>NW_023601104.1:22903694-27703694 GCF_014898055.3 Talpa occidentalis
GTCCTGGGCTTTTGTTTTTGGGGAGGTTTTTGATTACCATTTCAATTTCGCTAATTGTAATTGGTCTGTTTAGGTGTTCTACTTCTTCTTTATCTAGCTTTGGGTGATTGTAGAGTTGTAGGAATTTGTCCATCTCTTCTAGATTGTTAAACTTGTTTCCATATAACTGTTCATAGTAGTTATTAATAATTCTTTTGATTTCTGCTGTGTCCGTTGTGATTTCTCCTCTTTCATTTATTATCCTATTTATTTGTGCTTTCTCCCTTTTGCCTTGTGAGCCTGGCAAGGGGTTTATCTATTTTATTTATTTTTTCGAAGAACCAGCTCTTGGTTTCATTGATCTTTTGGATTGTGTTTTTAGTTTCGATTTCATTTATTTCTGCTTTGGTTTTTATTATTTCTTTTCTTCTACTGGTTTTGGGGCTTTTTTGTTGTTCTTTTTCTAGATCTTTGAGTTTCGAGATTAGGTTGTTTCTTTGAGTTCTTTCTTGTTTCTTGATGTGAGCATCTATTGCTATATATTTTCCTCTTATTACTGCTTTTGCTGCATCCCATACATTTAGGAAATTGGTGTCCTCCTTGTCATTCAATTCAAAGAATTTTTTAATTTCTTCTTTTATCTCCTCGTTAGTCCAGTGGACTTCCAGTAGTGTGGGTTTCAATCTCCACGAGGTAGGAGAATACTTGCCTTCTCTTTATGGTTTATTTCTAGTTTGATGCCTTCATGGTCAGAAAAGATGGTTGGTATGATTTCAATCTTGGTGTATCTGTTGATGTTTGTCTTGTGCCCCAGTATATGATCGATCCTAGAGAATGATCCGTGTGCGCTTGAGAAAAATGTATACTCAGATTTTTTTGGGTTTAGTGTTCTATATATGTCTGTTAAGCCTAAGCACTCTAGATCCTTATTTAGAGCTTTAGTGTCTTTACTTATTTTTTGTCTTGTTGATCTATCCATTGTTGATAGTGGTGTGTTGAAGTCTCCCACTACGTATGTGTTTTCTCTGATGTCTGTTTTCAGAGATGCCAACAGTTGTCTGATATATTTGGTGCTCCTTCGTTTGGTGAATATATGTTAATGAGTGTTATTTCTTCTTGAAGTATTATCCCCTTGATCATAATGTAATGACCACTGGGGTCTCTTTTTATCTTTTTAAGTTTGAAATCTGTTTTATCTGATATGAGTATAGCTGTTCCTGCCTTCTTTTTTGGTCCATTTGCTTGTAGAATTGTTTTCCATCCTTTAACTTTGAGTCTATTTTTATCTTTTGCAGCTAAATATGTTTCCTGGAGACAGCAAAAGGTTGGGTTTTGTTTCTTAATCCAGCCTGTAACTCTGTGTCTTTTTATTGGAGAGTTTAGTCCATTTACATTTAGAGTTAGTATTGATATGTTAGCATCTGTATTTGCCATTGTGTTTGTCTTTCCTTTGATTTTATTTATTTATTCTTTTAATAACTTTCTTTGGCCTTCTTTTGTTGTTATTCGTCCTCTGAGGTTCTGGCTTTAGGATTCCTTGTAGTATTTTTTGGAGTGGGGGTTTAGTCGCAATGAAATTCCGGAGTTTCTGTTTGTCTGGGAAGGTCCATATTCTTTCTTCAAAGAGGAAGGAGAGCTTTGTGGGATAGAGTATTCTTGGTTGGCATCTGTTTTCTTGGAGTCTGTTGACTATGTCCCTCCACTCTCTCCTTGCCCGTAGTGTTTCTTCAGAGAAGTCTGATGTCAGTCTGATTGGTTTCCCTTTGAATGTTATCTGTTTCTTCCCTCTTGTTAGTTTCATTATTTTTTCTTTGTCTTGGATTCTTGGGAGCTTTACTATTATGTGTCTTGCTGTATTTTTCCTTTCGTCATGGAAGTTTGGTGTTCTTCTTGCTTCTTGTATATCAATTTTCAGATCCTTCTTAGCGTTTGGGAAGTTCTCTTCAATTATATCCATGAATATTTTCTCTGTTCCTACATCTCTCTCCTCTCCTTCTGGGATTCCTATAACTCTTATATTTCCTTTCCTCATGGAGTCAGATAGTTCCCGAAGTCTTTCTTCGGTCTTTTTCCTTCGTACTTCTCCTTCCTTTTCTGTTTTAGTTCTTTTTATTTCTGTGTCTTCAAGAGTACTTATTCGTTCTTCCATTTCATCTATTCTGCTTTCACTGCTTTTCCCAGAGTTCTTTAGCGTCTCCATTAATTCTTTGATCTCCTGCATTTCTTTTACTTCCCTCTTTAGGGACTCAATTTCATTCTTCTGGTCATTAATTATTTTCCCCTTATCATTGTTTTCCTTTATGACTTCTGTCAGTTTTTTAATCACAGCAATTTTAAATTCTCTATCTGGAAGGCTCAAAAGTTCTTCCAAGTTACTGTCGTTGCAATCTGGTAGATGGTTTTCTTTTTGTGGTGTGCTATTTTGCTGAGGAGTTGCTGGGTTGCATGTTGTTTTTCTACTCCCTACTGCCTGTTTTCTAATTTGCCGTATTCCTTGTGACACTGTGTTGCTGGTACTGGCCGGCATCTTGGGCGACCTTCCCAGCTCACCACTGGCTCCTCTGGGGAACTTCTGCTGGGTTCACAAGTCTCCAGCAAAGACAGGTCCCTGCTCTGTCTCCTCGGTGAGCCTTCTGCTGGGTTCACACAGTCTCCAGCAAGAAGGGTCCCTGCTGCAAAATGCCAGAGCCGGGGACGCGCTCCCCTGCACGCCCGGTCTGCCCCAGCGGTGGGTGCTGCTCCCCTCTGGGCTGGAACTGCAGGCTAGAAGGTGCCCGGTGTGGGCAAGTCTCCCAGCTTAACCTCTGTCTCCTCGGTGAGCCTTCTGCTGGGTTCACACAGTCTCCAGCAAGAAGGGTCCCTGCTGCAAAATGCCGGTGCCGGCGACGCGCTCCCCTGCACGCCCGGTCTGCCCCAGGGGTGGGTGCTGCTCCCCTCTGGGCTGGAACTGCAGGCTAGAAGGCGCCCAGCATGGGCAAGCCTCCCAGCTTACCTCTGTCTCCTTGGTGAGCCTTCTGCTGGTGCACACAGTCTCCAGCAAGAAAGATCCCTGTTGCAAAATGGCGATGCAGGAACGAGCTCCCCTGCACGCCCGGTCTGCCCCAGCGGTGGGTGCTGCTCCCCTCTGGGCTGGAACTGCAGGCTAGAAGGTGCCCGGTGTGGGCAAGCCTCCCAGCTTAACCTCTGTCTCCTCCGTGAGCCTTCTGCTGGTGCACACAGTCTCCAGCAAGAAAGATCCCTGTTGCAAAATGGCGATGCAGGAACGAGCTCCCCTGCACGCCTGGTCTGCCCCAGCGGTGGGTGCTGCTCCCCTCTGGGCTGGAACTGCAGGCTAGAAGGTGCCCGGTGTGGGCAAGCCTCCCAGCTTAACCTCTGTCTCCTCGGTGAGCCTTCTGCTGAGTTCACACAGTCTCCAGCAAGAAGGGTCCCTGCTGCAAAATCTAAATAGTATAGTTTTCTTAGTGCTTTATTGGATATGAGTTTTCAACCATTTTGCTTTGAGTTATTTATATCTTTTTTATTTAGTTTCTTATAGAGAGAAGTAGATTCTTTTGTGAAATGATTTTTTATTCAGAAAAATTCACATAATGTGACATTCATCATTTTAGCCAATTTAAAGTATATAATTTAGTGATTTTTAGATTATAAATAATGTTTTGCAGCCATTATCACTCACTAATTCCTGAACATTTCTGTCATCCCTTAAAGAGACCCCATATATGTTACTAGTCAGTTCTAATTCCCCTCTCCCTTTAAGCTTGGCAACCATTAACCTACTTTCTGTCTCTATGAATTTGCCTTTGGATATAAATACAGTCATATAACATGTGGCCTATTGTATCTAACTCCTTTCATTTAGTATGTTTTGAGTGTCCATCAATAGTATAGCATGTATCAATTCTTCATTCCTAAATGTGAAGGAACAATATACCACATTTTATTAATCCATTCATCATCTGATGGACATTTGTGTATTTTCCATAGTAGTTTTTCTGGCTCTTGTGAATATTGTTGTCTATGAACATTCCTGTGTAAGTTTTTGTGTGAACATCTGTTTTCAATTCTTTTGGCATGTACCTAGAAGTAGAATTGCTGGGTCATGTGGCAACTATTTTAAACTTCTTAAGGAACTGCCAAACTGTTTTCCATAATGGATGCATGATTTTATGTTTACCAAAGGTCTTGCTATTGGGAATATCTTTTGTTTAGTGTATTTATACCATTTACATTAAATGGAACTATTGTGTGGTCAGATTTAAACCTACTATCTTGCTAGTTGTTTTCTATTTATTCGATTTTTTCTTTGCTCTGTCTTTTTCCTATTCCTGAATTAATTGAATATTTTTTAGAAATCTATTTTATTCTACTCTTCATTTAATTTCTTGGCATTTCACCTAGAATTTATAATACATGTCTTAATCAATCATCCTCTAGCTTCAAATATTATATCTCTGTATGTGTAATGTTGAAAATTTATAACAGTTCAAGCCTAATTCTTCTTTCCAGTTTGTTTTCTTATGTCATACCTTCCATGTTCTTTAATCTCCAAATACAGTGTTTCTATTTTTGCTTTAAATTGTCCATTGTTAACAAGACAAGGATGTCCACTCTCACCACTGCTTTTCAATGTAATACTGGAAGTCCTAGCTAGAGCAATAAGATAAGAGAAAGACATACAAGGAATCCAAATAGGAAAAGAAGAGGTTAAACTATCACTATTTGCAGATGATATGATAATATACCTAGAGAACCCCAAAAACTCCAAAGAAAAACTAATTCAACTAATCAATCAGTTTAGTAAAGTGGCAGGATACAAAATCAACAAAAATCAGTAGCCTTCCTATACACAAGCAATAAATCTGAAGAAGAAGAAATTAAAAAAAACCATCCCTTTTACTATTGAAACAAAAAAATCAAATATTTGGGAATAAATCCAACAAAAGAGGTAAAGGACCTATACAAAGAAAACTATAAAACACTGTTAAAAGAAATAGAAGGAGACACAAAGAAATGGAAAGACATCCCCTGCTCATGGTTTGGAAGAATTTACATCATCAAAATGGCCATCCTACCAAAAGCAATCTACAGATTCCATGCTATTCCAATAAAAATGTCAATGTCATTCTTCAAAGAAATAGAACAATTATTGATGAAATTCATATGGAATCACCAAAAACCCTGAATAGCCAAAGCTCTTCTGAAAAAAAAAAAAAAAAAGGGAATGGAGGCATCACACTCCCAGACTTCAAACTATACTACAAAGCCATAATCATCAAAAGTGCATGGTATTGGAACCAGAACAGACACACAGACCAATGGAATCGAATAGAAAATCCATAAATAAACCTACAGATTTATGGTCAATTAATATTTGACAAAGGAGCAAAGAATATGCACTGGAGCAAAGAAAGTTTGTTCAATAAATGGTGCTGGGAAAACTGGGTCGCTACATGCAAAAGAATGAAGCTTGACCACTACCTCACACCATGCACAAAAACCAACTCAAAATGGATTAAAGAACTAGACATAAGACCTGAAACCATAAAATACATAGAAGGAAATATAGGCGAAACACTACGTGATATGCACATCAAAGACATCTTTACAGACACATCACCCAAAGCAGTGATAGTGATGGCAAAGATAAACAGCTGGGACTACATCAAATTAAAGAGCTTCTGCACAGCAAAAGAGACAATAACAAAAACAAAGAGAAACCCCACTGACTGGGAGAACAATTTTGCACACAACACTAATGATAAAGGACTGACACAAAAATCTACAAAGAGCTGACCAGACTCAACAAAAACAAAGAAAATAATCCAGTGAAAAAATGGGCAGAAGAGCTAAAAAGAAACTTCTCTAAATAAGAAATGCAAATGGCCAACAGGCATATGAAAAAATGTTCAACATCACTTGGAATCAGGGAAATGCAAATCAAAACTACAATGAGATACCATCTCACACCAGTGAGAATGGCACATATTAAAAAAACTAGCAACAACAAATGTTGGCGAGGTTGTGGAGAAAAAGGAACTCTTCTGCACGGTTGGTGGGAGTGCAAACTGATCCAACTACTATGGAGAGCTGTGTGGAGATTTCTGGACCTACTAAACATAGAGCTTCCATATGATCCAGCAATCCCACTCCTAGGTATTTACCCAAGTGATACAGAAACAGTAATTCCGAAGGGCACCTGCACCCCTATGTCTATAGCAGCACTATTTACAATAGCTAAGTTATGAAAGGACCCCAAATGCCCGAAAATAGATGACTGGATCAAGAAGATGTGGTACATATACACAATGGAATATTACTCAGCATTCAAAAAAGATAAACACATGCAGTTTGCAGCAACATGGATGGAGCTGGAAGGGATCATGCTCATCAAAATAAGTCAGAAAGAAAAAGAAAAATACCAGATGGTGTCACTCATAGCAGGAATTTAGAAAACCTAAATAAGAGACCAGGAAAAAGACTAATCAATACAAAGTAAAAATCAAAATCAACAAACAACTATAAACCAGAGACACACTACGGGGGGTGGGGAGGGAGGTGTGGGGAAAGGAAGGACTAGTGTCAAAATAAGGGGGGGGGTGCTATGTATGGAGAAAGTAACCAAAATGGAAATGCATACATTGTGCAAAGATGAAAAAAGATGTAAGAATTATATTAAATAAAGTATTTAAATAAAAAAATAAATTGTCCATTGTATTTTGAGCAATTAAAATAAAAAGAGTATTTATCCTTATCTTCATTTCTTATTTTGTCTGATTCAAGATGCTTCTTGTAATGCTTAAAAATGCTTTTTTGGGTTATAATTGATATATAACTATATTAATTTTCCCTCATGGAGAACCTGGTAATGGGTTCAGATTTCTAAGAACTTGATACCCTCATGTTAACCCACATCAGCTTTCAGCAATTTGTTAAAAATTTTGAGCTCATTGTGTATATGACCACATCTTCTTGATCCAGTCATCTATTTTTGGGCATTTGGGTTGTTTCCATAGCTGAGCTATATTATTCAGCAATCAAAAAAAAAATAAGCATGCAATTTGCAGCAACATGGATGGAGCTGGAAGGGATCATGCTCAGCGAAATAAGCCAGAAAGAAAAAGAAAAATACCGGATGATCTCACTCATAGCAGGAATTTAGAAAACCTAAATAAGGGACCAGGAAAAAGACTAATTATAATAAAGTAAAAATCAAAATCAACAAGCAACTATAAACCAGAGACACACTATGGGGGAGTGGGGAGAGGAGGGATTAGGGTCAAAATGAGGGGGGTGGGAATTGTATGGGAAATATAACCAAGATGAAAATGCATACATTGTGCAAAAATGAAAAATGATGTAAAAATATATATGAAATAAAAAATTTTTTGAGCTCAGTTCTTCATACCAATTTATTTAGTGGCCTTATCTCCCTCCTGCCATTGATGAGTCTCTCTTTCCTTTGGTGCTGTTGTTATATGTTTGACTTCTCTATATTTTATTAAACATAGGACTTTATTATAATAGTATTCTTTTATAATATCCACATATTTACTTTTCTGAACTCTTCAATAAACAAGTGGCTTCATTTAATTCTATGCTTCCTTCATGCAATTCTATGCTTTCATCTGGGATCATTTTCATTTAACCTGAAAAACTTATTTATCTTACAGTGTAGACCTGCTTGCCTAAATATCCTCAAATATCTTTATTTTGCCTTCTTATTCCAGGATTTCCTCACTGAATATAGAACTCTAGATTGATAGTTACTTTTTCTTTCAACACTTAAATATATCATTCCATTAACTTTGGGCATCCATAAAGTCTGTTGAAAATTCAGCTCTGTATCTTATTGTTGCTTCTTTGCAGAAAATGTGTCCCTTTCCTGTTTTTATAATTTTCTCTTTTTCATTGGCTTTTAGCTATTTGACTATAATGTACATAGGTTTGGTCTACTTTGTATATATCTTTTTTGGACATCTCTAAACTTCTTGAATGTGTACTTTTATTTCTGTCATCAATTTCATAAAATTTTTGGCCACAATGCCTTTTAAAATAATTGTGTCTTCTCCATTCTCTCTCTACTTCTTTTTTGGGATTAAGTTACATATGTTAGACCACTCAACTCTATCCCAGGTACCTCTTATGCTGTTTTATTCTCCCCAGTCTTTCCCTCAAATCCGTTTGTGCTTCAGTTTGTATTTGCTTTCTTTTGATATCTCTGAATACTATCTTTAAAGTCTAATCCTGTTTTTAACAGTTTCTAGTCTATTAAATCTAACCAGTAATTCTTAATTTCAGATACTCTGTTTTACAATTGTAGAATGTCTATTTGATTCTTTTTTTTCATAGCTTCTGGTTCTGTATTAAAAATTTCCAAGTTTTTATACAATGTGTCCACATTTCCGCCATCATTAACATCTGTGAGCCTATTTCCATTGTTATGGATTAAATATTCTATAGGGAAAATATGTCACTTGTTTTGAACCCAAATTCTCTGTCATCCACCCTCTGCAACCAGCAAATGATTTACAGATAATCTCTCATCCACTTTAGTCCCTCTACCTGCACCACACCCAGTTCTTAATCCAAGCCTGCAAATAGCCAGTCCCCTTGTGGAATAAAATTCTTTGCCAGTATAAGTTTGCTATACAGGGGTCAACCCACTCTGGGATATAATCTGGTCCATTTCCTTCCATACTACACCAGTGTCTTTAAAAATGTGATTTTTTTGTGTCATTTATCCATTCATTCTAATTACTGCGTAACTTTTATGCTTTAAAAAATAACAAGAGGGCCTCCGCGGTGGCGCAGTGGTTGAGCGCTGGGCTGCGGAGATGCCTGCAGCCTCTGCAGCGCCGCTGGTTAGATCCCTGGCCGCTGGGGAGGGTCCCACATGGCGTGCAGACCTCTTCTGCCGGGCGCGCTGCTCCCCTTAGCAGTGTACTTCGGTCCTTCTGCCTGCTCTGCTCCCTGCTCTGGCTCTGGTGGATTCTCTTACCCTCCCACACTTCTGACTGTACCCAGTGTTTGTATAAATAAATAAATCTTTAAAACAAAACAAAAAACAAACCAAGAAATACTGTCTGTGAAAAAGCTTTAATCGATATTTATATTTAGAAATATGCTTCAAGAGTTTATAGCTGTCTCATGTTTTACAGTATTTGAAGCCATCAATCTTCATATTTTGTTAAGAAGATGTTGAGATGAGAATGACATACAGAAAGTTTTGGCCTCAAAAACAAACTATGTGTTAAACATGAGACATGTCAAAGTATAATTTTAAAAAATTAAAACTTGTTTCCTATACAAGTATAATGAGCATAGGTCAATGATTTCTTAACTCATTATTGATGGAAACATGAAAAGGGTAATACCGGTCTAAGGAAGGGCTTGAGGAACTAACAACGTATAGTTATCTAGTGAAAGGAAAGCTGAAATGAATTTGTTAACAGATACAACCTGATTAATATCTGACAAAGTAAGAAAGTCATAACCATTTAGTTTTTTTCCTTTATATCCAGAGGGAAATCCAAAGTTAATACACAATTTTATAAAATTAATACATAATTTTTAGCCCTAATCAGTAAGTCAAAGTAAGAGTAAAAATCCCCTCTCTAGTTCGGTAATCCTTGGTCAAAACCATTAGTGCTCTGCAATGCCATTAAATAGGTATATAACCAGACACACTATGGGGAGGTGGGGGGGAAGGAGGGATTGGGGTCAAAATGAGGGGGTTGCAATTGTATGGGAAATAGAAAAATAAAAATTTTTAAAAAAGGTATATAATCATCCCTTTGCCTTTTTGCCAAATATCAGAACATACCTAATAGAATTATTTTAATGTGAAGCAAGTTTCTCAGAAATATTAAGTCTATGTATAGAAAAGCAGATGTGGTCTGACTATAATGATAAATAAGCACTTTGGAGACATTTCCCTCCCCATACCCTCATAAGCCTTGCTACTAAAGTTGGAGTTCTGTGAAGTGCTTTTGGTGTTAGGGAGATGAAGGATATTATTTATTTCATTGTTAACCCCACACACAATAAATAAATGGACACTCTACTCAAAGGGAGAAAATATTTATGCAATATTAGTAGACTACATATCCAGAATATATTGGGAATTTATATACCTTTATAGTAAAAACCAAATACACAGTTAACATTTAAATAATTCAGGGGTTAGAGACACCTATCCCCCACTTTGTATTGTCAAAAATCTGTGGAAAACCCTTACTCCCCCCAAATTAACTAATACTAATCTGCTCTTGATAAGAAGCCTTACTGATAACATAGTTGATTAACATATAATAGGTGTTTTATGTATTCTACACTGTATTCTTACAGTAAAGAAAGCTAGAAAAAAGAAAATGTTATTAAGAAAATCATAAGGATGAGATAATACATTGACAGTACTGTACTTTATGGATACTATAAATTTACATTGCCTGTTTATGAGAAAAATCCCATATAAGTTCATTTCAAACCCATGTTGTTCAAAGATTAATTGTAACACAATTTAAAAGTGTGCAGAGGACCTCAGTAGAAACATAAATGGCTAATGGGAACATGAAAAGGTACTTGACATTACTAATCATTAGGGAAGTATAAATGAAAACCAACCACAATAAAATATCTCCTCATCACTGTTCTGAGGCTGTTATCAAAAGGACAACAGTTAAGTTTGGGCTAGGATGTGAAGATGTATGCTGATGGTTATAATGTAAATTGGTACACCTTTTATTGAAAACAACATGGCAATCCCTCAAAAATTAAAAATAGAACTACATATGATAGAGCAATCTGATTTCTATTTGTGTATCCAAAGGAAATGAAATAACAATCTCCCTTGTTCATGGCAGCATTATTCACAAAGCCAAGACAGGGATACAACCTTGGGGTCAGTTTTCAGATGAATAAAGAAATATGGAAATATATATAAAGAAGTATTATATATCATATATTATAATTATATATACTATATGAATAGATAAAGAATATATTATATATAAAGAAAGTGTCAATATATATAAAGAAAATGTGATTAGGTTATATTTTATGACAGTATTCAGTCATAAAAAGTTGGGAATTCCTGCCATTTGTGACAATGGGGATGAAACTTTAGGTCATTAGACTTAGAGAAATTAGTTAAAGAAAGACAAATACTGTACCAGCTCACTCATATGTGTAACTTAAGAGTTGAGCTCATAGAAACAGGGAGTAGATTGTTACCAGGGGTTGGGGGGAATGGGAGTTGTTACTAGAAGGGTTCAAATATCACTTATAAGAGGGGATTGAACATCAGCATGGTGAGCACAGTTTACAGTACCCTATAACATTCTTGAAATATTTGATAATGTTTCATATGTGCTTGGAAAAAATATGTGTTTTACAACATCCCTTATTTAGGTCAATTTTGTGGATTTTAATCAGGTCTTTCATATATTATTTTTTGTCTATTTAAACTTTTAAGAGGAGTGCACTAAAAATGTCTCACCATATGAATTTGGCAAAATTTGGCTTTAAACATTTTCAGACTATATTGTTGGGATTATACAGATTTAAAATGCTTTTATCTTCCTGGCCAACTACACCTTTTTCATTGTGAAATGATCTTTATCTAGTGTACATAGCTCTTTTTATTTCTGTATATGCATTTTCATATTAAACAGTAACAGATACATTAACTTTTTAGAGGGAGTTTCTTATTCACATGATATACATTTTTTTAAAAGATTTATTTTATTTATACAAGAACTGGAGTACAGGGCAGAGGCACAGGAGGGTGAGAGAATTCACCAGAGACGGAGCCGGGAACAGAACAGGCAGATGGACTGAAAACATTGCTGAGGGGAGCAGCGGGTGAGACAGGAGAGGTCTGCTAAGGCATATGGGTATTGCACTTATGCTGCAGAGGCTGTGGACCGCGTCAAGTGCTGCGCTCAATCCGCTGTGCAACTGGGGAGGCCCCTCACATGATATACATTTTCTACCCTTTTCTTAGAATCTTTTAGACGTGTTTCTTATAAACATCATATAGTTATATTGACTTGTTTTACCCAACCTGAATCTGAACTTTTCCTAAAGTATTCAGTCTGTCAGGTAGTTCCCAACATCTTCAGGTTTAAATTTCCAACATCTTCACATTTAAATCATCTAGTTCTTGGTCAGGTCTGTGATTTCTTCTTGGCCTACCTTTTCTGTTTCTTTTTCTTTCCTTTCTTGCTTTTTAAACTGCTTTTAATTTTTTAAAATTATGCATCTTTTCTGGTTTGGAAATTATACATTAGGTAGTCTCTTAATGTTAACAACAAAATTTTTTTTAGATTTTATGCAAAAATGTTCTCCCAGTCGGTGGGGTTTCTCTTTGTTTTCGTTATTGTCTCTTTTGCTGTGCAGAAGCTCTTTAATTTGATGTAGTCCCAGCTGTTTATCTTTGCCTTCACTGTCACTGCTTTGGGTGATGTGTCTGTAAAGATGTTTTTGATGTGCATTATCATGTAGTGTTTCACCTATATTTTGTTCTATGTATTTTATGGTTTCAGGTCTTATTTCTAGTTCTTTAATCCATTTTGAGTTGGTTTTTGTGCATGGTGTTAGGTAGTAGTCAAGTTTCATTCTTTTGCTTGTAGCGACCCAGTTTTCCCAGCACCATTTATTGAACAAACTTTCTTTGCTCCAATGCATATTGTTTGTTCCTTTGTCAAAGAGTAGTTGACCATAAATCTGTGGGTTTATTTCTGGATTTACTATTCAATTCCATTGGTCTGTGTGTCTGTTCTTGTTCCAATACCATGAAGTTTTGATGATTATGGCTTAGTATACAACACTAATGATAAAGGACTGATCACAAAAATCTACAAAGAGCTGACCAGACTCAACAAAAACAAAGAAAATAATCCAGTCAAAAAATGGGCAGAAGAGCTAAAAAGAAACTTCTCTGAAGAGGAAATGCAAATGGCCAACAGGTATATGAAAAAATGTTCAACATCACTTGTAATCAGGGAAATGCAAATCAAAACTACCATGAGATACCATCTCACACCAGTGAGAATGGCACATATTAAAAAAACTAGCAACAACAAATGTTGGCGAGGTTGTGGAGAAAAAGGAACTCCCCTGCACTGTTGGTGGGAGGGCAAACTGGTCCAACCACTATGGAGAGCTGTGTGGAGATTTCTTGAACTACTAAAGATAGAGCTTCCATATGATCCAGCAATTCCACTACTAGGAATTTACCCAAAGGACACAGAAACATCCATTCCAAAGAGCACCTGCACCCCTATGTTTATAGCAACACTATTTACAATAGCTAAGCTTTGGGAACAACCCAAATGCCCAAAAATAGATGACTGGATCAAGAAGATGTGGTACATATACACCATGGAATATTACTCAGCATTCAAAGAAGATAAACACATGCAGTTTGCAGCAACATGGATGGCGCTGGAAGGGATCATGCTCAGCGAAATAAGCCAGAAAGAAAAAGAAAAATACTGGATGGTCTCACTCATAGCAGGAATCTAGAAAACTTAAATAAGGGACCAGGAAATAGAATAACTATAAGAAAGAAAATATCAAAATCAACAAGCAACTATGAACCAGAGACACTATATGGGGGGTGGGGGGCGGGGAAAGGAGGGATTGGGGTCAAAATAAGGGGGTTGTAATTGCATGGGGAATATAAAAATAAAATTTAAATAAAAAATATTTTAATCACAAACATTTTAAACTAAATCATTTATATTTTATTGGAAACCAATTCCACTTTAATACTATGTTTGTGTTCAGTTGAAGCATTCAATTATGGGTGCTCTATCTCAAGCATTTGAATCTTTCAGTAAAGATTTTATTTCTAAAAATGTTAAAAATTTTTTTTTTAGATTTTATACCTAATTTTTCAAAGTATAATCAGTGTTTACTCTCCTCCAGCAAAATGTTTCTTTAAACACATTAACTTCATTTTTCCATCTGTACTATATATTATTGACTTTCTGAATTCTATGTTGTAATTTTCTTTTATATCATGTTAGTCTCTCTCTTTTATTAGGTCATTGTTCATTTGGATTTAATTCATATGTGTTCATCTTTTTGTTCTTTCTTCTGTTTGAAGAATGTCTTCCTTTTGTCTGAAGTACAGATCTCTCCTGTTTTTTGAAAGTTGATGTTAAATCACTTTACTTTTATGAAAGATTTACATTAGTGCCTGGTCTCAGTAACTGAATGAAATCTGAAGAGGATTTTCACTTTTATTGCAATGGTGAAAAGCAAAGAGTGTTCAGCATTTGTTTTGAAGCTGTTGCTCTAGAGGCAGCATGCACCCTAAACAACAAGAATGATCCCATCAAGTTCCTTCTCCAGAATTTTTATGCAGGCTGTGTACTTATTGCAGAATTCCTGATTTTACTACATATTAATGTTACTTGAGGTTTTATGTGTTACTTGGTATGGTGTTTTAGGTTCAGTTTAAGGTCTGAGAATTCTCAAAAAATTTCCATATAAGTTGTAGTAATTGCTTTATTGCTTTACACCATTTCTGCTTACGAAAGATTTCATGAGAATGTTCCAATTTTTAATAGTGGGGTTGGGAGGGGACTGTATACATTTAGAATTTGCCTTTATTCGCACAATTGTTTTCCCTTGGTAAATAGAATTCTCTGTTGGCAATTATTCCCTTTAAGAACACGTAAAGATATTCTATTGTCTTCCATTGTTACTGTTTCAAAACAAGTGATAAGTATAACTGATCTTTTAAATGCAATCTTTTATATCTGGTTTCCTTTGAGACCACCTTGGTATTTGGAATTTTCACTATGATGTATTTACATCGTAGTTTCTTTTTACTTTATATATTCTATTTGATAGGTGGATTGTCTCATGCAGTCACATAATTCTGAACTTCTTATGTATGACTTATTTTACTCAGCATGTGTATGAGATTCATCCATGTTATATATCAATGCTTCATTTCTTTTTATGTGCCAGATAATTTTCCATCATCTGTTTATACCACATTTATTTATCTATCCATCAGTTGGCTAACTTTGGATTGGTTCCACTTTTAGTTTATCATGAATAATGCTGCTATGAACATGTGTGTACAATTTTTTGTTTGACATGTTTTCACTTCCTTTGGGTATATTCCTAGGGTTGGAATTGCTGGTTCATCTGGTAATTCTATTTATAACTTTTTTTTAGGAACAGCCAAACAAACCCTGAGTTTTTAAATGAATTTCCCATCTACCCATTATTTCTATTTTTGCTACGATTATTATGAGATCATATTCTCTCATGCTCAGACTTCTGTAGATACATGCTAGCCCTGAGGAAAATTTCTTCTCTGATAAGATAGATAATACAAAAATGGGAAATACAATTATAGTCTTAAATCTGACTATCAAGGAAATGAGGATAATTGAGATTGGCATCTCTGGAGAGAGAGACCATGTCCTTTCTGGTTCCTCTGGTTTTAAACTTAAAATAATGGAGGGAATAGCATATAATTAAAAGATAAACAGCAGAATGTGGCATGAATCTCTAAGACTGAAGACTGGAGTTCCAGTGAAAAATTAAAGATAAATGCCTCTTCTCCTACTTCCTTCTAGGATATTTAGACTAAATTGGTTTAAAGGAGTAGAAAAGATATGCTTTAGCTATTTTGGGCAGGTTAAGCAATCTTAACTAAAAACAGAACTTGGTAGATCTTGTTTTCTTTTTATCTAGCAAAGAGCATTCAAAGGTAAAACTAACTTAGAGAAAATGGAAAACTGCTAAATGAGAAAATGATCTTCATGCATCAAGATGCTTTAGATAAATTTAGAATTTATTTCATTTACAGACCATAGTGTAGGTTGAGACACATTTCTAAAAATATATGTGAAAGATCTTTTATGTCAGAGTTGTTGCAAATCTCATCTCAGTCATGACCATAGAGTGTGGTATGGAACTGATGTGCCAACAGTACAGGCTGTTATTTGGAATAGTTGTCAGGAGTATTTGCATTTCCTTGAGGAGAATGCTTGGTTTCCTTGCAGTCATTTGGTGGCACAGTGAGATAATGTGTACCTTTGCAAGAACAAAGAGTCATTCTTGTTTTGAGTATGAGCATGTCTTTCTTGTTCACAGAGCCTAATCTAACTCTACACTTTGAGGGCTCACAGACTGATTTACTGACTTGATATCCCACAAAATATCTCCTTAGAATAATGAGCCTATCTTATGGCAAAAGAGATGAAACAACTTTTATATGACTATAAACCCACTGGTCACACCACATGCAGCACAACCCAAAATCTGTCAATTTGATAATATGGTGGAAAATTCTCTTGAAGTTTCAGCTGACTGAGGTGTTAGTTTGGAGACAACTCCCATGTGAGGAAGGGGTGCTATACTTGAGAATACTCTATATATCTTAAAGTAATGATTATTTTATGGTGCTATATCCCTAGTAGTTAGAATACATAGGTTTAGGAACTGAGGGGGAGAAATAGTATCTATCTCTGTTTAGCATCACTCTGAATGACCCATCTGGAGAATTTGTCTTCCTATTCTTGAAGCTTTATGATCTGTGGTGGACAAGTCTATATTTCTTGGGGGTTGGAGTGCTTCCACCAAGGAACATAGAATAACTGTAAACTTAAAAGTTAAGCTGCTTCCTGGTCACTGTGTGTTCCTTGTCCCTCTATAACAGCTAATAGACAAAGTAAGTAGTTACCACATTGGCAGGGGTAACTGACCTTTATCATTATGAAGAAGTAGACCTGGTAAAGGTACTCCTACATAAAGAAGTAGAAATGTGTTTGGTATTCAACTGATCCACTGTGGCATCTCTTAGTAGTCCTCTACCTATTTTAACTATAGATAGGCAAAAGTAGCAACCACAGCTCAAGAAGGGCTTCAATCTTGCTCACAGTGAGATCTGAGTCATTCCACCAGGCAAACCTAGACTAGTGGAAATGCTTTCCAACAGGAGGGAAATCTAGAATGAGTGGTAGGAGAGGGAGACAGTGTGTGTTTGATCTTGTGATCAGATGTAGTAGCAGCAAGAGGCTGAAGTCTGTCCCATTGTCCCTCCTTCTGAAACATTTTTTCCAAAACTTGCGAGCATCCAGAATCCTGAAGAAGCTGTAACTAGTTAGAGTGAACTCACTATGATGGGCAAGTTGATCTGAGCTGTATAAGGTATGAACTATAGAAATGCTGCTGGTGACCCACCCATGCCTCCCTTTATATAGGTCAATGAACTGCTTCCATTGTGTTAAATATTGACTCAGCTACACCCAACTCTGGATAATTGCTTTCGACTACTAGTTGCTGCCTCTGGTGGAAATACCTGGAAAAATGTGGCTTAACAGAAGCCACCATGATGGCCCACAACCTGTGACTAACTTATATGGGGGTACAAAATCTTATATGGGGGTACAAAATCCCTTCTCAAGATGGGTCAATTCTCAGGGGTAATTGTGCTCAAGAACTTCCTGTGGGATCCAGCTGTGGGTAGACTTCAGCTGAAACTATTTCTTTTTTTTTTTTAATCAAGACTTTTTCTTTCTTTCCTTCTTTTTTTTTTTTTAATCAAGATGTTTTCTTCACAGGATGTTTCTCCTGCCGTGATATGCCATTTACACTTGAATCCTACTTTAAATACTGCTTCTAGAAATCTTAACTAAGACAGATCATTCTTCTCTATCTCCCTAAAGAAAATTCTGAGGGAAGAATTCTGATTGACCCCATAAGAAGTAAAGGTTAATCTTACCCAAAGAAAGTTCTAAACATTACCCTCAAATACAGGGAGGTGATCTTTAGGCTCTTAGAATGTTCACCATAGGGTCTCCCTTGGTGGCGCAGGCAGTTGATCGCTGGGCTGTGAAGTTGCCTGCAGCCTCTGCAGCGCCGGTTTGATCCCCAGCCACCGGCGAGTGTCCCATATGGCGCGACAGACCTCTCCTGCTGCGCCTGCTGCTCCCCTTAGCAGTGTGTTTCATTGGTCTGCCTGTTCTGCTCCCCGCTGTGGCTCTGGTGAATTCTCTCACCCTCTTGCGCTTCTGACTGTATCCAGTGCTTGTATAAATAAATAAATAAACAAATAAAAGAATGTTCACCATAGTAGGAGTGTCTTTGTTCCACCTGGAGGCTTTAGCCCACATGGTATCTGTATAAAAATTTTATTTTTGATGGAGGTTTTGGTCACATGGTAACAGTTTTGCCTCCAGAGGGCAAAAGACATCAACCCAACTCCAAAAGGGGCTGGAGATTAAAAGTCAGCCACTCATGTGGATCACACCCCAATAAAAACTTTTTAATCACCATAGTCTGGGTTGGGCTTTCTTGGCTTGTCATATTTATTGTCACACATGATGGCCTGACTCCATGTGGAAAGAACAGCCAGGAAGGATCTTGTCATTTGGACCCCTCCTGGGCTGTTCCGTGTATCTCTTCTCTTGGTTGTTTTTAATCCTGTAATAACCCAAAGGTATGGGTATATCAGCTTTCAATACATTTTGAGTACTTTAGGCAAGTTATCAAAACTGGGTTTGGCTTTGGAAACCCCTCAAAGTTGTAGCTCTCATCATATGTGAGGGCAGTCTGTGTGGATAGTTTCTCCAAACTGTACAATTGGCTAACCCCTCACACCCTGGTTTCATCTCTACTTCTGGAGTCATCACTAGGGCCAGGTGAGCAGAGCACAGGCTGCCAGTACATTTGATTGGGTTTGGGAGAGAGGGGAGCTGGTGGGATGAATGACAAGATGTTTAATTTTCACCAGCATTTTCTAGGCCTTGGAATCTGCTCTGCTTCTCCATTAAGGTTATTATTGATGCTACTTCTTTTCCTTCCTCCCCTTTCCTGTATCAGAAACTCTGCCCTTATTCTTTTTTTTTTCACTTTATTTATTTTATTTTTATATTCCCCATACAATTGCAACCCCGATTTTGACCCCAATCTCTCCTCCCCCCCCAAAGAGTATCTCTGGTTCATAGTTGTTTGTTGATATTGATTTTTTTCTTTCTTATAGTTACTCTTTTTCCTGGTCCATATTTAGGTTTTCTAGATTCCTGTTATGAGTGAGACCATCTGGTATTTTTCTTTTTCTTTTTGGCTTATTTCGCTGAGCATGATCCCTTCCAGCTCCATCCATGTTGCTGCAAATTGCATGTGTTTATCTTTTTTGAATGTTGAGTAATATTCCATTGTGTATATGTACCACATCTTCTTGATCCAGTCATCTATTTTTGTGTGCCCTTATTCTTAACCTTGGCCCTCCTCTCTTTATTTTTATTTATTTTTTAAAAAAGATTTATTTATTTATGCATATAAGACCTGGGGTGCAGGCCATATATGAGGGGTGAGAGAATTCACCAGAGACAGAGTGGGGAGCAGAACAGGCAGATGCACTGAAATACACTGCTGAGGAGAGCAGCAGGCATGACAGGAGAGGTCTGCTGCACCATGTGGGTAGCTCCCTGGCCGGGGATTGAACTCGTGCTGTAATGGCTGCAGATAGCTTCACAGTGCTGCATCCTAACCCCTTGTGCCACCAGGGAGGCCTGACCCTCCTCTCTAGCTGCCCATGTTATGCTTTCTGTTACTTAACATATCTGATATTATTTTTCTTAGAAGTTAGTGATATCTTAGTTTTGTAGCCTTATTTGTCTGACACAGAGATAAACATATTAAAACTCTGTAACTTTTTAAATTTGGAAATTGAGTTTCTAATGAACATTAGATATTAATTTTTTTAAGATTTATTTTTTTAATTTATACAATAGTTGGGATACAGGCCAGAGATGCAGGAGGGTGAGAATATTCACAAGAGAGAGAGTGGGGAGCAGAACAGGCAGATGGACCAAAAGCACTGCTGAGGGGAGCAGTGGGTGAGACAGGAGAGGTCTGCTGTGCCATGTGGGAATCTCCCTGGCTGGCTGGGAATCGAACCCATGCTGCAGAGGCTGGACAGCTTCACAGCACTGCGCTCAACCCACTGTGCCACCAGGGAAGCCCTAGATATTAATTTTAAATATTCTTTTATAGTGAAACTTCTGGGAACAGATATATATGGTGTCTCCTTTATAATTTTGAGGAGTCTATGCTAGTTTTATTTGAAATTTTTATTATCCCAGTTAATAACATTACCTATTCCTTACATACCTTCCTATCATTTTGTGTTGATGTCAATTGCTTCAGTGTGGCAGGTAGGAGCCTCCATGGTAATGTTTGAGTGTGATCCAAAGACATGAAAGTAATGTACCTTGGGATTTGGATAGCATCAGATTTAAACACAAGTTCTATTTCATGCAGAATAGCCTAGGAACTGAGAATAATATATCTATAGGCCAAATTGGGGAAGTTCAAATGCAGATATTGAGAAACCAAGACAGAGAATTATCTGAAGATTTCACTAATATCTGAATGAGAAAGGACCAGTGAGCATTAGGACATCATAGTAGTGAAGCTTGATTTTATTTTCTTTCTGATATACACACACATACACACACACACACACATATATACACACATACACCCACATATATTTACACAGCTATATATATACATATATACATGTATATAAACAAGTAAGCTTAATTATATAATGCATATGAATTTTTTTGCTTATGTTAGCTCATAATAAACTGTATATATTTTATTCTATAATATAACCTATTCTTCTTAACTACTTTACTCAAATCAGAAGTAGTCCAGCACCTTATTAACTGAGCAACTGATATCCAATTATTATATCTTTGAGTCTTAATATTTCTTCTGTAAAATATTATAAGTCTGCTACTTGCAGATTGCTGAAAGCATTATCAATTATTTACAAAAAGTTGTTGGCCCAATAGAGGTGAATTTAGCTATTACTATTAGCTCTCATTACATTTTGGGTTTAAAAATATTAACTCTGTAAATACCTTTAAGAAGGCACCACTCTGATGTCCTAACTGGATGTACTAGTTAAGCTGCCCCTTCTTTTGAAAGTATGCAAGTACAAACAATTCTTTTTGGGTATTCCATTCTTTCTATATCATGAACAACTTCTGGAGGTCTCATCAGTTTCTGCCTTCACTGGCCCTGCTCTTTTGAAGGAAATTTCCCTCAATTTGACATTCAGCCTCACTATATTCTAACTATCTTGCAGCTGTTACTTTTATCTTTGTACCTAAAAGATTCTAACCAGAGTCATGGAGTATGGGATTACTCTTGCTGTTCAAGACTAGGTTTTTTTGTGGCAGGAAGTAGCTCACCCTTTTGTTATCCCAGGCCATTTCATTGATTTTTCACCTCAGCTAACTGTTCTGAATTCAAGTCCCCCTTTGGAACTGAAGCACTGAACCAAACAGCCTGCTCTTGGGGGCCTGAATCCTATGCTCTGCAAATGTAAGGTTTTGTTACACCTCTGCTCCTGAAACCCAAAACTACTGCCTCATTTGACATCATTTCCTACTCTCTAAACCCTAACCAGTTGAAATGGATGGACTCGTATGCAACAGTGATGGACCTGCTATTTGTGAAGTTTTTTTTTTTTAAGATTTATTAATTTGTGCATACAAGAGCCAGGGCACAGGCCAGAGATGTGGGGGGTGAGAGGATCCACCAGAGACAGAGCGGGGAACAGAACAGGCAAACTGACAAAATACGCTGCTAGAGGGAGCAGCGGGTGAGCCAGCAGAGGTCTGCTGCGCCATGTGAGTTGCTCCCTGGCCAGCCGGGGATCGAACTCACACTACAGATACTGCTGTTGCTTAATAATGCGGTGCTCAACCCCCTGTGCCACCAGGGAGGCCCAACCTGCTGTTTGAGCACCAGCTTGCTGCCCTATGACCAAACCTTGTAATTGGATCTGTTATTCCTCTTGTCCTATTCTGGGTGGAGCCCCCAGAGTACCTCAGGGTCATGCTTAGACCAGCATCAGCACCACTAAATGCACTGTAGTATTTTATCTTTTTTAAAATTCACATAAATTCTATCCCATATAATGCAGTGTAGAGCTACCTCTTCTCTACTTTGTTACATGTGTGCTTCTTTTAAAATCGTTTAATTATATTATCTAATTTTGTGACAGTCATTCTAGTTTGTTACTGAATTTCAAATTCCATTTTGTTTTAAAGCCTGAGGAAAATTGCACAGGTTGCCCTAATTAGTATCAATTTGGTTGTCAGATATTCAAGATGAAGCCATTGTATTTCAGCATTATTTAAAGCTATGGCATTAAAATTAGCTGGGGATTTTTCAAGAATCATTCATTATGACCTAATTTTAAAGTTATTTTAAATGTAATATTAAAAAGAATTATTAACACGTCTGTATTCCTATCTTTTTGGGCTACAATATCTCAAAATTACATAAAAAGCTAATTGCTAGCCAAAGGTATCACTTTTCACCATGTAAAATATAATGTCAACTCAATTGTCTATATCAGAAGCAGAGGTTGAGTAATACAAAAGTAATTTATATTTGTCTTTGGGATGCTTTTGCCCTTAAATTTGAATAAGGATGAGTCCAATGTCTGGGGAATTCACGTCAAAATAATGAAGCTGTATTATAAAGATCTCAAAGCAGAAAGCTGATGAGTTCAATTATTCTACTTCTTTTATTATTTTTTTCAAGTTGCTTTCCTAGGTTGAAAGAAGGAAGCTGAGCTCCATTCATTGTCAGTAGATTAGAATATTGAACACAGATGTTAAATCACAGGTCTGGAAAGAATTCAGTAGCAGATTAGAAGCTGCTGAAATAAGGATTTTTAGATTCCTATTGGGCTATGTGATTAGGCTTTAAAAAAATGAAATGGAAAAATCAAACAAAAAAAAAGATAGATACATCATAGGCAAAAATGAAACAAAACAAAACCCCGAAAAACAGAAACCACTGCAGAGAACATAAAGAGAACAGAGAATGACAGCTGGTTAAGTATTAGGACAATTTAGGATTATCTACCAAATTCTGCATATTGAATTCCATGGGGATAGGGATAGAAGTTTTGGAGATAAGTAAATAAGCTAATGAAGTAAAAATTAGTGCCTGAAAATTGGGGTACTTCTTGTGTAAGAAATACATATGCAGATGATATTTAAAATTTAATATTCTTTTGTATCATTTGAATGATTTTTTACCATGTCCATTTTTTTACCTATTACCTAACAGCAACAAACTTGAGAATAAATACCTGAAATAGAAAATAGTGTTTGACAGCAATAGCAATTATTTCTCTTAATGAACAATACCTAACACTCTACTTAGCCAGATTAATTTTCCACAAAATTTCAAAATCAAAATGCCACATGCTTTATTTACCTTCTCCAACTAGAATATACATACTTGGAAGTCAATTACTTTGTCATAGATCTTTATGTCTATCACAAGCACTAGAAAAACATTTTTCATATTTCTTGAATGAATGAAGTCATGGATACTTGAATGGGTGAATACATCTGGTTACAATATAACAGTAACACAAATACATCTTTTCAGCCATTCCTCCCGCTCCACCCCAACATTGGTTTAAAACACTGTATATGTTTTTAGAGTACAGGTTCACACTACTTCCAATGTATGTTACCCCACCACATACCACTAGAATACCAATAACCCTTCACCACAGACCATTGAATCTTCTCCACCATTTGCTTCTATTCCCCCTATTTTTGTTGTCAAAATCCAAATGTTTGTTTTTATATTGTTTTGTCTGTTCATTCGCTTTGGGCGAAATCATTTATGGTTCTCTTTCTGATTTATTTCGTTTAGCATAATCCCCTCAAGTTATATCCTTGTTGTTACAAAAAGCAAGTAGTTTTCCATTATGTATTTATACCACATCTTCTTTATTCAGTCATATGTTGGCTATAATTAATAGAACTGCAATGAACATAAGGGTGTATATATCTTTTTGAATTAGTGTTTTCATATTCTCAGATAAATACTGATAAGTGGAATTGCTGAATCATATGTTAGGTCTATTTTTAATTTCTTGAGGCGCTTCTATACTATTTTCCATAGAGATTGCATCAGTTTACTTTCCACAATGTGTGAAGGTTCTTTGTTGTCTACATTCTCACTAGCATTTGTTGTTTCTAGTCTCTTTAATATAGACCATTCTCATAGGTATGAGATGATATTGATTTTGCTAAGTGATGAACATTTTTTCATGTGCCTGTTGGCTGTCTGTAAAATGGCTATAAGCCACTCCCCCCCCCCCATTAAACATCACTGTCCTTCCAAACTATCTACGGTGGACCCATGTTTTATAATCAGAAAAATAAGATAGTATGTAGAAAAAGAAAGGAAGATGGCATCATAGAAGGGTCCCTGCTTCACTGTTAGGAGGATAATATGAAAACAGTCCAGAGGGGCACTGACTCAGAGGATCCCATGATGTGGGATGAAACTAGAGCACTTCTTCGACATTGGAGACCAACACTGACCATGCGAGAAGGGACAATGAAGAAATTCAACTCTATACAACAAAAGATGGGTAGAGAGGTGCCTAGATATTGTAGCCAGGGTAGGAGCTTGCTGTGGAAGCTTAGGTGTTGTGCTCCCATGTTTGACTGTCAGTTCTAGGGAGGGGAGAGTGGAATGGTGTGGAGGTATACCTTTGACTGAGGGTAGATACATATGGAGGAACTGGGGTGTCCCAGGCAGGCTGGGTTCTCAATGAAGAGGCTAGGGCCCAGAATGACAGTCCCTCTCACACACCCATATGGAACATGAGGTCATTCTGTGACGTGCAACAGTATGACCTCATAGGGTACAGAGACTTGAGTTCGATATCCAGAGAGGAGAATTTTCAACATCACCACAAACAAGAACCACTCCTGGATACCACTTTCACCAGCTACTGAACCCCCATTAGGACCTTGCCCCACCCCCTCTCAGCAACTGCACATCAGTTCTCCCTAACACACAGCACCATCTGCTGGATAAGTGGATTCTGCATTCTTAGGACACTTGAAAAAACAAGAACCTAGAAAGCTACAAAATATGGAGACAGAAAAATACACAATGGAATATTACTGAGCAATCAAAAAAGGTAAACTCATGCCATTTGCAGCAACATGGATGGAGCTGGAAGGGATCATGCTCAGCGAAATAAGCCAGAAAAAAAAAAGAAAAATACTGGATGGTCCCACTCATAGCAGGAATTTAGAAAAACTAAGTAAGGGATCAGGAAAAAGACTAATTATAATAAAGTAAAAATCAAAATCAACAGGCAACTATAAACCAGACACACACTATGGTGGGGGTGGGGAGAAGGGAGTAGGATCAAAACAAGGGGGGTGTGATTTTTACAGGATGATAACCAAGATAAAAATGCATACATTGTACAAAAATGAAAAATTATGTAAAAATATATATAGAATAAACTTAAATAAATAAATAAAAAGAAAGAAAAGAAAAATATAGCATGACACTTTAAGTCCTCAATGAAATATTTCACTATAGAGTGAAAACATTCTTCAGAACCCCACTCTAAAGACTTGGATAATCTTTTCTTCCTAGGAGATAGAGAGTTCATAATAGCCATGATAAAAAATTCAGAAAAATTTATCAAAGATATACAAGAAAACTCAGAAAAATAAATGACTGTCCTGAGAAAATTAATGTATAGAAGATGGCAATCAAGCTTTAAGTAATAAAATAACAGAGACATAAGATGTAAAAAGATCAATAAAGGAGATAAAAAAAATCTGGAGAAAGCTATGGAATAGACTAAATGTAATATTGAAACAGTGACCTTGAATATGGTAATGCACAAAATTCAGGTGAAGAAAAAAGAAGAAAAAAATAAGAAACTCTTCAAGAATTATCTGACACCATTAGGAAAAGAAATATAAAAATAATTGGTATTCCAGAAGAGAAAGAGAGAAAAGGGAACAGCCAACTTAATTCAAATAAATAATACAGGAAAACTTCCCAAACTTGGAAAAGGAGCTAAAGCATGAAGCTAAAACACAAACAAGCAAAAAAATCCCACAAACAACAGCATCTGGTTACCTAAAAGTAATGAGACCTATACCTACACATAGTCATGAAACTTTCAAGAGTTCAAGACAAAGAAAGAATATTGAAGATGGCTAGGGGGGTTGCAGATAACCCATAAAGTTACCTCCATCTGACTTCTTCTGAGAAAACACTATTGGCAAGAAAAGAATGGAATGATGAATACAAAATATTTACAGATAAAAACTTCTACCCACGAACACTATATCCTGCAAGACTCAGATATAAGAGAGAAATAAAAGCCTTTTCAGACAAATAAAAGCCTTTTCAGACAAACAAAAGCTGAAGGAATTTATGAATACTAGACTTCACCTAAAAAAAAAAAAAAGACCTGTTGTATCTAAATTGAAGAGAAGAACATCCACAAAGAACTGAATAAGGAACTAGATGGAATCATTAAGAACAAAATGGCAGTAGTTGACTTTCATATATGAATACTCACCCTTAATGTTAATGGAATGAATTCACCAATCAAAAGGTGCTCAGAGTGGCTGGTTGGATCAGAAAACAGAATCCAAGTTTCTGTTCTCTTACAACTTTCTATTGTACCTTAGCTCCGAAGATAAATATAGACTACAAGTAATGGGCTGAAAAATAATCCTACCAGCAAATGGGACCCAAAGAAAGGCAGGGACAGCCATGCTTATATCAGATAAAATAGACTTCCAAGTAAAACAGGTAACAAGAGAAAGGGATGGATACTATGTAATGATTCAGGGTACAATATATCAGGAAGACATAACACTCATTGAAGTAAATTCCTCAAATGAAGAAGTATCAAAATATATAAGGCAATTATCAAATTTGGAAATGGATGCTAATGCAACACACTAGTGGTTGGGGACTTAAACACCCCACTTCCACCAATGGAACAGTAATGTTCTTAAACAACAAGTCTGATCATATGGGCCTAATAGACATTTATATGATACTACACCCCACAAAAGCAAAATATATACTCTTCTCAATTGTGTATGAGACAATATCCAGAATGACTGTGTTGGGTAACAAAACATGTATCAATAAATTCATGAATATGGAAATCATATCAAGTAACTTTTCTGATCACAATTTTATCATTCACACAAAGAAAACAGAAAAAAATAGTACTGAATGACTATTGGGTTAATGAGGAAATAAAAAAAAGAAATTAAAAAAAATTAAACACAAATGAAAATTGAGGACACAAACTGCCACAACTTATGGGTCAAAGCAAAAGCAGAACTAAGAGAAAACTATACAGTAGTGCAGGCCCTCATTAAGAAACAAGAAAGCGCTCAAATAAACAATCGTATCTCTCACCTTAAGAAACTAGAAAATTAAGAACAAATAAAACAAACAGCCAATAGAGAGAAATAATAAAAATTAGAGCAGAAATAAATGAAATAGAAATAAAAAAGTCCAAAAGATCAATGAAATCAAAAGTTGGTTCTTTGAGAAAATAAAAGAGACAAACTTCTAGCTAGAGTCACAAAGAAAAAAAAAGGGGGGGGGAGAAAACTCAAATAAATAGAATCAGAAATAAAAGAGAAGTTATAACAGAAATTCCAGAAAGTAAAGGATCATGAGATTACTATGAATGTCTGTGTGCCAGTAAGTTGAAAAACCTCTAAGAAGACTGAGTCAGGAATAAATAGAAGACCTGAGTAGTCCAAATACAAGTAGGAAAGTGTAACAGTAATCAAAAGTCTCCCCCCAAAACAAAAGCCCATGACCACATAATTTCACAAGTGAGTTCTACCAAACTTTCGAAGATTAAACTAATACCTAAACTTCTCAAACTCTTCCAAAAAATTGAGATAGAGTGGCCTCCCTGGTGGCGCAAGGGGTTAAGTACACCACTGTGAAGCTGGACAAATTGGAAGCCACATGTAAAAGAATGAAACTAAACCACTATCTTATACCATAAACAGAAATCACACAAAATGGATTAAAGACTTGAATATAAGACCTGAAACCATAAAAAACAAAGAAAGCCAAAACACTTCACCACAATATCTTCAGTTCATCTCCAACAGCAAGGAAAACCAACCAACCAACCAGAATGCAAAACCATTAATTTGAAGGGAATATGTACTCCTGTGTTCATTGCAGCAATGTTGACAATAGCCAAGTTAAGGAAACACCCATGTTCCCTAAAGACTGATAAGTGTATTAGGAAGATGTAGTATATATACACAATGGAATACTACTCATTAAATAAAAAGGTAAACTCTTGACATTTGTGACAATGTGTGTGGAACTGGAGGGGAGTATGCTAAGGAAAATAAGTCAAAAGAAAATAGAGAAACCAGGTAGAGGGTCAAGTAAAATCAAACCAATGACAAACCCTAGATGTCTGACTATAGCACTGAGGCTACGGGGAGGGAAGGAGTGAATGAGCAGAAGTGAGAGGCTCAGTGGAGTATAGTGTAGGACAGTGGGTAGTGGGTACCTTGGTGTGGGTGTGGTGGGGTAATATACACCTGAAGAGTATGATCCTATACCTCTGAATCATATATGGTGGTGTAAATCAGTTTTGCCTCAATAAGAAAAAAAAGGGATATTTCACTCTGCTTCTTCCTCAAGCTATCTCATCTATACTTCTGTCTATTGCTAAACTTGAAAAGGATCCCATGCACACTATTCTCACTTCTTAACTGCTCACTCACTCTTCCCGCCTCCTTAATGAAACTGCTTTTCAAAGGCACTCGTGTACAATCATAAAACTTAAAGGTTTTATCATTCTGGATCCCATTTTCTTAATGTATTTTAGTTCTGTTCCCACAAGAATTTAATAGTATTGATTAAATTAATAAATACATAGTTTTCTTATCTGCATAAGAGTTTGCATTGAGTGAAAACTTATACAGTCCATTACTGTAGTTATTTTTGGTTTACCTGTTGCTAATAGAGCAGATTTCAACATTTCCCTCCCACTAATAGCTAGGGTATGGGTCAAGTATTTTAGAGATTCAATTCTCATTTGTTGTTCCTTGTTGACAAGCTTAATAATGTAATTATTTATCTAAATAGCGTTTCCTGGCAGAAAAATGACTAGAAAAGTCTTAAATCTAAGCAAAGGATACCTGCTCTCACTCTATTAAGAAATGAAACTATAAAAAACCATTTGCCCTACCACATAAAACTCAGAAGCGAGGACATAAGAAGCTGTTAATTGTTTTGGGGTGCCCTAGATCACAAGCCATTGGCCTTTTGTCTCAATTCCCCACACTCCCAAGTTATATCATGGCCTCTGGTGAGAGAATTTACATCTGTTCCCTAATTTTGGAGCCTCTGTTCTTTAACAAAGTTCCTCTCCCCAGTCCAATAATTCAGACAGCTGTTTCTAATTTCCCTCTCTGGCTACCCTCTGGCCTCACCCCCTGACTGCTGCCAGGGCTGAAGAGTATTAAAGTTGTTAAATCCTTGGCAGGAAA
Source organism: Talpa occidentalis (assembly GCF_014898055.3). Taxonomy (NCBI): domain Eukaryota; kingdom Metazoa; phylum Chordata; class Mammalia; order Eulipotyphla; family Talpidae; genus Talpa; species Talpa occidentalis. The sequence continues at coordinate 22,933,088 of NW_023601104.1, forward strand.
CAGCATCAGCTCTGTTATCTGAATTTAGGCTAATGGGAATGAACTAGCTGACGTTTATTAAATGCCTACTCTATGCCAGACATGTAAGAAACAAGTTTTATTGAGATATGAGTCATATACAATAAAATTCATCCCTTTAAAGTATACAATTTAGTGTTTTTAGCACATTTGTAGAGTTGTACAGTCATCACAATTACCTACTTTTAGAACATTTTCATCACCCCCACCCTCCAAGGAAACATCTTATTCATTAGCCAATGCTCCCCACTCTCCCCTCCCTCAGCTCCTGATAACCACTCGTCTACTTTCTGTATCTGTGTTTCATATTCTGGACATTTCATATTAATGGAGTAATATATAGCCTTTTGTGTCTGGCTTTTTTATTTATTTTTAATTTTTTAAAAAACAATTCTTTTTTTTTTTCCCCAAGATTTATTTATTTATTCATTCATTCATTCATTCATTCATTTATACAAGCACTGGGAACAGTCAGAAGCATGGGAGGGTGAGAGAATTCACCAGAGCCAGAGCGGGGAACAGAACAGGTAGACTTGATGAAGTACACTGCTGAGGGGAGCAGCGGGCGTGGCAGGAGAGGTCTGCCCGCCATGTGGGACCCTCGCCCGGTGGCCGGGGATTGAACTGGTGCTGCAGAGGCTGCGGGCAGCTTCACAGCCCAGCGCTCAACCACTGTGCCACCAGTGAGGCCCTGGCTATTTTATTTTTTAAGGATTTGCTCCATCATTTTTTTTTAAATTTATTTATTTATACAAGCACTGGGTACAGTCAGAAGCGCGGGAGGGTGAGAGAATTCACCAGGGCCAGAGCGGGGAGCAGAACAGGCAGACTGACGAAGTACACTGCTGAGGGGAGCAGCAGGCGCGGCTGGAGAGGTCTGTTGCGCCATGTAGGACACTTGCTGGCATCTGGCGTTCAAACCTGCACTGCAGAGGCTGCGGGCAGCTTCACAGCCCAGCGCTCAATCTGTGGACATAAGTTTTCAAACCTCTTCAGCATAAATCAAAAAATGAAAATAATGGGTCACATAATACAATAAAAAAATAAATGTCAGAAGGGAAAGAAATAATATTTTAACAACTGGCATGCCACAGCAAAAACAAGAAGGTCTGAATTTAAAATGAAAAAGACAATACTGGCTAATAAGGCAACTCTATGTTTAACTTTTGAGGACCTGCCAAACTTTTCCAGAGCAGCTGCACCATTTTATATTTTACCAGCAGTGTAGCGTGGTTCCAGTTTCTTCATATCCTTGGCAATGCTTGTTATTGTCCATCTTTGTTATTATAGTTTTCCTGTTGGGTGTGAAATGGTATCTCGTGGTTTTGATTTGCATTTGCTGATGAATAATGCTGTCTAGCATCTTTTCATGTGCTCTCATTTCTTTAGAGAAATGTCCATTTGAATGATCCTTTGCCCTTTCTTTCATTGGATTGTCTCTTTTTACTGTTGAGCTATAAGTTTTTTTTTTTTTATAATTGGATACTAGACCTTTATCAAATACATGATTTGAAAAGATTTTGTCTCATTCTGTGGGTCATCTTTTCACTTTTTTTAATAATAAATTTTATTTTTATATTCCCCATACAATTGCAACCCCCTTATTTTGACCCCAATCCCTCCCCTCCTGTCCCCTACCCCCCATAGAGTGTCTCTGGTTCATAGTTTTTTGTTGATTTTGATTTTCACTTTCTTATAGTTATTCATTTTCCTGGTCCCTTATTTAAGTTTTCTAGATTCCTGCTATGAGTGAGACCATCGGTATTTTTCTTTTTCTTTCTGGCTTATTTCTCTGAGCATGATCCCTTCCAGCGCCATCCATGTTGCTGCAAATGGCATGTGTTTATCTTTTTTGAATGCTGAGTAATATTCCATGGTGTATATGTACCACATCTTCTTGACCCAGTCATCTATTTTTGGGCATTTGGGTTGTTTCCAAAGATTAACTACTGTAAATAGTGCTGCTATAAACATAGGGGTGCAGGTGCTCTTTGGAATTGATGTTTCTGTGTCCTTTGGGTAAATACCTAGGAGTGGAATTGCTGGATCATATGGAAGCTCTATGTATAGTAGGTCCAAAAATCTCCACACAGCTCTCCATAGTGGTTGGACCAGTTTGCACTCCCACCAACAGTGCAGGAGAGTTCCTTTTTCTCCACACCCTCGCCAACATTTGTTATTGCTAGTTTTTTTAATATGTGCCATTCTCACTGGTGTAAGATGGTATCTCATGGTAGTTTGATTTGCATTTCCCTGATTACAAGTGATGTTGAACATTTTTTCATATGCCTGTTGGCCATTTGCATTTCCTCTTCAGAGAAGTTTCTTTTTAGCTCTTCTGCCCATTTTTTGACTGGAACATTATGTGATATTCACATCAAAGACATCTTTACAGACACATCACCCAAAGCAGTGATAGTGAAGGCAAAGATAAACAGCTGGGACTACATCAAATTAAAGAGCTACTGCACAGCAAAAGAGACAATAACAAAAACAAAGAGAAACCCCACCAACTGGGAGAACATTTTTGCACACAACACTAATGATAAAGGACTGATCACAAAAATCTGCAAAGAGGTGATGAGACTCAACAACAACAAAGAAAATAACCCAGTCTTTTCACTTTCTTGATGATGTCCTTTGAAGCATAAAAGCTCTTAATTTTATTGATGTCCAGTCTATTTTTTCTTTTGTTACTTGTTCTTTTGGATAAAATCTAAGAAATCATTGACTAATTCAACATTATGAAGATGCATTTCTATACTTTCAATAGTTTTTTTAGTTTTAGTTCTTACATTGAAACCTGTAATCTGTTTTGAATTAATCTTTATGTGTTGTGTTTGGTATCTAGTGGTCCCGGCACCATTTGTTGAAATGATTAACCTTTCTTTCTCCATTGATTTATATGGAAATCCGAGATTTATCAAAAATCCATTGACCATAAATAGAAGGTTTTTTTTCCTGAATCCTTAATTCTACACTAATGCTCTATATATTTATCTTTATGGCACTACTATTTTGTCTTGATTAGTGTAGATTTATAGTAAGTATTCAAATTGAGAAGTGTGAGTCTTTCAACTTATTTCTTTTGTAAGAGTTTTGGCTATTCAGGATTCCTTGTATTTCCATGTGAATTTTGGGATCAGTCAATTTCTGCAAAAAAAAAAATCAACTATTTGGATTTTTGGTAGCGATTGTGTTGAATTTATAGATCACTTTGAGGAGCATTACCATGTAAACAATATTAAATCTTCCCTCTATTTATTCAGTTCCTCTTTAATTTCTTTAAATAATATTTTATAGTTTTCATTGTCTATGTCTGCTCTTTTGTTACATTTATTCCTTAGTATTTTGTCCTTTTTGATGCGATTGTGGATGGAATTGTTTTCTTTCCTTTTCAGATAATTCTTTGCTAGCATAAAAAAAATTGATATTTCTATACTTAGCTTGTGTTCTGCAACTTTGCTGAATAATTTTCATAGATCTAAGAATATCTTGTTTGAATTACTTTGGATTTTTTTATATATAAGATCATGTCACCTGAAAATGCAGGTAGTTTTACCCTTTTCCAATATGAATGTTTTATCTTTTTCTTTTTTGACTTCTTGTCCTGTTTAGAAACTCCAGGACAAAGTTGAAGTAAAGTGGCCAGAGAAGACATCATATTCTTATTTCTGATGGGGGAAAGTACTGTCGTTCACCTTTAAGTGAATTATTAGGAGGAAAATATTGTCTTCCATCATCACACATAATGTTAGCTGTGTTTTTTTTAGTGAGCAGTCTCTATCAAGTTGAGGAAATTCCCTTCTGTACTTTATTTATTTATTTATTTATTTATTTTAGGGTGTTGGGGTTTGTCAAGTTTTTTTTTGTGCGTCCTATTGAGATGACCACGTTGTTTTTTGGGTTTTATTCTATTTAAATTACATTAATTACTTTTTTGACATTAACCCAACTTTTCCTTCATAGTAATAAATACTGCTTGGTCATGTTGTATCATCATTTTGATATATTGGTGGGTTTGGTTTGCTAGTATTTTGTCAAGGATTTTAACACCTATATTAATAAAGAATATTGGTTTTCTTTCCCTTGCAATATCTTTGTCTGATTTTGATATATAGGTAATAGTACCTTCATAGGATAAGTTAGAAAGTATTTCCTCCTTTTTTGTTTTTAATGAAAGAGTTTAAAAAGAATTGGTGGGTTTTTTTTTAAGTTGAGTCAGAATTCATTAATGAAACACTGGACCGGCATGGTTTCTCCCCCCCTTTTTAATTACTAATTAAATATTTTTACATATTATGGTTTTATTTACATTTTGTATTATTTCTTGTGTCAATCTTAGTAGTTTGTCTCTCAAGAATATGTTCATTTAATCATTTGCCAAATTTGTTGGCAGTTGTTCTTTTACTTCTTGTAAGAAAGTAGATATCCCCTCTTTATTTCTGTTATTAATAATTTGAATCTCATGTCTTTTCTTTATCAGTTTAGTTAAAGGATTGTCAATTTTGTTGGTCTTTTCCAAGAACCAACATCGTTTTTTTGATGTTCCTTCTTATTTTTCTATTTACTATTTCAACTTTCATCTTTATTACTTCTTTCTTCTTGCTTTGCATTTTGTTTAATCTTCTTTTTCTAGTTTATTAAGACAAAAGTTTATAATATTGATTTGAGATCTTTAAATTTCACTCTATGCATATACCTAGTGGTGTTCCATAATTTTTATATTGTGTTTTCATTTATCTCAAAGCATTTTCTAATTTCCTTTATGGTTTAGTCTCTGACCAGTTGATAAGGAGTGTGTTATTCATTTCCCACATAGCTTAGAGTGGTCCTTCTGTTACTAATTTTATTCCATTGTTGCTAGAGAACGAACTGTGTTTGAATCCAGTCTTTAAGTTTTCTGAGACTTGTGTTAGGGGTTCACCTAAGATCTCTCCTTAAGAATGTACTATGTGCACTTGAGAATATGTACTCTGCTTCTTTCCCCTCCTAGTTATTCTGTCTGTGTCCTGTAGTATGTGATGGTCCCCTCCATTATTGTAAGTGGTCCAAATAGATTTCTTGAATCTTAATAATGTTAGTATTTTCCAGGGAGAAGAAGAAAGATTACTTGGGATAAGGAAGGTTTCCCAGATAGCCCCCTCCCTATCTGCCTAAATTGCACAATCTTTTTTTTTATCTTTTATTTAATTTTTGTCTTTTTTTTTTTTTTTCCTTTTAGAAGAACTGGAGTGTAGGCCAGAGGTGCAGGGGGTGAGAGGATTCACCAGAGACAGGTTGAGGAGCTGAACAGGCTGATCTTTTGAAGTACACTGCTGAAGAGAGCAGTGGGAGAGACACGAGAGGTCTGCTGTGCCATAGTTGGGTTAGCTCCCTGGCCAGGGATCAAACTCAGGCTAGAGCAGTGATAGCAGAGACTTAACCCCTTGGCCACTAGGGAAGGCCTACCTTTTGTCTTATTGGTATCATCCTAAATGAACATAAAAGGGCCTCTCTTCCTAGGAGTATGCTGTATAAACTTAAGAATGATAAACTCAGATGTCTTTCTAGAAATACAAAGCTATAAAATCACACAACTGGAAGGAACCTTCTATAATGTCTAGCAAAATCCTAAGCTCAAATTCATGTCTGGCAGATAATGAACCTCAGGTCCAGAGACGGTAAACAATTTAGTCAAATGACTGAAGGAGGAACTGAAGAATGTAATCTAATGTGACAGAAGTTCTTATCTTGGGCTCCATGGATGGCCTTTGGGTACTAGGTGACTTTTACAAAATATCCAGACAATGGAAAGGAACAAGTATGAGATTTACTGTGGCAGGGGTAGAGATGACTACAACTTAATATTTTATTTCTAGTAGGAACCATATAAACCAATCACAGACTAACTCATGTTGCTCATAAATGCAATACCCAAAGGAAAAAACTAAACCAAAAGTCAAGAGGAACAAAGTGTCCTCAGATGGCATTGCAGGGCCAGTCTATTTTCTCATGCATGGCACATCTCTCATCTTTGTAGTATTTTACTTACATGGTGAAAGTGCAAAACTGTCTCTATGTTATCCTAAGAAGGCTTCAGTAAAGAGCAACATACCTAGACAGAAATAAGCAGTAAGAGCATATTTTATTAACAATGGTGTTTAGGGCCTCCTCCGTGGCCCAGCGGTTGAGCGCTGGGTTGCGAAGCTGCCCGCAGCCTCTGCAGCGCAGGTTTGATCCCAGGCCACCAGGTGAGGGTCCCACATGGCGCGCAGACCTCTCCTGCCGCCCGCTGCTCCCCTCAGCAGTGTACTTCGGTCCTTCTGCCTGCTCTGCTCCCTGCTCTGGCTCTGGTGAATTCTCTCACCCTCCCGCACTTCTGACTGTACCCAGTGCTTGTATAAATAAGTAAATAAATCTTTTATAAAAAAGTTAAAAAAAAATGGTGTTTATCTAGTTTCTCTACTGTGGGTATTGGAATTGTTCTAAAATTCAGATAGGGCCCACCTAGTCCACTTAAGACTTCTTTAACTCAGGATTTTGTGAAACTAGTAGTAGATGTGTTAAGAATGACCAAACCCATCACGGAATAAGATACTCGTTATCTTTTAATGTATATACTGGGAGTGAAAACATCACAGAACATTGGTTCTTTTTTTTTTCTTTTTTTTTTTTTGTGGGACCCTCGCCGGGGGCTGGGGAACAAACCCACACTGCAGAGGCTACGGGCAGCCTCGCAGCCCAGCGCTCAACCGCTGCACCACCAGGGGAGGCCCTTTTAACTTTTTGAGAATCTAATGAAAATTATAGATATACTTTCAGAAAATTTTATATACATGAGAAATTTTGTTTAAAATTTGTAAAAGTGACCTAGAACCCAAAGGCCATCCATGGAGCACAAGATAAGAACTTCTGTCATACTAGTTTAGATTATATTCTTCAGTTCCTCCTTCAGTCATTGACTAAGGAGTTGATCTCAATTCTGATACAATGTACATGGCTTTCCTGCATCTCCTCACCCGCTGACTACAATCGTTTTTTGAGGAGGTCACTCTTAGTTTCAGGGTCTTAGTAGTCATTAGTCTATATTTGTGAAAACTCAAATTCCAAATCCTAAGAACTCCCTTTGTGATTATGCAATTTCATTTCTGAGAAGTGTTAGTATATTTACCTACCAATTTTATCTATCAATACTAGGAATGACTTTGACCCTCTACCCCTCTCCTCTAATTTCAAATAATTCCATATTCTCACCAGATCTGGTGGAATGGGGAGAGTTTCATGTTGAATATGTATGTGGTATATAAATAGGGTAGCCATTAACTTTATAATCAAAATAGGTACACTCTGAGGGTGAAAGGTACTATGATTAATTATACCTGGACACCCAGCATTGTCCTGGAAAACCAGGTCACATGGTCACTCTAGTCTAAGACTGATGTGCTACTTTGTTTTCCTTTGCTCTGTTGCTTGTGCCTCTATATTCCTCAGAGATCTTGGGAGGAATGGCTGAAACTAGGAAATAAAGAGGCCTCCAAGGTGAATTCAGGGTTAGAACCCAGTGTGTATCCTCTAATATGCCTGGAACAAAGCCTATGCAGATTTATGACTTACCAGTAGTTGTTAAAGCTACTCAGCAATTGGTCTGCCAGGTATGTTAGCCCCTGGTGTTGGTGCTGCAGCTGTAGTAGTCACAGTCTCTGAACTTTCTTGTTTTTGTTGCATCTTATTTCTTACTCTTGGCAAACTCAATTCCTCTATTTATCTCATGGGACAGAGTTCCCAGAGGATGCGAATGATTAGTGGGTGTGAAATGGTCAAGCAAGAATACACCAGAGCCTCATTAAGCAAGCCGGAAGTTGGACATTAGCACTTAAGCTCTCTGTCCCAGCACACACACAATACAGATGTTACAAACCAGAGAACCAAGGGCAGAGCACAGAACGACTAAGTTAAGACACAACTGCAGCCTGAAGCTGGGAGCACAGACTGCGAGTGAAGGACTGTAGTGGCAGGATAGGCACAGTGTAGGTTATCTATAATCCGGCAGGCGGGTACAGGAGAGTCTTGGAGCCCTTGGTGGCTTTCTCAGGCTTTTATTGAGCTTTTACATGTAGTGTGGCAAACAGGTAAATGCAGGCAGGAGTAGTGGGGAGGGGGCCAGGAGGCCTGCAGGCCTCCAAGCCCCCCAGCAAGTCTTCATTCTTGGCTTCTCTGGCTTCTTTCGCCCCTTCTCTCTCCTGCCTCTCTCCTGCCTCTCTCCTGCCTCTCTCCTGCCTCTCTCCTGCCTCTCTCCTGCCTCTCTCCTGCCTCTCTCCTGCTACTGCTTCTGCTTCTCTTGGTGACTGTCTCAATACTCCTCCCATGGCCCACAGAAGTAAACAAGTCAGTTAGCAACAATATAACAACTGCAGGTACCCCATCAGGCAGGGTAATTCTAATGGTAGGAGGCCAGAAAAGCCTGAAAAACCATTTACCCTACAAGGACCCAGAAGGAAAGAGACAGGAAGCTACAGAAACTGAGTAGGTAGTTCACATTTTGCAAAGATCATCATAATAAAGTCAGTTTCCAAAATTCAGTGGCCATGGTTCTGTGCTAAAAAGAACTATGGACATTTGTAAATTAAAAAGAAAAATACTGCAACGGGTGTAAAGCACATTACAAACAGAAAACTATATGAAGAAGGGCAGGGACAGATATTAGGTGAAAATTGGCAGCACTCTGACAAGCAGAAGAGGAGGAATATGAGCTAAGTCAGATAAGAAATAATTCTAACCAGCCCAGCTGAGGTTTTGCCATGAGAAGACATTACCTTCCTCAAAAGTGCTTGTCATTTATTGAGTATATCTATACTAAAGCTAACAATCTTTTAGTCATGGAGAATTAATTATTTTGCTATCATCAAGTCCAGATTTCAGTAACTCCTGTAGACATTTTAACTAGCTGGAATGAAATAGTTATAGTTAAAATTCTAGGGCCTAGGGTCTCCCCGGTGGTGAAGCTGTTGAGCGCTGGGTTGCGAAGTTGCCTGCAGCCTCTGCAGCGCCGGTTTGATCCCCGGCTGCTCCCCAGCCACCGGAGGAGGGTCCCACATGGCGCACAGACCTCTCCTGCCGCCCGCTGCTCCCCTCAGCAGTGTACTTCGTCCTTCTGCCTGCTCTGCTCCCCGCTCTGGCTCTGGTGAATTCTCTCACCCTCCCGCGTTTCTGACTGTACCCAGTGCTTGTATAAATTAACTAATTAATTAATTAATTAAAAAATAATAAAGCAAATAAAATAAAATTCTAGGGTCTAAAAACTACAAGGATGCAGAACAGATCAAAGATTATAGGAGGTGGATAAAAGGTGAGAGAAGAATTTCACTACAAAGGTAGGGCCTGCATGAGGGAATCTTGAGGAGTTAAAGAACTGTTTTATATCTTGATTGTGGGAATGGATACTTGACTCTCGGCATAGATGTCAAATTCATGGACATGTTTATCACAAAGAATACTACTGTGTGTAAGATTAAAAAATAGATTTAAATATCTGAGACCCGAACGGGCAAAACCAGATAAACAGTCTCCTCTCCCATGCACCACCTCCTTGTCATTCCAGACTGTTGCTTTAACAAGTTTTTATCTTTCTGATGGTTACAAAGATATCTCTATCTATCTATGTGTAGGCATGTTGTAGGCCTAATGACACAGTAGAAATGGAATTATGTAACTTGCAGCATTAAAATTCCCCAAATACGGGCCTCCCCGGTGGCGCAGCGGTTGAGCGTTGGGTTGTGAAGCTGCCCGCGGCCTCTGCGGCACCGGTTCGATCCCCGACTGCTCCCCGGCCACCGGAGGAGGATCCCACATGGTGCGCAGACCTCTCCTGCCACCCGCTGCTCCCCTCAGCAGTGTACTTCAGTCCTTCTGCCTGCTCTGCTCCCCACTCTGGCTCTGGTGAATTCTCTCACCCTCCCACGCTTCTGACTGTACCCAGTGCATGTATAAACAAACAAACAAATTAAATAAATAAATAAATAAATAAATGAAAACATGCCTCTATAAAAAAAAAAAAAAAAACCTAATAAAAAAAAAAAAAAAAATTTTAAAATTCCCCAAATACAATAATATATAGAATCTCAAGTACTGATATTTTTCAATGATCAGATAAATGGTAGAAGAGAGAGGATTGGTATGGAGGTAGAAGAAGGTGACATATGAACAGAGTCCTAAAGTGAGGTAGTATATATACCATGACAAACTAAGGAAGAGTGTTTGAGTTAGAGGCCACAGCATGCACAAAATGGGTGGGCACATGCTTTAGGTTTGATTGGGGTCAAAATAAGGGGATTGCAATTGTATGGGGAATATAAAAATAAAATTTATTTTAAAAAAAATAAAATAAAATTGAACAACAACAACAACAAAAAAGAAAATGGCCAGGGACACTAGTGTGGATAGAGAGGATTAGGTAAGAATTGGGGAGCAGCCAGATCTGTGGAATCTGATAAGCCTTAATAAAAATGGTTTTAGTTTAAGTATGGAAGGATGCCCTTGAGAGTAAGCAGAGGAATTATCTAGTCTCATTTGCATTTTTGAAAAGCTTACTCTAGTTGCTATATGGAGAACAGATACTTAGAGGTAAGTATTGAGGCAAGAAAGCCATTGCAGCCGTGAAGAGATGGTGGTGGCTCGGGAGGGCTGTAGTGTGAACAGAATAGGTGAGAGCAAAACTTCTGTTCTGTTGCCCAGCCAGATCTCCATTTCTGGCTCATTACTGCAATGATAGATGTGATATATCTTTACATTCCTTATTCTTGGGCTTGAAATAGACATTGTGGTACACAAAGAAATGCTTCTAGGCAACTTGAAATCTAGCTGAAGTTGGGGGCTTAACAAATTTTCTTGGCTTCAAAACATACTACTCTGATTTTTCTCTATAGTATACAGAAGTCCAGGTATATGAATTAAGAAAGCAGATAGTTTAATTAATTGAGAGTCATTGTTTTGCCAGATAAGTGTGAGGGAGGAACAAAGGTGCCAAATAATCAATCTAATAATTGCCAAATAATCAGCCTAATAATTAATAATCAAACCAGCTTAAGTCAGTTTGGGAATGCACCAGGTGAAACAGAGAGTCTGCTTTATAAGGCCTTTCATTCTTTGATTAGATGTATATGTGCTCTCTTTAGTCATCTGTTTTGGGGCACTTAGGTGTTTTGTTTTGTTTTTTAAAGATTGATTTATTCATGCATATAAGAGCAAGGATGCAGGCCAGAGGTGCAGGGGGTGAGAGGATTCACCAGAGAGAGTGGGGAGCAGAACAGGTAGATCTACTGAAATACATTGCTGAGGGGAGCAGTGGGTGAGACAGGAGAGGTCTGCTGCACCATGTGAGTCACCTCCCTGGCTGGGGAGGTGTGGATAGCTTCATAGTGCTGCAACTTAACCCTTGTGCCACCAGGGAGGCCCCACACTTAGGTGTTTTTATAATTTAGCTGTTGTATATAAATCGTGCTTCTATGAACACAAGAGCGTAAGACTTGGGAACATCCTTCATCCTTGTAGAAATACAAAATGTTAATGTTGAAAACTTAAAATCATATAGTCTTTATGTTACATGGGATTAAATGAAGGCTTAGAACGGTTAAGTAACATTCTCAAGGTTAACGCACAAGTTAGTGGGGAAAGAGTTACTAGGCATGGGTTTTAAGACCCTTTGGAAATTTCATTGCCATGGTTAACAGAGCCATATTTTCCAAACCAACACACATGAGATATGTGATCTATAAAGTCTGTAACTTATGGAGATGATAGCACAGAGGACTTGGGATTCCAAATGTACTAAAAAAATCCTTATTACTTTTAGCCATATTTATTGCTCTCTGCTTACCCATTTTCCATTTTTATGATTCCATATTTTCTAATCTCTTTTAACCACACAAGGAAGTTACTCATCTGCAAAATTAAGGGGGTTAACTGTATTACACATAGACTCATCTTTTCTCTATTCTCTCACAATGTTGGTCAAGGAAGAAGTTTTGTTGTTGTAGTTGTTTTTAAAGATTTATTTATTTATGCATACAAGAGCTGGGGTACAGGCCAGAAGTGGGGAGGGCTGAGGATTCACCAGAGACAAAGTGGGGAACAGAACAGGCAGATCAAATGAAGTACACTGCTGAGGGGAGCAGCGGGAGAGACAGGAGAGGTCTGCTGCACCATGTGGCTTGCTCCCTTGCCAGAAGGATACTTAAAAAATTTTCCTATTTGTCCAAATTGACCACTTCTAGATGATCCCTGGTTTACATGTAAGGTATTTCAAATGCTGGAACATTGTATAAAATAGAACCTATTCATGGTCCAAATCTAGCCAGTGTTAATAATGGCAATTTTTTTTAAATTGATGTATATGTGACTTATATTAGTTTCAGGTATACAAAATTGATTCCATATTTGTATATATTAAGAAATGTATAAAACTATACACAATAACAAAATTTATTTTCTTGTAATAACTTTTAACATATGCTCTCTTAGCAACTTTTAAATATGTAACACCACATTATTCACTGTCTTCACCCTGGCAAACATTTTATCCACATGATTTTTCTAACTGGAAGTTTGTTTTTTTAAAGAATAGGTTATTTAAAGCAGTTTATTCAGTAGTCATTTGGTTTTGATAATGTAAACCTATAGGTGAATGTGAAATTTAGAATCCCTGATAAAAACATTTTTATGTTACACCAAGGCCACTACTATTTCTTATTTATTTGGATTTTGCTTGTTTGTTTGATTGAGGTAATTTTGGTTTACATCATTATTTTTATATTGGGAGTATAAGATGTCCCCACTGGGTATAATTACCATAGTGTGCCTACCACCAAGGTACCCATAATTAACCACTGTAGTCCCTGTGCTTCCTCTGTACTTTATTCTCAACCTACACCACCACCACACCCATCTCTCCACCCCTGGATTCCTCAGTTATATTGGGTTGTTGGGAAAGTCATGGCATATTTTTCTTTTTAATATTTATTTATTTATGCATACAAGAACTGAGGGTTAGGCCAAAGATGTGGGGAGTAAGAGGTTTCACCAGAGACAGAGTGGGGAGCAGAGCAGGAGGATCTACTGAAATACACTGCTGAGGGCAGTAGTGGGCTTGAGACAGGAGAGGTCGGCTGTGCCAGGTGGATTAGCTCCCTGGCTGGGGATCTAATTCATGTTGCAGTGACTAGTGATAGCTTGATAGCCCTGAGACTTTAACCGTTGCACCACCAAGGAGGCCCTCCTTGTTTTTCAAGCAAAAAAATACATTACAACTTTTCCAATAACCCAATAGTAGCTTTCCTTTCAAGTTTCAGTTTTTAAATTTGGCTTTGTCTGACCCTTTTGTCAGATTGCTATATATTCCACCATAGGTGACACCATCCAGTATTTGTCTTTCTCCTGACTTATTTCACTTAGCATAATCGCTTCCAGCTCCAATCATGTTGTGGCAAATGGCATGTATTTGTCTTTTTTTGATGGCTGAATAGTATTCCATTGTGAATATATATCACATCTTCTTGATCCACTCATCTGTTTTGGAGCACTTAAGTGTTTCTGTAACTTAACTACTATTTGTGAATAGTGCTGCTATGAACATGGCAATGTAAGTTTTCCTTCAAATTTTTGTTCTTATAGTTTTCAGGTAAATAACTAAGAGTGGAATTGCTGGATCTGTTTTCCATAGGGGCTAGACCAGTCTACATTTCCACCAACAGTGTTAGAGGGTTATGTTTTCTCCACTCTTCACCGGTTCTTTCTGGACTTTTTGATATGGGCTATTCTCACAGGAGTGAAGTGTTAGATCATTATGGTTTTGTTTTGCATTTCCTTGATGATAAGTGATAATCATTTTTTCATGTGCCTTTTAATATCTGCATGTCTTCTTAGGAGAAGTACCTGTTTAGCTTTTCTGTCCATTTTTTGATTGGGTTATTTACTTACTTGTTGTTGAGTTATGTGAGTTCTCGGTAGATCTTTGATATCAGCCTTTCCCAGATATATTGTATCCAAATATTTTCTCCCATTTAGTAGAATGTCTTTTCATTTTAGTTTCTTTTGCTATGAAGAAGCATTTTAGTTTAATGTAGTCCCAGTTGTTTATATTCTCTTTTGTTTTCCTTGCTGTTGAGATGAATTTGCAAAGACATCACTGAGGCTTATGTCGTGAAGGTGAAGTTTTACTTATGTTTTCATCTGTGGACTTTATGATTTCAGGTCTTATATGCAAGTCTTTCAGCCATTTTGAGTTGGTTTTTCTGTATGATGTGAAATACTGGTTTGGTTTCATTCTTTTGCATGCAACTGTCCAGTATAACTGGAAATTTGAAACTTGTGACCCCCTTAATAAAGAAAATTTTAAAGTCAACACTTTGGGACACAAATTTAGTGATATATTCAGTATCCTAAATCTTGTTCCATTTCTATGCTTGGAGGCTGTGCATTTACAGCTCTTACAGGGACTACAATGATCCTTGTGCTCAGGTCAGAAAGTCTACAAATGAACATATGGTCCTGAAATTCAACATTCCAGATATCATTTGGAATAAAGTATAACTGGTTTTCTGATAGTCACATAGTTTGATGACTTAGACTCGAGTTAGAGACTCTTCATAAAGAGGATCATAAAGGATCATAAAGATCCTTGAGGCCAACTTTCCCTGTCAAGCGGTTATTTTGCTTTTACTTATGCACTGTCACTTGTCACTGACTGAAACGCTCTTTTCCCACAGACAGTTTATTATAGTTTGGGTACCTTTAATGGCTAGAAGACTTTTATTTGACTAGAAATTCTTTTTGTCTAATTTCTACCTATTAGCCTCTTTCCTAGTGCTTTCTTTGGTGTCATGATGAATATATCTGAGTTTTCCTTTACTTAGATATTTAAAAGCAGTTTTCATGCACCAGTGACAACTTAAAAATCTTTTTTTTATGAGGAAACATTCAATTGTAACATATATATAGTATTAAATTATATCATATCTACCCCACAAATTACATGGTTGGATTGAGTTTCAGGTGTGCATCCTTGAATATCAGCATGTGTATAACTACTCTAAGTCCAACAGTAAAAGTCTATTTTTATTCTTCATACAACTGTCCCTTTGTTCCAGTTACCATCTCCTTTCCCCATTTCTTTCTGGTAAGCACTAGTCTTTTTTTTTAATTTTATTTTTATATTCCCCATACAATTGCAACCCCCTTATTTTTACCCCAACCCCTCCTTTCCCCGCCCCCCCTCCCATAGTGTGTCTCTGGTTCATAGTTGTTTGTTGATTTTGATTTTTTCTTTCTTATAGCTATTCTTTTTCCTGGTCCCTTATTTAGGTTTTCTAGATTCCTGCTATGAGTGAGACCATCCGGTGTTTTTCTTTTTCTTTCTGGCTTTTTTCGCTGAGCATGATCCCTTCCAGCTCCATCCATGTTGCTGCAAATTGCATGTGTTTATCTTTTTTGAATGCTGAGTAATATTCCATGGTGTATATGTACCACATCTTCTTGATCCAGTCATCTATTTTTGGGCATTTGGGTTGTTTCCAAAGCTTAGCTATTGTAAATAGTGCTGCTATAAACATAGGGGTGCAGGTGCTCTTTGGAATTAATGTTTCTGTGTCCTTTGGGTAAACACCTAGGAGTGGAATTGCTGGATCATATGGAAGCTCTATCTTTAGTAGGTTGAGGAATCCCCACACAGCTTTCCATAGTGGTTGGACCAGTTTGCACTCCCACCAGCAATACAGCAGAGTTCCTCTTTCTCCACATCCTTGCCAACATTTGTTGTTGCTAGTTTTTTTAATATGTGCCATTCTCACTGGTGTGAGATGGTATCTCGTTGTAGTTTTGATTTGCATTTCCCTGATTACAAGTGATGTTGAACATTTTTTCATATGCCTGTTGGCCATTTGTGTTTCCTCTTTGGAGAAGTTTCTTTTTAGCTCTTCTGCCCATTTTTTTGACTGGATTATTTTCTTTGTTTTTGTTGAGTCTCATCAGCTCTTTGTAGATTTTTGTGATCAGTCCTTTATCATTAGTGTTGTGTGCAAAAATGTTCTCCCAATTGGTGGGGTTTCTCTTTGTTTTTGTTATTGTCTCTTTTGCTGTGCAGAAGTTCTTTAATTTGATGTAGTCCCAGTTGTTGATCTTTGCCTTCCCTATCACTGCTTTGGGTGATGTGTCCGTAAAGATGTCTTTGATGTGCATATCATGTAGTGTTTTGCCTATATTTCCTTCTATGTATTTTATGGTTTCGGGTCTTATGTCTAGTTCTTTAATCCATTTTGAGTTGGTTTTGTGCATGGTGTGAGGTAGTGGTCAAGCTTCATTCTTTTGCATGTAGTGACCCAGTTTTCCCAGCACCATTTATTGAACAAACTTTCTTTGCTCCAGTGCATATTCTTTGCTCCTTTGTCAAAGATTAGTTGACCATAAATTTGTGGGTTTATTTCTAGGTTTTCTGTTCGGTTCCATTGGTCCGTGTGTCTGTTCTGGTTCCAATACCATGCAGTTTTGATTATTATGGCTTTGTAGTATAGTTTGAAATCTGGGAGAGTGATGCCTCCATTCCCTCCTTTTTTTTTTCAGGAGGGTTTTGGCTATTTGGGGTTTTTGGTGGCTCCATATGAATTTCATCAATATTTTTTCTATTTCTTTGAAGAATGACATTGTAATTTTAATTGGAATAGCATTGAATCTGTAGATTGCTTTTGGTAGCATGGCCATTTTGATAATGTTAATTCTTCTGATCCATGAGCAGGGGATGTCTTTCCATTTCTTTATGTCTACTTCTATTTCTTTTAACAGTGTTTTATAGTTTTCTTTGTATAGATCCTTTACTTCTTTTCTTAGGTTTATTCCCAGGTATTTGATTTTTTTTTGTTTCAATAATAAAAGGAATGGTTTTCTTGATTTCTTCTTCTTTAAATTTATTGTTTGTGTATAGGAAGGCTACTGATTTTTGTGTGTTGATTTTGTATCCTGCTACTTTACTAAACTGATTGATTAGTTTAATTAGTTTTGCTGTGGATGGTAAGCACTAGTCTTTTGTTGGGTCTTGTAGTTGAAAAGATCATTTTTGTTTTATTCAGTTCATTTAGTTTTTTCTGTATATACCATATACACATGAAAACATATAGTGTTTCTCTTTCTCCATCTGGCTTGTATCATTAATCATAATACTGTGTAGGTCCTGTCTATGTTGTTGCAAATGGCAGGAGTTCACTATTGTTACAGCTGAATAGTATTCTGTTGTGTATATACAGCACATCTTTCTTACCTATTCATCAGTAGACAGGCACTTAGGTTGTTTCCAGCTCCTGGCTATTGTGAATAATGCTGCAGTAAACATGGGGTGCAAGTGTCTCTTCACAAAGTGCATTCACATTTTTCAGGAAAATACCCTAAAGAAGGCTATTTGGGTTATAAATTACTATTTTAAATTTATAGAGTTATCGTTATACTGCTTTCCATAATGGCTGCCCCAATTTACAGTCCCACCAACAGTGTATAAAAGTTCCCTTCTCCACATCCTCTCCAACACTTGCTGTTTCTTGTCTTTTGAATAATAGCCATTCTTACAGATCATTAGAGATGCCTCTTTTCTTGTGCCTACTGGCTATCTATATGTCTTCTTTAGAGAAATGTCTATTCAGATTCTCTGCCCATTTTTTAATTTTATTTTTTTACTATTGAGTTTATGATTTCTTTGTGTGTTTTGGCTATTAACCTTTTGGCAGATGTGTGCTTTGCAATTATCATCTCCTGTCTGGTAAGATGCCTTTTCATTTTAATACCTGTTTCTTTTATTGTGCAGAAGTTCTTTAGTTTCATGCTGTCCCATTTTTTTATTTTGCTTTCTTTTTCCTTGTTCTTGAAATTGAGTCCCCAAAGACCTCCTGGCAGCCAATGTTGTGGAGTATGTTGCCAGGTCTCAAGTTGCCATGTGTTATAATTTTTTGTCTGCCTATTTTGCTGCTTTAAATTTTTTGGGTTTTGGACATCCAGATCAGCGACTTAGTGAGTTGATTTACTTTTATTTTTTTCACTAAGTATTGTTCTGGTTTTATTTATTTATTTGCCTCTGCTAACTTCCATAGGTACCAATGCCAATATTTATAGCTGCTCTATCAGAATGGTGAGGAAGGGGTTTGGAAAAATCCAGCCACATTACAAGCATGCTGGACAAAAGAGCTTGGTTCATGTTCATGATACTGCTGATGTCCCTCCTCTCTGGGGTCCCAGAGCTGAGTCAGAAGTCTCTGTGCTCTCAGTGCACTTCACAAGTACCAGTCCCTAGGTCTGGCCTGGGGAGGGGAGTGATGGGGAGGGGGATAACCCCTTCTCTGTTGTCCTCTTTACCAGGGCCTCACCCTATGTGGAACACTTCACCTCCCTTGTGTGGCTAAACATGGGTCAAGGGTGACTACTTGCACACCATTGCCACTGTCCTCTCCTCAGAGCCTGTGGCTCAGCTGACAGCCTGCCATCTGTCTCTCTCACCCTGGACTGCAGCCTCGATGCTCTTTTGCCACCCATCTTCTGTCCAGTAAAGTATGAATCTCCTCCATGTCCCCTCTTTTGTAGCCTGTGATGGTTTTCTAGGTGGAAGGGTTACTCTAGTCTATCCCTGATCCATGGAGATTTGAGTCCCACTAGTTGTTAACTGTTCTTCTTGGGGCAGTAGCAAGTAACCTCCTCTATCACCATCTTGGTCCAAAATTCTCTCTGTCACAACTCTAAAACAAAAATGTATAAGCAAATAACTTTATGGAAGAACATAGAATGTGTTATTTTTTCTGATTATGTTTTGATATATATGATTGATGAAACATTTAGGTTTAAAATATAAAATGATTTAAACATTAATTAAAATTTTTCCATATGTAATCTGAGTTTTAATAGAAGCATTTGAAAATTACAGATAAATTTCTTAAAATGAGTATGCCAGAAACCAGGAGTTAATTGTCAGCAGAATATTTGGGAAATGCAAAGTATCTTAGGGGAGTGAGGAAGTAATACTCAGCCAATGAAGGGTGTATGATTAAAGCAGGTATCACATGGGCAACTGCAGAGAAATCTCATGGAGTAACCCTGGAAAATCCTGCAAAATAAATGTCTTGGAATTATGCTACCTCAGGGGTGAGCTCTTTCCTCAGCATTTCCAGCCTACTTAGAAGTAAGCTATCTTCCACAGTTCTGAAATAAAGAACTCTCAGGCACAGAGCTGTTAGTAGTTGGCTGGAGTACTGCACCGAACACTAACAGATTCTGACACAATAAGCAAAATAATAATAATTACAATGATCAACATCTTGCGCGTCCATTCAGAATTTTTTCTAGTTGTGTATTTATCTGAATATGAATTATAAAAATAAAATCATTCCACAATATTAATTTGCAGTCTGTTTTGGTATTTAGTAGTACTATGTATCACATCTTTTAATGTCAGCAAATATAAATCTGCTCTTATCATCACTAATGATGATATACTGTACATAATTTATTTAATTAATATCTTGGTTGAACATTTGGATTCATTCTAGGATTTTGCTATACTTAAGGGAGATACTTTGTTTCAATCTCAAAATGAACAATGAATTTGTTTCAATCTCAAAATGAACAATGAATTTATACTTGGTTTAGTTGCCAATTGACTATATATTGTGATAATGCATAAAAGATATAAACAGTACTATATATATATATCCTCAAATGCCAATGGTGACCTTCAGGATATCATGCTAAGTGAAATGTCAGGCAGAGAAATACTAATGCTTTATTATTTCACTTATATTTGGTATCCAGAAACAGAACAAACAAAACAAAACTCGTAGACACAGAGAACAGATTGTTAGTTACCAGAAGAGCGGGCTTTTGGGGAGGTGGGCAAAAATGGGTGAAGGGGATCAAGAGGCACAAATTTACAATATATTCTCATGGATATATTGTGTACAGCATGATATTCATAGGCAATAAGATTGTATTGCAAATTCAAACAATTTCTAAGAATAGGTAGGAAATAGACTTATTGTAGTGATAATTTCACATTGTATACAAATCTCAATCATTATATTACACAGCTGAAACTCATGTTGTATATTAATTATATGTCTATTCAAAACATTACTTAATAACACAGATTGAAAAAGATAAATATCAGATGGTCTTACTTATATGCGGAATATAGAGAAATCAAACGAAAGAGTTAAAACTAGCAAGCTGCGGCCTCCCCAGTGGCGCAGCTGTTGAGTGCTGGGTTGCGAAGCTGCCCACAGCCTCTGCAGCGCCAGTTCAATCCCCGGCTGCTCCCCGGCCACCAGAGGAGGGTCCCACATGGCACGCAGACTTCTCCTGCCGCCTGCTTCTCCCCTCAGCAGTGTGCTTTGTCACTCTGCCTATTCTGCTTTCTGCTCTGGCTCTGGTGAATTCTCTCACCCTCCCGCCCCTCTGACTGTACCCCAGTGCTTGTATAAATAAATAAATAAATCTTAAAAATTAAAAAAAAACAAACTAGCAAGTTGGCCATGTGTCTGAGGCATACAACAAGGGAGGGGAGAGAAATGGGGTCAAAACAGGAGAGAGAAGACTGCAAGGACTATGGTGATAATTGACAGGTAATATGGTAGCGGGAGAACTGTGGGGACCACAACAATGTAAGAATAGTGTAATTAATTAATTAATAAAAAGAAAAAATACTTAATATACATAAGTTCGTATTTAAACACTGTATCTTATGATTGATTATATCACAAGACACAGCCATTTAGGTTCCAGAGATTCCATTTTGTGTGCTTCATTTATTGCCACTAACACAACTTAGGATCCATTTCTTTATATTTATGAAGATTGACTTG
Organism: Talpa occidentalis; assembly: GCF_014898055.3. Classification (NCBI taxonomy): domain Eukaryota; kingdom Metazoa; phylum Chordata; class Mammalia; order Eulipotyphla; family Talpidae; genus Talpa; species Talpa occidentalis. The sequence goes on from NW_023601104.1 coordinate 22,953,964, forward strand.
GATTCTAGCTCAGTAGCACCTGTTCAGTGCTATCATGGCCACCCATGTGCACTTGCATGGATGGAGTACTTTTTCTCCTCAGAATCCTTGTGATTTGTTTGTTTATAGCAGAGCTAAATTATGCATCATATTCCCATGCCCTCAACTTGATCAGTGGATATAATATTGTATTGGGTTAGGTTTTCTGGGAAAAAGACTGAGTGGAGATTTGCATGCAGGAAGTTTAATGGAGCGTAGTCTAAGGAACATTCTGAGAAACATAACTTCACCTCATCTGGAGACAGTTTATCTTTTTGCTGCTTACTCTTTTTCCTGGATAATTTATCAAAAGAAGGTTAGTGGGGATATTTCCAAGTCCTGATATTGTATTTGATGCTGATTCTTATCATCACTCTCCTCTTTCATACTGTATATTCCCTTAACATTCAACTAGTCCTTTAGCTAGGTGAAGTGGTTGGTCTGGTGGAGCTATCCAGACTCTCCTTGCGAATTCTGAGCCCTCAGTTACAATGCCTGTCTTTGGCTATGGGAACTGCATTTGACCATTTTCCATCAAAATTGGGCAAGGAAATTATCAAGGCATTCCAGTGGATCTACTAACTGCAAAGTAGAGTTCCTTTCCCCCATTGTGTAATGGCAGCTCTACTGAAAATAAATCAATTACCCTGCCAACATGGAGACTCCTTTCCTTGCGTGCTAGCCTCTTGGCACAAGGAATCTGAAATGACCAGGTGGTGGACATACCTAAAGTTAAATGAGGCTCCTATTACAGTGTCCCTTTTTGGAAGCATTTCCCATATGCAAACTAGAACCTCTAAGCCTACAGAACATGAAGTTGCTGTGACAGGAAATACTTGAGTGCTAAAAAAACTTCTCTTACGTCCTCAGTCTTGGGTCCCCCTGTTTTGAAAATTATCACCATACACCATTATTGATTAAAGTTGTCAACCCTATCCTGAAGGATGGGTTCATCCTTATATGATGTTGTGCTTTCAAAAGTTTGTGTCATCTCTCTATCAGGCCTGCAGTTTTGGGATTAGTACAGTATGTCATAGGACCAGTGAAATCATGGTCACAGCTCTACCACCTCACCCACTTTATAAAATAACTCCCTTGGACTAAGATTTGTATAGTGGGTATTTGCTAGGAAACCTTAGGCAGGAAATATAAACCCATATGTCATTATTTAATTTAGATGGAATGTCTTAGAATGTCCCAGATCACCAGACTACTAAGAACTCTACTGATAAATGGCATTTGAGTTTTCATAGGTTCTCTATTCTATACTTGGGGGTGTGTAGCCTTCCCAAGGTGTATGGCGTATTCTCCATACATCCATTTCCTATTCATTCAGTCTGACTGACTTGGTGTTAATGTCATACAATAATGTGAAGTGTTATGCAATGTTCAGATGGTCCAGGTAGTTTCAACTATGTTATAATAGAATATAGGAGAGTTAACCTAGTGCTGGGCAAGACCATTAATGTATACTGTTGCCCATCCCATATAAAGACAAACTGTTTATGCTTCTCCTGTCTGCTAGACATTGGAAATAACATTTCTACATTAATAGCCCCATACCACTTATCAGAGACTGTGTCAGTTTGCTATAACAAAGATGTTATATCCAGCACAGTGGCTACAATTAGAGTGACTACTTAGTTAAGTTTGATTTATTATCTGCCTCATATTTTACAGGCCAGACTAGACAATTACAAAGATATGATGGATACCACCAAGCCTGTATCATTCAAATTTTTGAGTATGGCATTAATTTCTGCTACTCCTTCTCTAAGAAGAATTACCTTTGATTTGGCAGTCTTTTAAGGATGGGGAGGGCAATTAAAAAGGGGATCCCCTTGGTCTTTTCTATTACAATAGCACTTATCAATATAAGGGTTTGCCAATTGTTGAGTTTGTCCATTCCAATTACATATTAAGGTAGCACAGAAATGATGATTTGTTAATTTTTATTTTTATTTTTGGAATAATGAACTTACCATGAGATGAACTTGAGCCAAGACTCCACTTAGTATTTGACCTCATTCCTTATTCTAACAGAGAAGTCATGATAACACTTTGAATCATGGGGCATTTAACTGGGCATTCACTTAGACCTTGTATCCAACATCTATCAGAACTTGAATTCTATGGGTCTTTCCCTTCATTTATAATTTCCTGAGAAAAGTCTTTTGGGGTATCATTATGACATACACTTGCTATTTTATTGTAGTGTCATTCCTCGAGGGACCTGGCTTCCCTTTTAATTGATAGTTTCTGAGTCTGAGAACTGCGTCGGGTCTAGAAATTAGGTAAGAAATTGTATCTTTCCACTGGGGCAGCTTTTGCTCATCCAGCAATATATATATCACTTTCATTGTCTATATTAAGCAATATCTTTGTTGGATCCCTTTCTGTCTTCCTCCTGAATACATTGTGTTCTAGTAGCCATCTCTATAGATCTCCATGGATAAGCTTCTTTAGCTGTCATTTTATCCTTATAGCCCAGGAGAATGATTATACCTATCTTGCTTCTGATAACTAGGTGCTGCCAAATAGCCTCTACTACTCCAGGATATCACTGCTATTAAGAAGCCTCACATTTTTTTTTCCACTTCAAAGAATTTATGATATTCAGCAACAACTATGCAGTTCCACAATCATAATTACCACTTCCACCATACTTCTCAAATAATAGAGCTATTCTACAAGCCAGTGAATCCCCTCCCAAGTCCTACCCCAGTTAGCCACAGTTAGAAAATCTTTATGATTTGATTGCTTCACATACCAGGGACTTAACCAGTATTCCACCTACCAGTAGCAAAGAGATCCTCTTTGGCAGTTGATCAGCAAGTGAATCACTCTCTAAATATCATCCTCAGTCTGCTTCCTAACCCATTCCTAATACCAATGTGCATGTATGGGATTTTCTATATGTGATTTATTAAATGAGCACACTTCATGAAAAGGAGAGAAAGAAGGTTGGAGGAGGGAGAGAAGAGAATAGGAAAGGGGTATGTGCATAATGTGATCTCAAATGAAGTCTGACCTTTGCCTGAACAATGGGGGGTGGTCCTATAGAGTATAAATCATACTACAGACTTTTCCTGGCTTAAAACAAGGGAAGTGTGCTCTTAGATTCCTGCATTAGTCATTTACTAACACTTTCATCATTACTGCCAACACCTGGGATATCTGTCTCTTAAGTACTTTCAGCAGTAACTAGAAAGTTTAAAAAAAAAAAAGGTGGTCTGAGATTCTTCCTGTTGTTTCCTCTCTTCCAAGATTTCCTTGTTAATTTTATTGTTATTTTAATTTTATAATAATACTGAAAACAAATGTGGAGCCTGTTAAATATTCCCACTGATCAAACTATGATAATTTGAGTAAAAAAATAGCATGTTAATAATTACTATTTAAAAAGTATTAGTCTATGAAAGGTCATGATAAGAATATACAAAAAAGAAAAATTATAGTAAAGTATATAAAGAAGCATAAACATTAAAATGATGACTTTCATAAGAGATCCTTAATGTGAACTTAAGGTACACATGAAAGTTGGTGGTGGTAAAATTGCTGATAATCACAGTGATAGAGATGGGAAATATAGTTCTTTTAAAAAATGTTCTGAGTTTATATTGATTTTCCTAATTTATCATATGTGCCTGTAACCAACTTTTCTTATTTATTGGTATTTTTGACAAATGAGCTTTTTCAATTACATTAATATTGATTCAATTTTATGCCTATTCCTATGATGAAGCCCAAAGTCTGGATTTTGAAAGTCTCCGACATGAGATAGTGGTCTAGTTTCAATATTTTGTGTATGGTTGTCCAGTTTTAACACCACTTTTTGGAAGAGATTTTCCTTTCTCCATTATATACTCTTGGCTCCTTTGTCATGGATTAAATTTCAGTTCTATTTCTTTGAAAATGACAGAAATTTTGATAGAAATTACACTGAATCTGTGTATAGCTTTGGATACGATGGCCATTTTAACAGTGTTAATTCCTCCAATTCATGCACAGACTATCTTTCTATTCTTTGTGTCTTCTGTTTCTTTTATCATTGTCTTAAATTTTTTGCTGAATAGATCTTTCACCAATGTTTAAAGTTTATTCCTTGGTATTTAATTATTTTGGGATGCAATTACAAGTGGGACTGTTTTCTTTATTTATTTTCCAGCTTGTTTGCATATAAGAATGCAACCAATTATGTGTATTTGTTGCCTCCCACTTTATTGTACAGATTTCTTGATTTACCAGTTTCTTAGAAGAGTATTTACATTTTTCTTAGATTATTATCATGCTATTTCCCAGTAGTGAAGTTTTACTCCTTCTTTCCCAATTTGAATTCCTCTTTTATCTTTCTCTTGCCCAATTGCTCTAGCTTGTTCTTCCAATACTATGTTGATGAAAAGACTGATATGAGGGTGAAAAGACAAGCTACAGAATGAGAAAATATTTGCAAACCACTTGTTGATAAAAGACTAGTGTCTAGACTGTATAATGAATTGCTAAAACTCAACAGCAAAAAACAAAATGCTAACAATTTAACTAAAAATAGTCAAAGGACTTAAAGAGACATTTTATCAAAGTGGGTATACAAATGGCAAATAAACATATGAAAAGATATTCAACATTATTACCTACTAGTGGGATATAAATTTAAATTAATATCATATGAATCACTATGCAGTTGTCAGAATGACTAAAATTAAAGTAGTGACAATGGAAAATAGTATAGTCACTGAAAAATAGCTTGGCAGTTTCTTTAAAAACAAAAACCTAAACAGGGCCTCCCTGGTGGTGCAGGCGGTTGAGCGCCACACTGTGAATCTGTCCACAGCCTCTGTAATGCAGGTTCGATCCCAGCTGGCCAGGGAGAAACCCACATGGTGCAGTATACCTCTCCTGTCTTGCCCGCTGCTCCCCTCAGCAGTGTATTTCATCAGTCTGCCTGTTCCGTTCCCCACTCTGTCTCTGGTGAATCCTCTCACTCTCCTGCAAATCTGGCCTGTACCCTGGTTCTTGTATAAATAAATAAATCTTTAAAAAAAAAAAAAACCTGAACATGTAACATGCCAACACTGCAATTCCACTCCTGGGAATCTATCCCAGAGAAATGAATGCTATGTTTACATTAAAAAAAAAAAAAACTATGCATGAATGTTTATAGCAGCTTTTTTCCATAGTATCCCCAAGCTGAAAGCAACCTTGGTTTTCTTCTATGAGTGAAATATTAAAAACACTACAAGCATTTATACTAAGGATACTACTCAGCAAGAAAAAGGAATGAACTGTTGATACATATACAACAACCTGGGTGAATTATAACCTGTGCTAAGTAAAAAAAAAAAAAAAAAGCCAATCTTAAAAGGTTGCATTCAGTATGCTTGCATTTATAAAACTTTCCTGGAATGACAAATTTATAGAAATGGAAAAGAAATTAGTTGTTGCTAGGGATTAGAAGTTGGGGGTGTTGGGAAAGTGGTTGTGGTTTATAAAAGGTAACATGAGAGATCCTGTGGTAATGGAAATGTCCTATATCTTGACAGTAGATGTTGATATCCTGGGTGTGATATTCTGTCATAGTTTCATAAGATATTGTAATTGGAGGAAACTTGGTAAAGGGCACATAGAATCTCTCTGCATAATTTCTTACAACTGCATGTGAATCTACAATTATCTCAAAATAGAAGAGTTTAATTTAAAATTGAGGTGATTAAGATGACATGAACTGGCATCTATTATGTGATGGAAAGTTTGTGAGTCCTCCAGCAAATGGCCTGTTAGGGACAGAAATTGCTGGAAAGCAAGAAATAGGCGAACTGAGACTCTACGTACTGGGGACCTGACAGAAAAAGATGATTTTATTACCATTGGTAGTTGTTTGTTTGTTTGTTTTTAATTGGTCTTTTCCAGGCTAGTGCCTTGAAGCACCTGTACACAAAGTTTGTAAAAGCATATAAGTAGAATTCAGTAGAATTTCTTTAGATGAGCAGCTTACTTTAGACCACAGCTCTATACACTTTCATTCTCATGTATTTAAGCACATGCTAATTATGTAATTTGTTTAGGTTATGTTCAACAGAGCTTGGTGGTGTGATGGGAGAAATGATACTTGTTGAAGGGGCATGTGAAATTCAGATGCTATGTCTTAAATATAATTGGAAGGAAGAAAAATTCAGAAATAAAGGACTTAAGTATATGCCTTAGCTGGATAATTCAGAAACAATTAGCTTTAATTATTTCATATGTTACTTAGGCACTGAAAATTTTATTCTGTTTTTCTGTCCTTTAATGTTCTTTTCCAGTGATAGACTAATTGCATCTGTTTCCTTAATCATCTATCTTACTTCCTTCTTCAAGTGGAATGTAGAACAGTATGCAATTCTAAGCAGTAGAAGGGAGAAAAACATCTCCCTTCTTTAAAAAAAGGTTTTTAGGGTCTCCTGGTGCAGTGGTTGAGCGCTGGGTTGCGAAGCTGCCCGCGGCCTCTGCAGCGCTGGTTCAATCCCTGGCTGCTCCCCGGCCACCGGAGGAGGGTCCCACATGGCGCGCAGACCTCTCCTGCCGCCCGCTGCTCCCCTTAGCAGTGTACTTCGGTCCTTCTGCCTGCTCTGCTCCCCGCTCTGGCTCTGGTGAATTCTCTCACCCTCCCGCGCTTCTGACTGTACCCAGTGCTTGTATAAATAAACAAACAAACAAATAAAAAAAAAAAAGAAAATAAATTTATAAAAAAAAAAAGGTTTTTAAAGGAAAACTTCATTTTCCTTTTATTCCTCCATTCCAATTCCGTGGTGCAAAAGAAGATATTTTCCTGTTGTAGAATGGGATCTCTGTGCTAGACTTCTCTGCTAGTGGCTCAGACACTTTGCTATGTTATTCTGAAATAAATGTGGCAAAGTTACAGATCTGGAGTATAGAAAGTCATTCTGTAGTGATGACGGCGCATTATCACCATTCCTCACGTCACCTAGGCTGTGATCCAAACAGAACACCTGGTCTAGGAAAAGTAGCAGCCTACAGAGCTATCCAAAACAGACTGCAAAGACTGAAACCTACAGAGAATACAGGTGCTTTTAGCAGGAAAAGAGTGAAACAGAAGGAGCGAACGTAACCCTCAAAATTTGAGTAATCAAAGCTGCATGAGGTACATGAGGTACTCAAACCAAAAAACTGTTAATACTTGGGAAGGCTGTCTGGTTTTCTGTGTCAAAAATGTATCCATCAATGCTACCGGTATATATTGAGAATTTCTGACCTTTTGGAGACTGGAGATGCTGAGGAAAAAAAATGCAACAAGCTTGGTAGTCACTGAGCTCAGTTTTTTTTAGTGTGGAAAAAAATACTGATGTTTAAGGGACTTCATGAAATGTGATGTAGTGGAGTTAGGTGTACTCTGAAACAGTACTGGGACAATAGTGAGGACAGGAAATTCCGAAGAACTGGAAAACAAGGCCATAAGAAACTTTGCATTACAGAAACTGGCAATGAAAAATAATCCCTACTCATTTATTTGCTTGTTCTTTTGTTTCTCCAATAAACAAAATGTTTATTGTGACCCTGTTATATTCCAGACACAGAAAACAACGAAGATCTAACTGTCAAATTGTTCTTTTTGCCTCTCTGGAACTATGGGGTCACTTTGTTCTGAGTGCCTCTGCTACCTTCCGTGTATCATCTTTAGTTCTCAGGCTTGCATGAGCATTTTAGTTTCTCTGATATCAATTTTCAGCCTTGACTTCTATTGTTAAAGAACTTATAATTTTGGGATTCTTTCATTTAAATTCCTGAGAGAGGGCCTCCCTGGTGGCGCGAGGGGTTTAGAGGCAAACTACAAAGCTATCCGCAGCCACTGCAGCACGAGTTTGATCCCTGGCCAGGGAGCTGCCCACGTGGTGCAGCAGACCTCTCCTGTCTCACCTGCTGCTCCCCTCAGCAGTGTATTTCTGTCTATCTGCCTGTTTTGTTCCCCACTCTGTCTCTCATGAATCCTCTCACCTCCCATACCTCTGGCCTGTACCCCAGTTCTTGCATGCATAAATAAATCAATCTTTAATAAATAAATAAATAAATAAAAATAAAAAAATAAGCAAATTCCTGAGAGAATATCTGATGGACTCTAAAACTCAGCCAGTTTTAGAACTAGCTCTATCACTGGATATAGGTAGGTTTATGCATAGACTGTCTAATCTCTCTCTACCAGTTAGTTAAAATAGTGGTTGTCAAAGATATGAGGGTATTAATTAGGAGGCTTGAGCTTTAAGTAGGGCCTATAAAAGAGACAGGCCATGCAGATTAGTGCCCAATACAATGTTACCAGAAATTTAAGCTGTAAATTGGTCTTTACTGAGGATAAATTCCCTCAGTTTGTTTAGCTGGTAGTCATTGAACTTCTTAAAATTGTAAATTTATTTCTTTTACCAAGTTTGGGAAATAGAACTATTGCTGTTCAGAACTTAATATATCACATATTAAAGTTCTGCTATTGTCCTATAGGCCCTGAATTTTTGTTCATATTTTTAACTTTTTTCTCTTTGTTGTTCATGTTGAATTATCTGTAATGATCTATTTTCAGATTCAATGACCCTTTCCTTTGTCATCCCCATTCTTCTTTTCATTCTAATTAATGAACTTTTCAAAATTTCTCTAGTGATGGTTAGAATGACTTCTTTCAATTTCCTTGTTTGCTATTCCAATATTTGGGTCATCTCAATGTTGGTTACTGTTGATAGCTTTTTATTTTGAAAATGGGTCATATTTTCCCATTTCTACATATGTCAAGTAATTTTGCATTGTACTTTGGAAAATGTGATTACTGATGTGTGGAGAATCTGTATTCTGTTCTATTTTTCCAATGTTTAGCATGAGATTATGTTGGTCAGACTCAGTCTGAAAACCTTCTGTCTTTGGAAACACCTCAAATCTCTTATCCATCTTTAGATGAGCTGCTTGATATCTGCATAAGACTGTAATTCAGTGATCAGTTAGAGATTTGGGTAGTTTATACACAGAATTTTAGGCTCCACCTCTCTGATGTTCTTCTGTTGCCCCAAACTCTGTCCTCTGGTTCTTTAGGTCAAAAAACTCCAGGTCTTCTATCAGCATTTAAGCTACTCTGTATGTGTGAACTCCATCTTGCCCTCAGGTTAAAAGCTACAAAAAATGGGAAACTTACTTTACCCAGGAATAACTTACTACCCATATTGCCTTCTTTTGATTATCTGTCAGTGCTGACAGAGGCTTGGTTTTTTTGTTTTGTTTTGTGCCCAGAGTTTCAAATTATAATCTGTGAAAGTGTTATTTGAATACATTTCTGAATCATCCTAGAATGTGAGTCTCTTTTTATGTAAAGAACATCAACTAATCAGCAGAAAATTAGTTAAGACAACCCCTCTCCTTTAGGTTGAAAGTTAGTTAGCTACCTAAGGGTTGGTTAGTTGTACCTCCTTTTAGCTTTCAAAGAATCCTGTGTCACATTTGCTTATTGCATTTATTATATTTTAGGAAATTACTTATATGTTTATTTCTTACCAAACTGACTATAAGAATTTGAACTCAGGAACTCCATTTTATTTTATTATTTTTTTTTAAAAGATTTATTTATACAAGCACTGGGTACAGTCAGAAGCGCGGGAGGGTGAAAGAATTCACCAGAGCCAGAGCGGGGAACAGAGCAAGCAGAGTGATGAAATAAACTGCTGAGGGGAGCAGCCGGTGTGGCAGGAGAGGTCTGTGCACCATGTGGGACCCTCGCCGGTGGCTGGGGATTGAACCAGCGCTGCAGAGGCTGCGGGCAGCTTTGCAGCCCAGAGCTCAACTGCTGCGCCACTAGGGGAGGCCCAGGAACCCCATTTTATTTATCTCTATATGCCTAGTGTCTAATATATCATCTGGTACATAGACTAAATATTTTGTTGAATTCTCTAGTGATACTTTTATATATACTTATCTATGTATTTATTTAATTTTTATGATTTTGCTCCCTGTTGGTGTGTTGCATCCAGATGTTTAAACCACAGAGTTCCGTGGACATGACAATTTGACTCTTGGCCTACTAAGGGTTGCATACTTATGGAGATAGGCAGACTGGGACTCTGGGAAAGGTTCTAGGTACAGCAGTGAGAATGATAATTCAAACTTGCAACTGAGGTAGAATCTGTTTCCTTTTGTGTAGGCATTTAATGGTGGGTGCCAGAGAAGGAGGCAACTGCATAGAGTGCCTATAGTGTCTGGAGGATTCTCATTCCTTTCACACCAATTACTTCCAGATTCTAGTCACTTAGTGTGGAAGAGCCTTGCAACTGGGTGAGTCTGACCTTAAGTCTAGTGATCTTTAACCATTTAAACTTTATTTTTGCTTGGAGATACATCTGTCCTGGTCCCAGAAATATCACAATTATGGTTTCATTGAAGTAGACCTTGAGTTTGCATTTGTCCTTAAAAACCTCCTAACTAAAGTGAAAATGCCAATGGGATGGATAAGTTTAGAATATGGTCAATTAACTGATAGTGAGCTTAGGTCAAGGCAGGTAGGGATATGACATTTAACGAGTGTTTAAAGATAGTGTTTGTAGGATGTGTGGTAATGGAGTGCATAAGATGAAAGAATAGCACTGTACAACATTTACATAGCTTCATTGGTCAGTTTTCCTTCATAGGCTATCAAACCCCAAACACTTAGGATATTATGAGTAACATTTGTTCCTTCTCTCTTGAGAGAAAGTAGAGAATAACTCCTGACTTTTTTTTTTTTAAGATTTATTTATTTATACAAGCAGTGGGTACATTCAGAAGCGCGAGAGGGTGAGAGAATTCACCAGAGCCAGAGTGGGGAGCAGACCAGGCAGACTGACAAAGTACACTACTGAGGGGAGCAGTGGGCGGCAGGAGAGGTCTGTGCGCCATGTGGGACACTCACTGGCAGCTGGGGATAGAACCCGTGTCGCAGAGGCTGCGGGCAGCTTCGTAGCCCATCGCTCAACCGCTGCACCACTGGGGAGGCCCAATAACTCGTGACTTTTCACCATTGTTTTGTGTATCTTTCTGAGAAAGATATATTTCACATTACAGAAATAAAAAGGACACCATAGGTCCAAAGTAACTTTGTTTGAAACTTATGCCAGATTACTCTTTATTATCTCTGATTAAAAAAAAAGACCTGCCTAATAAACCTGTCTCAAATGAGATAATGGTGTTATGATAAGATACCATTTTAGCCCCAAAAGCAATTATAAAAGGGTGAGAACCCTATCCTCCTTTGAAGAAGATATCTGATTAGATGCAAAAGCCTCTGGATTTGTGTTCAAAATATTGAAGCGTGGAGATGCACTTTAACATAAAAAAATTTTATCACAGAGAACTAAAACCACATTAGAGTTGGACTGCAGCCAGCTGCATGGTTTGGCAATACCTGCATATTGTGTAATAATGTTTTGAATGGAGAAGAATGAAGGGACAACAGGGCAACTCTGGACTGATCTCTAGGTTTCTAGTTAGGCAAAAACTTAGGCCTACCTAGAGACTCTTGATCCTAGTTTCAGCAAAATGCCTTAAGCAATCAGATTTAGCGATTGCTGAAATATTGAACTGAAAAAAATTTTGGTTTCATGAAGTCATTTAAAATATAGTCATGGGCCTCCCTGGTGGCACAAGGGGTTAAGTCTCAGCACTCTGAACCTATTGGCAGCCACTGTAGCATGAGTTCAATCCCTGGGCAGGGAGCTAACCTACAAGAGCAGCAGACCTCTCCTGTCTTGCCCGCTGCTCCCCTCAGCAGTGTATTTCAGTAGATCCATCTGTTCTGTTACCCATCTGTCTCTAGTGAATCTTCTCACCCCTCTGCACCTCTGGCCTACACCCCAGCTCTTGTATGCATAAATAAATGCAATAAATCTTAAAATAAAATAAAATATAGTCACAAAGATTTTGTATAAAAAGAACTATTTTATTTAAAATTATATATTTCCTTTATTAAAGATGATATTTCAACTAAACTACCAAGTTAATGTATACAAAACATTTCTTTTATATTCATCTAAGTTCTAAGATGTAACTGCTCTAGAGGCACGTCGGACACTATTGTCATCCACCTTAGTACTTGAAATAAGTAGGAGAGGAAACATGATAAGTACATGATGAAACTCTTGGTCTGAAGATATTCCTATAAATGAATTTAAATATATTCTAAAGTTTAAATAAGGAGAGACTTCAGTGCTTTGGGAAATGCACTTCATTTTCAGAAAGTTAGCGTGTGATATTTAAAAGGAGACCCAGACAGGAATGAATTATCAATAGAAAGTGTTGAATGATGAGGTGTTAAATACAGGCAAACTCAGATGTTAATTGTTGCATTTCTATTTCTAACTTTGCAAGTATCTCCCATTAGTATAAATCTTGGTATATAATTTACTCTTCTTTTGACAATGTAGTAGCTGGTGGCAATTCTATTCTTGTTTATTATCTCTGTTGGTTTTAGTACTCTTACCATGTGAAATTTTAAATCAGGTTATTGGAAAGCAGCAAACACTTCTATTGTTGCATCAGAGATATATTATTTTAAAATTTTGAAAATAAACTTTCCATGCAGAAAATTTTAGTTATTCCCCCGAAAACTCTGAAATAAGTCATTTAATAAATATTATGTTCATAATTGCATCCTAAGGTTGCTTGAAATATGTATTTTTAAATATCTTTGACTCACTGATTTCCCCACTCCATCTTTTCTTTAACTTTGTTCATTCTCTAAAACACCTAAATTTAGATAAAGTAAGTTCTTTCCTATCCTTAGAGGATTTATGCAAAATGAATGTACAGATATTTGAAACTTTGTGATAATATTTGAGTGTCTGATGTACCCATAGCCCTTGTATAAACATATAAACCAGCAACAGTCCTTAAGCATAAACAGTCAGTCTCAGGTTTACAGGATTCATATCACAGCCATAGCTTATGAGACCTAAAGGTAGCAAATAATCAGTCAAATAGGTAAATGAGCCTCTCTTTACAACTTTGGCTTAAAGTGGTATCCTGAAAAGCTGACTACTGTGGATCTAGCTGTGGGAGGTACGGGCATGAGTGCTGTGGTGGTCCCAGCACATGCGGCCCCCAGTGAGGGAGGCAAAATTCAGCAAAGCATGATACCAGGCACCTGTTTCCTCAATTTAAAAGAAAATGTGGTGGCCTAGAGCCAGTTATTGGCCACTGCCAACAGACATTTCTCTTAGAGAGCAGCAGTGAGACATCTTCTCTGAAAGGATTATTTTGTCATTGGCAGGAGCAGCAGCCTCAAGACTGTACCTTTATGGGGGAGCACTAGAATTAGGAGCAATGAAATGCTATTGTGGGAATGATGAGGTAAGTTGACTCCTAATGTGATGTTATTTCTTTATTGACACTCCCATTCTCTATGGTTGGCTGAACAGCTTTTAAAACTATTTTCTTTTAAAGATCTTCCCTCTGTGTCCACAATAGAGCCCCATTAGTTAAAATAACATGGAAATATACCACATAATCCTAAAAAGTCCAGAGAAGCACCTCTCAAATTTTAACATGCTTACAAATCGCCTGAGGATCTTGTCACAATGCAGATTCTGATTCAGTAGGTTTGGGATGTGTTCTGAGAGCCTGTATTTTAGTAGTTCCCAGGTAGTATTGACGCTGTTAATTCATGACCATGGATCATACTGTGGGTGAAAAGAGTATAGATAACCCCTCTTCTCTAAGCTGTGTGCTAAGTGATTGATAACTTGTTAGCTGCTACTTGTAAGAAATAACAGATACAATGATTATTTCAAAGTCTTCAACAATAGAACTTTAATACTGGAGAAATTATGTTGTTTGGTGTTATCTTAGTCATTCCAAGCAGCCATAACAGAAATACCATAGATGAGGTGGTTTATAAACAACTGAAACTTACTCCTCACCATTCTGGAAAGTGGGAGTCTAGGATCAGAGCGCTAGCTTGTTTGTGAGGGTTCTCTTTTAGTTTGTAGACTTTGACTTCTCATTGTATCCTGACAAGGCAAGGAGCAGAGAGAGAAAGCAAGCACTAATAAGGGCACTAATTCTCTTTATGAGTGCTTCACCCACATGACCTCATGTAATCCTATTTACTTCACAAAAATTTCACCTCTTAATACCATAACATTGTGTGTTGGGGCAGGGGAGTGGTGGTTAGTATTTCACCATATAAATTTTAGAATTATGCATTTAGGTCATAACAAATGTCTCATCCAATGTCAGATTCTGTCTACTATGTCCATATACATAGTCTCATTCAGCCTCTGCTTGAATGCTTATTAGTAATGAAGAATCCACTATTCTGCAAGACAGTCCATTCCACTGGTTAACAACGCTGGTTATGAGGCTTCCCAAAGGAAGAGCCTAACTGTTAGCATAGCTGAGTCTAAATGTGCAAAAATTATGAATCTAGTATATTTTTTAAAAATCATATCTACCACTTATTCATTGTCCAAATAATCCTATAGAATGGGTTTCTTCATTTTACCAATAAACTGAATCTCAGAATAGTTATACCAAGGTTTTACAGCTAATGGGTAGCAGAGTCTGGACTCAAACCCAGATCTTTCTGAGTCTAAGAGGATATTCTTTGCACATTACCATTGTCTTTCAAAGTTTGATTTTGTTTCTTTCAAATATTTTAAATGCCTAGATTACCAATATAGTTTTCAGCCAGGACCCCTACATATTCCTTCTATTCTTTTTATTCATTCTTGTTGGATGTATTTTTTTCTTTTAAGTTTTCTTTTTAAATTATAGTAGTATTCCCATGTTCAAGAGCCTTCTATTATCTTTTAATTATCATTCACACCTTATTGCCCACTGCTACCCATCATAAACTGCCTTTTTTTAACATTCCAGTCTCTTCTTCCTTTTTTTCCAGATCCAAATGATTTGTTTCCCAATATTTTCCACATGTAACAAATTCTTGAAGGCCTTAAGTAAAGTCCTTCCTTCTCCATGAAGTTTTATCAAGACTTCATGAAATTTTGCCTTCTACATGTTTTAGCCTTTCCTTAATCAGAAATTCTATCATATTGCTGTCTTAACATTTACATTGTTCAGACTCATTTCCTCCAACATAATTTTAAACATTTTATGAACTGCGAACTTACAGGTTACATGTAATTGATTTTCCAATCCAGCCCAGTTTTACACCTCTAAAATACAAAGTATTTTATTTTTATACTTTTTATAGTTGGCTGTTATACATGATGTCAGAACAGGAGTTTTTTAAAATCTGTTTTATTAGCATTTCTAAAGGTTAAATTATGATTGTGAAACACATTATAAATAAGAAATATATATTGGTTATAAAAATACTACTCTAATTGAAAAACATTTATAGTAAAAAGATCAATGGGCTTGGGATCATAAAACCTGGCTTTTAATACCAAATCTACTGTTAATAAGCCATACAATCTGGAGAGAATTTTTAAACTTTTCTTTAAAATTCTGCTTCCTCATTTCTCTATAATATAGGCCTATTGTAGACTTTATTCTGCTCAAAAATTTTATTCCATTGTATAATCTGAACTTTAAAAATACTTTATCTTGAATAGATGGGGGGTTGTTTATAGATAATGTTAAGGATTTCTTAAGACACTCACATTTTCCATGTTGTATTTGTTTTATATACATATTAAACTTAATTCCCATCAATTTCCCTTGCCCTCACCCTGCCAAGCCCTTTCTCTATCCAGTTACTAGCTCCACATTATTGAATCAGCTATGACTGTTTATTTATGTCAGATGCAGAGTGATGAACACTATTGGATAAAGACCCAGAATTTGCAACATCCTTTAAATTCCTGTTTGTTTTCACAATGTTTCCATAGCCAATGCTACATTTTATTCTTTCTCATTACCCTGAAACATAATATTACAACAGATGTGATAACTACAGAGAATTACAAACTTCCTTAAATTTTTTCCCCAAAGATTTGTGGAATTGAATTATGGAAGACTACTTTTGAATTTACAGGTTCCATTTATAGTAGGACTAATCAAAATCATTGTTATCACGGCATACTTCCTTATTCAAAAGTGGCAGAGTGAGACATGATACATGCCTTCCCTGATTTGATTTGTGGACAATTTTCTTAGTCATTTCATAGGTAGACAAGTATTATCAGAAAGATACCAGAAAATTGGTATTATCAGGGCAGGACTTGAGGAGACCTCTGTCATTTAGGGGATGACAGATCAAAGTATGGTGCAGCTTTGCAATCAGAGCTAATAATTATTGCACATTAACATTGGCACAGAGAAGATTTTGAATAATTATAGCTAGTATTCCACTTTTGCTCAGGAAGGCCTACAGATTTAACACTCTGTCTGACCTCATGTGACATTAATTACACAATGTTTGAAGGTAGGAAACAGCTGCTGAAAAATACACAATAAAGAATAAGCGGCTGTCAGTGTGTCTTGTAGTTTGCTGCCAATTGCCAATCTGCTGAGGAAGAACATACAGAAACCATCTCTCTTCCCCAAAATAGATTATTATGCTTAAGAACAGCAGTGAGATGGAAAGGAATTTTTCTTGATTATTCATTTTATGTATACAGCACGACTCATAAGATGTTAACTTTCCTATTGCATATTGTATAGCATTGCACTAGTCTTTTTCTTAAAGATTAACTTAAAATGTTTTTCCTGGTAATAATTTTAAAGCAAAATATTTCAATAAATAGATAGGTTTTACTTACACATCTACATTTATCATACCAAATAGACTAGATAATCCATATTTTAATAATGGTAACTTTTTCTGTAAGTGAAGAAGAACTTTCCTTACATGAATTGAATTTGTGTTAGTGAATTTATGTTGCCGAAGAAAATATTTAAAACTTTTTAGTACACATATCAAAGAAGAGATAAATTAAGATTATGTTGATTTTATAACCCTTTTCCATTGTTTTGACTGGACTTACTTGGATTCTTTCTATCCACTTATAATTACTTTAAACATTATATTTGATTTATTGCTTGGTGTGTATGCTATTGTTTTGGTGGTGATTAATTCCCTTGAAGCCAACCATGACTAGTCTACTGAAAAATGAATAGTTACCACCCAGAGAAGACACAAAAAAATGTTTATCTTGTATATTTTTAAGTTAAAAAAATGAAAATAACAGTTATTATTCAACTAAAAATTTTTTCTGGTATCTACATAAAATTGTAAAATCACATCAGCACCAAATTAATACAGGCCACTTTTAAAAATTGTAATCTATAACTTTGTGAGTTGTGAATAATAGCTTTTTTTAAGGTTGATTTAAAAGAAATCAAATAATTATTAAAAGAAATTTTGGACAGTGATTAAATTGTGATTTAAAATTATTTACTTAAAATAATATCTAATGCAAAGTGGAAAATATCTAGCAAAAAGAGAATGGTGTGGTAAAAAAAATTAAAAAAAAAAACAAAGAAATCATAAGAAATTCTTTAAAAGAGGTCAGCATGAGACAATTCATTTTAACTTTGTAGTTTAATGAATTTGGGCATTTTTAGATAAGCATGGGTCTATCACCACAATTAAGATACAGAACATTTTCAAAAACTAAAATTTCCTCTGGCTCTTTCTAATCCATGCTTTCTTTCCATCTCCAATTCTAGGCAACCATAAATTTGCTTTCAGCCACATGCTTTGCCTTTTGCAGATTTTAATATTAATGAACCAGAGTCTTTTGTGTTTGACATGTTTTCATTTATGTTGGGTAATTGTATCGATTGTTGTTATATGGAGCTGTCTAACTTCATGAGGCACCGACAAATTATTTTTTATATGATGTGAAGTATGGATCCAGCTTAACTTTTTTTATATGGATTTATAATTCTTCTGGCAATATTTCTTTTTAAAAGGCCATTTTTTTCTCCATTGAATGCCTTTATGCTTTTTTTTTTAATTTATTTTCAATTTTAGGTTACATACAGTTTGACATAGTTTGGTAGAGTTAAACCTAAGCATTTCATGGGGTTTTGTTTTGCTTTTCTTTTTTGGTAAGTGTTCTGTTGTAAATAGTACTGCATTTTAAACTTTGATTTGCAAGTAATACAACTATAATAAGTTTTTGTATATTGACATTGTATCCTATAACTTTGCTAAACTCATGAAGTAGTTCCATGGATTTTTAAATAGGCTATTTGGAATTTTTCCAAAGAGACAATCATATCATCCATGAATAGATAGAGTTTTATTTTCTCCATTCCGAGGTAGATCAATTGATTAATTTACCTTATTGCACAGGGCAAACCTACAGTTCTCTAGTATAATTATGAAGAAGAGTGATGAGAGTGGAAATCTATGTGTTGTTCCTTATATTGGGGGAAAAGATTTGGGTGGGAATTTTTTGTTGTTAAATATTAGATGAAGGTTTTTTTGGGGGTGGGGCAAGGAATGCTCTTTATCATGTTGAAGAAGTTCCCTTCTATTTCCAGTTTGATAAGAATCCAATTTTTGTTCCTTTTTTTAAAAAATCACAAATTAGGCATTATTCATAATTGGGATTTTAGAAAAATTATTTATTTAGACCTTTATATATATTTACCATTTTTTGCTTATCATACTTCTGGCATCTCAAGGCATTCCTCTGGTACTACTTATTTGTCTTTTTAAAAAAGATTTATTTATTTATGCACACAAGAACTGGGGTATAGGCCAGGGATGTGGGGGGCAAGAGGATTCACCAGAGACAGAGTGGGGAACAGAACAGGCAGACTGACTGAAATACACTGTTGAGGGGAGCAGCGGGCAAATCAGGGGAGGTCTGCTGCTCTATGTGAGCAGCTCCCTGGCCAGCCTGGCATCGAACTGGTGCTGCAGAGGCTGCGGATAGCTTCACAGTGTTGTGCTTAACCCGCTATGCCACCAGGGAGGCCCTTGTTTGTCATTTTTTAAAGTACGTCTTGTATAACTTCTTTTACTATCAACATGGGTTGTACATCTCTTAGGTTTTATTATCTGAAGATATCTTTATTTCTCTCTTACTCTTGCAATATAGCATTTGTGAGTGTGGACATATTTCTAGACTAAAATCATTCTCTTTGATCACTTTGAAGATAGAATAAAATCTTACAATAAGATTAGTAAAGATAAAAATTTCCAATTGTGTGAAAAGAGTGGGCTTATTGTGAAAATAAAATTAGTGAGTCATCTGAGTTTGTCTAATTGATTGACTAGAAGCTCTAGGGGTCTGGCTCTATAATTAAAATCTTTGCTTATCTTAGTTGTGGTTTGGCATCACTTGTTGGTGACCATCTGCTTCAAAATAAATGCCAATGGTGCCAATTCTGGATCCTGTCATACTGGCTAGAATTTCTAGGTCAGTGCTAGCAATTATGGTATTCTCCTGTTTAACTGAGACTCATCTAGACTGTCTAATAAAAGGAGGTGAGGCTAGAAGGATACTTACGGGCAACAAAAGAAGACTCACCCTCTTCCTCTCTGTTTAATTTTTACCCAGCTTTACCCTTTCCTCCACATCCTCTACAGCATCCACTCAGATGATAACTTTATCCTACCCAATTTGTGAATTGGGATTAGAAAGAGGGAGTTAATCATTCATTATTAATTATTAATTTGTGGTTAATCATCAATTATACTTAATCTAAATTCCCATTATAATGGGCTATGACCTTGGGATTTCACTCATTATTTTACCATCTTCTGGCTTCCATTGTTTCTACCTAAGCATGAGTATTCAGTCTAATTGCCTCTTTGTAGGCTACCTGCCTTTTTTTCCCTCTGGAAGCTCTAAAGATCTCTTTTTCTTTGGTGTTTTGGATTTTATGACAGGTCTAGAAATAGATTTCAAAATGTACCCTCCTTCTGCTACTCTGTGCTTATTGAATCTGTGCATTTCCTCAATTCATTTCCTCAATTCTAGAAACTTATAAGCAATTAACTTTTGTAATACTGCTTCTAATTTTCAAAGCCTGCTCTCCTTGGAATCTGATTATTTATATTACTGATCTTCTCAGTGTAACTTCTCTAATGGTTTGACATATTTTTATGGTCCCATGCCCTTACCATTCTGTTTATTCTGTATAATTGTGTTAGATATTTTATGGCTTATAAATTATCTGTGTTTATTCTGCCACTTGACCCATCTACTGAGTATTTTCAGGTCAATAAATATAAAATGTTTAGAAGTTTCATTTTATTCTCAGTTTCATCTGCTTAGTCATTGCTTAGGCTCCTGTTGCTTGCTCATGATTATGATTCTATTTCTTATTTCTTTAAATATTTTCTAAATAGGTATTCTTTATTTCAGCTGTTAAAATTTAATATGTGAATTTCTTGCAAGTTCTAAATATTTATTTCTTGTGATTTCTTACTACTTGTGACTTGCTTCTTTTATGCCTGGTGATTTTTTTTTTTTTTTTTTACCATAGTCTCATGTTCTCTTGATCTTAATCCAGGAATCTGTTTGGTTTAATTGGGGATATTTTTCTCTGAAGAGGATTTGTGTTTGATTTTGCTAGCAGCGTAGGGACAATACTAATCTATAACTACTCTAGTCTTTTTCAGTTATAGTAGTAATTTAGAGCTATCATTTTATTACCTTAGAGCAACTTTTCCATATTACTATAGACCTAAGCTGTGTTTTCTGAGGACATTCCATTTATGGGCATTAGTCCATTTATTATTGATTACCTATTTCCAGAATCAGTTTTGCTTATTTCACAATATAGTTCAGAGTTCCCATATATACCATTACCTTTATTATTAACATATTACTTTAGTATGGAATATTTGTTAGAATTAATGACCCATTAATGACACATTATCACCTAACTAAAGTCTATAACCAATTCAGATTGTTCTCGTTATTAGCCTCATATATTTTTTTTTGTATTCCAAGATGCTATCTAGGATAGCGCTTCACATTTCGTTGCCATGCCTGCTTAGACTCCTTTAGTTATGACAGTTTCTCAAACTTTTTCTTTCAGATGACCTTGATAGTTTTGAGAAGAACTGATCAGATACATTATAGGATGCTGCTCTTTGGGATTTTTTTTAATTATGTAAAATATATGTAACACAAAATTTACCATTTAAACTTTTTCAGCAGTCTAGTGGCATTAAATATTTGCATAATGTTATGCCATGATTTCAATTATCCATTTCCAGAACTTTTTCATCACACCAGGCTGGAACTCTGTACCCATTAAGAATAACTCTTCAAGGGCCTCCCCAGTGGTGCAGCGGTTGAGCGCTGGGTTGCGAAGCTGCCCGCAACCTCTGCAACGCCGGTTCAATACCCAGCTGCTCCCCGGCCACCAGAGGAGGGTCCCACATGGCGCTCAGACGTCTCCTGCCGCCCGCTGCTCCCCTCAGCAGTGTACTTCGGTCCTTCTGCCTGCTCTGCTCCCTGCTCTGGCTCTGGTGAATTCTCTCACCCTCCCGCGCTTCTGACTGTACCCAGTGCTTGTATAAATATATAAAAAATAAATATTTAAAAAAAAAAAAAAAGAATAACTCTTCAAGGCCTCCCTGGTGGCGGAGCGGTTGAGCGCTGGGTTGCGAAGCTGCCCGCAGCTCGATCCCCGGCTGCTCCATGGCCACTGGAGGAGGGTCTCGCATGGTGCGTAGACCTCTCCTGCCGCCCGCTGCTCCCCTCAGCAGTGTACTTTGTCAGTCTGCCTGGTCTGCTCCCCACTCTGGCTCTGGTGAATTCTCTCACCCTACCGCGCTTCTGACTGTATCCAGTGCTTGTATAAATAAATAAATAAATCGTTAAAAAAAAAAAAAAAAAAGAATAGCTCTTCAAGGAAATGCAAATGGCCAACAGGCATAGGAAAAAATGTTCAACATCACTTGTAATCAGGGAAATGCAAATCAAAACTACCATGAGATACCATCTTACACCAGTGAGAATGGCACAGATTAAAAAAACTAGCAACAACAAATGTTGGCGAGGATGTGGTGAAAGAGGAACTCTCCTGCAATGTTGGTGGGAGTGCAAACTGGTCCAACCACTATGGAGAGCTGTGTGGAGATTTCTTGACCTATTAAACATAGAGCTTCTATATGATCCAGCAATTCTACTCCTAGGAATTTACCCAAAGGACACAGAAACATCAATTCCAAAAAGCACCTGCACCCCTATGTTTATAGCAGCACTGTTTACAATAGCTAAGCTTTGGAAACAACCCAAATGCTCAAAAATAGATGACTGGATCAAGAAGATGTGGTCCATATACACCATGGAATATTACTCAGCATTCAAAAAAGATAAACACATGCCATTTGCAGCAACATGGATGGCGCTGGAAGGGATCATGCTCAGCGAAATAAGCCAGAAAGAAAAAGAAAAATAACGGATGGTCTCATTCATAGCAGGAATCTAGAAAACTTAAATAAGGGACCAGGAAATAGAATAACTATAAGAAAGAAAATACCAAAATCAACTAACAACTATGAACCAGAGACACTCTATGGGGGTATGGGCGGGGAAAGGAGGGTTTGGGGTCAAAATAAGGGGGTTGTAATTGTATGGGGAATATACAAATAAAGTTTAAATTAAAAAAAAAAAGAATAACTCTTCATAGGGTCAGGAGAAAGACAATACTTGCAAGCTGACCCTAAATCGGAGGCCTACAATAGGGCAGTGGAGGGAGAGTGGTCAAAACAGGTCAGAGAAGAGCACAAGGGACTATGGCAGTGGATCACAGGTGCCATGGTGGTTGGAGAAATACAGGGGCTACACCTGAGGGGAGAAATCAAACATTGTCCAAAAATTAACAACAATGTAAGAAAATGCATTAAATTTAAAAAATGAAATAAAAACAGAATTAAAAAACAAACAAGCAAAAACAACCAAACCTCCTCAATCCTCTCTCTCCCCGACACTCTGGTAACCTTTATTCTATTTTGCTGTTTTTGAATTTACCTAGTCTAGGTACCTCATATAGGTAGAATCTCACCCTGTTTGTCTTTTTGTGTCTGCCTTATTTCACTTAGCATGTTCTCAAGGGTCATCCATTTTATACAGTTCCAGGGTTTTTGTTGTTGTTAGTTCTTTGGAATTTTCTCCGTAGATACTCATGTCATCTCTGAACAAAGACATTTTATTTCTTCCTTCCCAATCTGTGTACATTTTGCTTCTTTTTCTTGTCTTTTTACTAGCTAGATCTTTAAGTAAGATGTAAGAATGGCGAAAGATAGCATCCTTACCTTGTTCCTGACCTTAGGGGAAAATCATCTAGTTTCTCATAGTCAAACAGTCAAGTATGTTATTAACTGTAGGTTTTTTATAGACATTCTTTTTTTTTTTTTTTTTTTAGTTTTTGTTAAGATTTATTTATTTACGCATGCAAGAACTGGGGTGCAGGCCAGAGGTATGGGGAGTGAGAGGATTCACCAGAGACAGAGTGGGGGGCAGAATAGGCAGATTGAGTGAAATACACTGCTGAGGGGAGCAGCTGGTGAGACAGGAGAGATCTACTGCGCCATGTGGGTCAGCTCCCTGGCCTGCTGGGGATGAACTTGCTGCAGTGGCTGCAGAAAGCTTCCCAGTGCTGTACTTAAGTTTGGAACTGTTCCCTTCATTTTTCTAGAAGATTCAATTTCTAGAGAATTGGTATCATTTCCTCCTTAAGTGTTTGATAGAATTCATCAGTGAAACCACCTGGGCTTGGTGCTTTTTTTTCTTGGGAGTTTATTTTCTCAGTCCTTAACTGCTCAGAATATCTATTTCTCCTTGTATAATTTTTGCCAGTTTGCATTTTTAAAGGACTTTGTCCATTTTATCTAATGTATGAATTTGGAGGTATATAATTATAGTATTTTTTATTATACTTTTAATTTCCATGGGATCATTAATGATAATCCCTATTCCATTTCTGATACTAGTATTGAATTTTTTAAATTTTTCTGTATTATGATGTTAGGACATCTTAAAATAAAACCTTTCTGACTGTGGAGACTGTCATGTGGCTAACCAATTCTTTGAGATGGCAAAGTGCTCCCTCTGGAGACTCATTTTGCTATGCAAACTAACTGATCCAGAGTCATATCTCTTCTGTCCTGTAAACCCAGTAGGCAATATTCCTGTGCCTTAATCATCCCACGGCCAGCTACCAATCAACTAGGAACATGCCCCACACCTCAAGGCCTGCCAAAATTATTCAATAGTCAATTCTGAGTCTGTAGTGTAAGCACCTAGCAATAAATTTTTTTGATCGTAATGTAAGTACTTGACATTAAACTTTGATTGCCAAGTCATCTATTTCAAAGATGTTAATTTTAAATAAAACATATTGCTAGCTGAATGACATCCTACTAATGCTAACAACTAGATAAAGAGTCATGCCTCCCCCATCACTCAGAGGTAACCTATGAGTTAACCTTTAAGAAAGCCCTGGATAAACTAGATAGATGACTGCTTGAGTGACTCCACATTTCCTTTCCCACACCCTGATTCCCACTCTAATGCTTTAAAATTCACCATAAAATGTAAATCCATGAAAACCTGGATACACCTCACCCCAACATAGCAGAACCCCAGTTTACTTTCACTATGTTACCTCACTCTATGGCCCCACGCATACCAGGCATCCTCTGAAGTCTGTGAGTAATTAATCTTGCTTTTTCAATGTTTCCTGATGGTTGTTGCTGTGGTATACCTTGCAGTCCTAAATAGAACCTCAAGGGCCAGTCCAACCACAACACTGCTCTAATTAGAGAAATGATGAGGGCGCACCACAAGTTTGTGTTGTTGGAAAAGACACTTTGCATTTTTGCTTGAAAAAGCATAGGAAAAATATGTCATGACTTTTCTGACATCCCAGTTGAGCACAGATGTGAGTGCCCCCAAGCATTCCTAGATGATAGCACCACTATTGATAGGCTGAGACGGACATGAAACAGGGTCCTAAATTAATGACTGGAGTCTTTATAAGAAGAGGAAATGCCATGTTAATACATTAACACATGGGGAGAATACTATGTGGTCATCGAGGCAGAGATTGGAGTGATATAGCTACAAGCCAAGGTATGCCAAGGGGTGATAGCCACCAGCAGATCCTAGGACTTGGGAAGGAAAGATGCACCCCTAAATGTTTCAAAGGGAACATGGTCCTCCCAAAGCTTTGATTTTAGCCTCTAGAATGGTGAGATAATAATTTTCTTTTATGTTAAGCCAACCACTTTGCAGTACTTTGTTACAGAGTCAGCCCTAGGAAACTAAACACATTTCTGCTCTTTTAAATTTATTAATATGCATTTTATGACACAGGATGTGACCTCTCTTGGTGAATGTTTCTTCTGACTTTCAGAAAAATGCGTATTCTGCTGTTGTTGTATGGAGTATTCTCTAAATGTCAATTACTTCAATTTGATTGATAGTGCTGCTCAGGGCAATTATATCTTTACTGATTTTCTGCCTGCTTGAACTATCAATTACTGAAAGAGGGGTGATAAAGTCCCCAAATATAATAGTGGATTTCTCTATATCTCTTTGTAGGCCTATTAGTTTTGCCTCATGTACTTCAAGGTCCAGCTTTTAGGTGTATACACGTTAAGGATTGTTATGTCTCCTCTTTGTCCCTGATTATTTCCCTTGTCTGAATTTAGCTTCATTTGAAATTAAAATAGCTATTCTGACTTTTTTAGTTATTAGCATTAGTTTAGTGTATCTTTCTCCATCCCTCCATCCTTTTGTTATAGAGCAACCCCGATATTAAACGGGTTCCTGGCTGTGGGTCCTCACCCGCGCGCTTTAAAGGGACTTATGAATACTCTACTACAGACACACACAAAAGGGTTAATAAAAGGTTTATTTACAAGAGGAAAGGAAATAAGGAAAATGTACAACTCAGGGGAAAAATAGGGAAATAAAGTCTTTAATGCGTCCTACCCGATCCGACGACCTGGAAACCCAAAGTCACTCCCAGAGCTGGCCGGAGGCTCCGCGCTGGCCGAGCGCCCCAAAATGGAGAGAGCCCCAAAGCCCACGTGTCTGCCTTTTGTATCCACCTGGCTGCTTAACCCCACCCTCAGGTCCCAGCCACCTTCCCTTTGGTGGTGATGGGATTTGGAGTTCCCAGTGTCTTTGGCTTTGACCTGGGGTGGGGGTGGAGTCCACAAAGCCTGTATGGAATTAGCTTTGGGACCGCCTTTTCCCCCTAACACTTTCTTTTTTTTTTTTTTTTTTAATAAATTTTATTGTTTATTCCCCATACAATTGCAGCCCCCCATTCTGACCCCAATCCCTCCCCTCCCACCCCCGCCCCCCTAAAAGTGTCTCTGGTTCATAGTTTTTTTGTTGATTTTGATTTTCACTTTCTTATAGTTATTCATTTTCCTGGTCCCTTATTTAAGTTTTCTAGATTCCTGCTATGAGTGAGACCATCCGGTATTTTTCTTTTTCTTTTTGGCTTATTTCGCTGAGCATGATCCCTTCCAGCGCCATCCATGTTGCTGCAAATTGCATGTGTTTATCTTTTTTGAATGCTGAGTAATATTCCATGGTATATATGTACCACATCTTCTTGATCCAGTCATCTACTTTTGGGCATTTGGGTTGTTTCCAAAGCTTAGCTATTGTAA
This sequence comes from Talpa occidentalis, assembly GCF_014898055.3. Taxonomy (NCBI): domain Eukaryota; kingdom Metazoa; phylum Chordata; class Mammalia; order Eulipotyphla; family Talpidae; genus Talpa; species Talpa occidentalis. The sequence continues at coordinate 22,980,551 of NW_023601104.1, forward strand.
ACAGTGCTGCTATAAACATAGGGGTGCAGGTGTTCTTTGGAATTGATGTTTCTGTGTCCTTTGGGTAAATACCTAGGAGTGGAATTGCTGGATCATATGGAAGCTCTATGTTTAGTAGGTCCAGAAATCTCCATACAGCTCTCCACAGTGGTTGGACCAGTTTGCACTCCCACCAACAGTGCAGAAGAGTTCCTTTTTCTCCACACCCTCGCCAACATTTGTTGTTGCTAGTTTTTTTAATATGTGCCATTCTCACTGGTGTAAGATGGTATCTCATGGTAGTTTTGATTTGCATTTCCCTGATGACAAGTGATGTTGAACATTTTTTCATATGCCTGTTGGCCATTTGCATTTCCTCTTCAGAGAAGTTTCTTTTAAGCTCTTCTGCCCATTTTTTGACTGGATTATTTTCTTTGTTGTTGTTGAGTCTCATCAGCTCTTTGCAGATTTTTGTGATCAGTCCTTTATCATTAGTGTTGGGTGCAAAAATGTTCTCCCAGTTGGTGGGTTTCTCTTTGTTTTTGTTATTGTCTCTTTTGCTGTGCAAAAGCTCTTTAATTTGATGTAGTCCCAGCTGTTTATCTTTGCCTTCACTATCACTGCTTTGGGTGATGTGTCTGTAAAGATGTCTTTGATGTGCAAATCACGTAGTGTTTCGCCTATATTTCCTTCTATATATTTTATGGTTTCAGGTCTTATGTCTAGTTCTTTAATCCATTTTGAGTTGATTTTTGTGTATGGTGTGAGGTGGTGGTCAAGCTTCATTCTTTTGCATGTAGCGACCCAGTTTTCCCAGCACCATTTATTGAACAAACTTTCTTTGCTCCAATGCATATTCTTTGCTCCTTTGTCAAAGATTAGTTGACCATAAATCTGTGGGTTTATTTCTGGATTTTCTATTCGATTCCATTGGTCTGTATGTCTGTTCTTGTTCCAATACCATGCAGTTTTGATGATTATGGCTTTGTAGTATAGTTTGAAGTCTGGGAGTCTGATGCCTCCATTCCCTTTCTTTTTTTTTCAGGAGAGCTTTGGCTATTCGGGGTTTTTGGTGATTCCATATGAATTTCATCAATAATTGTTCTATTTCTTTGAAGAATGACATTGAAATTTTGATTGGAATAGCATTGAATCTGTATATTGCTTTTGGTAGGATGGCCATTTTAATAATGTTTATTCTTCCAATCCATGAGCAGGGGACGTCTCTCCATTTCTTTGTGTCTTCTTCTATTTCTTTTAACAGTGTTTTATAGTTTTCTTTGTATAGGTCCTTTACCTCTTTTGTTAGATTTATTCCCAAATATTTGATTTTTTTTGTTTCAATAACAAAAGGGATGGTCTTTTTGATTTCTTCTTCTTCAGATTTATTGTTTGTGTATAGGAAGGCTACTGACTTTTGCGTGTTGATTTTGTATCCTGCCACTTTACTGAACTGATTGATGAGTTGAATTAGCTTTTCTGTGGAGTTTTTGGGGTTCTCTATGTATAATATCATATCGTCTGCAAATAGTGATAGTTTGACTTCTTCTTTTCCTATTTGGATTCCTTGGATGTCTTTCTCTTGTCTTATTGCCCTGGCTAGGACTTCCAGTATTATATTGAAAAGCAATGGTGAGAGTGGACATCCTTGTCTTGTTCCAGATCTTAATGGAATTGCTTTCAGCTTTTCACCATTGAGAATGATACTGGCTGTTGGCTTGTCATAGATGGCCTTTATGATGTTGAGGTATGTTCCTTGTATCCCCAGAATTTCAAGGGCTTTTATCATGAATGGGTGTTGCACTTTGTCGAAAGCTTTCTCAGCATCTATTGATATTATCATATGGTTTTTATATTTCTTTTTGTTGATGTGTTGGATAACATTGATTGATTTTCGGATGTTAAACCATCCTTGTGCCCCTGGAATGAATCCAACTTGGTCGTGGTGAATTATCTTATGGATACATTGTTGGATTCTGATAGCTAAATTTTATTGAGGATTTTTGCATCAGTGTTCATTAGGGAGATTGGCCTGTAGTTTTCCTTTTTTGTGTTGTCCTTGTTCGGTTTTGGTATTAGTGTAATGTTGGCTTCATAAAACGTGTTTGGTATTGTCCCTTCCTTCTCAATTTTTTGGAAGAGTTTGTGAAGGATAGGCACTAATTCGTCTCTGAATGTTTGGTAGAATTCATTTGTAAATCCATCAGGTCCTGGGCTTTTGTTTTTGGGGAGGTTTTTTATTACCATTTCAATTTCGCTAATTGTAATTGGTCTGTTTAGGTGTTCTATTTCTTCTTTATCTAGCTTTGGGTGATTGTAGAGTTGTAGGAATTTGTCCATCTCCTCTAGATTGTTAAACTTGTTTCCATATAACTGCTCATAGTAGTTACTGATTATTCTTTTGATTTCTGCTGTGTCCGTTGTGATTTCTCCTCTTTCATTGATGATCCTGTTTATTTGTGCTTTCTCCCTTTTTTCCTTTGTGAGCCTGGCTAGGGGTTTGTCTATTTTATTGATTTTTTCAAAAAACCAGCTCTTGGTTTCATTGATCTTTTGGATTGTTTTTTTAGTTTCAATTTCATTTATTTCTGCTTTGGTTTTTATTATTTCTTTTCTTCTACTGGTTTTGGGGTTTTTTTGTTGTTCTTTTTCTAGATCTTTGAGCTTCGAGATGAGGTTGTTTCTTTGCGTTCTTTCTTGTTTCTTGATGTGAGCTTCTATTGCTATATATTTTCCTCTTATTACTGCTTTTGCTGCATCCCATACATTTAGGATATTAGTGTCCTCCTTGTCGTTCAATTCAAAAAATTTTTTAATTTCTTTTTTGATCTCCTCATTAGTCCAATGGTCTTCCAGTAGTGTGGTTTTTAATCTCCATGAGGTAGGAAAGTTCCTTGCCTTCTTTTTATGGTTTATTTCTAGTTTGATGCCTTCATGGTCAGAAAAGATGGTTGATATGATTTCAATCTTGGTGTATCTGTTGATGTTTGTCTTGTGCCCCAGTATGTGATCGATCCCCCTAACACTTTCACCATTGTTTTAATGTCTTCACAATTTGATTGATATGTATTTTTTAAAGATTTATTTATTTATATAAGAACTGGGGTACAGGTCAATGGCACGGGAGGGTGAGAGAATTCACCAGAGAGAGTGGGGAGCAGAACAGGCAGACGGACCAAAGACACTGCTGAGGAGAGCAGCGGGTGTGGCAGGAGCGGTCTGCCACGCCATGTGGGTTTCTCCCTGGCAGGCCGGGAACTGAACCTGCGCTGCAGAGGCTGCGGACAGCTTCACAGCTCAGTGCTTAATCCGCTGCGCCACCAGGGAGGCCCTTGATTGATATATTTTATATACCTACCATTCACCCATATAAAGCGTATTATTCATTGGCTTTGAGTATAGCCATAGAATTGTCTGATCATCATAACAATCAAATTTAGAACATTTTTTGTAACCCTCTCCAAAAACATTGCAACCCCTTAGTCAATCTCCCAGCATCTGCAAGGCCTGGGCAACCACTAACCTACTTTTTGTCTCTATAGATTATGCCTATTCTGGATATTTCATGTAATATATGGTCATATTGGAATGGCATTAGATAATATGTGTTCTTTGTGAATTACTTCCTTCATGTAGCTTTATTTAAAAAGGCTCATTTGTATTTTAGTATGTATCAGCATTTTATTCCCTTTTTGATGCTGAATAACATTCCTGTGTGTGAATATACTTTAATGTCTATGATCATTTGGGTTATTTTCACTTTCTGGCTATTCTAAGTAATGCTGTGTAGGGGCAGGAAGGGCACAGAGCAGGATCTCTATTATCTGAGCAGAGGGGTAAAGGAGGAGTCCTGGAGCCTTCGGTGGATTTTCAGGCTTTTATTAGGCTTTTACTTGTAGTGTGGCAACCAGGTACATGGCAGGCAGGGCTGCCTACAGGCCAGGAGGCTGGCAGGCCTCCAACCCCCGCAAATCTTCACTCTTTTCTGGCCTCTGTGGCGTTCTGTCATGGTCCCGTTTTCTCTCTCTTACTTCTCTTTCATTCTTCTGGTTCCCCATGATGCCACCCTTATAAGCCCAGTCTCAACCCAGGTGTCCAAACCTATGTATGTCCACACCCCACTGCAGGTGCCCACCATTAGGTATGCATGTAGGACCACTGGGATCCATGATTAATCCTACTGGTGGGAGGGCAGAAAAGCCTGATAATCACTTACGCTGCAGGCTGCTATAAGTATTTGTGCACGACTTTTTGTGTGGGTGTAAGTTTTCATTTCTCTTTGGTATACCTAGTAGTTGGTTGCTGGATTGTATAGTAACTCTGTGTATAAACTGTTGAAAAATTACCAGACTGTTTGCCACAGTGGCTGTACAATTTTATATCGCTACCAACATTGTACAAGGGTTTGGATTTCTCCACAGCTTCATAACACTTGCTATTGTCCATCTTTTTTATTACAGTAATCCTAGTGGATATGACTTGGCATCTCATTGTGGTTTTGATTTGCATTTCCCTGAAGACCAGTTGATTTTTGAGTTGTATGTTGTTTCATTTTTTGAGTTTTATTAGTTCTGTGTGTATTTTAGACACAAGTCTCTTATGAAATATAAGATTTTTGCAAAATTTTCCTCTATGTGGTCTGCCTTTTCATCTTATGGAATCTTTTGAAACAAAACAGTTTTAATTTTTATTGTATCATTTATTGACTTAAAAGGACTTTTAAGTTTTAGCTCTCTGGGCTAAGTCTTTGGTTTGCTTTGAGTTAATTTTTGTACATAAGATAAGGGTGTTATAGGGAGAAGATCAGGGAGAAGTCCATGCCCACGTAGGATTTGGTGTATTTGTTTTTTGTTTTTTATACCCTATTTTTCCAGGCTTATTCTGACCTGGGGATTTGGTTCTTGCTGGTGTTATCAATTGGAATATCAGGTTTTCAGCTAGCTTCTGCCTTTAGGCGATGTCTGGGTTCTGTTTGCCTTGTTTCCACATTCTCTGGAAGTCTGATAGCTCTAAGTCATGTAGACCCAGGGTCTGGCTCCCTTGGTTTTATCACAGTCCCTTCCTTATCTACTATATGTCTCCCAGCAGTGTTCTGCTGAGCAAAATGCAGTGACTATATTTTATTTTTATCAAAGGTACCCCAAAAAAGGAGATGCTTCTTTTACAAGAGGAAATCTAGTTATCCTAGTTCCATTTGTTGAAGTGACTATTTTCTCATAAATGGTCTTAGCACCTTTGCTGAAGATCAGTTGACCTTATACGTAAAAGTTTATTTCTGAACTCTCAAATTTTATGAAAACAATTTGAAATTTTTGACTGTGTTCCAGGCATAATCCTAAGCACATATGCATTTATTCCTTATATTAACTTTATGAGACGGGCATTACTCTCACCTCCATTTCACCGATGTAGTAGTCTAGCCACAGAGTGATTTGCCCAAGATCACATAGCTATAATAGTAGGCAAGTGCACACAGGCCTTGCCCTTCTGCAGACTGACTTGAGAGGCTAAGCGCTTGACCATGTGCGGGTAAGGTAAAAAGTATCAGGCTTTTCTGCCCTCCCGCCATTAGGATAGATGATGGATCCTTGTGGTCCCGAATGCATGCCTGATGGCGGGCACCTGGAACAGGGTGTGGGCATAGGTAGATGGGCTAAGACTGGGCTTTTTAAGGATGGCGTCATGGGGACACCAGCAGAAGCCGAGAAAGAAGCAGAGGAATAGAGAAGCCAAGAACAAAGGGAAGCCGAGAGAAGAGAAGCAGAGAGAATGCCAGAGAGCCCAGACAGAGTGAGGATTTGCTGGGGCTGGGAGGCCTGCCAGCCTCCCTGCCCCCCAGCACCCCTGCCTGCCATATGCCTGGTAAATCTAAATAAAAGACCTGCAAAAGTCACTGAGGGCTCCAGGACTCCACCTTTACCCGGTCTGCTGGATCATAAAAAACCTGCACTGTGGTCTTCCTGCCTCTACACCATGCTGTAAATAAATGTAAGAAATCGGAACTTGGAATCCTACTGAATAGTAAATTTTAAAAACGGTGGAGTGGGATGGATCACTAAATTTGGAAAAGCACAACAGAGTTGGGGCTTGTAGTGTCAGGAAGGCATAGAGCTGGTTCTCTTTGATCTGAGCAGATGGGTGAAGGAGGAGTCCTGGAGCCCTTGGTGGCTTTTCAGGTTTTTGTTGAGTTTACCCAGTTCACGGCAGGCAGGGGTTGGGAGGTGAGCGGGCTGTCCAGCCCCCCGCGAATCTTCACTCTTTCTGGGCTCTCCGGCATTCTCTCCTGGTCTCGCTCTTTGACTTGTTCTGGTCTGTTCTGGTCTCTCTTTCTCTCTGATCGCATCCCCGTGACACCTCCCTTATGGGCCCGTCTCAGCACAGGTGTATCCACTCATGCATGCCCACACCCTCCTCCAGGTGCCCGCCATCAGGCATGCATTGAGGACCGCAGGGATCCATCATCAATTCTCATGGCGGGAGGGCAGAAAAGCCTGACAATTATTTCATTTACCCTCCAGGGCTTGACTAGCTTGCCTCCTAACGAGTATTAGAAATGAACCTGCCTTTCTTGGTTGAAAGCCCTCCAAACCTCCTCTTAATCACCTTTAAGTCGACGCACCTCATTGGCTGCTTGGGTTGCTCTGGCAGTGCCTGGGCCGCGGACCTCTGCTGCGCCCACTTCCCAGCCGGCACCTTAAAACCACCCTCCGCCTGGAGCGCCGAAGGGGATCCAGGTACAGCCCCAGACTGGAGAGCACCTGAGATGCAGGAAGTCTCGCGAGAAGTTGCGTCGTTGCCCCGGTAACAGCGTCGCATTACAAAAGATGGCGGGGAGAAGCTACAGACTCAGGGTTAGCTCCTCCCCAGACGCCTAGTGGGCCGCTAGGTTACCGGGACGCTGGACTTCGTGTCTGAAAGTATGTCCCTTTCGCAGAGACGGAGCGTTTCGGGGACCCCGCCCCAGCCACGCGTTCAGCAGCCTGCGGTGCGTCGACGGGACCTCCTCGCCCAGGAGGAGGAATATAAGTAAGAAAGTCGGCAGTTCAGCCTTTTTCTTTTTTCTTTCACCCACATAAGGCTGCTTATAAGTACTTTTCCTGGTCCCTGGACTTCTGTACCCTCATATTCTGCACTCCCCTCTCCCCTTTTTCTTTCCCTTGAGTTCACCTGTGTCCTCCAAGGGCGAAATTTAATCCTAGTAAATATGTTTGCAAGATGCTACTAGGAGCTAGAAGGTTTTGGGTAGCAGAAATACCATGACTAGTTCAGTTTTTAGTTTCAGTGATTTTACTTAATTTCAAGTTCCTAGAGTTGCAGATGTAAATTTCTTAGAGGCTGGTTTTTCTGAATTTTCTTAGTGCACATTTGGAATTGCCGTCTTTATCCACGTTTGGTGGAGGTAAGGAGGCTTACCTTACCTGCTCTCAGTGTAATTACACTTATCCTGACCACACCTGCTTTCATTCTCAGAGCATTCCACTCTTCATTCCCCAGTTTTCACACGCCAGAGTAATATTTTTAATTTGATCAAGTCACTACTACTTTGCTTAAAATTTTCCTGTGGTTTCCTGTTGCACTTCAAAAATTTGTCAGTCCTGGCCTCTGCCTCTTGTTTGATCCTGTACCTTCTCCTTTTTGCCTCTTGGCCTCCAGTCTCAGCGACCTTTTAGTTCCTGTCTTTCCTTGAATGCAGTCACACAAGTCATCTACCTGTAATGACAAAGTAGTCTTCCTTGACATGCTAAGTAGGCTCCTGGTTATTTTATTGTCTTAACTTTTCTTTGGAATTAGTATACTTTGTTACAACATATTCATTTGTTAGCTTAAGTATTGTCTATTTCTTCCAATGCACAATAAGTTCACAAGATTGGAGACCCTACCTTTTATTTGCCATTGTATATAGTTTTACTTCCCAAAAATTATGTTTTAACAAGTCTTTTTAAAGTAGCTAATTTAGAAATTGCAAAACATCCTGGCAATTCCTCAAATACAGAGTTAGCATATGATATGTATTTAAAATTAAAGCACAGTTAAAGTTAAAATTGAAGTGTGCTGACTTTAGCATTTAGGACCTAGACACGTAGGACCATAATCAGCCTCCCTTTGATGAAATAGGCCCACTCTTCCAGTTTGAGAGTGCACTTAAAACAGTTTGTTGGGCCCCCCTGGTGGTGCAAGGAGTTAAGACTGCAGCACTATGAGGTTACCCACAGCCACTGCAGCATGAGTTGGATCCCTAGCCAGGTTGGTGACCCACATGGGGCAGCAGACCTCTCCTGTCTTGCCCACTGCTGCCCTCAGCAGTGTATTTCAGTCATCCTGCCTGTTCTGCTCCCCACTCTGTCTCTGGTGAATCCTCTCACCCCCACACCTCTGGCCGGTATCCCAGTTCTTGTATGCATAAATAAGTCTTAAAAAAAAAAAAGTTTGTTGTCCACATACAGTTGAGTCAGCTGTGCTTAATACAAAGTAGTTATTTTCATTACCATCACCAGATAGCACTAAATAACTGCATTGATTGAGTTAATTAGTTTAGATCTTCAAGGGTGTATTTTTCACCTGGATCTGCTGTGTGGCGAGGAATATGGTCCTGCTTAAAAGTCAGCTACAGGAGCTTTTCTGTTGTAGCAGAAGTTGTTTTGTGGCAAAGGTGCCTAGTTGTTACTTACTCTGTTATCTGTACTGTGAGTGTGCAAATCTGCTTTGTATGAAGCTGGTTGTTCACCATGCAGAAGTTTCTCACAGGCAAGAATAAGTTTATTAGACTATTTTGCCACGTATATTGGTATTAAGCATTTTGGGGTGTCTTTTCAATCTTCAGAACATAATACTTTTCTGCAACCTCAGTCCAGAATCTCGTACAATCAGTTCATGTCAAATAATTGAAAGAAATATAATCACTGAGAAGACTAAGGAATATGCTTATCATTCCAGTCAATAGATTTTTCAAGCTTTATGCCTGTTATATAACCAGAGAACTAAATAATAAAGATTATGTGACATGTTTTAATTGGTCTTGATAACTGGTAGGAAAAACCTCTCCTGCCCTCTGCCAGCCCCTGCCCATAAATGCCAATCATCTTGGATTTATATAATAATTTGCAGAGAACTGATCTCTTTATGCTATTGAATCTTCCTTTCCACTAATAGGGTTTTAGCGCAGAGTGGCACAGTGCAGGTTTCTGTGACCCAAGCAGACGGGTAAAGGAGCGTTCTGGAGCCCTCGGTGGCTTTTGCAGGCTTTTATTGGGATTTACCAGGTACACGGCAGGCTGGGACGCTGGGAGGCTGGCAGGCCTCCCAGCCCCCAGCAAGTCTTGACTCTTCCTGGGTTCTCTTTCTTCTTCTGGTGGTTCTGTTCATCGGCATCCCGTGACGCTGCCCTTATGAGCCCAGTCTCTCAGCCCAGGTGAAACCACCTACGTATGCCCACCTGCCTGATGGCAGGTGTCCGCCATCAGGCATGCATTTAATCTAATGGTGGGAGGGTGGAAAAGCCTGATACTTTACTTACCCTACAATGGTACATGTCCATTTTTGGTGTCCTTCGTCAGAAATTTTGCATATTATGTAAATTTTTCTTGCTATAATGAAATGACTTTTTTCCTCCTACATTTTCTAATTGGTTATTGGTTAGATGTGTAGGCACACCATTGATTTTTGTGTGTTGACCCTACACCTTTATATAGATCCAAGTGATCGGTTAATAGAACTCTTTTTCATTCATTATAGAGGCCCTTGGCCTTTGATTAAGGCAGATAGATATGAATTTTAAGTTTTGTCCCTTTATATTTTGTGATGCATTATTTATTTGGAATCTGGTTAGTATCCCTAGTACAATATGGAACAGAAAAAGTGATGGTGATTGTCTTTATCTTGGTTATGATTTTATGGAATCTGCTTTTAATAATTACATTTGAGGTTTGCCATATAGTTTTGGTAGATTCCTTTTATCAGGTTTAAGGATGTTATTTCCCATTCCTATTTTGTATGAAGGTTGTCTTACCAAAACTCCCCCGCCAAAATTAATTAGTTGATAAAATGGTTTTATGTACCCCTTGTTTAATGTTCTAACACACAAGTACATATCTTGTATATCTTTATAGACCATTTGATTTGATTGCTTTATGTGTCTTTAACAAGAGTAAGATCAATCTTACATTTTTTTCTAGTGTTTTTCCTTGTAATAACAACAGTGTTCTCCTAACCACACTAAATAAGCTGTCCTTTGATTAAAATGGTGAAACTGAGTCTGATGTGGCTTTTTGTTGAGGGAGTTATTTTCAATTTCTTTAATGATTACTATTTCCAGGATAAATTTTGGTTAGTTGATAGTTTTTCTAGCTCCTTTGTTCATTGCAGCACTATTTATAATAGCCACGTTATAGGAACAACCTAAATGTCCAGGGACCCGGGGACAGATGAGTAGATTAAAATGGTGTGTTTATATACAATGGAATACTACTCAACTATAGGGGGGAAAAAAAAGGGAACTCTTGCCATTTGTGACAACATGGATGGAACTGGAGAGGATAATGCTAAATGAAGTAAGTCAGAAGGAGAAAGACAAATACTGGATTGTGTCACTTTTAAGTGAAATACAGAGAAACAAAACCAAACCTGACTGTAGACTTGAGCTACAAGATGGGGAGGAGGAGAGGGATAAAGTGTGGAGGTTTTGGTCACAGTGGCTTATGGTAAAGCCACTTACGGGTGGTGGGTGTTGTGCGGTGACATGCATCCTAGGAAATATGGTCCTATGCCTCTAAATAATATGCAATATTATACACCAATTTTACCTCAAGGCAACTTGAAAAATTTTCATTTGTCTTTATTCTTCCTATCTTCTATTTGTGGTGGATTTTTTTTAGTTTCATTTTTAATTTTATTTTTACAAAAACCATTAATTTTTATGAAGTTCTCTCCAGTTACAGCTTATCTATATTTCAGGGCCTGTTTTGATATATATATATATATATATATATATATATATATTTATTCTTTTGTAATTTTGTTTTAAATAGTTTGATTTTCATAGTGAATATTTAGGAATTTTGCTTTTAATTGTGAAGCATATGTTTCATTTTTATTTTTAAATTTATTGAACAGCGATCAAAGAATATGGTATTGATTTTTAAAATGTATTAAAATTATTTGTGAGTAGGTAAATGGTCAATTTTTGTAAATATCCTTCGTGCTCTGTGATAGAAATAAACGCTTTTTGGTGACTAATCTGTTAGATTAAGCTAGTTAATTGTGTTCTCTGAGTCTTAAATTTTCCAGTCTTTTCTGAAAATTTTGTTACTTTGCATTTCAGAGATAGTTCAGTGAACATAGAATTGTAGATGATCAGTGTTTTCTCCTACAGTCTATTAAAGTACCATTTCATATCCACTGGACTCTAGCAATGCTGATATGCCATCTCCTATTAGCTTTTTAGATAATAATACTATAAGGACGTTTTCTGTTTTTTACATAATTGCTTTGATAATTTAAATACTATTTGTCATTGAAGTTCTGCAGTTTCACTGTTGATGTGTACAGGTGTGTGGATTTGTTTTTCTAATTGTGCTTGAGATCCATATGTCCAGTTTTGGAAAGGTCTCATAATAATTATCTCTTCATAGTTTGACATTTTCTTATTCTAGTTCCTTCTGTACTTTATGTTTTAGGTAGATATGCATGTGTTTTTATCATACATTCTGCTTTTTTATATTTTTCCCCTTTTATCTGTAACACCTCATAGGTGATATTTGCATATCTGTCTTCTAATTCATTCCCTTTTCAGTTCATTCTATTCAATTTATTCACTGAATTTGAGCGTTTAATTTCAGTGACTTTTCATTTTTGTAATTTCTATTTGTTCTTTAACAAATTCAGTGTTCTTTTGTAATAATGTCTGATTCTTGCCTAATGTTTTCTATTTTTGCTGCCTGCCCCCATGCCCCAAAGTAAAATTTTGCTTTACTATCTCCACATTTTATGGTACAGAGTTTGTTGTCTCTGCTGATTTTCCATGTTGATGACTTGTTTATGAATTTGTTACATTTGTAAAGTCATCCTTAGTGGGATTTGCTTTCTTAGAGACTTCCATGTGTTCTAGAAGAGTAAATGTCCATTAGGGTGGTGGTTTTGCATTTAATTTTTCTAGTTTATCAGAGTTTTCACTGCTTCCTGGGAACTTTCTATCTTAGAGTTTTCACATAGGGTCTCTGCACCATCCAGGTAAGGTGAACTTGGGCTGCTGTCCTGCGTGCTCTGATTACTCACAAGTGAACAGTTTCCACCCATGGCTCTAGTTTGATTTCCCGTCACCTAAGGTTATGGGTAGGGTGTAGGCAGTCTGTTTCGCAGGTGTAGCCCTTCATGACTCCCACATGTGCATCAGTTTCTAACTGGTAAGCTGTTTTGGCTCCTGTTCTGTTTACTGCTCATTTTGAATGCTGTTTTATTTTTAGTGCCAGGGTATTTCCCTTGCCTGAGCTTGAGCTTAGTAATATTTCCTTCATTCCAATTTATTCAACATTTCCATGGGTTTAGAGGATAATAGACTTGTGAGTCATCCCAGTCTACTGTATTACCAGAAGCTTATATTTAGGTTTTCATGATTCTTGTTAGAGAAATGTGAAAAATCAGGTAGTAGCATTTTAAATGCAACTTTGTCTTATTAGATATTTATGAATTCCTCCTAAGATATAAAATTATTTCTTAAAACATTAGGCTGGGGGCCTCCCCGGTTGCGCAGCAGTTGAGCACTGGGTTGTGAAGCTGCCCACAGCCTCGGCAGTGCCGGTTCCATCCCTGGCCACCGGGCGAGGGTCCCACATGACATGCAGACCTCTAAAGCCACCCGCTGTTCCCCCCAGCAGTGTACTTCATCAGTCTGTCTGTTCTTCTCCCTGCTCTGGCTCTGGTGAATTCTCACCCTCCCACACTTCTGACTGTACCCAGTGCTTGTATAAATAAATAAATCAATCTTAAAAAAAAAAATAGGCTGTTTCAAGAAGGGATATGGTACTGTTGTCTTTTTTTTTCTTCTGGAAGTGGGACTTGTCATTTCTGAATTATATCTATGAAAAACAACAAAGATAATCTCAATTTTAAAATTGCTCAAAATATTTCCTTCAGATAACTTAAAAAAAGCCTAAATGTGACCTGTAAATAGAATATGTAAATGTGACCTTCAAAATGTGACCTGTAAATAGAATAAAAAAACATGCTTTTGAAAATGTTTATTAGTCTTAGCCTTTAAAAGTAGAAAAGGGGCTTTAACAATAGGAACAATTCAGTACATTATGTCAATTACAACTCATTAGAATATTGGTAAATTAGCAATTTAAAGCACTAGTTATAAAGATTTTGAGATAAACAGATTCTGTATTACTAGGGGAAAACAGTAGAAATTGTATATACCCTATAATGAAAATTAGAAGGTAATGTAGAAGTAAAAATGATTGCAAGATGTGGTAGGATTTTGACCAGTTTTTCCTTTGAAACAGTTTTCTTCAATGGTACTGCCATTCTTGTGGTCTTTTTAGCATTATTATTACTATTATTATTAAACAGACTGAGTACGTGGAACTGATGATGGGCAAGATTGAAAATGCGTGAAGTACATATAATACCAAACATTAAGAAAATAAGTGTTATTATTGTAAATACCAGTCTGAGGTTAAGATACTTCATCAAAATTATGAAGTAAAATGTATAACCATATTTCAAATTCAAACAGGTTTGTCTGTTACCAGAACTCTTGGGTTTTTTTTTTTAATACTTTCATTAATTTATTATAATAGGGTAACTACTAACACTGGCTTTTTTTGATTTATGCTGTTTGTATTTTAGAAGTATACAACACCTCCCTTCTAGTGCTGTTACCATAATGCTCACAGGACCAAAGTACCCACAGTCCACCACCATAGCCCATGATGCTCCCGCCCCACTTCTTTCCTTCCCGCCTTGAATGTCTCAGTTCTGCAGTCTGCTTAGACCTTATCTGACCCTTTGTTTGGTTTCTCTATAGTCCACATATGCGACACCATCCGGTATTAGCCTTCTGCCGTCTGACTTGTTTCAGTTAGCATAATCCCAGCTCCATCCATGTTGCTGCATGTGGCATAAGTTTATTTTTTTTGATCACTGAGTAGTATTCCATTGTGAATATATAGCACATCTTGATCCACTGGTCTGCTTTGGGGTTCTTAGGTTGTTCCCATATCGTGGCTGCTGTAAATAGTGCTGCAGTGAACATAGTATTGCACGTCGCCCCTCAAATTCATTTATTTGTGTTCTTTGGGTAGATACTTATAGTAGAATTGCTGGGTCATGTGGTAGATCCATTTGTACTCTCTTGACAAATCTCCATATTGCTTTCCATTGGAGCTGAGCCCATCTTACCAACATTGTGAGTGTTCCTTTTTCTCTTCATCCTCACAGCACTTGGGGGTTTGGGTCTTTTTGATATGGGCCATTCTCACAGAAGTGAGATGATATCTCATTGCAGTTTTCATTTCCATTTCCCTAATGAGTGATGATGAGCATTTTTTCATATGCTTGTTGGCCATCTGTATGTCTTGTTTTGAAAACTGCCTATTTAGCTCTTATATCCATTTTTTGATTAGGTTATTTTCTTTTCTTTTTTTGAGATCTTTGATATTAGCCCCTTGTTAGATGTATGGTATACACATTTTTTTTCACATTCACCTGGGTGTCTTTTTATCTTAGTTACAATTTCTTTTGCAATGCAGAAGCATTTTAATTTGACGTAGTCCCAGTTGTTTATGTTCTCTTTGTTTCCTTGCTGTTGGAGAAATATCTATGAAGGTATCATTGAAGGTTATGAAGTGTTTTGCTTATGTTTTCTTCTATGTGTTTTATGGTTTCAGATCTTACATCTTTATGTTTTATCAATATTGGTGTGGTGTGCAATATGGATCCAGCTTCATTCTTTTGCATATGGCTGTACAGTTTTCCCTACATCATTGATCAAAAAGACTTTTCTTGCTCCAATGTATGTTTTTGGTTCTGTTGTTGTAGATTGTCCATATAGGTGTGGATTTGTTTCTGGGGTCTCAGTTCTATTCCATTGGTCTGTTGGTATATTTACAACCTTAATGGACAAGTAGTATTTCTATTCCTTGCTACATTCCAAACAGACTGGGAGAATTTTTTGAAGAGTGACAGGTGAAGTTCAACATCATCATCTTTATTTCTGATGAAGCTGATATTGAAGTATGTACTGAGATATGTACCACATTAGGTGTGCTCACTAAACCACAGATTTATATCCCTCCTTGCAGCAGCATTTAGGCCAATCCAGGCCTTTCCTTCCCCATCTTGCCCCACTCATGATCCTAGTTAGAGTTGATCCCAGAAAATGGAGAGTGGAACTGTGTTGAACCCTTACTGATTATTCTACCCAAATAGGTCATTTCACCTGAAGTAAGGGCCAGAGAGAAGCCAAGAGTTACACTGTCTGAGAGTCTACCACAAAGGAGTCATGGAAATTGGAAAATGTCCTAATGTTTGTTAATTTTAGAATAAAAATGTCACATCTGTGTTTTGGCATTTGTTGCTTAATATATTTGCTAATGTGTCATTGCTGAAATTTAATTGTTTTTTTTGAGAATCTTCATATTCTAATAAATTATTTTCTGCTTTTAGGCGTTTAAATGCAGAATTGGAGGCAAAAACGGCTGATCTGGTTCGACAAGCTGAGGCAGTAATTGTAAGTAAATGTACAGTTTTAAGTAATGCCTTTTAAGTGCTAGCTTTTTAATGTTTTTGTATAGTCATTTATTTTCTTACATCATTGTTCATTTTTGTACAGTAATAGGTTTCTCCCCTCAAATGTACTCCCCATAGTTTATCCACTACTGTATCGCCCATGAGCCATTGCCATAGTCCCTGTATTCTTTCCTGTTTTGACCCCCTTCCCGCCCCCTCTCTTGCTGTAGGCCTCAGATCTGTGATCAGCTTGCTAGTTTTGTCTTTTTCTTGACTTTTTGTTTGGTTTCTGTATATTCCATATGTAAGTGAGACTATCTGATACTTATCTTTTTCCTTCAGACTTATTTTGGCTAGCATAATCCCTTCCAGCTCCATCCATGTTGCGGCAAATGGCATGAGTTTGTCTTTTTTGATTGCTGAACAATATTCCACTGCGTAAATATGCCACGACTTTTTTTGATCTGTTCACCTATTTTGGGGCATTTGGGTTGTTTCCATTATCTCAGGCATTGTAAATTGTACTGCAATAAACATAGGAGTGCAGGTTTCCTTTCAAATTAGTTTTTTTGTGTACTTTGAGTAGATTCCTAGGAATGGAATGGCTGGAACTATGGCAGATCCATTTTTAGTGTTCTCAGGAACCTCCACATAGCTTTCTGTAGTGGCTGGACCAGTTTGCATTCCCAGTAGCAGTGTATGAGGGTTCCTTTATCTCCACATCCTCTCTAGCATTTGTTTCTAGCTTGCTTATGTGGTCCATTCTCACTAGCAAAGTGGTTTCTCATTGTGGTTTTCACTTGCATTTTCCTGGTTAATTTGTACTCTGGTGGGAGTTTGTTTCTTTTTTTTTTTTCCTCCTTTTTTATTTTATGTATTTTTTACATCATTTTTCATTTTTGCACAATGTGTGCATTTTCATCTTGGTATAGTCCCCATACAATTCCCACCCTGCTTATTTTGACCGTAATCCCTCCTATTCCCTCCCCCTCTCCACCCCCCCCCCCGCCTCATAGTGTGTCTCTGGTTTATAGTTGCTTGTTGATTTTGATTTTTATTATAATTAGTCTTTTTCCTGGTCCCTTATTTAGGTTTTCTAAATTCCTGCTATGAGTGAGATCATTGGTATTTTTCTTTTTCTTTCTGGCTTATTTCGCTGAGCATGATCCCTTCCAGCTCCATCCATGTTGCTGCAAATTGCATGAGTTTATCTTTTTTGACTGCTGAGTAATACTCCATTGTGTATATGTGGAGTTTGTTTTTTAAACTTTTCAGTGGGATATAACTCAAATTCTTAGAGCTAGACCATAATCAGATTTAAATTTAGGAAGAATGTAATGTAATTTCACTAGACTGCAGGCATTTTTGGCTTCATTTTGAGTACCAAATTGAAGGTTCCTACTTTAAGCACTCCTCTTTATGCATCAACATTCCCACTATTAATAAGATAAAGTAGCACGCCTTACAGGAATAGAGTGCTTTCAAATCTTTCAGTTCTCACTCTAACTTAATCATAATCATTTTTTCAAATCCACCTCTCCCTGGTCATGTAGTATGGAGTTGATGGGGATAGGGAATAATAGGTAATATATTTTATTTTAATTCTGGAATGAGAAATATATATAACATTGCAACTAATACATTTAGATAATGGTTACTAGTTTGCTAACTTGCATTTGTAATTAGATATTTTTATTTGTCTCTTAGACCTTGCCAGTATCTGAAGAATAGGAAAATATTTGAACAAAGAAACCCAATGTTATGGTAGAATGAGGGATTCATTGTGTATTGTGCTCAGAGTCCCCTAATAAGGACCTTTTCTTTTTTCAAACAAGAGTGTAGCATAAAACTGGGATGAGTTGGGAAAAGGGGAGAGTAAGTACATCCTATCCCCACAGAAACTAAAGGATATACCTTTTGCCTTGTTGAATTTTTGTTTACTTACTTTCACTTCTTGTTAGATCTTTGCCAGAACCTTTTACTCGTAAGTGCTTCATTTTCAGCATCTTTCTGGTCTTAACATTCAAGCTTTGTCTAACTTGAGAAAAGTTTTTCTACCCATTAAACAGATATATTTTCATTTCTTGTGAGTCTAATTTGTTTTGAATGTTACACAAGATGGGAGATTCTAATATAGGGAAGCAGGGGTCAGATAAGATCATAAGAAGACATTTATACACTTACATTTTTCCTGAGAATTGACTTTCTTAACCCAGAATGAATGAAATGTGGAACTACATTGTTACAGACTTTTGTTTTCATACCATAGGATGGAAACAGTTAAATATATTCTAGTTCTTTTTCTCTATATGTCTTCTTTATTCATTTTACTAGAGAGATCAGCAAGAGGTACACTCTAGGCCTACTTCAACACAAGTTAAATCATATGAAGATGATGATTACAGTTTAAGGTAAGTGACTTAATTTCTCAAACGCCATTTTTAAAATATATACACACACACACACACACATATATATATATTTTACATCACTGTTTATCTTTTCTTGTCACTTGGGCTTTTGGAGCCATATCTAAGAATACAATGTTAAATCTAAAGTCATTGACATTTATCCATATGTTTTCATTTAAGGGGGTTTATAGTTTTAGCTTTTATATTTAGGTCTTAGAGTTAAGTTTTGTATCTAGTATAACATAGGCATGAATAATCTTCTGCATGTGGCTATCTTGTTGTCTGAACGCCATTTTTGATAAAACCATTCTTTTCCCATTGAATGGTTTTGGTTCCCTTGACAGAAATCAGCAGGCCAGAGTCTTGATGACCCTTTATAGAGTTAGCCACAAATATTGTGAGATAAAATAGAGAAAGTGCTTTGACGAGCAAAGCCTATTAAAGAACAACCTCAAGACAAACACCAGACTTCAGGTGCATTCTTCACAATCACTGACCAAATGTTTCAATGACTTAAGGTTTTCAGGGCAAGAAGTGTCTGGAGGGCCTAGTGAATCTTTCCAATTTGACAAACTCATGCAATTTGCAGCAACATGGATAGCGCTGGAAGGGATCATGCTCAGCGAAATAAGCCAGAAGGAAAAAGAAAAATACTGGATGGTCTCACTCATAGCAGGAATTTGGAAAACCTAAATAAGGGACCAGGAAAAAGACTAATTATAATAAAGTAAAAATCAAAATCAAGCAACTATAAATCAGACACACTACGTGGGGGCATGGTGGAGGGGGGAGTAGGAGGGATTACAGTCAAAATAAGGGGGGTGGGAATTGTATGGGGACTATAACCAAGATGAAAATGCATACATTGTGCAAAAATGAAAAATGATGTAAGAAATATATAAAATATTTTTAAGAAATCACTCATGGCAAAGACCTGACTAAAGGTATAGCCTCTCCACAGAAGCCTGAAACTCAGAGTAAACCATTTTTATTTTTAAAAGGTTGGGGGAATGGGGAGAAAGAAGGCGGAGGAAGGGACAGAAGTGTTCAGGGTAAAGAAATAGAATTCTAAAAAAGTCTAATTTGGGGAAGAACTATGGGTATGCTAATGATACTTAAAACTGACTATAATCTAGTCGGTAGGAAACTCAGTTTTTGAGGGTTGTACCAGCAAAGAAACCTTTAGAGTAATGGACTGAAACTTGAAATTGTGACTGTAAAAAATCTTAAAAGAACTATGTAGTCCTCTCAGTTTTCTAAGATGAAGAAGCAGGCTATGAGAGTTGCACAGCTCTACGAGAGTATGTTTTTGAACATACCTGAGGACTTAGGAACTTAAAAGAAAAAAGATGTGCTACTTAAGGGACAGCTTATTTGACTTAAAATGTTGGGACACTGTTCATTTTACCAAAAAATAACTTTTGCATATGATTCAGCAATTTTCTGTAGTTATTTACTCAAGAAACATGAAGTATGTTCAAGCAGAAACCTATATGCAAATGTTTACAACAGCTTTATTCATAATTGCCAAAAAATTGAGACTAGCTCAAATATCCATCAAGGAG
This sequence comes from Talpa occidentalis, assembly GCF_014898055.3. Classification (NCBI taxonomy): domain Eukaryota; kingdom Metazoa; phylum Chordata; class Mammalia; order Eulipotyphla; family Talpidae; genus Talpa; species Talpa occidentalis. Next base: position 23,000,232 of record NW_023601104.1, read on the forward strand.
TAAATGGATGAGCAATTACGGTATATCCATGCAGAAGAATACTACTTGACAATAAAAAGCAATGAAATACTGATACAGCATCAAAATGAGTGCTATGTATAAGAAACAACACTTTTATATTATGCAATTCCATTTATTTGACATTCTGAAAAGGTAAAATTATATGGACAGAAATCAGATTAGTGGTGGAAGATAATTATAAAGGGCACCAGGAAACTTTTTGGGATGATGGAAATATTCTCTATCTTGTTTTTGCAGTGTTTACATTACCATTTAAGTTTTTCAAATTATAGAACTAGATACCAAAAAGAAAATATTTTGCTACATGCAAATTATATCTCAAGAAATCTAGAAAAAAGAATTTTGAACACCATTAGCTACTGGTGGTATATAGTGGTGAGTAAACAGACAGGTACTGCTCCCAAGGAATTAATGCTTAGTGTGTTGCTTTTAATTTTTAAATAAAACAAATTCCATAAAAATGATTATCACTTTATTTGATATATACATATCTAATATGTGTGCATATACTATGCAATTATTTACTTTTATTATACGTAACACTGGTATTTTTGGGTAAGTGATTTAACAGCTTTACATAATCTAAATTGTAGAATTTGAATAAGATTAGGCTTAGCTTCTATCTAGTAAACTAAAATATAGAAATGATGGTAGCAACAGCTAATCCTAGATTCTGTTGAAGCGACAGACCAATTTCACAAGCATAAAAATAAATCTGTTGATTTTCTTCATTTACTAAATTTTTCGTAGGTGTAAAGTGGTGACACTTTTCTTTACCTAGGTCAGGTGGTCTTTTTTTAAATGCCACTGTTTAAACAGATGGCTTTTATCATGTGAAAGATGATAGCTTGGCTCTTAACTTGGGAACTGTTGAAAGATAGTTCTGTAAAGAGAATCCATTTTAACTTAGAACAGTGATAATTCACCTAAATGATTACAGTTAGGCAGAATATGTTGTTATAGGTGTCCAACATCCATGTTCTCTGCCAAACAATATGGTAGGGGAGCCAGAACTTAAATTTCTCAATTGTCTTGCATACTTATCCTTCAGCCTGCTAAAAGCGAGGTTTACGACACAAATCATTTCCGTCTTACTGCATTCAAACCTTTTATGGAGAAGTTTTAAAAAAGGTCAGAGTACTATGTTTAAGTTCATTACTTTGGGGAATAATATCGCTCTGCCAAACCTGAGGAAGACAGATGACCGTTAAATGTGTTTTCACTAATATGCATGAGTATGTGGCAAGTCGAGGGGAAATGAAAGGTACAAAATGTAAGGATATGACAAATATTATTTTGAAATGAAGGTGATCAAAGAGGATACATAAATCTTGTAAAAAAAAATTGGGGATATTTTCATGTCATACATGAGAGGATTAAGCAACCTCTGAAATTTTAGAATATTTTAAGTCTTATTTTTTTCTTGCAACTATTCATAATTCTTATGAGGTTGTATTTGATATTATCTGTTAAGTATATGTTTGTGTCTAATATTGAGAAAAACCCCTATGCATTATTAGTTTAGTAGGTAGCATCTGATGTAATTTTGTTTTTATGTACTCCACTATGGTTAGTTTCTCAGGGGAGATGATAGTTTATTTTTTTTTTTTCTTCACAGCAACACTATCTATTAATGTGGTAGGTTTTCAGAAATACTTACACCTGTGTTTGTTGGGGATGATCTAGACAGTGGATCAGAGGTAGACAAAATTTTCCTGTAAAGAACCAGGTAGTACATATTTTTGGATTTGTGGGCTATCTAGTCTATTTTGCAACTCCTTGACTTTGCTGTTGTCCTGTAAAAGTCATTTAACCAGTACATAAGTGAATGGATGTTGCAAGTTCAGTCTGGGCCATAGTTTGCAGACCCCTATTTTATTTTTAATTTATGTATATTTTACATCATTGTTCATTTTTTTTTTTTTAAAGATTTATTTATTTATACAAGCACTGGGTACAGTCAGAAGTGCAGGAGGGTGAGAGAATTCACCAGAGCCGGGAACAGAACAGGCAGACGGACGGAGGACACTGCTGAGGGGAGCAGTGGGTGCAGCAGGAGAGGTCTGCGCGCCATGTGGGACCCTCGCCAGCGATCTAACCGGCGCTGCAGAGGCTGAGGGCAGCTTTGCAGCCCAGCGCTCAACTGCTGTGCCACTGGGGAGGCCCATTGTTCATTTTTAAACAGTTTGCTTCCCCCCACCCCTACCCCCACCCCCAATCAGGTGTAGTCCCCATAGAATTTCCTCCACCAGTTCACCCGTGCACCATCACCTCAGTCCCCTGTGCTCCCCCCACCCCCATCCTTACATGATGTCTCTGGTCTATAATTGTTTGTTTTTGTTTTGCTGTGTTTTGTATTGTTACTATTTTTTCCCCTGATGTCTTATTTGGTTTTCCTATATTCCTCCTATAAGTGAAACCATCCAATATTTTTCTTTTTTCTTCTGACTTATTTCACTGAGCATAATTCCTTCTAGCTCCATCCATATTGCTTGCAAATGGCATGGGTTTATCTTTTTTGATTGCTGAATAATATTCCATTGTGTATATGTACCACACCTTGATCCAGTCATCTATTTTTGGGCATTTGGGTTGTTTCCAGATTTTGCCTATTATAGTGTGCTGGCCCCTATTTTTACTTTGTTTTAAACTTCCAACTATTTTTGAAAACCTAGACATAGAATGAATTATATTTTAGATGTATTTATTCATACATTTAACAAGTATTAGTGCCAGTTTAAGGGTTTGTATGCCTACCACTATGCAAAGTACTAGGTAGAGTAGTAAACCAGACAGATATAACTCCTCTCCTCATGGAGTTCACATTGTAATGTGGAAACAGTCACTGACCAAGTATTAAAGTACATTAGATAAAGGATAACATTGAGTGGGCTCACAATGAAAAGTCCTGTTGTGAATCATTTTGTAAAACAGGTAATCCTTGTGTGTAGAAAATACTCTTCTTTATGAGTTCCATTTGTTAAAATTTGTCCTGCATGTTCCTGCAAAACTATTGGTATTGTATCTTTCCGAAGGTAATTAAAGCACTTCTCTTGTTTGTGCCACTCATTTAAAATAAACTGGCATGTGCATAACTAAAATTATAGCAAGGCCTACTTCATAGCTTCTTAGTTGTATGTTTTCCTTTCAAATGTAATCAATGTTGGATTTTATTGTGTCTCAGCCTGATATGGTTAATGTATAAAGTTTATTTTTGGTCTGTAGAGGTCTATTGTCTGAAGAGACAGTTCATCTACATTCAGAAACAAAGGTATGAAATCACACTTTTTGTGAATGCAATTGTATTCTGTAGAATTTAGGTGATTTTTATATACTTAGACAAAACAGAAAAGGGGTGTGAGTTATGGAAATAGACTATAAACCTTAATACACAGAAGAAATGACTTAATGAAATATTGTTTGTAAAAGAAAATGAAAAATTTTTGTCTTTATTCACTGAAAAATTTAGAGGTACATTGGAAAAAAAATCTAAGTGAAATTTGTAACCTAAGGAATTTTAATTTTCTCTTTAAGTACAGATTTGCTATGTAGAAGATCTGACTAAGAAAGGCACTCATACAAAGAAATTTTATTCATTAATTTTAAATATTTAGAGTGTTTAGATCACTGTTCCAGGTGCTGCTGGACTTACTAGGATCTACAAGTTTCCCATCTGTGAGAATCTAGGCCGAGGGACCAGTTTAAGTAAAAGCTTGTCTGGGGAATTATCAGCGCAAGTTAAATACTATGAGTCAGAACATCCAGTTTAATTTCCTCCGGCAAGATGAATATTCTTATCTATGGGACTCATTTTCTTTATCTTTGAATCTCTTAGTCATAGTGATATTTAGGTCTTTTCCAGGTATACAGTTCTGGGGTTCTTTAAAATACAATTGATTAATTCTATGAGCATAGCAGTTCTTTTATGTAGAAAACTAGCAGTTCTGTGTGTTACAAAAGTGTGTCCTTTGGCAAATGATTAGAATCTAATCAATATTTTAAATTTTTCTTCATGAAGTCAAAGACCAAAAAAAACACTCATCTAGTAAATAAGGTTCAAAACAAACTACACTCTGCAAATAAAGGAAGGAAAACAAATTCAAGGTACAGTACACTTTTAAAAGTATTACTTTCATTTTTTTAGTTGTATAATTCACAGTATCATCATTAACTACCGAACTCTATTTATCCAAATCTTTTTAAACCCCAAATTCATAAAACTATACTGTATATATTTTACTAACATTCAATAATTTAAAATATTTTCTACTCAGAAGTGTCGTATTGTAGTTAATGAACATTTTTTTGTTTTTTAAAGCAAAATTGCCATATTTGAAATTTTTTAAATGTTATTAGTGAGATGTTTTCTTAGAACTAAGACCATTACTTAGGTATCTTTCTCTGCCTAATTTTCTCAAATAGATTAAATTGTCTTTTACTTTTTGAGTTTATAACAGAGTGCCATACATTACTGAGTCTATTTAGATACAGATGATTATTTGACCTGCTCAAAATAAAGACTACAGTACCATTATAATTTATTTTCCATTGTTTCTTGGTGAAAAATAAGGCATAAAAAGGGGACCCAAGAGGTTCTCGAGTATAGATTTCCAGAAAAGGAAGGTCACACTTGCAGTGGGTAATGCCAGCCAGTTTCTTATTCACAGTAAGTTATTAGATTTGTAGGCCTACCACTTATCCAAATAAATAATTACACACAGAGGACCTCCCTGGTGGCGCAAGGGCTTAAGGCACAGCACTGTGAAGCTGTCCACAGCCACTGCAGCTTGAGTTCAATCCCTACCCAGGGAGATACCCACATGGCGCAGCAGACCTCTCTTGACTCACCCGCTTCTCCCCTCAGCAATGTATTTCAGTCAATCTGCCTGTTCTGTTCCCTACTGTCTCTGGTGAATCCTCTCCCCACATCTCTGGCCTGTACCCCAGTTCTTTTTTTCTTTTAAGTTTTTTTTTTAAAGATTTATTTATACAAGAACTAGGATATAGGCCAGGTGCGTGGGAGGGTCAGAGGATTCACCAGAGACAGCAGGGAACAGAACAGGCAGACTGACAAAATACACTAAGGGGAACAGCGGGCACGACAGGAGAGGTCTGCTGCGCCATGTGGGACCCTCACCGGCCGGCAGGGATCGAACTGGTGCTGCAGAGGCTGCGGACAGCTTCACAGTGTGGTGCTCAACCGCCTGTGCCACCGGGGGAGGCCCTGTACCCCAGTTCTTGTATGCATAAATAAATAAATCTTTTAAAAAAATTAAAAGACTTTTAGAACCATAAACTTGATGTATTAGGCATCACCCACTTTTCAGTGCCTTTAGAAGTGACTTGTATTTCATATTTCTTCCATTAACTTATTAAACAATAAAAATTCAACTTTTTGGTTAGCTTTCATCCTGGTTAGAATATATTTCTTTAGGTAGAAAAAATTTTTTGCTATTGAGCTAATAACTTTTGACTCTAATTCTTTTTCAAGAGTTCACTTTTTGCACAATTATGGCTAGATACCATTTTGTACAATTTTTCTCCAGTAGCAGGTATAATTAAAGCCAAAGGCTGGAGTTGACATAGGAAGCTGAGTTTGGAGGCAGTATCCGAATAGCCTCGTAAAGCCTTGTTTAGCATTGTGGTTGTGTGACTTATAAGGAATGAAAGTCTACGCAACCTCTTATAGTCTTTGAAAATATCAATTATTGGGCCTCCCTGCTAGGGCAGGCGGGTGAGCACAGCACTGTGAAGCTGTCCACAGCCTCTGCAGTGAAGGTTCAATCCCCGTTGGCCTGGGAGATACCCACATGGTGCAGCAGACCTCTTCTGTCTTGCCTGCTGCTCCCCTCAGCAGTGTATTTCAGTTGGTCTGCCTGTTCTGTTCCCTGCTCCGTCTGGTGAATCCTCACCCTCCCGCACATCTGACCCGGTTCTTGTATGCATGAATGAATAAAAAATGTAAAAAAAAAAAAAAGAAAATATCAATTATCAATTTCATCATTTAAAATTTATAATTTGATCTGCTTTTGGATATTTTATTAAGTCATATCTGGAAGTCTTTAATATATATGTGGTTATAATATATAATATGTGTATATATTGATTTTTTTTTAGTATAAAATTGAAATACTCTGATGTACATACTGCCAATGATGTTGCCATACCAGATGACTTCTCAGATTTTTCTCTTGCAAAAACAATTAGCAAAATTGAAGGGCAAATGGAAGAAGAGGGCCTACCTGATGATGCAGATAATATTTTTTGTGGTGTTAGTAAAGACATTGGAACAGGTAGGTTTTCTTTTATTTCTATCCTATATGACAGTTACTTAGAAAAAGATATATAAGAGCTATTTTTCTTACATTAAAAAAAAATTGTGATAGCTTGCCTTTTTTTTTTTTTTTTTTTTTTTTTTCAGAATCATATAGTGGGACATGATAGTGGGAGGAATGAGTAGGATTATAGAGGAAAAAAATTGATTATTAGTATAATTGTAGAAGATGGGTAATGGATAATTAGGATTTCATTGCACTAGTGTCTCCACTTTTATGTTATGTTTGATATTTTCCATTTAAAAAAAGTAAAAATAGATACTATATACTATTGGTTTCATTGACCACTTACTAAGGTTAAAGTGTACCATAGCTTATCATTAAAATTTGAAAGAAAAAAGCTTTGAATTCCTTTCATTTAATGTCACTGTGTTTATTGAATGTTAAATCAACACATGCAAAAAAGTAAGTGAATTATTGATGAAACATAAGGTAAAATAAATGAGTTTTCTGATGAATATAATTTTCTATAAACTGCTTACTACTAAAAAATGATAAAATTGATCATCTAAAAAAATCTGTTAGTTGCCGGTAATTCCTCTAAAATTGTTGAATTTATGAGGCACTACCAATGCTGTTGTAAACAAAATAATGAGTATATATGAACATAGGTAATCCTCAACTATAATTGTGACTTTTAGCAAATCACTTGGCTCTCTGTAGTAGAAATTTCATTTGAAAATTAAGCAGCGTGTATTAGGTGATCATGAGGTTTATCTTTAAAATTTCCTGCTTCTTGAAAATCATAATAATTTGTATGTGTAATGATTTTTGTGTGGTATGTTAGTCATGCATGAGGAGTACTTCATTTATGCATGTATTACACTTGCTGACCTAACCATATTTCTGAGGCTGGTTGTCAGGAGGGCAGATAGGTAAGAGCAGGAAGTTGCCTTTATGACTGTTAAGATGCTTTGAAGAACACATGGTCAGATGTTAGCTGTTCCTCAGTACAGTACCCGTGGATGGCCCTTTAACATTGTTCCTGCTCCCAGATATAGGGAGCCCGTGCAAATTGCCTATCTGAAATGGCTACTTTCTTTTTATTGCTGAATCACTTCTTTTTTTTTAAATCACTTTGCCTGTCTTCCCTATTCAGAATAGTTGTCTCCTCATTTGGGAGAGTTTTATTTCAGATGATTGCCTGTAGTGGCTGGGTTATGTGGGTGATGAAAAGATCAAAAAGCAGTTTAGTAGCACAGACTGCTGATTAGACTCATGAGATGAGACCACTGATCTCTTTGAGAAACTACTGAGTTTAAATTTGGGGAGAGAAAGAAATGGGAGAAGAAATGCTGTTATGTTCCTCCACCAAATGCTGAAAATTTCACACTTTAAAATATATCGTTTTCTTTTTATAGCCTCTGCTAAGCTGGAGTTACATGAGAAGCCAGAAGGAATATTGAGGCTAGTGATGTCTAGGCAAGGTTAGAGCCTCTGTAGTTGGTGAACTTTGTGGTAATCCTGGGAGCTTTGGAACAGGAATTATCTATGGAGAGTTTTTGTGCTGTGCGGGATGTATCCTAATGACTTCTCAGAGACAATTCAGGGTATTTATTCAAGATAAGCTTCCTGAGGGCAAAGCTTATAAATCACTATTGGGCCTGGAATATAGTAGAAACTTAATGTTTGTTTTTTTTTTTTTTTTTTTTCATTGAAAGACTGAATGAATTAGAGATGAGTTTTAACTTCGGTTTTTATTTTATAAACCTCAAAGATTTATTGCTGGTATTGTTGAATAAAAAACTCTTGCTTGCAATGAAATAACTAAGGTAGATTTTAAGAAGGATAGAAGCAAGCTTCAGTGGTAAGATACTAGTATATTTCTTTACTTCTACGACACATATTACATGGGATGTGTGTTACTGTCAGTGGCATTTTATAGTCACAGTAACCTGTACTGAAGTTGGCTTTTGTTAGATAAGATTTGTATTTGTGTCTGTCAGATACTTGGGGGTATTAACCTACCTGCAACCACTTTAAATTCTGCATAAAGTATTTTGGACCACTTTGGTACATATAAATTCAGTCTGGAAACTTACCTTAGCGCTGATTTGTGGTTCAGATTCTCAGTCAAGTTTCTTCTCTTGCCCTCTTTACTGCCAGGGTTGAGATATGAAACCTTCCTTTCTGTAGGGTGGATTTGTTCTTTAGTGTTCCCAACTAGGGATCTCCTGCTAGACTCCCCATCTTGAACATTTTTTTAAAATAAATTTTATTTTTATATTCCCCATAAATTGCAACCCCCTTATTTTGACCCCAATCCCTCCCCTCCCCGCCCCCTACCCCCCCTAGAGTGTCTCTGGTTCATAGTTGTTTGTTGATTCTGATTTTCACTTTCTTATAGTTATTCATTTTCCTGGTCCCTTATTTAAGTTTTCTAGATTCCTGCTATGAGTGAGACCATCCGGTATTTTTCTTTCTTTCTGGCTTATTTCGCTGAGCATGATCCCTTCCAGCGCCATCCATGTTGCTGCAAATGGCATGTGTTTATCTTTTTTGAATGCTGAGTAATATTCCATGGTGTAGATGTACCACATCTTCTTGATCCAGTCATCTATTTTTGGGCATTTGGGTTGTTTCCAAAGCTTAGCTATTGTAAATAGTGCTGCTATAAACATAGGGGTGCAGGTGCTCTTTGGAATTGATGTTTCTGTGTCCTTTGGGTAAATACCTAGGAGTGGAATTGCTGGATCATATGGAAGCTCTATGTTTAGTAGGTCCAGAAATCTCCACACAGCTCTCCATAGTGGTTGGACCAGTTTGCATTCCCACCAACAGTGCAGAAAAGTTCCTTTTTTCTCCACATCCTCGCCAACATTTATTGTTGCTAGTTTTTTTAATATGTGCCATTCTCACTGGTGTAAGATGTGCCATTCTCACTGGTGTAAGATGGTATGGCCATTTGCATTTCCTCTTCAGAGAAGTTTCTTTTTAGCTCTTCTGCCCATTTTTTGACTGGATTATTTGTTTGTGTTGAGTCTCATCAGTTCTTTGCAGATTTTTGTGATCAGTCCTTTATCATTAGTGTTGTGTGCAAAAATGTTCCCCTAGTGGGAACATTTAGGAACCCCTAGGTGGGGTTTCTCTTTGTTTTGGTTATTGTCTCTTTTGCTGTGCAGAAGCTCTTTAATTTGATGTAGTCCCAGCTGTTTATCTTTGCCTTCACTATCACTGCTTTGGGTGATGTGTCTGTAAAGATGTCTTTGATGTGCATATCACGTAGTGTTTCGCCTATATTTCCTTCTGTGTATTTTATGGTTTCTGGTCTTATGTCTAGTTCTTTAATCCATTTTGAGTTGATTTTTGTGTATGGTGTGAGGTAATGGTCAAGCTTCATTCTTTTGCATGTAGCGACCCAGTTTTCCCAGCACCATTTATTGAACAAACTTTCTTTGCTCCAATGCATAGTCTTTGCTCCTTTGTCAAAAATTAGTTGACCATAAATCTGTGGGTTTATTTCTGGATTTTCTATTTGATTCCATTGGTCTGTGTGTCTGTTCTTGTTCCAATACCATGCAGGTTTGATGATTATGGCTTTGTAGTATAGTTTGAAGTCTGGGAGTGTGATGCCTCCATTCCCTTCTTTTTTTTTTTTTTTTTTTTTTTTTTTTTTTCCAGGAGAGCTTTGGCTATTCGGGGTTTTTGGTGATTCCATATGAATTTCATCAATAATTGTTCTATTTCTTTGAAGAATGACATTGAAATTTTGATTGGAATAGCATTGAATCTGTATATTGCTTTTGGTAGGATGGCCATTTTAATAATGTTTATTCTTCCAATCCATGAGCAGGGGATGTCTTTCCATTTCTTTGTGTCTTCTTCTATTTCTTTTAACAGTGTTTTATAGTTTTCTTTGTATAGGTCCTTTACCTCTTTTGTTAGATTTATTCTCAAGTATTTTATTTTTTTTGTTTCAATAATAAAAGGGATGGTTTTTTAAATTTCTTCTTCTTCAGATTTATTGTTTGTGTATAGGAAGGCTACTGACTTTTGCGTGTTGATTTTGTATCCTGCCACTTTACTGAACTGATTGATGAGTTGAATTAGTTTTTCTGTGGAGTTTTTGGGGTTCTCTATGTATATTATCATATCATCTGCAAATAGTGATAGTTGGACGACTTCTTTTCCTATTTGGATTCCTTGTATGTCTTTCTCTTGTCTTATTGCTCTGGCTAGGACTTCCTGTATTATATTGAAAAGCAGTGGTGAGAGTGGACATCCTTGTCTTGTTCCAGATCTTAATGGAAATGCTTTCAACTTTTCACCATTGAGAATGATACTGGCTGTTGGCTTGTCATTTATGGCCTTTATGATGTTGAGGTATGTTCCTTGTATCCCAAGAATTTCAAGGGCTTTTATCATGAATGGGTGTTGCACTTTGTCGAAAGCTTTCTCAGCATCTATTGATATTATCATAAGGTTTTTATATTTCTTTTTGTTGATGTGTTGGATAACGTTGATTGATTTTCGGATGTTGAACCATCCTTGTGTCCCTGGCATAAATCCTACTTGGTCGTGGTGAATTATCTTATGGATACATTGTTGGATTCTGATAACTAAAATTTTGTTGAGGATTTTTGCATCAGTACCATCTTGAACATTTTTACCTCATAAAATAATCGTCTGTTCACATTTGATGATATCTCAGATTTAATGAAGTACAATAAATACAATTACTTCATTCCACAGAAGCACAGATCAGATTTCTAAGGGCCAAACTCCATGTTATGCAGGAGGAATTGGATAAGGTTGTATGTGAATGTAATAAAAAGGTAAGTTTAAAAACTTCTCACAATAAATGCTCTAACACAGACATTTTAGAAGCAATTTAAATTATTTTTTAGAAGTAGCTTCTTAAGATACATTTCCTAGTTAAATTTTGAATTAAAAAATTGTAAGTACTGAACTTTATTCTGGGATGTTAAATTTTAAGAACTAAAGAATTTTTAAAAATTGTTAGCAATTAGAATTCTCTATTAGACTTACAAGTATGAGCTATTAAATACCAATAAAGCATCTGACTTCCTTTTTTTTAAAGATTTATTTATTTTTTTATTTATACAAGTGCTGGGGTACAGGCCAGATGTGTGGGAGGATGAGAGGATTCACCAGAGACAGAGTGGGGAACAGAACAGGCAGAAACACACTGATGAAACACACTGCTGAGGGGAGCAGCGGGCGGGACAGGAGAGGTCTGCCACGCCAGGTGGGATTCTCGCTGGCTAGCCGGGATCGAACCTGCGCTGCAGAGGCTGCGGACAGCTTCTCAGTGCAGCGCTCAACCACCTGCGCCACTCGGGAGGCCCTGACTTCCATTTTTTAGATTTATTTATGCATACAAGAACTGTGGTACAGGCCAGGGGTGAGGGGTCGTGAAAGAATTCACCAGAGACAGAGTGGGGAACAGAACAGGCAGACTGACTGAAATACACTGCTGAGATGAGCAGCAGGGAAGGCAGGAGAGGTCTGCTGCATCATGTGGGTCACCCCCTGCCTGGGATCAAACTCATGCTGCAGTGGCTGGGGATAGCTTCATAGTGCTGCCTCTTAATGCCTTGCGCCACCAGGGAGGCCCCTCACATCCATTTTTGCAGATGAAGATGGAGTCATTTATTTTTTTCTCATGAAATGGGTATTATCAAATACCACATGAAGCTCCTTTTTGTTCCCTGTTTTATTTTCTGATTCTGAATCCTCATGTTTATTCACATAATCTATAATTTGATAACTATAGGAGGATGAAATTCAGGATTTAAAGTCTCAAGTAAAAAATTTTGAAGAAGATAGTGTGAGACAGCAGCGAACAATTAATTTGCAACAATCTCAAGCAGAAAAATATAAAACACTTTTTGAAGAAGCAATCAAAAAATGTGATGGATTACAGCAACAGCTGTCTTCAGTGGAAAGGGTAAAAAGTTGCTATTTTTCCTAACGTAATGCCAAAATAAACTAAAATATTGAAGTTACATGTTTGTATAGACATCACTTTTGGTTATTCAGTTATTTTGTTAGTATTTGCTAGATATTTGCTTGTATTTCATATGTTAGTATTTGATAGTAATTGTCTCCATATGAGGAGAACATTTAATAGAGTTATTGAGATTCACATACAGTATATCTGACTCTTTTAAAGTACACAATTTGTTAACTTATCACTTATTCAGATTTGTGCAACTATCACAGAACATTTTTATCCCCAAAAGACACTCCCATACCCTTCAGCTACCAGAAGCTAAACCTTCTTCCTCAATACCTTCCAGCCCTAGGCAATTTGTAATCTATTTCCTGTCTTGATAAATTTGCCTATTTTGGACATTTTCATATGCATAGAATCATACATTATGTATGATTTAAAATTTTTTTAATTTTTTAAAAATGTTATTTTATTGCAGTAAAACTTTTTATAAACTATTTTTATTTGTGACTGACATATTTTCCTTGACATAATTTCTTCAAGGTTCATGCACATTGTAGTACATATTAATACTTCATTCCTTATAGAATAATAGTTGTTTTTCTAGGTATAACATGTTATTTATCTGTTTATCAGTTGATGGATGTTTGAGTAGTTTCTATTTTGGGGGCTGTTTTGAATGATGATACTATGAACACAACTTTGTGGATAATCTTCATTTCTCTTGGATGTGTATCTAGGAGTGGAATTGCTGGTAACTTTAGACTTAAGCCTTTGAGGAACTGCCGACTATTTTCCATCTTCTGAGATTCTTTTCATTGCTGAGTAGTGTAACATATGAATGTACCACATTTGCCTACATATCTAGAAATAAAAATTATAGTATCTAATAGCCTAAGCCAGTGTAGTAGCCACTCACTGTGTGTGGTTAGTTCAAATAGTGACTTGCTCTAAGTATAAAACAGACATGAGATTTTGCAGGCTTAAGACAAAGAAGAATAAAAAGGTAAAATAAACTCAGTAGTTTTACATTGATTACATGTAGAAATTATAATTTTTTTGATATACTGGGATGAGTGAATAATAGTATATCGTCATCAACACTTGGTATTGTCAATTTAATTTTACCCTTTCTGGAGGCATAAGAGTAGTACCTATTACAGTTCAGTTTGTGTTGCCTTTGTAACTGTTGATCATTGAACATTTTCATATGCTTATTGGCTATTCAGAGAAATTCTTTTGTGGTGGTGATGTGTCTGTACAAACCTTTTGTCCATTGAGAAAAACACTATAGTAAGAGTTTTTCTTATATATGTTTTCTTATGTAATTCCTTTGCTAGAAGAATATGTATTTTGTATAGTTTTTCCTAGTCTGATGTGACTTTATTTTTTTCAGTGTCTTTAAAGAAGAAGAAATTTTTATTTTTTAAAAAAAATTATTGCAGTAATACAGTTTTATAAACTATTTTTAATTTTGTTGAATTCATATATACATAATGAATAGTGCCTTTTTTCATCCTTTTCAAGAAATCTTTGCCCATCCCAAGGTAGTCATGAGGATATTCTCCTGTTTTCTTAAAGAAGTTTTATGGTTTTGGCTTTTATGTGTATATATTATATATAAAAAAGATTTATGATTTATTTCAAGTATATATGGCATGAGGATAGGGTCAGGATTCATCTTTTTTTCCTTATGAAGGTTATCAGCATTTATTGAAAACATGGTTCTTTTTCCATTTCAATACACATTACCTATCTAGAAAAGGAATTGAGTCTATGTGGATCTTTTTCTGGACTCTGTTAAATTGATTTATGTTTGACAGAGTTCATTGTTAAAACCATGCAGATTGGAAACTTCTTTTTGGAGAGATTTTAATTATCAATTTAATTTATTTAGTACATATAAGTCTTTTTAATTTTCTTTTCCTAGATTGGATTTCCTACGTTTAATAGCAACGCCAGTGTGACTGCTATATTCCTTAATAAAACCAAGGTCAACACATACACAAACACATACACCCTGCTAAAACTCTTTCAAAGACATCCTGTATCATTCAGAACAAAAATCCAGATTCCTAGGCTGTGCTTACAAAATCAGCTAAGCTCACCCCGCCTGTTTACCCTATCTCAAGCCCTGGCAATGTGCCTGTCACTCAGTAGAAACCACTTCAGCCACCTAGGTAATCTCTTAAGATGCTAAAAAGATTTCTGTGCCTCAGTTTGTCTTCATTGCTCCAGATCTTTACATACATAAATCATCTCTCCATGTGGAAATCTTTCATTAACTTTATTGTCTTAAATGATACCTGTCACTATTGCTGTTTCTTACCTTTATTTTGGTTCATAGCCACTACCAGATATTACCCAAATGTGTGCATATGTGTGTTTATCATCTGTCTTGTCCACTAGAATGCACGTTTGTGAGAGGAGGAACTTTTATTATTGTGTGCCTATCATGTAGAATAGTACTTGGCACCTAGTAAGTGCTTAATAAATGTGGTGACTAAGTAAAACCTATTAGGCATAAATATCATTACTTCCAATTTCAGGAATGGAAACAGTCTATCACAGCTGACAGGTTTTCCTATTCCAAGTCCATTGGTTTTGTATCTTAACCACTTGATTTTAGAACCTTGTCTCATCATTTATTTGTCCACATCTTATTTTTCCTCATTTGACTTCTCGGGCAATTTGTTTTACTCCATTTGTCACGTGCTATGGCTACTGATACTTTTCTCTTGCCCTTTTCAGTGCCTTATGAATACTCAAAAAATTATTGGAGAAAGGCAAATATTTCTTCTTGGGTCCATGCATTCATTAGAGCTTGAGATTTTTTTCATAATTTTTTTTTCTAGGAACATGTAAATTACTTAATTTTTTTGGTAAGGATAGATTTTCTTTATTGACTATGTTCAAGATACAAGCTCTTGTGTAACAATCTTCACTTGGTAAGAAGTGGTTGAGTATGTTTGAAAACAAATGTTTTCAAGATTTTGATATGTGTTCCCTTTCTTTCATGAATTTACTCATGTAGCAAAACTTTCCTACTTTCCTATTTTTCTCTTTCACTTCTCTCAAGAAGGGTGCATTTCTCTCAAGGGGGACAGGAGAGATTCAAGTACTCTCAGGAAGGGTGCAGAATAGATGCGGAGGTGGGGGTATCTTGTGAAGGATTTTCATTTTTCTATAAAGTAGGTTACAAAGTCACCAGCAGGAAAGAGAAAGGCAAAAATATATTTCCTTATTCTTATGAGAGGAAGCTGAAGTGAGGCAGCAAGAATTGTGGACTTAGTAGCTAATGAAAATCGTTGTCTTTTCCATGTGTGCAGTGAGATAAATCAGGCTCGCTCCTAGTGTAGCTACCACCCACAAAGCTGTGAAGAAGGCTGGTGATAGCAGATGGTATCCATACACAGTTTGATTTGTTTAGAAGCCTACATAAAGAGCAGCATGTGTTTTGTTTTGTTTTGCCCTTAATTACTCAGAGCCAGGGAGATCAGTTTTCAAATAAAACACAGTGATACAGCCAGGAGAAAAAAATTGTAAAAGAAGAAAACAGACAACTGTATTTTTAACTCCATCATTTCAATTCCGTGTAATGTATTTTCTGTATAAGATTTTGTGTGTTAGGCATTATAGGGGATACAAAAGAGTGAGTTAAGTATTACAAAATAAATTCAGTAAAGGTCATTAGTGCCTCTTCTATGCCACTGAAACACTGTGGAAATAGAGCTTATTGTGGGAGGGGACAGTGAAGTAATGAATAGTTTCAGTTCCACACAGCAGCTCCTGTGATATATGTATTTCAAGATGCCGTTAAAGCTCTCTGGAAAGAGTACTTGATCTGCTCTGGGAGGATAGTGAGGAAAGGTTTCTTGTAGGATCCTTATGTGAAAAATTCTCACGCGTATCCTGAGTGGGATCTTAAGGATGGTAGGGGCTACCCAGGTAAAAATGAGGAATAGGGAGGGAGCGAGGCAGAAGGAGAGCATGAGCAAAGGCTTAGGGGCAGGAGAGATTCAAGTACTGGTGGTATAGCTGAAGTCCACATCTGCAGCAGGATTGTGATTATGGTGGTGCTTGGAGTTCATCCTTTATGATCGTGTCTTCTCAGCGTGGCCTGTAGATGCCTGTAGCAGCATCTTATTTGCAGAAATTCAAATCTACACTCATCCCACGATATGGAAAATAAGTTCTGTTGTTTGTGCTCAAAATTGGGGTTTTTTCCTTAAGGCTAAATAAAGTAGAATGATCTGTATCTAAATAAGTATTTTCTTAAATGACAGACCTTAACAGGTTTACATGAAAATAGTACTTATGAAAACTTGTGTTTTACATTGGCATTTTGGGAAGTTCACAAAGGAAGATCTATTGCTATGAAGAAGTGACTATAAAGTAAACATAGAAGACGTATATTGTATCTTAGATCAATAAAAAGAAAAAAATCCACACAATAAGTGATGTGGAAAGCCTAATTTGTGACTACATGTTTAAGGGTATATCTTCCTCATCCCAGTTGAGGGTAAAGAATTCCCTGAGACCTCAGTGTTCAGCTTCTGAGTGTGTGTGTGTATGTGTGTGTGTGTGTGTGTAAAATATGAGAGGAAGGATTGTGTAAATGTGAAATGTTGCAAAATTTAAATTTGTAATACATTTACAAATGTTCCATATATCTCTTCACTGTACAGGAACTAGAAAATAAAAGAAGATTACTAAAACAGGCTGCCACTTGTCAAAGTACTATAGAAGTTCGCTTGAATAGAGCTCTAGAAGAAGCAGAAAAATATAAATTGGAGTTAAGTAAATTAAGGCAAAATAACAAGGTAAGGAAAAATTTAATACTTCTGGTAGTGATCATCTTTGGTTACTTCCTTTTTGATGCAAGAGTCCAAAACAATAATTTAAAATTTTTAATTTTGATGTTGTAAACATTTCTCTTTCAGAAGAGATAAAGTCATCATCAATATGTGCCTTTTTAATAAGTGAGGATTACATTGCTTGGGCTAGTGCCATAATTGGGTGACAGTACAACTCTTTGGAGGAATCATTGTTTTATCATCCAACAAATCCTCATTATATGCTATGGTAGAGAAAAGTCTCATCTGTCTCAAATCTGTTAAATCCTCCTCTGGGCCTCGATTTCCTAATATAAAATAACGGAAGGGGCTGTTTTAAGGGTATAGTTTTCAAACTTGAGCTCATGTCAGAATTATCTGAAGGGTTTGCTAAAACAGATGGCTGGGCCCCGCTCCTGGAGTTTCTGACTCAGTAGATCTGTCATAAGGCCTGAGAATGTGCAGTTTTAACAAGTTCCCAGGGGATGGTGATGCTGTTGTTTCTGTGAGGACACTTGGATAAGCCCTGTTAGAGCTAGGATAAGGGCCATCATTGTATCCCCAGGATCTGACCACTGCCTGGCAGAGATTTAAGTAAGAAAAAATCCAAAGGCTCCAATAGTGATGTGTATGAAAGCCATTTGTACAATCTTTATTAAATATTGGCCATCAGCTTTTGGCTCTGTGTCAATCTGAAAGTGATGCTTCATTGGAATCTTTCCCTTAGGATAATATCTGACAATTTAATGTATCTTAGATGATAAAATTAGGAATCACCCTTGTTCTATATACACAGATGATACCTTTTGGATTAAATTAGTAACACTTAACAGTAATAGATTTGTAACAGAGGTGGTTAAACGAACAAGTTAGGAACTCTTCGTAACATCTTTACTCATCTATTACTAGCTGGTATTAGAGAATGCACCAATTTGGTACATTTTAAAGGGATTTTGAAGAGAATAAAATGGAATAGCCATATATGTGTCAGGATTTGCTGATTTTGGTTGTTAATTTGGTTTCCATACACATTAAAGAAGTAGGAAGAAAAACTTGTTTCTATGACAACACACGATTCTAATTCTAGCCAGCCATTCTGTAAATTCAAGTAACAGGGACTTGGTATGAGAATAATTGAGTTCAAGACCATTAGTACTATTATAAAACTACTTAAAAGTGTTCTTTTTTTTTTTAAAGATTTATGCATACAAGAGCTGGGGTACAGGCCAGAGTTTTGAGGGGTGAGAGGATTCACCAGACAGAGTGGGGAACAGAACAGGCAGGCTGACTGAAATACACTGCTGAGGGGAGCAGCGGGCGAGTCAGGAGAAGTCTGCTGTGCCATGTGGGCAGCTCCCTGGCCAGTGATTGAACTTGTGCTGCAGAGGCTGCAGATAGCTTCATAGGTTGCGCCTTAACCCCTTGCACCACCAGGGAGGGCCTTAAGTGTTCTTAAGCAAACATCTCACCCCAAGTCTATCTTATAGGTGCTATCCCACTATTTGCTATCAAGTAGATGTTTTGAGATCAGAAGTTTTTTAAATGTTTCTGAAAAAAGTATCTTAAATTTGAATTTTTTCCAACTATTTTGCCTTATTTCTAACTTTATCTTTGATGTTTCTGGGATATGAATTAAGTTTTTCCTTAGAGTCTATTTATATGTGTATTTTTCTTTTGTGAGTAGGTATATTTTTCCATTTTAATTCTTTGTACATTGCTTCTCATTCTGATTAGACATAATTATTGTTTGGTAGATAATTAAAATTATTCAGATCTATATGTTTATGAAATTATAAGGTTTCCATGCAAAAGCACAGAATTGTTTCATAGTCATTAGAAAATTAACCATTTATTTAAAAATAATGATAAACATAATTTTCATAGAGGCTAGAAAACACACTTTTGAAACCAAAAAAACAGCTTAAACCAGATGCTATTTGAGTGCAGGAGCCCTGACTGTCATTCACACTGTGCCTCATTGCCTAGAGCAGTGATTGCCTCCGAAACACACTGAAGGACTGATGGAAGACAACTAGGTGATTGTTTAACTAGAATTCTATTTAAAAAACATGGCATTGGATTAGTTGGTGGCTTGAAGTTCATTTTATTTTATTTTTTAATTATTTTATTTAGTTTTTATATCATTTTTCATTTTTTGTACAATGTATGTATTTTCATCTTGGTTCTAGTCCCTGTGAAATTCCCACCACCCATTCACCCGTGAACTGTACCATGGTCCCTTGTGCTCTTCCCACCCCTGTTTTGATCCTACTCCCTTCTCCCCCTCTGCAGAATGTCTCTGGTTTATTGTTGGCCTGTTGATTTTGATTTTTACTTTATTATAACTTTTTTTCCTGATCCCTTATTTGGATCTTCTACATTCCTCCTATAAGTGAGACCATCTGATTTTTTTGTTGTTGTTCTGGCTTATTTCACTGAGCATGATCCCTTCCAGCACCATTCATGTTGCTGCAAATAGCATGAGTTTATCCTTTTTGATTGCTGAGTAATATTCCATGATGTGTACATACCACATCTTCTTGATCCAGTCATCTATTTTTGGGCATTTGGGTTGTTTCCATAGCTTACCTGTTGTAAACGGCTGCAGTAAACATAGGGGTGCAGGTGTCCTTCTGGATTAATGTTTTTGTGTCATTTGAAGAGATCCCTAGGCGTGGAATCACTGGATCATTTGGAAGCTCCATGTTTAACAGATTGAGGAACCTGCATCCAGCTTTTCATGGTGGTTGCACCAGTTTGCACTCCCACCAGCAGTGCAGGAGAGTTCCTTTTTCTCCACATCCTCGCCAACATTTATTGTTGCTAGTTTTTTAAATATGTATCATTCTCACTGTTGTAAGATGGTACCTCATTGTGTTGTTCATTTTAAATGTCACCAATATCACGTCATTTAGGAAGAGATAATTTCTAATTTTTTATTAATTCATTTAGAAATGTTTACGACGGCCTGCTAGGTACCTACCAGATCTTTACTAGAAGCTGGAAAGAACAGTGATTTCAGTGATTTAAAAAAAATGTGCTTATAATTATAAGGATCAGTGTTATTTCAGCACTCAGTGTTATTTCAGCACTCTGGTGTATGCTATGAAGAAGGATTCATGATACTTTGAGCAGGTAACTAGGTCAAAAAACACATTTTTGAAAATGTAATTCTAAATGAAAATCTGAATAATACAAAGGAATTATGTTCTAGGGAAGAGATTATTTTACGGAAGAAAAGGCACGTAAAAAATCTCTGGTAACAAAGAAGACAAGGTGATGAAAGGCAAGGATGACTGTGCAGGGAGGGTTGCAAATTAAGGCTTCAAAAACAAGTAGAAGCCAAACCTTCTAGGTCCCTTAGGCCATGTTATGTATTCCAAGAGCAGTGCAGAGCCAGCACACAGATACTTTGAAAAAGTTGTAGACTATGTCATCATCAGATAGGTATCTGGAAACACTTTCTCTGTGTCTGCTGTTGATTGGAAGCGTAGTATTGATTGGAATGGGCCAGAATGGATGCAGATAGACTGGTTAAGAGCAGCAGTGCATATGGGAGATGTTGTTACTTAGACTAAACTGACAGTGGTAGAAATGGAAAGAAACTAAGTAGCAAAATCAGTCTAGGAGGGAAAACCACTGTGACCTGATAATAAACTGGGTATGGAATTGTGGGGAGGGAAGCTTATGGAATTTTTCTTTTTACTTTGAGAATCAAATAGTGCCATTCACTGACATATGAAATCATATAAGAGGTTTGGAGAGGAAGATTGAGTTGATTTAGTTAAGTTTGAAGTTATTCTGAGATGTCCAATAGGAGACATCAAAAGTTGGTATGGTAACAAGATACTAGCATATGCAGAGTTAGTAACTGATGCCATTCCTGTTGACTAGGAAGATAGGAAAGAGAGAGGAGACAGTGAAGTAAGGGCCTAGAGCTGAGCCTTGAAGAGTATCATTATTTTTTTCTAATTTTTTTTTTTAAATAAAGGCATGTTTTATTTATTTATTTATTTGTTTGTTTGTTTTTGTTTATACAAGCACTGGGTACAGTCAGAAGCGCAGGAGGGTGAGAGAATTCACCAGAGCCGGAGTGGGGAGCAGAGCAGGCAGAAGGACCGAAGCACACTGCTGAGGGGAGCAGCGGGCGGCAGGAGAGGTCTGCACGCCATGTGGGACCCTCCTCCGGTGGCCGGGGAGCAGCCGGGGATCGAACCGGCGCTGCATAGGCTGTGGGCAGCTTCGCAACCCAGCGCTCAACCGCTGCGCCACCGGGGAGGCCCCGAGTATCATTATTTTTTAAAAAAAGTGATCAGCAATGTTAAATACTACTGAGAGGTCAAGTTCTTTGAGTTCTTAAGAAAATGCTGGATTTAACAACACAGAAGTCACCTTAGAAATGTTTTGGTTGAGGGGCCTCCCCGGTGGTACAGCGGTTGAGCACCGGGTTGCAAAGCTGCCCGCGGCCTCTGCAGCGCCAGTTCGATCCCCAGCTGCTCCCCGGCCACCGGAGGAGGGTCCCACATGGCGCACAGACCTCTCCTGCCGCCCGCTGCTCCCCTCAGCAGTGTACTTCGGTCCTTCTGCCTGCTCTGCTCCCCGCTCTGGCTCTGGTGAATTCTCTCACCCTCCCGCGCTTCTGACTGTACCCAGTGCTTGTATAAATAAATAAATAAAAATAAATCTTAAAAAAAAAAAAATGTTTTGGTTGAATAAGGGAGAAGCTAAATTCAAGGGTTACTCTTAGAGGAAAAGCTTTCAGTTTTTCCCATTGAGTCTGATTTAAGCTGTGGGTTTGCCCTTTATTATTCTTTCTATCCTCATTTTTTGAGTTTTCATCAGGAATGAACTTTGAATTTGTCAAATGCCTTCCCTGCATCTGTTGATGTCATAATACGGTTTTTATTTTTCCTTTTGTTGAGGTGAGTATTTGATTTCCATGTTGAACCATCCTTGAATCACTGTAATAAATCCTTCTTGATCACGCAGTGTGATCCTTTTATTATATTGAACTTGATTTGCTTAAGTTTTGTTCATGATTTTTGCTTCTATTATACAAGGATATTGATTGATCTTTAGTTTCTTTTTTGTGTGATGTCCTTGTCCTTTGGTAGTAATGTTGGTCTTCTAAAATGTGTTTGAAAGCATTCCCTCTTTAATATTGTGTTAGAGACTGGTGGATTGGTAACTTGTCTTTAAAGTTTTCCTGGAATTCACAGTGAGGCCATCTGGTCCTGGGTTTTTTGGGGTGGCTTTTGATTACTGTTTCAGTTTCCTTACTAACAACTGGTCTCTACGTTTTCTGTTTCTTCCTGAGTCAGTCTCAGAAAGTTGTATGCTTTTAAGAATTTGTCCATTTCTTCTATGCTATTTTATTGCCATTAACATATCCACAGCAGTCTCATGATCTTCTGTATTTTTGAGACATCTGTAACTTTTCTTTTGTTACTGTTTGTATTTTAAGTTTTTTCCCCCCTTTGTGAGCCTAGTTAAAGATTTGTCTATTTATCTTTTAAAATAGACAGCTTTTAGTTTCCTTGATCTTTTTGTATTGCCTTTGTAACTTCTATTTTGCTTATATCCACTCCAATTTTTTTTCCTATCTACTGGCTTTTGGTTTCATTATTTTCTAGTTCCTTAAGGTATAAATGTACATTATTTGAAATCCTTTTTGTTTGCTATAGGCCTGTATTCTTATATAAACCCCTTTTAGCATGGCTTTTGTGTCATTCCATAGGTTCTAGTAACTAAGTCTTCATTTTTGTTTGTCTTCGGGTATTTTTAACTTACATCTTGATTTCCTCATTAAGCCATCAGTCATTCACTAGAGTGTTAGTCTCCACATATTTGAGGTTTTCCCCACTTTTTTTGTGGTTGATTTCTAGTTTGATATGATTGTGTCAGAGAATATCCTTAATATATTTTCAGTCTTTATACTTGTTTTGTGACCCAATGTATTCTATTCTCAAGAATGATCTGTGTGCCTTCAGTGTGTGCTCTAAGATTGTGTACTTAGTTATTTGGGCGTGTAGTCACTATACATATCTACTAAACCTATCTGGTCTAACTCCTCACTTAATGCTATTGTATCCTTGTTGATTTTCTGTCTGGTTGATCTGCCCATTGATACAAGTGGGGTGTTGGAGTCTCTTACTGTTGTGTTGCTGTAAATGTCTGCTTTTAGGTTTAATAGTTGGTGTATATATTTTGATCCTCCTTCACTTGGTGCATATATTGATGAATGTTATAACTTCCTGATTTATCCCTTAATAATAGTTATATAGTGTACAACTGTCTTTTTGCCTTTTTTAGCTGGAAGTCTGTTTTATCTATTTTTTAATATAATTTTTTAAAGATTTAAAAAAAAGATTTATTTATGCATACAAGAGCTGGGGTACAGGCCAGCGGTGTGGGGGATGAGACGATTCACCAGAGACAGAGCGGGGAACAGAACAGGCAGATTGACTGAAGTACACTGCCAAGGGGAGCAGTGGGCTTAGTCAGGAGAGATCTATTGCGCTACATGGGTTGCTCCTTGGCTGGTGGTCGAATTCATGCTGCAGAGGCTGTGGACAGCTGCATAGGCTGCGTCTTAACCCCTTGTGCCACCAGAGAGGCCCTATTTTATCTATTACTGTGGCTTTCCCTGCCACTTTTAGGGTACCATTTCCTTGAGGATTGTTTTCCAATATTTGAGCTGATGTTTACCTTTGGGTCTCAGATGAGTCCAGGAGAGAGAGCACTAAGGTGGATTTTATTTTCTGATTCAACCTGTCACTTTGTGCCTTTTGATCCATTAGTGCAGTCCATTTACATTAGAGGTGATTATTTATACATGAGAAATTACTAGTGCTATTTTGTCTTGTTTTTTTTTTTTCCTTACACATATTTTTTAGTCTTTCTGCACTTTGATTTAGGTAGGAGAACTGTTTTCAAAATTTCTTGTAGGGGATGTACAGTAGTGGCAAACTGCTTCATCTTGTGTTTGTCAGGGAGGGTCTTCATTTCTCACTCTTTTCTGAAAGGAAGTCTTGTGGGATATAGTATTCTTGACATGCAATTTTCATCTGAGTATATTATCCCATTCTCTTCTTGTCTATAGTTTTCTGCTGAGAAGTCTGATACGCCTAATGGGAGTATAAGTTACCTGCTTTGTTTCCCAAGTTGCCTTCAATATTCATTATTGTAGTGTTACTATGATGTGTCTTGATTTAGGTTGCATTGCACTTAGATATCAAGTGTTGCTTAAGTTTAATGAACTTGTATATGCAATTTCTTCCCCAGGTTTGGGATTTTTCCTTTTATTACTTGGAATAAACTCACCATTACTCTCTCTGTTCCTCTTGAGGATATCTGTTGACTCTCCTAACATAGTTGGAATAGTTTGTGATGTGTTTATTGATTTGTTTTTACATATTATTTTTTCTCTTTCCACTTAGATCCTTTGTGTGCTACTATCCTCAAGGTCACTGATTTGAACCTCCAATTGATCTATTTTGCTTCTATGACTTTCTCTAGAGTTTTTGATCCAATTTATTGAATTCCTTACATTCTAAATACGTTATTATTTAAAACTTTAATTTCTACTTTCAGTTCATTAATTTTGAACTTAATAGTTTTTCTGAATTCTGTGGTCTCAGTACTCTTATATCACTTTTATTTGCCTTTCTGTGTTTTATTTCTTTGATTTTCTTTAATTTTGAACTCTGTTTAATCAGAAATAGAATCTTCTATGTCTTTGTGCTTGGATTTTGCAAACTTATTCTCTCCTTGTGATGTCCTATTCCCTTGAGGCCTTAAGATACCATATATATTTTTAACGTCCATCTTGCTGCTTTAAATTTCCCTATTTTAAAAAAATATCTGTAGCAGTAAGTTAAGGTCTACTTCTAATTGTGTCACTGTGGTCTGATATGATTTTTTTGAGGGGTCCCTGTTTGTTTTCATAGATACTAACACCTGTTTTTGCAATAGCTGCATAATTAGGATAAGGGAGGGTTCCAGAGAGATTCAGCGACTGGAGTGAATGAGCAGGTGGTGGGAGAGCATCTGCAATAGTGTGTGGCATTGCTGGTATCACTCCTCTGTTTCCAAATCTGAGATTGCAGTCTTTCCTCTGTCAGTGCACCTCAGAAATTCAGTACCACTTCCAAGGAGTGTGTGTATGTTGCGGGGAGGGGGGTAAAATGTAGAGCATTTTATCTGCCCTTTCCCTTACTAGAAATGCAATCTATGTAGAGCACCCCAGCATCTCCATATGTATATCTCATTTAAGGGTGTATGCACTTTGTACACGTTCTCTTTTCCAGAGCTATTGGCTAACAGCCCTGCTGTGTCCCCTACCCTGGAATGCTGCTTCCAGATGTTTCTGTCCACCGGCCTCCTGTTTAATGACTCCCCTGTGTCTCTTGTCTGCAGTCTGTGTTGCTCTCTGATATCCATGGGGTGTCTGTTTCACACTATTGCATGGGTGTCTCTCAGTGTAGTGTCCCTCTGGTTAACCGTTACATGCTCCTTTTTGGCACAAAGGAAGGTACCACCTCTGTCTCAGTTTTGGTGATGTCATCTTCTATTAGTTTCTTAATTAAAGCTTCAGTTTGTACCTTCTGCTCATTGATATTTAATACTGAACTCGTTAATTTTCATTTGTGTTTTCTTGTCTCTCTTTGACTTGTTTCACTCAATAGTATTGTATCTTTGTATTTGATAGCTATTTCATTTTTTTGTTAATTTTTTTAATCTCCCCATTATTTACTTTGACTACTGTTATTACGAGTGCAGAGCTTCCACTTTTCCAGTAAATGGTGTTGTATATCAGAAGGAACTAATCTGTAGCTGGGTTTTTAGTGGTTGGGGGAGTGTCTTGGACCGTCAGTCACTTAGGAGAATGCTGTGCTTGGGCTTTGCTCTGCCTGTGTTACTGCTGGCCTCTTCTTCAGTTCAAGACCTGCATGTTTGCGTTCAGTGGACTAAGCTTTACGTGGAGCCTCTGAGTTCCAGAATGACTTCACTGTGTCTCCTCAGTTTCCTCTGTCTGCCTACTGTGGGAGGAAATGGATGAGGAGCCATTCTCCTGGCTTACTACAGTATTCTTACCCATCTCTCTCACAGTTAGATCGATAACACGCAGTTTCTCCTCCTTCAGGTGCAGATATGAACTGCTGTTTTTGCCCAAGTGGAAGCCTCTTTCCAACTCATGCTTTTGTTTCCCAGTATTAAATTTCTTCAGTGGCTCCTTTGGTATATGCAGTGTTGGTCCCCAGTGATTGAGGCGCTCCGTTTTGCCCCAAGTTGTAGGATCCTGAGTCAAGTGCCCACCTGGACTTTTCTCAGTCCATTTTTCTCGGGGTAAAGTAAGGTATTTCCTCTGCTGTCACCTTCCTTAAGTCTCTTATTTTGAATTTTTGTGTTGGAACAATACAGTCTTCCATGCCTTACTGAGTTTGGTTTCTGGAGTGTTGTCATTCTGTCCTTGTGATGTCTTATTACAGTCAACTTTCAAATGGCTGGTGTTGTATACTATGCCTACTTGGAATCTGGATTAGCAATTTGCAACTGAGTTGCTTATCTTTTCCAACTGGTGATGTGTAGAGGCAGGATGAGTACAGAGCAGGTTTTCTATGATTTGAGCAGACCAGGTAAAGAAGGAGTCCTGGAGCTCTCCGTGGCTTTAACAGGCTTTTATTGAGCTTTACATGTAGTGTGGCAAACAGGGGGGCCGGGGGGCCAGGAGGCTAGTAGGCCTCCAGGCCCCCAGCAAGTCTTCATTCTGGGCTTCTCTGGCTTTCTTTTCTCCCCTTCTCTCTCCTGCTTCTTCTCCTGCTTCTCTCAGTGACTATCTCAATACTCCTCCCATGGCCCACAGAAGTAAACAACACAACAGTGTAACAACTGCAGGGGCCCCATCAGGCAGGGCAATCCTAATGGTGGCAGGGCAGAAAAGCCTGAAAAGCATTTACCCTACATGGTGCTATGGGCATATTTTTATTTAATTTTATGGTCACTGCTGGCTGATGAGATGCTTAGGGTGGTAGGTATCTGATGCTATGTCAGTGGGTGTGGCGGTGGGGATTACGCTAATGCCGTGGATTTGAAACTTGGCAGTCTATCCACTGTTGGCATAATTAATGGTGCCAGTATAGATCTTGAGGGGTTGGGAGGGGAGAATGCAGCCTACAGGGCTTTCACTGTTATTCTTGTTGGGTCCTGGTCCATGTGGACCATCTTAGCACCTCCACTTGAGGTTTCGCTGGGGCAAAGGGCATGTGCCTCCACACCATCTCTGCTCTCTCTTCCCCTGGGGCCCTGGCTGGGCCAGCATCCCTCCTCCATTGCCGTGGACTGCCGCCAGCACACATCTCCCTCCACCCATGTCCCATTATGCTGAGGTATAGTTATCTCTGGTGTCCTTTCTGATGTCTGTGTTGGTTCAGGGGGTGCTTAAGCATAACCATAGACTAGGATTCTCTCACCCATGTACTTTATATAATCTGTTTCTGACTAGTTGTTAGCTTTCTCTTAGGAGCAAAAGCATTTTCCTGTCACCATCTTAGTGATGTCTCCTCCATTTTTTTTTCTTGGTATTAGTCATACTTTTTAACTTGGGGTAATCCCAGTTATTTTTGCTTTTATTGTTTATTTTTGCTTTTATTTCCCTTGTCAAGTCTCCAAGAACATATTTAATTGTTGATGTCACAGAATTTATCAGCACTGTTGTCTTCTGTATATTTAATTGTTGCAGGTGTTATATCTAAATCTTTCATTTATTTTTGCATGGAGTTAGAGTATTATCCAATTTGATTCCTTTACATGTGGTTTTCCAGTTTTCCCAGCACCATTTGTTAGAGACTCTCCTTTCCCCCATTGTACCTGGTCTTTGTTATTTTATCATAAATTAAGTATTGCTGTGTACATGGATATACTTCTGGGGTGTCAATTCTGTTCTATTGATCCATGTGTGTAATTTTATGCCAATACCATATTGTTGTATTTACTGTTGCTTTATAGGGTAATATCAGGTGACATGATACCTCTACCTCTTTTTTCTCAGATTGCTTTTACTATTTGAGGCCTTTTATGGTTTCATATTAATTTTAATTTTTCAAATAACTGTTATTTTGATGGCATTTACATTAAATTCATGTATTTCTTTAGGTAGCCATTTTGGTTATATTTGTTCTCCCCAACCACGACCATGCAACGAATGTCTATCTACTTAAGTCATGCTTTAGCTCCATTAATATGTCGTGTAGTTCTCATTCTATAGGTCTTTCACGTCCTTGGTTAATTCTGAGATACTTAGCACGTCCTTGGTTAATTCTGAGATAGCTGATTATTCTTGAAACAATTCTGAATTATTTTTTAAATTTCTTCTCATTGTGTATAAAAATGTAATGGATTTTGTATGTTGATTTTGTAATCTGCCACTTTGCTGTATTCATTTATTATTTCTAATAGATTTTAGGTGGAGTCTTTAAGGGTTTTTATGTATGTCATATCTCCTGGGAGTATTGATCATTTCATCGCTTCTGTTCCAATTTGGAGTCTTTTATTTCCTGCTGTGTGATTGCACTAGCTAAAACTTATAATATTAACCTAATCAGAAGCTGTGACAGTTAGCATCCTTGTCATGTTCCTGATCCTAAGGGAAAAGTTTTCAGTTGTTCACCATTAAGTATCATATTGGCCAGTGGTTTGTAATATATGGCCTTTCTTATATTGAGGTATGTTCTTTTTGTTCCCATCTTGTTTAGAGTTTTTCTCATAAAACGGTGGTGAATCTTACCAGTTTTTTTTTTTTTTTTGCTTTTATCAATATTATCATATGGTTTTTATCTTTTGTTGATAAAGTGTATTACATATATTAAACTGTCCTTACATCTTGGGATAAATCCCACTAGATCATAAAATATATAAATTTTGTGATATATTGTTGAATTTGATTTGAAGATTTTTGTATGAACATTCATTAAGGATGTTGGTCTGGAATTTTCTTGTGCTGTCTATTAGTTTAAGTGTGAAGATAATGTTACTGTAAGATGTACTAGTGTTTACTCTTACTGGATTTTTAGAAATAATTTAAGCAAGATGGGCATAAAGTCTTTTTCAAAGGTTTGATAGAAATTGTTAAGCTGTCTGGTCCTGGGCTTTTCCTTGAGGGGAGATTTATTGTTTCAATTTCCATACTTGTGGCTGGTTTATTCCACTATTGTTTGTTCCTGGTTTAGTGTTGGTAAATTATCATGATCTAGAAATGTATCCATTTCTTCAGTGTTTAATTTATTGGTGTGTAAATGTTCATAATAGTTTCCTGGCACTTTGTATTTATATGCCATTTGTGATAATTCTCCATTCATTTCCACTTCTTATTGTTATCACTCCTCTTTTATTTTGTTATTCCAAGTAGAGGTTTATCAACTTAATCTTCTTACAGAGCGAAATCTTGGTTTCATTGATCTTTCGTACAGTGTTTCTGATGTCTTATTTCCGCTCTTGTTTTTATTTCCTTCCTTTTTACTAATTTTTAGTCTTGTCCTTTTTCAAGTTGCTTTAGGTGTAGTATTAAAATATTTGAGATTTTTCTTGCTTAATGTGGGCCGGTATTTTAATTCTCGTCCCACTTAAGATTGCTTTTGATGCCTATAGATTCTGATGGCTAGTATTCTTGTTTTCTTTAGAGTATTTTTTATTTAATTTCTTTATTCCAGATGGTATTAAGCATCATATTGTTTATTCTTCATGTATTTATGGCTTTTCCTGTTTTGGTTTTTTTTTTTTCCTTAATAGTTGGTTTCTACCTTTACAGATTTAGGGTCAAAAAATTACTTGGTATGAGTATGATTTCAATCTTTGTAGTTTTATTCATAGTTGTCATGTCCCAACGTAACAGTCTGTTCTTGAAATTGTGCTTTTGAAAGAAAAATGTGTTCGTGGGGCTTTTTACGGGATGTTCTATAGACATATTAAATCCATTTGGTTTATCTCCTCATTTAAGGCTAGTGTTTCCTTGTTTATTCTGTCTTACTGATATTCCATAGCTGGAGTACTAATATCCCTTAGCATTACTGTGACAGTACCTTTATTTCTTATAATAATTGTTTTGTCCATTTTTAAAAGTAGGTGTTTGTTACTAATGTGTAGTTTTTCATTTTCTAGATACTAAATCCTTATATAGATCTCATTTGCAAATGTTTTCTCTCATTATGTGTCTTCACACAGTTGATTTGATGCACACAATTTTTTCTTATATGTAGTCCTATTGTTTCCTGTGCTTTTGATGTAATGGTCTTAGCATCCTTGTCAAAACTTTTTACCTTAAAGGGCAAGGATGTGGGGCCTCCCCGGTGGCGCAGCGGTTGAGTGCTGGGTTGCGAAGCTGCCCGCGGCCTCTGCGGCGCCGGTTCGATCCCCGGCTGCTCCCCGGCCACCGGAGGAGGGTCCCACATGGCGCGCAGACCTCTCCTGCCGCCCGCTGCTCCCCTCAGCAGTGTACTTCGGTCCTTCTGCCTGCTCTGCTCCCCGCTCTGGCTCTGGTGAATTCTCTCACCCTCCCGCGCTTCTGACTGTACCCAGTGCATGTATAAACAAAAAAAAAAACAAAACAAAACCAGCAAACAAATAAATAAAGCATGCCTCTATAAAAAAATTAAAAAAAAAAAAAAAAAAAAAAAAAAGGGCAAGGATGTGGAGATAGAGGAACACCCCCCTACACATTGTTAATGGGAATGTAAATTGGTGTAACAATTGTGAAAAGTGGTGTGGAGCTTTTTAAAACACTAAAAATAGAAATACTGTTTGATTCAGCAAGGCCCCTTTCCGGGTATCTATCTGAAAAATATGAAACCATCAGCTCAAGAATCATATGTTCCATAATGTTTACTGTGGCACTGTTTACATAGCTATGTTATTGAAGCAATCTAAATGCCCACAGATGTGACTGGCTAAAGATGTGGTACATATATATATAGTGGAGTACTATTCAGCTATAAGTATACATGAACATTTGCCATTTGCAGCAAAATGTAAGAAATTTGAGGGACTATGCAATCACCAGAATGATAAATATTGGATGTTTTCACCTATATGGGTGATATCAGGAAACAAAGTAGATGAGCTGACAAAGGAAAACACAAACTAGTGTACGTTAACAACTGAGGTTACCAGAGGTGCAGAGGTGTGGGATGGTAGAAAGAGTGAAGGGTAGTATATGGGCTGTTGGTGTGCATATTTTGTTCATGCTCTTTGTTTTCTTCAAAGAAAAAATTTTGACTTTAAATGTTTGGATTTATTTCTGGGCTCCATTTGTCTACATATTTCATTATGCTAGCACCACACTGTCTTAATTACTCTAGCTTTGAAATAAGTTTTGAAATCAGAAACTGTGATTTCCAACTTTTACTTTTTTTTGCAAGAATGCTTAGCTATTTTGGTTCCTTAAGATTCCATATAATATGACTCAAATTCTGTAACCGCCCCCATTGGAGTTTTGATAGATTGTCCTGAATTGGTAGTTAACTTTGGGTAGTGTTTACATTTAATGATATTAAGTGTTTCAGTCCACAATTTCATTTGTGTCTGAGCAGTGTTTTGAAGTTTTCATTACATAACTCTTTAACCTACTTGATTATGTTTATTCCTATTGTTTTACTCTTTTTGATAGTATTCTACATGGAATTGTTTTCTGAATTTCCTAAATGTGGATTACTGTCAGTACATAGAAACAATTGGCAGAGTTCACCTGTAAAGCCACCTGCTCCTGCCTTTTCTTTGTTGGGAGATTTCGTATTCCTATAAATGGCTGCTTTCATTTAAAAGTTTATTTCTATAACATTAGTTGTAGCATCCCTGATTTTACTTGACATTATTTGAATCTTCTCTATTTTTGTTAGTTTAGGTAAATGGTTGTTAGGGTGTTAAATTCCCAGATTATTTGGATTTTCCAGTTTCCTCCTATTACTGATTTCTAATTTCATTGTACTACGAATAGTAAAGATACTTTATATAATCTGTCTTTTTAAATTTAAAAACTTTTTGTTTTGTGAACCAACACAGGATCCATTCTGGAGAATGTGACTTGTACATTTGAGAAAAAAATGAATTCTGGTATTGTCGGGTGGAATGTTCTATCTTTTATAAATGCAGTTGATTATAGGGTTTCAAGTTCTGATATTCTGTCTTGTTTTAACCATTATTGAAATTAGCTATTGAAGTCTACTCTTACTGTTTAGCCATCTATTTCTCCCCCCAATTTTGTTAATGTTTCCTTCATATACAGTCATGGTGGTCTGTATATGAAGACACATATAAGACACTAATAATGGAGACACATCCTAAAAATGTCTTGATTTCATCTTCGTGCAAATAGCATGGAATGC
This sequence comes from Talpa occidentalis, assembly GCF_014898055.3. Lineage (NCBI taxonomy): Eukaryota > Metazoa > Chordata > Mammalia > Eulipotyphla > Talpidae > Talpa > Talpa occidentalis. Next base: position 23,032,714 of record NW_023601104.1, read on the forward strand.
AGTTACACAAACTTAAGTGTTATAACCTAAACACTTAGGCTATATGCTACAGCCCATTGGGCCCACTATTGTACATGTGGTTTACTATTGACTTAAATACTGTTAAGCAACATCTGACTGTATTTGGAAGCCCTGATGTTTGGTGCATATTCACCAGTGAGGAATAACTTTTTTATTACAGAATGCCCTTGTTTGTGTCCTGTAACTTTTTTTGCTTAGTCTATTTTGTCTGATATTACCATCCCTATTGTCTTTTGGCTACTATAGCATGGAATATCTATTTCCATCCTTCCAGTCTACATATGTCTTTAGATATATTTTGATGACTTTATTTACTTTCAAAGTTATTCCTGATAAGGAAATCCTGCTGCCACTTCGTGGGTTTTTTTTATGTCCTAAAGCTTTTCTCTCATTTAGTTTCCTAATACTCTCAGCCCCTCTTCCTGTCAGAGCCTCAGATGCTATATTTTATTCCTCTGCCCTCTAAGCTCCCATATGTCCACCACTACTTTCAGCAGCCTTTATCCTGATAGCCAAACTGCCACCATTCCATTAATGCTCTGAGTCAGACAATACAGAAGCCAGTCTCCAGACATCCAGAGGTCACAAGCAAGTTTCACTCTTTCTTTCCATCTCAAGGGAATTGAAAGGCTTCATTCCACTGTGCCCAGGAGGGCGAAGTGAAAGGGTGATCATAAATGCCACCCTTTATTTTGGTCACGTGTTTGCCTGGTTGATGCTGCTGTTTACTTTGAGTGTTCTCATAAAGCTACATTGGTCTGTATATTTCTTGTTTCCATGGGTGTTCCGTAGGGGAACAATGGTATAAAGCATCTTAATCTTGTGAATGTCATGCTCAGTTATCCTTTGAACATATCTTCTTTATAGGTTAAGATTTCCATTTGGACTTCCTTTAACATTTATCAATCTTTGTGTGCTTAATAACTTACTAACCTGTCTTAAGGATCACCTTTTTTTTCCTGCACTGTCTTCCTTGTCATGAGCAGTAGCTGAATTCTCTCTGTAGTCCGCAACTATTTCTATTCATGGATTCCTAGGAGTCTTAACATTTGCAGGCTGAGTTATTTATGTGTCTGCCAAGGATATGAAGGAAAATGCATTCAGATTTTGAGGCACCATTCTTTCCAGGATTCTCACCTGGAAATATTTACCACCCTGGCAGCCTAACTTGTCTCATTTACTCAGCAAGTTGATCCAATTTATGCTACTTTATAACTGAGTTTTTTAAAAACATTTTTTTAAAATGTGAGCTGATCATTAAGAGTTATCAAAGTTTTAGTGACATTTCTGTGACTCGTTTTATAACTTTCTCTATTAAAAGATTGCAGCATTCAAGAAGTTTTTTTTTTCCTTTGCACAGGATATTGCAAATGAAGAACATAAAAAAATTGAAGCATTAAAGTCAGAAAACAAGAAGCTAGAAAAACAAAAAGGAGAATTAATGATAGGATTCAAGAAACAATTAAAATTAATCGATGTTTTAAAAAGGCAGAAGGTGAGTCTAAATAAAACTGGTAAGGAAAGTATATGCAAGAATTTATTTTAGAGGATTGGTTTGCCTCTTGAAACCTTGAGAGAAAACAGATTCCAAAACATTGCAATTCCCTTTTTGACACACATCATCTGATGGTAAGAACATGCATTGGTGGCTCTGCCACTTTCCTGTTTTCAAGGTTATTACAGTATCATTGAATTGTTCTCTCAAAAGTAGGTTGGTTCAATACTATCACTGGACAAATAGTCTTCGATAGGTTGACCTATGAGTACATTTAACATTTCAAATATGGTTATTGGACTATACATTCTTACAACAGTGCTTACAATTGAATACATCTTTACAAGTTTCCTATGTTTTCACTCAATACTAAATTATAAAATACTGTTTTTTTAAAAAACAGATGCATATTGAAGCTGCCAAGATGCTGTCTTTCACTGAAGAGGAATTTATGAAGGCACTTGAATGGGGAAATTCCTAGGTGATCTACTTTAGTCTTTGTAACTTTGATAATATCCAAAAAGTTCCTTGTTAGAACTTCTTTTGACTTCTGTCCTTATGCTCTACTAGCCCCCTTTTAACTGCACTTGAATAGTAAATATTTTATGTTATGCACTATAGGTAATAAAGGTCTTTGAATTTACTCTTTTTTATACTACACAGAAAGATATTTTAAACCCAAATTCTAAATATTTATTTCCTTGGCCAAATCAGTGAAGAAAACACATAGAACTAACTGTAGCCCAAGGTGAACTGCTCTGTTAATCAGGATAAATGCTGTCTTGAGGAAAGGGGATGAAGAAAGAAACTTCTGGACAGCAGGTGAGTGTGAAGTTAGTCTCTTGGGTTTTAGCCTGAATTTTATATACATGAAATACTGTAATCTGGTAGGTGTGAAAATTCAGCTTTTCAGATTACCAGTACAAAAACAATATAATCAAAAGCAGTTTTGTTGCTAATTTATCAGAAAACACTTTTTATATTTCCAATAGAGATGTTTTAGAAAATCCTAATATGATGATGGAGTCTTAATATTACTGAACAGTAAAACAAAAGTTACACTGACATCTACTGGTAACATGAAAAAGAATCCAAGTTTTACCAAACGTTGGTATCACTTCTCTTCACAATTTTCGCGCCTTTTCTGATAGGCTTTCTGAAATTCTTCACCGAGCATATCAATATCATCCTGTTTTTTGAATACTCCCTACAAGCAAAATGTTTTTTGCATTAATTTGAAAGCCAGACTATTTAATTAAATGCTTGCAAACTAACAAATATAGATAGCAATTTATAAAACTATCTCCAAGTTAATGGAACTCAATAACAATTTCCTGATTTATGAGCTCCAGTATAGGAACCTGTAATAGGAATCTGGGCTCTTTGTACTACTGTAAGCATTACTGCTTGGATTGGCAGAATGGGAAGAAATGTAATGTATACTGTGTGCTGTCTTGAAATAGTCCTGCAATATCTGAGGAAGGTGCGAGTCAAAAAGACTGAGCTTTGCTAGACTGATACATGGGACTGGCTCTTGCCTCATAGTTCTAGGGTTATTTAGCAAACATTCAATCTTGTTAGAATGAATCTAGCTTTAAAGAGTTTAGCCACTTAACATTTAGCTCTTTTACTTTTCCTTTCTAGTATAGGTAAAAGACTCCCTACAGCAAAATTAAATATTTACTTCTCTTGTAATCTAAAAGGATATAAAGTATCCAAAAGGACACTTTAGGTCATTTAAAGATAGCAGGCTTATTAGGTCCCGCCCCTGCTTCCATAATTATTTCCTTACAAAAAAATATATTCTGGGAGATTCTTGGGGTTCAGATATCATTTTTGTCATCAACATATTCCATATTCTGTCTACCAAGTAGATTATAAGATCCTGTGGTCAGGTAATTACTCAGAATTGCTTCTCCTTACCACTGGATTGAACACAAAATTACACTCAATTTTTCTGATTGAATTACCAAATGGCACAATTTTTACATTAGGATGGAAATCTTATTTACTTAAGTCCAGATGCTAAAAGGGCCTATGAAACTCATTATTTCATATGTGAAAGCTTGCTATTTCTTAAAGTACTTTCTAAACCAAAGTTACTTCTACCTAGTTAGTTATAACAATCTTTTCTCCTATTGGACAGCAGATCTGTCTCAGATTTAGTTCAAGTATGGGACTGTTGTTGGTATTACCAATTACAGAATTTTCTTGTGTACAAAGTATCACAATTGCTTCAGTTAGTTCTAGAGCACCTAGACTGAAAGGGGAAAAGAATCTCTGAAAGTTAAAATCAGTAAATATATATAAACTAAGGATTTGCCAAGTCAAACTCCTATCTAATATAATAAACAGGACAAAATTCCACTTGTTGCCTAACAAAAGCCAGAATCTTTGAATTCCTAATACCATTTTTTTCCCACACTAGAGGTCATAAAGGTTATACCTTGAATTAAATATCACTTACTTTGGGGAGATATCCTAGTAATTTTGTAGCATGTTCTTTGAGAAGCTTTACTCTTTCTTCTTCAATAATTGCATTAATACATCCTTGTCTTCTTTGCTGCAACTGCCATTCTTCTATTTCATGTTGCTTTAAATATAAATAAAAGATGAATTTTGTGACTGTTTTAAGTAGTTTTCAAATAAAATTATACTTGCAATGAATTAGATAATTGATGAACTATTTATGGACACTAACGTCAAAAGATGGTAATGTATATATGTTGTGTATATTATTCACATATCTATCTTTCACAGTCTCTTCCTTTAAAGTTACAAGGACAAGAGTTATGACTGGGATTCTAGGTAGGTCAGTACATGCTTTCAGGAAAACACCTTCATTACTAAGGGAAGAAATAATCAAAGAAGTGATTTCCTGCTTAAGTCAACAAATTGAGTGCTTACCATAAACCAGGCACTGAAGATAATTTTAAGTGTAAGATCAAAAGAAAGTAAAATTGGATATATGTAAAAGATAAAAATTTCATTTTTTTTCAAGCACAGGCTTCATACAGAAAGGACTTGTAAATATGCTTTTATAATCACCAAAATTATGTGCCATCAAATATGGAAGAATTCTGTAGCTTTGAAAAGTTCTCAGGCTTAAATGAACTTTTATGGAATTGTATCCAAATCATTCTATTGGATAGGGAAGAATGCTAAAGGCAGAAATTGGTTAAATTCTTGTAAAGGATTACTTTTAAGTAATATTGATGCTAAACTTTGAAATAACCAAGTCATTATTTCTTCAGACAATTCTTATTAAAGTCATTTAGATCAGAAAGGGTATTTGTCTTTACTACAATGGGAGTCAAGCTCTTCTGTATTACCTCATAGCTCTTCAAAGTTACAGAAGATGGGAGATTTCAGCCATATCCATTGCCACTTAAACATGGAATGACTTCTCATGAGAATATCTTGTTTAATATCATTAGATGTATTTGTTTTAACAAAATCAACAGTAGCATTGAGAGCTAACTGCAGAAAGATTTACAGTGTCATTCATCTTGCTATTGAATCAAAGGGTTGAGTTGATCTCATTTTCTCTAAAATAAGGTAATAGACTCTAACATGGAATCATTGTACTTGAAATTTTTTTTGTAATACTTCCTTAGTCCCGTTGTGATCACACATGACTAAGTTTTTATTAGGGGAAAATAAGCAAGTGTCATGTTGAGAGGAAAGCTCACCTGTTAGATTTATCTGATTATGTATGTGCGGTCTAATTTAGGTAGTATATAGGCTTTTCCTTAGGAACCTATAGACCACATTATCTTTTTAAAATAATGAAAGTTAGGGTAAATAGTTGAGAGAAACTGTTTTTCATACCTTTTTTGAATTGTTAGAGATATTCCATTTCATAAAACTATCTCTGAAATCTAAACAGACTTAAAAACTATAGAATTGTAAATGGAATGCATTAATGCCTTTCATGATCATGAAAACCCAGCCTTAACCCTTGGCTCAAAATTACAATGTGACCCAATCTTGCTGACACTTAAAGCTTCATATTGGAAACAGTAACAATTTAAAATTATGCAAATTAAAAGTCCTATATTTTAAAGTTTTATTTATAGTTGTCTTGCTAACTTTTCAGACTGATTATTATGGTCTATAGTTAAAGTCAGCCACACATGCATATTCAAAGCCTTCTAGATCAAATTGGAAAGCCTTTTAACATCCTTGATTACTGTGTTCTGACACTGTTAATCACCTTATTGATTACATTTATTAAAGTACATAACCAATTAGCCAGGCAAAATGCTAGGTGCTTTATATGTAATTCTACATATAATTGGCTTATATCAATGCTAAGGGGTTAGAATTCTGTGCTGTAGTAATCTACTTGGTTTAAGGAGAACATGAGTTGGTTTTTCTTTTTAAGCATAGTAACTGGTGTCAGATGAACTCGAGTCACAAGGAGACCAGCTAGAAGACCATTTCAGTAGTCCACAGTAATGGTACTGAATGTCTGAACTAAGCTATGAAAAAAAAGATTTAAGCATTATTGCTGATGTGGAATCAATAGGACTAAAAATTATTAGATAGGAAAGGGAAAAAATACAGGAATGATTTTTACAAGGTAAAGGTAATAGGCTTAGGTGACTGAGTGAATATGCTATCTTTAACCAAGATTCAGGCTACAGAAATTGAAAAACTTCTGTTCACTTTTACAAAACTTGTGAGAATTTAGGTTTCTAATATGTCCTTTAGGCATTTGGAAATATGGCAACAGAACTATGGCATGAGTTGAATAAAAACAGAAGAGCCAAAAGTTGAACCCTAAGTAACCTAACATTTTATGCAACAGCAAAAGACAGCTGATCTCAGTCATCCAGATGGTTTCATCTTTCTGACCATTCCTTGACCTTGTGGTCATGATTTTCCTTTTACCTCCTTAGTCAGAATGTTCTCCAAAACTCAGTCCCTGGCCATTTGACTGTTTCCTGTTATATTCTTTGGAGGAATCAGCTTGAGCCTCTCTGCATTTCTAAAGAAAACTTAACCTAAGCTTTGCTCTTCTATTTTACTGTCTTGAGGGTATTTTCAACTTGCATTTCTATTTCAAACTCAACTAAAGCTGAAATTATATATCTTTGCTCCAACTCAAAACATGACAGCATTTGTATTCAAGTTTCTCATAATTGAAACCTTTGAGTTATTCTAACTCCTCCTCCTACTTTAGCCTGTATGGTCAATTTAAAAAAAAAAAAAAACTTTAAATAATAAACTCTTTTCATTGTTCCTTTAACTTGTTCCAGTCTAGGTCTTCATCACCTCACTCTTAGGTTACTATTTTCTCCACTTGTTAAAGATTCTATTATGATAAAAAGCCTCTAGAGCTGACATCATGGCTCTTTTATCAGGATTTCCGTAATTATTCTAATCAATCTCTAACACATAGAAATAAGCAATATTTTCTCTACAGATATATATAAATATATAGTATGATTAGTAGACAGACATATAACATTTGGCAAATAAAAAGGTTCTCATGTAAATGTTTAGTAGGTGAATAGATGTGCTGATTACTGTTCAATGATAATAACAAAAAAAAAAAACCCAGAAAATATCTCTTACTTTGTCAGCAAGGAATTGGTTGCGACGCTCTTCAATCAGTTTTTCCACAGCCCTCCTGTGTTCGAGTTGCTTCATTCTTTGTTTCTGAGCATTCATTAATTCTATTCGATCATCCTCAGCAAGTTTGGCTAGCATTGCTTTCCTGAAGACCTCCTCTTCCTCCTTTGCAGCCTGGAGTACTATTTCCTTCACTGCCATTTGGTCAATAAAGTCTTGCTTCATCTCTTTTTGTTTTCTCAATTTCTCTTCTGCTTCTTCCTAAACGGTAATACATAGAAAAGTTAATTCAGTAACTTTCTCTTTAGCAGATATATAAAAGAATGGGATAATTTGGTTAAGTGTTACAATATGAAATAAAACTGAAAACGTAATCCTTTTGAAGATAACACTTTGCCCCATCCTTTAAAACAAATTGGCTACCAGGATATTTTGGAATCTTAATTTGTATATGTTTACCATCTTGTTTCTGTACTCAGAATACCTAACTACGTTGGAAAAAGCTGACTTTAAAATTATTTTGCACACCTAAATTTATAAAAACTGGTCTGAAATTTGTACCAACTAATTATCTTTTCAGGCTTCCCTGAAACTTGCTCAAATCACTTAAATATTTTTCAGAACATTAATCTTGCAATGATGATCAAATTTTCAGGGAAATTCAGATTTACTTGGAGTAAAGTACTTTTCTGCAACATTTATGAAAAATTTCAAGCATAACCAAAAAATAATTTTACCGTAATCACCCCTGATTAACACATATTCTATCAATAACATTTTACTGTTTTTGCTTTTAATTAGGAGTGATGTAAATTTCAAATTCTTTCACCAATGTTGCTCAATTCTGACACAAATGCCAAGTAGTCCAGTATCCTAAAAGCATTCATAATATTTCCCTGACATCAAACTGTATGGTCAGGACTCTTCAAAGTAACGCAAACTAGAAGGGGTTAACTACAGATCATCGGGAGGACCAGGAAATGTAGCTGCCATCCCAGTGCTCAAATGTCATTCTGGCTCTACCCAAGCTATCCCCAAAGACGTGCTCATGCTGCATGTGGCTGCCATCTCATGTGGCTCTCTTCCATGTTCATACCTTTGAATGGGGGAGAAGGCTGTTGGAATTAAACCAGGTTATATGAAGAATTCTATCTAAAAGAAATGAAATATAATTTTAACTTGCCTTTACAAGACAAAAATGTTTTTAAAAAGGGTTGGTATAGGTTTTAAGAGAGTCTGCAGTATCAGCTATAAAGATTCAGTGATTGAGTATTCAATCTCTTCACTTCTCTCCAACCCCCTTTAAAAAAGACTTTTCATAAAGTCTTTTCTAGGAGATCTACCTCATTTATCTCTTTTTGGCCTTATACCATTTATTTGTTCCACCATTTATCTCATATGTACATGCCTTATCTCTTCACCAAAAAGGGTGAAGAGTATCTTTGGGATACTGGGCACGTAGTGTTTTTATAATACATAGTTTGTGCTTAGCTACCATATACAGACATTAAAAGAAGGCAGAGATACTGTCTCAGGTTTGGAATCCTCAGAGCTTACCATACTTTGCACACAGAAATTTTATAATGACTTGAAATTGACATTTCCTGGCATCCATCTCCCATATAAATTTTAGTTTAATACAATGGTGAAAACATCTGGAAGTGTTTGGCAAGATAAAACATCATTCATTGTATTTCTTCAACAAGAAAAGTGTTCATGTATTCCTTAGATATGGCTGAATTGGGATTATGTAGATATAAAATGTAAACTGCATAATCTTCCTTTCTTTTAAGTTCTAAAATCCATGAGATTTTAGATCCCTTATCTAAATAATTTGAAATATTTTGCTATAAATATTTGCTTTTTTGAAATAATTTGCTATAAAACAACTCTGAACAAGAAATTCCGAGGTATCTTAGTTTGAGTTTTACTCTGAAAGGAGATACTTAAGGTTATTTATTATCCTCACACTAGTATAAGAAGAAAACTAAAATTTAATATTTTTCCTGAACATGCACATTAAAAATTCTAAATGAAATTTTAGAAAACAGATTCCAGCAATGTATTAAATTATACCAAGACCAAGTGGGGTTGATTCTAATGATGCAAAACTGGTTCCATTCTCAAAATATCAAGTCAATTCACCATGCTTAAGAAAAACCACATGATCATATCAATAGACATAGAAAAAGGACTCGACAAAATTTAATACCCTTTCATTTAAAAATAAACCTGAAAAATAGGGATGGGCTTCAACTTAGTAAAAATGTTAAGACAGGCAATACAGAAAGCTTAGGTCTATTCTCATCATCCTTAACATAGGGGTAGACAGTGAAATGGGCAATATAAGGTGAACTAAAACTGATCATATTTGTATATTCATGACTATAGAAAAAAATGCAAATTCAACAAAGCCATGAGATACAAGATAAATGTCAGTTTGCTAGCAATGAGTATATAGACACTGAAATTAAAACAAATTCCATTTATAATTGCTCCAAAAAAAAAAAAAACCTTAGATATAAATCTAACAAAACATAGGATTTGTATTCTGAAAACAATATGATGAAAAATTCAAAGATGATCTAAATAGTCAATGTGTTCATGAAATGGAAGATTCAATGTGTCAATTCTCCCAAAATTGATGCTCAGATTTAATGCAATTCCTATCATCAAAGTACTATTTGTAGATAGAATCAGTATAATGCTATAATTTATATGGAAAGACAAAGAAACCAGAAGAACTAAAACAATCAAAGACTTACTAAGTGGCCTCAGTTATCAAAACTGTATGGGATTGGTGGAGGGGGCCACACATAAATACAAAAAAAAACAGATCCCAGAAATGGAATCATACAGATATGCTAAATGTGTTTTAATAAAGCTGCAAATCATTTTAACTTGAGGTCAACTTTGTTATTGTTTTACACTACAACCTGTGATTTTACGGTTAAGTTATACAGTCTATTAATGAGGAAAATATACAGCATAGTTATAAATCTTTTAAAATCTCTGAAATCTTCAACTGTAATTTTGGATTTGTCCTTCTCTTTTTGCTTTTAATAGTTCAGCTTCATGTATTTGAAAGCTTAATGTAGGTTCATACACCTCTAGCACTATTATATCCTCGAGATGAATTTGCCCTATTATCACGAGTTCCACTCCAGTTTGCTTCTGATTTAGTATTTGTATAGTATCAATATATCTTTCTGCTTTTAAACTACATGTGTCTTCATATTTAAATTGTGTTTCTTTTACACAACATAGTTGCATCATGTTTTTTATGAACTTTATGAATGCTGCCTGGATCTAGCTTTTTTTTTAAATCCAGCCTGAAAATTTCTCGTCATTACAATGTTTACACCATTTCCATATAGTGAAATTATTAATGTCAGTCTGTTTAAATGTCTGGGTTCATCTCAAATTATTATTCTCTAGGTTAATACTTCCGAAACTTCCGAAACTTACTTTTAGTTTCTTCTTATGTATTTCAGCTTGTTCTTCCTGGTATAATTCTTGTCGCACTTGTTCCAAATCTTCACGTTGCCGCAGCATTTCTTCTAATTTCTGAGTCAGCTATTAAAAAAAAAAAAAAAAAAAAAACCACAACACACACAGTTCAGGATTTCTGCAGTGCTAAATAAGTGGTTAGTCAAACAAAACAAAACCAAAAATAGACAACTATAAATCAGACATTCTGCAGGGGAGGGGGAGGGAGAGGGGTCAAAAAGAGGGCGGGAAGAGCACAAGGGCCTATGGAGATGGTGCACGGGTGAACTGGTGGTGGAAACTATGGGGACTACTCCTGAGAAAAGCAAACACTAAAGAAAAAAATGAAAAAAAGATGTAAAATATAAATAAAAAAAAAAGTGGTTATTCAATTACTATATTCTGAAGCTGTATCCTTTTTTCTTCACTTTCTTGAACTTTGGCCATGCGGTCGTCTTCTCTTTGTTGCTGCATGTTGGCAAACTCGAGGATCTTCCTGTTTTCTTCTTCCATTTCCTCACGTTTTTTTTCTCTCCAGAGAGCCTGCTCTCTCTGAAACTCTTCTATATACTTCCGAGTTGCATTCATTTTTTCCAACTTCTGTTGTCTTTCCCTAAGAAACAGTAGCGTTTTATAGTAACAGAAATAATCAGAAAGTGTCATTTCTTTTAGTCAGTAAAGGGGAAAGGTGCTTTTTCCTATTTTTCTGCTTGTTTATTCACTCATACAACACTAAAATACGTACCACATCATATAATAACAGGTATGACTTTTCTCCAATTACCACTTGTGCCTCTTCTCTAATCTTTGAAGTGTCACGCATCTCATTTCAAAGACTACAACCTGTCTACCTAACTTTCAGAATACTCTACACTTCAACTGTCTGACAAGGAAATTCATCAAAAACAAGTCCTCTAACATACATGGGCATATGAAACAAGGGTTTAGTCACTCAGTCACGTGCTAAACATTATCTGATAATTACCATGCTAATGAAATCATTTGTTATGTGATCATAACATCTACTGAGGGCTAACTATGTGTCAGGTAATGTTTAGGTGTTTCACTTCTTCCCAAGAAGCCTAAATTAATTTCATATACCTATTTAGACATGTAAGAAAGTTGGGATAAACTTACAATTGATCTTCCTCATAGATTTTTCTAACAATTTCATCAATCATGAGTTTTTCTTTCAGCAACTGCTCATAAGCTTCCTGCTTTTTTCTTTCTTGTTCTTCAAGTTGCTTCTCTAAGTCAAGATAGTACTGTGCCTTCACTTTATTTCGTCTGTCCTCTGCTGCATTCTCTTCCTTTATTACTCGCTCTTGTTCTTCCATCATGGTTTTGGCTATTTCAGCATCACGTTTCTGGAATTGTAACAAAATTCATCTTTCCATTTTCACATAGGAGCGCAGTATATCAGAATATTTTTGAATATGTAATTGTATATTATAAAGTCTGTTACATAAAATATTTTCACCTGTCTGGTGAAAAGCAAAGGAAAGTCACTACCACTTAAAGGGCTTAAAGAATGAATCAAACCCTAAAGAGGCTTTTCTATTACTTCAGGAGCTCCCTAAGGTAATATGTGATGAAGATAGTAACTCCACATTTGGAAAACAGTAAGTAAAAGTAGAAATCTTTATTAAATCTTAACTATGTTAACTGCCAGATCAGCAGTCATCTTTTTTTTCCTATTTAAAACTTGATGGAGGCAATTTCTACAATTTTATTCCATTTTGTGTCAGCTGCATCTCAGAGTAAGGATGGTACGTTTTCATACAGGTGTGCTATTAAATAGGTGTGAGCAGCTCTGTTGCCCCAGCCTGAATTTTCTTTCCTACCACTGACTTTCAAGTCTGCCCTTTCTCATTTATTAAAGGTTCTTTGTAATTATTTTTAACTTAAATGGGTGGCATATGTCGCTGTACCTCTTTTCTATAATTTTTAATTCACTTATTTAAGGCATTCCCTGAGTTACAGTATTGCTTCCTGAAGGGTAAATGCCTTGATTTGAGCATTCCGAAATCATTTTTAAAATAAATTTTAAATTAGAGCCTCCCTGGTGGTGCAGCGGTTTGAGCACAGCGCTGTGAAGCTGTCCGCAGCCTCTGCAGCACAGGTTCGATTCCCGGGCGGCCAGGGAACAGACTTCTCCTGCCTCTCCTGCTGCTTCCCTCAGCATTGTACTTCAGTCTGCCTGTTCTGCTCCCTGCTTTGTCTCTGGTGAATTCTCTCACCCTCCTGCATCTCTGGCCTGTACCCCAGCTCTTGTATAAATAAATAAAATCTTAAAAAAAAATCTCATTTAAAAAAGTTGAAAAAAAAAAAAGTAATGATCCATACTCAACTACCTATTTAAAACTCAACCTTTTGATTACACAAGAGCCTCACTCCATTGGCAGTCCTTCAAGAACACATTGAAAAGCACTACTTTAGGGCCTCCCCGGTGGCCCAGCAGGTTGAGTGCAGCGCTGTGAAGCTGTCCACAGCCTCTGCAGTGCTGGTTCGATTCCTGGCTGGCCAGGGAGATTCCCACATGGCAAGGCAGAACTCCTGTCTCACCCGCTGCTCCCCTCAGCAGTGTAATTCGGTCATCTGCCTGTTCTGCTCCCTGCTCTGTCTCTGGTGAATTCTCTCACCCTCCTGTGCCTCTGGCCTGTATCCCAGTTCTTGCATAAATAAATCTTTTTAAAAATTTAAATATATTGAGATATTGAGGCAATCTGAAAATTACCCTTAACCATTTTGATCACATCCTAAATGCTAGAATGATTAGCAATATCAGGCATAGAAAAGAAACAGACTAAAGTACAAATGCCAAATTTCTGAAAACCATTCCTGATCTAATTGATGCCTTTAACACATACACTGATAATATGATCTGATCAAGTTTTTCTTTGCTTGTTTTCGTAACACATTGTACTAGGTTCTTTAGAAAAAATATGAAATTACAAAAACATTTATGAACAGATTACCACATACTTATGGATGTATATTGTTCTCATTTCAGATAAGAAAATGAAGGTGCAGCCAAAACCAGAACCTAGATATCCTAACACCTATTCCCCCTAGGAGTATTTGACTTTAACTTTTTGTGGGTCAATTTTAATCAAAAATAGCAGTGTTTTTAGGAGTCAGAGTAAAATATCTAAAACTTCCTTTAATAACCTCAATTATCAGGATAATTAAAATTGCAAACTACTGGTCCAACAGTAGATTGTTTATGTTCCACTTTAATTTTGAAAGGGTAGAACAGAACTACATCTGTAGTAATTAAAGTCTCCTCACACTCCCCTCCCACATCCAAGGTTATCACTATTAACAGCTCTCTGTGTAACCCCCTCCAGACTTTCTATCCTAACACATGCACTCTGGTCAATATTCTTATTTGATGCCTTTGCTGTACTGTACTCTTTCAGCATTTTGATATTACTCTTCTCATGGTGGGGTACTGTGTGTGGCTATGTTCACTTGTGCATATAAATACATGTTTATATATATATATATATATATATATACACATAAGTATCTGTACAGGTTTTTTTAAAAAAATTCAAATGATCTGTGATACGTATTATTCTCCAACTTGATTGTTCTGCAACTCGTTTTTTTTTTTTAATCCATGGTATTCTAGCCAACTTCTCTCTTTTTTTTAATAGCCATAAATCATCTTTGAAAGGGATGTAGAAGAGTGAATTCTGTCACCAAAATGCTTTAATATCAAAAAATGAGAGAAGACCGTCAAAGACTAAGAATCCAATTGGAACTTTCATGTGTGTCTAACCTCTCAGTGTAATGAGAGCACAAGTAACGACATACACCCAGCTCTTTAAGTGTTACTTCAGTAAGTCCTGCTTTATACTGTACAGCATAATGCTGTTGGTGTGTCTGAGACACTTTTCCCTGAGTGACTCTTGTCCTGAAGTTGACCATATGTGCCAGGAGTTAGAAAGGGGATAAAATAGAAAAGAAGAATGCTGCTTATAAAACAGGAAAGTTTCCTATGTAGCATTATAAAATATCACTTTTAGAAACATTTTAAAAATAAGAAAATTAATATAAAATATACTGATCATGGTAGTAACTTGGACTGTACTGGTTTGTCAAAGAGTGTAAAGAATGCTAAAATTACTCGAATATAGCTGTGCATTCTAAGCAGCAACTTAATTTCAACTTTGAAAGGCTCTGATATTTAAGAAGACCCAGTATTACATAAGCCATAATTTCCTATACCTTAAATAATCTATAAAGTGTAAATGTATTTGAGAAACCTAACAGCATAAATTTTTTAGAGTATTTAACAATTTTCAAAACATTGCTCTAATTTTAGTTTTCTAAATGAAGCTAAAAATAGAGAACATAATCACAAACATGATTACCATTTGTTCATATTTAATGACATCCTTTTCAGCAATCTGAGCTGCCCTTTCTTTATTCATATAAGCTGCTTTTAATTTCTTCTCCAGTTCTCTGATTTCAAAACTGTTGGAAAAAAATTAATTTGAGGATCACGTTTTCTTTAAAAATAAATGAAATTAAAAATTTTAATGGTAAGACATTATTTTTTAAGTATTTTGAAAAAAATACTTTCCTCTCTTAATCCAAAGCAAAATCAGAATGCATGTGAAATGGGACATTGTAATTATTTTTCTGGACAAAACAACCCTTTTAAGTAATCATCACTTAAAATATTTTTGCTAGGACCTGGGTCACAGAAGATGCTTTATCAATACTGGTTAAAATTTCTGTCCAGCTAATATTATCAAGCTAAAAGAAAAGTTATAGTGGAGGAGTTTTATATCTAAGCAAGTTACTTAGCAAGATTTAATATTCAGAATATAGAAAGGATCCCTACAACTCAACAACAAAGGATGTAGAACCCAATTCAAATTCAAAAGCCCTTACAGATTCCCTCAAAAGAAACAATGGAGAATAAGCACACGCAAGACATACTTAACATCATTAGTCATTAGGGAAATGCCCATCAGAATCACAATGATACACATTTTTCATAAAAGTAAAAATTTTTAAAGTGTTGGTGGTGGGCCTCCCCGGTGGCGCAGCGGTTGAGCGCTGGGTTGCGAAGCTGCCCGCGGCCTCTGTGGCGCTGGTTCGATCCCCGGCTGCTTCCTGGCCACCGGAGGAGGATCCCACGTGGCGCGCAGACCTCTCCTGCCGCCCGCTGCTCCCCTCAGCAGTGTACTTCGGTCCTTCTGCCTGCTCTGCTCCCCACTCTGGCTCTGGTGAATTCTCTCACCCTCCCGCGCTTCTGACTGTACCCAGTGCATGTATAAACAAAACAAACAAACAAATAAAATAAATAAATAAAGCATGCCTCTATTTAAAAAAAAAAAAAAAAATGTTGGTGGAGGTGTGGACACACTGGAGCCTTGGACATTGGTAGTGCAAGGTGATTATGAGGGGTCTGTCACACGGGCACTCTGCCTAGCATCTACCAAATTTCCAGACTCCTAGAAGGGAAAGAGGAGTTCAGCATAAACCATGCTGTTTTCCCAGTTTGGGCGCTCATGATAGTGTTAAGAACCTTCCTAAAACCCAACTTTCAAGGAGCAAACTCCTAAATATTATTTTCCAAGGCTGTCAGACTCAGGGCTGTTATGGTAACTCTTTTCTGCACAACTTTTTTAGATTCATTAGATTCATCACATTTTCTCCTGTATTAATGTAATTATATATTCATTTTCAATTTTTCAATACAGCAACCACAACATGTTTGTTCAACTCTAAAAAAACTGTCCATTATTTTTTACAATAAAATACTTGACTACTGTAACTCCTTGCATTTTCTTCCTATCGTTTTCTGCTTTAGTTTTCTATATTTTTAGCACTTTGTATATATATATACACATACATACACACACACACACACACACACATATATTAAAATCCCAGCAGGCACAAAGAATGAGTTACATCTTCAAATTTCACCTAATGTATAATAACTGAAGTGGAAAGCTCCTCTATTTCACTCTTATGTCAGTGAATTAAGCAAAGATGTTGAAATATTTATTTCATTTACAGATAACAAAATAATGAATGGTAGCTAACATGACTGAAATTTATCTTCCTGAAATTAATACTGGGATGATTTTCATTCTTCCACCTAAAGAATTGCTTGTTCAAGGTTACTAGTGATCAATTCTTTGTTTTTCTGAAAATACTGACACTTTTAAATCCATGTCACCGACTTTATTAACATCTTGACTGTCAGTCTAGAAAATAACTACTGGAATCTGCAAAAAACTGGTTATACATTTAATAAACAAAGACTATCTTTGCCTCTGAGCTACTTTGTATTGAACAAATCAAATTATGTGAGGTGCTTGTTTTTGCTTTCATAAAGCTATATATGAACTATAATAAATATACAGTTGCTAATAATATACAATTTTACAATTATAATGGTAAATAATTATAAATTATAATCAGTTTTGCCATTGTGATTAGTTGCTAAGAGCTATACTATAGTTTCCAAAAATAGGCAGTTTCCCAATAGTAATTAAAAGCAGTGATAAAATTGACTTAAATATTTTCTTGGGTTAAAAAAATATGTTCAACATCAACTAAAGAGTCTAGTGAGTTTTGAACTCAATTATTTTCAAAAATTTACCCTGGTTTTAAACATGTATCTCTTAGTTTTATGGAGCCAATATTAATATGGATGAATTTTAATTATTTAGGTCTGAATTATTTATTAATTATTTAAACCTGAATTTAGACCTGCCAATTTGCAAATGAATACACTGATCAGAAAAATGGTTCATTTCTGCATGACAGTCAAAAATTTTACCTTGCTTTATTAAAAAACTAGCAGTTTTGACATGTTGGGAGGGAGCACACTATTTGAAAGAGTTCTCAATTGAATGACTTAACTTTAAAGAAAATCTTCACAAGGTATATAATTATAGATGGGCTTTTTTTCATCTCAACTTCTGTTGCTATTCAAAATGCAGTCATACTTGTTATTGTTGCTCCTTTCAAAGTAACGCCTTTTGGGCTGCTTTTGTGGTTTTTTAAGATTTCCTCTATTGTTGGATTTGAAATGGTCAGTTAGGATAAGTTAAGGTGCAGTTGTCACCATCATGTTTTAGCCTGTGATTAGGAAATTCTTATCTATTCAAATACTGGAAATTCTTATCTATTCAAATACTGCTTCTGCATCATCCTTTCATTTCTGCTTCCAGTACTAGAATTATACATCTGTTAGAATTTTTGACTATAGCCCTCATCTCTAACATTATATTCCATATTTTCCAATCATTTTGTCTCTCCATGCTTTATTCTAAACATTTTCTACTAACCTGTTCACACATTACATCATCATCTGTTTATAACTAATAAAATCTAGTTAAATTCTGTATTGGTCAAGTAAAATATGATAAAGTGCACAAATCATAAGCATATTGTTTACACCTTACCATAAGCGTACTGGCTATAAGCACTGTTAACTTCTGAACTCACAGCCTTACTTAAGGAATCAGCAGAAACGTTCAGAGGAAATGCAGCTACAAATGCCAGGCTTTCTTACCACTCTGGCAGATCTTATTTTTATACTTTCTCTAGACATTCTTTTCTCAGAGGCAGCATTTATCTGAAGCACCTAATTTATAATAACTGAAGTGGAAAGCTCCTCTATTTCACTCTTATGTCAATGAATTAAACAAAGATGTTGAAATATTTATTTCATTTACAGATAACATAAAACCGTGAATGGTAGCTAACATGACTGAAGAATTAAGGTCCAAAAAACATAGTTTGAGACTATGGCAATATGAAGTTAGCGTAATTCTAAATCTTTTCAAATAATAGTAATACCCTAAACAATTTGATAAAAGTTGTGGACTCAGAAAAATGTATATCTAGATACATTTGCCAAACATATATAATTTCGTGATGCTCAAACACTGAGGCTTAGCCATCAGTCATAATTGTCTCCAGAAGGCTTGCTCCCAAAGTGTTACAACTATCAAAGTAAAATTTCAGTATATTCAATTACAGAAGTAGAGGAGCATTTAGTTAGCCTTGAGTTGTCATCAGCAGGGGGATATAGCTGTCCCTAAAACATAATTCAATCTTAGCTACCATTAAGAAGCAGACTAGAAAAATGTGGCTAATAGTACCATTTTAGGGGTACTAAGCATTATCCTGCTGTATTATGAATAATTGTGGTGGCAGAATTTATTTATTTATTTTTTTTTAGGAAACATCAAAAGGAGAACCAAAATGGTGAAGAAGCTTGAAACCATGTTATATAAGAAACAAATGAAGGAATGAGGGACATTTAGCTAACAAGAAAATATGGGGTTTTCAGAAAGTCTTGATGTTATTTTCTCTATTTTTCAAGCAAAAATATATCATGACTTTTCCGACAGCCCAATATTTAGTGAATTCATAAATATGAAAGGATGTCCTAAAGAACTAAGTTTATTTGTTATTGTTGGGGTTTTTTTAAATCAGAAATGAGATAAATGATAGAAAGTTACAGGGAAATTAATTTTGAAATAGGGGTGAAATTCTTTAAAAATAGGATTGTCTAAGTAGGCTCTAGGTATCTTTTGATGGCTCACAGGTATATGAAAGGATGTTCAGCATCAACACCACATTTGTGAGAGCAGTTTTCATTAAAATAAAAACAAACAAGAATAACTAGTATTGGCAGGGATGTAGAGAAAAGAACATTCTTGAGCACTGTTGGCAGGAATGTTAATCGATGCAGACACAATGGAAAGTAGTTTAAAGGTTCCTTAAAAACTTAAACATGAAACTATCATATGACCAGCAATTCAACTTCTGGATATTTGTTCCAAAAGAAACTTATTCACATATCAGAAGATATGTTCACATCCATGTTCATTACAGCATTACTTTTACAACAACCAAGATATGGAAACAAGTGTCCATCATCGATAGATGAATGAATAAAGGGGGCTAGGGGCTAAGTGCAATGGACTATGGTGAAGGACTATGGGTGTTCATGGTGGTGGGAGTACTATGATGACCACACCTGAGGAAGAAATCCTATACTGTCAAAATATTAACAAGGGTATAAAACAATGGTACTTCATTAAAAAAAATTTTTTTAAAGATTAAAATTTTTTAAAGGTTAGCATTCTCACTCAATTATATTGAGTTTATGCAATATTTTGATGTAAATTTTCTTCCTCAATGTAACCTGTAATAACACAAAATTGCAAAATGAAGCAATTATAGTAGAGGCTCAAAAAATTTTTAAAAAGTCAGGACTGAATGAAATATTAAGTTCCTATTAGTCACTAGAAGTGCTGAACCACAAGTGACCACTTTCTAGAAATACTGTAGGTAATTTACCTAGGGTATAAAATTAAGTTAGTTATCACCAAAGATTTTAAGAGTAGGCTTCTGTAAGTTTATTTATAAAAGGTCATTCTAAACATGTTAAGAGGAAAGAGTCAATGTTTATTTTTACCTTAAATATTAACCTATTCCATATACAATTTTTGTGAAATGAATATAGAATTTAAAGCAGTATTTCTAGGCAAAATATTAACTGTGTACAATGATATTAAAAAAAATCAGGTGCTAACTATTTCATACAAGTTTAAAGTAGTAAGTGAAATTTGTAGAAACCACAATACCTGTTCTCTCTTACTTGTTGCCTCATCTTTTCATCCTTTAGACTTTCATGTTTTAGTTTTGCCAATTCCATAGCCAATTTTTCTTCTTGTTCAAGCTGGAGTTTCTTCAGTCTTTTGTTTTCTTCTGCCTGAATAAAAAAAAAAAGTTATTTGTCCTCCAAAATTATATTTTTTCCATCAAGGTTGAATTTGTTGTAACAGAAAATGCCTTCAGAGTAACAGAAATTGTTTTATTTTAAAATACCAGGTGTTATTTCAATAAGCATTTTTTGATCACTTATGAAAAATATCAGATACCACCCAAATCACTAAAATCTAAATATTAAAATACCCCTCAGATGGCCATCACTCATCTTCAACAGTTACACCTATTTTGGCAATCTCTTCTCCACTCTTCCACTCCACTCTCACTTTTTGTTGTTTGCTCGAGTATTTTAAAACAGATCCAAAATATGCCATTATCATGTAAATAAGTCAGTAATGATCTCTACCCAGGAAGATTTTATTCTTCTCTAACAATCATGCCATCAGTGTGTCTAAATAATCAATCATTCTTTAGTAATATCTTGTCCATATTCATGTTTCTCCAATTGTCTCAAAGTATACCTATTGCATCATGTTATTTCTCTCCAGGCTCGTTTATTCTCTAAAACAAACTTCCTCCACCCCCCTGCCACTGATTTATTGTAGAAAACAGAACATATGTCCCATGTTTTGAATTTGGCCTTTTGCTTCCCTGGGATATATTCATTTGTTTTTCTTTTGTACATTTCAGGTAAAATGGTAGCCTTAATTAATATTATCATCAGAAAATTCAAGTTAAAACTACAGTAGTATGTCACTGCATCACCTAATAGGGTGGCTAAAATAAATAGTGGCATAACCAAGTGCTGGTGAGAAACTGCCTCACAAAATGCTGGGTGGAAATGTAAAAATGATAACACTAGGGAAACTGTTATAAAGCTAACAGCAATTACCTTACAACTCAACTACAATCTCAAGTCATTAATGAAAATACCAGAGATATGGAAACACCATTTATTTAAAAACTTGTATCCAAATGTTCACAGCATATTATTTAAAATAGCCAATATTGAAATATGCACACATCCTTCACCAGATAAATGGTCAAATAAATAGCACATCCATACCATGGAATATAACTCAGCAATAAAAAAGGAGGAAAGAAGAAATGACCTAGATGGATCTGTACAAATTATGTTCAGTGAAAACAATCAATCTCTAAAGGGTAGTATTGTTTGATTCCATTTATATGATGTTCTTGGAATAATCTATATTTAAATTGAAATGTCACAATATAAACTCAGTGGTTTTTAAGTATAGTCACAATGTACAACCATCACCCCTACCTAGTTCCAGATTTTTAAAATTTTAAATGGACTATTTTTTGTTCTTTGGAGCAGTTTTAGGTTTAAGCAAAATTGAGGAGAAAGGAAAGAGTTCCCGTATACACTGTGCTCCCTGCACCCACCACATGCACCGCTTCTCTCACAATCAGCAACCGACACCAAAGAAGTACATTTGTTATCAATGAACCTACACCAACATCACTATCACCCAAGTCCATCGCTTACATCAGGATCTACGCTTTGCTGTTGTATAGTCTATGGGATTTGACAAACTTATTTGACTAATCCATTCTATGGTTTTTCACATGTATCTACCATTACAGTGTACAGAATAGTTTTATTCCCCTCAAAATCCTATTCTACCTTTTCAGCCCTCCTGCTCTTCAATCCCTTGAGACCATAGATCTTTTTATTGTCTCTATAGTTTTACCTTTTCCAGAATATCAAAGAGTTTGAATCATACTATATGTTGCCTTTTCAGATTGGTTTATTTCACTGAGCAATATATATTTAAGGTACCTTCATGTCTTTTCATTATGTGATGGCTCATTTCCTTTTATATCATCAAAAGATACCCTAGCATTTGAATTATTTCTACATTCACCTATTGAACATCTTGGTTGCTTCCAAGTTTTATCAATTATAAACCTCCCTATGCAGGTTTTTATGTGGACTTAAGTTTTCAACATTCCAGAACATTTTCATCACTTCAAAAAGGAGCCCCATAATTGTTAGCAGTCAATGGAATGGACACTATGCCATATTACATGTATTAAAAATCAATCACATATGACTATAAAGGTGTTTAGGAAGTGGTGGATGTAAGTGACCTTGGAAAACAATGTTTGAATAGGTATTATAAGGGTAAAGTGAAAAACAACTTACCCAAATCTATATTGTAGTAACTAATTTGTTATTCATGGGGGAAGGTTAGCAATTCAGAAACTACTTTATTTGTATCCTGGGGTTGAAACAATCAATAAATAATATATTGTAGAAAATGAAAGCCAGCTTCCCTTTTGTTGGAGAAAGTTATACATATGGAATGGGGAAAGGCTAACATGACCCCTGTGGTGCTAAACTGTACTGAGTGGTACCAAGGTAGACTGGTTTTTTATTAATAAATGCATGCAGATAAAAGAATGAAGCTTGACCACTACCTCACACCATACACAAAAATCAGCTCAAAATGGATTAAAGAACTAGACATAAGACCTGAAACCATAAAATACATGGAAGGAAATATAGGCGAAACATTAGGTGATATGCACATCAAAGACATCTTTACAGACACATCACCCAAAGCAGTGATAGTGACGGCAAAGATAAACAGCTGGGACTACATCAAATTAAAGAGCTTCTGCACAGCAAAAGAGACAATAACAAAAACGAAGAGAAACCCCACCAACTGGGAGAACATTTTTGCACACAACACTAATGATAAAGGACTGATCACAAAAATCTACAAAGAGCTGACGAGACTCAACAACAACAAAGAAAATAATCCAGTCAAAAAATGGGCAGAAGAGCTAAAAAGAAACTTCTCTGAAGAGGAAATGCAAATGGCCAACAGGCATATGAAAAAATGTTCAACATCACTTGTCATCAGGGAAATGCAAATCAAAACTACCATGAGATACCATCTCACACCAGTGAGAATGGCACATATTAAAAAAACTAGCAACAACTAGTGGCGCAGTGGTTGAGCGCTGGGTTGCGAATGCAGCGCCCGATCCCCGGCTGCTTCTCACACCAGTGTAGAAATGACTGCACATATTAACAAAAACTAGCAACAACAAATGTTGGCGAGGGTGTGGAGAAAAAGGAACTCTTCTGCACTGTTGGTGGGAGTGCAGACTGGTCCAACCACTATGGAGAGCTGTGTGGAGATTTCTGGACCTACTAAACATAGAGCTTCCATATGATCCAGCAATTCCAATCCTAGGTATTTACCCAAAGGACAGAGAAACATTAATTCCAAAGAGCACCTGCACCCCTATGTTTATAGCAGCACTATTTACAATAGCTAAGCTTTGGAAACAACCCAAATGCCCAAAAATAGATGACTGGATCAAGAAGATGTGGTACATATACACCATGGAGTATTACTCAGCATTCAAAAAAGATAAACACATGCAATTTGCAGCAACATGGATGGCGCTGGAAGGGATCATGCTCAGTGAAATAAGCCAGAAAGAAAAAGAAAAATACCGGATGGTCTCACTCATAGCAGGAATCTAGAAAACTTAAATAAGGGACCAGGAAAATGAGTAACTATAAGAAAGTGAAAATCAAAATCAACAAAAAACTATGAACCAGAGACACTATGTGGGGTTGGGAGGGGAGGGATTGGGGTCAAAATAAGGGGGTTGCAATTGTATGGGGAATATAAAAATAAAATTTATTTAAAAAATAAAAAAATAAATGCATGCAGATAAACGCAAAAGTAAATGCAGATGTGTGTGAATGCACTGGTGAGTGTACTTTTAGTTCTAGTTCTTTCTGTCTAAAAGTAAAACTGTAAAATCCCAGTAATAATGAGCATGCCTTATCATTCAGAGCTTGGTTTTTAAGTACAGTTCTCCAATAAAAGTAACCAAATCTCCTTAAGAAAATTGGCTGATTTCAAGGCAAGGAAATAATAAGCTGAGCCTGGAAATCTTGTGGAACCAGAAAGCAAGAGAATGCAACAAAACAAGCTAGATCATGTAAGAAGGGCACAGCAGACACCCCGAGAAAGATCAAAATTGGAACTGAACAACAAAATTAAGTATTGTTTATACCATTATTTTGATTATAATTCATTAATGAATCTACACTGATATAAAGAAGTAAATATATGGGAGAGGACAACTCTTACAGAAAAAAATCCAATAAGTAAATAAAAGATATGAGGCAAATAGAAGATAACCATTAGTATCTGAAAGTAGTAACTGCTGAAGGCAAGATTCACCACTGAATTTCAACATTAGTGGACAAAAATTAAACAGAAGCAGCATACTTGGATAGTCTCAAAGTGTCTCTCAAAGTATTTAGTATTTACAAAGTGTAAAATAATTCTAAAATAACTTCATTTTAAATATTACAGAGGCAAATCCTGGTAAATAACACCTTAACCAAGTGATTGAGTTTAATAACAAAACAGGGCACATTAATATCATGTACTCCCTATATGAAGCATGGAAGGTTTGCTAGGGATCTTTACAATGGAGGATCTAGGCTGCTTACAATCCACTCATGGACATTAACGTCATTAAAAGCAGAATAACACCACACATCATATACCTGCAGTTACACTTCACTATCAAGGCCAGCATCACCTATGCAATACTTGTCAAAAAAAGGTGTACGTAAGTCTAATCATAGCTTTACTGCTAATTTCCTTTTAAAGAAAATACAAGAGCTAGTGGGATAAACTAAAGTAACAAATAAGGAAGCAAACAGATAAATTCAGACTGTGGGGTATCGCATAAAACAACTGGCCTCAGTTCAACACATTAAAAACATGAAGGTAAATAAATGGAGAGACTGCTTTAAACTAAGAGGCAACTAACAGACTATGTAAACCTTATTTGGATTTTGATTAAAACAAATCAACTTTGAAAGCAGATTTTTGTCAAAAATCACAGAAGTTTTTATTATGGAATGGCATTAAATGGTACTTAGAATTTTATGATAATTCTAATAGGTGGGATAGGGACATTAAGATACTATTACATTAGAAAATATATTTATAAGATGCTTATTGACATGCAGAAGAGAGTTGATATGTGTGATTTTCTTTAAAATTAAGGGAAGAAAAAAAATCTAACCCCCACATCTTCTGGCTCAAGAATAAAAAAAATCCTGTCTAGGTATTCATATCTCTCTGTTGCATTTTTTTAAAGATTTATTTATTTATGCATACAAGAACTGAGATACAGGCCAGAGCTGTGGGGAGATGAGAGGATTCACCAGAGACAGAGTGGGGAGCAGAACAGGCAGATTGACTGAAGTACACTGCTGAGGGGAGCAGTGGGTGAGACAGGAGAGGTCTGCTGTGCCATGTGGGTAGCTGCCTGGCTGGCCGGGATGGAACTCGTGCAGCAGTGGCTGTGAACAGCTTCATAGGCTCCCCTTGCACCACCAGGGAGGCCCTCTCTGTTCCATTTTTAAAACTTGCTTTTGACATTTCATACAATACCCTATAAAATGTTGAACATATAGTAGCCACTCAAAAGATAACTGAAATATCAAAACAGCCTCCTCACATTTATGAGAACTCATTTTTTTATTGGTTTCCCTTTTCTATCAGTCTTATCACCTAAACTACTCAGAAATTTTTAATAAATTATCCCCATATTTTAGGAATTATATACAGTGCCTAAATTCTTCAAGGCAATACTTCTAAAATAAATATGAGAAAGTTCATACCTAAAACCTAGGTGTTCATTTTCTACAATTTAATAACCGTTTCTCCTTGGTTAATCTAAGTAAATTTTAAAAAATTCTTAAATTTTTGTATTTAGAATTTTATGGAAAGCAATATAATTGTATTTATATGACTAAACTATAGAAGTTAGTAAGTTTGAATTTCACATTTATGAAAAATAAACCTGAGTACTTTTTCTGTTACAGGCACTCTTCCAAGGACTTTGTACATATTTACTCATTCATTTTTAAAACAATCCTATGAAGTAGTAGTATTCCCCTGTTATAAATAATAAAAACTAAAAGCAACTTATCCAAGGTTTCACAGCTGATATTAAGGATTCAAAAACCCAGCTCTTCATCACTGGGCTGACATACAATGAGGCAAACTTTGCTGATGCTATTGTCTCTCTGCTCAATTCCAGTATTAACATTTGGCACTCATCATTTTTAAGGAGAAAATGAAGGAAAAAAATAATGAGAATGAATAGTAAAACTTACCTTTTGAATGGCCTCTTCCATATCCAACTCAAATTGTTGGTTCTGTAATAATCTGAGGAATCTCTTGCGCTCAACTCGGTCATCATTTTCATTATGCACGATTTCACCCCTGACTTGCTTCTCTATCTTTTTTAAGGCATCAACATGCAATTTTTTGTTGTAGTGTTCATCTACTAATTTCTGGTGTCTTTCAGTGATACTCAGAACTCTCCTTCTGGAAGCCTATAATGCAAAAAGAGCATGCATATTTTAGTATTCCAAAATCTAATTTTAATAATATATTGATCCAAGACCAAGTAACAAATGATACAAAGATATAAAGCAAACAGTGATAAAGGGAATTTTACTTCCTTATTAAATTGAGAGAAATATGTACCATAAAAAAAAAAAACCATAAATGTGGTAGATTTAAAAAGTACTGAGATACCAATGAAGGTAGGTACCATTATTACTCCCATCTCATGCAACCAGCATAAAAAAATAAAAGCAACCGTACCCAAGATTCATCAGCTAATCAACAGCAGTACTTGGAGTCAAAGGCATGCATCTTATAAATATATTTTCTAATGTAATAGTATCTTAATGTCCCTATCCCACCTATTAGAATTATCATTAAATTCTAAGTACCATTTAATGCCATTCCATAACAAAAACTTCTGTGATTTTGACAACAGCAGGACTTGCAGTCAAAGGCATGAGAGGTACAGACTTAGCTCTTTACCACTGCACAGAAGTTCCTCTTCCCCTCATTACCCCAGCCCTTCCCCTGAGGCCGGGAAGCGCTGGCCTGAAGCGGTTTTCCCACTAAGATTCGGAATCGCACTGTCTATTGCTACTTACTCATTCGCTCTTTCCTGGACTTTTTATACGGTTTGCTCAGAGGTTCTTACTCTTTATCCAAATTTCCAAAAACACGCAAAACATGCTTACCGAGTAGATTCATACAGCGTGGGTGGGGGAAAGGCAAAAGACTGAAGACCCTTCAGTCCCAGCCCGCGAGGCCTCTAAAAGCAAACGCAAGCGCCCCACTTCATTTCAGCTTAGGCACTTCAAGTCCTTTTTAAGAAACAGGCTCTAAACTACAATTAAGTTAACACATAAGTAATTTTTGACCCAGGAGCGGCTCACCATTCTGGCAGACGAAAACCCTCCCGCAGCCACCACTTCTCAGCGGGAACCAGAGGCCGAGCTCGCAGAGTGTACGCGGTTTCCCGGCAACGGCAGCCTGGGCGCACCCCTGCACTGTGCGCGGCCCCCCCATTGGATGCAACAAGATCTAATCAGCATTGAGCTTCTTAGGGGGCTGTTGGAGCGGCTGCTCCCTATAGGCCCAAAGGAGACAGGCGGTAGGTTCAAATCTTAGGTCCTGAGGCAAGCCATTCGAGCGCAAGCTTTTCCTTAGCTGCTAAACTCCGGTGTGGGTGTGGCTGGGAATCAGGTCGAGGCCTGTGCAAACTGCAGAGACACACACAAGCTCCAGTCTAGTGCATGGGGCCAAAGTCACTTGCCAAGCACAGATTATCTGAGCCCTCAGTGCCTGTCCTGCTAGGGTGATGACTGCCCTGATTCTCGGTAGAGACAAGGTCACCATTCCCCTTGCTGGGTAACTGTGGGCACAGTGGGTAGTGTGTGCTCCCAGGACCCTTAGTCTCACCACCTACCCCTCACCCCCAACTCTTGATAAACTCTGAAAGTAAGCTTAGCCACATGGATTTCATTTTGCTTTGTAGTACCTGGTCCAGGTACCGATTACACAGTGGGTAGATGATGGCAGCAGGTTGGTCTGGTTAATTTTATTGGCAAGTTAGAAACTGAAGTCTTTTTTTTTTTTTCCTTTGGTTGGACCCTCCCCGGCGGCCGGGGATCGGATGGCGCTGCAGAGGCTGCGGGCAGCTTCACAGCGCGGCACTCAACCAACAGAAATGGATCAGAAAAATTAGTCAAACATTGATTTTAGAGATAACGTTCAGAAATCAAATCCAAACTAAAAAAAAAAAATAGTTAACATGAGAACTTGACTTAGTTTGTACTATTCTAACTTGAACCCATCTTGTACAGCAATATCTGTGCTTAAAGATTAGAAATTAAAGGGACTTTTCAGTTTTAGCTCCAACATAACAAGCTTGTAAATTATCTCTGAAGAAACTAAATTAACACATTTCAGGCTCATCTAGAACTGCGGTTAGAGGGCAATTCCCCACTCTAAAATCTGGAGAGAGAAGCGAATACAGGGAGTGACAGCCAAGAACTACTTACCCGGAGCAGAAGCCACTAAAGCCATAAACTAGGAAGGCTTAAATTATAATTTTGATGAATTGCTGAAGAGAGAGATTGGACTAGAGTGACTGAAACTACTGGGGACTGTAGTCTTAGAGAGGCCTCCAAATTTCCATGCGTTTTTCCTCCAGGAACACAGCCAGTTCTCCTGTGGCTCTGGCAGGCAGTTAAAAAAAAATTTGCGAAATATGTCCAGAGCCTTCATCATATTTAATGGAAGCATACTTTATGGGAAAAGATTTTGCCCTAGACTTATCCTACTTGGGGCAAGGAGATTTCTATGACTACAACCTCCCCAACCTTCCTGTCTCACCTAAATGGAGAGAGGGGAACTAAGATATACTTGTGAAGGACAGGGACACAGCCCTGTTAAGAGATTTCATCATAAAATTATTGAACATGCCTCCTCATCACACTTTATCACCACACCAACAGTGTCCAGTATAAGAACAGTTGATTACCACTGGAAGTGCTGTAAAACACACACCGTAACAAGGAATTCTTAGGGAAATTCAAAGACAACGGAAGACCAAAAAACACAAGAGGAATTTTTTTGAAGTCTCTCAAACCTACAACTATAGCAAATATTGTATTTTAATAAAAATATAATTTCAATCATCTCATGCTAAAGCCTGATTTACTTTACTTCCTATTGGCCAAGTTCAGTTTTCAACAAAAAAACTACAAGGTTAAAAGCAAGTTGTTAAAAGGCAAAGGAAAATACAGTCTGAAAGGCTGTGACCATCAGTGACCATCAGAGTAGATTCAGCTATGGCACAGAAACCATTAAATGGGAATTTTAAATAACTAAGGTTGGTATGCAGAGGGCTCTACACATGCAAGAGTGGATGGGTAGTGTAAGCATAGATGGAAAACCTAGAAAGATTCCAAAATCAAAAATCAAAACCAAAGAATGTCTTTGATAGACTAATCAGTGTACTGGGTACCACTGAAGAATCAGTAAGCTCAATTAGCTTTAAGCCCTCCTTGTGTTCCTGCATATCAGAGGAACACTACTCTCCCTAGCAGCAGACCTCTGTTCTGTGTTGTTTATTCTTGATAGCCAGGTGGTAGAAGGAAGGGGGTTCCGGGGAACTACTCTGGGGTTCACTCTCAATATGCGGCACGGGCCTGGCATAATAGGTCTCTGATATGTGTCAGCAGGTGGTTGTGGGAGGGTATGGGGAGGCTCATAAATTGGAAACAAATTTTTTTTTTCCTTAATGGTAATTATTCTGTTTTCTTCTTGCCTTTAAAGAAAGTTCGAACCCCTTAACTTGATCTGTAAATGCCTGTATGTCTACTTCTTTAAGCCTAAGCCAAAATGATTTCTTTGACCTCCTTTTTTCCAGAAGACCTTTGTATGTGTGGGCTTCTGTCCTTAATAAGAGTGTATATGATGACTGAAAGCCCACCAGCCATCTTACTGATGAGATAATAGATGCTCTGGAAGGCAGAGCAGAAAACTAGTTCTTTATGACCATAGAGATACCACAATAATAGTGGCCTACTAACCACCTGACCTCATGCTGTATGTTTGTTTCCCCTCATGCAGGTACATAGTTCTGTAATGCACTGAATGTGGACATATATGCATTCATTTGTCTGGGCACCTGCATGGTTACATGCAGAAGCAGTTTCTAAACATACTTTCCCCGATATCCTTTAAAAATCATCCTAAAGCAGGTGGGTAAATAATTACTTTTGATAACTAGATCAGCAGTTTTGGGCAGTACCCTCTGATTTTAGGAGGATAAAATTCTGTGAACTCAGGACATCCATACACACAAAAACAAACTTAGTGTAGATTGATGAGGTGCTAAATGGGTAGCGATAGCCCATAACAACTTGTACTATTACTACTATTGTACCTTTCAAAGAAAGTGGTAATTTCAGGGCCTCCCCGGTGGCGCAGCGGTTGAGCGCTGGGTTGCGAAGCTGCCTGCAGCCTCTGAAGCCGGTTCAATACCCGGCTGCTCCCCGGCCACCGGAGGAGGGTCCCACATGGCGTGCAGACCTCTCCTGCCGCCCGCTGCTCCCCTCAGCAGTGTCCTTCGGTCCTTCTGCCTGCTCTGCTCCCCGCTCTGGCTCTGGTGAATTCTCTCACCCTCCCGCGCTTCTGACTGTACCCAGTGCATGTATAAACCAAACAAACAAATAATAAATAAATAAATAAGACATGCCTCTAGAAAATTAAAAAAAAAAAAAATAAAGTGGTAATTTCAAAGGATTTTTGTGCCAAGCTTTCATTTAATGTTCACACTGAGCACTTGGAGCAGTTACTGAAGACATTGTTTTCCCCCATTTTGTTGTGAACAAACTGGGACACAGGGTACTTATTAAACAACCTGCCTCTTTTCCAACAATGCAGCCAAATGGAGATCAGAACTTCTTTTTGGAGAAGTTTGCCCAGAATAGGTGATTGTTACCAACAAGCCAGTGCTGATCAAGGCCTAGGCTGACTGCTGCTCACAAAGCTATGAGTTTCCATAATTATTTCTGCACTTTGACTTGCCTTCAAATATGGAATCTACTTCCTAACATCAGTAGTGAGGGAAGTTCCTATTTTGTTTTGTTATTTGTCAGAGAGTTACTGCCTCTCCTTCCCTAGCACCTGCCAGCTGAAGTGAAGGTCCCCAGGGCTTTCTTTCCACCAGTTGGTACCCCTAGTGGAAGGAAAGAATCCACCCTCTTCAATCCCTTCTACCCCTGACTCTTACTTCTATTTGTTTGTTTTTATTGAGGTAACATTGTTCTAGAACATTATATATGATTCAGAGATACAAGCTCAACATCTCTTTAGATGATGTCACCACACTACACCCACCACCACTGTCCTCCACCAAGTCCATTGGGCTCTCTCCACACTTTGCTTTCCAGCCTCCATCTCTCCTCTGATAATCTGAATTCTACAGATAGATTTCTAGGGCTTATTATTTGATTAGTTTTGATTGATTCTGTGTTGTTTCTTTATATTCCACATACAAGTGAAGCCATGTGATTGCCTTCCTTCTTCTGAAATTTCACTTAGCATTATCCCCTCCAGTCCTGTTCATGTTGTATATGGCAAGAGGTTTTTGTTTTTGCAGCTGAGTAGTATTCTATTATGTGTATATACCACATTTTAATCTACTCATTTGTCCTTTGATACCTGGGTTTTCATAACATGGCTATTGTAAATAATCCTGCAGTGAACCTAGGGCTGCATAAACATCCATTTGAGTTAGTATTTTTGCCTTCTTTAGGTAGCTACTCATAGTGAAATTACTGGATAGTATAGAAGATCTGTTTTTAATATTTTAAGAGAATGCTCCATAGCGTTTTTCATAAGGGCTGTATTCCTACCAACCATTGGATAAGGGTTTTCCCCACACTCTTTCTAGACTTTTTGATACAGGCCACTCTCACAGCTAGGAAAAGTTATCACATGTAGGGCCTCCCCGGTGGCACAGTGGTTGAGCGCTGGGTTGCGAAGCTGCCTGCGGCCTCTGCGGCGCCGGTTTGATCCCCGGCTGCTCCCCGGCCACCAGAGGAGGGTCCCACATGGCGCGCAGACCTCTCCTGCCGCCCGCTGCTCCCCTCAGCAGTGTACTTCAGTTCTTCTGCCTGCTCTGCTGCCTGCTCTGGCTCTGGTGAATTCTCTCACCCTCCCGCGCTTCTGACTGTACCCAGTGCATGTATAAACAAAACAAACAAACAAACAAATTAATTAATAAATAAAACATGCCTCTATTAAAAAAAAAAAAAGAAAAATTATCACATGTAGTTTTGATTTTAATTTCCCTGATTACAGGTGATGAGCAGATTTTCCATGAGCCTTATGGCCTATGTGTGTCTTCTCTGGAGAAATGTCTATTTTGCTCATCTGTCCGTTTTTTCATTGGGTTATTTGTTGCCATTTGTTCAGCTGTATGAGTTCTTTGTAGATCTTTGATATCAGCCCCTTGCCAGACATATGGTGTGCAAATATTTTCATCCTTTCAGTAGCGTCTTTGTTTTAATGATAGTTTCTCTGTGTAGAAATATTTTAGATTGATGTAGTCCTGTTTGTTTATATTCATTTTTGTTTCTCTGCCAGACCTCATAATATGGAAGCAAAAAATGAACTACTTTAAGCCTGTGTATCTTCTTCACCCAGTATTCTACTTCTGTTAGTCAAATGCAATCCATTCTCTGTGTTTAAACTCACAAGTGAAATTAATAAAAACAAAACATTTGTAGCATTAATTGCCTTTAAAACTGACATTTTATTTTAAATATTAGCAGATGGAGTGGCAAGTTTGATTTCCTCTCTCATGTTTTCTTCTCTTCCTTCCTTATCTTCCTGCACTCTTGGAGTCTTGATCATCTTAGGATTTTTGGTTTTATTTTCCAAAATATCCATGCAACATATTCATCTAGTAATTTGATAACTTCCAAAATCATGTCATTTACAAATTGAATAAGCCTATATTTTATACTTTCAAATACTTAATAGATAGAAACATAAATTAAGACTAAGAACAGTCCGGGACTAACATCCACTATTGACAAATCTCTCTGCAAGTTTAACTAGATCAGCAACCACAGTATGATCATCCAACTAGTTTCCAGTGCACCAATTTTACTATTACCAATATTTCTATAATAATACATAGGGAGAATTCTCCAAAAAGACTTCACTAAAGTCTAGATACATTATGATTTCTTTTTTTTTTAAAGATTTATTTATTTTATACAAGAACTGGGGTACAGGTCAGAAGCGCGGGAGGGTGAGAGAATTCACCAGAGCCAGAGCAGGGAGCAGAACAGGCAGAGTGAAGACACTGCTGAGGGGAGCAGCAGGTGAGGCAGGAGAGGTCTGCTGCGCCATGTGGGGTTCTCCATGGCCAGCGGGGAATTGAACCGGTGCTGCAGAGGCTGCGGACAGCTTCTCAGCATGGCGCTCAACCACTGTGCCGCCGAGGAGGCCCTACATTATGATTTCTTTTCTCTTTCCTGCCTAACAAAATCTTATGTATGGCTTGGCAACCAATTTTTTGTTTAGATAGATTTAGGTCAGCATTATTTACTTGAAATGTTCACAAATCAGCAACTCTTAGGTGTCTTTAAAACATTAACAGTACGCAAATCATTTTTAGACCAGGTATCTTTGTGTCCGGAACCCACCTAGACTGCATGGAACTTGGAAAGGGCTGTCCCCACAGCCAGAGCTGAGCTGAAAAGTCCCCATAAGCCAGGCTCTGTATGGCCACCAGTTGGAGCCCAGAAGGGATCCAGTGATTTGGAACCCAGTAGGTGATCCAGCCATGGCCAGGATAGTCTGTGGGACCGCAAGACCCACCTCTGGAATTAAACAAATATAGAAGGAGGAGATTCTCTGTGACAGCGACCACTAACATATTCATAGTACCACTGCCCTACTGGACTTCTGGCCTAACAGTTTTTGACTCGATTGGACCACCAGTTACTGACATCCCAGAAAAAGCATACCAAAAAATGCCAGCCAGTACCAGCAACACATTGTCCCAATGCATAGGACAAATTAGAAAACAAGCAGCAGGGAGAAGAAAAACTACAAGCAACCAAGCAAGTTCTCAGGGAAAAGACACACCACAAAAAGAAAATCATCCACCAGAATGCAACAACAGTGACTTGGAAGAACTTCTGAGCCTTCCAGATAGAGAATTTAAAATTGCCATGATTAAAAAAATGAAAGAAGTCATGAAGGAAAACAATGATAAGGGAAAAATAATCTATGATCAGAAGAATGAAATTGAGTCCCGAAAGAGGGAAGTGAAAGAAGTGCAGATCAAAGGATTAATGGAGGAGTTAAAGAACTCTGGGGAAAGCAATGAAAGCAGAATAGATGAAATGGAAGAATGAATAAGTACTCTCGAAGACATAGAAATAAAGAGAACCAAAACAGAAAAGGAAAGAGTACAAAGGAAAAAGAATGAAGAAAATCTTTGGGAACCATCTGATTCCATGAGGAAAGGAAATGTAAGAGTTATAGGAATCCCAGAAGGAGAGGAGAGAAAATATTCAAGGAAATAATTGAAGAGAACTTCCCAAACATGAAGGAGCTGAAAATAGACATACAAGAAGCAAAAAGAACACCAAACTTCCATGATGAAAGGAAAAATACAGCAAGACACATTAGTAAAGCTCCCAAGAATCCAAAACAAGGAAAAAATAATGAAGCTGACAAGAGGGAAGAAAGAGCTAACATACAAAGGAAAACCAATCAGGCTGACATCAGACTTCTCTGAAGAAACACTACAGGAAAGGAGGGAGTGGAGGGGCATAGTCAACAGACTCCAAGACCACAAATGCCAACCAAGAACACTATCCCACGAAGCTTTCCTTCCTCTATGAGGAAAGAATAAGGACCTTCCCAGACAAACAGAGATTCTGGAATTTCATTACAACTAAACCCCTCTCCAAAAAATACTACAAGGAGTTCTAAAGCCAGAACCAACAGAGGGATGAATAAGAACAAAACAAGACAAAAAAATATTAAAAAATAAATAAAACCAGAGAAAAGACAAAATGGCAAATACAGACGCTAACATATTAATATTAACTCTAAATGTAAACGGACTAAGCTCTTCAATAAAAAGACACAGAGTTGCAGGCTGGATTAAGATAAAACCCAACTGTTTTCTGTCTCCAGGAAACTTATTTAACTACAAAAGATAAAAACAGACTGAAAGTAAAAGGATGGAAAACAATCCTACAAGCAAATGGACCAAAGAAGGCAGGAAAGGCTTTCAAACTCAAAAAAGTAAAAAGAGACCCAGACAGTCACTACATTATGATCAAGGGGATAATAATTCAAGAAGAAATAACACTCATTAACATATACTCACCAAATGAAGGAGCACCAAAATATATCAGACAACTATTATAATCTCGGAAAACAGACATTAGAGAAATCAATTATGTAGTAGGAGACTTCAACATACCACAATCAACAATGGATAGATCAACGAGACAAAAAATAAGCAGGGGCAGTAAAGCTCTAAATAAGGATCTAGAGCTCATGGGCTTAACAGACATCTATAGAACACTAAACCCAAAAAAATCTTAGTACAGGGCCTCCCCAGTGGCGCAGCGGTTGAGCGCTGGGTTGCGAAGCTGCCCGCAGCCTCTGCAGTGCCAGTTTGATCCCTGGCTGCTCCCCGGCCACCGGAGGAGGGTCCCACATGGCCCGCAGACCTCTCCTGCCACCCACTGCTCCCCTCAGCAGTGTGCTTCGGTCCTTCTGCCTGCTCTGCTCCCTGCTCTGGCTCTGGTGAATTCTCTCACCCTCCTGCACTTCTGACTGTACCCAATGCTTGTATAAATAAATCTTTTAAAAAAAAATTAAAAAAAAAATTCTTAGTACACTTTTCCAGCACACATGGATCATTCTCCAGGATCAATCACACACTGGGACACAAGACAAACATCAACAGATACACCAAGACTGAAATCATACCAACCATCTTCTCCAACCATGAAGGCATCAAACTAGAAATAAACCATAAAAAGAAGGCAAGGAACCCTCCTACCTCATGGAGATTGAAACCCATACTACTGGAAGACCACTGGACTAATGAGGAGTTCAAAGAAGAAGTGAAAAAAATACTTTGAGTTGAATGACAAGGAGGACACCAATTTCCTAAATGTATGGGATGCAGCAAAAGCAGTAATAAGAGGAAAATATATAGCAATACAGGCTCACATCAAGAAACAAGAACTCAAAGAAACAACCTAATCTCACATCTCAAAGAACTAGAAAAAGAACAAAAAACCCTAAAACAATTAGAAGACAAATAAAAATCAAAAAGAATAAATGAAATAGAAACTAAAAAAAAAAAAAAATCCAGAAGATCAACAAAACCAAAAATTGGTTCTTTGAAGAAATAAATAAAACAGACAAACACCTAGCCAGGCTCACAAAGGAAAAAATGGGAGAAAGCACAAATAAATAGGATCACAAATAAAAGAGAAGAAATCAACAGACACTGCAGAAATCAAAAGAATAATCAGAAACTACTATGAACTGTTACATGCAAACAAACTCAACAATCTGGAAGAGATGGACAAATTCCTACAACTCTACAATCACCCAAAGCTAGATAAGGAAGAAATAAAACACAGAAACAGACCAATTACAAGCAGTGAAATTGAAATGGTAATCAAAACCCTGCCCAAAAACAAAAGCCCAGGACCAGATGGATTTACAAATGAATTCTACCAAACATTCAGAAACGAATTAGTGCCTATCCTTCATAAACTCTTTCAAAAAATTGAGAAGGAAGGGATAATACCAAACATGTTCTATGAAGTCAACATTACACTAATACCAAAACTGAACAAGGACAACACAAAAAAAGAAAACTACAGGCCAATCTCTCTAATGATAACGGATGCAAAAATCCTCAGTAAAATTTTAGCTATCAGAATCCAACAATGTATCCATAAGGTAATTCACTATGACCAAGTAGGATTTACTCCAGGGACACAAGGATGGGTCAACATCTGAAAAAAAATCAATGTCATCCAACACATCAACAAAAAGAAACATAAAAACCATATAATATCAATAGATGCTGAGAAAGCTTTTGACAAAGTACAACACCCATTTATGATACAGGCCCTTGAAATTCTTGAGATACAAGGAACATACCTCAACATCATAAAGGCCATATATGACAAGCCCATAGCCAATATCATTCTTAATGGTGAATAGCTGAAAGCATTTCCATTAAGATCTGGAACAAGACAAGGATGTCCACCCTCACCACTGCTTTTCAATATAAATCCGAGCAAGAGCAGTAAGACAAGAGAAAGACAAACAAGGAATCCAAATAGGGAAGGAAGAAGTCAAACTACCACTATTCGCAGATGATATGATAATATACACAGAGAACCCCAAAAACGCCATAGAAAAACTAATCAGTTTAGTAAAGTAGCAGGATACAAAAACACAAAAATCAGTAGCCTTCCTAAACACAAACAATAAATCTGAAGAAGAAATCAAGAAAACCATCCCTTTTATTATTGAAACAAAAAAAATCAAATACTTGGGAATAAACCTAACAAAAGTGGTAAAGGACCTATGCAAAGAAAACTAAAACACTGTTGAAATAGAAGACACAAAGAAACGGAAAGACATCCCCTGCTCACGGATTAGAAGAATTAACATTATCAAAATGGCCATCCTACCAAAAGCAATTTACAGATTCAATGCTATTCCAATAAAAATTTCAATGACATTCTTCAAAGAAATAGAACAAGTATTGATGAAATTCATATGGAGCCACCAAAAACCCCAAATAGCCAAAGCTCTCCTGAAAAAAAGAAAAGGGAATGAGGCATCACACATCCAGATTTCAAACTATACTACAAAACCATAATAATCAAAACTGCATGGTATTAGAACAAGAACAGGCACATGGACCAATGGAACTGAATAGAAAATCCAGAAATAAACCCACAGAGTTACAGTCAACTAATTTTTGACAAAGGAGCAAAGAATATGCACTGGAGCAAAGAAAGTTTGTTCAATAAATGGTGCTGGGAAAACTGGGTTGCTACATGCCAAAAAATGAAGCTTGACTACTACCTCACACCATGCACAAAAACCAACTCAAAATGGATTAAAGAACTAGACATAAGACCTGAAACCATAAAATATATAGAAGGAAATGTAGGCGAAACACTACATGGCATACACCTCAGCAACATCTTTAAAGACTCATCACCCAAAACAGGTAAAGATAAACAGCTATGACTATATCAAATTAAAGAGCTTCTGTACATAAAAGAGACAGTAACCAAAACAAAGAGACACCCCACTGACTGCGAGAAAATTTTTGCATTCAACACTAATGATAAAGGACTGATCACAAAAATCTACAAAAAGCTGAAGAGACCCAACAAAAACAAAGTAAATAATTCAGTCAAAAATGGGCAGAAGAGCTAAAAAGGAACTTCTCCAAAGAGGAAATGTAAATGGCCAATAGGCATATGAAAAAATGTTCAGCATCACTTGTAATCAGGGAAATGCAAATCAAAACTACAATGAGATACCATCTTACACCAGTGAGAATGGCACATATTAAAAAAAAACTAGCAACAACAAATGTTGGTGAGGATGTGGAGAAAAAGGAACTCTCCTGCACTGCTGGTGGGAATGCAAACTGGTCCAACCACTATGGAAAGCTGTGTGGAGATTTCTCAACCTGCTAAAGATGGAGCTTCCATATGATCCAGCAATTCCACTCCTAGGTATATACCCAAAGGACATAGGATCATTAATTCAAAAGGGCACCTGCACCCCTATGTTTACAGCAGCACTATTTACAATAGCTAAGCTATGGAAACAACCCAAATGCCCAAAAATGGATAACTGGATCAAGAAGATGTGGTACTTATACACAATGGAATATTACTCAGCAATCAAAAAAGATAACTCGTGCAATTTGCCGCAACATGGATGGAGCTGGAAGGGATCATGCTCAGTGAAATAAGCCAGAAAGAAAAAGAAAAATACCGGATGGTCTCACTCATAGCTGGAATTTAGAAAACCTAAGTAAGGGACCAGGAAAAAGAGGAATTATAATAAAGTAAAAATCAAAATCAACAAGCAACTATAAAACAGACACATCACAGGGCGAGTGGGTGGGGAAGCGGGATTAGGGTCAAAATAAGGGGGGGGTGGGAATTGTATGGGGAATATAACCAAGATGAAAATGCATACATTGTGCAAAAATGAAAAATGTTAAAATATATAGAATAAAATTTTAAAAAAGGGACATAAATCATCTTATTATATACTAATGTATTAGTTTTTGCAATGAGGTATTTGTTACTTAAAGATTACTTCATTAATCAAATATCCAAAGTATTTCCCTCATCAATACATAATCTTTTTAGTTAGCCAATTAAATATATCAATTCCATTTGCTTGTTTAAAGATGAAATTAATATTTCAGAACACCACACAGAGTAAGCAAGAGTTAGAATTAATTACTAATTGTTTAAATTTACCAAAATGTGAGTAACACAGTTATAATCACAGTTTGGCTTAATAAACATACATGAAAAGACTAAGCCTATACTTAGAATGCCATAATCTGATGAGCAGAAGGGTAATTCAGATGAGGAGTCTATTGTGTAGGAAGTGGGGAAAGCACTGAATTTGTCAGTAGAAACAAACTAAGGGGAAACCATAAAGGTCATCAGAAATTACAAGACAAGAAAGAAAAGAATTTGTTATTCTTGGCATTCTTTTAATCATAAGTGTAAGGATACCAACCAAGTAGATTTTATATAATTTGCCTGGTAAGGGGATCGCCACCTTAAGGCAATGGCTTTGTTGGAGGCTTAGGGTAGTAAATTTAGGATGGAGACGTCACAAGGCCAGAAATTGGTAGAAATGATTAATGTTATCGTTAAACCAGCTGTAGAAATGAAAAATCCTTAAACACAATGGGGGCATGGGGAAATGGGAATTGTCAGCCATTACAGAGGACTGCTATAGAAAATATCCTAGACATGGACCAGAGGTGGGATTATGGAGATTGAAGGCCATTACAAGAATCACTGAGCTTACAGATTAAACCAATCACACCTTAAACATGATTAACAATAGAAACAATTCCATGAAGGAATAAACTCTTCCCCCAAAGAAGAACACTACATCAGATCAATTTCTTCACTGGCAAAATACAAATCTCCTCCCAAGACTGCCCACCATGTCTACACAGGCATCTCTTAATAAACCCGTTGCTTTCAGATGTAGTTCTGCCTGCTTGTGTCTGTGCAATTATCTTCTCCTTTCCCTTTTTCCTAATAAAACTGCTCTTTTGGATATAACTAAATGCCTTGGTCTCCTTGGCAAACTCACCAAATGCCATTGGAATGGGATCTCTGTCAAGGACCCACTCATCTGAAGCCCAACATCTCACCAAAAATGCCATCAGCATTGTAATAAAAACAATGTGTGCTAGTGAAGAAAACAGTTATTTAAGGTAGGGTCATACATAAGTTAAAATTTGAACCATGCCCCCAAAATGCAACATTCTTATTGAAGGAAATTCTGGTGATGAACATGAGAAAGGTAGTAAAGTGGGAAACTGAATCCATGAGAGAAAGAACAATTAGCCCCAAACAAAAATACCCTTCACTTGAACTGTGAAAGAATTTGGGAGTGGCAAACCTTTTGCTCCTCTCTCCCCACTTTGGTCATGGTTGTCTACCCACTGTATCTCCAGGGCCATACTGTGTGGGAGGAACAGGAGAAGGCACACACTTCCTCTTTTGTTTTGAATAAATTCCCCTTGCATAAAACACAGCAGGCATTCTGCTGAAGATTTGATGTAACCACCTTCCCCAAAGGATTTAGCTCCCTGCAGTGAGGGTAGGAGACTACACGTTTAGGGTAAAACTGGGTCTAACAGATTTAAAAGAATAGAACTGTTTATTCCCAGTAAAATGTCATGCAGCACTGCAAAGTGTTTCAGCAAACACTTACGTTTTTTCCTTCTATAACGGAGGACCTTCGGTTTCTAAAGGCAATTTTAGTTGTAGCTTCTTGTTTCCAGTCTTGCTATGGGTATTATCGATTTTATAATGATTTATGGAATTTAAAAGGTGGTTTGACAGAGTAAAGAATTCTAAATCATCTAAATCAAAGGTAAGATTTAATCAAATTGCAGCTATTAGCTGATTTTACCGGAAAAAAAGTAGCCTATTTTTTTTTCAATTATAGGCGGCTTTTTAGAGCATTTTTAATATTAAAGACAAGGTTTTTTAAAGACAAGTTCCCGTATGTGTTCTTTGCCTGCCATAATCAGTTTCCACTATCAACATCATACATCAGTGTGGTATATTGATTACAATTGCTGAACCAGTATATTAACCAAAATTTGTAGTTTGCATAAGCATTCACGCTGTTCTGTATTAAGTCAGTGTTTTCACAAATGCATACTGACATGTATCCACATAACAGTGTCATATAGAATAGCTTCACAGCTCAAAAAATTCCCTGTGGGTCACCTATTCATTCTTCCTTTCTTTCATCCAACCCCCTAGGAACCACTATTCTACTATCTCTATAGCTCTCTGCCTTTCTCAGAATGACATATAGCTGGAGTCAATACATATGTAGCATCTGCAGTCAGACTTCTATCACTTAGCAATATGCACTTAAGTTTCTTCTGTGTCTTTTATAGCTTGATCATTTATTTTTATCACTGAATGATATTCATTGTATGTCTTAAAAAAACAATTTTGCATTTAGAGATTATTTGTTATGATAAATTGTTACTATCATAAATGATAGTTCATTATTAAGGAAGGATTTATGTCCTCCTAGCATTAGGAAAAATTTTCTGGTTCATTTCCCTTTGGAATATAGCTTTTCACCTACAGATCTACACTAACGGTCTAGACTACTGAAAGGAAATAGCTTTTGCTAATAAATGATGAATTATACTGATTAATGCATCCCAATAGTTACAACATAACAGGGTTGAACATATATGAGTTGTTGATCTGAAATGAGTCATGTTAGTTGGTATACATTATAAGCTCTAACTATACAGTAGAAATTATTTACCAAATTGTATTGCTTTATAAAACGAAGCAATTAGAACAATTTTTCTTTCGTTCAGAAAAATGCCCAAATCTAATCTAATTTGCTGCAGCTGGACACCACCTGCAGGTGCCTGTTTAAGTACTCTGAACATTACACACTTATCTTTTAAATATTGATAATGCCATTTTTCATTTCCTCGACATGAAATCCCACAGGGAATAATTATGCTAATAAACCTTAATGATTCTTGCAAATAAATGATCAAACCAAATTGCTACTGTTGATTTATATTAATGGATGCCTTTAGGATGAGATTTGCCAGTACAGTGCTGCCTCTTGAATCTCAATTCATCTTATTTAGCTGAAGAGTGTTCATAGTTTGTTAAATAGATGAAGTGTTTAAAATATAATGTGTTTGTGCAGTTTTTTTTGCACTTCATAATGTTCAAGCATTACCATCTTGCCTTGTGGCAAATCTGCATTTAATGGTTTCATTGTACATAACTTCCTTTCCTACTTTTTCTCGGTTATGTGCAGTTAGGAAGTGACTACTTCCCACTTTCTGGTTGATTCAGAATAAGCCATCTTCCATATGTTGAATCTCATTGTTTCATGAAGACAATGAAATTTGTTCTGGATATTTTAACTTAGGAATAATCTGGGACTCACATTGGCTATCTGATGAGGTGATCAAGTGCTAAATAATTGTTGGGAGTGGGGAGGACATTATTAAATGACTTATTTGATTGCCCTATTTAAGCATAGATTAGTGGGCCTCTCCCTTTCCTGCTCTATCAGTCTCACTTTGAAATCCT
The DNA here is from genome assembly GCF_014898055.3 of Talpa occidentalis. Lineage (NCBI taxonomy): Eukaryota > Metazoa > Chordata > Mammalia > Eulipotyphla > Talpidae > Talpa > Talpa occidentalis. The sequence goes on from NW_023601104.1 coordinate 23,075,883, forward strand.
CACCAAGTCTCTGAAAGAGCTAACAGACAATAGGAAATTGCTGATGTTGTGAATTCTAAAATAAAATTAGAAAATAACTACAGAGTTGTTAATATACTCATTTCAAAATTAGGGAACATGACAGAGTGGATGTTTGTTTGAAGTGGATATAGATAAAATTTTACCAGGGTAATTTCATAAAATCCCACTTTTATTTAAAAATACCATATGATTGAAAAAAATGATCTTGACCGACATAAATTGCCTCAGTTGTCCATTTTTCCCCCTCACATTGACAGCTGCCATCTAAGCCTAGGAAATAAAAAGTACAAACACAACAGGTATAGGCACAGAATTGAATGAAAAATTATGTGAATTAGTAGCAAAAATAGAGGATTGACTTATACTTTCTGTATACACAGAGTCTGGAACTTGTGATGTCAATAAGTTGCTTAGGGATCTGTCATGTGCACAGAGACTGTCATCTGGTTAGTGATGAAGCAAAGAAGATCACATTTAACTCATTGTGAGGAGCAGAGGAGTCCCCTTCTGAATTATAAAACTCATACATTAAAAAGGTGCCTATATATATCAATATATGTACATTCATACGTAAACTACCTTTAGAAGGGTTTTTTTTCTTCAGTTTTTAACTTCAGAAAACGTTCCTAATTTAATCAAATTTGGTACATGTCAATTTTTTCTAATGAAAAATGAACCCAACATTTCAATCACTAAATGCATAATTTCACTTATTACAGAATTTTCTACTTAGCAAAAAAAAAAAAAATGACAATCCAAATATGAAATAAGGGAATGGTTAAATGATAGTTTATCTGCTTTGTACCTAGAGAAATGTGGGTAGCTCTAGAGAGCCAGGAAGAGAGAATGTGTGGGAAGCCTGAGCAGCCGCAAAAGAAAAGAGCATTACTGAATATTCAAGACCTGAGCACCAAATCTAAGGTCCTGGGGAGAAAGAGGCATGCAATAGCCTTCCAAGATGAGAGGCAGATAAATAAGGTGGCCATCAAGAAGGGAAAGGCTGAGTCCAAACTGGCTGTGGGCACCCAATGTAAGGTAGAGGAACACTGGAATAAGACTGTGCTGTCCTCAGACTCTCCTGCAGGGTACTTTGCCAGAAGAGAGAGAACAGTGTAGACGGGAGAGAAATTATGAGGCAGAATCAATTAATTGAAAGAGCTAACAGACTATAATCCAGAAATTCTGTAACTACCTGACCTTGCAGTAATTGATGACAAAGTGATAAGGAAGTGTAATGGAAAACATTTGATTTATATTAGAAAGCATTATCTTGCTACCATTATCACTTATTGAGCACCCACCACACGCCAGCCATTTCACATATAACTAATTGTGATCATCAGAAATGTGAAGTTCGCCTTACATATGAAGAAAACAAGATTCAAAAGAGGTAACTTCCTAAGATCACAGAAAGGGCCAGCAATGAGATAGACTTACACCACATCAATTTTCCCAGGTCATGCTCTTTTCACAAATCCATTTTTCAAACTATTGATAACAGTATCTAAAGAGAATTGGAATAAAATCCTCCAGAATATATTAGAATGCATCAAATCTAATAAATTAGGTGGCGTTCTTTTTTTGAAAAGTTAGTAATACAGTATTGGATCATGATGTAAATATGTTTCTTACTATAGACCAAGATCAAGAGTTTAAAAACTACCAAATAAGATTACATTGCCTGATGATCTTAACTTCTGAGTTACAGAAAATTTCACCTTTTATGGACTATTATCTACCAATATCTAGGGCATCAATTTCCTCAAAATATTTTTAAATAGTCATGGAATCAGACAGGTTTGAAGTATTTTCCATAAACTGCCCCAAACTTCCCAATGATTATAAAAAAGTTAATCAAAATGGTTAGATACTCTTCCTAGGTAAAACAGCTTTCAATTTTGTTAAAATTTGTATTATAGTTAATTACCACAAAATATTATCTGTCAATATCACAGATATATAATTTTAATTATTCATGATAAAATAAATAATATACTAGTAATATATACATTATATGTTTTACACAGTATTAATAGAGCAGTAATAGTAACTATTAAGTATCCAGTACCAGTTGGTTAATGTCCAAATAAAGATTAACAATCATGTTTTTTCAAAGGCAGCATCTTCCCTATCAGAATGCTAGGGGATGCTAGGGGAAATTGATCCAGGCATAAAAGCTGCATCTGGAAAGGAAAGATTGGTTTTCAATCTTAATTTTAGAAAAACTGCATGCCAAGGAATCCAATTCTAGATAAGCAGATACATTTACAGGGATCCAAGCAACAGATTCTTTCATCTGAGACATCTCCCTGAAGACTGTAAGCTTAATTTGCCTGGGCCTCCACATCTCAACAAGGGACTTCAACAACAAAGTAAAAATCTTTATTATCATCAGCCTCTTGTTATATAAGACAATGCTGGCAGAATGACAGAATAACCAGAACAAAGTGACTGTGGCCTAAAAGAGAAACAATGTGAAAGGAGTAAATACATTAAAAAGTTTGTGAATTAGGAAAGAAAAGAAGCAAATAAGAAAGTCAGAGTGAATAGAACCCAATGTACCAAAAGCATATGCTCTTGTCTCTGTAACTATGGTTTCTTTATGCTCCTTTGGATCTCTACTTATACCTATATTAATATATCCATAGCAACAGTTATCCATTGCATACCTATCATATAATTTTGTTCCTTACGGTCTTCCTTACCTAGATATACCTGAGAAATAGCGAAATAACCCACAAATGCTAATCCAGCCTGTTAGTTTGAGAATCTAATACCTGGTGTCCAGTAACCTCGATTGAGCTAATATAACATGTTTTTTTAGTCTATGATGCCATCAATGGTAAGACACCAGTATTTTATTTATTAGTAAAGAAAACACCTCACCACTTGACTAGGTTTTTACGAATTTTATAACCCATTCCAATACAGAAAGGTTAAAATGCAAAAAAAAAAAAAAAAAAAAAAGCTTATTTTAAAATCTTTGAAAAGTGGGTATTTCCCCCAGGAAGTACATAAACTTTACTAAAGTACATATACCCTATGGCCACTAGACCAATCAAACAAACCATTGATAGTCTGCCTCCACTAGCAGGGTATGATCCTGTAATTCTTATCACAATTTTTTTACCCCTCCTTGGCATCAAGCAGGGTAATTGTTACACTCTGTATCAGTTACGGTCTTCTGAGATCCAAATGCCAAGACAGAATTAGCTGGTCTAAAGGTTTATTTGGAGTAAGGCATATAAAGGAGGAAGTAAAGGATAAATACCTGGAAAGGCTTCATTAATGATACGGGTAGGACAACCGTGAAAGGAGAGAAAAGAGGAGCCTCAAACTGCAGAACACAGATTAAAAAAAGTCAGCCAGCTCAACAGAGAGTCCACAAACAAAGACTTCCAATTAGAGACAACCCATGTTGAGCTGAAAAGTTCTAGCTCTGAAATCCTGGTTTGCTCAGATATGGGCTGGGAGCAGCAGATCCAAATGGGCAGCAACTGGAGATTCTTGGACGTCTTTACTGGCAGTAGGTCTCCTTAAAGGGAGATTTGAGCAGGAAAAGCCATGACTGCCACATAGCACGGGGCACAACCCTCCCTCTCGCCTCCCCATTTACAGTGGCTGGCATTTGGGGTCTCCCTGTTGGCACAGGGGTTAAAGTTTCATGTTATCGGCTATCACCAGCCACTGCAGCCTATCCCCAGCCAGAGAGCTAACTCACATGGCGCAGCAAACCTCTCCTTGTCTCACCTACTATTCCCCTTAGCAGTATATCTCAGTGGATGCACCTGTTCTGCTCCCTACTCTGTCTCTGGTAAATCCTCTCATCCCCGCCACTTCTGGCCTATAGTTCTTGCATGCATAAATAAAATAAATCTTAAAAAAAAAAAAAAACAGAGTGCCTGGCATTTCCTGATCTTCTATGCCATCTTTGTAATCATCGGTGCCCCCACTGAACTGTTCCCTGAAAATAGTCTACATGCCAGATTTTCTATCACATCTTAGAGTCAGGCATATAAATCCTTAAGGGATGGCTTTGGCTGCCTGGTTACCTCCAGGATTTGACACACTATCAAACTGGGACCCCTGTTTTCCCACAAGTTCATACAGGGCTGTTCTGCTGTCCCCAGGTTTCCCCTGTTTGGTATGCAGATCAGGATGGGACCCATCCTTACTCCCTCTGCAAACTGCTGCTTAAGTATTATGGAAAAGGTTTCAAATTTTAAAAACTGAGGCTTGGAAAACTCTTGCAAGGAGACATTCATGATATGAATTTCCAAGTATTTTATGAAGGAATCAAAGGCATGCATAAAAGCATATGGATAATATACAGAACCTATTTATAGGATACAGTGGCAGGGACAGATAGTATCTTTGACCTTGAACAAGTTATTTAATGTCTTTGATGTCTGTTTCCTTCTCTATAAAATGGAGTGGGTTAGAAAATCCTTGAGGCCTCTTGTCACACTAACATTCTATGAAATAAAAGTCAACTTAGAGATTAATTGGGTTTCTAAGCCTCAAGCAATTAATTACACTGTTGCTGCCCTTTAACAGACCCATCACAGAAGAAAATTAGATTCAACTGACAGATTTTAATCTTCACCAACTCATGTTGATTTTAAGTCCAACATTATTTTTTAAGATTTGCAAATTAATGCTTTCACAAAGGGTTCAATAGCTTTCTGGGCAAGATGAATTTGACCTGACCGATTTAATACTAAGGCCATTTTTTCCCATTTAAAAAAGTCAGCATGCTTTTTCACTGTGCTGGCAACCTCAGCAGACACTCCACCAGTTTTATAAAATATTTTTTGTGAAATAATTTACTGATTTTTGAAGTGCTCAAGAACATCTAGATCAGGGACTTTAGCTCTGCCCACATACACGCCCTCCAATTCCATTATGCTTTTCCTATTCTTTGGCTTCTGATTTTCCTTATCTTGCCTTTAACTTGGGTAAAGAATAATTATTAGTAGGAAAACATTGCTTTATTTGGTTTGGATGCTTAATTTTCTAGAAAATCAATTTTGATTTCAATTTTATAAGAAAGTATTTTATCTATTTTCTTTTTGATACCTATTTAAACAATGCTGATATTTTCCCTTTGATGGGAACTGTGAATACAAATAGGAATACAAATAGTCAGGAACAACTCTACAGGGCAAGAAAGGAAGCAATATAATCCCCATCCTCTTTTCTCCCTCTTTGAATGTCTTATTGGTGCTGCCACTGACTGAACCTATAGAGAAATCAAAGAGCAAGGAAGCCTGCTGGCACAGACCCCACTGCACTAGGCACGATGAGTGTAGACAAGGATGGAGAGTAAATCTGGAAGGGCAAGTAGATATTCAGCACGGCATCCTTTTCAAAATTAAGTTCATTGCTATTATACAGGAATGCAAGTAATTTCTGTACATTGACTTTATATCCACTTGTCTTGCTAAATTCTATTTTAAATTCTTATTATTTGTATTCTTTTGAATTTTCTGTTTATATCTCTTTCCTATGTCATTTATATTCTTTCTTTCCTTACTGGACTGCCTAAAATATAATACAGTGATAAATAGAAGAACTAACAGGGCATCCTTGACCTATAAATTTGTCATCTCATTGCCAGATACAACGCCTGCTGTAAATTTTTAGTTTTGTTTTTATTATTGTAGATGTACACTTACCACATTTTCAAAGTAAATATATAACTTACAAATACTATATTTCTGTCACCCAGAGACTGACTACTATCTTACTGAGCTATATACTTAAATATATTTTTATAGGAGATTATGCTGTATATATTACAGTTGTATGGTGTTAATGCTTTTCACAGTATAGGCATTCTATGAACCTGTTTGTGAAGTTTTAATACTGAAAGGAATTCAATTTTATCAATATTTCTACGTTCAGAGAATCAATGTAAATAAAGTTTATTATATTCAATAATTTCATTATATAAAGCTCTTGAGAGGTCTAATTTTGCTTTGAGATATTTTTCTGCCCACTCACACATTTGATTATTTTCTTGGATATTTATAATTTTGGATTGTGAACTCCTGTTCAGTTAAATTTTACTTATGGGAACACTGTGTTGTGAGGTCTAGGTTGCAGTTATGTCTCCCAAAGGAGGCTTTAATTTTGTTTCATAGATGCAACTTTATACCTAACCCAGAACAAGCTTTAGAGGATTATTTCTAAACTATTTTTTTAAAATATCTGGAACAATTAACAAATGTAAAAAAAAAAAAGGGAAAGTATGAAAATATTTTCACTGTGGGTAGTAGCTATTTCACACTTCAAGTTACCCCCAAATAGTAAGCATAATCTGGTTAGCATATATCAATTTTATATAGATTTTTGTCTCTGCACTTAATTAACCCTCTTGCTAATGTTTTTTTTTGCCACAAATAATTCATCTGGTATTTGTGGGAGGGGAGAAGTAATTGGAGCTTGGCACAACTCAGGATTCACAAACACCAGAAACATCTGTGGAAATTTAGGTAACAGTACAACTACCACATCAAAGAGAAGGAAGCTGAACCCTTTCTTTACACAATATAAAGAAGTTATCCAAAGGAATCAAAGACTTAAACCCAAAAGCTAAAATTACAAAAAGTTTAGAAGAAAATACAGGAGGAAAGGTTCATAAAGTTGGATTGACAATGGTTTCTTGGATATGACACCCAAAATTGGACTACATTAAAATAAAACTTCTGTGCACCACAGGATGTTATCAACAGAGTGAAAACACAATCTATGGAATGGGAGAAAATACTTGCAAATCATATATCCAATAGGGAAGTAATATGCAGAATATACAAGGAACTACTGCAATTCAGTAACAACAAAAACAACATTTTTAAAGATTTGAATACACATTTCTCCTAGGAAGAGATACAAATGAAAACACACTCAATGTCACTAATCAGTAGGGAAATACAAGTCGAAATCATACAACATACCCATTAAGAAAACTACTTCAAAAAAAAAAAAAGAAAACAATACATGTTAGCAAGAGAGTATAAAGAAATCAAACCGTTGTGCCCTGTGGATAGGAAAATGGTGCATCCAACTGTGGAAAACAATTTGGTACTTTCTTAAAAATTAAAAATTATATGATCCAGCAATTCCATTTCTGGCTATATATACCCAAAATAGTTTAAAGTGGGATCTTGAGGCAGTATCTGTAGCCCCATGTTCACAGCAGTCAAACAGTGAAAGCAACCCAAGTGTCCATCAGTGGATAAACAAAATGTGGTGTATACGCACAATGTAATGTTATTCCATAACTAAAAGAAACTGACACTTGCTACAACATGTGTGACCCTTGAGTATCTTATGCTCAATGAAATAAGCAATCACAAAAGAACAAAGACTACATGTATGTTTCCACTTACAGCCATGTAAGTAGCCCAAGTCATGTAGACAGAAAATAGATGAGAGTTGCTAGGGGCTAGATGGTGGAGAGGATAGTGGGGATTTACTGTTTAATGGGCACAGATTTTCAATTTGCAAGTTGAAAGTTCTGGAGATAGATGATGGTGATGATTACATAACAATGTGAATATACTTAATGTCACTGAAGTGTACATTTAAAAATCATTCAGATGGTGTTTATTTTACATTTTTAAAAAACTGTATAGATGAAAGAACCCCACTCACCAGATAGTCTGACACTGGAGGTCAGAGGAAGAGCCCTAGGGTTTCTCATAGCTTTTACAGAAAAAGTCCAATTATTTTAGATTCATTAAGTAAAAGGAAATTGGAAGAAACAATAGAAAAATAAAATGTAGATCAATAAAATACCTAGTGCCTCCCCTGGTGGCACAGGCGGTTGAGTGCCGCGCTGTGAAGCTGTCTGCATCCTCTGCAGCGCCGGTTCGATCCCGGCCGGCCAGTGAGGGTCCCACCTGGCACTCAGACCTCTCCTGTCTCACCTGCTGCTCCCCTCAGCAGTGTATTTCGTCAGTCTGCCCGTTCTGTTCCCCGCTCTGTCTCTGGTGAATCCTCTCACCCTCCTGCGCATCTGGCCTATACCCCGGTTCTTGTATAAATAAATAAATAAATCTTTTAAAAATATAAATAAAATAAAATACCTAATTACACCTTGACTACTTTCTATTTCTGCTGGATGCTAATCTTTTCTATATCTTTAGTAAAACTGTTACATGTTAGAAACTATTCTCATGTGTACTAGGCTAGAAATCACAACACCAACGTAGCTGCAATTTCAGAAAAAGGCAAGGCAAGGATTTTGATTTTAACTTCTACTTTCTATCATTCTACCTTTCCTTTTCCTCTGTAACTTGCATTTCTCTTTCTTGTGTTTCATTTTAAAGAAAAAAAGCTTAACTCAACTTTCTTAAATCTTGATGTATGGAAAAATATCCATAAATTGTATCAATTTTTAAGGCCGGGTTTATACTTGCAAGTAATTTTCTTCAAATAAGAGATTATTTTATAAGTAGTCACATAACCCTTGGTGTTGTCTCCATTACTAACTGCAACAGTTCTTTTGGATTAACTAATGTGTCAAGTAGTTACATGAAACTACTTCAGAGATAATGGAAATTTTACTAGAACCCAACTATATAGTGGTTCCAACTCTAAGGAAGAATAAAGTTGAGTTCATTGACTCATAACTATAAAGCAGAAAAAATACATATATGTAACTAACAGATTTTAAAATTATTTATCTACTGACCTTTTAAAAATCACCCTCCTCTTACCTACACTCAGAATACCCACATACTGTGTAACTGGTTTATAGCGGTCATCTATATGTTGGATGAATAAATATGGAGCAACTAGTAAATATGGATTCAACTAGAAAAAACAATACGATGTGTAAGAAATGCTTTTCTAAAACGTAAAAATCAGAAGGTATTCTAACAACAAAGTGATTTCCAAATAAAACACCTAGAATATGGAATAAGTGTTAGATATGTATTAAGTTTCATAGCAACCCATTCCTCTCACCTAGTTAATACTTTAGGGAAGCAGAGCCTAAGTGCCTACACCTGATCAAAAGGTGGGATTTTGTTCCTCACTTTTCTAACAGATAAATGAACAATACTTAGGTAATTCATATTTTCTTGTGAGAGAGGAGCAGGTTGTTACGTTTGGTGAGTCTTGTTACATTCAGTTAGGTCAAATTTTTGGTGTAGGAAGGTCTAATTCCTTGACTGATTTGTGTCTTCTGTGTTTGACAGAAATAGCTAGTCCTGAACACTGATAGCAGTAGCTCTCCTAACTTAAAATTTAATACTACCATTGTTAATCCAACTCCCATACCTATTTTAACTTTATGGAAGGACTCTGTCTCATTGGTTTCAATTCTGTAGAGAAATTATTCATCTTTATTGTTACTTTACTTGTGTGTTACGTATTCCAAGAACTATCAGTACTACCAGGAGTAGCTGTCCTATTCTCCATCTCAAAAATTTTGGAAGTGATTCTTAACCTAATCCTCTAACTGTGAACTTATTCTCACCAAATAATCATACCTAATATTTTTAGTGGTTTTACTATGCACCATCAGCTCTTCACATGGGTTAACCTAATTCAACCCTTTCAACAGTTTTAAGAGTAGGTTATTATTTTGGAGAATAAACTAAGAACCAGGGCAGGTAATTTATAGTGGTTAATAATAGAATTATTAAGTGATGAAACTGGGATTTGGGAGTCACATTAAGCCACTGGACCATATTGCAATCCAAACAGATCACTGAGTATAGCCTCCTCAGCAATAAACTGAAGCTTCAAGAAAGCAGTAAACATCTCTCATCATCCTTGAGTGCTTGTAATAATAACACGGGGAGAGGGAGATGAGTTGAAAAAGCACCTGGTACCAATTCCTAGTCCCAACCACATTCACAGAATTCTTCAGAAATCGACTATCTCTAATAAATTTGCTTAATACTTATAGATGCAGAATTTAGTAAGTAGACTTCCTTGCTCATTCATGGCTATGTTTCTTCAGAGAGATGAACAAGTTAAGGTATAATTTATTCTTATTTCAGAGACTAACCTTGTCAGGGTGAAAAGCCATTGTAGAAAGAGGGTCCTTTTGTATATATATCTACTGCCCAGTCTTGAGTGATCAAACCTATGATCATGGGTCTTTATTACCTCACTTACATCACGAAAATATTTTCCCTCATGTGAACTATCTCAGTTTTATCTCCTATCTGCAAGCATTTAATTCTCAGTTTGCTTCCTCGGGATTTCAATCAGAAATCTTACATAGACAAATTATAATGGGAAGCCTGCATAACTAGTTCCTCCAACACATTCAGGTTGAGGAATTTTTCTATGTTAAGGAAAACTCTTGGATTCAGATGAGTCTGCAGGATTAATAAATTTAATTTTTCCTTTCTAATTATCCAGACTGGCCATTGCAGATGGCTAAGGCATAATCTCAGGGTTCTGGTGAATCCCATGGATTGCCTCAGAAAATGTTAAATAAGAGCAAAACAACCCAACAAAACTCTTACCCCAGTGTGATCATAGTACATGTTACTTATAGAAAAGTGAAAATATTTCAGAAGCATATATTAACAAGAAAACTTTCTTTAGTAGCAAGCCAAGTCCATGGACACTTAGTATACAATTCATACAACCATTTTATAAGAGATATCCACAATGTTAGCAACCAAAAAGTGACATCAATATGAAAATGCTAGTTGTAATGGGTACTTTCTTGTGCTACTCAGATCTGTCTTTAGGCCTAAGAACTTATCTTCCTAGGTGCTGGGAGTAGAGAGCCCTCAGCTACCAACTCTCTAGAGAAATTGCCCTTAGCTAGAGAGCACCAGCTTTCAGCTAGGATCAGCTTGCATCCAATGTTTGGTAATGTGATATGAAAACCCAGTCTCTTCCATGAAAGGGGAGTCAACTCGAAAGGGCCATCTAGTTCTTCTGAAGTTCCCCATCTTTGCTTAAGGTGCCTTGAACTCAGATTTTCCCTCTTACCAGTCTTGCTTCCTTTGCTTCCAAAAGTGTTGATCCCAATACATACTCTGCATGCTAATCTCTGAGTCTGCTTGGAGAACCCAAACTGGAATAAGCAGGGAAATCAAATTCTTTGTTTCTAACATGCTATTAAAATATAAGTATTTCCTCATACTAAGGAAATATTTTTAATCAGCATTTAATGATATAACATTGTTCGGATACTTAGAAATCACCTGCTACAGAACTTCTTTCCTCTGGAAATATGTAAGACTGGTTGATCTACTATTATAGAAAAATAATCAGGAAGGAGAGGCTCATTGAAAGTAGACTACCAAGTGGTCAAGTTGCTATACTCGGGGGGTTGTGGAATGGAATTGGTACACAGAGGAGAGAAAAATTTAGAAGGTTGCTAGTCACAATGGAATCACACAGAAAGTTTTTTGCTAAGACCTATAACCATCCAGCTTTTTATAGGGATGATTTTATAAAGGCCTCCACCAAAGGCATTTTGGCAAGGTTACAAGGATTTAAGTGACAATCATTTGCCTTCCTTCTGGTTCTTGGTAGTCTTTTCTCTTGGACTTGTCTCTCAGAAAATCGTTTTTCTCTAATCTTTTATTACTGAACAAATGCATGCTGAGGCTATTTGAATTTTAGTAGCAAATTAAATAGAAGGTGAAAACTTCAATATAGAGGCATGGTTCTGAATTGCCAATGGAATTTCAGACACCATGGCTAGAGCAAGAAAAGAATTTTAGGGCAGACAGCCTGCCCAAAGGCTAAATCAGCTACTTTCCTAGAACACCTTTAATAGAGTCTTTAATTGAGCTAAGATTATTCATCCACCTTACAGTGACAATTTGTTAGTACAATGTACTTCACTATCAGTTTGAATTTCAATTCTGGATTTAACAATTCATTTAACATATAACCATTGAGCACCCGCCAAGTTTCAGATCCAATAGTAAATAAAACATACTATGTCTCTGCCTTCTATTGGGGAGTGACAAATGAACACAAATGTAATTTCAGATGACAAGAAATTACAGCAAGGCTAAGATAGAGGACCACTGTGATCATTTTGACTGAAAATGTTTAGGTCAGTGAATTTACCTGAAGAGCTAACATGTAAACATAGATCTGAATTTTAAGCATCAAGTCATGTGAAAATTTAGGTGAAGAGTATTCCAGGCAAAGGCAAATTCCATAAGCAAAAGGATCATAGCAAATGAAGAGGATAAGAGGTTGGAATAATAGAAAAGGTCCAGGTCATGAACAAAGGTGAAGACCAGATTGCTAAAAAGAAAGAGATATGTTGTTATGCAAGGTTTTAAAGTTCTATGAGCTCTGTGAATATAATACTTAAGGAAGCAAGAATGAAGTCAGAGAGCTAGTTGGGAAGCTTGGCAGAGCAGGAAGAGATCAAGAATGGGGGTGTTAAGGAGGTGTGAGATAGTTGAGTCTAAATGTATTTTAGAAATGAAACAGGACTTGAGGTGGAGTAGATGTGGGGAATGAAAAGAGATGACTCAAAGATAATTCCCAAGTTGTCTTTGCCAGAACAACTGGACAAATGATACATCAACCAGAAAGTAGGGGGGCGGGAAGGAATATTGGGAAGGAATACATTTAGAAGCTAGCAAAAATCAAAGAGTTTGATTTGCACCTGTGAAATCTGAGATGCTTACATTCTGATAGGGATTTTGACTAGGCAGTTGTATACATATATGACATGTATACATATATGTCATTCAGAGAAGTTGGGGCCAGTAATGTAGATCATATAGAGTTACATGTCAACATAAGAATGCTCTTGAAACCATGGTCCTAGAGATGGGAAAATATTTACAACTAAATTCTGAGGTCTGCTAATACTTAGAATAGTAGTTTGATATTGCCAGGAAAGCTTTAAATTAATATTGAACTCATTCAATACATGTTGAGTTATTCTATGTGCTAATTATTAGGCAAGAGGGAGATAAAGTCAAATAGGACACACTATTAAGTTTCATGAAATTCCTAATCTATTGAGAACTACAAATGATTACAAAAGTTATTTTGATTCTACATCTACAGTATCAGTCTACTTTTCAGTCCCACTTCTACTAACCTAGTATAGGCCTTGAAAATGAGTAATAGTTTCTAACCATTCTCACTCAGTTTAAACCTACCTGCCAAATTCCTCTTCCTAAAGTAAAACTTTGTTCATGTCTTTCAGTAATTGAAGAGGCATTAGTTGAGCACTCACTGAGTGCAAAAAGAAATAGTCTTGTCTCCTAAAATGGAGGGCTAATTCCTGATTCAAAAACCATAATTGTATAATATTAACCAAATGTAACCTCAGCAGTTATCAAGTCCATGTACGAATCCCTTTTATGAATCTCTCTGTAAATAAGTAGATAACTGGATAAAAGTACGTTGAGTTGGTACCTAAATGCCTCAAAGGATGGAGAATTCAAGTTTTTCCTTTGTGAATTTTTTGTATTCTTTAATGGTTACTGAGGTAACATGGTCTCCGGCACTGTATAGGTCTATGGGGTTTTTTTCATACATCTTCAAATGTATGTTATCATACCACACTCAACACTAAAGCCAATAACCTTCCACCATAGTCTATTTTGCCCCTATTTTACTCCTTTTCCCCTTGTCCCCCCTCAGTACCCTCAGTGTGTAGTCAGATTTCAATGGTTTTGATTAGTTTTCTCTGTTCATTGTTTCCTATATTTCACATAGGAATAAAATCATTTGATATTTGCCTTTCTCCTGACATATTTTGCTAAGCATAATCTGTTCCATCCATGTTGTTGCAAATTTTTTTTATACCTGAGTAGGATTTAATTGTGAGTACATATCTTCTCAGTTTATTCATCAGCTGTTGGACACATAGGTTGTTGCCATAATGTTTCTATTGTAAAGAATGCTGCAATGAACATAGAGGCGCATATATCCCTTTAAGTTAGCTTTTCTTTTTTTGGATAGAATTTATTTTATTTAAAAAGAATTCAATACGTATTCAAGATACTGGAAATTTTTGTGAGTTTTTCCTTCAGTGATGCTTCCTACTTAGAGTGTTAGTTTTTTGATGAGCATTCAAGGTCTGCTATAATTTGACAATAAGGGATTTCAGTCTTAACTTGTAATATTCTCTTTCACATCTTTTCTGAATATGCTTTCATACCACCACACTTTTCCTCAGCAACCTCCTATCAAATCCTTTTTGATTGGGTTCAAGTACCACCTCTTCAAAAAACCACCTGGAGATCCTTGGCTGACCCTTTGTCTCCCTCACCAGAAAATGCTCAGACTTGTCTTACCTTCCTTATGTGACTTCATCTTGGTGATTGGCACGAGTGTCCTCTTTTTCATGCCTCACTGAAAGGCCTGTGAGATGTGGCCCATGCCTGGACAACTCTGTCTCCTCCACAGCACGGGGACTTGAAAGTTTCCTCAGACCCTCATGGAGGGAATAAAGCAGCAATTCTCTGGATCTGTTTCCCACTTTGAAAAGAAAGAAACTACTAGCTTTCCTATTAATACTCTGATTCCCAAATTTAAAGTATCAAACACCAAGCATCCCTGGTGGTGCATCGGGTTGAACGCAGTGCTGTGAAGCTGCTCACAGCCTCTGCAGTGAGTGTTCGATTCTCAGCTGGCCAGGGAGATACCCACATGGCGCGACAGACCTCTCCTGTCCCGCCCGCTGCTCCCCTCAGCAGTGTATTTCAGTCAATCTCCCTGTTCTGCTCCCCACTCTGTCTCTGGTGAATCCTCTCACTCCCGCGCCTCTGGCCTGGACCCCAGTTCTTGTATAAATAGGTAAGTCTTAAAAAAAAAATAAAGTATCAGACACCTATTGGCACCTGACATTGTTTTTTTCCCATTTCAAAGTAAAAGCACAATTGTAATTTGGGGAGGAAAGACAATACACATGAAACAATTACCTTATACACTGAAAATAAGGTTAGTTGTAAGCAACAGAGAGTAACAAAGAAGTTCATGTAGGGAGTTGATGTAGGTGTTCAAGAGTCACCAAGTAAATTTAAGGAGAAGAGAAAAGTTAGTTGAATTGGACTTTGAAGCCCCGCTTAATAGTTATTCAAAGTCCTAGGCAATTTAAGTCTGAAGCAATGGCTGAGGCAGGGACACTAGAGGGAGCCAAGGCCTGCAGTCTGGAAAGAAAGCTTTCAGCTCAATTAGCCTTAGATTCAGTGATTCTAAAACATTTACTTAGTAGATTGAGAAGTATACTTTTTAATCACATATTGAAATTCCTCCATAGAACAATTTCCAAAAGGAAAATCATGTTCAATCTTTACTGGTGCTAAGCCTCTTTTGAGATGTAAGTATTTAAGTCTGTGCATTTCATGTTGTTTTTGCCAGTGGATATCTCTTGAATGTTAACTGAACTAATCTAAAACATTTAACAACACTTAGTGGAGCTGCTGAGAGTAAAAGTAGAGAAGGATCACGTGGGATCCCGACCAAAGAGCTTCTTGCCCATTCAATCTAGTCTGAGTCTGGGCTGTGCTGTGATCACCCACCTCCCAGTTCCCAGAGCTCCAGGCTGTCATACCTCCAGGTTCCGGAGGTTGCTGCTTATATTTTCAAATACCAGGTCTCTAGGATGGATTATAACCTGAAATCACCCCTCTCATCTTTTCACTTGTCTAATTCCACAGAAAATCCTAAGCAAATAGTACTTAAAATTTCCTAAAAGTTCTGGAGCAGCAGTGAAAGCTCAGTTTAGCCAACATAATACTTGCTAGTGCCTGCCTGATAGACAGCTGAGACCAATGCTCCCACCCACAAGCAGGTGATAACAATGAAAAGGTGAAAGAAAGTAGGAAAAGCCCTGATTTATTGCCCTGCCTCAAATAGGGAGACATTAAATTCTGTGAAACTGTACTCCTACCAAAGGTTTAGAACTATATAAAATGTTTTCGCTATAGATAAATGTTTATTTGTACTAAAATTGGGGACACAGGCACTTAATAAAAGGTAAAAGACTTAAGACTTATACCACTTAAAAAGAAAAATGAGTAAATTAAATAAGTGTTCACACATAAGACCAAGTAAGTGGTTACCAGGAGGAGCAGGGGTAAATCAAATCAAAGATGCCCACTGGACTTTAAGTGATGACCCTAATGTAGTATGTGCAAACATTGCTTTATAATGATGTACACCTGAAGCCTATGATGTTATAAAGCAATTATTGCTCCAATAAAAAATTTTAATTCCAAAAATATTTTCAAAAAGGTAAAAAGGCTATCATAACTCAGAAGCGATATTGAAATAGAGCTAGGCCAGGTCTAAGGTAGAGAAAACCTCAGGGTCAAGGGGGTGACGCTTTGGAGAACCCTGGCTTGGAGGGTGTTCCCACACTACCTCCTCCCACTGGGAGGCTCCCTTTCATGCCGATGCCACTTTCAGAACTCCTGTCATGTGACTGGCACAGGTTTCCAGTTAAGCTGAGGGCAGGAGGCTGAGCACCAAGTCTGGAGAGAAAGTTGTGGGGGCAGCGTTTAAGGTAAAAGGGGGCACATTATCTAGCATCTCTTTGTACCTTCCCAACCCACACTGTTGCTCTGCTGTCCTGATGCTTGCCCGCTCCCCCTGCACCCAAAAGGAATGAGGAAAGGGAGACAAAAGTAAAGCCAGTGGAGAATGGCTCTGAGCACTGGAGACGCCCAGGGAGGCTGAGCCAGGTAAGCAGGAGAGAACAAGGCTGAAGCTGCTTCTCCTCATGGATGAGACAGGACAGAACCAAGTTCTGTGCAGGCAGAAAGGCCCTACAAAGCCAACCTTAAGGCAGAGGGTGCTGTGAGAGCTGGGGAGAGGGCTACACGTTCCTTTCGTTCGCGCGGCTTACTTTGCTCAGTCACATCCTGCTTTTCCCAGAAATAGGTCCTGTCTGGTTTCCCTCCATAGGAAGCGAAAACTCGTGAGAGTGCAGGCAGAATGGAGAGAGCAGTAAGCATCCTGCTCCGTCTCTGAGGGCCCTATTTGAACCTGCGATAGGCAGGGCCAGCCTTGAGGCTGAGCCAGGCCACGCACCACGTGCGGGCTCGAGGCTTGGGCCCACAGCTGTGCCTCACTAGCTTATGGCGCCAGGGTGGGAGTGAGTCAGACCCCCTCAGTCAGCAGCTGCCAAAGGCAAACCAGACCTCAAGTTTCCCTGTCCTTGAAGCTCTGAAACGAGAGTCGGCCCTCTTTGCGCACGGAACTAGGGATGGCCACATCAAGAACACCGACTCTGGTGGAAGGAAGTGACCTCCTTCAGCACACACAAGCAGCCACAGTCACCTCCTCTCCCAGCTGGCTCCTGTGGTTTGGATGTGACTTGAATGTAAAGCTCAGGAAAAGCTAAAAAGTGTTCCCACTTATATATTCCTCCCTATTTCCATGAAGTAAATGCTTCAAGATGGGGTCTAGGGCCCACCCTCTTCATAAAATTACCCTTTACTTCAGCAGCTGACCCTTTGTTCCCTCACCCGATATCACTGAGACTTATTCTTACCTTCCTTGTGTGTGTCTCCACCTTGGCTATTGGCAGGAGTGCCCTCTGCACTGAAAGGCCTGTGGGAGCTGGCCCATTCTAGTGCCAGCAAGCACAGGGCAGTTTCTATGGGTTGGAGCAGATTGATGGAGAGTCCCGGAGCTTTAATGCTCTCTCAGGGAACCAGGTACACAAGCACGCCATTCTTTGGGCTCTCTCTGGCATTCTCTCTCACACTGTCCTCTCGCGGTCTCTCCCCTTCTGTAGTGACGCCGTCCATCTTCCCAAAGCCGTCCTCGGTCTCTGCTTTTAGCTCCACCGCCAGGCGCAGGTGCGCACACTGACGCATGCGCGCACACCCATACTCAGGTGTCCATAATCAGACCCATGGGCGGGCCCTGCGCCCACGCTCCCAAGCACCTTCTGCATTAACATGACCAAGGCCGCAGGTGACAACCATAAAGGCTACTAGTGTAACAAGCCTGATTAATTCATTTACCTTACACCCATCCATGGACATCTCTGCCTCTCCACAGCTGTCAGCCCCGGGACTTGAAAGTCTCCTTAGACCGTTATCTGTGAAAGGGGCATGCTATATTAATGTCTACATGCTCTTATTTGCTGATTCCTAATTTAGATCAAATATTAGACACCCGCTATACACCTCATACCGTGTGTGTCTCATTGCAGAGACATGAAAGACACAAATGTGACCTTGTTGCTGTAACACAACATGAAAGGACCAATTACATTATGATGTTGAATAAAATGAAATGCTAAATTGTAAAATTATAAAAGGAGGGAGAGAAACATGTTGTCCAGTAAGGACCTGGAGGCTAAAAAGAAAAGTACAGTCGATCCTTAACTGCAAAGGTTTTAAGTACACAGGCCAGTGTACTTGTGATTTTTTTTTCCCGATGACATGTTGGAAAAACTTGGAGTTTTGTAAAATTAAAAAACAAAACAACTCTGATGAACTGTGTTACCCAGAAATATCAGAAAATTTAAGAAAAAGTTAGGCATGTCATAAATGTATGATATTGTCAATTTTATCATGTACTATCATAAAATGCAAACAATTATAAAAGGATAAAATTTATCAAAATGTGCTGAAACACAAACGGTTGATGGAACCATTACAATTGTCAGATGCAAACAAACAGTATCAGGAAGGCTTCAGTCAACAACAGGTTATTAGTTGGTAAATTTTTGGGGAGTCAAAAGTTACACACAGTGTCAACTGTGCAGCAGTGGATGCCACTAAACTGCCATGTTGTTCAGGGTCCCCTAGTTAGTTGAAGTAAGCTGTGAGGCAGGGTGAACTTCCTCAGGCAGGCAGTCCCACAGATGTTGCAGCCCTTGCCCAGGATGTCCTGCCTGGAGACCTTTGCTACCACTGAGGAAACTGGAGTTAAGTCCAGAGCTTGGCATGGTCCCTGGCAGAACAGCTCGCCATCTCCCTGGCTGCTCTGTCTTCTTGTTGATCTTTAAGCATCCCAGGCAGAAGTTGCAGTCATTGTAGAGGATTCTTGAAATCTGCTCCTTGAATCTTGGGAGAACTGGAATGAGGTGGTTGGGAGTCTCTCTTTACTTCTTCCTCCTTCTTAGCTGAGTAGGAGTGGATTTGGCTTGGGTCATCCAAGGATAGAAGCTTCTGACTTCTTACAGGGCTGCCTAGTTCATTACCCTTGCCATGCATGACACATGGGGTGCCGTTTTCATGCTCCATCAACCAGGTACTGGGAAGTGACTCTGATTCTCACTTGCCCTCAGCTCATGGATCCAAGATGCCTCTAAACCTCATACCTCAGAGATGAGCCTTTTCCTTTTCTAGTGTTGGCACATGTCTCAGGGGTAGCTTGTTCCTTTATCCATATGAGAGTGAGTAGGAACAGAGCCTCCTAGAAACCAGTCTTGGGCCTTTTTTTAATTTTGAACCAGCTCTAATGAACTCTGGGATAACACGATCTGTGAGTCTAGCCAACAGGCAAACCCTGAGCTTGCCACAGGCTGGTGTAATGGTGGCATGTTTTAAGACTTCCCAAGGCCTTCACTATGTTTCCTATCTCAGCCAACACTCCCTCCCTGGGTATATATATATATATTTTTGTCACTAGTGCCTAGCACAGAGCCAGCAGGCAGAAGATACTCAGTAAAGGATGCTGAATCCTGAGAGACACACTTGGCAGATGAATGACACCAGCTAATGCAGCCTTAAAGCTATGGTATGACTCAATGATAAAACTAAATATTCTCTATCTCACTTTACAATTACAACCGTAAATCTGAAACCCCATCTTTTGGAAAAGCATTGTCTCCACTGTGATGCCCACGTCAATGATCCTGCTTATCAAATTCTGGTGAGCGAGCGTAGAAGGAACAGCTCTCTGTAATCTATTTACCTTAAGGAGCTCAGTCACGTGCTCAGCTCATAGCCCGTTTATCAGGATGAAGGATGCTCTCTGGAGAGAGCAGACAGCAGGACAGGCCGAGCTCGGATGACAGTCTGCCCTGTGGAGATTGACTTTAATGAAGCACAGAATAAACAGGAAGATTAAGAGGGTGCAAAAATCAGTGACAAGTTTTGAGTTCACCTCTCTGTAGGAAATGAAAGGCTCTCCGTACAGCTGAGCGCTGTCTCTGAGTTATAGATGGGGGCATCTGTTTGGTCACTAATGATTTCATGCTATCTAGATCTGCCTCTGCGTGAGAATAGAAAAGTTTTCCCCCCTAAATTTACAGATGCACTTCTGTGTATTTTTTCAAAATGCAAGTTGCTTGATAGTGAGTAAAGAGATTAGACTTACTGAAGGGTTTGAGAAATTTAATAAATTAAAATGTTTGTCTGCTATATAAGGACTAAATATCTTTAATGATGCTCATTTATACACTCCCTTCACTTTGTGCTGAGAAATCGTGTTCACTCAGGGGTTTGTCACTCAAAGATATGGTCACTCATGTAGGAATGGCTCACAGTATAGAGGGGCTAAATTCTTGGAATTAAACAAAACCAAAAATCTAGTCTTCCTCACAAAGTTGTGCCATTTCTATAAGCACTTATTGACATCCTGACATCTCATTGTATGTTGTCTCAGTTCCTCACTGAATGTGTTTTTTTTTCTGATACAGAGGAAGAAATATGGATTACAAAACAGTCAAAGGAACATAATCCAGAATTCATACCCGTCTTTTGGAGAGGATGATTTTATTTAGAGGATGCAAATGGGAATATATTCTTATTTCATTGTAGTTTCTTTTTTGAAAACAGATCTCACAAAAGATAAGGACAAAGTATAGATTTTATATAGCATTACCCTTTAATCAAACTAGGTGAATGGATATGTGTGTGTGTGTGTGTGTGTGTGCAGTAGATGTACACATTTGGATATGTTTGTCAGGCAGAACACATTCTTGTTAATAGTATTGTATTGATACCAGTAGGTGGCAGTCTGGGTCAAATTGATAATTAAAACTTCAGTTTTTCAGCAGTCAACATTTATTGAGCCATAACTGTGAAGAAGACATTGTACTAATCAGCTGGGATATGCCCAAATGAAAATGTGTTGCAATGCAAAAGTAACTCAAAATTATATTTTCAAACTATTTTCAGAATGTTGACATTTACCCATATCCAGGGCACAATCACAGAGTGACCAGACTGCCTGGAACCAGGTAGGATTGCCAGAAAATTCCTTTACAGAAGAGGTTCTTTAAATAGAATGCTTAGGGGAGGGGAGGAGCCCATGGCAGCAAGTCACAGCCATTCCAGGTAAGAGAATGGCCTGTCGAAAAGTTTCTTGGGAACCAGAGTGGTGTATATGGGTTTGGATCTACTTTGAGAAAGTTATCTGTTATAGGTGTAAGTCAACAGCTAAGTTTCATATAAGAGAAGAAAGCATATGGATGGGGTTTGGGGGTAACAAGAGAAACATTCAGATTTGCAAAAATAAACAAAGCAAGGTCAGCCAAAGTTATGCCTATTGATTATTATTACAGTAAAATTCAAGTCAGTCTACTAAACCAACATTTTTAATTTCTGGTTTTATATGTTATTCTGGTTTTATATGTTATTAATTTATATTTTACATTATGTAATTCTGCATATGATGGAACTTTTAGTCAAATGTAAACATTGTTTCTACCTACATATAGAACTCTAAGCCACTGAACTATCAAAAATCCATTGGACTGTAATTCTTTTGTTACCTTAATAATATCCTAATTTTCTGTCTTCTGCAAATTTTATGGATTGTTCATTTTTTCTAGGCTCAGAATAGCAGAAAGGTCATAGTGCAATGAGAGAAATGTATTTGCAGTTGCAATTTATCTTGTATTTATTTTTAGAACATTTGGAGCAATGGAAGAATCTTAATTGGCATTGTACATTCTAATGCAAATTCAAAGTTAAAGCAGCAAGGAGGTGTTTTAAATAATTCAGCAGAAACTGTACCAAATGAACAGTTAACTAAATCTCTTTAAGGTCTCAAGTATAGCAAACCATTAATGGGAACTATATTGCTTAATCTACAGAAAGTGTTTTCCATTCACCATATGTTACCAGGACTATCATTAAAACAGAAATTTATTATGAGGATGAGTCTTTAAAATGCTGTGCTGAGGCCCTGGGTCTTGGAACCACTGACTAGGTCAGCATTTTGTGTTTTTTAAGCAGTGATGTGCCTTGGGTAAGAAAAAGAGAATGAGGTTCATTAATTCTTGATGTGCCTTAAAAACAGAAATACTGTACTTTTTTTTCCTGGAAGAGGGCAAAACACTCGTAAAGAAATAGGTTAAATACTCTGATTGGTTAGTTCTATTCAAGATTAATAATGTCTCCTTTTGAAATTAAATGTGTGTCCAGACAAGCTGTTACTGGTACAGAGTTTTACAGTTTGCTGAATGGAGAAATTGTTTGTGGTCCCTATTATGGTCATTGTGCTGACCTACAGAACCAGTCTGCAAGAGGACTAAGTGATCTATAGCATACAGTCTGGTAGTAAAGTTCAGAGAAAATGTAACTATCTTGCTTGTCAAGCCCATGACCTGGTCTTATGAACCCACAGTTCTCTTCAGCTCAGTGGGTCAGTCACAGTCCATCTGACTTCCTCAGTCCCACTTCCGTTGTAAGGTTTGCTGGCCTTGGGATTTGTTGTCCATAGGCCATAACCTTGAATGTGAAAACACTTGTCCTGTTCAAGCAAGTTTTTATGAATGGAGGTATGTGTAGAGCTTAATTAAGTGTGGTGGTGGGAAAACATTAATCCAGAAATATAGAAAGAAAGAAGATCACATTGTAGAGGGTCTTGGACACCCAGGATTCCACCCTTTAAGAAGCAAGTCTGGGATTGAGGCCAGACACACACTCTGAGATTTAGTTCTGGCTGTTTATGACATATTTGCCAAAGCAGTTGCAACTTAAATTTTTTATTTGCAACCATAAGCCATGAAAAGTATCTTATTGCCCCTAAAATATTCATGTTATTGCTACTGCATGTTCATGGTAGAATTTGAGGGTTTGCCTTCAGCTATACCTTAGCATACAACAAATTGTAGTAAAAATAATTGGCATAAAGCCATCAAGTTGCTCATTTGCTCTCTTTCACTGTAAGACAATAAAGGAATTAAATGATGTCTCATTTGGCTTTCTACATTTGCATACATAAATGTTTGGATACTTCCCTGCTAAGTAAATTGGGCCTGATCAGACAAGCTAGTAGTGGATAAACACCTAAAATCTTCAATGTATTATTTCTTTCTGACTGTGGTTTACTAGCAATATTTTCATTGACTATTATACTGTATTAGTGACATTGTTAGAAGAATAAAACACATTAATGAACTTGTGCATGTTACATGTGAAAAAACTTATACATAACATCCATATTACATTTTAAATATACATGTAACACGGTAATACACACAGAGGAAGAAAGCCACATAAAAACCAGTATGTCGCCAGTGTGTGAGTGCAAATTAAGTCATATTAACATTTTAATGGCCAAAATACAATGACCCAGAGCCTGTCTTTTGCTTGATTATCCAGTTCTATGAGTTTGTTTGTCTGTTTTTTGCAGAGTCCACTTCCTAAAATAATTCTAAGAGTCCCAGGGGAACTGAAAAGGGGAAGTCAGAGGTGTCCCTGGGTCAAACATAAGCAGCCAAGGGAGAACATAGAGCATTTGAGGAAATACCAGCTAGGTGAAAAAAAGAAGGGGTATAGGGCCTCCCCGGTGGCGCAGCGGTTGAGCGCTGGGCAGCCTCTGCAGCGCCGGTTCGATTCCCGGCTGCTCCCTGGCCACCGGAGGAGGATCCCACATGGCGCGCAGACCTTTCCTGCCGCCCGCTGCTCTCCTCAGCAGTGTACTTCGGTCCTTCTGCCTGCTCTGCTCCCCGCTCTGGCTCTGGTGAATTCTCTCACCCTCCCGCGCTTCTGACTGTACCCAGTGCATGTATAAACAAAAACAAACGAACAAACAAACAAATAAATAAATAAAACATGCCTCTATTAAAAAAAAAAAAAAAAGAAGAAGGGGTATAGATGGATCAATGGCATATCCATTTCCCAAATTTATTTCTTATTTTCCACAGTTGTTCCATTCTTTTCATAGAGTTCTCACCTGGGCAGTCATTGTGGACATGACTTTTTTTCCTCTTTAGTTTCATTTTCTTCTTATTACCTCTGTACATGAGTTTTCATCTTGAAACTTACTCTTCTCACCTCTTCTGCCCAATATATCCAATAAACTCTAAATGTAAAGTTAAACTGATTAGGCTAAAGGTCAGCCACATTACATTCAAATAAGCATAAGGAATATCAAAAACATCAGGAAACAGTGCAGATGTCTGCAGCCACACTTTGATAAGCCAGCAGCTGTGGCCATTTGAACTCTCTCATGGGAATTAAGAAGCTAAAATCCATAAAACAATCTTCAAGCAATAACATTGAGTCTGTCTATCCGCAGAGACTAGAAATCAGTGGAGTAAGACAGCATCAGTGAGCTTGGTACTGAATCTAATTATTTCTGGTGTGAATTTATTGTGAGAAATGTAACAATTAGTACTTATTTTTAAACAGTTTTACACCTATTTATTATTTGCCATCACTTAACAATGCTTTCCATATTAAGTACTATTGAAAATTAAGGCAATAAATGGAGGGCAAGTTTTTCTGATCTTTAAATTGCAAATGGGACAAATGAAATTAAAATTTAAACGATTGAATTGCTTACACAACTCTGAAACCTGCTCATGAAAGCATGAGGTATAGGGTCTAAATGGCAATTTGATCAATTAAAGTGGTACGTTCTGCTACTGCATTTATTCTTTTTTTAAGAACTAAGGGATATGGCATAAAAAATCAAAAGCTTAAATATATTTTAAGGCAACTATATATAACTTTTGTTACAAATTATATTTCATATCCAGTACCAGCCAAACTACCCCTGCTTTCCTCTGCTGGAGGTCACCCTTAAAGAGTGAAGAAACACCTAAAGACTTAGAGATACTATCTAATTAAACCCAAGTTCAAGTCAGTTCACTAATAAGAACTCCTTTTCAGAACACAGAACTTAGAAAGCAGAGTTGTAACTATCCACTTAATCGACTGAATTGAAGGAAGCTTAGACTTCTGGTAACGGCTTTATTCATTAAGGCCCATTTATAGAGCATCTACTATATCTGCTATTGCCAGGCCTTATTCTAGGCAGTTTTATTTACAAAACATACTATAAGGCTAATTTTAGAAACAAGGAACATGAGCCTCAGAAACGGCAAAGCACTGGTCCTTGATTTTATAGCAATTGAGGGGCAAAGCAGAGAAGGGAATCTAGTTCTATAAAACCTTCTTGTAAGACCTGTAAGACCTTTCTATGTGACTTGTAAATGCAAGTTCTTTCCTCCACTCTACACACTCTATCTCTTTCAGAAGTGCCTGGGGGCCACCAGCATATGGTTCTGACATCATTGGGTAGGAAACTTGTCTTCCGAAAGTATGTTAGAGAGTAAACAGCCCTGAGTCCTT
Organism: Talpa occidentalis; assembly: GCF_014898055.3. Lineage (NCBI taxonomy): Eukaryota > Metazoa > Chordata > Mammalia > Eulipotyphla > Talpidae > Talpa > Talpa occidentalis. Next base: position 23,101,373 of record NW_023601104.1, read on the forward strand.
TGGAGTCCCATCTGTTAAGTAAGGTGAGTAATCAATTCTGATTTAAATAAACAATTAAACTTTATTAGGTATGAGGTTGGTTTTCTCTTGTATCTTATGCAGATGCCTCATTTTGCTTTTCCTTTCACTTATAACAGAAGTGGTATTGTCTTTAGACCTTTGATTTTCTTTTCTTTTTTTTTTTTGAGGTAACATTGGTTTACTATATTACTATCTGTCACTATATATGTCTTAGGAGTATAGGTTCACATCTTTTCAAAGACAAGTTATAATACCACACCCAGCCCCAGAGTACTAATAACACTTCACCACAGTCCTTTGGGCCCCCTTCACCCTTTGTTCTTATCACCACCCCCACTAGTAACCTCAATTTTGCATTCAGAGTCCAAGGGTTAGTTTTGTCTGTTCCTTTGCTGTATTTCTTTATATGCTGCATATGAGTGAAAATATTTGTCTTTCTCCTTCTAACAGGGGTAGCACCTCGAAAAAATTTTAACGTGCTTTTCTCATTTGCTTCCCTGGAACACAAGACTTTCCTTTAGTCTTATACTTCATCTAGAGGCAATGGTATGCATGCACTGGTGTAGTGGCTCCAAAAGGCATGTAAAGAGAGTCAAAGGGTCACTACTCTGTTCCTAATATTCAAAATAGAATTTTTCAAAAAGAGGTTAGTTCCCAAACCAGATTATTTTCTCAAAACAAGATTTTCTAGATTCCTTAGTTCCTCTTGAAAAAGAACTGCGTAGGGGCCTCCCTATGGCTCAAGGGGTTAAGACGCAACCTACGAAGCTATCCACAGCCACTGCAGCATGAGTTTGATCTCCGGCCAGGGAGGTGACCCACATGGCACAGCAGACCTCTCCTGACTCACCGGCTGCTAGCCTCAGCAGTGTATTTCAGTCAGTTTGCCTGTTCTGCTCTCTACTCTTTCTCTGGTGAATCCTCTCATCCCACCCCAACCCCACCTCTGGCCTGTATCCAGTTCTTGTATGCATAAATAAATAAATCTTAAAAAAAAAAAAAAGAAAGAAAAAGAACTGTGGAAGTATCAAGTATCAACTCAAAGGTTCTCTTTGTTATAGAGAATATACTCCTTCCACAATGGCAAATAGACAAGAAGCTACTTGCTCTTATTGTTCTATGGTGAGAGCAAGAATATAGTAGAAAAAGAATAAAGATCAGTAGGGGAAACTAACTCTTCTACACCTAAAGTATAGTGAGAAGAAGGGAACCAGACACAGGGGCTCCAGAATTATATTTTCTCTCTCTTTGTGGGGCACAGTTTTAAGACAGACTGGTTTTGGAAATAACAACTAAGCTGAGGGGCACCCAGAATACAAGGAGGGGTATAAGAGAAAGATTCTTATTTGCCTAGTTCTTGTTCTAAGGCCTTGAGGAGACCTCACAGCAGAAGCTAGAAGTGGGCCCTCAGCTCAGTAAACCAGATGGAGCAGTTGGAGCTCCACATGGTGAGGATGCAAGAGGCAGGGTCTATGTGCATGAGAGTGAGTAAAAGCCAAGTCAGCCAAAGAAGCTCTAGACCAGAGGTCATAAAACTGTGGTCTATGGGTCAAATCCAGCCCAGTGGTCTATTGTGTAAATAAAGTAAATGCCTTTTCATTCACATGTTCCCTATGACTGCTTTTGAGCTACAGAGCTGGTTGACTGTGGATGCACTGTAAAGCACACAAAGGCTAGTTGGCTCTTTATGGAAATAGTTTGCCAACCTCTGCCCTAGATTTTTGAAAGGCTGCAGAAAAAGCTGCAATGAGGCAAACAAGAACAGTGCTTTGGAAGTCAGAGAATATGAAGGAAATCCAAGGAACTTGGCTCCTTTCCTTAGTTGTGAGGTCACATAAATTAAACCAGTTACCTTCCTCTATATATCCAGAAGCTATCCTGCAGAGAATCTGGAAAATGGATGCAAGGCTGAACTAAGAAATTCAAGAGGGTGAGCATTTTCACCTAGAGAGACTCAGTGCTACCTAAACCAATAGTTCTATTATTTCAACAGATTGGTCTGAATATAGTTTCTCTAATGCCAAAGGACAGAACTTCAGGAGGAAGTCCAGATCAGTCATAGATAAAGAAGTTGCATTTCCTCTGAACAACATATAATGTGAATGAGTTTTATAACCCACTTATCAATTTACAGACTGTGAGACCTGACAGAAATTTTAGAGATACTTTAAACCTCTCATTACACAGATAAAGAAGTAGTATCCCTGAAAAACCATGTCCTTTTATTAGGTAGTGGATGAACTGAAATTGGAATCCAGATACCCTAATCCAGTAGTTCCAAGTACTAAGTTTTTAGTGGAATTATTGGTTCTATAACCTCAAATTCTTGGTCAGAGACAGCACAGTCAAACATCAAAGAATTAAACAGAGTTTCATAAAGAAACTGTACAAAGGTGTGACCAGGGTTTAGGCATAATGACAGGAGCATACAGCATGCCAGAGATAGTGATAGTGGGAAGCTCTTACTTTCCAAGGAGCTGAAGCAAAATAACCCCTACAGAGTAAGGGGTGAGAGGAAGAAAGAAGGGAGGGGGTGTGCTTAGTTGAGGAACAAGAGTGAAGGGATACAACTAACTCACAGTAACCTATTGAGTGAAAATTCAGGGAAATAAATCTCCTGACTTGACTCTCTTTGTACACTTTCATCTTCCTGCTAGTTTATTACATTAGCTGAACCCAGAGTATGCAGAAGCCCTATGGAGAAATTCGTAAAATTCAGCTTCCCAAAATACAGAGTAGGGTAGATATAATATCCAGAGGAGAAAATAGGAGAAAAAAATGAGCATCATCATATAAAACAGTGCCTGGAAGCATGCTAGGCTTATGGCTCGTGCTCAAGTATTTTTCAAATGAATGGATTAATGAATTTATTAATTTTAATGTAGATCAATCCATCATCATGAACTTCTGTGTGACTCTTTCCAAGTACAACATCCAGCCAACCAACCATGCATCCCAGCAGGAAAATTCCAAAGAGAGACATCTCTTCCTCATAATAGAATATGGAACTCCCATAGCTGTAAGCTGTGGCGTAGGCTTTGAAATTGACATTTACACTTGTTTCCTATTGCTGTACAATGAATTACTGTGAATTTAGCAGATTAACACAATGCAAATTTTATTGTCTTAGTTTTTTTGAGTTGGAAGTCCAGGCATAGGCAAACTAATCTGTTTTCTAAGAATCGCTGAACTGAAATCAAGATGTTAGCTGAGGCTGGGCTCTCAAGTGAAGCTTGCGGGTCTCTCCCAAGGTCATTCAGGTTGTTGTCAGCATTCATTTCCTTGCTCCTATAGGACTAAGGTGACTGCTTCTTTCTGGCTGCCTTTCAACAACTCTCAGCAACTAGAGGCTGCCTTCACATTTAGCTGTGTGACTCCCTTCCTAAGTCTCGCTTCCAATTTCTGGGATCCACCCAAAAAGCCTCCCTTTTGATCAACTGAAAGTCAATTTATTAGTAACCTGATATCTGACATATTCAGAGGGTCTGCCTGCACCCAAGGAGAGGGAATAATAGGTTATGTGTTCCAGGCAGCAGGAATCTTAGGGAACATCGTAGAATTTTACCTTCCACAGAGATGCAAGTTCTGGTGCTCTGTGAAGTGCCTGGATTTTTTTTTTTCCCACATAAACAATCGGTTTACATTTGTCATCCTAACCCAGAATCTTTAAACCCTAATTTTGTTTTGTTTTAACTTGGGAATATTGTCAGGTCATTTGTATTTTCACAGATGCATACTGACAAAGCTGGGTCATCAATAGTTATACTTGCATTTTAGAGTCATTTCTGATGAGGGAGTAGAGTAGGTCTGATGTCATTCAGAAAAGAAGTGAGAATCACTGCTTTAAATTGTGAAAATACGACTATTTGAAGCACCAGTGCCATATAGAGCTGTGGCAATCATTCAGAAAATTTACCTCTTGATACAGAAAGTAAAAATACTTTCATTACAGAACTGGAGAGTCTTCCTCTTCTTAACTTCAAACATGTTTACTTGCCAATTCCGAGAATTAACTACTATGGCCACTGGAGATCACAAACACATTTAGGGAGGTTGAGGTGATGACTTTTAAGAAAGAGGTTCAGGGAATTTCCTCCTTATAATCTGTACAAACAGTGGTTTTCCTGGAGACCTCACCCAGTTCATGTTCTCTAGCATCTCATTATGCAGAATGGATCATATCGGTACCCCTAGATGTGAAAAGGTGATTTTGTTTTTTAAAGATTTATTTATTTATACAAGCACTGGGTACAGTCAGAAGCACGGGAAGGTGAGAGAATCCACCAGAGCCAGAGGAGGGAGCAGAACAGGCAGACTGATGAAGTACACCTCTGAGGAGAGAAGCAGGCGCAGCAGGAGAGGTCCGTGCACCATGTGGGACCCTTGCCAGCTGCTGGGGTTTGAACCAGTGCTGCAGAGGCTGCGTGCAGCTTTGTAGCCCAGCGCTCAACTGCTGTGCCACTGGGGAGGCCTTGAAAAGGTGATTTTTAAAAAAATAAAAATGGTAAAACCAAAAGGTGGTTCTGTTAACATAAGATAAGGATCAGAAAACTTTCTTGTAAAGGGTCATATAGTAAATATTGTAGACTTTTTGTGCCAAAGGTGTCTGTTGCAACTAATCAGTTCTGCTCATCAGTATCATGAAGGCAATCATAGGCAGCATACACTGAGACAGTGTTCCAATGAAACTTCATTTATAAAAGCAAGCAGCACTCTTGATGTAGGTGAAAGCTGGTGGGCAGCTAGCAGGGTCTTCCATCCCTCCTATCTGCTTTTAAGAATCATCCCTATCCCATTTTCCTGTATTCTGGAAAATGCATTCTGGTTCCTTGAACATATCGAGAGAATAGGTATCACACACTCTAGGAAGGGGCCCAGCTTCTGGGCTGTCAATAGACTTGGTTTCTAATCCTCTCTGATGTAGGTATCTGTGATTCTAAGTATGTGGAATACAGCTACTCTGGCATCTCAGTCATGTCATTTACTCAAGCACAGGAGGGCCTCACAGCATCAGTCTAGGAGTTGAGGAGCAAATGTGAATAAGAGGCTGTCAAAAGATGATTAATGGCCACCCTCTGAAGTTTTGATTTGGATTCTAAATGACAAAACTGGACCAACCGAGGAAACTTGGTAATTTTCTCTGCTGCAGAGCAGCCACCTGGCGAATATCACATTGCAACTACCAACCCTTGGCAGAGGTTGGAACAGCAGCTATAATTATAAAGAGCAGGCAGGAGACTCTAAAAATCTCTTCTGAGTGGTAAAAATTCTGAAAATCAAGATAATTACAACACTAGTTCATCCTGATTTGCTTGGCTATTTATAGATGAGGAGAAGCTGATGCACTGAGAGGTTTTTCTTTTTTTTCTTCTTTTCTATTTGCATTAAATCCTGTGTGGCTCCTCTCTGAAATGTGTGCATATGCTGAGTCCATGTGAGATGCCACCACTGGCACTTGTCATAAGAATTAAATCCCTCTCAAGCTTGTTTACAGCTCAGCACTTGTCATACTGCTCCCTTGAGCTTCATGGCTGGTTGGGTTCTTTTTTTCCCCAGCTCTGCGGAAGATTTAATTTCTTTTTTGTTTATGTGTGTACTTACCCTTGCAGGTGCAGGAAAGAAAAAATTGCTGTGCCCAGATGTTTTGAAGCTGCAGTAGCATACATACAACTCCGATTAAATAGAAAAATTGCGAAAGATAAGGCAGGCACTTCAAATACATTATTCTATAGGGTATTCAATATACCTATGTTTTCTAGACAATAAGACTCTTGAATATAACTTAGGAACAGAGGACTCTGTTAGGGCATCACCTGCTCAGTTCATTTATAGATGATTTTAAAATGAGATTTGTCAGTTTCGAGTCAGGCCTATTACGTTTACCCCATTTTTAACTTAGAATACATCTTCCCAGAACAGAACAGTCTGGGAATTGGGTGGAAACATTGCCTATCAAGCTGTCTCAGTTCATTACTGGATTAGTTAGGCCTCAGGGACTTGAGGCCAGATTTCACCTTAGTTTTGGAACATAGCAAACATAAGCCAAGTGCAAACAACCCTCCTGCTGCTCATTGAGCTCTGTACTAATATGCAGAAGCTCAGCCCAACTTGCAGATGGATAATGCTTCTATGGACTCTCAGTTTGGATTTTCCTTTACCCAGGGCGATGGGTTAACCTGCTTTGTACACAGCAACTGTCAAACTCAGGGAGGAATTCAGCTCAGGAGAAGATATAAAGCCCCAAATTCTCAAAACTCCCCTTCACCAACCTCCAACAATGGTTTCCCATGACTGTATGTGGGTAGCTTACAACAAGCAAATTTAAATATTGCCTAGCACCAGAGCCTAGATCAGGATGCTTGTGGTGAAGGCCTCTGTACTCCTGCTTTGTAACATTGTCCTCTTGAGGGCCCTGGGAATGTGTTACTGTTTTTACCTTTCCCTGGAGGTGTAGAAGAGTTCCCAACTGACCTGCTTACGATGTTGGTTTATAAGAAAACCTCCCTCTCCCTTTGATCATGAAGCTAAAGACCCTCAATAGAATTTTAAAAAAGAGTGCCTGAGGCCTCTGTTCCTTTGTATAGAGGAAGAAGGTCATGCAAAAAAGAGAAAGAAGCTCTCACATTTTAATTTGAGTGCCAGTTCTGGATCCCCAGTTGGCAAAGCCTTTTATAGTCAATTCTTGGCCCAGCATTCTGCATCTGCAATATCAGAGCTTATTAGTGTCATCTCTTACTTCTGCTTCCCAGCACTGCCACCAGAGGCTGTAAAAGGCTGAGACTATACAGTATTGCAAGGCAAATGGCTCTTTAGTAACTATCACAATGCAGGTTTTCGCTTACACTGAAATATTCCCCTAATCATACCAATAATGTCTAACACTCTCATCATCCCAATACCTTCTAGAACCCCCACTTAGAACATGGGGTCATATCATAAGTCTTTATCTCCTGCAATGGCTGTGTGTGAAGGACAGAACAGTAAGTTCCAGGAAATATCTTTAGTTTCACTATGATATTGATGCATCTGTTCACAGGATATTGATCAATTCTAACAACAACAACAAAAAAATCTATCATATAATTTATAGGCTTGTCTATTTATTTTTATCTCTCTAATTTGCCTAAAGTATCCAATTAAATGTCAATTATTCTTAAGGCAGGAAGCCTATGTATTCATCATGATATAGTGGGACTTTATTAATGAAATCTGTTGTGGTATGGGGTAGTGGCTTTGCTAGTGTAAATAATTTACCATATCTCTAACAGGTAATCCTTATAAATATTTTAAACATATGAACTCTGTACCCTGAAGTACCGGTCAAGCACAGCTGCCTACCATCTGACTACAGTAGCCAGGCACTCAACCACATCAGCCAATAAGATGGTAGTGGTCAGATGGGGCCAGCAACTCACACACTGAGTGTGAATTTAGCAACCCAGAAAACATCTGCTCCCCTCCCCAACCAAAGATGTTCACCAATATACTTGCACATACTTGTCAGATCTGAAAATTCATTTATTTATAGTGAATAGTTCTGCTAAGAAACAGACGTATTGTGAGAAGCAGCCCAGTGAAGCTACTGTGTCTGTTTGTTCATCAGATTCATATGAGCCTGGAACAAAGCCATGAGGAAGGGAGTCTCTAGCTGGCAGATTCTGTTAGGCCACAAGATAATAGAAGATAGAATGGAGTCTGGAGATAAGTCCTAGGGGAGATAGAAGGGAAGAATGATGGAGACAGAAGGACATTCTATATGCATTTGCCTGCATCTAAAACTTTGTCTTAAATAACTGGGCTTGTAGATAGCTGGCAGAAGCCAAATTAAGGTCAACTAGAGGTAACCTCCTTATCTCTGAACCCACAAGTTCAGAGAGGTTGAAGTTTTTAATGCAATTGTTTCCTTTTTTCTATATAGTAGTTCCAACGTACCTTTCCAGTTCACCCGCCACTCTACTTACCTAAAGCTCATGGCCCTTCCTGAAACTTTCATGCAACTTTGTGCCTTCATATCTTGCCTTAGGCTGTTTGCTTGCTTTGGAAAGCTCTTTGCCACCCTTCACATTTGTATACAATTGCTCATTTTTTAAAACTGAGCTCAAAGTTGTTGCCTGCTGTGACATCTTTGTCAGTCCTCAGCTGAGTTTCCACTGACCTCTTACACATTTATTATCTTGTACTGGGATTGTTTGTTGCCCACCAACCCCCAATTGATAGTGAACTTCAAAGAGCAGCAGTGGCACTGAGGCAGAGTGGAAGAGTCTACATGATCATCCATGTAGCCTCAACGTTTAACCCACAGCAGATGCTCAATATACGAATAGAGCTTTGCAATTTTTAAGGGAAGAAGAGTAAGAGGAATTAGCAGGTGAGAAAGTTCCAAACTAGGTGCTAGGTGAGTGTGGTATAGTAACAATACTTAAAAGGTGAGATCCTATATCTCTAAAACACACATAATGATGTAAACCAATGTTAAGTCAATAAAAAATCAATTCAATAATTAAATTTAGTAATATAAAATAAGGACCTCCCATCATTTTCTTCCAGAGGTTCACCTTTCATTACCAACCATTTAACTCTGGACACTTTTATCTTTTCCAAGTCAGAGATGGAGCCCAGGTAAGTATGAAGACTTAGATAAGTCACAGGAAAAGTTTCAGGCTCTTGATAATTTGAAGATGAATTTAAACTTCAGTGAAGCACCAACAATAACTGCTCATGCTATTTCTTTATACATTTAACAGAGCGCTTACCTTTCAAAGCCCAGATGCGGCTTGATCTTACATTTTCTTCATACTTGCTACAACACCTGTTAACCACAACAGTGAGGCTGCCCGTCCTGGCTTTATCTTGCTCTCTGACTGTTGCTAGAATGTGTAACCGCGGCTCTGCAGCTGCTGTGTTGGCAACCATTCCAGGCACTGGTGCTGGTCTCTGGCCTTTGGGGAGCTTTAACAGTCACACAGTTCTTGGTGCAATAGATGCATCCTTTCATTTCTTGGCTCCTGCAGCCCTTCGTGCTTGTAACCCATCGCCTTTCAATGTAATTAGCTCATATGCAATTCCTGTGAGGGATGTGTATGTCCTACCCATTGCTGTTTCTCTAACACTTACCAGGGCCTGCCATTGGAAGGAAAGAATAAATAAATAAATAATGAATGAATGAATGTATGAATGAATGAACGAATGGAAATGTCTTCATTAAAATTCATTGTTGGAACTTTAATTAAATCGCTTCTATCAGTTATTATCCTCCCTCCCAATATGATACTTCTGATTTAGTGTAATTGGTTGCTTTTTTCCTCTTCACCCTGGAAACAAGTAATCTTTCTTGATTATCAACAGCTATGTTACTATACAAAAATAGCAGAGAAAAATCTAGACATGATATAAACCTGCTAATGACTTCCTCTCTGAGAGCTGTCTTTATACATCTCTAAATCACATTTAATAATATTTCATTTCCTCAATTTCTTAGACCAGTTGGATGTGGTGTGCCCTACTTGTGAAGCTGAGTATATCTAATTCCATTAGAGCCATAGAAACAATGATGCTGCATTTCAAAAATACTACTTCTAATTTTTTTTTTTTAATTTGAAGAATGGAATCTTCTGGTTTTTGCTTTTAGTGGTTTTTTGTTTGTTTGTTTAGTCTTGACAGATAGTGTCTGTTTGGAACTGTTGAGAAATTAGGTATATACTAAAACTTTATCACATTTTTTTTATCACATTTTATCTGCTTTTACTCACCTACATTTAACTCTTTATTTTCAAGTCAGAGAGAGCTTAGAGGTGTGGTGAAGTGGAAAGTAAAGGCCTACTTTCCAGGCTGAAGTTGACTGATCAACTTGCCAAAAAGTATTACACTCGTTTATTTTCGTGTCTGTGAAACAGGAATAATAACATTGACTGTATAAATTTCTTATGAAAATTAAAAGAAAACATTACCTATGTGACACCCTTGGTAAAATTTTGTGAAGTACCATTTCCACTGTGGAGTTAGTACCCTACCTTTTTGCCCGACAAGTCTTTACTTGCCATCAGGGATACAGATACAACATCCTGTAGCAGAGAGATGTCCTGTGTGCGCTTCATACAGTTAAACAGTTGAGCCAAATGTAAGAGCAATTTCACAATGTTTTGCTGTAAAGCACTCTGGGACCTTTTGGCTGCACCCATTTTTCAGTCCAGAGATTTCTTATATAGGCCTCTATCTTTGGGGTTTCTGATCTTTCTACTTCACAAATATTCCTTTTCTCCCAACTCTCCAAATCTCAGGAGCAGCATCATTGCTTCTCCACAAGCCATGGGGGGAGTTACCTTTGTTACCAGCTCAGTCAGCGATTCCCCCTCAGTCAGAGTCTCCTCACAGAAAAATGCTACAGCTTTCCTAAGATCAGGCTCCACTCCTCTGCTCTGGGTTCTCCCCAGGAACCCAACCTAAGTGCCATTCCCATGAGCTCTTAGGTCTTCCCAAGCAAACACTCCTATCCTCAGATTTTGAGACTTGAAAGAGTATACCTGCAATTTCTCCACTAGATTATTTTAATTCTTCTCTCAACCTTCAGTTATCCTAAAAACACCGTTTAGCTTGACATAGTGTAGGGTAGATGGAAGTTATTAAGATTTTTCCGCCCTCCGCCTTTGATCGACATCTGTGCTCTTACATGCAGGCCTGATGGCAGCACCTGGAGCAAGGTGTGGGCATGAGTAATTGGGCACACCTGAGCCAAAAGACAGATATAAGGGCAGGAGCAGAGACCAGAGGGCGGAGGCAGAGTGCAGTACAGACCAGCCAAGAGACCCTGAGAGAAAGCCACAGAGTCCAGAAAGAAAAAAGATTTGGTGGAGCTAAGAGGCCTCCCTGCCTGCCCTGTACCTGGTTGCCTCAATACAAATGGTGTAGAAAGATCATTAAAAGCCTAAAAAAAAGCCACTGAGGGCTCCAAGAGTCTTCCTTTATCCATCTGTCTGAATCAATAGACAACCAGCACTGTGCCTTGCTGGCACTACACAGAGTCACTCTCATTCATCATGTTAACCTTCTCAGACACACGTGGAAAACCCAGGTCCTTCACATGGGTAATAGATAAGACCACTGACAAAAGCACTATTGCCTTTAAATTATTCTTGGTTTTCCTTTACAAAAGCAAAAGCAATTCAGATTGCATGCTTATGTTTTGTTACAGCCAGTATTACTTCTACCTTCAAATAACTGGTTTCTTTTCAATTAATAGTTAATTTAAAAGAAAGATTTTTAATGTAAAATTTTAGTTTTCCTACTCTAAATTTTTCACAAAAATACAAAAATATGGGGCCCCCCCGGTGGCGCAGCGGTTGAGCGCTGGGTTGCGAAGCTGCCCACAGCCTCTGCAGTGCCGGTTCGATCCCCAGCTGCTCCCCGGCCACCAGAGGAGGGTCCCACATGGCGCGCAGACCTCTCCTGCCGCCCACTGCTCCCCTCAGCAGTGTCCTTCGGTCCTCCTGCCTGCTCTGCTCCCCACTCTGGCTCTGGTGAATTCTCTCACCCTCCCGCGCTTCTGACTGTACCCAGTGCTTGTATAAATAAATAAAAATAAATCTTTAAAAAAAAAAAATACAAAAATACAAATAAACTAAAAAATAAGATACTAAAATAATCCCACAAACCCCACTTGACCATTGCCAATTATTTCATTTCATGTTTCTTGATTATTGATTATTGCTATTGCTGAACCTTTCTTATGGTATTTCATTTGTATATGTCAGTGCCTCCAAATTCAGTTCCTATTTAATTTGGAAACTGAAATTTTTTTGTGTGTGAAAAAGTCTATTTTAAGGAAAAGTCTTAGTTAAACAAGAAATTTTACCAATTCCAGGTGACAAAATACAACCAAAAAGAATTCATAGTACGAGACAGTTTAAATCAAGGCCTCACCCATTCCTACAGTTGCAGTGTTGTGTCCCAGCTTTCAAAACTTTTACAATTGTTTTAACTTAACCTAAAAGATTTTAAATGAAAATAAACTAGAATGAATATGAGAAATGTTCCTCTTTGAGTCAGGGAGCTAGCCACCTTAAGTTTTTCAAAAAAGCATGTCTCCCCAGTGTGCTCACAGATAGTGGTATAAAAGACCCACATTTAACATATTAAAACTGTTTTATTTTTTATTTTTTTTTTTAAGATTTATTTATTTATTTATACAAGCACTGTGTACAGTCAGAAGCACGGGAGGGTGAGAGAATTCACCAGAGCCAGAGCGGGGAGCAGAGCAGGCAGAAGGACCGAAGTACACTGCTGAGGGGAGCAGCGGGCGGCAGGAGAGGTCTGCGCGCCATGTGGGACTCTCCTCTGGTGGCCGGGGAGCAGCCGGGGATCGAACCGGCACTGCAGAGGCTACGGGCAGCATCGCAACCCAGCGCTCAACCGCTGCGCCACCGGGGAGGCCCATTAAAACTGTTTTAAATAAGATAACATCACTCTGAATTACGCTACCAAAATGCTAATTGAGAAAAGCTGAAAATACTGTGACTTTACTCATTATTACATGCTATTTCTTAGCCAGATTCCAAACTTTTACAAATGTTTTAAAGGTCAGGTATCTCAAAGGGACCATGAAATCCCTGATGGGATGAACCTGGAATTTTGTTAGTACCTTGCACTTCTCTCCCATCCTCTCCTACTCTCACCCCTTACATATTTATTTTTTAAAACTCTTGTTCATAAAAACTCAGAAGCTTTAATAAAATTCTCTGTAGGAATATTTGAAGTGGTAAAGCTTCGAGAGCAGACATTGGCATAGACTTGCTAGTCTTTTGGAAGAGGCCAAGACCCTAAACCAAAGTAAAATACAATTCCTTCTCTTAACCAGACTCCTTCAAAGTTGCACCAGTACAGAACAGAAATACCACTAAATGTCACATGACCAGGCCAGCTGGGTTCTTGGAAGAAGGTAATCGTTTTTCTTTTCATTTTGTCCCTTAAAAAGCAGACAGACTTCACCACTTTTCTGCTGTTATTCTTTCCTTCTAGTCCAACAATCAGCACTCTTGTGACATTGGCCAGCAGGGGTTTGTGGTTGTATGAACCTAGTGGGTTCCTCAAGGAAACTCATGAAAATGTGGAGGACCTCTAAGGCTGGAACCCCAAGAGTTTTTGTCTCTCGAGCTAATGTGAGGCTTAGTCTTCAGCAATTAGTTAACGTGTGAGTGGCCATCCTTGCTATTTTTAGCAGTACTCTGATCCCAGAATGTTATGATTATGTTTGTCTGTTTCTCCAGTTTAGAGGGCAGAAGTTTGCCCTGTGACCTTCATTCTCCGGTGTTTCTAAGAGTTGTTGATTTTCAGTTTGATCAGCTTATTTCTTGTTGTGTGGATGGGAATGATGACTTCTAACCTATTTACATGTCAGACTAGAAACTAGAAGTCGTGAGCATTTTTCATGTGTGTATTGACCATTTATATCTCTTCTTTGGTAGAGTCTATTTAAATCCTTTGTCCATTTTTCTTAGATTGTTTGTCTAGTTATTGAGTTGTAAGTTTTCTTAATATATTCTAGATACATGTCAATTTTTAGATATAAAATTTGCAAATATTTTTCACAGTCTATATTTTCTCTTTCCATTTCTAAATGGGGAAGGGTTTTGATTTTGGTGAGGGTCAATATACTATTTTTAAATGGGTTGTGCTTTTATTGTCATATTTAATAAATCTTTAATCCAAAGTCACAAAAATTTTTTGTATTTTTTTCTAGAAGTTTTATGTTTTACACTTGCGTCTATGATCAATTTATAGCTATGATCAATTTGTAGCTAATTGTGTATGGTGTGAAGCATAGTCTACGTTCTTCATTTTTTAATGGCTATACAATTATTCCATTTCCATTTTTTTTAAAAAACCTGTTCTCTATCTCCATTAACTTGTTTGAAATGTTGACTGACTGTGTCATTCACATTGATTTTTATATCTGTCTTTATGCAAACAATATCCTATATTAATTTTTGTAGTAAGCTTTGAGATCAAGTTGTATATTTTCTAATTTTCTTTTTTATTTACAACATTTTTGGTTATTTCAGGTGTTTTTCATTTTATATATAAATTTTTTTTATAGTTGCTTGTTGATTTTGATTTCTTTTTTTTTTAAGATTTATTTATTTATTTATACAAGCACTGGGTACAGTCAGAAGCGCGGGAGGGTGAGAGAATTCACCAGAGCCAGAGCGGGGAGCAGAGCAGGCAGAAGGACCGAAGCACACTGCTGAGGGGAGCTGCGGGCCGCAAGAGAGGTCTGCGTGCCATGTGGGACCCTCCTCCCGTGGCTGGGGAGCAGCCGGGGATTGAACCGGCGCTGCAGAGGCTGCGGGCAGCTTTGCAACCCAGCACTCAACTGCTGCGCCACCGGTGAGGCCCATATATAAATTTTAGGATCAATTTGTCAATTTCCACAAAATCCCACCAAGGTTTTAATAGGAATTTTGTTGATTTTATTTTTTATTTTGGGAATAATTGCCATCCTAGTAATATTCCTTCTTCCCTTACATGAACATATTATTTAGGCCTTTAATTCTCTCAACAATGTTTTATAGTTTTTAGTCTTAGCCTTTTATTAACTCTATTCTTAAGTATTTTATTCTTTTGATTGTCATTGTGAATAGAAAAATGTTTTCTTAATTTCATAATTGTATTACTACATTGATCTTATATTATGTGGCTGAATTTCTTAATTCTTATAAGTGTTTTGTTTTGTTTTTACCAGATTTCCTAGAGTTCTTGCAGGATGGAGGGGAAGAAGATTCAGGGTTTTCCCAGAGTCCCTCCCCATGCCAATGACAGTGATAATAGCTCCAGTTCTAACTTTTTCATGTAGTGAGTTTTAGCTCAAAAAACTATTTGAGTACAAACAATTTCACTATTCTTTCATTTTGCTGATGAGGAAATTAATTGATTTCAGAATCACTGAGTAAATTTGATGTGTATATTAAAATGAAGTAAAAATTACAAAGGCAAACAAAAAAGGTGTAACACTAACACACAGAGGTAAGTAAATCAGTAAAATTGCACCCAGCCTTGCTCCTAATGAAACATTTTATTCTGTCATTATAAATACTAATTCATAGTAGATAAAACTCTTCAGCTTCATGCAAATTTCATAAAAGAAAAATATGTAGAATTACCTTTTCTTTAATTGGAACTGCATTCATAAAGGTTAAAAGGCTGCATAATTACTGTTATTAAATGTCACGTGGACTGATATTATGCAGGTTAGACCAAGAGGCTCTGTAACTCAAGTGTTAATTATTTGCAAACCTACACACAGGATGCCCCTAAGGATATTATTACTAAAGTGCCAGCCCTTCACTATGGTTAGTGTCAGCAAAGCCAGTGAATCTCTGCCATGTTTTCTGTTTATTCATAGAGGGTATAGTGGTATTTTAGCAATATTCTTGCTTTTCATGTATAATTGTTTCTACTTTTGAATTTACATCTTGTGTAACACTTTAATAATCCTTTTTATATGCATAATTCATTTAAAGTGATAATAGCCAATTTGCCATTAACTCTTCTAGGCAGAGAGAAGTTAGAGCTGAATACTAACAAGCAGAGAAAGAAAGTCACCAGAACTCTCATTTAATAGAGCTGAAGTTACACTCAGAAACTTTTTGACCCAAGATGCATGTCGAAAGGTCTTATTTAAAAATGGTATGAGGGGCCTCCCTGGTGGTGCAGGGGGTTGGGATGCAACCTATGAAGCTGTCTGCAGCCTCTGCAGCATGAGTTCGATCCCAGGCCGGCAAGGGAGCAACCCACATGGTGCAGCAGACCTCTCCTACCTCGCCTGCTGTTCCCCTCAGCAGTGTATTTCAGTCAGCCTGCCTGTTGTGCTCCCCACTCTCTCTGGGGAATCCTCTCACTCCCCACGCCTCTGGCCTGTAATCCAGCTCTTGTATACATAAATAAATAAACCTTTAAAAAAATTTAAAAAAAAAATAGCATGAGACTCTGACAACAAAAATGTTCCAAAAACCCCAAATAAAATGATGGAAATAGAAAAGAAAATGGGTATACACATATATATATATTTAAAATATTTATATTAGAGAAGTTTGTTATTTAATCTTGGTAGAAAAACTAATCAAAGCTGTTACTACTGAATTTTTATCATATGCTTAACTATACTTACCTATTATAGACATTAAATGTATTTAGTACTATAAGAAGAGAACGAAATAGCTACTTATTATGAAGTATAAGGTGAAAGCTGCCTTTTAAAATCTACCAGTTTTTATTATAGTATTAGGAGGACATCAGGGAGCAGCTGAAAAGAAGTAGAGTCTTTGCTATACAATAATATACTAGAGATTTAATACAACAATTTTCACTTAGAAACAGCTTTATGGTTGGGGATTTGTTTGCCTTATGGTTGTGCTTTTGGTGACAAATGTAAAATCTCTTTGTCTTGTCCTAGATCCCAAAATATTTCTCCTTTTTTCTAAAAGTTCTTTAGTTTTATGTTTTATATTTATGTATGTAACCCATTCTGAGTTAACTTTCGTATAAAGTATAAAACTTGGGTCAAGTTTCATTTTTTTTTTTTTTGACCAATGGATATCCATTTGTCCTATCATTTGTTTAGAAGGTATTTTTCCTACAATGAATTGCATTTGAGCATTTGTCAAAATTTGGCATATTTGTGTGGGTCTATTTCTGGGTTCTCATTTCTAATTATTTAATCTATGTGTCTATCCCTCAGGAGTACCAGTATTTCCTGATTGTATTAGCTATTCTAGTTTCTTTGCCATTCAATAAAATTTTAGCAGAGTCTTGTCTATACCTACAAAGATCTCACTGAGGTTTTGATAGGGTTTTTTTTCTTCCTAATTGAGGTGACATAGCTTTACAAAACTGTTTTCGATTTAGAGGTATAGGATCACCCTCTGTTCTACAGTCAGATTTCTAGGGTTTGTTATTGTCTTTTTCTTTCTAACTTCTTTTGCTTAGTATAATCTTCTCCATTTCCATCCATGTTGTCATAAATGGCAAGAGTGTATTGTTTTTTATAATGAATGATATCTCATTGTATATGTATATATCACATCTTTTCCTCTATGACCTGGTACAAGAATATTATTCAACATCATATTGCATCTCCTATCTAGAACAATTAGGTAAGAGAAGGATATAAAACAATTCAAATTGGGAAAGAAGTAAAGCTATAATTATTTGCAGACAGCATGACAATATATATAGAAAACCCTAAAAGAGTTGACTAAAAAAAGTAATTGAAATAATGAATCAGTTCAGCAAAGTGGCAGGTTACAAAATCAGTACCCAAAAAATTTCCTTCCTATACACAAAAATGAGCTGATATCCAAGATCTATAAAGAATTCATATAGTTTTGGGCCTCCCCTGGCGGCGCAGTTGTTGAGTGCTGGGCTGTGAAGCTGCCCATAGCCTCTGCAGTGCCCACAGCCTCTGCAGCACCAGTTCGATCCCCGGCCACCGACGAGGGTCCCACATGGTGCTACAGACCTCTCCTGTGGCGCCCGCTGCTCCCCTTAGCAGTGTATTTCGTCAGTCTGTCTGTTCTGTTCCCTGCTCTGGCTCTGGTGTATTCTCTCACCCTCCTGCGCTTCTGACTGTACCCAGTGCTTGTATAAATAAATAAATACATACATCTTTAAAAAAAAAATGCATACAGTTTAACAAGAAAACAAATCACTCAATCAAAAAGTGGACAGAAGAGATAAACAGTCACTTCTCCAAAAAAGACATACAGATGACTAAAGGGCACACATAAAAATGCTCATCATCACTTTTTATCAGGGAAATAGAAATCAAAACCACAATGAGATATCAACTCATACCTGTAAGAGATCAGCTCATATCAAAAGGACCAGATAGTTCCTTTCTCTCCACCTTCATCTACTTTTGGTGGGAATATAGACTGGTCCAGCCCCTATGGAAAACAGTATGGAGGTTTCTCAAAATATCAATTATGTGTCTACCATATGACCCATCAATTCCACTCCTAGGCATCTACCCAAAGAATACAAAAACACTTTTTCAGAGGGAAATATGCAATCCTATGTTCACTGTAGCACTATCTACAATGCCAAGCTATGGCAACAACCTAAATATCCTAAAATAAGTAAATGGATCGGAAAGAATTTTGATAACTGTTTCAATTTTCTTGCTTTTAATTAGTCTGTTTAGGTTTTTTACTTCTTCCTCATTCAGTCTTTTTTTTTTAACAATTTTTTTTTTAAAGAGGCACATATTTTATTTATTTATTTGTTTGTTTGTTTGTTTATACATGCACTGGGTACAGTCAGAAGCGCGGGAGGGTGACAGAGTTCACCAGAGCCAGAGCGGGGAGCAGAGCAGGCAGAAGGACCGAAGTACACTGCTGAGGGGAGCAGCGGGTGGCAGGAGAGGTCTGTGCGCCATGTGGGACCCTCCTCTGGTGGGCGGGGAGCAGCCGGGGATCGAACTGGCGCCGCAGAGGCCGCGGGCAGCTTCGCAACCCAGCGCTCAACCGCTGCGCCACCAGGGAGGACCCTCATTCAGTCTTGGATGGTTGTATATTTCTAAAATTTATCCATCTCTTCTAGGCTATTAACTTTTTAGCATGTCATGTTGTAATTTGTATTAAAATGTTTTGCCAGTATGTTGGCTTAAACATATTTTTAACATGTATGGTTTTCATGGACACACATCACACACTCATGGAGTCATTTTTCTTAGCAAAATTTGCATCACAAAGAGTT
The DNA here is from genome assembly GCF_014898055.3 of Talpa occidentalis. Taxonomy (NCBI): domain Eukaryota; kingdom Metazoa; phylum Chordata; class Mammalia; order Eulipotyphla; family Talpidae; genus Talpa; species Talpa occidentalis. The sequence continues at coordinate 23,120,141 of NW_023601104.1, forward strand.
CATTTTGCTATAATTTGTCTGAACATGACTTATTTGAAGAATCTGGCTTTTTTTCACTTATGCCTACTTCATCATATACAAAATTCCCGTATTTACTGGATTTTATCTGTGGGTTGTATTCAATTCCACTACTCTTTTTAGTCATGTATTATATCATAAAATATGATATTGAAGTGTTGGTAATATTCACAATCTTGGGTGACTCATTGTGAGAAAAGAGGGTTCATCTATGTTCTATACAAATCTTATTATGAGAAAGATGATAAGTTATTGCTTAGTTTTGATAAGCCCAATACAAAATATAGTTTTGATACAATAGTTCTGATAAGCCCAATACAAAATATCTGTCTTTCAAATACACTACTTAATTCTTGTTACTGAGTATTATGTTTATATTAGGTCACAATCATAGTTCTAAAAGCAAAAATGTAAGAACATTGGATACTAGGAACATTTTAGTATCAGTGAATGAATTTAAGGTACTATATTTAGTTCACTATTTAAGACCTCTAATATAACAAAAATCTTTTTGTAGTTTTATGGTTTCCTTCAAGGAATGATTGGTAATTATGTTTAGTGCAGCAGTGATTTTTTCTGATTGCACTGCAGCTCTAGCTCATTAGGGCTGAGCTAGAATGAGTTTGCACATTTTGAATTAGGCTGTAGAAGGGTACAAGTAGTAAATGAACCTTGGCACCATTTCCAGATTAGCATGTTAAAACCTGAAAGGTGCCCTTTGTCCACAGTCATTTCTTTAAACAGTGGAGAATTAATAATGCTCTATTTAAATGAATATGTTAAAATTGAAAGGCTGCAAAACAATTATTTTTTTAATTACAGAGTCAGTAAATATAAATAATCATTTGTCTACAGGTCCAGCAATTTGCTGGAGTAAATTGAGCTTCCCATGGCTTCCTCTGTCTGGGTACATGGTCATAGCAGCATCACAAGTCCTCATCCTTTATATGTCATAATATTTTGGATGAGTTCTAGGTATAAAATATATACCTAGATTGTATTTTGAAATTCTATTTGACAATGTTTGTGATTCAAAATAATAGTTTAATTCATTTTCATTTATCATATTCACTTATATATTTGGAATCATTCCTACCATATTATGTAACCATTTTATTTGTTCCTCATCTTGCTTTTTTTAAATTGAGTTTTCTTTACTTACTATCCCCTCCCACCTTTATTGATTTGAGAGGTATTGGTTGGATTTGACTGAAAATATAAAATTAATCAACATCTTAAAGTGTAAGTATTCCCATTCTAATTTTATAGCGAATCATTTACTGAGTTTTAAATTCCAATGAGTTTATTTTTAAGAAAATATATTTGGCTGTTTGAGAAATTTGCCTCCTTTATTTTATAGCACCTTATTTATCGTTATGACTGCTATTACTTCTTTTATCTCTTTATTCATTTAAACGAATTTATTTTGTAGACTTTTCGAGATTGTTGTTAACTCACATTTTTAGCCTGTTAATTCTCTAGTTTGTTAAGTCTAGGTATTTTTTTGCAGAAATAAAAATTACATCCTAAAATTCATACATGGAATCTCAAGGGGCCCAAACAGCCAAAGGAAACCTAGAAAGAAGAACAAAGTTGGAAGCCTCACAATTCTGATTTCACACTTATTACAGAGCTAGAATAATAAAAGTGTGGTACGGGTACAAAGAAAAACCAGTGAGATAGACTAGAGGGCCCAGAAATAAAACTTGTAGATATGGTTCAATGATTTTCAAGAAAGAGACCAAGATGACTAACAGGAAAGGGGCAATCTTTTCAAGAATGATGCTGGAAAAATTGTATACCAACATGTAAAGAATGAATTTGGGTCCTTATCTCAGACCATATACAATCATTGACTCAAAATAGATCAAACATCTAAATATAAGAACTAAAATAATAAAACTCATAGAATAAAACTTAGGGGAAAGCTTATAACATTGGCTTTGGCAATGATTATGAAAACAAAATTCCAGCCTACAAATATAAAAATAGATAAATCAAACTGCGTAAAATCAAAAGCTTCTGTGTATTGGAGGACACAGAGTGAACAGAGTGAATCAACAGAGTGAACAGGCAATCAACAGAATAGGAAAAAACATTTGCATATCATATATCTGATAAGTGGTAAATATCCAGAATATATAAAGAACTCCAATGAGGCAACAATAAAACAAACAACCCAATTCAAAAGTGGGTAAATGTCTTGAATAAACATCTCAAAAAAATCTAATTATGAATAAGCTCATGAAAAGATGCTCAGTTCACTAATCATTAGGTAAATGTGATTAAAAACAATGAGCTAGCACCTGATATCCATTAGAATACTACTATCAAAACTATTAGAAAACAACAAATGTTATTGAGCATGTATAGAAATTGGGACCCTTGTGCATTGCTGATGTAAATGAAAAATGATACATTCACTATGGGAAACTGATTCTGCCTTAAAAAATTAAAACTAGAACTACTTTATAGGCAACTCTTCTACTTCTGGCAACATAATTGAAAGCAGGGTCTAAAGAGATATTTGTGCACTCAAATTAATAGCAACATTATTCACAATAGTTAAAAGGTGGAACAAATCCAAGTGTCCATCATTGGATGAATAGATAAACAAAATGTGGCATATACATGTCATAGAATATTTTCAGCCTTAAAAAATGTTACAAAATGGAAGAAATTTAAGGATGTTATGTTAAATGAAGTTACAAAAAGGCAAATGTACTATTCCGTTACTATAAGGTACACAGAGTAATCAAAATCATAGAAACAGAAAGTACAATGGTGACTGCCATGGGACTGTGGAAAGGCGGTTTGGAGTTTAATAGGTTTAGAGTTTCAATTTTATACGAACCAGCATTCTGGATATATTTTTAAAAGATTTACTTATTTATGCATACAAGAGCTGGGGTACAGGCCAGGGATGCGGGGGGTGAGAGGATTCACCAGAGAGAGTGGGGAGCAGAACAGGCAGATCTACTGAAATACACTGCTGAGGAGAGCAGCGGGCGAGACAGGAGAGATCTGCTGCGCCATGTGGGTTGCTCCCTGGCCGGCCGGGGATCGAATTTGTGCTGCAGTGGCTGCGGATTGCTTCATAGGTTGCGTCTTAACCCCTTGCGCCACAAGAGAGGCCTCCTTTGCCCACTTTTTTTTTTTAAGATTTATTTATTTTTATAGAAGAATTGGGGTACAGGCCAGAGATGCAGGGGGTGAGAGGATTCACCAGAGACAGAGCGGGGAACAGAACAGGCAGACAGACTGAAGTACACAGCTGTGGGGAGCAGCGGGTGAGACAGGAGAGGTCTGTCCCACCATGTGGGTTTCTCCCTGGCTGGCCGGGAATCGAACTCATGCTGCAGAGGCTGTAGATTGCTTCATAGGTTGCATCTTAACCCCTGCGCCACCAGGGAGGCCCCCTTTGCTCACTTTTGACCTGGGTAGTTTATTTTGTTGTTGACTCATAGGAGTTCTTTATATATTCTGTATATTTACCACTTATCAGATACACAATATGTAAATGTTTACTCCCATTCCCTTCATTGCCTCTTTACTCTGTTCATGGTGCCCTTTAATGCACAGAAGCTTTTGATTTTATGTAGTTTGATATACTTCTGTTGGCTTTCCAAATTTTTTCCAGGTACCAATGTGTAAAGTATAGACAGCAGTGAGAACAACACGATGGCTAGAGAGACCAGTAGGACTAATTAATAGCCAAACATGAACACACTCAGTTTGTTGAACCCCTTCAATGGGGGTGGATAAGTAGGATAGATTGGTATTAGGTAAATGCTCTCTAAAATCATTTGCAAATTAATGGCCAACAGGTATATGAAAAAATGTTCAACATCACTGTAATCAGGGAAATGCGAATCAAAACTACAATGAGATACCTACCATCTTACACCAGTGAGAATGGCACACATTAAAAAAAATTAGCAACAACAAATGTTGGTGGGAATGCAGAGAAAAAGGAACTCTCCTGCATTGCTGGTGGGAGTGCAACCTGGTCCAGCCACTATGGAAAACTGTGTGGAGATTCCTCAACCTACTAAAGATGGAGCTTACATATGATCCAGCAATTCCACTCCTAGGTATTTACCCAAAGGACACAGAAACATTAATTCCAAAGGGCATTTGCACCTGTATGTTTATAGCAGCACTATTTACAATAGCTGAGCTATGGAAACAACCCAAATGCCAAAAAATAGATGACTGGATCAAGAAGATGTGGTACATATAACCAGTGGAATATTACTCAGCAATCAAAAAAGATAAACTCGTGCAATTTGCAGCAACATGGATGGAGATTGGAAGGGGTCATGCTCAGCGAAATAAGCCAGAAAGAAAAAGAAAAATACCAGATGGTCTCACTCATAGCAGGAATTTAGAAAACCTAAATAAGGGACCAGGAAAAAACCTAATTATATTAAAGTAAAAATCAAAATCAACAAGCAACTATAAACCAGAGACACACTATTGGCGGCTGAGGGGAATAGGATCAAAACAAGGGGGGGTGGGAATTGTATGGGGACTATAACCAAGATGAAAATGCACACATTATGCAAAAATGAAAAATGATGTAAAAAATGTATAAAATAAAAAAATAAATAAATAAAATCATTTGCAAATTAACTGCAAGGATATTTCTTTCTCTTCCCATACTACTACTGATGCAATACACTAAACCCAATTCAAACAACAGTCATCTAGGTATGCTTACCTTACTGGGATAATTAAAAGTTTCCAATTTATCTGGGCTCATTGTAAAACTAATCCTCTCTTCCATCAAATGTTGTAATTTGGTTTGAATTATTTTCTTCCTCCTGATTAGGTCAAGCTCAGCCTCAAACTATTACTTGGTATTATCCAAACTGTAAATTTAGACAGACAAGTGAAGTCCAGGTAAATCTTACCTGTGGAAGAACAAAAGATGGTAGAAAACTGAAAGACAGAAGGAACCAAGATTTATTAAAGCATGTCTTGATTTTAAATAGGTTATAACATTTAATATTTATGGTAAATCCATGAGGTATATATTATCATTCCCTATTGTATAAATCAATAAAAAGTCTTGGAGAGTTGTGATAACATCCCCAAAATTAGCTAAATCATATAGATTAAGAAAATAGAATTCAGGGCCTCCCTGGTGGTGCAGCAGTTGAGCGCTGGGTTGCGAAGCTGCCCGCAGCCTCTGCAGCACCGGTTCAATCCCCGGCCACCGGGTGAGGGTCCCACATGGCACGCAGACCTCTCCTGCCACCCGCTGCTCCCCTCAGCAGTGTGTTTCATCAGTCTGCTGCTCTGTTCCCCGCTCTGGCTCTGGTGAATTCTCTCACCCTTCCACGCTTCTGACTGTACCCAGTGCTTGTAATAAATAAATAAATAAATCTTTAAAGAAAAAAAGAAAACAGAGTTCAGAACTCAGGTGGTCTACTCAGAGTTTGTCTTCTGTCCTACCAGAAGTAATTAGCTTGAAACTTAGCTTGATTATAACCAAAAAGAAATCAGAAATTGGTCTTTGATTTAGATAAGAATATATCACTGACCTTTCTCATTTATTCATGTGTTTTTTCTCAGTTGCTGTGACAGAGATGCTTCACCAAATAAAAGATAGGTTCACATTTTACCAATAGCAAACAAAATTCACACTCAACAATTAAGCATTTGAGTGCCTACATACTCTACCAGTGGATAAAAACATTCAGGTTCTGTATTTTGAAATCTGGAGTTAAGAATAAAACACAAATCCAATGTTGATTGTGTTAGATATTAAGTCTACTCTTGCTTCCAAATGACAGAAATGGTGATGATCATTGAATTTGCACCATTGTCGTCTTTGTACTTACTTATTCATGAAAGCTACACTAATTTCCCCCAACTCATTAAAGCTTTATAAGGATATAAGAGGGAACATACTGAAAAGTACTTAAATATTTAGTAATTGAATGGCAAGTTTTCAAATTATGCTGGAAAATTAAAGTCATCTTTCTCATTCAGTGCAACAAACCTGTATTAGATTTTGAAGTAGTTCATTGCTTAAATGAGATAACCTGTTTACATGTTTAGAATCTGCTTACCCTATATGGAGATGTGGGGAAAGTGAATATATTTCTAGATCTACATAATGCAAACCTTTCTTATATATCACTTGCTCCAATTTCAGCACCCCAAACTAACCTAGTCATTCTTTAATCTTGTTCTCCAACTTATTACAAGAAACATCTGACCACTTAGACTTAAATAACTATTAACACCTTAAAGTTAATTCCAGGCTTTAAATTTTATTTTTTTCAGTACCTAAACAGAGGTTCTCAACCTTGCCTGCAGGTAAGAAGCAACTGTGATTAATTTTATATGTCAATTTGACTGGGGTATATAGTGCCTAGATATTTGTTTAAACATTATTTCTGTGTGTCAGTGAGGATGTTTCCAGATGAGATTGAAATTTGATTCAGTAGACCTACTATATTGCCATCCCCAATGTGTGTGAGCCTCATCTAATCCATTGACGGCCTGAAGAGAAAGAAATCTTTCTCTCTGTCTGGATGTCTAAAAACTAGTGTATTGGTCTTCTTCCTTCAGACTTGGACTGAAACTAAAACTTTCACCATTGATTCTCCTGGTTCTCAGGTCATCAGACTCAAACTGGAACAATACCATCAGCTCTTTTGGGTTTCTAGCTCATCAACTACAGATCTTTGATTTCTAAGCCTCCATTACTGTATGAGCTACATCCTTATGATAAATAGATAGAAAAATGGATAGAAAAAGATAGAAATAAAGGTAGACAGAGAGATACCAATATAGATATAATTTGGGGGAATAGGTAAACAAATTATGGTACATAAATGGAATATTATTCAATCATTAAAAGGAATGAAATACTGATAGATGCTACATATCAATGAAACTTGAAAATGTTACGTTAAATGAAAGAAGTTGGCCACAATAAGTCACATATCGTATAGTTCCATAGATATGAAATACTTAAATAGATAAATCCTAGAGCTAGAAATCAAATTTGTGGTAGCCAGGATTGCTGGGGAGGCAACAATGGAGAGAAATTGCTTAATGGATAAAGGATTTACTTTGGAGTAATGGATATGTTTTGGACTAGATCAAAATTGTGAATATATTAAGTGCCACTAAATTGTTCACTTTAAAATGACTAATTCTGAGACAATAACCAAAACGAAGGGACACCCTACAGATTGGGAGAAAATATTTGCACTCCGTAAAACTGATAGGGACTGAAACCAAAGATCTACAAAGAGCTTATACAACTCAACAAAAATAAAGCAAACAACCCAGTCAAAAAGTGGGCAGAAGAGCTAAAAAAGACACTTCTCCAAAGGGGAAATGCAAATGGCCAACAAGCGTTTGAAAAAATGCTCAACATCACTTATAATTAGGGAAATGCTAATCAAAACCACAATGAGTTGCCCCTCACACTGGGAGAGTGGCCCTTATTTTAAAAACTGACAACAACAAATTCTGGTAAGAATGTGGAGAAAAAGGAACCCTCTCACACTGCTGGTGGAATGCAAAGTGATTCAACCACTATGGAAAGCTGTGTGGACAACCCTCAAATGACTAAAAATGGAGCTAACATATGACCCAGTAATTCCACATCTAAGAATCTACTCAAAGGGCAAAAAAAAAACAACAACACACTAATTCAAAAGGAAACCAGCACTCCTATGTTCATTGCACTGTTATTTACAATAGATAAGCTATGGAAACAACCTAAATGCCCAAAACAGATGAATGGATCAAGAAGATGTGGTATATATACACACAATGGAATACTACTCGGCAATCAAAACAGATAAACTCCTGTCATTTGCAGCAACATGGATGAAGCTGGAAGGGATTTTGCTCAGTGAAATAAGTCAGAAGGGAAAAGAAAAGTATAGATGGTTTCACATATAGGAGAAATATAGGGAAATCAAACAAAGTGTCAATAAAAGAAAAAACTTTCAGGCAAACTATAGATCTGAGGCATACAGCAGGGGAGAAGAGGAATTAAAACAGGGGCGGTAAGAGCACAAGGGACTATGGAGAGGGTTCATGGGTGATGTGGTGGGAGATGTGGGAGATTTATGGGGTCTACACCTGAGGGGAGAAATTGAATATTGTACAAAAATGAACAATGATGTAATAAAAAAGTTTAATAAGTAATTAAAAATAAATAAAAAGGTTGCTTCTGTTATATGATTTTTGCATCAACATTTTGTTGAAAAGAATATTACATATGGCTCAAAGAATTACCAAGGAAGCTGAAGAACCAGGGTTAGAAAATTACCAGGGGGAAAAAAATCAAGGAGATGGGGCAGTTAGGATTACATGGGGTTCATGCCATAGAAATGATCTGGAAGGCCACTGCTGCCATTAGATTGAGGTTATATTGCATAGTTTCCACACAAGCTCCCTTTATTCAATGAATGGCGTCCTAGGTTCTTTTATGCCTAGGAAGAGAATTTTGCGCCATCATTGAAAAATGAATTCAACATTGACTCTGTATTTTGGGTTAATTATCTTAGAGTCCACATTGAGTATATCTGATTAACTGAGTCTAATTCAAATGCCCATATTCTACCCCAAGGGGGTTGAGAAAATAGGTGTTTGTCACAAATGACAAGAGTTCATCTTTTTTTTATAACTGGGTAGTATTCCACTGTATGTATGTATGTGTATAAATGTATAAATATGTACATATATCACATTTTCTACTCCACTTCTCTGTCCTAGGGTGCAATAACTTGGTTTTTGTAGGTAGTGCTGCAATAAACATGGGAATGTGCATATTCTTTGAATTGATCTCTTTGTATTTTTTCATAGATACCTAAGAGAAAGATTGCTGAATCATGAGATAGATCTATTTTTATTATTTAAAATACTATTTTTCATAAGTGCAGGATTAGTCTACGTTGTCATCAACAGTGTATGTGTGAGGGTTCCTTTTGCTCTGTATCTTTGCCAACATTTGTTGTGTCTAGTCTTTTTGATATGGTCCAGGGATATGAGGTGGTACTGTATGGTTTTGATTTCCATGATTAGTATGATAAACATTTTAAATATTAGTATGATAAACATTTTAAATATATTCTTTGGAGATGTATCTATTTAGCTCCCCTGAACACTTCGTGGGTTGTTTTTTTCCTTGTTGTTCCATTGTATGAGTTCTTTGTAGATACTGGATAATAGCCCCTTGTTGGATGTCTGATATGCAAGTATTTTTATGTCTGATATGCAAGACTACCCATGTGGTAGTCTTTTGTTTTAAAAATAGTTTCTTTTGCTGTGTAGAAGCTTTTTAATTTGCTACAATCCTGTTTGTTTTTGTTTTCCTTGCTGTTATAATTGAGTTCCCAAAGACATCGCTGAAACTAATGTCACAGACTGTTTTTTCATTGTTTTATTCTATGTATTTTTTGGTTTCAGGTCTTACATCCAACTCTTTGATTCATTTTGAATTAATTTTTGTGTATGCTGTAAGATAGTGGTCTAGTTTCATTCTTTTGTATGTGGCTGTCCAGTTTTCCCAACACTGTTTATGGAAGAGGCCTTTCTTTCTCCAGTGTATGTTCTTGACTCAATTATCATAAATTAACTGTCCATGTAAGTGTGGGTTTATTTCTGGGTTCTCAATTGCACTGATGTGTGCACCTTTTTTTTATTCCAATACCAGACTGTTTTGATTACTATTGCTTTGTAGTACAGTATGAAGTCCCCAGTATGCTGTAGTACAGCATCTTTTTTTTATTCCAATACCAGACTGTTTTGATTACTATTGCTTTGTAGTACAGTATGAAGTCAGCATATAAAATCTGTGTTCTCTTTTTACAGAATTGCTTTTACTATTTGGGGTCTTTTATGGATCTACACAAATGACAGTAATATTTTCTCTATTTCCTTGAAGAGTACCACTGAATTTATGATAGGGTCTTTAATTTTTTTGTATATCCTTCCTTCTACTGGCTTTTAGTTTTGTTTATTCTTCATTTTAAAAATTTCTTAAAGGCATAAGATTTGATTGCTTATTTGAGACTTTTCTTGTTTCTTGGTGTTTGGCTTACTGTTTCTTATTTCTTCTGTATGGCTATGAACCTCTCTCTTAATATTGCCTTTACTATGTTCTATAGTTTGTTTGGTTTTTTTTAAAGCTTTATTTATTTATGCATACAAGAGCTGGGGTACAGGCCAGAGATGCGGGGGGGTGAGAGGATCCACCAGAGACAGAGTAGGGAACAGAACAGGCAGACTGACTGAAATACACTGTTGAGGGGAGCAGCAGGCGAGACAAGAGAGGTCTGCCTCACCATGTGGGTCTCTCCCTGGCCAGCCAGGACAAACTCATGCTGCAGAGGCTGCAGATTGTTTCACAGTGTGGTGCTTAATCCCTTGTGCCACCAGGGAGGCCCTATGTTCCATAGTTTCTTACAGCTTCATATTCTTTTTTCTCTATTTTTTAACCTCTCCTTTGATTTTTCCTTATTAACCCAATGTTTAGTCATTAGCATGTTTTGATCTCACATATTTGAGGTTTTTCCTGCTTTCTTTTTATGACTGATTTATAGTTTGATATCATTATGATTAGAGAAGATACCTGATATTTTAATCTTCATGAATTTATTGACACCATTTTGTGACCCAACATGTGGTTTATCATTGTGAAAAGAACAATATGTGAAAAGAGTATGTACTCAAATTTTTTTGGGTGGGTGTCCTACAAATTTCTATTGAGCCCATCAGGTCTATTTCCTCATTTAAATATGTAGTTTCCTTTATTTTGTTTTATTTTTTGTCTGTTTGATCTGTCCATTTATGTAAGTGGGGTATTGACCCTACTACTATTGAGTTGCTGTTAGTATCTCACTGTAGGTCAGTTAATAATTGCTTTATATATTTTGATGCAACTTTATTTTATTTTTAATTTTATTTTTTTTACTGGAAGTCTGTTTTAGCTGATGTAAGGATAACAGTTCCTATCTTTTAAATATTTCCATTACTTTGGCATACCAATTCCCATTCCTTGACTTTAAAGCTATACTTGACTTTATAGCTTAAAAGAGTCTCCTGTAAGCAACATATAGTTGGGTTTTGCTTTTTAATCCATCTGGCCACTCTCTGCTTTTTGATTAATGAGTGAGTTTATTTCATTAATATTAAGGGTGATTATTGATATATGAGGGATTACTACTGCCATTTTACATTAATACTACATTTTATATTACTACTGTTTGTTTTCTGGTTCCATTTACTTGTTAAAATAATTGTTAAAAAAATTTTTTTGGTGGACTTTTTTTCTTTGATTTAGATAGAAGAGCTCCTTTCAGCATTTCTTGTAGGGGAGATCTAATACTGACAAACTCCTAAAGAACTTTGTACAAAACTTTTTTTTTTTATAGTATGAAAGGTTAGTTTACAAAAAAAAATTTTGATGACTGACACTGTACCCCTATGATTTTTTTTAGGAGTTATATATGAAAACCTTAGAATCATTTGACTGAGTCACATTAACACTAGTCTATTATGTTCTGTCTTACTGAACTTGAAGTAATAACTTAAAAAATTTGTATTCATAGTTTTATTGCCCTAAACTGGCCACATTTAAACTGCTAATAGGGCCTATATTTACCAGATGAAGCAAAGGATGGAAAAACATTTCACTCTGAAATGTGTCATCCTCCAGGAGTTTTATCAAATTGTTTTTGCCCAGTGGCTACAATAAAACTAATGCATCTACTAACATAAAATAGTGCACTAGTTTTTTTGAGGTTTATTTACTAGTCTAATGATCATTTCAGTAAAGCCAAGATCTAAATTACAACCACATGGATAATTGCATCATAATGTGTTTCTTCTAATTTAGTCAGGTTTAATTCCATATCTAACAGAACTAGTGCCTTCAAATGTTGTGGTTGGAAAAACATGAGAGAAAACACAAAATTTACTTTTTACATGTTTGAACATACTATTGAATAATTTTAATACCATCCACTGTATTGTTTTCAAATAACTGCTTAGTAGTATTAGTAAATATCAAGGTACATATTATTCATTTGAAAACTGACTTTTATATTTGAGAATGAGTATTATAAATTTGATATTAATTTTTGTGGCTAGTAAAGGTAAGACTCTTATGTCCAAAACTCATCTCTATGATCGCTATCCTTTTAAATAGAGCTTAACCATTTAATTTAATTCTTGCTTGTGCTGGAATTGGCTACTTAAATTTTAAAGCACTGTGGCTGGTCTTATAATTTTTTAATATGTTTTTTGATAAAAAGAATATTTTAATTATAACATCATCAAATGTTTCAATCTTCCATTTTCATTAGTGCATAAGTCAAGGGTCCATATATATCTGACTTAGTTATGGCCTGTCTATTTTATTTCTTTGTTTTTTCTTTTTTGGTTTAGGTTAGGAGTCAGCAGGCCTTTTTTGGAGGGGGGGGCTAAGTGGAATAGAAAATGTTTTAGGCTTTTGTAGACCAAGAACTAAAATTAAAGGTGTTAAAGAGAATCCTATGAATCTTATCTAATGAGAGAAAATAAATTGCCACAAAATTTTAATTGGTTAAATTAAAAATATAATCATAAAAATTATTTGATTTTATTTTTTTAAAGATTTATCTATTAATTTATACAAGCACTGGGTACAGTCAGAAGTACGGGAGGGTGAGAGAATTCACCAGAGCCAGAGTGGGGAACACAACAGGCAGACTGATGAAATACACTGCTGAGGGGAGCAGCGGGCGCAGCAGGAGAGGTCTGTAGCGCCATGTGGGACCCTCACAGGTGGCTGGAGATCGAACCGGTGCTGCGGAGGCTGCGGGCAGCTTCGCAGCCCAGTGCTCAACCACTGTGCCACCAGGGGAGGCCAAAAAAAATTGGTAGCAATTTTCAAAATACCATTCTAATAAGAAAAATGGAATTTTTTTAGTCTCAGGAATAACATTTTGCTAAGATGGGGTTCAGAATTCATATTTCCTTGTATAAAAATCAATGCCAAATATTCATCTGTTAATGCAGATATATAATCAGATTTTATGAAATTTGTCTTTGAAAACGTTTTCTCACAGAGTAAATACCGCTAAAGGTTGATATCAATCATCTTCCATACTTTTAATTGAGCATATTTGTTTCTTGGAAGGTATTTACAGAACTCCACTAGATTCTTCCTTTAAGGTATTATTTGCCATATCACTACATTGCAGGTTAATCACTTCTAATTGAAGATTGGGTGGCACTTTTTCAATTGCATAGATTTTTGAAATATGGAAATTTTCTTTGTATTTGCATCAAGGTCCAAAAAACTCTGCTGGAAATATACTTTGAATTTGGAAGATATGTCCAGTAAATATTTGTGAGCTAATGTATATTTTGTTACTTAATTTAACTTTTAATTTATAGGAAGTGTGTAAAGTTGCTTTGTGATTCAGAAATTGGTGGTCAAAATAACTTTACTGCAGTACAAATGTCATATGCTAGCATTGCTTTCCTTTGTAATTTTAGGTTCAATTTATTAAACAACATTATCAAGTTTGCAGCAAAAACTAATTCCCAAAGCTAGTCAGTGTTTGATATATTGGTTGAGGTGGTAATATCATTAAGAAATATTGCAATTTTGGCCCTGCACTAGAGTATTCTGTTTCTTACAAAAATTCTTGGAACTGATCATGGCTAACTCTGTAAGAATAAATGAACTTCAGTGTTGTCCCACTGGTTCAGTATCACAAGAGAGTAAATATTTTCCCCAAAGCAGCTGTAAATGAATAATGAAGAACACATTATTCACAATCTTAACAAATGTTCACTATCTTAACAAATTTGTTCACAATCTTAACAAATTTGTCCACCCAATCCTTTCCCCCCTACACACACATTTTTATCATCATTATTTGTAATACATCTTACTAGATTCCACTTTCAGGTTTTACTAATTAGTGATTTTCCAACTTCTTTGAAATTATTCCACCTGTAATTATTCTAAGCCGACTCTAATAGAGTATAATTCTCTATTCACTTTAAATTTGACTCTGACTCTGAAGAAAATTAAGTAGTATTGTTAGGGGGAAAAGGATGTCCTATCGAGGCTGCCCTATAATAGTATCAGTGTAGGGTAGGAAAAAGGTATCAGGCTTTTCTGCCCTCCTGCCATTAGGATAGATGAGGGAACCCTGTGGTCCTGAATGCATGCCTGATGGCGGGCACCTGGAGTGAGTACACCTGAGCTGAGAGACTGGACTTTTAAGGGCAGCGTCACAGGGATGCCAGCAGCAGAAGAAGCCGAGAAGAACGGAAGCCGAGAGAGAAGCCGAGAGAGAAGCTGAGAAGCATAGAAGCCGAGAAGCCGAGAAGCAGAGAAGCAGCGAAGCAGAGAAGCAGAAGCAGAAGCAGAGATCACCGGAGAGCCCAGAGAGAGTGAGGATCTGCTGGGGGCTTGGAGGACTGCCAGCCTCCCGGGCCCCCCAGCACCCCTGCCTGCGGTGTACCTGGTAATCCCATATACTGGGTAAATCTAAATAAAAACCCTGCAAAAATCACTGAGGACTCTGACTCCTCCTTTACCCGGTCTGCTGGATCATAGAAAACTTGCACTGTGTCTGTTCCTGCCCCTACAATCATTAACATGTGTGGGCCCATCTAGAGTCAAGAAAAGTAATATGAAATCATTTGCCTTTGTTTTAAAATTATATTGATGTTGATTTTAATGTCTATCAACTTTTTATACAAAGTTCTCACCAAAAGGATGTCTTCAAAAATTATCTTCTCTAGGCACATTTTGTTATGTCCTGAAATAAACACAATTTAATTAACCTAGCACTGGTAAATGGCTTTCCTTACTTGGCTACAAGTGAGACACTTGGAACCTTGTTTTGGTTGCAGTTTCCTTCCCGTTTTATCTTTGTGGGGAGAAAAAAAATAACTGCTGTGATGAGATACTCTATTTCAAATTTTCCATCTTTTCTGACAGTTGCTTCCTGAGAATTGGGACCATTGTAATGATTGCTTAATTAAGTAAGGTGTATGTTATATTCTTGTAACATAATTACAATGTCATTACATAATAAATACAACAATTTGCCATCTAATTTGAAAACAAAATATCCAGTACTCCACTGTGCTTTACAAATATGACATTTGGGACATTTGAAGTCAACTTTTACTTTCCTTTGTTGTTTTGACACAATAGGAATGCACTGGTAATAAAATAAAAATGTTGCACTATAGCAGTATACATGACACTTGAAATGCTCCTCCATCATTGTGATTTACAGTGTCACCAAGTAAGTGTGAAGTGATGAAACTTCTACATTTGGTCTCTGTTCAACCACTCAATTCTACTATTGTAGTGTAAAAGCAGCAATTTGCAATACATAAGCATATGAATGTGGTTGTTTTCCACCAAAACTTAAGGTCACTGAAATTTAAATTTCATACAATTTTCAGTATCACAAAATATTATCTTTGGTTTTTTCAATCATTAAGCAATGTAAAAACTATTCTTAGCTCATGGGCTGTACACAAACAGGCAGCAGGACTGATTTGTCCACTTAGCCATAGTTTGCCTACTCCTAATATAGATGGTCATCCAAAATATTTATCAAAATGTTTTGAGGAACTCTACTCGTAGGGAATCTTTCTCAAGAATAAAAGGTCAAAAAGCTATAAATAAAGACATATATTTCCCAGTTGTAGATTCATGCATATGCATATTATGTATGCATATTAAACACTGAAAACTTTTGCAGTAAACAAACTTCGGCTAATACAGCTATAATAAATCTTATTTATTTGCCAGGGAACTCTTATTTACACAGCACTCCTATTTGCATGACTTAGGACCACGATGTAGTATATATGTACTTTGAAACATGTTAATAGGGTTTGGTCTACGTATTTTACAAATGAGTAAAATGAAGTAAAAAAGTGCCAAGAGTAAAAAATTCTTATTCTTCTAGAGAGAAGCTATTTGTTGATCCTAACAATAACAAAGAGAACCAGTTTTAAACCCTTCTTTCTCTGTCCGTAATATATCAGCAATCATTCAATCAACAATAGTCCCTTATGAAAGTCAATCAACAACAGTCTTACTGAAAGTCATCTTATCAGCAATAGTCTCATTCAGTAACTATACTTAAACTACTAAAGATTAACCAGCTCTTAAACACTTCCTTCAAATCTTCAACCTTGTATATATAAGAAAAACAAATATGAAAAGAAGTTTCAAAGGAAAAGTGACTATGTAATGAATTAGTTCAAAACAACAAATTTTACTTAAGAATCTTGGGTGATCTGTTTCCAGATGGAAATCTTGTGGGAAACTAGCCATGAAATGCCTACACTCAAAGTTTGGTGGATGTGCAGTAATACATCTATTTTGGGAAGAGAACACATATTCCCTATCCTAAAGGCATTTTTTGGTATTTAGGGGGTAAAATCGTGTTCCATAAACAATAAATTTGGCTACAGAAATTTAATCTCTGGGCCTAATCCAGAGTCATAAATCTTTGTCTTTAATCCACTGGCTTTAAATCTGAGAGTATCTTTAGAAGTCTAACCTTTGTTCTGTCAAGAAAATTTTGGTGATTTGCTTAACTGCTAAGTATAAAAGATTCTTATTCTCTGCCCTAGGAAAGGACTGATCTCTGCCCATAGCATCAAATCTTCCAGAATAAGATTTTAATCCAATTTCAATCAATCCATGGCAGTTTTAAATCAACAACTATTTTGTTTTGAAAGCCAAAATATTCATCATCAATTTGATATGTTAAGCGTGTACTTATCGCCTTTCTCATATTTAGTTGTTCAGCTCTTTCTTGATCACCTATTATGTGCCATGATGCTTTGATCACATATTCATCAACTATAAATATTTAAAATCGTAACTCTGTTCTACTCACAGTGATTTCTCTGTTTGAAACGTAGACTGGGCACTGGTGTTTCTTTTTAAAAAAAGCTGGACTGGTTCTTACCTACAAGAATTGGAAGTAGGGTTTTGAAGAGATATTAGTGCATCTATAGCCATAGCAGTACTTTTTTTTTTTTTTTTTTGCTTAAGAAAGTAAAGAAAATTTATTTAAAGGAGGAAAGTAAGGACTCCCAAGTACAGCGTACCTGGGAGGGGTAAGGAAGCTCCATAGCAGCACTTTTTATGATAGGTAAAATACGAAGGCAACTCAAGTGTCCACTGAGGGATGAATACATAAAGTATAGTAATACAATGAAATTATCCATCCTTAAAAAAGAATGAAATTCTTATACATACTATAACATGAATGGACTTTGGGGACATTACCCTAAATGAAATGAGCTAGTAAGCAAGACAAGTATTGTATGGTTCCACTTAAATAAGGCACTTAGAGTAGTCAAAAATCAAGAGAGAGTTAGCAGAATCTTGGTTACACGGGTCTGTTGGGAGGGGGGAATAAGGAGTTATTGGAATTATTATTTAATGGATAAAGAGTTTCAATTTTGTAAATGAAGAGATCTGGAGATGGATTGTGGTGATGGTGATTGTGGTGATGGTGATATAACGTGTTCATAACTGTATACAAAAAAATTCTTATATGTATTAAGCACAATTTAAAAATTGGGGAAAAATTCATTGGTTATAGATAATGTGGTATGTAACTGAACTTTGATTTCTATTCCATTACTCTCTATGCTTGTCCTTTTGCTGGTACCACATTGTTTATGCAGGTTTGTAGTAAGTTTTGAAATGAGAAAGTGTGACTACTCCAACTTTGTTCTTTTCCAAGATTCTTTTGGCTATTTGGAGCCCCTTGCAATTCCATATGTATTTGAGGGTTGGTTTTCAACTATGCAAAAGAGATTATTGGAGTTTTACTTTGTATAGTATGGTCATTGTCTTCCAAACCATAAACACAGAAAGATTTTCCATTTACTTGGGCCTGCTTTAATTTCTTTCAATAATATTTCATAGTTTTCAGTATACAAGTCTTCTTGCCTTCTAGGTTAACTTTATTCTTAGGTGTTACTCTTTCGGATGTTATTATAAATGAAATTATTTTCTTAATTTCCTATTTGGATTGATCCATTGGTAGTACACATAAATACAGCTGATTTTTATGTGTTGATCTTATATCCTGCAATTTTGCTGTATTTGTATATTACCTCTACTAGTTTTCCGAAGATTCTTAGGGATTTTTCCATACATAGGATTATGTCAATTGTTAGTAGAGATAGTTTTACTTCTTCCCTTCCAATTTTTCTTGCTACTTAATTTGGCTAGAACTTCTACTTTAATGTTGAATAGCAGTTATGAAAGAGGCATCTTTGTCTTAGGTAAAAAGCTTTCAATCTTTCACCACGAAGTATAATTTTTGCTGAGGCTTTTTCCTAACTATCCTTTGTCACACTGAATAATTTCCCTTCTACTCTTCTTAGTTTTCTGAATTTTTATCATGAAAGGGTATTAGATTTTATCAAAAAATTTTCTGTATCACTTCAGGTGATCATACGGTATTTTCCTTCATTCTACTCATGGGATACATTACAAGTTAAATTCAACAGCTAATATTTTGTTGAAATTTTTCAATCTATATTCGTAAAGTATATTGATCTATACATATTTTTTCCTTGTAATGTCTTTACATGATCCTGGTACCATCATAATGGTTGCCTGACAGAATAAATTAGGAAATGTTCCCTCTTCTATTTCTTGGAAGAATTTGAGAAATATTGGAATTAATTTTTCATTAAATATTTGGTAGAAATCACTACAGAAGTCAGTTGGCCCTGGACTTTTCCTTTCTTAGAAGGTGTTTTGTTTTTAAATTACTGATTCCTTTTTTTACTTGTTACAGCTCTGTTCAGATTTCTATTCCTTCTCTATTCAATGTACGAGTTTCTAGGAAATTGTCTTTAATCTAGATTATCTAATATTTTGGCATGCAGTTGCTTACAGTGGTCTCTTACAATCCTTTCTATTTTTCTAGAGTTAGTAGCAATGTCCTAACTTTCACTTTTGACTTGGTTATTTTTGTCAGATATAAAATCTGCTTAATAAGTTATTTTTTAATCTTAAGTCAAAGAAGCTTTGTTGTGTTCTGAAACCAAGAAGCCTAACTAACATAGCAGGCAACCCTAACTTATTATTATTCACTTGGTGAAATTTTAAAACTTTCTTCAAAATAAAAATTTCCTTAGATTAGATTTCTATAGAAAAGTTCCAAGAAGACCTCCCTGGTGGCAAAGACGTAACCTGTGAAGCTATGTGCAGCCACTGCAGCATGAGTTCAATCCTCAGTCAGGGAGCTACCCACACAGTGTAGAAGACCTCTCCTGACTCACCCGCTGCTCCTCTCAGCAGTGTATTTCAGTTGATCTGCCTGTTCTGCTCCCCACTCTGTCTCTGGTGAATCCTATCACCTCCCACACCTCTGGCCTGTACCCCAGTCTTGTATGCATAAATAATACCCTTTCCTTCTTTAAAAAAAAGTTCTAAGAAAGAAAAAATCAAAATCAACAAACAACTATGAACAAGAGATACATTATGGTGGGGGGCGGGGAAAGGAGGGATTGGGGTCAAAAAAAGGGGGTTGCAATTGTATGGGGAATATAAAAATAAAATTTAAAAAAAAGTTCTAAGAAAATTTTCTGCTGATATTATGAATGGTTACATGTCAAATTTGTTGACTTTATTTATTTTTTTAAAAAGTTTCCCTTACTATTGTTTTTTTTTTTTTTAAGATTTTTATTTTTTATTTATATAATAGCTGGGTTACAGTCCAGAGGCGTGGGAGGGTGAGAGGATTCACCAGAGACAGAGCAGGGAGCAGAACAGGCAGACCAAAAGCACTGCTGAGGGGAGCAGCGGGCACGACAGGAGAGGTCTGAAGCGCCATGTGGGAATCTTCCTGGCTTGCCAGGAATCGAACCCGCGCTGCGGAGGCTGCAGACAGCTCCACAGCGCTTCGCTCAACCCGTTGCACCACCAGGGAGGCCCTATTGTTTTCTTTAAAAATAATTGAGATACCATTGATTTATAACACTGAATATGATTCAGAGATATAGGTCATACCTCTTCAGATGTATGCTACAACACCACACCCACCATCAAGACATCCATGGTCCTCCACAATAGTCAATTGAGTTCCCTCCCCCATTGCTCTCTGCCCTCACCCTCTTCCATTTGATACTCACTTTTACAGTCAGATTTCTAAAGTTTGTTTTGGTGTGACTTGTTTCTCTATATTCCACATATGAGTGAAACAATTGGTACTTGTATTTCTCCCTCTGACTTACTTTGCTTCGCAAAATCCCCTCCGGTTCCATCTGTGTTGTTGCAAATAGAAAGAGTTCATCTTTATTTTTTATAGCTGAGTAGTCTATTGTGGATATATAACACATCTTCTTTACCCATTCATGTGTTGTTGGATACTTAGGCTATTATAAATAGTGCTGCAGTAAACACAGGAGTGCACATATCCTTCAAATTAGTATTTGTGCATGCTTTGGGTCAGAGACCTAGGCGTGGGATTGCTGGATCATATAATAGGTATATTTTTAATGTCTTGAGAAACCTCCACACTATTTTCCATAGGGACTGGATGAGTCTACTTTCCCATACATAGCAAATAAGGGTTCACTGTTTTCCACACTTTCATCAACACCTGTTGCTTCTGGACTTTTTGATATGGGCTATTCTCAGGGTATGAGGTGGTACCTCATTGTGGTTTTGATTTACCTGAGGATAAGTTCAGATGAGCATTTTTTTCCATTTTCCTGTTAGCCACATGTATGTCTTCTTTCGAGAAATCTATTTAGCTCTTCTGCCATTTTTCAATTGAGATTTTTGTTGTTTATGATGTTCAGTTGCATGAGATTTTTTTTTTTAAGATTTATTTATTTATACAAGAACTGGTGTACAGGCCAAAAGTGCGGGAGGGTGAGAAAATTCACCAGAGTGGGATGCAGATCAGGCAGATGGACCAAAAACACTGCTGAGGGGAGCAGTGGGGGAAACAGGAGAGGTCTGCAGTGCCATGCGGGTATCTCCCTGGCTGGCCAGGAATCGAACCCATGCTGCAGAGGCTGTGGACAGCTTCACAGCATGCACTCAACCTGTTGCGCCACCAGGGAGGCCCTGTATGAGATCTTTGTACCCTGAATATTAGCCCCTTGTGGAATGTATGATGTGCAATTTTTTCTCCCATTCAGTAGGATATCTTTTCGTTTTAATGATAGTATCTTTCACTGTGCAGAAGTGTGGGTTTATTTCTGGGCTCTTGATTCTATTCCATTGGTCTGTATGTCTATTTTTATTCCAATAACATACTGTTTTGATTATTATTTGCAGTATAGTTTGTCAGGATTTTTTTTGGCTATTCAGGGTCTTCGTGATTCCATATAAATATAGGGTTGTGGAGGCTAAATGCAGTCCAGCAAACTGGCCTGCTGGGAGCACCCTATTTCCTCCACATGTATATCCCTTCAGTCAAGAATGTGTGCCTCTACTCTGTTCAGCTCACGCCTTCCCAGGGCCACCAGCCAAATGGTAACACCAAGTTTGTATAGCAGCCTCTCTCTCCTCTCCCCCAAGACCACAGCCTCCAGACATTTCTCTTCACCTACCTCTTGTTTAATGAAACATGACTCTCCTCAGTGCCCCTTCTGATACAGTCTTTGCTGGACCCTTTGGATGTAGTGCCATCTGGGTTAACTTTGTTCTGGGTGCAAAGGAGGAAGCCTTCTATGACACCATCTTGGTCTGGTCTCCTACACTATTTCTGTAATTAATACAAGATTATTATAAGGCACCAGTTCTGGATGGAGTAAGTACACTCCATTCAGACTCTCCTACCGAGTGTGGCTATAAACACTAAAAAATTAAATAGTGGTAATTGGATTGGAGAAAGACATAATTCAAAGTACCATATAATTAATGTGAGTAATTTTTCACCATCTAGTGCTCATTAATCTGGATTTATGCAGTCTGAAACAATGAGCATCGGCATGGTCAAAGAGAGGTTCTAGAGAAGCTGTCTAGTTCAGACTCAGAAAGCAATGGTTCACTAGTAGAACTGAGGTGGAAAAAGAGTCAGTAATTAGATAAAATTATCTGATCTGAAACAGAGAAAAATATTTCTTAAAAAGTACAGAGCCCAAGGAACCTGTGAAACTATATCAAGAGGGGTACTCTCTGCGATATCAGAGAAAGAAAGAAAAACTAGCTGACACAATTCACTAAAATGGCTAGTATCATAGCCCTTGAAATTAACACGTTGGTAAGGATGCTGAGAAACTCAAATACTTCTACATTGCTGGTGGGAATGTAAAATAGGTAGCCACTATGGAAATATCTGAAAGTCTTTAAAAATGTTAAATATAGAACTACAATGTGGATATGACTCAACAATTCCTCACCTAGGAATAAAACCAAATGAAGAGAAAACAAGGACTCAAACAGATACTTGTACACAAATATTAATAGCAACATTCACACTAGCTAAACAATCCAAGTGTCCATCAACAGACGAATGCACCAAGTATGGCATGTGTATCATATGATTGCAAGGGGATATTATTCACTCATAAAACAAGAATGAAGATGTGATATATGCTGCAACATGAGCAAACACTTAAAACATTATGCTAAGTGAAATAATACAGACATAAAAGAACAAAAATTGCCATTTCCCACCTATATGCGTTATCTGGAACACAAAAATTCACAAAGACAGAAAGTAGAATAGAAGTTATTAGTTAGTAGGGGAGAGGAGAATGGAAATTACTGCTTAATATGGACAGAGCTTCTGTTTGGGATGATGAAAATAGCAATGTTGGCTGTACAACATCATGATGTGTTTATTGCCCCTGAATTGTACTTTAAAATAGTAAATTTTATACTATGTAGATTTACCACAATAAAAATAAGTTTCTCTTGACTAGAAACTTTCCATACTTGACAAAGGATAGAAACTTACAGATTTAAGAAGTTCAGAGAATCCCAGATAAAACTACACCCAAACAAACCATAATCAAACTGCTCAAAACTAAAGACAAAGAGAATGATTTGAGTGCAGTCAAAGAAACGACTCAAGTCCAAATGAAGTGGCAAAATATTTTTAAAGTGCAGAAAGAAAAAAGTCTGTCTACCTAAAATTATGTATACACCCTCCCGCGCTTCTGACTGTACCCAGTGCATGTATAAACGAAACAAACAAACAAACAAAACAAAAATAAATAAATAAAAAGCATGCCTTTATTAAAAAAAAACCTATATTTCTCAAAAAAAATTATATATACACACTTAAAATAATATTTAAGAATCAATGTGAAATAATGACATTCTTAAATGAAGGAAAAGTAAGAGAATTTGTTGTCCTTAGACTTGCTTCAAAAAATATTATTAGAGGAAGTTCTTCAGACAAAAGGGAAATGATACCTGGAGGAATCTTGACATATCATGAATAAAGGATGAGCAAAAGTAAAGGTAAATTTTTGAGTAAATATAATAAAATATTCTCTCTTGAGAATATAGTAAAAGATATTTGATGGCTGAGTCGAATATTATAACATTATCTCAAGGAGTTTTAAATTAATGTAGATATAATATATAGGACAATTACAACATAAAACAAGGAGCAGAAATGGCTATATGGTGATAAAGTTTCCATAGTCCACTTAAGTGGTAAAATCCAAGTAAAAATTTTAAAGGTATGTATATAAATTGTGCAGCTGATATAAAAACCAGTTTGTTCACTTCTTATAAAGTTAATTATACCCCTACAGTGTGCCTCAGCAATCCTTCTCCTAGGTATTTGCACAAGATAAATGGAAACTTATGGAACACAAAAATACATACATGAATATTTTTACATAATTACCAAGCAAGAAACAACTCTTATATCCCTTAGTGGGTGAATGGATAAACAAACTTGGTTCATCCATCTAGTGGATTCCTGTCAAACAATAAAAAGGAATGTACAATTATAGGCAGCAATGTGAATCTCATAGACATTATGCTAAGTGAAAGAAGCCAGTCTCAAAAGATTACAGAAGGAATTATTCTATTTATAGTACATTCTCAAAAAGATAAAACTATAATAACCTAGATGGTATTGTTGTTACAAAAGAGCATAAATTGAAGAAATGAAAAGAGAAGCAGGTGAATCAGAGTGAGATTTTACCTCACGTGCCCAATAAGTGACAAAACAAATAGACAAAATCAGGATAGAAAAGAATTCAATTATAAGATAAAGAAAATTGACTTAATGGACACATGTAGGACACTGCACCCAACAACTGCAGAGTAATCATTCAAATGCGCATAAAACATTAACCAAAATTGACCAGGTACTCAGGCATAAAGACAATCTCAACACATTTTAAAGGTTGAAATCATGCAGAATATATTCTCTGATAAACTACAATAAAGACACTGCTATGCACCCATTTTAACTGGATAAGATTAAAGATACTGATGGTGCCAAGTATTGGTGTTAATTTGGAACAACTAAAGTTCTCATATATCGATATAAATATAAAATAATGTAGCCCCTTTGGGGAACAGTTTAGTAGTTTCCTAATTAAATATACACTTAATCATCTGACCTACTCATCCACTCCTAAGTATTTAAGGTAAATGAATGCATATGTTCATTCAAAGGCTTGTATATAATGTTCACAGCAACTTATAAGAACTTAAAAGCTGAAAACAACCTGAGTAAGTTTTCTAAGCTGCATAGCAAATTACTACAAATTTAGCGACTTTAAAATAACGTTTTATTAAATTTATTTTTTAATAGATAATTCATTAACTTAGGTCAAAATACAAAAGGTATAAAAGGGTATAAAACAAAAAGTCATGCCCCCATCCCCAGTCATCTACTTCCTTTCCCTACTGCAATCTTGTTTAATGAGCTCTTAAAGAACAATTGTGCACAAAAAACAAATTTGCATGTCTATATATGTACATGCACATACATGTAGTCACATCATACACTTACATGAATCCCAGAATAGAAGGATATACACGAGATCATTATCATTGGTTACTTTGGGCACATTGGATAAGGGGAAAGAAACAGAGAAATGAAGAAAATCTATTAACCTTTTCTTTATACATGATTGCATAATTTAACTGGTTTCTAATTCTGCTCAAGAGCTCAGGATTTTGAGAAACAGACTAGCTGATTACCTTCGGCAAATTTCCTCATCTTTCTGTGCCTCACTTTCCTAATTTATAAATGGAGGTACTCACACTTTCTATCTCATAAGACTTTTGGGAAAACAACAGCAAATAATCTACACAAGGTGGTTTTATCCTATTGCCTGGAATAAAGTAAATGTTTGGTAAATGTGAGCTATAAAAAAATAACTGTTTTATAGTGTCTGGCAAGATGGTGGCTGAGTGAAGACACTGGGCTAGTCTCCTCCACATATTTATAACCAAATGACAACAACCCCTCAAAGATAAATATGTGACAGTCACATACATCAGAAACAACTGCACAGCAGAAAGGGGTAGAAACACAGCAGAAAGGGATATGGAGAACAATCCTGGGGCAGTGCAACCCAGGAGAATGAAGGGCGGCTGCTGTGCAGTGACCCTGTGCTGTTAACTCAAGGGCATACACTGATACCTGGGGCTTTAAAAATCAGACACTGCAATGGCGACTGTGGTTCACAAAATCTGTGTGCAGGAGAGAGGGTGCATCAGTGGAGAACTACAGTAAGGATACAGAGTGACGATTACTGGCTTTGAGCCTGAAAACTAGGACATTTGGAGCCTCTCCCAGGGTTCAGGGAGAGATCCTGGGAGAGATCCATCACCTGTGTCTCTTCATAAAAGAGGTATTATTTGTAGTCTGAAGCTGTGATGTGCAAAACATTAGCCTCACCCACATTCAGGGCCAAACCCAAACAACTGAATGTTCTCATTAACTAGAGTTTGAAGGCACCAAGAGCTTAACAAAAGGAACAAGTGCCCCAGGGTAATGCTCTGTGTTTGAAAAGCAAAGAGATAATTCTGGGTTGTATTCCTGCCTCAATTATAGTTGCCACCCAGCACTACATCACTTGCTCAACCACAGCTTCAAGGTTAAGGGTGGCACTAGACTACAAGGCATTTTGGTGAAAAGTTGGGCTAGAGGAGAGGATTATTGTAGATCCCCACCACACAATTTCTGTGCCCAATCACTATAGGAAATTTGAACCCTTGATGCTCAATGGAAGTGACCTTTCTGCTCCCTACTGCCCCAGTGCATTCTTACCTATTACTAATAGGGGCTAGGGTGAAAAGGAAGGACATCTTATTTAGTATAGGAATCTGTACACTCAGCATAGGCTATACACAAACACCATACATTAATGATCTGTTTTCTTTGAAATAAAATGTGTGTTTTCCTGAGGAAGTGTTGGACATTGAGGCCCTCAGAAACTAACTAGATCCAGTGAACCAGGGTGTACCTGGGGCAAGGTGACCAAGTTGGCAACAACAACTCTGGAGGCTAAACATGAAACATCAGGGATACCAACCATGACAGCTGTTATGACAAGCTATTCACTTATGATTGACCGTTCTTGTTATACTCACTAGAAAAAGGTCAGCTCAAGCTAAGATGTCAGAATGGGTTTTGGGGGTAATATATCTGCCATTCTTTCAAGTTGCTGGCTTTCTTACAATAAACAGTGCACCTTATAGATTCAATTGCTGTCTCTGCTTATTGGCTTTGGCAGCCACAGATCTCCTGACCTTGGCATTTCCAGCTATATTGCCCCTTTATAGCATGCTTTCATGTTATATATGGACTTCCAGTTATAGCAAAGGAATAAAAATTCCCTGTATCTCCTAGCTGCTTCCTGGACCTAGAGGCAGGGATATAGCTTTAGGTACCTCTTACTACGTTATTGCCATCTGACCCAGAGAAAGCCTTTGTTTTATTTGAGCATACATCTGCCTTTTTCTGTCAATTGAATCTATAATTCACATATGTAGAGCAGAAGGAATGTCCCTTTCTTATTTTTCCAATTTTATTTTGTTGTCCTCTTTCCAGCTTCTTCATTTGGATATGCAGTCTCTTTTGAATCATTCTTGCTTTCTAAAAATGGGGGAAGAGGAAAGAGGAGGAAGAGGAGGGAATGTAACAGAAAGAGAAGAGAAAGTGGTGCTGGTAATGTCAAAGGGGAGACAGAAGAAAAATAGAAGAATCAGAAAACAGAAATAGGAAAGTCGGAAAGGAACAACAATCAACTGATCAATAAACACACAAACAGATGGGTGAGGAATTGCTTCTCAGGACTCTGATGGCTCCCTGTGAACTAGCCGTTGCTGTTTCAGTCTGGTGGGCTGGGGAGAGCGGTAGGGCAGAGTAGGGTAGTTCCCAGGGAGCATTAAAAAAACAAGCACAAAAGGGCATGGAATGAACTGCAACTGTGAGGAGTTTCAGAATTCTTCAGGGCCTGTGAGGTAGTTGGGCGGGTGATGAGGCTACTGCAGCCTCCTTCACTTGAGGGCTTAGGGTACCAAGAGGCCCCCGATATAGGTACCAGCCCTATGAGGATGCCCCCTGATATCCTTTCTGTTGGTAAGTGCAACTGGTTAAATGGTCACACCAGTCTTCAGGAGGAGCTGGGGGAAGGAAGCACCACAACAAAAGGACTCGCACATGTGCCTGTGCCAAGGCTCCTTTTGCCACCTGTCACAGTCGGGACTTCTCAGATGTCTCAGGACTCTCTGGGCATCATTGCCTATTGCCTTCAAGCTTTTCCTGCCTTTCTTCTAGAAGTGGGCCAGGATTGTTGCGGGAGCAGAGGGGAGAAGGGTTCCACTGATTTTCTCTTTTCCCTTCCTATCTTTCCAAATTTCTTCTGTGTCTGGGCGAATCACTGGTGTTGCCAAGTTTGTCAAACGTGTCCAGGTCCTGCCAGGAACTCACCATTATTTCTCCCATCAGATGTTTTTATGGGAGAACTAGTTCCTAGCATTCCTTAGCCACCATGTTGATGACATCCTTAATTTTTAGTTTTTTAAGGTAAATTCAGATCACTTTCCATTACAGTTGCACCAGTTTACATTCCTCTTTCTCTACATCTTATCCAGCACTTGTTGGTGGTCTTTTAAATATGTGCCATTCTCATGGGTATGAGATGTATCTCATTGTGGTGCTGACCTGAATCTCTCTTTTTGGGAATGATGATGAACATTTTTCTATTTATCTATTGGCCTTCTGGATATCCTTTTTGGTAAGTTATCTTTTTAAATGTGCTTCCTATTTATTGCTATTTTTTTAATTTGCTTTGTTAAATTGAGTTTTTTAATTTTTTTTTTTTTGTTTATAGAGGCATGTTTTTATTTATTTATTTATTTGTTTGTTTGTTTACTTATACAAGCACTGGGTACAGTCAGAAGCGCGGGAGGGTGAGAGAATTCACCAGAGCCAGAGCGGGGAGCAAAGCAGGCAGAAGGACCGAAGGACACTGCTGAGGGGAGCAGCGGGTGGCAGGAGAGGTCTGCGGCCATGTGGGACCCTCCTCCGGTGGACGGGGAGCAGCCGGGGATCGAACCGGCGCCGCAGAGGCCGCAGGCAGCTTCGCAACCCAGCGCTCAACCGCTGCGCCACCGGGGAGGCCCAAATTGAGTAAGTTTTTTAATATTTTGGATTTTAAACACTTTTTCATCCTATGTTAGACTATTTTCTCCTGTCAATTTACTCACATTTTCTTTCACTGTGTAAAAGCTTTTAAATTTGAGGTAATCCCAATTGTATATTTTTGCTCCCTTGCCAAAGAGGCTGAATCCACATAATGACATCATTATATTAATGTTACAGAACATATCAGCAGTATTTCTTCTGTGTATTTTATTGTTGTAGGTCCTACATCTAGATCTTTAATTCGTTTTGAATTTATTTTTGCACATGGAGGTAGAGAATGATCCAACTTCATTCTTTAATATGTAACCAGTTTTCCCAGCACCATTTCTTAAAGAGGCTCTCCTTTCCCTGTTGTGTGACCTTAGTTGCTTTATCAAAAATTAAGCACCGTTGCCTCCCCAGTGGCGCAGTGAGTTGAGTGCAGTGCTGTGAAGCTATCCACAGCCTCTGAAGCGCAGGTTTGATTCCCGGCCGGCCAGGGAGATTCCCACATGGTGTGGCAGACCTCTCCTGCCTTGCCTGCTGCTCCCCTCAGCAGTGTCTTTGGTCCGTCTGCCTGTTCTGCTCCCTGCTCTGTCTCTGGTGAATCCTCTCACCCTCCCACACCTCTGGCCTATAGCCCACGCTTGTATAAATAAATTTTAAAAAATTAAGCATCATCATGTACATGAATTTATTTTTGAGTTTTTTATTCTGCTCAATTGATCTGTGTACATTTTTATGCCAATTCCATAGTTTTAATTACTGTTGCTTTATCATATAAAGTCAGGTGATGTGATGTCTACAGTTTTCTCTCCCCTACCCCGCAACAATGCCTTTCTAATTGAGGCCTTCTATGGTTACATATGAATTTTAAATATTTTTGTTCAGTTAATTTAAAGAATAGTTAATATTTTGATGGAAATTATGTTAAGTTTATGTATTACTTTAAGTTAGACAGTCATTTTGATTATATTGATTGTCCCACTGACCCTGGCATGTCTTCCCAGCTCATGTCATTATCTCCTTTAATAAAAAATTATCATTGCATAGACACTTCACCTCCTTTGTTTGGTTAATTCCTAGGTATTTGATTATTTTTGAAGCAATTGTGAATGAAATTGTTTTCTTAATTTTTCTTCTCATTGATTGTATACAAGAATGCTAGGGAGATTTATATATTGATTTTGTAACCTTTGTTGTATTTATTTATTGTTTCTAATGACTTTTGGGAGAGTCTTTACAGTTCCTCTATATATCATCTGTGAAATAGTGATAGTTTCACTTCTTTTCAGATTTGGAATCTCTTTATTTTCTGTTGGTTGATGGCTCTAGCAAGAACCTCTGATATTAACAGAAAGTAAGAATAATTAGCATCCTTGTCATGTTCCTGATCTTAAGGAAAAAGCTTTAAGTTGTTCACCATTAAGTGTTATTTTTGCTGTTGTTTTGTAATGTGTGATCTTTAATATATGAGGCAAGGTCCTTCTATAACCATCTTGTTTAGAGCTTTTATCATGAATAGGTACTGAATCTTATCAAATGCTTTATCTGCATCTATTGATATTATGACTTTTATCTGTACTTTTGTTGATGTGAAGTATTACACTGATTGATTTATATATATTAAACTGTCCCTTGCACCCCTGGGATAAATCCCACTTAATTGTGATGTGTAATTCTTGTGATAAATTGCTTGTTTCCATGTTCAGAGTTAGTTTTTACTAAACAGAATACCATGTAGATGTCCTGTTCCTTGGCAATACTACAATACAAAAGGAAATAATCTTTACAATTGTCATCAGAGTCAGGAAGTAAAAATAGCTGTTAAATAAAACCTCAGAGTTCATGCAAATTCCATCTCTTTCCCTAATGCCATTACTATTCACTCTGTGCTGCTACAAGGGAACCTCTACAAGCATTCTATATTTTCTCTATCAAAAGGAACAGGTTTTTACTGGCGGTAGATGGGCTGGAATGGGAAAGTCGGGAAAGTCAAATATTACTGCTGATGCAATGGGACCCTCTCTAGATGCACTTATTGGCTTCAAAATAGGAGAATGGGAATTCTGAGACAATCCCTGGATCAGGATGCTTCATTTTTATGACACCTTCCCCTCTCATTAGGTAACCTCAGTAACATTATTTTTGGTTGAAGCAAAGGAAAAGACACTTTTAGTGGAAAAGACACATTTCCTAATCACAAATTTTCAGCATGGTGGGATAGTGCCTTCCTTCATTTCTATCCTTCCCTCTTAACACCAATCTTTCAGGATAAAAGATTCTAGGCTAGATATCTTTTTTTTATTATTATTATTACTTTAATTTTCTCCTGTTATCCCTTTTTTGCCTGTAGGGTTGCTACAGAAAAGCCCACAATCTAATAGGTATTCTCTTACAGGTTACCCATTTTTCTTTCTATTGGTGTTTTCAGTATTCTGTCAAGTTTTGTTATAATGTTTTGGAGTGTATCAGTCTGGTATTACTTTGTTTGAAACTCTTGGATCTGGATGTCTAGTTCATTTCCCAGGTTGAGAAGCTTCTCAGCAATCTTTAAATAAATTCTCTATGTCTTAGTCTTTCTGTTTCCTCTTGGACCCCCATTATACAGATGTTATTTCTTTTTGGGTTATATCCCAAAGGGCTCTTACACTATTTTAATTTTTTATATTTTTCTCTTTGTTTTTCTATTTGCGTGTTCTCTAGCATTATGTTTTTGAACTCACTAATTCTCTCTATTGCTTACATCTGTCTGTTGAGGCCCTCTATTGTATTTTTTTAATTTGGTTATAGTATTTTTAGGCCTGTTACCACTTACTGTCTCATATTTTCTTGGTCTTTATTCTGTTCCTGTTTTATGTTACTTTTTTTCTCAGTACACATTGTTAAAACTGTTACGTTGAAATCCTCTTCAGGCATCTTCCGCAGTGCTCTGGATTGAAACTTCAGGAATTTTTATTGTTGTTCCACCATTTATGATATGTTCTTACTTCTTTATTTTTAGTTTTTATAGGTTGTAGTAAGGATAAATGTTCAGACTGCTGTCTTTGGAGCTGTTCACATGGCCACAGAACTGATACCAGCAAGGTTTAATAGGTAGAGAAAAACCAGAGCAATAGAGCACTGAAGGGTCACCTCCAGTGTCAGGGATTTGTTTCTTTTTGTGTTGTGGATACTAGAGTCTGTGGTAGAGATTCACAGTG
Organism: Talpa occidentalis; assembly: GCF_014898055.3. Classification (NCBI taxonomy): domain Eukaryota; kingdom Metazoa; phylum Chordata; class Mammalia; order Eulipotyphla; family Talpidae; genus Talpa; species Talpa occidentalis. The sequence goes on from NW_023601104.1 coordinate 23,151,978, forward strand.
ATCTCCGGTTCTAGACCAACTCCTTGGCCTAAATATCTTGGGTAATCTCATGTCAGCCTCAAACACTAGGCTGTATTTGAGCATTAGATGTAGCACTGGGCATGAATTATATTGTAGTTGAGACAAAACCACAGTCAGGCATTATTTTCTTTGCTTTTCCAGCGCAGAGTTTAACTTGGTGTGCTTGCTTCTGTTGTTAAAAACCTGGTACTTAAACTTTGGTTAGTGAAAACATTCAGTTGTTTTGGCCCTGGGTGGGGATAGGAAGGAGAGAGATGTTTAGAATACCACAGAATCCAACTTCTATATTGGGAGTCTCTAACTCAAGTCAGTTTTCTTCACCTGAATCCCTCTTCCCAGAGTTCTCTAACAGTGTATCCACTGTCCTGGATGTCAACCCTGTACTCCTTTGTATATTGCAGTGCTGGATCTCCAGAATCCTCTATGTGGAATGTATACCTGAGTCAACAGCTGTAGAGGGGCTCTATATAGCATCCACCCCCTCCTCTAATGAGTTGTACTGCCCCAGTATTGCTTAAACATGTTCAAGTAAAGTATTTTCTATCCTGCTCAGCTGGATCAGCTCCTGTTGTATACTATAGTTATCTTTTTACTCTCGAGGGTTTGCTAATTTTGTTCTGCTGCAATTCAGTTGTGACTATATGGGAGAGGCAAGCTCAGCATTTGCACTGATTGCCATCTTGCCTGACTCCTCATTAAACATTTATGTAGTGAAAAGTTAAAAAAAAAGATGTTAAATCTGAGCGAGTCTAATATATAATTTATTTCCAAGAAATTCTTACAGGCTTGGAATGAAGGTGGGGGTCCTCTTTCACAAATTTAGGGGCACAAGCCATCAAGGAGTTAAAGCAAAACAAAGGATTAAAGCACATTAACAATTTCAGAAGCCTGCATTAGTTGGGATTCTCCAAAGAAACAGAAACAACAGAAAAAATATAGAGGAGAGTTTATAGGAATTGGCTCACGTGGTTATATAGGCCAAGGAGTTCCATAATCTGCAGCATGAGAACTAGCGAACCAAGAAAAGCCAGTGATAAAATTCTGTCCAAGTCTGAAGACCTGAGAAACCAATCCAGGGTAAATTTTCATTTCCCTGTCTTTTTTTTCTTATTTGAGCTCTCATGGGATTAAATGATGCCCACCCACACTAGGGAGGGGCCATCTATTTTACTCCTTTCACCAATTTAAATTCTAATTACTTCTGAAAACAACCTCACAGAAATATCTAGAAATCATGTTTTACTAGTTATTTGGGCATCCCTTAGCTCAGTGAAGTTGACACATAAAATCAACCATCACAAGGCCAAAGCACATTTATTGAATGAATATTATAATTAGCCTTGTATTTTTAGCAGAAGTAAAAACTAGCACCTTGTCAAACATTTCTGATTTGCAAACATTTAGTGTGGCCAATGATACATTGGCCAAAACAAAAAAGAAGTTCCCCAGGAGATTAAACATGAAAGACTAGACCAATGTTCCTGATTTTAACTATAGACTGACTGCAACTAACTCACATTGCCACTTTAGAAGGGACATATATTCTTCTACAACTGATTGGAATTGAAATGTTTTACCTCCTTGTTTGGGTTTAGGAAAAAAATAATTAACTTCTTGAATAAATTAAGGCTACATGGTATAATTTCTGAAGTAGTAAGCAGAGGCTTCCTAGAAGTTTTCACTCCTCACATGTAAATGGAAAAAAGTACCACATATGTGGCAGAGGAATACAGTTAGGTTCTCTTTGTGAAAAGAGTTACAACCACTCCTGAATAAAGCCATGATGAAATTTCCTCTTGGGCCATAGCAGAGGTTTATATAACTTCTGAATTGTCAACATGTTTTTGTTTTGTTCACACATTTTTGGCCAACACTTAAAAATCAAGATTTCATAACCCATTCTGAACTTTCAATCTGTTTGGCAGTAGTAGACAAGAACTGAGTAACAAAGGCCACCTTTAGAAAGTAATATATGGTTTCGAGGCGAACTTAAATGTTTTTAGTCCTTGTTTGGGGAGAGGGTAGATAAAACTAATTTTAAACTTTTATAAATTAAGACTACATGGTCCAAATCCTGGGATACTCAGTCAAAAGATTTAAAAAAAAAATGGAGTATATTTACAAAACTAGTAGAATAAAAAATATATAGAAAGGGGATGCTTCAAAGGACAAGAGAGAAAATAAAAATTTTTAAAGGGAAGAGAAATAGTTAACATATACAAAATCAATCACTGCCATAAATGCAATAGACTAAATGTTATACTTAAAGGACAAAGGTTGACTGAATTTTAAGAATTTATCGATATACTATAAAGAGGTTGAAAGTATTATGGTGGAAAAATATATGTATTACACAAATACTAACTGAAAGAATATTTGTTTAGCTATATCAAACAAAATAAACTTAAAGCATCATTAAAGATAGAGAGGGTCACTATAATATGCCTCAGTTCACCAGGGGAAAAAAAATTGCATGTACATATGATCTCAAAAGAAAAGTTGATAAAATTACAGCTATACAGCTAAGAGAAATCCATTACCAGAGTGACATATTTTGAAAAACTTCCCTCTTAACTGATAGATCAAGGAGGAAAAAAATCAGTAAGGCTATAGATTTGAACAGCACAATTAGATAATTTGATCTCAGTTGTATACTTATCAAGAGGATTTCTTTCAGTATTTCTTCTAAAGGAGGTCTCCCGGTAACAAATTTAGAAAGTTTTGACTTTATGTTTGAAAAAGCTGTTGCTGGAAATAAAATTTTTGGTTGATAATTGTTTTTTCCAATACTTTAAAAGAAAATTGATGTCACCCTTATCTTTGTTCTGATTTTTGTATCTTCTACATAAAATTATCTCTTACTGGCCTCAATTTGATTATGTTGACTTTTTGAGTTTTCTTCATATATCCTCTGCTTAGGTGTTTTTGAGCTTCTTGGATCTGTAGGTTTATAATTTTGAAGTTTGGAAAATAATAGGTCTCAATGTTTTCCCCACAGCTCACTGGATAATTTCTATTGCTATGTCTTCAAAGTCCCTGATCTTTCTTCTGCTGTTTTTATCTGCTATTATAATTTTTAATCTCAGAGCTGTAGCTTTCTTTTCTAGTATTAAATTTGGGTCTTTTAAATATCTTCTTAACCTTTTGAAAATACATTGTTTTTAATGTCCTAATTATTACATCTATGTCAGTTTTGAGCAGTTGCTTTCCTCATTATGGACATGCTTTCTTGCCTCTTTTTTGTACACATGGTAATCTTTTAATGGATGCCAGACCAATATTGCAAATCTTATCTTTCTGGGTACTTGATATTTTTGTATTCTCATATATCTTATTGAGTTTTTTTCCTGGAATACAGAATACTTGTGTAGAAATTACTTGTTCCTTTCAGGCCTTTAATTTATTTAATTTTTAAATTTGTTAGCTGGGTCAGAGCAGTGCTTAGTCCAGGACTGATTATTTCCATACAACTGAGGCAAGACCTTCCTGAGTTCTCTAACCAATATTCCATAATTTATATTTTATTAGTTTGGTACAAACATACACTGTTTCTGGAGCTGTTTAAAATATCTGGCATTATTCCCCCCATCCTTTCAGATTGCTGTTTCTCTAGCCATGGGTAATTTCTTTACATACAACATAGTACTCTGCTGAAACTGCAAATTTCTTTGCGTAGCTCTCTCTTTTCTAGACCTTCGTTTGATGAATTCTAACTGCCTGGAATCTCAGGTTTATCCCTTTTAGTCAGGGAATCCCTCAGTTTTTGCTTCTGTTTCCAATGCCTGTGTATGGCTTGGAAACTTTCAAGGCTGTAAGCTGAGGCCACAGTAGGGCTCATTTCATTTGCGTCTCATGGACAGTTGTCTTTCATTTATAATGTCACTGTCTTAAAATCACGGTTTCATGTTGCCCTCATTTGTCTTGGGGGAGAAGTTAAATTGGTCAGAAGTAAAAGTTCTAAAACAATTTTTTAAATTATTAGAGTAATTCTTTAAAATTCCTAGGGATACTAATAAAAAATTACACTAATAAAAAATTACTAACTTGCATAGTAAAAGACAGGAAAGGGCCTCCCTGGTGGCGCAACAGTTGAGCGCTTGGCTGTGAAGCTGCCTGCAGCGTCTGCAGCACTGGTTAGATCCCTGGCCATCAGTGAGGTTCCCACATGGCGCACAGACCTCTCCTGCCGCACCCGCTGCTCCCCTCAGCAGTGTATTTCGTCAGACTGCCTGTTCTGTTCCCGGCTCTGGCTCTGGTGAATTCTCTCACCCTCCCGCGCTTCTGATTGTACCTAGTGCTTATATAAAGAAATAAATAAATCTTTAAAAAAATAAATGAAAGACAGGAAATACTGACACAGATTTGTGAAGGTTAGAAAATTCTGAGATCTTTAGGCACTGACTGAAAAGATTTTCACCATGTTATTATCAGTCAGGGTGGGTTAGAATTACATTATAGTAACCACCCTTAAATCTCAACTAAGAGCAACAAAGGTTATTTCACACATTTTAAAAGTACATTGCAAATTAGAAGAGTGATCTTTCTGCTCATAATTATTCAGATAACAGAGCAACTACTACCTCAAACATTGGCAGTAAACAAATCAAAGACTAGAGCATAGGTCTCAAATCAGCAATTTAATGCTTTAGTTCAGAAGTAACACATCAAAATTGCCCACGATTCATGCTAGACGCAGACCAATGGTCTAGCTAACCATATGGGAAGTGTAATCCTGCTATATGTCTGGTTCTCTGGGAAAAACTGTAACTGAGTGGTGAATAATCATATCTGACTATCACTGATTACCCTTCTGGTCAACAGTTATTTGGTGCATTTTAATTGATACAGTCAAAGTACACACTCAAAAGTCCCAGTAAATCAATGACATCAAGCTCAAATGGAACCAAGTTCAGTATTTCCCACTGCTTGCTAAATCAAGGGATGGTAGTCAATAATCTCCTCTTAACCTGTTGACCTGAACTAAAACATTATCTGGCTCCCATACATAAAATCTTAAAAGAGAGATTTTTAAAAAAACAAATGAACTTGTAATAAACATTTCCACTCAGAAAGACAAAAGGGGAGACACACAAACAGTCTCTCATTCAAAACATGTCTCTACTACAGGACCCTCTATTTTAGTGGTACAAAAAATTCCTTGCTTAGAACCCGATTCCGTGATTCCATTTGCTGGGAGGGGATCCCTAATCCATTACTGTCAAGGCTATAATTCCCACCACTGAGAGGTCGTCCCTTTTATTCTTTATCTTTCTTGGCCACAACTAAGGTGGACATTGGGGAATATGTTCTATCTGAGGATGAAGTAACTCCTCAATTTGCTAGCTGATAGAGAAGGTTGGGACCCAAAGGTCATTTCCAGTTTTGTACAGTTATAAACTTTTAGTACAGGCTTATGGTTTCTTTGATGGAACAACTTTCAAAATTTCAAAAATTTTGCTTATGATTCCAGTCAGCAATGAGCCAACAGTCACACATACAATTTTAAAGACATGCAACAGGCTCTTCCCTGCACTTGAGTACCTTGAATCCATCAGGCATTAGTAGAAGACACACATAAGTATCCATTTCCTAAGCCATTTTTGTCCACATGAACAGATATGCTGGGCACTGACATTTCCAATCCCTGGTGGTATTAATGTTTAGAAAGTGGGAATGAGGAATCACAGTTCTTGAGCATTCTCACGAATCACTAATTTACACAGTATCATCATTCCGTATTTTTCATAACACTAAGTATACCTACATGATCATAAGTGACCACAGTAAACACAATCATTTTACTTATTTAAGAAATTTCCTGTAAAAAGACAAAATTATAAATATATGGTTTATTATTATGAACCAATATATTCTAGCAAGAGTATATATTTTAATACCACTATCTCTACCTGACATATTCAAATTGGAAAACATTAAATAAAAATTAACATAAATCTGAAATAAAAATCACTTTAAAAGTTGGAAGTACTACAATATTTGTTTGAAAGTTATTCTTAAAATGAAATTTAAAAATAAAATATGAATTAATTTATCTATCCAATAGTTTTTATCCTTATTTTGTAACACATATTTCAGACATGGAAAATTTTCTCTCATTTTGCATTGATATTGATCAAGTTTCCAGGGATTGTCAAAAATGTTTTCAACTTGACATTAAGCTATACTTTGCTTCATAGAAGCTCTTTCTTTTTCCTTTTAATGATGAAAATATTTTTCTGCTTGCCCTGATTTCATTCTTGCTATTGAAATTGATAGTGCTTTTGCAAATTTAGTTTATTTAGATTGGTTTTTGATTTCATTTCAGAATCCTTCACAACATTTACTTCTATTCTTTGCATTTCTTTTCTTTGCAAAGAACAAGTCACCTTTGGCATACAGGCATACACTGGGATATACCAAAAAATTTATTTGGCAGTAGCTTCTGAATAATGTCAGATTTTAATCTCTTACCCCTGATTTGACAAGAAGCACAAGACAAAATTGCCAATTTAAGGAGTTATTTTGCTTCCACAACAGTGTAATTTCTTGGAACACCTTGGTAGGAATTATAGAAAATATACTATGTATATAAACCAATCAATATTTATCTTACTTATAAGAATTACTCACCATTATCAGCAGACAGGGCCACGAACACACTACTTGTAGCTACAAGTCAGAGTGAGTGATTAGACTGTGACCACTTCTCTTCTCTCTGTATGCTCTGGTTCTACTTTCTAAAAATGTTGACTCTGCTCTTAGACTTCAAATGGCTGCAAGGCTTTTTAGCTTAATGAGAAGTCAAATAATTACTGTTATGATCACATTTTTTTTTATTTATTAAGCTTTGTTGCCTAAAGATTCTTTTTGTTGGTTGGGGATGAGAAGTTATCTCTTTCCACGCAGCAAATATCTGACTTTCTGGACTTTTCTTGATACCATTTAGTATCCTACCATTTCTCATTGGAGTTCTTTTTTTTCTTAAAATGCCTTGTGAAATGCATCTAATATTATAAGCAAAACTTGCTATTAATATTCTGTTATCCAAACTCTTACAATGGAGATTCAACTTAAGTATATAATTTGTACTTAATACTTCCAAGTATTCCTTTACAATACTTCTAAGCGTTGCAGACAAGTTTACCAAATCTTTCACCACAGTAGAAAGTGACTTACCTCATGTAACCTTGCTATGTGTCACTTAATACAATGCAATATGGTTTACTTTAGTTCAGGATTTGTTTATGGCAGTACTCCACTTTGAGGACTAATTCCTGTATCAGACAAGGTATGCTTTAGAAACAAAATTCCCTAACTAGCTTAAAACAAAAAAAAAAAATGCTTATTTCTCCCTCCCACTTCATCATCATCTGAATAAAGATGATGGGTCTGTTGATATTCCTTCAGTCACCTATCCTTATGGAGCTACCACCATCTCAATATGATAAGTCACCATGCCAGATGGAAAAGAGGGTTCTAAAGAGTCTTAAATAACTAAATGCTCAAAACCATAAGTCACTTTCATTCACAGTTCACTGGCCAGGAACACAGGGGCCACACACTAGATATACTTGATGAAGAGCTGGAATGAAAATCACATTAGGTCAAAAAGTAAGTTGAGTTTGTTTAAAGAATCAAGGGGGAAAAAACTAGGTGAATAATTCTTAAACTTTTAGGACTTCACCCAGAAACAAGCAGCTTTCCATAAGTATTATGGTAAGAGAAATAAAATAGAAATCTAATAAAATGTAAACTTAGATTTCTAGTACAGGTAATAAAATTTGTAGAATAAAATTTATGAACTAAGAGCTTTGCCATAATGTCTATAAATAGTGAAATAAAAGAATGGGTTATAAAAGTCTGATATATCAGTAGAAAAACAGAGGGCGGGGTTGACAACCTTTTTCTTAGAATGCTAGATTATAAATCCTTCAGGCTTGTGGGCCATATGGTCTGTCATGGATAACTGTACAGCTGTAGTGTAAAAGCTACAACGGACAATATGTAAACAAATGATATAGCAATTTCCTAATAAAATTTTGTTTATAAAAACAGGTAGCCAATTTTGAGTCACAGTTTGCTAGCTGCCCCTCAAAAAACAATTTAAAGTGTGTTTTAAGGCAATGGGTAAAACTTAAAATATTTAAAGTTAAAAACTATAGCTTATAGTTCCTACAGCTTCCACAAATGGCATGCTATACTTCAATATTTAAGGGGAAAAAAGTAATTTTTTTAATTTTTAATTTTTAATAAGTTGGCTTGGGTGAATAACACAATCAATTTTCTGTTCCTTCTTTGAAAAAAATCAAATGAGGGCCACCCCAGTGGCACAGCAGGTTGAGCGCAGAGCTGTGAAGCTGTTCACAGCCTCCACATTCGTGGGTTCAATTCCTGGCCAGCCAGAGAGATAACCACATGGCGGCAGACCTCTCCTATCTTGACCGCTGCTCCCCTCAGCAGTGCTTTCGGTCCATCTGCCTGTTCTGTTCCCCACCCTGTCGCTGGTGAATCCTCTCACCCTCCCGTGCCTCTGGCCTGTGCCTCAGCTTTTGTATAAATAATAAATCTCTACCCAAAAAAAAAGCATTTTCAGAAAAAAATCAAATGATCCCAAATGTACCCAGGACAGTTTCTGGAAACCAAAATCCAACATAATATTTGTGATCAGTAATTTTTCAGGTCATTAACATCTGCCTTTATAATTTCAATTACAGCTTAGTCCAAATCTTTATAACATCAAAGAAAACTAAATTATACTTAGTATATACTTTAAAATAATGAAAGCGATTTTATAATATTTTTAAAAAGCATTTAAAAGTTATCTTTAGTTAAGTGTAAAGTAATTTCCCCCATGGTAGTTCAACCATCAATGACAATTGTTGCTACAGGTGTTTAATGAAATATCTCTTAATTTATAGTTTTTAAGTTAAAAACTAATCATTTCATGACTTTAAAACCTCTACTTGACTTTTCACTTTGTGTACAGAGTCTGCAGATGTGCCTGATTAAGAAAAGGATTTAAAAACGACCGTTTTTCTATTTCAATGCTTAGAAATAGGTAAATTAAGTGTTCCACTTCTTAGCTAGTAAAAATAAGTCTTAGTGTTATAATAATCTAGTAAAAATGAAACACTTAAAAAATTTTTTTACTGCACACACACACACACACACACACACAAGTCCTACTTTGTCAAAGTCAGGACAAGTAAATGGCCTTGGAGTAACAATTTCAAGGTAACTAAAATGACTGTATCAACCATGAAATCAAAAAAATGACATTACAGAAGGCTAGAAAAATGTAATGATGCTAAAACTTCCATAATTATTATATAAAGTATATCTTCAAATCTCATGCTACTTTTCCTATTATTAAAACAGGTCTCTAATCCTTCCTTGAGGTAAAATTTCTCAAAATAAAAGAGATCACTAGGTTTTCTTCGTTAAGTCCTCCATTCCATATGCATATAAATCACTGTAGGAATAATAAATAAAATTACAATTAGTATCATCAATGGAAGGGGTATTTGCAAAAAGTGATTTATTTTTAAAAAAGATCATTCAATATAAATGCTGAGAACGACCAGTGTGGTAGGAAACACTAATTTTAGATTCAGATTAAATTGGGTTCAAATCTAAGTCCCAATTTAAACTAAATCATGTATCAATTAACGAGTACAGAATAAAATAACACCCTTAATTTTAACATGAAATTTCCTTAACTATACAAGAATACAATTTCTAAGTATGTCAAAGGTATTCCAACTCAAGCCATTTTCTGAAAAATAAAAATTATTCATGGACAGATTTTTTATTGCAAATATTTACTCAAAAACTACTATATACAGCAGAGTTTTATAGTCACTTAAAACATTTAACATTCAGTGAAACAAAATTTAGTAATTCATAGCACATTTTAAGTAAAAATGTAGCATTTAAATAAAATTTATTAGTACTTCAAAGCAAACTATTGCTATTCATATTATTCTTTTCTATATCTGTTATTCCATAGGTGATTAAAAAAACAAACCAACAACTGAAAAGTCAATTTAGCAGCCATCTTACAGATAAATTAGGCTAACTATGCCAAACAGATTTTTTACACTACTGCTTTAGGCCCCAGTTGAAGTTTCTATTTTACAGTTAAAAGAAAAAGTCACTTAAATATGGCTGAATTCATGCCAGGACATGTTTTCAGTTTACAGCTTTACAGTATCTATATTATACTACACTTTGGTTTGGTTTCTAGACCATTTTTTGGGTCTATTTCTAAAGATGATCATTAAAGCAATATTGAAAGCATAAAGGCTACAGGACTTTCAACAATGGGTTTCTACTTTACACAGCTTGTATATCAAGGAATTTCTGTACAACTTACACACTGACGAAAAGCACAAATATAAATTTATATTTTAATAATTTCACTTTCACTGAAAGTTTAATTAAGGTAAGCTTACAGCCTGGCAGGCTAACTCTTGTATGGAGGTACACAGATTAAAATATTCTGTTTACATGCTTCTGACAGTCTGGAATGTTACATTAAATCCAAAATTAAGTTAATGTTCATCCAAATTCTCATTAGATCAATTAATTTTATACCCTCAGCATGCTCCATTTACCAGCATCATACTCAAAAAGAAAGATTTCATTAACAATGCCAATCAGCCATTATTTAAAATCAAAAATTCTCAAAAGGTACATAGTTTCAAAATCTCTTCCTTAAAGTTAACTGAAAGGTAAACAGGAATTTTAGCTTTGAACTTTTGGGAAGTTTTAAAGATTTATTAATATAACTAATATTCTAATAATCAACTCATAGTGACAACGAAGTTGTTTCCTTGAAAACCATTAAATGGGACTTTTCATTGCAAACTTAACTTTGATTAAAATCTTATTCATGTTTTAAAAACTTCTTGGAAAACCAGGGTAATCATGCTACTAGTGGTGAACTGATTTTTTTTTATAATGTAAGTTTAACATATAGGTAAAGTATAAACAACTTCCCTCACATTTTTCTATCTCTGAACTCTACAACAGCACCGCTGAGCTCACTTAATAGCATTGTTCCAAATACTCTTACCATTAGTGTGCTAAAATTTAGAATGACTAATTAATTTCAACTTATTTCTTTCTCATCTGCCAGGTCTACTGTTGTCTCTGTTGTGCTAGGGTTATTTTCTCCAGGAACGTTATCTGTTTGATCAGACACTGCTTCATCAGTCTTTGCTGAAGGATCACTGCTACCTTTCTGAAGAATCTCTGTGGCTTCATACTCAAGTACTTCTGATGGAGTCAAAGGTTCCAAATGAATACTGCCCTGCTCACTAATGTCAGAACTACCAGATTCAGGTTCATCTCTTTTTCTCAAAAACTGATCAATGCTAACATCACTAGATGTTAACCTCAAATCCTTAGTATTCTTTGAAGAAAAGCTAGCTTCACTGTAATTGTGATCTTTAATGTGATCACAAGAACTTGTGTTTTCTGAACTTTGGCACTTCTTCAATTCCATTCCCCGACAAATGTGTTCTATTGGCTTTTCCTTTTCCACTTTATCTGCACCAATATTTGAATCATTGCTGAAGATATTCTTTGAGTCAGCTTCCTGATCTTCAAGATAAGAATCGTTTTCCTTACTCGAAATTGTTAGGATTTCTTCACTTATTGTTGATATGCCTTCAAATGAACTTGAATCACAATCATTTTTTTCTTCCTCTGAAGCTTTATCTTGTTTACTGAAAAGATAAAGCCATTTATTATCTATTCTTTCATAATACTATGGATTAGAATACTATCAAAGTAAGACGTGCTCTTAAAAAATTTTACAAGTCAAGGTACACTTGCTCACCAAAAAGAAAAAACTCCAGGTTCCCAGTTCTTGCCATATTATAATTTAGGAGACAATCATTCTCTTAAGTAAGAGAGTGAGAACTCCTGAGTCACATTCTTAAAAGAAGACCTGAGAAATCTAGAGACTAGTTTTAGCTGTGATTATCATTATTTTCATTTGTTCAAAACCCTTGTTTTATTTAATTTTTTTTATTTTTTACATCATTTTTCATTTTTGCACAATGTATGCATTTTTTTAAATTTTATTTTTATATTCCCCATACAATTGCAACCCCCTTATTTTGACCACAATTCCTCCTTTCCCCGCCCCCCCCCCCATAATGTGTCTCTGGTTCATAGTTGTTTGTTGATTTTGATTTTTTCTTTCTTATAATTATTCTTTTTCCTGGTCCCTTATTTAGGTTTTCTAGATTCCTGCTATGAGTGAGACCATTTGGTATTTTTCTTTTTCTTTCTGGCTTATTTCACTGAGCATGATCCCTTCCAGCTCCATCCATGTTGCTGCAAAATGCATATGTTTATCTTTTCTGATTGCTGAGTAAGTAATATTCTATTGTGTATATGTACCAAACTGGTCCAACCACCATGGAAAGCTGTGTGGAGATTTCTCAACCTATTAAAGATAGAGCTTCCATATGATCCAGCAATTCCACTAGTAGGTATTTACCCAAAGGACACAGAAACATTAATTCCAAAGAGCACCTGCACTCCTATATTTATAGCAGCACTATTTACAATAGCTAAGCTATAGAAACAACCCAAATACCCAAAAATAGATGACTGGATCAAGAAGATGTGGGACATATACACAATGGAATATTACCCTTTCTTGTTTTAGTAGCTTAATTAAAAAAAAATCTATATGGAAAAAAAAAGCAGGTCTTCAATAACATTGTCTTGTTGCAATGTCCATGAAAAAATAAAAATTTTGGCTAATATTAAAACTTTTTTTTGAGGACCTGATACAGTAATCCTCATTTTGCTTAAAGCTACAGTTTTCAAGAACTTATCTACCATGTTAAGTGAACACTTACTGCTATAGAAATATATAACATGCATACATACAGACATATATATTAATATGTACATATATGTTATATGTGAGTACATCTATGCGCTTACTTTTACCCTGGTATGTTAACAGAACTATTTAACGAATCAAAACATTAGAAAAGGTTTCCAAGAAGATCTCTAGTGATTGTATGTATCTTATTTCTTCCTATTTTTTTGTTGTAATCTGTCTTTAAGACTAATCTTGGGTGCCTCCGTGGTGGCACAGTGGGTTTTCCGTCTATCTGCCTGTTCTACTCCCCACTCTGTCTCTGGTGAATTCTCTCACCCTCCCATGCCTCTGACTGTATTCCAGTTCTTATTTTTTTTTTTAGATTTTTATTTATTTATACAAGAACTGAGGGTACAGAAGCAGAACAGGCAGACGGGCCGAAGACACTGCTGAGGGGAGCAGTGGGCGAGACAGGAGAGGTCTGCCGCGCCATGTGGGTTTCTCCCTGGCCGGCCTGGAGTTGAACCCAAGCTGCAAAGGCTACTGACAGCTTCATAGCATGGCGCTCAACCCGCTGTGCCACTGGGGAGGCCCAAAATAAATAAATCTTAAGAAAAAAAAAGACTAGTCATGGTCCAATACCACACGGTTTTAACAGTTATAGTACTTTAAATAGAGCAAATTAAGTACATTTATTGATTCTTCTCCCTAAATTTAATAAACTATACAAAATGTTTAAAATAGTCAATATTAAAACAATCCAGTATCCAACAATAGCAATGGTTAAATAAGTCATACTAATAAATAGAAAAATATAAACCTTACTTTAAACTCTGTCAGTTTCCAAACCAAATCCCATTGTTAGTTTCTACTAAATAGTCATTAAATTCTTAATTTAATTTGTAATATGACCTATCATGCAAGTTATTATCATTTTTTTAATCTCAGCAAATTTTTGTTTTTCATTTGGTCCTGCACATTTCTAATTTTATTACTGTGAATTTACTCATCCATTATATTCTGTAATCACATGCTATTGGTATGGCCAAAATATTCTGATTTTTATACCAACCTATTTTAATTAATACTCTCATTAATTTCAATCATTCTTAGAGCATTTGCTTGGATTATACCTTATGCATATATTCATAACACTTTCTTCAATTATATTTGCATAATTTGTGTCTTGTTCATATTTCATTGGACAAACTACAATTTACAGAAAATGCTGTATAATACAGAGGTGACTAGTCTGTCTTTTCCCACTTATTTGAATTTTTGTTAACTTTATCCCACCAGAATTCTAGTAAAAATACTAGATGAAGAAAGGGCTATATAATTTTTCTAGTGAATTTCAAGATATACCTTCTTCATAAGGTATTTTTTCATAATTTGCTCTTTAGGTATAATAATTTATCTCATCAGATAAACAGGTATCCTACTGTAAAATATATAACAAAGATAGAAATGGGTAAATTACTTAATTTAAAAGAAAAATTATCTTTATCTGGAATAAAGTTCCATAAAAAAGATTAATCCTTTCCATTCACAACATCATGAATGGAAATGGAAGAGATAAGGAGAACGATAATTAACAGAAGATTTTGGGCCTCCCCGGTGGCGCAATGGTTGAGCGCTGGGTTGCAAAGCTGCCCGCAGCCTCTGCGGTGCTTGTTCCATTCCCGGCTGCTCCCGGCCACCCGGAGGAAGGTCCCGCATGGCGCGCAGACCTCTCCTGCCGCCCGCTGCTCCCCTCAGCAGTGTACTTCGGTCCTTCTGCCTGCTCTGCTCCCCGCTCTGGCTCTGGTGAATTCTCTCACCCTCCTGCGCTTCTGACTGTACCCACTGCTTGTATAACTAAATAAATCTTTATAAAAAATAAAAAAAATAAAAATTCTTAAAAAAAAAAACAAAATAGAAGGTTTCACTTATATGTGAAAAAAAAAAAAAACAAAGGTTCAAACCAAACCAAATCAATAACAAATCCTAGAAATCTGGCTACAGAATTAAGGTTACAAGAGAGGGAAAGTGAGGGTGAAGAGTAAAATGTGCGGTGAGCTTAATAGACTATGGTGGGGTGGAGGACTGTGGTAGTGAGTTTAGTGTGGTGACACACAACTGATGAGGTATAATCCCATAACTCTGAATCACATACTGTGTTACAGGCCAAAGTTGCATCAATTAAACAATTTTTAAAATAAAATGTCTCATCTTCTTTAGTGTTCTACCTGAGCATCAATTTTTCAAAAATCAGTCTTTCAATTTTTAAACTTTTATATTGATATCCCACCACAGATGTAACTTTATAGGTTTTTGAACAAAAATACTTAAAAAAAATTCAAGATTACTTATTTACAGTAACTGTCCCATTCTTATAACTTTTGATTCAATAAAAGCAATTAAAATGCTGATATTTTGGGCCTCCCGATGGTGCAGCAAGTTGAGCACAGCGCTGTGAAGCTGTCCTCAGCCTCTGCGGTGTGGGTTTGATTCCCGGCTGGCCAGGAAGATTCCCTCATGGCGCGGCAGACCTCTCCTATCTCACCCGCTGCTCCCCTCAGCAGTGCTTTCGGGCTGTCTGCCTGTTCTGCTCCCTGCTCTGTCTCCGGCGAGTCCTCTCACCCTCCTGTGCATCACCCTCCCTGTACTCCAGCTATTGTATAAATTAAAATAAATAAATAAATAAATCTAAAATGTTAATATTTTACTTACTATTGATAATAATTTAAAGGATGTATAAAATGTACATTTAAAAGATTTCAGAATTAAAGATCTATATTTTTGTTGTATTAAAATGTCAACATTTGGGGGCCTCCCTGGTGGCACAAGTGGTTAAAACACAACCTATGAAGCTGTCCGCAGCCACTGCAGCACGAGTTCGATCCCAGCCAGCCAGGGGGCAATCCACATGGTGCAGCAGACCTCTCCTGACTCGCCTGCTGCTCCCATCAGCAGTGTACTTCGGTCAATCTGCCTGTTCTGTTCCCCACTCTGTCTCTGGTGAATCCTCTCACCGCCCCCACACCTCTGGCCTGTACCCCAGCTCTTGTATGCATAAATAAATCTTCAAAAAAATAAAGTGTCAACATTTTATTTTTGATTAAGTCATTACTAAAAGCAACACAGTTTGAAAAATTTAAATAGCCTGTGTCATATAACTGAAATAATGCAGCTAAAGTATCTTTTCATATATATGAATTTCAAGAGATTCAGTAGAGTTTTTCCTTACCTGTCAGAATTTGATGTTTCTGTTTCTCCTTCAGTCACATTAGGTCTTGCAATTTCCTGAAATAATTAGTAATATTTTTCTTTAATTTCCATGGCTAAGCTTAAAGTATTTTTATTATGCTAAACTTTCTGAATTAGAGGAACTTGAGTGTATAATATAACAAATGGAAAAAACGTTTCAATCTAAAGTATGTTTTATAATAATTTCTATAATTAAAAGCAGGATTTTAAAAATACTTTTAAAAAAACCGGGCCTCCTTGGTGGCACAGGCGGTTGAGCACAGCACTGTGAAGTTGTCCGCAGCCTCTGCAGCGCCGGTTCAATCCCAGCCTGCCAGGGAGATACCTACATGGTGCGGCAGACCTCTCCTGTCTCGCCTGCTGCTCGCCTCAGCAGTGTATTTCGGTCAGTCTGCCTGTTCTGTTCCCGCTCTGTCTCTGGTGAATTCTCTCACCCTCCCACACATCTCGCCTGTACCCCGGTTCTTATATGCATGAATAAATAAATTTTAAAAAATAAAAATTAAAAAAAATAAAAAACCATAAGAATTTCAGTGTGCCAAATTTTTGAATCAAGATCATGAAGCAGTTATCCAGCTATAATATCTGCTTTTCTTAGGCTTTTTAAAATATGAGCCATAATTACGATTACTTGAATAGAAAACTAGTAAAACACAACTTGAACTTGAATAACAAGGTGCATCCACAATATTTTATACAAACGTATTAAACAGTGCAGACACTAGACAAAACATTTGTGAAATTATGATTTCACATTTGGAGTCACGGTAACACTTTCACTGCCAAACCAAGTAATATTAAATGATAGACAAATGAAAATTTTTGCTCATTTCACATGTTTTATTGATTTGGAAAGAATGCATTAAAATCTCAGTATGCCAGAGGCCACACTAACAAACTATTAAATGCCCTTTCCTCACCTCGTACAACAGGTACCTATTCTTTCCCTTACCACAGAGGCTAAAGGTGAATTCTTGGCTAGAGACAGTCTAGACTTATGAACACTAGGAATGGTAAGAGGCAGGGACGAGGTACAGAAAGAAAACAGAACAATTTAGTGAAAATCCATAAAGTGAACAAAAGGTCCCAACTCCTTCATCCTGCCTGTATCCCAGAATTCCAGCAACCAGAACAATCTTCTACCCAGCACTCCCAACTGAAATCTAGAAGATTACTCCTTGGAGATAATTATCAACCCCAAAGACAAGATTTCCCACAATGACTTTAAGCATCCTCCCCACCAAACAGTCAGCTCAGCACCTGCTTTTCCTATGTTAAAATCTAAGCAATTCCCATGCAGACTGTGCAGGTTTTACAGCACACTAATTCAGGAGGCAACCTTTATATTATAATCCGTATCAGCAGTTCTCCAAGTGTGGTTCACAGACACCTGGGGTCTCCAAGACATTTCTAGGAGGTGAGGTTAAAACTCTTGGTACAAAAGCAATAGTGAGTAAAAATGCTATTATTTTAACATGGAATGAAAGCCAAAGTAAATTGCAACATTAAAAAAAAGGTATTAGTGCATAAAAATTTTTTTTTTAATGAACAAAAAAGATATACTAATTTTTTAACTTCAGAAAATGCAACAAGGTACAGGAAAGGAAAATAAATCATTGCACACTTTCTGGCTCAGGATATAAAACTTGTAATATAATTATGCTGGGTTCAGTGCTGTATCAATGATACAGGGACCTGAGGGCAAAGGAAAAATGCATACCTTTTTACACAAGTTTTGGTACTTTCCCCCTTTTTCTACTGTGGTAAAAGGCACACAACACATACTTTACCATCTCAACAACCTCTAAGTATACACTTGAGTGGTATTAAATACATTCACATTGTTATACAACCATCACTAAATGTGAATTGTACAACATTCACATTGTTGTACATCCATTCCCATGATGTTGTTCATTTTGTAAAACTGAAATGCTATATCCATTTAATAACAACTCACCAATTCTCCCTTTCCCCAGTCCATGGCAACCTCCACTATACTCTGTTGTTATGAAGCACTCCAAGTGCCTCATGTAAGTGGAACCATAAGTATTTGTCTTTTGTGACTGACATATTTAACTTAGCCTAATGTCCGCAAGGTTAATCCATGTTGTAGCATATTACATAATTACTTTTTATGGCTGAGTAATATTCCATGGTTTATATACACTATATTTGCTTATCCATGGGCACTGGGTTACCTTTGTATGTTAGCTATTGTGAATAATATTGCTATGAAAATGGGTAGATAAATATGTCCTCATGTCTCTGTTTTCAGTCCTTTTGGGTATATACCCAGAAAGTGGAATTGCTGGATTATATACAGTTAAAAGGAATTGCAATACTGTTTTCTACAGAGGAATTATAGATTCCCACCAACAGCGTACAGGGGTTCCAAATTCTCCACATCTTCATCAATATTATTTTTTTGATAGTAGTCATTTTAATGGTTTCTCACTGCAGTTTTGATTAACATTTCCCTAATGATTAGTGATAATGCATATCTTTCCATGACCTTATCAACCATTCATGTCTCCTCTTTGGAGAAATAACTATTAAAATGCTTTATCTATTTTTGAATTAGGTTTATTGTTGTTGAGTTTTAGGAGTCTCTATGTACTCTATTAATCCCTTACTAGATATGTGATTTACAAATATACTTTCCCATTATGTCAATTGCCTATTTATTCTTTGGATAGTGTATTATGATGTACCTTTTCAAAGTTTTCACTAAGTCTATTTTATCTAATATTTTTGTGACCTGTGCCTTTAGTATGATAACCAAATCACTGCTAAACCAATGTTACGGAGCTTTTGTCCTACATTTTCTGCCAAAAGTTTTATTATTTTAGATCTTACATTTAGGTCTTTGACCCATTTTTTAGTTAATGTTTGTAAATGTTATTACTTACATAAGGGAGGGTCCAACTTCATTCTTTTACATGTGGCATTCAGTTTTCCCAGCATCATTTATTGAAAAGACTGTCCTTTCCCCACTGGTCTTGGCTATTTGTTCTATTCCAGTGGTGTATGTATCTGTCTTTACACCAATACCACCTATTTTGATTACTGTAGTTTTGTATTGTTTGAAATCAAAATGTGATTCCTTCAGTTTTGTTCCTTTTCAAAACTGTTTTGGTTACTTGAGGTCCCTTGAAATTCCAAGTAAATTTTAGGATGAACTTTATTATTCCTGCAAAAAAAATGTCTTTGGGAATTTCAGAGGTATTGCAATGAATCTGTAAATTGCTTTGTAGTAGTGTTGCCATTTTCCATGTATCTTCTTTAAATTTCATTCAGAAGGGTTTTACAGTTTTCTTGTACAAATCTTTCAATTCCTTGGTTAATTCCTAAGTATTTTATATTATTTTTAATGCTATTTTAAATGGAATTTTTTGTAATTTCCTTTTCAGATTGCTCACGGTATACAGAAATGCAACTGATTTTTGTGTACTGACTTTGTACCCTTCTAGTGCTGAATTCATTAATTAATTCTAACCATTTCTTTATGGGATGTTTAGAGTTCTCTAGATAAAAGATATATCTTCAAACCGATAACTTTACTTTTTCTTTTCCAATATGGATGTATTTTTTTCCCCCTAGACTAACTGCTCTGCCCAGAATTTCCAGTACTATGTTGACAATATGTGGTGAAAGTTGGCATCTTTGCTTCATTCATCTTAAAGGAAAATCTTTCAGCTTTTCACCACTCAGTTCATTGTCATTTTTAAATGTCTTTTATTATGTTGATGCAGTTTCCTTTTATTTTAAGTTGCTGAGGATTTTTGCATCAATGTTCATAAAGAATATTGTGTATAGTTTTCTTATAGTGTCTTTTTTTTGTCATCAGGGTAAAACTAGCCTCATATAATTAGGAAGGGTTCCTCCTCTTCAGTTTTTTTGGAAGAGTTTGAGGACTGATAATGGATCTTCTTTAAATGTTTGGTGAACTTCACTATTATCAGGTGGAACCCAACAGGTCCAAAGTCTGTCTGTGTTAGATTTTTGATTACCAGTCAATCTCTTTACAAGTTATTAGTTTATTGTTTTTTTGTTTCTTTGTGATTTAGACCTGGTAGTTTGTCTTTCTAGGAATTAATCTTTTCATATCAGTTATCCAATTTGCTGTTGTAAAATTGTTCTTAGCACTCTCTCTTACAATCATTTTCTGTAGAACAATAGTAAAGTCTGTTCTTCTAATTTTAGAAATTTGAGGGTTTTTTATATCCATCTTGCAAAAGGTTTGTTAATTTAGTTGATTTATGATTAACCAACTTTTGCTTTCATTCATTTTCGCTTTTGCTTTTTAATTATTTCTTTCTACTCTAATCTTATTTCTTACTTTCCTTCTGCTCACTTACAGTTTGTTCTTTTCTAGTTCCAAAAGCCGTAGTTGATTTGAGATCTCTTGTTTTTTAATGTAAGTATTTACAGTTATGTTTTCCTATTTGCTCCACTTTTACTGCATTCCATAAGTACTGGTATGTTGTGTTTTATTTTCATTCTTATCTACGGATTTTCTAATTTCCCTTGTGATTTCTGCTTTATTCCACTTGTTAAAAAGGGTGATGTTTAATTTCCATAATTGTGTGAATTTTCCAGTTTCCCTTTTGTTATTGCCTCATAATTTCACACCAGAGAAGATTTTTATATCTTTTTAAATCTACTGAGACTTAATCTGTGGCTTAAAATTGGTGTAGTTGAGAAGAATGTATATTCTGTAATGGCTGGGTAGAATGTTCTATGTCTGTTAGATGCAATTTATTGTGTTAAGTTTCTTATTTTCTTATGTCATGTTCAAATATTCTATACACTTTTGCAAATAAAATATTGAATGGACATAGAAAAATGAATGTTGCCAACTATTATTGTATAAGTCTATTTTCCCATTCAATTCTGTCAGGTTTTGGTTCACATATTTTGGTAGTCTGTCATGAAATATGTAAATGTTCATAGTTTATACCTCCTTGCTGTATTTAATCTTTTATTAATGAACATAATCATGTTCCACATAACTATGTTTTGGTCAATGTTGAACCATATATACGATGATGGTGGTCTCAAATATAGCCTAGGCATATAGGAACCATATGATTTAGTTAAGTACACTCTATAATGTTCACACAACAAAAACACCAAACAATGCATTTCTCAGGATATATACCAGTCAGTGACTCATGACCAAAAGGCCCTTTTTCTCTAGTAACCTTTTTTAATTTAAAGTCCATTTTGTCTGATGTTAATAATGTCACCCTGCTCTTTTGATCACCATATGGAATATTTTCGTCCATTCACTTTCAACTTATTATGTCTCTGAATCACAAGTGGGATACCTACAGATGTATAATTGGATCCTGTGTTTGTAGTCATCCTGTCAACCTGTCTTTTGACTGCAGTGCTTAATCCATTTACATTTAAATTACTAGTAGGAGGGACTTCTGTCATTTTAAAAAAAAATGTGTCTTATATAGTGTACACAGGCCATATAGCTTTTTTTTGAGGGGGGGTTTACCTATTTCTGTATCATTGACTTCTCTTAATGTTTAATTTTTTGTAGTGAAATGTATCATTGACTTCTCAGTTTCCTTTATGTATATTTCACAGAATTTTTCCTGTAGTTATTGTGGGGATTAAAATTAATATCCCAGAGCTATAATATTCTAATTTGAATTTATTCTGGGTTAACTTCAATAACAAGCAAAAAATATGCTCATTTACAGCTCCAACCCTACCACTTTCTATTGTTGATATTATAAAATGACAACTTCTTATAGTCATGAACTAATAATTCTTCTAAATGCATTGGTCTCCTAAATTATACAGAAAATAAGATTTGGAATTACAAACCAAAGTTACAGTGATACTAATTTTAACACTAATAATTGTTTTTTTCCCTTTAAATGTATTCATCTCACTCATGTAAAAACCAAAGTGTACAATTACAGACCATTTGCTACAATAATACCAGCTTTTATAATTGTCCATTTATTTACCTTTATTGATATCTTTATTTCTCCATTCACCTTCAAGTTACTGTGTAGTGTCCTTCACTTCAAGTTGCAGAACTCCCTTGAGCATTTCTTGCAGGGTAGGTACAGTGGACACAAACTCCCTCAATTTATATTTATATGAGAATGTCTTAATTTCTCCCTTACTTTTTGGTGGAGTCTAGACAGATAACGGATTCTTGATTGAATTTTTTTTCCTGTTAGCACTTTGAATATATGAGCCCACTACCTTCTGTTCTTCAGTTTCTGAAGAGAAATCTGTTGATAATATTATTGAGAATCCCTTGTATGTGATGATTCACTTCTCGCTGCTTTAAAAATTCATTATTTTTGGTTATAATGTGTCTCGATGTGGGTCTCTTTGAGATCATCTAACATGGAGTTCCTTGCTCTTCTTGTATTTTAAATATTCATACTTTCATCACATTTGGGAATTTTTTAGTTGTTATTTCTCCAAATATTCTCACTGAACCCTTTTCTTTTCTTTCTGGAACTCCCACAATGTGTATGTTGGGTATCTGATGGTGTCCCACAGCTGCCTGAGGCTCTGTTCATTTCTCATTAATCTTTTTTCTTTGTTTCTCAAATTTAATAATTTCCATTAGTCTACCTTCCTTTTGCCGATTTTTTTCTGTCTGCTCAAATCTGCCTTTAGGTTTCTCTAGTGGATTTTTCATGTTTAGTTACTGTATTTTTCAGCTCCAGAATTTTTTTATTTTCTAGCTCTTTTTTTTTTTTTTTTTTTTAGAGGCATGTTTTTATTTATTTTGTTTTGTTCGTTTGTTTGTTTTGTTTATACATGCACTGGGTACAGTCAGAAGTGCGGGAGGGTGAGAGAATTCACCAGAGCCAGAGCGGGGAGCAGAGCAGGCAGAAGGAACGAAGTACACTGCTGAGGGGAGCAGCGGGCGGCAGGAGAGGTCTGCTCGCCATGTGGGACCCTCCTCCGGTGGCCAGGAAGCAGCCGGGGATCGAACCGGCACCGCAGAGGCCGCGGGCAGCTTCGCAACCCAACGCTCAACCGCTGCGCCACCGGGGAGGCCCTATTTTCTAGCTCTTTACTGATATTTCCATTTTGTTCACTTGTTTTCTTGACTTTCTCCACATATTCCTTTAGTTCGCTGGGCATTTTAAAGACAGTAGTTTTAATGTCATTGTCTAGTATATCTGCCACTAGGTCTTGAATTTTCATTAACAGTTTTTTTTTTTTTCCTTTGAATGGATCACACTTGCCTGTTTCTAAGCCTTGTGATATTTTGCTGAACATTAGACATTTGAAATTAATCATGTGGTAACTTTTGAAAATCAGATTCTCCCCCTTCCCAAGTGTTTGCTGTTTTATTGTTTTTGTTTTTCTGATTGTCGGAAGCTATCTTCTGTTCTCAGGATCAGCCTGAGGTGTAAACTTAAGATCTTCTCAGGTCTTTTGAGTCTTACCCTGGGCATGTATAATATTTTCTAATATTGCCCATATAAGCAGTTGTTTTTGAATGTACTAGTCTTTAATGTCTGGCTCCTGAAAGGGGAAAAAGCAAACAATTGAAGGGTGAGGGCCACTATCCTTTTAAATCCTCCAGAAGTCACTTCAGCTAGAGGGGGAGGGACTGGACATAATGGAAGGAAACTACTTTGTAACCATGATCAAAAACAGCGATTTCTGATTAAGGCACAGATCTCCAATACATGGAGGACAAGATCCATTTTGCAAACTCTGGCTTCTATAAGTTTTGTGTAAGTTGCTCCAGGAACATAGGCACAGCTAGCTGTCATGTGGAGTGGCGTAATGGGAGAGGATAGTTAGCAGCTACTGTAATAAGAGCTTAAATTGACCAAAATTAATTACAATTTACTATCCAAGTATTTCTCTAGAAGTTGGAAGCGTTCAACATACTAGAGTTCAAAAACAGTTTGATTAGATAAATTCTGCCTGTGCAATTGTTGTCTGCATTGGGAAGACATGTTCCTGATATTTCTTACTCTGACATCTTTCCATCTTTCCCCAGAACAGTATAGTAGTTAAAAAAAATTGAAAAACTGAAAAGTAGGTGTATTAAACTCACAACAGTAGTTTGTTTAAATATTTTATTTCTGCAAAAACAAAAATCTATTATTTAACTTTCCTCACTTTAACGGTAGCAAAACATTAATAATATTTTCAAAATCTAATTCTTTTCCTATCTTGTTTCTGAATAAGCAAATTGCTATGTTTGATAATTTATTTTTACCAAATGGTAAGTATAAATAATTTAAATTAATTTCACCTTACTTAAACCACTTTTGCAGGATGCTACTGTTTTAAAATTCTGAACACCACATTATTATTAAGTTTTAGAAGACCTAAACATATTCTTATTTTTATATCCTAAGTTATTAATATTATCTGTTGCTTTAAACTATTACGCATGAAAATTTCTATAGAACTTAACTCATCACAATATGTAAGAGATGAGTCAGTAGCACTTTTTATAAATCATACATTCTTTAGTTTAAAAATTCAAAGTTTAACACTTCATTTAATTTTTATATACTATTTCAAATACAAAATTAGGGCTTTTAGAACCTTACTATATATTTGATAAGCACTTTCCCCATAATTATTGAGAATCTCATTCAGTGACACATGCATTACCAATTTATTTTTCTTTTTCACTTATTTTCAAATTCAGGCATAATAGTGTTTATTTCTTGCTCAAATTTTACATTTGTTGAACACACTTCCAAAATTACTCTCATTTTATTAAGCATGCAATTTTACATATAAACACATTATCTTTGACTAGAGCTTTATTAAATTTTGCTACTTTGTTGAAAATACTATTTCATACAGATAATGCATTAAAAATTGTATATATTTGTACCAAGATGCTTACAACTTCAGCATAATGTATTTTGACATTTGATATTATATCTTTTCATAATTGATAAACATCTTTAATTTGTGTGCAAAGTGTCTTGATTACACTTAATCTCTGTGCCCATTAGTTATCTGTATGTGATCTTAATGTTGGTTTTAGAACAAACAAGTCCATTCCATCTGCTTGTTGAATTACCCTGCTCCCCAAAATATTTATCCTTCCTACAATACTAAAAAAGATGATCATATTTGAATTCACAGATGTAGCATTTTTTATACTAAATTATGATTATGAACTGAGCAAGGCACAAACTTGGCATAATTATTTTTTTGGAAGAAATATTGGCTTGTACGTTCTTGTATACATCTGCCATATTGTCATAGTGTCAAAAAATGACAAATCAAGAAAATAAAACATGATTATATTATTTAGAAATACGAAAATAAATATTAGATCAAACAGCTAGAAGAGCTGAAAATAGCTGCCTCTAAAGAGTTGAACAGAAAGGGATGAAGCAGATGAATCACTATTTTTATGATAAATATTTCTGAACAAATTGTTAACTTTTAATTTGATAAAAAAAATTACATGCTCTATTCCCCGCTCTGGCTCTGGTGAATCCTCTCACCCTCCCGCGCTTCTGACTGTACCCAGTGCATGTATAAATGAAACAAACAAACAAATAAAAAAAAAAAAATGCCTCTAAAAAAAAAAAAAAATTACAAATGCTGAAACTCTAAAGTGTCCAAAAAAAAAAAACAAAGCAAAAAGCAGCAACAACAACCTAACAAAATCACCCCAAACCTTAAAAATTCTTTATGGATAACCCATATAAGTTTATAGGAACAGAGACTAGACTAATTTGCCATTTCACTATTCGAGTAACAGGTAACCTCTATTCTGCATATTTATGTAGAGATTTGAATTTCAAGAAAAATACTGAGAGAAAAACATATATATATATTATATATATATATCTCCCTAATACACTTGAAAAATGGCAGTTATTTTACTGGATTATAATTCTTTTATGTCTAATTATCCTACTAAATCTTGACCACCTTGAGGATAAGGAAACAATTTATTTTTGTTTCCCATTCAGCAATTCCTGAACATATTATCAAGTATTCTGTAACAGTTAAGAAAAGGAAGAAAGACATTTATACCTACTCCTTTCTTAGCCTCTACCATAGTTACAAGGAAACTACATTTAACTATCAGCCTGGAGGGGAGGAGTCATGGTATATATACAGTTAACAGAAACAAAAAGAAGACAATGTCGCAGTACATAGAATATATGTAATAGTATAACAGAGGTTGTTTTAGGAATGATTGTATAATATGAATTCAAAATACATCTAGTCACTTAAAGGTATTAATTTTCAAAGAGGAAATGTAAAATTAAAATGACAAAGTGGTAGCAGGAAAATATTATTTGGGCATGATAACAATGATTCCATTACAATATATCTGTTCAAAATCTTAAAGATTATGAACAGACTATGCACCATATCACATGTGTACTTAAACACCTGAATTTATTCAAGGTACTATCCACATCACATATATTCTTGAAATAAATACCTGAACCAAGATTGTACTATGTGGCTTTCCAGTCAATACGGCTTCCTTTAACTCTGCTCATGATCTGCTAAATTTTTAGCAAAAGTTTTTTTCTTTTAATAAAAAATAAACTTAGGAAATTTGATTTTTGTATGAAAGGGTGAATTCAGTTGACATACATGAAACAGGGCAATCAAAAGAATGAGAGAGTTTGAGAATTAATTTTAATGAAGTATGAATGTATAAGGAAAGAATCAATGGATGATGAAATTTTGGAGTCATAAATTAGTTTTATGTTCAAGCCTTTACATATTTGGAAACAAGGGCAATAAACCATGTCCTCAGAGACCAAGTCTGCTGGGGATGGAAGAAAAGAATCCTATTTTTAATATCCAGGAGCACAAAGTGAGCTTAAGAGTAAGGTTAAATAAGAACAACAGAGAATATCACTCTATTCTCACCATTCACCACTGGGCTAGCAAATATCAAATGACAACCGAGAGCAGTACTCAAGGAGGAAAGGCAAAAATGTGGAAAAACAGAGACATTTACTGAGGCTCAGTTTCAGAGGGAAAGTATAACGCTGAGTGTGGTGCAAGGTCACTGAGAGAAAAATCTCCAATATAACTCACCTAAAGCATAAGTAAATACTAGAGGTATTAAACCTAGTTATAGCGAGGATACCATAGCAACAAAAAAGCCAAAACCCAAGACAGTTCCTTGCTAGGTGAACCCAAACCACACCAGTAGCCTAAACAAAGGGGAAGGTATGCCATTTTTAGACATAAGTACTGTTTATCTCAGTCCGCCATATAGTATCTTATGTTCAACTAAACATTATATAACACAGAGAAAATCAAGGGGGAAAATGTACTGTCAGGAGACAAAGCTATCAGCAGAACCAGACTCATATGATCCAGCTGTTGGAACTATCAGACAGAAAATTTTAAATTACTATGGACTAATACGTTAAATGCTTTGCTAGAAAAAAGGAGGACAAGAATTTTTATGACAAAAATGCAAATTTCAGCAATCAGAAATTATAAGGATCATTACAAATGCTAGAAGAAAAAAAAAAGAAAACCCACATGACAACAGATGAAAAATAAATTTGATGGGGGTCATCAGTAGACCTGACACAAATTACTGAAACTAAAATAAAAAGAATAAAAAAGGGTGTGTGTTGGAAATGGAAATCAGAACAGGGTATTTAAGGACAGGGGCTAACATCAAATGATACAACATATGTGAAATTGAATCCCTGGAAGTAGAAGATAAAGAAGAGTTTAGCAAAGATCAATCGGGATAAATGCCAAAATTTTTAAAAAATTAAATGAATAGATAAAAGCAGCCTTAAACAAATCATGGTCAAAACAATGAAAACTAAAGATAAAATATTAACAATCAAAGGAAAATGATACATTATATACTTATACAGAAGAAAAGGTAAGAATTACAGTAAGATATTTCATTAGAAAATAGGCAAGCCAAGTAACAATAAAATGACTTCTTTAAACTGCTAAAAGAAACAAACAAAATTGTCACCTAATATTCTATATGCTTCAAAAGAAGCTTTCAAAAATTAAAAATGAAAGATTTTAATGAAATAAGGAAGAATTAATTACCAGTAAATCTGCAACATGACATATACCAAAGGAAGTTCTTTAGGCAAAAGTAATGATACTAGACATAAACAGAAAGTTACATGAAGAAATGAAGAACACTGTTAATGGTGAAAAATGAAGGTCAGTAGAATTTTTTTTAGCTTAAGTTTTGTTCTTAAAAATCACTAAAGAAAAAAGCAGTAGCATGGTGCTATGTACTTATAACTTATATAAAAAGAAAATACATAACAATAGAAAAAAAATCACTGTCAGAAATGAAAGAGAGGATTATCATTGAAAACCCCAGATATTAGAAGGATAGGATATATTACAAAAAATTCTATACATATAAATTCAACATAGTCAATAGAATGTACCAATTCCTGCAAAACCACAAACTATCAAAACTAAAGAATAAACAACAACAAAAATCCTATACTTATTTAAAAATGTGCTTTAATAACTTTCAAATGAAAGAAAACCTTCTATGGTATATAAATGAAAGTTGCTTGGGAAAAGGCTGCTACTTCTATCTAGATTTCATTAATTCACTAGACAAGACAGAAATGCTACTCATAAAATAAATATCAATCTGTATCATTTTGTTGTATTCAGAAAGAGACAAGCAATATTAAGTAAATATTTTAAAAACCGACATCAAGAAAGCAAGTATGTGAGCAAAACTATTTCTACATTCATTCATTAGAGCAGGTAAATAACATTTACACTATAACCCTGTGTGTTATATTCACAGTGCTGGTATAAGTTAGCCAAATTATATTTACTATACATTAAAATTACTTCTATTTTAAAAATCAGTTAAATATTCTCTAAAGTCTAAATGAACCAGAAAATTTAATCATCTGGAAAGATTAATTTCCAAAGTGCCAAATGATGGAGGTGTTTACTGATGTCAGGATGTTTAAAGAGTAAATTTGTTATCTTGGTCAAAACAGAAGCAACTTACAATTTTACCTAGGGTTTGATATTTCTGTGATCACAACAAAAGATAAAAATCTCAATTTTTCTTTCTTGTTAACAATCCAAAAATTATTACTAATGCATATATACTGATGTTTAAAGTATGAGATTCCCCAAAATATTAAAAATAGATCTACCATATGATCCAGTGATTCTACTCCTAGGTGTCTACGTGGAGAATGGAAAATCTCATTCAAAGGGATATGTGCTCTCCTATACCCAATGCAGCACTATTCACAATATCCAAGTTATGGGAACAACCTAAGTACCCAATGACAGATGAGGGGATTAATATGTGGTATCTATACACAATGGAATACTGCTACTCCACTATTTAAGAAGGAAAAAAAATGAAATCTTGCCATTGCAACAACATGGATGGAACTGGAGGGGATTATGCTAAGCAAAGTAAGTCAGAAGGAGGAAGACAAATATCAGATGATTTCACCCAGAAAAATGTAAAATATGTAGAATAAACAGTAACAAAACAAAGGAACAGATAAAACTAAACCAGAACAAACTCTAGAAATCTGACTCTGGATTTGAGGCTACCTGAGGCGGAGAAGACAGTGAGGAATAAAGAGGGAGGAGGCCCAATGGACTGCTGTAGAGGACTATGGGTGAGTTGATGGGTATGCTGTGGTGACATACATCTGAAGAGGCATGAACATATACTTCTGAAGTTACCTCATTAAAAAAAAAAAACACAATTAACAGGATTTATTTGAGCTGAAATGGGGGAAAAAAGAATTGAAATGTTCTAAAATTCATACCAACAATACTTTCAAAGTTTAAAACTTTAAGGTATGAATAAAACAAACGTTACCTCAGACACAGGTTCTTGTTCCTTGTTGGGAGCTTCATTTTTTAATCTTGAAAACAAAATAAGTATTGAATGTTTTATTTTACATTTACAGTGAAAGTTTTCACATATTTAAAATAACTGAAATGTTAATGTAAATTAATGTATATTATATACTATAATTGTATATTACCTCTGTAAATATTTTAAGGGAAAAATAAAATGCATGAGAATAAACATACATAAAATGTGCTAAATAAATACAGATATATTTTTCCTTCCCTATCAACAAAAGTATGTAACAAATATTCTCTATGAGAAGTATAAATTAAAACAAACAAAATAACACATTAGTAAAATAGTTTTAAAAATAATTACTCTTTAACAATAAAAGCTGGCTGTATGCTTTAATATTAATATAACTCATATCATTATTTACTGTTATAGGACTTGAAAACAAAATGTATTTACTCATATGAAATTCAATTAATTCCCTGTCAATATATATTACAATTAATTCAACTCTAAAGACAGTAAAATCACAGAAATAAATTTAGAATTTTGGAGGGTAGATAGTCTCTAAACTTTCATGAGCATAGTTCAGTATTACCTACAAATTTTTTACTTCTTGGTTTCTTAAAAAAACTAACAAAAAAACATTCCATGCACAAAATCTTTTAAAATAGCAATTTAACATAAAAGTGAACTTTTCCAAAGAATCTTTGTTGTAGAAACTGCTGGTGACTATTATTTGCTGATAGTATAAATTAAAATCAATTTTAATCTGCATAAGTAGGGTACCTGCCTGATCTGAAATGCCGTTAATAAAGAGTTAAGTGAATCACAAATTTATGAAGGCTTAAAAGCTATAAAAAGTACATTTAAAATGTAACAACTATGCATGATTTAAGTATTACAGACAAAAATGATGACATGTAGTAGGATAGAAATGTCAACTATTCAAAAGCTACTCTCATGGTGAGTCAACGAAATAGAGAGGAGGAAAACATTCCCCTTTACCCAGTCTCTAAGTGCACTTTGAGGTTAAATACTTTGTGACTTTCACAAGTAGTTAATGTCGACAATAATATTCATAAAGATGAAGTAACATGAAGTGAACAGAATGATTTCAATGCTTTAATGGTTTATATGGGAAAATAATTTTTTAAAGAATAACATTAGAGGAGTTAGAAAACAGGGAAAATTAGTTTGAAAAAACAGTAAATATTAGATTAATGAATTTTTGGAACAAATTTGTATATTACAAGTTATTTTTATTTCTAAGCATTTAATAATTCTATACTCAGTTAAAAAACAACAAACTGAACCAAACTGATAAAATATTTTACAATGCTTTATAAAAAAGAAATTTTCTTTTCAGCTTACTGTAGAAAATATTATCAAAGAAAGTCATCATTCTTATAAAAGATATAATACCGTTCTACCATTGTTACATTATGGCAATTCTAATAAATTGATTTTATGCAGCAATTAAAACAAAATCTATTAAGCACAATTAATACTATTGATGTTTTAATTAGGGAAACTGAGTTCGCATACTATCTCTACAAGGGAAGTTGATCACACACTAAGAAATTTCATTTTACTAGTTAATAAACTGGTAGGAAAGAATAAATATAGAATTAACATTAAGAGGCTCATTTTCTCAATCCTATTTTATGGCTTTAACCATACAGGTATTCTATTTAAGGGAAATGACTATAATAACCAATGAAAATATTTAGAAAATAAATCTAGAAAAAATTAGAAAATCACACTATATAAAATTTCAATTTTATCACTAAAATGTATATTTCATTTTTATAACTACAACAGCAAACATCAACAAATTTTAATACAACTACTATTACATCTCTAATAATTTTGGAAAGAAAAAATAATTTCTTACCTGTAATTCTTATTCATTAAAGATACCTGCTGAAATAGTCATTATTTGAGATATTCATGGTAGAAGACAGTGAAATTTGCTAAGCTCAAAGTTCTGAGCTAATGACCTGCCATTAAGTAATTACTCTCTTCACCTGTGAATATTGCAATCTTTTTTTTATAGAAAAATGTAGTACAACATTTAAAACAAACATTCTGTAAGGTTTTAATGTAAAGATTACAGAAGAATTATCTGGTGATCAATTTTAACATTAAATTAGAGATCAATTTTGCAAATAGTAATTTTACTTCAGTGTGTATGTGTGCATATATACATATATATAGATATACACCTGCTAAAATAGATCTTTTTGATATATTTCCAAGGGTTAATCCTTTTCCTCTGAAGCTTAAAATGAGACAGATATCCCTACCTGCATATTTCTGTAAGTTACATGACCATTACAAGGTTACATATAAAATGTGTATTTTGGTTGAATTACATCAGTGTTCTTTTAAGATTTTCATTCATACTATAACCATGGAGGTGAGGGAGGAGCTATAAGGGAAAAAAATGTTCAAATTTGCTTTAGCCAGGCCATTCTTTCTTTCCAATAACATTTAAATTTTTCAATGCTGATTTTAAAAACGTAATCTTCAATTTAAGAACATTTGTAAGCATACTAAAAAAGCTGAAAAGACTTTGTGTTGGGCTTCCCCTGGTGGCGCGGCAGTTGAGCGCTGGGCTGCGAAGCTGCCCCTAGCCTCTGCAGCGCCGATTTGATCCCCAGCCACTGGCGAGGGCCCCACATGGTGCACAGACCCCTCCTGCCGCGCCTGCTGCTACCCTCAGCAGTGTATTTCGTCGGTCTGCCTGTTCTGTTCCCCGCTCTGGCTCTGGTGAATTCTCTCACCCTCCCACACTTCTGACTGTACCCAGTGCTTGTATTAATAAATAAATAAATCTTTAAAAAAAAAAAAAAAGAGTTCATGCAACTTGCCAGTAGTAATGTCAACTAGTTCTTAAGATCTTCTTCTGAAGACATTCAAGATTAAACTTAAGATAGTAATCATCAGATTACGAAATAATAGTAAAACATCTAATAATCATTTCTGATTATTTGTTCTGGAAAGGGTGAAAAGGGTGAGCTAAACATTTACTGTGTAGCACATACATCAGGTACCATGTGAAGAGTTCAAGTCCAAAGTTAAAACACAGTCCTTCCAAGCCTCCCCTGTGGTCTAGGGGTTAAGTCTCAGCGCTATCACCTCCATGGCCTGAGTTGATTATCCCTGGCCAGAGAGCTAACCCACATATGGCACAGCAGACCTCTATGGTCTCCCCTACTACTCCCCTTAGCAGTATATTTCAGTAAATCTACCTGCTGTGCTCCCACTCTTGTCTCTGGTGAATTCTTTCACCCCCCACACCTCTGTCTTTCATCCTAGCTCTTCCATGCAAAAATAAATAAATAAAATCTTTAAAAAATAAACAAGAAAATAAAACACAGTCCTTCCTTTTGAGGAGCTCACTGTCAAGAAACATATCGTAGCTATTTACAAAACTGTGAAGTGTTAGAAAAGAGACCTCTATATGATGCAATGGCTATACGAAGGACAGAGTCACTATGAAAAGGAAAGAGGCAAGTAAGTAGTGAATATACTACAGTGAACTTGCTCTTGCAGCAAGAGGAGGAATTAACAAAGCAGGGGAAGTGGATTCAAGGCAGAGTAAAAGCAAAGAAGTATGAAATAAGATGGTAATGATAGGAGACCCTGAAAGGTCTACTATAATAGGAAGGTAGGACACAAGGGAGAGTAGCTAAAGATGCAACTAAAGAGATAACAAGGGCCACTCCATGCTAAGAACTCTATTGTAAGGCTAACAGGAAAGTATGACCAGATTTGTGTATTAGAAAAAGGAAGGGAACTGTTAGAAGAGCACAGGCTCCAGTCAGGGGGTCCATTGACAGTTAATGAGTGTCTCAAGGAAAGAAGTAGCATTATCTATCAATGGAGAATGGGTTAGGAAGGTTTTAAAACAAGGTAAAACTAATAGAATATGAGCACCAATTGGATAAAGGTAGAGAAATAGAGGAAATATGTCCCCCACAAATATAGGCCTTGAGTGGCAAGAGGATGGTAATGCCATAATCAAGACAGGGAATTAAGGGGGTGGGGAGTGTATTTTGCAGGAAATATTGTTTTGAACATACTGAATTTGTAAAGCCTAAAGAACATTCTCATGGAAACATTTAACAGAACTGCTCAGTCTTGTATATCTCAAATCTACAATTTCAACCTTGACTACTATTCAAATAAACCCCAAATCATCATCCAGAGTATGATGCTTCCACTTTTATTATTTTTCAACAATACTGTTCAGAAACATCACAGTATATTAGAATAGCCTCGAGTTCCAAGCAGTTACATTATCCAATCACCCCCAACTTAAAGAAATTCTGAGGCCTAAAAATGGTAAATAAATGGTTGATATTTATTAAGCAACAGAACCAATGATAAAAGTAATGGTTCCACTTCAAATTTCCATGGTACTGCCTCACAGCCAATGCCTCCCTTATGACTCAGGCTCCCTTACAGTCATGCCAGGAAAAGTGATACTTTAATTGACCTCTCTGCTTCTAGATGTTTTCTTCCACCCTTAAACATGTGAGCACAATTGCCAAACTATTCTTATCAAAGAAACCACTTATGCCGCTGTTTGCTGAAATGTTCTGCTGCTTATGTAGCAAGTATAGCTCTGTAACTGGGCAGCCAGACTTGGTCCCAAAGCTACAACTTTGTCAGTTGCTTCCTACTCTCTTCTGGAAACAGACTTCCTTCACATTAAAACTCAGTTCCACCCAGTTCCTGGGCCAATAATAAATAAGGCAGAAGTGCATTTGGAACCATACGTACAAACAATGAAATAAGAGTATAGTATTTATTAGTCTCTGAAAACAAACTGCAATAATTTAAATTGAGGCTATATACTTAACAGTCATATGATCTTGGGAAAATAATTTACATATGTACCTCAGCTGTCTACTCCATAAAACTTGGACAAAACAGTGCATATGTCATTAGGTTGTGAGAACTGAGTGAGTTAAAAAATGTAAAACACTTAGAAGAGTGTTTCGAAGAGTGTTTAGAAGAGTGTCTGTGTGTACTCAATAAATGTTAGCTGTTATTAACATGTGCATAGAGTCAGGAAATCAAACTTACTGTCCAAAAATTTCCTTGAGCATGCCTCACAGGCTTTCATAGTTTTTTATTACTAAAACCTTTTCAATGTCTTAAGACTTTCTGCCATACTTCTCACCCTCAACACAATATAGTAGACATTTTTATTGCGGGTGTAGTTCTATATGGACCTGTCATAATTGCTCTAGTAGTGATCTAGATATGATGTACCCATTTCTAAACAGCTGGGTATGATTTTGACATCTACAGTTAGGAAAGATAAGAGAACAAAAAAATTATTCTAGATGGATGAAAAAACTAAGTAAAAGATGGAGACAAGGAATCAAGAGAGACAAAGTATTTATGTATAAAAAAGTGAAGTAAAAAACAAGGCAATTAAAAGAGACAGAAGATGTCAATGCCAGACTAGGGCTCTATTTTTTCCTTATTGTTGCTGGTAATATTAAATTAAGCTCTAGATATTTAATTTATAATCCATATAGCAAATACCCTCAGGACCAGTAGACTGCAAAAATGGTAGTAACCTCAGAATCACTGGTATAAGTTGGTATAGTTTGCCCTAAAAGAAAGACTACATGAAAATTCCATTATTTTTTCCATTTATTAGGGTCTCCCATTGTTGTCTGCTTACCGGTTATCAAAAAACGGAGATTAAAAACCACCATAGTTCCTATCTACTGGGTTGCAATTACAAACCAGGGGCAAATATATTACATCTACTTTGAAAAAGAAAAGCTTTTAAAAGTTGCTAAAGATTTAGTTTCATATATTAATGTCTGGTAGGAGAGAAAAATCTAAGGGTGATTTCCCAGTATCTGTAATGCCAGTTAAATGTCACAGGTTTAGAGAAAGAAACACGATAAAACAAGTTTAGAGAAGGAAAGAAGATTTCATAGTGAGCTCAGTTTGTTGTTTTGTGTGTGATAGATAAAATATATGAGAAGAAAATAGTATGGCCATTTTGAATACTTAAGACTTTTTAACTTCATGATCAGAGCCAATAATTCCTTCAAATGCAGAATCTCACAAAAACAATGGAGTGATTTTTTACATATTCTTCAATGGTCATAGATTCGATGAAGACAAACATTTTTTAAGCAGAAATAATATTTTTAAGTATAAAACTTACAAAAAACAGTTGCCATTCTGCTTCTAAAGGATAGCTGCTGCATTTATGAAGCATAATGACTTATTGGTTTAGTTGAGAGTGGTACAAAATAGAATTTTCTCTTTGGAACAAGTCCAGATTCTCTTCTGGTACAAAATTTCATCAAAGTCACACAATGTAATATATACATGGTGTTAGGTTTAAGTGATGATAAAATCATTTGATTCTGTGGCCCTGGGAAGATGTGGATTTGGTGGATACATTTCTGACTGCCTTATTCTGTAATTACCCTGGTGACATAAAGCATATCATTTTTATTCATGTCTCAATTTCCAGCACTTGATAGTCTTACACACAGAGAGTAAGGAATCAATGTTCAGTGCCCACAAATATATGGAATGGTTTATGACAGAGCAATGTAATTTCTAGTAGAGCTAAGCATAAAATTCAGTATGTTTTATAACTATTCTGAAATATGAAAGAGGAATTTAGTTTTAATGAAAGTAATTGCGGTTCTTAGGATGTTTGATTCAATCAATAAAATATAAAACTGGTTAAGGAGCCTGTATTTCCAAGCTTAAGTTACTATGGGTTTACTATGGATTCTTATACTTTGAAGATATGCTGGAGGCAAATATCTTTGTATTCTTAACTTTTGTCAAGAAAATGAACCTTACATAATCTAAAACTTCTAAGTTAATCTATTCAAATAGAGAAGACAGAGGAAAGGGAAAATATAATTAAGGGAGATAAACAGAGAGGATTCATTCTAGTTTGCAACCTGGGTGTGTTTTGTAGTCTTTATAAAGAAAAAGGCAGAACTACACTCAGTGCTGATATTAGAGAATGAGATGCAATTGAAGCATTGCAATAAAATGCCATCCAACCAGCAGTTTGGTGGAATATACCTTAATACCTATGAATAAGCCAAAATCACAAATAACCACAGTGCAGATAGAGTGCTACTAAAAGTATTAAGATTCTACTGATAAGTAGTTCCCAGAGTCTCCTGTTATCAGTAGTATTATAATAATAGTAACAGTAGTTAATAGCAATAACAATCGGAAAAGCAGTAATATAGCGGTATTATCAGCAACCAATACTACTGATATTTTTTACTGACAACTTTTTATAAGACCATCACTAGATAGCTTTATTTAACTAAATTATCTAAATTAATAACTAGGGCCTCCCCGTGGCGCAGTGGTTGAGCGCTAGGCTGCGAAGCTGCCCGTAGCCTCTGCAGCACCGGTTTGATCCCCGGCCGCCAGCGAGGGTCCCACATGGCGCGCAGACCTCTCCTGCTGCGCCCACCCCTCCCCTCAGCAGTGTACTTCCTCAGTCTGCCTGTTCTGCTCCCCGCTCTGGCTCTGGTGAATTCTCTCACCCTCCTGCACTTCTGACTGTACCCAGTGCTTGTATAAATAAATAAATAAATCTTAAAAAAATTAATAACTAATTCATTTTCATGTTACCTCTATTTCATACAGTTACCCTGCAAAGAATTATTATAGACCTTTCTCTGAGTTGATGCTCAGCCAGGTTAATTGGTTAGATATAAATTGGTTAGATATAAGCTGGTTAGCTATAAAACTAGGATTTAAACTTAGAACTGCTTATTTCAATGTTGTATTGCTTTCAAAACACCATATATTGCAGTATTAAAACAGTAAGGTACTACGTTTCAACAAATGATATAAAAAAGGAGATGCACAGCAGTCTCTCCAAGTTTCTAGATGAGAGTGAGCTCCTAGACCAGGCTGCTGAAGGATCTCAAAATCAAAAGATAGGCCAAAAATGTAAGATAAAACACAGTGTGACCAACACAAGGCAGTATAATTTGGGGGAAACAGCATATGGTTTATAAAGGTAGCTGTGGCTAAAATGAACCTGGGATCATTCAAAGACAGTATCTAAAAAA
The DNA here is from genome assembly GCF_014898055.3 of Talpa occidentalis. NCBI lineage: Eukaryota > Metazoa > Chordata > Mammalia > Eulipotyphla > Talpidae > Talpa > Talpa occidentalis. The sequence continues at coordinate 23,190,031 of NW_023601104.1, forward strand.
TGTAAGTTTAGGGCCTCCCCGGTGGCGCAGCGGTTGAGCGCTGGGTTACGAAGCTGCCCGCAGCCTCTGCAGCACCGGTTCGATCCCCAGCTGCTCCCAGGCCACCGGAGGAAGGTCCCACATGGCGCACAGACCTCTCCTGCCGCCCGCTGCTCCCCTCAGCAGCGTACTTCGGTCCTTCTGCCTGCTCTGCTCCCTGCTCTGACTCTGGTGAATTCTCTCACCCTCCCGCGCTTCTGACTGTACCCAGTGCTTATATAAATAAATAAATAAATCTTTAAAAAAAATTTATAAAAAAAAAATGCAAGTTTAGTGAGTTTCACAAATCAAAAATCTAATGGTATGCCAGACAAGCATAACTAAAGATACAAGTTTAAGAAAGCTAACAAAAATGATATGTGAAAATGGCATGGGAAGGATAATGAAAATAAAGCTGGAGATTAGAGTAATTCTATCTGAATAAAATGTAAGTAGAAAAAAAAATCACTTAAGAGTAGTAATACAACAGTAGCAATGATAACACCTGCATAGTGCTTCCTATGTGCCATTTTGTAAATACTACATACATACATACAGCAGCTCATTTAATTTTCTCAATATCAGAGCCTGTGTTCTTCAGCCACTAAAACACATTGTTCCTTTAAGGGTCTGAGAGTGTTTCATGTAGAACTGGGTATCAAATTTTCTAATGCTATTATCAAGGAAGATCTCCTGATACTGTTTAAGCAGGAAGTAAAACTATCAATAAGAAAATCCTTAACAGATAGTGAAAGGCTAGAAATAGTTATAGTATCAAGAAAAGCAGGTAAGTGGATAGATCAATAAGCTAAACATGAAGAGTTACAGAGAGAAGATACACTTATGAGTTATCAACCTTTTGGAAATCTTGGTGTGAAATCATTTAAGTAATCATATCCTCCAATAATATCCCTTGTTGCTACAATCAAGTAGATATAAGCTAATAACTGGTCTTTTCTATGAATGTAATTGATTTTTACAAACACTAATAATTAGGTTACAATTTTTTTTTTGATACAACTTCTAAAAATGTGAAAATGTACATTGCTAACACTTAGTTATAAACTGTACCTTACAAGTGATTCCTAAACAGGAGTGAAATGTCTAGGTGTCCATCTTAGTGAACACTGTACAAATCTCAGTCAACATTCTGCACAACTACTCTTTATTTCCCAATTCAGAAAATCTGAAAAATGATTATCTAGATCTGCATTCGATGCACTATTCTCTGGAGATTAATATCAAGAAGTTAATAAATACTAAAGAAAAAAGTTCAAAAGTCAAATATTCTCATAGATATTCATAGGTCACATATAGCATAAAAAACATATAGAAGAATTTATTTAATTTTAGCTTGCATTTCCTGAATTTATTTGACTATGGAAACTTTCCCCCACTTTCATACCCAAAGTACAGTTTGGGAAATATTGACCTAATTGCCTTCTTTTATAAAAAGGTAATAGAATTACTTTTTCTAGAGAAATTTTGTAGAGAGTGAAAACCTGCTGAAAGTAACATGGACATTTTTCTCAAGGTCAACAGAATCCCTGTTTCTGTTCCTGGGGATAAGCACATATGGCATTCAGAATTTATCTCCTCATAAGAACAAATCATGATATGTAGGTATAATGAATATTGAGTAACAGAATCCCAGGACTCTAGGACATGTCAGAGCCCACATTTTACAAATAGGGTAACTGGGGCTCCAAGGACACAGTGGTTTTGTTCCCACAAAACTGGACATTCTTTTTGTCTCCTTTGCCAATTTCTTATCTTCATTACCTTTTACTATCAGATTTCCCAGAGCTCAGTCTGTAGAACTCTCCCTTTCTTTGTCTCTACTACATCCATTGGTGATCTCATACAACCCCATGAATTTTAAAATGTTATCTTTTGGCAAAAAAGATGAACTCATGCCACTCACAGCAATATGGATAGAGCTAGAGGGATTATGCTTAGTGAAATAAGTCAGAAGGAAAAAGAAAAATATCAGATGGCTTCACTTCTAGAAGGAATATAAGAGAACCCAAATAAGGCATCAGGGAAAAAATAGTAACAATAGAAAAATAACAAAACAAAACAAAAATAGACAACTATAAATCAGATACATTCTGCAGGGGAAGGTAGGGGGAGGGATCAAAATGAGGGAGCAAAGAGCACAGTGGACTATGGTGATGGTGCACTGGTGAACTGGTGGTGGAAATTCTATGGGGACTACACCTGAGAAAAGAAAGCAAACATTGTTATAAAGTGAAAAATTATGTTATATATATATAATTTTTTTTTAAATGCTGTCTTTTGGGACAATAGCATATCCACACAAGGTGGTAAGAAATAACAGAGAGAAATGCCATGTACCCTTTGTCTAGTTTACCCCAGTGAAAATATTTTACAAAATGATCCTACATAAATATCCCAGCCAGGATATTGACAGAGATGTGGCATACTGATTTTCCCAGTTTTACTTATATTCATTTCCATGACATTTAAAAATATTAAATGATGTGCATCGCCTAGAACACTCCCTTAAACTCATACATGCAAATGACTAACAGCTAATCAATGTCTCAAAAAAAAAACATATTCCAAATGAAAATCCTCAATTTCCCTTCCAGATCTACCCCTACTAGTCTTCCCCATCTCAGTTAAAAATCAATGCCATCTTTCTAGTTGCTCAGACTAAAAACTGTGGATCAACCTCAACACTTTCTATCTCTCACACTTTATATTCAAACTGTTAACAATTTCAAAAGATCCAGAATTAAGCCAGTTACCACCTACACTGTTAGTGTCCTAACCTAAGCCCCCATCATCTCCTACCTGGGTTATTACAATAACCCCCCTAAATTATTTCCCTAATTCTGCCCATGTCCTTCTATAGTTTTCTCTCGACAGAGCAGCTAGAGTAATAGTAACACATTTCTGAATTTAAGAAGTTTTGTTGATTGTGATTTTTACTGTGGTATAACACTTCTCTTATCAAATTCTATGGCTTCTTATCAGAATAGGAGTCAAATTCCTTACAATGTCTACAGGTATATAAAACATGGCCCACATTACCTCACAGGCCCCACTTTCCTACAGTTCTTCTTCTTGTTCACACAATTACAGTTGACTAAATCAGACATAATCACAATTCAGGGTTTTTACACTAGCTGTTCCTTCTTGGAGTTTTTGGTTGTTTTTAGAATATCTAATTTTCTTTACTCCTTTAAGTCTTTACTTAAATCATTCTCACCTGATGCTGACTTTTTTTTTTTTTTTATTTACAACTAAGATCACTTTGGGGTTTGCTGCCATAGTCATTCCAATACCAAGTCCCCCATATGCCACCACCTCTGACCACCAAATTTTAAATGGCAGCCTTGGATCTCTCACCCCCTCCTTACTTACTCCTTTTCTTCACTTAATTTTTTAACCTTTACTTATTTATTTTACTTTATTTATTATCTTTACTCCCTTGCCTACTTTTTTTCCTCCATAGTACTCACTACCATCTAACATGATATGTTATATATTTTCTGTTGTCTTTCATGACTAATTTCAGTCCATTTTTCTAGCACCTAGAAAGGTGCCAGACACAAAGTAATGCACAAAAATTATTTGTTAACTAGTAAATGAGAACCAAAGAAGGAAGGTGCTTTGTCAAAATATAACAAAAATATGGGCCCTTTCTGGTGGCACAAGGGGTTAAGATGCAACCTATGAAGCTGTCTGCAGCCACTGCAGCACAAGTTTGATCCCCAGCCAGGGAGCTACCCATATGGCTCAGACCTTTCCTGACTCGTCCACTACGCCCCTCAGTAGTGTATTTCAGTCAATCCATCTGTGCTGCTCCCCACTCTGTATCTGGTGAATCTTCTCACCCCCTGCACTTCTGACCTGTACCCCAATCTTGTATGCATAAATAAATAAATCTTTTTAAAAAAAAACACATGACAAATATAGGGCAGGAATCTAAGCCTCTGTAGTTTAGGAGTCATTTTTCCTAGGAATGGTGATGGACTCAAACCAATTTAATTTTTTATTCAGCAGTAACCAAAAGCCTGATGAGGTGAATAAATTATTTAGAATAACTTGTGGTAAAGAGGGTTCATACTGAAGCTAAAACTTACTAGCATCAAATCAAAATTCAACCAATTGCCTATAATAAGCAAATTTTATATTAATTGCCTTAACTGTTTTATTTGACTTTAAAATAAGGAACTTAATGTGGTAGAACCTCTAAGAGTTTAAGCTAAGAAAATGAACATGATATATAAACTACAAAGTAACCTTATGGAAAAAAAATAAGGCAGTATATCTACATTTTTTTATCATATTTTTAACTATGAACTAAGTAGAGCAAATATCGCTAAATAAAAAAGGAACTTATGTTAAAATAGAAAGAGATTGCTGTTTCTGGGCAAATTTTAATGTATTTTTAAACATTGGATAGAAAGAGGGTGAATGATGAAACTTCTTAGAGACAAAAAGGAAATGAAGACTAGTGTATCACCAAGTCCACTTACAAAAAACAAGTCACTTTTTGGAGCTTCTAGAAAAATCATTCATTTACAGTAAAAATTAGTTTGGGAATTAAAACTAAAAAATTCAACTCTGATTATTAATTGGAAAGAGCACTTTATGTAATAGTCATCTAAATTTGCTTTAAGTCTGATTTAGAGTAAAACTGAAGAGGTTCTAATTTTAAAAGAAAAAACTTGATTGAATCATTGTTTCAGAGATTGCCTATCCTTATGGCAACCAAAATAATAAAAGACAATTTGCTTGGCTTTAAAATTCAAGAAAATGGTATAGTATAATTAGTGACCTTACAATTGTGCTGCAGGTAAAAGTGAAACACACTAAATAGATATAACTCTCATTTTGCAGGTCAAATAAGGTTTCTATAAAACAATTAAAGCAATGTTCCTATCTTTATAATAAAACCTATAGCTTTTATATAAAATTATTTACTAGTAAATAATTCTTGAGGCACTTAAACAATACAATTTTTTATTAAGAATAAATAACATCAAAACTGTTTAGCTCTATAGTCAGTGTAACTAGAACAAATGTCAAAATTTTTAAATATACTTATGTGTAAATATAGATGTGTGTGTGTATAAATAAATGAAAGAAACAAGTGCATTATAGGCCCACATATTTTTTGCATGTTACCTTCACCCAAAAGAACTAAATTTATGACTAAGTAAATAAGTAACATTAAAACATCTTTTAAGTCTGCAAGAAGAGACTCTGCCAATTGATTATACTTTAGAACTCACAATTAAGACACTACTAGTAATAATACTAAAATAAGGCAGAGGATAAAATAATGTCTAATGGCTTAATTTGACTGAACAAAAGCCAAATTAAGAAGTTATAAATAGGCAACTATAGGGAATATGCAGAGAATTCTAGGGAAATCTCTTGGAGTTATTAACAAAACAAAGCAAACATTCAACAGTTTTAAGGAATATAAAATAGACATCATAAAGTAGGTATCAATAAATTTGAAGAACAAAACCAAGTTATTAAAATTAAATTTTTAAAAAATAAAAACTCTTGAGAATTGGTATGGCTGAAAACTACAGAGTTAATATTGGGTAATATATTTTAAATGACAGTACAAATAACTACAGTTTTAGAACATAATTGTAGAAACCTGTTGTTCCAAGGACATAGAAGTAACCATGGTTTTTCTAATAACCAGTTTTTGTATTCCTTGAACTGCATTTTAACTAGAGAAAGATTAAAAGGTATCAAGCAGTCAAAATGACTTAACTTCAACTTGGATATTGAAGCATTACTCTGATAGGCTTTTCCTGGTTAGTAGAAGTGACCCATAAGCTTTAGATGAACAGCCAAAGCCCCTGTGGGAACTTGTGCTCAATTTGGTGGGCTTTGAGGCAACCTCTGGCTAAATCAGCATTAGCCTTATGGGAGGCCAGCAATGAAGAAAGGGAGTCTCCCCAAGATCTGATTTCTTGAGACCACAACTTAGAGAAGGTCCCACAGTGAAATTATTCATATTTCTTGGAAAGAGAGAACAGGCATCAGTTGTGTCCATCGAAGGGGGACACTGTCTAGGTGTACCCTGGACATTTTTTGAAATCTCTGGGCTGCTTCTGCATCTGAAAAATAAGAAAAATAGCACAATGACAGACAACGAATGAGGAAAAAGACAGTCATCTGGCCTAAAAACTTAAGACTTATAAGAAATTAAGAAAGCAGACAAAACAGACAAAAAGACAAACAGCCATATCATTTGGAATGTATTATTCTGAATACAGCAGAGAAAAACACAAATTATTTTAAGCAAAGTAAGAAATGATCATAGCAACGAAAAGTTATTTTTGGAGAAAGCCAACTGCAGAAAAAAAAAAAATACGTGTTAAGATATGTCAACCTGACACAAAGATAAGGTGGAATAAGGATCTAGTCCCATTTGAAGCTGAAAAGAGCTGAGTAATGAGAGCTAGTGTCATGAACTTGGCTGCTTAACTGCCTTTGTGTAAGAAAACATCTCAGAACTTTGAACTTAGGAAATTCCAACTTGTCTTGCACCAGGTCACGAGCTCCATAGAGCAGGAACCTATTTCAACAAGCAGCTTTAAAAAAAAAAACAAAAAAACAAAATACTTTAATAATTTTCATTTCTATTAATGATACATTTTAAAATGCAATAATGCTAAAATCCACCAACATAAAATGCACTGAATAAAAATTAAACTTACTCAGAAAGATGTTCAGAAGTTGGGATACAAATAGAAACTGAAATTAGAAGAAAAATTTTATATTTAAAACAGCATATGAGCATAATCCAGAAAGAAAAAGAAAATACTGGATGGTTTCACTTATAGGAGGAATGTAAGGGAACCAAATAAGGGATCAGGAAAAAAAAATTATAATAAATAAAAAACCAAAATTAACAGGCAATTATAAATCACAGACATTCTGTAGGGTAGGGATCAAAAAAAGGGAGGGAAGAGCACAAGGGACTGTGTTGATGGTGCACGGGTGAAGTGGTGGTGGGAATTTTACGGGGACTACAAGTAAGAGGAGAAAGCATACATTGAACAAAAAGGAAGAATGATGTAAAATATATGTAAAACAAAATTAAAAAACAGTATATGAAAGGTGAGTGAAAACAATGATTTATTAAAGAGCCCATACTGTGGGTGAGCAAAAATACTGGAATAAATTAAAAAATCCAAAGAAACACAATTACATATACATACCTTTCTCTAGTACAACTTGGCAAGTATGAGTTTCATGTCGACTTAAGTGTGTAGCCATATTATCTAAGCCAAAAACATCAGTTAGGAAATCACAATTAAGGCACACTAGAGTAATGCCCCTACAAAAAAAAAAAAAGCAAATAGTATAAAAGGTTTTTACCTTTCATAAAAAATCCATACACAAATTCAGTGATTATTTTTCCATAATTTGCTTTTTGCATTATAATTATCACTAACATTTTTGAAGCAACTGAAGTGATTCTGTTGAAAATGACATAGCCATGTCCAATTTACTTATAGAGAGTATTTTTGCTTTATAAACTTTTAACTCTCATACCAATTGCTAAAAGCTCAGCGACAAGCAATTAGTCTTGGCTCCACTAACAACTTGCATCATTTCAACAGTCATTATCTACCTGTGCCTCTACCCATCTGTAAGGTGGGGGTACAGTATTCATTCATTCAGTACTTATTTTCTAAGGTGTTTCTACCCATACCAATACTACTAGATATCATGAATATTATGATGATCAAAAAAAGCAACCTGTGCTTTAACAGAGTTTATACCCTAGACTTTGATTTAGGTGAGGAGACAAATTAGAAGAGAAAGGTGAAGATTTTAAAATAGATCTTATAGCTGCCACCAATTATGTAACATTGGTTTTCCGAAATACTATTTTTTTCATTTGATACTCATAACAACCATCTACACTTTAACTGAAGTAGGTAATTCACTATTGGAATCGAAAGCTTGAGTTCTTCAGCATATAGGTCCACTTGTAATGGAATCTAAACTATTCTTTCCCTTAAAAAAATCATTAAGTGTTGTAGTTTTAAATAAAATATACAAAGATTGTAAATTTTCAAAAATATAGGAAAAAATTCCCATGGTCATCAATATTTTTTGTTGATTTCAGGATGGTTTTTATACTCAGGGACTCAAACTACGTAGCACTTACTATTGAAGTATTTAAAAATAATTGACATATCCCTGCTGTGTCTCTGGTGAATCCTCTCACCCTCCCATGCATCTGGCCTGTACCCCGGTTCTTGTATAAATAAATAAATCTTTAAAAAAAATTGACTTATTACAATATGACACTTATTCAAAGAGTCTAATTTAAAATATGCATAAACTTTTGCCTTTTAGTTCAAAGTTATTTTAAAATATTATTAAACCTTCCAAAATATGGAATGCTTCAGAGAACTCATAAAGACAATAAAGTTTAATATATTTATCAGAGTTAAGCACTTGGGAGTTTGTTGGGTAAAGCATTTGAAATGCCACATAAAACAATATCAAATATATAAACATATAAATAATGCTAAGTTAATGGAAATGTTTAAATAATTTTAGTTTGCTCAACTTACATGAATTTTATCAAACAGTAATTAAAGTTATTAAAAGGTACTAGACTTCTAAAGGGAATATTTTTAAGTTAAACATTAAAATTTAAGGAAAGTTAAAACTTCAATACTTAACTTTAATAACTATCATTTTTTTCTATGAACAAACTGTTCTCACAGACACTAAAAGCAGTCTGAATGTTAAGAGGTAGCTATTCCACTAAAAAGAGTTAACTGGAGCAGTGGTGGGACACCTAATTAAAGAATTCTTTTAAATATGGATTTGTAATTGGGATTTGAATATGGGAAAATGTGAAAGGCTGGGAATACTGTTTGGGTCTTAAACATAGAAAGCTGATCTGTATAGAGAAAAGGAGAATGGAACCCAAGTACAGAGAAAATAAAGACAGTATCATCTTGACTCAGCAGGTCAAACTAGAGAAAATCCACATTAGTAACTTTCTATTACTGGCTTTTATTTCCTTTATTTGTTCTGGTTGTATCTCCTTGTCTTTAGGGTCCATGAGATTCTTTGGCATTCTGCTATTAAATTACTTTTGCTTAGATGAAAACAAACAAAAAAAGCCATGTAAGTGATCATTGCCATTGTCAATTTATTAGCAAAGCATAAATATACTTTTGAAGGTCATCATATATTTTAAAAATTTTAAATTTTTTACCAATATGCAAATAAAACAGAAGACCTCAGATTTCTTTCTTCTCGGGAGTTCCATTCTAACAGCCTGCTGTGTGTTTACACCTGAATGTCACACTGGCCCATCAAGCCTACTTTCATAAAACTAAAATGATGTATTTTCTTTCCATATCAACTCCTGACTGATCTTTTTCATGACATTTCCTTAGACAATAAAGCTCTAACTATGACTATTTTTTTTTCCCTTTTCTTCCTTAGTACAGTCAACATGTCAAACATTTTATAGTATTAAAAACGTATTGAGGGCCTCCCCGGTGGCGCAGCGGTTGAGTGCTGGGTTGCGAAGCTGCTCATAGCCTCTGCAGCGCCGGTTCGATCCCCAGCTGCTCCCCGGTCACCGGAGGAGGAGGAGGGTCCCACATGGCGCACAGACCTCTCCTGCCGCCAGCTGCTCCCCTCAGCAGTGTACTTCGGTCCTTCTGCCTGCTCTGCTCCCCGCTCTGGCTCTGGTGAATTCTCTCACCCTCCCGCACTTCTGACTGTACCCATTGCTTGTATAAATAAATAAAAATAAATCTTAAAAAAAAAAAACAAAAACGTATTGAGGGCCTCAGTGGTGGCGCAAAGGGTTAAGCACCACACTATGAAGCAATCTGCAGCCTCTGAAGCACAAGTTCGATCCCAGCTGGCCAGTGAGCAACCCACATGGCAAAGCAGACTTCTCCTGTATTTCCCGCTGCTCTCCTCAGCAGTGTACTTCGGTCAGTCTGCTTGTTCTGTTCCCTACTCTGTCTCTGGTGAGTCCTCTCACCCCCCCGGATCTCTGGCCTGTACCCCAGCTCTTGAGTGCATAAATAAATAAATCTTTAAAAAAAATCTTATTGAATACTTATTTTATGTCAGACTAATGATTTCTGACATATAAGTCATCTAAATTTAAGAGCAACCCAGAAAGGTATGTCCTATATAATTCATCACCTTTTTTAAAAGGACAGATTTAATTTGTCTAATCTATCAAGGACATACAATTAGAAAAGTTAGGACCAAATTTGAAATTAAGCACTTTGATTCTAGAGCCCGTATTCTTAAAGATGCTATGATGCCACCTAACCATTTAAACAGGTCTTTACTAAATCATTCATGACTACTATCACTATCACAATCATAATCTAGAGGATTCATGCATCTATAACTCATTCTATTGTTGAAGATGTGAAAAAGGCTATCTTTAATTTAACCTTCCTTCAGCATCACTGATATAAAACATCTATAGTTTCTATATAAAACGTCAATTGTTTTCTAATGCCTCAAGATTAAGTTCAAACCAGTTATCCTTATTTTCAAAGCTTTCACAATCTGGCTCTAAGCTCCAAACTACTGCTCCAGACTTCAATCTTATTACTAATAAACTTCTATTTATTACTAATAAACTTCTATTTATTACTAATAAAGTTTATTTATTACTAATAAACTTATTACTTACAAACTTCATGCTCCATCCAGTTTTCTACTAGCACTTCCCTCTGAAAACTTATCCTTTTTTTTTTTATCTCTACCCTTTTATTCATGTTATTTCTTCCCACTCAAATGCCCCTGTGCTGCTTCTGTCAGTATAAACAATATTCAAGTATACCTAACACTCATACAGATCATTCTACTTTGAAATAAATAATCCTTACATACCTATTAAATTCTTCTTGCATTATCATTCCTTATCTAACCCAATAAACTTTACATTCCCTGAAAATTGGTTGTAAGACATCTTCATCATTTCTATATTATAGAATCTGCTACATTTTGTATATAATAGTTAATAAGTACCTAAAGAATGAAAATGCCATTCTAATTACAAAAATTGTTACATATACTATGCTACATTATAGAAATTGATCAATTTTCATGTTGAGAGAAAAACATTCCAGACCTTTAAAATTATAAAGTTCATTTAGAAACCAAATACACACCTGAGCTTGACAACAGTGAAGTAAAAAACAAAAATCTCATCTTTTGAATATTCTTTCTTATAAAAATTTTTAGTAACATCTAACATAGCTTAATTGATATTTTTGAATTCAGTAAATCTTTTTAAAAACGCATCTAATATATTTTAAAAACTCAATCAAATTTTTGTTTCCCTGTGAGCTACTGGTCTAACATCATAGATGGGACCTATTGTCTACATACGTCATTTTCAACATATGCATTAACTTATTCAACACGTATTTACTGAACCACTGCTATATGCTAGGTACTAATCAATGCTTGGTATAGACAAAGATTCAAGCCACACACATTTTGGAGGTCACAGAAAAAAAGATACATATAACACATCAGATGATGAAAGATGATTTAGAGAAAAATTAAACATTAAAAGGAAACAGGAATTGTAGAAAGAATCATAAGGCAGAGGAAACAATTTTAAATCAAGTAGCCAAAGAAAGGTTCACTTATCAGAATAGTAATAAAGAACCTGACCAATCAGAAACGTGGGGAAGAACAAACTGGTTATAGGGAATAATAAATACAAAGGAACTGAGATATAATGTCCATTATAGGGGACCTGCCTGGTGGCTCAAGGGATAAAGTCTCAGCACTACGAAGCTATATGCCGCCACCGCAGCAGAGTTCGATCCCCGGCCAGGGAGCTAACCCATATGGTGCAGCAGACCTCTCCTGTCTCATCCACTACTACCCTCAGCAGTGTATTTCAGTTAATACTCCTGTACTGCTCTCCCCTCTGTCCTGGTAAATCCTCTCACTTCCCCAACCCCTGCACCTCTGGCCTACACCCCAGCTCTTGTATGGATAAATTAATAAAATAAATCTTAAAAAAAAAATAATGTCCATTATATCCACTAACCTAAAACATCAAAACAAATAGTAGCTAAATTTATCTCTATAAATTAGCTTGACAGAGCAAAGACATTGATATTACAGGTAGCAATGGCAAAATGAGCAAAACAAATAACAAAAAATGGCAGCTAATGACATCAGAATATAAAAAAATGGTATATAGTAGGTACAACCAAAGTTAATTATTAGTGTCTTCAGAAATATTCATCAACTATTTTTCCTGAACATTAGTAAGTTATAAGCACTTCTTATTATTTGAAAAAGAAAAAAGTAAGAATTATGAAGACTATACACAAAGTCTAAGGATTCCAGGGATTTAATAAATTAACTCCAAAACTGAAAAAGTCTTATTCATTTTCATAGGTATCTTAGGTTATCTTTTTAAATGTTCAAATATTACTGGAAAGCCTTATTTTTGTTCTCATTTTTGCAATATAAATGTACGAAGATTTCATCTTGATACCACTACTGAAACAAACTTACCAAGAGGATAAAAACCTAATCACACCTCTAGTTTAAGGATATAATGAGTAGAACTCTGTAATGTGCAGTAACAATCACTGAGCTTTCCAAAATTGGGCATTTTGACACCAGGTTAAAAATAAAAGACAAAGAGATACCACTTCACACCCACTAGGACAGCTCAAATCATAAAGAAATAACACATGCTGACAAAGATGTGGAGAAATTAGAAACTTCAACTGTTGGGAATGTAAAATAATTTAGGAATTTTATAAAAGCAGGCAGTTCTTCAAAGGCACAGCAGTAACCTTATAACCCAGAAACTCCAATCCTGAATATATACTAAAGAGAAATGAAAAGACATGGCCAGACAAAAACTTGTACACAGATGTTTATAACAGCAATATTCATAATGGCTTCAAAATTAAAATACTCTAAATGATAAATAAACTATGGTATAGCCATACAATATTCAGCAATAAATAAATAAAAATTAAACAAAAATTTAAAATATGTTTATTTATTCAGCAATTAAAAGGTTAGACAGAGGCTACAACACAGGTGAACCTTGAAAATATAATAGTAAGTGAATGAAGTCAGCCACACTGGATCACATATTGGATCATTCCATTTACAAGAAAATCTATATAGAGATAAAGTTAATTAGAGATTGCTTAGGGTTGGGAGGAAAGTGAAGAAAGTGAGGATGACCACTAGTGGGTACAGAGTTTCTTTCTAGTATGACAAAAATGTACTAAAATTTAACCATAGTGATGACTGCATAGCTCTGAGAATATACTGAAAACTAACTATATAAATTAAATGCATTAGTTACAAGCATTTAATATAAACTATTCTCAATAAAGATATTATATAAAAATTTAATTCACATAATTTTTTAATAGAAATAATGAAAAAAATACAGTTACCTGAGATCTTCTGAATGCTTCTTAAAAATACAAAACCTTTTACTTGGACGGTTACTATGAAAGCTAGAGACAAAACAGATTTTATTAATTTTATTATGTAGTATTTTATATTAATTTATAGCTATACTTAAATTCTATACTTAAGTTTCTACTTTGAGTATAATATAAATAACAAGATGTTTGTTATCTCTATTTAAGTCAACACTACACCTTATATTCCATTTTACTTATATTTATTTTCTTATGACAAGTATTTTCCGAAGCATATTCTTATATGATAAGTAAGTCACATAAAAAAATTAAATGCTCAGGTTTTTTTTAAAAAAACAAAACTAAAGCATATGAAATTCATTTTTTCCATTTGTTGAGAACTGAAAACAATCAAAAATTTTGGTAGAAACATTTTTGCTATAATGTGAATGGTTATCAATAGTAGTCATTATTTAATTTTTATCAATTTCCAATTTTAATATGCTTGTATGGGGCTAGGAGTATAGAATGCAAATGATCTTGTAAATAGTCCTTGAGCTAAATGCCACTCTCTAAATCTAACACTTAGAGACTTCTTAGCAATTATTAGTAGAGGTTTTATAAAACCAAAATAAAGTGGAACTCAGGAGCTAAAACAATGCTTCCCCTAAGCACAGAACAGAAAACTACCAATTAAACTTTGTAGCTAATGATAACAGTTCTTACAAACCCTTTTAAAAATGATAAGGAAATAAGCCTACACCTATATGGACAGTTAATCCATGACAATGGAGTCAAGAACATACACTGGAACATGGATAGCCTCTTCAATAAATGGTGTTTAAAAACTGGTCAGCTGTATGCAAAAGAATGAAACTAGACCATGAGCTCGCACCATACACAAAAATCAATTCAGTATGGATAAAAGGCTTGGAAGTAAAACCTGAAGCCATAAAATACACAGAAGAAAACACAGGCAAAACATTTCATGACACAAGCTTTAGTGATGCCTTTAGGGACTCATCACCAATAGCAAGGAAAATAAGAGAGAACATAAACAGCTGAGACTACATCAAACTAAAAAGCTTCTGCACAGCAAAAGAAACAATAAAATGGAGACACCCTACTGAATGGGAAAAATGTTTGCATACCATACATCTGACAAGGGACTGATAAACAAAGACATACAAAGAACTCATAACACTTTACAAAAACAAAACAAATAATCCAATCAAAAAATGAGCAGAAGAACTAAAGACACAATTCTCCAAACAAGACATTCAGACTGCAAACAGACACATGAAAAATTGTTCACCATCACTTCTTATTAGAGAAATGCAAATCAAGACCAAAATGAGATAGCATCTCACACCTGTGAGGACGGCCCACATAGAAAAGACCAGAAATAACACATGCTGGTGAGGATGTAGAGAGAAGGGAAACCGTTTACACTGCTGGCAGGAATGCAAACTGATTCAGCCCTTATGGAAAACTGTATGGAAGTGTCTCAGAACATTAAAAATTGATTTTCCATTCAACCCACTAATTAGGTATCCACCCCCAAAATTAAAAAAGCACTAATTTGAAAGGAAACTTGCACTCCCAAATTTGTTACATCACTATTTATAATAGCCAAACTGGAAACAACTTAAGTGCCCCCAAATTGATGAATGGATCAAGATATGGTATATATCCATGCTGGAATATTACATAGCAATTAAAAGAGATAGTAATCTCATGCAATTTGTGGCAACATGGTGCTGGAAGGGATAATGACAACTGAAATAAGTCACAAAAAGAAAAATACTGGAGGATGTCATTAATATGTGGAATATAAAGTAACTAAACTAATTGAAGAGTCAGATAAAGGCCAGCTTAAAAACTAATCCTTGATGGCTGACTAAAGAACTGAAGCACCAAGATTGGGGAAGAGTAAGAACAAAGAGGGAAGAAAGTACAATGGACTATGGTGGTGGACTGGGCCTGACTTGGTTGGGTGCACTATGGTGGCAACACCTGATGAAGATATCAAATAGTACCTCAATTAAGATAAATAAATATAGTAAGGGAAAATTTTCATGTACTAAAAAGCCAAGATTAGGTTTGCACAGTATTATTAAAAGTGGAACCATAGACTAACATCATCAGTATCATCTTAAAGCTTATTTAGAAATATGAAAGTCTTGTACCTCTCATACTTACTGAACTAATCTCTGGTAGTGGGGCCTGGGAATCTGGTTTTAAAAATTTTTTCTAAAAATTCTTACACAAACTAAAGTTTGAGTACTAGTACCCTAACTTGTACTGGAAGACCCAAAGTAGCCAATATACTAAGTGAATGGTCACTCTCAGAGTACAAGGTAACCTTCATGTATGTATGGGAAAAGAAATCTGTTGACTAGTTATAATCCAGAGAATATCCTCAGAAGATTTCTACTAGTCATTTCTTCAATCTGGGATAACTACTACTAAAGACTTTACAAATCCAAGACATCACTACAAAAATTATTAAATGAACATTTTAGAAGAGCACAGAGGGAGTTGGGAAGCACTTAAAACTGAAAATGTGTGCAAAAATTTATACACACAACTGTGTTTCCTCAGCGGAAAGAGACCAAGATTTTATCTCATTCCCCAAAGTGAACCAAAATAAATTATTTTTAAAATGAGATTTAAAAGTAAATTTACAAATTTATTTTCTCTTTCTCCTCAGATCATGTTTTGGTTTATTTATCTATTGGGCAGGAAAAAGGGAAAGAATACATTTAGGGTCTTTTTGATGGCTTCCACTTCTGTTTAAAACTTACATCTCAATAAAATGTTGATAACTTTAACACTGTAATTGTCTGAATGCAGTTTTAATTTAGGTATCCCTATTTTTAAAGAAAAGATTTGCACTGCCTCTTTATTTATATTACACAAATTCCATGTGTATGATAGGAATGGAAAAGTGAATCTGCTGCTCACAAATAAAAAGGAAATAAAAACTACCCTTCTTTCTATTAGATTTGCATAGTTATTAAGAATACAGAAATAAGGAAATAGGGAAAAAGTTAAGGCTTTTATTAAAATACAGTAAAAATATGTTAAAACCTAGAATTTAAAAATTTACCACCTAGTTATATGACTATACATAAATATCAAAACTTGTGAAGCTGTTCTCTTAAAATAGGTGAATTAGTAAAAACTGTATGAATAAGACTGTTGAGAAAAAAAATCCATTTGACCATATATATTTTAATGCTTTTATTTATTTTTTAAAGGTTTTTTAATTTATTTCTGCATAGAACAAATGCGTAGAAGAATTTGGCCTGCATAGGCTAGAGGTGTGGGGGTGAGAGGATTCACTAGAGATAGAGTAGGAAGTAGAACAGGCGTATTTCCAAAATGTACTGCTAAGGGAGCAGCCGGCGAAATACTGTATGTGGGTTGGCTCCCTGGCTGGGGATGGAACTCAGGTTGTGGTAGAGACTGCACTGAGACTTAACCCCCTTTGCTACCAGGGAACCCCTGACCATATATTCTTAATTATCTTGAAGTAACAATTTTATTTCCAAAGAAATAGAAAAGGATCAATTTCCTAAGCATTCAAAAATATTGATGGTCTGACTCCCATTTTTAAGACACAGACTAGAGACTGGTGATGTAATAAGAAAGAAGGCAAGTTGCGTGCCTCATGGTAGGATAAGAAGGGGTGGGGAAGGAGACAAAGAGCAGCTGGCACAGAATAAATGTCTAATAATTATGTGTTAAACAAGTAAACACATATTCAAAAAGAATTACCACAGGATAAGCACTAATAATAACACATAAGAAGTTTTGTGGTTGGAAGGAAAATTGCAAGTAGATGGAGTAGAAACTACCTAATATAAGTTCATTTCAGTTAAAAAGGTCCCTACTTCCTTGCTTCAGGTAAAGCAAAGAGCAAGATCTAGAGATATTTAAAAACAGTAATAGCTGAAGTATCTGAAAAGGTAATTAGAAATTAGATATTGAAAGGTCTCATATTCTCCAGAAAACTTGAACTTCATCCTATTCATGTTAGAAAGGCAAAGGATTTGAGGGGGGAAAATGACAGGATGTCATAATGGAAGAGGGTATTGGGATATAGCTGGGAGATCAGTTACAAAATAAGTAGACAGTGGGGGCAAATCTTCCTCATCCTAAAAAAATATCTATATATGCTTGTGAGCAGAAGGAACCTGATAGATTGAAGAGATGAAGTTGCAACTTAACTGAATAAGGTTGTGAAAGAACTAGAGGAGATAAGTGATGGGTTCAACTAAAAGGGGGCCTCCCTGGTGGTGTAAGGGATTCTCAGCACTATCAAGCGATCTGTAGCACGAGTTCGATCCCCGGCCAGGGAGATATGCACATGGAGCAGCAGACCTCTCCTGTCTTACCCGTTGCTCCCCTCAGCAGTGTATTTCAGCCAGTCTGCTTGTTCTGTTTCCTACTCTGTCTCTGGTGAATCTTCTCACTCCCCACCCCTTTGGCCTACATCCCAGCTCTTGTATGCATAAATAAATCAATCTTTAAAAAAAGATTAATTAAAAGGATGACCTCCAACTGAGTAATTAGTAGGCCAGGTTTTTAAAAGGCTGAAATAAGAATTTTAGAGTACAGAAAACATTTAAATAGACATTTCAGGCGAAAATAAGTAAGTACTTAAAGACAGGAGTCAATCAAAGCTACAGATCATGAAGTCAGAGATGACCATATCAAGCAATATTTGGCAGTCTAGACCTGAATGTAAATTTCAGAAGAGGAAGACATTCATGTTTCACCTTGGTCTTTAGGCTATGTGAACATGACTAAAGGTACAAAAGGATTCTAGAACAAAAACAAAGCAGCAATCCAAACAGATGACCCAAGGGTGATGTTGTTTATAAAGTTAGATGGGTGACAGGTGACAGGTGGGATGAGCACAAGGGACTATGGTGATACTTTATGGTTGTTGTGGTGGTAGGAGAACTACAAGGACTACACCTGAAGGGAGAATAATGATGTAAGAAAATAAATTATTGAAAAATAAATAAAGTCAGATACCCATCTGACTTTAGAACTGCAAAAGCAAGTTAAAGTTCTAAAAAGTCACAGGAATTCAAAGGAAATGGACAAGGTATATGATGAAATTTAAATGATACAGAGATAAGAAAGGGGGTACAAAAACTTAAAAACAGATATGAAGTGCTGGCACGAAAGAAGTCAGGGTACCATAGGGGCCTCAGTGGTGGCCTAGGGGTTAAGTCTCTGTGCTTTTACCACTACAGCCTGAGTTTAATCCCTGCCCAGGAAGCTAATCCACATATGGCACAGCAGACCTCTTCTGTCTTGCCCGCTGCTCCCCTCAGCATTGAATTTCAGTAAATCTGCCTGTTCTACTCCCCACACTATTTCTGGTGAATCCTCCCCCACCCCTCCACCAACATCAATCCCCCCATGCCTCTGGCCTATACTCCAGTTCTTCTAGGGAAAAAAAGGATACCAAAAGGTCAGGCTAGTCATCAAGGAGAGAAATAAGTGTGTGAGAGAAGCTGAAACAGTTAAGAAAGGTGGGAGAATCCTGAAGGGAGTAACTGATAAGGACCAGAAAGTAACACAAAGTCATACTAGTTATGTATTAATTATATTTTTTTAAAAAATGAAACAATCTCACTTTGAATAGTCAACCCAACAGTTTTATATCTGAATAATTTTGACTATGTTTTAAATAAAAATCAATCCTGTAGGATACCTCTTTTAATGGAGAAACAAAGAAAATATGGCTGTGGAGGCTATCTCTGGATATAGTAAATATTAGGTAATCGATTTAAGTTGAATAAATTAGTGAGAAAGAATGTCAACAGGGCAACATTACTGGAATAGTCTCTTATTTTAATGAATGAATGCAAGGACAGATGGCTCAGTGGATAGATGAACAAATAGAAAGAAACAACCCAATATAGTTGCTAACATCATTGAAAATCCTACTCTCAAAGTGACTGCTTTATTGAGGATAATGCTCATGCAATTACATGTATTTATTTAGCAAATATATTTAAAACATTTAAATTTTTATCTTTAACAGTTGTATAGGAAAAATAATTACAGTGGAAAAGCTATTTCCCTAAGAAACCTATCCTAATTTCATTATTCTAACTGTTCTTATAATTTTATGTCAAGTAATTTTATAAAATGTTATAAAATTTTAAAATTTTAAAAAGTAGTACTAAACACTGTCCTAGAAGTTCCCTACTGCTGGATGCTTTTAGCTTTTAATACCTTTAAGAGAAAATAATTGGTTTCTTGTAGAATAACTATTTCCCATAAACAAATTTTAACTATAATTTTAATTGGTAATTATAAATGTTTAACTCATCTTACCTCATCATATGATTTACATAGGCTTTGCTACAGCTAGTGTTGTATCTGCAAAGACTACAGTGGACATATGTAGGAAAGTGGTTTGCAAAATCTTGTACTTCAGAACAACACTCAATGCACTTATGAATTCCCGGATGATACCTTGTGAAAATATAAAGAAAATGATAGACAATATATTTTAAAACAAAAATAATAAGGAAGAGCCTTATTCTGTTCATTAAGAGACAAAGTATTTAAATTACTATCTTTAGAGACTTATAATTTGAAAATCTGCTATTGAACAATAAGCTAGAATAAGTGTAAACAAGTTAATATTTTAATGTTTTTCACTTTAGTAAAAGGGGTTGAATTAACCAATTCAAACATGACAAGAGAAAGTGCAACAAAAAATACCAATGTGATAGATGAGTATTACAGAGAAAACATAGTAATTCAAGTACTGTTCAGCAATTGTACAAGTATCTTTTTATTATTTGCTTGACCTTAATGCTTTAAGTGATAGCATATAAATATACAAGAGTACATAATCGGGCAAATTTATATTAAAATTTTAATACATAAGATTAAATTAGTATTGTATTCAGGAATAAAAGATTACCTTAAATTCCTCAATGCTGTATTGACTTTACTTTTTTTATTGCTACTAGTCAATGTGCTTTGTTTCTTTTGCATATTAGAGATTTTTGATTTGTATTTAGATTTATTTCCAATAGGCTTACTTGCATTGGGTTTACTTGCACTGGATTTAGTTGTATTATGTTTGTTTGTATTAGATTTTGTAGGATTTTTAGCAGTTATATTTTTAGTCCTTGGAGGTGAGAGCTGAAGGGTAGAAGTGCTTGCACTAATGGAAGGTGTAGTAGAAGATCCTGACTGAACAGGTCCAACTGAAGCTCGAATAGTAACCTACAAAAATGAAGATAATATTTGATTCAGAAAAGTAATTACTGCATTAGTATAAAAATATCACTGTATAACAAAAGGTTAAACATCAAATATTTTGAAAAGAACAAGTATAAACTATAATTAGCTAAGTCTTCCATTTATTCTAAAATGCCCATACCAATGAAATGAGATTAAACTTGACATTTATTCACTTGCAATACTATATTTTTGTACT
This sequence comes from Talpa occidentalis, assembly GCF_014898055.3. NCBI lineage: Eukaryota > Metazoa > Chordata > Mammalia > Eulipotyphla > Talpidae > Talpa > Talpa occidentalis. The sequence goes on from NW_023601104.1 coordinate 23,210,977, forward strand.
GATATCAGTTATATGTTAACAAAATTATTAATGGATAATAAGAGTTAATGCAAATTATGTGAATATTAAAAGAGCACATTGCAAAGTTATTTTTATGCTCTGATCTAACTATTCAGAGATCAAAATTTAAATCTCAAGTCCTGAAAAATAACTTTAGAAAAGCCTACCTTACCCTTTGACAACTATAAAACAAACAGAAGCACAGTAAATGTGGCTTCTTTCAAGTGGTTCATTGGACAGGATTTATGTTTACAAAGGTTATGAGAGGGGTTACATTAATTCATTTACCACATGGAGAGTTTAATAATATAAAATATCCTTAAAAGGCACTAATACATTAGGTATTCAGAAATAATATTTGTTGGTTGGCAGTTGAACACTTAATTGGCTACCTTAATCTTGTTAATCATTTGACAATACTTCCCTGCCCCATGTATAAGAACAACTTATGAGGATGTTCTATGAAATACAGGTGCTTTGGTATATTACACAAAAGCACTAGACTAGGAATCAAAAAACTAGGGTTAAATACTATTCGTTCCTAACCAAGTGACCTTGAATAAGTAACTTATCCTTTCTAAACCTTTTTATTTATAATATGGGGCAATACCTGCCTTGCTGTATGGTTTAAACAACAGAATATATTAAAAAGCATACAGAAAGCCTAATTCTAAAGTGCTACAAAAACATTTAGTAACATTATTATTAATATTATTACTACTATTTTTATTAATAAGGGAAAACATGAGAGGACTGCACTGCTTACATTAGTGTTCTGCATGTCCAGTCCCAGTATGGAATGAATGGACTGCAGGGAAGGATGCTGGATAGCTTCTCTTGCTCTAGGTCTTCAGAGCATGGCTTTATATTTGTTTTAGTTAATTCAAATAACAGACATACCCACATTCAAAGGTAAGTACCCAAAGCCAAATATAAATGTTTTGGGGATTATTTCACTTTGGATTATCCATGCCTCTGTTTCCCTCCACTGGAACAAATATTCAAGAGCTGACTGTATATAAAGAAGTCAGAGAAAACAGATGTATATAAGGCAAAAGGGGAAAAGTAAATCGCATCATCAGTATGAAGTCAGACATGTGTTTGCTCACTTAAAACATAATGCCATCCAGCAGCAGAACTTGCTTCTTTGACAATCAACTCAGTAATGACAACTTCAATAAATATTTGACAACCTACAGAATTCAAGGGAATATACAAGATGCTGAGGACACAAAGATAAATAAAACATGACTCCTGGTCTCAGGCATCTTAGAATTTAGCAGATAAAACCAACATACACAGTACCAACTAGAATAGCTCAAAATAGTCCATATAACATTGAAACAACCCATTGATCCAAGAAAGTTATTTTAGTTACACTTTTTTCCCCCAAAGGAATACCATTCTAGCACAGCACATACCACCATTCATAAAACAGTGGTTAGGAACTTTTTTCTAAATGTAAGAAATATTGATAGAATCTAAAATTAAAATCTTAGTAAAAGTGGAAACAATTTTTAACATATTTTATTCCATAGACAAACCAGGCAGAAGTTATTTTTATTTTCACATAAAATGTTAAAATAAAACACATGTGAACTCACTTTTGTTCCAGGAGGCAATCCTTCTAACTGTTTTGGTTTTATAAATGTTCGATGATGCTGAGTCTTATGATCCATTTTCTCTTTGCATGTCAAAAATTGCAGTCTGCATTTTGTACAACGATGTATTCCTTTTTTCTGTTGAAGAACAGGAAAAGGGAGGAAAAATAATTTATTTCCACAACCACAAATCCTATGTTCTGAAACTGCTCTGACTTGATTTTAATGATACCTAAATTATTTCAAGTGCTTTACATCTCCCATCATATATAGTAAAATATTATTTTATTTTTAAAAACATTATTTGCAGTAGTAGTGGGGTTTCAAACATGTAGATATTTGAAGACAAAGTCTATATCAAGGTTTTAATGAAAGTTCCCTCAATTGTATAAAAATTCTTTTAATTATAATTTTAAAGTAGTTAGACACAATATTGTGAAAATGAGCTATACTATGACCTATACTATGCTTTAACCCTAGAAAAAAGTAAATTCTTTTTTTAAGATTTATTTTTATTTATGCATACAAGAAGTGGGGTGTAAGCCAGAAGTATGGGTGTAGGGGAGTGAGAGGATTCACCAGAGACAGAGTGGGAGAGCAGAACAGGAAGATCTACTGAAATACACTGCTGAGGGGAGCTGCAGGTAAGACAGGAGAGGTGGGCTGTGCTGTATGGTTAAGCTCCCTAACCAGGGAGCCAATGCATTTGCAGTGACTGGCGATTGCTTGAAAGCGCTGAGACTTTAACCTCTGAGCCACCAGGGCATCCCGAAGAAAGTAAATTCTTTTTAATTTTTCCTATTTTCAGTTGGTTGCCAAATTGGTAAATTCAAATATCTATCTACATTTCAAAGAAGTTTGTTACAGAAATGATTATATAAAGCAGTGTAATCTTGTAAAACTTTGTTACAATTAGCTATCCAATAAAGGTAGCTACTAGCCACAGCTAAAATAAGCACCAAAAATGTGCAAAGTGCAACTGAAGAACTGAATTTTTTTTTTATTTATTTATTTGTTTGTTTGTTTGATGGTTTGTTTATACAAGCACTGGGTACAGTCAGAAGCGCGGGAGGGTGAGAGACTTCACCAGAGCCAGAGCAGGGGCAGAGCAGGCAGAAGGACCGAAGTACACTGCTGAGGGGAGCAGCGGGCGGCAGGAGAGGTCTGCGCGCCATGTGGGACCCTCCTCCAGCGGCTGGGGAGCAGCCGGGGATCGAACCGGCACCGCAGAGGCCTCGGGCAGCCTCGCAACCCAGCGCTCAACCGCTGCGCCACCGGGGAGGCCCGAAGAACTGAATTTTTAATTAATTTTAATTTAAACAGTCACATGTGGCTAGCAGTTACTATACTGGACATGCATATTTGGAAGCATAAATCAGAACAACTGATCCCAATTTACTTCCTGGTTGAGACCCCTTGACTGAGTCCTTTCTCAAACTTAATCTTGTTATAATTCTAGAGATGAGAAGCAAGACCCAAGAAAAATCTAAATCACTTCACTATAACTAGTTAGTGACATTGCCAGACTCCTGGTTTCATTGTTTCTACTACCATTCTGATGCAATCTACTGTCTTGTCCCTGTGAGGTTCTTTTCTCCCTTTTCCTCTCAGCCACCTATTCTTCCCATAGTTGCCAATGATCTTAAAACACGGCAAATTTTTCACATGCTTAAAATGTTTTGATAGTTTTCCAAAGCTTTGATTTTGGTTTGCAAGGATCCACATGAATTGCCCTGCATTCTATTGCTACAAGCTTATTTCCTACACTTTTCCTCTTATGAGTTTACTTGCTTCAAGTCAAACTGGCCTCTGTGTTGTTCACTGACTGTCCCAGATACATATACTACTTAACTGCCTACATAGTGTTACCTCTCACAGATTTCCATATGGCTTACTCCTTTATTTCCTGCGGAGAGACCCTTTTTCACCACTATATATAGAGAACAGCAACCACTTCTCTACTTTCCAACACCTTCCCAATTCTTGGCACTCCCTGTCCTCCACATTTTACTTCTACAATATAAACCATTAGTTTGCAACACATACATTCAAATAAAAACATACATCTATTCATTATCTTTCTCCACTATAATACAATTTCAGAGGGTGCACACTTTTTGTTTATAGCTATATACTATCTAGAACACTACTTGCAAAATAATTAGGCACTCAATAAATATTTACTAAATAAATGGATAGTAAGGCAGAAAATAAGAGGCTGACAGAGAAAATGCATGTGAAAAGCAGGTAAATTTAAGGATTCAAAATGTCTGCATTCATTCAATGAATATTTGTCTAGACTATTGAGGCAGAACATATTAATCTACCATTTTTCTTAGCTGGACACATGTCTTGCACATCTATCTTATTTATTTAAGCATTTCAATGTGCTAAGGATGATAAAAACAGCACATTTTTTAAAAAGATTTATTTATTTATTTTATACAAGAACTGGGGTACAGGTCAGAAGCGTGGGAGGGTGAGAGAATTCACCAGAGCCAGAGCGGGGAGCAGATAGGCAGACGGACCAAAGACACTGCTGAGGGGAGCAGCGGGAGAGGCAGGAGAGGTCAAAAACAGCACATTTTTTTAAATAACATGATGTTCAACCTAAGAAATACCGATCTATCCCAAGGGTAGAGAATTATTTGTGTTAAACTTTTTTACAAGCATACTACATTGTTTGGGAGACTTGAATGATTTTTTTTTTTTTTTAAATCTTTTTTTTTTTTTTTTTTTTTATAGAGGCATGTTTTATTTATTTATTTTGTTTGTTTGTTTGTTTTGTTTATACATGCACTGGGTACAGTCAGAAGCGTGGGAGGGTGAGAGAATTCACCAGAGCCAGAGCGGGGAGCAGAGCAGGCAGAAGGACCGAAGTGCACTGCTGAGGGGAGCAGCGGGCGGCAGGAGAGGTCTGCGCGCCATGTGGGATCCTCCTCTGGTGGCCGGGGAGCAGCCGGGGATCGAACCGGCGCCGCAGAGGCCGCGGGCAGCTTCGCAACCCAGCGCTCAACCACTGCGCCACCGGGGAGGCCCGAGACTTGAATGATTTAAAGATAATTTCAATTGTATGTAATTTCTACCCTTAGACCTAATACCAATGTGAAATCTGACTCTGGTAGAGCAGTAAAAGTCTGGGCTCATAAGTCTAATTCTAAATCTAACAGATAATAAGATCTTGAGCAAGTTATTTCCCTAAAATCTTGTTTCCTCATGTATAAATTAGAAGTAACAACATATATACATGGCTGTGAAGACTAAGTCAGATAACGCATGTAAAGCCTTTGTTGCTGCCAGAGGTAATTATATATGTTAATGATTATTATTTTTATTAACAATTTAATGAGCATATTTAACACATCCAAAAACACTTTTATTATTTCTTAAAAATCAAACTAATGACAGCTCTAACTTCATCCAAGACTTAATAATATAACCTCTTAAAGTTACAACCATAGTCCTCAAAGACAATAAAACAAACCAGAGTCAACAATGCTTAGTGCTAATACTGTGCTAATAAGGTGATTTCACTTACAAGTTTACAAACCTGATCACCTATGGTCCTACAATATTTTATAAATAATTATGCAACTCATCAATGCCTTGAAGGATACTTGATGATCTTTTTTATTAATACTGTCCCATCTTAACTACTGACTGTCTACCTCCTAGGTACTCCAAAGAAGCAAAAAGAAAATTGGGCATTCATTGCAAGTTAAGACATAAAACTCAGGGTATTAAAAACTGATTATAAATCACACAGCCCTTGGAGAAGTTTCACATAATTATCATTTTTCCACATCTACATCTCACTCTTGTGTTTAGTAAAGCATATGGAGAAAAATATGTTAAAAGGATCACAATGAAACAGAAGTACTGTTATAGACCCCATTCTCCCTTTTAAAATTAAAGGTCAAAAATGAAACACAGAATATCAAAAATAGTGTTTTCCACACACCTGTTGTTAACAGGTATTTGCAAATAAAGAATTGGTGGTCAAATAAGTTTGGAGAATACTACAACATCCTTTGCTTAGAGATTTCCAATGCTACTAGCATATTAAAAGTTCTAAGAAATCTTATTTTAAAGTACATATTAACAAAACTGTTTAATTTTGTGAATATAGGGAAAACCAAGAATAGAAAAGTCTTGCCAAAACTTCTCAAAGATATGTGATCCCAAATTCATTTTGGAATTATACTTTTATGATTTATCTCAATTAAAAAACATGTCAAAAGATTCTCTAAAGGCTAGACTTGAAAGCAAAGTGAGCAACAATGCCGAATAAATTGGTATGCCAATTTAATCAATAAGAAAAAGAAATGAGTCATTAATAAGATGGAAAACTTGATTAAAATGATTAAATGACTTCTGATTTGGGCAAAGAAATTTGTTCCTACAAACATTCAAGAACAATATCAGTGCCACAGAAAAGCTTTCTGTCCAAAGAAAAGATGTTTTAATTGTTTCATAAAAATAACGAGCAAGTTGGGCCTCCCCAGGTGGCACAGGCAGTTGAGCGCTGTGCTGTGAAGCTGTCTGCAGCCTCTGCAGTGCCAGTTCTATCCCGGCCAGCTGGCGAGGGTCCCACATGGCACGCAGACCTCTCCTATCTCGCCCGCCACTCCCCTCAGCAGTGTATTTTGTCAGTCTGCCTGTTCTGTTCCCTGCTCTGTCTCTGGTGAATCCTCTCACCCTCCCGCGCATCTGGCCTATATCCCGGTTCTTGTATAAATAAACAAATAAATAAATCTTAAAAAAAAAACCAAGCCAAGTATAACAACAGATTTCAAGAGAAGGATGTAAGTGCTAATACCGTGTCCCAAAAACTACACAGCAAAACTGGAAGAAGTCATCCACCAAAAAAAAAAAAAAGGCCTAAATATAGTTCTTTGGTAGAGTTCATGTATCAAACAGTATTACTGTTTCCTTTATCACTGGCAGCTAAAGAAGACCACACTTGATCAATGATAACAATATGTCTTCTCCTAAGGGTTCTAGAAAGTGGAAATAAGAAAAACAAATTTATAAGTACTCAACCTTTTTTATTTTTTCAGTTCAAACTCATCTTTTTCCTTACTTTTGATCATCTATCGTCAACATAATTTCCACATCCACTCATAGCTCTTGGAAAATCAATTCTTTGAATATTCCATTCATCTTCCTTTTTTTCCTTCCCTCCTAGGTTTCCTATTTCTAGCTATCTTTCAGAATTTTCATCTATGAGCCACATCACCAGAAAGAAAGCAAGGATAAGAAGTGAAAGTTCTGGACCTCCCTGGTGGCCTAGGGGTTAAGTCTCAGAAGCTGTACTGCTACAACCTGAGTTCAGCCTGAGTTTGATCCTGGGCCAGGCAGTTAACCCACAGATGGTGCAGCAGACCCCTCCTGTCTCACCCGCTGTCCCCTCAGGAGTGTAAATTTGCCTGTTCTGCTCCCAACTCTGTCTCAGGTGAATCCTCTCACCCCCGACTGCCTGCACCTCTGACCTACACCCCAGACCTTGTATGCAAAATAAATAAATAAATCTTTTTTGAAAAAAGTGAAATTTCACAAGTAATTCAGCAGAAATTGCAAGTCAACTGGAACATTGATCATTCTGAACAATGCTGCTTCCCTTACTGAATAAATCTAATCAATATTCTAAGTAATAATCCATATTTTAGCTAAAACAGCACAAATGAGAACTGTTAGATCTTACCTGATGCTTCATATAATGATGCATATAAGGTGTAGCAATTTTAATAACTTTGAGGCAAAATGGACATAGCAAGTTCTTAGTGTTTTCATGGGATGTTCTAAAATGAGTTTCTACATCACAAAATGATGAAGATCTATAATTGCAAACCTACAAATAAAAACATCATATTTAACTGGAAAATGTATAATATAAAATTACAAAATAATAGTGATAGATTATGTATTAGAATGTTATGTACGACTAATTTAGCTCTGATGAATTAGTACACAACCAAGAAACCCATTAATCAAAGTTTCAAATGATAATCATTGAGATAGAAAAGTTATCTTTCAAAGATTAGGGCAACTCCTCAAAACAGAACTAAGTTCCTTTCTTTTTAGAAGACCTTATTTTTCAACTTCTATCATGACCTGAATTTTCAAGCTCTTACACCTCTTGATCTATAAAGTTTTTTCTGCTACATACAATAGCATTCTCCTTTACATTACAAACGGCCTCCAAATATGGCAGTAACAATTTATTTTTACCTTGCTTTCCTATTTCTTCACATTATGAAAAATAATGGTCCACAGCATTTGGTAGGGTTGTCTGTTACTTAAACATTTCATACTTCCCTTATATGCCTATACTCTACCTTACATGGTAAAATAAAACAATGTATTTTTCTTTCTCCTACAGGGTTTTTCTAAGTTCATTATGGGAGTATTTAAACAATGGCCTGTTGGGTCATTTCCAACTCCCAGACTCAAAAACAATGCATAAGTTCAGGTTCAAAGGCTTCCCATGAATAAATATTTTACAAGAGGAATTTTAATTTTAGTAACCAATTTTATCTAAATGGCTGTAAAAATAAAATAATATATTTTATGACAAATGAATATATAAGGATTTATCTCATGACACATAAAAATTATATAAAATTTGAATTTTAGTGTCCATAAACTTTTACTGAGACACAGCCAAATCCATTCACTTACTTATTGTCCATGGATGCCTTTGTGTTACAATGGCAGAGTTGATTAGTTGCGACAAAACCTTATGACCCTCAAAGCCTGAATATTTACTATCTTGCCCTGTATTTATAGACGGAAATTTGCTGACGACTTAGTAGTTAAAATCTTGTAACCAAAACAACAGACACTAATACAAAATACAATATGTGCATACCTGGCAAATATATGGCATTTCACCAGGCTTATGATTGTCCTTCATATGTTGTAAAAGAATATGCTCTGTTTCAAATGATAATTCACAGATTTTGCAAATGGCTAAAAAGAGAAGGGGGGGGAAGAGATTCTGCAATTTAAAAAACACACATACACATGTATCATTCATTTTATATACCTGTAACAACAACAAGTAGTACTGGTGGTAGTGGTGGTAATCAATGATTCTAAATATTATAGTAACTCAATTTCTATAATAACATTATAAAGCAAGATTTCTATTATTCTCATTATTTCAATATTAACTAACTTTCCTGAGATCACATAGCTGTATTAAGAGACAGAGCTTGGATTTTAACTCAAGCTATCTAATAACAAAATCTGTGATTTTAACCACCATTGTTGTGATTTTTCTTATTAAAAATTTACATGAAAGATATTGATTACATATCTGAAAAATATGACTAAAGCTTCTATTTAGTCCCCCACATATAAAGCACAGGTTATTTACCTTAATGAGTGATTTACAAGAGGAATTTGAATTTTAGTAAAATAATTTTATTAAAAGTTTATATAAATTGGGCCTCCCCGGTGGCGCAGCGGTTGAGCGCTGGGTTGCGAAGCTGCCCGCAGCCTCTGAGGCGCCGGTTCGATCCCCGGCTGCTCCCCGGCCACCAGAGGAGGATCCCACATGGCGCGCAGACCTCTCCTGCGGCCCGCTGCTCCCCTCAGCAGTGTACTTCGGTCCTTCTGCCTGCCTGCTCTGCTCCCCACTCTGGCTCTGGTGAATTCTCTCACCCTCCCGCGCTTCTGACTGTACCCAGTGCATGTATAAACAAAAACAAACAAACAAACAAATAAATAAATAAACAAACAAACATGCCTCTATTAAAAAAAAAAAAAAAAAGTTTATATAAATTAAAACTAATTTTTTTTTCAATTTTGCCCTCAAATTCCAAAGTCTTATTCTTATTTTTCTAACAGACTTCTTTTTGTCAGAATTTGTATTATCAAAATCAACAATACTAAATACTGAAATGAAATTATAACTTACTAGAAAATTCATGGGGGGTGTGTGTACTTTCAATGTGACACTGCAGTTGAAATGGTGTGGGAAACTGACGGTAGCAGTGCTGGCAGGTGGTGTGGTTTTCCCAGCTCTCACTGCTCTGCTTCTCAAGTTCCAAATGGTGTTTCATGTGGTTCATAAACCTACAAATGATTGTCAACAGGTGCAAAAATTCAGATTTAAAAAGAAAAATCTCAAAAATAAGTATCTGAACCTAAGTCTTAAGAATATAGATGTAGTACTCAAAATGAACTTTCAAATGTCATAAAAGTCCCTAGAAAAATGTGCATGTAAGTAATCACTTTCATTAAGTCACTAATTAAACTCTTTTCATCTTTGTATTAAAATAATTCATTAATATAATTATCATTAATTTTCTCTAATCTTAACCATTTTAATTATTAAGAAGTTTTTTAAAGACAAACAGCAGACTTCTTTTCCATACATGAAATAATATTTACAAACAAAATCGTAAAGGGAAGGAAACTCTTCACTAAAATCAGCTACAAAGTGATGAGAAAAATATTTTAAGCCTATGAAGATATACAATAGATTCCAGCTGTTTAAAAGAGAAATTACTGGTACTTTTAGTTGGGTCCGGTTTCTAAATGCATGTAATAGCAATTTTAATGTCTACAATTACAATTATTTAATGATTAATGGTTTACCATTAGCATGATTGTTCATTTTAACTTGCAGACAGTGCCCTTTGCAGGCAATGTCCATTTTTCAGTTTTACACTCTGCTATTTCAGCTTCCCTAAAAAGGTTTTTTATGTGCAGAAACTATGACCTTCAATAGCAGATAGTGCAGCATAAATGAGAATACCTATTTAAAAGAGCTCACTCTAGCTTTTTACTGAATTTAAAAGTAAAGTTACTCAATCAAAGTAACAAATTTTTAGACTGGATCAACTATTAACAATTACTCACTTTGAATCCCTGAAAGAAATAATCTTGAAACAATGAGATAATGTCATCAATGACACGGATAGCAATCATCACCAAAGTTATAACATTTATCTCTCACCCTTCCACATCACTACTTCACTTTGAAGTGGGTATGTCACACCATGAAATCTTTTTGTCCTACTGCAGTTTTAATACCAGCTTTACAAACATTTATAGATATTTCTATTCTTGGCTAAATATTAAAATGAGGGAAGGAAACTCCTAAGAATTTTCATAGAATAAAATAAATCTGGTTTTGGTGACACTTAAAATGTAGGAAAAACACACATACACACAAATGATAATGGGGAAGAGAACAGAAATCTATATAGCAATCAGTTTCATACTAGTCTCTACAAATTCCCTTCCCAGTTTTTACTGTTAAGATAAATTATTATTTAACATTAACATATATAACTTACTGGTCATGAAGTATTCACCATCAATGTTTCACTTACTAAACAATCAATTCTTTAAAATGCTCAATTCCTAGATATTAAAAATGCTTACAATTTCTGGATATTCTGATAATCTAGAAATATACAATTAAGCTTCAGAAACAATAACCAAAAAATGATTTTTGTTTAATATTAAATGAGCTAATATTAAAGGGAGGGCAAGGAACCTATTGCTGAAACTAGTATCAGGTATAAATGTTTAAGTACATAATGAGTGAACCATGTTTCTATTCTTCTTACCATATTTACTAACATGATTTTACTGGTGTATTTTACAATTGAAATGCTAGAATATGGAATAGGTGACAAAGTTTCAGTATTATGCCACAAAGCACAGTACCATTTCTGTTAAACTAAAACCTTGAAAAAAGGAGATAAAGAAATGTGAAAATGCATATGAAATAACCTAGAGAAAAATATTGAAAACTATAAAGCATAAATAAGACATTAATAATTGTCATAGGAGAATATCACAGTGTATATTTTCAGAATTTTCTATATGCTGCATTTTGGACCCAACTTGGAGGAGAATAAAACAAATACTGGGTACAGAAGTAATCTGTTATAAATAAAAACAATCATGGGTAAACATAAGAAAATATACATATACTATTTTCTGTATACACACACACACTCACACACACACCTCTCACCAAAGAGAGATACACCAATATCTGCCACTTTGGGGGGAAAAAATTCTGAAATAGTTTGAAGAAAGAATAAAAAGATAAATGATAAAACAGGTAGAGTAAAATATTAATGTTAAGATCAAACTAATAAATATACACTGTCCACTGTAAAATATTTAAAACTTTGTTGAATGAAATTTTTTATAATAAAAAGGTGGAAAACAATTTTACATAATATAAACATCAAGCTATGCAATCAATGAAAAATATCAGGTACTATGTCCTGTTACTCTGTTTTTGTTATTCATTTGGGAGGATAGCTACTAAAATGCCTTCTAACTCGAAGATTACAAAGTATAAATAAGGTCCTAAGTTTTAAACATAGTGTATAAAATCTTCCAAATTCCACTGGAAATTAAATCTCTAATTTTTAAAGGTGTTAAATTTTGAAATAACACAGGTATCTTTACTAGAACTTGACTGCTCTAAAGAAGATTCCAGCAAACTAAATTTTTTAAAAATTAAAATATAAATTGAAAGATATGCACATTAGTACAATAAGTATTAGGGTCAAAATGAACAAGCAAAGAAGTGGCTCCTCTTTGATGTGGAAAAAAAATGAAACTCAAATGCAGCTAAAAATGAAAATTATCTCATGACAATGCCTTTGGAAAAAGAAGTTAATTTTGCCTCATGTGAAATAAAGACTGTCCTCTCTTAAATTATCTAAAAGAAATACAAACTAGTGGATCCAGGAGTCAACTCTAAAATACAAGAAAGGAAACAAATTTTTTTCAAGAGATTCTGCCTTTGTTCTTGGCAGAAAATTTTAAGATCACTTATAGGGAATGGCACAGAAAAAAGCAAAATAAAAATGAAACACCTTATATCCTTAGCACTCTAATTTTCTGATAGAAATAAAGTAAGTATTTACATACCTAATATTATTTTTAAGAATTTTCAAGCAACTGAAGCATTTAAAGGTTGTATGAGTCTTCTGTTCTTCCTGGACATCTCCTTCATGTTTTCCATAATAAAAGTCATTAACTAGCATGATCAATTTTCCTTTCTCTGAATCAACAGTCTTATTTTTATTTGATGTATTTGAAAATTCTGTTTTAGTCAGTCCCAAAAAGTTATTTATCATGTCTGGACAACAGTACTGAAAGAGAAAAAACAGAAGCCTTATACATCCCTACAAAAATTATATATAAAAAATTTCTCCAAGGCCAAACCATGCAAAACTATGTTGGTAATATAATATATTCTCCAAAAGTTTGTGGTACATATACATACTCTAAAAATTCCAAACCAGGACTTAACTGTTGCTCTTACAATTTTTATTTAAAATTACCTTTCCAAATAGACATATTTAACAATAATTTAAATATTTAAATTAACTAAACAAAACAAAACCCAATTATTTTATACTTGTGTGAAGAAGAAGTATAAAAAGGAAATGAGGTTTTAGATGCCAAAATATGTATGTTTAATTATCAAGTGAAATACTATACATTATAATTTCTGGTTGCAACTGACATTTCACACATTTAATCTGCCCTTCTCCAGATTCAGGGTGTTAGAAAATGTTAGGGATAAAAAGCAGCATCAGTAATCCAGAAAATGACCCCAAGTCCTAACGCCAATTTATGATACTATAAAAATATCAGCTTTCAAAAATAACAATTCCTGTGGACAACTAGGAAAAAATATCCAATCATTTATAAATAACTCAGGGTTATACCAGACTTCTGAACAGCAATATTTAATACTATAAAACAGAAGCACCATCACCAATATCCTGAGCGTTGGATTCAGTTTACCTCATACCTAGCCAAACTGACTTTCAAGAATGAATTATAGTCAAATGGTTTTGAACATGAAAGAACACAAAGAGTGCTGTCACCATGCCCTTTATTAAGAAATTACTAGATAATAAACTTAGGCCAAACAAGAGATAACCAAAGAAACCACAATAAAAATAATGGTGATGAGCACTAAATATATATTTACTTTGGAAAAGGATTAAAATTAATGTGGAGATAAAACTAAATGTAAATGTTATATGTTCTGACTATAGAAAAATGATACAACCAACAAATGAAAACTGGGAAGGGACAGAAGCACAATAAAACTGAATGGAGAAAGTTCATAGATTGCCTTACATATGTTAAGAGCACTTAAAGGAATATCATGTAGGTTTACCAAAGAAAGTAATATAAGAATGAGTGTTTTAAAAATAGTACAATAAACACATTCAGAACGGTAATATTGACTAAAATCAGGCAGGAGAGGAAAAGGGAAAGATGAGTGTATTAATAACAGGCAGCTTAATATGACACTAATAAATTATAATAGTAGAGAATGGTCAAAGAAATAAAAGACAATTGGAATTATAGAACATTAAAATCATAAGGATAAATAGTAAAACAAAAATATAACTGCCCTAACTCCAAACTACATACATACAACCATATAATGAAAGATTGACTTTTTAAAAAGGTAAGAGAAAAATGTGACATAAACGAGTTTAACTCAACTACTAGAATAAAAAGAATGTTCATATAGGAAAATAAAGGAAAAGGCAACTCTGCTGAGTGCAAGAGGCAAAACTAAAACAAAATGATTCAGAAGAATTGAAAAGAAAAGAAAAAGCCAAGAATACACTAGGCAAATGAGAATCTTAAGACAAGGGCTGTGAGCCTAAAAGGCATTAAAACATTAAGACAAAATGCTAAACAATGCATTCGCATTACAGTTGAAAGAATTAAAATTTATATCACAAACAGCGACATCCTTAAAATGGAGTAACAATGTATCAAAGAAAATACAATAATGATGCAGATTGAGATATATTTCTCAATGCATAACAGAACAAGCAGCAAAAAGCAGGTGAAGACACAGAATTTGTTGATAAATATAAAATTCCAGCCCCTATGAAAGAAATAATATACCATTATAAAGTTTCCACGTAATGTTGAAGAACACATATACTTTCAAAAAGAAAAAAAATCATGTGCAACTTGGATTTTTTTTACCATGAAGGGTTTAAATGCAAATTGTACCAATTAACTAGCTAAAGGAATTTTCTAAGATTAAATGAAATAACGCACTTAAGGTTTAGTGATCTGATCATTAATTGCTATAAAAATATCTGATTATTGTTTTAAATATTCTCTACTGAAAGAAAACATTTCTGTGGTACAGGCATATACTCATCTACAATAACAGTCCAAATCTAAAAATTACATTTTTTCAAAATGGAAATTGTTACCATAAAATAAAAACTTTACTATATAAAATCCATAAGCCAGAATATAAAAAGTTCAGTTTTAAATTTCTCTGTCCTAGAATTGTTCTAGACTACTGAATCAGAGTTCTTTATATATAAACACAGACACTATTCATATTCAACTTAGTTCAATAATGTCTTAAGATCATTATAGAGATCATGCCCTCTTAAAATGCTTCTTAAAATGTACTATTATACAAATACTATTTGAAGTTTTGGTTGTTTTGAATGTGAGTAATCACAAACAATACTGTAATATATTTTGGAAGTAAAGCTGCCATTTTGGAAAATGGTTTCCAGTTTCCCCAGATACAGTATATTACATGCTACAACTTGTATACAAAATAGAAAAGAAATAAGAACTTTTGTGTTCACCATATGCAGAAAGAAAATCAGAGAGGATATGAAACTAACAAAAATTATTTTCTTTGAGAGTCACACTGGAAACCAGGTAAATAAGCAACAGGGATAATATTTTTCACCTATAAGCTTCTGTAAACTTTTTTTTAATTTGAATATGATTTTATTGCCTACTCAAATAATTAGAGATAGTTAAAGAATTTAGCCCTAAAGTGTGAAACTACATTCCTAAAGTATATACAGAATTATAAATCAATGTTACCCCAATTAACATAATAATAAAAAGAATTTAGCCCTTTATTTTTTTCTCTCCATCTATTATATGAAACATAAAAAATCATCAGGTAATTCATCAAAATATTACACAGATAAAATCAACAGAAGGAACATGTAAGATACTGAAAATGGATACAAAAAATAATTACAGATAGTAAAATTAAAAGCACTTGTACAAGTTAATTCTCATAAAAGAAGAAAGAACAAACTGTACTTCTCAGAGACTACATTCTGGGTGCTGGAACTATGATTGACCAAATACAGTTTGTACAGGAATTAATAGACTGTATCTGAAATTCTGAAAAATTAATTTTTCCTTTTTTTTTGGTGAAATGCTGAATTTCAATAAAAAAAATTGTCAGTCACTGAAACAGCAAGAAATTTTCCTTAGTTATTTCTTTGCCATTGTACCTTTCACCTTTTCTCTTTTTTGCATAATCTATATTGCTTTTTTTTAAGATTTATTTATTTATGCATATAAGAACTAGGCTGTAGGCCAGAGATGGGGGGCAGTTTGAGAGGATTCACCAGAGACAGAGTGGGGAACAGTCCAGGCAGAATGACTAAAACACACTGCTGAGAGGAGCATTGAGGGAGACAGGAGAGGTCTGCACCATGTGGGTTAGCTCCCTGGCAGGCTGGGGATTGAACTCAGGCTGCTGTGGCTGTTGAACTTGTGCTGCAGTAGCTGGCAACAGCTTGATAGCTCTGTCTTTAACCCCTACATCACCAAGGAGGCCCTGACATTGCCTTTTTTCTTGTCTCTTTTCTTCTACTTGCTATTTATATTGGACATGCAAGAATATAAGCTTATAAGAATATAAGCTATAAACACAGCAGGGCACTCCAATATTTACTAAAATGTTTCAAGTGAAGTATTACCTAAACCTTACATTACCTAAACCTTTAAGTTATCTGCAACTTAATTTTTTTTTTTTTTAAATCTGGGGCCTCCTGGTAGCACAGGAGTTAGTCTCAGTGCTATCAAGCTCTCACCAGCCACTGCAGCATGAGTTTGATCCTGGCCAGGGAGTTGACCCACATGGCACAGCAGACCTCTCCAGTCTTGCCTGCTGCTCCTCTCAGCAGTGTATTTCAGATTTGCCTGTTCTGCTCCCCACTGTCTCTGGTGAATACTATCACCCCCTGAACTTCTGACCTAGATCCCAGTTCTTGTATGCATAAATAAAATAAATCCTTAAAAAAATTTTTTTAAGTCTAAGTTTAAGAGACTTCTATATAAATAAAAATCTTAATTTATAATAATTACAGAAGTGATAGTCTGGACTGAGTTAAAATAATTATTTGACATGAAATGCTCTATCATGTGGAATTTATGTATGAATACTAACAATTAAAATGTAAAACTCAGATTTTCATTGTGTAATATGATATACACATGTCAACATGAACACAAAATAAGGTAGCAGAAGAAACTGTTCAATTGTATGAAAGATTAAATTCATAATAAAATTCATTTTGTAAGAAGCTTGAACTATGGCTAGGCATAATCTAGTGAGTAAAATATTCTCATATTATTTTCATTTAAAATTAGAATATATTAAGCTTAAATTATAATGTATATGAACTTAATTTTTTAAATTGGTGATTTAGAAGGAATTTAAAAATCCTATATAAAAATAATCATCATGAATATATTTTACCTAAGTGATATAGAAACACCAAATGATAAGATTTCTTATCTATGTACCTGTACATGTTATTATCTACTCATTAGTAGTTAGAGGAATTTGTAATTTTTTTAAATTAAATTTTAAGAAACTTTACCGTCATGTGATTTTTCAAAGGATCCAAAAGATTGAAATGAATATTGCACTTTGGGCAAGCTCTCGGAAAAGGTGTTCCATTTTTAGATTGAGTTGATAAGGCATTTGTACCTAAAATAAATTCAAAATATTTATGATTCAAAATTCATCATTTTCAAACCTTAAATAACTAACAATACTATGTAAATTTACTATAATTTCTGAAGTTTATGTATAAATAAATACTATAATTTCTTTGTTAAGTAACACATTTTATATTTACCTTTTGAAGGAATAGCCTGAGGAGATGTCACTGAAGGAGATTTAACTGTAGGAAATACAGCTGATGAATTTGCTCCAGAAACACCTTCACTGGGTTTGGGTTTTTTTGGATTAACACTGTTTACTTCAGATGTAGAAGGACGTTTTGACAGTGAACTTTCATTCATACCTACAGTGATGGAAATAATGTGAAAAATACTTTAAAGTGCTTCAGAATATTGCTTACAACTAAGTAAACATTAAATTGGAACTAAATTAAAGGGAATATAACTGAATTATACAAAAGACAGTGACAAAATTAATGTAATCAAGTATCAGGAGATGTAATGACAAAACAGATCAAAATGTTTCAAGCAGAAAAAAAAAAAGGGAAGACAAAGTATGCAGAATATTTCCAACTCTGTTCCTCCAACTGAATCATTTTTAGATGCTAAAGTGCATTAGGGTTTAAAAATATATATTTATTCCATAAATTTAGAGATACCCTTTACAAGCATTTTATTTAACTTAAAATGTCTAATGGAAAGTCTGTTCTTTTTCCATCTAACAAAGAAATGGTATATTCAGTTTTAGGTTACATATTCCATTTTTTTCTTTTGTACAAAGTAGCAAGTAAATCTTGAATGATAATACCTCATTCATTCATTCATTGATATGAAAGGGCTCATGGAAGGAGTTAGTACAATGGTTTTCCAATTTTGTTCCTCACAGCCTTATGGACTCATCTTAGGGAATATATTGGGCATATATGACAGAGAAACTCTCCTTTTATATTTATTAAGTTTTTGCATGAACGTTTGTACACCCAGGGATTTCATTCCTAAAAATAGTTTCTAGTTTAAAAACCATCAAGTAAATGGATCAAGAAAATGTGGTATATGCAGACAATGGAATACTTCTCATCAATCAAAAAAGATAAACTCATGCCATTCACAGCAACATGGGTGGAGCTGGAAGGGGTTACGTTCAGTGAAATAAGTTAGAAGGGAAAAGAAAAATACAGGATGGGGCCTCCCCGGTGGCACAGCGGTTTAGCGCTGGGTTGCGAAGCTGCCCGCGGCCTCTGCAGCACCGGTTCAATCCCCGGCTACCGGGTGAGGGTCCCACATGGCATGCAGACCTCTCCTGCCACCCACTGCTCCCCTCAGCAGTGTGTTTCGTCAGTCTGTCTGTTCTGCTCCCTGCTCTGGCTCTGGTGAATTCTCTCACCATCCCGCACTTCTGACTGTACCAAGTGATTGTATAAATAAATAAATAAATCTTTAAAAAAAAAAAAAAGAAAAATACAAGATGGTTTCACTCACAGGAGGAATAAGGGGAAACCAAACAAAGTGTCAAACAAAGACAAAATGTGCAGGCAAAAAGACGCAACCTATGAAGCTATCCGCAGCCACTGCAGCACGAGTTCGATCCCTGGCCAGGGAGATACCCACATGGTGCAGCAAACCTCTCCTGACTTGCCCGCTGCGCCCCTCAGCAGTATATTTCAAGTCAATCTGTCTGTTCTGTTCCCCACTCTGTCTCTGGTAAATCCTCCCACCCCCCCACACCTCTGGCCTGTACCCCAGTTCTTGCATGCATAAATAAATAAATCTTTAAAAAAAATATAGATCTAAGGCATACAGCAGAGGAGGGGGGAGCAAGAGGGATCAAAACAGGGCAGGGAAGAGCACAAGTGATTATGGTGACAATTCACAGGTGATGTGCTAGTAAGAGATTTCGGGAACTACACTTGAGGGGAGAAATCAAATACTATACAAAAATGAACAATGATGTAAGAAATAAAAAAGTAACATGAAAAAAGAAATTTTGAACTTAGTTGGCTTGGGGCAGGCCTAGAAATCTGCAATTACAATGGGCTTCCTTAGGTGATTCTAATGTTGGTGTGGACCAGACTTAAATAAAAGTTACACCTAAAAAAAAAAATTAATAAATAAAAGCCACCATCTTAAAGTTAAAGGATTTTAGCATACTCACAGTTTTAGCAAAAGAAATTAGAATATTTTGGTTATAACTAGGCCACAAAGCAAATGTGCTTTCTGAAAATAACAGAAAAGTACATAGTAATAAGTATTCTAAAACTGCACATCTTATTTTAATGTTGCCAAATATACTAAAGTAAATGAAATGAAGTAAATATATTAAAAATAATTGACTTTTAAGTCAAACAATACAAGTTTAAATTCATGCCTGTCACTGACTATGTTTTCTTTTTTTTCAAATATTTATTTATTTATGCATACAAGAACTGGGGTACACGCCAGAGGTGTTGGGGGTTGAGAGGATTCACCAGAGACAGAGTGGGGAACAGAACAGGCAGAGTGACCGAAGTACACTGCTGAGGGGAGCAGCGGGCGAGTCAGGAGAGGTCTGCTGTGCCATGTGGGATGCTCCCTGGTTGGCAGGGGATCGAACTCGCGCCGCAGTGGCCGTGGATAGCTTCATAGGTTGCGTCTCAACCCCTTGCGCCACCATGGAGGCCCCTGACTACATATTCTTGACTTATTGAATTAATTTCTCTGAATCTCAGTTTCTTCTTCTGTAAAATAAAAGTATATTACCTATTTTTACAGAGCTGTTCTTAGGATCAAATAAGACAGTGTATTTTAAGTACTCTAGACAACATCTCGCAAATAGAAAGCATTCAATAAATGACAGCTATTCTCATTACTACTGAAATATTTTATATCTTAACTTACTTTAGAGCAAATTATTCTAATGGGTGTATGTATACGTTTTTTTAATAAGGGGAAACATGCCAGAAAAATGTTAAGAGTAATGCACTGTTTAGTTACTCTGTTTCATTCTTTGAGATAACATGAAAATGATTTTTTACCCATCTTCAAAGCACATGATTACTGATAGCTACACTATGAGCACTTGAAAAAAATTCTATAATCACAGTATCATTCTTGTAAGATGCTTTACATTACTTTAAGAAATCAATGAGTGCTGGTATTTTGAATTAAGCATCTATTATATAACAGGATGAATGCTAGAAACAGATTGTTTTACTGTGAGAATTTTTTTAACCTAAGAAATAAAATTACTCTATATAAGAGCTTTAAATTTTTAAACTTATCTCTGTTGTCTTTGGCTTGCTCTGTTTCCTGCCCTCCATAGCACTCTGACAGTAAAAATCTTATTTCTCATCTTTCAATGAGAAATCTTATTCTCATTCAAGATCAAGCTCAAATCCAAACTTCTCCAAACATTTGTGTCTACTTGGCAGTGATCAATCATGTTACCAAAAATTTACACATACTGTCATTCATAATTATCAATTATAACAACTCTTTGTCAAGTCCTATAAAGCTCATCATGCAGTTTCACACTTTATCTATTTGAGTTTCAAAAACCCTGACTAAAGTAGTGTAAGAATTAAAATTTTATCTTTAAATGGCTGTTTTCAGATCTGGAAAACGAATGTATTATAAAAGGAAATTTCCATTTTAACCATATGAGAAAACTGAAGTGTGATGATCTGATAAGGACTTAAACATAACAGTTCAAATATGCAGCTTCCAAATCATCCTACTTACTGCTCAGGCCAAAGTCTCACTATCAGTAGTAGAAAACTAGAGGATAAGTAGGAGTCACTATCCTTATTCCCAAGAAGTTTCAATAACTCAGATTTTGTTTTTTATGACCATGCACTTTGTAAAACCAGACTTAAGATACCTATTTTTTTCCCTTGCTTTTTTTGGTTACTATGGTTTACCTAACTAGATTTTTACAAGTCTGTAAGTGATACTTGAAGTGACTATCAAAAGAAGTATCTAAACAGAAATACATTAATATTTTAGGCACTAATATTACTATAGTAAAATTGGGAAGTGTTTAGTAAATTCCCTACACTAATTTGTTAGTAAACAATATGAAAATTACCAAAAATCTTATGTATCGTTATTTAGTCAAATGCATGAAATGTATCAAAATTGTTCAAAAAAATAAATGCATTGATTAGAGAGAATTTTCAATTAGGTAAAATTCTTTTGCAGTACATTAAGTTAGTGAAGGACTTTGGTACAGTATACAATCTAAGAACTTTGAAACACTTCTACAATAGGAAAATGTCATTATTCCATCAATGGTCATTTACTGAGTACTTACTACATACAAATTTACTGCAGTGACTTTATAAGATCACTCTGTAATTACATTTCACTACCACATCTTAATGATTTATTACATAATGATACTGACCTAATTAAGAAACCAACTATAAACATTTATTTTTCTACATGAAGGCTATAGAAACTAATTAAAACTTCTTTAACAGAGCATTCAGGGTATCAAAAGACTTCTCCAACTTACAGAAATTATTTTAAGATTTTTTTAGTCCATGTTTGGTGTGAAGTGAGACAAGGTAGTTAACTAGTCTACTTAGTTGACAGTAAGAAATAAAATATTGTTATTAAATAAGATTTTACTTAAAACCACCCAAGTAAGGAATTCATGAACTATATATGCCATTCCATCTTGCAAATACATGAAAAAATTAATATGAAAGCTTGGCCTTCAAAACAAAGTCAATTCCATGTGCAAGTTCATCAAGTTTATTTCCTTTTTTTTTTTTTAAAAAAGTGCTAAAACTAACCTGTTATTGAAAGTGTTGGTTCCCCTTGGTAATGAGATAATCCTGTATCTTGAGTCAAATCAAAGAGTAACTCTGAAGAATTATTAGGTACAACTCGTGATGAGTTCGTTATATAACCCTGTTAAAATATTTCAAAGGAAGAATTTATTTATTCAACATAGTTATGATTATTTTGTTTCATAAACTTTTATAACAGTAAATTTAAGTGTATGCCAATATTATAAGGATAATCTTTGATGACATTACTAATGAGTTGTAACATATGAAGGTAATTATTACAATCTGCAAAATTATCATTTACTAAAATTGCAAACAGCTATTACTTAAAACTGCTTTATCCTGGACTAGTGAATTACAATAGGGTACAAATTCTAGTTTTTTTAAGGTGAAAGAAACATATAAATTCATTTCAAATCAATTAGATTGATACACTTTAGAGGGCAAGTAAAAATGCAGTGTTCCCATAAATGGGCAAACAAAACTTAGCATATGTGTAGGGTAAACAGGAAAAAATAGGTAAATACACTGACATTGACTCTAAATTTAAAAATTTATCTACCTCTATAAACCCCACATACAAAATATCAGGACAAAAAACCAAAATCAATCTGTAGTATTGTGCACCAAGATAGGACACAAATATACCACATAATATACACGTTTTAGAATCACCTTTATTGGAAAAATTTATAAGACAAGAGCCAGGAAGAGAAAGAATAGGTTCCCCACTTTTCTTACCACCCTAAACAAAGTCATGTTGGGCCCAAGTGATGTTCCATTTCACAGAGCAAATAGAAAACTGCCGAGGTCAGCAAGGGGAACAAATAAAAAGCCAGGAAGACAAAATTTACAATGGACAGTGTTTATAGCAATGACCTAGGTTAGCTGCTTTGATCTTGGAGCCCTCTGGGCTCAAGGGAAGTTCCAGACATTCCATCAGAAGAAAGGGTGGTTCCAACTGGAAGAAAGATCTCAAAGATCTCAAGGAAGGGAATGAAAAGTATAAATCATATGTGGTCAAGCATAAAGTATTATAAATATATGTATTAGCACAAACATAGATTAGTATAACTATGAAAATTATTGTCAATATTATGTAAAGATATATACTCCAATACTATTACATATTAAATATACTGATACACAAAATTTCAGTGCAATATATAAAACACCACTGTACAGAACTGAGCCCTCAGAGTGACATTTGGACTATTTTGTATGTCATAATATATAACAACTCAATTTAAAAATTAACTATACGTAAAAATTAAGAGGAAAAAGTCACATAAAGAAAAAAATGAACAAAGGACATAAATTGAGACGCTTCAAAGACAAAATACACATACCATACATATATACATGTATACATACACACACACACACACACACAAAGCCTTTTTTTCCAACTTACTAGACAAAAAGTTATAAATACAATGGCAATTTCTAACTACTGATACTGAACTGGCATGATTCTAAAGATGATAATATCTAATACTGTAAAAAATATGAGGAGCCTATAAAAGAAAGAACTGCAAGGTGTGGTCCTGACTAGACCCTAGGAAGGAAAAATATTAATGGAAAAACTTACAAAATTCAAATAAAGTCTAAAGTTTAGTTATTTATCTGATTATAAAAAGTCAGACGTTAACACCAGGGAAAACAGGGTAAAAGGGTATATGGGAATCTTCTGTATTATTTTTCCTCTAAGTCTAAAATTAATTTGAAATAAAGTTGAAGGTAGAAGCTGTATTTTGGTACAATTTTCTGCATGAAATTTTTGGTAGTAGCTATCCAAGGTCTCAAAAGGTTCACATCTTTTGATCCAACTATCCTACTTTAAAAATATTAAGGAAATGAAAATATTTAATTGAAAATTATAACAGCAAAAACATTAAAAGTCCTTAAGTCCAACAATGAAATGGGTAAATAAATTACAGACTACCATGTGACCAATATTACTGTTTTTGAGAAATAATCAATAACATAGTCCCAGTAAATGTCCAGTGGGGGGAAAAAAAAGAGGCTGTATCTGTATGTATAATTTTGATATACTCTATATTCTGTACACAGAGAGAAAAATTTAAAAATAGTATGCACTTTTCCATTTTTGCCATTTTATAATTAGGTAAACTATTGTTAGGTATAGTTACCGAAAACTTTGCAACCCAAATACATAACATTTAAAAATATAAACATAAAGATTTTGTTTTATGCTTACAAATTGAGGGACAATTACAGAATCTTGGTTTGCTACTAAACTTTTCTGTTTACATAGCCAATTAAGAAGTTATGAAAACAGGTATTGAAGGAGCCCAAACCACTCATAGAATCTGAGGCCTAATTTGAGGCCTAACAGGCAGTTTTCTGCATTTGAATTTTAATGTAGAATATAAAAAAATCAGTAATGCTGTATGATCTTTTTACTTCAAAATATTTTCTCCAAATATTTGCACTTAAAAAAATAGAAAATAATCACTTGTATTTTCCAAAATAGTTCTTTAACAAAACAACAAAATACTGTTTAACACTTTCATGTTAACAACTCTGGTTAGTCAAGCATCAAAATTTCAGAAAGAGGCCTCCTTGGAAGCACAGGGGTTAAAGACAGTGCCATCAAGCTATCGTCAGCCACTGCAGCATAAGTTCAATCCCCGGCCGGCCAGGAGGCTACCCATAAGGGGTGGCAGTCCTCTCCTATCTCAACAGCTGCTCCCCTCAGCAGTGTATTTCAGTAGATCTGCCTGTTCTGCTCCCTACTCTCTCTGGTGAATTCTCTCACCGTCCTGCACCTCTGGCTTACACACCAGTTCTTGTATGCATAAATAAATAAATCTTTAAAAAAAAATTTCAGAGTAGGAATGCCTTATTCAACAAGTAATTAAATAATAACAGTTAAATAATTATTTGTTGAATAATTAAAATAATTCTCCAGCAGGCATTTTTTAATGTCTGACAAAACAGTTCAGAAAAATATCAAATATAACAGTAAGGTAGAATAGTACCAGACTGGGATTCAGAAGACCTGTACATTTATTTAACTATACAACCTTGGGCAAGTTTCTTCTGAGCTTTAAGTTACTAACTTTCAAATTGAAATAGTAGGCACTGTTCTAAATGTACTTGCACTTCATAGTACCTATATGTATTAATTCAAGTAGCTGTCACAACAGTACTAATAAAAACCTAATTCATGCCCCATTTTACAAATAAGTAAACTAAGGCTAGGTGTAGTTACATAAAATTCCCAAAACAGTCTGATTGTTATTAACGGCACTATAATTAGAACACATGTCTAAAGCTATATCACACTGACTTTGTAACTGATAATAATACATCCCTGCCAACATGAACATCATGAGATAATGAGGTATAGAAATATTCCATGAAGAGTAAACATATACACAAAACATGATAAACTGAAAAACTATAATTATAACTTATCTAAATCAATAGCTTCCAAAATTCAAAATGAAGTGCCTTAAATAGGACTTCCAATACATTCCAGAATACATTTGTTTTTCCTAACTTTGGACATTAAAGTCACATGGAGAGTATTTTAAAATGTTATTTCCAGAACTCACCTGGACCAATTGACAAAATCTCTCCTTAAAAACTGTCTAGAGATTAGAAACCACCAATCAAGATGTTTTGATTAAAAATGATACCCACGGAAATAAAACATTGAGTTAGAAAAAGTTCTAATTTCTAACTTTTGTAACACTAAAGACACAATCCCTCCCTTTGTCATTTTTTCTCTCCCTGGGTCCAATGTAAGAAAGATTTTTATCTATCAAACTGCATTAAATAACGAAGTTCCTTTCTCCAGTTTTCTTTCCCACCAATGCCAGTTTATTGTAAGCATGAGAGAATCACTCAGCTAATATGATTTCAAATAATAGCAAAGAATCTTCACATTGCTCTCCATCTTCTGAAAACAGAAATAGCCTGTCAAACCCTAGGATTTAAGGTTTAGTTAGTGGTCTAGGTAAAATTTTTCATTTTAGAAATGGAGAAAATGAGGTTCAGAGAAGTTAGAATAAGGCATAATCAGTGTTCAAGTCTCTTGCTTCTATCTAAAGTTTTTTTTCTATCTAAATTTTTTAAACTACTGATTCACATCACTATTAATTATTACTTTAAGCTTCTTACACCACAGGAAAAGATCAAGAGTGTTCACCCAAAGTACTCTTATTTTTTAAAGATCTATTGATATACCTTCGAGACACAAGTGGGAGATTATTTAACAATAGATTTAAAAGGCTGTAGCTTTCCTTGTCATTTTTAAGCAAATTTAAGGATAACTCTTGTATAAAAGATACCACCTCAAAATATTAATATTTAGTACTAACAGACATGTTGATTACCTTATAGTAATACAATGTGATATATTTTAAAACTGTATTATTTATATTAAAAGTATTTTTATCAATTCTGGTTTTGAACTTGGAAATTTATAAAATCAATAGGGACTTTGGTAGTTGTTTCCCTTACTGTCAAAATAACAAACATTTTAAGGAAAAGTTACTATTACTCTGAGACCAATGCCAAACAGCTTATGATAAGCATGAGAAAACCACCACATTAATTTGACTCCAACTAATAACAAAGAATCTTTACATTTTGAGTATATTTTTTGCTTTGGTACTTTCTTTGGTTTCAAGACCTCTTTACACATTTAAATATTACTAAGGACCTTTCTCTTGATTTATGTGGGCTTTATCTATTGATATTCATCATATTAGAAAGTAAAACAGAGAAATTTTTAAATTTTTATTTATTTATTTTAAAATAACAATAAACCCATTACAGATTAACATAAAATAACAGTTTTATGAAAAATGACTATCTTGCAAACAAAATATTAGTTAAGAGTGGCAATTTCACATTTTTGTGAACCATAAATGTCCAGTTTAATAAAAAGTGCTGTAGTTTTGTATCTGCTTATGCTCTCAGTCTTTAGGGCAGATTGTTTCAGTTGAAAAATAGAAGAAAATCTGACTTCATAAAGATAAGCAGTTGAGGGGCCTCCCTGATGGCATAAGGGGTTAAATACAGCACTGTGAAGCTATCCACAGCCTCTGCAGCATGAGTTCGATCCCCAGACAGGGAGCAACCCACATGATGCAGCAGACCTCTCCTGTCTCGCCTGCTGCTCCCCTCAGTGGTCTATTTCAGTCAGTCTGCCTGTTCTGTTCCTCACTCCATCTCTGGTGAATCCTCTCACCCCCTGCACCTCTGGCTTGTATGCATAAATAAAGAAATCTTAAAAAAAAAAAGATAAGCAGTTGAAACAGGGAGCATTTTAATAGCAATTTAGTATAACTATGGATATATTTCTTTGATACTACACCAAAACTCAACAGTTCATGTTAAATGTTTTAATGTAGAATCTGATTTCATATCACTAAACTTTTTGTACTTTGTTACATTAAAATCTATTGGTCTAAAATCAACAACTATGAACCAGAGACACACTATGGGAAGGAGGTAGGGGAAAGGAGAGATTGGGGTCAAACTAAGGGGGTTGCAATTGTATGGGGAATATAAAAATAAAATTAAAAAAAATCTATTGGTCTATTTTACATTTTGAATAGATCTTTTATCCATGCATGGTTTTGTAATATCATGCATTAGTTATTAGGAAAACAGTGGTTCCTTTAAATTATGCAAATCTTCCAAATGCTGAAAGATTTCATTATATAAAATCACAGTCATATTTATTAATATGACCATGCACCTGAAAAATCTTTAAATATGGGGACGCTTTCAAGATCATGGTAGGATACACATTTTCAAACATTCTAATTTTTATATGAAATCTCCAATTTTATTAATAACAGAAATATTATGTTTCTTTCCTTTAAGTGACATGTAGATTTTGTTCAATTTTGAAGAAATGTCTGCCAAATAATCAAGAATGAAAAGTTCATTGTGTGGTTGACATATTTTAAAATGGCCTCCATAATGCCTATCACCAAGTATTCAAGTCTTAGATGATTTTCTACCTTTGAGTAGAGGTAAGACCTGTGACCTGCTTCCAACCAGAATACAGCAAAGGTGACAGGGTATGCATGATTTTGTGCACTCATTACCTTATATAATATTGTAATGCCATCTTCCTAAGGATTCTCTCTCATCTGATGGCTATGAGGAAGCAAGCAACCACGTTGGAAAGACCCATCTTGCAGGATCAAGTAAGATACAGTATGTCATACAACAACAGGGATACTTACTGAGAAATGTATTGTTAGGTTATTTGCCATTGTGTGAATATCGTACAGTGCAATTACATAAACCTATATAGTATAGTCTACTACAGACCTATGCTAGCTATTAGGAATATTGTAATAATATGTGTTCTATTATTGACTAAAACATCAGTAAGTTACATGTGACTGTACTGAGATGGTCAATCTGACAACTTTTAAGTAACTGAATGCTGACAATAATCGTGTGAACTCGGAAGCAGATATTTTCCCAGTAAAGCTTTAGATGAGATTGCAACCTTGGAGCTACAACTTGACTCTCACCTTGTGAGACCCTGAAGCAGAGGAGTCATGCCCTAACTATGAACCACAGAAATATGAAATAATACATGTGTGTTATTAAATCACTGAGTTCATGGTAATACTGCTACATTTAAATAATATACTGTAGTTTATCATCATTCTTTCAAGTAAAAATGGTCTTCTATTTTTAAAAGAGCAGGTAGTTTGGATCACAATTCAATCACATAAGTGCTTTTTCAAGATAACCATCACATTTCAGATAGAGATATACTTTATGCATACAAAATAAAAATTTTAAGAATACATATACAGGGGTAGAGCATTAACAAAATTGTTGTTTTAATACTTAGGGAAATTATGACTGAAATTTTTTTATTGTGAGTGCATGGTGATAACCAGTACAAAAACTACTAGTACAACTTGGTACCACTGTCTTGATTCATACAAAGACACCAGTACTTTACCCTCTACTGCCTGTGCATCATCAATGAAAATGTTAACACACTGAAAAGAGCAAACAGGGGCCTCCCTGGTGGCACAGGCGGTTGAGTGCAGCACTGTGAAGCTGTCCGCAGCCTATGCAGCGCCGGTTCGATCCCCAGCCGGCCTCGGAGCAACCCACATGGCAAGCAGACCTCTCCTGTCTCGCCCGCTGCTCCCCTCAGCAGTGTATTTCATCAGTCTGCCTGTTCTGTTCCCTACTCTGTCTCTGGTGAATCCTCTCTCCCTCTCGTGCATCTGGCCTGTACCCCGGCTCTTGTATAAATAAAATAAATCTTTAAAAAAAAAAAAAGAGCAAACAGTGTGTTTTATCATGACAAGTATTGATTTGGAAAGCCCAAGGACTTTAAGACTATACTTTGAAAACTGTTGCAATAAGGTATTATTTCCATTTTTTAAGTACATATTTATATACAACATGCATGTGTGTGTATATATACATATTGTGTATGTATGTACTTATAAATATCCTGACGTAAATATCCTGATCTATCATCTCCCAGTTACGTGACTTTGAGTGAATTGTTTAACCTCTGTGAGCCTCTTCCCTCAACTATGAAACAGGGATAATAATATTGTCAATTTCACAGGGATATTTAAGAATTAAATGAGATTAACCTATTTATAAGATTTAGCACAAAGATTTACACATTAACAGCTCAATAAATATTAACTATTACCATTATTTTTTTAACTATGAATTAAATTATATATCCAGAATTAAAAGCTATAATTTTCCCAGTTAAGAATGAAGAACATTTGGTTCACATTGTTTATAATCTTAAACAGTTTGTCATTATGCAATATTCATTATTGATTATACCTTTATTCCTATTTTGATAGCAGTTTTCAATAGTGTGCCTATTTAAGAATATTATCTGATTTATGAAAAGTCTGGCTATTTAGTTCCTACAGTTATTATTTTGAGTACTGGTTGCCCTATCATAAAGATGGTGACATTTGCTAAAGTGAATTATGCTTCTACTGGATAACAATCCATGATAGTCCAGATTTTTAACTAAGTATTGCTGATATTGATAAATAATATCCAATGTATCCCTCAACTGACTGTGTAGTTTCAAAACACTTACAGGTTTAGACAAAGGCTGAACAATAACAGAACTATCTGAAGATCTAGATTCAGGATGAAAATTTACTGGCGAGGCAGTCACTGGATTGGATGTTGGGTTCGTGTAGTGCTGACTTGTAGACTTGAATGCAGCAGTAATACCTGTATTTTAAAATTACACATTTTTAATTTTTAAAATTAAAAATAAATTGCATTTCTATATAATCAATTACATAAAAATATTTAAAGTTAAAATAGTATAATAATGTTGTACCTCGACTGAGTGCACCATTCTTTATTCCCCTTGAATATGAGCTGGGATTTACTCTGTTCAAAATATCTGTAAAAAAAAAGTATATTTATTTTTAAATTTCATTGTTTGAATGAAATATACATTAAGATAATAAAATCATTAATTAAAAACAAGTAAACAGATTCTTGAAAGGTGTATATGTTTTACTTATTTCAGAATAGTTAATTTTAAACAAATATATCTTCATCTACTAAGGGAACAAAAGAAGCAAGATTACCAGTCTTAAATTTCTAACAGAATAAAAACAAACTTTCTAACTATAACTCAAAATCCAAAAGCCGGAAAAAAGGATTAATAAATAAATCTCCCCTGATTTTATACATTACTTCTTTTTTTTTTTTTTAAGATTTTATTTATTTGGGCCTCCCCTGGTGGCACAGCAGTTGAGCTCTGGGCTGTGAAGCTGCCCGCAGCCTCTGCAGCACCAGTTCGATCCCCGGCCGCCAGCAAGGGTCCCACATGGCACGAGACCTCTCCTGCCAGGCCCGCTGCTCCTCTCAGCAGTGTATTTCGTCAGTCTGCCTGTTCTGTTCCCTGCTCTGGCTCTGGTGAATTCTCTCACCCTCCCACGCTTCTGACTGTACCCAGTGCTTATATAAATAAAATCTTTAAAAAAAAAAAATTTTATTTATTTATGCATACAAGAGCTGGGGTACAGGCCAGAGATGCGGCGGGTAAGAGGATTAACCAGAGACAGAGTAGGGAACAGAACAGGCAGATTGACTGAAATACACTGCTGAGGGGAGCAGCAGGTGAGTCAGGAGAGGTCTGCTGCGCCATGTTGCTCCCTGGCTAGTCGGGAATCAAACTCATGCTGCAGAGGCTGCAGATTGCTTCATAGTGCAGTGCTTAACCCCTTGTGCCACCAGGGAGGCCCCGATTTTATACATTACTTCTACGTATGCACTTTTATTACCTTTTTTAGCGGCCATTTTAGGAAGTGTATAGGTACCTTTGCTTTAACATTTTAACAATGTCAAATACAATTACTCTGTTATCTAATAATCCACAAATACACGTACAAGATGTTCTGATAGAAAGTCATAAAGATTTAAGTGTTAACTGCTTCAGACAGTGACTGTTAGACAATGCCCTTCTTTCATGAATATAAACATATGTTGCTGGAGAAGGGATAGTTAGGGCTGCCGCCCCAATTAGTACACAGGTCAGAAACTTACAATCATTCCTTGCCAAAACATTTTGTAATCAGCTATGGACAACACTATAATTAGGCAGTAACCTAGATATGAGAACCCCAATTTAGAATTAACAAACTTATTTAGTGTATTCTGACATTTTAAGCAAGTATTCTAAATTCTTCCTTTTCTTGACTTCAGGGTTTAAGTGAGAAAAAAAGAAAAATGAACAAACATTAAATAGGTTAGTTAGTTCCACTAAAAATCATGATTTCCAGTCTCAAAAGACCTCCAGTGTCACCAAATAATCTTATCCATTTCTTCCTCTGACAGCTGATATTTTAATCTCTTACCTCCTCCCTCATGTCCCCAACCAGATCACTACTCTTATCTTCAAATTATTCCAATCTCCTCCAGACCGTCTTAACAGAGGAAAAAGGAAAGTATCTATAACAGAGTTTGTAAGTTTTCCCTTTAGAAGCAGTATCTTATAAAACTTGTTTTCACTATGATAAATGCTTACTTGAAATTGCTGGTTTTGAACTTGTTATTTCCCCAACAAAGATTGGCTCATCATCATCATCATCTTCAACCTCTTTTACTTTCTTCTGCCATGGTTCCAGTTCTTCTTCTTCACATTCCATAAAGAGTTCTGCCATTTTTGAATTATCTAATTTTCAAAAGTAGAGAAGTAAACCTTATTTTCAAAAGAGAAAAATATGTTTTTTGGGAATATGTAGTATGATATTTAAGTTCTATTTTAATGATTTGAATAGCAATTTCTGAATTGATATTTGTAGTTAGTGCATGGTGGCAACACTAAGAAACTCAGAATTTCTTCTCCAAGATATAATTAGTAAATTTAGATAGATTGATAGAGAGACAGACAGACAGATGGACAGAGAGAAACAGACAAAAAGATAATGGCTGACAATAGTGACTAAAAAATTCTGGAAACATGCAAAGTGAGTTATAGTCAGATGCCTGGAATATGATTATATCTACAAAGAGGAAAATACCTAGCTATGATCTGAAACACACACACCCGACCTTAACAAATAGGAGATAAACTAAGAATAAGAGGTAACAGGTGGGAGATACACTGGAAAAATGAACCAGATTCAGGAATGCCAAGCACAAAGCTAAGCAAGGATGAAGTGCTACACTAAAACACGAAAATAAAGTGAAGCTTATTTATTCAAGAGAAATTAGACATTTCACATCTGAAGACACAGACCAAAGAACATCAAGTAATTATCATCAGTCTAGAAGTTCTGACCAAACTTTAAAACAAGCACTAGAAATTTTAGAAAAACTGCCTTTCATATCAAAATCCAATAAAATAAATAAAGACCCTAAGGAAAAGAAAGAAAACAGAAGACATGAAAAACATTAAAGATAAAATGAGCATCTATAGAAATAGCAAACACGAATGTTAGAATAATATTCAGAAAACAAGGGTATGGAAAGCATAACAGTCAAAGCTTTTTAGTTCAGTTAAAAAAAAAAAAAAAACTATTTCAGACATAGAACCAAGAAAGGAAAAACAAATTATCTGAGAAAAACATACTCTAGTGTACAACCACCCACCCACCCACTCCCCCTGCACCCCCCCCACACACAAACTAAAGAGAAAAGAGAACATATGGTTGTTAGAAAATCTATTTCAAGTTATAACATTAAAAATTACAAAAAGAAAAAGCTAAAGTAAGTTATCAAAGAAATAACACAAGAAAATTTCTTAGACTGGAGGATGTAAATCTCTGGACCCATGCGGAAGACTTCTAAACACATTTTACAAGGCCAGTATCCTGATATGGAAAGAGAGAAGAACAATACAAAAAAAGAAAACTGTATTGTAGTAGATATCAGAGCAGATGATGGGAAAAAAGGAGGAGAGGAGGAAGAGAAGGGGAGAAGATAGGGTATTGGCACTGGAGCCTCAGTGGAGAGTGAGTGAAGAAGCATGTGCATATATGGAAGTGCGTAGTTTTACTACCAAAATCACAGTTACGTAAATGATTGCTAGATCAACTTAAATTTGATTTTAAAAAAGAAAACTATAGACTAATATCCCTGAAGAACACAAATGCAAAAATTCTCAAGAAATCGTAGCAAGTCAATCCAAAAACACTTTAAGAGAATCATTTATTATGACCAAGTGGAATTCTCCCAGGGTTCAAGATGGTTCAACATAGACAAATTGACTAATAAACAGAAATCAAAGTGAAAACAAACCCTAGATATCTGACTGCAAAACTGAGGTTACAAGGGAAGGAGGCTAGTAGGAGGGGAGCAAGTAGGGAAGGAGACCCAACAGACTGTGGTAAAGGGTTATGGGTATTTTGGCAGTGGACATGGTGTTGTGCCATACATATGATACGGTATGAACCTACACCCTCAATTCATGCATAATGTTGTAAACCATTGTTACAACAATAAAAAGAGTACAATATATTTTTTAATGCTATTAACAGACACTATCAAAAGCTTTGGCAAAATTTAACACTCATTTATGATAAAAACCCTCAATAAAATGGAAATAAAAGAAACACACTTCAACATAATAAAGGCCATTTATGACATACCTACAGCAAACATCATACTCAGTGATGAAAAACTTAAAAGTTTGTCCCCTAAGATCAGGAAAAAAACAAGGACATCCATTTTCATCACTAGTGTTCCAAAATAGTTTAGGAAGTCCTAGCCAGAGCAATTAGGAAAGAAAAAGATATAAAAAGAATCCAAATTGTAAAAGAAAAATGACTATCATCATTTGTAGATGACATAATAATATACATAGAATATCCTAAAGACTCCACCAAACTACCACTAAAAGAAGTGAATACAGTAAAGTGGCAGGGTACAAAATCAATATACAAAAGTTGGTTTCATTTCCATATGTAAATAATCAGAGAAAAGAGAAATTAAGAAAATGTCACTTACAATCACATCAAAAAAGACAAAGAACCTTCAGAGCAAATGTAACTAAAAAGGTGAAAGACCTATGCACTAGACCTGTAAGACAATGCTGAAAGAAACAGATGACACACACACACAAAAATAGACAGTCTAAGCCCATGGATTAAAAGAATAAACATTTTTAAATGGCCATACTACCTATAACAGTTTAGGTTCAATGCAATCCCTATCAAATTCCAATGGCATTTTTCAAGAAAATAGAACAAACAATTCTAAAATTTGTGTGGAACCACAAAGATCCCAAGCAAGCAAGCAATCTTGAGGGGAAAAAGGAAGGAAAATGGAAGCGTTAGCTTAAATCATACAGTGTAAATATCAACTTACACTATAAAATGTTACTTATCAAAACACAATGGTACTGGAACAAAATCAAGACACACAGACCAATGGAATAAATTGAAAGTTCAGAAGTAAATGACCACATGTACAAGCAGTTAATTTATGACAAAAGAATCATAACCATACTGTAGAAAAAGGAAGTCTCTTCAACAAAAAGTGCTAGGAAAAGTGGACAGTCACATGCAAGAAAAAGAAAAAGGAAAAAGAAACCTAGATCACTATTTAACACTACACACAAAAATTAACTCAACAATGGTATAACTTGGTATAAGACTTGAATCCATAAAACACATAGAAAAAGTAAGTGGGAGATGATATTTGTTCATAATATATCTGACAAGGACTTACTATCCAAAAAAAAAAAAAGAGAATTTAAACAGACGTTTCTGCAAAGAAGATATACAGATGGCTAACAGGCACATGAAAAAAATGCTCAACTTCACTTGGAAATGCAAATCAAAACTATGATGAGATCTCATAGATGTGAGAATGGTCTATATCAAAATAATATGAGTTGGCATGGGTGTGGCAAAAAAGAAATTCTTGTTCACTGTTGTGGGAACATACTGGTGTAATCCCTATAGAAAATAGTATGGATATTCCTAAAAACCTAAAAATAATAACAACCATGTGATCCAGCAATACTTTTCCCAAGTATTTATCTAAAGAATATGAAAACACTAATTCAAAGAGATGTATGTACCCCTATGTTGATAGCAGCATTACTCAGAATAGTTAAGAAATGGAAACAGCCAAAACCAATGCCTATTAATGGATGATTGGCTAAAGAAAGTATGGTATACATATCAAATGGAATATTGCCAAGGTATTTTTAAAAAGATAAAATCTTGTCTTTTCTGACAACATGGAAGAAACCTGCAGTGATTATGCTAAGTGATGTAAGTCAGAAAGTGAAAGACAATTACTGGATGGTTTCTTTCATCTATGGAATATAAGTATACAAAGTAAACAAACTAGCAAATTACAACAAAAGTAACTCTTAGACTCAGTGAAAAATAAGAGTGGTTACCAGAAAGGGATGGGAAGGAAAGGTGGAGAGGGGGATGGAAAAGATAGAGGATGCCAACCTGATAGTGGGAATGGCACTAGAACTCTGGTGGTGGGTAAGATGAGGTTTATATACACATAGAGGTAAAGATGTGCCCTCAAAACTTATTTAGTATGATTAATCGGTAAAATTTTATTTAAAAAAAAAGTGTGCAAAGATTGAGTTTAACATTTTTCAACAAAGATTACAAATTGAAATGACAATATTGAGATATATTTGGTTAAATATATAATTTTAAATTTTTTTAAAGGCCCCACTAGTACCTATCAAGTTATGATCAAGAAATGATCAAGAAAAAGTTACACCAAGCCATAGCATGAAGTTTTAGAACAACAGAATTTAAGAGAATATCAAGTCAGGAAGAGCTGGGGGGAGGAAGAAGAAAGAAACAGGTTTTACATAAAAGATCAAAATAAGAACATACGCTACAAGACGTAGAATAAATGTTTTTAAAAGTCTTACCAAAATTTTTTTAATCTAGAATTCTATACCCAGCTGAATATTTCATCAAGCATTAAGTACAAAGATCAGAAACATCACATAAGATTTACTTTTTACATACATGCTTTCTTGGGAAGCTTCTACAACATCTACCAAAATATTAGACTTAATCAAGAAAGAGAATGACACATGATACAGGGCATTCACCACCGAACAGTTCCAGGACAATAGAAGCTCAGTAGGCCTAGACAACAACCAATCCAAAGTAGATCAGAAAACAGAACTTTAGGAGGGATGTCTTTGAGATACCAAATAAAAAATGATTTTAAAGAATTATATACATGTAGATTACCTCACAAGTTTTACTGTGTGGAAAACTGAATTGAGAAGCTACTGAAGGATATAGGAAGATTTGACTACAGATTTTAATAAAACTTAGTAAATGAGAAAACATAAAAAGCATTAATCGTTGGAAAAAAGAAAAAAATGAGTAAAATGTAATATATCCTTTTATAGCTATTCTATGTATAACAGCATATTACCATGCATTAATTAACAATATTTATTATGATCATCATAATGAAAACATTAAATATGGACTTAACCAAAAATTGGAATAATTATATTGGGGACTACTTAAAGGGAAGAGGTAGCTGTGAAAGAGCAAAAAATCCTCAACCACCAAGATTGAACACTATTAGAAAATGGTGAAAACTGATTGTTTGATAACAGCACATACACGTGTACAAGTAAGCATTCTTTAAAAAACTGTGGTTAAGTCATCTGAAGCGTTTACAGGTTGTTCGACATTTTAAACTATGTACATATATTGTTTTAAACTGAGATGGGGAGGAAAGAAAAGAACAGGAGAAGGAAGAGAAAATTGAGAGCCTAAACTAAATAGCAATGGAGATACACACAAGTGGTACTTAACTAGATATACAGAAGGGTTTAGGGGTAGGTGGTGACACCACTAAAGAAAAAAACCTCCAGGGTTTTGAGTTAGACAATAATATCTTTAAATTATCATTGAAATATAGTCATAACTGAAGATAAATTTTTTCTGTTAAAGTAATGCCACATCTCCTTTTGGTATTAAAATGGTCTTAAAACATACAAACTATAACAAAGAGAAATACCTTAACAGATTAGGTGCCACTGTTTTATAAATCAAAAAAAATTTTTCCTCATATAAAAGCATGTTATAACCATTTCCTGTTTCAATGTTTAAAATTTTAGTAATTGAACCGACCAAAAAAAAATGTTTTCCCATTTCCCTAATGTCATGAACATTATAAACTGATCCCTTTCTTTTCTAAATTGTACTGTTTTGCCAATTAAAGTTCAAGTCAAATGATTAAAAATATTATATATCTAAAGTCAAACTGAACTCATTAAGAGTATATTTTCCACATTAGATAAGCAGTAGACACATAGTATATAATAATCTATGAGAAAGGAAAGCAGGTAAATCAGGTAATGCCTAATTTTTAAAAAGTAGGCAGACTCACTGTATGCTGATGATAAAGGTACCATTCATTTCCAGTTGGTTTAAGCTATGAGTTGAAGTGTGTTTCCCTCAAATTGCTGAAGTCCTCACTACAAGTACCTCAAAATGTGACTATATTTGGAGACAGGGTCTTTAAAGAAGTAATTAAGCTAAAATGAGGTTACTAGGGTGGGTGACATTCCAAAATGACTGCTGTCCTTAAAAGAAGATATCAGGACTCAGACACATGCACGGAGGGAAAACCATCTGAAGATACAGGGAGCAGATGTCCATACAGAAGCCCAGGGGAAAGGACTGGAACAGATCCTTCTCCTGTGGCCCTAATAAGGAGTTCTGCCAACACTTTGATCTCAGACTTCTAGCGTTCAGAATTATGAAAAAATAAATTTCCTGTTGCTTAAGCCTGTGGTACTTTGCTATAGCAGTATTAGCAAATTAATAGAGAAGACAAAGTTCCTTATTCTTTGTAACAGGGCTCTGCCATTGTCAATATATCCAGGACATGTTGTTGAAAAAAATTATTTTAAAGACATATTAACAGCTTTATGAACTTTTTAAAAATAATTTATTTTTTGTATATACATAGAAGAAATATATGATTATGCCTATCAGTCTAACAATAGCTATTCAGTAGGCATAGAGAGGAAAAAAAATCTCATTTCTACTTTATTCATTGTTTTTCATTTGCATTACTTGTTTTTATGGGAACATTTGTTATTTTAAAATTTTTAAGTGTTTTTGTCTTTAAGAAAATGTGCCTACCTCCTCTCTTCCCTTCTCCTGAAGCAATTATCAGTACAAAAGCCACATACACTAGTATCATGGCAACAACACTTACTTTTTGGCTGAAAAGGGTTGTGGCCCATCAAGTTGCAGAGTTGACTTTCTTTAAATTGTCACCTAAGTACTGACACATGATATCAATCAATTTTATGAGTCACTGTAAGTATTGCCAAATATTGAAACACGAAACTTGGGATCCAAAAATTCTTAGATCTAATTTTGATCTTCAAACTCAACTCACCATGTGACTCCAGACAAAGCAGCAAGTTATACCTCAGTTTTCCTTCCTATAAAATAAAGACACCTAGTTATTAGTATAGGTTTCATTACCCTAAATGTACACATATTTAATCTTTTTTCTTATAAAAAGCTCAATTTTTAAGTTTGATATATTTGATAAAACACATTACATAATTGTTCCTTTCCTAAATGAACACAAATTTATTAAGTAAAATTGTGAATTAAGCATTTGCCTACTTGAAAAAGTCTGGATTATTAAATTACAAATAATTTTTTAAAGCATCCTTTTGTAAAAATGAGTAATCGCCTCACATACTATTTTAGTAAATTTGAACTTTCAACTAAGTAGCCTTATTCTTTAACTGTTACCTATTTTTCACACCTCAAAATTAAATTTTGAAAATGATTTCTGTAAGAAAACACAAATTTCAAATTATATTTTTCTATTATTTTATCAACTAACTTAAAATGAAAAGAAAATTAGTATATTTTATCATAATTAAAAAATACCACTCATTGTAATACAGTGCTAAATTCTAGGGGGGGGAAGATGAATAAGTCATAGTTCTTGCCTTCAGAAATTTAGTATCTAGTACATCTGTAGTTTTGGGGATTTGAAAGTTAAATTCTATTATAATAAATATTAAAATTTTTAAAATTATTTAAAACAGCAAATAGTGCCTTGGGTTCTCAAACACACAATAGCATACATTTTATAAAATATACCAAGTTCTAAAAATTGCTTTAGTCATAAAGCAAAAAAGGTTAAAAATTAGATTTCAGAAACCTGAAATATTCAGATACACAGCTAATTCAATCTTCACATTCCTCTTCATTCTCAGACTGACAAAAGAGTAAGTTTTCCTGCTTTTAGTTTTCAAATTATTTGAAATGAATTAGGGAAAAAAATTATTTCAACTTCAGAAGCTACTATGATACTTTTGAACTATCACAAAGAGAACCCAGTGAATCCTGTGTTTTACTAACCCAGTTCTGAGGTTTTACTGTTTATTTCTCTGTAATTCAGTTGTTTGAACAGCTGTAGCTTTTTCCTAAAGTAAAATCAGTGCTACAAATAAATGACAATTGTGGCTCATTATTTAGGAATAACCAGTGCCAAGAATTCGGAATTTTTTAAGAGTCACAATTACACTTCCTAAGAGTCATATTAAATATTTTTGCTGTGATTATTTAAATATCTCTTAGCAAAACTCTAAAATTAGTATTCAACTTAAAAATATTCAACGAATTAATGACCTATGCTAAGATAGCCACTACCTATGAATACAGCGATGACTTTAAGATAATCTACATCAAAAGACTGAGGACCATGGCAGCCACTTAGGAACTTAACTGCTATACACTTGTAAACATACCAAAATGTTGGAGAGTCTCAGATGCATTTAGAACCATCAGTTCAGTCCAAAGTTACACTGTAATATGGTAGCCAATAGCCACAATTGACTAAGTTTAAATTAATTAAAAGTAAATAAAATTTAAAATCCATTTCTTCAGTGTCATTAGCCACATTTCAAATGCACAAAGTCACATGTGGCTGATAAGTACTATATCATACAGTGCAGCTACAAACATATGTATCAGATAATACTGATCTAAAGTATTATTATCATATTTTATTCTGGCCAATAAACAAACAAAAAGTTTTAAGAGATTATTTTGGCACGTTAGTCTCGAAGTATGCCAAAACAATCGCCATAAAACCCCTCAAGTTCCCACTTCAGAATTTTGATGTTAAGGGATTGAATTCTGAGAATGATTAAATCCGTTGCCATTTAAGTGAGGAATCCAGCATAGATAGATAGTGGAGATCAACAACCTCCAAAAGATCTCCATTTTCTGCAGCTCAGATAAGGTTCCAAAATGGCCAGAAAAAGAGAACACTCCATCTACTTCAACAATCGACTAAGACAGACATTTCATTCTTAAGCTTAATATACTTATTTTTATGGGTTAAAAATTTAATTTCAAGATACCAACTTACCAAAAATCTTATAAATAATAGTAATTGCTATTTTACTTTTGTTGTTTCAGCTTTTATATATTTAAAATTAAACTGTATCTTGGGGGGGTAGAGTCTTTCTACAAAATATTTTAATCAATGGAAATGTGGGAAATTCTTAATTGTTTGGAAAACTCACTTTTAATAATTGATAGATATCACCTGATATGAGTACTAAATAACACATTTGATCTAGTACTGAGCACATTCTATAGCATAGTTGTACTCGGTATTCAATATAATCCTATTCACTCTCTGTCTACACTCAAGCAATTCTGCAAACCACATGGAGAGTCAGCATGAGAAAAACCAAGTCATAGTTTCAGCACTGCTACAATTTTCAATCAAGTCAACTGACAATTCTGGATCTCAGATTCTTAGAGTGATCCCTAAGATCTATTAGACTCTGAATGATCCCTAAGGTTTGATTCAACTATATACTTTATAAACATTTATTAACTATAAACAGCAAAACTCGGTAATGAATGTCAGGTTCAAATTTTAACTCAACCACTTGCTAGCTCTATCAGAACCTTAGTAAGTTAGTAAACCTCTATGCCCTACTTTACCACATATATATACTTATTTTAGAGGGTTATAAAAAAGATTAAGTGAGAAAATACACAAGCACATAGCTCATTGCCTGCTATGTGGAAACCACTTGATAAATACTAACACTGAGTTAAATGCCATTTTAAGAAACTGGAAGAACTGATCACAATGTTATTATATTGGAATTTATAAGTTATGAGCTGAGCATTTAGAATTCATTTTGTTATATAATATATTCATTATAGTATTTGATGATGAAATTTTATTGTTATAAATACACCTCCTTGAATGTGAGTGTCAAATCTATCCTGCCATACTTTCATTAAAAAAAAAACCACAAAGTAGCTAAAACACATATAACATTCATCAATATCATTAAAGCAGATTCATTCATTCATTAATATCATATACGACTAATCTCAAAGAATAAAGCAAGTATCTAATTTTAAAATACTGTTGAAAAATTAATCATACCATTTCTATTAAGACATTATTATACATGCATCCCTGTTTTCTAATTTCTAAAAAAAAATCCTATTTTAAATGAGTAGGTGTTAAGTAGATTGTGAGGAATATGGTGAATCTTTTGGACCTCATA
The DNA here is from genome assembly GCF_014898055.3 of Talpa occidentalis. Classification (NCBI taxonomy): domain Eukaryota; kingdom Metazoa; phylum Chordata; class Mammalia; order Eulipotyphla; family Talpidae; genus Talpa; species Talpa occidentalis. The sequence continues at coordinate 23,253,192 of NW_023601104.1, forward strand.
AATTAGCTATACAATGAAATAATCCAAGAAACTACACTATAAAAACTATCAACACAAAAATATTTCAATTGGGAGTTGTATGCCCAACCAAGAGATGGTAACACCAAAATCACATGATCAAACTAACAGTAAAAGGAAAATACAAAACAAGAAATTAATATAATTATTTTCAATAGTGAAAATTTATATTCAAAGTTATTGTAGCATATAAAGTTCCACTAACTTAAAATTTTAATGTAAGATTAACATGCTAGTGTTAAGAAATAGTAAACATGTAATAATTCTGTCTATTGTCTTAAAATTTGATATGTCACTTTTTTCCTCTCACAAATTTCCCAAGAAATCAAGCAGTTAAATCATGACTTTAAAACTTTGGTTTATGCTCTATTTCATTTCATTTTCCAAACAATTCTTTAGTCTTTGCCACTAATAGCATACTGAAATTGAGGTGTATAATTTTATAATTCTAATCCCAAATGTATAGAACTAAAAGGCTTCAAAGTGGATTCTCTATGATGAGGAACAGTATAATATTTCAACACTGGTTTTGTGATCCCTCAAGAATTTCCCACTAATCTGAAGGGGCACTAGAAAAATATTTTTAACTTAATGTTCAATATATGAAGAACATATTCAATTTGTGAAGGAGCCATTTTTAAGACTCCTATTTTCTATTACTTTATTATCCTTCAGAAAGAAAGATAAACAGAGAATGATGACTACTTTGGCATTATAAGACCAATCACACAACAGAAAAGTTGACATGGTAGGCAATTAACCCATAAAGAGAGACCCATAAATAAAATTTGATTTCATAAAATTTGGGTATTTAAATAAGAAATTTTATAAAGAAATTAACTTATTAAAATGTTTATTTACAAACATTAAGCTGATTACATTTCAGTTAATACTTCTTTTATGCCTATTGTTTTATTTTTACAAAACTAAATTATCTATCATTTTTAGAATCAATCCAGTTAGTATTAACTACCACAGACTAACTCTTGAAAAGGGCACATTCCAACCACACAAACTGCACTATTAGAAATACCTGATCACTAGCAACTAAAACACTGTAAACAAAATACTGGGGACTCATACAAACTCTAGGAGATATATCAAATTTCACCCAATTTCTGAAAGATTCCAATTTTTTTTAAAAAGATTTATTTATTTATGCATACAAGAGCTGGGGTACAGGCCAGAGATGCAGGGGGTGAGAGGACTCACCAGAGACAGAGTGAGGAACAGACTGACTGAAATACACTGCTGAGGGGAGCAGCGGGCAAGACAGGAGAGGTCTGCTTCACCATGTGGGCAGCTCCCTGGCCAGCCAGGGATGGAACTCATGCTGCAGAGGCTGCAGATTGCTTCATAGTGCTGCGCTTAACCCCTTGCGCCACCAGGGAGGCCCAAAAGATTCCAATTTTTATTTTAAGTATAATAGAATACTGCCTTCTGAAAATGGTCACTCCAAAAAAAGAAATTTTCTTTAAAAAGGAGAATACCAATTGATTTTATTTTTTTAAAAGATTTATTAATTTATGCATACAAGAGCCAGGCTACAGGCCAGAGATACAGGGGGTGAGAGGATTCACCAGATACAGAGTGGTGAGCAGATCAAGCAGACTGACTGAAACACACTGTCAAGGGAAGCAGCGGGCAAGGAAGGAGAGGTCTGCTGCGCCATGTGGGTAGCTTCCTAGCCAGCAGGGGATTGAACTTGTGCTGCAGAGGCTGCAGGTTGCCTCACAATGCTGTGCTTCACCCCTTGAGCCACCAGGGAGGCCTGTTTTATTTTTTTAAGTAAGCCAAAAATTTCACATCATTTTTAAAAATACATATTCATTCAAGAATGATCAGTCCCAGGAAATGACACACCGTACAGGACAAGGATTCTATATGTCCAGGAAAAGCAGCGATATGATATGAAGCAGAGAGGCTATGGTGGACAGATTAAGCCAATTTTCTGAGAAAGACTAAAACTACGAAGAAGATTGTGGAGACTTCGGTGCACTGAGTCCAACTGCAGATCTAAGAGAAAATTGGCTGTTAAGAGATCCAAGCATTTTGAAGTGGGAGGAGGTAAGAGGAGAAAGGGCGAAGTAATTCAGTTGAAAGCTTCATTTTTTATTATGAAGACAATAAAATCTTGAAGTTATGTTCATTTGGGCAAAAAATTAAAAAAAGAAAAAAAAGAAAAACGGGAAGAGTTGGAATCAGTCTTGAAAGGAGTGTCCAACAAAAGAGATCAAAACTAGGATATGCAAGATTTATGCTCAAGAAGTAAAGGCCAGTTTCTCCTGTTTGCTTCCTACCTTAGAGGGGGAAAAAAAAATTCATTCTCTGAAGGTAGATAATCAAAGAATTACCATTTTAATTCTAAAATTAGAAGAAATCCAGTTTGATTCCTTAAAACCTGAAAGGGATCAGAAAATATCACCCCAAATTAACCCACTTTGACTTAAGGATTTCTTTCAGTTGAAGACAATTAAAAACAGAAAACCCAGAAAGAGCTCTGCTGTGAAGGTCCTCCTTCCTGTCCAGTACCAAGGAGAAAAACTACCATTATTATTGCAGCCAGAGTCAGCACCAAGATGGATGTACACAAACCTTAATAAAATAATCCTTATCTTCCATTTACTTACCTTCCCTCAATTTAACATTTATAACGAGCCAAACTCCCTTTCACTTGTCTTGCCATTTCACAAATTTAACACACTTTGGTAAGCCTGGTCTAACCAACCACCTCCTTAAGTCTTCATTTTTTTCCTATAAAGACCTCCATGTACATAAGTATTTAAATATTAATATTAAATAAAATTTTTCTATCTGTTCTTCCATTAATCTGTCTTTCCCCTTTTAATTTGCAGGTCCCAGGCATTTAACCTAAGATAAAGAAAAAAAGATTTTTACCTCTCCCCTATAGACCAAATAATTCTCCAAGATAGGGAGCTCAACCTGGGTTTTCTAGAGGCAATAAAAATACTTCATAATAAAAATAATTAGTACTTTTAAAAGTAACACATATACTCATTTTTCTATCTAACGCAAGGCACAAATCCTCAATGGGGCACAGGATGTGGAGGGTTATGATAAATATATAATTAACACCAAAACAGGGTATGGTAGCTATAGTAATAAAAATCAAGAGTACTAGAGCAGGTTCTTGATAAGATGCCGGAGGAGCCACAGAAATAATGTGCAAAATTTTGTGCACACTTGGGGCATCAAATTCTCATACAGGCAGAAGAACTTAAAAGACATTTCGGGGGGTGGGGGGAAGACATTTCACCAAAGAGGAAATGCAAATGGCCAACAGGCACATGAAAAAATGTTCAACATCCCTTATCATCAGGGAAATGCAAATCAAAACCACAGTGAGATACCACCTTACACCAGTAAGAATGGCACATATCAAAAAAACTAGCAACAACAAATGTTGGCAGGGATGTAGTGAAAAAGGAACTCTCCTACATCGCTGGTGGGAGTGCAAACTGGTCCAACCACTATGGAAAGCTGTCTAGAGGTTCCTCAGTCTACTAAAAATGGAGCTACCACATGACCTGGCAATTCCACTCCTAGGGATCTACCCAAAGGACACAAAAACAGTGATTCCAAAGAACACCTGTACCCCTATGTTTATTGCAGCATTATTTACAATAGGTAAAACCTGGAAACAACCCAAATGCCCAAAAATAGATGACTGAATCAAGATGATGTGGTGTATATACATAATGGAATATTATTCAGCAATCAAAAAAGATAAACTCATGCCACTCGCAACATGAAGTAGAAGGAATTATGCTCAGTGAAATAAGCCAGAAGGAAAAAGAAAAATAACGGATAGTTTAACTTATAGCAGGAATATAGGAGACCCAAATAAGACATCACTGTAAAAAAAATAGTAACGAGGGCCTCCCCGGTGGTGAAGCGGTTGAGTGCTGGGTTGCAAAGCTGCCTGCAGCCTCTGCAGCACCAGTTCAATCCCTGGCCACTGGGCAAGGGTCCCACATGGCGCACAGACCTCTCCTGCTACGCCCACTGCTCCCCTCAGTAGTGTACTTCATCACTCTACCTGCTCTGCTCCCCGCTCTGGCTCTGGTGAATTCTCCCACTCTCCCGTGCTTCTGACTATACCCAGTGCTTGTATAAATAAATAAATCTTAAAAAAAAAATAGTAATGATACAATACACAACAAAGCAAAAACAGACAATTATAAATCAGAGACATCCTGCAGGGGAGGAGGAGGGAAAGGGATCAGAGGGAGGGAGGGAGGAGCACAAGGGATGAAGGTGATGGTGCACAGGTGCATTGGTGAAGGAAATTCTATGGGGACTACACCTGAGGGGTTGGGAGGAAGCAAATATTGTTAAAAAATGAACAGGGATGTAAAAAAATTTTTTTTAATTAAAAATTAAAAAATAAAGATAAAAATATAGGGAAAAAAATAAAATCTTTAGAAAGTTTAAAAATGTCTAATACAAGTCTATTTTTTAAATTTTTAATTTTATTTTCTTACATTGCTGTTCATTTTTATACAATATTAGTTTTCTCCCATCAGGGGTAGTCCTCATAAATCTCCCACTACCCCATCACCTGTAAACTGTCACCATAGTCCCTTGTGCTCTTCCCTCCCCTGGTATTACCCCTCTCTCCCTCTCCCCTGTTGTATGCCTCAGATCTGTTTTGCCTGCAAGTTTTGTCTTTTTTTTTTTTCTTGTTCAGTTTCTCTGTACTCTTCCTGTGAGTGAAAACCACGCAGCATTTTTTTTTTCCTTCTGACTTATTTCACTGAGCATAAACCCTTGAAGCGTCATCCATGTTGCTGTGAATGGCATGAGTTTATTTTTTATTAATTGCTGAATGGTATTCCATTGTGTATATATAGCTTATCTTGATCCATGCATCTGTTTTTGGGCATTTAAGTTGTTTCCATATCTTAGCTATTGTAAATAGTGCTGCAGCAAACACAGGAGTGCGGGTTTCCTTTAAAATTAATGGTTTTGTGTCCTCTGGGTAGTATCTTAGTAGCAGAATCACTGGGTTATATGGTAGATCAATTTTTAGTAATTAAATTCTCATAAAAGTCTACTAACCAAAAAGGCTGAGTTGATAATTTTGGAATTTGAGGGGGGAAAAAAGTATCACATCATGCTGAAAATTTCTGACCATGGAAGTAACATAAACACTACCCCTTAAGGGAAAGATGTTTTCATTTATTGCTTTTTAAAAAATAAAACATATTCAGGGCCTCCCGGGTGGTGCAGAGGTTGAACAGTGGGTTGCGAGCGAAGCTGCCCGCGGCCTCTGCAGCACCGGTTCGATCTCCGGTTGCTCCTCGGCCACTGAAGGAGGGTCCCACATGGCGCGCAGACCTCTCCTGCCGCCCGCTGCTCCCCTCAGCAGTGTACTTCGGTCCTTCTGCCTGCTCTGCTCCCCGCTCTGGCTCTGGTGAATTCTCTCACCCTCCCATGCTTCTGACTTTACCCAGTGCTTGTATAGATAGATAAATAAATAATAAATAAATAAATAAATGAATGAATGAATGAATAAATGAATAAATCTTTAAAAATAAATAAAAAAATAAAACATATTCATTGCAAATAATTCACACATACAAAAATATATGGAGTAAAACAGTAGGAATCTCTATATCCTCTCCTGCCCTACCCCCAACCCAGCTCATTAGAGCTTGGCATGTGATGCAATAGATAAAATCAATAATTGAAAATACTGATAGGCTTACGGTTCAGGGATAAGAAGGGCATTCCAATGCCTTCTATGTCTTAACAAAGGGCAGCATTTATAGCAATGTTTTGGATAAGTCTATAGCGAGTGTACAGATTAAATTTGAAGATAAGTAACTAGTATAACACATGTTAAATAAAAAATGAGAGTCTCAAGAGATCTCAATAAGATAGAATGGTAAAATCTAGGATAAAATAATTTTGTATTTGCTTTCCAAAAATTTTATAAAAATACAAATTGAAGATGTACTGCTTATAAGTTTTAGTTATTAGAGATTCAATGAGTCAGGGCATTCATTTTGAAAGTGTATTTATGAAGCATGTATTTTGTGCTAGAAATTATGCCAGGCACGAATACAATGATAACCAAAAATTAGGACACAAGTCTTGTACTCATGAAGTTTACAGTTTAGAAACACATTCATGCAGAGAGACATAAAATGACAACTGCTATAAAGGACCCAGCATTTTAAAACGCAGAGAGTAAGAAAAGTAGGTCTAGTTAGCATAACCAAAACTGGCTTCTCTAAGAAAATCATGACTAAGTTGTTATACGAAGAATGGTTGGAGTTAACAAGGCAAACAAGAGAGGCAACATTCCAAGCAAAAGAGAACAGCATATGCTAAAGATCTATGCTTAGATCTTTGGATCTATGTTTAGATCCACAACAAATCTAAAGAACTGAAAAGAAATCAAAACTAGAAAAGAAGGGGGCCTCCCTGGTGGCGCAGGGGTTAAGATGCAACCTATGAAGCAATCTGCAACCACTGCAGCATGAGTTTGATTCCCGGCCGGCCAGGGAGAGACCCACATGGTGGGACAGACCGCTCCTGTCTTGCCCGCTGCTCCCCTCACCAGTGTACTTCGGTCTGTCTGCTGTTCTGTTCCCCACTGTCTCTGGTGAATCTTCTCACTGCCCCCCACCACCGCATCTCTGGCCTGTACCCCAATTCTTGTATAAAAATAAATAAATCTTTAAAAAGAAAAAAAGAAGCAAAGGGGTATATGGTAGGAGGTAACACAAGAGTCAATGTAGCAACTTGGAGGCCAAGTTGAGTTTTGTGTTGATCCAAAGGCAAACGTAAATTCAGTGAAGGGATTTTTAAACAGGAACTTTATAATCAAATTTATGATAGTGTCAAAATAATAGAATTTGTGTTTAAAATCAAAGGTATGGTGGCTTTTACTCTACCTTAATTGAGGCCCCCTTAAACTGGGGGTACTTTTACTGGCTTATGTAAAAGGAATTTATTGGTTCATATAGAGAAAAAAGTACATGCACAATTCAAACAATAATATGCAAACCTTGATTTTATCCATTTCATGGCTTTACTTCCTCTATGGTGATTCTATTCTCAGGAAGGGTCTCTCACTGGGAATGACTGTAGTAGTTACAATTTAACACCTCCTAGATTCAAGTCCAGGGCAATGATAAGAGGACCAGCTCAGACTGGAGATGAGTGAATTGGTTAAAGTTATAAGCACTTTCTTAATCCAGTCACTATGCTAAGGAATGATGTGATAGGTTTAGTACTATCACATGTTCCCCTTGTACCAAAGGTAGAGAGCCAAACAAATTTCTGTGAGATGAAAACTGGAGGAAAGTATGGTTCCTCAAAGAAAAATGAAGACATCTGTTACCAAGGTAAGGGTGAATGGATGTGGGGCATCAAAACCAACATATGTCTACTATGAGGAATTTAAAACGAGCTTTGTGTAGGTCAAAGGACTAAAGATATTTAATCTAGGAAACATGAAACTATGGGGAAAGGAGTTAGAAATAAAAACTGTTCACAGATTAAATTTAAAGTTTTTGATGAATAAGAAACAAAGAGGATAACTTGACTTTGTGGCTCAAAAGGTAATAATAAAATTAACAATCCTAGTAAAATTTACTTTTTATGAGTAAATTAGAGAATTTCATTCCTAGTGTTGAGCTAAAACATAACTACTTAAATCATTCTATATTACTATGTTATTATAAATTATTACAAGTTATTATTTATAATAATTACCATTAGCTACTATTAATAAAATACATACATTATGTTGGTGAATCCTCTAAAGACCCTATGACAAAGCTGTGGAAATTAAATTGTAGCGCTAAGTACCTTGCCCAAATGCTCCAAAGGCCAAAGATTTCAGTCACACACAATTTACCTCCACTAAAAACAAAATTACAGGGAGATTTCATCTCAATATAAGAACAAAACAATTATCAATTAAAATGTGAAGAGGTGAGCTGAACTCTAGTTATGACAAATCACCAATGAAAAACATGAAAAATGCAAGCATTATGTAGTTGAAAATGATCACTTTTATGATTCCTAAGGATCCTTCCAACCCTACTGTAAACATATCTATTTAGTAAAGGTATATAAATAATTGCCTTGGACTGAAAGAAAATGTAGATTTCTTATTATTTCAGCTAAAAAGAAAATTGTCGTGAGAATGTTAAATTATGAAACTTTGGATTTATGAACAAAATATTTTGGTATTCAATCCACAACATCCAAATATTTTCTAGAAACTTCCAAATATGATGTAATGCATGAATTAGTTGTGTTGACATTTGTGTTTTCAAAGCAAGCAAATTCCTAAAGAAAAACAGTTGACATCTTTAAAAAAGAAAATTAATTCATTTAAATAAAGCTGTTTTGAAGGTTTAGCTCAGAGCTCCCAGTGATACCAAGATCTACTGCAGACACTGATTCAGAGCAAACAGTTCAAATATCAAATTTTGATATTTGGGGTAAATCAAATTTTTAGAATTCTAAAATATCTTTTAAATTCTAAAATATTTGTTAACACAAATGTAGTATTAATAAGTAGAAAGCCGGGCCTCCCTGGCGGTGCAGCGGTTGAGTGCTGGGCTGTGGAGCTGCCCGCAACCTCTGCAGCGCCAGTTCCATCCCCGGCCACCAGGCAAGGGTCCCACATGGGGCGCAGACCTCTCCTGCTGCGCCCGCTGCTCCCCTCAGCCATGTACTTTGTCAGTCTGCCTGCTCTGCTCTCCATTCTGACTCTGGTGAACTCTCTCACCCTCCCCCTCTTCTGACTGTACCCAGTGCTTGTATGTATGTATGTATAAATAAATAAATAAATAAATAAATAAATAAATAAATAAGCAGAAAGACTGTGCTTCAGTAGACTGCTTAGATCTACAAATCAACCTAAGTCAGCAGTCATTGAAAGCTATATAAAAAGAGCCCTTTTTCACAACAGGGTATAGGGACTCTATGCACCACCCTCCTCTTCATCCAAGTAAAATACCCTGCTGATCAAGACCAAAACACCCTGCAGATCAAGGATGTGCTCTAGTTATCATTACCTACTTCATCAGTCACAACTAAGCTAAGTGCAGCAGGGAAGCTACTGCATTTTCTATTGCACAGTATCCTGCTTAAGATAACCATCTAAGGCTCTCAATAACTTCCTCCTGCCCATAGTCAAATCAAATTTATCATTTCTTTTCATTTTCCTTATCTTACATCTATTTAACCCAATTTCTCAAAAAATTCTTCCTTGCAATTTTCTGTACACTAATAGTCTGGTTCTCTACTTGCCCCTTCCTTTCCAGCTCTTTACAGAGACTTCATATTCTTTTCCTCCTTAAATACTGTAAATTCAAATTTTCCACAAAATTTAGAACTCAGTCCTATGCAAAGTGTTCCCTAGGAGACAGATCCAATAAATTTTCATAGTGTTAGCTATCAGTTCTCAGCAGTAGCCTATAAAATCATCAATTAATAATCTCTAATCCTGTCTTAACTAAATTCCAGTCCTTGATCTGTTTCATTGTTGCTATCTGGATACTTAAACTCACCTCAAAGTCAATATTTCCAAAAGTGAACTGTCCCTCAAAAATTAGTTCAATAGCCTTAGTCATAGTAGCCAAAATGTTTATCAACTGATGAAAGGACAAACAAAATGTGGTATAGCTACACAATGTAGTATTATTCAATAATTTTTAAAAATTAAGTACTGATTCATGTTAAAGCTTGAATTTTGAAAGTACCATGCTATGTAAAAGCATACATAATGTATAATTCCTTTCATGTCAAATGTCCAGATAGACAAATCCAAATGCTAAGGGGAAGGAAAAAGTGAGAAACTGCTTAATGAGTAAACTTCCTTTTGAGGAGCTAAAAATATTCTGGGATTAGCTAGTGCTGATGACTGAACAATATTGTGACCAAACTGAATGGCTAAAATATGTCATATGATTCTTACCTCAGTTTACAAAAATTTCTTCTACCTCTACACCTTTTTCTACTAATGAAACTGTCATCCTTCTGATCTTGAATCCTTGCAGTTTTTTTCAGTGTCTCCTTCTTTTACTTGCAAAAGCTAATTAACTGTCCACTCCTATAATCAATTCCCACAATTACTCTTGCCTTTTCACACCTTTGAACCTCAAATTTATACTAACAGATTCACTTAACATGATCTACTTTATAGTCAATCTCTCAGCATCCCAGATCTATCTGCTTTTGTCCACTCAATACAAAACCACCAAATTACAATTTTCTAAAATAATGCTTTCATTATTTATCAATTCTAAACTTTTTAATGACTCTCCATCAACCCATGCAGAGCTGGGAATAGCCAAATACTCTAACAGCCAGTACATCCACTGGTAGGTAATACTGCCAGGCTGCATAGCTTGTTCAGAACTAATTAGCCGAAGGAGACAAAAACATGTAATCCTAGTATACGAAGGCTGATGCTGAAGTGAAGGAAGACCAAGATATCACAACTTGCAAAATGAATATACAGTATATGACACAAAGAATGAAATGAATTTTTCTGAGACTCATCTGTATGTCTGATGGATCGAGGGTCTAAATGAAAAGATGGATAATACCACCCATCTCAAAGGAGGATTTATTTTGAGGCTAAAATATGATAATTGTGAACATACTTAACAATTGCTAAAAAACTCTAATAAAAGAAATGAGATTAGAAAGATATTTTGTGTTATAATTTACTTAAAAAACACAAATACTAACAACGTAGTATAAAAAATGTAGTGCCAAATTTCTTATTTGCATTTTTCTAGTCAATAAAGTTAGGCAATTATTACTTGTTTTCCCCTTAATGAACTTAATAGTCATTTCAGTGTTGCATTTTGTTTCTTTCTACAAGCAGTCAGCAATCCCACATAGCTGAAAGTCAAATAACCTTAAACCTTGAATAGCAAAGCAGAGGGAGTGAGTGAACAAAGGAGACAAGGATTAGGATATTTCTAAAACCTCCAAATCCCTCAACACTCTAGGTTTACTTCTCAGACTTGACAAAGACAGCTATTACCCACAAATGAAGAAACTGAGCATTTTCTAGGGTTAAGCTTAAAAGCAAGGAGCAAATTTATTCGGAGACTAATGATGATCTTTGCTTTGGTTACTAGCCATGGACAAAACACGTATCATTAGAAAACCTAAATAAGGGACCAGGAAAAAAACTAATTCTAATTAAGTAAAAATCAAAATCAACAAGCAACTATATCTTTATAAAAAAAAAAAAAAAAAAAAAACAAGCAACTATAAACCAGAGACACACTAGGGGAGTTGAGGGAGGGGAGGAGGGATTAGGGTCAAAATAAGGTAGGGGGGAGAGGGAGCAGGATCAAAACAAGGAGGGTGGGAATTGTATGGGGACTATAACCAAGATGAAAATGCATACATTGTGCAAAAATGAAAAATGATGTAAAAAATGTATAAAATAAGATAAAAAAAAAACCACATATCAACCGAGGGGCAGCTTCAATGCTGAAAAAAATCCCAAACTTGGCCCAAAAAAAAAGTATATGGTTGATTAACCCTTAAGGATGAAATCATCATCAAACCATAACCTGAGAAATTTTAGAAACATACTAAAATTACTATCACCATCCCACTGTATATTAACATAGTTCGATGAAAAATATATTTTCAGGGCCTCCCCTGGTGACGCAGCGGTTGAGCGCTGGGCTGCGAGGCTGCCCACAGCCTCTGTAGCGTCGGTTCGTTCCCCAGCAGCTGGCGAGGGTCCCACACACACAAAAAAATATATATTTTTTTTTTTTCAAAACAAAAAATTTATAAGAGTGGTATTTTCACATTTTTGCAATTATCATTAATATGTATCTTACTAAAAACACTTGTATTCTCTCCTCTGCTTCCACATTCAAATTGTTGTACTACATTGTTCTGATGAAGTGAGGGAAAATCCACTTTCACAAGATAGGAGGTAAGCAGAAGACTCTGTAGAACCCTTGTAAGCATCTCAGATTCTCAGAATACACTTCAATAACTTACTACAGTAGATACACACAAGTCAAAGCCTTTCTTTAAAGGCTTACTATACTGACTGTTCAAAAATTTTGTTTATATCAATCCAAGGAATAACAATAATTTTAAACTGCTAGGGAATAATCAAGTGATGAGCACAATGCTAACAAAAAGTATTTATTAAGCAGTTACTGTGTGCAAAGCATTGTATCTCAAAACACCAAGAAGCAAAACATATATCATTTCAAAAGTCATACTGAGCAAATCAGGAAAACAAAAACATTTGTAATAAAAATGAAATAAAAAATTTTGGTTTAACCCATTCCACCACAAAACCTAAATATATCCTGATGCTATAAGAATCCAGTCAATCATTTTTTACTATGAAGGATCTCTTGAGGTACAGGCTGGAAGGTAAGGAAGAAAAAAAAATGGTAACAAAACAATTTAGAAGAGAAACCTTAAATAATAACTCTTTAAGTATTACTTGCATTCATTAAAAATATAGTACAAATGGCTAAAAATCCTGTTATAGTAGTTTAGTAGGAAATACAGGGTGAAGCTCCATGTCTAAATTAATCATTTACCTTCAATAGTCCATCAGAGCCCATTGGATCAATTTTAGTTGATGTAAAGATTGATATTTTATGACTTTTATTTCCTAGGGATTTTCAAACATCAGGAAAATTTACTTATTACTTTTAAACAGAATAAAATTCATTCTAATTTACAGCGAATATGTGAATTTGTGGAATCATATTTTATGTCTAAGATCCCTAGTATGGGACTAGAACAATTTTATCCTTTCTATATCTTGAAATACTTTGCTAACTCCATATTATTTTACCATTGCCCATCAATTAATCCCAACTGTACTTGAAAAATAAAAACAATGATTTGACTGCCTAGAAAGATAATGCAATAATTAACTAAATCACCACTAATGCATCACCCTTTACTTATCTTTTCAGTTTTATTCTGCAAAAAAACAGTGCATCAATTTTCAGAAAGGAAGGAAGACTGAAGATATCTTTGTAATCAATGCCAGGTATGGAAAACTTACATTCTACCCTTTCAGACTACAGTAGCTGGTAGCCTGTGAATTAAACTAACAAAAGACAGACTAACAAGAGAAAAACTAATCAATTCTTACTAATATTTACATACAAGTGTTCGTAGAAAAATAAAACTCAAAAAAGCAGTCAGAGTAAGGTCCTTATATTCCATTTTAGTAAAGAATAAATAATAAATCATGGGAAACTAATGAAAGATGAGTTACTTTAGTTGTTAGTTTATGCAAACTACAGTGTTAACTCTCAATCTCAGGTGAGAAGAGTCATTTTTTTGGGCCTCCCCGGTGGCGCAGCGGTTGAGCGCTGGGTTGCGAAGCTGCCCGCGGCCTCTGCGGCGCCGGTTCGATCCCCGGCTGCTTCCCGGCCACCGGCGGAGGATCCCACATGGCGCACAGACCTCTCCTGCCGCCCGCTGCTCCCCTCAGCAGTGTACTTCGGTCCTTCTGCCTGCTCTGCTCCCCGCTCTGGCTCTGGTGAATTCTCTCACCCTCCCGCGCTTCTGACTGTACCCAGTGCATGTATAAACAAAACAAACAAACAAACAAAATAAATAAATAAAACATGCCTCTATAAAAAAAAAAAAATAAAAAGAGAAGAGTCATTTTTTTTTTCCATGATAAAAAAGAAACACCTTCACAAAGAGAAATCTATGCCATGCTTTTAGGCTGATGAGGGAAGGGCTGACAACTCTTCATGTATCTGTTGATTCTCAATTATAGTCTTCTCAAAATAACTGTTATGTCAAAGTGGCATCTTTTAGGGAAGCTTACCCTGATCCTCTGATCTGCTTTTAGTTTTCACTGAAAACATTTAAGAATGCAGAACTTATAATGTCCTGCCTGTAATGGAAAAGAAAAAAATTGACAGAGGAGGTGTTTCACATTAGATGAACTAGAAGATACAAATATAGAAAGCACTTTAGCCTCTAATGATAAGTGAAACTGACCATAAAAGGAAAATCTCAGACTGCATCTTCAGATGACATCAACTACATAAATATTCTCACAATCAACAATCAATGAATGAACAATATATTCTAAAAAATAAAAGTAAATATATTCTCACTCAGCAGGAAGCACTTCATCATCATGCAATATTTTCACAAGAATGCAGACCATGCTGTCTTGCTAAAAGGACATATAACATATCCTCATTTTTTAATACTAAAATTTAACTTGTTATAGTTCAAAAATGGATAAGCGTTGAATGTGGGTATATACAAAGGTGACTGAAAGGAAACAAATGATGGAGAAATGTTTTTAATGCAGTAAACTGATTATTCTAAAATAGGTGTCTACACATCTAAAACTGAAAATTAACTACTTCGCAATTATCAAGCAAAGAAGATGGCTGGTCTCCCTTTAACAAAATTATGAACCATTGAAAGTTTAAAAAAATTCTTCAAATATTAAATTTGATGATGCACATGCAAAAAAAGACCCAAAAGAATAAGCTAAAATCTATTAAGGAAGCATTTGAAATCTCAATTCATTATTTACAAGATGAACATGTTCCATGTTCACATATGACAGCTGATGAGTAGTTTGTCATATTCAGACGATGTTGCCCATTTCAAGTACATACACCTTCAAAACCTGGAAGATACAAAATAAAAATCTGGACAACATGTGACACTGAAATATCATAAACTTGAAAGATGCAGATCTGCACAGAGATTCATAAAAGGGGTGAGAACAGAACCACCAGTATCACAAGAATTACAAAAACTGACAAAATAATTTAAAAATTCTGTCCAAAAGGCAACTTATAACAATTCTTTTTATGCACTTAGAATTGAGTGAGCATCCACCAAGAAACTTTCCTTAGATGTAGCTTAGTATCCAGCAAAAAATTTTCCTTAGTTGGCAGTATTAGGAAGAACAAGGTTGAACTACAAATTTTCACAAGTGGAAAGCAAAAGAAGTCAACTGCACATAATCTGAATTTCAAACGTATTTGAAGATTCTTACTGTCTTAACAAAAACTATAGTCTTCTCAGCTCAATGCATTCTCAAGCATCAATGAAATTTAAAGACCTCGCATAAATTAACCTAAAGAGTTATGTATTATGCATTATGTAAAAACTGAAGAGGTGTATACTCACTAAGAAGGACAGACCTTTACTTGCAAACAAATGACTTAAAGTCGGATGGTCTATGTTTGACATTAGTACTCAAAGAATGTTTTCACTGTATAAGGAAAGCTTCAATTATAAAACTGTAAGTTACCAAGAGTATTTTTCAGGCAGCTATGTAAGAACTTGCAGGAACTAGGAAGAGAAATTTTATCTTACAGTCTAACCACAATGTTCTTTAACATAGGTCCCACAGTGGGAAGAATAATAAAGGTGTATGTTCTTTGTGCAGATACAAAAAAGTAAAAACACAAACAAAAAAGCCTAAAAAAAAAAAATGTGTACTACAATTGTAGTAAGAATATTTGCCAAAAGCATTTAAGTGTTGCATATTCACTTCAGGGGTGATATGTAATGAAATATGTGTTTTTAAAGTTTTTTCCAGGTATATACAAAAGTTTGTTATGTTTAAAATAATCTCTGATAGGGGCCTCCCTGGTGGCGCAGCGGGTGGAGCACAGTGCTGTGAAGCTGTCCGCAGCCTCTGCAGCGCGGGTTCGATTCCCAGCCAGCCAGGGAGATTCCCACATGGCTCCTGTCACATCTGCTGCTCCCCTCAGCAGTGTATATCCGTGGTCTGCCTGTTCTGCCCCCACTCTGTCTCTAGTGAGTCCTCTTACCCTCCCACGCCTCTGGCTGTATCCCCAGCTCTTGTAAAAAAAATAAATAAATCTTAAAAAAAATAAAATAATCTCTGATAAACTAAAAAGAAAAATCCTCTAATAAGGTAGTTTACATTATTTTTTCTTTATTCTTCTTTATTCTTCTGTAAGTTGTATAAAATGACTTAAATTACATAAAGTTATATAAAATGATTTAAAATGTAAAAAAAAAAAATGAAGTATTTCCTTTCCATAGAGATGCTACATAGCAATACTATTTCTTATGGTATACTGAGAGTTAAACAAGTCCTTAAAAGGTAATTGGTTTTAGGCCTCCCCAGTAGCGCAGCGGTTGAGCGCTGGGTTGCGAAGCTGCCCACAGCCTCTGCAGCGCCGGTTCGATCCCCGGCTGCTCCCCGGCCACCGGAGGAGGGTCCCACATGGCGCGCAGACCTCTCCTGCCGCCCGCTGCTCCCCTCAGCAGTGTACTTCAGTCCTTCTGCCTGCTCTGCTCCCCGCTCTGGCTCTGGTGAATTCTCTCACCCTCCCGCACTTCTGACTGTACCCAGTGCATGTATAAACAAAACCAAACAAACAAACAAATAAATAAATAAATAAAACATGCCTCTATTAAAAAAAAAAAAAAAAGGTAATTGGTTTTCAGAAATGAATAAAAATTGTAAACACATATTTTTGACAGAAGTTAACAAGTAAATTAAATCATTATACCTTCAGACTCTGGGAAAAAATATACTGGTTACCAGAGGGAATAGGGTAAAGGGAGTTGGGGACTGGGGAAGGAAGGGGTTAAGTCACTGACAAGGGAATGATGGAGTATGAGTGGTTCATGCAAACATGCCATAAAATGTAATCCCACAGTTATATGGATATGCAAATGACTGACAAAAAATAAATTATGTCTTTAAAACAATTTGACAGAAAAATAAAAGTTTGTGGTTTCTCTCTGAAGCAGATAAACTATTCAGAATTATATATTTAACTGACAAGTGTCATAAATATTTCTCATCTTTCAAAAATTACTTTTGAAACAAAAAAGTCATCAATAATTTCTAATTTCCTGTTACCTAAAACTATAGTTTATTTTCTGTTTACAAAAATTGCTATTCCACCATCCAATTCATATAGGGAAAAAATTTGGGTATGGTTGTAAATGTTCTCTTGAATAAAGAAAGCAAATGTAGAGCACCTCTTCTTTCCTTTGCCCTCCGCTCCCCTACTGAAAAAAAGGTAATGCTCAGTGGGAAAATACTGTACTAAAGAAGCAGGGCTGTACTAGAGACCCTAACTGGAAAGACTGGGTAGATACACAATTTGTAGTTCTCCAAAGTCAAACTAGCTCAGAATTTTTCTATTTATCATAGTTCACTACTGCTATAGGAGGCCCAAGCAAACTTTCAAAGGAGGCATTATCTTTCTACCTACTTTGTGTCTTTCTCCCCAGTCATCCAAGGTTCTGATGCCAACTGGTAGCAATTCCCAAGTTCCCCAAACTAGGTAAGTTGGTCCTATCCTCCAAACTCCCCTGCTTATGCTCATGAAATCACTGCAAATAAATATATACCAAATACTGATGCCAAAATAGCACTTTGCTAATTGCAAAGAAAACAGTTACAGGTAAAATGGAGTCTGTCACCACCTTATTCAAGAAATCAAATTCAGAAATACTAATAGGATAACCCTAGTTTACCTGTTTTCTGATGTAATAATGTGAAGAATACTGCATGACTTATGAAAAATTATTGTCAAAAATACTAACCCTGATCTACTCAAGCCTTCAGGTCTTATCTCATTTACAGAATACAGGGAAGGGGGTGGGGTCCCACTTAAACCACACAAGAAGGAAACCACCAGTACAATACAGAATGTGGGTTATTCTACAAGGATATTAGCTTGGTCATGTCATAAAAATAAATTAAGGGACCTACACTAAGCTAAAAGAAACACAAATGTATTTCATGATTGGACCCTGATTCCAAAAAATAATTACTAAAATATAACATTTGGGGGTCAAGAGTAAAATGTGAATATATACTTCAGACATATATTAGATTGCAGGGTTTATTCTTACATTTATTAAATGTGACTATAGTATTGTGGCTGCATAGAAAGCAAATCTTAAGAGATACATTCTGATACACATGCAGTATTTTGGTGTGAATTGTCATGCAACCTGCAACGGGCTTTGAAAACGTTCAGCCAAAAACAATGAGATAATTAGATAAAGCAAATGTAGCAAAATAACAACTGTTAAAACCAGTGGCTAAGTTTGTGTGTTCAAATGGACCATTCTGGCACTGGCAAAACGCAGCAGGAAAGCCCTCCTCGTACTATGCAGGTGTCGCTCTCTTTTTCCTAATAAATCTGCCCTTTTAAAATGTAAAAAAAAAAAAGGGGGGGGGAGGGAGCTTCTCAATATATTTGGTTAAAAAAATGATTATTTAAAAAGTTGGAAAGGTAAAAAGTGAACTCAAAAATAAAAGTGTAAAAGAAGGGACAAATGAAATGTAAAAGAAGGCATTTCTTAATTTTTTTAGATGCGTTTCTTTGCTTATTCTCCTCACTCAGCTTATTCTCACACGCACAAAAGCAAGACCTGGGCAGTGAATGAAGAATTAAAAGGCTTAAGGTCCTCTAGTACTTCCTAGACACGTGACCTCATTAAAGCCCTCTCCCTGAGGCTGTTTCCTCACCTTCGAAACCTTTCTATCAACACAGACGATTGCAATGCAGGTTAGGAGGTACACATCGGGGCTATCAGATGTTAAAACATCAAGAGCACACAGTCCTAACTTAAGTCTCTAAGCAAACCGGCTGGAGTTGGCAAAGAAATTCCCCAAAAGCAGGACACCTCACAAATGCTGAGGCTTTTGTACTTTAAAACTCTCTTCCTAAGTTTCGATTTTATGTGTAACGGCATACATAACACCCAGCCAAACCTGAAAGCCACAAACATTGTTCACAAAATTTAAAAAAAAAAAAAAAAAAAAAAACCAGCTCTGCAATCAAAGCGGATCCCTCAGACGAGGGTCTCCCGCGCGTGCAGGCGCGGGGACACTTTGACGTTTCCCCTCAGAGCAGATTTCTGCTTCAAAGCGTTACAAACTGGGGTGACTGGGGAGGCACGCCTTCCATCCCTGGGGCAGTAGGAAACCTCAGTGCGATCCTTCTTCCTGCCCCATTAAGTGAAGTCTAAAAATCTCGGTTAGAAATGGGCGCTCTGCTCCCCGCTTCTCCTCAGGGCCCTGTGGAGACAATAACGGAACTTCTCGGCGGGGCGGGGAGGTCCCTTCGGCGGGCGTGGGGCGTGAGTGTGCATGACTGGGGGGGACCTGGGCGCCCGGGCTCCCCAAGCCTGAAAGTTCGGGGCTCCCTTTGGTCTCCCTGCTACGTCCGGAGAGACTGTGGCGAGGGCTGTCGTGACAGGGACACGGGTCTCCGCCAACATCGGCACCAGCCGTGCGGGAGACCGAAGGGAGCAGCTCGGAGAACCGCCAGAACCAAGCTGCGGACAGGCGGGAGCGCGGGCCCCGGGCGCCGAGGCGGCGGGGGGGGGGGTGCGGGGGGGGGCGGCGGCCTGCGCGGCCCCGGCCTGCCACACCGAGGCGGCTGCCGCCTCACGCCGGGATCCCTCCCCCGCCGGGGCCGGCGCAAAATGGCGGCCAGGCCGCCGCCGCCGCCGCGCAGCCGGTCCCCTCCCCCGCGCCTGGGGCGCCCTGGTGACCCGCGCCGGCATCGACACCCCCAGCCCGGCGCCCCCGGAGCGAGGCGGCGCAGGCCGCGCGGGAGGGCCTCAGCCTGCGGCAGCGCGGGGCGGGCGGGGGCGGGGGGCGCTTACCGTGAGCGGAGCGGATCGGCCTGACTGGGGCCCTGAGGAGGAGGAGAAAGAGGAGGAGGAAAAGGAGGAGCACGAAAAACTACACGGCGGCGACGGCGGAGGCTCCCATTGCGGAGCAGGCAGCCGAGTCGTGAGAAGGGGGGTTGGGGGCGCTCTCGTGGAGCCCGCGCGCTGCCTCATGGGTAAGCTCCGGGTCAGCCTCCGCGCGTCCGGGCTCCCTTTCTTCTCGCCGACGCGGGAGGCGGCGCGGCATGTGCGCCGTGTCGCGGGCCCTCGAGGGCCGCGGCGCCCGCCACGCGCCAGCCGCGGGCAAAGGCGAGGGCCCGGGCGGCCAGCCCGGGAGAGTCCCGGCGTCCGGCCGCACCGAATCTGAAGGCGTGGAAACGTGAGTTCCGGGGCCTCCCTGCGTGAAATAGCTAGTTCTGAGGCTTGTGGAGTGAGGTCTAGACAGAGACACCTTTAAAAAACAAACCAAAAAACTGTGCCTGAGGGACAAAGACATAAGCCTGGTGAAAAAATGAGTAAAATCAGGGTCTTTTAATGATTGGGTCATTTTGCTGTCTTCGAACTCTGCTATTGGGATGCTTGTAATAACTTTCAAAAATAAAAGCATTTACAAGAACACTTGCCAGGATACTGCTAGCAAAAATACTTGCTAAACACTGTACTCGGATCCAGTTATCCTCTCAAGAGCAATGACAGTCATGGTCCAGTTCTCGAGTCAGCTAGATTTGCAGTCTATCCTTTATGCACTGTGTGAATTGTACTAATTCTTTCTTGTCTTTTCGAGTTAGTTTCTTTCTCATCCAGGCTGCACCCGGCTTATCTCCAGTGTTCATCGTTACCATTGCTTCCTCATTGATTACCACTACCAGATCAATATTTTCTCCAGTGGCCATTTGATTCACCCCCTAGAGACCTGGCATTGCTGCAGATAACCATGACCCACCTGGACCATATTTCCCTTTCTTGGCGGTCCTACAGATGAGCTTTATAGGAAAAGACAGAGAATACTCAAAATAAGAAACATGAAAAATTAGGGGTTCAAAATCTTAAAACATTCTTCAATTATGGTATTTCAAATATAGTTCCTAAAAGTCAACAAAGCTTGTTACAGTATGAAAGTGAACTTAGATTTCACCCTTCTAGAGCCTTTTTCTCAGTTTACAGAGGTAGAAAGGTAATCTTGCCAACTGCCAGAGCTACTTTACACCCCGGGGGGTGAATTATGCCAACCACATTTACTATAGGCTAATGTATAATGAGAAGCTACCATGAAGACCAGAAAACTCTAACCAACATATTTTCACTCAGAAGTAACATTTTCGTGAAAGACCAGAGTATAAAAAATGCTAATGAGTAAATATAAAGGATGCCAAATTATTATAAAGGATACCTAATGAATCAGCACCTAAGAAATAAACTGGATGATTTACTTAACCTACTCCATTCTTAAAACTCTTTCCTTGGTTTCTAGAATACCACGTTCTTGATTCTCATGCCTTACTGTCCACATCATTTTATAGAGTTTCATATCCTTTGACTTACTGTATTTTCAGCCCCTTTATATGCTGGGCATGCTTCCTATGTGTCCTCATGGTACTCATTCTATTAAGTGAGATCTTCTTCATACTCTTCCCTAATTGTAGTAGTTAAAGGTAAGTTCTCCGCTTCCATTCCACAACTCTATTTTGTTCACTAATGCAATTTTGCATGGATATTAATACCCTTCCCTTCCAATACGAGAATAAATGGTCCAACTAGCCAAAACCTATCCAAATTACTTTCACTTCCCTTTTGTAGAACCAAACTCAAATGGAATCACTAATGTCAAAGACATTAACAGAACCAGTCAATGAAATCACATAAAGGAAATTTAACCTAACTTTACAGGAATTTACAGCTCTCCTTAGAAATCATCAGAGGACACCAGCCAATCTGTAACAGGGTGGTCCCCAGGAAAGGGGGAGGTTCCAGGTTCCCTGCCCCACCCAAGGAAGGGTGGAGCTGAGCAGGAAGAGGAGAAGCTGCGGAAGAGACGGAGGAAGGAAGGAGGATGGAGAAGGAGACCTGGAGGAGGCACATGGAGCCTAGAGACACGTAAAGAAACTGCGCTTGTCTTTTGGTCGTGGACTGGGTGACACAGATGTGGGTGAGATCTGTGGGGAGGTGACAATGGCAGCTTTTATCTTGATGTTGATTTTGCTCTTTTCCTTCCGGGCTTGTCTGGTTGTTTGTGACCCTTTTCTGTGGGTCCCCACTGGAAGATGTTTTAGACTTGTGGCAGGCTTTGGGGCCTTGCTCTGGGCCGACCCCATATGGATGGAGTTTTACCCACGAGGGGATGGGTAACTTTGGGTGCTTCATTTAGAAACTAGACTCTTTGCCTTACCTGTATTGTTTTCTAGTTTTTATTAAAGTTCCTTCCCATTAAAGTGTCATATGTTTTGTGTTGATGCGGCGGATGGCAGAACCCATTTAGAATAGGCAGGTTTGTGGGGGTCTGGGGTGCCCCTCTCCCTGTCCCTGTCCTATAACAAATCCACAAATGCCAAGTCTGACACCATTTTGAACTTCTTTATTCATCTGATTCAGCTACTGTGATCAAGAGTAAGAAGGAAGACCATTAGGCAGCCAATCAATTGAAAAGCCAAATAACTATTTTCCCCATGAATCCCTCTTAGTCTGTAAGCAGCTTGTGTTAGGGGGAAAAGGCTGCCCCAAAGCAAATTCCATACAGGCTTTGTGGACTCCACCCCCACCCCAGGTCAAAGCCAAAGACACTGGGAACTCCAAATCCCATCACCACCAAAGGGAAGGTGGCTGGGACCTGAGGGTGGGGTTAAGCAGCCAGGTGGATACAAAAGGCAGACACGTGGGCTTTGGGGGGCTCTCTCCATTTTGGGGCCCTCGGCCAGCTCGCGGCGTCCGTCTAGCTCTGAGAGTGACTTTGGGGTTTCCAGGTCGTCGGATCGGGTAGGACGCATTAAAGACTTTATTTCCCTATTTTCTCCCTGAGTTGTACATTTTCCTTATTTTTTTTCTCTTGTAAATAA
This sequence comes from Talpa occidentalis, assembly GCF_014898055.3. Lineage (NCBI taxonomy): Eukaryota > Metazoa > Chordata > Mammalia > Eulipotyphla > Talpidae > Talpa > Talpa occidentalis. The sequence continues at coordinate 23,275,937 of NW_023601104.1, forward strand.
ACCTTTTATTAACCCTTTTGCGTGTGTCTGTAGTAGAGTATTCATAAGTCCCTTTAAAGCGCGCGGGTGAGGACCCACAGCCAGGAACCCGTTTAATATCGGGGTTGCTCTATAACAGCTTGGCGTCCAACGTGGTTTGCGTTTCACCCGTGGTTGATTTCCACAATGGACAAATACCTGGAGAGACTGGTTTTCTTTCACACTGAAACCTGACAAAACGTTCATCTGAGACTGCATCCCAACCTCCATATATTTGATCTTCACCATGGAAATGGTGGCAAAAAGTGAAAGGGGGGAATTGTTAGGGGGAAAAGGCTGCCCCAAAGCAAATTCCATACAGGCTTTGTGGACTCCACCCCCACCCCAGGTCAAAGCCAAAGACACTGGGAACTCCAAATCCCATCACCACCAAAGGGAAGGTGGCTGGGACCTGAGGGTGGGGTTAAGCAGCCAGGTGGATACAAAAGGCAGACACGTGGGCTTTGGGGGGCTCTCTCCATTTTGGGCCCTCGGCCAGCTCGCGGCGTCCGTCTAGCTCTGAGAGTGACTTTGGGGTTTCCAGGTCGTCGGATCGGGTAGGACGCATTAAAGACTTTATTTCCCTATTTTCTCCCTGAGTTGTACATTTTCCTTATTTCTTTTCTCTTGTAAATAAACCTTTTATTAACCCTTTTGCGTGTGTCTGTAGTAGAGTATTCATAAGTCCCTTTAAAGCGCGCGGGTGAGGACCCACAGCCAGGAACCCGTTTAATATCGGGGTTGCTCTATAACACTTGGAACTCATTGCTCCTATAGTCTTCAGCTTCCCAGCTTATAGGGCTAATCCCTTGCAATAAATTAATTTTATGCTATCTTTTATTAAAATGTAAAGTTTGTTTTATTGACACTTTCAGCCAATTTTTATTTCAAAAACCAATCAGAGTGAACCTCAGGACTGATTTTTTTTTTTATTGTGAGCAAAAAAGTAAGTTGGTTCTTTCTTTAAGTGAAGTGGCATTAGATTGTGAATCTACAGAAAGGCTACAACCTCCCCCCACCACACCTTGTGTGTGTGTGTGTGTGTTTGCAATTGGGGAGCCAAGTGAAAACAAAATGTAACAGAGAAGAGCTGGATAAATCAGGAAAAAGAAGTCAACCCCTGAGAACACCATAAACCTCCAGCATGAACTCCATGCTGCCTCTAGACTTCTCGTTATAAGAGGTGACAAATTCCCTCCTGTTTAACCTGAATAGTCCAAAATAAGCCACTGTGGCATAACAATTATTTCTAGCTGAAGGTATTTGAATTACCAAAATCCCTTACTGCCTAAAAGCAGAGCCTTCCAAAAGAATTGAATTGTCATAAATCTCCTCCCAAGGGACAACCAGGGAATATTGACACACCTAAATAGACTTTATCAAGAACTATCATTATCTCCCATCTATTCTCCTTAGTACCTATTTATTTTTCCAGAATCTTTTGTTTTCCTTCAAGTGCCCTCTCCCCAAGCTCCTCACCTATTAAGATGGTATATAAATTCCAAATTCTAAACCTCCCTTTGAGGCACATTTCCTTTGTGAGCTAATCTACACTGTTGGGGATTAAGTCCATCTTTTCTCTTGCTAATCTATCTTTTGTCAATGTAATTTGCAGCCCCCTAACTACAAATATAAGAGACTAGAGAAGTTTTCCTTGACAAAGCCTATTTAACCTGAATTTTCAGTTTACTGCAACTGCAAGCATCCTAACTATGATGGAGGCATTGGTAAATATTCACCATGTTATTTTCCTCTCGCACACCCAGAAAATTCACATTTCCAAGCGCCCTTTGTTCTAAACAAGGTTATGTAACTTTCTGGAATGTAGACAGAAGCAGTGACTGCTAAGTTTAAGCCTGATTTTTAAAACCTCCAGTGATTTATAGTTCCTTTTTGTTTTTCACACATCAGCCAAATAAAACTCTGAGAAGCTAAGGGATGGCAGCAACATTAGATGGAAGGACACGTGTCTCTTAGTGATTTCATGGAGCACATCTACCACACTGATCCTCACTGAGCTTATTAAAGCAAAACATAAACCTTTACCAGGTTTATGACACTGGAATTTGAGGGTTGTTTGCTACAATAGCTAAAATCACTAACCCTATTTAATAATAGAAGTGGTGACCATAACAAAGAAATTACCATAACAACAACAAAATAAAACCTAAGGTTAGATAGCATTAACTTAGCATATCAGACATGGGAATTAATGTATTAGATTGAATTCATTATTAGGTAGATTCATATTAGATAGTGACTAAACTGTTCCATATAATACTTTATTATACAAGTACATAATTTGTATCTATAAAGGTGCTCAAAAAGCAACATTAGTGGATTTTGGTGTTTTTTAAATGTGGTTTCAATGTACTACCAGAAAGAGATTAGAATAGAATAGAATCAACGAGTTTACAAACAGAAAAAGTGAATAGGGAGAATCCAAGCATTTGGTGACCTTGCAAGATTGGAAAACTCACTACTTCTAGATTCCAAGGAGGGAAAAACACTGTAAAAGACTTTGAACAAGGAATCCACAATAGGATTTGAACAAAATGACTCTGCTCTTGGGAAAAGACAAGATTACCCATGTTTTTTTTCATATAGCCTCAAAGTTGGAGCTCTTCTTTTCTTCCTCAGTTTTACTGAGGTATAATTGACAAAATTGTATATACTTAAAGTATATAATGTTATAATTGGATACACTTACCCATTGTGAAATAGAGCTTGCAAGTTTGGGGATCCTGTGGTACCCCTCAGACTGCACACTAACAAATCATTACCACCCTTAGGTTAATTAATATATCCATCATCTCATCTAGTTACTTGAGGGGTGGGGGTGTCTGTGTGTATGTGTGTGTACTGAGAAAGTGTAAATTAGCAAATTTCAAGTATACAAATACAAGTATTAAGTTGTAGATTAGCTCCCCAGAATTTATTCATCTTATAACTGAAAGCTTGTACCCTTTGGCCATCATAACCCCACAATAGGAGCTATTAAATTGAGCAAGAGATATGGTCAAGAAAGCATATGTAGAAAATAGTCTATAGAACTTTGTCTCCAGAGAGAATAGTGTTGGTGCTTCAACCATTGGTGCCTGGTCACCTTTTTGGGGCACTCTCTTTACCTCAAGTTTCACTGTATTTTTACTTCCAACAAGCAAGATCTACAACTCTCTCAAAGGACTACACTCAGGCTATTGGAGTTACTTTGCCTGCCTTCACAGAGGTTGGAAGTACCTGGGAATTTATATCCGTGGAGGGCCATCTTGCTAAAAAGGACTGATAATGCGGGCATGTGAAACCATGGATTCCCTGTGTTGGGTGGAAATAACTTTACAGTATAATTTACACTCCACTGTTCCCTTGTAGGACTGGATTGAAGCAAGCCTCTGTTAAGGTTTTGTGTAAAGTCTTACCCTTTGCTGTGAGCATATTAAACTATAACTTCTACTCCAAAGCCACAATTCAGCTTTGTGATGCTGGGAGCAGGGACTCTGCAAACCAACTTTGTGATTTGCCAGCTATTCCTTGTTACATGCTGCTGTCATTGAGACCTGACTGAAGCAAAATATAAATATTTGGAAAATTATTAGGACTGCAGCTCAGGAGACTATCTTGGAGATGCCTTCAAATTGTTCTGAGTTGCCTGGATGGGGTTAGGTAGCTCATTATGCAAATTAGAAGTTAACTTGTTAGAGAATGCATCTCTGCCAAAGTGGGAGGGGTCATTGCAGCACAGCATCTGAAGCACCTGAGCCATTTTCTCTATCCTCACTTATATGCAGCCACCTTAAACCATAGTTCCCCGCTTGCCATGCTGAATGGGGGCAGCTGGGAAGGAGATGGTGGATCTATAAATTGAGGAACCAAGAAGGAAGGGGGAGACACATTAGAGAGACACTGGGAGAAGAGATAATTGGGGAAGCTACTCCTTGTCCTTGGCAGACAATGTTACCTTGATTATGTAGATTATATGGTACATTTTGAATTTTGAGTCTCTCCTGCCCCAGCTCTCTGGGATCTGCTTAACCCTTTCTTGTAGTTCCCACTGGAAGATGACTAGACTTGTGGCAAACTTTCAGTCCTCAGCTGCCGCATTTTTGGCGCAAGCCTATTTGACCTGGCCCACAAGAGCATGGACAAATTTTGGAGTATTGTTACATTTCTAGGTGTTTATTATTATGGCTTGCGTATGTGTCCCGCCCCCAGATTTGTATGTTGAAACCCTACTCCCCAATATGATGATATCTGGAGATAAAACCTTTGTGAGGTAGTCAAGATCTCCCTCTCCCTCTTCCCTTTTTCTCCCTCCTCATCTCCCTCTCAGAGTATGGCAAGAAGGCAGCTGTTTACAAGCCAGGAAAAAGATCCTCACTGGACACAAGATCTGCTGGTGCCTTGATCTTGAACTTCCTCCACTCCATAACTGTTTGTTTATTTTAGATTTATTTATTTATTTATACAAACACTGGGTACAGTCAGAAGCACGGGAGGGTGAGAGAATTCACCAGAGCCAGAGCGGGGAGCAGAGCAGGAGGAAGGACTGAAGTACACTGCTGAGGGGAGCAGCGGGCGGCAGGAGAGGTCTGCGCGCCATGTGGGACCCTCACCCTGCAGCCAGGAATGGAACTGGCGCTGCAGAGGCTGCGGGCAGCTTCACAACCCAGCGCTCAACCGCTGCGCCACCGGAGAGGCCCCCACTCCATAACTGTGAGAAAGAAAAATGTTTATGTTTAAGAGGGCCTCCCCGGCGGCGCAGCAGTTGAGCGCTGGGTTTCGAAGCTGCCCGCAGCTTTTGCAGTGCTGGTTCCATCCCCAGCTGCTCCCCGGCCACCAGAGGAGGGTCCCACATGGCGCGCAGACCTCTCCTGCCGCCCGCTGCTCCCCTCAGCAGTGTACTTTGGTCCTTCTGCCTGCTCTGCTCCCCGCTCTGGCTCTGGTGAATTCTCTCACCCTCCCGCGCTTCTGACTGTACCCAGTGCTTGTATAAACCAACCAACCAAATAAATAAATAAATGAATGAATAAATACATGCCTCTATTAAAAAAAAAAAAAAGAAAAATGTTTTAAGAAACCCAGTTTATGGAATTTTTGTTGTCAGGCCAAACTATGACAGTGTTGATGATTCAGACCTCTTCTCTTTGTTCTCCCTCAGTTCTAGAGATTTTAGCTGCTTTTTATGTTGCTACCTCTGTAATATTTAATGTTATATTTTTTACTTTAACAGTTCTTTATTTTAAATTCTCTCTGGAGTCACGTCATAACCCATAACTTATGTTCACCTTCCTTTCCCCTAGCTGTGGCCTTGAGGCACTATTGTAGCGAATGGATTTGGCAGAATTGGGTGCCTGGTCACAGGGCTGCTTTTAACTTTGGCAAAGTGTATATTGTCATCATGACCCTTTCATTGACCTCAACATGGTCTACATGTTCCAGTATGATTCCCACCATGGCAAGTGCAGTGGTAGAGTTAGGGCTGACAACAGCAAGCTTGCCATCAATGGAAAGCCCATCTCCATTTTCCAGGAGCAAGATCCCACCAACATCAATTGGAGTGATGCCAGTGCTGAATATGTTATGTATTTCACTAGTGTCTAAACTGCCTTTGAGAAGGGTGAGGCCAAAACAGTCATCATATCTGCCCCTTCTGCTGATGCCTCCATGTTTGTGATAGGCATCAACAATGGGAAGTATGACAACTCTCAAAGATTTTCAGTGATGCCTCCTGTACCACCAACTGTGTGCCCCCCAACTCCTGGGCAGGGTCATCTATAACAATCTGGCATGTGGAGGAACACATAACCACAGTCCATGCTATTGCTGCCACCTAGAAGACCATGGACAGCCCCTCTGGGAAGCTATGATATAATGGCTGAGGGGCTTCCCAGAGCATCATCTGTGTTTCCACCAGCACTGCCAAGATTGTAGGCAGGGTCATCCCTGAGCTGAACGAGAACTCACTGACATGGCCTTCTGTGACCTCAACTTTAGCATGTCAGTTGCAGTTCTGACCTGCCCCCTGGAGAAAGCTTCTAAAGATGATGATTTCAAGTAGGTGGTGAAGCAGGCAAAGCAGGGTCTGTTCAAAGTCATCCTGGGCTACCCTGAGGACCAGGTTGCCTGGATTTTAACAGGGCACCCACTCCTCCACATCTGATGCAGGGCCTGGCTTTGCCCCCAGTGACTAAGTTATTTCCTGATATAACAATGAATTTGGCTGTAACAACAGTGTGGTGGACCTTATGGTCCTCATGGCCTCCAAAGAGGAAAAGTCCTTTGGATCACAAGCTCCAGTGAAAGTAGAAGAGGAGAAGAGGGGTTCTCTGCTGTTAGGGTGTTCTTTTCCCATTCATCCAACACACTGGGAATATCCTGACCTCACAGTTTCATCCCAGAATCCCTAGGGAAGAGGAGAAGCTTAAGAAGCCCTGTCTTATTATGTACCATCAATAAAGTACACTATACCCAGTCAAAAATAAAATAAGAAAGTAAATTCTGTCTGTTAAAAAAAATAGTTATGCTGGTCCTCCCCTGGTGGCGCTGGGCTGCGAAGATGCCCGCAGCCTCTGCAGCGCCGGTTCAATTCCCGGCCTCGGGCGGCGAGGATCCCACATGGCACGCAGACCTCTCCTGCCACGCCCGCTGCTCCCCTCAGCAGTGTGTTTTGTCAGTCTGTTCTGTTCCCAGCTCTGGCTCTGGTGAATTCTCTCACCCTTCCGCGCTTTTGACTGTACCCAGTGCTTGTATAAATAAACAAATAAAAAAGAAATATCGATCAACAACCAGTAAATTATTAAAAAAAAAGGTATGCTTCTGTTTTCTAACTAGATCCTTATTGATACATTTGGCTTCCACCACTTCGTTGCCCTTGTTTCTCCCATTCCCATATACTACATCAAAATCATTTTCTCAGGATCTGCTTCTGGGTAATTCAATCTAAAGTAGTTGCAGAAGAAACTTAAGGTGTTGTAAATGTCATGTTCAATTGACAACAAATGGATCAGAAGCCTGTTGTATTTCTGAAGAAATTATATTGCCAAAGTAATCATGCACCTAATCAAAAGTCATTTTTTTTAATTTATAAAATGGAATATTATTTATACATAAAAAGAAATGCAGCATTGATGCACATTAAATATTGATAAATCCCTTTTAGAAACATGTGCTGTCAAAAAGACACAAACAACTACATATTTTATGATTCCATTTACAGGAAATGTCCAGAATAGGCAGATTCATAGACAAAAGAAAGATTAGTAGTTTCTTGAGGTTGAAGCAAATGGATATGAGGTTTGTCTTGGTGTTAATGAAAATATTCTAAAATTACGTAGTTGCTATGTGGCACAACTTCATGAACATACAAAAATAACTGAGTTTTACACTTTAAAATATAGATCTTATTGTACATAAATTATGTTTCAGTAAAGCTGTCATTAAAAAGATAAATGGACACATGAAAGTTGAAGACATTTGAACACTGGTTGAAAATGAAATTAAGGAATAATTTAAAAAAATAGGTGTAAATGGTACATTGATGTGATTTTCAAGCAAGGCCAGATATGTGCTAATTATAATTGAATATTATTGAATGGATAAATGGTCATTAACTATTCTGTTTCCTAATTTGAAGAAAGTTGTTTGAAAATTGTCCAATAAAAGGGAAAAACATGACTAACATTCATAGGTAAGGTAATATCAGCCTAGAAAAGACTCTAATTCTCAGAGAATTTGTTAGAAATAACATGAGTATAATAAGTAGGTTATATTTAAGAAAAATGCACAGAAAATAAATTGCTTTCCAATATTGAAGTTAAAGTGTAAAATTTGGGAGAATAAGAGACTATTTTATCTCAAAAAGAATAATTTTAGGGCTTCCCCGGTGGCATAGCAGGTTGAGCGCCACATTGTGAAGCTGTGTGCAGCCTCTGCAGGCAAAGGTTCAATTCCTGGCCGGCCAGGGAGATTCCCACATGATGCGGCAGACCTCTCCTGCCTCGCCCGCTGCTCCCTTCAGCAGTGTTTTGGGTCTGTCTGCCTGTTCTGCTCCCTGCTCTGTCTCTGGTGAATTCTCTCACCTCCCATGCCACTGAATATACCCCAGTTCTTGTATAAATAAATAAATCTTTTAAAAAAATATTTTTAAAAGACAGGTAGTTTCTTGAAAGTCGATTTTAATTGTTCAGGCTATAAAACCATCCATGGTTGACCACTACCCTCTTCAAGTATGAAAGCTATAGTCTCAAAGGGGTGCTAAGTTATTCAAATATGACCATCAAAATTTCCCAAAGGGAAGAGCCAAAGGAAATAAAGTATAATGGTTAATTCTATGTGTCAACTTGACTGGGCTAAGGGACTCCCAGTTAGCAGACAAAACATTTCTGGGTGTGTCTATTAGGGTTTTCTAGAAGAGATTAGACTTAGTAAATAAGATAGCCTTCACCAGTGTGGGTGGGTATCATCTAATTTGGAATGTCTATCTTCTGTCCTCACATGTCAGTGCTCTTTGTTCTTGGGCTTTGGGCTTAGACCAGGACTTATAACAAAAACTACCCTCATTCTCAGCTTTCAGAATTGACTGAATTATACCACCAACTTTCCTGATTCTCCAGAGATAGAAAGGTCAATAAATACATATATTCACAGATATGCTATTATATGAATATATATCCATATATATTGACATATATTCATATATATCCATATTTTTTTCTGGAGAATCCTGACAAATATAGAGGATATCTCCCCAAAAGAAGAATTAGAGCTTAATCACCTAATAAAGAAAATTTCTTCACCCCCAGTATAGCAGGTCTTCAACATGTCTTGAACCAGGATTTCAGAATTGCTATGGAGCAGTAGTTGCTTTGTCTTCCATTCTCTTTTCTCAACAAGATTATCTTTTATAGTTACTTTCCTTCAGTTCCCCCATTTTAAACTAGGTGTAAGTCTCGTGGGAGTTGTAGATTATTCCTTTAGTTCTTAGGTCATCAGACCAAGAGAAGTGATACCAATATCTAATAGAGAGATCTGTACACCTCTGGGATGTTAAGCTGGATGCAATGCCTTGATGGGAGTTTGGGTCATATCCCTTGTATGCTAAGCCTAGTGTAAGGAAGGACATGAAAAATGGACATTTGAGATCAGAAGGGTAAATCAGGGCAGAGATAATCAATTTCCTTCTTTGATGATTTCCCATCTCAAGTTTATGTGGCAGCCTATGAGAACTCTTGTTAGTTTTACCCTATGAGTTCTGATTTGTTGTGCTTCCATTTTCATTTGTCTCAAGATGTTATTTTCATTTCTGTTCTTTGATCCAGTGTTGTGTAATCTCCACCTATTTGTGAATTTTCCAACTTTCTTCCGTTACTGATTTGTAGCATTGTGTTTAGAAAAGACACTTGGTTTGATTTTAGTTTTCTTAATTTTGCTAAGTCTTGTCTTGTGGCACAACATACCCTGAGAAATATTTAGAATATTTAGAAATATTAGAATAATGTATATTTTGCTGCTGTTGGATATAATATTCTCTATATGTCTGTTAGGCTCATTTGTTCTATAGTGTTCAAATCCAGTTTCCTTGTTTCCCTGTCCATTGTTGAGAGTGGGATATTAATGTCAACTAATATTGCTCTTTTTTTTCTCCTTTTTTTTTAAAGATTTATTTATTTATTTATTTATACAAGCACTGGGTACAGTCAGAAGCATGGGAGGGTGAGAGGATTCACCAGAGCCAGAACGAGGAACAGAACAGGCAGACCGATGAAACACATTGTTGAGGGGTGCAGTGGGCGCGGCAGAAGAGGTCTGTCGCCGCAATGTGGGACCCTCACTGGTGGCTGGGGATTGAACCAGCGCTGTAGAGGCTGTGGGCAGCTTCGCAGCCCAGAGCTCAACCACTACACCACCAGGGGAGGCCCTTTTTTTTCTCCTTTTCTGTTAGTGTTTGTTTTTTATATCTGAGTGCCCTGATGTTGGGTGAATATGCATTTAGGTAATTACTTTTTAAATGTGTCTAAGGAATGTTTTGTTTCAAAAACAAAAGTATATAAAAATACACTATATAGCAACATCAAATAAATTAAAAATAAGAAATGAGGCAAAGAGAAGGAAGCTTAGAACAGTGCTTGAATTCAAACCAAAAAATTATTTCTTCATTGGGTCATCATAAGAAAAATTCTACGAATGGTATGCCTTAATTCAAGAGTAGATTTCAATCTATCCAGAAAAATGGATGAATTACAAACCCTTTCAACAGTCTTTCTTAGTTTTTACTTCATCTGAGCTTCAATAGTGAACATCTCTGAATTTGAGATTAACCCCCTTGCAAAATAACTAGAATACAGCTATTCATTGTTACTAATTAAGTAGGGAGCCTTATGTTTTAACAATGTTTTAACATTGTCACTAATTAAGTAAAGAGCTGGGGGTAGCATTGACATTTTCTGGTGAATATTAAAATATGCAAAAAGCTGCCTATTTAGAAAGTCACTCCACCTGGTACTTGGAGTTGTGCCAAAGAAATAAAGTACTAGGAATAAGAATGAAATGGTCTTCAGAAAAGTAATTTGCTTTCCCTCTAACCTAAGGATCAATGGATAACTGATGTTCTAGAGTTCCACAACATAAAACACGGCAGCAATAATTTTGGTCTGGAAAATGTTAAATACTACCACCACTCTTTGTCATTTAAATGGCAAATGCTTTTATACTAAAATGTTTTTATACTAAAATATCCATAGAGCATCAAGATGTAAGTATTGTGAATTTCTTATTATATAGTATTTCACATGACTATTGCTTGCTTTTTTAATATAATATTAATCCAGAATTTCCAGAATTAAAATTTATCAAGTATGAAATTGACATTTTAAGTGATCTATCTGGTAAATGATACATAAGTGAAGCTCTAATTTTGTAACACAAAGGGAGCCATATTTTAAAGATAGAATTGCCTGTGCTGCAAATATTGGAAAGGTATAGTGAAATGGCTGATTCATTAGAAGTGAGTTTCTTCAGTTCTGGAACATCCTTCATCATTATTTCTTCCAAGTGGTGCCACAGTTTCTTCTTCCTCTCCTTTTGGAACTCTGATTAAATAAATAATAGAGTCTCCTACTCCCCTCCAGTCTCCTTGTTTTTCTATCTGTGCTGTCTCCTGCATAATTTCTTCTAAAACATCTTCTAATTTTTTATATACATCCACTAATTTTAAAATTTCCTACATTGTATCTCTGTCTTTATAAAGCATTGATTCTTTTTCAAATCTTATCAGTAACTTTTCACAAGATTCTTATTTTAAAATTTCTATTCCTTTATACATAAGTCAGGTTTCTTAAAATAATCTCTGTCAATTCCAATATCTACTACATTTTTTCCTGTAGTTTTTCTCATGGGTTCTTTTCCTTGTCTGAGTGTGTGTGCACAAGTAACACAAATACTATGTGTGTGTTACTGTGCACTACCAATTATTCTTTGAATAATATGTAAAGAAATTCTTTGAGGGCCTCCCCGGTGGCGCAAGCGGTTGAGCACAGTGCTGTGAAGCTCTCTGCAGCCTCTGCAGCTCAGGTTCGATCCTGGCTGGCCGGGGAGATAACCATATGGCACAGCAGACCTCTCCTGTCTCACCCACTGCTCCCCTCAGCAGTGTATTTCAGTCCGTCTGCCTGTTCTGCTCCCTGCTCTGTCTCTGGTGAATCCTCTCACCCTCCCGCACATCTGGCCTGTACCCTGGTTCTTGTATGCATGAATATATAAATCTTAAAAAAAAAAAAAAAAAGAAATTCTTTGAGGTCTAGGATGATTGTCCTTTATGACGACTCAAATCCCTTTTGGTTTTTTCTATGATGTATAGGTTATTTGGAAGTATGATATTAGTCCCCAAACATTTGAGGGGTTCCTAATTTTAGAGTTTCTTTAAAGTTAATAGACTTTCTTAGAAGTTTTAGGTTTTCAGAAAAATTGGGCAGGAAGTACAGTGTTCCCACATGCTCCTTCCCCATTGTCCACAGTATCCACTATTATTAACATGTTGAATTATTGTGATACATTTGTTACAACTATTTGCAATATACAATGGGGTTCACTCTGTTGTACAGTTCTGCATTTTGACAAATGTGTATATATATTCACCATTGTACTATCATATGAAAGAGTTTCACTGTCCTAAAACCCCCCTATAATTCTCCATTTTCTGGAATGTCATTTACTTAGAATAATAAGAGTATGCAGCCTTTTCAGATTGCCTTGTTTTGTTTGGCAATGTGCATGTGAGGCTCCTCTGTTACTTTTCATGCCTTGATAACTCATTCTTCAAATCAATGAATAATATTTCATTGCCTGAAATTACCACAGTTTGTTCATTCACTTATAGAAGGACATCTTGGCAACTTCTAGTCTCGGGCAACTATAACTGAACATACTATAAGCATTCATGTTCAGCCTTTTGTGTGGATGTAAGGTTTTACAATCATTTGTATAGGGGCCTCCCTGGTGGCTCAAGGGGTTAAGTACCTCACTATGAAGCAATCCGCAGCCTCTGCAGCACAAGCTTGATCCCCAGCTGGCCAGCGAGCAACCCACATGGGGAAGCAGACCTCTCCTGTCTCACCCGCTGCTCCCCTCAGCAGTGTATTTCAGTCAGTCTGCCTGTTCTGTTCCCCACTCTGTCTCTGGTGAATCCTCTCACCTCCTGCATCTCTGGCCTGTACACCAGCTCTTGTATGCATAAATAAATAAATTTTAAAAAATGAAAAATAAAATCATTTGTATAAATTCTTAGAATACTCAGTTTGATTCTCTTGCCCAAGGTTATATAGTTGGGGAGTAACACAGCTAGAAGTTGAACTCAAATAATCTGACCCAGAGTCTATACACTTAACCACTATGCTACATGTCACCTTGTGCTACGAGTCAGGTAAACACAGTAAGGGAAGATAAATGATGAGTTTTAAGGCTGATTTTGGAAGAGGACTAAGAGTTGGATAAACAGAAGTGGGAAACTTTCAATCTGAGGTATGTTGAAATGTTGCTTGGAAAAGTGTGAGATGGTGATGATTGTACAACAGTGTGAGTTGCTAATGCCACAGAATTATAACCTTAAAAATAGTAAATTTTGTGTTATGTGTCTTTTACCACAATTTTCAAAAAGTATAGAGTACATGTTGGTTCATGGATATAGGAGTAAATTAATCTGAAGATAAACTTTTATTGGGGAAATAAAAGGCAATGCAGTTGGATATGTTAATTGAGAATAAAATCAGTATGAAATTCTAATTATAGTCTTGGGGAATCATCAAAAATTTTAGAAGATAGAAAAGAGACGAAATCTACAAATTCAAAGTGTTAATTTGTGCTATATGAAAATTTACTGGGTTGGCAAAGCTAGAGGCAAGAGAACTAACTCAATTTAGTTTCAGTGTGTTTATAAGTACCTATCTCATTTCCTCTGAGAGCAGCTTTGTAGGATGGATAGTATTTTCCCCATTCTTTAATCACGGATGCTAAAGCTTATTCACATTCATAGTACTAGTATTTAGTAAAAGTATGGTAATTTGAAACCAGATCTCTTAACTTCAAATCCAGTGTGATTTATGGATATCAGAAATAACATGGACTTAGGAATCAGATAGACCTTTATTTTAATCCTGGCTCAATTTTATTAGCTATCTGATTTTATGAAGATTATTACCCTTCCCAGGCATCAATTTTCTTATCTTTGAAAGTGTGATAAAAATATCTACCTCCTAAGGATTAAATTCTACATACATAAAGTGATAAGCCGTAAGTACATAACACCAAGAAGTGCTCATACTTTTCATTCACTTTCTACTTCCTTAATTTCTGATGTTTATTTGACATTTACTTGTAGCATATATGAGAATCAGTAGTTTTTGATTGTCTTCTATTTAAAATTTCTCACTTGTAAGTTTTCTTGCATTGATGATGTTTTATCACATTACTCTCTTTCTAGATGGTAGGAAAGGAAATTTTTCTAATTAAAGGCACAGAATTCTAAAGAAAAATTATAAAAATGGTTTGGAAACTCATGTACATATTTACTTAACACCATTTCATATCTTTAAGAAGATTTTTGGAAACTTATTTAGAAAGCTGAAAAGTCCTTGAATACTAAGTGGCTTAACAGGAATTTTTTTAATGAGTTAAGTGTAAATGAATCAAAAACACACAAATTCTATTTTCTGTAAATAACACATGGTTTTGAAAACTGAAAATGTACTTGGATAAAAATGTTTCCTGTGTACTATTGAATTAAAACTCTTTAAAAATAAATTTCTCCAAAATGAGGTAAGTTCCATTTAGATGCTAGAATATTACAGTTGAACTTCTCTCTATACAGAAAAAAAAATATTGATCACATGATATATATTTTTTAAAGATTTATTTTATTTATGCATACAAGAGCTGGGGTATAGGCCAGAGGTGCAGGGGGTGAGAGGATTTACCAGAGACAGAGTTGGGGAGCAGAACAGGCAGCTCTGTTGAAATACACTGCTGAGGGGAGCAGCAGGCAAGACAAAAGGTCTGTTGCACCATGTGGGTAGCTCCCTGGCTGGGGATCGAACTCGTGCTGCAGTGGCTGTGGATAGCTTTGTAACACTGACACTTAATCCCTTGCACCACCAGGGAGGCCCAATATTTTTTATTTTGTTGAGACAAAATTACTTTAGGATGGTGTCCGAGGTTACATCTGATGAGACTTCTTGGGTATTTTCATTTTCACAATGGGTAGAATTAACAATTCTCTTTCTGAACAAAGAAATAGCAATTGTTTCATCAACCTAAATTGTTCACGTGGGAGCAACTTTACGGCCTCAGAACAGTAGGGTGGGAGTGACTGGACAGGTATGAGTGGACAGGTTTTGGAGAAATATGGCATAACAATTTTCTAAGAAGAGTCATTTATTTTGTCAGAAAAGCAAAATTTATCAGCTGAATTTTCATCAAGGTATTCAAGATATTAAAACCTTACACTAATGTTGTCAACTAATAGCAGTGTCTCCAAATTCTTTAGTTACACCATGCGTATGACTGACCCCCTCTTTCTTTCTTTCTTTTTTTTTTTTTTTAGAGATTTATTTATTTATACAAGCACTGGGTACAGTCAGAAGCACGGAAGGGTAAGAGAATTCACCAGAGCCAGAGCGGGGAACAGAACAGGCAGACTGATGAAATACACTGCTGAGGGGAGCAGGGGGCACAGCAGGAGAGGTCTGCGCGCCATGTGGGACCCTCGCTGGTGGCCGGGGATCGAACAAGGGCTCCAGAGGCTGCGGGCAGCCTCACAGCCCAGCGCTCAACTGCTCTGCCACCAGGGAGGCCCGACCCCCTCTCTTTCTAAGGAAATAGCTACCATCTTTGAAATTCAGGTGACACATATCACTATTCTGCTTTAAAATCATCCAGTTTCGGGCCACCCCTGGTGGCGCAGGTGGTTGAGCACAGAGCTGTGAAGCTGTCCACTGCCTCTGCAGTGCTGGTTCGATCCCGGCCAGCGAGGGTCCCACATGGCGTGGCAGACCTCTCCTGTCACGCCCGCTGCTCCCCTCAGCAGTGTATTTCGTTAGTCTGCCTGTCCTGTTCCCCGCTCTGTCTCTGATGAATCCTCTCACCCTCCCACATATCTGGCCTGTACCCCAGTTCTTGTATAAATAAATAAATCTTTAAAAAATAAATAGTACCATCCCGTTTCTTCTTTTGGTATTAAAAAGAATTTCCAATCATTTGAAATAGTGGATATTATAATTTGCAGTTCTCCTCTCTCCTAAGATGGTGAAATTAACTGCACTGTTAGTTGTAAAATAAAAATATGTAGATAAAATTCTTTTATAATAAAGCATATATTTGTACAGTGAAATGGACTCTAATATATGACCAAATAGACATTGATTAAAAGGACCAGATGCACTGGCATAAGGATAGACATATAACCCAGTGGAATAGAACTGAGAGTCCAGAAATAAACCCTCAACATTTACAGTCAATTGGTATTCAAAAGTGTATTCACTGGGGAAAGAATATTCAATGGGGAAAGAATAATCTTTTCAAAAAATCATGCTGAGAAAACTGAATATCTACACCCAAAAGAATAAATTTGGACCCCTACCTTATACTGTATATGAAATTTAACTCAAAATAGGTCAAAGACCTAAATGAATCAAAGACCAATTCAAATGAAAGCTAAACCAGAAAACTATTAGTGGAAACTAGGCATAAATCTGTATAACCTTAGATATGACAGTGATTTCTAGATATGATACCACAGGCATAAGCCATAGAAGAGAAAAAATAAATTGGACTTCATCAATATTAAAAACTTAGGTGCTTCAATTTGCAGCAACATGGATGGAGCTGGAAGAGATCATGCTCAGCGAAATAAGCCACAAAGAAAAAGAAAAATAACGGATGGTCTCACTCATAGCAGGAATCTAGAAAACCTAAATAAGGGACAAGGAAAAAGAATAACTATAAGAAAGAAAAAAATCACAATCAACAAACAACTATAAACCAGAGACACACTATGGGGGCGGGGGAGAGGAGGGATTGGGGTCAAAATAAGGAGGGTGCAATTGTATGGGGAACATAAAAATATAAAAAAAAGATAAACAAAAAATAAATCAAGAAAAAAAGAAAAAAAAACTTAGGTGTTTCAAAGGACACCATCAATAAGTGAAAACCTACAGAATGGGAGGAAATTTTGCAAATCATCTAATAAAATACATAAAAAACCAACAGACTCAATAATAAGAAGACAAAATACCCAACTTAAAAATTGGCAAAGAACATAATAAACTTTTCTCAAAAATGGTATAGAAAAGACCAATAAGCACATTAAAAGAAAATCGTTGTCACCAGGGAAAGTCAAATCAAAACCACAATGTGATATGACTTTAACCAAAAATACAGATAATAACAAATGTTGGCAAGGATATAGATATATTAGAACCTTCTAATATATCTAACAGAAATAGAAATGCAAAATGTTGTGTATCTTCTTTGGGAAATAATCTGATTATTATTTTAGAAGTTTAAACATAGAGTTACCACATGTTCCTTGAGTCCACCACTGAATATATACCCAAGAGAAATGAAAACATGTCCACATAAACACTTTGTACATGAAAGTTGACAGCAGTATTAGTCATTATAAGCAAAATACAGAAACAACCTAAGTGTCAACTAGTAGAATGGATAAAAAAATGTGTTACACACACACACACACACACAGGAACATTATTTAATAAGAATAAATGAAGTACTGATACATGCTTACAACATAGATGAACCCTGAAAATATCATGCTATGTGAAAGAAGCCAGTCACAAAATGTCACATTTTGTGATTTTATTTATATGAACTGTCTATAAT
The DNA here is from genome assembly GCF_014898055.3 of Talpa occidentalis. NCBI lineage: Eukaryota > Metazoa > Chordata > Mammalia > Eulipotyphla > Talpidae > Talpa > Talpa occidentalis. The sequence continues at coordinate 23,293,343 of NW_023601104.1, forward strand.
AGGCAAACTCATAGAAATAGAAAATAGGGCCTCCCTGGTGGCACAGGGGTTAAAGACAAGCTATCAAGCTATCAAGCTATCGCCAGCCACAACAGCACAAGTTCGATCCCCTGCTGGCCAGATCTCTTCTGCCTCACCCCACTCTCTCTGGTGAATCCTGTCACCCCCCGCACCTCTGGCTTACACCCTAGTTCTTGTATGCAAAAATAAATATTTTTTAAAAGAAATAGAAATAGAAAATATAGTACCTACCTAGAGCTGGGAGAGTTGAGGAAAAGTGGGAGAGTGGAGAGTGCTAAACAAGACAGGGTTTCTTTGGGAGGTGATAAAAAATATTCAGAAACGGATTGTGTTGATGGATATACAGTTTTGTATATTTTGTATATACTAAAGACTACTGAATTGTAACTTTAATGGGTAAATTGTGTGGTATATGAATTATATATCAATAAGACTCTTTTGTTCCCTAAAAGGACCAGAAACAACTGATAAATAGGAATGTTGGGTAATTTTTTACTTGTAAAATATCTTCAGGTAATTTATACCTGAAGTACTTTATTTGCACACTAAATTTCACGTTAAAGGGGTTTGAGAGAAAGAAGATAGACAATCTGTAAAGGTCTGTCTGTTACAGTCTTTTCTCCCTTTTCTATTTTCCAGATATTTATCAGCACACTGGTTAGAATATAAACCTAATTTAACCATTAATTATATGTTAAGTCATCTGACATATATTTCCTTTTTCCTAGCATATGCCAGGTTTTTGGTACTAGAGGTGCAGTGTTGAATAAGACAAATTTCCTGCTATCAGCATATATTCAAGTAAGGGGAAATGAATGGGTTGGCAAGAAGAAAGCTCCCTTTAAGGAAATGACATTTGAACAGATACCTGGATAACAAAAATGTGAAGGAAGTGACTATCAAGTAGGGAAATGCAGAGCATAAAGGCCCTGAGTTGAGAGGAAGTTTGGTACAATATTGAATGGTGGTTCTCCAATTCGAGTATGCACTGAAAACAACTGGAGAACTTGTTAATGCAGATTGCTGGCTCCACACAGAAGGTCTTATTAAGTAAACTAGTATGGACCCAAAAATTTGCATTCTTACCAAGTTCCCAAGATATTCTGAGGTTGCTGAGAATTACTGTGTTAGAGAAACAGGAAAGAAACTATTGTGGCTGGAGAAATTTGAGTAACTGGGAGAACGATTTACAGTAGTGTGCCCAAGCCAGCTTATACCAGCTCAAAGAGCCAAAAAGTACGTCTCTTCTCAACATCATATTCACTGATGTCCCATTTTTAGATTGACCATGGTGGGAGTATTTATACCTTGGAAACTGGCAAATGCAGCAAATCAAGGATGCCATACCAGAGGTAAGGATCAAAGAGGTAGGCAGTGGAGGACTTGGAGAGTCTTTTATTCCATGACAAGGAATTTGGACTTAAGTATAAAGGCAGTGGGACGCCTTTGTAGAGTTGTGAACAAAGGAGATATGAGATCTGATTAAGTGTAACATCCTGACTAGTGGGTGAAGTACAGATTATCATGGGTATGGTTGTACCCTCTAAATTCAGTCTCTTGGGCCTCCCTGGTGGCGCAGCGGTTGAGCGCTGGGTTGCGAAGCTGCCCGCAGCCTCTGCGGCGCCGGTTCGATCCCCGGCTGCTCCCCGGCCACCAGAGGAGGGTCCCACATGGCGAGCAGACCTCTCCTGCCGCCCGCTGCTCCCCTCAGCAGTGTACTTCGGTCCTTCTGCCTGTTCTGCTCCCCGCTCTGGCTGTGGTGAATTCTCTCACCCTCCCGCGCTTCTGACTGTACCCAGTGCTTGTATAAATAAATAAATAAATAAATAAATAAATAAATAAATAAATAAATAAATCTTTAAATCTTTAAAAAAGGAAAAAAAATCTTTAAAAAAAAAAATAAAAAAAAATAAATTCAGTCTCTTCTTGGGTACAATTAACTGTTCAGCTAAAGGCTACTTTCTCAGCCTTCCTTGCAGCTACATGTGGGTATATGCTTAAGGATACGCCAATAGAATGTAAATAAAATGTCGTGTGATTTCTGAATCACTGGATAAAGAAGAAATCCTTGCCTTAATTGTTGACTCTTTTCCCTTCTGGAAAGCCACAACCCAGAGATATTAGTGACCCAGTGTTGTCCATGCAAATGATGACAATGCTCAAGGACATAAAGAGAAGCAATGACTTAGAAGCAACCCTGGTCTCTAAATCACTGCAAAAGCAGTTTCCAACCAATTTGTGAAAGAGAAAGAAATGTTTTTCTTTTAGCAACAAGCAACAATATTACTGGGTCTCTTCCTTACAGTAGTTCTTACCCTAATAGCAGAAATTAGAGTGGAAGCAGGGGGTAAGGATTAGGAGTTAATAATATCAATAGCTCAGTCAAGAGATGATGGTGGTTTGAATTGGAGTATATGCCAACTGGGCCTACTTGCTCTCAGACCCATTCATTTTCCTTCCCTTCCTTTGCTGACTGGTCCCTGCATTCTGCATTTTCCAGATGACTTGTCAGTTGGCTTGTGGCTGAAGTTAGGCACTATTTGGATATGGGAGGGACTAGAGAAAGATTATTTTCTTTCTTTTTCCTTTTGTCTCTATTTCTGCTTCAGGCAACATTTCTGGCAGGAATGGAATGACTCCAGTGTGTGCCATATGACATCATAATGAGTCCAGCTTCATCTGCTTTAGCGTGACCTCTCCTCCTTTTATCTTCCCAGTTTATACATGGTGGCAGTTTCCTAATGCTGTTAATTTCTGAGTTACCTCATCATCCCATTTAGTTTCTCACTTCTCACATCACTTTTGTAACCAATTCCCTGCATCAAATCTTCTTTGTTTTAAACTTCTATTTTCTAGGTTAAGCCTGGACTAATAAGGGTGGTAGATTAGTGAGAAATGTTGGGGATCAGGGCATAGTTGGAGGTAGAAATGACGGAATTCACGAGGGATTTGATATGGGATATGAGGGAATTAAATTTCAAAAATGAACATTTCCCTGAAACCTCCCCACTAAACTACTTCTCAGTCTTCCCAGTCTCCAAAAAATTGCACCATCATTTGCCCAGTCTTGAAACAAAAATCCAGGCTTCATCCTTAATCCACTAGATTACTCACCCTGTCCATCACACCATTTTATCCCAGCTTTTGTGACGTGGGGATTTGTCTGGATTTATAAGAATCCACATACACCTCCTCACACCTGATCAAAACTTTAGACTGGAAAGAAAGCCAAATACAGACATTACTGCTGATTTCAAAAATCTAGTGAACTTCACAAAGATTGTGCTTTAAGAAAGAAATTGGATTCTGTATCTAGATTAGATAGCCTGACTTCTGTACTGTACCATTACCAAAATAGTTTCAGGGAGAGTAGGAAAGTATAATGACCTAGATTTTGCTATATCTGTTGGGAAACCAGAGCATTTTTAGATAGGCTGAGACATAGAAGCCAAAGCATGCTTGGGAGAGCCTAAGAAAGTGGAAAGTGATCACTGGTTACAAGGATTGATGCTCAGAAAACTATTTTCCTTTGATGGAGTAGTACTGAGGATAAAGACAATATATGGGAAGGAAAAAAGACTTCCTTATTCATTAACTCTGTGACTCTGGACAATTTAACCACTCTGTGCTGAGGTTTGCCAATCTATGAGGAACACAGAAAGCAATTCTTACCTTGTAGGATTGTTGTGGACTTAAATCATGAGAAAGGCCTTAGAATATGGCAACAGCATGCCTTTACGTTCATTTTTCTTCCCTTTCCTCTACTCCCATGTGGATCACATTGTAGGGTAAATGAACTACTGTTACTTAGTACACCCTCAGTTAATAACTGTTGATCTTCTACACATGTGTTCCCAGATCAAATGTCAGCTGTGGGTTTTTGTTTTTTGTTTTTTTTCCCCAAAGATTTATTTATTTATTTATACAAGTACTGGGTACAGTCAGAAGCGCGGGAGGGTGAGAAAATTCACCAGAGCCAGAGGGGAGAGCAGAGCAGGCAGAGTGACAAAATACACTGCTGAGGGAGGCAGCGGGCGGCAGGAGAGGTCTGCGCGCCATGTGGGACCCTCCCCGGTGGCCAGGGATCGAACCAGCGCTACAGAGGCTGCGGGCAGCTTCGCAACCCAGTGCTCAACCGCTGCACCACCGGGGAGGCCCTGTCAGCTATGGTTTGATTCATAGCTAAGATAAAATGTTTTCACTGCAGAAATTCATTACCAATTTGTTTAAACTTGTGGAGAAAATATTTGTGGCTAATGGAGTAGGGTACAAAAATTTAGGGAAGAAAGGCAAAATATGATTATATTTGTTAAGTGCAACACTAGCAGTTACAAATATAAGAAGTATGGCCTTATAAGCAGCTCTTCCCTCATGAATACCATATTTCATTTTTCTGGATCTACTGCATTATATTGAAAGTGTACTATAGAGAACTCATATTTACTTGCTTCCTATTTAAACAAGATTAATTAAAACGTCTCATAAATTTGATTTTTAAATATTCCTTATATAAAACCTTGGTTCTCCAATATATAAAGCCATTCTAGACAAAGTGTAATTGAAAAGGATAAGTAAAAATGATGAGGACATGGTGGTTTTATTTTATTTAATGTATTTTCTGACATCCTTTCAATTTAATAATAATAAGCATGCATGGGGCCTCCCCGGTGGCGCAGTGGTTGAGCGCTGGGTTGCGAAGCTGCCCGCAGCCTCTGCAAAGCCGGTTCGATCCCCGGCTGCTCCCCGGCCACTAGAGGAGGGTCCCACATGGCACGCAGACCTCTCCTGCTGCCCGCTGCTCCCCTCAGCAGTGTACTTTGGTCCTTCTGCCTGCTCTGCTCCTGCTCTGGCTCTGGTGAATTCTCTCACCCTCCCGCGCTTCTGACTGTACCCAGTGCTTGTATAAATAAATAAATGAATCTTTGCAAAAAAATAAATAAATGAAAGAATATACCTTTAAAAAAAATAAGCATGCATTAATTTTTCTTCCGCAAATAAATTAAGTTTCAAAATACCAAATACAGTTTTTGTATGATTGCTGGACTCTCTGCTCAAGAGTTGGCTTGTTCTTTCTGTTTATACCTAAAATAAAATGAAAATATTAAAATTAGCCACTTTTCCTCATAAACAGGTATAATGGTTAATTCAGTGCGTCAACTTGGCTAGGCCATAATACCTTACATTTGGTCAAAAACCAGTCTACTTGTCACTTCGAAGATTTTTTTTAGATTGAATTGACATTTAAATCAGTAGACTTTGAGTAAAACAGATTACTTTCCATAATGTGAGTCGGCCATATCCAGTCAATTGAAGGCCTTAAAAACAGAGAACTGACATTCCCCAAGGAAGAATTATGCTTCCAAGCTGCTTTCTCAGATTGTTTTCAGATTCCAGCTACCACATCAACTCTTCCTGAGGTCTTATCTTGCAGATTTTAGAGATACCAGTCCTATAGTCACATCATGAGTTTTTTTTCCTTAAAATAACTCTGTGTATGTGTGCGAGTATTATTCAATGCCATAAAATATGTATATAATATATATGCATGTGTGTGTTTTGTATTAGTCCCATTATCTGGGGGCATATGTCCAAGACCCCCAATGGATTCCTGAAGCCATGTATACTAATGCTATATTTCTATGCTTTGTCTTCTATATACATACCTATGACAAAGTTTAATTTATAAATTTGACAAGTAACACTAATAACAACTAATAATAGAACACCACCACCAATATGCTAAATACAAGTTTTATGAATATGGTCTCTCCCTCTCATTCTTTCTCAAAATGTCTTTTTTACATAATATTTTCATACTAGGTAACTAGAATGGATAAGGAGGGAATACTGTATGCATGTATAACATACATATTATATATAAATATTATGACACACATATATAGTAATACATATATAAAGTATATATATGTATATATACCTTATTTGTTCTGTTTTTCTGGAAAACCTTGAAATATTAAGTGGGAAATATTAAACCAAGCATCAGTATAGCAAAAAAAAATTTCTCAATGTTTTTAGACCTTGTAACAGTTGCTATTTTATCATTCATTTTCCATTGATTTTCTATATCAAAATGCTGTCACGTTTTTTTTCCTACAAGGACTATTGTCTCAAAAATTTAACATGAAAATTTTTTCATTTATTCTTTTAATTTTTAATGTCTCAATTGATATATAATTCACATGCCATTGAAGTCGCCCATTTAAAGTATATAATTCACTGATATTTAGTGTACTCAGAGTTGTGTAGTCATCACATCAGTCAATTTTAGAAAGTTTTCATTTTCCCAAAAAGAAATCTTGTATCCTTTTGCAACCACTCCCATCTGGCCTCCACTATTAAACCTTAAGTAACCACTAAAATCTATGGATTTGCCTATTATGAAATTCCATGTAATAATAATAGAAGCATAAAACATGTGAATGCTTTCTGACTGGCTTCTCTCACTCAGAATAAAACTTTCAAGGTTCATCCAATTTGTAACATCAATACTTCATTTCTTTTTATTGCCAAATGACATTCAATTGTATGGCTATACCACATTTTATTAATCCATCCCATCAGTTAATGGACATTTGGGTTGTTTCTACATTTTGATTATTTTCATTTTTCTTGATCTTAGTACTAAAATGTGATATGACTAAACGGTAGGCAAGGAGAAAAAAAGTTTTGAATACTGAAAAGTTAATTATATAAGTGATGACTGAGTTCTCAGAAAACAATAATCAGTATAGGTCTGCTTCCTATTAACTAATCATTTCTAAATCCATAATTATTAATGAAATGCCTTTCAAAATAGCTTCTTATTACAAGTATTGATGTTTAAGTGCTTCCGTTTATGGGACCAGAGAATGAAATGACTGTCTTGGCAGCATAGCCCCAGTTGTATATAAACCAAAGGATTAAGAGTACTTTGAGAAAGAGTAACAATGTATTCTGCTTGGCCTGGAAAATGATGTTAAATTTATATATAACGTATGGATGATTATATTATAACCACATGAGGGTTTCTATCAAAACAGCATTTCTGTTACGAGATCATTTCCAGTTCACAAAATGTATTTTTTACATTAGAATCATGCTGGGCTTATGTCAGATTGAATGTACATATTTCCCTGTCAACTTAATTTCAAAAATTCATTTCTAAAAATGAAATGAATAAAAATTTCAGACTTTGTGTAACAACTATCCATGCCAGTCTGTAGAGGAAAGCTTAGATTTAACCCAAACATTACTTCATGTAATATAATTTCTGTCAATATTGTAAAATCCCAAGGGGTAAAATACTTTTCAATCACCCTTAAACTAGCTGGTATAGTCAGTATTGCCTCAAAGGTTATTTTAAAAAAAGTACCTAATTTTACATAGAGCAGAGGTATATTCTAGAAAGAACATAAAGTCAACTGAGCCTAGTATGGAATGTAGATTTAAAATTTTCATAATCTAAGGAAGACAAGCAGTAACTTACTGTGCATTTAAAGTTTTTGCCTTCTCACCAGGAAGTGCTCACCTACTAAACTTTATGTTTGGTTTGCCTATAGGTATGTTTATATAATTTTAACTATTAATAGAATATATTAACTTGACTTGCATTCTTTTTACACAAGTCCAGCCAGATCAAATTGTTAAGTGAACAATGTTTAAAGACCATGGTAACACAAGGAATAAATTGTTACTGATTAAAATGCACACATTGCATTCAGATTAGAGTCATTTTTCAAGGCTTACCTGAATTCACACTTTTTTCCACAGTAGAATAGGCTATAGATACATAAACATAAAAAATTAACTTGCAGAACAGCTTAATGAATACATTTAGCTGAAGGAATAAGAGTTCTTAGGTCATAATCCCAAAATCAAAATAAGAACAACTATTTTCCCTCAAATCTAAAACCTATGGGAAACCTATGGGGAAAGATATTGATGGCTATGATCAAAGAATTCAAAGGACATTAAGATGTTGCATGAAACCCACACAACTGGGAATGAACCAATGCAGGTGTCTTTCTGTGAATGGTGCTACTTTTTGCTCTGCTTTCTCATCATAATGCTCTTGATTACATTGTCAGCTGGGTCTCCTTGGTGTAAATATCCTTAATATTACCTAAAAGATTTCTCTAACTTGGAGGTTTCTAAAAACAAAGTACTTACTTGAAAATGACTTATCCTAAACTACAAAAGAATAATTAGTTGGATAAAATTGGATAAAATTCCAATTTTCCAAGAAAATCACCCAAAAGAAGAATGAGAAACACAAATAAAAGTTATGATGCATTCAATAGATAGAAGGGTTGCCTACACCACAAATACAAGAGCTGCCAAAAACAGTGAAGATCAAACAAAATGTGGGTGGAAGCAGAAGGGGATAACTGAGATTTCAAATCCTAGAGAGAGCTGCCACTACCCCCAAGACAAGGAGAATGCCCTAGACACACGTGTCCTAACAGGGAGAGGGTGTTTGGGGACATTAACAAAGGAATCCATGCAACAATGTGATTCTGAGGAGCAAGGTGATAGGACTGAAAAAGGACTCATGACAAGTCAATTTTAAGAAATGTTCTGTAAGTGAAGCAGATGACTGAAAAGAGCCTGAATAGTGGGAATCTTATAGCTGCATCTCCCTGTTAGCCAGGGAGAAATAACAGTTAAATGGACTCTTATACCTAACTAAGGGCTCTAGTGAGAATGCTACTAGCCTTGGACACAGAATTAGCATCTCTAACATACGAACCATTTTCAAATAGCTGATCATGGAAAAGCCCACACATCCGACATGAGAAATCAAAATCAAACCACCCACATCTATATAAAATATTACAAGAAAATAGGGAACAAGAAAACAAATGTAGATGAACAAATATATGAGTATTTCCATGTAGCAGAAGAAAAGGTTGACCACAGATGTAAACTGTTAACTAAGAAATTCATCTCTATGATAAGATTTCATGTATTTAAAGTCTTAAAAAAGAAGGGAGAGAAATCAATGAAACCAAAAATTGGTCTTTGAAAAGATCAATTAAATTGATACCCCCCCCCACTAGGCTAACTAAAAAAAAGAGAGAGAACACAAATCACTGATATATAAATGAAAGAGTGGATAGCACTACAGATACCATTGACATTAAAAGGACAATAAAGGGATACTATGAACAACTCTATGCTCATAAATTTGATAACCTAAATGAAATGGACCAATTCCTTGAAAGACAAGTCTGCAAAAATTCAAGCAAGAAATAGATATGAATAGCCCTAAATCTGTTAAAGAATTATATACATAATTATATAATTACTTTAAATTTATATTTAAAAGTATATATAATTACTTTTAAATTACATTTACTCATTGATGGTACATAGAAAGCAATTGGTTTTTGTATACATATATAATTTTGTATCCTACAATCTTGCTATAAACAATTATTAGTGCCAGGATTTTTTTTTGTCAATTCCACTAGACAATCTACCAGACAATCATGTTGCCCACAAGCAGAGACAGTTTTATTTCTTTTTTCAGTCTGCTTACCTTTCATTTCCTTATATTTACCTTTTATTATTTATATAATTTTATATATAATTAATAAAAGGAAATATAAATGGCTCTAAAATTTACATGAAAATATACTACATCACAGGGACATCCATGATGGGGCAGGGGTTAAAGACAGAGCTATCAAGCTATCACCAGCCACTGCAGTACGAGTTTGATCTGGTGCTGGCCAGGGAGCAACACATATGGCACAGCAGACCTCTCCTATCTCGCCTGCTGCTCCCCTCAGCAGTGTATTTCAGTAGATCTGCCTGTTATCCTCCCCACTCTCTCCGGTGAATCCTTTCACCCCCCGCACTTCTGGTCTACACCCCAGTTCTTGTATGCATAAACAAATCTTTTTTTAAAAAAAAGAAAATATATTTCATTGCATTCATAGTGAGAAAGGCAAATTAAAATTAAAGTACAATATCATGGTTAACCAATCATACTGGAAAATATCACCAAAATTGGTAACAGTGCCTTAGCAAGAATATGTTAGAGAGGCATTTTCATATATTGCTGACAGGAATATAAGTTAGTGCAACATCAGGTAAGTGATTAGGCAACATTTGTTCAAAATTACAAACACATAAAGTCTTAAAATTAATAATTCGACCTCTAGAATTCATTCTATAGATTACTTACATATGTACAAATAATATATGTGTAATACAAGTCTTTATGTATTATTTGTAATAACAAAAGACTGGAAACAACCCTAATGCCCATCAGTGTGGTCTAGTCAAATAAATTATGGTATAGCCATTTGGTATAAAACTATGCCGTGAAGAAAGATGGGTAAATGTATTGTTTATATATATATATATATATATATATGTACAAGTTCTGAGATAAACAAGTTTCAGAGTATACAGAGAGCTATTTTCATGTAAAAACTGTAAGTACGCATTTGTTCATAAGTGTATTGAAGGATGTGTAAGATATTGGTAATATTAGTTGCCTCTGAGGATGAATAGGTGGCTGGGTGGGAGGAAAAGAAAATTTATTATTGTATAGTCTTGTACTTTGGGAATTCTGAAATGGGAATTCATACCTATTTGTAAGTAAGTAAGAAAAAAAGCATCTTGGGCCTCCCTGGTGGCACAGTGGGTTGAACGCAGCGCTGTGAAGCTGTCCGCAGCCTCTGCAGCACAAGTTCAATCCCCGGCCGGCCAGGGAGCTACCCACATGGCACAGCAGACTTCTTTCTCGCCCACTGCTCCCCTCAGCAGTGTATTTTGGTCATCTGCCTCTTCTGCTCTCTGCTCTGTCTCTGGTGAGTCCTCTCACCCTCCTGTGCCTCCAGTCTGTACCCCAGCTATTATATAAAAATAAATAAATCTTTTTTTAAACTAGCAACAACAAATGTTGGCGAGGGTGTGGAGAAAAAGGAACTCTCCTGCACTGTTGGTGGGAGTGCAAACTGGTCCAACCACTATGGAGAGCTGTGTGGAGATTTCTGGACCTACTAAACATAGAGCTTCCATATGATCCAGCAATTCCACTCCTAGGTATTTACCCAAAGGACACAGAAACATCAATTCCAAAGAACACCTGCACCCCTATGTTTATAGCAGCACTATTTACAATAGCTAAGCTTTGGAAACAGCCCAAATGCCAAAAGTAGATGACTGGATCAAGAAGATGTGGTACATATATACCATGGAATATTACTCAGCATTCAAAAAAGATAAACACATGCAATTTGCAGCAACATGGATGGCGCTGGAAGGGATCATGCTCAGTGAAATAAGCCAGAAAGAAAAAGAAAAATACCGGATGGTCTCACTCATAGCAGGAATCTAGAAAACTTAAATAAGGGACCAGGAAAATGAATATAAGAAAGTGAAAATCAAAATCAACAAAAACTATGAACCAGAGACACTTTTTGGGGGGTGGGGGGCGGGAGGGGAGGGATTGGGGTCAGAATGGGGGTTTGCAATTGTATGGGGGAATATAAAAATAAAATTTATTATTTAAATAAAATAAATAAATAAATAAATCTTTTTTTAAAAAAAGTAACTTGTAAATTTGTTGTTTATGTCTAATATCTTTTCTGGAGACTAAGAGGTTAATCAGAAGTGGCTGAGGTAAGTGTCCTGGGCTGCCTAGTCTCCTACCAACCCAATTTCGGGTTATTTGTCACCTTCTTCTATGTCTTCTGAGTCTTACCTATTCATATTTCCATGATAGCATGAGTCAGAATAATGCTTCTTTGCAGCAAGGCTTTTAAGATTTTAAGAAATTCTCGTGCTATTCAAATAAAAACACTCCAAAATCCATTTAAACAGAAATATTTATAAAATCTAAATTTTTTTTATTGCATTGAAGTTAATTAAGGAGGTTTCTTTCAATTTGTTTTATAATCTGTCAAATTAGAAATACTTCCTTTCTCTTGAATAAGCCATATTTTAATTCTTTTATATAAGAATGAGGCAGATACTTGGGACTCTGAAAAACAGAAACTGGACAAAAGTGATCCATACACTCTTTTATTTTCTATCAAGTCCAGTATGCAAAAAATTATTTTTAGTCATTCTCTTTTCAACTTTTGCTTGAAGGTAGAAAACTTCAATTGTCTAAGCATTCTTAGGTGCTGAGTATATGAGGCTTGCTTACGACTGGAAGTAAACTCTATAGGGGTTATTAGAAACCCACAGGTAATCCCTGCAGGATATTTCTAGGTCATTGGCCTAGCACTTTGGAGGGCAATCCTGACCCCCTATATTAAAAAAAAATATATAATCTTTCATGAGGTAGAGATTGTAGCCTTCTAATGAAATTTACTTACAATCTCCTGATGCCCTCTTAAGCTTCTACCAATGGCAAAGTCCCATTAGACCTGTCCATTCTAAAGCCTATTTGATATTAAAACAAAAGGAAAGGTCTCTGCCTAAGTAGATTAGGGAGACAAGATCAAGCAAGCCAGATTTCTAAACAAGGGAAACTTTAAGCATGGAATTTGCATATATTATTCATTCTCCCTCCATGCAAACATGCAGATATTGCTCAGTGAACTTTGGCCTAACATGCTTAAAAACAACTGTTACAATATTAGTATCCCCCTTTCTGTGGCTGCTGCCAGAGCAATTTCAAGCTCTGCTGGGGATTTTCACAGTAACTGTCTCTCAACACTCTCCAATATCCTTCTCTAAAATGCCACTTGGAATTTTGTAAAGTGAAATGGTTTCTTTGCCTCCGTGTGGCAAGTTTCTGCTCTGCACATTCCATGTCTGCTTCTTTGTTTGGCATTTTTCCCTCCTGTCTTAGCTTGTGGCAAAAGAGTAACCTCCAGGTCAAATTTAATTGAATGAAGAATTAGACACAGTAAAGGAATACTGGAATCTATGTTGTACCCTGTGTAATACTACTAAGCACCCTTTATTCCACTTGGCTATAGCCATCTAGGGTTTTGTGTTTAAATTGTTTTAAGTGTGCTCGTGTTCTATAATATGGTCATCTGTTCTTTGGATCATGTGTTTATGCACCTTGAGTTAGTGCCTTTTTCCGTCCATGTTCATCCCTCCATTTGTTTATGGAAAAAAATATTATTTATTGTTGTCTACTGGTCTTACAAACAAAGTGTCAGAAAAAAGGACAAAACTTGCAAGTTGACCACAGATCTGAGACATCAGAAGGGGAGAGAGTGGGGGCAGGATCAAAACAAGGGAGGGAAGAGCACAAGGGACTATGGTGATAGATCACAAGGGTTATGATGGTGGGAGAACTAAGGGGATTACATCTTAGAAGAGAAATCAAATGTCCAAAAATTAGCAATGATGTAAGGGAAAAAATTAAAAGTACTTCATCTAAAAATAAACTTAAGAATAATATCTACTGGGCTCCCCTGGTAGCGCAGGCAGTTGAGCGCAGTGCTGTGAAGCTGTCTGCAGCCTCTGCAGCACTGGTTCTATCCCCCCAGCCAGCCGGCGAGGGTCCCACATGGTGCAGCAGATCTCTCCTGTCACGTCTGCTGCTCCCCTCAGCAGTGTATTTCGTCAATCTGCCTGTTGTGTTCCCCTCTCTGTCTCTGGTGAATCCTCTCCCCCTCCCACGCATCTGGCCTGTACCCCGGTTCTTGTATAAATAAATAAATCTTACAAAAAAAAAAAAGAACAATATCTACTCCACGGGGGTGAGACAGTGAGTGGTATTCCTCTCCCTAGATGAATACTTGGGAGCAGTCTCATCACCTTTCTGACCAACTGTATAATTATATCATAAATGTAACCTTAGAATCTCCATTTCCAGAAATAATTACAATTCTTAACTTTGTTTAAGCAGGTATGGAACTGCTTTTAATATAGGAACCAGTAAACACATGTTGTAATTCCTGTTGCTGCTATAACAAATTACCTCATTAATGACTTAAAACAACACAAATTTATTAATGAACAGTTCCTAGCTTAGAGGTCCAACATGGCTCTTAGTGGACTAAAAGCAAGATATTGACAGGGATATGTTCCTTTCTGAGGGCTTTCCTGCCTTTTCTGGCTTCCAGAGGGTGCATTCATTCCTTGGTTCATAACCCCGTTCCTTCATTTTTGAAGCCAGTAATATCACATCTATTTAATCATTCTTCCATTATCACTTCTTTCTCTCTGACCACAGATGGGAAAGGCTCTCTGATTTTAAGGATTCATGATTAGATTGGGCCCATCATGATAATCCAGGATAATTCCCTAGCTCATGGTTTCTAGCTTAATCACATCTGCAAAGTCCCACATCATTCATTCAAATCAACATTATCCTTCACTTGGCTTATTGCAATAGCCTTTCACCTGGTATCCACCACTCGGCTCTTACCCACTATAATTATCCTCACAGCAAAATCAAAAGTTGTTTTGCACATTTAAGTCTGGTATACCTGTTAAACAATCAAGAGGATTTCAGTTGGCTAGTATATAGATGAACCTTCAATTCTAGTGCTTAGGGAGAAATAAATTTAGGAGACAACACCATATAGATGGATTTAAAGGCACAGGGCTAGAAAGAATAATCAAAGAACCAAGTGTAGGTAGAGAAAAGGCGGACAGCTGAGTTCTAAGGCCTTTCAATAAGGAACTACTAACTTCTCAGTGAAGATAGGAGGAAAGACTACTAACTTCTCAGTGAAGATAGGAGGAAAATTAGGAGCTTGTGGTTTTCTGAAAGTTAAATGAAGAAATAGTTTTAGAAGAATAAAGTAACAGCTGTGCCAAATACTTCTGAAGTGTTGAACACTATGAAGACTGAATGTGAGGGCTGCCAATGGATTTGGCAAGATGGAAGTAGTGATCTCAACAGAACGTCCCAGAGAAGTAGGTACAAAACCCTGATTAAAGTGTGTGGCAGCTGTGGAAATGTATCACTCAAATCTCCTGCAGTTGGGAATAAAGTTGACTGACAACCCCAGCTGCAACCACTATAGATCCACCACTATATTCACGCTGATGCCAAGTTTTTTCCAAGCTGCTCCCAGTCAGTGATTAAAACTGGTAAGATCCACTCTGTGAGAGACTGGACTCCTCTAACAGACAACTATGGTTTATGGATTCCCCATCTACCTCATCAAAACTTTCTTAGACTTCTACTGCATCCATTATTCTTCTTCCCCATCCTGCTTCCTTCCCTCTCTCCTTTCACAGGCATCAGACCTATGTAATGGTCTAACAAATCTCCCCCCCAAATTTCTGCTCCCTCTGTTTATACTTCACTAGTATTTCTAAATCTCTAATGCATCGAATCCTATCTGCTTCTTGCAGCACTCAAACTAACAGAGTAGGTTAAAGAGTAGGAGGAGACAACCATAAGAGGTAGAAAAATTGCACCTGGTAGGGCAACAGGTGATCTTGATTTGTTGTTGTTGTTTTGATGTCATGAAGATATTCTTTTATGTTGCTCAGAGTTATTCAATGGGGAAGTAGAAACTAATGATGTGGGGAACACAGAGGATAATCCTAAGTACAACATGCTTGAGAAAACAAAGTGTTGTGAAATACAGTACACAAAGAGAGAAAGCAGCAAGCTCCAACATCCCCTTGGCACTCTACCCCCACAGTCCCTCTAGCTATTCAAAGTTAGACATCTAGGGCAAGACTAGTTTATAATATTCCTTAACACACATTAACACTTTTGATCCTTCTAATTCTTCATGAGTTGATAGCATTATATGAGGTGATAGCATTATATCCATAATAGATAGCAAAACTAAAGTTCAAAAAATTTAAGTGCATTTCCAGTTTCCAAGATTTTACGTTGCTGATTCCAATTTCAGTATTTATTCTGTTACTACATCCCACTGCCTCTCGAAAACATGAAGTTGAGTGGATAGGGTAGGCAGAGGTGATCACACAGAATTGAGTGCCAGTCTAGGGGAGAACTGGAGTTCATATTCATGATCCCAGGACCATTCAATAGGCACTACCATAGAGAAAAATGGAATAGAATGCTAGGCAGTTCATCTGACTGATTTATCATTGTGACAGCAAGCCAATACAAATCCAAGTGTATGGCAACAAGACAGCTGCTGGGATATTTCAGATCAGAACAAGAAGGCTCAAAGCTGAGAGTAGGAGGGAATAGTCAGGAAGAATTCCTAAACCCATAGAGCAGTGCTGCAGGAATTTTTATAGGGTGCCTGTAGGGTAAGGTAAAAAGTATCAGGCTTTTCTGCCCTCCGCCAGTAGGATAGATGACAGAACCCTGCAGTCCTGAATGCATGCCTGATGGCGGGCACCTGGAATAGGGTGTGGGCATGCGTGGATGGGATTCACCTGGGCTGAGACTGGGCTTTTAAGGGCGGCGTCATGGGGACGCCAGCTGAAGCCAAGCACAAGCAGAAGCCGAGAGAAGAGGAGAAGCAGAGAGAATGCCAGAGAGAGCCCAGATAGAGTGAGGATTTGCTGGGGGCTGGGAGGCCTGCCAGCCTCCCAGCCCCCCAGCACCCCTGCCTGCCATATGTCTGGTAAATCCAAATAAAAGACCTGCAAAAGTCACTGAGGGCTCCAGGACTCCTCCTTTACCCGGTCTGCTGGATCATAGAAAACCTGCACTGTGGCCCATTCCTGCCTCTACAGTGCCACACTTAGTCTGAAACTTGGAAGGGAATTGTTCAGGATTATAAATTAGCATGGATACAGGCATGATGTATGTAAGGTCAGGAATGGACACGGTGCAGGTTTTCTGATCCAGCAGACTAGGTAAAGAAGGAGTCCTAGAGAGTCCTTGGCGGGTTTTCAGGCTTTTATTGGGATTACCAGGTACACGGCAGGCAGGGGTGCTGGGGGGCCGGGAGGCTAGCAGGCCTCCCAGCCCCCAGCAAATCTTTACTCTGGGCTTTCCGGCCTTCTCTCACATTCTCTCTGCTTTTCTCATGGCTCTGCTACTCTCTTGGCTTCTCTACTCCTCTGCTTCTTTCTTGGCTTCTACTGGCATCCCCGTGACGCCGCCTTAAAAAGCACAGTCTTAGCCCAGGTGAATCCCATCTACCTATGCCCACACCCTATTCCAGGTGCCCACCATCAGGCATGCATTCAGGACCGCAAGGATCCATCATCTATCCTGATGTGGGAGGGCAGAAAAGCCTGACATTTTTCCTTACCCTACAATGTAATATTGATGTAGGCATGGAAAATTCAAACATTTAAGGTTTCTATCATGGGGGGCCCTCTGGGTGTTCTCAAGAATATGAAAAGAGGATCAGGGAAGAGTAGTGAGGTTGTGACAGAGGCAGATGACTAATTCCTCTTGACATACAATGTTTGGGATGAAGGAAGTTTCCCTTCTGGATCTAAGAAGACGTGTTTGGTAATTTTAATGATGAGGCAGAAGTGGTTCGTTCCTATAAGGTCCTGAGTCAAAGAAAGAATGTGAAAGAGGGGGCATACGTAATCCTGGAGATCACACAGGAATGGATCTTTTATTTTTTCCTTAATTCCTTGAACACAATGGTGAATAATATATCTTTCCTGACTTGCTTAAACTTTAGAATGATTAATTTTCATGTTTTATCCCAAATGTCCTATTTTTAATAAAAATACTTTCTGCTTTTCCCACTAGAGGGACAGAGATAGCAATGATTCTTACCTCAAATTTGCACATTCTTTCTGTACATAAAAGCTAGTCAATACTACCAACACATCTTTCCCTTTCTACCATTTTTCTCCCTCCTCATTTCTTCCTTTGTCTGCACCTTTGCTTTTTTTCTCTCACTTTTATAAGCATGTTTTAGATAGGAGTGTTGGCCTCATAAGTTTTCTCCATAAACTATTTTCTTCATAAAAGGAGAATCATTGATTAAGCATGTATGAATGGAGAGAAGATATACAAGATCCACCAAAAAAGAATAAAACCACACTGATTGTTACAGACTGGAAACAACTGAGAGAAAGCTGGACCTAGAAGTCTAGAACTTTGGTGAAGTTCCACTGGTGCTCCATCTTTCAGAACCCTGGGAAAGATAAGTGAAGGATGACCAACAGGGAAGAGCCAAAGTAAATGGAACATATGTACAAAAAAGTATTTTTTTAAATTTATTTACTTATGCATACAAGAACTGGGGTACAGGCCAGAGGTGTGGGGGGTGAAAGGATTCACCAGAGACAGAGTGGGGAACAGAACAGGCAGACTGAGTGAAATACCCTGCTCAGAGGAGCAGCAGGTGAGACAGGAGAGGTCTGCTGTGGCATGTGGGTAGCTCCCTGACTGCAGATCAAACTCATGCTACAGTGGCTGCGGATAACTTCATAGGTTGCATCTTAAGCCCCTGCACCACCTGGGCGGCCCCAAATAAGTATTATTAAAGAACAAAATTCACCTGACTAATGATGATCAAATTGATTTTATTAAGCATGTACATGTAATTTATGTACAGGCTACATCTATCTAGTAAGTAGAAATGTGCTAAAAGGATGTACAAAATGGAAGGCTTTTATAGGCAGAAAGAGGGTAGTACAAGAAAAGAAAGTTTATTTAAGGCAAAGCCACCTACTCTTAGGGGAAGGGAGTGGGGGGTCTCATCATGCAGATTACCTCACTAGTGCTAACCAAGAAATTCTGGATTGACTGGTTTAAAATTTGACTTTTGGGGGATGCTGAAACTGCAACTAGGTTAGGTATACAGTATTGGTGGGACTTGGCATAAACAACTCCATTTTGGGCAGGTTGTTTCTTTTCCTTTTTTTTTTTAATAGTCTCTTTTAGTTCAAATTGTTCACTGACCATTTAAATATTTTTTCTCTTACAGATCTTGTCTTCTGACCAAATGTAATTGAAGCCCCACTATCCTCTGTAAAGGAAGAAATATTCAACCTTTGACACTCTATTTTGCTGCAGTATTCAAGCTTCTTCTACTTTCAATTTTATGCAGTTTACATCCTTTTCCTTAATTTGTCAGTAATAAATTAATCATTTTCCATTAAACCTGATCGTGCTATGGACTAAGCATCTTCCTAAATTGTGATCTATACAAAGTCTCAGTTATTTATCTCTGTGATCTGTCATAGAGGGAGATCCCCATTTAAATGGGGATGAAAAGATCCCCATTTAGCTAAAGCAACCCTGACAAAAAAGAATGGAGAGGGCCTCCCTGGTGGCGCAGGCAGTTGAGTGCTGCACTGTGAAGCTGTCTGCAGCCTCTGCAGCGTGGGTTCGATCCTGGCCGGCTGGCGAGAATCCCACATGGCGTGGCAGACCTCTCCTGTCTCACCCGCTGCTCCCCTCAGCAGTGTCCTCCATCCATCTGCCTGTTCTGTTCCCCTCTCTGTCTCTGGTGAATCCTCTCATCCTCCCATGCATCTGGCCTGCACCCCAGTTCTTGTATAAATAAATAAATCTTTAAAAAAATAGAATGGAGATATCATGCTCCTAGACCTCAAACTATACTACAAAGTTATCATAATCAAAAGTGTATGGCATTAGAAGAAAAATAGATATGAAAATAAATGGAATAGAATTGAGAACCTGCAAATAAACCCTACTGCTCTGTACAGTTAATCCACAACAAAGGAGGCAGGAGTACACAATGGAGAAAGAAAACTTTCTTCAACAAATGGTGTTTTCCAACCAATGGAGATAATTGGACAGAAAACATGCAAAAGAATGAAAATAGAAAATCATCTTACATCATAACAAAAGTTAACTCGAAATGGATTAAACACTTAAATATAAGACGTGAAACCGTATAATACATAGAAGAAAACATGGGAAAAAATCTTCAATATTGGCTCCAGTTATGTCTTTGAGGACTCAACTACAATAGCAAAGGAAACAAAAGCAAAAATAAACAAATGAGACTACAACAAACCAAAATGCTTCTGCACAATGAAAGAAACTACCATTAAAATAAAAAGGACAGGAAAAAAGTATTTGCACATCATACATATGAGAAGGGACTAATACCCAAGATCTACAAAGAACTCATACAACTTGACAAAAACAAAACTAATAGCCCAATCAAAAAATGGGTAGAAGAATGAAATTGACACTGAAGAAAACACACAGATAGTCAAAAGACACATGAAAAAATGCTCATCATCAGTTATCATCAAGGAAATGTAAATCAAAGCCACAATGAGATATCATCTTACACTTGTGAGATTGGTCCATGTCTAATATTGGGTTGTTGGAAAAGTCTAATGTAATTTTTTCTTTATTTTTGTTGCAAACATGCATCATGACTTTTCTGACAGTCCAACAGATTAGAAACAAGTGTTGGCAAGGGTGTGGAAAATAGTATGGAGCTTTCTCAAAACATTAAAAAATATATCTACCATACGACCTAGTAATTCCATTGTTAAGTACATCTGAAGAATGTAAAAACACTAATTTTCAATGAACACTCCTGCGTTCATTGCAGCACTATTTACAATATCCAAGTTATGGAAATAGCCTAACAGACTTAGCCCATTTCCATATCTTGGCTTATACTCCAACAGCCAGATGAGTAGATTAAGAAGATGTGCATATATACACAATGGAATATTACTCAGCACAAAAATATGAACTTTTGTGATTTTCAACCACATGCATGGAATTGGGGTGGGGGAAACCATGCTAGGTGAAATAAATCAGAAGGAAATAGAAAAAATACCAGAGATTTCACTTGTATTTGGAATATGAGAAAGAAAGCAAAGGCATTGTCAAAACTAATCCAAAACAAATCCTAGGAATTAAGGTTACCAGGGGTGGGGAGCAAAAAAGGGAAGGGCCCCAATGGACTAAAGTGGAGGATTACTGATGCTTTGATGATAGGCACAAGGTGGTGACCACACCTGAGAGGTATGAATCTATGTCTATAAAATATACAGTAGTGTAAATACAATAAAAATATGGTTAAAAATGTAAAAGAGAGTAGTCTAATTGATAGAGACAGAAAGTAGAAGGCTAGTTGCAAGAGACTAGTGGAGAGGGAATGAAGAGTTGTATAACAGACATAGAATTTCAGCTTCCAATAAGAAAAAGTTCAAGAGGTTGATTGCACAGTAATGTAAATGTAATTAACACTATTGAACTGCATACTTAAAAATGGATAAGATGGTATATTTCATGCTATATATATTCCCAAAATTGAAAAAAAAATATTTAAAATAGAAAAAATGAAACCCCAAAGAGAAAACATTTGAACTAGCTTAACTACTTCCCAAGAAGCTCAAGAATATATATATATATTTTTAATTCATAGGAAGTATATATGTGTAAGCTTCATTTCAAAGGGTATAGTGACTTTCTTTCAAAGAATACAGTATAAATAAAGGTGGGGAGGTAGGGTTACTCTATAGTGCACAAATCTGACAAAACTATTTCAGCCAGATGTCCAAGGTTAACATCAACTATGCTAAATCATATTGATGGTGTGTACCCCAAACATGATGTCATAAAAATGTCACTTTACCTCTGTGATCTTCCTCCCCAAAATACACAATGTCAATCCAATCATGAGGAGAACATCAACTAAAATCTAATTGAGGGACATTCTGTTATAGGCCCCCACTCAAAAGAGTGAGTCCTTCGGCCTCTAAGGAAATAATTCACCAGAGAGTGCTCGGGATAGTTAAACCAAGCAAGGCTTCATTAGAGACTCACACATGAGGGAACCACTGTTGGGAAGAAGAATTTAGCCTCGTTCCTTCAGGGGAGGGCAGAAGGGAGTAGCATCATAGCTTATTCACGGTTGGGCTATGCCTGGGCATGTGCAGACAGGTTACATTCCAACAGTACATGGGGGCTCTCAGCTTTCTCCCTCCAGGAAATTGTGAGATAATCATTAGTCAGGATTAGATAATTTTATCTAGCCTGGTACCTTATAGACAGTGTGGTGGGCCAAAGGTTTGGACAGGGCTGCCCAGCCCATGATCTAGTCCACCGGTTCAAACAGCAACAGACCTGGGCCTCCACTTGGGCCAGATACATCAAGTCCTTGGTTTAATCTATCAATTAAGTGGATTTATTATAACCATCTAGCTCCCCTATTCATTTCATTGGTTTTTACTGAATACATACAATACTCATTTCCTATAGCCACTAATAAATTACCACAAACTCAGAGGTTAAAACCAACAGAAATTTATTCACCCACAATTCTGGTAGTCAGATGTCCAAAATTTGTCAGTTAAAACAAAGGTATCAGTAGGGCCATACTCCCTCCAGGAGCTTTAGGAGAAAATCTGTCCAAGCATCTTTCAGCTTCTGGTGACTGCTGATATTCCTCGCCTGTGACAATATCACTTGACCACATCCATACTAGACACTGAAAGTGTTCAAAAATGAAAGTGTAAGGTTCTGCTTTCTAGGAGCTTACTATCTAATATGGAAGAGGCAAAACAACAACAATAACTAAGCTAACAGAGTAAATTAAATGCACAAAAGTGTAATATATGTAAGTATCAGAGCAGAGAGAAAAAGGAATATCCACTCCAGTTGTGAAAATCAGAAAAGACCTGGTAGTAGATATAAAATTTAAACGTCTCTAATAGCAAGGAAGATATAAATATGCCAATGTTATAGGAAAGTCTGTCCAGGGTGACGGGATAGTTACCAAAAGGACAGAGCCTAGATAGGATGAAATAACTAAAGAGAAGTGCAGATTGGAGGCTTTACTCAAAACACTAAACAACATTGGTGGGAAAAAAACATTAGTGTTTTTATCCAAATGAGTGTGGTAACTACAACTTTGTATCAGGAAGATGAATTTAACCCAATGTCGGCTGAATCAGAATGAGGAAGAATAGAGGCAGGGATAATGCAATACTAGAGAGCTTATTAAAGTTTATATACCTCCTCTTACATGAGCGGCAGCCTGATAAAGTGTAAAAAAAAAAAAGGGAAAATTGCTGGATTTGAAGTCTGAAGGCATTTGTTGGGTGTGCCTCTTACTTATCTTGACCTTGGACATATTTCTTAATATCCATATGCTCAGTTTCAAGTGGAATTAACATCTATCTTGTATACTTGCTTTGGTAACTAAGACTCAGAATACAATGCTTTGCGCATAGTAAGTGCTAAATCAATGTTTTGGTTTTTCTGCCTAATTCAGATCTTAAAGGTACTTCTTTGACTTTGTAAGCACCCACATAATTCATTCAGTATTTTAGATGCTATAATCTGTGACAAAAGGCAAAATGACATCACTGTTGCATTGTGGAAAATAAATTCACAATCCAGAAATTAGAAGGTACATTGGGTTCTCAAGAGTCTGAGTTTATTCAAAATTTATTTAACCAGTATTTATCCAGCCCCTGCACATGTGTGTTACTGTGCATGGAGATGCAAAAGTAGATACAATTTGTCCTGTCCTGGGGTATCAATATGCAGATACAAAAAATGCTAGAAGTTTATACAAAGTGTTATGGCACCATAAGAGAATGAGTAATTTGGGCCTCCCTAATGGCGCAAGGGTATTAAGATGTAACCTATGAAGCCATCCACAGCCACTGCAGCACAAGTTCGATCCCTGGCCAGGGAGCAACCCACATGGGCAGCAGACCTCTCCTGACTTGCCCGCTGTTTCTTCCCTCAGCAGTGTATTTCAGTCAATCTGCCTGTTCTGTTTCCCACTCTGTCTCTGGTAGATCCTCCCACTCCACCCCCCACGCCTCTGGCCTGTACCCCAGTTCTTGTATGCATAAATAAATAAATCTTTAAAAAAAAAGAGAGAATGAGTAACTGAGTTTATAGCAGTAATGGAGAGCTTCACAAAGAAACAATCTTTTTATTTTATTTTAAAGATATATTTATTTATGCATGCAAGAGCTGAGGTGCAGGCCAGAGATTGGGTGGGGGGGTGAGAAGATTCACCAGAGACAGAGTGGGGAACAGAACAAGTAGATCCACTGAAATATACTGCTGAGGGGAGCAGTGGCCTAGACAGGAGCGGTCT
This sequence comes from Talpa occidentalis, assembly GCF_014898055.3. Taxonomy (NCBI): domain Eukaryota; kingdom Metazoa; phylum Chordata; class Mammalia; order Eulipotyphla; family Talpidae; genus Talpa; species Talpa occidentalis. The sequence goes on from NW_023601104.1 coordinate 23,317,267, forward strand.
GCTGAGCCATGTGTGTTGTTCCCTGGCTGGGGATGGAACTCATGCTGCAGTGGCTGCAGATTGCTTCATAGTGCTGAGTCTTGACTCCTTGTGCCACCAGGGAGACCCTGAAGCAATCTTTTTAGATGAGTCTTGGGTTGTTGTATTGATAGTTCATCTGTTTTGCAGGTGGAAGAAGAATATCCCAGGCAGGGGAAATAGTGTGGAAAATATGAAGAAGGGAGGCACTTGGCTGCATTTAACTGCAAGTAAGAATAACAGTTTCAACAAAATTGAGAATTATATTTTCCACATACTAAGAAATCTAAAAGGTAGGCAGTTGTTGGCATTGACTGAGGGGCTCAAAGATTCAGGTCCTAGGTCTTTGAAATTCTTTTGTCCTACATTCCAAAGGAAGTTGGAAAATGAATGTTTTGTTTTGTTTTTTAACTTGAAAGCATTGCATCTTGCAATATTTATTTAATTTTATTGAGGTAATATTGATTACAACACTGTACATGATTTAAGAAAATAAATTCACATATCCTCAGATGTATGTCACTAAAAGTTATCTTTACCTTTTTTCAAGCTGGGCACAAAATGACTCCAAAAAATAAAAATTCTGTTAAGAAGGAAGAAAGGGGAAAATACACTCAGGGAAGGCAATAAACAGTTTCTGCTGTAGCATTTTTAGGGGATTGCTAAAAGTGGGTGCAGCTGGATGATGGAATTTCAGAGAAGATTGATAAATAAAGCTAGTGATGCAAGCCCAAAGGAACCACGGGAGATTTAAAAGTTTATTTCTGCAATTTCTTCATGGGAAAATACATGGAGTTCCATGATGGGATATTAGGAACATTTGCCTGGTTATGAAAGCAGCAGGAAGGGAAAACTCCTTATTCCCATCACATTTTGGCCAGTTGTTTGATCAGAAATCTCCCAAATCCTAGAAATGTAGCCAAAGGCTGGGTTCCAGCAAGAAAGATTGTTTTGCATGACCCATTTCTATCCCACGCCTTCCTGATAAAAGTTACTGCCAATAATGTTTCTTTTTTTCTTCTATCCCCCTATTCCTTTCTTCTTGTTGCCTTGAATTTACCAGTGTGTGGTCCAATGACCGTATTTCTTCTCCCTCTTAATGAGTTTCAGAAGATTCCACACCCCTGACTGAAAGCCAGGCACAGTCATTTCTAAGGTCCAAATTTTTTTTTAAAGATTTATTTATTTTTACAAGAACTGGGGTACAGGCCAGAGGCGTGGGGAGTGAGAGAATTCACCAGAGACAGAGTGGGGAACAGAACAGGCGGATTGACTGAAGTACACTGCTGAGGGGAGCAGCAGGTGAGTCAGGAGGGGTCTGTGCGCCATGTGGGTAGCTCCCTGGCCGGGGATCAAACTCGTGCTCCAGTGGCTGTAGATTGCTTCGTTGGTTACATCTTAACCCCTTGCGCCACCGGGGAGGCCCCAAGGTCCAAATTTTTGGAGACCAAATATTGTTCTTATATTTTTCAAGTTTCCATCATTCTGTCATGTCATTGTGACTCCTCTCACATCTCATCCAGGGAATTTTCAACAGTTTCCTGTAACAAACTGTTTAGCAACCCCTCACTCCCCACTCTCTTGACTCTTCTTTTCAGGGTACTCTGATTCTGCCTTTCAAAAGGGATAGTCAAGAGAACTATTGAGCTGTCTTTAGATTATGTGATTTCTAAGTGCACTCCTCTTCTACTAGATTAAGCCTATATTCTTCATTGTTCATATATTTTTCCGATTTTTCTCTCATCTCAAAAGTAATACCTGTTGTTGTTGTTTTTTTAAAGATTTATTTATTTATTTATTTATACATACACTGGGTACAGTCAGAAGCACGGGAGGATGAGAGAATTCACCAGAGCCAGAGCAGAGAGCAGAACAGGCAGAAGGACCGAAGTACACTGCTGAGGGGAGCAGCAGGCAGCAGGAGAGGTCTGCGCGCCATGTGGGACCCTCGCCCACAGCTTCGCAGCCCAGCGCTCAACCACTGCGCCACCAGGGGAGGCCCAAAAGTAATACCTGTTTATTGTAAAAAACAGACAAACAACAAACAAAAAACACCTTGAAAAATACTGAGAAACCAAATAACAAATGGACTCATCCCTAATCCAACCAATCAAAATTACCCAGTATTAGGGTGAGTGAAGCATGTACATATATGGAGGTGAAGTTGTACTTCCAAAATTATATAGTTTGGGCCTCCCTAATGGTGCAAGGGGTTAAGTCTCAGCACTATGAAACTATCTGCAGCATGAGATCAATGCCCACCAGGGAACTAACCACATGGCTCAGCAGACCTCTCCTGTCTTGCCTGCTGCTCCCCTCAGCAGTGTACTTCAGTAGATCTGCCTGTTCTGGTCCCCACTCTGTCTCTGGTGAATTCTCTCACCCCTCCGCACCTCTGGCCTATAACCCAGCTCTTGCATGCATAAATAAATAAATCTTTTTTTTAATTATATAGTTATATAAATAATTGGCAAATCAATACAATTTGAGAGGAAAAATCTACTATTAGCATTTTCATATAAATTCTTCCCTTTGTTATATAGATTTTGTACATTTTTAAGGGTATAATTTTGTACATATTGCTCTGTAACCTATTTGTAGTTTAAAAAACACTAAATAGCTTTTTTCCCAGTCATTTCTAAATTTAATCATCATATTCAAATTACAGATAAATATTCACAGTAAAAAAGCATTATAGGACATATAATGAAAAATAGCAGCAGCCCTCTACCCCAACCCTCCCTAAAATCAATTGCATCCTCCAGGGTCAGACACTTGCAATTGTCTTGTTTCTCCTGGAATATATCTAAGTATTTCTAAAGAGTGTGCCTTTATGATTATTTCTAGGTGTTAAATTTAAACATTGAACATATCTGATCTCATGTAAGACAAGGACTTAATACTCATGAACTCTTTCTTCAGTACTCATACATTTCCCCTCCTCTTAGCTTATATAACAATTTTTACCAAATCATCATTTAGTACTTACATTAAAATGATATCAACATTGTGAACATATTTAGTGCCACTGAATTGTACACTTAAAATGGTTAAAATGGTAAATTTCATGTTATATATATTTTACCATAGTTTTAAGAAAAACATACGCTACAAAAATTAAATGATAGACATGCTGTTTGCAGTTAGTCATTTCATACACTACCACATTTTATATCTAGTACAACTTTTATTTTCCATAGTCAGTAATTGCCTCATGTTATTTTCCCCCTATTTGTTTACTTTTTATGGGATGGATCCTGAATCTTCCAATAGAACTACAAAACTTTAAATCATGTCAGCCAAATGCATCAGTTCCCTGTTGGTGGAGGTGGCAGGGGAGGCGGTAGAGGATGACAACATCTCTTCTGAATGCTGCTCCTATCTGAACTGGAAGCGTCACCCTGAACCCAGCTTTGTTTCCATCCTGAAAAGACCTTTCACCTCTTTCCTGCTTTGGATCCCTTGTTACCCAAATCCCAAAACTTTTTTCTTGCTTTTCTGCCTCATTGATGAAGCACATACTTGAGAAATTTCCTGAAAAACTCTGCACAGATTTTTTGTGCTCACGAATGACTGAAAATGTCTTCATTATACAGTATCTTCACTTGGCAGCTTGGCCAAGTATAGAATTTTACTTTGTAAATAACTTTTCCTTAGAATTTTGAAGGCCTTGCTCCACTGTATTTTGACTTCTAGGATTGCTGTTGACAATCTGCCTGATTCCAATTCTTAAAACTTCGTATGTTGTCTTGTTTATTTGTGTGATTTTTCTATGATTATTTCTTTCCATCTTGCTTTTGTTTTTTTTCTTGTTAGAACTTCTGTTATTTATTTGTTGGTTCTCTTGGATTAATAGTCTTATATTCCTGTCTTTGCTCTTTTCCTTATCTGTCTTTTTGGTTTTTTCTCTGGGAGATTTTCTCAACTTCATCTTCCAATGCTTCTTGAATTTTCCATTGTCTACTTTGCCATTTTGATAGGATTTTAAATATATATCTAATTCTAGTTATAAAATATATTCATTTAATTATTAGTAATTAAAAACTTGTACTGTTTTTACTAGTCATTGGCATTTATTTTAACATGAACTGTTTCTTTAAATTCTTTGCATATTTTTCTATTGAATTATTAATTCTTTTCTTATTAGATTGTTTGATTTTTCTTTTACATTAAAGAAATTAGGCCTTTTCCTATTTTTACTGTTTTGACTTTTTTACTTTCTTTTTTGTTTTGTTTTTTCCTAATGGAAATGTTTAATCTATACATGTATTTTTTATTTTATAACTTGAGTTTTATGTGATCCTTACAAAAACCTACCTTATCCAAGATGATAAAAATATATATTCATTATATTTTATCAAGCATTTAATGATGCTTGTTATTATATGAAGGCAAACTAATTTATTTAAACATTCCTCTATTACTAGATCTTTATGTAATTTTCCATTTTCCAAAGGCCACATCCTCTTTATTTTGTCCTGGACACCTTAATAAACTGGAAAATAGGTGAATGCCTTCTCTATGGAACCTCTTCAGAAATACATATAAATTTTTTTTTCTGTTTTCAATCATTCCAACTACTTTTGCCAAATTTCACTTCATTATTTGGATTCCTTCTTGTTATTCTACTCTCAATTCCTTCTTAGAATTTCACATGTGCATTAAAATGCCAGAGCCCAAACTTGGCAAGATACTTTAAGGGTATGACCAACTCTAAGTTTAGCAGAGGGATACTTTCCTAACTCTTGGATGTCATAAACCTATTAATATATTTCACTATCACAGTTAGTTTTATAAAACAGTCACTATACTGCTGACTCATTCTCAGCTGGTGGTCTAAGGCTATCAAGCTATTAAATTCACAAAACTAGAAATAATGTTTAATTTGTCAAATAAAAGAAAAAATTCAAAAAGATCCTGGAAGTTTGGAACACTAGGCAAAAAATGAAACTCCGGGAGACATTAAAAAGTTTTATATTTAATGTATAAAAACATAGGGATGAATTCACTTAACAATGAAACATTTTGGTTTGCTGTGGACTTAATATCAATCAAATACAATGTGAAACAGCTGCCAACAAATTTAATGTATTTTGACAAGGAAAAAAAATGATATCAGACTATTCATAACCTCTTCTCTCCCTCTTTCAGACAAATAAAGTTCTTTCTTATCAGGTCAGTTCTTTAACCTGTTTAGGAAACTAGTGAATTGGGTAAGAAGAAGAAGTTTTTGTTCATCTACTGAGAAGTCGGAGGGAAAAAGACATATGCTGAAGACAAGAGGAGGCATGAAAAAAGGCAAAATCCAAGAAGTGCTAGCTAAGAGAAGGAGTTTGGGAAGTTTAAAAAAAGAGAAAAGAGAAAGAAATTGTATTAGCTGCTTTGTTGTTGCAAAGGAGACCTTTTAGACAGGTAAGAGGTTGTAAAAGAAGTGTTGTCACGTGTTATGAATATCATTTCACTTTGTGTTCTAAGAAACTTAAGTAAAATCAATTTTTTCCAATTATTGTTGGATTTCCAAAATATCCAAAAAGATATTTATTTCTTGATAGAATCTTGAGCTGAGAAGCTGCCATATAGTATTTAACTGCATTTAGCTTTTGCAATCCATGTCACATCCACAGAACTATGGTGTGCACCACAGTAAAGATGACAGTCATATCATTTGGTCAGACTACATTTGGATTATTATCTTCAGTCCCGAATACCCCATTTTTACAAGATGTATTCGTTTGTGCTACAGACGGAATATCTTAAACACTATAAATGTATTTTCTCACAATTTTGAAAGCTAATAGTCTGAGTTCAAGGTGTTGACATGTTTGTCTTCCTCTCAAGCATCTCTTCCAGGTTTGTAGACGCCATCGTCTCATCATCTTCACATGGTCCTTCTTTTGTGTAAGTCTGTGTCCTAGTCTCCTCTTTTTATAAAGACACTGGTCATATTGGAGTAAGATCCACCTAGTTCAATCATCTCTTTAAACACCTTGTCTCCAAATATAGTCATATTTCAACTATTGGGGGTTAGGATTTTAGCACATGAATTTTAACACATTGATTTTAACACAGTTCAGACAATAACATAAGGCTACTGACAAATTCAGTCTTATTTTTAGATCCCTTTGGATTTTATTGCTGTTTTTTACACACTAACCCTAATTCTTACAAGCTATGAACAACCAGAATAGTCTCAACTTCTTCATTAAATTATTATTAAAAGCAGAAAGTTAACTTGGCTGATATTGATGAACACTATATTTCAGTCAAAAGTATTTAGAATCTGGTAGTTTATTAGATATCTGTGACATAGTATTATGTAAGTTGGTCCTTTGGACGTGAGATACATGGATATACACATGAAAAGAAACAATTTCCTTTTCTGTAAAATGAAGCAGTAGGAGCAGATAATCTGTAAGATCCCTTCCGGCCCTAAAATCCTACAGTTCTGGTCCAAGGACAAAGAAAGTATATTTTATTAAATATCATTTTAAAATATTGGACATGCAGGAAATAAAGAGATCAAATTAGGATTTGCAGAAACTTTTCTTAAAATTTGAATAGAAAATCTAAAATATCTTAGAAAAAAGTCATTAAGTCTGATTGTTAACCCAGAGTTAACTCCTGAAAATCATAACAATTCATATTCATGGCAAATCAGGCTCCCGGTTTCATGCTGGTTCTATAACCAGCATTTTATTTGATAAATGTATATGCTTCAAAACTGACCCACAGGAATTGGCCATATATACTTATACTGTGTTATATATTTAACATCTCTTCATAGCTACCTGGAAAAACACATTATATTTCTATTTCCTTTACATTATATTTAATTTTACAGTTTGTTGCAGAAATAGTAACATTTAATCAGCATTAATTGCCTGTATAGTAAGGGAGAGAATAGTAGATAGTAAACTTCTGCATGACACAAGCAAATATCTGAGTTTGACAGAATTTTACACATTATATTTATTCATATTTCCCAAGCTCATGTGGAAATCTATTCACATACTTTTCAAGAAGCCAGGATTACACTGTAGATCTGCCAATCCCTAAAATTAGTTTTTGAAAATACCTTGTACAAGTCAGAAAATATGGCTCATCTCTTTGAAGGTTGAAGACAGGCTAATATTTTACTTTCCTTTTAAAAAATGATAAGGGCAAACTATCAGAAAAAGTTGTGAAAATGTAACAGTAACACTTAGAGGCTGCTTTCTGCCATGAATTATTACACTTTCAAAGACTTCCATATACTACCAAGGCTCATTTCTGACATCAAGTTAAAATCACTTTAGCATGAATAATTTTTAAATGAAACATTTCTGAGGGTGGAAGAGAGTCATACTGGATTTTATCTTGTTATTAAATTCAAGAAGTACATTGTATCAAAAGAGTGGATATTGTGTCCAGCATTATTAACATATTCTATTTAGAAAAATGATGTTGTTATTCATACGAAAACAGATGTTGGGCTAGATAAAGTTAAAAGCCTTCACAGGTCTCAAACATGTATACATGAAATTATAGAAATTAATTATAGTTCAAGCAAGGATTTGACGTTTTTTGCTATAAAGCCAATTTCTGAGTTATCTACTGCTGCATAACAAACTACCCCAAAACTCAGTTTCTTAAAATAAAGCTTAGCAAACTTTCTGCAAAGGGCCAAACAGTAAATGTTTTTAGACTTTGTAGGTTATACAATTTCTGTCACAACCATTCAACTCTACTCATAGACAGTATGTAACAAAGGTGTGGCTATGATCCCACAAAATTTTATTTGCAAAAAGAGGCAGCGAACCGAATTTGGCCCACAGGCTATAGGTTGTGGATTCCTACGTTATCAAGGCTTATAATTCTGTGGGTTGGTATTTTGTGGGGATGATTGATGTCAGTGGGGCTCTCAGTGGGAATTACTTGTCTCTGCTCTGCATGGTTGGACATGTTGACACATTTATTTGGAGTCAATTGTCAAGTTGGCTGGAGATAGAATGGTCTTGAATGGTCTCACTTACATACCAGGTATTGACTGAGGCTGTTGGCTAGGCACCTCAGTTTGTCTCAGCTTGGCCTCTTACGCTCAAACTTGGGGTTTCTCACATGGATTCCAGCAGGACAAAAGCAGAACCTTAAAAATTTCTATGAGGCCTCGCCTAGGAAGTCACACGATGTTTTTTGTTTGTTTGTTTGTTTTTTATTACATTCTCTTGGTCCAAGTCATAAGGCTGGGTCAGATTCAAGGTATTGGGAAATAGATTCTATGTCTAAATGGAAAGAGTGCCAAAGAATCAGTAACCATTTTAAATTCACCAGGGGGAGTAAACTCTGTCACAACAAAGTGATGTCAATTCCTGTAAGGCTTTTACCGGTAACTTTCTTGCTTCGGAAAGCTTGTCAAAACCTCAAGTATGTGGTCACAGTGTAAATCACTTAGCCAAAACTTAAACAAAAAATAAGAAATCATCAAAATTTCCATTCAAAGTATTTTTAAATATTTTGTGAAATGAGGCAGTTATGGAAGTAAGAGTTCATTTTAAAGTCTCAGAACAAATGTTTTCATTTTTATTTTCAGTAGGATGGTTGGTTAAGAGGGTCATTTGAGGAGATAGGGAGGGAGAATGTGGACAGTTGTGAAGCATGATGCTTCGAACTTTATTCCTTGAGGGTGAAGAGATTACTGCTTTTGGGGTGGCTCCTTTTGGGAAACTCCCCTCAATGTGTCATTAAGGTGCTGTTAGCCAAGTTTTTCCTCTGTAAAATTATACTTCTTTACTTGTTAATTAATCAGTATTTTGTTGACAGATATATCCCATTCCTCATCCAAATTTACTAATATTAACAGTCACTGATATTTTTGAGAATTAATTATTATGAAGATTGTCAAGTAATGCTTTTCTAAAACTTTATCATTTTTTCTATTTTGACTAGTTATAAGAAAAAATCTCTCTCTCACTCTCTCCCTATATATGTATATATCTATATATATACAGACACACGGATTTATGCATTACTCTTATTTAATCTCATAATCCATATAATAGTAACTTATTTTGACAACCAACGTCTCTCATATTTGGCTAGTGGGAGCTTCTGAAAGCTGACTTTTCTATTCTTTTTTTTAAGATTTATTTATTTATGCATAGAAGAACTGGGGTGTAGACCAGAGGCTTGGGGGGTTTGAAAGGATTCACCAGAGGCAGAGTTGGGGAGCAGAACAGGCAACCTACTGAAATACTCCACTAAGGGGAGCAGCAGGCAAGACAGGAGAGGTCTGCTGCATCATATGTGGGTTAGCTCCTTGGCCAGGGATCAAACTCAGGCCGTAGCGATGGTAGCACTAAGACTTGATCCCTAGGCCACCAGGTAGGCCCTTTCTATTCTTTTTTTTTTTTTTTTTAGATTTTTTTTTTTTTAATAGAGGCATGTTTTTATTTATTTATTATATTTGTTTGTTTGTTTTGTTTATACATGCACTGAGTACAGTCAGAAGCGCGGGAGGGTGAGAGAATTCACCAGAGCCAGAGCGGGGAGCAGAGCAGGCAGAAGGACCGAAGTACACTGCTGAGGGGAGCAGCGGGCGGCAGGAGAGGTCTGCGCGCCATGTGGGACCCTCCTCTGGTGGCCGGGGAGCAGCCGGGGATCGAACCGGCGCTGCAGAGGCTGCGGGCAGCTTCGCAACCCAGCGCTCAACCGCTGCGCCACCGGGGAGGCCCACCTTTCTATTCTTTTAATATCTTCATCATTCTTTGGATAGTTCCTTATTTTATGACACAAGTAGATGTTCCAGACTCATTTTTACTTTCCCTGCCTCAACTCTGCTTTGTTCCGTTCAATGAAGAATGGAATTTAGAAGCCAAGACCTGGATGCTAAATGTGTTTTGCTATTGGGATATTGTAATTTCCAGTCTCTCACAGTGGACAGAACTAGAGAATGCATGCATATACACATATATGTATATATACATTTATAGCTTTATCTGGCTATCTACCCACCCACCTATAGAAATCCATGTGTTCACCAGCATTGCCAATCCAAAAACACAGGATTCATTCTAGTTTTCTCACTTGTACCTACCTTCTTCAACAATGAGATTCTGGCAACCATTTTCTTCAATATTTGTACACATGTGTTAAATAGCCCTCTATCTAACTAATTTCCTTTTGTTTTCGCTACCCCTCCATGTGAACATGCTCCTCATTCCATTCACACTCCTTGTTCCAGGATGCCACCTCCCCACATTGATGCCCTCCTCAGGTGTCAACACTATATGCCAGGACACCATAATGACTGCCCCCAGTGTCCTCATAGACCTTTGGAGTAAATCTTGAAGAACAGAAAAAATGAGTACATTTTGTGGGCCTCCCTGGTGGCACAAGGGGTTAAGCATCAGCACTATGAAGCAATCTGCAGCTACTAGAGCACAAGTTCGATCCCCAACCAGGGAGTTAACGCACATGGCACAACATACTACCTCTCCTGCCTCACCCACTGCTCCCCTCAGCAGTGTACGTCAGTCAACCTGCCTGTTCTGCTCCCCACTCTGTCTCTGGTAAATCTTCTCACCCCCTGCACCTCTGGTCTGTACCCCAGTTCTTGTAGGCATAAATAAATAAATCTTTAAAAACATAATGAGTATATTTTCATGATATATTTCCTCCCTGCTATATGAATTAGGGCCTATAATTACATATTTACATAACTGTATTTCAAAGCTTCAAAAACAGTTTTGTGTGCCTGAACCTACAAATAATTAAAAATCATAATACATACATTACCAGTGAAATCATTATTACATTATTGCTATTATTACTTAATCAGCATCATTCTTTTGTAACAGTTTAGATTCTTTATAATCCAGATAAATGACTGGCCACTGCAAGCATCATCGTATTTCTTATCTCCTTGTACTAGACATATTAACAGTTTTACCATGCCCACAGCCCTCCTAAAAAAGCAACCTACTAAATCTGTTTAATATTACCTAACGACAATCTTTATTGGAGTCAAAGCTGATTAGATGCTGAACCAAAGGCCATCAACCTATGTTTTGACTAGTGACATGCCTATAATAGATTCTATTGGTTTCCTGTCTATAGCCTTCCAACACTCCCTGATCTACTTTATGCTGACAGCACCTGTTACGTTCAACCAAGAAACAGGAGGCAGACTGGATATGCATGGAAGTTAACATCCCTGAAATCAGCCCTCAGTGAATGACAGGTGGGAGTTGGAGGACAAATAACCAGCTTCTTTGCCTCTAAACTGGGATAACTAAGAGAAATATTCCATATTGTCGCCCCACAGTTCTCTCATGGGTCTGAAAACCCGTTGCCTATAGAAATGACCTGCTTGAAATGAATCCTTTCTTGGCTTTGGCTTCCCTTCCTTTTCTCAATTCCATAGCCCCCTAAAAGTGCTCTCAGCAGCTACCTTCTCAGTTAACTACCATTTCTTAAATTCTTCCATCCAAGTCAGCTTCGGCAGAAACCCAACTACTTAAATGTCACAATAGGTATTAATAAAGTCAACAGATGCATTTAACCACGTATTAAAATTGGAAATATATATATATTTTTAAACTATTTGAAGTTATACAAAGGAAAAAATATGTGGAAACACTATTTGAACCATACAAATGGCAGAATACCAGAAAGAAGATGTAAAAATCCATGCCTAGTGACATTACCCTTTGGATCTAGAACCACACTCCATTCTTTTTTTTTTTTTTTAAAGTAACAAAATTACTAATTTGCTTTATTTTAAAAAATACATATAATAGTTTTAGAATAACAACACCAATGTTATTAATAACACTACAATTGTCAAAAACAGCTTAAGATTTCTTTGTAATTCTTTTTGTCCTTGGGGTGAAGCCCACCAGGGAATGTTCTGTGTCTGAGCACAGTGTTCAAATGATAGTGTTTTGTGTTTTGTGTTTTTTTTTTTTTTACTCACTCTGACAATCCTGTGTTTTTGGTTAAATTTTTTATTAATTTTTTAAAAATTTTTTACATCATTGTTCATTTTTAAACAATATTTGCTTTCCCCCACCCCCTCAGGTATAGTCCCCATAGAGTTTCCTTCACCAATACACCCGTGCACCATCACCTCAGTCCCCTGAAGAACCACACTCCATTCTAATCTGGATTAGCCTGTGGCCCTTTACAGCTCCTCTTGGATTTCCAAAAGATTTTTTCACTCTAAAATATTACAAGTGCCCTAAGAATAATGAAAGCCAGCATTCCCGCCCCATTCCCACCTGAGTTTATATTAAGACTCTCTGCTCCTTGACACTAAGCTGCAACAAAGGAGACATCAACTTTGATCTATTTTTTCTTCCTGTATAATAGCTAAAATTAAGCTTCAAGTGAAGAATACTAGTATAACAGTGGTTAATATTTGTATAATTAATATTTGCACAATGATCAAAAGAAAGGAGTTTTTAAAAGGTATATATGAATGGGCTTGGGATCAGAGCATCTCTCCTCATCATAGGTATGAAAAAACACAAAAATCTTTCTTTTTTTGTCCCTCAGGAAAAAAGCACTTGAACAAATCTGTACACCTTATAACCAGAAGGACCATTTATGTTGTATGTTCATTATCCCTTTCCATGCTCTTCTGGTGACTGTGCCCTCTTCCCACACTCCCTTTCCTACATACATACATCTCCCTTTAGTCACTACTTGTCCCTCGATCCATCAGGTTCTATCCCTGCCTCCAAGAAGGCATATGCCCATCAAACTGGTCAGGTTTTTTTTTTTTTTTTTAAGATTTATTTATTTATTTATACAAGAACCAGGTTACAGGCCAGATGCGTGGGAGGGTGAGATGATTCACCAGCGACAGAGTGGAGAACAGAGCAGGCAGACTGACGAAATACACTGCTGAGGGGAGCAGCAGGCGCGACAGGAGAGGTCTGCTGAGCCATGTGGGGCCCTTGCTGGCCGGCCGGGATCCAACCCATGCTGCAGAGGCTGCGGACAGCTTCACAGCGCGGCGCTCAACCACCTGCACCATCAGGGGAGGCCCAAGCTGGTCAGTTTTTATTTCCTATATTCAAGGAGGGTTTCATATGACCTAAGATTAAAATTCTGCCCCTGAATTTTATGAATGAACTATGAAAAGAGATGCTCTTTTCATCTCTTGAGTTTGCCAAGCTGCAGCAAACTTGAATTTGTTTATACCTATTGCTCATACACCATTGCCACAAACCACAAGAAGGAAAGCCCACCTTCAGCAACTAGAGCCGATAAATTTAACTCTTCACATAGGGTATATGTAGTGGACGTCAACTGCAAAGATGTATTTGGAGACACAACCTCAATGGCAAGGGAAACAAAACCAAAAATAAACAAGTGGGACAACATCAAACAAAGTAGATTTTGTACCTTTAACGAAACAACCACGAAAACAAAAAGGCAACCAACAAATTGGGAGAAATATGTGAACATATTTCTTGTCACATGCCTGACAAGGTGTTAAATTCCAAGATATATAAGGTATTTAAATAATCCAACAGCAACAACAAAAACAGGCAATCAGGCAAAAGACCTAAACAGACGCTTTACCGAAGAAGCCATTCAAAATGACCAACAGGTACATGAGAAGGTGTTCAGGATCACTTATTATAAGGGAAATGCAAATCAAAACCACAGTGATATAGCATCTCACCCCTGTGAGAAAGACCCATTTCAAAAAGAATGGAAACAGAAAATGTTAGTGAGGATGTGGAAAAAAAGGAACATTCACCCACCATTGCTAGGAATGCAATTTGGTGCCGCCTCTATAGAAAATAATAAGGTGATACCTTTAAAAAATAAAAATGGAGGGCCTCCCTGGTGGCTCAAGGGGTTAAACACCGCATTATGAAGCAATCTGCAGCCTCTGCAGCAAGATTTCAATGCCCGGCTGGCCAGGGAGCAATCCACATGGTGAAGCAGACCTCTCCTGTCTCACCTGCTGCTCCCCTCAGCAGTGTATTTCAGTCAGTCTGCTGCTCTGCTCCCCATTCTGTCACTGGAGAATCCTCTCACCCTCCCACGCATCTGGCCTGTACCCCAGCTCTTATATGCATAAATAAATAAATCTTAAATAAATAAATAAATAAATAAATAAAAATGGAAATTCCATGTGTTCCAGCAATACCTCTGCTATGTATTTCCCAAAAAATATGAAAACACTAATATGAGAAGATTTATGTCCTCCTATGTTTATTGCAGCATTATCCACAATTGCCAAATCATGAACCAACCCCAGTGTCCCAAAACAGACAACTGGATTAAAAAAAAAGTGGAATACTGTGCTTAATGGAATACCAATCAGCTATTTTAAAAGGTGAAATACAACCTTTTGGAGCAAAATTGATGGACCTTGAGGTGCTCATGCTAAGTGAAATAAGTGAGAAAGTAAAAGATAAATATCAGAGGTTTAACTTATCTCTGTAATATAAATAACCAAAAAACATACACTAACAAAGCACAGCAAAAATAATTATTAGACTCTGTGAAAAATATACTGATTACCAGAGGGAATGGCAGGTAGGAGGAGAGGAGGTAATAGACAATGAAGAGGTGATCAGATATTGGCACAGAAGGTTTGCTGGAGAGTAAGTGAAGCATGTGCACATATAGAGGATTAAAGATACAGCCCAGGAGTTGTATAGATATATAAACAACTGACAAATTAATGCAATTTCTATTTATGTTTTTAGTCATTTTGAGATTTTTCTATCACTTGCCACCAAAAAAAAAAACCAAAACCAAAATCTATGTATACTGTATCTACAAAGGATGGAAAACTAACTCAAAACTGTCAGGAATACTTTAAAGTTAAAGCTCTTCCCCCACAAACACTCCACTCACACCCAAGTCCTTAGAGCCTGATCGAACTTCAGTAGCAGGCTGTGATTGTCTCCCACTGCATTGTGTGTTAGATGTCTGGGAGCCTGAAGTAGGCACCATTGTGCACCAGGGGGTTATTTATAATAGATATTAGGAAATATCCAGCAGAAGGGGATTTCAGAGAGATCAGAGAAGATTCTTATATAATGCATAAAGAGATTAGGGGAGGAATGTTAATACTTCTCTGTAGGAGTCAGATGGAATAGAACACTTTTTCTTTCCTGGTATGAAAGGGTTTAGGTAAACTTAGCCAAGTGTGATGGCTAACTTGTCCCAAAGCCTTTAATAATGAGTAAATCAAAACAATCTAAATGTCTTCTGTCCTGTTCCGCTTGGATGTCTCATTAATCTTAAACTTAGATTATATCTTCCAAAGCTGATCTTCTTTTTATACTTATCAGTATAATATCACCACCGTTTATCCAATTTATGTGTGAGCAAGAAACCGGGGTGTTATCTTTACTAGCTTCTTTACTTTTACTTCCTCCATAGCCAATAATTACCAACATGTATTCATTTTATCTTCTTACTGTTTATTGAATCTCTCTGCTTATTCCCAGTTCTGCTGCCATTTCTTTTATCTAATTCGTCATCCTAGACTACTGCTACTCTCCCCTTACTACCGCCCAATCCACTTCAATCCATTTTCTATTCTGAATGCTACCGTGTGTGTGTGTGTGTGTGTGTGTGTGTGTGTGTGTGTGTGTGTGTATGCAGGTCTGTTAGTTATTTCCTCAAGTCCCTTCTTATTTAAAACTCTTCAAAATTATGTTGACACCTAATGATTGCTATCCAAAACCCATCTGCCTTCCTTAATAGCATCCTAAATTCCTTTCAGGAAAGTACCACTTCACCAAGTAGTTTAAGATTACTCCCCACTTCCAGGTACAGAGTTATGGATTCCTTAACGGGCATATTCTCCTCTAGCCACAGAGATTGTTTTAAAGAGCACTAAGCCCATGGTTCAAGGTGGGCATGTTATTTAAACAGATATAATCAGGGACATTGATTGGTTCTTGTGACCATGATAGTAACCAGTCTGAAGAAAAAAAATTGAAAACAGAGGTAAAAGACCCCACAGAATCAGAAATAGAGCATAAAGACATCGTCCTCCTATGGATAAACTGGTTGGATGGGGTCTACATTCTGAACTTCACAATTACCTAAGATTATGACTTTTTTTTTCTTAAAGAAGGTTGGATTGGATTTTCTATCACTTGCACCTGAAAGATTAATAGTTAATACACATTCAGGTTAATGTACCACTACACATCGGAAAAAGGCAAAAATCCTTAATAAAACTTGACACACATTTGTTCCCTGGGCTCAAATTACAAAGTCCTACTTTTAACCTCTGTTCATGCCTTTCCCTTTTCCTAGGTCTCCCACATACATGAATATTATGATTCTTATTCTATTTATTCTTTAGCTCTCATGTCAAATGCCTTCACTTGGTCCTCAAATAGACTAGATCCTTGTTCTTTACTCTCAAAGCACAATAAGGATTCAATTTTGACACTTATAGGTACATAAATGTTATGCCTATTTGTGAAATTCTTTTACAAAAGTCTTTCTCACTTAACTATAGCAACATATGAGAAATTCTTTTTCATAATTACAATTCCTGATACATAATAAATGTTTTTTTGTTATTGTTGAGTGAATTAAAGAAGTCAAGGAGAGGATGACATTCTCATAGCATAAGGTTCATTTAAATCACACTTCATCAAATAACAATTTGGATTTGCATTTGAAAACCAGAACATCACAGTGAATATCACTAGCTCTTTTATAAGATAAAAAGAGGTGAGTAAAATTTATTCCAAAGTCATAGTGGGAGGAATTTTCTTGGTCATATTGAAGCAATTTATAAAAATAAGAAAATTTTAAAACAGATATATCAGAAACATGTACTATTTTATCTAGAAAATAAATTAAATATCTATGTTAACATCCTTGTAGGGTAAAAGGTTGGAGGATAGATTTGTTTTTAATATAATTCAACCAAAGGGGGCAGAATACGACCAAGATATTGAGTTAGAAATAGTTGGAGTGATTTGGGGGGAAAAGCAGGATTTCTGACAAAATTCCTCCTCTATTTAAAGCTGCAACAAAGAAATTGACAAATGTTTTAGTTCCATTTTAATGTTGGAGTAAGTCTCAACACAGATTTTCAGTTACTGGAAAATGAATTAGGAATGATTTTGTTAAACTATAAATTGCATCATGGTCAAAAGATAATTTTATATGAATTTTAGTTTTAAGAGATCATATTTTTGCATGAATATTCTTTTCTGATGTTCCATCTCCACACTAAAGGAACAATGAATGTGTATGGAAGGTTAAGCTGACAGTATTGTGGGTCCAATGAGAGTTTTATAAATATAATAAAATTATTATATACTTGGTGGAATAATGCTTTTTTGTTGCTTTCAATAATGATTAATTTAAAAAATGTCATGAGTCGGTTTGGAATAAACTATGATTACATAATTAAGCACTCCTAGAAAAGTAAAATCATACTTATTATCTCTAAATTTTCTTCAAATTAAATATCTTCCATTTTTATTTCTGCAAATTTAAGTTCTCCTTGGTTTTTAACATTTAAGTTCTCCTTGGTTTTTAATACATTGACTTCACATCTCACAACCATAATATTGTGCTTTTCTTTCGTTTTTGTTTGTTTGGTTAGTTGGTTTCTCTAAGCCAGTATAGTTATTGTGGAATCAGTAGCTGCTAATTATCTATCCAAGGACTACATTGTCAGGATCCAAAATTCACCTGGAAATCATTTTAAAATACTCCCAAATTGCTCCCCATTCATGATCTCCCACTACTAAGACTTTGACTTAATAAATAAGAAAATCTAAGGAATCTGAAGTTTTAAAAACATTGTCTCTATATCCATACTCATAACAGCATTACTCATAATAATGAGAAGGTGGAAGCAATTCAAGAATAATTGATGAATAAACAAAATGTGATATTTACATACAGTGGTATATTATTCAGCTTTATAAAGGGAAGCAATTCCAACATAAGCTGTACACACATGAACCTTGAGGGCATTATGCTAAGAGAAATGTCAGTCACAAAAGGATAAATATTGTATAATTCCACTCATCTGAGGTATGAAGAATAGTCAAATCCACTGAAAGACAGTAGAATGATAGTTCTAAGGGTTGATGGGAGAAGAGGATGAGAAGTTCTTGTTTAATGGCTCCAGAATTTTATTTTTGAAAGCTGAGGAAAGTTTTAGAGATGGATAGTGGCAATGGTTGCACAACAATATGAATTGATTTAAAAACAGTGAACCATGCATTTAAAGTGTTTAAGACTGTAAACTTTATATCACGTATATTCGAAATACATATTATTTTATGTGGTTAAATAACCACAATTTTGAAAAATGGTCTAGATGTGGAAAATGCTGTGTGGGTCTGCTAGACTTAAGCGACCTGTTCAGGCACCATTATGGTAGACCTGCAGTTCTGCATTCCTGTACAAAGGTCAGAACTGCCCAAACAGTCATATGAGCCAAACCTTACAAGGTGCCTTTCAAATCAATCAAGAGCAGAAAGCTTGATCACTCTGGGAAGGGTGTGCATCACAAGGTATGACTGGGAACACCCGGGCGGCTAATGACGGATGTATAAACTTACTCCCGACTCATACATCATGAGGTATGACTGGGAACGCCCGGGGGGACCAAGGAACGATGTACGACAAGGAACTCCAGAAGGACTGATGTATGACAAGGAACCCCATAAGCTGATCAGTGGAATGCCTTGTTGATAAGATTAGGACCATGGTCGGGGGTCTCGGGTCTAGTTTCGATGACACTTGGTCATCAAGTTGGTAACATGGTCAGCAGATTCATGTCCCCCCGAAGCCCTAGATGACATTCCTGAGTTTCACCCATCCTTTTCTCCTTGTCCTCATAATGCACGTAGCTGATGCTGTATGATTATTCTATCAATAAAAACAGCCCGGGCCTCCCCTGGTGGCTCAGGCGGTTGAGCACAGCGCTGTGAAGCTGTCCGCAGCCTCTGCAGCGCCAGTTCGATCCCCGCCTGCCGGGAGGGTCCCACATGGCGCAGCAGACCTCTCCCGTCTCGCCTGCTGCTCCCCTCAGCAGTGTATTTCGTCAGTGTGCCTGTTTGTTCCCTGCTCTGTCTCTGGGGAGACCTCTCACCCTCCCGCACATCTGGCCTGTACCCCAGTTCTTGTATGAATAAATAAATAAATCTTTAAAAAAATAAATAAAAACAGCCAGGATCTTGCTCTGGAGCAGCATCCTGCCTTGTGCAGCCTGTTCCACAACTCCTGTGTATTTGTCAGTGTGGTGTTGCCCAATGCAACAATGCTGCTCTCAGTCATTTGTGTATGTTCTTCATTCTTTATTGTCATAATTTTTATTAATATATTCTTTATAAATATTTGCCAAATATCTGTCATATACCAGGCATCTTTCTAGATTCTGAAGACTTAGCCATGACTCAAACAAAAAGGTCCTTGCTCTCAGAGTGTCATATTTTTTTTTCAAGATTGATTGATTGATTGATTGATTGATTTATACAAGCACTGGGTACAGTCAGAAGCTCAGGAGGGTGAGAGAATTCATCAGAGCCAGAGCGGGGAGCAGAATAGGCAGACTGACGAAGCACACTGCTGAGGGGAGCAGCAGGCGTGGCAGGAGAGGTCTGTGAGCCAGGTGGGACCCTCGCCGGCAGACCCTCGCTTTGCAGCCCAGCTCTCAACTGCTGCGCCACTGGGGAGGCCCTCAGAGCGTCATATTTCTAATGTCTTTGATGCTGTATTTCTAAGAATTAGATGTAATATGACAAAATATCTCAATTTCACAATGGCTTTAAAGAATGGCTCATGATGGTATCCTTTCATATAAAATGTCTATTTGGCAACTACCAGGTAGCTTCTAGTTTTCTTCTTTATCAACAATATGGTGTGACTATATAAGTAGGGTGCAAGATAACTGCTATATAGCTAGTTACTGCATTTATATTTCCACCAGAAAGGAGAAAACACAACCAAAAGGGGATAACCCCTACTTTGGGATTGACAGTTCATTGTCAGTCATTAATCTAGCTAAAATTCAAGAGTTCTCTTACTGAAAAAGAGAAGGATACTGGAGAACTTATGAGACTCTGGAACAATTATTTTCCCAGCAGATCTTGACTCCTGTGAAGGCTTAGATATATAAAGCATAAAATAAATATGAAGAGACCAATGAGTGAGATAAAGAGAACATTTTGGGCAATAGCTCTCTGAGAGTTTCACCCCTTTAACATGCCACTTCCTATCTGACAAGGATTGCCTTCCAGCATAGGCCAGGAAACTTTTTCTGTAAGGGCTAGACAGTAAATACTTTAGGTTTTACAATCAATAGGTTCTGTCAACCACTCTACTCTACTATGATTACATGAAGAGAGTCATATAAAATAAGTAAATAAATGAATGTGGTTGTTTCCAATAAAACTGTGCCTAAAAAAGATGTAGGATGCTGAGTTTGACTCATAGACAGTACATAGCCAACTCTTGCATTATCAAGACAATATAAAAAAGCTTAAAAGGCCTTTGTATATTATTTATATATTTTACATTTTTTAAATAACCTTCATGGGCTAGTAATCAAAGCCAAAGATATGACTGAGGTCCCTTAGGAAAATGTGAGTTTCATTCATACCATTATGTTAACAACTGAAGCAAACAGAGGTAACAATGAAGCATTAGGGGATATTGTAGAGGTTTGCTAGTTGTGGCAAATATTTTCTTCCATTCTTTGAGTTGTTTGTTTATTTTCTTGATAGTGTCCTATGAAGCACAAATATTTTAAATTGTAATGAAGTACAATTTTTCTATTTGTCTTGGTTGCTTGTGGTTTTGATGTCATAGCTAGTGAATCATGTGTGATATAAGATCACAATGATTTGTACCTATATTTTCTTCTACAAGTTTTATAGTTTTAAAGATATCTAGGTCTTTGATCTATTTGGAATTAATTTTTGTATGAGGAACTTTATTCTTTTATGTACAGATATCATTCTCCCAACAACTTCTCTTTTTTAAAAGATTTATTTATTTATTTACTTATGCATATGAGAACTGGGGTACAGGCCAGACGTGTGGGTGGGTGAGAAGATTCACCAGAGACTGAGTGGAGAACAGAACAGGCAGATTGACTGAAATACATTGCTGTGGGGAGAAGTGGATGAGACAGGAGAGGTCTGCCGCGCCATGTGGGTAGCTCCCTGGCTGGCTGAGGATCAAACTCATGCTGCAGTAGCCGCGGATAGCTTCATATGTTGTGTCTTAACCCCCCAACACCTTTTCTTAAAGAAGTATTCTTAGTCCACATTCAATTTTCTTGCCAACTTTATTGAAAATCAATTACCCATAAATACATAGGCATATTTCTGGATTGCCAATTCTGTAAATCTATCCTTACGCCAGTCAACACTTGTTTTTATTATCCAGAATGCTTATATTTCCAGTTTGTTGGATAATAGAGGCTTTTATTCATTGTAATCATTTATGAAATATTTGCTAAGTACTTTCTATGCATCAGGCACTATACAGGGGCTAGGGAAGGGGGTGGAGGGATATTGTCATTTAAATTAGCTCTAGGTACAGATAAATCTCCTTGTATATATTTTCTCAAATACAGTTCCCTGGGGAAAGTTTCTTTTGATCTGTATATCTATAAACTAAAGATAAAAAAAATATATCTCTTGCACATTACCAACATACATTGATGGGACAGGCACAAAATAACTGCTATAAACACTGCCATTCAATAGGGGGTAAACTGATTCATAACAGAACTCAAATCCAAGTGAACATATGTTTCCCATTCCTTGATTTAAGGATCAGTTCTATGTCTGAGATTGATTTTCCAAAGTCCACCAAAGTTCCAACACTCTACTTCTTTGATGGACAAGTGGCATATCTTCTAGGTGAAAATATGAGACCAGACATAATGCTGGCCACTTTGGAAAACATAAGAGACCTAGGACAAAACTCTTTCAATAGAGCTACATCAAAATTTCATCTCAGGCATTGCCTCCAGAAAACTCAGCTGTATCAGTTAAAGGCTGCTCTAACAGACTATGAGAAAGAATCTGTTCCATGTCTTTGCCCTAGTTTCTGGTGATTTGCTGGAAATCTTTAGTTTTCCTTGGTTTATAGAAAATATCTTCAACCTCTTCCTTCATCATCACATGGAATTTTCTCTGAGTGCACATCTCCATGTCCATATCACCCTTTTTATAAGGACACTGATTGTATTGGATTAGGGTCCACTCTAATGACATCATCTTAACTAATTATATCTGCAATGAACCTCTTTTCAAGTAAGGTCACATTCTAAGTTACTCAGGTTAAGATTCAAAATATAAATTGGAGAGACACAATTAAACCTGTGTTACTGATATGATTTAAGACATAAAGTTACCTATTTTATT
This sequence comes from Talpa occidentalis, assembly GCF_014898055.3. Lineage (NCBI taxonomy): Eukaryota > Metazoa > Chordata > Mammalia > Eulipotyphla > Talpidae > Talpa > Talpa occidentalis. The sequence goes on from NW_023601104.1 coordinate 23,339,667, forward strand.
GTAAATAAATAGTATTTATTGTAAAAATTAACCAAAATAATACATAGGAAGTTCCAGATACCTGCAAGTGATTAATAAATGTTAGCCAACATCACTATTCATCATTGGATACAGAGAGACTAACACAGTGCTTAGCACATAGTGAGCTTATAGTGAACATCTTTGGGTCTTATCTGCCTGAAACTCACCTCATCATTTTCTGATAAGAATACCTTGAAACAATTCCTTTGCCAGCCTTCAAAAAGCAATCATTTGAACATTCAGCCCTCCTTTCAACAAGAGGTGTGTAAATAGATGACCCAAGAATGCAGTTCAGATGCTGTACCCAAAGAGTATGTCTAAAGCAGAGAAACTATAGACTTGTAATCATTTACGCTGAGAAAAGTGCCACAGAAAAGACTGGCCACTGGTTTCTGCTATCTGGATACTTAGAACTCTTTAAATTCCTTCTCTTCATAGCGTGGTACTTCACTTTTCCTTTAATTCTCTGTGCTAATCCACATCCTTGAGCACATTCCTTGTTCCTTGTTTCTTGAGCACCAGAGTTTCTTTTTTATATGAAGAAACAGACTGAAATAGAAATTGAATGCTGGAAGTACCTGTTACAACTAACACTTGGAAGGACAAATGTGGAGTTGGAAGGCTCATAGAGAGGCAGGAAACGCTAGATTACGCCTTCTCTGGCTGGGAAGATAGTTCCCTTCATCAACTTGTTGTATCTAGAGACTCAGGCAATGTATCTATCTGGTCTGGAGATTTGGGATAGTCAACAGAAAAATGTCATCTGGTTAGGTCTCATTGGATATTTTTCTCAGTAAGAGACAACTGGCTCATCAGGAAGTAGGATAATAGAAACTGCTCAGGGAAGTCCTTCCTGCCTATGAGCTGTGGTCAAAGATAGTCAGATAATCTTGAACTCTACTCCTTTGGCAACAAAGAATTCTTTCTCCCAAGATAAAGTTAGTGGAAGCAAAGTACAGGATGCTAGAAACTTTAGAAGAGGTAAGAATGGACCTAGAGAAAGTCCCACTAAGTATCTCCCTCTGTAGCTCAATCAAGTCTTCTTTTTTTTTTTTTTTAAATATTAAATTTTATTTTTATATTCCCCCATACAATTGCAAACGCCCCATTCTGACCCCAATCCTTCCCCTCCCGCCCCCCACCCCCCAAAAAGTGTCTCTGGTTCATAGTTTTTTGTTGATTTTGTCAATCAAGTCTTCTTTTAACTCCACTTAGAGTCTAGTCACTGAAATATATGGAACAGAGGGGTCCAGATTAGTTTTGAATCTTCTAATTCAAGCTATTGTTTGTCATTGCCCATGGAAATGTACAAAACAGAGGCCTTATGGCTGAAGAATATACAGAAAGGTAGGTCTCTCCAGCCTGTTGCAATGCAAGAGGATATCCTAGTTCTGAATATGTATGGAAAGCCTACTAGGTGTCTAAGTAAATCATATCCCCAGGAAAAACACTGACCAACTAAAGCAATCTCCAGGCTCCTGATCTCTTCTCAATAGAAAATAGGTTCCAAAATTAGCTTATGTCCCAAAAGTGAGTCCTCTCCAGTGTCCTTCTCACTGGATGACCCAAGGAATTTATTCCACCACTTTTTATTCCTAGGAAGCAGGATGTGATAAACATTGTTGGACAGTGATCACTCTAAACTGTTTCTTCCCCTTTCCTTTCCACATGGTACTTTTTTAAAATTGAGATATATTTATCTCCATGCATCATTGTAAATTAGGTTAAATTTATCATTTAGTTATAATCTGCCAATACACAGCTAGATATGCTGGGCCAAACTGAGAGTTATGTCCTATATTATTCAGGGATTACAGGGGGCCAAGGCCCACAAGCCAGAAGCATTGATATCTACAGATAGGAGAAGATAAATGTCTCACTTCATGCAGACAAAAAATTCTGCCTTCCTTTGCCTTTTATCTTCTACTTAGGGCTCTCAATAGATTTGATAAAGCCCACCCACATTTAGAGGGAGATCCCCTTTACTTAGTCTACTGATTCAAATACTAATCTCTGCTAGAAATACCCTCACAAACATACCCAGAAATATTGTTTTACCAGCTATCTGGGCATACCTTAGCCCAGTGAAGTTAATACACATTAGCAGGCAACTAGACATTGCTCTGAAACCATAGAGCTGTATGCAATAACTGACATAAGCCCAGGAAGGCAGTTTTGTGTATACATGGAAGAGTTGTGCTGTTGCGGTTAAGAGTACTTATGACATAGTATGCATGAGTAAGAGTGTGTAGGGTGGATATTGAACCAATAGGAAGACTGAGCGTGAAGCTATTGTTTTTGCTTGCCCAGCATCACAATTTCCCTTTATAAAATCTTTCTTCCCCCATGCTTGAATCAAACAGTTCTAGAAGTGCGGGAGCTATACTTCTCCATCTTGGTTGGCATGTAACTCAGACTTGGTGTGTTAATTTATTCCATCCCCTTGGCACAAAGAATGATTTAGGAAAGCTTATGTGATCCAAGTCACATCAGGAAAGTCAGCCACACTCTTTACACAGGGATGGTACGGCTGATAGAATATAAATTTGTAACTCTTGGGATGAACATGCCACAATTTCAGGGAGAATGGGGTCTGGGCAGAGGAAAGCAAAATGAAAACAAGAGTTAATAAATGTCCTTTTTGCTTAGCTATTTGGAGTAGATGTAGTGGCATTCGGAGCCCAGCACATTATGAACACTCTCCCTTTGATTAGGGAGTTTCCTTCCTCCACATGTTACAAGTCAGAAAGCATGCTTCCTGCTTCCCAAGCCCTCCTCCTAGCTGGGCACAAGCATGTGATCCATGTCCTGCTGGTCATCCTTGGGAAATTTCCTTTGAGGAAGGATCAATGTAGGAAGGAAATGCCACGTGGTATCCATTTTTGCCAATGAGAGTGATAACACTTGTCCTTCAGAGGTGGCACTGATGAGTCTGGTTACAGAGCTGGCAGTTGCAACATGCATCAGTAAAACTAAGTTCCTGCTGACAGTGGAAAAGGTAGCATTGAGTGGTAGGAGAAGGTGATGGAAGCAGTAGCTGTGTCTCATAGCTGTATTAGGCGGTGGAAGGTCAGCCTTGAGCGTGGCTCTCTAGTCTTCCTAGCAATTTTGTGACCTACCAAATATCCTTTAATAAAATTTCCCGGTGGCTTAACCAGTCAGTTACACTTCTGCCACTTCTAACTGAAACTTCTGGTACTAACATAAAAATCAGTTATAAAGACAGGTAAATGATGACAATTCTCTGAAGCAAGCATTATAATCCCCATGGCAGGGGTGAAAAAATAGACTTATTAATAGTAAGTATATCCTACCCAGGATCACACAGCTAGTAAATCCTAGAGCAGAGATTTGAATTTGTTTTGGAGGTGGGTGTTAATCTCCAAATTTTTTTAAGTATGCCTTTTGAAACGTTTTCAGAAATAATCTTCTGACAGAGTAGATTGGCTTGCTTAGAATTCATCCCAATCTCCTTCTATTGTGCCTTCCCCATATTACAGAGGCTGGAAAGTACCATTTCCCAGGCTCATTTGCAAATATGGAATGTGATTTAGACTCCACCATTTAGACACACTTCTGAAAACAGAATTTGGAATTAAGTCAAATATGGACAAAGGCAGTACCAATGGCTTTGTTTTATTGATGCAAATCACATGGCACACTATTGAGGCTACTACTTAGTGATTCCTGACTGACGAAAAGATAGTGGGATCTTGGAGATGGCAGGTAGAACAATGGTCTCTTTATCCCCCAGCCTCCTTATTGTTGCAGAGGTAGGTCTCCAGACAGGTCAGTTCTGTGGGGGTCTTCTGGAAGTTATATTTGGAGACCCAGCCTGGAGCTCACTCCAGCCTTTTAACTGTGAGCATCTGATTCCCTATATCCAGTCATTTTCCGCTTGAACTACGAGACTGGTTGTTATGATCTACTCCTGAATTCTATCAAATACAATCATGTATAAAGGTCAAGTACTATATAGCCAAGCAGCACTACATAGAGATTCTCATCTTTTCTCAGACTGAGGAATTTCTCAATTAAGGGGAAAAGTATGTATTCAAGGTAAATTGATATATTTCAGTAAGAAGCACCATGACCTTTTTAATCTTGCCACACTTGTAGCTCAAGTAACTGACTGCATCATTCAGGGTACAGGGAAAAAAATAGATGGCTCATCCAAAGTTGATAATTTGGGGAGACTTGGATAGACTAATTTTCAAAGATATGCAGAGGACACAGAGTTATGCAGTGCCCCTAAACTCAAAGCTGCAACAAGATGGAGCCTGTTGTGGACTTAGTAAATGTTTGTGTCCCCCCACAAAGTCCTATGTTGACATTTTTACCCACAATATAATGGTGGGAACTTCAAGGGATAGTTGGGTCATAAAGGTGGAGCCCTCATATATGGAGTTAGTACCCTTATAAAAGAGACCACAGACTGTTCTGTTGCCCTTTTCCGCTACAAGAGGACACAGTAAGAAACCAGGCTAGAAGCAGGAAACAAGTCTTCATCGGACACAAAATGTGCTGGTGCCTTGATCCCAGACATGTGAGCTTCCAGAACTGTGAGAAAAAAAAATTCTATTGTTCTGTGAGAAATAAATGTCTGTTGTTTATAAGCCACATACTGTTCATAAACTATTATTTATAAATCAGTCTATGATAATTTGTTATAATAGCCCAAACTAAGACAGGGCTATTAAGGAAACCTAGGGAAAGCTATGTAGAAACAGTGCTCTCCAGAAGCTGTGACCTTTGGTTGACTCAGGCCAAATGGATCAGCAGGAAGCACTGTGCTCTCCTGTCAATCTCCTGGCCATTCTCTTAACCCAACTGAGAGTCAAAGGACAAAAAGCCTGTGTTGTAGTCCTTTCAGGACAACCTCCCAGAGTAGATATAAGGAGCAAAATGGGAAATGTCAGCACCCCAAGGGAAAAATTCAACAACTCCAGTGTAGTAAGAGATTATAAAGGATGCAGTCTGAAATTTGCAGTGCTGCTGAATGTTTTAATGTTTTAATACTCATGGGTTTATTTGTTCTTTTTTTAAAAAAGATTTATTTATTTATTTATACAAGCACTGGAGGTTGAGAGAGGTTGAGAGAATTTATACAAGCACTGGAGGTTGAGAGAATTCAGAACCAGAGTGGGGAACAGAACCAGCAGACTGACGAAATACACTGCTGAGGGAAACAGAGGGCGAGACAGGAAAGGTCTGTCGCGCCATGTGGGACCCTCGCCAGTGGCCTGGGATCGAACCAGCACTGCAGAGGCTGCAGGCAGCTTTGCAGCCCAGAGCTCAACTGCTGTGCCACCAGGGGAGGCCCTATTTGTTCTTTTTAAAGACAGTGTATATTCTGCTCTGTGTGATCTGAGGACATGCTATTCTGTGTAGCACAGTGTCACAGAGTGTGAGAAGAGGAAGGAAGCTTAGAGATTTTTTTTCTTTCAGTTTATTGAGATCTAATAGACATATAGTACTGTATAAATTGGGGTGTACAACATAATGACGTGTTTTATATATATTGCATGGCAGATCTTGTTGAATATTTCTTACTTTGTAGCTGAAGAACCTAAGACCTAGGGAAATTAATTCCTCTAAAGTCACATGTGCAAAATGTTGCAGGACCAGAATGTACACCCAGGTCTAAATTTGCCCAGCACAGGGTTTCTCACACTGTTTGAAGCTAAAATCTGTGCTGGACACAAGATATACTCATTATGGAATGCCAGATTATGATTTTCCACAGCTCAGTCTTGAGTATCCCTTTGCCTTTATTTTTCTTTTCATTTTAAACATTTACCTGAGAAAGCTAAATTTCAAAGATGCTTTTTCTAAAAATAACTGAAAGATATGCAGAAGGAAATTAGCATAATGTATTTTATCTATAATTTACAGCATATAATCTAAAAGCGTTCAGCAAAGCAACACTTGTATTACAGAGAAAATTCCCCTGGGATATTTGGTTCCATTTAAAAACACCTCAGTATGGGGGGATATGAGAGCAGCAGCCTGTGACACACTTCCATCAGGGCAAAATGTTATTCCAGCGATTCACAGCAAGAGGCCTGACAAACACTTTGAGTCGATATAAAGGTTCTTGCCATCAGGATAAAATGAGAATTGCAGTGGGTGGTCCCATTCTAGCCTCATGTCTCCTTCTACTTCTGTCCTGGCTTAGGTGGTTGCTCTGGAAACAGTGAGGTGGCAAACAAAATCATTTGGAACAACTTTTAGGAAGCCTTATGCATGAAAGCCTAATTTTTATTTGTTGCTGCCTTCTTCTCTTCTTAAAAGGTGACTTTTCCAAGGCTATCTTTTCCTGAAAGGGTGTGCTCCTTGGAATACCTGAAAGCTGGTTCATTCTAGAGTCCTTGGCAAGGTCCAGTTGGATGACTGGACAGAATTTGGCAGATAGCAGGGGAAAGGAAAAGAGACTTCACTTATTATTCAGTTTTAGATCTCAACACAGATGGTCCTGATATCCTCCTCCCCCACCTAAGAATTTTTCTAAAATGACACCCAAGTTTTTCTTGGCAGAAGTTGAAATTCCTGGCAAACAGTTCACTGCAGCTCTAATTATGATGACAGCTTTAATGGAGAAGATAATCATATTAAATGGTTCTTATTCGGTTCCATGTGATGAATTAGTGATTACCATGAAATGTGTTAAGCAGCCAAAAATAAGGGAAAGGGATAATGTACTGAGCTACAAGTTGAGATTTGAAGGATTACGAAACTGGATGGAAGATGGGACAAAATGACTTTTTAAAAGGACATAGTCTAATGTCCCTGTGGCTTTTTTCTGTTGTGTCTGTTAAAGAAAAATTATTCTCCCACTTTTTAAAATGGTAAAGAAAACATAAATAAAGAGTATTACAATAAAAGCTGACACTATTGCAACAGGAGAGAGATCTGGCTCAATACCCAGTATGACAGTAACAAGTGAGGATTTATAGCCAATAAGCAGAGTGAGGGGGGTCAGTGGTTGAAAAGTAGGAAGAAAAGACATCAAGGGTATGGGGAGTCTTCTAAACTGACTATGAGAGGATTCTTGCTGAAGGCAGGTCAAGAACTTACACAGCAAAAGTGAAGGATAAGAAACTTGATGGGATATCAAGGATAATCAATTATCAATAATGAAGGGTCGGGGGCCTCCCTGGTGGCTCAGGAGTTAAAGACACAGCACTATCAAGCTGTCGCCAGCCACTGCAACATGAGTTTGATCCCCAGCCAGGGAGTTAACCCACATGTTGCAGCAGACCTCTGCTGTCTTCCCCACTGCTCCCCTCAGCAGTGTATTCCAGTCAATCCTCCTGTTCTGCTCCCCACGCTATCTCTGGTGAATCCTCTCACCCCCGGCACCTCTGGCCTACATCCCAGTTCTTGTATGCATAAATAAATATTTTAAAAAATGAAAGGACACATTAAATGTACTTAGCATAATTATTGTTATAACTGGGATATGCAAGACAAAGACAGGATGGATCTAAATTGAGGTCTGAGAGTCTTTGTCAGTCCTACCTCTTGATCAAGGAAAGAAGAAACACTCTTCTTTCCTCTGAACAATGTAAGTCCACTTCTCATTCAGTCATCTTTATTTATTAAATATCAGCTGAAACATTTGTTGGAACTTGTTGGTAAAGGATATTTGCTGAATTGTACAAGTCATCAGGCATTTAATGAGGAGAATTTTTATGAAAAGAAAAAGAAAAAGGAAGATTAATCATTGAAACAGACTATAAATCCAACTTTTATATCTAGAGAATACCAGTGAAGATTTCCACATGTACTTGAAGTATCTTCAGATGGTAGAGTAAGGACACCATTTACAGTCTGGCAGATTTTCTGGTTTTCAGTTTAAATGTCTTTCCTATAATTTTTTTTTATTGAGTTAATTTTGGTTCACACTGTTGTTTCTATTATAAAAGTGTTGGATTCCACCTCCACCACTTTCAGGCATTGTTGCCATAGTGCACCCACCACTAAAGAACCCATAGTCCATTACAATAGGCCCTTGCAACCCCTCCCCTCTTCATCCTTCTCCCTCCCGTCCTGTTTCCCCATAGCCCTCTGGTTGCCTGCATTCCACAGTCAGGTTTCCAGGGTTACTTTTTTTAGTTTGGCTTTATCTGAACCTTTGTTTTGTTTTTATATTCCACATATAAGTGACACCATCTGGTATCTGTGTTTCTCCTTCTGGCTGATTTCACTTAGTATTATCCCTTGCAGCTCCATCCATGCTGCCAAGAATGGCAAAAGATTATCTTTTTTGATAGCAGAGTAGTATTCCATTATATATAATATATATTATGTAAAATATATATACATATTTACACACACACGACATCTTAATTTCTTAATCATCTCATTTGTTTGGGGCCATTTAGGCTATTTTCATATCTTGACTACTGTAAACAGGGCTGCAATGAATGAGGGAGTGAAAGTTTCCTTTTGAATTAGTGTTTTTATGCTCTTCCAGTAGATACCGAGGAATGTCATTGCTGGGTCATATGCAGATCCATCTGCAGTCTTTTCAGAAACCTCCATACTCTTTTCCATAGGTGGTATTGGACCAGTCTACATTCCCAACAACAGTGTAGTAGGGCTCCTTTTTCTCCACATCCTCGCCAGCAATTTTTGTTTCCAGTTTTTGGATTTTTTTTAATATGGGACATTCTCACAGGGTGAAGTGGTATCTCATTGTGGTTTTGACTTGCATTTCTCTAACAATAAGTGATGATGAGAATGTTTTCATGTACCTACTGGTAATTTGTATGTCTTCTTTGGGAAGTGCCTATTTAGTTCTTTCTGTTCATTTTTTAATTGTGTTGTTTTCTTTTTGTAGAGGTATATACATTCTTTGTAAATCTGTGGTATCGACCCTTTCAGATACATGATGTGTAAATATACACAGAGAACCAAAAGACCCCACTGAAAAACTAACTGAAATAGTCAATTCAGCAAATTGGCCAGTTATAAAATCAATACACAAAAATCAATTATTCTCATTATCCAAGCAAGAAATAGGAGAGGAAGAAATTTCAAAAATGATCCCACCCACAATTGCACCTAAAAAATTTAAATACCTAGGAGTTATCTAACAAAGGAGGTGAAGTATCAATATAAAGAAAACTATAGGACACTGTTAAAAGAAATAGAAGGAGACACAAAGGTATTCCCTGCTCATGGATTGAAAGAATCAACATTGTCAAATGGCCATTTCACCCAAAGCAATATACAGAGTCAGTGCAATTCCTATCAAAATTTCAATGACATTCTTCAAAGATATAGAACAAATATTACTGAAATTCATCTGGAACCACAAAGAGCCTGAAGAGCCAAAGCAATCCTTACAAAAAAGAGGAAGATGGTAGTATCACACATCCAGGTCTAAAACTATACTACAGGGCCTCCCCGGTGGCGCAGCGGTTGAGCGCTGGGTTGCGAAGCTGCCCGCGGCCTCTGCGGCGCCGGTTCGATCCCCGGCTGCTCCCCGGCCACCAGAGGAGGGTCCCACATGGCGCGCAGGCCTCTCCTGCCGCCCGCTGCTCCCCTCAGCAGTGTGCTTCGGTCCTTCTGCCTGCTCTGCTCCCCGCTCTGACTCCGGTGAATTCTCTCACCCTCCCGCGCTTCTGACTGTACCCAGTGCATGTGTAAACAAAACAAACAAACAAACCAGCAAACAAATAAATAAAGCATGCCTCTATAAAAAAAAAAAAAAAGTTTAAAAAAAAAATAAAAAAATAAAACTATACTACAAAGCAATGACAACTAAAACAGTATAGTACTGGAACAAAAACAGACACACAGACCAATGGAATAGAATAGAGAGCCCCAAGATAAACCCACACCTATATGGACAGTTAATCTATGACAAAGGAGCCAAGAATATACACTGGAGCAAGGAAAAACTCTTCAATAAGAGGTGCTGGGAAAACTGGACATACAAAACTGGACATTTAATTTCATATAAAAACTGGAATGAAATTAAATCACTATCTCACACCTTACACAAAAATAAATTCAAAATGGATAAAAGATTTGGACATAAGATCTGAAACCATAAGATACATAGAATAAAATATGGCAAAACACTTCACAACATATACTTCAAGAATATCTTTGCAGGGCCTCCCTGATGGCGCAGTGGGTTGAGCACAGCTCTGTGAAGCTGTCTGCAGCCTCTGCAGTGCTGGTTCGAACCCCACCGGCCTCATATCAACCCACATGGGGAGCAGACCTTTCCTGTCTCACCCGCTGCTCCCCTCAGCAATGTATTTCATCAGTCTGCCTGTTCTGCTCCCCACTCTGTCTCTGGTGAATCCTCTCATCTTTGCAGATTCATCTCTAGCAGTAAGGTAAACAAGGGAAGGTAGTAAAAAAGGGAAGAAGGAACAGAAACAGTGTAAGAAAAAGGTCTAAAAGGAACCAGTTTGGGGAAGTCATTGAAGTTCTAAATTATCCATACTAAAATCATTCCAACAAGAAAGAAAGTGGACAAAATAAGTGTTTGGGTTGTGGAACATATGATAAGCAGGGACATGAGAAGGAGGTTTCAGTCTTCTGAGAAGTTTTCATGTTCTTAATTAATGGTACTTTGCAAACAAAGAAAGCTGAGACTCTAACCTAGCTTCTAGAGTAGTACCTTCCAAAAGAGTTAAGAACTTCCCATTCAAGAATCAGGGAATAAAGTTCTACTGCAAAAGACCCAAGAAGATTTCCACTCAGAAAGATACTTGTTCAAACAGGACCCTTTCAACCAAAGAATCGTGGGACTTGAACCCAACCTCAAAGAATATACTGCAAATCTTAAGAATCAAAATCTGTCCCTAGCAAGCCTTAACAGTCTATCATCAAGAGCACTGACTCAGGAATTGGACACACCAATGGATGGCTAAGCAATCAGGAGGAAAACAAAGACTTCAAAGGCACACACTTGCAGTTCTGGATGAGAGGTCTGGGGGGTCCAGTGATGAATCTGATCCTGTCCAAGTCACAGCAGTGTGACTGTTAAAGAAAAATTATTCAGACATATTAAAATAATAAGGAAACATTTATATAGGACTATGCAGTAAGAGCATTTCAATAAAAAAGAGATTACAGCAAAACAGCTGGGGATTTATAGCTGATGAGCAGAGCTGGGGGGGGCAGTCAGCACAGAAAATTACATCAAGGGTAGGGGGGCCTTACCAAACCTACTTAACAAGTTTTGCCGAAGGTAGACCAACTAACCTCTCCTTCTTCTCAGGTCCATTTATATCATTTCTAAAATAAGTTGTCAATATTCAATGCTTCCACTTCCTAACTTCATTCTAAATCTTCTGAACAATACTCAGTCCTTCTTACACTTGACCTCTCAGCAGTAGTTGACTCATAGACCACTTGGCTTCTAGATCAAGGCACCAGCCCTGACTTCCTCTGACATCCTTGATTGGCTGTTTCTCAGTTTGTTTATCCCTTCCTCTTAGTCTGAATTTTCACATTTGTTTAAACTTCTTCTATACTTTAAATACACTCACTCTCTTTATAGATTTTATCCAGCCCAAACTTCAAGACTTTGCAGATCGATATATTCTCCAACCCTGACATTTGCTCTGAGTTCCAGACTTAACAAACATATCCAGCTACTTACTCAACATTTCCATTAAATATAAAGTAAGCATTTCAAGTTGAACATTTTTAAAATAGAACTTGATCTTATCCCCCAAACCTGTTTTTCTCATAGCTTTCTCCACCACAGTTACTGGCTTTACCCTTCACCCTTGCTACTGTTTGACTGTGTCTTCCCAAAATTCTCATGTTGGCTATTATTTCCTGAAGGTGATGGCACAAGCAGGTGGTGCCTTTGGGAAGTACTTAGGGCATATGAGCAAGCTTTTATGAATGGAATTAGTGTCTTAAAAAAGAGGCTTGTCCAACAACCACATGAAAGTACTTGGAAGCACATCCTCCCCCAGTGGAAGAATGAATGCAGCCCCAGCTGACTCCTGGATTGCAGTCCTGTGAGAAACCTGGAGGCAGAAGCACCTAATTGAGCTACACCCAGATTCCTAACACAGAGAAACTAAAATAATAAATGTTTGCAGTTGCTTTAAAAAAGGGGGAGAGTAAAGGGGGAAGAAGGGAAAAAAGCTACAGAGATCCCTAACTCTTTCTACCAGTTGAGGACACAGTAAGAGAGTGCCAGCTATGAACCAGAAAGTGGGCCTTCACCAGAATGTGATCATTCTAGTGCCATGATCACAGACTTTCAGACTTCACGACTGTGAGCAATAAATCCCTGTTGTGTATAAGATATCCAGTGTGTAGCATTTTGTTATAGCACCCTGAATGGACTAAGGCCATCCAGTAGGTTGGGATATAAACTTAAGTTTCATTCATAACCACTTTATTCCTCTTACATCTAGCTAGCATAAAAATCCAGTTGTGGGGCCTCCCCGGTGGCACAACGGTTGAGCGCGAAGCTGCCCGCAGCCTCTGCAGCACCGGTTCGATCCCCGGCCACCTGGAGAGGGTCCCACATGGCGCGCAAACCTCTCCTGCCGCCCACTGCTCCCCTCAGCAGTGTACTTCGTCAGTCTGCCTGCTCTGCTCTCCCCTCTGGCTCTGGTGAATTCTCTCACCCTCCTGCGCTTCTGACTATACCCAGTGCTTGTATAAATAAATAAATAAATCTTAAAAAAAATAAAAAATAAAAAGCCATATGTACCCCTATGTTCACTGTAGCATTATTTACAAAAGCCAAGATATGAAAACAACCAGGTGTACACACATACATACCCCACACATACACACACTGGAATATTCCTCAGGCATAAAAAAATGAAATTAAAAAAAAATCCAGTTGTGCCTGATTATTAGTAATGGCTAGGAGTGAATGTCTCCAGATAATTTCCAGGATTGGTGCTATAGTGTTCCCTCATGATTCTATTACTTTCAGAACTGGGTATGGAATAGTAAACCTAATGTGCTTCAAAGAGCTGGTTTTGGTGCAAACTGAGTTTCTGCATCTATGTTAGCCATTATAGCTTCTAAGATGAGTGATTATTACTCCCAAGGAGGATGAGTAGTTGAATTTTTCCAAAAGTCTGCTTTCTGGAAGAGGAAAACCAAGGGTTGGAAGGATTAGTGCTGGGTTTTCCTGGGGTCTGATGGTTCCCATCTCAGCGGCTGGAGAAATTTATGTGGGTTGGCCTGGAACAAGTAGATTAGGGGAAGGTTGGAAGAATAAGCAAGGCTTGTTGGAAGGTTGATTGGCTCTCAGTATGAAAAAAAAAAAAAGTCTCCTTCTCTTTTGAGTATATTGGTTATTATAACAGTCAAGGGGGAAGAAAGATATAATAAATTTTATAATGAATTCCAAAAATTGATAAATATATTTAATGAACATGAATGCTGTATATTCTTCCTCTAAGGTCATGAACACTTGAAAGATATGCAGGTATCTTGGCTGTACAAAGTACAGTCCAGAATTACTCCGCTTCCTTGGGCATGTACTTTTCCGGGGTGGCCTGAAGGTGGTGTTGCAGCCCACAGAGGACTGTACGAACAAGGATGAATGGGATCTTAGCTCCAGATAAGTATGTTAGGATTTTGTCCAAATAGATCTTGCCTCCTTGATCCCGGATATGATTCACTAAGCACGAGAAGATGACTGGGACACTGCACAGGCAAAAGGACACCATAATCTGTCAGATTATCCCTTTTGCCTTGATCTCAAAGTTCTTGGACCAATAGCATGGAATATCTACAACCTTCTCCATGTCCAAATCGGTGATAAAACTGCCTTCCAGATAAGCCCCAAATGACCTTCCCATGTGAGGTTCCCAGTGTATTTGAAGAAAGGGCATCTATTTATGAGTTGAATGCCAGTTCTGTCATGATGCTTGTGTACTAGATTCCTAGATTTAATAATATAGTAGATAAGCAGCCCCTCCCCACCTCAGCCCCCAGTCACACTGCCACATATTCTACCTCTGCTAAGATTTGTGAATAGAATTATTGGCCATGATTTGCTTGACAAGAAGACAAACATATTTGTAATGGAGTCAAAAATTCATTCACTCTGCACTTAGATGTGCAAAGAAAATGCAGGTTCCTTTAACTCTCCATATTTCATCTTTTCATCCATACGGAACTCAGAGGGAAAAAAAAAAACCTAAATTTATCCCACTCAGTCAAGGTTATTTCAGTTGAATAATTCAGACAACTCCTTTATGTGAATTCTCTTTAGTTTATTTGGGTAAAATGTTGTCTTTCAAATTTTCTCACTACCTCGTTTTCCTTCAAGACAGTGTCTGTGTGAATTGGTGTCTGTAGGAGCACAGATGACTGATGGCAGCCATGGTATCATTTTCTGGTTGGTTCTTCACTGCTGGAGAGCAGAGTGGCTGGTTTTTCTGTTTGCTAAACTGGTAGCCACTGAATTTTTCTCATATGGCTGTTTCTCTCTGAAACTTGTAGTTCTGAACTTCACAAAGTTCCATGTCAGCTACCTATTTGTTTTGACCAATGCCCTCTGAGGCACCTTTGTGTCTCAAGACCTCTGTGTCTCACCAGGACACATGGGACTTGCTGGGTCACTTGTACACTCAGGCCACGTAGGCCCCGGAGTGATGCCTCAAACTCATCTATCAACTCACCTCCCACACCTCCTCACCAGCGCTCCTTGCCAAGACTCTGGCCTCTGACCTTGTCTCTTCTTGTCTTACTTATTTCTTCCATAATACCTTAGAACTGGAAGGGGCAGTCTTTAGGCAATTCATTCTTCCATGTAATATCACCCTCATAGGCTAAAACAATGAGTCCAATGGCCTAAATTTCACAGGTAGAAAGGATATCTTCTTTACAACTCAGAAGAAACACTGTGATTGCAGTCTCCCAATCTTAATCATAATATGCCTTAAATCTAAATTTAGAAAATCTTTCTGGAGAAAGCCTAACTTTAGGTTCTGCTATAGAATCAATTCCGATTATAATACAAGCACCAGAGGTCAGAAATTATTTTTTTGTCCTAAGCAATGTAGTAGCCAATAGTCCCATATAGCTATTTTACTTTAAATTTTAAATAATTAATTACAATTAAATAATTAAACTAATAAATGAAAATAATTAAATAAAATTGAAATATTTAGGCCTCAGTCATACTAGCCATGTTTCTGAGTAGTAACATGTGACTCAAGGTTACTGGGCAGAAAAGATACAGATCATTAACATCATTGTAGAAAGTTCTATTGGACAGCTACTGTAGACTTGTACCCTTCTCTCATTCCTGAAGCACTAAAATGCTTTACTTAGGATGATGTGAAACTTCCCATAAGAATTTCAGGATATGGCACTATATCTGAAAATACTTATTTTTTAACAATTATTCCTAATGGTCAATAGCACTGCACTGCTGGGCCTCCCTGGTGGCGCAGTGGTTGAGCGCTGGGTTGCGAAGCTGCCCGCAGCCTCTGCAGCGCTGGTTCGATCCCCGGCTGCTCCCCGGCTGCTCCCCGGCCACCAGAGGAGGGTCCCACATGGCGCGCAGACCTCTCCTGCCACCCGCTGCTCCCCTCAGCAGTGTACTTCGGTCCTTCTGCCTGCTCTGCTCCCCGCTCTGGCTCTGGTGAATTCTCTCACCCTCCCGCGCTTCTGACTGTACCCAGTGCTTGTATAAATAAATAAACAAATCTTAAAAAAAAATATATAAAAATGAATAATTTAAGAAAAAAAAAATAGCACTGCACTGCACTGCTAAGAAGTTACGTTAGTCAGTAAACTCTACCCATTTCAAGTATCAGTAGTGCTCTGTCTCTCCTAAGGAGAGGTTACATAGTTTGTGGGCTTAGTGAAAAATCAAAATTCTGAAATTGTATTCAAAAGTTATTAAAAATTTCAAGACAGCAATAGCTGCATAAGTCTCACATCTATAAAGCCTGCCTTGTTCTAAGATAATAGTATCTGAAAGAGAAAGGGTTTAATGGGGAAGTTACTCACAAGTGGCAATGCCAGGGCCCACAGCTGCACTAGTTCTGGCCAACCTCGGATGTTAACCCAGACAGCTGTTACAGGAATGCCTGTGGCTGAAGGGAGTCACCTAGCCAAAAAAAAAAGTGACAGAAAATAAGGGCCCTAACATGTTGCATTGGAAAGACCAATGCTGGAAGGTCTAGGTATGACAGCTGCTTCCAGTTAGGTATGTTTCCACCAGAGCCAGGGACATATCTAGCCAGGAAAGGCTAAGATCTGTCAGGCCATCCGTTTAGAAACCGCAAGAAGACTAGGGAAATGCAATGCACCCAGGATCTTCAGCACAGAGAAGTATTTTCAGTTTTCTTACTTGGTCTGTGGGTGTGAGCAAGCATGCTGTCCAAGAACGTGGAGGAGGTCTTCCTTGCCTCAATCTGAGAGACAAGGCAATCTGAGGAAAGGCCAGAACAATAACCATTCAGAACTTCAAAATGAATCATCAATGTTGAGGAGCGAGACAGAGAAAAAGAATGTACTTGTAAGTTGGCTAAACAGAAACCAAGGATACCAAACCAAATAGAGATCAAGGTAGAAGATGAGACCTGGTACCTGTAAACATTCTGTAAGAACAGCAGATCAACTCTCACAGATATTTAGAGGATAGAAGATTGCTATCTCACATAGAAATGCTAGCTAAAATATAATAAAAAAAAATTTTTCATAAACAGCTGAACTTGAAAGAAAGAAAAAGATTTTAAATGAAGAGAGGAAACAAAACCACAGTGGATACAGTCTGATTGATCCTCTGATTCATTTGAAGGTCTAAACAGCTCAGGACAGAAAACCTGGTCCCACTCCAGGCTTTGGCCACCTTCTCTGTTCAAGTTCAGGAGCTGCATAAGGGATCTCCCTGAGACACTGATTCTGTGGTCCCAAGAGATACTCTTAGAGGAAGACACCTCAACAGCTATCAATGCTATGAAAAATAGAAAGGTTCAACTCTCCCACTGGGGGACATAGTGTGGTGAACTGGTTAATTTCTCAAAGAGGACTTTTTAATTTTAATCCTAACTCATAGGCAGCTAGAAAACATAGTGAGGAAAGGGCAGAATAAATGAACCTGACAGAAAGTAGAAAAGAAGAAAAAAGAATCAAACTTAAGTAATGGTGACTATAAAACACAACATAAATGGTAGAAATAAGTCCAGATATATCAATAATCAAATACTTATAAATTTTATATGTAGGTAAGGAACATTCCTACTGATGGGGATTCTCGGAAGGATTTTTCAAAAATTTAACTATATACTGCTTAGTAAGAGACACCTAAAACATGATGATACTAAGAGCTAATTTTGTATATAGATTGATAAAATGTACTAGAGCGATATTAATAAAAGTGAAACTAATATATCATATCAATTTTTAAAACTTTAAAATCATTACATGAGGATGATAATGAGGATGTAAGGATAAATAGGATAATTCACACGGAAGAAATAAGTAATTTGGAACTTCAAATCACTGTTTGTGTGTATATAAATTTATAATCATAATTATAGAAGATGTAAACAACATAAGAATCTCATACTCCAAATTACAAGAAATACATTCTTTCTAGCACACATGAAACATTTATAAAAACTGTATGTCAATGGCGCAGCGGTTCTGGGTTGCAAAATTACACTGGAGGAAATCAGCAGTGTATGGCTCTGGTGAATTTCTCACCGCGCTTCTGACTGTACAGTGCATGTATGAAACATGCCTCTATAAAAAAAAAAAAAAAAAAGAAAGGAAAACTGTATGTCAAAACATGAAAATTTAAACTAACACTAATGGCCTCAAATCACAGAAAATGTGTTCTCTCACAACAATGCAATAAAATCAGAAAACAAAATAGTATTTGCACCGCCCTACTCGTTTTAGAAACTTCTAATAATTATTAAGGGAGAAAAATGAATAGAAATTACTAAACGGTTAGCACTATTCAAACAATGAAAACACCACCACCAAAATGTGTGGCACCTAGTTTAAGCACTGTCTAGCAGGAACTGTAGCTGCATATAATAAAAGGAAGCATATACAGTAAGTCCTCACTTAAAAGTCCTCCCATAGGTTCTGGGAAGCTGAGAGTTTAAGTGAAACAATGTATAAAGAAATCAGTTCCTTTCCTTCTTTTCTCAAGGTTGTGATGAAGCAATGTGGAACCAAACAATTTGAGGTCCTCCTGCAACTCACAAGTAAATCAGAATAAAGAAAGCAGTAGGAAAGACAGAGTAACAAGAAGTAGAAACATAGAAAGAGAGACAGAATCAATAGATTTTAAAACAAGTTCTTTCAAAAGACTAATAAAATAGACACACCTAGCAAAACCAAGAGATAAAGTGGGGGGAAAGTACAAGACTATAAATAGAATCAATTTTTAAGCATTAAAGAACACAATAATTATCATTACACTAATAAATTTCACAATTTAATGAAATGAGCAGTTTTCTGGAAATATGTAAATCATTAAAACTGACTTGAAAAAGAAATGGCAATTTGTGCATTTATTTACACCTATTAAATCATTTCTATTTAAAAGAAACAACAAACAAGTATTTACCCAAAGAGATGAGTTTTACCAAATCTTCAGCATTTATTTCCAGTAAAGGGCAGGAAGACAAAAATAGCAGAGTCCCTTGCTTCATTTTATGAGATTAGTATATAGACAAAGACAATATGAGAATATAAAATGGGTGAACACATGTACACAAACATTAAAAAACATTAGCCAAGGGCCTCCCCGGTGGTGCAGTGGGTTGAGCGCAGCACTGTGAAGCTGTCCAAGCCTCTGCAGTGTGGGTTCGATTCCTGGCCAGCCATGGAGATACCCACATGGCGCGGCAGACCTCTCCTGACTCACCCACTGCTACCCTCAGCAGTATATTTCAGTCACTCTGCCTGTTCTCTGTCTCTAATGACTCTTCTCACCCACCCCCCACCTCCGCACCTCTGGCCTGTACCCCACTTCTTGTATGCATAAATAAATCTTTTTAAAAAAACATATCATAATAGATAAGGCATAAAACAAGTGTAATAAAATGATAAATTTGGAATCTGGGTGGTGAGGTTTTTTTTTTTTTAAAGATTTACTTTATTTATACAAAAACCGGGGTACAGGCCAGATGCACAAGAGGGTGAGAAGATTCACTAGAGACAGAGCAGGGAACAGAACAGGCAGACTGATGAAATACACTGCTGAGGGGGGCAGCGGGCGAGACTGGAGAGGTCTGCTTTACCATGTGGGATTCTCGCCAGCCGGCTGGGATCGAACCCGCGCTGCAAAGACTGTGGACAGCTCTATTACACAGCGCTCAAGCGCCTGCGCCACCAGGAAGGCCCTGGTTGGTGAGTTTTTTGAGCGGGCAATGTACAGACCAAATTTTCTGTATGTTTGAAATGTTTCATATTAAAGCTTTGAGAAAAGTTAGAAATAAAATCTTTGTACATCTGCAACCTGTAAAAACACATCATGACAGAATCCCAAGGAAGGCGGAACATTAAAAATCGATCAATTTAATTCATGTCATCAATAAGTAAGTCCAATATGATTGTTCCAATTCCAGACATTACATCTGCATTCCAGGTGACAAGAAGGCGACAAAGGGAAAGTGGTTGTGTTTCCCTCTTAGGGCTCCTACTAGAATTCGCATATATGACTTGTACTTACATCCTACCAGCAGAAACTAAGTATGTGCCCTCACCTAGTTAAAGGTATCTGGGGAATGCAGGCATTTTTCTTGACAGCCATGTCTCCAGATAAAATTTAAATATTTTACTGAGGAAAGAAAGGAGAATCAATTTGGTGTTGGGGGGGGGGGGCGCAGTAAATTCCACATGCGTCCATCAGAAACCTCCAAAAAGAAAAAAAAAAAAAACCAGCAATTATGATAGTTTGTGATAAAACATTACAAGTATGATCCTAAGAAACAGGATAACTGGGCCTCCCAGGCAGTGCAGAGGGTTGAGCACAGCACTGTGAAGTTGTCCACAGCCTCTGCAGCAGGGGTTCGACTCACGGCCAGCCAAGGAGATACCCACGTGGCATGGCAGACCTCTCCTGTCTCACCCACTGCTCCCCTCAGCAGAGTTTTCGGTCCGTCTGCCTGTTCTGTTCCCCATTTTGTCTCTGGTGAATCCTCTCACCCTCTCGCATCTCTGGCCTATACCCCAGTTCTTGTATAAATAAATAAATCTTTTTTAAAAAATGTATTAAAAAAAAGAAAAAGGATAACTTATCACAGCTTCTTTTATTTTTTTAAAGTTGTTTTTTTTTTTAAAGATTTGTATATTTATTTATACAAGCACTGGGTACAGTCAGAAGCGCAGGAGGGTGAGAGAATTCACCAGAGCCAGAGCGGGGAGCAGAGCAGGCAGAAGGACCGAAGTCCACTGCTGAGGGGAGCAGCGGGCAGCAGGAGAGGTCTGTGCGCCATGTGGGACCCTCGCCGGTGGCCGGGATTGAACGGGCACTGCAGAGGCTACAGGCAGCTTCGTAACCCAGCGCTCAACCGCTGTGCCACCTGGGAGGCCCACAGCTTCTTTTAAACATTGTAAAGGGTCCTTGCCAATGCGATACTTTAAATATAAATGAGGATTTTTAAAGAAGGAAAGAAATTTTCCTTACTTGCAGACTATATAATTATTTACATAGAAAGTGCAAGCAAATTTGTAATTCAAATAATTGAAACAAATAAGATATACTAGCATTCTGGATACATGTTCAGAGTATAAGAGAAAAAAAACATATATACCAATATAATCTCTCATTTATAGTAGATCACTTGGCAAAAGTCTAATGAAATATATGTATGACTAGTTGGGGAAAATTATAAAACATTACATAAAAGATATACTAGATAAAGAAAGAGGCACTGAGGGAAAGAAAGATAATCATGTAAGTGCAGTCATTCTCCCCATGGATTTATAATGGGTTTGTGAATCACTGTAATTCCAATCAGAATCTCAATAAAGCTTTTCACCGAATCTAACATCCCTACCCTAAAATTCATGTGGAAGATTGAAGAGACAAAACTAGCAAATAAGTTTTTGAAAAAGAAAACTAAATAGCTGCTTTTTGCCCTATTGGGTTAAATATAAAACTGGTTATTTAATCAGTGTGGTATTGGGGGAAAGAATATAAAATAGGACAAATGAACAGAATGAACAAAATGAATTGATATTGAACTATACATGTATTTGTAACAGGAAGGTCCAGAGGAAAAGGGGAGGTTCCAGGTTCCTTGCCCCACCCAAGGAGGGTGTTGCTAAGCAGGGAGGAAAAGACTAGAGAAGGGAAGAAGAAGGATGAAAAAGCAAAAAGGAGACCTGGAGGAGGAACATGGAGCAGAGACATGTGAAGAAGCTGCACTTGCTCCTTGGCCTCACACTGGTTGAAACAGATGTGGGATAGAGACCCATAGGGAGGTTAATAATGGCAGCTTTTATCTTGATTTTTATTTTGCTCCTTCTGTCCCAGATGTGCAGGGCCCTTTCCGCCCCTTTCCAATAGGTCCCCACCAGAAGGTACCTTAGACTTGTGGCAGGTTTTCAGGCCTCAGAGGCCCTGCTTTGGGCCAACCCTGCTTGGCTGGACATTTACCCACGAGGGATGGGTAATTTTGGGTGCTTGATTTGGAAACTACTGATATTCCATCTATTCTTTCCTTCTCATCTCTTTATTTTTTTTAAAGATTTATTTATTTATGCATACAAGAACAGGCCAGAGGTGTGGGGGGTGAGAGGACTCACCAGAGACAGAGTGGGGAACAGAACAGGAGGAGTGATTGAAATACACTGCTGAGGAGAGCAATAAGCGAGATAAGAGAGGTCTGCTGCACCACGTGGGTCACCCCCCTGGCTGGAGACTTAACCCTTGCACTACCAGGGAGGCCCCCTTATCTCTTTATTGCACACTAATTGTATTAAAGTTCCTTCCCGTTAAAGGTTGTATACACCAGAGTATGTTTTGTCTTGATGCAGCAGATGGCGGAACCTGTTTAGAGTGGGCAGATTTGGGGGCTCTGGAGTGCCCCTCATCCTGCCCTGTAGGGGGGGAATAAGATCTCAACTTCAAGCCATAGCAAAAAGATATCCCAACCAGGTTAAAAATGTTTTAAATATACAAGGGGAATCTGAAAAAGTTAAAAGAAATTATAGGAAATGTCTTCAATATAGTTCTTTAGGATTTCTTTTACTTATTTATTTATTTATACAAGATTTATTTATTTAGTTACACAAGCACTGGGTACAGTCAGAAGCACGGGAGGGTGAGAGAATTCACCAGAGCCAGAGTGGGGAGCAGAGCAGGCAGAAGGACTGAAGTACACTGCTGAGGGGAGCAGCGGGCGGCAGGAGAGGTCTGCACACCATGTGGGACCCTCCTCCAGAGGCCAGGGAGCAGCCGGGGATCGAACCGGCGCTGCAGAGGCTGCGGGCAGCTTCGCAACCCAGTGCTCAACCACTGCGCCACCGGGGAGGCCCTCTTTAGGATTTCTTAAACAAGATAGCAGAATAAATGAGAATTTGAATATATTCAAATTCAAATAAAAGAGAATTTGAATATATTAAAATAAAAAATTCTATTAGACAAAAGACACCATATACAGTAAAATATAAGCTATGCAAGTCACAGACTGGGAGAAGGTAATTATAATACATATTACTGAGTATTAATGTCCAGAATATTAAAAGATTCCAATAAATCACTGAGGAAAAAACAAGTAATGTGTAAGAAAACTATCAAAGGTATTGAGAGTTAATTATTAGAGGGAAACTAAACAGTAAAAATATTTTTAAAAGATACCTTTAATGACAAATGCAAATAGAAATGATAACCAGGTACTATTTCACACATAAGCAACATTTTAGAAGTTTAAGAAGCCCAAGGATTGGTAGAATGTAGCCAAAAATTTTAAAAAAGGGAAGCTTCAAATATGAGTAGTGTAGATGAGTATTGTTAAAAACCATTGTTGTAAACCACTGGAAACTCAATTTTAAGAAAAAAAATCATAAAATAAAATACTTTATAAACTTGGGGGAAAATATAAAGCACATGAGACAAAAATAACTTTTAGATAATGACAAAATGGTGACTGCCAGAGGAGAAGAGGGCTGGGGTGGCAAGAAGGGTAGATGCGACTGATTTGATAGTGGTGAATGACACTAGATTTTGGTGGTGGATGTGCTATGGTATATACACTTATCAAGAAGGAAAGCTATACGTGCACCCAAGGAGACATGAAACAGAATGCTTATGGTGCACAGATTTTAACAGCCAAAAAAAAAAAAAAAGGAACCAAGCTAAACAGTCAAAAATAGAACTGTAGATAAATAAATGGTCCCAGGTTCACATAATAAAATACTAAATACATATGTATTAAATACATAAAAACCAAGCAGGAAGGATACATGCTAATCTCAGGATAGTGATTACCTTTAGGCAAAGAGGAACGGAATTGGGCAGTCGGGGTTGTGGTTAAAAATGGATCTGTAATGTTGAAACAAAACAAAAGAAATAACCCTAAAGCCATTATGGCAAGATGTCAACATCAGTTAAATCTGTTAAAAACAATAAGCCTGGCCCATATGTACAGGCTGATAAGGAACGATTTCTAGGGCGTATTGTTAGGAAAAAAGTAAGCTGTGGAAGAACATGGAGTGGACGGTCATGTTTATAAACTGAAGAAGAGGCTCAGTGCGCTTGTATAAATTGACAAGAGTGATTGTCTCTGAGGGGTCAGCCTCAGAAAGGAAACTAGGTTCCCTTCTCAACAGTTTTTACCACTTGCAAACATTCTCTGTAAAAGTAAAAAAGAATTAAAGCAAACTTTTTTAAATTAAAGTGATTCTCACAACAAAGCACTTAGAGTCAAAATTACTGTTTTGTGGAATATTTTGCGTGAAAATATAAATGTAGCTTTATGTTTGCCATCTTCTCAAATGACTGATTCAGAGTCCATGATAATAAGTTCCTGATGATCAGTCATACAGAAATATACACCCTGCCTGCTGCATCTGCTTTAACTGTGCATCTATTTATATGGGATGACGGCTACTTTCCCTAATAAATCTTCCATTCCCCCTCCTAGGGAATTGAGTGCTGACTAAACGGTTGCTGACACATGGGAGTTATTCCTACATTTCCCCCACACAGTAAGACAAATCAATGCAATGTAGAGTTCTGTTATAAACACTAACAGCTTTGGGACTTGTCAGATAAGGGGGGAGGAGGTTTGGAGGGGAGGGAAAAGGGGAAACTATGGACCCAGTTTCTACACTTTCCTACCAGAGACTGCCTGAGGCAACTTGAGAGCAAAAACAGGATTTGAAGCTCCTAACTTAAGACATTTTATTTCCATGAACTAATTTACAATCCAAGTGCTCCGTTCCTGCCAGATCTAGAACTCAACTACTTCAAGCAGTAATCTTTCCTTTTATATTTTACATTGAGTTTTTAAAGTGTTGGGTTAATTACTGGAGCAGAGTAGTGACTCTCAAACCTTTTAGCATAGGACCACTTCAGGAAACAAACAAAAACAAAATCTAAAACTACTGATTTCACTGCCATCTGTTACCCCAAGCTAGACGCCTGGGGCCTCATGCCCAAATTGGTATAAAGTGCAAGATTTTGGTATATTCCACTTTCCACATGTCAAGGAGGCAGAAGACACTCAGAGTAATGGGAAGAAAGAGGAAAGAAGATCAGTCTTCTCTTTTTTCATGTCTTTCATTTCACAACTTCTTCCTTCCACGCCTGCTGGTGCACTCCCTCGCCTTGTTCCAGAGCCAAAAGACAGGTCAACTTCACTGCTTCTTATCCAAGTTGGCAGAGGTTGTGGCAGGAGGGTGGTAACTCTGCCCGATGTTCTCAAGCTGCAGTTGGGACATGTCCAACAGCAAAGTCACTCAGTAAACAGTTCTGTTTTCTCTTTTCCTTGAGTTGGCTGGAACATCTCTAGGCCCTAGTACCACCCACTCTTTAATTCAAGATAAGCCCACAGACAAGAAACTTCACAGATCACCCTGTCTCAAAAGAGTCTTTTGCTGGGAACAAAATACCATTTAAAAAATCTTTGATATACTACATTATTTCTACTCCACCCCTTATAGATGTCCTTTTCATTGCTCGGTGTTTTTTTTTAATTTTTAGTAATATTCCTTGTATATCATTCAATATATAAGAACCTTATTAAATGTCTATTTTGCTTCTAGTTTCGTGCCAGAGAGGGGAGATGAACAAATATTGTACATAACAGTTTCTTATTTTAAGAAGTTTACAAACAAATTGTAGAGAAAAAAGTCAGTATGAAACAAAGCCACAAACTCATGGCAAAAATATCTTTAAACACCAAAAGAAAGAGGTAAATATCAGAGAGCTAAAGAGGTTAGAAAAGCTTTAAGAAAGATGTTGGGCTGTAGCGGGGTTTTTAAGGAAGAGTGGAAAGTTGGGAGGCCTTTCTAGGTGTGATAAGATTGTCAACACCTTAGAGGCTGATCTCAGCAGCGCAGATTGTGGAATTATCAGAGACTAGCAATTCCGATACCCAGAATACAGGTAAATAAATAAAACCAAGGGAGTAAAGATAGATTAATAAGTTAGCTATAAATTACTTGCTACATAAAGACTCTTAGAGATCAAAGGGACCTCATGAATCATGTCATCCACCTTCTGCCTTCATTTTACAGATGAGAACACTGGGGATTAGAACAGTAAAGTGATTTCACCATATCAGGTAACAAATTAGTGCCAGAGTGGAAATCCAACCTCAGGGCTTCTGCCTCCTCGTGCATCATATTCTGCTCTTAACCACCACGCTATTATTACGTGCAGGTGACTCAAGGCCAATTGAGACCAGTGACATACTAAGAGTAACAATATAAGTTGCAATATAGAAGATCCTATGATCCTCTTGTTATATTTCTTCTGTGGGGGTAAAGCTCATTTCATACATAATTCTTGTTATATTTCTAAAGTTTTCTTTTCTGTAATTGCAGTACTTATTGCATTATGTTTCACCTCCACTGCTTAACATTCAAAGTCTTCCATAACATGGCCTTCCCTGCCCTTTCTGATCTTATTTCCCAATACTCTCAGCTTCAAATCCAGGCACATACGACAGTCCACAATTTCTAGATTTTGTCAGGTGCATTCTCACCTGTGGGGAATTGCTCCTATCATATCTTCCTTTGCTAAGATTTACCCCCTTTTCAACATCAATAAAACCCTGGAGTCAGTTAGGATCTTCAGCTACCACAAGTCTTCTCTACATTCCTACTCAGTTCAATTCCACCCAATTCATCTCAATAAAATGTTATGGAGGACCTACTATGTGCTAAGTACTCAGGATTCCAAAATTAACAAGGTGCTAAGAGTCCGGGGGGGTTCAGATATAAAAACAAATCACCACATCCCAGGATCACAAAAGATAAGTAAAAAAGATAGAGATAGTACAATCTGCAGGATGGTAAGGAAGGAGATCTCACTGAGAGAATGATGTCTGAGCTGGGTTACTAAATGGTTGGGAATTTGGTGGGGAAAACTGGGGAAAAGAAAAGGTTATCCTATGTATAGAGGAGTGGTTGTGTAGGTTCATAGCATTTGGTAGCTTTTGTTTTGTTCTCCTTGCTAAATCAGGTTTAGGTTGGTACTAGGATTTGGTTTGCTTTCATAATAGTGAGCAAACAAAAGAGCAAGGTGAATGTCAAAAACAATGGTCAGGAGTTTCCCATCAGGCTACAGATACTGGACTACATCCTATAGATGACCAAACCCCATTGAAGACATGTTAAATGTGTTAGGGTGGGTGGTTCAGAGAAATGTCAGCCCCACTTAAATTCAAGTTATTAAGTAAAGCTATATAAAGGAAAGTTCTGAAGACAGATTGAATAATGGGTAAAATTTTAACAGATTGAAATGGAGGGGAAATCATTACATCATTAGTGGAAGTCACAAGTGGCCTTTTAATTGTAACCTGACTGTCCCAGGTATGTTAATTTTTTCTCCTGAGGTATATTACATAAATTCTTCAAGGACTGGGATTATTTTTCAAATTTCCTTTTAATAGATCCAAGTAGCTAACACAGCTCTGGATATACAGTGGGTATTTGGTCAATTATCAATGGCCTTTTGGTATATGGCAAAAAAGGGAAAGGAAGAAAGCCCCTCATATTTTTTCATGACAGGAGCTTGTTTTTATTGCTAAATCTGTTGCTAAGAATGAAAATTCATAAGGTTTTATAAATCCATATTTGAAATGAAGATGGTGTGTATAATTGGAAGCTTATGGTTGTCTAATAAAGGACAGAAGATTCCAATTAAAGCCAAAATTCATCTCTAAGCAGCCTTCTCACTGTGTGGGCATCCCAACTGCTAAGTTTGTTTAATAGATCAAATTAAATGGATGACTGCTTTTGAAGGGCATCTTAGGGACTTGGGAGTTAGCTTTGCTTTGGTGCATGTATCCCTAAGCTCACTACTGTCAGAAGTATTCAGTCTTATTGTCAGAAAGTCAAACCACTTAGGTAGTCAGGGGAGTGTTAACATGATGCAAACACTATATAAAGGGCTATATGTACATATTATGTACTTTTTTCTTTAAAGAGACACAAAGGACACTATTAGACCAGTTCTCTTTTCTGCTCCAAATCTGATCAGGCTATAAAAAATATCCTATCAAAAAAATTTTAAGTGCAAAGTGTAATTTTTGTTCCATAAAGATAAACATCCTTTTTATGTATTCAGCAGTGCTCATATTACATTGCATATGTTATTTTTAACTCATAAGTGGTGAGATGCTGTCATGCAGGGATGATATTTGAAATAGTTAACAATGGTACAGCATGTAAACCAGCCATTCAGGATGGGTGCCAGGTGGTTCACTAGACTTGCACATATAAGCTACATCTCAGCCCTTGGTGCAGAGGACTGTTAAGCTATTTTTGGCCATACATTTTCCTTCTGGTAACAATCACATATTTTCCTTTGGAGAATTGTCCTACACAATTCCAAGGGATCCTGAAGGAAATGACCATCATGAAATTCCACCTTGGCCACAAGACTGGGGCATGTGATCTGGATTTAGACAGTCAAAATATTCCATTCTTTCACCACATTAATTGATTGAGAAATGGATTTATGACCCAATTTAGGCCAAGCAGAGTCCTTCCCAAAACATTTCCTCTCAAGTTAATTGGAAAATTTCTCCTACTTTAGAGATTGCTAAACTAGAAGGATATAACACTGAATCGGATGGAGCCCATGTTGTCTTCATAAAGGAGAAATCCCATTGAAGAATGAAGCTAATGAGAAATTCATGAACTTGAGAGAGGAAGAGACAGAGTCTTGACAACATTGTTCAGGGCTCTGGAACCAGCCAGGTTTATTGCAACACACAATTTCCTGGACTTCCCAGTTACTCAAAGAAATGTACTTTCTCTCTTTTCTATCCTTTCTTTCCTTTAGTCCTCCTTTCTTACATCCTTTTTAATCCCTCCTTCCTTCATTTCATTTTGTATTTTTTTTTTTGCTTACATTAAATTGAGTTGAATTTCTGTAACTTGAATTCAAATACAGGCTGATTAATAATTATGCCCATATAAATAATTCCATATAATTTCCATTACACAATGATGATGAATTCTTGAACATAATTGAAAACTCTGCTTTTTATTAGATTTTCCTAATACAAACCAATACATTATGCAGCTAGAAGCCATTTTAAGTCCTTAATAGTTAGAATAACAAAAAAAAAGATGTTTTATAAAAGTTTGTGTGGCAGGAGAAGTGTGGACATAATCAAAACAACATATGCTCATACATGTATTCAGAAATATATATTTTAATATGTAATATCTATTTCAGAAGTCTAGACATACATTTCAGAAATATATGTATATATATTCAATATTTTTTAATTCAAAGATGTCAGATTCCATTTCCTTTTTGTGTTTGCTAACTAAAAAAAACAATTATTGCCCATACCTTAAAAATGTTTGGAAATTATTTTACATTCTGTCTTTAATTATCTGGAATAATAAATCACAGATTTACATGATTTACATAACTTACATGACTCATCTATCCTATAAGCATACACAGGTTGCTGTGTATAAGTTACTATTATTATAGTGTCTAGGAATATAAGTTAGACAATTTCTCTGCCTCCAGGACAGAAACAGAAATGTAAATAGAGAAATAGTGTAAGAGTTAGCAGAACTGGAACCTTTCCTTCTACTCAAGGTGTAGAAGCACTATTAGTCAAGAGCTAGAAGAAGAGGAATAGGAACACATAGCTCCATAAAAGCAGCCTCCTGAGTATCCTAGCCTAAGATGCTTGGTGAATCATGTAGTCCTGGATTCGGTGGCATTTTGTACACAACTCAAACGTTTTACTATTGCTTTGGTCTTTTTTTTTTTTTAGATTTATTTATTTCTGTACAAGAACCAGGGTACAGGCCAGATGCACGGGAGGGTGAGAGGATTCACCGGAGACAGAGTGGGGAACAGAACAGGTAGACTGAAGAAATACACTGCTGAGGGGAGCAGCAGGGGAGACAGGAGAGGTCTGCTTAGCCATGTGGATTATCGCAGCCATGAGGCTGCGACAGCCTCACAGTACACGCTCAATCGCCTGCACCACCAGGGAGGCCCTGCTTTGGTCTTTTCTTAATGTAAATAACTTCCTTAAGGAAAATAAAGAATTAGATGAATGGTTGATGAATGTAGTCGTAACTCTTTCTGCAATGCCAGATATCTTCAGGAAGGTAGCTTGGTTGATTCATACTTCAAATTAAAAATTAAAATTAAACTTAAAAAAGTTTAGTTATGAACAGAATTCTTGATAGCACAGAGAAAGGATCCATTAAATTTTCATTACATTTTTCATTTATTGTCAAGATGCTGCTTATTCAGATTCACTCTTTACTTGAAAATACACAGCCAGTAGGTCTTTTGAGTAGTTTCTGTCAGAAGAAAATTCCTCCAGGCTGACTCATTTTCCTCAATTCTTCATTGGAATTTCACAATATCTTAACCCATAGCTGGAATTCACTTACAAATTCCTAGGAACTAGAAGCTATAAAAGATACTACCAATTTCTTTCACCTTTTTTTCTTATCCTAGTTTCTTCATCTTTCTGTGGTATTGCTTGGTTTCAGTGGATGACAAAGTATTTGAACGGGAAAAAATATTCCTTTTCCCTTTCTAGTCAAACTGGCTTCTTATTTTTCAATGTGGGTCCCAAAGTTCTTTCTTTTAAAGGTGAAATAAAGGGCCTCCCCTGGTGGCGCCGCGGTTGAGCGCAGGGCTGTGAAGCTGCCCACAGCCTCTGCAGCGCTGGTTGGATCCTTGGCCTCCAGGGGAGGGTTCCACATAGTGCAGAGACCTCTCCTGCCGCCACTGCTCCCCTCAGCAGTGTATTCCGTCACTCTGCCTGTTCTACTCCCCGCTCTGGCTCTGATGAATTCTCTCACCCTCTCGCACTTCTGACTGTACCCAGTGTTTGTATAAATAAATAAATAAATCTTTTTAAAAAACCATTAAAATACCCAGGGAGCATTTAAAAATAAAGGTGAAATAAAACATTTATTGTGTTAGTGTATTTATTATACAGGATTTAGAGCTGGCCTTTTAAATTAAGTGATTTGGTGGGGCAGAAAACTTTAGAAATTACCTAGTTTGGGCCATAAAAGCAGCCTCCTGAGTATCCTCAGGAGGATACTGCACCCAATGGTGCAGCGAGTTGGGCGCTGCACTGTGAAGCTGTCCCACAGCCTCCGTGACGCATGTTGGATTCCCTCCCGGCAGGGGAGATTCCCACATGGCACAGCAGACCTCTGCTGTCTCGCCCTCTGCTCCCCTGAGCAGTGTTCTCCGTCGTCTGCCTGTCCTGCTCCCTGCTCTGTCTCTTGGTGGATTTCCTGACCCTCCGTGCTCTGACCTGTGCCCCAGTGCTTGTATAAATAAACAAATCTTAAAAAAAAAATTACTTAGTTTATTCTCAGGTGGTGGGAGAGCTACAGTGATCACACGTGAGGGGAGAAATCCTATACTGTCAAGAAGTAACAAGGATGTAAAACAATGGTACTTCAATAAAGAAAGAAAGCATATACGTGTGTGTATATATTATATATATATTATATTATATATATATATATATATAAAATCACATCATCCAATTCCTCATTGTACAAATAATTGAATCAGGTCAAATTACTTGCCTGATTCACAGAACTAGTAAGTGACAATGCCCAAACTAGAACTCAAATCTCAGTAATGTTCTTAGCGCTGCTAAATTCCCTGCCCATTTCTTTTTACATCTATTACAAATCTTCACCACTATTTTTATGAGCTTTAAACTTCTACCTCCCCATCATTCTGACCCCTATTATAGAAATTAAGTCACCAAGCATGGGGCCTCCCTGGTGGCGTAAGGGATTAAGACGCAGCAATATGAAACTACCCGCAGCCACTGCAGCATGAGTTCGATCCCCGGCCAGGGAGGTTACCCTCATGGCGCAGCAGACCTTTCCTGACTCGCCTGCTGCTTCCCTCAGCAGTGTATTTCAGTCAATCTGCCTGTTCTGGCCCCCACTCTGTCTCTGGTGAATCCTCTCCCCACCCCACCCCCCGACCTCTGGCCTGTACCCCAGTTGTTGTATGCATAAATAAATAATTTTTTTTAAAAAAAGTCACCAAGCATGACTTGTTTTCACTTTTAAACTTCTTCATATCTCATCTCAAAGGAAAATTATTATTACTATTCAAGGGTAATCTTGCGATTTGTATGTGCATTTATTGATAGAAGCCATCAAAAGTCGCCACTGGAGTCAGATTTGCTCTAAGACCTTATTCTGTGAATTGTTTCTTTTCAGGTATATTGGAACACTTTATTCATTACACCTCCCACTTTTTTAGCACATAAACATGACCAAGGACTTGCATTTATAGTGACTTTATGCCTCATTCCAGAAACATTCCAGTTAAGAAAGCTCTCCCGTCACTATTTCTAAATTGTCACCTCCTTCAACTTCAAAATACTTCAAACATTCACTCCTTTAACTTCAAAAATACTTACGCTGTGACCATGTTTTTTTGGTTTTTGTTTTTGTTTTTTTTTAAAGATTTATTTATTTATTTATTTATACAAGCACTGGGTACAGTCAGAAGCGCGGGAGGGTGAGAGAATTCACCAGAGCCAGAGCAGGGAGCAGAGCAGGCAGAAGGACCGAAGTACAATGATGAGGGGAGCAGCGGGCGGCAGGAGAGGTCTGCACGCCATGTGGGACCCTCCTCCTCCGGTGGCCGGGGAGCAACCCAGCGCTCAACCTCTGCGCCACCGGGGAGGCCCATGACCATGTTTTAAATGTGTTAAAATCATCTGTGCCTTTTAAGGATATTTCAATTTCCTCCTTTTACATATTTCTCTTTTGGTTTCCTAATTCTCCTCTTAACATTGGGTTTCTAAGTTTTTTCCTCTCCATTTATTCCTTAACTACTTATGCTTCCCAAGTTTCTATTCTCTGTACCCTTTCATTTATATCTATGGCTCAGCTTTCACGCACAAATTTGTATAATGTATAGATATCTTTGAAAGGAAACAGTCCTTTTAAGTTTTCAGTCTTTACCAAAATTATTATTATTGTACTATTTGCTTACTTAAACATAAAATAAATTGTAAATTCCTTGCACTAATATCTTATACATAATTATACAACCAAAAACTATATAAAATGATGCAAATAAAACTAAAAATCAAAAACCTCATAAAATGAAACAATCATTAATCTGAGTGAATGGTTATGCTATGTTTTTGACACTAATTTGCCAACTCACAATGGGAAAATAAGTTGGCTGCTGATAACACAGGTCTTTTGAATTTAAGTAGAAATATGCCACGTGATAATTCAATTCTTCTACCATCTTTCTTTATTCAAACTACTGTGAAACCTTCACTCATATGGGCAAGCATATGATGACACTATTTTGTCTTCACTTGACCTGATTGCATCATTAACACAGTAAGCCTGACTCTGTGATACTTGGCACCAGCAAGATTATAAACATAAACACAAATAGAAACACTGAAGCAAATTGGCAGTACTACTCATAAGGTGGTCATTCAGATGACTGAAAATATTGTTAAAATGAAAGCATAAATATAAAAATTAGTGGATACACATACCCCTTCAAAATATACTTGATAATCCCAGAGGTCTGGGGACCCTGATTTTGTGAATCACAGATCTGATCAATAGCACCAAACCCTCTCCTAAGCCTCTGCCCTGTATTTCCAACTGCCTACTAAAAATTTCTCTACCTACATGTCCCATAACCACCTCATATGCAACATGTCCAAACTGAGCTTGTTATCATTCCCCACGCACACACCCACCTTAACCTGTATTCCCAATCATAGTGAATGACATCACCTACCTAGTTACAAGGCCAAAAATTCAAGACTCATATTAGATTCCTTCCTCTGCCTGACCTCCTACATCTAGGTCTTGTTTCTACTTCCTAAACTTTCAAATCAATGGTCATTTTTCCTCTGACCAGAAGGCTTACTCAAAAACTATTCTAAGGAAATAATCTACATGTTAATAAAATAACGAATCACAAAAAAGGGAAAGCTGTTCACCTCATTATTATATTTAATAAAGAAAAACTAAAATAACATGACCATTTAATAGCAGAGGAAAGATTAAGCTAGATACAGTGTAGGTTATCCTTGTTCAGGAACAATATAAGATTATAGTTCTTGGTAGACTAACAATAAAAAAATGTATTGCTCAATGAAAGACACCTTTAAAACGCTGGTTAATTTTTTTAAATTAGATAGATATGGAGTTGATTTACCAAGAATGCAAAGGAGGCTCAAATGTCAAAATAAAAGCACAAGCAAGAGAGGAACATGAATCCAGACAGATACAAGATTTGAAATCAGCTCTTACCTGGGTATCGGTCAATCTTTGATGGTGCAAAGCTTTCAGTTTTAAAAGGCATTAAATAGGGCAGAGGAGACAATACCTAAAACCAAGAAATTTAAGATATTATATTGGATTTTTTTATACAGCAAGGAATGCCAAAAAAAAAAAAAGAGAGAGAGAGAGAAAGAAAAACAACATCCTCAGTGAATGAATTAGAAAACAATCCATCCCAGAGAGGAAGATAGTAAGGAAAATTGTCTGTCACAATAAATTGGCCATAAATGGAGGCAAAAAAAGAGTCATTCTTGATCATTCAAGACTACCTGCCCACCTTCAGCTAGTTTTGGTGACAAAATTTACAAACTTTAAATGGTCCTAAAAGCACAAGCAGAAGTTTTCATTCAAATTAGTCCTGATTGGTGATTCCACAGACATTTTGCAGAAACTAAAACAAATCTCTTGTAAGAAATTCAACTTCAATTTAGGTCTCAAAAAATCCCATTAATAAAACTTCAAGGAACGTAAACCCACACTACAACATAATAAAACATGAAATAAGTTACTATAAATAAGTTTAAAATTAACATTAAAAATTCAGAATAACACAAGACCTTCAATTATAAAAATTATTGATACAGAATATAAAATAAACATGTTAATATATTTAATAAAAGAAACTATAGCCAATGAGTGAGTTTCTTAAAAATTAATTTTATGGGGCCTCCCTGGTGGCACAAGGGGTTAAGATGCAGCACTATGAAGCTATCTGCAGCTACCGCAGCATGAGTTTGATCCCTGGCCAGAGGTTACCCACATGGTGCAACAGATCTCTCCTGACTCACCCACTGCTCTCCTCAGCAGTTTATTTAGTCAATCCGTCTGTTCTGTTCCCCACTCTGTCTCTGGTGAATTCTCTCACCTCCAGCACCTCTGGCCTATACCTCAGTTTTTAATGCATAAATAAATAAATCTTTTTAAAAAATTAACTCAAAATAAAATACAATTATTGAAAGACAAAAAAAATTAACTCTTTCATTTGCTTAAATTTATTGTAAGAACTTTTAGAAATGCAAACTATAATTATAAAGAGCCAAGTAAATGAAATACATTCTGTGTTCATGGATTGGAAGACAATGTTAGGGTACAGATTGACAGAAATTCCTACCGAAATTCCAGTGGACTTTTTTGCAAATAGATAGATAGTAGGTAGGTAGATAAATAGATAGATAGATAGATCTCTCTATATATACAGATATAGATATAAAGATAGAGATATAGATATACCAATCCTCAACTTCATATGCAACTGCCAAGGATGCTTGAGTAGCCAAAACAAACTTGAAAAAGAAGAACAAAGTTGGTTTGTTCTAGTTAAAAACTTTCTACTAGGCTACTGCAGGCAAAACAGAGGGGCACTGGCATGAAGACAGATGTGTACACTCATGTAATGAAACTTAGAGTTCAGAAATAAACTCATAAATGTATGGCTAAATGATTTTCAACAAAGGTGCTAAAACTATTCAATGGGGGAAGAACAATCTTTTCAGCAAATGGTACAGAAACAGATGGATAACTACAGACAACACAATGAAGTTGGACCCCTACCACACTGCACAAAGGAAAATTAAGAATGGACCGAAGATCTAATTGTCAGAACTAAAACTCTTAGAAGAAAACACAGGGGTAAATTTTCATGTAACTGGACAAAGGATTCTTAGATATGCTACCAAAACCATAAGAAACTGAAAAAAAAAAAAAAGGACTAAGTTGACTTCATCAAAATAAGTCTTTAATAATCAAAAACTACATTAAAAGGATAACCTCAGAATGAAAAACTATATTTTCATATCATACTCTGATTCTAAGAACTCTTGTCCCAAACATACAAGAACTATAACTCAACAACAAAAAGACAAGCAACAAAACTTGAAAGTGGTCAGAAGGTTTGAATAGTCATTTCTCTAAAAGATACATAAATGGTAAACTAGCACATGAAAAATTGCTTTGCATCATTAGTCACAAGGGATATGCAAATCAAAACTACAATGATATACCACTTCACACCCACTAGAATAGTTATAATAATAAAACAAAAAACAGAAAATAAAAAGTTAGCAAGGAATTAGAAAATTAGAACTCTCATAGTGGTGATGGGAATGTAAAAAGTGGTGCTGCCACTTTAGCCACTTGACAGTTCGTAAAAATTTAAGCAATAATTGCACTCTAGGTATAAACCTATAATATTATGATTGATAAGAAATATACATATTTGGGGCCTCCCCTGGTGGCGCAGGTGGTTGAGCACCACGCTGTGAAGCTGTACACAGCCTCTGCAGCGCTTGTTCTATCCCCACCAGCCCGCGAGGGTCCCACATGGCGCAGCAGACCTCTCCTGTCGCACCCGCTGCTCCCCTCAGCAGTGTATTTCGTCAGTCTGCCTGTTCTGTTCCCCACTCTTTCTCTGGTGAATCCTCTCACCCTCCCGCACATCTGGACTGTACCCCGGTTCTTGTATAAATTAAAAAAAAAAGAAATATACATATTTGTTCATTCAGATGACCAAATAAGTATATTTCTCATATGTATTTGTTCCTCTTCCATTCCTGGTTCACAGTTCCCCAAAGTGGTTATAAGGCCTTGAAATTTCCTGAGCCACGGAATAGAAGGAACATACCTTAACATGATAAAAGCCATATACAGGTCCTCCCCGGTGGCACAGCGGTTGAGCACTGGGTTGCGAAGCTGCCCGCAGCCTCTGCAGCGCTGGTTCGATCCCCGGCTGCTCCCCGACCACCGGAGGAGGGTCCCACATGGTGCGCAGACCTCTCCTGCCGCCTGCTGCTCCCCTCAGCGGTGTAATTCGGTCCTTCTGCCTGCTCTGCTCCCCACTCTGGCTCTGGTGAATTCTCTCACCCTCCCGTGCTTCTGACTGTACCCAGTGCTTGTATAAATAAATAAAATAAATAAATAAATCTTAAAAAAAAAAAAAAGCCATATACAACAAACCCACCACCAATATTATTCTCAATGGTGAAAAGTTGAAGGCCTTTCCTTTAAGATCAGGAACAAGACCAGGATGTCCTCTCTCACCACTGCTCTTCACTATAATACTGGAGGTCCTAGCCAGGGCAATAAGACAAGAGAAAGACATACAAGGAATCCAGATAGGGAAAGAAGAAGTAAAACTATCACTATTTGCAGATGATATGATAATATACATAGAGAACCCCAAAAACTCCACAGAAAAACTACTCAAAATAATCAACCAGTTCAGTAAAGTAGCAGGATACAAAATCAACACACAAAAATCAGTAGCCTTCCTATACACAATCAATCTGAAGAAGAAGAAATCAAGAAAACCATCCTTTTCATAATTGAAACAAAAAATATCAAATACTTGGGAATAAACCTAACAAAAGAGGAGAAAGACCTATACAAAGAAAATTATAAAACACTGTTAAAAGAAATAGAAAAAGACACAAAGAAATGGAAAGACATCCCCTGCTCATGGATTGGAAGAATTAACATTATCAAAATGTCCATCCTACCAGAAGCAATATACAGATTCAATGCTATTCCAATAAAAATTTCAATGACATTCTTCAAAAAAACATAACAAATACTGATGAAATTCATATAGAACCACAAAAAAAAAAAACAACACACAAATAGCCAAAGCCCTACTGATGAAAACAAAGGAGAAAAGAGGTATCACACTTCTGAACTTCAAGCTCTACTACAAAGCCATAATAATTAAAACAAAAACAGACACACAGACAAATGGAACAGAATAGAGAGCCCAGAAATAAAACCACACTTATATGGACAACTGATCTTTGACAAAGGAGCAAAGAACATGCAATAGAACATGGACAACTGGTTCAATAAATGGTGGGAATAATGGGAAAACTGGACCACTACACACAAAAAAATGAGACTGGACCACTACCTTTCACCTTACACAAAAATCAACTAAAAAAATGGATAAAAAACTGGACATAAGACGTGAAGCCATAAAATATATAGAAGAAAATATAGGTAAAATACTACAAGACATACATCGCAATAACATCTTTAAAGACTCATCACCCCCGGGCCTCCCCTGGTGGCGCAGCGGTTGAGCTCTGGGCTGCGAAGCTGCCCGCAGCCTCTGCT
The DNA here is from genome assembly GCF_014898055.3 of Talpa occidentalis. NCBI lineage: Eukaryota > Metazoa > Chordata > Mammalia > Eulipotyphla > Talpidae > Talpa > Talpa occidentalis. The sequence continues at coordinate 23,377,767 of NW_023601104.1, forward strand.
GCACCTGTTCGATCCCTGGCCTCCGGTGAGGGTCCCAAATGGCCGCAGACCTCTCCTGCAGTGCCCGCTGCTCCCCTCAGCAATGTATTTCGTCATTCTGCCTGTTCTGTTCCCTGCTCTGGCTCTGGTGAATTCTCTCACTCTCCCGCACTTCTGACTGTACCCAGTGCTTGTATAAATAAATAAATAATTAAAAAAAAAAAAAAGACTCATCACCCAAAGCAGTGATAGTGAAGGCAAAAATAAACACCTGGGATTATATCAAACTGAAAACTTCTGCACAGCAAAAGAGACATTAACCAAAACAGAGAGACATCCCACTAATTGGGAAAAACATCTTTGTACTCCATCCAACTGATAAGGGACTGATCACAATGATAAACAAAGAACTCACAAAGCTCAACAAAAACAAAATAAACAATCCAGTCAAGAAATGGGCAGAAGAACTCAAAAGACATTTCTCTAAAGAGAAAATGCAAACTCATGCCATTCCCAGCAACGTGGATGGAGCTAGAAGGAATTATGCTCAGTGAAATAAGCCAGAAGGAAAAATAAAAATATAGGATGGTTTCACTTATCACAGGAATATAGGGGAACCAAATGAGACATCAGTTTAAAAAAAATAATAACAGTACAAAACACAACAAAGCAAAAATAGACAATTATAAACCAGAGTCATACTGCAGGGGAGGGGGAGGAAGAGGGTGAGAGGGAGGGAGGGAGGAGCACAGGGGACTGTGGTGATGTTGCATGGGTACCTTGGGGAAGGAAATTTTATGGGGACTCAATCTGAGGGGGTGGAGGGAAGCAAATATTGTCTAAAAAATGTAAAAATGATAAATATTAAAATAATAAATAAATAAATAAATAAATGAACAAGGATGTAAAAATAAAATAAAAAATAAATTTAAAAATTTAAAAAAAAAAAAGAAATTTCCTGAGCCATTAGAGTAATGGGAGCATCTTTTCTCTCACAACTCTCCCCAAACCTTACAATTTCCAGAGTGGTAAGAACTATGGGAGAATCTTTTGTCACAAGGTTTGGTGATTTGTCCTCAATTCTTGAGAATCTTAAGAGCCATAAGAGTTTAAATGGGTGATTCTTCACTTCCAAAATATAAACAATGATGTAAATCAACATTACTTAAAAAAAAAGTCATTAATAAAAGTAACTTTTGGAAAACAATTAAGAATGGCTTTCTTCCCCAATACAGGGTGGTTTCCTGAGAGGGCATCAGATTAAAGTTTGAGTTCAATTGCCAATGGTCAACGATTTAATCAATCATACTATATGATGAAATGTTCATGAAAGACCCCAAAAGGAAGGACTTCAGAGATCTGACAGGTTGGGGGAACCAGAGTGTGTTCATGTGCCACCTTCCTGGATCCCAAACTCCACAAGGCTAGAAGCTTCTTGCTCTGTCTCTCTTCATCTGGCTATTGATTTGTATCCCTTAGTATTCTTTGTAATAAGTTGGTAATCAAGTGAGTAAATGGATTTCCTGAGTTATGTGCCATTCTAATGAATTAATTAAACCTGAGGAGGGAATTGTGCAAAGCTCTGATTTATAACCAGTCAGAAACACATGTAATAGCCTGGGCTTGCAGCTGACATCTAAAGTGGGGGGTGGTATTAGCAGAGTGTGCCCTTTACCTGTGGAACCTGATCAATCTCTGGGTAAAAAGTACTAGTATTGAGCTGAATTAAATTGAGTTACTTGTTGGTATTGGGAAGCCTCCTCATATTCACATTGGAATCAGGTCCAAGATCCTACACAATACCCATAAGAAGTGACAACAGGGACTCAAACATATTTTGAATGTTGACGCTGATGATAATTACAGTGTCATTGGTAATAGTCGAAAAGTGGAAACAGCCCAAATGTCCCTCCATAGATGAATGGATAATCTATATATGTGTATGTGTGTATGTGTGCATATATATTTGTACACATGTATATGTATACATGTGTGTATATATGAACTATATACCACATATATGTGCATATACAAACAATTCGATATTACTCAGCATAAAATGGAATGAAATGCTGAAACAAATTACACAACTGAACTTCAAAAATACACTAAATGAGGGCCTCCCTGGTGGCGCAGTGGTTGAGCGCTGGGTTGCGAAGCTGCCCGCAACCTCTGCGGCGCCGGTTCGATCCCCGGCTGCTCCCCGGCCACCAGAGGAAGGTCCCACGTGGCGCGCAGACCTCTCCTGCCGCCCGCTGCTCCCCTCAGCAGTGTATTTCGTCACTCTGCCTGCTCTGAAACATGATAAAATTTATTTTACTTACATCTGCCTATATGACCTTGAGGAAGCCTATCAATGTAATAGATTCTCATGTCAACTCTGGGTAATAAGGGAGGGAAACAAGATACTCCCTCAATCCTTGCCAACTAATAAATCACCTCACATTGGCTTTTAAGGTATTTTTTCTCTTAATTCAAGGGAAGATGATACACCTACCTAGAGTGGTCACTCAGAGACATATGCTATGCCATGGATTTGCTTTAACCTACCTCAACACCACAAGATTTTTATAGATGAGAAAATTGACATTAAAAAATTGTAATAATATACTTCACTATTCATGTTCTTTGCACTGTAAGAATTTTTCTCACTATAAAAGAATCAAAGAATTTTTTTCTGGTGGTCTGAAGATCAGCGGTATGAAAAAAAGACTCTGAACAACACCCTAAGAGTTAAAATTATAGTAATTATTAGAAGATCCACATGAAATACCAAAAGCAATTTTAATGTTGCATATTCCTGTGGTAGGATCCTTTATTTATGACAATGAGATTTGCAATTTTAAAGTAAAAAGAAAACTGGTCTTGGAGAAAGACTTGACCTCACAACTCAATTCTGCAACTTACCAGTGGTATAAGTTTGATCAAGAAACTGATTCTTTAAACCATTACTTCAGAATGTTCCCACTGCATACCATCTATAATTCTATCATTATGTTAACCATCACTTGACCTGTTTGGGAGTTAGTTTTTCATGTGAAAGACTTCTCAACCATTTAAATGTATTGTGAACTGCAGGAAGACAATCATATTGTGTCACTACCATCATCCCCAAATTTTATTGTACATAAGAGTTTTACCATAGATATTTATCAAATTAATATATTATTTTAAAAACAAAAGGTTGGGAATACTAACAGTTGGCAATATCTAAAGAAGCAAGTTAGGAAAACAAGTGATTATTGAAGAATGCTATAAACATTAGACCCAAATATCACCCCTACATCTTCCACACAATACTCCATGTCTCTTCTACTTATACCATGATTTCTTGTATTTCTTTCAAAAGGTTCAACTGAAAGAAAATTACAACCATATAGAGAACATGTTTTATTCATCACTGAATTCTCGGAATAGTATAGTATAACGTGTAGTGGATGATGTTGAAGTGGGCTGAATGGTAATTTTGAGAAGGATGAGATCACTGCATGCAGAATATTCATTTCAAGAGGCAAAGTTAGTTTTAATTTATTTTCAGTTGTAATTCCTCCACATGTAGAGAGATTCTATACCAAAGACTGAAAAAAAGCACATAAAATATAGTGCAGTCATTTTGAGAGCTGTTTCCATTTTAGCACAGTGTTAAACTTTGGTATTATGATTCACACGTTTCTAATGCAAATACATGAAACTTTCAATTATTCAAGGGTGAATTATCAAATTTGTAGATTAGTTAGCCTTTTTTGCTTTTTCTGTTTCCTCTAGTTACACAGACCTTTGGACGCTGTTTCCTTCTTTCCTTGTGCATGAATGGCAGTGGGATTAACTCATTATGAATAAAGGAAACATCTGTGATGCTTAAATGGCAGTAAGGAAAGCATAGAAATCCAATACCACCTGTATGTAGTTCTATTACTGGTCAAAAATTGTACTGAAATAAAACTGTCATGGTATTCAAAATTCAAAGAATATTTCTTGAATTAGTTCATTAAAGAGCAATTTGTCCTCACATCAACCAAGGAACTAACTAGATGATGCATTTTATTTACAATATAAAAAATGTTACATTGAGTGAAGTCACTGGCAGTGCATAAAGACACACAACAGAGAACAGATGTTGACGTCAGCTAGATATTTGGTCAGTCAGGTTTATCCCAGCTTGTCTGTGGTTTCCATTTTGAGGCAAGAAATCTACTATTGGCCCCTATCACTTAATTGAATGTTTTGGTTCTATATGAACTTTGCTTTGATCTAACACTAATCATCTCATAAAAGTGAGTAAAAGCAATCCTGCTTATAAATTATACATATTTTAAATCCTGGTAAATAAAATTTATTCTTGATATTCTTTCTTATATTCTTCAGTCACTGTTAATAATACTTTATGTAGGTGTGAAATAATTTTTTGGGTACACAAACACACAACTTCCAATTTAATGTCAACATATTTGGAAAAGGGGGGAAATATTTTACAGATGGGCCAGTGTGTAAAGCTTTAATGTGTATGTCATGTAATACATGTACATAATTCCATACATATTAAAAACAATGAAAGAAGTGAGGAAAAGAAAAAAAGTCAAAGTGACTGAATGGTGGGTTTCAGACCTACCATGTACGGTGGCATGGACTGTCTACTGAACAGTTTCAGGGACAGCAATTACTCTGTCTACTTGATGGCATCATTTAGAGTTGTGCTATATGGCAGGTGTGTAATATGCAATATGGATTTTCTTTTCTTTGGGTTTTAAACATTTTAATTGACAGACTAGACTATAAGTGCACTCCAGATTACACTTCTTAGTTTCCAGCTTACTAGGAAATAACTTGTTCCCTTATAAGGGTACAGGGGAAGAAGAAAGATAGGAAGGAGGTATAGAGATAATAATGATAAAATAATGAGTTAATTTTTTTTAACATTTACATTGTGCCAGGTGTTTTTCATAGTACTTTGTACACATTAACTCTTGTTTATTTTTGTCTTTCAAGATTTTATTTAAGGGTCATGACCCATGATGTCTTTCAGATCTTGTTGAAAGCAGCCACGTCCATGGACTGTATATAGTCCTCAAAAGCAGTGATCGGCTCCTCTCATATATCTGTTCCAACTTTATTGTCTTCAATCATTCATTGTACTGGAGGTTTCTTAAGTCCATACTCCACTGGAACTAGTTGAGAAGAGCCCCAAGCAAGAAGCAAGCTGTCTGTTTTAATACTTCTCACAACTTCCCTAGTTTTGCCATATATGTCCCATCATACTGAGGTTTCACATCAAATAAGATGGAAGATTTGTCAACAAGGACAGGTTTGGGGCATTCTTTGACTCATATTGTGCAAGGTGTTCTTTTAGCCTCTCTGCTTTGTGGCTTTCCCCATTATCATCAGATCCAAAGAGGTCAATGTCTGTCTTCATTATCTTTACTATCTGCAGTTCCATTGCCTTCCTGTGGTATCTTCTACATTAGCATACTATCTTCTATATTAGCATACTCACCCAAAGCCTTCTTCACTCCTGGAAGATTTGCCTTCTTCCTTTTCAAAAGACTTGATGTAATTATACCAATGTTGGGTACAGTAAGTCTCAGGTGTATCAGAAACTGCTCCTAATACTGCCACATATCCTTGTGGAGGCACATACTCCTCAATGTAGCTCTTCTCTGCCAGGTAATCACTGAGGATCTGGAGTGTGCAGAGAATTTCAGGTCTCTAAACCTAACTGTTAATGCTGGAATTGATCAGCAGTGGAGGAAAAGGGGAGAGCAGGCATACATTAATTCTTTCAATTTCCATAACCAATCAAGGAATAGGGACCATTACCACATTTATTTCAAAGACAAGGGAATTGAGACCAAAAATGTTTAATAACTAAGCCAAGAACATACAGCAATAAGTGGGGAAAATGGGAAGTGTGAGAGTGAGAGATGTTTAATCCTCTCCTCTGCAAAATTGTGACCAGTAGTTGAAGGCCAATCAGAAGTTCCTCTCATTTAAATCTTTATTTACTTTTTACTGAAGAAATTTTATAGGGAAAAGCAGTCCCTTCAGAAGACCCTATGTATTAAATCATAAAATCAGAATAAAGAAGTTTTAAATATAACTCTAATAAAATAATTCTCCAAAATAAGCCCCAAAAATTGAAATACGAAATGCCTAGCATTACATTTCATTCAGCACAAATGCTGAAAGGATAAAGAATAATTCTTAAGTGATCAGTTAGCACTTTGTAGAAATTCTGGTTTGTAAATAAAACTAATGTTAGAGGAGATGAGGAAATGTCATGGGGGCACTAATTTTTTTTTTTAATGAAGCAGTGAATAAACATAGGGAGTAGTCACAAGCGCCTCTACCGGGCCTCCCCGGTGGCACAGCGGTTGAGCGCTGGTTGCAAAGCTGCCTGCAGCCTCTACAGTGCGGGGTTCGATCCCAGGCTGTTGGCGAGGGCCCCACATGGCGCACAGACCTCTCCTGCCGCCCGCTGCTCCCCTCAGCAGTGTATTTTCATCGGTCTGCCTGTTCTGCTCCCTTCTCTGGCTCTGGTGAATTCTCTCACCCTCCCGCGCTTCTGACTGTACCCAGTGCTTGTATAAATAAATAAATAAATCTTTAAAAAAAAAAAAAAAGAGCCCTTACGACTCAAGGAAATGCATGTTGGGGTGGGGGCACAGTTAACCAGTACACAATGCAGAAGGTCTAAAATATTTCTGAAGTGAGTCATTAGTCTTTGTATATCTTTCCTTATTCCTTATTCTATAATTTCTAAATATTTGAATATCTGAAAATCCAATTTACTATACAGAATCATATTCGCGTTGAAATGACTTCAACTTTGTATGAAATTTTAATATGAAAAACGAACTTAATAAAATGATTATTTCAAATGCATTATATTGTAACAGTAACCTCTGTGTATTTGCTCCTCTTCCCCACCCTAGTGCTGCTATGTTAAAATAAACTTTGGGGGCTGCAAAGAAAGCATTTTAAAGGTAAAGATCAGATAACATTTGCAATATGGCCATTAGTAAATGGCCATATTATGACCTGTTGGCAAATAGTCTATTTGCAAACTTGTCAAAACAACCCATTTTCAGAGCATTTTCAGAGCTTGCAGAGATTTTCATTTATTCCCGAATGTCAGGAATTGGAGAAACAAAAATAATTTGAAAATGATCTCTGATGTACATTGTTTTGTCAAATATCTATTCAAAAGAGAACAACCTATCAAGTCAAGAAATGTTATTTTGCTACAATGGGTAGGATGCAGACCCCTCCACCCACTCAACAGCTGCGGGAAATGAATTTAAAGTAAGTTGGTCATTTGTCCCATGATAAAGAACAACTGCCAAATATTTTATCCCAATTTATCAGCCCTGCTCTACTCCAGTAAATTCCATCAATCCAAGGCCAGCCACATTGTTTATTACTCCAAAACAATAAGTTTAACCCAATAGGTTTATTTGTTTAAGTCATCTGGTGAATTCTTTTAAATTATGCCTTGTTACTAGTACTGCTTGCTTTTTGCATTCATGTAAGCTTCTGCTGCAGCTGCTTGAGAAGAAAGGGAAAGGAGGCTCTTGTGGAGTGGTGAGAAGAGAATACATTTTTAAACTTTCCTTTTTTTTTTTCCTCCTAAAATTAGCACTTGGCATATGGAATATTCAGCAGGTGGCTCAGCAGGGACAGGCTTACTTTTTTTCATACCTGTCACTGAGACATTTGACATTTTGACTTGCTAAGAAACAAGATTGTTGAGGCCATTGATTTGTGTGTATGTGTGTGCACATGTGTGCACATGTGTGCACATTCATGGGCATACTGACAAACATCTCATAGCGGTCTCTTAGAGGAAAGAGTTTGAGACAGAAGCGACTAACAAAGTTTACATTTAAGAAAAATTAAATACTAGGGTGGGGAGTATGTGTGTGATCCCTACTATTGAAGTTGAATAACTATTTTAAATCCCACTAATGTTAGAGAATAGGGAATTATTTGTAACTAAAGAATTCCAGGAATTACATTTTACAATAAGAAAACCGAATATTATTTGAAGATCACAATTTAAAAATTCACTGAGCTAATGTTCCCCAATTGTATGAAAAGCAGCTACTAAATTAGCATACCACATTTATAATCATAAGCAGTCTGCATCGTGCGGTATTTTAGGCAATGGAGTTTTAAAGAAAAAAGTGGATTATCATATTTTAAAGATTTTTAGGAACTATAAACAACTAACCTTGGATAAGGTTTAGTGAGGGAGACAGAGTCTCAGATAATTCATAGGTGTCCAGCTTGATAACTAGATGAATGGCAGAATCATTAATGAGAAATGACAAATGATCACTAATTTCTTAACATCCATTCTACCCATTTTCTTATGTAACTGATTTATATATACCAAAGATGGCAACATGCCCACCTAAAAATTATTTCAAACCTTTATTTTTCAGTCTTCATTATGACTAATGACATTACATAAAACATAAACAGGGTCTCCCTGGTGGCGCAAGGGGTTAAGCACAGCACTATGAAGCTATCTGCAGCCTCTGCAGACTCTGCAGCATGAGTTCGATGCCCGGCCAGCCAGGGAGCTACCCACATGGCACAGCAGACCTTTCCTGTCTCACCCGCTGCTCCCCTCAGCAGTTTTCAGTCAGTCTACCTGTTCTGTTCCTCACTCTAACTCTGGTGAATCCTCTCACCCCCACACCTCTGGCCTGTACCCCAGTTCAGTTCTCGTATGCATAAATAAATAAATCTTTTAAAAATTAAAAAATATATATAAACAGAAAAAAAGTGCATTAATTCAGCAGAATGGCAGTACTTTTTCTTTACCTTTCTTCTTTCGCCTGGAATGTAATGGCTGGAGTACCAGCAGTCAGTATGTGACTATGAGGTAACTTAAAGATAAAACTTCATGCTAAGGATTCCTGATCATTGGTGAGTCACAATACTAGTCTTGGACTGCCTAATTCTGGAGTTTTATTTTGATAGAAAATAAGTATCTTGTTTAAGGTACAATTTTTTCAGGTCTCTGTTACTAGCCATTAAAACTAATTTTAATTGAACCCCCTTATAAAGAATCAAGTTGTTTGGTGCCTTTTGGTATGTGGGAGGGTAAGGAGGAAGTTCAGCTTTGGATGTGTTCTATGTGAGGTTCTGGTGGAATACCCAGAAGTCACTTGACAACACAAGCTAGAGATACAGATTTGGATTAATCCAAGTGGGAAGGTAATGTTATATAGCTGTCATTTCCAATCAGAGGTTCTTAATTTTCTTCAGATTGTAATTATGGTAAGGGCTTTCTATTTTTCAGTTCTGAGCAATTATCTTGCACTTTACATTGAATTCAATAACGGCAATCTATTTTGCATGACAGTGAGGAACTGTAAAGTGTGAGAGCTAAAACTGCAAAGTGGTCTCAATAATAATCTGTAGAAAAATTGTGATTGTTCCATGACCTCTAAAATTTGTATCAAAACTCTCATACTATCTCTATGTGTATAGAATAATGAAAAAACAGTACAGCTCTTCTTTATTTACTATATTAGAATTGAAGGCATTAGAAACACTGGGAATTAAACACTTTCTGTTAAAAATGTATGAAGAGTAGTTTGTACACTAGTTTCCTTCTTCTCATTGTAAAAGTTACCAGAGAGAATGAGGATCTTTTGTACGCCCTGGTGAATTATTATTATACTCCTTACATTTGGATCAATTTCCAACATTTGATCATTTGCACATTCATGTTGTGAAATATTTTCAAAATATCTCACAAATAGCTCCAGAAATTAATGTGGTATGTTTTGTCTGTGGTTTTTCTTTCAGAAAACCTTTACCCTTTATGTCACAACTACTTTCCTTCACTAATTTCCCAGTTGAACACTCAGACTCTTTCAAATGGTGGCAATGTCAACATTCCCAGCTATTTCTTCCATAATTCCATTTATGTTCAATTCAAATTTCACCTCAGTGGTGTCACTTTTGGGTTTTTTTTGTTGTTTTTTGTCTTTTTTCTTCTTGTTTCTTCTTTTTTTTTTGCTGTGCTCTTTGCTGATCAATGTGTTCTTCTGATTACCCATTTTTATAGTTTCACAGGAATTTATCATTGTGAAACAAGATGGCAACACAGATTCATACTGTTACTGTGTGTGACCAAATTACAGGTGTATAGTGACTAATCACTTGACAGACTTTGAAAGAAGTGATATGCTTGTTCACTGATCAAGATATGCATCTGTTAATTACTTATGTAGTGATTTGTGGACTGAAAAGCTGGCAACAGAGTTTATACTTTCTACAATTAATGAACTGAACTAAACCGTGACAACTAAATTGTGAACTGTGGTTTTGATATTTATTATAATTAGTCTTTTTCCTGGTCCCTTATTTAGGTTTTCTAAATTCCTGCTATGAGTGAGATCATCCGGTATTTTTCTTTTTCTTTCTGGCTTATTTCGCTGAGCATAATCCCTTCCAGCTCCATCCATGTTGCTGCAAATTGCATGAGTTTATCTTTTTTGATTGCTGAGTAATATTCCATTGTGTATATGTACCACATTTTCTTGAAAATCAAAATCAATAAGCAACCATAAACCAGAGACACACTGGGGGGTGGGAGGGGAGGAGGGATTAGGGTCAAGATAAGGGGGTGGAAGTGTATGGGGACTATAACCAAGATGAAAATGCATACATTGTGCAAAAATGAAAAATGATGTAAAAAATATAAAATAAAATTTAAAAAGAGAAAAAAAATAAAAGATCAATTTTTAACACTTCAGTAAATTTCCTAAAGCTGTTTCTAAAAATAAACATTTTTAAAATAAAAAAAAATGTGAACTGTGATGTTGGGGAACCAGGTTATTTAACTAAACCATAGTAACTGGAAATCATGCGTATTAGAACCATGCAAAGTAGAACCTGACTGTATATGATCTAATACAGAGCTGGTCAGATCCAAGCATATCCATGCAACATTCATTCTCTCCCTTTCATATACCTCCTCATTTGCCCTTCTTCTTAGCCACCTCATTTCCATTAATATTACCTCCAGAGAGTGACATGGAGTATTTACAAGTTTTCTTTAACTTTTATTAGAATAAACTCTGTCTTATTCAACATTCTACTAATCAGAATTATCTGTTTTATTCACATATTCAGTAAATATGTGCTGGGCATTGTACCATGTGCTTGGAATATTTTGTATCAGTGAATGAAAACTTTTTTTTTAAAGATTTATTTATTTATTTATATAAGCACTGGGTACAGTCAGAAGCGCGGGAGGGTGAGAGAATTCACCAGAGCCAGAGCGGGGAACAGAACAGGCAGACTGACGAAATACACTGCTGAAGGGAGCAGCAGGCACGGCAGGAGAGGTCTGCGCACCATGTGGGAACCTTGCCAGGGGCTGGGGATTGAACCGGCGCTGCAGAGGCTGCAGGCAGCTTTGCAGCCCAGCACTCAACTGCTGCACCACCAGGGGAGGCCCAGTGAATGAATACTTTCTATCAGTAGAAAGTATTTTGCATCAGTGAATGAAACAGGCATTAATCTGTGGCTCTGTAACGTTTATATATTAATTGGCAGTTGTAAGGGGTGGGAGCATGAGGTGATAATAATGACCTCTGCTATAGTGTTGGAGAGTTGTCTATGCCTGTGGGCTTTCCTCTGTGAATGCATAGGGTTGGGGGTGGGGAACACTCACTGGCATTTCTTCTTATAAGGACACTCACAATAATCCTATGGGATCAGGGCTCCACCCATATGATCTCATTCAATCATTATTACTTCTTTAGTGGCCAGATCTTCAAAGCTCCAAATATAGCCACAATAGGGTAGGATATGGGCATTTGAATTGGGGGTGAGTGGGAGGAACAAAAACATTAAGTTTATAACACCTCCTATGCTAAATCTTCTGTCAAACCTTGCCTTTCCCTAGCATAACACTTGCTTGCTTTTTGCTAGGTGGCTATTGTGATGAACTAATACGGACCAACAGATTAGTTCTGTTCTTAAAAAGTGATTCACAAGGGAATGACTTATCTCTTGAAGAGTATGTTTGAAAGAAACATTTTGTCAGTCCATCTAAGTATCAAGCACTGCTGTCCATGCTTAGCCTTCTGCCTAAACTTTTGTTAGATGTGGCCTCAGGGACCCATGTATTTGGTACCTAAGCATCTTTCTTCCATTTCTGGCATACGTTGCTTTCGACTTCTTATTATTAATTGTGGCAATGGTGTTCATAGAAGAAACTTCAAATAAAAATGGAAACAAAGACATAGAAATTATAAATCCTAAATTTAAATTCCACTTCCATAAATAACTTACAAATAACCAGAAATTAAGAGAATAGGCCTGCTACCATGGTTTTTTGTGAATAGTTAAGATCAACTACTTTTAAATATAATATGCCACTTAACTAATTTATTGCTTCTCAGCTCTAAATTCACCCTTCAGTACCTGTTCTGCAACATTTCATCCTTACAGCGAGCATAATGTTCAGCTTTGTCAGTGTACGGTAAGGGAAAACACTGCAGAAGGAAGTTGTCTTCTCTTTCTTGTTCCTGATTGCTGCTTTTTGTTTTTTCTAGTTCTGGCTGTACCATCTATCAGTAGTGCAAATGTGTAGGGAGGGATTTCTGATTACTCCAACTGTGCACTCAAAGTGCAGAGTACCCAGTAACCTTTAACAAGGTTACTCAGGCCTTTGTCATTCTCTCTAAAGCTGAACAGCATGGAAGGGATATGTCTCTTTTATTTATATTTGCCCCTGCAGAATAGACCAGAAAAAAAGAACAGACATGGTGATGGAACACCTGAGGATCAACTTTAAGGGCACCAAAATAGGAGTGAGATTCACAGATATCACAGATCCATCATAAAAAACGATAAGGTTTTTTATATACATATTTAATAAATTTCATTTATTTACATATATTTTACATTATTGTTCTTTTTTTTTTTTAAGATTTATTTATTTATGCATATAGGAGCTGGGGCACAGACCAGAGATGCAGGGGGTGAGAGGATCCACCAGAGACAGAGTGGAGAACAGAGCAGGCAGACTGTAAGTCTAAGGTCAAGGTACAAGTAGGATTCATCTGACATAACATCTTTTGTGCATGTTGCATTCCATCCCCCATTCAATTTATCTTTTAATTTTGTTTAATTGGTCCCAGCATAGAGGCTGGCACTATTAGTTCCTATTTCTCCCACCTTTAAGAAACACATGGGGGGGCCTCCCCGGTGGCACAGCGGTTGAGCACTGGGTTGCGAGGCTGCCCGCAGCCGCTGCAGCGCCGGTTTGATCCCCGGCTGCTCCCCGGCCACCAGAGGAGGGTCCCACATGGTGCGCAGACCTCTCCTGCCGCCCGCTGTTCCCCTCAGCAGTGTACTTCTGTCCTTCTGCCTGCTCTGCTCCCTGCTCTGCTCCCTGCTCTGGCTCTGGTGAATTCTCTCACCCTCCCGCGCTTCTGACTGTACCCGGTGCTTGTATAAATAAATAAATAAATAAATAAATAAATAAATAAATAAATAAATAAATAAATCTTGAAAAAAAAAAAAAACATAAGCAGAATTTAAAAAAAAAAAAAGAAAGAAAGAAATACATGGGGGCCTCCCTTCTGGTGCAAGGGGTTAAGCACAGCACTATGAAGCAATCTGCAGCCTCTGTAGCATGAGTTCGATCCCTGGCCGGCCAGGGAGCTACCCACATGGCGCAGTAGACCTCTTCTGTCTCACCCATTGCTCCCCTCAGGAGTGTATTTCAGTCAGTCTGCCTTTTCTGTTCCCAGCTCTGTCTCTGGTGAATCATCTCATCCCCCGCACCTCTGGCCTTTACTCCAGCTCTTATATGCATAAATAAACAAATCTTAAAAAAAAAAAAACAAAAGAAATACATGGATTAAGTGTCTTCTTTAGACCAAGCACAATGCTAGGCAATGGACAAACAGAAATTAACAAGATATGCTCTCTCCCTCAATGGACTGACTCTACTGCCAGGAAGATAGCAGTGCAAGTGCAATGCATCCAGTGAAATCTAAATATAATAGAGATTTGTATATTCACAACATTCATTTTAAAAAGGCATAAAGACAGAACCATACCACTCCTACATATCAGATAGAAAGCAGTGTGGAAATACCCCAAAGATATTAACAAGAATATTTAGAGTAACTTTACCAATAGTAACCAAACTGAAGAAAATCTAATTTTCCCTTAACCGCAGAATGGCTAAATAAATTATAGTACATATATACACCAGGATAACATATAGCAGTACTCTCATGGCCCCTTTATACTTTCAAAACTTACTGAAGACACTGAAAAGTTTTGATCAATTTTGACATTTCCATTAATATTTGTCACCTTAAAAATTAAGACTGATAGGGGCCTCCCTGGTGGTGCAACAAGTTGAGCACAGTGCTGTGAAGCTGTCCACAGCCTCTGCAGTGCGGGTTCGATCCCCTGCCAGTCAAGAAGCAACCCACATGGCACAGCAGACCTCTCTTGCCTCGCCCACTGATCCCTTCAACAGTGTTTTGGGTTGTTCTACCTGCTTTGTTCCCCGCTCTGTCTCTCGCCCTCATGCACTTCTGGCCTGTACCCCAGTTCGTGTATAAATAAATAAATAAATCTTTAGAAAAATTAAGAATGAGAGATTTTTAAAATTTTTATTATTTTTAAAATAATAAACATGGATAAACCATGAAGATATTATGCTAAAATATCATACTGTCAGACACAACAGGAAAAATGTGATTAGATTCCACTTAATATAAGTATCTAGACTACTCAAATTCAAAAAGACAGAAAATAGAATGGTGGTTGCGGGGGCTAGGGGAAGAGGCAAATGGAGAATTATTATTAAATGAGCAGAGTTTCAGTTTGTGGAGATGCAGAAGTTCTGGAAAAGAATTGTGATGACAATTGCACAATAATGTGACTGGACTATCCTTATGGCCACTTAACTATGCACCTAAAAACAGTCAATTTTATAATATGTATATTTACTACAATCAAAAAATAACAATAAATCCATTATGTTAAATATATTTTTTACATATGATTATATCTTCCAAACAAAAATATTAGCCTTATTGTACGAATTTGTAAATCTCTTTAAAGTCTGGCTTAATAGTAGACAATTAGATTCTAATATCTGCTTCTGTTTTCAATCTGTCACAATATGTTGTTTTGGTTGAAATATATGAAGAAAATCTGGACTCAAAAATATGTTGTGGGTAAGGTTAAAAACTGTGAATAATCTTTAATATTACATCAAAACTTGATAAGTAGTAGTTTCTTTCAAATGTTGCAGATCTCTCTAATGTTGACAAACCATATTATTTCCAAAAAAGTCACATTTGTTAATATCATCAATCTCAACAGTAAAATTTTGAAGTACTGGGAACATGTTAAGTATATGACAGTGAATATAAATTTTCTAATTTTGCTCAAAATGAAAATTTGATCACTGTCAACAAATATAGTCTGCTGTTTGTCATGAAGTGATAGGTTTATACCATTTTTTTAAAAAACAAACTATCTGCCAAATACCTGTTTGAGTAATCATAGTTTTTCTTGGTTATTTTAAGTAAAATCACTGTTCCATGAAAATGCAACTAATTCAATTCATAACAGAATTGCACAAGTGCTTTTTCTTGAGACTATTATATTCCTGTATCCAGCAGAAGTACTTCATGTGCTCTTCCCGTTCCATTATATATTTATTTATTTTTAAAGATTTATTTATTTATGCATGCAAGAACTGGGATACCGGCCAGAGGTGCGGGCGGTGAAAGCATTCACCAGAGAAAGAGTAGGGAACAGAACAGGCAGAGTGACTGAAATACACTGCTGAGGGGGGCAGCGGGCAAGTCAGGAGAGGTCTCCTGTGCCATGTGGGTTGCTCCTTAGTAGGCCAGGGATCAAACTCGTGCTGCAGTGGCTGGCGATACCTTGATAGCGCTATCTTTAACCCCTGTGCCACCAGGGAGGCCCCCATTATATATTTAGATGACATGCACTAATCTCAGCAACGCAGGAATGGATGGGAACTTGTCCAACCTGATAAAAAGACTAAGAAATATCTAGTCCTAATATCCTATTTAATAGTAAAAGATAAATTTTTTCCCTTCTAAGATTGAAAACATTGTTTATATTCAACATTGTACTCAAGAATCTAGCCAGTGCAACAAGACAGAAAATAAGGGAATTAGAAGCATGTATCATGAACAGGAAGAAATAAGCTGTCTTTATTCATAGATGATTATAATCATATACAGAAAAATTTCCAAAATATCTATGAAAAATTTTGCTAAAACAAATAGATTTAGCCAGTTCCCAGGATATAATGTCAATATATTAAAAAATATGCAACTAACAACTGGAAATTGAAATGTAAACAATACTATTTTCACAAACTGTAAAATATTTAGAAATACAGTCAACAAAATTTGTGCAAGATTTGTATTCTGAAAATTGCAATATATTCAGGAGAATAATTTAAGAAGATGTAAATAAACAAAGCGTGATACATGTTCACGGATCTAAGAATTTAATATTGTTAACACTGCAATTTTCTTCAAATATATCTATAGATTCAATGCATTCTCAATCAAAAATTCCAGCTTTTTTAGGAGGATAATGCATCAAAGGAGATTTAGAAAACAAGGGCAGCAGGAAAACTCCTGGGAAAGGGTAAGAAGCTGTAAAAATGATTCAACAAGGAGGGAGTACAATATTGAATGATGCTGGGAAGTCCGGTAAGAATAGGCCTGAGAAGTAACACGGGGTGAGCAGCCTGTCTTTCTTTCATGAATTCAATGAATTTGCTGCAGGCTCAGAATACAGATTGGAACAGGATAAGGAGTGAATGGGTGGTGAGGAAATGAATACAATGAGCATAGACCTTTTTTAAAAAAAAATTCCAGTATTTATAGACATTGATAAGTTGACTTTAAATTACATATAGAAAAACTAAGCGTCTGGAATAACCAAATGAATTTTGAGTTTTTTCCTTTTTAAGTTCTTTAAAATAGGTATGACTATTTAAAACAAGGGTTTAAACCAAAGAGGCTTCCAAAATAGATCCTACAAATAATAGAATAGTAAGAGGACACTAAGAACATAAGGCCAACAAAGTCAACAACAAAGATGAAAAAGATAAACTTCTTGAAATACACAGTGTACCAAAATAAACATAAAGAAAAGCAGAAAATCTGCATTGACCTAATTCTAAAAAACTGAAATTGTTATGAAAAACCTCCAAAAGAAAACTCAAGGGTCAAACAAGAACATTATCTATTGTAATTCACTTTATTAAGAAAACTACTATGGACCTAATGGTGTCACCCAGAAAAGTCTTATGTTGAAGTTCCAACTGACTGTACCACAGAATATAACCACATTTGGAAAAATGGTCCTCGAAAAGGTGATTAAGTTAAAATGATACCTTGAGCCTCCCTGGTGGCCTAGGGCTTAAGTTTCAGCACTATCACCACCATGGCCTGAGTTCAATTCGCAGCCAGGGAGCTACCCACACATGGCACATTAGGCCCCTCCTGTCTCGCCTGCTGCTCCCCTCAGCAGTGTATTTCAGTAGATCTGCCTGCTCTGCTCCCCATTCTGTCTCTCTGGTGAATTCCCTCACCCCAACACCCCACACCTCTGGCCTACAACCCAGTTATTTACACAAAAATAAAATAAAATGATACCATTAGGGTAGGATCCTAATCTACTATGACTGGCATCCCCATAGGAAGAGGGAAAGATACTAGGGACATACGTTAGCATAAAAAAAAAGACCATTTGTGTATACAGTGAGAAGATAGCTAGCTGCAACTTAAGGAAGAGAGGGCCAGGAGAAACTTGCCAACAACTTGAATTTCTAGTTGTAAGAAAAAAACTGTTGTGTCACCCAGCCTATGATATTTTGTTATAGCAGTCTTAACAAATTAATACAATGTAATTTAAATATCAAAATCTAACAAAGATGGTACTAGAAAAAATTATGGCTCAGTACTCCTAGCTACTATAAAGGCAAAGTTCTTAACAAAACACTTTCAAGTCATACCAACAGTATAAAAAGAATAACACTTTAAGACTATGTAGAATTTATCCCATGAATGCAAGATTAATGTGCCATTTTAATATCAATCAATGTAAGTCATTATAATAACAGACTAAAGGGAAAAATCTATGTGATCATTTCAATAGATATAGGAAAAAGCATTATTTGACATAATCCAAAGTTCATCCCTGATAAAAACGTGACAACCCAGAAAAAGTAGAGGACTTCCTCAAGAGAATAAAGGGAATCTACAAAACACTTACATCATAATTAATGGTGAAAGACTGAATTGTCTTACCTTACAATGGGAACAAGGCAAACATGCCATTATCACCACTTCTAGTCAATAGAGGTCTTAGTCATTGTAAAAAACGGGAAAAAAATAAGTGGCATTAAGATTAAAAAGCAGTAAATTGCAAATTATATGATGATTAATGCAAAAAATGCCAGGGAATGCAGAAAACAATTATTAGAACCCATAAGCAAATTTAGTGACATCATAGGCTGCAAGGTTCATTTATAAGAATCTTCTTAAAGTAATATTAAATATATGTCTATATATACTAACAGCAAATTATTTGAAAGTGGAATTTAAAAGCCATGCCATGTACAATAGCACCTATATATATGAGTGTGTGTATACACTATAAATCTAACAAAAGATCTTTATATTGGAAAACTATGCAAAACATAGTTGAAAGAAATGAAATACCTAAATAAAGAGATATATCATGTTCATAGTTCAGAGGATTCAATATTGTTAACATAACAATTTTTCCCAAATTGTAATAATGGTGAAAGGATAGATAAATTGATCAGTGAAACTGAATATGAAGCCTAGAAACTGACTCACACAAATACAATAAATTGAGTTTTGACAAAGGTGCCAAGGAAACTCAATGGAGAAAGATAGAGTAATTTTATCAATAAGCAGTACTGTAACAGTGTGATACTTATATCCATATTTATTTTTAAAAAGGACTACTGATTCTAAAGTCTCATCATATATAAAATTACTCAAAATAGATCATAGACCTAAATGTAAAACCTAAGTCTATGAAAATTATACAACATCAGAGAAAGAATTTTTGTCAAAGATTCAAATTCAAAGATTTAGGCAAGGATACTGTAAAGAGAGCATACAAAAATATGACCTTAAGGGACTCCCTGGTGGCGCAAGGGGTTAAGCAACGCACTGTGAGGCAATCCGCAACCTCTGCAGCAGGAGTTCGATCCCTGATCCCTCTGCAACATGAGTTCGATCCCCGGCCGGCCAGGAAGAAACCCACATGGCACAGCAGACCTCTCCTGTCTCACCCGCTGCTCCCTTTAGCAGTGTATTTCAGTCATTCTGCCTGTTCTGTTCGCCACTCTGTCTCTGGTGAATCCTCTCACCCCCCACACCTTTGGCCTGTACCCCAGCTCTTGTATGCATAAATAAATAAATCTTTAAAAAAAATGACCTTAAGAACAAAACATCCATGCTAAGGTGGTAGTAGTTTTAACCATCATTGCCTTTGCACCATCAACAAAACCACCAATGCAATAGGATAAATACTAAATTATCATAAAAACAAGTTTATCAGATGGACCCCTAATGAACATTCTCAGGGGCCTTCCAGGGATCCTCAGACCATACTTACAGATTGGCTGTTTTCAACAGTTAAAAATAATGAACTCCAGCATATACAACAATGGATACATCATACAGACATAAGATTTAACAGAAGCAGTCAGGTGCAAAGAAGAACATACCATAAATTTCATTTATTTAACTTCCAAGAACAAGCAAAAGAACTCTATTGGATAAGAGTAAAAGTAAAAGTATAAGTGAAAGTATAAGTCCAAATAATGGTTATCTCTGGAGTGAGGGAAGAGGGTGATTAAGAAAAGTCATGCTGGGGAGGGGACATCACCTATACCTTAATAGGTGGTGATTTGTGCATTTCATTATACAGGTATCATTTGTGCATTTTATTATATGGATATCATATTAACAACATAAAAGGAAGTAATAAAAATAAGTTCCTCTTTTTAAGAGTTTTATGTCTTTGTTTTTCCCTCTTGATCTTACGTTTCAATTCCATTTCTCCACAGAACATAAGTCTAATGAAACATATTTGTGTACTAAAAGTCTCTTTTTAGGATTTATTTTATTTACTTACGCATGCATACAAAAATTATAGGCCAGAGAGGTTAAGAGGATTCACCAGAGACAGAGTGGGGAGCATAACAGGAGGACTGACTGAAATACACTGTTTAGAGAAGCAGTGGGAGAGACAGGAGAGGTCTGCTGAGCCATGTGGGTAGCTCCCTGGCCAGGGATAGAACTCATAATGCAATGGCTGCGGATCACTTCATAGCCCTGAGACTTAACCCCTTGTGCCACCAGGAAGTCCCCCTAAAAGTCTTTTATTAGGCGCAGCAGACCTCTCCTGTCACGCCCACTGCTCCCCTCAGCAGTGTATTTCGTCAGTCTGCCTGTTCTGTTCCCCGCTCTATCTCTGGTAAATCCTCTCACCCTCCCACGCATCTGGCCTGTACTCCACTTCTTGTATAAATAAATAAATAAATAAATCTTTTTAAAAAAAAAGTCTTTTATTAAACATCCTCTAACATTTATATGAGCAAAACATAAGCATATTCTCAAGAACATCTATTTTAGGGAAGATTTCATAATGAAGCTGAGATTCCAGAAATTCTAGTTTGAAGATGAGGGACCATAACATTCCTTTGGTATTTCATGCCTTAACTGCTAAGTATTTTTTTTTATCTATGTCTTACTTTGCTCAAAGGTTAGTTCCTTAAAGGCAAGGGTGCATCTTTGGTCTTGCACATTAGAAGGCCTGACAGTAAAGTGACTCATTGATTCATTTTCTCATTGATTCATGAAACAAAGGTAACTTTAGCATTTCTGTATAAGGTACTTGATAGACCCTGAGTAGGTGTGAGGCTCAATAAGCTCCTTTTGATTATTATCAGCTACATTTCAGAAAAAGTATAATTCTCTTTTCTCCTGAACTCCAAGGGGAGCTGCACTACCAGTCTTATTATTAATCCTACTGTAAAAATGGGGACACAAGACACAGAGATTAATTAACTGACTCACTTAGGTCATGCACTTCATGAGTTGAGCAAGGATTAAAGCCCTTGTGAGTTCTTTTCTGGACTGAAGTGTAAGAGAATTCATTCAGATTGACTGGAGTTCATATTTCATTTAAATGCTCTCATTTCACTTCTGCTATATCTACCTTCTCTGACGGATATTTCAGGACCTACAGTCTGAATTGGTTTACTTCCACTTCAGACACTGTCAAGATAAATTAGACACTAAGGGTCCATGACACCATTTGAAGCAGAAGTGGTATTAGTAGAAAATATATAAGCAATTTTATCTTTCAACATAGTGTAGCACCTTTTGAAGAACCTATTTTCATTTAAAATTAAAGTTGGAGTAATAAACCAGGATGAATTTTGAAATTAAAAAAAAATGTGATTTTATATCTTTAGGCAAGTGTGGCCTAAAAAAGGTGGGTAATAGTAAATATTTTAATCTCCTGACAATGCATCTACAAACCATTCTGCTAAATAAGACCTGGGAAGTCCCTGACTCTGAAAACAGATAGGGTAACAACTCTGATGATACATAAACTTGTTTCAGAGACAGGCTCCATTTTTGCCGCAATCATCCATCCATAGCCTGCTCATCTAACAAGGCATGTTATTAATAAAACATACTGTAGCACAAGTGCATTGCCCTACATGGTGTTTATCTTGTTGGAAACTCTAATTGTCTGAAACAATGGCCTGTGTGAAAAGATGTGATATATTATGAGCTCTGTAAAGATCAAAATAATTTAGACTAATAATGATAGTTGTTTGTGCAGGATTAAAACATGGGTTATGCTCCATAAGTTAATGACTTGGTCTTGTTGTTCAGTTTGATTTCCATTCTGGTCCCTGTGAGATAACCTTGAACTTCATGCTAAGCCTTCTGGAGAGACAAAGTTCCCTTCTGGAGAGACAAAGAATGTAAAGTTCCCTTCTCTCCCTTCTGGAGAGACAAAGAATGTAAACTCTCTGAAGGCAAAGAACTCTGGTTTATTTACCAATGTCTCCCTAGCACATTCCACAGTAGTTGGAAGACAGTCAATATTCAATACTTGCAAAATGAGAAAAAAGTATAAATATGAATATAGGAAAGAAATGGAACAAACTTCCAGGTTCAAATCAAGCCATTAGCAGAGTTCTTCCAGATTGTGACTCAAAAATAGTTCAACCCTATCTCTAAAAGGTAGGGACTCATGGGCAAGGGTGAGGTTGAAATGGAAGCAGGCCAAAGTCATGCAGCTAAAGATGCACATGTCAGCCCCACGTTGCTGAGCCAGACCTGGGTGTAGAATCCTATTAGGAAAGAATAGATCTTGCCCTTGGTCCTTACCTCCCCACTCTTACCACAGCCCCATCCAATGGGAACTGGAGGATTTCTTCAAATCTTTCAATCTGGATTTTCCTGGGACAAACGGGGCTTCAAATCTCCTCTGCTTTTTACTAACAGTTTTGGGTAGAACAGCATACAGGTAACTATGTGTAATTTAGGGACAAAGTGAGATGTTAGGAAAAGAACAACGTCTTCGACAGGTGAACAGATAGAAGGCCAGGTCCGAAGTCAAACTGCATTACATCTCCATTGAAATAGTAAAGAAAGAAGGTGGAAGAAAATATAACAATGTAGGAGCAATGAAGGACAGTAAATACAGAAACATTTTGAGGTAGAGAAAAGGAAAGATAAAGGAACACATTGACACCTAAGCCACATAATTTTTCTTTATATTTTTTCTTGCAAAAGTTGATTTTTGGATTATACCCTCCCACATACTCAAGGAATGTGATTTCTTTCCCCAGCATGAAGGGTAGATTATGTGTCTTACAAATAATTAGTTCAGGACGTGTGTGTGTGTGTGTGTGTGTCTGTGTGTATCTGTGTGTGTTTGTGCGTATGTGAGAGAGAGAGAAACATAATTCTGCCTAATGGCTCTCAGTTCTGCTAGAGACCTCTAGAAAGGGTTACACTTCCTTTATTATGGGGCAGTGAGGGGACAATATCCCTCTTCTTTGCTGGATGCTCTTGACTGTATTTGATACCAAGAAATACTGAAGCTATGATGCCACTTAGAAGGCTGGCCGATACCCCAGCTCTTATATGCATAAATAAATAAATCTTGAAAAAAAAAAAAAGAAGGGAGATGGCAAGAGAGATTACTATCATCTGGGGATGGCAGCCATAAAGAAGAAATCCATTGGGTCCTCAATGACATCCTTGAATTATTCACTTTACCAACACAGGAACCACCTTCCACCAATCTTCTGGTTATATGAGATAATAAATTCTCTATGTTTCAAAAGGCACCTCTCACCAAATGTTCTGTTGCTTACACTTTGTTGATATCTGGATCTCTAGTGAGAGCATCTGTTCTGAGTGTAAAGTGTGGGATCTGAAAATTCTGAAACATACACTTGGGCTTTAACTTAGAGCCTCCTTCCATCTTCTTTCCCTTCAACCAGTCCTTTCCTGCTCCTACTGGACTCAGACACAGAGCCAGCAACACAAAAGACCTCTCACTTTTGGAGACTTAAATGTTTGTCCCTTAGCTCCAGCTTATTGTGTTTGCCTCCTTCTTCCCTGAGGCCATGTTCTGTTCCAGGAAACTCCTCAGTCACTCCAGTCAGCACTCTTCCAGGGCCTGATCCTATCAGTTCCATAGACATATCCCACCATGTTTGAAACCCAAGCCATTTAGACTTAAGGGAGCTGTGCCCAACACAGCACCATTCGATACCTACATTTAGCTATGTTTTGTGGCCCTTGAAGAGAAATACAGAATGAAAATGGTGAAGACTTAGGTATGGGAAGTGGTACAGGTGAAGACTTAGGTATGGGAAGTGATACAGGCAAGAGAGAAGATCTGTATACAGAAGTTAGTGTAGCTTTACCAGATGTAATTTACGAAGACCATGCAGCACCCAGCACTGAACTCTGCATCTACAGTTAGCCTCAACGCAAGTGTCTGAAATTGAATTGAAATGATCAGATTGTGGGCCGAAAGTCCAATGGTTCCCTGTTACAGAATCTTCTATTCAAAATGCTTTCAATCACCATCGCCTCCCCACCACATGCACCAAAACGAAACCTTCAATATTTTCACCTTGGTTATGGAAGTTTGTTTTTGTAATAGCCTCTGGGGTTAGGAGTTGTAAAAATAGTTTCACTTAACTTACCAGAAAGAAATGAAGGCACAGAGAGATGATCTGACTTGGCCACAGTCCCAGAGGGCATCTGGGCAGAGCTCGGATTGTCTCTAAGTCCCTGGAGCTCTCAAGCCATTGTTCTGATGTCCCTGTACGTAATTGTTTTGATAGCAATTTCCCTGGTTCTCTTTCACTAGCCCGCTAATCACGCATGTCAATCACATTCAGAACCTCCATGGGCCTAAGGGTCAGCCATAGTCTCTGGAGGATGTAATTCAAATGAGAAAACAAGGCACAATAGAGTACTTTCTCCTTCAAGCAAGCGTGTGTGTCAGTTGTGGCCTCCTGAGTCCAACAATGTGTGCAGATTTTTTTTTTTTCCAGATGGAGAAAGAATATATCAAGTGCTCTGATCACAGCTGAAAACCAAGTGTGAAATGCACCAGTTTAAGATCCTGTCACTAGAGAACACTCAAGGATATTGACAGAGTCTCCACCCAATCTCTAAAGAAACAGGACAGTCCTCTTGCTTCCTCCTCAGGGTCTCTGTAGCTTCTCTCCACAGTCGGTGAGGCAAGTCTGGGCGCTGGGAGAACTTTAGCTTAAACCTTGACACAGACGCTAATCACCCTCTCCCACAGACCCCCGGGCGTTCTTTCCTCATTTCACTTTCACTTTAGACAGCAGCACCCACGGGCCCCGAACGCAGGGCTCGGGCTTGGGCCTGCAGCAGACCCCGGAGAGACGCGCGGGCCGGCGGCGGGGCGCGCGCGCGGGGCAGAGGCCGTCGGTGTGAGGCGCGGGTTCTGGAATGTGCGTGTGCGCGGCCCGCGAGCCCCGCCCGCGCGGCGCCCATTGGCCGGGGGCGCCCGGCGGGGGAAGCCCTTGGCTAATCTCCTGCCACTCAGCTCGGCCGACGTCGGGGCCGGGCCGCGCGGCGCGGAGCGCGGAAGGACAAATAGTCCCGGCGGCGGGGCCGCGCGCCCCTCCGCGACTTTGCTCGCCGCCTGGGGCTGCTGCGGCCCAGAGGCTCGGACGGCGGGGGCGGGGCGGCGGCTGAGGCCCCTCGACCGCCTCTACGCTCCGGGCGGCTACTTGGGGCGGGGGTGGGGGGGTCGTGCTCCCTGGGGGAGAGTAACTGGATTCCCGGCTCCCTTCAGTCAGGTGGAGCGGAAATCGGCGGCTGATCCTGCGTCTTGGGAGGAGCGGGCGGGGAGGAGCGGGCGGCCAGCAGCCGCTGGGGAGGGAAACTTGGTGAAAACGCCTCCGTGCCCCGAAGTGTCGGGGTGTTAGTTGCTGTAGAAAGCGGGGTGGGGACGAGGGATCAACAGAGCGTGTCCCTGGGGCCCTTTTCCGACCGACGTGTGGACTCCTGCTTCTCCAACTTGTCTACAATTCACCTGATTCCTGATCCCCGGGAAGAGAAATACTTGGAACCTTTGTCTTCACTAACACTTCATTTTTTCTTTCAGAGCCCGCGGGGGAGCTAAATTGGAGAAAGGGTCTTGTCAAATCTGGGATTGGAGGTCTCTCTAATAAATGTGTGTAACTCGGGAGAAAATAGCGTTTTTACCAAAATCATCCAGGAAGGTTGCTCAAGTCTTTGCTTTAGCCGTAGCAAATTTCCCTTAAATTCCCTTTCCCATGGGGGAGATGATGCAGGAGTGGGAGCCTTAAGCAAAGTTTTTGGCCGAAATGATAGGAATGTTCTAGGAATTTAAGAGACTTTAACTCAGCCCTCTTGTGATTTTTTTTTTCCTGTCTCATGCACGTTTTTACCTGTTAGTTATCAAACATGATTTTATTAGGGGACTTTCGATGTGCTAGATTCTATTGTACTTGGGAGGGATGCATCAGTGAGTAAAACTAGTCCCTACCCCATGAAATCTCCTCCAGTGGGGGAGAGAGACAACATTTACAAATAGATTCATAATATAATCGTGTCATGTAGTGATAAGTGCCATGAAGACAAAGCAGAGTAGGACAAACAGGATGCAGGTGGGAGAAGTGTGTTATTTTATATTTTAAGTGAGTCGATCTAGAAAATCCTCTTTGAGGAAATTATATTTAAACAGTGGTCCTAGGGGAATAAGAAAGAAAGCCAAGCAAATGCCTAGGGAAGAAGAATTTTCCAGGCAGAGAGAAGTGCAAAGGCTCTGAGGCCAGAGAGCACTTGGTGAATTTGAATCATTAGAAAGCAAGCAGGTAGATGTGAACGCTATATAATCAGTAGAAAGAACAGCTGGAAATGAGGCTGGAGCTAAATCAGTCAGTTCAGAGCCTTCTAAATCATTGCCTTAGCATTTGCTTTACCTTTTCTCTAAGCATTTTATCCATGAAATTATCCTGGCTCTCTTCTGGTGGCTCCATCAGGCAATAGATCCATTTCTTTCATGGATGCCACTTTTTCTTCCTGGTCTCTGACATTGTTAGTTTCAGCTTTTCTCTCACCTTCTGATATTCATCTACAGCTACTGCTTCATATTTCTTCTGTGCAGATCTTTATCTTGAATGTCACCTTTGTCCAAGTTCCTTACTCACATCTTCTCCTACCTCATCAACATTTGTAGTGGGATGTCCTGTCAGTTCTTCAACAATTGAATTATCTTTCAAAACTCTTCCTTCTTTCTGGCTGATACCACTGCTTTCTCTGCCATCCAAACTTGGAAACATACTTAGATGTCATTGTTGACTCTTTTCTTCTCTTCCTTTTATCCAACACTTGTCAGGGCTTTCGGTTGGTCCTTTAAAATACCTCTTGTCAAATGTCTTTCTCTTTTTACTTCATGGTCCTATTTAAGCTCTTGAACACTACCAACTAGGATTAGTTCAACAATCTTCTGACTCTCTTCTCTCTCAGCTCCAATGTAACCTGCCAGAATAATCATCCAAAACTTCACTTTTATCACATTTCTTTGTGCCTCAGTGGTTTCGTGGTTATATTTTCAAGCTCTTGCCCCAACCTAGTTCCCTCTTAGCCTATGGAACACTTCTCAGTCTACCTCTTCAATTTTAGTTAAGTTTGTTTCTCATATCCATTCATGTTCATTTATTCCTATGTACATTTGTTTATAAATCTACACTCACACTTTTGTATTGCTTCAGTAAGGCTCCATCGTTGTAAGTAACATAAAATCCAACTCAAATTGGCTTACACAGAGAAGGGAATTTATTGGCTCATGTAACTGAAAAAGTCTACATCATTTTTTTATACATGACTTGGCTGAAGAATTCAAATTACGTCATCAAAATTCAGATTCTCCCTGCAATGTTAGCATTTTCCTCTGCTAGGAAGCGCTTTATTCTTTTCTTAAACTCCATAAATGAGCAACCAGAAGATCTAGTTTCACACTGTCTTCATTGCCAGCAAAAGTGAAGTGTCCATTCCTAAGCCAATCACTATTGCCAAGAGAATGAGATGCTCAGATTAGCCTGTATTGATTCATAAGTCCATCCCAGGAGCTGAATCTATCAATAACACTTAAGTGGTATAAAAACATGATTCCTTTTAGGACAATAGGAGTATCAAAGGAAAGGTGCATATGTCCTGGGAAGTAGAAACAGCAGACATACCACACATCCCTATTCTTTTCTTGCTGTCCCCCAAATCCTTCCTGTACGTATGCTTTCAAAATTTCTGCCTATTCAATGCAGCAGTATTTTTTTACTTCCAAAAATGTACTTACTTCCTTCCCAAAGAGAAAATTCAAACTTTCATCTAGTTATTGCAGATAACTCCAAATTCAGCATAAAAGGGCCATAAACATGTTTTCCAATACAGTGATAACATTCTTCATGGTTCTGTAGATAAAGACTATATGATAAAAATTAGTTACAAAATACTTATTACTTACATAATGACAGAATAAGAAAAAGAGTGCAATGAAAACTCATATTTGGAAAAATGACTAATAGCAAACACTCAGTGGTCTACAATTCATAGCATATATTATATCTTGCTGGACAGAAATAGCAATGGTTTCCTACCATGAGAGAGGAGAAATTTCTTTGATCAGCTCATCTGGTTGCCAGATGCTCTACTATTAGAGAATGTCTCATCCGCTGTTTCTCTGTGCTGTATCTGTAATGGATAATGGGGAAGATAATCTTCTAGGGACCATCCATCTTCAGTATTCTGCTTCCTGATACAGTGGATATTGAAAAATCACTTGTTATGACATAGACAACTAGCTTTTATTTTCAAATAACTGTGATTGTCTTCTGTTATGTAGAGGTGTTGCTAGGAAATAGCTGCGTAACCAGTCTCCCCATTAATCTTGGTAAAGTCATGTAACTAATTATCTCCACTGAAATATGCGTGGGAGTGATCACGTCTTACCAGCATTGTTAGGAACTAGGTATGCCTTCTTTGGTTTCTTTTTCTTCCTGTCTATCCTGAAAGGTTTCTAGACTCAGAGGATGCCATAAGAAAGCCATGAAATGGAACGAGTCTGGGTAATTGACTGCCCTTGTAGGATATCACCTACCAAGGATACTGATATTGGACTTTGCAAACATGAAAAATAAAAATCCATTGTGTTAAGTCACTAAAACTTACTCATTACCTGTTACAACAGTTAGCGCGAACGCTAGTTATGTCTTTGTTCTTTAGACTTAAAGTTTTCCCACAATGCATTTTTTTTAAATTTCCTATTAAGCTTCCAGTCTTTTTATATCTGGTCAGTTCTTTGGTGGGGGTGGGGGGCATGGGAGGGAGAAACTCCACAGCCAGAGGTTATCTTAAGCTTCAGTCTTTGTATCTACATTCCAATATGGATATTTTTGTCTTTTAGTAAGACCTGGGGTATTCTTATAGCTTAATAGCCTCCATTTTAGTTTCTGCCTGAGAACAAATTGAAACAATAGCCACTGGTTCTGTGAAGGGTAGAGGTGGGGTGGGGAGGTTCAGTGTGCTGGAGAGAGCAGAATGGGACAATTTTTACCTTTTTAATGTTTGCGAGAGGCCTGAGTGTGTTTAGATTTCACCCAAGTGCCAGTCTTACCCACTTCTTGCTTCATTGGTATTAACATTCTCCTGGGCCTTTTTGACACTTAATAACTCATCAAGTTTCTATTATATTTGATTGTAACCTATAAACAAAAATAGCCACTCATAACAAAGCAGTAGTTTCCCCTCTCTTTTTTAGATAAGTCAAGTTAATCTTAAACTTGAGGCTTTCTTATAGGACCTTAATAAAAACCAACATGTAATAGTTGATGTATTCTAACATCTGACCATTAATAACGGGCTGTTTTACATTTCTTACTTGGTAGATACATATTCTGGATCCTAGAACAGGTGCCAGCTTAACCTATTTTGCTATTGAATTCTCAACCTAGTATAACATCAAGTGAGTCAACATTTTGAGAGCATTGTCTTATAAATCCCCACTCCTGGTACCAATTCATAAATTGTTAGAGCTATTTTAGTTGCAGGTGAAAAAGCAAAAAGCACTGACTTAAAGTGAAACTAACTTATGAAAAAAGAAGAATTTATTGGCTATTGGCTCACTTATTCTCAAGGCATAGGACTTAAGCAATGTCATTAAGAATTTTATTCCACTTTTTGGCCCTCGCTTCTGTATTGGCTTCAATCTCAGGGTCCATATGGTGGCTCCTGGCAGCTCCAGTTCACATAATCCTTAGTGTTAGCACTCTCAGTGGAAGAGTACATGCTTCTTTCCCACAAGTGCCAGCCATAGTCTCCTCATATTTCATTGCTTCTGATTAGGACGTGTGGCCAGAGGAATCCAGTAGGGCAGGCCTGATTCACATAATTACTCATTTTGTTGAGAGTGGAGTCCACTCTACCTAAAGGACATTGAATGGGGGTAACAGGAGGGAAATCAGATTATGGTTATCAGAAAAGTGAATGGATGCTGTGGTAAAAACCCAAATGTCTCCTGTTAGATACCAATGTATAGTCAGTCTTTTCTAATTACTTCACATGGGTCTTTCCTATCTCCTTCACTGGACTAAATGTCTCACAAGCGGTACTACATGTCTTAACAGAGCCAATCCAGCAGACAGTCTTTAGGTAATCGTTGACTGATGCCTCTTTTTCTAACACTGAAAATGGCACAGTCAAAGAAGTAAAAGAGCTTCATAAAGGGACAATTTACAAAGGTGTGGGAAAAGTTAAGGGAACCAACTGCAATGGGAAAATACTTAAGGACTGGTAACAATGAGAATCCCCATCCTGCAGAAAAAGAGGAAGGAAACTTTTAGCAGAACACAATAATAGCTGTAGTTTGGAAGGGGATACCTGGCAAAAGTTGTAACTAAAAATAGAGAAATGCAGCCCAGGTGAAAATGTGACCCAGCAAAAGACTGGGAAATAAACATTGGTACCTCCCAATGGCCAATTGCAATTAGAAGCTAGAGGGTTTCCCTGGTACTGTCTGTAGAGGTCGGCCTCCAATAGAGAGCAAGACAAATAGGATGAAAAATAGATCTGGAGGAACATATGGAAAATAACTAAGACAACTCTGCTACTTACTATTCCTTAGAGTAACCCTAAATAAAAACGATTTCTATTTGATGTTAACCATATAGCCTAGATTTACCAGCAAAATACACCTGTTGTTAAGTATATAACTAATGTGGTTTAATTTTTATAGCATTTAAGTATAACATTCGTAAAGCATAAGAAGTCTTGTGTTAACCTATATAGTTAAAAAGCTATCATCATTGTATTGATATGGAACTCCTCAAGAATATCGTACCTGGCAATCCATCAGAAAGCCCTGGCACAGCACTTGTCAAATAGTGACAAATTTGATAAATGTTTGATGATTTGAAGAATGATTAAATGAATAAATTAAAGCATTTTGAGCCAGACTCTACATAGGAAATTAAATGGGTTCTCCTTGTTAGAAGTTGATGCTAACTATATAACATCTACTAATCTTGTGTTTTAACGTTTGACGTTGGCTTCCTAGCTGTGATTGAGGATTTATCTCATACAAAATGGAATTATAGTAAATTTTCTTTGTCAGTCTTCAGAAGGAAGGAGATCTACAATTAACTATATACTAATAAACTTACTATAAAATCCCTTTCAGTAAATATACTATTATTTTTTAATCTAAAACTGGGTTTCCTCATAGAATTGTCATTCAAATATAAGAAATATAAATATAGTTGCTTCAATATGTAAGCTGGCATTATCA
Organism: Talpa occidentalis; assembly: GCF_014898055.3. Classification (NCBI taxonomy): domain Eukaryota; kingdom Metazoa; phylum Chordata; class Mammalia; order Eulipotyphla; family Talpidae; genus Talpa; species Talpa occidentalis. The sequence goes on from NW_023601104.1 coordinate 23,409,231, forward strand.
AATGTCAGTCCAAACTGTTTTTCTAACAGATTTCAGTTAAGCCAAAAATCCATGCTTCTGTTATTTGGCAATCCTAAATAGACAGGGCTTAAACAGTTAAGCGAATACATACATATGCATCATATTCATCTATTCAAACAACAAATAGTTTTGAGTACCTGCAATATATCTGCCCTCTTGGAACTTACAGTGAGAACTGTGTTTTTCAAACTTCAATGAGGATATGAGTCACTGAATGGTCTTGTGAAAATGCAGGTTCTGTTTGAGCTGAGACTCAAGACTGCATTTCTAACAAACTCCTGGTTAATATTGATTCACAGACCAATGTGGTCCAAGGACCAAAAACTGAATAGCAAGAATCTGATAAACTCATTTAACCCCCACAATAATTTCAATATGTATCAGTAGTTTTTATTTTATTATCTCGATTACCTACTATATACAAAGCACAAAGCACTTAGTGCTAAGCATTGTAAAGACCAATTAGACATAGGTGTTTTGGAAACTCATTGTACAGCAAAAAAAACCTAATATAATAAATAATTATGATGCATGATTCTAATTACATAAAATATCCAGAAAAGGTAAATCTATAGATATAGAAAAATTGGTGGTTGCCTGGGTCAGCGGTGAGATTAGGGATTAACTGTGAATGGTCTGAAAGATGTTATTCAGGTGATTAAATTGTTTTAAAACTGGATTATAATAATGGCTGCCCAACTTAATAAATTTGCTAAGAAAATCATTAAATTATTGACTTGAATGGATGAATCATATGATAGGCAAATTGTACTCCAATAAAGTTGTAAACATAGCTATAATAGGTGAACAAATGTAATAACCATAAAACATGTTGTCTTAGCCCCCCTTCAATATTCAAGGAAGTGGAACTCACAGAGGCCAAGGTTACACAACTAGTTAAGGTCATATGGCATATAGTTAGCATATAACTCTAGTCCTATTGGGCCAAGCCTAATAATTGCTAGAAATCTCATCACCAGAGAAAGCCTAGAGAGCTGTGTCAGGAAATAGATATTCTTCCACCCAGTAAAGGTTGCACCTTTCTCAGTATAACCTTCACACTGTGAATCAAGATTGTCCTGAGTGATGACTTTAGTGGCATCCTGTACATATACTTTCAGCTCATGGGTTATGCAAGTCAGTTAGCTTCTGGCAGACCCATTGACTACACTGGGGTTCTTCGTTTCAAACAACAAAAATAAATTCTGACTGATTTAGTAGGCTACTAGCAGAATATTATGAGAGTTGAGATCAAGTTCAAAACTATATCAAAATTATGCTACACCTGTTCCTGGCAGCCTCTAGAGAACACTATTATTACTGACACTGTTTAACTTACTAGACTGTCCCCTTCCTTTGCCACAACCAGTGCCCTGGAAACTCAATTTGGCCATAACTACTTTGTTGCAGGAGAGAGAACTGACTTCTATCCTTGCTTCTTTGTCTTACTAATTCCTGATTCAAGGTCATGCAGATGATTCTATTGGCTGAGGAGCGGTCAGGCACTTGAATCCTTGCTGCAAGAAGGATGGAAAAGTGAGTATTCGACAATTTCTATCAGTTTCTAGATAGTGGGAACTGAGCTTAACTTCCTTTCCAAGACTCAAACATCAGTGATTTTTTCAAGCTCTGAAAGTTCAGATTCTCAGTCCTCCAAGCCACAACAACGAAAGTTGCCTTGTGCAAATAGTTGGTTTTTTTTTTTTTTAAAGATTTATTTATTAATGCATACGAGAGCAGGGGTGTAGGCCAGAGGTGTGGGAGGGTGAGAAGATTCACCACAGAGTGGGGAGCAGAACAGGCAGATCCACTAAAATACACTGCTGAAGAGAGCAGCAGGGTGAGACAGGAGAGGTCTGCTGTGCCATGTGGGTTAGCTCCCTGGCCAGGGATCAAACTCGTGCTGCAGTGGCTGCTGATAGTTTCACAGTGCTGAGACTTAACCCCTTGTGCCACCAGGGAGGCCCCGCAATTAGTTGTTCGTGAAATAGCAGCAATGACATTACAAGAAGAAGCTTGTTAGAAATGCATGATCTAAAGCCCTATATCTGCAGAATCAGGATCTGCTTTCTAAGAAGTAGCTGAGATAATTTGTATGCACATTAAAATACAAGAAATGTTGTTCTACATTATACAACTTGTAATTCTTTTTAATTTCCTAAGATCAGTCACCATTAGGCTTTATTCATCCATAGTATTGCCAGATTTAGTGAAGGATGCACAATTCAATTTTAATTTAATTTTTTTCAAAGATTTATTTATGTGTGGAAGAATTGGGGTGTAGGCCAGAGGTGCGGGAGGTGGGGGGGTGAGAGAATTCACCAGCGACAAGGTGGGGAACAGAACAGGCAGACCTGCTGAAATACACTGCTAAACGGCACAGTGGGCATGACAGGAACCCACATACTCCACCATGTGGGTTAGCTCCCTGGCCAGCTGTGATAGCTTGATAGTACTGTGTCTTTAACCCTTGAGCCACCAGGGAGGCCCCAATTTTAATTTTTTTAAAGATTTATTTATTTATACAAGAACTGGGGTACAGGTCAGAGGCGTGGGAGGGTGAGAGAATTCACCAGAGACAGAGTGGGGAGCAGAACAGGCAGACGGACCAAAGACTGCCAAGGGGAGCAGCAGGCGAGGCAGGAGAGGTCTGCCGTGCCATGTGGGTTTCTCCCTGGCTGGCCGGGAATCGAACCCTCACTTCAGAGGCTGCGGGCAGCTTCACAGCATGGCGCTCAACCCACCGTGCCGCCGGGGAGGCCCCCCAATTTTAATTTTAGATTAAAAAAATCATTTTAAGAATAAATATGTTCCATGCAATATTTGGGACATACCTATGCTAAATGTTTTTCCTTGTGAATCTAAAATTCAAGTTCAACTGGGCATTCAGTGTTTTGTTTTTTAAAGATTTATTTATTTATGCATACAAGAACTGGGGTTAAGGGCCAGAGGTGCTAGGGTGGAAGGATTCACCAGAGACGGAGTGGGAAACAGAATAGGCAGACTGACTAAAATACACTGCTGAGGGGAACAGTGCCATGACAGGAACCCACATGCTGCACATGTGGGTTAGCTCTCTGGCTGGCCAAGGTGGGGATCAGGGATGAACTAGTGCTGCAGAAGCTGTGGATAGCTTCACAGTGCTGTGCTTAATCCTTTGCATCACCAGGGAGGCCTGGCATTCAGTATTTTATCTGGCAGTCATTTTCCTCCATAAAACTCTCTCCCTACAATAAAAAGAAATGAACAAAAAGAAAATGTAATTGCCAACAGGAATGCATGTATACCACTTTTGTATTTGGGCATGATAGACCGTAAGTATGATGATAGAAGAACATGAAAACTCTATGCTGTTTCAAGCCTACTCAGAGTCCTGTTAATGCATTTAATGCTTGAGGTCCCCTATAACATGAAGGGTGAATGTTCTGTCAACCCGAAATGCTAACTGCTCTGCAGGATAAGAATTATTTTTTATAGACTTATAAACTGCAACTAATTTCATTTAATGAATTTTGACTTGATATCACCTTTCTCCCATAGGACCTGACCACATGAACTGAGTAAATACAGGAAATATGTAATGACAATCACTACTGGTTTCCCTCTGGAGACTACCATTATAACTTTATTTTCTTCCTAAAGAATTGAGTTGCTGTTTATGCCCAGGAGTCTTAGAAAAATTACTTTAGAACTATGATTGGGAAAGAGGTAGCTTTTAGGACATATCAATTAGAATTAGAAACATCACAAACAAAAATTAAAGAAAAGTTTCAGTACTTCAAATGTATACCAATTGCATTTATTTGTAAGATGGCTTAACTCACTTTAACAATTCAGACAGTCCAAATGTTTCTAATTAGTCAAAGAGGGCACTTTTTTGGGTGGTTGGGAGAGAACAACTTTCCTTTTGCAACCTTTTGCATAGTTCTCAGTAAGCTACCTTCAGTATAATTGATCCACAAAAGATCTTCCATTTTTCATACTCCTGTTAACATATCCTTTTGTCTGGGGAAGAAATTTCCAGGGACTGTGAGAGGAATCACAGTTCCAAGAAGAAAAAAATATCTTCAGGGGCTGATGAATGTTAGGGAATAAACACACATATCTCCCCACCACCAGACGTTTATATTCTGTTTGCCGCCACTTTTTAATTAGTTGTTTGCAGGCTCCACCCTATAGGCAGATGTCTATAATACTTGAATGATGCACCTGGGTTTATGAACCAGGCCATAAATGAACTCACTGACTAGTTTTTCTTTAAACAATAAATAATGAAAAAAAAAAAAAACATAAGTACACCAGTTACTATAGGTGCTATTTCTATAAAATAGTGAATGCCTTAATTTATAATGGTCAGTAGTTAAAAACTGTCTAAATGTTCTCCCTCCCAAAGAGTGAGCTGATTAAATAAAAATATATGCTTAAGATGCAGCCATTATAAGTCATGTTTTCTGGGATTCCAAGGGCTGACAGGAGAAAGAAATTACAAAATGATTGGAAATCTTGGCATACCATATTAGACTTCTGGGTCATGTTAAAAGGGATGCAGAAGCCAACTTAGTTGAAGAGGAGATAATGAAAGCATGAATTGTGATAACTAAAAGAGTACAGCATAGTAGATATAATTCAATCTATTAGCCCAGATTTATACTTTAAAGCAAAAACTGTTGGTGCTCTTGGAAAATGCAAAGAGCCTGAGTCATTATTTTGAACACTTGTAAATAAAGAACGAATCAAGAAACTATCTCACTTTTTAAAAAATATTTATTTTGCAGAAGAACTGGGGTGTAGGGCAGAGCTATGGGGAATGAGAGGATTCACCAGAGACAAAGTGGGTAGCAGAACAGGTGGATTTACTGAATTACACTGCTAAGGGGAGCAGGGGGTCAGATAGGAGGCGTCTGCTGTGCCCTATGTGTGTTAGCTTCCCTGGCTGGGTGATAGAACTCAGGCCGTAGGGGTGATAGCGCTGAGACTTAACCCCTAGGTCACTGGGGAGGCCCTAACTCACTTTTCATAAACAAAATTTCCTTCAGGGTAACCTAATAGTTGACGAAAGAAATTGCTCTTTGCACAGTATTCCAGTTAATAATGTTGCAGAAATGATGTTATCATATTGTAATCCTTAATGAAATAATAAAGCAAGGAAATAATCAGTGATGGCTAACATCACAAAAACAGAGACAGATAGAAATAACTTGCCTTTTTATAGACATCACAAATGAAATATTCTATCAAAAAGTTAAACTAGAATTTGATCAAGCCTATATATCTAAATAATAATTTCAGAAAATACAGGAGATAAACATATTAAGTGATATCAAAGGAGTTACAATTAGAAAATCCAGACTATGGGGCCTCCCCGGTGGCGCAGCGGTTGAGCGCTGGGTTGCGAAGCTGCCCGCGCCTCTGCAGCGCGGGTTCGATCCCTGGTTGCTCCCCGGCCACTGGAGGAGGGTCCCACATGGCGCGCAGACCTCTCCTGCCGCCCGCTGCTCCCCTCAGCAGTGTACTTCGGTCCTTCTGCCTGCTCTGCTCCCCGCTCTGGCTCTGGTGAATTCTCTCACCCTCCCGCGCTTCTGACTGTACCCAGTGCATGTATAAACAAAACAAACAAACAAACAAATAAATAAATAAATAAAACATGCCTCTATTAAAAAAAAAAAAAGAAAATCCAGACTATGAACAATCCTATAGGACAAAGAATATCATTTGTTTTAATAATTCAATTGAGAGAGAGGGGCAGGGAAGCCATAGATTAACAGACTTAACACATATCAAAAATTTCACTGTGTGGAACTTATTTGAATCCAAATTTGAACAAACTAACCTGTTCAAAAAGTTTGTGAGGTAATTGTGATAAATTTGAACACCAAGTGAATATTTGACGATATTAAAGTAGTTTAACAAACACTGAATGTGATAATGATAATGTCATTTTATTTTTTAGGAGCATCCCTATCTTTAGAAGTGAACTAATGTGGGTGAAATGATTTGATGTTTGCTTCCAATTAATCTGGAGGTGGGTATATTTGAATAATCTTTGATTGGGTGGTAGGTTCAAGGAGATTCATCATACTATTCTTTGTTTTTGTATGTTTGAAATTTCCCATAAAAAGGTTTTAAACTGTGTTTCGCGCATGGTCTCAATTTTTAAGATTGTAATGTAAATGGAGAGAATTAGTTCTAACTTGAGCAAATGTCCTCATGCCACTTTCTCACCCATTAGCTTATGCTAATCATCCTAATGTTTCAAATAATTCTTAAGTTTTCCATGTGTATCTATCTCTAAATCAGTTCAATTCTAGAGGTGGGACAAAAAAAAAAAAAAAAAGAAACTTGCAGATCATGCTATTGATGGGCCACTTGCATTCCTATGCTCTGTACTTCTGGCATGGATACTTTTGAGATGGTCGGGAATAGAAGGCTGATCTATAGTGAAGAGATCCCTGCTTCTCTGAGAGATGTTAACGGACCCTGTGGGGATAAGCCTATGATTTTGATCTCATTAGCATTGTGAGCTCCATTCAAGTGTGACTGACAGTCATACAAGTCAATACAGGAGCACTTTGGGAGAGCCAAGTTAGAGAATTTTTTTCTTATAGATTGGTACTTCTGTCCTTACAGAGCTCATAAGAAAAATCAGAGCACTTTTGAGTCAACAAATGAATGTAATGAGGCTGTGTTTCTAAGAAGATGGCATTATTCGGCTAAAAGAAAAATGAAATACTAAATTGCTTGTTCAAATAAAAATGTTACTGGAGGAAATGGAAGTGTTAGCTAGACGATTACTAATGCTTTCATTTTCACTTTCTTTCATTCTAGCTCAAGTCATATCTACAGACTAAATGCAACATCAGGGATTTAGAAAGCAAATATTTATATCTTTGCCAGTTTTATCCCATCAAGTATACTTTTAAAAAAATAGAGTAAAATCATGGAACACTAATCAGACTATTCTAAATAGTATGGAAGAAGGTAACCAGAGACATGGGCAATAATGAGTCTCATTTAGTATTTTCCTCAGGTTTCATTCCCAATTCCAGAGAAAATAAAAGATTTTTAAAAGAATCAATGGCATTCTTTTCTCATGCTATGGAATAGTTTGAAAGCTTAAGGTGGTAATGTTTAAAGATTAGAAACAAAAAAACCTCGTGGGCCTATACTGCAAATGAAACAGGAAAAATTATAGTGAGATATTTTGGATTTACAGAAGAATGCACCAATCACCAAATTGCCATGTGTAATTGTGTAAAAATGCTGGTGAAGTGAAATTAGAAATTCAACAGATGGTCCTAAAATGAAATATTTCTGCAGCATATGAGAACAATTGTTCCCTAACTCCTCTCAAATCAAAGTATGGGTAATTAGGTGCAATATAAATCATCCATACAAAGTCAATCAATTAATTTCATCAAATAACTCAGGGGAATGAACTCAAAAAAAGGAAACAGTTACTGAAATTAAATTTCTCATTTAATTAATAAACAATTACTATGGTTATTGGGGTTTGAGAGAAGATACAGATATCAATAAGAAAGTAAAATAAAGAAAATACTGTACAGCTTTTGTCCTGCAGAGCTCTTAGTTGAGAGAAACTGGGCATATGCACCCAAGAATTTAAAAATATTGACCATATATTCTCTTGATTTTTTTTGATAAATGTTAAACAGTAGATTGACTATGGTACACTGAATTTGCCTAGGATACTAATGACTTGTAAGAAAAGATTTATGAGATATGACATGTGGTAAGAGTTGAACATGGTATCACCTAGTGTCTTTTTTCTTGGACTTTTTACCAGCAATAACTTTTAATTTTAGCAACTACAGATTAAAAACCTATATACTACAGGGCTGGTATATGATCAGAATAGAAAGTATGGCTGTTCTCAAAATAATTTTGGGTTTTTTTTTTATCAATTTCAGACTTTTTAAGTGATGAAGAATAAGAATGAAACTGAGAATAAAAAGAATCTTATAGAATCTTAACCTCTCAACTTAATATTCTCCTGATTCTCATTTTCTTTCATCTTCCTCCTTTCTTTTTTAATAATTGAGCACAATGATTTAGTATATACTGTTGACCCTCTGCTTTTGTATATTCTGTATCTGTGGATTCTACCAACTGCAGACAGAAAATATTTTTTGTAGTTAGGCCAACGATGGTTCCATCTGTACTGAACACATACAGACTTCTTTCCTTGTCACTATTCCCTAGAGAGTACAACATAACTATTTACACAACACATTGTATAAGGTATTTTAAGTAAACTAGAGATGATTTAAAACATATGGGAAGATTCATCTATGAAGAAATAAAGTGAAATTGATGCTGAAAAAAGCAAATGGGAAAATGTGTGTTGGTTTTATGCAAATAATGCCTTTTTATGTAAGGCACTTGAACATTGTATATTTTTGAGATCCATATTGGTGTGTGGTGGGCAGGGTTTGTCCTAGAACTAATCCACGAGAATACCAAGGGATGACAGTATAGATATCTAATTCAGAACACTCATGACAATTAATGATTTGGGGACAATTGTATCATCAACTGGAAGAAATAAGCTGACCCCCTACCTCATTTCTTACAACAAAATAAATTCCAAACAGGTTGAAGACTTAAACACACACACCTCAAACTACAAATTACTAGAAAAAATTGTAAGTGAATTTTCTCTTTTATTATCTCAAATAGAGATGACTCCTAAGTATGACATACAACTCAGATAGCCATATAGAATGAATACATTGAACTTCATAATACATTTTTATTTTTTTATTAAGAATTATTTTATTTTTATACAAGAACTGGGGTGCAGGATAGATGCGCGGGAGGGTGAGAGGATTCACCAGAGACAGAGCCGGGAACAGAACAGGCAGACTGAAGAAATACACTGTTGAGGGGAGCAGCAGGCAAGACAGGAGAGATCTGCTTTGCCATGTGGGATTCTCGCCGGCCGGCTGGAATCGAACCCGCGCTACAGAGGCTGTGGAGAGCTTCACAGTGCGGCGCTCAACCACCTGTGCCACCAGGGAGGCCCCAAATACATTTTTAATAATTACATGCAAAAAATAAAGATAAATTAAAACTGAAAATATTTACAAGTACTATCCAGAAAGAGAGGTAGGTCTGATATATTAATAGCTTTACAAATCAATAAGGAAAAGATCAACAACCAAATGACAAAATGGCAGCTACAGTCTGTTTTTTGTCTTGTTGCTTGCTTCTGAACCTATCATGAGCAGGTGCCTAGGTCATAAGTCAGTGTACAGCCTGCAAAGTGTCTTTGACTCTGACTTATATGTTAGGAAGGCAAGAGTCATCTCCTGGGAGTGTCCTTTAATACAGAAAACCCACTTAGAAGATGGTGGACATTCAGTATGACATTTGTCTGTCAAAGTCCAAATATCCATTGCCATTCTTCTGCATGCTTCATTACGTTGTGGTCAGTAGGAAGTTACGGTTGCAAACATTTGTCATTTTTCAAAAGCCTGGCTACATACTTGGAAATTCAGCTGCTAATTTCAAGACTAAAGTGCTTTCTGCAATTCAATCACTTTTTCTTTTTATTCATAGACTCAAGCCCAATATTTATTAAACACATATACGTAATACCTGGCACTGTCTTCTAGGTGTTAGGAATACACTAATGAACAAAAAACATACATCCTGTCCTAACAGAGCTTGCATTCTAATTAGATGTCTTCAGACCTTGTTGGGATTCCATCAGTTTTTAAACTTTTATTCCAAACAATGACAAACTAAATGGAGAGAGCAGAATAAGTAGAATGATATTAGTTAGCTTTTCGAAGATAATTATAGTTGCTTTAATTCTTGGGCACCTGCCTCCTCAAATACATGGCAAAGATATATTCCAAAAAGGTATTTGCTGGGTGAGATGTTTCCTTCACTGAGGTGAATAATTGAGATCTGACCGTAAGTGCTGTATTTTAAAAAGAATATTATAATTGCAGAAGATGATTCTTTGCTGCCTAAAGTTCAGAGGACACTAATATTTTTGAAATACTTTAGGGATGTTTAGAAAATAGCAGAAATTATATCTGTACTTGCAGGTCATACTGTAGTGTGTTCTCTCTGGAATTCTGCTGTATCCCTAGTCTGTGCTGACTGAAATAAGAAAAAAAAGCAATATTTAGTTTAAAAATGACACATAGAGTAAATTTGGAAATAACTTCCAAATCATTAAGTCACTTAGCAAATGCTTTTACTTCAGAATGTTTCAATGCCTTTTTCATTGTCCTCTAGCTTCCAGTGTTGTTGAACAATGGATGTCATTTTGATTTTCAGTCCTTTATATTTGTCCCATTTCATGTTCTCTCTGGAGGCCTGAAGGTTTTCTCTTTGTCTGCTGTGTGCTCAAATTTCCTGGTCACATGCTTTGATATAGATCTATTTTTATCATCGTGGTGGGAACTTGATGAACCCACTTAATTTGGTAACTTACGTGCTTCATTCTGGAAATTTTTCTTAGATTATTTCATTGATGATTTTTTTTGTATCCTTTTTGGCTCTCTTTTTGAAGACCTTTTTATTTGAATTTTGAACGTCCTAAAGTGGTCCTCTTTGTCTTTTCGCTCTGCTTTCTAATATTTCTTAACTCTCTCTTTCAGTCCTTTTTCAAGTTTTTTCTCCATTTATACTCTCCTGTTTGTCAATTCTAAATGCCTTAAGTGTATTTCTCCTGACAGTGGTTTCTGCAAATATTTGATAATCCCTGGCTCTCTGCTCATTTTTAAAAAAGATCTATTTATTTATGCATACAAGAACTGGGGTACAGGTCAGAGGTGTGAGTGTGGGGGGTGGTGGTGAGAGGATTCACCAGAGACAGTGTGGGGAAGAGAACAGAGAGAATGACTGAAATACACTGCTGAGGGGAGCAGTGGGTAAGTCAGGAGAAGTCTGCTGTGCCATGTGGGCAGCTTTCTGCCCGGGGATCGAACTCATGCCACAGTGGCTGCCGATAGCTTCATAGGTTGCGTCTTAACCCCTTGCGCTACCAGGGAGGCCCCCTCTGCTCATTTTTAACACTAGTGCAACAAAGTGCTGATGGAAGTACATGGAGCAAATGGAAAGGAGTTTGTTAGCTCTAAACCTCCCTGTAGAGCGATTGGTTTGGGCTTATGGTTGAAGAACCATCCAAGCAAACATCTTTCCATCTTCCGTCTTGATTGCCAGATTCCACATAGAAGGATCTTTGCCTCTTCTCTCTGGATGCTGAAAGTCTGGCTGCAGGAATCTGGGAGTCAATGTGATAAAGACAGCTGAGTGCTTCAGGGTCCAATACACAAATGTTACTCCCATTAGAACTGCTTCACCTTCTGCAGAGAGTAGTAAGTTTTCAGTCTTTTGCCTGGGTATGAAGAGGCATTTATCTGACAACATAGAGTTGGGAAGGGAATCTGGGGGTCTGATTGCTTCTTAAACAGACTTCCAACCAATCCTCTTCATAGTATTTCACCCTTTCCTTACCTTTACTTTAAGAGACACCAGGAGTTAGCTGGTTATGAGTATTTTGGTGACATTGCAATGTATATGGGTTTGTCTCTTGATTTTCCTCATTGTTGCAATAGGATTCAGTTTTGTTAGTGTACTGTTTTTTGTCTTTTTGGTTTGTTTGTTTGTTTTAGATCAGCTATCCACTTTTCCAGCTAAGCAGCCCCTCAAATTTCATTGCCGTGCCTCCCTGGTGGCCTAGGGGTTAAGTCTCAGAGCTAACACCCCTACAGCCTGATTTAGATCCTGGGCCAGGGAGTTAACCCAAATGGTGAAGCAAACCTCTCCTGTCTCTCTGATTCCCCTGTCTCTGGTGAGTCCTCTCACCCCTTGCACCTCTAGCCTACTCCCCAGTTATTCTAAACAACAACAAAAAAACCTTAAAAAAATTCATTGCCATTGTCTCCTCTTGTCTCCCCATGCTTTCAATCTTTAAAGTCATTTTATACATAACATGTTGTATTGGGCTTATTGTAACTTAACACAGGGGTGGGAAAGAGAGATATAGATGATAGATATAGTATTAAGATAGATATTAGTATTAAGAAATGGCATTTCTTAATACTATTCGTTTTTTGAAGGTTTGAAAATTTCTGTTTTCTAGAAAATATTTTTAAATAATTTAAAAATATTTTTTGAGCACTTACTATGTACCAGGCACTGTGTCAATACACATACAAGAAAAGAGGATGGGGAAAAGAGAGTATTATTCATTTTACTTTACCTATTATACCAAGTTTGTAAAATTTAAATTCTATGGTTCTCCAGGTTGGATATTTTAGAGCATATGACAGGTTTTTTTTTTTTTTCCTTTTCTGACCCCTGAATTTGTGTTGATTTTGTGTAAATGTGTTTTTATGAAATATGAAAGAAGAAATCCTAGAGAGGAAATGACAATGAATGTAAGATGGACCATTAGGGGGTATCTCTTCAAATCTGAAAATAGCATTCAAACAAGTCATTTAATGTTTTAAATAATAAATGACACTAGCAAAGGGTAGAGAACGCCTTTCATCTACCAACAGAGATAAAAGGCAAAATCTTTACCAGGAAATCACACAAAGGCGAGGATTCTTGATGACTGATAGAAGAGTGAATTGTTGGTGACTAGTAGAGTGTGGCTTATGATAGAAGGTAAAATTTTGGCTTTCTAATTCATCAGTGAGTGATGTGTGGTCATGAAATGAAGGTAATACTTATTAAACGAATTGTTAAATAAAATTGTTCCCCTGAATTATTGTGACTTGGTTATTTTATCCTGAGCTTTTCAATGAAGCCTCCTTGTTCTATGTAGCAAGGTCAGCAAGATCAGTAGCTCAGATATGAATTGCAAATGACATAAACATTTAGTTTTTATACCCATTTTGTCTTCTACTTATGTTAGAAGTGCTGTAAATTCATTGGTGAGAACAGACTCCCCCTATTAAGAGTGATATATGTAAAGACTACATTACAACATTACAGCATGAAAACTATAGTCTGGGGGCCTCCCTGGTGGTGCAGGGGTTAAAGACAGCGCTGTCAAGCTATTGCCAACCATTGCAGTGTGAATTCTAGGGAGATGACCCACATGGTGCAATGGACCTCATCTGTCTCCCCTGCTGCTCCCCTCTGACCTGTACCCCAGTTCTTGTATGCATAAATAAATAAATATTAAAAAAAGAAAAAGAAAAATATAGTCTGCAGTAATGTCCAATGACTGATAGATTTAACTCCAGTTCTCCTCCTTTGAGTGTATACTCTGCACTTGGTACTATAGTAGGTGCAGAATCTCCACAGCCCTGGCCCTCAAGAAGTGTACAATCTAATGAAGAAAATAAATATAAAATAACATGAACCATAGTAGTTATAAAAAGCTTCACCAGGGCCTCCCCTGGTAGCGCAGCGGTTGAGCGCTGGGTTGTGAGGCTGCGGGCAGCCTCTGCAGCGCCAGTTCGATCCCCAGCCACCACACAAAAAATGTGTGAGGGTCTCACACACATACACAAAAAAAAAGGCTTCACCAGCAGTCCATTAAAGTGAGGGAAACCCCAAGACTAAGGGCTTGGACAGATAGTTATTCCTCTGCATTTAGTGGTATAAGGGTGAGTAGGAACTGGTTCTCCTTTTCTCTTGAAAACAGTATAAATCTCTCAGATGGGATTATATACCCATCCTTCCCCTAAGATTTCTTCAGTTTTATCACTGAGTCATAGCATCTTACCACTGGAAAAAGGCATTAAAGACTTCCCATCTGATGTTTAGGTCTTTGCTATAAAAATTGTCTACTGGGTCTGTATTGCTTTTAATACACTAGATTACAACCAGTAGAAAAGTGTAGTTCTATGGCTTTAATTAATAAAGGTAGACTGGGGTCAGAAGCTGTTTGATTCATAGGCTCAAAGACCACATCTCTTTCTGCTTATGCTTCTTGGTGTCTCTCTTATTTTAACCTGGCTGAGTCTTGTGGTTGGAAGATGGATGCTGACAGTCTGGGTGTTTTTTGATTTTTTGATTATTTGGGGTACAGTTTACCTCTTACATTCTCTTGGCACATGAAAGCAAAGCAAAACAAGCAAAACAACGACCCTAACTTTACCAAAAGTCCCCAGCCCAAATTGCCCCTTTCACTGCCTTAAACTATGTCATGCCCATTCCAAGCAAGAACTGTTGCAGGGAATAGGATTATGCTGATTAATTTAGGCTATAATTACGCTAATTTGTTTATATTGGAACCACATGCTCCAGTAGGCAGCTAGGAAGGGGTGTGATGCTAAGAGGAGGTGTTTACCTACCTAGATATTGGGGAGGCTACAGCAGGATCTGGCACAAGGTCCAGGGTGTGGCCAATGACAATGTCATGGAAACCCCTACCCCCAAGCTATAATTGTGTTCTGCTGGACAGCTCTGATTGTAATAAAGTATAGCAATTACATATTTGCATCTGAACCTATCTCCTTGTCCCCAAGCAAGTTTGGGCTCTAATGGCTCCTTCACAACATCCTCTCGCCCCCAAGACTTTGGTCACTTCTTTGAATTGGTTACTTTGGATGCACCTTCTTTCTTCACAGTATTTCTTCTGCCTGCACCTTACTGGCCTTGCCTGAACGCACTGACCCAAAAGAATCAGAAAAATGGCTGCCAGTGGACAAAAACCTTACTTCCATGAGGAAAGGAATAGAAGTTAGTTATTTTATCTTCTTTCTATTCCATTTGGGGCTTCTTGGGCCACGGCCAGAACTTCTGCCCATATAGTGGCTTCTTACTTTGCATCGTGGGCCAACTGTACAAAACGAAGGGGCTGGCTGTTCCATTCCCAAGAACTAGTATTCCTGGGCAATTCGGTGCCCCCCAAAGGGATTCCGATGAGGGGAGGTGATGGGAGACGTGAGGGCTTCAGCAAGTGCAGGGATGGGGCGCCTGAAGCTCATGCTGCTTTGTGTGGTTTGTGGGACACGTTGCCACTTCTCCATTCCGCTCAGAACCAATCTGACCTACCGCACCTACTCCAAGAGGGGCCCGGGGTGGCCAGATGTCCCTTCTCCAGGCGCGCATCTTCACCGCCCGCGCAGGGCAGCCTTCCCGGGCCCAGCCGGGGCGGCGTCCGGCGTCGCTGCTCGGGAACTGCAGCCTCAGCGCTCGGGGGCCGCGGGCCGGGTGACCCCAGCAGCGGCTCCAGATGCGCCCGCGGCGGCGGCGGCTCCGCGGGCCGGAGCCAGACGAGCCGCCGCGGGAGGCGCGCCCGCGCCCGCCGCCCAGCCCCGCGCGGCCGGGACAAGGCGTCCTCCGCTGGCCGCCCCGCCCGGCCGCGCAGGCTGCCTGCGCGCGTCCCCCGCCCCTCCCCGCCGGCCCCAACTCCGGCCCGCCTCAGCCTACCGCGGGCTTTGTCCACCAGCCGCCGCGAGGCGGCCCCTCCCCGTTCCCGCCGGCTCCTCCCCGCCCCTCCGCCGGCCCCACTTCCTCGGCGCAGACGGCGGGAGCGGGCCGGGGCCGCAGGGGTTAATCCGGGGCTCTTCCCGGCGCGGAGGGATCCGGAGCTGCGCCGAGCGCGGTGCTGAGGCCGCCTCAGCGAAAAAAATGTCCGCCTGAGGAGACCCACAAGTTCTATTCGGGGGGACCGCCAGCCCGCCCCGGGAGGAAGGGGCGGCCAGGCCCGAGAGCCGCCTCCCCCGCCTGGATCCTGCTGCTCGCGCGGGGCAAAGTGAGCCGAGCCGCGGGGCGGTGCAGGGGGCAGCCCGAGCCCGCGCTCCCGGCCGAAGTGAACTTTAATCGGGGCGGTGGATGCGGAGACGGGGCGGCAGGTAATTGCGGGCGGGCGCGCGGGGGGCACGTCGAGGCCGGGCCGGGGTCGCGGGGGCCGCGGGGGGCCGCGGGGGCCGCCGCGTTCCTGCCCGCGCGCGGCGCCCCTTTGTACAGCGGCGAACGCAGGGTCCCCTCCAAGTTGGGGCGCGCAGTGGGGGCGGAGGGCAGCGGCGAGGCCCGCGGGCGGCGCGCTCGGCCTGCGCGGGGCCCCGCTCGGCGCCGGGCTCGGGCTCCGGGGCGCGCGGGAGAGCGGCGGCCGCGGCCGCCCAGCCGGGCTCATTGTTCGGCGGGGCCGGGGCCGGCCGGCCGCGGGCAGAGCAGAAAAGTGGGAGGAGGCCGGGCCGGGGGAGGCGGACGCCGGGCGGGAGCGAGACGAGTTGCCCGTGTTTCTGTTTTCTTTCTAAAAACGCCCCGCGCGCGCGGGGGGGGGGCTGGCGGACCCCCGGGCCCGCCGGGGACGTCCGGGCGGCGGCGGCCGCAGCCGCGGGCCTGCGGGCGGCGCGTTCCCTGCAACTTGTCAGTTCTATTGTTGCCGAGCCCGGGAGTCACTTCGCATCTTCCCTCGCCGCCGCTCCGCTCGCCGGACGCCCGGCTCCCCGCACCCCGCCCCCGGGACCCCCGCCCCGGCCGGGCCGCGGACGCCGAGCCCCTGCGGCGGCGGCGCGGGGCTGGGGGCGCCGGGACGGGCTGGGAAACTTGGGGGAGACGCGGTGAGTTGCGGGAGCCGCCGCCGCGCGCCGGGCCGCGCCGAGAAACGCGTGCAATTCCCCGGCCCCGAGCGGGCGCCGGCTCCCGGCCCCCCTGCCTGCCCCCGTGCTGGTGCGGACGAGTTGGGGTGTTGGGAGTCAGCGGGGCGCGCTTGCTGGCTGTGCCCCGACGCCCCTCTTCATCCCGTCACACACTTTGGGCCTCGGGGGGCTTTTTCTGAGTCTGTTTTCTCTGCCTTAGGACCTGCTAGAAGTGGACGAAGATGAATCCCCAGCAGCAGCGCATGGCCGCTATAGGGACCGACAAGGAGCTGAGCGACCTGCTGGACTTCAGTGCGGTATGAGAGCTTTCTGAGGCTTCTTGGGGTTCTGCTGAGGTTTACAAAAAAAGAAAGAGAAAGAAAGAAAGGAGGTGGGGGGGAAGCAACGTGGAGACTAGGCAGCGTGAATTCCATCTGCTTTCAGCAGTAGTTCGCAGGGCTGGAGTCCAGCTCCCCCAAGTTGGACACCTGAACTTTGATGTAATGTCTAGACTTGCAGATTTAAAACTTTAATGCCAGAGGGGTCATTTGATTTAACCAGTTAAAAGACAAATGTAATCAATGTTGAATCACCCTGTGACCCGGATGATTATTGGGGATTTGAACGTCATATGAGAACAGAAAATTGGGGTTTTTTTCAACAGTTCTTGCCAGTTTCCTCCCCCAGATGTGATATAGTTTGTGGTAGCAGAAGGATGTCAGCTACAAGAAAACCAAACAAGGGCTAGAATTCCAGTCATTTGAGCTCAGCGCTTAAGATACGTCTGTTTTTACGTGTATATATTCTTTTTAATATGGGAAATAGTTGTGTCATTTAAAAAATATCAGCTGAAATCAAAGGACCTACTGCCCTTATTTCTGATAGGTTAAATGCATTTATTAACTGCCATGAGGAGGCAGGATCAATACTTGCTTTATAGAATGGTATTACAATGAATTGTTAATATATGTAGTAGTTTGATTGGATAAGATTCTGTGTGTTAAATTGTAATGAGTTTCACTTCCAAAATGAAGATCATGGGCAAGTTTTCCTTTTAACTTAGTAACCTTAGAATCTCTTCTGTAAGTGACTGAGTTTTCAGAACAGAATGTCACCAGTATTTCCAAGTAATGTTAGGAAATAGTATCACCCAGTGTATTTACCTTTCTGGATCTGAATGTATTTTCAGTTAACTTCCCTCTGAAAAACAGTAACTAGGTAACTGAGGACTCTTGTAGTTTTGTTTGCAAGGAGTCTAAAGAATTTCATAACTAACATATGCATTTGGGCTATTTTGCAGATGTTTTCCCCACCTGTTAATAGTGGGAAAACCAGACCAACCACACTGGGGAGCAGTCAGTTCAGTGGATCAGGTAAGATGATATCTGAAGTGAAATACTCGTGTTTTGGTGTAGTTGATAATATTGTAGTAAAAAACGTAATTTAATGTCTTTTCATGCCTTTCTTCACTGTCTAGTTAATCCCGTAAACCAAAATAAATGAGACCTAAATAGGGCTGATGCTTTGTGAATCTATTAACATTTCTGTAAGAATTAATGTGGATTTAAAATTGTTCTCTTTTCTGTGAATTTTAAAATTGAAAATTATCTTTTTTGAGTATAACATGCCTCTATACTTAGAAAAGCACCAGAAGAAAATGCTCTGTGGTCCTTGCATGGTCATTAATGTCTATTTAAATGTGTGTGTATTTAAATTTTGCTAGATGTTCAGCACATTTGTGTTATTAAACACTGTTGTAAAATGTTGGTAAAAATATTTAATATATTCATATGACAAGTGAAATTGAATCAAACAATAATTAGTAAGGCTTATTTGTTTTAAACGATGCCCATCCTCTTGAAAGCCTGCAACAAATTAACAATTTCTTCAACAGTTATTTAAAACGTTAATAGAAAAAATGTTACAAGAGAATAGAAAGTAAGATTTATTTTCAAGTGACACTTATTAGGTGATTAGGATAATGGTTAGAGTAAGTTTAATTAGATTCCTTTTTTATACTAGTGCTGTTATCTTTATATTTAATTTATATTTGTGACTCCATTAACATCCCATTTTTGTATGTATTTTTTGTTTTTCTATGTTCTTTAAACTCATAATTTAAAAAAATAAACATTTCAGAAGCGAGGTCTAGTCTAAGTGTACAAAAGATGCAGTTTTCTGTTTAATTTAAATTTATTTCTAAGTGCTCAGAGATGGGAAAAAAAATAACTGAAGCCATGACAGCATCATCTTAAGAAAACCAGCTGTCAGATCTCTGGGCTGAAAGTCAGTAATTCCTCTTAGATTGGTGCTTTTTATTTGAACTCTTAGTAAAATAATAGATGTTTTCTGTCAATTGTCATTGAGAACAAATGTTCCAAGAGGCTAATTTCATAACTAGTTTAACACTTTCTACTACTTTACATTTAAAAAGTGTCTTTATTTAAAAATCATAACTAAATTTACTAAAATTCATTTTTAATGATGACATTGCAATTTATGAGGAAAATATTTCAAATCATTTACCTCCAAATAAGTAAAGTAAAAACATTTTGGATTTTAAATATCCTAAAGGCTAATATTATTCTTAATCAAAGGGATATCTTAAAATATCAGCCAAACCCAAACTCATCTCCCATCTCCTTCCTTTTTGGTAATCATTTGAAAATTGTCACTTTTAGGGGAGAGGTGCAGAAAATTGTTAGTTAATATCGAAGAAGCCTATATTCCTTGTCTCTACTACTATTTTGGTACTTCTCAATTCTTGCAACAAATAATTCATTCTCAGGAACTTTCAAATTTAATTTGTCAAATAGTAGATACATAGTATATTTCATTAAATGAGTAATGTGTTATTTTAGACTTTTCTTCCCAACTTGAATTGTAGAAAATACATTTAAATGACTTTCATTGATATCAAAAACATGAACTTCAGAAACTTGGTATTAGAATTGCTTTCTGTTATTAGAGTAAGGGCAGTTATATACTTTTTTCACTTTTTAAAATCAAGATATAATTTAGTAGTCTGAAATTAAAGGTATGTGAACTTTTGTATTACAAGCATGGTATTGGAACAATTGTGGTTCCTTTTCTCTGTAGCCTTCATTCTACAAAAGAAAAATTACATTTTCTACATTGTGGAAATGCTGATAGTATTTGCTTCTTTGGAATAGAAAATCTTTTGTTTTAAAGCTGTTAGCTTTGTTATTTATCCATTGGAATTTTGACCTTAAATACTGGTATGCAGGGGACATAGAATTTTTCTCTGGTTTGTTTTAAATACAGGTAACATAAGCTGTGATCTTTAATGATTAGTGAATGGATTTAAATTTTTGGGAAGAGAAAATTGCATGAGTGATTTCTTCATATCAGAGTATACTGATATATATGGTTACGCCATAGCCATTTCTTATCTGAAAAGGAATGTATAAGAGAAATTGATATGGCAATATTACTCTATTTATATACTTTATGTGCGTTTTGACATTTGAATGATTTCTGTCCTGATTTCAAAGGTCCTTGGTAATATATCTGAATGTGTGTTTGCTTGTAGCATTTAAGTAACTAAAGATCTAACTTTCCCATTGAAGAGCTGACTTAAAGATTAGTTTTTTTGTGTTTGGAATAACTTTTATAAAGCCCCAAGCCTTTTGCTTCCTGAAAACTAGAATTGTGCAATATCACTTACTTTCATGATTATTTGTCGATTTTGAGGGTTACTTACTTTCACACTCGCTTTTTTTACAATTACTGTATAATACCTTAAGAGTTTTTAAAAACTAAAAGCATGCAGTATGTGTTATAGTATATAATGTTATTTTCAATCTTATTCCTAAAGCAACTGATATGTCATCAAAATTCACATTGGAAAAGATGAATGTGTATTTACCATTACTTGTTTTGAATTGTCTTTTTCTTCACGCCATTTGTCAGTTCAAATTTTCCTTGCGTTTATAAGACTGAATTTGCCTGGCATGATATAGTTTGTGAGGTATTTTTACAGTGACCTTGAAGAGAGGTATTTCTCTTTGTAGGAGTTAAAGGTGAGGCACTCTGCTCTTGTAGTATAGAAGAAGATAGGTCGTTGAAAGGATTGACAAGATGGAATTAGTTCAGTTGTTTAAATTAAATTAACTATCCCCTCTCCCTCCAGCTTTCAGGGTTGAACTATATGGAACCCAAATTGATAATGGTTTTAATATTTAATAGTTTAAATGTTTACATATAGTACCTGAAAATTTGTTAGTTTTGAAGTCAAGCAGTAAGGGATGTTAGAAGGGAGTGAGATATATTGATTTTGTAAGCTATTTGTGTATATGGGTTTGTCTGTCTCTGATATTTCTCATAGTAAGTAAAGCTTTTCCTTTTACTACTCAAATCAGACTTTTGTAACACTAGATTTCTTGCCCAAGATTTTTGGAAATAATTGTAAAATGTTTTCTAGCTCTTAATTTTTAGGGAATGCAAATTTTCATTCTAAAGTTACTGATCGATTTTTTTGGGAAAAATCTCGTATATATGTATGTTATATACATACTTTTTTGAAAATACTTCTTCTATAGGACCAGTGAAATTCTCATTAAATTGCTCTAAAATTTTTATATTAAATCTTTTGTTTTGAGATAATTGTAGAGTCATATGCAGTTGTAAGAAACAATATAGAGATCCCATGTATACTTTAAAAAGTTTCTGACAAATAGTAACATCTTGTAAACCTGTACTACAGTATCATAACTAGGTAATTGACAGTGTTGCCATCAGAATACAAAAATTGTTCCATCACCACAAGGATTCTTGGTGTTTCCTTTCTTAACTGCATCTATTTCTCAAGTAATTAAAATAAATCTGTCCTAAGATTATTAAATACCTGCTCACACTAATAAATTTGGAGTATGCCTTTCAATTCGTTTTAGCCTTGTTTCAACTTATTAAAAACAAATCAAGAAAAAGAACCAACATTTTACCAGTGTGGTTTTTAACTGAACTATAATATGAGTAGGGATGGTAATTTTAAATAGGAAGGAAACTAGGTTTGTTCTTTTCAAGTAAGGTTATGAGTATCAGTGTTGAAACATAATTATGTATAGTAATGCTCACTTGTTTAGATTTAGTACTGTTATTTGGGTAACTAAACCAATGTTAGAAAGTTACTACTGGTTGGCCTGTACCCCGGCTCTTGTATAAATAAAATAAATCTTTAAAAAAAAAGAAAAAAGAAAATTAAAAAAAAAAAGAAAAAAAGTTACTGCTGGTAAACTGTAGTGATGAGTGAGATTAATTACAGTCATTAAGTATGTGAAGAAAAATATTTTATATGGTTCTCTGTGAAGTGAGTGGCGCATTTAAAGTAGAAGTAAGGTAGCAGAGGAGCCCATCACAAAAATCTATGTATAAAAATACAAACTGGGAAAATTAGGGACAAGATTGTGAGTATTGTGAGCTTTTTAGAACATTCAGCATTTTTTAAGTCATGACTTAAGATTTCATAAAGTAATTTGATTAGATTGCTGTATTTTTTATAGTGAAGCATACCTATAATGAATGATTTTAATTATTTTCATTAATAATTTAGGTACAAGTTTCTGTCTTGTAGTCTATCCTTCTGGTACATCTCCTTTCTTGGAATTTTTAAATAATTCTCTTCCATAGGAAGGTAAAGATGTAGATACTACACCTTGAATATAAACACAGTTCTGTATTTATATTTTAGATTTAATGGGACTATCTAGAATACTCTTATTAAAGCTAGATGATTGTTTCTGTTCTTAAACAATTTGGTAATGATGCCTGGAACTATTTAATGTTGTCAGAGACGTGGGTAACTCTTGCCATGATAATAAAGTAATACTGTTAGAAAGGTTCTGGGGAAAAAAAAGCTAGCTCTGGGTAGTGTGTGGGATGCCCTTTTAAAAACAACTTAATAGTTATTTAATACATAACAATGATAATGGATGTCACAGCAAGATTTTTTTCCGATGGAATTTTTGAAATTAAAAACATAATGCTGTTGTATTTAGGAAATAAATTGAGAAGATAGTAGACATTTAAATATATCAATTTAAAAGACTAGTATTTCTGCTTTGTTAAATAGTTGAACCATATTTATCTCAGATTATCCTTTACCTGCATATTTAGATAGTAGTTTGTGCAAGCTGCTATTCTAGTAGTTTTTGGGGAGGTAGGAATAGAGAAGGGACACAGAATGAAAAAAGTGGAAACATTTGATTTGTCTAAATAGGAAGATAAAACTGTAAGGTAGATTAGCAAGAAATGTCAGCAACTACATATTAATGTGTTAAAATTGAACCCCTAAGAGTAAGGATGTGCTGAGGAGTTAAGGAACTGACTTTAGGAAATTAGATGTTGAATTTAGAACTGAATATTGAAGGAGATTCAGAAAATGAATTAGGGAAGAGAAGAATGGCCTCCCAGATGTGGAGAAACATGAAAGGAAACCCAGAAATGAGTTCACTGGCCTGTAGAATTCAGGAAAAGTGAAGATGGTTTTAATGATCACCTCTTTTGTGTTCATATTTACTAGACTGTGAAAGTTCAAATGCAATAATTGCCCTCTTGTTAGCTGGTGATCTTGGGTAAATTACTTAACCTCTCTTTACTTCTGTTTCTTAGTCTGTAAAATAGGACTCAAAATAGCCATTTTCCTAGGATTCCTAATGTTCCAAGAACATTGCCTGAAACAAGTTTGGGGGGAGTGATTGTTAGTGGTGAGGCAGTAGAATAAGGAAAACATTTATTCAGAATCTAGAGTAAAGGCTTGGAGTTGGATGAAGGAAGGAGAAAATACTAGAAGCAGAGAGTTGACAGAATTTGAAGAGTGGAATTCCTGTAGGTAAGAGAAATGACCTAAGGTTGCAGTTCTAGCATAATTGGAGGTTTGTAGTCCTGGTGGAGATACAGATGCTGAATTGTTTTGAGCCTTTAAAATTTTACATGACATGGGACTCTTCTGGCTAATTTGGGGATTTCTGAGAAAATGGCAGTGGAAGATGAATTAAAGATGTTGCTTACAAGAAAACGGCTATCTTCGTCCTATGAAATTAATAAAGTAATCCTTGAAAAGAAAATTGAAGAAAATACAACAAAGGAAAAAAAATCACCCATTATTTCACCATCCAGAGAAAGTTTTTTTTGATTTATTCCTTTCTAGTCTTTTTTCTGGTTACTCCTCTTCAGAATGTTGAAAGCTATACTCTGTGAATATTCTCCTGTTATTAAAGTGTCTTTATATACTAGTTTAAGATTGTTGTATGATATTGCATGGAATGGCTACAGTATATATCAGATCAGCTTCTTACTGCTTGACATTTAAAGATTTTGGTTAATTTGCTTTTTATTATTACTGTGTTAGTGAAAACACCTTTTTGTGCATGCATACATTTTTATCCACACTTCAATTTCCTTTGGATGGGAGATGTAGATTTTGTTTTTTATGCCTACAAGTTATAATTAAAGCTAACTGAGTGAATGAATGTCCGTAGGGAAATAAACTCAGAGGGAGCTAAATTATCAGGCTAAAGATTGATGTTAATGGTGGAGCTAGAGGTAAAACATTAATGACTGGTTGATTATTTAATATAAATATACAAAATTTTATTGGAATATGAGTAAGAGTGTATGATGACATTTGATACATACTTGTATTTGTAGATAAATGAGTTGTGTGGTGACTGGAGAGAATTTCTGTCATTCTTTGACCTGTGCTTATTGAAATGGAATCTGATTATAGAGTCTATTGGTGAGAGAGCCCTTGAATTTTTGATTTTTTGTAAGAGCGGCATGTACTATGTTGGGAAGATTGGGCCTGGGAACCAGACAGCTGAGTTGGAATCAGTACTATGTGATTTATTAGTTGGGTAGCCTTAGGTAAGTCATTTAAATGCCGAGCTATACCTTTATTTTTTTGTGAAAAGTGGTTGATAATACCTACCTTCAGAATCTTTGCAAGACTCAAGATATCTTTGTATATTACCTGCCACATAGCAGCTTCAAAAGTGGTAGCTGCCCTTATTATTGTGCCTTTCCTTAAGTAATAATAACGATAATAGTAGTAATTATTATAACTAGTGTTTATTGAGCTAGTATATGCTAGGTGCTATTCTAAGCAATTCATGGGCATTATCTCCTTTTACTCTGAATACATTGAGATGTTTTGTGTGTTAGTGGTTGGTGGGGGTCAGGAAATACTCCCACAAGGGCAACATATCAAAATTGCTTTTTAGTGCCATAAAATTGTATATATTGTTTAAAGTCTAAGAAGGAATATGGCAGAAGAGTAGTTTTGAAAGGGCATCAAGTTCCTAAGAACCTTTTTTTTTTGGTAATTGACTTCTTTTTGAAAGTATTATTTTGTACACTACGTAATGTATAGTGCGTGATGGTGAACAGAAGTGTGTACATTTTTTGAAAACCCTACTCTGTACTTAGGCATTAAATATAGTTTGTGTTTATGCTGTATTTTCTTTCCAACTACTTGAAATTATTTCTTAAATGAGTTATAATATAAATAAATAAAATAAAAGTTATATGACCTGAGAAGATAGAATAACTGGAAGACAGGTTAGAGAGAATGTGTAAGAGTCTCTAGGGTAGAGCTTTCCTCTTTAATGGCGGAGAAGGGATATAAACTCCCCTGGGAACCTGAAACAACACATTGCAAGTGAGCAGGAAAAAAATTTTTTTTTAACTATTAAAATCTTTTTATTCAGTATGTGTCATAGATAATGAAACTAACATAGTTTCCTGATTTGTTCTTTTTTTATATTTTTATATTTTATTTTATATAATTCTTACATCATTTTTCATTTTTGCACAATGTATGCATTTTCATTTTGGTTATATTCCCCATACAATTCCTACCCCCCTTATTTTGACCCTAATCCCTCCTCTCCTCCCAACCCCCCGCCTCCCTGGAGTGTGTCTCTGAGCAGAAAAAATCTTATCCTTAAAATTCATATACGTTTTACTTTATGCTTTGTAGCACAACCATATTTATTATATTATAAATATGTTTTAATTAATCATTGAGTAAAACTGAAATCCTAAAAGGATGCAATGTGTTAGCTTATGGTAATGATATTACATTCCTCCCATTATGCTTTGTATTTTGGGGGGTAAGGTTCAGTGTGGGATACAGGGTATTAATATTGTTCAGAGTGAGAAGTCCCGTCCTAGAGCATATTCTGTAAGCTGCCTTTATCTATTACTAGATCATTTCTTGCTTCACAGAAAATGGATCATCACAGGGGGAAAAATGGTTTTGGTAGGAGGAAATTGTTATTCCATAAACTGAAGCACAGAGAAATTTGAAATTTGTTGGGTATGTAACTGTTACTGTTTGAACCTCTGTTTTGTTTCTGACAAGATCATCCTATAATTTACCACATACCTGTGGACTTATAAAGAAAATGTATATTTTTATAGAAGGAACTTGGGATTTTTGTTCCTTGTTTAAATTGTGTTCTCATGTAGCCCAGGTTAAAAATACGTTCTCATAAAGATTGGAATGAGTCATCCAGACTATTATAAATTGATTGGGGCCTTAAAGATCACATTTAAGGATCATGCAAAAATGAAAACAGATTAAGGATTGATTAATTTTTATTGCATTGGATAGTGACTCAGGGAGGAAATCTTCAAAATAAAATAATAAAACAATTTAAGATAAGGCACTGAAAAGAAAATATTACTCTTTTTTTCCCTTTTAAAACAGCCACTACAAGTACTTTACCATATTTTTGGTTATTAAAAATGGGAAAATTTTGGTTCTAGATGTCAGATGTTTTAGGTGTTAGGATGGTTTTAGGTGAATTTGAAACAGAACTCTGAATTTGAGAGATCATCCCAGTTATCTAAGCAAAATCTCAAGTCAGCCTCCTTCAAAAGTTACTGGATTATTTTCGTCCTGTAGTTTTGCCAGTGAGCCATTGTGAGGTTTTAAAAAGAGCAGGATCAATTCATGATTACCCTTCTACCACTTTATTGGTGGTTAATGTAGAGAACACAGGTTGAACTTAATGTGATCACACAACTGCAATCAGTGAGCAAATGTGCTGCTGCTCTCAGAGAGTTGTGAATAGTGGTGGAGCACCGCAGGAATCCTTGCTAGGAGGGAATTACAGTCATCAAGTTTCTCAGTCTTTGAGGCATTTGCTGTTATGAAGTTGTTGGGGATAAATAAGGGGTTTGCTATAATACTAGAGTGGGAAAAAATGCTGGGCTCACTTTAAACTTATGGCAGAAGCATGATCTGGCCACAAGTAGATTTAGAGAATCTGAGTTTTTTTTGACCACTGATAGACTAGGTGTGTAAATCCTTCGAGTTCTTAGTTAGTAGTCTTCTTTGGTGTTTGCTTTTTGGAAACCCTACTGTAGCTGACTGACTTTGTCATCTGGTCAGAGGCCCATTGCCTATCTGCTAAGTGTTGGTGTGCTAAGGTTTGGAAAATGTTTTCTAGTGTTGGCCCAAATTTGAAATTAAGTTAAAGGGGGAAGTTGTTTCTTGTTGAATTTCTTGGTGGGAATTTACAGACAACTTGAATTGATTATACTTTTCCAACTAGAAGAGTAATTAGAGTCATATCAAGAGTGTACTAAATATATTCTGAAGAGCCTTTTCTCTAAATGGCTAGTTTCTTTTAGTCTAAGTGATGGCATATATATTTATTATATGTCAAGACACCCTTTTATCTGCTAAAGGTCCACAATCTCTGAGCTGCAATTTTGAATTCCAAAAGGTCTGAATCCAAATATTTTTCCTTAAATTCAGTGTAAATTGTTTTATTGGCAAAATCTCATGTTACCTGAAGGGAGGCCATTGGCATTCTCTGTTTTCCTAGTTACTGTATGGTATACCAGGTGCTAGGGGTGACATATTTCTTTTCTAAAATCTGAACATATTTGTAACATATTTCTTTTCTAAAATCTGAACAACTGAATTTTAAAACCCACCTGGCTTCATATTTTTTCCAAAAAACTATTATAGACCTCCTCTGTGTGTGTGTGTGTGTGTGTGTGTGTGTTGTGTGTCTGTTTGTCTCAGATACTGTTTTTAGCTCAAATTAGCAATATTTTGGTACTTAAAAGACTAGAGATTTTATTATTTTAAATACACAAGAAGATTGTGATGAACTTGTTACTATAAAGGACATTCTTCCTGAGATAGAACCTTTATAGACCGAGCTTTGTACTTGG
The DNA here is from genome assembly GCF_014898055.3 of Talpa occidentalis. Classification (NCBI taxonomy): domain Eukaryota; kingdom Metazoa; phylum Chordata; class Mammalia; order Eulipotyphla; family Talpidae; genus Talpa; species Talpa occidentalis. The sequence goes on from NW_023601104.1 coordinate 23,436,989, forward strand.
AGTAGTTTGCCCAATTAATTGATTTTAGGAAATCAGTTCCTATTTTGATAGAAGTAAGCTCCCTCATTTGGACCAAAGAGTGTAACTATTTCCCTAGTTAGTCTGCATGGAAAATTTCAGGATGCTAAAAAGGGGGTATATTTACATATATGCAAAACCAAATCTTAAAAAAACCTACAAACCACATTTTCATTTATATATATATAAATATCATTATCTGATTACCTCCAAAAAGGAAGCCTCAAGCCTGACCATTCTCAATTTAACTGGTGCCTGAGAGCAAGCAAAGAAGAAAACCCAAAAGTCATCTTCATCAAGAAAGGGAGGAGGTAAAATACAGTTTTGTAGGGAGTAGATATAAACCAGTCTTTGGTAATTTTATTCTTTTCTTTTATATGGGTTATGATATTTATTCCTGCAATAGTCTCATTAAAGGAATCTTCATTAAAAACAAATCATGATTTTAATGAGTGTTGGAAATTTTGCTTATGAACCTGCCATTGGCTTTGGCCTACTAACATAAACTATGAATGTAGCAGTGAAGTGAGTATGTAATGAGCTAGTCTGTTATGTATCTGTTTTGAAGACATGCAGTCCACCATTTTGACTTTTCTGGTTGCCTTGTAAACCTTTTCCCTGTAGTATTCCCATTGTTATTATCTCAAGAACCATGATGCAGTGTTGAATAAATCTGCTTAAAGTGGGCTGGGGTTTGAGATATTCTTCTGCAGGAACATAGAATAGGCCTTACAAGGGTCTCTCTTACCTTCATATTTATGTAACTTATCAGGCTTAAGAGTAGTACCATAATAGACAGACTTCCATTCACATAAGTTAAACTCTGGAAGCCTGCTGAACAAGTTATAAAGCAGTAGGACTTTGCTCGGTAAATGATTGGGGGAAGAGGAGGAGTCAAAAGGTTTAAAAAAAAAATCAATAATGATAAAAGCACTCCATAAATATTTACTTGTACACTATTTATAATTCTTGTAGGAAGCTGGCAACTGTTCATTTTACAGAGGAAATAGAGAATTCAACAGTGATAGACACTTGCCTGTGGTTTCTTATTGCCCCTCAGAAGTAGCAAACTGATCAGTTATAGTTGCACCTGCACTGATACCAATCTACACCAGGGCATGGTTTGTCTTGAGGAGGAATTTAATATCTCTAAAATCTTTAAAATTTATTGTTGTAACAGGGAAGCTTACATGGTATAATGTTGATATTCTCCAAAAAAAAGTGCTTCAAGATTTACTTTAATTAAAAAAGAAAACAATTTAATGAAAAGTCTTCATAAAATGAAACTTTTAAAAAAGTATTAAAAGTTGTTAAATATAAACAACTATGGAAATATATTTATTTGAAACGTCTTTAGGAGAGTGTAATTCTTTTTGTGTGCGGTCTCTTATTCAACTCTCATCAGAGCTTGTGCCTTGGGATGAAGATGAAATTTGATAGTTAAAAGATATTGAAATATTAACAGCTATTATTTACTTGAGGCCATAGAAAAAAGTAATTGCTTCATAGTGTGGAAAATTGTTTATTTTCATTTCTCCCTTTTCAAAAATTTAGTGTTTATTTAGGTATAAAGATAAGTAAAAACAGATGGAAAATAGTTATTCCAAGGGTAGTTAAAATATTATTAAATGCAGAAGAGATTTTAATGGAAGTTGTTAAAAAATAATTTTGGCAACAGAACTTTCAGTGCATTAAAACTGAAAAAAAGTTTTTAGAGGGTGCTGATGAACCCATTTTGTATTTTTGTTTATTTGTAAGTAGAGTAGGCTATTCATTTTGTTTAAGTGCATCCATAAGCTTTTGAAAGAGTGCCATTGTTTTTTATTGGTCTGTGTAGAATGGTTTGTTACTTTGAGGTGGTGGAGAATGGAGAAATATGCTGTGGTATGTTCAAAAAGGAGGTGTTAAGTCAGAAAGTTTTTAGTTCACTGTTGCTTTTTTCATTTATTAGATTTGTGATACTAAGCAGTATGTTAACTTCTCTGAGTCTGTTTACCTTATGCCTAAAATGAGATAAAAAAATACTGCCTTAAGGGGTTTTGATAGTGGTCAAGTTAAGTAATTTTTTTTTTTTTTTTTTTTTTATAGAGGCATGCTTTATTTATTTGTTTGCTGGTTTGTTTGTTTTGTTTATACATGCACTGGGCACAGTCAGAAGCGCGGGAGGGTGAGAGAATCCACCAGAGCCAGAGCGGGGAGCAGAGCAGGCAGAAGGACCGAAGTACACTGCTGAGGGGAGCAGCGGGCGGCAGGAGAGGTCTGCACGCCATGTGGGACCCTCCTCCGGTGGCCGGGGAGCAGCCGGAGATCGAACCGGCGCCGCAGAGGCCGCGGGCAGCATCGCAACCCAGCGCTCAACCGCTGCGCCACCGGGGAGGCCCAAGTTAAGTAATTTTTAAGAACACTCTAAATTGTGGAGATTTGTGATTCTGTATGAATGTTAGGTGTCTTATTCTGTAGGTAGCATAGCATCTTATGAAGTGATTCCAAGCATGCAAGTATATTTGAAGTGAATCTTCATGCATTAGTTACATGTTTCCAACAGTTATTGAAGATTAAATCAGGTGATTGTTAAGTATGGTAGCCTTAATAGGTAACTTAAAATATTTAGAATTTTCCAGGTAACTTTTCTTTGATTAAATGAGATAATTTGAAGCAAGAAAGTAAAAGAAATTCTTGAATATATTTTTTTGTTAGGACTCTTGTTAATTATGTCCCAGATCATAGAGCCCCCAAATTAGTATCTTTGAGTCTTTTATTTTCAGTTTAGTTGTGTTAAATGCTTGCTTGTTGAGGGTCTGTTGTAATGACATTTAGGCTTATGTAGATGTGAAAGCTGAATAGCTCTTTGAAATAGTTCACTTTTGCTTTGTTGGATGAGTAGTAATCTGAAAAAAATTTTAGTGTCACTATGAGTTGACCTTTTAAAGATTTAAAAATACTGGTTGTGGTAGCCTTGATAAACTCCTGAGTGGGGACAAAAGGATGCAAGGATGAGGCTGGGAAATACAAGTGAAACTCCTGTCTACTGTATGCCTGTGCTTGAAACAGGAAGGGATGACTTAGTCTTATCTATAAATAAAGGGCTTAGGTTTGTCTGCCGATGCTGCTGTTTCTGGGTTCTTTGTAATTTGGGAAGATGAAGGCTTCTCCAGGTACCTTCGCTGCTGCCCATTTTCATTTGGTGTGCTTGTCTGTGTATGTAAAACACCTGCGTAAATGAAACACCTTTTGTTGGGAGATACTGGTATTTTTCTTGACTCATTACATGTATGTGCTCACGGGATTGTATTTTTTTTTTTTTTTTGTGGGACCCTCGCCGGTGGCCGGGGAATGAACCGGCGCTGCAGAGGCTGCGGGCAGCCTCGCAGCTCAGCGCTCAACCGCTGCGCCACCAGGGGAGGCCCTAATGGGATTGTATTGTATAGAATTTTTCACTTAATTTTAAATAAGGAAATCAGCAAGTCCTAACTTTATGAAACCCAAATAGAGTAGAGCTCCAGTAGAGCTATGGGGATGGCTTTGGTGGGGAGACCTGTAGATTTGTGGGCTCCAAAGTAGCTATTTGCTGATTGTTTCTTAGTATAAGACCATGACTGCATTGTGTTGGAAGGGTTTAGGATCATGTGACAGCCACTTGACTAGAGTCCAAAAAGTTCAGGGGTTTTTATTCTTTAAGTTTCTCATTGTAATAATTCCTAATGCTTTCTTGAAGGATCTATATTAAATTGCAGTCATGTGAGAGTAGATGTTAGGTAAAATAGCAAAATTAAGGACCTTGGGAATGGGTGAGTAGTGAGGGTTCCTGAATATAACTTCTAAGAACTCTGTGGCCAGTTGCTTATTTTTCTTTCATAGGTAGTTGATAGCTTTTGCTTTCATGCTGCCACTTTGGTAATCTATTGCTTCACTGTTAGACATTTTAATAGTCTCCTTACTTGGACTCCTTGCTGCCAGTTGCTGTTTTTCCTAGTCTGTCTTAATCTACTCAGGCTGTCTTAATAAAATACCATTGACTGGGTGGCTTAAACAATAGCAATTTATTTTCTAATAGTTCTGGAAGCTCAGAGTCAGAGATCAGGGTTCCAGAATGGTGGTGGAATTCTTGTGTCAACTCTTCTTGACTTGCAGACAGATACCTTTATCTACATTCTTAAGGAAACTTTCCTCAGTCTGTATGCTGAAGAGAAGGCGAAGGGAGAAAAAACTCAGGTCTATTCTTTAGGACATTAGTCCTGTCACAGTGATTCCATTCTCATGAGCTCATCTGAATCTAATTACCTCTTCAAGGCCTGATCTCCACATACTAGCTTCCATAGATGAATTTTGGGGTAACATTAACATTTGGTTCATAACACAATCCGTCTAGTATTTTCAAAACATTTTCCTCCTGAGGTTTGTCTTACAGTCTGCATTTATTTTCTGCTAGCTTTCAAAGCAATTAAAAGCCTTGGCCTTTTTTAACTTCTTTTGTAATCTGATAGGAACATACCTTAGCCAGGAACCTACCTTTATACTTACTACTTCCTAGTCTGTTATATGCTTTACATACGTTGTCGTTCTCCTTACCTGACTTTCTGTCTCTAGTTATTCTTTTCTTCCAATATGAAGTACTTTTTTGCCATTACTTGCCATTTTAAGCTTGTTTCTTTCATGAAATATTTCCCATCCAGAGCATAATTTTGTAAAAAAAAAAAAAAAAAAAATGGCTTCGAGATATTTTAAGGATTTTGGGTAAAGGAAAGTATTATTTCTTTTTTGCTCCTGAAGGCAAAGCTAAGGCCAATATGGCAATAACAGCCAGTAGATTTTGAGTCAATCCAGTACTTGTAGCTGGAAGCCTGTTAGTTCTAATCTCGAAGTTTAAAAGAAAACTGAAATCTGCTTCTAATGAATACTAGAGGATTTCTGTTTCTAGGAGTTGGACTCAATGTCCTCTGAGTTTTTAACCTTAAAATTCTTTAGAATACTCTCATCCTTTAAAAAATTACATGTGGAATTTTAACTCCCTTATTATAGACTTTTTCCCTATCTATCATTCCTGTATCTATCATTCTTACCCCAGATCATAAACTCCCTGAAAGCAATGTGTTTTTACACGTGTATTTCTGCAAAGACTTGCTTTGAGCTTAATAAACACTTGGTAATTGACTTATTTTTAGGTTTGGGGGTACATGATAGATTGGAGAAAAAAGATACATTCCATAAATAAAATTTCCTAGGCTACATTTCCTAAATTCCTTTTTTCTTTTCTCAATTTATGGTGAAACTTTAGAAACACTGTTTCTAAAGTGTTTCTTTAGAAACACTTTTTAGCTGGCTGGATACCTGAATTGTTCTTTTGTTAGAATGCTCCACTTGTTTTATTTCTTCTGAAAAGGTCTTAACCCATCCAGGACCCCACATTTCAACATCAAGGATGAACAGGAAGTGGTAAAGCCATTGAGGTTGTATGTGAATACAGCTGCCTCTACTGAACCACAGCCAGCCCTGGTACTTAAAGGCAAAAAGAAGTGATACTTTCCTAGTGTTTTCACAGGACGTATGGCACTTTTTTTCTTTTATAATGTCAAATCGTGGGGAGAATGGCTTGTCTGATTCTGGAGTTGATTGGGTCTGTGTTAAGAGGGCTGTAGGACCCATTTTACCACATTTGGGAAACCAGTAGATTACCAAAATATTGGAGGTGATACTTTCCTGAAAACAGCTCTGACATTTACCTGTTGGGTTTAACCAGGGAATAGAGTTTGTATGATTTTAGTAGATATGGGGAAGTGTCCATAGACCAGAAAGGGTGCTCTTATTTAGTGGAGCTGCTTAATTTGTGACAGGAAGGTGAAGTACCACCTTTTACTTAATGCTTCTAAGTCATCCTTCAGTTTTGTGATTTTTGTGCCAAAGGTGTTTTGTCAACTGTAGAAAATGTATTCTTTTCATATTTTGAAGTTAGATTACATATCAAGACATGGTATCTTTGGCAGTTTTATCTCATCCATTTATTTATTTATTTTTTAAATTCTGCATTCACTTTTATTTCCTTTTATTTTAAGCTGAACTTATTACCTGGTCATAAGTTTTTGTTTCTTTAGTTTCCTCTGTGCTATCTTTTTCTTTTGTGCAACCTCCTCTTCTGGTTTAGGAACAGTCTGCTCTTTTTCAGTAAAGATCATCTCAGTATGGCAAGGGGGGCTCATCAATGGTTTAATCTGACCACGAGCTTTATATATTCTGCCATATGCCTTAGGGTCTTTGTTTACTTGAACATGCTCAAGTAAACAGAGAATCTACATCTAAGCCCTTAAATTCGGCATTCCTCTCCACATTTTTAAGCATGTGCAGTAAAATTTAGCACTCTTTTTGGGCCACCGACTTGAGTCCAAGCCCACTGTTTGGCCTGGGCAGACCTGCGATTGTAACAATGGAATGGCGCACACTGCTTCTGTAGAGTGCTAGCCTTTAAATATTTGGTAGCTTTTCAGATATGCTTACCCTTGATGCTTGGGTTGGTCAGTATCATGAGTGTTCTAAAATGAACATAAAGATTTGAACTTATTGATTCTGCATGACTTTGTAGGGTTTTTCTGGGTCAAGCAATTAGTGAACCATTTTCAGAGATCATGAAGGCTGCTTTGGAAAGAGGGTCTTGTCCTTTTTTTTAAACTCAGAATTGAATTGACCACTTTGGTGTAATTTGTAGCAAAATGGTATCCTTGTATTTGAATTTGAAAAATCCCATTTTGAGAGAAATATCAAAAAGTTAAGGAACTTATTCAGGAGAAATCTAGGCTATGATGTGATCTCCATGAATAAAGGCAATAAAAATTTTCATCTCAGTAATCTTCCTTAGAATAAAGATAGTCATTCCTCTGGAAGCTTCTCAGTGACTTAAGATCACGTTATCTGAGATACTGTCTGTTAGAACACTCTTTTATAAGTCTGTTCTCAAATAGATTAGTTGTGAAATGCGTAGATTTTCTTGAGATACTTTTTTATTTCTAACACTAATTTTTCATTGCTTGTAAAACCTGCAGACTTCTGAGATGCAACTTTTACAGTGTTAAGGTTGCTTTTTAGTTTTCTTGCAAGTGCCCATTTGCTCACTGAGAAAGGAACAGATTTACATTTATTCAGTGAGTCTAAGATGAGATAATTGGTATTTTTATTATTTGAATGGAGGCTTTGTATTTTTGAATTTTGTAAAACAAAGCCATGTTTGTAAACACATTTCAAAAATATAAATGACACTTTTTGGTGAAGATGTTCACTGAATAGCAAGAAAGTTCAGGAAAAAGGAGCTTTTGTTAGCATTTAATAATAATGTAACTGTTTTCATTGACTTATCTCATTGCTGTTTAAAGAGTACCTGATTTTTTGAACTTTTTGTATTGAAAATAGTACTCAGACTGGGCTGTGGTAGATAGCTATTTAATTGGTACCCAAAATTGCTATACTAGTTTGGAGTTTTCAAATATGTCTTGGTTTAGACGAATGTATCATAAGCAATATATTTCAATATAAAAATAGTTTTGGAAAACGCTAGAAAGCATTTGTTCAGCATTCTGATGTAAGATGAACAAGTTGGTGTGGCACTGGACCAATAACTTACAAATAATTCTGGTGTGGCTCATCTGGTTTAGGAGTAGATAAACAGTGTAAAAGTGTCCAGTCAAAATCCAGAGTGAATTTTCAGATTTTGTAAAATATAGTGGTTAAAATCCTCCATGTAAAGACTTTTCTTTGCTTTTTAATGAAATTATGCATCATGGAAGTATATTATTTCCAGAGGAATTGCATTGTGTCTGTTTGCGTTTTTTTTTTTTTCCCACTAACTTTCTAGGCAACATGGGAGGAAAGTTTTAAATTTTGAAATTCTGTATGTAAGCAACCAGTTTTTTTTTATTAGTCATGTTTGAAAACTAAACAAACAAATGAAAGCTAAAAACAAAATCTAACAGCATAGAAAGTCATTTAGCTGAATGCAAATGTTCTCCCATTCTTTTCTATTCTCCATTCTCACTCCCTTGACAGAGATTTACATTGTTCAGTTTCTTCTAAAAGTTTCTATTGCACATGCATATGATGCCTAGCTCTTTGTTTTTTTTTTTTTACTTTTTTTTTTTTTAATGATTTATACAAGAACAGGGGTACAGGCCAGAGGTGCGGGAGGGTGAGAGCATTCACCAGAGACAGAGCAGGGAGGAGAACAGGCAGACTGACCAAAGTACACTGCTGAGGGGAGCAGCAGGCGAGTCAGGAGAGGTCTGCTTTGCCATGTGGGTTGCTCCCTGGACAGCTAGGGCTCGAACTCGTGCTGCAGAGGATGCGGATTGCTTCATAGTGTGGTGCCTAACCCCTTGAGCCACCAGGGAGGCCCTAAAGTTTTTTTTTTTTTAAATTAAAGATACATTTATTTATGCATACAAGAGCTGGGGTACAGGCCAGAGAAGCAGGGGGTGAGAGGATTCACCAGAGACAGTGGGGAACAGAACAGGCAGATTGACTGAAGTACACTGTTGAGGGGAGCAGTGGGCGAGACAGGAGAGGTCTGCCTTGCCATGTGGGTTGCTCCTTGACTGGCAGGGGATTGAACTTGTGCTGCAGTTTTGGATCGCTTCATAGTGCGGTGCTTAACCCCTGGCCACTAGGGAGGCCCAGTATTTCATTCTTTTTAATGCATTGGTAAATAGGATTGCTTTTTTTTTTTCTCTTCTGGTCGTTACTTGCATATAGGAATGCAACAGTTTTTATATGTTGATGTACTCCTACAGTGTACTGCTTTGCTGTTATTAATTGCTTTTTAGTGGACTCTAGATTTTCCATTTATATTATTCTGTCTGAAAATAGTGGAGGTTTTCTTTCTTTTCCCATTTGGATTCCTTTTATATCTTTCTCTTGCTAATTGCTCTAGCAAGGATTTCCTATATTGTGGTGACTAGTAATGGTGAAAATGGACATCCTTTCCTTGTACTTGTTCTTAGAGGAAAAGCTTTCAATTTTTCACTATTGAGTATGATGTTAACTGTGGTCTTGACATACATAGCTTTTATTATGTTGACATATGAATATTGTTTCCATCCCCATCTTACTGAGATTTATTTTTTTAAGACTTTTTTTTTTACAGATTTATTTATTTATGCATACAAGAACTGGGGTACAGGCCAGAGGTGTGGGAGGGGGGTGAGAGGATTCACCATAGACAGAGTGGGAAGCAGAACAGCCAGACTGAGTGAAATACACTGCTGAGGGGAGCAGCGGCCAAGACAGGAGAGGTCTGCTGCGCCATGTGGGTAACTCCCTGGCCGGGGATCGAACTCATGCTGCAGTGGCTATGGATAGCTTCATAGGTTGCATTTTAACCCATTGTGCCACCAGGGAGGCCTGACATTTATTTCTCTTTAAATAGTCAGTGGATGCGAAATCTTGTCAGATGCATTTTCTGTGTTTATTGATATGATCATATGATCTGTTTCCTTTCTTTGATGTGATGAATTACAGTGATTGTTTTGCATACATTGAAACATTTTTGCCTCCCAGGAATAAATCCCACTTGATCATGATATATTATCCTTTTTTGTATGCTTGGTGAATTTTTTTAAATTAAAGATGTATATATGCATACAAGAACTGGGGTGTAGGCCAGTGGTGCAGGGGAGGTGAGAGGATTCACCAGACACAGAGTTGGGGAGCAGAATAGTCAGATCTACTGAAATTTACTAGTGAGGGTAGCAGCAGACAAGACAGGAGAGGTCTGCTACACCATGTGGGTTAGCTCCCTGGCAGGGCATCAAACTTGTGCTGCAGTGGCTGCTGGTAGCTTGATAGTGCTGAGACTTAACTCCTTGCACCACCAGGGAAGGCCCTCTTTCTCATTTTAGAATTCAAGTATATGAAAGCTATTAACAACTCTAGTTTCTTGTGTAAATTGCAGAATCATATCACCCTTAGATTGAACTAGTGCTGCAGTGTCTGCCGATAGCTTGATAGCACTGTCTTTAACCCCTGCATCACCAGGGAGACCCCCTTGGTGAATTTTTCTTGCTAATGTTTTGTTGAAGATTTTTCTCTGTGTTTGTTCAGGTATATTTGGTCTGTAGTTTTATTTATTTATTTTAAAATGATGGCCTTGTCTGCTTTTCATATCAGAGTGATGTTGGCCTCTAAAATTTTGGAAGCATTCCCTCCAACTTTTTGGAAGAATTTGAGGGTAGGTCTTTGAAAGTTTGGTAGAACTGCTAATGAAACTGTCTGATTCTGGGTTTTTAATTTTTTGGAAGACTTGATTAGTGCTTCAGTTTGTTTGCTTCTAATTGGCCTTTTCAAGTTTTCCATTTCTTCCGGATTCATTCTTTTTTTAAAAAAGATTTATTTATTTATTTATTTATACAAGAACCAGGGTACAGACCAGATGTGTGAGAGGGTGAAAGGATCCACCAGAGACAGAGCAGGGAACAGAACAGGCAGACTGACGAAATACACTGCTGATGGGAGCAGCGGGCGAGACAGGAGAGGTCTGCCACGCCATGTGGGACCCTCGCAGGATCGAACCGGTGCTGCAGAGGCTGCAGACAGCTTCACAGCGCTGTGCTCAACTGCCTGCACCACCATTGGAGGCCCTCTTCCTGATTCATTCTTTTTTTTTTTTTCTTTTAAAAAGATTTATTTATTTATTTATACAAGCACTAGGTACAGTCAGAAGCGCAGGAGGGTGAGAGAATTCACCAGAGCCAGAGCCGGGAGCAGAGCAGGCAGAAGGACCGAAGTACACTGCTGAGGGAGGGGAGCAGCGGGTGGCAGGAGAGGCCTGCGCGCCATGTGGGACCCTCCTTCGGTGGCCGGGGAGCAGCCGGGGATCTAACCGGTGCTACAGAGGCTGCGGGCAGCTTCGCAACCCAGCGCTCAACCGCTGCACCACCGGGGAGGCCCCTCCTGATTCATTCTTAAAAGTTTGTCTGCTTCTAAAAATTTGTCCATATTTTTTTAGGTTATCCAATTTATGGGCATAAAGATATTCATAATAGTTTCTTATGACCCTTGACATTTCTGAGATGGGTCATGACTTCTTTTTTATGATTCTGTTTATTAATTTTTTCTCCCCCCTCTTTTTTTTAAGATATACAAGCACTGGGTACAGTCAGAAACATGGGGGGGGTGAGAGAATTCACCAGAGCAGGGAACAGAATAGGCAGACTGATGAAACACACTGCTGAGGGGAGCAGTGGGCGCTGCAGGAGAGGTCTGTCTCACCATGTGGGACCCAGCGCTGCTGAGGCTGTGGGGCAGCTTCGCAGCCCAGTGCTCAACCGCTGCACCACCAGGGGAGGCCCTCTCCCTTTGTTTTTTAATGAGCCTAGTTAGACATCCATTCAAAGAACCAGCTTTTTGTTTCACTGATCTTTTTAATGTCTTTTTAAATTTTCTTTTTATTTTTGCTGTAATTTTTATGGTTTCCTTCCTTTTAGTGACTTTGGTTTTACTTGTTTTTCTTTTTCTAGCACCTTAAGGTGTAAGGCTAGATCACTTATTTGAGATCTTTCTCATTTTCTTTCTTTTTTTTTTTAAAGATTTATTTATTTGTGCATATAAGAGCTGGGGTAGAGGCCAGAGGTGTGTGTGGGGGGGAGGGTGGTGAGAGGATTCACCAGAGACAGAGTGGGCAACAGAATAGGCAGATTGACTGAAATACACTGCTCAGGGGAACAGCGGGCGAGACAACAGAGAGGTCTGCTGTGCTTTGTGGGTTGCTTGCTGGCCGGGGATCAAAAACTTGTGCTGCAGAGGCTGCGGACAGCTTCATAGATTGTGTCTTTTTTTTTTTTTTAATTTTATTTTTATATTCCCCATACAATTGCAGTCCCCTTATTTTGACCCCAATCCCTCCTTTCCCTGCATATAGTGTGTCTCTGGTTCATAGTTGTTTGTTGATTTTGATTTTTTCTTTCTTACAGTTATTCTTTTTCCTGGTCCCTTATTTAGGTTTTCTAGATTCCTGCTATGAGTGAGACCATCCGGTATTTTGCTTTTTCTTTCTGGCTTATTTCGCTGAGCATGTGTCTTAGAGGCCCTCACTCTAGTTTCTTGATGTGGACTGTGTGGGAATGTAGACTGGGGTCCACCCCCTATGAAAAATATTTTTCAAATTATTTAGTATAAGTATACCATATGATCCAGTAATTCCTACTATCTACCTCAGAATTACAAAAACAGTCATTCAGAGGCTTATATGCACTCTTATATTCATGGCACCACTATTTTTAGTCACCAAGTTATAGATGCAAGCTAGGTGCCTGACAACATATGAGTGAATTAAGAAGATGTATGTATTACACAATGGAATACTACTCAACTATTAAAAAAAAAGATGAAATCTTGCCACTTTTAACAACATGGGTAGAACTGGAAGAGATTATGCTAAGCAAAATAAATCAGAAGGAGACATGAACTGGATGATACCGTTCATGTGGAAAATAAAGAAAGAAAACAAAGGAAGAGACAAAGTAAACCAAAGCAATCCCATAGAAATATGACAGCTGAATCAAGGCTACTAGAGGGAGAGTATAAGGGATGTGGAACAAGAAGGGGAAAGGGTGGGGGCGAGGAAGAGACAATGTTGTGGAAGTTTATGGGTGCTTTGGTGATGAGTGTAGGTTGGTCCCTGGATTCCCAGTCCTAGATATTCTGATTGCATGCATTTGGGGTAGAGCCTAGAAATGTGAATTTTTAACAAGGTGTTATTTAATCCATAAGCACATAACTTGACTTCAGCTTAGAACCATTGAAATGTATTTTTATTTCAAATTTAGAATGTGAAGTTTTATTTTTCACTTTTTTTCTCTCAAACAATTTTTACTTTGTAGAAACAAATATATAAGACATGAAAGTTCATTCAATGTGTTCAAAACTAAACGAAAACTCATCTCGTTGAGTTATTGTGCTATATGATTTTTTTTATAAGGCAGCATTTTAACAAATGGTGAGTTAAATTGAAGACTTTATCTTGTCTCTTGCAGAGGGAAATACTGGAAACATATTGTAATTACATCTAAAATGCATATATAGATCGGAAAACAAAGTTCAGTGATTAAGACTTTCAAAAGGCTTTTGAAAAAGTTGTCATTTTCATTTTTAGTTAAGAGTGGGGTAATGCTTAGCCAAATAAATCATTTTGGGTTAGGAGACTTATTTCGTGATTGCTTTGTTGGCTCTACATTACCATGTTTCTAAGGCAAGATAGTTAAAAAAAAATGATGTGGTGGCTTTTGCATTTATATTGTTTTCTGTATTTTGAAAAGCGTAAACATAAGGAGTGAAAAATTCTCTTGCCTACTTTAGAAATTCTGCCTGCTGGGAGCCAGAGAAGAAAGATTAGCAGTATTTCTGACACTGCTGATTTTATTGCACAAGGTATTACTATAGTATCTTGTTTTGTGATCTTGCCTACTACTTGGATAGTGAAGTTAGAAATTTTATTCAATTCATTAAACACTATTTACTGAGTAACATTGAAACAATGTAGGACCTAGATGAATATGATAAAAGTCTATGTAAGAAATGGTAGGTAGAAGTGTTCAGAGGGGGGTTAATTCAAATGTATGCTAGTACCTTCCAAAGTAAGGTAATATTCAGATACAGTTGTTTTAATCATATGGCTTGGAGAAATTTCTGGAATATTCTCATTCAAAGATTCCTTATTAATGAATGTCTTTGACTTAAATCTAACCAAAACTGCAGTGCTGTTCTTTGTACATTTTTATTATATGGTATTAACAAGTGTAGTTGCAAACAAATAAAATGCTTAAGTTTTTTTTTTTAAATCTTTATTATCTATTATCTGTTTTTGTGTAGCTAGATTGGAGAGATGGAATTAGATGAAATGATTGGAAAGATTGTGTTAGGGCACAGAATTCGTGACATGATTTTATAGAAAGAGGACGTGACATTACCAATGTCTTAAGTAGAAAAGGGATGTCGTGTTCTAAGAATAGTTAATGATATAATCTGGTATAAGTGTGTCTGTGTGACTGTTGTAGATTCTTTGCATTTCCATGTAAATTCTAATAGGCTTGACACATTTTTTAAACAAAGCTCACTGAGATTTTGTCTGGAATGTAGTTGGCTCCTGACATCTTAACCAGTACTGAGTCTTCCAATATATTAACATGGTATTTCTTTCTTTTTATTTAGATCTTCTATAAATTTTCCTTGGCATTATTTTGCAGTTTCAGAGTTGAAGTCTTGCATGTACTTTTCTAAAGTTTTTCTGTAAGAGTTTTGTATTCTTTAATTGTATTATGCATGGTATTATAATTGGTTTCCAATTGTTAGTTGTTGGTGTATAGAAATACAACTGATTTTTTTTGTACTGTATGTTCTCTGGCCTGGCTAGATTAAATTCACTTACTGTATATAATAACTTTTTTAATGAATTCCTTAGGATTTGCTATGTATATAATTATGTTTTTGGCAGGTTAACTTTTTCCATTCCAATCTGATATATTTTATTTCTTTACTAACTTAGGATACTGGCTGTCTTGGTAAACATATAATGTTAAATCAAAGTAGTGAGAGTGTACCTCTTTGCTGGTTCTCAATTTTAGGGGAAAAGCATTTGTTTTTCACCATTTTAAGTATGATTTAAAGTATAGGGTTTTTTGTAGATGCCCTTTATCAGGTAGAGGAAATACTCTTCTGATCCCAGTTTGTGGAATAGGTTTTTGTTTTTGTTTTTTTTAAATCATGGATATTTAGATATTTTGTCAAATGCTTTTTCTGGATTCATTGAGATCCTCAGATTGCTCTCCGCCTTTGTTTTGTTCTGGTTGCAAAATCTCTGGACACTTTATATGCCCAGGTCTAAGACAGTGTCTGTCATGTAGTAGATGCTTAAATGCTTGTTTATTAAAAAACTACTGGATAAAGCAGTAATTTCTCCTGTGAACCTGTTAGAATATGAATATCCATTGTGTCCTCAGAGAGGATGTAATTCCCTAAAAGTAGAATGAACCTATATCCTGAAAGTTTAGTAGATTTTCGTCACTCTACCATGTAGATGTGGAACGCCCCAGCTGAGCTGCCTGACAATCTGGAGAGAAAGAGGGCTCGCCTTTCCACAGTGACTGTCAGCGCTCATTCCCGTGGAGAGCAAAGTCTCTAACAAACAGTACGATGACAGCTATTGAAGAACTATCAATATTGGATGAAAAATGGAAGCAAGAATTCAGTTTTTATAGGAAATACACCTTCTACAAATAGGAAACAATTTTCTTTTTTAACTTTTTTTTATAAATGTCACATTGGGTGCAATTTTCCCCCAAGAATGTAATCCACTGTATATTCATAAATTGGGGACAGTTTAATAAATATTTAAGTTTCTTGTTTTGACTTGACTATTTAATCAACTTAATTTTTAAGAAGAAATTTCACATTCATCTATCAAATACATTATTAAAATGGCTATTTGTCATTTACCAATTAATAAAATCGTTTAAAAATATTGATTAAATTAGAAGTTCACAGGCATCTGTTTCAATTAATTTTTGTTTGGGGAAGAAAATAAGATTATCCTTTAATATTTTTACATGACAGTTAATCTGAAAAATCAAATAGTGTATATATTTTTTAAAAATGATATACTGTCTGGGTTGTAAAGCTTGAATTTGTCATTTGTATTTGTCAGATACATAACTTACTTGTGTTCTGACTTACACCCAAAATAATTTTAGTTGGACATACTCACTTGCTATAGAAAAAGAAATGACTAAATAAAAATGTCCAGTTATTTTCTGAATAAAAATGTCTAGTTATTAATATACATTTCAATAGTGATTTTGTTTATAACTGGATTATGGAATATGGCTTGAATCATTTTTGCAATTGAGTTCTTGTAAGTAATTTTAAGAGTTATGAATGTGTAGAGCAAAATTAGACTTCTAGAGATTTGATTTGACTTTTTCAAGTTTATTAATTTTCCATTTGCTTATGTAATTATTGCTTTGACATTTGAAGTTTCCAAAAGTACTTTTGTTAACCCAAAGCTATTTTATCGTGCCTTATCCTAATTCTTTGTTAATGCAAACTAATCTTTGAGATTAGATTAAACCATTAGTTCAGTAAATAAGTACCTACTGTATGCTAGGCACTATGCTAAGTGCTTTGAGTATAATAAAGATATATTGGATGTGGTCAGTGTAGCTCCATATATCTACTAAGAGAATATGTATGCTACTAGTAATTTTGATACAAATATAAACTTTTTTTGGATTCTTGTAGATATAGAAAACCTATAAAAAACCTTTTAGTGACTAAATGGGTTAAAATGTCTGTCTTTTCCTTCTAGTGTATGTAATCTTATTGTTAAAATGAAAACCACCAATGAATGGATGACTCCAGTTATATTTGTATAGGCAATCTCAAAATCTTATAATACTATATCTAGCACCATGTCGTCAATGCACATAGCAAGTGTTAATAAATATTTGGGGTATAAATGCCCATGAAAACAGTTCTTTTTGTGGCTTTGTATTAGTAATATCAATAACTGATATTGTAAAAATAGCTTATACTTTCCAGGACTTTCAAACTTCAGATTATTACTCACTAGTCAGTTGAGAAGTGCTTTAGCAGATCTCATACAGCATGATTAAAGAAAGGGAATTGAACAGAAGCTATGAGACTACATTGTTTTTATAAAGTTTTAGTTATGTAAATACACATTTGTGTATACTAGTTAGTAATGTAAAGTGTATTTAAGGTGGATCATGATTTTAAAAAAACTTTGAAATCCACAACTTAATAATTTTATTTTATCTGCTTCTAAAGTGCCATTTTCTCTTTACTATTTTGTAAGGTGTGAAAATGATTAATTTGCATAGCTGATGTGTGTGATGTGTTTGGTTCTTGTTAATACTGCTTTGCAAAATGGTAGACTTTGTAGTTTGAACTCCACTGCAGGTTTTCATGTCTTTTTTTGTTTTGCAGCTTTATTTATTTATGTATACAAGAACTGGGGGTATAGGCCAGAGGTGTGGGGGTGGTGAGAGGATTCACCAGAGAGAGTGGGGACAGAACAGGCAGATCTACTGCAATACACTGCTGAGGGGAGCAGCAGGGCGAGAGAGGAGAGGTATACTGCGCCTTGTGGGTTAGCTCCGTGGCCGGCTGGGAATTGAACTAGTGCACAGTGGTTGGCGATAGCTTGATAGCTCTGTGTCTTTAACTCCTGCACCACCAGGGAGGCCCGAGGTTTTCATATCTTATATAAAAGGTCTATTCCAACTTTTTTGTTTCTAGTAGTTCTTAGAGTTTAGGGTCACTGATCTTTAACTCATGGTTGACAGTGTCCTTTCATGAAAGAAAGAAGCTTTATTGGCATTTGACATTTATGTCATGTTTAGGGAAAAAATCCCAGAAACATGAAGAGATTAG
Organism: Talpa occidentalis; assembly: GCF_014898055.3. NCBI lineage: Eukaryota > Metazoa > Chordata > Mammalia > Eulipotyphla > Talpidae > Talpa > Talpa occidentalis. The sequence continues at coordinate 23,454,428 of NW_023601104.1, forward strand.
AATATCATTGTGTAAAAGCAAAATCAACAACACAGTATTAGAATATCATTGTGTAAAAGCAAAATCAACAACACAGTATTAAACAGATGAAATAGTAGGGAATTCTTTTTTTTTTTTAAGGTTTTATTTATAAATAAATAAGAACAACCAGGGTGCAAGCCAGAGGTGTGGGGGGTGAGAGGATTCACCAGAGACAGAGTGGGGAGCAGAACAGGTTGAGCGACTAAAATACACTGCTAAGGGGAGCAGTGGGTGAAACAGGAGAGGTCTGCTGCGCCATGTGGGTTAGCACCCCAGCTGCGGATGGAACTCAGGAACTTAGGTCTTCTTGGTGGTAGTGGTGAGACTTAACTCCTAGGCCACCAGGGAGGCCCTGAGAATTCTTTCAGTTGTGATGTAACCTACCTTCAAAGTAGTTTGTAAAGAAAGAGGAGGTTGTAACTTGATCTCTCAGTTTACTTTCTAAAACAAATTTGCAACTTTAGATATATCTTTAACTCTATACAGGACTGAAATTTTACCAAATATTCGAAATGATAATATTAACGGCTTAACTTCAGAACTTCAGAAACCCTATGGAGGGGGAAATGAGCTGTGTGCATTTAAATGACTGTAGGAGCTTGTGTCTGTTTTACAAAGTTTATGTAGGAGAATTGAATGCTCATAGCCTTCATATTGGAAAAAATATCTTAGAACTTTACTTGAAATATTTCTTTGAAGTAAACTTAACTTGTAATGAAGTGTCAAGCTTCCCTACCTCTCCCCCCCCTTTTTTAACCCTATGTAGGAATATTTTTCTGAAAATGTAAGAAATATTAATTGCAAAAAATAACCCAGCATTTACTCTTTATACTAACTTTTGTTTTCTAGAAACACATGTAGTTTGTAAAATGAGATGGTTTTTAGAATCTTAGCAGGTCATTACCTTTATTGTTCTTTTACATTGCTTGATTATTATGGTATTTTTGTTAAGTTGAGAACTGTTGGAGCATAGAAAACATAGCTTTTCTATGTTTGGGAAAGTGGGGCAGTGTAAATTGAGTAGAGATGAAAAAACAATTTCTGTAGGTCAGAACTATTTTACAACTGGAAACATAACCTTGAATTAATGTATTCTTTATGACATTTTGACAGAGTACTACAGAAATGGTTTCAGAGACGGTGCTCTCTTCCTATGGGAAGCTTTAATTTTAAGCAGAATTTAGCCTTGATGGTTTTATTAAGGAGCTAAACCTTCAGTCAGGGTAGGGAATGTTCTTAAGCAAGTGCCACACCTATATGGTATTTTAATACTTGCTTTATATTTTTAGGAAAATGTTTTGAGATACTTGAAAAGAGAGATACATTTGATCAAATTAAATCAAAATTGAGGTGGACTCTTACTTCACTGGCTTTTATACTTTAGAAGATCTGTTTTATAATATGAAAGGGTTTTTCCACACAGTCCTTACCCCTCCCGGCTCTGCCCCTTTCTGGATGCAGTTATTTTGAAGTAATCCTGGTTCTCCATGAACTGTCTAATTCTGCTTGATATCTTGTATTCTACCACATAAAATTGGTAACGTTGTGACAGGATATGCCCTGTGCTTCAGGAGGCATAAGGCTGTTTTAACATCCTTTATGTATGTATCATAGGGTGCTACTAACTTGGTTCCTGGAGCACATGAGATTGCCATGGCAACAAAAGCTCTTTGAGGGCAGAAATCTTGGCAGAGTGGATGGGTCTTTTGAAGTGCTGGGTATGTTGATAGGAAAGGATCCAGTCAGCAGTAAGCACACAACTATAGGCCAGCAGTCAAGGAAAATAAGCATTTAATTTTCAGCTTTAACTTGTGGGCAAATATATTTTTGAGTTTCCCCTTCTGTAGTAATTTGCCTTCAAAACAAATATTTATGTGAGGTTTTCTTTTCATGTATACACAGTTTTAAGAACATAAGTTTCCAAGGGTGTGCTGTATGTTGTTTTGACAGGCCTAAAAATGGTCTCACTTGTTGTTAAAATCAATATAATGTAATATGTTTTAATATTAATGAGTTTTGATCTTAAAAACACAAAATAATTTTAAAACTCAGCTTTGACCTGCTTACTGTTGTCAAGCTCTTTTTCTTGTAAGACCAGCTTTCTCTATCTAGTCTTCTCTCAGTATCTCAGTCTTCCTCATGGTTTTGCTCTTGTATCCACTCAAGTCTGCTTCTGGACAACTTAAGTTGTGTCTCCAACCCAACATGCCTTCTTTTTTTTCTGTCTCTCCAAACATGACCTGTCTTAGAATTCCCTTTTCAGCTTTTACCTTTGTTAATAAGCTTCCACTGACTGCTGTAACTTCCCGAATGTCTTCCTTCCCAACCTGTTGACTAGCATTTACATATTGAATCTTGAACTTAATATACTTTACACATTTTTTTTGTTTGTGTTTTATATTATATGTTGGACTTTTTGCCATTAAATAAGCTTTCTGTTGTCAGGAATTGTGCCCCTTTTTTGCCAGATGTGTGAATAGTATTTAGTTCGTTGATGGTTTTATTTAATTTGAGATATGTGAATGATCGAAAATCATATTCAAGTAATAGGCTCTTTAGCTTGTAAAAAGTCAAATTTGTAATCATAAACACTGTACTATCTCAAAGATAGTTATTTTTAATACCAGGACCAATAATAATTTGCATAGATCCTTTCTCAGCCACAGTTCTTTATTCTGAAGAATCCAGAAAATGGTTTGGATTACTATTTTCTGTTTACCCAAGAATGATACATAAATAGATGCCTAGATGAGAAGTTAATTCAGTACATATAGTGAATGACTTAGGATACTGGGGCTTAGTTTTTATTTGGAACCACAGTTGAGAATGAGACACATCATTTCTGTATTACACTCATTCTCCTTATGTGTGAATGACTTGTTTGAATCTTTCCATATATTAGTTTGTTTTTATTCTCTTTTTATTCTCTTCTATTATTTCTCTTTCCAAGAAGTAAATGCTGTTAAAACTTTCAGGGAAAGGTATTTCAGGGACACAGTGAAAATTTTGCTGTTTTGACTTAATAGAAGCTTTTAAAATGATAACCCAGTTTTTCTTATTTAAGTTTCTTTTCTTACATCATTGTTCATTTTTGTATAATATTTGATTTTTCCCCCCAGATGCAGTCCCATAGTTTTCCCACCACCATAGCACCCATGAACCATCACCATAGTCCCACTATTTGAAGATGTAAAATACAGTTTCCATTTTTTAGTCCAGTTCAGTATAAAAATAGGAGCACTTTTGGTTTGACAAAAACTTTTAATAGATTTTCTCCCTTCATTCTATTAATGAAGAGGAAGGAAGACTCTAGCTGCTGAGTCAAGTATTTTAAGATTATTATTTTGTCTAATAAAAATCCATTAATTTAGTTACATGCACTTTTTACCTAGAAATGTTAAACTTAGTGCTTTATTTTTAAAAGTAATTATTTGTTGAAGAAATAATCTAAAATACATGATTAAGTTGAATATTCACATTTAACACTTCAGTTTAGGTTAGTGAGCTTGTCTAAAGGGAATGAATGCTTAAGGCCTTAGGTGAGTGTCAGGGTCTTTTGGGTTTGATAATCTTTAGGGATATTCCCCATTACAGGATAGTAATTATTCCCTTTTGTAAAAGCAGTAAAGAAACTCTTGCAATTAACTCTTATGGAAAATGGATTTGACAGTTAATGATTTACATTGGTTCCTTGCTGTTTCTGATTGAAAAAATTATATTTAGGTGAATTTCTTGAAGAATACTTTTTTAAAAGAGATTTGACATTAAAAAATATATATATATTTATTTATTTATACAAGAATGGGGGTACAGGCCAGATTCGCGTGAGAGGATTCACCAGAGACAGAGCAGGGAACAGAACAGGCACACTGACGAAATACACTGCTGAGGGGAGCAGCGGGCATGACAGGAGAGATCTCCCTTGCCATGTGGGACACTCGCCGGCTGGCTGGGACCGAACCGGCGCTGCAGAGGCTGCGGACAGCCTCACAGCGCTGCACTCAACCGCCTGCGCCACCAGGGGAGGCCCAAAGAATACTTTTTAAAGTCATTTTTTAAATTAAAATCTTTATGAAATACAGTGTAAACTTACTGTTTTCTTAAAGTTTACCAAATATATAGTTTTATCAAAATTAGTCATGAGTATTTATTGCACTCTGCTCTAATACAGTGACAGAGTATTATGTTATGGTAAAGGCTGATAATGATTGAGTCTATGTGAATCTCTCTTGATTATTCTCCATTTATATAAGTAGCAGTTTTATATTTTATTTCCTTGTACCTAGTGTTATTTCTTTGTCAGTTTTCAGTAGGACTGACTAATTTTTTTACTTTTATTATGCCATATGATTTTTATTCTTCTCTGAAATCTAACCTGCTAAAATCTGACCTCCTAGGATTAATTAGCTAGGTAATAAGCGTTGCTGAAGTCAGAAACTATGTTGATATCTGAAAATAAAACTGAGAGTAATTTTTACCTCTCTGTGGAGAAGAGTGCATGGGCTTTGACAAAAGTCTTTTTTTTTTAAGCTTATTTCTCTGATTGCATCTGGGTATAATTGATTGCAGTCACTTAATGTGTGACTACTACTAGATATAAGGACTATTGCCATATCTCCCTCAAGTGAATTTGATACTAAAATTAAAAACTTGGGCCTCCCGGTGGCGCAGCGGTTGAGCGCTGGGTTGCGAAGCTGCCGGCGACCTCTGCGGCGCCGGTTCGATCCCCGGCTGCTCCCGGCCACCGGAGGAGGGTCCCACATGGCGCGCAGACCTCTCCTGCCGCCCGCTGCTCCCCTCAGCAGTGTCCTTCGGTCTTCTGCCTGCTCTGCTCCCCGCTCTGGCTCTGGTGAATTCTCTCACCCTCCCGTGCTTCTGACTGTACCCAGTGCATGTGTAAACAAAACAAACAAACAAATAAATAAATAAATAAAAAACATGCCTCTAAAAAAAAATATTAAAAAAAAAAAAAAAAAAAAAATAAAATTAAAAACTTAATTTTTTCTCATGTAATATCAAGATTTACTTAGAAAGCATCAGGTGTCTGAACATGAACTTTAATGTCAACCACTTGTGAATTAAAGGTGTATCAAGTACTTACTGAGTAATAGAAATGTTTTTGGCATAATGTGGATTAAGTTCATTTGGATTTATAATTATTGATTGTGGTTGCTGTGTTAAACTATAATATGTCCTGATAAAGGACTTTCTTTTGAATACCTTCCTGAGGAAGGTATTGAGGAAGTAAATTGAGTCAAAAAAATACATTAGATGATCCCTTTGGGTTATTGAGAGTAAAGACTATATTGATCAAGTTAAATACTTGTCAGGGACATTCTTTGGTACTGAATGAAACACAGTTAGTTTACTAATTAATTCCTGAAACTTGTGGCTCTTGTTTGAGTTTTTCTTTCACTCTGCCTTTCTCTCGTTCTTCTATGTTTGTAAATCTGTTTAGTTAATTGACTAAGGATGATAGGCAGAGCTATGTCTGCCAAGGACCAGATGTTCCTCTTTGCTTACTGTGATACTCTTAACTTTTTACTGACTTACAGAAAAGGGGTTGGGCCAGCTCAGAGAAGAAGTGGGAAACCAACTAATTAGGACTTGTTTTGGGTTCAAGAAAAATTCATAAAGGGAGCATTGATGTTCATTACAGAGCATGAGGTTAGGGGCACTACCCCATGTTTTTAAGCTCAGCCTCACTGGTGAAAACTGGAGATCAAATATTAAGTCAGCTGTTCTATCCATTGGAGCTCTTCTGCTCTAAGAAAACATGAATACCTTAATCATAGCAGAACTGCAAAACAAAAAGTGAGTGTTGTGTCTTGTTAAAATAGTTAAGGTGAAGAACTTATCTTTTAGCTAGATTAAAAAAATTCTTATCAATCTTATATCAGTTTGATCTCTAATTCCTTTGACTTGGGTTGAATTATAGTAGTTGAAAAAGCTGACTCCTATTATTTTCTTTCAGACACATTTATAAATTACTTTTACAGCACTAACCTAAGAATTATAATATTATTTTTCATGTAATTTGAAACAAATAGCAACTATCTAGAAGTGCAATAATTTGACTTTGGCTTTTACTCTGAGTGAAATGGGAAGCCTTCAAGAGGACACCTGACTTAGTGTTTCAACAGAATCACCCTGGTTGCTGTGTAAAGACTTGGATAGAAACAAGTGACCAGTTAGGAGGCTATTCAACATGGGGTTAAAGTTTATAATTATGTATAAATAGATGACGTATATATAAACATGAGGTAGATCTGATGGCTATTATGCCTGAGTAACAAAGATTAAGTTACTACTAATTGAGAAAAAGGAAGACAGAAGAAGGCTTTGTTTTGTTTTTAAAGAAATAAGGTTGGGAATCCCCTTATCAACATGTTAAATACCTGTTATGCATCTAGTTAGAGATATTATTAGGTAATTGGATAGTCTGGTCTGGGACTCTGGGTAGAGATGTGAGCTAGAGGTAACAGCTTGGGAGTCATCTGAGTATGTATGGAATTTAAAGCCATGGAATCAGTGAATGTAGATGAAGACAAGATGAACTCAAAAGACTATGTATGCTCTTCAACAATTAGATGTTGGGTTGATGAGCAAGAGAGATTTGAGAGGGCATGTCCAGAAACATAGGAAGAAAACAAGGCAAGTATGGAATCATGACAAGAAATGAATTCAAGGAAGATGGACTCTTAACAGTAGCTGCAGTTGATAGGTCAATTAAGATTGATTAATAATTGACCAGTTAATTTAACAACATAGACATCATTGGTGACTTTGAAAGGAACAATTATATTAGAGTGGAGGGGACAGAAGTCTAGGGACCTAGAGTGGAAGTAAAAAAATTTGAAACAGCAAATTTAGCTTTTCGATCTAATAAAATGCCATCTATGGGAAAGGTAGAAGGGGAGATTGTTACTGTGGTTGTGGGAAGAAGTAAATGAGTCAGAAATAAATTAAGATTAGAGTAAATAGAGTCAATAGAGATGAAAAAACTAATGATACATAAGGGAGGGGGAGAATTGCTTGAGTGGGCAAGAGAAGGATGGATTAAATGCACATTTGGAGGTGTTTGAAAGCATAGTCAGGTGATTGGAAAGGCCAGAATTGCTACAATAATTAAATAAAATTATCCTCATTAATTGGTTTGCACAAGGAAGGGGGGGGTGTGTGTGTGTGAGAGAGAGAGAAAGGTATGCTTTAGGGGATATTTAATTTGTGGAATATATAGAAAAGAATATATACTTAGATTAAATACAGAGTATGTGCTCTGTGGATAGAAAACTTCCATTTTAACTTACATAACTATATTTGGTGTCATCTATATGCATTTCTGATTAATATTTAGATCAAGGATACCACAAGGAAAGCTAATTAATCTGAACTGAACAAAGCCCCAATTATATGTCATCACACTCAAGAGTTTTTGTAGATATTAGAACTGGAATAGAAAGTGGTGTGGCAATTTATAATTACATGTCAAGTTAAAAAGTGAGTTATCCTGTAAGAACAAAATAGTGGTTACCAGAAGAGAGGGAAAAGGACAGGTGGGTTAATCAGATAAAAAGAGTCAAGTAGAAAATAAACTTAAAAAAAAAAAAAAAAAAGAGTCAAGTTTATTATAATGGATGGAAACAGCAGTTCAGTACTGAACACAATGTAGTATATCCTGGTGCTAATTTATAAGACTGTATACCTAAAACTTGTGTAACGTTATAAACTAATGTTACCTCAATTTAAAAAAGAAAGTGAGTTACTCTACTGGTAGAAATGCAAAATGGTGCAGGCTACTTTGGAAAACAGTGTGGTCATTCCTCAGAAAGTTAATCAGAGTACCGCATGACCCACAAGTCCACTCTAAGTGTATACCAAAGAGAGTTGAAAACATGTCCACTCACTCAAAAATTTGCATGAGTGTTTATAGCAGCGTTATCCAAATAGTCAAAAAGTAAAAACACACCAAGTAACTCTCACCATTTAATATATTATCAATCCATACAATGGAATGTTACTAAGAAAAATATGAACTATATTACTCATACGTGCTACAACATGGATGGATCTGGAAAACATGCTAAGTGAAAGAAGTCAGTTACAAAACACCTCATATTATATGCCTTCATTTCTATGAAATGTCCCCACACTGGCAAATCTGTAAAGATAAAGTAAATTAATGATCACCTAGGCCTGGAGCAGGTTCAGAGAGTACTATGGGAGAAGGGGGAAAGAGGAATTGACTGCTAATAGATAATGGGTTTCTTGGGAGGGAGTGTGTGTGATAAAGATGTTCCAAAATTGATAATGGTTATTTGTGGTTGTATAACTGTGATTACACTGAAAACCATATACTCTTCTATGGTATGTGAACCATCTCAGTTATATAATTGTGTAAAAGAAGTGAGTTGTATATGCTTAGTGACTAATAATAAGCTTTGTTCCCACCACTAAAATGTCTCTGATCAATTCCTATACGTTGTTGGTGAGAATGCATATTTGTACAACTCTTTTGGAAGGGACTTTGGCGGTATCTAAATACTCAACATTTTTATTGCTTTTATTTAGCATTGGGGTATATGAGAGGGTTATGTTTAGCCATAACATCATCTACAGTTTTTGTTAACCTATTCAAATTTATGTTGAATGTGATCTTGGCAAGGATTCTTTATTATTTTTTAAATGAAATTTTACTGAGTTACCATTGTTTTACAGTGTTAAATAGGTTTCAAGAATATAGCCCTCATACCTTACTGCACCCACCACCAAAGTTCTAGTGGCATTCACATTATAAAATTGACCTCCTCTTCCCATTCCTCCTGCCCTCTACCCTCTTTCCCTCTAGTAAACATTATACTCAGTGTCTATGAGCACTTGTTTTTGACCCTGTTATTAATGTTTTGACCTGCAATGTAACATTCCAGAGATTTTCCTCCGGTTCCGGCCGCCCTTGGTGGCACAGGGGTTAAAGTCTCAGAGCTGTCAATCTATCATGTCTGCCTGTGAGTTCGATCCTTGCCAGGGAACTGGCCTACGGGTGCTGCAGATTTCTTCTGTCACGCCCTCTGTTCCCCTTGTCAGTGTATTTCAGTCAGTCTGCCTGTTCTGTTCCCCACTCTGTCTCTGGTGAATCCTCTCACCCCCCCCCCCCGCACCTCTGGCCTGCATCCCAGTTCTTGTATATGCATAAATAAATAAAAATAAAGAAAAAAGATTTTCCTCCAGCAATACAAGAACACATACGGACATGGTGATAATTGTGGCATTATTTATAATAGCAAAATATTTGAAATCTAAATGATAAAACAGATGAGCGTGATTAAATTATGGTAAAGTCACATTGCAAATAGATAAATGAGTAAGGAAACCACCATGAATTAATACGGAATGCTTTCTAGGATTTTATGGGTAAGTTGCTACAAGCGAAGTGCAAGAGAGCATCTATTTTACACTGTCATATGTAAGAAAGAAGGCAAATAGGAAAAGACACATATGGTTGTAAATGAAATACAGGGATAATAAACTAGAAACCATGGACACAGTGTAGGAACAGGATGGAAAAGATGAGGAATTGGAATGGGATTAATAGAATAGAGGGGGTCATGACATTACTAAATATATCTTTTCATATGGCTCTGACTTTTGAAACTCTGTTAATGTTTCATATGTTGATAAAAATGATAAATTAGAGAAAACAAAAATGAAAGTGCACTAAAACAGAAATACTTGTTTTTGAATTGCACCGATTTCAGATGAATAACATAATAACATGGGAGATTTAAAATAAATGACTTTGAACTCAGTATTTGGACTTAACTGGCCTCCAGGTTAAAGACCAAAAAAGAGCTCTTAAAATATATTAAAACTCTGGTTTGTTGACTTGCCTTTTTTGTGCAGACCTACAGGTTAACAAATCCCAAACTCCTCTGTATATATATCAGGACTGAGAAAATATTTATGGGTAGTAGAAGTCAGTTTTTTTAATTGTTGGAAGATGGGGTTTTATTAATGATTATTATTAAATATTTAATTTTATTTATGCATATAAGAACTGGGGTGTAGGCCAGAGATGTGGGGTGAAAGGATTTCTGTGGGGAGCAGAACAGGTGGATCTACTGTAATACAGTGCTGAGGGAAGCAGCAGGGTAGACAGAAGAGGTCTGCTGTACCAGTGAGTTTCCTCCCTTGCTGGGGATCTAACTCATGCTGCAGAGATAGCTTGGTAGCCCTGTGACTTTAACCCCCTCCACCACCACGGATGCCCAGAAGATGGGGTTTTAAATATGAAAAAGAAATGTTTAGAAGGAAGAAATACTCTAGTGTTCATTTGGAATTTGAAGTATCAGTATAAACTCATCTTTTTGTTCTCCTGTCAATCCGTCCATCTTTTTATCCAGCTATTGAAGTAATTTATAGATGAGACGTGTTTGTGTGATTGTGCCTGAATATGTGGATATATGTATGCATTAATTTAATGTTCTTCTTTACCCTCTTGCATGGATATGCTTGCAGGAATTTCAGTCAAAAAGTTGATTTTTTTTTTTAAGATGTATTCATTCATGCATACAAGAACTGGGGCACAGGCCAGAGGTGTGAGGGGTGAGAGGATTCACCAGAGACAGTGGGGAACAGAACAGGCAGCTTGACTGAAATGCACTGCTGATGACAGTAGCAGGCAAGTCAGGGGAGGTCTGCTGTGCCATGTGGGTCTGCTTCTTGGCCTGCTGGGGATCGAACTCATGCTTCAATGGCTGCGGATAGCTTCATAGGCTGCTCTTAACCCCTTGAGCCACCAGGGAGGCCCCTCGGTCAAAAAGTTTATCATTGATTAAGCTTTCTAGGTAAGATGTTGCCAAAAAACTCATTTAGTAAACCCAATGTATGGACAGGTTATATATAACAAAGAAGTCAAGAATATGAATTCAAGAAAGGAAAACGTAAAATAAATGGTGTTAGGGAAACTGGATAGTCATATGCAAAAAAATGAAACTAGACTACTGTCTCACACTGTACACAAAAATCAATTCAAAATGCACAAAAGATTTGGATGTAAGACTTGAAACCATAAAATACATAGAAGAAAAGAAGAAGAAGTAAGCCTAAAAAGAAAAATCTCAAAAGGAAAATGTGAAAAGATGCTATTCTTTAAAAAATTTTACTATCTGTAGTACTTTACTTTTGAAAGGTCTGACATTAGGATACTAACATTTGTTAAATCTGTGTCATGGAGACATGAGTCTTAGATTTTGTATGTATGTGCTAAAATATTTTTAGTCTTAAAAAACTGAATTCTGGTGGGACCTCCCCTGGTGGTGCAGTGGTTGAGCGCTGGGCTGCAAAGCTGCCTGCAGCCCCTGCAGTGCCAATTTGATCCCCGGATGGGCGAGGGTCCCACATGGTGCAACAGACCTCTCCTGCCACGTCCGCTGCTCCCCTGAGCAGTGTATTTTGTCGTTCTGCCTGTTCTGTTCCCTGCTCTGGCTCTGGTGAATTCTCTCACTCTCCCGCGCTTCTGACTGTACCCAGTGCTTGTATAAATAAATAAATAAATGAATAAATCTTTAAAACAAAACAAAACAAAACCTGAATTCCGGGCCTTCCTGGTGGTGCAAGGGGTTAAGCACCGCACTATGAAGCAATCTGTAGCCTCTGCAGCAAGAGTTTGATCCCACATGGTGCAGCAGACCTCTTTTGACTCACCTGCTGCTCCCCTCAGCAGTATATTTCAGTCAGGCTGCTTGTTCTGTTCCCCACTCTGTCTCTGGTGAATCCTCTTACCCCCTGCATCTCTGGCCTGTACCCCAGCTCTTGTATGCATAAATAAATAAATCTTTAAAAAGAAACTGAATTCTATTATGTTATAAACCTAAGTTGAAATGTGTAAGGGCAGACTACATTTTAGGGAAACTTTAGAGACTTGATACATACACAGCTTCTGTAAATCATCAAGAGAAAGCTCCTTCTTAGAAATATTGTAAAAAGACACATTTGGTATTTGCCAGAGAAAAGCTACTGGCAAGATGCTATGGGAAAATGGTTTTATTTATTTTTTATTTTTTTTTAATTAAGGAAATTGTCTTTTTTTTTTTTAAAGATTTATTTATGTATTTATGCAAGCACTGGGTACAGTCAGAAGCGCAGGAGGGTGAGAGAATTCACCAGAGCCAGAGCAGGGAACAGAACAGGCAGACCGATGAAATACACTGCTGAGGGGAGCAGTGGGCAAGACAGGAGAGCTCTGTTGCACCATATGGGACCCTCGCTGGCGGCCAGGGATCAGGGATCCAACTGGTGCTGCAGAGGCCGTGGACAGCTTCACAGCCCAGCGCTCAACTGCTGTGCCACCAGGGGAGGCCCGGGAAAATGGTTTTTAAAAAAGAGACCATAGAGCTTCCCTTGTGGCCTAGGGGTTAAGTCTCAGCGCTGTTGCCACTATAGCTGAATTTGATCCCAGCCAGGGAGCTAACCTGCATATGGCACAGCAGACCTCTCCTGTCTCATCTGTATTTCAGTGGATCTGCCTGTACTGTTCCCTATTATGTCTCAGGTGAATCATCTCATCCCCTGGTTCTTCTGTGCAGAAGTAAAAAATAAAAATAAAAGAGACCTTAATCAGAAAATGATTAATTTAAAATATTGGACTCTCTTAGGAGCAAAACTATATATTATAAACTCCGTGTGTGTGTGTATATATATATATAGAGAGAGAGAGAGAAAGAGTGTTAAGCTTGTGTGTGTGTGTGTAGAATGTGATAAACTTGTGTGTGTTTGTATAGTGTTAAGTGTGTGTGTGTATAGAGTGTTAAGTGTGTGTGTGTGTGTGTCTGTATGTATTTTGGCCAGTAAAGTTGTTTTGAATATATGTTTTTAAAAGTTGAAGTTTAATAAATTCATTAATTAAAAAGGGTAACCTGTGTTTGATAATACAGTTAACTTTTAGAGGTTTCTGTTCATATATGTGTTTAACATCTTCTGTACACTGATTGTTGAGATGCTTCTCTGGAGCTCTTAAACTTTAGCACAAATCAGTATCATCTAGAGAGTTTGTTAAAACAGACTGCTAGACCACATCCCCAGAGTTTTTCATTCAGTGGGTTTGGGATGGGTTAGAGGATTTGCATCTCTAATAAGTTCCCCTGTGATCTGATACTATTGATTGGAGGACCACACTTTGAAACCTGCTGGTATATAATTATAAAGGAAAAATATGTATATGAATAGCAACTAAGATCTGTCTTTGATACACAGGTAATTATTTTCATTTTGGTCTATGAACCTGTTAATTGTATATAAAAAACATTCGTTCACTTTGTAGAGAATTATTTATATCTTAAGACATGTGTTTATAACTTTAATATGTAGGTGAGGACTTCATTGGCTTAGCGTATTTGCTGAACAAAACTGGGCTGTTTGTAGTATATTGAGTATATGTTAAATGTTATTTAGATGGATGAGAATAAACTCCTTAGTAAGCAGAAAAATTGAAAAGTAAAGTGATGTAAAGAAAAATTGTGAGCCTTCTAATACATAATTAAGCAAGAAAAGCAATAAAGTACATTTTTAGGAGATATATTTGGTAAAATTATTTTAAAAAGCATGGGAATGATAAAGCTAAATTCAGCCCTGTGATTACCTCCCAGAGGAGAGTATTTTTGTCCATACCTTACATATATGATACAAATATTATTCTTTTTAGTATTTTTTTTTTTAATTTTTTCTAGAGGCATGTCTTATTTATTTATTTATTATTTGTTTGTTTGTTTGGTTTATACATGCACTGGGTACAGTCAGAAGTGCGGGAGGGTGAGAGAATTCACCAGAGCCAGAGCCGGGAGCAGAGCAGGCAGAAGGACCGAAGTACACTGCTGAGGGGAGCAGCGGGCGGCAGGAGAGGTCTGCGCACCATGTGGGACCCTCCTCCGGTGGCCGGGGAGCAGCTGGGGATCGAACCGGCGCCGCAGAGGCCGCGGGCAGCTTCGCAACCCAGCTCTCAACCGCTGCGCCACCGGGGAGGCCCCCCTTTTTAGTATTTAATAAAAATAATTAAATATCAAAGCAAAATACTGTTTGATTCATAGAAAAATCATTTTTTTCATGAAAATTGAAGCTTTATGCTCTTAATTGAGCTTGCTAAATACTCTAGGCCATCAGTATCTGATTGAATTTCTGCTTTGTTGAAAAATTTTAATCTGCGCTGTCAAATATGGCTAATAAGAACTTGAAATGTGACTGCTACATCTGAGAAACTGAATTTTTAATTTTAATCATTTAAAGTTCATATTTAAACAGGCACATGTGGCTGGTATCTGCTGCTTAAATAGCACAGCTCTAGGCAATTTAGAACATGAATTATCTTTGAATTACTAATCTATTAATAATTCTCCTTCAGAATATACAGTGTTTGGTTTGCTGACAGTTTTGTTAGGTTGCTGGTTTTTGACTGTTATATTGCATTCTTTAATTTCAACTTCTGCTTCTTGTGTTCACTGAGGCAGTTTGATTTACTCTCTAGTGCCTTATATCCCTAAAACTGGGTCTTCAGGATCAAAAACTACTGAATTAATGTTTATTGGAAACAGTAGTATATTATGTGTAATGTCATTTAAAATGTTCATAGAATCATGCTTTTTAAATTTCAACGTTTATTCACTTTCATTTTCTATTAACTTTGTTTTAAATATATTTTATTAGCTTTTCTGAGCCCCCAAACAAAATTCTTATTAATTTTGATTATACCTGAGTCATTAAGTATTACTTGTTGTGAACCACACATTCCCGAGAAATGCAGAGTGATAGAGGAAATAGACTCTGAGTTAAGATGTGAACATATTCGGAGGTATTTTAGGAAGCAGAATGTGTCTGAGAAAAACATATTGAATAGTCATGCAAAGAGAACAATCAAAAATGTTTATATACACTACTTTGTTATTTTGTCACTTGATTGTAATGGAGTTTGTGCATCAAAGTGCTTTGTAATGTTTTTATTACTGTCTGAAAGTTGTGAACGTTTAACTTTAATTTGCAACATATGTATTTGTAAAAGAGCTCCTACCTGTAATATATAAAGAACATTTACAAACAGGATAGACAATCCAGTTTTAAAAAAGTACAAAGAATCTAAATGCACACTCTATTAAAGAAGATAATGTGAATGACTAATAACACCTGTAAACATGTTCAATGTCGTTAACATTGTTATCAGAAAAATGGTAATAATAAAATCACAATGGCATACACTGCATATCCATTAGAATCTAAAAAAAATTGATAACATGTACATGTGGAACAACTAAAACTGTCAGGTGGAAGTAAAACTATGTAGTGATTGTGGAAAATTGTTTGCATTTTATCACATAAAATTTTTACCTTTTGAAATTTATTCATAGTGATCCCAAATGTGAAACAACCAGATTATTTATTAGTGGACAAATAGATTTTAAAATACAGTGGTACATCCATATGAAGGAAAACTACTCAGTGACCGAAAGGAACAAAATATTGATACATGCGTACATCTGTGGCTGAATCTAGAAAGTATCAAGGGAGTGAAGAGACCTGCATACTCTTATGAGTCTATCTATAAGAAACTTCTCTATCCTAATGATTTTCATGTCCTTTCTGTTATCTAGATGATAGTTGTTGACTTTACCTATTTAATTTTGTTACACTAATTTGTGATGCTGTAACTTTGTTCTTCATCCTAGGTTGACAGCTTATTATAGTATTAGATGTTTTCCAAATGAATCCCGTAATGTAGTGCCTAGAAGAGCACTTTTAAAATTATATGCAAATAAATGGTAGCTAAAAGTTTTAAGAGTAGTTGTTTGTGGATAATAGAAGTAACTGGTGAATTACAAAATTATTATAGTAAAGGCTTACCTTCAATAAAAGGACCCGTGTATGACTGGCTCAGATAGAGAAATTTAGATTTCAGGAGGGAGTCCAACATGAAAACAAAGTCAGGTCTCCCGGGAATTAAAAATAAGAACAGAATCTGTTCTCTCTGTTAGGGGCCATAGTATTTTGGTTCAAGTTCCCAAATGGAGATCTGCTTTTCATTCTTTTACAGGTGAGCCTCCTTTACTCATTTATCACTTTGCCCAAATTCATAAGCTCTCCAGCTTAAACTTATCTTTGTATCTGCTTCTTGGGTTCAGTTCACAAGAGAAAACATTTGGTAAATAATAAGCCAGTGCATTGATTAGTTTTGGATTGGCTGCCATGTCTCATCCAGTTGGAGGGGATTAGGGAGGTGAGTCTTGTTAACTGATAGAAACATGGCTGTCTAGGTTTACCCATTTAACTGGGACTGTGAATGGCTGTTGTACGTAAGTGTATTATAAAAGTAATTAAATGAATTCTCTGTTTAATAGATTACTTTAATTACTTGTATGCATTGTCATTAGCTCACTTTCTTGGAGCACCTGCTATAAAAATATAGTGTTAGGTGATTGTACTACAAGGATGGCTAAAGGCAAATATAATCTCTACTCCAAAGAATTCAGTCTTCGTAGAAGAGACATATGAACAATAATACTGTATAGTAATAGTAAGCATGTAATTCTAATGCACATAAATTACTTATTAATCATACCAATAAGGGCTCAGAATTGAATTTTTGACTCTCAGACAGGGTGACCTTAAGTAACTTTCTTAGTCTTTCTTAGCCATCTTTTTTAAAAAGATTTATTTATTTATGCATACAAGAATGGGGGTGCAGGCCAGAGGTGTGGGGGGCGAGAGGATTCACCAGAGACAGAGCGGGGAACAGAACAGGCAGGTAGACTGAAATACACTGCTGAGGGCAGCAGTGGGCAAGCCAGGAGAGGTCTGCTGTGCCATGTGGGTTGCTCCCTGGCCAGGGATCGAACTCATGCTGCAGTAGCTGCGGTCAGCTTCATAGGTTGCGTCTTAACTCCTTGAGCCACCAGGAGACCCTTTCTTAGCGATGTTTAAAATGAGAGGTATGCTTCACTTCATTTTGTCACCCAAGGGTAGTGTACATGAAAGAGTCATGTAAAACTGTAAAGTGTAACAAAAATTTTATAATTTCTTTTTGCCTTTAGTTCTAGTGTAATCTTTATTTTTGAAGGACTGTGTTTTCCTACTATTACACCCTAGGAACTTCTACTTTCTTTTCATGTAGACATTCATTTTCATTGTGATTTTTTTTAATTGTGTTGTGTCCTTTTATACGTTACTACTCTCTTAATAGACTCTGACATTTTATCAGACTCTTTCCTTATGTATTCTTTTACCTTCCTGTATTTATTTTTACTCTTCTCTTTGAATTTAACATTTGAGCTTTATTTTACTATTTTTTTATTATTAAAAAATTTTTTAAAAAAAGATTTATTTTTTATTTATATGTACAAGAACCGGGGTACAGGCCAGATGCACAGGAAGGTGAGAGGATTCACCAGAGATAGAGTGGGGAACAGAACAGGCAGACTGATGAAATCCACTGCTGAGGGGAGCAGCCGGAGAGACAAGGAGGGTTCTGCCTTGCCATGTGGGATCTCGCCGGCTGGCCAGGATTGAACCGGCGCTTCAGAGGCTGCGGACAGCTTCACAGCGCGGCACTCAGCCGCCTGAGCCACCAGGGGAGGCCCACATTTGAGCTTTATTATAAATATGTGAAGCTATAATTTCAAGCAATCTTTATATAATTTGTTTCTCATTTGAGGCAGATATGTGCCACTGGACTGTTAGACATGGACTGTTAAATAAAATGTTCACTAACATTTGGCTGCCTATTTTATTGGATGAATGAGTACTCCACTTTTTCTATTGGCAATTTACATTAAGCTAGTCATAACCAAAACTAGTTCTTCAAAAAGGTGGCTGACATGTGTTTATTAAATGTATCTTGTATAATGAATGAAACAGTATGGTAATGAATTCTGGAATTTAAATAATAGCATTCAAATAATGATTTTGAAGGAAGCATACTTACCAATTTTTCTCCTCAAATTATATTTTCAATATACACACATGTACGTACACACATACCTGCAAAGTTTAAAAATATAAAAGTATTAAGGTATAAAAAAATACCCTTCTCTCTAGTACAGAATTTATACTCTCATTTTTTTTTTCAATTTTCTGAAAAATTTGTGATTGATCTCCCCAAACCAGAGGTATAATCTAGATGACTTATTGCATTTGCAATCATCACCCCTTTTAAGTCTTTTAAAATCTAGCACAGGGCCTCTGTGGTGGCGCTTGTGGTTGAGCGCCGCGCTGTGGAGCTGTCCACAACCTCCACAGTGTGAGTTCGATCCCAGCCGGCTGGCGAGAATCCCACATGGCGAAGCAGATCTCTCCTGTCGAGCCTGCTACTCCCCTCAGCAGTGTATTTCATCAGTCTGCCTGTTCTGTTACCCACTCTGACTCCGGCGAATCCTCTTACCCTCCCGCACATCTGGCCTGTACCCTTGTTCTTGTATAAAAATGAATAAATCTTTAAAAAAAATGAATAAATAAAATCTAGGTCCTCCCTGGTGGTGCAGTGGTTGAGTGCTGGGCTGCGAAGCTTGCCTGCAGCCTCTGCAGCGCCAGTTCGATCCCAGGCCACCAGCGAGGGACCCACATGGTGTGCAGACCTCTCCTGCTGTGCCTTCAGCAGTGTGCTTCATCAGTTTGCCTGTTCTGCTTCCCACTCTGGCTCTGGTGAAGTCTCTCACCCTCCTGCACTTCTGACTGTACCCAATGCTTGTATAAATAAATAAATAAATCTTTAAAAAAAAAATAAAATCTAGCACAGACTCTCTGCCCTTTTTGGTTAGACCTTTCCTTTTGTTATACTTGTCTGGTTTTTGAGAGGGTATGTCTGGTTGCTTCCTGATGTCATTTAGCTTCTTCCATATATCTTACCCCCTTCCCCCTACCTCTCTGTATTTTATATTTTGGGTAAGTGTATAATTGAAAATCTAGATAACTTAAAAATCACCCTTAATCTTACCACCACATCAGTATATGTGAAATGATTTTAGTCCTCATCTTTCTTTTTGTTCAAAGAATACAAAAGAAAGATGAGTTTATGCTAATTATGTATAAATCTTAAAATTTAGTATAAATAAAATATCTAGATTTATTTATGTCCACAAATATTATTGTCTCTAGTTTGTGATATTCTGTTTGAGTGTAAATTCACATTAAATTCATGTTACCTCTACGGTTTACCTTAAAAATATTTAACGAGGGCCTCCCCTGGTGGTGCAGCAGTTGAGCGCTAGGCTGAGAAGCTGCCCGCAGCCTCTGCAGCTCCAGTTGGATCCCTGGCTGCTGGCGAGGGTCCCACATGGCGCGGCAGACCTCTCCTGCCACGCCCGCTATTCCCCTCAGCACTGTATTTTGTCGTTCTGCCTGTTCTGTTCCCTGCTCTGGCTCTGGTGAATTCTCTCACCCTCCCACGCTTCTGACTGTACCCAGAAAAATGTTCATTTGCATTTTTATTTTGTGTTAATATAAGCATTGATTAAGTCAAACTTTTAGTTAAAAGATCAAGTCTTAAAATTTATATCAGTATTTGTTTAGTTTTGGGAAGTGAATATTGCTTAATGCAAAATGTTTTAATGATTGTTTAAGAACATGGATTCTTGTGAGAGTAGACATTTTGGTGTTTTACTAGTTTGAATTCTCCTTCCTTTTTCTTGTATTTGGGAAGCAACTGATAGGTTCTGTCACATTAGATCTTGAAATACTGATATCCGTCCACAAACATGGAAATAGGAGTAGATAGATCTATTTTTATAAAAACTGTATTTTTATTGGGGTAATATTGGTTTATAACACTGTATATTTCTTAGGGTTATGGATTCACACCTTTTCAGATGTATCTTACCACGCATGCTCACCACTAAAGCACCAAGCATCTTCCACCTTAGTCCATTAGGCTCCCTCCTCACTTTGTTTCCCACCTGCTTTCTTTCCCTCTGGAGCCCTAACTTCTGTACTTAGGTTTAGTTTTATCTGTTACATTGTTTTCTTTGTTTACATTCCACATGAATGAGATCACCTGGTATTTGTCTTACTTCTGATTTACACTGCTTAGCATAATCTCTTCTACTTCTGTGTTGTTCAAGATAGCAAGATGTCATCATGTTTTTTATAGTTGAGTTGTATTCTATTGTGCATATATATATATATATATATATATATATATACACATATTTCCTTAATCCACTCATGTGTTTTTGGGCACTTAGTTTGTTTCCATAATTTGACTTACTGTATGTAGATAATGCTGTCATGAACACAGGAGTGTGTATATCCATTCAAATGAGTATTTTTGCATTATTTGGCTAGATACCTAGGAGTGGAATTGGTAGAGCAAATGGATGATCTATTTTTAAAATTTTGAGAAACATCCATCCTGTTTTCCATAGGGACTGGACCAGTCCACATTCCTGCTTTGTTGCATGAGGGTTCCTTTTTCTTAGCACCTGCAACTCTGGTTTTTTTGTTTTTTTTTTTTTTTTTTTTTAATCTGTATGGGTCATTCTCATGGGTGTGAGGTGGTATCTCATTGTGGTTTGGATTTATATTTCCCCGATGAGAAGTAATGATGAACATTTTTCTTGGGTATGTTGACTATCTGTATGTCTTAGGTGCAGTAGTGTCTAACTCTTCTGCCATTTATTTATTTATTTATTTATTTTTTTGGCTTGTTTTTGAGTTACATGAGTTCTTTGTGCATCTTGGGTATTATCCCCTTGTTGGATGTATGACGTACAAATATTTTCTTCCATTTGTTAGGGTTTCTTTTCATTTTTTGTATCAGAGTATTCTTTTCCAAACTCAAATCCCTCCCATACCAGACATAAGATCCCAGTTTTTGATTTCCTTTCCTAAACCTGAATTACAAAAACCTCCATGTCTGCTTCATCATCCACTTTATCTTTTGTATATGTGTGTCTATACATATATGCTCATATTTGAAAAGTCTTTTATTTATTTTGACAATTATTTTATAAATATGCCTCCCTTGAACAGCTGAATTTGAATCTCTTGGTTGAGGTAAATGTAATCATAATGATTCTGTATGTGTACATTTAATGGCCCACTAGCAATTGAGCAGAGTTTATGGTTTGGAAAGAAGATATATGCGTTTACATGTGCCATATTAATATATTGAGATATAAAAGGTGATCTTGATCTTTCAAGTTATAAACTGCATTACAGGAACAAAAAATAGAAGAGGAAAATTTCTCCTATTCAAATTAATCTTACCAAATTAAGTAGTTTAATTTTTATTGAAAATGATCTTTTTGTTGTTTTCTTAGGAAATATTGATTTTTCTTCATGTGTATGATTTAAATGAATTGTCTAATTATCTTGTTCTGTAATATACCAAATTGCCCTAATCTACTTTGATTATTGACTCCCAACATCCTCAGAATATGCTATACTTTTAGAAAGTGTGAAATAAAAAGGGCATCTGTGGTAATAGCAGCTGCGATGGAAGGTTGCTTAGTGTATCAAAATTTCTTTGTGTTTCATAACTCTGCACCCAAGTTTAATTCAGGAAGTATTTACTGAGCATCAATCATTGAGCACTCTTAGTGGTTTGGGTGGGCCTCAAGTTAACTATTGTGAAGGAAGTTAGTTCTAGTGCTGGGTGTGAGGACCAGACTGATAAGAAGAAATACGAAGGGTCAGGAGGAAGGAGCCACCTCCAAATTGGTAGACTCAAAATACACTGATTTCACAGAACAATTTAGAGACACAGCCCTGAATCATGACTTAGAAATTGCTATTTGGGAGATTTTTTTTTTTTTTTCCAAAAGAAAGTGTGGATCTTTTACAGCATTTTTTTTTTTTTAAATCTCATGGCCTTTAGCATATTTTTATTAGTGATTATAGCAAGCAAGAAGCATGAAAATCATGGTATACCGCCCTATCTTTTTTTGTTTGTTTGTTTCACTTTTCATTGTCCTAGGTCTCTTCAAGATTCAGTTTCACCCTATTAATTCTCATAATGTTAATTAAAAAAAAAAAAAGAAAAAGGGAGGGGCCATATTTAAGGGAATATGGGAATAGAGGGCACTGGTGGGAAGGAAAGCTAGAAAAGTCAAGACAGGACTATAAATCCAATGGTTAAATAGTAATAAGAGTGATTTTATGATGGAGATTTCTAAAAATAAAAATCTAAAATTATTTGAGACGTGATAGTAAAAGTTAAATACATAATAAGCATTTCAAGGAGACAGTTTTTTTTTTTATTTTATTTTTTATTTTTTTTAAAGATTTATTTTTATTTATTTATTTGTTTGTTTGTTTATACAAGCACTGGGTACAGTCAGAAGTGCGGGAGGGTGAGAGAATTCACCAGAGTCAGAGCAGGGAGCAGAGCAGGCAGAAGGACCGAAGTACACTGCTGAGGGGAGCAGCGGGCGGCAGGAGAGGTCTGCGCGCCATGTGGGACCCTCCTCCGGTGGCCGGGGAGCAGCCGGGGATCGAACCGGCGCTGCAGAGACTGCGGGCAGCTTCGCAACCCAGTGCTCAACCGCTGCGCCACCGGGGAGGCCCCTCAAGGAGACAGTTTTGAGGAACAGCATAGTTTTGGTTTAAGTGTTTGTCATGCTTATTTTGAAAAGAATTAGTCTTGCTACATATCATATTAAATGGTTTAAAATAACCAGTGAGTGGAACAGCTGTTGGGTGCAATTAATGATTCCATGAAGTTCAGAAATCTTGGTTGTTTTCAAGATTAAGTTGAATTTTCTGTACATTTGATTTCAGTCATTGCTTAAGGTCAGCACTTTGGCATTTGTTGAAGTCTTGTTGAGCTTTATTTTGAGAAAGATTTGGATTGGAGACCTTCAGTGAAATGAAAGGATTAGCATGAAATTCATAATACATGCCAAGATTAAAAATGTAAATAATCATTAGAAAACTTTAGTTTTCACAGACTGTCATATTTCTTTAATATTTTCACCAGGGGTTTTATTGTTTTGGTTTTTTTCATCTTTTATCCTTTGCATTCTCTTTTAAATTATGTCTTTTTTTTTTTTTTTAAGAAGTCTACTTTTTTTTTTTTAAAGATTTATTTATTTATTTATACAAGCACTGGGTACAGTCAGAAGTGCGGGAGGGTGAGAGAATTCGCCAGAGCCAGAGCGGGGAGCAGAACAGGCAGAAGGACCGAAGTACACTGCTGAGGGGACCAGTGGGTGGCAGGAGAGGTCTGTGCGCTATGTGGGACCCTCGCTGGTGGCTGGGGATCGAACTGGTGCTGCAGAGGCTGCAGGCAGCTTTGCAGCCCAGCGCTCAACCGCTGCACCACCAGGGGAGGCCCTAAATTATGTCTTATATAACATTTTTTTTTTTTAAAAGATTTATTTATTTATTTATTCAAGATTGATTGATTGATTTATACAAGCACTGGGTACAGTCAGAAGCGCGGGAGGGTGAGAGAATTCACCAGAGCCAGAGCGGGGAGCAGAGCAGGCAGAAGGACCGAAGTACACTGCTGAGGGGAGCAGCGGGCGGCAGGAGAGGTCTGCGCGCCATGTGGGACCCTCCTCTGGTGGCCGGGGAGCAGCCGGGGATCGAACCGGCGCTGCAGAGGCTTCGGGCAGCTTCGCAACCCAGCGCTCAACCGCTGCGCCACCGGGGAGGCCCATATAACATTTAAAAAAAATTAAAAACTAATGAAAATTTCGGTAATATCAATAGATTTTATTTCTGAAAGCAAGGTATAAATGTGTCATAATCAAATTTTTTTAAATAAATAAATATTTTTCCTTTCTCAGGTGGGAAATATCTGTGGTTTCTTATTTTTAAAATTTATTTTTAACAGGTGTTTACCTCAAACTATTATTTTTTTTTACCCTCAAATGTATTGTGTGAACAAGTACCCAATGTTCTAAACATAATCACCTTTACAATTACACATTTATCCTTCAGTCATTAAAAGAACAGTTCCATTTACTGCTAAAACTCTTCAAATATTCTTCCCTCCCCCACCAAATGTTTTAAAGTAATCATTTATCATTAAAATTGCCTGCGCATTTAAAATTCTAGTTATATACAGAAAGAGTCATTTTATATTTTATTTTTGTCTTAGTTTTTCATGGTAGTATGAGAGTTATAAAGTATAAAAACATATAAACTTCAGGGTTGCATTGTTTTATTTAGGATGTTGACTGAACTTGTATTACAGGGTTGCAACCCTTATTCCCAGGGTCTCTCTGAGTTTGCTGTGAACAGGTTGACTGGTTGAATTATTTCTGAAAGACAGATATAATCAAACTTGATGCCAGGTTATGATGGAAAGGTGCAGATTAAAAATTCTCATCCATTTTTGGTTTCCTTGTCAAGTGTAATTAACTAGTATGAAAAGCTGCTAAACGAAATAATATCAATTCCATTTTAAAAATCGCCTGTGCTTTAAAAGGTAGAAACTCTCACTCAATAAATGAGTCAATAAATATTCAATTGAGTGTCATATTTCTAGGTTTCTGGGGACTTTCAAAGACTATTCTAAGGCTTTTTGCCCTTAGGAAATTATGGTCCTGTTTGAAGAGACAAAATTAGTAATTATGAAAGAATTTAATTTTAGGAGTCTTAGAATAACTGAGGTGTGAGGTTCATGAAAGTGGTAAAAATGAAAGGTAAGGATTTGAAGCTGTTGCTCATGTGGTTTTTCACTTGAGCTTAAACATCAAAGGAAATGATACAAGATTTGTTCTGTTTATTTTAGCTAACAATAGTTTGAGTTATTTTTCTGGAGCTTCTTTGTAAATTTTATGCTAGTCCTAAAATTTGAGATTCCTGAGAGAATAGTATTTGGTCAAAATTATTGTTATGCACTTGTAAGGATATAAAATTTATTAAAGTGATGTCCATTTCAAAATAGTTTAATGTTCTTTCATTTTTAAAAACAAGTCTTATTTTTTCTCTGTGTGTGTGTGTGGTTCTGTGTCTTTGCTCATACTTTACCCTCTTATTGATAATGCCTTCTTCCAATACTATGGGCTTAGCACTTTTCAACCCCACATCCTACTCCACATTCCTGTGGCATCCAGATCAGTTATCTCATCTGTGAACATGACTTTCATTTTCAGTTTCCTTCTCTTTTCCTGTAAAGTTTTTGTTGATCCTGTTTATTGTACTCATTTGACTGTCCCCTCTCACATTTGTACTTTTCTTGAGAATAGATAGTATTTATGTATTTGGGATGCCTGGTATATTACTGGCATAATACAATTGTTGGATAAGTTACTGAATTACCTAAATTCTCAATACTCAGAACCAGGGTTTGGTTTTTGACATTTGTAGAAGATTATGCCCATCATTTTCATAGATTTATCTAAATTTAGAGTTATACGTCCTCATCTTTGTGTATTTTCATTAGTAAAGAAATTCAGGGTTAATGGTAATTCACCTAGCAATATGAATCGATAAGTCATGATAAGACTCTTAAGTTTATTGAAATAATCTTTGGTCAGTACTTTTTCTTTTTTACTGAAAGTTTACTTCATATGTAGTTATTACTGATTATAATATAGATGTAATTTATTCATCTATTTAACACATTTCTATTGAATGTCTACTAAGCTCCAGGCACTCAGGTAGGCTTTGGAGGTACTGTGGTGAGCTAAACAGATATGTTCATGAATATTATTAAAAATTGAAGAGAATAAGGAAGGGAAAGTATGAATATGCTGAATAATTCAAATTTTTGAGCTTCTTTGATAAAGCTGAATTAATTTAGATATTCATTTTGTATGTCTAATTTGAAATCATAAAAACAAGATTTAGAATCCTGTGCATTAAAAAAATATAGGTACATTTGAAATTTCTACTGATTTTGACATGATTACATTTAACCAGATGTAATTGTAGATTTCCACAAAATCTGTAATTAGCCTATCGAATGGAGCTGCTGGTTAACCCTGCAGTGACTTAGTAACTTTCTGCTTCATTTACCTTCCTGAATGAAATAGCCAAATTGTTCAGTTTGATACAAGTTTGCAGTTAACCTCAGTAAATATTAGAATACATTAGTGTTTAAAGTGGCATATTATTAGATATTTAAAGAAAAAATGCTATACCTACATCTCGATTATGTAGGAAATACCTAAATATTTCATAAAGAATAAAGCATTCTCTGTAGAAAGTACATTAAATGGCAACTTCTTGACTAGTGATTTGTTGATTTAATTTACAAGAAATTCTGTATTTGAGTGATAGTTGTTCATTTAATCCAAAAAGTAACTGCTAATTGAAAAATCATTCATATTCAGCCTTCTAATACATTATCTGATTTTCTTTTTTTTTAAGATTTATTTATGCATACAAGAACTGAGCTATAGGCCAGAGGTGTGGGGGAAAGGGATGAGAGGATTCACTAGAGACAGATTGGGGAACAGAACAGGCTAATTGAAATACACTCCTGAGGGGAGCAGTGAGAGAGACTGGAGAGGTCTGCTGCTCATGTGGGTTAGCTCCTTGGCCAGGGATGGAACTTGTGCTGCAGTGACTGTGGATAGCTTCATAGTGCTGAGACTTAACCCCTTTCACCACCAGGGAGGGCCTTTCTGATTTTCTTGCAGTAGTTTGCATTCTTTTTTTTTTTTTTAAAGATTTGTTTTTATTTTATTTATACAAGCACTGGGTACAGTCAGAAGCGCGGGAGGGTGAGAGAATTCACCAGATCCAGAGCGGGGAGCAGAGCAGGCAGAAGGACTGAAGTACACTGCTGAGGGGAGCAGTGGGCGGCAGGAGAGGTCTGCGCGCCATGCGGGACCCTCCTCCGGTGACCAGGGAGCAGCCGGGGATCGAACCAGCGCTGCAGAGGCTGCGGGCAGCTTCGCAACCCAGCACTCAACCACTGCGCCACCCTGGAGGCCCTAGTTTGCATTCTTAATTGTTTTGGGGTAGATAGTAGATAATGACATAGGTGTTAGACAGGGATAAAATATATAACAATTCTGCAGCTATTATATAAAATGACTATGTAGAGTGACTGTACAGTAAGAAACTCAAAGGACACATTTGAAAGCAAACTCAGAATAATAAAGTAGTATTATTAATTCTGGGTTGTTATTAGAAATAGTAGTAGCTTTGAGAATTCCTGACTTGAATATTTTCTGTGAGCCTTAATATGTATTCTAGACTTAGTCTTGTTACTTTGGTCGCCTTCTGTCACTATTGGCTGCTGCCTGTAGTTCAGGGTAAGACTGTCTTTGCAAAAGGGAGATTAATAAGCATCAGAGATATCAACCACATTGGACCTTCCTCCCTCCTTTCCTTCTTTTACCTTTCCCTTCCTTTCTCGAGCTTTTTCTTCCTCTCTCTGTCCCTCCCTTTCTTCCTTCCGAATTTCTAAAAGATTGCAATTAGAGAAAACAGCAGAAAGAAAGCAGACAATTATATAAGCTTTATAGAAACTCTTTATGTTTTTAACTGTAAAAGTATTCATGATTTTTTTAGCCCCAAACCTTGAGATTGAATTTGTTTTAGAATCCAGCATTTCTTGAAATTTAAAGACTGAATGTGTGGTATATACTGTATATTATGTAATATCCCCCAGAGGTATCCATAACAGAACCCTATAATCAAATACATCAGTATTTCTGAATTGAAACATATTAACATACACATCGAGTGGGATAAACTATGACTGTAATTATCTCCGTTTCAATTCAGGTTATGTACTGAATTAGTTATGTAAACCTTTGGTTTTCATGCCTCCTTGGATTTTTGAATTTTTGAATAAGGGATTATGGACTGTTGCCATTTTGTTTTAGTGTGGGAGGAGCTGTAGCCGCATTTCTACTAAGAGAGGAAGATAAGCTATTCTTCTGTTTTGATCTTTATGAATAATTTTGTCAGTTTCAGGTGATATGTATAGATAGAAACAATTTATACAATATACATACATGTGCATATACATATATATATGCAAATTTAGGAAAGCATGTCCATGTTGGATTGTGAGAGAGACAGATAGACACAAGGAGTGGTTTGTGTAGATGTGGATATTCATGATAGTGATGAGGAAAGATGAACTGGGTCCATTTAGTATTGTTTCATGCTTGTACTAGCTCAGATTTGGTAACTAGATGTAAAATAAAACCTTAATTGCACTTTCACAGCTTTGTTAGCACTTAAGCTCATCACTAACAAATTGTCTTGACAGAGATAAAACCTAGAAATTCTATTTAAAATTACAGTCAGAACATTTTGTGTGTCATAAAATAACAGTAAAAATTTTAACAGTCACAATAGAATATGACTTAAACTGCTGTTTTACTAATCCCAAAGGAGAGAAATGCTTTTGGTGGCATATAGGTATCCCAAAAAGCCATTTCACTTTGTCTGTTTAATAATTAATGTGGACTGTGGCTCAAGACAGGAAATCAGGAATACCTGAGCCAATTGGAATGGTAATAGGAATTTAGGTAAGCAGAAACTAATGATCTAAATTGGAAATAGGCCAGGGCTTTGGGGATTAGCACTCTCCCATTATGAAAAGTCCCATGAGATGTGAGATGACCTCAAGAGGCTTGCACTTTTGTTTTTAAGACCCTTTATAGGACTGTTCTAAGACATTATGAAAAACACACAAGCTTTAATATTGCTTAACCATGTAAGTACCAGTAAATGTGGTAGGAATTAGCTTTTTTCCCACTTAGTTGTGATTCAGACCCTGAATCAATCAAGTGAAATGAACTCTTGGGTTGGAATCCTGTATTTCTTTTTTAAATATCAAAATCTTCAGTAATTCTTAAATTTGATATAAGGTCCCAGATCTTTACAAATGTTACTGTATGAGAAGATATGCTTTCATATCCTACCAATGCCTCTGTGACGCTTTTTCTCCAGAGTCTGTCTTTGCTGACAATAGCAAATGTATGTAGTTTGTGAGGTCAGTAAGTGCTGATTCTTGCAAGAAGAAAGCTCTTAGGAAGTAAACTTAGACTTTGTGAAGAGGAAACATAAAGAATGAGGCAACTGAGTGAGGAGTATTGCAAAGGATTATTTAAAAGTGTAAGTCAGAAGCCAAATTAATATTATTTCCCTTGGGTCTACCAGTCTTCATATTCTATCATGATTTATTTTGGTTTACCTGATTAGTTTATCCAGATCAGTAGTTGGTAGCAAATTGACATTATCAATTTCTCTTCTTTTTCATACTATAAAACTAAGTATGCTGTGACTGTAGTAGTTCTTGTCTTCATGAAAAAGGTACTAATAAACTTGATTCATGTAATTTAAGGTTATAAAATAGATTACATTTAGTGAAGGCAAGTTCTTATATCTTGCTTTACTCTATGATATCTACATAATTAAGTACATATTTTATCATGTTCTAGGGTGCCAAGGTTTATGAATTCTATATAACCTGTTTAATTCTGAATAATTATTTTTCCTATTTAAATGAGGAGCTCAATGACAAAAAGTTATTTCCTGCAGTTTTTCTTAAATGATAGAATTTTGAACTTTTATATGGCAAAACCAGTAGGACCAAACATGAGGCTAAGGGAATTTCGAGCATGAGGCTTTCATTTTTTAATAATTTAAACTGCGTGCTTTTTGTAGAGTGGGCAGAAAAGGAAGAGGAACATTTTGAAATTGTGCCTAGCAGATTTCACTTTATGTCCATCCTTTTATGATCTTAGAGATGACTACAATTTGAAACTTAAAATCTGAAGGGTTTGTGTATTGAGTGATTTCACATGCTGGTGGGTTTTCCATATGCCTTAAATTCTTTATAAAAACAATTTTATAAACAAGTAGCATGAGAACTGGATCATATTTATTGTACAGAACTTGAAATCAGTGACCTATATTCTAAAAAGATGAAAGTGTGGTTTTATTCAGCATTATAAATAAATTGCCTTATGTTACTGCTTGCATTTTAGGGTTTTTGTGTGTATTATCCATATTGGCCAAATTTAACTGAATATATTGACAAGCCAGATGAAAAAAATTGAACTTATGTTTCTAAAAAATTTAAATACTAATTTTTAAAATAAAACTTTAACCTTATAGACTATTATGTATAATCTGTTTCCATGAGGAAATGTTGATTAAGTGGTTTCCATTTTGGTATTGCAGTATGTCCTGTTGTAAGTTGCTGACTGTGGAAAAATCTTTTAAGTTAAAAAAAAAAAAAAAGCAGCTCCTCTTAAACCTGTAGTATTTATTATGGCAGAAACCAAAAATAGAAATCTACCAGCAATTTTATGATCTGTTGAATTCCTACATATTTTTTTGGAGTAAATTGGTTTTAAATATTTTAGAAGGAGACTGTTGACTATAGAACTAGTAAGTAAGTTGCTTTGTAAATCCTTGTACATAAAGGGTCTTTTTTACTTCATTTACTAAATACATGTCTGCAGTTTGGTTTTAAGGGATGCCTTTGCCTAGAGTGACAAAATTGTTTCTGTTTAGTAGATATGTGAGAGATATTGTTAATCTATGAAATATGCTAATTAAATATTATTCTGACAACACTTGTTTGTAATAATTAGCAGGGTAGGCTTATTTTTGATGAAATAAAAAGTCTTTAAAATCTGTTTTCTGTTAAATAATAGCATTCTTGGCTTTTTTTGGAAACTAATTGACAATCCTTGATAACAAAAAAAGAATCTGTATTTCTTATATTGGTGTACTGAAGTAAAGTAAGTTTTTGGATATATGGCTAATACTTGAATCTTGATGTCTACCTGCAAAGCACAGTAATGCAATATTAAAGTGAGAATAAAATTCTTGCCTTTAGGCTGTTACTAGTAGGGCTGTGGGGTGTGGCTTTTGTCTTCTGAACAAATGTTTCAAGTTTCTTTTTCAGTGCCTGCTTCTTTCTATTAGCAAGAGAAGTCTCAGAGAAAAACTCTTACAGCTGACATTTTACCCTAATTTAATATTAGTTGGTATTAAGTAGTGATGAAATCTTTATTACTTTGTAGTTATTTTGGTATATGGCACAATTAAATAATTTTTACTTATACAAATGTTCATATTGTTACATTTTAGTGAGATTTGAATTTTTTTATTCAGCATTGTATTATACAAAGAACAGAAATGTGACACTTGGAAAGAAAAGCTCTCCTTTTTAATCTGATATGTGGTATGGTATTCTAATTTAAATTTGTGGTTTGGATTCTAATTTAAATTTGGATTTTAACATCATCTGTAAGTAAGACATGAATTTCGAGATAGAGGAAAAGGGTAAAATGTTAATTATTTATCTGTTTATTGACATTTTGATGTTAATTTTATTCCTGTCCATTTTCATGTGTATATACTATATATTATGCATGTTTATACTAGCATTTAAGTTGGGATTATACTGCTTCTTTAATGGCATTAGATTTTAACAAAGTACTAATCATTCTTTATAATCCTCTTTACATGCTATAAGCTAGAATTTAAAGATGGACATGGTTTTTGCTTTCGAGAAAGCTCAGCAGACTTTTTCTGAAAGGGCCCGATAGTAAAATATTTTAGGTTTTGCTGGCCAAGAGGCAAAATTCAGGATATAATATAGGTCCTTATAACTACTTAAACTATAATTTAAAAATGTAAAAGCCATTCTTAATTTGTGGCACTTAAAATAACAGACAGCTTTCTGGATATGGTCCATCAGTAGTCTGCCAGACTGTGCTTCAGAAGATTATTTGCTTATATTTTATTTATATTTCTCTCTGTGTGTGTGTGAGTGTGAGAGTATCTTTAACAGCTCTTCACATTGCTACCTCAAAGGCACTGAGTCAGCCTGTGTATTAAGGACCCAGAATGCAATTCCAGTCTTACTGCTGCAGGAATCAGTTTGTTGGCTCCTGGGGGGAGAGCTGACCTTGACTTACTAAAATATGGTACTTGCTGTTTCTTCAGCCTGTGCAGGAAACAGGAAAGCAGTGTGCTTGGGTCTCATGCTAGGAGTTGAGGATACTGTGTAGGAGGTGTTAGACCTGCCGAAAAGTGTTATTTAGCCTTGAAATGTCAAGGCTTTCCTCCCAAATCTAGTTTTCCTTGACCTGACTGTATTCATTTTTTAGTATCCATTTTTTAACTTCAGAGATGGTATTAAACAATAAAGTTTATTATATATGGATGTAGAAGAGTAAAGATGAAAAAGAAAAACTAAAGATAAATGTCAAAAATACTTTTTCTTGTTTTAGGATAAATGTTGTATCTTAAATGAATCCAGCAGGGAAATACTACTGTACATTTTGTATTGCAATAATACTGTTTATGGTTAAGAATGGTTCAAGTGTATGTGTATAAATATTACAGTTTATGTGTAATGCATTTACAGTTAGTTCTTGTCTGTTTGTTGTTCTTTATGTTGTCTTCAGTTAGAGAAAAAGTGTTTGAAGCAGAATAGTAGATTTAAAATAAGATTTCATGCTATTAATTTGCACTATATCCATAATAATGTGAGACAGAACCCAGAATGTTCTGCATCCTTCTTGGGGGCAGATTTACACATTTACTTATAGACTTGTAGTTATTGGGCAGTTATGTACCAAAGCTTTATTCAAACAAAGCTCTATCTCAAAATAATTTTCCTTTATGATGCTTGTATTTCACAGGACAGTTAGAAGGACATGGGCCTTTTATTGCTGTTCTAATCAGCAGTTTGAAAATACTGGCAGTAAGACATTTGAGTGGTAAATCCTAGATTACATTTTTCATTGCTTATGTTGCATGTAATACTGGAAGGAAGTAGTTATTTTAGTAAGAAATGGGCAGTAGTGTCTAATATCAGCAAATTTGCTGTTATTCATACTGCTGTATATGTCTGCTGGCCTGTAGTATCCTTCCTGCAAAACATGGAGCAGAGGTTAATATGTGTTTTGGTGGGCCATTGTGGTGTTCTTGTAATGTGTTTTGGAATATTGCTGAACTTTTTAAACATTTATTAGTAACTTTGAGCAGAAAGCCTAAATTAAAATTTTCTTCTCACTCTTCAGATTTCTTAACTAATTCCATAAGTGTTTGCTTTAATTTCCCAGGACTAGGTCATAGAATAAGAGATATAGGGGCCTCCCTGGTGGCGCAGTGGTTGAGCGCTGGGTTGCGAAGCTGCCCACAGCCTCTGCAGCACTGGTTCGATCCCTGGCTGCTCCCCGGCCGCTGGAGGAAGGTCCCACATGGTGTGCAGACCTCTCCTGCCGCCCGCTGCTCCCCTCAGCAGTGTACTTTGTCAGTCTGCCTGCTCTACTCTCCACTCTGACTCTGGTGAATTCTCTCACCCTCCTGCGCTTCTGACTGTATAAAATAAAAATAAATAAATCTTTAAAAAAAAAAAAGAATAAGAGATATAGTCCTGACCAACCAACTCACTAATTTGTTTTTCCACTAATGGTAAAGGATTTGTAATGATATATTCATCCATTCTTTTGATTCCTTTACATTTTCTCCCCCTTCTTTTCCGTCGTCAACCCACATTTCCCATGTAGTGACCTGTGTCCCACATTGAACAAGATAAAATGGTTGACTAGTAAGGTCATAGAAAAAACTGAATGAATTTGCATAAACAAGGATTATATTTTTGACATTGTTATGTTCCATGTAGTTCTAATTGCTGCATTATAAAGTCTTAACTTACTGAATTCAAACTTTTAGTTGGTTAGCAATCAAGTAAAGTTTGGGCCTATCTAAATAAAATCTGGAGGAAATAAAATTATTAGTATGCAATATGAAAAATGTGAGTATATAGAGACTTGCTACTGCTAGTTTCTATTTGCTAGTCTTGCTACTGCTAAATATTTAAAAAGACATCTAGGGACAGTAGTTTCTTATGTCAAAGTATTTAACATTTTTATGAAGATTTATTTATACATACAGAAACTGGGGTATAGCCCAGAGTTGTAGGGTGATGAGAGGATTCACCAGAGACAGAGTGGAGAACAGAACAGGCAGATTGACTGAAACACACTGCTGAGGGGAGCAGCGGGTGAGTCAGGAGAGGTCTGCTGAGCCGTGTGGGTAGCTCCCTGGCGGGGATTGAACTCATGCTGCAGTGGCTGCCTTGAGCTTCGTGGGTTGCGTCTTAACCCTTTGCACCACCAGGGAGGCCCAGTATTTAACATTTTTAAGAAAATGAAACTCAGTGTGATTTTTTTTTTGCGTACCTTAATTCCTTTGAAATGCTTTTATCAAAACTACAAAGTTGAATCTCATATAAATAAATAATTGTACCCTTGAAAAAAATCATCATTAACTAAATCAAGCGTTAACTGTCTAGCAACATTCGGAGTATAGCAAAAGTAAGTTGATTAAAATGAGTAAACAAAGAAGTCTGTTACTAAGACAAATATTATCTCTCTATTCTTTCTTCCAAAAAAGAGAAGGGGAACTCTTCCCAACTCTCATCTCAAGTAAAAATTAACCTGATATCAAAACTAGGCAAAGAGGGCCTCCCTGGTGGCGCAGCGGTTGAGCGCTGGGTTGCGAAGCTGCCCGCAGCCTCTGCAGCGCCGGTTTAATCACTGGCTGCTGTGCGAGGGTCCCACATGGCGCGCAGACCTCTCCTGCCGCCCACTGCTCCCCTCAGCAGTGTATTTCATCACTCTGCCTGTTCTGTTCCCTGCTCTGGCTCTGGTGAATTCTCTCACCCTCCCGCGCCTCTGACTGTACCCAGTGCTTGTATAAATAAATAAATCTTAAAAAAAAAGAATAATCACTTTCAACATTTAAAAAAAAAAAACACTAGGCAAAGATAGTAAATAAAGGAAAAAAGGAGAAAAGAAAGAGAAAGAAGGAGAAATAACCAATGTTATTTCAATAGAAACAAAGAAAAAGTTATGCTCGAGATTAGGCAATGATATTTCCAAATGAGTATCTCACCAAGGGCTTATGTCCAGCTATACAAAGAACTCTCAAAATGCAACTAACAACCCAATTAAAAATGTGCATAAGGTTGAGCATTTTACCAAAGGCTAAAGGATGCCAAAAACACATCTGGAATGATGTTCAACATGATTAGCTGTAAGGGAAATAAAAGTCAAATACTTGATGAACTATTCCTGCGTAGCTACTAAAACAATGAAAACTAAAAAATTAATTTTGACAGCACTAGGCACACTTGAGGATGCGAATCAATGGAATGATCATACATGATTGGTGAGAATGCAAAATGGTATAACCACTTTGGTATACAGTTTGACAATTTCTTATAGACTTAACCATATGTCTTAAAGACTTAATCCTACTACTTGATATATACCCCAGGAAATGAAAACTTTTATTTACATATGAACCTGTATACGAATGCTTATTATAGAAGCTATATTCATAGTTGGAAAGGATTGCAACAAGCTAGCTCTCCTTCCTCAGGTGAATGTTTACGTAAAATATGGGTCATCCATACAATGAATAGTATTCAATTAAAAGAAAAAAGTACTTATACATGCAACAAATTGAATAAATCTTAAAATGCATTTTACAGAATAGAGTAAGCCACTTTCAAAGATTCAATACCATGTGGTTCCATTTATAGAGCATCCTGAAAAACTATGATGATAAAGAACGTATCAGTACTTGTCAGTATTGAGGTTGACAAAGTGAGTTTGTGACTGTAAAAGGCACAGGGGAGTGTTTTTGTATAGGGTAACTGTTGTGCTTCATGATTTGCTACTGACTTTGGACTCAATACGTGAGTTGCAAATCATAGACTTGAGCACTACAATTTTTAGAAAGTCAGTTTTACTGTATGATAATTTAACAAACACAATTTTAAAAAGAATTAAAAATAGAAATTAGGGAAATGAGCAGGAAAGGAACAAAACAAAAGTGCCTCAAAATTCAGGAATTTGTTTCTGACTGAAAATAAAGCACTGGTTTCAGTTGATAGAGTGTTTTCTATATAATAGGTGAAAGTCAGATAGAAGTTACTAGTTTTAAAATATTTTTAGGTGTTTCTTTTTATTCTTAATCTTTTACCAACGTTTATTTTTCTTATTTTGAAAAATATGTAAAAGGGCCTCCCTGGTGGTGCAAGGGGTAAGATGCAACCTATGAAGCTGTCTGCAGCCTCTGCAGCACGAGTTTGATCCCCTAGATGGCCAGGGAGCAACCCACATGGCGTGGCAGACTTCTCCTGACTTGCCCGCTGCTCCCCTCAGCAGTGTACTTCGGTCAGTCTGCCTGTTCTGTTCCCCATTCTGTCTCTGGTGAATTCTCTCACCCCCCACTCCTTTGGCCTGTACCCCCGCTCCTATATGCATAAATAAATCAATCTTTTTTAAAAAATAAAAAATATGTAAAGGAGTAATACACATCTAAAATAAATCAAAGACAAATCTTTAGTAAAAATTATTTTTGTGCAAAATGAAAAGAAAAGCAAAATTATTAAAATTTGTGAGATGTCAGCAAGAACAGTGCTTAGAGGGAAATACATTTCTGTTTTATACCTATGGAAGAAGAAAGATCTAAAACCAATAAAGTTCTACCTTGGGAAACTAGAAAAAGAAAGAAGATTAAATCCAGAAGAACAGAATACAAAGTAGAGAAGAAATCTATGAAATTTTGAACAAGCAATGAAATAGAGAAAAATCAACAAAATCAAAAGCTCATTCTTCAGCTAGAAAATAATGAGGGATGATGAACCTGTTGCTTTTTCAGTGCCACTTTTTAGTTTGTTTTTATGCTGTCTACTTAATGATTTCAAGTTTTGCACATTAAGCCCTTCTCATTCTCTCCATTGAGTTATCTGTGTAACATTCACCATGATCAGGGCTTGGCGCCTTTTTTTTTTTTTTGCCTTTTCTTCACTTTAGTCTTTCACTGCTGAAATTCTCCTTAGTGTTTTATTTTGCAGTTGCGTATGTAACGTACTTCTGTAGGCATAGTTTCTCCTTCATTTTTACCTTTCTTTAATTCTTCTAAATCTTTCATATTTCAGTGTTCAAGAATCCCACAAATTGTGTTTTTATAAGTTTCACAATTTTGAATATCAGCCTGCAATACTTCAGTGAGCTTTCAAAAAACAGTCAATCTCTACAAAACTACATCGCCATTATCATCACAAAAAAAGTTAACAATTCCCCTAACACTATTCCTATAAACATTTCCTGAATTGCCCTGATGTCTCCCATGGATTTTAAAACTATCCTTTTTTGTATTTGATTGTTGTATAGTTTTGAATGCTTTTAATTTTAAAATTTCCCTTACAACTGACCTTATAAGGAAAGGAGAACACGAGTCTAGTGAATGTCTCACATTCTGAATTTGATTGATTTTCCTTGAGGTATCATTTAAATGTGTACCATTTTCTCCCATTTTCCCTGAAACATTAAACATTTTTTGTTAACAAAACTTTGTAATTGATGCTGTGTGCATTATGATATCGAGACATATAATGTTGAATGATTGGTTCTTAATTTAACCTGCTGCTATTGTTTGTTCTGTGTTGTCTTTCTTTTAAAAAAGTTTAAAGGAAAAATATAGAAGATAAGGATTGCCACTGTCTCAGAAAGTCATAGGAGTAAAGAGTGGGTCCAGGTATGGAAGGTATTATAACTCCTAATATAACCGTTTGGACTAAAGGAGAATTTAAATCTTTTTCTAGAAAGAGAGTGACCAGTGAGCCTTAAATTTGGGATATGAATATTTTGAAGTTGAGGAACATGTCTCTTTCCCCAATTGTTACATACAGAGTTTTCTTCATCCACTTTCAGAAGTCAGTCTTGGAGTACAAAGTGGCCTGTAATGTTGCTTCCAAAGAGAAAAACTGTAAGCTGTATATACAGGAAAATACATGAATATAGTATAGCGTGGGAGTTCTGGGAATGAAAGAGGGAAATTCCAGATGTCTTATGAGAAAACAAATACTTCCACTCTTCAGTCTCCAGAACTAAGCACAAAGACAACTAACCAAATATACCTTCAAAGAAATTGCGCTCATTTTCTTCTCTTCTGTGAGCATCCTTAAAAATCATCTATGATAATAATCGTTTATATTACTTAACATGTCAAGCCTATTAAAGCAAATATAATCCACCTAACAATATTTTATATTCATAAACCTGAGATTTCTTTCTGTGTATATATCTACTCAAGTTGATTGCCTACAGTTAATTGACTCCTTGTATATTTTGACACAGCACAGAGTACTTGACTAGTAAAAGAGTTACCAGTCAGCCATATAATTTCTGGAGCCTACTATAGAGATACAGCTCAATCTGGAAAGAATACCGATTTGAGTGAAGCTTCTAAAACTCTCCCCTGTCCCCTTTTTTGACTGACAAGCTATTAATTTTAAGGGAAATAGTTTCCATTCAGTATGTGTCTATGAATCTTTAAACTGATAAATAAAGCAGGCATGGTCTTACGGACTTTCATGCTACATTTCTTATATGTAATACGTAGCAATTTGTCGGTAATAACTGATTCTAAATTAATGCTTTATTATTCAACAAATAAATGCACTTCTGCATCTAAGAACAGATGATCAATTCTAAAAGCAGGGAATTGAATTTATTGGTAAGCTGACAGTTTATTGTTTAAAAGCAGGTCCCCTCTACTCCCCTGCCTCTAGTGTATAACACTACTTAATTAACAGCAAACTTGGAAAAATTATTTACAAAAGAAACATGATTGCTCTTTAGAGGAGATTATATGAGAAATTTAACCAAAATATATTAATTTCTGAAAACTTTTCCAATAACTTCTCATTCTGTATTTGTTAAGGTGACCTGAAGGCAGTGTGATACAGGATATTGGATTGCTATAGTTGATTCTCATGAGGTAGTATATATTCTATATGTCACCAGAGACACTGAATTAATTAATACTGAAAAATTGTTCTTAAATAGAAACACAGTATTAGAGTCCTACAAACCCCAGGTAACAAAATGTTTATTAGCTGAGTAATACATCACCTTGTTTTGTGTATATTTCTGTTTAAAGGCTCTTTATTTAATGTATTTTGTGATTAACATTTAACTCATGGTCAACAACACTGTAATTCATGCTTTAAACTATGTAAATCTAATATACATATAATTTTCTCCATAAGGCATACCTGAACTTTCTTCTGCTTAAGTACACTAGACAGCACCTAAAATGGCTAAGGAGTAATTTTTCAGTAGTTGAATTGCCAATTAAAAATCACAGAAAACCAGTAAACATGACACTAAACTGTCTGTAGGATGGATACTTGTTAATAGTTACTGAAAACTGAAACAAGAATGCCTTGTTTGACCTTAGCTGGGAACATGTATGTTGAGTGTTTGCAATTTCCTGCTGCTTTGCACATGTCCATGAATGACAGAAACCCAGCCAATATACAAGTAAATTTTAGTAAATAGGCAAATATGCAAATACAGAATTTGTGTATAATGAGTATCAACTGAATCTGATGGCCCTTAGTTACCTATGCAGACTTTGGAAAGGAAACTAACTAATGTTTATTTCTTTTCTGCTCTTTTCTCTCCTCCCTAATTTATTGGTCTCACAAGCAAACAAGTGAGACTTTACCCGTTCGTTCCATTTGGTTAGACTCATTGACTTAATTTGCTCATGTGGCAATACATTAGTCTCCCTTCACTTTGAGGGATAGATAGGCTATTGACTTGTCTTCAGGAAAATAGTTTTTCTTGTTAGTGATGAAATTTCTGTAAGGATTATCTCTCACTTCACATTTTAATAAATTATTTTATATGAGCAATTATATAGGGTTTTTTTTTTAAAAAAGATTTATTTATTTATTTATACACGCACTGGGTACAGTCAGAAGCGTGGGAGGGTGAGAGAATTCACCAGAGCCAGAGCGGGAGCAGAGCAGGCAGAAGGACTGAAGTACACTGCTGAGGGGAGCAGTGGGCGGCAGGAGAGTTCTACGCACCATGTGGGACCCTCCTCTGGTGGCCAGGGAGCAGCCGGGGATCGAACTGGCGCTGCAGAGTCTGCGGGCAACTTTGCAACCCAGCGCTCAACCGCTGCGCCACCGGGGAGGCCCTGAGCAATTATGTAGTTTTTTATCATCCCAGAGTATCGATATTTAAAAATCCAACTAAAACCTAAAGAATTTAATATTCATTCCCCCCCCAGCTCATTTATTTATTTTTTAAACTTCACATTGCGAATTTATACTCAGTTATCTAAATTTTCAGGAAAATTTAGAAATTTGTTCTGATCCTTATAGTATTAGCTATATTAGGTGTTATTTTAGAGGAGTTTTTCTTTTGTTCATTGAAAATGTTTTACACTTTATGCTTTGTACCTAGGAGATAGATCCTAGACAAATAATGTAAGTGTCTGATGTCATTTTAGATAATCCATCTTTGTCATTCTTAGAGAAAAGCATTATTACATCTAATATGGGTGTTTATTAAACAAAAATAGGTACAGGAATAACAATAAAACTCAGAGTGAAATATTTGGAGTACCCTTGATTAAAGAAAGTTAAATAAGCTCCTTTAGTACAGACTTTTTCATACTCACGTATTTATCTTTTAGAGGAACTTTATTATTGCACATATTACATAAAAACACTGCATATGAACATGGAATTCTTTTTGATAAGTTCTTAAGGGGTCTATGCTATGAAATGAAACTGCATATGAACATGGAATTCTTTTTGATAAGTTCTTAAGGGGTCTGTGCTATGAAATGAACTTGGAGAAATAAACTTGAGGTTTCCTAACCACTCCTAAAGTCATTTCTGCTCTTGGAGCAAAACAAAATGAATCTATTTCCTTTTCTATATAGCAGCTTTAGAGTATCTTAAAGAGGCAGTATCACCTTACATTTCTATTTTCCAGGTTCTTCGCTCTTAAATAAATTCTTAGTATACTCTATTTCTAGACTTAATATGAAACCTGTGATATTTTATTGAACATACTGGTATCTTTATTAGACTGTAAGGTTATGACAGAATGCCTTATTTTTTATTGCTGTTAGTGTCTAGCATAATGCCATACATGTTTTGTGTATTTAGTTCATATTTAGTAAATGAAAGTGAACATTTTAATCATTTCATGCCATTGTATTTTGTCATTTTGCTGTTAAGAAAGGTAGAAGTATGAGATGGTGCTTTTGGAAATGTCTATAGTCCTTCTTAAAGTAATAGGATATGGCCTTTCAGTATATTCTGACATTCTACTGGACCCAATTTGACACCATCAATGTAGCTACTGTACAAAATGCTCAATCAAGATTTTGTTTGCTATGGTAGTCATTTTTAACTTTCTGAAATAAACGTTAAACAAAAAAAACCAACAATATTTTACCAAAGAATGTACCCTATTTCTCCCATCAACCACATTTCCATAATTTCTTGTGTTGATAAAACTGATTTTCATTCCAGATATTTATAAAGCATTGAACACTTTGAATTTTTAAATATTATGACTTCAGAGACTTCTAAGAGAAGTGATTGTATTTTTAGAGTCAACTATGAAAATGGACTTAGGAAGTGTTTTCTTTTGTCTTTTCATGTAATTATTCACATCCAACTTTGCTGCTTAGAATGAGACCTATATGAAATGATGCTTTTAATATAAACTAAATCATTTCTAAATTTTTATATTCTGCTGTTATATTTCAGAAAAGTATTTCCTTCCCTAATCAGGGTTCTTTACTATAAGAATAATCTTTCTGAATTTTAATTTGCTTAGAGATACATAGGCATTTTATGTTATGATTAAAAATGAAAATATGAAAACAGATAAAGCATATTACTATGAATAAGATGACCTTTAATATGCCAAATCAGTATGTTCAATTTGAGTTTTGAAGAAGTTATTATCCCTGCCTAGAAAACAGTGCCTAATACACTAAGATTAATGTTTACAATGAATCTTTAACATGTTCATAACTTGCAATATATTGATTTTTTTAAGGGAAATATTTTGGTTCAATTAAGAGCACTAGCGAAATACTAATGATCTTTTCATTTTATAACGTTTCAGCAGCTGTTGGATTATGGATAGAAACTATTATAGGTGTTTCATCTCTTGTGTGCTGTAAATTTATGCAAGAGTGGCTCTTAGGAGTTGTTGTAGATTGGGTTTCATGGGAAGCCTGAGGTACAGTGTAGTTTCATTGAGTGCCCTTGGGATGGACATTTGTGAAAAGGAAGTAGAATTGGACAGAGGAAAAGTTGAATTTTGATCCAGGCCTGGTGATACCCATGACCAAATCCAATGTAAATTCAGTAGCTAGAAGTCCCTTTTTAGTTGTCCTGAGTTTAGTTGTTCGTGGACTTGTCTTTCTATGTGGGCTCCCCAGGGTTGGGCATAATCTTGGGCAAAACTGCTCTCTAGAGTTCAGACACTCCCAGGAACTGATGCAGTAAGTCTTTTATGAAGAAGGATTGGATGACACATCACAGTATATTCTGTGAATAATATGTTGGGTTTGGTGTAGTTTTTATTTTTTGCTTATTTTTTATTTCCTCATAAATTTTATTTATATAACTGTATACTTTTGTAATTATATAGTAATTACATATTACATAATAATTATATAGTTATTACATAACCATATAATTTGGGGAGAATAACTTCACACCTCCATATGTGCACATGCCTCACTCGCCTTCCACCAAAGCTCTGGTGGTGCAATCCTTTATCACCTTTTCTCCCCTGTACCCACCTTCCTCTCCCCCCTCCCCTTTGGTAGCCACTATATTTTTCACAGTCTTCTTGTTTGGCCAGTTTGTTTGTTTTCTTTGGTTACTTATATTCTGCATATGAGTGAAACCATCTGATAAACCATCTTTCACTTTTAGACTTACCTCACATAGCATAATTACCTCAAGATGCGTCAGTTTTGTCCCAGAAGGAACTGTTGTTGTTGTTTTTTTTAAAATAGCTGAGTAGTAGTACATTGAGTGTATAGTCCACAATTTCTTTAGCTATCTTTGAATGGGCATTGAGTTTGCTTTCATGACTTGGCTATTGTGAATAATGCTGCTATGATGAATGTAGGGGTGCATTAATCTTTTCATATGGTATCTTCATATTCTTTGGATAAATACCTAGAAATGATATTGCTGGATCATGTTATTTCCATTTTTATTTTGTTAAGGTATCTCCAAACCATTTTCCATAGAGGCTGCATCAAATTCCATTCTTACCACAGTGTTCCTTTTTTTCACAAACATTGTTTGTAGTCTTTCTGATATAGGCCATTCTGCAGGGGTGAGACGCTGTCTCGTGGTTTTGATTTGCATTTCCTTTAAATAAATCCACACAAATATGGACAATTAATCTTTGACAAAGAAACCTTGTCCATACAATGGAGAAATGAAATCCTCTTTAACAAATGGTGCTGGGAAAATGGACAACCACATGCCAAGAAAGAAAGAAAGAAAGTACATCATTACTTAACTCCATATCAAAAATTAATTCAAAATGGATACTTGGTTGTAAGACCTGAAACCATAAAAATATAAAGAAAACAGGAGATGTACTGGTGAATATAGACACCACAGAGAGGAATTCAGGGGTTAAACTACAACAGAAAGGCAACAAAAGCTAAAATAAACAAATGAGGTTACTATAAACCTTTTGTACCTGAAAGGAACTACCACAGAAGCAAAAAGGCAACATTTGAACTGGGAGAAGATATTTCCATATCACACCTCAGACAGAATATATGAAGAACTCAGAGGAATACAATAATAATAATTTAGAGAAAAACCCTAATCAGAAGGTCAA
Source organism: Talpa occidentalis (assembly GCF_014898055.3). NCBI lineage: Eukaryota > Metazoa > Chordata > Mammalia > Eulipotyphla > Talpidae > Talpa > Talpa occidentalis. The sequence continues at coordinate 23,498,086 of NW_023601104.1, forward strand.
AAGACTTAAATAGACACTTCTTCAAAGAAGACACACCGGTACATTTTTTAAAAGACAAAAATTTTGATTCAACTGTAGCACAGTGTCCACAATTGAAATTTTTTAAGTTTAGTAATTGCAAAAGATATATTTAGGTGTTGGGTATTGATATTTAAAAATGAAAGTGTTTACATTGCTCTTTTAAATGTATACAGGGACTCTAAGTGTAGCATCTGATAAAGTAATCTATTTTTAAAAAGGGTTATCTGCCAGATGCTGATGTTAGGTACAAAGTAAAACATTCTGTGTTTCTAATGCAGAGGCCACTCTATAATCTAGACTATGGCTCCTTCTAGAAATTGACCCAGTAGTTATTTAGTGATGGAGGCCATTTAATATAGGTGATTGTCCTTGCTGAGAGATTATTTGCATTTGACCTTTGACTTATCCTTGGAGCTATTGGTAATGCCTTACTCATGTTAACACACTTTCAGGTTAGTGTCGTTGTGCCACCAGTCTGAGCAGCCAACTCTGACTTCACGTCATTGTAGCCTTTGAAATTAGTATGTGTCATGTATTCCATTTATTGGACCATGATTGTCTTCATAATGGCATATTTTTAATCCTCAAAGCCATTTAACAGTTGATAGTCAAGGTATTCAGTAGACCATCTACATCCCAGTTATGCATGCACATTCAAAAGTGTTGAGTGTTGGAATGGTCAAAAAATTAATTCAAAGAATTTCTGGCCTTCTCTCACTTGCTCCTCGTCTATATAGTTTTAGTAATTGGTTTGGTTACTGAAGGGGTTATCCCCAGAAAGCCATTATCTCCTTTGACTGCTTTCTGGATAATGACCAGGATGAAAAGGGTAGAGACCTATCTTCCTGTTTTGAAAATTCCAGGTCATAATGAGTTGGTTTCTCTCTCTCCCTCTGGTAACCTCAGCCTAGGTGGTTTTGTTAGTTGTTGTTCAAGTGGCAAGGATGTTCAAGGTTGGGATGGACTTTATTGATCTTTGTCTTTCACTCTCCTTAGCCTTCTTCAGGGGGAAAAAAACCCCCACTTCCTCACAAGTTGTTGTCAGTGCCTTAAATTTAACTGAATGTTGGAGCTGCTGCCCAACCCCAGATTACTTTGAGTGTAATTTGATTCACATTCCTCTTAATCTTACTGAAAACTCTATTGGAAACAGCAAGGGTGACTCCACTTCCTGTACCTCCCTCACAAAACACCTGTCAACACCTCCAGATGTCTACCCTATTTCCATTCCAGTAGCCATTGCTCAGCCATTCCGTGAAGTAACTGAATGCCACCTGACTGATGTTTGGACAGTCAGGACTGACTTTTTTCTAGGCCGTCTCTTGAAAAAAATAAGGATAAGACCCAATTATTCAAACTAAACTGGAAACTCTCAGGCATACTTGCCTGTTAAAAAGCCACACTGGGGCCTCCCTGGTGGCGCAGCGGTTGAGCGCTGGGTTGCGAAGCTGCCCGCGGCCTCTGTGGCGCCGGTTTGATCCCCGGCTGCTCCCCGGCCACCGGAGGAGGGTCCCACATGGCGCGCAGACCTCTCCTGCCGCCCGCTGCTCCCCTCAGCAGTGTGCTTCGTCCTTCCGGCCTGTTATGCTCCCTGCTCTGGCTCTGGTGAATTCTCTCACCCTCCCGCGCTTCTGACTGTACCCAGTGCTTGTATAAATAAATAAATAGATCTTAAAAAAAAAAACAAAAACAAAAAAGCCACACTAGATGCAAAGTCAGCCTATGCCCCTGTCTGATTTACCGCTGCATGTCTGAAAATGTAAACTCTTATTCTTTCCAGGGAGATCTTAATGTGCTGACATTCTAAATCTTGAATGGAAACCATGTAATAACTTGTCTTCTCACCCAAAACTTAGTGACTTGCACCGAAGAGGTATTATAAGAGACCTTCAGGTATTTAATAAAACATCATGCAGTTTTTACATAATTACAGAGATTTTTCCAAAATTAAGCTAATCTTGATTATTTGTGATAACTTTTTGGAAGGAATGACTGATTTATTATTTACATGTACTCTGCATGTACTTTAGCCTAGGATGGGGTCAGTTAGTAAGGATGGGTGTTGTGAAATCGGTCCTTGATTTTAGCGGTAGTGCTCAATAATATCACCACATCTCTAGGAAGTATTCAGGTCAACTTCAAATCAGGGTTGTTATGGATGACAAAATTGGCTTAGATTTCTTTGTGAGCCAGGTGGATTACAATGCAGATTCTGTGTAATTGTTATTACATATTCCTGTACTTGGATTAATGCTTTGGTCTAAGTGGAAAGGTCAGTTCAGATCCATTAGAAAGCCACTTGGATTTCACAAGTAGATCCAGAAGGTTTATGGGATTTGTTCACCTGATTTGACTCAGGACCCTGGGGGACCTGCAGTTTGCCCTTATCATTTTGCTTGACGTCCTATTTATATATAGTAGCCTTAGTTACATGATGCATAAGACAAATAAATGGATTTGGTTGTCCCTTTGTCAGATTAATCAGGTTGGTAGATAGAGTGGAATGCTTTGGGAAAAAATGCCAGGAGGCTAAGACAATTAGAAGCACTAAATATATAGTGTCCTTAGGTAATTTTCCACTGGCCTGTTACATTTCCGCATATTTTACCAGCAGAGGCACTGTATTTCTTTGTTTTGTTGGACTATCCTTTCAAGGATGCTTGTATAATAAACAGGCTTAGAAAAGAGACATAGTGTCTCTTTCTGGAGCAAAGAGCAGGCTTGTTTACTCTTCAGTAATGTAGAGATAATATCTCTCTCCAGAACAAAGGTCAGGCATGCTCATTGCATACTGTAAAAGATTTGGGCTCCCTAAACTCAGACTTCCTCTTTGGTTTACTCACTGTGTGTATAGTCATCCAAATTTAGGCTCATCCACGTCCCTACAGTGGGATGTGGTGTTAAAGGGAACAGATACAAATATTTATTTATTCATTCATTCATTTATTTTAAATAATCATTTACACAAGAACCCAGGTACAGGCCAGATGAGCGGGAGGGTGAAAGGATTCACCAGAGACAGAGTGGGGAACAGAACAGACAGACTGATGAAACACACTGCTGAGGGGAGCAGCGGGAGGGACAGGAGAGGTCTGCCGCACCATGTGGGACCCTCGCCAGCTGGCCAGGATTGAACCGGCACTGTAGAGGCTGCGGACAGCTTCACGGCGTGACACTCAACTGCCTGCACCACTAGGGGAGGCCCGATACAGATATTTAAAAAAAAAAAAAAGATTTATTTATATATACAAGAGCTGGGGTGTAGGCCAGAGGTGTGGGGGGTTAGAGGGTTCACCAGAGACAGAGTGGGGAGGAAAAGAGGCAGAATGACTGAAATACACTGCTGAGGGGAGCAGTGGGTGAGACAGGGAGGTATGCTGCACCATGTGGGTCAGCTCCCTGGCCAGGAATTGAACTCATGCTGCCGCGGCTGGCAATAGCTTGATAATGCTGAGACTTAACTCCTTGTCACCAGGGATACAAATATCTTATAATGCTTATCCTGTTTGCTGGGATGCGAAAATAAAGTAGTGGTATCTCTGACTCAGGAATCGCCTGTCTTCTTATTTCATCCATAAAACTGTGACAATTTAACGTGTTAATTTACAAGGGGGGCAAAATTTTGGACCCTTCACATCCTTGATATTGAGACTATGGGTGCTCTGGCTGGGAACCCCGTTTCTGTTTTAAAAAAAAAAAATCAGCCATTTTGATTGTCAATAAAATGTCAAATGCTTATGGTTTTCACCCTGGAAATGGCATTTAAATGTATTAATCTAATACACAGTCACTACTGCCCTAGCCGTTGGGGCCAAATTGGACTCACTGCCTGTTTTTGTAAATAGATTTATCGTAATACAACCACACCCATCTGTATTTGTATTGTCTTTGGCTCTTTTGCACAAGGCAGAATTGGGTATTAGCAACAGAGATCATATAGCTCACCAAGTAATAAAAAGTTTGCCGAGGTCTGCTTTGATACTCCAGCCCATTTACTTTAAATATACTTGCAATATATGTCAAGATAGATGTGCATAGATGTTTACGGCAAGGTTCTTGATAATATTAAATAATCAACAAAACAATGAAATTAAAAATATGAGAAAATATACAACCCACATTATATAATTTGAATTAAATATACATGAAACACCATTTTTCTCTTTCAAGAACAAGGCTTTCTGAGATAATACAATCTGAGAAGGCAAGGGACCCCAGATTGTTTAGGTAAGGCTCTGCTATTTGCAGATTCCAGGGAGGAGTGGAAGGATCACTTAATAAAAGGCAGAAATATTGCTGTTAAAATTTTGCCTTTTTATCCAAAGATCTTTGAAAGTCAATTAAAAAGCAGCCACTGGAAAAACAGTAAAATAAACAAAACAGATTGGAACAACAACAACAACAACAAAGGTATTTTGATGTTGATAAACCATGCCAATTACTGGTTGTTTTTGGAAAGGAGGTACCCTTTCATTGCATTCTCAGGTGTGAAGGTAGAACCCTTAAATGATGCATAAGGCCTATATTGATTGAGATTTAGGAGAGAAGTAAATTGATCTTTTTTTAAAAAAGATTAATTGACTGATTTATTGGGTGAGAGGATTCACCAGAGACAGAGTGGGAAGCAGAATAGGCAGATGGACCGAAAGCACTGCTGAGGGGAGCAGTGGGAGTGACAGGAGAGGTCTGCCTCACCATGTGGGAATCTCCCTGGCCGGCCAGGAATTGAACCCGTGCTGCAGAGGCTGTGGACAGCTTCACAGGGCTGTGCTCAACCCGCCTCACCACCAGAGAGGCCCAAATTGATCTTGTTTTAATGAGACTTTGGTAAGGAAAGTGAAACCAGACTGTTTTAGAGTTTGGTAGCCTGGTAAGAAGGGGAAGAATTGATAATTTCATGTGGGAACTTGAATTTTAAGACTCCATCTAAAGAGAAAGAAGACAAAGATCAAAATTGTGGTGATCAGAATTGACAAAAATGCAATTTTTTTAGTGGGAAATATTAAAAATGTTTCAGAAGTATTTTGTACACTGCCTTTTAGTTACAGAGATATGTTTTGAACATGTTGATATTATTAAATAATAAAAAAGTATATAATTTAAATGTAATTCCTTTGTTTAGATTTCATTCCTTTCAAAGTCTTATAAATTTGTAAAAATCCAACCATGTTTAATTGTACATTTGATTTACTTATGTTAAAAAAAAAATAGGGTTGTGAGATAGGGATTGTCCCAGAAGGTCTGGGACAGATGTGTCAGATTTATGCAGCTCAGGGTTAACAAACTGTAGTGAGGAGATGAGTGATTGACTTGTTGATAATTGGTCTAGAAATATAGGCAAATGGATTTTGTGCATCTTTTGAGGTCTTCTTGCAGGTGTTGTGAACATTGTGTTTATATTTCTTCAAGTGCAGAATTAGACAGTATCTTATATTTTATATCTGTCGGGATTTTTTTTTTTTTAATGTATTTGGGCCTTTCTGAAAAGATACAGAAAATAATGAGGAAGAATCTTATTTAACTTTTTGCCTAATTTCCATATAATACATTTTGTCTAAAATATTAAACTTCCAAAATGTTCAGGTAAGCTAAGGGAGACAAGCAACCATGTCTGTTAAACTATGGTAGAGAAACATATGTTCTACCCCAAACTGTGCCAGCCGACAAGCTGAATAAGATCACTTGACAAATAAATAAATGGATTAAGTAGTTTGTTTTTCTATATTGGCAGTTAGGTAAGCATGTTGTTTCAGGTGGTAGGTAGGGAAGAATTTTGGGACTGTGTAGGTAGAACAATGCTAAGCTTTCTTCTACTTAATCAGGGAAGACTTCATGGAAGAGGATGAGTAAGTGTGGATAAGCAGCTATCTTTGTAAGAGCTCAAAATCAAGAGGAGCAGACTATCATTTTAAAAATTAAGGATAATGAACTCTAAGTTCACCTCACGTTCCATGAGGTGAATGGAAGAGGTAAAATGGATCAGCTTTTATTTATTTATTTTAAAGATTTATTTTATTAATTTATGCATACAAGAGCTGGGGTGTAGGGCAGAAGTGCAGGGACAGAGTGGGGAGTAGAACAGGCAGATCTTCTGAAATACGCTACTGAGGGGAGCAGCCGGGCGAGACAGGGGAGAGGTCTGCTGTGCCTTGTGGGTTAGCTCCCTGGCCGGGGATTGCTGCAGTAGTTGGCGATAACTTGATAGTGCTGAGACTTAACCCTTTGCACCACCAGGGAAGCCCTCAACTTGTATTCATTTTAGATTTGATGTATTACGTATTTTGTGTTTATTTCTTTTACCATGTATTTCTCTTTAGTAAGATTAAGAGCATTATGATGGTGGGAATTCTCTTTTCTGTTTCTTTTGTGTCCCACATAGGACAAATTTATAGATTGATACTGACTAAAATTTTAGTTAAAAAATTTTTTTTCAATTATGGATCACTTTGGCATTTTTTTAGCTATTGGCCCAAATGTGAATAAAGAGAGGACTTTGGTACCAAGAGTTGGAGTAGAACCCTAAAGTATTTCTAGCTTTGAGGGGCCAAGTTGAGAATGTTATAGTGAATTTGGAAGATGGGTAAGTTCTTGAGAGCAGTGGGTTAGACTAGTGGTGGTTGGACAGGAAACATTGGCATCAATATTGGCTTAATACAAGATGTAGATCAGGATTCTAGCTAGTCATGGGTAAATAGTGTGGGAATGCTGTTGAATAAGACCCATGCTTCAGAATCAGTAACAGGAAAACACATTCGTATAGGATAAGAATGAGGATAAAATTCTTGTTATTTGCAAAGAACTAACTTCTTTGGCATTACACTAGTGACTGAAACCTAGAAGATACAAGATCTTATATTTATTTTAGTGTATTTATTTTTGGGGTTTGACCTATATTGAAAGAAGTATGTTCTGAATAGGTTTAAATTTCTTTTTAAAGTCTGTTATCATGTTGCTTAGACAGATTGTCTCTTATTAGGCCACAGGAGTGGTAGAAGAAAATAATATCCTGATTTTATGGGATTTCTGCAATGAAAGGAGAGAACGGGTTACTATTTTTGGCTCACACAGGTGGGAGTGGAATAATCTGCACAGTGCCAGGTGGTTTTCCTACTCTTTTAGGATACTGAACCTTTTCCTCTCTGTTGATATATAGAAGCATTAAATGTCATATTTATACAATTAGGGAATTGAAAAAATGTTTTTTATTGCCATACTGAGAAATTAACTGTGCTTAAAGAAATGGCTTGACAGCATTTCTGGTTTTTACTTCAAGTAGAATATTTGAACAAGATTGACTTGTGTTATAGAGAATCTGTTTAGATATGGGATTTGATTCCTTTCTCTGCTAGTTTTCTATATTTATTGAGGACATGATATGTGCCAGATACTTCTTTAGGCACTCTATTATACTTATTATTTAATCCTCATGGGAATCTTAAAAGAAGGATCATGGTATCCCCATTTTTAAAGATGACAATATTGAAACACTCTTCATAAACTAGATTTATCAGTGTTTTCTGATCTCCTTCCCCTACCCCCTAAGAAGATATACTGGCTGACTTTTTATTCACTTCTCTCTAATTTGCTTCTTTTGAATTTGCTTCCATATTTCTGCTGCAACCATATGAATTGTATCCTCATATGATAAGTTGTATTTGTCCCCAAACACTTCAATCCTGTATTTGGAAGAAAATAAGTTCAACGCTGTGAAGACTGCATTAACAGTGTGGTTACTTATGCAAGAAAGGTAATGTAGAACGCTACTAATGAGAAGACCATACATATAAAAAGGGTCTAGATCCCAAGTTTAGAACCAAATGAAAAATATGACACAAGAGAGTGAAGTATGAAGATTAAAGTGTTAAGATTAATGTTAGAGAGATTGGAATTAACAGCTTTAGAGCTATTGCTGCTTCCAAACTAGTTGCTACTGTTCCAAGACCTAACTGAAAGAATAATACCAATGACTAACATTGGTCGTTTTTTATTATAGTAGCTCCAGGTGTTCAAGAAACATGCACACTAGGCATGAAATTAATTTTTCCTTGGGCTATTGGGTATATAAAGAAGGGGAGGAAGTTCTTCAAAATAGAATCCTGAGTGTAGGTAAGGATGATTCTTATATCAAAATACTGGGTTACGTTTTACAGCTTTAAAAACGTTTAAGGTAATTTCTGGTATATACATTATATGTTCACTTTAATTTACTTTCGAATTTATGATCGTGTATTCTATAATACAGGTAAAGAAAACAAAGCCTAATTCAAATTTAGTCCTGTTTGGTTTATAAGCTTATGTACTTTTTACTAAGTCATACTTGTTGAGTTTGCTTCTGTGCCCCCTCCTGTTTCATTTTTCATGTCTCTCTTCATTTGTGTGTTAGTTCCCTGAATTTTCCCTTTGGGACTTTGATTACAGAGCATATCTTGTTTCATTCAGGATAGGAATGTTCCTGAAACTGAAAAGCTTATATCAAACAGCATAATGGAATAGAATTGTAACCTACAGTAAATGAAGAGAAAATTACCAGTTAGGGTCTGGTAATACAACCTGAAATACATTTGGTTTCTAGATCCACACAAATTATGTGGATTCCTCCTTATATGGTGTTTTTATTTACAAAGGTAATTCATGCACATTGTTTTTTTCAGAAATTATTACTATGAAAAATATGTGGGTTAACAGTGTGATGGAGCATGAAAGAAGTAAATGAAATCCTAAACTGCATGAATAGAAATGTGTTGTCAGAACAGTTGAAGCTAATAGTAGCACTGTCATCTTATATGTGATAAATTGATTTCATACTGTAAAGGGTCAGTCATCAGCTGCAGTGCCAAATGGTTATGTTTATGATTTGAGCAACTGAAAATAGTGAAGGGGATGGAAAGATTAAAAGTAAATGGTAATAATAATCCCCAGATTTTTGAAAGCTGTTGTGTAAAATAGGGAATAGACTTACCTGGTGTTCTTTTAGAACAGTGGTGGGAAAATTATTTTAATAAAAGGTCATATAAACATTTTTTTGATTAAATATTTAGTTAAATAGTTGCAACTTTTAAGTAGTTAAAAGGTTGCAAACTTTGTGTTGCAACCTTTTAACTCTGCTATGTAATTCTGTAATAAGAAAGCTATGGATATGTGGTAAACAGATGGGCATGGATGTATTCCAGTAAATCTTTATTTATAAAAACAAGACAATGGTCTATATTTTCAGCTGCTGTTCTAAAAGAGCAGTTTTACTCTCAATTTCAGAGATAATTTTATAAGAACTTGTGGTTTCAGCTGTGGAAAAGACTGTTGAGAGGTCTGTGCTGAATTATTATAACCATCAATATAGCATGGTCATGGTAAGACTCTAGCACAAACAAGAAGGGGGAAGACTATATGAATCCTAAGATTTCTCTCTACTTTACCAATTTTCTGTGCTTTTCTAACTGATAAAAGTTATCTGATTTAATTGTATGACTGTTTCCAATTTAATGGGAAAAGATTTAGCCAGAAAATGTCTGTATTAAACTTTGCCTGATTTTCTCTTACTGAATTGAATTCAGTATTTTATTTCAATATGTATTTTATTGTATGTATTTTCTATATCTTTATATTAGTATGTACTTCATTGAATTATATACTTGAATACACATATTAAAGAGTATCATTTATTGATTGATTTGTGCATAATGAGCCATCCTTGTATCAATGGAATAAATTTCACTTGGTCATGATGTATTATCCTTTTAATGTATTGTTTAATTCGGTTTGCTAAAGGTTGTATTGAGTATTTTTTTTTTTTTTTGGTGGGACCCTCGCCCGTGGCCAGGGATCGAACTGGTGCTGCAGAGGCTGCAGGCAGCCTCGCAACGCAGCGCTCAACCGCTGCGCCACTAGGGGAGGCCCTGTATTGAGGATATTTGCATTTATATTCATGAGGGATATTGGTGTATAGTTTTGTTTTGTTTTGTTTTGTTTTTTAGTGTATGATGCCCTTGTCTGCTTTTGGTATCAGAGTAATGTTGGTCTCGTAAAATATGTTTGGAAGCATTCCCCCTCCCTCAGTATTTTGGAAGAATTTCAGAAAGATGGGCATTCATTTATTTAAGGTTTGGGAACTCACTAGTTAATCCATCTGGTATCCTAGGATATTGTTCTTTGGGGAGAGACTTTCTATTGGTATTTCAGTTTTCTTGTTTGTAATTGGTCTATTCAGATTTTTAACTTTCCCTGACTCAATCTTGGAAAGTTGCATGCTCTAAAAAATTTTAATTTCTTCTAGGATGTCCAATATATTGTCATAAGTAGTCTGTTATGATCTATATTTCTTACATGTCATAATTTCTCCCCTTCTGTTTGATTTATTCACATTTTCTTCCTTTTTTTCTCAGTCGGTCTAGAGCTGTAGGCTTGTTTGTTTTGCTTACTTATATTTTCAAAGAACCAGCTTTTAGTTTCATTGACTCTTCTGAAAGAAACCCTAAAAATCTGACTGTAGATTTGAGTTTATAGAAAGGGAGCAGGGAGCAACGATGAGAAGGACGAGAAGGGCCAAGTGGATTGTGATGGAAAATTATGGATTTTTTTGGTGATGGGCATATTGGGGTATAGATCATATGTATATTACCACATATACATATGTATATTATCATATATACATATGCTCTATACCCCCTAAATCATCAATGTTGCAAACCATTGTTACCTCAATAAAATTAATACAATTAAAAAATGTATAATTCAAAAGTTTTAAGGTTTATTTGACACATATATAGGACACAGTTTAGGCATTTGCCTTATATTCCTTTTCAATTTTCTTCAATCCCTGTCCCTTGGAACCACTCATCTGATTTCTAACAATACAAATTAGTTTTAGCCTATTCTAGAAATCATCCATAATAGGGAAATTACACAGAATAAGCTCTTATAGTTTACATGTTTGACTAAAACGATGTTTTTTTGAGATCCAGGTGCTGCATACATCAGAAATTAGGGGTTTTTTTTTTGTTGTTGTTGCTAAACAATAGTTTCCCATATACCGGTGTTTATCCATTCATTTGTTGATGGATAGTTGGATTGTTTACAGTTTTTTGACTGTTAGAAATGAAGCTATTATGAAATTACTGGACAAATCTTAATGTATGTTTATTTTTATTATTCTAGAGTAAATACCTGAGTATAGTTTCTGGGTCATATTATAAATGTATGGTTAATATTCTATGAAATTGGGCCTCCCTTGTGGCGCAAGGGCTTACATACCACACTGTGAAGCAATCTGCAACCTCTGCAGCACGAGAGAAACCCATATGGCGAAGCAGACTTATCCTGTCTCGCCCACTGCTCCCCTCAGCAGTGTGTTTCATTCGGTCTGCCTGTTCTGTTCCCCACTGTTCCCCACTCTATCTTTGGTGAATCCTCTCACTCCCCCCCGCCCCCAGCATCTCTGGCCTGTACCCCAGCTCTTGTATGCATAAATAAATAAATCTTTTAAAAAAATCCTGTGAAATTGAAACTGCTCCTCATATTGGTTGTTTCATTTTATAATCTCATAAGCAATGCCTGATTGTTCCATTTGCTTGACATCTTCTATAACACTTGCTACTGTCTGTCTTTTTAAGTTTCAGCCATTTACATGGGTATTTGGTAGTCTCTCATGATGGCTTCAGTTTCTGTTACCCTGATGATTGATGACGTTACCATTTTTTCATGTACTTATTATCCATTCACGTATCTTTGCCCATTTTTAAATTGATCTGTGAGTTTTTTATTGAGTTTTAAGGACTCCATAATTTTGGGTAATATCTTTGTTGAGAATAGGCATTTTGAATATTTTCTGTCTTTTCATTTTTTAACAGCCTTTGAATAGGTATGGAGTTTTAATTTTGTTGGAATCATATTTATCAAATTTTCATTTCACTAATTAAAGCTGTCCTTTAAAAAAAAGATTAATTTTTATTAATTTATGCTCATCAGAACTGGGGTGTAGACCAGAAGTGTGTGGGGGGAGGTAAGAGGCTTCACCATAGACAGAGTGGGGAGCAGAACAGGCAGATCTATTGAAATACACTGCTGAGGGGAGCAGCGGGCGAGACAGGAGAGGTCTGCTGCACCATGTGGGTTAGCTCCCTGGCTTGTGTCAAACTCACGCGATAGCTTGATAGCACTGAGATTTAACCACTGCGCCACCAGGGAGGCTCTGATTAAAGCTTTTCTTATCCTGTCTAAAATGAAAACTGTCTATTCCAAAATTGTGAAGATCTTTTCCATGTGTTTATTTCAGAAATACACTTTCAAATTTTACATTTAGGTCTTTGAACAATTTCAAATTAAATTTTGTGCACAGTAAGGGTTGAACGTTTTTTTCCTCGATAAGATTGTCGTTGTTTTAGCACCATTTGTTTGAGACTGTCCTTTCTTCATTGAAGATTTTGTTAGTTTCTTAGTTGAAAATCATTTGACCTCATTTGTTTGATTCTATTTCTGGATTATCTTCCTTTGATCAGTATGCCTACTACAATTTATACCTACCTCAAAATGTCCCCATTACTCCAGGTTAATGATAAATCTTGAGATAATGTATGTGAATCCAACTTTGTATTTCTTTTAAAAAATTATTTGGTGTATTCTTTGTCTTTATATTTTCATGTACGTTTATTTCATTCATATAGAATTTTGATTGGAATTGCATTGATTATGTTTGCTTGTATCTTACTGTACAGTCTGTTGTATGAAGAAAAAATTGTAACATTTGTATTTGTTATTAAATATGGTTGTTTCACAGTTTTGTTCTTAAAATTAAAACATGGTAAAATGTAGTTCTTTTGGTATATAGTTCTGTGGATTTTAGCACATGTAGATTCATGTGAGTATTAACAATCAAGATGCAAAATAATTTTATTATGCAAAAAAAACTAGCTCCTTTCCCCTTTCCTCACCTTTTCATCCCTGGGAGTTCCGTTACTCTAGCTTTATCTTTTTGAAAGTTTCCTATAGATAAAGTTTGTGGCATTTTGAGTCTGACTTCTTTAAACATGTTACCTCTGAAATTCAACTATGTTGTTGAATGTGTCAATTATTTGTTCTCTTTTAAAGCTGAGTAATATTACATTATGTGGATATACCAGTTACTTTATCATGATAAAAGGCCAGTTGTTTTGTTAATAGTTTTTAAAGAATGTGATTAGAAATGGGTATGAGCATTTTTGTACCAATTTTTGTATGAACATAAATTTTTCGTTTTTGTCGTGTAGATACCCACAAGTGAGACTTCAAGGTCATATGATAAATATGTACACTTTATTTTTAATAAATGTTTGTTTCTTATTTGGGAAGTAATTGCATTGAGTAAATGTACAAAGTGTAGGTGGGAAAAAAATAGGAAAAATATTGCTCATTATTTCTGCTGAAACCTAAACACTACAAAATTCTTTTCTTTTCTTTCCTACCTACCTCCCAGCCTTCTCCCTTCTCTCCCCCCTCCATTTCTTCTTCCTTTACCTCTTACCTAACAGTAATAATATTAAAAATATGATTTAATATCTGTTTTCTTTCTCTTATGTGTAAACTGCATTATTTACATTTAAGACTCATTAAACAATAGTTTTTTAATTAGCATATGATATGGTAGCTAATGTGTATGTAACTAAAATATATATTCGTAGAAGTGAGTTAATGTGAGAGATACTAGGCAGTGTGACTGACTAGCATTAGATATTTTGGAATGACCGCCTTTCTTTACTCATCAAATCTGCAGTCTTTAGGCAGCTAAATATTTGCCCTTATTTATTGTGCATGTGATTACTTCTGGAGAGAAGAATTTTTATCTATTATAAATCCAAAAGGAGTAATTTGTGACCATAAAGCAAATATAGTAGAAATAAGGTCTGAGAAATCAGATGCCCCTAGGTCCTTGTTTTTCCTGCTTCTTACCTTTACTTTTAAGTGCTGTGGGCTACTTCTATTTTCAGAATGTTGACTCTTGTCAGGTGATTGCTAATGCCTTGATGTGTCCTTGTGGAACTCAGATAAATACTTCCTTCTTTGTATTTGGCTGGAATGCTAGTCACTGTTGTTTCTGTCACCTTTGCAGCCAAGAGCTTGGCTAAAAGAATTATTTGGCTTGAGGTTTGGGGGATTAAACCAGTATCTGAGTCTTTCTGACTTGGCTTCTCACCATAGTTGGATATTAGAGAATATCATTAAGTGAATAGTCAGACCCTTTAGCTAAGAATTTAGAAATCAGGAAATGTAGGATTCTTTTACTTATTTAAAAAGGGGGTAATAGCCCCTGGCTCTGTGGAATATGGAGTAAACACATACCACCCTTTTTTACAAGTGAATGTGACTGTAAAATCTGGACAGAATACTTGGTAAATAGCAGATTAGAGAAGAACATCAGGTTTTGAAATGCCACCAAACCTCCATAATTCCCTGGCCTAAACTTAGTTCAGTCAGAAAACTGAATTGATCTCTGTGATTTTGACAGAATAAGATCCAGAAACCTTCTCATTCTGATTTGAGCAAAGCATGAAAAACTTAGAGTTAGGGTCTTCCCCTGATTTTAATTTTCTTGTTTGTTTGTTTGTTTATTTCATTTTCACAACCCATTTCCAAGGAATAATCACATGGTAAACATCAGTTGGCAAAAGGATATCTGCAGATGCTAAAACTGAGAGAGCTGTGCATCAGCTAAAATGGTAGCTTTATCAGCTAAATCTCTAATGCAGCTATCATCGCAAGAGGGCCGAGGTAAACTTCACTGATGTTTTAGTTTGTCCTTCCAATGTTTGATCCTAGATAGACTTGATGTTTATAGACTTGATCATGACTGAAGGACAGATCAGAAAGTGCCAGGGAGAAAGCAAAGAGGAAAAAACTTAATAAAGAGAAACCATGAAGTTATGTCTAGTCCCCTCACTCTTGACCTGTGCATTTGTGAGGATCTGTTCCTACTTACCATTTCAAAGACTGAAAATTGATAAAACTCCCAGGAAAAATCCAAATGGCACTGCAGAATCTTTGAAGAGGACCTTGAAGAAAGTATACTGGAATTTGCAACTTCAACTTAGTCATGTCAGCTGGCTATAAAAGCAATAATATCAATATGCAGTTGTACTTACTTAAAATGTAAGAAGATCCCCAGTTTCTTAGCATATTATTTAAAGTGTCAAGGATATAATCCAGAATTACTCAATATAAATAGAACAACATAGATCTCACATTGGAAAAGGCAGTAAGAAATATTTCTGACATGATAATACAGATGTTGAAATCAGTTGAACAAGACAATAAACCAACTATTACAAAAATTCTTGAACTAAACCATTGCAAATACCCATGCAACAATTGTAAGCTAGAAGTATCAGCAAATAAATGATTGTATATGTATAAAGTAAAAAAAAAAAGAAACTGAACAATGTAGTAATCATAATGAATAATTATTATTTAATTCTTAGTTGCCCGCTGGATGTATTCAAATGTATTCAGTAACAGAATGAAGAGAAAAGAACCACTGAATTTGATAGGGTCAATAAATTTTTTCCAATAAAAAGGAAAATAATAGAAAAAAGCTTTGGGTCTAACATTTGAGTCATTGGGGTTCAGAAGGAGAGGAGAAATAGTAAGATGCAGGGGAAAAAATTAAGAAATTGACTAGAAACAAATTGTATTTAGATTTATAGAAATTTGAAGGAGAAAAAAGTCAATTTTACTGTATGAGAATTAAAAAATAAATTTTGAAAGAAGTTGTATTACTGGTGGTAACATGAAATTATTATGTAGCAGTGGTGAATTTTACACTCTTTTGGCCTTGGGAATTGCTTGTTGGTTTCACAGTTGGTGGCGGTGACTATTTTAGTCTTTTTCCCTTTGCTCCTACCTTGTTACCAGAACTGAATCAATAATTTGATGTGAATAGAGGTAGCAAAATGTTTAGTTCCTTTTTCTACTTCCTAGAGCAATTCTTGGTATATATGATAGTTTGGCTTTTTATATCTTTTTTTCTCTGCTGTAGACATTTCTTATTTTAAAAATCTGCAAGGATGTGAACAACCCAGACAAAGATAGAAAGCAGGTTCTTACTTTTCTACATATAGAATTTTATGGAACATTAGTAAAAATTGGCAGCACTGCTTATTTAATTCTAAAGATGCTCCATTAGCTAAATACCTCTAATTTCACAGCTCTCTAGACATTTGGCAGTGATTGTACAGGTTCAGAAGGAAAGTAAACACCAGAGTGTATATTAGAAGGGACAGGAAATGGGAATGGTTGAGAAATAGATGCCATGAATTGACACATAAGAATTCATGTGAATGTTGTTTGCTCTCTAAAACAAAACTTAACTAAGCTATTCATACTGCAGGGTTTTTTAAAGCGATATAGTGGTGATAAAATTAGTGAATATATATTCCAATTTAAGTTTATTAGTTGAGGTGTTTTACATCATTGATCCTCATGTTGGTTTGGTAGTACCTGTTTGGGTTCGGATGCAGTTTAACAGTTCTTTAAGCAAACAGTGCTCTTTTCCTGGGGATGCTTAGATTATCTAAGTGATGTGTATTGAAATTGTTCACAATTTTGAAAGGTCTAAAAAAGAATAAACTTATACCTATGGTTGCTATTGATCTTATAGTATACATTCTCTCAGGAGGAAGTGTAAAGGATATCATTCTTGTGATACTTCTGCATCTGTATTCAGTAGACTTTGTTCCCTAGCTTTCTGTAAGTTTTGCTTATTTATTGAGTCAATGGACCCTTGCCTTCTTCCAGACGAGTTTTCAAGACTCATGAGGGCAATTTATCGGTATAGTTCAAGCTTTCTTCTGGGTCTTCTTAAGAACAAGTAGATTTACTAATCTGTCTTCTTCGGACACTTTTAGCTACTAATCACTTAGTAGTTAGTTTTTGAGATTGTGAAAAAGTCATGGTAGATTGTCAACTAGATACAGTAATTTCTTTGTATCTTTATTACTCATTTATCTAATGTTAAAATTTCTGCCTGAAAAATTATAGCTTTCTCATGTAGTACATACACACATTGGACTACTACTACTGCTAAACAAATAAAAAAAAGTTGAAATCAGCAACACTAATGAGCCTAGAGTTTATTTCACTTAGTGAAAGAAGTCAGATGGTGAAAAATGAACAATATAATTTCACTAACGTGGTTTATAGAGAAAACAAATGGATAAGCTAAATAAAGTAAAAATAAACTTTTAGATTATAAGACCAATTAGTGGTTATCAGAAGGAAAGGGGAAAGGTGGTGGGCAAATAGGGTAAAAGGGATCAATTATATGGTGAAGTACAGAGTTTGACTTTTAGTGGTGAACTTCAAGTAGTATATATACATCTTGACTTTCAGTGATGCATTCCTGAAGTTTTTATAATGTAGTGTTACTTCAATAAAAAAATAGGTTAATAATAAAAATATTGACACATTATATGACACATTTGAGAGTTCAGTACATGCTGACAGTTTTTATAATGTCAATAAGTGCTCCTTTCCCCATGAAGAAAATTAATTACATTTTTCTTGATTAGCTTCTCTAATAAATATTGAAGCATGGGATCCCTGAGTTTTTCTTCTATTTCTCTTCATTCAAATGAATGAGTGAGAACTTTTATTATTAGAATACTTTTTAAGTTATTTGTAAAACGATCCCCAATCTCCTTTTTAGGGGTAGTTTTCTTTTAAAAAGCTTTATTATTTGGCTTCTTATTATATATCTCTCCATCATAGATTTTTAATGCAAATAGCAGAAAAATCTGTAACGTTAACTTCTTGTCTTGATTTCTGATTTTTTTTTAAATAACATGAACTGTTTAGTTTATTGTAGAGCCTATCTTGGTATAATAAACACCTTTTATTTTTTAAATTAGTGATACTTAGTAATAAACAAATTGATTTTTTTCCCCGTTTATTTTCACCAGTGAGTTCAGTATCCAAAGAAAGATCTTTGGCAAGTGCATAACCTAACTGAAATGTCAGGGAGCAGATGGAAAGGAGTTCCATAAGAATTGGCTCAATAGTGGGAGTTTGGTGTTAACAAAAAATAGCTTTACTGACTTTCCTTTCCTCCAGAAATGATGAAATGATATGAAGAATTCAATTTTCAAATGAAGGAACAGCTATTTTTAGGTTGGTATTCAGTAGGAGATAAAAGCCCTTAAAAATAAGGTCTTATCCCAATGATAGGTTTATTTTTGTAGGGGACATGAATTCTTAGAACATCGAGAATATCTCATGAAAAGATACAAATACAAAAAGCACATTTGATAGCTAATAAAATTATTTTGAATTTTCCTGATGATATTGTTTTTATTATTAAGATGAAAAATTGCATTTAGGGTAATTAACTTACACTGAATTTGAAGGCAACTGTGTTTATGTTTATATGCAGTTGGGTGTTGTGAAAGTTATTATAGTCTTGTTCTCTGCTTATGTGCATGTAAGATATCCTTAAACATTTCTAAGTTTCATCATGGTTTTGAATATCATACTCAAATACCTTTTAAAAATATTTATTGCTTGATCCACTTACATGAATTTATGAGACTCTAAGTTATTAACTAACAAATTTAACTATCATTCTCACAATTGAAGAATTTGAGGCAGGAGACTGCCTGATATCAAGTACTTCTATATTAGATAAAACTAAAAATACATTGGAACAAAATAGAAGAAAAGATGAGCACTTTTGGAACTAAGCACATTTAGCTCTGACTGCTGGAGTCTTCTCTGATTACTCAGCATTTAATTAAAAATGGATGTGCTCTTCATGATGAATCTTCTATGTATGCTATTGAACCAAATAGTTCTTTCTCTTGCTTGCTTTTTTCATCTTCTTCAGGTGTATAAATTGGGTGCTGTGTCTCTGTGTTTTTTCCATTGGGGTCCACAAAAGCATAATTTGCAAGCCTTTGCCAAGATGGGAATTAATTGAGGTTTTGGAAACTAAAATGTTTTTTTCATGCTAATTTTATAATGTGTGTATATTGTAAAAGTTAGACAAAGGAACTAAGTTAAACAAAGATCTATAGCTATTGCCAAACGTAAAAAACAACAATGGCACAAAGAAAAGAACAGAATGCTGGGGTTAAAGCCAACAAAATCCAAATGTAAATTTGTTAGTTGACAGGCATCACATGTAAATAGGCTTATTTTGGCAACTGTTGGAGTTAAACATACAAAAGACATCCCTTATAGAAAAGCAAAAGTAATTGATTTTTTTTTTTAAAGGAAAATGGTCTTTCAAAATTTCTAGTAGCCATTTAGTTTGTAGGAAGAATATTGCCTTTTGCTTCAATCCATATATTATTTACTTAATCCCATTACTAAGTACTGTTTTTCTTCTTACTCATGAAAGTTAATTTGGGTAATATAAGAAGACATGAACGTTACATCAAAAGTTTATTCAGGGCCTCCCTGGTGGCGCAGCGGTTGAGCGCTGGGTTGCGAAGCTGCCCGCAGCCTCTGCAGCGCTGGTTCGATCCCCGGCTGCTCCCCGGCCACCGGAGGAGGGTCCCACATGGCGCGCAGACCTCTCCTGCTGCCTGCTCTGCTCCCCGCTCTGGCTCTGGTGAATTCTCTCACCCTCCCTGTGCTTCTGACTGTACCCAGTGCTTATATAAACAAACAAATAATAAATAAATAAACAAACAAACAAACAAACAAATAAATAAATAAGTAAATAAATAAATCTTAAAAAAAAAAAAAGTTTACTCAACACATTTTTTCCCCCAAAGTCATTGGTTGGGACCTATAGGTAGTATCCATTCTTTGTATGTTTGCAGCATATTTTATATTGTGAGTATAATTGCCATTTTCCAGCCCTTGCCTGTGTGGCATTTACTTGATATAATCACAGAAATGTCTTTTACCTTATTTTATGGCAGAGAATAAAGTAAAATGAAACCCTAGCTGGTTGAAGGTTTGAGGCAGTTGTGGCTCATCGGATGGCCCTGGATGAAGGGAAACAAAAGTAAGACGGTCTCTTTGAAGATAAAAAAATAAAAACATAATTTTTATAGAAATAAAAAATATAAGAAATGGACATAATTTCTCTGTATGTTAAAAAACAGTAATCTGCCCCCCCCCCCATTTGATATTATGGACATGTGAATATTCTTCCTGGTGAGTTTTTAGGTATTTTTTTCCTTCTAATTTTGTTAAAAAACATTAACATAAGATATGCCTTTTTATCAAAACTTTAAGTTTGTAATACAGTATTGTTAGCTCAATGAAGCTTGTTGCACAACAGATTGCTAAAATTTTTTCACCTTGCATGGCTGAAACTCTTTATCCTCTGAGCTCTGTGTGTACCACTGGTCTTTTTTGTTTCTATGAATTTGACTACTTTAGCTACCTCATATAAGTGGAATCATGATGTATTTCTCCTTATTTCATTTAGAATAATGTTCTCAAGGTTAATCTATGTTGTAGCATGTGACAGGGTTTCTTTTTTTTTTAAGGCTGAAATGATATTCTGTTGTCTGAACATACACCGTTTTCTTCATTCATGCATCCATTGTCTCTGCCTCTTGGCTGTTGTGAGTAATGCTGCAATGAACATGAGAGTACAAATACTGCTTTAAGATGGTGTCTTTTTTTTTTGGATAAATATCCAGAAGTAGGATTATGGATTATGGTAGTTTTGATGAACTTCTGTACTCTTCCCTATAATGTATCATTTTACAGTCCTACCAGCAGTGTACAGCATTCCAATTTCTTCACAGCCTCGCTAATACTCATTTTGTTTTCTAATTGTGTTTTTGATTTGCATATTCTTGATGGTTAATAGATTCAGAATCTTTTCATATATCTGATTCTTTGTTGAGAAATAAGGTCTTCTTAATTCACTTAAGGCTATTTAAGTCAATGAAATGTCAGTGAAATAACAGATACTAAATTTCTTCAAATATACTTTTGTATTCAATTTTTTTTTCTCTAATGACTTGTTAGCTATACTTTAATTATTACTTTTCAGGGTTGCTGTAGGGACAGTACATACTCTTACTATAATCTACGTGGAGTTTAAATTTCAACATATCAATATAAAATTTAAAATCTTAATATTATTCTATTTACCCATTCTTACTCCTTGTCATAAAAATGTTTTAAGTCTTCCAAAAACAGCTTTATAATTTCTGCTTTAAATAAACATGTACTTTAAAGAAAGCAGAACAAAAATGGTATTTTGCTTGCCATTTCTGTTCTTATGGATCCAAGTTTCATCTGGTATCTTTTTTATTTAAGCCTGAAAACTTTAGATAGTATTTCTTATAGTTGAGATCTCTAGATAATTATTTTGAGATTACATTTTTTTCTTCACTAAGAACTTTAAGGATAGCCCATTCTCTCTGACTTTCATTGATTCTAAGAAGTCAGACTTTGTATCATTTCCCCTTTGTTTAATTTTCTTTTCCTTCTGGGTAGAATTCAAGATTTCTTTGTGTTTACATTTTAACATTTTGACCATTGTATATATTGACCCCAGTTACATGTGTTTTACACCACTTAATATTGTGTAGTAGGTAGCCAAGGCTCTTTTTTCTCAATAATTTTTCTAGTTAATATTTCATAAATTTTGTTGATTTCTGTTCAGTTTCACTTACCAGTTCATCATCTGATGGCAGTTATTATTAAGCTTATTTAGTAATTTTTTTATTTCATATATTATAATTTTAAGTACTAGGATTTCCATTTTAAATAACTTTCTGTTGAGAGTTTCCATCTGTTCATTCATTTTGATCATTTTTTTCTTAAAGTTTTTGAATATTTATAATAGCTGCTTTAAAATCCTTTCCTAATTATTCCAACATCTGTGTCATCTTGAAGTATATTGGTATGGAGTGTTTTTTAACCTGTGAGTCACATTGTAATTTCTGCAAACATGTTTTAATTTTTTCATATTGTAAATTGTAGATGGTACATTGTAGAGGTTTTGGGTTCTCATTTGCAAAGTTTGTTTTTGTTCTGATAAGCAGTGACATTATTGGTTGATTATCTTGAGGCTTAGTTTTATGCTTTGTTAAGGCAGGTCTGTGGAAAGCCCAAATTATTTATCAAGTTCCTTGAATTAGTTTCCTCGGTGGTACCGAGCTGGTAAAATCTGTGCTCTGTTATTTTAGCCTCCCAATTGTTGCTTTCAACTGTTGGATTCCTTGTATTCTCCACATTTATATTTAAGAGAGTTTAAATGTAAATTTTTTGACCTTCCCCAACTGTAGCTTTCTCCTTTCTGTTTACCCTCTTTATTCTCTAACCACATTGGCATACCAAAAATTCTATTTTCTGGCTCCTTAAATGAAGACTATAGTGATTATCTGCTTCTCCATCTATCATGTGTCACACTTAATGGGGAGTATATAGATTTGTATTTTACCTGTGGATCTGGTTTTGTTTTTTTCATTGATGAAATCCTTTCCAGTTTCTGCTTGATTTTGTTCACTCTTTTTTCTTGGTAAATACCTAGGGATTGTATTTTATGTGTCATAGGATATAATGTATTTTCATCTTTTAGGAAGCTGCCAGTTTTCCAAAATGTATCATTTTACATACCTATAGGTAATATTTAGGATTTGGGAAGCAGATCTAATTTTTTTTTTTTAATGTAAGATAATACACTGTTACATAATGGAAATAATTTTTAATATGTGCATTTAATTCCTGATAAGTAATTTTGACAAGTAGTCCTCTTTATTTTTTTTTAAGATTTATTTATTTATGCATACAAGAACTGGGGTATAGGCCAGAGGTTTGGGGGGGGGGTGAGAGATTCACCAGAGACAGAGTGGGGAGCAAAACAGGCAAATCCACTGAAATACACTGGGGAGGGGAGCAGTGAGCAAGTCAGGAGATGTCTGCTGTGCCATGTGGGTCACCTCCCTGCCCTGGGATTGAACTTGTGCTGCTGTGGCTGCAGATAGCGTCATAGTGCTGTGTCTTAATCCCTTGTGCCGTGAGGGAGGCCCCACAAGTAATTCTCTTTAAACAAAAAATGCTCTGACTTAGAGATTTTGAAAATTATTTGCTTTTGTTTTTACAGGGGCAAATGATCAAATATTCCAACTGGTTTTAACAGCTCCAAAAGTTGATATAAAGTCTGCACATGGTAGTAATTTTTGCTTACATGTTACTGTGGTAAACACATATCAGTTCATTTCGTTAGAGCACTGGAGCTAATAATGTCCGGGGTTTTAGTTGAATGTAGTCTTGGTGTGGAGAGTTTTGTTCTGAGCTTTGATCATTAATTGCTCACTTTGTGTACCTGTGCAAATTCATGCTGTTCATCAGTGCAGCTAGGGAAATTGAATGTAAGCAGGTAAGTAAAAATCTGCAACTGCTAGTAGAAAACTTGTCTTTATTGAATAACAGTGTCGTTTTATATATAAAACCTTTTATTGAGCTTCTATGGATTCAGCACTGTAGGTAATACAAAATAAGAGCTGGATATGGTTTTTGATCTTAAGTTATTTTGAGACCATATATTGTGTGGTTTTCCTTACTTAAGAAACATTTATTATCTCTATGCTGTGTGGCATATTTATAAGTATGATGCAAGTACTAGCGAACCTAATAAGGGAGCTTGGGAAAGTTGTAGAGCAGAGGTGGAACTTAAGGTCAGCATTAGGCTAGTAGGTCTTCGTTAAGTGTAGAGGAGTCAAAGTGCTAGGTGGAATATTAATAGTGACATATTTGTGGATTGTACTATACAATGAATATGCCTCCCAGTTACAATTGAGAGTTTGAGTGGTAAGACACTGAATACTGAATGTTAGCTCCTTGGAGGCATAATCCCTGTCTCCTGTGCATCTTTGTGTCCCTAATGCCCAGTATCCTCCTTAGATGATGAAAGTATGTATGCCATAGCAGGAAATTAATGAATGTCACTGTTAGGATGGGAAGGGGTGGACAATTGTAACTGAATTTTCAGAGGCTTTAAAC
The DNA here is from genome assembly GCF_014898055.3 of Talpa occidentalis. Classification (NCBI taxonomy): domain Eukaryota; kingdom Metazoa; phylum Chordata; class Mammalia; order Eulipotyphla; family Talpidae; genus Talpa; species Talpa occidentalis. The sequence goes on from NW_023601104.1 coordinate 23,522,044, forward strand.
ATAGAAGGAACAAAACTTAACTCATTTAAATGTTTAGCCCATTTAACAGTAAACATTTGTATAACAGATGAGTAAATATTCCATTCAGGTTGAAGAATTTGGGGTTTCTGTTGTCAGTGTGGCAAAATTTGAGGGTTATATGTTTTGAAATATTGTTTTAGGAAGGTTATACTGGCAGGATATTACAAACAGGTAAAGTATTATAAAACTTGCTTCAGGTGGATAGAGTCCAGTAAATGTCATGTCATGAAAGCCCAGAATAAAAACGTGTCAGTGGGATGAAATAGTTGCCTCAGGGGATATTTGTAAGGAACTCTCAGTTTAGGGATAGTAGAGGGAGAAGGGAAGGGGGAATCAAAGATGATGCCTGCTTACACAGGTTGATCGAAATGACTGTAGTGCCCTTTTACTGTTAGGAATACTCCATAATTAGGGTCCAAAGGCTTTTGAGGAAGAGATGAAAAGTTTGGTTTTAAATATGAATTTTAGGTGGTGGCAGGTGAACCAAATAAAAGCACCAGCAGGAATTTCGTGATTTAAGGACCTAAAATACAAAATCGAGGCTATATGATGGGAAAGAAAGGTGCATTAGAAACCGGTCATTCAGAAAAAAGTCAAAATCGTAAAAACTACACAAGCAGACCAATGGGTGAAGAATAAAATGAGAAGAATATGAGATGAAGAGCGGGTTTGTTAAAATTTTTAAACAGATGGTGAAGTGATAATATACAGTAATAGAGGCTCCAAAGTTAATGTGAACAAATCCCAGAGCTGGTTAAGAGGATTGGATACCATAGAGCAGAGGTGGCCTGTGGCGTATGGTCTGTCATCTATTTTTTTAAAAAAGATTTATTTATTTATGCATACAAGAGCTGGGGTACAGGCTAGGGGTGTGTGTGTGTGTGTGTGTGTGAGAGAGAGAGAGGATTCACCAGAGACAGAGTGGGGAACAGAACAGGCAGACTGATTGAAATACACTGCTGAGGGGAGCAGCGGGTGAGACAGGAGAGGTCTGCTGCGCCATGTGGGTTGCTCCCTGGCTGGCTGAATATTGAACTTGTGCTGCAGAGGCTGCGCATTGCTTCATAGTGCGGTGCTTATGCCCTTGGGCCACCAGGGAGGCCCCCTGTCATCTGTTTTTGGAAATAAAATATTTTTGGAACACAGTCATCCTATTTGTTTTCACACCACTTACAGCTGCTTTTGTGCTATAGCAGTAGAATTGAGTACCTGGTCAATAGAATGTATTGTCCACAAAACCTAAAATGTTTACTATCTGGTCCTTTACAGGATAAATTTCCTGACCTCTGTTATAGAGATCTAAGAAATAGTGATCAAGAGGAGACTTTTTACTATATTATGACCTGAAAGAGTTCAGCTTAATCCTATAAACAAATGTTTTACTGAGGCCTGCTGCATACCTGACAATAGATTTTGCTGATGTCATCTAGGAAGAGGCTAGCTAGCAAGAGATTAATGAATGAGTAACCTTTTTTTTTTTAAAAAAAAAAGATTTATTTATTTATTTATTTATTTTTACAAGCACTGGGTATTGTCAGAAGCGCGGGAGGGTGAGAGAATTCACCAGAGCCAGAGCGGGGAGCAGAGCAGGCAGAAGGACCGAAGTACGCTGCTGAGGGGAGCAGCGGGCGGCAGGAGAGGTCTGCGCGCCATGTGGGACCCTCCTCAGGTGGCCGGGGAGCAGCTGGGGATCGAACCGGCGCTGCACAGGCTGCGGGCAGCTTCGCAACCCAGCGCTCAACCGCTGCGCCACCGGGAGGCCCTGAATGAGTAACTTTTAAGAAGAGAAGTTGGTTTATGTAAATTTACGTTTTGTGAGTCTACAAAGAAATTAGTAGTGTGAAGAGTATATGAAGAAGAAAATTTTAAATACAGGGAAAATATGAAGGAAAATTTTTAGAGTTTCTCTGAGAGGCAAAGTGTGTTGGCATTACAGGAATTAATGGTCTAAGACTTGAATGCAGGGAGTATACTGGCTCATTACAGGAAATGAATAGAATTGTTTGTAGAATTAAGTTAAGAATAGTAATTGCTCACACAGCTGTTTTTAAATAGCAAATTGTGTTAAGTAATCAGCAAAATCCACTAGAATGTACTTGATAGTTATGTGGAGACTGCATTATTGGTACTGACTTATGATCCTAATGGGTACTATAAAAACAAACAAACAAACCAAAAACCTTTGTATGCACTTTCCACATTGGTATGGTACTGTATGTTTTATGTTTAATGTAGTTCAATTGTAATGTTTTCATCTCTTTTCTTACTACCAAAACCAAATATAATTGTCTCGTTCAGGAAGAGCAGCTGCATGAACATTATGAGCTCACAGGGCAATGAGGTGTGTTTTCATTGAAAGGAATAGTTTCTGTTTGATTGCTTCTCTGTTTGTCTTCTTCCCTAGACAAAAATGGAATGTTTTTTTTGTGTGGTTAGATTTGGGTCTATTAATTTCTTTTCTGTTTTTTGCTGTATATATTTTGTGTTGACTGTACTTCTTTCTCTTGGATTAGGCTCTTTCTTAGGACTCCCATTTTAATTTGTTAAATGACTTTTTAGCATTGCCACTGCCCTTTATGAATTTTTTTTTTGGTTGCTTCTCTAAGGATGTTAATATACATCTTTATTTTTTTAAAGATTTATTTATTTATGTATACAGGCCAGAGGTGTGGGGGTGAGAGGGTACATACAGGGTAGAGGCCAGAGGTGGGGGGGGGGTGAGAGGATTCACCAGAGACAGAGTGGGGAACAGAACAGGCAGACTGACTGAAATACACTGCTGAGGGGAACAGTGAGTGAGTCGGGAGAGGCCTGCTGCGTCGTGTGGGAAGCTCCCTGTTCTGGGATCAAACCAGTGCTGCCATGGCTGCGGATTGCTTCATAGGTTATATCTTAACACCTTGTGCCACCAGGGAGGCCCTTTTCTGTGTATTTTCGGTTGTCAGAAGTTTGACTGTTATGTGCACAGGTAAGGTTTTTATATTTGTCCACTTTGATGTATAGTGAATACCTTTAATTGGTATATTTATATCTCTCGCCATTTTTGTGAAATTTTTGGCTAAAGTTCTTTTTCTACCTTATTCTCTTTCTTCTCTCATTATGCCTATGTTAGACTTTTTAATGTCTCCCCTTTGGTCTCTAGGCCCTGTTCATTTTCTTTTAATCTTTTTATCAATTAAATTATTTTCTCTTGATCTGTCATCAGATTCACTAACTCTTCCGTTATCTCCATTTTTCTTTTAAACCCATGCAGGAAGTTTTGGGGGATTTTTTATATTTAAGATATAATAATTTTTACTATTAAAACTTCCATTTATTACTGTTTTGTTTTCATTTTCTCTGTGAGATTTCTAGTCTTTTCATTTATTATAAGCATGTATCCTTTATTTCACTGAGTGAACATAGTTCTAGTATCTGCTTTATTTTCCTTGTCTGAAAGTCTCAATATATAGATCATCTTGAAATTGACTTCTAGTGATTATTTTTTCCCTTAAAATTGTGTCTCATTTCATTGTCAAGGAATTTTGGATTGTATTATGGCTATTATAAATGTTATTTGTGGAGATTTTGTTTTTTTCATGTTCCTCCAAATAGTTTTAATTTCTTTGTTCTAATGAGCCATTGATTGGATTAGAATCAAAGAGAAAATTCTCTCTGACATTGGCCACTGTTCAGATCTCAATTTGATTTTTTCAGTCTCAGCTGAAACTGCCTTCATTCTGCCCTGTGAATGTGCTTCAGGGCTCAGCCAGGAACTTGGGTAGAGATACACCAAATATTTAGGACTCATCTTTTCGGCCTCTTGTCTTTTTTGAGATTCTATCCATACTTCCTTGTAACTAGTTGTCCTGGCTCTGTCGTCTTTTTCTTGTCGCCAGAAAGATGGTGGATATTCTATCAGGATTTTAGTTCCAACATGCGGTCCCTGCTGCTTGCTACAGGACAAAGCTTTAGAAACGGATACTCATTCTTCTTTGGATTTTTTTTTAACCTATCCTGGTTACTAAATTATTATTTATGATAGACTGTCATGTGAATAGCTCTAATTTTTTATGTTCTTAACCATTTAAATGTAGAATACTAGCAGTGTTTGTAGGTACAAGAAGAACATATAGCTAAATAAGGAATTGCTCCCTACTATAAAGTTTGAGTATAGGGCATACATTAAAAACAATCATCAGTGTTCAAGACAAATTAAGTGAAAATTAATTTCTGAAGAAGTATGATTAATTTAGTCTTAGTTGATTGGACACTTTCTCAGACCACTTAATCTCAGGTGAATTCAAAATGAGAAATTCAGTGCGTAGAGGAAAAAGTGAGGGTGGATATTCCAGGAATATATAATAATAGGAGTAGAGTATGAATATGTGACATGTCTTACAATATTTGGGCAGTGATTAGTATCTTGATGAGAATGGAGCATTGAGTTTTTGAAGGGACGTAGTAAGTGTGGAAACAAAGAGTAGATTGAAGCCACCTTGAAGATGCCATGCTAAGGAGTGTGTTTACTTCTAAAAGCACTAGAGGATCACATTTGAGGAGTGAATGGGTATGATTCTAATTGGGTTTGTGGTAAGATAAGTGCACTGGCATTGTAAACTGAATTGAAATGGGAGCATAATAGGAAATAAACAGTAGTTAGGTCCTAAACCAGGTCCTAAAACTATAAATAAAGGCAACAGAAGGGATAGTCACTTGAGCTGCTGCTGAGGTCGAAATTATATAAAGTTGATTTGAGTAAAGTTGACTTGTTAAGGGAATTCAAAAGAAGTGTATCATCAAGTTAAAGCAAATCTTTGCATTTTTGACCACATCTGTACATATTCCAGCATCATGCTGAGTACGTGAAACTTTGGGGAACTTTTTTTAAATTTAAAGTTCCCTTTTTGTAGCAGCGTACAATAAGACTGTGTAATAGTGTAAACAAAGTGGTTTTTTTTTTTTTAAGGTTATGTGATGAAATCATTTCAAAGTTCTCTGTGTGATTGAAAGTCTGTGTGTGTTTTAGTTTCCATTGCTAGTAAGGTAATAATTAAGGTTTGCTAAAATTTAAAAATAATTTTTGCTCTTTGGAGTTAGTTGCATATGCAAAATGACTGCATAAAGTCATTTTGCTTTTTAAAAACTATTCAGTTATTTAGAATATTTTCTTTGGTTATTGTCTAACAGGGAATGATAAAGCCAACAAAAAGCAAACAGTTTCAGCCCTACTTTTGTTAAGCTAATTGTATTATTTCCACTTTATACATTCATTTCTTCCACCAAATTTATTAGTGCTGTGTTGTGCACTATTTTAGTTACCAAACATACCAGTGATCCAAAGAGACCCATTCTTATTTTTATGCAGTTTTCAATCTGTTGGGAAAAGACAGACAGTAAATGTTCCCTCTGAAGATGACATTTGAACACTGACCTGAGGAAAGTGAGCACAAAGAAGTGTCAAATGTCTGGGGGGAAGAGGAAAGAGGAAAGTGGAAACCCCCTACAAAGGAGCATGCTTGGTGTATTTGAGCAAAAGCAAGGGGCCATGTTGTTGAAACAGAGTGATCTAAGAGAAATAGTAGTAGGAGATACGAAGAGGGAGAAGTAGAACCTATACAACATTGTAGACTGGTGGATTTAATTATGATTAAGATGGGACACCATTTATAGATTTTGAGCATAGCAGTGACATGTCACTGTTCTGACATTTTTAAAAAATGTCATTCTAGTTCCTATGTAGAGAGTACAGACTGTAGGAAGGGCAATCAGAAGGGAGAGATCCTTTAAGAAGCTGTTGCAAAAACACAGGTAAGAGATGATGATGGTTTGGATTAAAATGAGCGTGTTGAAAATAGTCAATTTTCGGAACTGTTTGGGTTGTGATGGGATTACACCACTGAGAAATAGAGTAGGAAAATGAGTCTGGAGACTCAGCCAGAGTTGGAGAACAGCATCAAGTGTTTTTTAAAAAAGAGTTGACTATTTTCAGGGCCTCTATGAAAGAAAACAACCAGTGATGTTGTTGAGGTATGGCCTTGGGTATTGGATTAGAGAGGATAGTGGGAGGGTCTTGTTTCCCAGTTTCCAGAAACATGGCACTAGTTTAGGGGACATTTGGACATAGTTTAAGAGCTTTTTTAGGGAAAGTCAGAGCACATCTGCAAGATCTACCAGGTTACTAAACAGTTCCCAAGGTGGTATAGAGTAATACCTGCTTACCCTATGAGAATTTAGTTTCAATCCTTTGCCATCAGACAGTTTCTGTCTTTCTTAAAGAGATAGACCTGACAGTTCCTTTTAACTTTCTAATTCTTACTTGTTTAATTAGATAACAAGAACGTCCTGTTTAGTTGCGTCTTCACAGTACATTTATATAGAGTGATGTGATTTAAAAAAAAAAACACAGCAAAATCACTGTTTGAAAGTTATTTTCAAGGTTAGTCAATTTGAGAATTAGTCTGGTGTACTTTGTCACCAAAAATCTTTTTTCTCAACAATACCAAACAAACTTTTACTGAATTTTAAAGGATTTACTTGAAAAAGGAATTTGTAATATACTTTTTTGCTGGTCTTTTTGCATGCTTAAAAAGTGCTTTATTTGAAGTTGATTATACAGAATCTCAGAGTAAAAAAGTTTATAACCAAGGTGATATACTTTATGTGAGTTCCTAGGTCTTAACTGTACTTAAATTCCCTTATAATTTTAATATTTCCTTAGCTTTTCTTTTTCATGTGTATCAAACAACAAAGGATTTATTATAATCCAGTTGATCCTATTTCACAGTGAATTTCTAGAAAAAATTGCTAGATTTGTTTTATGAAACATGAAGAATATATCATAGCTATCTCCAGATTTCTTTCATCAAATCATTTATTGAATCATCCTATCAGCAGGTGGCATCCTGCAAGTATATTATCTTTTCTTTATTTATAATGGTGTTGAGATTTGATATAGTGCATTTTACTTACTGGAATAGATATGGGGGAGGGAGAGAGGAGAGGAGAGGCGAGAGGAGATATTCCTAGTACTTTTCTCTCCATTCTTTGCATTGCCTTCCTACTTCCTTTCTCAGCTCGCTGGACTCCCATTACTATCTGAATTACTTTCACACATCTTACCTCCAAGCAGATCTTGTCTGAGTCTCACTAAACCTTGAGTGATATTTTATGTATACAAAATATTCAAGAAAGAATACTTTTGGTAAACTAAAGATGATAGGGTGGCAGTGGAGCATAAGCAGGTGGCAATATCTGAGTTCTTTCTAGAAAAGAGAGTAATGACAGATGTTAATTGCTGAGATTACTTGCTCCTCCAAGTGTCTTGCTCTCTGACCCCTCAAAAACTTGGCTTTCACCTTTTATTGTTTCTCAGGTTCCAATCTCTTATAAATTCTGTTTATAGTAGTTTATAATTTGCTTTAATTTTTTTCCTGTTAAGTATTTTATAGAATAAGCAGATTGCTTTCATTGAATTCACAAACCATTGTTTTTAGATTTAAAGTCAAATTGTTCGTTATTAAAACTATTATATAAAAATAGTATGATTTTAAAAATTGGGGACATGAGATCAAAATAAAAGTTGAATTTTGTTTAATTGTTTCCATTCAGAAGTGTAGGTATCTTCTATGTAAAAGAAATTCTGTATATAATAGATTAACAAAAAAGGGAGTAATTAAATTATTAACTCCTTTAATCTTGTTAAATAGGAATAGATACATTTATTAGAAAGTGAAGCCACTCAGTGTTTATACCATTTAATTATCGTTAAATTTTACATCGGTCATATTAATCTGTCAGTTGGGGGAACTAGCTTCTCTATGGAACTGTTGAATTCGCATGTAAACATGAAAAATGGGAAGGAAAGAAGATAATTAGAAATTATGTTTCAGACATATCTTAATAGAAATCAAGCCCCTCTCCCCTGACCCCCATCACTGTATTGAACTTATGGTATATTTTCTGGTTGATAGATACTTCTTACAGCTTTTTTCAGATTGTATAAATTCTGTGTTAAGTCTCTTTTTTTGTGTGTAATTTCTTTTTTTCTACATACCTTATGTCTTATGGCTGAAGCTTTGGAAGGTTTATTATTCCTGTAATATTTCTATGTTTGTGCAGCCATTGTCCTCAGCAGAAAGGAGTTATTGATACTAAAAGATGACTCTTGCCTTTGTCAGTGCCAGCCACGACCTTCTACTAATGAGTCTAGATATATTAACAATAAAACTATAGAGCTCGGGGTTTAAAACCTGACCAGATCTTTGTTATTTATTCTGTAGCATCCTTTGAGTTCTCTGCCATGTCCAGTATCTTTGGTATGTAGTACTTTTTCTTGGGTTGCTCATTTTCCTTAATTACCACTTCATTTAGTTAATCTTCCTTCATGCTGTGGAAGTGATTAGCATTACTTGATGAAAATTGAGTATGTGTTTTCAGAGAATTTCACTTAATCTTTTTAAATTGTGTCTGAAATGTTTCCTGTAACATGCACCTATCTTCTCTATGTTATCTTTTACAAATGTATGTGAAATAACATATAGGCCTTATATTGAGCATTTGCTATAAGAATATTCAATCATAAAACAAATATGATAGGGCCTCCCTGGTGGTGCAGGCAGTTGAGCACCGCACTGTGGAGCTGTCCGCAGCCTCTGTGGTGCAGTTTTGATACCTGCCGGCCAGCGGGCGAGAATCCCACATGGTGAAACAGACCTCTCCTGTCTCGCCCGCTGATCCCCTCAGCAGTGTATTTCATCACACTGTTCTGTTCCCCGCTCTGTCTCTGGTGAATCCTCTCACCCTCCTGTGCATCTGGCCTGTACCCTGGTTCTTGTATAAAAATAAATAAATCTTTAAAAAAAAAACCCAAATATGATAGTTCATTACTATAGAATCATCAAAATAAGTTTCCGTTATGTATTCAGAGAGTTCAGTGAAACTGTGATTTTTTACTCCCTCATCCCAGCCCACCATTCTACTCTGAATTTGACTACTGTAGGAGTCAAATACATACAGATATTTTCCAAAGGTTTATCCCTATTGTAGCATGTCTCAGAATGGTTGTCTTTTTTAGGACTGAATAATACTCCATTGTATGTGTACATACGGTCATACATTGCTAAATGATGTTTCAGCTAATTACAGATCAGATATACAACATTAGCCCCAGTAGGATGTACCATTTATCCAGGTACGGAGAGTAGCTTATAACATCTAGGTTTGTGTAATTATATTCTGTGACCTTCATGCAAAATGAAATTGCCTAATGACCCATTTTTCAGAATTTATCCCCCTCAAATCTCCTGTGACTCCCACCACATTTTATTTTTCCATTCATCCATCCATGGACACCTGCATTGCTTCCACCTTTTGGCTGTTGTAAATAAAGCTGCTATGGTTGTACAATTTTTGAGACCCTGCTTTTATTATATTTTACTTTGACTGCATAGTACAAAAAGTCATAATGCCTATAGAAAAATAGTTACAAAATGAAAGTATGCCATTTAAAAATAGTTTTATATTAATGAATTATGTAGGTAAATAAATAGCCTTCGTCTTGGATTGAGTCTCAGGAATCCTATCCTGTTGTATAGTGTTAATTGCAAAGAAAATACTTAGAAAATAGCCTGCAGGTAACTGGTGATACTAGAGAAAAGGTAACAAAGTGTGTGTTTATATGGTAATCCCCAAATTTGTAAAATCTGTTCAAAATTAGGAATTTTAATAAGAATTTTCCAAGAATGAACAAAGCACTGTGTTTCTACATTCAGCCTTGGTTTTCAAAGATTTGGTTCACTTGAAATGTGTCAAGAATATTGTCTGTAGATTAGGTACTTGCTTTCTCTATACAGATGGTTTTTAAAGACTTTAAAAAAAATACTTAAAATTTCATTAGGAACTCAGATTGTTGAAAGGAATAACTGAATTATCAATTAGTAGATTCTACTTTGAAACTTACTCCCTTTTCACAAGTTTTTCATGATCCCTTTCAATTGGCAGTTCTGTCTTTATCAAAGAACCTTGGGAGTCATGGAGAGATTGTGCCATTTAAATTACTACAGATCACATTCTCATCTCAGAACTTCAAGGAATGTTTCTGAAGAGAGAAGCAGAAGCACTAAACTGAGTGAAGTGTTGTCTTTATTAACATCTAGAGTTTTCTCAAGCAAAAATGAAACAAAGAAGTCAACTATTTGTATTTCCTTATAGAAATAAGCTCAGAAGGAGTCAGAAAAGAGTTCCTTATTAGTTGTCCAGGATGAAAAAGACTGGTTCTCAAAATAGAAAAGGGAGAAATGGCTGAATTAAAAGATCTCCAATTCTTTCTACTTTTCTGGGGACTGATTGGAAGGTGAAAATAAAGGAGTCAAACCTTCAGAAGATACATTAAGACACACAACCACTTCTTGCTTTGTTTCTCCTTTGTAATTTTTATAAGACTAGATTTACTCATTTGGGTCAGATTGTGTGTAATTTTAGAGGAGATTTTACCAGGATGAGTTGTCATGTCATTTTGAGTATTTTTGATATAATTAATTTTAATTTGATAAGGTTTCCTATAGTTTGATATAGTTTAATGCCTTTAGTTAAAAATATATAATCATTGCCTTGATAGAATTCAGTTTTATTAAATTGAACTGGTGTTTTACTTGCTTCATTTTTTTAATCTGTGTAGTGCTTTACTTGAAAGGTTCTGATTTTGTGTGTATTTAAGAAGACAGAAGAGTTAATGGAGCAGGAAGAGTTTAGTCCTACTAAAGCAAAACAACACAAAGCTAAAACTTACCAGATAATATTACTAGTTCTTAAATGAATATTTTAAATTTTTTTATTGAAGTAGCATTGCATTATAGCTTTATATAAGTTTCAGTTAACAGTGTCATTAACATTGAGTGTGTATATACTCCACTGGGTTCACCACTAAAAATCCAGTTCTAGCTTTCACCATACCATTCTCCCCTTTATTCCTATTTACCTACTCCTTTGCCTCCTTTCCTTCTGGTAACCACTAATTGGTCTTTAAGTCCAGAAGTAATTTCACTTTTTTTAGTTCATCTATCTGTTTGTTTTCTCTATATAACATGTATGAGTGAAATCATATGGCGTTTGTCTCTCTCCATCTGGCCTATTTGCTAAGCATGATTTTCTCTAGTTCCATCCGTGTTTTTGCAAATGACAAGACTGCATTGCTCTGTCTTTTTTAAATAGCTGAGTAGTATTCCATTTTGTATATATACCACATCTTCTTTATTAGGTTTTCTGTTGATGAGCATGTAGGTTGTTTTCAGCTCTTTGCTATTGTAAATAATGCTGCAGTAAATATCAGGGTGCATATATCTCTTTGAAGTGCTTTTATTTATTTATTTGCTCAATACCCAGAAATAGAATAGCTGGATCATACAGAATTTCTATTTTTAATTTTTTGAGGAATTTCTACACCACTTTTTATAATGGCTGCACCAACGTATGTTTGCACTGATAGTGTGTAAACTTTCTTCCTCTCTACATCCTCTGTCATTGTTTCTTATCTATTGGATAAAATAATAGCATTCTCACAGGTGTGAAGTGGTATCTCACTGTTTGATTTGCATATGTCTAGTAATAAGAGATGATGAACAACTTGTCGTGCGCCTTTGGCCAAGTTTCCTTTAGAAAAGTGTTTTCAGATATGGAGACTCCCTGGTGGCGCAAGGGGTTAAGCATTGCACTATGAAGCAATCAATCCGCAGCCTCTGTGGCACAAGTTTGATCCCCAGCTGGCCAGGGAGAAACCCACATGGCGAGGTAGACCTCTCCTGTCACGCACACTGCTCCCCTCAGCAGTGTACTTCGGTCAGTTCGCCTGTTCTATTCCCCACTCTGTCTCTGGTGAGTCCTCTCACCCCCCGCACCTCTGGCCTGTACCCCAGCTTATATGCATAAATAAATCTTTTAAAAAAGGTGTTTCAGATTTTCTGCCCATTTTTAAATCAGGTTGTATATTTTTTATTGTCGAGCTTTGAATTCTTTGTATATTTTAGATATTAACCTCTTGTCTGAGGTATGATTGGCAGATATAGTTACTCATTAGTAGGATGTTTTCATTTTGCTGCAAGTTTCTTTCATTGTGCAAAAGCTTTTCAGTTTGATGTAGTTTACTTTTTCTTTTGTTTCCCTTCCTGTTGGAGTCAAATTCCCAAACACATTGCTAAGTCTGATGTCAAGGAGTATATCGCCTATGTTTGTTTTCTTTATTTTATGGTTTTAGGTCTTACATCTAGGTCTTTAATTCATAATGAGTTAATTTTTGTGTATGGTGTTAGATGATGGTCTAACTTCATTCTTTTACATGTGGCTATCCAGTTTAGCCAGTAATATTTATTGAATAAACTTTTCCTGCTCCATTAGCTTTTCTGTCTTAAGTTATCCATATATGTGAGATTTTATTTTGGACCCTCAGTGCTGTTGATCTGTGTGTCTATTTTTATTCTAATACCAAACTGTTGTAATTACTATGGCTTTGTAGTATAGTTTGGAGTTGGGTGTTGTGATGGTTCCATTTTTGTTCTTTTTTCTCAGGAGTGTTTTTGCTATTTGATGTCTTTTTAGTTCTAAAAATTTTCATTTTTTGTTTTCTTTCTGTGATGAATGCCATTGGGATTTTAATAGGGATTACATTACTTTAGATAATTTAACCATTTTAACAATGTTAGTTCTTCCAGTCCATGAGCATAGAATACCTTTCCTTCTCATTTGTGTCTTCTGCTTCTTTCACCAATGTTTTACAGTTTTTTTGATGCACAACTCTTTCACATCTTTATTTAAACTTTATTCTAAGGTATTCAGTTCTTTTAGATGACCTTGTAACTGGAATTGTGGGCGTGATTTTCCTTTCTGCTCATTATTTGCATATAATGAACATACAGATATGAAATAGATTTTTGTACATTTTGTAGTCTGGCACTTTACTGTATTCATTTATTACTTCTAAAAGCTTTCCTTTGACTCGGGATTTTCTATGTATGTCATGTCATCTGCAAATAGTGATAGTTTTACTTCTTCTTTTCCAATACCTTTGGATACCTTTTATAGCCTTTTCTTGTCTAATTGTTCTGACTTTCAAAACTTTGATGAATAGTAGTGGTGAGAATGTACATCCTTGACTTTTTTCCTGAGCTTAGAAGGGAAACTTAGTTTTTCTCCATTAAGTATGATGCTAACTGTGGGTTTGTCACATTGTATTCATTCTGTTGAGGTACATTTCCTCCTATACCCATTTTGTGAATTTTTTTTATATTAAAAAAAAGTACATTTATGTCAAGATGCATCTTTTCCTGCATCTGTTGAGGTGATTGGAATTTTTTTGTCCTTTGATTGATGTGTATTGTTTATTGATATGTGTATGTTGAACCATTCTTTTTTCACTGAAATAAACCTCATTTGATCATGGTGTATGATTTTTTTAGTGTATTATTGAATTTGGATTGCAAGTATTTTATTGAGGATTTTTGCATCAATGTTCATCAGCAATAATTGCTTTGTAGTTCTCTTTTGTTGTGTGACATCCTTGCAGTGTTTGAAATAAGGGTAATGTTGACTTCATGGAGAATGTTTGGAAGCTTTCCCTCCTTTTTGACTTTACAGAGTTTGGGAAGGATAGGTATTTTCTCCTTTTCAAAATTTGGTAGAATTTACTAATGAATTCATCTGGTCCTGGACTTTTGCTTTTTGAGAGTCTTTTGATTATTGTTTTAATTTTTTTACTTGTAACGATGCAGATTTTTCTACTTCCTCCTAATTCAGTCTTAGAATATCTATAAGAATTTGTGCATTTCCTGTTGGAAATTTGTCCAACTTGTTGCCATGTAATTGTTCAATAATATTCTTGAGATCCTTTCTATTTCTTTTTTAATCCCTCTTTTGTTTTTGATTTTATTATGTTATGTTTCTCTTTGCGAGTTTGACTAATGGTATGTTTATTTAATTAATGTTTTCAAGGAACCAACTTTTACTTCATTGATCTTTTGGATTATCTTTCTGATCTCTAGTTCATTGATTTATGCTTAATTTTTATTGCTTTCTTCCATTCATTGACTTTGGATTTTGCTTTTTCTTATTTTTCTAGTTCCTTGATTTTATCTTCCATTTTTTAATTTGTGATTCTTCTTGTTTCCTGATTGGGGCGTTACTTTCTTCCATTTCTGAGGTTTATCTTAACCAAATTCTTGATATTCTCACATAGTTATTACTAAACTGTAGAAAGTTCTGAGGGCACTCTTGTGTTCAGAGATGGAGAGTATTAACTTATGTATTAGTCTAAAGTCTCCACAGACATATTTTTCATCTGAAAAACTATAGTGTGTATAGGGCCTTGTGTGGAGTGGCATAGATACTCTGATGTAACTTATTTTCTATAGGTTTCTGATACAAGGATGCATGTATAGCCAGTTCCATGCAAATGAATGTCACTTTGTGAATTATATTTAAAAAATATAATATATACTGTTGTATATATTTTTAAAAAAAAGTTCATCAGAGTATCCTTTTGGATTTAGAGCCTTTGCTTTCTTTTCTCCTTAGGTATTGATGAACGAGGAGGCACAACATCTTGGGGAACAAGTGGTCAACCAAGCCCATCTTATGACTCATCTCGAGTAAGTTTCTTATCTATCCTTATTAAAAGTATAATTTGGCAGAACAAGTAAGTTTTTTCATATACGCACTCATTTCTTAAGAATATGAAGATTAACATATCCTTCATAGTATAGTTCACTACCCCCCTAACTGCCATATTTTGGAAGTTTATTCTCTACAATGAAGGAAATATTCTTGGTGCTGTTTGTACACCTGGACAACCTGGAGTATCCTTTACCAAATCAGAAGAATTTGAAATGCCTCACTAAGTATGCTTCATTCCTCTGTAGCCATTTTTACTTGTATATTGTTTATTTGCTTTGAGAGCTGGCTCTGGCATTCAAAGAACCAGCTTTCAGTCTCCCTGCCCCAGTCATTGGGCATTTATATGAGGGAATCTGTATCACTGTCTTTTAGAAACATGCCAAAATAGACAGATAACAGATGCTATTTTCTGCTTGGCAGTTAGGAGAAGATAGGACCAAGCTAATTTTCTACACACAGAATGTCAAAATGTTAGGAGTCTTTTTGAGCAATAAACAAACAAATGAAAAACAAAACCAAAACCATTATAAAATGAGACCGAGAGAGTGAAAATTGGACCAAAGAATTGACAATAAAATTAAAGGCTGTGTTCCCAGATTACTTAATAAATTAGTATATGGTTAAGAGATAACCATTTCCAAAAGAACATACTTTGAATTAATGATGAACTATTTATTTCTCACAGAATTAACGAAGAGAAGATAAAGTGGTCTAAAATGTAAGGGTACTTAACACTAGAAGCAAGTTGTCTTACGTGGGAGGAAAACAATATATGGCTTCAGGTTACACTGCTGTACATTGAAAAATACTATATTAAATTTACCTAAGTATGTGATTTTGCTGTTACACTTGACTGTGGCCCATGGTTAATTTATTTTAAATGCTTTGGGAAGAACTGGAGCTGTCACATGAAATCCAAAAATATTTAGATAGAGACAGTTAACATGAATTTCAGAGTTTCCTTTTGGGGATAAGTGCTGAGAGTACTGGATTATAGTTAAAATGGCACTGTCTTGGGTATCACAAGAATTGGATTTACCATCCACTCTATTATGAATTTTCCATTTAATCTTGAATGTTCATTTTTTTCTTGGAGATAGATAAACTGATTGATGTCCAAATTTCCTTCCACCTTTCAGAATTTTGGATTCATTTAACAATAATGTGAATAGGAAAGAAGATTTCCTGTTTAGATTTTGGAGGCTGATGTTTTACATAGTGGAGAACAAAATACTGCTTATTAATACTGGGTTATTTTCTTTTAGAAACTTGAGTTATTCTGTGATAACATGTTATTTCTCATTTTGCATTAAATGGTGCCTTTGTATTTTATGTTTACTTCCCTTTCACGGTTTCAGTTTTTTTCTACTTGAGTATTAAATAGGAGTTTAGGCAAAAAGAACATAATAATGTATCCAAATATTTACATATTTCATGGTCCTGAAATTAGGTTTACCTCCAAGAATGGACTTCAAAGCTTTTCTTGGACTTCTTGATTTTTTTTGCTATTTGATCCATAGGTCAAGTGTAAAATGCCAGTTTTTACCCTTTATTTTTTCAAGGTATGTTGTGTGCAGTAAAAAGTTAAATTGATTATTTGCAATTATTTTTCATTTGCAATTTCCAACCATTTATTTCTTCCCTGTACTCTTCTCACCCAGGAAAGACATTTATGGTCATATTTTAATATTTGAATCTGCCCTCAGCACTCTTATAGGAAGATAATAAAAAATTTGACTTTTATCATTAAACACTGTAGATCATCTTAGCTCTCTTTTTCTTGCTGCTAAATATAGGTAGATGTAATTTTGTTAATAAGAATCTCAGTGGACCAAAGTACTTCATTCTCCTATTTTAGTATGTGTTTTATAAATTCAGAAATGAATATTGATGTTGTGTAAAAACCAGCTTTGGCACATTGTTAGTAAAATTAACGTCAGTTTGAACTTTAATAAAATTAGATATTCTTGTAGCAGTTTTATGAATGAAATTTGTTTAGACATCATATTTAATAATATTCAGTACATTTCAAAAAGTAAATCATCTAAAAAATGACTTTCCATCATTGATGAAAATATTTTCATAATGTTTATAAATGGTCGGCCACAATAAAATATTTTTAAAACTGAAAAATTAGTAGTTTGGTGAAGTTATAAAACACATTTTTAATTTACATGGATTCAACTGAACTGTTCTCATTTTTCCTCATTCCTTCACAAAACTCTAAGAGGAAATTTTCTATGATATTGTAAAACCGTATTTGGCCCTTGAAGTCTATGAATACTCTTTTTTTACTGTACAATTTACTGTACAAAATTAGCTACACAAACTTCTGTAGCCTGAACTTAATATTTAACTTTTGAAGAGGTGTTTTTCCAGATACACTGTTTATCTAATAGGTCAATGACTTGAAGTCTACTTCTAGCAATTCTGCTCTAATAACTTGTGTAGCTAAGAGGCCACTTGTGTTAGTATTTTTACCTATTCACTCAGAAGTAGGAATAATATCTCTAGAAGAGCTCCTATAGTGTGTCTGCTCTGTTTTTCCATATCAACCAGAAAAAAGTAGCTTCCTTGTGTAAAGGTGATTGGTTGAGTTTCTAGTTGTCAGAACTGCCCACACCAAATCATTTGGTGTATGATTTTTGTTAGGCAGGCATAGAAATAAACACCATACCTAATAGTGGTTATAGAAGAAATCATAGTCTTCCATTCCTACCATTAGGAAATGTGGTGGTAAGACAGAACATGTTTGGAATGCTCAGAAAGGAGTAACCCAGCATTTGATTTTGTACTCTTGGACCTCATTGTCTTTGTTAAGTCCTGATTTTTGCACTCTTCACCTACTGCCCTCCTGTGCAAAATACAAGCAGACTTGAAGAGAATAGGATCATTGTGATGTCGATAGTACTTATATTTTCAGAAATAAGTGAAAGTGATGGTCAAGGTTAAAGCTCTAGATACTAAAAAGAGTAATTAAAATCTAATGAGTTTGTCCCCTTTTTTGCTTATTTTAAATTCTTTAAACAAATGTTTTCTGTATTTGACATTATACTTGGCATAATGGTGAGAACATAATTTTTCTTACTTACTACAGTATTAGTGACTTACTGTAGTTTCAAAATTTTTTCTTTTTCTTTTTTTTTTAAAAAAGATTTATTTATTCATGCATACAAGAACCAGGGTACAGGCCAGATGCACGGGAGGATGAGAGGATTCACCAGAGACAAAGTGGGGAACAGAACAGGCAGACTGACTGAAGTACACTGCCGAGGGGAGCAGTGGGCCAGACAGGAGATGTCTGCTGCACCATGTGGGATTCTTGCTGGGCCGGCCAGGATTGAATCTGTGTGCTGCAGAGGCTACAGACAGCTTCACAGTGCTGCACTCAACTGCCCACACCACTAGCGGAGGCCCCTTATTTTCTTTTTCTTTTTTTTTTTTTTAAAGATTTATTTATTTATTTATAGAGGCACTGGGTACAGACAGTCAGAAGCGTGGGAGGGTGAGAAAATTCACCAGAGCCAGTGCGGGGAGCAGAGCAGGCAGAAGGACCGAAGTTCACTGCTGAGGGGAGCAGCGGGCGGCAGGAGAGGTCTGCGTGCCATGTGGGACCCTCCTCTGGTGGCTGGAGAGCAGCAAGGATCGAACCAGTGCTGTAAAGACTGCGGGCAGCTTCGCAACCCAGCCCTCAACTGCAGCACCACTGGGGAGGCCTTCCTTATTTTCTTTTTAAAAGGCAATGGTTAAGAGCATAAACTCTAGAGTTAGACTGACTGGGTATGAATCCTATCTCTGCTACTTACTACCATTGTGATTCTGGAAAAGTCACTTAAAGTCAATGTTTACTTATCTATGAAATGGTCATAAAAGTAGTACTTCATGACTTTGTTGTGAGAATTAAATGAGGTCATATGCATATAGTGCTTACATTAGTGCCTGGTATGTAGTGTGTACTACGTAAGTGTTGACTTTAATTGCATGTATGTCAGAATTCATTAACTAGTTCTATATGTAACAGTGAACAAATGCTAGTGAATGAATATTTTTGTAAATGTGCTGCATTTTAAATGTTATGAATAAGAGTTATTTTTTGGTCCAGTCATGCTTAGTATGCTTTTATTTCTTATAGGTTTGTGAAGGACATGAGTAAAATTGATTTCCTTTCCCCTTCTATTGTCTGTTTCTTTTTGAGAAAGCAGAAGTCTTCATCTGACAAATTTCAGTATAAAAGTTTTCATCTGTGGGGCCTCCCCGGTGGCACAGTGGTTGTGTGCTGGGCTGCGAAGCTGCCTGTAGCCTCTGCAGCGCTGGTTCGATCCCTGGCCACCGGCGAGGGTCCCACCTGGCACTCAGACCTCTCCTGCCTTGCCCTCTGCTCCCCTCAGCAGTGTACTTCGTCAGTCTGCCTGTTCTGCTCCCCGCTCTGGCTCTGGTGAATTCTCTCACCCTCCCGCGCTTCTGACTGTACCCAGTGCTTGTATAAATAAATAAATAAATCTTTAAAAAATAAGTTTTAATTTGTGTAGTACAGTTCTTTATGCATAATGGATGCTGTTTACATGTTTGCTGAATATAATCAAATTGGGGAAGGATCTTTAGACTTATTAGATTAATTGGGTTTGGAGATCAAGGGAAGGAAGTTAGTTCATTTAAGATGGCAAAGCTTGAAGCAGATAGTAATGGTATTAATGGTAATAGACCTTCCTGTCTTCTGTGCTGACAAGTTATTTATTGTTTTGATTGATGGCACTGTTTAGCAAAGTGTTTTATTTATGATCACAATGCTTGGAGAGTTGTACTCTTTGACCTTGAACAATTTATTTACCTATATGTGTTTGAGATTTTTCATCTCTAAAATTATGATTTTATACATAATTATAGGGTTTTGGAAATGATTAAAATGTAATGATATGGAGTATTTAATTTTATTAATTGATAAATAAAAGTCATTGTTACTGTTGTTACCACTATGATTATTTTTCCCCAAATATTTAGTAATACTCTGTGCATTTTTATGGTTATATTTCCTGATCTATAAATTCTTTTTTTTTGAAATATTGCCTGATTGTTTTAGTTCATTCCAAGGAAACATATCATCTTGGTTTTCCTTTCTAGACCAAACTCAAAAGTGCTGAACTACCAGTGGAGTTTGCACCTGCACTAGGGCTTGTGATGGGGCTCATAGAAGAGAATAGACCTCTCTGGTTGATATTCTTTTCTAAGTTACAGTGTGTTTCCTTCCTTCATTTAAAATGTAAATGACTTCACTGGTAGATAACCACTAAAGTAATTATATTTGTAGGCACCAGCAGTGACTAGGAGTTGACATTTTAATCACTAGCATTTGTATTCGTTATTTTTGGAAAAGCAGCAGTATTGAGTAGAGTTTGAGTGCTTATTTTTTCTAATTGATAAATTTCCACAATGGTTTTTCCTTTTCCTTATAGTATGGTTTGCATAGTGAAACAATCATGTTGGTGTTTCTCTTTCATTCCTCATGTTTTTGAAATATCATAATTTTTGAAATGAGAGAGTATGATAGTTATTCATGTTCAGTGGAGATGTGTTGCTATTGATACAAAATACATTGGCTTTAGCTGCTATATATGACTCAGCATAAAATAATTTTAAGCAACTTCATTAAAAGTTAAATAGGTATGTTTTTTGAGATCTTTCATATTAATAGATGCTATGACTTCTACTACCTATCTCAATGAAGGGATGTGGAAGTTCAGTTTTTTTTTTTAAAGCCTTAAGCAGTATTATTTTTTAAACCAGTCTTTAGAAATGTGCATGGATATCAATCAGCACTGTCTATCAGCAGCCTGATATTCCAGGCTAGATAGAAAATGAAAATATGAAGCTACAAGGATTGAGGACTTGATCTAACCTGAGAGTTATTTTTAAAAATGCTATAAAGTAGGTACTTGGGATAAGAGAAACAAAAATAATAAATCAGTTAGAGTAAGCATATAACTTTCAGATTCTATGGAAATTTTAAGTAATACATTAAATTATCTGAATGAGATTAGCAATTTATAGACCATTTCTGCCAGATGTGGCTAAAGGGATCTTTAATTTCAGTGTTCCATCCTTAGTAGGTATCTTTTCATTGATGTGGAAAAGCTTGGTTAAGAGCCACTCTGTAGTTGATGGATAGCAAATCAGATACCCAGGAGCCTTATTTCTCTCCATATGCTAGCTGCACAGAGGTCATTCTGACCCCAGGAAAGGTTATACTGACCAGTGTTTTGGGAGAACCTGGTATATAGTTCATTTCCATTTAATACTAGAGGCCTTGGAAATATGGAGCGGTAGAGAGAACTTGTTTTTTTGCTTCTCCCAGCAGAGCACAGTAGCATGAGTCACCCTTGTAAATAAAGATAACATTGCCTGCTTGCTTTTAAGGAACATGTTCTTACTGTAGTCTTAAAATATTATGGTGCTGAGAATTGTAAATTCTCTCTTTCTGAAATATCATTAGTGAATGAATGTTTGCCTTCAAGTTCAGGAAATATGGTTAGAAATATAAGTCATTTACCAAGAGTTAAATAAAACTCTATAACTCTTTTAAGATAGTAAAAGTGAAGGTGGAATTGGGCTATAAGTAATTAACAAGTTAATCTCATTGGCCACCATAAGATTCCAGGAGAGGGAACAATTACTTTGGGTGGTTACCAGAGAATTAATAGAAGAGGAAGTATGTGAGTAGAATATTATAAAATTGACAGTATTTCTGTGAATAAAGTTTAAAAAACACAATCTTCCGGAGGGCTGAAAGATGGGATCACAAGTATAGGGGCTCAAACTCACAAAATTCAGCAAATGGTAAATTAGCCTTATTGATAGTGTGATTAGGCAGGTACCTTTTGGAGAGTGGAGAGCCAATTAATAGATTTTTAGGTAGGGGATGACACAATTTTGTAAGGATTACTTTATTATGGTTTGAAGGATGGATCCAAAGTGAATGACTGGAAATAAGATGATCTGATAAGATATTATTACATAGACCGTCTTGTGATGAAATACGATTTGAATTATGATATTGGTCAAAATTGCAAAATAATGGAACGGGGAGAGATTTCATACACAAAAAATAAACTGGTACCGTTTGGTGACTGAAACCATACAAATTCACTCCTCAACACCCCCCCCCACCATGACTCCTGAATCAAATTCCATGTGTTTTAATTCAGTTCTGACAAGTTAGCTGTGATTGTGTTATGCACCTACCAGATTGTCTGACTTTGATAGATTCCCTTATAAATGGGAAAATCTAGTGTGTGAATAAAAAAGATTTTACTTATTGTCCCCGTTTGTCAGTATTGATGGGTATACAGTTTAGTGTTAGTTTCTCTTCTTTACAATAGATGTTTTCTCTAGATTATTATTTGCTATTGGTTTTATTTTTGAAGGGGGAAACCATGTAGGTTTTATTGCTACTAGGAGTTCAAATTGCAATAATTAGAAAGGACACACAAATTTTGAAATAGTATTTTATGCCTCTTGATCTCAGGTACAAAACACGAGATGAAGCAGTTAAATAGCAAAGCAAGACAGGAGGGACAGAGAATTAAAGTAAGTGTTTTCTATATATTGCGTCTATGTTCCCATTAATCTCTGTTTTGTTATGTAACTGCTCCTTCTGAATGTTTTGAATGTGAAGAAAACTATGGATGAGAAAAGGGTTCATTTTGAAGTTAGGTTAAAATAAACTCATAAGGGCTTTATTCTTTCTTTCATAAGAAAGAACGTAACTCTTGGTTGTATTCAAAAGATCAATTACTTAAAATTTTAATCTTAATATTTTTGGATAAGAAAAAGATGGGTTTATGAAATATAAGCTTTTTAAAATCTCTTCCAGCAGATATTTAAAATGAAAGAAATTACATAATTTTTTGATTGTCCATTTTTCTATTTTTATCTATTCAAACCTTCTGTTTTTTCAGTCTGACCATTATTCTTGCAATAAAGCCTGTTGAGATGCTCTGTGGTTGGAGAGTCTTTATGTCAGGTTCTCGCCTCACAGAGTTTCTCTAAAGTTTGTCCATGAAAATAGCATCTTTATCAAGATTGACTTTTACAATTCTCTCCTTAAAAATCTCATTTTTCAGTCTTGAAAGTTAACAAGCAAAAGTCAAAACATATTAATCTTTGAATTTTATGTCCCTTTTTCTACTTACTGAGGTTGTCCTTTCCGACAGCTTCTTTATTATTTTCTATAACTTACATATTGCTTATTCATGAGAATAAAATGGAGGGTAGATTCTGACTGAATATATTTTTAGGCCCAAAGCCTGTTTTTATTAATATTAATCATAACTAGCATTTGTCACAACAGTTTGCAAACCTGCTTATACCTTCATACCTGCTCATGAAAAATCATTAAAAAAAAAAGTCCTGTCCATTTCAGAAGCGAGGAAATTGAGGTTCAGGGAAGGTAGATAATTTACTAGATTATATGCATGATTAGTAACTAGGCAATGTGATTCAAAATTACTGTCCTTTTCTACCCATAACACACTTGCCAAAATATAAAAAAACAACAACTTTAAAACAGTTCTACCTACTTGTCTAGGACTTTCACGACAAATACTCTGCAAGTTGCAATATGATGGTACTATTACTCTTATAAAAATACTGTTTATGTTTTATGCATGAAAATATATACTATAATGAATCAGGTAAGTTTGCTTCCTGGTTTCATTACTATATTTGAACTTGGAAAAGATAAGATACTTAATTTTTGAGTCTCAGATTTATCATCTGCAAAGGGACTTACCTCGTAAGAAGTTTGTGAGAATTAGAAAAAGTTTTATAAAGCATTTAGCATTATAAATGGAATTTTAAAGCTAATCTCTAAGTGTTCTCTTTTTATGTTCAGTCTCATGAAAATTTATAGATCCAGATATAACTTTATAAGTCTTGGAAGCTCCTTTTATAGGCAGATACCCTGAACAAGATGAGGAACCTGTTATAGTTTTTTTTTGGTTGTTGTTGTTTTATTGTAAGTGGTTTTATTTTATTTCTATTTTCTTAATATCATTGTAATCCCTTCAGATATAGTCTCCATAGATCTTCCATCACCACAGTCCCATGTGCTCGTCCCTCCCCTGTTTTGACCCCACTCCTTTCCCCTTCCTTGCTGTTTGCCTCAAGTATATGGTCAGCTTGCAAATTTTGTCTTTTTTCCTGACCCTGTGTTCGGTTTTTCTCTATTCCCACCTATAAATGAAAAAAATCTATATATTTCCTTTTCCTTCTGACTTACTTCACTTAGCATAATCCCTTCCACTTATATACATGCTGCTATAAATGGCATGAGTTCATCTTTTTTAATCGCCGAGTGGTATTCCATTGTGTATATATATGACATCTTGACCATTCATCTGTTTTGAGGCATTTAGGCTGTTTCCATATCTTGGCTATTATAAATAGTTCTCCAATAAACATAGGAGTGTAGGTTTCCTCTTGAATTAGTGTTTTTTGTGTCTTTTGGGTAGATTCCTAGCTGTGGAATCTCTGGGTCATATGGTTAATCCATTTTTAGAGTTTTGAGGGTTCTCCACACAATTTTCCATAGTGGCCAGCCTAGTTTGAATTCCCTCCAGTGTAAGAGGGTTCCTTTTTCCACACATCCTCACCAGCCTTTGTTTCCAGTTTTTTTTTTTTTTTTTTAATATGAGCCTTTCTCATTGGTGTGAGGTGGTATCTTGTTGTGGTTTTGATTTACATTTCCTTGGTAATAAGTGATGTTGAACATATTTTCCTATGCCTGTTGGCCATTTGTATTTCTTCTTTGGAGGAGTGTCTTTTTACCTCTTCTGCCCATTTTTTGGCCATGTCATTTGCTTTGTTTTTGTTGAGTTGTGTAATCTAATCTCTTTGTAGGTCTTTGATATCAGTTTCTTATCAGTTGTGTGGTATGCAAATAATTTTTCCCATTCCCTAGCTTGTTTCTTTACTGTCCATTTTTGCTATACAGAAACTTTTTAGTTTAATGTAGTCCCAGCTATTTATCTTCTTTGTTTTCCTTGCTTCTGGAGCTGAATCCTCAAAGATGTTTCTGAGGTGTATGTGATGGAGTGTTTTTTGCCTATGCTTGCTTCTGTTTATTTTATGGTTTCACGTCTTACATTTAAGTCTTTTATTCATTTTGAGTTGGTTGTTATGTATGGTATGAGATAGTAGTCTAGATTTAATCTTTTACATGTAGCAATCTAGTTTTCCCAGCACCATTTATTGAAGAGACTTTCCTTATTCCAGTGTATATATTTTCTGCTCCTTTGTCGTAGATTAGTTAAGCATATATGTGTGACTTTATTTCTTTACTTTCAATTCAGTGCCATTGGTCTGTGTGTCTGTTTTTGTTCCAGTGCCATACTGTTTTTATTATTATGGCTTGTATTGTTTGAAGCCTGGAGGTATAATACCTCCATTCTTCTACCTTTTTGGTCAGGAGAGCTTTGGGTATTTGAGTTTTTTGTTATTTTTTTTTTTAAAGATTTATTTATTTATACAAGCACTGGGTACAGTCAGAAGTGCGGGAGGGTGAGAGAATTCACCAGAGCCAGAGCGGAGAGCAGAGCAGGCAGAAGGACCAAAGTACACTGCTGAGGGGAGCAGCGGGCGGCAGGAGAGGTCTGCGCGCCATGTGGGACCCTCCTCCGGTGGTCGGGGAGCAGCCGGGGATCGAACCGGCGCTGCAGAGGCTGCAGGCAGCTTCGCAACCCAGCGCTCAACCGCTGCGCCACCGGGGAGGCCCTTGAGTTTTTTGTTATTCCATATGAATTTCAGCAGTATTTATTCTGTTTCTTTGAAGAATTCCATTGAGATTTTTATTGGAATTGCATTGAATCTGTAAATTGCTTTTAGTAGGATGACCATTCTGATAATGTTAAATTGTCTGATCCATGAGCAGGACCTGTTATAATTTTTGATGCCCAGCAAGAGTTTCTGTAAATCAGGAAAAGTAAATTATGTAAATAAAATTAAAATTATAGGAAATGTTTATTGCATTAGAGCTCTTTGGATTTGAAGATTATTGGTGGGTTAAATGGGCAACCTAGTTTCTTATAAACATATAGATTCTTGTTAATCTGCATTCTTCATAGAGAATGTAGATTTTAAAAGGCAAACCTACTAATCATATACAGTGTTACAAACCATTGTTACATCAATTAAAAAAAAAGCAAGACTTCAGTTCCTTAGATCTGTTTGAAAGGATGTCTATCTCACAACACAGTTATGAGACACAAGTGAATTTATGAATGCCAAAAACTTAGCATGATTAATTTGTTATTTACTTTTGTGATACATTATTGTCACATATTCTAACATTTTAATCTGAGAATAACAAACTTTCAATGTTTTCCTTCAACATACTGAACTGATGAGCAAATCTTTATGCTAGCAAATGAGTAGATTAATTTTTTTTATGGAACAAACCATAATTTTGGCATGTAGTATAGGACATTTTTTTAGTGATTCAGCAATAAAATATCAGCTGTTTTGAACCAGGTATCTTCTCTACATTGGTGATACCACTTCGTTTATACTTTTCTGAGTTTTTGTTCTTGTGAATACTATTTTTGATTTCCTGCAAAACCTACCTGTAGTCTCTTAGATCACTTTTCTTCAGTATCTTTCTTTCCTTCTTGGAGTCTTCTCTTGCAATTTCTGTACTAGTGTTTGTGGACTGTTCTCATACAAATGCCACTTTTCCCTTCTTTGCTTCTACTTCTTTAATCCATAAAGAATTAAGATTTTACTGTTTTCTGGTGGAATTAATTGCAGAAAATCAAAAAATGTTCAAACATTCTGTTCATTAAATGCTCGTTTTCATGGCATAAAGATTATTACACTATAGAATCATCTGAGTTATACTAATAACCCAGGAAACCAGAAGCACAGAAATAGAAACAATACTTGGTTTGAAAACTCCAGGGTATACCAGTGAAAATGATAATCTGTTTTGAATTACAGAGGATTTAAGCCGGAAGACTTCTCCTATGAGATACATGAGCTTGTTCAATTGAGTTAAAATATTCTGGGCATTAATTCCTAGAATGTAAAATAAAAAGTTTGAGTAAGATCATAGTTCTTCAAACTGTTTGATAGGATATTAATTAACAGCATACAGATACATGACTCCATGGACAATTTATGTGTGTATCAATAGACTTCTCAGTTTATGTGAAAATTCTCAGTTTTTAGTAGGTTGTTGTAAATTATGTATATTTAAGGACAGAACATACTTTCCTGACCATGGAATTCTTCTGGGTTACTTAGGAATTATCTTTGTTAGTAACAGTGTCAAGAAAAAGAAAGTAATAATTTATACATTTAACTTAATTTAGGTCTATGATGCGTTGTAAGTTATTTTTTCAAGTGTGAAGTGTTGAAGTTATTTTGTTTTCATTTTGTAAAAGGCTGTCTACTTTTGTTGAGAATAATACATTTTCTCCATTAAACTTCATTATCGGGGCCTCCCTGGTGGTGCAGGCGGTTGAACGCCTCACTGTGAAGCTGTCCGCAGCCTCTTCAGAGTGGGTTCTATCCCAGCTGGCTGGCGAGAATCCCACATGGTGCGGCAGACCTCTCCTGTCTTGCCCGCTGCTCCCCTCAGCAGTGTATTTCGTCATTCTGCCTGTTCTGTTCCCCACTCTGTCTCTGGTGAATCCTCTCACCCTCCTGCTCATCTGGCCTGTACCCTGGTTCTTGTATAAATAAATAAATCTTAAAAAAAAAAAAAGAACCTCAAAGAAAAATAAACTTCATTATCTCATTGAAAATCATTGGGCCATGTATGTGTGTCAGTATTCTGTTCCTTTGTTATATTTTTATCTTTATATCAATACCATGCCATCTTAATTAGTGTCTTTTAAAGTAACTATTGATAAGAGGTAGTGTAAGTTTTCTAACATTGTTATTCTGTCTCAGTTATTTTTTGCTTTTCTAAATGTTTTAAATATAAATTTAAACATTTAAAACAAGCTTCATTAGTTTCTACAAAGTTTTCTGTGATTTTTGGCTTATGTTAACTATGTATTTATTTTCTCCCAGTTTCTGCAATTAGAATATTTGTTACAGCTTAGCTTGATGTTTTGTTTCCAGGTTTCTGTATGCAAGGTTATGGCCAGAACTGGGGTCTTTTCTGAAAGACTGATTGGGGAAGGATCTAC
The DNA here is from genome assembly GCF_014898055.3 of Talpa occidentalis. Lineage (NCBI taxonomy): Eukaryota > Metazoa > Chordata > Mammalia > Eulipotyphla > Talpidae > Talpa > Talpa occidentalis. The sequence goes on from NW_023601104.1 coordinate 23,549,892, forward strand.
TTCCAAACTCATATGCTTTTTGTTACGAATTCAGTTCCTTTTGGGTTGTTGAGCTGAGAACTGATGTTTCCTATTGACTTTTGGCCAGAAGCTGCACTCGTTATCTTAGCAGCTAGGCCTTTCCATCATGGCAGCTTACTTCATTTAAGTCAGCAATGAGGGAATGTGCTAGCAAGATAGAAGACAGGTAGTATGGAGACTAATCATGGAAATGACTTCCTATTACTTCTACCATATTCTGTTGATTAGAACAAGCCACACGTAAATTTTACTCACTGAAGCCAGCTCTCACTCAAGAGAGAATGAATTGTATAGTAGTATGAATACCAGAACACAGAGATCATTGAATTCCATCTTAAAATGTACTTAATACAGTATACATAGGGTCTGTAGTTATAATCCCTATCTCTAATTCAGTGAATTGTTTCTTTTATTCCTGATCAGATTAGTTAGAGGTTTATCTATTTTATTTTATTTTTCTTAAGATTTATTTATTTATATAAGCACTGGGTACAGTCAGAAGTGCGGGAGGGTGAGAGAATTCACTGGAGCCAGAGCAGGGAGCAGAACAGGCAGACTGATGAAATATACTGCTGAGGGGAGCAGTGGACGTGGCAGGAGAGGTCTGCGCGCCATGTGGGACCCTCACTGGTGGCCAGGGATTGAACCAGTGCTGCAGAGGCTGCGGCAGCTTCGCAGCCCAGCGCTCAACCACTGCGCCAACGGGGAGGCCCAAGAGGCTTATCTATTTTAATGGCATTCTCAGAGAAGTAATTTATGTTTTCACTGGTGTTTCTAATTGTTTTTAATGTTTTCAATATATCTGATTTCTACTCTTACCTTTACTTTGAGTTTAATTTGTTCTTTTCTATTATCTGACGATGGAAGTTGAGATTATTGATAAATCTTTCATTTTTTTAAAGATTTATTTCATGGAAGTTTTTTTTCTTTAAAGATTTATTTATGCATACAAGAGCTGAGGTGTAGGCCAGAGGTGTGTGGGTGAGGGGATTCACCAGAGACGGAGTGGGGAACACAACAGGTAGATTGACTGATAGACACTGCTGAGGGGAGCAGCAGGCGGGACAGGAGAGGTCTGCTGCGCCACGTGGGTTAACTCCCTGGCCAGGAATCGAATTCATGCTGCAGTGTCTGCCAATAGCTTCATAGTGCTAAGACTTAACCCTTTGCACTACCAGGGAGTCTCCTCTTTCATCCTTTTCTAATAAGCATATACCACCATAAATTTTTCTCTGATCATAGTATTACCTGCATCCCATAATTTTTGCTGTGTTTTCATTTCATTCAGTTGAAAATACTTCATGATTTTCCTGTTGATTTCTACCTTGACTCATGGGTTTATAGAAGTATAAGTTTTGATTTTGAAATATTTGGGGACTCTCTGGAAACATTTTTAGTATTGATATTTAATTCCATTTTGGTCAAAGGGCATGCTTTGTATCGATCCATATTTCTATGTTCTATAATTTTCCTCTTGATTGAAGGACTCTGACATTATTTGTTGTGTCGGTCTAGCGCAGTTGAAGTCTTTCATCTTCCATGTGTCTAAAATAGTCTTTATTTAGAAAGTAAGTAATATAATATTTATAATAAATATAAGTTCTTTTACTTCTGCACAGTGAAAGAAACTGTAACTAAAACAAAAACATACCCCACTGAATGGAATATTTGTGCACCATATATCTCACATAGGACTGACATCAAAGATCCTCAGAGAATTCGTACACCTCTGCAGAAAGAAAATAACCCAATCAGTAAATAGACAGAAGAACTAAGTAGGTATTTCTCCAAAGAAGATATACAGATTGCCAACAGGCACATGAAAAAATATTCATCATCACTTACCGGGAAATACAAATCAAAATCACAGTGAGATACCACCTCTCACCTCTGAGAATGACCCATATTAAAATGACCAGAAATAGCAAGTGCTAGTGAGGATGTAGAGAAAAAGCAACCCTGTTACACCATTGGTGGACATGTAAAGTGGTCCAGCCCCTATGGAAGACAAGTATAGATGTTTCTCAAAAGATTAAAAATGAATCTTCCAAATGACCTATCAGTTTTGCTCCTAGAATACAAAAACACTAAATCATAGGGAAATCTGTACTCCCATATAGTACAACACTATTGGCAATACCTAAGCTATAGATATACTCTAAATGCCCAACAATGGATGAATGGATCAGGAAGATGTGGTAAAAATTAGAACTCTTAACCTTTGCAACATGGATGGAGCTAGAAGGGACTATTATGCTAAGTGAAATAAGTCAGAAGAGGAAAGACAAGTACCAGGTGTGTTACTTATGTGTAGAATATAGCGAAACCAAAGAGTCTGATAAAGTCAAACTAAAAAAACTGAGTCTTGAAAACTGACTGTAGAACTGAGGCAATCATACGGGGAGGGAACACAGTGGACTGTGGTGGTGGACTATGGATGCTTTGGTGATGGGTACACTATGATAACAGCGCCTGAAAGGTGTGTGTGTGTGGAGGGGGGAGTCCTACACTTCTAAAATGTAAACAACAATGTAAACCAACATTACCTCCGTAATAAATACATAAGGTTCTTTTTTTCCCCTCATTTTATTTATTTTTAATTGACAATGTACTTTTATTTTTCTATTTTTTATTTTTTAATATTTATTATTTTTTAAAATAAATTTTATTTTTATATTCCCCATACAATTGCAACCCCCTTATTTTGACCCAATCCCTCCCCTCCCTGCCCCCCACCCCCCATAGAGTGTCTCTGGTTCATAGTTTTTTGTTGATTTTGATTTTGATTTTCTTATAGTTATTCATTTTCCTGGTCCCTTATTTAAGTTTTCTAGATTCTTGCTATGAGTGAGACCATCCGGTATTTTTCTTTTTCTTTCTGGCTTATTTTGCTGAGCATGATCCCTTCCAGCGCCATCCATGTTGCTGCAAATTGCATGTGTTTATCTTTTTTGAATGCTGAGTAATATTCCATGGTGTATATGTACCACATCTTCTTGATCCAGTCATCTATTTTGGGCATTTGGGTTGTTTCCAAAGCTTAGCTATTGTAAATAGTGCTGCTATAAACATAGGGGTGCAGGTGCTCTTTGGAATTGATGTTTCTGTGTCCTTTGGGTAAATCCCTAGGAGTGGAATTGCTGGATCATTGGAAGCTCTATGTTTAGTAGGTCCAGAAATCTCCACACAGCTCTCTATAGTGGTTGGACCAGTTTGCACTCCCACCAACAGTGCAGGAGAGTTCCTTTTTCTCCACATCCTCGCCAACATTTGTTGTTGCTAGTTTTTTTAATATGTGCCATTCTCACTGGTGTAAGATGGTATCTCATGGTAGTTTTGATTTGCATTTCCCTGATTACAAGTGATGTTGAACATTTTTTCATATGCCTGTTGGCCATTTGCATTTCCTCTTCAGAGAAGTTTCTTTTTAGCTCTTCTGCCCATTTTTTTTTTTTTTTTTTTTTTTTTATTATTTTTTATAGAGGCATGCTTTATTTATTTGTTTGATACATGCAGTTGAGAGAATTCACCAGAGCCAGAGCGGGGAGCAGAGCAGGCAGAAGGACCGAAGTACACTGCTTTGCACGCCATGTGGGACCCTCCTCCGGTTGCAGCTTCGCAACCCAGCGCTCACCGCTCTTCTGCCCATTTTTTGACAGGATTATTTTCTTTGTTGTTGTTGAGTCTCATCAGCTCTTTGCAGATTTTTGTGATCAGTCCTTTATCGTTAGTGTTGTGTGCAAAAATGTTCTCCCAGTTGGTGGGGTTTCTCTTTGTTTTTGTTATTGTCTCTTTAGCTGTGCAGAAGCTCTTTAATTTGATGTAGTCCCAGCTGTTTATCTTTGCCTTCACTATCACTGCTTTGGGTGATGTGTCTGTAAGGATGGCTTTGATGTGCATATCACGTAGTGTTTCGCCTATATTTCCTTCTATGTATTTTATGGTTTCAGGTCTTATGTCTAGTTATTTAATCCATTTTGAGTTGATTTTTGTATATGGTGTGAGGTAGTGGTCAAGCTTCATTCTTTTGCATGTAGTGACCCAGTTTTCCCAGCACCATTTATTGAACAAACTTTCTTTGCTCCAATGCATAGTCTTTGCTCCTTTGTCAAAGATTCATTGACCATTAATCTGTGGGTTTATTTCTGCATTTTCTATTTGATTCCATTGGTCTGTGTGTCTGTTCTTGTTCCAATACCATGCCATTTTGATGATTATGGCTTTGTAATATAGTTTGAAGTCTGGGAGTGTGATGCCTCCATTCCCTTCTTTTTTTTTTTTTTTTCCTGGAGAGCTTTGACTATTCGGGGTTTATGGTGATTCTATATGAATTTCATCAATAATTGTTCTATTTCTTTTTTTCCTACTACATTTAGGTCTCTGGCTTTCCTTCTTTCCCCACTCCCATCACAGGGTTTACTTTGTTTCCTCTCTCTCAGGGGTCACTGTCGTACATTTTCCATGTTCAGTGTCTCAGTCTGTTGTTTAATGTATTATGTTTACACCTTGCGTTTCAAGTGTGACAGTTAATCTGATCTCTGTTACTCCATCTTAATTCATCCAGTTTGAAATAGTAAGTGGAAATGTAGTTTTTAACTAGACGGATCTGTTAAGGATAGTGGTTTGCTTCATTATTGGAAACCTTCAGAGCTGCTGCATCTGATGAAAGGAGAAATGAGCCTACATTGTGAACTTAGCTTGCATAAGACTAAAAGTACTGGTTTGTTCAAAATATTTTCAGAATTTTGATAACGTATTTGCTATTATGCAGTTACTTTCCTTATTACTAAAAGTACCCAAATATTGACTACTGATATTTTATAATTAAACCCCAAAAATCTATTCTTTAATATAGTAAGATTGACTGTTTGCTATTAACAGTGATCGTAGTCATGTCCCTTGACTTCCCTGAATTTTTTCCCTTCATCTCTGAAGTGAGACCTCTGTCTCAAATTGTTTTCAGCTTGGGTTGAAAAGAGGCCCCTGCTTTGCAAAAGGAGAAGGTGGTGAAGAGACACACCTGCATAGGCACAGATGGGCAGAAGGGTTGCTGCCAGCATAGTAGTTTTGATTAATGTATATTGTGAAATGATAGCCATAGCTCTTTCCATTGCCTAATGTAGCCATCACTTGTGGTCACAAGAAGCATCTGAAGCAAGTTGCAGCTCCAAAGTATCGGATGCTAGATAAGCTGACCACAGCGTTTGCTCCTCATCCATTCACCAGTCCCCACAAGCAAAGAGAATGTCTCTTTCTAATCATTTTCCTAAGGACCTGGCTTAAGGTTGCTTTAATAGGAAATGAGGAAAAGAGGGAGAAAACACAAATAAATGGGATTAAAATAGTTTTTTAATCTGTAAAATGAAACCAGGCTTTGCCTCACTAGTACCATAGTGTTAGTTATGGATCCCCAGTGAATTGACATGAGGTATTATATGGCATTCGTATTATTCCCTCCACCAATCTCTTCCACATCTTTAGCAAGACACTTAGCTTCACTAGTGAGCGACTCATCTGTACTGCAGACAAAATGAGTGCGAACTAAGTGGTGTCTGGTACTCTCAAGTCCTGTCCTATGTAACACTTGGATTCAGTAATATATTTTTGACTTTACCTATTTTAATATATTTTTCCAGTGTAGCCTAGAGATGTTTTCATTTATCCATATAGAGAATGAACTTGAAACAGATACAATTCAGAAATCTTTCTGCTTGTAAACACAATACGCAGTGAACTGTAGGCCAGAGCACACGGGCATCAGTTATTGCATCAAATAGACAGCATTAACAGTTATTTGGATAAGCTGCTATATATGGATGAATTCAGTTTAGAACTGAACCTGTGTGAACTTTTTTAGGTAATCCTCTAGAATATCATTTTCAAAAGTACTTCATGCCCTTATTCAGCATTTCATGTGTCCCCTATATTTTTTGAGTACCCATTCACTTTTAAAAGATGCTAATTTTTCTTCTCGCTTCAGGTGTCCCCTATATTTTTTGAGTACCCATTCACTTTTAAAAGATGCTAATTTTTCTTCTCGCTCTGCCCATGATTACTCAAGACTTGCTCTTCATTTTGTGGTCATAATAATTTGACTAAAATACTTCTTAGTATTCATAAATGAAAAGTTACCTGGACAGATTATTCATCCTTTCAAGAAAAAACATAAGCACTCTATTACATGCAAACTTTTGTGTTGGTCTCTTTTTGTATCATAAAGAAAAATAAAACATTCTTGCCCTTTAGGAATTTGTGGATCAGGATGATAAAATCAATTTCACTCTCAAGAAAATTCATTGTATATTAGCACCTGACCTGTTAAGGGATAAAAGAATCTTAACAAATTGAATATTAAATCGCCTTTTTATATGAGACCAGATTAGAGCACTGTGCATTGTTCATTGTTCATTCATTCATTAAATTAACCCATTTTATTAGTCACATACTGTGTGATATTAATGTACTAATCACTAGTAATAGAATAGTGAACTTATGTAGACTGTCCTTGCTGTCAGATGACAGACTATTGTGATTAAGTCAACCTGCTTGTCTTTTTCCATAGGTATATTTAACTGAGAAAGAGTCACATTCAAAGGTTTGTTTTAAAAGTATAACCTTATTTATCTAGACATTCATTTTGGCCATTTATCTAGGGGTAAATAATGAAATACAGTAAGGACACCTTTTTCTCCTTCAAATTTCATTTGTCATTTCTACTTATTTTCATTTTACATTGCGAGTTGTGATCACTCATTTATATTCATATTTTCAGAACCTCCGGAGCTTTCTGGTGATTCGTGGCTTTTAATAGTCTACTGACTTTGACCACTTTAGATGCTATAGAATTTTAATATTTGGTGTGAAATTTTGTGCTTCTTTAAATATCAATTGTGGTTACTTGTTCAATCCAATTAGATAAGCCAGTACCTTATTAACTTTCTTCCTGCTAGTTACTGGGTATTCTATAAAAAGCTGACTTAAAATTTGTAATATCTAAAGCCCTGCAGCATTTTAAAGATTTAGCAGCTGAAGCCTCCTATCCATCTGTCATTTATTGAGCACCTGCTATGTGTGTGACAGCCATTGTTCTGAGGATATAATTGTGAAAATAGCCTGCCTTCTCAGAATTTGTAGGACATAAAATCTCTGTTAATAATAATAATGTCTAGCTTGTATTGTGTACTTACTATGTACCAGGCACTTTCCCAACTGCTACATATATTAACTTACTTAATGGTTACAGCATGCTGTGAAATGAAGATAGTATTATTACTGTCATCCTTATTTTACAGATAAGGAACTGAGGTAATCAAGATTACTTTGCTCCAAGTCACAATTAGTATGTAAGGAAGATGGAATTCAGATTTACCAGTCTGTCTCAGAACATTCCACATTTATACATGACGCTGTGCTGTGCAATTATAACAGATAGTTATGATATAATTTAAATGCTTAGTTAAATAAGTAATGTATGAACAGTGATGTGATGGAAATCCTTATTGCTGTGAGAGGTCAGAATGTATTCAACTAATTTGGTCTGATTTGGGTCATGGAAAGCGTTTCTGAGAAAGTAAACCTTCACTGAAAGAACCTCCCTCTCTCTCTCCTTTTTTAACTAGTGATAAGAATTGTAAATATTTTATGGGTGTAGACAGTGATTTTCATACAAAGAAAAGGTAACATAGGTTAGGAAAATCTCGAGTTTATTTTCAACTTGGGGAGGTTCTTTGGTGGTTACACCTTATTGATTAGGTGGAAAAAAGTTTTTAATGAGCTATTTAAAAAATAGTCAAAGGAAAGATGTTTGAGGAGACAGGTCAAAGAGAATGAACACTATTATGTAAGTAATATTTGTTTCTGATATGACAAAAGATTTGATTGATTATATGCTCTTTAAATTAGTTTTAACCTATAACTTTGATTAATCACTTCATGTCTGTTGTCATGTCCTAGCAGGGATTAACATTGCTAAATTCTGTACCATGAATTGAGCATGAAGAAGAGTATAAAGTACATTATACAGCATGCATTTCAAAGCTTTTACTGTATTACACTGGCATAGATGGGACTGCTTAAGATTGGCAAATTAAATTATAATTTATACAATTTAAACTAGAGAATTGAACAGTTTTTATAATCAATGTATTAACTGATTTATTCATTAATCCTTTGAGTGTTTTCCATTTTTATCATAAGACAGAAATAATAATTCTTCAGGGTATATTTAGAAAAATTTCTGTGGTTAGTGGCAGCATAATGTGGACTTAAAAGTTACTATGATAGATGATTCTGGTAGTATTGCTCTCTCCTCCTTATTGTTCTGTTTATCTTCTATCATGTATCAAATCTCATTTTTATTAGTAGTTATTTTCATGGTAAAACCATTTTACAGAATTCAGGATGTTAATTAGGAGCCTCTGGGGGTTAGGTTTGACCCCTTTTATTATCATAATAACTCCTCTATCAACTAAAAATATGTACCATGATAGTTCTGTATTTAATGATCTCAGTGGTTTACTTCCTTTATATTCCAAAATTGAAATAATATTAGTCCCATTGGTTTACCTGCTTAGACTCCTTAACTGTTGTTTAATTTTTGTTCCTGTCTTGTCACATCAACCCTTCCAACCCTTCCCTAAGTCCTGTCAACTTCTGCTGCTTTTTCTCTGCTTCTGGCTGGTCATTATATTTTACTGCACCCTTCCCTACCTTTTTTTTTACATGCAATTCCCCATGATTACATTATTATGGCATTCTTCCTTTTTACCTTGTCTGCTTGTAGGTATCCATGCTCATTGCATAACACCATGTAGTACTTCAGGAGTCTGCTATTTAAACTTCTAGTTGATTAACCCATCTTTTTTAAACCTCTATTTGACATCTGTCTTCTACTTAAATTTATATGGATGAATATAATCTACATACATAAAAAGACTTGTTTTTCTAATTGCTAATTGTGGGGCTTTCCCCTAATTTATACTTTATATCCAGAAACATCTCGTTTTAATGAGGTTCTGGCAGAGGAATACCTGGCTATCACCTTTCTAGGCTTGAGTTTTTCCATACTGTTTAGGTTCTTGTTATGAGAAGTATGTGAAGCAGGAGCATCAGCATCATCTGTTTAAAATACCAAATATATCGTAGGCTTCTTAATCTGCTTTTTAACAAGATCTCTCGCCAGCTGATATGAACATTGCAGTTTGCACAGCACCGTTCTTGGTATCATCCAGCTAGTTGATACATAAATGCTGATTGAGGGATTTTGTGTACATTTCTGGAATTGATTTCAAACAGTTACTGATCTTATTTAAATGTAAATTATTTTGTAATTTAAAAAATTTTTGGTAAATTACAACTTACCAAAATTATTTTTTGGGTAGCTGTCACTATCTGGAAGCAATGACAAGAACAATATCAAACACTAGCCAGTTCTAGGCTTTTAAGTGAGATTTGGGTATATATTAGACCTTAAAACTATGAAATTTAAAATTACAGTTTCATTGTTCCTTCCTGCAGCATTAGTTTGCATCTTGGGCTTTGACTTTTCAAGAAAAGTTTATGTACTAAGGTGAACTTTGAGGTGTTAGGAAAAAAGATTCAAATTTTGATTTAATTTGATAATGTTGATTAACCGTGTATATGTATATACACACAAATAATTATTAATAAATATATTGAGGGTCCTTATTCAGATCTTGCTGTATGAGTTTTTATGTTTGTATAGATTCTTATTCTGTGTTGTAGAATGATGGTTCCAAATTTTATGAGTGCACTGGGAGATAATCCTGTTATAAACCTTTTACTATGCCCTGTAATATATGAATGCATGTAGACAGTAGATAGTAACACTTTTTTTTTTGTATGTTTGATAGTAAAATAATTATTGTGTTCTCTGAGCAAATATTTATGGATGCTTAGAGATAGATACCCTCTATTGCTAAACTGGTACCACATGTAATCTATGATGTTAATACTGTATGCCGTCATTTAAGGGTATCCTACAACTAGATATATTTGTGTTTTGGGTTAGGAAATACTGTTTTTAAACCTTAGTGTTTTTATATTCATAGTCATGAAGGAAAAAATTTTTTTTTATTTTACTTAAAAGAATGAAGAGAATTAAGCACATATAATAAATTAACCTTTCATTATCCCTTACTGTTCAGATGATGTGTGAACAATGTGACTAACCTGCAAATGCATTTCTATTGGCTTTTTGCCTAGTGTAATATTGTTTAATGATGACAAATAATATTTCAGTGATTGTTGAATAGTTTTCAGTGCTTTATTTTGACTGTGTATGCCTAAAGATGGGAGGGAAAGGCAGAGGGAAACCCAGATGTATGTGATATAGCATATAAATGTGATATGGCATTTCAAGAGTGTGAAACTTTAAGCAACAAAACTAAATTTCAAGGAGTGGCCTTAACTAGGAGCTATTCTGTTTTGTACATAGCTTCTGCTGCATGTTGCTATGGCAAACGGAACTACGGATGTGGTTACCAGAGGACATGACACCTTGTGGTCATAACCAAGTTGTAAATGTCATCTAAATTCTTCTTGAATGTCTATCACATGTGTATCAGTGATTCTAAGGGAGATAAAAATTAAGCAAAGATTCAGTTGGGAGTTAGCACTCCCAGAAGGTTAGTTTTAAAACAGAACAGCAGAAGGAGTTGTGACATGCATCCACAAGCAATTGTAATGGCTTGACAGTTATTTAGCCCTCAGTTCCTAGCCTTTGGTTGAACTGACAGGCATGCTTGCAAAGATAGTGAGGCCTGTTTCATCCCCATTAATGTCTTTTTGAATGTTAGCCAGAAGTCTGGGTAATGATAAATGTTCAGTGATTGATGATTTTATAGTCCCAGGAGATTCCTTTTTTTTTTTTTTTTTTTTTCCCTGGTTTCTGTGAGCTAGGGCAGTTTTCTTTCTTGTTTAGGCCTCTTCTGAGTTTTTCTAATCTGTAAAATGGTGTTAGTTGTCAGAAGAGTAGGTTTAAAAGTAGTATTATGATTTTGGAGGTGAAGCTGTGCTTAGTACATGTAAGAGTCTGAGAATCAGAACAGTTTTTAATCACAGTGGTTCTGTCATAATTGCTATATTTGTAAATTTTGCTATCTCCCCCCCCCTTTTGCTTTTAAGTAGGATGTTTTAAGCTATAAGGAGAAATTTAATAACAGCTATTATGAACTAATAACATTAGCTTTACTGTTTTTATGATGTAGCAGTTTTTTTTCTGACTCTTAATTTAAATCAACTGGTTCTTTTGTTTTCCATTTTAAATGTCAGTTTCTATAGAAGTATTTCTTGTACTAGTATTAAAAGACGTATAAACACTTTTTTGTTAAATTTTTGTTTGACATTTAGGAAAGGATTTATTTTTAGTATATTGTTTGTGGATTGTTTATAGTATTTTAAGTAAAATTTGTAACTGTCTAACCCTGTATTTGTATGTTATGAGAACAGAAAGAAAGAGGGTATAAACAAACCTTTTCCTAGTTTATTACAACTTAGAAATATATTATCCTTTTTTTTTTTTTTTAAATCTATAGAACTCTTCTTTTGGATGTAAATAGATTGTAGGGCTAAGTTAAGATCGGTAAAGGAACTTTTTCTATAAAACCTTAAAAAAGAATAAAGGAGCTCTTCTGTTATTTAGTTTTTCAAGAAATGAGCAAGGAACTTGGTTAGGAATAACCAGTTGTAAGGCTGAATATTAATTAGGTGAGTGTCATTATGTTCAATTAGCAGAACTGCCAAATAATCTCTTTAATACTCTGGTCTTTTTTTTCCCCCTAGGGTTTTACAGACAGCCCTCATTTCAGTGATCACTTGAATGACAGTCGATTAGGGGCCCACGAAGGCTTGTCCCCAACACCTTTCATGAACTCAAATCTGATGGGTAAGTTGGTAATTTTCTGCAAGTAGTATTTTCAAAGCCTCTTTGACCAGAGACATTTTTTATCACCTTGTCCAGCAGGGTCACATAAGTAAAAGAGTGATTCTGTGTTTCTGTGTAAATCCAGGCTTTCCTCGCTTAACTCAGTTTGAAATGCAAGTACCCAGAATTGGTGGATGCTCTCTTAGAGCATTATTATCATTGTTATCAAAAAAGGAAGCAGCAATATTTTAACTGTTGATTGGTAGTGTCTTTGTGACCTCAATCATTTACACTTTCTGCTTTCTGAGCAGAGAAGTGTTTCCAAGACATTTATGACTTATTTATCTTATTGATTGTATGTATGTGATAATTTAAAATATAGCAAGCAGAGATTTTAGGTTTTAAGCAGATTTTTACTCATATTGGATGATCTTTTGGCACTACTTGATTAAAACTTAATAGTATATTTAGATATCATGTCTTTTGTTTCAAGTGCTTAGGTTCTTACTGGAGATTTTTAAAGTTTTATTTTGCAAAAGAAAAGTTGTGCTTTGAAGAACATTACCTATCACCTAAACATGGTCGTCATATTTTCACAGAACCTTTAAGTTTAGCTATTCTCTGTATTTTCTCCTATACTCTGCAAAACATTCCACCCTGTGCCCCAACCCCATAAAAATTTACAGCTCTTCAATCTGAAATGATAAACCCAAGCTATTATTTTTCCAGCTTGGATGCCATTCCTTTTTTTTTTTTTAAGCACTAATTTTACCATTTTGCAACACTTGATTCAAGACTGCTTTATGGCATTATTTTTCTGTCCTGTGCTGGGGCTGAGCACATTACAAAAGATTTATTTAATCTGTCTTACTGGTTGTCAAGGGCATCATGTAAATATAGGTTTTTATAATTGACATTGATTTCATTACTTACTCTGTTTCTTAAGGATGTGACCTATATCATGATCTTAGAATTATCCTTTTAAGACACAGCCATGCTAATCTAAGTGGATTACCCAAATCCAAAATCCTGGTGGTCTGCAATTTCTTTATAAATGGTTTTGCTTTGTATGGTCTTTGTTTATTTCCCTTATCCTCTATAAAGTGTTTGAGGAGATACCATCTGATGTTCTGGTGTGGATTTTGCCTAAGGCAGTTACCAGTTTAAAGCCATAGTCATTGAATATGAAACAAGAGTAAAAAAAAAATCTAATCAGCAATGACATTTATGTTTGAAATCACAAGTTGTTTCAACATAAATGCAAATGAAAACCCTGGCATTAAATACATAATTCTCATTCCAGCTTAAAATAAGAATTAAATTTAGAAGAAAATAAATGATCCTAGCATTTGGCCAGAGGAAACGTTCTAATTCATATTTTGAATTTTCTCTTTAGCTTACTATCTAAGTAAAATACTTATGACACTCCAGATAACTTCCTTTTATAGTATAACTTTTCAGGTAGTATTTAATTTATAGCAAATGTGCTAGAACAAGCTATAGTCATTGTTCTGTAATTTTAGATTGAGCTAAGCTTCCTTAATTGAGGCTATAACTCTGAAATGTGAAAAAGCAGAAATTGCCCTTTTTTATACTTAGGTTCTTACCTTTATTCTTAGCTTATGGAGATGATTGTAAAGCTCTGTAGAATTGCATCATTAGCATGGCTTTGAGCCAAGGTGACTGTTAAAATTGTGGGGGGGTAAGTGTGGGAATTAAATGATTTCTAAGAAGTGTGTATATTAGTCATTTACTCTGAAAAGCTTTTCACTAAAAATATTCCTATAATTCAGTTGGAGGTAACATTTTCCTAGTTGGACAAATTATGAGCACATGTGCTTGTTGGTTTCTTCAGCTTATAAATAATTAGTATTGATGGGATATTCCATATGCTATGTATAAAATCAGCATATAAAATTAGCCTTGAAATAAAAATAACTCACATTTATAAACAGATCAATTTCTTTACAAATGAAAAAGATCCATTTTCTTGTGAACTACATTGTATAGTCAGTCAGGTATAGCTCGCTAAACATTTTCTTTGCAAATTTTCACTATGTAATCTAAAAAAAAAATGCTTAATTACCTATAATGGTGGGAAATAACTCTAAAAAAGATTAGGCAGATATGTTCAAAAGGATTTCAGTCATCATTGGCAATGTCTGATTTACTACACTTCCCTTATCTTACTTTCTGTAAAAATGATTAAATTAGATAATCTAGCAATTTAGTCTAAGCAATCTACTAAACAATAGCTTGCTTTCAGAAATGAATGTCTCTAAAATTGTAGAGCAGTTCTATGATAGCAACAGGCAGTCCCACTTGATATGAGCTAATTGAGCTGATACCCAAATATGTGGGTTTATATTGCTCAGTAGTTATTTGTCTAACCGTTTGATGGTATAAGGGATTTTCAAGCTAAAAAACCTAAATTGTTAAAGCATGACTTAGATGCATATGGTAGTATCACAAGCATTTGAAACTGTTGATACCTAATCATCATAACAGGTAACACTTCAGAATGGTGCTGTGAATGATAAATGCTCAGAAACAGTTAAAGCTGATAGGAAAGCAGTAATGTATTTCATCATTGCTGTCAACATATAAAAAACACCATTAAGGGGGGGGGAGGGAATTGTATATCTTGGGAATGTTATTTTGCATATTATGTTCAGCCATAAGCACATTTGCCTGAAGAAATAGTGGGTTATAAAGTGCCACTATCTTTCATGATGGAGCTCTCAAACACTTTAATGATTTTACACATTGGAAAAATGAGAAATTTGTCTAACAAGAGTTGATAATGATTCAATAATGAACAATTTGCCGCAGAAACATGCATTTCTATATTCATTTAGATATTTTGAAGTATTTTAAACAGAAAGTAAAACTATTATGTTGGGTAAGTCAGTTTTTCTTTTTAATGAATACCACAATTATTCCATTGATTTGTCAATAAAGGAACAGAGCATTTTTGCTTATTTTTCATGTGAAATAAGTGTATCCTTTTGACACATCACTAAGTAATTAGCATCCAGCAGTTCTGTACACTATTATAGTAAAACTGCAAAGCTTTGACAATAGCAATGCATTGCAGTCATATCACCAGATAGTCTTCTCCATCCCTAACCTTTTCCAGCATTGGTTTATTTCTCTACCACTGGTCCTTTCATTGATTTAGTAATATTTGCTTTGCTTTATTTTTGTTGGTGAGATATATTTTTGGTGATGGCAGGACCCATGTGTAAATTGAAGATAGGAACAAATTATTTCATAGACCGCCCCCTCGATTCTCAAGTGATTGTGGGTTGACCTATTCTTAGCTTTCTGTCCCTCCATGTTTTTCTAAAAGTTTACTTATTTTAGGGTATGTGTGCCCGTGAGTCAAGGGAAATTTAAGATGAGATTTTACCTTCAATTTTTCTTTTTTCTGAGACCTTCAGTTATGTTCCTTTCTGATAACTTATTTTGCCTTAGAAATATTTTGTTAATAATAATGAAAGTAACATGTGGTAATATAAGGAAAAAATGTTGAACTGAGAATTAGGACATCAGTCCAGATCTTCATAATAACCTTTATGACAGGGTATTGCTGAGTAGTGTCAAAGATCTTCTGAAGTTCTCATATTTTATACATTTTGATTCTATAATCTCATGCATTTAATATATTTTATTTAACCCTGAAAGGGATTATGACTAGATTTTAATACCTATTTTTACAAATGAGAAAACTAAGTCTCAGTAAAACCTTTTTTCCTGAGACCACAGAGTTAATAGATAGCAAAACAATGTAGAATCCATATCTCCTGGTTCCTAGTCAAATATTCTTCCCATTAGTCACATTAGGCATGTAAGGTTCTTTCTACATAATAAGGTTCTTTCTACATAATGCTCCCAGGTTTTTACTAGCTCAGCTTTATCCTGAAGCACTGGTCTGGAGATACACCTATGAAAATAATTGGCCTAACTTTGGAAAACATTGTATATC
Organism: Talpa occidentalis; assembly: GCF_014898055.3. NCBI lineage: Eukaryota > Metazoa > Chordata > Mammalia > Eulipotyphla > Talpidae > Talpa > Talpa occidentalis. The sequence goes on from NW_023601104.1 coordinate 23,565,785, forward strand.
ATATGCTGCCCTTTCTTAGAGATTTAGATCAGGGTATTAAAGATTCTGGCAAAGGGGGGAAAAGCTTACTTAACTTTGCTTTGCCCATCACATCCCAGATTTAGATATACACAGAAGTCTTTTTGTAATCATTAGCCTTTGGAGGACTAGTTCACCATGGAGCATATACTGGGAATTGTTTGTAGTTTGTTTTAATGGGAAAATAAAAGATAACACTTAAGTTCTCTGCACTGTAAAATAGTACAGTGTCAATAAAATTGCTACATATTTTTATAACTAATTTTAGTCATCTTAGCTAATTTAGCAGGTTGGAGGTTTTTGTAGTTCAAGTATATTATTACTAAACCTCTGCTAGTATTTGACTTATAAACAAATCACTTGTTCTTCCACTGCTGTTGGATCTGTTTGCTCAACCCTACCTTCATTTCTCTCAAAGCTTAAAGGGTCCCTCTGGTAGCAGCTACTATGTTTTGTTTTCATTTCACAGTGGATTAAATAGGTTTCTCTGGGAATTTAATTGAAATACATTTTTCCTATATATTCAGTATTTCAGACAACCAAATTTCAATGAAACTCTTGTATTCTTGATGCTTTTTCACTATAGTTTCTGCTTAATCCAGAAACTCCTAGAATTTAAAAAAAAATGTATATAGAATTGCCATATTTAGAATGCCAAAGCATAATAGAACTCAGCACTCAAACAACTATGTAACTTTGGTGTATATTACATTGCTTTGCTAGATGAGATAGTGAAAATTATTGTAATTTTGCTTTGGGGAAACAGTTTGGCTTACTGTCTGATTTGAAAGCATTTCATAAGGATGAAGTCTTCATGCTTTCTCCAGTGTTTTGTTAACCCCAAGTCTCATAAAAGAACATGAGTTACATATTCATTGATCTATATTTCTCTGATCTTTGGCTGCTTACAAACAAAATATTGACCCCAGGAGAAAATTGAGTGAAAGAAATCGAGTTAGTATTGAAGAAACAAAAGCTAAGATAAATTAAATGAGTAGTTAATGAGAAAAAATCAGTCCAACCCTCTTGATTCAGATTTAGTACATAGCCCCTTTCTACTGGATTGCTTTTTTCCCCCTTTTTTTATTTACTTCTCTTGTTCAACCATTTGTTCATTTTTTCTCCATTACAGCTCTTATATCTTTTGCTACAGCTTAGATCCTTATTAACTAGGCTGAATGGTTGCATTCCATCTTCCTTCACCTTCATGTACCCATTCATCCTTTTTCTGCCCTTAATAAAAATACAGTATGGCAGAATATAAAAGTGAGTAAGATTCAGTCTACCTTTGTAAACTTTACTATTTTAGTATGATATGGGAAATAATTCTCATAGTTATTATACATGGTATAATGTGAATGATGCAAAGAAAATCTTCCAAAAATTCAGAAGAGATTACATTACAATAAGGCATCACCAGAAGTGATCAGAAAAAGTTTTGTTGCGAAGTAGTGTTTTGTCAATTCAGTATTAATTTAGAATTCTTTTTCTAACAAATGCAGAAATAAACTATGTTCAATAAAAAGTGGTATTTATTGACTCACATTACCAGGTGGCTAGAAGTAGAATGAATTTTGGTGTAGTGGGTTTAGGGTTCAAATAGTTTCACCTGCCCCCCCCCTCCAAACAAGTGTTTGTTGAGAGAATGAGATAGAACTGGAGAGGCTAATTGTACCAAGAAAGTATTGGAGGAGTAAGAAAAAATAGTGGTGCAGTGTTCTTGTCTCTTCCTCTCTACTTCCAGAAACCTTCACTTAACTCTTTCCAAATTGTTTTAAATTGTCATTTCCTTCTACTGTAGTACAGGATATTTAATTCCCCAGTGGCTTGGGGTGTTTTACTATAAATATGCATTTATTCATAATAATCTATCTCTGGCAGCATCATCTCTTTGTATGATGCTGCTTCCACATCCTTAAAAAAGCAGCTTCTTTCCATGGTTAAATGACTTTTTTTTTTTTTTTTTTTAATAGAGGCATGCTTTATTTATTTATTTTATTTGTTTGTTTGTTTTGTTTATACATGCACTGGGTACAGTCAGAAGCGAGGGAGGGTGAGAGAATTCACCAGAGCCAGAGTGGGGAGCAGAGCAGGCAGAAGGACCGAAGTACACTGCTGAGGGGAGCAGCGGGCGGCAGGAGAGGTCTGCGCGCCATGTGGGATCCTCCTCCGGTGGCCGGGAAGCAGCCGGGGATCGAACCGGCGCCACAGAGGCCGCGGGCAGCTTCGCAACCCAGCGCTCAACCGCTGCGCCACCAGGGAGGCCCAGTTAAATGACTTTTGATAGACATTCTTTTTGAAGTCATTCCTTTGAGCCAGAGATGAGTTAACAGCTTCTTTTCTGTCCAGCCTGTACTCTGTATGGACTCAAGATTCTTCAAGACTTCAAAAGTGAATCATTTATTAAGTCTCTCAGAACTTCTTAAAAGGCATACCAAAATTTCTGAAGATAGAGAAAAGAGGTCTGATTGGAGGCTTATTTTGAAATTTAAAGCTAAAATTAGAAAATAATATTTTATTTAAAGATTTATTTATTTATGCATATAAGAGCTGGGGTACAGGCCAGAGGAGGTGGGGGGTGAGAGGAGTCACCAGAGACAGAGTGGGGAACAGAACAGGCAGATCGACTGAAATACACTGCTGAGGGGAGCAACAGGTGAGTCAGGAGAGGTCTGCTGAGCCATATGAGTTGCTCCCTGGCTGGCTGGGGATCGAACTTGTGCTGCAGTGGCTGCTGATAGCTTCATTGATTGTGTCTTAACTCCTTGCACCACCAGGGAGGCCCGGAAAATAATATTAACAAAGCAATTTATATTATCTTCTAGGTCTTAGGTGGACAAAGACTGAGTTAATTGTTGAGGGTTTTTGGGGCATTTTTCCTTCAGAAAATTGTGTGGTAATACAGAAATGTCTTTTATGTCACATTTAATTAAGCCTTGTTGATTTTCTCTTTAGTTACTGACTCTAACTTAGGTCCAAATCTGTCAAGTTTTTGTGTTTGATTAAATGTTTCTTTAGGGCCTCCCCGGTGGCGCAGCGGTTGAGCGTTGGGTTGCGAAGCTGCCCGCGGCCTCTGCGGCGCTGGTTCGATCCCCAGCTGCTCCCCGGCCACCGGAGGAGGATCCCACATGGTGCGCAGACCTCTCCTGCCACCCACTGCTCCCCTCAGCAGTGTACTTCAGTCCTTCTGCCTGCTCTGCTCCCCACTCTGGCTCTGGTGAATTCTCTCACCCTCCCGCGCTTCTGACTGTACCCAGTGCATGTATAAACAAAACAAACAAACAAATATAATAAATAAATAAATAAATACATGACTCTATTTAAAAAAAAATAAATGTTTCTTTAACATCATTTTTATTCACCTCAGGGAATTTTGAATCTTTTGCATGATACTCAACTTTCAGTGGATTTCTTTTAGTTTTGCTTTGTATTTTACAGTATTTAATAAGGTTGACTAGTGTCATTGACAGTAAATGCCTGAGATAATGACACTGCTTACAGGGGTACTATTACACTAGGGTTTTTTAAAAAAGTTATCAGGTCATTTAGTGAATATTTTCAGCAGATCACACTGTTTTATCTCTTTTAGTGTTCGCTATAAATTCATACCTAAGCCAAACCATAGACCATAGTTTTCCAGTTTTTACCCTAGAGAAAAGAAAAACATGTATTCATTGAAAAACATGTATACAAATCTTTGCAGCAATTCTTTATACCAAAAACTGGTATCAAACCAAATGCCCAACAATTGGTAAGCGAATAAACTTGTGGTACATTAATTCCTGGATATTGTTAAGCAATAAAAAGAAATAAACTATTGATAGACGCAAAAACTTGGATGTAGTTCAAAGGCATTACGCTGAGTAAAAGAAGCCAGAATCAAAAGATTACATACCTACTGTGTGATTCCATTTATATGAAATTCTTGAAAAGGCAAAACTATAATTTGGAGAAATGATCAGTGGAAAGCAGTGAGTGGAGGTGTAACTATAAAGTAACATGAATGAGTTTTTCGATGATAGGTTTGTTTTGTGTCGTGATTGTGGTTGTGGTTAAATTATTCAAATTATTCATGACTTAAAATTAGTAATATCATATACCCTCCAAATGGGCACTTTTTCTATGTGATTATTTAGCAAAAATACCAACATCATTTACAAGGAAAATGAGCATCGAAAAAATTAATGCTTAGATACTAAAATACATAAAATGTTCTAATTGAAATGGAACCCAGAAATCATTTAGCTCAGTGGTTCTCAGTTGGGAGTGTTGAGAAATACATGGTTGTCAAATAGACTGGGAGTAGGGGACATTGCCACTGATAGGTCCCAGACCCTTAACTTTCTCACAGTGAAGAGTTAGTATTTGCTTGGCTAGTGGTCACAATGTTTATTCCAGTTTTCATTATTAGTCTTCAATGAAAGTGACTTTTTAAATTTGAAACTATATCCTGAATTGGTTTGGTTTAAACTGTAGAATGTTATTATTTGAAGATATTAGTGGTATTTTCATCCTTCAGTTGCATAGATTTTGTACTGCATTTCTGTTATTTAGTAAGCCTCACATTTTAAGTGAAGTGCCTCAAAAGATTGTTGCTTATTTTGAGTGTTAATCCACAATTTTTGTAATTTACTTCACAAGTAAGCTTATTTCTTCCTAGAAAATTCAGCCTTTGCTTGTCATAGCTCACCTTTGAGGTATGGCGTGTTTTTCACAAACCTCCAGATTGTGCTTGTTTTGTTGTTATTACTTGGCATTTTGGGTCTTATGAACAGTAGAACTTGCCATTCTGTGTATGTTTTAGGACTTTTTGATTATACAGATATACTCTGCATACTTATATACAATATATGTACATACCTACATGAAGCTAACTTCACATAATTCTTTCCTCTTGAAAAAATGTTTTATGGCTATTGCCATATGTATAGTGTGGTATTATGAAATATATGACAGTCATTCTTATATACATACTTGTTTTTCACTTTGAGAATACCTCTGGAGGATTCTTAGACTCCTCAGGTTGTTTGAAATTTCTAGGGAGCTACAATTAAATGGGAGTAGAATACAAAGCCATTTTCACAGCAAATTAAACCAATTAGTGTATTTATAGTTAACATTTTGTTAATTTTCCTTGTGTCCTTATCTATACTGGTTCCTGATATGAGGGACCAGCAAACATTTTTTCCAAGTAGTCAGATTTAATAGTTTAGTCTTATAGCCCATGACGCAAAGTCATTACTTGTAGTTACTTATACAACAGCTTAAAAAAAAAAAAAAATCCTTAGCTCCTGGGCTGTAAAAAATAACAGTTGGTGGCCTGGATTTGCTCCACACCCTATAGTGTAGTTTGCCAATCTTGCTCTGATAATTTAACAAAAATATTTTAATAGTAGCAAAATTATCAATGTGTTGAAGAGTTAAATTTCCTTCTTTCATTGCCTCTATACGGAATGGCAAGTTACTGAGTTGTTTTTTGTCTTCAAATGTGATATTGGTTATTGGCTTTTTATTTAATTTTTTAAAAGATTGATTGATTGATTGATTGATTGATTGATTGATTGATTTATACAAGCACTGGGTATAGTCAGAAGTGCGGGAGGGTGAGAGGATTCACCAGAGCCAGAGCAGGGAACAGAACAGGCAGACCGACAAAATACATTGCTGAGGGGAGCAGCGGGCGCCGCAGGAGAGGTCTGTAGCTCCAAGTGGGACCCTCGCAGGCAGCCGGGGATCAAACAGGCCTTGCAGAGGCTGCGGGCAGCTTCGCAGCCCAGCACTCAACTGCTGTGCCACCAGGGAAGGCCCAATAATTGACTTTGTAGGCAGATGTTAGATTTTTTTCTTGTGAAGTCCTGTTATTCCCTTTATTTTCTATAATCTGAAAGTTTTTTTTAACTCATAAAGCAGTATAAAATTGTAACTGTATTGTGTTAAACTATCATAGTTAGGAGAAGAAAAGGTGGAAATTAGGCAATTCAGAGGCAGTGGGGCAGAGAAATCTTCGGAGAGAAATCTTCAGAGAATAGCTGTGGAGAAGAATCCAATAGAGAGAATCAGTGATAGTGTGAGAATGCTGTATGACTTAGTGGTGGGTGTGTGTGGTAATTTACACCTGAAGGGTGTAAGTTATACCTCTAAATCATATGCAGTATGTAAATCGACATTACCTCAATTTAAAAATATAACAGATGGTTGATATTATAAAGAAAAAATTTTCATATAGGGAGCTCAGTGGTTAGCGTTTGAGAAAATCCTATTTGCTATGCTATTCATCTTCTATTTAAGGCTTTATCCTGTCTGAAAGATTTAAGAGAAAATGTCACATTTGTTGCTAGAGAGTAGTCGTAATTTTTTGCTCATACATAAAATTAAATATGTTCACATCAAAGAACTATCTTCTGCTTTACAAAAAGTAAACAACTCCCTTTCATATAGGCTAATCAGTATCAAGGAAATTAAATTATGCAATCATTTAGTCATAACACTAAATCCAGAGCATTTTTACTCGTGTGTGCATGTACAATCATACCTGTATGTTTAGACAAGGTAGGAATACATGTTAAGTATAGACTTTAGTTTTATTTCATTTTACAAAAAATTACAGTCAAAAGTTTTTTTTAAAAGGATCCACATTTTCTTTCAGTGTTTACGAAGTAATTGGAAAATATATCTTCAGGTACTGGAGTAGTAACAACTATTTATTTGTAATTTACTTTTCTCTAGCAATATTGGAGGAGTATATATAGAGAGAGATTCATAAATTGTATGTTGTTATATATACTCTCTATATCTGTTTCTACATTTCTTTTAATCTGTCCATGATTCTTTTAGTCAACTTGTTGCACTCAATAGTTTTAGTACCTTGCAGCTCATGTGAGCTTCCCAACTGTTGTATTTATACAGTGTGCTCTTCAGCTTTCTAAATTTACCATGATACACTTAGGGGAAATCAGAGACTCAAACACATCTATAAAGATAAATTTTTATGCCCATTTCAAAAATACATTATGTCTGTTTAACTCCACCAGTAAGAAATTTAATTGAAGAATTGACAGTTTACACTGGGAATGTAAAATGGTGCAACCATTCCAGAAACATTTTTGCAATTTTTATAAAAGTAAACATGCAGTTACCATAGAACTTAGCAGTTTCACTCTTCAATGTTTATCACATAGAAATGAAAACTTGTGCTCCCACAAAAACTTGAGCATGAATTTGTCATCCTTCATTACATAAATTGTTAAACATCTGGTGTGCTCATACAGTGAAATAGTATGCAGCAATGAAAAATGAATGAAATATTAACCAAAGAATTTGGATTGAGTTTGAGTGTGAATTAGGCTATGTGGGGGAAAAAAAATCCCTCTCAAAAGATTACATGCCTTATAATTCCATCTATGTGCTATTCTTGAAATGTAGAATGAGTAAATCAAGAACAGATTGTTGGTTATTATTTGGGGGCTAAGGAGACAGATCTGGTTATAAAATCCTTGTGCTTTTGAAACTGTTCTGTAATATGATCGTGGTGGTAGATACATGAACATAACTTGGTAAAATTGAATAGAACTGAACGTGCATATATGTGTACCATAAAATGGGGGGAAAAAGACCCTGGGGGACTCATATAAGATCAGTGAACTCTATTAGTGTGAATATCCTGGTTGTGATATTGCAAGTTGGGGAAAATGATATAAAGGTACACAAGATTCTTTCTGTTATTCCTTATAGCTACATGTAATCTATCGTTATCTCAAAAGTAAAGTGCAGTTTAAAAGTAACTATACAAAATAGTTAAGTTTATATATAAATAAATTACTCAAAGAGCATGAAAAATTGTAGGAGAGTAGATTACAGAATTCAAGAGGAAAGAGAAGTGTCAAGGATATCCAGAGATTATTTTTCTAAAAATATTTCTAATAGAAATCTAGGCTATAATAGTCAACTTAGGACCCTTTTAATCGTTGGAAATCCATGTATTTCTAAGGCAAGAATGACTTTTGATCTTTCAGTTTTAGGAAACTAGAGTTTATCACTATTATTAGCAAGTGGGAAGAACATTTTTTTTGGTGTCAACATTTGTTCTTTGCTTTGAGTGCACAGCACTGTTGTAACTTTGGGTAATAGGGAATGGGAAGCATCAAAGGCCAAAAGCCTGATGTGTGTTTTTGAGGATACCAATAACTTGAGAACATCTGGAGAGCAAGATAATCTTAGCTTGCATCTTGTATTTTAAAATTGAGTATTTACAGGAGTATTACATGGAGTATTTAAGGACTGAGTAATTTTACTTTAATACAAATATTAATGAGGGCAGGTTATACGTACTTGGTGCCCCAAGGTGAGGGAAAGTTAGTAAGCATGTCAGAGAAAAATATTAGAAGGTACCAAAGTTAATTCATTAGTGATAAACTTTATCAAGGGTTGACTCTTTCACCTTTCTTCCAGAGCCAGAATGGAAAGATGCAGCAACAAAATTTTCTGGGCCTGTCCTTGCTTTCACTTCAGTGAAAAATGAGTTTTGAAGATTAGATTTACTGCCATTTGTAATCTCAATTAGATTTGAAAAATTACCTTCTCTTCCCTAAAATACTAATTCTTTTTAGGAAATCTTTTCACAATTTTTGGTCTTTCACCAGTCACAGGAAGTTGGTGCCACAGGGAGAGTGATAATCTAGGTGAGGTTATTCTGGTGGTCCCTGGTGTTATGTATTTCATTTATTTATTTATTTATTTTTGAGATTTATTTATTTATTTATTTATTTATACAAGCACTGGGTACAGTCAGAAGCATGGGAGGGTGAGAGAATTCACCAGAGCCAGAGCAGAGCAGTCAGAGGGACCAAAGTACACTGCTGAGGGGAGCAGCAGGCGGCAGGAGAGGTCTGCGCGCCATGTGGGACCCTTCTCTGGTGGCCGGGGAGCAGCCGGGGATCGAACCGGCACTGCAAAGGCTGCGGGCAGCTTCGCAACCCAGCGCTCAACCACTGCGCCACTGGGGAGGCCCTGCATATGGTTTTATTTCTGTACTCTCAATTCTGTTCTGTTTTTTGGTGTGTCTTTTAATTCTAACAACAAACTGTTTTTTAATTACTATAGCTATATAGTATAGTTTGAAGTCCGAGAATATGATACCCCCATTTTTTCATTTTTTTTCTCAGGACTGTTTTTTTGCTATTTGGGATGTTTTCTTGTGTCAAATAATTTTTTTTTACTTTTTATTTTGTTATATTTCTAAAAAAGAAGACCAAAGTGCTCTTAATAGAGATTTCATTGAATCAGTATGTTGTATTAGGTAACATAGCCTTTTAATGTGTTAATTTTTCCAAGTCATGAGCATGGAATGCTTATAAAGCATTAATTTGTGAAGGATCAAAATTAAAGAGGTTAAAATGGTCATCATACCATTCATTCATATGATTTTTTTTGGTGTGTGTATATATATGTGTGTGTGTGTATATATATATATATATATATGTATGTATGTATGTATGTATATGTATGGAAGAACTATGGTGTAGACCTACGGTGTGGGGAGTGAGAGGATTCAACAGAGACGGGTGAGCAGAACAGGTGGATTTGCCGAAATACAATGCTAGGGGAAGCAATGGGTGAGGAGGAAAGGTCTGCTGTGCCATATGTGTGTTAGCTCCCTGACTGGGGATTAAACTATGGCAGGTAGTGGTGATAACACTGAGACTTAACCCCTAGGCCACCTGGGAGGCCCCATTCGTATAATGAATGAATTATTTTTAGAAATTAAAGATCCAAATTATTCTGATATTTCTAATGAAAAAATGTTTAGATTATTAATGTCATAATAGACTGAAAATTTGGAAAAAGTGAAAATGACTCTTAAATTGCCTAGCAAATTACAAAGTTATAACTTTCTCAGCATGCGTACTCATGATAGCATAGCAATGTATAATATATATGATTTGTATCATAATTGATTGCCTTGAAGAGAATGGTTCCAAAGGTCAATAAAGGACACAGTAGAAAAGATTTATTTAACACAGTCAGTTTAGGTTTAGAAAAAGAGATTTTTTTTTTTTTGGTCATTTGATTTTGTTTTGAGATTTTAAGAATTCTGTCTTAAATTATTTTTAGTGCACCATGGCAGGGATGAGGACCATGCTTTTGCCTTTGAAAGCACTGGTGGAGGGGCCTCTCTGGTGGTGCAGGGGTTAAGTTTCAACACTATGAAGCTATCAATAGCCTTGGCAGCATGAGTTTGATCCCCAACCAGGGAGCCAACCCACATGGCACGGCAGACCTCTCCTGTTTTGACTGCTACTCCCCTCAGCAGTGTATTTCAGTAGAGCTGCGTGTTCTGTACCCCAGCTCTTGTATGCATAAATAAATAAATAAATAAATATTTAAAAAGAAAAGAAAAAGCATTGGCAGAATAGAATGTGTCACAAATAGCATGAAACTGTAAGACTCTGACTCTCTTTGGCTTGTTTTAATAGTCCCTGGTCTAGTGTGTATGACATCTTTATTTTAATATATAATAGAAACAAATGCTACACACTTGAAAAACTGAAGTTAGCTTTCCATAGTGTCCCTCCTCCATTATAGGCTTTCAAGAATTTGGTTGAAAGTTTGTTTTTAAAGTGAGACTCAGAGTCTTTTTTTTTTTTTTTTTTTTTTTTTTTTAAGATTTATTTATTTATTCATTTATACAAGCACTGGGTACAGTCAGAAGTGCGGGAGGGCGAGAGAATTCACCAGAGCCAGAGCAGGGAGCAGAGCAGGCAGAAGGACCGAAGTACACTGCTGAGGGGAGCAGCGGGCGGCAGGAGAGGTCTGCGCGCCATGCGGGACCCTCCTCCAGTGGCCGGGGAGCAGCCAGGGATCGAACCGGCACTGCAGAGGCTGCGGGCAGCTTCACAACCCAGCGCTCAACCACTGCGCCACCGGGGAGGCCCGAAAGTTTGTTTTTAATCATGGAACATGAGAAACATAGAAACATGGAACATAGAAGAAAAACAAAAAGAATTCAGGAGTAGCTAGTGAGGCTACTGTCTCTGTCTAGTTCCGCAAAACCTTTTATAAGCCTTGGTCTGTCTCTCTGTATGTTATTTGGGCTGGGCCTAGATAGGATGGATGTATTGGCTTTTGAAGCTTAAAACGGATCTTGGCTCATCTTGTACAATTGAAGAAACTCAGATGTTAGATAGTAGTTGGAAGCCTTTCCTTAAGAATATTCCCAAAATATATGGAGATGTTAAGGAAAATGGGGAAAAAAGATGGGAGATTCAGATTATAATGTGTGGGGTTATTATGCCAAAAATGTCAACAAATACAGAGTTTTAATGAATGAAGAACACATTTATATCCTGTCCCAGATGCATTGTGCTTAGTGTTAGTTTCATGTGTGGTGAGGGCGTATTTGAATGTCTTCCCTTTTCTGGTTGGCTGTATTCCCATTCTGACTTTTTAATTTTATTTCTGTTGACTTGCTTCTCTATTATTTGACTCTTCTGGTCAGTGGCATAGAGCAATTGAATCCCAGTGAGTTTCAGGCCACACTTCATGAAAATACAGTGTCTACAGTTTTTCTTAGGGATTAGTTACAACTATTCAAAATACATTTTAAATTCATTCGGGGTAGTTGCAATTGCTTATCTTCCCTTAAGACCTAAGAGAAGAGGGGTAGTTTAGACTGAGGTCCTTGGTATATGATTATTGAACAAGGGACACAGACTTCTCCTTGGAGCATCTTTAATAGTTCTTGCCTCTGGATTGTAATCAGATAAAAACTGATTTTAAAGTTCTTAATATTCAAGAATATGCATTTATGTTTACTTTTAAAGTTCTGGGGGATAGTTACCTGTTATTATTAGCAATATGCTCTCACTATTGAGCTAACTGGCCTGCTTAGACAGTTACAGTGTTTTAAAAAAAATATCTTAGAGACTTTCAACTGTCCTTCATTTGTATCACTATACAACTTTATTGTCTTGTCTCTTGTTGGTAGACCTTCAGTATATAGTATGTGGGTTTGTCAGTCTGGGTAGTCAACACCAGCATCTGTCCAGCTGTCGATTATATTGTGATTTATTTAATCTCTTTTCTATCCCAGACGTGGGCCGCAGTACTGTATATCAGAGGAATTTATTGTGATCTGATTCACATACATTAGAACACACAGAAAAATCTTAACTTCATTTATAAGATGATGCATGTAGGGCCTCCCCTAGTGGCACAGTGGTTGAGTGCTGGGCTGTGAAGCTGCCTGCAACCTCTGCAGCGCCGGTTCGATCCCCAGCCACTGGCGAGGGTCCCACATGGCACGCAGACCTCTCCTGCCACGCCCGCTGCTCCCCTCGGCAGTGTATTTCGTCAGTCTGCCTGTTCTGTTTCCCGCTCTGGCTCTGGTGAATCCTCTCACCCTCCCGCGCTTCTGACTGTACCCAGTGGTTGCATAAGTAAATAGATAGATAGATAGATAGATAGATAGATAGATAGATAGATAGATAGATAGATAGATAGATAAATCTTTAAAAAAAAGATGATGCATGCATATAGTGCACTGTCTTTATTGTATGCTTTGCATATTTTGTAAACATTTTGCATGTCATTTTTATTTTTTAAGCAGTGTTTCATCTAGAAGAGTGATACGGTTGCCACATAATCAAGGTATTAAATATATTTTAAAAAATGGAAAAAGGAAAGGACACAAACCACTAACCAGCAGACCTTGATAAAATTTCATACTTTGCCTGTGTAGCATAGAGAAATTGTTAAGTTTGGCTTATGTGTCTTAAAAGGAGTAAACACTTTGTAAGTGGGGAGAGGATCAGAAAAATTATCAAAGTAACTTTTTGCATATCAAAAAGCAACCAAATTCTCTCTCTTCTACTTTTTTTTTTTTTATATACCTGGAAGAATTAACTTAAAGCTTTCAGGATGATCACAGGAATATTTCTGGAGTGTGTATTTTATATTTTCTATGATGTGACTCAGAAGGAAGGAGAATCCTCTGCCCTCTCTCAAATCTTGGGATGGTGAAAAAGAATTGTACTGGAAATTTTTCAGCCGAGAAACATGAGCCTCCTGACAGCTGAAGGCTCTAGATCCCTGTATTTGGATAGGAAACTATGGGGCTAGGAATATCTTCTATACAGAATAGCCTCACTTGAATTTGCAGGTGTTCTGACTTCCCACTGCTTTGACAGCATAGTGCAAAGCAGCCAAGCCTGAGGTAGCTTTTTCAGGGACAGACCATAGTTAACATTGTGCCCAAAGGTGAATGACTACTTTGGCAGATAACTTGGAGGAAGGAACACTACCCCCTTGGAATGCCCTCAGCTATCTGCTAACTGTGAGTGATTATGCCATAGCCAAGCTGCAACTTGATCTGAGCAACTGTTCAGTTATAGTAGGGTAGCTTAGGTTGCTGTATTCTAGGAGTGTAGCAGTGAGGCTCCATCCTTATAGCCCAGTGGAGGTGGCCTTGATTTTCTGTAAAAAACAGTGGATAATCAGTTCACTTTTAGAACATTGATATGGCATAGCATATCATATTTTTGGTTTTTGATTTTTTTTTTCTGTAACTTTTGCTAAGCTACCTGTCACTCACATTTTGAGTGACTTCTCTGTGTTAAACACCATACTTGAGAATCTGAGAAACACCAAAATGAAAGACATTATCTTCAGAAGAACTATTAAGTACTTTGCTTTTGCAGTTAATACACATGTAATGTATATAAGTAGATTGTCTAAACATTATTCCAGATTAAGCTGTGGGAACATAGTGTAGTTAAGTGAAAAAAAGAAAAAGAAAATTCAAACCCATTTATTTTTGAACATGAATTTTTGTTTAATCTGAATATATTTAAAGTTTTCAGTTATGAATTTCAGTTTTTCTTGACAGGAAGCTTACATAGCTATCTTTACATCATTGTCCTTTGTATCTTATAAAATTTATGCTTTTTATCATTGCACGTAAAGACCTTTATTTTCTGACTCAATCTTCATTTTTTTCCATCTTCTCTATCAACTACTTTACAACTGTATCTCAACAGCTCCTTTTTCCCTAGAGCTTCCTTTCACTTTTATAATTTTTGCCTTTCTTGATAATGTAGGCGTTCTTATTCTTCAAGCATCAACTTACTCATTTTGACAATTTTGTAGCTTCAGATAAAGGCAGTCATGTCCTTTTTTATACTTCCTTACATTTTTGATGCTTCCACTCACTAAGTAGTGTAACTTTTTATCACCTTTTGTCATATGTTTGTGTTCCCCCCTGTTTTTCTGCTGAACTATAAATTCTTTGAATACAGGTCCTGTTATTTTTGTATTCATATCTTTTTTGTATATGTCTAAAACAATAATAGTAAGTAATTAAGGTGACATTTCTTGAGTGACTCTCCATTACTTTTCAAAGAAGAAAACCTTTGTCTGCTAGAAGATACAGAACAAACTTTGAAAAGTAAATTTAAGGATAAAACCTGACTGTAGTCCCAAACGTGAAATATTATAGAATCTTGGCTTTGGGTAGTGATGATCTCAATAGGGATAGGGGACTTAAGTCAACAGCTTAAATTTTGAGAATATTTAAGCCTAACAACTAAATTTAGTTTTGTGATCCTTTTTTGAAAGCATATTTATCATAGTAATAGGTATTATTACTCTTAGACGTATGATCATATTACATGGTATTTTATTTATTACTCCATCAAGAGCTTGGTACATGGGGAAGTGGTTATGGTTGGCAGGTGTGCCAGGGTGCTTTTCAGCTGGTAAATAAAATTATAGGTCATTTAACAAAATAGTGTTTACATAAATAATTATGATTTTCAAATGGTGGGATGGGTAGCATGGAAAGAGTTAATTAACTTCTTTATATTCAAAAGGTCAGGTTTATTATACAAAGGAAAGGGAAGTCAAGGATGCTTACACAGACATAGCAGGCAGAAAGAGCTTCCACCGAAAGGGATAGGTTTATTAGAAGAGAAGCCTGCATAGTCACAGGTGGGTAGTCTTGAAGGAGAGCTGCTTCTGCTGCTTTTCAAAAAGAGAAGGTTGGTGAACCTGCATAGTCACAGGCAGACAGGACAGCTGCTGCAGAGTTAACTTTATAGCATTTTCAGGATGCGTAATTTCTCTCAAAATTGGTTCTACTTTGACAAAAATCTGTTGTTGATCCTTCCATTCTTTTTAAATTGACAGTGTTCTTGGTCTCACTATATTGTTGACTTTAAAATTGTTATATATATATATCTTTTGGTACCCTTATGCATTGCATAAAGAAAGCACTACATTGAGTAAATAAATGAATAAATAAAATCTGTCCCCTATCAAAGTTAAAACTAAAATGATTTTTAAAAATGCAAAATAGAAAATAACAATATGAAGCATCTTCACTTTCCTCTTTATATAAGTTTCATCACAGTAAAAAGAAAATTCTCAAAGACTTAAATATCCCATTGAGCTTTGGTTTAGTCTAAGAATACTTGAGCTTTCAGATTTGTTCTATTTTTGTGTTTCAGAAAACAAAGATTCTTTGGAGATTCACTTAATAGGATAGGTGATAGTTTTCTACTCTTAGAAAAATTTTAAAATGTCATAGGTTCAAAGTTCTGTTAAAAATTACAGTTTGGTACCTATTGATATTGGCCAACTTTAATTATTCAGTTATTTATGGAATGAGATACATAGACAAATGGAAAAAAAAGTATGTTTCATTCTTTTTTAAAAAGATTTATTTAAGCATACAAGAACTGGGGTACAGGCCAGAGGCACAGGGATGAGAAGATTCACCAGAGACAGATTGGGGAACAGAACAGAAAGATGTACTTAAATATACTGCTGAGGGGAGCAGCAGAGAAGTCAGGAGAGGTCTCCTGCACCAGGTGGGCCACCTCTCTGGCAGCGGATCAAGCTGTGCTGCAATGGCTACAGATTGCTTCATAGTGCTACATCCTAACCTCTTGCACCACCAGGGAGGCCCAAAGTATATTTTATTCTAGATTTAGCATCTCGTCAAAATTTAAAAATTCTACAAATTCCTAGGTTTCAAATCAAAATATATGTTTGTAGTTGTTGAGGCATTGGCAGTGACACTGGCAAATTATAAGAAGTTGGCTATACTTACCTGTCCATTATCATGGGATCTATTTTGAAAATACTCAGAATCTGAAGTGTAAATTATATTGGAAGATGCTATCACTAGTAGAAATGACTTAAAGAAGCAGGTGTGTAAGCAGATTCTTAGGAAAGGCAGATCTATTTTTGCCTAAATTTTAATTTTGTTTCCATATACTATATTTATGTGTCAGGATGTTATTGTGTTAGTAAAACTTGGTCAAGTTAGATTGCCTAATTCCTAGCAGAATTTTGATTGAAGAAGATTGCTGTGGATGACAAATCACTGCAAGGATCTACAGTAAAGAGTCAAACACCTTAGGCACAAAGTCAGCAAGAGGGAAGCTAGACAATAAGAGAGGATTGTACAATGAGCAGTAAGAAGGACATTACTCCCGGTTGTACTCAGAAAAAGAGAAAATCTTGTTATTCTTCTCTGTTGTCCAGTTTCTAGACTATCATTTGCACAATACCTTCCCTGTTGCATTTTGATCTTTTTGTTTCTATACCATTGTTTCATTCAGTCCTTAAGGAAAACATGAGAAATAGATATTGTCTATCACAGTTTTACAGATGAGGAAACTGAGGCATGGCAAGATTAATATTTTCTTAATACTGATAGTAGTAATAGTTTTTGTTCTAGTAATAGTAGTTTTGTTCTAGGAATAGTAGCTTTGTTCTTCTTGACTCCAAAACTTATGTTTTTAACCACCATGCCATACCGACCCTGGATTTCACCTAAGAACACTTTCGCATGTGCAGATTAGGAACCTTCAGGTTCCTAATATAACTAACATATAAATGATATTATGGGTCTTAGTAGTTTGTAAACTATAAATTCGTTTTTACTCTGGTAGAGATAGTATAGTATTTTTCTAAGTATGAATTCTTTTGCTCTTTATTTAGATGACATATGAAAACTATAAGATCTTGTCCTCTGAGAGGCTGTTGTTTAGTTTATATAATAATTGTCATTTTTATTTCATTTGGACTGCTGCATTATTTTATTTTTCTCTATATAATTTTATGGTTGGGAAGTAGATATTTTGTTTAGTTGTGATAGGGTGAGAAAAAACCTGGGAGCAGAGTGATGAAATAATTTATTAACAATTTGTATTGACTCCATCTCTAAAGTATAAGTTGATTTGAGTATTACGTTTCCAGTTTCATCATATTTTAGCCTCCGTGTCAAACTGCTAACCATTTAAATTTATTCTTTTAAGTTCAGTTATTTTTGAGGAAAAATAGAACTAAAGTAGGAAAAAGTTTTATGTGGAAATTCTGCCAGCATCTTTAAAATCCAGTAAAAGTTAAAAAAAAAAGTACATTCATTTCTAGTAAAAATCACTGTAATTAGATTTTAACTTTGATAGAAAAATGACCTCTAACATTACTATGATTTTATGATCTGTTTTGATTGACTCAAACTTCATAATTACTGTAGGTAAGAGCTACTTTCTGCAGCTTAACATAATGTCAGACAGACTACCTAAGTTTAAATTCTGGTTCTGGTTTCTTTAGTTTTTTTTATGAGTGAGGATAGTAATTGTTGTTAAGTCATAGGGTTTGTTTGAGAATTAAGGGAAATACTCCCTCCAAAGAGCTTAACAGATACATGATACATGTGATAGTACTCACTAAGCATTCTCTGTTATTGTTAAATTTGTTAATAACATTTCCCTCAATTTTGGGTCTAATTAATTCTTTTAATTAAAATTCTAATCCTCAATATTAGAACTTTTTAAAAATTGTTTTATAATTTCAAAAGTAGTTTTCTATATCACAGAAGGCTTAGAATAGTTTATAGATATTTAAAAAATTGTCTTTGTTTTGTCAACAGACTATTCAAATAAGTAATCTGTCCCCTGGAAGATAACAGGGAGACATAGTAGGTAAAGTTTTGTTGATAATTTTGTTGAATAGTTTTTGTCTGATATCTTTCTTCTATCAGTTCTTGTAATAGAGGCCTTATCATGTAATAAGTACAATGATCAGTTTAGCTAGCTTTGCAGAATTTAGGATGAGGTAGTTAGTCCAGGACGTCTCTGGTAGTATGAGGAAGGCAAGCTTCAATGTTGAGTATAACTCTGCCTTGTCTCAATTGTGTTCTTTCTAAAGTACAGACTCAACTTGGTCCCCTGGCAGTGATATAGAGCAAATGTCAATAACAACCTTTGTAAATTAAAAGAACAAATTTAAGGACAGTGATTCATTAAGAAAGAAATTTGTATGAACAAATTAACCCTTACTTCTGTTAAAAAATCAAATCACTGTCTGTCTCTTGAGCCTTTGGATGCTTTTATCCTAGTAACCACACAGATGATGAAGAACCTCTCTTTCCTTTAATGGGAACCTTGGACCTGGGATACTTGCTGTTCATTAGAAATATATATTTTTTCTTTTTTAATTATACTTTGACATCTGGCCAGTGTGATCAACATCAGTAATGTTAACCTTAATTTGCAGAGCAGTTGTCAAAAACCTCCTGAATTTCATATCTGTGTAGAAAATTTTCATTATAGATTTTTCAGTTAGCTGTTGCATAGTGCATATATGTGTTACTTCCTCACACTCACCTTTCTGAGTCAAGTCATTCATTAGTCATTCCACCTCAACAGCTTTGGAAGGCAAACAGCCAAGTGGCCAATGTATTTTCAGATTTTTGCGTTTAATGTGTTTTCCATTCCCTTTCCAGTTTTTCTTCCCTCATTTAACCAGTGCAGAAATAGTCTGTATGTCTTTTAAGTATTTAGCTGTCTAAAAATTGAATGTAAATGCTTCTTTAATAGGCCAAAATATGAATTTGCATTTCTGTTATGTATGTAATACTTAGGTGAAAATATTTTATTCTTTCTTAAGGTACCCTAAAATGAAATTCTTCAGATTTTCTAAGTTTTTTTCCTCTCTTTTCAGGGGAAATAACTGTGTTTTTTTTTTTTTTTTACCACTTTCTTAGAATAATTTCTTTGTTCTATAATCTACTGTGATTGATAAATCATGAATGTGATTTATCATGTGTGCAGTAAGTGAGGGTCTATTTCATGCATGCCTTCACAGATTTTTTTTTTTTAGTATCTTCTGTACATTAGATGTTGGGCTGTAATATTATTTGAGACTCAATAGTGAAGTATAATTATAAACTAGCTAGTACAATTTAAGACCTTATTGGTATTATTTGGACATGCAATCAAGTAATAGATTGTCTTTACCATCCCCATTCCCTCTTCAGAGTTTGGATTTTGGAAATTTTAACTCATAAAGGAATGGAAAGTATGATCACCATGTCATTGATTTAGAATACATTTAGTAAATACTCAACATGTACTATCCTCACAATCCTAAATAGAAATAATCTCTTCTTTCCCATAGTGCTCTGTATCTCTTGAAAAATTAAGCCAAGCAATTGTTTGCATTACTAAATTAAGCACTTTTTGACCTTCAACTTTGTTTCTATTTCAGAACCTTAGCTAAATCCTGGTCTTTCAAATATCTCATTCTTATTTCCCATTACTTCTTGGTTTTGCGTGCTAGGTCCCAATACTACCTACCCAAATATAATTACCCACTTAGTTCAAACTGTTTCAATGATTGCTTGCTTTTTCTCATGATATTGTCCCAACAGAAATGCTGTTCCCGCTTCTCTGACTGTTGAATTCAACCACTTTTATTTCAAAACCTCACTGCATTTCTACTATTTGCTAGGCTATCTTTTGGAAAGCAGTTGTGACCTTGACCTCTTGGAGTTTTTAACTCATACTTTTAGCTTTTCTAGGAAGCCTTGCTAAAACTTATCTTGAACTCAATCTTCCTTTATTCTGTCTCCATGGCACCTTGTACATGTTATATTGAAGTTTTCTGTGTGCACTTGCTTTGTATTTGAAGTTTTATGAGGATGTGTATCTTGATCATCCTTCCACACACACCTTTCTCTCTCTCTCTCTCAAACAAACACACACACACACACACACACACACACACACACACACACGCACACACTCTTCAATCCTATCCAGAACCTAATATATAGCAGATACTCAGCAATTTTTTAAACTGTGTATAAATAATTTGATTACCTGGCATAGATTTGATTCTCAGGATTCATTGGTCTCTATGTGTTTTGGCTGTTGTTATGATTGCTAGTATGTATATCTATTTCTCCCACTGAATTGCCATCTTCTTGAAAAATACTGTGATATTACATTCATATTGGTTGCCTTATCATACCTAATGCCTGCACATAGGACCTGTGAGAGTAATCCTTTTCTTAAGAATGTTTGGCTAAATACTGATTCCTGCGAAATCTACTTGAGTCAGCCATTAGATAATATCTGGTGAAATCAAGTAACTTTTTTAGCAAGAGATTAGAAAAGCTTGGTCATTATGTAGGCTCAGAAAATGTTGTCTCTGCTCAGCATATGAGCTAACACTGAAAGGTAATCTTGAAAAGTTTGTATGGATATCAATTTTTGAAACAGGAGAAGTGACATTCTGTCAGATGTGGTTTAGCGTGGATATGTGGTCCAGAAACTGTGTAAAAGATGACCTCTACCAAGTGAGGCTACATGATTGACACAGAAATTAAGGTCACTCTGCTAGTTTAGGACACTGGTGAACCTTGGTTTCACTTACAGGTTGAGCCAGACTTTGTCACCATTTGCAGAGTACATATCTAGTAATTGTCACTAAATGTGAATTCACTTCATTTTAAAATTAAAGCAATTCCATGAGATTACTAAATTCACTTGAACAGTAGTGGTGTTCTTTAAAAAAGAGTAATATTCATGGGTAGAGCCCCAACATTCCTGGAGTGATTAGGGAGGGAGTATATGAGTTTTGTAAAGTTATATACAGCCAATTGGGTTGTCTTGTGTATATTCTCATTAAGATGAATGAACACTGTATAACCATGGGTGAGACCAGAATAAAATAGAGATTTTTATTCTTACATTAGCCAACGTTTATTGTCTACAATAAACTACTCAGTCTAAAATGTATCCACATTTCCTGCTTCTCACCAACCTGATTTTCTTCTTCTGTTAAAATCCTACCCATGATTCATAGTCCTGCTAAATTATCACTTTCTTTAAAAAAAAATTTTGCCTCATTGCCTCCCCTCATTTTTGTCTTTCTCGTGGCACCCGTATAGTTTGATTTTATCTAACCATTAGTTTTATTTCTCCTGTTTGTCTCCTTTACTTATGTAGAATAGTTTGTGTCTGACACCTGTGGAGACTTTTCCACTACAATAAGCAAGCTATTCTCTGCCAAAACAGCTTGATGTCTTCCATTTTAACCCAATTCTGATACTGTCTACCCAAATAAAGCATCAGCTCCCACAAATTAAGGACTCAATCCCATAAAACTGGCATCCCCTCCCCGTCGCCACACACACACCAGACATTGGTCACAAATCTCAGTTACTACCTATGCTTCTGAACAACAGCCCCTTCTTGGGTTTAATTAATTTCCTAGAGTAACTAACAGAACTCAAGGAAACACTAGTGCTTACAAGTTTAGTAAGGATATGATATAGGATACAGATAATAGCAGGATGAAGAGATACATAGGGTGAGGTCTGGGAGGGTCCTTGTGGAGTTGGGGTGCTTCACCCTGCTAGTATGAAGGTGTTCATCTACCTGAAAACTCTGAACTCCCAACTTTTGCGCTATTATAGAGACATCATGGTGGAGGCATAATCAGTTATTAACTCTGTTCCTCAGCAGTTCTGCCCTCTCTAGAGAATGGGATTAGTGGGCTTCCATACTTCTAGTCATAACTTGTTCTTTGTGGTGACCAGTCTACCAGGGAGCTACCCAGGAGCCTTCCCAGAGTTGTTCAGTAGAACAAAAGATGTTCCTTGTATTCTTGTAACTTAGGAATTTACAAGGATTTCACAAGCTCTGTGCCAGGAACCAGTATATTTTTCTATTACCAATATATATTTTCTATTACTTCATAGCACCTTTAGGAAAATGTGAGATTTGTCTTTTCATCTCACCTTAAACAATGTGAGTGGGACACATTTGGTTTCCTCAAGCACCATCACAATACTTTTATTTGTGGCAACATAAAAAGAAAGTGGGTAGGGAGTGGTGGAGGGAAGACTTCTCATAATGATTATGTAGCAACAGCTATAATTTGTTTAACACTTAAGGACATAGACATTTCGTTCATTCTTATGATTGCTTGAGATGTCAGCTAGCAACCTTTATTTTTACAAGTTTAATAAAAAAATTATTTAGTAACATTGGTTCACAACACTGTATATGATGTAGAGATGTAAGATCATATCTTTCAGGTACCATCAATGCACCCTTAGTCCTCCACCATTATGGCCTCTCCCCCTTCCTCTCTGATAGCCTCAGTTCTACATTGAGATTTCTAGGATTTGTTATTAGTTTGGTTTCTTCTAAAAATTTGTTTCATTTCTCTGTAATCCACATATAAATGAAACCATCCCATTTTTTGTCTTTCTTCTGACTGACTTCTCTTAGCATAATCCCCTCCACTCCCATCCATGTTGCTGCAAATGGCAGAGGTTCATCTTTTTTTTCTTAATAGCTGAGTATTGCTGCTGCAGGTAACATAGGTGTGCATATATCCCTTGGAATTAGTGTTTTTGCATTCTTCAGGTAGATACGTAGGAGTGGAATTGCTGAATTATACAGCAGATCTATTTTTAATATTTTGAGAAACCTTCGTGTTGTTTTCCATAGGGAGTTGCCAGTCTGTATTCCCACCAGCAGTGTACAACAGTGCTTTTTTCTCACATCTTCACCAACACTTGTTTTTGAACTTTTTGATATGGGCCATTCATATCAAAAGTGAGATAGTATCTCATTGTGGTTTTGATTTGCATTTCCCTGATGATAAGTGATGATGAGCATTTTTTTCATGTGCCTTTGGCATCTGCGTGTCTACTTTGGAGAAGTGCCTACATTACTGTTTTGCCCATTTTATGATTGGGTTATTTGTTGGTTTTTTTTTTTTTTTTTCCCCAACTTCAAGCTTGTTGCAACAGTTTTTAGGTTGTTAATTGGGAAGTAGAACTCAAACCTTTCTGACTCCACAGTCTATGCTCTTAAAGCACGTTGCTATATTGCTGCTATAATTTCTCAACTTCAGACAGACCCTTCCAAAGAACCAATTCACCCTATCATTTTCTCCGACCCTCCCCCCCTTGTTTTTAATTAGGGACTTTGGAATATACTTGTTCAAGGATTTATTGTTGTTCAGTCACTTAATTTAAGAAAAAAAATGCAAAGAAAATATTAATTGGTGCACCTATATTAATTGCAAATAATTGAAGGTGGCCTGAGACTGGCTGAGGAGTTTGAGAATCAGTAGTGTACTCAGCTATCTTTGATTTTGTCATTGTACTTGTACTCCCTAGAAATCATTGTCATCTGTTGGACTTTCCTTTGGCCAGCATGATTGGAGCCATCCTCATGTATCAGATCACACTGATTCCTTGGGTATTGCCAAACTTTCTAGATATTTCAGGTAACAGCTACATTTCCTCCACAAAAATGAAGAAAGTGCAGGTGCTTGTGTCCCGGGAAGTCCATTGCGCTGAGCTCTCATTTCTAATGTTGTGTAGTACACTGACATTTTTACTGGAGACAGTATTCATTTTTCTTAGTGGCTACACTATCCTGGTTAAATTTCTCTCTTTCTTTTTCTTTTTCTTTTTTTTCTTTTTCTTTTTCTTTTTCTTTTTCTTTTTCTTTTTCTTTTTCTCTCTCCCCCCCCCCCTTTTTCCTTATGGTTAAACATTTGCCCCACAGTAAGTAATCATCCACTGAATTGGGAAAATTGAATGGGTAGCAAATGATACACCTACCACTGTGGGCAGATAACTGAACCTTGTATGCCCAGGTTCGGCTGCCACTCAGAGATCTGACCGTAATTCATTCCTGGCCCGGTCTCAGGTCTCTATGGAAA
The DNA here is from genome assembly GCF_014898055.3 of Talpa occidentalis. Lineage (NCBI taxonomy): Eukaryota > Metazoa > Chordata > Mammalia > Eulipotyphla > Talpidae > Talpa > Talpa occidentalis. Next base: position 23,589,842 of record NW_023601104.1, read on the forward strand.
ATTATTTGGGACTTTTGTGTACGTAGAAACCTGAGAATACTATGTGTGTTCTAAATGTAACTGGTTCTGAGTGTAAATGGCCATGCTTCTCTTTCCCTGGTGGAGGAACCTAAAGTGAAACAGAAGCTACAGGCTTTTAAATAATATTCTTTATATTTTATTGTGGCAGATCTAGCTAATAAGCCTGAATAAAATCATACAACTATTGCTATAATTGTTAAGATGATGCACCTAGTTACTGTAATACAAGCCACAAATGATGTAATTAATATTTTACTGTTAACCTTTGGCAGACCTATAGATAGAATGAGCAGTAGTACTCATGAAAAAAAAATAGAAAATCATAATACATTAGCACTTAAACTCTGCGACACCAGACACTGAATTTCTGAATAGCTGTATTTCTACTAGTAGTTATGGTTTTACTTGATTATAAAATCTCTGATTTCTGTTGGTGGTTTTTTTTTTTTTAAACTAAAAATTATTTCTGTCTTAGTCCATTTGGGCTTCTTTAACAAATTGCCAAAATCTGGGTAGTTTATAAACAATAGAAATTTATTTCCCATAGTTTCAGAGTTTGGAAATTTCAAAATTAAATGGTGAAGACTGACTTCCTCAATCATAGATGGCCATCCTCTTGGTATGTCTTCTGATGCTGGAAGGCAAGAGAGATCATCCCTTTATAGGGGCACTAAACTCTCTTATGAGGCCTCCATTCTCATAATTTAACCACCTCACAAAGCCCCCATTTCCTTATACCACCAGATTAGGGGTAGGGCTTGATATGCAAATTTGTAATAAGACTAATCTTTTTTCTTTAATTGAGGCTGTGACGACCTATTATAATTTGTCTTTAGTGCATTTTTTTAAAATGCTTACTTGTGCTATCTTCTTTATAACTTTATTAGCAAAATTCTGGTTGGTCTTTCCATTATGTTTATTTGTCATGCCTGAAAGGTACGCAGAAACGTTTTTACATATTTCACAATCTCTACTTCGCTTCCCTCAATATAATATGCTCTATATCATGCCTGTTTGAGAATCATTGATCATCTGTATTGCTATAAGAAGTAATAAATAAACAAATAATAACTAAACTCCCTCTCCTTAATGTACATATTGGAAAAACAGTTATTTGACATTAAATACGTTTAATAATGATAGTCCTTGATTGTTTGGTCAAGATCCCATCTTTCTTTTTCATGAATGTGTTCTGAACCAGACAGTATATACCAATTTTGCTCTGTTATATGATCATTTGGGTAAACCCAGTGGGTCCAAAAAGGTCACTTTGGGGATCTGTTTGCTATACATTTGTTATTATTTAATGGAAATTCCTTGTGATAAGGCAGCATGGGATGACTATAGAGCATCAAGATTCTTTGTAATTGGCCATGATTTTATCAGCCTAGTATGTTTTGTATGTTGAGTTTAGGCTGAGGATAGTAGGGTCCTTTTTCATGACAGCAAATGGAAACCAAAAAATTATTCTTTTTTTCTTTCTCTCTAATATTCTTCCTCTTTCCCCATTCATACATTCAGTAAACATTTATAAAATGCCTGTTTGCAGGGATTTTTTTTGCCAAATAGTAGTCAAAGATGTAAATAAATTGGGTTTGATTGTTTTTGGTCATTCATAGATCAGAGAAATAAAAACAGCCTGTAATGGGGACAGTAGCACTTCTTATATAAGTGCCATCATCATTTATAAAGAGAATTTTTTGTCCCCTTAGATTTCAATTTCCTTAAGGGTATCTTCCCAGTGCTTCCCACACTTATTTAAACAATGCAGAAACTCTTACTGAATTTTGAGGAGGAGTACTTATAACATTCTGAATGAATGAGTCTAAGACTGTAGTAATCAGTAGTTATATTATTTGACAAACAAGTCACTAGTCACCCCTAGTGACAGTGTCAGAATAAATATAGAGAACTCTTCCTAGATGTGATGGGAGCAGTCTCCTTGTCTATTCTTCTCTATCACCTGGGGTGATAAATTAATTGGCATATAAGGTCCTGCCCATTGTGTTGTTTTAATAAGTGCCAAATTTGGTTGTCTTCCATATATTTTCATTTTACCTAAGTCAGCCTCAGTTGGTTTATAAATACATTTTTTTGTTCATACTAATCATAGACATGTACTGATTTTTCTTTACTATGTACCTGTAAATATGTAGTTGTATTCCGTTTTTGCTAGCCAGATGACAAGAATCAGATTGCTTTAATTAAGCTATCACGTTAAAAATCAAAATCATATTTAATGCCTATTGTTTGTACATTTGACAAGAGCAAAAGGAGGTCACATTTCATTAAGAAACCTTCAGTGTGTCACAAGCATCATGCAGTTTTTTAGCTTAGTTCATTTAGTATTCATAACCTGATAGGAGTGATTTTGTTGTTATTTTTAATCTTTGACGCACTATTTTTTAATAACAGCTTTGTTAATATAGTTCAGATGCAGTAAAATTCACCCTAGCTTCATGGTTTTTAGTATATTTCCACAATTGCATGACCATCAACACTATCTAATTTTAGAACTTTTCGTCATCCCAAGAAGAAACACTGTACCTATTAGGAGTCAGTTATCTTTCCCCACTCCCTTGCCTCTGACAACCACTAATCTAATTTTTGTCACTATGGATTTACATAGAAGCAGAATCATATACTATGTGTTCTTTTGAGATTGACTTTTTTTTTTTTTCACTTGGCATAATATGTTCAGGGTTCATCCATATTGTTGTATGTATCAACACTTAATTTCTGTTTATGTTGAATACTATCCCAGTATGGTAATGCCTCATTTTATTTATCCATTCATAAATTGATTGGAATTTGGGATGTGTCTCATTTTTGGCTATTATAAATAATGCTGCTATTGGTGTACAAGTTTTCGTTTTTCTTGGTATATCTATGTGTGAGATTGCTGGGTAATATAACTATGTTTAACCATTTGCAGAACTGTCAGACTGTTTTCCAAAGTGTGCACAATTTTATAACACTACCAGCAATTTATGAGGCTTTTGATTTCTTTAGATCTTTGCCAACATTTCTCTGTTGAGTGATACTAGTGGGTATGAAAACCTCATCAAGGTTTTGATTTTTCATTTCCCTAATGATTAATGATGTTGAGCATAATTACATGTGCTTATTAACTTGTATATCTTTGGAGAAATGCGTATTTAAGACTCAGTTCTTTAATCTCTGAAATGGAGATAGCAGTGATGGCCTTCCTGTGCCCTTGAGGGCCTAATACTTATTATTTTTTTTGAAGATTTATTTTATTTATGCATACAAGCACTGGGGTATAGGCCAAAGGTGTCATGGGTGAGAAGATTCACCAGAGAGAGTGAGGAGCAGAATAGGCAGATCTACTGAAATACACTGCTCCAGGGAGCAGTGGGCAAAACAGGAGAGGTCTGCTGTGTCATGTGGGTTGCTCCTTGGCAGGCCAGGGATAGAACTCGTGCAGCAGTGACTGCCAGTAGCTTGATAGTGCTGTCTTTAACCACTGTGCCACCAGGGAGGCCCCGATGGCCTAATACTTAGAAGACATTTTTAAATGTTCATTCTTTCCCATTTCATCTCTAATTTCACATATGAAGAAACTGAGGATGAGAGAGAAAGAGTGTCACTGGAGTTCATTTGACATTTAGTTGTTGAATGCTAGGTTTAAATTCGTATCTTCTGATTCCTACTGGATTCAACATTGCCTTTTCAAGCCATTTAATTTAATAGACTCTTTGGATCAGTTTGCTATACTTAAATAAATACAAGACTGCCTTATAGTCATCTCTTTAGGATAGACTTTCTTCTAATGATGAATCATTCAGTTTTGGATGAATGTTGGTGTATAACCACCAAATGATATTTCAAGTAGAGTAGTTAAAGAACTCTGGTGTCCAGATGATGGCTTAATCTTAAAACTAGCCTGTTTTTAAATGTTTATGAGTGAAACAACTGGTGTTTATTCATCATTTTGGTTTTTGCATGTGGATTCTAGAAAAGTATCATTTGTAAACTGAGCATGCATATTAACCAACTTTCTAACTTTGCAAATGTAGCCAAGAAAGAAAAGATAGAATTTTTTTTAGAAAATCAAAAGCCTGTAATCTTTTGATAGATCTTCTTAATTCATGCTCTCTAAAAAGTATTATCAGGGGAGGCAATTGAGAACATTGACCTGCAATAATTGTTGGTTATTAGAATGGAACTTTCAGTTTTCTTGTGAATTATGTTTTTAAACAGCAAAGTTAGGATCTAGTACTCTCTGAACTGCGAGTAGAGCATTAAAATATTAACTTTCTCCTGATTTTAATAGTTTGAATTAGTGTTTTTGTTATTAATAAATTATAAAAAATGTTTTCTGTGTGCTAGGCATGTTGCTAAGCACTACACGCATTAGTGTATATAATCTTCACAGTAATCCCTAGGATCTAATGCCTAAATCTTTCTAAATGGCAAAATTGGGATTTAGAGTGTCTAGGTTTCTTAAAAAAAATCATGAAATTAGTAAGTCATGGGGCTGACATTTAAACCAAATTCTATTTGACTCCAGAGCTGCTCTCATATTTTGTAATTGTGGTGGTTCCAAAGTGAAAGTTTTTCTGTTTTGATTTTCAAATTATTATTGTCAGGTGTGTTTTTAGCAATTTATTTCCTGTCCCTTTGGGGGAAAGGGTTTAAATATAGATGCTTTAATTTAGGATTGAACTTGAAATCAAGTAAGAGAAAAAATTTGTTTTGGTCGTTACCCATGATGTCTGGTTATATCAACTTTGAATGCTATTCTGCTTTGCCCCATCACCTCTCTTATCTTCATGTTTTCTTTTTTTCCTGTAAAATGGGTTAATCCATATTTTCTTTAGATTGAACAAAGCTATGGCAAGCACAGCTCGGCCTCTCTGTGAATCTTTCAGAAAATTTTGGTTCAAACATTGTTTGGCAAGGTTTTCTCCTTTTTAATTGTGTTGTTCAAGGGAGGGATGATGATATGGTACAATTCTGGTGTTTTATTCTGTTTGTGAAACAAAATCCAACTCATATTATTTTCACAAATACTTCTAATAAAGCAAAGAAATAATTCTCTTGTATTTTCATGACTGCATATTGTCCTTTTAAAATAATGTGCTTACAAAATAATGTGCTTACAAACCTGATCTCTGTTCATACTTATGTGATAGTCTGAAAATTATAAAATAGATACATTAGAATAAATATATATCAGATGATATAGTAATATATTTTTATATATTAAGAACTGAGCTAGAATACTGGTCTTCTGACTTGAATCTTGAATTCTCGTCTAGCCTTAAAGATATTTCTGTTTGAAAAGAAATTAGACGTGATTTTTAAAGTGAGTCATGTATAATAAACCATTGGTGATATTATCTTGCCAGTTATCACTCTGTGGAATAATAATAATAATACTTAGACTTATTGCAAGATTTCTTTCTCAAAGAGCCCCAATTGCAGTTGGTGTGTTTTCATAGAATGTTCGCGTTCTTTTTTTTAATGGAATAGAGAAGATATAATTACTATTAGTTTCATGTGGGCAAAACATATTCAGAGTTGTAAATAAGTAAACACCTATGCTTCCAAAATCTAAATCTGAAATGTAATTAGATTTTCTATACAACAGCTCCTTGAATAACATCCTCACTTTGAATGATAGGATATATATGATACAGGCACCTGATTTTAACATACATCATTATGCTTAAAGTTGTAGTTTCTAAGAACCTATCTACGATGTAAGTGGAGACTTTATGTATTTATGAGAGACACAATGACAAGTATATTAACATCAAAAATAATCACCCAATTTAACTTCTAGGGTTGTCAGAGGGTCAATTCAGATCCTGCTACATGTCTTGCACTGGTTTCCACATTAACCGTCGTTCTGATGATTGATGCTCCTAATGGGATCTAAGGACTCGTAAGGTCCCAAACTGCCCTCTGAATTATCAAAGAAATCTGTTTTAAAGTAGATGTATGCCCAACCTTTTTTCACCAAAGATTTTAATTGACTGGTTTGCTTTTTTAGGATGAATCATTTTCCTGATTTTTCTTTTTAAAAAAATTGGGTCATCTCTATAAGGGTGTGGTGAATCAGTTAGTCAAAAATACTGTTATCTAGGAGATTCTACAACCTCTCTGAAAAGGAACCAACAGGAGCTCTGTGAAAGATGCACATAGCATGGATTTCTGCTTTGGTGGAATTATAGCAATGTTTGCCAAAAATTGTTCTATCTCCTATAATTGGGTACTATATAGAGTCATTCTTCAAGCACTGGGGAAATGTGAGGGAAGCAAAGCTAGTGCATTTACATTTAAGTGTAGTGTCCATGGCTATGTCATGTTTATTTGCAGTTCAGTTTTAGATATTTTAGAAAGATGTCAAGGCATTTTACCCTTTGTGTAAGATTACCAGCTACTCTTTTAATTTTCATCCTCCTTTGTCCTTTATCTCTTCAAACATATTGTTATTTAACAGTTGTTTTATATAAGATATGAGCCGTGCATGACAACTTTGAAGTGGCAGAACGCATCATGTTGCCAGTGATCTCAGCCTGAACAGAACAGCCATCTTCAAATAGAAAGAAGTTCCTTGCTTCAGGTTGTTTCAGCTTCACATGCCTTGCCTTGCCTGCTGTGTAAAGTCAGTTGCTTCACTCCAAACAGCACTGTATTAATATGCACAACATGACCATTTTCAGTAGAAGGTTATTAGAATGCTAGTTTGTATCCTCTAGTGAATGAAATGATGTGTGATTATGAAGTCATCAGGCATGGACCAGTAAGACTCCAGAGAGCCTGCCCCCTTTGAGGTCCTCGGGGTGCCATTGATTGGTGGCCATGTGTTTGTGCCCGATAGACTGTGAAATGGTGTGTTGCTACACGGCTGTGTTGCACCTGCGCCCCACCGAGGTGATTGATTGGTTTGGTCATGTGGAATGTTCCCATCTGGTCTGCAGTAATGTGGTTTTTTTTTTTTTTTTTTTTTTTTTTTCTTTTTTCATCTGTGAATAGCAAGTGCTGGCTGGATAGTTACAGCAAACAGTTTCAGAGGCTAAATAACCCTTTTCCTCTAAGAACAAATTGGCATTTTGAAGGAGTTTGCTTTTTGCTTGCCTTGTTTTTATGAAGGTAGTCATTCTCCATCAGTTTCCTACCCCTTCTCTCTAGGATGTTATATTTCTTTCTCTTTGACCTTTCCTACTTCCTCCTCCTCAGAATAGATTGAAATATACTCTATATATTTCTAATTTGTGTGAATTTAAAACAAAATCTGTTCTTTTTTCCTGTTTGTTGTTCTAAAATGCCACTTGAGGTGGTTTGCAATTTTTTTAAAAGATGGGTTCTGTGATCATAATTGGATTATCAAACTACTGATGTATTTTTAAGCCTCCATTTAACCTCACAAAAGTAGTGGTTTATTTATTGAAAACTACTGATGTTGCAGTTTAAATGTCAAGAAATTATTTATTAGGTTCTTTTTTAAAGCGATTCTATAGTTATATTGGGCGGTCTTGTTTGATATTTCTTAATCTTAGTCCTTTTTCATAATTGATCTATTCATTCCACCTAATGACTAATTACATATCAGAGCACATCATCAGCCACATTCATCATAGTAGAATGTAATAATCAATGACATTTCAACAAAGGAAAAAATAAATATGCAAATAAGGCCTCATTAACATTTGCATGAGTTGTTTGAATAATCACGTTGCTGACAAGGCTGTAATTAACAGAAATTGATGCTGAGTTCAGTATTTGATAGTGTGTTTTCTCAGCGTTTTATTGTTGTCACTGCGGGGGCTGAAATGAAGTTCTGCTCTACTTGTACCTTGACTGGAGTTTGATGTGCTGGGCTGTGCCAGGTACCAGAGACTTCTGGGAGCCCTTGATTCAACTGTGACCTACACTTAATGCATATAAAGTTACTTTATTTAAATTGCCTTATTTTTTAATGAAGCACAATTAGATTTTTAGTAATTATGAGACAACTGTAGAAAGAAAACAAACATGAAAATTCAAATCACTATTTTGCCAAAACTGCTTCATATGAATAAGATACTGTAAGACTTTAAATTTAGGTTTGTTCAGACCATGGAAAATTGATGTCATTAAATTTTTTCCCCTTAAATTTGGCCCAGTGTATCACTGTCAAGAGGTTGGAGCTTACTGTAATTGAAAATCACTTGCTTAGGGAAAAATATCTAATTATAAAATGTATAGTTTTTTTTTTTTTTAAATAACTCTGCTCCCCCACATTCCTCCTCCTTTTCCTGTACAGTTTCCTGTTTTTGTCATGGATATTAACTGAAATGCACTAAACACAATAAAGCTGTTTATGTCAGTTTTTTGGATGACTGCAAGTGCTGATTATAACAAGTTTAAGGAATTTCCTTTGTTGAATGTGTACCCGTGCCATATGGCTCAACATGGAACATTAACTTGACAGGGATAATGGATTGTGGTATATGGAGACAATTTTGCCTGCAGCTTTACTATAACTCATTCTGGTTGGGGATCACAGGTTTATAGTATGGGATGCAGCAAACATCCAGATGGATTTACTTTACATAAAAGAGTTGCATTTCTTTTTATTTCCTCCCTGTAATTGGAAAAAGAACATTTTTTAAAGAAGCAAAATAAAAGAAGTAAACAAAGAAGGAAAGATTGTTCAAAAGGAGAAAAAATGGATTCTGCAGTTTTTTTGCTATGAAAGATCCTGTTTCTATACATATTTGCATAACCATGCATAAGTTATATATTGTTTGTTGTTTTCAGAGAAATGTCTAAAATTTTTTTTTAAGATGAGAAAATTTTATCAACCTTTTTACTTTTCAGTGTTTTAGGTTTATAGACCTGAAAGAGCAAGCAGTGTCATTTCAGAAATAATTTCATTAATGCTTAAACAACTGCACTCCCTGGAATAATGTGGGTTTGTAAGATTTAAGAGAAAACCCCTTTTAAAGATATATCAAGATTTTTGCCAAAATATATTCCATATAGTAGTACATCAGATTTGATGTTTTGTTAAAAAGTAATAAAACAATTACTAAATGCATGCTCCTTGGTTTTTATGTTCCTATGATATTTAACTTATCTGGTAAGAATAAGAAAGCTAAAAGCTTCTGTGGCAAAATGATTGGTGTTACCAAAGGTTAATTACTTATGGAATGTGTAAATCCATTGTTGTTAAGAACTTATATCTGTTTTAACTCAGAAGAAGAAAAAAAAAATCATAACATTTATGTTAGGAAACAATCTTGTGCTAAGAAGCTGGCTTGCTTAATAATTTATTTTTAAAACACTCAGACTTTTAAAAAATTTCCACTGTTTAGGTGAATTGCAAAGCTGGTGTAATCAAATTAAATTATGCAGAGTCCTACATTTTTCTGTTTAAATAAAATTATTGACATGTTACTACATTGAGCTAACATTTCTTAAGGTATTAAATGTATGTTTTTGTTGCACCTTCTAAACTCTCACCCTCAAATCACTGAGATTTTAAAAGTTTACTTTGAGTATCTGAGACATGTAGAGTAGTCAAAGACCGAGCTTTACCCATCTTTGATCTCAGAAAACACTGGAATTGATAAGGAAGACAGACTTGAGGCTATGTGGGACACCGCACTGGATTGTTTTTTGGTTTTTCTTTTGTTTGCTCTTGGGAAAATTACTCTGTGCCTCTTGTTGAAGTCACAGTGGTCTTTCAGAGCCTTGGATTGAAGATTTAAACATCATAATATCCTCATGGCATAATTAAGTCACATCTTTAAACAGATCAATAGGTATTTATCTCTGCATTACAAATTTAAAAAAATGATTATCAGTTTCTAAATATATTTTCCCACAGTAATACATACATAGAGAAGAAATACATAAACTTTCCCTTAAAAAGACAGTAAAAAGTTCAGAGACATCAAAAAATTTATTTTAGATTTGAGGGCTCCCCTTTTCCATTTTAAAATAAGCATTTGTTTAAATAGTGTATGACATAGCATAGGCTTATGAATAAAAAAAATTTAAAAATGTAATTTGCAAAGGATATTAAATGATTAATGAAACAATGTTTTTTTCCATTTTAATAAAAGATTGACACTTAGATATATAGGACTTTTATTTGAAAAATTATTACAGTAGTCACAAGGATTTTTAAAAGTTGCTTTGTAAACTATGTCTTAAATACTGTTTTAAAAAGTACTTTTAATTAATAACAGGAACAGTTGTAGTTTATACATTGTAACTACTAATAATAAGTGTTGATTGTCTTGCTTTTGTAATAAAGTGACACTGCAACCCTATCTAGATTTGTTTCAGTTGTAGAGTACAATATTCTTGCAATTTTTTTTTTTTTTTATAATGATGGAAGTTACAGTTCTGAGGTTCTGTGCCTTTCTCCAATGACAGTAAAGTGTTCATGATTAAAAAAAAGACTGGATTTAAAAGAATATTACCACCAATTCATCTGACATATTAAAAATTTACTTTGAGTATCCGAGACATGCAGAGTAGTCAAAGACTCAGCTTTTCAACCATATTTGCTCTCAGAAAGCACTGGAGTTGAGACAGAAGCTAGGCTGTCCATATCCATAAGCCAGTTCTTTCCTTCGTAGTACCCCATCAAAGTGACAGAAAAAGGAAAAGGATTTCCAATTTTTCCATTGTCTTTTTATTAGCATCACTAGATGACTCACTTGTGTTAAGATTGGGCTTTGGTGCTCATATCTAAAATGATACTTAAGTACTATCTGAGGATTTCTGGTTTTTATGCTTTTGCCTTTAACATTTCTCCGCAGTTATAATGGGCTTGCATTATTTAAATCAGATTTTGGGAAAATCTTCCCATAAGGCCTTACCGTAAGGCCTATAACTATCTGTTTGTTAACCATTTCTGGCTTACCTAAATCTTTGGAAAGACTGAGTAGGGATTATTTGGAGAGTCTGCTGCCTCTAGAGGAAGTTCAGGTCATTGTAGCTATTATTCTAGCCCAAAAGTACAGCACAAATAAATAATCATATCTATTTCATATCTAAGCCATACCAAAATGGTACAGTTTTGTGGAGTTATTCATATGTGTCACCTTATCAACTTTTCTAGCAGTCTAGGAAAAAGGCAACTGTTTGTTTTATAAATAACTTATACTCAAATGAATTCATTAGTCATCAGTGGGGATACCCAAATGGATTCTAAATAATGGGAATAGAAGAGGCCTAACCATATTTACTGGAGTTAATAGATAAGACACAAGTGACCAAGTATTATGATTATGTGTTAATATAATAAATTATAAACCATTAAAATAGTATGAAGGTCCATACTTCAAGTTGATATAATAGATTACTAAGACTTCTGCCATTATTAAATGATTAAAATTTTAGATTTTGAGTACGTAATATTTCTGAAATTGGAAAATATTAAGTAAGTGAATGAATGATTTTACTATCCAGTTGCAGAGATCATTTACCCCATTTCAGTTGAGAACTTGAGTTCAAATTTAAGCTTTTTACAGAATTCCAGTTCCCAAAAGGAGCTTGATAGGTCTTCTAAGATCATGTTTAACCAGTCCCAAACATATGAAAAGTAGCTTCTCTGTTTATCTCCATCTGTCCATTATGTGTGTGTACGCGAACATATACATAATATATATGTGTGTGTGTGTCCCCTCTTTTTCCTCCCTATCTCCCTAATTAGCACTCTCATTCTCTTGCTTTGGTATTTATTTCTATTCTGCTCTCGGATTTCTTACTCATGTGGCCCAGAAAAATTTGCTATCAAAGATAGCAAATTTTATGATTATTAATTAATTATATACACTTAAATTTAAAAGCAAAAGCCTAATGTCCTGTCATATAGATATTTTTAAAAATATTAGTAAGTATTACTAGATTTCAGCTACCTAGCTTAGCTTTCCCTCTCATTGTTTATAGTTATTTGCAGTGATTTTGCTCACCAGGAGCAGAAGATAGCTTGTCTGGACTATGCATACTTTGATGAATCTTAGGACTTTTCCCTAAAAAAAATTAGTAATACCAATCATCACACAGAACTTTATATCATAGCCAAACCACTGCAGAATCTTACATAACCTACTTGTCATTTTTATTTCCAATCACTAAAAAATCTTGTTTTTTCCTTTAAATTAAAAAAAAAAGTTAGTGGAGCACAGCTTTGCCTGCTATCACAGAGAGACGTTTGCTTGCCTTCTTAGCCAAATACTGGATAGGTTATAAATAGCAAACATTTATTTCTCACAGTTTGGGAATTTAGAAATCTGAGATCGAGGATGACAACTTTGGTTGAGTAAGGGTCCTCTTGTGGGTTGCAAGGTGCTCATTGTATCTTCATATGGTAGAAGAGACCAGGGCCTCTTTATCATTTATGAAGGTTTTGCCTTCATGACCTAATCACCTCCCAAAGGTCCTGCTTCCTAATTCCCTCACTTTATGGGTCAAATTTCAACATATGAATGTTGGGAGACATAAATATTTGCACCATAGCACCTACCCTAATTTTAGGGGCCAAAAATATTTAAATATTTGTGATAAACTTTCAAGAAAAAATAGTAACGACAAAGAGCTTTATGTATGTTTGCATCAGGTGCCATAATAAAGCTCACTGTAGAAAATTTGGAATTTATAATAACAAAGGGAGACAGTAAGCTTCATTCATTCCCAAAATTTCATAATCAGTTTTAATACTTGTATCAGAGCCTTCTTTCCCACAAAAATATGACAGGTAGCTTGTCATTTCATTAAAAACAATTTATTCCCCCCAAAATTCTGAATTACCATAAGACCCAGCAATTCTACTTTCTTTTCATACCCCCCTAAATTGAAAACAGATTTTTGAAGAAGGATTTTTACATCCATGTGGATAGAGCATTATTTACAATAGCCAAAATGTGAAAATAATCCAAGTATCCATTGAGAGATGAATGGAGAAACAAAATGTGGCATAAACATACAATGGAATATTGTTAAACCTTGGAAGAAAGGAAATTCTGACACATGGTATAACATAGGTGAATCTTGAAGACATTATGCTAAATGAAATAAATAAGAATGCAAATACTGTATGATTCCATTTATGAAATTCAGTTTGAATTTTATATTGAGAAATGTGAAAACATTGAATAAAATTCATAAAGGTAGAAAATAGGATGGTGATTACTAAGAGCTGCGGGGGTGGGATGAAATGGAGAAGTGAGTTTTAGTTTTACAAAACAGAGTCCTGGAAATTGTTTGCAAAACAGTGTAAATGTACGTAACATTACTGAATTGTACACTTAAATCGTTAAGATTAAAAATAAATATGTGTGTATTTACCATAGTTAAAAATACAAAATTTATTGCAGCAGAGATTTTACACACACACACACACACACACACACACACACACAAGCACACATGCACACATACACCCGAAATGTACATATCCAGTCACAACTCTTTTGAAATAGAAACAAGACCTGCCTATTGGATAGAGCAGTTTGATTGGGTTTTAGATTACCTTTCTTGCTTAAACCAAAACTGTAGTTCACCACCTGAAGATCACAAATGGTAAAGTATGAATGTAGTTTAACAAGAAAAATAACATAAAGGTCTAGTGAAAGATATTTTTGAACAGTCTGTGCATTCCATTAGATTTTTATGATTCTTCTCTCATCTTTTCCATTTTTCTAACTACCATATAATCGAATGATGAATTAAAGAACAACTTCCTGACATATTCATCTTAGTTTTCATAGAAATGACTACCTTTCTTTTTGTATTATATATCCTCAGTTTATAGATTTCACTTAATTACATAATCATAACAAAAAGTATAATTGACAAAACAGATTTGAGGCTGAATAATACTTGGTAAGTATGTAACACAACTGGTGGAAATAGAAATGTGAGACTATTAAGAGAATAACCTGTCAGTTATGAGTAGTCATTATGTTGTAGGATCTAATCAATATGTTTTCTAGAAAGAATGAAAGGACATTGATTAACCTGGGGGGCTAATTTATCTGTTCTATATATACTACATCTTCCTGATCCATTTTTCTGTTTTTGGTTGTGTCCTGAACCATTTTTCTGTTTTTAGGTTGTGTCCATAGTTTGGCTATTGTAAATAGTGCTGCAATAAACATTGGAGCGCAGGTTTCCTTTCAAATTAGTGTTTTATGTTCTTTGGGTAGATATCTAAGAGTGGGCTTGCTGGGTCTTAAATGACAGATCTATTTTTAGTTCTTTGCAGAACCTCCACACTGTTTTCCACAGGGGCTGGACCAATCTACATTTCCACCAGTGGTGTAAGAGGGTTCTTTTTTTTCCACGCTCTCACCAGCGCTTGTTTCAGTTTCTTCTTTTTTTTCTTTAAATATGGTCCATTCTCACAAGTAGGAGTTAGTGGTTTTGATTTGTATTTCTGTGATAAGTGATAAACATTTTTTATATGCCTATTTGACATCTGCATGTCTTCTTAGAAGTGCCTGTTCAACTCTTCTGCCCATTTTTTGATTGGGTATTCTTTTTGTTGAGCTGTGTAAGCTCTTTGTAGATCTTTGATATCAGTCTCTTGTCAGATGTATGGTTTGCAAATGTTTTCTCCCATTCAGTAGAGTATCTCTTTCTTTTGGTTACTGTCTCTTTCACTGTACAGCTTTTTGGCTTGATTTATACCTAGTTATTTATATTCTCCTTTGTTTTCCTTGCTGTTGGAGATGAATCCACAAACTTATTTCTGAACTTTATGTCATGGAGTGTTTATACAATGATCTTTTCTCCTAGCTTTTCATCTTTGTTTTCAATCAGCAGGTGTCTTCATACACATTGCTCCATTTCCTCTTTTATAATAGCTTTATATGACCTCTTCTTCATGCTGTGCTATTTGTTCCTCTCAATCCCTATCCTTTCATGCTCTTCCCAACTTTTACTTGCCTGTCCTATGAACCATTGTATCACACTTACTATCTACCCAACTGTCTAATTTCTTTTCTGAAATTAAGTCAACACTGCTGGGTGCTGAGAAAATACCAGTGAGCAAAACTTGTTGGACTGCACCTTCATGGAGCTTTTACACTCTCATGTTAAATGTGTTGTGCTTTCTGTTTGTCTTGCTACATCAACTAGGTTGTGTGTAAATGTGGTAAGCTCATAAAAGGTATTCTCTGAATTGTTTGATTATTTTAAATGGACCAAAGAGAAGATTGCCAAAGATTATGGATATTAGTATAAGAATATTCTTTTACTAATACCACATGGCTGGGTCATAGATTATCAGCATTGGGAGGGATTTTAAAGGTTCATAATCCAACAACCCATCATCATTTTAATCTCTTTTTATTCAACAAATATTGACAGATCATGTGCTAAGTGCCAGGTACTGTGTTAAAGATTGGGGAAACACAGGGAACAAAACTGATCAAGTCCGTGTGTTCCTAGAGCTAATGCCTAATAGAATCAGTAAAACCTTCTGTTAGGATTTGTTAATTACAAAATACCATATAATTATTGTAGAAAACTTTATTAAATATTATTTGTGACAGACACTAAACCAAGCCATTTGTGTATGTTTTTGCACAACATACAAGTTCATACAACAACTGTGTGATAAACAAGATTATTTTCATTTTGTATATGAGGAAACAGGCTTCAGTAATTACAGTATTAACTTGCACAAGATTGAACAACTTTGCAATGGCAAACCCACAACCTGTGCTTTAAACCTGACCTCTGACTCCAAGTCTCCTTTTTACTCATTTGCCTGCCTTTACATCTCCATCAGATTGCAGTCTTACCTGTACTTTGAACATCTTCAATAGTGAAATTCTTAACTCTACTCCAAGGTAGCAAGCTAGTCATCAGATATCTGTTAGAAAGGTCTGCTTTGTGATATGCTTATAAAACAAAATCTGCCTCGCTAGAATTTCCCTATTCTGACCCTAAATATATTTATTTTTTTTTGTAAATATTTATTTATTTATACAAGCACTGGGGTACAGGCCAGAGGCGTGAGAGTATGAGAGAGAATTCACCAGAGACGGAGCAGGGAACAGAACAGGCAGAAGGACGGAAGTACACTGCTGAGGGGAGCAGCAGGCAAGACAGGAGAGGTCTGCCTTGCCATGTGGGAATCTCCCTGGCCAGCTGAGATTCGAACTGGTGCTGCAGAGGCTGCGGACAGCTTCACAGTGCTGCGTTCAACCTGCTGTGCCACCAGGGAGGCCCCTAAAAATATTTATTCTTGCTTATTCTTGGGATCACATGGTAGCCCTTCAGATATTAAAGCAAGCTATCACCTTTTTTCTTTTTTTTTTCTAAAGATTTTATTTATTTATTTATTTATTTATTTATTTAAGCACTGGGTACAGTCAGAGCGTGGGAGGGTGAGAGAATTCACCAGAGCCAGAGCGGGGAACAGAACAGGCAGACTGACAAAATACACTGCTGAGGGGAGCAGCAGGCGGCAGGAGAGGTCTGTTGTGCCATGTGGGACCCTCTCCAGTAGCCGGGGATCGAATCAGCACTGCGGAGGCTGCGGGCAGCTTCGCAGCCCGGCGCTCAACCACTGCACCACCAGGCGAGGCCCTAACTTTTTTCAGAGTTAAAGAAAACCACTAATTGATTGGAACTTGAATATGGAATTTCAGGATTAAAATATACTATAATTTTTTGATTTCCTGTATTTGGGGAATTTTCATCAGTTTTGAGTAGTGCAATATAATGATGAAAGTACTCTTGGATTGGAATGAGTTTCTCATCAATAAATGGCTAAATGGGAGTAAAGAGACAGGCATGGATGGCAGTTGTGAGTAATTGCATAGATACTCATCTATAGAAACCTGAACTGAGATGGTGGTGGTTGATGGGGGAAAGTGATGGATGTAAAGCAAATTCTAAGGGTTATCTTTTTTAATCTGTTCACTCTTAAAATGGAAGGGACAAAAAGAAAAATAGATGCTATTTAGTACAAATAGTCTGAAATTCTTTACCAGAAGAGTTGATATTCCTGAATTAATTTGGAAACAATTTGATGAACTATTTTACATCTTTATTGTAAGTGCTTATTCTGTAAATAAGTAGCACTACTAATTACATATATCTGTGAGAGCTCTTATACTTTATATATTTTACTTTCCCGTATTGGCTTTCATGGAGACTTTTATAATTGGATAAATGACCTAACTAACCTATTATATTAAATATTTTACATCCATGAATTTATATCTGGTGTAATATATCTAAAAGAAAAGAAACCATTTTTATATAATACTGTCAAATAAAAATTATTCCTTGTTAACATTTAAAAATATGGAAACTAAAAATCAGAGATTGATTAATTTGATACAACATCCCAACACCAAATAGTGAAGCAAAAATTGGAACCCAAATGTTTGATGCCACCACTTTTTCCATTTTGATCATCTGTTGTCTTAGTTGTATATTTAGGTATCTGCTCCTACCTCCAGATTGATTAGGAGGATGAGATTCTTTATCAACATGTAAACTTGTTGTTTACTGGGAAAGCTTGTTTGTCAGTTGTTTGGAACATGTATATCTTTTCCCTTAGAAACAATGTTGGAAGTAATAGTAGTTATTCAAGGTAGTCTAAAGGAAGCGATATATAACATAACTGAACTTCCATCAAGAAAGAGGATTGCTGTGGTATGGGACAAAGAGCAATACCTAGAAGAATTGTTCCTTTTTCATGTTTCACAGAGTCAGACATAAATATATACTTACTGCCTCTCTCTATATATTTTTTTAAGATTTATTTATTTTTATACAAGAACCGGGATTCAAGCCAGATGTGTGGGAGGGTGAGAGGATTCACCGGAGACAGAGCGGGGAACAGAACAGGCAGACTGAAGAAATACACTTCGCCATGTGGGATTCTCGCCGACTGGCCAGGATCAAACCCGCGCTGCAGAGGCTGGGGATAGCTTCACAGTGTGGCACTCAACCACCTGCACCACCAGGGAGGCCCACTACCTCTATATTTTGTCTTTGGAATCTTTATACCTTCATGCTTGCAACCCCCTGTCCGTCCAGACTCCTTTTCTCCAAGTTTCCATATGCACAGTGCTAATTATGCTGCGTTAGTCTACAACTAAGGCTCTTTCATAGAGTGTTCTGTCCAGAGTTATCTCCTTTTTCTTCAGTTGTTTACCAGATCCTCAACATACTAACTTCAGCTACTATTAGGAGAAAAGCATTCTAACTAAATTTAGTCACATTAATGTGTAGAGGTAGAAGGGTATAGAGCAGAGAACCTAGAATTTGGAAGATAATAACAAGATAATAACAATCTGAGCAATAGTAATAATATCAGCTGCTAACTGGTCTGTGATGAGTTTCAAATACCATCTAGTAATTGTAAGTTGTAATATGTAAAAAAAATATTTGTACTAGGTATCATTTATAATGAGTGTGGAATTTAAAATGCTTACATTATTATTTGCATTTGGAAAGTTTCTTAATTGCCCAAAATAAACACTTCATTGGCAGAGTTTTAGTTAATTACTATTTTTATTTAAAAAAGTGATTTCAGAGAGTGGGGAAACAGTTACAGTAGGAGTCACTTAAATAAACAGGCTGACCTAGCTTAGGTTATATACTGGGGGTTGCCTTTCCAAAGCTGGTTTTGATTCCTGATTCTCTTTATCTTGTCTCTAAAAGCTATTTCCCAGGCCTCCCCTGGTGGTGCAGCGGTTGAGTGTTGGGCTGCGAAGCTGCCTGCAGCCTCTGCAGTGCCAATTCCATCCCCGGCCACCTGCGAGGGTACCACATGGGGCTCAGACCTCTCCTGCCACGCCCACTGCTTCCCTCAGCAGTGTATTTCGTCACTCTGCCTGTTCTGTTCCCTGCTCTGGCTTTGGTGAATCCTCTCACCCTCCTGCACTTCTGACTGTACCCAGTGCTTGTATAAATAAATAAATAAATCTTAAAAAAAATAAATAAAAATAAAAGCTATTTCCCATGCCCAAATAGTCTAACTCAATATCTCTCCAATCTTTTCCTTAACTTCTCTTATCTCTACTCCCACCTTTCTCCCTCTCATCCTGTCTTCCCTGCCCTCCTCTCTCTTCTCTGCTCCTGATGCACTTTAGTTGGGGATAGGAAGGCAGGTAGTTTAGATCAACATTTCTCAAGCTTTAATTCTCATAAGAATCATATTAGGAGCTTGCTAAAATGCAAATTCTAATTCAGGTGATCTGACATTCTGATTTTTTATAAACCTTCATGCCCATGCCTCTAGCATGAGTATTAAACACTTTGAGTGGGGTTAAAACATGATGTTTTTATGTTTCATTTCTGTAAGTATATGTAACTTGGGGAATTGCTCATATTGTCATTACAAATACCTTTAAAATTTTCAAATAAATTTTTCCAAACTCTTTAGTTTTCCTAAGGTGGTGACAACGAAGGTAATACTAGTGTAAAGTGGTTACAGAGGAGAACCACTACCAGAGGAATATATAACTGATTTTGGTGAGATTTTTCTTTTTATTCTTAAAAATTTGTCCATCTCTCATTAGTAGTGAATTACAAATGAACTGGAAAGTGAAAATAACTACTGAATCTGTCCTAACTCATTACTCTTTCATGTTGCAGATTATTCATGTTAAAATCACTGATAATGAATACCATTATATATTGTAATAAATTAGGACATTTGTGTAGAACACTGCTGGTTATCAATTCCTACTTCTATGATATAAAAAAGGATTCAAATCCATACCTTAGAACTCTGAGGAAATATGATTAGTCAAGGCAGACATACCAAGACACAAGGGGGCACTGTCTTACCGTTATCTGGTTGAATTTAACAGGTTTTTGTTTACTGTGAATGTCTCTCCAAAAATTCTGTTGTCTTTGTTGTTGTCATAAAAGCTTAAACATTATATGTTCTTCTAAAGCTATAATCCTTAAGCCAACTAAGCTTTCAGAGTTCAAGTCAAATGTGCTCTTAGCAAAATTCAGGAACTTTTCATTGTACTTGGCATGAGTCTGGGAAGAGTGGATTATTTGAGGATTGGCAGTAGTGTAACACATTTAGTCATTAGTATTTAGGTCTGTGGTAGGGTAAATCACTGTAAAAACAATTCAGTTGCTTTGGAGAAATATAGTGCCTCTGTTCTGCAGAAAAGAGTTGGGATAAAGATGGAACTGTTATAAGCTGCAGCTGCATTTGCCATCAAATACCAAGTTGGTGCTGATGAATGTTTTGTTTTTATTGTCATGGAAACTTGGAGCTAGAGAATGGATATTCTATTCATCTGGGAAAATAGCAATTCCTTGCATAAAACATAAGGACCTTCCAAAGCAGTTCTTAAAATAGATATAGACTGAAAATAATCCAGAAAGTTGGGAAAGTAAATGCGGAAGAAATACAATCATTTCTGGATCACTTCTTGTTTTCGCAATTCTATGAATATAACTGTGCATTCAGCTTTTAAACTTATTATTTGCTGCTAGAAAGTTGAATTCTCGGGAGGATGGTGTTTGTTTAATCAGTATATGATAGTTACCAACCCTTTTATACTTCTTCATTAATCTTAAGGTATCTGTTGGGAACTCTAAATTTACATCCCATTAAACAGTTACTTATGATCTCTGAATAATCTTTTTGGTTTCATTCATGTGCTATATAGATATTTTTAAGCATTTGATAGAATTAGAGAAGAAAAGCTTTACTCAAAATAAGAATGTAATGAATGTAATGAAACACGAAGATCATTCTATAGTTGGGAAATATGTATATATTTCATTTCAAAAACCTTAAAAATGAAAGTAAATACTTATGCATATTTTATGAAGTTTTTTTTTTTTAAAGATTTATATTTATTTATACAGGCACTGGGTACAGTCAGAAGCACAGGAGGGTGAGAGAATTCACCAGAGCCAGAGCGGTGAACAGAATAGGCAGATCGACAAAATACACTGCTGAGGGGAGCAGCGGGCATGACAGGAGGGGTCTGCGTGCCATGTGGGACCCTTGCCGGTGGCCGGGGATGGAACTGGCACTGCAGAGGCTGTGGGCAGCTTCGCAGCACAGCGCTCAACCACTGCGCCACCGGGGAGGCCCTTTATGAAGTTTTGAATAAAAAAAATCACAGGACAGAAAATGCAAGGAATTTTTGTTTCAATTACAGCAAATTTAATATAGCAAAACACAAATATTTGAAATGATAGTAAAATATAAAGTAGCAATACAAATTAAGAGTTTCTAAACTTTATACTTAAGGGGGGGAGGGTTATGAGTTATGATGGATTTACCAACAGTTACCACCAAATTTATATTATCTCTGCAAAGGAAACAAGCAAATTTTATGGCTTCATGAAAAATCACAAGGAAGAAAAAATTAGAGTAGATCATTTTAGGCAGGAAATTCAAGGAAGTCTTGCTTCTCTGATAAGTTCATATTTGAGCTGAAATCTGAAAGTTCTGGGGCCTCCCTGGTAGTAGCACAGTAGTTAAAGTCTCAGCGCTATGAAGCTATCACCAGCCACTGTGGCATGAGTTCGATCCCTGGCCAGGAAGCTGTCCCATGTGGCACAGCAGACCTTTCCTGTCTTGCCCGCTGCTCCCCTCAGCAGTGTATTTCAGCGCATCCACCTTTTCTACTCCCCATTCTGTCTTTGGTGAATCATCTCACTTCCTCACACCTCTGGCCTTGACCCCAATTTTTGTATGCATAAATAAATCTTTAAAAAAAAATAGTAAAATACAAGTTTATGAAGACAATTGGAAAAAACAAGTGTTTAATGTTCAGGTGGATTTTTAAGCAATACAGTTAACTAGAACATGACCAATTTTCTCACATGAGACAGGTTTAGCATTAGAATTATAAATCTGAAGTTTAAGTTGTCAGGATGTAGGAATCTCTCAAAGAATAAAATTGTTTCAAAATTTTAAATGTGAGTTTTACTGTTATTGAATTTTTTTCCAAAATAATAAGTAGTTTTTATTACTGAATACAATTCTATGAACAAACAATTCAGAAAAATGTCAAAAACAAGTGTAAATATACTTTAGCTTACATTGTTGGAAACATACTCTGAAGAAGCAGTAAACTCTAAGGACACATGAGATTACATGTAGAGAATTAGTCAACATGCCAAAAGAAAATAGAGGAGGACCTCCCTGGTGGCATAGGCAGTTGAGCACAGCGCTGTGAAGCTGTTCGCAGCCTCTGCAGTGTGGGTTCAATCCAGGCCGGCCAGTGAGAATCCCACATGGCGTGGCAGACCTTTCCTGTCTCGCCCGCTGCTCCGCTCAGCAGTGTATTTCAGTCAGTCTGTCTGCTCTGTTCCCCACTCTCTCTGGTGAATTCTCTCACCCTCCCATGCATCTGGCCTGTACCTCAGTTCTTGTATGCATGAATAAATAAATCTTAAAAAAAAAAAAAGAAAGAAAATAGAGGATAAACTCTGAACTGGACATTTATCCCATAACTGAAATGATGAGAAAGAACTGGAAAATTGCCAACTTTTTAACCTTTTAGAAATAACAGTGTGTATAGTTAAGTAGAGAAGATCATATACTTAGAGCAGTTTGTTCTAGATTCAAATATGTCAGCAGATTTAGTGGAATTCAAAGTAATTTAGAAATAAAACATCTGACATTAGAAATAAGAGAAACTCTTTACAATGTCATAAAAACAAAAATTGTTTAACAAAGTTTTTAGAGTTTAGATTTGCTGTTTATTGAACCCAATTTTTATATTAATAAGTCTGAGCAAGATGTATTTAGTTTGAATATTCCAAAAAAAGTAAAGATAGTAGCAAATTTGGAATCCGTTGTGTTATACTATCTGCTACTATACAAACTTCTCTGAGCAGTTTTTTGGTTAGAAAATGTGATTTTTTTAGAGGAGTCACATCCTGGTAGGTCCTGTCTCCCTGATGTATAAAAATGAGTTTACTAGAGAAAGACAAAGAGAATACTTCTCTCCCCCCCACCGCCCCATTTACTGATAGGGAGGGTCTGGTGTAAGGATATCTAAAAGGTGTAAAGCTGAGAATAGTTCTTCTAGTCAACCAAAATAATAAAACTGGAACAGTGCACCTCCCTGGTGGCACAGGGGTTAAAGTCTCAGAGCTCTCAAGCTATCACCAGCCACTGCCACATGAGTGCCAAAAGTTTCATAGTCTTCCAGATTAAACCACTAGTTTTCGAACATTGGTTAATAGACAGTATGTGAAAGAAGGTAAATAAGCAAGGTGAGTCCCACAATTTCCAACTGACTGCCTAGAAAAAAAGATTTCAGACAACTGCAAAAAAAGCAGAATTCAGAGAAACCAAGATGGATAGAGTTTGCAGGGCTTAAAGGAAAGAATACAGCGAAAATGCTTGCTAGCTACAGAGGGATTCCCTCAAATATTTGACTGAATACTGATCTGTGTATGCATGAGAGAAAACCTGAGACAAAGAACGAATCATATTTCTTGAAAGAAATAGACTGAACAATTCCTAAAGCTCACACAAAGCTGAGAATGTTCTTCCAGTCAACCAAAATATATAAAACTAGGAATAGTCAGCTTCCCTCGTGGCACAGGGGTTAAAGTCTCAGAGCTATCATGCTATTGCCAGCCACTGTTGCATGAATTCGATCCCTGGCCAAGGAGCTAACCTCATGGCACTGCACACCTCTCCCATCTCGCCCAATGTTCCCCTCAGCAGTGTATTTCAGTAGATCCACCTGTCTGCTTCCTGCTCTGTCTCTGGTGAATCCTTTCAATCCCTGCACCTCTGGCTTACACCCCGGTTCTTGTATACATAAATAAATCTTTTTTAAAAAAAAATAACTGGGAATAGTTCTTCTTCCAGCCAACCAAAGTAGAAAGATCTCATTATATAAGGCATTGTGTTGAGTTTTCAGAAAGGTATTGTGTTGGTGAGGCTAAATTAGCCGTGAGCTAATAGATATACTGGACCTGCCTAACAGAACTTAAAGGCAACCCTGCAAAAGGATCATACTGATTCCAAATAATATGACTTCTTAACAGAACAAAATCCAGCATTCCTTGAAGGAATACAATAAAATGTGGCACCCCAAAATGTAAACTTCATAATTAAAAATTACTCAGCATAAAATGGAGGAAATTACCCACAGTAACCAGGAGAAAAGCTAATTAATTAGAAACAGTAGATCAAGAAATTACATTGTTAGGATTATAAGACAAGGATTTTTAAAGTAACTCTGGTTTACATATTAAAGGATCTAGTGGAAAAGGACAACTTGCAAAAATAAATTGGGGGGATTTAACAGATAGATGAAAGAGTCAAATTGAAGTGCAACAATCAAAAGATATGATACCAGAGATGAAGAATTCCTTGAAGAATTTCAGTAGATGATACAGTTGCAGGTGAAATCAGTAAACTTGAATATAGGTCCGTAAAAAATCAAAACTGAAACAAAACAAAGTGGTAAGAGACAGAACTATGGAACAATGTCAAATATCTAATAATGTGTGATGGACGTTTCAGATGGAGGAGAGAGAAAAAAATCATAGATTCAGTATCTAAACACACACACGCGCGCGCGGGGGGCATGTGTTCAAACTGCTGAAAACCAACAACAAAGAAAAAATCTCAAAGGCAGAAAAACGCTTTTCAGTACAAACTGTGCAAGCAAGAATATGATGGAATGTTACCTTTACTGTATTAAAAACAACTATCACCCCAAAAGTATGTACTATTGAAAATACTTTTTAAAAGTGAGAACAAGGGGGGGAAAAGTGAGAACAAGACTTTCAGGCACATGAAAAGGTGAGCACCTCCATTCCACTGGATTTGTGCTACAATATATATAAAGTAAGACTAAATGGAATATTCAGTCCCAAAATAGGTTGAAAAAAGAAAGAACAAATGAGACCAATAGAAGACATGTAACAAATGGTAGATTTAACTCCAACTGTATCCATAATCACATTAAATGTAAAATAGTCAAAATGAAGCACATAGAGAAACAAGAGACTGAAAAAAGTTTTTTCACTTTTTCTCTGTTGTATTTTCCAGTGGCTTTTGCACATATTTTAAAGAACAGGTTCTTCCTCACTTAATGTCTAATATTTTTGGAAACTGTGAGTTTAAGCAAAATGACTAAATTGCAAAACAATTTTACATTAAGCTAGATGATATGTACAGAGTTAAATTCCTATAGCATATTTCTGGTCATGAAAACATCACCAAGCTATTAAATCAATATCCCAAACACTTCTAATATCAAATACTCACTTGTGTTTATTAATTTTCCAACACATTCCAGTTCAGGGTCTTGTGTGGCCAAATTGCTTATACAAGCAGCTCAGGGTTCAAGGCAGAATCCAGTCCTAGAGAGGAGACACTTTGATTGTAGGGTGCTCGCACACACAGGCACACAAACACTCACACACTCTCAGATTGGGACAAATATATCAGTGAACCTAACATGCACGCTATTGAGTTGTGGGAGGAAACCAGACTACCCAGAGGAAACCCACACAGACATGAGGAAAACAGTCAGGAATCATTTTTTCCCCCCTCATCAATGATAATAATGAAATAAGATCTTTGAAACATCATACCCCTACCTTATATTACTATAGTGAACACTGCGACATGTTTACACACTGCTATCATTGGTTCTTTGTTTTACTTAATAAGTGCAGTCTGCCCTCCTTCCTCTGTGAGCTTCAGACAACAACCAACTTATTTTGAACCAGTGACTTACAACCGTCAGATCCAATGTGATCTCCTATATCCATTTACCCAGCATGAGGGAGAAAAGGGGATAAAAGGTTGAAGATTACATCCAAGCTTATCTACTGTTTCCTCTATGTTACAGAATCTACAGCTTTTAACATTCACTTTAGATTCTCCTCTTTTTATGCCTTCATTTCTTTTAAAATCCTTGCCACCTTTTCCAAATCTTGCATGCTTTCTTTGGTGAATCTGTTTCTCTTTATTGCAGTTGTGAGAACAGAATATTATTTGTAGTAAGTATACCAGTAATGCTAGAGATATACCCATTCATCAGTGTTAATTGGAGTGAAGCTGTCAGTTTTAAATGAAATTGAAAGGCATAAAGAATGTTAGAACCTTTAAAATATCCAAAAGTTCCCTTTAAATTATTTCCCTGTGATCTGCTTTCTCCTTTTTAAGATTTTTCCCTCAAGCGCTGATAATCAAGATACACTTATACAAATTTCTACTGAATATATTTCATTTAAAAAAAATTTAGTCTTTATCTTTTTTGCACTGTTAAAGTATTGTATGCATGATAATTTATCCTTAAAAAGATTCAGTGAGGTGAAATTGTCTCGTTTCACGGTTGAGACAACTAAGGAACAGAGAGGTTAGGGAATGATGTTATTAAGAAGTGAATGGGGGGCCTCCCAGGTGGCGCAGCGGTGGAGCGCTGGGCTGCAAAGCTGCCCGCAGCCTCTGCAGCGCCGGTTCGATCCCCGGCTGCTCCCCGGCCACCGGAGAAGGGTCCCGCATGGCACGCAGACCTCTCCTGCCGCCCGCTGCTCCCCTCAGCAGTGTCCTTCGGTCCTTCTCTGCCTGCTCTGCTCCCCGCTCTGGCTCTGGTGAATTCTCTCACCCTCCCGCGCTTCTGACTGTACCCAGTGCTTGTATAAATAAATAAATCTTTAAAAAAAAAAAAAAAAAGTGAATGGGGGGCCTTCCTGGTGGCACAAGGGTTAAAGTCTCAAATGCTGTCAGGCTGTCACCAGCCATTACAGTATGAGTTCCATCCCTGGCCATTGAGCTGACCCACATGGTGCATCAAACCTCTCCTGTCTTACCTGCTGCTCCCCTCAGCGGTGTATTTCAGTAGATTTGCCTGTTCTGCTCCCTACTCTGTCTCTGGTGAACCCTCTCACTCCCCACACCTCTGGCCTACCCCCCAGTTCTTGTATACATAAATAAATAAAAGTAAATATTTGAAAATAAAAGTTGATTGGGAATTTAAACCCAATTAGTCTGTGTTCAGAGTCTTTGTAACCAATTCCCCATGCCTCCTCCCTGATTTTATTGTTATAGTGTTATTTTCCTTTTCTTTGTTCCCTTATGCTTTCATTTCTTTTTTTTTTTTTTATAGAGGCATGATTTATTTATTTATTTGTTTGTTTGTTTGTTTGTTTGTTTTGTTTATACATGCACTGGGTACAGTCAGAAGCGCGGGAGGGTGAGAGAATTCACCAGAGCCAGAGCGGGGAGCAGAGCAGGCAGAAGGACCGAAGTACACTGCTGAGGGGAGCAGCGGGCGGCAGGAGAGGTCTGCGCGCCATGTGGGACCCTCCTCCGGTGGCCGGGGAGCAGCCGGGGATCGAACCGGCACCGCAGAGGCCGCGGGCAGCTTCGCAACCTAGCGCTCTACCGCTGCGCCACCGGGGAGGCCCTATTCTTTCATTTCTTCCTTCATTTCTCCTTTCAACCAGTATTTTGTACAGACCTACTATGACTTAAATAGATTAATATAAACATTATAATGAAGTAGTGTGTTAAAAAAAAAAGTTATACCTGACTCACAAATGAACTTTAGATTCTAACTCACTGAGAACTTAAGACCAGTCTTTACCACTTTTCAAACTATATAGGTAGGATGCCAGTAAATTTCAATACCAGAGACCTCTCAATGACATTTGAATGTCTCATACCTCAGAGTCCTTGTCATGTAGCAAGAAACATATTTGAATCTTACAGACCACAAAGAGGATTTAAAACTCTTGGGCTTTCTCCATCTGTTTCAACAAAATAGAATTGTCTGATCATTTGCTCTATCTGTGTATATTTTCTATAAATTGGAGGGTATAGAGTTCCAGGGATGTTTATTATGTTAATAATGTTTACTGACATTTAGAATTTTTCTTACTAAGTAGGTTGAATTCTTTGTAATTCTGAGTTATATTGACTTCGGTTTGCTATATTCAGTATACAATACAGTTAAATACCTGAAACATGTATAAATGTATAATAATCTTATACACTTCATTTTTACAACATAGCACCATTATTCCAAAAGTCTCTACATATCTACTTGTTTTTATTAGCTTATTGTCTTCCTTTTACTACTGATTGTGCCCAAATTTACATTCTGTCAGATGAGGATGACTGATTAAAAGCAAAACAGGTGAGAATGTCAATTTCGTGGGATGTTAAAACAGAGATCACAAGTCCAAATTTGTGTTAACAAACCCCATTCTCCAGGTAAAGAATTGAGGCTTTAATGATTTGTCCATGTTACACAGTTCACAGCAGAGAAATGAATATACCTCCTGCCTTTCATGTCCATGCTTATTTTAATCCATTACACAATTTCTGACCAGACAGTTGGTGAAAGGTAGCGGTTTCAGTGATTGGTGATTGGTTTCTTTCTTTCTGTTTCAGTTCTTGCTGTCAAGGGAAACTAGCTAATTAACAATCATTTATTATCCACTATTTTAGAGCATAGTTCTCTTAAACTGTCTCTCTGCTTCCATGTGGCTCTATGCCATAGATGGAGCCTTGGAGTAGAATCTGTCCCTGGCACACAAATAAAACAAGTCTGGAATTCCCATACTAATGTTTTCTGAACAAGTGGCATCTGCCTTTTGATCTCTGGGTACGATATAAAACAGACTTAACACTGACCTTGCCTGGTAAGGTCATGCTTTAACAACCAAAATACAGAAAGACGTGAGAAAATCACAGGAGTTAAAAATAATGAGATTAATGTTCTGTTTATCTTTGTATGATGCAAGAAATTTCTGAGAAGCATTGATACAGGTTTTGGTGGAATGGGGTAAGTGTGTCAGAAGCAGTCAATTATTTGTGTGCGAGTACCAAGATTTTGATAATTTGCTCCCCAGCTTCCCCTCACCTAGATTATTTGGTGCTATGTCTCTTGCCTAATTTTCTTTTCTTTTCTTCTTTATTTTAGGTTGATAGAGATAGACAAGGTTAAGATCTTGAAGGATTGACTCAATTTATACAACTTTCCCTAGAAAGTTGTAAAGCATCGATTGAATTATTTCCAATCTTTTTTTTTAATTAATTTATTTATACGAGCACTGGGTACAGTCAGAAATGCGGGAGGGTGAGAGAATTCACCAGAGCCAGAGCAGAGAACAGAACAGGCAGACTGACGAAATACACTGCTGAGGGGGAGCAGGGGATGTGGCAGGAGAGGTCTGTGTGCCATGTGGGACCCTCGCTGGTGACCGGGGATCAAACTGGCGCTGCAGAGTCTGTGGCAGCTTAGCAGTCCAGTGCTCAACTGCTGCACCACCAGGGGAGGCCCTTCCAATCCTTTTTTAAGAATGGGATAAACATTAAGATACAAAGTTGCTTGAGTATTTTTTGAGAATTGCATTAATGATACTTTCACCTAAAATGCAGACAAAAATAATTCCTAGTTCTGTAATCTCTTGGATTGTAATAAAAATGTAGCATCTTCATTTTAAATTCTAAAGAAGATGTGATTGGGGAAGTGTGGGGACATTAAATGAGAGAACACTCTTAAATAATGAACCTAAAAGTAACAATGCAAGATGTACATGTTTTCAGGGACAATTTAGAAAATGTAATTAAGTAAAATGTCTCAAAGGAGTAGAATTTACATTTTGGGCTATCATTTCTACAATGAATACTTTATGTATTCTATATGTGTTACATATAGTTACAGTTAGACCATAAAATGGTCCAGAAACGTTTGATAAATGATTAAAATTAATGAAAATGTTTATCTTTTTCTACTCTGTTCGTTACTAATTTTTAACTACCTAGCTGCCCTACCTCCATGTGAGTCTTGCATTTTAATGTCCTCATCCGGGGGTTCTAATGGTAAAAGGCAAATGATTTTGTGTGAATCTTCTCATCCTTCTCTATTTGTTTATATTTGATGTGTGAATCTGAGTTTGGATGGAGAACATGAGGGAGGATAGCTAGATTGGTGAATGTTTGCATCCTCGACTGTTTCTTCTCGGGCTTTAGTCTCAAATAATTTCAAAGCCTTTTCAAATTGCCAATGTCTGACTGTGTGTTCTTCTCAGGGATTATCCTTGAGATACTTGATTGATGCCTTACAATTCTTTAAGAATTATTGAGTGGGAAGCTGCTTACATTTCTGATGCCTGTCACAGGAAGTTAGTGCAGAGTTAAGATGGAATAAGTGATGAGATAAAGGCTAGCTTAGGAAAGTGATTACAACTGGGAATTTGCTAATGACTGACCTCTATAGGGATCGTGGAGTTTATCACTAATCTCACTCACACTTGGCATTTTCCTATGCTGCTGCCTCATCATTCATAGCTGTGTGAGTAATTTGGCATGGAGTGAACAAGAGGAGGGCATAGAGAGTCCAGCAGCTGTGCTTGTTGGCACTAGATATTTAAATATCTTCAATGTAGCCAGCAGTGTGCTTGGCACAAATGTTGGCCAGTAATACTTAAACAAATTGTTGTGAAGAAAATAGGCAGGCATTTTGTTTAAGCCCTCTTTCTCTTTTCTTTCCTTTAAAAAAAAAAAAGTTACTTTGAGATCCTTTTTAGATTTTTTTCCTGCAAGTTTGAGCAAATTGCTACTAAAATGAAGTCTTGTCATTCTAGTAGCATTGACCTAGGTTCTTTGAGACAAGAACTTCCAAGGACTTTATAAGCATTAATTAAACTCTGCAGCTCTGTGTGAGGTACATGTTACTGAGCTGATTTTCCTAAAAGAGTGAGTGGGTCCATTGATGTTAAGTGACTTGTAACTTGTCCAGTGTGCTCAGTAGAAAGCAACAAGAGCCAAAAACTCAATCCAGTAATTACAGTTCCTAGATCTCTGCTGTTATACCAACAGCATTACAGGTTTACATACTTTGTAGGATATTTTATGTTTTTCCAAGTGGTTAGTGTGATTTCAACTGCATGAAACTTAGGTATTCTTCACCCACAAAATAAGAGGAAAACCTCCATGTGCAAAGAAGTGAGGTAAATAATGACTCTTCAGTGACATCCATGAAGAAAAGTGTTCAAAATGGTGATCAAATTTAGATTTGTGCCCAAATACTTTGATTTACCTACATAAGGATTTTGTTGTTTCTCTAAAAACTAAATATGGACAAAGATCTTCATTTATATATTGAAATAATTCACTTTGAAACATAGTTGTGTTGATTTAGGTAACATTTTAAAAATATCCAGGAATTCTGTTCTTCCCCCCCAAAACAAAACAGTCTAATGCTACATATATTTAAATGATAGGTTGTGGAATTTTTTATTTAGTAAGTGATAAGTTTGAATTTTTAGGTGCAAATCCATATGCATTAGAAAAGTGAACATTGAGGGCTTCCCTGGTGGCACAGGGGTGACAGTCTCAGCACTATCACTCTCATCAACCACTGCAGCATGAATTCAATCCCTGGCCAGGGAGTTGACCCAACATGGCACAGCAGACCTCTCTTGTCTCACCCGCTGCTCCCCTCAGCAGTGTATTTCAGTCAGTCTGCCTGTTCTGCTCCCCACTCTGTCTCTGGTGAATCCTCTCATCCACTCCCCAGCATATCTAGCCTACACCCCAGTTCTTATATCCATAAATAAATAAAAGTCTTAAAAGAAAAATAAACATTGAAATAATACTGACTTTCAAACATTTAGGTACATTATTTGTTCTGATTTGAGTTACTTGTGAGTGAAAAAACCACAACTGATCATGTTCTAGGTATATCTAGATGCCATTATACAACTCTGATCATGCAGTCAACAATTATGTCCTGAGTGGCATATATATTCATTGAAGTTAGTAAGCTTTAGTTTGCTGGAAATTTTCAGATAGTACTGGAACGCTGCAGAAATAAATTCTACAGTAGCTTCCATAATATATTTTTATCTCTGGTCATTTCCTCATGAAGCATTTTTGGTTTTGAATTTTTAGGAAAAGAATATATATAGACTGGACAGGTTTTTTGTTTTGTTGTTTTTTTTTTTTTTTTTTTTTTTTTTTTTTTTTTTTTCAGATTTATTTGTTTATACAAGAACTGGGGTATAGGCCAGAGGCACAGGAGGGTGAGGGAATTCACCAGAGACAGAGTGGGGAACAGAACAGGCAGAATGACTGAAATACACTGCTGAGGGGAGTAGCGGGTGAGATAGCAGAGGTCTGCCACACCATGTAGGTATCTCCCTGGCCGGCCAGGAATTTAACCCACGCTGTGGAGGCTGCGGACAGCTTCACAGCGCTGCTCTCAACCCACTGCGCCACCCGGGAGGCCCCTAGACTGGAGAGTTTTAAAAAGCATGTTTCCAAGCCAGTAGATTGAGATCTAGAAGAGTTCTCAAGTATTATTGTCATATCCCACAATTGTTAGTAGCTTTCTTCAGTCACTCCTTAGTATTAACTGGATTTCTAGTAAGAAGAAAAATGAAACTAGAAACTGTACTATCAGTGTAAGTAAAGCACCTTTCACAGTATCTTATACAGAATAAACAGCTAGTAGACAAGTGCTACTTCCTATCACCATGTCCACAGCAATCTCAAGACCTTGAGAATAAAGGAAAGAAAACGAAAGAGTCCCTGAGTGCTATGTAACTTTATGGAAAGTTAAGCAGAAAACCCAGGGACTACTTAAACCAAAGTGAGTCAACAAAGAAATGCCATGTGTCTCAGAACAGGTGTGCATCAATTTCTCCACCATATTCTGTTGAAATATGTTGGAAGCCAGTGGTCCTTTGGTGCAAACACAGTCATGGATTTCACAGCATAGCTATAACTCTTAGGTCTCTGAAGTAGGTGTTTTGCACTGTGCATTTGCATGGCCACCATATCAATTAATAGTGTTAAATTGTTTTAAATATATCCACCCAAACAAATTCCTGCACTGGTCATCTGCAGTTTCTAAAGATGCCATTATGCAACCTCTGATCGTGTCCAACTTGTTCGACTTTATAGTCAAACTGAGTCCCAAAAAGACAATATCTCAATAGGTATTTTTCTGACAGTCACTTGAAGCAAGAGAGTAACATCATGTGCCCTTTGTAAGAACTGAAAGAATAGCAATTACTTGTGAGAGAAATCACCACAATGGATCATGTTCTAGGTATATCCAGAGCCGTTTTTTTGAGTAGTAGGGTTTTGCTGCCAATCATTTTTGGGATGATTGTCACTAAGGCTTTTTTTCCAACAGGAATAAGTAAGTATCACATCTGTTACTGGGTTGGTTGATTCGTAGAAGCTACCTGTAGGTCTAAACAGAAAAATTGTTTTTATTATTATTATTATTATTATTATTATTATTTAAATTTTACTTTTATATCCCCCTTACAATTACAACCCCCTTATTTTGACCCCAATCCCACCTTTCCCCGCCCCCCATCCCCCACAGAGTGTCTCTGGTTCATAGTTGTTTGTTGATTTTGATATTTTCTTTCTTATAGTTATTCTTTTTCCTGGTCCATTATTTAAATTTTCTAGATTCCTGCTATGAGTGAGACCATCCAGTGTTTTTCTTTTTCTTTCTGGCTTATTTCGCTGAGCATGATCCCTTCCAGCGCCATCCATGTTGCTGCAAATTGCATGTGTTTCTCTTTTTTGAATGCTGAGTAATATTCCACGGTGTATATGTACCACATCTTCTTGATCCAGTCATCTATTTTTGGGCATTTGGGTTGTTTCCAAAGCTTAGCTATTGTAAACAGTGCTGCTATAAACATAGGGGTGCAGGTGCTCTTTGGAATTGATGTTTCTTTGTCCTTTGGGTAAATATCTAGGAGTGGAATTGCTGGATCATATGCTTTATTTGGGTTCTATCTAATACCTAAGAGTGTGATCAGAATATGAGAATTCTAAACCTCTGCCAGAAAAAGTGTGGTATAACATGCTGTTAAGAATTCAGTGTTTTGGGCCTCACAGTGGCACAGAGGTTGAGTGCTGCGCTGTGAAGCTGTCCGCAGCCTCTGCAGCACGGGTTCAATTCCCAGCCAGCCAGGGAGAAACCCATGTGGTGCGGCAGACCTCTCCTGTCCTGCCCGCTGTTCCCCTCAGCTGTGTCTTTGGTCTGTCTGCCTGTTCTACTCCCCTCTCTCACCCTCTCGTGCCTCTGACCTGTACCCCAGTTCTTGTATAAATAAATCATTTAAAAAATTAAAAAAAAAAAGAATGTAGTGTCAAACAGCTGTGCCTTCTGGTTCTTTCAGCTACCTAATAATTCTGAGCTTGTTTCTTCCTTTTCTGAGTGTTTGTAATTGGGTTGGAGAGGAATGAGAATATAGAACTGTGCCTGTCTATCCCCAACCTCAATTTGGCTACTAACTATGTCCTTTGCCATTATCTTTTGAAGAAGTCTTTACAGACTAATGTTAGCATTAATTTCTTTCTGGAACAAGCAGTGAAGAGTTGTATCTTGAAGTATGTTACTGGTAAAGGAACAAGATGACTTAGATTTTTTTTTTCAGTACTGAGAAAATTTGTTAGAGTAATTATTGCCTGTGCTAGTTCATGTGTCTTAAACAACTAGGTTAACTTTAGTAATTAGCTGTTTCTTGAGCAGTTGTTTGAACACTTCAGGTCAGTCAAAATCACCTATCATTTCTTAATTGTCAATTTGAGATCAAAATACAGAGTCTCACTAGTATAAACCGTGTAATCAAGCTACTTAAAATGCTTTTGCACACAAGATACAAAATATGTCTGGTGACTTGATTTACCATGTACATAAATATCTACTAGAAATATGTTGCTTTTCTACTAGAATTGGGGTCTTAGCCCAAAGAAGAAAATCAATGATTTAGAGCAGGGGAAAATGGCATTTTTGATTTTTACCAAATTCTAAGTGAAATTTAGTAAGCCCTTCAATTCTGAAAGGGGATAGCAAGAGTCCTAGCAATACCTATGATTTTATCACCATTAGAACAGATATTCTCATTGCATAATATAGTTGTTGTAGATAGCTTAAATATCATTTATGCTTTGCAATTACCATTGTTAATAGCTCTGCTTCTAGAGCTTACTATTTAATGTGTTGATTAAAAAAAAATACATACATTACCATGCAACAAATTTGTTTTTTTAACATTCTGATGATAACATGTCAACTTTCTTTATAATACTATATAATTGGTTTTGTACATTTAAAAACATTCTGAGAAGCCTGCCAAAGGAACTCATGGTGTGCTAATACCCCCCACACAAATAATCCCAGTAAATTCTTTGTGTTTTTCCATTGCTGTTTCAAGGGAAATTAGATATATGTTAAGTAAACTGTGTTTCGCTGACATTTACTGTTAACACTGTCCACATACTGTGTTTATATGTATTTATGTAAAAGTTAGCAGAAATCCATAATACAGTAGCCAGAAGTTTTTGTTATTTGCCAGCCACCTGAAATAGAATAGATTATATGATTCTTTTTAATTCCTGAAAATAGTTTTTGTGAAAAGTAATTCTGAAAGAATTAAAGATGAATATTCTTTAAATCTCAGGAGTAATGTACATTATTATGCATGTACCCAAACTTCTAAGCTCCTAAGAAATCACTAGTTTCTGATAAATTAAAGGTGAAGCAAAAATGTTACTTACATTTCAAAAAATCTCATTGAATAGATTATCATTTTTATTCTTTTAAAGATTTATTTTATTTGTACAAGAACTGGGGTGTAGGCCAGAGGTGCAGGGGGTGAAAGGATTCACCAGAGACAGAGTGGGGAGCAGAACAGGCAGATCTACTGAAATATACTGCTGAGGGGAGCAGTGGGTGAGACAGGAGAGGGCTGCTTTGCCATGTGGGTCAGCCCCCTGGCCAAGATCTCATGCTGCAGTGGCTGGTGACGGCTTGATAGCCCTGAGACTTTTAACTCCTGTGCCACCAGGTAGGCCCTAAGTATCATTTTAAAAACAAGTTCTCAACTTTCTATTTCAGAGGAAACTTACTTTGTAGTGTATTTATTTAGCTTTTATTAAATTAATTTTCATTCTCTGATTTGAATATCCTTTGTGAAAGGGAAAGTTTAGGAATTTTAGTAGACACAGGAAAGTAAGTTTTAAAACTGTATATTTAAAACAGTATCTTGGGCCTCCCTGGTGGCGCAGCGGTTGAGCGCTGGGTTGCGAAGCTGCCTGCAACCTCTGCAGCCGGTTCAATCCCCGGCTGCTCCCCGGCCACCGGAGGAGGGTCCCACATGGCGCGCAGACCTCTCCTGCCGCCCGCTGCTCCCCTCAGCAGTGTCCTTCGGTCCTTCTGCCTGCTCTGCTCCCCGCTCTGGCTCTGGTGAATTCTTTCACCCTCCCGCGCTTCTGACTGTACCCAGTGCATGTATAAACCAAAACAAACAAACAAATAATAAATAAATAAATAAGACATGCCTCTAGAAAATTAAAAAATAAATAAATAAATAAATAAAACAGTATCTTATGGATAGTCTCCACATAGTTAAATACAATTAAATTAAAATTGTATTTGAAAGCTGTGCTTTATTTAAAGGAGAGCTAATACAGTATTGATCTTTTACTTTCTTCCCTTTTCTACCTTCACCAAAAAGAGTTCTTTACTAGGATATTTAAGTGAAAACATATAAAAGACCTTAAGTTTTTGCTTAGTTTTAAGTCTTTATTAAAGCAATTTGTCAAGAACAGGAGTTTGTAGGGTAAAAAGGACTTTAGAGCCTCCCTGGTGATGCAAGGGGTTAAGATGCAACCTATGAAGCTGTCCGCAGCCTCTGCAGTATGAGTTTGATTCCCCGGCCAGCCAGGGTGCTACCCACATGGCGCAGCAGACCTTTCCTGACTCACCCTCTGCTCCCGTCAGCAGTGTACTTTGGTCAATCTGCCTGTTCTGTTCCCTACTCTGTCTCTGGTGAATCCTGTCGCTCCCGCCCCACACCTTTGGCCTGTACCCCAGCTCTTGTATGCATCAATAAATCTTTTTTAAAAAAAAGGACTTTAGTGCATATTTCAGCCTGTAAGTTGATTGTCTCTACTGTGGTGAATGACACGCTATTGATAGTCTTTTTTAATTTAACTTTGTTATTTGTTTAATGTGTTAATGTAGTCTCCCAGTTCTTCTGCCAAGTATAGAAATATGATTTGATTTTAAAGGCAGTATTTTCTTAAATATTTTGAGGACATATACTGAAATGCTTTTAATTTTTTGTTTATTTTTGGTAATATAAGTAGCATACGTTTCAGGTGTTCATTGTTAAGATTCAACATTGAAAATGGCTCCATGCCCTCTAATAGATCATGATTGGACAAAGAAGTGTGTCTTTTTCCATCCAATCATTTAATAATGGGCATATAGGTTGTTTCTGACTCCTGGCTATTGTAAATATGCTGCATAAAAGGGGTACATCTATCTCTTCAAATTACTGTCTTTGTATTTTTCTGATAAATACCCCAGAGTAGGATTACTGGATCACATGAAAATTTCTATTTTTAATTTTTTGAGGATTCTCTATACTGCTTTCCATAATAGCTGTACCAGTTTACTTTCTCAGCAACAATGTACAAGGGTTCCTTCTTCGTATCCTCTCCAACACTTGCTTTTGTCTTTGAATAATAGCCATTCTCGCAGGTGTGTGATGATACCACACTGTTGTTTTAATTTGTATTTCCCTAATAATAAGAGGTGATAAACATCTTTTAAAATGCCTGTTGTCTTTGAAAAAATATCTGTTTTGACCCTCTGCCCATTTTTCGGTTGGGCTGTTTGTCATTTTATGAAGTTTTAATATGTAACAGGTATTTATACTTGTTGGACATATGTGTAAATATATTCTTCCAGAGAAGAATATTTCATAAACTTTATTTGATTAATAAAGTAATAACTTCAAACTGTAGGTGTGTACTGTTCTTTTCCTCCCAGTACCTTTTCTGCCAGTCATTCTTAGTGGGCACTTCCCTTCAACCTCTACCATTGTCCTGGTCCAAAAGGGACCTCAGCTTTCGATGAGTCATAATTATAAATGTACAGTCTCTTGTTTTGTGAGATTAGATCACCCAAGTGTAGACCAGTAACCATATTTTGTTATACAACTATAAGCTGATAATTCAGTGTGTATTATAAAATTATGGTGAAGTTCTTAGAACCTTAGTAATTTTAGATACTTTGTAACTTCTTGTGAGATTTAATGGTATTGTCATTGCTGATTCCTTGGAATTAAAAAAACAGTTAATTCTGGAATTGTCATTTTTCATTTGTGCCTTCACATTTGATAATAACATCAGACTGTGGGGCCTCCCTAGTGGCACAGGAGTTAAAGTCTCAGTGCTAACACTCTATCACCAGCCACTGCGACATGAGTTGGATTCCCAGCCAGGGAGCTGACCCACATGGTATAGCAGACCTCTCCTGTCACACCCACTGCTCCCTTCAGCAGTGTATTTTAGTAGATCCGCCTGTTATGTTCCCCACTCTCTGTGGTGAATCCTCTCACTCCCCGTACCTCTGGCCTACACCCCAGTTCTTGTATGTATAAATAAATAAAAAAAAATCTTTAAAAAATATATAACATCAGACTGTGATCCCTGCAGATACCTTTTTAGCAACGTATCTATCTGTGACTGTTTAGTTGAAAACATTTGTAAATTTACTGAACATACTTCAACTCTAGTTTGTCAAAAAGCAAATAAATGATGTCAATTGCCAGCACTATGGGACATCTGCTCTCCCTCTTGAACTGGCCAATACCATTTTTGACGCTTCACCATCTGACTTTTGAATTGTAAATTCAGTCTCAGCAGAAATTCTTACACGTTTCCAGGAAGGGTATAAATTTGCCATGATGACTTCAGAGAATAATAAGGCAATACTTGTGAAGTTGAAATTGTATATCCTTTAATCCAGCAGTTCTACTTATTTGTGTCTATCCTGGAGAAACTCTTATGTGTGTGTACAGAACAATTGCTGCAGGGATATTTGTTTTAGTACTGTTCATGATAACAGAAACCAGCTGCTTTTTTTTTAAAGTTTATTTTATATATTTTTTACATCATTTTTCATTTTTGTACAATGTATGCATTTTCATCTTTGTTATCATCCCGGTAAAATTCCCTGCCCCCCCCACCCTTGTTTTGATCCTACTCCC
This sequence comes from Talpa occidentalis, assembly GCF_014898055.3. Taxonomy (NCBI): domain Eukaryota; kingdom Metazoa; phylum Chordata; class Mammalia; order Eulipotyphla; family Talpidae; genus Talpa; species Talpa occidentalis. Next base: position 23,628,878 of record NW_023601104.1, read on the forward strand.
TTCTCCACTGTTTATTTTTAAATAGGGAAATAGGTATTCCCCTGTTTAGATAATGGGATATTATTTGAACTTGGTTTTATTGGATAATGGGACATTTCATAGCAGTCAAAATTGAATTAGGTGTCTATTATCAACACATATCTCAAGAACATATACTATTGCATGAAAACAAAAATTTCAGAAGGAAGATATCATGTGATACTATTTGAATGTATTAAACACAAACAGTAATGCTTATTACTGTGTACATAATGTATATTAAATGTGTACATAAATGTATATTAAAAGGTAAAAAATATATATGGCAATTATATATACCGTGTTATGATGATGGTTTCCTTGGGATCTAGAGTGAGATTTAAATTATATCTAAGAGAGAGAGAGATAGAAATATTCAATTTGAAGCCAGTGTTCTTACCAGTAGATTCATGGAGTCATATACTTGGCTAAATAACTATCCATTCTTCTGATTTTTTTTTTAAATATTTCACAATGAAGATTTTTTTTTTTTTTAGTAAAATATGTGATATTTTATTTAGCAAGTCAGAATTTGACTATTAAGCTGACTATGGTGATTGTTTTAAAATTGTATTTGTTAAATGTTATCTTCTTGATCCTAATTTGTCCTCTCTACTTCCAAACCCCAGTATCATTACCATGAAGCTGAATTGATTGCCAATATTATTTTCTTTGTTTTATAGGAAAAACATCAGAAAGGGGCTCATTTTCCCTGTACAGCAGAGACACCGGATTACCAGGATGTCAAGTAAGTTTAATAAATATAGAAGTAGTGAGATGATTTTTTTAACATATAAAGAAAGGCTTTAGTAGGGGAGGTAGAAACATATCCAATTTATTTTACCTTAATTTGTGACTAAATATGGTGTTTTTTTAGCAATTCAACATTTTCTTCTGCCTTCTGCTTTAACATTTCCCTTCTTCAGTTCAGTTCACAGACTTTTTCTAATATCCAAGATTTTCATAACCCACTTTCGTTTTAACTGGAAGCAAAGCAACTTTCTCACCCCTTACAAAATACTTCTGAAAATGATTTTTGCATATTTCTTCATAAAATCATCAAAGTTGCTAATACATTACTGACCATACATTAATATCCTGTGATATTAATATTATATGATAGTATAATATTTAATATTACATTTTAACACATACTATTATTACATACTTTTATTTTGTATACATATTATGTATACACTTTTTACTCCTCTCCATTCCAATCCTGCATCTAACCAATTTTTAGACTTTTTTTCAACTCTTCCATATTCCCTAGCATGATGCATTTCTACTCAACAGCTATCTTCTCTGCTCTGCACTCCCACCCGCCCATGTTGTAGACTGAGAATCCTGAACACTCAGTTAATCTGAAGATTCCCATTAGAATCAAGCCAAAATTAATAGTGTAGCAAGAAAATATATTAAACTTGTTTTTCGCTGTCTGCATGCCTTTCATGAGGCCCACCTTAATTTCAGATATGGGTATATGAGTCAATTTTAACTATCATGCTAACAGTAGTACTCCATTTAATACGTATCCCATAATTATGCCAATCAGAACACCTAGGTTGAAATTCCAGTTTTACAAGTAACAAGGTAGTCCTAAGACAACTTAAACTTTAAATCCCATCGCCACATTGATTTCCTCATTTGAAAAGTAGAATTAGCAATTTCTACCTCTGTCTGCTTTAGGACTCTGAAGATTAAACTTCATGTACTTGTGAAAACATTTGGAAAAATAAATTCATATTTTTTGAACTTTTGAGTCATATAACCCACAGAGCAAAAGTTATTTTGAGTTCTTAATATTATTTTTTTTACAAGTAAAATTTTTTTATTAATTAATTTTTTATTTTTACATCATTGTTCATTTTTAACAATATTTGCTTCCCCCCACTCTTCCATTTCCTTCAACCATATTTCTTCTTAATTCAGAGAAAATCAGTTGAGGAATTGGTATAATTTTTACCATCCTCTTCCTCAGTTCTTTCCAAGCTGTCATCAGTGTCCTTACTCCCCTCCACTTACAGGGCATGCTATCATCAAACCCCTGTAAGTTCTTTTCATGGTCCTACTGTTGGGATAGATAATCTGGTAGAGGGGAAAGGAGTTTGGTACTGGGAATTGTTTTCAGTGGACATCTAAAAAGACAGTTAAGTTAAACTTTTAAGTCACAGTTAAGTTAAACTTTTTTGATAAATCCATATGAAATCTAGTCACAGCTTAAAGAGCCTATAAGATCTTTGGATTTGGGCTATGTTTTTTGTTTGCTTTTTTTTTTAAATGAACTTCCACTGTTTTTGTTTTGTTTTGTTTTTTGCGTAGAAGAACTGGGATATAGGCCAGAGATGTGGGAGTTTGGGGGGAATAAGAGGATTCACCAGAGACAGAGTGAGGAGCAGAGCAGGCAAATCTACTAAAATACACTGCTGAAGGGAGCAGCAAGTGAGACAGAAGAGGTCTGCTTTGTCTTATGGGTTAACACCCTGGCTCAAACTCAAAATTCATGGCCTAGACTTAACCTTAGGCCACCAGGGAGGCCGTAGGGCTATATTGATTTTGAAAAATATGTTGCAGTTATACTGCAGCATAACAATACCCCTGAAATCTAGTCTATGCTCTTACCTCTTACACAGGAGAGGCCTGGGAATTTAAGTTTTTGACAAGTGCCACAAGTGATTCTAATTCAGATGGACTTGGAATTATGCTTTGAGAAGCCCAGGCCCTCTGTGTAAGTCACATATAAGTATTTTATATGAAATATAAAAGAAGTTACCTTTAGATCACTATTTAACGGTTTATAACTTGTTGGAGCAGTTTGGCAAGCCTATGAACCAGAAAACATGGTTGATGGAATGTATGAAATGTAAAGTAACAGTATTGCTATATGCAAGATTTAAAGATATTCAAGTGAGGGGAACATTTGTTTCTGAAGAATTAATAAAGAATGCAAAATCCACAGAGCAGAAGCCTCCAAATTCAATACAGAGGAGAGAAGATTATACTGCTGTAAAAACAAATACTACCAATGAAGAAAGGAGGGCACTTAAAACAAGAGGAGGGATTCTTTTTTGTGAAAAGAACAATGACATTACTGTTTATTATTGTGACTTAGCTCTGACTTTGCTGCAGATATCAGCAGAAATTGTAATAGAGATAGCATTGCTGATTTTAGGCCAAAGTAGTAGACTCAGGAAATTTAAGAGTTAAAAAAAAAAAGTGTGATACCAATTCAAAGAAAAATCTGTATTGTAAACATTTATTATAATGACTCAGAGAAGACAAAAATAAACAGCTAATTGGCTGCCATTTTGTCTTACCTATTCACAAGCAACATAAAAATCTTAACCACACAATAATAGAGGGAAATATCAATAGTGACTACTAAATTATATCCAAATGCCACTTTGAAACCATTTTTTGTAAACAGAATCCCCCAAGGAACATTAACTCTGCTATTAATGTACATAAAATGCTGCTGACATACTGCAAAATTCAGCCTAATTTAATAATGCCTGATGGGCCTTACTTCATGTTAAAATGATGTAATAATATATTGCTAAATGAGTCTCCTCATATTACCTTCACAGCAATCGAATAACTGATGAGCCATTAAAAGGAAATTGTTGTAGCAGTATTACTGGAAACATTGATAGATCAGTTTGCAATTGAATTTTTTTTATTGATTCAACACAAAGCATGGAAGCTAGGATCTTTGTTAACTATAGGTATATTACTTTAAAAATTGCCACTATGCAGTGAAAAATACTTCGTTTCTCTTTGAGATCTCTTAGAAAAGTATTTGTATAGTTTAACTTTTTCTCAAAGTGTTGATACCTAGAAGATGGCAGGATGCTGCTTTTTTCCAAAATGGTTTTAAGTTTCATCAATTCAGATATTATGCCCTTGAGAAAAATGATGATTAACTTTAAAGACTCAGTTAATGGTGGTTTGGAAACTTACCCATACCATTTTTTCTTTAGCATACTCTTTCCATTATAACCACTCTCATTATATATAGACATTTGATAATGATTGATAAAAGAGTGAATACATCAGGAAGATACAACAAAGAAAAATGTGTGCATACCTAATAACAGAGCTTCAAAGTAAATAAAGCAAAACTTGATACAATTAGAGAGAAATAGGCAAATTCACAATCATAGTTGAAAATTTTAATACCACTCTCAGCAGTTGACAGAATAACTAGACAAAATTAATACAGAACTGAATAAACTACCAATTGCCTTCACCTAATGAATTTGCTTACAACTCTATTCCCAACAACTAAAGAATATAAATTCCTTTCAAGAGCACATGTTATATTCAGTACTAAACCATATGCTGATCTCTTAAATTAGTGTCAGTAAATTGAAAATGTTTGAAATCAGAGATATTCTCTGACCACAGAAGAATTAAATTAGAAATTAGTAAAATATCTAGAAAAATACCAAATGTTTGCAATTAAAGTGGTATCTAATCTGTGATTTTAAAAAAAAATCAGAAGGGGATTTAGAAAGTATTTCTAATTGAATTTTAATGAAATATCACAATTTGTTGGTGCAGCTAAAGCAATGCCTAGAAGTAAATGTGTAGCTTTAAATGCTTATATTTAAAAATAACATCTGAAGGGCCTCCCTGGTGGCGCAAGGAGTTAAGCATCAGCACTGTGATGCCATCTGCAGCTACTGCAGCATGAATTCTGTCCTTGGCCAGGGAGCTGACCCACATGGTGCAGCCCACCTCTCCTGACTCACCCGCTGCTCCCCTTAGCAGTGTATTTCAGTTAGTCTACCTGTTCTGTTCCCCACTCTGTGGCGAATCCTCTCACCCTCTAGCACCTCTGGCCTATACCCCAGCTCTTGTATGCATAAATAAATCTTTAACAAAACAAATTAAAATAAAAATAACATCTACAGTGAATGACCTAGTTTCTACCCTAAGAAGCTAGAAAAGAAGCACAGTAGTAGTAGTTGAAATGCAAACAAGAGCAGAAATCAATGTAATTTTACACAAATAAGAAAATTAACAAAGCCAAAATTTTGCCTTTTGAAAAGACCCCAAAAATTAATAACTCCTACGTATATCATTGTGTGTACATGTGGGTTTTTTTTGGTGTTTGTAAAGCAAATAATGAAGAAATTTTGTGAATAACTTAATTCAGTAAATTTGACGTCTTTGGTGAAATTAATTTTTTGAAAGATACTAAAATGGGGATAAAATGAAACAAAGTGTGAATAGCTTTATATCTATTAGTGAAAGTAAATTCATATAAAAATCTTTCCCACAAAGAAAACTTAAGTAATATGGTTTCATTGGTGAATTCTTCAAAAGCTTAAGGGAAAAAAAGCACAAATCTTATACAGAGTATTTTCAAAAATAAGGGAGAAGGGAATACTTTGTAACACATTTTATGAGTTGAACAACATTCCCAGAAAGGAACCCACACGATAGGGCAAGTAATAAGAGTACCACAGCTATTCAATGAAGGAAAAAAATCTATCTCTTTTGCATATGGTGCTGGAACTGCTGGATATCAGTATAAAAGAAAAAATTGCACTTTAACCCTTAAGGTCCTTACAGCATACACAAACAAAAATTTGAGATAGGTCATACACTTAAATATGAAAACTAAAATAATAAAGCTATTAGGAAAAACAAGTAGATTAATATCTTTGCCATTTCGGAGTAAACAGATGTTCCTTAGGAAAGAAATGGAACATAAAAATGAAATAAAATTGATGAACTGAACTTAAGCAAAATTAAAATACATTTTCATTTTAAAAAATCATTAAGAAAAGTAAGAGAAGGGCCTCCCTGGTGGCGCAGGCAGTTGAGCACCGCACTGTGAAGCTGTCCGCAGCCTCTGCAAGGCGGGTTCGATCCCGGCCCGCCAGCGAGAATCCCACATGACGCAGCAGACCTCTCCTGACTCGCCCACTGCTCCCCTCAGCAGTGTATTTCCATCAATCTGCCTGTTCTGTTCCCCAGTCTGTCTTTGGTGAATCCTCTCACCCTCCTGTGCATCTGGCCTGTACCCCTGTTCTTGTATAAATAAATAAATCTCAAAAAAAAAAAAAAGAAATGAACCTCAGAAAGTGACTTTTAAAAAAAGAAAAGTAAGAGAAGTCACAGACCAGGAAAAAGTTTTTACAGTACATTATCTAATAGAAAACTTGCATATAGGACATACAATCTCTGATAATAGTTTAAAAAAAAAAAAGTAACCCTTTTTTTTAATGGAAAAAACGCTTGAGCACTTAACAGAAGGAATACATAAAATTGGGCAATCAGTACTTTAAAAAATGCTCCATTTTATTAGCTATTGGGCACATGAAAATTTGCAGTGATACACACCTACCAGAATAGCTAAAGTTTAAAAAACTGAGAACATCAAATCTTGGCAAAGATGTGAAACAACCTGAACAGTCATGCATTGCTAGTGTTATGGCCTTGAGATAGGCCATGGCACCCTCTGGTGAAGAGGTACCCTCCCCATTCTCAGAGGAAAAAAGCATCATCTATAAAGACAAGGTGATTCCCAGAAGAATTCTAACAAATGGGCCTTGCTAGTTTTACCTCGATTTACTATAATTCCTTTATACTCCTTAAATTATCACATTCTTACATGAGTATCACTTGTCATCAGATCTAGTAGCATAAAAGTGCATAAGTCTGTTTGAGTCTTCATTTCCTTGTAAAGGCTCCTAAGAGTCTAAGAAAACTCCTCCTCTACAGAAGTAGGATTTTTCTTATATGGGTACCTTAGGCTAAATAATTATTACATTGACCTTATCCCTTAGAGTTTTCTCTAAATATATTGTCAGAAATTATCCCATCAAGTAACACAGTTCAAACTTGAAAATTGTCATTTCTCACTGGCTAAAGAAAATAATCCTTTTCAGAAACGAAGTCTTATTAGGGGGAAGAGTGAGAGGGAGAAAGAGAGAAAGGAATGATAACTATACCACAGGTATTTTATGCAGCAGCTTGCAGTCATATTACCAACTGAAAATGATACTGTTCCTGAAATTACTGAGCATTGGAAGTCTAAAAGGGTCAGGAAATTGGTTCATTCACTGCAATTAAATCTTCTGTCAGGAAGAGAAAAATAGAAATACTGGGTTCAGTAGTAACATCTTTTTATATCCTGGCTATCAGTCCTTTGTCAGATTTGTGTTTTGCAAATATTGATTCCTAGACAATGACTTGTCTATTCATTTTTTTTTAAAAAAAAATCTATGCCTTTTGGGCCTCCCTGGGGGCGCAGCGGGTTGAGCGCAGCGCTGTGAAGCTGTCTGCAGCCTCTGCAGCACAGGTTCGATTCCCGGCCAGCCAGGGAAAGTCCCATATGGCATGGCAGACCTCTCCTGTTGCGCCCGCTGCTCCATCTGCCTGTTCTGCTCCCTGCTCTGACTCTGGTGAACTCTCTCACCCTCTAGCTCCTCTGGTCTGTACCCCAGCTCGTGTATAAATAAATAAATCTTTAAAAAAAAAAAAACACTATGTCTTTTGGTGAACTGAAGTCTTTACTTTAGATGAAAAGTTACCACTTTTTTCGGTTATATTTTGTATGTAATTTTTTCTATATTCTGTGTAAAAAAAAAAAAACAACTTTGTTTCAAATTGACAGATAGTCTCCTGTGTTTTCTTCTCAAAATTTTGTTATTTCAACTTTTATATTTAGATCTAGGGTCCGTTTTGAATAATTTTTGTTTGTAGTGTGATTAAAGGATTGCTAGTCATTTCCGTTCATATGACTATCCATTTGTTACTGAATCTTTTGTTCTAATTTTTTTTCTTTCATTTTTGGACTATGATGACAAATATTGTTGGAAATCAAATGAAGTACATAATTGTGGGTGTTCTTCTGGGCTCTGTTTTTTCTAATATTTCAGTTATGCCAGTACTGCTGCTTAATTACTAGTCTTACAGTCAGGTAACATAAATTCTCCAACTTCGCTCTTCACATTTCAGGCTTCTTTGGACACTAGGTCTTTTGTATTCCAAAGCAATTGTTAAATTATTAAAATCAGTTTAATTCCTATGCACATAAACCTTGATGTTGCTATAATTGTGATTATATGTAATTTACAGATCAATTTGGAAAAAACTGATTTAATATTGTCTTACCATTCATGAACATGGTATGTCTTTTAATTTGCTGAGATCTTTTTAAACTTCTCTGAGTCATTGTTTAGTAATATAGTAGTTTTTAGTGTTGAGGCATTTCATATCTTTTGTTAAAATGTATTCCTAGGTATTTTAAGTTTTTTACATGCTTGAGTAAATAGCATTTCTTTTCATTTCCATTTTTTAAAAACAAAGCAATTTTTTACATGTAATATATATGTATTGTTCAGCTCTTAAGTGTATTAATCAATTCTAATGAGTGCATATTAAGATACGAGACATTATGTCACCCTAGAAATTGTGTTCCTTCAGATTCAGAGTACAGCCCTACTTCCAAAGGAAATTGGTATGATTTTTATCAACAAAAAATAATTTTGTCTGTTGGAAACATTCATATAAATGGAGTCATACAGCATTTACATTTGAAATTTAACTTCTTTCACTTAGTATGACACTTTTTTTTTTAAGATTTATTTATTTATACAAGAACGGGGTACAGGCCAGATGTGCGGGAGGGTGAGAGGATTCACCAGAGACAGAGTGGGGAACAGAACAGGCAGACTGATGAAATACACCACTGAGGGGAGCAGCGGGCGAGACAGGAGAGGTCTGCTTCACCATGTGGGATTCTCGCCAGCCGGCCGGGATCAAACCCACCCTGCAGAGGTTGCGGACAGCTTCTCAGTGCGGCGCTCAACCGCCTGTGCCACCAGGGAGGCCCTAGTGTGACACTATTGAGATCATTAGATCTTAATTTTTATTGATGAATAGCATTCAATCTATGCTTTTTGGTATGAACATACCAGAGGTCATTTCCATTTTCCTGTTGATGAACACCCGGGTTGTTTTCCACTTCAGGCTTTTTAATGAATAAAGCCACGCAAACATTTTTGATTAGAGTTTTTTAATGTGTAAATTTTATTGTACACAAAGTTTATGCCAGTAAAAATTGGGGGAAGGGAATCAGATTGCAAAAGAAGATCAGAAATTTCACCATTTATGTGAAATCCCAATCTTTGTTCTCCACAGCTTAGATAACTGCATGTCATAAGCATATTTCAGAAAGGAATTCAATGGTAATAATAACAACATGACCACCACTTATTGAGCCCTTGTTAACTTCACACATCATAGGCCATGTTTAAAAGATAATAATTTAATCAACAAGTATTTGCTTATTTTACCATGTAGAAGAAAATTGGTCAGAGATCAGAATAAAAGAATTAATATCCTCAAGAAGTTTACATTCTAAATGGATTACATAGCTTTCATATCATATCTATATCTGGTCAATCCTACAAAGCTAGGGTTTGTTTTTTTTTAAGATTTATTTGTGTTGTGCATACAAGAGCTTGGGTACAGGCCAGAGGTGCAGGGGGTGAGAGGATTCACCAGAGACAGAGTAGGGAACAGAACAGGCAGACTGACTGAACTACATTGCTGAGGGGAGCAGCAGGAGAGGTCTGCTGTGCCATGTGGGTTGCTCCCTGGCTGGCCGGGGATCAAACTCCTGCTACAGAGACTGCAGATTGCTTCATAGTGTGGTGCTTAACCCCTTGCGCCACCAGGGAGGCCCTACAAAGCTAGTTTTTAAAGAGAAGTTTAAATATTTCTTTAGATAACAGCAAACCTAATAGGGACTTTTAGGCTGATTATTAAAGACATAAAATTTAAAACAAGGAAGTTCATATTGTATACCATTCTGAGCAAATGAATTTCAGAACAGTCATAAGTAAATTAAAACTCATTCAAAGAAGAAATTGTAAATAGTAAAGTAACTTGCAATGTGGAGAATGGCCGAAGGACCTACAATTACTTTGTTTTAAAAAAGAGAGAACTACAGTAACATGAGAAGTACATTCACATATTTGAACTATAATTTGGTTTCTTATTTGTCCTTTTTACTCCCAGATGATTATTTTTAAATTGTGGAAAAGTAATCAGTGTGATGTTCTATAACTTTTAAGGTTCAAACTTTGAACAGTAAGCAAAAGTTAACCAATCTTGATTTTTTTAACTTAAAATGGAATATTCTCATAGTATAGAGGTTGATAGAGAATGAGTTCCTTCTCACTGGATGTATTCAAGGAAAGGCTTGAAAATTTTCAAGGGATTTTTTAAATGGAGGATAGAGCATCTGTTGTTTGGAAAAAAAGGACTTTAAAATGTCCTTTCAATTTTGTGAGCACTCTAGTGAATAAAAAACTTTGCAAGTGACACTGATAATCCGTCTAACATTGGAAGTCAGAACTTACTATTGACATTGCTATATGGTTTAACATTTTATTGCAATGGTACTTAGACTAAATGTTGAAAGTATAGACAGCAAATATTTGAATTGATACAGTGATCTGGTATGCAAGGCATTTGGATAGATTAATGGTAATGATGATAATGGCTAGTATATAACAATACAAAGCATTATACGAAACAACTTACAAACACTTCATTTGGTCCTACTTAGTGAAAAAAGTGTTCTTGCTGCTTTTGCTATTGTTATTCCTCCTATTTGAAACTGAGAAGCCTAAAGCCTCAGGAAATAACATATCACAAAGTTTCATAGCTGACGACGCATGGCAGAAAGAATAGATAATTAAGGTAGTGATGGCACTAATGTTCAAAGTAATAAACTTATGTGGACTGTTTTCCAAAGGAAGCCATGATTATTTTAGAACTAGGAAATAGTGTCAAGATATTAGGTGTCTTGAAGTGAAAGAACAAGTGCACGAAGTAATAAGGAATTGATGGTTTTGTAAGAATAGGTATGTCAAAGTTGACTATTGATGTGAAGATTTCTGACATTAAGTGGTTCCCGGTACTAATAACTCTTTTTGGGAGAAGATTATTCAGTGGTAATTGGTGGATTTTTGAGGTGGCAAAAGTTAAGAAGACTTAATATAGGCTGTTGGGTCATTGGTGAAGCTATCCAAGAGATGATTCATTCACGAGGTAGCATGTGAAAAGGCCATGCACAATAACTGGCACTTAGTAGGCATTCAGAAAATGTTTGAATATGAATACTGTGGTTTGGGAAAGAGCACATTAACATGGGTAATAAGCAGTCAGCTTCCTGCAGAGTGATCTTCTGCACTTTGTGACTTACTTGAAATGTAAGTAAACTAGATTCTTTTGTGAAAGGAAAGTTTCATCTTAAAATCAGTAGACAATTTTCTGTTTGAGTTATAAGGCCAAAGAGTAATATTATGCAAGGGTTATTTGGCAGGGAAGAAAACTTTTTTTCCTGTTTTCTCTATAAACCTTTTTGAAGTATTTGTTTTTTAAATTTTATGTTCAAAGAGCTATAAGGTAGGTGTCTTAAATGACCAATTCAAGATAATTTACTTAGTTGTCCAACTTAGGACAGTTCTGCAAACTGACAGAACCATTGGTAGCAAATACTGAGGCCATATTACCACATCAAAAATATGTAAGTTTGAGGGCCTCCCCTGGTGGCACAGCGGTTGAGCACTGGGCTGCGAAGCTGCCAACAGCCTCTCCAGCTCCGGTTTGATCCCCAGCTGCTGGAGAGGTCCCACATGGTGCGCAGACCTCTCCTGCTGCATCCGCTGCTCCCCTCAGCAGTGTACTTTGGTCCTTCTGGCTGTTCTGCTCCCCACTCTGGCTCTAGTGAATTCTCTCACCTTGCTCTTCTGGCTGTACCCAGTGCTTGTATAAATAAATAAATCTTTAAAAAAAAAATAATATATATATATATATATATATATATGTTTGAGCAGATTTGGCAACAGCGCAGAACCTTGACCAGATTAGCTCCGGTGGAGCTGCTGGTGGCCCATCTAGCTTTATTGGATGCAAAGTGCTCCATAAAACTTTCTAATTTTACTTTTGGTGGCACGTAGTGCTATTTGGGAACACTGTTTCCAAAATTATTCTTTTGCAAACTTATTTGAGGAGGGAAATAATTATTAAATAATGACTGGAGATTAGATGCCATCTTTAAAAAAATGAAAAAGGGGGTGACCACAGACCGGGTATTACTTAATAATAAGGGATTGCTGTCACATCTTGGAGGTGTAAGAAGAGCTGAGAAATAAATCTTTTTTTTTTTTTTTTTTTTTTTTAAAGGGCCTCCCGGTGGCGCAGTGGTTGAGCTTGGGCTGCAAAGCTACTGGCAGCCTCTGCAGTGCTGGTTTGATTCCTGGCCACCGGAGAGGGTCCCACATGGCGTGCAGACCTCTCCTGCCGTGCCTGCTGCTCCCCTCAGCAGTGTGCTTTGTCAGTCTGCCTGCTCTGCTCCCCACTCTGGCTCTGGTGAATTCTCTCACCCTCCCGCGCTTCTGACTATACCCAGTGCTTGTATAAATAAATAGATCTTTTTTAAAAAAAAAGAAGAGCTGAGAGATGGAAGAATTAAAGTAGGAGCAACAGAATGCTGACAGTTGTTAAAGTTTTAAGAAAGGTACATGAAGGTTCATTATACTTTTGTCTTCTGCTTTTGTTTATATTTGAAAATTTCAGATGTCTAGTATTGAGTGTTTAAGTTCAGAAGTAAAGCACGCATAACTATATACCTAGTGCTATGTTGAATTTTGTTTTACTCTTAATTGTACTCATGAAAATGCAAGGGATTGGGAAAAGGGGTTCCTTTTTACTGGAGGTGAAAGCTAGCATTGAAGGGAAAGGGAGTGACTTCAAAATATTAGAACTCTACTGAAAATTTTAGGACTACATAACACCATTTCCAGGAAAGTAAAAGAAAAATGGCTTTTCTTTATCTCCTATTCTTCTAACATTTGTTTGTGCTTCCTGTAACTGACTCCTTTGTAGTCACAGAAGAAAAGGCTCAAAAGCATATACTGGTAGTTTTGCAGGAAGACTTTTAGAAGGCCTTTTTACAAGGAAGTTTCTAATTTCAGACGTTCAGAAAAAATGTTCATGTAGGAGATGTGCTTCGAGTATGCTCAATACTGACCTCATGAAAGTCTGTCTTCAAGAAATCCCTTAAAGCATTTTTGGAAGTGGACACTCTTTTGGAACCCTGTAACATTCTAAAAGAAATTAATTCTTATTGAATATTTGTAGTTACTTAAATACTGGTTGTACTAAAATGGCTTTTAAGGGATTCTCTTCATAGTTCTTTTTATTTTTTAGAATCTTTATTTATTTACAATGCACATCTCCCGTCTTTGTATCTTTTCATTGGCTAATAACAGGATTTGGAGAAAAGTTCCAAGAAAAAAATATTGAAAATAGGGCCTCCCCGGTGGCGTAGCGGTTGAGTGCTGGGTTGTGAAGCTGGCTGCAGCCTCTGCAGCGCTGGTTTGATCCCCGGCTGCTCCCTGGCCACAGGAGGAGGGTCCCACATGGCGGGCAGACCTTTCCTGCTGCCCACTGCTCCCCTCAGCAGTGTACTTCGGTCCTTCTGCCTGCTCTGCTCCCTGCTCTGGCTCTGGTGAGTTCTCTCACCCTGCCGCTCTTCTGACTATACCCAGTGCTGGTATAAATAAATAAAAAATAAAATAAAATCTTAAAAATAAAAAAATAAAAATAAAAATAAATATTGAAAATAAAATATTAAGATGGTAAAATTTCCCTCTGTAACTGGTAATGTTAAAAATTTGGGAAACTTAACCTGCTAAGATAACTATGTTTTAGTAATTTAATAGTACCTAAGTAGTTCTGTTCCTTTTCTTTTTCATGTCAGAGAGATTGATCTGATTTTGTTGCCAGGATACATTTGATAGATGACTGTCATTATCTTCTCAAACCTGCATGACACTCTTAAGTATAGAAAATGATAATTAAATTTTCAAGAGAACATGTTGAGATTATAAGATTTGGGACTTGTAAAAGAACAAACAGCAGTTGGCTAGTAGTGACTGGTGTTTTTTATTGACCCAGGGAAGGAATAGAAGTGTTTCAGGTTTTCTTTTACTTTGTTTCTTTGTACAGCCCCCCAACCCCCCACCCCAATTAATATATTGTCCAAACTGTTGGTAATGACTTGGAACTATTCAGGTTGCACAAAGCATTTAATGAAATCTTGTCTTAGACAAAACACTAGAGAGGATCATAATTAATGTCTCATTTTCTGCCAGTTGCTATTGATTACTCATTCAAGATCCCTTTGTTCTCAGAATGATAACAACTATAGTTTGCATCACTATCTAATGAGATTCTCAGGATAGAATTCTTTAACAACATGCTGATAATTGCTAACATATCCCTGGAATTTCAATGTAAATTAATTTGCATCATAATACAATTATTTCACAAATGCCAGTGCTTTCCAAATTTGAAATTTATTACAATCTGTTTTTAATCATTTGGGGAAAATTAACAGAAGACTGATATATTATTGAAGCCCAAAGTCCAACATTTATATTTTGTTCTGAGTTCCCCTCATCCTCTGAGATTTTGATTTGTAACTGAAAGGCTTGTCACTTTTCAGTTCCCTTCTCATAATCTCTGACACTTCAAGTAGATTTACAGCTAAACTAAATTGTGATATTTCTAATTTAAAAGAACAGTTGCAAATATAAATATACTATACTAATTTTGCTCTTAGGATCATTTTGTTTCTTCGTCCCTCAGTGACAAAAGAAATATATGATATATAGTAGAAAAAATTCAGCTGAGAAATCTTAACAGTTTATGTATTTTATCATGATTTATACCTTTCTAACCCTTTGATTATCATACTCCCTCCTCAAAAATACAAATCTAGAAACAGCTGCCTGCCTTTATGTATTCAAACTGCATAACATTTCAGGAATATAAGATAGGCATGAAATTAAGGAATTCTATAGAATGTGCACAGAGCAGGGTTTCATGAGTCCATGTTAAATATTTTAAATTGTTTGAAATATGTGATAACATAATGAACTCTCCATCTTATTTTTCAAGGAAAAAAATTAGTGATGTCAGTGGTTCAAAATGTTAATCATAATATGAGACTAATTATTTTTGACATACAGTCCACTAGTTCCTTATTTAATCTGAAGTTATGAATGAATATCAAAGCATACTTAGTACAGTATTGGGCCAAGCCATTTAATGGTAAAAAAAGCATTTCTGAGGAAGCAAGTTATGTTTATCAAGATTTCAAACACTCTCTTTTAAGGGTAAAGAATATCTAAATTATTGTGTGATTCTGAATCCTTCTGGCTATTGAGTAGCACCGTTTTCATTTACAAAGATGTTTTTCTGCCTTCTTATTAAATCACATTTAGTACCTTTCAATATAATCAAGAAGAGGAGCATTAATAAATGATGTTGGCCAAGACTGTTGCTTTATTCCTCTTCTTTACTTTTTAGTCAGTATCATCACAAAGGCTTACACTGAACAGCCTTTTCAAGTTCACATTTATATCTGATTTCTTGGGTACCTGAAGAGGGAGAGAGAACTTTTACAAAAATTACCATACTTATACTAAAGTATCATGTAAGGAAATAAATATTTTTATTTATAGTAGATGTTTGTCATACACAATTCAAAATGAAACTTACTGTAGATATTATTATAATATGCTAGCCTATATTAGCATTTCAGGGATTACCCTTTATTGAGTATTCGTGATTAGATGCGTCTTTCACAGATGAGGGTCTATATGACTTTCTAAAAAGATGCTTTTTAAAGCATGTCTTAAGAAACTTTATGCATTGTCACTTCAGAATACTAATTCTTCTTAAAATAAGACAATTTGGCAGAATAAAACTGCACTGCTAGCTCCATATCCTTTGGGATACTTGTGTATTCTTTTTGCCTGAGGTACCTCCAGGACAAGATCAGTGGCAATCAATAGTGCTTCTCATTTGTTTTAGGCAGACAGGAAAATCAATAATGTGAACTGATATGTAACTTTATTTTAAGAAAAGAATAAACAGTTTATTAGGTATGTTTTGTGTTACCAAGATGTTTGAAAAATCATGTAAAGGAAAAAACACTATTTTGTAGTAGTAAAATATCAAAATGTTAGGTCTATACAGTTTAGTCCTTGATATTTTTAATCATAATTTCCACCAGTTTCATGGCAGTTATTATCTAAATTATCAAGTTCTTATGGAAAGAAACCCTGTCTTAAACTTATTTTGTATAATAGTACTGAACAATTCATTTTGGTTGACATGATAAAATATGTTCTTGTGGGAAAATGATTATTGCTGTGATTAGGATCACTGAATGAAGAAAGCTTTTTTGGCTCTAGTACTCCATGTAGAACACGAAGACTATAAATCCCTGGTCACGTCTCTACATTTGTGTACAATGAAGAGAATAATTTATCAACACTAAACTGGTAACTTTTTCTTCAAAAACAAAAACTTTTTCTTCCTTTATTCCATGCATATATACAAAATCTACCAGTATGTGCTTTAAAGGGTAACTCAGCCTAAGTACTGTAACCCACAAATTCATTTAGAGGTTACTTATGTTTTTTCAAGTTAACAATCTTATACATGGTAGATTCCAGGAAGTTTTCTTGTATGGAGGAAAGAGCCTCTTAGACCTAGATGAAAATTGGGGTTCTTCTACTTACTATAACATATAAAAATCTATATAATACTTAATAAGATTGCAGTAGTATTAACTGAAATGGTACATCTGAAAGAGTGCTAGTATACCCATGATATTTATTCTGATCTTCTTTAACTTTTTATTTTGAAAAATTCACACATATAGAAAACTTATAATTAGCATCCATATGCTCTTAAGTTTCATCAATTAACATTTCACATTTGTGCATCCATTCCTTTTCTTTCATTCAGTGTTTGTATGTATGTGTGTACTGGATAGTTATACACACAGATACATACAATTCTGCTGAATCATCTGAGAGTAAGTTGCTATATTTTTATTCATGATTTAGATTGATACAGCTTGAATCTGTCACATTCTACTCTTTAGATTTGCCCTCTAATTGTGAATTCTCTCTCTAGGGACCTGTCTATTCTCTTTCCTATTTCCAATAGTCTATCTTACCATAACCATTGGGAGTTGTAACTCAACCAGCTTGGATTCAGGGAAGACAAGGTCTCTTTACTTAAGACAAAGAAGGAGCAGAATAAAACATGTCATTCGTCTTTGACATGAAGAAAGTCTTCATTCTTTGATGATATTTGGAGTGTGATAATAAACAAGGGAAAAAAATAAGATTCAATTTTTTGTTTTCACTAAGGCCTACAATTATGCTACTCACTTGTACTGAAGCCTTTTGACTTCTCTCAGCAACCATGTGAGCTTTTAGTCCTATACCCTTTTTTAGAAAAAGAAACATTCATTAATATTAAATAATCTGCCCTCATACAGTCAGAATTTGAACTTAAGGTACCTAATTCCAAAACCTGTTTTGTTTTCAGGATATCAAAGTTTTCATCTACTTTTAGGAATGTGAAAAAAAAAAATGTACTTTTCTATTCACACTTAGATTATTTTATACCTTTGTTAGACTTTAAAAAAGATTTATTTATTTATGCATGGAAGAAATGGGGTGTAGGCCAGAGGTGCGGGGAGTGAGAGGATTCATCAGATATAGAGTGGGGAGCAGAACAGGCGGCTCTACTGAAATACACTGCTGAGGGCGCCTCCATGGTGGCACAAGTGGTTAAGACACAGCACTATGAAGCAGTCCACAGCCACTGCAGCATGAGTTCGATCCCCGGCCAGAGAGGTGACCCACATGGCACAACAGACCTCTCCTGACTCGCCAGCTGCTCCCCTCAGCAGGGTATTTCAGTCAGTTGGCCTGTTCTGCTTCCCACTCTGTCTCTGGTGAATCTTCTCGCCCTCCCCCGACATCTCTGTCCTGTACCCCATTTCTTGTATTTTTAAAAAAGAAAAAAGGAAAACAGAAACACTGCTGAGGGGGACAGCAGCCAAGACAGGGGAGATCTGCTGTGCCATATGTGGGTTAGCTCCCAGGCCGTGATTGAACTCAGGTCACAGTGGTGATGGGGCTGAGACTGAACCCCATCGCTACCAGGGAGGCCCTATTATGACTATTATTTGGCTTGTTTGGAAAAAAAAAAACTCATTTGCTATATTTTACTCAACTGAACTTTTTACCTGTATCTTATAACTTAAGCAGAGAGATTTCATGATCCTCCAAACTCAGTTTTTTGTCCCTCCAACAAAATATTGCATGTAGAGTCAATAAACTTTTTCTGAAGAGTCATGTGGTGTATATTTTAGGCATTGAAGACCATACATCCTCAGTTGCAGTTATTCATCTTTTCCATTGTAGTATGAAAACAGTTTTAGCCAGTGCATAAATGAGTAAGTGAGACTCTGTTCCAATAAAAGTGTTTTTAAAAACAGACCCAATTTGATCAGCAGACCTTGGTTTGTTGACTCCCTAATGCAAATCATCATCTTATATGAGAGTTAAAGTTCAGATGCCAGGAAATTGGTGTAAGGAGCACTGTTAAAAGACATGAATGCCCATCTCCTCTCGTGTGTTTATGTGTATACAATAAGCAGTTTCATATGTACCTTCCACATGAGAGAAAACAGATGAAATAATAAATGCAGCAGGTATCTTATTACACATTATCATGAAACACCAGTTTTGAAATGAGCAGGGAATAGCCTATTAAAACTCTAGTAATATTTAAAGGAAATTTTTTGGGTTGCATATGCCCTGTCCAAAAACATGTGGTAATAATATGCTCCATCTAGCATTTTATAAGCCATATTTGAGGAATGTTGAATGTGCCCAGAATAAGGAAGAAAGGAGAGAAAGAGAGAAACACAAAGCAGTTGTTACCATGGAAATTTCACTATAATATCATTGTGAGACTTGATAATTCCTTGGTCACACTACTCTTACAAATATACTCAGGAGATCTGTTGCTAATGGTGTAATACACTATGTGTGGTGTGATTGTTTCCTCAATTTTGTCATTTCTCCAGAAATTAGTAAACTTAAGGGAAAATATTTCTCCTTTTATGTCTGATTATCACACCTTTCCCCCATGTATCTTTCCCAACCTGTTGAACCCTATACTTATTACAATTTGTGCAATTAATGCTGAATAATTACATTGGAATTAGAGTCTTTTCATGTACACATCACAGTGGTGACTCATTCTGTTCTTATTTATAAAGGAAATACATTATCTCTGCTCAAAGAATTTAACTTTTGAGAAGTCTGGAAGAAAATTAATTTAATTATAAGCATTTCTGAAAGATACATTAACCTTTGACTGGTTTATTAGTACATTGATTATTTCATATGTGCCCCAGCATTGTTCAGTAGACTTAAAAAATGAATTAGCCAATGAAAGTGAAAAGACAATATAGCAAAACATTTGAGATGCAGTGAAAGCAGTGATCAGAAGGAAATTTATAGTTATGAATACCAGTGTTTAAAAAGAAGATCTCACACCAGTAACCTAACTTTACACCTTAAAAGCCTAGAAAAAGAACAAACCAAACATAAAGCACATGAAGTGAAGGAAGTAAATAGAGAACAGGAAAAAATTATTGAACAATTATTTATTTATGCATACAAGAACTGGGGTACAAGTCAGAGGTGTGGGGAGCGGGGATGAGAGGATTGACTAGAGACACAGTGGGGGAGCAGAACAGTTAGACTGACTGAAATACACTGCTGAGGGGAGCAGGGGGCAAGATAGGAGAGGTCTGCTGCGCTATGTGGGTAGCTCCCTGGCCAGCTGGGATCAAACTCATGCTGCAGAGGCTGTGCTTAACCCCTTGCGCCACCAGGGAGGACCCAGAAAAAAATTTTTAAATAAAGACTAGAAAACAATATGATGAACAAAAGCAAAAGTTATTTCTTTGGACTGATCAAAATTGATAAACTTGTAGCTGGATTAACTTTAAAAGTTTAATTACTAAAATTAGAAATGAAAATAGGAAGCATTACTACTGACCTTAGAAAATTAAAATGGATTATAAAAGGATACTATTAATAGTTGTATGCTAATAAATGAGATAATCTAGATGAAATGGAAAAATTTCTAGAAACACACACACACTAACAAAATTGGTTCAGGAAGAAATAGAAAAATGTGGGCAGAGCTAAAACAAGTAAAGAGGTTGAATCAGTAATTAAAAGTCTTACCAAAATAAAAAGCCCAGGACCAAAATGGCTTTACTATTGAATTATACCAGTCATTTAAAGAGCATTAGCACTGATTCTTTGTAAACATTTCTTAAATCATTTTATGATGCCAGTATTACCCTTACACAAAGCAAGACAGAGATACCACAGGAAAAAGGAAACCACATCGGTATCCTTTTTGTCTGTTAATGTGTGAAAATCCTCTACATAATACTAGCAAGGTAAATTCAGCAACATATTAAAATGTGTTTTATCTCAGGTATGCAAGGGTAGCTCAGCTCTCTATATAAGAATTGTTGTAATTTATGAAAGGGGGAAATTACATGATTATGTCAATGATGCAAAAAAATGCATCTGAGAAATGATGCTTTCATAATAAAAATGCTTAGTAAATAAAGAGTAGGTTGGATCTTCATCTTCTTGATAATAGTCATTTATGGAAAAACCCATTGCGAAGGTCATGCTCAATGGTTAAAGCATGAAAGCCTTTTCCCCAAAGTCAGAAATAAACAAGGATGTCCACTTATACCATTTAAATTCAGCATCTTACTGGAAGTTGTTAACCAGAGCAGTAAGTCAAGAAAAGGAATAAGAGGCATCCAATTTATAAAGTAGTAAGTAAAACTATCTCTATTTGCAAATGATAGTATCTTATATAGGGAATACACAATAAAATTAGGAGAGCTAATGAATGAATTTAGTGAGTTGCAACATTCAAAGTTGACACATAAAAATTGCAATTAATTGTAAAAATCAAGTGCAGTTAATTATATACTAATAATGAAGGGCCAAAAATAAAATTATGAAAACAACTGCTGTTACAAGAGCATCCCAAAGAGCCTCCCCTGGTGGCGCAGCGGTTGAGCACTGGGCTGCGAAGCTGCCCGCAGCCTCTGCAGCGCTGGTTCAATCCCCGGCCGCTGGTGAGGGTCCCACATGGCGCGACAGACCTCTCCTGCTGTGCCCACTGCTCCCCTCAGCAGTGTATTTCGTCAGTCTGCCTGTTCTGTTCCCTGCTCTGTCTCTGGTGAATTCTTTCACCCTCCCACACTTCTGACTGTACCCAGTGCTTGTATAAATAAATATATAAATCTTTTAAAAAAAGGAAAAACAAGAAAAACAAGAGCATCCCAAAGAGTAAAATGCATAGTAATATATTTAATTACAAGGTTTAAGACTTGTACACTGAGAAATACTAAGCTTCACTGAGAAAAAAATTAAGAAAACTTAAAAAATGGAAACACATTCAAAGTTTGCTGAATGAAAGACTTAATATTGTTAAAAAGGTAGAACAGTAGTAAGTCCTCATTTAATGTCATTGATAGATTCTAAGAAACTGCAACTTTAAGTGATATGACATACAGTGAAATCAATTGTACCACAGGCTAATTGTCATAAACTAGTGCAACTTTCTGACCCACATTTCTAATCACAAAATCATAACCAGACTTTCTAAATAAACGCTATAACAGTTCTAGTTTTAAACAGTAATCTGTAGTTATTCATCATTTTCCAACCTGCTTATTTAGTTCAGTGGACTCAAAGCAAGAACCAGCCCTGAATAAGAGTCCTTCCATTGTAGGGTACACTCGAATACACATCAGTACTCACTCAGACTTGGACCATCAAGACACATGCCAATGAACCTAATGTACACATATTTGAAGAAACCAGAGTACACAAAGAAAACCCACACTGACATGGGGAAAACATGTAAACTCCATACACAGTGGACCCAATTGAGAATTGATATTTTTCTCATCAGCTTTATAACAAAATGACCTTGAGCAAAAGTGGCATTATTTAAAAACCTGCTGTACTCCCCAACACAATGTACAGATTTAGTGTGGTCCCTGTGGAATTTCAAGGAAAACCAAAATAGCCAAAACAGTATTGAAAAAAAAAATAGTATTTAAAAAAAAAAACAAACCAGTATTTAAAAAAAAAAAAGATATACAGTGGACCATCAGGTTCATGAAAAGATGCTGAACATCATTAACCATTAAGAAAATACAAATTAAAACTACACTAAAAATACCTCTTCTTACTCATGAGGATGGCTATAATCAAAAAAATAAAATTAACAAGTCTTAACAAAGATGTGGAGAAATGATAACCCTCATATATTGCTGCAATATGAAATGGTTCAGCCACTGTGGAAAACACTTTGGTAGTGCCTCCAAAAGTTAAATATAAAATTACCATGTAATTCTGTAATTCCACTCCAGATCTATACAACCCCAAAGAATTGAAAACTGATACTCAAGTACTTCTGCACTAATGTTCATAGTAATGCTATTCACAGTAGTCCAAACCTGGAAACAACCAGAATGTCTTATCAATGAATGAGTAGATACAAATTGCAGTATATTCACAAAATGGAATATTTTTGAGCCCTGAAAAGGAATGAAGAACTAACAAGTGCTACAACATGGATGCAATCTGAAAACATGCTGTAGGAAGGTCACATATTATTTGATTATATTTACATTTAATATTCAGAATAGGTAAATCCATAAATACGGAAGGAGATTGATTAGTGATTGCCAGGGACTGGAGGAGAGGAGGGATGGGAGTATTTGTTTTATGTGTATGGAGTTTCCTTTTGGGTGATGAAAATGTTCTGTAACTAGATAGTGATGGTTGTATAACACTATGAATATACTAAATGTTACTGGAAACTTTAACATGGGTTCCTTTTATCTTATGCAAATTCTACCTCTAGCAGAAATTCACTTATATCATTGAACAGTGTGATAAACTGAAATCAGAGTTTTTCCTTTACTATTAGATTGAAGGCAAGGGCAGGGCTAATAAGATTTATGTTACAAAGTTCTACAGACTCTTTCTGACTGTATCAGAGATTTATTTCTCAGTACTTTTATGATACTTAGTGACTAAAAGGACAGCTATTAAGAGTATCATGGTGGCAGAGAGGGTTATAAATTCAGGGTAAGAGGATAGTCAGTGTCCCAGAGTTAATTCAGCTTTGTTCATTGAGCGCATCCTCTCATGTGTAAGTAGTTCCCTTCTTGTTTGAGGTCTTCTCTTTCCCTCATCTTTCAAGTCTGTATGAGCCACTTCATCTTAACTACCACAAAACTTAAAGTCAGATTCTGCCAAATTAACCTCATTTGCTTTATAAAAGTGTTCCTGGGTTAGTATGACAGGATCATGGAGTCTCTGAATTTCAGTGAAGCACCTGACAAAGTCTCATCATAGTATTGTAGCTCGCTCTTCAGCATTGTCATTATGATATTTTGTGGGTTTTTTTTGAAATCATATACTTGATGTTCAGATTAAAAAACAGCTAGTAATTGCATTGGTTGACAGAATCTAAAAATGAAAGGAGTAAATGATTATTATGGTTTAACTACAACAAGATGATTTGACTAAAAGTAAATGTTAAGTCATGTCCTTGGGACTTAAAAAAACTGAACAAGGACAGTTAAAGCACATGATTTAATAGCAACATAGGCAGTAAAGAGTAATAGGGTGTGATCACTGTTAACCTCTCAATATGAGCTAATACTAATAGGTTAAATAAATGTAATGTTGAAAATTATTTCACACTAATCAGGCCACATCTGAGGCATAATCTTCCATTCCATTTTGCAAGAGACTTTGATAAACTGAAAATAAATCCAGACAACTGTGTCAAGGATGGTAAGGAAGACGTTCAAACCCATGCTGTAAGACACAGTTGAAGAAAATTGAACTCTAGTGGCAAGTCTTAATAATATTGACATACTTGAAATGATGAAAGCTATCAAAAAAGAACAGAATTGACTACTTTGTATGGTTATAAAAATACTTTTTTTGTAATTTTTTTTTAATTAATTTATTTATACAAGCACTGGGTACAGTCAGAAGCACGGGAGGATGAGAGAATTCACCAGAGCCAGAGCAGGGAGCAGAACAGGCAGAAGGACCGAAGTACACTGCTGAGGGGAGCAGTGGGCGGCAGGAGAGGTCTGCGTGCCATGTGGGACCCTCGCCTGGCGGCCGGGGATCGAACCGGCCCTGCAGAGGCTGCGGGCAGCTTCGCAAGCCAGCGTTCAACCGCTGTGCCCCTGGGGAAGCCCTGGTTATCAGAATACTTAACCAAAAACTGGGTGGTCACTTTTTTAAAATATTGATGATTGAAGAGTAAAGCCTCAAATAACTTTAAGTGTCTTTCAATCCTAAGACTGTATAGATCTACATAACTACTAGAAAGGAGGCAACATAAAGATGGGGAAAGTGAAATATAAGTTTAAAACAATGGCCTAATAGAACTCAAATAAGTACTTATTGGATGCTTCCTCAGATCATACCATAGTTTAAGGTGTTAACTTAAAAAAAAATTGTTACTGTTAATAATTAAGTGTTTAGGTTAGTTTCAAGGGGAAGATAACTCGTTACCTTGGTCTTATTTTATAGTCTAGTCTCCTGAGACAAGATCTAGGCCTTGGAAGCCCAGCACAGTTGTCTTCTTCAGGAAAACCTGGAACACCATACTACTCATTCTCTGCCACAAGTTCCAGGAGAAGACCCCTCCATGACTCCGCAGCACTTGGTGAGTGTATCTGTTGCACAACAAATCCCACCCTACAAAGTTTTCCCTTCCCCCCATTTATATTTCTGACAATATTTTAATTAGAAGAAATCTATTTTCTTAGTTTACATACTTCAGTAAAATTGTTAAATTTCTTACTTTTACAAATATAAGTGTTAAAGGTTAGATAATTTAGGTTGGCTGTATTGATGACTTAAATCTCCAAAGTCATATAACAAGTTTCACATAATTTCTTTCTCTTGTTTGGTCATCCGTTCAGATGAACTTAATAAAAAACAGGACTTTTGAAATGGGACTAGTTTTTCCTCTTAGGTGCTAATATTAACACCTTAATTTTTGACTAAAATTAATATACTGCTGAACAATTTACAAAGTGGTTTTATGTATATTCTCATTTAATCACTAGAATAGACTTGCAAGTTAGTCGCTGTAATCCTAGATTTAACATAAAACTAAGGCAGAAGAGAGAACACATTCATATTATTAGTAGGTAGTTTATATCTAAGATTTTTCTGACTCCAAGTCCAATGTTCTTTATATATTATTTGCTCCTACTTACCACTTTAAAAAAAAAATCAAGGTAAAATTAACCATGTTGAACTGTATAATTCAGTAAGATGTAGTACATTCACAATTCTGTGCAATCGTCATCTCTGTGTAGTTCCAAGACATCACCTCAAAATGAAACTCAGTACTTACTAAGCATTCAACCCTCATTTTTTTAAACTTACCTCTTTTATGTCTTATACATAACCTACCTAACCTAGTTTGTTTTCTGTGACTGCTTACAACAAGCCTCATGTATCCTCAAATCTGTGTTTAAATGTGGTAATTTTTGATGATTCCTACCAAAGAATCCTTTATGCAAGAAAATTAAAGTTGTGAAGCATGTTTATGTTTTTTTCTTAAATATTTATTTATTTAAGCTTACTAGAACTGAGATACAGGCCAAAGGTGCAGGGGATGAGAGGATTCACCAGAGAGAGTGGAGAGCAGGACAGGCAGACTGACTGAAATACACTGCTGAGGGGAGCAGCAGGCGAGACTGGAGAGGTCTGCTATGCCACGTGCGTAGCTCCCTGGCTGGCCAGGGATTGAACTCATACTGCAGTGGCTAGCAATGGCTTGATAGTGCTGTGTCTCCAACCCCTGTGCCACCAGGGAGGCCCTGTAAAAAATCATGTTTATATTAAGGATCAACCAGCTTGTAAAATAAATATAGTCCTCCAAAGAAAATGTTATTTTTTTCATAAACCTTTGTTGACTCTCCAACTTAAGTATATCTCTTCTGTCAAACCTGTATTTTGGTAAGTATCCCTAGACTCTAAGGATATGAAAGGGCACAGTGATCAATTATCTGGTTCAGCATGGAGGACTCTCATTAGACATACTCATTTCTCGATATTGTGGGTGATTTAGTATATGTACTGTTAGTGTGAGCCTAGATGATTAAAACAGTATACTGGTTTTGCACTGTAATGGTTCTTTGTTATTAAAGAGTTAATAATTTATAAAATGAGGCCTCCCCTGGTGGTGCAGCCTCTGCAGCGCCAGATCGATTCCCAGCCTCTGGTGAGGATCCTACATGGCGCACAGACCTCTCCTGCTGCGCCCGCTGCTCCTCCCAGCAGTGTGTTTCGTCAGTCTGCCTGTTCTGCTCCCCGCTCTGGCTCTGGTGAATTCCCTCACCCGCCCGCGCTTCTGACTGTACCTAGTGCTTGTATAAATAAATATATAAATCTTTAAAAAAAAATAATTTATAAAATGTCTTTTTCCCATCTCCTGCCCTTTTATCCTAACTGTATTAGTCAGAGTAGAAACATTCGAGTCTAGATGCATCATTGTCACTATAAAAATCTTGCTGTGAGAGCACATACAGAAAGCACTAATATAAACCAGTGAACTGTTACTACAAATTCGGAGAGAAAAAACTACTGAAATAACTAGGAAAGTGGGGTGGGAGCGACTTTCTAACTCATTTTCCAAAAGTTAAAGCTTGTATCTTCCTCATTTTCATCTTGATGATGATGATGATAGACACTATAGTCTCCTCCAAGCCAGGCACTCTGTTGTGCATAATACTACATCTTTACAAAACTTCTGTGAAGTACTATTAATCTCTCATTATAAAGGAAAATTCTAGACTCAGGAAGCCAAGTAACTTAGTCAAGGCTTGGTCTCCAGAGAGACCCCCTCATATCTTGTGTAAATACTATTTAGTGGAATATTATTCCATTCTCCATTGTTCTTTCTCAGCCTTAGTCTTTCCTTCTTAGTATTGCAGTTACTCACAACATCTGAGACGTCAGAGATCATTTAGACCAACTTCAGCATCTTCTCAAGCTATTTAGATGCTTCAGGAAATCAATTCTGCAACACAGTATCCAACTTGCCATCATTTTGCTATAGATTTTAATATAATCTAATAATCATGCTAAAACTAAGGTCACTCTCTGTTAAACACTGCCCTAAACATCTTTCCTATATTATCTTTATTACATTAACTTCAGAAGCTGGTTAAGTCCTTTTTTACCTACAAACTAACAGAAGCTAAAAAAAGTTATAAAACTTGTCCAAACTCACAGAGCTGCTGTTTGATGGAACTGAAATTCAAATCCAACCAGATTACTCACTTAGCTGTTAAACTTGCAGCTTCTCAAAAGTGAATTGAGTGCCAATTCATGATTTTAAAACAGTATGTAATTGTGTAGTGTCACCTAATGATAACATAAAAAATAAAATAAAATTTCTGTTCATATGGCAGGAAAAAATGTCCAAAACTAAATAGAGATGACATCATCTACTAGTGATTACCCCAAGTATTTATAGGCTCCAAAGTGATACGAGCAATTCAGTTGACTTGATATAGAGTATGGCTTTTGTCAAGGGATGCTGTTTTAATAGTGAAGAATTGAGTTCTCAAAAGATTCACAGAGAACAAAAATTTTGCATGTAAGTTTTATATAGAATGTACCAGATGTTGTTTTTCTTTGGTACTTTTGTTTTAAGGAAATATATGTTGACTCTTGGGATAGGGATATAGATGCTAAGGAATGCATTCTCCCCATTTTATTTATAAAATTTTTCCACATGCTACTTATAAAGTTACTTTTTTAGCTTTACAGCCTCCTGGGATGTTCAGTGTAAAGATTCCCAGCCCTAATGTAAATGTTTTCATTCTTTCTTAAACAATTGCATCTCTTGTTGTGTCATATCATTTATGACTGAGGAAAATACCATGCTTGCTAAATTCTTTCTTTCACAGTTAAAGACTATTGTATCTTTTTCTTAGTCTTACCATGTGTTCTCGCTTCATAACAGTGAACTCCTCCAAAACATTCTAATATTAATCCATTATATGTACAAGATTGAAAAACTTTGGTTATCAAATTTTTTTACAATAAATAAAATGGGCAAGTTTTAAATTTTAAAAATGAGTAAAATTAAAACACCAAGTGAGAATGGCTAATCATATAAATATACTGATGTTCTCATTTATATTTATACATTATTTTTGTCAAAAGCAATAGTCTGTCTCGTTATTTCTAGAAATAGATAATAAACATCCAAGGATAAATTGTACAATAATTATTGCTGAATGTGCAGTTTCACCCACACATTATTAAAATAAATGTTATACAAAATGCTGTGATACTGGATAGAACAGTGCCAGCCTGTAATAGTTTGTGTAGTATGTCTTTGGCATTATTATATCCTTAAATTTTATTTATAATAGATTTTTAGCATAAGTTGTAGCATAGCATTAGATTTTACTCAAACATGCTTTGTACTTATCAGTGTTACGGGGACAATGAATTTGTGTCTCTGTAAAGGAGTCATTATAAAAATAACCTGTTACACCAAATGCCCCTCTGCAAGTAAAACTGAGATAAATTATGTAAGAGCTTAATATAGAGCCTAGCACATAACAGGTTCTGAAGAAATTCTTCACACACGCTTATTGCCTTGTTATTTTCTTTCTTATATTATTTATATGCTGCCATCTTCCCAAACTTAACACATATGTATTTCAAAATGCACCTCTTTTTTCAGGAGAACCTGTCTTCCATCGGAATAGTTAGAAAAGAAATGAGGCCCCTGTCCTTATATCCCCTTGCGTAATTGAAATATTGAAAAACATTAAGAGATGAGGGGAAAAAATCATTCCTGTTCATTTTGAAGTCTGATAGTTTCTGTTAGAAATACTGATGAAATCTGTTGTTTTTCACTTGCAGATCCTTTGCAAGCAAAGAAAGTTAGAAAGGTACCTCCTGGTTTGCCTTCCTCTGTAAGTACACATTTTTTTTTTTTTAATTTATGGTAAACAAACTGATTTCACGTATTTGATGGCTATAAGGATATAATTGATTGGTGCTGGCAGGCGACTTCTGCTGCTTAACAGAATCATTGATTGAGATAGATCCACATTTAATGTTAGGTTTTTAGATTTCCCTGCAATGATTTGTAGCTTACTCCTATCTTCTTACTCTACATCCTGTCATTTGAATTCCCCTCTTGGGGAGAGGACTAGGCCAGTAGCTGTCAAAGAAGATCTCCTGTACAGGTCTTTTGATGTTTAATTAGTCATTATGTTGCTGAACAGGAGGACAGACAGAGATTAATAGCTGAGAATCTTAGAAATTTACATTTGTAATAATCCCAGTGGAGCTAAAGACATTAAGATTCGGAGGACATGTTCGGCTCAGCTTGCCTCAGTAGGACTGAGGTTATTAATATGCATAAATCACCAAGTCAGATGTTCATTGTGAAGCCCTTGTGGATTTTAAAGCCTTCATTAAGCCTTTCCTAACTTCAGCCTAGCATCAGGAAAGCTTTCAAGCAACTAGTTTGTTGATCCCTCTATGTTCAAAAATGTATCCTTTGAGAATAGGAGCTTTCATGAAGGAGGTTCGAAAGGTTTAGTGAACTGTCATTAATGGCTGTGATAATCTAATGCTATAGGGTGTTTGTGCTATTAAATATACTTTACTCTTAAAAGAAGTAATAGTATTTGTAAATAAACCACATCATAAATCCACCTACAATGTAAAGATTGAGGTTTGAGGAAGATTTTTTTCCCCCCCACCTTTGCTTGAAACAAATGGGGAGTGGGACTTTTGGATTGAGTCTCCAAGCCTTATAGGGTACATCTCTTTGTTGTGTAAATGGATGTTGGGCTTTTATTTGGCAGTACTTAACACATGGGCACAGGTGCTGCTCGATGAGTCATAGCTCATCTGAAATATACACTGAATGGAATATCCGGCTTGGCAAGTAGTAATCTAGAAGGAGCAGCATGGCTGAGCTTTTTGTTTTTTATTAAGGCTGAAGTAGATATATCATCTTTTTGGTTGCTTGCCTTCCTTCTTCCCTATGTTTTACCCCGCCTCTTTTACGTGTGATACATGAAAACTGGAATTTGAAATCCTCTTTGAAACTCAGTTCCAGATGGGTCTGAGTTTTATGTTGCCTAGGGCAGCTGTGCTCTGAACCTGCAGCCTACCTGGAAGGTTGGATTGCAGCTGCAGGCATTCTTAAAAGCTTTTGCTTGCATAAGCACTTGGGCCCACTAGAGGCTGAATAGCTGCTTGATAAACAAAATGAACACAATGCCTCAAATCATTATTCCTGAAGACAGGAATTTTTTTTCAGCAGCAGCTAAAAATAGTTGGGCAATTTACATTTTAACAGTTGTGTGCTGTGCAGGGGTAGGTGGTTCAACAGTATAACAGATGATTTCTGCTAGATTAACAGAAATCATATTTAAAAATGACAGAACTGTTAAAGCATGTAACCATGCAATTTTCTTGTAATTTATTGCTGTAATTCTCAGAGTAATATAAGTTAAATTATGTATTAATATTTAGTAGAACTACACAGGCAAAAATAAATACCAGAATGGTAAATGAAAAATTCATCTAATTTCTTCTTAGCGTGACATTAATTTTAAGAAACAGTATATTTTTGGTGTTTCATAGGTCTTCCATTTTTAAAACAGATGGGCAAAATGGATAGAACAACCTTGAAAGAGAATAGACACTGGACGTCACCAGTGTTCTTCACAATCCTAATTATAATAGCATTCACTACTGTAATAAACTATTCTATTGTTTCATGTGTCCAAAATAGAATTACAGAAAAGTGAAAAGCCTCTGAACTCTGACAAAACTTTTATTTCTTTGAGAACCATTAGGAAATTAACAAGCATTTTTACTATATATTTTAATACTTGCTACCTTATTTGGGATTTACCAGATATTTGCACAGAAGAGAATTCAGTATTTTTAATTCTGTATGTGACATCAGCATCAAATATGCTCATACTACTTGAAAACCATTTCAAAAATAGTATTTAAACATACTGAATGTTGAGGATACATACTTTTATGCATTTTGTTGAAAATATCTTTTAAATTAGATACTATGTTGAAATCTCAAGTGTTTAAAGATAATTTTTAAGCTTTAAAAACAGTTTGATAAATAATACCAAAATAATGAATTTCTGGGGCCTCCCCTGGTGGCGCAGTAGTTGAGCGCTGGACTGCCAAGCTGCCTGCAGCCTCTGCAGCTCTGGTTCAATCCCCTGCCACCAGACGAGGGTCCCACGTGGTGTGCAGACCTCTCTTGCCACGCCCGCTGCTCCCCTCAGCAGTGTATTTCATCAGTCTCCCTGTTCTGTTCCCTGCTCTGGCTCTGGTGAATTCTCTCACCCTCCCGTGCTTCTGACTGTACCCAGTGCTTGTATTGTATGTATGTATGTATGTATGTATGTATAAATAAATAAATAAATAAATAAATAAATAAATAAATAAATAAATCTTAAAAAAAAAAGAATTTCTGAGAACACTTACATTTACACTATCTTTTCATTGCCTAAAACAAATGGGGTTTTAAAGTTATTTTTTCTATTTGAATGCTTTTACTGAAACATATGTAATTGTAGACCTTTAACAATGTGAGTTGTTTTTTTAAAAATGGGGGTGTGAAAATGAAAATGGAAAACAAAAAACAACAACAAAAAACAATACTCCAAAAGATCAGGGAGAGCAAGTGTTGGTTCTTTGAAAAAATAAACAAAATTGATGAGCCATTAGTTATGCTCACAAAGAGAGAAAACCCAAATTAATAGAATCAGAAATGATGCTGTAGAAATAACACAGGATTATAAGAACCTATTACAATAGTCTCTATGCAAACTGGACAATTAGAAGAAATGGACAAATTTTTAGACTCATATAACCTCCCAAGTTTGAACCAGGATGAAATAGCTTAAATAGCCCAATCACAGGTGCTGAAATTGAAAGAGTAATAAAAAGCCTCCCCACAAACAAAAGCCCAAAACCAAATGGCTTCACCAGTGAATTCTACCAAATCCTTAAAGAAGATCTACCTTGTACAGATTCTTATACAGACTCTTCAAAAAAAAATTGAAGTGGGAGTAAATATCCCCAATACATTGTGAGGCCAGCATTACCCTGATCCCAAACCAAACAAAAACAGTACAAAAAAAGAAAATTACAGACTAATATCTCTGATGAACATGGATGGAAAAATTCTCAACAAAATTCCAGCAAACCAAATATAGCAACATATCAAAAGAATCATCTACTGTGACCAAGTAGGCTTAATTTCAGGGATGCAAGGCTTCTTCAACATAGATAAATCAAGCAATGCCATCCATCAGATCAACAAAAAGAAAGTGAAAGATCAGTTAATCAGGCCTCCCTGGTGGTGCAAGGGAGTAAGTGTTAGCACAATGATGCTATCCACAGCCACTGCAGCATGAGTTCGATCCCCGTCGGGGAGCTAACCCACATGGCACAGCAGACCTCTCCTGTCTCCCTCTCCTGTGTCCCTTAGCAGTGTTTTTTTTTTTTTTTAAAGATTTATTTATTTATACAAGCACTGGGTACAGTCAGAAGCGCGGGTGGGTGAGAGAATTCACCAGGGCCAGAGCAGGGAGCAGAGCAGGCAGAAGGACCGAAGTACACTGCTGAGAGGAGCAGCGGGCGGCAGGAGAGATCTGCACGCCATGCGGGACCCTCCTCCAGTGGCCGGGGAGCAGCGGGGATCAAACTGGCGCTGCAGAGGCTGTGGGCTGCTTCGCAACCCAGTGCTCAACCACTGTGCCACCGGGGAGGCCCTGCAGTGTATTTTAGTAGATCTTCCTGTTCTGCTTCCCACTTGTCTCTGGTGAATCCTCTTTAACCCCCCATCTCTGCCCTGTATCTCAGTTCATGTATGCATAAATAAATAAATAAATAAATAAATAAATAAATCTTTTTTTAAAAAAACATCAATTGATCATCTTAATAGATGCCCAAAAAAGCATTTTACACAATCCAATGATGGAAATAAGTGGAACCTATCTAAATATTGTAAAAGCCTTATATGACAAACCTATAGCCAGTATCATACTTAATGGTAAAAAGCTGAAAGCATTTCCACTAAGATCAGAAATAACACAGAGATGTCCACTGTCACCCCTATTACTCAACATAGTCCTGGAAGTGCTAGCTAAAGCAATAAAGCAAGAAAAAACCATAAAGGGAATCCAATGTGGGAAAGAAGTGAAACTCACTATTCACAGATGACATGCTAAAATATTTAGAGAAACTAAAAGGTTCTACAAAAAAAAATTGAGAAATAATGAATGAATACATTAAGATGGCAGGATACAAAATCAGTACACAAAAATCAGTGACATTTATATATGTGAATGATGTATTAAAAGAAAGGGAAGTAAGGAATACAGTTCCATTTACAATCATGCTAAAAAGAATGAAGTATATGGGAATAAATCTAGTGAAGGTGAAGGACTTGTATAATGGAAACTATAAGTCTACATTAAAGGAAATAAAAGAAGATCCAAAGAAATGGAACAATTTCCTATGCTCCTGGATAGGAAGAATTAACAGTATTAAAACAGCCAAGTTACTCACAGCAATTTACAGGTTTAGTGCAATACCTATTGAATACCAAAGACTTTTTTTAAGGACATAAAACAATTATCAAATTTATATGGAATCACAAAAGGCCCAGAATTAACTAAAACAATCTTAAGAGTGAAGAAGAGGGGCCTCCCTGGTGGCACAGGGGTTAAAGACAGCACTATCAAGCTATCACCAGGCACTGCAGCAGGAATTTCATCCTGGCCTGCCAGGGAGCAACCCACATGGCGCAGCAGACCTCTCCTGTCTCGCCCACAGCTCCCCTCAGCAGTGTATTTCAGTAGATCTGCCTGTTCTCCCCACTCTCTCTGGTGAATCCTCTTGTCCCCTACCCCCTGCACCTCTGACTTATACCCCAGTTCTTGTATGCATAAATAAATAAATCTTTGGGGAAAAAAAAGTAAAGAAGAAAAATGGAAGTATACTTCCTGATTTCAAACAATATTATGCAGCAGCAGTAATCAAAACAATATGATACTAAAACAAAGAGAAACTCAAACCAATGGAACAGAATTAAAATCCCAAAAATAAATCCATAGAAATATGAAGAGCTACTTTTCCACAAAGGAAGATCACACAGTAGAGAAAAGATAGACTTTTTAATAAATAGTGTTGGGAAACATGAATAGCCACATGTAAAAAAATAAATCAGTACCCATATCTAACATTATACATGAAAGTCCATTCAAAATGGATTAAAGATTTGGACATAAGATCTGAAACAAATGCTTGAAAGAAAATGTACACTACACATTACAAGTCACCTACCACAAAAACACATTTGGGGATACAACCTAAGCAACAAGGGAAACAAAAGTAAAAAATAAGCAAGTGGGACTAAGTGGGGCTATGTCAACCTTGAAAGTTTTTGTACCTTAAAAGGAATCATCACAAAAACAAAAAGGCAATCTAAAAAATGGGGAAAATATTTGTAAATACCATACATCTATTAAGGGGTTAATCTCTAAAATTTACAAAGTACTTGCATAATCCAGCGACAAAGAAACAACCTAATTAAAAAATGTACAAAGGACTGCAATAGACATCTCTCTAAAGAAGAAAGTCAGGGCCTCCCTGGTGGCGCAAGGGATTAAGTCTCAGCACTATCAAGCTATCTACAGCCACTGTGGCATGAGTTCGATCCCTGATCTCCAACTAGGGAGTAATCAGCCAAAAAGTGAAAGACAGATTTTGGGTGGTTTCACTCATCTAGGGAATATAAACACCCAAAAAACAATTATTAAATGCAAATGATAGAAGAAATAAAAATCTGAACTTGGTAAAAAAGAAGATAATGGTTACCAGAGGGAATATGGGAAAATATGGAGTGGGTGGGGTCTGAGCACAGGTGGCTTGGTATAAGCAATAAAAAAAATAACAGAAGGGAAAAATTTAATAAAAAAGAAAATGGACAATGGATATTTTATTTAAAGATCATTTGAGTATAATACTTCCCAAAACAGAATATAACTTTTTGACAATAACATCTCAGATATCAGTTTGTTGTCTATCTAATCTTTGATTAATCATCTGTAAAATACATACTACATTTACTAGAGAAGCAATGATAAGGCTAGGTTAGTATTGTACTTTTAATAGTGCTACAAAAAATAGTATATGGGGTTATTAGTTATATAATTTGGCCATAGATCATTAAAGCCTTTTCTTTTTGTAAGCCATGGTATATATTTAGGTAAAAGAAATACAAACTTCAGCCCTCTGCAGTACAACTGAATGCTAACTTCTCTTAGTGGGTGAAGGTTCATTAAGTATGTTGAACATCATTAGAGCAGTATGCTGGGTTAAAGAATGATCTGCTAAAATCTACTGGATCAGTTATTGATTGGTTTTTTGACCCTGGACTTATCAGTTAGCCCTTAGAAAGTTCGGAGTGGGAAATCTGAACTTCCGTCCAGGTCTAAAATGCTAAGTACTTATAGCTTAAAATCTGATATGGTAAAAATACATAATCAAAAATCAGATATCATAATTTCTTCAAAAGTGAAGGAATGATGTTTTTAAGCAAGTCTCACTTCTCTAGACAGGTTGAAATATTGGAAAAAGTGAACTCTTGTAGCAACAATGGTATGATGCTTGGACATTGAATTCGCACATACATACACACCATCATTGCCTTCAGGTCCTTACCGTATTCAATGAAACAAACATTTAATTAAGTATATGACAATGAGGTAAGTAAAGGTATATACCAAGTGCTGTGGTAACACAGGATAGGTAGAGCTAAAGGCTTCAGGAAGAGTTGATATTTGAGCTGTGTCTGAAAAGTAGAAGGGCGGGCATTTCATCTGTTAGAGAAGAAGGAAAATGGATCACACAGGTAAAAGGCATAGACATGTGAAAATAATAAATACAGGCTCAGGCCACATCTGGAGGTACAGCATAACTGAATTCTATACCAGATACAGTCTTTATAATTTTCCTATAGCAGACCCACTCGCCCACTCCAGGGGAGCATTGGGGAATATACATGACCAGGTCAGATAGGAAAAGGAAAAAACTGTTATAGCTGTTTTTCGTAGAAAAAAGCCTAACGTGCCCTGGCCTGTGTATAAGAGGCTTTATAATTATTAAGGTTATCTGGGAGTCTTTGGTACTTTGACTTTGTGAGATGTTTTCCTTCCTTTTTAGGGTTCCTAAACCTGCCCTATCCTTTTCTAACCACCACCCATTAGTCTTTGTTCTTTGTATTTACACCAGCTGTTTTTCATCTACATCAAGATTTTCACTGAAATTAAACTTTTAAGGAAATTTTTAAGCACTAGTAGGGATTGGGGCACTTGGGATTTTGCCCTCGTAATTTGGTGAGGAGGAGAGAGTGAAACTTTTGCAGTATATTTGTTAGCATCCTTTATGGCCTTCGTTACACTCTCTTTAAAGGTGCAGAACTTACATGTGTGAGAAACTATGTTAACCATTATCTCTGTCATCTTAATTTAGTGTTTACCACACAATAATATTAGATAACTAATATCCTTCTTCTTACAAATGAGGAAATTGAGACTCAGAAATATTAAGTCACTTGCCCAAGATAACACATAGAAACCAAGATTATAACCTAGTTGAATGTCAAATACTATTTTCTTTTTAGTTTGGATATGAAAACATATTGTGTCTTGGTTTACTCATAAAATATGTTATTTAGCATATTAAATTTAAGACATAGTTTATGCTGTCGATTTTACTTTGGTTGCTCATGTGGATTTTTTTTTAAGATTTATTTATTTATGCATACGAGAGCTGGGGTATAGGCCAGAGGTACAGAGGGTGTGAGAGGATTCACCAGAGACAGAGTGGGGAGCAGAAAAGGCGGATCTACTGAAATACACTGCTGAGGGGAGCAGAGGGTGAGATAGAAGAGGTCTGCGGTGCCGCGTGGCCTGGGAGCTAACCAAGCTTCAATGGCTGCCAACAGCTTCATAGTGCTGAGACTTAACCCCTTGTGTCATGAGGGAGACCCTCATTTGTATTTTTAATTGACTGTTGATTAAGGACCTAAAACCATGTGAAAAGATGATGTAGAAAAGCAAGACTTTGCAGTCATGCACCTAGGTTTTATCTGGCCTCAGCTGCATTTTTAAGTTAAAACCTCAAAGAAATTGCTTTTTTTTTATATTTATTTATTTATTTATACAAGCACTGGGTACAGTCAGAAGCGCGGGAGGGTGAGAGAATTCACCAGAGACAGAGTGGGGAGCAGAGCAGGCAGAAGGACCGAAGTACACTGCTGAAGGGAGCAGCGGGCAGCAGGAGAGGTATGCGCGCCATTTGGGACCCTCCTCGGTGGCCGGGGAGCAGCCGGGGATCGAACCGGCACTGCAAAGGCTACGGGCAGCTTTGCAACCCAGCGCTCAACCGCTGTGCCACCAGGGACGCCCAAGAAATTGCTTTTAAGTTATCTAAACAGTAAGTTTCTATTTGTAAAAAATAAATAAAGATAAGGTTATCTCAGATGTTAATGGAAGGTTGTTATATGCCTGGCATATGTTAAACACTCAGTGAATGTTCTTTCTTTTTTTCTGTTTCCTACCATGACAACATGAAATTTAAAGGAATTTAGCATTTTGTTTTTACTAAATTTTGTTGAAAAGTTTGAAAAATAAGAATAAATATTATATAAGAATTTATATAAGAATAAATATTATAGCAAAAGAAAAAAGTATTAAGTTACCTAGCCCTGTGTTTGTAATATGTGTCTGACACATAGTAAATGGTAAATTATAGCAGCTCTTACCTTTTAGAAAGCAGTCATTTTCAGAAAAGGAATGTAGAACAGCAGGGAAAATTTGTTGAATCAAATTTTGCCCCCTAGAATTCAAACTATTTTCTGGACTATCATAAAACAATATCTTTATCATTAGTTGAACATCTTTATAGCCCTCTGAAATGTTTCTCAGATGAGAGAAGTTTCTTTACTTCTAAACTTGATAGTAATATTAATATTTCCAAACTTTGATCCTTTTTTCAAATGCTATAGAAGATACAGAATTCTAAAGTAAAAAGCAAGACACTTTCAAGACTTTTACCACCCCAAACTAAAAACCTGGACAAATTGTGGAATGCCTTTAGACCCAAATTTCTAAAGTTGTGTTCTTTTTTAATAGCATTTGAAAAATATCTTTTTTAAATTATTGAGTAACTTTAGTTTACAACGCTGTATAGATTCTATCAGTACATTTTCTCATATCTCACCACTCCCAACACCAAATGTTAAGTCATCATCCACCACCAACTAACATTCTCTCCCCACCCCCTCTGGTAACCACCATTCTATTTTCAGAATCTAAGGGTTTGTTTTTGTTTTCTTTGTTCATTTACTTTTCTTACTTTATATTTCATAAATGAGTGAGATCATTCATTCTTTGTCTTTCTCTTCCTGACTTAGCATAATCCCCTCAAGGTACATGCATGGTGTCACAAAAAATACAAGATTTCATCTTTATTTGACTAAGTAGTATTCCATTGTGTCTATATAATATATCATATCTTCTTTATTCATGTAACCCTCTTCAGGCACTTGGGTTTTTTCCACATCTTGAATATTGTAACTAGTCCTTGGCAGTTAACATAAGTATGTATATGTCTTTTCAAATTAGTGTTCTCGTATTCTTTGGGTAAATAAATATCCAGAAGTGGACTTACTGGATGATATGGTGGTTGCATTTTTAATATTTTGAGGAGCTATTTTCCATAGTGACTGTACCACTTTATATTCCTACCAACAGTTCCTTTTCCTTCACATCCTAGCCAACACATTATTCCTTTTATTCTGAGAACAACCATTTTAACAGGGTGAAGTAAAATGTCATTGTAGTTTTCATTTGCGTTTCTCTCATGGTAAATGATGTAAAATATCTTTTCATATGTCTTTTGACCTTCTGTGTATCTTCCTTGGTAAAACGCCTGTTTAGATACTCTCTGCATTGTGGCTGGGTTGTATGTTTTTTTGTTGTTGAGCTTTATAAGTGTGTGTGTGTGTGTGTGCGTGTGATATTAACCCCTTGCCTGATACCTAGTTTGTAAATAAATACCTTTTCTCATTCAGTAGATTGCTTCTTTTATTTTAATGTGTGTTTTTTTTTCCTGCTGTGCAAAAGATTTTAGTTTGATGTAGTCTCATTTGTTTATATTCCCTTTTGTTTCTTTTTGTATAGAATATGTATCCATAAAGACATCACTAAGGCAGTTTATTACCTATGTTTTCTTCTATATATTTTATGGTTTCAGGTCTTAATAGTCAAGTCTTTATTCCATTTTGAATTGATCCTAGTGTTTCTTTCACATGTGACTGTTTAGTTTTCCCAGAACCATTTATTAAAGGACTTTTCTTTCTTCATTGTTTGTTCTTGGCTTTTTTGTCATAAATTAGTTGCCAATATTTGTGTCTGTGCTCACAATTCTAGTCCATTGATCTGTGTTCCTGTTTTTAGTCTGATAACATACTGTTTTGATTACTGTAGCTTTGTAGTATAGTATAAAATTGGAGCATGATACTCCTTTTAGGGTTTGGTTTCTTTTTTTTTTTGACCGAGGTGTTTTGTGATTCTGTAGAAATTTTAGGATATTTTTAGTTCTGTTTCTATGAAAAATACCATTGACTCTATATTGTTTTAGATTAAATGGCCATTTTGGCAATATTGATTCTTCAAATCAGTGCACATGAAATGTCTTCCCATTTCTTTCTGTGTCTTCTTGAAAAGCATCTTTTAACATCAGATGTTTACTGTGCCGTAAAGTGGCATGTCTTGATCATTTTGTATGTAATTTGCCTTCCTGTGTGTGTGTGTGTGTGTGTGTGTGTGTGTAGTGTCTGTTAGTTACCCACATATCTTATCCTTCTTTTTCCTGTTTTTAAGTAGGTATCTATTTTCCCACAAATGCTATTATAATTTATAAGATTATTTATGTGCCTTTTAAATTATCAAAGTATGTTTTACCATTCCACCTGTCAAGAAAAAAATTGTTTTCTAAGTTACTCCCCCCCCCTTAGTAACCTTATTGTTTCTGATCTGAATCAAAACGGCTTGAAGTGCCGACCTTGCTTTGCTGCAGAGTTGTGTAGCCTTTGAATTGATCATTAACTTTAGCTTAATAAATAATGCTTCCCTTTCTCTCAAAAATTTTATGGGATTTTATTTTGCTGGGAATAGTTTTTTAAATTAATCTGGCTTTAGAGTCATTTTTAGTATCAAATGGGAAAAGATGACAAACAATTTTTTGGGGGGTGGTAGAAACGAATAGCTTGGAAAAATACCATTACTGACTACCTGCACCCTGAAAAGGTCAGGGGTTCAAACTTAAAGGGAAACTGTTATCTCCAGTTTTTTCAAGAAAACAGCAAGATGGCAGCAAGTAGCAAACTCTCAAAGGGAGTGTCCTGCGATGTCACTAGGAAGCTAAGATAATATGGGGATTATAGACAATTATGTAAGACCTTTAAGAATCCTTGTCATAATGGAGTAAACATTATCCACACACAGCTTCAGCTGAACTTCATGATTGAACCCTCCAGTTCTTGAACAAGAGTTGAAATAGGTATTTGTTTAACTCCTTTGGCAAACAAGCATAAAAGTGTACACAACAATGGTTAGCTGTTAGATAAGCTGTCTCTATTTGAGGGCAGCTGTGATATAAAATTTCCTAAGTAGTTAAGTCTTTTACTGATCAAATAGGTCAGACTAACAGCAAAATCTTAGTATATAAGGGAAATAGTTTTATAATGCATTTCAAACATACATTCAATTTGGTCATTGAATGTAAAATTTTCCTCAAATATTAGTAAAAAAAAAACCAGTGTTTATGCTAATTATCACCACTGTTTAGAGTGTGTCATAATTGTATCATTGTTGATAATAAGCTTTTAAGTATTTTTTTTTAAAAAAGAAGAAAGAATATGGTTGAA
Source organism: Talpa occidentalis (assembly GCF_014898055.3). Taxonomy (NCBI): domain Eukaryota; kingdom Metazoa; phylum Chordata; class Mammalia; order Eulipotyphla; family Talpidae; genus Talpa; species Talpa occidentalis. The sequence continues at coordinate 23,669,999 of NW_023601104.1, forward strand.
TTTCAAGTTGGCTCTTAATGAGACTCCATAAAGACTTCTTTTGGAAGTCTTTAGTTGATGGTAATTCACATCTGTGAAACTTCACAGAGCAACTATAGGACTGAGAGAGAGACTTGAATGGTTTTTAAAGATTATGTGTTACATGGTTGAATCCTGAAATACTTTCAGAGGGTAAGCCCACTGTCAAGGTGTTTAACATCAGTAGTTAAAATTAGAATTTCATGGGGCCTCCTCGGTGGTACAGCGGTTGAGCGCTGGGCTGCGAAGCTGCCTGCAGCCTCTGCAGCGACAGTCCAATCCCCGGCCGCCAACGAGGGGCCTACATGGTGCGCAGACCTCTCCTGTCGCGCCTGCTCCTCCCCTCAGCAGTGTATTTCATCAGTCTACCTGTTCTGCTCCATGCTCTGGCTCTGGTGAATTCTCTCACCCTCTTGTGCTTCTCACTGTACCTAGTGCTTATATAAATAAATAAATTAATTTAAAAATATTAGAATTTCATGAATACACTTGAGGATTATTTTTGTCCAGTATGGAAAGAAGGAATAAATTAAGAAATTCCAAACTTTTTGACTGGTGATATTTATTTTTTTATTTTTTTTTTTAAAGATTTATTTATTTTTATACAAGAACTGGGGTTCAGACCAGAGGCATGGGAGGGTGAGAGGATTCACCAGAGACAGCAGGGAGCAGAACAGGCAGACCAACTGAAATATACTGCTGAGGGGTGCAGAGGGCGAGACAGGGCCATGCCATGTTGACTGGTGATATTTACAGTACTGGATTTCATTCTAAATTAGAGAAGGCATTTGCATCCTAAGTAATTTCCTGACATTAAATTTGCCATCACGGATACTGTCTTTGTTTAACCAGTAATGATTTTACTTTGAAAAAAGATAAATTGTACTTGTGTAATATTTAATTTCAAGGATTATTATAATGTATTAGAGAAGGTAACAGTTGGGCTTTTAAGCATTTTAAAAACATTGGATGTTTTTTCCAGGATGGTTGATAATCCCCTTTCCCAGTGTTTATATTCCTTTAATAGATTGTTAACATATTTTAAAGTATCAACCTTTCAAAGTTTCTGTCTTTTATTATCTGTAATTATTTTAATATCTAATCCAATAATTCTGTAATATTTTCACTAGTAATTATAGCATTTCATTTGTTTTAAAGAATAATTTGATTCTAGAAATTAAGTTTCTGGGAAGTTTGCTAGTACCTGCTTATCTTTGTTATAGCCTGTTTTTCTGTATTTGTTCAATGTGCTAGGCCAGGAATCAGCAAGCTTTTTTGGTAAAGGTCTATGTAGTAGATTATGTTTAGCTTTGTGGGACAGTCTCTCACAATTATTCTTCTCTGCCATTGGAACAGAAAAGCAGCTATAGATAACACATGACTGAAGGGGTATTGCTGTGTTCCAATAAAGCTTTATTTATAAAAGAATTCACCCTTCCATGCTTCTGACTGTACCCAGTGCTTGTATAAATAAATAAAAATAAATCTTTAAAAAAAAAAAAACACACTACAGTAGATACGTTATTGCCTTTTTCATAAATATAGTTCCTATGAAAAATGGACTCAAAGAGAAAATTAAATATTTTTAGACTAACCGGGGGGGATTTAGATATATTACCTAATATCCTGTCGTCCCTTCATCATTTCTTTAAGGCCCCAGACAGTGAGCCAGAGTTTATTGTATTGCAAGAGAAATGTCACATTAGGAAATAATATGCAAGATAGTTTATGACTCAAGACTAACCTTGAATAGATCTACCTTGGTATTTATTTGAAATAGTTGGATTTAGTATTTAAATAATTTGATATAAATTGCCCCACTATACTTTCTTTTTTAAAATATTTATGTATGCATACAAGAACTGGGGTACAGGCCAGTGGTGCAGGGGGTGAGAGGATTCACCAGAGACAAAGTAAGAAACAGAACAGACAGACTGATTGAAATACACTGCTGAGGGGAGCAGCAGATGGACAGGAGAGATGTGTTACATCATGTGGGTAGCTCCCTGGCTGGGTGGGGCTTAACCTCTTGCTGCAGAGGCTGCAGATAGCTTCATAGTGCTGTGCTTAACCCCTTGCGCCACCCGGGAGGCCCACCCCACTCTACTTTCTTACTAAATATCTCTCTCTCACACACACTCATACACTCATTCATACACAAAATCACCATCTTTTATCCTGGTGCAACTTTCTTACAGAACCCAAAGCTAAAAAGTAATTCATAATAGCTTGAGAATTAATTCCAACCCAAGTGTTGTTACAGGGCAACCCTGACATGAAACAGGTTTCGTGACTGTGTACCCTCACCTGTGCGCTTAAAAGAGACTTATTTTTTTTATATTTTTTACATCATTTTTGTACAATGTATGCATTTTCATCTTGGTTATAATCCCTATACACTTCCTGCCCTCCTTGTTTTGATACTACTCCCTTCTCCCCCCCCCCAAGCATGTCTCTGGTTTATACTTGCTTGTTGCTTTTTGATTTTTCTTTATTATATTTAGTCTTTTTCCTGGTCCCTTATTTAGGTTTTCTAAATTCCTGCTATGAGTGAGACCATCCGGTGTTTTTCTTTTTCTTCTGGCTTATTTCGCTGAGCATGATCCTAAAAGGCACTTATTAATACTCAACTGCAGGCACACACACAAAAAAAGGTTAATAAAAGGTTTATTTACAGAAGAAGGGGACCTGCACCCCTATGTTTATAGCAGCACAATTTATAATAGCTAAGCTTTGGAAACAATCCAAATGCCCAAAAATAGATGACTGGATCAAGAAGATGTGGTACATATATACCATGGAATATTACTCAGCATTCAAAAAAGATAAACACATGCAATTTGCAGCAACATGGATGGAGCTGGAAGGGATCATGCTCAGCGAAATAAGCCAGAAAGAAAAAGAAAAATACTGGATGGTCTCACTCATAGCAGGAATCTAGAAAACTTAAATAAAGGGCCAGGAAAAGAAATAACTATAAGAAAGAAAAAAATCAAAATCAACAAACAATTATGAACCAGAGACACGCTTTGGGGGGTGGGGGAGGAGGGATTGGGGTCAAAATCAGGGGGTTGCAATTGTATGGGGAATATAAAAATAAAAAATTTTAAAAAAATAAAAAAATAAATAAAAATTTAAGGTTAAAAAAAAAAGAAGGGGAAATGAAGAAATGAATAACTCAGGGAGAAAAAAAGGGAGATAAATTCATGAATGCATCCTACCAGTTCCGCTGACCTGGAATCCAAATGGCGCACTGAGAACTGGCAAAAAGCCAAGAGCTGTGAGCCCAAAAGTGAGCCCCAAGGCCCACATGGCTGGTTTTATACCAAACCTAGCTTCTTAATGCCACCCTCAGATCCCAACAACCCTCCCTTTGGTGATGATGGAATTTGTTGTTCCCTGTGTCTTGAAGGCTTTGGTCTGGAGTGGGGGTGGAGTCCACAAAATCTGTATGGAGTTTGCTCAGGACATCCTTTCCCCCTAATAGTACAATTGTGAAATAGATTTTGTTGAATCATGTAACATGTCTCTTTGTAAACATAAATTTCATGCAAAACTTGAGACTTCCATGCCATGAGTAGAAAATTCAGTTTTCAAAATTAATCTCTATAAATTTAAGTGAATATCTGTGGTTCTTTCTGTGGGAACTAAATAAAATGGTTAGTATTAATAGTAAATAATTCTTAAAACATCAGTAATAAAATTCTTCAGTCTTTTGACTATCCTTGATCATTTTTTATTGATCAAACTTGTCATTGTTTAAAAAATCAGGTTATCACTATCTTTTCCAACATCACCAAAACCTACAAATTTTTTTAAAAAACATAATTTGAATAAGAATTAAAAATTTTGGGGGCCTCCCCGGTGGCATAGCTGTTGAGCGCTGGGTTCCGAAGCTGCCCACAGCCTCTGCAGTGCTGGTTCCATCCCCAGCTGCTCCCCGACCACTGGAGGAGGGTCCCACATGGCGCGCAGACCTCTCCTGCCGCCCGCTGCTCCCCTCAGCAGTGTACTTCGGTCCTTCTGCCTGCTCTGCTCCCTGCTCTGGCTCTGGTGAATTCTCTCACCCTCCCACGCTTCTGGGAGGGTATACTTGTGTATTTGCTTGTGTAAATAAATAAATCTTTTTAAAAAAATGTCAAAAAATTTTGTTATCAGAGTGGTTTCCATTTAATAGATCTCCAGTGAGAGAAATATTAATCCATTCTGTTAAAATCAGTAAGTATATATATATAGTGTTTGCTGTGAATGAATAACTCTTTTAGAATTTAGAGATTTAAGTATGAGTCAAGCATTGACAGTATATCCTGTCTTTAAGATGTGTATAGTGAAAAGATAACTTTGACCTTTGGAATAAAGTAACTCATAGTTGTTGTTATTGTTGTTGTTTTCTTTTTTAGTAACTATTCCCCTTTGGATATATAGTTGAGTATCCAGGAAATGCTTTGTGAATAGGATAAAGCTAAATACCCTGAAGCTATTATTTTATGTCTTCTATAAGAGGGAACATCACCTGTCCCAAACAGTACTTTTCAACTTAGTTTGGCTGTTCAAACCATTAAAAATGTTAACTTGCTTTCTTTGTATAAGAAATTTAATTATTTGTCCTTTACCCTCCTTAAATATACAGTTATACACAAAAATAGGGCTAGGTTTGCAGAAAATGAGAAGTCAGAGGTAAGTCAGCCATTAGCTATAACTGCAGTGTACTAGGATTGACCTAATTAACAAAATAGGAACATGATCCTCACATGACAGAGTACATGAAAAACTAGGATACAGAAAACATTTCCCTAAAGGAAAAAAAAGTTATGATTTCACTAGCATTCAAGTAAAACAATGATAATCTTTCCATACTAAATTTTTCATACTGAAATTCAAGAATTTGACCATTTGTCACTACCTCTGGTGCTATCATTGTCTAAACCACCTTTATTTCCTTCCATAATTATGACAACAACTTCCCAGCTGGTCTCCCAGTTTTCATTTTCTTTTTTAACATAGGAAGATCCTTTAAAATGTAGTCACATGATATCATTTTTCTGCTCAAAATCTTCTAGTAACTTCTTTTATTTCTAAGACCAAAATCCTTAAGTCAACTTTCAGAATCAATCTGCTGTGTCCCAGCTACCACCCAGATTTCATCCTCCCCTCCAGCCACTTTGCCTTCTTTATTGCTCCTAACTATGAGGCACTCCTGCCTCAAGGTCTTTGCATTTACAGCCTGATCTCAAAGATATTGTAGGTTTGCTTCCAGACCATCACAATAAAGCAAATATCACAATAAAATGAGTCACACGTACTTTATGGTTTTCCAGTGCATATAAAAGTTATGTGCACACTATATAGTAGTCTAGTAAGTCTGCATTATGTCTATGAAAATAGCGTACATACTTTAAATTAAATGTGACATAGAACCATGAGATGAGCACATTTTCTCTTGAAAAAAATGGTGCCAGTAGACTTACTTCAGCACCAGGTTGCCAAACCTTTGATTTGTAAAAAACCCAATAGTCTACACGATGCAATAAAACAAAGCACGATAAAACAAGGTATGTGTGTATTCCTCTCTGCCAGGGCACACTTCCCTCATTATCCATATAGCTAGTTTTTTCACTTTAGGCTTTAGTCTTTTTCTTTTTAATCACATACCACTTTATCAGTGGGAATCTTTTGTGAACTTACTATGTAAAATGGCAGCATGCTCCCAGCACCTTGTCACTGCTTCCCTGCTGTATGATATGCAGTAAATTTTTTTATTCTTTATCTGTTTCACCCAGGAGAGTGAAACAGAGGTAGGTAGGAATATTTTTTATGCTAATTGCTGTATCAGTAGCACTAAGTTATGTAATATATGCTTAGTGAATATTTGTTGAATAATAAATAATCGGCAATATAGCTATAGTTTTACTTTCTCTCCATGCTCAGTTAACTCAGAGTAAGTATAAACAACATAAAAGATACTCTGAACTAATACATCCTTCAAGGGGCGCTGCCAGTATATTTTAACCATTTATATCATAAAACGTATAGCAAACTTTGTATTAAAAAAAAAAAAACTTTCCAGGGAGGGAAAAACTCCAGTTTTTCATCAGAAAAATGAAAGTATTTTCAGTGGCAAAGACACTGAAATTCTTCCTACTTATGTGGACATAGTCTTTACCTCGGTTAGATACATTAGAAATAGGAAGATGTGCATTTTCTTTTCCATGAGGTCTTAGTATTTGATAATTGTGTTCTTACAGTTAAATATCTTTATCCAGTTTTTTTAATATCTGAAAGGGGTATGGCTCACTAGGGGGGAAAAAAACAGAGAAGATACTTGCGCAGACAAAAGTGGGAGAAAGAGCTACTTCTCCAAGGGAAAGGTTTGTTAAAAAAGAAGCTGGCACAATCACAGTTTGGCAGTCTTGGGACAAGAGCTGCTGCCTTTATTCCAATTTTAAGAGTAGTAACACAGTTTGAACAATTTTATGTGTCGATAATTTCAGTCTAAAGTAACCATGTTGGGGCAAACAAGTGCCCTTAAGATCACACAAGTGTAAAGGTACTGTGTCACACCACATGCTGCTTTTCACCCTTCAGTCTTAAATTGAACCCTGTCAACTTTCCAGCCTACACATTTACCTACCCACCTTTGTTTATAATCACATTAACAATCTTTTATATTAATCTGAATTCTCTAACCAAAAGGCACAAGGAAGCAAGTCACAGGCCCTACTTATTTATCAGTGAAGGAATAGTCAATGAAGGAGTTATTTATAACCTACTTAGTTAAAATGGGCTCTCTACTAACTCTGTAACTCTTTGATGCTTGCTGAAATTATAACAAAACTGTCTCTGTAGAAGCTACATGTTGATTTGAAACTGAAAAATACACAGAAACCCTATTTTAAATGAAGTTGGAAGATGAGCAAATGTTCTCACATATGTGTATCAGCAAACTACAGGATCTTACATGCCTTTCATCTCTGATGGGAAGTGATATTGCTTACCCTCCCCCAGTGGAAGGAAGGAATACTTTCCTCTTTGACCAGCAACAGATCAGCCAGTGAGAAAAGGCATAAATCAACAAATGAAAAGCACCACACATCAAACTCTCAGTTCCCTCCAATGAACCCTGGTTTCAACAGAGTTGAAACTAAATCTAAATCTAAATCTGTTTTATAAATCTATTTGGGTTGGGTCTGGCTTTGTCCTGGGGAAAGTGTGCTGGTATCTCAAAAGACTGCACTGTCCACATGGTCTTTTTTTTTTTTTAAAGATTTATTTATGCATACAAGAACTGGGGTACAAGCCAGAGGTATGGGGGTGAGAGTGTTATAGGGCAGCCCCGATATTGAAAGGGTTGCCTGGCTATGGGTCCTCACCCGCGCGCTTAAAAGGGACTTATTAATATTCCACTACAGGCATACACAAAAGGTTAATAAAAGGTTTATTTACAAGGGGAAAGGAAATAAGGAAAATGTACAACTCAGGGAGAAAATAGGGAAATAAAGTCTTTAATGCGTCCTACCCCATCCGCCGACCTGGAAACCCAAAGGCACTCTCAGAGCTGGCTGGACGCTGCAAGCTGGCAGAGAGCCAAAATGGGGGAACCTCTCCAAAGCCCACGTGTCTGGCTTTATACCAACCTGGCTGCTTAACCCCACCCTCAGGTCCCAGCCACCTTCCCTTTGGTGGTGATGGGATTTGGAGTTCCCAGTATCTTTGGCTTTGGCCTGGGGTGGGGGTGGAGTCCACAAAGCCTGTATGGAATTAGCTTTAGGACATCCTTTTCCCCCCTAACAAGAGGATTCACCAGAGACAGAGTGGGGAACCACACAGGCGGATCATCTAAAATACACAGCCGAGGGGAGCAGTGGGCAAGTCAGGAGAGGTCTGCTGTACCATGTGGTTCACCTCCTTGGCCAGGTATTGAGCTCGTGTTGCTGTGGCTGTGGATAGCTTCACAGAGCTGTGTCTTGATCCCTTGCATCACCAGGGAGGCCCAAAATTGTCTTTTGGTGGTTGTTTCTGAGCAAATTTTGTTGGTGAAATAATTGGCTGCTATTTGTTTGAGATCACTGAAACATAAAATGTCTGACCTGTAGATCAGATTTCACATTATTGAGGAACCAAAACTGGCATCAAACAAATTGAATACTCACAAAGTTACATGAGAGTTGTTACCTATTGGTAAATGTCAACCCTTCCCACTTTAAATTTTTAACTTTTTTTTTTTTAAAAAAATGCTTTAAATGAAATGTATTACTAGAATACAAAACATTTCCACTCTTTAGCCTAAAACTGAGAAGTTGTAATTATGTTTTCAATTCCCTTTTGGATCAACCCTTTATTTCATGTAAGGCTTCAGGCTTTTAATTATACACTTGAAGACCTGATTATATGGATACAATTTAAGATTGCTGTGGACACTAGCTATCATCTAGGCTTGTGAGTTACAACCCTTGATCTTTAAAGCAATAATATGACAAGATATAAAATATTTTAGCAAACCTAAAAATTATGTGATTTACTGATATAAAATTACCCATTGTGTCTAAAACATCAAATTTATTTCTCTAGAATTATTTCAGCTCAATATAGCAATGTTTCGTTTTCCTTTTAATCAGAAGTTCTGAATGGAAATTACATGGATTTTATTTTTCTTAAACAAGGAAAATTACCATAATTCAACAAAAATTTGGGAGACAGAAATTTTTTGAAATAGGAATTCATTGTTTTGGAGTGGAGTAGATAATAAAAGATTTTATTGGTGTGAAATAACTAGGAATCTTTGGCCCAATTTAATGCCTCAGAGAAATTCAATGACCTACCCTCAGCTCCCAGGCCTTCTGAGAGGTAGAGCTAAAATAAACCTGGATCCCTGTCTCCTCACTCCTAGTTCAGTGCTCTTTTCATTATGTGATGTTACTCCACAGATTCTGGAACCTGAGCCACCTATTGCCCACTACAGAGAGAGTACTAAGGAGAAAGACAATACTTCTGCCCCACTTTATGTACTTGTGATGTGGATACACTTATACACGTACTGTTTTTCATAGTTTTCTATCTTTTCTTCCATCTGTCGGTAAGGGACACTTGTTGAGCTGGCATATTGCCTTTTCCATGAAGGATACAAAGCATTAGTAAAGCTTTGCTCCATGTTGAACCAAAAACATCTCCTGTCTTCCCCCATTCATTATACACCTCATCAGATATATTTTCAACATGAAATATTATTTGGGTTTTGTTGAGTGTTGCCAACAGAATTTAGTAGTAAGAAGCTGTCCTTTTTAAGATAAATCTTTTCATAAACTCAGGATCTACATGATTTCTTCCAAGGAATATAACTAAAATTTGCTTTGTTACTCGATCATTACAAATGTGAGGCAGGATGATTTGGGAGACTCTGAATATTTAATCACATAAAGGTATAAAATATTAAAAATTACTACCACTAACAAGAATTTTTACTGAAACAAACAGATTGCAGGCCACAAGTAACTTAATACATGTTATTTAGAGTTTCAGATTGCACATTCTTGAAATGGCTCTGGGCTAAGATGCAGATGTTACTTCTGAGCTCTTTAAAAATAAATTTAAAATAGAGTATCTTGTTGCTGATACATTTCTCATAAATTGAAAGGATCTGGTGTTCTCCAACTCAGAAGAAAAAAATTTCATAGGTCAAAGAAGAAACAAAAACAGGTGGCACTTTCCTTAATAGAAAGTTAACTTGACCCAAGACCAAGTTACTTACTTTTTACAGATGATTTAAATAATAGCTTTGCTTACAGTTTTGTTTTGTTAGGTTGTCTAATAAGTCAATAGTGCAAAGCCTTGTCCTACTCTTGAAAGCTTTTCAGAAGTGCTGGTTTATTGAGGAATTTAAAAAACTGGGTGTTCTCCTCTTTTTTTTTTTTTAAACGTGTACACACACCATTAGGCAGTCCTATGATTATAGAGCCATCTGCAGGAAAATTATCAAGTTGCAGCATAGTTAATGATTCTCTTACCATGCTATTTCAAGTGGCAAATAAAAAGTGACAAACTGCAATTCATGTTGGGAAAGAAATGGACAGCCAAGAGATACAGGAATCACTTGGGAGGGAGACTGCCGCCCCCCTTTAATTTTTCAAAGAAAACTGCTTTGTCATGCTTTATAATCAAAAGAAACCTGCAATTTGCTTCAGGTTTTACATATTCTCAGTAATTATAGTTCTTTTTTCATTTGAAGGGTTTCTAATGACTGTCTTTTAGGAGCTTTGAATAATCTGTCAGTTCTGTCCCTTCTATGGGGGTGGGGGGAACTATTTATTTACCTTAGAAAAAGATTTATTTGCTTTCTCCTCAAGGAGGTATGGCTGGTTTTTACACAGTTTTACCATCTGATGTTCTGTGTCTGAGACAGATAATGTGATTTGTGAACTTTAGCATGTGTTTCTACTCTTCTGAAACGTGTATGCTTCTGTAAGTATTGATGCTTCCATTTCCAGCCAATATCCAAGTAAATTGTGTGAGCACTCAGATCAATCATCCACTATAACTGATTATTGGTTTGACTAAATTTAAGGTACTCATAATTAAGACATATTTAGACAGTGCTTTAATAGAATATCACCTGAGTAAAGATCACAAAATCAGGTCCTTGTTTTTTTTTTTTTAAAGATTTTCATATAGTGGGAAGACAGTATTTGGAAACATTTTTACCAATTGATTAGCATCAGCAAGATGAGAGTGATATTGTTAAATCTTGAATATGCCCTATATATCAGTGCACATCAATGGTATTATTAACTTTAAATAATATAAGTGTTGAGTGTTAGTTGATTGGCTTGAGAGAGGTGTATTACTTAACTAGAGTTTTATATTGTTGGGGTTTTTTTTTTTTTTGGTAAAAGGAATTTTTCTTTATTATGAGTTTATTAGAAAAAGACTGGAATACCAATTTCCTTAACACTAATGCAGTGCACACTAGAAAAACCTACTATATAATGTTCAGATATAAAATCTGGAATTTTGGTATTTGATTTACTCAATTAACAGGCTAACTAAAAAGGTGCACATTTAGGAAATAGCGTTCTCATGCTCTTTAAGCTAGTAAGGAAGAGACAGCACAGGAATGAGTCCTGTGCTTTAAATCTGCCCACTTGTAGAATCTCTCATTTATTCTCTTCAACCTATCATCACCCCCACCTTCCTTAGGAAAACACAGATTTCATTTGAGGAAATGTGAACTTTGGCTTCATTTATTGTTCTGAAAGTCTTGTTTTCTAAGAACTGGTTCACTTAAAAGTTAGTTTTAAACTTTTAATGAGGACTGTGTACAGGTGTTTTATTTACTTCTTTAGCCACCTCTTCTAGCCTTTAGGGACACCAGAATGTTGCCTGCTTGTTTCAGAAAAATGTACAATAAGATTAACCATTTGCTGACCTTAATTAATTCAAAATATATAATTTAATTAAAATTTTCCTCTGAAAACTTCTTGGAATTTTAGGTTACTCTTGAAACATTCTTGCTTAAGGATAGTTTTAAAAATAGATCTGAGATTTACAGTGATCCAAGTATCAGGGGGTACAAGAGAGTCAGTAAAATAGATTAAAATATTACATGAGTTATCCCAAGAAATTTGCATAGCTCTCCAAAGAAGATCCATCTGTTTCTCAGTCAACAGAAAAATAAGAAGGACGTTTTTGTATGGGGGCCTAGAACTTAAACTGAAGTGGCCAGAAAGTCCCGATATAATAGACTTTTGAAAACATCTTTACCTAAATCTACAATAAAAAAAGTAAATTACGGGCCTCCCCTGTGGCGCAGTGGTTGAGCGCTGGGTTGCGAAGCTGCCCGCAGCCTCTGCAGTGCCGGTTCGATCCCCGGCTGCTCCCCGTCCACCAGAGGAGGGTCCCACATGGCGCGCAGACCTCTCCTGCCGCCCGCTGCTCCCCTCAGCAGTGTACTTCGGTCCTTCTGCCTGCTCTGCTCCCTGCTCTGGCTCTGGTGAATTCTCTCACCTGACTGTATGTATGTATAAATAAATAAATAAATAAATAAATCTTTTTTAAAAGAAGTAAATTACTTAGGCAAAGCACATTGAGACCTTTTTTTTAAAAAAAAAAAAAAAAAAGGTTTTATTTATTTATGCATACAAGAGCTGGGGTGCAGACCAGCAGTGTGGGGGTTGAGAGGATTCACCAGCGACAGAGTGGGGAGCAGAGCAGACAGATCTACTGAAATACACTGCCGAAGAGAGCAGCGGGCAAGTCAGGAGAGATTCGCTGTGCAATGTAGGCTAGCTCCCTGGCTGGGAATCGAACTTGTGCTACAGTATCTGCAGCTAGCTTCCTAGTGCTGAAACTGAATCCCTTGTGCCACCAGGGAGGCCCCATTGAGCCTTTTGAAGATTTATTTATTTATTGATACAAGCACCTAGTACAGTCAGAAGCGTGAGAGGGTGAGAGAATTCACCAGAGCCAGAGCAGGGAACAGAACAGGCAGACTGACGAAACACAATGCTGAGGGGAGCAGCAGGAGTGGCAGGAGAGGTCTGCATGCCCTCACCAGCGGTCAGGGATCAAACGGGCAGCTTCACAGCCCAGTGCTCAACTGCTGTGCCACCAGGGGAGGCCCTGAAATGAAAGAATTCTTAAAGGGCCTCCCTGGTGGCACAGGGGTTCATCAACCACTGTGGCAACATGAGGTCTATCCCTGCCATAAGTTCTATCCCCCACCAAGGAGCTGACCCACATGGTGCAGCAGACCGCTCCTGTCTTGTCCACTGCTCCCCTCATCAGTGTGTTTCGGTAGATCCTCCTGTTCTGCTCCCCACTCTTGTCTCTGGTGAATTCTCTTACCCCCCACACTTCTGGCCTATATCCAGCTCTTGTATGCATAAATAAATAAAAAAATTTTAAGAATAATTCTTTAGCCAAGGAATCATCAGTTTGTGAATAAAAGATGTATGGCCTCAAGTCATATTTTTTTCTCAGCATTCTCAACATTTTAATTAATAATGTTGCCAGTGTGTGTAGTTATGTCCATTTTGCTACAAAACTTAGTAACCTTTTTTTTTTTTTACATTGTTGGGCTACTTAGCCATGAGTATTAAGTCAGATCATATAATTGTAGCATAATACATAAGTGATTACATAGAATTGTGGGTGGAAACAATTCAGGATAAAAAGTGCATGGTGGTTCAGAGCTTCTGGGCAGACTGCTTGTCTGTCTGAAATCATGTTGAAAAAGTGGCTCTGTCTCCAGCTGACTTGTTTTGTGAGGCTGAGACACAGGATTAACCCTTGACATGTCCTTAAAAAAAAAAAAAAAAAAAGCAAAGATTAAACAACTGCATTGACTAAAGCAGCACTTGATCCAGCTATGTGCATTTTTCCTGTAATATGATTCTCCTTAAGAAAAAAAATTGCTGCAGCTGTTACATAGATTAAATTAGATTTTTTTTTCAAATAGCATTTTTGAGGAAGAGGAAAAAGGACTTTATTATAGAGATAATATATGATTTTGATAAAACAAATGACTACATCAACCAATTTTGGTTTCTTTTGGGTGAGGCAGACTCTTTAAAAAAATGATATTTTGGAGTAACAAACTTAAACCTTGCAATAGCACACAAGTAGAACATGAGAACGTTTCATTTAGATTACTGCCATTTTCTTGATCGCTTAACTGTTTCTGAGGAATGAATTTGATGTTACATATGTAAATTGGTCTCATCATCTCCTCCCACACACCCCTCTCACTGAAGTTTTACATCCTTTCTCAGTTTATGCACACAGTAGTGTGCACTCAGTGAATGTTGCATATTGGGGAAGAGGGCCTTAAATACACTTGTATGGATTTTATATCTGTTTTTGAGAGGAAATTTAGTTTCTGTTATTTCATATGCATGTTTCAGCTTTAACAGCAACTCTTAACCAGTTGCTTAATAAACTGATTTAGTAAAAGATTATAATGTCTGGCTTTATTTGGAACTTTCTAATTTGAATAATTATTGTAGAGTATCATAAGTTGCCTCCAAAATAAAGAAATGATGATATGCTAAAATTTTCACTGTGCTTTAACAGCCAAGATTGTATAGATGGATTTACCCTATGATGTTTGTTTTATCAGTCATCATAGTACTCACTTTCTTCAGGCAGGTCCCAAAGAAATGAGCCTAACTTCTGCAGTCATAGACAGATTTTTTTTTTTTTTGACAATATATAAAAGTTTTCTCCGTTGGAGCAATGAGTTAAGAAGAAGATCTTGAAATATTGACAGTACTTTGTGGCTTCCCTCTATTCCCCATTCCCCCTCAATTTCTATTTAAAAGTAAGTATTTAATTTTTAAGTATTAACAGGAAAAGGAAATTTCTTTTATATCAGGGATTTTCTTCTTTTTTTTTTTTTAAAGAGTAGCCATAGAGAAAGACTATGTCTATGAAAGACTAAAATTTACTTGAATGGTTTTAAGGCATGGCATTGTTAATTGTAAATCAAAGCTTTTTACACAGTTCTCTAAGGATTGAAATGGGTCTTTGTGGTTTCTCAGGAGGGAGGAAGTTACCAACCACTCTGCAGACTGGCATTTTAATAGTCTGCTGTACAGTGATGTTCTTTTGCAGCTGCTGCTTAGCCTTTTCTATATCTGGAGAGTTGTAGGGAGGTTTTATTGTTTTGTTTTGTTTTTTTCTGATACCATCAGCTTTTAAAACATTGTGAAGTTAGCTGGCTTTATTGTTTAATTTGGATTTATCACTATAATTTAACCACTATGTTTCATAAGAATGGGGCAGGATGGTTCCCTCATATAATATTCCTAGAGTATTTCTTAGAGGAATTTTGCTTCATGAAAGCTGCCTTTAAAAAAGTGATGTGACTCTTTTTACAGCTTGTAAGCTCTTCTCTGATTAACACATTCTGTAGAACCTATAAGGTATGGGGGAAATAATACAAAGAGGTTTTGTTGGGGAGAAAAGAAGTTGCTACTCTGTTTTTCTGGATTAGAATCCACACCAAAAACTACTTGAAAATGTAAAGATAACAAAATGGTTTGTGTGTGAGGAATGTGTATTTGTAGTATTCAAAACTTTTGGACTTAGAAGTATGATGAATTTTAAAAATCTATAATATATTTAATCCCATACTGATTATTTTTCCTTTTTTAGAAATTTAAGCATTAACATGAAATATGAATTATAAAGCATTCCTTCAGAACAATAATTAGCTTAAAGGGGGGAAAGACTTCTAAGAAAACATTTTTAGTTTATCAGCCAGCATGCACATTTATTTGTCTGTATATACATCAGCCTTTCATACTTAAATGTAAGAGAAAACAAAACCTTTTTTGTTTCTTCTGTTTAGTTACTGTATTGCTTAATACATATTAAATGTTCTGGAAGACTGCAATCCATTATAACTGGTGTTTTAAGTGAGGATTTAAGGAACTTTATGTCTGAAAATCCTGTATTAAATATTTATGTTTTAAGAACATCATTTATTTTTAAGATAATTTTGGCAGGTTGAACTAAAATTTTTCAGCTAAATATGTTCCTTTCAGTATTATTTCAATATGATTTTTATAATTTAAAAAACATAATGCATTGTTCTAGTTAGTTAAGAGGTACTTACATGACAGGTTTGCTTTCTCCAGGAAGTGATTTTGTACAAGGCTTAACTGTCTAGATTCTTCTTGTTACGCATGATTCAGTGTTTCCAATTCCTGATTGCTTGATCATATGTTTATCAAAGTTGGAAGCAACTTTAGACCACACCAGATGGTAATATTGCTAGAGGTGTAGCAAGCTAGGTTTCTCTGCCACAAGTGCTCTAATTTAATTAAACTAAAATAGATTAGCAGAAGATCTGTCAGTTCCTTTTTCTTTGAGATATAACAAATACAGTATATAGAAGGAAATTAATAATTCCTGGGATACTTATCCCTAGGACACGTATCTCTTTTCATTATTTAGCATTTCTAAGTAACTTTAATTTTTCTTAATACCCCAAGATTATCTTGTTGGTATCTTCCAGCAATGCAAGGACTTGATAGAAATTGAAAGAGGTTACTTACAGCATAAACCCTCCCTCTCTGCTCTGTGAGTTGGTTCAGTCCTATTTTGCATAAGTTCCTTTTGAGTAGATCCATGTGTGGATGCATAGTGCTGAAGACTTAACTCTCTGGCTGTGTGGATGTATGTTTTGGAGAAAAGCTGTGTGTGTTAGCTGCAAACAGTAACATTTTCAAAATCAACATGTATTGTGCTTATCCTGTCCCTGGAATGGGCAGCAATTCTTTGATGTATTACTACAATGGGAAAACGGTAAGTTTTTATCTTTTTTCTTAAAGCTTCTAACTGACTTCTTTAGTGGAAAACAGTGTAGATTAATTGCTTTTTTGCTAAAACCTGTTAGATTTTTTTTTCTATCGTTTTATGCAATACATTTAGATTGTATATTTCTTTGTAAGTATAGCATCGATAAAGCTATACCTTTGGCACAGCTATTCAATAGTTGTTGGCTTTTACTTTTTAAATAAAGTGTAAAAAGTAAACTTGAATTTGTGAGTTATTAGTTTTAATGGCTGGTGTCTTTACCAGCAATGAGCTTGAAAGTACTTTTAATGTTTTCCTATATTGAAAGCATATAATGTGTATTTAAGATATATATATACACACATATATATTTTGAGGATTACTCGATGCTTTGTAGATAGAAGGAAAGATGAAAGTCATCTTGGATATGCATAAAAATAACAAGTATGAAGCTCTGGGAATGATTAGGGAAGCAGTCAGCTAGTGAGGGCCGTATTTCCTGTTTGGAGTTTCAGGTCCAGAGCCTGACTTTGCTGGGATACCATCTGTTTCCAATCAAACTAGAATTTTGACCCTGTACAGATTCATAAAATAAATCACTATTTTTCAAAGAATGCATTTATGCATTTTCCAAAGAATGTATTTGTGGTCAATTTATAGCCTGTGGATGTTTTAAAATACCTTTCTGTAATGCTAAGTAAGATCTTTCTATTTTTTAAATTAGTTATTTAGTATGTTTCTTCAAAAATGTCTTTAAGTCAGAAGATTTTATACATTCTTAAAAGAAAAGTGAACTTCTGAAATATTCGATAGGTGTTATCATTGTAATAAGGTATTTGATAAATGTTATAAAAATATTATACTAATGAATAACAATCTTGGGTTTATGTTAGTAATTTATTATTTTCCTCCTCAGTCTTTTCAAAAAAACATTTCTCCCCTTAAATAGCTTATTAATACAGATATAACCAGTGATTTGGGATAGTGGGGATTGAAAGTGGAGGCATTTTAATGTTTGAAGTTATAATGAAAATTTAATCACATTTCCCCAAAATAGGTATGAAATCAGATGTTTGTCCCTTTTCTTTTTACCACTTTAATATGTTTTAAAGTCGCATATGACTCTCACCAGGGTGTGTGAGAACTAATGAAAATACTTTTTCATTCTCTGCTTTCCTAAGGCCTCTTTGCAATTTGTTAGCATTTTGGTTGTAAACTTTTGTGTAAGCTTTGTGATAATCAAGCCAAAATATCCTCAAACTAATTTAAAAGGTATTTAAGCTGTCCATACTAGCAGAGCTTTGCAGAATGTGAGAGGTTAATATATAAGTGAAATTACCTAATTGCTATAATTTCTTGCCCACTGTCAGATTTGAAAATATTTTCCTTCTACGTCCAATTCTGAGGGAAATCGTATATTGGAAGGTGTGTGTGTGTGTGTGTGTGTGTGTGTGTGTGTGTGTGTGACATAGACAGAGAAAGAGAAAATGAGCTAGTTCAGTAAAATTAATTATACAAGAGCCCTGAAGCAAAGAAACTATAACTCAGATTGAGTTTAGATTTTATTTTTCGAGAGCACAGATCATTCTATTACAACATTTCTCTTTGTTCTACATTGGCTGGGGGAGGTAGGGAACAGCTTTGATCATATTAAGTATTTCCAGGCTTACGATAGATGACATGCTAGAGGAGTGTAGCCTGAAAATTGATAGCCTATGCCTGATATAGGTCAAAGGTGACATTTATGTTCTTGAAAAATGCATAAGACCTTAGCCTTACATGTATTTTCTGTTATGTTTTTACCACCGGTAGTTCTTTATTATTATTTTCTTATAATTCTTAAATAGGGAAGTCATGTGGTATGTAAGTACATTACCAGACTATGTAAAGCCTCATATCAATATATACTGGGAAATGTCTATCCATTAATGGTTTATAGTAAAAACTAGCATTTAAATTAGTATTTTGAACTCTGAGTGAATTATACTTCCTTGCTTGAGTTAATGCAAATTTTATTTAATTCTCTTGGTGAACAGGTTAAATTTAAGCTCACTTTTAATCCTATTTTATTCATTTATGATAGCGAAGATTAGTATTTTGAAATGCTAATAAATTCATGATGATTTCATTTTTAAGATCCCATTATTAATATTATAAAAGAGTAAGACATCCTAAGCAGTGCTAGTCTTAAACAGAATGCTTTCCCCTTTCAGTTTTTATTTTTAAATTTTCAAGTTGATTACATTTATTTAAGGATGTTTAGAGTGTTTTAATAATAAGACTGAACTCTAAGAAATACATAGATATATCAGAGAAGAGTCTTTTCCTATTTTATTCATTAAGGTTATGTGGATATGTTGGGTTGTTGGAAATATTAACAAGCTAGGATGTATGTGTTCAGAAAAGAAAAATCATGTCTGTTTTAAACCTATTTCCCCCACTATTTGAAAAGAGAAGGTCTTCATGTTCTATACCATGTATAGCTTTTGTGTAGCTGTATTCTATACCATACTGTAAGAAATTAATGTGTTTGTAATAGGGTATTTAAAACTTTTGAATATTGTAATTTTTTGAGATTTTAAAAAATAGCAAAGATAATAAGTTTCTATGGTACCTTATATATAAAGAATTTGGCCTGCATCCAGTTTTCTCATTGATATGACTAAATTGTGTCCTTTATGCAGAAAGGTAGAAAGTCTTAGAGGTAAAGAAAGGAAAGTTTTGGGAGGAGAGCATTCCGTTTTCTTCACCTTGAGGATTCTGGAGTTTCGACCTTCCCCTGATCTGATCAACCTCCATTTTCTAGGCCTTGAACTGAAGATGCTACAAAGTGTTCCAGGTATAAAAATTGCAGCAAGTACAGACATGATGCTCTTTTAATTGTATCAAAAGAATACTTTTAATCTCACTCAAGACAACACAGAAATCTAAGTATAAAACTCAAGCTTTGAAACACATTTTGAATATTGAGCTTCTTTGGACCCAATATGGGAAAGAAAAGACAGGAATTAACATGATTATTAGGGCTTCTTTTGTGTCAGAAGCTATGCTGAGGACTTTATGTTTATCTCATTTAATTCTCAGAACTACTCTGTCATTTAGCTATTACTACCCTCATTTGTAAGTATGGAAAGAAAGGTTCAGGGACATTAAATATCTTGTTCATGCCTTATCCAATTAGTAAGTGCTGAGGACAGAATTGAACCAAGGTCTCATCCAAACAGCAGGGTTTCCTCTTACATCAACCAAAGGCAAGTAAACTAGCCATGGAAAAGGTCTAACTTCATTCATCCTTACTGCTATTTGTATAAAAATATACTACGTTGGAAAGAAAATGTAACTGGGAAAAAAAAAACACTAGATCTTTCTTATAATTATTCTTTGCATATATAGAGATATGATTAGACTAATAATTTTATGAATGCTAACTGATGTGGTCAGTCAAGCAAATTTTTGTTATTTTATATTTTAAATAAGAAACTTACAACTATCCAGTATATGTTTAAAAAAACTTAGGAAATTTGGCTGGCAGGTCTCTTCATCTAATAGAACTCAGTACTAAAAACTGGTTTAGCCATGTAGTATGTAATGGCCTGACACCTGCCTGCTCATACAGTTTGTATTTTCATAAGAATTAGAGGAGCAAGTAGCCAAAATTGCACTGTAACTACTTCTGAGCCTTTTTTAAAAATCAGATAAATATTTTAGTTAACAAAAGCACAGAAACCAATACGAGAGTATATGGAACTACATTTCTGTTCCATTGAGGATTTATTGCTAATTAACATGAGAGAGGAAAGTACAATTAAGTTAATTCAAATTTTCAGGCTGTCTGTGGGCCCAGTAGAGTTAAATCTAACATTTGTACAATAAGAAAAACATGAAGTCATTTAAGAATTCAATGATGATAGAATGAATGCTAAAGATAGTAAATGATAAGGAGTTAAGTCTATTTTGATTTTATTTTCCCTTTACTAAAATTTTCTGTAGCTATGAAACTAAGGTCTTTTTTTTCTTGATCCAAGTGAATACAAATACCAGTGCGTTAAAACTATAGTCCCTGCAAGAGAGTTTGTTTTCACTGTTCAATTTTATTAATGTTTTAGAAAGATATTTATGTCTCTTTCCATTTGTTCATGATTGTGTTGAAGAAAGGGGATCAGGTGCTATATTGTTAGATTTAAATTTCTTTCAAATATAAGTAGCTAAAAGTCACAGTCATTGACTTGTCCACTATATTTCTCAACCATACAAGTTTCAAACAGTCCCTTAAAAATTCTGTAGTTTATCCCTCGAGGAAAAAAATTTTGTGATTATTATAAAAATAATTATAATAAAAAGATAGTGAAATATGCCCAGTGTTGTTAATTTAAGATTATTGAAAATGTACTTGATTTATATATAAGAAATTTGTCTAACAATGGAAAACCAATATTCAGCTTTCCTTGTTAGCAAAAGTAATATCTCATTTTGAGCTACTTTGTACTTGAAACAGGGATTCTTTTTTTCTTATTTTTTTTTTAAAGGAAATTTTATTTCATCCCTGAACATGTCTCTGGAAGTTTTTGAGGAAAAAATATCTGTCCTTTTGTTTATGAAACTGTTGAAAATATAAATATGTAATCCTTTCATAGAAATTCCAGTTGTCTTTTTAGCAGACTAATTAGGTGAAAATAGTTTTCCATAGAGATGGCTTGTATGTTCCTGAGTTAGCCCTGTGCTTCAGACATTTTGCTTTATTATGTGTTATGGTTTTAGTTCTGTGGTATTTAGTACTAAAACATTCTAAGTATTTCCCCTTTAGGCTTGGAATTACCATTAAAAACTCTAGCAGGTAGACTGAACTTTATGGCAGAATTTGCCATTTTTATTTACTATTAACTTACTGAAAGCTTTGGCATATTTATCAAGTCTGTCATTTATTCAAGCATTAATAGTAGCTATTGGGATAGAAATTGAAATTCTTAACTTAGACTGCTATTTCATATTATTTAAATGTGTTAGTGCCTTCTTTGGGGGTATGTTTAATTTTGATTAGAAAAGAAACAAGAATAGTCAGAAGATGTAAATTCCAGAAATTTAAGTTTTTGCCATGTAGACTAAAGGTAGGCTTTTTATCTGATTTTATATATATAATCAGTATTCAGAGAAAATAATGGATCCAAAACAATAAAAAAAATTATAGGAAATAGTGTTTAGGAAATTTTCTGTGCTTTCTCTAATGCTTAACTAAGACTCTTAACTGAATGAATATATTAAAGCAAAATTTTATGTACTCTTTTAAACAACCTGTTTTTACTCAATTCAGATCCCACAAAATTCAGACATAAACACAAACTTGTATGTATTACTATGTTTGAAATGTGTAGGTTAATCAAAAATAATTTAAACATAACTTCTTAAAAGTATTACTTCATTTTTCTTTCTTAGCTCTTGAGTGTTGACCTTTAAATGTGGATATTCTAAAAATTTTTGGCACAGAGGGTTCAATTGTAGTTTTTTAACATAGGATTTGACTTGGGACAGGGTTTTTTTAATTTCCAGTGACCTAAACATTCTTATTCAGGTTTTTAGTACTCAGACTTTGTAAAATTTTTATTGTTTAATATAAAATATAGTGAAAGTTTCTGAATATACCACATTTTTATTTTAAAATTATAATAGATTAATAAATTGTTTTGTTATTTTGGTAAGTTGATAAAAGATTGTGCTAAAGATGATTTCTAGTATTAGTATTAACTTTTCACATATTATAGGAGACCATGTTGGTGTGTATTAACATGTTTGTTATTTAACATAGTGGAACTTAAAGAGAATTGCTATTCAAACCATCTTGACAAAAGTACAAGTAGAAACTCATAAGTATAATGAAGTCTTGGAAATAATTTCTTGTTCTAGCATGTTTAATAAAATGGGTAAATTTCTCCATCGTCTTTCCAACTTAGATGAAGTTGTTCTAAAAATATTTGCTAGTGTGGGCTGATTTTGGTTTTCACCAGACCTTGGAGTTTATGAGATTTCTAAAATATTTCTTTCAAAATAATTTATATAATTTTATATGCTGGGTAAGGAATGTTCTCTAAACCTAAGTTCAGTATAGTAAACAAATCATGACTGTTTAAATTAATTAAAATTAAATTAAAAATTCAGTTCCTCGATTATGCTATTCACATATCAGTGTTTAATAGTCACATTTATCTGAATATAGAACATTAACATCATCATAGAAACCTATTGGACAATGCTCTGAAGAATTCCTCTCATTTTCTGTGGAAGGATATCTTAATTAAGATATATAACTATTCTCACATACGAAAGAAAATCCCCAGCTCATCTCTTCATCATTTGGACATTTAAAAATATTGGCCACCACGCAAGCTTGGGTCTATTTTTAAAAGTATGGGGAATGACATTGTCTTTTAACTCATCACTGAGTGTGACAAGATAAAAGGAAAATCTTTTTAGCAAAAGCTATTTCTCTATTTCTTTTCTCAGTAACTGTCAGAAAATCATTGCAACTCCCTCCCCTTCAAGGATGTTTTCAATACTAATTATGAAAAAGATAAATTGAATTAAGAGCATAGTGCACACTCCAGCCTCTATAGCTGAACAGAGTGGTCTTTCCTAAATTTGGAGTTACCCTTATGACCAACTGAATGATCCAAGCAGGAAAAAAGAAAGCTGTTTTTACTAACTTGACTACTATTAGTTGTATGAGCTAAAACATTCCAAGGATAATTATGTAATCACTATAAAGTCTAACTGTAAATATTCATCAGTGAAGTACTCTATCATTCTTAAAAAGTAAGTTTGGGTGGATGGAATGAGGACATTAAAGATATTAATGTTTTTATTCTTTTCAACTATAATTCACAGTGAAAGGGAGATACCTGTTAGATTTTCAGTTATATTCTTTCAAGTTGGAATAAATGTTACTGTTCTGTTCACTCAGAATTTCTTTCATCGCCATTCCTGAAAGGGGAAAATAAAAGTGCTTGGGAAAGAGGAAAGATTGTAAGCCAGACATTCTGATGGAGGCTAGAATTCTAAAGAAAATTTCTAGTACTTAACCTTATTTTAATAGCACATTTGAATTTACTCCATTGTACTTTTTTCTATTTTTCTTTGAAATAATTTGACTCCTGGTAGGTTTTAATCATCTTAAAGTATACATATTCTTTTCTCTTAATTTTAAGATAGTTTGTGTAATACAAAATCATACTAAAGATTTCACCGTATGATTAGATCATTAACTAGAAAAAAACTGGCATCTATATGCAGGTGATCAGATGACATAAGCAGTCTGCTTTTAATTTGTGGCCAGTACTGATTGTAACTAAAAGAGACTTGCTCTTTTTGTGGAATTGGCTGACTGTTTCCCTACATCTGGAGTTAATAAAATCTTTGAGACCACATCAGTTGTGCTTTGCCGCAAGAACTCTTTGATGTGAAAAATCAAGAATGGCACAACTGCTGCTTCGTAACATTGCATCTATGTTTTTTCAAGCTATGGTTAAGATACCAAAAGTAAAGTTAATCTGGCCTGTGTTGGAAATGCTGTTAGATCGGCCTCTTTGAGACTTTTTAAAAATGTTTTTATTATGATAAAAACTTTGAACTTATATTAGTAAATAAATGATAAATGTAGAATAGTTCAAGGTTTTTACCATTTCCATTTATAAGCTCTATCCTTTAGAAGTCCATTTGTTTTTTACAAAGTTTATTTATAAAGACTAGTATTGAAAACAAACTTTACCTCCAAAACAAAGCTAGTTTTCTCCATACAGCTTCAAAATATTTACAGAAGGGTAGGCCACTCTCTTCCTCTGCTTTGTGTGGTTTATCTTGGTTTTCTTGCTCTCCATGACAGCCATTAATTAACTATTATCTGATCATTATATTCTCCTTTATTAGGCAGCAATTCCTATGAATCCATTAAGTCAGGTTTAAACCCGTTATTTACTTTAGTAATTGCAAACATTTAAAAAGTTTAAAAGTGTTAGTATATCATGTACACGATACAGTGAATTGAATGGGATGGAGAATTGACGAATCATGTATAAATTTAAACTGCAAATTAGGTAGATTTTTAGTGTGAATGATATAGTAACCGGAGTTTTTATATAATTATCAGGGGGAAGTTTACATACTGTTTTTGTTTTTACTCTAGATAGAATTAAAGAACTTGTATTTCATACTTTCAGATCTGTAATGATACATGCATTAAGCAAGAATTTGTGACCAAAAAACATGTGTTTTAATGCTGTCTACTAAGGTTTATTCCCATTTGTACTTTCTTACTATTTCTATACTCTTTTCATTTTTTGTAGTTTCAACCTAGTTTGACTTTATGTAAAGGAGACAGCATCTGTCTAGCTGTGGCTGTGTATAAACACTAAACTGTAATTAAAAGAAAGTGTAGAATTCTTTTCCTGAAAACTTTCTCTACTTACCAACCTATAATAATGCATTCCAAACACACTTGCATATACCCAATTATTTCATAATAAGATTTATGTAATGGTATCAAGCTAGAAAAATATATTTAATATGTATAATTAAAAAAATTTTATTTGTCACATTCCCCTATTTAGAGTTCTTGATAATTCTTAGTAATGTATCTTGTTCCAAACTTCTCAGGTACCATAATGTGTGTTTTTACATCTGGGATTATATAAGTTAGCAGTATAACTTATATAAGAGTGATAAAAGGATAATACTGTTACTTATTGAGTGCTTATTGAGTTATTACTTACTGCTACTTATTGAGTGCTTACTATTCTAATTTTTTTTTTATATTGTCGGATTTTTCCATCACCCATCTCCCCTTGTAGGTATTGTTAGCATCATCTTATAAATGAGAAAACTGAGTCTCAAAAGATTAGGAATTTAAGTCTTTATAGTTATTTAATGCCTCAGAGGAAGAATACATTAAGTAGCTTTGATGTGTGTGTGCTTCCTCAACTTTTTTGTTAGTGTGCAAAAATACAGAGTCAGGGTAAAAGCATCAAAATATGTAGAAGAGCATAACATAAATACCTTCCTTCCTAATTCTAAAAATGTAACCATTAAGTTTCTTGCGTGTAATTTTAGAAACGTTTTATGTCTGTGAAAAAAACTGTGATTTTTTTTTACACATACTCTGAAAATTTTAATGATTGTTACTTTCTTCCACTAAGTGAAAACTTGAAATTTTTATTTGGGACATAAGCTTAATGGTTTACCCTTATCAAACTAAGCAAAATAAATATATTTTATATATACTTACAATAGAATACCTGTCCATTCTTCCTGACTCATGGTTTACTTTTACTTTTATAGACCTTGTTTCACCTAAAACATTTGTTTTCTTCTTGGTTTCAGTAGTTATCATGAGAATAGTTTGATTCCATTTTGATTATTAAGTTTATTTGGCAGCCCATTTAGTTTTCCAGAGGAATGAAAATGTTGGTCATTTGCCAATTCAAAATGCTCATACTTTGCTTATCTGAAGCAAAGATTTACCAAAGAAATTGACGCTGCTCTGACAAATTAAATAAGATTTTTCTTAAAGCTCTGCCAGATTTGAAAGTTTACTTGAAATTAATGAATTAAAATCCCTCAGCAGAATTTGTTTTTTATTTTGATAAACTTACGAAGTTAAGAAATTTTCTAAACAATTTTGTTGTGCCTTTCATGGTTATTTTTTAATAGTAACAAAGGATAGCACATTTAATCTAACTCATTTTGATTCTAGTAAGTCTTATAACAGTGAAAAGAATGAATTTTGTGAACCAAAATTTTATTTCATGAGATAGCCAAAGCATAATGACTTCTGCCATCTCAATTTGAATCAGAAGTCTATATATTTATGTTTTATAAGCAAAGTTATCAACAGCTGTGACTTTATTTAGTTACTTGGGGTAACTATCACACAAAGATGTGTTATAAGGATTTTTGGAGTAGTATTTTTCCTCTGATAATCTAAACGTACGTGTTAGATAGTAACTAAGTTAGATGTTATTTATATGGAGTTCGGCAGTTTCTTTGGCTTTGTAGTAGGCCTTTATAAGTATTAGAAAGAAATAAATGTCTTTTTAGGACATTTATGAAATGTACTCATTTTACACAATATAATAGTCATTTAGATTTTAATTAAATTTCCTATTTAATTTTAAGGTATACGCTCCATCCCCAAATTCAGATGATTTCAACCGTGAATCTCCTAGTTATCCATCTCCCAAGCCACCAACCAGTATGTTTGCTAGCACTTTCTTTATGCAAGGTAAGTACTACCAATTAGTTGTCACATATGTGTCTAGTTAGTTTATATTAACTAATATAAAGGTGTGAGGAAAAAAAATACCTCTAATGAAAAAATGTTCAACATCACTTGTAATCGGGGAAATGCAAATCAAAACTACAATGAGATACCATCTTATACCAGTGAGAATAGCACATATTAAAAAAACTAGCAATGTTGGCGAGGTTGTGGAGAGAAAGGAACTCTCCTGCACTGCTGGTGGGAGTGCAAACTGGTCCAACCACTGTGGAGAGCTGTGTGGAGATTTCTTGACCTACTAAACATAGAGCTTCCATATGATGCAGCAATTCCACTCCTAGGTATTTACCCAAAGGACACAGAAACATCAATTCCAAAGAGCACCTGTACCCCTATGTTTATAGCAGCACTATTTACAATAGCTAAGCTTTGGAAACAACCCAAATGCCCAAAAATAGATGACTGGATCAAGAAGATGTGGTACATCTACACCATGGAATATTACTCAGCATTCAAAAAAGATAAACACATGCAATTTGCAGCAACATGGATGAAGCTAGAAGGGATCATGCTCAGCAAAATAAGCCAGAAAGAAAAAGAAAAATACCGGATGGTCTCACTCATAGCAGGAATCTAGAAAACTTAAATAAGGGACCAGGAAAAAGAATAACTATAAGAAAGAAAATATCAAAATCAACAAACAACTATGAACCAGAGACACTCTATGGGGAGTGGGGGGCGGGGAAAGGAGTTATTGGGGTCAAAATAAGGGGGTTGTAATTGTATGGGGAATATAAAAATAAAATTTAAATTTAAAAATCAAATTTGGAAACAAAAAAATTAAAATAAATAAACTACTTTCTTGCTACTGGAAAAAAAAAAGAAAGAAAATACCTTTATAGGAATTCAGACTTCTTTTCCCGAAGTATTTTTGAGTGAAATAAGTTAAAAATTAGTTATAAAGATTTCTAATTCTATTTATTTAATGCTGGCTACAATGTAGTTGGATTATCTAGTGAACCATTAGAGCGCTCACCTGGAATGATTGAACTTATAAAGACTTCAGTTGAGAAAAATGAATAGAGTAGGTCTTTCTCATTTTATTTTTTCAAGATTTATTTTTTCATACAAGAGCTGGGGTGTAGGCCAGAGGTGTGGGGTGGTGAGAGGATTCACCAGAGAGAGTGGGGAGCAGAACAGACAGATATACTGAAATACACTGCTGAGGGGAGCAGCGGGCCAGACAGGAGAGTTCTGCTGTACCATGTGGGTCAGCTCCCTGGCTGGGCATCAAACTTGTGCTGCAGTGGCTGCTGGTAACTTGATAGTACTGAGACTTACGTTGCACCACCAGGGAAGGCCCTCTTTTTCATTTTAGAATTCAAATATATGAAGGCTATTAACAACTGTAGTTTCTTGTTTAAATTGCAGAATCATATCACCCTTAGAATTACCAATATAAATAGTGAATATCATAGCACAGAATAAGCTCTATTAAGAGAGAAAAAGTGTTGTATTTCCTTTCATATGTAGCAAATATTTACTACTTAAATTGTTCCTTGATTTTATGTTGCTGAATGAAATCACTGCCAGCACGTTTCATTTGAAGACTGACTATAGCAATCGATCATTTACATCAGTTTATTATTAGAGAAAATTTGTATTGCTCATATTCAGAATGTTTGATATATAATGTATATTGCTTTTTGTAAGTTAACTTATGGCGGGGGGCAGTTTGGGTTTGTTTTTTTTTTTAAAGATTTATTTGTGCATACAAGAACTGAGGTATAAGCCAGAGGTCAGAGGGTAAGAGGATTCACCAGAGAGAATGGGGAGCCAAACAGGCAGATCTACTGAAACACACAGCTGAGGGGAGCAGCGGGAGAGACTGGAGAGGTCTGCTGCACCATGTGCGTTGCTCCCTGGCTGGCCAGGGATCGAACTCATGCTGCAGTGGCTGGCAATAGCTTGATAATGCTGTGACTTTAACCCTTACACTACCAGGGAGATCCCAACTTATGTGTTTTTTGTGGGTAGCCCATTTAGCCAAAAACTATATCCCACCAGTCCCAAATTTTGGTGCTTTTTTAACTTACCTGATTTAGATTGTCTAAGGATTTATATAATAACCTACTATAGATAGGATTTGGATTTTTTTCCCCCTCTAACTATAAAGCTTTACTGCTTCTTTTAAAATAGCAGTTATATATTATGGAGGTAAAAAAAGTGGGTGGAAGGCTAGGTTAAAAATTTGTGGAGAAATATATAAGGGTACCCTTTGAATTTGTATAGTATCATCAAAATAAAAGAAAAAAAATCAGCTAAGGAAAATTTTATATTTCTTTTTTTGTTTTAGATGGGACCCACAATTCTTCTGACCTTTGGAGTTCATCAAATGGGATGAGCCAGCCTGGTTTTGGTGGAATTCTGGGGACCTCCACTTCCCACATGTCTCAATCTAGTAGTTATGGCAGCCTTCACTCACATGACCGCTTGGTAGGCTGTTATACATGACTAGGGTGCAGCAACAGTTTGTCCTCACTTGTGTTTCTTTTTTGATTACAAGACCGAAGATTTGATTCTCTCAAAAGTTCTGAAGTTTGAAATATTTTTAAGTTTACTGCATGAAGATGTCTGTTTAAAAAGTAAATGACAATAGTAGCATTCTTCAGCTGCTAACTTGTAATGTTCTTTTTGGCTTGTTATAGTAGTTGTCCAGTTATATGTGCATATTATTCATAAAATGTTTTTAATACATTATGTCTCTTTCCCCCTTTCTCTAGAGTTATCCCCCACACTCAGTTTCACCAACAGACATAAACACAAGTCTTCCACCAATGTCCAGCTTCCATCGTGGCAGTACAAGCAGTTCACCTTATGTTGCTGCCTCACACACTCCTCCCATCAATGGATCAGATAGCATACTAGGTAAGCTTTTTTAGGTTCTCAACACTCCCTATAACTTAATTTGGGAATTTTCAGTAAATCCCATAGCTTTCAGTATACTTTTAATACTGACTTTGAAAGGTGAAAGAAAGGGGAAAAAAGAAACTTTAACCTTTGTTAATGTAGAAACTGGTAAGGAATCCATCTGTACCTCTGCTCACTAAGTACTACACATGCAGAGTATTTGCTGGTTTATTGTGACAGATGTGAGATAACAATAGAGAACATCTTTGAAATAATGGCATAGTACTTCAAAAGCATGCCTGCCTGCTAAAATTCTTCATATGTTTTCGTTACCTGAAATATCCAGGAACCAGGGGAAATGCTGCTGGAAGCTCCCAGACAGGTGATGCACTTGGAAAGGCTTTAGCATCTGTGAGTATTGCTTTCACATATTCTGCTGAACAAATTTTACACTACTAAATACAATGATTAGATTTTGTGGGTAGTATGTGTCATAATTAAAGAGTATAGCTAGGGCCTCCCCGGTGGCACAGCGGTTGAGCGCTGGGTTGCGAAGCTGCCCGCGGCCTCTGCGGTGCCGGTTCGATCCCCGGCTGCTCCCCGGCCACCAGAGGAGGGTCCCACATGGCGCGCAGACCTCTCCTGCCGCCCGCTGCTCCCCTCAGCAGTGCACTTCGGTCCTTCTGCCTGCTCTGCTCCCCGCTCTGGCTCTGGTGAATTCTCTCACCCTCCCGCGCTTCTGACTGTACCCAGTGCATGTATAAACAAAACAAACAAACAAACAAATAAATAAATAAAAACATGCCTCTATTTAAAAAAAAATTTTAAAAAGTTAAAAAAAAATAAAGAGTATAGCTATAACTTCTTTACTCATTTAGAGCCATTATCAATTCATATTGACTTGTGCCGCCCTTAAAATAGCACATGAAAATGCCTTCCCTCCCAATTCCTATAAGAACTATCCTTGTAACTTCTGTTTTTGTCTTAATGAAACAGATGTAGATAGAAGGAAGAAATATTTGGGCATTTTAAAATCAGAAACACAAACTACTGGATTAATAGTTAAAACTATTTTAATAAATTTGTATACATACATACTTTAGTTGCCCATTAAAATAAACCAAGTGGAACCAAGAAAGAATTATCTCTATAAGGAAGCTTTCCAAAACAAAAAGTATTTTGCATTTTTTTTTAATTTTTATTCTATTTTTTTGAAGATTTATTTATTTTTGCATAGAAGAACTGGGATGTAGGCCAGAGGTGCCGAGGGTGAGAAGACCCATCAGAGACAGAGTGGGGAGCAGAACAGGCAGACGCAGTGAAATATACTGCTAAGGGAGCAGCAGGTGAGACAGAGAGGTCTGCTGCGCCATATGTGGGTTAGCTCTCCTACCGGAGATTGAATTCAGGCCGTAATAGTGATAGCTCTGAGACTTAAACCCCTAAGCCATTAAGAAGTCCCCCTCCCCCATAGTGTTTTCTTAAGCAGTTACTTTTTCAGTGTATCAGGACATTCATGACAAAGTAATAATTTTTTTGAATTGAGGTAATACTGGTTTATAGCACTGTGTAGGTTTTCAGGTACAAAGTTTCTCACCTCTGCAACTGTATATACCTTGCCCACCACCAAATACCATGTCACCATTTATGACCAACCAGTCAACCTCCTCTACCTGTTCTACTCATTCCTTCCTTCTGGTAACTACCGTTCTCTGGGTTTTGTTTATGTTTTGTTTGTTCATTCATTTTGTTTCTTTGTATTCTTCAAGCGGGTAAAGTCACATGTGGCAGTTATATGCAATGAATATTACTCAGCCATAAAATAATATGATGTCTTGCCATTTGGGACAACATGGATAATGCTAATGGAAATGTCGGAAAGAGAAAGCCAATGATTATATTTTACTAACTGATTCTTAAAACATTAAGACTGAAATCACTTCTTTTGGAATTCTTTTGGGAGAGCATTTACCAATAATCCAGAAAAGTTCCAAATCTAATTATTTAAGAGGCACTACTGCTTTATATTTTCAAATTTCTTCTTCAGCCTTTTCTTCTTTCCTCCTGAGTGACATGCCTCTCAGAATTCCCACAGAGTTGTCATACATTTTCTGTGAAGTGCAGTTAACTCTGTTTGCTGCTGTTCATGGGGAAGGCAGACCACTAAATGTGTGAGTGGTAGGAAGCAATTGTTGAACATTTAAGGAAACAAACCTCTTTGTATGTGGTGTCTGTAAATAAATCTTTCTCTGCAGCTAAGTACAAGTCACATTTGTCTACCACATAACAGAGCCTCACAAAATAAAGCTCCATAAATGTTTGTTGAATTCAATTGTACATCATATGATAAAAATAGTGATGGTAACACAAAACCCACACATACATTGGCTGTGATTTAAATGCTTACTAGGTGCTAGTCACCATCCTGAGCATTTACATGCTTTAATTTAATCCTCACGAAAACCCTGGCATTATTAGCCCCACATTACAGATGAGGAACTAAAGTGTAAAAGGTTAAGTAACTTCAGCTTGGAGAGATTAATAGTTTGCCCTAGGGATCACCAAGTTAGGAAGGGTAAAGCCCATTTATATTAGAGCCCTGATCTGACCAGGTTCACTTCTCTGTACTTCCAGAAAGAGAAGTGCTGCAGTGTCTGTTGTCTTACAGGTGTGGAGTAAAGGAGATTGTTCCACTTTTTCTGGACTTAACATTCCTAGCTCATGAAAATGACCTACTTAGGAAGAAAACTATTCAATAATATTGAATCTAGTTACTTCCTAGGTATTGATTGATTTGCGGTATTCTTTCTGCTGCTTCTGTAAGAACCAAGTAGCAGATATTTCACAAATAGGAAGACAAATAACATTTGAACTTTCAATATTAGGCAGGTTTTTAAAATATTACATATGTATTTCAGGGGCTTTTTCTCAAAGGTTTTTGTGTTTATTTTATCCAAGAAAAACTTCTGTTAAAGAAACTTGGCATATAGGCAGTCAAGAATTTGTGAAAATCTTAGCGGTTCTTCAAACTCATATTCAGTTACCCTTCAAGTACTTGAATATTTTAACATATTATGACCATCATGATAGCCAAACCAGTGGGCATTTGGAAAAGAAAGTCCAAATTCAGTGTGAGTAGAAACCAGGAAAGAATGTTTAATCTAGTTAGTGGGTGGGCTTTGGTTGTCATAGAAACTTAGCTCTGTCCTCCTATGTTGTTACTAGGCAGGAGCAACCAGGTCATTCCATAAATCATTTCTGTCATAGCTGATGGTGATGCATTCCATCTGCTCCATCACTGCATGCCATAGTCTGCACACTTCAAATCCCTTCCTTCAATCCCCTCCCCACCGGACACCTCCCCCAAACACATTCTTCCTCTAGCTTCCATTGCAGACTTATACTCATTTTAGTTCTCTTTTAATGTACTGAAAAACAAAAGCATTACATTGGGGATAGGAAAGATTAGAAGAGGTGAGGAAGAAGGAATTTTTATAAAAATTACATTTGAGAGTCTGATGTGCATATTAGAATTTTATGTTAGTTATTACAGATCTTTGGAAATGGTAAGTGACTGTAATTATTTTGAAACCTTAAGTTCTTTACAATGTGACATTTTCCACACAGAATCTAGTTAAGTATGGAGAAACAACATGCTATTGTCATTAGAAGTTATTTCTAGCTTCCCAGTTGTCTGATATGTCTTAGAAGGCCTTTCATGTGGGAAACATCAGAGAGTACAACCTTTGTTCTTCAGTTTAGGTATTAAAAAGCACAAAGAATACTGTGTGATTAAACATGTAAGGCCAGATAATACATTTGCAAAGGTTCCTTTATTTTAGTTTTAAGCCAGGATAATTGTGGTCTTAATCTCAGGATAGCCAGAAAGAGAATTGTACATGAAAGTATTTACACAAAGTTCCCAAAGCCCTGTGGATTATGCATTAGTTTAGATAATAAACTAGTGTAGATAGAAGGAAAGGAAAATCTGGGTATTGGTGCCATTTCTAATGTGTTTCCCTGAACATTTGCCAGACAATAACCCTTTAAGATTGTGCCCATGGAGAGTTATATAGAGGAAGAAACATCTGGTTTATTTCAGTGCCTAATACCATATCAAAACACTTGGTCTTTAATTTAGAAGAGATCAAACAAGAGGACTGTTTAACTTTGTTGATTATATCAGACTTCTTTGTGATAATTTATGTTTTGATTTCTACCTCAGAGCGAAGGAGAGGAGGGAAAGGGGGAGAGGAAAGAGAGTAAAAAAGAGTGAGTGAGAGAGAGAGCTACAAGCTCTCTCTCATGTGCGTGCGAGCGCATGTGTTTTACTCTGGATAGTTAAATGGTCGGTAGTCTCTGACAACAGAAAAGAAAATTTAGGGAAGTTGACATTTTTTTTTAAATAATTCATGAAATACGTTTCTTTGTTCCTTAGACTCAATAACATTAGCATGATAAAGATTAACTGAAATGTGCACTGTAGTGTTTAAAAAATTAGACCCACAGTTCCAAGGTTGGACTTCGGGACTCTCTATTGTTTCTTTTTTGTCTGAGGCCCTTTTCTTTAGCCTCTGGCTTATTGGCACCCTGCTGACTGGAATGGACCATGACTGATAGGAGGAGGAGCCTCATTTGTTGCAGTAAAACGAGGCATATTACCCTTTAAGCCTGGCAGAAGGTATTGGGAGTTATTCATCATTGGTCATTTAACAGTATGGAGACCACGGACTGCATGCAAAATGAGTTCTTACTTTGTGTTTATGCTCTAGATTCTAAATCACTCCCATGCCCCCCCTTTTTTTAAGTATCTGGCTCCCCCCCCCCTTTCAAACATCAATGTAGAAGTTCTTTAAGGTTAGAAAGTACAAAAAGTGATGTATTGCTGATTTAGAATGTCCATTGTTGAATAAAGCCTCGAGTTTAGAATTTCTTAAAGTAACACAATTTCTATGAAATAAGTGTAATTTGCATATTATTTGGTAATAGAATAAACATGCAGAGATAGAATTTAATGAAATGATCTGTCATCTGAAAAAGTGTATTATCCTCCTTTTTAAATGTTGTATTGTTTCTTTCACTTCATACAATTCTTTTTATGAAAATAAAAGATCAAGAAAAAGTTCTTTAATTTATCTGGCTGTCTACCAGTTCAGGAAAAGTGTTAGTAACAATTCTGTTTGTCATCACTTAAATTTAAAGCCGAATAGAACCAAGGAATGTGATGGGTGAGTGGAGAAAATAACTTTTATTGTGCAAATAGTGAAGCTTCTTTTGAAAAGACACCAGGAGTTATATGTTTACATTTGATATATTTTTGGTAATGCTTGATATATCTTTTGGTCCTTAATATACTTTTGGTACAACTGTTTTCTTGGCAATTTTTGAAAGCTCATACCTATTTTATATATAGTATCAAAACATCTTGCTAAATCATTACAAGGTGATTAATATAGGACTCTAAAATAATTCCATTTCCTTCTTTAAGACAAAAAGGTCATCACCTGTTCCTGACATGCTTAGAGATTGCTTAATTATAAGGGCAAAGATATCAGGGAAAATAATTGTTGATAGTCCACTTAAACCCTCAAGATCCTGTATGTACCTAATAATGTACTACGGACTATAATTCTCAAAATTTATACCATAAACTTATTTGTAAGTAAATTAATTTTTAAAACAAGATCTTTTTTCCCCGTGTGATATTTGTTACAGAACCCCGTTGCTAAAATGATACGATAATTGCTACCATTTGCTGAGTCCTGCTTTTTATCAAAAAATATTATAGCATATTTGAAGTATAACTGCTTACATTTTTAAAAACATGTATAGACACCTACTTTTATCAGACAGTGACAATGATAGATTCAATGTTGAACATATATTAGGCTCCTACCTTCGGAGGGCTTATAATCATGGAGAGAAAATAAGGCAATTATATAAAAAAGGATGTATTCGCTAGTGTAGAATAAAAAGATCAAAGAGAAGTGCAGATTATTTTGAAAGTATAAGGGAGGTAAAAATGACACGTAAATGGGAAGAAAACTTTTGAACTAGACTTGGATAGTGATGTAGAATTCCCTTAGGAAGAAGTTAAGAAACAGGCATTTTGAAAGCATAAGCTATATTCAGAAAACAATAATAGTTTGTTTGGATAATAAGGTGCATAAGTAGCTTATAAGGTAGAAATATGTTTTCAAAACCAGATTATGAAGGACA
The DNA here is from genome assembly GCF_014898055.3 of Talpa occidentalis. Classification (NCBI taxonomy): domain Eukaryota; kingdom Metazoa; phylum Chordata; class Mammalia; order Eulipotyphla; family Talpidae; genus Talpa; species Talpa occidentalis. The sequence goes on from NW_023601104.1 coordinate 23,705,700, forward strand.
GCAAATGTCATTCTCTTTTATTTAGTATGTAACAGCAAGCACTGCATTGGGTTTGACTGTTAAAAACTGATTAAGAACGATAGTGCAGGCATTTATGTATGAGATGAAAGGAGCAGGGAGTAAATGGAAATATAAAGACATAAATAGTCCACCCAGAGGTTTTAGTAAACATTTAAAGTAGTACCATGGCAATGAGAATGATAGGAACCTGTTCCAGAAACATTATTAAAGAATTGTGGATATTGATGTCTATGGTGGGAAAGGTTGAGATGGGGTAAAGAGAGAGACAGAGAGAGAGAGGTTTTGGTGTTGATGAGTGTGGTGATGCTAACCAAGGGAGAGAAGACAGGAAAGTAGACTGCAAAAGTAGAAAGCTTGGGGCTGTAATGCAAGCTTTGGGTTTGGACATAGTGAACTTGAGAAGAAGAATATATCAAAATGAGGAAATCCAGCAATCATTATGTCGATAGAGATGTAAGTTTCAAAGTCACTCATAAGAATGATGTCATAGTTGACTCTTTATAAAGAATGGGATTATCAAGAGATAAAATATAGGTAAATAGAAAAGAAAGCAGACTAGATCTCTAGGGAAACTTAATCAAGAGAGCTAGAAGAGTAAAGGAAAGGTGAAACTTAGGTATATACATACAAGGATTGAAAAGAAATGTGCCAACTTTGAACAGTGATTAATCTTTTGCAAATGCATTTTACTAGGCGAAAAGGTAAAAGACAGAAATAAGCAAACAAACTTACACAGGGATTAATATAAGCACTATAAAGAAAACAGAAGCAGGAGGGTGTGAAAGAAAAGGAATGCTATTTCTCCAATATTTTCATGCTATTAATCCTTACAAACAAGAGCATAGAAAATCAGTGAATTGTTCTAGTTTGTGATAATCAAAGTTTTTCCATGTAACTGAAATTTTTCTCATTCTTCATGCCCACCATCAATGATATCAACCCTTTCTTGTCTTACTAGTATTATACTTATCATATTTCATATGTGTTAGCATCAGTTATTGATAAGAGATAAAATGATGGATCTTGAACAGGGAAAACAGTGATTTACAAAATTAAATTGAGACATATCTGTTGAATTTCAGTGACTTAATTTACTTAAATGGTTGCAATAAATCAGTGTGTATGTGCCGACCTCTAGGAACCAAAATGTCACCTGTAGCTAATTTTCACATATCCCTTGAATTTTTAAAAAGGTAGCAACTTTACGTAACAATTTTAAGACCAGCAATATTGATCTTATTATGTATGTTCTCTCTATTACTGATTCCTCCCATGAAGTATACTTGATATACTTTACCAAATGACTTTACCAAAATGACTTCATCTTTTTTAAAGATTTATTTTATCTTATGCATCCAATAACTGGGGTATAAGCCAGGGGTGCAGGAGGTGAGAGGATCCACCAAAGACCAAGTGGGGAGCAGAACAGGCAGATTGACTGAAATACACTGCTGAGGGGAGCAGCGGGGGAGACAGAAGAGGTCTGCTGTGTCATATGGCCAGGGGTCAAATTCCTGCTGCAACGGCTGCCAGTAGCTTCATTGTGCTGAGACTCAACCCCTTGAGCCACCAGGGAGGCCCTTTTTTATCTTTTTAATGAGTTTATTTTTTTCATTGTTGTTAATTTTTGTACAGTATTTGATTAAAATGGCTTTCTAATTTGAATATAGCACTTCTAGATCTGGATATTTGTAGAGAGTTAGTACTTACAGGCATTTGCAATTTAGTGACACATTCGTCTCTTTTATGTTGAGGTAGATTTATCAATTCATAGTCAAAGGAAATAGACTGGTTATTTCCAATTTAGTTAGTACTATCTCCTTTTTTAAAAAATGAAAGCTGTTAAATTTGTTGATTATGACTTAGAAAATTTTGTGAGCCTGTCCCAGTATTGTTCAGTGTATTATGCTTTCTTTAAAACCAATGCTGAGATGATTTATATACAATAATTTATACCTCTTTTAATTCATTGGAGTTCTAAGCTTATTCAGAGCAGAGTTATTTCTGTTGGATGACTTTTTTTGCCCCAATCAGTAGATTTTCATTTCAAATTATTTGACTACAATTTAGCCACATAATTGGAATGTCTGCCCTAAATTAAATACTGAAATGTGAAGAAAATATATCATGCCTCTTATGATCATTCTAAAGCACACCTTCTAGGAGTCCTTGGCACCTAGATTAAGGATCTTTAAAATATCTAATATTTTAAATGTTCAAATTGCTCAGTTGTACCTCCCTGGTGGCGCAGGGGGTTAAATCTCAGCACTGTCAAGCTACCATCAGCCACTGAAGCATGAATTCAATCCCTGGCCAGGGAGCTGACCCACATGGCAAAGCAAACCTCTGCTGTCTTACACGCTGCTCCCCTCAGCAGTGTATTTCAGTCAATCTGCCTGTTCTGCTCCCACTCTGTCTGGTGAATCCTCTCACCCCCCACATCTCTGGCCTGTACCCCAACTCTTGTATGCATACATAAATAAAACCTAAAAAAAGAATTGCTAAGTGAACTTGAATGAATCTTGCATTTTTGCCATTCCTTTTGTTTTGTTTCTGTATATTCTATTTATGAGTAAATCATGCAGTATTTGTCTTTCTCTTTCTGAATTTGTTGCTTCGCGTAGTCTCTTCCAGTTCCACCTATGTTGCTGCAAACGGCAATATTTCATCTTTTATTTTATAGTGGAGTATTCCATTGTGTATATATACCAAATCTACTTAACCCATTCATCTGTTATTGGGCACTTAACTTGTTTCTGTGGCTTAACTATTGTAAATACTGCTGCAATGAACATCTTAGTGTTTATGTAGTCTTCAGGTAGATACCTAAATTAGAATTAATGGATCATATGGTAAATATATTTTTAATATTTTGAAATACCTCCATACTGTTTTCCATGGGGCATGGACTAGTCTACATTCACACCAACAGTGTACGAAAGTTTTTTCTCTCCACATCCTCTCCAGCTCTTGTTTCTGGTCTTTTTGATGTGGGCCATTCTCACAGGTTTTTCACAGGTATAAGGTATTAATTTGATTGTGGTTTTAATTTTCATTTCCCTGAATATGAGTAGTGATGAAGCTATTTTCATGTGCTTGTTTATCATTGTCTATGCAGAAGTGTCTATTTCGCTATTCTGCCCCCCCCTTTTTTTTTTTTTAGTTTTTTTTGAAAGATTTATTTATGCATACAAGAACTAGGGTACAGGCCAGAGGCGTGGGGGCGATGAGAGGATTCACCAGAGACAGAGTGGGGAACAGAACAGGCAGATTGACTGAAATACACTGCTGAGGGGAGCAACGGGCGAGTCAGGAGAGGTCTGCTGCTCCATGTGGGTTGCTGCCTGGCTGGCTGGGAATCAAACTTGTGCTGCAGTGGCTGCGGATAGCTCCATAGGTTGTGTCTTAACCCCCTGCGCCACCAGGGAGGCCCATATTCTGCCCATTTTTGATTGGGTTATTTGTTTTCTTTTTGTTGAGTTGTATGACATTTGTAGATCTTAGATATTAGCCCCTTGTTAGATATATAATATGCAAATATTTTCTCCATTCAACAGGGTATCCTAGTGCAGAAGCCATTTAGTTTGATTTAGTCCCATTTTATTTTTTCTTTGTTTTTCCTCATTGTTGGAGTTAATCCCCAAATATATCTCTGAAGCCAGTGTCTTGTAGTATTTTCTCTATGTTTTCTTCTATGTATTTTATGGTTTCGTGTCTGCCATCCAAGTCGCATCCATTTTAAGTTAATTTTTACTTATGGTATGAGATAGTGGTCTACTTTCATTGCAGATGACTGTCAGTTTTCCCAACACAATTTGTTGAAGACACTTTCTCTGTGTACTTTGCCCCCTTTGTCATATATTTACGATCCTTACAAGTTTATTTCTGGCTCTCAATTCTACTCCATTGATTTGTGCATCTGGTTTTATTCCAGTACCTAATTTTTTGATTAATATAGCTTCCTAGTATATTTGAAGTCTGGGAGTGTGATACCTCTGTTCAATTTTTTCTGCATGGCTTTGGCTAGTCTAGGTCTGTTGTGGTTACATATATATTTCAATAATGATCTCTGTTTCTTTGAAAAATGCCATTGAAACTTTGATAGGGATTGTATGCCTTTTACTTTGGTTAATATGGCCATGTTTGCAATCTTGATTCTTCCAATCCATGATCAGGGAATCTTTTTCCATTGCTTTGTGTTTTCTGTTTCATTCAATAATGTGTAGTTTTCATTGTATAAGTCTTTCACCACCTCTGTTAAGTTTATTGCTAGGCATTTAATTGTTTTTTATGTGATAATAAGTGAAATTCTTTTCTTGATTTCTTTCTCTTCTAGTTCATTGTTTGCATATAAGTGCCTGCCACTTTACTAATTGTTTCTAATTGTATTTTCTTTCTTTGGTGGTGTTTTAGAATTTTCTATATATATTATGTTGTCCACAAATCTTGATAGTGTTTTACTTCTTTCTCAGTTTGGATCCCTTTTATGTCTCTTACCTAAAGATCAAGTTTAATTTTTTCATAGCAAATCATTTGGGGCTTAATTTAGTAAAAATGTAATTCATCAAACTGAACAACTTTTCAAATCTGAAGGGGTAACTATTACTAAAAATATTTTTCTTCTCTTCTGACTTTAAAATTTTTTTAATACTGTTCCAAAAAACAAGTTGCTAGTTCCCTGAGATAATTACTTTTTAAAAAGATTTATTTTTATTTATACATATAAGAGCTGGGGTGTAGGCCAGAGGTGGGGGTGGGGGAGCGGTGAGAGGATTTCACCAGAGACAGAGTGGGGAACAGAAAAGAAAGATTGACTGATACACACTGCTGAAGGGAGCAGTGGGTGAGACGGGAGAGGTCTGCTGCCCTATGTAAGTTAGCTCCCTGGCCAAGGATGGAAATCATGCTGCAGTGGCTGTAGATTGCTTCATAATGCTGAGACTTAACCCCTTATGCCACCAGGGAGGCCCGAGATAATTACTTTTAGTGGATTTCACTTAGTTGGATGGAGTAGAAAGATTATTTATCAAACTTGTTAATTTCAGAGTCTTTTCTAACAGAAACAAATTACTTTCAACTATGATAACAAAATAGTAGATATATTTTATTTTTCTCATGTTAGAATATACATGATACTTTTTATCCTAGTTTTAAAGCTGAAGCTCGGTTGCCTGTGTATAATAGAATAGTTCTAAAATTGACTATTTTTAGGACTTTTTCCAGGAATTTTTCATACTGATTTTTAGAAATGGGAACTTATATTGTAAAAATAATTACTTGGGAATATATTTATATTTTTGCTGTTGTCACATATTGATACATACATGTCTTTTGTTTTCTGATTAGATTTATTCTCCTGATCATACCAGCAGTAGTTTTCCATCAAATCCATCAACACCAGTTGGATCACCCTCACCTCTCACAGGTAGGTTTTTGTTTTATGAAGCTATTCAGGAACATATAAGGAGCTACTTGAAAATAATGAAAGTTTATTTCTTTTTCAGAAAAATCTAGCAAAAGTGAAGAGAATCATTTATATTTTGAGGAAGCATGTAAACAGAGCTTTCTTGTTGAGTTCATTTATGTGAATATTGAAATACTTGCTAGTTTTAAATTATATCTTATATCTTCTTTGATTTTTTTCTTATTTATTTATGCATACAAGAACTGGAGTATAGGCCAGAGGTGCAGGGACTGAGAGGATTCACTAGAGACAAGAATAGGGAGCAGAACAGGCGGATCTGCTGAAACACACTGCTGAGGGCAGCCTGAAAGGAATAGCAGGCAACACAGGAGAGGTCTTGCACCATGTGGGTTAGCTTCCTGGCCAGGGATCAGTCTCATACTGCAATGGCTGGCGATAGCTTGATGGCACTGAGACTTTAACCCCTGAGCCACCCACGGAGGCCCTCTTCTCCAGTTCTTAAAGTAATGTGGTAATTTCAAAGAACGATTGTTAGAACAGGGTAAAAATAAGGCTAGACAGTTAGGAATAAGGTATAATATGAAGAAAGAAGTAAATCAAAAATTTTATTAGCTGGCACAGAAAATAACTCATTTAGAATTATGTATAGCAACATTCTTTATTCTCTGCATTTTTCATGTATTATATGTAAGACAGAGATGAATGATTGTTTCTGCTGATAGCTCATTTTTGGGCCCATTAGGATATAATTTCATATACATGTATATAAATTCATGGAGATGATTTTTTTGTCAAGAAAAAATCTGCAAATATGGGTTAATATTGTTAATAGAGTTAAATAAGTGGCTTGGATTTGCTTTACTTTTTCCTTGCTTTGTCACATGACCTTTAACATGTTCTAGATTCTATCCTACAGTATAAATATGTTGAGATACAGTGTATTGAGATAAATATGTTGTTTTAGTAAATAAGAATTTTCAGATTTATTAACAATAAGTGAAAGTACAATAAAATTGTAATGTTTAATATGTTAAGCTATAAAACTTGAAATATATATTTCTAAGTAGTATTTGGAGAAAACCATGCTGAAGAAGAAATTTATTAGTTCTGAGGAAAAGACACTAAACAACTGGGTAAAAGTTGCCTTATTCCTCCGATAGTTCACCCTAGAAATTATTCTGTTTTCCTGATAAATCAATTAGTTAAGTGCAGTTGGCCTTATTGTTATTATTGCCAGTAAGCCCTTTTGCCTTGTTTAGAGTTTCCAAAAATCAGAGCTCTGGTACATCAGGACCCTGGCTGTCACCTGTGCTTTTTGTATTAGCTTCATGTTCCTACTAAGAAGCATTCCAGTGTGGAGATGATGAACTGTTGGCAGCTGCTTTCAGCTATTAGTGGGTTCTGCCACTTTCTCAGACACCATGACTTCAGCTGTCTAGTAAAAGTTACACAGCTGTTCCCCACATAGAGAGGACTATGAAAGACCCATTGACTTAAAGTTGCTGCATAACAGGGAGCTGAAACTGCAGGAAGAATGATGTAACTTTAACTCTGCTTTATACAGTTTTACTGAAATTATCAGTGTCTTTCACATATGAGGTATCTCTATTGGCTTTAATGTATGTTCGCACTGCCTCTTCTTCTCTGTTCAGTAAGATAACTTCAAAAGTATCCTATGGTTTTCATTAACTGTGAGTGGGAAAGCAAGTTTAAGAGGAGCTCAGCATATATGAAGGGATGTATATAAAATGCAAAATCAGAGATTTAGACATTTCCCCCTCCAAAACAAAAGTCCAAAGTAAAATCTCACATTTCCTCCTTGTCTGTATTTGATGTTGAATGAGTAATGCCCTCCTTTTCCCTTTCATTCAGATGATTAGTGAAAATCTATAGACTATTGAATTGTTTGATAAAGGTTTTAATAGGTTTTTTCAATTCAGCAATCATAATCTAAGAAAAATACTTTCACATACTCCTGCTGAAAAGACAAATCAAAGATTGATTTTATGCATACGTAGCTCCCATTATCCCATAGTAGTGTTTCCTTTTTGCACACGCGCACACACACACCCCAATTTGGCAGGGCAGAGATGTAAAGGGGGTGGGGTCAGGGGGAGAAAGCACTCTATAATAAAGTGTCTGCAGTTCCAGGAAAAAATGAAAAAATGTAGCAAAGATATGAAATTATTTCATACCTTTGTAATAATGGCCTATTATCTACAGTAAAAAATCCTACCCTCACTTGCAGTATTCTTTATGCCTGAGCGTAAGACTCAACACAGGCTTTGTAAGGGTAAATACACAGGTTCTAAAGACACATAGGCAGTGTCCAAGGTAATCATCATTCTTGTTAAAAGCGAATTCATTTTTCTTGAGAAACTTTCAGGTCTAGAATATACATTTTTTATTTAGAAAGTGCTTATGAGAAAGCTTGTGAGATAATGATATTGTACCAGTTAGAATGCTTCAGGTGAAAGGAAGAAACCCTTTGTCAACTGGCTTAAATAATAAGGGGATTGGTTATTTTGGTATGACAGGAAGCTCATAGCAGAGCAGGTTCCTGGATTAGTATGTCAGGGTTCCTTCTCTACTTTTTTGCAGTTCTTCCTCAGACTGGTGTCCAGGCAGCAGTTCAAAATGCCATACATGGACATAACAATGTCTAATAGAAAAAGAATTATCTTTTCCTCGTCTTTTAAGAATCTTTTTCCAAAAGTCTGTCAAACCAGTTTCTCCTCATGTCTCATTTGCCAACACTTTGTCTAAGTAATGCAGTTTCTCACAACAGAATTAGGACCATAGAATTACTCTTTCCTGGTTCACATTAGGAAAGGATAGGCCCTCTTCTGAAAAAAATTAGGACTGGCAACAAGGTAGAAGTATGATCATAACTATTGCGTTTGGGAAAAGACACAAGTATTTCAGTTAAGAGAATATGATTACTAAGGGAACTTGGAAAACAGACAAGAAATCCATCTTTTGAGTTTCTTCTAGAATATAAATGAATAAAATAAAGGTTGCTCATTAGCAACCTTTGGAACACCCATGGTAAAAATAAGTAAGGGTAGTGAGGAGGAAGGGGATGAGGAAGGAAATGAGGAAAGAAAAGATTTCTCAGGTTTTTTTTTTTTTTGTTTTTTTTTTTAAAGATTTATTTATTTATTTATTCATACAAGCACTGGGTACAGTCAGAAGCGCGGGAGGGTGAGAGAATTCACCAGAGCCAGAGCGGGGAGCAGAGCAGGCAGAAGGACCGAAGGACACTGCTGAGGGGAGCAGCGGGCGGCAGGAGAGGTCTGCGCGCCATGCGGGACCCTCCTCCGGTGGCCGGGGAGCAGCCGGGGATCGAACCGGCGCTGCAGAGGCTGCGGGCAGCTTCGCAACCCAGCGCTCAACCGCTGCGCCACCAGGGAGGCCCAGATTTCTCAGTTTTGAGTAGTTTAATCACTGAAATATTTATTTTTATTTGTCATTGTAACTGATATTAAAGCAATTACATGACTTTAGCAAGGTTTTGGTCTGGTTGAGAAAGTAAGAGATAAACAGGTAAAAATAGAACCATCAGAATTCACTTTTAAATTAGAGAATAGGCTTCATGAAAAGCATAGACTTCCTGAAGAGATTTTTAAAAAGAAGAGAAAGCACTTTAGGGGGATAAAGGTAAGAATATAAAAAAGATCTTAATGTAGGAAAGTACATGAGCTGCTTATCCAGAATCATTGAGATACGTGATTATGAACTCTTTGTCTGAAAGTGTGAAACATTAAGGAGAGATCGACTGGGTCCAGATTCTGAAAAACAGAGCATGCAATGCTTCGTTAAGCATTATCCAGCCTTGGGCCTCCCCTGGTGGCTCAGGCGGTTGCGCGCAGCGCTGTGAAGCTGTCCGCAGCCTCTGCAGCACCTGTTTGATCCCGGCCGGCTGGCGAGGGTCCTATATGGTGCAGCAGACCTCTCCTGTCTCGCCCGCTGCTCCCCTCAGCAGTGTATTTAGGTCATTCTGCCTGTTCTGTTCACCACTCTGTCTCTGGTGAATCCTCTCACCCTCCTGTGCATCTGGCCTCTACCCCGGTATAAATAAATAAATCTTTAAAAAAAGGAGGGGGGGAGAATTACCCAGCCTTGGGCCTCCCTGGTGATGTGCAGGGTTTGAAGACACATTGCTATCAAGCTATCACCAGCCATTGCAGCTTGAGTTCAATCCCTAGCAAGGAGTTAACCTACATGGCGCAGCAGACCTCTCCTGTCTCACCCACTGCTCCCCACTCTGTCTCTAGTGAATCTTATCATCCCTGGCACCTCTGGCCTGCACCCCAGTTCTTGTGTGCATAAGTAAATAAAAATAAATCTTTATTTAAAAAAGAAGAATTATCTGGCCTTTCCCAAGCATGGGGATCTCATGAAATTTTGAGTTTGGTGTGAGACTACAAAAGGAAACAATGAGCAACTACCAAAATAAGAAAATGGATGGTGAATGATTCTAAGAATTTCTCTCAGCCACTCAAAATGTCGGTGTCTATTCTCTTAAGTTTATAAATTTATTAACCATATTTGTTAAGTAACATAATTATGAAGTTCACTCAAAGTGAGAGTAGATCAAAAGTATAGATGAATGTTAAGTGTAATGATTAAAGAAAGCCCTTTTCCAGATTTTCTAGCCAAATATTTGTTTTTACCCTATCATTCAAGCAAACTTGCTTTCTGGCAATATTAAATAAATTTTATACTCCTTCCTGAGAAAGAGCTAGCATTTTGGGGTGGTTGGTAAAAAACCCAGGGCAATTATAGAAATTGTTTCCCTACACAAATAACTGAAAGCTTATATTTATTTAACAGAAGGAACTTTAAATCCAAAACCTTTTTTTGTAAAGATTTATTTATGCATACAAGAACTGGGGTGCAGGCCAGAGGTGTGAGGAGTGAGAGGATTCACCAGAGACAGAGTAGGAAACAGAACAGGCGGATTGACTGAAATACATTGCTGAGGGGACTAGTGGTCAAGTCAGGAGAGGTCTGCCGCACCATGTGGGCCACGAGCCTGGCCAGGGAGTCAACTCATGCTGCAGTGGCTGTGGACAGCTTCATAGTGCTGTGACTTAACCCCTTGTGCCACCAGGAAGCCCCTAAATCCAAAACCTTTATATATGTCTACTACCAGATATCAGGTGGTAGGGAAGAAAGGAGGAAAATATCCTACTCTTTATAAAATCACTGAGGTTTGCAGCCTTTGCATTTTTGTTTTTCCATATTTGTGTAATAATTCTATGGTGTAATGATTACAAGATATTGAAATACCAGTATGATTGCAAATTTAATCTATAAATTTTATTCATGCTCTAGCTTTACAAATAGATGAAGATGCAGGTTTGTCTGTTATCAGAGGTATGCTAGCATTGTAGTCTGTATAAAACTTGAATTCTATTCCTAAACCCAAAGTTCTCATTTGTAATCCATAAGCCATCAGCCGAAATTGTAAAATTTCTTGTATCCTTTTTCTTCATTAATTACATAATAGGTCTACCATCAGGAAGAGATATTAATGTCCCTAGACAAGGAGACCTCTAGGCTCATGAACTGAATGCTTTCATATCTCTTTTACCTCATTAAATCATCTTTTAAGGCAAATTAGAAACAAAACTAAAAAATTATAGTCGGGGTCACAAAATTACTTGGTGACTCTAACTATTACCAATTACTATTACCACTATTACCAACTATTACCAATTACTTGGTCGTTCTTCTAACTATCTAGCCATCCCCTTCATGACCAATAGCATGAATTTTTTTAAATGACTGCATCAGATTCAAGGAGATTTGTTCATGAAATAAAACAGCATTTCCATGTTCAAGCAGGTACCAGTGACTTAACCATGTTAGTATTCTATTTTAACCATGACCATCACAATGGGATGCCCAATCTATAATAAAAGCAAACTAGGATTAAGCATATGTGTATTTTTGCAGTCTAATGAACTAATTTTAAAGATAGTTACTCTATGTCACTATTAAAAAATGAAGAGTATAGGTGATTTCTTACCTGAGTAACTCAGTACATCCATTGTATTCCTCTACACTAAGCTAATGAAGAACCACAGAAATTGTCTGCTTTGCAAAACAGAAGTGCTCTGACAATTCTAATTTATTTAAACATAAAACTTGTGTTAATATTCCACACCAATACATAATTTGGTGATCAGGCTCCTATCACAGGCTGATCCCTCAAAGGAGGTTGGAAGTGATAGAGTAAAATGATTAAAAATAAAATATTGCAAACATAAAAGGAAACTATTTTGACAATAATCTTTTTCAAAGTAGATTATGATTAACCTCTTATCCACATGAAAATTCATAATGTATATCAATGCTTACATTAATGCAGTGAAATCAGTGGTAAAGTGTTGGCTGGTTGCTTTTATATGAATTTGTCATGCAGTCAGTTGCTGGGTTTTTTTGGTTGCTAAATTGTACTTGCTATTCAATACTACCCTTATCCTGGTCATGTGCTTTAGAATGTCCTGGTCTGATCCACCAAGAGCCTGTGCCACTTCCTCCTCCATCTGAACTGCCTCTGGGTACCCAAAATTCCAAAATCCTATCAGAACCTATGAAAACTTCATCACACTTGACAGAGAACTATTCTGCTGGGGTAAAAATTAGAAACCTGATACGTCCCTGATGCAGAGAAGTAAATAGAACTTGAACCCGGGGTTGGGGTGATATGCTAAGTATGCTTAACACCCTTGGAAGATGCTTGACACCACTAATTTTGGGGTGGGCCAGGGTTCTGGACTGCTGTTTTTATGCTAACAAATTCTGGTACAGGATTCCAAGAATTCTAAATTCAAATGTGGATGACAAAATCTTTATGAAGGTATCTTTATCAAGGTAGATAGAACATATTTTAAAACTTTCAAATACTTAAGACACATGATCTATAGACCTCCAGTTTTATTCTTCCCTTGCTAGGAACGATCCTAAATGAATCTACTTTCTAATGTAATGAACATTAAAGCAATATTAGCATAATAAGGATACTTTTGGACTTAAGTAATTTTGATTTGGTAATAGTTCATACTTAAAGGGATCTAATCTCAATTCTTGGCAGTGGGGGAAAGAAGAGACATGGGTCTATAGTATAGTAAATTTTCTTGAAATTGACTGGTGTTGGTATGTGAAATAAGTACAGAAAGTATCTTCCTGCCATTCTTCCTGAACTTGGAAAATAGTACTGAGTTTTTATTCAACATGTACTTCTGAAGACAAACGTGTTTCTGCCTTTCAGTGTCTTGATTATTCAGTTGGTTGATTGTCCAAGACTATTGTTTTTCTTTCTTGTCTTTTGTTGTTTTATTTGGGATGTTGTCATTTACCAAAAGTTGCTTTGAGACAGGAAGAGGTGACAAAAAGCAGATCACTTCATTTCCTGCCTGATTTTGCATGCAAAAATTAGAGGACCTTTACTTAAGGTGTAACACACCATGAAATACCATGCTATTGTTTCAGTCAATAAGAAGACTGAGAAATAAGGAAAATGTTTATAAGTGACACATTAAGTGAAAATAGTGGAGAACAAAATGGTATACCCTTTTTGTTGCAATGATGTACACTATTATTGCAATTCTACAATACATGCTAGAGAAAAGTAATATATAAATGAAAATAATTCTGTTAAGGTAACAGAATTTTGTCGGTCTTTAAAATCATTTGCCTCAAATTTTATTAGACTTAGCATTCCAATAAAATATTTTTATTTAAAATTTAAATTCTATTTGTTAATAATACTATCCACAAGTTTCTATTTCAGTGAACAATTCTTAAATTATCCATAATTTGTATAGCTGAATTGTGATTACATTTGTATGTCTTTTAGGAATCCTTTTATGGTTCCCAAAATAATTTTGCGTGTAATTTTCTTAAAATTTAGTTTAAATTTTTATATGATCTCAACAGTAGGCATATAATTATGAAATGTAATCAGATGATTAAGAATCTATGTATCCAGCTTTTCAACTTATAAGTATATTATTCATAGAAATAGTTAATGTGGTTATTCAGCCAAAGTGAACTGTAATAGTCCAATTTACTATAAGCTTTTAGTTTTGTAAATATAGCATATTATCCTGCAACAGTAGCCTCCAGAGGAGCCTGAAAAACTCACTTAGGAATAAATGAGACAAATTAAGTAAACCTTCAAATTTTCCAGCTTTTTAGATCTAGTATAATTAATGTTCTCTGAAGTTTTTATCAAAAACAGATATATATATTTAATTGACTGGTTTTATTATTTTCTGGTGTAACTTATTTTAAATGCACAACCATGAAATAGTAAAGATTTTTGAATAATAGTTTTGTCTTTTTCCTTTTAAAGGTATTTTGGCAAGACCATTAAAATATTCTCCCCAACACATGGATAAATTCATTCTCCTATTTATGTTTTTTGTTTCCTTTTATATTCTTTCTAATCTGAACTTACATGTTTTTTCTTGGGACTCTAGTTTATGCTACTCTTCTAAAGTTGAGGAATAAAAGAACATTTAATTAAAATTTTGTAATGATATATTACAAATCAAATCGTGTGGTTTGGTGTAGATTATATTGGTGATTTTTTAACAGACAGTCCTAAATGCATATGCAATCATTTAAAATTAGTGCATCTGTCCATTAATAAAGATACACATTAATATGACTCTAATGTGTTCATGTCTTTTGATTTGGAAATACTACTTATCCTCAAGACATGCCCCCAAACAAAAAGAAGGTGATATTTACTGTTTATAATATAGTAATATTCAATTATTCATAATAGCCAATGAAAGCAACCAGAATGGCCATCAGTAAGGTAATGGTAGCCAAGCAAATTATGATGTAGAGAACCTAGTGAATATTAATTTAGTCATTAATAGTATTATAAAGACTGTAAGACATGGAAGAGGAACAGAATTTTAAGTTATGTATTTTGAGTACATTTTCTCAAGATATGTGTACATATGGACATGGTTTATAGAATAAGCAAACATAAAGGTAATCACATTTTAAAGTGCAGTTTTTCTCTATTTTCTCAATTCCCTACACTGTTGTATTAATAATAAAAAAGGTTTTTTTAGATATAGCCAATTCTATGCAGAAGGCTGAACAAAATGTTCACATAAATTTATGTAGTTGTTGAACATCTTTATCCTTTCCTTCAGAACCTTATCACGGTCTTTGTGTTAACGAGGTGTGTGGGTGCTTTTGGGTTTTGTTTTAACAGGTACCAGTCAGTGGCCCAGACCTGGAGGGCAAGCTCCTTCATCTCCTAGCTATGAAAACTCACTCCACTCCCTGGTAAGAGCCTTTTAGGAACATACAGGTCACTTTTATCTGATTGTATGGAGGCTTTTTTCCCCAGTAAATCTTGTGTAACAATGAAAAAAAAAACTAGTAGGGTAGTATTACACCAAATTCTTTGCTAACAAATGGCCTGATTTAGATGAACAATATAAGACACATTGGGTGTGCCTTTTGCCATCTGTTCTTTGAGACATCAGGTTTCTGATCTTGGGACAGCTGGTATTAAAATTGTGTTGAGAGATTTTTGTTTCTTTAACAAATCTAGAGCTTAGTTTTTCTATGCTTTTAAGTATAAGAGAAAACTTTAAAGCAGTAAATACACACACACAAAGTAAAAGCAAGAAAATTTTAGTCCAGCAAAGCAAAATGGTTATATTTTACTCTTTCTCATATGCTTGATACTGTGTGTAGTTTATTATATTTTCGTTGAAAATTTAAAGTGTAACATCAAATATTTTCATCATGGAGTGTTATTTCCCATGTTTTTCAAATTAAAAAAAAAATGTGCAAATTGTATAAATGAATGGTTTTTAACAAATAAGGGAGTAAAAGAGCCTGTCTAGGTATTGAGCATGAAGAATTTGTGGTAGAATGTTGACTACTGTTGCTTTTCCATGCTTACCACAGAATTACAAAGTATCATAAAAAACAAAAGGAGGAGTTGATGGAATGCTAAGTCATGCCATCATTCAGTAATTCTAGGTTGTAAAAAGTTCTTTTTCTGTGACTAACAGAATTTTTTAAATTAAAAGAAAATTTTCTTCTCACATATTTTACAAACAAAATACAAACATTATGTGCTATTTAGATGCTAACCTAATAACTTTGCTGTTAAATCCCAGCCTTCTCATACCTTAATAAAAGTAGATCTCACAGGTCTCCGCGTTAACTTTACTAACATGTTATGCTGACATGCACATCAGCTATTTCCTCATCTCTTTTGGAGTTAATCTTAACCTGTGCTTTGCCTCCTGTTCTGTCTTGACTTTGCCAGAAAAATCGAGTTGAGCAGCAACTTCACGAGCATTTGCAAGATGCAATGTCCTTCTTAAAGGATGTCTGTGAGGTACTATTTCTTTTAGATGGTGCCTTTGTTGTGTTTCAATCAATTTACTTCCTATTATCCATTTAAAATCTTGAAGCCTATACAGACTCCACAGTCTTTTAAAATCAAACAATGACCGTTTTGGTTTCTGTAACAGTATGTAAGAATAGACTTTTGTTCTCTTATGTTATGAGAATAATTTCTTTGTAAGAGAGCTCTACTGGCATGTGCTTTTGATTTTAAAAATTCTAATATGTTTGTGTATGAGGCATGTGTATATCCACAAACAGATAATATCGGTTCCTCAGTTTTGTGAAAGAACATATTTGAATGTGTTTACCATTTCAGATAGGTATGCTATTCACTTAAACAAAACTATAACTTAAACTTGATGGATTTGAGAATGCTTCCCCCCAAATTGCCTTTTCAAAGATCAGTGTTAAAGTACAGGTTATCTTTTTAATCAGCTTTTGAAATTGAGTATCAGACACAGTAGAGAAACCTTCATCTTTCATAGAAACTAAAAGAAATAACCTCATGGTAGATTGGTAAATTGATTTTATGAAGTAGTGATTTGTTTCTGAAGCTTCATTAATTTATCACAACCTTTACATACCTTTTCTTTGTTGATTTGTAGTGCAGGTAGTTGCTTTGAAGCTACTTGATAGTTTATTTCACTTGCTGTTTTCTGTATATCCCACAGTAGGAAACATAGCAGTTTAATGACTTTGAGAGACAATAGCAGTAGCCTCCATGTCTTTTTTTTTTTCCAATCCCTACAGCAATCTCGAATGGAGGATCGTTTAGACAGACTAGATGATGCTATCCATGTGTTAAGAAACCATGCTGTGGGACCTTCCACCAGTTTGCCTGCTGGTCACAGTGATATACACAGTTTATTGGGACCATCGCATAATGCACCAATTGCAAGCCTCAATTCAAACTATGGTGGATCAAGCCTTGTGACAAGCAGTCGATCTGCTTCAATGGTAAAATTGTGTTGTTGTTGTTGTTGTTGTTGTTGTTTTTAATAACCCCTAAGCCTGTTGTCGTGAATGTTTTTCATGAAATCTGTGGAGAAGGAGGTCCATCTTTTTGAAAGGAAGGTAGAATGGCTCTTAAGAACTGCCTTTAATGTCTTGCGTGGCATCATTGGCTGAGTTCTGGTCTTTAAATCCTACTATGATCATATGCAAAAAGCAAAACCTTACTATGGAGATCATTTTAATTTAAACTTGATTTTTTTTCTCCAGGTGTATAACAGTTTTTGTCTTGAAATAGAGTATAGAAAGTATAAATAACAAAAGCAGTAAAGCATAACTGAATCTCAAGAGTTCTGGTCTGCAGAACTGTTTATTGTAATTTGTAACTAGCTTTCAATAGCAGGCGTAATGTGAAACTATTTGTACAGGTCCAAATTTAAGCTTTATTCCCAAGTAAAAAAGAATTTAGAGTAGTATTAAGAATGACTGTAATTTAGGTGACAATGAAAGGAAACAATTTTAGATTAATCCCCAAAGAGAATGAAATAATTCAAGCCATCTTTTAAAAAAACATAATTCTTTAGAAGGGAAAAAATGAAATTCTGCAGCCATGTACATCAAAAATTCTATATGTATGTGTCTTGCATTTTTTTAAATCCACATTGTCTTTTAAAGAAAAGAAGCTCTTTTTGAACCTGCTATTTAACTGATACCATGTGTTTGCATGTTTATGGTATGGTTTTCAAGATTCATTGCATGCTGTTAAATATTCTCCTATGAAACAGATTTCTAGTTATAAGCCATGTGATCAAGGGTAAAACTTACCTTTCATCAAAATAATTAGGTGTCCCAAATGCTGAAGGCTGTGTTCGGTAAAATAGGATTGATTCCAGATTTTCACGTTCACATGTCAGACAGCCATTTATATTAATTTTGGAGCTGCTGAGGTAAACATCAAACAAACCTGGCCTGGTTTCCTGAGGACAGTGTTTTAAGCAACCTGGGTGACATCAAATGCCTGCATATCTCAACAGTCAGGTTTCTTGGGTTTTTTGTTTTTTTAATGTCATAAAATCTTAAAATTCAGATTCCCTTTAAGTTAGTTTTTTTTGCTAGTGATAAGCTAAAAAAAAGTGAAAACATTTATAAATTGTTAAATTCATATAAATATAAGGGAGTATTTTTCTCACTATTAGTAGTAATAAAATAATTTTAATTAAATAGCATTTGTTACAAATAATGTAGACTATCAAGTTAATTTTACTTTTTTTTTTTTTTAAAGATTTATTTATTTTTATACAAGAGCTTGGGTACAGGCTAGAGGTACAGGATGGGGGTGTGTGAGAGGATTTACCAGAGGCAGAGTGGGGAGCAGAACAGGTGGATTGACTGAAATACATTGCTGAGGGGAGCAGTGGGCTCAGGAGAGGCCTGCTGCGCCATGTGGGTAGCTCCCTGGCAGGCCAGGGATCGAACTCTTGCTGCAGTGGCTGCAGATAGCTTCTTAGTGCAGTGTTTAACCCCTTGCGCCACCAGTGAGGCCCCTAAGTTTTTAAATACTGTTTAAATACTTTTTAAAATACTATTTTTTTAAATACTATTTTTTTAAATACTGTTTACCCTTATTTAGAAAACTATCTTGAAAATGAATATGTTTAAATCCCAAATTTGTCTCAGTTGTAACATTTTCAGTTCTTATTCCTCACCTCTCAGTAATTTTTAATTCTTCACTGTTTAATAGGTCACTACTGCTATTTCAGTTTATGTGCCACTTAAAAATGTAGACTATATATAAATGAACTTCTGTAAGTCCAATCCTCCAAATCCATGAAGAAACTTAGTGCATTTTTTTAAGGATTTATTTATGCAAGAGCTGGGGTGTAGGCCAGAGGTACCACTGAGAGAATTCACCAGAGGCAGAGTGGGGAGCAGAACAGGTGGATCTACTGAAATACACTGCTGAGGGGAGCAGCGGGTGAGACAGGAGAGGTCTGCTGCCCCACGTGGGTAGCTCCCTGGCTGGGGATTGAACTCGTGCTGCAGTAGCTGCGGATTGCTTCAGAGTGCTGAGACTTAATCCTTTGCGCCACCAGGAAGGCCCAAAACTTAATGCATTTTAAAAGGACCTGTAGAAGGAAAAAGTGTTTCCTTCAGGTACCCTGACACTTTTTATTAGGAAAGTATCCCCTGTTCTATCCTCTAGAATAAGAGTCTCCTGAAATGGGAGGTGAATTTGACTTAGTCCAACCTGTAACATCAGTGTTACAGCACTTAAGCCCAAGCTGTTGCTTATGTATCTGACAAAGGTCATCCCTTAGAATCTTAGAGGACAGAGAGATGACAAAAATCCCTTGTGCATCATCTGCTCTGTTCAGCCCATCAAGAAAGAATCATTAGTAGAGGGAGGGATGCAAATGTTTCTACCAAGCTTACCCTCAAATTATAGAGTTATTAACTGACAAAATCTGACAGTTAGGTGAGTCACTAGTTATCTCCCATCTCACCTTTTAGCTTTGATTCCTCAATTCTGTTTCAGTAGAAATACCAAAGGATGGAGTGTCATGAGGGCCACAGTGGCTGTCAGTAAACCTTAGGCATACTACTGAAGACAACTTTCATCCTGGTGGCCCTCATCTGTGTCTGGCGACTCCCAGCTATACATCCAGGAGCCCTGTGCTCCCATGCTCAGTACCCACCTATATGGAATCAACTCCTTTCTTATTTTCAGATTTTGGCAGGGTTACGATTTTGGGGACATATTGTTCTGCTTTTATTATTCCGTCTCTCCTTTATTTACTGGTTTCTCTCCACTCCCTTCAAAAATCAAACTTTCCTTTTTGGTTGGTTATTTGTGGATCTAAGAACACTATTTCCATTCATTTATATAGAACAGTTTTTTTTGTTTTTTGTTTTTTGTTTTTTTTTTTAAGATTTTATTATTTATTTATTTATACAAGCACTGGGTACAGTCAGAAGCGTGGGAGGGTGAGAGAATTCACCAGAGCCAGAGCGGGGAGCAGAGCAGGCAGAAGGACCGAAGTACACTGCTGAGGGGAGCAGCGGGCGGCAGGAGAGGTCTGCGCACCATGCGGGACCCTCCTCTGGTGGCCGGGGAGCAGCCGGGGATTGAACTGGTGCTGCAGAGGCTGCGGGCAGCTTCGCAACCCAGCGCTCAACCGCTGCGCCACCAGGGAGGCCCTATATAGAACAGTTTTTGATCATACCCAGTTCCAAAGAATAATAGACAAATAAAGGAACATTTGGCTTTCAGATAGCATGAAGGGTCTGTGTTCTAAATGGCCATGACAAAGAATTAACAGTTTTACATTCTGAATATGTAAAATCACTTACCTTTTTTTCTGTCATGTTTAACTTTCTGTTAGTTTTATACTTTTACTCTGCATTAGTATAAGTTAGTATTTGTTTTAGTCTCCTAAAAATGGATGTAGTCAAACTTGCAAAGTAACCACAGAAACATCAGTTTGTCATCAATTCTGTATTTACCTTTTAGAATGTTGAGGTCAGCTTCTTTCAAAAATATTTAATTGTCAACATAACATTAATTTTCTACAGAGTAGGATTATTCTGACAAAACATAAATTCCACTTCAGGGCCTCCACAGAACATTCAAATAATATTTTAATGGAACTTTGATCTGATAGGCATTATTATAGGTTACTGTTCTAATTTCAGGTATTAAATATGATACTGTTTTCTCTCAGCAATTTAGATGAGGAATCAGTAGCTTTTTCTATAAAAAAGGCCAATAATATTTTCAACTTTGCAACCTATATGGTCTCTGTCAAAACTACTCAACTCTACTATTCTAACAGGAAAACAGCCATACGTATTATGGAAACAAATGGATGTGGCTGTGTTCCAATAAAACTTTATTTACAAAAATGGGCTTCTTCATTTGTTTAAAACAAAAGGACTGAACTTGGCCTCACTTTGTCTTTTGTTTGGGCCTCCCCTGGTGGCGCAGCTGTTTAGTGCTTGGCTGCAAAGCTGCCCTGCAGCCTCTGCAGCGCCAGTTCGATCCCCAGCCCCCAGAGAGAGGGTCCCACGTGGCACGCAGACCTCTCCTGCCATGCCCACTGCTCCCCTCAGCAGTGTATTTTGTCTGTCTGCCTGTTCTGTTCCCCGCTCTGGCTCTGGTGAATTGCTCCCCTCAGCAGTGTATTTTGTCGGTCTGCCTGTTCTGTTCCCCACTCTGGCTCTGGTGAATTCTCTCACTCTCCCGCGCTTCTGACTGTACCCAGTGCTTGTATAAATAAATAAATAAATCTTTTTTTAAAAAAAAAAAAAAAAGCAAGTTAGTTTACTGGTGCAGGAAATGAGTTAGCAAGTATTTCTCTTTTGGCGGGGGGCCTATAACTTTTTGCTTATTTTAATGAATAGTGTGGGAGGTTTTTTTTTTTTTTTTAAGATTCATTTATTTATGCACACAAGAACTGGGGTGTAGGTCAGTGGTGGGGGGAGGAGGCGGTGAGAGGAGTCACCAGAGACAGTGGGGAGCAGAACAGGCAGACTGACTGAAATACACTGCTGAGGGGAGCAGTGGGCAAGACTGGAGAGGTCTGCTGCGCCATGTAGGCTGGGGATTGAACTCGCTGCACAGACTGGCTATAGCTTGATAGCACTGTGTCTTCAACCCCTGTGCCACCAGGGAGGCCCAGTTTGGGAGTTTTTTGAAGTAGTTGGAATATTTGAGATGAGCCAGAATGCACTGCGAGCAGAACAGAGTTAATTGCAGGATAAAAGTGGTAACAGAGAGCACAACCCCTAGCCTATAAAGCTATCAGGATTACTTGTGGGGCCTCCCTGGTGGCACAACATTTGAGCGCTGGGTTGTGAAGCTGCCCGCAGCCTCTGCAGCGCCGGTTCAATCCCCGGCCGTGGCAAGGGTCCCACATGGCCAACAGACCTCTCCTGTCTCACCCGCTGCTTCAGCAGTGTATTTCGTCAGTCTGCCTGTTCTGCTCTCCACTCTGGCTCTGGTGAATTCTCTCACCCTCCCATGCTTCTGACTGTACCCAGTGCTTGTATAAATAAATAAACAAATCTTTAAGGGAAAAAAAAAAGATTACTTGTGGTATCAAGTCTATATGGACAGGATAACCAAAACATTGTCCTTGGTCAGAGAAACTGCTTTGCTGCCAGTAAAGTCATCCACAAGTGACATACTGATTTGTAGGATATGTCTCTTTGTCTTGTAGATGAAATAATTGCCAAGTGTTATTCAGTTGTTCCAGAAAAAGATTTTTACATTTCACAGCAAGGAGATAAGACCTGCCAAAATATATGTTAATGAGTCAATATCAAAAGATTTAATTTTAACTGTTGTTTTTTAAAACTACACTAACATCAAAGACTTGATTGACATCAAAGTTCAGAATTCAAAGGGGGTTCAACCACAGAAAGTTTTTCTTAACATTTTAGCTAAGAAATATACACAAGAGTTTAATTTCCAAGGGGATTATTATACCAGAGAAAAAAACTAGGAAATGAATAATTTTTACCCTATTTTATATAATTAGTGTCACCAGCCTGGCACAGTTTTAATAATTGCTCTTATTTTTAAATGAGTTGAACATTTTTTATTTACTAATTTCCTGTTCCCTTTCAATATTTTTTTATTATTTCTCCATATGTGTTTAATGCAAATATGAGGCTTAGACTATGCAAACATTCTAATTGATATGATTTATGTATCTTTTAAATTTCAGAACACAAAGGCAAAATTTTTAGAACTATTGAAATGTCATCATTGACCTTTAATTTTGCTCCCATTTATTTTGTGTAAGTAAGAATAAACTCTTGAACTGTTCGCAGGAAAAAAAATTGCTGTTACTCAGTGGAAATCTTCCATGGAATCGTTAATTTCATTTGGGCATTTACAAAGAGGTCTCAGCAATATAAAATAAAATAGTAAATCACATGAGTTTGAGTGTAATACTTAAAATACCAAGGCCCAATGATATATTTCCATAATAGCACATTTTAACACAAAATAGTGAGTTATTCCTCAGATTTCTACTTCAGAGTTAGATTAGAAGCTTTTTATATTAATGGAAACAATGCAAATCTTTAAAAGTTCCTTACTTATGATATAATATAAAATTCCATCCATGAGGTCTTTTGATTTCTTTTTTACAAGTCCTAAGGAAATTTAATTCAGACATTTCTCGATCTTTTTGGGGGTAAGGTATTTCATGGGTTTCTTATTATTTAAGCTGTGGTTGAAGATATGTGGTATCCTTGTATGAGAGCAAAGTAAATAATGTTAAATCATAGAATTTAAAGCTACTTATATAATGATTTTAAAATATATATATATCAGTTTTTGAAATACTTTTTCAGTTCTAATTGACTTAAGATGAAGTTATAGAAGAACAGGCAAATTGGTGATATTTTATTCAAAATTATTACTTTTGTCACTTATCAAAGTAAATTTGGGACAGTTTTAACCTTACATTTAGACAGTTCTTAATTTTATTAGTATAGGTGTATATAATGTAGAAATTGTATGCCTGTTTCAAATGAATTGTATTTTATTTATTTTTTTTTTTTAAGATTTATTTATTTATGCATACAAGACCTGGGTTACAGGCCAGAGGTGCGGGAGGTGAGAGGATTCATCACAGACAGCGTGGGGAACAGAACAGGCAGATTGACCGAAGTACACTGCTGAGGGGAGCAGCGGGCAATCAGGAGAGGTCTGCTGTGCCATGTGGGTTCCTCCCTGGCCGGCTTGGGGATTGAACCCGTGCTCTAGAGGCTGCGGACAGCTACATAGGTTGCGTCTTAACCCCTTGTGCCACCAGGGAGGCCCTGAACTGAATTTTAGTTCACATTTTACTTTTTCTAACCAATTTTTTCCTGAATGGGCAAGTTAAACAATTTTTATTTTCATTAAAAATAATACCTTACAGCACTTTTAAAGGGTTTTGGTGCCTTTTTTTTTAATTCAGAATTGTTCAGAATGACATTTTTTAAAAAAGTAGAAACCATACAGATTGTATATTTGTGGAAATATAATTTAAAAGGAACCATAACAAATGAAATTCTCTAAGTTTGGGGGGATAAAATCCCTCACATACATAAATATTCTTTGATAGTCCATAGATTAATAATGATTGATTTAAATCAC
The DNA here is from genome assembly GCF_014898055.3 of Talpa occidentalis. Classification (NCBI taxonomy): domain Eukaryota; kingdom Metazoa; phylum Chordata; class Mammalia; order Eulipotyphla; family Talpidae; genus Talpa; species Talpa occidentalis. The sequence continues at coordinate 23,729,657 of NW_023601104.1, forward strand.
TAGTGTTCAGTGAATAGTACAAATTGAACATATTGTTGGCATAGAATTCAGAATCAGAGAGGAATTCATACTAAGTACATTTCAGTCTGTTCCTTAATTCACAAGACCTCTTATTCATCAACTAATTAGATTTAACATTTTTCTATTGTGGGTGCTAAAGCCATTGAACAAATTAAAGGAAAACAGCTTCCTCGTTGGGTGCTACCACAACTGTAAGGCCATACACATTTGTGAAAATTACAAATGCAGGATGATGTCATTTAATGGGATGGGTCTTTTATTCTGAAATGAAGCTCTTCGTAATAATTGAATTTAGAGCACAACAGGCTTGGAGGGGTGGGGCAGGGGTTGCCTTCCTTTTCACTCCCCCAATAGAAGCAGCCCATCAGCTGTATGCTAATGATATGAACAATTAAACAGGGTCCTATCTGGTTGGCCCCACAGGCTCTAAGCTCAGACAAAGAACTGTTTATACACCTGTTGTGTGTGTGTGTGTGAACAGAGCCATTTGAATGGGCAACTGCAGATTAAAAGGAGAAGGAGGGAGCTAGGGTGAGCAGGGGTTAAAAAGAGAACTATAAGAACTGTGAAAGTCAAATTCTCCAGAAAATATATGAGGATGGTTTGCAAAAGGTAGTCAAGTTACAAAGAAAAATTTCTGCTAACTTCATTAACATGAAAAACTCCAAGGTTTTTGCTTGGTTGAGACCATGTTTTAAAGGTTTAATTTAAAAAAAAAAAAAAGCAATCATGTAGGTTGGTGTGAGAAAATACTTAGCTTGTAGTATTATATAAAGACAAAAATTTTTACAGGCATTTATATCCCAAAACAAATTGAGCAGTCTTTCTAATTTTCCTTCAGGGAAAGGCAAACTTCGTAAGACATACTGCTTAATTGATCCTTTGTCTGCCAAATCTTTCATCAGAAAGTAGGCTATAGAACATTTTTATTAGTTGAGATTCAGAAATTCAAAGAGTTATTTATAGTAATAAAAGGAAACCAAAATGCAGTTATTTTTCGATGGTATTTTGTCTTATGGAGCTGTAAAATGAATTTCATATGTACAATATAAAATAATACACATTTAAAATTTCTTAAGACTATTGCTTCCTTTTAAATTACATGATCTGATAGCTCAAAATACTAAATGCAAAATTAGCACATACTACCAATGATTATAAAATGTTTTAAGTCCATAGTATTACAGCTACAAACCAAGAAATCTTAGCTTTTCCTTTATCCTGCAATTTCTTTGGCTGCCAGTCAAATTTGTTCTAGTGATAGTTTTTCTTTAGAATAAACCCAGCCTCCTAAGATCCCAAAGAATTTGAAGTTCTGTTGTGTTTTTATCATATCCATTTTTATAAAATGGAATTTTTTTAACTAATCTCCTTAGATCACTGAGTTCACAATGAGCAAGAAAGCACCTTCTATGTTAGAATAAACATAATCAAGATGCCCTGGAAACAGATATCATGAAACTGTAAAAATAATTTTCTCTCTTGAATAAAAGTTTCACAATCCATTTCTTCCTGGTTGTTAGGTTTTAGTTCTTCAGATTTTTCTCAAGTTCTTGTGTGGGTTTTTTTTTTTTTTTTTTTTTTTTTTTTCTTTTGGAAGGAGGTGGACACAAAGACTTAAGGATGATTTCAGAGGTGATGAGAAGATAGAAAACTGCTGTGGTCCATTCCCAACTTTAAGACATAATGATTCTGGGCCTCCCTCGTGGCACCAAGGGGTTAAGACACAGCCTGTGAAGCTGTCCGCAGCCTCTACAGCACAAGTTCGATACCCGGCTGGCCAGGGAGCAACCCACATGGTGCAGCAGACCTCTCCTGTCTCTCCCGCTGCTCCCCTCAGCAGTGTATTTCAGTCAGTCTGCCTGTTCTGTTCCCTGCTCTGTCTCTGGTGAATCCTCTCACCCCCACCCCCACACCTCTAGCCTGTACCCCAGCTCTTGTATGCATAAATAAATAAATCTTTAAAAATAAAGGACAGGGCCTCCCTTGTGGCGCAGCGGTTGAGCACTGGGTTGCGAAGCTGCCCGCAGCCTCTGCAACACCGGTTCAATCCCCGGCCACCAGAAGAGGGTCCCACATGACACGCAGACCTTTCCTGCTGCCCGCTGCTCCCCTCAGCAGTGTGCTTCAGTCCTTCTGCCTGCTCTGCTCCCCGCTCTGGCTCTGGTGAATTCTCTCACCCTCCCGCGATTCTGACTGTACCCAGTGCTTGTATAAATAAATAAATAAATCTTTAAAAAAATAAAATAAAAATAAAAGACATAATGATTCTGAAGCATGATGAAATTATGCAGTTGAGAAAGGGGTATAATTAATGCAAAGTGAATAGTGACACAACTAATCCTCAGCAATGACTGATCTTCAAATAATTTTAAAAGTAGCTATGGAATACCTTTAATCGTCTTTGTTTTTTAACTACCTTAAAAATAAGAATAAGGGAGAGAAGCAGATGGGGTATGGGCATGGGTAGTTTGGTGGAGAGTGAAAAAAAAGTAAGGGTGGAAGACAGATAATTCTTAAAATACATGTTTGAAGACCTGATACGGTCTTATCAGGTGCACTCCTAAGACTTTACTTGGTTCCTTTTGTTTAGTTCACAATAAGCCAAAGGAATAAACTTGCATAGGGTTATTTATACCTATGGAGTAAAATCCATTCAAAATCATGAAAGAGAAAAGCCATATTAATGACTCAAGAGGGATTCAAAGCATGATAGTATATTGGGATAGAAAGATTTATTGAAAAATGGGAGGCCACCCTGGTGGCACAAGGGGTTAAGTCCCAGCCATTGAAGCTATCGGCAGCCACAGCCACTGCAACACAAGTCAGTCCCCGCCAGGGAGCTAACCCACATGACGCTGCAGACCTCTCCTGTCTCATCTCGCCTGCTGCTCTGCTCAGCAGTATATTTCAGTCAGTCTTCCTGTTCTTTTCCCCACTCTGTCTATGGTGAATCCTGTCCCCCACCTCGCCACATCTCTGGCATATACCCTAGTTCATCTTAAAAAAAAAATTTTTTTTATTGAAAAACAGTGATTCTCACATTTAACACCAGTCAATAAACCTATTTATTTAAAGGCTTACTCTTCCACTTGACATGTCTGCTGCTCCTCTAATTAAAAACTTCATTTGTATCCAGTTTTTCTAAAAATAACACAATAGTTAAAACACTTATAGTGTGTCATGCCTTATTTTCCGATTTCAGGTTAATTGTAACTGGTATAAGTTTGATTAAAACTGAGAATAAAAAATAATAAATACACATTGTAAATACTGATAAATTCTAAATTGCATTTATTGTCATCTGGCAATGCAGAACTTTTGTTATTAAGTTATTTTAATTTCGTGTTGATTTTGCTAGCCTTTTAAAATTTTTTAGAGAAAACAGAGAAAGAAAAATCAAAGGCATTTTGGTATACCAAAGTATAAACAAGATAGCATTATTTTGTTAATATACTTTAATATATTTAGATAGTATATAGAGAACCTAAGGATTGTTAAGAGAGTCTATAGTGTATACTGCTTTATAGCTTTTTGAGTGTTTTATCTTAGCTCATTTGCTTGTCATAACAGTCCTTTGAGGAATATGAAATTTGAAAGTTGGAATTTTATCATTTTGATTCAAAGCCATCATGTCTTTTGAAATTCTATATAAACCAGAAACGTAGCATCCAAAAATTTGTTGCTAAATTCAGTTGAGTGATGATGTTTTCTCTGTTAGGCCCAATAAAAGAATTTGGACAATTATTGCCTCTGAACTATCTTGACTGCTTTTGTTTTTTAAATTTAGGTTGGAACTCATCGAGAAGATTCTGTCAGTCTCAATGGCAATCATTCTGTGCTCTCTAGTACAGTCACTGCTTCAACCACAGACTTGAATCATAAAACACAAGAAAATTACAGAGGTAACATTGGTTTTCAGACTGTCACCTTTCTCTTAGGCAGATTGACATCTGTTAGTCAAAAGTCATTTTAAGTGAGGGGATTCCAGAATTAAGAGTTTCGATGGCCCTTTAGGTGGGTCAGTTAGATACTTATTGATAGATGGAACCATATGTAAGCTGTTGTTTAGTATTTACCAGTCATCTTACCTACTGTCATGTATGTCTTCCTTAACACGTTTCCCTGATGGCTTTGTCTTTGTGGTCCCTAGAGGCAGTGAGAAATATTTCTGGGCATGCAGGTCCTCCAGTAATGTCAATTTGTTGTAACATTAATCAGGAGGGGTGGGGGCTGATTCCTTCTTGGGGCCACTTGTTTGTTATGGCATTTGCATGTTCTCCCCATGTCTGCATGGGCTTTCTCTGGGGTCTACAGTTTCCTCCCACATCCCAAAGATGTGCATGTTAGGTTAACTGGCATGTTGGGTTAACCGTCCCAGTTTGAGTGAGAGAGTATGTGTGTGTAAGTGCACCCCATAATTGGAAGGTATCCTGTCCAGGGTTGGGTCCTACCTTGAACTTTGAGCTCTGGCCACCTAAGACCCAGAAATGGAATAAATGGATCAGAAAATGAAGGAATGAATGAATACAAAATATTTTTTTAAGTTTAGAAGAGTTTAGGAAGTTTATTTAGAAGTTGAGTAATATTTTTGTGACCAGAAATATGCACTAGGCACTTAACTCTTTAATATCAATTAGCTTATGTAAAATTAGTTTTGATATGGCATTTTGTGTAAAGCTGCAATTTCCAAGAAACCGTCCATGTAAAGTGAAGACTTAACTGTATATTGTCATTTTTAATGATAGTAGCTATTGCTTACAAGATAATTTAAATTAGAATAGATAATTCTGATAAAAAGCATACTGTGATCAATGTTACGTAATAGAATTTCTAAATAAATACACGTATATAGCTGATCTTAAGACCACCAAAGTAAAAGTTCTCCCATATATATTTAACCATTCAACCTGTTTTATTGTGTATTCAGAAAACTGTTAAAGCTTATTTCCTTTAACTTGGCTGATCTTAGAAGTCAGTTTCTAAAATATATTAAGTTTCTCATAACTTATCTGAACATTGTCTGAACATTAGACTGATCATGAGGGTCAAGCTTATTCTTTTAAATACAGATGCTTTAAATGTTACTTAAGTTTTGTGGACATGTTCTGTCCATGTTCTAAACAGTATACTTCCCTCCATCTTCAGATTTTATCATAGCTTGTAACAACTAAGGTAATTCACCATCTAGAAAGCTTTCTGCAGTCTTAAGTTCTAGACACTATATTTTACATTTCTTTCCCTCTGTTAGGTGGTTTGCAAAGTCAGTCTGGAACTGTTGTTCCAACAGAAATCAAGACTGAAAACAAAGAGAAAGATGAAAACCTTCATGAACCCCCTTCATCAGATGACATGAAGTCAGATGATGAATCCTCCCAGAAGGATATCAAGGTTTCATCTAGAGGCAGAACAAGGTATTTGTTAGCAACCGGGTATATTATATTGCATTCATTTGTCATGGGTGAAAACACTTGGAAAATTGTAGAGCATTTTTTGGTAACTATGTTCTAGATATTGTCATGGAACTGTTATGTGTTTAACCCTCACATTAACTATCACAGCTTCCATAAAAGAGAAGCATATAAAGATGACTCCAAAATTATGTTTTCTATTATACCAAACTGTTTTAGGGATTAATAAGAAAAGAATTGCATCTCCCCTTTCACTGCTTATAATCTATAAAATCTTTTGAGGACCAAATAGCTAAAACAAGTTAAATTGTGCTATGTAGACATTTAGATACATTCCATAAATAAATATTTGAACATAATAACTTAAGGCTAAGTATGTGGTAAGTCTCTATCATATGATTTAAATCAGGGATCACCAAACTAGGGCCCATCAGCCAAATCCAGGCCACTGTACTTTTTTTACAAATAAAGTTTTAAAACCTGAAATACTACCATGCCCCATCTGTTTACATATTGTCTATCCCTTCTTTCACAATGCAATGAGTTGTGTAGTTTCAGCAGAGACCAGATGACCCACAAAGCTGAAAATATTTACTGTCTGGTCCTTTACAGAAAAAGGACCAGATACTATGGTCCTTCAATAAAGATACTATGGTTTCTTTTATGATGGTAATTTTGTGTACGTGGTATAGATTTCCCTCCGTGGAACACTAACTTTGGTTCTTATTACATTGTCACTAATCAGTTATGTAACCTTGGTGAAGTCATTCATTTTTCTGAACCTTGAAGTGGTTCTCACCTTTGCTGCACAGATACCTGACATTTTACAAATACAGGTATCTAGGCCCTAGCCTATCCTTACTAAGTCACTAAACTTTTAAAGACTATATTTCTCAGATGTTTTCAAAGATTCTGATAAGTAGCCACATTCGGAATCCTTTGGCCTAGATAATCTACAAAGGTTCTTTTGAAGTCAAAGAACTACTGATTCTCAATGATCAAAATAATATTTTTTTTAAGATTTATTTATGCAATCAAGAGCTGGGGGTACAGGCCAGAGGTACAGGGGAGTGAGAGGATTCACCAGAGACAGAGTGAGGAGCAGAACAGGCAGACTGACTGAAATACACTGCAGAGGGGAGCAGCGGGCAAGTCAGGAGAGGTCTGCTACTACATGTGGGCTACTCCCTGGCCGGCCAGGGATCGAACTCGTGCAGTAGAGGCTTCGGATTGCTTCATAGTGTTGTGCTTAACCCCTTGTGCCACTAGGGAGGCCCTCAAAAGAATACTTTTATGTAATTCTAGTAAGACTCTATTGTGAACTTGTTATTTTATTTTATTTTATTTATTTTTGCATAGAATTGAGGTGTACACCAGAGGTGTGAGGAGTGAGAGGATTCACTAGAGACAGAGTAGGGAGCAGAACAGGCAGATTTACCAAAATCACTGCTAAGGGGAATAGCAGGTGAGACAGGAGAGGTCTGCTGTGCCATATGTGGGTTAGCTCCCTGGCCAGGGATCACACTCAGGCATTAGTGGTGATAGCACTGAGACTTAACCTGTAGGCCACCAGGGAGATCCAATTAAAGTTCTCAGGGTAATTGCTTGTTGATTTTGATTTTTACTTTATTATAATTAGTCTTTTTCCTGGTCCCTTATTTAGGTTTTCTAAATTCCTGCTATGAGTGAGACCATCTGGTATTTTTCTCTTTCTGGCTTATTTCACTGAGCATGATCCCTTCCAGCTCCATCCAATCAACAAGCAACTATAAACGAGAGACACACTGCAGGGAGGGGAGTAAGGAGTGGGATCAAAGCAAGGGGGGTGGGAATTGTATGGGGACTATAACCAAGATGACAATGCATACATTGTGCAAAAATGAAAAATGATGTAAAAATATATAAAATTTTAAAAATAATAATAACAAATTTTTAAAAAGTTCTCAGGGTAGCAGAGAAGAAGTGAAAACATCTTTTTATGCACAGTAGTTCAAGGTTCTGAGCTACTCCGCTCAGTAGTGTATTTTTGAAATATAATTTCCTAAAGGTTATTTCAAAGCATTTCCCTCAACTGTTTTTTTCTGATTATTTAGTCCATTTTGACTACAGAAATTTGGAAATACAGAAAAGCACAATCAAAAGTCCAAGAAACTCCATTGCTTAGAATTAACTATTTACTTATCAGGGAATCCTTTTCCGTAAATACAGTTTAAACTGGACATAAATTTTGGCTTTCTGTCTATTTCTGAGTGTTTTTTGCTGTATGGTTGTTTCCTCTATTGTTTTGTTGTTGGCCAGCTCTATTTAGATTTAATTCATATATAATAAATATACCAACTTTAAGTGTACAGTTTTTGTCCTTTAACAGATGTGAATAGTCACATACCTACCACCACATTAATAATGTGGAATATTCCTGCCACCCTCCAAAATTTCCTCATGCCCCTTTGTAATCAATACCTTTCCCCCATACTCTGGCCACCATTGATCTGCACTCTATTAGAACAGTTTTGTTTTTTCTAGAAGTTGATGTAAATGTTCCAGAAATTTATGTAAATGGAATCATATATTATGTGCCTTCCATATCTGGTGTCTTTTACTGAGCATAATCTGCAGGTTGATATTTAGAGGCTATACAGTCAACCACTGCTTGGATGTATTGTGATTTGTTTCAGCTGTCTCCTATTGTTGCTAATATAAATAATTCTGTGATCAACTTCCTTTATATAAATTTCTCTGTACATCTTTAGTTATATCCTTGGGGTGAATTTCTGAAATTAGAATTACTTACCAAGAAGTAATAAGTATTTTAAGACGTGGGTACATTTTGCCAATTTATCCTTCAAAAAAATTGTTCCAGTTCACCATTTTTTAAAATCATCCCACTGATGAATATTTCTCCCCAGAACAGAAAGTATTTATTTTCTGGGATATTTTTCTTATTCTGTATCTTAAGTTTTTCTTACACCTTCTCATTAGGTAAATGCCAAAATACATTTAAGAGCACAGGTTAAGCAATTTATAATACATTAGTATAATAGGACAGTGCTTCTCAAACCTAAATGTACATGTGCATCAACTGGGGCTCTAGTTAAAATGCAGCTTTTACGTAGGTTTGCAGTAGAACCTGAGATTTCATGTTTTTCACAAGCTCCAAAAAATACTGAAGGTGATGATTACATTATGATTAGCAAGGTGTTAGAATATTATGATTATTCAAATTATGTTTCTGAAGTATTTCATAAGTTTGACAAGGTGTTTATGCAGTAATGTGCAATGAAAGTAGATTTTAAAATGGTGGGGAGAGGCTACCCTGGTGGCACAAGGGGTTAAGTCTCAGCACTGTGAAGCTATCCGAGTTAGATCCCTGGCCAAGGGAGCTAACCCACATGGCACGGCAGACCTCTCCTATCTCGCCCACTGCTCCCCTCAGCAGTGCATTTTAGTAGGTCCACCTGTTCTGCTCCCCACTCTATCTCTGGTGAACCTTCTCACCCCTCCACACTGCTGGCCTACACCCCAGCTCTTGTATGAATAAATAAATAAACCCTTAAAATAAATAAAATGTATGTGATATTTCAACTCTAACTATTTTTATGCATTGAAGAAAGACTGGAAAGGAATATGCAATCATGTAAGTGTAGCTATTATGACTGCTTGGTAAAATTTATAGGTTTTTTTTTCTATCTTTATATTTTAAAATTCTGCATAATAAGCATATCTTACTTTATAGGGAACCTAATAGACTGAGAGAGTTGTTGTTACTTTGTTTTTAGCAGTACTAATGAAGATGAGGATTTGAACCCAGAACAGAAGATAGAAAGGGAGAAAGAAAGGCGGATGGCTAACAATGCCAGAGAGCGCTTGCGTGTGCGAGATATTAATGAGGCATTCAAAGAGCTTGGTCGAATGTGTCAGCTTCACTTAAAGAGTGAAAAACCCCAAACAAAACTCCTTATTCTTCATCAGGCCGTGGCAGTCATCCTTAGTCTAGAACAGCAAGTCCGAGGTAAGTATGCTTAATAGAGATACACAATTTTTCTGCCTCAAGTGGGCAGACATTTTTGTTTCTGTTCAGTCTTCTGCTTGGGCAAGTTGTTTACAACTTGCATCATGAGGACTGTGTTTTCTCTGTAGTTCTCTCATTTCTGTATCACTATATTGGTCAATATCTGTAGACCCAGTGCGTCTCACAAACCGGTAAAAAAGAACCCTAAGAAACAAGGCAGAAAACCGCCATCTTCTGCCTGCCACTCAGCCTTCATGTTTTTGTGCTTTTTGTTCTTGTTAACTCTGACCTCACACATTGTTGCTTTACCTGCTTAGATCTGCCTTCCTCCCTGCTCCTTCACTCTTCCCTACTTCTCAGGACTCAATTTCTTGCCTGCCCACATGACCTTGGGTCATCTGTCAAGCCTCACTGGCTCATAGGATGCATAGTCAGGACCTCTCCTGGCATTTCTCCCTGTATTTCCATGTCAGTAAGGTCTCAGGTCTTCTTTCTTGATCCCTGGTCAGGAATGACATGAACTTCTTGGGTTAAATGCACTGGCAAGCTTGTGTATACCTAAGGGCAAAAGTATAGTTTTTTTTTGTTTGTTTGTTTTTTGTTTGTTTGTTTTTTTTTTTTAAGATTTGTTTATTTATACAAGCACTGGGTACAGTCAGAAGCGCGGGAGGGTGAGAGAATTCACCAGAGCCAGAGCGGGGAGCAGAGCAGGCAGAAGGACCAAAGTACACTGCTGAGGGGAGCAGTGGGCGGCAGGAGAGGTCTGCACGCCATATGGGACCCTCCTCTGGTGGCCGGGGAGCAGCCAGGGATTGAACCGGCGCTGCAGAGGCTGCGGGCAGCTTCGCAACCCAGCACTGAACCGCTGCACCACCGGGGAGGCCCGGCAAAAGTATAGTTTTATAAAAAGGCTTATTCACTACTGACTCAAACAACTCCCTCAATTTTATTTCTCAAGAAGTGTGGCAGAATCTTGAAGAAGCTTTGCACCTCATTTTTGTAACAAATGTTTATTACATAATTCCTCTTTCCCAACCAGTTTTTTGCTAGAATCTGAGTTGTCAATTAATACAAGTTTCCTCCTGCTCAGAGATTCTACCATTTAGCTTACCTTTTTGCACGTAATTATATATCTTCTTATCCTAAATTATGAATATTTCATCCTTTTTTGCAAGAAATTTATAGATATGGCCTGGGTTCCAGACATTACCTCTACCCTGTCTTCATTAAGAGTAACTATCTTGTTTATCAGATTTTATATCTAAAATTTTGTTTAAAGAAAGTTTCAATGGCCTCCCCAGTGGCGCAGCTGTAGAGCGCTGGGCTGTGAAGCTGCCCGCAGCCTCTGCAAGACCAGTTCAATCCCCGGCTGCTGGCGAGGGTCCCAAATAGCATGCAGACCTCTCCTACCGCGTCTGCTGCTCCCCTCAGCAGTATGTTTCATCAGTCTGACTGTTCTGCTCTCTACTCTGGCTCTGGTGAATTCTCTCACCCTCCCACACTTCTGACTATACCCAGTGCTTGTATAAATAAATAAATAAATCTTTAAAAAAAAATAAAGTAAGTTTGAAAAAGGAAAAAGCAATGCTCAGATACCTAAATACTATAGCCATTGATCCTCAGCATTGGTTACAGAAAGCATTCTCTAAGACAACCAGAATTAGAGAACTTGAACATACTTTCAGAAAAACATACAATAATTACTAAATGACCTATCCCTTTCTCTCTGATATATTTAATGAACAAGAATGATGAACAGATTATACATCAACAACCTATCACTAAAACCAGATATTGCTTCTCTTGTCATAAGAGTTGTATCCACAACTGTAACTTGAAATCTCTAAAAAAAACAGTTATAAAACTGGTCTTCAAGGTGTTATTGACTCCCTTGAGATATTCATAAAGACAATCTGATTATGTCCACTCATCTGTGGCAGGAGCAGTGGTTCCCTGAGCCTTCCAAATTTCCTGTCACCTCATCAAAGAATTTTTTTTTCTTCTTTAGTTGTGTCTGACACCCTTTATCTCACTTGGAAGCCGGTAAGGCACCTGTATTCGGTGACCCAAGTGCAATCATGTTCCTCCTCTGTAGCCTAGGATATTTTCTACCTTGAGTCCACTCAGCCAGTTATTATCAGGAATATTGCCTCTATCTAACTGTGAAAAAGTCTTTTTTTTTTTTTTTTTTTTTTTTTAGACAATAGTCTAGAACTTGTTTCTGTATAGGACCTTTTTTTTTTTTTCCTCCACAGTTTATTAGAGATAGAATAGATCCATTTGTGTTTTCAAAAACTTGTTTTTTAGATCAGAGCTACCTGCTCTCAGATCCAAGCCATCAAAATGAAAAATACCTCTATGTTTGAAAAAAAAGTATATGCTCCACCATGCCTCTGTAAGTCTTATTTATAGCATTTGACTTTGTGACTGGGGTTTCTTGCAGACACCTAGAACGGAAAAGCTGGATCTAAGAGAGGATCTAACATCTAGGCTCATGCAGCTGCTTGTTAACTTTCTAGTCACTGTTATGGATAGTGAATTTTTCAAGCAATTTTTAGAAAGCTCTATATAAGAACCATTGACTGATTATAGAGTTTGAAAAAAAAAAGTAAAAATACATGACCTGTAACTTGGATAGGAGCTGCTTTAATATTCATAAAAGCCTGCTCTCTTTTCACTTCAGACTCTGGAATTTGAAGCCCTTTATCTTACAGCTTTTTGTAAACACCTTGGGATCTGTGTAAAACTCTCTTAAAAGCATTCTAATGACTTTCTGCCAAACAGGATTTGGAATCTTTTATGGAGCCCAAATTCCTTTGCCTGGTCTGTGGCAGCATCTTCAGAAATTGGTATAGCTGATGTCCTTCTCTGGACTATCTCTATAATAGTTTTGAGTTATTTTGATAACCTGCATACTTTTGAGAGTTTATTCAACCCTCCAATGTCCCTGTTTAGCAGTCCCTCTCCCAATGCTTTCTATGAAAGGCATGCATTTTGTTTACCTAACCTACTTTGAGCATCCTCTGAGCTCTCTCTGGGCTCCTCTGTTTCTGATTTGGAATGGTACTCCGAGACTAAATAGGTATCCACAACCTGTCGTCCTGTGTAAGTGGTTGTACCAGAGGGCAAACAGACCCAGATTTAGCAGTGCATCCTGTAGAACAAAAAGAGCGGCTTCCCTGCCAAGCTTTAGACTTTGCCAGAGCATTTTTTTGTGTCTTTCTGCCTCTCATTTCAGATCCCATCTCTTCTCTGCCATTGCCAATTTAAGCCTTTTCATTAATTCATGACTACAGTTTTATTCTTCCTACACAAATTTCACGTTACCTTCAAATTTAATCTCCCAGTTTTACTAGAGATTAAATTAACAGTCAGTTCCTCCTAAAACTCAGAGGTCAACTCAATCAGCTAATTTCCAGTGATAATATGGGAACTTTAAAATGTTTAGGTTTTTAGTATCCTGGTCTCATAGTGAGTTTGAAGATGAACAAGCTAGAACAGTGTTCCTAAATCTGGCTGGCTGTTCCTTTTCCCAAACAAGTTTCCAGACTCTGCCCTGAGAAGATACTAATTTAGTTACAACTTGATGGTCAGACATGATAATCTTAACATATTCATTGCTAATATTCCACTTCTTACTAGATCTCCACTAAAATGAATAAAAGGGGTACAGTCCCTAAGAAAGATGAGAGAACAAAATAATGTGTGAAAGATGGAAAGTATATGGAGTAGTGATAATTGACTTATTTAGACAGAAATTAAGCATAGTAGGGAGGAATGCAAACAAGAAGCAGAGCATTTTGCCCCGCAGAACCCCTAGACCCTAAAAAAGTTCTGCGCTTTGGAGTTACTGGTTATTATCAAAAGTGGAAGTCAAGTATGTGACCTAAAAACAGGAAAACTGATTGAAGCTTGGATTCCTGTGTCTCTGCTCTACTTCGTAATGTCTCTGCCCTCTCTTCTACCACAGAAGACAGGATCATTTTCTAGGTGAAAAATGAAATTAGAAAGACTACAGATTTGGAACACCTAAAAGAGAGTGGGTGAGGGATAGAGCTGAATAGTAGAGTCCTCAGCTCTGGGAACTTGCTTTGATTCCCTAATACTGGCAGCAAAATATATTAACCTCATTCTCAAGGGAATTGGAAGGTTCATCTCTAGAGAATAGGAATTTTTTTATTAACAGTGTCTCATTTTTTAATTACCTTGAGAAACATCCACCCAATGTCTTTAAGTATGCAGGCACAACCAAATATGTAAGAAAAGCCTCCATGAAAGAGGGAAACTAAGATCAAACTAAATAAAAAAGGACCTGCAAAAAGCAAAAGAAGACATTTTTTAAAATTAATAACTTCTTGAAGCTGTCCACAGCCTCTCTGCAGCGTGGGTTCGAGTCCCAGCTGGCCAGGGAGATATGCACATGGCGCAGCAGACCTCTCCTGTCTTCCCTGTTCTGCTCCCAGCTCTGTCTCTGGTGAATCTTCTCACCCTCACAAGCTTCTGGCCTGTACCTCAGTTCTTGTATAAATAAATAAATCTATAAAAAAAATAAAAAAAATAAAATTAATAATGTCTAATAAGAGAAAATATGTGCATAAAAGAGAAATGAAGTCCCAAAGAAGAAACGGTCAGCTAATGTGACAGCAGAAATTCAATAAAAAAGTTAGCTAATAAATAAAGCTGAGAAAAATTTCCTAGAAAGTAGAACATAAAGAGATGAAAAACAGAGACATACAAGTAAAACTAGAATCAATCTAGGAAGTTAACATCTGACCAATAGGATTTACTGATTAAGAGCTAAATGGGAGGGAAGGCAATTATCGTAACAATAATATGGATAATTTACCAGTACTGAAGAATATATGTCTCAAATTGGTAGGATACACTTTTATGCTAAAAATAATGATTAAAAAAAATGATACCAAGCTAAAAGTACATCATCATGAAATTTCAGAGCATCAGGTTAAATAAAAAAGAATTTCCTAAAGCTTCTAGAGAAAAAATTTAAGCATAAACAAAGGGACAAGACTCACTATATCATCAGAGTTCTGGATATGTAGTACTGGGTCTAGGAGATGGTAGAACAGTGCCTCCAAAATTCTAAGGACAAATGATTTTCAACCTAGAATATCTAACCAAAGCATTAGTCACAAGGTGAAGATAGGATAAAGATATTTCAGATATGCAAAGACTTTAAAATTTTACCTCCCATCTATACTTTCTCAGAAAGCATTTGAAATATATGCTATACCCAAAATAATGGCATAATCAACAAAGATAAATTTGTAGCATCCAAGAAACAAAGGATCTAATGCAAGAGAGCAGCAAAGGGAATCCTTTGACAAGAACTACTAGGCCTAGAGAACAACTAGTCCACATTGAAACAGATGGCTCTTTATTAGCCTTTGAAGAAAGGTTTGCAGAGAAAGAAAATGGAATTAATAGATGTGATGATATGTTTATTTTAGGAAAAAATGTTAATAGGCTTTTTATTAAATCTACTGGAGCACGGAGGGTGGAGATTAGCAGTATTTGCAATGGAAAAAAAAACAAAGTATAGGAAAAACAAACAGTGATATGAATAAGGACACAATCACTCAAATTCTTGACTCATAAGTATGTCCACATCATTACAATAACAAATATTTACCTATTGTAAGAGGTGACAATTGAGTTAGCCAAAAATTGTGCTATAAACATGTTAAGGTGGTATTATAAGAGAACTATCAACTATATACAAAATGCAATAGATAGAATTTCCCTAGTGGAAGTATGGGAAGACAAATCATTTCTCAAGCCCTGCAAGTTATGTCTGACTTCTCCTTACCATCTGCATAAGGCCTTTCCAGCTACTTAATGCATTTACCATAGGAATTATGAAACGATAGCACTAGCTTTTGCCTTCTTTGGTTCAGAGCTCACTAGTTAACATTTTCTAATGCTTACTGAGTATTCTTATGGTTCTTCCAACCCTGAATGTTCTCTGACTTACTCTAGGAATCTGTAAGATCTTGCCTAACTTGAGCTTTTGGTTCTGGTCCCTTCCATCTGTTCTGATCATGCTTCCTAGATCCTAATGTGACACAGAGTTATAATTAACTAAGAATAGTGTTTGATTATAAGAGAAATGTGAGCCTGTTTCAGTTGGAAACTTTCAAGTCTCATGTTGTCTTCTCTATATATATTACATGTTAATTTCTGCCTTCTTTTCAGTCTCTCTAATCATTGAGTGAGACCTTTATCTCCACAGTATGATGTGGTATCTAATGTCATACTCATTAGTGAAAGGTGCATAACTGAGTGTTTAAAAAGACAGCCCTAAAATTTTTACATAGTATAGAATATGCCCTTTTCTCCTACTTGTTATCTTTATAAATTGAGTGTACCTTTAATCTTTCATTCACCCTCCTCATAGCTGTATATACTTCATTTCTTTTTCTAAATGCAGAGGCTTTGAAAATAACTTTAAAATGAAACTTTAACATTACACCTGAGTAGTAGTCAGTAGTCAGCTAAGTTTACTAAAATAAAATCTTCAGTTCTCAAAATTATGTAACAACTTTCAGTTTATGTGATGTGTTATAATCAAAAACAAAAGATTACACCAGAAGCTATCGATAGGTCATATCTTCTGCTTAAAACTCATTTGACAAAAATATAACAGGAACAGTAGGTCCTAAGTATGTTCCATTATGTCTTCGATCCAATGGATTTTTTGTAGCCTTTTTCACATGGTAATACCCCACAATTTAGCCTCTTTTGAAAATGTCCACATTGAAAATTCCTTTCAGTCTTTTCTGCAGTGTCTTATATACAAAGAAGTAGAGAATATTCTTATCACTCTTATCACTCTCTTAATCATATCTCCAACAACAAAATAGCTCAATCATCTCATTCTATGTATGCATCAAAGTAGAAAAAGTCATATATATAACAGGTACCTGTTTCTCTTGAGGAGATGGCACATTCCCTATAGAAAGATGATTGAGGATATCTCTTATTTTATCATTTTCCAAACTGGTAAAATCCTGAATAAAGCACAGGTGTCTCTCTCTAAGTACATAAAGAATGTCAACATTCATATCATTTCAATGTACCATAACGTAGGAGGACACTGAGAAGGCATAGTAGGTTAGTAACAGCACTTTCCAAATGTTTTGAATAAACAACAAAAGAACTGCTTTTAGATGTGGATGTAGATCAGATCAAGCCCTAGAAGACTAAATCATAAGCAGAAAATGAAGAAAATACAAGAGGTCACAAGTATAAATCTGAGGCTCATTTAATGCTGAGGTTTTCTGTGATCACATCACTATTGCCATTATGTGATGTTATTCAGTATGGGAAAGAAATTGCACAGAGATTAGTTAGTAATTCCCACAGTAAGAAAAATTAAAAGTAGTATTAAAAAAAAAAAGGCAGCAGTTATTTTTCTCTTTAAGACTTAAAAGTGGGCCTCCCCGGTGGTGCAGCGGTTGAGCGCTGGGTTGCGAAGCTGCCTACAGACTCTGCGGCGCTGGTTCGATCCCCGGCTGCTCCCCGGCCACCGGAGGAGGGTCCCACATGGCGCGCAGACCTCTCCTGCCGCCCGCTGCTCCCCTCAGCAGTGTACTTTGGTCCTTCTGCCTGCTCTGCTCCCCGCTCTGGCTCTGGTGAATTCTCTCACCCTCCCGCGCTTCTGACTGTACCCAGTGCATGTATAAACAAAAACAAAGAAAGAAAGAAAGAAAGAAAACATGCCTCTATATATAAAAAAAAAAAAAAAGACTTAAAAGTCCCTGATTCATCACTATAACCATAATGAAAAAATTATTTTCCCCTATTTCAGAGAGGAACCTTAACCCCAAAGCAGCCTGTCTTAAGAGAAGGGAAGAAGAAAAAGTTTCTGCCGTATCGGCAGAGCCACCAACCACGCTGCCAGGAACCCTTCCTGGGCTTAGTGAAACTACCAACCCTATGGGTCATATGTAAACATCAGCCAGGTGAGTATGAGTGTGAAAAGAAAGTATAAGGAAAGCACCTGATGACTCTTAAATTGAGTTTGAACCTGAGAACAGAATTCTCTGGCACTGTAAATTCTGAGAACAGAATTTACTGTGACACTGTAATTTGGAATCCAACCTGTAATTTGGAATCCAACAGCTTTCCTTTCTATTATGTTGTCATGCTTTGAGAAACAATGTCACTTTACACCAAATTGCTGTTCTCTTCAAGGATAATAGGATCTTGTGATTTATAAAGAATTTTGGACTCTCCTGCTTTGGATTATCATGTATACTCTCTCATATGAGTGTCATACTGATCCAAGAAGAAAACAGTCCATTAACTCAGCCATCAAAAAATACTTTACCACTCTTATTCCTCATTCCTGTACTCAGAAATATTTGACATCACCAACCAGAAAACTGGTTGGTCGTCTTTGTCATGAAACCTTTGTACACAAAAGAGGTTTTGCTTCCTTCCATTCGGATCAATAATGTCAGTTTGTAATGTGCAGATAACTTCCCTTTGTAAGCACATCAGTTATACCTTCTAAATCTGTGAATGAATGTAAAGCTGTTATAACCAGAATTCCCTTTTCTCAAGAATTTTTCATGCTAACAGACTGTTAGTTTTACCTTCCTCATCATAGACTAAACACAATTCACATCCTCATGATTTTTTTTTAACAAAGTGATACAAGTAATGGGAGATTGTTGTCCAAGCAGTAGTAGATAATTTAAATCATTTTTCTTAACTATATCCATTCACATTATCTGTAAGTCATGAAGTGAATATGTAGGTGAAAGTTATTTAATATAGACTGTTATTAAATATTTTGGGCACTAGCATTTAGCTAACAGCATGGATTAAAAAATGGAACTCGTAACTTCATTTTTACAATCGGCCTTCATTGTGTAGTCCTTTTTCCAATTTCATCATCCAATTAAAAGCAGTAATACATAAAGGTATCCCTCTCCAGTTTGTTGTGCTGCTAATTCCTTTTCCAGTTTCTATCTAGCTTTTTCTCCTTCAACTTCTGGTTCACTGGATGCAGCAGTAAATGTATACGTTAAAAGTTTTTTAGCAGACTACTAATTTAATATGTACCTGGGTATAAATGAGGAATATCAACTTCTGTTTTGTTTCTTTTTGGGGAAAGTGTATTTTTACAATGATGTGCTAATTGGTTCTGTTCTCTCCCTTGGTTCTTCCTGTCACAGTTCCAGAGTTATCAATAGGCTAGATAGAAGGTGACCTCTCCTCATAAGGACTTGGACAACTCAGATTATCTGAAGACACAAACCTGATAGGAGGGAGAAGAAAAGGGGAAAACTTGAAGTAAGAAACGCAAATGAAATCCTACGATCAAAGCAACTGGTCAACACTTCCATCAGAAGTGAAGATAGGACGCTCATCAGATAGAACGTCAGCCCACAAGATGTTTGCAGCATAACATTTTGTTGCAATCAGTGTGTCGCTTCTGCACAATCAGAGACTGTCTCGATCTCTCCACTCACAGTGGAAGTTGCCTTGTGCCTAAACAGAATTGACAAATGCATTGTAACTACAAATTTTATTTATTGTTATGGAACTGTAAGGTCTACATATAAAAGGAAAAAGTTAATGTGGAAAGCTGATCTACACTTGCTGATGCCAGCATTCATAAAGATGTTCACATGCAGAGAACAAATCAGTGACAAAGCAGGCCCTTAGCATTCCCGGCATACCTATTAGTGTCTTAAAAAGGAAGGGAAAAGTCTTTTGTTGCCCTCTCCTGTCCTTTTGCCATATGAATAGTATTTTCCATAAAATAGGAAAATATTACTTGGATAGCATTTCTCTCATTTTTTTTTTCATTCATTTTTATTTTCTCTTTGTTGGTGTTATATTTGGTCTCTGAATCCGAATAGTTTATGGTCACAGTCCAGAATCCTTCACACAGCCCAATGTACTTTGTGTGTTTACCTTACAAAGATAGGCAGAGACCATCTGTGACTATAGCCTAGCTGAGATTTTTTAAGGGGAAATTTGTTCCTAGATTTTCCCCAAAATAAACATTGCTTTATTTCTAATAACAACCAAGACTTTCAAGCTTCTAGGTCTTATAGTAAAACTTATAATAGCAAGAAGTGTAAATTGCAAAGAAGGAATCTACTTTTTAGAAATTGCTTTGTTTTCCATGCAACAAGTACTACATATAGTACTTGTAAAGTGTTAGCTGTAAGTAAGCACAAACTGGATTTAAAATACAAAGAGGAGTTCAGGTTATGATTATAATGAACATAACAAAACCCAAGTAGTCACCAAGGTAGGTAAAGTGATAAATCACCATACCACCCTGAGGCTAATTACCTAATGGAATACAAGAGCAATGGTCACCCTTGTTTCCTTATCCTCGCCTTTATTTCTCTGCCCTTTGGATGATTGGTCAGTGGGGAGGAATTCAGTGGGTGATTTAGTCAACTGCAAACCATCTGCCCATGTCCCGAGAAGATGAGCCAGATTAGCATTAAACCAGTAGTTGGTCAGTCCATCTTAATACTGTGCATTATGGCATCCCTCTGTAAACCTTAGGAGTTATTTTCTAAGACATAATAATCTCTTTGAACTTCCATAAAATCTGTCTTCCAGCACAATAACCCTGGGAGAGAAAAACATACTAAACAAAGGTGGTCTTGGCTTAATAATTCCTTATAGCCACTATCAACAATGGCAATCAGCACACAGAAGAAAGGACCCAAATCGCTATGTAACGTAAAGATTTCTGTTTATTTGAAAGAACAAAAATAAATAAGACAGAACTTTACATCCTCCAATTAGGATGTTTCCTAACAAATCAGTCTTTTGTAAACTTGGTGGACTTTTGGTTACTTTAATTTGCATACATTCTTCAATTACATCAGATCCTATCTGTGGCCTTGTTCTTCATTTCAGTGTTAATCACCTAAGCAGACATTGTTGCTTATGATGTGTGAGTGAGCATACGCCACGGCCTGGCCTTTTTTCTTCGGAGCTTGTTGTCTTTTTCGCTATATTAGACTTTGCAGTATGCCCAGAAGCTTTCCTTCATAAAATAGAAAGAAAAAACATTTGGCTTATTTTTCACTGTAGCTAGTCTTTTATACAATAATCTTGTAAGAAAATTTCTTGAATTCTAAATATTACTCTTTCTAGATTTTTGAAATCGAAAAGTTTTCAGTAAAAAGTTTCTTACTTTATTTTATTATATTAGGTAGTAAAAATGTAGGGTTATTTACCATAACCTGTTCATTAATATCAGAAATTTACAATAGCATTTTAAGACCATAGTAGGATTCTAGCATACCGTGTAGTACCTATGGAGTATTGTAAGAGCTAATTGTCCGAGATGAATTGCTTCTCATCTTGTTCTCCAGTTCCCATTGTTGGTTTCTTGCGGATTTGTATCCTGTGTCAAATTCAAGGTATTATTGATAAACCTTTCAACCAGCAGCAAGAAGTTCAAAAGTTTTTTCTGTTACTGTAACAGAAAACACAA
Source organism: Talpa occidentalis (assembly GCF_014898055.3). NCBI lineage: Eukaryota > Metazoa > Chordata > Mammalia > Eulipotyphla > Talpidae > Talpa > Talpa occidentalis. Next base: position 23,750,598 of record NW_023601104.1, read on the forward strand.
TATGTATATAACATTTATGTAGCAATAAATGTGCCATCTTTTTTTTAACATAGTAAACTAGTGAGTTTTTTACATTCCTCTCTCAAAGAGTAACGCACTTTTCCTTTTCCCCATCTCAGAAATGCCCATCCCTTGCTTTTCTTCTCTCCCTGCCACCCCTCCCCAGCTTTATTGATACATAATTTACATAAAGCATTGGGTAAGTTTAAGGTGTACCAGGTAACAATTTGATCTATGTATGTATATTGTGAAACAGTTACCACAATAAGGTTAGTTAACACATTTATCATCTTCACATAGTTGAAAAGTTTTAAGGCCCACGCGGCTTTTCATATCTGCATTATCTATGATGTTATCTGAGAACCGGTCAGGACAGAATCTGGCTTGTAAAACCAAAAGGATAATCCAGCCTATACCTTTTCTGGCTTGTGTTTTTCTCCTCTCTACTGACAGTGACCTTTTAGCCTTTCCCTGAAGCTTGACCAAACAGCGATTTAGTAGTTCAAGTATACTCATTGGCGGATCTTGAAAAAGACTCAAATGGGCTTTTAAAATTAATTTCTTCAAACCGCTTTCATGTGTTTTATGTCTCTCTTCTTTCCTCTCTCTCTCTCACTCTCTCTCTCACACACACACGCACACGCACGCACACATGCACACAAAGCCCGAGTCATAATTAGAGAATGGTCTTTACTGTTTCCATATTAAAAAGTTCTGCTTTCATCCCAGATTTCATACACACACACACCCATCTCCCCATCAACACCAAAAATATGCACAGTGATTATCCCTGGAGAATTCATGCTGAGCAAGAGCCTGAGACTCATCTGCAAGGCCTGTCTGTGATATGCATGGTTATTTTTGGGATCCTGACAAATTGCTTCTCTTGGTAAATTGTGAAATCCATTGTTCACGCTGGGAGCCCAACAGATCATTTTACTTCATGAGGGATTTGGCTTCAAAAAAGGCTTCATTTCGCTATACAAAATGATAAGCTCAATTTAAAAATTCATTAAGTAGAAAATACAGAACATTAGAACTAAGTGAAATCTAGAGACCATCTAGTCATATATTAATTTATAAAACTGAGACCTAGAGAAGTTGTATGTCTCCAGAATACGTAACTTGTGACAGATAAACACACTTTTTAAAACTTTACCTACAAAAATCTACAGGTTTTTAGGCCAGTTCTATCTAGTGGCTTCATTGTTATCTACTATGTTTCTTTCCCATTTTTCTCTCCTATAGTTGATATTTTTTTCTTCCCTGGAAATTCACTTTAAATATACATTATTTGTGTGAAAGGTTGAAGGGTATGGGCTTTTTGACATCAGTCCTCTGTTCAAATCCAACTGGACATCTAATTAGCTCCATTTCTTTATCTGAAAAGTAGAGATATGTATTAGAATTGTGTACTGAGTGGAACAGTGTACAGAAATCTCTTACCATGGTTCCTGTCACATAAGTACTCAATAAATATTTTTTAAATATATAGTAACTTTACTTATGACTAGCTTCCAGGACAGCCCTTGAGTGATCCCATGAGAGGTAAATAGTGGTAAAAAACAAAAGGATGTCAGTGCATCTTTGCAGGAATCTGCCTTTAGGGAATCCAGTGACCCATTTATTTTCAATTCCCCCTATGTTTTATGAGAAATTTTTTTTAAGCCTTCACACTTCAAATAAGGCTTTGCTCAGTTACATCACTGGGCAGCTGTGTCAGTGTGCATCAGGAAACAAATGCCAAAATGGAGTTTGAAATAGAAAAAATTTATTGGAGGATAGTCTCGGAGGGAAACAGGAATGGTCAGGATAACCTACAGGCCACAATGTAGGTCTAACATCTGAAAAAAGTGAGAAGGAAGAAGGATTCGTTAGGGAGAGTCTTAGACTGCTGTATTGCACCTCTGAAAAAGTCCTGGGCAGTCCAGTGGGGTACAAGACGAATTACCCTTTCAGGATGTGTGCTGGACAGGAATGGCAAGGTACTAATATGTTGATCAGTCATTGACAAGGGGTTAGCTGGGGAGACACGCCTCAGCTGGAGCACTGCAACAAAGGTGCTACACCTGGAGACCAACAGCCAACTTCCCCCCCCACCCCACCCCCACCCCCCTCAGCTTACCTCTTGAAATGACATCCCAGAGGAACACCTCCATGGCCTCCACAACTCATTGTAATTTCCTACAAAACTGACCAAACAAAACAAGGATTATGTACAGTAGCTGGTACCATACCGGACCTGAAATGATGGAATATTATTCCAAAACTTGCAGTTCTCCCCTGACACTCCAGTCAACTAAAGTAATCAGGAAGGGTGAACCCCGTTTTTCCACTATTCATGGACTTTGATCTGGGGTCCAGTCCCTAAGGTTGCTGTGTTTGGTGTTCTGGTATTCTTCACAGGACATTGTGCAGTCCCTGCCTACTACTGGGTCAGTAGGTGCTTTGGAGACCATAGTCATGGATATGGAAATTTGGTTTGCTTCTATGAGTACCCACAGCCCCAAGAGCATTTCACTCTTTTATGAGAGCAGGTACACGGGAGTAGAACTCTCTCCCCTTTAATCTTTGTCTTTCCCTCTTTAATCAATTATCCCGGAAGACAACCAGAGAGGGTTTTTCTTTCTCTGGCTAAGACCTCCAGTCTCTTCCCAAAAGTGAGTGATAGGAGGTAGTGCGGTGTGCTACTACGCTATCCTTTCTCATGCTTCAGGATCGATGATCCACAGGACAGAGTCCCTGGCTAAAGTCCCTCAGGCTCTCCGGAAGCCTCTGATATTTTATCCTTTTGCACTGAAAGCACAAAGCCCAAGGCCTCCAAGCCTTCAAAGCTAATGAAAATGCACATGAAAAATTATTAATGGTGCCAAAAGATTTAGAAACTGCAACAATGGGGCCTCCCTGGTGGTGCAAGGGGTTCAGCACAGCACTATGAAGCTATCTATAGCCTCTGCAGCACGAGTTCGATCCCCAGCCCACCAGGAAGCTACCCACATGGTGCAGCAGACCTCCCCTGTTTCACCCGCTGCTCCGCTCAGCAGTGTATTTCAGTCAGTCTGCCTGTTCTGTTCCCCACTCTGTCTCTGATGAATCCTCTCACCCCCACCCCCCACACCTCTGGCCTGTACCCCAGTTCTTGTATGCATAAATAAATAAATCTTTAAAAAAACAGGGAGTTCCAAAAAAAAAAAAACTGCAACGATGAAACTAATTTCAAAAACTATTAAAAATCATCTCAGATTTTTTTTAGCAAAGTAAAATTACTATTTAACATGGAATTTGAGATTGTCTTTAATATATTTGATTTGATGGATGCTAGGACTTCCAAAAGTCTTAAAGCTATCCTGGACTCCTTCAATTCCACATTCTCAGTTATCGCTTATTTTCCCCTCTAGTTTCTTGAAAGAAAGTTTCAAGTGTCCTTAGAAAAGCAACCATGTCCTCCCCCTCTTGAGGAGGACAGGATCATCTTAGTTTCTCGGAAGCTCTACTCTGCCTCAACCGTGAGAATCACCCCCAAAGAGCATGAATCCTTTAGAAGTTCAAAAGACGCCCCTTCCCCTCTGCTCCCAGGGGGGGGTATTCCCTTCCCCTGTGTCTTGCTCCCCTGTGAAAGTTGTTGCTTTCTCCCATTCCCCTGCTCTTCTGCAGCCCCCTTTCCAGCAAGTCTGTCTTTTCTCCTGCACAATTGGTCCTCATTGGTATAAGGTGGCAGCTGAATGCTGAAAGGAGGCCCATGGCAGGGGCACTGGTCTGTCATTTGCATGACGGTGTCTCTCCATTCTCTTGCGTATTCCCAATGGCCACCCTTGAAGCTCAGAGAGGTTGGATGGTGCTCCAAAGCAGCACAGAAATGAAGCTCCAACCTTGTCTCAGAGGGCCTTAAGCATTGGGAAGTCCTGCTGGTGGGGGCACCTCGCACTGAAGAAGCTACACTGGAGGATCCTCTTCCCTCTTCCTGATCCCCCTATCCTGTCAGACTGGGCCACCACACCCACTCATTCCCAGCCACCCCCAGGCTATCCTGCCCCATTCTCATTAAAGCAGGTGCTGAAAGAAGTGGGTTGTTTTTCAGAGGCTTTCAGCTGTGAGTTATTGATCAACACTGATAATAGGAGGACCTTGCTCTCACCTTGGATGGGGAGAGATTAATTAGCTTGATTCCCAAGCATAATTCCTAATTAGGCACAGGAAGAAAGGAAAGAAAACACAAAGGAACTATTCTTCCCCAACAACCACCAGACTTCTGTCCAGGGGTACAGCGGGAGGAGCAGAAAACTGGAGGAAGGAAGAGGTAAACATGTCCCATCTAGCACCCGAGTGCATCCTGCCTAGTCTCAAACTCATCATCAGCCCGTGGGCACAAGCAGTGCCCTAGGGAGGGAGGATCCACCACCTAGCTAGGGTCTCACTTGGAAATGTGCATTTACTTCATTTGCTTTGCTCCCTGTGTAATGATGCACAGGGAAGTCACAATTAAGCAGGAGACCTTGAAAGTACCTGCTTTAGTCTTTCTCAGCCTTGGGAACTAACTATGCCAACAGAAAAGAATTCAGCAACATTGAGCTGGGGGCAATGTGTTAGATGGAAATGTGGTAATCACCCTGAGACCTGACTGCAAATAGTGAAAGGAACAATTTCCAGCAGCTGGGAAGCAGGAGTCATCTTGTTCCATTACTAGAATTTTCTAGAACTTTCCAGCCAGGACCGAGGGCCAAATAGTTCTTCACTGGTGGTGGGCAGGGGGCACCTATGACTTGCAGTCATGAGATTCGACCCAACAATTTAATCACTTGGAACCTGTTTCTTCTGGGTAAAGGAGATGATTAATACTAAGGATAAATGGGGATAATTAATAATCATACTAGCTCACTCAGTGATGGTTATAAGAATTAAATGAGGAATTCAATCGTGTATTGGAACATAGTAGGCACTTCCTAATTCATGGAACCAAACCTAGTCAAAGGGGCAGCAAAGCAAAAATAACTGCGGGGCCTCCCTGCTGGTGCAGGGGTTAAAGACAGTGCTATCAAGCTATCGAACTCAGCTGCAGCATGAGTTTTAACCCTGGTCGGCCAGGGAGCAACCCACATGGCACAGCAGAACTCTCCTGTCTCGCCTGCTGCTCCCCTCAGCAGTGTGCTTTGGTCTGTCTGCCTGTTCTGCTCCCCACTCTGTCTCTGGTGAATCCTCTCATCCTCCCACATCTCTGACCTGTACCCCAGCTCTTGTATGCATAAATAAATAAATCTTTTTAAAAAATGCATGTACAAGATTTATTATTATTATTTTGCTTGTAGAAGAACGGGGGTGTAGGCCAGATGTGTGGGGGGTGAGAGGACTCACCAGAGACAAAGCGGGGGACAGAACCGGTGGATCTGCTAAAATACACTGCTGCAGGGAGCAGCGGGTGAGACAGGAAAAATCTGCTGTGCCATGTGTGGGTCACTTCCCTGGCCAGGGATTGCATTCATGCCATAGCAGTGATAGTGCTGAGACTTAACCTCTAGGCCACCAGAAAGGCCCAACTAGCACATATTGAATAGTCCTGACAACGTGTCTGGTGCATGCTGATCCTGCCCTCACAGAGATGACTTCCCACTGAGGGAAGACAAACAAGAATTAATGAGTTGCCAAGAATGTGACCAGGAAAGAAAAACAAGCACCCTGGCCAGGGCTGACAGCTGGAGTGGGGATGCAATGAAGGCTGTGGCGAAGGAGTGATGCGCCCTGAGTCTGAGCAGGAAACAAGGAGACAGTTCAGTGGGCAACTGATGATAAGCTCAGGAAGGTTTGTGACAGGTGAGAATCCCTATGATCTAGTAGGCAGAGCAGGAACTGAGGGTCAGAAAATGGAGTGTATGCCCTACCAAACATCCCCACCAACCACCCCACGTCTACACTAAAATGTGGCCTCTATCAACCCCTTCAAGTCTGCACTCAACATGCCACCTTTGTTTGGATACTGATCCAAACCAACCAACTTTCATTAAACATTTATTTTTGACTTGAGGCAAAAAGGATTAAAAATGGGTTTCATTGCTAGAAGAAATCTAGCAATGAAGATGGGGAAAAACAGTCTAATTTGAGGAAAGGAATGACGTGTGAAAACAGACGGAGGACACTTAGACATGGAAGAAGCAGAAATTAGTGCCAGCACATAGTTCTCTTCACGAAAAGATCAGGTGTGTAGGACACCTGGTCTAATTGTCATCTCATTTGTTTTTTTCTTTAGCAGAAAATAAATTGATACTCTACATAAAACATGTAAAAGGAGTCTTTAGTATGGGCTGGGATTCTCTTCAGGAAACATGATTTTCTTCTTATATGATAAGGTTGTGGACAGAGGGAGTTAAAACTGAAGAGATGTGGGGAAATATTTTAGAATTTGCAGTCAGATTAGTCAAATTTATAGAAACAGCCAATACATAACCCCGGCGCAAAAAAAAAAAAATATTTATTACTGTTTGTCCTGCATATTCCAGTGTGTCAGCTAATCACCACTTCTTAAGTTTATCTCTTAACTTACTGTAACTTTGACACTCACACTAAGTATTTAAGTAGTCAAATCTATCAAAATTTGCCTGATAAATGTTTTTTTGTGGACTTAGAATAGCCATTTATAAAGGCTGTTTTTCTATTCTGTGGTTCAGGGAAAAAAAACACATTTTACTTTTACATATTCATCTTGAGTTTATTACTCTTGAACAATTCACTTCCATATAAGATGTGAGGTGGGCAGCTAGGAATATTTAACCCCCTCCAAGCCACTGACCAGAAGTATGGCTATGAGATGCTTGGAGAAATGAAAGCACTGACTAGATGCTACTAAGAAAACAACTATTGCTATTTTGGGATGTGATAGTGTGCTTGCCTTTCTAAAAGTTCTTGCTTTTTAGAGCTAGGTACTGAAGTGTTAGTTAAGAGCGATAAATTACCTGGAATTAGCTTCAATATAATCCTTTGGCAGGAGGTGGGGTGGGGAGATATGAAACAATATTGGTGGGGAGAGTTGATGATTGTTAAGCTGGTGATAGGTATGTGCTCTTAACTTTTGCAGATGTTTGAAATTTTTCGTAATAAAAGTTGAAAGGGAAGGAGAAAGGCAAAAAGGCAGGAGTGATGGAAGAAAGATTACGTCTCTTCTGAAACCTTCCCTGACTGACTGCCACATTGGCAGGGAGAGGGGGGTGTTTTCTGCTCAGCCAGAGCAATGAGGCGCATGAGGAAACCAGAGGGACATCCAGGGAGGAGGCCCCAGAGCTGCAAAGTCCCTCTGGAGATCAGCCTACACCGTGGAGCCAGGACAGGGTGACAGTGGAGGAGCATAGCACAGGTGGTACATGGAACCATGGCGAAGGATCACAGAACCTGAGAGAGGCATTATGAGGGAGGGCATCCCTAGTTGCAGAGGAGTCAGCTGTGTGAATCCACCTCCCTGTTTGAGACGAGTGAGGTGGGCCTCCCTGGTGTCCCAAGGGGTTAAGACGCAGCCTATGTAGCTGCAGCCACTGCAGCACAAGTTTAATCCCCGGCCAGGGAGCTACCCACATGGCGCAGCAGACCTCTCCTGACTCACCCACTGCTTCCCTCAGCAGTGTATTTCAGTTTGTCTGCCTGTTCTGTTCCCCACTCTGTCTCTGGTGAATCCTCTCATCCTCCACACCTCTGGCCTGTACCCCAGTTCTTGTATACACAAATAAATAAATCTTAAAAAAAAAAAAAAAGAGGAGGGAGCTAATGCTCTTGAGGTTGGTGGGGGAAGGATGCACCAAGGGAGCCTACAGAACCCCTAGCTATCAAGCAGGTGGCCTCTGGAGAGACACAGACCAATCAAGACAGTGTCTTCTGGAAACGAAGTGTCTGACCCTCACTGGCCAGCAGAGGGCCTGGTCTAGGTGCTGGGCCTGCCACCACCGAAGGTAAAGCGTCGCCCACAGGCCTGCCTGAGGGATCACAGGCCACCCTGGAGTCCTTGCTGACCAGGGCAAGTGCCGTCCCATTTCCTCGAGGCCTCCAGACATTCCCAGAAGGAGCTAGAACCCAGCCTGCTGTACCTCCTTCTGCCAGGGGAATCTGCACTGGGGTGTGAGGTAGAGAATGTGGGGGTGACATGTCCAGATCTGCCCAGGGAGACTGTTAATGGGCAGAAAAGAATCTGCCAACCAGTTTGGGGAAAAGTGGATTTTGCAACAACCTGGATGATGCTAAGTGTTTGGGGGCCTGGGAAGACCAAATGTTTAATATTTGGAAAAGAGGCTGTCTAAACAAAGTAATTAGGAGGCTCCTTTGTAGTGATATGAAAGAGATGAATTGGGTTTATCCGACATCAAAGGCCAGGGGATACAATGGGGAAGGAGGCCCATGGGCAGTGTGGGGAGGGGACGGGAGAGCCGCTAGCACTCTCTGTGGGGGGAGGGGAGTGCCTGATAAATGTGCTTTTTGAGGCTCCCTTTGAAGGTCCCCCCAGTAATACTCTCTCCTGCTCATTTCACATAATTCTTAAAACCTAGCTCTCAGATTAAGGCTTAACCTTCTCAAAAGCCACCTTTTCAAATACAATATTTACCACCAACTAGGAGAAACTGGAGCCTGCCTGCCACTGTTTGCCTCTAAGAAGGGTAAGTTGAGGGCTTGTTCCCCTCTTGAGAACCAGCAGAGAAGAGGACACTGGCAGGTCCAGTAAGCTGGGTCTTTGGAGTTCCAGAGGACTGGGTGGGAATCTGGCTCTGCCTCCACTGTGTAACCCTGGGAAAGTCACTCAACCTCTCTGAGCATAAAAACTGCGTTGTTGGGCCTCCCTGGTGGCGCAAGGGATTAAGCACCGCACTGTGAAGCAATCCACGGCCTCTGCAGCACGAGTTCAATCCCTGGTCGGCCAGAGAGGAATCCACATGGCGAAGCAGACCTCTCCTGTCTTGTGCTCTGCTCCCCTCAGCAGTGTATTTCAGTCAGTCTGCCTGTTCTGCTCCCCAACTCTGTCTCTGGCGAATACTCTCACTCCCTTGCATCTCTGACCTGTACCCCAGCTCTTGTATGCATAAGTAAATAAATCTTTAAAAAAAAAAACAAAACTGCCCTGTTTCTCAAATGGAAACCATAACCCATAAATCACAAGAGTGAAGCTGTCTGCAGCTTCTGTAGCATAGGTTTGATTCCCAGCCGGCCAGGGAGATACCCACATGGTGCGGCAGACCTCTCCTGTCTCCCCCACTGCTCCCCTCAGCAGTGTTTTTAGTCCATCTGCCTGTTCTGCCCCACTGCTCTGTCTCTGGTGAGTTCTCTCACCCTCCTGCTCCTCTGGCCTGTATCCCAGTTCTTGTATAAATAAATAAATTTTTTTAAACAAACAAATAAATAAATAATGTTTCTGTGTTAGCCAGCCAAGTGCAGAGTCTAGACAGTGCAGAGTCTTGTACTGTTCTCCTAAGTCATGTCTCCCAACATTGGCAGGTGGCACAGGGCAGGGTGAGATGTGTATTATAGGGTCAAGTAATCTTGTACCCTATTCCATTCAACCCTCCACACCCAGCTCTGCAATACCTGAGGCCCCATGAATACTGCTCACAGGGCTGACTCAAATGACTTATCTACCAGATAACCTACTGCCTACTTACAGTCCTCTGCCCCCTTGTCCTTCATGACTCTTTAACTCCTCTTCCTCCCCTGGATTTGACCTCTTCTTCCAGCCAGACCAGGGTTTCACTTGTCATTCAGCATCATGCAGGATGGACAGAAGGAAAGGGACCATCAGATCCTGCAGATGGAGCATCTGGAAGACAACCAGACCTGCCCACAGCTGAATGAGCCTCCATAAGCACATCTCCTGGGTGGTGCGATGCGCAAAGATTTTGCATTGCTTAACTAACATTCCTTTTATTGCTCCAGCTTCGGGGTGTGCATGGATCCAGGAAAGGGATGGCTATTTGTATATGAGGAGAAGGGGCTGCTGGGGCTTGGGACTGACTGGTAAGCAGGACTGTCTCCCATTCACTAGAAAACAAGAGAGAAAAGATGTACCATCCTAAGCACACGTCTGGTTAAACACTTGGCTGTGTGTGTGAATGTGTGTGAATGAGTGTGAGAATGCATGTGTGTCCGTGAACGTGCTAATGTTTGAAACTGGATTTGAGATCACTACTCTTACTGGAAAAAAAGAAACATAGAAAATGCCTGTAAAACAAAGAGTGATTTATATCAGGAATAACTTATGTAAAAATGCCTAGAACACAACCCTCTATAATCAACAGTTACCGTAACTGGAAGACACAACCACAGAGGGGTAAGAAGGAAGGTTTTAGGGCCTCCCTGGTGGCGCAAAGGGTTAAGCACAGCACTACAGCCTCTGTAGCAGGAATTCGATCCCCAGCCGGCCAGGGAGCTACCCACATGGTGCAGGAGACCTCTCCAGTCTTGCCCACTGCTCCCCTCAGCAGTGTGCTTCGTCAGTCTGCCTATTCTGCTCCCCGCTCTGGCTCTGGTGAATCCTCTCACCCTCCCGCGCTTCTGACTGTACCCAGTGCTTGTATAAATAAGTAAATAAATCTTTAAAAACAAACAAACAAACAAACAAAAAAACAATGGAAGGCTTTAGAGTCAGAGGTCTGGATTTGAAGCTTGGCTTGGTTTGTGATTTTGCACTGCATCTTTTTTTGTTTAACTTTTTGTTTTCAATTTTAGGTCTTCAGAAGAGTTAAAAATATAGTACAGAAATTTCCCTTACATCCTTTACTCCATTTCCTCTCACGTTACTGTCTTACAAACCATGCTACATTTACTGAAAGTAAGACATTACCAGTGTACATTACCAGAAACTAAACAGCAGACTTTATTCAGATTTCAGTTTCCCCACATACGTTCTTTTCCTGTTTTAGGATCTCATCCATGATACCACATTGCATTTTACTACGTGTCTGATCTGTGACCATTTCTCAGCTTTTCCTTGTTTTCTCATGATTCGAAGAATATTAAGCAGGTATTTTGTAGAATGTAGCTTAAGTTAGATGTTGGTGACATTTTCTCATGATGAGACAAGATTGTGGATTTGGGGCAAGACTGCCACAGAGGTGAAAGTGCACCTATCCCCTCATGTGAGGGGTACCTGCCACCAGTATGACTTATCATTGGTCGTGTCAACCCTGATGAAGTGGTGTCTGTCACGTTTCTCTCCGGAAAGCTGCTACTTTCCATTTCTACACCCCATTACTTAGAAACCTGTCACTATGTCCAGCTCACAGGTGAATTAGGCAACATCTCTTGGAGGGAGTATTTACATTTTTTTGAAGATTTATTTATTTATGCATACAATAGCTGGAGTGCAGGCAAGAGGTGGTGGGTGGGGAGCAGGGAGAGGATTCACCAGAGACAGTGGGGAACAGAACAGGCAGACTGACTGAAATACACTGCTGAGGGGAGCAGCGGGTGAGACAGGAGAGGTCTGCTGTGCCATGTGGGTCACTTCCCTGGCCAGGGATCGAACTCATGATTCAGTAGCTGTGAATAGCTTCATAGTGCTGACGCTTAATCCCTTGCGCCACCAGGAAGGACCGTATTTACAGGAATTCTTCAGCATGGAAGATTTGTCTTTTCTTCCTCATTCTGCCTAATCCTTTGGCACCTCAGTTTCTCATCTGTGAAATGGGGATTACAGCTATACCCAGCTAAGAGAGTTGTTGGAAGTTTTTAATAGTATAATGTGTGAAAATCTCATAGTGTAACAGGGTGGTCCCCAGGAAAGGGGGAGCTTCCCTGCCCCACCCAATGGAGGGTGGAGCTGAGCAGGGAGAGGAGAAGCTGCAGAAGAGACTGAGGAAGGAAGGAAACAGGATGGAGCCAGGAGACCTGGAGGAGGCGCATGGAGCCTAGAGACACGTGAAAAAACTGCGCTTGCCTTTTGGTCGTGGACTGGGTGACACAGATGTGGGTGAGACCCATGGGGAGGTGACCATGGCAGCTTTTATCTTGATGTTGATTTTGCTCTTTTCCTTCCGGGCTTGTCCGGTTGTTTGTGACCCTTTGCTGTGGGTCCCCACTGGAAGAGGCTTTAGACTTGTGGCAGGCTTTGGGGCCTTGTTCTGGGCCAATCCCATCTGGATGGACTTTTACCCACGAGGGGATGGGTAACTCTGGGTGCTTCATTTAGAAACTAGACTCTTTGCCTTACCTGTATTGTTTCCTAGTTTTATTAAAGTTCCTTCCCATTAAAGTCTCCTATGTTTTGTGTTGATGCGGCGGATGACAGAACCCATTTAGAATAGGCAGGTTTGCGGGGTTTGGGCTGCCCCTCTCCCTGTCCTATAACAATAGCACTAGCAAAGCCCAAATGTTATGTAAGGAATGATCCAGTGACACAACATAATATCTGCAGAAGTCATTTAACTTCAGGCCCCTGAGAGAGAGCCTTTAGGCACCAGCCTGGTGTTGGCCTGCACTCTGCCCATTCTGAGAGCCCTGCAGGTGAGAGGGAGGGCTGGAGATAGAATGCCAAATGCACACCGAAGGTATAGTGAAAGTATAAGGAGTGCATGTCAGGTGAAGAGAAGCAAAGGAGTTCAGCTAAGACGTGGTGTGTGGATTCTGAATGAGGACAATAAAAAAAGTGATGAGAATCAAATGCCTGACTGAGAAACCACTATGGAGACCAATGTCAGAGGAGTAAAGCCTAACCTATAGGCTTTATTGATTGAATAATTCAATCAATTATTCATTGATTGAATGGTTTAATGAAACTAAACAAAGAGCACTGGACTGCAAGTCCAGTTAACTAGGTCTTGCATTCCAGATATTTTTACCAACTTGCTGTGTGACCCTGAGCAAGTTACTTAACTTGTCTGGGCTTCATCTTCCATATGTTTAAATTAAGAGGAAGTTGGAGATACAGGGGACTAGGTCTATGCCCTAGAGGCAAGGTATGGACCCCCTTTTCTCCTGTCACCCCACTTTTCATGACCCAACCAACTGTAGGACTGCTTACCAAGCTACAAAGCAAAAGTGCAGTTTCAGGCTTATCAAAGAAAGGGGGCATTGTAAGAAGCTTGTCAGCAAGTAGAGTAAAGGTTGTTGTAAAACTTGTTCTGCTTGTCTTTGCTGTGTGTTTCCTGCACTCTCCCTTTGTTTCCCTTCATCTGGCCGATGGTTCTCATCTGTTGTTTGTTCTCTGCTGTTAAAAGGGTCATGTTTGTTTTCATTACAAATAAGACCACTGAGTGGGTTCCTTTGGGGGGGGGGGCGGGGGACAGCTTTGTGCAATCCCCAGAGGTGGCCTGGGGCCTCTGGAAGGGTGGATATATCCTTCTCTCTCTTCCGTGTTTATTTTTAGACAAAGACAAGTGGCCATTGGGGCTCTCCGGAGTCACAGCCTTCCAGGGGAGGGTGAGTGTTGGCATTCACCCAAGTCCTTCCAGACCTGAAGGAGGGTATTGCAGGCCCACGTAGAGTTGTTCTCTTTGCTGTCCAGGGAAGAGGAAGCCATTCCAAGCAGGGAGATCAGGAGACAGGAAAGGACTTTTCAGAGATGGGGTGGGTGTGAACGGGAGGATGATTTCCCTCTTCCCCAGGATGAATTATTTTTTTAACATTTGGCTCGTTTCTCAAACCTCTCCTTCCCAGAAGGGCTCTTTCTAGATCTAAGCTAGCTCTGTGGGTGCTGCCTGAGCAGGAGGGCACACCTCCTGAGATCTCTGGCTTTTTCCTCCCCCACTGGTCTTCCTGCAACCCCTGCCCTGGGCTGGTTACCCAGGGCTGGGTTCACACCCCTGGTCCAGCCCACCCTTAACTTCCTGCACTGGGGCGCCCCCTGCTGCCTAAAATTGTTGTAATCTTAGGACTGAGGGTTCAATCTGGGGGGCCTGTTGGGTTCCCATCACTTGGGCAACAAATTTAGTGGCAAATAGTCTATTAAAAAGAGGTTTTCAGTTTTCCACAGGCCAGTACTGTGCTGGGTTTTGCGCAGGAAACAAGGCAGGACTTGGACGGTGCCTCTGCAGCATTACAACCCGGGACGAAGTGGCACCTCTTCCCATCCTCTGCACCCCTCCCTGCAAGTTTCATACCCATGTCCAGGCAACCCACCCACTTTCAGCCAGACCTCAGGCTCTGGGCCCAGCCTGGCCCTTGTGAAGGGAAATCCAAAGACCTGGGGTGGGAAGGACAAGCGAAGCAGTGTCAGGGTAACTTCCCTGCAGGTCCCTCTCTGCTGTATTTCTCATTTCTCTGGGGACCAAGCAAGGGCCAGTGACTGGGGCCTGGCCTCTTCCCCAGTCGTACCTTACTCTCTGCCCCACTTCAAAGAAGAATGAAGCCTGGTTTTCCATGTTACGAGGGCCAGAGCCCATTGTCCCCAGCCTTCCTGCCCAGACTGTGTGGCCTCTGAGTGCCGGGGCCAACTCACCCACGAAGCCTGATAGGCTCCGTGCTCAGGTGATCACACTGCAGGAGCCCATGGGATGGTTCCACTTCTTTTAAAATGAGAAGAAGAAGAAATCAACTTTAGATTGAAGAAAATATATTTTTAAAGATTTATTTATTTATTTATACATACATACACGCATACATACATACATACATACATATAAGCACTGGGCACAGTCAGGAGCACGGGAGGGTGAGAGAATTCACCAGAGTCAGAGCGGGGAGCAGAGCAGGCAGAAGGACCGAAGTACACTGCTGAGGGGAGCAGCGGGCGGCAGGAGAGGTCTGCGCGCCATGTGGGACCCTCCTCCGGTGGCCGGGGAGCAGCCGGGGATTGAACCGGTGCTGCAGAGGCTGTGGGCAGCTTCGCAACCCAGCGTTCAACCGCTGAGCCACCGGGGAGGCCCTGAAGAAAATATTTTAAAATACAGTATTAACATATTAAACTTTATACCAGCATAGTCGTAAAACATAACCATAAATATTGTTGTAATGGAGAAAAGGGCTCATAAAGGCAAAATGTCTGGGGCCCACCAAAGTCCTAATGGACCCCTGGACATGGCCTGCGGCCTGGACTCCCATCGGTTGGTCAGCGGCCTAAAATGCCAGCCAAGAGCAGATTCCATGGATGTGGCAGTGATAGGATTCTCTCTGGAGAGCCTCATGCAGATTTTCTGCTTTTTATTTTCTCTCTTAATAAAAATGTGTGATGTTTACATTGTCAGAGAACAAACAGAAACTTGGCCTGTGTTTTATGTCTTAAGAAATGGGTCTCGTGTGCTTTTGGCTGTTCCTTCATGTTCCTAGTAGTTAGAGATCTGACCCTCTTTGGAAGGGAGGGACAGTGTGTCAGGATGTGCGGGGTGGAGAGGCCGGGACCTGTCCCTCTTACGGCCCTCCACGTATCTCTCTGGAACCCCGGCTTGGCTTTCCTACAGGTCTTCCTCCAGGTCCCAGATCTGCCCCCAGGCATCAGAATGTGTGGCCTAACTCCCAGCCCCCTCCCCCCCAGGGCCATGTCCTTTACTTCCTCCACTTCCACACTTAGAAATGTGTGGCAGATCTACAGAATATGAGCTTGTGAAGGGCCACAGCTTGCTCAGGAACAGGCAGGACTCAGAGCTCTGAGGCCAACGGGGCGAGGTGTCTAACAAAGCGCTACTGAGGCCTGCTCATGTTGGAGGGTGACAGGGGACTGGGGTCTCTCCATAGATGGGAACACTTGGTCAGTCCTTGAGAAGGCTTGTACTTGATTATGAAATGATGATTGTCAATCAGAAGGATTCAATGCCTGTAGGGTAAGGTAAAAAATAATTAGGCTTTCTGCTCTCCCGCCATTAGGATTGATGGCAGAGCTGCCTTCCAGAATGCATGCCTGACGGTGGGCACCTGGAGTAGGGTGTGGGCATACGTAGGTGGGAATCACCTGAGCTGAGACGGGGCTTATAAGGACGGCGACACGGGGACGCCAGCAGAGCGAAACAGACCACCAGAAGGAGAACCTGCGAGAGAGTGAGAGAGAACCAGCAGAGCAGCAGAGGCCACGAGAGAACGCTGAAGAGCCCAGACAGAGTGAAGACTTGCTGGGGGCTGGGAGGCCTGCCAGCCTCCCGGGCCCCGGCCCCTCTGCCTGCCGTGTACCTGGTAAACACAGTAAAACCCTGAAAAAGCCACCGAGGGCTCCAGGACTCGCCTCCTGTACCCGTCTGCTCGGGTCGTAGAGATCCTGCACTGTGCTCATCCTGCCGCGACAGCCCCTTATAAAAAATTTATAAATACTCTTTTTACTCCAGGCTATAGGGTAAATGGAAGTTGTCAGGTTTTTACGCCCTCCCGCCATTAGCATGTATGATCTAGCAGGTATGAGCGACACCTGTGGTCTGCGCATGCCCGGTGGCAGCACCTGGAGCACGGGGTGGCCGCTGCGAGGGCGCACCTGGGCCGAGAGGCTGAGCATACAAGGGCGGCATCACGGAGGACCGCGCGGCGCAGTGCGGTGGAGAGCGTCAGAGAACAGTTAAGAGAGAAAAGGGCTTCTAAGAGATTCGCGAAGGGGCCCAAGTTACTGTCTCCCAGCTGGCTTGTTACCCCTAACCTGTGGGGATGATGCCCAGGGCTCCAAGTTGCTCTTTCAAGCTGCCTGAACTGATGAAGAACATACCTGGCCTGGCATGGCTGCAGAACAAGGCTTACAGAGAAGCCATCAGCACCGTATCCCCTAGGCCTACCTTGTTCCCAGTGCTGTGATTTGCCTCTTTGACCAAAAGTCTGATTCTTGTTTCCAATGGTTACACAATGGTTATAACTCCAACTTCATGAATTGAGTTTATGAAGAAACTTCTGGAGGATTCTTTCCCACAGGGGAATTTTGCACAAACTAATCCAGTCCTTGAAAAGAACATTGTAAAAAAGATAGTACCTTCCAGTGGGTCTTCCCCAAAGATACCGCCATATCCACAGCGGCCCTCCAACTTTCTTGCCCCAAACATCTGGCTGGTGCATACTCAAAGGAGAGAGGTTCATTCAAAAAGCTAAAGAAGAGCAAACTGGAGAAGATCAATGTAAGGTAAGTTAATCGGGCTTTTTATACCATTAGCCTCTGTGGTTATCACCTGTGTCCTTGATCATGTTAATGCAGAAAGTGCGTGGTTGTGAGGCACGCATGTCTGACTCTGGACACCTGGAGCGTGGGTGTGTGTACGTGTGCAAGTATGCACACCTGTGCCTAGGAGGGAGGGGCTAAAAAGGCAGCATCACCCTGGGGAGGGGGCTCAAGTTGCTGTTCTCCCTGCTGGCTTGATTCCCTTGCTTACTATAAAAACCTGTGAAGATGATGCTAAGGGCCCCAAAGTTCTCTTTTAAACTGTTAGAACCGATTGCAAACCAACCTAGCCTGGAATGGTTGCCAAAAAAAAAAAAAAAAAAATCAATCTTTTAAAAATTTCCTGTACTCCAAAGCCAAACAAAAATTTATTTTTTAAATATTTATGTACACAAGAACTCGGGTATAGGTCAGAGGTGGGGGGGTGGTGAGGATTCACTAGAGACAGAGTAGGGAACAGAACAGGTGGGTTGACTAAAATACACTGCTGAGGGGAACAGCAGGCGAGACAGGAGAGGTCTGCTGCGCTATGTGAGTTACCTCCCTTACTGGGGATCGAACTCATGCCCCAGTGACTGGTGATAGCTTGATAGCGCTGAGACTTGAACCCCTGTGCCACCAGGGAGGCTCCCCAAATGCAAATTTTAGAAAACTTTTTTTAAATGCTGCTTTGTGTTTCCCAAGTTAGTGCTCTTCTCCACTAATGAAGTCTCAGGTCTCTGTTATGAACCATTCAGTTCTGCTACTGCAATAAGGAAGAGCTGGGGATCATTTCTTAATTGCATCTGCTTGGGCAGTGATCTTTTCTGACCCCCCCCTTAACCTTGCCCACATTTTCCCGGGGATGGAAGATGAGAGAGACGTTACTGCAGCTAGGTCATCTTCTTCAAAGCAAACCTCTCTACTTAAGACTCTAGAGGCTGAGCAGGCTTCAGAGGAACACCAAATCCCATCCTGATTGCCACTCAGCCTGGAGTTACTTGTGCAGAATAATAACAATCCCCCAAACTACACTGGTTGCAGAGGTTAAATCCCAGGCAAGTCATGTTCTTTGTTATCGAGCCTTTCCTGAAATCACAGCCTCCTCTCCTGCCCTGCCCACTTCCCTGGAAGTACCTGGAACAAATGGGAAGCCTTTCTGAGGACATGTGTAAGAGATTCTCAGGTCTGCATTGTGTCTCGTTCCCTGTGGTCTCACCCTCACCAAGCACACTTGGCTCCGTTTTTTTTTTTTTGTGGGACCCTCGCCGGCAGCCGGGGATCGAACTGGCGCAGCAGAGGCTGCAGGCAGCCTCGCAGCCCAGCGCTCAACTGCTGCGCCACCAGGGGAGGCCCACACTTGGCTCTTATTCTCACCAAATTCAATACTATTCAGATTGGTACCCATCAAGTTAGAGTAGCATACATGCTCAAGTTTTTTTCTTAAAGATTTATTTATCCATGCATACAAGTACCAGGGTGAAAGCCAGAAGTGCGGGGGTGGGGGGTGGGGTGATGGTGAGAGGATTCACCAGAGAGTGGGGAGCAGAACAGCAGATAGACTGAAATACGCTGCTGAGGGGAGCAGTGGGCGAGACAGGAGAGGAGTGCTGCGCCATGTGGGTTGCTCCCCGGCTGGCTGGCTGGGGATCCAACTTGTGCTGCAGTGGCTGGCAACAGACTGACAGCGCTGTCTTTAACCCCTGTGCCAACGGGGAGGCCCCCATCCACGCTCAAATTTCATGGGCTCTTCCCACTCACATAACTCAGGACCACAGAAGCTCCCCATAAGTTTCTCCCAGGTCTTTCTGGGAACCTCAAGTTATCTGAGTGTAGGGTAAATGAAGATTGTTCGGGCTTTTGCACCGTTGGCCTCTTGGCTGTCACCCACGGCCATGCTTGAGACCCTGGGCTCAGAGTACACGTGCCTGATGGTGGACACCTGGTGTGTGGGGTGGGCATGCGTAAGTGGGCTCACCCGAGCCTGGAGGCCGAGCCTATCAGGTGGCGTCACGGAGGACGGTGTGCGGTGGAGGGGCCATGAAAGTACGGCAGAGAAAGCCCAAGAGTAAAGACTTGCTGGGGGCCAGGAGACCTGCCATCCTCCTGGCCCCCCAGCCTCTCTGCCTGCCCTGCACCTGGTTGCCTCACTGCAAGTGGTGTAGAAAGATCATTAAAAACCTGAAAAAGCCACTGAGGGCTCCAGGACTCCTCCTTCACTCATCTTCCCAGATCCACAGAGAAGCTGCCCTGGGCCTGGCTGCCGCTGCACTGACACAGGGCCACTAAACGCTCTTTCACTATTCTGGCAATTTCCCAGAGAATTCAGGCGGCACTCAGAGAGGTAGAGAGAGAAAGATTTATTTGTCACACCGGTGGGCTCAGTGGGATAGCTCCCAAAAGAATTGTTGGAGGAAAAGGATGTCCTGAACAAACTCCACAAATAGGTTTTATGGGCCCCATACCCGCCCTAGACCAAAGAGATCCAACACACCAAGGACTACAAATCCCTTACCGTCATCACCACCGAAGGGAGCCTTGCTGGAAACAGGGTGGAGTTAAGCCACCAGGTTTGTTACATAACCAGACATGTGGGCCTTGGGGGGGCCTTGTTTATTTTTCGCCGGCTCTGAGCCTGTTGTTGGGGTTCCAGCTCAGTGGAACTGATCGGACACATTCATCAATTTATCTCTTTCTCCCTGAGTTATTCATTC
Source organism: Talpa occidentalis (assembly GCF_014898055.3). Lineage (NCBI taxonomy): Eukaryota > Metazoa > Chordata > Mammalia > Eulipotyphla > Talpidae > Talpa > Talpa occidentalis. Next base: position 23,770,305 of record NW_023601104.1, read on the forward strand.
ATTTCCTCTTTCTGTAAATAAACCCTTTAATACCCTTTTTATGTGTACCTGCAGTTGAGTCTCCTAAGTTCCCACAGTCAGGTCAACCCATTTCACCTTAGGGCTGCCCTGTACCAGTCTGAGGCCTGAAAAGCAGAAATGGCAGGGTTTTATACAGTTTATATGCAGAAGCTTGTTCCCCCATTCATCATGGACTTTCCTTATTGTTTGGGAAGGGGGTCAAAGTAGCCGAGGCTACTACTGTGGGCGTGCAGCAGCCCGCAGCAGCTCTCCGCTTCAGCAAGCAGCAGAACCCAAGCAGCAGACTTAGCAACTTCTTGCTTAATCACTAGAATCCCCGGTGCTGTGTGCTGATGTCGAAGCACTGAGGATGTCTCCCTGAGCCTGTGACCTCCACAGAGCCAAACCTTTAAGAAGCCAAAATGCTGTTGTTATAGGACAGCCCCGATATTGAATGGGTTGCCTGTCTGTGGGTCCTCACCCGTGCACATGGAATTAGCTTTAGGACATCATTTTCCCCCTAACAGTGTTGGACTTTCATTAGTGTCCCTAAGCGAGGGCCTCACTGTGCTCCAAGATGTTGTCCCAGAATAATTAAGAAGTGGTTAAGAAAACTACCGGATGGTCTCACTCATAGCAGGAATCTAGAAAACTTAAATAAGGGACCAGGAAAAAGAATAACTATAAGAAAGAAAATATCAAAATCAACAAATAACTATGAACTAGAGACACTCTATGAGGGGTGGGGGGCGGGGAAATGCGGGATTGGGGTCAAAATAAGGGGGTTGTAATTGTATGGGGGAATATAAAAATAAAATTTAAATTAAAAAAATAAATAAGAAGTGATTGAAGCAAAATGCTTATCTGGAGTTTTGTTACGACTGCAGCCCTGGAGACAAGTTTCAAGAAGCTTTTAAATCTGTTTGGAGCTACCTGATGGGGCTTACATTCACAGGCAAGACATGCCTTACCCCGATCAACTTTGAAAATCAAGTTAGGGGCCTCCCTGGTAGCACGAGGGGTTAAGTCTCAGCACTATGAAGCTATTGGCAGCCACTGCAGCACGAGTTCGATCCCCGACCAGGGAATTAGCCCTCATGGAGCAGCAGACCTCTCCTGACTCGCCCACTGCTCCCCTCAGCAGTGTATTTCAGCAGATCTGCCTGTTCTGCTCCCCACTCTCTCTAGTGAATCCTCTCACCCCCCTCCACCTCTGGCCTACACCCCATGTCTTGTTTGCATAAATAATCTTTAAAAAAAAAATCAGGTTAGAAGACCAGTAAGTTCTGATTGGTGGCCCCAGATGCAAATAAGACTAGAGGTTAGTTGAGTTCTGATTGGTCCAATCACGTGCAGATTAGGTGACAAGTTTGTCAAGCAACAATTGGCCTGAGCGGACTGTGGGAGGGGGCTTGTTTTAGCTCCTTGGGGAAGTGGTCCTGCCTGGGCAAGTCTGGGCAGGGCTGGGCATGCCCAGGGCTGACCCTTAACAGCCTCCCTGTTCTGTTTTAGTTTCCCAGAGGGAAATGACTGCAAAATGTTTCACTTGTTTATCTGCAGTTGGGGAGAGCCCCCTCCCTGTCTCTGCCCCACATTTTTGTCCTGACCCTGCAGCTTCTGCGTGTGCCCTGTGCTCCACTGAAATACTTCTGAAAAGCTCAAGGGGACAAACCTAGTTCCTGGGGGCACGAGGGCCCCCCCTTCACTCTCCACTTCTCTCATCGCTGCCTCTAGGCACCTTCACCCCAAAACACACTTCTTATTGCTTCTTTTCCTCGCATAAAACAGCAAAAGTTATTAAATCCCAGAGGCTGCTGGCCCACAGAGTCCTCCAATGTAGTTCCACCCTGACACTTTTCTCTAGCAGCAGAAAAGGCTAGTTTTCAAAAAGTCACCAAGAAAACTGCTCAGTGTTTACTCATTTCTGTGGCTTTCTGATTTTTTTTTTTTTTAATCAAAGCCAAGGATGAGAAACCCAAGTATAGTTCCCCCGTTAGAACCATATAGTAATGAGGAAGGTATTTTCTTTTTCTTTTTTTAAAGATTTATTTATTTATGCATACAAGAGTTGAGGGGTACAGGCCAGAGGTGCGGGGGATGAGAGGACCCACCAGAGACAGAGTGGGGAACAGAACAGGCAGATGTACTGAAATACACTGCTGAGGGGAGCAGCGGGCGTCAGGAGAGGTCTGCTGCACCATGTGGGTTGCTCCCTGGCTGGGCGGGGGGTGGGGGGGAGGGGGGAGTGATTGAACACGTGCTGCAGAGGCTGTGGACAGCTTCATAGTTTGCATCTTAATCCCTTACGCCACCGAGACCCGAGGAAGGTATTTTCAAGGTGTGAGAACATCAGCCTATCCTAGAGGCGTCCAATAAGAAACCCAAAGATATGGAGAGAAAGCTTTGTCCAAACTGTAACAGGGTGGTCCCCAGGAAATAAGGAGGTTCCAGGTTTCCTGCCCCACCCAAGGGAGGGTAGAGCTGAGCAGAGAGAGAAAAGCTGCAGAGGAGACTGGGGAAGGAAGCAGGATGGAGCCAGGAGACCTGGAGGAGGCACATGGAGCTGAGAGACACATGAAGAAACCGCGCTTGCCTTTTGGTCGTGGACTGGGTGACGCAGACGTGGGTGAGAGACCCGTGGGGAGGTGACAGTGACTGTTTTTGTCTTGATGTTGATTTTGCTCTTTTCCCTCCAGATTTGTCTGGTTGTTTCTGATCCTTTTCTGTGTGTCTCCACTGGAAGGTGCTTTAGACTTGGGGCAGGCTTTGCTCTGGGCCAATCCCATTTGGATGGACTTTTACCCACGAGGGGACACTTTGGGTGCTTGATTTAGAAACTAGATTCTTTGCCTTTCCTGTTTTGTGTCCTAATTGTATTAAAGTTTCTTCCCATTAAAGTCTCATATGTTTTGTGTTGATGCAGCGGATGGCAGAACCTATTTAGAGCAGGCAGGATTGTGGGGTCTGGGGTGCCCCTCTCCCTGCCCTGTAACAAAACCACAAGTCCAGAGAATGTATCCTTAGTGGCCTTCAAAAACAGCCAGTACTTTTCAGTCCCCATCCCAAGAGTCAGGTGGAGACTCCCAGAAGGATGGTGACAGGAGGGCTGATGACTAGTTTAATATCCCCACTCCCTACCCGCCACCCCCATGCCTGGTAGACTGAAATTTATCCCTGGCAAGTAGCTGTTCACAATATCCACCATGCACATACCAGCACAGGCGACCTTGGCCTCCAAATACATGGCCCAGTGTTGGAATTTTATTTCACCCACAGAATTGACCCAACCCCTTATCTAAAATAACGTTTTCGGTTTTGGAGTTTGTGGGTTTGGAGTGCGGGGTCCTTGGGACCCCGAAAGGTGTCACCAGAGCTCCCGTCTCAGCGACACGTGGTGAGTTTCCCAGCGAGTTTCTCCACGAGACAGAGACGGTAGCTATATTTAAAGGGCAAGTTTATTAGGGAAGGGATAAAACAGTTAAAGACACTTGCATAGACACAAACGGGCAGAAAGAGCTGCCCCAGAAGGGACAGGTTTGTTGAGAGACGGGCAGCCTTGACAAGTCACGGGCAGGCAGGAGGCTGCTGCCTTGCAGAGGACAGAGTTGGTGAAAAGAGGCACCTGCATAGTCACAGGTGGGCAGTGGGAGTGCTGCCCCGAGCCTGTGCAGAGACTGCACTGATACAGTCTTCTTCTGTTTGGGAGGGGCCACTCCTTGTGAGTCCTCAGTTGGTTGCTAATTTTGGTTAATTATGTCAAATTTGAAAGGGACTGAATTTGAAAGGAATCAGAGATTCTACAATGGGCTCAATCTCCATATCTTTACCTTTGGATGTGGCCTGGGATACCTGCATGGATGTTATGCTTGTAATCTAGGCGTCTATGCCTAAGGATACTAGTTTCAGCAACTGTGTCAACTCTGTGGTCTGCCCTAAGGATCTTGGTTTCCATAGCTGTGTCAGTGGCTATGTTAATCTCTTCTACCCCCACCTCCTTGTGAGCCAGGTTTCTGGTTTGTGGTGCGCCTCCGTTTCAGTTTTTTTCCTATTCTTGTCCTCCATCAACATCATTTAGACTACTTTCAAAATCATCAATATATTAATATTTTTAATATTTTTAATTTTTAAAATTTTTTAAAAAGATTTATCCATTCAAGAACTGGGGTACAGGCCAGACGTGCTGGAGGTGAGAGGACTCACCAGAAACAGAGTGGGGAACAGAATAGGCAGACTGACTGAAATACTGAGGGGAGCAGCGGGTGAGACAGGAGAGGTCTGCTGCGCCATGTGGGCTGCTCCGTGGCCAGCGGGGATGGAATTGGCACTGCAGAGGCTGCAGACAGCCTCACAGTGCTGCGCTCAACCACCTGCTCCACCAGGGAGGCCCTATATTAATATATTTTTTTTGTAGAGGCATGTTTTTTTAATTAATTAATTAGTTTGTTTGTTTGTTTTGTTTATACATGCACTGGGTACAGTCAGAAGCGCGGGAGGGTGAGAGAATTCACCAGAGCCAGAGCAGGGAGCAGAGCAGGCAGAAGGACCGAAGTACACTGCTGAGGGGAGCAGCGGGCGGCAGGAGAGGTCTGCGCGCCATGTGGGACCCTCCTCCGGTGGCCGGGGAACAGCCGGGGCTCGAACCGGCGCCGCAGAGGCCGCGGGCAGCTTCGCAACCCAGCGCTCAACCGCTGCGCCACCGGGGAGGCCCTATATTAATATTTTTTAAAGGATTTATTTATGCATACAAGAACTGGGGTATAGGCAGATTGACTGAAATACACTGCTGAGGGGAGCAGCGGGTGAGTGAGGAGAGGTCTGTTGCACCATGTGGGTAACCTCTCTGGCCAGGGATCAAACTCATGCTACAGTTGCTGTGGCTAGCTTCATAGATTGCATCTTAACCCCTTGCACCACCAGGGAGGGCCCCCTATATTAATTTTTTTATATTAATATTTTTAATAATTGGTGTAGGGGGCTTCCCTCGTGGCCTAGGGGTTAAGTCTCAGCACTATCACTGCTATGGCCTGAGTTCTATCCCTGGCGAGGGAGCTACCCACATGGCACAGCAGACCTCTCCTGTCTTGTCCGCTGCTCCCCTCTCAGCAGTGTATTTCAGCCAATCTGCTTGTTCTGCTCCCCACTCTGTCTCTAGTGAATCCTCTCATGCCTGCATCTCTGGCCTACATCCAGTTCTTCTATGTAAAAAACAAACAAAAAAATAACACCTTAAATAAAAAAATAAAACTTGAAAAAAAATTGGGGTATTGTTTTTATCAATTACCATCTCTCTTAAGTGGGGGAAGCCTCACCAAATAAGTAAAATGAAATCTGAATAATGTCTTTTAAACTAAACAGTTCTATTGCTTCAAGTGCATGTAGAAGTTTAGACAAGATGAATTTCAGGCAGAAAAACTCCTTTGGGATCTTTAATGAAGACAAGAAAACAGTTTATCATGGGCTTATCAGTTACTGTAAGGAAATGGAAGATTTTTATGGTTCTGGAAATGTCTGCTCATTCTCCTGTGAGGTGACATGTTGTTTACTCCATTTGCTCAACACATAATTTCCACCAAAGTAAATGTCAACCCCGATTCTGCAAAAGATCACACTTTTCAAATTGCTGCATTTAAGTAAATTTTTGATAAGCCATTCTCATTATCCCAGGCTTTTAAAATGCTTTTTAAAAGAAAGCCGCTTGGACATGTGGAAACAGGTCTAATATTCTCTTCTTGAAGATAAGTTGCATAAATGTTAGGGTTGTGACTTCATTACCTGAGTTCCCAGGACCCGGGGGCCCAACTCCAGTCCTTGCCATGGTTGAATGGGCCATAGCCCCACTGAGCACAGTCCCGGGCTTTACAGAAAGGCCTTGCTAGAGGCAGGGGCTGCCCTGGAGACATCCACCACCCTTGTGACTGTAGCGCAGGCTGGTGGCACTGGCCCATGTGACTCTGGCCTGGCACAGGACATTCCCTGAGCATATCCCAGTGGAGTCATAGGAGAGGGCAAAAAACAGGGACTTGTTTTCCTCATGCAGTTTGGGGCTGTGTTCCAACTTGACCCTGGACTCAGAAGCACAGAGCCCCATGGCTTCTTGGCCATCAAATGGTTTTCACATTTCTATTTTTAAAAGCCTTGGAAAGGAGTAACCTGGGGGATCAGGATGGTTGGGTGAATGTCTTTCCAAATTTCCCCCAGTCAGAGGCCCTGTCTTGGCAGGGCAACCAAAGCAACAGTGAAACCAAATGCCATGACAGGGCCTGCTCTGCAAACCTGCTCCTCAGGTGATAAAAACAGAAACACGGGAGGCACCCAGACCCTCACAGTCTGTCCTGCATGATGACAGAGAGTGCATTCTGGCCTTCTGCCCCCCCAGAAGTCAAAATCTATCCCACAGTTTTGCATGAGAACCCAAAGCTTTCATACATGGTATTCTATCTCAGTGGGTACCAGGCAGCTGACTCCAGAGGAAGCTTAGCAATCATTAGGGGTTGGGATTCATACACTTGGGAAGAGGATGGAAGATGTAGGCATGGGTGGAGGGAGTGGTCCAGCTGAAGTGTAGCCCCAAGGGACCTTCAGGTTCTCTGATATTGGGTGACTCCTTAGAGTTGCCGAGTGACAAAAAGAATCTGTATTTCATGCCCCTGTGACACTCAGATGTTGCAGGTGGCTACTGGGGATACTGTGGACAGTATTGCAGAGGCTGGGAGAGTAAGTCCTTCCTTCGTGAAATGGGACTTGACTATGTCATAGCAAACATCTTTTATTTATTTTTAAGATTTATTTTATTTATTTATGCATATAAGAGCTGGGGTATAGGCCAGAGGTGCAGAGAGGGGGTGGTGAGAGGATTCACCAGAGACAGAGTGGGGAGCAGAACAGGCAGACTGACTGCAATACACTGCTGAGGGGAGCAGTGGGCGAGACAGGAGAGGTCTGCTGCGCCTTGTGGGTAGCTTCCTGGCCAGGGATCAAATCGTGCTGCCAATAGATTGATTGATTGTGCTGAGACTCAACCCCTTGCACCGCCAGGGAGGCCCTATTTTTATTTATTTATTTTAGGAAATTAATTTATATATTTTTACACTGATGTTCATTTTTGATTTCTCCTCTCAGGTGTAATCCCCATAAAATTCTCACCACCAAGTCACCTGTGAACTGTCACCGTCATCTCTTGTGCTCTTCCCTCCTCTGTTTTGATCCTTCTCCCTCCTCCCCAGCTGCAGGTCTCCGATTTATAGTTTGCCTGCTAGTTTTGTCTTTTTTTCCCCTCACCCCTTGTTTGGTTCCCCTGTAGTCCTCCTATATATAAGTGAGATCATCCAGTATTTTTCTTTTTCCTGCTGACTTATTTGATTGAGCATAATCCCTTCCAGCTCCATCCATGTTGCTGCGAATGGCATAAGTTTATATTTTTTGATTGATGAATAGTATTCCATTGTGTGTATACAGCACATTTTCCTTTTCCAGTCATCTTGTTTTAGGGCATTTAGGTTGTTTCCAATTCTTAGCTATAGTGCTGCAATAAACATAGGACTGTAGGTTTCCTTTTGAATTAATGTTTTTGTGACCTTTGGGTATATTCCTAGGAGTAGAATTGCTGGATCATATGGTAGCTCCATTTTTAGTAGTTTGAGGATCCCCCATGCACCTTTCCATAGCAGTTGGACAATTTTGCACTCCAACCAGCAAGGTAGGAGAGTTCCTTTTTCTCCATAGCCTCTCCAGCATTTGTTGTTGCCAGTTTTTTTAATATGGGCTATTCTCACTGGTGTAAGGTGGTATCTCAGTGTGCTTTAGATTTGCATTTCCCTGAATATAAGGGATGTTGAACATTTTTTCATATGCCTGTTGGCCATCTGCATTTCCTCTTTGGAGAAGTGTCTTTTTAGTTCTTCTGCCCATTTTTTGACTGGATTATTTGCTTTGTTTTTGTTGATTCATGTGAGCTCTTTGTAGATCTTTGAAATCAGACCCTTATCAGTTGTATGGAGTGAAAATATTTTCTCCCAATCAGTTGGGTGTCTCTTTATTTTGGTTATTGTCTCTTTTCCTGTACAGAGCTTTTTAGTTTGATGTCATCCCGGCTGTTCATCTTTTCCTTCACTTTCTTTGCTTCAGGGATGAGTCTTTAAAGATGTTCCTGAGTTGTACACCATGAAGTGTTTTGCCTATGAGCAAACGTCTTTAATGGAGGTGAAATTCACACAACATGAACTCATATTAGATATTTTAAAGTGTACATTTCAGTGGTATTTGTACATTCACGATGTTGTGCAACTACCACTTACATAAACATGTTTTCATCACCTGAAATGAAACCCTTACTCTTTAAGCAGTCTCTCCGAGTCCTCCCTCCCTCAAGACCCTGCAAACACCAATCTTTTTCTTTTTTTAAATTTGCTTTCTGCCTCTACAGCCTCCCATTTCTAGACATTTCATTGAAATGGTCTCATATAATATGTAACACTTTCTGTAACTTTGTGGGCAGGGGTCCTATAGAATTTTCTGCAGCTGTAAACAGATGTTTGTCTAAGATGATCCCAGCAGAAACCCCTATGAACAGGAGGGTGGAAAACATGGGGTATGGGTAAGAGAGGGACTGCTGACCTGAGAACTGGAAGCTTCCAGGCCATCACCACCACTGTATGAGCACAGGCACACATGTGCCACCCCACTGCTGGGACCAGCACCCCCATACTCTACTGATTGCCTGAAGGCGGACAACCAGCCTTGTTTTTTTCTCAAGATTTATTTATGCATACAAGAACTGGGGTACAGGCCAGAGAAGTGGGGGGTGAGAGAATTCATCCGAGACAGAGTGGGGAACAGAACAGGCAGACTGAATGAAATACACTGCTGAGGGGATGCGTGGGCTCAACAGGAGAGGTCTGCTGTGCCATGTGGGTAGCTCCCTAGCTGGGGGTTGAACTTGTGCTGCAGAGGCTGAAGATAGCTTCACAGTGCTGTGCTTAACCCCTTGAACCACCAGGGAGGCCTGAGTCTGTTTTTTCCCCTGAGAAATGAGTGGTAGCAACCCTGACTGACTTGAGGTAGTTTTTCTAACTTTTTCTACAGTCTGTCAAGGAGGAAAAAAGATGCTTTCTAACTCAGTCAGGGAAAGGAGGCAAAAAAGAGGAATGAAAAGGAAAGGAACTTTCCCCCGAGCAGCTTGGGGAAAGGCCTGGGCTGCAGCCAAGGCCCAGCCAACCACCCGAGGAGACCAGATGGTGCGGGTTCTCCTGCCTGCAAACCGGCCCAAACCTCTTCTATTCTTCCCCTGGGTTTTCCGTGAATTTGGCTCTAATGCTGCTATCTCTGAATATTGTTGCTTTTTTGCTGCTCCTTTGACTTCTAGCTCAGCTTAAATATGACTAGGCTAATTTTGTTATCTCAGATTGACATGAATGAGGCGCCTCCTATTCTAGGAAGATGTAGCGTTCTCACTGTGCTTCCTTCTGAAGACTGCAAGGACGTAAAGCAGTGCTGTAGGGCCCCTTCTTTTGTATAGTAACACTTTTCAGAAAAAAAGAATGATTCACAAATTCTTTTTTTTTTTAAATGAAGATGTCAAACATCTTTTTTTAAAAAAGATTTATGCATACAAGATCTGGGGTACAGGCCAGAGGTGTGGGAGGTGAGAGCACTCATCAGAGACAGAGTGGGGAGCAGAACAGGCAGATCAACTGAAATACACTGCTGAGGGGAGCAGTGGGCGAGACAGGAGAGGTCTGCTGTGCCACGTGGGCATCTCCCTGGTTGGGGATCAAACTCATGCTGCAGGGATCGAACTCGTGCTGAAGTGACTGCGGACAGCCTTATAGGTTGCATCTTAACCTCCTGTGCCACCAGGGAGGCCCTGATTCACAAATTCTTTAAGGAGGAACAGACTCAGGACAATATGATGTAATAGGGTTTAAAAAGTACACACCAGTGCCAGGAGCGCCAATCCTCAAGCATGTTTCAGGCCCACCGGCGGCTGCCTCAGAACCTCATTCTGCTCATGGAGTGACCTGAGGGCCAATACTTCCGTTTGGCTCTTTGTGGCATATAAGGGAAGGTGTTAAAAATATGTTGTAAGTGCCCAGCTAGGCTCCCTGGGGAATTACTGCCAGGGTAATTCTGTTCACAGAGGTCTTCAAGGCCATCTCTGGGGCCAGTTGACCAGACGAATTTATTAGCTCAAGGGTACCATGGTGGCTTTGCACATTCACTTGTATTATGATTAGCAGATAGTGTGCTTTCCCCACACAGATTCTCACCAGAAAGCCTGGGGTTAGCAGGTTGGACTGCAAAATGAGGTCCATGGGTGGGAATGGGGGAGGGGGGCAGGTAGTAGTACACAGGGAATACCCCAAAGTCCTGCGGCAAATGGCAGAGTTAAGCCTAGAATCCAGGTTTTCTAAGCAGTTGTGGCTAGTAGAGCAGGAGCCAGAAGAATCCTTTCATGAACAAAGATTTCTCAACTGTGGGCAAAGAAAAGGGGTTAATTGGTGAGAGCATGAGAGAGAATGAATAATGAGGGGCTAAAATTAGATTGACATCTAATTAAATGACCCGCCTTTCCTCTTGGAAAGAGGACTGCCCCAGGAGGCAGCTACATGACTTTGATGAAGTCATCCTCTGTGGGTCTCCGTTTTCTGACCTGCCAAATGAAGGTGCTGAACTTGAAGAGCTCAGATCCCTTCCAGTGAGGACATGTTTGTAATACTGCATCGGTGCTGGGACTACAAGTGAAGCTCCCTCTATGCTAAAATTAATGTTCAAGTCTTCCCTGAGGCTCAAAGTTTTAAGTCCAAACTCCTTAGCCTGGAGCACAAGCTGCTATGACCCAGTCATAGCTTGTCTTTTTAGTCTTTATCTCCTACTTGTTGCTTCTATGGATTTCTGATTGTTCACTCACCCAGCCTCCACAACCTTCTTCACGCCCTCCACCTGCCAAGCGCACCTCCTCCCACCCCAAAGCCCTGGACTGCAAAAGTAAACCTACTGGCTGTCAGTTAAGATGCCTCCTCCTTCTGGAACCCTTCTTAGAATCCTGAGTTTGGGTTGTGATCATCCCAATTCTGTATCCACCACCGTTTACCTGAACATGTGCTATAACCGTCTAGTCATTCAGTTCAACAAATATTCCTGAGGGGCCTCCCTGGTGGCGCAAGGGGTTAAAACTGTCCACAGCCACTGCAGCATGAGTTTGATCCCCAGCCAGGGAGGTGACCCACATGGCGCAGCAGACCTCTCCTGACTCGCCCACTGCTCCCCTCAGCAGTGTGTTTCAATGCATCTGCCTGTTCTGCTCCCCACTTTGTCTCAGGTGAACCCTCTCACCCCCTGCACCTCTGACCTATACCCCAGTTCTTGTATGCATAAATAAAACCTTTTTTTAAAAAAACACACAAAAACCCCCCAAATATTCCTGATTGACTAACATGGGCAATGCTGACTCTGGTGGAAGGGAGTGGAGGGCCAAGGGCACAAGGCTGGATGGAGGAAGGCAAGTCTAAGAGAGGATTTCCAGAGGAGGGGCTGAGGGGAGATGAGGCTGGGTGGGTGGGAGAGGCCCACTGGGAGGTGTGTGCATTTTGATTAGAGGAGCCATCTGGAGAGCCTTTGATGGGTTTTAAGGATGGAGTGACAGATGAAATTTATGTTTCAGAGCAATTATCTTGGCTGCTGTGCAGACTGGCCTGGAGCAATGGTTTGCAACCTCAGATATAATGGAAGCCTCAAAAAGTTCAAGAAGGTCCCAAAACTGAGTCTCACCTTCAGACATTCCCATTCATTTGGCCTGGAGTGGGGCAAAAATAAAAAGCTTAGTAGGTCAGTAGGGGACCCTGCAGTGGTTCAACCAGGAGATGAGAGTACCTTGGACAGGACTGATGCCGGGTCATCCAGAGGGCTTCGGAGAAACACTTAGGGTTTGACTTGTCAGTTCTCATGGGAATAAGGGAGGAGGAAGTGTCCTCACTGAGGCCCAAGTTTCAGGCTTCTGCAAGTAGATCGAGGGGTGGCATTCACAGAGATTGAGAGCATATGTGTGTGTTTGAGGGGAGGGGGGCTGTGCAGGTGTTGGAAGGCAGGGAGGGGATCACAGCAACAGGACCCCTGAGCTCTGATCTGTATTTCTGAGTTCTTGGCAACTGCGTGGGCCCAGGGTAGCCCTGCTTTCATGGCACCTTGGAACTGTCACTCACACAAACAGGCCAAGGTGTCAAGGAGTAGTGCCTGGCAGGTGGCCCCATGGCCTTGCTCCTTTGCCTCCAATTAACATGCAAGAGAGGCCCAGAGGCAAGGAACACATAGACCAGCTGAGACCAGCCTCCTCCCCAGGCAGCCCACCAGATGGTAAAGGTATAATTCAGCTAATTTGGAAACAACCATTTCTGAAGGACAGAGTTACAGCATTAAGTGCTCCCCAGGCCATTGGTGAGTGAGTGTCAGGGGGGCCCTTACTTGTCTCTGGATCAGTGGGCACCTCTGATAGAAAATGAAGACTCATTCAGGCAGTGAACTGCGCCATCAGGAGCTCCCCATGGGACAGAGGAGCTTGTGGTGCCTTTCCTTCCTTGTAAGAGACAGATAAACATGGCAATCAACTCACTTGCATTCCCTCGGCAGAGATTTCAGAGCAATTAGAAAATCTGTCCACATTAATTTCTTCCAGCCACTTGATGCAGCAGAGAAAGCCTCCACTTGGAGTTGGGAAATCAGGGACTTGTTTTTGGGGGGGATAATAAATTTTGTGACCTTGGATAAGTCATTCATCTCATTATCAGACTTGGCTCACTGCTCTCTGGTACTGTGACAGGCCCTGAGTGAAGAGCAAATCAGACCACAGTCCAGAGGAAAAGTGGAGAAGAGGTAGGGGACGGGAGAAAGAGAATGGGTAAGAGAGAAAAAGCAGGGGGAGAAGGGTAGTGGGAAAGGAATATGGCGCGGAAGGGGGGAGGAGGAAAATATGGTGGGAACAGGTGAAAGAATGAAGAGAAAAACCTATCCCTGGTTTCAGCTCCCCCGCAGCCCCAGCATAGTAGAGCTTCTACCCTTACATCCCTCTGTGTCCATCTATAGTAGGAGGGATTTCGCTGTGTATTTGCACCACAATTATTTAAACTAAAACTGTGAAGTTGAAGTTAAGCTTTTTATAATTTAATTTTACTCTTATATGGGAATCTGTAGTGACTATATTAATATATGCATTTTAATGCTTGCTTATAAGCATTTTTTTAAAACATATTTTCTTTTTTTTTTTTTTTTTTTTATAGAGGCATGCTTTATTTATTTGTTTGCTGGTTTGTTTTGTTTGTTTTTTGTTTATACATGCACTGGGTACAGTCAGAAGCGCGGGAGGGCGAGAGAATTCACCAGAGCCAGAGCGGGGAGCAGAGCAGGCAGAAGGACCGAAGTACACTGCTGAGGGGAGCAGCGGGCGGCAGGAGAGGTCTGCGCGCCATGTGGGACCCTCCTCTGGTGGCCGGGGAGCAGCCGGGGATCGAACCGGCGCCGCAGAGGCCGCGCGCAGCTTCGCAACCCAGCGCTCAACCTCTGCGCCACCGGGGAGGCCCTAAAACATATTTTCTTTCTTTCCATCCTTTGATCTATGCCAATATCCTGAGGCGACAACTATTGCAGTTGTCCTTTTCTCCTTGAGTATTCAAACATTCACACATAAAGGGTGTCACTCTTTGTTTATGAAAAAATATGGATTGTGCTATATGCCACATCTTTTGTTAACTTGCCAATAAATACATTGTGAAAAATCCCTCTGCATGAGTAGACAGACTTTACTGCTCCTCCTTTTTGATGGTTGTATAATATTCCATGGCATATACTTAACAGAGCACTCCTACATTCAGTGGATTTATTTCCCAACAGGAAAATAGAAATAGATGTTTTCAAATGCTTGGGATATAGTAAATTCTTTTCATTCAATGTGGAGATAAAGAAACTACCTTTTATGGTTCAGGAGCCAAGACAGACAGCCCTGTAGGTGGGCTTGTTGCTAAAGGCAAAGAAATGGTCTCTGCCCCAAGGAGTATGCTGTCCTGCTTGGGGGATGAGACAAGGGTGCCACTGGACAGCAGTCCCCAAAGCTGTGTGAAGGAGCATGGAATCACTGCCTGCAGAAGTGAAGCTTTGACTTCTGGGAGAAGGTAACCCTGATGGAGAAAGCTCTAGAGAGAAAGTGCCGCACTTGGAATTGATCCGATGCGCTGCGCGACCAAGACATGGAATCAGTAGGAAAAATGTTTTATTCACGGGATTGGCTGAAGCCCCTCCTGTTTCCCACTGACTCCCGGGATTTTCATCAGCCCCAGGTTATGTTGGCCTTTAGTTTCCCAACATTGGGGGCTGTGCTGCTCATCTCTTGATTTTCTAACTGCAGAATGGATGAAAGCCTGAGATTTCAATCAAAAGCTTAAGAAAATAATAATCCTCGGTTGCCCTAATTCTTTTCTGAACATGCCTCACGCTGACAGAAATTGTCTTTAAGCCCCTTTTCTCTTCTTTCATGCTTTAAATTTCTTCCTTAATTAAAAAGGATTGTTTAGCTGATGTGGGCTCCAAATTGCTTATTTGCTTTATTTAACTTATTTCTTTTTTCCTTACCTTAACCAGTGGCTTGGTAACTCTATAGCCCTCTCTGCTCGTATCTTAAGATGCCCATTGTCTGTCACCCAGGAAACATAATAATGAACTTTAATCAGCCCATTTCTATTCCCACGAAATAGAAATAACAAGTAGAAAGCACAGAGGCTCTAAATTCAGCCATCCTATTCTGGTTACTTGTCCCTATCAGAGATTTTTAGAATGGTTTGATCCTCAGAACAAAAATTCAGTTCCACTCACCCCTACCAACACTTGTTGGCAACCTCAGCTGAAAACTAAGGATGAATACATGTCTGCATTCCAAAGTACCTGACTGAATTTATTCACTGCATTTTTAAATAAGAGGGGGCCCCCCAAACGGATGTGGCCTTGAAACCCAGCAACTAAGGATGAACAGAAAAGTTTCCCATCCCTCAAGGCAGGAATGCCCTGTCTGAGACATTTTCAGTCTCCAATCTGACAACGCCTGGGAGACGCGCGCCGCAGCCACTTGGATCCCCGAGCTCACAGGACTGTGATAGGATTAAGTCTGACTCAACAAATGAGATCACTGGGAAGAAGGGCTGGCGTTAAATTTACCGTTAATGCCAGGGTCGATTTACTGAAAGTCATCTGCTTGTGGTTCCAGAAGACCGCTGGGTAAATTCCAGATATTGCCAGATAGTTTGTGCACACAGTCACCAGGTCCTGGTGAGGGCGACTTTTGGTGACGGTCTCTCAGTGCACCAGGAAGCGTTTGCAGAGACAGAATGCCATCTGGGGTGGAAAGCCTTTGAAAGCTGCTGGAGGGGACTTATGTTACTCTCGAGACGGGATGGCAGGGGAGGGAGACTGGCATCTTCTGGTTCCAGAACACTGGAATTCTAGTTCTGCCACAGGTGAAGAACCTACAGTGATCTGTCCTCTGTTGGGCACTGTCCTTTGGAGGCTATAGCCCCCTGATAGCCCTGTTTGCTAGTGTCATCATTCTGCATCCCCATCCCACCTGGGGGTGCCCCAGCCTTTGCCCCCTACTACTTCATCAGCTTTCTCTTCTTTGCTTTTGTCTGTCTCTATGGCCATCACTGGGGTCTTGGTCACTTTTTGTCATCATAAACTCATGTGTTTCAATATATGCCCTTTGGAACACTCGTACTTGAGAACATGCCGCAAAAAGAAAAAAATCCCACAGCTACCTGTGGGGAATCTACACATGTTCTATGGGGATTCTTTTGGGGATTCGTGAGTCCTATTAATCTAGTCCAAGTGTTGAAATAGCCTATGATAAGTGGTGTGGGTTTGTTTAGCTAGTTTTATCCCAAACTGTTTGGATTGTAGATCCTTTGCTATGAACCCCCTACTAACAGTGTTTGGGGATCACACCTTGGGGAAAGCTGGTATACACAGTATTTGTAGGAATGCTGGGAAGTCCAATTCACTAATGAGAAATCTGGCATCAAAGGCCTATGAGAAATGTGTGCTTTGCTTTAACGAAAATATGACATTTGTGTAGATCAGATGTTTCTACCCACGTCACCACAAAAGATCCTTTTTAGTTCTTTCCTCAAGGGATGCTATGTTTTGAAGGCTTTTATCTACGCAACAAACTACATTTATTGAATAATTTGTTTCTTTGAGTTTTATTCATCAAAGACATATAACTGCCAATTAGTGCCTGTGATCAGGCAAGATAACCACTCTTACCGCACTGAGTTGATATGACTCCAGCTCAAAGCAAATAAACTTAATGATTTATTTAGTCTGGGAAACTCATTGAGGTAAATGTATTATTTCCTTTGGTTTTTTTTAATTCTTGAAAATAGTTGGCAGGCCCCCCTCAGTGCCTTCACGGGCTGCAGGGTGGGTGGAAGCCAGGGCGGGTGCAGGAACCCAGAGAGGACACAGGTTGGGAGGAGGCCAAGGACACAGTTGTCCCTGGGGCGGCACGTGGGCAGCATGGCCAGTGAGGTCCAAGCTGCTATGGTCCCTGGATTAAGACGTCTATATCTGGGTGAGCCCATGAGAAGCCACTGCTGGCCAAAGGCACACTGTGGGGCTCTCCAAATAAGGGCAAGAAACTGGGCACCCCCTGTACCCACAGGAGGAGGGCCGGGGGCCAAAGGAAGCAAGGCTCTGCAGGGTGCGGGGCTTCTCTGCCAAACCTCCCTGATGTGGTTGTCATTATGAACTAGTAGGAGGTGAGTGACCTCAGTTTCACTGCCGTCCAGAGTGTCTGTGGAGCTTGAAGAAAGTCCCCGCCTTCTATTCTGCAGGTGGCTCACTCCTAACTCTCATGATGACCCTCTCCCCCTTCTCCCCAAGGGGCTTCTCCTGGATGAGCAGCTCCCGTTCCTTTTCCTATGGAAAAGCGATGAGGGCCATGACCGTGCAGCTCTGCTGACCGCGGACTCCGTAAATACAGACTTTTCTGGTGTATTTGAAATGGGATTTGGTGTCCTTCTGGCCGGTCTCCTCCTGACTTTGCAGAAGAGTTCTTTGCAGCTGTGGGTGCAGAGGGGTGGCTGTGTTGCCTGCAGTGACAGAGGAGGCTCCTCTGAGGGAAAAAGTACTCAGTCCATGTCTTTCGCAGCCTGAATCACCCCCCAGGGCTGAGCCTTTGCCCTTCCCAGCCATCAAGGTGCGTTCACAGATTCAACCCTGCTTAGCTGTGGCCTTGGATGCAATCCCCAATCTTGTTTTTTTGGCTCCCTTTCCTCATTAGCCAGGACCCAGCATTTTCCCAGAAGATACAATCTCTGTCTGGCAGAAACCTGCTTGTAAATATAAATCTTTCCCTGAACATTTTCCAGGCTCATTTTAGAAACAAATCTGGGTGATGCATTTTCAAAGACAAACAACTGACACCCGGGGCCTCTCTGCTGTTTGGGGAATGCAGGGACAGGATCTGCCCCTCAGAAGAAGCCACCTCCTTTTGAGCAGGGAAGGTAAGCAACTCCTAACACCGTTCTCCAGGACCAACCACTTGCTGCCCAGACACAGGTGGGATGGAGCTAAAAGGCCTGGGCCGAAGGGCAGGCCAGCTACACAGGATGGGCCCTTCCCCTCACAGGTGGGCGCCTTCCTGTGGCTTCTGGAAGCTCTGACAGCTGCAGAGGCTACAACCTCCCCAGGACCGACTCATCTGTTCACTCAATGACTATTTATACCGAGCACCTGTTGCATGTCAGGCACGGTGCTAGGAATCGGAGTGACCGCAGTGAACACGCGCCACAGCGCCTGCCACACAATGACCCTTCGTCCACAAGGAGACAACGGGATGATGGAGTCATGTCAGGGCAACACAGGGCTACGGTGTTGTGTGCTCCGCCACAGCCTTATCTTGTCTGATTCTCACTCCGGCCCTGGGAGCTGGGAAGGGAGGGAGGAGCTGGAGGAAGGCGAGAAAGAAGAAAGGAGGGAGAGGAACATGGCAGGAGGGAAGGAAGGAAGGAAGGAAGGCCCCCACCGCCACCTCCGGTTTCAGACAGGTCCTGATAGAGACAGGACGCCTCTCCCGGGCCGCCCTCCGCAGAAGGCCGTGGCAGGGGCCCTCCTGCCAGCTCTGAGCTCTGGGGCGAGAGTGACCACGACAAAAGGCCCTCCCGCCCGATGCTCATCAGTGAGGGGGGGAGATGGAGACAGACGATGCACAAAGAGACACATAGGTACGTTCCGTGTGGTGGTGAAGAGAAAAATCAAGAGGAGGTACGGGCGGACGGCCCCTGGGGCAGTGAGACGGTGTCCTCGGGACCTGAATGAAGGTGTGGAGGAGGCCCTGGAAACGCAGGTGGGCAGAGCATGCCAGGCAGCGGGGCCAGCATGAGCAAAGGAAGGAGCGCGCCTCGAGTTGGGGCCAGCATCCGGCTAGCGTGGTGAGCAGAGTGTGCAGGGACAGTGGCCAAGGGCCAGATGGGGACGCGGACCCCGCTGGAGTCAGTCACGCGGGTAGAAGCGCGGCGATGGCTGTCGTTATTCACCGGTGTCACAGGAGACCACAGATTTCCTAGAAAGGGGCCAACTGCCGCTGTTCACCAGATCCGCCAACAGGCGGAGGCTCCCTAGCGTTAAGGCTGTGGAGGAGAGCAACGGGACTCCCCGAGGCGGCGAGAAACACCGGACTGAGTGGCCTTTGGGCTGAGCAGTCTCTGGAGGTGGAAGTTTGGGGTTACCCGAGAAGCGGGAGGCCCGTGCGCTCACAGGACTTAGGCGTTTCCTAGTATCAGGGGCCAAGGTTCCCACCCCTTGCTTGCGTTTTGTCTGCCATCCTCTCCCATGTGCCCTCCAGCTTGGGGGGTACCCTGCCCTCCCCTCCTCAAGAACCTTCAGGGGCTCCCTCTTGCCTGCTGCTTTGTTCTTCATCTGATGCTTTGATACAGCAATCCCTCATGGCCTTCGGGTCTCCCGTCCAGGGCTTACATGCCAAAAATTCTTGGCTCAGGCTACCGGAGGAAATTACTTATTTTTTGCTGAGAGGGAAAGATCCACTTTAATGATTTTTTTTTTCCTCCAAGGAAATGATCCTTCTTCATATCTCTGAATCACAAAGCAAGGGCTACCCTGACATCTCAAGCATGCCTCATAGTCTCTCGTGTCTCGGAGCCAACAGATGTTACTGGGGACACTTGTGCTCACCGACCTGGCCTAGACTCCATGGCCTATTAGGAAGATGATGTCAAGGTGTTTGAGGCTGTTTGGCAAAGCAGAATGCATTCAAGTCACGCTGGCCTTCCACCCCACCTGCGCTCACTAAGCTGACATTTGCTAAGCGCTGACTATGTGTCTGTCATGGTGCTGTGGCCTGAATGCTGGAAAGTGCTATCTGTGGGAGGGGCCTTATTTCAAATATGCTTGTTATAGAAGGGCTATCACAACTTTTTAAATGGTTACTTGTAGAAACAGAAAGCCATTCCTTTGGCACTTATGACCATAGTCCACCAAGTTTAAAATTTTTCCGTATTAGGTCACATCTCACAAATCTCTCCTTAGATTTCCAGATTCTATTTTCTCTTTATTAGGAGATGGGTATCATTATATATCAATGTGCAAATAGGATTCAAAAAGGCTAGGTGACTTTTTTTTAAAAAAAAAGATTTATTTATTTATTTACACAAGCACTGGGTACAGTCAGAAGCGCGGGAGGGTGAAAGAATTCACCAGAGCCAGAGCGGGGAGCAGAACAGGTAGACTGATGAAGTACACTGCTGAGGGGAGCAGCGGGCGCAGCAGGAGAGGTCTGTCACGCCATGTGGGACCCTCGCCTGCGGCCGGGGATAGAACCAGCGCTGCAGAGGCTGCGGGCAGCTTCGCAGCCCAGCGCACAACTGCTGCACCACCAGGGGAGGCCCCTAGGTGACTTTCTTAAGACCACACAGTCACATGATCTGGAGTCAGGATCCAGAATCTAGACTGGCTCTTCACTCTGCCCTCCCGCCATCAGGATAGATGATGGATCCTTGCGGTCCTGAATGCATGCCTGATGGCGGGCACCTGGAGTAGGGTGTGGGCATAGGTAGATGGGATTCACCTGGGCTAAGACTGTGCTTTTAAGGGCGGCGTCACGGGGACACCAGCAGAAGCTGAGAAAGAAGCAGGAGAAGCCAAAAGAGAAGCCGAGAGAGAATAAAGAAGTAGCAGAAGCTGAGAGAAGGCCAGAGAGCCCAGATAGAATGAAGGCTTTCTGGGGGCTGAGAGGCCTGCCAGCCTCCTGGCCCCTCAGCATCCCTGCCTGCTGTGTACCGGGTAAATCCCAATAAAAAGACCTGCAAAAAGCCACTAAGGACTCTGACTCCTCCTTCACCCAGTCTGCATGGGATCAGAAAACCTGCACTGTGTCATTCCTGCCTCTACACTGGCTACAGAGGAATTCACAGAGGGGATTTGGGCAACTACCAGTCTTCTAGTTTCTCCCCCCTGGAGGGTCTGATTTAATTGGCAGGGCCTGAGTGGGTGAGGCGTTAATGTTCCCCAGGTGACTCTAATCAGTCACAGGCGCTGAGTACGAGCACACTGGAGTACAAGTACACTGGCCAGAGGAACGTCCTGGCTCTGCCACAAGCTTGCTGTGTGATTTGGGCAAGTCCCAGTCTCGCTGTTCTTCACTGTCTTCATTTTCCAAAAGGGATCTGTGAGTCACAGGGTCACAGGAAGATGCTTGGGGAGCCCTGAGGAGGCACGTGTGGAAAGAACGTGGGATTCTGGCCCTGCCCACACCTCCCAGAGGAGGCGAGAACAAGGCCCTGCACTTGAAACTACCTCACCAATCTCTGCCCCACACCCAGTCCCGCGAGTGCTCTTCCAGTGCTCTTCTGAGCTGGAGGGCAAGGGGAGGGCATTTCCGGGCAGGGGCAGGTGCCCGTGCCCGGATCCACATATTCCTTGTGTGTCACCAGCACCTGCGGGCTAGCAGGGGCCTAACCAACCCGTGGTGAGTATTGGGGGGAAGGCCCAGCCGACCAAGATGACTGTGGGTGGGGGTAAGGTGGGAGCGATGTTCCTATCCATAATATGACTCTGCGATTTTCTTTACTCTTGGATTGCCGATTGTGAAAAATGTGTTGCAGAACAGACAGAACTATCTTTATGTTTCCCCAATTATGAAGGTGATTTCATGTTCTCTGGTGATTTTTTAGTGTTCATGAGGTAGAGTTCATTTTTCTTCTGGGACATTTTGGTGGTGCTCACTGGGAAATTAATGTGCATGTTAGGAGCTGTGGCAAATCATCCCTCCTCCCCTTGCCACACACATTACTGTGTGGGCGCTCAGAGGGCTCCAGGCTGGGAGTGGAGGGGCTTGGGGTGCAGGGCCCAGCCCCATAACTCCCTTCAGCCTTGTAGGGGCAGTACGTGCCTCTGCACTTTTATGACTAATGGAAGCAGCTCTCGGAGGAGCAGCAGGCCCTGCTGTCTAGGACTGAGTCGCCGATGTGGCAGTTTTCTCTCTGTGACTCAGTGGATGTTTCTCTCCTCAGCATCTGGTTCAGGGCAGGCCCAGAGGATGTGTGTTGACTGGCCACATTCCCACTAAAACTGAGGACCCTGGAGCCAGAATTTCTTGGTGTCTAAAAAGCACTTCCTGTTGGCAGTGCCTCAGGAAATGGATCATAAAAGTTCTTTTTTCAGTCCTTTGCTTCTTGTGTGGGGAAACTCGCTCTTCAGAGTTTGTAAAAATGAGCCAGTGGTGGCCAGGAAAGAGAAGCAGTGGTCACTGGCTGTGTTGTGGCCATCGAGTCCTTCCTGTAGCACCAAGGTCAGTACATCCAGGTAATGGGTATGGATTTGCTCTGTGACATTCATGCCCAGAAGTCATTAGTTTCCTTTGGTTTTCTAACTCCCACCCACCAGGCTCTGAGGAAATTCCATCTTTTGTGCTTGGGGGCCTTTTCTGCTCCCGGGGCCACTGTGATAGGGTCTGGCACCATTGTGTCCAGCCTCAGCCCCTGCATTCATGCCTGACTCTGAACAATCTTGGGTACCCCCACCCCAACTCCTCACTATTTGCTGAGACCACCACCCAGCCAACCCCTCTATGTTAACATCTCTCCCACTCTTCAATTCAAGTTACTATACCCCACTTCCCCACTGGGACCACCAGATTACTGCTACCTTCCCACGCACCCCACACGGGCCTAAATCATTCTTGCTCCTTGGTTGCCAGGTTGGGGTGGGCAGCTTTTCAGAAAAGCTCAGCCTTTCAGAAACGTAAAATGGCCTCTTATTCCCAGGATGGGGCTGGTGGGGGGAGCAGATGCTATTCTTCTTTGGGAAACCAAAATAAAAGTATCAGTCAAATGACACTTTCACCTCCTACCCTACCACACTGACAAACCAAAAGAAAAAAAAAAACAAAACCCAAAGATCAGTTTATTTTACTAAATAGCTCACCTTGTTAAAATAGTCTCACTTTATTAGGTCCTGCATTCTTTCCATAATGTATCAGAAAAGATAGCAGGGTGGCCTCATTTTTTTGGAGCGATAAAAGCAAGAGGAGAATGCCACTCTTCTCTCTTTTCTTTTAAGGTGACACAGCGGTAGACAATAGATAACCCGGAAAACAATTAGAAATTTCAGTCTTCGGAATTAGGAGGTGGACTAGAGGCAGCTCCAGAGGTTATTTCACAAAGTACCAGCAGGTGGCACCATTGCACAACTGCTGCGTACCAGGCGGGCTCGAACGTGGCAGTGTGAGAAATAGCAGCCCAGGGGAGCGCCCTGTTTCCCAGTCTCTAAAGATCTGGCCTGTCTAATGAGAATATGGCCACTCCTGGTCCCTGCTCAGGCCCCCTCCCCGCCTCCCTGAAGCAGAGCTACTGTCTGAATAAGAAATTCACTCATTTCGCACCTATTGAAGAATCCATCTATTTAGCAAGGATAACCTTGGTACTTAATAACTACTTTAAGACATCAATATCTTGCTCTTGTTCAGTTTTTTTCATAAGGATGAAGTTTTGCTTCCTTGTTGGGAGGTATAAGGAGCAGGGGAAATTCTTTAATGAAAGTCCCCCTTGGCTGAAGGAGGTGGTAGGGACAAATGTGTCTGGATTGAAAGTGGAGGAGTCAGAGTTCATGCATAGGTAGGGGCAGAGGCATTGAGGGCCTGGAAGGCAGCTTGCATGGTCCACCCTTAGCTCTGTATGGGGTGGGAATCTTGGGAAGCTGTGGAGTTGGAGAGCAATGAGGGGAGAGAAGAGAGTAGTAAACAGCACTGTCCACACCATGGATTGACAAAAGTCATCTCCTTTGCTAACTCGGTTCTTGTGTGGAAGTTCCAAGGAAGGGAATGGTGGGGCAGGAGCCCAGAGCCCAAGGAAGTTAGTTACCAGGCTGGCTCCACCCTGGCAATCACACATTTCGCAAACACAGGGAGTGTCAGGGATCTGACACTTGGGAGAAGCAGGAAGGCCAACCAAGGCCTCACGCATTGAAACATGAAGAGATGTGCCTTTCCTGATGGAAATAGTGGGGCAGCCAGAGCCCTGAGTGGCGGTGGGATGACACAACTGGGAACACACAGCTTTGAGTGTGGCACACCCAGGGTGCCTTCAAAGAGCAGGTAGAATAGAAGCTCAGGAGTTACTGGTCTTTATAGCCTCCCAAACACCTGATTCCCGTAACTTGAGAAAGTCAGAAATAGGGCGAGGTGTCAGGACAGGAGCTTGGGGAGGGACTCTTGGGCAACCGGGCACAAACTATGCAGGCAACTTGCCATTCAAGGGACAGAGCTCTAGAGGCAAGGTGGAGAATAGTTTCCTAGAGCAGGACCAGGCTCAATCTCAGGCCGCATCTTGGGGGGCACTGAACACCAATTGCTGAGCACTGATAAGTGAAGACTGAGCGCTTATTGTTCAGTACTGAGTGCTGAGTGCTGACTTTTTTTTTTTCAAGTGACAGAATTTTATTTTTTTTAATAAATTTTATTTTTATATTCCCCATACATAGCAACCCCCCCATTCTGACCCCAATCCCTCCCCTCCCGCCCCCCACTCCCCAAAAAGTGTCTCTGGTTCATAGTTTTTTGTTGATTTTGATTTTCACTTTCTTATATTCATTTTCCTGGTCCCTTATTTAGGTTTTCTAGATTCCTGCTATGAGTGAGACCATCCGGTATTTTTCTTTTTCTTTCTGGCTTATTTCGCTGAGCATGATCCCTTCCAGCGCCATCCATGTTGCTGCAAATTGCATGTGTTTATCTTTTTTGAATGCTGAGTAATATTCCATGGTATATATGTACCACATCTTCTTGATCCAGTCATCTATTTTTGGGCATTTGGGCTGTTTCCAAAGCTTAGCTATTGTAAATAGTGCTGCTGTACACATAGGGGTGCAGGTGCTCTTTGGAATTGATGTTTCTGTGTCCTTTGGGTAAATCCCTAGGAGTGGAATTGCTGGATCATATGGAAGCTCTATGTTTAGTAGGTCAAGAAAACACACAGCTCTCCATAGTGGTTGGACCAGTTTGTAAGTGCTGACTTTTTGGGGAAGGAACACCTCAGTGCTGGAAAGCCCAAAATTCTCCATGAGTATTTTTTAAAGCTTTGTTTTCTTGAAATCTCAGCCCAGTCTTCATAACAAACAACAACCAATGATGGAGAATTTACTGGAAGGAAAGTTTGGTGGTGGACAGATATTCCAGGCTGTGTTGGAAGAAAATATAAAGTGGCATGATAAACTTTATGACTTACAGTTAAGAGATGCCTTTTATTTTTACTGATATGATGACAGGTATCCAATTATTTTTATAATTACCTCACAAAATCTGTACAGAATTAACAATCAGTATTTTAAAATGTCATGCAAAATAATTGCTGTGACATATTAATATAGTTACAAAGGAAATTCTTTTTTTTTAAAGATTTATTTATGCATACAAGAACTGGGGTACAGGCCAGAAGTGCAAGGGAGGATGCAAGGATGAGAGGATTCCCCAGAGACAGAGTGGGGAGCAGAACAGGCAGATCTACTGAAATACAGCAGGTGAGTCAGAAGAGGCCTGCTGCACCATGTGGGTCACTTCCCTGGCAAGGGACCGAACTGCAGAGGCTGTGGATTTCTTCATAGTGCTGACGCTTAACCCCTTGCGCCACCAGGGAGGCCCCACAAAGGAAATTCTTTAATAGAATTTGTATTCAGGTATTGCTATGTAATGAAGAAAAATTTCCCTTCTGCACAACCTCTTATGTAGAAACATAAAATGTCATCAGTAGTCATTCTGCCAGGAAACATAAAAGCAAGAAATAAGACAAGTAAATACAGTTTAGCCTCTAGACACTGTAGAAATACTTTTATTTTTTATTTAGTAATTGGGATTTTAAAGGGTATTGAATATTTTTTGCATGTTTTTCATGTCACCAACAACTGGAAGTTCCTTTAGGCTATTAAATCTAAATTCTAGGGCCTCCCTGGTGGTACAAGGGGTTAAGCACAGCACTATGAAGCTATCTGCAACCTCTGCATTACGAGTTTGATCCCTGGCCAGGGAGCTACCCACATGGCACAGCAGACCTCTCCTGTCTCGCCCACTGTGCCCCTCAGCAGTGTAGTTCAGTCAGTCTGCCTGTTCTGTTCCCCACTTTGTCTCTGGTGAATCCTCTCACCCCCTGCATCTCTGGCCTGTACCCCAGTTCTTGTATGCATGAATAAATAAATTAAAAAAAAAATCTAAATTCTAGTCTGTGGAGAGGTGATGCCAGTTCCAAAGTGCTATGGACTGAATTGTGCCTCCCCCCAATAATATGTGGAAGTCCCAACTCCCCCCCCCACCTCAGAATATTTGAAGACAGTCTTTAAAGAGGTAATTAAGTTAAAATGAGGTCATGAGAACAGACCCTAACTCTCTATGACTGGTGTCCTTTGGGCAGCAGACTTTGGGCAGAGACGCACAGGGAGAGGGCGGCCATCTGCAAGGCAAGGCGAGGCCTGGGAGGAAACCAACCCTGCCAACCCCTTGATCCCAGACTTCCAGCTTCCAGAACGTGAGGAAGTAAATTGCTGTTGTTTAAATCACCCAGTCCTTCGTTGCCACAGCCCGAGCAAACGAATACACTGAGCTACACAGACTACCAGGGAAGAGGCAAGAGGGAGCAACCAGGATCTCTTCTTTCAGCAATAAAGCCTTCCCAGAATAATGCATACCTGTCTTCTTACAGTAGCTATTTTTACCAAAAGATAGAATAATGAATTTTCAAATTTTGAACATGCTCCTGTTTCTATGCAACTGTGGGTGGCCTGAAAGTGACAGGCCTCTTCTGAGAGGGCTCTCTGTCTTCCGAAGAGGAATGGTCTGTGCTAACAGACCTGCGTCCCGGCACCCGCTCTGCAAGATACATGAGCAGACGAACCTGGCCCCTGAGCCAAGGCTGCGTTCTGACACAGGCATCAGGAATGAGTGCAGGTCGCCCTGGGAGTCGGGCAAGGCCAACTGGGTGGTGAGAGGACCCTGAGGCTGGCCACAGCAGGCTTGGCCAGGACCCTGCATAGGGCCTGGAGAGAGACCCCGGGGCAGGAGGACCTGGGGCATCAGGCCCTGGGGGAAGGCCTGAAGTCCGCCAGGCTCCCACTCAGAACCCAGCTCAGGTCCTGCTCTTCAGCTCTCTTTTGAAGACAACTAGGTGCTGTTTTTGAAACAAATAATAGAGGAGTGAATAGTGCTTTTGTGGATGAGCTAGATTTTCCTAACACACAAAGGAAATTTTCTGGGGAAAAATAACTCTAGAATCTATCGCTCTAGGGTGTATTAGGTCACCAGGCCAAGGGGAAAAATTAATTACTTTCAAGTGATATTACTTGGCAGTGAGTGTTCCGTGACATTGCTGTGTGCAGGTACTGGACCTTTCCTACAATAAAACCTTATTAATTTGAAATCCAAAGAACAAAAAGAAAAGATCTCTAGCCCCTGCTGGACTTTGCATTTACCACGTTTGGCTTATCTCAGCACTTTTATTAAACAGTAATAAAAGGCATCTCGTTGGTTGGAGACTAGCAATGGCTTTTAAATAGTCGCTATTTTTAATTAACCAACACTGGAATAATGAGGTTTTACTGTAATTTGGTATGATTTAATTAGCTCTAACTTTGTGTCTGTATTTAACCTCCCTGCCCCAATCAAGAAAGCCCTCAGAAAGCTGCTTTAATTAGGCATCTCCCAAGACAGTGAGGCCTCTCAGAAAACTTGCCTTCTTTTGCTTCTTAGGGCAGCAGTGGAGACCCCACTTTGGCTCACCAGCTTATGGGGTAACCTGTCTTTAAAAAAGATTTATTTATTTATGTATGTAAGAACTGGGGTGTAGGCCAGAGGTGTGGGGGGTGGGGGTGTGAGAGGATTCACCAGAGGTGTGGGGACAGGGTGAGATGATTCACCAGAGACAGAGCGGGGAACAGAACAGGCAGACTGACTGAAATACACTGCTGAGGGGAGCAGCGGGCGAGACTGGAGAGGTCTCGCCATGTGGGTAGCTCCCTGGCCAGGGACTGAACTCATGCTGCAGTGGCTGCTGATAGCTTCGTTGTGCTGAGACTTAACCCCTTGCGCCACCAGGGAGGCCCTGTACCATCTATCTTCACAGAGCTTCTACACCTCTGAGGTTGTCCCCTGCCATCTCCCCATCCTACTCAATCCATTTCCTTTTTCAAATGACCCTCACCTTCTGAGAAAACTCTGCTGTAGCTCCCAGTGCCCGCCAGAGACTGTCCTGATTCCTTGGAGGTCTGGGAATGGGCACAGGGACCTTGGAGCAGGAAGAGAGGCCTGGGGCCAGAGGAGCCCCGGGCAAACACCATATTCTCCTCACCTGTCTTGACCAGAGTGGCGTTGCTTTCCTCTGGTTCATGCATGAAGCTTCTGTGTAACATTTGATGTAGAAACAAAAGGTTTCTGTTACTAAAAATAAGTTAGAACACCACTACGTGTACCATAGGATCCACGTTTTCCAGCTGAGTAATGCCATGAAGGCCACCCCTTTCCTCCACTTCTCTCCAGACCTGCTCACCCATGGGGCCCTGAGAACATCTTGTCAACTCTCACCTTTGCATCTGGCATGGAAGGTCTGTCTTCTCCAGCTTTCTATTCCCCATGGTGGGAGACCTGGCACAGACACCCCCAATCCCCACCTCCCACGTAGCTGTGTCCACCCTGACTCTGGGGCTGGGAGAGTCCTTACTCTTCTTCCCTGGCCACAGCTGGCTGAACTAGGGACCCCTCCCAGGCTTCTGTGGCCTGTAACAGAAACACATGTCCCCCGGAGAATGTGCAGCTGAGAATGGAGCATGAGCCACAGGGTGTAAAGGCCACATGAAGTCTGAAGCCACTTGTCACTTGAAACTGGGAGCTTGGGGATCCAGAGGCTGTGGGTAAAATAAGGAATAAAGAAGCTAGTCAGCAGAAGCAGGAGAATGAGGAGGGTGACTGGGCTGGGGGAAGAGAGAGAACCTGCTTCTGAGAATGTCCTGGTTCCAGTGCTCACCTGTGAGGGAGGCCTTACGGCAATTAAAGCAGCACTTTACTGGAGCCCACTGCACAGGAAGCCCTGTTCCTGCCGAGGGAAGAGCTAGTACCCCAGGCACATGAGAGGGAGTGTGTGGGCGTGTGTGATCTCCCCACCCTGCCCCCCAGTAGGAGGTGGGAGCCAAGCTACCTACCCATCCACCTGCCTTGAAAATATGTACTGCTGAGCTCTCATGCTGTGAATTCTCACAGCCTGAGGGAGGGCTATTCAAAATCCACAGGTACTTTCTACTCACCAGGAGGACTATAATGCAAAGAGGACAATAACAAGTGTTGGTAAGAATGTGGAGAAACTGGAACTTCGTGTACTGCTTGTGGGAATAAAATGGTGCAGCCACTATGGAAAGCAGTCCGGCTCTATCTTAGTAGGTTAAACAGCAGTTCTGTTTCTAGGAATATACCCAAGGAAACATATGTGCCCACAAAACTTGTTCACATATGGGCTGAGCACTGTTATTTGTAATTCCCAAAAAGGGAAAACAATCCAATGTCCATCAACTGATGAATGGATAAACAAAATGTGATCTGTCCACACAATGATTGTTTGAGAATAAAAAGGAATAAGGTGCTAATACTTGTTCTCTAATGTGGATGAACTTTGAAAACACTGTTAAGTGAATAAGACAGTAACAAAAACCATAAGTAATTCCATTTATATGAAATGTCCAGAATAGGAGAATCCACAGAAACAGAAAGTAGATTAGTAGTGGTCAGGATCTGGGGAAGGAAGAATGGGGGCTGGCTGCTGATGAGTAGTGGGTTTCCTTTTGGGGTGCTGAAAATGTTCTGGAATTCAATAGTGAATATTGAAGATACAATTCACAATCTTGTGACTATATAAAAAAAAAATCCCATTGAATTGTCAACTATGAGGTGGTGAATTTTGGAGAAAGGAAGGCCTCTTCAACAGTGGTGTTGGGAAGGACAGCTACATGCAAAAAAAGTGAAGCTAGACCCATATTTCATATACAAAAATTAATTCAAAGTGGATTAAAGAGTTAGATATAGACCTGAAACCATAAAATACATAAAATAAAACTGAGAGAAGACACTCCTGGTCCTCAGTGATGTCCTTGGAGAAGCAACTCCCATGGCAAGGAAAACAAAATAAAAAATAAACAAGTGGGACTACATCAAACAAATGTGACTCCATTCCCATTCCCTATGGAATGGGAATAATATTTGGACAACTCACATTTGACCACAAGCTAATTTCCAAAATATATAAAGAATTCATACAACTCAACAATAAAAAGAAAAAACATCCTCATCAAAAAATGGGCAAAAGACCTAAGTCATTTCTCCAAAGAAGATACACAAATGACCAACAGGCACATGGAAAAATGCTCAATATCACTTACAAGGGAAATGCTTATTATTTTTTTTAATTAATATTTTATATGATTCTTACATCATTTTTCATCTTTGCACAATGTATGCATTTTCATTTTGGTTATAGTCCCCATACAATTGCACCTCCCCCTTATTTTGATCCTAGTCCTTCCTCTCCCTACCCCCCTCCCCGTTGTGTGTCTCTGGTTTATAGTTGCTTATTGATTTTTATTTTTACTTTGTATTAATTAGTCTTTTTCCTGGCCCCTTATTTATTTTTTTTTAAATTCCTGCTATGAGTGAGTATTTTTCTTTTTCTTTCTGGCTTATTTTGCTGAGCAGGATCCCTTCCAGCTCCATCCATGTTGCTGCAAACTGCGTGTGTTTATCTTTTTTGATTGCTGAGTAATATTCCTTTGTGTATGTGCACCACATCTTCTAGATACAGTCATCTATTTTTGGGCATTTGGGTTGTTTCCAAAGTTTAGCTATTGTAAATAGTGCTGCTATAAACATAGGGGTGCTAATTAAAACCACAATGGGATGTCACCTCACCCCTTGAGAATGGCCTATCTTAAAGAGACTGGAAAAAACCAATGTTGGGAAGGAGAGAACAAGGAGTCCTCATCCACTGTTGGTGGGGATATAAGTGGTGCCGTCTCTATGAAAACAGTATGGAGAGTCCTAAAAAACTGTAAGCAAAAATGCCAGGTGAGTCATCAACACCACTGCTAGGTATTTACCAAAAGAATATGAAAACACCATATGAAAAGATTATGTACTCCCATGTTCATTACTCACAGTAGCCAATCATGGAGCCAACATAAATGCCCAGCAACAGATGACTGGATAAAGAAATTGTGGAATATATAACTGATGGGATACTACTCAGTTATCAAAAGGGATGAAATAGTGCCTTTTGGGACAAAATGAACAGATATTGATAAACACAACAAAATAATTCTTCGTCTGTGAAATAGTGGTTGCCAGAGGGGCTGGGGTGGGTGAGGGAAAGAGGTAGAAAGGAATGAGAGGGGAATAAGGAATAAGGTATTGGCACTGGATCCTTTTTTTTTTCTTTTTGATCATATGTAACTTAAAAAAAATTTTAATTAATTTTTTTACAACATTATTCATTTTTAAACAATATTTGCTTCCCCCCCTCAGTTGTAGTCCCCATATAATTTCCTTCACCCGTGTACCCATGCACCATGGTGGTAGGTGAATGGAGTACAGGAACATATGGAGATGTGAGGTTGTATTTCCAAAATTATATAGTCATGTAACTGATCAGAAAATCAATAAAATTCAAGTTAAAATGGTGAATTTTATAGTATTTGAATTATATCCCTATTTTAAAATCCAGAAAACCAAATCGCTACTAGCCCTAATGAATTAAATATCAAGTCACCACACAGCAGCAACGACTTAATGGTAAAAAAGAGGCAAGACATTCGGAGTCTCCTGTTGGACCAACACTCCACTACCAAGAAAGGAGCCTTGCCTTTTACTGGAAAAATGAAAACGTGAACCTGATTTTGATCAACACAAACTCCTGTACAAACTTACAGGAAATACAGAGGCAGAGAAATGTGTTAAATGACGCCACAGTGATGGAATCCAGACTGTGGGAACCTGAATTGTATAAACTCACTTTGACATATTCCAAAGGAAAAGGAAGAGGACTCTGGGAGAAACTATAGATTAGATTAAAAGAGAAATCAACTAATCACTGTATGTGTACTATATCCGAGAGTCACACAGCTTTTAGAAAAATAAGTATGACATTTAATGCATTTGGAAATTTGAACACTGGCTATTTCATAATATTGATACTTTATTACTAATCAAGTGCAACTTTTTCCTACTTTATTGAGAACAATTGACAAAACTGTGTTAAGTTTAAATGTGCATACAAGTGTGTTGATTTGATAAATATTAAAGGTATCTCCCACTTTATGTAAACTCATTACCCCACTTCACTTTTATGGTAGACATTTATTGGTTTCTGTTTTCAGTAACTGAAAGAAAACCAGAGGATTTTCATTTTTCCAGTAAGAGGCAAAAAGTGAAAATCACGTTCAGTGTTTGGTGACAGTCGGGTTCTGGAGGTGACACGAATTCCCAGTGAGTTGGTGAAAGAGGCACCACCAAGCCCCTCCCCTGGAAACTACTTTATGCAGGCGATGTATGCCTGTGTCCTTCCTGCTCTTACTATATGTTGTGTTATTTTAGTTTTGCTGTGTTATTTACTATGATTTGGTAGGTTAGTTTTTGAGTCTGGGAATGCTGAAAAATTTTTTCCATATAAATTATTGGTAATTGCTTCTTCGATTCATAACATTTAAGTTTATGAAATGTTGCATAGAAATGCTCTACTTTCAGATGGTGGGGAAGCTTGTATCGTGTAATATGATTACCACTGCAGAACACAATTAGCTAATGCTTCCATCACATTATAGCATTTTTGTGTGTGTAGAAGATCAACTCTCTTACAATTTTCAGATATTTAATATAGTATGTATTTCTATAACCACAATGCCCTGCATTAGATCCCCAGACCTTATTATTCATCTTATTATTCAAAGTTTATACCCTTTGGTTGCTATCTCCCCATTTTCCTTACCCACTTCCCCAACCCCTGGCAACCACCAATCTTCTCTGTTTCTGAGTTCTACTTTTTGAGATTCCTCTCATAAGGAAGATCATACAGCATTCGCCTTTCTCTCGGACTTTCTTTATTTCACTTAGCATAATGCCCTAAAGATCCAGTCAGGTTGTCGTAAAGGCAGGATTTCCTTTTTTCTCAAGGCTGAATAATATTCCAGTGTGTAAGAGGGTGTGTATCTTAGATCTTAGATTTTAGATTTTAGATCTTAGATTTTCATCCACTCATCCACTGACAGACACATAGGTTGTTTCCATAACCTGGCTATTATGACTAATGCCGCAATGAACATGGGGGTACAGATATTTCTTTTGAAGATCTTGATTTCATGTTCTTTGGATACATATCCTGAAGTGAGATTGCCGGAGCATATGGTAGTTCATTTTTTATTTTTTTGAGGAAACTGCTTTTCCATGGTGATTCTACCAGTATGTGGTGATTCTACCAGCAAGAGCACACAAATCCTCACCATTACTTGCTATCTCTTAACTTTTTGATGATAGCCATTTTACCAGGTTTGGGTTTTGATAATTAGTAATTTGAACACCTTTTCACTTACTAGTTGACTATTTGTTTTTTTTTTTAAAGATTATTTATGCATACAAGAACTGGGGTACAGGCCAGAGATGTCGGGGGTGAGAGGATTCAGCAGAGACAGAGTGGGGAACAGAACAGGTGGAATGACTGAAATACACTGCTGAGGGGAGCAGCAGGTGAAACAGGAGAGGTCTGCTATGCCATGTGGGTCAGCTCCCTGGCTGGCCGGGATCGAACTCATGCTGCAGTGGCTGCCAAAAGCTTCATAATGCTATGACTTAACCCCCTGCGCCACCAGGGAGGCCCTCAGAGCACTTTAGAAAGCAAAGAGCTGAGGTGTGAGAAGGAGGGAGGTAAAGGAACCTTGACTGAGCGCTTGCTGCAGGGGACGGGAAAGTTATTTTGAGATCACAGGTTGGGGAAAATTCTGATCAAAGAGTGAAGTGAACCAGAGTGACAGATATTCCTGCAAAACATCTTTGCATTTCTTAATAAAACTTAAAAGGCCTTGCAGGGAGAGGTTCCTTTCTCTTGCTCAGAGATGATCCACCTTGGAAATGGCTGGTAGCCCCTAGGGAAGGCTGTTAGTAGCCTGGCCGGATGCCAGGTTGGGCTCCCAAAGTTCTTCCTTAAAAGTTTATTTAGCCAGTTTAAATGTCTGTGCCTGAGCAGCTAAGATATTTTTGAAGGTTTGACAAGTTAGAGAACACTTGAATCCCACTGTAGGCCAGTCAAACTGTGTGGCTGACCACCCTCAGGGACTGCAGCAGGACTCAGAGGAGGGGGGAAGCCCTTGCAGTTGGAAGGCCAGGGAAGCAGTGGGATTGGAGCTGGACTTGGTGGTGGATACATTTTACTAGTAGGAGCAGCCCCTCTGTTCTTCCTTATCTTTATTAAGAAAAATTCTGAGGTGCACTTTGGGGCTCATTCCCAAATTAGCCTTGAATGAGCCCACTGACTTATGCGGAATGTTAGGAGCAAAGCCAAATCCACCAGGGGTAGACACAGAGGTGCTCAGGATATGTGAAATAGATGCAAGCCTCCAGGTGTTCAGGAAGTCCCCAGTATGGCTGCCCCACCCCTTCAGATTCCAGCCCCTCTGCAGTCTGGCCTATTGCTCACTTCCGCTTTTGTCAAAACTGCAGAGCCAAATTGGCTTCCGTGTTTTTATTTTTGGTGTTCCGAAGACAGCCCTTCTCAAGCCATCTTTTGTACCAGACCTGTAACTTCTTCCTGAAACCATCATCCAGAATGCAAATAGCAGATCCATTAGGCAGTATTAAAAAAAAAAAAGGTCTCTGATGGCTTCCTTATTTCAGGAAGTATTGAATTAATTATTTCCACTCAGGAAAATATGTTGGAATCCATTCCTGCTTCTAGTCCCCAAGTGAACTCCAGGAAGAAGTAAACGAAAAGCAGTCTTAGTGCGTATAGATAAAAAGAAGAAAGGACCTCACCGCCCCTAAAATAAAACTTTAATAATTTAAATAATAAAGAAGATGAGTCCCTTGACCCCCACATTCCCATTCTCACAACAGCTGGCTACTCATTTCTCATTTGCCTCTCAGCCAGCAAGTGGCCTGGAACAGCTCTCCACTGCCACAGTAATGCTGAGTAACAAAACTCCCCCAATTTCTGCAGCTTATTTTTTTAAATTTTTTATTAATTAATTATACAAGCACTGGGTACAGTCAGAAGCATGGGAGGGTGAGAGAATTCACCAGAGCCAGAGCGGGGAACAGAACAGGCAGACTGACGAAGTACACTGCTGAGGGGAGCAGCGGGTGCAGCAGGAGAGGTCTGCAGCCATGTGGGACCCTTGCCGGCGGCCGGGGATGGAACCGGTGCTGCAGAGGCTGCAGGCAGCTTTGCAGCCCACCGCTCAACTGCTGCGCACCAGGGGAGGCCCAATTCCTGCAGTTTCAAACAACAACCATTTATTACTGCTCTGGTGACTGCAGATTGGATGGGTGCTTCTGTCGATTTGAGTCAGGCTTGAGTGACCTTGACCCTTGCCTGGTTACTTCATGGTCACTTGGCTGACCTAACATGCACCGAGGTAGGAGGAATTCACTTTACTCCACAGACCAGCTCATGCTCTTTTCCTCCAGCAAGCTGGTCTAGGCTTGTACTGATAGCCAAGGCAGGGGGCTGAAGAGAAGAGCAGACATTCAAGGCTTCCTGAGGTCTGGACTTGGGATGGCTCATCATCACTTCTGCTACATTCTATTGGTCAAAGCAAGTCACAGGTTAGGTTCAACTCAAGGGGCAAGAAACACACTCTTCCTCCGAATGGGAAAAGTCACATAGCCAAGGGTGCTACTAATGTGGCCACAAGTGCCATCAACCTATTAGAACTGCAATATGATTTTTCTTTTAATTGTAGATTTAGTCCAACTATATACATTAATGAAGTTAATTCCTAATTCTTAGGGAACTGGGAAAGCAGAACATGCCAACCTCTAATCCTTCTTCATGAAACAAATATTCCTAGAGCGCCCACTGTGCCAGGCCACTTATTCAGTATGTCCCCGGCAATCTAAGAAGAGACAATCCTCCTGCCCTCCAGATGAACAGCACGGCAGGTGGATAGGGCTGTGATTAGAGGGGAAGCAAGAGGTGGCAGCCACCCAGCTCCTGTGGGATCTCTGGGCAAATTATATTTGGTCTTAAAAAGGGGAGTTAAAGTTTTCCAGAAAGAGAAGGAAGGGGAATTTAGTCAGGTGACCTTGAGGGTGTAAAGATG
This sequence comes from Talpa occidentalis, assembly GCF_014898055.3. Taxonomy (NCBI): domain Eukaryota; kingdom Metazoa; phylum Chordata; class Mammalia; order Eulipotyphla; family Talpidae; genus Talpa; species Talpa occidentalis. Next base: position 23,806,176 of record NW_023601104.1, read on the forward strand.
GTTGTTTTCAGGAAAGAGCTGCTTGTAGGGAATGGCAGGTCCCAAGTAGCACCGGGCCCTGTTATCCCTTTGCTGGAGCAGGACTTTCTTGTGAAGCATATGCAGAGCCACTGCGGGGCTTTATCTGGACTAATGTGCTTTTGGAAAGATCTCTGGGGCAGTAAGGAGGTAAAGGACTGCTGAGGACAGGGTAAAATTTCTAAACTAGGTTGAAGTTTCTACGACCTACCTCCTAGCTGAATGGACAGATTGACTTGGGCACCTAAGACCTCTGGGCCATGTGCTCACAATTATGCAAGTCTGTGTGCTGTAGGGACAGGGCTGGGAAGCTGTGCCCTTTTTCGCTCTTGGCCAATTTCTTAACAGGTTAGCTTTTAAACTTCTGGCTCATTCCAGACACTACGCCTCTGGCCCTGGGAGAGAACTTGGCCTCCCTGACTACGCATAACATTTCTACTTTCTGGAAACACGCCCTGTGCGTGATTAGGTGAGGGAGGTGTACACAAACCTTCATGTCTCAAACCTCCCTTCTCTGGCTGCTGTGTTTATTGCAGCAAGGTTCCACCTTGGGATAATCATCAGGTGCAGTTTTCTTTGACTCCTAGTCCAGATCCCCTGAGTTTTCAGATTCCCAGACCCTCCCAGACAGGTTGTCAGGCTGTCACAAAGTGCATGGGAAGTGTGGCAGCTTAATGATGGCCCTGAAAAGATGTCTGTGCCCTGATCCCTGGAGACAGCAAATGTGTTGTTACATGGCAAAGGGGAATCAATGTTGCTAACCAGCAGATCTTCGGGCAGGGACATCAGCCTGGATTATCCAGGTGGGCTCAACTTAATCATTAGGATTCTTAAAAGTGGAAGAGAGGTAGAAGAGGAGGTCAGGGCGAGGCAGTTTGGGGAGAACTCTGGCTGACATTACTGGCTTTCAAGATGGAGGAATGTGGGTGGTATCTAGAAGTTGGAAAAGGCAAGGAAATATGTTCTCCTTTGGAGCTTCCAGCAAGGAACACAGTCCTCTAATACTTTGACATTAGCTCAGTGAGACCCATGTTGGACTTCTGAAACACAGAACTATACGATAATACATATATATATTTTAAATATTTTGTTTTTTAAGATTTATTTATACATAAACAAACTGGGGTACAGGCCAGAGTTTTGGGGGGTGAGAGGAGTCACCAGAGACAGAGTGGGGAACAGAACAGACAGACTGAGAAAATACACTGCTGAGGGGAGCAGCAGATGAGCCAGGAGAGGTCTGCTGCGCCATGTGGGTAACCTCCCTGGCCGGGGATCGAACTTGTGCTGCAGTGGCTGCAGTGAGCTTCATAGGTTGCATCTTAACCTCTTGCGCCACCAGGAAGGCCCCAGATTTTATTTTTTTAAATTTATTTATGAATACAAGAACTGGGGTGTAGGCCAGAGGTGCGGGGTGTGTGTGTGAAAGGATTCACCAGAGACAGAGTGGGGAGCAGAACAGCAGATCTACTGAAATATACTGCTGAGGGGAGCAGCAGGGGAGACAGGAGATGTCTGCTGCGCTGTGGGTAAGCTCCCTGGCTGGATCTCATGCTGTGGCTGCTGATAGCTTCATAGCGCTGAGATTTAACCCCTTCACCACCAGGGAAGCCCCATTTATGTTGTTTTAAGACACCAAGTTAGTGGTGATTTGTCACAGCTGCCCTAGGAAGCCAATACAGCATGAGTGAGTTGAAGTGACCTCCTTGAGGACGGGGTCCCTGCTCTGTCTCCATTACTCAGCACATGCGGTCACATGCCCCGTGCTCAGAAAGTGTTTTCAGAATAGACAGGCCTGATTGAGGCGGAGTGGACAGCTATCTCCGCAGGCCCATCTGGCTATGTGGCTGTGGGTGAGTCCCCTCACCTTCCAGTGACACAGTGTCCATGTCTCTTAAGTAGGGGAATCAGGCCTGATGACCTCCAAGGTTTTAATGGCTTTTCAGTTAACTCAGGTAAGTTCCTTAACTTTCGTTATTCTCCCAATAGCCACCTCTGAGTGACTCTTCCCCTCCAGCTGGTCTCACCCATATACTCTAACTCCATCATCTCAAATGCCAAGATCATTGATACGTGAGCACCCAAGGCCTTCATCTCTGTTTTCACCATCCTCTCTGGGGTCCTCGGTACATGTACCTTGTCTCTCTTGGGTCTCCTGCTCACAGGTTTTTTTTTTTTTTTATAAGATTTATTTATTTATGCATATGAGAACTGGGGTACAGGCCAGAGGTGCAGGGGTGAGAGGATTCACCAGAGACAGAGTGGGGAACAGAATCGGTAGGCTGACTGAAATATACTGCTGAGGGGAGCAGCAGGCGAGTCAGGAGAAGTCTGCTGTGCCATGTGGGTAGCTCCCTGGCAGGGATCAAACTCGTGCTGCAGTGGCTGCGGACAGCTTCATATATTGTGTCTTAACTCCTTGCGCCACCAGGGAGACCCTCTGCCAACAGGTTTTTTATTTTGAGGTCATGACGTTTGGTAACTTGGTGATGGTCACAGTGATCTGGAGGCCTTGCTGCCCAGATCCCGTCATTCTCCAAACCCTGGGAAACCACCCTGCCCGTGGGGTGCGTGGCAAGGGCTCCTACTACACAGTTTTGTTAGGGTCAGAGCCTGTAAGTAGGTCCCTCTGGCCCATGATGTTGTTTACAGTAGAGCTTTGCATTTGAATCCTGCATTTCCTCATAGTACATGTGGCCTCTAAGCCCTTCTTTGCTATTCAACGCAGGGGACAAGCACTGAGCATATGGGAAGAAAGCATGAAGGCCACGTTCACATCTCCTGTGGGCGCCGAGTCACACCTCTAGGAATGCTCCTGGTGGCATCCCGTGTCCTGCCCCTCTTACCTCTGTTTCAGAGACTCCCGCTATATGCAAATGCAGATTCAACTTAGAGGAAATGTTTTTTTTTAACAAAGAACTGAGCCAAGTTACAGCTTGCTATCTCGGGGCGATGGTAATATTTGCATTAGTTTAGCGATGAGATGTTGTTTCTTGGAGCAAGAGTTCTCTACACTGACCACCCGCTAGCATCGCCAGTGTGTACCCCACAATCATCAAATCACTGGCTTAAAATCATTTGGTTTAAAGGGTAACTCCACTCTTCCAGGTGATTCCAATATGTCATCAGGGTTGAGAACCACTGCCTTAGATGACAATGGTTTCCTGTTCTTCCCTTTGCACTTTATACAAAGCGCCATTTATGCACATGTACAAAACAAAGTACATGTTACTTCATAGTGATTCCAAAAGGAGCAACAGCTGTAGATGGCTCCTTTAGAAGATGCTTTGTCCTATCGAACCTGAATCCCCTCTTAGTGCCAAATGACACTTTCTGGTAGTGCTGGGGCCTCAGTTCTGGGCCTCTGCCCAGTTCAGCATCCACACTCCTCCAGAAGTTTGTGGCTGACGCATGGACTACTTCAGCTGTCTCTCTTCTAAGAGTCAAGGACAAGCCCAGAGCCTGCACTTACCTCTCTGGCCCAAGTTCAGGAAAGCTGCTCTCCATGCAGTCACCTCTCCAACCTATCCCTGGCTCCCTCACGCCTCTCTCACAGCTTTCCAACCAAGGAGTATACCTCTGCAAGGTATAATTCTTACCTGCCTTCTCCCTGTGCCCTCACTTGGCTCTATGGAGCAAATCTCTGGTGCACACTCTCTGCCCAGCCCCTCAGCTGCTCTTAAACTCCCTAGGTGCCCCTGGTAACAGCAGGAATGACTGTGAGTTTCAATGCAACTTATTCAGCTGGGAGCAGCTGACCAGGACCTGGGCTTGACCTGCATCAACCATATGGGGCAGGCTCTTGGGAATAAGGACTTCTGGGTCATAGGAACATGCTGGGGTTAATTCAGCCCCAAAATAAGACTCATTTGTGACTCAACGATGGTGAGGGCACCTGGGACTGCAGCCCAGGATTGAAGGGTGGGAGAGGGTCAGGAATCTGGTCTTTGGTACTGGCTCCTGGACAGGGAGAGCTCTGTGGCACCCAATGTGGTTCCCCCATCCCCACCCCCCAGCCCCACCCAGTCATCTACCTGCAGGCTTCACATGAATTCCCTTCCTCAACCAGAGATAGCCTCAGCTGGTTGATCTTCCTGAGCCAGTCCCCAGAGGCTCCCCCTCACTCCTTCCAGAGGTGCGGGGAGTCCAATCACACTGTCTGATCACAAGCAGCATCTCTTCCCTGAGTAAAATGCCCCATAGCTAATTGTTCACAACCTGAAGGAAAAAAAGTGTTCCACTATCAAAGCAGAAACATCCCTCATTCAGAAGAGCTGCTAACAGCCAGTTGCTAACTAGGTGTCACTTGAAATTCACAGACACCAGTTCCCATAGCAACCCCCCTCCTCTCCTCCTCCCAACTATCAGAGCCTGCCCCTTATACAAACTGCTTCAAAAGGGGTTCAAAAGAATTCAGTATTTTTTCACGATTTATTTATTTATGCATACAAGAGCTGGGGTACAGGCCAGAGATGCGGGGTTGAGAGGATTCACCAGAGACAGAGTGGGAAACAGAACAGGCAGTTTGACTGAAGCACACGGCTGAGGGGAGCAGCGGGCGAGCCAGGAGAGGTCTGCTGCGCCATGTGGGTTGCTCCCTGGCTGGCCGGGGATTGAACTCATGCTGCAGGGGCTGCGGATTGCTTCACAGTGAAGTGCTTAACCCCTTGTGCCACCAGGGAGGCCCAGAATTAAATATTTTGAAACACATGTTTTAAACATAGCTTTTTGGTAATATCAAGAGGTTCCTCAGTCAGGTAATTTGATGAGAAAGTCCTGTTCCCTTAGGTCAGTGAATACCAAAGTCTGCTCTGACGTAACTGTCAATGGCAGGGAGATCACTTCCCACAGTTGGGGTGGGGTGGGGGCATCTTAGCCTTACCCTTGAACACAATGCAGTTTGGAAATTTTTCCAGGGGCCACAGAAGCCATAGATGCACGATGACGTCAGCATTGGTATGTGCCCTCTGTGGGCCTGAGTCACAGAGTCAACACAGGCCTGCTTTGGACCTCCTTTCTGCCGCCTCAGTGCCTCTCCTCACTCTCTTGGCACCACAGGCAAGATTAAGAGTCTCAGGAAGCTCTCTTCTCCAAGGGCAGGCTATCTGGCCTCTGGAGTGGATGCTCCAGATACATGGGGTTCCTTGAAAAATGAGCGGGCATTTCAGGACAGGAAAAAGGAAATAAACCAGGGCCAGTTTATGGTGCCAGAAAGTAAAGGACATGCTCAGAAAATGAGGGGGACATGTCAAATGATCATAGGAGCCAAGGTCAAAGGGCTTCAGTTGCCAAGACTGGGGAATTTGAGCAACAAAATCACCTGCAAGAAGAGTGGCTTATGCCCTGTAGAATACAACGAATGTGTATTTTGCTAAGTGAAAGAGGCAGACCCCTTGAGCTACAGATTGCGTGAATACACTTACATGACTTCTGGAAAAGGCAAAACTACAGGGAGAGAAAACAGATGTGTGGTTGCCAGAATTAAGGGGTGTAGGGAGTTCATTATAAAGAGGCAGAAAGGGAATTTGGGGAGGTGAGGCGGCTGTTCGTTTCATGACTGTGGTAGTAGATACATGACTATATTTTTGTTAAGATCCATAGAACTGCAAAACTTGAGATGTCAATTTTACATTATGTAGATTTAAAAATTTACCTTATGTAGATTAAAAAAATACTCCCAAAATAGAATACAAATTGTTTTAAATGGATCCAACTCCAATACAGATAAATAATATAACTACACTGAAGGGGAAGCAAGAACTAACCTAAGCACCTTTGGAAAGGATTTTGACCTGATACCACAAGGCTAAAGACAAAAAGAATGTACACAAATACTGTGCTCCTAGTATTTGTTTCTCTTTGGAAGTATTAGAGCAATTCTGAAACTGCTTTTTTATGTAAACTAGGGCTAAACAAATAAGTAAATATTGTAGGTGTTTAGATCCCAGGTTCTCGCTATCAGATAAAGAAGATACAAATAAGAAAGGGGGAGATTAGGATGAATCCTGTCATTTTGGATTGGAATCTGATATATCAGTCTGAATTTATATCTATAGGCATATATATATATATATATATATATAAAGGTATAAAGACATGTAGGTAAGGAAATATAGATGTGTTTATACTAACTCATGTTAGTGTACATATATATGCTACACGTGTGTGTTCTAGATTATACATGTTTATATATATATAAACATATAAACATATATATGTTCCATATATATGTTCCATTCTCTCATAGAGATTAGATGCAATGATGCACAGTGACAATAAGCACACATGGTGCCCAGATCTTCATTTCTAAATAAAAGGAGCCAGGGCTCCTTGGAGAAGTGGTTGATTCCTGGTCTTGGGCAGGGAAACTATAAAAGAGACTAGAGTATCTTGTGGTACCAAAAAGTAAGTGCTCAAAAGAGAATGGGGGGCCTCCCTGGTGGCACAGGGGTTAAAAACAGCAGAGTTTGATCCAGGCAGGCCAGAGAGCAACCCACATGGTGCAGCAGACCTCTCCTGACTCGCCAGCTGCTCCCCTCAGCAGTGTATTTCAGTCAGTCTGCCTGTTCTGTTCCCCACTCTCTGGTGTATCCTCTTCCCCCTCCCCCCTGCATCTCTGGCTTACACCCCAGTTCTTGTATGCATAAATAAATAAATCTTTTTTTTAAAAAAGAGGGAGAGAACAGGAATGTGTCAAAGGACATGGGAGCTACCCTGAAAGAGCTCCTAATAACCAAAACTGGAACAATTTGAGCAACAAATTAAATCATGGGACTGTAACACATAAAATACTCATGAGTTCATATTTAAACAAGTAGATGAGAAAGGATAACTTCTTTACAGAGAAATTTAATTTATATTATTTAATAAATGAGGGAATAATAATGAGAAGAATAAAAGACATTAGACAACATCACATAAAGGTCGTTGCAGGCAGAATCTATTAATGATGTTAAAATAAGTGGGTGAGATTTGAGGTGAATATTTTTGTAGGCTCACAGTTGCTCCCCTGTGATATTTATTAACAACAAGTGGAAAAATAATAACTCTGCAGTGAAGAAATCCAACAGATCCTCTGTAACCATGTGGTCAGGATTAACATCACCAATAAGAAGATGTCACAGTCCCCTGAAATGATGTACTGAGGGCTCATTTCCTTTGGGTTATTCTTTGACAAAAGTACATAACCTCAATCTAATGAGAAAATATTAGCAAAACCTCCAAATGGGAGTCATTTGCACAGTAACCAGAACTCTTCAAAAGTGTCAAGATCATAAAAAACAAGACTGAGAAACCTTGTAGGTAGGAGAAGGCCAAGGAGATGCTACAACAAAATGCAATGAGGTGTCCTGAAGGATCCTGGAGGAGAAAAATGGCATTAAATTATTTGACAGATAGTGAAAATGTAATGAGGTCTGTAGATTAATAAGCAGAATTGTATTCATGTTAATTGAACCATGGGTGGCATAAGATATTATTAACATTTGGGAGATTTGGGTGAATGATTATGGGAGTTCTTCTCCTCCCCCAAGCTTTATTGAGATATAATTGACGTATAAAGTTGCTTAAGGTGTACAACATGATGATTAGATACACATATGTTGTGAAATGAATGCCACAAAAAGGGTTAGTTACATATAACTAGTATGTACACAAATCTTGTAGTCTTCAGTGAACAGATCTACATCCTATTAAATATATTCCTAAGTATTTATGAACATACTTATATATACCTATATATCATGTGTATGCGTGATATCCATAATCATACTCAACTATAAGTGGAAAGTATGGAAGAAAGTAAGGAAGTGCTCAGAAAATGATGGGGAGTAGAAGTCAAAAAAAAATCACATGAAGGGCCTCCCTGGTGGTGCAAGGGATTAAGAGGCAGCCTATGAATTTGTCCACCTCTGCACCACGAGTTCGTTCCCCGGCCAGAGAACTACCCACATGGCACAGCAGACCTCTCCTGACTCGCCCGCTGCTCCCCTCAGCAGTGTACTTTGGTTGATCTGCCTGTTCCGCTCCCCACTCTGTCTCTGGTGAATCCTCTCACCCCCCACACCTCTGGCCTGTACCCCAGCTCTCATGCATAAATAAATACATCTTTAAAAAAAAATTACAGGAGGCACTTGAAAGGGTTTCAACAGGTTAATCTGGGTAATCAGAACACCAAAATAACTAATGATAACAGCGGGTCGTGACTGTTTAAATGTATTGCTAAGTATAGACTTACAGACCTATTTACCTTACATATATGTATATATAGCTAAGTATATGTTTATGTACATATATGTATGTGTAACATGCACACAGACATCTCACTTCTTTTTTTATCCTTTTATCTGTTGAAAGACACTTAGGTTATTTCCATGTCTTGTCTACTATGAGTAATGCTGCAATGAACAGGGGGAAACAGATATCGCTTTTCAAGATCCTGATTTCATTTTCTTTATTTACCTGATATTTCATTGCTGAATCATTTATTTATTCATTTATTTTGAGGAAGCTCAATACTGTTTTCTTTTTCTTTTTTTTTTTTTTTGTGGGACTCTCGCCGGTGGCCGGGGATCGAACTGGCGCTGCAGAGGCTGCGGGCAGCCTCGCAACCCAGCACTCAACCGCTGCGCCACCAGGGGAGGCCCTCAATACTGTTTTCTATAGTGGCTGCACCAATTTACATGCTCATCAACAATACATAATGTACCCTTTTCTCCACATCCGTGCCAACACTGGTTATCTCTTACCTTCTTGATCTGGCCACTCTCACAGGTGTGAGGTAATATCTTATTGTAGTTTTGATTTGCATTTCTCTGATGGGTAGTGTTACTGAGCACCTTTTTATGTACCTGTTGGCCATTTGCATGTATTCCTTGGAAAGCTGCCTATTCAGTTTCTCTTTTTTATGTTATTTTTTCAAGGAGGTAACGTTGGTTTGCAACACTGCATATGATTAAGTGTAGGACCCTACCTCTTGAGATGTATGTTACCACATGGCACCCAACACCAGGGCACCCTTAGTCCTCTACCATTGTTCATTGTTGCTGTCCATTTTTTAATTGGATTTTTGTGTTATGTTGTATGAGTTCTTTCCTACATTTAAAATATTAATCCCTTGTCAGACAGATGGTTTGCAGACATTTCCTCCTATTCCATTGGTTGTCTTTTCATTTTGTTGATGACTTCTTTTGCTGTGCAGAAGTTTTTGTTTTTTTTTAAAAGATTTATTTATACAAGAGCTGGGGTATAGGCCAGATGTGCGGGAGGGTGAGAGGATTCACCAGAGATAGAGCAGGGAACAGAACAGGCAGACTGACTGAAATACATTGCTGAGGGGAGCAGCAGGCGAGCCAGGAGAGGTCTGCAGCACCGTGTGGGCTGCTCTGTGTCAGGTGGGGCTTGAACCGGCGCTGCAGAAGCTGCTGACAGTTTCACAGCGCTGTGCTCAACTACCTGTGCCACCAGGGTGGCCCTGTGCAGAAGTTTTTAGGTTGATGTAGTCATCGTGATTGATTTCTTATTTTGTTGTCATACCCAAAAAATTACTGCTAATAGCAACATCAGGGAGCTTCCTCCCCTATGTTTTTGTTCTAGGGGTTTTATGGTTTCAGAGTTAGTTACATTTAAGTCTTTAATTCATTCAAGTTAATTTTTGTGAGTGATATAATATGAATCCAAGTTCAGCTTTCTGCTTGTGGTTGGTTCTCCTGTTTCCCACTTACTGGAGATTACCCTTTCCCCACTGAATATTCTTGGTTCCTTGTCAAACATTAGTTGACTGCATATGCATGGATTTATTTCTGGGGTCTCAATTCTGTTCCATTGGTGTATATGTCTATTTTTATGCCAGTATCATATTGTTTTGATTTGGTGAGCTTTGTAGTATAATTTGAAATTGAGAAGTATGATACCTCTATTTTTGTTCTTTCTCAGGGTTGCTTTGACTGTTCAGGGTCTTTCCTGGTACCATATAAAGTGTAAGATTTTTTTTTTTCTTTTTCTTGGACTATATCATTGGACTTTTGATAGAGATTACATTGACTCTCTAGTTGACTTTTGGTAGAATGGAGATTTTTAGCAATATTAATCCTGATTCAGAAACACAAGTTATTTTTCCATTTATTTGTGTTTTCTTTAATCAAAGTCTTTTAGTCTTCAGTGAACAGGTCTATCACCTTCTTGGTTAAATTCATTTCTAATATTTTATTGTTTTTGATGATATTGTAAATGGGATTGCTTTCTTTTTTAAAAGATTTATTTGTTTATTTATGCATAGAAGAACTGGAGTGTAGGCCAGAGGTGTGGGGGGTAAGAGGATTCACCAGAGAGAGTGGGGAACAGAACAGGCAGATCTAATGAAATACACTGCGGAGGGGAGCAGTGGGTGCGACAGGAGAGGTCTGAATTGCCATGGGGGTTATCTCTCTCGCCAGATCAAACTCAGACCTCAGCACAATAGGGTGATAGTGCTGAGACTTAATCCCTCCATTACCTGGGAGGTCCAAGATTGTTTATTACTTTTTATATCTTTCATTGTGAGTGTATAGAAATGCAACTGATTTCTGTGTATCGATTTTGTATACAAGTTTACTGAATTCAGTGATGAGTTCTAACATTTTTGTGGTTGGGTTTTTCTCTATATAAGACCATGTCATTTGCAAACATAGACAATTTTACTTTCTGATATGCATGCCTTTTATTCCTTTTTCTTGACTAATTGGTCTCTCTAGGACTTCCAGTACTACGTTGAATAGCATTGGTGAGAGTGGGTATTGTTATCTATCCCTGATCTTTTTTTCTTTCTATCCCTGATCTTAGAGGAAAAGCTTTTAATATGTTCTCAAGTGTGTTGCTAGCTGTGGGCTTGTCTGACATGACCTTTATTATGTTGAGGTACATTTCTTTCTATATCAATTTTGTTGTGTTTATTATAAAAGAATGTTACATTTATCAACGCTTTTTCTCCATTTATTGAAATACTCATATCATTTTTACTTTCATTCTATTAACATGGTGTATTACATTAATTTATTGATTTATTTTTGAAACGTCGTTGCATCCCAGGGATAAATCCCACCTGATTATGGTGCATGGTCCTGTGATGAATCAGTTTGCTAATAGGGCATTGGTGTCAGGACAATTTTGGTCTTATAAAATAAGTTTGGGAGTATTTGCTCCTCTTCAATTTTTTGGAAGAGTTTAAAAGAATTGGTGTTAATTCTTTGAACATTTTGTAGAATTTACTGCTAAAACTATGTGATCTTTGGATTTTCTTTGCTCGAGGTTTTTGGTTACTGATTCAATCTCGTTACTTGTTACTGATCCGTTCAGATTGTCTATTTCAATGTTGGTAATTTATATGTTTCTAGGAATCTGTGTCTTCTAGACTACCCAATTCTTTGGTGTATAATTGTTTTAGTAGTTTTTTTTTTTATGATCCTCTGTATTTCTGTGGTATCACTTGCAATGTCTCCTCTCTTAAGCTTTCAAATCTCGTGACATTGCACTTTGCCAAGATAGGTGCTGAAGCTGTTTCTGTTTCCCCAGGGTGATACTAAGTCCTCAAGTTCTTGCTCTCTCACTGACCCACTTCTGGGCTTTGTGCCATGCTCACTAGTCATCTGTCAACGCTCACTCTTATTGTCATTAGAAGTGCACACAGGAAGCTGGCCATGGGGTGGGGATGCGTGTGGGTGTGGTACACAGAACACTCGGCCAGTTGGGAAGATCCAAGGGTGAGGTGTCCTCACCCTCATGGGCTAGGCTCTCAGTGGACTCCATGACCCATTTAGTCTGATCCATGTCCCTTTGGTAAGTTCAGAGTTCTAGCTGCTGTTCTCCCAGCCACCCACCCGCCCCTGTCATGACTCAATACTCTGTAAGGGGTGAGAGAGAAATGGGTCTCTTTGGCCATGTCCTGCCCAGCTGGGGTAGCCAGGTGCTCACTCACATGTTTTCATTTTCCCCCGGGGGAGAAATCATAAGTAAAGACAGGGCCCAGGGCCCTGAGCTCTGCCCCCTTGGAGAGAGTTGTGTGGCTATAGTCAAACTTCCTTTCACCCTCTCCAGCGTGTCCAAACTTGGATTTAGTTTTGCTCCAGTAGCATGGTGGAATTTATGCTGGTCTTCCTCAGAGCCTCTCTCATCATGGGTGAGTGTCTAGGAGTGTCCTCCAGGCATTCTCTGACCCTGTTCAGAGGAACTGGAGCTAGTTCATTGGTCAGTTCAAGGTCCACAGCTGACCTGACAGGGTCACCTGACATACAAAGGTAAGACTCCTTTTGGGTCCCCTTGGTGTATGGTACTGATCTCACAGGTCCCACAAAGGCACTTTCATCCATGCATAGATGCCAAATTGTTGAGGGGGGATACCAGTGAGGGATGTCTTATTTGGCCAACTTACTGATATCAGTCCTTTGTGGGAATTCTTTGCACTATTTTTAAATTTGTTTTCAAATTTAAAATTATTTAAAAATTAAATGTTGGAAAAATAAAGACAGAGAGAGTGCACAATATGCTTTTATGTAAGAAAGTGGAAGAAATTTTATTGTATTTACATATAGAAGCACTGAGAAGAATAAATGAGAAATGAATAAAAGTGGTTACTTAGAGGAGAGTGAGTGGAGAATGTGTGGGAAGGGCAGAGTGGCGTGGAGACTTCTCTGTATATAATTTTTAAATAGTTTTGCCTTTTGAAGCATATAAAATACAGTTTGTATTCCCTATCAAAAAACAAACAAAAAACTACAAAATGAAATAGATCACCTTGTAGTTCATACTGCTAAGATATTTTATCTCATGGTTTCTCATCATTACAGTATAAAGTACCTACTGTTATTGTATCATTTCCTTTATACATATGAGAAAATGGAGGCACATATGTGCAAATAATTTATTCAAAATCATCAGTTAATGGGACCAGAATCTGTGTGACTTACCCACAAGCAAAGTAGATTTCAGAAAATCATCAGGAAAAGAAACACATGCTACTAGAGCCAGAAAGTGAAAGGGAGTTTAGTTCTAGAAGAAGGCTAGCTTCCCACCACACACACACACACACAAATTCTTCAAAATTTGTGTATGTTAAGGTCCATTCCTTGTGCTGTAAATGCTCTGGATCTTGACAAGTTGTATAATGTCATGTAGCCATCACAGTAAACAGGTACCCTGCAGAACAGTGGCACATCCTAAATATCCCCCATGCTACCCTGATTCATCCCTCCAATCCCAAAGCTCCTGGAAATTCACTGATGTTTTAACTGTCTCTAATTTGTCTTTTCCAGAATGTCACATACTGCAATCATACAGTATGTAACCATTTTAAGTCTGGCTTCTTTAAGCAATATGCACCTAAGTTTCTTGTATGTCTTTTGATGGTGTGCTAGCTCATTTATTTTTAATGCTGAATAGTTCATTGTATGGATAGACCACAGTTTGTTTATCCATTCACATATTGAAAGCCATCTTGGCTGCCTCCAGATTTTGGCAAATGTGAATAAAGTTACTATAAAATTTGCATGTGAATTTTTATTTAGATGTAAGTTTTCAGTTCAATTGGTTAAATACCTAGCAGCACAAATGTTGGATCATATGGTAAGACTATGCTTACTTTTGTAAGAAATTGCCAACCTATCTTCCAAAGAATCTTTTTTCCCCCTCAAGTTTCCAAAGTACCTCACATTTATTTTTGTGTTTGGAGTAAAAACAAGCTCATTCAGCCATCATGACCTGAAAGGTCTGAATCACTTTTATAATGAAAAAAAGGGCCTCTCTGGTGGCCTACGGATTAGTTCTCAGTGCTATCAAGCTAGCTAGCCACTGAGACATGAGTTGGATCCCAGCCAGGGAACTAACCCACATGATGCAGCAGACCTCTCCTGTCTCGCCCACTGCTCCCCTCAGCAGTGTATTTCAGTAAATCTGCCTGTTCTGCTCCCCGTTCTGTCTCTGGTGAATACTGTCACCATCCCCCGCCGCCCCCCCCACCTCTGGCCCACACTCCAGTTCTTATATGCATAAATAAATAAAATAAATCTTTCAAAAAAGATGTTAAATGGTATAAATGAGTTTGAGAATTTCCTTTCTTATCATATGCTAACTAGCTTATTATATTTTATATAAAGTAAGACCTAGACTCAAATTTTCTCTATTTACCAAATGCCTTTACTGCCCCACAAGGTCTTCAGCATGCTAGAGTTTATCTTTCCATCAGCCTGAGAACAATTGAACAGAAAGCTATTTTTACATAAATATAAATTATTCCCTCTCTTCCTTTATCATGTATATAACACACATAATCAAAACCACAAACACCATGTTTTTGATTTTGGGTGTTTTTTACCCTATGGCCTAGATGCCAGGGGTCTTTATTCTTTTCTTTCTAAATTATGCTAAAATCTGATTTTTAAAAAAAAGATTTATTTATGCATGCAAGAACTGGGTTATAGACCAGAGGTATGGGGGTTGACAGGAGCTACCAGAGACAGAGTGGGGAGCAGAACAGGTGGATCCACTGAAATATACTGCTGAGGAGAGCAATGGGCAAGACAGGAGAGGTTTGCTTCACCATGTGGGTCACCTCCCTGGCCAGGGATTGAGCTCATGCTACAGTGGCTGCGATTGCTTCATAGTACTGACACTTAACCCCTTGCACCACCGGGGAGGCCGCTAAAATCTGTTTTGGAGTGTACAGTTGAGTGGCATTGGGAATACTGAAATGGCTGTGCAGCCGTTCACCACCCTTCTTCAGAAATTTTCCATCAAAACACAATATATTAGAGGCTGTTATATTAAGTACCTCATTAAGATAGTAATAGCTGAAGTAATGTAGACAGAGTAACATCTAACTTCTCAGCTGCTGTATTCAAGAATCTAATAAAATGTCCCTTTTTGAAAAATCTCTTCCTATTTTATCATTCCTTGCAAATCTGTAGTGATATTACTTTAGGAAAGCATAAGACAGAAAACAAATCCTTTGGTCCCCGCTGGTATCTAACAACCCAATTTTATAGCAAGGTAAATTTTTTATAGCCCTCCAAGCTCATTAAAACTAAATTCTTCCTGCTGCTCTATCTTTTGGACAGGTATGTAATTAAGATAGATGGTTTGTGATCCTAAGAGTCCCTTATAGGGAAATGTTCTGGCCAAATTCAGTTCATTCCATTATACTGTACTTTTATATGTCTCTTAGCATCATACTTCTTAGCTGTGTACATAATATCAAATGGAAGTCACTTTCCTTCCTAAAATGTTATCTACCATTATCCATTAAGGAAGTTATAACTCTGAGATGTCTGAATTTTACTGCTCACTGAATTGACCATTTTTTCTGGTACTAAGTGTTAGCATTAAGACACTGAAATAGAAGTTGAATTGTGTGGCAATTACCTTTCACTTATGTATTTTCTAAGAATTTTGTTATCCTGGGAAGACATGCCTGACGATCTTGGTAGATCCTGGTATCCAAAGCTCCACCTGGTTCAGAACTTAGCACTGTTCTTGGATATTGTAAGGTGGGAATGGAGCACGCAGGATGAAGAAAAGGGGGGTGTCCAAAGTCTCTGTACAACAGTGGACACCATCCCTTCCCTCCTCCTCTTTGGTCACCAGGCAAAGGGCTGAATGCAATGGAAGGGATTGCCCTGTCCAGGGAGGGATGGCTGGCACAGTCAGAGGGCAGTTGCCATGCAGGCTCTGGGTTCCTCAGGTGAGGGCCACCCCTCAATTCCCACAAAGTAGTCCTTACATCCATTTTTCTCATTCCTGATTGAATGGTTTCTTCATCACTTCACCTCTTCATCTCTTCTCCAGCCTAGTCTAAAACAATAACTTCTAATCCTCCAGAGCGAATCCTACACTTAAGTCCTGCCTTTTGCAAACCTTTGGTCTATGCTTAACAATATCTAGTCTGAAAGTCTTTGAAAATTGCCACTATGAGATTTCTCTCTCCTCTGCCTTCTACCTGGCCTGGTCACATCTCACACTCAAGGCAACAGCAAACCACAGGGGCTTGAAAAGAACTACCAAGAACAAAAAGGGGGTATTTTTGGTTAAGACTGCAAAAACATTGTCTCACTGTGATGTAAAGAAGTTGGTTTTCCATGACTGAAATAAAATATAGTCAGTTTCTCCACTTAGAAAATTGACTTGTAGAACAGTCGTTCCTCTCCAGCCTCAAAGGATTGTCTCCTTTACAACAAAGAACCCAGGGGCCTCCCTGTGGCACAAGGGGTTAAGTCTCAGCACAGTGAAGCTACTGGCAGCCACTGCAATCCAAGTTCAATCCCTGGCCTGGGAGGTGATCCACATGGGGCCGCAGACCTCTCCTGTCTCGCCCACTGCTGCCCTCAGCAGTGTATTTCAGGAGATCTGCCTGTTCTGTTCCCCACCCTGTCTCTGGTGAATCCTCTCACCCCCACACCTCTAGCCTATATCCTAGCTTTTGTATGCATAAATAAAATAAATCTCTAAAAATAAATAAATAAAACAAAGAACTCAGTAATTGAATTGGCTATTAAGTTCGTATGAGGAAAATATTGTTAGAATCAGGATCAAACCTGGTTGCATATTTGGATCACATGAGAGGTCTATTAAAAAATGCCAAAAATAGGGCCTCCCTGGTGGCACAAGGGGTTAAGCACAGCACTATGAGGCTATCTGCAACCTCTGCAGCATGAGTTCAAGTTCAATCCCCGGCAGTTCAAGTTCAATCCCTGGAGCAACCCACATAACACAGCAGTATCCCAGTTCTTGTATGCATAAATAAATAAATCTTTTTTAAAAATGCCAAAAATAGGATGCCTTTGACCACCTCTAGAAAGCTTGATTTGTTGACCTGGAGTGGAGTTATTTGATTAAGTTCCCCAGGTACTCAATATAGGGCAGAAACCTCCAAGTATTCTGTCCAGGTACAAAGGAAATCACCCACACTCCTCTGGGTCTTCTAGGCTGGCAAAAAATCAAGCATCAGACAGATTGCAAAAGTCAAAAGGAAGTATAGAGGTAACATATATCTCCTGTATATGTATATCCTACATACATGGCAGAGACCCAGCAGGACTGAATAACTCCCCATGTGGCTTCAGACACCGCCTTCCATCTTCAATAGCTTGATAAGACAGAAGGACTTTAGGAAGGAGAAATGGGGAGGTCAGTTGGGGAGGTTGACAGTAGACAGAGGTTCCTGCTTGCTACTTTTGCTTAAGACAGAGCCGGAGGTGGGGGTGGGGGAGGGCAGAAATGTGTTCTCGAAGAAGAAATCCCTTGTTAGAGAACTTAGACACTTCAAAATGAGCAAAAATTCAGCATTTAAAAACAGGGGATCTGGCGTTTCAGGTCTCATCTGTTGCCCAACTGGTCAATATAGTCTGAGAACATGGTCCTCAAGGTGGCTTAGATCATTTATGACTAAGTAATTCAATCCTTCAAAGTGGTTCATGAATCTACTACAGAGAAAATGTGGCTCACAGAATCAAAATTTTAAAAACTTCGTTTGTAATCTGGAGTTTGATTTATCCTGACTTTGGTCAAAGCACCATGTTAGGCACCATGGAAAAGGGAAGATTTTTTTTGTCCTGGAGTTCCTTCAGCATAACCCGGGACACTTTGGGGATAATATTTAACAAATACATCTTCATTGAATTGGTATCAGCTGGTGCTTTGTAGATGGCTGAGGAGAAAGGGATTGTCAATTTGTCCTTGTTTCTTGAGAATTCCTGGGCTGATCAGCTGTGTTTTGATATTTCATCTATTCTTAAGCCTCCAGGCAGGCAGACCAAACTTCTAGAAAGTCTAATGCTGCTTGAGTGCAACTGATCCACAAAGGTGTACATAAAACACTTTTGCCTTTGTTGGATCCCTGTAATGCCTTTTATTCTCCATTGATTTTTAAATTTACCAGGGACATTGAAACACTTTCAGAACAAATCTTGGGAGAACAGAATTGAGTCACACAAGATTTGCTTGATTTCTCTTTTTCTCACTGAGAAACTTTACTTCTCTTTTCAACATTTCCACCTATATGATAAAGATGTCCTACCTTTAGAGAGAATAAAAAATAAGCTGATAGTGTCTTTCGCTTCTAGTCTCTCACAGAATAAGATGGCTTCACTACCTGTCTCCACACACATTTGTTTTCAAAAAGCTACTTTGAACCTGCAAATAGTAATTAGACTCCACCTCTTTCCTGCGGGGTGCATGAATTTCACCTCCTTTATAGATCCTGAGGTCCAGGCTCAGAGACTTGGTTACTAGTGGAATGCCACAGGCAAGGCTTTATAAGAATTCAAATGGGTTGGGCCATTCCTAATCTGCCCATGAGACCGTGTGGTCAGGAGTTGCTCTCAGTGGCATATCCTGGTGGCCATGCTAATGAGCACGTGTTGGTTTATTCAGTCATTCATTCATTTATTCATTCACCAAACATTTACTGAATACCTACTATGTGCTACTGCCTGGAGGCTCAAGGAAGGATCTGGCCCTTTCCCTGAAGTTAAGTAGCTGACCAGGAGTGGGAGGGCTGAATTATAAAGATGCATGATAACACACTCCCCAGGGCTTAAGCAGACACAGGAGGATTTCTTAGATGAGGCTGGACTAGAGTTAAGCCTTTAATGTTTAGAGCAAGGGGGAAGGTTATTTTACGTGAAGTCGCCTTGAGAGTGGGGCCAGAGCACCTGGGGCTTTCCATACCTTGCCAAAGTGTTAGATTGTTTTCTGTAGGGAGAAGGAAGACCTAGTCGGTTTGCCTGCCCACAGGACTCTAGAGCGTCAAATAGAAACTTAACATAATTAGCTGATGTGTTAAGTCCCTTCCCACTTAGACAGATCCAGAAAACTGGATACTAAATCAACTATCTAATGCAATGAAGATGCATATGTCGACTGTGTGAGTGAATTAATTGCCAGGTGAACAGCTTAAGACAGAGAATCTACACTTCATGATGGTCTAGAAATGATATTGAACTCCCAAGGAATAGCTTCTCCTTTACCCTGGCTCAGAGCCACGCCTTGTTGGAGAGGACATAGTTGTATCTCACTGGTGCCAGGTCACCAGAACTTGCAGTAAGTCTGACTTTTGGGGTTCTGGGGGAAACTGATCAAGGGAGGTGGTTTGCTGAAGTCATTCTGCTGTGAAACAGCTGGGGGCCTGAGATGGAATGAGGGATGGTGCCAGGAGAAGGTACTCACTGCCTGAAAAATGGGGAGAAATTGTTGATTAATGCTTTTTAGATAGTGAAGAAGTATTTACTGAGCACATACTTTCTAAAGCTCCTTGGGTAAAGATCTACAGAAGTGGATTAGTTAAGGTCAGCACCGCCCTTTCCTTCCTGAACTGCTTACCCTTTGGTGACCCTCAAATACTTCCTGGGTCTTTGTGACAACTCTCTCCTGCCCTTCTCCCTTGACTGACGCCTTCCGCATCTCCAGCCCTAAGTGAGAGTACTTCACTCTGTTTTCCTTGACCTGGTCTAGCTCTTACTCTCCTTTACCTGCATACAGCCCACTTCCAGGCCTCCGTTCCCAACCCCTACTTCCCACTGCTTGTTGGGGCATTTCCACTGAAAAGTGCCATCATTACCTTATCTTCCAGTGGACTGTCAGCAGTTCTCATCAAAAACAACTCATAGGGGCCTCCCTGGAGGCCTAGGGCTTAAGTCTCAGTGCTATCACTATATCACCGCTACAGTCTGAGTTTGATCCCTGGCCAGGGAGCTAATCCACATAAAGTCTGCCTGTTCTGCTCCCCACTCTGTCTCTGGTGAATCTTCTCACCCCACCACCCCACACCTCTGGCCTACACTCCAGTTCTTCTCCACACAAAACAAACAAACCAACTAACCCCCACAACTCTTTCCCCATTGCCTTTATTGGTGCTCCAAGGAATAGGCCTGAAATCTTTGACGTATCAACACACTTCATCCCCAAGTCTAGGAGTTCTTCTCTGGAAATTTCTTCCCTGTCTTCTGCTGCAAAACCACCCCCACCCCCACTCTTGGCTGGTTCCCAGGCTGCAGGTTTCTGTCTCCGTTCTCCAGGGCCACTGGAGTGCTCGCTGTTGGATGCAGGTGTCATTCCATCCATTTTGAGGTGTCCAAGTACTGCTTGATTACCTTGAGGCCCTGACTTTGGGCTTTGATGCCATTTCCACCGTCTGTTCCCACCCCACTTCCTTGTGTGCATCCTGTTGACCTCCTACAGGCTGCCTGTCAGGAACACTGGACCGCCTCTCTACGCAGTCCACGCTCCCTATTCCCCTTGAATGTGCTCCTGCAATTAAGTCCATTATTTCTAGAATAGCTTAACCTCAGCCAAACTCCCTACAAAGACTCCTTTGGCCAGTACTGTCTCCTTTGGATTTGCAAGTAGCATCCCCCTCACTACTGCTTTTTAAAGTCTTTTTTATATATTGTTATTTGAGTTACAGAACTTCCAAGTGTCTATTTGATTTGACGTGGCAGCAAATACTGATTTATTAAGTACAGCTGTGTGACATTTCCTTACTTGTTCCCCTCGGCAAGCTCCACAACCGGTGGGGTGGCTTTGTTCCTCCCCATTTTACAGACTAGGAAACAAAAGTTTTTGCCTAAACTCTCAGCTGCCCAGCAGCATCCAACAGTTCCCCTGGAATGGGCCTCAACCAAGTATCAGCAAAATGGCTCCTAATCCCAGTCCTATTCCCTTCAGCTGCGTGACCTTGGGCACATCATTGTCCTGCCTCTCCAACCGGGCATTTATTATTCTTCGCTGTAAATGGCGCCATAATCTTACTCCTCTGCACCAGTGTCTCGACACAGAAGGTGCTCAATAAATATTTGCAGGTAGATTGTGCTGGAGGGAAAGTCAGGCCTTGAGTATTTGGGGGAGAAAAAGACTGCGAGGAAGGTGAAGCAGAAAACCGGCTTCAGGTGCTGTGTGCAAGGGCGGGAGCCCGGAAGGGTTCCTGGGGACGGGGTATTTGAAAGATCCAGGGCTCGGAAGAGAAAAACACTCCGGGATGGCTAAGGGGGGGTGGGGGGACATTCCGATCCGGGGAAGAGTGTGGACCAAGCCTCGTTGCAGCGGAGTCTGGGGCCTGAGGTGGGGTGGGGCGGAGGAAGGGCGCGTCCCGGGCCGGAGTGCGGGTGGAGGGTGCCAGGGTGCCGGGGTGCCAGGGAAAGCGTGTCCCGAGGGGCCGTGGGCGGCGCGAGGGCATCAAGGAGTGTAGGGCGGCTCCAGACGAGCTGTAAGAGCCGGGGGCGGGCTCGCCGGGGAGGCGGGGGTCGGGGCGCCTGACCGCCCCCTCCCGGCCCCAGGTCCGGCCCAGCCCCTCCTCCGGGGCGGGCGCGCGGCGGGGCGGGGCGGGGCGGGGCCGGTGCTCGCCCGGCCTTTTGGCGGCGCCGCGGCCCCTGCACTCGGCCGGGCTCTCTGGCTGCGGCGGGAGCGGGAGCGGGAGGCGGCGGTAAGTGGCCCGGGGGTGGGCGCGGGGCACGTGTGCGCGGGACCCCGGCCTCGGGGGAGCCGGGGCGGCGCCGAGGGCGGCGGGACGCGGGGGCTTGGGCTTCGCAGGTGCCGACGCGCGCCCCAGAGCTCCGCGGGTTGCAGCGCCCGCCGCGGGGCGCGCGGCTCCCGGGCTGGAAGGGGCGCGGCGGGCGCGGGTCTGCCCAGGGCGCCCCGCCGGGAAGGCGTGCGGAGCATCTGGCGGGGATTCCTGGGGAACCCGCGTCGGGGTGGGTCTCCGGAATCCCCTTTTGGTGAAGAAATTGACCATCTTCCTACCGCGACCCGCAGAGTCGAGTGACAGCTGGGAGTGAGCCGGCGCCACTCGGACCCAAAGGGCGCATCTCAGTCCGCGTCCTGCCCTTTCTTTTACTGCATTTCTCACGTGTTTGCTCAGACCATCCCTTGCAAAGAAAGGGATTTGGTCTCCCCTCTCTCCTGGCCCTCCGCACCCAGTTGGGTCTCTGCTGGAAGCCCCCGCCCCACGTTTAGCACACGTCCTGGCTTTCCAAGGGACTTTTCCAAGTTGCATCACTGTTTGGCCTCTGGACAGGTACTTGGCTGTCAGGTTGGAGTTAGTTACACAGGATTTGAAAAAAAAAAAAAAAACCTGCATAATTTATTATGTGAGTACCCCTTCATCTCAAGGAAGCGGCGCCCTTCCAAGGCTGCTCAAAACACATTGGGGAGACTTTGGTTCTCAGACTTGGCCACACAACTAGAGAGTTCTGCAAAACACTGATCACCTGCAGAGACCCTAATTAGGTTGGTCTGGGGGCCGCCGGGACAACGGTTTTGTAAAAGCCCAGGTGATTGTAATGTGTAGCCACGTGGAAGAACCTTTGCAAAAAAAAAAAAAAAACTTTGCAAAAGCACCCACAGCTGCTTTTTGAACTGGAGAAGCTCAGGCCTCATGGAAAGTCATGTCAGGCACCCTTGGCTCTGCCTTCTCAAAGCCACAGCTGCACCTGAAGAGCCTGTGGGTTGGTGCTTTCCAGCTTAGACTGCAGAAAGGGCCTTTTTCTGGAGTTTCTTTTGTTACTACTTCTGTTTACCATAAACATTGCCAGGACACTTTCTGCCTAGGAGGTGGTAGTGTAGGAATTAAAGCCATCCAGTCCTTCTAAGGGTCAAGGTTATAATCCAAGGTTGACCTATTCTGGGAAAACCAAGTGATAATTTGATTTGTCCTATTTGAAAAGGATTTCAGTTTAAAAGGAAGCAAAGCACGTTTTTCATCCATCAATCTTTAGACCACCTGCCACAGATAATGATTTTTACATTGATGTGTGGGGTATTTCCCTTTAAGAAAGCAAGCTAACAAGATCATTAAGTTTTTGTGATTGGTACTATGTAAATGTGTGTGCATGTGTGGGTTAAACTCATTCCTGATGTGTGATTGTAGTGGCAGGAAGGGCCACAGTGCAGGTTTTCTGTGATCCCAGCAGACGGGGGTAAGGCAGGAGTCAGAGTCCTGGAGCCCTCAGTGGCTTTTGCAGGCTTTTATTGGGATTAACCAGGTACATACCAGCAAGTCTTCACCCTTTCTGAGCTCTCCCGCCTTCTCTGGTGTTCTTTCTGCTTCTGTTCCCTCTTGGTTCTGATTCTCCGCTCCTACTGGCGTCCCGGTGACGCCACCCTTAAAAGCCCAGTCTCAGCCCAGGTGAATCCCATCTACCTATGCCCATACCCTATTCCAGGTGCCCGCCATCAGGCATGCATTCGGGACTGCAGGGTTCCGTCATCCATCCTAATGGTGGGAGGGCAGAAAAGCCTGACACTTTTACCTTACCCTACAGTGTTGAAGCCCTGCAGATGTAACAGTGTTGATTCTTGATAGAATAATATCAGTTTAAGGAATTAGTGCCTCACAGTAACCTTAACCAATTGTCAAATGATTTTAAAAATGATAGGGAAATGGAACTAAGGAAAAACTGAACCTGTGCACATATTAACTGAATTTGATCTTGTGTGTTTTATTAAAGTGTGTCTTTAGTATCTTATTAAACATGACACAGTCTCCTGAGATCTTAGTTAATTCACTGTTCTACCCAAGATTGATGTTTTTATTGGAATCCTACCAGGATATTGCTACCTGGTCACAAACCAATGGATTTCTATTTTTGGGGGGCGGCCATTGGTCCCATACATTGCATTTTTACTAGCAGTGTGGTGACATACTTTCAAGAGAATGCTCTCCAGAGGTGGAGGAATGTTTGTGTTCATATCTAGCTCCTAAGGTGGTTCAAAGGAACATTCACTTGGAAATATAAAAAACTGTATTTCTGCCCAATTGGTTTTTCTCTTCCCACCCTTCACTACCAGACTCTGCCCCATCCCTGCATTCAATTGCTGGACGTGGCCGCTGTGGGAGTCTTAATAGTCTTGGCCCAGAAAGGAGGTTACGTGGAGTCCATGGTCTTACCCGGTGGCCCCTGACCTGAATCCTCAACTTTGGGGAACAAGACCATATGGAAAGTGTTTTCCTATTACTGATTTTTTTTTTTTTAAAACCAGGCCAACAAAATGAAGCCTTGTTATATTGAATGGTTTGCTAACTTGTGAATCTTGTCTCCATTTTGGGGAATGTTGATTGGGAATGTTACTGTACTGTTGGTATCTGAAAAGTCGTACCTGAACAGCAATAGTTACACTGTGAATGTAATAGGAAATTCTGGCAAAGAGAAAAAGAAACAGTGAGTAAGGGTGGACCTTCACAGATCTATTGAAACATTTGTCACTTGGGAAAGCAGCTATAATATTTGAAAGTGATTAGAAGAAGCTAAGTCAACAGGAAAAAAAGGAGTGAGTGACATCTTCATTTGGGAGAAGTATATTGGAGGAGTGAGCTTTGATTTGTGTTGTGTGTTGTATTGGCTTCCTTACCCACCCCCTTTCTTTAAGTAGGTAGCTTGGGGTGAGGGGTGGTTAAAGAAATCTAATGGTGGAGCAAAAAAAAAAAAAAAGATATTTAATGGCCTCCTTAACTCTTTCCCCCTGAAACTCATTTATCTCAGAGATGCCATTGACCTTTTTAAAAAACACAGTTGATTCCGTGATTTTCCTTTCTTTTCCTCCTCTGATCCTGACACTAAAGGGCAGTGAAATGGCTGAGGGGTTGGCATCAGAGGACAAATACAAAGTTCAAGGGGAACTGAAGATTGGGTAATTTCCCCTGAACAAGTGCTTATTATTTTATTCTTTCATGTGACATTGTTATTATCAGGAAACAAATTATGACAAGAAAACCCTGGAAGTGGAAAAGAAAAAAGATTTGCTGGGAGTAGCATTAGGGTTGACTGGTCTTCACCTAGGGGGACTGTTACTGGAGTTTTCATTTAAACACCCCGTGCTAACCTCCTCTGCCTACCTCTTCACGAGCTGTTCCCCAGCTCCCAAACCAGTATCCCTGGGAAAGAGAATGCTTCCTCTTAAATTCACAGCAGGGTTTTGTTTTTCATTTTTTAATTTACTCATTTAACAAAGACTTATAAAACCCCCACTACTGGCAGGCCTCTGTATTCCTCAGAGAGTTCTTCGTAAACAGGTTACAGCCCCTGACTTAGGGAGCTTGATGTTCGGTGAGAATGTAAACTGGCTTACAATGACTTGTTGTTGTTAATTATTCATTTATGTATGCATCCAAGAACTGGGGTATAGACCACAGGTGCAGGGAGTGAGAGGATTCACCAGAGACGGAACAGAACAGGCAGACTGACTGAAATACACTGCTGAGAGGAGCAGAGGGTGAGACAGGAGAGGTCTGCTGAGCCATGTGGTCAGCTCCTTGGCTGGGGATTGAACTCATGCGGCAGTGGCTCACGATAGCTTGATAGCTCTGTGTCTTTAACCCCTATGCCACCAGGGAGGTCCTACAATGACTTTTGGGAACTTTTATATAGATGTCCTCTCTTATCTGCGTAGAATAAGTGCCAAGACCCCCATTGATACTGGAAACGTGGATAGTACCAAACCCTATAGATATATTTTTTCCTGTATGTACATACGATGATAAAGTTTAATTTATAAATTAGGCACAAAAAGATTAAAGAAATAACAAATAATAAAATAGAACAACTATAACCATGTACTGTAATAAAATATATGTGAATATAATCTCTCAAAATAGATTAACTGTCGGTAATGCTTTGGGACTACAGTTGGCTGGGGGTAACTGAAACAGCTGAAAGCAAAACCGTGGATAGAGAATCTACCATAATCACGATGGACAGAAGAACTGGGGTTGGGAGGAGCCAGGTATCACCTGGCAAGCCTCACCTGGATAGTTACCTCCTCAATCCGTTGATACTGAGCACAAGAAAGTTTTAGTCTGGTTTAAATAAGATTTCATTTTATTAGGTGCCTATGTCAGGTTTTAAATGACTGATTTCAGATGCTTTGCTTTTTTTAAATTTTTTTTTTTTAAATTTATTTAAACAAGCACTGGGTACAGTCAGAAGCGCGGGAGGGTGAGAGGATTCACCAGAGCCAGAGCGGGGAGCAGAGCAGGCAGAAGGACCGAAGTACACTGCTGAGGGGAGCAGCGGGCGGCAGGAGAGGTCTGCGCGCCATGTGGGACCCTCCTCTGGTGGCCGGGGAGCAGCCGGGGATCGAACCAGTGCTGTAGAGACTGCGGGCAGCTTCACAACCCAGCGCTCAACCGCTGCGCCACTGGGGAGGCCCTGAATTCAGATACTTTTCTGATGGAGGAGAGGGAAGAGCTTGTGCTGAGACCCTGCAGAGGGGAAGGGAGGAGTGAAGAAAGGAGACCCAGTTCTGGCAAATGCTTTAACCCAGCAGCACAGGGAGATTACCTGGAGTTAGCAAACTGGTGGAGAATGTGGCTACACTTACTAATGGCTACAGCTGCAGCAGCTGGGAGGAGAGTACAAATCATTGTGTGAAAGCAGCAGCAGTACTTTAAGAGCAAGTGCTTCGGTCCCTGTCTGGGACTCCAGCCGGTGGGTAGATGTTCAGTCTATATCGCACTGTTGGTACTTTAGCTCAGGGTTCCTTGGACAGACTGAAAACTGGACTTCACACTGTTTTCCCCTTGGACAGGTGGTTTCCAAATAGCTGACCCACAGGGCTAATAACCCCAGGGTTGTAAGAGTGGTTACCACTTGTTTATTGACCAAGCGCCAGGTAGCAGGCTAGCCCTTGTCCATTTCTCTGAAACCTGTACGTTCCCAAGAGGTAGGTGGCAGTGGACTCATTTTATAGATGAAGAAACTGAGACCGAAATGTCATCGGGGAGAATCAGATGGAGGCTGGAGTGGGGGTGTGTGTGAAGGAATTCACCAGAGACAGTAGAGAACAGAACAGGCAGATGTATTGAAATACACTGCTCTGAGAAGTGGCAGGCAAGACAGGAGGGGGTCTGCTGTGCAGAGAGTGAGGTCCCGAGGCTCTAACCAGACATCATTGACTGGTTAGGGTGGCTAGTGTGGTAATTGAATTAGTATAGAGGATCAGCAGCTCTTGGGATCAGCTCAGTGTCCAGGTTCCCATTGCATTTCCATCTACTCCCTTTATCCATTCAGCCTCCCAAACTTGCCTGCTGGGCTCAGAATCGGGGCGTGAGTTTTTAAATTTAGCAATGATACCACAACACAGAAGAGGCGCTGGATCCTAATGAGGCTCCTAGTGCATGGAAACAACAGCAAAGTTGAGGTTTGACAGTGCTCCAGTCTCTCTGAGTTTAAAGCTAAGTTCCTTCCATGCTCTTAATTTCACCTGGAAGTAAGCAGAACTGGTTAACATACTGTATTTTCAGCGACTTGTCTTTATTACATTCCTTAGATCTGTATTAATTTTCTGATTTCCTTTAGTAGATAATGTGATTTTAGACTGAAGATCACTGTGGACTTGTCATCCTAAGGGAAATGTATAAATTGCTCCTTTTCTGGTTATTTTAATGGACAGGCTAGCTTAGGCTGTTCAGAAAGAGTCTGAATGGATCCCCACTCCTGCCTTTGGGAACTATCATCTCCACACTTCTTCAGGCTCTGAGTTTCTGTATAATTGCTTGTTGAGTTAGAGATTAAAAACAAAAGTCAGTGTTGAGCGATCTGGAGCAAAATGAAGCCGTGCACGTTCAATTCCTGTTTATGTGGTTCTTGTGACAAAAACAAGACTTTGCTGCATAGTAATTACCTCCAGCTCTTGAAATTACAGGTAGTAAGGGTGCAGAGGCAGTAAGGAGCTCTAATTAGTAAAGATGGGTTTAAAGCAGGGCTAGTGAATGTGGATTCCCTGCTCAGTGGGCTCCAGCTCAGAATTTCACCTTGGGCCGGATTAGCTCTGGGGAACATTTTCAAGCGGAGTCATCATGGAGTTAGCATTTGGGATTTGTCATGAGCATGGAATATTTCTGCCATTTTGGCTGGCAGCCTCTTTTTTTATTGTGGAGTTTATTCCCTCCTGTCCAATCACAGGGACTTGAGTTTGCCCTAGGTAGAGTACATGACGGTTCAGGTTTTTACTTTGTATTTTTCTTTTTAGGACTATAAAGTCCCTGAGTTATTAAATAACCATTCCCTGTTGCTTATTTCTTGATAGAGGATTGAGGCAAGATGTCCAAGATTTTCTAATTTTGCTTTTAATCATTTTCGTGGTTTTTACCTCTTATTCACTCTGGTTTTCTATCTTTGCATTTTATTGTATTTGAATTAGACCCTCTTTTCCCTTGCATGTTTGTACCCCAACTTGCTGTGACATGACTTCTTCCAACGGACCCTGGGCACCCTGTGACATCAGTGTTAGTCCCATTTCTCAGGTGAGGAGCCAGGTGAGTTTCACTCAGGACAATGTGAGATTTTTGGGGACTCCAGCTGACACTAAGTAGCTGATCTCAGATTTCATTACAAAAGGAAAAGAAATTTTCAGTTTTCAAAGTTGTAAAGAGGTTCTATTACACTTGAGCTTCTTTGTGGCTATATTGACAGCTTTTTTAAAAAATGATTTGATTCTCTACCATTTTTGCCTGTGAGATTTTTATTCTTTATTAAAGGTAGTGATTTAGAATTACACCATAGCAGTTAAAAATTGATTAGCTTCTCTCCTGGCCCTAATCAAATATGAAACACCTGAAAAATTACTGAAAGCGGTGATTGTTATAGAGCAGCCCCGATATTGAACCCGTTCAATATTGGGGCTGCTCTATAACATGATTACAGCAAAAATTTTAGGAGATAGAGAACTGATAGAGACAGAATGGAGGAAGAGATAAGAGACTGAATAGTTTGCAAGAGGATTGCAGGGTGGAGTTTACCAAGCTCAGGATTTCTTTTACTTGGGGCTTTCAGTTGTGGGGCTTTGTAGCACCTTTGTTCCAGATGTAGCTACCCAGCTCAGCCACAACTTGGCTACCTGTAACCTCACCTCTCACTACAGGTCTGGGTACCCACACTAAGTCCATCTGCCTGGGTGTGAGGCAGCTGGGTGATATACAAAAGAGGGGACAGGAAATTCCAGGAGACCTGGGAATTAGTGATTCTAATAATAATAGCAAATGCCCCTAAAGTACATAATCCTTACTAAGAGCTTTAATGTAGCAATTCCTTGGGAAGATGTGATCATGAGCCCATTTTCGCTGGTGAGGGGCAGGCGATGGGAAATTGGGTAACTTGCCAAAGTTGTGTGGCTACCAGGGGTAGCAGCTTGTCTGACCCAGAGCTGTGCTCTTAGCAGCTCAGACCCCTTTCTGGCCTGGAGCTCTGGTTGCTGTGCCACTCTTCATTCCCTCAACTCCCCCATTCGTTTCTTCAGCAAATTACTCATTGCCTGAATATGCGGTCTCTCTGCAATTAGAACTCAGAGATCTTTGTTTACCCACCTAAACGTCCATAAACATGTAAACAAACCTATAAAGAGGCGCATCTCTTAACTAACCTTGGATCTGCTGGTGTCTTAGCAGAAAATAGGTGTTCAGTAAAGTTTGGTGGAAGGAAGGGCCGAAGTCTTTTGAAACCTGACATCACCGTGTTTCACCTGTCTTTTGCAGCCACAGTGATTTCTAAACAGAAAAACAGTTGTTAAGAGGGATGGGTGTGTGTGGGGGGGGAATGCTTCCCAAAAAAACAGTCAAGGGGAATTTTTGATAAAAGTATTATTAAAAAAAAAAATTTTTAATTCTAATGCTCAGTTATCTTTTGTTAGTGCTTAAAGCATTTATTATTGAAAGGGCATGCCTCCCCACAGCACGCAATTTATTTTGTGAGTCAAGGAGGCCCTTCAGACTGCCAGCTTTGCTGGGGCCATTTTTGCCAGCAGAACCAGCCTAGCATCCTTTCTTTGGAGTTGAGGACTAAACACTGAGATCAAGGCCACCATCCGTTTTTCCTAAGGAGGGCACAGTTTAGCATTTAAATGTATGAGCCAGTATTCTCATATCTCTGCCAGATCTAGGTGTGAGGGCCTTGGTGTCTCACCTGCTTGGACTGGAAGCTGCATTTGGCTCTCATTGGGAGCATAGTGTTCTGGGCAGGGTCCTCTTCCATTTCATGTTTGTGCCTTTATCTGTAAAATGGGGATGTAGTGCCTACCTCAGAGTTGTAAGGGCCACATTTCTTTGTATAGTGGATTCCAAATGAGGAGGTGCCACTGGAGAACATTTGGCAATATCTGGAGACATTCTTGCTTATCACAGTTAGGGGTGGTGGCGGCTGCTGGCATCTACTTGGTGGAGGCCAGGGATGCTGCTAAATACCCTGCACCGCACAGACAGCACCCAATAGCAAGGGGTTATCCAGCTCCAAATGTCAGTGACCAGGCTGTGGCCCTGGTAAGGTGGAGCCTTTATTTTTTATTTTTATTTTTTAAAAGATTTATTTATTTATACCAGCACTGGGTACAGTCAGAAGCATGGGAGGGTGAGAGAATTCACCAGAGCCAGAGGGGAGAGCAGAGCAGGCAGAGTGACGAAGTACACTGCTGAGGGGAGCAGCGGGCGGCAGGAGAGGTCTGCGCGCCATGTGGGACCCTCCCCGGGGCCCGGGGATGGAAACGGCGCTGCAGAGGCGGCGGGCAGCTTCACAACCCGGTGCTCAACCGCTGCACCAACGGGGAGGCCCCAAGGTGGAGCCTTTAACAGTGATTTTTTTTTTTTAACATCGCTTATCAAAGAATTTTATTGGCCAGTGACAGAGAGCCCACCTATCTTAAGTGGGGTGGGAGGAATGGAATTTAACCTTTTATTGGTGCTCCTTGGTAACCCCATAAGTACCCATGCAATGTGGAGAGAGCTGCTTTCCTCTCCATTAAGTACTCCTCTACTTCATTTGTAATTCCTTACACCTATTTACATATGCACAATATAAATTTACATATCAATTACTTATCGACCAAAAGCTGTGATCACCTCTACTTGGTTAAACCCCATCCTTAGGGGTGTGAGCACAGTGGGGGCCAGAGAAAGGAGCTCCAGCACCAGCTGTGCAGTCTGAGGTTGCTACAGACCCAGGAGCCTGACTTCTCTCTTTTGTAAAAGGACGAACAACCGCTATCCCTTCTATCGGATCAAGTCCTGGCACTCAATAAAATAACTGAACCCAGAAAACAGCTCTACACAGAGAAGTTGTGTTGGGATCCCTAAGGCACATTTTTTTTGAACACATTTTCCACAAACCCTGTTGTAAGTAGTCCCTCAGAAAATGCCACATACAAAGCAGCTAAAAGCTGCAGAATGTCTGTATTGCAGACAAGGTGATCAGATAGGCCCAGGAAATGTTGTGTGGCAGAGGGTGTGATTTGGAGCTAGTGGTGCATAGTGTGTTGTAAGCTCCCTGGTCACTCAAAGTCTGGCTTCACCCTTTGGCTTTTGGAAAAACCCTGTGCGAACTTCTTGTCCTCTTTGCACCCTGATTTCCTCACAGGTAAAGTGAGGCGGACGGCAACACCATCCACCTGAGGACAGGTGTCCGGAGGTGGTTTGCCCTTGAGGAGTACACATGGGACACTTAGCTCAATAAATGAGCCATTAGCCAACAGCATGCCCATTTTTACTCAGGTGACAGAGGGATTGCTTCTGGGGAAGGATTTTTCAGGAGTTTCTGCTTTCTTTTATAATTTTATTGTGGTAAAATGATATAAAGTTGACTGTTTAAACCCATGTCAAGTATCCAGTTCTGTGACACTAAGCACATTCACTCACTAACTCCACAACATTCTACTCATTCCAAAGGGAAGCCCTGTACCCTGTCATTTCACATATCTACACGCCACCCCACCTCCACGCTTTTGGCAATGGCTTGTCTGTCTGTGGAGTTACCTGTTGGGGATATTTATATGAATGGACTCCTACAACATGAGGCCCTTTGTGTCTGACTGTTGTACCTTAGCACAGTGCTTTCCAGGGCCCTCCGTGGATCACAGGCCCATGTCAGCACTTAGTCTCCTATTGTCCTTTGTAGTACACCCGAGCCTCAGCTTGGGGTGCTCATCAGGCCTGTTCTTCCTAGTTATATCCGATTTTCAAGCTTTAAAATGTCTGTCTTCATTTATTTTGTTCTTTTTTGGCCAGCCTTGCTTTTTCCACTTTTCCCAACCAGCAATTTAATGACCCTTTAAAATGAATATTGGAATGGAGAGCCCACACCAGGTTCCTGGTGCTGCTGGAGAGTAGGTCTCATTAGGTGTTTTATTTCTGCTGAAGAATTAGCAGCAGGAGCACACGCAGGGGCTTTGAGTGGTGCTTCCTTTCTCCAGGACAGCGTGGCAGGTTTTAAAAACAAGTGTCTGGAAAACACCCACCAGGCCCTTTTTATTCCGGCCTTTAAAAGCTTTCCACAACTAGAAGTGGCCCTCAATTAAGTCGTTTAATAAAAACCTCCCTCTGTTTTAAAGCATTCTTGGGAAGTGTTTACATTTAACGCCACTGCAGGCTTCTAAATGAGGAGTTGTGGAGTGAGTGATCCTTAACCTGTGACTTTAATAATATCCTTTGCTTTAGATTTCCAGGTAGAGGCCTAGGCCAGATTTATAGCTTGTCATTGACCCAGACAGTCTTGACTCTAACACCCCCTTCACCCCACCCCCCTAATCTCCTTGCAACCCCCTTTGGAAATCACTAGTAGAAGATGGAGAGAGACCTAAAGCGATACAGAGATGTGAAACTAGCTCATTGGAGAGAAACTGGATTGAAAGGAGATAATGGTTCCTCCTTCTCTGCTCCCTTCCTCCAATTCAGACCTTAGTAACAGGGTAGGGGTGGAGGCTTCAGCCAGAAGAGATTAAGGCATTTGGGAGTGGAGTTTAGAGCTTCTGAGATTCTGGTTCCTGTGGGTGGGGCCTGAGTTTGCTTTCAGGATTGCAATTTTCCTGGCCTAGGGAGAACATGGTCCCTTAGGGCTGAGGAAAAGCTTCTCTTTCACCTCTGATTCTGGAGGAGTAGAGAACACCCACAGGAAGCAGAAAGTTAGCTGCATTAGGGAGTTTATAAATGTCCCTTTTTTTTTTTTAAAGATTTTATTTATTTATACAAGCACTGGGTACAGTCAGAAGTGCGGGAGGGTGAGAGAATTCACCAGAGCCAGAGCGGGGAGCAGAGCAGGCAGAAGGACCGAAGTACACTGCTGAGGGGAGCAGCGGGCGGCAGGAGAGGTCTGCGCGCCATGTGGGACCCTCCTCCGGTGGCCGGGGAGCAGCTGGGGATCGAACCGGCACTGCAGAGGCTGCGGGCAGCTTCGCAACCCAGCGCTCAATCGCTGCGCCACTGGGGAGGCCCTATAAATGTCCTTTTGAGGAATCTTTACGAATTCTCAAAGACTAGTGTCCAGGGGAAAGCTGTGTCCTAAAATAGAGGACACTCTAGGATTGCTTTCTCTTTGGACTGCTTCCCTGGGATCCTCATTTGGAGGGACAAGGACAGGGCAGTGGACAAATCCAGAGTCACTGGCACAGGTTGAGAGTTTTTGGAGAGGCTGCTTGACCTGGCAGTTATGAGCCTGGACGCTGGCCCTGAGTAGCTTATGCCCAAAGTCTGACTTTGGGATTACACGTTTTTTGTTTGTTTGTTTTTTAAAGATTTATTTATTTATTTATACAAGCACTGGGTACAGTCAGAAGCGCAGGAGGGTGAGAGAATTCACCAGAGCCAGAGCGGGGAGCAGAGCAGGCAGAAGGACCGAAGTACACTGCTGAGGGGAGCAGCGGGTGGCAGGAGAGGTCTGCGCGCCATGTGGGACCCTCGCCGGCGGCCGGGGATCAAACAGGCTGCGTGCAGCCTTGCAGCCCAGCGCTCAACCGCTGTGCCACCAGGAGAGGCCCTGGGATTACAAGTTATATGAGTTCATAATGTAAAGTTCTCAGGGTTGTGTCTGCATAGGGAAGTGTGTATGTGTGTGTTCTTACTATTCTGACACTTTACTTTTGTGAATTCCAGTTAGAATGGTAGAAATGCTTCTTGTTTCAGGAGCTAATCCTCATACCCAGCAGATTTGTATAATTTTGATATATTGGGCCCTTTGGAAAACATGACATGTAGGGGGAGCAACCATACTTGCTGAATTTCTTATAGGTTTCAGAGGGAGAAAATAAATGTGGGAAGAAGAGCAAAGCAGTGGGTATAATTTACTTAGACTTAATGCAAAGGTTATTAAATGGATGAGTTTCCCACAAGTCTCTGCTCGGAGATGAATAAACAAAGGAATATAATGAAAACCTGTTTTCTGTATTGTCCTCAAAGGATAAAGGGAATGGTCAGCTCTTCACATTTTCAGATACGGTAAAATAATTAAATCTCTTTTTATTGAAGTAACATTGCTTGAGAACATTAGGTTTCAGGTTTACATCATTATAAATCAACATCTGTGTATACTGCTTTAAGTTCACCACCAATGAAATTCTTTTAAAAGTGAAATGCAAATAAGACAGGAAGATCGAGTTAAACCATAGAAAGCTTTTTTTTTTTTTTAAAAATCACAATTTTGGCAACTGCATGGGAATATCAACTATATTTTAAATAATTCATTTGTGCTGACTGCACCTGGGCAACCGGGGGTTGGGGGTGGAGTGGCGTGGGGCTGAGAGTTGTGGCACCGCTTCTTAGTACAGCTACAGATCCTATAGATGCCTGGGATGTGAGGGATGTGTATTGAGTAAAATAATGGAGATGAATAGAATCAAGTAGTTCAATAATAATTCAAGTACTTAGTATTTTAAAAATTAATAAAAGAAGGACACTTGTAGAAGGTAGACTTCACCATCACTAATTATTAGAATCAAGATTACTTTAAATGCTCAGATGTTGGACTTCATTCCTTTTGTGACTGACTGACATGAATGAAAGAATGAAATGAATAGAAATTTTGTCAACACAGAGCCTTCTCCCCAATATGATTTGGGAAGTTTGGAGTTTTTTGCCTTTGTATTTCTGTTTTCCTCAGCCTCCTGTGAGGGCCTTGTGTAGGTGTGTTCTCTATAATGTTTTAATCATGAACAGATGAAGATTTCCTTAAAATAAGTGCAAATATTTTATTACCAAATGTCTGTTATGTGCCAGGCAAACTTACTCTTGTATTTGTGCTTATGAGGGTTGTATTTATTTTTGCTACATAATATTGCAAGGTAGCAAACCATCCAGATCTCAGAGCCTTACAACTATAACCACATTTCTTTTCCCACTTGCTCTTCCATTGGTTGGGTATGGGCCAGCTGGCCTAGGCTGGCCTTGACTTGTACTACGTTCCACTCCGGGTTTCCATTTGGCTTCAGGTCCATTCTCATGTGCTTATTCTGGGCCTAGGCTGAAGGGGTTGCTGGGGCATGCTCATATTGTGGCAGATCATAGTGGTGTATGCAAGCAAGTGGAATTGCTCTTAAGACTTTGGCTCATAACTATCCCACTGTCACTTCTGCCAATGTTCCATTGGCCAAAGCAAATCACAGGGCCAAGCCCACTCTCGGTGAGGTGGGGAACTACGCTCAGGCCATACTAGTGAAAGGCTTGCAAAGCCATATGGCACTTTAGGTGCGTGCAGAGCCTCATTATAGGGGAGGGATGAGCTGGGAGTGGTAATTCAATCCTCCTCAATGGCAAAGCCTCAATGAGAGGGAAGAGAGAATATGGGTCAAATCAGCCCTTTGGGAGCTTCTAACCAAGGCCAGATGGGTGAAGAATCAAAGGCATCAGCTCAGGTACCAGTGTAGGCCTTGTTAATCACTATAAATTGTTTTGGCATGCTCTGAATTGGCTGGCTGAGAGTCCTTCATATTTTTTTCAGTGTGATGGGACTCCTGGGGGTTCCACTCATCTCTGGGAGGGGCAAAAGCAGTGCTCACTAGTATGACTTGCCAGGTGCCCAGTGACTGTGTAGAGTGACAGGTAAAGAGTGAATAGGGCCAAACTACCTTGGCCTCCCTGGGCTTTCCCTGGCCTTTCAAATGGGCCCCTCTGAGCATAGGTCCTGGGAATAAGTCTAAATTCCACCTCTAATAGTCTGGCAGTTTGTCACCAGGACTGTCATGTTTCCTGTCCCCATCTTTATAAGGTCTCTGGGCTTTAGATTAGAGTCCTCCTGTCACATCTGAAGAAACAGGCCTGAGGAGACTAGGTGATTTCTCTTCAGCCATCTGGCTTGTAAGGACCAGCTCCAAACCAGGTCATCCAGTTCCCAGTCTAGGGCTTGTTCTTCCACACCCTGGTGACTGTGTTCGCCCAGGGGGAGAGTTGTGACTGGCTTTCAGGCTTAGTGTATATCCCAGCCCTGTGATGACAGTGTCTGCTTTCCTGAAGGTGCCAGGTGAACCTTGTGTCTCCTTGTGCTGCCCCAGGAGGAACAGAGAGAAATGTTGGCCAAGAGTAAGCAGTCTCTGTGTGTGTTACCTTTTTTCAGTGAATCTTTATTTTAGTGAAGAACTGTCAGACTCTCTGAAGAATACTAACTCAGCCCTTCCACAGTTAGAAAATTATCTTACGAGTATACCTGCACAAGTGTGCCTGCAAATACAATGCAGTTGTGACTATGTATAATAGTAAGATACTGGAAGAAATCTAAATGCCTTTCAACACTTTTGCAATAGTTTCAAAAATCCTTTTAACTTCAAAGTGGTTAAATAAATTAAGGTATAGATAGGCACATGATGGAATCGGGCAAATATGTAAGTACTGATAAAGGAAAAATATCAAAATGTGCCATTGTTTTATTTTTTTTTTCTGTAAAGCAAAGTGCAAGTCATCATATATTCCAAGATACCATTTTTGTTTTAAAAAAAATCTTATTCTTGATGGCAAATATAAGTTTCTGAAAGAAGTTCCAAGAAACAGTTATTTCTGGGCTATGAGATTGGTGGTATGGTTGGGGGGACATTGTCATTTTTATTTCATGTCCCTTTTTTAAAAAGGTTTATGCATACAAGAGCTGGGTGCAGGCCAGAGGTATGGGAGATGCGATGATTCACCAGAGACAGTGTGGGGAGCAGAACAGGCCGATGTACTGAAATACACTGTTGAGGGGAGCAGCGAACAAGACAGGAGAGGTCTGCTGCAACATGTGGGTAGCTCCCTGGCCAGGGATTGAACTCATGCTGCAGTGGCTGCTAATAGTTTCATAGTGCTCTGTCTCAACCGTTTGTGCCACCAGGGAGACCCTCATGTCCTTCTTGAATGTAGGCTTTTATCTTATATTTATTTTTTTGGTTGCTTTATTTTTTTATATTTAAAAAATTACTTTTTGATTAAGGTAATATTTGCCCCATCAGGTATTGCCACAGTAGTATACCCACCACCAGAACACTCCTAGTCTACCAGCATAGTCCATGGTGCTGCCTTGCCCACCTCTGCTCTGGATGCTTCAGTTTTACAGTCAGCTTTGAAGGGTTGGTTTTTTAAGCTTGTCTTTACCTGACACTTCCTTAGTTATTCCATTTTCCACATATTAGTGACACCACCAGGTAGTTATCTTGACTGTTGACTTTCTTACAATAAAAAAGAAAATAATAGGTATTTTCTTAGGTGTGCAGGGGCTTAAGGAGCAAGAACTGGGGCCCTACTGGGGCATCATCAGAAATGTGGTTGTAAGGGGGTGGGAATGCCATTTGGCCAGGTGATCAGTGTGAAGGGAGGTTATGGAAAGAAAAAAAGTCCAAGACTGAAATAAGATCACTTTTTATCTCCCTTGGTACTGGGCACAGTGTCTTACACATAGTGGAGTCAGATACACATTTGAAGAATGAATGAATGCTTAGATCAAGACCCAGAGCAATTTTATGAAACCAGACAGCTCAAGTCAGCAAGAAAGTAGATTCTGCTGGAAATTTATATTACAAATAAAATATGGCTGTCATTTTCTACATCTTCGTTGAGCTTCCAGAATATAATTCCTTGCTGAAAATCAATCTGAGTATGCAGCTTTCTATTCATTATCCATCTCATATGGAAGTCTGTGGTGCCAAGTTCTGGATAATAAAGCTGAATAAGGATTTTGCATGAAGGGCAGGGCAGAGGCAGGAACCAGCATTGTGTGTTAGCTGTGTTTATGAAACACGGCTTCAAGGGACAGGTAACCTAAAGTCTCTTAGGTATAGGATGAGCAGTTATTTTTCTTAAAAAGCAAAATAGGGTTCTTTGACATCCTGGTCTAATAAGTCAGAAAATTGCTATTTTAATTAGGTCTCTCAGATAATAGGAAAAAAACCACAGATAATAGTGGCAAAATAGGGACTTTTGATCTGATGGGCTAGTGTTGATAAAAAATCAACCAGGGTTGTCCCTGGTGGTGCATAGGGTTAAGTCTCAGCACTATCAACATAGCTACAGCCACTGCAGCACGAGTTCGATCTCTGCCCAGGGAACTACCCACATGGTGCAGCAGACCTCTCCTGTCTCGCCTGCTACTCCCTTCAGCAGTGTATTTCAGTAGATCTGCCTCTCTGCTCTCCACTCTGTCCCTGGTGAATCCTCTCACCTCCTGCACCTCTGGCCTGTAGCCCAGCTCTTATATGCTTAAATAAATAAAATAAATCTTTAAAAAATAAGTGTGAAATATGGTAAAATGAAATAATTTTATGGATAGTATCTTCCAACCTAATTCTCATTTACGTAGAAAAGCAAGGACATTGCTTGAAGAGTCTTTTTATTGGCGAGGTTGAGGAAGGGGAAATAGGGTGCTGCTATTGTGTTGTCTTCATAGGTCTCTGGCTTGAGGGTTCTCTCTGAGTTTGATTCCTATAAATCAAAGAAACAATGTTGTAAGTGACATTTCCACTGAGTTGCTTTTAACTTTTATACCCTTGGGTTTTAGCATTTAGTTCATCTGTAATGGCCACCGGATGTCCACTTTATTCAGACAATGATGATATCACTGAGCTATGGTAAGATCATTTCCTTTGGAACAAAATGAAAAGCTTTCTGTCCTCACAATTGGAGGAAAATGTAAAATTTTAGTAGGCCTCCTCTGTTGCAGGTTGAAAGAGTCCCTATTTGAATATCACCCACTTTGCTGCTCAGATATGCCATGGAAGGTTTCCATCATATTTTTGAAATACAAAAAGCAAATAAAACTTCTCAGTGTTGTTGTTGCTTTTAAACGGGTTCTTAACAAATTTTTGGAACAAGAATAATATTTCACATCTTGGTTGAGATCATTTTGGGAACCAAAGAATCTGAAGTCATTGGTATATTATATTCTAGAGTGGACGGGTGCTTAAGTCACTTATGTGAGCGATGTGGGGCTGGTAGAGTAGGGGTAGGGGGCATTTGTGTGTCTGCAGGAGAGTACCCAAAACCTAATGGGTCTGCTCACTTGACATAATCTTAGCCCATCTCTTCCTCTGGTTTTCAGTCTGTCTGCAAGTTTGGTGATTACATTTTATAATTGTAAATGAATTCCGTATCAACATCAGAAAATATAATAAAAATTAATGATAGTAACACTTCCATAGCACTTCGGGAGTGCCTGACACTATTTTAAGTACCCTGTCCCCATCTGTTAACTCATTTAGTCCTCATAATAACCTTGTTACTCTATTTATAGCTGAGGAAGCTGAGGCACAGGGAAATTAAGTAACTTGCCCAAGGTGGAGTAGCTAGTAATTGGTGGGGCTAGGTTCAAATCCAGGCAATCCATTTTTTCTTAGTTGAAAACAAAAATTATTTGAAATAAAAATTCATGAGATGTGGGCATTCCTTCCTAAATCAATCTACAGGCTAATCTTATAAACTGGAGACTATTCAATCTATGTTTATAGTGTTTCATTTAACTAGAATAATCTTATATGATCTGAGTTCCTTGCTTCATGACCAACATTCTCTGTTGCTTTGCACAGCAAACATATATTTTACAAAGTATTTTAGTTGTAAAGGACAGTAAATTTAGCTGGTTAACTTGAAGAACTTTGAACAGAGAGTGACTGACTCCTCTCTTTCCTTTAGGGAAGGAAGATGATCATCTCTGTTCCCCAGTGACTCCTCAATTCAAAATGAATTATTCTGCTAGAATAAAATATCTTTCTACTCCCACAGACAGCAGCTCCTGTTTTCAGAAGCTAAAGTCATTTTTCTATTCAGCAGCGTGTGATTAATCCTGATGTGTGATTGCTGCCAGTTTCCTTTCTTTGAAACCTCACTAGTAACACAACTAGCGAGTCACCCTACTCCTCGGAATGAATGCTGCTGGTGGTGCCCCACACTTCTGAATGCCAGGTCACAGCAGAGCTTCTGGCTTTGAGTAACAGATAAGAACAGGAACAGGGAGAGATGGCATCACAAAGTGATTAAGAGCTTAAAGCCTAACCTAACGCAGTGCCTGGCACCTCCTAAGGCCTCAAGAGATGCCTGTCTTGCAGTTGGTACCCATTGGCTCTTGCCTGGCTTTGGCTCTGCCTTTTGCTGGGCAGGATGTTAAACATTTTACACCCATTGCCTAATTTAATTCTCATCACATTCCTATGAAGTAGGTGTTCTTGTTATTACCCTCATTTGCTGATGTAGACATTGAAGTCTAGAGAGGTTAAGAAATTTAACCAAGGCCATATAGCTTGCAAATGGTTAGAGTTAAGGAGTAAGCCCAATTTTTTAAAAATAGAAAAGGTACAGAAATCAAAAGTTTACAGACTGTTCCAGAGGTTTTCCTGGGCTTCCTCCTCCTCATTATTTCTCAACAAAGCTAACCAACACCTCTTTCTAGTGCTATTGGTAAATTTTGACTATTCTGAACTTCATAAAAATTGAATCATGTAGTGTGTGCTTTTTTTGTGTGGTGTGGAATTTATCTATGGATTTGCATGTAGTAATAATTTGCTCTTATTGTTAAATATATGGCCATACTTCTGATTGTATATTCTGTCATATGTCTATGCCTCAATAATTGATTTAACTAGTTGACTGTTGATATTCTTTGGGTTATTGGTAATTCTTAATGTGTTACACTTTCACGAACATGACTTATGTGTGTAGACATTCCCTGGGTATGTTCCTAGGAGCAGAATTGCTAGGACTTCATATTTGTGGAGTCGTGGTTTGTATAGTTTTCCAAAGACATTGGACAAGTTTATACTCCCACCTGTCTTTGTGTGAGTTCAGTGGCTCCAGAGTTCCCACTTAGTGGCAAGTGTCATCTTCATTTGAGTTATTCTGGTGAGAGTGTAGGGAAGCTGTGCTTTATCAAACTCAGTGTTGACTTGATAGATGCTTATTGTAAAACATTTGGATGATACTGAAAAGTATAAGATGACAATGAAAAGCTGTTTTCAGTTCCGTTGTCAAGACACACGGTTAACCATTCGCATGCACTTCTTCTTGTCCCTAGTATGTGTAGACTAAAGACAACATTGGAGTCATTTCATACATGCAAGACATGTTACTTTGGGTGCCCATGTAATGAAATAAGGGAAGCAATGAAGGAAGTGCCCAGGAATGAAGACTTCCCTATATTGTAAGTGTGTAGCATGTTGCCATTTTCCTGTTGTATTTGGAGAAAGACAGCAAGGGGAGAGGAGACCAGCATTTGTTGTGTGCCTGCCATCTGATGGGCACTTCCGTGCTGGGAAATGCTGTGTCTTTGCACTTCAGAGTACATGAGCGACCTGAGAAAGTCGAACCTGCATGGCAGTCATGTAATATACAACATGCTTGAAAAATAAGTTTTTTTAATAGAAATATAAACAGATGTCTAATTTTTTTTGCATGGAAGAACTGGGATGTAGGCTAGAGGTGAGAAGGGTGCAGAACAGGGGGATTTACTAGATACACTGCTGAGGGGAGCAGCAGGTGAGACAGGAGAGGTCTGCTGTGCCATGTGGGTAGCTCCTTGGCCAGGGACAGAACTCAGGCCATCCTGATGATAGCACTGAGACATAACCCCTAGGCCGCCAGGGAGGCCCCTGAAAAATAAATCATTTCACATCTAGTAACTGAACACTGGAAAACTGCACAAGTCATAGTGTGTTCAATTTAATTAAACTGGCTGTTTTGTCTAGTTGTGAAGGTGCATGTACCTCTGCTGTTTTAACCCACCAGAACATGACCACAGCCACAACTCCTTACATAGAAAAGACTTCATGAAATGGTGCACAGGCTTCCTGTTTTAAAGAATTGCCCCATTTCCTTCAACTGTTTGTTTTTCAACGTTGAATTAAATCTTCAAATCCTAATTATAGTTTATATTTGAATAATTTGCA
Source organism: Talpa occidentalis (assembly GCF_014898055.3). NCBI lineage: Eukaryota > Metazoa > Chordata > Mammalia > Eulipotyphla > Talpidae > Talpa > Talpa occidentalis. Next base: position 23,848,287 of record NW_023601104.1, read on the forward strand.
TTAGTGGCTGAAATTTTGGTTGGTTAGGATTTTGAAAAAGTGGAAACTTATTCTTTGAAGCCTTGCTTAATCTCCTAAAGACCCAGCATTTATTTTATTGCCAATAAAAATCCTTGTGTGTAGGGAAATAGAAAAAATACACAAGAAATCCACACTGCTATATAAGCCTGAATTTATTCTTTATGACAATCAATAGATGTCTCTTGTTTTTCTCTCATAAATAGAGGATACAGACTCATCCTGTGAGGGCTGCTGACATAGGGTAATGTTCTCTTGAGAGTATAAGTTAATTTGGGAAATATGGGGAATTTTAAGAATTGTGAACATTTTAATCAAATGAATTTAAAGAATAAAAACTAGAATTTATAACTTTATTCAGTAAATATAACCTAAATAAAAATATAGTATCTTACAGAGCTCATGGGGTAGTTAAATACTTCAGTTTCTTTTGTGATTTCTGAGTGATAAGACTAAACATTTGTTTTTAATTGAGATTTCCAGTAGGTACATGTTTCCTTGTAGTACTAAAAACTAGACACTAAATAAAAACTACCATTTGCACTCTTGCTGATCTTACGTGGAGCTATCATTCGTGATTCTAGGTGTGTAAATCTCCTTGTTTCTACACTTAATAGTTGTGGGAATTGCGAGTCTCCTAGCTCTCATGACTGCTTTTTGTGGTTCTTCTGTCATCTTCTGCAGCTGATATTTTGTTTGCTTCTATAGCAACTCACTTTTCTTTGTTATTGTTTCTACTTGTCTTTGGACCAGGAATTGTGATTTCCAACTGAACAGAGTTGTGTATCAGTTGAAAAGGAAGAAGGAAGGTGATACTGAATTGCCTTGTGTGTTGGCGCTGGCTTTGAGACAGCCTGTTACTTAAAAAGGGAGACTGGACTTCATGGCATCTGTTTAGCACTATCAACGGCCGTTGAGCTTTCATTTATTTTTTCTTGTTAATAATTTATAATAAAAATCAAAGCACTACAGCCATGTGTCATTTAAATTGAAAGCACCCTGCTTTATTACCTGCAGTCATAACATTTAAGAATTTGGTAAACTTCTTTTTTTAGATTTTTATGTAACTTTATACTTGTACAAAGTGTGTGTGTGTATATATATATATATATATAAATATATAAACTATGTATTTCTATAGTTATTTTATAGAAATGGGGCTACACTCCAACTATATTCATTGTTCTGGTACCTAATTTTTTAAAACAATATATATTGATACTTCCATGACTGCCTAAATAAAGTTTTTAATAGCACCTTGGTATTTCCAAGGTAGCATATATCATAATTTAGCCAACCTCCTATTAATGGACATGAATTACTATAAACACCTTGTATATAAGTATATACTTAAGTGTGTTTGTGTAATTTTCCTGTTTAGGATTAATTACTAGAGGTAAAATGGCTGAGTTGATGGTGTGCACATTTACAATTTGATATGGTCTGCCATAAATGTACTCTGTTGCACTTCTGTTTCCCTGTCTTTGTCAAAGGCTGTTCATTGGCATATTGCCTGGTGTTTTCAAAACACAGACGTGTCGGGTGAGGTACTTTTGAGTTTCAATTTTTTTAATTTTTATTTTTTAAAAGATCTGATTATACAAGAACCAGGGGTACAGGCCAGATGTGCAGGAGGGTGAGAGGATTCACCAGAGACAGAGTGGGGAACAGAATAGGCAGACTGACTGAAATACACTGCTGAGGGGAGCAGCGGGCGAGACAGGAGAGGTTTGCTGCACCATGTGGGTTGCTCCACAGCCGGTGGGGATGGAACTGGCACTGCAGAGGCTGCAGACAACTTTCACAGCGCTGTGCTCAACTGCCCGCGCCACCAGGGAGGCTCGAATTTCAATTTTCAGTCAGAGAGAGACCTTTATTTTGTGGCTATAAGAGGCAAGAAGGAACACATGGATTCATCTCTGTTAGGAAGAGAGGCAGACAGGGCCAAAGGAAGGAGAAGGAATCAACAGACAAGGGAAGACCCCATAGAAACAAATCAGTCCTTTGCCTCCCTTCTCACCATCCCAGGTGATTCTGAAATGGGTAAATTGTGGGGAAATGGAGGCCTTCTTATTTCCATGAGGACACCATTTGTGGTTCTATATTTTTAGCAATAGTCACTGCGAGGATATTACAAGGTACTGGGAAGGTGGGAATTGGACCATGGAAATGGACTGGGGCTGAGGGAAGTGGGTGTAGGTAGGATCAGAGCCTGGTCCTGCCACAGATATCCTCTGGCTAGGACACCCTGGCCATGTCCCACTGGAGACCTAGACCTACTTCCCAGCTGCTGGGGTGGGGGTGGGGGACAGAGATGAGAATTTGGCCTTTTCACCCCTGGTTGATGATAGACCTAGCCTCACTTCTAGGCTCTTGTGTGCAGTGGGGAACTGCTCAACACAGGACGGCATTTTGTGTTCAGATGCTGATTAAAATATGGAACATCTCTACCTCCTTCCTCTCTCCTTGGGTAGTCCTCTTGCCTTCCTCCCAAGGGTCTCTCTGATCTCAGAAGGGGGCAGGGAGATAAATGTAGGTATGCAGAGCCATATACACATATCTATGCATACATATCCAATTTAAAATTATTCCTTGAGGGCCTCCCTGGTGGCACAGGGGTTGGAGTCTCAGCACTATCAAGCTGTCAGTAGCCACTGAGACATGAGTTCAATCCCTGGCCAGGGAGGTGACCCATATGGCACAGCAGACCTCTCCTGTCTCTCCAACTGCTCCCCTCAGCAGTGTATTTCAGTAGATCTGCATGTTCTGCTCCCCACCCTGTCTCTGGTGAGTCCTCTCACCTTCCATGCCTCTGGCCTAGACTCCAATTCTTGTTTGCATACATAAATAAAATAAATCTTAAAAAAAAATTATTCCTTGAGCACCCCACCTTCAGCTGGTATTGCAGATGTAGGGAGCACCTTACCCTGAGGTTGTGGGGTCTAATTGCAGGCCTTGGTATTCCAGCAGAGAGTGCCAACAGATTGTCCTACATTTGCTGGTAGCTAGGTAAATATAATTGACTTGGAGATTGGATTGAGCATGGAAACTCCTTCAGCCAGGGAGGTGACCAACATGGTGCAGCAGATCTCTCCTGTCTTGCCCGCTCCTCCCCTTAGCAGTGTATTTCAGTAGATCTGCCTGTTCTGCTCCCCACTTTGGATAGGATGGTTGATATTTGGATGATCTGAACCTTTGTCTTCGACAGTCTGGAGAGTCAGATTCCTCAAATTCAAGAAAAAGAGGACTGAATTATGAGTTAAGAGACTTAGATTTTAGTCCTAATTACTAGTGTGGACAACAGACAATCATATGGCTGTTTTAAGTTGTCTTCTCATGTTTGAAATGAGGGTTCGGATGAAGTAACTGTTTTCATACAGACCACTGATCACAAGAATTACCTGGGTTGCGTGTGTGTATGTGTGTGTGTGTACACACACACGTGCATGCGCGTGCATGCGTAATATTAGGCCTCAACCCTAAACCATTCATCAGAATCTCCAAAAGTGAACCTCAGGTATTTGTATTTTTAAAAAGCAAGTGAGTCTGATGGAGTCACAGTTCTAAAATGCCTAAGAAGTGCCCTTATCAGTTTTAATGCTTCATGAAATATTCAATTCAAAGGTGACTGGTTCTGGAAAATTGGCTTTATTATTTGCTCAAAACTCCTTCAACTTAATGATGTTTTTAGTTGTTCCTGAAAAGTAATGTCATTGGAGCCTTCATCCTTCAATCATCTGTCTTTTCTACTATCAGCTCTTCTAAACTTGGTAGAGCTCCAAATTGGCTCACCCTTAATTTCTTCTTTTATGCATTCCATCTTTGGGGTAGCGATTGGACTATGTGACAAAGACTGCAGTTTTATATCCAGTATCTACTCTTCCCTTCTTCCCCAGTAACCAAAAACCTGATTGTTTTGAGGACATAGTGATGTGGCAAGCTAGAAGACTTTCCCAGTCCCCTTTCACCTGAGTATGGGCTGGTGACTTAAGCTTGGTAAATGAAAGGTGGGTCTTACCACTAGGGCCTATGGGGAAGTTTCCAGAGACTGACTTCCCTGGACTCTGCTCTCTTTTGGCTTTTTTCTGTCTGTCCTTCTACTTACGCTGAGAATATGGATCAGTGACTGAAATCCAGCAGCCATCTGGATACTGGTTACCTCCCTTAACTGTGAAGATGGAAGTTGTACTCAAAGTGGAGCACGAAGAAAGGAGAAACCTGGTCCCTAATGATCTTGGGCACTCATACTAGCCCAATTCTGCTAGCTCTGCTCATTTTTATTGTTTAAGTTAAAGTTCTGTTGTGTTTTTCATTATATGTAGCTGAACCTAACTTCACCGATAGCTCTGCTGTGTGAAGGCCTCACACAGATATTGTGCTGTGTCCTCTATTTCAACTTAAAAGTGACCTGCACACAGTAGGTGCTCTCTGTTAAGTTGAATTCCCAGTGTGATGAGGTGGGAAGTTTAAAAGGCCCCAGATGCTCCAACTTCTGCTTTTCCTGCCTCAGATTAAGTTTCTCATAGGGATTCTCTCACCCCCATCCCACCCCCCCAATGAGGTTATAGGCTTAAATATTTTGATGAAACAGTAGGCATTTGAGATTCCAAGTGCATGCATGCATTATTTTCAATCTAAGAGGTGGGCATTTTTCTGAATCTACTCAAGAAACTGGAGGTGGTGGTTCAAATGATGTCAGAAACGGCCACCATGGAATCTTTTGCTGTCCTTTGGAGGCTGTACTTTCCATCGTGCCTGCCAGAAGCTTGATGTCAGGGGAGTCTTTTGAAAGTGGCGGTTAAGGAGACTTGATTGCCAGCTATTGACATGGGGGTCTGCCTTCTCAGTGGCAACCTCGGAGGTGGTCTTGGCTCGACCAGCCTGGCCCTGACTCATACTGAGCTTTGTGGGCCAGGCTGACACGCCCCTCGTGGGGGCCCAGAACAACATATTGGCTTCCTGGAAGCATTTCAGCCAAGACTCTGCCGCTAAGAAAATGATATTGTTTTTGCAAATATGGTCTAATGGGAGTGTATTTAAAACACTTTGGCCCTCTAACATAAAGTTCCTTTCAGAGAACTATGAGGCTAAAAGAAATCCCAGAAAACAAAACAAAAACGCAAAAGTTTGGAGGGGAATGAGCTTGTCACAGATGCCAAGGAGTTTATTTCAAAACAGTTTCATTGACTGCATGAATTTAGGCCGCCTACAGCATTGTGAGCCCAGTGAACGCAGGAAGGCAGAGAATGACCTACACCCCTCTGTGGGAAAAAGTGAATTCCGTGGCAAACCCCAGTGGCTCAAGAGTGTTTGCTTCTCCTGGAAATAATTAGAGAAATAAGCAGTCTTTGAAAGGTAACATCTGGCTGGATGGAGGCAAGCTGGCAAATACTCAATCTAAATAGAGATGGAGGTGGTGGTGTGTGGAAGGAAAGAAGCGGCCTGAGAGAATGACCAGTGAGTTTTAATGGCCATGTCCAGTGAGACGCTCTTCCCTGTCCTGGAGTTGCCGTCTTCCCGAGTGCTAGCCCTGCCATCCTAGGAGACAAATGCACGGACTAGAACCCCAATACTCCCCACCCTAGGCTCCCATGGAGGTAAGGTGACCTTCCAAAGCACTGGTTGGCGCCCAGAGCTGAGCTGTTATTTCTGCCCAGGGAGCGCTGTGGGCCAGTGCTCTGCGGTCAGCCTTGACGTCTCATCTGCTTCCAGTGCAATTTGAGGTGTTGATTTAAACTGCTAGAAATGTCTCTTTCCCCTCAGTGTTTTCTCAAGCAGTCCATGTGCTTGGCTTGTTCCTACTGACCATGCCCAGAATCTGGGCACACCGCAGCATTTCCAGGAAAGTGGCTAGTCTCTGGACTCCCTTTCTCCCAGCGGAGTCTGGAGCTTTAGTTGACCCAGCTTTAGACCTCAAAACCTCAGGGCAAATCCCCTTTTTCCTCTTAAGTTTGCTCTACCAGCTGGCAACAAAAGCAGAACCGCATCTTCATGGAGGACCTTGAGGGTTTTTTTTCCTTTTTAATAGTGTGAAAAATATTTTCAAATGAAGAATGTGGTTCTAATAAAGCCAGTGAGCCCGTCATGGATTTTCTGAAACCGAGTTCCTATGAAAAGCTATGGTAATGACATTTTGAAGGAACTTACTGAGAAATATGGGCCCTTAATAGCAAGCTTTTGTGGAGGGTACATTTTCACATAAAAATGCTTCCAGTGGCTGTTTTGCTCAATTATTCTGCAGCCACTTGGCTATAAGTTTGCAGAGCCCTGAGGCAAAAATTTTAAAGGCCTGGATTTGACTTCCCTTTGGTCTCCAGCTTTCCAGGAGCGCCCAGGGAAAGCTTAGCCAGAGGAGACCACATTTCTTCTAAGTAAAGAGGTCATAGATTATATCCTGGAACAAATTCAGGAAGGGATTCTGCTTTTGAATAAAGTCATTAACGTAACAGATCAAGTTGAATTAATTGCGCCTAGAGGATGTAAAGTTCATTTGAAGTCTGTCCTCTTTATAAAAATCAAAATTGCTATGCAGTTACTGTTCTCATTACATAGGCACACACTTAGAAAAAGTTTCAGGTTTTTTAGAAGTAGTAGCTAAGAAAATGGTGCTGCTGGCTGGAATGGAAGCCTTCTTGATAGTGGATAAAGAACTTATTGAAGGGCTTCCCTGGTGGCAAAGGGGTTAAGTCTCAGCACTATCACCACAGCAGCCTGAGCTCAATCCCCAGCCAGGAAGCTAACCCACATGGCGCAGCAGACCTCTCCTGTCTTACCTGCTGCTCCCCTCAGCAGTGTATTTCAGTCAGTCTGCCTGTTCTGTTCCCCGCTCTGTCTCTGGTGGATCTTCTCACCTCCCCACACCTCTGACCTCTACCCCAGTTCTTGTATGTATAAATAAATCTTTTTTTAAAAAACTTGTTGCGGATTTAGCTCACTGTCAACAGAGAAGGATGGAGTTGGGCAAGAGGATGCAATCAAATGTTCTCCAGGTTGACCTCACATAGTGTGACTTGAAGAACAGAAATTGCATGAAAATTAGAACTTTTGAGCCCAAATCACTGTCAATGTTTGACAAAGATTCTTTTCCTTAAAAAATGAAATTTTCTAATTCTTTGTATATAAAGAATTATATACTTTCCATATAAAGAATGGAACTGAGGGCTAAAAGAACTGAAGATAAGACAGACTTATGAGCTGTAAGATACCTGACATTCCCCAATTGCCCCTTGCTTGCTGTGCAAACTTGGCCAAGAAATCACTTCCCCTTTCTGACTCATTTTCCTTCCCCATAAAATATACTCCCTATGTCAGTCTTTTCATGTGAATCAATGATGCTGCGTCATGTTGTGTGGATGCTCCTAAACCAGAGTGCATACAAATATTAGTTATCAAGACAATGGCTCTTCCTTCCTCCCACCTCGTTGCCTTCCATGTCAGTGATGACATGGGCACCACTACTTCCATCCTCTTCAGGGTGGACCATTTTCTCTCTTCCACTCATATGCTGCATCATGACTCTCCTGTGTGACTCCCTTTGACCGAGCTGCCATTGGGGTGCCATGAACTTTGCTTTTCTTTTAGTTATTTTTGTTTTTGATTGAGTGTTTTGATTTTAGATTCCATACATAAGTGAACTCATGGTATTTGTCTCACTTATTTCACTTAGCCTAGCAACCTCAAAGTCTGTCCATGTTTTCGCACAAGACATGCTTTCATTTTTTAATGGCTGAGTAGTATTACACTTGTGTGTGTGCACACATGCATGTGTGTGTACACACCACCTTTATCCATTCAATGGACTTTTAGGCTGTTTCCATATCTTGGCTATTGTGAATAATGCTGCAATGGGAATAGGGGTGCATATATCTTTTTGCATCAGTGTCTGTTTTCTTTGGGTAAATGCTGCAGGTCTAAGGGCTTTATTGAGGTAGGAGTGAGAAGCCAATTAAGGGTTCTGAGAAGGGAGGAGGTGGGCAGCCCAGTTAGGAGCACAGCGGAGTAACCCAGAACTTTCTGTGGTGTTTGTTCTGCAGTCATTGCAAAATGACTCACAACATAGCAATTAGAAGGTCAGGGTCAGTGATGAAGGTCAAGCATTTGAAGGGTGGGCATGAAGACAGCCTAGTGTGAGGACCTCAGGAAAGCAGGTACATGCCTGCCTTCATTTAACAAATGTATTTAAAATGTCAGTTAAACATGAGAGCACAGTAATCAAACTCACACAAAAGTGCCTTGTAAATCTAAAAAATTGTTAGTTTGAGTTACTGATAAGGCTGGCCTTGGAACACATTTTGAAGCCATTTTTTCTTGCATTGACTTAATAATCAAAATATTGAAAAAACTCTTGAGTGATTACCAAATAGTAACTCAGTGCTTGCCATAGGTATCAAATTCTAGTTGATACTAGAATTAAATGACTGTTGTCTTATTCTTGCTCTGTTTACAGGCCACTTGAGAGGTTGGCTCATTTTCCCCTTTGAAATGAATTTTCTTTTTTTTTTTTTTAAAGATTATTTATGCATACAGGAACTGGGGTGCAGGTCAGAGGTGCGGGGGGTGAGAGGATTCACCAGAGACAGAGCGGAGAGCAGAACAGGCAGACTGACTAAAATACACTGCTGAGGGGAGCAGCAGGCGAGTCAGGAGAGGTCTGCTGTGCCATGTGTGTAGCTCCTTGGCTGGCCGGGGGATTGAACTCATGCTGCAGAGGCTGTGAATAGCTTCATAGCACTGTGCTTAAACCCTACACCATGAAGGAGGCCCTGAAATGAATTTTCTTGTTCTCTGAATGCTGTAGAATTGGTAACTGTTGGATCATCTTGTTATTACTGACAGAAGTCCAGCCTCTTGCCCCTGCTTCTAGGATGTGGGCTCTCTAATATGCTTTCTGTACACATGAGAAGTTTGAAGGTTTTGTTAGGAGAGTAAAAGCTAAGTTTCAGTAATTACTGAAGGTCTTAATTCACTTGCTAGAACTTACCTCATGTCTCTAATTTTTTCTTTGTTTTTAGCAAATATGATAAGATTATCTGCTTCTGAACTGCTTATTCTGATGATCCCCTCCCACCCCGCAAAAAAAGGAAATGTTTAAAAAGTAATTATCAGAAAACAGGGCTAGTATGGAAGAGATTTCTTACCAGAAAAACTCATTAGAATAACATGAGGACTTTTTGCTACTGAGAAAAGCTCTCCTTTTGCTGATATTTAAAATTTTTAAGTTCCAAAAAGGGGTTCTGACAGATGTTTTCCATATCTGAAAGTTAAAATTAATATTCTGCTCAGTATCTTCAAAAGACATGAGAGGGTGGGGTGGAAGTTAAGGGAGTTAATGACCTGGCTAAGTGTCCCGCTGAAGTCTTGCAGTAAGTGGGATGCTTAAAAGAAAATAGTCTATCCTAAGAAGTCAGTTTCCAAAAGCAACTGAGGACAGAACACACCCTAGCATATGTTTATTTTGGTGCACGGAAAACAGTTAGGTTTCCCTGGGGCCCCAGAATATCAGGGAGGATGAACAAAGATATTTGCAAGCTGAAATCATTTCCTTTCATAGAGACCTTTGTCTTGAGTGCCTCACTTAGAGGTGAGTCTCTTTTCTCAAATGTGCACTGCCCAGTCATCCCTGTGGAAACATAGAGCTGATTATTTAGAAATGTGACTTTCAAGCCCCAAAGCCACGTTTGGGCAACCTTCCCAGAGCTGAACTTCCAGAGATCACTCTTTCCCGCCAGTCAGCAAAGGGCATGCGGCCTTGCTTGGCTCCCTGTTAGTGAGGGGGTATGCTCTTCAATGGTGTTTGACTTCTAACCCCGTCTGCCTGTATTAAGGAACTAAGCTTTGTAGACTTTTGGGGGAGACCTACCCTCCTGAAGCTTCCAGTCTGTAATGGGGAGATGAAGTGGACCAGCCCACTGAGCGCATGTGCTGAGCAGTGAGTGTGGGGTGTTAGTGAGGGGAGAAAATGCACAAAACCTGGTCAGGAGAATTCGGGAAGGCGAGGTCTACAAGAGAGTGCATTGAGGTGGGCTTGGCAGACACGTTTGTGGAAGCCACGGAGCATGGTGCCTTGGAAACCCTCAGGTCTTGTTTCAGGGTGTCCCTTATGTCCCAGGTAGTCAGGGCCCTGGTCTTGGTGGCCATGCTAAGGATCTTGTATCTTTATCTTTAATTCAAATGAAGAAACTGTTGAATAATTCCGAAGCTGAAGTACAAATGTAGTGGACAAATTTGGAAAGATCACACTGTCTTTGGAGTGTGGAGAGTGGTTTGGAGAGACTTTTGGCTGAGGGACAAGGCGGGAGGCTGCTGCTGACATCCAGGTGAGGCTCGTACAGCTCAAGTTAAGATGTCAGCCTGGGAATGGGGCTGAGCGGCTGAGATTGGCTTTGAGTCCGGGTCAGCAAGAAGCCATCACTAGCTGGTGTGGTGCAAAGGAGAGGGAGAATTGAGGATGCTTTCAGGTTGCTGAGAGGGAATGAGGTGGATTCATTGCATTATAAGTCATTATTAAGTTGCATTATAAGTCGGGAGTTTTGGGGACGATCAGAGTGGTCCTGGGACTGTTAGGCAGTAACTAGAAGCTGCTACGAGAGTAGGTGTGGTTCTAGGGCGAGTCTATCCAGGGTTGTTTTTCTTAAGAGAAAAATGTAGAGAAACAAGTCCAATAAAACATTGGTTTGAAAAAACCCAAACCATTAGAAGGGAGTTGGGAATAGAAAGTTCTGACAGAGCGTCTGTACTGTACACTTCAGGGGGACCTTGTCCTCTCACAGGTGGCAACAATTCCTTCTGTTTTGGTTTCTTTTTAATTTTTTTTAAAGATTCGTTTATTTATGCATACAAGAGCTGGGGTACAGGCCAGAAATGCGGGGGTTGGGGGGTGGGGATGAGAGGACTCACCAGAGACAGAGTGGGGAACAGAACAGGCAGACTGAGTGAAATACCCTGCTCAGGGGAGCAGTGGGCGAGACAGGAGAGGTCTGCTGCGCCATATGGGTTGCTCCCTGGCTGGACAGGGATCGAACTCGTGCCACAGAGACTGCGGATTGCTTCATAGTGCTGTGCTCCAGGGAGGCCCTCCTTCTGTTTTCAAAGATTAAAGGTACAAACCAACAGCCTAGAAGTATTTTAACCAAGATGGTTCAGGGTTTCTGGCCAGTGAGAGCTCACCACCTCAGCTATATGGAATCTTGCCCTTTGGGGAATCTTGTTTGCAGTGGGATAAAATGAGGTAACAAAGTGGGCAAGCAAAGGCTTGGAGTAGGACCGACCACAAACCATCAGAATTTCAGCTCTGTCAGTTAGCTTCAACCTTGTCCAAATTACAGAAATACCTCATCTTTTATTTCTCCCATTTTATTGTTAGGAAGATGAAATGCAAATCTAGGTGGATCCCCCCAAACAGAACCTAACCTGTGCTAGCCACTCAGAAAGCTGTAGCTCCCTTTCCTTAGTGGGTGTGAGAGGTGTTCCTGCCACCATTGGATGGGAGCCCCAGCTTTCTGCTATGTCCTCAGTGAGCCCTGGCCAGGCAGCAGATAGCTGTCTTTCTGGTTAGCTTCATAAATGGGAGCTTGCTATTACTCCCTCTCTGTCTCTGCGGGCATATCTGGCCTGGTCAGCACAGTCCCAAAGGGCACGTGTCCGTATTTTGGTTGAGTGGGGGACAGTACATATAAAGATGCCCCATAATAACAACTGAAAGACAGAGGCAAAAATAAATCCAACCTAAATATACCCATTGCTCTATTATTTGTTTTTTTTTTTTTTTTTTTAATAGAGGCATGTTTTATTTATTTATTTATTTGTTTGTTTTGTTTACACATGCACTGGGTACAGTCAGAAGCGCGGGAGGGCGAGAGAATTCACCAGAGCCAGAGCGGGGAACAGAGCAGGCAGAAGGACCGAAGTACACTGCTGAGGGGAGCAGCGGGCGGCAGGAGAGGTCTGCGCGCCTTGTGGGACCCTCCTCCGGTGGCCGGGGAGCAGCCGGGGATCGAACCGGCGCCGCAGAGGCTGCGGGCAGCTTCGCAACCCAGCGCTCAACCGCTGCGCCACTGGGGAGGCCCTGCTCTATTATTTGTTAAAAAACTTTTAGAGTCTCACGTTAACTGTTAGAAGAACTGTCAGTAGAACCTAGCAAAATGACTTTTTCAGAATATTAAACCTCTGCTCCCCAATCTCCTCATGGCCCGGGGAGGTGCTGTTCAAATCTTGTTTGAAACTTGATGTATTTGTGTGGATTTCATTTCTTTTCTCTTTTATTAAAGAGATAAAATGCGGTTCTTAATAGAGAGTGACGTTTGTCATGTTCATCTTCTCAGATTCACTGGAGAATTTACTGGAATATAACAAGATCATCCATCTGTGGTTTTGGATTTTGATAGAGTCTGAAAATTGTAACAGCTTAGCAAACACAATTTGTACTGTACCATAAAGATCAAAAACTTTTTTAAAAGCCCAGCTTTGGGGGGAGTTTGCTGAAATTTATCAAATTGATACCATCTTGGATGATCATGTTAGTGTTTTTCTCAATATCAAAATATTACAGAAGGGTGTCATGAGCAAGGGCTGTATTTGTAGATACAGATTTTTCTGACATGAGCTGGTTTTTGTGTCTTCTTTAGAATTTAGCTTATCTTCTTCCAAATCAGGAATGCCTGGTCTTCAAGGCTGCGTGGAGGCATTTACTCCTGTGTTCTTTTATTTTTTTATTTTTTTAAAAGATTTATTTATGCATGTGAGATTTACTAGTTTTAAAATCCATTTTTGTATACCATAGCTCTAGAAGATTTTAAACTTCAGAAGTTGTTTTATTAATATTCTACTTACATTTTGATGTTGTAATTCAAATGTTACTGTTTCTCATTTCATCACTAGTTTGAATCTCATTTCTCACAGTACACATCAAAAGCTTCAACTATTCCTCTTTAGTGCAATTTTTATAGATGCCAAGTAAACACAAATGAAAAAAACTGAGAACAGGCTCTATTATAATTTAATATTTAGTTTTTTAAAAGATTTATTTATTTATGCATACAAGAGCTGGGGTACAGGCCAGAGTTGTGTGGGGGGTGGTGAGAGGATTCACCAGAGACAGAGTACGGAACAGATCAGGCAGATTAACTGAAATACACTGCTGAGGGGAGTAGTGAGCAAGACAGAAAAGGTCTGCTGCACCACTGGGTCACCTCTCTGGCCAGGGATTGAACTTGTGCTGCAGTAACTGCAGATTGCTTCATAGTGCTGACATTTAACCCCTTGCGCCACCAGGGAGGCCCCCAAATAGAACAAATATTGATGAAATTCATGTGGAGCCACAAAAAACCCTTGAATAGCCAAAGCTCTCCTTACTAAAAAGAAGGGGAATGCAGGTATCACACGCCTAGATTTCAAACTATACTATAAAGCCATAATAATTAAAACAGTATGGTACTGGAACAAAAACAGACACACAGACCAATGGGATTGAATAGAAAACCCAGAAATAAAGCCGCACATACATGGACAACTAATCTTTGACAAAGGAGCAAAGAATATGCAATAAGACAAGGACAGTTTAAAAAAAAAAGATTTATGCATACAAGAATTGGGGTACAGGCTAAAGGTGTAGGGGGCGGGGTGAGAGGATTCACTGGAGACAGTGGGGAACAGAACAGGGAGATCAACTGAAATACACTGCTGAGGGGAGCAGCGGGCAAGACAGGAGAGGTCTGCTGCGCCATGTGGGTCACCTCCCTGGCCGGAACTGTGCTGCAGAGGCTGCGGATAGCTTCACAATGCCGTGCTTAACCCCTTGCGCTACCAGGGAGGCCCCACTCCTGTGATCTTTTATTAACCAGCTGTGTTCTCACTGGGGAGCCTAACCTACATCTGGCTATCCTTGCCTTCATGGAGCTTACTGTTTAGCTAATTCTGGCTTTTTGGCCACATACTATTCAGGTTCACTAATTTTCTTTTCTGATGTGGATGGTTTCATTGCTCTTTGGCTCTGCTTCTCTGGAGTTTTAAAAATTATCTTGCAGTAATACCTCCTGGAGAGCTTTCCTGCTTCTTTTCACCTCTTGCCTATTGAGAGGTTAATAATTTTAAACGAGGAGTATCAAGTGCTTCTTGGGAAAATTACACCCGGCTTCATATTTTCTGTGTTTCTCTGGCTGGCCACACTAAATCACTGCCTTTCTGTGTGACACCCCGAGGTTTTCTTTGGGATGACTTCCTTCCTCTACCTAGAGGGCTGCAGTGGGTTTTGAGTTTGTATTGGGATCTGCCTGCTGTCCGCAATGTGCCTCCTCCATTGTTTCTGATGCAGGCTGGAGTCTCTCAGGCAGTGGATGTCAGGCTGGCCCGGAACACCCTCTCCCCAGCTGCAGGTAGGAGTGACCTTGCTCAGTGAAGAGACCTTTAAAAAAACTCTGAAGCCAGTGTTCTGTCCACATAAACATGCAGGATAAGATCTGGAGAAAACTTTGTTCTTTGGCTGTTCTGTTATCCCCTTTCTTGTAAATACTCCTGGGCTGTTGTGATTATCTGGATGGTTTCTCTGTGTATGTGAATGGATTGTTGCTGAGTAAATTGGAGATGGAATCATTGACTCTCAGATTTGGGAGCACCTGCCCTTATCAAGGGGCAGACCCGGGAGCCCCTTCCCCGCTGTGTACGCCTTCCTCATTGTCCCCGGAAATAGCCTGTGTCGTGTTTAGGCATCTCTAGCTGTTAAGAACCCCCTCCCACTTAGATTGAATTGGAATTTGTGTCCTTGGCACATCTACTCATTGTTCCTTGTTCTAACCTTTGGAGCCACACAGAGCGAGTCTAATCCCCTTTTCACACAACAGCGACTCTGGTATGTACCTTTGACGGCAGTTTATTGTGTCCCCAGCCCTGTTCCCACTTCTGTACCTGGTGCCTCCTTTTAGCTTCTCAGTCCTGAAGCCATCTTGGCCACTTTTCTTAAACCAGCCTCTTGCTGGCTGGCCCTGAAATCACTAGGGAGGGCACCTGACAGTGCCCATGAGGGGGTTTCACCTGCCTAGTGTGGCTGCTGGCTGGTGGTGGTGGCCCCAGCGTCTCAATACTCCCTGCAGGTTCCCCTCAGGCTGTGTCTTTGGGTGAAAAGGCATACTTCTGAGAAAGTTGGGGGGTATTCTTGATTTGAGGGGGACCTACAGTATTTCTAACTGGCCTGCCCTGTTGAATAGAGGAATATAATTTCCAGAGACCGCATGATCTTTGACAGTCATCTCACAGTGAACTATTTGCTGTCAACTATGATCCCTCAAGCCTTGTATAAAACAAAAACCAAGAAGGAGAAAGACAAGGTTTGCTTCTGTGTTTCACCCATCCTGCAGTCAGGTAGCTCATTTCTATAGAGCTGTCGATTCTCCCTTCCATGACACAAAATGAGTTAATGAAATTAAACTTCATCTTGTTAGCTTGACCCATCATCGGTACAGTTTGCTGATCTGTTTGACCTCTTAATGCCCCAACAATGCATTGTCTGTGTTTCCTGGGTTTAGGGCATAGACCATAGGATGAGAGAGGCAGAGGATGAGGCGCGGGGTTCGGGGTGGGGGGGTTGTGTGTAAATCTTGTGCCCACTGGGTATGTGGTTTTGCGCCAGGGCAGAATGACTATCCTGTAGGAAACTGACAGCAGGTGAATGGGTCTCAAGGAACCCAAGGGCAGGGTCTTCAGGAAATTCCAACTAGAGATGCTGAAAAAAAAGATCTCATCTCCTCACTGCATCTTTCAGAATGCTAATTTCCTTTTTTCCCCCTTTTTGGAGGCTGACTTACCCTGTCTACTTACGTGGCAGGGAGAGCAATGATGTCCATATCCTAATTTTGGAACCTGTGAATATCGCCTTACTTGGTGAAAGGGATGTGATTAAATTAAGAACTCCAAGACCATGAGATTCTCTGGATTATGCAGGTGAGCCCGGTGTCAGGACGGGTCCCTGTCAGAGAAAGAGGGAGACAGGAGTCAGAGAAGCAAAGTCAGAAGATGCTGTGCTGCTGGCTTGGAGGATGGAGGGAGGGTCCCGGAACTAGGAAATGCAGACAGTTCTTGAAAGTGGAAAAGGCAAGGGAATGAATTTCTCCTTAAAGTACCTAGAAAGAAGAAGGCAGCCCTGTTGCCACGTAGATTTTAACCTAGAGGACTTCTGTCCCCCAATACAGTAAACAAATGTGTGTTGTTTTAGGCCACTAAGTGGCAGATGCTTCCTTCCCTTAGTCTTTGATGCCACCAGCCCTGCAGTAGTGATTTCCAGCCACTTCTGTGCCCCACTTGGGGGAGAGGTGGTGTGGTGTGTTCCTGTCTTCCTGCTGCTGCTGCGCCGTCTTCTGCCCCAAGACCCGGCATGGAGCCTCCATGCAGTGGGTCCTTGGAAAACGTTTTGTTCATGGAGTCAAAGACATTTAAAAAAAAAAGCAAAAAAGCAAAAAAAACAAACAAACAAAAAAAAACAAAGCTGCTGCTATCTTGATATCTTCCAGGAAGCCAGCAGTGAGATTATAGTTCTTTGACCTCCCAGCTCCGCAGTGCTGCCAGGAAAAGAAAAAGGCCAGTGCCTCTTGACGTACTCCCAGCTAGCCCCGGTGGGCTTAGAGGTAGCTCCTCACCACTCCTGGAATCTGCTCCATCTGCTCTGGAGCCTCTTCATGGTAGACCCACCTGCTTTTGCACTGTTTTTTTGTACTCGCCAAATATCAGAGATGGCGTAACCAAAGCCTCCGGAAAATATGGTTTTGATGCCACCTAGTTCTCTCAGTTACTGCAGTTGAAAAAGTGCTTCCACATCCATGATCTCATTGCATTCCCAGGGTGGTCCTGAAAGCAGCCAGCTCCTTCCCAGTTTCAGCCTCTGTCTTGTAGGAAGGGAGTGAGGATGCCCGGGCTGTTCCCCGGTGGGGCTGGAAGCCCACCGTTCCTTCTCATGGATCTGAGTTCTGTGTGCTCACGTGCTGGGCCCGCGGCTCCTGCTGCCAGGCTCCTGGAAGCACGGCTCACCCTCGTGTTCCCCTTAGAATTGTGGAGTGTCCTTGCACGCACTCTCCCTTGTCACTAAGCATCCTCTCGAGCCCCTGTCTCTTCTATTAACATGGCCTCCTTGCTGTCTGGACCTGTGGCTGTCTGCTGACCATCTCCCTTCTGGTATGAATGGGAGCATCTCCGGGAAGTCTCCCAGATCAGTGGCTGCTCTCAGAAGCACCTGCTTTCAGGGTGTCCTGGAATCCTATCCAGTGTTGACAGTCGGGGCGCAAGCAGATGCTCAGTCACTGTGAGTGGGTGTGTCCTGGCAGCCACATCCTCAGCTGCCTTTCTCATAATCCCCTGCAGGTGGTCTCCAACCTGCCAACCAGATGACTTTTAGAGGTTTATTTTGTTGTTAGCTGATTGTTTGGAGCAATTAGCACCTTTCCTATGAATCAGTGTCATAAATGGCACTTAGGTTGTTGCACCTGTTATGCGGTAGCCTTTGGACTTATGAAGAGAATTGGCTTCTGGCTCCACCACAACTATCTGGGTGACCTTGGGCGAGTGACTTAACCCCTCTGAGCCTCAGTGGCCTCATTTGCACAATGGTGATAAGTAATAGCTACCTGGCAGGTAGCCATAAAAAATGCTTAACATAGTACTTAGCACTTGGTAAGTGCTCAATGAACGGTGAGTACTATTTATTGCTGCACTATTAATTACATACATAGTCTGTTTAGTAGCCCTAGACACCTAATTGCTGTTTATACTTTGTTTCTATGGGTAAACTGATACCAGGGTCAAACTGTACCAGTCAGAATTGAAATGCTTTTTTTTTTTTCCCCTTTCTGGAGGCCTAGATTGCTAGGTGGTGGGGGAAGGGATGCCACTTCTTTTCTTCTCTTCCTCCCCCCTTCCTCCCATATAAACAGACGGTAATTAAGCAGTTATAGAAATGTGAAAATACAGCTGATTTGGCAGGGGCTCGGCTTTGGATCTGTGTCGCTGGGTGGCAGGCACCGCCCTGTCTTCCACTGGGTGACTAGGGCCTTGGCAGACCCGGGTTCAGATCAGAGCAGGGGTACTGCTAGCCTGGGCTCCGCAGATGTCAGCCCACAGTGTCTGACCCATCAGAGTCGAGAGCGTTTATGAGAGAGGAGCAGCTGGGCAGAGTGGCCAGGCAGGAAAGGAGACTTCCGGCTTTCTGGTTGGGGCGACTGGGCTATCAGGTGGTGCTTATTAAGGAATGTTTTAAGTGGGACTCTGAATTGGCCGCTCCTTCCATTCAACCCAGGCGACGCCCCGGCTCCACTTCCTGTCACGTGGCTTCCTGTAGCCTAACAGGTTGAATAATATCTTTATCCGTATCATTCTCTCCATCTCTCACTTTTCAATGCTCCTTTTTGGCTCTCAACTGTCTCTTTTTTTTCCCCTCTTGTTTAATTTCTCCTGTGTCTTCAATCCGCTCTTCTGTTTTTCGTCCAGTTGTTTCTCTCTTGGAGAAGCATGTTCTCGGAGCTGGAGGAGAAGCAGACAGAGTTCTGTCTTCTTTACGCCCATTGGTTTTATAGCTTTGTTTAATGTTCCCATTTAAGTTCTGCTGCGTGTTATGTCCTCTGGGAAGGGATCTTCCGTGTTTGCCCAGCTCTCTATTTGTTCCTTCTCCCTTCCAGCAGATGCAGTTTGCAGGTTTATTTAGTCATCTGCTTCTACTGCTCGGCTGATGGGAAACTGTGTGTAGCTCATAAATTATCACCAGGTAGATCATGCTCAAACCCTCCTTGCACAGCTGCCCGAGCTCGGGACCTGGGGCTCTTCTTCAGGTATCCGTGACATAACACGGTTTTCACTGGGTCTTGGGAGATGGTTTGCCCTGTTCTTTCTGATAGAGAAGTAATCCAGGAGCAGTGCTTTGAGACCAACCAGAAGGTGCTTCGCTGGCTTGTTGAAGGACATGAGTATCCATCTCCCCACAGGTCAGAGGTGGAGGACGAGTTGGGAATTGCAAGCCATGGCTCAGAGTGACAGCAGTGGATTTTGACTGCTTGGCAGCATTTTAAAATGCATATTTTCAAATCATTTTAGTGAGGATAATAGAGAGAATTCCCATATACCCCATCGGCCGATTTGCTCTGTTGTTAACATCATGCATTTGGTTTGTCACCATTAAGGGAAATTATGACTAGCTAGTGTCCATACTTTACTAGACTTGCTTGTTTTTAATCTCATATCCCTTTTCTATTCCAGGATTCCATCCAGGATAGCACATGTCATTTAGTTTCATGTCTCCTAAGGCAGCCCCCCCCACCCATGACAGTTTCTCAGACTGATGTCAGTGATAGTTTGGAGGAATAATCATCAGATGTTTAATAGGATGCCCCTCTATTAGAATTTGTCTTTTGTTTTTTTCATGTTTAAACTGAGGGCTGGGAGAAGACCACAGAGTTTAAGTGCCTTTACTTCCCAGCACATGCTGTCAGTGTGACTTATCACTGTTGCTGTTGATCGTGAGTTAAGTATGGACCTGGGGGAGGTCGTATTGCCAGGTTTCTCCATTGTAAGGTGTTCTTTGCTCTTCCTTCCGTACTGCCCTCTTTGGGAAGAAGTCCCTATGTATGGTCTTCACTGAAGAAGTGAAGAGTAATGCTTCCCTCTTTAAGGCAGAATATCTAAGTAAATAATTTGCAATTGTTCAGCGTGAGAATCCTGTGTGTTCTCTCCTATTTATGTATTTATTCAGTTGTTTGCTTGCATTAGTGTACAGTCATGGATGTTTATTTCAGACTTTGGTTTCCACTCTAAAACTAGTTAATTTTGTTGTTCAGAGTGTTCCAGCTATGGCCACTGGGAGGTCTTGCTGTTGGCTCTTTGTCCCTTTGACACACCTCCATCACTGTGTACATTTTTTTTTTTTTAGCACTTCCTTTCTGATTCCACAAGATACTTCAGATTCATCTTAGATAATCCCTGCCTCTGTCTTAGAATCAGCCATTTCTTCGAGGCGTCCTGGTTCTTCTTACTACAGAATTCACAAGGGGCATAAGAAATCAAGGTCTGGACCCTATATGTGCTCACTGCTGCTGGGGTGTGGTTGCTTCTCAGCCTTCCTTGCTGACAGCAGGGAGACACACGTGCACACTCTACATACACCTTCATCAATATGGGATTGTCTGTTTGCATTAAGCTAATCATGAGTTGATATTGATATGCTCAACTCTAGTCCATTATCACCGACTCATTCTAACCATCTCTCCCAGAGATGGTTAGAGCAGCTCCCAGAGACCCCATCTCCAAGGTTACGCCTGTAACCTTCCTTTCCAACACTGAGAAGCAAGACTCTGCCCTCTGCCACCCACTTATTTACTGACTCACCCAGCTCCAGTAAATGTGCTTGGTAGTTTCAGAATCTTCAACCCATCCCTTTATGGGGAGCATTATCAACTACACGTAAAATACTTACCTAAAGTTCCTTTTGCTTTGGATATTACAGACCACACTTATTTCCAGAGTTACTTATGTCTTAACCATTTTCCTTCACTCCCTTCAGTGAAGTGGTTTCATTTATTTGTAATACAGTCACATTCTTTTGGTTTTGATAGTTCTTGAAAAGAGAACAACGGGAAGATAAAGAATCAATCATCAGAGAGCTGAGTTAGAAAAAGCTTGTGAACAATTGCTTTCTTTCTTTTTTAAAAAAAAAGATTATTTTTGCGTATAAAAGCTGGGGTGTAGGCCAGAGATGTGGTGATTCAGGGGAGGGTGGTTGGTGAGAGGATTCTATAGAGACAGAGTAGGGAGCAGAATAGGCAGATCTACTGAAATACTCTGGTGAGGGGAGCAGCGGGCGAGACAGGAGAGATCTGCTGAGCTATGTGGGTTAGCTCCCTGGCTGGGGATTGAACTCGTGCTGCAGTGGCTGCCCATTGCTTCATAGTGCTGAGACTTAACTCGTTGTGCCACCAGAGAGCCCCAACAATTATTTTCTTATATCTAGCAAATGTTTGGTGGCTCTGTGTGCTGAATGACAGGAATCTTATAATATTCTTCCTCTTGCTCCTGCACATTTGCTATGGACTGAATTTTTGTGGGGTTCCCCTGCCCCATGCAAATGATGACATCCTAACCCTCACTGTGCTGGTATGTGGAGATGGGGTCTCTGGGAGCTGCTCAGTGGAAAGATCATAATCACCTACTCAAAGGAAAGCATAACTCCTTCCCCCAACATCCTGAGCCTATGTGAGAGCAGCAGGGCCTGGTTTTTAAAAGCAGGAAGCATGCAGGAGCGGGGCACTACCCATGTGTGCGGGGAAGCACTTGGTGCCATCGGCTGTGCAACAGCGGTGCTCCCGTGTGGACGGTCTGTAGTGGACCCTGCCCCAGATCGTGGACTTGTAAACACCAAAGACCATAATGTGGAGATGTAGGTGTGAGTGATTGATAAGGATCCAAGGGGAAAGCCTTGGTTTCCTTGGGGCATTGTTTTTTTTTTTTTTTCTGGGATGCTCATTCTGGGTTTTGAATGTTTCTCCTTTAATAGTTAAGTGGTTTTAACTTCTTTGGATAGGTCACCCATCCTATCTTCTCAGTACAACTTTTCTTCTTCTTCTGCCAAATAGAGAAGTCTGAGGAGGAATCAAAAAAGCTGAAGCCAAGGAGAAAATTGTTGGCCCTTGACAATAGAAGGGTGATTGGAAAAAAAAAAACAAACCCGAACATTAACTTCCAGGGAGGGACTTCCTTTCTTTTTCTACCTTTTGTGTTTCTTCCTTTTCCTCTTCAGTTTTTCTCTTTGTAGTAATTTTTTTTTGATGCCCAGGATTTAGAAAAAAAGCACAAAACCATTATTGCTCTTTCCTTTCGCAAATTGGCACCTGTTTTGATAGGAATGTCTGTTTCCTGCTGCTCAGGACTGTCAGGAGTGCAGGGGAATGTGTCTAGGGGTCACCCCATGATTTCCACTGCTGTTACCAGAGGAGTCGCTTTAGAGAGGTCTCCTCTAGAAACAAATTATACTTTGGTTTTTTTAATGCAAAACCTTTCTAAACTGAGTCCCTAAAAGTAAGGTATTTAAGTACAGCCTTTCTTTTCACAATTTTTTCCTGTGTGGTCATCAATTAACCACCCAGATTAAAGTATAAAAAAAATGTTAGTATTCAACATTAGGCTAATGTCCAGAGGTTAGTTTGGGATATTACAGTTCACAGGAGGTTAATGTTCAATATACACACTTTCAGAAGAGTCCTTGGCACATAGTGCGAGTGTTTAAGAGTTGATTACACATTCTCCTCCTCCTCATCATCATTATACACTGAAGAATTTATGACAAAGATGTGGGGCCTGACATCAGGTTAGATAGAGGAAAGTGGAATTATGGGACTGGATTTCAGGGCAGAGGTTTGGATCTAAAAAGTTGGTAGTAGGGAGCTTGAAAGTGACTCATCTAATGAAAGCGTGTTGATGATCTCTGAAAATCTTTCTACCTTTAGAATGTGATTCTGTGTGACTTCACATTCTGCCTGGAGTAGGAAGGAGTGGGGATGGAGGGGACAGTAATAGGCTAAGGAGTTATGTAGAGGAGAAGGTAAAGGAGTAGGATCCCCCCCACCCCACACTGATTCTCTTATCAGTGTTTTTTCTGGCATTCCCAGTGTATAAAGGAGTAGGCTTCTGCAATTGGTCTTAATTAAACACAGAGCAACCTCCTCAGCTGATCTGGGCACACCCTAGCAGTACAGCTACAACTCAGGACAATAGGCTACTGCCAGAGGGAAGGAAAAAGTAATATTCCAGAATATTAGGTAAGGTCTGGCTCAGAATTCTTAGAGCATGAGCACCAGGTTATGCATTTTCATTTGTATCCCCTAGGCTGCCAATTCCCTGGGGAGAGGAAACAAATACGGGGGTGCAGGTGGAAGCGAAAGTGGGGTGGGCAAGGGACTCCTCTAATTTTTCCATGACAGCCTTTAATTTTTGTGTTTCAATTTCTGTGATAATTAACATTCCTTGAAAGAATCCTCAGTCCTCCAGTCCTTTGTTAATCCCCTCTGGTCTTCTGTGCCTTCCACTTTAGTGACAGTTTTCTTTAGTTAAACTTTACTTTCCATCCTGCCTGATACAGTGTTCCCTTATCTCCATTGTCTTTTTTTTTTTTTTAAAAGATTGATTTATGCATATACGAGCTGGGGCATAGGCCAGAGGTGCAAGGCTGGGGGAGTGGGGGAGGAGAGAGGATTCACCAGAGGCAGAGTGGGGAACAGAACAGGCAGACTGACTAAAATACACTGCTGAGGGGAGCAGTGGGCGAGACAGGAGAGGTCTGCTGCGCCATGTGGGTCACCTCCCTGGCCGGGGATCGAACTCGTGCCATGCTGCAGTGGCTGCAGACAGCTTCACAGTGCTGTGACTTAACCCCTTGTGCCACCACGGAGTTCCCCATCTTCATTGTCTTATTAGCAGTACCTTTCCTTCCTTTTTGAAGCATCAGCTTCTCCGCATCTAGCCCCCACATTTTCCCAATTTCCTCTCTTTCCCCTGGCAGTTGTCTGTACCTTCTCTTCCCCTTGACCTCTCAGAGTTGGAGTGCTGGAGCCTAATCCTCCTGTGGGGCTTGTGCAATGTGGATGTTGATTCAGTGGGTCTGGGTTGGGGCCCAAGACTGTGTGTTTCCAGTAACCCCCACGGGGTGCTGCTGTTATTGCTGGTCCGCTGAGCGCACTGTGCAGGACATGCTTAGTCCTTGACCGCTCTGTCTGTATTACTTGCCAGCCAAAGTCATCCAGCCCCTGACTTTGAATAGATTTTAAGTCTTATTGGTGACTTCCTGCCCCACCTGGGAAAAGACCTGGAGGCCAAGACGCCGGGTTTGGCTCCTACCCCCTGCTCTGCCTTCACTCGGCCTTTCCCTCCTGTCTCCCATTATGTTCCCGCCAAGTTGGCTTTCTTGCTGGTTCTTTGACTTGCCTGGCGCGTTCCTTTGTCAGAAGCAGTAAGCTTGCCGTACTCTCTCACTGGCACTTACACAGCTTACAGAGAAATAGTTGTCTTCTCGGAGAGGCCTTCCTTGACCACCATCACCACCACAACCTTGCTTTCTCCTGAGCCTACTTCATTGTCTTCATAGCGCTCATTGCTGTAAGAGATGCTGGTCCTCCTCCTCCATTAGAGCAAGTTCTGTGGGGGCAGGACTTGATCGCGTGGAACTACGTAGAAGTTTGCTTACAGCAGTAAAAAGCTTCCATTCGGAACTTGTTAGCAATTAGACAAAACAGGAGCATTGGCCTATCCTGAGGGAGCTGGATGTCTACTGAGTATTACCACTGGAGTCCCATGACCATGTTTTTAATGGTTTGGGTTTCAGGTTAAATTATTTTAAATTATGAAGAGAACTGACATAGACTGGACACATTCATGAGGCCCTCACACCGTATGACTGCCCAAATATTTTTATGGCAGACTGCACAAATAGAGGTTTTGTAGTTATAGGTTAAAAAATGGTCACAGACAATGGCACAAAGTCAGGTGTGCTTGGTGAGATAGGAGCTCCTGTGCCATGGCCCAGGCTGTCCTGGTCACGCCACATGTGGTGACTTAGTTTCAGCAAAATTCACATCATCCTGAGCCTCCCCGGTGGCTCAAGGGGTTAAGCACAGCGCTGTGGAGCTCTCTGCAGCTACGGCAGACCTCTCCTGTCTCACCTGCTGCTCCCCTCAGCAGTGTATTTCAGTCAACCGCCTGTTCTGCTCCCCACTCTGTCTCTGTGAGTTCTCTTACCTGCCTCCTCCACAACTCTGGCCTGTCCCTGGTTGTTGTATGCATAGATAAATAAATCTTTAAAAAAAAATTCATATCGCATATTCAGTTCACCTTGTGAATTTGAATTCTATCGGCTTTTTAAATTGTTTTTGTACTTAACATGAAGGTTTTGTTTAGGTCTCACGGTATTATAAGATCTATAATGGTTTAATATTTCTATGTATTATAAGAAACATTAAGTAAGCTCTAAGGGTCTGAGAGTTTTTTCTTTAAAGGTATCTGCATATTATGCAAAGTTGTGAAAGTCTAAAATTAGGAGTTAATCAGCATTAAAGACTGAGGACAGGGACACTTTGGAAGACGTCTTAAATTCTAAAAGTGCCTGTGAAAGCTATTTTTAACAAAATTAGGATAACTTAGGCTCTGAGTGGACTGCTTCAGAAGAGTGGTGTCTTAAAATCTCCATATTCATATGCTTACAGTCCTAAGGAATATACTGACCAAACTAGATCAACAAGCCCTAAAAGGCTAAACTATGTAATACTTGTGTTTACATAATTGAAACTCCAGTTTCTGATTACCATTTCAGTTTCTGGTTATTGAAAAATGTAATTGTGAAAAATGCCTTTTTGGACACTGTAAAATGAAGATTTAAATGTAAACACAAAAAGTTGTATAGAAGCTCCCAGTTCTAGATTTTGCCCAGGCCCTTGTGCAGTCCCCTGGGTCCAGAGGCAAGAGAGGAAGGTATTTTGCACTTGATAATGGGGCAAAAAAGGCAGACAGGTTCATACATTCAAAGAAGCCATGAATGGCACTTCCTCCCACATTCACTTGAGTGTTCACGTCTTAGTTCCTTAGAGCAGCCCAAACAAAATAACCACAGACTGGCTGAGCTACAAACAGAGCTTTATTTCACACAGTTCTGGAGCCAGGAAGCCCAAGATCAAGGTGCTAGCATGAGATGTTTCAGTGACGCCCTCTTCCTGCTTCACACTTGATTCCTTCTCTCTGTGTCCTGTGGTGGGGCAGACCAGGGAACTTGATGGAATCTGTCTTTATTTTTTAAAAGACATATTTACTTATGCATAGAAGAACAGGTGTAGGCCAGAGGTGTGTGTGGGGTGGTGGTGGTGGTGAGAGGATTCCCCAGAGACAGAGTGGGGAGCAGAACAGGTGCATTTACTGAATAACACTGCTGAGGGGAGCAGCAGGTGAGACAGGAGAGGTCTGCTGTGCCATGTGGGTCACCTCCCTGGCCAGATGGAACTCAGGCCATAGCAGTGATAGTGCTGAGACTTAACCCCTAGGCCACCAGGGAGGCCCAGTGGGGTCTCTAATAATCCCATTCATGAGGGCTCCATGCTCATCTAAGCAATTCCTAAAAACCCCACCTCTGGATACCATCATCTTTGGGGCTTAGGATTTCAACATGAATTGGGGGTGGGGGGGGCACAAATATTCAGGCCATGGCAACTTTCAAATATAATCTGAAGTGTTTGTATTAATGGGCCCAGCTATGTGGAAGCATGAAACCTCAGAGACTGGGGCCGAATAAGATGGTGGGCAGAGGGTGGCAGTGCTTTAGGAAGGGAAAGCGGGACACACGGACCTCAGAGATGCTTGGAACACCTAAAAGAAGGGTCTGTTCCCAATGACCTGAGTAGCTGTTGAGAGCAAGATGCAGCAAATTTGGGGTAAATCTGGGGTCTGGGATAATCTCCCCTCTCCTGCCGCTTACACAAGAGAAGATTATGGGGAGACATCTGGGGAGAAGTTCGTCCTAGGGAACATGGACCTGGTGTCATCGAACGTTGGGGATAATAACTGTCCTTTAACAGACAACCTGAATTCATACATGTGGGAACTGGCTGGGTTTCTTTCAGGTCTATTTTTTTAATATTTTGGGTGACCATAGTGTTATCTTTTATTTGCAACAGTCACATGGTGTGATATTCACACCATGAATATCTGTGGATAAGTCCAGTGCCTATCAATTGTGGCATAGTCTTTCTAGGCCCTATGCAGACAGCTGATGGAGACATGTACGAGACTTGGCTTGGTCTGTGAATTATCCTGCTGCGAGACGAAG
The DNA here is from genome assembly GCF_014898055.3 of Talpa occidentalis. Lineage (NCBI taxonomy): Eukaryota > Metazoa > Chordata > Mammalia > Eulipotyphla > Talpidae > Talpa > Talpa occidentalis. Next base: position 23,875,126 of record NW_023601104.1, read on the forward strand.
ACTGAAGGCTCCCACCAATCCTGGGTGGCTCTGGATTTTGGATCTGTTTAGCTGAGTTTTCTTATGTTGCCAATTCCTTCTTGCTTTTCTATGATGAGCACAAAGATGAACAAGTTTCCCTGATTTTGTTTTGTTTTGAGTGACCCAGGAAAGATTTGTCTTGCAAAAGGTTTAACATATTGTAGGGGAGGGCGTATAGTTTCCTAGTCACTTTGTAGTGTTCGCTTTTCAGAGGTTCTGGGAATCGGGCTAGTTACAGCTGGCATTGTTGGCATTCCATGGTGTCCCCCTACTTCCTTCAGAGATGCTTGATTACTCAAGGATTGTTTTCCACTAGTGGATCTTGTGTATTATGCCCCATTGCTTGTGAGTTGCAAACTTCTTTATCTGAGTTCTGGTGGGAGAGCTTTGACATACAATTTCGGGTTAAAACGTTTTGGACATAAATTCTGTAATTTTTGCAGAGTGTGGACTATAAACTATCAACCACTGACTTTTATTTTTTATTTTTATTTTTTTAAATAATAAATTTTATTTTTATATTCCCCCATACAACTGCACATGCCCCATTCTGACCCCAATCCCTCCCCTCCTGGCCCCCACCCCCCAAAAAGTGTCTCTGGTTCATAGTTTTTTGTTGATTTTGATTTTCACTTTCTTATAGTTATTCATTTTCCTGATCCCTTATTTAAGTTTTCTAGATTCCTGCTATGAGTGAGACCATCTGGTATTTTTCTTTTTCTTTTTGGCTTATTTTGCTGAGCATGATCCCTTCCAGCGCCATCCATGTTGCTGCAAATTGCATGTGTTTATCTTTTTTGAATGCTGAGTAATATTCCATGGTATATATGTACCACATCTTCTTGATCCAGTCATCTATTTTTGGGCATTTGGGCTGTATCCAAAGCTTAGCTATTGTAAATAGTGCTGCTATAAACATAGGGGTGCAGGTGCTCTTTGGAATTGATGTTTCTGTGTCCTTTGGGTAAATACCTAGGAGTGGAATTGCTGGATCATATGGAAGCTCTATGTTTAGTAGGTCCAGAAACAACCACTGACTTTTAAAATTGGGAATATAAGAACACCAGAAATTAAGTAGTCATATCCAACCTAACCAGGTTAGAAGAGTGGGATCAAAACCAACAAAAGTAGAACGGATACTGATTACGGGACACACCCATGAAGAGAGATGGGGTGAATTTGCAGAGGTGAGGTGCAGGAGCACAGGAAAGCCAGCTCGGCACTTACTCTCTAGTCGAGGTGTAGGCAGGTTAGTCCTGGTGCTCCCTTATCTCCCAACTCCTGCTTGACCTTCAAGGCCCCTCACCTAGTTTATTATTATTTTTAAAAATATTTATTTACTTATGCATACAAGAACTGGGGTGTAGGCCAGAGGTGCAGGGGGTGAGAGGATTCACCAGAGACAGAGTGGGGAGCAGAACAGGAGGATCTACTGAAATACACTGTTCAGGCGAGCAGCTGGCAAGGCAGGAGAGATCTTCTGTGCCTTGTGTGTTGCTCCCTGGCCCGCTGGGAATCGAACTGGTGCTGCAGTGGCTGGCAATAGCTTGATAGCGCTGTCTTGAACCCATGCGCCACCAGGGAGCACCCCCCCTCACCTAGTTTAGAAGAAACCTTCTACATAGCTTCCCTTTCTTTTTTTGCTCTTTTTTAGTAAGAGCTATGTTTAGGGGGAAGCTGCAGCACTCAAATTAAAGTATTCTCCCCCCCCCCCCAAATAAAAAAGTTTTGGTTGTCATGTTCATTTAAAGAGATCCAAACCATACTGAACTGTGTAAAGAAGATGCCAACTCTGCTGTTAACCTTCAAACCTCAAAATTTATTTTTGAGAGTGTTTTCCCAGGGAGTTTGGAAGATTTGAGTATATGTAAGACATTTTCTTTGTAGTCTTACAGTTTGTTTAGTGTCTGTATTTGCCGTTCAGAACAGACACACAGGTAGAAATGGAAGTTGGGAGGGAAGGAGGCTAGGTGGAAAGTCTGCCTCTTTCTGTTTATATTTGGGGATACGTTAAAAAGTCATTTTCAGGCCCTCCCTGGTGGTGCAAGGGTAAGTCTCCGCACTATGAAGCTATCAGCAGTCACTGACGCACGAGTTCGATCCCTGGCCAAGGGGCTAACCCACGTGGCGCAGTGTATTTCTGTTGATCTGCCTGTTCTGCTCCCCACTCTGTTTCTGGTGACTCCTCTCACCACGACCCCCAACACCTCTGGCCTGTATCCCAGCTCTTGTATGCATTAATTAATAAATCTTTTAAAAAAAGCCCTTTTCAAAGGTACGCATTTTATTAAACTTGGATTTTCATGCTCGGATTTTTCACTTTTATCTAGTTGCAGTTGTAATGGATATGCCCAGACAAAACTGGTCTTCCCTTGCCCCACTGGACAGTCATTTAGGAGTGAATATTTTGTGCACTCTTTAGGGGCCTTATCTTGTGTGTACGTCAGACCGGAAAGGATTTCCCTCTGAACCACCAGATCCCACACAGGGGAAATGACTTTGTGTCTCCCCTTCTTATTTCCTGGAATGACGCTCAAGCCTTCAGAGACTCATAACTCCCCATCTATGCTTCAGATGCTCTTTTATTTATTGTCAATTTTTATTAAATTTTTTCACTGAAATTTAGTTTACAACTGTGTACAATTTTGAGGCTGTAGCATTATGTTTGGACATCTGTGTATGCTACATTATGATTGCCACCAAGTCTCGTTTCCATCCATGACCATACAATTTACCCCCTTTACTTGTTTTAGCTGCCCCCCCCACCCCGTCCCATCTGGTTACCACCATTCTGTGATCAGAATCTAAGGATTTCCTTTAGTTTTGTTTGTTTGCTGTATTTCTATTCCACATGAGTGAAATCATGTAATAGTTGTCTTTCTCTGACTTAGAACAATCTGCTCAAGGTCCATTCGTGTTCTTTTTTTTTTTTTTTTTTTTAAGATTTATTTATTTATTTATACAAGCACTGGGTACAGTCAGAAGTGTGGGAGGGTGAGAGAATTCACCAGAGCCATAGTGGGGAGCAGAGCAGGCAGACTGACGAAATACACTGCTGAGGGGAGCAGTGGGCGCGGCAGGAGAGGTCTGTCGCACCATGTGGGACCCTTGCCCGGCAGCCAGGGATCGAACCGGCACTGCAGAGGCTTCGGGCAGCTTCGCAGCCCAGTGCTCAATCGCTGCGCCACCAGGGGAGCTCCTCCATTCATGTTCTTGCAAATGTTCATTTGGCTTTTATTTTATAGCTGAGTAGTATTCCATTGTGTATATATAAAAAACACATTCTCTTTTTTCCACTCTTCATGGATGGGCACTTAGGTTGGTTCCGTATCTTGGCTATTGTAAATAGTGCTTCACTGAACATAGGAGTGCATATATCATTTTGAATAAATGTTTTTAATATTCGTTGGATAAATACCCAAGAGCAGAACATTTGAATCATATTTCTATTTTTATTTTTTTGAGAAATCGCCATACTGTTTTTCATGATGGCTACTACATCTGCATAGATACCAATTTACACTCTCATCAATAGTGTACAAGGTTTGCTTTTTCTCCACATCCATGTCAACACTTATTTTTTCTGGTCTTTTCAGTAATCACCATTTTAACTGATGAGAGGTGACATCTCATTGTGGATTTGATTTGCATTTCTCTAACAGTAATAGATAATGAATATCGCTTCATTGCCTGGTGGTTATTGGAATGTATTTAGAGAAAGGTCTATTCAGATCTTTTGCCCATTTTTTTAAATGATTTTTATTATGCATACAAGAACTGGGGTGTAGGCCAGAGGTGCAGGGGCTGAGAGGATTCATCAGAGACAGTGGGGAGCAGAAAAGGCAGATCTACTGAAATACACTGCTGAGGGGAGCAGCAGGAGAGGTCTGCTGTGCCATGTGGGTCAGTTTTTTAATAAAGTTGGTTTTTGGTTAAGTTGTGTGAGTTGTTTATATATTTTAGACATTAACCCCTTATTGAACAATGGTTTGCAAATGCCTTCTCCCATTCAGTTGGTTGCATTTGGTTTGACAATATATATATATATATATTTTTACTGTGCAGAAGTTCTTAGTTTGATAAAATCCCATTTGTTTAAGTTTTTCTCTTGTTTCCCTTGATGTTGGAGATGAATCCACAAAGAGATCACTGAGGCTGAAGTCAAAGAGCTTACTGCCTGTTTTCTTCTGTGTATTTTATGACCTCAGATCTTCTATTCAAGTTTTCACTCCATTTTGAATGTTGTGTGTGGTCTGAGATAATGATCCAGTTTCATTCTGTTGCAAGTAGTTGTCCAGTTTACCCAGCACCACTTATTGAAGAAACTTTCCTTTCTCCTTTGTATGCTCTTAACTTAGATGCTCTTTTAAAAGATATGTATGGTAGAATTATTCATTTCCAAGCACACATGCAGTCACTGCTATCTCTGTGCCAGGTGTCCTGCTGGTGGATTAGACTAGCCTGGCCTGACCGATGGCACTGTTGTCCTCAGGAGGGTGGATAAGCCTTGGGGGAGAGATTACCAAATGCCCTCACATTTCCTCAGGAGCCATGAGGGCCTCTGCAATGACTGGATAATATATTTCTGGGTCATGAAAGTGCCACTGGGAATTGGTGTGATGAGGCGAGGATGTGGCCCTGCACTGGGACTGATCTCAGGGCTCAGCTGATAACATGTGATAGCCCAGAGAGGAAATGTTCTATCTGTTCTGTGTTCATAGTGCTTTCAAGTGCTACGCTCTTTGTTCTTACTCACAAACACGCTAATTGATCTTGCTAACTAAAGCAATTATCATCATTTAGCAGTCTTTTCCAAAAAGCATTATTACCACTCCAAAACACCACTTTTATTTGCCAAGTGTCACGATATTACAATATTACATCCTGGCAATTGGCTGGCATTTACTGCCAAATTACGTAAGCCCTTGCTTGGGCTTAGGCCCTGACTGAGCAAGAGTATGTGTGGAGTGCGTTAGGATCATGATGTGGCCTGGTGTCAGGAAACAGAGAACAGCTGTCTTTAAAAGTCATCCATTAATTCAGTGTTTACACTATGATTGGGAAGGAAATCCACATTTGCTTAAGACACCAGTGCCCAGCTGAGAAATGTCATTGTGTGAAAACGTTGGATTGAGGTTTGTTGTCAAGGAAATGTAAATTGTGGACATTTCATGCAATTCAAATGGGCGGATTAATTGCTAACAGAGCACTAAGGCTATAATAAATCAAGGTGGCTTTATTCAAAGATTGAAATGTAATTAGTGTTGACTGTAGCAGCAACACCTAGTGAAAGGCCTGTAAAACCCGAGAAAAGAATTTTATTAATATTAGAAGAAATATTTTCATAGAATTGTTTAAGTCAGCATAAGAAGAGATTATTGGTGAGTGAAATGACACCATTTAGTAAATTTCATTAAAAAAGCATCACGGTGAATAAATTTGTACAGCAGCACTTCTGTTTAAAAGAAAAATTGTGATAAGCTTTATGAATACAAACACTTCTAGAATAAACATGCCAGCGCTGCTGGGAACCAAAGGCCAAGACAGACCGTAGCATTTTGATCTTGGCCTCTGTGCATTGCTGTGTCAGTCTAAGGCAGGCCTGCTCTTTCTGTCCTTACTATTCAAGTGTTAACAAATATTAGCCTCGTAGAGGTAGAGAAGTTTAAAAGCAGGCCACTTTCCTCTCTTTTCTCAAAGTCCCACTCAAAAGGTAGTAAATTAATATGAATGTGGAAACCTACAAAGAATGACAGGGAGGAGCTCTCTGAAGCAAATGGAAGAGTGGTAATTGAACTGGCAAGTGTTAGGTGCTTCACAATGATGTGCTGGCAGAATAGGAATGAGGCGATTTGCCTGTGGAACGGAGGGTTCAGAAATAGAAGGCATTGGTTACTGGATGTGTCAGGGCAAGGGCCAGACGTAGGGTCTTCTCTGCACCCTGCATTGCCAAGCACCCATCTGTTCCTATGCCCTCCCCACTCCAGCAGCAGGCGGAAGGTCTGTTCTCTGGAGAAATGGAAGTAGCATAATGTTGGAAGCATGTGAAGTGACTGAAAACAGGGAGACTGAAAGGCTTCCATGCTTGTTCCCTGCCTTGTCCCATAATGCCAGCAGCCTGGGGTGTGTAGCCTCCGCAATGGATGGAGGAGTCTTTCCTTGAGAAATTGAACAGCAGAGAAAAAAATGTCCCCAGGTACTGAAATGTGTGGGTTCCTCAGAGGAAATCTTGGCATCTTTCTTCCCTTATTACTCTAAGCTTACCTCCTAATAAAGCCCCTTCACTCCTACAGAGCTCTAATCTGCTTTTAGTTCAAGAATTTGAGTCATATTAGGCCTTCAACATCTAAGACAGGGAACAAGGCAAATAGGGAAAGAGAAATATTGCAGAAGATGGGGACATTGTAGGATGTAGAGAAAATATACTTTTTGGAAAATGTTATAGTTAATACGGAGAGAGAGAGAGAAGAGATCATGTCTAAAATAACTAGCATTTATGAAAGAGAAACAATTAGAGAACAAGAAAGAGATAAGGGAAATGATAAATTTCTGGAATGTTTAAGAAAAGTTGAGGCTGTATTTCTCAAAGTAGAACAAGAAAGATGGATTTAAAATGCAGATGAGAAAATAAATATGAAAAATTGAAATGTGCTGTAAAGGACTCAACATCACTAATGTATTAAATTAGATGCAAAAACCAAGAGCAAAACAAAATGATTCTCTAAATAATACCACAGAAATAATACAGGGATGTTTCCTAGAACTGAAGACATAAATTTCCAAGTTGAAGGAATATATTAAATGCCTGTGTTTTATAGAACAGCCCAATTTTTATAAATTTATAACATTTTTATATGTATGTCATTGTGAAACTTCTGAACACCTGTGACAAAGGTTCTAAAAACTTTGAGAAGAAAATAACAGGACATACACAGAGAGAAGGATATACCAGCGGCAGAATTTATAAGAGCATTGCTGGAAAGTAGAAGGGAATGGAGAAATACTTTAAACAATCTGAGGAAAATTTATTTTTATTTTTTTTTTTTTTTTTTTTTTAATGATTTTTTTTTAAGAGGCATGCATTATTTATTTATTTTATTTATTTGTTTGTTTGTTTGTTTATACATGCACTGGGTACAGTCAGAAGCTCGGGAGGGTGAGAGAATTCACCAGAGCAGAGCGGGGAGCAGAGCAGGCAGAAGGACCGAAGTACACTGCTGAGGGGAGCAGCGGGCGGCAGGAGAGGTCTGCGCGCCATGTGGGACCCTCCTCTGGTGGCCGGGGAGCAGCCGGGGAACGAACCGGCGCTGCAGAGGCTGCGGGCAGCTTCGCAACCCAGCGCTCAACCGCTGCGCCACCGGGGAGGCCCAGGAAAATTTATTTTTAACTGAGATTCTAAATTCAGCTAAACTATCAATCAAAGTATGCATAGAATAAATACATTTGCAAAATACAAGGTTTCAAAAATTTTACTCCCTTTTGGGCCCTCACTTAAAAGGCGACTAGAAGTATGCTCCATGGGAAGCATTAAGTATGCTCCATAATCATAAATTGGTTATGAAAGAACAAGACAGGAACCTTGGGAAATAATGTAGCACAAAAGAAAGAGAGTACCCAGCCCCTAATGCAGGGCAGGAGGATGGGAGGCTTCAGTAGGGAGGTCGTGGTAGGGAGTAGTGGGGGCAGCAATGGTCAGGGGAAGAGAGCACCAAATGATCTGATGTGGAAATGATACTGATAAGCATCTAACAGATGTGATGTAACTGATGAGGGGATTTAGGAATAGGTATGTAGAAAGTAAGGCAAGTAAAATATAAAGTCTAGAAAAGTTAAGTTTTATAAGGAAAGATGACCATCGTCTACAGCTTGGTCTTTAGTGAACAAGATTCACAGTTGAAATACTGTTTCCCTGCCCCTCCTGTAGATGTGGATAGCTGTTTGATAAAGTTCTTACCAATAAGATGTGAGGGATTATTAGTGATTATGTCTGGGAAATCTCCTTAAAAAGAAGGTCCAGGGTCTCCTTGGTGGTGCGAGTGGTTGAGAGCAGCGCTGTGAAGCTGTCTGCAGCCTTTGAAGCGCCGGTTCGATCCTGGCCGGCCGGCGAGGGTCCCACATGGTGCGGCAGACCTCTCCTGTCTTGCCTGCTGCTCCCCTTAACAGTGTATTTTGTCAGTCTGCCTGTTCTGTTCCCCACTTTGTCTCTGGTGAATCCTCTCACCCTCCCACGCATCTGGCCTGTACCCCATTCTTGTATAAATAAATCTTTAAAAAAAAAAAAAAAGGTCCACATAAGACTGGCTTATGTGATGCTGGATCAGCCATCTTGTAATCATAAGGTGTCTAATATATACTAAAGGTAGATAACATGTTTGTGATACCGCATGCCTAAGATAGCTAAAGGTAGAAAAAAAGAAAAAGTGTCTCTCAAAAATATACTTGGAGGACCGCCCCAGTGGTGCAGCAGGTTGAGTGCTGCTTTGTGAAGCTGTCTGCAGCTTCTGCAGCACGGGTTTGATTCCCGGCTGGCCAGGGAGAAACACACATGGTATGGCAGACCTCTCCTGCCTCGTCCTGCACCCCTCAGCAGTGTCTTTGGTCTGTCTTTCTGTTCTACTCCCCGCTCTCTCTGGTGAATTTTCTCACCCTCCTGCGCCTCTGACCTGTACCCCAGTTCTTGTGTAAATAAATCTTTCAAAAAAATATATACTTGGATTTGCTCCAACCCCAGAATTTTTTTCTGGGGGAAAATTCCCTTTAATTTGCCATTTAGTCTCTCTATTAGTAGGAACTGGTATAATTCCATACTATCATAGTCCATATCACAAATTATGGGATTATAATTAAAGAATGAAAATAAACAAATGAAGCATGAAAGCCAAGGCTTTGGAAACAGAACAACAAAATGAGGAAAGCAGAACGAAACAATAAAGATCAAACTGGAACTCAATAAATTAGGAATTAAGAAAAGATGGCTAAATCTGAGTTCTTTAGAGGAACAAAAATTTTTTAAAATAGGCAGATTTTACCTGTATAATGTAGAACTAAGAAAGCACAAGTAAAAATTAGATCATGAGAAATTGATACAGAGGAAATGAAATGACGTGCTTTGCAAAACTGTGCAAATAAATTTGAAAATCAAATAGATAATTTTTTTGAAAATAGGCTACTAGATTGACTCTAAAACAGAAAAGAAAAAAAAAAAGCCTCTAAAAGTAGTTGGTACCACTCCTACTGCGTTGGCCTTATTGTGGGAGTTTTTCTGTGTGGTAGAGTTGAATTTCCAGTAAGAGATCCTCAGAGTATGGGGTGGGGTGGGCGTCCTGCCTGTGATCTCTGTGCAGTCTTTGATAAGGTTGACCACTATGATAATGGGGAATTCTGATATTTCTTGCCATTACTATCGATCACAAAATAAATATCCCTGAGTCTACAATTTCTTTATATTGTTTTTTTTAGGTCAATATGTTATTTGAACTTTTTTGATAAGAAAAATTGACAAAACTATATTTCATCTTTTACTCTCACTGGTTGTCTTGCAAACTGATTCCTTAGAGTGAAAATATTTTTTCAACAGTATTTACAAATAGAGATGAAGATGTCAAAGCAAGTCTGTGCATAAAAAAGGGTGAAGATGTTGTTTGGCCAAGAAAATTTACATATAGGGCATAAAAAATAAATGGTGAACAGAAATTATTTGGGTCTTAGCTCTCATTTATTTTCATGGAAAAGTACCTTCTCAAATGCTGGTGATTGGAATATCCTATTGGTTAAAATAAATAGCTTAAAGTGTGAGGAAACCAAGTAAGGAAGAATAAAGCAACCAGAAAAACCTGTCAGCTAAAAAGAGAATAATGAAAGGTGTCAGGCCATTACACCAGCTCTGCAGCCCGAGGTCAGGGGTCAAGCCCAAAGTTGACAAACATCATGGTCACGTGGGCCTGGGCATGCAGAAAGGCCTGTTTGGGTAAGCATTTGATTCTGAAATGTTCTTACTATTTAAAATGTTTTGTTTTCTTTGAATTTTGAAATTTCCCCTCCAAACCTTCGTTTAACCAGTTGTGATCCTCACCTAATGTTGTCTCCTTCCCCCCTCTTTTCCTGGTAGTGGGAGCAGTGAGCCATGGAGCTGTATTTTGGTGAATACCAACACGTGCAGCAGGAATACGGTGTCCACCTGAGACTGGAAAGTGATGAAACCAAGAAATCAAGGAATTCTCAGCACTCAAAGTCAGGCTCCTATGGTGTCAGTATTCGGGTACAGGGAATTGATGGCCACCCCTACATAGTCTTGAATAATACCGAGCGGTGTCTGGCAGGCACATCTTTTTCTGAAAACGGGCCGTCATTTCCATCTCCAATGATAAATAAACTGCCTCTACATTCCAGTAATGGGTCTGCGCTAGACAACAATGAAGAAGAACTGCAGCTCCCGGAGAACCCATATGCCCAGCCCAGCCCAATAAGAAACCTGAAACAACCCTCTTTCTTTGAGGGCAAGAATGGAATTGTTGAACGCAAAGAGGGTTCACTGAAGCCATCCCACATGCTGAACTTTCAGAGGCACCCAGAGCTCTTGCAGCCCTATGATCCTGAAAAGAATGAGTTGAACTTACAAAGTCACCAGGCTTCTGAGAGTAACTGGCTAAAAACTTTATCAGAAGAAGGCACCAACAATAAGAAAGCTTGGACTTGCTTTCCAAAATCCAGTGGTCCCCAGCTGGCCAGCCCACCTTTGGAAGATCTGACCAAATCCAGCATCACAGCCATTCGTTTATGCAGCTCAGTGGTGATAGAGGACCCCAAGAAGCAGACATCTGTGTGCGTGAACGTTCAGAGCTGCAGCAAGGAGGGGATCGTGGAGGAGGCGCTTCTCCCTAGCAGGAGGCCCCTGACCAGCCACAGCCCAAACACCCAACTGGAAGCCAAGAAAACCAGGCCAGATGTGTTGCCCTTCCGACGGCAAGATTCAGCCGGGCCGGTTCTGGATGGAGCTCGGTCTCGGAGATCCTCGTCATCCTCCACCACCCCCACTTCAGCCAACTCCTTGTACAGATTTTTACTTGATGATCAAGAATGTGCCATCCATGCTGACAACGTGAACCGTCATGAAAACAGACGCTATATCCCCTTCTTGCCAGGAACGGGGCGGGATATTGATACAGGGTCAATTCCTGGTGTAGATGAGTTAATTGAAAAATTTGACCAAAAACCTGGGCTGCAGAGGAGAGGGAGGTCTGGGAAACGAAACAGAATTGATCCAGAAGACAGGAAGAGATCGCGAAGCGTGGACAGTGCCTTTCCTTTTGGTCTCCAGGGGAACAAGGAGTACCTAAGCGAATTTAGCAGGAACCTGGGCAAGTCGAGTGAACACCTGCTCCGACCATCCCAGCTGTGTGGGCACCGGCCGGTGGCCCCCGAGCTCCGAGGGAGGCAGGGTGCGGGGCGTGCCTTTGCCAAGCTGCAGGGAGCGATGCCTGGCACCCAGGGTGCCCACCCCAGGCCCGCCCAGCAGAACAAAGATGGGAAAGCTCCAGAAAACAAAGCTGGTCAGGAAAGTAGGACAGTGCGCCCGTCCTCCCTTCCAGCTCAGAATAACAAGGAAGAGGAGATCAAAACGGCCACTGCTACCCTGATGTTACAGAACCGGGGGGTAGCAACTTCTCCTGACTCTGGTGCCAAGAGGATTTCTGTGAAGACATTTACTTCCACCTCAAATACTCAGGTAATCCAGTATTTTTTTCCCCTTCTAAATGACTTAAATCTTCATCCTCAGGGTATAAAACGCCACAGGCCTACATATCCTCCTTAAATCAGCAATTGCAAATCTGAATTTTTAAGTTTCCCCCTGTACAGTATGTCCTATTGCCAATTGTGTGGTGTTCTAGGTTAATTCAAGTCCAACTAGATTCCCATTGTGGTCTTGTTCTGAAAACAAACTTGTCACACGCTAGAGGTTTGTTTTTCTGTTTAAAGATATGAAATCTGAAAGTATGAGAATTTGCTTCTACACAGAGGTTCCAAACTGTCCTCATGACATTGAATGACTGAGTTAGTTTCTGGTCTGAGAAACTAGGTTAATCCTACAGTGATGAAGTTTATTGAAGTGGCACATCTATTGTTTTGTAGTAATAATAAAAAATAATGATAGTGATGAAAATGATAATATGGTTGGTAAGTGCTAGGCACAATTTGTTATATGTTTTAGGATTTCACCAACCCTATGAAGTAGGTCCTATTAACCACAATTTTACAGGTGAGAAAATTGAGGTGAAGACAAGTTAAGTAACTTGCCCAAGGCGATTGTCAGTTGTGTGACGATCCTTACCTAAGGAATCGTTTTTTTTTTTTTTTTTGGAAAGTGGAAATATGCTTGGAAACTTCTGCTTCAGGCTTTTGCCTTCTTCATGGAAACATCCTCTTGTGTTCTAATAACAGACATTATGTTTCAGGCCACCCCGGATCTGTTAAAAGGTCAGCAAGAGCTTTCTCAGCAAACCAATGAGGAGACTGCCAAGCAGATACTTTACAATTACCTCAAAGAAGGGTTAGTGATTTTCCTTAAAGGAGTCGAGTGTTGGCATTTCTAGTGGGGCCCTTCATTTCCTTTTCTAAGACCTGTGTTTTGTTCTCCCTTCCTGCCTGGTGTGAGCCATTTGAGGGTTAAGACAGGTTTTTAGAATAGGATTTAAGTCTTGGGTGGTGGTGGGGTGAGACCTGGGGAGGGAAGGCCAGGGAAAGACATCATACTTTAAAAATCCTAAAGGAATGTGTTTTTTTCAAATGACCCTTTTCTGTTGCAAAAACAAATGCACATAGGAAGAATGCTTGTTGTTCAGTTTTGAATTGCCATCACCTTGAGGTCTTCCATGAATGCAGGAATGAGAAGTTCCAAATAAAAAACACCTCCTCCCCTTCCCAGTACTGACATTGGCCAGAAGCCCCTGCTTCCATTATTTTTGAAGCAAGTATGACTCATTTAAAAGCATTGCTTTCCACCAGCTTATCTCGGAGGTTGAGTTTGAGTAATCTGGTTTTCACTTACTTAGATACTAGCTGCTGGAATTGTAGGCCAGGAATGTGAAGTTTCTGTTTCACTTCTCTCATCAGATATGATTAAGAAGGAAAGAAAAACTTTATGCTTGACATGACTGAAAGTCATTTGGCAAATACTCCTTGGTATCAAAACATTTTTTATTTTTGCATTGTGCCTCACAATTACTTGTCAGTGATGAAGAGCCGACAAAATGGGTTCAAATTATCATATAGAAGTGCTTTTGGAAAACAAACAACCAGAGAGATTCTTCTAAGACATACTTATTAGTTTCTTTCTCTGTAGGGTTTTACCATATTAGGATTAAGGTAGAAGAACTTGATTTTTAAAATTGTTTCTAAAAATTTTTCCCCTATGATGTATTATTGACTGGTGAGACAGACTTTAGCAGGAGGTGCCTATTTAAGGAAATATTTAAAATCTTTTGTTTCCCGCTACATGTCAGGTATGTGTGACAAAAGGTGTGGTAGAAGTTAATAAGCTTTATCTGATCATTACCTGTGAATGTCTAGACCAAAAGTTCTGCTGTGTCGGCAGTCAGGGATTGGGAGATTATTTTTTTTTTTTTTAAACATAGGCTGACCACATTAAGATGACTGCAAATCATTATTGGCTTAAGATTTAAAAGTAAAATGTGTGTATGTGCTCATGCATGTGTGTGCAGGGGAGCAAAGAGGAGAAATGTCTTGTTGGAATGAATGAGTCATTTGAATCAAACAACAAATAATTAAATTTTCTTTGAGTTTCTTTTCTTCAAACCTACTTAAAATGTATTTATGGCCCTTTTCGTATATTTGGAAATGGGAACCCCCCTCCCAAATCAGGTGGAAACTTCTAACAATTTATTTGAAGAAAAATACACGGGTTTTGTCTGCAGCCTAAATTAATGTAGGTCTCTTGCAACTTTCCTTCTTAAAGGGCTTGTTGTCTGTGTCATGGCACAGAGAACATGCTGAGGCCAGTGGTTGTCCCCTCATTGTTTTTTTTCCTGTTGCCTTTTTTTCCAGAAGCACCGACAATGATGATGCTACTAAAAGGAAAGTCAACCTGGTCTTTGAGAAAATCCAGACATTAAAGTCTCGAGCAGCAGGGAGTACCCAAGGAAATAACCAAGTAAGTGGAAGTTCTATGTTTTCCCCAAGGCACTTAATACAGAATGTGGCAAACAAAATGTTGCTTCTGCGGTCTATACATTTGTATGTAACAGTAAGTGGGACATTTCCTGAGTAGTGAGCAATATTTAAGATGGAGGATCATCTTTTAAGTGTTAATAATTTATACTTTTTTTTTTCTTCCAAAAAAGTTTCAAGATATTTTTATTTAAAAAGTCATAAAATCTGACATGCTGAAACAAATAGGTGGTGAAATTTAGGGGGGAAAAATAAACATACTAAGGATGAAGAACCCTTACCTTATTATAGGCAAATTTGAAAGGTAAGGGTGAGCAGGCTTGGACCCATGCTCTGGGACTTCAGAGATAAGAAATAAAAATAAAGAGAAAGAATAAATAAATAAAATAAATAAATAAATAAAAAAGAATAAAGAGAAAGAAAGAATAAAAATGAGAGAATAAGGAATGGTGGCTGGTGGAGCTGATCAGCATTGAGGGAAGGAAAAGGAAGCAGTAGAGTAGGGTCATTCTTTTTAAAAATTGCCTGCTCAGGTTTTTATACTGAATTCAAGTTAAGACTGGGAGATTTTGTTGTTGTTGTTAAAGAAGGAAGCATGTTCGAGTTGATGACCATCTCACATGCTGGAAACTTATTGGGCATTAAAGGAAGCAGCATTTTAGGGGATGAAGAAAAGCTTGTTCCTCAAGCCAATCCATCTTTGAATTGGAACCCTTATCTCCCTTGTGCATAGTCCCTTTCTCCTCCTGGGAGAACTCTATTGGAAAGAAAGAACAGATATCCAAAGGCAAGAACTGGAAGTTCATCTATAGCTTCTTTTTTAGCTTTGGAAACACACATAGAGAGGAAACTTTTATACTCATTTTTCTCTTCTGCTCAGTATTGCCCTGGAACTCAGCTAACCCATGACGGCTGCCCTAGCATCAAATGTGGGGTAGAATTTATCTGTGTGTCTATCACCCACATCACACACACCTGCATATTATATACATTAAAATACTATGTTATAGATTATGTATATAGTTTATATGTAAAAATACTTGCCCCTTCCATAAAGGGGGTATGATATGGAATGTTTATATCAACTGTCATTATTAGAAAAGAATGATAAAATATATATTTTCAAATTTAATTTAAAAATAACATTGCGTTCTAAGTCAACAATGGCACCTACCTTGAAACTATGGTGTCTTTTTATTTCTCTGAGTTACAAGGGGTGATTAGGATGTCTTATGGGTTAAAATCACCTTAGCACCAATTGAGATTGCCAATTTTTTTTTAATTCATCAGTACAAAAGGAAACTAGAAAAGTCTCATTATAGACATCAGTGTTGTATTGCCACTTTTAAGTACTGTGAATGCATTGCAAATGTTATGGGTACACCACACTCCCCGATCTAGCAGACAATGTTAAGGTTGTCATTGTCATAGACTAGGGGTCTCCAGCCCAACTGGGTAGCCACAATCACTGATGATAATTGTGTTTTAAAAGATTATAGAATTCTTCAGGAGAGGGCCTCCCCGGTGGCACAGCGGTTGAGCACCGGGCTGTGAAGCTGCCCTCAGCCTCTGCAGCGCCGGTTCGATCCCCGGCTGCTGGGGAGGGTCCCACATGGCGCACAGGTCTCTCCTGCCGCCCGCTGGTCCCCTCAGCAATGTACTTCGTCAGTCTGCCTGTTCTGTTCCCAGCTCTGGCTCTGGTGAATTCTCTCACCTCCTGCACTTCTGACTGTACCCAGTGCTTGCATAAATAAATAATTAATCTTTAAAAAAAAAAATTCTTCAGGAGAAAGAAGGGCAGGGTGTTCTAGCAAAGGGTACTGCACAAACACAAAATATAAAGAGGCGCCAGATAGGAAGCACCTCAGAAATCCCAATTCAGAAGTTTCCATTTCTGCCTGAAAGTGACAGAAATCACTGATGCACTTGAAACAGGAATGCAGAGTTGTATTTGTAAAAATTCATCCCTATTTAGCTTTTGGAGAGAGGTAAAATCAGAGGAAGGGAGGCCAGTTAAGTCACTGCTGAATCAGGGGAGAGATGAGAAGATGAACAAAGGCTTAACTGCCTCCTAACCTTCCCTCCCCCCACATACACACTCTCTCCCCCTCATGTTTTCTGAATCTGATTATTCGCTGGCAAAGACTTTGGAGTTTTATCTATTTGGTGCCTATTAAGTGGTTTCTTGAAACAGTGTAAGAACTCTCATGGACTAACACCATATTGGAAAAGAGCATAGCAGTTAGAATTTTCATTTAGGAAAGAACAATGTACAAATTTTCTCATTGGGTTGGATTTAGACTTCAAAAATGGATTGTTATCATTCTGCGTAAGAAAATTTCAAGCACTGTGTTTTGTTGACTCTTGAATTCTGGTCCCCTTCACAGGAGTAGGTGAAGAAGTGTTCATTCCAAGTTAACTGCAAATGACTCACACCTGGATTCAGGTGCAAGCGAGCCAAGATGCTGATGTCTCTAGCTTTTATTCCTAATTTTGTCTATTCCCCTCCCATGTTTGTAGTTTTCTATTTACTTTGATGTAGAATTTAGTCAAATCCTTTTAGGGATATAATTCTGAAACTATGTCTGTAGAAGGAAAGTATGATATAACTACATTCATAATTACAGATGCTATTTCCTAGTAGACTTTCTTTAGTCAGATCCCACCTCATTATGTATCTCTTCATTTTGGAAATCTCTTCAAAGAAGAAAATGAGTTTAACCAACATATATTTATTTACTTACATATAAGTATATGCAGAGAGTAAGGATAAAAATATCTTCAATCCTGGTTATGAAGCAGTACTTCCCAATTTCATGAAAGTTTTGTAACAGATGCATGTACAAAGGATCTCAGAAACACACAGAAAAGTTTTGTGGGTATAACTTTTTGCAACAGATGAGCCTTCCACAGATATTAATGTTTTATAGTGTTTTATTGGAATATGACTTATATATAGTAAAATGTACAAATCTTAGGTAGATAGTTCATTGAATTTATAGCATAGGTATGTGTCCATGCAAACACCACCCAGATGAAGAACATTTCTGATCATTCTGGAAGGTTTCCTTTGCCCCAATCAGTTACTCTCTCTCTCCCTGAAGATAATCATATTCCAATTTCTATCACATATATTAGTTTAACCCTTCTTGAATTTTATGTGAATAACATTTTTCTATATGTGGTCATGTCTACTTTCATTTCCTCAACATTATGTCAGCAAGATTCAGTAGTGTTGCCTGTATCAATAGCTCTTTTTTGTCGATCTGTTGCTTTCTATCAATATACCATAGTATGTATTCTTTTTTAAAAAAAATTATTTGAGATCATTCTTGTAAATCAACTAGTATTCTTTTTTTTTTTTAAAGATTTATTTATTTATTTATCCAAGCACTGGGTACAATCAGAGGTGCGGGAGGGTGGGAGGATTCACCAGAGCCAGAGCGGGGAACAGAACAAACACACTGCTGAGGGGAGCAGCGGGTGCTGCAGAAGAGGTCTGCGTGCCATTGTGGGACCCTCGCCCAGCGGCCGGGGATCGAACCGGCGCTGCAGAGGCTGCAGGCAGCTTCGCAGCCCAGCGCTCAACCACTGTGCCACCAGGGGAGGCCCCATAGTATGTATTCTTGATGGGCACTTCCAGTTTTGGGCTTTTATGAATGCTCATAGCATTCTTTTCTTTGGGAAATAAAAACATTCACTCATTTCTCTTGGGAATATAGTTAGGTATAAAATTGCTACATGTAAAGTAGTCATATATGTAGCTTATAAGTGCTTTATCTGATTTTACAAAATGGTTGAAACAAATTATGCTTCTACCAGTAAGTTCCATTAGTTGTATCCTCTCTAACACTTAGACTCTCTGTTCTGTTTCATTAGTCTATTTGTCTCTTCTTGTGGCAATACCATAGTTTTGATTTCTGTGTATTGTACGGTAAATCTGGCAACATACTTTTTCCAACTTCATTGTTCTCCAAGATTTCTTGGCTTTTTTAGGCCTTTACCTTTTCATATAAACTTTAGAATAAGTTGTCAATTTACATACACATACACAAAAGCCTCCATAAATTTTGATTTGGATTACTTTCAATGTACAAATAAGTTTGGTGGTAGCTGCCATTTTAACAGTGCTGGCATTCTTATTTGTGAACATCTTCAACTTCTAGCAATGTTCTGTAGTTTTTGTTGTAGAGGTCTTA
The DNA here is from genome assembly GCF_014898055.3 of Talpa occidentalis. Classification (NCBI taxonomy): domain Eukaryota; kingdom Metazoa; phylum Chordata; class Mammalia; order Eulipotyphla; family Talpidae; genus Talpa; species Talpa occidentalis. Next base: position 23,893,530 of record NW_023601104.1, read on the forward strand.
GACAGCTTTCATTTAGATTTATTCCCTGTTCAGTATTCATTCCTTTTTTATAACTCCATGTTTCCATCTAGTACAATTTTCCTCCACCCTGAATAATTTCCTCTGCTATGTCCTGGAATACTTTTCTGCTAACAGTGAATTCTCTCAGATGTTGATCTGAGAATGTCTTTAATTCACTCTCATATTTGAAGAATTCTATTTTGGCAAGTTTTTTTTTCTTTTCTAAACTTTAGAAACATTTCTATTTCCTTTGGCCCTCATGGACTTCAGTCATCATTCTTAATTTTGTCACTCTGAAAGTGATGGCTGCTTTTAATACTTTTTTATATCTTGAAATTTAGAGGTTTGACTGTTATACATAAGTGTGTGCTTTTTTTTTTTTTAAATTTACTGAGTTCTTGAATCTGTAGAATCACCACATTTGAAAAATTTTTGGCTGCCATTTCTTCAAATATTGCTGCTTTCACAATCTGTCTTTCCCAACACTGCTCATATTCCAACTACATGTGTTTTAGGCCATTTGATGGTATCGCTCATGCTCTATTCTGTGCATATGTCCTTTTTTTTCTTTTGGTGCAACAGATATTTTTTGTTTTCAAATTTATTAATCTTGCTTTCTGGCTATGCCAGGCTTTTGAATTCTCAAATTTCAGATATTGTGTATTGCCACTCTACAATGTCCACTTGAATCTAATTGTGTACTAAAATTCTTCATCTTTGTCCATAGCCTTTAAAAAATATTACAGTTATTTTGAAGTCCTTATCTCATAGCTCCAGTATCTGGATCATTGCTGCTTCTACTGTCTGCCTTATCTGATTGTTGGTCTATTTTTCCTGGTTCTTTGCATGTCTAGGATTTTTAAAAACTTATGCTACATATTGTGGATAAATTACAGATGTTGAGTATCACGTTATCTCCCTCTGAAGGTTAAATTACTCACAGATTGTTTTGATTTTGTATGTTTGGTAGTTTAGGCATTGTTAGTGTTGATCTACTTAAGTGTTTCATCTTCTAAGGCACAACTCTTAACTATTTTCATGGATTTCAAGCAAATGCTAGAATGCCCACCAGGATATCTATTTTGGCTGAGTTGGAATTCTGTTTCCCTAGCATGTGTAGTTCTCTTAAGTCTCTGTTGTTTTTTGCCTCCCAGCAACTGACCTTTTAGGATCTTGCTTGTTCATACAGCTTAGAAATCATCCATGAAGTATTTCATGCAAGTTTTTGGAGCTGCCTCTTTGAAGCTCTACCTTGATCCTGAAATCCATGGCTTTCCCTGCCTCTTTAGTGTGGACATTAGTTTTCAGTTAATTTAAGTAAATATCAAGGAGAGGGATCACTTGATTGTATTATAAGAGTATGTTTAGTTTTCTAAGAAACTGCCAAACTACTTTCTCACTAGAATAAATGTGAGTTCCTATTGCTCTGAATCTCTGCCGACATTTGATATTGTTAATGTTTTGGATTTTGGTTTGGCCATTCTGACAGGTGAATAATGATATCTTGTTTACATTCTCTATTCCCTAATAACATTAAATTTTTAAAACTTTAGTGTTTTGTGGTTTGGAAATACAACTGGAGAGAAGTCTTGGTGAATGTAGGGCTAAATCATGAGCTTCCTTTTTTAAAAGAATTATAGCCCAGTGTTGGTTTTCTGGCAATGCCCACACACAATTATATTACATATATTTTATCTGGCTCTCATAGTTTGACATCAGTTACTCTAGATTGAAATCAGAATTCTACAAATCACCAATCACTTATTGAAATTTTATAAAATGCGGGGAAGTATAGGAAACAGAAGTATGTAAGACCTGGTCCCTGCCCCCTAAAAGTTCATGATCTTCTACTGTAGTAAATCTCAAATTACTCCTAAGAAACACTGAAGCTAAATTGAAGTGTTCTGCCATTAAAAATAGAAAAATGGGGTCTCCCTGGTGGCCAAGGGGTTAAGTCTCAGCATATCAAGCTATTGGCAGCCACTGATACACGAGTTTGATCCCTACCAGGGAGCCACCCACATGGCACAGCAGACCTCTCCTGTCTCGTCCACTGTTCCCCTCAGCAGTGTATTTCAGTCCGTCTGCCTATTCTGTTCCCTGCTTTGTCTCTGGTGAATCCTCTCACCACTCCCACACCTCTAGCCTACACCCCAGTTCTTGTATGCATAAATAAAAAAAATCTTTACGAAAAAGAAAAGCAGATGTCTTTTCCTAATTTACTTTAAAGAAAATTTTGTTGTAGATGTTTTGTTAACAATTTCTGTGGACAGGACTCTTACCATTTATGGAGAAACTTTTGACATATCCATATATGAAAACAAAGCAAATTTTAGTCATGTTGGACAATTGTTGAGAGATTTGATGAAATAATTCTTCTGTGATGAAAGGTGTAAAATAAAGTTCACTGGAACCTTGTGTGGAGGGCACAGCATGATTAACTCTGTGAAGTCAAGGAGATTTCCATTAGAACTGGGTCTTAAAATGTTTACTGTTATGGCTCTGATTATCTTTTGTGGGAAAGAGAATTGAAATAAAGCATCTTGAACACCCTTAAATTAGGATCTTTACAATTAACTATAGGCTTCTAATTCTTCATCTGAAGTCAAAGATCTATTGGAACAGAAAAACAAGTTGACCACAGAAGTCGCTGAACTTCAGAGACAGCTTCAACTTGAAACCAAGGTATTTGAATTTTCCTTTGCTGTTTTTTTTTTTTTCATTTCTTTCTTTCTTGATAAAAAATATTTTAAACGCATTGGGAAGCCCAGATGAAGTAAGAGCCTATTTTTCCTCTCAAGAGAAACATTCTTCTCATCACTGAGTGAATTCCTGTGCATTTGGCTCCCGTTGTGCAAATAACTTTTTTTTCTTTTAAATAACCAAAGCTTTTAGAGTCTGTTTGCTTTGCTGGAGTACAAGAAATGCTATTAGATTCAGGCAGGCCAATAGGAAACTCAATGTGTGTAAAACATCTGGATTAAGTAATAGAAATAGTAGAATGAAATTTATCTGTGTGTTTTCTTTTAGAAATATTAGAGTTCATTAATACCCTTTTCAGTGACAAACTTCCATGCCTTCATTAGCTACTTGGATTGTTACTTAATAACTTAAATGCAAATACATGGAGTCCATTAGCTATTAGAAGGTGGCATCTATGGAATTGCCTTAATGTACATCACATGTATTCATATTAGAATCAACAGAACATCAAAGAAGAGAGAGAGAGAATGAAAGCAAACTTAAAAGAACTTCAAAGCCAACATGACAATAAGGTGGAAGAGAACTCAGTACTGCAACAGCGGCTGGAAGAAAGTGAAGGGGAGCTTCGAAAGAATCTGGAAGAGTAAGTTCTGGGCAAGAGCCTCTTCTGGGGACTTCCATTGAATGTAGCCTGAACTTTCCCACCATTTAATATACCTGATTTTTCCAAATATTTGTGGACACTGCTGACCTACCTGCCTTTTCTCCCTAATATCCTTGTAAAATTGTGGTACTGGTGACATGTAGACTGGTAGGCAGACGGTAATAATTTTTAAAATTCTTTGTCCACCTTAAAGATTGCCTTGTAAATTTTCTGTCCTTAGACTGAATCTCATAGCAGGAAAGTGATAGCGGGGAAACTGAGTTGTGATACCTAAATACAGTTTTCAAGGAGTCTGGATATAGCCTCCAAAAAGTTCATTTAGCCTTCAAAAAGTTCACCGCCGCAATCTCCCAGCTTGTGAATTTTCATCCTGGGTCGTGCTGGTCTCTGTGACCAGTGCTTATAACTTCCTTTGAGTCTGCAGAGAAGGGAAGTCAAATCCTTGTCCTTGCACATAGCTATGTATTGTGCAAACGACCATAAGCCTTACAGAATTAATCAACATGAGTGTTCAATAAATTTATTTACAAAAACACGGAGCAGACCAAATTGGGTCATGAGTCATAATTTGCTGAGTCTCTTGCTCGAGAGTATTGGGGAGGGGCGTGTTAAGGCATAGGGTGACTTCAGTGAAAACATTTATCTAAAGTTTTGTTTTTTTGGTCAGTCTCTTTATCCAAATTCTTATATACTGCAATCTTCTTTGGGGGAGAAAAAGGCCCTAAACAACATTTCCCATTACAAATTTGTTTGAGTTCTCACTGTCTTCCTGTTTGGCCAGTGAGTCTATAGACAGGAGTTCTTAACCAGGTACCTTTTCAGGTTTGTGAGTCCTTGTTCGATGAAGAACAAAGAGTAGGAGTCCTCTTGGGACTTGAGTGATTTTCCTTGACCATCTGAAGGTCTGAAGTCAGACTAGATGAAAACAAGCAGAGCTTAGAAGAATCTCCCTGATGGATTCCTCTCCTACCAGACTGTTTCAGGTGAAGATGGAACGAGAACAGCACCAGACTGAGATCAGGGATCTCCAGGACCAACTCTCAGAAATGCATGATGAATTGGACAGTGCTAAGCGATCCGAGGACAGGGAGAAGGGTGCTCTAATTGAGGTAAGAGGAGTGTGGGTTCAGGTGAGGAAAGAGGCCCCCTCTTCCTAGAGAGGGTGGGGTGGGAGGGAGGACTGGGTGCCTTGAACTGTGTTCTGTTGTGTGTATTCACTCCGCCTGTGCCTGTGGTTCGGTTCTGAAAGAGCATCACATACGGTAGTTTTTAAATGTTAGGAAAGTTTTCAGTCCTATAGAAAAGTAGAAAGAACAATGCAATAGCTGCCGTAGGGCCCCTACCCAGGGCAATGGTTGTGAACCTACTGTCATATATTCTTCATTTATTCATCTGTCCTTCCACTCATTCTGCTTTTTCATCCAACCACTTACCTTTGCTGAAGCACTTCAAAGCACGTTACAGAAAACATCACTTTTCATGCATCCTCGAAAAATCCAGGAATTTTCTGATAACTGTAGTATTATCATACCTAAAATTAATAATTCCCATTGTATAGATAATAGCAACAGTTGCAATACCTGGTATTATTCAAAATTTCCCAGTTGTCTCCCAAGTGTGTTTTATCATTCCTTCCTTCAAGCCAGAATCCAATGAAGAATTTCCCATTGCTTTCACTTTTATCTTGCTCAGAGTCCATTTATCTTAGTTTAGTCCATCCCGCCCCATCCCTGCCCTCTGCTATTTTTCCTCATTCTATCCATCTTCTGAAAAGATCAGACCAATGCCTAACCTTGTGGGATTTGTCTGATTATTCCCTTATGGTGTTTATGAACTTATTCCACTACTCTCTGTATTTCTAGTAAATGAATTTAGATCTAAACACTGACTAATACATTCAGGTTAAACGTCAGGCAGAAATACTTTGTAAGTAATGCTGTTCATGGAAACACATTGGAAGACTTTGATATCACATTAATATTGATGCAGCATTTCTCATAGGTTGTTTTTATTTGTTTAAAGCCCCCACAAGACTGTAAGTTCTAGGAGGGTGGGGCTGATGGTAGCTGGCTCAGCACTGTATCCAAGCTACTCTCCCAAAGCCGGGCCATGTGGCAGTCAGTGGATGTTTGCTAGATGGTAGGATGGAGGTGTTGTGACAGGATTTATTTGCTGTGTGCACAGCCTGTCTGTCTAGCTACCCCTTATTGGATATTTTGTTCTTATCAATCTATGAGTCATCTATGAGTGGGTAAGTTTGACTCTTTCCTCTGCTTATTAACTTTTGTTAAATATTATGGGGTTTTCCAAAAATAATAATTACCTGAACTAGACTGCCATCCTTTGAGGTGTTAGATGTATGCATATGAAATGATTAGAGAATAAGTATAGATTTTTTAAAGATTTATTTATGCATACAAGAACTGGGGTATAGGCCAGAGGTGTGGGGGGGGTGAGAGGATTCACCAGAGACAGAGTGGGGAACAGAACAGGCAGACTCACTGAAATACACTGCTGAGGGAAGCAGCAGAGGAGACAGGAGAGGTCTGCCATGCCATGTGGGTAGCTCCCTGGCCGGGAATTGAACTCGTGCTGCAGAGGCTGTGGATAGCTTCATAGGTTGCGTCTTAATCCCTTGCACCACCAGGGAGGCCCATAAGTATAGATTTTGAATGTCAGTATTTTGTTATTGGGAGTGAGGGTTGAAAAGGAACCTTCATTTCTGGTTCACTTAGATGTTTTAATATTTGCTATAATATTATCATGTACTGTATTTTGGGGCTGGTTCGAATTTTATTTCTGTAATCTTTGGTTTATAGAAACAGCTCAACAAATAAACAATACACAATTTAGAAAAAGTAAAAAAAAACCCAAAACCATCACCAAATAAAGGTACCATGTTAGTGTTTGCATTTCATTTTCTACTGCTTTTCCTCTGAGGGGTTGGGTCTTGTCTTTGTCCCTTCCTTCAGGTGAGTTCCTGACTTCTGCTTGTAAGACCTGGTTCCTCCAGTCTTAGCTGTCAACTGTTTTCTCGTTCCCTTCCTTGGTTAGTTTTGAAGTAATTCCCCAGAAGGGGTTTTAGAACTTAGCCTCTTTAGAACTTAGCCTCTCTAGAACTTAGCCTCTTTAGAACTTAGCCTCTCTCTTCCCCATGACTCGGCAGGGGTGGAGAGAGAGCAGAGGCGCATGGCTGCTTAGGTAGGAGTTCTCGTGAATTCTTCTTCCCCTCGAGCAGAGGGGAGTTATTTCTCTCCTCTCCTCATGACCATCCCTCCTCCTCTGTTTAAACCTGTTCTCCTGAGAGGGCCACAGGCCTATTCTTCACCACCTGGTTTACCCCTTTTTATCCAGCAGTTCCCTAAAAGTCACCACATTTGTGGTATTAGTTTGCTTCTCCTTCCTCTGCCTTCTTTTCAGGGCTCAGGAGTACAAACACCAGGGTATGTTAAAATGGGGCTTTGAGAATATGTATATTTATCATTGAAATATTAACATAGAATGATCTTTTAAAATGGGGTGTGGGAGCACATCTTTTACTAGCAATTTCCTATTCCTGTGTTTTCTGTAGTCATTGCTAGGCTTCATCTACCCATCTATAATGCAGAGACCCTATTGTTTTGATACCTACTTTAAAAAGTTAATACATTAGAACCATTTTTCTTTGTTAGACTTCTCTAAGTCTTTCATATTTCATTTTTAAGGTGATAAACCTTAAAAATTCTTTTTTTTTTAAATTTTTATAGAGGCATGTTTATTTATATTTATTTGTTTGTTTGTTTGTTTTGTTTATACAAGCACTGGGTACAGTCAGAAGCACGGGAGGGTGAGAGAATTCACCAGAGCCAGAGCGGGGAGCAGAGCAGGCAGAAGGACCGAAGTGCACTGCTAAGGGGAGCAGCGGGCGGCAGGAGAGGTCTGCGCGCCATGTGGGACCCTCCTCCGGTGGCTGGGGAGCAGCCGGGGATCAAACCGGTGCCGCAGAGGCTGCGGGCAGGTTCGCAACCCAGCGCTCAACTGCTGCGCCACTGGGGAGGCCCAAACCTTAAAAATTCATTCTTCTATATATTTTTTTAATTATGGAAAATACTGTGGTGCACATTTTTTATATATATCCTTTTACCTCTTTAGAAAATGTTCCTAAGGATTAGTTTCCAGAAATAATGCCACTGAACAGTACAGATTTTAGTAAAAATGTAGCTTCACAAATAGAAGGTAAATAGAAGGGAAGAAGATTTTGTCTCTATTCTGTTATTCCTTGCATGGGCACAGGAGATTATAGAAGGGATCAGTATTATCTCAGCTATTGGGAAGCTTCTCAATCTGTTGAATTTTCCCATGAACTGAGACCTATAATTGTTAGTTGCCCTTTAATCTTTGTTTAGATTCTCTGTTTTAGCACATTGACCTTGTGCTGCTTTGTACCTGTCTCATTCTCCTACTAGACAGCTACTTCAAAAGTATATATCATCTTTGCTTCTTCTGTTTCATGTGTAGCTCAAAGCCAGGCAATGTAGCAAAGGAATAAATAATTTTCAGTATTTAAATCACTTTCAAAAGTCAACATTTTTTAAAAAAGTGAATAATTCTGAATGCTTCTTTGCTTTAAACACAATGTAATGGAAATACATTAATGATTATAATTGGATTAATTTGTTTATTGACTTAATCATAGCCGAGGCTATGAGCCTTGGTTTGGTGGCATGTTTTCAGGCAGAGGCTGATAAGGAGACACATAAGAAAGGGAAGCAAAATGCATCTTTACTTGAAAATGTTCCTGATGTTTCTGGATTCCTGTTTATTTCACTCTTTCCTATAGTGGGAATTAATTTGCTGCTTTTTGTAACACAAGTCATGGCACAGTTAGCAGCTCCATGCCCTGATGGGGTACTAGAAAATCATCCTATTTTTATCAGCTGCCTTTGATTTGTCAGCAACATTTAAGATATGATAACATGGTTTCTATATCACTAATAAAAATACACCCCCATCTCTTTGCTACTTTCAGTTTATTCCTGGTATCTTAATAAAAAGTGGCTGGGGCACTCTGATAACAGAGTACAGTTATCAGCTTTCCATGGTGTTTTGTTTGTAACACTCTCTAAAACACAAAGAACACTAAACACTCAAGCTTTTGAATGAAAAGGGGTAAGACTACTGTATTTTGCGTGACCTGCACAGTGAACAAGATTTTTCATGAAATCTCTTTTTAATACTTCATATTTTGTTAAATAACATGGGGATCCCATAGGGAATCAGCAAAGGCACACCAAGAGAGAGTAAAGGTGTTTTTGTAATAGGAAGGAAAGAAGGAAAAAACAAACAGTATAAAAAATACTGTTTTCTTTTGTGACTTGTTAATTGAACAACAGGGGGATGATTTTGTTACTTTTTTTTAAAGATTTATTTATGCATGCAAGAATTGGGGTGGGGGGGTGAGAGGATTCACCAGAGAGTGGGGAGCAGAACAGGCAGATCTGCTTAAATACACTGCTGAGGGGAGCAACAGGCCAGACAGGAGAGGTCTGTTGTGCCAGGTGGGTCAGCCCCCTGGTTGGGAATCGAACTCATGCTGCTGTGGTGCCAATAGCTTCATAGTGCTGAGACTTAATCCCTTGTGCCACCAGGGAGGCCCCGGATATATGACCTTTTGCATATCTTTTCAATGAACATGGATCTCATGCCCTATAGAGGGACTCTTCTGGAAAGCATTTTGCAGAACCTGTAGGTCAGACCTTTCATTTTGACAGGAAATACCTGTGAGTAGATATGAGCCAGAACTTTCTGTGGGCAAATCAGTTGGTGCTGTGGGTATTCTGGTGTTAGGGTATCACTGCTGCTTCTAGTATACTATGTATCAATTGTGCAGTATAGTCAACTTTTATACAGTCAGCACCCCAACTCCTCACAACACACTGGGCTTTCATTCCTGGGTGTTTTTTGTGTGTGACTAACCTGCATGCACTTAAGTTGTGAAAACTGATTATGAAAGGCCAGAGCTTCCCTTGTTTTTGTTGATTGAAGTCTATAAGAGGCGTGATCATCTCTGGTGAATGCTGGCTTAAGTTTTGAAGTTTATATATTTTCTCTCTCTCCTTTGGCTCGACATAATTGGCAGTAAAGCTACCGAGGTGATGAAGTGAAAATTGACTTTTTCTCTGGGTCTCTAATCTGGGAAATTTCAAGTGCTACTAAATGATATGTGAGGTGTAATCTGATTGGATTTATATAACACAAGCCACTTAATCAACAGCACCAGGCACAGATAACACATGTTGGTGTTGAATGAGCCATAAAAACTGAAGTTCTTGACATGCGTTGGCGGCAGTACACAAAAGACAAAACAAAATACAGTTGTATCCTGGAAAAGATAAGTGTGGGAAGAGGAACTGCCTTATCGTCCAAACAATTGAGAAATGTGTGAGAGTAAGAGCAGGAAACAGGGTGTTAGAAACACAAAGGCTGTTGTGAATAGGCTGGCGGGAGGCTCCAGGAGAACCTTTAGGGGTACCACTTAGCAGAGAGGAGAGGAGTCCCTGTTCTCCTTGGGAGGGTGGGGGGGTGCTGGGCAGTGAGCCTAAGGGCTGGTTCCCTTTGACAAATGTCAGGATGTGGATATTTTCATAAGATTTGCTCTTGTGTTTCTTAGGTGCTTTGAAAGAACCTGGGCTGTCTTAGTTATCTGACTGGTCCTCTAGAGGCTTCATCTGAGCTTATTTATTTATTTATTTAAAGATTTATTTATTTATTTATACAAGCACTGGGTACAGTCAGAAGCGCGGGAGGGTGAGAGAATTCACAAGAGTCAGAGTGGGGAGCAGAACAGGCAGAAGGACCAAAGTACACTGCTGAGGGAGCAGCGGGCGTGGCAGGAGAGGTCTGCGCACCATGTGGGACCCTTGCCGGCAGCCGGGGATCGAACCAGTACTGCAGAGGCTGCGGGCAGCTTCGCAGCCCAGCGCTCAGCCACTGCGCCACCGGGGAGGCCCCTGAGCTTATATATTAATGCCTGCTGGTCAGATTCTTGAAGGGCTTAGTTTAGAGGTTCCCCTGGTTTAATCGATGTGTGTGTCCTAGAGACAAGAAAGATTTTTTTTTTAATAAATTTTATTTTTATATTCCCCATACAATTGCAATCCCCTTATTTTGACCCCAATCCCTCCCCTCCCTACCCCCCGCCCCCCATAGAGTGTCTCTTGTTCATAGTTATTTGTTGATTTTGATATTTTCTTTCTTATAGTTATTCTTTTTCCTGGTCCCTTATTTAAGTTTTCTAGATTTCTGCTATGAGTGAGACCACAAGGAAGAAGATTTTATTGTCAATTATACTTAAATTCATGCAAATATTTTCATCCCTTCATCAGTCACACTTCTTGAATGGAAATTTGCTATCTCAGGTCCCCAGGTGGAAACCTTTCCTCTGATCCCCAGGAGCTGCATGAGAACAGGATGTGTATTTCCTCAGAAGCCACCAGTGAAAGAATAGATTAGTATAGATTCGTGACCTTTCCAGTTCCCTGCTGTATTGTCCATGTTTATTTATAGCCAAACAGACAGGGTCCTGCTGTTGATCCACTGAAAGTGTGACAAATCAGATCTCTACCTTTCTTATAAGGAACTGACAGACTTGTTGGGAAGATAAAATAATCTAAATACAAGGACTGCAAGGAAAGAATATTAAGTGCTGGTGCTAAGTACAACTAAAATGAGAGGGGTAGAAAGGACAAGGGATCCTAGGAAGACTTCTTGGAGGAGGTCACATAGTATCTGATTCTTACAGATTTTCTGAAGGCAGAGAGGTGGGAAGAAGCGCACTCTAGACACAGGGTGCTGGTATGGTGGTGGTGTAGAGGCTGCAGGTAAGAGAGTGGTTGTAGGGCACAGTCAGGTTATTGTAAACCACCTAGGCAGGAGGTGTTAGGAGTGGAAAGAAATCAGGGAGGTGAGAGGAAGGATCTAAGATGAACTAACTGGTTGTGAGGGACAAAGATGAGAGAAGTCAAGGTTGCTGCCAAGCTCCCTAGCAAGTGGTATCTTTCATAAGAATAATGAAAAAAGAAGAGGAAAGGAAGGAAATGAATTGACTGAAAATTGTAAGCCTATTAAACATGAGGTGCCCGTAGAACCTCCAGAAGGATGTATCTAGCAGGTCATTGGCAGTACAGATCTAAAATAAGGGCTGGAAGTAGAGGTGTGGAAGTTATTGATGTAGAATTACTAGTTGGAAAAATAATAGATGAACTTGCCAGCAAAGACTGAAGAATGCATCTTAGCTTATAGGGAGAGATTGAGAGAAGCCAGAAAAGATTGCCATAGAAAAAGTGGAAGAGGGAAGAGACCAGGAGAGTGTCATATCTTCAAATATAAGGCCAAGAGAATTTTGAGGCGACTGGTGGGGAAGATAAAGGAGAGGTTCAGAAAAGTGAAGACCTAGAAAGAAACATTGGATGGGGTGAGTTAGAGGTGACCTGGAGGAGCAATCTTAGTAGCATAGCAACAAAAGCCACATAGCAAGAGGCTGAGGAGTGAATGGGTGGTCAAGAAGTAGAGGCTGTGAGCAGAAATTACACTTTCAAGTTAGATGGTAAAGGCTTTTTTGCCCCTCTTGACTCAGAGGGTTCTCTGCCATAGGGGAAAAGGTACAGATTCAAGGAATCATAAAAGAACAAAATGACCAAAGCAAAAGATAACCGATGGAGTAAAGACTTGGAGCAGCAGGCCAAGGACAGCTCACACTATGAAGGGGCTATGACTGGGGAGAAGGGGTGGAGGCAGGGAGGGCCTGGGTAGGAGGAAACTGTAAGGTCTTGGCCAAGTTCCCCTCATGTGAAGTAAGCGCAGGTCCTGAGTTTGAGGAGAGCTGAGCTGGTCTAGGGCAATGATGGTGAAGTGAAAGGAATGCTGGGCTTTTGGCAGGACACACTTGGGCTTTGGTAATGCGATTAGTGGAACTCGTTGCCCCAGTTTTGTGACTTCCTCATGAACCCTTGGAAGTTGAGCAGAAATTGTGAATATTGTGCCCTGCTGCAAGGGCAAGTGCAATAGGAGGAGAGCAGGGCAGAGTCGCCCCAACAGGTGCATGGATTAGGGTTTAGAGCACACGCAGGAGTCCAGGGCTTGTGAAGTGAGGGAGGCCAGCAAATCAGCCTGTCCTCCAGAAAGCAACAGGAACAGAAAGGCTAGTAGCAAGGACAGGAGCTTAGAGATGAAATGACCCTCAAAGTAGTGAAAATGTTTCCTTTTCTTCCGCAAATCAAATCTCAAAAACAGCTAATGCAGCCTATCCAGGGGACGGAGGGCTTCTTGGAATGAAAGGGGAGAAGAGGTGGTCTATCCCAGTGTTTCTGAGGGGCAAGGAGAGCGTGGGGACCGGGGCGGGGGGTGTTGTGAGAGCGGCCAGGGCGCTAAACTGGAGGAGCCAAGCAGGGCTGTCGACATCTTGACAAAGATGTTGAATCTTCACCTCCCCTCTTGGTCTGTCCCCTCTCTAGGAGCTCTTACAAGCAAAACAGGATCTTCAAGATCTGCTCATCGCCAAAGAGGAGCAGGAAGACCTTTTGAGAAAGCGGGAGCGGGAACTCACTGCTCTGAAGGGAGCCTTGAAGGAAGAGGTTTCCAGCCACGACCAGGAGATGGACAAGCTGAAGGAGCAGTACGATGCTGAGCTGCAGGCCCTGAGGGAGAGCGTGGAGGAAGCCACCAAGGTGAGCCCCTCCACGAGGGCCTAGTCCCAGTGTTGAGGATCTTGCTTCTCTCACATGACAGTGAAACTTGTTTTTCATGAGGTCAAGGAAATAGAGCTTGTTTATGAAGAAAAAGCATGGCAGTTATGCTACTGACCTTTTAAAGTCTATAAACTCAAAAACCGTTAAGGACACTCTCTGCATGAGGTGAGATGTGAGAGGCCCACAAGTGAACCTGTCAGTTCTGTAGCTTCCTAAAGCCAGACCCTGCAGTGTCGTGAGGCTTTGCCAGTGGGGCAAGGTTGCAGAGAGGACCCAGATGCCCCCGCCCTAGCCGGTCCGTCCCTTGTGGACCCTTTTGTTAAGAGGTTCACATTCCATTTCTCATTGTCACAAGAAGGTTAATTGACTGAATCGCCGAAACCCTTGCAAGATAATTCTTCTCTTAATTGAATTCTTGGCTCCTACAAATAGATCTAAATTATGTTGAGGTCTTTTGGCCTCATGTTGGCTGTTGAAGAAGAGAAAAGCAGTGTTTTGAAGGGGAAAATGCTTTGAAATATTCCATCTTTAGGGGAAGCGGGGAGTTACAGAATATACAATTCTAGATTTTCTGCAATATACAGGTGAAAGATGACGAAGAATGAGCTCTTGAGATTGTTTGTTGATTCTGTGATGATTGCAGTGACAGCTCAGAGCTCGCAGGCACGCTCTCCCCAAAGCTCCATAGTGATTCACTGGTTTTCAATTATGGCGTGGTAATTGCAAATGACAAGAAGTGAAAGATGGGTTTGTTTGTCATAACAATAAAAGGCCTGGGAAATACTCTGGGCTTATTATAACTGAGATGGTTTTTTAAAACAGCGTGTTGATTTGCCTCAGGGTTTTTTTCTTTTTTTTTTTAAATTTGGTTTAGTTGGAGGGAGAAAAGCTAACCCGATTTATTTTCATTGTTTTGAGGGGACGTGCCTATTTATTCCATCTCATTTCCTTTGCGTGCAGCAGCCTGGCCTCCTTGCTAATAGCCTTTCTGCACTGTTGCTTCATCGGGTACAAATGTGCCAATGGACCCATTATGTCTTTACCACCTAAGACTTGCAGCAAAGCTTGAGTTAACACAGTACGTTCACTGAAGGGTAATTGAGGATGGTGTTTAGATATGTGTATGGTGTTTTGACTATAAAGTAAAATGTGCCACATGTAGGATGCAAGGTAACATTTTTTCAAAAATTTTTCATTTAGATAACATTATCAAGATAACAATACTGTGTATGGTTCAGAGGTATAGGATCACACCCTTCAGGTGTGTGTTACCACACTGCCCACCACCAAGGCACCCATAGCCCCTCACCACAGTCCGTAGTGACCCTCCCTGCTTTGTTCTCTGCCCACTCGCCAACTGGTAACCTCAATTCTACAGTCATATTTTTGGGGTTTGTTATTGATTTGCTGTTATCTGACCCTGTTGTGTTTCTGTATATATTTCACATATAAATAAAACCATCTGGTATTTGTCTTTCTCCTTATAACTTATTTTGTTTCCATATTGTTGCAAATTGATAGAAATTTATCTTTTTTTTTTTTTTTTATAACTGCATAGTGTACCCTTGTGTGTGCATAGACCACATATTCCTAGTCCACTCCTCTGCCTTTGGGCACTTAGGTTATTTCCATAACTTGGTTATTTATAAATACAGCTGCAGTAAACATGAAAGTGCATGTATCCCTTTGAATTAGTGTTTTTGTAGTCCTTTGGGTAGAGACTGAGGAGTGGAATTGCTGGGTCATATGGTAGATGTATTTTTTATATTTTGAGGAATCCTAAAACTGTTTTCCGTAGAGGCTGGACCAATCTACATTCCCACCACCAACAAATGAGGGTTCCATTTCTCCACACCCTCACCAACATTTGTTGTCTCTGGCCTTTTGTATATGGGCCATTCTCACAGGTGTGAGATGGTATCATTGTGATTTTGATTTGCATTCCTGATGATGAGTCATGATTAGCGTTTATTCATGTGCCTGTTGGCCATCTGTATGTCTTTTTTGGAGCAGTGTGTGTTTTGCTCTTCTGCCCATATTTTGATTGGGTTGTTTTCCTTCTGTTGAGTTGTATGAGTATTTTGGAGATATTGGTTATCAACCCTTGCTGGTATTGTAAATATTTTCTCCCATTCAAAAGGGTGTCTTTTTGTTTTGTAATAGTTTCTTTCACTGTGGAGAACCTTTTTAGTTTGTTATAGTGCCAGTTGTTTATAGTCTCTTGTTTCTCTTGCTGTTGGAGACAAATTCACAGAGCCATCACTGAAGCTTCTATCATTGAGTGTTTTGCTTATGTTTTCTTCTACGCATCTCATCATTTCAGGTCTTGTATCCAAGACTTTTATCCATTTTGAGTTAATTTTTGTGTATGGTGTTAGATAGTGATCTAGATTGATTCTTTTTTATGTGGCTGTCCAGTTTTCCCAACACCATTTACTGAAGAGACTATCCCTTCTCCAGTGCATAGTCTTGTCGTCTTTGTCATCAGTTAACTGTTCTTATAAGTGTTGGTTTCTAGGCTCTCAATTTGATTCCACTGGTCTCTGTGTCTTTTTGTTCCAATACCATACTGTTTTGATTATTGCATCTTTGTAGTATAGTTTGAAGTTTGAGAGTGTGATACCACCATTCTTCCTCTTTTTTGTCAGGAGTACTTTGGTTCTTCAGGATCTGTTAATGGTCCATATAAATTTCAATTATGTTTATTCTATTGTTTTGAAGAATGCCATTGAAACTTTGGTAGCGATTGCATTGAATCTATGTATTGCTTTGGGCAAGATGGGCATGTTAACCACATTAATTCTTCTACTCCATGAGAAGGGAATAGCTTTCTATTTCTTTGTGAATTCTATTTATTTACTTTATAGTTTTCATTACACAGGTCCTTCACCAGCTCCAAATTTACTCCTACATATTTCTTTTTTATTTGATTGTAAATGGGATTAATTTATTTCTTCTACTTCATAGCTCATTGTGTGCATGTAGAAACACAACTGATTTTTGTAAATTGATTTTGTAACCTGCCACTTTTTTAGTGTATGCTTTAGGGTGTTCTGTGTATATTATGTCATCTGCAAAAAGTGATAGTTTTGCTTCTTTGGATTCTTTATCTTTCCTTTGCCTAACTTCTCTAGCTAGGAGTTTCAACGCGATATTGAATAGTAATGGTGAAAGTGAATATCCTTGACTTATACCAGATTGTAGTGGAAAATCTTTCTCACTGTTGAAAATGATGTTACCTGTGGGCTTGTCATATACAGACTTCATTGTGTTGAGGTATATTCTATTTATCCCTAGTTTGCTGAGGGTTTTTATCATAAATGGATGGTGAATCTTACCAAATACTTTCCCTGCATCTATTGATATGATCATATGATTTTTACCTTACCTTATATTGATGTGAATTATATTGATTGATTTTTGGATGTTAAACCATCCATGTGTCCCTGGCATAAACCCCACTTGGTGATGACATATGATCCTTTTGGTATATTGTTGAATTTGGTATGTTAACATTTTTGTTGAGGATTTTTATATCTGTTATCAGGAAAATTGCTATATAATTTTCTTTTTTTGTGCTGTCTCTTTCTAGTTTTGATATCAGGGTAATGTTGGCCTCATAAAATCTTTTGGATGTATTCCATCTTTGTTTTTTGTTGGAAGATTGTTGAGAAGGGTAGGTATTAGTTTCTATTTGGAAATTAGGTGGAGCTCATTAAAGAAAGCATCTTGTCCTGGTCATTTTTTTTTTGGGAGAATTTTAATTACTGTTTATTTCCTTGTAATTGATCTGTTCAGGTTTTATATTTCTTATTCAGTTTTGGAGGATTCTAAGGATCTGTCCATTTCATCTAGGTTATTCAATCAGTTGGCATATAGATGTTTATAGTAATCTCTTTTGATATTCTGTATTTCTGAAATATCTATTGTAATTTGTCTTTCATTTTTGATTCTATTTATTAGACATTTCGGCTTTTTTTCCTTAGTGAGTCTAGCTAGAGTTTTGACTACATTGCTAATTTGTTTCAGAGAACCAACCTTTGGTTCCTTTGAGCCTTTGGACTGTTTTTTGATTTTTTAAATTTCTGCTCTAGTTTTTATCTTCTTCCTTCTCCTGGCTTTTGATTTTGTTTGTTTGTTCATCTTTTTTGTTTGTTCATCTTTTCTTAGTTCTTTAAGGTAAGAGATAAATTATTTGAGTTGTTTCTTGATGCACACCTGAATATTTCCCTCTTAGTACTGCTTTTGCTGTGTCCCATATATTCTGGTTAGTTGAATCATCATTTACATTTGTATTTTTAAATTTTTTCTTTGATTTCCTTTTTAACCTAATAGTCATTCAGTAGTGTGTTGCTCAGTCTCTATATATTAGGATTTTTTTTTCTGCTTTCTTTTTGTGGTTGATTTCTGATTTGATAACGTTGTGATTAGACAAGATACTTTATATATGACTTCAGACTTCATGAATTTATTGATGCTTGTTTGGTGACCCAATAAATGGTCTGTCTAGGAATATATCCCATGTGGGATGCAAGATATCTTATTGGCAGCTTCTAGGTACTCTACTGTGACAGATATTATAAGTGGGGAATGGAAACATGGTAGGGGACAGAGGATGTCTATGTTGGATGTTGTTGAAGAATCTTTACCATAGAGACAATTTGTGGAGACTTCAGCAATTATATTGTGACCCTTCTGAAGGTCAATACTATCTGTTAGTTCATAGCATTTTCATTATTTCAAATCAAGAAGGGTAATTGCATTGACCCACATTAGTCTGTGAAAGAAATAATAGTTAGCCAAGACATGTGTCATTAGATGAAAACATAGGGGTTCAGAGCACCAGGAAGGTTGCACAAGGGGTTCACCTGGGCATCCAATGGGGTGAATGCCAGGAAGACCTTTGTCCCAGGTCATATTCTTCAATGCTGCCAAAATCTTTCTTGAAAAGAATAAATCAGCCTCTACTTATATAACTTGCTAGGCTCCTGTTATGGTAAATTTAAGTTCAAAATTGCTAGTGTGTTAGCCAATAGAAGTTCCTTCTTTCCCTAGCCCATCTTCAGAAAACTCCATATTGTTTTAGTGCTCTCCCCTCTTTGCACATGTGGAATGACTTCCCTCCACTTTTCTGCTTAAACAGCTTCTCATCCTTCATGACCATTCCCAAATATCCTCTACCCTCTGAAGCGACTAAATACCTCCATTCACCTTGGTGATGTTAGTTACCCCTTCTCAGGGTTTTCTCTCTGTAATTTGTAGCATACTATGTTGTAATTTATCAATATGTCCTGTAGACTCTGAACTTCATAAGCAGAGGGGCCATTTATATAATTTTTTCCCCTAAAGTTGAAGTGACAAAATCAGGGGCCAGACAGGACATAAACGAAAGAAGTTCTGCAAGTATTGTTGGGGTGCGGTAGAGCTTGGTGGGACCTGTGGCAAGCTGGAAAGTGTGTACTTTGCTAGAGGGTGTGTTCTTTCTGCTGCGGCTGAAAGTTGCCAGTGAAGGAATGCTAAACTCATGTTGCTAGATCTTTCCATTTTCTAAGAGAAGCCTTATATCTGGATGTTGTTATGAGATCATGTCACATTTAAACATTGCTTCAAATTAAGGGACAAAAAGAATCACACAAACCAGACACAACCCATTGGTAAGCCAACAGTGCATGATCCTTACCCTTTGAACTTTGCACAGTGCCTGGTGCAAAGTCACAACTGTGTAGTGTTTGAAGAGTGAAGTACGTGGAGGACAAAAACCCTTTCTAATTGGGTTTTCGGGGTCTGTCATGTGCTGTCTTTCCTATTGGATTTTCTCTGATGATATGGGAGGTCTTTTAGGACTGCTGTTACTCTGTGACTTGAATACTATGTGCTTTTGAGTTTCCTTGTGTTTTCTTAAAAAGAATAATGATTGTGTTTTTGCACGCCGTTAACTTTTGTTTCTGAAGGTGGTTGTTGAACAAATAATAGAATCATACTTAATGGAAAAAATATGTCAATTTGTGGCCAGATGTTATCTTTTTTTATTAGAGTATTTATGTGTTGGTATTGTATAAAGATTTAAATACTATTCTATTCTTGAAGGAGTGAATTAAATGAAATTTTTTAATTTGGTAAAGAGTGGTTTAAATTTGTATACCAGTTTTTAGCCTTTTCCTACCTCAGGGGAAGGACCTACCTGCCACTGAGACTAAAAGTTGACATTGAATGCATTGCATTAAGAAGTTTCTTTCCTTGCTAAGTCTTAGGAAGCAGCCCAGCCTTCTGTCATCAGTTTTCCCAATTTTTGCCACTGTCCCATGACTCAGAACTCCTAAAGTACACTTTTATCATTGTCAAATTACAAATATTTCATCCTGGCCTGGGCTCAAGCACTCAAAGTTTTAAATTACTAGAACATTTGGTGAAAACTGTCAAATTATATTAAGAATTTTACAGATATTCCAAACAGAGTCTCCATAAAAGTAGTTTTTGTAGACTCAACCAGCCACAACTTTTAAAGAACAGATTGATTACTCAACAGCTGAGAATTCGTGAATACCTAGGTTAGGTGGGGTTTCCTCCTGCAGGGGAATGAGGGGGCAGTTGTGTGATAATGTGAACTACTTCGTTCAGTTTCCTTCTTGTAGACAACTGAATCTTGCTGTCTGTTAGAAAAGGGATCTTATCTATCAAGTAGTCTTTGAAAATACTTGAGTACTTTTACACCTAATTACGTAATGTGCTTTTTCTTGTGTTTTATCCTTTTATGCTCTTCCCATTTTGAGAAGGAAATGTCCTCTTCTTCTTGGGCTTGTGGCAGTGGCGGAAACTATTTGAAGAAATGGTCACTTGGGATGTGAATGTCCATCATCTAAGAGGTCCACAGCTGTTAGCTTCTCTTTTTCCACCCCTAACCCTTCCTATTCCCATCTTTCATGCAAAAGACAATCACAGACAATTTAGTTTTTTCAGTTTTCTCAGAGTAGGCTCACTTCAAATTCTACCTCCTCCTGAACTAGTTGCTTTTTGGATCTTAACAACTTCCAGGGACCTACTATTGTGGGAAATAGTGCTTTTTATTTTTTTTCCCCGACATATTAAAGACTGCCCCTATTTGCCACTTGACAACCTCTATACGCTTGGCACATAGTAGGTGCTTTAGTAAACATTTGAGGATTTAAGAAATGAATAGACCAAAGGGGAGATGACCATCCAGTGACTAGGCATTAGATCTTTTAGGGGGAATCTCATTTATGAATTAAAATTGTTTTTCAGAAAAATGAACAAATCTTGTCTGTTGGAGCAGTATCCTAATGTTAACATTAACCTTGATGAACATGTTTTGCATCTAAAAGCTTCAGGTCTTGAGGATGAAAAAGGAACCACTTTTATTTTCTCTTTGGGTGATAGGACTTCTGGGCCCTTAGGCTCCCAGCCTCTGGCAGTTTTGCACAGACATCTCTTAAATGAGCAGTGAGATATTCTTACCATCCTTCACATCCCTTTTGTATTAATTTTAAATATCTCATTTATAAATGTCCTGACCAAGCAGTTGCTATGTGTAAGACTATGGTCAGTTCTAGGAGAGTTGTGAAGATAAATTGGATAGACTCTAGCCCCCAGGAGATTAAAGGAAGTGGATAAGTAACACTCAAGCTAATTACAGTAAGGAATGAGGACATGTCACAAGGGAAATGGCATAGGATAACTTGCTATAGTTGCTGGTTTGTGCCCAGGAGGGCATTCCTGATTGATGGCAATCAGGAAAGATTTCTTGGAGGGAGCGGTATTTAAGTGAGCTGTGAATGGTGTTTGGACATGTGAGCACAGGCTGAGGACATTTGGGGTGCTGAGTACAGCATAAGCAGTGCCTTGGGGGGAGCAGAGTGAGACATGTGTCTGGGCTGCAGCCTTGTGCAGTAGATTTAGGTGGTTGCAGATGAAAAAAGATTTTGAAGAGGCAAAGACACAGCTCCAATGTGTGGGTCATATTTAGATCCCAATTCAAACCAACTAACTGTAAAAATCAAATAATTGAAATCCTTGGGGCCATTTAAATGCAGTCTCTAGATCCAACAGTATGAAATAACGCAAACACATTTTTAAGGTGTGAAAACAGTATTGCTTTTAAGAGTCTTTATCCTTTAAAGAGGTATACTGAAGTATTTATGGATGAAATGAGAGTTTCTGGAATTTGCTTTAAAACAATTTACTGGGGGGGGGTGGTGGATAAAGCAAGGTTAGCCACGTGTTGGTAAGTGTTAAAGCTACTTTTGCTAATGTTTGGAATTTTTATAATCTACGTCTTCTCCCCTCCCCCTCCAGCACAAAACGAGTTAAGATTGAAAAGTAAGGTGGAGTGAGAGGGTGAATACCACTGAATACCATGACGCCAGAATAGAAGTGTTATAGGACAGGGAGAGGGTCAGCCCAAGCCCCGCAAACCTGCCTATTCTACATAGGTTCTGCCATCCGCCGCATCAACACAAAACATAGGAGACTTTAATGGGAAGGAACTTTAATAAAACTAGGAAACAATACAGGTAAGGCAAAGAGTCTAGTTTCTAAATGAAGCATCCAGAGTTACCCGTCCCCTCGTGGGTAAAAGTCCATCCATATGGGATTGGCCCAGAACAAGGCCCCAAAGCCTGCTACAAGTCTAAAGCATCTTCCAGTGGGGACCCACAGAAAAGGGTCACAAACAACCGGACAAGCCCGGAAGGAAAAGAGCAAAATCAACATCAAGATAAAAGCTGCCATTGTCACCTCCCCACGGGTCTCACCCACATCTGTGTCACCCAGTCCACGACCAAAAGACAAGCACAGTTTCTTCACGTGTCTCTAGGCTCCATGCGCCTCTTCCAGGTCTCCTGGCTCCATCCTGCTTCCTTCCTCAGTCTCTTCTTCTGCTTCTCCTCTTCCTGCTCAGCTCCACCCTTCCTTGGGTGGGGCAGGGAACCTCCCCCTTTCCTGGGGACCACCCTGTTACAGAAGGATTTGTGAGGGAGCAATTGATATTTTGGGGATCTTCTAGGGGTCTGATCGTGTTGTGGTTTGACCTGGAGGGAGGACAGGTTAGAAATAAGGAGCAAGGGAGGAATGAGCCAAAGGCAAGGGCAGAGGAAAGGCAGGGAGGACTGGAGAGACCCGTGGGGGCCTCTGGGATCAGGCTAGGGGACAAAAGGGATGAAGACATTGCCCTGGGCTGTGTGGCAGGAGGCCATGCTGAGAATGGGAGATACTGTGTTCACCTTGGGGTTCCAGTGGGGCTTCTAGGAGAGGGTGGCTAGTGAGGGGCAGGTGGCCTGTTACTGGGTGTGGTAGTGAGTGAATTCCCATAGTTGGGGGAACCCTGCTGACATTGTTGGGGGACTGGGACAGAGGCAAGAGAAAGGAGACTTAGGACAGGAGGAAGAAGAGCAGGACACAGATCCAGAGACCTGAAGTGAAGCAGCCCAGTCTAGTTGCAGGAAAGCAAGGGGAAGAACCTTGCTTTTAGCATCAAGATATATGTGAGAAACTCCTGAGAGCTGCCCATTTTTGCATTATATAGTGAGTCTATATATTTTCGTCTTATTCTGCCGTAGTTCTACCATTATGCCCATGTTTTGTATTCTGTAAACACATGGAAAACTTATTCAGATTCAGTCATTTTGAAATTGTTTTCCCCTACTCCAAAATCATCCTCAAATTATGGGTGTGTGTGTGTCTCACCCACAGTTTGGAAATATCATTCAGTTTTAAATAAATATGCGCTTCAGTGCTCCTTTCCCACACTTTTACTTTTTCCACCCCTCTTTCCTACCAATCCATGCGTGGTTTCCTTCAAAGCATAGGGTCAACAGAGGGTCAGATGGTAAAACCAGTGCTAATCTCAGGATCAAGGGACTCCCTTCCCTTAAGAGAAGGCTAATTCAGTGTAAAATCTAATTTCTGTCTTCTCTGTGGGAGCCAGGTTAGTGAGCAAAACTGTAAAAAAGAAAAAAAAAAAAAAGGAAAAAAGTCCTTTTTCCTCAGTTTTAAACTTCAAACAATCAATGCCAAAGAAGCAGAGATGTTGGGAGTCAGCTGCCCAGGTCTGTGTCTGTTCTGTGTGCCCAGGACGACACAGAACTTTCCATCTGCAAAAATAAAATGGGAAAGACACAAAGCTGTTCTTCATTTCTTTCCTTTCTACATTGCCCCCACCCATGACTTTTTAACAATTCCCCACATGTCTGCATTGATTAAAAAGTAGCTAAACAAGAGGCCTGGTGTGGCACACCAGGTTGTGTTTGAGTCCTCCACAAAGCCCTGGCACCTCCTACCTCCAACCCCATCCCTTGTAATTAAGATGCAGGGGCCCCGTGGTGTGAGAAGCCCCTTGGGTAGGGGGAGGTGGGGGGATGTTGGTGAATAGTGAACAGGATATCCCTGTACTTCACCCCTGGTGTTTCAGCTGAGCTACCAAAGTTATAGCTGTGGGTTGTGGAAGATGGAGCGGGAGTTCCAGATGTGCTGCTCCCTTTTTCCATCAGATGTTTTGACTGTGTTTTACTGGTGCTTATAACCAAGCCTGCAAAGGCAGCAAATGGTGCTCTCGAACTGAGGATGTTTTCATGTCTTTTTTTTTTTTTTAAATAGAGGCATGTTTTATTTATTTATTTATTTACTTGTTTGTTTTGTTTATACAAGCACTGGGTACAGTCAGAAGCGTGGGAGGGTGAGAGAATTCACCAGAGCCAGAGCGGGGAGCAGAGCAGGCAGAAGGACCGAAGTACACTGCTGAGGGGAGCAGCGGGCGGCAGGAGAGGTCTGCGCACCATGCGGGACCCTCCTCCGGTGGCCGGGGAGCAGCCGGGGATCGAACCGGCGCCGAAGAGGCCGGGGGCAGCTTTGCAACCCAGTGCTCAACCGCTGCACCACCGGGGAGGCCCTGTTTTCATGTCTTTTGGGGAAAAAGGCAAATAAAATGATGGAAGATGAAGTTACAGGCACTGTGGGTGAGGGGAATGCAGGGTAGGAGATCAGGAAAGGCTTACTGTTTTGGATGCAACTTTTAGGAGAAAAATAGTACCTCATTTCTGTAGCAAGACAGAAGTATTTAAGATACTTCCCTGTCCCAGGACTTTTCCAAGCGTTTCTGGATGCATAGCACACCTTTGATTTGCTGTCTTGGAATTCTAACCTTTTAGTACATTCAGAGTTAACAACTAGAATTGCTGGAAATATAATTTAAATGCAAGACAAAGATAGGATTTGGCCTGGGGGATGAGTTAAGATGTATTTTGTTTTTTTGATATTTATTTATTTATGCACAGAAGAATTGGGGTATAGGCCAGAGGTGTGGTGTGGGCATGAAAGGATTCACCAGAGAGAATGAGGAGCAGAACAGGCAGATCTACTGAAATACACTGCTGAGGGGAGCAGTGGGTGAGGCAGGAGAGGTCTGCTGCACCATGTGGGTCACCTCCCCGGCAGGCCGGGGATCGAACTCATGCTGCAGTGGCTGCAGATAGCTTCATAGTGCTGTCTTTAACCCCTGTGCCACCAGGGAGGCACCAAGACGTATTTTGTTTATTTAAAAAACCAGTTAGATTCCAGTTGCAGTAAAGATTTCTGGAAAGTAGAACTTTAGAACATAATGAGGAGGACCTCTCTCTTCTCTGGTTAGGACAGCAGCATTAACGGAGCTCTTCTTTCTGGGGTGCTGTCTCGACTTCAGCTGGAGAGATGGCCCTGCCGCTGTTTGTGGAGGGCATGTTGTTTTTAGCATCACAGTGCAGGAGGAAGAGCCGATGAGGAAATGCATGTGGGAGATTCCCCACATGGAGCTGGGGAGGGCATTTGACAGTTTTAATGATGGTGTCTTGAAACTTCTCTCGCTAGGTTAAGTGGGAGGGTGCTCCTGGGGCTCCGCTGCAGTGGGTAGGCTCTTCAGAACACTCAGAAGACTCAGAAAATCACAGCAAATTCACATGCAGTGTGAAGAGAAAGTGTAGAAACTTAATTGGGTGGAGACGGAGGTGAAAAGCCTTGTCCTGGCCTTAGGAAGAGCAACAAAACAGCCTGGTATAAAGGTCAGGCTTGTCTGAGCTTTGCCTGGCACAGGCTGTCAGCAACCCCCCCCACACACACACCCTTCCCCCAAGCAGGGCAGAGAGCTACTGCCCCTTTTCCAATTTGAAATGAGGAATGACTAGGGGACTGGGCTTAAATCACTCTGGAGATTTGATGTTCAGTAGCTGATCATGACTCCCAACCTTTGGGAGTGGGTTGTTGATTTCGTTGTTAGACCCTCCATTTCTTTTTTTTTTTTTTTTTTTTTAAAGATTTATGTATGCATACAAGACCTGGGGTACAGGCCAGAGGTGTGGGTGGAGGGGGTGAGAGGATTCACCAGAGACAGAGTGGGGAGCAGAACAGGCAGATCGACTGAAATACACTGCTGTGGGGAGCAGCAGGTGAGTCAGGAGAGGTCTGCTGTGCCATGTGGGTTGCTTCCTGGCTGGCCGGGGATTGAACTCATGCTGCAGTGGCTGCAGACAGCCTCACAGGTTGCGTCTTAACCCCTTGCACCATCAGGGAGATCCCTGGACCCTCCATTTCATAACTCATTGACTCATAGTGATTAATTCAACAAATATCTATTAAGCATTTCATTTAGGACAGCTGGCATAGTGCTGGGTTATGGGAATAAAATGGAAAAAAGAGTAAGGTAGTAGGCATTATTCTGTTAATCACATTAAATTTGTAATTCAATTGCTAGAGGGCTTTGAAATGGAGGGAGGGGAAATTCTTGAGGAAAATGAGGATGGTGATCTGAAGGATGAATAGATAGTAACTAGATTACTAGAATCCTCACAGAATGTTCTAGACAGTGGAAATAGCATGTGCAAATGGCCTGTGGCACCAGGATACATGTGCCATGAAGGATGGTAAGGCTAATGTGAAATGAAGTGGAGAGAAAAGGAGGAAGCAGCTCCTGCAGGCCTGGGTTGCATCCTTAAAGATCTTAATTAGGTTTTCTAAGAGTGATGGAAATCATGAAAGACTTAAATGGTATTTGTGTATGTGTGAGTGTGAGATGCAAACAGGTTTCTTCTGTGGAAAAGGATCTGCTCTGGTCTTTACAAGTAAGATGACATTCCTTGGATGGTTGTTCAGACTAACTCTTAAGATGGAGGCAAGGGCTGTCTGAGGCTTGTCCGGCAACCCAGTGTTCCATGTTTAATGCAATTATTACCTGACCCCTCTTTGCTGAAGGACAGAAAAGGAAAGGTGTAGATTCATGGAGGGCCCATTTTGTTTGTTAGGTTTTGCTCATTGTTACATGCTAGGTGCCTCAATTTGTAAATGTGTCTGTGAGCAAGTGGTGAGGGTGGAGTCATGGATGAAGGAAAAAATTAATATGTTGGTGGTGAGATTTGTAGGAGGGAAGTTTTCATTTGTTTCTTGTCAGCTCGGGCTGTCATGAGCCAGAAATGGAAATACCTTTAAACATTTACTAAAGTAGTAGAGACTTGCTTGTCTAGCTTCCCAAATGGAATATATGTTCTGAGATCTCTGAGCCATCTACAGACACTGCCCCAGGTCTAGCAGTCCAAACAAAGCAGGGGTGGCGGACATGGGGCCTGGGGGGGCACTAACCAAATGCATTCCCAGAGTGGATATGGCCAAACCATCGGCAATGAAATCAGAAGGGGGAATTTAAACAGCCAAGAAAATATAACCACTATAATGTTTCAAATAGTTAAATCCTTAACATCTGAAGGGAAAAAGCCTTTAAATTTATTATCAGAAATACTATTCAATCTGCATTGTACTCTCTTTGACCCTCTAAACTCTGCCTGATTATTTTTCTAAAGACTTGCCAAAGTCATTAACTAGATTTCTACTTGGTGGAAAAAATTGGCACTGTTTTATGATCACTTTAAGCAGAAAATGGAACATGTTTTAAGTTTGAAATCTATTAGATAAGAAGCAGCGTGGAAACAAATATCTACAATGTCAAAGCAAATCAGGACATAAGACATTTGTAGTATCCAGCATCTGAGATTGTCCCTAATAATCTACCCTTCCTGGTAGATTCCTGGGCTGATTCTTATGACGTATAGGATATTATGGGCATGATGAAGTGCAACTTTGAAGGCTAAGTCATATAAGACATTATAACTACCTCCAGATTTCCTCTTGAATCTTTCTCTGGGATAATCAGCCATCAAGTTGTGAGAACTCTTAAGCAGTCAGTGGAAACTCCCCTGAGGTAGGGACTGAGGCTTCCTGCTAACAGCCACAAGAGAACTCTATCCTGGAAGCAGATTCTCAGCCCCAGTCAAACCTTCAGATGACAGTGGCCTTGGCCAACATCTTGACTATAGTCTCGTCAAAGACCCTGAGCCAGAACCACCCAACTAAGTCACCTCTAGATTCCTAATGCAGAAAATCTGTGAGGTAATATGTAATTACTGTTATGTTAGACTGCCATGTCTTGGTGAAATTTGTTATGCAGCAATAGTTAAGACAGCATGTTGGCAAAGTCATATCTTTATGCCACATTTCTGGTAGCTGCTGACTCCAGAGCCACAGCGTTGTGCCCAGCCTTGCCTGTCCTTGTGGGTTCTGTGCCTGCTGGGTGGTAGGGCCCATCTCTATATCCCTGGCACTATTCAGAGTGCTCAGTAAGATTCTCTGTGTGAATGAGTCACAATGTTCAAACGTTAAAATACAATACAAATATAATTTTTCAAAGATTTATTTATGCATGCAAGAACTGGGGTACAGGTCAGAGGTGTGTGGGGGGTGGTGAGAGGATTCACCAGAGACAGAGTGGGGAGCAGAACAGGCAGACTGACTGAAACATACTGCTGAGGGGAGCAGTGAGCGAGGCAGGAGAGGTCTGCTGCACCATGTGGGTAGCTCCCTTGCTGACCGAGGATTGAACTCATGCTGCAGAGGCTGCAGACAGCTTCACAGTGCTTTGCCCAACCCCTTGCACCACCAGGGAGGCCCAATACTAACATAATTTCAGGAGAGGTCATATTTTACATGACTTTGCTGTCATCTTTATTGAAGTCTCCTAACCTTTCTGTAAGTGCTTGTGCATGTTTAGACTATCTCAGGAAGGCTACAAATTGATAAGTAGTGGATGCTTTTGGAGACATGTAGGGGGTTGACATAAGTAGAAGAGGAAATCTTAAAAATCAACAAAACCAGCATATACAACCTTTTATAACTGTTTGAATTGATCCCACATCCAATAAATGGGAATACGGATCTGGGCCTGACTTAGCAGGCCAGGAGGAAGCCCTAAATTTAGACACACGTTTACTTTTTTGCCGTTGCTGACCTCTGTGTCTGCCTTGGCCTTCGTCTTCCATTTGCTGCCCAGGTCTGTGAGTTTTGTGTCCTTGGCAATCATTTTATCCTCAAGTCTCTTTTCCCATGGCCTCTGCCCTGACTCAGACATCATTATCTTTAGTCTAGATGATTTCAACAGTTGTTTCCCTCCTTTCCCTTATCATTTGACCTTACCCACCCTGCAACCTCTACTCCTCTCCCTCCCCTTAAGTCCCCCATGAATTTCCCCCAGCAAGAGCCCTGCATGTGCTGATTCCCACCTGCCTTTTCAGCCCTGTACTCACTGTTGTCCATAACGCGCGCATCATCCACATTGAGGAATTCCCTGTTTCATTCTCCTGCCCCCAGACCCCCAACTGGCTACTCCCAGGCCTTTTTTTGCGGCTACCTTCATCTGGAATTCACTGTGGAATTCCACCGAAGCCACTGTCCAAAATGTGGGCCTGGTCTCCTCTGCTTACTGGCAGGGAGATCCTTTTTTTTTTTTTTTTAATAGAGGCATGTTTTATTTATTTGTTTGTTTGTTTGTTTGTTTGTTTATACATGCACTGGGTACAGTCAGAAGCGCGGGAGGGTGAGAGAATTCACCAGAGCCAGAGCGGGGAGCAGAGCAGGCAGAAGGACCGAAGTACACTGCTGAGGGGAGCAGCGGGCGGCAGGAGAGGTCTACCCTGCCATGTGGGACCCTCCTCCAGTGGCCGGGGATCAGCCGGGGATCGAACCGGCGCCGCAGAGGCCACGGGCAGCTTCACAACCCAGCGCTCAACCGCTGCGCCACCGGGGAGGCCCCCTTTTGTTTTTTTTTAATTTTTTTATTTTGCAGCATAACATTGTATGTGATTTTTTGAAATTTCTTGAAATTCTATTTTTTTAAAAAAGATTTATTTAATACAAGAACTGGGGTACAGGCCAGATGTGCAGGAGGGTGAGAGGATTTACCAGAGACCGAGTGGGGAACAGAACAGGCAGGCTGACAAAATATACTGCTGAGGCGAGCAGCGGGCGAGTCAGAAGAGGTCTGTCTCGCCATGTGGGTAGCTCCCTGGCTGGCCGGGATTGAACCCACGCTTCAGAGGCTGTGGACAGCTTCACAGTGTGGCGCTCAACTGCCTGAGCCACCAGGGAGGCCCCTTGAAATTCTGTTTTTGTGCGCCAGTCCAGTTGCCAGAATAGCCCCACTTTTGCCGCCTCCTCCTTACACCTTCAGTCTCCTCGTGTTCTTTGGTAGATAATCTGTGTCAGTGGGTGTCAGGTAAGGATGATTCTGCTGCTCCCACTGGAGACATGTGTAGTTGTCACAACTGGGAAGTTGCTTCTGGCATCTAGTGGGCAGAGGCCATGGATGCTGCAAAACGTCCTGTAGTACCCAGGTCACCCCACCCATAAAAGTGTTTATAATGTTGATGCTGAGAAATTGGGATCTGTGTATACAAGTGGGTGTATACAGTTGACTCTTGAACAGTTGGGGATTCGGGGCACCTCCCCCTGTGTAGTAAAATATCCAGGTATAACTTTTGATGCCCTCATACTTTACTAATCACCTCCTGTTGACTGGAAGTCTTACTGATGATAAGTCAGTGAACACGTTTTGTTTTATATAGTATATGTATTATATATTGTATTCTTATACTACATCAAGCTATAGGAAGAAAATGATACTAAGAAAATCATAAGGAAGAGAAAAAACATTTTACAGTATTGTACTGTATTTGTTGTTACCATAAATTTGTGTTGTCTGTTTATTAAACAATCTGCATATGAGTTGACCTGGGTAGTTCAAACCTATTTTGGTCCAGGGTCAACTGTATATTTGTGTGTGTGTGTGTGTGTGTATACGTACATACATATTCTCTCACTGGAACACAAATGACTGCTGTGTGACCCTAAGCACAGTTGGTGAGCAATAAACTGAATGACTGAGTACTTTTGGCAAACCACATCTGCGGTCCTCCTTTGGGAAAATAAATACTACATGATAGTATACACTAGGGTTGTATGTATTCAAGCCTCAGTCTGTGTTTTTTGACTTGCTCTCATGGTCCTCTTCCTTTGTCTCCTGTGTGGTCCCCTGCCCTGTTTCCTGTCTCTGCTCATATTGACCTGTTCATCTCTGATGTCCTGCACCAGCTCTGTGCCCCTGTCCTCGTCTGTTAAAATCCTGCGTGTCCTGCAGGACCCAGCTCCAAGGCCCTTTTCATTGTGTGGTCCACCTAGCAACTGCCCTCCTCTTAGAAATCCCCCGAGCCTGTGGCCCTCCTGTGACATTTACTGTGTTTTGCTTTGCTCATAGTTGTTGACTCGCTCAGCACAGAGAGCGTTGAGCTAAGCCTGGGGTGCAAAGATGGACAAGTGTTCCCTGATCTCGGCTCCCCGAAGAGCCGAGACAGAGGAGAACACTGATGGTGCGTGTGAGTGACGGCATCGGCCCTGGAGAGGCTGCCACACAGCCCGGAAAGCAGGAATACACAGGAGGAAGACTGAGCTGTGCAGGCAGGCTGGGCAAGGTTCCTACAAGGAATGAGACTTGGATTGAGTCTTGGGGGTTGTGAGGGTAAGCAGCTGACTGAGGGCATTCTGTTCAGCAGAAACTTCATGAACACCGAGTGTGGGACTTTGGAATTGTTCTCTGCTAGGACTTTCCGAGTAGTCGTTCTCAGCATTCATTTTTGTACCGTCCATAGTCTCACCCTAGACACTTAGAATAGGTTTGTATGCTCATGCACTTATTCAACAAATACTTTGGAGCGCTTGAGTGCTTGCTGGCCCCGAGGTGCTGAACTGATGAAATGGATTTAGCTGTATTGTTGGGGGACGGATTGAGGTAGAGACCATCAGAGGAGTAGGTGGTCTTTGAAGCAACCAGATGTGGTTTGGTGCCTTTTGAGCTGCAGATTCAGCCATGTGTTGGTGGTGACCACACAATAGGATTCTGGAAAAGTGTGTGAGAACAAGCGAGGGGCAGATATCCTGGAAAACCCCTTCTGCCCGGTAATCACTAGGGAGCAGAGCTTGTTTGAGCTGGTGTTATCAGGTTGGTTTCATGAAAGACAAAATAAAGGGCCAGGTGTTTGTTCCACAGAGTGATTACAGCAATTTTCACAGTAGTGAATAAAATAATCTTGTTTTGTCAGCGGTGAGTAGGAGTTGGGTGGGAGAGGGGACAAGGAAAAGTTTGTTCCTTTTCTAGGAAATTCCAAAGTTGTGAATGGGCCTTATCCTTAGGGACTTGTAGGCAAAGGGGAGAATTCAGCCAAGTGTACATATTTCTCCTTTTTCTTCTCGCTGTAGTGGTTAAATTTCTACACATGTTTCTCAAGCAAGTGTGTGGTCCAGAGAGGAGAAATGCTGTGTCTGGATTTAGGGAATTTTTGAGTCCACTTAGAGTAGAATAAAGGCTGAATGTGCTTCCAAGACTTTTGGGAACAAGACTGGAGATAAAGTCAAGAAAAGAAATGACAGAGCCCAGAAAAGGTGACATTAGCGATGGATCTGAAAATATTCAGGAAGGTGTACTGTGGGAGGATATGACAACTTTGTCTCTTCCAACCCTCATATATCTAAGTCTGAAGACAGATGCTCTGTGCCCAGGAATGTGCTGGTAGCTGACAGCACAGGGAAGACTTAAGTGCCTGAAATTGTAGTGGAAACTGAGTTCTTCCTGGCTTTAGAACAAGAATCAAGGCAGTCATAGCTCTGGAAAATAGGCCATGGAGTTGCCCTGTATCACCCATATGGTCAAGTTTTAAAACCGCTTGGGTTTATAAATTTGATGCCGAACTTGAGACCAGCCTGAGCCACGTTCAAAGCAGCAGTGTGCTGCTTGGAATCCCCATGCTCTCTGGTCTACAGGATTTTCTCTGCCTGCTCAGGCTGCTCTTCCATGTCTCTAGGCTTGTGACCCTGTGCGAGAAGAAGATTCCCACTACTTCTCTGATACTGGGTTTCTGAGACCCCAGGATGCCAGGCACCCCCTCCCTGTGGGGCTTCCTTCTAACCATCCTGCTGTGAACAGTTTCCCTTTCAGACCCAATTCACTGCCGTTTCCTGTATCTGTCTTAGTGACCCTTCCAGTCAGAAGCAGAGGCCTGGGCTGTGTACCGTGAACTGCTACTGCTGAATTGGGGAGACAGAGTGGCCGGCAGGTAGTGAACTCTGTGGCTGATTCTGGCCCGGTGGGAAGCCAAGGTTAATAATTTACTAGACCTCTGTACAGTCACCAGTGTTGACCTTGACAAAACAGTGGTAGAATCAGTCCTACCACAGTCCAAAATGGTCTGGCATTTAACTAACAGATAATGTGACCCAAAAATCACTTCTTGTTGAGAGGTTAATCCTCTCTGAGTTTCCAGTTGACATTCATGTGCATCTGGTCCTCTGCTTTCAGCGGGGGAGAACAGTTTGCTCCCAGTGTTCTAGTGTTCACGAAACAAAGATGTCACACAAGGTCACGGGGCCTGGCTCTGTGGAACTGCTCATCGTGGTAGAACAAAAGCCATGTTGGTGCGGAAGCCCTGCAGGAGGGCAACATGTGGGCTGGGTAGTTGTCTTGCTGATGAAGAGGCCCTTACAATTTTTTCTTTTTTAATTTACAGCCCTCCCCTTTCTTTAATTGTATTTTTTATTGAGGTAATGTTGGTTTACACACTTCCTATCTTTTAGGGAGATGGGCTCATATCTCTTCAGGTGTGTGTCACCACCCCACATCCACCGCCAAAGCACCACAATCTTCCACAATAGATCGTTGCCCCCTCTCCACTTTGCTCCTCAACCCCACACACCCGCTCTGGTAGCTACAGTTCTTCATTCAGAGTTGTAGGGTTTGTTTTGGTTTAGTTTTGTCTGTTCCTTTGCTTTGTTTCTTTATATTCTACATATGAGCGAAATCACCTGGTATTTGTCTTTCTCTTTCTGACTTATTTCTCGCAGCCCCTCTTCTTGTGCAGTTCTGAAACTTTACTTCTGGTGCTAGGAGAAAGTTAAACTGATTAAATGTCCTCGTGTAAAGTCAGCTGCCCCGCTGCTTTTAGAAGGCGCTTAAATTGGAGCTGGCCCTCTCTTTGTAGATACTGCTTTCTCCCTTCCCTGAATTGAAACCAGTCTCTGGACAATGAAGAAAGTTAGATAAAAATTCTAGCTAACTGTTGGTCATGCCTGGACTGCAAACAAATGTGGCGATCCAAAGGTAAACTAACCTAGTAGGGAACGACCTGAAGGGTAGCGTGCTGGGCTCACTCTGGGGTGGCCCTACTGCTCTGTGAACTGGGAATGCAATCATGTCCCTGTTGAGAGCTACAAAGCCCTTTACTGATCAGCAGGGGAGTTTTGACCTGCTCCATTTCCGACCTGTGCTGGTTCACCCTCCTTAGGCAACCTGATGATCGGCCCCCCACTCTCAGGAGGTCACCATATTGATGCAGAACTCAAGCGATGCTCCTGCCTCAGCCTTCTAAGTAGCTGGGATCTTTAGAAGTCTAACAGAGCCAGCCAGCCAGGGAGCTACCCACATGGTGCAGCAGACCTCTCCTGTCTCACCCGCTGCTCCCTTCAGCAGTGTATTTCAGTAGATCCACCTGTTCTGCTCCCCATTCTGTGTTTGGTGAGTCCTTTCACCCCCCACCTCCCCGCACTCTGGCTTACACCCTAGTTCTTGTATGCATAAATAATAAATAAATCTTTAAAAAAAATAGAAGTCTAGCAGGTCCTCTCCTTTCCCCAGCCCTTTAGAAAGGTAGGATGACTTGGTAAGAGATGGTTCTCGCATGTAGCTTTTTGATACCCAATCAATGCTTTCTCCAGCATACTCGCTGGCACTTTTATCCAGTCAAAAATTATAGGGCCTCCCCGGTGGCGCAGCGGTTGAGCGCTGGTTTACGAAGCTGCCCGCGGCCTCTGCGGCGCCGGTTCGATCCCCGGCTGCTCCCCGGCCACCTGAGGAGGGTCCCACATGGCGCGCAGACCTCTCCTGCCGCCCGCTGCTCCCCTCAGCAGTGTACTTCGGTCCCTCTGCCTGCTCTGCTCCCCGCTCTGGCTCTGGTGAATTCTCTCACCCTCCCGCGCTTCTGACTGTACCCAGTGCATGTGTAAACAGAACAAACAAACAAAACAAATAAATAAAGAAATAAACATGCCTCTATAAAAAAAAAAAAAAAAAATTATAAGCTCCTGAAAACATGTGCATTGTCCAAAAAGGGAAAATAATATAAAATATATTAAAAAGAAAGAAAAAAATAAAAAGTACAAGCTCTGTAAATCCATGTGTACTTTTGAGGGAGGCACTTGGCCCAAATGAAAGTATGTGGAGAATGGGACTGAAAAACAGGGCAAGTCAGAAAAAGGAGGGGCGAAGAGAAAGGACTGGAGCAGGGAAGGAGAGGGCTGGGGCCTGGACCCATGCCTGGCTGCAGAGAAATCTGCACTAGAAACAGGTAGGAGAGACAGTAGCATCTGGCAGTCTGATAGGTGTGGTGAGGTGCAGAGGAGGCTGGGGTATGCAGGGGGAGAATGAGGGGTGGGATGTAGTAAAGATAGGAAGCAGGGAAGCTGTGAGCATCCAGAGATGAATGACAGCGGAGCCAGGAGTTTGAGTCAAAGATCTAGAGGGGAACATATCTACCCACAAAGATGTCTCTAATACAAAGAAGACAATCATAGGTGTTGGTGAAGATGTAGAGAAATTGCTGGGGGACATATAAAATGGTGCAGTTATTTTGGGAAGCAGTTTGCCAGTTCCTTAGAAAGTTAAACACAGTTACCCCATGACCAAACAATTGTACTCCTTAGTACATAGCTAAAAGAATTGAAAATGCCACACACAAATATGTACATGGATGTTCATAACAGCTTCATTCATTATAGCCAAGAGATGGAAACAACCCATCCTCATCAGGCTGATAAACGGATAAATGAAATGTGATATATCAACACAATGGAATATTATTCAGCCATAAAAGGATGAAGTACTGATACTTGGCACAACATGGATGAACCTTGAAAACTTTATGCTGTGTATAAGGAAGTCCATATATCATTCCATTGATAAGGAATGTCCAGAATAAGCAAATCCTGAGACAAAAAATACATTAGTGGTTGCCTAAGGCTGAGGTCAGGAGGGTGGGAAGAAATGGGGAGTGACTGCTAATAGGCATGGTTTTTTTGGTCTGGGATGGTGAGATGTTTTAAAATTGATTGTGACAATACTTAAAAAATCGGGCCTCCCCGGTGGCGCAGCGGTTGAGCGCTGGGTTGCGAACTGCCCGCGGCCTCTGCGGCGCCTGTTCGATCCCCGGCTGCTCCCCGGCCACCGGAGGAGGGTCCCACATGGCGCGCAGACCTCTCCTGCCGCCCGCTGCTCCCCTCAGCAGTGTACTTCGGTCCTTCTGCCTGCTCTGCTCCCCGCTCTGGCTCTGGTGAATTCTCTCACCCTCCCGTGCTTCTGACTGTGCCCAGTGCATGTTTAAACCAACCAACCAACCAACCAAATAAATAAATAAATAAAAACATGCCTCTTAAAAAAAAAATACTTTAAAAATCATGAAATAAAAAAAAAAATACAACAACAAAGATCTAGAGGGAAGGGACCAGCACACAATGGGGACAGCACAGGACAGAGGGGAGATGTGAGCAGTGTTTGCCATGTGGAATCTCTGCTCTGGGGGGATTGATCATAGTCATCCTAGATAAAGAACAGCTAGTGTTGGTTTTACTATAATAGAAATACCTGGTTACTAAATATAAGGCTTATAAATAAAATGTGAAGAGTGAGAAGCTAGAAGAGGATTGATGAGCTTTTCGGCACCTGAGATGAATAACTTTTGTCTCTTATTTAAAAAAAACTCTTGTCGATAGCATTGAGTATGGATATACAAAATATGGTTTGAATTTATTTAAAAAAATACAAGTGTCATTTATTTTTCTGTGGAAAATAGGACCATAGTCCAAGAAGCTGTAGCTGTCTCTTCCTGGTCTTTGGGCAGGAGTTTGAAGAGACCATTGGAAAGACATGAAAAGAATTTAAATGGCTGAGATCCCGTCCCTGAGAACAAAAGTAGTATTCATAATAAAAAAGATTGTATACTCTATCCAAGAATTTATACAGCCTTATAAAGGGAGAGACACACTCTTTGATTCCCAGTGACTGTCTGTGAGCTTGCAGCATTATGTGGTGGGTCTAGGACCACGTTGTTCCTGCCAGTGTGCTTGGGCCCCTCCCTTCCTCTTGAAATCAACTTTCTTTGATTTGTCATTGTGTGTTTTCTATTCCCTCCAAATCACTCCTCGGTGAATAGTACATTATGAGTTTATTTGTTTGTATCCAGACAGTATCCGATCAACCAGCAGTAGGTTCCTTTGTCAAGCTAGAGATCAGGAAAGATTTGGGTTTAAAAGGTGGAGAGTGAAGTTTTTTAAATTAAAGAGGCAAGTTTTGTAAATTAAATATTTTCGGATAATTATAATACATAATACAGATTCAATATGCTCTTTACCCCATTTTCCCCATATGTGACATCCCACAAACCACGGCACAGGAGCGCAAGCAGGAGATTAACACTGAGGCAGTCAAGACTGAGAACATTTCCATCCCCACCAGGATCCGGGCTGTTCTTTTGTAGCCACACCACATCCTTCCTCATCTCCTTCCCCTACAATCCTTGGCAGCTGCTAGTCTGTTCTACAGTTTTTAAATTTTGTCATGTCAAGGATTTATATGGTATATAACCGTGTAGGACTGGCTTTTTCTATTCACTATCTTTCTCTGGAGACTCATTGAAGTTGTGGTGTGTATCACATGGTCTTTCCTTTCTACTGTTGTGTAATATTCCCTGGCATGGATGTACCACATCTTGTCTAACCATTTATCCATTAAAGATACCTGAGGTGTTTTTAGTTTGGGGCTACCATGAATACAGCTGCTAAACCCAGGAGTTTAATTCCTGGGTTATATAGTAGTTGCATGTTTAGTGTTCAGAGAAACTGCTAACACTAAAAGGAACTTTTCCAGAGTGACTGTACCATTTTGTATTTCCCCCAGGAATGTGTGAGTGATCTAGTTTCTCCAAAACCACCAACATTTAACAGTGTCAGTATTTTTTATTTTAACTATTCTTATAGGTGTGTAATGATAAATCACTGAGATTTTAGGATGTGGCTTCCTAATGGCTAATGTTATTAAATGTCTTTCCATGTGCTCATTTGCCATCTGCATGTCCTCTTCAGTTCAATATCTATTCATGTCTTTTACCTAATTTCTAACTGATTTTTTTTTTTTTTTTTTGTGGGACCCTCGCCGGCAGCCGGGGAATGAACCTGCGCTGCAGAGGCTGCGGGCAGCCTTGCAGGTCAGCGCTCAACCGCTGCGCCACCAGGGGAGGCCCTTTTCTAACTGATTTTTTTTTAAAAATATGGAAAAATATTTTCCATATTAGTGCTTCATCAAATATGTGGATTGTATATTCTTGCAATCTGTAGTCTTTTTATTTTTTAATGGGATTTTTCAAAGAGCAAAAGCTTTTAATTTTGATAAAATTCAATTAATTTTTCCTTCTGTAAGTTACATGCTTGTTGTCACATGGAAGGTCTCTTCCCTATCTTAGATCCAAAAGATTGTTGCCTATTGTTTTTCTAAAAGCTTTGTAATTTTTACATTTAAGTCCCATATGTATCCACTTGCTGCACCACCATTTGTTGAAAAAGCTATTCTTTCTTCACTGAAATGCTTTTTGAATCCTAGTCAAAAAGGAGTGCATATTGATTTGCATTGATCTATTTCTGGGCTTTCTCATATGTTTCATCTACCTGTATGTCATCCCCCTGCCAATGCTGCATAATCTTGATTATATAATGTCTTGAAATGTGGTTGACTGATTGCTTTCACTTTATGCTTCTTACAGAATTGTTTCAGCTGTTCTAGTTACTTTGCCTTTTCATGTAAGTTTTAGAATAATCTTGCATATATCTATAAAATTTTGCTGGGATTTAAAAATTTTTTATAGCTTTCTTTGCTGGGATTTTGATAGGCGTTGTATTAAACCAAATGTCAATATGGGGAAAACTGACATCTTTTACAGTGTTGAGTCATCCAATGTATGAAAAAGTTATTTCTCCATTTATTTAGATCTTCTTTGCTTTCTTTGATCACTTGATTTTATGTTTACAAGTATGCACGTCCTGTTCATGTTGAGTGTTTCCTTTTTTGTGTGATTGTAAATATTCCAAATTTTATTATCAATGTGTTCATTGCTAATACACAGCAATACACTTGTGTGTTTTCATCCATGTCCATTTTGTATCCTGTGAACTTGCTGATCTCACTCTCTAAAATCTGATTTTGGTAGATTCCTTGGGATTTTCTACATTGACAATCATGCCATCTGAAAAAGGAGATGGTGTTTTTTTCTTCGTTTTTGATCTTTATATCCTTTGTTGCTTTTTCTGCCTGATTGTGATGGGTAGAATTTCAAGTTTTATGTCAAATAAGACTTGTTGAGAGTAGATATCTTTGCCTTATTTCTAATCTAGGAAGAAAGGATATCCCATCTTTTACCATTAAATATTATGCTAGTTGTCTTTCATAGACACTGTGAAGTTTAGAATGTTCCCCTCTAGTCAGTTTTCTGTGTTTTTTTAAATGTCATGAATGGGTACTACATTTTGTCAGAGGCCTCCTCTGCATCTATTGGTATGGGCATGTGATTTTTTTTCTTCTGATTTTTTGAATATTGAATCAACTTTGCATCCTTGAAATACATGGTCCTGAATTATATTTGCTTATGTTTTGTTAAGGATTTTTATTTCTATATTCATGAGGAATATTGGATATTGATCTTTTGTAATTATTGCTTGTTTTTTAAAGATTTTATGTATACAAGAATTGGGGTGTTGGCCAGAGGTGCAGGGGGTGAGAGGATTCACGAGAGACAGAGTGGGGAGCAGTACAGGTAGATCTACTGAAACACACTGCTGAGGGGAACAGCGGGTGAGATAGGTCTGCTGCACCATGTGGGTCAGCTCCCTGGCCAGGGATCATGTCACAGTGGCTGGTGATAGCTTGATAGCACAGAGACTTAACCCCTGTGCCACCAGGGAGGCCTTATTATTATTATTATTATTATTATTATTATTATTATTATTATTGGTACTGTCTATCTTTGTCTGATTTTGGTATCATAGTAATATTGACCTCATAAAATAAATTGAGAAGTGTTTTCCCTCTGGAAGAGATTGTATAGAATTGATGTTGATTTTTCTTTAAATGCTAGATGGAATTCTGTGATGAAACATTTAGGCCTGCTGATCTCTTTTGAAAGTTTTAAAATTATGAATTCAATTTCCATAACAGTTAAGTTAATTTCAATTTCCATTCAGTTAAGTTGTGTAAGTTTGTGCTTTTTGAAGAATTGGTCCATTTCATCTAAGGTGTTAAATTTAGGTGTCTGGAGTTGTTTATGCTATTCCCTCAAGCTTTTGATGCTTGCAGTGTCTGTAGTGGTATCTTTTACTTTAATCCTGACTTTTGTAATTTATATTTTTTCATTTTTTGTCAGTTTTGCTCAGAGTATTAATCTTACCGATCATTATAAATCAGCAGCTATTTCTCTAAGTGATTTTTTTCTATTGTTTTTATGTTTTCAATTTCATTGATTGCTGCTCTTTACTCTTTCCTTCCTTCTGCTTGCTTTGGGTTATATTGTTCTTTTCCAGATTCTTGAGATTCTTTTCCAAATTATTGAAATCAGATTTTTCCTCTTTTCTATTGTATGTACTTAGTGTTAAAATTTTCTCTCAGCACTGACTTAGCTGTATTTCTCAAACATTGTTGAGTTTTGGTTTTTATTCAAGTCATTTGATCCTCTTTGATCCATGGATTATTTAGAAAATTTTTTTTAAGTATTTGGGTAGTTTGTTGTTTTATTGATCTCTAGTTTGATTTGATTGTGCCCAAAGAACATACTGTTATGATTTCAGTTCTTTTAAATTTGATGCGATTTATTGTATGGCCCAAGATATGACTAATCTTGGTATCTATACCATGGGCTCTTAAAAGGAATGTATATTTTATGAGAAAAGGATTTTTAAGAAAGTAAATGAAGATCAATCTTGGGAATAAAAATAAATGCTTTTTCCCCCCTTGGGCAGTAGAATTTTACTAGTTGGAAAAGTCATTTAACTACACCTAGCCTTAGTTATTAATGCACCCTTTTTGGTGGTTTACAAATCCAACTGTATTTGCATGTGTGATATGTGAAGCATATTATTTGCCACTGAGAGTTTTTTCCTGTTCAAACCATAATTTTGTGGAATTTTTCTATTTTATAATTCCTTTGGTAAAAAGAAATGGCAGAAACACTTGAGAATAATTTGGGTAATATATAAAGTAGGAGTATAAGATATGTATTTTTTGATTCAAACTTTTGACACATTTTTCCTTTCACATGTGTTTGGAGCATTTTTTTAGGTGACTGTGAAAAGAAACCTCCCATGTCCATTAATGGCAGCAACACAGCCCCTAAACAATGATTTAATAGGGGTTTAGCCACCTGCTTTCTCTTGTGGTGTTCCAGTCTCGCTGGGCTCACTTTATAGTCTAGCATTCTCCTTCTAGAGAAATCGAAGAGCCTGCCAAGGTTAGTCAGCAAACTAGGCTAGAGTCAGGACAGCCAAGAATTTAAGAGTTCATGAGCAGCTGAGTCAGAGGACTGGAATCAAAAAGGAGGGTGAGTTAGGAACAGGGCTCAAGCTATGTACACAGGCTGAGGTGGTGACCTTCTTGAATCAGCTGCCTTCCTGATACTCCTGGGCAGGGTTAGGCTCCACTGTGCTGAAGCTTGAAACCTCATCTCTCACAGGGCTCAGTTAAGCAGATGTGGCCAAGGAATTGGCCAGGTCAAGCTTTCCTACCTCCCATATTAAGTTACCCATCAGGGAAATGTAAACCACACTATAGGGTTCCATGATTGTTTCTGTCTGTGAAAATGGGAAGAATATCATTGCAAAGAGTCAGGATGAAGATAGTGGAGGGAAAGGAAGAGGAAGGAAAGTAACTAAAAGTGAAGAGAGACGCTGGGTCTTCTGGAAGAAGCGAACTGTTCTTATTGCTAAGTCTGGTTGATTCTGCCTCTCAGATAAGTCTGCCCATCCCTCTTCTGTCTCACTTCTATCACCAAAGTCCTTAAACTGAAGTCCCTGTTTACAGCCATGGTCTGATTGAGTGGAGGAGAACAGGTTGTCAAGAGTGGCCTTCATATCTTTATACCAAGTGACTAGATGAATATTGGAGGCATTGAGAAGCCCAGAGGAGGTTCAGATCTTGGCAAAGTGGTGAGAGAGACAAAGACTTCTGTGCATATTGAGTCTGATTGCGTTGCGTTTGAGGGACCTTTCAAATGTTCAACGTGGGATATCTGGCATGAGAGAGAGGTGGGATGTAGTTACTGATTTTGGTTAACTCCAGTGGCACTTGCAGCACTTAATGATCCTAAGGGAGAGACTTTAAATTCTTCCCCAGTTTCATATTGCCATTGAAAGGGTGTGTTCTAGAACTTCTTACTGATTTCCTAATTGTAGAACTGGTTCTGTCAACCAGGCTTAAGGTACCTTGGAGATAATCTACTCCTTTGGCCCTGTTTTTCCTAACCTGTTTTTCCAACTGTTTCCTGATGGAGGCCAATCTTTTAGTGAAGGAAAGCTTTCTGGTGGACAGACTTAAAAGCCTTTTTATCAGCACAGTCACACCAAGCTCTAGTTGCACAACAAGTAGACAACACTAAGTTCAGATACTCTACTATATATGCATATTTTGGGGAAGAGGGGTTGAGTATTTGCAAATTCATATTTATTATGAATGTCAGAATTGCTTCTCCTTGGGAAGAAATTTTTCTTTTTTTTTTTAAGATTTATTTATTTTTTTATACAAGCACTGGGTACAGTCAGAAGTGTGGGAGGGTGAGAGGATTCACCAGAGCCAGAGCAGGGAACAGAACAGGCAGACTGACGAAACACACTGCCGAGGGGAGTAGTGGGCACAGCAGGAGAGGTCTGCGCGCCATGTGGGACCCTTGCCGGTGACCGGGGATCGAACTGGCTCTGCAGAGGCTGCGGGCATCTTCGCAGCCCAGCGCTCAACCACTGCGCCACCAGGGGAGGCCCAGGGAAGAAATTTTTCTAAGAGGGTAAAGGGAAAAACCTTTCCTTTTTCTTGAGTTTACTTAACCTTCTTAGCTTGTTTTGCCCAGAATCAACATTACTTATTTTCAGGTGTGCAAAGCCAAAAAAGATATTAAAGAGGAGGGTTAGTTAATTTTTTTTGCTGGGCAAAAAATGATACTTCCTGGGAACTTTTGGCTAGGACTGGCATACTGAGTTAGAATGTATAGCTATATCTCTAGATATAAGTGTATATGTGCGTGTGCGTGTGTGTGTGTGTATAGTGTTTTTTTGGAATTCCAAGGGATTGGTACTCTCTGCTATTGGCAATAATATCAGTAGTTGCCAAATAAATCTATATATAGTTATCCTCCCTTATCAGTGATACTGTTCCAAGACCCCCAGTGGATGCCTGAAACCATGGATAGTACTAAGCCCTCTATGTGCTATGATTTTTCTTATATAAACATCCCTATGAAAATTTTAATTTATAAATTAGGTACAGGAAGAGATTAACAACTACTAATAAAATAGAACAAATGTACTGTTATAAAAGTTACATGATATGGAGTTAGCTTCTCAAAATATAGTGTAATAATCTTTTAGGACCATGGTTCACCTTGTGTAAATGAACTGCAGAAAAGGGATGGGTGATTGGATTTATATTGTCTCTTTTGTTCTGGCAATTTAACCTTTTTCTAAGTCCCTAGTTGAGGTAGACATGTAAGTAACTGGGTGATGAGAGCCGTGTTTAGTGTTGCTAGCTCTGCAGATAGTGCTGTTGTTGAAAATCTTGCCTGTATTGACATCTTGACTTCTAATAATGTGCTGGTCTAGAAATAAAAGTCATGTCTTCTGTGCAGATGAAACAAGACTGGGTACAAGTTCAGATGCTGCCAGATATGCTGGGGGCGGGGGGAACTTTGAGATGGCATTTCTCAAAAGGAGTCATCAATATTCTATAGTATCTGGATTTAGTTTCAGTTTCTATGAAGTATACGGGTTTCTGTATGGGCAAGTGATTTCATTATTTGAAGTATATACCGAAGAGCAGACTTCCTAGGTCATATGGTAACTCCATGTTCAATTGTTTGAAAAATTGTTTAACTTTCAGAATGACTGTGCCATTTTATTTTCCCACCAGCAACATCTGAAACATCCGATTTTTTCACATCCTTACAAACAATTATTAGTTATTGTTTTGATTGTAGCCATGCTAGTAGTT
The DNA here is from genome assembly GCF_014898055.3 of Talpa occidentalis. Classification (NCBI taxonomy): domain Eukaryota; kingdom Metazoa; phylum Chordata; class Mammalia; order Eulipotyphla; family Talpidae; genus Talpa; species Talpa occidentalis. The sequence continues at coordinate 23,937,310 of NW_023601104.1, forward strand.
GTGAAATGATATTTCATTCTGGTTTTGATTTGCAATTCCCTGATAGCTGATGATATTAAGCATCTTTTCATGCAAATCCAAAGAGATTTGCATTTTTCTTTGGAACTGTCTGTTCAGATCCTTTGTCAGTTTTTTAAATTGGGTTATCTTTTTATTACTGAGTTGTAATAGTTCTTTGTGATTCTAGATGCCATTCCCTTTTCACAGGTATAGTTTGCAAATTTTTTCTCTTACTCTATGGTTGTCTTTTCATCCCCTTGATGCTGCCTTTGAAGCACACATTTTTCTGTTATTGTCATGAGGTCCTGTTCATATATTTTTTCTCATTATGTCATATCTAAGAAACCATTGTCTAAATCAAGGCTATGACGACTCATTCTTCTCTTAAGAGTTCTATAGTTTGAGCTCTAGAATTTAATTTTATGATCCATGTTGTGTTAATTTTTGAGTATGGTGTGGGGTAGAGGTCTAACATTACCCTTCTGCATGTGCACATCAGTTGTCCCAGCACCGTTTGCTGAAGAGACTGTTCTTGCTCCATGGAATGGTCTGCTCACTGTTCTGTCCCTGTTGAGCTGTGCTTTTCAGGCACCTAGTTACCTAGTTTGTCTACCAGACTTCAAGTTTGGTAGTGAGGTCTGGACCTAAGGGAAATAGAGCCTTTACACCAAAGAGACTTTAAATCAGAAAGGACTGAGATACTGCTAACTCTAAGTTCAAGTTAGGGTTACTGCCATGCTGGGTAGGTAAGAGATTGTAAAGAAACTCTGGCTGGGTATAGAATATGAAGAGTCTGGCCATCTTCCCTGAATGTGCAGATAACATTGGTGCAATTTCGACACTGGTTTCCTAGCAACCTTGCTGAGGTCACCTGGAGAGACTTCATGATGGGCAGTTTCTCTGTTGGAGACTGGGCTTTCACGAATGGGTGCCAGTAGGTACTCAGAGTGTGGACAAAAGAAAAGGATGTTAAGCAGCAGGGTTCCTCGTAATGACTGTGTTACTGTTTTTAAAGAGTGATGTGACCTCAAGCACTGCATCAACCTCACTTTCAGTTTTGTCCTATGGCAAAGGGGCATGTGTTGGATTGATGACCCCTGGGGGTCTCTCTGACATTAACATTCTAGGATGCTGGTATATTTGAAGATAGTGTCCTCATCGCCAGGCTTTCCTGCTTAGAAACCAAGTTATATACACCTAACTGGTGGGGTTAGAAAATAAGGAATTGCTCAGACACACACACATTCTCTCTCTCTCTCTCTCTCTCTCTTTCTTACACACACACACACACACACACACACACACACACACACACACACACAGGGCAAAGGGACACAGGAGAGCTGAAGAGCCCCCAGTGGCGGCCAAAACTGAAATGATTTCAGCAATAATGTCATGTTGGATTATAACCCAAAATATAAAATAAATATCCATGAATTCATACTGATATAAACAGATGACTGAAGAAATAAATGCGAAGGGCAGCTATATTTCTACAGAATTGCAAATAATTTATATAGGTTCTTTGCTTTTAAAGAGGCACAGCTTAGCTCCCTACTCCTTAAGTGTGGGCTGCACGTAGTGACAATGTGCTCTCCATCCATGAGTACAGTTGGGGGGTGGGGGGCGCGGAGAAGAGTAAATTTTTTTTGGCAATGGAAAAACCTGACATGCACTACCTTTAGCAGGTGATCTAGGTCAACATCAGCCATGATGTTTTCACATGGATAGCATAGACCCTTGATGAGGTGGGATGAAGGTGGCGCTTAACCCTTGAAACCCACAAACCCAGTCTAATCATGAGAAACACAGTGGACAAATCCCCACCAAAGGACAGTCCTGGCCAGTACTCTTCAAACTGCCAAGGTCATCAAAACCAAGGAAGGTCTCAGGAACTGGTACAACCAAGAGGAAGCCTGAGGAGACATGATGACTAAAAATTGTGTGATATCCTATACAGGCTGCTGAAACAGAAAAAAAGATACTAGGTCAAAACCAAGGAAAACTAAATGATAATAATGTATCAATACCAATGCATTCAATATGACAAATGTTCCAAACTGATGTAAGGTGCAATAATAGAGAAAACTGAGTGTGGGTACACAGAACTTTGTAACAGCTTAGCAGTCTTTCTATATTTTAAAACTTTTCTAAAAACAAAATTGATTTTAAAAAAATCCCACCCACCTGGAGAAGTCTTCTAACACCCATCCCATACCTCTCCTGTGAAGTCTCTCCTAGCATTCCTCTCCCAGATGTGCCACATCCTCCCTCACCACCCTGAGCTCCGTCACGGCACTGGCGCCCTGCACTGCAGTGTTTGCTTTCTTGTCTGCCCTCCTACGCCCTGAGCTCCTGGGCTAACTTTATGCACAGCCCCTGGCACAAGGAGGCACCCCCAACTTTCATTAACTGACATGGTGAGGGAATGACAGCAAAAACAAATATTTGATGAGCCTACTGCTTGCATGACTATTTGCTAATACAGCTCCAATGCTCAGAGAGGCTCACAGCGTGGCAGAGGCAGACCAGTAATAGGATGATGATACCAAGGAAAAGAAATGGCCACTCAGTAGACCTTAGAGAATTGCAAAAGGTTTGTGATGAAATATCAGTGAAAGTGCTGTAAAAATGGTTTTAACCCCAGTGGGTTTCGCATGGTACTGGTGGGACCCACCCCCCCCCATGCCCACCCAGTTCACTCCCACGTATTTCTAGTTATGTTTTTTCCCTTTATCGAAGGCTTTTTACCCTGTGAAATCCTTTAGATATTAGTACTGACCTGGAGGCACCACCTTGATCAACTGACGACATAGATTTCCCAGATGAAGGCAGAGCTAGAGGTCTGGCAGTAAGGTGCTTTTTTATGGGCGGGTTAGAGCCTCTCACCCACTCAGTGTCCCCTCAAAAGGCTCAGGAGATGAGGCAGGACTATTCTGATTCACTTCCTTGGCAGCAGCACAGTGCAAGTGAGAAGTGCTGCCAGACTCTGAGGGGAAGTTTCTGTAGCAGTAGGTTACCTCTTTGTTTATGCCCTATCACTTTTCATAGGATGAGCCTGAGGCTTCTCACCAAAGCACATACTTAAAAAAATTATAAAAGATCATGAAAAATATGGATTTAAGTAAAGTCAACACTAGGGATAATTGGAATAAAATATAGCCCCCCCCCCCAGCCACATAGTTCAAAGTCCCTGAAGGCCCTGATATTCCTGGTATCAAAGAGAGGGGAAAAGGTGATCAACCTCATGATCTTTGCCATCTGCAAGAAAAAAATGCCTTTTCCTTAGGGGAAGTAAAACTTCTCTTCACATGTAATGTTGACAATTATCCCCACATTCCTTTCCTAGCCTGGGGGTGGGTGACTCCATGAGCTGAGGTCCGTCTGCCACTGTTATTTGTATATGACTCAGGCCTGCATATCTCAAAGAGAGAGACAGGTGCTTGCGCTGGAGTTGTGAACAGACCCCTGGGTATGAGCATTTCATCTCCAGATTTAACTTCCTCACTGAGAATGACGGGAGCACATCTGTCCGGCGCCGGTTGGTTAGGGGGACTTCATAGCTGCCGTCTATGTGTATCAGAGTATTTATGGTTCTGAGGTCTGATCTGACTTCAGGAATAAACAGGAGAGGAAAGGAAGTACATTACGCCAAAACTAAAGCTTTTAATGATGAAGTCATAGTTTCAACTTTGTAGTAATGCTGATGGTGGTAAAGTTGAAGCACATTGATTGACTTGTCCTTCTTTTGATAATACTGAGTTCAAGTAAGAACTGATGAAAGAGATGATTTGAGTCAGCAAAAACTCACTCAGAATCCTTTGATCATACTATCCGTTGACAGGGCTATTGGGCAAGGAGATTGGGTTTACAGACAGATTTGGAAGAACAGGACAGGCCCTGTCCTGTCCATTTATTTTCCAGGACTACAGACACGGAATGCACACCTATCGCGTCTGTAGCAAGCCAGCAGGCAGAGAGAACTCAGAGCCTAGATGGTAGCCCCAACACTCAGAATAGTCTCCAAGGGCAGAAACAACAGATTAAAAATCAACTGGGATTAAACTAAAAAGAGATAAATGATATGTTTTGTTCCTTTTTCCTTCATTTTTAAGGATTAAGTCTAGAATAGAGGATATGAGACTTAGTGAGATTTTAGGATGATCATCAGCTCCAGTTAGTCAACCCTTACCGAGGAACACATATGTGCTTAGTAAGTTGGCATGTGGTCAAGCTTTAGAATCCATTTCACGGATTCAGTGAGATCCTAAATTCTTGATATTTTTTCTTTCCATCTGTTGTTTTTATAATGGACATTTGGTAGCGTCCTGCATGCAGGGATATTCAGCAGATATTTAGAGTTCCAATTGCTTATATGACTCTGGTCCAGGTGCCATATCTAAGAAAGTGAGACATATCTCCATCCCCAAGGAAGCCAGGCTTCTCTCCTGGATGTGTGGGTGAGGGGTGAAGTCACATGTCATTGCTGTACCCCATAGTACTCAGAAGTATAAGACAAACTGTTAGGGGGAAATGATGTCCTGAGTTAATCCCATACAGGCTTTGTGGACCCCACCCCCACTCCAGACTAAAGCCATCAAGACATTGGGAAAGACAAATCCCATCACCACCAAAGGGAAGGTGGCTGGGACCTGAGGGTGGAGTTGGGCAGCCAGGTTGGATATAAAAACCAAACACGTGGGCCTTGGGGTCTCTCGCGATCGCTCGCCTCCTGGCTTCACGGCTCCTGGCTTGCAGCCAGCTCTCAGAGCGCCATTTTGGGATTCCTGATCAGCGGATCTGGTAGGACTCATTTAAAACTTTGTCTCCCACTTTTCTCCCTGAGCTGTACATTTCCTCATTTCCCCTTCCCTTGTAATAAGCCTTTTATTAACCTTTCGCGTGTGCCTGCAGTAGAGCATTGATAAGTCCTTTGAAGCGCGCGGGTGAGGACCCACAGTCAGGCACCCCGTTTTGTATCTGGGTTGCTCTACAACAAAACTAATCATCAGAGAGCTCCGTGCGAACACTGATTAGGGATATCAACCTGAAAATCACTTAAAAAATAAATCTTCCCAGGCAAGGAAATGTAGGCTCCCGAGACCATCATTTTTATATGCCTGTGTTGCCATTTACAAATTTTACATTTGTTGACTCATCTAGTGGCTTATTGTTTTAAAAGCAGAGCTGTCATACGAGTATTTGTAACTGGATACGGTGTTAGTGAGGAAGAGGGTTGCATAGGGCCCTGTGTTCCAAATAAAAGGCCAAAAGGCTTTTTTATGGTGGAAATACAAGAATTCTCTCTCCTCATCTCCGTCCCTGCTGCAGCCCTGTTGAATCCAGGGTGTGAAAGAGCCCACCTCTGCCCCCGCCCTCTCTTGATTCTTCCCCCAACCCTGCATCGAGATTCAGATATAATACCCTTTACTTGTGAGTGGCTTAAAATAAACTACTCATATATGATTAAGCCATTAAAAATAGAAGTAGAACATTAAAAGGCATTAGGAAGGATGGGTTTTCTTTTGGGTAGGACCCAACCCCATGAATTTTCTCTTCCTGTTTGGGGCTGAATGATCCTGCTTCTTCATTTTAGACTAATGGTAAATTGGCGTGCGTGGCATTTTCCATCCCGGAGCAGCTGGTTATGTGTTTCTCTGTTCATGCCTGAACTCTAGCCACTTGTGATGGTGCACAGCTCTTGCTTGGTATTCTGTCCAACGGATTTTGGCCAAGGGTGTTCCCTGGAAACTTGTACGTCTAGGCATGAGCTCAGACGCTGGCACACTTGCCATCCCTCTAAGCATCTCCATGTGCTTTTTGTGCAGTACTGACTGCAGAGCTGGGAGGTAGCCCCTCTTCTCCCCTCTAGATACAGTAGCTTCTTTTAGCTTTATTATTTTTTTTATATGTTGGGGGTGGGAGGGGTGTTGGATTTATCACCTATCTCTTATATGACAGTCACTGTGATAATGCTTATCAGCTGGAAACCCTGGGAGGGGCTTTGGAGATTAGAGGAGCAATTCATGTAACTTGGTCATATATTCTGTGGGTCCTAAAACCACACCTGTCCTGTAGTTTCTATAAGAAGTCACTGAACTCATTTGCATGTGTCACCCAGAAACCAGCTTGTTTTCATTTTAATTATCATTAGCCTTTTTGCTCCTAATGGCTCCATCGCCACCAGGCCTTCCCTGTGGTGGTCACTGTTACCAGCGTCCTTGTGGATTGTGAGATCAGTGGCTTTGAAACCTCTGCCACTTCTCATGCCTCGAGGCTGGGATGACATGTCTTGAGGGAAGGCCAGCCTTCCATATCAAGAATTCCTCATGCCTATTACCTGCTGGTTTCTATAAAACCAAATGTACTGTAAAACCTGAATTTCCAGTTTTGCACTTGTGATGACTTTCAAAAACAGCCTGCTTTTGCCCTTTTGACCTAGGAACACCCCAGGGAAAGAAAGAAGAGGGTAAATTGTCAGGCTGAGTTTTGCCTGCCTGGGAAAATGCAAAAGTGTGGCCCCCTTTCTGTCCCCTCCCCTGCACGTCCTTCCATCCCCCCCACCATTTTCAGCCTTAACCTTGATGAACTATTTAGGGAGGTAATTAAAAACACCAGGAAAGAGAGTTACACTTATCTACGTTGTCTTGGGAAGTATTTAACTTGATTTTGATAATGGCTACCATTATTTCCCCTGGTCTAGATTGACTTTAGCAAAGTATTCGTGTCCTGTGTCCATTATAGCTTTAGTTGATCCCATGTGAAGGATGAGGGAATTAGGAAGGCATCTATTTTCATAGAAAAGCATAACTTTAGAAACATGTAAAATGACTAATTAACCAGAAAAATGAAAGCATATTTCTAGAAGGCCAAGAATGTCTTAGCAATCCAGATAAATGTCACTTGTAAAAGCAAAGCTGATAACCAGGAATGACTGTGGAGTGGAGCCTCCTGAACCCCAAAGAGTAGAGATAAGATAAATGAGTGAAAAGCAAAAGAAGGGAAGTGTGTGTTTTCAGGGAAAACATTACCGGGTTATTCTAAAGTGCAATAGGATGTGCTCACAAAGGTAGCAACGTGTTAAAAATTAAAACCCAAACAACTTTATTGCCTTCGTAGGACTTTTAAACCAAACGATGACTATTTCCAAAAAAAATCATTCTAACTATTAACAGAATTGTCTGCTGAACACATAGAGTCGTGCTGGGCCTGATATTTGGATCAAGTCCACCCCTTGCTCCCTGCCAAGTCTGATGTGTAAAGGAATGATCAAGGTCCTTGAGACAAAGGGGGTGGTGGCCTGTGCTTTAGAGTAAGACTCAAGTTGAACCAATTTGTGGTGTGTCCCTTAGGTAGCCTGAGCCTCGGTTTCGCCATCTGTGAGGTTGGGACTATAGCAGAGCCTGCCCCATAGAACTGCGTCAGGCAGCCTGCAGACGTGCCGTGGGGATCCTAGGCCAGGAAGGCGAGAAGGACGAGGGGTCCAGGCACAGCGGCCCTGCTTTGAGACATTTGGACGCATTTTCTTCGCCAGCAGCACATTAGCCTTCAGGACAGAGCTGGGAGTAGCCAGGCCCTCCCTCAACGTACTGACTTGGGAGATACAAGGGTGGCTATGGAAATCGAAGCTGCTGGAGGTCCCTGTGGGCCTGGCACATCTGGTGACTTCAAACAAAGGGCACCGGTGACTGTGTCCATCCAACAGGAAAGAGTCTTGGGCAAGAGGCCTCTTTGTTTGCTCCTATGTTTGTGTACCTCGTCTGCCTTGGCAGGCGGAACTAGCTGTTTGTTTTGTGGAACAAAGAACAGACCCGGTTAGGTTGGGGTGGGAGGTGGGGGGAGGGGCTGCCAGGGATGGTTCCACATAGGATTTCTCTTGGTTAAAACAAATTCTGGGAAAAACATCTAGCATGTGTCTCCCTGTCTCACACAGGAGTCTAGAATAAAGACGTGTACATGCTTAAACTTTGATCCCGCAAAGTGAAAACACATAGAAAAAGGGTCACAAGTGACCTGACCTTCTGTAGGTTTACTTGGCACCAAGAGGAAAATTGTTGGAGACGGCTACTGACCACAGAGTGAGATTAGAAAAGAGCTACAATTTCCAGAAACAGGGCAGCTCCACAGAAATGGACAATTAGGGTGGACCAGGCACAGGGGTAGACCCTGAAGAACCTGTGAAAGGTGGCTTTAGTGTCAAGGTCGTGTTGAGCTGATGTGTGCGTGGTGCAGCAAATATATGGCCCAGTGGCCCTCAGGAGGCGAGCCCAACCTATATGCAGGGAGGTGCTTACTCTGTCATCAGCGGACCCTACTGTGCTCTCAGCTTGATGCTACATAGGAAAGTGGAAAAAACAGTCTCCCTTCCCTTGAAGGTCACAGGTGGGGATGGTCTTGATGTGAAGCACCAACCAGAAAGTGACCTGCCTTATTAATGTTCACACCGTGTCACGTGCTGTCTTCCAACTGCTCTGTCTCTCCCTTGCTTTCTCTGCTGGCACCAAACATTTTGCAGCTTTCCACATCCCACCTAGCTAGGGCTGCAGCTCCCTTTCTCCTCCCCCATAATTCTGGCTTTCTAACTCCATTACAGGATATATTGCACTTTTAATTTTTATCAGTTTTTCACTTCAGAACAATTGGTTCAACAATTTGTGTGTATGTATTTTTGAGCACTTAGTTTAGGCCACTGTCTTAACCATGTCTGCAAAAATGGACACGTGCTCCTTGTCCTCAGAAAGTTGACAGACTAGTGTGGGAGAATATAAAGGAAAAAATAACACAAAAAAAAATTGGAAGAGAGAGCTAGGATTTGACCAAGTCTGGGAGGTCAGGGACCATTTCCTCCTAGAGGTAATGATTGGGTTGAGCCAGAGCTAACAATCTGGAGAGCCAAAGGAAGAGTCTTCTAGGCAGATGTGCAAAGGGCCTGGGGTAGGAGGGAACATAATAATAGGAGGAAACTTGAAAGGGGGAAAAAAAAAGACAATGGAAAGACAGAGTGCATGAGGAGTGTGATATGTGATGGGGGCTGGAGAGGCAGATCACCTTCCAATAAGCCCTGTAGACCAAGTTGAGGTTTGTTGTTTGCTTTTGCTTTTTATCTTTAAGAGCAGAGGAAGCCATCAAAACATTTAAGCAGGGGTAACAGGATTTGATTCAGAATTCAGAATACTCTCCCCTGACCTAGTGGCTGGGGAGTGGATTGAAGAGGGCAGAACAGGGATATGGGTAGACTGGCAGGAGGCTGTTGCTGTTGTCCAGGAAGGAAATCACGGCAGCTTGGGCTGCTGTGGTGGCAGTGGATCTGGAGACTAGAGGGGAGATCAGAGATAAATTGGGAACTCCTGGGGTAAAGATAAATGTCTTCTCATTACAGGGCTTCTCAAAGACTTCAATCCAAGTGCTAAATGTGGCTTATAATTCTCCAAGAAGGGGCTTAACTATAAAAATGTCTCAGAATTATGTAACAAACTTATTTTTCAAAGAATCTTCCATAAGACTGTTTCATCGAATACTTTTGGGGAAATGCTGCATTATATAATTCTTTCTGGGAGCAGTACTTCCCACGTGGGTTCTGCATACTCTACAAGAGTCTGTAGTTGGGAATGAGTCTGACACCTACTATGGAGAGGACTCTGACAGTCTAAATTGAAGACTTGAGCAAGATCAGATTGAATAGGGAGGTTAAGTTAATTTGGAAAGGTTGGAGGTAGGCCAGGAGGAGCTTGGATTCAATTTACTCTGCACTGGGAGTCATTCTGGATTCTGAGCTGAGATGTGTCTTCTTGGCAAGATCATTCTGGAAGACATCTTGTAAATGAGTTGAGTGATGAGGTGAGGAGTAGAATCAGGCAGCCCAGTTTTCTGGAATTGAGCAAATGAGAACCCGGGCTTGAGTGGGGCAATAGGAATGAGACAATGCATTTTTCGGGTTGAAATGGAAATGTAAGATATTTTTCTTCACACCGTTTCCCTTGGCAGATGGCCACTGTCAGCAGAAAGAGTCCCTTTTGTGTTGTTCTGAGATCAGATAAGCATAAGGACTCCTTGCAGCCCCTGGGTTCCCAGATAGTGTTAGACGTGATATGTGTTCAGACCAGCACGTCGGGGAGCAGGGTTACTTGGTAGGCAGGCCCGGTGCCGGCATGGAATGCAAGTCCATCAAGCTCCTGCCATGGCCTGAGTTTCACTGCATCTCTAGTCCCTGGTTTGCCCATCTGGGAAATAAATGTCTCAAACTTTTCAGCCCACTCCTAAGCTTAGGATTCAGCCATCTGAGGGGACTGACAAGTCATTACTTAGGGTCACCATTTATCAGGTTAAATAAGGCCTCTTGCCTTCCAGAGAACTAAATTTTTTAAAGATTTATTTATTTATGCATACAAGAGCTGGGGTATAGGCCAGAGATGCGGGAGGGTGAGAGGATTCACCAGAGACAGAGTGGGGAGCAGAACAGGCAGACAGACCAAAACACACTGCTGAGGGGAGCAGTGGGTGAGACAGGAGAGGTCTGCTGCTCCATGTAGGTTTCTTTCTGGCCTGCCGGGGATCCAACTCATGCTGCAGAGGCTGCGGATTGCTTCATGGTGCGGTGCTTAACCTGTTGTGCCACCACGGAGGCCCCAGGGAGCTAGAATTTTGTGAAAAATTTGGATTGAGAATATGACCTTTGTAAAAAATGTAGAGTGTCCAAGTCACACCTCCCTCTGCAATGTGGGCTTCTTTCCTGAGTTAGATGTGGCAGAGTGAGGCAGACTTGAGTCAGGACAGGCCTTTCAGTGATGCTGAGGCAAATAGCACCCTAATGAAGAAATCTGCTAATTGGGGACTCAATTTTAGAAGGGAAGGTGCTAAAAATTTATTTTTATGTGGGGTGTTTTGAAGTTGAAGGATTTTTTTCATAGAGACATTGCTATAAATTGGGATGAGGTTCTCAGGCCAGATAACAAAAGTTGATCCAGTTCGTCACCCAACTGGAAATAGTGTTGACTGTAAAAAAGTAATATGAAATAAATGTGCGGTGGGCAGCGTGTGCCCTTGGTGAACTTTGTTGGATATGTTCAAGTGCCCATGATACTTAGAAATATACACAGAGCCACCACTTTATTCACTAAACTTGAATTGTCAGTGCAGTGTGTACCAGCCACTGCCCCATGGGATGCAGGCCCCGCCCGCAAAGGGTTCACTATCTGGTTTCCAGCCGGTTGGACTCTTAAGTCAGGTCATCTGGAATCGTACCCTGGCTCTGCCACTTACCATTCACCACCTTAAGCATACTACTTCATCTCTCTCTGCTCCATTTCCTCACTACAAGCAAAGGTTATAACAGTACCTGATTCAGGGGCTAGCTTAGGAACTAAGTGGGGTGACCAAGTGGATGAGCTCTCATTGTCCTGGGGGATGCAGCTGGCACCCACTTGGAGCCACTGGGGGATTGGGCTTCCAGTTGTCACAGGCATAGCCTGGCATGGGATGGCCATAAGGGAAGAATGCTTTGGAAGGGGAAAGAGGCTAAGGGAAAAAGACATGATCCTCTTTTCTCCCCCCAGAAGAATTAAGGTACAACTTACCAACAATGACAGTGAGGGTGGCTGACAGGATGCGCTCCAGGAGCTGAGACGATTCGTATGATCAATTTTAATTACTGCCGTACTACTATTACTCTCACTTCCGGTTCTGGCCGCGGGCATGCATGCCAGCCACAGGGGTGTTGAAGGTGCCCCTGTGGAAGGGGGGAGGGAGGAGGAAGAGGACAGGCAGCTGAGGAAGAAATGGGAGCAGGAGGAGGACCCCAGCAGTGACACCTTGACTGTCCCCATTGGTCCCTGCAGTGGTGCTCACAGAGGGAACCCTGGAAGAGGTCTCATGGGCCTGATGGGTGTCATGAGGTGGCTGAAGCTTTCTTTGGTTTGAGAACTTGAGTCCAGGGCACCAGGTTTAGTATTTGACCTCGGCAGACCCATCTGAGAGGTCTGACTGTTCTGTTACTGGGGGACTTTGTCTCAGAAGCCGTGGGGGGGGGGGCAGGTAGTCACAATGACCCTTCTGGGGAATATTGTTTGGGTTTTGGAGCCCACACTTTGAGAGAGTATTACTTGATACCATGCTCTAGTGGGTGATGAAGGATTTAGGAAAGTTTAGCCTAAAGAGGAAAACACAAGATAGAATCATCTGGGAGACACATGAAGACTAAATGTTTGAAAGGCTGTCATTAGAAGGGAGGAAAGTCCTGACCTTGCTGGGTTCCAGTGGTGATGCTGGGATGCAGATAGCATGCTCAGCATGAAGACGTTTCCAGAACTGAGAACAATCAGGAAACAGAAGGGCTTACTTTGAGAAGGGATGTATTTGCAGCTTCTGGAAGCAGAGGTTGGATTTGGATGGCTGCTTCTCTGCCAAAGACAGGAGGGGATATCGGAATTTCAGGTTGGGGTTTGACCAGAGAAATGTGTTGTCCCAAATAATGCTGACATTTTATGACTTCTTGAGTGCATGAGATACGAAAGCATGAATGAGGGATGAATATCCAGGTTTTTTTTTTCACTTCCCTGGAGAAATCGAAACCTTGGCAGGCCAGAGAGAAGAACCGGCCTGCCATGCAAATGCCATCTTCGTAGTCCTAGAGATGGACGTGGACATGATCTTGCAGCCATTAGAATATTGTGGGCATGACTTTTCTTTAGACCATGGTGACCTGTGATTCAGTTGTGAATGTGTCCACCTCTTATGTGAAACTTCAAGCCCTTTAAGAATGACACTGTGCTTGCTCAGCGCATATGCTGACTGAGTGCAGACAATCAGTGATGAGTATTAAAGCCTTTCATTGGATTCCCTTCTCCCCTGTTACTTGATGGCTGTGGAAACTGCCTCAGAGAGGTTCTGATTTGCCTCAGGTCACAGCAATGGCGGGCCTGCTGGGGCCCAAGGATGCCCGCTCCATTCCGCCTCCAGCAATCCTTACTGTTAGGTCAGCCTCAGAGGTTTTTGAGCAGATGGGATGTGTCAGTGACGGTGGTAGCATTTCATTAACTTACCATCTAAGGACACACAGCTCAGGACCTTCTCACTGTTTGGCCAGCAATCTGATGGCAGGTGGTTTGCTTCAATGTGAGGTCACTGACTCCGCAGAGCCTCACTGTAATGCTGCAACTGGAGCTGGAAGGGGCTGCCAGTCTGTCTGAATCCTCGGTATTGGGTCAGTTGGAACCCTGGCAAGGGACCTTCCCCCACACCTCTGCAGAGCTGGCTCCAGAGATGGGTGCAATCTCTGCAAATAATATCCAGGAGAATTTCTCAAATCTGTGGGTTACCTGGACTGAAAGGGACTCTTGGGGGGGTCAGGTTGGTGCATGCGGTCCCAGGACAGCTTCCCTGGACAGAGGTGATGCTGTGGTCCAGTAACCAGCAGTTAGTGACTGGGTGGAGGGGAGTAGGCCCCCTGTCACATGGGCCCTGCAGGGAATCTGGAGCCCAGGTCAGGAGGTCAGCCCAGGCCAGGAGGTCTGGAGCCCAGGTCAGGAGGTCCCGCATGGGCCTGGGGTACCACAGCTTGACTTGCCCTGGGGCTTGCCAGGGCAGGCCCAGCTTAGGGCAGGGGAGGAGGGCAGGTCTTCATGCTCACCGAGCAGTGGCCACCTGTGCCTGCATTGTGTGGCCTGCTCCCATATACACTCTGGGCCCTGGGCCCTTGCCAGCCTCCCTGGGCCCTTGCCAGCCTCCCTGGGAGTGGGTGCAGCATTACTTTCCATTTTCAAAACAGGATTTATCTGGGGCTCCAGTTCCACCGCTGGCAAGTAACCAAAGCAAGGCAAAGAGGACCATGAGGGTCCTGGCTCTCACTGCTGCTGCTTAAGTGCACTGCACTGCGTCCTTCACCTGCGGTGCCTGTAGTCCCCACTGTACCCCGTGTGATGGTGATGTGGTTACCGTTTCAGAGCCCACACTCTTCCTCACCACAGCTGCACAGGCTCTTGGGGGTGAGGCTTGTGTTCTTGTCCAGGTTTTCTTCTCACTGGACTGGATCTAGGTGGCTGAACCTGCAAGGAGCTCGTCCTCCCGCAGTGTGATAGGCCGGTCACGCTGTGATAACAGGCAGCCCCCAGATGTCACAGCTTAACCAACAACAGCTTGTTTCTCGCTCACACTGCATTTCTCACGCGAGTCATGACACCTGGGTGGAGGTCGCTTTGGCTCATCACAGTGGCTGGGGCACCCCGGTGTTCTGGGCGCTGGGCAGCTGGAGGGGGCTAAGGTGCATCGTGACCGACTCTGAGAGCCTGGACCTGGATGAGACGCATGTACGGGCATTCACAGTTGGCCAGAGCTAGTTACGTGACCACACCTGACTTCAAGAAGGCAGGCAAGCACGATCATACCTGTGCCTGGAGGGAGGCGGGCTGAAATACCCGGTGAGCATCACTGAGGACCGCTGCGGTGAGCCCCGGGCCCTCTGTGGAAGGTGCCCCAAATCACCTTTTTAACAAAAATCACAGGAGCTGGCCCTGGTGTGGTCCTGGGCAGGTCTGTGTTTAGTTAGGCTTGGTTATGCCAACCCTTCCCTGTCTACCTCCCCCAGCTCGCAGGAGAGGGAGGGTGATATTTTGTTCTCCCTTCATCCAGAAATGGAGAGACTGAGTGTGAGCTGCGCCAGGGGCCATGGCTGGGAAACAATTGGACCAAGGGGGTGGAAGCCAAAATGTCACCATACCTCCTTCAAGACTGTAGAGAGGAAATCTGTGATTTATGTTCGATAACTTCTGGTTGGCACATGCTAATTCCTTCCTGGACTCCCTTTGCTATTTACACAGTGACTAGTGTTTTGACAATTGGCACTATTCTCTTTCTTCCTTTCTTTTTGATCCATGCAGTGTATGGATCCATAACACCCCTCCTGTTTTTAAGAAAAGCAGATTACAATTCAGAAAACTTGTAACTGGACGAAACCTCAGAGTGGGCAGGTGGCTCTCCCTGGATTAGGACGTTCCTGTCTCTGGCCCTGCTCTCTTTGTGCAAAGTTATGGCTGACTGCCGACCCCAGCAGGCTGACCCCCAGGGAGCGGGCCGGAGGCTGTGGATTGCAGGAGCCTTGCTCAACTCTGTTCCGGGGAACAACCAACACCTTTGAAGGAAGAAATAGATAAAGGCCACCTTTCTCGAATATCTTAACCCTGGGGATTGTGGAACCCTCCTCAGAGCTTGGTGTGAGTGTCTGCCCAGCCTGCTGCCTCCCTACTGTGATGTGAGTCCAGCTTTTCTTTCTCCAGCCCCATTAGCGTTGTTACTGCAGCCATGGCTATAGGGTGACAAAGGGAATGTTGACCATTTTCTTTCAGCATGGAAATTTTTTGTCTAGTTTGGGAATGCCAAGAGGAACGCTCTATAGGAACAGTGATTGAATCTAGAAGTCTTTGTCTAAGCATTTTATTTACATTTTTTAAATGGCGTGATTTCTACAACTTAGGATCAGTTCTCAGCAGTTTTGGAACTATGGTGGCAGCAAAATGGGAAAGTTGGAGGATCAGCTTTCACAAGTCACGTGATTTCTGGGTAGGGAACAATATAGAACTGTGGACTGGGCTCGGTCCTGTCAGCTTCCAGATTGAGCCCTGGGTTTATCTTGGAGGGGTCCCCGCACACCTCCCCAGTAGGCAGAGCTCTAGAGAACCTGCTTGTTTATCTTCTGTCTTCAGAAATCCTGTTGAACCTGCTGGACATATGTGTGCTGACAGCAGGCAGATTTTAACCATTTGTAAAGGTGTCTGTTAGTGATGAAGTAATAAATCTGTGTCTAACCTCTGGTTTTCTCCCACCCCCACCCCCAATATTTTCCTGGTGAAGCAGAGCTGACATCACATGGTCCGTCTGGGAGGAGTCCCTTCCTCAGCTCCTTGAAGGGCTAATTGCACCGTGGGGGACACTGGTTTCTATAAACAGGACTTGCTTATGCTGGTCACAAGATCAGCTTAGGCTGCGGCCCTCGTGGTGAGGGGAATGGTGCCTTATAAATAATATGTGAGGTTCTTTTTGTCTGCTGGAAACTGAGAGGACTCAGGGACACTGGAACTTTTTTGGTTTTGTTTTGCAGGTTTTTTTTTTGAAGGAGTGGTGTTAAAAAAATAAAGGCAAAAGTCTATGTAAAAATCCCTGATTTGGAGAAGCCCTTGAAACTCTATTTTTATGACACAATCACATATTCGTTTTTCCTCCTTTAAGTCCGGGTGACTGTGTGGACATGGCTTGGCACTTCCTATTCCCTTCTCTGGCTGACTGCGTTTTCCCTGGTAGCAAGTAGAGAACACTGATGGGGAGTCGGACAGAATGCTGAGTGCAAGCCCTGACTGGGTGACTTCTCGCTACCTGACCTTAGGATGTGGCTCTCATCGATTGAGTTCTCACTGTGTGCCTGAAACATTGCTAAGTGCTTAACACAATGTCTCCATTCATTATTAGAATGGTGGGAAAACCCAGGCTTAGAGATGAATAAGTGGGGCCAGTTCTGGTCAGCTGACTCCAAGACCTCAACTTTTTTCTTTTGTTTTCCTTGAGATAACATTCACATACCATAAAATTCACCATTTGAAAGTATACAGTTCAGTTGTTCGGGCAAATCTCACCACTGTCCAAGTCCAAAATATGTCTATCACCCCCAAATGAAGTCCCTGACATTGGCAGCCCTCTGCCCTCACCCTTGACCCTCTTAGTCTGTCTTTCTCTGTGGATTTGCCTGTTCCGGACATTTCAGATCAACAAAATCATATGCCAAAGCCTGAACTATTGAACATGTTGCCCTTGAGCAAATCACCTACCTTTTAGGTACAGAGTCTTTTAATCATATTTTCATTTTCTCCTCATCTCTTTAGGTTTGTTGTGTGGCTTAATGAGAATCTATGTGAAATGCATTCTGTGAGGCATTTTATTGGTGTCACATGCCTTGGACCTGTGTCTGCCTCAGAGATCCCTCCCAGGACAAATCTTGCCAGTCTTTTAACTGCTTAAAAGGGAATATATTATTCACATGGATGTTGTACAGAAAATCAACAGTATTTTTAACCTACATAATCACTGTGTTACTGTAGGAAAAACTGGGTAATTGAATACGATTAAAAGGGAGTGTCATTTGAGTGACTCTGTAAGCAGGAAAAACCTCCAGGGCAATTAAAAAAAAAAAATTACATAAACACAGTCTTCATTAAGCATGGTAAGTTCAAACTTGGACTGTTTTGGTAAGTCAGTGACAGTGGGTAGAGAATGAACCAGAAACTGTTCTGCTCAGTGGCAGGAATTGCCTGTGCTTAGATATGGTCCTCAACTCTGGATGCTGTGGCAGGGACACTAGTAAAAATGATCCAAGATTAGCTGATAGTGTTTGAAAATGAAATTTAACAGGAATAAAAACCTTTGGAATTCTTATTTAATTCCATGATTGCTTAATACTGCCCAGTTCCTCATTCTAGAATCCCAGACTGTCCGAGCTGGCAAGGGCATTAAAATGAGCTAGCGCAATTATTTCCTGTTCAATGGACAAAATTTAAGGCAGATGGAAGTTAAATGACTTACCTGAAGTCGTCATTCAGTAAATGATTAGCAGAGCCCAATCTACAATCCAAATCTTGTAACAAGAGGAAATTGAATATTGACTTCCTCTATTCTTGGTCTTGGAATCAGCTCTTTCTTGAAAATATTTTGGGGTTTTGGGTAATGAGTACCCTCTACTTCTTTGCCATTTCCATTTATCTCTTTCATGCGCTCCTCCTCTGCAAAAAAGGAACAACAAAAAACGTGTCAAGGAGAAGTCTAGTTGTATATAAACAGTTGAGTTCTGGACCTCTGATACGTTGAGAAGGAATGGTATTTGCATTTGGGAAATACTGTGAGAGCATTTGGAGAAACTGATGTAGCTTTAACATAGGGTTTTAAAAGTGATGTTTTTCAATGCCTGAAAACCAAGGACTTTGCTAAGTAGGCAGAATCAAAAAGGAGGAAGGAAAAACCCACCGCTACATTAGTGTGGGGGTTTCAACGTTTTTGAGCCTCTGTATCTCTTATCTTTCTCTTTGGAGTTTCTGACCCATTTAGGGTGAGTGTTGCCCATTACACCGTCTTTAAGGATGTGAATTGAGCTCAGCAGCATCCAGGGTTTGTATAGGTTACAGTGTGAGTGGCTGCAAAACTCACAGCAGCACTCAAGCCACCTGACATCTAATTCCAGGCACTTGAGTGATACCATGAAGCATGAAGCACTTGAACAGTTGGGGCCCGAGCTGTCAACCTCTACAGGAAGGCCCTGCAGTCTGAGCAGGCCCTTGGCCTGCAACTCACTATTCTAGTGGGACTGCAACTCACTATTCAGCTCACTTGGTGCACCTGAGAGTTTGATAGAAATAGAGTCCAGAGTGATTCTGGAGGAGGGAGAGGGATCACAGGGAGGGAGGAAGGAGCACAGGGGGCTGTGGTGATGGTGCACGAGTGAATTGGGGAAGGTAATTCTATGGGGACTACACCTGGGGGGAGGGGAAGCAAGCATTATCTAAAAATGAAAAATGATGTAAAATATATATATATATATATATATATAAATTTTAAAAAAAAAGAAATAGAGTCTGGGCCCTGAGTCAGAACAAGCATTTGGCCAGATCTCCAAGTGAGTCCTAGGCTCATGAAAATATGAGAAGTGCTGGTTTAGATGCCTTAGGCTAGGGAACTTCACAGACAACTAGGAAAAGAGATGAAGTGAGCAGCTTGTGATGGAAATATACACTGTTTCTCTTTTTAAAGAGTTTGCTGTTGCTCAGGGAGGGGAAGCTGCAGACACAACACAGGCACTTGTTGCTCTACGCTTTCATCATTTTTGACCCAGGTCCTTGCGGAAATGAAAGTGGATGATGCCCCAGCTGTGATGGCAAAAAAGCAGTCAGCTCCCAGCAGATGACCTGACCCTGGGCCATGCCTTAGCCCCATTTCAGCTGAGATCCTGCAGCCTAAACACACTTGAGTGTGGGGGTGACTAGTGACACAGAACCGACCAACCAACATTCCATTCCCTGGACTCCCGGCCTCCACGCCTCAGCTGTTTTTGCTCATTCAGCAGAAAAGGAGACAGAAAAGAAACAAAAGCCGGTTGTGGCAGAGGCCTTGTTAATTAGTAAAAGCTGATATGTCCGTGTGTCGGGTCTGAGCTAGGACGTACCAGGAGGGCCTTGTTCTGTGTGGTTACTCGTCGGAGGTATGAGATCTGTGCCTCTGCAGGGAAAGCCAGTCAGCACCTCTGCACCAGGCAGGACATGCAGACACAGTGGTGCTATTTGGGAGATTTGTGCCGTCGTGAATAGGAGTTTCCCCTGGCTCTTGGGGACAGTGTGAACATAAATGTGGGCATTACTCATGAAAATGTGCTGGCTTGTAAGCTAGTCATTATTTGCAACAAATGGAATTTTTGATACAATTAATTTTAATTGTATCACCCCACCCTACCCCTTTAAATCAGTAATTGGAACATGTGGTTAAAAGTCAACTCTTTAAGCAACAGTGGATATTTGTTAAGTCAGCATAATGAAACATGTTGTTTATCTGTTTTAGAAGAATTTTCTTAGTTGCCCTCAGTTTACCAGACAACCCTCGATTGGAAAATGAGGCTAAATTTTTAATTAACCAACCAAGAAACCTGGCCTTGAAATAAGAATTCAGATGTAATTGTAATTTACATTCGAAGAGGGTCATCTAGGTGGTGCCGCATACTTGTCCTGGAAAGATGTTTAGAAGATCTCAATTCTTTCTTTGGAGAAATCTCGGCCTGATGTGTAGCTTGTGACAATGTGCAGATTGCAGTCTGAACCAAGTTTGAGGATTTAGAAACCTGTGCAGGGTCCTACCCTGTTGGGAAACACATGGGTTTTGTTGACCTGGTAGTAATAACAGTGAGGATTGCAGGAGCCTCACCTCCTTTAACTAGTTTCTACAGTGTATGGGGCAGTAACTTCACCCCCCTTTACAAAGGAGGAAGCAAAGTCTGTGAGGCCAGGCTGAGTGAAACACCCCCGAAAAGAGCACAGTGTGTGTTCAAGTCTGACTTGACCACTGCAGAGCCCCGGTTCGTTCCTCTGCGCTGTTAGATAGGCATTTTTAGAATTAACATGAGAAATCCACTCTTGAGATGACTTAGTTTGTGTTACCCATTTGTGCTACGTGTGGCGATGTGCTGCGATGTGCTCCATGTGCGCCGGGGAGGCAGGGGAGGCGAGGTGAGAGTATACGGCACATCTTCCCAACACACCAAGGACACAGTGTCTTAATATAAATACAGCCATGGAATAAAAACAAAAAAAAAATGTTAGAATGTCATATGCAGACTTTCCATGCATGTTTAATGGAAAAACCCAAGGCTTGACAGCCCTTCACAGTCCCTGGAATGTGTCTCGGCACCGCTCGTTGGACTTGTCAGCCTAGGGTTGCTTGGGTGGAAAGTTTGGGGACGCGCTCATGTAAGTGCACGCGGTGGGCCATCTGAGCCTGCTCCGCTCTCCCAGCTATATGTGGTGAAAAGGAATTTCGGAACTATGTCAAGCAGCGTGGGAGAGTTGGCTCGGTGCTCTGTTTGTGCAGCTGCTCCCCCGCTCCAGCCCCGCTATCTTTCATGGCCCAGAAGCATCCACGAATGAACTAGGGAAGGGTTTTGAGAGGCCAGAGGAGGTGAGAACTGGGCAGGGAGGTGGGCTGTGCTCCAGGTGCCTGTGGCCATTTCAAGGAAAATGCGTGTTTATTTTAGAATTTTAATATCTGTTGAATTTCCATAGTTCAAATTTCAAAACGTACAAGAGGGTTTACAATGGATTGTTTCCCTCTCCTTTCCATTGCCTTATTTGCCTTCCTCACATCCGTGTTACGGCTTCCCTCCTTATCTTCTTTTTATACAAAGAGTGGCATGCCGTGTACACCGTTCTTTTTTTTTTTTTTTTTTTTAAAGATTTATTTATTTATACAAGCACTGGGTACAGTCAGAAGCGCGGGAGGGTGAGAGAATTCACCAGAGCCAGAGCAGGGAGCAGAGCAGGCAGAAGGACCGAAGTACACTGCTGAGGGGAGCAGCGGGCGGCAGGAGAGGTCTGCGCGCCATGTGGGACCCTCCACCGGTGGCCGGGGAGCAGCCGGGGATCGAACCGGCGCTGCAGAGGCTGCGGGCAGCTTCGCAACCCAGCGCTCAACCGCTGCGCCACCGGGGAGGCCCCCATACACCGTTCTTGTCCTTTCTTTCCTCCCCCAATTTGTTTCTTCCCCCCAACCACATCGGATATTATTGAGCTGACATAATTTATTTAACAAGGATCCAGTTGCTTTCACTTTCGCTGTTACGGGGCTGCCATTAATAATCTTTATTGTACATATATATGTTTATGTGTTGAGTAGGCCCTGGAAGAGAATTTGCTCTATCAAAGGGGATGAACAGTATCATTTTGACTAACGCTACCAAATTGCCCTCCGGGAGCTCATACCGATTTCTAGCCCTACCAGCAGCAGATGAGAGAACCTGTTTTCTTATGCCGCCCACACACTGTGTCATCCAACCTTTTGACCTTGGCTGTCTGATAGGTGAAGAAATTCTCTCCATGCTGTTATAAGGGATGGTTCGGGCTTGAAAACCATTATCACAAGGCACATCTGCTACTTTTCCCTTGCAGTGATGACCTAGTGCGGTGTTTCCAACCTTTTGGAATGGCAGAGGCACTGGACTTGATTTTAGTTAACTATTTAAACCTGCTTGCAGGCATGAATAGTAGTTAAGATACTCTAAGGCAAAACCACAGAGTCCTTTTAAAACTAGGCATTATATAGGCGAATGACACGCCTAAACAAATTGTTAGGAACGGTGTGCTCTTTGGTTTTATTTATGCTGGAACATCCTCTCTAATCTTGTTATGACATATTTAAGGACTTTAGATCAAAGACTCACAGAAATGTAGTATCAGCAACTTAAGCGAGGTCAGCAGTGTTTGTCCCCAGTGACCTCCTGTCTGAGTAGATCTTAACCAGCTCTGGTCTTGGTGGAGTTTTGCTGCCCTGGCCACATTCATGAGATAAAACAAGCATTTGGAAGAGATGATGTACAGATCAAAGAATTTCAGAGTTGGAAAGACTTTGCGGGGGTGGGGGGGGTCCTCTTAGACTAGTTTTCTTCACTGAAAAGTCATGGAGAAGAACTTACATAAAGGAATTGCCTTGAACAAAGGGGTATATTTTCAGTTTTTGTTGTTTTAATTTCTAAGACTGCTGCAGGTGATTTACATCTGGTTTCAGGAAAGGGAAGTTTAGCTTGTGGGCCATAAAATAGTGGTCTGGGTGTGTTTAAAAGGCCAGGATTCTGGAAAAGTGTGCAAACAGAGGCTTAAGTTAAATTTATTTGTAAACAAAATGTGGACTGCACTACAAAGACATAGGGAAATCAGGTTATCCATTTACAAATAGTCAAAACAGGACTAAGTATGTCAACACATACAAGCTCCCCTGAGTCACACTCTGCCTGTGAAACTGAAAGCTGGGATTGGATGCCTGCCGACTGTAAGCTACAAAACTTGCCTTGTGCTCCTAGAATATCATCTCTCATCATTTATAGTGTGCTCCTACACTATCAAACAGAAAATACCAAGTTCTGACATCAAAGCACAGACTGATATCCTTATTTAGTCAAGATTCCAGTTAGACACAAATCTAGGTTAAGCCAGATCTAGTTTTCAGTACATATCCTGCTGTACCTGAGGGTTCTGGGTGAATGGGAGAGCACTGGCCACACGTGCCAGCTTTACCAAAGGATTTAGGTGGATGTTTCGAGTCTCCTTTTCCTCTCGCTCAACACTCAATCAGCAAACCTTAGCCCACGGGGGTAAATGGCCTCCTAACTCTGGTCTCCGGGGTTTCCCTTGGTCCCCAACACCCTTTAAAAAAATCAGCTGTGTTGAGCTATAATCCACATGGCCCATAATTTAACTATTTAAAGTACACAAACTAGTGATTTTTAATGTGTTCAGAGTTGTACAACCATCACCACAGTCCATTTCAGAAATTTTCATCACCCTCTCACCCCCAAGGAAACCTGTGCTTTTTAGGTGGCCACTCCCAGTATCACTTTATGTCCAGCTCTAGGCAACTACACCTCTACTTTCTGTCTCTGTACAGCTTGCTTATTCTGGACTTTCATATAAATGTCAATATGTGACCTTTTGTAACTAGCTTTTTTCACAACTACAGTGTTTTCAAGTTTCATCCATGAAACTTGATAAACATAAATATATATTAATATTTATTCTTTTTAGGGCCAAATAATATTCCATTGTATGTCTATCCCATTTTTTTTTTTAACCCATTCACTGATTGATCCCATTGAGCTGTCAGTGTCACTTTGGGGTTGCTATGAATATTCTTGTACATTAATGCACAGCTTGTGTGGGTATGTTTTTATTTTTCTTGGGTAATTTACTTAGGACTGGAATTGCTGGGTCATATGTTCATTCTGTTTAAAATTTTAAGAAGCTTCCAAAATGTTTTCAAACAGACTACCTTGTTTTATACCCCACCCCCAAGCAGTGTATAAGAGTTCTAATTTCTCTACATCCTCCCCAACATTTGACATTATGCATCCTTTTAATTATACCCATGCTAGTGGATGTGAAGTGGCACCTCAGTACAGTTTTGATGTACATTTCCTCATACTAATGATGTTGAACATCTTTTCATGTGCTCATTGGAATTTTGTACCTTTTTTTGAATGATGCTGACTGAGATCCTTTGCCCATTTTTTTTTTTAAGATTTATTTATGCATACAAGAGCTGGGGTACAGGCCAGAGATGTGGGGGTGAGAGGATTCACCAGAGACAGAGTGGGAAACAGAGCAGGCCGATTGACCAAAGTACACTGCTGGGGGGAGCAGTGGGCGAGTCAGGAGAGGTCTGATGCACCATGTGTGTAGCTCCCTGGCTGACTGGGAATTGAACTCGTGCTGTAGAGGCTGCAGATTGCTTCATAGTGCGGTGCTTAACCCCTTGTGACACCAGGGAGGCCCTCCTTTGCCCATTTTTAAAATGGTTTATTGGCGCGCAGACCTCTCCTGCCTCCTGCTGCTCCCCTCAGCAGTGTACTTCAGTCCTTCTGCCTGCTCTGCTCCCTGCTCTGGCTCTGGTGAATTCTCTCACCCTCCCATGCTTCTGACTGTACCCACTGCTTATATAAATAAATAAATAAATATCATTAAAAAATGGTTTATTCCTTTTATTACTGAGTTTTTGAAGAATTCTCATCTTGAGATGAGTCCTTCTTGGATGATGTCATTTGCAACACAAAAGTTTTTAAACTTGATGTCTATCTTTTTTTGAATCACCTGTGCTT
Source organism: Talpa occidentalis (assembly GCF_014898055.3). Lineage (NCBI taxonomy): Eukaryota > Metazoa > Chordata > Mammalia > Eulipotyphla > Talpidae > Talpa > Talpa occidentalis. Next base: position 23,961,683 of record NW_023601104.1, read on the forward strand.
GTGATGTTGTGTCTAAGAAGCCATTACTTAACCCATGGCCACAAATATTTACTCTTTTGCTGTCTTTTAAAAGTTTTAGATCTTCTATTTAAGTGGATGATCTGTTTTGAGTTATTTTTGTGAGAAGGTCCACAATTTCATTCTTTTGCATGTGGCTATCAAGTTGTCCCAGCACTATTTGTTGAAAAGATGATTCTTTCCCCATTGATGGTCTTGGCATTCTTGTTAAAAATCAACTGACTATAGATATTTGGTTTATTTTTGGACCCTCAATTCTCTTCTAATGAGCTATATGTCTATCCCTATACCTGTACCACACTGTCTTCATAACTAGCTTAGTAGTATCTTGCCTTTTAATGGGAGACTAGGGTATAGGAATGAACATTCTGGGCTTTTTCTACACAGTTTTTAGATTCTTTAGACACCTTCTCTGGTTTTCAACCACTCATTACTTCTCCCTGGTTTCAGTAGGATATGTTTTTCAAGCAGTCCTGAGAAATCCCAGTTGTCAGGCTCCAGAGTATTCTCCTAGCAATGCCAACTCACCTCATTCTAAATCAGTAGCTTGGCATTGACAGAATTTCCCAGATCTAGAGAAGGTTTCTGAAGCTCTCTAATTGGTTAAGTTTAGGATAATACTGCTTCCAGCACTGTTAGAAGATTAACAGATTGCAGAGCTTCTGAAAATCTCTGCAAGCCAGCAAGCAGTTCCAGGAAATCTCTCTCCCAAGTGGGCTGCAATGAAAACGGCGAAGCTGAATCTTGTCTTCCCTGCACCTTCCTTTCCTTGTAGGCACCTGTAGCTCTCTTTGATAGGCATTAGATTTGCTGATATTAGCATCTGTGGAGGAGCAGAGAAATGAAAGGTGAAGGGTCTGTGAGAAGGTAGGATTCTGGACAAGGCCACTTACCACTCACTAAGCCCCCAAAACAGAAAGTCCATATGACATCTGAAATTGTTACCATTCTTTTCTTTTGTGGGGAGAAAGAAAAGCCCACATGTAGCACAAACTCTTTTAGATAGTGCCTAGAGCGTGCACTGTGGACAGTATCATAGTCGAAGCAAAATTTAATTTCCATTTTGTACTCGACATTAAAAAACATCCTTTATCAAAGCTTCAATGAAGAGACCCTGCACACGGTGAGGGGACAGGGAAGTGAACTCTACACAACAGTGATTATGAGGACAGATTTTGAATTCAGCCTGCCAAGATATCACCTAAGATATCCTGAACAACTTCCGTAATTTAACCAAAACTCAGTTTCTTCATCTTTAAAATGGTATTATGGATAGTATCTAGCTCCTAGAGGTGTTTAAAGGTTGAGATCCCGTTCAGCTTAACACAGGCAAGGGTTGACAGACTTTTTCTGTAAAGAGCCAGACAGTAAATACTTTAGGCTTTGCAATACCACAGGCCTTGTGTCCTCAGCCATAAGTGCTTACTCTGCTGCTGTGGTGTGAAAGCAGCCATTGGCAGTGTGCAGCGGGAGTGGACGTGGCTCTTTATTTTTAATGCCAGCTGGCGGGCAGGACCTGGCTACAGGCTGCCGCGTGCTGGCCCTGGGTTCAGCACGGTGCCCAGTACCTAGTAGGTTTTTAATAAATGGCAGTCATTCTTAAAGCTTGGGGACTACCCTTTGACACGGCTGTGTGATTTTCACAGAATGTTGAGATCCTGGCCAGTCGCAGCAATACTTCAGAGCAAACGCAGGTGGATGCTGAAATGCACGTGAAGGCTCTGCAGGAGGAGAATGACAAGCTGCGGAGAAGCTTCGGGGAACTGGAGTGCAGCGTTGCTCGGCTTCAGAGGCAGATTGCTGACTTGGAAAGCGATGAAGCCAAAGCGAAGGAAATGCTCAAGAAGTACGAGGTAAGACTTGTTGGGCCCGAGCCCAGGTTTGGCAGCTGCTGATCCTTCTTTCCTGTGCGAGAGATTTCAGAAGTGGGAAGGGATTTATTGTCATAATTTTGTAGGGAAGGTCAAGGCAATAGTGGATAGGTCCTCTCTGGAGCCATTTCTTTTTCTTGTCTACAAATGGCATGAACAAGAGATGAGCTGTTGGGGGGGTGGGGGTGGGGCCTGGGAATGGGCTGCTGCAGTCAGGGTGGGCAGCACACATGCGGGCACAGGAACCCCCTTACACAGGCATCAGACACGCTCGATCTTTCGACGTTTAGCGGAGGCCTCCGAACACCTGAAAAGACCATTTTAACACCACTGTCAGGCTGATTCTCATTACTCTTTAATCTTTTTTAACACGTAGCTGTTGGGCTCGGAAGTCACACAAGTTTTAACAAACCAATTATCTGGTTTGCCAGATCTCTGAGAGTGGGAGGCCTTTAGCAAGAGGTGTACACTAATGGTGATGAAATAGCAGCTGACAGTGAAAGAGAAGACGGGAAAATATAAAGGCAGATATAGTGCAACAGAGGTTCCCCAAGGGGTTATCCTTCAGAATCCCCTGCAGGACCTTCCAAAACTGGGGGCCCAAGGCCATTCAATATTTGCAGCTGGATGTTTATATATTTTTTAAAAAATTGTATTTAAAAAATCATCCCCCATGATTGGGATTTTCACATCCATGGGACATGATGCCATAGTGTGTCCAGGACAGACATGTCGTGACCACAGTCACTCCTGCCTGTGTCTGTGGCTGTCTCCTGTGTTCCTCTCATGCCACCTTCATAGACACAGCACACATCCGAGCACACCTGATCCGTGTTTTATTGTAGGCAGAAATTCAGCAATTAGAAGAGGCCCTCGTGCACGCAAAGAAGGAAGAAAAAGAAGCCATGTCAACCAAAAGGACCCTGGAGAGTGAACTGGAAGATGCTCAGGTAAGCACTGAGGACTGGGGTCCTTATCCTTCACAGGAGAAGCCCAGAGAAGCAAAACCGGAGGGACCTGTGCAGATTGTCACTGGTCTTCTTCCAGGTAGCTCCTTTCACAACAATAACTACCCTGGACTGCAAACTGTCCCCCCAGAGCAGTGTTTTGGCACTGGGGGACATTTGGCAATGTCTGGAGACATTTGATCGTCACAACTAGTAGGTGGACGGGCTGGCTGCTGCTCCCCATCCTTTAGTGAACAGGACAGTACCTGCAGCAAAGAATCATCTGACCCCAAGTGTCAGTAGCGCCAAGGTTGAGAAATTCTGGTGTGGACATTAAAGAGCTTGACAGCTTTTCAAAGATGAAATATGAATTGTGTGAGGAGACAAGGAGGGGTCCCAAGTCAGTGTGGAGTCAGCTCTCTGCAGAAGCCAATTTCCTTTCTCCCCCGGGCAAAAGTATTCCAGAATGCAGTCCTTCAGATGCCTATTAAAGGAGCAGAGGAAGTCATTTCCTTGAAGCTGGATGGCTATCTCCCTTCCCGATCAGTAGATGCTTAGAAAATTGGATTTTCCCATTTGAAGGTTAAGAAGATCGTTTGAAGTACTTCTTTAAAAATAAATGCCTACACTGAAGTTGTAAATTTATTTGCACAGTGACCTCAGTGTGATCCAGGTATGTCCTTTCATTGCCTCCCCTTGGGTTTTAAAGAGCCAACACCAGCCCTCCCTCAGGCGAGCTTGGTGTTTGTGCCCAGTCCTCTAAGAGGAGGGTTGTTAGTTTTCCATTAGAAGCTTCTTGTAAGTGATGGAGGGCAGTGGTGGGACCCATGAAAGTGGTCAGAACCAGACGCAGTCAGGATTCAGGGTTTACCACTATCTGATTGCAGCCTTTCTTTCCACAGATGGCTTGACCTTCTTGGGGGGTAGCGGTAAGGAACCTCAATGTGCTGAGGTCCACTCATCCATAACTCTGGGCTCTCACCCCTATGCCTTCTCTCTAGATTTGGGCAAAGAACTTGATTTCACAAACAGTGAAGTCCTCTTTTTTCCCTGAGTTAGCTGTCTAGCTCTCCTGGCTTCGGACTTCTCTTTTCTTGAAGTCTAGATCTTTGTAACAAATTCCTATTCTTTTCATTTTGTGTGGATGGGAGTTTCACTTGCTGCTGTTTAAGCCGTGTGGTGGCATCTGTGCCCTATGGGGACAGCAATCTTCGTCTTTGCATCACATCTGCAAGTGCTGGGTGCAGCCATTATTGCTCCCAGAAAATCTTGATGGTCCTTTGGTCAAACCAGAAAGTTCTACACGTAAGAGAGTAAGTCACACCTATGAATCTGCAGCTCACAGTCCAGAGGAGAGAACAGATGATGGCTATAAAGAATTTTACTATAATCCTCACTCCAGGTCTCTGTCCTTGCCTAGGAGATTGTCCCTGACGTGCTACTTTTGTTCAGGTCTGTTTTCCCAGGGGTGTGTTTTCCCAGATGGTGAGAATGCCAGGCTAACCACAAGCATCTCATTGGCAAGAATTTGAAAAGGGACCAACAATCTCACTGTCTACTTCTACTCTCAAAAGTAGCATCATAAAGAGTGCCATCTATCTGAAAGACTTTGTTTTCTCTAAAATGGCGACCCATGTAGTCAGTTCTTTAGTAACTCCTCCTGCTCTCTTGTCTCCCCAAAATTGGCAACCAGAAGTGAGTGTAACTCTGAGGCCAAGGAAAGAACAACTGGTTTTTTCACACAAGCATTTTGCATTTCAAAACCTTTGTGCCTGTAGCACGCTGTTGCATCTTCATATATGATAAATATATTTCTTTACATGTTAGCTGACGATCATTCTGTTTTTTAAAGTCCACCCTGGTGGACTTCTGTGTATTGAGACAGCTAAAGAACAAAGGCCCCACGTGTCCACTGTTGCAGCCCAGCAGTTACTGTGTGGCAAGGTAGCAGGAAGACCAGCTTCCTTCTTGCCAAGCCACAGATTCCTCTAAGCCCTTAAGTTCACCTGCTTCTTGGTTATTGCTAATGACTAACTGGGGCCTTAGTCATATAGTAAAAGGTTCTGCATCCATTGACAGATACCCAAGGTCAAGTGTACTCACTATAAGTCTATCAACTGTTTCAGATTCTCTGACCTTATTAAGTTTTCCCCAAATTTTGTCCCAGCATCAGTCAATATGCTTATATTGATGGTACTGGAAATATAGTCTGTGGCCACAGAACATTTCACTCCTAACCTCTAGATGCAACCTCACCAAGTTTGTTTGTTTTTGTGTGAATTTGGGACATATTTTCTCAATAGTGACTTATTAGAATATATTTCTTGTATAACTAAAGAAAGCATTGTTTCAAACAGTTTGCAAACTTTAAAATATATTAGAATTATCTGGGTAACTTTCAAAGGCATATTTGTGGGCTCCACTGTAAATAAATTTGTGAGTCCATCAGAAAGGGCTAGAATCTGATTTAAAGAGCGAGTACCCCACACTTGTTTGTGATTCTGATGTAAGACATCTAGATATTAATTTTCAACCACTGAGTCTTTACTATATAAAAACCTAATAGTAAATCTGGGCCATGAGGCATTTCAGATTTATCCCTTGCTTTTACAGAGCTTACCACCCTGTAATAGAGGCAAGCATAAGAGAAAGATTATTAAAATAATTTAACAGAACTATTCTTCTAGATAAATATGTACACGTTGAGGGGGTGGGGGTGGGAGAATATTGGCAAGACTCCAGGCCCAGAGGGCTTGAATTTGTGGGGGTCTCACCCACGGAAGGGCAGGGCCAGATGGGGAGTTCCTGCTGAGCAAAGGGGAAGCAGAAACACACTGTTGAGATTAAATTGCCCTGAGAATGGCTGCCTGCTGGCCTGGGGCCCCTGGGATTTGGGCTCAGTAGGAGAGGGGTGGGGGACCTCTAAGGACAGAGTTCAACTGGATCCTGAAGGGTCTGTAGGAAGCCATTAATGGCCTTCTGTATTTTCTCTTTTTCAAGAGACACCTGTTTCTGAGAGTTCCCCCCCCCACACACAGTGCAATCTTAACTCCCTTACCTTACCCTGTGCTCTCATTTGCTTCCATCACACTAAATCAACCATGAACACAAATCTCAGGGGTTTATACCCTTCCTCTAGTGTGGGCCGTGGTGGGACACACTCCTGCTGCTGGCCCCCCAGGCTATAATTCTGATGACCTTCCTTTTGCCACCCCTCCACCCCTACTGTCACTTTTGTTGACTTTGGTTCCCTGCGGCTGCTAACGTCAGCAGCCTGGCTGTGTGGCTGCTTCTCAGAGCTTGGAGTGGAGAGACTGGAAGGCCTCGGGTGGTGTTGGCCCAGTGTCACGAGGTTGGCCAGGAGACAGTTCCCATACTCTGTAAATTAGGAGTGCTTGGAGTGATTTAGGAGTGTTTTCAAGATGCCCGAGTTCCTGCATGTGACAGCAACTTGTATACTGTTAAGCACTGTGCCAATATAAATCATTGTTCTTACGCAGCCTCCGTAGGGAACGAGGCTGGTGGGCCCTGTGCTGCTCCTGTACTAACCCACTTCCACTCTCTGTGCCCAGTAGCATTTTCTGGACAACCAACTGTGATTGGCTTATTCTCTTCCACTTTAAGTGGTTCCCCTCCTTGATGTCCTCACATCGATGGCCCCTATGCAGAGCCATTTAAGGAAGCCACCATAACCTTCCTAAGATATTTTAGGATTTTGTTTTGGGAATTGCATGTTGCGCACATAAAGCGTGTCTATGTGACTTCATGACATGAGTGTTTTGGGAAGACCCAGGGAAGATGCTGAACCCACAGTGGTGGCATTTTATACTAAGTTTTAGCATTCAGTGCTGATTCACTAAATAACCAGTCATTTGCATTTTTTTTTTTTTTTTTTGGACTTGTGTCTCTTCCATTTAACACCTTCTACTCGTCAAGAGTAGCGGCTGCCAAATTCCTTGTGTATGATCCGCCCCATGGAATCTATGGATTACACCTCTCTTTGCCCAGGTGGACTCTTGGCCTATCGGGCAATGTTCTTCCCCTGTCAATTCATTTTTAGCTCTTCTAACTATATCATCAGTATAACAAAGGAAATTCTAGAACAGTAGGTGTAATGCTATATATCACAGGATTTACATTGACTAGTAGGTGTAGGCAAGTCTAAGCTATAATGTTGCCTCAATTTATGAGCATGAACAGTCAGGAAATGTGTTCTGATTCCCCACCCCCAGAAGCCTGGGCATTTTCTGTAGCACATCCGTTATGGGCCCCCGCATTCCTGTGTATGATTTCAATTAAGTCAACTTCGTATTTTGTCACCGAATTTCAGAACCAACGATTTCAGTCCTGTGTCTCAGTGTTGGTTTTGTTTTGGTTTCTCTACTTTATCACTTCTGTGACAGGTCTGATTGCTTTGAGATGTGGCTGTGAAATCCCCTCTGCCACCTGTTTTGTGGCTGACCTGTCCTTTCCCTGCCGTCTGCAGAGAAATCTGAGTCGGGCCACCCTGGAGCAGAAGCAGTTGTCTGAGAAGCTAAAAGATGAGGCTGAGCAGAAGGAGCAGTTAAGGAGACTGAAGAACGAAATGGAGACAGAGCGATGGCATCTTGACAAGACTATTGAGAAACTGCAGAAGGAGGTGAGGGAACAGGAGGAGCAGGGGGGAGAGGCAGATGGGAGGGAAAAGGGCAGAAATCATGGGTCAGGACCCAGTTCCCTGTGTGAGCCTCAGGAGAGCTCTCCTGCGTTTACGTCCCAGCACAAATGTGGCAGGGATTGCAGGTCCCTCCCTGAGCATCTCCTTGGACTTACTGAGAATCCCAGATACAGGGAAACTGGTTTAGAAAAAGTAAATGCCAGGACCCTCTGGATTCTGGGCCTAGCTCCTCTCAACAATTACCTGAAGAAATCTAGCTTGTAAATGTGGACTCAACAAATGTTATCCAATTTGTGCATTTGTGCATAACATATACAATTGCACCTATCACATTTAACCAGGATTGTGAAAGGAACTTTCACAGTGGTTGCTGCTCATTTCTGACCCAAACGCCAGTGGTTGCTGCTCATTTCTGACCCAAAATACCCAGAAGGCATGAAGCTGCTGGGCTCCCTACTTCTAGAAGCCAACATGAGTGCCTGCTATCTGCTCTGGCCAATGACTTGACTTTCTATTTTGTATCTAACTGAAATCCTCTCTAAATATGAGATGTTTCGATTTTTGACAAACCTGTAAGAGCCTCTAAGGCCCAGAGAGGTTAAATCAGTCCCCAGTTTGAGACTGCGAAGTGGCAGAGCAAGGATATGACACTGGACTGTGTATCTAGCCTAGAAGGATGAGCTTGTCCACTCTTCCCTGCTGCTTCCTTTGCAAAACCTCTGGAAAGGCTGTAGAAGGAGGTCTGTTCCATGCTTAGAAGGGACCTGGTCCTGGCCCCCTGGCCCCAGATGGAGCATACCAGGGTGGGCTCACCCCCATGTCACTTCTTCCAGATGGCCGACATTGTCGACGTGTCCCGCACATCAACACTGGAGCTCCAGAACCAGCTGGATGAGTACAAGGAGAAAAATCGCAGGGAGCTTGCAGAAATGCAAAGGCAGTTGAAGGAGAAAACCCTAGAGGCAGAAAAGTCCCGTCTGGCAGCCACGAAAATGCATGATGAGGTAATTGCTGGCCAGATCAGGTCCTGCTTTACCCCTTTTATGGTGTCCTTCCAGAATGCTTTTTAGTTCTTCTAAGAAAGACTTGGGATAGATTCTTAACACAGTGACCATGCTTGGCTTGATTCTTTAGTCTTAATCCTTAGGATGGTTAACTGGGAGAACTGGCATTCTGAGACACAGAAGACCCAGCTGAGGTGAAATTGACAGCTTTTATGTGACCATTTTTTGAGTAATAACATAAGTTTAGCTATCATTTCTGGAGCACCAGTGGTGTGCCTAGCTGAGTTCAAATGATTTGTATATGTTGATGTTTTAATTTAATCCTACAATAGTCTTACAGAAACCAATTGGTTTTTTGCCATTCATTTAGAAAATGTAGACTTTTATTGGAATGGGAGTGGCAATCAAGAGTTTCAGAACAACAATAATGGAAACAAAAAGAAATCCTTAGGAATTTGAGTCTGAAATTATTAAGGCATACTTTTGATTTTATATTTGAGGATAGCGCAAAATAGCCCAAATGCTAGCTAGCTCCCTTCAGTCTTGACTTCTAAAGAACTGAGAAAAATAGAGGGGCTGTTTTTGATTATTTTAATGGAAGCTGGAGGCTCCAAAATGCAAGTTCAGTGTATGCTGCTTTCTAGCTTTGTCTCTTGCCAGCTGGATGACCTTGAGCAAATTATCCCAATTTTCTGAGCCTCTGTATCTACCTTTTAAATGTAATGATTTAATAATTGAGATGTGAAATTTTATAGTAGAGGGTATATATGTCTTAGACACTGATGTTAATTTTTTTAATTCTAAAGTGTTTTTTATTTTTTTCATAAGCAGTGCCAAGAGCAACAAGATTCCACAGGAAAAAAAGTTTTTCTTTAAAAACCAAACTTTTAATATATTTGATGATCAAAGAAAAGTTTCCACAAGTCAGTGATAAAGCTGTGTAAAAGAACAATGGATATTTATTACAGGCTTCTAGAATACATCTGAAAGGACCCTGGTAACAGATCTGCTGTGATTCAGGGTCATATGATACAGAACTGCAAGTAAGAACTGAAATTAGCATATTGACATCACAGTTCTTTCTGGCATTAAAAAAAAAAAGTCATTTTCATTTATACAGCAAATGGGGATGGGAGTGGGGAGATTCAGATATTTGCCAGAACACCAACAAACACCTGGCTTGCTGCTTTGGATTTTGAAAAATCGCAGTGTCACAGTGCTTCCTCTTGCTTTTTGTATGACTATTCTGCTAGAATCTTCAGATTGGAAGGAATCTTCGCAATCTCCTAGTTAGATAAGGAAACTGCTATCCAGAGATATTAGTTAAGACCAGATGGAGAACAGTGTTATATAAAAGAGCAATAATTCAGAGAAGAGTTCCTTACAGTAGAAAAAAAGATGATCTTCTTAGGTTTTGTCAGTGTCTCAGCCTGTGAGAGACACTGCTCCCATTTGAACGGTAAGAAAGGATCCATTATCACACTCCAAGGAAACTACAGGTAGATTCCACCCCAGATCAAGTTGCTCGAATCTTGGAGTTGTTTAAAACAAAAGTAAATAAATTAGCAAGCCAAGGTCACTCTGGATCCTTGAAAAATTCAAGCTCAGCTTTGTTCACCACTATCTGCCCTATGTTTTGGGTGAGCTGAATGAAACTCTTTAAGGAAAAAAAAAAAAGCCAGAGACTCATCCTAACTCCTCACCTTCTTTGCTGTGAAAGAAAGACATTTTACTGACTTACCTTTGAAGTGAAGTTAGAAAACTGATGACAATGATGATCTTTTAGAGAATTAAGACTTAAAGTTCAATGCTGTTCAATTGATTTTCTAAATCCTACTTAGCAAGGGTCAGATTTACCTACTTAAAGGCAGCACTAGTAGTGGGTTCAAAAGTTGTGTGCTTATTTTTGAGTCCAGGCACTAAGTTATATTCTCGTGTGTGCCCTTACTTGTTACTAAGTATGTCATAGCCCTTATTAATGTCTGAGGGATGCACTGGGCACTGGAGGTAGGAATATTCTGGGCATTGGAAGGGATACTACTCTGGCTCTCAAACCCACATTTTTTTGGGGGGGTGTTATCTCATGGGATTCTCTTAGCGGCTCTATAAGGTAGGTTTTATAGTTGTTGTAATATTGCAAAATAGGAAACTGCCCCAGGGAGAGGTTTACTGTTATTATTAAGACTTTATTTCCGAGAAATTTTAAATGCTCTGGAATAGAATACATCCTCTGTATCCAAAGAACATTCCATTATCCTTTTTTCATGGGATGACTATGACTGTCACTTTGTGCTTTCACTCAGTCACTACCCAAAGCAGACCAGAGTCTTTATCTGGCCATGTGTTCTTCAAAAATATATTCTTACCAAAATCTCAGGTGTTCCCGTCAACCTTGGAAGAGGAACACATTTCCAAAAGTTTGTCTACTCGTCTTCCTAAATTTGCCCCAAAAGACTCTCTGGGGGCTTCCCCAAGTTTTCTGTGACAATCCCCCCCGGGAGATGGTGTTTGTTCTTAGAATTTCTCACTGTTATATACTACCTGTAGGAAATAAGGCCGTGGTGTAGTCTGTTCCCAAGATTGTGCTTTCACCTGTACCATCTCTGGGAGGGCAGGAAGTTGAGAACAAAACAGACAGTCTTGGGCTTCACCAAATCAGTCCACATACATGTTTAAAGTATACCTAATAGGGTTGCTTGTTGATTTTGATTTTTACTTTATTATAATTAGTTTTTCCTGGTCCCTTATTTAGGTTTTCTAGATTCCTACTATGAGTGAGACCATCCAGTATTTTTCATTTTCTTTCTGGCTTATGTCACTGAGCATGATCCCTTCCAGCTCCATCCATGTTGCTGCAAACCAGAGACACACTACAGGGGAGAGGTGGGGAAGGGAGTAGGGTCAAAACAAGGGGGGTGAGAATTGTATGGGAATTATATTGTATGAGAATTATATTGTATGAGAATTATATTGTATATAATACAATATAATTGTATTATATCCCCTGGCCGGCTAGGGATATAACCAAGATGAAAATGTATACATTGTGCAAAAATGAAAAATGATGTGAAAAATAAAAAATGAAAAAGAAGACTACCTAATATGTGCTGGGGAAAAAAAAAAAAAAAAGAATAATATGTGCCGAGGTGACTGGTTCCTTCAGGGAGATCCCAGACAAAGAGAAAATACAGATAGTGCTTTCTGAATCAAGCTCTTTCTTCAAAGCTATTAGTTCAGTGCCATCTTGTGGATGAAAAGAAAAACACTGTACGTGTTGTCCGCTGATACAGGATTTTCTTCCAGAGAGTAATGTTTTTTTACTTAATGCTTATGCCTGTATTATTAAATTTTGCTTATAACCTAAATTCTATCAAAGACTGGTAGCTTGGGGTCATTTTTTTAGTTTTCATTTTCCCCTAAATTTAGATCTCTGTTGAGATGGTGCTGATACAGGTGGGCAATACATTATATTGGTGACAGCACTGATCTAGTTTAATGGCTTTCTGGTGTTTTTGACCATGACCTATAGTCAGAAGTATGTGTTGGCACTGCCAGTCAGTAAGAACACATCCAGACAAGTATATGCGGATCTAGTACAAAAGTCTCATGGCACAGTATTTGCTAATACTCTATTCTGATATTTTTTCTCTCATATTAGTGGTTAACATCTAAATTGACCTTATAATTCAATGATTTGCCCCTGTAGGTAGAAAACTCTTTTTCTCTAAAGAAGGAAATGGAGGCCCAGATGGCACTTGATGAGTGTCTTCTGATCTCCAGTGTGTAGATGATGAGGGTGGTGATCTTTGGGCCAGCCTGTGCACTGTCAAGGTCTCTCTGCTCTGATGCTCCCCAGCTTAACCACCCCACCTGCTTCTCTATCTAGATGCGTGTGATGGAGGAAGAGTTACGGGACTACCAGAGAGCTCAGGAGGAGGCGCTCACAAAAAGGCAGCTTCTGGAGCAGACACTGAAAGACCTGGAGTATGAGCTGGAAGCTAAGAGTCACCTGAAAGATGACCGCAACAGACTCGTCAAGCAGATGGAGGTCTGTGGGTTATGGGGTGTGTCTAGGGCCTATGGAGGGTAGTGTGGGGTAGGAGGAAAGCAGCCTTTCTGCCTTTGGAAAGTCTTTATTCCCTTGACAGCCAGGCATTAGTAAGGTCATTTCTTGATCTGAGGAGCAAGATAGTACTTCATAGACTCCTAGGACATCAGAGCCACAAGGAATGATGGAAATAAGTTAGCCTCCTGTCTTTTTTTTTTTTTTTTAATTTTATTTTTATTTTTTTAATATTTATGCATGCAAGAACTGGGGTACAGGCTAGAGGTGTGGGGGGTGAGAGTATTCACCAGAGACAGAGTGGGGAACAGAACAGGTGGACTGACTGAAGTACACTGCTGAGGGGAGCAGCTGGCGAGACAGGAGAGGTTGCTTCGCCATGTGGGTTGCTCCCTGGCCGGCTAGGGATCGAACACGTGCTGCAGTGTCTGCAGATAGCCTCATAGGTTGCGTCTTAACCCCTTGCGCCAGCAGGGAGGCCTGTGTCTTTACTGTCTTTGCAAGGAAGTAGAACAGCCATCAAGAGACTAGGTGATCTTACATAGGGACACACAGTCTGTTTTCTGGTTGCTGCTGTAGATGGTGCTTCCAACTACAAAGGAGTTAGGACTGCTGTAAATCCACAGGGGGGCTGCCCCCCCCCCCCTGGACTCAAATTGCTGAACTAGGGACACCCAGTGCTCATTTGTGACACCACAGGTTCCATTCTTGTTTCCTGATTTCTGGTCTCTTTCACACAGATGATCAAGCTGTGCTAAAGCCAGCAGCAAACTGTGGCTTGATTCATTTGTAGAGACGTATATACTTAGTCCAAGAAAGTGTTAGTGGAGTGACCAGTTGGGGGTCGTCTGGTCACAAAATGAAAACACATTAGCTTGTTTTGTGAATCAAGGATAGAATCTAAATGTGAAAGGCCCACCAAGAATGACAGCAAGGTTAATATTAGTCCCCTGAACTCACAGAAAAAGAATAATCTTCAAGAACAAAATTCACCCCAAGCCAGAAACACCCACACACCCCAATAGAATTTAGAGACAGAGACCTAAAAATAAATCTCAGACTTAGGGCAGAAGTTAAATTGTCAAGGTTTTGATAAAAGACAGACAGTGCTCAAGGTCAGGGAGAGTTTGAATTTAAAAATTCAATAGAATTCTTGACTCAACTTTGTGAATAAATAAATAGAAATAACCTCCAGGGGACTTAGTAGCAGATTAGATCAGGGAGTGATGTTTCAACCACTAAAGATTTTATTAGATGGGCCCTTTATAGAGACCAAAATAACCTGGTTAGTTTTATTTTTCTTTTGTGGGATTGCTGTATATTTTGCTAATAGTCTGGTTCTAATCTCTGTAAGGGAGGTCCTCTGCAGGCAAGCTGAAGCCAGCCCAGTTAACTAGAAACTGATTATTCAAGGGCCCAAACAATCTGATTAAAAGCAAGCTAAAGGCTCTTCAGGCAGTGGTGTGAGAATTTTTGGTGTAATCAAGCCTGGGCTGGCCCCCTAAAGCTCTGCTGGGGTCTCTGCAGATGTTAGGCAGAAAGAGAGCCCTGTAAATAGCTCCTTTAGCTGAAGATTGGGTTGTCCCTGAGAAAAAATCATTTTTTTGCTAACTTGAGATCTAAAAGCAGTGACAGAGCTGTGGTTCATACGTCCCTATGCGGTATTTTAGATATTTCTCCATTAATGACTAGATACCAACCTCTGTGAACACGCTGGAAGCGTGTCTCTTCCCCCTAAGTGGACACTGGCAGTACTCTCTTGCTGTGACTCAAGTAGTGCCTGTTGTTCACTAGCACTTAACAAATGAATTGATTCTCAACAATGGGCATTTTCTGTGCAAACTCAGAAATTCAGGTGACTGTTTTACATAAACACAGCATGTAGCTCCTTAGTGATTTCAGACTAGGGTGAAGCTGGGCAGGAGGAGTTAGGAACTGCTGGACAAATGAGAGGTTTAGTGCAGGACACAGACTTAGTTCTGAGCTGGGATTCCCTGAGAGAGAAGATTGCTAGCTTCCCTGTAGATTTTAGTTGCTAAAGGTAGTTCATTCACATGAGGTTTTTATTTTTGGTGCTTACAGAGGCATCCGTTACTTGTTAGCAATTTTGACCATTGCAGAGACTATGTTTGTGTGCAAATGCTGCAGGTTGGTTTAAGAAACTCAATGCTGATTGCTTTTCAGTGTGTGTGGTTCAGACACAAATTGGCTGGTGACAGCATATGCATCAACCCCACTGCTCCCCACTTCTCGATGGGGTGGTTTGTATTCAAAGCCGCTTTTTTTCATACACAAAGTAACTTTTCATACACAAAGTATGCTTTTCTCATAACAGTCAATGATGCTAAGATAGGAGCCAGCAAGAAAGCTACTAGTTATTGTTCTATGATGATTGGGGTAGCAGAATGGGCCAGACGGTCTTTATGTATCCAGAGCAGATTCAGGATTGTACATAGTTCTCTAGGAGAAATAAGGGGGTGCAAAAGACTGCTGGAGATTTTTCTCCTGAGAGACTCTTGGAGCAGAAGAGAAATAAAAAAACATTGCCTAGAGCATGAATATTTACAGAATGTGCCTTGAACAAGAGCTCAGCACCCATGTCTTTTTAACATGTAACCAGCCTAGGCAGATCTTTTTTTTTTTTTTAAATAGAGGCATGTTTTATTTATTTGTTTGTTTGCTTGTTTGTTTATACATGCACTGGGTACAGTCAGAAGCGCGGGAGGGTGAGAGAATTCACCAGAGCCAGAGCGGGGAGCAGAACAGGCAGAAGGACCGAAGTACACTGCTGAGGGGAGCAGCGGGCGGCAGGAGAGGTCTGCACGCCATGTGGGACCCTCCTCCGGTGGCCGGGGAGCAGCCTGGGATCGAACTGGTGCCGCAGGGGCCGCGGGCAGCTTCGCAATCCAGCGCTCAACCGCTGCGCCACCGGGGAGGCCCTGCCTAGGCAGATCTTTTTAAAGTTAGTGATTCACACAGGGAAAAAAGATTGATAGAAACATGCTAAAGTGTTTGTGGACATCTGAGGTAATATTTATTCTCCTATTTTATATATTCCATGTTCACAATTACATTTTCTATTACATAGAAGCAATAATAGCATTTTAAAACATCTACTTTGGGAAGTGTAAGAAATATTTGCATCCTCTTCCCAAGTCTTAATAATAGTTCTCATCTGCCTGTGGGGTTTTCCTTCCAAGCAGGAGGACTTGCTCCTAAAACAGAGCCATGCAAGTTAAGTAGACTGAGCTTGTGACTTCTTTCTTAGGACAAGATGTCGCAACTGGAGATGGAACTGGATGAAGAGAGAAACAACTCGGATTTGCTGACTGATAGGATCACCCGCAGCAGGGAACAGGTACTGTGCTATGCACTTATTTGAACCATGGGTGAAATTTTCCTGCATGGAAGTGAAAAGAAAGTTTTGCCTTATGGAAATGATGAAAAATTGAGCAGCGTTCACCACACAGTAAGCCACTACCAGGAGGGAGGTGCAAGTTATCAGAGGTTATGTGTAACAGCCTGTGAATCCTAATAGCCAGGATGCTTTCAGAGTTGAGATTCTAAGATCATTAATTTAATAAGCAATTGTGTGAACTTGGTAGCTAGCACTTAGAGCAGAGACTTTAGATTCAGTAGCCTCAGCCTTCCATTTACGTGCTGCCTGTGAGCACGTGTAGAAACCTCTGATTCATGTACACTTTCAGTGATAACTTAGTCACATGCCTAGCTCCTGAAAATGCTGCCAGAGACTCTGTACAGCAACGCTTAGAAAACTCTTTAAACAATGCAAAAACCTAAAAGCCTCGGAAGATGCAGAGTATAACTTAGGAACCAACTATATAAAGGATCAAAATTAAAAATACAAATTTATTTGGGTAACATCTTCCCTACCCAAAGAAGCAGTTCCCTCTGGTCACTGTTCTGTGTATTCACAGTTACCACCTCTACCTATCTCAGGTGACCGAGACGGGTCACCCAATGCTTAGGAACAGTGCCATTCCCAGCTGGTGGCCTTGCTCAGGGGAAGGACTTCTCAATGACTTCTTTTTCGTCTGCCATTGTTTCCCTATTAGCAGCTTTTTTACAACCAAATTACTCATGCCACTTTGCTTCTGAGAGTGAAGGAAGTTCCAACTTGAGGGCCCATCTACCCCTCCACGCCACCCCAGCTCAGGTTCTGTGGACACCTTCCAACACCATACTAGGCTCCTTCCCCTGGAGGGGTGACTGCCCATCTGGCCTGAGATGCCTAAGTTAGAAAAAGACTTTCCTGAAAACTTAAATCCAGATGGAGAGCCCAGCCTTGACATTTGGGCCCCAATGGATTCTTACCAAAGTCTGCATTTTTAAGTTCTCTCACTGATTGAGAAGCTGTTCTGTTATGAGTTCCTGCCGGCTGTTTCGCCATGTTGCCCAGGGTGTGTCAGGATCTGCTGAACATTGGTGATGATAGAAGAACTGGAAGCAAATGTGTTCTGCTAATGCCTCTGTGACTTAGGCAGGAAGGAGTGGTGGGGGAGTATGTCATCCTGTCAACCAGGCAGTGAAAACAGACTTCCAGACCCATGTTTTACACCAAGAAACAAAATACAAATGGAGTCGGGGGAATCGCCTTCCTTGGCTCAGTTGATGGCCCAAAACTTACCACTAAGTTGTCTCGTCCCCAGAACTGCTTCTGGTTCCTTTTTTCTCCTTTCACTGTGTGCTTGAATTGTGGGGAATAGAACTGCTGTCCACAGGGTGAAGGCTGAACATATTTTCACTGAGCCGAGAACTCGAAGCAAGCCTAGGGAGGAAGTTAAGGGAACTTGGTCTACTGGAAAGAGCACAGGCTGCATGTCCTGGCCTCTCTCAAATCCCTAAAAATGAGGCTATTTCTAAATGCTAATTTTGAAATACTCTGAGAATGTTTTATAAAAACCTCAAGACTCAAAATATACAAGTCACCCTTTACCTTTCCTCCCTGGCTCTGAGTCTGAGTTCTCTGGTAGGAGATGTGTGCCACAAGAGTCTCCGGCCTCTCCTCTCTGTGAGTTCTCTGCCTCTTTTCATTGCACTCTGACATAGCGGGAGTAAAACCTGAGGTCTCTATTCAAGTGGAGAAATTGAGCATCGTGTTCAAATTGATATGGAAATGGCTAAGTCAAAACCACCTCCCTGAAGTAATGTCTCCTGGGTGCTCAAGGCCTCTTTTTGGGCTTTTGCTTCCCCGGGATTTGTAAGAAACAGTAGAGAAATGGGTTGGCCAAATACCTGCCTTGTAAGAAAGCATTTCATTCTCAAAATTGAGGTCAATCTGAAACTTATTTTTTGCCTCTTAAAGTACAAACTCCAAGGGGAAGGCCCTAATTTTAAAGTCATTTTAATCCACTTAGATTAACTTCTGGAGCCTTGTGGCTACTGCCTGCCTGCCAGAATCACAGAAGCAAGACACGTCCTTACTTAAGACCCGTTCTCCTCTGCCCCCTCAAAGGCTGCCTTATGACCCCTCCCACCAGGGGTCATCTCCTGCAGAACACAAGATGTGCCCAGCTGTGATCTCTAACCCAACCAATAGCCCTAGATGCTCAGCACTCCACCCCTAGGTGCTGAAGTGGGAAAACATGGGAAACTTTGTTTTCTCCATTTTGCCCTCTCAGTGACTATTCTTACAAGCTCCTCTTATAAATTATTTCTCCAAACATCTCCCATTCCTTTGCTCAGTGTTAGAAATCGATCGTAGGTGAAAAAGCTAAGGGGAAAAAATGATTTCCCAGGAGGATTAGTGAATGGCTAGCCCCTCCCACAGAATCTTAGGTCTGAACAGGACCTCCGAGATCATGTTCCCAGACTTTCTTCTCCTGTAATGGATGAGCAGCTGAGGCCCACCACCACCCTGGGCATGGCCAGGTCACACGACTGGTTTGTAGCAGAGCTGACCTTAGGTCTCACGACTCCCACGATGGCGTTCTAGCTGCTGGTGACTGTGGAATATGATGGATTTCTGCTGTGTGCGGTAAGGCTGTGCAGTTAGCAAAAGCAGTACCTGTCCTTGATGTGCTGTGATTTGTTTGAGGGGAAGAGGCAGGTTGAAAACACAATTAACAAGCACAGGCAGCAGACACTAGATGCTGAGTGAAGGAGTCAGGCAGTGATGAGGAGGCCCTCATAGCCCAGGCTGCTGTGGGAGAGTTCTCAGAGGAAGGTTCTAAGAGCCAGCTCTGAAGAAAGGGTAAGATCTGGACAAATGAAAAAAGAGTGGAAAAGAAATCCGAGAGTGAATGGTGTGAGCCAGGATAGGGAGGTAGGAACTTATACAGTGTTTTGAGGAGTAATGATTGACTGCTCTGTCTTGGTCAAGTTTCTAGTTTCCATGATGGAATAATAGGTAAGTTAGGAGAGGCAGTTGGAGGATTTTGAATACACCCCATCCTGAAGTAAAGAGCCATCAAAGGCTGTTGAGCAGAACAGTGAAGTGGACACAGTGTTCTAGGAGATTAATGTGTGGGGTCAGGGTTAGGACAGGAGGAAAGACCAGGACGAAGCCTCAACCAGGCTAATCCAGGGACAGGAATGATCAGCATTCTATGCTGTGCTGCCGTGCCTCAGGTTTTTCTTTCTCTTGTGAAAATCTACCTGGGTATGTCTTAAGTGTGTCCCACAGGTCGATATTCTAGCTCATTGGGCATTGCCACATTGTTGCTGGTGGCTGAGTGCAGACAGTTAACAGAAGATAAACAGGGCAGTGTGTTCTTGGCCATGGAGACCCAGATGACCCAGTGCAGTAGCAAGACTCTTCATCCAGCCCAGGCAGCTGACAGGTGGAAAAATACCAGCTCAAAAGCTTTGGGTGGCCTTGTGGTCTTCCAGGAGCTGAGCAAGGCTGCTCTGTCACCTTGACAACTGTGGGATCAACCCCAGTGGCTAAGGTTGTGGATCTCCAGTCACTTTCTTGAACTGCTTACTCCCCAGTGACCAGCTCACACTTGCTCCTGGGAGGTGTATCCACCAGGACAGGGACTTGGAAGGGAGGTTCCATTGCTATTAGTAAAATATCAAATAGAAGTGTTTTTTTTTTTTTTTTTTTTTTTTTTTTTTAAGTTAAAAAGAACCTCATCTCAGAACTGCCTCCTGTTGTATTAACTGCTCAATAATACAATGTATGTAGTTTAACAATCATTTTTCTTTCCTGTGATTGAGCCTCTCTTAATACCAGCCGTGAGTATATTTACAGTCCAATGGTAAACACAGGTGATGGGGTTAAATATTGTTATTAGCAATCATAAATATCTCTGGCTTTTCATTAACCCAGAAGGCAGCTGCTTCTAATCCTGCGAGCTGGCTCAGGTCACGACTGCCTCTGACATAAACCCCCTGGCATCTGACACTGTTATTTCCGATCAGAACGTTCAGGGTTTAGCATTCTTGCAATCCAGCTGTGATAAACTGTTGCCGTCAGCTCCTGTTCTGTTTTTAATTCGACTGGAAAGTTTTTGTTTGGTCTATTTAATATAGTTGAAGGGTAAACAGCACATAAAGATTATTTGAAGCTTATTTCCTGGGTTTGAAGGTGGAGGCTGGCCAAGCCAGAGGCTTTGTTGTTAGCTGAGGCTCAGGGTAGGAAGAATCTGATTTGGAATATTCCCAAATCATTAGGCTGGTCTTAGGATCATGTGAGAAGCACAGCTAAAACACAGGAGACATGCCTGGCTCTTGAGTGGTGTTCCTTGTGTCAGATTCTACGTGGTAGATTTTTGAATTTAGTGTCAGGCTGTCCTTTTTGAAGAAATGAAGAAAGCCTATCATGTTTGCCTGCCGAGAATCTTGGTTTCCAAGACTCAAGAAAAAATGGCCCTTTTACGGTTACTGTTAAGTTTTATGGTTCTGCATTTGCTCCTTCCTGTTTTTCGCTGATTTATTTTACACTTCCACTTTAATAGCCAACATTGAGGGGATGTGGTAGGGAATAAGGTGTTTTCTTCTTTTGGTACCGTTTGCCTAGGGGTTCTCCTGGGAGGTCTTGACCCTGCAGAAGGGGTGCTGCTTCCTTGACCGCTCATCTGTAGTGTGAGCCACACTCCTGGCCAGATCCCTCTTTCTAGTCAGCGCCACTGAGGGAGCAGAACTGTGGCCAGTAACTGCTCTTTCAGTCACGGGGTTGGTCCTGAACCCCCAAGCCTGGGCCCAGTACTGCCTGACCATTGGGTGGTCCTTGAGACCCTCCACTGTCCTGACAGAACTCTCCTTCCTTCTGGAGTTGCCCTTCATGTACCTGTATGCCCTACAGCCTTGCTGAGAGAGAGAAGGAGCATACGGTTTTCAGCCAGAAGGCCTAGGGTAGAGCCCCAAAGCTGCTTCCCATGTTGTTGCACCTCCCACCTGGAAAATAGGGGTGATAACATCTGGCTTAGAGTGCCAAGAGGATAGATGGAATCAGACTCACTCAGTGCTTGTCGCCAGGGGCTCTTTTGCGCTGTTTCTCTCTTGTTCCTCACGCGGGGGCATAGCTGCAGTCATCTGCAGACCCACATTTGCAGAGGCTGGATGGCTGCAATGAGACCCTAACCTCTGCCTGGTTGGCCTTTTATTATCTTTAGTACTTTTTGGCTCATATCCCACAGCAACTAAATTTCCAAATCTCGTTCACTAAAAGCCTCCAGTTCTCCCTTATCCCTTCACTTTTGGGAAAATAATCTCCCTTCTCTTCCTCCCTCACCTCCAAGCCACATAAGTTATTCTCTCTCTCCCTCTTGGGCTGTCCCCAGTGCCAGGCCCTGGATCACATCCCTTCCTCATGTGACGGTCAGTCTCCTGTCACACACCCTCTGGCTACAGCCCATCACTTTTCCCATCTCTGTGCTCTCTGCCTGCTAGTAGGTATGAGCTGTCTCTCCTCTAGACCTCTCTGTGACCCTGCCAGCTCGCTGGTTACCCTCAGTCACAGCTGGAGTCCTGAAGGAGAGCCGTCTCCACACCCAGTGCCTTCCAGAGTGAGCTGATTGTCCAGTCAGGTACTTTGTCCTCAGTCCTCGCCCTTTCAGGACAGTTCGGTGTCCTGGTTTTCAAATCCCTGCCTCCCCTAGCCAGGAAGGGAGCACTCGAGGACACAGGTGAGTGTTCTTTCTCCCTGTATGTCTGCCTGGTGAGCTCATCTGTGCTGTGGCTTCAACTGGCATCACCCAATCTCCACTCTCTCCTAGGCTGGAGAGAGGGATGGGCACTCACAGTGCCTGCCTTGTGGGGCTGGTGAGGTTAAAGAACTAAAATGCTCAGGACTTTAGTAAGTGCAGGGCAGGTGTTCGTGATCATCACAGTGGCTATGTGTGAACGTCCCTGTCTGCCTTTCCTCCTGTCCACCTCTCTCTATTCCCTCCTGATCTTTACCTCCTGACCCTGACCTTTCAGTTATGTCCCCACTTAGGGCTCCTTCCCCTGGCCCTCCAAGTCTGAACTGTAACCACTGTCCTTCCTCAGTGTGGCAGTCCTGACGACACATGCAAGGCTTGTTTTTCCCCACTTAGCCTAATATGGGGGCAGGAAACATGTTGGTCTTTTTGAGCAAATGAACAAATCCACCCCATCCTTCCAAGTCCCCCCAGCACAGAAACATTCTCTCCTTGACAGAGTCTGTCTTTTCCAGGAGTACTCTTGGACGTCTGGAGAGAAGGGGGGACAACTCTAGCACAGGCCTCTGGCTTCCTCAGAAGGAATGCCACACAGCACCCAGAGGGTGGCGGAGCCACCAAAATATGTCTCACTGTGTCATGGGCCACCTCAAAGGGCCCTTTCAGGCCATCTCATTCAGGTTGCCTGTCTGAGTCTGGGCCCTGGAGGTGAGACGAGCCAGGTCGTACGTGGCACAGATTCAAGAATGGAGGCGGGACCACCACGCTGTCTTGTGTCATTACTCCCCTCAAAGTGAAAGTTTAACCATCCTCAGTGACGTCCGGGCTTGTCCCCAGAGGCAGATTGTGGTCCGGCTGTGTGTGGTGTGTCAGGAGTTCCCAAGCCACTCTGGAGTGGGGCTGTGAGTCTGCATTCGTTACTGTGCACTCTGTGCTCATATAACAGCTACAGAAACCGTTCTGGCACATTCTTTGCAACATGTGACTTTTGTTCTCTGGGGCCAAGCAGAATGGGAACAGCTGTGGGAGCTTTATGTGCTCTGCCTGCTGACCCTTTGCTGTGAGTGGCATTTTCCTTGCCGCACACAAGGATGTCCTGAGGCGGCTGACTGCCTCCCAGGCCCTAGTTTCTCCAAGACAGCTAAGTTTGCGCCCTACGTCTGGTTGAGCCTTTTCACAGAGCTGTCCCAAAGCCAGAGCAGGTGGCGTGGTAGGCAGTGATCATGCTGAGCCTGGGACCAATCCTGTTCTCACTAGTTACTTGTATAACTGCCTGGGGCCTCAGTTTCCTTGCTGGTAAAATTCCGAGTTTGGCAGTCAGAAATGCTCACGTGTCTACCTTTCACTTGTCCTCTAGCCTTCCTACCTCGCCTCTTCCCTCCCGATCTTTCATCCCCTGATCCCGACCTCGCAATTGTGTCCCCACTTAGTTCCTTCTCTAGAGGACTTTTAAGTTAGAATTTTTTTTACCCCATCACCTGTGGGCTGAGTCCCAGTCTCCTCCTGTGGTATTGGAGGCCTCATGTCTGGGCCCTGCTTCCCACTGACCTCACTTAGCACGCTCTGTCTCCCACTCAGCCAGCCGCACCACGGTCAGGTTGTGGCGAGTAAATGCCAACCTGACCCAGGGTGTTGGTCTCACTATTCCCCGGGGCCAGGGGGTGGCAGGTAAAGGGTGAGCTCATCTCACTAGAGTGCTTGCACAGGTCATGAAAATCAAGCCAAACCAGAGCATATGAGGCTGTTCCAGATGCCCCCCAGGCACTCCTGTGTGCACCTCTTACCTAACTTGGAGCCTGGCTTTCAGAAAAAAAGGCAGTTTTACGTTACCTGCCCGCGTATCTGTTCTTCTGCTTCATGTCGCCCTCTGCTGGACAGTGCTGCCAACTGCTCAAGTCCCTGCTGCTGAAGTCCGCTGGGAAGGGGACAGATGCTTGCAGGCCATGGCACTTCTCTCCCTGGCTCCTCAGTTAGGCTCATTTCTTATTAAAACAGAAGCAGCTCAGTAATCTTGAGCCTTTGCCAGGTCACCCGAGCTGCCCAGTGTTCTTGCTGACTTCTGTTTCTGGTATAGAAGAGAGAAATTCAGTGGGGTCACTGTTATGGCCCTTTCTGAAGTTTTCTGAAGTTGACAGTTGTCATGCAGCCATCGGAACTTAGGTGAATTCTAGCTCCCCTACTACTAGCTGTGCAGACCCCAGTAGTGGTGACTAGTATGACCCAGTTTGCATGAGACAGTCCCAAGCGCTGAGAAGATCCTCCGTTGGGGCAGATAAATTGAGATAGTGACTCACCAGCAAATGGATGGACATCTCTCTAAGCCCTTTGTTCTGCAGAGAGGCCATTACTTGCTTATTGGGGTCGCTGTGGGAGTGCCCGAGGATGCTGCAACTCGAGTTCTGAGCAGGCATATCTGTCCTCTAGGGCTGCTGTAACAGCCGTAGACCTAGGTAGTCTAGAACAGCAGAAATGTATTATGTCACAGTTCTGGAAGCTAGCAGCCCCCAGACAGTGTCAGCACAGCTCTACCCCATCGGGACTTCTAAGGGATCTTTCCTTCCCTCATCCTAGTTTCTGGTAGTTTTCTGACAGTCGTTGGTGTTCATCAGGCGTTCCCTCCATGTCTCCTCACACGAGGGTCTTTCCTCTGCGTGTCTGTCTCTTGCACCCGAGGTGTCCTTTTTATACGGGCACTAGTTATGTTGGCTCTGGGCCCACCCAGTGACTCATTTTGAGGACCTCTGTAAACACCCAGTTTCCCAATAAGGTCACACTCCAGGTATTCAGAGGTTCGGACTCCAGTGTATCTTTTTTGGGGGACACATTTCCATTCCTTGTGACACAATTAACTGATTATTTGTATCATATTTTATAATCACCAGGAAACCAAGAATGTCTAAGAAACAGCTCCTGCAGCCAAAAGGAGATGGCTGCAGGCCCCAATTGTGAAGAAAAGCTGACTGGATTGTAAAAATCTAGCGCCTGGGGACCATTTTGGCACAAAAGATAGAGGAACAACCCCCTAACCTCTGACTTTTTATCTGTTTGGTGTAGATGGAGCAGATGAGGAGCGAGCTACTTCAGGAGAGAGCTGTGAGGCAAGACTTGGAGTGTGACAAGATTTCCCTGGAAAGACAGGTGAGGGCAGGTGCTCCTTCCCCCTGTGGCTCCAGACTGGACCCCCCCCAAAACTCTAGGGCATAACTTACTGGAGAGGTAGTCTCCCCAATACTATTAAATCTCTTGAAAGTTTAGCAGCTGGAGGGAGATAACATTACAAGTGTTTTTTAAATCCTGAAGAGGACTAAACCCTAAAGGAAATGAAAAAGCACCAGTGTGATCAAATGCCTTTTATTCTTCACTGCTATGATAATTAGTGAAGGAGCCTATTTCTCCTGCACCCTCCCCCAAATAGGTTTATAAGAGGACAAGCCCATTTGTCTGACATCCAGGAGTCCCAGGACATGCCAAAGGTTTTGCTTTGGAATGTGATGGACTCGACTCTTGGCCTGCCAGGACATTGTCCAAGGCCTTTCCCTGGACACACATCCTGATGTGGAAAACAGGCTTTTTGCAGCCACCAGCCACTAAACTGTGGCCCACCACACTGTGCAGATCTACTCTGCTCTGCACAGAGTGTGGCATACACGTAGCCCCTCACAGCCTCCCTCTCTGGTTCTAGAACAAGGACTTAAAGAGCCGGATTATCCACCTGGAAGGTTCCTACAGATCCAGCAAAGAGGGGCTCGTGGTGCAGATGGAGGCCAGGATCGCAGAGCTTGAGGACCGTCTGGAGGGCGAGGAGAGGTGAGCCAACTCTGCTGTGGTGCAGCGGAGATCACGTCACATGGCGTTTCTGTGTTTGCATCTGTCCTGCTCCTCCATCCTCATATGCCCGTGAGGGCAGCAGAACAAGCACAGCCTTACTGTTATTGTTTCCATTTTATAGGTGAAAAACCTAGACATCCCCCGTGCCCCCCTCCATCTAAGTAAGCGACTTGAGCCAAGGGGCCCTCGTTAAATATTGTAGTGGAACTAAAACTTAGGATTCCCACCTCTTAATCCTTAGCTGTTCCACTGTCTCCTAAACACCTCCCTCATAAGCTGCTGATCTGAGGAGAAGAGGCAAGGGGCTGACCCTGCCTGGGGGCATGCAGGCTGCGGGGCAGAGATGGGCATGTGGCCCCCTCACAGCGGGAGGGAAGGACGAACTTCTCTCCAGCATCACAATTTCCTGCAGCTGGCTCTCAGGCTGTAACCTGGGCCAGCACTGGTTGATCTTGACTGATTTGTTCCTGTCAGTCACCTTCCTAGAAGGGGGTGTGTGTGTACATGTGCATATAATACTTGACATCTGTTTTCAGTGGAGCTTTTGGGGACTGGGCTGGAGTAGACCTAAAACACTGGCACTGCCTAGCCCCTCTGCCTTACCCAGTAAAGCTCAGGAAGAACTCAGAGCCTGTCAAGTACCAGCTCAGCCTTTGCGGGCTCTGCATCCTCAGGCGAGCCATCCCCTTCTCAGAGCTGGGTTCCTACCTGTCCAATGCAGCCATTTCTTGTACAGTTGTTTCTCTGACCGCAAGCCCCTGGCTGGAGCCTGCCAGCCTCCACAGCCTGAGCTGGGCCTCCTCCGGGGTCAGGAGTGAGAGGGTCCTCAGTTCTGCCTCCTGTGCCCCTTCAGAGACCGGGCGAGCCTGCAGCTCAGCAACCGCCGGCTGGAACGGAAAGTGAAGGAGCTGGTGATGCAGGTAGATGATGAACACCTGTCACTGACGGATCAGAAGGACCAGGTGAGAAGCCTCTGCAAGTTTATCCTCAGATGAGATCTTATGTCCCGGGCTGCAGGAGCAGGAGGAAGGCGGGGCCTCCATGGCAGATGATGGAGCAGTGACAGCCTGATTCCTCCTTTCTGCTCCCCCATTCTATGATGGAACTGGGCAGTTTCAGCAAACTTCAGGCCCTGACCTTGACTTTTATTATTTATTTATTTATTTATTTATGATTTATTTTTATTTATTTATTTATACAAGCACTGGGTACAGTCAGAAGCGCGGGAGGGTGAGAGAATTCACCAGAGCCAGAGTGGGGAGCAGAGCAGGCAGAAGGACCGAAGTACACTGCTGAGGGGAGCAGCGGGCGGCAGGAGAGGTCTGCGCGCCATGTGGGACCCTCCTCCGGTGGCCGGGGAGCAGCCGGGGATTGAACAGGCGCCGCAGAGGCTGCTGGCAGCTTCGCAACCCAGCGCTCAACCGCTGCGCCACCAGGGAGGCCCCTGACTTTTAAAAAGTCAACCTGTCTCAGTCTTACCTCCACTCTCCTGTCCAGGGCCGGGACTGTCCTCCAGCCTGCACTCACCCTGCCCTCTCTCCCGCTGCAGCTGAGCTTGCGCTTGAAAGCAATGAAGCGACAGGTGGAGGAAGCTGAGGAGGAAATCGACAGACTAGAAAGTTCAAAAAAGAAGTTGCAGAGGGAGCTGGAGGAGCAGATGGATGTGAATGAGCAGCTCCAGGGACAGCTCAATTCCATAAAGAAGGACCTAAGGTGGGCAGGTGCATGTCCCTTAGGAGACACACTTCCCTGACATTTGAGGCGAGCTTGATGCCTTGAGAGCATTCTCCTGCTGTCTCAAGCTAACTCCTTGCTGTTACCTTTTGGGGTGATCCCATCCTAGAGGTGAAAGTGACTGCTTCCACTTTCAGTGCTCCATGGGGACTCACACATGTCCTCCTCACACTGATGCTCTGATGTGATCTATTGGCCATTTGGGGAAACAGACTCGGCACATTAATACTAGCTCACTCCACCATAGAGGGGACTGCTCCTGGAGGAGCACTTCCAACTCTTGCCTGTTTCAGGGGAGACCTGCTTCTAGGCTCCCCTGCCATCAGGCCATGCCATATTTAGGATGGGATCAAAAAGAGCTCCCCGATCAAAGGAAAAATGCCCCCAGCCCTCCTAACTGTAGCCTCCCCCGGGGCGAGGTGGGCAGTTGTTCCCTGTTGCTGGAGGAACTGTTCAATGAAGTTCATGTACTCACATGCCACTCAGTGGGGAGAAGAGACACGAACCCAAGTCTAGAAAAATGTCCCTGTTGTCTCAGCAGACTGAAGAAGCTGCCAAGCAAAGTGCTGGACGACGTGGATGATGACGACGACCTCAGCACAGACGGGGGGAGCCTCTATGAGGCGCCACTGAGCTACACCTACCCCAAGGACAGCACCATGGTCAGCCAGATCTGAGTCCACCCCCAGGTCTGTGGGAGAGGCCCAGCATTCCTTGTGGTCACTCAGAAGCACCTGCAGCTGGAGAGAGGCGCTCCCCCCGCCCTCCCCGGAGCAGAGACCCATCGCTCCTTCTCACCTCACAAGCTGCCTCTTCCAGGCCACATCCCTCCTTGGGTCTTTAAAGGGCGGTGCAGTTCTTGTATCTTAGCCGTGTTGTGTGTTGCTCTCGCAGTTTGAAGGCTGAGATGCCTGGGGCTTAGACGCACTGCCCATTGGGGGCGGGGGTTTGAAAATACAATTTGGCAGAATGAAGCCTCTGTCGGCCGGCATCATTTGTGATGCTCATCCTGTCTAGAACAAAAAGCTAGTTGTTTACTAGCCATTACGTGGGGGGAAAAATGTATAGATTGTACATATTTTAATACAGACCTTCGCATGGACTGCTGCTGTTCCACTTTGGAATGTTACAGAGGCTTCATGAGGTGGCTTATTTGTAAAGTTCACACATCTGTATTGAGTATTATTTTTAAAAATATGAAACTAGTAGGTTTTAAGTATTATGGAGCAGGGGCAAGAGAAAGCAGGCAGAATAGAGACCACTTTGGAAGTCAGAGTTGGAAAACAAACAGTTAATACTGAGGGCGGAAAGGCAGGTGGTCTTGGTAAATGACTTGCTGATGGAAGGGAGTCAGGAGGTCGCTTGTATTTGTGGTTTGGGTGGCTTATTTTATCTAGAATTTCGTAAGGATTTCTGAACCATGCTGTGGTCAAATCCCAGTCCCCCGTTGTATTTCCTTTACACAGGTGTTGGGGGGAGACTTGTACATCAGGCTCTTGACAGATGCTGTGGTTTCTAGAAGGATAAGTCATTCTTATCCATGCTTTCCTTCCTGCTCACATAGCAGACCTCTGAATTACGCTCTTGCAACCCCTGATGAGTGGGGAATAGGTGGGTATTGGGAAAAGGTTCACAGACTGAATTATAGAACAGAGGTGGGAGGTGTTCGGTAAAGAGCTGGGGAAGGGGATAAGCAGGTATGTGAGTGTAGGGGCAGGTGAAAAGGGAGAGAGAGTGTTTTTGGAAACTGGGAGCTGTGTAGACAAGAGGTGAGTTGAGCAAAATATCAGGTCTTTGTCAGGAAAGGAGGAAAGAAACAAGTCAGGCAGAGAGATGTCTATGCAAGCTGGAAGTCTCCTTTTAACTTTCTGTGACACAGGGACAAGAGAGCCAGTACCAGGCATGAAGTGCCTGGGACTAGATGTGGTTAGGAGCAAGGTCCTGTGACAGGGAGAGACAATCACAGGGAGAACAGCCTTGGAAGGATACAGGGCATCCCCTTACTTCCTCCTGGCCTTCCTCGTATCACCTCTCCCTGTCCCAGTTATGTCCAGAGGCGAGGCCCAGTCACAGCTGGGGCCTCACGAACCATTCTGAGAACCCGATGAGTTGTCCATGTGTGGGAGAAGAGGCGAGTTGCTCAGCAGTGTCCCCAAGCATCATAGCTCGGAATCCTAGTGCCCGACCTATCCCAGGTCACAGAGGCCACCCAACAGGATTCAGAATGGTCAGCCCTTTTTAAGGGCATGGACATTGTCTCTCTTTATGGGGGAGGCCCTTGGAGCAGGAGAGCCAAGCCCACCCTCAGCACAGCTGGGATGCCTCTGCTGACTTACTTGCGGTGTGGAGAGTCCTCCCTTTGTTCATTCAACAAGCCTTTCTTGGGTACCTATGATGTGTGAGGCACAGTCCTTGGCACTGGAAATAAGTGAATAAAACAAGTAAGAATCCCTCCTGGATCAGAGTCAGGGGAAAAGGGTGATGGACAACAGGAAACACAGAAGCTTGGCCCTCTGAACCCACCCCTGAAGCCCCTCTGTCCTGAGGCTGGTCGACTGACCTGCTGGGACTCCTAAGGTCCTTCAGCCTTCAATGTTCTTGATTTCTCTGTTGTTCCCGCCGTCATCAGATATTTGACAGTAAGCCTGCCTAGAAATGCCTCCGCCCACTCCTAACTACAGATTGGACATGAGAATGGTCAGCGGGCCCCAGAGTTTGGGAGCCAGTGAGTGTCTATTCTGTTTTGTGAGAACGTTGCTGCCCCTCATTCTAGCTAGTTCCTTCTGTTCGTCTGAAGCTGGCTACAAGCAGCAGCAAAGCTGCCCATCCTGCACAGTGCTGGGCTGGGTGCAGGCAGTGTAGCAGGCTGGATAACTCAGGGCTGGGAACTGGGAGGTGTTTTCCAGTCCTGGCTTATCCTACCCTGGGCACCTTGTACAGGGCTTGCCTGCATAGCTCTGACATGCTAGCATCTTTTGACTATTATATATACATATTTTTTCTGTTGCTCAAGAATATTTTCTTTAGCTAGCTTAAAAAGAAAAATATTTTATTTAATAAACAAATATGTGGCCGAATGCAATGCTGAAAAGACAATCATCCAGTGTCTATACTTCTTTCCCTGCTTCAGAGTGTCACTCATGCTACAGGGACAATAGGCTTATTCTGTTGGGTCTCTTCTTTGGATGTGGACTAGCTGCTCTTATTGCAGCTCCCGCTATGTAAATGAGCTCGAGAAAGCAAAGATTACCTTTCAATAAACGGCATCAGCTGACAGGAATCTCGACTCTCCCATTATTTTGACTCCCTCATTTTCTCCAGAGCCTGGCTCTTGTGTTCGCCAAGAAACAGCCAGCTGAATGGCTGGAAGATACTCCAGGAACAGGACCATGGTGGCAATTGCAGGCCAGGATCAGTTTCTGAAATAGAGAGAGGAGTGGGTCCTTGGTGAACACCGAGAGGATGAATGCACCTGGGTGGTCGTGGTGTTCTGAGAAATCCAAACTGCCACTTCCAGAAAAATGGCTGAGGCAAAGGTGTTGAAGGTTAGTATTTGAGAATAACAACAGGCACCCCCTTCTTCCTTAACTAAAATGGGTTTTCCTATAAGTAGTTTGTACATGAGCTCTCTTACCCTCTAACAGACTGACAGCTGGCACCTCACTTTCCATTTTATAAGCAGTGCGTGCTAACCAGATGTGCCGCTGGAGCCACACCTTGGTTTCCATTTTAAAGAAAAGTTGCTTCTCCATGGAAGGACATGCACTGCACATTCTCTGTCCACAGATCCTCCCCCTGCCTTCCAGAAGAGCAAGGGCCCTGGCTCCCTAGGGCTCTCCCCTCAGCCCTGAAGGTGGTCCTCGCTTCTTGCTGTTCCTTTGGGTCCCTCAGCAGCCTTGGAGGTTCCCACAGCAGCTGGAGCTGCCCTCCACAGCAGCTCTTCCTTCACCTTTTCTAACTGCAAGGAGTGTCTCAAATATGAATGAGACGTTCTAGTCAGTCCTCAAAACCTCTGTATAAGTTTGCCTTTTCTTATCATTCGTTTTATCATTGGAAGCCAAGAGTTCTACCACTAAGCCATCCATCCACCAATAAGCCACACTTTTTGATACTATCTGCTTTCAAAGCTGTATCTGGGCCTGTGCAGAAAGTGAAAGGTCCCAGAGGTCACTGCCGCCATCCTAGCTGCCCGGAATGTGATTTAGGGACTGAGCCAAAGGGAAAGTCCTTCCGGGCTTGCAATACCTTCCTCCACATTCTTGACATTCCTCCTTTGAACGTGGAGATAGTTACAGTGATCCTGCCTCTGTTGGAAGACAGTTATTAGCCAGAAATGTTTCTGTTCTAAATTTTCAAATGATAGGGACAAATGCCACGACAGCAAGTTCCTGTCAGGGGCTTAACCGTCCCAAATCCAGAAATTCCAGGCTTTGCAGAGGGATCGACACGCCTTAGTCCTGCTGAGTACACAGCACACTGGACTCATCGCAGTCTCAGGAGCGTGACCCGGGCAGGCCCCAGCCGGCCCATCAACAAAGCGAGATTGGAGTGCGTGCGTGCTCCGTGCTGGCCGCATTAATGCTGGAAATGTGCCCTTGCAGCCCCAACAGCTAGTCAACAATGCCTACTGTGGGAAGGCGGGGGTGCGAGGCTCCTCCCAGGCAGAATCTCACTTGATCTCACAACAGATTCCAACAACTCCATGTGATTGCAGAAGCTTTCTGGTCAACAAAATCAAACACTTTTATGAAAAAGACAGCAACTTTGGCAGATACAGACTCCGAGGCTTGGGAAGTTGGGCATTTTGCCCTAGGTCCCTTCTAGAGCGCGAGTGGAAGCCGCCACCGGGGGTGGGTGCTGCAGCAAACACAAGGTTGAAGCCACAGTCTAGGACCTTTAGGAGCCTGCAGCGTAGTTATAAAAATGATTCTTAAACTTCCTGGGAATTAGATATAAATTTAAGTCCTTGATCTGTTTATGGCCACCAGACTTAATTTGTCCTCGCGCTTTGCTCGCTGTCTGTAGTCGGTACTACTAGTTTTCCCTGAGAAACACACATGACTCAATAGCTAACGTTTTGAGCACTTAACCTGCCACGTGTCAGGTATTGTTCTGAACCTTTATGTGTGTGATTCCCTTGATCCTTCTGACCACCCAGAGCAAGTGCTGTTGAGACCAGTGAGGCAGCACAGACAGAGGGAGTTGCCAGCCTTCCCGTGGGCACCAAGTAGAAGTGGAAGAGCTGAATCGAGCCTGGGTCTGGGCCTGGAGTTTACAATCTTAACTCACAAACCCTGCTGCCTCCCCAGTGCTCACTGCCCTGGAGGACCAAGATCTTTCGCTGGATCCTGCATCAAGGACTCCTGAGGCCTTGGTCCTTTTGTTTCAGATCCTCCCCCACATTGGGTTTTTATTCAGCTTGACAGCCTTCTGCCTCCCTGTGTTCCGAGTACTGAATTCAAAGGCACATGAAAACCAAAACCAAAAATCACAGACCTGATGGACGTGCCTGGTCACATTTTTAAGCTACTTTCATAACTTGGCTGTCTTTGGTGCCATTTGCTGTAACCTTTGGACATCTTATTTTACCTGTAATGCCCCCTGGTGCTGTGCTCACCTGACTTCTCTGGGCCTGATCCAGGTTGGGTGGCTGCTCTGTGTGGCTATTGGACCTCCCCAACATTTTACTACATGGAAGGTGCAGCATCAAGTCTCAGGTTTTAGGTGGGTCTCAACCCCCAGACACTGTGGTGAAAACCTCCTATAACATATACTGCAGTAATCTTCATAGTGTAGTGCACCTTTCATATTAACCTTAACATTCAAAAACTGCACTTGCAACCTGAAACTGGCAAATTGTCCTCAACAGAACACCATTGACTGGGGCCTCCCTGGTGGCACAGCGGGTTGAGAGCAGTGCTGTGAAGCTGTCCGCAGCCTCTGCAGCACAGGTGCCATCCCCGGCCTGCCAGGGAGATACCCACATGGCGAGACAGACCTCTCCTATGGCACCCACTGCTCCCTTCAGCAGTGTATTTCAGTCAATCTGCTTGTTCTGCTCCCCACTCTGTCTGGTGAATCCTCTCACTCTCTAATGCCTCTGGCCTATACCCCAGCTCTTATATAAAAATAAAAATAAATCTTAAAAAAAATGTTTTTTTAAAAAAAAAAACACTGTTGACTGAGGTCACTGATAAGACTCCTTGTCCCAGTTTCTCATTCAAGTGTCCTGGGTGGCTGGGCTATAACCTGGGGACCCCCAGCATGACTGCAGTGGGCCGCATTCCCGGCGCTGACAGCATTGTCTCTTCTAGTTGGGTGCAGTGGGAACGGGCGCTGGATCTCCATGTGTGAACAAGGGACTGGCCTGTGTCCGGGGAGAAAGTCGCCTGACCATAGCCAACATTAGGGCTTGTGGCTGTGTGCAGCGACTGCTCTGCAGGAGACACCCACTCTGGTGTAAACACTCCCCAGAGTGGGGGGCTGCAGCCATGGAAGCGGCCTACCAACCTCCTTAACTTGGTGTGGGAGCTGCAGGTGGGGCTCGTGTGCAGGTTGGGGGAGGTGATGGGCACTCCCTCCTACCCATGCAGCAGACATAGGGTGTCCCTTCTGGACCCCACCAGGAGGCTCTATAAAGACTAACCAGTTTTGCCCCCCTGGATGGACCCAGTGGATATTTGAAGGTAGTGGGGGCAGGATGAACATCTAAAATCCCTTATTAGGGTAGAAGTTGCAATTGGGCAAACTCCTGGGGTTAGTCTTTGTACTTTATCTGACTTAGTCTGTGAGGTGGCTGGTATTACTCCCTTTTACATGTTGGGAAACGTGTAGAAAAAAAAAATCTCAAGTCACCAACTAGTAATTAGTAGAACTGGGATAGAGTCCTAGATCTGTCCCTCTTACCAACCCAGAATTTCTCTTTGACCAGGAATGGTTACCTGTTACCCCTCCAAAATTGTCACTGCTGAGACCTGTAGCTGGGGACATTAGGCACAAAGCCTGGGCCGTCTATGAGGTCACATGCCCCAACCTCCCCATTGCAAGCCTGCTTTTGGAGGGTGAGAACTGCCTGCTTCTCTCTGCAGGCACCCCCTGCCTCCCCACTCATGCTAGCTGCAGGCTTTCCACCTGATAAGCCTCATTCCTATGGCTTCTGAGCCTCTAGCTCTTGCATGATAGGCTTGATTTCCAGGAAAGGATTAAGGATGAAGATAAACCGGGTGTCACCAGTTAAATACCCTCTAGCCTTTGAAAGGGCCAGACTACCATCTGTCTGCCAGCCCAGCGCCTTGATTTGCAGGTTCTATCTCTAGGCCTGGGGTTACCTTTCATGGTGCCCGAGTGGATCCCAGCCTATCACTGAGCATGAATGGAGATAGTGTAGAGCTCCCTGCAGAGGTAGGCAAGGGAAACTGAATCTGAGGAACAAGATAAGGAACAAGCTCCCTCTGGGCCTCCTGGCTCCCCTAGAAGGAAAATATCCATGTCCCTGTCCCTGAGCCCTGGGGAGCCTTCTCCTGTCTCCTGGCAGTTAGATAATGAACAAGACAGAACTTGCATTCCTTAACCTGCCCACAGCCTCCTTATCTGACCTCGGTACAACCCACAACTCTGACTTTCCAGAGCCATGTTTGTTATGGATTTGCACATGGCTTCCTAAACTAGCTTCATTATCTGAAATGAATAACTATTACCCCCTCCTTGATGGCAAATTTTCTTTCTTTTTTTTTTTTAAAGATTTATTTATTTATTTATATAAGCACTGGGTACAGTCAGAAGCGTGGGAGGGTGAGAGAATTCACCGAGCCAGAGCGGGGAGCAGAACAGGCAGAAGGACTGAGTACACTGCTGAGGAGAGGTCTGCGCGCCATGTGGGACCCTCCTCTGGTGGCCGGGGAGCAACCGGGGATCGAACCGGCACTGCAGAGGCTGCGGGCAGCTTCACAACCCAGCGCTCAACCGCGGCGCCACCGGGGAGGCCCGATGGCAAATTTTCTTTTGTCTGTGTATTTCATTTCTGCTGGGTGCTAAAAGCCAGGGCTTACTGAAATCATGTGACCTTCCCAGACCCTGATGAAATGTTCGGCATGTCCCAGAAAGGTAGGTCTGGTCACCCCTGGATGGTCAGAGGCATGCAGGCAGGAAAGCTTTGCACTTGCTCACTGGTCAGCATAAAGGGGGTGAGCCTGCCAAGCAGTGCCAGTGTGTATCCAGAACTTACTTCCTAGATGTTGCGAGGCCAACTGCGGAATTAGTCTCATTGACTTTGCTACCCACATTAGCAACAAGGACATTTAGACAGCACCAAATAAGAGGAAAACAAAAACGAAGTAACACAGCACAGCATCTACTCTGAGAATTAACCGTTGAGCAGTGTACTTTTTGTTTTGTTGAAAGCTTGTGTTTCCACCACTATGAACGAACAGTGGTTAACATTTGGGCAGCTCTGCTTTACATTTTTAAATAAAATCAAGCATGCAGACAACATCTCAGCACTGTTAGTGTTACAGCCTGAGTTTGATTCCTGGCCAGGAAGCTGACCCACGTGGCAAAGCCTCTCCTGTCTCGTCTGCTCCTCCCCTCAGCAGTGTATGTCAGTAGATTTGCCTGTTCTGCTCCCCACTCTGTCTCTGGCGAATCCTCTCACTCCTCCCTTCCCCCCTTGCACCTCTGGCCTACACCCTAGTTCTTGTATGCATAAATAAAAAATAGAATAAAATAAACACTGCTACCTGTGAGTGATGTAACCATGCCTAGTTACATGTAGCGTTACATGTAGTTTTCCTTGCTTTGCTGTCCCTGTACAGGGGAAGAGCAGCTAACAACTATTTGGGAATGGGTCTCCACTGAGAAAATCCTACAACGCGGGTAAGACTGAAGCACTCCCAGTAGCTCAGAGACCAAGAGAGACAGCACGAGAAGAGATGATGGGGAATCCAAGCATCTGTATAGTGGGAGGTAGGAGGAAAGGATGTGTGGAAATAATG
Source organism: Talpa occidentalis (assembly GCF_014898055.3). Taxonomy (NCBI): domain Eukaryota; kingdom Metazoa; phylum Chordata; class Mammalia; order Eulipotyphla; family Talpidae; genus Talpa; species Talpa occidentalis. The sequence continues at coordinate 23,997,902 of NW_023601104.1, forward strand.
ATCTGGGACAGATGAAAATGGCAGGGCTGCAACCCAAGCAAAGGCTCTGGGGAGGGAAGAGTAGAGATGGTGTGGAGGCACATGCCCTAGGGCCAGGTGAAATGCAAAGCATTATTTCCGAGCTGCTCCACATGGGCAGGGACCTCAGCAAGGAGGGCAGGAGAAAAAGCAATCTAGACTACATCCCCCTCTCACACACACATACCACACACACCTTAGGATCTGTACTGATGCTATGAAGTATACCGACAGCTGGTAGACAGCTAAGTCTCACATCTGGGGACTCAAAGAGCAGGGATAAAAATGGGGCTATGCAGATGAGTCAGACTTTCCCCAACAGTGACTGGATCCTTTTCAGGGCCATCCCTCAACCCACTGACACAGCAGCTGTTCATGTGCCCCCCTCCCCCTCAGGCATATAGCAGCCCGGCAGAAACCAAAACAATAAAGAAAAGGCACCATAACCTTACCTGCTGGAACAGAAAGAAGTGAGCAGCTCAGTTCTAAGTTGCTAAAGCAACAAGTAAGGAATCCTTTCAAAGGTGGTAGATAAGGCAAATGTGCAGACAGAGGCATATATAATCAGGCAACTTGAGACTTCAAGGTAGTATGATATCACAGAGAAAATGAGATCTCTCCAGAAATTGAACTTAAGATATGAAAGAATATGACCTAATGGATAGACAATTCAAAATAACAACCACAAAGAAACTCAGAGATATAGGAAAATGCAAAAAAAAAAAAAAAAAAAAAAAAAAAAAAAACCCAATTCAGAGATACAGAAAACTCACAAAAGAAATTTGTTAAGCTCTGGAATAAAATGAACAAGTAGAAGGTAGAATTTTAAACCGTAAGAAACTGACATTAGATTTGAAGAAATAAGTAAGATCAAGAGTGCTATAGAAAACTGGAAATACAAGAGATCTAATGGAGGAACAAATCAGTGAGCTCACAGATAGAAGCCTAGAAATGATGCAGGTAGAAGAAAAATACTTTTTTAAATAGAGAAATGCTTACAATTCCACAAAGAAAGACAAAACATGAATGTATATCCCAGAAGGTGAAGAGAAAGGAATAGGAAACCTATCCAAAGTATAACAGAACTACCTAAGCCTGGTGAAAGGACTGAATATAGAAATTTTTGAAGCTAACAGAAACCCTAGTTATCTAAATACAATAGACATACTCCAAGATACATAACATGAAACTACCAAGAGTCCAAGACAAAGAATATTAATGGAAACTAGGGAAGAGATGTAGATAGCATATAAAGGTATTCCAACTAGTATGTCAACAGATGTCTTACCAGAAATTATAAAAGCCCAAAGAGTGGAGGAAGGAAATAAGAGTAAAAATAAAATAGAAATAAAGACAGCCCAAAGGATCAACGAAACCAAAAACTGGTTCTTTGGGAAAAAAATAACAAAGCTTTAACTAGACTCACTAAGCAAAAATGGGAGAAAAATCTAATAGAATGAGAAATGAAAGAGAAGTTATAACCATTTTAGAAATACAGAGGATCATAAGAGATTACTATGAACATCATCTGCCAGCAAACTGAATAACCTAGATGAAATGGACATATTCTTATAAATCTACAACCTCCAAGATTGAATCTGAACAGACCAATCACAAGCAAGGAAATAGAAACAGTAACCCAAAGTTTCCCAAAAAACAAAAGCTTCGGCCCAGAGGGTTTCAAACTTTCAGACAGTAATGCCTAACCTTCTCAAAATCTTCCAAAATATTAAGAGAATGCTTCCAAACACATTCAAGGAGGTAAGCAACTCAACAAAGAAAAAACCACCTAATCAAAAAAATGGACAGAAGAGTTAAACAGACACTTCACCAAAGAAGACATACAGATGACCAACAGGCACAAGTGCTCACCATCACTGATTATAAGGGAAATGCAATTCAAAACTGCAATGAGATACCATTTCATACCTGTGAGAATGGCCATTATCAAAGACTAGAAACAACAAGTGTTGGCAAGGGTGTGGAGAAAAAGGAACTCTCTTATACAGTTGGTGGAAATGTATACTGGTTTAGCCCATATGGAAAACAGTAAGGAGATTTTGCAAAATACTAACAATATGTCTACCATATGATCCAGCAATTCCACACCTAGGTATTTCCTTGAAGAATGCAAAAACACTAATTTGAAGGGGCATTCCTAGGTTCATGGCAGCACTATTTACCAAGATACAGAAATAACCTAAGTGCCCAAGGACAAAGAAGTGGATCAGAAAAATATGTTACACAGGGGATACTCCTCAGCTATAATAAAAGAGACTCTTGCTATTTGCCTGCACATGGATGGAACTGGAGGGGATAATGTTAAGTAAAATAAATCAGAAGGAGGAAGACAAATTTTAGATGCTTTCAATTATATGTGGAATGCAGAGAAACAAAAGGACAGACAAAATCAAACCAATAACAAACCCTAGGAACAAATAGTAGGCTGTGGATTTGAGTCTCTAAGAAGGTGAAGGGGGAAAACAAAGCAGGGATGGGGAACAATGGACTAGATAGAAGTCTGTGGGTGCCTTGTTGGTGCATATGGTATGGTGACATGCATCTGAGAAGGCATGGTTCTACGCCTTTGTATCCCAGTGTTATAAACTAATGCTACTTCAGTGAGAGGGAGGAGGGGTGACAGTGAAGGAAAGAGAAGTGTGTGTGGGGGGGTATGGCAAGTTCAAAATACTCAAAGATTAAAAGCTACCAGTCAAGAATACTTTATTCTGCAAAACTTGCTTTCAGTTACTAGGGAGAAATAAAGATTTTTCCAGACAAACAAAAGTTAAGCTGTTCATCACCACTAGACATCCCTAAAAATGTTCACAGGAGTACTCCTAACAAAAAAAAAATAATAAATTTAAAAAGCTCATTAAAAATGGAGCAAGTTGAAACAAAGTGCTAAATAGAGTCAGAAAACAGAAGATAAAATGACAACAGCAAGTTCTCATATCAATAATCACCCTAAATATAATGGACTGAATGACCAATCAAAAGGCACAGAGTGACTTCATGGACTAAAAAAAACAAAACTCAACTATATGCTGCCTGCCTACAAGAAGCTCACTGAGGCTGTGAAAACAACACAGAGCTAAAGCAAAGTAATGGAAAATGATACTTCATATTAATGAATAAAAAGCAGGAACTTCTATACTTAAAGTAGGCTTCCAGTCAAAAAAAGATAACAAGAAACAAAGATGGACATTATATAAAATAAAAGGATCAACATAGAAAGAAAACACTTATTAATATATATGTATCCAACATAGAATCACCAAGAAGTATAAAGCAAATTTTAACAGAATTGAGGAAGACATTGACACAAACACAATAATTGTAGGGGACATCAATATCACACACATGGAAACTGATCATCCAAAGAGAAAAATCAAGAAAATGTTGACCTTAAATTTAACAATTAGATGAAACATGTTTGATATTTATAGAGAATTCCATCCAACCCCCCAAAAAACCCCAGAATATACATTCTTCTTAAGTGCACATGAACATTCTCAACAATAGGCCACGTGTTGGGATACAAAATAAATCAAGTTTAGAAATTTAAATTATTATCAGCATATTTTTTCAGATCACAAAGGTATGAACCAGAAATCAATCAAAAAAAGATAAGGGGGAAAACTATAAATATGTGAAGGCTGAAAAACATACTACTGAAAAATTATTGGGTCAACAAAAAAAAATCAAAGGCCAAAAAAAAAAAAACCAACCTGAAGACAAAGACATGACTTATCAGAACCTAAAGGATGCAGCAAATGTAGTACTAAGGAAAATTTATAGAAATAAAGACTTACCTTAAGAAACAAGAATATGACAAATAATAAACACAAGTTTACAATCTAAACAAGCAGAAAAGAAAACCCAAAGTAGATATCCACAAGCCAATTCAAAAGTTCAATGAAAGCAAGAGCTATTTCTTTGAAAAGAAAAAAAAAATAGACAAATATTTAGCCAGACTCATAAAGAGAAAATTTAAATATAAGAAAGGAAAGATGTTATAACAGATACTACAGAAATATACACAAAAGCTCATAAAAGAATAAACATATATGGCAACAAATTGGACAATCTAGGAGAAATGGAGAAATTATGAGTAACAAGCAACATACATCATTCCAAGACTAAATAAGGAATAGAAAATATGAACAGACAAATCATGAGTAAGGTAATCAAAACTCCCCCAAAGCAAAAGCCCAGGACCAGATGGCTTTACTAGTGAATTCTACCAAACTTTCAAGACAAAAATAATACTTAACTTTCTCAAACTCTTCCAAAAAATTGAGAAGGGAAACCCAAATACATTTTATGAAACCAATAGTACTCTTATTTCAAACCCAGAAAAGGACATCAGACAAGAATAGGACATCAGATATAATTATAGATATGTATCTTTGATGAACATAGTCTTAAATATCCTTAGCAAAATACCAGCAATTCAAATTTAATAATACTAGAAAATAATTAAATGCCATGATCAAATGGGATTCATTCTAGGGATGCAAGGATGTTTGCACATACCCAAATCAATTAACATGAATACACCTCACCATTAAAGGATTAAATTTATGTTTCTAATTTTTTTTTGTCTCAGAGAATGTATTTGACATCCATTTATAATAAAATTTCACATCCACTTATTCCACATCATTTATGATTAAAAAAACTTTCAACGAAATGGGTATAGAAGTGTACCTCAACATAATAAAGGCTACCTATGGCAAATACACAGTCAATATCATATTCTATAGTGAAAAAATGAGAATTTTTCCTCTAAAGTCAGAAACAAGGTGGAGATCTCCACTCTCATCACTACTATCCAACATAGTATTGAAAGTCTTAGTCAATGCAATTGGGGAAGTAAAAGAGATAAAAGATCCAAATTGGAAAGGAAGAAGTAAAACTGTAACTATTCACAGATAACAGGATAACATCAGGCTGTAAAATTGTCAAGCTATAAAATTAACTAATTAGTGTACAAAAATTTATTACATTTCTCTATGCAAATAGTGAACTAGCAAAAAAAGAAGTCAGGGAAAACCCATTTACAATTGCACCAAAAATTTAAAATCTACAAATAACATCAATGAACTGAATTCACCAATAAAAAGAGTAGTTTTTTTTAGTGTTATAGTTTTATTTTTTTTAATTTTTAATTTTTTTTTTTAATTTAAAAGGCCAGATGCACAGGAGGGTGAGAGCATTCACCAGAGACAGAGTGGGGAACAGAACAGGCAGACTGACAAAAAACACTGCTGAGGGGAGCAGCGGGCAAGACAGGAGAGGTCTGCCACACCATGTGGGACGCCCGCCAGCCGGGTACGAACCGGCACTGCAGAGGCTATGGACAGATTCATAGCACGGTGCTCAACCTCCTGCACCACCAGGGGAGGCCCAAAGACACAGGGTATTAAGATGGATTAGGACACAGACTCTAACCTTCTGCTACCTCCAAGAAACACACCTAAGTTCCAAAGATAAATCTAAACTCAAAGTAAAGGTTTGGAAAACAATTTGATAAGCAAATGACACTCAAAGGATGAAAGGGATAGCCATACTTCTATGAGGTATAACAGACTTTAAGTTTAAAAAAGGTGACAAGAGACAGGGATGGACACTATATGATGAGCCAGGGTTCAGCACACCAGGGAGAAATAACAGTCGTCAATATATACTCACTAAATGAAGGCGCACCAAAATACTTTAGATAAGTACTACCATCTCTGAAGACACCGGAGAAAATACATATGTGGTAAGAGACATCAACAGCCTACTCTCACCAATGGATAGATCATAGAGGCAGAAAGTAAACAAAGATACAATAGCCCTAAATGAATATCTAAACCACATGGGCCTAACAGACATTTATAGGGCACTGCACCCCACAAAAACATTCCAAGAAAAAAAATGCCAGCTTAGAATTCTTTATCCTGCAAAGCTCTCCATCTATATGAAGAAGAATCAGGGACCTTCTCAGACAAACAAAATATTCGGGAATTTGCAATCACTAAGTCCGTCTCACCCCTAGAATACATATTAAGTGCATATGGATCATTCTTCAGCATTGACAACAGACTGGGTCACAAGACAAGTATTAAGAGTAAACGAAGATGGAAATCATACCAAGTATCTTCTCTGACCACAAAAGTATCAAACTGGAAATCAACTACAAAAAGAAAGCAAGGAGGGCCTCCCCTGGTGGCGCAGCAGCTGAGCACTGGGCTGTGAAGCTCCCCGCAGGCTCTGCACCACCAGTTTGATCCCTGGCCGCTGGCGAGGGTCCCACATGGCGCGGAGACCTCTCCTGCCACCCGCTGCTCCCCTCAGCAGTGTATTTTGTCAGTCTGCCAGTTCTGTTCCCCGCTCTGGCGAATTCTCTCACCCTCCCCCGCTTCTGACTGTACCCAGTGCTTGTATAAATAAATAAATAAATCTTAAAAAAAAAAAAAAGGGAATCCTCCAACACATGGAGATTGAACAACATGCTACTGAAAGACCACTGGGTTAATGAAGAAATCAAAGAAGAAATAAAAAAAAAATATCTTGAGAAAAATGATAGTGAGGACACACAAACTTCTACAATGGATGAGACACAGCAAAAGCAATATTACGAGGGAATTATATAGCAATACAGGCCCACATCAAGACACAAAGAACCCAAAGGAACCACATAATCTCTCAAATCCAAGAACTAGAAAAAAAGAACCCCAAAACTAGGAGAAGGAAAAATAAAAATTAAAGCAGAAATAAATAGAAATAAAAAATTTAAAAAGCCCAAAAGATCAATGAGACCAAAAGCTTGTTCTTTGAAAAAATACACAGAATAGACAAATCTCTAGCTAGGCTCACAAAGAACAAGAGGGAGAAAATTCAATTAAAAGGATCATAAATGAAAGAGAAGTTATAAAAGAAATGCAGCATAATAATGACAAGAATAATAAGAAATCCAGAGAATAAAAGATTACTATGAACACTTATATACAAACAAGTTCGACAATCTAAATAAGATGGACAAATTCTTAGAATTATACAATCACCCAAGGCTGAATAAGGAAGAAATAGGAAATTTGACCAAACAAATTACAAGCAAGAAAATTGAAACAGCAATCAAAACTTCCAAAACACAAAGGCCCAGGACCAAATGATTTCATAAGTGAGTTCTACCAAACTCAAACTCTTTCAAAAAATTGAGAAATAAGGAATACTTCCAAATATGTTTTATGAGGCCAACATCACACATTAATACCAAAATCAAAGAAAACACACCAAAAAAAGTAAACTACAGGCCAATCTCCCTAATGCACAGGGATGATAAAATCCTCAATAAAATCTTAGCAAACCACATCCAATAATGCATTAAGAGGATTATACACCATGAACAAGAGGGATTTATTCCAGGTTCACAAGGATGGTTCAACATCCAAAAGTCAATCAATGTAATTCACCACATCAACAAAACAAAGATAAAAATGATGATATCAACAGATGCTGAGAAAGCACTTGATAAAGTTCAACATCCACTTATGCTAAAAGCCCTTGAAAAACTTTGGATAAAAGGAACATATTTTGGGCCTCCCCTGGTGGTGCAGGCGGTTGAGCACAGTGCTGTGAAGCTGTCCACAGCCTCTGCAGCGGCCGGTTCCATCCCAGCCAGCTGGCAAGGGTCCCACATGGTGTGGCAGACCTCTCCTGATTTGCCCACTGCTCCCCTCAGCAGTGTATTTTGTCAGTCTGTCTGTTCTGCTCCCCTCTCTGTGTCTGGTGAATCCTCTCACCCTCCCATGTATCTGGCCTGTACCCCAGTTTTTGTATAAATAAATCTTTAAAAAAAAAAAAGATGCTATGAAAAAGGAACAATCAGAACACAAATGATCTTTAAAAAAAAAAAAGGAACATATTTTTAACATAGTAAAATAACAAAAAAACATATGCCAAACCCACAGCTAGCATTATTCTCAATGGTGAAAAACTAAAGCTTTTCCTGTAAGTCCCACTATAAGACAAGGATGTCTAATCTTACCACTATTATTCAACATAGTATTGGAAGGCCTAGATAGAACAATGAGGCAGGAGAAAGACATAAAAGGAATCCCAACTAGGAAAGAAGTAAAGCTATCATTATTTGCATATGATAGGATAATATATATAGAGAGAACCCTAAAAAAAACCCATGAAAAAAATCCAGTAAACCAGTTTAGTAAAGTGGTAGGTTACACAATCAATACACAAATCAGTTGCATTCCTATATGCAAATAATCAGCCTAAGGAGGAAGACATTAAGAAAACCATTGCTCTTACAATTGTACTGAAAAATTTAAATATCTGGAATAAACCTAACAAAGGAAGTGAAGGGCCTCTACAAGGAAAATTATACAACATTGTTTAAAAAATAGAAAATGACACAAAAAATGGAAAGATATTCCCTGTTCATGGATTGGAAGAATCAATATTATCAAAATGGCCATCTTACCCAAAACAATTTACAAATTCAATGACATTCCAATAAAAATCTCAAAGGTGGGCCTCCCTGGTGGCGCAAGGGGTTAAGTCTCAGCACTATGAAGAGGTTGGTAGTTATTGCAGCATGAGTTCGATCCCCGGCCAGGGAACTGACCCACATGGTGCAGCAGACCTCTCCTCCCTTGCACACTGCTCCCCTCAGCAGTGTATTTCAGTAGATCTGCCTGTTCTGCTCCCTTCTCTGTCTCTGGTGAATCCTCTCACCTCCCCTCCCTATACCTCTGGCTTACACCCCTGTTCTTGTATGTATAAATAAATCTTTAAAAAAAAAATCTCAATGGCATTCTTCAAAGAAATGGAATAAATATCAATGAAACTTGTATGGAATCACGAAAGACCCCGACTAGCCAAAACTGTACTGATAAAAAGGAGAAGAATTGAGGTATTACACTTCCAGGTTTCAAACAATACTACAAAGCCATGATAATTAAAACAGCATGGTACTGGACCAAAAACAGACATACAGACAGTGGAATAGAATTGAAAGCAAAGAAATAAAGCCACACATATATGATCAACTAACCTATGACAAAGGAGCAAAGAATATACACTGGGATAAGGAAAGTCTCTTCAATAAATGGTACCAAGAAAATTGCATTGCCACATGCAAAAGGATGAAACTAGCCTACTATATTACAATACATGCAAAAATAAACTCAAAATGGATAAAAAAATGTGTGTAAGACCTGAAACCATAAAATATATAGACTAAAACACAGGCAAAACATTCCATGACGTAAACTTCATAAACATCTTTGAGAACTCGTCTCTTGGAACAAGGAAAACAAAGGAGAATATAAACAGCTGGGACTACATCAAACTAAAAAGCTTGTCTATGGCAAAAGAGACAGTAAACAAAATGAAGAGATACCCTCCTGGATGGTAGAAAATATTTGCACACAATAAATTTGATAAGGGACTGATATCAAAGATCAGATGGACTATAGGTGTTCTGGTGATGAGAGAACTACGGTGACCACACCTGAGGAGAGAAATCACATACTGTGCAAAAATTAGCAATAATGTAAGAAAAAATATGTAATTTCAAAATTTAAAAAAAGTTTCCAAAAGTATGTTCATTGAAATCTGAGAGATTGGAGTAGGTAGTAAATAAAGATTTCTTCTATCAAAAAAAAAAAAAAAAAGACTAATGGTTAGCAGAACTAAAGCAGGAGTGGTGGTGGGAGAATCAGATAAAAGAGATCACTTGTATGGTGAAGGATGGAATTAGACTCTTAGTGGTGAACACAACATAGTATACATAGTATATATATGCTCATTTACAATGATGGAAAGGTAAACATCAGAAGCCTATGTAATGTAGAAACCGATGTTATTTTGATGAAAACATTTAAAAGCTTCAACTTGATAGTCTTGATAGTCTGACTTTCAATCAGCCTGATTCTATGTGGTGACTGAGATCACTTCATTTGGAACACAATGGTCTGGCATCCCCTCAACAGGCAGCACCTAGCAAGGAAAATAATTTTAGGTTCAATCACAAAGGGTCAAGTGACAACCATGAACAAAAGAATTGTTGACAGTAAAGGTTTATATATACACAACCACTCCTTCAAGACAGAGAGGCAGCTGTTTTTCCGAACACATAGAAACAGTCAAGTAAAATAAGGAAAGAGTGGAAGATCTTCCACATGAAAAGAACAAAATGAAATATCTGAAAAAGACCCTAAAGATAGAAAAAGATAGAAAAAATAAAAGCATTCCAAGCAGAAGTCACAAATATGAACAGTACAATACCTAAACTTAAAATATACTAGAGGGGCTCATCTAGAAGAAGAAGAACACATCAGCAAACTAGGAGACAGGACAATGGAACTCAAGATCACACAGCATCAAAACAATAGAGAATTTTTAAAAGTGAAGCTAGCTAAGGGACCTATGCAGCAAAGGCATGCAGAATAAAAATTTGTATTAAGGGATTTTAGAAGCGAGAAAGAAAAGGGAGAGAAGTCATTTGAAGAAATTATGACTGAAAACACCACTAACATGGGGGAGAGAACAGGCATTCATATCTGGAAAGCATATAGAATTCGAGATAAGGTAAACCAAAGAAACCAAGACATTATAATTAGTGTCAAAAAAAGACAGAATCTTAAAAGTAGCAAGAGAAAAACAATTTGATATTTACAAGTAAATCCTCAGAAGACTGCCAGCAGATTTTTCAGTCTGGTGGCGCAGTGGTGGAGCACTGGGCTGCAAGGCTGCCCACAGCCTCTGCAGCGCTGATTTATTCCCCAGCCGCTGGCAAGGGTCCCACCAAAAAAAAAAAAAAAAAAAAGAATTGATGGAGATAACAACCACAAATGTTGGCGAGGATGTGGAGAAAAAGGAACTCTCCCACAATGCTGGGGAATGCAAACTGGTCCAACCACTATGGAAAGCTGTGTGGAGGTTCTTCAAACTACTAAAAATGGAGCTACCACATGACCCAGCAATTCCACTCCTAGGGATCTACCCACAGGACACAAAAACATTCATTCAAAAGGATACCTGCACCCCTATGTTTATTGCAGCACTGTTTACTATTGTAAGCTATGGAAACAACCCAAATGCCCAAAAATAGATGACTGGATCAAGAAGATGTGGTACATATACACAATGGAATATTACTCAGCAATCAAAAAGGATAACCTTATGCAATTTGCAGCAACATGGATGGAGCTGGAAAGGATTATGGTCAGTGAAATTAGCCAGAAAAAAAAGAAAGTTATTGGATAATTTCACTTATAGGAGGAATATAGGGAAACCAAATAAGGGGGGAATCAGGAAAAAAATAATTATAATAAAAAACCAAAATTAACAGGCAATTATAAATGAGGGACATTCTGCAGGGGAGGGGGAGGGAGAGGGATCAAATTGTTAGGGGGAAATGATGTCCTGAGTTAATCCCATACAGGCTTTGTGGACCCCACCCCCACTCCAGACTAAAGCCATCAAGACATTGGGAAAGACAAATCCCATCACCACCAAAGGGAAGGTGGCTGGGACCTGAGGGTGGAGTTGGGCAGCCAGGTTGGATATAAAAACCAAACACGTGGGCCTTGGGGTCTCTCTCTGGCTCGCGATCGCTCACCTCCTGGCTTCACGGCTCCTGGCTGGCGGCCAACTCTGAGAGCGCCATTTTGGGATTCCTGATCGGCGGATCAGGTAGGACTCATTTAAAACTTTGTCTCCCACTTTTCTCCCAGAGCTGTACATTTCCTCATTTCCCCTTCCCTTGTAAATAAACCTTTTATTAACCTTTTGCGTGTGCCTGCAGTAGAGCATTGATAAGTCCTTTGAAGCGCGCGGGTGAGGACCCACAGTCAGGCACCCCGTTTTGTATCGGGGTTGCTCTACAACAAAAGCAGGGGAGGGAAGAACACGCAGGATTATGGTGATGGTGCATGGGGGAATTGGTGGTGGGAATTTATAGGGACCACACCTGAGAGGAGAAAGTATACATTGTACAATAATGAAAAATGACGTAAAATATATATAAAATAAAATTAAGTTAAAAAATAGTTGAAAATCCACCCCCACAAATAAAAGAATTAAAGGGGAAATAGTTTTTCAGAACAGCAAAATCTAAAAGGGCTGATCTCCACTAAACTGGCCTTACAATAATTATTATAGGTACTTCTTTTTTAAAAAAAAAAATTTATTTATTTATGCATTCAAGAACTGGGGTACAGGCCAGAGATGTGGGGGATAAGAGGATTCACCAGAGATAGAGTGGGGAGCAGAACAGGCAGACTGACTGAAATACACTGCTGAGGGGAGCAGCGGGCGAGACAGGAGAGGTCTGCTGCGCCATGTGGGTTTCTCCCTGGCCGGGGATCAAACTCATGCTGCCGAGGCTGCAGATTGCTTCATAGTGTGGTGCTTAAGCCCTTGTGCCACCAGAGAGGCCCCAACTTCTTAAAGCTAATCAGTGAGAGAGAGAGAGAGAAAGTGTGTGTAAAGACTCACCAGTTTAGGTAAATATGTAGTAAAGATATTGGATTAATTATTTATAAAGCTAGAATGAGAGTTAAAAGACAAAAGCAGTAAAACTAACTATAATAATCAGTCAAAATAGGGCCTCCCCGGTGATGCAGCAGATTGAGCACAGTGCTGTGAAGCTGTCTGCAGCCTCTGCAGCCCAGGTTCAATTCCCAGCCGGCCAGGGAGATTCCCACATGGTGCAGCAGACCTCTCCTGTCTCGCCCGCTGCTCCCCTCAGCAGTGTACTTCGGTCAGTCTGCCTGTTCTGCTCTGCGTCTGGAGAATCCTCTCACCCTCTCACGCCTCTGGCCTCTACCCCAGCTCTTGTATAAAAATAAATAACTCTTAAAAGAGATAAACAAAATAAAATTATGTGAAATGTAAGATTAAAAACAGAACATGGGTGGGGTGAATCTTAGAATGTGTTCAAAGATAAGCTATGTCAACTAAAAATAAAATGTTGTATATGTAGGGTGTTACATGTGAACCTTAGGGTAGTCGCAAAGTGATCTATAGTCAATACACAGAGCTAACGAGAAAGGAATGTAAACATGACATAAAAAAGTCATCCAAGACTAGAGAAACAGAACCACACACCAAACAAACAAAGCCTTAGAGAACAACAAAAGTGACAATGAGTACATACTACCAATAATTACCTCGAATATAAATGGACTAAACTATCTAGTGAAAGACACAGAGTGGCTGAAATGGCTAAAAAACAAGATTCCTGTATATGTGGCCCATAAGAGCCTCACTTCATGTATGAGGACACAGAGAATGAGAGTGGCAAGGGACAGAGAGTGTGGCGTGAGGCCTGCAGAGTGAAGGCGCCAGGCGTGCCCCTCCACGTTCTCACAACCAGGCTGCAGCAGGGCAAAGCCTGAAGGAAAAGGGACAACTGCAGCGCATGCTAGGCGCCCTGGTGCGGCGGGAAGCGAGAGGGGAAAATTAAGTGAACTGTTTTTACTGTAAATACAGCCATAAAAGATACAGCTGTTGACCCAGGGACACGTGAAAACATCGGGGACTCTTGGGACACGGCACTGCATGGATAAGGGACAGAGCCGGCTCTCAGAACAGAGGGTGCATTGTTGAGAGAGAACAGAGGGTGCAGGGGTGGGGGTGCAGGTGAAGATTACTGGATTGCTGGCTTGAGCCAGAAGCTCTCAATATAGAACAGCTGGAGCCTGAAGGGGTGGGGAGAAACAGGTAGGACCATCCACGTGTCTTCACAGAAGTGTCTTCATAGAAGAGGCTGCTATTCCCAGCAAGGCTGGAATTTCAAAACACCCCCCACTGCCCCTCTCACCCCAGAGCTAAAACCAAAACAACAAATGAACACTTGCATAAACTAGAGTTTAAGCACCTGTTAATAACAGGAACAAACATCCCAGGATGAGTCTTTGTGTTGGAAAAGGAAAGAGAGCAACCCCTGGACTGTGAGCCCCTATCACTACAATCCATGCCCAGTGCTGCATCTGGTGCTCACAAATAGCCTAGAAGCGGAAGCTGACACAGATTATAAGACAGTAAACCCGAGGAGCTGACCTAGAGGAGGGGAATCACTGTGGCCCCCTACCACACTACTCTGTGGCCCCCTACCACACTACTCTGATACCCACAGCACAGCAGGAAGCTGGAAACCCAGACACTGGAGGGGATCCTTTGGCATCCTCAGGATCCATTCCTTATTTACCTACTACCCTTTGCCAGTGTCAGTTTTCCAATTATTTCAACTGTTGTAAAGGCAATAGTCTAAAAATCTATCCCTTATTCCAATCCATTACGACTGAAAATGAAGAGGACCTCCCTGGTGGCCTAGCGGTTAAGTCTCAGTGCTCTCACCTCTATGGCCTGAGTGCACTTCCCAGCCAGGGAGCTAACCCCACCAGAACAGCAGACCTCTCCTGCCTCGCCCGCTGCTCCCCTCAGCAGTATGTTTCGGTAGATCTGCCTGTTCTGCACCTCTGGCCTATACCCAAGTTCTTCTACACAAAATTTTTTTTTTTAAAAAAGAAAGACTAAAAATGAAGGGTTAGGACATATCACAAATGCTGGTGCAAACAAAAACAAAAAACCCCCAAGAGGAGTCTCAATCTAGCATAACTGCAGCAAACAACTGAAGAGGGGTCATGCTAATGGTTATAACATTCTTATAGAATGAAAAAAAAAAAATAAAACAAACAGAATAAAGACCAACAAAATACGAGGTAGCTGCAATCCTAAGATATAGAGCTAAGAATTACTATAACTGAATTTAAAAACACAGTGAGGGTCTCAGGGCCGACAAACAGAAGCAATGGAGAGAATTAATAAATTCTAAAGCACAATGCTGCAGAAAACACAAATAGAAAACCACAGAGTAAAAAAGAACTTAAAAAAATGGTAAGTGTAAGAACGCTTTGGCACAACCTGATGAGAAATAACATCTGTGTCATGGGGTCCCAGAAGGAAATGAGAAAAAGACAATTTTTGAAAGAAATAACGAAATAACTGCTGAAAACCATCTTAATCTGGGAACTGAACCAGACATTATGACCCTTGCAGTCAAAAGAGTCCAAACAAAATAATACCACACAGACACACCACAATGAAGTTGCTGAAGGCCAAGGACACAATACGAAAAAAAAATCAAGCAAAAACAAAAATTAAAACAAAAAAAGGGTAACCTATAGGGGAACACCAACCAGATTTTCAAGGACTTTTCAGTAGAACTATTGCAGGCATGTAGGGACTTGGCAGGAGATATTTAAAGTACTTAAAAACATTTCCAGTCTAGAATTCTTTGCACTACAAGTCTCTCATTCAAGACGAAAGGAAGAGTAAGGAGTTTCACTGAAAAAACGGAAACTAAAAAAATCTATCAGCACCAAACCACATGTGAACAAAGTCTTAAAGCAGTTATAAAGCAAAAGGACAATGAGTCTAGAGGTGACAGTCACCTTCATCATTCAAAGTGGAAGAGGCGGCAGAGAGTAACAATGCGGCCCATCAGAAAAAGCCAGAGACCAGCCCGCTCGATGGGTCACACAAATAGTCCATCACATGGTAACCTCAGCAGGACCTTTAAATGAAAAGCGAGAGAAAGGAACTTAAGAGAAGGAACACATAAGGCAAAGGAAATGGAATCTTCGGGGTCCTGGATTCTTTGCTCTCTGACTTTCCACTGGCATTCAGGTTCTCAAGGATGTGCTCTACTCCCGGCCCAGAGTCAAGTCCATGGGTCTCTCTCCCTGGACATCCATAATGACTGGAACCGTACTCCTATGGATGCTTGCTGGGGGAGTAAGGATGAGGACTATTGGAGCAAGTGGTTTGGGAGGAGAAACTGTAGGGTAGACCCATCTTCCTGAGGTGGCAAGAGGATATTTGTACCAAAGGCTTGGGTTCTCAGGAAGGCAACATTCCCAACAGCTATTAGTGGTGGCTGCACGGGTGGGGTGTTCTGAGGCTCCTGCGTTCTCAGGTAGACTCCTTAAGGAGCAAAGGGACAGATGGCCTGGGCTACTCAAGTGAGCCCCAGCACCACTGCTGTGGTGCCCAGCAGGGGGCATTAGTGGCCACTCTGGTCATGATGTGGCATGGTAGATTAGAGGGCACTGGGGATTCAGGGCCCTGCCTGTCAGAGGTGGAGTCCCAAAGCCGACTATGGACAGACAATACTAAGATTTGTCTTCCAGCCTTGTCCTGGTCATCTGGGGTTCCTAAGTTACCCTTACATTGATTGTTGGTACTGCATGGATTTTAATACCAATATTTGTTGTGAGCCAGCTTATGAGACCAAAGTTATGCATTTTCTCATTCCAAAGAGTGTTTTCTATGCCCCTATTCAGCACACACCTAGTTGAGATGAACAGAACTTAGTCCTTGTACTCAATAAGATAAGAAATGTTTGCTAAGAACTATAAATATTTAGGGCAGAGTGTAAAGCACTGCAAGAGACACAGAGAGGAAGTGTGATGGTGGTTTGTGAAGGGAAAGACCATTATTGATGGGCAATTAAGGAAGACAATGGCAGAAAAGTTCTTTTAAAAGGGTGCAATGTCCCCTGTGTTTATTGCCACACTATTTACAATAGATAAGATAGGGAAACAACCCAAATGCCCAAAAATAGATGACTGGATCAAGATGACATGGTATATATACATAATGGAATACTATTCAACAATCAAAAAGATAAATTCATGCCATTCACAGCAACATGGATGGAGCTAAAAGGGATTATGCTCAGTGAAATAAGCCAGAAGGAAATAGAAAAATATTGGATGGTTTTACTTAAAGGAGGAAAAGAGGGGAACCAAATAAGGGATCAGGAAAGTAAAATAATAAACAACAAAATTAGCAGGCAACTATAAGTTAGACACATTCTGCAGGGGATGGGGAGGGAGAGGAATCAAAACAAGGGAGAGAGGTGCATAAGGGACTATGGTGATGGGGCACAGGTGAACTGGTGGTGGGAATTTTGCAGGGAATACACTTGAAAGGAGAAAGCATACAAGCATGCATTGTACAAAAATGAACACTTATGTTATAAATTTAAAAAATATAATAAAAGTGTGCAATGTTTTAGATTTTTTTAAATTTGAAGTTTTCACCTTACAGATGACTGGTAGCAAGAATAGTGAACACCGATGCAGGCTGGCTTCAGAGCATCAGCCAGTTGCATGAGAGTCTATGATGAATGAAATAGGATAATAATTGGAGGGGAAACATGTTTGGAAACATATTTTTGGAAGAGTTAGGGTGCTCCTCTCAGAATCAGGGGAGCAGCAGATGTTTATAAGCAGGAGATTCTGGATGAAAAGCAAAGAGCTGGGTTTTATGACTTGCTGTCCTTTCTGAGAAGATGAAAAACTTTAAAAAGCACCTGCTGAAATTTAGTTCTTATATAACATGATCCTTCATCGTCGATAAAGAGAATCTGTTACTTCCAACCAAAAAATCTGATAATTTCATTTGTCTCAGAGCGCAAATCACTTAGTCTGAGCGATGCTTCTCAAACTTGATTGTGCATAAGTATCACCTGGAGACCTAACTAAACCATATACTGCCTGCCTCTCTCCCAGAATTTCCAGAACAGTTGATGCAGATGCTGCTGATCTGTGGATTATACTGAAAACCTGATTAAACTTCCTACCGGACCTTTCTCAGTAACCCCACTGGATGGCAGCAGAGAGCACCACAGACACCACATTGACAAAATCTGTAGTCTTTAAAGGATGCTCAGGGCTGTCTCCTGTAAGTTTTCAATAAAGGTCTTTGTTACCAAATGACCATGCAAACCCACCAGTGTCAAGCTCCATACCAGTCAAGAATTCATTGTAGAAGGGAGTGTTGGGTAGCTTGGATATCATTCCTTTTCCAAGATGTGTCCACTTCAACCCACCCCAATTACCCTATGCCAGGACCTCAGACCTCTCAACAAATCCTCTCCCTAGGATTGGATTAAATTTAATAACTTTCAAGGTAACTCCCAACAAAGTCTAAGATGAACTAGGGCTTGGAACAGGGACCATGAGTGTACAGAATGGATGGGTGAGGCTGTGGCTGTGGAGTCCCCTGACCACCTTGAACCAGATCACACAGAGAGGATAGTCCCAACTGAGACTTGAGGTTGGAAGTGACAACTAGTTCTGCTTCAGTCCCCTCTCTCTTGCCTTCTTATACTCATCTTTTCTTAGGCATATATGTAGTTTCATCCTGTCCACACTTCTGTAGACATCATGGGAATTTCAGAATTGATCTTGACATAGAAGTGAGTCTATGTTCTACCCTGAGATCATGTGACCCCAGTCAAATTGTCTCCTCCCTTGCTGAGGGTAGCTCTTTGTCAGGAAGTGATTTATGACTGTTTTAATTTTCTTAGAATTACAGTTCTTTGCTTCAATTCCAATGTTGGACATGGTTTTGAGTTAACCCCCTCTACTAGGCCATCCCAGTCACCCTGCCTCATCCTGAGTGAAGGTTTCTCACTGGAAGCACAGCTTCAGGGAGACCCCCCCAGCAAGCCCACAGCACCATCATTGCCCTAACATCTGCTTCATGGTTTTGAAATGATGGCAGTCTGTTCTCTCTCCCAGAGAAGGGACACCTCAGGGAGGACTATCACAGTCCCCCTTAGTGTCTGCTTCACTCAGCACAGCCCCTATCACAGTGCAGGGACTTAGTATTTGTGAATGAAACAGAACTTCACAATTCTGGAATATCCACAAGGGCAGTTCGTGTTTATGAACACGCCTTCCTTCTTCTGTAGAAGCCAGTTCTCTATGCCTGAGAGGACATCCTCCACAACAGGAACTTTTTTTTTTAATTTCTGTGGGAAAAGTCATTTATTTATTTTTATTTCATACATTTTTTATGTCATTTTTCATTTTTGCACAATGTATGCATTTTCATCTTGGTTATAGCCCCCATACAATTCCCACCCCTTTTGCCCCCCTTGTTTTTTTTTTTTTTTTAAAGATTTATTTATTTATTTATACAAGCACTGGGTACAGTCAGAAGCATGGGAGGGTAAGAGAATTCACCAGAGCCAGAGCGGGGAGCAGAGCAGGCAGAAGGACCGAAGTACACTGCTGAGGGGAGCAGCGGGCGGCAGGAGAGGTCTGCGTACCATGTGGGACCCTTGCAGGCAGCCGGGGATCGAACCGGCGCTTCAGAGGCTGCTGGGCAGCTTCAAAGCCCAGTGCTCAACCACTGCGCCACCAGGGGAGGCACTGCCCCCCCTTGTTTTGATCCTACTCCCTCCTCCCCCTCCCCCACATGTAGTGTATCTCTGGTTTATAGTTGCTTGATTTTGGTTTTTAACTTCTTTGAAAAGATAGTCTTTGTAAAATACTGTTTTTTTTCCATCACAATAAGTAACACACAATTATTTCCCCTCAACATCAACATCAATGTGTATGTTAATTTCCTCTGAAAATGGCTGGGCATGATCACTCCTCAGAGAAATCATGTACCCGTCTCTCTCACTCACACTGTCAGTTTATATTCCCACGTGTTCTCTGTGTGAACTTTTTATTATGTCTACTCACCCTGGATGAAAGACATCAGATTCTGTGGATAAACCCCTTTTAAGGCCCAACTCCTAGGAGAGCCAGGTATTTCCCAAGCCTGAGCAGTCCAGAGTCCTAGTTCATAGAAACTCTGTGGTCCTTCTAAGGCCAAGGTGACTTCCTTGTTTAAACTCATATTTAGTTTCTGCCTCTAATGCAAATACACATCTGCAATACTACCCTACAACACCTACTGGTGTAACCCATCTGCATGCTTGCTGGCCTAGCACTGTATCATTCTGAGAGCTCTAGTATTCCAACCAGCTACCAGCCTGGAAATAAAGCAATTCAAATACCCAGAAACAGTGGGCTGGCCTGTTGTCACTGCCCTGTTTCCCTGTCATAATGATTCATCAGAGAGGAACTTCTGTCTAGTCATTTTTCAGACAATCTCACCCTCTATCTAAATATCTCTAAAATAAAATTTTATCAAAAATAACCCAGGCTGTGACTCTCCATTATATTCTTAAAAGTTTTTTGGATGTGGAAAGATGACATCTCTGACATTTATCAGTATCTAATTTTATGAATTTCTCAAGTTCTGCTTGATTGTAACCTGACTATATGCCATTTTGTTAGCATGAACTTAGTAACTGCAAATAGTAGCCACGATGTATGGAGTGGTATTACATGCTAGAAACCATGGATAGCATATTACAAACATTACCTCATTTGATTCTTAAAGCAGCCCTGTCAGGTATGTATCTGGCATCATAGTCCAAAGAAGGAAGATGAGAGAGACATGAAGTGTCTCACCAAAATGACACAGTTAGACTTTTGGTTAAATGTGGCATGTTGAGTACACTCAGTTATTACTACCTCTTCCTGAAACCCCATTAAAATGACACTTGAAATTTTTTAAGGCCATAGAATAATAAAAGAGGATAGTAAACATCAATCAAATTGAGAAGCTGGGTAGAAATGGAGAAGTGGTAACTTAACAGGCCAGAGAATGAATGATGAACCTTAGGAGACTTTGAGGGAAGCTTGAAATTTGCAGAATCCTCTGAAAATGGGTATGGATATGACTTACAGCCAGGATTATTGACAGTTTGTAATTGAAACAGACCCACTTGGATTCTCTCCCAGAAATTTTGATTTCTCTGGAGATTGGTTTTAGTAAGTGGCATTGAAGAGCACAGGGGTGCTATGCTATCCTGGGAGTGACAGTCTAGACACCGAGGATCAAGACCCTGGCCCTTCCACCAGTTGATTTGACAGCTGGGTTGATATCTTCCATACGGGAGCCTAGAGAATTTCTTTCTGAGGAAGATGTCTGGCTCAGGGCATGGAATTTATACTAAGGATTTAGAAACCTCCAGTAAAAGTGCCTAGTCATTTCCCTGCTGCACCCCACAGCCCAGGGGCCTGCCTCCACACAAAGGACTATCCACCAGTCAGTTAGAAACTGGTTCTTAAATATGAGTGGACAGTCAAGTGCCATCAACATTTGAGAAAACCTCTAATATCAAAGAAATAGAGACAATAATAAAAACCCAGAAGAACTTGGAAAGAAATAGGCAATATAAAGAAACAACTACCATGGCAATAACAAGGTCTTGTGATTGATGATCGGAGAAATTAAGAGCACTCAAGCACAGGAATTTGTAATAAGGGAGCATTCAGAGAATGGAAATGTCAAAGTTTGGCACAACAAAGCAAAAACACAGTTATAAACCAGAGACATCCTGCAGGGGAGGAGGCGGGAGAGGGATCGGAGGGAGGGAGAAGCACAGGGGACTGAGGTGATGGTGCACGGGTGCCTTGGGGAAGGAAACTCTATGGGGACTACATCTGAGGGGGTTGGGGGAGGAGGAAAATATTGTTTAAAAATGAACAATGATGTAAAAAATTTAAAAAATTAAAAATAAAAACAAAAAAAAAAGGAAACATCAAAGTTTGGAAGGAGAAAAATTCAATAGAAGGGTTAGAAAAAAGTTAAGGAAGTCAAGAGAGCACAAAATCATAACTGAGATGGAAAGTAGGAGATAAAACATAACAGAATTATAAGATTATCCAAGTGGTCCAGTGTCCAAAAAATAGGAGTGCCAGAAAGTGGGAACAAAGACTATGGAGGGGAGTAGAGCTCAAAGATGGAACTCAAGAAATTTCCTCAGCTCTTAAGGATGATGTGAAGGAAGAGTTCTGCAGAGCTCCATACACAATGCGTGAAAACAGACCCAAACAAGTCATGTAATCATAGAATTCCGCCAAGGACAGAGAGAAGACTTGAAAGACTTGTGGGGGTGGGGAAGAGACCATCAGAATGGTATCAGGCTTCAAAAACAACATTTGATGGTCAGAAGTCATGAAGTAATCTTTCAAATTCTATGAATGATTTCTCATGTACCCAGAATTTTTTAAACATCCGAACCATCAATCAAGATAGTCTTAGAAATACAGTCTTGAACATGTTCATTCCTGCTTACTGCTGGGTGTGTTTCTCCAAAATTAGAGAATTATCCAAGAAAAATGAAGACAGAGAAAGTAAAGAAGTCGTTGAGCCTCCCTGGTGCGCAGGGGTTAAGATCTCAGCTCTATCAAGCCATTGCCAGCTAGTTGGCCTGAGTTTAATCCCTGGCTTAAATTCAATCCCAACAGGGAGCCAACCCACATGGCACAGCAAACCTCTCCTGTCTCCCCCACTGCTCCCCTCAGCAGTGTATTTCAGTAGATCCACTTGTTCTGCTCCCCACTCTGTCTCTGGTGAATCCTCTCACCTCCCCCTGCACCTCTGGCCTACACCCCAGTTCTTGTGTGCATATATAAATAAAAATAAATCTTAAAAAAAAAAAAGGAGTCAATTCATCTCCTGAGACACATCAAGAATCCCCAGGATGGCTCTGTGGGCCTAGATGGAGAACAACCAGTCACTGTTAGAGCAGGAGTTTAAAGGGTTCTGCCAGAAAGGGGGTGGAGTGTCTCCAGAAAGAAGATGTCATTGATAAAGGACCAAATGAGCTTGGTTGAACTGATATTGCTACTTTGGAAGGAAATTTAGTTGAGTTATAAGTATATAGAAAGTTAAATAAATGAAGAATAATTGTAACTCCAGGAAAAACAATAAGTTGCAAAAGAAACCACTATGTAATGCGCTTTATGACTGAGGAATCTTATAGCCATAGGGTATAAGCACCAACTATTGATTTAACCAAAATTACGATATCTATTTGGAGAATGGGGAAGGGAGACGTGAACTGGGAGATTTAAGAAACTGAAAGCTTAGCTTTCATATGGAAAGTCTGCAGATAAGATCTAAAATCTAAACAAAATATAGATATAGCCATGTAAATGTTTAGTTGTATAGAGAAAAATACCAGAGGAAATAGCTAAAAGAACTAAAAATGGTTGTGGCTAGAGAGTGGAACAGGATCAGAGGATGGAGCAGAAGATGATGCTTTTCATTATAAAACTGGAACCCTTGGACTTTTAAAGTCATTAGTATATGCAACTTCGATTTCTTTTTAATTGTCAACAACTAGTAATTACAGTATTTGTACAGGATTGCCTTGTAAGCCCAACCTCTTTCTATTATCTCAATTTTGCCCTCAATTGAATAATGAATATTTGTCTTGAGACTCTGGTTTTCTTTAATTTGTGCAACTGATCCAACAATCTTCACCTCCATGAGTGTATGGTCTGTTTATTCTGCTGACCACTGTACGCTCAGTGCCCAGTGACCACCTGGAGCAACTAGGCTCCCACAAACATTTGCTTGGTATTAGGTCCATTTTCTAAATGTCTAAATGTGCTGGTTTTAATTCTTGAGCATCCACTTCCCTCTTAAAGGCTGTCTCTGTCCTGTACACAGACATGCACATACAGAAACAAATTACAACTATGATCCCCTAGGGAGCTCAGCATCTGAAGTCTGGGGACTTACTGCTCAAACCTTCTTGGCTTTTCAGAGAAGGCCCCTACCTCCATGCTGCCCCAATTGCCCATATGACTGCAATGAGGATGACTACAGCAATGGCTGGCTGGGTCCCCTTGGGGAGGTCCTGCTAGAGCCAAGTCTGGTTCATAACTTAATATTATTAGATACTATCTTATATTTTAAATGAGTGACATAGGATCTTTCTTTTCTGTCTACCCTTTTTCTTTCCAGCCTGTCCTTCCTTCCTTCAATCAACATAAATTGAGCACCTACTACTCAGTATGCACAGGGATGGAGGTGGGTAAAGAGAAACCCCCAAAACAAAAAGTGATTAATATTGTCCTTGCACCAAAGAGCTCAGATCAAGTAATGGAGTTTAGCATACAGTCAACTCCCCAATTAGAACAAGGTACAGGAAGAGATAAAACTGGTGAAGGGTGTAGTAATGCATTGTAAGGGGGAAAGGATACCAATGGGGTGTCAGGGAAGACTTAATGGGCATCTTGGGGCTCACAGGAGAGGTAAGACTCTGGCTAGAGGGTGGACAGCCACAAGCCCTCGGTGACAGTTAAGAGGAAATAGCAGGCACACAGAACCGAGGAACTCCTGTAGGCCATCCAAAGGGGTCATGAGTCCTTCTCTGCCCTTCTTCCTGAAACAGGACATGGTGAGAATCTCGAGTGACCCAATTACTATCTAGAAGAGGAACCAGACTGATGACGGTGAGTCCTGGAGGATTCTGAGTGAAGCCAGGCTATTAGGCTCAGGTTGACTGCAGACGCCTAAACCTTACTGGGATCACTGAGTGATAAGAAACACTTGCTGCAGGGTTGAGATGTGTCTCAAAGGAGAAGGGGACTTGAGCCATAGACAGGGCACTTGAGAGAACCTTGGAAAGTTCTCATCACTTTCCTGTGCTTCCTCCTGCCTGTATCTATTTGTCCTGCCTGATTCTAAATAACCACATTTGTACAAGTAAGCAGGTGAAAGTAATTTTGAAAATAAATTTTTATTGCAGAAACATAGCTTTACAACATTGAATGTTTCAGGTATACAGTATTATTAGTCAACATCTGTAAACACCACCACTACCCAATGTCGGGTAGAAAACAGCCGCTGAGTTTGCACCTAAGTGAAACTGCTAGGCAGATACTCGGGAGGGCACGCAATAAACCCAGTTTGAGTGTCAAGATTTAGAAGATAGGTCTCAGTGGGAAACACATGATTTTTGTGGGGCTTAAAGGGGGCCACCTAATGAATGAAGTTTAGGTTGCTGAGCTCAGGGTGCTGAGGTGCCCCCTGAAAACTCCCAGGCTGCATCCACAGTCACGCCCTGTTGGGTGCTGGGCTGGGTGATCTTTAAGGGTATGTTCAGAGATGGCATTTGCTGTGTTAGAACAAATGCAGGGCTTACCTAGCAGCGGGGACAGTGCTGACGGGGTTTTAGGAAGGGCTCCCAATCCTGGCTCCTCTTGTTAGCAATGTAGTTTCTAGGCCCGGTGCATACTGAGTGCTTGGAACGTGACTAGTCTAAGTTGAAATGTGCTGAGTGTAAAATACACCTTGGATTTTGAAGACTTAGAACTCCCAAAATACATTACAGCTCATCACTAGTTTAGTATTATTAACAGCAACATTATTAATAATGTTGAAATATTTTAGATATGTGGGCTTACATAAAGTATATTATGGAATACTATTTGGCTATTAAAAATGATCTTGTCATTTTTGAATACTTTGATGGACCTTGAGTAGATTATGGTGTGAAATAACTCGATGGAGAAAAGTAAATACCATATGATTTCACTCACGTGTGGACTATAAAGACACAAATGAACAAACAAAACAAAAACCAAGACAAATACATGGAACAGATTGTTAGTTACCAGAGGGGAGGGGGTTAGGTGAAACAGGTAAGGGCATCAAATGTATGGTGATGGATGAAAACCTGACTTTTGGTTTGTGAGCATGTTGTGGTGTTTACAGATGTTGAATAATAATACTGCACACCTGGAACATACAACATTGTAAACCTATGTTTCTGCAATAAAATTTTTAAATTTAAAAATAACGTTCACCTATTTGTTCAAATGTGGTTATTTAGAAAAATTAAAAATTGCAAAAATGGCTCACATCACACCAATCTAGACTCTAGACTTAATGCACTGTCTTGATTGAAAAGAACAAAATCATACAGACTTGATGGCACTCTAGAAAGTTGAGCTGTTCATGCATGGCAATATATTAGCCTCCATTCAGTTTTAATTAAGCAACAGCTTGTCCTCCAGCATACCAAACCCTGGCCTGATCCACAGCAGTCTACCAGCCACTTTTTTGTAATCCTTCAGCCCTTCACCCAGGTGGAAGATGAGGACAAGTTCCTGACATGAGGCCCAGATACCCCTAAGGGCCCACTGATGTTCTCAGGAGAGCTGCAGGCCATTACTTGACAGAAATTCCATAGCTTCTCATGTGCTCTGCATTGGCTGATAAGATCATTGACTCCTGACTTGGGGCATCTATCAATCCTTTCAGGCAAATTTGCTCATCTCAGCTAAGGCCCGAAATTTCAATTGCAAATCTCTGATTAATGGGCATGTTGAAAACAAATCAATTACTCATTACAATGTTATTGCATAGACAACATCTTTCTGAATGTGCTAATCTTAGAGAATGTTATTCACAGGTGCCCTTGGTGATGGAAAGTTTGGGAACAAGTGATTGTATTCCTAGTTTTTGTATGGTTTATCTCCACATTTTGTTGGTAAGTGATAGTTTCCCTTAACTCTCCCCAGAGATCCATCCTTGACTTGTACCTCCCTCCAAAATTCAAAGAATTTCGAGATTTGGAAGACTTCCATCACTTTACGATGTTGGATGATGCACAAGCTGTCATCACTGTCAAGGCCCCATGACCAACCTCCACACTCCTTGTTCAGCCCCACTTACCCCACATATTGGAATGCACTGAATTTTAAACTATCCCTTTTCCAAGAAGTCATAGTTGTAATCACAAGAGTCTTTGCTTATGTGGCTGCTTTGCAAGCCTCTATGACATTCACAGAACCAATACTTCACCCTCATCGAAGCCACAGGCAGTTGAGCCTTCCCAGGGTGCCATACCCGACTCTCCTTGACCGCCTGCACTTCTAGTCCCCACCCTTAGGGAAGGCAGCACAGGTCAGTAGTTAAGTGCATGTGGGCTGCCTGGGCTGTGTTCCCACACTGTCCTAGTGCTTGTGAGACTGTGGGAGAGTTACTTCCTCTTTCCAGAACTCAATTTCCCTATTTGTAAAATACGTCATTAGGAAGGATGTGCTATATGAATTTATATGTATATAGACATATGTGACAAGTGGGTAAATCTTTCTAGTGTCTGGTTCATAGATTGCTATCATCAACTTTTATCTGGTGTCACTTGTTGACTCCTCTCTTCACACCTGCCTTCCTCCCTTTGCCACTGAGGCTGCTCAGAGAAAGTCAAAGGATCACACTGTGCTACAGAGTCACCATCCACCCTCACTGCATCTCCCCAAGGCCTGGTCATCGCTGAGAGTGACAGAGAGTGTGTATGTTTTATCTACAAATACGTGTGTTAGCATACTTTCTTGGGCAATAGCATCACTGAGATATAATTAACTTATAATTACTCCTAATTTATAATTCGCCTATTTGAAGTGTACAATTAAATGTTTTTAGTATATCCAGAGAGTTGTGGCAGCCATCACCACAATCAATTTTATAACATTTCCCAATTCCCCAAAGAAACCTACACCCTTTACAATCAATCTTCATTTTTCTAAGCTCTAATTTTTTGTTTCTCTAGATCTGCCTATTGTGCACATTATATATACACATGGGACTGTACAACCTGTGGTCTTTTGTGACTGTTTCATTTAGCATACTATTTTCAGGGTTTCTGTACTATTTTCAGAGTTTCAGGTTGTAGCATGTACCAACACTTTATTTCTTTTTATGACCAAATAATATTCCATTGTTTGAATAGTTATTCATTTATCAATTGGGGGATATTTGGGTTTTCACCTTTTGGCAATTATGAATAATGTTGCAATAAGCATTTGTGTACAACTTTGCAGGTGGTCATAGGTTTTCATTTCTCCTGGGTATATAATGGAATGGAATTGCTGGGTCCTATGTTAAAACTATACTTAACCTTTGAGGAACTGCCTATTTTCCAAAGTGGTTGCGCTATTTTACATTCCCACCAGCAGTATAGAAGGGTTCCAATTTCTCCACATCCTTGCCAACACCTGTTTGTCCCATCTTTTTTATTATGGCCTTCCTACTGTATGTGAAATAGTATTGTGGGTTTGATTTGCTTTTCCCTGATAGTTGATATCGAGCAGCCTGACAATCACTTTATCCATTGTTTGCTTCTTATCTCTTAGGTTCCCACTGTGGGTATTCCAATCATTTCCCAAACGCCATGCAGTCAATTCCACCCATCCTCTCATCTCCAGAGATCCCATCTCTTTTTTTCTGAAACATCTTCACGCACTATTTCAACAGCCAACAATTATTTCTTGACCCTCTTTTGTGTGGCACGTGCAGATGCATGGGAAAGACAACTGAATAAGCCACATTCTTTGACTTCATTCCTAATTTGTTCATGGTTTTGGGACGAAACTTAAAGTCTAGTTGTAGCATGCCACCAGGGGAGTCCTCTGCTTAAAATGTTTTAGTTACTTCTAGTGCCTTTGGGATAACATTTTATGGCAAATTCATGATAACCAAGGTTCTGTGTTTATGAATGTTAGGTCAGCCCTGCTACCCTCCCCACCATTTGTCTGCCTTACATCTGCTTGTATTTGAAGCTCAAATGGATAAGTATTGATATTTTGTGCAGCCCTGCCTCTATTTCCCATTTCTAGACCATAAGCTTCACCAAGGCAGAGGCTGATTTTTATGCATCCTTGCATTTCTACAGCCCTAGGACAACAGTTGGTACATGGAAAATACTAGTGAACAACACAATGGACACGTTTGCCATTGAATTGGTAAGTGAATAGACTGTTTACTAACTGAATGAAGGTGTGTGGTCAGCCAAATGGTGTGATTTATTTTAAGCTATAGTGACTAAGGGGTGGCTTCTATTCTGATCCCCTTTTCAAACTGTCCAAACAGAATGATATGGCCAGCTGAACTGAGACTTTAGTCAAGTGTTTGTCAAGTACTTCTGACAAATAGGCTTTTAAGCAAAATGAAATAAAGTGACATGGTCTAAAATCCCCACAATCAAATATAAACAAGTAGAACAGCATTATAATAGGGGAGCCTTGCTCAGATTTGGAAGGCAGGCTGGAGAATTCCAAGAGTCCAGTCATGGTGCATTTTCCCTTCACCCCCATATGTGAAGGACAAAGGTCTCTCTCCACTCAGGACAGGAAAATGTTTCTACCCTGGTTTTTTTTTTTTTTTTTAGGGAGGGGGTCAAGAGGGAGGAAGTGGGTTTCCAGTGGGGTGTCTGCTAGCCCTGTGGGAGACAGGATGTGGGAGAGCCAGGCACTCAGCCCCCTCTAATCGGGCTGTTTCCTATTCTCAGTGGTATATGTGATCCAACAGTGATAAATGCATTGTCCTGAAATTTAAATTGGGGAGGAGGAAACGCCTGGCATTTATGATATGTCTGTCTGGATATTCTCTGAGAATGTTGTTTGGGGAGATGATAAACATGGTGAAGATAGTTTTTTCAGAGATCTCTGTGAAGATAATGTCCTGATGAAAGAGCTAAGAGACACTGTGATATTCTGAGTAGGACACAGGTCTCAGAGCCAGGCTGAGATTGGCCTAGATCTTCCCCCAAACCCCTCCCTTTTGTCCACACACTGACCTACAATGTACCCAGCCTGTGGCCTCAGCCCTCCCCACGCCTCCATACTGCAAAGGGCTGATGGCTCCCCCAGGATGCCCTCTCATGGCCACAACTAGCCACAGCTGTTGCTCCCTGAATCCTCTTCTCCCTGAAACAGAATGACCAACTCTTTGCTAATAGGTCAGAGAGAAAAGGCTATAGGAGACCCTCTCTACTCCCTTATGAAGTACTTGCCATGAGCCAAGTGTCTTTTATCATGAATTCATTCATTTAATCCTAATAACCCAAAAGGCAAGGATAATTACCATTTTATAAGTTGACACACTAAGGCTCAGAGAAGGCAGTTGATTATCCTTTTAATGGGTATTTCGAGGACTTGAATACTTAGTCTGACACAGAGAGCTCATTTTACTCAGTATATTCTGTTTCCTTCCTGCTACTTGCCAGGCCCCACTTGAATGTTTGTTACAACAGAGATACATAAGGCAGCCCTACCCTTGAGGAGTTCCTGGTTGCACAGAGAATGAGGAAACACTGGGAGAACCACTGCATGGCAGTGATGAGAGGGGAGGAGCTGGGGATGTGGGGTGGGGGGGAAGAGGGGAGCATAAACAAAAGCACTGTGGTGGATGCTGTGGGTGGTGCCCTCAGCCTCCACCCCACCCCCAGGGGAAGCTGGACTCCAGGGACCAGTCAGGAGGTAGGTACAAAGGTCCAAACTACTTGCCCCAGTTGAGGACAACTCTGAGAGGCCACTCCAGCTCCCAAGTGCCTTGTGGGAAGGGCTGTGGGCCCTGGTAGGACAGCATCAGGAGGGGGCCTCGCCCTCTACCAACCCTGCTTTCCTCCCTCTAGGACAGGTGTGTCTCTTAGGAGCACCCTCCAAACCTTCTGCACACAACCTTACCTCAGAGTGTGTCCCAGGAAATTCAAGACACATGGAGACATGAAATCGAAGGTACAAAACATGTTGCCAAGGGTAAAAATAAGTGTGGCAGGTGGTAGGCAGAGGGCTGCTGGGAAGGTAGGGTGCGAACAGAATATGCAGGCAACTCCTCCTGCATTTTGATCTGAACATCTCATAGAAGATCTGCATCTAGTTTTCTCAAGAACTTAGCCTACAACTCCACCCAGTGGCATAGAGGCCTGACCTATTATTCTAAAACAACTTAGAGAGGTAGCAGTTTATAACCTGAATACATAAGAATGTTTGGGAATCAGTCTGTTTATAGATGCCTTTGGAATGTCAAAGCTGAAAAGCAGCCTTAGAGCGCATGCAGTACAAAGGCCCTCAGTCTGGATGTGGATAGACACAGCCCCCTTAGAGTGGCCTGGTGTGGCCCAGGGACTGCACTCTGACCTCGGACTTGAGGACACTGCTCAACCTAGCAGAGAGATTGCCTGCACTGCACAGTGCCTTAGTCTGAACTCCATCTCTTGCATCCTAGATGAGAGGGCTGCTGGGAAGGTGGCGGTGAGTTGGGGGGACAGAATAAATATAAGCAGTCATTTTGTGAGCCCTCAAATTGCATGTGTTGGCTTCCTTCCTTTATCCTTGGGGCGGCTGTGGAAGGCAGTCACCCACTGGGTGATACACCTTCACCTTCCTCCTCCTTCCCCTTCCCATCCTCCCTACCTCCTCTTCTGCATAACCTCTCTCCTTCCACCCCTCTCACCCCACATACCTGCTGGCACCTGTAGTTGCAACTCCTTCTGGCACCTGTAGTTGCAACTCCTTTGGTAACTAGATCGCTTCCCTCTATTCTGTTGGTAAGAATAAATTTCTCTTTTGCTGCTCCAAAGGCCCTTTTGTTGCATTTCTGGTGGCAGGTGGCTGGATCTAGAACTGGTGAGAGCAGTTCTGATTTGGTGAGTTTTTTAGGCCCTGTGCCCAGTAACTGCCCCATAGAGGTGACAGCTCTTCAAGTTAATGCAGATGGTGTCAGACACACAATCAGAACCCAAGCTTTCTGACCTCTAGTTGAGTGGTCTTCCCACAGCCCTTCTAGAAGCTCTATGTCTTATACCTAATAAGAACTGTCAATTCAAGTCTTGAAGATTTGCTCATCTTGTACTCCTATAATAACCTATTAATTGGAGTGCAAAATGCTATTGAACAAAGTGTTTATCCAGATTCCCCACAAGGGTTCCAGCAAATCTCCATAAGCCCTATTTCCAGTGAGCCTGTTTTGCCAGAGACACTGGCAAATCAAATCCAGCTGCTTTTCCTCCAACCATGGTTAAGATGAATGTGTCAAAAGATTCTACAAAAAAACCTCTCAATATAATAAATGAATACAGTAATGTAGCAGGACACAAAAATCAACACACAAAAACCAGTGGCATTTCTATATGTCAACAGTGTATCAGAAGAAAGGGAAATAAGGTATACAGTTCAATTTACAATTATCCCAAGAAGAATGAAATACCTGGAAGTAAACTTAATGAGGTGAAAGATGAGTATACTGAAAACTATAAAACTCTGTTAAAGGAAGTAAGACACAAAGAAATGGAAATATATCCTGTGCTCATGGGTTGGGAGAATCAACATCTCTAAAATGGCCATATTACCCAAAGCAATTTACAGATTCAATGCAATATCCATCAAAATACTAATGACTTTTTTTCATGGTATTTCATTCTATTTGATAAAAACAACACTTATCAAATTTATATGGAGCCACAAAAGGCCCTGAAGAGCTAAAACACTCCTGAGAAGAAATAAAAATGGAGGCATCACACTTCCTGACTTTTAGCTCTATTAAACAGCAATAATAATCACAACTGTGTGGTACCGAACAAAAACAGATCATGTCAAAGGACTGGAATTGAAAACCCAGCAGTAAATCCACACAATTATGAACAGATAATTTTCAACAAAGGAGCTACAGCCATGCAATGGAGAAAAGAGAGTCTCTTTAATAAATGGTGTTGGGAAACATGGATAGCCACTTACAAGAGAATGAAACAAGATCCCTATTTTAGTCTAAACATAAAAATTAATTCAAAATGGATTAAAGATCTGGATGTAAGAACCAAAATCATAAAGTACTTGAAAGAAAATACGGAGGACACACTATAGGACATATACCACAAAGATGTATTTGGGGATTTAACCACAACAGCAAGGGAAACAAAAGCAAGAATAAACAAGTAGGACTATATCAAACTTAAAAGCCTTTGTACCTTAAAAGAAAGCATCACAAAAACAAAAAAGCAACTTATAGAATGGGAAAAAATATTTGTATACCGGTCATCTGATGAGGGTTAATTTCCAAGACTTACAGTCTTTACACAATCCAACAACAAAGAAACAAACAACCCAATCAAAATTTGGGCAAAGAACCTAAACACACTTTTTTAAAAGAAGACATTCAGATGGCCTACAGACACAGGAAAAATTGTTCAACATTTTTTATAAGGGAAATGCAAATTAAAACCATACTGAGATACCACCTCCCCCTGTGAGAATGGCCCATATCAAAAAGTCCAGAAATAACAAGTGTTGGTGAACATGTGGAGAAAATGAACCCACATACACTGTTAGTGAGAATACAGGTTGGTGCAGTCCCTGTGGAAAATGGCATGAAGAATTCTTAAGAAAATAAAAATGTAAATTCTGTGTGATCCAGCAATACCTCTACTAGGTGCTTATCCTAATAATATGAAAATTCTTATCCAAAAATATGAAAATTCTAATACAAAATGGTTTATCTACACCTATGTATGTAGCAGCACTGTTCACAATTGCCAAGTCATGGAACCAACCCAAGTGTCCTTCAGTAGACGAATGGAGAAATTGTGGAATATATACTCAGTGAAGTACTACACAGCTATGAAAAAAGATGAAATGGTGGCATTTGGGACAAAAAGAATGGATCTCAAGGTGACTATAAGTCAAAAAGTGAAAGCTAGATATTGGATGGTTCCACTAGTCTGTGGGACATAAATACCAAAAAAAAAAAAAATCATATGCAAAGATAGTAGGAATAAACTTGGCTCAGCAAAAAATATATAATGGTTACCAGAAGGAGAAAGGGTTGGAGGAGGGAGACAGATGGGCTCTTGGCATGGGTGGTTTGGTGTTGAGTGAAAGAAAAAAAATAAAAGCAATTTAAAAAAAGAAACAGTTTAATATCATCCTGAATTACTTAGTAAATATGATGTAACCAAACAGAAGACTTAAAGAAATTCATAGAAAAAATAATTTATTAAGAAAAAAAAATGGGGCCTCCCCGGTGGCGCAGCGGTTGAGCGCTGGGTTTCAAAGCTGCCCGCGGCCTCTGCAGTGCCGGTTTGATCCCCAGCTGCTCCCCGGCCACCAGAGGAGGGTCCCACATGGCGCGCAGACCTCTCCTGCTGCCCGCTGCTCCCCTCAGCAGTGTACTTCGGTCCTTCTGCCTGCTCTGCTCCCTGCTCTGGCTCTGGTGAATTCTCTCACCCTCCCGCGTTTCTGACTGTACCCAGTGCTTATATAAATAAATAAATAAATCTTTAAAAAAAAGGAAAAAAATGGTGGGTAGTTATGGAACTTCCCCGATACCCCTGCTGAAGGACACTCTCCCTCTAGGACCACCTATATCACCACATCCCACCCAATTAAAAAAAAATGAAATGGATAGATGCAGAAGCCATAGAAATCACCATCGATTTTTTAAGAACCGCTGTACTACTGCACACCTGTTCAGTGTTTAGTGCTGGCTTGGTCTATGGGGTGAGCAGCTTCTCTTCCCTGTACTCACTGGGGTAGCTGGGCCCCTTCCTTCTCTGGGGAAAGGGTTACAATTTTGCCAACCTTCAGCTGGGGCATGCGTTATGACAAGTAACACGCCTTGGCTACAGCACATTCACCTCCAATAAAGAGTTGACTCCTGAACACCGCTCTGTCCAAAAGACAGGTCTGTCTGGACTACCATTATCTTAAACTTGCCTGTTTTGTTTAACCTAGATTTTCCCAATTTTGAGTAGAAGCTTTCTTTTTAAAAAAAATTTATTTATTTATGCATACAAGAACCATACTGGGGTACAGGCCAGAGATGCGGGGGGTGAGAGAATCCACCAGAGACAGAGAGGGGAACAGAACAGGCAGACTGACTGAAATACACTGCTGAGGGGAGCAGTAGGCAAGACAGGAGAGGTCTGCTGTGCCCTGTGGGTAGCTCCCTGGCTGGGGATCGAACTTGTGCCACAGTGGCTACTGACAGCTTCACAGGTTGCACCTTATCCCCTTGTTCCACCAGGGAGGACCCACCTTTTATTTTTTTTAATGGGCAACTTTAAACCTCCTTCCCTTTTCTTCTCTCTCTCTTTTTTTTTTTTTTTTTTTTTTTGGCCATTCACAGTTTAACTACTATTGCTGTTTAGGTGAACTTTTCAGGCCCCAAGAGTCAAGAGTTCAGTACCATCCTCAAACATCCTCCCCCTAACCCTTGACAAATGGAACAATGGAGACAGGATTCAAAAGTTAACCAACCATCCAACACATGAATTCATTGTTGGTTTGGTCCTCTCTCTGCCACCCCCTGCGCACCCCCCCCCCCAAAAAAAAATATCAACAGGAGAAAAGACTTTCCATATGGTCTTGTTCTCCAAAGTTGAATATTTGGGTCAGGGGCCACCCTGTGAGACCATGCACTCCACATAACCTCCTTTCTTGGGCCAAGACAATTAAGACTCCCACAGAGGCCACGTCCAGCGATTGAACACAGTGATAGGAGCAGGGCCTGGTAGCAGGAAGGTGGAAAAAGAGAAAACCCAACAGGCAAAACTAGTTTTTTATTTTCCAAAGCAATTGTTCTTTTGACTCATATTAGAAGCTAGAAATGAACTTCCCTCCACCTCCGGAGAACATTCCCTCAGCGGTATGTCAACCCACTGCTAATAAAAATGCAAAATAGAGAACCAATGCCCAGGAAAAAAAAAAAATCCACTGGTTTGTGGCCCAGTAGCAACATCCAGGAGAGGCTCATTATTATTTACAACAGTAAATGAATCAAGGTCCCAGGACAGCCATGTTAATAACAGACACTGAAAACACTTTCTTAATAAGATATGTAAGATCAAATTCAGTCAATATATACACGTTTTCAATTTTTCCTTAGTCCCCTATCATTTTAAGATCATTTGACAAGTGGTTAAGGTCTTGTCTGAAATTCACCAGGCTACTTACTATAAAGCACTAAATCCTTAACACAGCTGTCCATGAAAAATACTCAGTTGTTACATCTGCAGGGCTTAATCACACATCAGGAGTAAGTTTAACCCACACATGCACATACATTAATATAATACCAATCACAAAACCTAAAAGATTTTGTTAGCTTTTTATCTTGAAGGAAAATTGCCCACATCAATGTAAACAATCATTATCTGTGGCAGGTGGTCTGCAAGAGCTGATGGATCCCTAACACGCTTTTTTTAATCTTTTTAAGCTGAAATCCTTTTCAAATAGGACAAATCAAATGATCACTTGGTTTTCCCTGAACAGGTCAACCCTGGATTATAACCTTGACCTTTACAAGGACTTGGCGGCTTTAATTACCACACTACCACCTCCCAGGCAGAAAGTATCAGGGCAATGTTTACTGAAAACTGAGAAACAGCAACAAGGGAGCTCCAGAAAAAGCCCCTTCTGCAGTCTAAGATGCAAACGTCAACCCACAGGCTCTTCAGGGGGAGCTAAGGCTCACAGAAGGCAGAGCTAAGGGTGCCTGACGTGCCTTTCCATCAGGCCTGAGCTTCTCCAATTCAAAAAGCAGCTATGGGTGCCAGCCCCAAGCAAAGGTTCTCCAACGTGGCTGCACATTACAATCACCTGGGCTTTTACAAAGCCATTGTCCAGGCTGCTCCAGATCAACTGAATCAGCATCTCTGCAGGTGATTTGTGTTTTGCAGAACTCTCTAGCTGTGTGGCCAAGTTGGAGAACCAAGGACTCCCCCCAATGTTTTGAACAGCCTTGGAAGGGCGCTGCTTCCTTGGAAGTGATACACACATAGTGAATATGCAAAAGTTTAAAAAAAAAAAATCCTGTGTAACTAACTCCAACCTGACAGCCAACTACCTGTCCAGTAAAAAAAAAAGTAGCTAAACAGTGATGCAACTTGGAAAAGACCCTTGGAAAGCCAGGATGTGTGCTAAACATGGGGCAGGGGCGAGACCCACCTGGATGCAGAGGGCCAGGAGAGAGGGGAGACCAAATCCCTTTCTTTCCAAGGGATGGTCTGAGGAGCATGTGAGAAAATAAAGGGTAAGAGCTGACTGAGCTCCTCTGTTTGGGTCCCAGGAGCCCTGACTCACTCTCAGGTGTCACTTGAAGTTGAGGTGAGAAGACTGCCAATCACTCTGCACTAAAGGGAAGTCCGCGGCTGCCGTGGCGCGTGTCCCCCAGGAATGCCCACCATAGAGTTTTAAAACTTCCAGCCCCAGGATTTGTTTGCCAAGCGGAGGACTGAAGTGTAGCCTGAGCACCGCGCACCTGGCAGAGCCCCAGCTCTTCAGACGCCTCCTCCCCCACCCCACACACACACCCAGACGCACCCCAAGCCCCCGTCCCCCTGCTCACGCACACCCCACAGCCGGCCCCACTCCAGTTCCCACCTCACTTACCAAGCTGCCGCCTCCTGGGTTGGCTCCAACGACAGTCAGGGGAGTGCAGACACCTTTTATCCTCCTTGAAGGTGCTTGACGTCACCTGGTTCTGCACTCAGTGACTCTCATCTGCCCTGGCTTTTACGACCAGACTCTCTCTCTGTGTTACTCTTCTGGAGTCACTTTTGTTTCCCCAGTGTCCTTTCCACAGACTGGAGTCTAGCCTTTTTCCTGTGGCGTTGCTCCCTGCTTCTGGTCCTGGTTTGTCTGGGATGGAAGGGGTTGTGCCAGGCACAGGATTTTCAGTGCAAAAATTAAGGAAATGCCAGGCAGAGACAGATATGTTGGCACCCTACCATGAGCCTTGTTCTGCTTTTAGTCCTGCGGCCACCCTGGTGCGTCCCTGGCCTCTCCTGGCGTTCCTGTCTGGGTTCTGCCCACCTGACAGCACATGCAGTTATCTGATCTTCAACTTCTTGCACCTGAGTCATGGCATGTGGCTGCGACTGCAAGAAGCTTAAATGCCCACCCCCTCCTTCTCTTGCAGCTGAACTCAATCTCTTCATCAGCCCCTACAGCTGGATTAGGGAGATCCCGGAGTTTCCTGGCTGCCCTTGAGCAGACCGTCCCCATCCTCTCTACCCCAAGAGGACTTGAGCTACCATAACACCAGGTACTTCCACATTCTCCAAGGTGTGACAGGCATGAGGGTAGCTGAGTGGCTCTCCAGAGGCGTCGCTGTGATAGGCCTGTAGGGTAAGGAAAAATGTCAGGCTTTTCTGCCCTCTCGCCATCAGGAGAGATGATGGATCCTTGCGGTCCTGAATGCATGCCTGATGGCGGGCACCTGGAGTAGGTGTGGGCAGATGTAGATAGGATTCACCTGGGCTGAGACTGGGCTGTTAGGGCGGCGTCACGGGGACGCCAGCAGAGGCCAAAAGAGAAGCCGAGAAAGAAGTAGCAGAAGCCGAGAGAGAAACAGAGAAGGCCCGAGAGCCCAGATAGAGTGAAGACTTGCTGGGGGCTGGGAGGCCTGACAGCCTCCCGGCCCCCCAGCCTCCCGGCCCCCCAGCACCCCTGCCTGCTGTATACCAGGTAAATCCCAATAAAAGACCTGCAAAGCCACTGAGGACTCTGACTCCTCCTTGACCCAGTCTGCTGGATCCTAGAAAACCTGCTCAGTGTCCTATTCCTGTCCTTAACAAGGCCCCTGACTGAGAGGGATGTGATGAGGCAGGGGCTGCCTGGACGTGTTTGAAGGCAGAGAGAGTCCATGAGTCCAGGGAACAAAATATGCAGATTCCCAGCCCTCCTCCCATCATACCGCGACGCAACAGTTAGATAGGGTCTAGGGGGTTGGCACCTGGGACCAATGACTGTGTAGGCCTCTGGGCCCTACATGAGTCTGCTCTGATGAATGAGTAGTTTCTGACGTCAAGGGTTCCTTCACTTATCAGAGCGGTGATGAGAGGGCAACAAACGTGTGTGATCAATAGCTACATGTGAGACTGTAAGGGCCGGACCAGGCCACAGTGCAGGTTTTCTGATCCCATGCAGACCGGGTAAAGGAGGAGTCAGAGTCCTCAGTATTTTTGCAGGTTTTTTATTTGGGGTTCACCAGGCATATGGCAGGCAGGGGTGCTGGCTGGGGGGCTGGGAGGCTGGCAGGCCTCCCAGCCCCCAGCAAGTCTTCACTCTATCTGGGCTCTCTAGCGTTCGTTCTGCTGCTTCTCGGCTTCCCTTTCGGCTACGGCTTCGGCTTCTACTGCTGCTACTGGTGCTGCTGCTTCTACTGCTGCTACTGCTGCTTCTGCTGGCGTTCCCCCGTGACGCCGCCCTTAAAAAAAAGCACAGTCTTAACTCAGCTGAATCCCATTTACCTATGCCCACACCCTATTCCAGGTGCCCGCCATCAGGCATGAATTCAGGACAAGGATCCATCATCTATCCTGATGGCGGAAGGGCAGAAAAGCCTGATATTTTCTTTACCCTACAGTCACAGAAGAGTTGACTGAGTGATTCATCTCTCTCTTATTTTTATTGCAGTAGATATTGATTACTCTTTTTTTTTTCTCCAACTCTACCTATTCCCATGCTCCAGGGCATTTTATGTAGGTCAAAATCAGAAGTTTCTTTGATAATTAAGGTTGTGACTTACTGAGAGATTGTTGTTATTCTGAAAAGGGAATGAATGAGGTGACGTATTGCAGGAGGAGACAAAAAATAGTTATATCTATTTTGGAGGCGGATTTGAACCAGAAGTGGATGTTTTTCCAGGGGTGGTGAGTAATGGAACCCAACACCATCCCCATCCAGGGGTGCTGGACCTTTGATGGACTGATTTGATCATGCAGTAGCCCTGGGCACTAACACAAAAAAGTCATATGCTTATTCCTCTGAGAGTGACTTACTGGATACTTATTCTGTGCTAGATGCTGTTGTAGATGCTGGGATTAAAAAAAATGAGGAAAACATGGAAACCATTGCTCTTATAGACCTTGTATCTTATAGTAGACAGACAGAAGCCATAGGACAATATTTGGGCTTTAGTCTGAAGTGTTAAGTCCCAAGAAAGATCCGACCAGAGGAGTGGGGGTTTAAGTGGGTCACTGTGGCCTCTGTGTTGTGAATGGACAGTACAGAGATAAGAGCTGAGCAGAAAGACCAGTTAGGAGGCTGTTTTAAGAATCCAGGGAAAACTAAACAATATGCTGTGTAATAACAACTGGGTCGAGGAAAAACTAAAGTAGAAATTTAAAAAACACATAGAGTCTAATGAAAATGAGGACACAGCTTGTCAGAATTTAGAGGATGAGGCAAGAGTGGTTTTAATAGGGGGGCCTCCCTGGTGGTGCAGGGGTTGAAGACAGCGCTATCAAGCTATGGCCAGCCACTGCAGCATGAGTTTGATTCCCAGCCGGCCAGGGAGCTAACCCACATGGCACAGCAGACCTCTCCTGCCTTGCCCGTTGCTCCCCTCAGCAGTGTATTTCAATAAATCTGCCTGTTCTGCTCCCCACTCTGTCTCTGGTAAATCCTCTCACCCCCCAAACCTCTGGCTCACAACCCAGTTCTTGTGTGCATAAATAAATATTTTTTTTAAAAAAAGTGGTTTTAATAGGGAAGTTAATTGCAGTACAGGCCTGAATTAAGTAACAAGAAAAATCACAAATAAGCAACCTAATATTACACCTAAAACAAGTTGAAAAAGAGCAAACAAGACCAAAAGTTGGTAGAAGGAAGGAAATAATAAAAATTAGAGCAGAAATAAAATGAAATAGAAATCAAAATGTTCATAGAAAGATGAACCTAAAAACTGGTTCTTGAGAAGATTAAAAAAAATGGGAAATATTTAGGTAGGCTAGCAAAGAAAATAAATGAGAAAACTTTGATTTTAAGAAACAGAATTAGAAATGAAAAAGGAGACATTATACAGACAGCATAGAAATGCCAAGGTGACTAGAGATCATTATAAACAATTACATGCTAAAAATTTTATAGTATTGAAGAATAGATACTTTCTTAAAGCAATGATACTTTTCTTAAAGCAATAGATACTTTCTTAAAGCAATACTTTCTTAAAGAAAATTTGAATAATCCAATCATAATTATGGAAATTGAAATAATAAAAATCTCCTTCAAAAAAATCCAGGAGTGGATGGGTTTATTAGTGAGTGTTATCAAATCTTTAAAAAAGAATTTAAGTATACTTTACTCAGATTATTTCAAAAAATTCAAGAAGAAGAATCTTCCTAATACATTCCATGATGCCAAATTTACCCTAATAGCAAAGCCAGATAAAGATAGCACAAACGAAGAAAACTATAGACTAGTATTTTTTATGAATATCGATGGAAAAATTCTCAAAATACTAGCAAATGAAATTCAACAATATATTACAAAGATCGTATACCATGACCAAGTGGACCAAGTGGGAATAAATGTAAATGAAAACAATATACTATATCAACAACAGAAAGGATAAAAACCATGCGATAATAGCAATAGATGTAGAGAAAATATTTGATAAGATAAAACACCTGTTTATCATTAAAATTCCTAGCAAGATGGGAGTAGAAGAAACCTACCTCAATATAATAGAGGCCATATATCACAAACCCATAGTCAATACTATATGTATGGCGAAAAACAAAACTTTTCCTTTAATATCAGGAATAAGGCAAGGATGCCCATTGTCACAACTTCTGTTTAATCTACTACAGGTTTTAGCTAGAGCAATCAGACAACAAGAAGAAATCAAATGAATCCAATTTGGAAAAGAGGAAGTAAAACTTTCATTATAAACAATTATATGCAAATAATGATTTGCAGATAATGATTATTATATATAAAAACCCTAAATATTCAAAAAGCTTTTAGAAAAAGCAACTGAATACAATAAAGTGGCAGATTACAAAATTAACATACAAAAATCTGTTGCATTTTTGTACACAAATAATGAACAAGAAGAAAAATAAAGAAGAAAATAATTCCATTTACCATTGCATCAAAAAAAATTAAATACCTGGAGGTATTGAGAATTTTAAAAACTAAGGAGGTGAAGGATTTAATACAATGAAAACTATAAGACACCACAAAAAGATATAGAACAGGTCCTAAAGAGATAGAAAGATATAGTGTTCATGGATCCGAAGGATTGATATAGTCAAAATGACTATTTTTCAATCCTTATTAAAATTCCAATGCTATTCTTCAAGGAAATAGACAAAAGTACTAAAATTTATAGCAAATTGTAAAAGAGCTTTAATAATGAAGGCTTCATATTATCTGACTTTCAACTACATTACAAAACAATAATGAAAACAACATGATAGTGGAATAAAAATAGACCTGTATCAATGGAAAAGAAGTCAAATTCCAGAAATAAACCCCTGCATATGTCAGTAACTAATTTATGACAATGAAGCTATGCCAATACTCTGGAGGAGAAAATTTCTTTATCCAAATGAGAAAATTGAAAAGCCAAATGTTAAAGAATGAAGTTGGGTCATTCTCTTTAACCCCATGCACAAAATGAATTCAAAATGGATCAAATACTTAGAGATATAAGATCTGCAACAATAAAATAGATAGAAGAGAGCTTTGGTGATACATTTTATGACATGAATGACCCCTATGCAATGGAAATAAAAGCAAAAATAAACAATTGAGACTACCTCAAATTAAAAAAAGTATTTATACAGCAAAAAAAAAAGATTAGTAGATTAAAAAGACATCCTACTGAATGGGGAAAAATATTCACACATGACACAAACAACAAGGAGTTAATAGCAAAGGAATAAAAAGAACTCGCCCAACTTAAGAAAAACAAAAAAACCTAAGCAACTCAATTGAAAAATGGGCAGCGGATCTGAAAAGATAACTTACCAAAGAGTAATCAGAAGGGCAGCAGATGTATGGAAAAATGCTCATCATCATTTTTGATAGGAGAAATGCAGGTC
Organism: Talpa occidentalis; assembly: GCF_014898055.3. Taxonomy (NCBI): domain Eukaryota; kingdom Metazoa; phylum Chordata; class Mammalia; order Eulipotyphla; family Talpidae; genus Talpa; species Talpa occidentalis. The sequence continues at coordinate 24,040,263 of NW_023601104.1, forward strand.
AAAACCAAAGTGAGGTATTGTCTCACACCTGTGAGACTGGCACACGTTAAAAAGACCTCCAATAGCAAGTGCTGGAGAGGATGTGGAGAAAGAGGAGCCCTATTTCACTCTTGGCAGGAATGTGAACTGGTGCAGCCACTTGGCAAAGTGGTCTGAACCTCTCATAAAAATTAGAAATGAAAACACCAATCTCACATGTGGGCATTTATCTGACAAATATGAAACCATCAACTCAAAAAATTATATGCTCCACAATGTTTACTGCAGAATTGTTTATAACAGGTAGGACCTGGAGCAACCTAAGTGTCCACTGATGGAGGATTGTGTTGATAAATTGTGGTATATACACATAAGGGAATACTATTTGGCCATAAGGAAAGATGAACTGTTACCATTTATTGCAAAATAGAAGGAACTTGAGAAATTATGTGTAGCAAAGTCAAAACAATAAAGACAAATATTGGGGGATTTTATACAGAGTAAAATAAGGAATCAAAGCACAAAGTTGACAAAGCAAAATATAAACCAGCCAATATTGACAATCTAAGTGACGTTTCTGAGGTTAAGAGGAAGCAGGGAGGGAAAAAAGGTCAAAAGGGTAGATTGTGGGGGGAGAAAAAGCCAAAAAATTTTTGAATGGGTTGTAAAACAAAGGCTAGCAAAGGAAACTGAGTCACCAAGGAATTAGAATTGATGTTTAATCTCTGCTGGGGACCAGTTTGGGACAGTAAACAACAGACTTCTCTGAATGTAGGGCTGTGATTAGGGGCCCTCAGGGCCCATGCACATTTTCATTATATTTAAAGGGGTGTGAAGAATAAATCAAAATAGCAAAAAAAATTTCTCAGAACCTATATCTACATTCTTATCTTCTTATCTAATAGAACTTCAGGAGCTGGCTCCATGCTCTTGTTCCCCCAGGCTACCCTCTGAAATCCATCAAGAAAGAAGTTACCCTGGACAAGGCCCACAAGAAAATTAGAATGAAAAAATACCCTTTTGCAATTCCAGTGAAATAATAGATCTGGAAAATGATTATCAGTGGCTGTTAAAACCATTAGCCAAAATGTTATTTAAATTCTTTTACTTTGTATCAGGTGTAAAAATTAGAAAATCCATACACTGGTGTTGAAAATGTCTTGCTATTTCCCAATATCCAGCTGTTACCCAATGCCCATAATAAAGACTATTTTCCTAGCTTCCTTTGCAATTAGTTGTGGTCATATGACTAAGTTCTGTGAGATGAAAGCAAAAACATGTGCTAACATGTGGTAACCGCTACAGCCTTCCTGTCAACTCTTGCAAAAGAAGAGGAAAAAAAGAATCCAGCTGAGAGGTGACACCAAGGGTTTAGATTTTGGATATGCTTTGAAAGAAAAGCCAAAGAGAGAAAATGTAGGGTATAAGATTAAGGGGAGGAATCAAGGATGACTCCAGGAATATTGGTCTGAGCTATTGGAAGGATGGAACCCCCTGGAGCCTGGAGCTGAACTGGGAAGGCTGTGGCTGCCTTTTTTAGGAGGAGGGAGAAGTGAGGGTTATGCACAGAAATAGCAGAACTACTCTGCCCCCCATTTAAGGCAGCGCCACCAGCAGCCCATGAGGGTGTGTGACTTAGAAATGGTGTCCTTTCCTTTCTTGGACATCGTCCCATATTGGGGCACAGCTTGTCAAGGGGAACATTATCTCCGCCAGCCTGAAGCCTTTGTGCTAAGAATGACCTTCACAACTACAGACAGAGCCCTGCCTGAAGCCACTTTGGGCATATCGGAAAGATCCCCAGGCAGGATGGGGAACTGGGGCAGGTCGGTAACTGGGCCAGAGGAAACTGACCTTAAAGAAACAATTATTCACACCGCTATGCCATGCTTTGTAGTTAACTTCATACTTATCTCAGTAGCTATATAGACCTGTTTTCATGAGTTCATTAAAGGTACTAAGGCAGAAAAATGTTAGGGAGCATTGTTGGTTTTAGGATTAAAATGAGAGAATGCTGTTTTGTTTTGAAGTTATATGATCTTCTTCCATTACCTGCTAAGAGCAGATAAATTCTATATTAAACTCTCTTAATAGAGCAAATCAAAAACAGAACAAGAATGGCTTTTATTCTTTTCCAAATGTCTTATGGTGGCACCGGTGTAGGACACTCAATATATCTGCTTTGTTTATCAGTTTTTAAAATTTGTATCCTCTTATGAATTTGTTTCTTTGTCTTAAATATTTGCTTCCATACTTATGCTTTTTGTATTCTTTCTTTAAATAGAACTTTAGAATTGAATAAGGCTCCAGATCCCCAAAAACCTTCCGGTCCCCCTGGTCATTTTTCCTCTCTAATGGTCTAATAGAGATCATCAACAAGTTTAACATTATCTCCAACATAAAGCACATTTGTTTTTGTTAAGAGAAAGGATATATTTCCTTGCAATAGTGTCTTACCCACAGTTAACAGCAACATGTTAATGAAGGAATATAAAACAAACAAAAAAAATGCTTTGAAGAAATTGTTTCAAATTTAAAGAAATGTTGTATCCTCATTCACACTCATGGTTTTCTTTAAAAGGGAACTCATGACATACTATATCATAGAGTTTATATTTATAATCCCATTCAAGACTCATAAAGACCCTCTTCAGGTGGTACTGTTATCTTCCATTTTATAGGTGAGAAGATTTAGGTGTGCAGAACAGAAGCGAGTTGCCAGAACCCCTCAGATAATATGTAGGAGAGTCTGAATGTGAACAAACAAAAGCTAGTTTGCTTCCAAAATCTGTGCTCTCTGATAAGCAGTGTTCCTTAGACCACTCTGATGTGGAACTAGAATTCTACAATCCAGCCAATAGTCTCTGAAGGGAATAGGTGTACCATCTACTCTATGTCTCAGTTCCTTCTAGCCCTTCTTCATGACATGTCTTCACCAGTGGTCCTAGATCTGGTACTAGATAAAATGCTACTTAGATAATGGTGTAAGAAAAAGTTTGGGAAACAGGGTTTTCTGGGTGGCATCCCAGATCCATTAAATCAGAAAGTCTGTGGGTTAGGGCCCAGAAATATATTGTTAGCAAGTCCCCAAATGGCTTTGGTGTGCAATTAGGGGACCACTGATAGATCCACATTCTAATGATAAGACTAACCTGTCTACCTCACAGTTGGCCTTGTCCACCATTTCCAATCTTCCCAATTTCTTTCCTTTACCCCCTCTCCTTGGCTAGCCTTAGATTGTGCTGAACTCTAACTCCTTGTAGCTTTTACCTGCTGGGTCCCATTCTACACTTGGACTCGCACAGAACAAGTCTAACCACTTGGCCACAGTGGCAACCATATAAGAACCAAAGCCATATATGTCCCCCAGGCTTTTCTTCTCTAGGGACAATATTCTGAGTTCTGTCACCTGCTCCTTGCATTATTTGGAGTCAAGTTATTCTATCATCTGTGTTACGTTCTCAAGTATTTGGGTGGCCCATATTTCTTTAAAACATCGAACCCGAGATTGCATGAGTTTATCTTTTTTGATTGCTGAGTAATATTCCATCACGTGTATGTACCACATCTTCTTGACCCAGTCATCTATTTTTGGGCATTTGGGTTGTTTCCATAGCTTACCTATTGTTAATAGTGCTGTTATAAACATAGGGGTGCCAGGTGCCCTTTTGAATTAATGGAGCTGGAAGGGATCATGCTCAGCGAAATAAGCCAGAAAGAAAAAGAAAAATACCAGATGGTCTCACTCATAGCAGGAATTTAGTAAACCTAAATAAGGGACCAGGGGGCCTCCCCGGTGGCGCAGCGGCTAAGCGCTGGGTTGCGAGGCTGCCCTCAGCCTCTGCGGCACCGGTTCGATCTCCGGCTGCTCCCCGGCCACCGGAGGAGGGTCCCACATGGCTCGCAGACCTCTCCTGCCGCCCGCTGCTCCCCTCAGCAGTGTACTTCGGTCCTTCTGCCTGCTCTGCTCCCTGCTCTGGCTCTGGTGTGTTCTCTCGCCCTCCCGCGCTTCTGACTGTACCCAATGCATGTGTAGGCAGAACAAGCAAATAAATAAATAAATAAATAAATAAATAAACATGCCTCTATTAAAAAAAAAAAAAATAAGGGACCAGGAAAAAGACTAATTCTGATAAAGTGAAAATCAAAATCAACAAGCAACCCTAAACCAGAAACACACTACGGGGTGGAGGCGGGGGAGAAGGAAGTAGGATCAAAACAAGGGGGGGTGGGAATTGTATGGGGACTATAACCAAGATGAAAATGCATACATTGTGCAAAAATGAAAAATGATGTAAAAAATACATAAAATAAACAGAAGTGCGATATAAAGTACTTCCAAAGCTAATACAAAAAAACTGTACAGTATTAAATTCTCATAGAGCAAGGGGCCTCCCTTGTGGCACAAGGTATTAAGACACAACCTATGAAGCTACCTGCAGCCACTGCAGCACGAGTTTCATCCCTGGCCAGCGAGCTACCCACATGGCACAGCAGACCTCTCCTGACTCACCTCAGCAGTGTATTTCAGTCAGTTTGCCTGTTCTGTTCCCCACTCTGTCTCTGGTGAAGTCTCTCAATCCCTAACCCATACTTCTGGCATGTACCCCAGTTCTTGTATGTATAAATAAATAAATCTTAAAAAAAATTGAACCCCAAACCAAAGTCCATATTCCAGGCATGATGGGGTGGGCGCCATCCAGCGGGGATAATGTCTTTCTGATTCCAGACCCTACTTCTCCTTGCATGCAACTTGAAATTAGATGAGCAGCTGTAGGTCAGAAAAGGGTGGGCTTCTCTGGAGTTTGGGCTTCTCTGAGGTCCATAGTTATCCTCAGTATATGACACTGGCAAGTTGGGTCTCCAAAGTCCTCAATTGGCATCATTGTTGAACTGCAGCCAGGATTAGCACCATAGATTTATACCCCCTGGATTCCCTCTTGACACATTCAGCTCTTTGCCCCAGCTTCTAGATATTTTGGATCTTGCCTGTTCCATCAGTAGCTGAGTGTTCTGAGTGTTTCAGACTGCATTCACACCAAATTCTCCAGACCACACAGTGCTTCAGAGTTATTGTTGTTCCACAGATCTTTATGCAGACAATGCCATAATATATCCTTTGGTAACTGTATGCACAGTAGAGTCTAGATAGATATAATATATAGACGCAATGGACACAATTGATGTCCACCCAAATCTCCTCAACCCTCTTTTGCCGGTTCTGTGTATCTGTCTCCTACTTTTGTGTCCTGTGATTCTCATAGTCTGGACCTGTGACCTTCAGAGGATTTTTCACAGACAGCGAGCTTCCTTCCCTCTATGGAGTGGCACAGTGCCCGAGAGTTAGGGAACACCTCAGTGCCTAACTCTCTACCAAGGAGTGACTAACTAATGTAGGTGCATAAAGACTCAGCTCTTTGTCTGGAGGCAGGACTCACTCTGAGGTTCAGTTTATACTCCCGAGCTGCCCAGGAGATCAGGCAGGAGCTGGAAGGTTTCGTAAGATGCACCTTTGCTTGCTGCTTCCCCTTCCTGCATCCCCATTCCCTTCCTGGTTTCTCCTCAATAATCCCTTACACAGGAGTCCTGGACTCAGAGTCCGCTTCTGGTAGAAGACTGACCTAAGGTGACAGTCTATCCTAAGTAGGCATGTCAGGTATACATGAGGATGCTTACATAAATAGTGCAGAGCTATTTCATTAAAAAAAAAAAAAAAAGCAAAACAAAATTCCCTTTATAGATGAGCTATGCACTTTTGTTATAGATTTAAATACACATATTACTAATATTTTAATCAGTCCAAATGGGATTTATTGGCCAGTCACTAACTCAGTAGTTTTGGGGCAAATCTCCTAAATGACTCAAGGAAGCACCTGGCTTACGAAAGGAGACGCTCTTTGTACTCTATTGCTCAGGAAGGCCCTGAATTCCTTTAACATTCCTCACCTGTCTGACTCCTCCCCTTCTGTTATTACTATTGCTATTATTTTTTGACATTGGGTGGAGCCTATTTCCTCTTAAAGACAGTCACCAGGAAGAACTCCTGAAAAAAATAAACAGATGTGATTTCCTCCTTTTACACCTGCTGCAAGTGCATTGAGCTACTTGCAAAAAGTCAAAAGCATGCCCTCGGGGGCTCCAAGATGTGCCCCTGTGCTTAATGCAAGATAAAGAGATCACTTGTCCTTCACTCCATCCATCTTGACTCCTCCCCTCAGAAAGTATAGAGGTACCAGTTGACTACTGACTAAGGTGACCTACAATTCATATAAATCCTTCAACTTTCAGTTGGTCACTAAGTTATGTTTTCTGCTGTTGGAATGCATCTTTCCCTCTCCTTTACAGCTCCACTTGACTGCCCTAGTTCAAGAGCTTTTTAAGCTCATATAATGCCATTTCAGTAGACCCCAAACTAGTCTTCCTGCAGTCTCTGCTTTCCATCTGTACTCCCCTCTCTGATCATGTCACTGCCCTGCTCTCAAACCTTCAGTAGCTCCCTAGCACCTGCAGGTCCATTCTCAACTTTATTCAAGGCCCCCTGCAATCTAACCCCACTCGACTTTGCTTTTGGCTATTCCCTCCTGCCCTGAAGTTCAAGTTTAACTGGCTAACATACATTTTTCTGACCTCAGTTTTGGCCTCTCAGTCCAGAATGTCTTTATCTTTTGTTCCTCATCCTTCAGGGTCAGTTCCATGCTGTCTTCCCAAGACTTGCTCTCTGCTACAACAGTAGCTCAGATTCTCTTTTCTTCTTCCCACCAAAGCGCTTGGTCATGCTTCAAGTCTGACTCCTGTCCCAGTGTAGGAGATCAACTATAAGTACACAGACACGAGAGCCATCTTGCCTGAGACTGAAGTTTAGCTCTGCCACTTACTGGCACTGGGAACATGGGCAAGTCACTTCATCTCTCTGTGTTTTGATTTCCTCATCTGCAAAACAGGGAAATAATAGAATCTTCCTTATTGAGTTGCCGGGAAGGTTAAATAAGTTGATACATATTAAGCCCTTTGAATACAGCAAGTGCTGTGTCAATGCTATGACTAAGTACACGTCTCTCTGCCCAAATTGATTGTGAACTCTTAGAAAGCAAGGGCTGTCTTACTCATCTCCGTGCCCCAGTGCCTGGCACATGGTGGGTGCTTGGTAGGTATTTGTTTAACGAACTAACTTGCTATTACTCTACCAGTTGCTCATTTGTTCATGGATTAGCTGGTACACGCCGGATTATCTTCAATGAGCTTGTATCCCCTAGAGTGTGCCAGCAGTATGTGCCACCCCCTCTGTCTAGACAGGCTTATCAATTCTGTGTATGTATGTGGGTGATTTGACTTGTGCATGGGTTCCTTTTAGTATGTTTTCCTTATCTTTAGACCCTGTTCTGTGCTTCTCAGGCAACCTGTGAAGTTCAAGTTTAACTGGCTAACATACATTTTCCAGATCTTCTGACCTCAGTTGTGGCCCCTCAGCCCAGAATGTCTTTATCTTTCATGCCTCCTCCTTCAGGATCAGTGTATTTCTCCATCTACCTTATCCATAGGGGCTTTGTAATTCAATACCCTTGCCCTTGGGTGGGAAATGCATCCTCTGTCTACTGCAAAAGTTTGGGAGAATATGTCAGGAGGAGGGGGAAAAGGAATGCTTCATAGATCTAAGAATGAGGTGGGCATGGAACACCAGGAAGCTTGGCATTAGGTGGGCTCAATGACCCTGTGTCCTTGACCAGTGATTCAATTCTTGATTGTTTCTGCCAAGAAGTAATGATAGTCCCTGCTTCTCAGGACTTTGCTGGGGAAATGGATCCCACCATAAATCTCTCCATAGCAGATGCTGATAGAGAATTTGGAGAGGGTTCAACAGAGACCAAAAAGGAAAATTCAGAAAGCAGAAGTTGGGAGAATCTGAGAGGGAAGTCTAAAAGATGGGATGGTAGAAGGAAGTACAAATAACTGATTGATTTCAAGAAAATAAAAGGCATTTACACAGATATTAGACTTTTCTACTCATCTGTCCTTCAGCAGAGAAATGTAGCACAGCTCTCAGGAATATGTCGCCATTACTATAGATAAGAAAGAATCACAAATGAGACAGTGATGTCACAACTCCTGCTTCCCTCCAGCCCAAACAGTGATACTGCTCCATCACCAATGCCTAAGAACAGCCTAGAATAGCAACCTTGAAAAGGAATAGCATTACGGTCCACACCAGAACCCTATCCCTGTCCCTTTCACATCTGCCCTCTTCCAACTCTCAAGTGCTCAGACCAAGGAAGACTCCTGGCTGAGCAGAAAAGCTCAGTGTTTGATTTCTCTTTTGAAAAGAGTCAATCCCTTTTTAAAATCTCCTTCTCCCAGAACTCTTCAAAGAAATCTGTGACTGACTTCATTTTTTTACTTTTTTTTTTTATATATTTTTTACATCATTCTTCATTTTTTGTACAATGTATGCTTTCTCCTTTCTATTCCAAATTCATCCTTCCGTTAATTTCTCAACCCCTCTTGCCTTCCCATGTCCTTGCATCTGCTCCTTTCCCGCTTTCCAGGGGCTCTTCACTCTCTTCTTTCTTAAAGTTCCTTATGTGTTGACCCGGCAAGAGAAGCTAGGGCATAAGCTGGAGTCTGACACCTGCCCTAGCACACCACCCACAGTCCTTACCGGTTGGGACTTTTGGGGGATTCTGACTGCTTCAGCTGGCAAACTGCTCGGAGACCTAGCCCACCCTAAAAGCTCATTTGGCAAGGATTTTAGTTTCTGTTTTGCTTGACCAAGAGTATGTTGAAATATTGCCCAGTAATATCATTTCTTCATTCATTCAACATTTACTTGCACTTGCAACAAGTCAATTACTTTGTAATATCATTTCTGCACCCATTCAACATTTACTTTGCACTTACAATATGTCAATGACCGTATCAGGTACTGGGCAGGCAGTCTTGTAAACAAGATCCAGTTCCTACAAAGGGCTCACAAGTTGGTATGCAAATTGCTGCCTTTGTCATGAATCATAAAAAGTGTGAGAAGTATTAAATTGGCAATATGAAAAAGATTCGGGTAGATAGAGGAGAAATGAATCCATGGACTACCTTCTCTCAAATGTTGACTTTATTTTGGGTGGTCACTTGGGTGGTTGCCATAATATAAATAAACACAGATGATGCCAGTTTGTTTTGACTCTGTCTGAACAGCAGCCCATTTCCTTTCTCTTCTTGGCAATGAAACAAAACAATAATAGTCATTATCTCTTTCTGTTGAGATAACCATGTGTTATCTCTAACTAATGTTGACTTTCAATGGTCACATTTTGATTACTTTTATTTAAAGGTGGTCACAGCTTTTAGTCTTACAAAACTCATCCAAGTAGAGCACTGTGTGGAAGTGGGAAGGGAGGAGACTGCTCAGGAATGATCTCTTTTTTAAAGGGTTGATGGACAGGAGGGTGTGGAAAGTGTACTAAAAATGCCGTAAACCTCGAGTTAGAAGACTGAAGGTTTAGTTCCAGCTATTAACCTGTCTCTGGGCCTCAGTTTTCTGATTTGCAAAATGCAGATGATAACAAAACCCACTTTGTTGGCCATGGTGAGGATTTGATGAGAAGATGCATATAAAGGGCTTAGAATTCAGGCACCGCTGAGGTGATGATGCTGGTGATGATAGAGATGGTAATGAAAAGGGTGTGAGACTTTGGAAAAGTCAATTATTTACATTGGCCTCAGTTTCCTCATCTGCAGAAGGAGCAGGTTTCACAGGATCATTTGCAAATCTGTTCAACAACATTCCTTGAGCATTTTCTGTGCTGATGCCACACTGGGGGGTTGAGAGAAGAAACTGCAGAAGCTCACTATTGGGGAAGGAGACACACACAGACATAGATGACTAGCAGAAAACAGGCTCCCAAAGAGCTGTTATGAGCATAAGCAGTTAGGGTAGGGGGATCCTGGAGAGCTTGGTGGCAAGATTATGTTGAACCTAGGCTTTAAAGGGTGAGGAGGAAAAGATTGTCTTTTCCTGTTGAAAACACTTTATCCTTAGGATACTTTATCCAAACTTTATAACTAAGCCCACCAGGTTCTTCATGAGCTGGCTCAAAATCCTGCTCCTCCAAAGGAGGGCAAATCCTCCATTGACACCTGGCACTGTGATATTTTCAGTTTCTAAAATATACACCATACCATCTTTTGCCTTTCTCCCAACTTTGATTTGCCAGTTCTTTTGGCTTGGAACTTTCTCCTCTCTCTATTGGGTGAGGGGTTGGGGGAGTAGCAGGGTGGAAAAGCAAGTTGCTTTTCCTTACTTTCCTTGCTTCCTAGGTCAGAGTGTAGGTTCCATCCTAGCTTTGACACTTACCAATCAGTGGTGTCCCTGCTGTGCGGCTCTATTTCTTGGTGAGTCAATGTTTTTGTCTGCAAAATGGGGATAATAATAATGTCTGCAATAATGAGGATGAAGTGAGGTGATACATGCAAAGTGCTGGCCAACCTGATCACAGTAATCATTGAGTAAATATGAGCAGTTGTGATGAACACTGTACGCCTGTTTGTCCACTTGTATTCGGGTCTGAACTTAGTCATTAACTCCACTGGGAGTTTTCCTACACTGGGTAACTCCTACGACCACATTGCGTGCGCTCTGTGTGTCTCCTCTTAAAACAGAGCACTGACAGCTGTCATTTTGGGGTGACTTTACCAGACTGCAAACTCCATGAGGACAGGTTCAGTCAATTGTGGTGGCCGCTGGGACTGATACATGGTGGGCACTCAATAAATACTGAGTGAATGATGGGGGGGTGGGGGCTGAAGTTTCGGATTCCAGGGGTGTGGCTAAGTGTCCTGGGGTGGGCCATGAGGCTGGAAAGGCAGGTGGCAGTCAACAGAGGACGCCTGGGAGGCTAGTGGGTTGAGGGCTCCTTCTGGCCCCGGGCACGGATCCCAAAAGGGCTCAGCGCCCTAGGGAGAGAACCGCGCTCAGCTCCAGCGCAGCCTGCGCCCTGGGGGAGAAAATGCAGCCAGACGGGTCGGACGGGCTCACTCGGGCCCCGCCCCCCGACTCCGCCCCCGGGTCCTGCCCCGCCCCCGCCCCGCCCCGCTGGCCCGGCCCCTCGGGCGCCCGCCTTGCAGCAGCCAGTCTCACCGGCCCGCGCAGCCCCCACGCAGGGCGGACCCCGCGCGCTTATTCTGCCCCGGAGCAGCGCAGACACGAGCCCGCTGCCCACAGCCGCCGCGGGATGCTGCGCTCCACGTCCACCGTCACCCTGCTTTCGGGCAGCGGTGCTAGGAAGCCCGGGGCGCCCAACCGGAGGGTGAGTAGCTTGGGGCGGGAGCCGCTCAGCTACGGGGGTTTGGGATGGGGACGCATAGGAAACGGTTTCTGGCCCCTGACACTAACTCCCCCATCCCCCCAACCTTGGGCTCAGTTTTCGGATCCTGGCTCAGCTCCGCGAGACAGTGACTTTCCTGCACACCGGCTGGAGGGCCTGGGGGATTTTCTGGAATCCCCTGAGATTTCCTCTCCTCCCAACCTCCTCTGTTAAGCCAAGTTTATTGATGGCACCAGTTGGAAAAGGAAGGGAGACACTTTTGCAGTGTCCCTATCTTCAGACTCGAAGATAATGTATGTCTTTAACACACAAACTTTCCTTCTTCCAGCGATTGAAAGAGTCACTTGTGTTCGCAGATGATAGAATAACTAACGCTAAAGTGAACTTAGCCAAGGCAGGCTTCTCCTTAAGAGTCGAGATCAGCAGCTGGTCACCCAGGAGCCCAGTTGTGTGGGAACGGGGTTTATGCAAACCACTTTTCTCTTTCTGGTTTAAATATAAGTACCATGGCAGCTGGGTCTGCCCTGGAAGCCCTGGGCACCATCTCCAGGGAGATTCCTTTTTGGAAGCACCTGTTTCTCAGCATCTGTTCTCACCTCTCCAGATGCTCTGTGGAGGAAGTGCTGGGTACACGCAGGCTGCATCTTCTTTCAATGTCTCTTCCAAGATCAGTATCCCAGAGCACACTGCCAGTCCCTGGGGTTGTGGGTTTTTAGTTCATTCATTCGTCATGATATTCAGTACTTATCATTTGGTGGCTCTTTTTGGTGGCTGAGACTTCTCTAATCAAGTTTCTGCAAGGCTTAACTATCCAGCTGGTTAAGGCCAAGCCAAAGCCCCTTTTGGTGCTCCTGTCTGTTTTCTAGTCTTGTAGACTTGTTTGCTTTTACAGATGTCAGCAAATGACTGGTCAATGCCTTGACATGCCATCTTTCTTTAGCTCTAGAAGAAAGGCATTGTATTTCACTTGGGTGTGGGCCAAGTGATGGATTCTGGGGTGTGTGTGTGTGTGTGTGTGTGTGTGTGTGTGTGTGTGCTTATGTGTGTACCAGACTCAAGGGTCACAGAACCCTGGTTGTCTGGTCATTAGCTTGAAAAAGGAAGGTCCTCGTTAGATGTAAGTGTGTTTCTAACCACAGTCCCAGTCTCACTCTAAGATGGACATTTGCCTTTTTTTCTAAGAAATCATTCTCAGTTGAATGCAATTGTAATTGAGAAAGAATTACATGTGTGGTAATGTGTGGTACCAGAGTGCCTGAAATTCTCTAAATCCCACTCCAGCGGTGGGGCTGGTTGGGTGACTAGAATGATATTGTGGGTGAATGCAATGTGACTAGTTTACTAGATAACCTTTCTGAAGATTTTTCTTTTCAAATACTTACTTTTGAGTATTTCTTTAGCTTTTAGTGCTTTGGTTTCTGGCATAGTGGACAAACTATTCAGAAGGCTTTGCCCTTTGAATAGGATGACAGCAATACTTTGGACTGGAGGGCTCAGGGCTCTGATTTGGACCATATGGGGGCCATTCTGAGCACACTGATATTTGTTCTGAAAGATGAATCTAAAGGTTCTAAGTTTCCCTTTATAATTATCAACTCTGATCATGATTTACAAATGTCACAGGTACTGTCTGTGTGTGGAAGGGCCTGATTGGAAGTTGTGATCTGTAATTGATTCACATGATTGATTAATCATCATTAGCTAACTTATTTAACAACATTTATAATTCTTTCTCTGTGATGCAGGGCTTAGAATTGGGTCCATGCTACCTGTAGACGCAAATGTAGCCATAGATACCATAAGATACAAAATGATAGTTGTTGGGGGTCGGACTGGTAGAGCGCTGGCAGAGTTGGGTGGAAGCTAAAAGGAAAGGTTCTTCCCAAAGCTTCTGCAGAAGGCTTTCCCTCTGCAGGTGATACTTGAGTTTAGTCTTGCACGATGAGTAGGAATTTGTAATGTAACTCACCTTATTGTGATACTGAAGAGGGGGAAATCATTAGTCAAAGTGTAACTTGGCATGTATGTGTAACAACAGCATATTAAACCTACTTTAAGGTAAAGCTCTTATTTTTTGAAAAACAAGAATTGGATCTCTTGAAAGTGAAATGGTAGCCCAAACAAGTAATCATGAAATGTGATGCTGAAGTTGAAAGTTTTTCAGTAAAGCCTGCATTGTTCTCTCTCCTTCCTCTCTGATGTTGGACAAGTGATGGTCTTGAACAATAACATGTTAGCCATTAAAATAGCATTTCTGTTTCCTTCAAAGTGCTTACCAAATTAGGGGCTGCAGGGAAATCAGGCTGTGTGGGTCTAGATGTTCAAGCCAAACAGAAGTGATGACAGCTGACGCTGAGCAGGGAGTTCTGTAAGTTAGCTGCCAGGGCGGTGTGGCCAGTCCAGCCTGTCACCAGTTACCCTTTGTTCCATGGCTGCCACCTACAATGTGAACTTCCTTCTTATCTGAAATCATCTCTCAAGGGGGAAAAAAAAAAAACAACAGGTGTGAGAGTAATTTCTGTCATTCGATAAACAAAGCTCCGTGAGGCATTTATGAATACCAACCAGCAGGGGTTGTGAAATTAAAAAACAAAAGTCTCCCTCCAAATCAGTTATGCTCTAAAAATAGTTTTATCTATGGCAACAGCAGGAAGATAAATTGGCTGGAGAATAACCATAGCCAGAATGATGACCTTGAAGAAAAGGGGAAGGGGAGATATTTTAAAAAATGTTGGCATTGCTTCATAATTTTGAAAGGAATTTTGTCAATGCAGTTAATCCCACTGAATGAGCCTTTCAAGTGAAAGGTCAGTTCTGTGGCCAGGTTGTGTACTTTGGGAGAAAGCACGTGTTGTCTTGTGCAGCAAAATATTTTTGGTTGAACTGTTCAGCCCACATGGTGTGGGACATAGGACTGTCAAGGGTTTCCTCCAGCACCATGCTCTGTTGATCACAAGAGACTATTGGCTGGTGTTGCTGGTATTGGGGCCCCTCAGTGGCATATGAAAACAAACAAAGCCCAACAAGGCCACAAGAATAGGGCTATCTCCTAGCTGCTCTTGCTGATAATTCTTTACATTTGGCACAGACTTTCATGCGTTAAAAATCTGGAATGAGCCTGCTGGTCATTTGATGCATACTCTCCCACGTCCCATTTCTGTTTGATGGGCTCAAAATAAACAGCTTTCCTTAGTTGGCCTGTGAATGGGGCAGCCAGGTGTTTACCTCATTTCCTTTTCCTTTTCGCAGAAACACCTGTGTGCATGACTTCATATCACTCTGTGGGCTCTGAGGAAGGGACATAGGCTGTGGTGGGACATCAGCACCTGGTGGAAGAAAGTTGGCTGCAGTATCCACCAGGGGGCAGGGAGCCTTCTGCACCCAGAAAACAGGCTGTCTCCTCACCATAGCCCTCTTGAACCAGGCTCTGCCAGGCCAGGTTTTAGACCTACAACTTCAGCAAAACTCTGTCACTAAACAATAGCTTAGAAAAAATGTCTCAATCTTGATGCTTTGATCCTGCTGTGTGAATTATGATGACTCCAAAGGAAATTGGATTTCCTTCCTCAAGACAGAGGGAGTGGAGTGGGGTTCTGGGGAAGAGCTGCTTGGGTGGTCTTGTCCAGGTTTATCTACACTGACCATCCATACCCAACAAGACACCTGGAGGCTGCTGTTGCACTGAGCTGCTGGTCACTTGAGAAACCCTTCTAAGCTCGTCAGCCTCAAAAGTTGTTGTCTAATTGAGTTAGGGGGCTGTGGATCCGCGCTACCTAACCATGGACCATGTGGAGGCGTAACTTTCACAGGTTACGTGCACGATGGTGTCGGAGCTTTACATGGTGCACGCTCTCAGCCTAAAACAGTCCCAGGACTTCTCCAACACACAGAGGAGTAACACAGCGGTGCCCTCTTTCATTCTTTGCACGAGTGATATTTCTTAAATGTCAATCCCACTGTTGACTCTCATTTGTTCCGTGAGGTCAGCATGCTCTTTCTAAAATGCAAAATCTGGTTAGCTGATTTCTCTGCTGTACTTCCCTAGTACAACCAGGAGAAAACACACACTCCGTGGTTCGGCATCCAGGTCCTCCTGATCTGGCGTTTGTCTCCCCTGCCCTACCTACCCCCACATACTCTTTTCAGATATACCAAAGTACTTGCCATTCCCCAAGCTTATGTCGAAGCTGGTTTTGGCCTCTTGCCTTTTTCCATGCTTCTCCTCTGATGACAGCTCATTTCTGCCCTGACACCCCCCCATCGCCCCCACATCTTCCACGTCCCCTTAGAGGGCTGTGTCCTCATCATTGCTTATATCTCTTACGAGGAAAGGTTCAGGGCTCCTCCTTCCCCAGACCTGCTCTAATAGGTGCTTAAAAAGAGTCTCTCGCTGGTCTTAAAGGCGCCATGCTTAACATTGAATTGTCAAATGAGGAAACAGGAAGAGAAGCTGGGGATGAAGCCAGCCATCACCTCTGACCCACCTGGGCAGGAAACAGGTGACAAATGGATGGGAATGCTGGCCCAGGTGAGGAGTCTGACAGTTCTGGGAAGGCCTCCAAATATTCTAGTAGTCTCATCCTGTTGCACAGCTGGAGTTTCCATTCCTTTGGTTTACTCAGTGGTTCTCAGCCCTCCTGGAAGTTAAATTGTCTATGCCTAGGCCCCACTAAGGAAGGTCTCCAGGTCATTCTGATGTGCAGCCAGCATCAGAACTTCTTCCTTAAGCATCACTCTCCCTTTATAGCTTCCTTGAAAATGCAGTTACTTCTGGGGCCATGTTCCAGAAGGTTTCTTTGTGGAGAGGCAGGCTGGTTGAGTTGGAATGGGGTGGGGGAGGGGTGGAGAGGTGGAAGGTTTTTGGGGGGAGAGGGGGCTGGAAGGAGGAGAGGAAGTCACATCACTGTAGGTTTCACTGCTCGATTTGTGAGCATTCATTTACCTGTGCATTCTCTGTGGACTTTGGCATTCTGTGCCTGGTATAGAAGTGAGCCAGCAAGAGCAGGAAAGAGAGGTCGTTGTCCTCCTATTCATGAATTTTGTCTAACTTTGCACCACCTGGAAAAAGAGCCCAAGTATGTAGATCAGTGTTCCGCATGCTACTGCCCCTGTCCAGCCCTCAGCCTATTCTTGTGCCTCTGAGCTAGGAATGGTTTTTATAGTGACCTACAAAGCCCTTTACAAGAAAAACTTTGCCCTGCACTGATGTAGATAAGCAGATTTGCTGAGACCTACTCCAGACTCGCCATGCCCTATTTCACACACAGCCTTTCTGTCATATTCTAGAGATTTTATGCTTGGGTTGAACAGATAGTGGAGTGTCTGTCTTCCCAGCCACACCCACAGGGGGCACACCTTCTGTTAGGGAGAGCTGGGCAGGGACCCACTGTCACAAAGTGGGCCAGGCCCAAGAAAATGTAAATGCATTTAGCTAATTTCCTTAGGGAAATTCATCTTTGTAAACCGATTAGCAAAATTTTCCCTGTCACCTCCCTAGGTCACCTTCTCCACTCCTTTTTATTTGTAATGGGTAGATTTTCCTTCAGTGAGTCCAGTTGCCTGAAGCTGAGAGCATGATGGCTCATGGATTGATCCCCAAAGTCCTAGATGGAGGACCCAGCCCTCTGCCTTCACAAAGTGGGTCAGAAATCAGGCCCCAGAGGACCCTCTTGGCTCCCAGGTGCCCTAAGTTGCAGACAAGGGCTTGGTTGTGTGTTTGTTTTTGTTTTTTGTGGAGGAGGTTTGAATGCTATCTGCCCCTCCCTTATATTCCCTCCCATGGGGATTCGTTTGAAGAAATGGAAGTCTGTCAGGGGAGTTTCAGATATATTCTTATTTTGTTTTAGTTTAACCTAAAATGAAACCCATACTGACATTTATTGAATAAGTGCCTATTATGAGGTTATACTAGGCTGTGTACTGTAAGGGCTACAAAGCAGTTGGGGTACAAAGCTTGCTTCATCTTTCCCCCCGTCTTTCTCCTCCTGTCTGAGTTGTTGTGCACAGAATATAATAGGAGGCACTCAATAACAACAATTGAATCATTGAAATGAGCTCAGATTTGAGTGTTAGTTTCCTCTTCCAAAAAGTCAAATGGTTCCCTGTTTTCTTGCACTAGTGCCCTTGCTTCTCCATCAAGCATTTGTAGATTATTAGAGTTTGGCCTCCACCTATTTGTCTGTTTTTCTCTTCTACTCTAGCATAGGTAGCAGAACACTTAGCCTTTCTCTGAACACGCCAACATCTGGGCCTTCAGCCACCCTGGGAAAAAATCTTTTTGTCTGTGATTCCGATGATGGATTCTGCAAACCTCACTGACCTGAAAGATCCCTGCTGTCCTTCTATACCCAGCTCACATGTCATCTCTAGGAACCTTCTCATATACAGTGGTGTGTCACTTATTGATGGAGCTATGTTCTGAGAAATTCATCGGTGTGCAAATTGCATATTGTGAGATTACACACACCGAGATGGTATTGCTGCTACACACATAGGCTACATGGTCCAGCCTGTTGGGACCACTGTTATATATGTGCTCTATCATTGACCAAAATATCATCATGTGATACATGGCTTGACTCCCATCTGCCACCTCTGATACAGTTAACAAGTTTGTCTTTTCCCCATTTCTTGCAATTCCTTTTATTGGCTGAGGGAAACTGAGGCTGGTGTTTGGTAACTCCTCCAGTTAACAAAATTGTTCTCCTTCCTATATTCCATGGCAATAAAGAATACTTCCAGAGTGCCTAATATGGATTCTAAGCCTTTTACATGATTTACTTATTTAATCCTTACCACAGTCCCAAGGCATTGGCTCTGCAATACTGTTGATTCTATTTTATAAATAGGGTAACTGAGCACTGAAGATTAATTAGTTTTCTAGAGGTTTCATAGCTAGTAATTGTTAGAACCAATATTGGAATCTAGGAATATTGGAATCTAGTATGGTTCCATGATACCTTAACCACCAAGCTATCCTGCCTCTCAAGGCTTTGTAGTATTATTTACACTGTATTCTCTTTATTTCTCTCTTAAAATAAATTTCTATCGAAGTTATTAAATTTCAGGTATTCAACATTGTAATTTTACATCTGTGAACACCACATCATGACCACCAAATGTCTAATTTTACCCATCACCCTACACCTGACCTCCTTTACCCATTTCATCCACCACCCAATCAACCCCTAGTCTAAGAGTTTTTGTTTTGTTTGTTTGCTTTGCTTCTTTATATTCCACATATTGTTATAGGACAGGGAGAGGGGCAGCCCAAACCCTGCAAACCTGCCTATTCTAAATGGGTTCTGCCATCCGCCGCATCAACACAAAACACATCAGACTTTAATGGGAAGGAACTTTAATAAAACTAGGAAACAATACAGGTAAGGCAAAGAGTCTAGTTTCTAAATGAAGCATCCAGAGTTACCCATCCCCTCGTGGGTAAAAGTCCATCCAAATGGGATTGGCCCAGAACAAGGCCCCAAAGCCTGCCACAAGTCTAAAGCATCTTCCAGTGGGGACCCACAGAAAAGGGTCACAAACAACCGGACAAGCCCGGAAGGAAAAGAGCAAAATCAACATCAAGATAAAAGCTGCCATGGTCACCTCCCCACGGGTCTCACCCACATCTGTGTCACCCAGTCCACGACCAAAAGACAAGCGCAGTTTCTTCACGTGTCTCTAGGCTCCATGCGCCTCCTCCAGGTCTCCTTCTGGCTCCATCCTCCTTCCTTCCTCAGTCTCTTCTGCAGCTTCTCCTCTTCCTGCTCAGCTCCACCCTCCCTTGGGTGGAGGAACTTCCCCCTTTCCTGGGGACCACCCTGTTACAATATAAGTTAAATCATATAGTATTTGTCTTTCTCTGTCTGATTTATATGTTGTTGTTAATTGCCTGCTTTGGGAGTATTCTACATTACGAGCTCCTGGGCACATGGCTGCTTCTTTTTCATTTTGGTATCTTCTTAGTTCTTAAAAGTATCTTACTTTTATTAAGATACTTAATTGGATGCTCAGTGACTGAATAATGAAATGCACTGAGTCCTGCTTCCTGATTTTGATCCACTATTGGGGACCCTCACTTGTAGACCAGGCTGGTCCTATAGCAATTGAGTTCAGGGAAAGTAAAATTCAGCCCTCCTACTTGTTCAGAAC
Organism: Talpa occidentalis; assembly: GCF_014898055.3. Classification (NCBI taxonomy): domain Eukaryota; kingdom Metazoa; phylum Chordata; class Mammalia; order Eulipotyphla; family Talpidae; genus Talpa; species Talpa occidentalis. Next base: position 24,059,705 of record NW_023601104.1, read on the forward strand.
ATAAGGATGAGCCAGATGCTATGGGAACCCTGGGAATAAAGTAGCTTATTTACCTCTCAGGTACTACTTTGCCTGGCAAGCTCTCAGTATTGTGTACCTGAGTTTCAGGAAACTATGGAGATCAGCATCATAAAGTGCTCAGAAAGATAAGTGTCACTGCCTGGACCTTATTCAGTTGGAGATTTTCCCACAGGGAGGTTCCTGAAAACAAATGAATAAAGGGAGGTAAACTGTAATACGTCAACTTAATGAGTACATTCAAGGATTACCTTTCATACTGCTTCTGTTAAGGAATTAGCATACCTTCTAGACTGCTGGGATGTTCTCTTTGCTGCTCTTGTGGGTTTAGGAAGGATTGATCTCTCTCTCTCTCTCACACACACATCCATACATATTTTTCTGATATATTCTCTTTTAATCTTTATTATTGCTAATACTACTATTATTTTAATTTAAAAACTTACACATATTTGAAACAGTTGTAAACAATGCGGAAATCCCACTTTCCAGAGATCACCACCACCACCACCACCAGTTGGTTATGTTTCCTTAAAGACATTTTCCCCCTTAATTATGCACAAATTATCTGGGCATATTTAAACAACAAAAATAGAATTATCCTTAACATGTTCCCCATAGATTCCTTTTTATTCACATGACAGTACTTTGGGTCATCTTATTAGGAAGGCGTCTGATCCTGCTTCAAGCTGGGTTTAAATTGCATCTGACAGTCAGCCTGTCATTGGGGCAACATTGATTAAAGAGAGCTTGCTAGAAGTGCTCCTTAGTGTTTCCATCAAAGACCTCTAATGACAAGAATAAACACGCGGAAAGGTGAGGTGTAGCCTAAGGCACTTGCAGCAACTGTTTATATTTACAGCTTCATTTGACTTTAATTCATTATCTATCTTGGTAAAGCTGATAATGGCTTAGGGAAATGCATTCTATTTATCCTGTGGCTTTGTGTGCCCAGGGGTATATCTGCAGATAGTGTGTTGAGGAATATCAGAGAATTCTGGGTACACTAATAAAGAATGGGCTTATGAAAGGGGAGGGGCCATATCACTTTTGGGTAATTGGACCCATGGAGTTCCCTCTGGGCCTTGTCTCCTAAGTCTTTTAGTTTGCTCTGAAATTAGGGCTTACCCCTTTAGGGCAATCGACCAACCAGAGGCTGCTTTTACAGTGCTACTGTAGAAGTAGAGCATTGACCAAATTGTTATTATTATGGGAAGCAAGATTATGAAGCCAAGTAGGCTGTTTCATTTTGGAGATTGTAGTGGTGATCACATCTAGATAATATTAAAAATTCAAACATTTGTGATTGTTTTGCTGTGTGCCATGTGCCTTCCTCTTATCTTTACCTTTGACGTTCAGAGAGATTTGGTAACTTGTCTATAGTCACATAGCTAGTAGATATTGGAATCTTTGTATGTGTGCATGTGTGTGTATATGAATATTAGTAACTGATATGTGCATGTGCATGTATGTATACCCTTGTGGGGGAGATGAGAATTTCTTTTCTGCAGAATTATGCTGGGGGTTGGATCCAGCCTTTCAGAGGAGATTATTGAGCCTCACCAATTTATATTACCTACTTGGTGTGAGTTACTCTTTGATGATTGTACAAATGTCAGACTGGTTTCAAGCAGTTCAGGTGACTTCAAGTCAGAGGATTACCTTTTTCTGCAGGGTCTTGGGTTCCTGTCACTGTTGTTGCCTGTCAGCTAAGAGTACTGCCTCGTGGAATGGCTTGGTTTCTTTTTGGTCGCCACAAGTAATGGTGAACTTTAAAGGTTTGGTGTGAAGTTACCACATAAGAGGCAGCGATGGAGAATCAGGTTGCATCTGACCCTGCAATCACTGGGGCACTAAACTTGCCCAGAGGAGGATGAGGATGAAGAGAGAGCTTTTCAACCAAGACATGTGGTTGAATGGACTGGGGTTGTTTCATCTAGAGGAAAGCAGAATCAGCACAGGAGGGCTGTGTAGAGAAAGATGAGTTCTGCTGTGGTCCCCAAGGGCAACCCTGGGTTCATTATGTAAGTTCATTATCTGGAAGTTAGAGGTGCCTAGTAGGAAAGTGGGATGCCTTAGAGGGAGGTGACATTGTGGAAGAGCTAAGACATGATGTAAACTTGGGCTTCCGCTCATGAGCATGGAAACATCACCCTCAAACATCACCCTCAAAGTGGGCAAAGTACCTGCATGGTACTTTGTTGGGCGTTGAGGTTCCTCGAAGATTAGACTTAAAATGTCTTTTACAGTCCCATCCTTGTTTTCCAAGCTAAACAGTAGTTTTGCTCAGAGTCTGCTCTGTGGACCAGGGCAAACCAGGTTGGGGACTGTATTAGTTTGCTAGGGCTGCTGTAAAAAGTACTACTGGTGACTGAAACAACAGAAATGTATTGTCTCACGGATCTGAAGCTGAAAATCTAAAATCAAGGTGTCAGCAGGATTGGTTCCTTTTGAGGGCTGTGAGGGAGGGATCTGTTCCTGGCCTCTCTCCTTGGCCTGCTTACCAGGCATTGTCCCAATATGCACATCTGTCTCCACATTTCCCCTTTTTGTAAGGACATGAGTCATTTTGGATTGGGGTCTATTTTAACTTGATCCCCTCTGTAAAGATTCTATTCCTAGATATGGTAACATTATGAGTTGCTGGGGTGAGGATTCAACATATAAATTTTAGAGGGGGGGATACAAGTCGACCCATAATGCAAGGAAAGCAGCTCTCTAATGAGGCCCATGTAGCTGTGGGATGGGTACTGCAGGCGCTACTTAGTTTTACTTAGTTTTCTCTAGGCCCTCTTTAATTTTCTTTTTTTAAATGGTAGGTTTACTTCTTCCTGGGAGCTGTCACAGCAAGACCAGGCTGTGACAACATAGCATTCTTATTGCTGTGCAATGGTTACCACCATCCATTTCCAGGACACTTTCATCTTGGAAACTCAATATCCATTAAATAATAACTCCTCATTCCTTCATCTCCTCAGCCCCTGGCAATCACCATTCACCTCTCTATCTCTATGAATTTGACTATTCTGTGTCTTTCATGTAAATGGAATCATAGAATATTTGTCTTTGTATGATTGGCTTATTTCACTTGGCACAATGTCCTCAAGGTTTATCCATGTTGTATCAATAGCATATGGCCGGATGTCCTTTTTAAAGGCTGTATGTTGCAACAGGAACTTTGTTGCCACTTTGTGGGGAACTCAACTTGATGAGGGACAGAACAGTTGTGGAGCAGGTTTGCAAGGCAAGACTCTGCTATTTGAGCAGATGTTCTTATGCCATTTATTGAAAGCATACAGGCTAGTAAAAGCTGATCATATGACAATGGTATGAAGAATAAAGTCTGGAGGTTGGGATAGGAATGGGGGACAACGTTTTACATGGGACAGGGAAGGGGTCATTGCGACCATACGTCAAGAGCCATTTGCGTCAGCAAAGTATTTGATGTTATCGCAGGCAGAGTTATCCTGGGACCACCGTTGAGATAGGCACGTAATCAGGTCAACAGTGGCCTAGGTGTCCTCAGGCCTGCCTCCTGATATGAACTATACTCTGTAGGTAGTCAAGGAATTCTCTGCTTTGATTTGTAGATAACAAATAGGTCACAGTTGCCCATGAGTGACCAGCTAGTAGCCAGCTCATAGCAACCCACAGCTGTATAGTATTCTATTTTGTGTATATAACACATTTTATTTATCCATTTCTCTATCAGTTGGCATTTTTATTTCTTTAGTGTTGTAACATTCATTTATAACACTGTACATGATTCAGGGGGATAAGTCCACACCTCCTCAGATGTATGCAGCCACATTACCTCCACCCTGATGGACATTTTGCTTGTTTACACCCTTTGGCTATTGTAAATAAGGGTACATATACATGGGTATATAGACTTAAAAAAAAAGACTTTGGGGCTTCCCTGGCGGCACGAGGGGTTAAGACACAATCTATGAAGCAATCCGAGCCACTGTACCATGAGTTCAATCCCTGGCCAGGGAGCTACACACAAGGCGCAGCAGACCTCTCCTGTCTTGCCTGCTGCTTCCCTCAGCAGTGCATTTCAGTCAGTCTGCCTGTTCTGCTCCCCACTCTGTCTCTGGTGGATCCTCCCACGCCTTTGGCCTGTACCCCAGTTCTTGTATGCATAAATAAATAAATCTTTAAAAAAAAAGACTTTGTTATAAAACATCTACAGTTCTGTTGTAGAAAAGGTCAATATATAACCAAGTGGAAAACACCCTTAAGCCCCAGTCACTACAGTGTACTTTGGCCTCTGACCCTCCACCTGTATTGTGTTGTGTGGTATATGAAATAAGGCCAGACTGTTATGGAGCCTGAGCCATTGAAAAAGTCTTTGAAATCTATGAATATTTTCAGTAGTTTCCTTGTTTTGAACAGTAATTTTTTTGTCTTGAGCAGCAGCAGTGCCTGTGCTGGGCCTGGCTAAGGCTGGTCGACCCTCAGCGCTCCTGGTGTGATTGGCACAGTTCTTGCCATTGCTCAGGAGGCTCTGAGAAGCACAAGACCGCCTAGCTCTTTCTACCCCAAAATGGTTCCTAACTGGCTTTTGCTCTCCATCTCTCTTAGGCAAATGTCTGCAGATTACGGCTGACTATACCTCCGGAGAGTCCAGTTTCTGAACAAAGTGAAAAGAAGCTTGAAAGAAAAGAACAAGTAAGCTGTCTCAGGGCATATCTCTGCCAAGTTCTAACCTTTATATTCTTTGAACCCGTCCCCTCCCATCCCTCGGCTAGTCACAGGGCCTAAGTATCGGCAGTCTGTGGATGAAAGGCCCTCTCCACCTCATGGGCCCTTCTCCCATCTTCCCCGAAGTCAGACGACTTTGCCCACTCACTGTGCTGGCCTCACATCCCTGCTCTTGTTTCTTGCTGAACACTGGCTCTGTGTTGCCTTGAATCTGTAGGGACAGTAGTGACAGGTGCAGGAGACACGTTTTTGTTAAAAAAGCCCTGTCCAGTAGAGTCAAAGGACCCATTGTGAGCTGTTGGCGGAGCCAGAGCCACTCTGAACTGCCCCAGGAGGCCCAACTCTTGCAGTGAAGCGGCTGCGTGGAGTGGAAGAGCCCGACAGGCAGCCCTGTCATGGGAAAAGGCTCTTGCTGGAGGGAGGAGGTGTTCAGTAGACATCTTTATGTCAACACTGTGCAGAATTTCTGGGCCATGAAGATAAGTCTGACCTCATCCCTTGTCTTAGAGGAACTCCCAGTTTTTCAGGTGAGACTGACCTTTAAATGAGGATGGAACAGGTCAAATATTAGGATCCAGAAGTGTAAGAAGGGCTCTGGGAACAAAGGAAGGAAATGACTTGGGGGTAACATTAAAGGATAAGTAGGAGGTCCTGCTCAGCTCTAGGTCTGGTCTGGGGCAAGCCATTTTTCTCATTCATGAAAAATAAGCAAGCATCTACTGTATCCCAGGCACTGTTGTACACTCTGCAAATATAGTAGTCAACAGAGCAGGGCATGGAGAAATGCTTGCCATACATGGAATTTATATTCTAGGAAAGGAGAATGAAAATTTCTAAAGTGTATTTTACAGAGTTTAGAAGGTAGTAAGTGTTAGTAGAGACAGATAAAGCAAAAGGAAGGGACAGGAATCCCAGAAGGTAGGCAGTGTGTTTTATGACACACATATTTTATATAAATATAAAATAAAATAATAAAATGAGATAGAATTCATAAGTGGAATCATGAGACAATGACTTCTTGAGATACAAATGTTGCTGTGGAATTAACCAGTTATGTGGTCACCTATTAAAAGGAAGCTTTTCACTGACCAGTAAATGTTTGAGAAATGTCCCAAAATTTACTCTAGGTCTTTGTCTCTCCCTTTTACTGATGACCTTCTTCCCATGGACAGAGTATTCCCTGCTAATGCAAATGATGAGTGACAGAGAAGGAGGAGGGTAGAAAATGAAGTTATGACTGGAGTGAGGTGAAGGAATGTGAAGTTGCTTATCGGCTTAAAAAGAGAGGATAGTCCACTAGCAGGATCCAAGAAAAATGACTGCTTCTAGGTTGGAGCAGAGGAAGAACAAGGTGGGCTGGGGCCTGTTTGTGATGGAAAGCCAGGGAGTGCTCAAACACAAATGGGATCATAGCAGAGCACCCAGAAGTCAGTTTGAAAGGTTCTCCTGGCAAAATTAGAGCAACTGGAACATCAAAAAGAATAGTGACGGGCCTCCCGGTGGCGCAGCGGTTGAGCGCTGGGTTGTGAAGCTGCCCACAGCCTCTGCAGTGCCGGTTCAATCCCCGGCAGCTCCCCGGCCACCGGAGGAGGGTCCCACATGGTGCGCAGACCTCTCCTGGTACCCGCTGCTCCCCTCAGCAGTGTACTTCGGTCCTTCTGCCTGCTCTGCTCCCTGCTCTCGCTCTGGTGAATTCTCTCACCCTCCCGCGCTTCTGATTGTACCCAGTGCTTGTATAAATAAATAAATCTTTTTTTAAAAAAAAAAGAATAGTGACAATAATGTGTTACAACACATTGAATAATATAGAAAAATCCATGGGTATATAGTAATAATCTGAAAGAGAGAATAAAAACTAGAAAGCTCTTTTTTATAGAACATCAGCAAATACATCTCGAGAATCTCTCTTCCTGTAATCCCTGAATAAGTTGATGAATGGGTGCAAAAACTAAATTGGTAATAAGTTATCATGGGACAGTATGCTCACATGGTCTCAAAATATCATCTCAGATTATTTACTGATTTTAAAAGTACAGAGGTGTAATCTGACAGTCAGCATTTCAACCCAGGATCCAATTTAACATGACAGTAGTGGGACAACTGATATCATGTGACTTCCAAGGTGATTGATTTTTTTTTTCAAGATGGATTTATTTATGCATACAAGAACTGGGGTGCAGGCCAGAGGTGCAGGGAGGTGAGAGAATTTGCCAGAAACAGGGTGGGCAACAGAACAGGCAGACTGACTGAAATACACTGCTGAAGGAAGCAGCGGGCGAGACAGGAGAGGTCTGCTGCGCCATATGGGTCAGCTCCCTGGTCAGCCAGGGATCGAACTCGTGCTGCAGAGACTGTGGCTAACTTAACAGTGTTGTGCTTAGCCCCTCGCACCAAAAGGGAGGCCCCTAAGTTGATTAAGAAGCACACATTATTACCCATGTACTACTCATGCCAAACTTATTTAACCAAATCTAATAATAAGGGAATTAAAAAATCCAACATTAGATACTCTGTAAAACAATTGCCCAGAAAACCCTCAATAAATTCAGTGTCACTTAAAAAAAAAAAGATGAGACTCTATTGGAGATAGAATACTAAAGAGACTGAGTATAAATATAATGTGTGAACCTTGATTAGATCCTGGATCAAAAATAAAATATGAAAGATCTGTTGGAGTCATTGTACAATCTTTTTTTTTTTTTTTTTTTTTTTTAAATATTTTAAGATTTATTTATTTATTTATTTATTTATTTATTTATTTATTTATACAAGCACTGGGTACAGTCAGAAGCACGGGAGGGTGAGAGAATTCACCAGAGTCAGAGCAGGGAGCAGAGCAGGCAGAAGGACCGAAGTACACTGCTGAGGGGAGCAGCGGGTGGCAGGAGCGGTCTGCGCGCCATGTGGGACCCTCCTCCGGTGGCCGGGGAGCAGCCGGGGATCGAACCAGCGCCGCAGAGGCCGTGGGCAGCTTCGCAACCCAGCGCTCAACCGCTGCGCCACCGGGAGGCCCGTCATTGTACAATCTTGAACAGGAATCCTCTATTGGATCTTATTGAATAAATGTTACTTTCCTTGCTTGTAATAATAGGGCTTTGGTTATGTAGTTGAACTATTTTTTCAACTTCTCTGTAGCTTTGAATATTGTCCAAAGAAAAACTGAGGGGTAAAAGCTCAACCAGAAAAAGTGGGTGTGGTCAGACTTCGGCTGCTGTCTATTGATGGTGGGATTGAGCAGAGCCCTGGATTGCTTGGGGAGGTTCCCTTCTGCCCTCACTGCTCCCCTCCCTGTCTATCCCTTTCAGAGCTGATAGATTGGTTGGAGAAGTGGGCTTGGGCTTGTCTAGGCACACATGGGCAGCTAAGCACACAGGGACTCGGAATGAGCATTTTTTGAAGGAGATGGAGTTACAGGAATAGAAGCCTCGGTAGCTGTCCCTCTATGCATGGTAGAGGAAGTGGGGCATTCTCCTCTGGAGTAAGACCCAAGTTGCATACTTAGGAGATATTTGTGAAGGGTTTCTGGCTGCCACCACTGAGACAGTTGATACTGTGTGGCACTGAGGGCCTCTCATGGCTGAAGAGAACCCAATTCCCAAAGACAAAGGTGCAAGTGTTCTATGTCAAACAAGAGTTGGAAGTAAAGTTGTGGACCGGTTGCCTATTTGTCTTGAACAGTGCTTTTTAAACTCTTTAAAGCAATAAGACTTTTTATGTTTTCCTTGACTGGATGAAATATGTTATCCTGAATCCTCATAAACTAGGCAAATGCTGGTGGGAGGCAAAGTCCTCCCAGTTTCCCTGTACCCCTGCACCCCAGGCACCCTCCTGCAGGTGCCTGTGAACTCCAGGATGGTGGGGCCAAAACCATGTGGGGAGGGCATGTGCCAAGATGCTTCTGGGGTGGTTGGGTGTGCTGGCTAAGTGAACATCTCGGATGGTGGTGTGACTCATTGCAGAAGAACTGGGCTAGAGAAGAGGAGGGCAGGGCTGGCTATTTTCTCAGGACTGAAGTCCTTGGGTGGTGGCAGCACTTGAAGGTATTGGTGTAACTGTGAGGTTGTTCTGTGTGATTTCGTCATTATGTCCTGGCTGAATTCCTGGGCTTGAGTCATTGGGAACCAGAGGTTGGACATGAGCAAGGAGTCCCTGGAGGGGTCCCCTCTGATGCTGCTTCAGCTTGATATTGTTCTGTGAGGCACCGTAGCCTGCAAAACTGCAAGATGCCAGCAACTCTGGACGATTCTCTCTGGGAAGATGACATTGACCCCTTTTGAGGGAGAATGGAGGCTCTGCCAACTAGGGATTGGAGTGAACTCAGATTTAGAAGCAGAATAATGTAAATGACTTCAGTAGCTTCTGATAAAGCAATATTTCTCAGGGTTTCCAGGGCCCTGTTAAAACTACAGCTGACTGAGGGCAGGGCTGGTCCTAAATCTTTGACAATCATGGAAGATGCTTAGTGTATTTTGAGGATCCCCCTCCCTGGAATGTCATGGGGCACCTGGCCTGTAGATACCACTGCCAGTTGGGCCATTCCTGTGTCCACTATTGTCAAATCATTGGCGGGAGGAGTTACTCACCGTGGAGGGGTGTGGCAAGGGTACAGTTTACCCAGCTTCATGATGGTGTGTTTGGAGACAATTACAAATTACAGCAGAGACCACGTCTTTTCATGGAGTTTCTTATTTATGAGGTATGCTGGCTCGGCTTTCTTCCTTAAGGCAGAAGCTGTGACTCTGTTGAGCCTTTCTGTCATGGAGGTTATTAGCCACTCCGAGACTGTTTTCAGCAGGTCACAGATGAAGCCCTAATACTTTGCTTTCCCTGCTACTGTTTCATCTTTAAAGTAGATAAAGCAAAGAGTAAATGAGCTAGTGTATGCCAAGTACCCACCACAGTTTCTGGTCAAAATACTTATTAGGAAGTCAGTAACTAAAAGCCTAATCACTTCCCTTTGAACTCCAAAGCCAGGGACTCTGCTCCTCGCCTTTCTCCCTTTGACCCCTCTGGAACCATTCCCTTCCTGAAACTTCCCAACCTCCATCTCCTCCATCCTCCTGGGCTGTGCCTGCTGCATCTTTTTTTTTTTTTTTTAAGATTTATTTATTTATGCATACAAGAACTGGGGTGTAAGCCAGAGGGGTGTGTGTGTGTGGGGGGGGGTGAGAGAATTCACCAGAGATAGTGGGGAGCAGAACAGGTAGATTGACCAAAATGCACTGCTGAGGGGAGCAGCAGGTGAGACAGGAGAGGTCTGCTGCACCATGTGGGTTTTTCCCTGGCCTGCTGGGGATCAAACTCCTGCTGCAGGGCTGATGATAGCTTGATAGCGCTGTCTTTAACTCCTACTCCACCAGGGAGGCCCCCCCTTTTTTTGATGTCATTGTGTGTAGATTCTGCTCCATAAATCAGAGCATCCCTTTGCCCATGTCCCAGGCCTCACCTCTTCTCCACGCAGACCTCAGACCTCACCTCCGAGAACTGCATCCTTGCATGTTCTGGAGCCCCCTCTCTGGGGAGGATGCCCACCAAAACACGTCAGCTCTCCTCTCTGAGTCCTATCCTGCTGGACCAGGAGTGCTGGTTTTTAGTGTTCTTCACATGATGGTATTTTGATACACAGAATACAGATAGTTTACTGTGTATGTGATCATTGTTTTAATGTTTAAACTAAATGGGTCATTATATAAATGGTAATTTCTAGGCTGCATTAAAATTTTGCCTGGAACACAGGTGCACTAATTTAGAAAATGTTCTCCCTCCTGTTTAGGAGCCTCCCAAGGCAGCACCCATTCCTATTTCCTGATTGCCAGTGAGAATGGGTGCCTTATCTCACATTTGTCTGTCATATGTATTTCCCTCAGAGTCATCTGGGTCCCATTTGCTTTCAGGATTCCCTTATAGAATCAACCTGGAAATGGGGCAGGAACTTTAAGAGGACCACAGGAGGGTGGGTGAGGGTTTGAGGGGAGAGCAGGGAGGGACTGGGGCCGGCAGCTTCCTGTGTCTATTCCCTGCCCTTCACCAGTGTCTGACCATCCCCCTTCCTCATGAAGACTCCATTTGCCCTGTTCCTCTTATTTCCTTCTTCTCTTTTAGAGCCTGATCCCTCCTTGTCTAAGAAAATTTATTTTTACTAGAACCTTCTTCCTCAGACAACCTACATGAGAGGTTCAGATGAAAAGGCAAATGAGGATACAGGGCAAAAGAAGTTGGAAATACTGATTAGTTTGTGGACACAGCTTCCATGTTGAGAAATTGATAAGTATGGAATACCATGTATTTAAAATGGTTGAATTTTAAAATTGGTTAGTAGGTATTTTTCAAATCAAGACTTTACCATTTTCAAGGAACTTCATGAATGTATTCATTTTCTTATCCAAATCTATACGCAGAATGTTCTTATGCACACACATACATAGAAAGAAAAGACAGAACCAGTACCAGCTGCTGCAGATTCATCGTGTTGGAGCAGGGACTCACTGCATTGTTGAGACTATTATCTGAGCTCTGCTGATTCTGAATCTGTAAGGTAGTGAAGTCTTCTGCAAACTGACATAGTGGCATGAAACTGATAATATATTTTTTTAAAGATTTATTTATTTATGCATACAAGAACTAGGGTACAGGCCAGAGGTGTGGGGGGGGTGGGTGAGAGTATTCACCAGAGACAGAGTGGGAAACAGAACAGGCAGATGTACTGAAATACACTGCTGAGGGGAGCAGCAGGTGAGTCAGGAGAGGTCTGCTGTGCCATGTGGATAGCTCCCTGGCCGGGGATCAAATTCATGTTGCAGCGGCTGTGGATAGCTTCACAGGTTGCATCTTAACCCCTTGCACCACCAGGGAGGTGCACAATAATATTTTTTATTATACTTTATTATTGTTTTATGCTACATCTTGTGTGAGTGACAATGACTAGTAAGTTTGTAGTTCGTGGGGGCTAGGTGGACGCAGACAGCAGTGGTCTGGGATGACCTGTTTCCCTCCGGTCTGGGAATCAAGGCAGATCTGAGGTCGTATCTATGCTCTGTTCTCTCCTAATACAGTAAGCATTTGTCCATTTTCTTTAGGAAATACCCAGCACCTACCCCTGTGATTAGATGGGTGAGCTGTGTCCATTTTACCAGATGATGAGACTGTGGCTGTGCCTTTTCTCCCACCCACCCTTGAAGACAGATGCTCCCTCTTTGTCACCCGACAGCTCAGGAACACAGACTTTGGCAATAGCCACTCCCACCCAGGACTTAAACTTGGACGAGTTGATACAAGACTGTGGGTTGTGGGTATAGCATGGCTGTGTACAATGAAACAGAACTAGATTATCAGTAGATAATATTTTAAATAACTAATAGCATTTACCATGGTAGGTGTCCTTTAATGCCTGTGTTTTAAAGACGCTATTTCTCTCTAGAGCTTGGAGAACCCCGAAAGAGAGAGAACAGATATGTGTATGTATGAAAAGGTGGGGACTTTCACAGCCCAATAAAATATTTAAAAGGCGTAAACCTTTGCCATTTGGTTTTATAGCCCTCTTTCCTTAAAAGCCCTGGATGAATAAGCCTGCCGGGTTCTTGTCCTTGGCGTCAGTGTTTACACAACATCACGGTTGTTGCCAGGTGAGGATGTGCTGCCATGATTCAGACTGGGGCCAGGGCTGCCCTGTGTGACATGTGCCTTTCAGAGATAGCAGCCCTGGGAGGGCAGGAAGAGGCCAAGGTTCTAGGCCTGGTCTCCTCATTGACTGCTGCCCTGGTCGGGCTAGACAAGTTATCTCTAGGGACCTTAGTTTCCTCTTGGAAACATTGCCTAGAGACAGCATTTTTCCAAATGTGGAACTCTATTCAAATGAATATATCTGGAGGTGCCACTGGTAAAACAGGGAAAATACAGTGGCTTCAAATGAGTTTACCACCATCTTGGCTGCCCCTGCCATGTCCCCTACCTTCTGCCCCACAATCTTATCAGACTTTGAGAAATGGCTGGGATATTGCTAACAACCCCTCTGGAAAACAACACTTTTCTAACCTCAGACTTTCTGGTTCTTCCCATGAAGAGAAACCAAGGTCCAATGAGGGGTGAGCATTTCACTGTCAGAGCAAATATGATGACTGTGATGGAAACAGCAAAAACAAACAAACAAAACAAGGAGAGAGCAGGGGACAGACAGACAGATGTATCCAGACGAACATGTAGAGTTTAGTAGGAATTCAGAAATGTAAAGAAACCATATCAGTATATCAGTAATCGTAGACTCTACCAGTATCTACCAGCAGGCCCAGCAGCATACTAGGTGTTTTAGGTGTATTACTCCATATATCACTCAGAATAATCTTCTGGAATATGTGTTTAATCTCATTTTGCTGTTTAGGACTCACAGTTCAGTGATGTAAGTAACTTGCATAGGGCCAGGCAGCCAGTGGATTTGCAGTTCCGGCTCAGGCCTGTGATTTGGCCATGTTGTCATGAGAATGCCACTTGCATACTCTCTCCTAAGGGAAAGTCTGTTGAGATATTTACATTTTTCCAGTCCAGGTTACCTAAGCACACTTATAATGTGCCATATACCTGATACCTCTCTCCCTCCCCCAGCTAGTCTACCCTTTTCCCCTTGAGCTGTTAGGCCTTAGCAGCTATGGACTGGCTAGAAGCTGTAAAGTAATATCTTTAAGAAGTTAACTTCTATCAGGATACTGTCGTTAGAACTGTCACTTTTTGGGATTTCTCCTTGGCTAGAAGTTTTTTCTTTTTTCCCATCTTTAAACATTCAAAGTGTAATGGTCTTTTTCCAAGCCTGGGTTTATTTAGGAAATGATCTCTATCCAGTCTGCAAGATAACCAGAAATAACAACTATCTTAATAGGCCAAAGGCTTCCATTTGTCTGTAGAGCTCTGTTCAGGCTGTGGAAAGCCTCCTCAGGCTCAGTGATAACTGTTCATTTTTATCACAGGAAGGCAAGCCCTTGTTCAGTGTGAGTAATGAACAGGGAGCAGTCATGACTGAGATGGACACACAGACAGGTCAGAGCACATTCCTGAAAGTGACACCTGCAAGGCTGTAGGATGCCCAGGGCTGTAGGATGCTCTGGGACGGCTCTGTCTTGAGACTGACAGAAGAGGTCAAAGCAAGGAGTTTTGGAAATAACTTTGCTTCTAGTTTGCAAGTCTTTCAATACATGTCATAGTCCATCTAAGTCAGAGGGGCACAGGACTTGTGACCAGCAGCCTGTCCACCACTGTCAGTTTTGATTTGTGTTAAACTATCTTTCTACCTATCTTTATTCTCCGAGAAGCCTTCTTGACCAAGGAGTTTTCTCTCTTTGGGCAAATTATCCCCCATTGTCTGAGGTGAACACATACTCCAACTATCCAGTTGTTCTTTCTTCCTTCTACAAAATGTCCTTATTGAACATTATTTATGCTGGTATTGGGGATACAGCACTAGATATAGTCTCTGCCTCTATAGAGTTTATTTCAATGTAAGGTTTTATATATATATATATATATATATATATATCTCACTGGCCTCACTAACCCTAACTTTACTTTTTATTTTTTAAAGATTTATTTATTTATGCACACAAGAACTGGGGTATAGGCCAGAAGTGTGGGGGGTAAGAGGAGTTACCAGAGACTGAGTGGGGAACAGAACAGGCGGACCAACTGAAATACACAGCTGAGGGGAGCAGCAGGCGAGACAGGAGAGATCTGCTGTGCCATGTGGGTAGCTCCCTCGCCAGGGATTGAACTCGTGCTGCAGTGGCTGCCGACAGCTTCATAATGCTGGGTCTTAACCCCTTGCGCCACCAGCGAGGCCCCCACCCTAACTTTAATAGCACTCAAGCCGTTATAGCAGGAATTTAGGTTAAGTTACTTTTCGCCTAGCCATTTCTATTGGTAAAAAAGCCATAGCATGAGTCTGTTACTGAATTTTAAACTCTGTCTATGTCGCAGGAAGTAGTTAAATTGAGAGTTTCTCTGTATGTTGTACTGATTAATGCCTGGAGTTACTCTTCTGTGTTTCATGCAGGGATTACAAATGCCCTTTCAATTGGTTGTTTCCTTTCCCCTTCTTTGGAAATAACTTTTTTTTCCATTCCATTCATTTTTTAGACCTTTTGTTTTCAAGGCAGTTTTGTGTAGTATTGTTTCATGCCCAGGAGGCTATTAATATGTCTAGGGTACTTTTTTTAAATTTGATTTTTTAATACCAAGCAGCATTATAAGGAAATTAAAAAAAAAACAACAAAAAACCAAACAACTAAATTGCAGAGAATTTCAAACAAACACAAAAGAAAAATGAATCGTTTAAGGAATCATTGACCCTTCACTTAATTAACAACCCTCAACCCACAATCGTTCCTTGCCCTGTGTACACCTTCACCCTCTAACTCTACCCTGTATCCCAGATATAAATATTTAAGTATGTTTCTCTAAAAGATAAGGACTATCTCATAATCACAATGCTATTATCTTGCCTAAAAATGAATATTTATCTTACAGGGAAATATTTCAAAAGATAAGAGGAGAAAAATCCACCTATAAATAGTACCAAATGTTTTTGCTATTTTCATTTTTTCCCCCTTTCCTTCAGGTTTGACCATAAGTATACTGACATTTTGTAAAAATATTAGCAGTCTTGACTTCTTGCGACTTTTCTGGATATCAAATTTATGAGATCCTGGCCAACATCACCTCCTTGTCCTATCTAAGAGGAACAAAGCCTGTTCCCTTTAGCTGGACCATTTTGGACTCTGGATCATTCCCCTCTTCTAGCTACTGAAACTCCCTGTTCATTTAGTCATTGTAGGATCGTCACTGTTAGATGCTGCAGATTATAGTGGAAGAAAAGACAAACAAGGACCTAGGTTTTTTGGTTCCATTTCATAAAGAAGCAGGCGTGACATACATGGTGATACTAAAAGTCATTCCATTCTGATTGTGAAGGTGACCTTGAGGGAGGGACCTTTCAGCTCAGTAGGGAGGCCTTGGGCAGAGGGAAGACTGTGGCATGATGGAAGCTGGCTGATAAAGGAACAGAATGGAGACAGTGAGGCTGTAGTAGGGACCGAGAGGAAATGCTGAAGGGGAGATGAACCAAAGGAGGCTAGAGAAAATTCCTCCCTTTCTAGGCCTGCCTCTTCCCAACAGCCTTGGACCAGCTCCCGGGTCTGACTCCTTGGTCTGACTCTCACAGGAGTGAGTTCCAGTTCTGCTCTTGACTCTTAGCTACCTTGAAGTCATCGTGGTCAATGACTTTAATCTAAATGAGAGTTTAGATTTGAAAAGATGTAGACAGATCCTTGAATGCTGCCATCTTGGAAGAACTAATGATATTTATATAGGAGAAATAGGATGAAGATTAAAGAAAATATTACATCATGAAATAGCAGGACAGGAGTTTTTTCTCTTCTCTTTCTTTTCATAGTACCCTGCCTCATGCTGCCTCAGGAGTCCTCTCCTTGTGATTGGTCCATGCTGCTGTTGCTACTCCAGAGCAGAGCCCTGTGGGGGGCCCCTCCCTGCTGGTCTTTTATTTAGATCCTGACTTTGCAATAAGTTTTTAGTTTTATGAAAATTGAGATAGAAGTTAATTAAAAAATAGTGCCTATTTCCCCACCCCCATCCCTTTAAAAATCAGAGTACAGATGAGCATAAAGAAAAAAAAGAAATCCCATTTTACTAAGGAAACTATCTTTATAGTTTTGTATTCCATCTTCTAGATGTTTTACACACATATTTTTAAAACAAAAAAATGGGCAAATTACTATTTTTCATTTTCATTTAATGGCTCTTTAATACCTTTCCATATGTATGACTTTAGATCCACAACCGCTTAGTTTTGCAGAATTTTCCAATTGGTGGTGGTCCTCACCTTCCCGAGTGGACAAGGAGGCAAGTCCTCTGTATCCGACCACCTGACCCTTTTCCTGCCAGCCAGTCTGCCTGTGAAAGCCTTTGCTTTGCAGAAGTGTACTTCACCAAAGCCATATATTACCATCAGCTTGTTTTTCAGGAACTGGGTGGAGTCTGTGACTGAGAGAACATGCTTTTGTTTCTGGTATGTGGGGAGTTTCATTAGAGCTTTTCCTCTTCCTAATTATGTGACTATTGCTTCAGGGGTATCTGCTCCCAGCTTGTCACTCCAAGTTAGAGCTATCGAACAGTATGTTCCCCTAACCTGTGTGCAGATGTGCAGAGTTTTATCAGTGTCTGTTGTACTCAAGTATGAGAAACTCAAGTGGAAGCATTTTCTGGAAGCAAATATTCCATGTCTTCCCAAGTATGTACAGAAGGGTGGGAAGCAATGGATATTTTGTTTTCTTTAAAAACAAAACACATTGTCAACAAACATTACAAAATGGCATAAAAAAAGTAAAAGATCTCCAATACCCCTCTCCCAAACCTCCTCTGTCTCTTCTTTGAGATCATTATTATTATTAATAATTTATCATGTCTTTTGCCTTTAAAAACTTCTGATGAGTGGGGTCATAAAGTACTCATTGTTCTGTCACAAATGCAAACTCCAGTTTTCTTTGTCAAAAATGTTTTGTGAGTACATGGAAAGAATTGATATAAAAGTGGTTTAAAAATTAGTGGGAGGGGCCTCCCTGGTGGTACAGGGGGTTGAGCGCAGTGCTGTGAAGCTGTCCGCAGCAGCCTCTGCCGCACGGGTTCCATTCCCCAGCCGGCCAGGGAGATATCCCCCTGGCAGGGCAGACCTCTCCTGTCTCGCCCGCTGCTCCCCTCAGCAGTGTATTTCAGTTGGTCTGCCTGTTCTGTTCCCCATTCTGTCTCTGGTGAGTCCTCTCACCCTCCCGTGCCTCTGGCCTGTACCTCAGTTCTTGTATAAACAAATAAGTCTTTAAAAAAAATTAGTGGGAGACCAGAGTTGCCCTTAGGGAACTCAGGCTTCTGTACTGTGGTGTTGTTGGGGTACCAGGGTCAGCAGCAGCAAAATTGGACGTTGTTTGGTTTGTCAACAAAGTCTGTGTGCCAGGTTCTGTCTGATTTTTCCCTTGTTCCTTCCCTTCCATGCTGTGCAGGCCTATGTTCTGTCCCCTTTACATCTAACAAAGCCTGCAGTATGGGGATGTATTGAATGCCAGACATAATTGGGCTTGACTCTAGGCGTATGACTGTATGTAAGATACTTCTATGAACCTCTCTTTTCTCAGCTATAAGGTAGGGAAGGCAGTCACTGTGTCACAGAGGGAACGTGAAGATGAAACATGTAAAGAAATAGTTCTCACTTATGACAGTGACCAAAAAAATCTCCATTTCCTTTTCTCCTAGTTCTTGAGCCTGCCTTCTATAAAGTTGTGTTAGGACTTGTATATGTTGCCCTTCCCAAGGGTATCTGCTTTTCAACACTGCTCAAAGCTTTAAATGAAGGAATTAAAGAGAGATTCTTTCAGAGTGAAGTCACACCACTTCTCCTGGCTTTTCATGAATGGTCATGACACGTTGTGTATTCACCCACGTCCTTTTCTCAGAACTGGTCCCAGAGTCAGCTCTAACCTCAAGACAATTTGGCCAACATTCTTCCTCTAAGTATCTCAACCTCATGCATTTCAGGCCACGTTTCAGTGATGAGTTTGAAGTCATATGGAAGAACTAGTATAAGGAGGAGAAAGCATTCCCGAGAATATGAGCATTCAAACACTCTGCTTTTCAGGTACAACATTAAGTCCATCTGGTAGCTTTGTGAGAATTAGGAAAATTCCCTTCTGGAAGATGGGGCTCTGCAGATGAACTCCTAGGTGAGAGGGCAGTGTCTTGGTAGAAAGTAGAGAAAGGGGGCCTCCCTGGTGGTGCAAGGGGTTGAGTCTCAGCACTGTGAAGCTATTGGCAGTTACTGCAGCATGAGTTTGATCCCTGGCCAGGCAGCTGACCCACATGGCGCAGCAGACCTCTCCTGTCTCGCCTGCTGCTCCCCTCAGCAGTGTATTTCATTCGATCTGCCTGTTCTGCTCCCCACTGTCTCTGGTGAATCCCCTCACCCCTCCTCCCTACCTTTGGCCTACACCCTAGCTCTTGTATGCATAAATAAAATAAATCTTTAAAGGAAAAAAGAAAGTAGAGAAAGGTACATTTCCTCCAAGGTAAGGCTGCCTCAGTCATGGCAGGTGCAATTTGATGAGCAGAGACCAGGCTGACTTTCTGCCCACCTCTCTCCCTGCTGCCAAGTACCCTAGTACTGGGCGCAACCTGTATAACCAAGTACATGGGGACCATTATTATAGTTATTTCTAAAAGGCTCATTGTTTTTTCTCTTTTCCTACCCTCTTTTAGCATCCTGACCTAAGCAATGGAGAATCGACTAGGAAACTTCCTCAAGGTGTTGTCTATGGTGTGGTGCGAAGATCCGATGAAAATCAGCAGAAAGAAATGGTGGTGTATGGGTGGACCACCAATCAGCTGAAAGAAGAGATGAACTACATCAAAGATGTGAGTCATTTAAAGATTATTTTTCTGGTGTCTACTCTTTTTATAGCATGGAATAAAGAGGGTAGATGCAAAAGTATTACTGTGAATGTAATAATGCATTTTGGAAGATTTCTTGGTGTCATTTTGGATGATTTCTTGGTGTCATTTTGGATGGAAGTGTTTCTACAGATCTGGATGGTTATGCTGAAACACAGATGTAATTGACAGTGAGGTGAACTCTAAATGTTACCAAGTTGGGTTACTCAGGAGACCAAATGGCTTCCTTCTTTTATGTATTAAGTGGGACTCTAAGTGGAGTTGCTTATTATGTTGCATCCTCCTGATGTATGAGTTTGAACCAGTGTAAACATTTGAGTGCTCTTGGCTGCAAGTAACAGAAAATCCACTTCAAAAAGGAAATTTGGTCTTGTGAGGATAGTCTAAAGGTAGGTGGGGCCCAAGCAGGTGCTTCCAGGCTTAGTTTTACTTTTCTGAGTTTCTCTGCTTTCTGTCCTCTTGCAGCCTCAGGCTCACAGCGTCAGCTGAAAATATGCAGCGTCTGGAGGAAGCAAAGACACTTTGCTTCATTTCTGGATATTTTATAGAGAGTCTCCATTAGAATTCCCCTGATGTTTATTGGCCAGGATTGGGCCACATGCCCATTCTTAATCACTTTCAAGGGGAATGGGATGACCTGGACGTTTAAGGCCAATCAGTTGGGTTGAAATGGATTCTGGAAAGTCAATCAGAATAAACACTGTCCAACCCAGGCCAATTGATGCTGTTTCTTTGTACTTAATATTACATTTTTAACCTTTATCTTATGTTCTTTTGATAAAATTGGAAAATACAAAAGTGAATGAAGAAGAAAATAAAATCACCCATAATTCCATTGAACAAAAAGAATTATTAACATTTTAGAGCATTTCCTTCTAAGTTTTTTTCATTTCTTCTTATCCATCTATCACACCTACCTCCATTTCTTTTTGATTCTCTTCGTCTCTCTATATTCTTTTTGCCCTTCCTATAGGCCCCTGTCAATCAAACTGAGTGATTAGAGATGAAATGATACTGATGGACCCAAAATGCTGCCTATGGTTTATAAAAGCAGAACTGATATGGGGCAGTGGAATGTCTGATGGACTTTGATTAAGGGTCCAAAATTGGGATTCACTTTTTTTATGTATAGGTAGTGGGGGTTAGGAAGGGACCCTAAAGTCAAAACATTCAGTTCTGCATGCCATTTTTACTTGATGGGCTTGCAGATAAGACACAATGGGTTTGTATATAACTTCTGTATTTTGTTGTTTTTTTTTTTTTAGAGTTTCTTATTAAATATTAAACATATATGTGCTTTTAGGCAACTTCTTTAATGTGTCTTGAAAGATTTGGATACTTGTGTAATTTTGAGGCACAAAAAATAATATTGTTTGATTAAAAATAATAATAAATGCTTAAGAGAGAAAATTAAGAGAAGCCAGAAAAGCTATCCTTACA
This sequence comes from Talpa occidentalis, assembly GCF_014898055.3. Lineage (NCBI taxonomy): Eukaryota > Metazoa > Chordata > Mammalia > Eulipotyphla > Talpidae > Talpa > Talpa occidentalis. Next base: position 24,080,360 of record NW_023601104.1, read on the forward strand.
CACAGACACAGCGAACACATGTGACAACCACAAACCCCCAAAGATAATTTTTAACCATTCAAAGTATTTCAACCTGATTTTCAAGGAGGAGCTTGAATATTGCTAGCCTTCTTGATTTTTTAAAAAAAGATTTATTTATTTATACATACAAGAACTGTGGTAAAGGCCAGAGGTGTGGGGGGGGGGGTCAGAGGATTCACCAGAGACAGAGTGAGGAACAGAACAGGCAGATTGACTGAAATACACTGCTGAGGGTAGTAGCAGGCGAGAGAGGAGAGGTCTGCTGCACCATGTGGGTAACTCCCTGGCTGGGGATCAAACTCATGCTGCAGTGGCTGTCCATAGCTTCATAGTGCTGTAACTAAACACCTTCCACCAGGGGGAAGGCTCCCGCCTCCTTAATTTTTTCTCATGGAAATACTTAGACCTACCTGATTTAAATGCCCCAGATAGCATGGCACTGCTTCAGAGGTAGATATTCTAAACAGAGTGGAGAGTTTCAAATTGCCCAAGACAAAGACAGCAGGTTCAGGCTGATTGCAAACCAGTGACGATAAATACCCAGATCATGGGGATGGTTCTGACCTGAATTGCCAACCTCCACTGTGATCTGCAACTTAAAATGAATTTCTAGGTCCCACCTTCTGTAGCTTGCTTCAAATCTATCAAATCTATTGCTGGCCTGTTCATTCCTGAGTCTGTTCATGGGACTTTTGCCCTCTCTTGTTTGTGGGAGACTCTGGCCCAGTTGGATTCCTGCAAGTTTTACCAGTGGAAGTGACACCCAAATCAAGATTCCATGCACACTAGTGAGCACAAAGAGCCAACCCAAAGACATGAATGATGGCTGTTCTACCTATCCAGGGGAAAAGTTGTATTTTTGACTGTATGTCTCTAAAATATTTGCAGCTAACAGCAAGAAAGTAGACTCTACTACTAGAATTCATCTGGGGAAGGCTTGGTGTCTTGACTTTTCCTGCTCTCTCCCTGAAATCTTCACCAATATCTGGTCACCCTAATAAATATGTAGTCTAATTTATAACAGTATGCAAACTCTGTAAATACAGCTTCAAGATTAAGTCTCCCCCTGCTGTCCCCTACTTACTGATCTTATTAACCAAAATGATAAGGCACCCACTAGCCTAGGCCTGATGTTCTGCAGACTTGGACTCTTTCCTGCCTTATGTTCTAGACATTAAAATGTTCTCTGCCCATTTTAGCAAAGACAGAAAATTAGAGGTTAATTTTGCTTTTTGTTTTTTGTCCTTTTAGTCAAGCCTTTACAGAATCAACTTGTTAAAAATTTTCTATTTATAAAAATGTGTAAGAAAAAGGACAAACCTTGCTCAAATGAGGTTTGGACACCTGTCAGTTTCAAAACACATTTTTTCTTCAGAGATACTTATTAAGATAATGAATATTTGCTAATAATTATATATACTCACAATGACTCCATTAGTTTCTAAGTATATATCAATAATGATCTCCCTTTATTTCGCAAATTCTCTCATTTTTGAGATTGTATTTTGTGTCATTAGGGTTTCTTAAAAGTATTGGAAATCACACATGAAAATGTTATAGTTTGATCTCTCACTGGTATCTTTGTGGGCTGCAGGTGAGAGCCACTTTGGAAAAAGTAAGGAAGCGAATGTATGGAGATTACGATGAAATGAAGCAGAAGATTCACCAGCTCACACAGGAACTGTCAGTAAGTCAATATTTCAATGACCTGGATATATGGAAGGGTGCTAAAACATCAAACTCCCTCTCAGCACCTACTGCCTGAAGATATTTCTGTTTATGATGGTCATTATGAATAGGGTCATAGTTTAAATGAACTGAAGGAATTTTATCATAGACTGAGTTTGTTGATTAAAGGAAAATTTTTGTGACAAAAAATAGTTTTCCTTCCAGACACAGAAACATCAATTCCAAAGAACACCTGCACCCCTATGTTTATAGCAGCACTGTTTACAATAGCTAAGCTTTGGAAACAACCCAAATGCCCAAAAATAGATGACTGGATCAAGAAGATGTGGTACATATATACCATGGAATATTACTCAGCATTCAAAAAAGATAAACACATGCAATTTGCAGCAACATGGATGGCGCTGGAAGGGATCATGCTCAGCGAAATAAGCCAAAAAGAAAAAGAAAAATACCGGATGGTCTCACTCATAGCAGGAATCTAGAAAACTTAAATAAGGGACCAGGAAAATGAATAACTATAAGAAAGTGAAAATCAAAATCAACAAAAAACTATGAACCAGAGACACTTTTAGGGGGGCGGGGTGGGAGGGGAGGGATTGGGGTCAGAATGGGGGGGCTGCAATTGTGTGGGGAATATAACAATAAAATTTATTAAAAAAAAATAATAATAAAAAAAAAAGAAAATAAAGAACTCAAAATTAAAAAAAAAAAAAAAATAGTTTTCCTTCCAAAGTCAGCAATAGATAAGAAAACTGGCTATTACCATTATGATTTAACCTTGCAACTAGCCAATGGAATTAAATAAGAAATAAATGTAGAGATATGAAAACAGGACAGGTAGATATAAAACTATCACTACTATACTATACTATACTTTAGTATACTATACTATACTAAACTATACAACTATGAAGTATATCATTAGATTCCCAGATAGCCCAAGTGAACCAGTGAGGAAAGCTACTGTAAACAATAAAAGAAGGTGTGAACTTGATCTCTGAATCCTATATGGTGTTGTAAACCAACATTACCGCAATAAAAAAAATACAAAAAAAATTCTATAAGGTAGCAGGGTAAAACATTTATAAATATAAACAAAGAAGTTTCAATATACCAACAGCAACTGGCAACAGTAAAACTGCCCCTTATCTAGGAGCAAACTTTAACAAATAGAAAGATATGTCATGTGGTTAGAATAAATCAAACATGATATGATGTGAGGACTATCCAAGTTACTATATAGATTTAATATAACCCCAAAATACAACAGCTTTTTATTATGTTGTGCTTCCATAATGGGACGAGGTGATTCCAAGGTCTGTAGAAAATAAATATAAAGAGTTGTGGAAATTCTGGAGGGCAAAAAGCAATGAGAGTGGGTAGCCCTATTGCTATTATAAGAAACTGAAAAAAGAAAGAACCCTGAAAACTCCGAGATTGGAACAGTATAGCATTGGCATGTTAATCAATAGATATTAGTGAAAAAAAGCCAGAAATATATTCTAATATATGACGAATGTAGCCTCTCAAGTAAGGTGGGGAATAGGAGTAACTATGTAAGTTGGGAAAATTTATATGCCTTTGAGACAGACTTAATCCTGGATAAATTCCCAATAGATGAAGACTTATCCTAAAAACCAAACTTAAAAGGATCAGAAGAAAATATGTGAATTCTTTTATATTCAGGGCAGAGAAGAACTTCTGTGAGTGTGACATGCATTCCCAAAACCACAAAAGAAAGTGTTGATAACTTTGAATGCATTAAGATGGAAAATAGTGCTGGCAAAAGCACCAGAGTCAAGTCAGATGACAGACCAGGAAAAATATTGCATCATACATAATAGGCTAATTTTCTGCATATTTAAAGAATAGCCATGATTCAAGAAGAAACAGGCTACAACGCATAATAAACCAGATGTTTGTAGCAGATCATTTGTAATAAAGATGAGGAACTCTAAAATGTGTAGTGAGATGTTCTACCTACTCTCAATAAGAGAAATTGAGATTAAAACTGATAGGATATATAATTTTTCTCTATTAGAGTGGAGACAAGATACTATATGAGCAGTGCAGTGGAGAAACAGGCAGACTGATGGTTGGAATGTCATTTTATACTACTCATAGGGAGAGCAAATTGGCAAAGTCTACCAAAATGATAAATGCATTTCTCTTGCTCCAGCAATTCTATTCCTAATAATTTGTTCTATACATAAAATCTCACATATATGAAATGACATTGTATCGACTTAGTTATTAAAGCATGGCTTGTGATAGTAAAAAGATTGGGAATCTCAATGTCTATCAAAATGGGGAAAGTAAGTTTTATTTCTACAATAGAATATATGGAGTAGTTGGGAGGAAGGAAGAAAGAAACAAGGGAGGGAAGGACGAAAAGAAAAGACCTATTAGGCACTTCAAAGAGATACAGGAAAATTTCAAAGATGTAGAGTAGATGGTGAATATACAGGAAAATATGTATAAATGTTCCCGTTTACGTAAACTAGGAGTGAGATATAAATGTACCTAAAGTGTTTTTTTTTTGTGGGACCCTTGCCAGTAGCTGGGGATCGAACTGGCGCTGCAGAGGCTGCAGGCAGCCTTGCAACCCAGCGTTCAATTGCTGCACCACCAGGGGAGGCCCATACCTAAGGTGTTTTGTGTGTGCACTAAAGGAAGTAATTAGCAGTGGCTCCTAATTGAGGGGCATGGGAAGGGGGCAGGGTGATTACTGAGCAGGTGGGACAGAAATGAAAGGGAGATTTATTTTCTTGTGTACCAGTCATACTTTTATTTATTTTTTATTATTTTTTAAATTTTTTTACATCATTGTTCATTTTTAAATAGTATTTGCTTCCTCCCACCCCCTCAGGTGTAGTCCCCATAGAGTTTCCTTCCCCAATGCACCCGTGCACCATCACCTCAGTCCCCTGTGCTCCTCCCTCCCTCCCTCTCATCCCTCTCCCTCCTCCTCCCCTGCAGGATGTCTCTGGTTTATAATTGTCTGTTTTTGCTTTGTTGTGTTTTGTACTGTTATTATTTTTTTACACTGATGTCTTATTTGGTTTCTCTATATTCCTGCTATAAATGAAATCATCTGATATTTTTTTTTCTCCTTCTGCCTGTCATACTTTTTAAATCTCTGAACTATGTGAATGTATTCCCGACTCAAAAATTGAAGAAAAAAAGTAACTATCCTCTGTTTTAACCAATCTAATGCTTGTGAGAAAAAGTTTTGATTTTTTTTTTAAGAAAAAATGCCCATGTGTAAAGACATTTTTCAAAAGTCTGTGTATAAGGACATACTTTCCATTAGCATTAATATCTGCATGAAAGAATCACAGTTACAGCAGTCATAGAATATAACGTAGTTTATGGCTGAGTTGGGAGATTATCTGCTTAAGTAAACTATACTGCCTTGATTATAGGGTTTGTGGTATATAAGCATATCCACCTAGCTTATTCTCATTGGCATGTAAGAAGAGATGTGAAATTCTCACCTACTTATGGAAATTTGCTTTTCATCCACTGACAATCACTAACAATGGTAATTAAAGCCATTGATTGCATTTGCAATAGATTCGTAAACCAGTTCTGTCCCTTGTTTTCTTTCCATTGCTATCTCCTGCACACCCTCATTTTCTCATGCTAGACTGGTCAAAGAAACTCAGCCTCTCTGGCTGCATTCTCTTCCTCCCCCAGGCCACACTGCACATGACAGCCAGATTAAGATTGCAAAATTATTGCCTTGTCAACAGGTCCCTAAGCAAGAACATGCCACTTGTTCCCCTTCCTATCCTGTTGTTTCAGCTCTCTTTTCCACTCCCCACGGTGCACGTCCTCACTCTGTCATGCCTGGCTGTCTGTGTGGCTCCCACACAGGGGTTTCCCCTTGAGGAAAGTATGCTTGTCTTCCTGCAATCTGGGTCATGCAGATGCTGACTTTTACATTTGTTGATATGGATGTGGCTAGTATCAAGAGAAAGTTCTAGCCTAAGCAGAGATTGTTAAAGATGTGTTTGGTTGGTTTTGTATAACCATTTCCTCAATCTGTCTAGGTTTCCCAGGCTCAGCAGGACTATCTAGAGAATCACATCCAAACGCAGTCATCAGCCCTGGACAGTTTTAATGCCATGAACTCAGCTTTGGCTTCGGACTCCATTGGCCTGCAGGTATTTGTCTATTTGCTGTTAGACTGGGTGCCTGCAATTATAGTGCAAGCAAGCCTAGGATAGGTGTGGATCCTATCCTACGCCTTTGTAGAAAGGCCCCTGCTCATTTTATTCGCAATCCTTTTAGCATGGCCCCTGTGAAGACTGGAGGCAGAAAATGGTAAAGGAAGCTGAAGGGTGTGCTTCCAAGCTAAGACTGTAACCGTTGGAGTTGCAATTGTGTTAGCCCTTGTTAAAAGGGGGACTTTAGAGACTGATTTTAGTGCTAGAGATGTCAATATCCTTGCTTCATCAGCTCGCTTTCCCTGAGCCCTGGTGTTATAGGAAGTTCCTCCCAGTTCCAGCAAAGATAGACTTAACCAAAGGCAATCTGTATTCATTTATGGCAAGTAACTCCTAAAGGCTGTTAAGTACCTTTTCCTAATCTAGAATTATTTTGCATGAAAAGAAGTTAGTCCAAGGAATATATTGTAGTATGAGACATGCAAGCCAAAAGACCCAGGATCCTTAATTTGTGCAATTGTCACTAATCCACTTCAAGAGGACTGGTGTGCTGATTGATTTGATTTGTTAGGAGTTAACCACTCCAGTGCTGTCCACTGTTATTATTCTAACTCAGCCCCCATGAAACATGCAAATTAACTTGAAAATGTTTTTTAAAAAGCGTATTCACCTGAAACAGCTTCTCTCGACTTTTGTTCTCAAATATGCAAACAATAGTTTCTGCACACTACTCCAGCTTTATTTGGCTCTTTCTTTTTACCCTCCTCTGGAAAGTTCCACAGCTATTTCAGTCCTTTCTGGTTCAGTATAAATAATTTATTAGATAAGCAAACAAATTTTCATGTTGGGATTACCCATTTCCTCTAGAACCTAGTTGGCAGCGTTGCCAACAAAGCTAGGCCCCTGTCCCACAGTGCGTCTGGGTGGGCCTGGTGTTTGGATTTGCCTGGGAGACCCATTTCTGGTTAGGCCTCAGGTCCCACCCTTTTCCTGGCTCTCCTTAGTGCATGCCAGTTTTCCCCTGGCTGTAGGCCAAACTCTGCTTTAGGTTAGGCTGAGTCAGTAGCCTTTGTTACCCCTTCCTCCTGCCATTAAGAGGTAGCCAAGGCTCTCTTTCCCTTCTCTGTTGGACATCTTCTCACACCCACCAGGAAATGCTATACTTGCCCTGATTTCAGACTTGGTTAGTATCTGTATGAAGTCTTAGGTTTTTCTTCCTTATCATACTTCTGCTGATGTTCCAGGTATTCACCTTCAGGAGTCAGCTTTTAGAATTGGGTCATACCTAATTTTGGGAACCTGACTAATTTCCTACTTATCATCTAATCTCTTGGTCCTGGCCAGACAGAGGAGCCTTATAACTAAAAGATTAAACCATTGTTTATAAAGAAGAAGAAAAGAAAGGCACCATCTTACAACTGAACTAGTCTGGAGATTAGTTAATTGACTTCTTATTTCTGCAAGGCCCCAACCTCTTCCATTGTTCCATTTTCATTATTATTGACAGCAAGATCTGACCCTTGGTTTGATTTGATAAACTAGCAGAGCTGGAAAGAATTGTTGAGATGGTCTCCAGTCTCCTTGTTTTATGGATAAACAAACTGAGACCAACAGAGAGAAATGACTCGAACAGGTTTCTCTCTAGTGGCAGAGCGAGACCTCAATGAGCACTGGCCTCTTGGACCAGATTGTACCTTCTTTGAGCATGAGTATCTGTAAATCCAGGGGGGCAGAAAGGGGTTTTAAGGCCAAGTAGTTTGTAACCCTTTGTAGCTCGAAATAGTCTGTGATTCCCTGCTTTAAATGGCTTCAGTATTTTTTCTAGTAACTATTTCCTACCACTGAAAATTCTTTTTCCTGATTCAAGTAGGTTTAGGAATGAGAGTCTTCTTATCCAGTGTGAAAGCTAAGGAAATGGAGAAGCTTCAGAGACTCATCATTTACACAGAGGACAATAGTGTTAGCAAATATTTTCAATACCAGAGTTTCCAAATCTAATTTGGAGTAGTATATGACTTGGGGAGGTGATAGAAGGTGACCGTAACCAGTGTCCAGTGACAGGAGTTCTAGGTTATAGAAGCTATTCCTTGTAAGGAGAATAGAAACCAAAGCATTAAATAGCACAATTTTAATGTGAACATTCTTGGCCCAGTGGGTGGCCTGTAACAATAACCAACAGGCTTTTGATACTTGTCAAGACACTTGTCTGAGTCACCTAACTCCATTCCCTGGCACACCTTCATTACCACCCTTCTCTGCCTCAGGGAAAGGTTATTCTGGCAGGCGATCTAGAAGTACAGAAGTGACAGCCTCTTGAAGAAAAAAGGGGACTATTTCCATTCTATAGAACACATCCTTTGTTTTCTGATTTCATTGTGGGAATGTGGAAAATATAGAAAACACAAAGAGAAAATATTCCCCATAATCCTATCACATGGTGACAGCCATTATTTGAATTTTGGTGAATTTCCTTTGAGTCTTTTTTTCCCTATGTATAAATATAATTGACTAAATGCACTCTTTTTTTTTTTTTTTCCAAATGGGATTGTTCTATGCTTACTATTTTCAAGTCTATTTTTTTTCATGTGAAATGATGTATTATGAACACTTTTCCTTGGAAAGACTCCATTTTAATCCATTCCCATCCATCCTAACCTGTGCCATGTGATATTGGCAACAACTGTGGGATGTGTTATGGGCTCAGCTTACAGCCCACCCACTCACCCGCGGGGCAGTAAACCCTGTGGTGATCACTGTGTGAGCCCTCAGCCCTGCACACACCTCAGGCATGCAGGTGCTGTGTCCTAACATCCCCTCTAGTGGTTAATGGCAAAATGATGCCCCAGTACATAGACCAGGCTTTTGCTCACCACTAGATGAGTTTTGTTTTTCTTTTTATCCCAACAGAAAACCCTTGTGGATGTTACTTTGGAAAACAGCAGTATTAAGGACCAAATCAGAAATCTGCAGCAGACGTATGAAGCATCCATGGACAAGCTGCGGGAAAAGCAGAGGCAGCTAGAGGAGGCACAAGTGGAAAACCAGCTGCTGAAAATGAAGGTGAAGATTCCTTTGTCTTTCCTTCTTTTCTTTCTCCTCCCATCTTCAACTCTCCCCTTTACTCTGTTCTCTCCTCCCTTAGATTTTCTCTCCCTTGTGTGGCCACCTCCATACGGCTTGGCCACGTAACTATCAGTTCAGATAGGGGGTGCCACATAAATGCCCAATTTGGGTACACCTTCCTTGACCCCAGGGGCATCAAGAGCTGCTGAGACGTCATCATGGCACTGCTCTTATGGGCTGCCCACAGGTCTGGACTTCAGAAGCTTCACTGTTTAGATTTTCTCTAAGGTCCAAGGTCTTTAGGTCTTTCTATTTGGTTTGGCAAGAAAGCTGCTGAAGGGCATGCAGGAAGAAAATAGGTGGGTGACCAAAGACTCTGGGGGAGTTCCCTCTAGCCCCCCAGGTTGTGCTTATTCCTCAGCCAGGCTCCCAATGCCCCTTCTGTATTTGAAAAATGGATAGATTTCCTGCCTAGTGGCAGGAGTAGACCCTTGAATGCTCACAGAAGGCACACAACAAATTATTTCCTGATTGAATTCACTTTTATTTAAGTCTGTGGTTTTCAAATGATGGTCAGCACAGCTTTGGGCTGTCCTAGAGGAAAGTGTCTTATGGGTAGTATATCCATGTAATTTATTGCTCAAATCAGAACATGTTTGATAGTAAAAGGTGGTGTTATTAATAGTTTAGTTAAGAAAACAGACTTGACATGTGGTGCCCCCGATGTGCTGCCTCAGGGCTGACTCAGTGGGGAGAGCAGCTGCCACACTGTGTGCTTAGTATTTGTGATAGCCATCTGTGGCTAGCTGTGCTAGCCCAATCCAAACACAGCCACCCTGGGAAGGGACCAGGGGGAGATCAGCACCTCTTTGCTTTCACTTCAAATAGGGCAGTTCATCTCTTTACTGTTTCATATATCTATTTCTGAGTGAGTTACTTTGGAGGAAAATAAAGGGGTATGTTGCTGAGAAAGGTCTGACATGACACTTTTACGTCTTTGGCTTTGGAACTTTGTCCACCATTCAGTCCACGCATATGTATTGCGTGCCTACTCTGTCTCTCCTGTGCATTCTTGTCTGTTCCAGAGGTGGCATGGTGTCTGGTGCCCAGGGACATTACTAGTTTGATAATCTAGCTGTTTCCATGGAGACCACACCCTTAACTCCAGCCTATAATTTCCTGTTTTAGAGACTAATATTTCACTTTACCCCCAAAATAAATAACAGTTATTTCATGTGACCTGAATGCAGAGTAGTAGGATTGAGGGACAGAACACTTTCTAGACGTCTACATAGTGGAATGGGGTGTTTTCTCAGCTGATGACAATTTCTGATCAGGGTTTCCCCTTTCTTGGCTTCTTGGTATCAAAATTTGCCAGTGATGAGAAAGAATTGGCATCAAGAGACACTTTTATCAAATCTTTGATGTAAATGTAATGTAACCTACTGAGGTTGACATATACCTCACTTACCTGGTGGTGCCATAGACAGCAAACTCAGCTCTTTGGAACAAACAATAACCTGGAAGGAGTGCATATAAACAACCTTCCATAGCTTGAAATCAATGGCATGCGGTTCACAGGTGAGGATGGGGCCTGGGCAGAAAGGAAACACCAGCTGCCTCCACCTTAGTCTCTGGCACACAACTCTGCTGACTTTCCCTCATCTCCTTGCTGGGCCCGTGCAAGCCACCAACTTAGTGTTCCCCAGATCTGCGTGGAAGGTTTCCAGATGTAACATTAGAGAGAGCATGAGTATAGAAAGAATGAGACCAATTATCCTTTTTTGGATGAGAAGATTTCTTATATCGGATTAACCTAAGTCTTTCCTGGAGGCCCATAAGCCAGTGCAGCTGATGGGACAGCTTCCTCATGACCAGCTTCTCTTGCAAGGCCTTCCTTCTTTTCTCACTTAATTTTTTTTTTTTAAGTAATGCATGCACATAGAGGGTGAGGGGAGCAAACAATGTGAAGGTAATTGAGAAATACACCTGCCTCCCTTTACACTCCCACCAGCAGCGTGCAGATTCCAATTTCTCCTCATCCTCACTGACACTTGCTATTTCCTTAGTGATTACAGACATTCTGTACTGTGAGGCAGCATCTCACTGTGGTTTTGCATTTTCCTGATGTTGAATGATGTTGAGTATTTTTCTTGACCATATTGGTCATTTGCATGCATTTTTTGGAGTGTGTCCATTCAGATCCTTTGCCTATTTTTAAATTAGTTATAGTTTATTATTGAATGGTAAAAATGACTTACCTATTCTAGATATGCATTCTTTATCTTATGTTTGGTTTGTCCATATTTTCTCTCACTCTGGGGATTATCTTTTTACTTTCTTGATGGTCCTTTGAAATATAGCTATTTTTAATATTGAATATGAATGAAGTCTACTCATCTCTTGTTCCTTGTGATTTTTGAGTCATGTCTAAGAAGCCATTGCCTAACTCAAGGTCACAAAGATATGCCTTCTGTTTTCTTCTAAGAGTTTTACAGTTTTAGCTTTTTACATTTAGACTTTTTATCCATTTTGAGTTAAGTTTTGTGCATGATGGGCTAGGTGTCTCATTCTGTTCTTTCCCATGTGGCCAATCCAGTTGTCCTGGCACTATTTGTTGAAAAGACTATTGTTTTCCCATAGAATGGTCATGGTAGCTAATTATTTGAAATTTGATCTTTTCATAACAAGTTAATTATTTACTTGGTCCAAAGTCAGATTTATTTTATTTTTTTAAAAAGATGTATTTATTTGTGCATATAGTAGCTGGGGTGTATACCAGAGGTAGGGGTAGTGGTGGTGAGACGATTCACCAGAGACAGAGTGGGGAGCAGCCAGCAAGGCAGGAGAGGTCTGCTGCGCCATGTGGGTAGCTCCCTGGCCCGGGATCTAACCCAAGGTGTAGTGGCTGTGGATAGCTTGGTAGTGCTGAGACTTAACCACTTGCACCACCGGTGGCCCACCAAAGTAAAATTTATAAAGCAATGTATAGTCAGAAACATAATATCTTAATCTATAATATTCCCTTTCCTTTCTTATTCTCTCCTTCCTCCTCTAGGTAACCTTTTTATTTTTCAACTTTATAGTTGATCCTACTCTGACCCAATCTTAATAATGTAGTATTCTTACTTTTAAGTCAACAACAAAATACTCAAGAATTCAAAAAAATTGTCCTTCTTTGACCAGTTAGGGTGTGGACATATTATTTATAAAGGTTTGTTAAACTGATAGAAGAAAAAAATAGAAAAAAAATGATAAAATTTCAGGATCTTAAGAACATTAAACAGGAACAGGTAATTGAAGAAAGGGGTTAAGAAGGCAGTGGAGCTGGGGCACATTATAGAGTGAAGTCAGTTTAAAAATGGCTAAACTTGGGAAACAGGCTTGAAACAGGTTAATTTCTGATTTTTGAAACTTCATTTATGTCAGTCACTTTTGTCTTAATAATGTTTTGATAAATTAATGTAAAGTACATTTTTCTCTCGGTGTTACCCACTCACCTCTTTTCCTTCTTCCTTCCACCCCTTTCCATTAATTAGTCCAGTGGCTTTTCTCTACCTCAGAGCCCTCATGAATGGCTTCACTGTGGCTGTGTGTCCAGACATTGCACATATGGCACGTAAAGTGCTGATTCCCCTGAAATCAGCAGAAGCACTTAAATGAGTCTCTTTATAGGTGGAATGCTCTCAAGAAGCCAATGCGGAGGTGATGAGAGAGATGACTAAGAAGCTGTACAGCCAGTATGAAGAAAAGCTGCATGAAGAGCAGCAGAAGCACAGTGCTGAGAAAGAGGCTCTCCTGGTGTGTATGCTGTAGCCGAGCGCTTTCAGTTCACTGTCGTTGGTAAGGTTTAAGTAGTATGGTTTCTGCTTGGAGGTGAGCCTGTGGACGTCAACAGCATGAGCACTGAAGGAATGTATCCATTTGCTCATTTATTCCCCCCCCTTCCTTTATTCATACCCTTGGAACAGCCCCCAATCTCTCTCTATAGATACTCCCCTCTCTTTGTAGCTAGTCTGCCCATTTGCCAGCGCCCGAGCATATTCTGAATTTACCACTTTGCCCTTCCACATTCCATTTACTCCTCTTTCCCTGAAACTTCCTCTTTCCCTGAAACTTCCTCTTTCCCGTCCTTTGATCTGAACTTAGCTCCCTAAACGCCTTGAAAATGCCACCCTCTTTGTGAATAACGCCCTTCCCATTCACATAGCTAGAGGCATCTGTCCTTGGCAAGCCACAGCCCCTCTCTCCACTCTTTTGCCGAGGACTCTGTTGTGCTTTTATTAGAATTGGGCTGTGTGCTTCACATGCTAGCGTTCTTGGGAGACACCACCCATTTCTTGAAGCCATGCCTCCATAGCTGCTGTTCTTGCAGGTCTAGCAAATGTGCTGACTGCATGGCTTGGTTTTCTTCTTAGGGGTGAGTTGGTGCTTTGCAGTAGAGGAGATAGACCTGGAGTTTCTGCATTCATTTACAGATCTGGCCCTAATTCTCTTTACATTGTTGGCAAATATAGTAACACTTTGAGTGTTAGTCAAGGCTTAGATAACATTTGCAGGTTCTTTTTAGACAAAAGGGCTCAAGGGGGAAAAGGAGAAAAAGAAATTAACTAGGTCCACTAAAAAGTTATACACTGTGTCCTTATCCTCAGGTGAGAACCAGAATCATGGAAGTGGAGCTCACCATCCGTGAGACAATTTTAGGCCCCCAATTTGTGCTTTTAAAGAGACATCATGCAAGGCAGGCATCAGCAAGGCAGAGCACTCAGACCCTAATTGGTAGCCTTGGGACCCCATGGCTGTGCTGAGAGGAGTGTGTTTCTTTTGCAGGAAGAAACCAATAGTTTTCTGAAAGCGATTGAAGAAGCCAATAAGAAGATGCAAGCTGCTGAGATCAGCCTAGAGGAGAAAGATCAGAGGATTGGGGAACTGGACAGGCTAATTGAGCGCATGGAGAAGGTAATAATAGACACAGCTTTGGGCCCTTTGCCCATTTGCCCAGATGCCCTTGCATTTCTACATTTCCCCTGCAGGCTGTCTGAAGGAATGAGAAGTCCTCAGCACTATCCCTCTTGTGCCTCCAATTTATGATAAAAATATAAAAAGTCAGAGTGTAAAATAAAGTATGAGGAAGTCCCACAAAGTTCTGTCTTTTCCCATGGTAACTATTCTGATGTCTTAAGCAGTATTAGTTGTGAAATTATTTACAAACCTTAATATTTGGCAGCTGACTTTGCCTACTTGGGGTCTCAGGCATGAACTTAATTTATAAGTTGAGTAGTGAGGCCCTTCATAGATGTTACATCAGTACCCCAAGCCTGTTGTTTCTGGGGCAAGTGCCCAAAAGGCTTGCTTTCTCTGACACGTCAAGTGGGGGACAGTGCATTTCTATGTGGATGTGGATTCAGATGGGAGGGTGGGGATGGGGGGAGGTGTGTGGAAGGTAGGAGCTTTGCTGGGATAATGAAGCCTGTCCAGAGAAAGGGAGGAGGCTGGGAATTATGCAGGAAGTGAGGAGAGGGAAGAAAGCATGGGAGAGAGGAAAGAGGAAAAAGAAGGAAGCAAAGGAACAAAAAGGAAGGTGACCTTCAGCAGGTGACAGCTGACTTCTGGGGGACGAGAGGCGGTTTAGGGCCAAAGCTGTGTTTGGTTCCTGGAAAATGACTCTCTAGTACTGTATGAGTTTGTAGAACAGCAGTGACCTGCTAAGGCTGTGACCTGTTAACATCCTGTAACTCCTGCTGATGCAGAGACATTTCCAGGCTGATGATGGAGGAGGGGGAATAACCATGTGAGCAAGGTCAACACCTGGGCTTCCAAATGGTTCTGAGAAGAGGTCTCCTTCCCCTGATGTCTGCAACATAAGCCCCTCTACAGCCCCCTGTCCAGGCGAGGTGTAACCTGGTGGGACCAGCATTAATTCAGTGCTGTGGAGTTCCAGAACCTACTGGGCACTCCTACTTTAAATAGTATCTTTATTTGAGAGGACTTGAGCAAAGTAAAGAGTCAATTATAGTTGCATCTCTAGCCACTGGGGATATAGAATCCAATCTTTTATTGAAGAGGGGGAAAGTGGCATGTTAAGGATTAATGTCAGTGTTTGCAATGGTGCTGGAAAATCCCTAGAACTTGGATAAACTTTCTCCCACATTCTGCTCTCCTGCAACAGCAGAGCATGCTGGTTAATGCAGACTCCCTTTGAGGGACAGATTGTCCAATAGCATAAAGAAGCAAAGTGAAAAGGCAGCATGGGAGAGGTGCTTTGGGCAGAAAAGTCTCTTACAGAGACTGTCCGTGTATTGATAGTGGTTAAAATACAGGTTTTCGAACCATATGGACTGAGGGTGAAAATCTTGCCTTTCTAATTGCAAGTAGTTACTTGACTTTTCCAAACTCAGTTCCCTCTTCTGTAAAAGGGTGATAATCATAATTCATACTCTTGAGGCTTTTGTGAGGAATAAATGAGAAAAACCCATGCAAACTGCTAAGCACAGCCTGGCATAGAGCAGGGACTCAAAAATGGGTTGTGTGGCTCAGATTTTTATTGTTCTTATTACAGACTTGTTACATGTCTGTCCCCTCCTCAGCTATTTTGAGCTGGACCTGTTTTATTTTTTATCTTCTTTGTACCCTGGGGATTTTGAAAGTTATAGTTCTCAGCTTTGGGCCTCTCTGGTGGCACAGGGGTTAGGTCTCAGCACTATCAAGCTATCACCAGCCACTGCAGCATGAGTTCGATCCCTGCCAGGGAAGCTACCCACATGGCGCTGCAGACCGCTCTTGTTTTACCCGTTGCTCCCCTCAGCAGTGTCTTTCAGTCGATCCGCCTGTTCTGCTCCCCACTGTCTCTGGTGAATCCTCTCATACATACACACACACACCCCACCTCTGGCCTATACCCCAGTTCTTATGCATACATAGATAAAAATAAATCTTTAAAGTTCTCAGCCTTTTCCCATTGATTTCCAAATGGAGTCTGAAAGAGAGGCCAGTGCCTGGGAGGTAAGGGAGGTGTGAGGTGACCCTCCCCACCAGTATTTCCACATAAAACCTGCCCCAAGTTGTGTTGCTTTTTTCTTTAGTAATCGAAAGTCTCTTGTCATTTCTTGTCCATGTAGGTTAGAGAAATGCTTGTTTTCTTTAGCTAAGTTTAGGTATACCAGTTTACTGCTCTTTCCACTTCAGGGATAAATCTGTGAGAACAGGAGTCTTGCCAGGTCTCTAATATACACTGTGTGGACATGCTGTCCACACAGCACGAACTGTCCATGACCTGTGGCAGTGTTGGTTCCTGTTCTCAACTATTTGGGGATTTTGTTCCAGGACAAACTGCACTTTTGAATGACTGCTCTACTGTATATCTTTGTTTACTGTTTCTCTTTTTTGAGTGTTATATTGGAAACACTCTTTTTATGATCAGTAAAAATCTTTTTTATTTATTTATTGTTTATTTATTTTTAAATTTAAATTTTATTTTTTATATTCCCCATACAATTACAACCCCCTTATTTCGACCCCAAGCCCTCCTTTCCCTGCCTCCCCCCACCATGATCAGTAAAAATCTTTAAGGAACCTGATTTATCAGGGTTCCTTCTGCAGAACAGAATAATATTTTATGACTTGATCTAGGTGGTGGTTTCACAGGTGTATACAATGTAACAAATTATTGTGCGGTGTGCACTTAAGATTTGCTATACCTCAACTTAAAAAAAAAATAGAAACTTGAAGTGTGCTGTAAGTTAAACCTTGCCTCACTTTATGAAAACTATTATTTCAGGGCCAGTGTAAACTTGCAACCAGTGGCAAATGACAGGTGGACAAGGGGAACTGTCTGCACAGGCCTGGCAGTAGATGTACATTTGCTCCCTGTGGAGATCAAAAGTAATAACAAGAGGGTCTGGGGAAGGGACTGCAGGTGCCATGTCCTATGTGAAGGTGACAAGATGTCGGTGAGGTAGTCCAAGAGGCATGAGGTAGATACAGCGTTCAAGCAGAAGCAGAAAGAGCAGAAGAAACTTAGAGCCAAAAGTGAAGACTTTGGGGAAAAGCTCCCCCCTGGCCACAGATGGAATTAAGAAATCTGACAAAAAGTAAGCTGTTCCTGAGGCAATGGTGATCCTTAATTCCATTTGTGTTTAAACATCTGGATTTTCTGCCATCACATTTGTTATCAATAGCTAGAGTTAAGAATAAACTTTTGTAAAAAAAAAAAAAAAAATCGTACACTGGCTCATCTTCTCTTGTTCTTCTCACTCAGCCATTTCTGTTTTAGCTGTGAGGTCAGAGTCAACCCAGCCCAGATTCCTGTCAAAGTGTGCTTGTGTTCAGTCTTTCTTCTATTGTGAATTCTATACCACCTGGTGTTAAACCAACTCATTTGAAATGGGGAAACAAAAAACCCACCCAAACTCACCAAGAACAAGGCTCCACTACAAGTCTTCTTTTATGGGTCTAATTACATTGATCATAATAATACCTTGCTGCCAGGGCAAGCTGCCCCTCTAACTCTTTGGTCTACTCTTACAGCTTCAGAATTTGTGGGAGTTAAATTTTCAAAGATTTGTTTTCAGTAATTTGGAGGAAAAGAGGTTTGTCATCTGTATAATTAGTTGAGCTTTTTTTGAGAGACTTTCTGAAAATAAACATAAGGCACTGTGCTACTTAGAAAAAGACATAACAGATTTGATCAACTTCATTTTAACAAAATGATTACACCAACATCTGTAGTGTATTTTTAGTACAATTTCAGATATGATAGTTACTATGCTTATATTAACATTTCCACTTTGTTCATAGAAATAATTTTATAGTTTATTACTTTTTTGAGTAAACTTACATTTACATATATTCTTTGAAGTATACAAATCTAAATGTCCAGTTTGATGTATGTATTAATTTCCTATAGCATTCTGGAGGTCAGAGGTTCTAAGATCAAGACAGGGCTGGATTTCTTTGGGAATCCCTAGAGGAGAATTTACTTCCTGACCTTTTCTAACTTCTAGGGATGATCTATACTCATTGGCTTGTGGCCCCATCCTGTAGTTTCAAGGTCAGGAGTACAGTATCTTCCAATCTGCCCCTTTCTTTTTTTAAATTTTATTTATTTATGCATGCAAGAGTTGGGGTACAGGCCAGAGGTGCAGGGTGGTGAGAGGATTTACCAAAGACAGAGTAGGGAGTAGAACAGGCAGATCTTCTGAAACACACTGCTGAGGGGAGCAACAGGCAAGACAGGAGAGGTCTGCTGTGCCATGTGGGCAGCTCCCTGGCGGGGGATCAAACTCATGCTCCAGTAGTTGCAAACAGCTCCACAGTGCTGAGGTTTAACCCCTTTCACCACCAGGGAGGCCCAATCTGCCCCTTTCTGATTCTAACCATACTTCTTCCTTCTTGTAAGGGCCCAACTGGATAATTCAGGATAATTCCCCCATTTTAAACTCCTAGACTTAGTTATATTTGCAAAGTATAACTTTGTAGGGTAACATATTCATAGAGATAAGGGGGTCCATTATTCTGACTACCACAACAGTTTTCGTACATGTGAATACTGCTGTGTAAATACTACCCAGGTTACTTTATAGGATATATACAACTTTCAGAGCTCTTTTTTTGATGATTCAGAGAATAATCAAGAATTTTGCAATACCACAGGCTACTTTAGAGTATTCATTATCGTTTAGAACTATAAATTTTCACAAGAGGTCCCCAACAGGGTACTTTTTAAAAAGGAAATCTTCAGTGATTTTATCTAGGATATTTGTTTCTCATTCATGAATATATAAATTTGGCAACAGGTTTGGCAGTTTGAGCTTTGTTTGGTCTCTGGAGAGTGGGAGTATAAAACCCACCGGTTCTCTATGGATTTGAACTTACTAGTACTGGAATTTCTTGATATGCTCTGTCCAACTTGGGACCCATTGATTAAAATGTCAGTTTCCTTTTGTCTTAGGAACGACATCAACTGCAACTCCAGCTCCTGGAGCATGAAACAGAAATGTCAGGGGAAATCTCTTATTCTGACCAGGAAAGGTAAGATATAATGTTCACTGTCTTGTGATGTATTTAGATGGTGTCTGCCTATGGTTTTGTGGGCTCACTTGGCCCTGGCATTTGCCTTCCTTTGGTTATCATATATTGCAGACTGACTGATACAAAACATTGAACTGAGAACTTCCAGTATGAAGCCAGTTTCTTTAGGAACTTACCGGCACATCTTATAGTCCATGGTTGGTTTTTAGTGCCATGGAACACATCAAAGATGGTCAAAAGTGCAAAAGTTCATTCTATAAATGTTCTTCCATAAACTGGAACTTCACAGGATGCACCTTGTTGATGAGAAAATTCATCAACGGTGACTAATACCATTACTGTGGGAACTAATTTAAGATAGTGTTCTTTGTTTCCAAATTCTGCTCAAACTTCGTCTTGTTCTCTGGCTATGTGCACAGAAAATCCTGCAGGAAAAATGCAGAAGTAGTACAGGGTTTCTTCTATAAATCAAGAGGTTGAGAGGCCATGTAGGGGCCCTTTTGAGAAGGAAAATTGGTTGGGATGATTTTAGCATTTTGGAGCAATTGCTTAACCTCCCTGAGGTAAAAGGGGATTCATTTTTAACAGAGAGAAGGATTATGATGATAAGAACAGCCTGTCTCCTTGGGTTATTATTTTGAGGGAATTGTTGGGTATTGCCTGCCACATAGTATATGTTGAAAAATATCTGTTTTTCCTTCCTCTTAATGCAACTATAGCAAAGCTATAGGAATCTTCCCTAGTTTTTAATGCACTGTGGGAGGGACTTGGCAGTGATGGAAGTGGTAAGTGAACCACCCCACTCTTGATCCAGTGCTCCATTCCAGTGCCCACACAACTGTAGGGACCACCTGCTGGTTCCTCTGGTTTCTTTGAACCAGCAAAGTCAGAGGATAATTTGGCTGTTTTAAAACAAAAGTATAAAATGTTTTATGTGGTGGTCTGCTTTGTTTTGATACAGAGAGTTTCTTTCAACATTTATCCCATTTTCCCAAAATAAATGACATGTAGAATAACTATAATTCTAGGCTTCCCTGGACTCTGCCACTTGATTTCAGATTTTTTTTGTGTGTGTTGTTAGGCACCTTTCCTTCTCTGTTCTCCTAATCAATGGAATTTACTGGATGTTCCAATATGTGTTAATCCCCAAACAGAGAGATCTTCATACTTGTATATGATGTTAAAAAAGCTTCTCAGTCCCTGGAAAATATACTAACTGGCCCTATACAGAGTCAAACTTGCAAGAGTCCTCTTGCAAGATTCCCTCTATGGTCGGGTGGTTGACTGGTAGTTAATTACCTAGGACACACAAAAAGTAAAAAGAGTGCATCTTGGAATTCTTTCTTGTTCCTGGCAACATTCTTTTCACACAATTACTGTCTATTCTTGTTTTGCTGCTTTGGTTTAGGACTCAGAAGCTTATTCCTCTCTTTGTGTTAGGTATCAGCAGTTGGAGGAGGCGTCTGCCAGCCTCCGTGAACGTATCAGACACCTGGATGACATGGTGCATTGTCAGCAGAAGAAGGTCAAGCAGATGGTTGAGGAGGTAAGCCCTTGTAAAAGATCATGGGCTCCAGATTTCTTCCTGTGAGGGGACAGTCCAGCCCCAGAACCAGACCAAACCCTCTGTGAACGTGCTCAGGCCACCACCAACTTGTCTGGGAGGGGAATTCTCATATATCCCCTGTGGACTAGTGATTATCCCTCTAAAAGAGGACCTTCTCCATCTCTAAGGGTTACTGTTTAGAAATCTATGAATTGCAGTTTACCCTCTTTCAGATGATTGTGATACCCTGTGCGGGTGTCTACAGCTCAGGAGCAAAGGGTGTAGGCAGAAAAGTTGACCGTAGATCAGCTCTCTGATCTCCCCAGAATCAATTAACCACTCTTGTCCTTTCTTTACATCTGGGAGTTCTTATATTCTTTTTCCCTGTTTGTTCCTCTCTTTTTTTTTCTCCTTTCCTTACTGTATTCTCCCACTTTTGTTTCTCATTCATCTTTTTTCTACCATCCTTTCTCTTCTTAATTTCCTATGTAATATGAAAACAGTTATATGTTTACTCTATGCAGGACATAGCTTAATATTCTGTTTTTGTAATTAAAAAAAGCAGGTAAGTGGAACATTGATTAGAAAACTTGCTATTATAATTTTTCTCCCTTGTGGTATTACTCAATTGAAGAAAGTCCGTGTTGTAGTAAAGTTAATCCTGTAGCATTGAGATTTTTTTTTCCTATGCTATTAAAAAATCAGGTAGGAAAAAAAAGGACAATTAGGACTAATCAGGTTATAAGAATTCTCTAGGGTCTAATTCTCTAACTTACAAAGTAGAGAAAAGGCTTCACCTTAATTAAACATTTGATTAACAGTGGAAAAACTGAAAAAATTTCTTACATTGAATACTGTTCTGAAATGTTATCTATTAATGAAGTAAAAGTTTATTAATGAACTAAATTTAAGAGTATATCTACTTTTAATTAAGAATTCACACACGACAGACAAATAGAAGATTAAAAGTATATCTTTTATTAATCCATAAAATGTTGGCGAGATTAGTGGAATGGGATTAAGGTCAGAGAACTGTGAAGGATGCAGAACAATTGCTGGTCTTATGAGTAAGACAATCATATACATTAGATAAAATCTGTTCCCTAAGTCCGCTCATACTCTGTTGAATCTTGTGAACCCTATATTGGCTTAAATGCAAGTATTGGGAGTAGTAGGATAAGAGAATGGGGAGCAGAAGTTCAGTGGGAAACCATGCATGCAGCCCCTTTGCCGCCCCTCAGGCATGCTGCCAGCAGCGGGATGGGGAGATCCTGCCCACTCACCACCACCAGAGCACCCTCAGAGTGTGTTTCCCAAGGAAATGCATTGGTTTGTCTCAATTAGTGTTCCTGGCAACTTTGGCCATCCTATCACAGCTCTTTCTGCTTCTGAATGTCCCACACGTGAAGTCTGGGATAAGGCTCTCCCTTTTTAAAACCCCATGTGGCTCCTTGACCATGGAGTACATCTCTCCTCCCTTACCATGAGCAAAACCTTATACTGTTGTTTCTGATTCAGTTATTACCTATAGGAATTTAAGTTTGGTACCAACATCAGAGACACTTATAAAAGACACTTTCCCAAAAAGTTTAGGGTTCTTTGTGTTCTAACTTACCTCTGTTCTATGATGAAGAAATATTTATACATGAAAATAGGTATGTATGTATTATTTATTTATTTATTTTTTGGGGGGATAGTTTTTTTATTTAAATATTTTATTTTATATAATTCTTACATCTTTTTTCTTTTTTTATCATAAATGTGTTTTTTTAAATAAATTTTATTTTTATATTCCCCATACAATAGATGTGTATTTAAAGGTCACTGTCCATGTTTTACCTTTCTACCTGTGATTTAATAGCTCCTAAATAAGTTTCTCCAAGTTCAGAGGATGTAATCCGGAGGACCCAGTCATGGAAATGAAATCACAAGCTAAATTTCCATGTCCTCATCAGAGTTAGCGCCATCTAGTGGTTGACTGTGTTTCAACAGTGGATGAGCAGAGAGGGCACACACCTTTTTCTGAATTTAAACAACTGCCTAGGTCAGGTAGTAAAAATTAATGTGTCCAGTACACCATGTTAACTTATACAACCAAAAAATGCTTTGAAAATCTTAGTTGTTGTAGTAATTTATGTGAATACATTTTTTAAAAACATTGGAAACATGGAAGAGGGACTTCAAAAGAATAGAATCAGTTGGAAAGGAGTTAAGTGCTGTAGAAATTCATGCATCAATTGAAAGAAGTGGGGAAGAGATGGCCAAGGAGAGATGTGAAAGTTGAATTCACATCTTTGAAAGTAATCATTGAGAAGTATTTTTATTTTTTATTGTAATGCAAAGCCAGGCTAGAACCACTGGGTGGCACTTGCAAAAGAGGCAGATCTCAGCATTTCATTCAATATAAAGAAAACATATCTGGAAACATATTTAGTCCTTCATCATGGGTGTCATTTTGGTCATACCATCTATGAAGAAACTTAGTTTCTGCAAATGATAGACTTCTTTTCTCAACTCAAAACATCCAGGTAAAATTTCTGAGTTCTTAGAATCCATAAACATTAAGCAATGTTTGCTTCCGCCTCTGTTGGATGTATTTTAATCATCATCATCATCAACTGAATAAAAAGTTACTGGCTTAAATACTGTAGTCCTTAACCCTATAATGACTTGGTTTTCAGGACATGTGCACCTAGGAAGGACTAGTGGTGGACAGAGACAGGATAGGCATTTTGAAATGAAAGATTAATATATAACTCAAAAATTATTTATAAAAAATTATTTATAGGCTCAAAAATTATTTATAAAAATCAACACAAAGTGTCTTGTGTGAAGTGTGGCACCAGATACTCCTTCAGGCTAGATCTTTCTGCTAAAATGTCTCTCTTCATGGTGGATGACTAGGATTGGCAATCTCCTTGGCATCACAAGGTCTCTAACTAATTCTGACTGACCAAAAAAAAATGAACAACAAAAGCAAAGTAGAAGAACCATACTGTCCCCCTTTTGGACTTTAAAGGGTTTGCCAGAAAATATAGAGCTACTGAAAAAAAAGCACTTGGGAAAACACCGCATCCATCCATTCACCATGTCTGTGCCCAGGCTGTGTCCATGTGGGGAACAGTTCAGATGTGGTCCTGCTCTCCTGCTTCTTACCATCTTGTATTACTTGACTTCTGGAGTAATCCTTGCCTTTGGACTTCATTCTTCTGTTGAAAAATCTCCTTGGCATTAGGTCCCATTGTTTAGAATCTGCCTGCATTATTCAGCTTACCTTTAAAAGAACCAGATCAGGGAGGAGCAAGTCTGGGAGGAACCTGAGGACAGAGCAGTGACACACCTTGACACATCTTTAATTGCTATTTCTCCATCACCAGGGACATGCACTCCTCTCTATTGGCCACTAACCATTCCCAGTCCCCTGTCAACCAAAGCAGCTTTCCTGCAAAGGGGAAAATTATCTGGAGGAAAAAACAAATTCTTATTTGTCCTCAAGAATGGTTGATTTACATTTTTGACAGTGGAAATGATAGTACTCAACTGAATAAATAGTAGTTTAATAAGAGTTCCTTTCCCTTTTGCAGTCAATATTAAGTATCCTTTTGTTTTATCATTTCCTTCTTCAGATTTCCCATTGCCATTTGGAATAAGTGAAATGCTTCTTCCAACAGAAAGTATCTGAAGGGTTTCCCTTCAGTTGCAGAGGAAGCAAATGTACTGTCCCCAATTCACCCTCTATAATTTAGAATTTTAATTTGTGCAAAGAGGTGAGGAATTTATTTTCTTATTAGTGCCTCTCCACCCAGGCTGCACTTTAGAATCATTTAGGAACTTCAAAAAAAAAAAAAATGCCAGAGTCATTTAGGTGACCATGGAGGGAGTGGGGGGAAATGGGTTTGGGTTTTTTGGTTGTGTGTGTGTTTTGTTTGTTTTAGTTTATATTTTAAGTTCCACAAGATCCCAATATGCAACCATGATTGAGAACCCATGTGCTGAAAATCTGTCAGCACAGTGACTTGGGTCTTGGTTTTCCTATGTTAGTATATTCATCCAGCCTCCCTCAGAAACTGCTCCACCTGAGGTGGAAAGCTGGTGGTGAACTTGGAGTAGGAAGACTGTAGGGAAGAGACCCAGGAAGACCAGTCAGCAGGGCCCAGGAGCACTGACACAGGAGACCTGGTCCGTGTCTATGGCTGCCGACGGCCCTGTCAGGGCCTCTAGCGTCTCTTGCCAGCCCTGTCCACAGAGGAGTTCATGACAGCTGGCTCTTCATAGCCATCCTGGTCTGGTAGTATCCAGGTAACAAAAACTGCCCAGAGACTGTCCAAAGCTACCTAAGGAGAAGTTGTTACTAAGGCTGATAGATGAGGCTCACTTGTTTGACAGATACTAGAATCTTAAAGGGACAGAATCCAATCCACCTCATGTCCTTGACAGCTGAGATCCTCCACTAGTAAACCAGACATGGTCCTTGTGACCCTCTTCCCATTGTGCTTGCACGTGCACATGTGCACTAGCCACTTCCTTCTATACAGTCGACCTCACGCTTGGCCACGCTGCACCTCTGTTGTAACAAAGAACACAGTACCTTGCTGAAATGATAGTAATAACAATGACCACTTCTTGAGTGTAAGATGTAAACCTACACGCAGCCCCTGCAGCTAGAGGCCTGAATAGATTTCAGTGGAAGGTGGCCAAGTGGAGAGGAGCATGGACTTTAGAATCAGGAAGGCCAGCACTTACCAGTTATGGGACCATCAAAAAGTGTTTTGTTGTTTGTAAGCCAGGGCTGCTAACAGTATTTATTTGAATACTATCATCAAAGCTGAACCTTTTTGCAATTCCTGAGAAATGGTTTCGAAAGTATTTAATAATCATCCCTAAGATTTTTTGAAGAGTGATGCAATTATCATAAAGCAATAGTGTTTTTGGGAAAACAAACTGCATCAGGAAGAACAGAGGATAAGTGGAGTTGAGGCTTTCAGTTTCTGAGTTTTGTCTCATGAGTCAGTCAGCAAAGCAGGGTTTCTCTTCTCTTTTTTCTTTTTTAAGTCCCCATCACTTACTCCCAGGCCCTGAACCCACACGCAGCCCCTGCAGCTTGAGGCCTGTATGGATTTTGTGGAAGGTGGCCAAGTGTAGAGGAGCATGGTCGTTAGAATCAGGAAGGCCAGCACTTACCAGTTGTGGACCATCAAAAAGTGTTTTGTTGTCTGTAAACCAGGGTTACTAACAGTATTTATTTGAATACTATCATCACAGCGTTTTTGGTAAGAAATGAGATGAAGTATATGAAATACTCATAGTTTGTTAATTGGAACATAGGGACTATCCAGTAAATACTAGCTGCCACCCTTACTGTTGCTGATGGATGGTAAGTTCCTGCTATGTGTGTGTATTCAAAGTAAACTTGAATGAATTAAACGCAAAAGTAGTTGGGTTGTCTTCTTAGCTGAATCACTTCTTGACTATCCTCCTCTTTTTTGGGAGTCTTATGGGCCAAATGGGATTTTGGGGTAAGTTTCTCTCTTCTGTGCTCTGCACTGTTTTCTAGCTTAGTCATCAATCCTTTGAATAGACTATGCATACAAAACACAATTTAAAAATTTTAAGTTTTCTCGATCCCAAAAATCTTCCATTTTAAAAGGATCAGTGGTTTGTTAGCGTGCAGTCAGTTTTGTGTGGTGTGCTGAAGTATACAACACAAAGTACATTTTTTGCTATTGTGTGGTATGCTGAAGGATACAACACAGAAGTTTGTTTTTTGCTAACTGCTCTAGTTTAGAGAAGGTAATTTACACTGCTAATAATTAGCCAAGTGGGAGTAGGGGAAACAAGGCATAGCACTGAGCCCACCACCCTAATCTACTCAATTGAACTGTTTCTAGATCATGTCACATGAGCTCTTCTCCGGATTTAGTCTCCGGCTCTTTGGAAGATGATAAAATGGTAGCCTGTTCTGGGTTGGAAGAGATTCCTTTTATTGTCCGTGATTACAAGAAAACTTGCACCCTCTCTGCTGGGAAGAGGTGGCAGGTGTCTGTGATGAGCCAGTGAACAAAACAGGAATGACATGCTATTGAAAGCAAAATGGCCTTGTAGGGCTCTCGTTTGTGAAAACACCCCTTACTGTCACCTCAACTTGTACAGCCTTAAACTGCAGAGTCAAGAGAATTCAAAGATCCACAGAATATTTTTAAAAACTTGGGTTCTTAGACATCAAAGAAGGAACTGCGGTGAAAAAATAATACTAAAAACAAATTCAGAAAATACCAGGTGGCAGCTGGTCCTAATATTTTGGAAAATGGAGTCTGACTTATGGAAAAACTACTACCAACACTTGCTAAGGTAATGGAAAGCAGGCTTGAAGACCTTCAGTGTTCCGGGAAGGAAGTGCTGCCTACAGCATCACACCCCCGAAAATACAGAAGCAGCCAAGTGTCTGTGTAGTTTGATTATATTTGTATGTGGGAGGTGGCCCTGAGCCTGGCCCTTCTGGATGGAGATCAACAGTTGTAGTCAACTTAGTCCTCATCTTGTTTGTTTAAGAGAAATTGGGTTTGCTTCTGTTACCATGGGCATCTTGCCTGAACAGACGGTCCAACTAACTTCATGACAAGGAGAAGTATATCAGCAAAAAGGAATCCATTCAGCTGAAATATATTGAAGTTAAATGTCCTTCATGCATGTTTTATTTTTATATTGGTCTTCTTGAGACATCCTAGGTGCTGGTATTGCATCAAGAATTAACAGTGTTGGTGAAACTAGCAGTGGCAGCGGTAGCAGAAGTGGTGGTGGGAGTTGAGTGGTGTTAGCCTACGTCAGCCAATAGACTAGGCTAGTGGAGGAAGTTCATTAAGGTGCTGTGTGTCACTCTGATGTTGGTTCTCTACTCCCATCTCTTCTCTTTAGCAAAGTGGGCAGGTAAATGGTTTCTTGTCAGTATATGTCTTTGGTCTTCCATTTAGATACTTCTCCCAGCTTAAGCAAGTGGGGAAGAGAGGGGAAAGGAAGCAGATGGATAATTTTCCAAATTTGTAAATGAACTGTCATTGCATCTAAGTTATGCCAGTATTCAGCTTAAATGCTGGTCCCTGGAGACCCTGATAGATATTCCAGACTTCTGTGGAGATTCAAGAATTGCTAATCTAGATGTCACTCTAGTGTGGTGACCTTTGGCTTTCTAAGGATACCTTTACTGCATTGATATTTTTTTAAGTCCCTGGTGGACATTTGTTCTAGTGGAATAGATTCGTTACCCAACTTCAAAAAATGAAATAATGTGAAACAAGGGACTCTAATAGCTTGTAGAGAAAGTGGGTCACCCATGGGAGCTGCCAGGATGTCATGCCCTTCTCTACCCTTGGAATTTTTCTCTCTTTAGGGCTATAGACAGTTCCTGGAAGTCAAATAGCTCTTATTTTGTGGGACAGAGAGTGAGTGAGATGCCAGTGTATCTGTAGCACCCCAAGAGTGCTTCCTATGTACTTGAGGCACCTCCCATAGGCCTGGCATTGGGTCTTAGGTCACTTGGTAATTTCCTGAGATCTGAGTCCCTTGCTGACAGGACCTTCCTCAATCTACTCTTCCCTGCCTTGCTGGTGTCCCTCAGTCTATCCTTTCCTGCCTTGAATGTGATTTGTATGGACCTGTCAAAATGAAGTTAGGTGCTCAAATCCTGCCCTGTTCCCCACCTCCTTAAGAATGACCTCTTAAGATTTATAGTCACTCACACCCCCACCTGAAAGAGATGCTACTCAAAATTTGAGGCAGAATTTATTTATAGTAAATGAAAAAAATGTATTATTCACTTATTTATTTTAAACTCTTAGGCACTTTATCTGAAATGTATGTTTTTGAAAGGCATTGGAAAATTCCCACATGTATGTATACCTTTTTTTCCTATGTAGTATAGAAATATGGCAGATTCATTCGATGACACATATTGATACCAATTGTCCTCTCAAGGGAGAAGTTCTTTGTAAATGTTGTTGAATCTGTGTTCTCTTTGTTGAGTTGGTTATTAATGGACTGTAAACTCTTTCTCAGAGCTAGGTGTCCAGTGCTGACCATAGGGAACTTGTGAGGCTGTGCTCCTGCTCCAGTTAACTACCAATTATTGAATGTTTTTCCTGATTCAAGGCTACACACATAGGCCTCACATCCCCACGCTAACCTTCTATGGGAGGATTACTAATGGAATTTGTATTTTAGCACAGGAAACCAATTAAGAATCCTCAAAAAGTAGTCACAGTCTCTCAGCAAATGACTCTGATGCTGGGTCCACAGCCATCTCTTTGACTCCCAGGCCAGTCTTGATGCTTTGCTTCTTCTTTTTTATTGGAAAAAAATTTGAATTATAAATTATAGAGACTGATTAAAACAAAACCCTACTCTCGAATTAATAAGCATTAACATTTTGACATATTTCAGATTTTTTCTAAACAAACAAAAAAACATAGTAAAGAAGAGGTCTTTCTTTTACTCTGCTTCTGACTTTTTCCTCTTCCCCTCCCTCTGTCTCAGAGGCAATTGGTCCCTATCCAGGCCATGTTTCAATGCTTTCACTATGTACATATTACACATAGATATGTATCTGTTGTCAGCATATAGCTTAGTTTATGTGTTTAAAAAATTATGTACGTTTTTATTTAAAACATAAAAGAAAATTGTATATATTCTACAACTTACTCTTTTCCTCTATTTTGTTTTTGATGTTTTACATATAGATCTAAATTATTCATCTTTATGACAATCTAATATTCCATGTATTCTATTGGTGGACATTTAGCTTGTTTCCAATTTTTTTCCTTTTACTAATAATGTCAAATATGTCTCTATGCTTCTCTCACTTGGGAATATATTTGGAGGAGGAATTTCTAGGGTTTGGGGTGGGCACAATTTTACCTTTATCATGTATTGTCTATTTGCTGTTGAAAGTCTATATACCCTTCTACCAGTCATGTATGAAAGACAGATTTCTCCACATCCTCACCACCTATTGGCACTGTTGAACTATAATTTTAGCCATTTGTAAAATAACATCTTTTGTTATAATTTGTGTCTGCCTGATTATTGCTCGTTATGACTAGTGAGGTGTACCTTTTCATAAGCTATTGACCATTTGGGTGCCTCCTATATGAATTGGCTATTTTAGCTTTTGTTCGTTTTTCTGCTTGGTTGCTTATCTTTTTTCCTCCTGATTTATTGGAATGCTGTATGCTATCGATAATCATTTTTTCAAAAAATATTTGTATGTCATTTTCTTTTCCCAGTCACTGGTTTTTGTTTATTCGTGATGTATTGTGTAATATACATGTTTTGACTTTTGGTGTAAAGTTATGTATCCTTTTGTGCTGTGTTGTTTGTGTTATTTGTCACAAGTTATTTGTACTAGTCTTAGAGTTTTGTTTTTCATTTTTGGTCTTTAATTACAATCCTCCACACTTACTCTATTTTTCTTTATAGTACTTATCATCTTACAACATGTCCTATACTTTACCTATCTATTTCACTTATTTATTTTATCTGTTGTTTGTTTCCCTCCACTAGAATGTAAGCCCCATGAGGGCAGTGGCTTTTGTCTGTTTCGTTCATGGCTGTATCCCAAACACCTGGAACAGTCACTGGCATATAGAAGTGCTCAATAAATATTTGTCAAACAAATAAAGAATAATCTATGCAGATGTCTGTGTGTGTGTATATGTGGTATGAATAGGGCTCTACTTGTTGTTGTCTCAGAAAGCTTGTTCTTCTCCCAGCACTTACTGAATCATCCACTCTTACCCTCATGATTTTTTCCCAATCCACCTTTATCAAGCTGCAGTTGTTTCCTGTGCACCACCATCTTTGCTTACCCCACTTCTCCTGCCCTATGCTGAAGGCTACACGAAACACATTCGTCTGGTTTAGGAATGGGGAATATGGGTGATGAGGAGCCAGGAACAATTTATTGGAAGCTCTTCTCTCAAAGGTCAGTCAGTAAACATTTAGGGAGCATCATATAAGAACTGAATGCAAAAATGGATATGAGTTTCTGCTTTCAAAGGACTTTCTGGTTGACATTAAAACTTGTTAGAACTCAAGGCAGACTATGGTTAGAGTTAAGGAGAGTATGAGTTGTGCATAAGGGACACTGAAGCTGGAGACAATAGTGGCTTTGCATTCTGCTGCTGCCCTGATGGACTTTATATCTTGAGCAAGCAACTTATCCTTTCTTAGACTCAGTTTTCTTACTAACAAAATGGGAATGATAATTATATCTTCAGAGGTTGTTGTCAGGACTGACTGACATAATGTATGCTAGGGACTTGGCACAGTGCCTGTAAATGTTGACTAATTCTAATGTGGGTGGAGAATCTTTAGGGAGGAGGTGATATTTGACTGGGTCTTGCAGGATGGATTAGATTTTTCTAAAAAGGAGTTGAATGGGTGGACAAAGGCATGTCAGACAAGAGACAGAATAAACAAAATATAAAAACATGGATACCAGAAATTATAGGGTAAGTTCAGGGACCATTAATCTAGTTTGACTGAATTGTAGGAAGGGATGATAATGAGGTGTCTAGAAATGTCAATTGAGACCAGTTGCGCTGGGTTAGCACCAAGCCAAGAAAGTATCCTTTGTGACTTTGCTTTAACTTCTTTTTTTTTTTTTAAATGTTTTTTAAAGATTTATTTATTTATTTATTTATACAAGCACTGGGTACAGTCAGAAGTGCGGGAGGGTGAGAGAATTCACCAGAGCCAGAGCGAGGAGCAGAGCAGGCAGAAGGACAGAAGTACACTGCTGAGGGGAGCAGCGGGCGGCAGGAGAGGTCTGCGGGCCATGCGGGACTCTCCTCCGGTGACCGGGAGCAACCGGGGATCGAACCGGCACTGCAAAGGCTGCAGGCAGCTTCACAACCCAGCGCTCAACCGCTGCTCCACCGGGGAGGCCCTTGCTTTAACTTCTTAATGGTTCCCCATGGCTTGGACAGATCTCAGCCCTAGAGTGATGCCTTTGGCAGGAGGTGCTGGGCAAGTAGGAGGGGAGGCAGGTAGGAAGGGCAGCTAGTTAGCACCTAGGCGAGTCCTTGCTGATGCAGGTGAGGTCCCATATCCCAGGGCGCTTGAATTTTAGGAATATTTTTTTAACTACCAAATTTCCTCACACCAGCTCTTGCCAGGTGTGGAGTTGGGTGCTTCCATATACATCAACTCCTAACATTAGTCTCAAATGGTTCTCCCCCTGGGTATTCCTGGCCAGTGTAGGGCCTTTGTCCCTAAGACTACATCCACAGAGGAAGACAGAGGGATAGAGAAGCTTACTGCACCCTCTTCCTTACTTCTGCATTCCATGGTCCTGTTCTAAAGTCACATAGGAGAAAAGAATATTCTAAAGAATTAGGGCTCCAACCACCCGTTGTAAAGGGAGATATTGCTGCCAACATTCTTCAGTTTTGCCTAATCTCCAAGTAGCATTGCAACCATAGATTGTCACTACTCTGCACATCATGCGTGGTGGGAATGAAAGGCCTATGTCTTGACATCAGAGAGGCTTGGGTTTAGATATCAGCCCTGCTAGCATCTAGCTCCTGATGACCAACTCTCCTGGTTTACCTGCTAATAAAAAGATTCCTCTGCACATGAAACTTAAGCACTAAAACCTGGAAAGTCCCAGGCAAACTGGGATAAGCTGGTCACTGTCTTTGGCCCTGTAGTCTGAAACTAGCCCCCAACCCAATCAGCCATCAGCAAATGCGCCCTATCTTAGGGGTTCCAAACATCACTCTGCCTGTTTCCTTCATTGCACATACTTGTGCATTTCTCAATTTACTGCCTGTTTTTCTCACTGGGATGCTTGTTCCATAAAGGTGGAGGCCAGGACTATCTAGCTCTCTGCTGTGCTCCAGCCTCTAACGCTGTGCCCAATGCAGAGGTGGTCATAGGTGATCGTAAAGGAAATGAGCAAATGATGAAACTAGGAACCACACCTATGGGAATAGCCACACTTAGTGTTGTTTTTGAGAATAATGAGCTGACACAGCAAAAGCCCTTGTACTCAGCACACCCTTCTTTCTCCCTTCCCAATGCAGGCACACTGGCTAGCGAGGCAGTTTACACATCCTTCTCCGATGTTTATGCAGCCTAGTCATATACAGGCACCAGGAGAATCAGGGTGCTATTGCTATCCTTAAAGGGCAATTGGCTTGTCTTTCATGTAAGATAGAAATCAAAACAAATTAGATTATTTTTACCTCAGAAGCCTATTTCAACTGATCCTTTAGAAGAGTATAGTTCTACTGTGTATTACTTGAAACTTAATAGAAAAAATTGATTAAAATATGTGCTCTGCTCATATCTAGCCTGGCTGAATGCCACAAGACACATTAATTGAAAATGAATTTCCACAAACCCAATCAAGAATCATGAAGATGAAAAATGTACCTTTTCCCTCCGTCCCATCATTGATTTTTCATTTTCCCAACTCAGGGCTACATTTAGCAATTTTTCAGTTTCGTTTTGTTTGGCCTTAATTCATTCCCTTTGCTCCCCCCCCCAAAAATGAGATAATGTACCATTTTCCTTGTCCTTTTTAAAGTGTCCTTTCATGCTGCATTAGTGCAGGGCAGAGTCTGGTCTGCCATTTTTCCCTTCACTTTATTATACTTTAGGAAAAGAAGGTAGCCTTATTATTTTTAAAATTTCTGCTGTGGCTTTTTTTCTATTAAGGAAACTGCACTTTAAAAGTACAATAACTTTGAAATTACAGTGTTACAGAGTACTAAAATGGAATGAAGAGACCATAGTAAAAATTAAATTAAACTCTAGCAAAAATTAAAACATTATTTTCAGAAGAACAGTATGGAAAATTAAGTACTCTCATTTTTCACAGTGGGATATAGGGGGCATCAAATTTGGCTCCTATTTGTTGAGGTAAAAGGAGGCAATTGCCAGATCACAAAGAGAAGAAGAGGTTGGGTTGACGACAAGACCCTCTCGGAACTAGAGGAAGCAAAGGGAGGAGGTGACGAAAGCTGTGAGGAACCTAGAAGGGTCCTGCCAGGCCTGTTCTGTCTCTGACGTGGTCAGTTCACTGAGTCCCTGGGTCTCGATGGTGTTTGAAGACAGTGGATTTTCAAGCTATTTTCTTTTGGAAATTTCAAATAATCCAACACCATAAATTTCCCTTGAAAAGTCTTTGAGGGCTCACAATGAAGTGTCACATGGCTTTAGTTTGACCTAGCATTCATACCCCTAGTGATCTCATTTTGACTGGAAACATTGATTGACAGTTACTCATCTTTGGCATATTTTTCAAAGGGAGAATGAATTATTCATCAATGCAGTTTAAAGCAGGAAGTCTTTTTAAATGAAGGTCTTTGTGAAGGAGACGCAAAGTAGAAGTGGTGATGATAGAGGCGGGGGAACATCATTTATTATCGTGTGTAAAATTCCACAATACATATGTGTGCACACACACACAGCCCTCACTTCCAATTTTGTGTAAATGTGCCTGTGGGCTTAATTGGTTATTCCTAAAATGAGAATGAAAAGAAAGTGAGACAAATTTCAAAGAAAATAAATTTAAGAAAATCTAATTTCCTTTCTCTTTTTAGACAATTTGGTTCAATGTGACCATCAGGTTTTTTTGTTTTGTTTTTTTGTGGGACCCTCGCCGGTGGCCAGGGAACGAACTGGCACTGCAGAGGCTGCAGGCAGCCCAGAGCTCAACTGCTGCGCCACCAGGGGAGGCCCGTGACCATCAGTTTTAACTCACATTCTAGTATCATGCACTGATCCATTGTTTTCCTTGTTTTATTTAAGGCATTTTTCAAGTTACATGTATATTATTTGCCAGCTGATAAAAGGAAATACCCCAAAGCACACTTTCTTTAAAAACAACAATGAAAGTCATATTAAGTGGTGTCTTATATTTAATACTTATTTGTTGTTGCATTTCATGTATTTATTAATTTTTCCTTACATCCCCAAGCTCAATATTGAGTAATGTTGCATGAGTCTTGCACACTTGAGTACTATTCATATAATTCTAATTATAGGGCTGTGTCATATTCTGACATCTAACACAAAATGACCCATGTTCTACCTGTCTGTCACTAATGGAAAAAAGTTCCAGGAAGCTTGGAAGCGTTGCAATCTCCAGGATTGCTATGAGCCCTTAACAGGCCCTTAGTGAATTTTTGTGCAATTTCATTATGGTCTGGTTGACATACAAGCTCCTTTCAAAACAAATTGGGAGGAATCCTTTCACGGTAGTCATCTGTTTTCAAAGCAGTTTATAAAAATGTGTGGATTGATAAGGGTGATTTTATCTCCTAAGATAACCGTTCTTTTATGTAAGATAATTGATACACTAAACATTTGTTCTCTGTGGGTTTGCTATGTGGCACAAGGGAAAGGTATAAAGAAAGGATGGTACTGGCGGAGATGTGTCTTAATAGGTATTTCACCAAAGGGCTGAGGTAGGGCAGGAGGGAGGCATGAAGTCAACCTGGAGAACTTGGGAAGAGCTCGTCGGGTGGTGACTATTAGGGTATTTTGTGACAGCAGCAGATTTCCTGGTGGGGAACAGTCTGGGGGGTGGAAAGTCATTCCTGGTGGAGTCAACATCTTGTGCAAAGGCCCAGAGGCAGGACCATTGCATGTCCACTGAGTGCTAAAAGGATGGAGTGGCTTAAATATAGGGTTCTTTGTTGGCCAGGTTAGGCATGAAATGAAACTGGGGAGATAAATTGGGACAACACAAAAGGGTCTAATGTCCATGTTAGGAATTGGGAGGATTTTTTAAGAAGGAAAGGGACATTTCTGGGGATAAGGCCTGAAAGTCAATGTTTTATAAAAAGCTCCCACCAAGTGATTCCATTGTGTGACTGTGGTTTAGGAGGGACTGCTCGCTCCAAACACCTATGCATGTGACTCAGTTGTGGCTAATGTGAAGAAAGTCATTATCAGTTTTAAGATTCAAGAAGGTTCTCTCCCCTTAACTATCACACTGGCCTTTAGTCTTAGAGACTAACATTCTGTATCAAGTAGGCTGCAAGGCTACTAACTCAATTAGTTGCTAATCAAGACAAAAATAAACCAAAATTGGGCCTCCCCGGTGGCGCAGTGGTTGAGCGCTGGGTTGCGAAGCTGCCCGCGCCTCTGCGGCGCCGGTTCGATCCCCGGCTGCTCCCTGGCCACCGGAGGAGGGTCCCACATGGCACGCAGACCTCTCCTGCCGCCCGCTGCTCCCCTCAGCAGTGTACTTCGGTCCCTCTGCCTGCTCTGCTCCCCGCCCTGGCTCTGGTGAATTCTCTCACCCTCCCACGCTTCTGACTGTACCCAGTGCATGTATAAAACAAAAAAACAAACAAATAAATAAATAAAACATGCTTCTATAAAAAAAAAAAAAAAAAAAAAAAAAAAAAACCAAAATTGTTTTATAATCAGTTAAAAGGCTAATTACCGGGATGAATTTTTTCCCTTTATTGTATAAAAGTGTCAACTATTTTATATTTAAACTTCAATGCTTACAATAAGATTAAGTTCTGGTGTAAATAATTTAGGCAAGATCTAGAAAATTAGTGCCTATAATTTCTCATTTCTTAGTATCCTGACTTCAGCCTGGTAATTTGAGTCATTTATCTCCACCTGGTGACAATTAGGCCAAAATGCAGCTTCACACATTTAGAGTTTATGAAAATTTAGAGATGAAATTTAGATTGTAAAAAAGAACCAAACACTTGGAAAGGAAAATTTACACTTAAAATATGCCAAAAATTTGAGCAAAGGTGTCAAATAAATCTCACTTGCATGCCAGCTGCCTAGTACCTTGTATTTTGGAGTGGCCCTTAGTTTGGGGGAGTAATATTAACAAGTCCATCATGGGTCATTTGGATCTCCAAGAGTGTGATCTAGACAATTTCGCCCCTGAAGTGTAAGGGGTGGATTTGAGATTTATTCATTCATTGTCTATGAATATAAAAATGACCAAGCTCTACTCTCAAGAACTCCAAAATCTAGGGAGAGAGAAATGCCAGTATTAACATAGAAGTAGTTGATTTTTGAGTATTTATCTTATGCTAGGTATTATACGAGGCAGTATTTCAAGGCTCTTTGAAAGCTGGCAATCTGAAATAGTACCATTATCCACAAGAATGTGTGTTTTAGAGATGAAAAAGAACCAAACACTTGGAAGTCAATTGCCTAAAGCGCAGTAGCATGCAAGTTTAGTTTGCTTGTTTTAGAAAGTCGGTGTCTCATTTGGGAGAAGATGTGGGATGTAGTCCAGCGGCAGACCTCAAGGGAGACTGTGCTGGAATTCAAAATGAACAACCCTTGTAGGGTATGAGGCATCAGCCATACATTGCCCGCTGGTCTTAGCATTCCTTTTTCTTGAACCTGAACATTTCAAACCTGGTCACAGAATATATAGCAGGTCCTGGAATAATGCTGTTTTGGTCACCGCCATATCATCCTAATGTTGATGAGGAACAAAAAGGGTTCCAGCCAGAGCCACTGTCTGTATGAAGTTTGGTGTTCTCCCCATGTCTGTTGGATTTTCTATAGGAACTTGTTTCCTGTCACAATCCCAGGATGTGCACCTTAGGTTCATTGGCACATCTCCATTGTCCAGTATGAGGGAGTGTGTGTGTTTGTGTCTGTGTGTGTGTGTGTGAATGTGCATTGCCATATAAGGGCAACTGTCCAGGCTTAGGGCATGCCGTACACACTGGGTAAATTCTGGCCACCTGAAACCCCCAAATGGAGTAAGCGGGTTGAATGAATGAATGCATGAATAGAAATGTGTGTTTAATATTAAAAGTTTGGGTCTTTATTTAGAAGTTTGTTGATGTTTTTTAAGTATTAGGAATATGCCCTAGGAACTTAACTGTTGTTTATATAATTAAAGTATGTTGTTTATATAATTAAGGTTGTTTATATAATTAAGGCAAAATTGTTTTCCTTACAGTGGTTTGTCTTGAATTTACACTTCTAAGAACCTATGGAACACATTAAAGACTACAGTACTGAGCAAGATGCTTCTGTAAGAAATGCTCAGTGGTGAAAAGAAATGTTACATGCAACATTCATTTAGCACAATAGCACAATAGCACAATTGCTTTTTGAAACATCAGTTGCTGAAAAACATGATCTTTCTTGTCAGAAACTTCAATACCTCAGATCCTTCTCACAGCCTGATCTTTCTCTGCAGAACAAAGTGCCTCTTCACTCTAGCATAAGCTCTCTGCTCCCTTGGAACTCCCAGAGTTCTCCCCGCAACTCTCTCTCCAGATCTGCCTTGTATTTCTTCCTTTTTGGATGAAAACCTAGAGGACAAAGATCAATAGAATCCTCTCTGTCTTTCTATGAGCTGTTCATTAGGGTGTCCTTAAACCACATCACTGGCTTCCTTTGACCCAAACCACTCTGATTACTTCAGGGAGAGTAAAACTCGTGTGAATAAAGTTACTTGGTATGGCACTTGATTAAATATTACCCCTAAACTGCTTGGAATATTTTAATTTTATTATCCATTTTGCCTATCATTTAAAGATTTTAAAAGGAAAACCATAAGGATTTTTTTGAAAATCATATCTACAAAACCTGAAAGGAATTCAACAAAACAACTTTTTTTGGCTCATAATCCTACCCCAAACCCAGAACAATTTCATTTCTCTAACTTCTCATTGAGTTTTTACCTTCAACTTTATAAAGTTTTGTTTTTCTATCCCTTGAGGCTTTTTGTAAATACTTTTACAATTTGCAATATGTTTGTTTTTAGTGTTTGTGTAATATATTCCATCAAACTGATAGTCTATAATTTATTACCCATTCCTTTAGTGCTAGACATTAAGGTTATTTCCATTTTCTCTCTATTATAAATAATAGGAGCACGAACATCTTTGTATATATGGCTTTTTGCCTACGTCTGAATTATATCCTTAGGATAAATTCCCAGGAGCGGGATTAGTGGGTCAAAGGGCATGAACAGTTTTATGGCTCTTAATATTTATTGCTACATTGCCCAAAGGGTCATTGTAATTTACAATGCCACCTGCAACACACGAGAGTAACTGTCCCTAGCCCTTCCAATACTGATTTCTTCAGTTGATAGTTTTGGGCAAATTGTATTGATATAAAGATGTAACTAGTTATTGTTTTTAAATGGTAATTTATTATCAGCACTGCACATTTTTTCTTAAGTGTGTTTCTTATTCTATTTTATATGGCATGCTTTTCAGGTTGGGGGTTATTTTTCTTGATACCAGATGAATTAAAATATTTTAGAATGAAAATATCAAATGCACTTAGGAAAGAGAATAATTGATGAAGCACCCTAGACTTATTACCCAGATTCAACAAATAGCAAGATTTAGCCATATTTGCTTTATCTACTTATTTTTTTCCTTTGTGCAATTATTCTAAAGCAAATCCCAGATATTCTTCTTCTATTTCACTCTGCATCTCTAAAACATATGGACTGTTTCTTATTTAACCATAATTCCATTGTCACACTTAACAAAATTAATTTCCTGATATCATTTTATGAGTCTATAATAAAATTTTCTGAAATGTCTTTTTTATTGATGCTATCAGCATAAAGAGACAGTCCACAATAGTTGGTCATTCTCTTTCTAAAATCTTTTAATCTTTAGTGTACTGTTCCCTATGAATGTCCTGCCACCCACCCCCCAGTTTACACCCACCCAGTTACTTATTGTAGGAACTGAATCAGTTGTTCTACAGAAGTTCCCACATTCTGGATTTAACTTTGTTTTTTTGTTAGCCCTAGAAGCTTGATTAGACTCAGTTTCAACTTTTGTGTGTGTTTGTATAAGGATGAATACTTTTTGATGGTGCTATGTGATCCATTTTGTGTCACACCAGGGTCACATAATATCTGGTTGTCCCACTTTGGGTGATGTTAAGTCTATGATGAATTTAGTTGGTGACAGTCTCAAACACAGCTGTAAAATTCCTCATCGGCTTTGTCCCTCACTGTTTCATCTGTTCATGATGGCTGCTTGAGTCAGTTATTTCATAGAGATTGCAAAATGGTGATATTTCTAATTCTATCCCTGATTCTATTATTCCTTCCCTATTTATTAACTGGAATTTAGTAGAGTTAAAGCATTTTTAGTAATATTAAAATGCAGGTGTATAAGGAAGGCAGGGGAAATGCTTTATGCTTTACTCTAAATTGCCAAGTTTCTAAGTAAGGAGTTAGTTGGTGCTTTTGTTACTTCCAATAGTATTCAATGAGTTGTCATTGCCTTTTTTTTTTTAAGAACCATAAAATATTCAAGGTTTTAAAAATGCATATATTCCTTATGTTTTACTCACTTGCACTTATTCTTTCTGATATAAGTGATCCCATCCTTGGCCCAAGGGTGATCTTTCTTGACCCTGTTTGCAGGCATGACAAGGTGTCTCAGATTCATCTAGTAATTTTTGACCCCCTGGAGTGGCCCATTCCTCCAAGATGTTCTGTATCTGATTTTTTTGGGTGGCGCAGGATGTTTAAGGCTACAAACTAGTGCTATTGTGTGCTTACTGTTATTGTTTCTAAGTTTTCTCAGTGGATAGAGCTAAGAATTGCATATATAGCAATAGTAGATAAAAGATTATGCCTTCAGGATTATGCTCAGTGAAATAAGTCAGAAGGAAAAAGAGTACTACATGGTTTCACTTATAGGAGGAATATAGGGGATCAAGGACAAAAAATGATAATAACAAAAAAACCCACAACAAAACAAGAATAAATAGACAACTATAAATCAGAGACATTCTACAGGGGAGGCGGAGGGAAAGGGATCAAAATGAGGATGGAAAGAGCACAAGGGACTATGGTGATGGAACACGGGTGAACTGGTGGTGGAAATTCTATGGGGACTACACCTGAGAAAAGAAAGCAAACATTGTAAGAATTAAAAAATTAAAAAATTAAAAATTTTAAAAAGATTATGCCTTCATACTGATATTTTCATTTCAAATGGAACAAAAAATAATTTTTAACTTCTTTGTGTTCACACTTCTATGTCTCTTCACTAAAAACCTTGGTTCCAAAATATTAATACCACAACTAACTCGTTGTCCTAGTAAGTGAGACATTTCTGTTTATCTTTAAAATATATTCAGTTATATATATACAAATTCCTTGTTCTAACACTTGAATTAATTTCTTTTACCATTTTGATGTAAACAAACTTTTCTGTTTGTTTTCCAATTTTAGGATTCATTTTTTAATTTTTTCTTTATTTTTATTTTTTGAATCTATAAAATGTGCTTTCAAAGTTAAACCTGTGTAACAGGGTATTTTCAGAATCACTTTTCTTGATAAGAAGGAGGAATTACATAGATAAGACAGAACAGTGTCAGAATCGCTATTAAAATAGCGACAGAATCACTGCTCTGTCTTATCTGTGTAATTTCTTCCTTCTCCCTATTAGTACCCATTTCTTAGTAATTAAGGTTTGTTTTATCTTTGCAGTGCTGCTTTCTGTAAATATGTATGCATCATAAGTTCTCATTTATTTTACATAAATGCTAGCATATCATGTATTTCTTAAAATACACCATACCAGTGTTTTGGAAATCTTCATTTTTTTTTTTTGAAGCATACATGGATAGCATATTCATTGTTAAGATGTCCATGGTTTATAAATGCCACTTATTGATGGACTTCTGTTCTTTCTGTCTTCTAAAAAAAAAACCAAACAATCCTGTGCTCAATTTCATATTTTGGCCAACATGTCTTTGGGGTCTGGTTTGTTTATGAAGACAT
Source organism: Talpa occidentalis (assembly GCF_014898055.3). NCBI lineage: Eukaryota > Metazoa > Chordata > Mammalia > Eulipotyphla > Talpidae > Talpa > Talpa occidentalis. The sequence goes on from NW_023601104.1 coordinate 24,121,659, forward strand.
GATATATGAATGAAAAATAAAAAGCAATACAATACAGAATGTATTATAAAAACAAAAGTAAAATCCCAGCTCAAGTCTGTGTGTTTAAGAAGACTTACTGGCTTACCCAGGGCTCCTAAGTCCTCAATCCTTAGAATTTCATTTCACATCGCTTTTAGTGATAGTGACGCTTTTCTCAGACCCAGACTTTAGACACATGGTTGAACAAATATGAATGTGCTAACAGGTATAGTAGAGCTGAATGTTTGAACTGTGGGCTGCCTCATAAATTCAGGCTGACTAATTATTTCACAGAGTTGTATCTGCATTTCCGAAAGTGTGCTCTCTGGAACATCTATAGAATATCAATAAGGGTTACATGGTAAAATCAGAATGGAAATGCTAGGTTAAACAAGCCTAATGGAAATTAACTCCAGAATCACATCTGATGTCTCCAGCTTACCTGGAGTCTCCCTTTCCGTGGGGAAGCTCAAGTTAGTGAACATTGTGCCATAAAACCCCAAAACCAATATATACACTCTGTTTAAGTGAAAACCAAAGGCATCCTTTGTAGTTGACTAACTTGTGACAATTGTACATTTTTGATTAATAATTTTCAATTTTTTTTTCTAGATTGAATCGTTGAAGAAAAAGGTGCAACAGAAACAGCTCTTAATATTGCAGCTTTTAGAGAAGATATCTTTCTTAGAAGGAGAGGTAAGAGGCTGTGTTTAAGTGTGTGTCTTCCCTACCATTAAATTTTATGTTGCTGAACTTACCACTGACACTTAATTAAAAATATGGCTATTTCCTGGCCTTATAAAATTGATTGAAGGTTAACTGGCAACACTGAAAATGAGGTTGTGACGGCTATTTTTTTTTTTAACAATCTGACTCTCCTCAGTCTAGCTTGCTGTTCACCTCTGATTTTGACTCTCATTTTTCTTGTTCAAAAATTTTCTTAGTGATAAGCTGTTGCTTAATACTGGTCACTTCCCACAGTCATGGAGTACTTTATAATTTCTGAAGCATTTTCACATACATTCCTCACAGAATACTCTCTGAAACTCTTAAGACAAGACGTGGATTATTGTCTCTGTGTTAATAAATTGAATAACAAAGGCACAGAGAAAGCAGGTGGCTTTGCTGAAGATTGCCCAGCTAGGTAAATACCAGAGCCAGCCTGAGAAATGGACTCTGAATCCAATGCTCTTCTAATACAGAAGGAAGTTGTGGAGTTGGAAGGACCTTTAAATCTTAGGTATTAATAGAAGGAGACGCCAAAATCTATTTGCTCTGAAGGTTCTTTATTAAGAACTTGGCATTGAGCCTCCATGAATCTCTCCTTGTCTGTCCTTCTCTACATTGCAGACCTTCTCTGGAGGGGAGGATGATGGCCCAGGAAAGGATGATGAAGTAAGGTGACAGGGAAGAAGACTATTTATTAAGCACCTAATGTGTACTGGGTACTGTTAATTACTTTCCGGATCCTTTGTATAACATAAGAAGTCAAGAATGGCATTATTTTTGCCCAAATTTGAAACTTGGATCTGCTCCTTATTAGCTGGGTGACCTTGGGGAAGTTTCTTATGATTAGAAAATGAAAATGCTAACTGTGTCTCCATGTGGATGGCCACACAATGAGAATGCATAGAAAGCGCCTGGTATGTACTAGGCTCTTGGTAAGTCTTAGCTTATTAGTGCACTCCCTTTATCGGCAATGTCCAGTAAGTTAGATTATATTTTCTCCATTTTGTGGGTGGGGAAACTGAAGGTCAAGGCTGTAAGAAACCGGCCTAAGTGGACACTAGGGATGGGTAGGCCTAAATTTAAAGTCTGCGATCTTAACTGCCATCTTCGTGGGAATAGCAAGCTGGGGCCTCGTTTACTCTATTTTAAAGTGCTGCTTGTGAAAGTCATAACCAGAAGTCCCTCCTAGCCCATGGGGACCTGGTAGCATATTCAGGGCCAAGAGATTCAGTTTCCTGACAGTCACCTGTGTCTACTCCTGTATTCTTCTCCACAGTTGCTAGGTCCAGCTCTAGCCATATGGGTGGACATTTCTAAGATTGCCCTCTGAAATTGCAGCTCCCTATGGGAGGAATTACCCCTTCCCCTGTGAGAGTTAGAGTGTGAGTGTCCTGGGTGTTGGCAGAAGAGAGTTCCAGGAGAGGAAAGGTGCTGACAGGAGAGGAAGAAGGTCACTCAAGACAGTAACTACCTCCTTCCCCTGACTGTGCTATCCTGTAGATTATTGGATGTCTGAGAGGATATTAAGCATGAAGAAGAGCTTTCCAAAGGTTTTCTTTATTTAATGCTCAATTTGGTAAACTCATGTCTTCTTTTAGTTTGAATTGCCGTGTAGTTGAGGGGATCCCAAGAAACCCCAATAGAGGACTGGAGAAATGAGTAAGGGAAGGGACAAATGCCAGTAAAGTTGCTGGGGTCTCTAGGCTTCTGAGTTATTCCTACCAGAAAGTCAGAAAACAGGGGCATGTGTCCATTTCCTCCTACCCATCATTAATTGAGGCCTATTCCTGGGGGTTGTGGCAATTCTGAACTGTCCCAGGCAGGGCCAATTGACCTCTGGTAGTCAGAGGGAGTTAAAGAATGCTGAGTATCATGTCAGGAAATGGTAAGTCCAAAGACAGTAGGTGGAACTCATAATGTCCACTATTCTAACAAGCAAGTTTTTTAAAAAAAAACACCTTTTCTTGAGCATTTTATACATTGATTATATATTTGATTGATTAAATTTTTCTTAAACTATTTAAATTCAACTACAAATGAAATATGGTTAATTCTTTTTCCACACTTCAAAGATCTGCTTTATTCAGCAGACTAAATATATGTAAAAATCAGTTACTTAATAAGAAGATTTAATAATACATTCCTACTTCAATCTATTAAAAATATGAAATATGAAGAGATTAACTTATTTCTTCATTGTTTCTCTTATATGTTCCCCAGGCTATTGTTTTACTTCTTTCAATGTTTTCTTAGTATTACTATCACTTTGACCTTTCTATATAGGTAGAATGACCTTTTAAGGCCATAGAAAATATATTGATTTACAATACAGGATTCTGTTGGCCACTAAGCATTTGTTATGTTGACTTATGCTAACGCCAGTAACTTTTATACCACTTCCTTAAACTATAGTGATACCAATGGTGGTATTTCAGATATCTTTGAAAAGTTTTGCTGGATAAATCTGGTAACCTCCCACATTCTATCATATTAAGAAAGTAGCTACTTTTTATTAAGGGCCTAATTGCAGACTCTGAAGCCTGCCTGCCTGAATTCAAATCTCAGCTCTGCTACTTATGTGATCTTAAGCAAGTTGCTTAACTGCTCTGTGCCTTAGTATGCTCATCTGCATGAGAATCATCTCTTTAAAATGGTATCCTCTCCATGGAGTTGTTACAAGGATCTAATTCATATTAAGTGATTAGAAAAGCATATGGTTCATAGTAAATGCCGTATGTGTTTATCATTTCTTCAATTGTGTAGTTTCAGGGCCCTCTTTCATTGTCATTGACGTATATTTTTTCCCTTCCCCTTCAACCCTCTCTCCATCAACCTCCTTCTTTTAAATAGAATATGGATTATTTTGTTCTCTGAATTAATTATTAATACTTATGCTTAAACGCTTTAGATTTGGCAATCTTCATCCCCACAAGATCCTTAAAATTTGATCTAGCCTGGTCTCCTCAGACTGTATTTACAGCGACCAATTCAGTATGTTCTCGATACAAATATGCTTATTTTTTCCTTTTTTCCACAGCAATTTTTTATTTGCTCACCTCTTGAAAAAGAGTTATCCTATTCATCTATTTTCAATATAGAAAAGTTATTAAATTGAAATTGCAAGCATATATCTTCATAAGGTTGATAAGCTTCCTGAGACTCTGAACAGATTCCATTCCACTTTCCTCTGATGAAAATCCTAAACTTACAGCTAGATTCAAAACTCAGAGGAAAGGAGTCAAATGTCTTGGTTTTGTCCATCCTGCATTTAATGTGTGTTGTGTGGTACATAAACCTCTCACCGTGTCTGTGGTGCATTCCAGGAACTATTATTAATTTTCCTGTAATATTGGGGCAGCAGCACCAGGCACCAGGGCTCCACATACACATTTTATTGGATGCATATTAGTGTGTGTGCTCAGCTCCAGCTGCTCACTCCCCTGGGCCTGGGGGAACAGGGGGAGAAGGTGATTGCCAGACATTTTGTGACATAATTTCCCAAAAATGCCAAAAGGTGCCATACCAGGTTCTTCCTTCCTGGCAGACACAGAGTCTCCCAAGCCACTGGATAGTATGCATTTCACATATAAACACAAGGTGGTGGTATTTGAAAGCAGGAAAACCCCAGAACTTGCGTCTCACTCCCAGAAGCAATTTTTTACAGACCACAGGGCTGTCTGGACTGCTCTTTGCCATTCCATATTAGATATGTTCTGTAAGAGGGAGAGGTAAAATAGACTTTATTTTCCTGTACTATGTCCTACCCACTTTATTTTTAAATTACTTCTTAAATCTGTCCCTTCTACTTAACTTTCCTCTGCTGCCCATGTTCATTCTCTCACCATCTTAATTTATTTTTGTAAACCCTGTTGTCTATTAGTTTACATAAGTAAACTGCTGTTGCGTCAGACAACACCACTGACAAGCCGGAGTCATGGAGCAGGCTGCACAATGCAGGATGCTGCTGAAGAGCAAGATCCTGGCCCTTTTATTGACACACGTAATTGATTGTAAGGAAATTAAGGAGATTAAAGAAAGGGGAAGGGTGTAGAAGATTAGGGATTGTGCGTCTGCCCTCCAGGCACTTCTAATCTACTTGATGATACACCCTAATCCCCAGCCATGGTTCTAATCTTATCAACAAGGCTCCACTGATCAGCTTCTGGGGTCCCTTGTCATACATCGGTCCTCGGCCCCCCCCGGGCATTCCCGGTCATACCTCGTGATGTATAAGTCGGGAGTATGTGTTATGCATCGTTCTTCAGCTCATTGGGTGTTCAGGACATATCTCCTGATGCACATGTTATGCATCAGTCCTCAGCCCCCCGGGCATTCTGGACATACCTTGTGATGCATAACCTTCCCAGTGTGATCCAGCTTTGTGCTCTTGTTTGATTTGAAGGCCTTAAGGGTTGGGCTCCTGTTCCTAACTGGCCAGGCCACTTTGACCTTGTTTAGGTGACAAAATGGCGGCCGAATAGGCTGCCTAGGAATAGCAGACCCACAAACTGCTGTATTTATTTTTGATAACTGAAGCTTATTGAAGTTAAAAACTCTGCTCTATGATAGACACTGTTAAAAGAATGAAAAGACAAGCCACAGTCTGAGAAAATAGTTGTAAAACAAGTATCAGTAGACTTATATTCAAAATATAAAAATAATTCTCAATAGTCAACTATAGGAAAACAAATAACCCAAATAGAAAACAGTCAGAAGATTAGAATAGATACTTCATCAAAGAAGATAAACAGAAAATAAGCATATAAAAATGTGTTCAATATGATGTCATTAGGAAAATACAAATTACAAAGAGATACCACCGCACACCTGTTAGAGTGACTGAAGCCCAATACTCTGGTCAAATGTTGTCAAGGGTGAATAGCATCAAGAATTCTCATTCATTGCTGATGGAAGTGAAAAATGGTACCACTACCTTGGAAGAGAGTTTGGCAGTTTTTACATAGGTAAATCTCATCCTACCATAAGTATGCTTCTAGAAATTTATTCAATGGAGTCTAAAACTTAAGTCCACAATGTGCATATGTAGCAGTTTTATTCATAATTGCCAAAACTTGAAAGCAATCAAGACGTCCTTCAACAGGTGAATGAATAAATAAACTGAGGTATATTTAGACAGAGGACTATTATTCAGTGCTTAAAGAAATGAGCTATTAAGTCATGAAAAGAAATGTAGGAACTCTCAATGTGTATTGTTAAGTAAAAAAGACCATTTTGAAAAGTCTACATCCAATGGTGGTGACGAGGAAAAAAGCAAAACCATAAAGAGATAAAAAGATCAGTGGTTACCAAGGGTTCAGAGGAAGGGAGATAGACAAGTCTAGGTGAAGATATTTTTAGTGGAGTTAAAACACTTCTCTGTGGTACTGTAATGGTGGATACATGACATTATGCATCTGTCAAAACCCACTGTACAACACAATGAGTGAACCTTGGTGTCAACTATGGACCTTTATAAACTGCTTCTATTTAAAACGTGAAACTCAAGGAGTTTGACAATTGTCTTTGCCTTGGAACTGCCATCTCAATCAAGATACAGAACACTTCCTGTACTCCCAGAGAGCTTCTGTGGCCCTTTGCATCCATCTCTCATGCACCGCCAAGCAAATTCGGTACTTTTTTCCAGGGGGAGGAGTGCCTTCATGACCTTTGGTCACTGTGCACTTGTTTGTACTTTCTGTAAATGGAATCATTAAGTATGTACTCTTGTGCCTCGTTTTCACTCAGTGTAAGGAGTTGAGGTTTATCCATAATGCTCTTTATGCATTCCTCTTTATTGTAGAATATTTTCCATTGTATAAATACAATACAATTTATTTATTCAGGCACCTCTTAGTATCCATTTGAGTTATTTCAAGTTTGGGCTATTGTGAGTAAAGCTGCTACATGATCTTTACTGTGCAAGTCTTTGTGTGGACAGGTATGGGTTTTTATTCCTCTGGTGTAAACTGGTAGTGGAATAACTGGGTTGCATGCATGACAGATGTAGCTTTAAGTTTTTAAGCAACTTTTGGGCAGTTTATCAAAGGGGTTATAATATCTTACATCTCCACCAGCAGTTGGGGTGACTTAGTTTTTCTGTGCCCTCACCCTGACTTCATATTGTCTTTTTTTTTTTTTTTTTTTAATTTAGCCACTCCAGATGTCGGGTAGTAGTGTCTCATTGTGATTTTTATTCACATTTTGAGGTCATTAGTGTTGTCGAGCATCTTTTTTGGGCCTTTTATATTATCTAGGTTTTTTTAAAAAAGCATATACAAATCTTTTGCCACTGTTTTAATAAGTTTGTAGTTTATTATTGAGTTGTAAGTGTTCTTTATGTATTCTGGACACCAGTTCTTTTCCAAGTAGAGGTATTTTCAACATTTTCTCCATTCCATGACTTGTTTATCATTTCCTTAATATCTTTTCAAGATAGTTTTATTTTGGATTTCATTTTGAATACAGTTTAATTTATCAATTTTTTTTCTTTAATGCTTTTTGTGTCCTATCTAGGAAGCTTTACCTATAACAAGGTCAAAGAAATTTCTCCTGTGATATCCTCTAAAATAAGTTTTTGTTTTCTATTTAGATCTTAATCCATTTTGAATTAATTTTTGTGTTTTGTGTATTTACAAGAACTGGGGTACAGGCCAGAGGTGTTGGGGGTGAGAGGATTTACCAGAGACAGAGTGGGGAACAGAACAGGCAGAGTAACTGAAATACACTGCTGAGGGGAGCAGCGGATGAGTCAGGAGAGGTCTGCTGAGCCATGTGGGTAGCTCCCTGGCTGGGGATTGAACTCGTGCTGCAGTGGCTGCGGATAGCTTCATTGGTTGCGTCTTAACCCCTTGTGCCACCAGGGAGGCCCCTGTTTTGTGTATTTAAGGATTGATATTTTTTCCACATAGCGATCTAGTTGTTTCTTTTTTTTTTTTATAAATTTTATTGTTATATTCCCCATACAATTGCCGCCCCCCATTCTGACCCCAATCCCTCCCCTCCCGCCCCCGCCCCCCTAAAAGTGTCTCTGGTTCATAGTTTTTTGTTGATTTTGATTTTCACTTTCTTATAGTTTTTCATTTTCCTGGTCCATTATTTAAGTTTTCTAGATTCCTGCTATGAGTGAGACCATCCGGTATTTTTCTTTTTCTTTTTGGCTTATTTCGCTGAGCATGATCCCTTCCAGCGCCATCCATGTTGCAGCAAATTGCATGTGTTTATCTTTTTTGAATGCTGAGTAATATTCCATGGTATATATGTACCACATCTTCTTGATCCAGTCATCTATTTTTGGGCATTTGGGTTGTTTCCAAAGCTTAGCTATTGTAAACAGTGCTGCTATAAACATAGGGGTGCAGGTGTTCTTTGGAATTGATGTTTCTGTGTCCTTTGGGTAAATACCTAGGAGTGGAATTGCTGGGTCATATGGAAGCTCTATGTTTAGTAGGTCCAGAAATCTCCACACAGCTTTCCACAGTGGTTGGACCAGTTTGCACTCCCACCAACAGTGCAGAAGAGTTCCTTTTTCTCCACACCCTCGCCAACATTTGTTGTTGCTAGTTTTTTTAATATATGCCATTCTCACTGGTGTAAGATGGTATCTCATGGTAGTTTTGATTTGCATTTCCCTGATGACAAGTGATGTTGAACATTTTTTCATATGCCTGTTGGCCATTTGCATTTCCTCTTCAGAGAAGTTTCTTTTAAGCTCTTCTGCCCATTTTTTGACTGGATTATTTTCTTTGTTGTTGTTGAGTCTCATCAGCTCTTTGCAGATTTTTGTGATCAGTCCTTTATCATTAGTGTTGGGTGCAAAAATGTTCTCCCAGTTGGTGGGGTTTCTCTTTGTTTTTGTTATTGTCTCTTTTGCTGTGCAAAAGCTCTTTAATTTGATATAGTCCCAGCTGTTTATCTTTGCCTTCACTATCACTGCTTTGGGTGATGTGTCTGTAAAGATGTCTTTGATGTGCAAATCACGTAGTGTTTCGCCTATATTTCCTTCTATATATTTTATGGTTTCAGGTCTTATGTCTAGTTCTTTAATCCATTTTGAGTTGATTTTTGTGTATGGTGTGAGGTGGTGGTCAAGCTTCATTCTTTTGCATGTAGCGACCCAGTTTTCCCAGCACCATTTATTGAACAAACTTTCTTTGCTCCAATGCATAGTCTTTGCTCCTTTGTCAAAGATTAGTTGACCATAAATCTGTGGGTTTATTTCTGGATTTTCTATTCGATTCCATTGGTCTGTATGTCTGTTCTTGTTCCAATACCATGCAGTTTTGATGATTATGGCTTTGTAGTATAGTTTGAAGTCTGGGAGTCTGATGCCTCCATTCCCTTCTTTTTTTTTCAGGAGAGCTTTGGCTATTCGGGGTTTTTTGTGATTCCATATGAATTTCATCAATAATTGTTCTATTTCTTTGAAGAATGACATTGAAATTTTGATTGGAATAGCATTGAATCTGTATATTGCTTTTGGAAGGATGGCCATTTTAATAATGTTTATTCTTCCAATCCATGAGCAGGGGATGTCTCTCCATTTCTTTGTGTCTTCTTCTATTTCTTTTAACAGTGTTTTATAGTTTTCTTTGTATAGGTCCTTTACCTCTTTTGTTAGATTTATTCCCAAATATTTGATTTTTTTTGTTTCAATAACAAAAGGGATGGTCTTTTCGATTTCTTCTTCTTCAGATTTATTGTTTGTGTATAGGAAGGCTACTGACTTTTGCGTGTTGATTTTGTATCCTGCCACTTTACTGAACTGATTGATGAGTTGAATTAGCTTTTCTGTGGAGTTTTTGGGGTTCTCTATGTATAATATCATATCGTCTGCAAATAGTGATAGTTTGACTTCTTCTTTTCCTATTTGGATTCCTTGGATGTCTTTCTCTTGTCTTATTGCCCTGGCTAGGACTTCCAGTATTATATTGAAAAGCAATGGTGAGAGTGGACATCCTTGTCTTGTTCCAGATCTTAATGGAATTGCTTTCAGCTTTTCACCATTGAGAATGACACTGGCTGTTGGCTTGTCATAGATGGCCTTTATGATGTTGAGGTATGTTCCTTGTATCCCAAGAACTTCAAGGGCTTTTATCATGAATGGGTGTTGCACTTTGTCGAAAGCTTTCTCAGCATCTATTGATATTATCATATGGTTTTTATATTTCTTTTTGTTGATGTGTTGGATAACGTTGATTGATTTTCGGATGTTAAACCATCCTTGTGCCCCTGGAATGAATCCAACTTGGTCGTGGTGAATTATCTTATGGATACATTGTTGGATTCTGATAGCTAAAATTTTATTGAGGATTTTTGCATCAGTGTTCATTAGGGAGATTGGCCTGTAGTTTTCCTTTTTTGTGTTGTCCTTGTTCGGTTTTGGTATTAGTGTAATGTTGGCTTCATAGAACGTGTTTGGTATTGTCCCTTCCTTCTCAATTTTTTGGAAGAGTTTGTGAAGGATAGGCACTAATTCGTCTCTGAATGTTTGGTAGAATTCATTTGTAAATCCATCAGGTCCTGGGCTTTTGTTTTTGGGGAGGTTTTTGATTACCATTTCAATTTCGCTAATTGTAATTGGTCTGTTTACTTCCTAATATTGATGACCTGCACCCCTTCCTCAAACTTTCTTCTTTAGTCCGTCTGTCAGGCATGGGGAGGGGCACCAATTTCACTGATTTTTTTAAAAAATTAAAAGTTTTTGGCCTTGTTGATATTCTCTATTGTCTATTTTCTATTTCATTTAGGCTTATAACAATACTCATTATTCTATTCCTTCTAATTATTTTGGTACTAATTTGCTCTTTTTTTTAGTTTCTTGAAGTGGAACTTAGGCCATTGGTATAGACATTTCTTTTTTAATATAACCCTTAAAACTGTAAATGTCTCTCTAAACTCTGTTTAAGTCGCATCTCACAAGCTTTGATATATTTTCATTGTCATTCAGTTCGAAATATTTTCTAATTTCCTTTGAAATTCTTCTTTGACTGATGGATTATTTAGTAGTGTGTATTTTAACTTCCAGATATTTGAGGTCTCTTTAGATATCTTGTTTTTGATTTCAAATTTAATTGCTATGTCACATAACATACTTTCTATGGTTTTAATTATTTTAAATTTATTGAGACTTGCTTTATAGCTTAGCATATGGTTTCTCTTGGTTAAATATGAAAAAATGCATATTCTGCTGCAGTTATGTGTTCTACATATATCAATTAAATGTAAGTACTGGATGATATTATTTAGATTATTTGTGTTTTTCCTGATTTTTGGGCAATACTAAGGGGAGTGTTAAAATCTTTTACTATGGTTTTAGACTTATCTCTTCATGTGTGTGGGTTTGTTTTTTTTTTTTTTTACTTCACATATTTTGAAGCTCTTGTCATTAAGTATATACATACCTTTCATTATACCTTGGTGATGAACTGACCTTTTCATTATTATGAATATTAGTCACTACATTATATACTCTTTGCTTTGAAGACTTTTATCTGGTATTAATTTGGTCATTCCAGTACTATCTTTTCCTGTCCTATGTTTATTGTTTGCATAGTATACCTTTCTTCATCTAGGTACTTTCAGCAGGTCATATTCTTTATATTTATTTATTTATTTTATAAAGATTTATTTATTTATACAAGAACCGGGGTACAGGCCAGATGCGCAGGAGGGTGAGAGTATTCACCAAAGACAGAGTGGGGAACAGAACAAGCAGACTGACGAAATACACTGCTCAGGGGAGCAGTGGGAGAGACAGGAGAGGTCTGCCGTGCCATGTGGGTTTCTCCCCGGAGGCCGGGATCAAACCCACGCTGCAGAGGCTGCAGACAGCTTCACAGTGCGGCGCTCAACCTGCTGCACCACCAGGAAGGCCCATTTCTTTGTATTTAAAGTGAATCTCTTACAGACAATATTTAGCTGGGCCTTGCTTGTTGTTTCTATTAGGCCTTGCTGGTAGTCTCGTCTTTTACTTTGAGCGTTTAATCCATTGACATTTAGTTATTATTGATATGGTTGGATTTAGGTCTACCATTTTATTAGTCATTTTACATCTCCTCTAAAATTTGGTGGTCCTCATTTAATGTCCAGACATCTCAGTAATTGATTTTTGTGTTTTGTCCAGAGTTAATAGCTATATTTGCAGGAAGATCTGTTTGTTAAGTGCTTACTCCTCTATATTAAAGTGCAGCTCTCACTTTGAACTAGAAAATTGCAATGACCTTGACTAATCTTCCTGCCTATAGTTTTATTTTCTCCCAGTACAGTTTTCGCTTAGCAGCCCAAGTGATTGAAATAAAATTTAGTGTTGACCTTGGTTTTCTAAGTTTAGGAGTAAAGGGTTGTAATGGTGTATGCATGTAGCCCTTTGCAACTAACTCTACCTATATACTGCAGTGTGGTGCCTGTTCTCAACCTGGAATATTGAAAATGTTGCTTTTACTTTTCTTACTCTCTTTCCCTTGCCTAACTCCAGAACATTTTCATGGACAGTTCAGTTCTTCTCTCCATCTTGTGTTAGGCATTTTCTCTGACTCCCCTTTAATATTCTGTGGGTCCCTCTGCATGGGGCTTACTACTTTGTTTTGTTATTTTCTTCTTAGCTGTCTATACCCTCAAAAGATTAACCACCGCAGGGATTGCAAATCATTTTTTTTTTTTTTTAAGATTTATTTAATTTATTTATTTATTTATACAAGCACTGGGTACAGTCAGAAACGCAGGAGGGTGAGAGAATTCACCAGAGCCAGAGCGGGGAGCAGAGTAGGCAGAAGGACCGAAGTACACTGCTGAGGGGAGCAGCGGGCGGCAGGAGAGGTCTGCACGCCATGTGGGACCCTCCTCCAGTGGCCGGGGAGCAGCCGGGGATCGAACAGGCGCTGCAGAGGCTGCGGGCAGCTTCACAACCCAGTGCTCAACCGCTGCGCCACCGGGGAGGCCCTGCAAATCATGTTTTATTTCTTTAACTTCACTTAATTTTACATACTGCCTCATATGTTGCAGTAACTAATTTTTTTTTTAAGATTTATTTATTTATTTATACAAGCACTGGGTACAGTCAGAAGCGCAGGGGGGTGAGAAAATTCACCAGAGCCAGAGGGGAGAGCAGAACAGGCAGAGTTTATGAAGTACACTGCTGAGGGGAGCAGCAGGCGCAGCAGGAGAGGTCTGCACACCATGTGGGACCCTCGTCGGCTGGGGATAGAACCAGTGCCACAGAGGCTGCGGGCAGCCTCACAACCCAGCGCTCAACCGCTGCGCCACCAGGGAGGCCCAGTAACTAATCTTTTTAATAATTACATTGAATTTTTAGTAGTATCTGCTTTTCCTTTCAGGGCTTCAATGTGTATTTACATCAGTTACTCATAGAGTTCCTATGAAATAGAACAAAGGATTTGGGGCTACCACTCCTCACTGTGTGCCAACCAAGGCATATTTGCTGTGTTTAATGTTCACATCCTGTGAAATATTTGAGGTTAAAGTTTACACTGAGAAAGGATAAATTGATGGGATTGTTGGAACTTATTAAAGGACAGACCTCTTCTGCCTTTCTCTTTCCTTATGAATGGGAGAGTTCAACTATGTCAGAGAATCTGTCTCTCTCTCTCTCTAAGACTCTCTTTGTTTTTTTTTTTTTAAATAATAAATTTTATTTTTATATTCCCCATACAATTGCAACCCCCCCTTTCTGATCCCAATCCCTCCCTCCCGCCCCCCACCCCCCAAAAGTGTCTCTGTTTCATAGTTTTTTGTTGATTCTGATTTTCACTTTCTTATAGTTATTCATTTTCCTGGTCCCTTATTTAAGTTTTCTAGATTCCTGCTATGAGTGAGACCGTCCGGTATTTTTCTTTTTCTTTTTGGCTTATTTCGCTGAGCATGATCCCTTCCAGCGCCATCCATGTTGCTGCAAATTGCATGTGTTTATCTTTTTTGAATGCTGAGTAATATTCCATGGTGTATATGTACCACATCTTCTTGATCCAGTCATCTATTTTTGGGCATTTGGGTTGTTTCCAAAGCTTAGCTATTGTAAACAGTGCTGCTATAAACATAGGGGTGCAGGTGCTCTTTGGAATTGATGTTTCTATGTCCTTTGGGTAAATACCTAGGAGTGGAATTTCTGGATCATATGGAAGCTCTATGTTTAGTAGGTCCAGAAATCTCCACACACCTCTCCATAGTGGTTGGACCAGTTTGCACTCCTACCAACAGTGCAGAAGAGTTCCTTTTTCTCCACACCCTCGCCAACATTTGTTGTTGCTAGTTTTTTTAATATGTGCCATTCTCATTGGTGTAAGATGGTATCTCATGGTAGTTTTGATTTGCATTTCCCAGATTACAAGTGATGTTGAACATTTTTTCATATGCCTGTTGGCCATTTGCATTTCCTCTTCAGAGAAGTTTCTTTTTAGCTCTTCTGCCCATTTTTGGACCGGATTATTTTCTTTGTTGTTGTTGAGTCTCATCAGCTCTTTGCAGATTTTTGTGATCAGTCCTTTATCATTAGTGTTGGGTGCAAAAATGTTCTCCCAGTCAGTGGGGTTTCTCTTTGGTTTTGTTATTGTCTCTTTTGCTGTGCAGAAGCTCTTTAATTTGATGTAGTCCCAGCTGTTTATCTTTGCCTTCACTATCACTGCTTTGGGTGATGTGTCTGTAAAGATGTCTTTGATGTGCAAATCACGTAGTATTTCGCCTATATTTCCTTCTATATATTTTATGGTTTCAGGTCTTATGTCTAGTTCTTTAATCCATTTTGAGTTGATTTTCGTGTATGGTGTGAGGTAGTGGTCAAGCTTCATTCTTTTGCATGTAGCGGCCCAGTTTTCCCAGCACCATTTATTGAACAAACTTTCTTTGCTCCAATGCATAGTCTTTGCTCCTTTGTCAAAGATTAGTTGACCATAAATCTGTGGGTTTATTTCTGGATTTTCTATTCGATTCCATTGGTCTGTGTGTCTGTTCTTGTTCCAATACCATGCAGTTTTGATTATTATGGCTTTGTAGTATAGTTTGAAGTCTGGGAGTGTGATGCCTCCATTCCCTTCTTTTTTTTTTCAGGAGAGCTTTGGCTATTCGGGGTTTTTGTGATTCCATATGAATTTCATCAATAATTGTTCTATTTCTTTGAAGAATGCCATTGAGATTTTGATTGGAATAGCATTGAATCTGTATATTGCTTTTGGTAGGATGGCCATTTTAATAATGTTTATTCTTCCAATCCATGTGCAGGGGATGTTCTAAGACTCTCTTTGTGTGTGAGTGAGTGAATGTTGCTGTAGTCCTGGCAGTAAGCCAGCATCAGTCTCCCATACTGAGCATCAGGTTAGAGTGGGAACCCATAGCTCTGCCATGACTTGTCAGCTGTTAAGGACTCTGGAGCGCTTTCTCTTCCTTTCCACCATGTCCCATTCATCAGAAGAGATCCATAGACCTATACGTCCTGCAGAATATGAGTTTGTCCTGGAGCTGCTACTTTGCTCCTTGGTATCTCCCATTCAGAGCAAGAGTTACTGAGCTGTAACCCATATTCTTCCTTTCAAAACAAATAAACTTCTGTTCCCATAGACAACTCTCATGTGTTATCTAGTATCTTAGAATACTGTCTTAGCTGCAGCTCCAACTTAAAAGACAAATGCTTTAATTTTTTTGAGTTAGACAAATAATGTGCTCCTTATAAAAGCAATTATACATTTATTTATTCAATAGATATTATCTTATATCTCCTACATGATTTGCTTCAAAGGTACAGCCAGGAAGATAGATAGGGTCATTCCATCATAAAACTTCAGTCAAGCATTACAAAAAAAATAAATAAACTAGAAGAAAATTTTAAAAAAACATCCAAATCTCAGTACATGGAGATAACCGCCATTAACCTCTGTCTGAAATTTTTGTGTGTTTTTGTCCTTTAGAGTCCAGGCACCATCACTTCATCTATTTTTCATTCCAATATCCTCAACTCTCTTGCACCTTTGTCCTTCATTTCCCCCATGGGGCAAATTTCCAATTCCTGAGCATCATAATCATCAATCTATGTAATGTTTGGCTCTGGGCTGAAAAAAAAAAACTATTTAGAATGCTAATTTTAATCCCAAGGAGCTTGTTTTACTTTATATGTTTAAGATTCTGAATTTTCCACACCTATGAAATACTAATTATTAAGTTATAGAGGTATTTCTCACTAAATTAAGTTAACAGACTTACTCATTTTATAGTTTAATGAGGGAGTATTAAAAGTTGAGCTGTACCTTATTTATAATTGAAAAAAAGTGATAAATATGTAAATACCCATCAATAAGGGACTAGTTAAATAAATAACGTACATCCATTCAATGGAATGTTATGAACACATTAAAATAGTTTGTTGACATAAAAAAACTAATAAATGTGGGAAGGTATTCACAACAAATTGTTCAGTGGAAAAAGCAGATTGTAGTATAGGTTAAGAAATTCTGCTTATTTTTTATGTAAGATTCGAAACATGTATTTACATCCATAGAAAGCTCTCTCTATGGATTCAACCCATGATTTTTTTTTAATTCCTACTGTGCAAGAGATGCTTGATAAACACATTGTGATTGTTGTCCATGGCACTGGGGAAAATCAGATAAATTATACTATGCATATTTATGGGAGAACATATTTGCTTTCTTAAAATTATTTTTCCCCTCATCTCTAGAATAATGAACTGCAGAGCAGGTTGGACTACTTAACAGAAACCCAGCCCAAGACTGAAGTGGAAACCAGAGAGATTGGAGTAGGCTGTGATCTTCTACCCAGGTATTTGGAATTTCCTGTTTTTCTGACTCAAATCCCCCCCTGACTTAAGAAAATGCTTTACTGGGCTATTATTATAAGAAGTGCATTCTTTCCATCAGAAGTATTTCTGCAAAGATAAGTGGTGATTGTGATGGAGACTGGTTTCTGTGGGAGCAAGGACATTTTGTAGGGCAGGGGAATAGCAAAGGAGAAATGCAGGGAAGTCACTTCAGAGAATGGCCTTATCATTGAGTGCCTACTCCGTCATCTCCTCTTTGTTTTCCTGTTCTTTCTTCTCTTCTTTCTTTCTTTCCTTCCTCCTTCCCTCCCTCTCTCTCTCCCTCTTTGCCACCATTCCTTCCACAAACATCTGTTGACTCCCTCTCTTGTGCCAGACAGTTTTGATATGGAGAAGAATGAGATCAGGTTCCTTCCCCAGAGCATAGTCAGGAAGATAGTTATATATGTAGGCAGAAATTTACTTATTTATTTTTTAAATATTAAGTGTTTTTATTTTTTAAATTTTTAAAAAATATTTATTTATTTATGCATACAAGAGCTAGGGTATAGGCCAGAGATGCGGGGTGGTTGGGGGGGCGGTGAGAGAATTCACCAGAGAGAGAGTGGGGAACACAACAGGCAGACTAACCAAAGTACACTGCTGAGGGGAGCAGCGGGCGAGTCAGGAGAGGTCTGCTGTGCCAGGTGGGTTGCTCCTTGGCTGGCCGGGAATCAAACTCATGCTGCAGTGGCTGCGGATAGCTTCATAGGTTGCATCTTAACCCTTGAGCCACCAGGGAGGCCCTGTAGGCAGACATTTATAATAGATGAGAGGTACCTGCAAGGTCCTTTAGTAATACAAAGCAGGGAGAGTCCAAATCTGGAGCAAAGTTCCATCTGTTTCCTAATACCACAACAAAGTATTTTCCAGCACTAGATCAGATTCATGAATCGGTGATCCACTTTAGTCATGAGCTGATATACAATAGCTATTGCCTGGTTTCTGTAGCTGCATTTCTGAGCTAGAGGACTGACCCATTTGTTGTTAAGCTGCTGCTCCACATGCCCATGGCTGGCCTCTCCCCAGTAAGATTAGAGCCTATCATCTAGTAACCTATCTTTGATAACTAGCCTACCACCTCTGGGTGCTCCAAAGGACATAAAAAATTTGTAACAAAGACACTGATGGCATGTGGTTTGTGATTTAGGTAATTGGAGTTACAAGGTGCCTTGTGTACTGAGTGTAGGAGGGTGTATTCTTGTGTAATCAGGGACATTTGTATGTGAAGTGGTAGACATTAATAGGCCCGAAAAATGTAGAAGCCTAGTTAAATGGTGACATTAGGTGGGAAACCGGCTATACCTCCCCAGGCCGGGCAGCAGAGCACCCGGTTCTCACCTTCCTTGATGGCAGCAGGCTGCCTTCAGGTCAGGCTGGACTCCATTTGCTGGAGCTTCAGTTTCCCATCGGTGAAGTCAGGGGTTTGACAAAGTGACTTCTCTGCTTTCACCACCTCTGTTGTTTTAGAACAAGGCCTCATCTCCCTACCTATTTTTATTCATTACTGATGTCTCTGTTTGAACTCATAAAATAAGCCACTTACCCTTCTCAAAGTATTTACCAAAGGCAGCACTAAGCTCATTCTTTGACAGTGCATTGCTTGTTTTCTGACAAAAACAAGGCAATTTTATCATACTGATGTAATTAAAAGAAAGTATTGTCTAAAAGGAAAGGAAAAAGGGGAAGGATTATATAAGTAGATGGTAGGTGTCATCAGTGTGGGGTACAAACTACATGATAAATAGATAGCCAAAAAGAATGATTGCTCATGTCCAGCAACTCCTTTTCAAATATAAATAGTTTGGCCATTCTCTTCTTTTTCATTTTTCAAGAACCAAGTGACTTAGTCCACTCTAATTGCCCACATAATAAATCTTGTTTGGCTAAGACGGATACAAAACTATGTCTGAAACCAATAAATTGTTTGTTTTCTAATTCCCACATTTTGGCTTGAAATAAGCTTTTCAATTTGTATGCTGAAGGATAGCCTGAAGCAAATTTTTATGGCTAAGTTATGAAACCACAAAGCGGTTTTCATAATGGAAGTGCTGACAGACCCTTAACTTATGGCCTCGGTGAACTTGGAAGCCACTTCAGTATCTAAAAGCAGCTTTTCCATAAATGTAGCATTTGGTTTCCCCCAGGATCCATCTTAGCACTTTAACTACCTAGGTCAATCAGCAGAGGAAATGAAAACTACATATCCGCATTTCCGAAAAGGCAGAATAATATTTCATTCTTTTCCTCACAAATATTTATTAAGAGCCTACTATGTGAAAGGTGCCATGCCACTCAAGATAGTGAGGCACATGGGATGTTTAGAGATCGTCCAGGGCAGTGATTTTACACCTGTGCTTGCTCTGAGCTCTGGCTCCTGGAGAGGCCTCGTGATGTCTCAGGAGCTTGACAAGGAGCTGGACTCTGGGAACCCTCTTTCCCCAAAAACAGCTTGACAAGCTTAGCTTTTAGTGTGTTTTACATGTTGAATTCCAGGAAAATTTTTATTTGAATAAGCAGTTCTATGATCAAAAGTAAATTCAAATCCCTCGCATTTAATCCTCATGTCCGATAGATATCAAAATTGGTGCCCAGAGAGGTCAAGTGATTCACTGGAAGCCACACAGTCAGCATTTATTAGAACCAGGCCTTCTGAGTCCTGGTGTGGTACATTTGTAGTTTTAAAATACTCGATAAGTAGGGCCTCCCTGGTGGTGCAAGGGCTTAAGACACAACCTATGAAGCTATCTGCAGCCTCTGCAACACAAGTTGGATCCCCGACCAGGGAGCTACCCACATGGCGCAGCAGACCTCTCCTGACTTGCCCGCTGCCCCCTTCAGCAGTGTATTTCAATCAATCTGCCTGTTCTGTTCCCCATTCTGTCTCTGGTGAATCCTCTCACCTCCCCTGCTCCACACACACATCTCTGGCCTATACCCCAGTTCTTGTATGCATAAATAAATATATCTTTTAAAAAAATACTCAAGGGCCTCCCTGGTGGCGCAGTGGTTGAGCGCTGGGTTGCGAAGCTGCCCGTAGCCTCTGCAGCGCCAGTTTGATCCCCGGCCACTGGGTGAGGGTCCCTCATGGAGCGCAGACATCTCCTGCCGCCCACTGCTCCCCTCAGCAGTGTACTTCATCAGTCTGCCTGCTCTGCTCTCCTCTCTGACCCTGGTGAATTCTCTTGCCCTCCCACGCTTCTGACTGTACCCAGTGTTTGTATAAATAAATAAATAAATAAGTAAGTAAGTAAGTAAATAAATAAATAAATAAATAAATCTTTAAAAAAAAAACTCAGTAAGTAGAGAGTTTCTAAATTGTGTTGTGTATGTTCTTTAACAAAACACGTAGTTCTTACATGGACTTCAAACTTGAATCTAACTAATAAAATATTGCATGGTGTTTTCCAGTATATTTTATAAATAGGCTCCTCCAGAATGTTTTGATCAAGAGTAGTATTGAATTAAGCCTCATTTATGCAGAGGGGTTTTGTTCTTACTTCCTTTTCTCCCGCAATGTGGGAGCAGTGTGGTCCAGGGGAAGCCCCAGCCCCACTCCTTGCTGGCGTCCTGAGGCCTCTTCAGTGGGATGGGAAGGGGAGAAGCTGCTGGCTGCACACAGGCTTGGGCAAGTTACTTATTTCTCTTAATTCTGAGTTATTTCATCTGTAAGATGGAAATAGGACAATGACATATCTCATAGCATTGTTAAGAGGATTAAATAAAGCTTTAATTTGGTAACTAGTCCAGAGTTAAACAATACATGATAGCCATTATTACTGTTAACTAAATGAAAACTCTGACTTCACATGTATGACACTCTCAAATACAGGTGAATTTGGTGTACTGAGACAATTTCATTAACTGAATAGTTACTGGTCATTATTAGTGGTTTAGTAAATGGATTGCTAACTTAGTCATGGGTGCACTCTATGCATTGAGCTCTTTGATTAAACTGTCACAGGTTTGAGACCCTCTAGATACCGTGTGAAATGCTGAAAAGCCTTGTGATTTATGGTACATCAGAATGGTCCCAGTGTTCTAGGCACTGGGCATGAAGTCTCACAAAGTAGCACAGCCCCGATGACTCATTTCTCCTTGTACCTGCAATTATGTGCTTTGCTACTGCTAACTTCATTTACCTTATAATTAGAGCTGCTCTAATTATTATTATGATGCTGAAAAATATTCAGTGTATTTTTGTGTATGCTGAAAAAATTTGAAGCCAACTTTTCTTTTACTTATAGCACCATTAAGCCCTTGTTATTATTTACCACCCAATCTGCCCCACATCTCCCCTGTCCCTGCCAACACTTTCCTCCTAGGAAAGCCTAGGAGGCTCCTGTCCCCCAGTCTGACACTTACTTAATGCTTAGTAAATATTTGTTGGCTGAAATGAAAGATACTCACCAAGTGGGGATTTAGGCAGCTGATCTATATTATAATATGATTTATTTATTTAGAAAAGGGCTTGAAAAAAGCATTTCTTGCTTATGTGTTACTTCTTTCTGTTTATCATCTTTGTCCTCACTAGAATATATAAGTTCTATCTGGGCAGGTATTTTCACCCATTTCATTAACTGCAGTTTTCCTAGTCTTACTTAGAATAGTCTTGCATACAGGTAATCAATGTCTGTCGCATTTGCTGTCCTTCTGAAGCAGCAGAATGTCTGCTTCCTGGAGGACTTTTCTGGTTCTCTCTCTAATTCCCTGGCCTGCCCTCCATCTCTTTTATTAGTCCTCTTTTTCCACCAAGATCCCCATTGTGGAAACTCCTCAGGGTTCTTCTTGGGCATAGTAATTTCTGCAAAGATGGCATCCAGTCTCCTAGCTTCTCCTCTAGCCGCCCCTGTGACTGAGCCATCAGTAGTCCAACTTCTCTCTTGAATACAAGTCTTCCTTCTAAGGTTGCTGCTGTGCATTTCCTGCTGGTGTACACTTGATCTTCATTCACACCCACTCTATCCATAACTGAGAGCATCTTTCTTTTTTTTTTTTTTGTCAAAGTCATTTCCTGTTAGTAGTGGTAAAGAACACTGACTCAGAATTAGAACTGGCTTTTGGTCCTGGATCTGCCTCCTGTTACAGCTATAGCTTTGGACACATTTTCAACCTCAATGAGTCCCAATTTCCTCGCCTAGAACAGGAATATTTGATATAAATCCCTCAGAAGCTTGCTTTGAGTCTTTGAAGGAAACTAAAAAGTTTTAAGAACAGGTATTCTGATTGATAATTGAATGAAATACAGGCATAAATTGTCCAGTTGCAATAACCACATGTTCCTATTTCTGATAACATTGCCACTGTTGGGCCTCCCTGGTGGCTCAGGCCATTGAGCGCAGTGCTGTGAAGCTGTCCACAGCCTCTGCAGCGTGGGTGCAATCCTGACAGGCTGGGGAGATACCACATGGCGCGGTAGACCTCTCCTGTCTCGTCCACTGCTACCCTCAGCAGTGTATTTTGGTCAGTCTGCCTGTTCTATTCCCCACTCTGTCTCTAGTGAATCCTCTCACCCTCCCGCGCCTCTGGCCTATACCCCAGTTCTTGTATGTATAAATAAATCTTTTTTAAAAAATTGCCACTGTTTCCCCAGCTTCCCAAGCTCAGTATACTGTAGTCACCTCTGAATCATGAACTGTTAAGCTCCTAGACTCACTCACTCATGCAGGGCTGTCTTTGCTTCATGACTTGCTGTATATACGCCCCTTCCCAATGCTACCAGCTGCTTGATTCTGGTGTTTTAACTGTGTCTAATCTGCATAGCACCATTTCTCTGCCTCCACTTTCTCCTCAAATTCTTCCCCTCTTCCATCTAATCTCCATCTCAAAATGAATTGCCGCAAAGCGAGGATCTCATCATTGGGCACTGATTTCAAGGTCTTTTAAGCTCCTCTTTTTTAAAAATAAAAGACTAAGGAATTTTATTTGAAAGGTTTGATATTAGTTAATTAAAACCACTGAGCACAATCTTAGGCCATCTAGCCTTCATTCACAGAGAATTGTGAAAAACAAAAAGCCAAAAGAAAACAGACTGCTCTTTCTCTTGCTCTTAGTGAAACCTGGTTTCCAGAAAAGTCATAAATTATATCATAATAGGTATGATTTAATGAAAAATATTCCCTGTGGTCCTAAGTGCCTGGCACATAGTAAGCACTTTAAAATGCCTACATTTTCATATTTCTGTTGTGGAGACCAGAGCACAAAATAACTTTTTGTCAAAGCTGCCTTTGCTGATTCTGCTATTTTCCCCCCTAGGGGAACAGCCCCTTTATGGATTAATAAAAGGTTAACAATAGCCTTAACGTGGTAGAGAAAATGGTTGAACTTCAATTCTGGGTTGACATTCTTCATGTTCTTGAAATCTTGTTATTTCCTAGTGATCAACTAAATAAAATACCTCAATTCTTTTTGAAAGATTGGGATATGAGATCCTTTTTTTTTTTTGAAACTCAGAAGGCCTACCTTTATAAACATTTCTGACTTTATGGCCTTTTAGCATATTATCACCAGATACCATTTCTGCTATGTGGGATTTTCATAGTAGTTGGCACAAATTGCCATCTGGCTTCTACTCCACTCCACTGCCAGATTCTGTGGCTTCTTTTCTGTGACAGGTGACACTGACCACTTGTTCATCGAAATCCCTCTCCCTCGAAATCCCTTGTCCCTTGGTTTCCTTTGTCATTCATATGTGGGGTGACAGCTCTGTGCCTGGCTTTTTATGAACTGCTGGGGTCATGAAGATGAGTAAGATGTGGTTGCATCCTTCAAGAAATTAGAACTAGCAAGAATGTGTACAAGTACATTGGGCACAATGAGATAGTTGCTTCCAGTGGTGTGACAGTCATTTCCAAGGTGGGTATGGTGACAAGGTGAAAGGGACATGTTGAGTCTCTTGGGAAAGATGTGTGGAGTTTAAAATTACCCCCAAGCTTCTAAAATCCCTGTTAAAAAACTGTCTGCATGTGACACTTCAGTTGAAAATCCTTGTGGAATAATGGAAGTTATCACTCATGGGAAAGTTTAGCAAACTGAACCTGTGGCAGCAGAAAATTGAGCAGCACTGCTCTAAGAAACTGAGCACATAAAGAAAGGAATGGTCATTTCTACCACTGTGGGGGTGGGGGAGGGGGAGGCGTCAGGGACCTTGTCATACAGGTGATGTTTCTTTTGAGTCTTGAAATATTGGCAGCAATCCAGCAGCTCGATTTGATTGGGGAAACATTCAAGGCATGGAGAATAGCAAGAGAATGGCTAAGACGTGGAAGTAGTGTGGGAAATCCAGAGAACTGTGTGTTGCTTAGCAAGGCCAGACAGGAGATATAACAGGAAATGGTGGATGACCTATAAACCATGCAGGGAAGGTTGGATTTCATCCAGGGTGCAATGAGGAGACTTTGAGAAATATTAAGAATTTTTGGGAAATATCTTTGAAAACAGAATGGATAGTGGATTCAGGGAGAGAGAAGACTGCCAACACTGAAAGCAGTATTCAAAGATAAATTATGAAAATCTGAACTAGGCCAGTGATGGAAGGAATAGAGGAGACAGAGGACAAAATAGTCGTTAAGAAGGTGGGAAGTTAGACAGAATGGAGTTGACTCATATGTTATATATGCAAATGGTCACTGCATTAGTCAAGATGAGGAGGGTAGCTGCCTTAACAATCCATAGATCTCAGTTGCTTAGTGCAATTAAGATTGATTTCTCTTGCTAGAGTTCAGGCCAGATTGGGCTTCATTCTTCAGAGTCATTTGGGACTTGACTGCTTCACTGTATCCTCTGTGTGAAAGGAAAGAGAGAGACCACAGAGGACTGTCTTGAAGGTTTTTCTACTCTAACTCTGGAAATAATATATATCATTTCTGCTCAATTAGTTACATGCCCCACCTAATTGCAGGGGAATTGGGAAAAGTAGTTAGTTGAATTATGTATCCAGATAAGGATGTGGAATATCCCTCCACTTTAGTCACCAAATCCTGCTAAATCTGCCTTCCAAATAGCTCTCTCGCCTTTCCTGAAACTTCACCTCCTTTGCTACTGTAAGAACTCAAGTTCCCATGCTCTCACTCACCAACTAAATACCAAAAATCTCCCAACCTTCTATTTCTAGACTGATGCTTCTGCTGTCAACCCTTAACAGTGCCACAAGAATCTTGCTAGAATAAAAATATGGGCAAATCATGCTTGCCCTTAAGAACCTTTAGGAGCTCCGTGTTCTTCTTTGAACTTCATAGCAGTGCATACAGGACCCTTTTCCTGGCAGGTCTTCTGCAGCTTTCCATTATGAACTCTTTAGTCCAACTGTAGAGATTGTGTCTCTTTTCAATACCCATAGCCTTTGCATTCACCCTTCTTTGCCCTTTTGCCTAGCATTCCCATAACCTCCTTGCCCGCCTGAAGAATGCCTTGGGTTCTTCAAGAGCCACCTTCCCATTGGAAATTTCCAGATGCCCTTCTGCTATGCTAACTTGTTCTGCCTTCTGCTTGCTCATAGTATGTTCATTCTTATATTGTCAGGGTCCTCACAAGAAGAGAAAATGGAAGAGACTTAAATGAAGGGACTATTTACAAGGGTTTGGCAGTTTTAAAGGGAGTAAACATGCGACTATGGTGCATTCTGGAGCTAGCAACAGTGGAAGCATTACCAGCCTGGAGCAGCAGAGGGAGAGCTGTAACTATGGCCTTGGCTGGGGAATGTAGCCTGCAGGCGTGCTAGGAGGGAAATGTCCTGACCCTTCTGTCTTTTATTTTCTTATTCATTGCCACCATCTCCCAAATGATCAGAACCAATTGGAAGCCAAAGGGTGAGGGACCCCCACTGGTGCTGACTGTTGGTTCAACTGCCCAGGGCACAGAGTGAAGTGGAGAAGGGAGGGAGTACATCTGCAGGGGCAAGTGGAGACTATCCCGCACAGTTCTTCATGTCTCTGTCCTAGTAGTCACCAAATCATCTGCAGTTCACTTATGTGCATATCTTTCTCACCAAATTTGAGTTTCTTTTTTTTAAAAAAATATTTATTTATGTATGCATACAAGAACTAGGGTACAGACCAGAGGTGTGTGTATGGGGGTGGGGGGAGGCCGTGAGAGGATTCACCAGAGACAGGGTGGAGAGCAGAACAGATGGACTGACTGAAATACACTGCTGAGGGGAGCAGCGGGAGAGACAGGAGAGGTCTGCTGTGCCAAGTGGGTAGCTCCCTGGCTGGGGATCAACCTCAGGCTGCATGTCTGTGGATAGCTTCATAGTGCTGTGTCTTAACCCCTTGTGCCACCAGGAAGGCCCCAAATTTGAATTTCTTGAATGCATATCTTCTCTTTTCTGAATCATTGCTGGCTGGCACTGACCCAGCCTTTAAAAAATACTGAAAATAGGGCCTCCCCAGTGGCGCAGCATTGAGCGCTGGGTTGTGAAGCTGCCTGCGGCCTCTGCAGGGCCGGTTCAATCCCCGGCTGCTCCCCAGCTGCTGGAGGAGGGTCCCACATGGCTCCCCGACCTCTCCTGCCACCCGCTGCTCCCCTCAGCAGTGTACTTTGGTCCTTCTGCCTGCTCTGCTCCCCGCTCTGGCTCTGGTGAATTCTCTCGCCCTCCCGCGCTTCTGACTGTACCCAGTGCTTGTATAAATAAATAAAATAAATCTTTAAAAAAATATTGAAAATAATGGTCTCTTTTGTAACAATTAAATAAAATATTAAACTGTGTGATTATAGTCTATTTTTAAATGTGTAAAAACCATTTCTTAGCATTATTTTACCACACAAACAGGATAAAGAGCTTTTCTTCCCCTTCCTGACCTGCCTTTTCTCATTTTTCAGTCAAACAGATAGGGCTCGTGAAGTCGCTGTGCCTTCCAGAAACTACACTCCATACACAAGAGTTCTGGAATTAACCATGAAGAAGACTGTGACTTAGGCACTCAGAGATGTGCTCTTTGCACAGAGAGATGAAAGCCCTGGAATCTGGTAGGTTAACATCTGGAAAGGAAAAGCAAAGACTGTTGCTTCATCATCTGCACAGTTTCAGCCAGAATGGAAATTGCTGAGGTCTGAATCCATTTCTAAAACATGAAGGCAAGTGGAGGCAGAGGGGGAGGGTCAGATGGAGAAGTCTACAAGGTTATATTTCAAACCCCCAACCAGCGTGCTCTGCTGTACTGGGCCATCTTTACCTTTCCATGTAGATGCTGCCATCCTATCAGAAGAACTCCTTCACATTTTATCTTCTGTTTTACTAGACTTTGAATGGAAGGAAAAGGGGCATTCATTTAAAATTTCATGTTATTCACACCGGGATCATTTGTTACAGCATGAAGATTTTGTTTACCCATAAAAGTATTAGAGGCTATGTTTCCGTGGGACAGAGATATCTGTCCACTGGAGCTTGGGCACCTGGGGAAACTTGAGCCTGGGGGGAGGATCCCCTCATGCAGGTGTGTCTCCTCATGGTGCCGCAGATTCATGCAGGGTTTGGGGAGCCAGGCACCCTTCATTCTGACGTGTTAATCCCTGGGTTTAATTTGTGCCTTATGCCTTTATTGGGCCAGCTGAAATCACTGTATTTTATTCCACCTGTGATATTTTTCTTTCTCACTTTAACTGAAAGAGAATTTTGTATGTTGTGGAAATTTAATCATTTAATGTTTTCAATATTGATGGGTGTTTTTGCTAAATGAATGGGTAATGTGTTCATGCATGCTCTACTTTGATATTATAACCTATGTCACATGTTTAATAAATGCCATATATTTTGTTCTACTGATGTCTCTGTTTCATCCATGACTATGTGGAACCATGTAGAAGGAGTAAAGAGAGCAGAATTGGGCCCTGGAGTGAGTGTCCAAGTCAGGGCACAGTAATCTTTCAATTGGTACAGTCCAGAGAAATATTTATAAACTGTAAGATAAGATGTATATGTGTGTGAAGGAGGTAGGGGTGGAGGTGGAGAGAGAGAGAATTTTTAACTCTGAAATTTATCTAGTTAACCCCCCTTCTGGAAAGAATGAGGCATATTCATGGTTATAAAGTACAAAAATAGCTTTTACTTAAAAAAATCACTGTCCTGGGCCTCTCTGGTGGCACAGGGGTTAAAGACAGCGCTATCGAGCTATCGCCACCCACTGCAGCATGAGTTTGATTCCCTGCATACCAGGGAGCAACCAACATGGCGCAGCAGACCTCTCCTGCCTCCCCCGCTGCTCCTCTCAGCAGTATATTTTGGTCTATCTGCCTGTTCTGCTCCCTACTCGGCCTCTGGTGTATCCTCTCACCCATCGCATCTCTGGCCTATACCCCAGTTCTTGTGTGCGTAAATAAATAAATCTTTAAAAAAAAAATCACCCTCCCTTGTGCCCAAACCCTCTACTCCTTACACGCCCAATTCGAAAAGAAAAAAAAAAAAAAAAGTCCAAGAAAGATAGTGTAAAAAAGGAAAATGCTTATTTTGAAAATTCATATTTAAATGGTTGTGGAACCTGGGGCAAGTTGTCAAAATTATTTGAATATCAACTTTATCTTCTAAAACCTTGTAGTAATCATACCTGCTGGAAAGGCTGTTGAGAGTGCCACATGAGGTATGTGATACAGTGGGCCTGGCTTGTGCTGGACATGGTGGGGGGGTGGCAGTGTGCGGTGGCTGCTATCATGCTGTAGGCTTGTTTTAAGGCTCTGTTGACCTCTGGGGTGTTCTTTTGAGAAACTTTGCTGGGGGGAAAAGCTGTGGCACAAAGAATGGCGGTTTTAAGGAGACCAAGCAAAAACACTTCTGAATTCCCTCCTTTCTCTTTTTCTTAAAACAAGAAAAGAAAAGGGAAACAAATAATAATTTTAAATTTAAGCAATTCTAGAGCTTATTTTATTAAAGTTCCTTTATATTTTGAACTGTCTGGGACCTTTGTATTCTTATTTATTTTTGGCCATTTGTAATTTTAAATATATATTCAACATGTGGAGAACTATTCAGAAAGACTATTAAAGTGATTTCCTAAGGTGGTGTAGACTGAAACTATAAAAAGAACAAAACAAAACAGATAAGCCTTTTTGATCCTTGGTCAAAATTAACTCTAGTGACCTCCAACCCACCACTGGAAAAAGTTACACTTTTCAGCCTCCTCATAAGTATAGAATTGGGGGAATGAGTTCTAATATTACATATTAGATTCATCTCACAAATTAAAAACAGCAGTGTATGTAAAGTTTTTTTAATAAAAAAAAACAACATCCGATAGTAACGCCTCAACATTTTCATACCAGTCCTTCTAGAGTTTAAGACACACACACACACCCCATTTATTTTGTATTGTTTTTAAAACAAATATAACCCTATATGGTTTTAGAGAATGTGGCTCTAGAATCTGTCTGAGCTTAGTCATCAGTATGCACCTTGGGCAGGTCACAGAACCTCTTTGAATCCCTGCAAAATGAACAGTGATAGCTCTTTCCTAACTCAAACAATTGGTGTGAAGATCGAATGAATTAATACCCATGATGTTCTTAGAATAGTGCTTGGCACAAAGCAAGCACTTAATAAATGCTACCTATTATTATGTGCTGTTGTAGCCAGTCTTCATTTAGTATGATTGTTCTTTATACACACACACACACACACATTTTTATACCATTGTTTCTTATAGTTAATTGGATTCCATTTTATTGATGTATTACCTTACTCACCAATCACATCATACTGGAATTTTGAAGACTGTCTTTATTCTTTTTTGAGGAATACTCTGTTGAACTATCTTGTACACGCCTCTTTGTACATTTGCCTAATTATTTTTTCAGGATAAATTCCTGGGAACTTCAGCAATTCCTAAAGGAGGAATTGCTGTACAAAAGCATGCATGTTTCAATCCTTGGTACCTATGTCCATTTTGTTCTGTGGAAATCTGAATCCATTGAAATGCTCACCAACAGGATGAAAATGTGTTTTCCTCATCTCCCTGCCAACACTCGGAAGGAGAAATGAAGTATGTAAAGTTGCCTAGGCAGACCAGTCCTCTAACCAGGCATTGAAAAAAGTTTTTTCAGGATATTGCCTTTGGATACCTGAGCTCAGGGGCTGTGCAGGTGTGAGCTGCAGGACTATAGGCATTCCCAGGGCCCAAAGAATGCCTGGGCAGCAAATAGGAAACCGGAATGGGGCTCAGAAGGAGCAGGTGTCCCCTAGCATCCTGGTGTCAGACTGAGCAGGTGCCCAGTGAGCGAGAAGCGAGAGCCAACCATGGTGACAGAAAAAACTCAGCCCTTGTGCCTGACATGGGGTTTGAATCTAGGTGGGACTTGCCTCGAGTTCAGATTTCAGAGCTAGCCAAGGAACTTTGGGAAGTTCTTGAAGTTGAGCAACATAGTTCCCCACTAGAGGACACACTGACCAAGGCTGAGCTGGTCCAAGTATTTCCCTTAGACACCCACTTTCTTCCCAGTGGGTGCCATCTGCCTTATCCAGAAACTAACTCCAGGGTGGTCCCCAGAGCAGGGGTTGTGGTGGAGGGTGTGACAGAAAGGGCAGAATTCCTTCCTGTCCTGGCACAGGCCATATCTGCCCAAGGTGCTCTTCCGGACATCCAGTCTCAGTGGATAGCTGGATTCAACAAGTGCATAACAGGGACTGTGGAGCCACTACGTGCACCTCAAGACCCTCCTCTTCTTCAAAATTGTTCCTAGTAAGTCTGTCACCTCCTCACCTTTGCTATCTCTGAATCCCTAGGGTACTTATCTTTGGCCCTCTCTTTTCAATTCTTACATCCAATTACTGGTCTTCATATCCATTTTCTGTCTCTCCAATGATGTATATATGTTCCTAGGGGGGTAGTTTCCCATAAAGGAGGGGAGCCTTTTAGTAAATATGAAGAAGTCTATAAATGAAAAGTATTCTAGAAAGAGCCTTGGTTGAGAGAGTAAAAGAGACTAGGTTACTAAGCTGGACACAGTTTACATGCACTGAGTCATTGTAATAGTTGTCCACAGAGGATGTAATACCACCATTTTGTAGAGAAGGAAATTGAAACTCAAAAAGGGATGAAAATTGCCTGAAACTGGGGCCTCCCTTGTGGTGTGACAGATTAAGCACAGTACTATGAAGCAATCTGCGGCCTCTGCGGCACAAGTTTGATCCCCGGCCGGCCAGAGTGATACCCACATGGTGCAGCAGACCTCTCCTGTCTCTCCCGCTGCTCCCCTCAGCAGTGTATTTCAGTCAGTCTGCCTGTTCTGTTCCCCATCTGTCTCTGGTGAATCCTCTCATCCACCACACCTCTGGCCTGTACCCCAGTTCTTATATGCTTAAATAAATTAATCTTTTAAAAAATTGCCTGAAACTACCCAGGCCTGACTGATTTCAGAACATGGGTGGGATGCAAGAGCACAGGTCTGCCACCGAATACGAATACTACCCTGGTCAGCCCAGTGCCCCGGTAAGCAGCTCTGCCTAGGAAGTTAGTGCAATGGAATTGTATCCCTCACAAAAGCTTGTTGTGCAGATCATGTGAAACAGCATGTAAATATTTCCCAGCACTGCACCAAGATATACAAATAATTGGTTAACTGCCATCATTACCATAAATGTTGCACAGTGAACATTTGTAAACCCAAGAATTTCCTCTTACTAGTCACATATTAGAGACCTGAAGGATACTAGTGAATGGGGTTGTACAGAAGAAAAGTAGGGCAGGAAAAAAAGGTAACTGGATAAACAGAAGATTAAATAAATTGCAGTCTCCTTTTCCTTATATACAAATGTGAAAATAACCGATTTGACTTTGTCAGGGGAGGAAACGCCCAAAAGGAAGGATGGAAATGCACTTCTAGAAAGAGAGACTAAAGGCAAAGAGACCAAAGGAAGACTGCTACTAATTTGGGGGTTAATTTATTAGGCAGGAATAGATTACTAATATGTGGTGTGAAGTATAAATCAAGGGGTTTTTTTGGCACATGCATATTCGATTGTTCTAACACAATTTGTTGAAAAGACTACCCATTTTCCACTGAGTCATTGTGGAAAATCAATTGTTCATATAGGCAAAGCTGGGGCCTTCCTGGTGGTGCAAGAGGTTAAGACGCAGCACTATGAAGCTATCTGCAGTCACTGCAGCACAAGTTTGATCCCAGGCCAGGGAGGTGACCCACATGGAGCTGCAGACCTCTCCTGCTCACCCACTGCTCCCCTTAGCAGTGTATTTCAGTCAGTCTGCCCGTTCTGTTCCCCACTCTGTCTCTGGTGACTCCTCTCACCCCACCCCTCACCTCCGGCCTGTACCCCAGTTCTTGTATGCATAAATAAATAAATCTTAAAAAAATATATATAGGCATAGCTTTCTTTCCTCACTATTTTGTTACATGGCTCTAGTTGCTGATCTTGACACCCCTACCATGTTGATTTAATTGTAGTTTTATCATTAGGTCTTGAAGTCAGGAATTTTGCTCTTCCTTTAACAAGTAGTGTTGGCTATTCTAGGTCCTTTGTGTTTCCATATGAATTTCACAGTCTGTCTCTACACAGAACTGTCAGGACTTTTACTGGAATTGCACTGAATAGACAAGCAAAGAGGACATCAAAACCTCTTGTGAGTGTTCGTTCAGCTGGGAGCTAGAGGATGGCGTGACTGGTAATGCCAGGTCAGCTCCTGAATGTCAGGGGCTGCTTCTCTATTGAGGCGGGAAATCCTAATAAAAACATCCATAATTAATTTTGATAAAGTTCGGTATAATCTGAATTCTGGACAAAGTATTATAAGAAATACTAATTTGTGCCTAAGGGCCATAAAACTGATGTAATTTGAATGCAATAAAATATAAGTAAATGGCAAACAGTTCTTGGGGGCTTTCTCTTAATTTTTCAACACATACTTTAGAGTTTTAACATACAGCATTTACAGCATTCACCTTCCTGAAGTAGGGGTGGGAGGGGGGGTTTGAGAAATAATTAGTAGGCAATTTTTTGGCCCTGGGACTTTTCTTGTAAATGTTTTCTTTGGCAGTCATGCTCTTGAGAACAGGAAGTTACTCTCTTGTTACAAATTTAAGACTTTTCTGAGCCAAATAACAGAAAGCTGGATTAATTCTGAAATGAAGGGGGGAAAAACAACTCTAGGCCCTTGTTGGAGATTAATGGCATCTTACAAATATTTTAATTCTCCCCTTCCCTCTTAACTTGCCACCTCCTAAACAAAACACATTCAGCCTGAAAACACTTAACTGGTCACTTTGTAGCCCAACCCTGAAATAAAATAGCTTTATGGTACCCACAAATTTATTTAAGCATTTTGGGGGACTGGAAGGAAGGAAATTGGGGTTGTCTCAAGTTAACCTTTTTCTGTTTCAAAATCCCCAATATGGAATTTAAAATAGAAAATGTAGTTGTAAAGATGCTATTTTTTCCACAGTGTTCATAAGGATTCATCATTTTCTTTGACCTTTTAAATTGGCTTTTCTTATAGATAAGCATGCTATATTAAGTTTTGTCAACAATGCCTACATATTTGGGATGCTTACAAGCAATACATTAGGAATTGTTCAAAATAGCTGCATTATGTGCTTTGACTCCAGCGCTTATTATTCTGATGATAAAACAAGGAAACTGGTTTTCCCCCAGAAAAGGCATAGTCCTTTGGAATTAAAATTCACTTTTTACATGTGATGCTTGTAGGGGGAAAAAAAAAAACCCTGTAATTTCAATACAATTGATATTCTATGAACTATCTGAGATTCCTTTGTGGAGATTCTTAAATGATTGAAAGCCTAAGCAAAACTTTGAGATATATTGATAAAGGACAGTTTGCTATAACAAGTACATATCTTCTACTAGTGATGTAGAAGTTTCCATGATATTAATATCCTCTCAGAAGAGAAAGAACTGGGCTACATTTTTCATTTACTCTTTTTTATTTTAAAGGTTTATTTGTTTATACAAGAACTGGGGTACAAGTCAGAGATGTGGGAGGGTGAGAGGATTCACCAGAGACAGAATGGGGAACAGAACAGGCAGAATGACCGAAATGCACTGCTGAGGGGAGCAGTGGGCAAGACAAGAGAGGTCTGCCGCACCATGTGGGTATCTCTCCAGCTGGCTGGGTCAAACCCACACTACAGAGGCTGCAGACAGCTTAACAGCTCTTCTCTTAACCACCTGTGCCACCAGGGAGGCCCATTTTTCATTTACTCTTAACACACACTCAAACTCAAATGCCATGTTGCTTGGGAAGTTTGCATAAAGGTTGCAAGGGTCTAGGGTAGGATAATGGGCGTGAATGGCTGGGGGCGTGGTGGGGGGGGATGCCCATCTTAAAGCCACTCAAATTTATCATTTTGAAAAACTTTGTGCTGACAAATCTATCTGTAGATTGGATGTGGCTAACCCCCACAATCCACAAACCCTTATTTACATTACCTAATAGTTTTCTTCCTGTGCATTAAAAATAAAATATTCCTTCAAACAATCTTCTCCTTCAGTCTGCCAAAAGTGATGTTATTTCCACATCATTCATTAAAGTTTGCTTGTCTTCTGCTATTTTGACAACTTCAGGATTCTTTAACCTTATAAACAATCTTAAATTACTCAGAGCTGTCATCCACTAGATATAAAATTAAATTAAGTCCAAGAACTCTAGGTGATGGGAAACATTATCCAGTCCCACAAGATATGGGCAACTATGGGAGGACAGAAACGGCTGATAAAACCTGAAACTTCATCAATGTTGGGTGAGTATTTATTTAAAGGGAGCTACCTGCTTCCTGGTTTACTGCATACCAAATATTTCTTTTCAACATTTATGAGCTTAAATAGATGCAGATGTTGCGAAAGAATGTATTATAACATTAATCATCCTAAAATCATATAATTTAAGCATTGAAAGGCATCTTGGCATTTGCTGGGTTCAATAACCTCATTTTTTGCAGGAGGAAACTGAGGCCCAGAAGAGTTGATTGACTGGTCATAGTTAGTGGTAAGAGAACACTCACTCCGAGATGACATAGATGGGGATTAACAAATTTCCCCACCATTCTCTGAATTGGATCACCTTGATTGTCCTCATTCTAAGCCTATTTTCTCCTCCCGAGTTTTGGAGAGAAGAAAATCAAGGACTTTTCCCCCATTAACTCTCCCAGCTTTTGGGAGAGTTTTGAGTGTCCTTTGCTCCTCCCCTTCTAATCTGCTTTGCTAAAGCTTTTCAGAGCTGTGTTCTTTTTCATGTAAGACGAAATTGAAGGTGACCTTGTGACTCAATTCTGGTCACATCTGGTGAGAGGAGAAGGGTGGTCAGTTTTCCCTAATCCATCCTGCTGTTGAACTGACCTAATTCTTTATTTCATGGCTTCTAAAGTACATAAAACTGCAAAGAGTGAGACATTAGGAGTGCTGACACTGTTGAAGAGATCTGGTTCTTCTTTCTCTCCACTAAAGGGACAACTCCCTCCCTCAGTGAAACTTGAAAAGAGATTATGAAATTTTACCTTTTAGTGACTGCACATTACCTCTCTTACTTTCCTTTTCTGTTCTCTGACAAATATCTGTGCAAACCGTCTTATCTTAAGCACAAAAGAAGTAGAAACATATTTATCTGAACATATTTGATTCATGAAATAATTTTTCTAGCCATACTTGTGATACACACAATATACTGGATGTCTTATGAAAAATCTTAGACAAGATTCATTTAAGTATAGAAGACATGTATTCCATGCCCTCCAGAATGGAATATAAACCAATTCTATTGGTTTTGTCTTCCTTTTTACCTGCCCTAAATATTTTCCAAATATTGGAGAGAGGGTCCCCTGGAATTTCCCTGCTGCCTAAATCTTGTACTGTAGTACTCTCTCTGGTCCAGTTTTCCTCTCAGATTGCTCAAAATTCTCTTCAGTTTCCCCTCTTCCCGCCCATAAAATTTTACTCTTTGAATGTAGGGTTCTTATTTTAGCTAATCCTTTGTGAAAAACCATCTGGAGCAAATTCATACTCATATGTAAGTGACTGATAGGCCACACTCCTACTAGAATATCTATGATCTCAAAAGAAGGCCCTTGTTAACCAAATAATCTTTTATTGGTGGAATTTCTGTCAGTGTGTCAAAGAGAAGTGAAATGCATCAAGGAGGGGAAGAAATTTTAAATAGTGCTTAAGATTCTGTCTCCTAAGCTGAGGGACCGAATCTGTCTCTCAGTCTATAAAATCTGTATAGTCAGCACATGTGGTCTTTCAAGAACTTTTTCTTTCTGATTTATGAGTTTATTCATTTGAAAAAACTTAGAAAGTTGTTATTCAATCACAATTAGCCACATATCTAACCAATAATTTTCATCAAGTTTGCTACGTAAAAAGTAAAATTACACATAATTTTAGAGACTTAAATATTTAATGACTTTTTTTTCCTAAATTTTCTCTTCCCCCATGATCAAAAGGATCATAAAACACTGGTGGCCTGAAATGGGAAATTTGTCACTAAACAACTCTCAACCTGTGACAGTCTGAAGAGAATAGAATATTTTTGCTCCAATTTGAACCTTAGTTGGTTGGGATTTTTCTCACCAGAACCTTCCTATTTTTTTTTTTTCCATGGGCAACTGCCCTCTTGATTAATCTCATTTCCCTCAGTTTTATTTTTTTCAAGCAGCTGAGCAAACAAAGATGCAGGCAGCCATTTTGCGTGCTTCCTCCCCCAAGCCCTCTGGGATGGGCGGTCTGTTCATCCTGTTCATAAACCAATGGCCTGAATGTGCTTGGAGAAAGCAGCAAGGATCTTTTGTCAGGATTAATTTTAATAGGCCACAGTCTGTCATTCAGGAACCACAGTTCTAGCAAATGACTTTAAATTACTATTTGCTGATAAAGAGGGATATATGAGCTGAAAATTAAGTTACTCCTTGCAAATAGTTTAGATAGCTAATGCAAGAATTTACTTTCAGTGTGGAGTAAAAGTATTTTACAACCTAAACCCTTGGGTAGCTGAGGGAAATCTTGTTGCAATGGGATCACAGTGAAATACAAACAAGGGAAATGTGACATTATGTACAAGTACAGCATATTTTAGGGAGGAAAGAGAAATGAATTTATCTGTGAGTTCCTCAGAAAAGCCCTTCTGATGAAACTTACTGTTTCTGATTTCTGTGCAGAGAAGCATTATCCCTCTTACTGTCTTGTCCACTTTTTTATTGTCCTCCTTACCAGTTCCTTGTTTTTTATCTCCCACTTTTCTCTTTCCTTTCTTACTGTTTTTCTCATACCCAATTCCAATTCCTTGTTTCTTCCCTTACTTTCTATTTCTTAACTGGCCAGGCTCCTCTAAGTTACTTTTAAAGTTCTGTCCTGAGGGGCAGACAAAGGAGGTAGCGAAGCTGCAGGGAGATAACACCCCATAGATGAATGAGTCAGGAAGTCCTAATACTTGTTTCTCCCTCTGAAAGTGGGGAAAGTCCTGTTTTGTTTGGAGAAAACAGTTTGGGGAACTTACTGGAAGAGAAATTTTGGTAAATGATACACAGATTTTGGTAAATGATACATTGTTGTTCAATAAAGTCAGGTTTATCATTCTTAATTTTTTAATAGCTATGGCTGCTGTTTTGCTCTGTATGAAAGTTCCAATGGATGCTTCAAACACACACACACACACGTGCGTGCACATGAATTTGCTTCATACTTGCTTATGACTGTGATTCTCATTTTTATGTAAATGTAATCATACAGTATATATTCTTTTTGTCCTGGCTTCTTTCACTCAGTACAATGGAGATTCATGAAGTTGCTGCCGGGACTGTAGTTTTCATTTGTAAGGATATACCACCTTTTGTTTATCCATTCACCTATTGATAGATATTGGCTGTTAAATAAAACTTCTATGAATATTTACCATGTACAGGTCTTCAGATGAACATATACTTTCATTTTTCTTAGGTAATTATACTTAGCAAAGGCATGGCCAGGTCATAAGGTAGATTTTAAGAAACTACCAAACTAGTCCAAAGCAGATATGCTCTTTTGCTTCCCAATAGCAACATATAGGAGTTCTAATTGTTCTGCATCCTTTCTAACACTTGGCCTGGTAAGTCTTCTTAATTCCATACATTGATACTGGTATAGAAGTATCTCATTGTGTTTTTAATTTGCATTTTCCTCATGGCTAATAACATTGGTTGGCTCACGTGCTTATTTTCATCAGTACATTTTCTTTGATGAAATGTCTGTTCAAATCTTTTATAACCTTATCTTGAAATTTATCCATCACTTTTAACATTTGTATCACTTTACCACACTGTAAGAAGCAAGTCAATATGCCTAACCTTCATTCAATGTCAATGGGAGGGAATTATTAAACTGAGTCCACTAGGGGCTGTCTAACACAGCTGGCTCTCCATTTTTCTTGGAACAAAATTTAAACTCTACATTCTGGTCTAGAAAATCCTGACAGATCTGTCCTGTCTTTGTCGTTATTATATGAACATGCTGAGCTCTTTGTCATTTTTGGATCCTTAATATTTGTTCTCTCTACTTGGGATACTTTTCCTTCAGATTTTCTCAACGTTAATTCTTTCTTCTTTCAGTTCTCAGTTAAGTTACTTCTTCAGAAAAGCTAGCTCCAAGAAGGAATTATGCTTAGTGAAATTAAGTCAGAAGGTAAAAGAAAAATATCACATGTTTTCACTTATAGGAGGAATATAGGGGAACCAAATAAGACATCAGTGTAAAAAAGTAATAACAGTACAAAACACAACAAAACAAAAACAGACAATTATAAATCAGAGACATCCTGCAGGGGAGGAGGAGGGAGAGGGATCTGAGGGAGGGAGGGAGGAGCATAGGGGACTGAGGTGATGGTGCACGGGTGCATTGGGGAAGGAAATTCTATGGGGACTACCCTTGTGGGGGTAGGGGAGAGGGAAGCAAGTATTGTTTAAAAGTGAACAATGATGTAAAAAATAATAAAAAAAGGAAAAGCTAGCTCCAGTCATCCTCCATAAGGTAGTCTCCCGATCACTCCTTACCACGTCACCTATATTAATCTCTATGTATTCTCTGATGGAACATGAGTTTCAATGTGACAGGAAACTAGTCTTATTCATTACTATGTCTCCCAAAGCCCAGAATAGTGTCTTTTATATGCTAGATACTTAATATTTATTGAATGAATAAATGAATGAGATTGCCAAGGAGGCAAAACAGATAGCATCCAGAGCATAGCTGGAGGAATTAAGCATGGATAAACTTACTAAACAGCTCCTATTACTGTTATTAAACAAAAAACCCCAAACTTTAAAGCATAAAATAACAACCATTTTATTTTCCCCTTGGATTCTATAGGAATTCAGAAAGAGCTTACTGAGGATATCTGCTCCACAATGTCTGGGATGCTAACTTGAAATTAATCTAATCAGAATGAACTAGACTGGGAGGATGCTGGGAGATGTCAACTGTGTTTCCCAGAGAAGCAATAGATTTTATCTAGAGCTTCTGTCTGGTTAGGAGGGATTGCTTACATTTATTGTAGCAATTGACGTAGGATTGAGAAAATTAAGACTTTTATATTAAAGAATGGGGAGGCAGTGTTGGAGGTTATGTGGTCATTCAACCCCCCCAACTGATATCTATTGTGGCATACGTACTTTCTACTCTTTCCTGTAGGACATAGCTCTGGCAGCAGAACTATAAAGGTAAAATGCTATTATTTGCCTCTCTATTCTCAACAGTAGGAAAAGAACTTTTCAAAAATTTTATATTTTTAGGATTAGGCATAAAGTGAAGAGGGGGATTTTTAAATGGTGTGGTGGATAGAACAGCTGGGCATTTGAGTTTGAAAGCTGGTGCATCACTTACTAGGTTTGTATCCTGGAAATACTTCTATTTTTGTGACTGTTTTTCCATGGGCAAAATAGTGAAAGAGGTTCTCAACCTCCTCATACAAGCACTTCCCTCTTTCTCCCCTATTCCCCATCACTTTTTGTGGACCTTTGGAAATGTGGGTGGGTGTGTGTGCGTGTGTGTACGTGTAGGAGGGAGGGGATTGCATTGTTACATTGTCTGGGGAGTGCCATAGCAACTAGTGGGTCGAAACCAAACACCGAATGTCTTGCAAAGTCTGGCAGCACAGCAAATAAAAGTTCCACTCCGAATGTCATTAGAACACCATTAAGAAGTGTTATAGAGCAGCCCCGATATTGAACGGGTTCCTGGCTGTGGGTCCTCACCCGCGCGCTTAAAAGGGACTTATTAATACTCCACTACAGACACACACAAAAGGTTAATAAAAGGTTTATTTACAAGGGAAAAGGAAATAAGGAAAATGTACAACTCAGGGAGAAAATAGGGAAATAAAGTCTTTAATGCGTCCTACCCAATCCGCCGACCTGGAAACCCAAAGTCACTCTTAGAGCTGGCCGGAAGCTGCGAGCTGGCAGAGAGCCAAAATGGGGAACCCCCAAAGCCCACGTGTCTGTCTTTTATATTAACCTGGCTGCTTAACCCCACCCTCAGGTCCCAGCTACCTTCCCT
This sequence comes from Talpa occidentalis, assembly GCF_014898055.3. NCBI lineage: Eukaryota > Metazoa > Chordata > Mammalia > Eulipotyphla > Talpidae > Talpa > Talpa occidentalis. The sequence goes on from NW_023601104.1 coordinate 24,161,681, forward strand.
GTGGTGGTGATGGGATTTGGAGTTCCCAGTGTCTTTGGCTTTGGCCTGGGGTGGGGGTGGAGTCCACAAAGCCTGTATGGAATTAGCTTTAGGACATCCTTTTTCCCTTAACAATTCCCCCCTTTCACTTTTTGCCACCATTTCCATGGTGATGAAGATCGAAGGACATCCTTTTCCCCCTAACAGAAGTACTGATGGTCCCTTAAAATCCTTCCAACTTTGAGGATTTCACTAAGCCTTGGGCTAAGAGGCGCTACACAATAGGCCAGGGATTCCCAAGTGCTGCACTCTCGCCCAACCTTACAAATACCCAACTAATTCATCAATCAGGTTTCAATTTACATTTCATTTCTCAGGGATAACCTTCCCTGGTGCCCAACCCGATCCTATTATATTGTATTATTGTTGATTGCCAGCCCTCCTCCACCACTTGAGAAACCTCACAGCGGAAGGGGACACAGCTACTTGTTAAAGCTACGGTGGCTCTCAGTAAATACTCGTGAAATAAACAGAAAAAGCGCGGACGAACTTGGGGATGGACAACCGAGCAAAAGCGGACCCAGCCCGGGTGCGGACGTCACGGCAGTAACTTCCGCCCCTGCCCTCTCCCGCGTGTCCTTGTCCGTGTTTGTTTCCGGCGTTTCAATAAAGCTCGATTCGCTTCGAAGAAGACCTGCTCTTCCGGGAAAATGGCGGCCCCCGCGCGCGCTCCGGAGTCCCCGCCGGTCGCGGATCCGGCGCTCGCAGTAGGGGCTGCCGCGGAAGCCGAGTGTCCCCCGCCTCGCCAGCCTCAGCCCCCGCAGAATGTCCTCGCTGCCCCGCTGCTTCGAGCCCCCAGCTCCCGAGGACTTGGGGCAGCGGAGTTTGGCGGAGCTGCGGGAGATGTTGAAGCGCCAGGGGAGACTTTTGCGCAACGAGTAAGCTGGGGTCCCGCGAGTCACCGCCGGGCTCCTCCGGTTCGGGCTCCTGGAACGCGTCCCTCCCCTCCCCCAGAACCCCTTCCCTGGAAGGTGACCTTGCCCGGGCCATGTTCCTTCCGTTCCCGGGGCCAGCGGGCGGCCTGCAGCCGAAAAAGCCGACCGTGCCCTGGCCTGACACCCACCGCCTGGGGTTCTGGCTCGTGTGCCGAGCGGCTGCTTAGCGTGTCAGCTCCCATCAGTTTCTCTTTTTTTATTTACTCCACTTTTTGTTTTTATTCTACCATGTGGATTCCTTGAAGGGGAGGTTTGTGCCACAAATCTGTCCCCCACCCCAAACGAATTTGTGATACAAATTGTGTGCATCCTGTCAGTTTCATCTCTAGACCCAGTTTTTACAGGAATCATAGGAAATGCCAAGTGGAATAATATGAAGAGTAGTTTTTTAGGCTGAGGAAATCTGACTCTCATTCAGCTGGCAGATTTACAGATTTTAGCAAGGAAACACTGTAATTGTAGCAGGGTGGATGAAAGTGATTTTTATCTTGGGAAGCTTCATTTAGCAGCTTGGTGCAGGGTGGTTTGGAGGAATAAGAGAGAGAAGACAGTAGCTGAGAATATTTTTTTGAGTATTCCAATAAAGGGGTTGTAAGAAAGTTAGCTGGAAAGGTAGTTGTGGAATTGGGAAAATTTTATCAGTGGTGAAATATTTGAGTATGTAGTTTACAGAGATGACTGAAGTTTCAAGTCTATCAAAATAAGAAAAGTGGGAGAGGGGAATAGGGCCCACTTTGATTTTACTTATGGGTGTTGAGTTCAGGGGCCAGTTAATTATAACTAGTTAAAAAACTGGAGGAGACGTGGTCATGAGGCTCCAGAGAGAATGGAAAGCTGGGAAAATACAAGAATCCCAACCAGAGAGGGACGTTAATAGTTGAAATTGTGGGAATGAATGTAATTCCAGAGCAAGAATAGAAGGTCTGAGAATAAACCTGAGATTAATATGGCTCAAGAAAAGCTGAATCCGACTAGGAACTTTTATCATACAGCAGAGGGACAAAGAATCATTTGGAGGCCTTGTAGTAGACACAAGTGTTTTGAGTTTGTGAGAATGGATTTTCAGTCTGTAACAGTGAATTAACTTTGGTCATTGGACCCCTTTATACTTTTAAGAATTACTGATCATCTCTGGAACACATGATTGTGTGTTTTATATATACTGGTATTGATCAAGTGTGTTTAGAATAACAAGTGAGAAATCTTTAAAAGTACCCACATTCCATCAGCAATTAGAACAATTATATCATATGTAATGGCATCTGAAACACTCCTTTGTACCCAATGAGAAAATGATAGTGAAAACACCGAATATCTTAGTATTAGAAAATAGTTCGAACCTTGCAGACCCGTCGCCCTGCCCTCCCAGTAAGATCTTGGATATAACACTTTAAAAATTTCTGGTGTTTAAATGTCTTAAATAATTATATGCTTTTCAAAAATGCTTTTGCTGGACCTCCCCTGGTGGCGCAGCGGTTGAGCGCTGGGCTGTGAGGCTGCCTGCCGCCTCTGCAGCTCCGGTTCATTCTCCCGCCACCGGTGAGGGTCCCACCAAAAAAAAAAAAATGCTTTTGACAAATTTTTTATTTTCCCAATTCCCTGTATCCCCTTATTTTTTGAAGAGTATCTGCATAGTGACTTTCTTACTTCATTCCTGTTTGGGGGCAGTTGGAAATCAGGTATTTTTTGATTTAAAGGTTGATGTTTCTCCTTTTGAGGATAATGCTTTGTCTTTATAACTCAAGCTTTAAGACATGACTCTAACGTACACATGTTCTTTTTCCACTTGACAGAAAATTCATTTGCAAATTGCCCGACAAAGGTAAAAAGATCCTGGACTCTGTTGCCAAACTGACAGCTGCCATTGCAGAACGTGAAGAGGTTAGAGAAAAAAGTGAACTGATTCATCCTGTTAGTTTAGACTGTAAGCTAAAGCAAAAAGCGGTTGCAGTTGTTGATGTGGACACACATAAGGTCAACAATCCTGACAAGATACTTGATACTCCCTCACTGGTTCCTGGCTGTTCCTCAGAAGATTACGTTAAATCATCTAAAACAACCTCACCACAGGGACTTGTGCATCCTACTCACAAAAGAGAGGAAGAGGCTCCAGAGGTTGAGGACACAGTGAACCAGAGTCCAGCTTCCGGCAGCAGAGCCAGTGCACCTTCCTCATCTGAAGCTTGTGAGCCTCTCCCTCAGCATCGTGTGTCAAGTCAAGCAGAAGATAATTCCAGCAGCTCCGACAACCTGTCTGATAAGTTACAAAGGATCACTATTGCAGACCCAGGTGAAGACCACTCAGGAGAAAACACAAGCACTGAGAACTTGACAGGCCTTAGTAGTGGGATTCAAAAGAAGCCTCATTATATGGAAGTGCTAGAAATTCGAGCCAAAAACCCAGTGCCCCCAACACATAAATTTAAAACTAATGTGTAAGTACTATCCAAAATAGGCTTTTCACAGGGATATTACAAAAACTGGGCTCTAAGTTCAGTGGGCTTTGTATGAGAATTACTTGTAGTTAGGATTGAGCATAATCTGGAGACACTAGCATGACTGGAAGGAAGGATTCTTGTTGAAAAATACTTTAGTCTTTTTAGCCAAAAATTTGAAAAGATTTTACATAGCACATGGAATATTAAATTTCTGGATACTTAACCAATATTTCATAATAAACATAATAAACACAAAAAGAAGTTGTAACTTTTTCAGACCCATTTTTTCTAGAACCTCTTTTGTTGAGATGATAATCTAAAGGAAAAGCAATTGTAGAGGTGATGGGCTTCTTGACAAAAAATACCTATGTGTGCTCACGTAAGTAGCAGATGCTGCGCTGACACTAGATGAGGCTCACACACTTGGAAAAACAAATTACATATGAACAATTTCGAAGGAAGGCAGCTGGAACAGGTTATTAAAACAGATTCAGCAGGATGGGCAAACTAATCCTACTTCCAGTCATCATCCTTTTGTTTCTGAGAATGCTCTTTGAAGAGAGAAGACTTGTCATTGTATGCAAATGTGGCATTCAAATCCTGTACTAACTGGTATTTGCTTAGCTTTATAAGTATGTAGAAAGATACAAAATTGGACCACTATTGCCCTTCTTTGAAAAATTGGAAGTAGTTTTCTATTAAACCTATTTGTTTTTATTTCTCTAGCTAAACACCTAAATTTTTTAATTGTTAAGACTTAAACTTTAAAGTTCATTCATTATTTAAACCTCAAAACATTTCTTCGTATAGAAAAGCAGCATTGTATTAATTTTTTAGGTAGGAATAAAATAACTTTTGGATCAGGCCATCTCTCATCTTGTGTGCAGTGAAGTATCTTTCCTCACTTCAAGGAAGACATTTTAGAAAATCATAGGCCTCATTTAGTCAATAAATACAGCAGAGAATACACTGATATCCCGGTTTTGAATTACCATCATTTAGCTGGAAGTGGGATGAAATAAGGGAGCAGAATGAGGGATGGATATAAGGGTTTAGGAAGTTTAAGAGAGAAAGCCTTGTGTGCATTTAGGCAGATCAGGAAAGAAGACTTTAGGCAGTCAGTAGGCCATAGGGATTGAAAGGAATTGAGCAGCAGGAGGGAGTTGAAAAGTAGAATGAGGTGTAGTGTCCCTTGGTTTCTTTTCTCCCGGCTCCTTTTATCACCTGGGTGCTAGGGACTGGCTCTCATCTACCTCAAGGCCAGAACTCCCCAGAATTTCAGATTTGCATTACTTGTGAAATGTGGCATATGGGTATTCCTTGGCCCCCTGAGGTTTATCATGTCAAAGATTGTATTTCCTAATTGACTTTCTCTTATGTTCCTTAGTTCCTTAAGTTAATAGTGCTGCCACCTCCTCTCCCCCCCCCCCAGGGTATCTTTTCCCTCATCTCCCTTATCTACTAGCCATGAAGACCTATATGAAATATTTTGACTCTCATCTCTACTTATTCTTCCTCTCTACTGGCAAATTGAGGATTCTCATTCCTCTTTTGGGCTGTAACTATGGTCTATTCTGGCCTATAGTCTTTACCAGTCTGTCCTCATTGCTGCTCAGTGAAATTTGTAAAATGCAGGTCTGAATTTTGTAATACAGAATAGAACTCTTCACTGTCATCTGGACCCAGCCTACTTCCTAGCCTTTTCTGTCCTCTACCTCGTGTGCTGCAGCTGTGTTGTTCCTAACACCCTGCTGGGATGTCCTTCCCTCATTTACATGGTGGCCACTTCTTATTCCAAGACTCCACAACTTTCACTCTTTTTGAAGCTTTTCTGACCACCTTTTTGTCTCCCATTAGAACTGGCCCCTCGTATTCCACTGTACCATGCACAGATGTATGTCCGTCCCTGTGGCACAAGGCACTGAAACTTTGCAAGTTTATTTCCTTCTAAGCCTCTTTGCACGTGCTTTTTGAATGAAAAAAAAAAAAAAAAAAAAAGATGATCAGTTTAAGTCAAAGGTTTAAAGAAAGAAGGAAAAGGCAAAGAGCTTATCTATATCTGTTATCTGTTAGAGCAGTGAAGGAATTGTTAAATTGTTCTCCATAAGGATGCCAGCTTAAAAACAACTGTTTTTAATGTAAATATGTTAAAAAAGATTTTATTTGCACATGTAATATTGGTAAACTGCTTACTATTTTGTAGAAAACTGCTAAGTCTTTTTTATGTGTGTGACAGTTGGTCTATAAAAAGAAAAAAATCTGTTGTTATAACTTAAGTTTTCTCTTCTTCAGATTGCCTTCACAACAAAATGATTCATCTAATTCTCATAGAAGAGGGTCTCCTATTTCCGTAGAGGAAAGACGACACAGGGATAAGAAGCATCTTGATGATATCACAGCAGCTCGACTTCTACCACTTCACCACATGCCTGCACAGCTGCTCTCCATAGAAGAATCTTTGGCACTTCAGAAACAGCAGAAACAGAATTATGAGGTATTTAAAGTGTTAATCGCTTCCCTTTGGAATGTTGATTGCTTATATATACCCCAGGTAGTAATAGGAGGAAAGGATTAGGTGCCAGATAAATGATTGCTTAATGCCATTGGCTCTCAGATGTGTGCCTCTGGTTTTCAGAGTGTCTCAGAGATGCTGGAACTGTAAGAAACTGCTAGAGATGAGCGTAGCTATCTGCAGTTTCAAAGTGGTGATTTGCCAGGAAATGCGGGGAGACTGATGCTGAATTTCACATCCTTTCAAGTCTGCTGTTTGGGTAGCAGTAGTATTGCTTTTTTCTCTCTGCCACCTTGTAAAATGAAGACTTTTCAGTGGTGAAATGTAACCCAGAATCTGCTGAGACAATCAGAATAATGTGGTTTCCACCCTTCTATTTCCTTATAATAGAATATAAACAAGTGGGAGAATAGTATTGTGTTGCCAACAATTAGACACTAGCTTCGAAAGTGTAGTAATAGTAATAGAGGAGTCTCTTATTTTTGGTGACTTAATCAATATATTGTATGGCACTTTCTCCAAAGAGCTGTGTGTTCTGACACGTTTGTGTCAGCCATTTGTAACCAGAATAATGGGATGTGCAAAAATAAGTGTGAGGCCCATAGGAAGTAAAGGGTTCTTTATACTTAGTAATAATTTAGACCTCCAGGAAAATAGCAGCCTGTCTTAACTTTCTAGGAATTGCTCAGCTAGATTTTTGTCAGGTATTATGCACCAATTAATAGAATACTGGGCATTTTTTTTCATAACAACTCAGTTGGCATGGATTGGCATTTTCAAGGCACATCTTTTTTGAAAGTGTTTTTTTTTTCCTTTCAGTTCATTAAAATTATTGCCTAGTTATGACTACAGCTTTGAGAAATTGTTTTTTAATTGCCTATAGGTCTTAGGTTGAATTAAACCCTTCAGTTTGAAACTGGTTTTCTTAGCAGAGAAGTAGTACCAGTGCTTTAGTCCTATCTGTAATATTTGTGGCCTATGGGAAAGGATATAAAGAAGTTGAAGTGATATGGGAGAAAGCATGAGAAAATGAAAAGAGGAATTAGAACTGAGTATTTCCAGCTGCCATCAGTTGGGAGATAATGTATATACTTGGGCACATTACCAGTGTCTGAAAGTTAGACTTTTTGTTGTGTAATAATTTCTGTGGGACACTTTTGGAGAGGTCTAGTCAGCGTTTCAGAATTAATTTCTTAATTTTCATTGTTGCATAGAAATGTAACTCTCAAGCCTAGTGGTCATGATTTAATCCAAAGAACAGCATTCCTAATTTCTGACGTTTGATAGCTCAGATTGCTCTGTGTGTGAGTACATACGTATATACATCATGTGCCCATCCATGATGTGTTGTAACTGTTGTGCTTATTACAACTGTTGTAGTGCTAAACTGATTACTGTTTTTTATGTAGAGCTGGGTTATTTCAAGGCCTTGTTGTTTATTAATGGAAGTCTGTAAAACAACTACGACAGGCCTGTAGCCCTCACCAGTATTGCCCTATTTTTTGGGGTAGGCAGAGCCATCAGACTTAACATGTTGCTGCAGAGTACACCAAGTGGCATGTTAAGTCTCCTTTATTTCTAATTTTGTTTAAATGACTTTCCATTGAAAAATTGTAGTGAAAAGATGTGAATATGTTCTTTCTATTTTGCCTTTCTTTTAAAGGAGATACAAGCCAAGCTCGCAGCACAAAAACTAGCTGAAAGACTGAATATTAAAATGCAGAGCTATAATCCAGAAGGAGAGTCTTCGAGGAAATACCGAGATGTAAGGGATGAAGATGATGGTCAGTCCTCTGATGATGAATTCTGAAGATGGGCATTGGGATAACCTCCTATATTTCTGCCTGTTGAGATGTTATCATCTCACATCACTTTTCTAACAAGTATCAAGATTGGTGTCAGATATTGTTGAGGGAGAAAATTTTATAAAGTTATACAAAAACAGCTATAAAAATAGCCCAATTTATCTTTCAGAAGATAACTTTGATGTGCTTGAAAAGTTTAATATTTCAATATTGTGTTTAACCACAATTGTATTAAAGTTTTGCAGTATGTTGTGTGTTGGTGTGATATTTTAGTATAGTAGAGAACATTTTCTTTTCTTTAAGCCAAATGAAAGCAAGTAACTGCTTTTCCCCTTGTTTTTACCTCTTTCAAATACTTGTCTTTCAGTGAAATATTTACAGGCATCACCTACAAGAATTAGAAAGATATAGGTCCCTCCTATTTTGAATAATGTGGGAGCAGTCTGGAGGATTTTATGCATGTTTGCATGGGATTATGAGGTACTGGGCATGAAATCTAGGAAGACACTCAATAGAAAACTGCTTAAGAAATGTTTGTTTCTCTGTCTTCCCTTGGAAAAATGCTATCTTCTGAGTAGGAATAAAGAATGCTTTTAATAGATGCTGGAGGGTGGGTAGTCTTTCTAGATGAATTGATTTGCCCAGAGTAACTAACATAAGGTATAGGTAGTCTGAAGATGACAGACGTAGGCAAAGGGAGTAGTTAATCTAGTGTATGACCTGACTTGAGTTCATAAAAGAGAAGTTCACTGACAGCACATTGTAAAATTGATAAGCCAAAGTTGTTTAGAACTGCAATTGGTAATTGTTAAAAAAAAAAAAAAATACATTGCTTTTTTTTTCCCCCCAAAAGAGGCATATGGAGGCTGAGGAAACCGCAGTCTCCTAAATATACATGTTTATGTAATTTTAAAGGATTATATGGTTGTCTTCAGAGAAATTAACACGTTATCAAAAATTTCTTTGTCCAATATGTTGGAGTTTTTAAAAGTGTTAAAAGAATAAAACACTAATTAGAGCAACTTCAAAATGTTAATGGTTATGTTTTACTGTTCCTTAATTAAGCTGCTTTAAAATAGACTGTCCACATATGAAATTTGAATGAAAATACATTTAGGTAAGATGTACATGTGATAGGAAGACTCAGTTCTATATCATCTACTTCCAGGTGTAGCCACTGGCTTCCTACTCCTCTTCCCAATGCCCCTTTCTCCCTCCACTGAAAGCAAAATTAAAAGTAGGTTGAGCTAACATTTTCTTGGATTTTAGTTTAATACTAGTGTTAGTGAATTTCACAAAATTATTTGATACTCTTTATAGAATGAAATAGCTCTGGAAAGCTGGATAATATGAAGGGCTCACAGTCCTCTGTAATCCCACCACCTAAATCCATTCTTGCACCCAGAAAGAGCTTCCGTTAACTTTAGGTGCACGTCTTTTTACTTTCCTATGTATAACTATACATACGTATTTTTTTTTAGGATTTATTTATTTATATAAGAGCTGGGGTACAGGTGAGAGGCATGGCAGGGTGAGAGGATTCGCCAGAGACAGAGTGGGGAGCAGAACAGGAAGACGGCCCGAAAGCACTGCTGAAGGGAGCAGCGGACGAGGCAGGAGGGGTCTGCTACGTTATGTGGGTATCTCCCTGGCTGGCCGGGAATCGAACCCGTGCTGCAGAGGCTGCAGACAGCTTCACAGCGCTGTGCTCAACCTGCTGCACCACCGGGGAGGCCCTGCATATGTATTTTTAATAATGCAATCATACATTGGTGTAGTCTGTTCTATATGTTGTAAACTTTTCCACATTAAATATTTTGCATTTTAGATGGTTGCAGAAAATTCCATTATGTGGGTATACCATAACTTACTATAACAAGGGTATGTAAGCTTTGAGAATGTTTATATTCATCACTAACCTCAAGATCATATCCCTTTACATTCTCACTAGCAATATATCAAACTCACAAATTGAAAACTGCAATTTAAATCCTTTGCAAATTGAATAATTACAGGAAAGGATGACATTAAGATTAGCATTTGATTACTTAGGGAAGATTGGGTGTTTTTTTTATATACATTTGCTTTTTTTTTAAAAAAAAAAAATCTATTCATTTATTTATACAAGCACTGGGTACAGTCAGAAGCACAGGAGAGTGAGAGAATTCACCAGAGCCAGAGCAGGGAACAGAACAGGCAGACCGACAAAACACACTGCTGAGGGGAGCAGTGGGCGGCAGGAGAGGTCTGCGTACCATGTGGGACCCTTGCCAGCGGCCGGGATCAAACTGGCACTGCAGAGGCTGCAGGCAGCTTTGCAACCCAGCGCTCAACTGCTGCGCCACCAGGAGAGTCCCCTACATTTGAACTTTTATGTTTATTTGCCATTTTCATTCTTTTAAGCATTGCTTATTCGTATCTTCTCTGTATTCTCTTAAGAGGTTGCTATTTTTATGAATTAAGATGTTTATTTTTTTCATGTGATATATTTTTAGTGTGCCATTTGCCTTTTAATACAATTTGTGTTTTGGTCTAGAGGCGGTTTTCTTTGGCAGTCAACTTTGCAGAGGTGTGGAGCTTGCCTTCTTTATCCCAAGGATAGGTACATAAATAATCTTTATATTTTAATATTGAAAAAATCATTTTTACACTTATTGCTAATTCAAAAGGTAATTTCTAATCCATCTCAAATTTACTTGGGGATATGGTAATAGGTTAAAAATTAAACTTAACCTCCTTCCTTTTGTGTCCCAGAAGTAACTACTATCCTGGCTTTATGGTAATACCTACCCCCCCTTTAAAAAAGTGGTTCTACCAGTAAATATGCAACAATACAGTTAGTTCATTTTGCCTGGTTTTGACTTATAAAAATGAGATACTAGACATTGTGTCTGGTGTCTTCACTCATTTTCATTGCCGTGTAATATGCCATTTCGTGAATACCACCTGTTTGGCTATTCTACTGTAATGGGCACTTGTGTATTTTCACTTTTCGGCTTTTAAGACTGCAGTGAGCATCTTTGTGTACATAAACACATTTCTGTAGGTTATTTGCCTAAAGAGTTTAGTTGCTGGATTATAAGATATGCATATCTTTAATATTTTACATTCCCTTCTGCCCCCATCCAACATGTAAACAATACCAACACTTGGTTTTACCGGACTTTTAGTCAATGTGATGTTTTTATAGTTGACAGATGTTTAATTTTGCATACCCTAGTTAGGAATTGCATTGAACATCTTCATATGTTCATTGTTACTAGATTTCTTTTGAAAATTTCCCATTGAAATCTTTTGTCCATTTTTCTGTTGTGTTCATATGTCTCACTGATTTGTAGAATGTATTCGGGACACTAATCTAGTTGGTTATATTTATTGTCAATATCTTCTCCCTCTGTTTTATGTTTCATTCTCTTCATTGTTTTTAATGAACAGATTCTTAATTTTAATGGGAAGTATATCTTATGTTTAGTGTCCTATTTTGAAGATTCCTGTCCTGAGGTCATGAGGATATTTTCTCTTAAATCTTTTTTGTTAAAAATGTTTTGTAATTTTGCCATTTCTGTCATGTCTGATTCCTGTGTGAGGAAGGGTTTTTCTGGATGGCTACTTGTCCAGGTACTATGCAGTGCAACTTCTGCCATCTGTCAAGCCTCTGTAAATACCTGTGTTACTTTCGAGGTTCTCTCTTTATTTCCATTAATCCGTATGGGCTAATATTATGACACTGTATGACAGCTGTATATTAAGGCTTCAACAAAACCTGCCATCCTTTTCTTTTAGAGTGGCTTGACTATTTTTGGCCCTTTGCATTTTCATAAAAATTTTTGAATCAGTTTGCCTTATTTTACACAATAATGGTAGTACAAATTTCCATTCATTTTCAAAAAAATGTTTCATATTTTGACGTTTACTTCAGTGTAAAAATCTGTACTTTAAAAACATCAATTCCAAAGAGCACCTGCACCCCTATGTTTATAGCAGCACTGTTTACAATAGCTAAGCTTTGGAAACAACCCAAATGCCCAAAAATAGATGACTGGATCAAGAAGATGTGGTACATATACACCATGGAATATTACTCAGCATTCAAAAAAGATAAACACATGCAATTTGCAGCAACATGGATGGCGCTGGAAGGGATCATGCTCAGCGAAATAAGCCAGAAAGAAAAATAAAAATACTGGATGGTCTCACTCATAGCAGGAATCTAGAAAACTTAAATAAGGGACCAGAAAATGAATAACTATAAGAAAGTGAAAATCAAAATCAACAAAAAACTATGAACCAGAGACACTCTATGGGAGTGGAGGGGAGGGATTGGGGTGAAAATAAGGGGGTTGCAATTGTAGGGGAATATAAAAATAAAATTTATTTAAAAATAAAAGTAAATAAATAAATAAAAATAAAAATCTGTACTTTGAAATTTTGGTGCAATTTGGAAACTTGCCAGATATAAACTAAAGCATACTTACTCTGTCAAATAATATGAGTCTTTAGTTTACAAATTTAAGAAGTTCAGAAAACTTAGTGTGAATACCTAAGTATTGTGTATTTTTTTTAAAGTTTTATTTTATTTTATTTTTAAAAGATTTATTTATTTATTTATACAAGCACTGGGTACAGTCAGAAGCGCAGGTGGGTGAGAGAATTCACCAGAGCCAGAGCGGGGAGCAGAGCAGGCAGAAGGACCGAAGGACACTGCTGAGGGGAGCTGCGGGCGGCAGGAGAGGTCTGCGCGCCATGTGGGACCCTCCTCCGGTGGCCGGGGAGCAGCCGGTGATTGAACCGGAGCTGCAGAGGCTGCGGGCAGCTTCGCAACCTAGCGCTCAACCGCTGCACCACTGGGGAGGCCCAGTATTGTGTATTTTTGACTTAGAATATTTAGCAAATATGGAAGAATTTTTGAAATATCACATTTAGGTTTAAAAATGGGACAATGGAGTAAATGTGCAGTCTTGAACTCATTCAATTTTCAAGTGTTTGTATGAGGAGAAGAAAGTGCTAAAGTTTGGGGCTTAACCTAAACTGTGGAGGAAATTATGAGGATTAATCTCATTGTACAATAGTCATCTACAGAATAATATTTTTTTATTTTCATAGGACCTGTCTCTAATCCATGTCACCTTCCTTGGGGAGACAGGAGCTGTGAGTTGATGTGGAAAGTAGATAGCTTTTGGGATCTATTTCCTCAAATTGTTAAGTTGAGATGATTTGCTCAAGGTCACTAAGAAGCAGCCCAGCGCTCAGGATTTCTGGGCACTGGACTGCTTGGCCTTGCATGTAAATGTCACAAATCAAGGCTGAATTTGGACTTTAAAAAGTGCTAATGCTAGGCAAGAACTCAGGTTACTCTGAGGGTATTTATCATTTCCTTTTGACTTAATTCTACAGAAGAGCATTTGTTCTGACAATGTTTGTATTTTGAATGTTTTGTTTTTAGAATCACATGTTAGAACTATGTGACCCTCTAGGCTACTGCTAGTATCTTCTCTCCTCATCATAGTTGTCTGCATAAACTTCTCAGGAGAAGAGAGTCAAGGAAAGGTGACATCAGGTTTCATAGGCTTTAGCCAGAGAATGAAGTAAAATCTGACAGTTACCCTTTGTGGGCAGAATGACAGTTTGAAAAATTGAAAGAAAGTAAAATTATAAGGGGGAAAAAAAAGATTCTTTGTACAGGAAAAGTTGAGAGTGCATGAGTTGTATAAATAAAAGGATCATATATCTAGCTTTTTTTTTATGGGGAGCACGTAGAGTCATCTAAAAAAATGTGGCAAATTGCATTATTGACTAGCTTCTTGACAGGGAGGGGAAACTTAAAGCTATTATTTTAATTTCTGGCTAAAGTGAGGAAGCTTTGATATTGGGCTGATGAAATAAACTTAGTGTTGGATAATACTGAACCAGAGCCAGACCACAAATCAGAAGTGATTCTGAAAGCACAGCATAAAAGCCTGAACAATTAATTATGATCTATTACTTCCCAGATGATTTTAGAAAAGTTGGAATTAAAAAAAGGTGAAAAAGAGGGAAAGCCACTGGAATAGCATTAGATTATTAGATTTAGGATTTAAATGCCACTATTTCCTTTGAATCCAGTGGGAAGTCATGTACTCTCATGACTATTAAGTCTGTAAGAAGAGGTCAGCGACCCCTTATCTAATGTAAGGAGTATGTTTTGAGAGAACAAAATTTCAAAGTGGTCTTTACAGAGCACTTCGAGGTCTAAAAGAGATGCTGTATGAAAACCGTATTGTAACTATGGTAACAATTACGAGTGGAGCAGTTTAAGGAGGTACCTTTGGCATGTGAAGTAAAATCTTTTAAAATCACCACCATATGAACTTTTAGTGTTAAAATTAACTGAGAACAATAGAGAGTCCTTTAAAAAGCTATTTTGACAAGGGGAAATTAGGACATAGCGCTAAGGAGAGACCTAGCTTCATATGGAAGAATTTCACATTATTGAGGCTAAAGAATGAAAGTTGTAAATCAAGCTCATATTCAGAGTATATAGAAATGCACCTTTAAAAGATGGAGACTCAGCTTGGTGCTTGTAAATTTTGTCTGAAAATATTGCCAGTAAATATATCAGTTCTTTTAATCAGTACCACCTATATTTGTATTGAATTAGTTTTTCTGGGGCTGGTGTTGTAAAAATGAAACCATGCCTTCTATTGATTATTTAGATTTTTAATAAAGAAGATGTCTTCTCCCTTCAGCTACTTTAACGTCAAAATGAAGTACATTAGGAAACTGACTATAGGAGGCAAATCTTATCACAAATTAGCATTTTTAGGTCTTAGGGAAGGAAAGAAACCTACTTATCTCGTTCCACACTCTGTAAGTAAGGAAATCAGGCACAGAGAAACGTGGAGACTCACTTATGGTTGTGCAACACAGAGCCAGCCTTTTTGAACCCTGAGCTCTTGCTTATGGTGGAGTCTACTTATAAATTAATTCTTCCTAACCAAGAAACCTAAACCTGGTCAAGCTGGAGCAAAGAAAAGGAATTTAGGAGCCTCCCTGGTGGCACAGGGGTTAAAGACAGCGCTATCAAGCTATGCCCAGCCACTGGGGCACGAGTTCGAGTTGGGTCCTGGCCAGGAAGCTGACCCACACGGCACAGCAGACACTCTCTCGTCTCGCCCGCTGCTGCCCTCAGCAGTGTGTTTCAGTCAGTCTGCCTGTTCTGTTCCCCACAATGTCTCTGGTGGATCCTCACACCCCCCACCCACCCCCCACTCCTCTGGCTTGTACCCCAGTTCCTGTATGCATAAATAAATAAATCTTTAAAAAGAAAAGAAAAGGAATTTATCTGAGAGTGAGAACTCAAGGAAACCCTGGAAGTGGGTTCAGAGTTGCCTCAAGGGGAGGGCTTATATACAGAAAGCACAGGTGGGCCTCAAGCACAGCCGTTATGCCAATTAGGCTTGAGGTTTCTCTAGTCGGATTGGTGCAAATTAGGTAGCCAAGCAGTGATTGGTAGAATTTCAACCCTGTTCTGTGGCTCTGGAGACTGTTTTCGCGAGGTTTCTTTCTGGAGGTGGATGTGTCTGGACACGCCTGCCTGGATATGCCTGGGTCTGACTAAGCTTTGTTTTTAAATTTATTTTTAAATTAATTTCTTAGCACCCTTAACACGTCCCCCCACCCCCAAAACACAGAAAAAGCACTGTGCCAGAAATCTATTTTCTAATTTCAAAACTACAGAAATGTTTATTTTTTTCCAGTCAACGATTGCAACTAGGCTCATTTAATATAATCTTCTTGAAATACAAATGGATTATGTGCTGTCCATTATTTATAAATGTGGAGCTATTTTCTCTTTTCACTACTGGACTTGGTCTAGTTTTTAATTTTGCCCTATAGATCCACTGTAAGTTCTTTACCACAATCATTTTTACCACATAAAACTAATTGGCCCTAAGACTGTTTTACTATAAAAAAATGCAAAAATCACCAGATTCTGTGTCAAATACCAAAATGCTGCCTATATTGAATAACTTTTTTTTGCTGTTTTCAGGAAACACACTCATCAGGAATAATATAAATATTTCTTTTGGTGGGAAGGATAGGAGGAGCTTGATTCTTCTTTTGCCACCGGTTTCTAATATTGGTGATATTTTGGTAACGAGAAGGACCTGTTGAATATGTTAGCAGTCACCCCGGGACCCCCAAACTTGTATGCTCTAAAGGGATTCTGCTGTCTGCCACATAAAGACAAAGCACATTCTCAGGGTGCAAGAGCTTTGATAGAACATGTATAGAGAAGACAAAGGATAATAGTTTCCCAATGAAAACACTCAAAATTACCCATTCCTGCTGGGTAAATGATCAGCCAAACAGGGTTGGCCCAAAGCAGGGCCACTGAGGCCCGAAAGCCTGCCACAAGCCTAAGGCACCTTCTGGCAGGGACACATAAGAAAAGGGCAGAAAGGGCCAGGCAAGCCTGGGAGGGAAGAAACAAAATCCAAGTATAAATCAAGATAACAACTGCCATTGTCAGCCTCCCTGCCTGTCTTTAACCCACGTCTCTTCCAAGTCCCCCAAGTTCCTGGTGCAAGCCCCCAAGCTGAGAAGCAAGCACATCCTTTTTCTTCACAGGCCTCCCTGTTTCTCTCCAACTAGCTCCCCTTCCTGTGATTCTTGTGGGTTTCAAGCTTCCCCTCCCTGCTCAGCTGCACCGCTCATTAGACGGGGCAGGGGACGTGGAGCCTCCCTTTTTTATGAAATGCCTCTCATATATATTAAATTAGCTAAAGAATCGATAAATTACACTCTCGAAGACTGTTGAGGATCACTAGTCCCCTTTTATATTTGCCATCGCTTCATAAACTTGGGTTTTTTTTGGGGGGGAGGGGGGATGACGGTGTTCCCCAAGTATTTGCAAACCCACATTTTATCATTCTCTAGACTCGTACGCAACCTGGGCTGAGATTTATGTAACATAAAAATGGGAGTACTGTGTCCATTGAAACCTGTAGGGTAAGGTAAAAGGTATCAGGCTTTTCTGCCCTCCCGCCATCAGGATAGATGAGGGAACCCTGTGATCCTGAATGCATGCCTGATGGCGGCACCTGGAGTGGGTACACCTGCGCTAAGACTGTGCTTTTAAGGGCGGTGTCACGGGGACGCCAGTAGAAGCCGAAAGAGAAGAAGCCCGAAGCAGAAGCAGAGAACGCCAGAGAGCCCAGATAGAGTGAGGATTTGCTGGGGGCTGGGAGGCCTGCCAGCCTCCCAGCCCCCCAGCACCCCTGCCTGCCATATGCCTGGTGAACCCCAATAAAAGACCTGCAAAAAAACCACTGAGGACTCTAACTCCTCCTTTACCTGGTCTGCATGGGATCAGAAAACCTGCACTGTGTCCTGTCCTGCCTTTACAAAACCAAACCTCAAACTCTCAACCAGTTATTTTACTTTTTTTTTTTTTTTCACCGCGAAGTTGCTTTACGGCTGATTAGTTTTGCCGCAAAAAAGCTTCACTTACGGCAAAGAACTCAGAACCATGAGGATGTGCCCCTCTTCCAGCGCCTCTCCCTTAGTCTGCCGAAGCTTGGCTTCCACGGACCTGACAAAACCTCTGAGCCACCTTCCACGACTCGTCTGTCTTCTGGCTCCTCCCCAGGTAATTCTGGTCTCCGAGTCGGAATATTATTGCCCGAGTTAGCTTCATTAATAAAAATCCCGGGAAGTGTGGTGGGTTCCGTTAAGCACTTGAACTTCAGAGGAGCGAACCCCCTTTGAGAATTCTTAAATTCCATTTAAATTAATATGGTAAGGTCAGGTCTGGCTAGAGCAAGGAGCAAGTTAATTTTTTCTTTTAAAGATTTATTTATTTATGCATACAAGAACTGGGGTACAGTCCAGTGGTGTGGGGGGGAGAGGATTCACCAGAGACAGAGTGGGGGACAGAACAGGCAGATTGACTGAAATACACTGCTGAGGGGAGCAGCAGGTGAGATTGGAGAGGTCTGCCGCACCATGTGGGTTGCTCCCTGGCCGGGGATCGAACTCGTGCTGACGCTTAACCCCTTGCGCCACCAGGGGTTTCCCAGAGCAAGTTAATTTTTATCTCTCTTGGTATATTATTTCTCTCTCTGGCAACAAAGAGAATCTGGATGACAGCTCTGACCTGTTCTCTGGATTATTTTGCTCTGCCTTCCTAGGGCAGGTCGCGGCTCTTCTCTCCTGTGCGGTTGAATAGTCTCTGTTACCTGTGCCTTCCTTGCTGTTGCTGTAACATGCCAAAGTGCTCTCTCACTGAGGGCCAATGTAAGCTGTTTTCCCTGCTTTGAATGTTCTTTCCCCACACACCAGTGGGAACTCTGTCTTTCTCTACAAGTACCTATTCAAATATCACCTTATTAGGGATGCCAGTGAATATAAAATAACTCCCTGTTGCTGCTTTATTTTTCTCATAATTGTATGTTTTCCTGTTTTTTTTCCATTACTCTCTGAACTTTACTAGATTTTTATTTGTTTTGTTTATTGCTATATTTTGATTGCTGGATGGATGAATGAATGAATGACTGATGGAGAGCAGTGGAAGAGAGGACTTGGGGTGCTATGCTCTACACATATCTGAGTATCTCTTCACTTCCATATATTATAATAATGCCTAGCACTTGGTAATGTTGTTTGGACAAAATTTCACATCTGTGGCCTCTCTTACTCTCATACATGTCCTGGGAGGTATTATTATTTTAGTGTTTTCCAGAGAAGGAAACTCAGGGTCAGTGAGGTAGTGACTTTCTCAAGGTCACACACTATTAAGACCTGCATCTGCTTTTCTCTAAGTCAATTGCCCTTTTCAGTTTCCCATGTTGTCTTTCCTATTTGCTCTGTTTGCTTAAATTCCAGACATTGAGTTCCTGGCTTTCACTGGGGGCTGATGAGGATAGAATGGGAGGAGAACCCTAAAGTGTGTCACCAGACCCTTCCACTGGGCCCAAGGGTGGGGTTAATCCTCCCCTTTGGTCCTGGCAGCTGCACTGTCATAAGTGTGCCTTTCACAGATATCTTCCTAATGAGAGAAGAGAATGGACAGCTGAGGGCAGACATGTGTAGCAACCCAGGAGATGGCCCTTCTCTAGCTCATTTCCTCCCAGGCCTCAGATTTTACCTTCTACAGTCACTGCCCTCTCCAGAAGACTGGAGCACCAGCCTGAGCCAGCAACTCAGATCACACCTACTGCCAACGAAACACTGGCAAGTTACTTATCCACTCTGTCTCCTCCTCTGAAAATCAGAAATAATAAGAATAGTATCATTATAGGCAGTTGTGAGGATGAGACAGCCCTAAATGTACAACAGCTGTTAGCTATCATTCCCCGTTTCCAGGCTGTCTCCCTGAAGAAGGTTCCATCTTAATCCCTGCCGGTTCTCTCCTCCCCTATATCACTCCCTCATAGAAAGTGGACCCCTGGAGTATGCCTTTGCCCTTCTGTCCCAGGAGTAATCCTAACTTCATGTCACAGAGGCAGCAGCATTCTGAGTAAAACATGGATATTCCTTCAGAATGTGGTTCTATTGCATTGTGATAGCTAAATATGGGAACCAGGGTGAGAGGAATTGGTTTGGGGATATCCATTCAATCCTGACTTGTACCCATGGAAGGCCTGTGGGAGATCTTGTAGACATGCATTAAAGGGCTTTTAGAAGAAGGCAAACTGATTCTTGGGAGAGGTCAGCCCTGGAGACCAAGGATGATGTCCTTCCATACAGAGAAGGTGGTTGCATCCCACACTTTAGATGCCCAAGGAGAGGAGGGAGAGAAAAGGACTGGTGACAGATAATGAGAAGCACAACAGTGGGTGGGGAGGGGCAGCACCAATATGTAATAGACTCAGACTGGATTAAAATCCTGCCCATGGACTGTGTAGAGCTGCCACACCCATAAATAATTTTTTAGCCAAAGTAGACAGGGCCAAGTGATTAAGAAACAACAAAGAACCATTTTCCAGGCCAAGAAAACTACATGAACAAGGGCATTTGAACTAGGCTTTGACCCATGGTTAAATTGTGAACTGGCAAGATGGGGAGATGGTTAGACACAGCATTAGCAAAGGTAAGGAAAATTCAGGATGTCTGGGAAACCATGAGAAGTTGGTCAGTATCTGGCCAGAGGTACTCATAGTACCTATATATATATAGATCAATCATAGATTGAATATATGCATTATATATATATGTCATAGATTGAAGTTCAGGGAGACTCAAATATACACTATTATTGCAGACACTGAGATTAGTGTGCATCTGGTAACTATAGCCCCTAAAAGAAGCACTCGTGGAAGAGAAGAAGGAAGTGGAAGATTAGTTATGGGAGAGATTAGGAGATGCTGAGCTCTCACCCAAGACCTAGTTCCTTCCTAGGGAACTAGGGAGCTTGCATGGCCCTGCAGAGAGGTTCCCCAATGGGAGGCCTAGTGGATTGAATAGTACCCCCTAAAGATATGTTGGAGTCTTAACCCTCAGTACCTTTGAATGTCAATTTATTTATAAATGTAGTCAATTTAAGAGCTCAAGAAGAGGTCATTCTGCATTTAGGGTGAGAGACAAAGAGGGATTTGACACCCAGAAACCCATGGGAGAAGGCTGTGTGTACACAGAAGCAGAGATTGGAGTGATACATCTGTAAGCCAAGGGATGCCTGCGGCCACCAGCACCCAGGGAAGAGAGGTGTGGAACACACTGACTCTCACTGTCTCTGGTAGGGACAACCTGTTGATACCTTGGTCTCATCAACATGTAATAGGATAAAAATTATTTATGGATGTTGCAGCTCTATACAGTCCATAAGGGCAGGATTTTATTTTATTTTTGTATTTTTTTTAAAGCTTTATTTTTATTTATACAAAAACTGGGGTACAGGTCAGAGGCATGGGAGGGTGAGAGAATTCACCAGAGACAGAGCGGGGAGCAGAACAGGCAGATGGATTGAAAACACTGCTGAGGGGAGCAGCGGGCTAGACAGGAGAGGTCTGCCTTGCCATGTGGGTTTCTCCCTGGCCGGCCAGGAATCGAACCCACGCTTCACAGCTCTGTGCTCAACCCGCTGTACCACCAGGGAGGCCCCAAGGGCAGGATTTTAATCCAATTGGAGTCTATTACATGTTGGTGATCTCTTTGAATACATTTCTGTTGTTTCAAGGCATGCAGTTTGTGGTAATTTGCTATGGCAGCCCCAGGAAACAGATACAGGAGGGCCAGGGCTTTTACCATGTAAGATCCTGTTACTGGAGGTGGGCTGCCCCTGGAAGGAAGCTTGACCTTGGCTGAGTCAATGTTCTTCAGCAGAGGCAATCCCCAAAGGGCTGACAGTTCAGGGCCCTTGTATGGCAGCACTCCCCAGAGAGGGGGATGCATTTTCTTCCCTTAAGGAAATCTGGATAATGCATACTAGTAGTCACTTCTCTGTCCTTTAGTTTTCCCATCTCCATAATGGGAACAACATCAAGACCTTTCTCTGTTAGAAAACTAAGCTCAGTGATAATACTAATAACTAGCATTTATTGAGCACTTACTGTATATAGACCAGTCACACTTATACATGAGTTTACACTTTTGTTGCTTTGCTTATTGTGCGCACCCAGTAAACAGTGGTTATCAGCATAGGGGATGTCCAAGGCCCATAGCTGTCAGAGCCAGGATCAGAATACAGATTTCCTGCCTCTCCAGTGAATACCCCTTCTTCTGGAATAGCCCCCCTCTGCAAGTGCCTAATCATGTCTTCTTTTCATGACACTCACAGTATTTTTATGCAATGAAACAAAATTTGTGCCTCACAGATGGAATGTTGTTTTGCCTTATCATCTGAAGGAAAGAGCTTTGAGTTGTCTGAAATTCATTCACACTCTCTCAGGCAGACTCTGTGTGACCAAAGACATTAATTTGTGAGACAGGCCGGGGCAGGAGGGGCAGCTGTTACTGGGCACAGGTCCCTGCTGCCAACAGCTAATTGGCTCCACAGGCTCCACATCCCAGTATCTGCTGACAAGGCATTCCTGAGAAGCGGGGAGAGGCCAGACACTATCATTTTAAAGAGGACAAAGTGAAGCACAGAGAGATTAGCTGATCTGCCCTCTTAATTATGTGGTGAGCTAGAGATGGAGCCAAGAATTGAATCCAGATTTCTCAAGTCCCAGATGGGTTTTTTCATTAGGAGGTCCTGCCACATTCCTTCCTTGGGACCGCCCCCTCTCTGGATCGCAGAAACTCTTACCTAGGTTGAGTTCAGGGGAGTGTGTCCCTGCATGTTGCTGTTACCTTTGCATTAAACTGATGCTTAAGAAGAAAGAAAGAAAAAGTCTTACCCTTTGAAGATGGTCACTTAATTGAGAATGACAGAGATGACACACAGATACTTAAAAGCTCTAACCATGTCTATTTTACAAGAATTTTGACTTGGCAAGGCTAGAACCCAAAAAGCCCTTTCAGATTTGACCCATGCATTTCTTTCTAGAAGAATTTGCATACAGAAGCATAGTGCCAATTATTAATGTTAAAAGAAATTTCCTCCTTCATTAAAAAATCTGGGATAAAATTCACATCGACACAATCTGGGACTAGGAAGGGACAGTGGCCATCCAGAAATTTCCACATGTAACCCTCTCCACCCAGAGGGGACTTTAAAAACAATAGTGTGGGCTTTCACCACTAGAGGTCTGGACAAGAATTATGTATTTGAAAATGTTCATTCCAAGTGCAGTCCTTACCCATTTCCAGTTTTTCAGTCACCTTCCTCATAAGGTACTTGTCATGGATAATGTGCTGTTACTGTTAACTTTAGATAAATTAGTGACGTATGCTTGTTTTTGTTACCCTCCTCAATAATGCTTTAAAGTTATGGATACTACAAGAAACAAAACCAGACTGCCAACTTTTGTGTAACTGGTTAGTGACTACACTGTTTTGGTGTCTCCGTGAAACCACCAAAGTAACTGCCATTCTATGACATCACTTGACAATCACTCCCTTGACCTCCTTTGTCACATCCTTTGTCCCAGCCTGGATCTTTTTTGGAAAAAGATTCCATGTCTTCAGTGCCAGTTGATGGAAGGCTGTTCAGCTTCAAAGAGCTGAGAAGTTCTTTATGGCAACAAATAGTGGGTTGGCTTTTTCAATTTGTCATTATTTCTGCTGATATTCACCAATGCTTCCCACATGCTAGGCTCTGAGATACACTGTTGGTTAAGTTGTTCGCCTTTTGTATAGAATAGTCTAGTGGGGAATGAGGAAAATTATTAAATGTGGGGTTGCAATCTAAGGGTACTGTGGAGGCATGAATACAGAGGCATGAACTCCCTCTAACAAAATGTGGTAACCGCTCTCTTAACTCTCTTCCATGCAAAAGAGACCACATAGTGCCACAATTATATCATCAGTGGTAATGCTGTGTTTCCTCAAGTTGAGGTTTTAAAAGGGTGATCCCTTTGGGTTTCACTTGAAGCAAAAATAAATATATTAGCAAGTATGTGACAGAGTGCTCTGAGAAAGAGTGCTTGGGCTCTTGGGTTAGGAATCAAGGGGTATTGTTGGCAGGGGTCGGGGAGGTGGAGATTTCTTGCTTTGCCATTAGCATATTGAGTTTTTGGCCCAAATTATTTAACTTCCTTGGATTTGAATGGCCCAGTTTCTAAAATAAAGATGTTGGACCTGGTCAGCATCTATCACAATGTGTTTCTTCAAACAGGGATCCTGAGAAAAATGGAATTTGTTGGTGAAACAAATTTGAAAATGCAGCATAATCTTTGCCCCCTTTCACTCACTTTTACATGGGAATTCAGAGTCACCATATCATGTTAAAGGTTTTGAAAGGTCATAGAGCAAAAAGCCTGTTTAACTTTATTTAACTCAGCATTTCCCATGTGCATTAGCCTGCAGATCTAATTTTATGTATACCTATTATTATAAAAATGTTAGACTACATGTTCATTGTAATGCCAATAAACATTTATTGAGCGCCTACTTTGTGCTAGGAAGTTACCTCTCGGGCTATATTACATGAGTTTATGAATCTTATGATTTACTCAAATAAACAGTGTACGTAGAGATTTTTCCACAGATAGCACCTTCTAATTAATCTGCCTACAGTTCCCAGGCATGACTTCCTTCCTTCCAGAGGTCACTGTTTAGTATCATTAGTGGTTTTTCACATCAGTGCCAAACTTTTCCTTCACATTGTATTGGAGCTCAAATAAGATTTAACTCTTTTCAATTATAGAATGAACAGCAGAGGATAAGTGGTGTTGACTTCATGCTGGTCTTAATTGCGCATCAGATCCTAACCCAGAGAATTGGACCAGCCTGATGCAAAAGACTTTTTTGGGAATGTTCTTGCAAACTTCATTATCCTGGCCTCCATTTTTGCACTCTAGGTACTCTAACTATTAAGGTAAATTTCAGTTAGTTTTGGGAAGGTGGAACTTTTAGCACAAGTTTCTTTTGTATGGCTGATTAACAACAAAATCCCCACCTGGTCGTATATTCATTTTGTCTTTTGTGACTTTCACATGAAGGAAGGACATGATATGTCATTAAAATATTCTCCCAGGTGTCTTATTCTATAGAAACTTTAGGAAGTGAGTTTTGACAGAGTCTGGTTTCCTTTATTTTAAAATCATTTACTGCAGATTTTCAAAAGAAGACAGGGTAGATGGGAGTGAGGAAGAGGAGCGGAGTGCCTATGGACTCGTGCTGAGAAATCCCATTGCTTGCTCAAACTGTGCCTTATAGAATATTAGGAAAAATGAGTAGGCAGGAAATTTGACTCTGCAAAGTTCGGCATTGTAACATCTAGGTTCTTTTTTTAATTCTCTGAAATTGACTCTGCTGCTGATTATAATGGCTAAGTGATAGCTGCTGATAAATATTATCTTTGTGGAGATGTCGAGGCATCATTATATGTCAAGTCTGCGGACTAATTTTTAATGCAAGCCCAGCAGATTTTTGTGGATATAGGCCAGGAATTTTAATGAAAGAAAACATCAAAGATGCAGAAGAAATGAGAATATTAGTCAAGGAAGATACACAGCGATGCTCTCTGATAACCCCTGTTATTGACATTAGAACTCTGTGGGAGCAACTTAAATAAACATCTGGACACTGAGTTTAGACATTTTCGGTGACAAACCCCAGACAGATCTTTTCGACTTGCAATAATAAATATTTCAGAGGCTGTATGAATCAACTGAAAATCCTGTTTTCAATTATTCTAGTTTTATAAATAGAGCATAGTTAATTATTCAAGTATAGAATTTCTTTTGAAGATTAGGTGAATTTTATATTTCCTTTGTCCATGTTATACTTCACTTTTATTATTCATATCAAATTTATGTCTGTGTGTTCAAAAATAATATAGTTAGCTTGCCAGATACTATTAAATCAGAATCCAGCTGAGCTTGATTTTTTTATTATTTTATTTTCAGGAAAGACTCTTTTACAGCCCTCAGCACTGCTGTTCTGTGAACTTGTGCAGCATGGCCAGCCCCAGCTAAGGACACCAATGGTAGTAAAAGGTCCCTAGTTCTTTTCACCAAACAGCTTTGAGTGTTTGGCCAGTTAGTTAGGAAGGGACCAGAAGGAGGGCTTGCTGGTAATTCTTCAAGAGTACCGAATGTTATGAAAAAGTTGACTGAAGTAAAAATAGCTATGTAGTCAGTGGCCAAAGCTATTCCTGTTGCTGTTTTATATTTTATAATATGACTACAACATTTCCTCAAAGTTTAAAGTCAAAAAAGGAAAATGTGCTAAATTGTACATACTACCTCCAGAGAGTCTCAGTCTTGTACATTAAAGTTAGCATCTGTGATGGGCAGCCCTTAATATTTATGACCCACCTGGCGTTAAAACTGTGTCATGAAGAGGGGCATATTGGCTGGAGGCTTTCTTGATCGTGTTGGAGCCTTGGTATGTGGTGCTTACCAGGGACTACTTTGTGAAATAGTTATATACATATTTGTTCCCCACTCTGAGACTGCAAACTCATGGATTGGGACTATCTCATTTGTTGGGTCTGTCACATGAATGCCCTTTTAAAATACTTTAAATAAAGAGGAGAAAACTTTAAAGATTTATTTTATTCATTTATGCATATAAGAACTGGGGTCTAGGCCAGAGGTGTGGGGTGTGAGAGGATTCACCAGAGAGAGTGGTGAACAGGACAGGTGGATATACTGAAATACACTGCTGAGGGGAGCAGTGGGTGGGACAGGAGAGGTCTGCTGCACTATGTGGGTAGCTCCCTGGCTGGGCTCTACCTCAGGCTACAGTGGCTGGCCATAGCTTGATAGCACTGAGACTTAACCTCTGTGCCACCAGAGAGGCCTAAGATGAGAAAATTTTAGACAAACCATAATGTCTCTATTTGTCCAGTTTTAAATCTAGGATGTGAGCATAGTAGCCCACTTTCATTGAAGTCTTACTCAATGTACTGGATTAGCACTGCATTAGGAGTTACATATTAAAAATACAATGTAATATATAATAGAAAACATTATATTAAATATATAATATATCATTTATTTAGTGGGCTGTGATATATGTTATATAATATCAAAAGTCAAATAGAACTAGAAGGTTTATGATGAAAAACAGTAATTTCCCCTTCCAACCCCATCTTAACCCTAAAGCAACTATTTTAGTTGTTTCTGCAACTTACCTCCCGACTTCTAAGAACATACATATGGTGCTATTGTTTAATATTTAAAATAGAGAGTGATTTAATTTCCTAGTGTGTGCCTACTTCTCACATTTCTTTTCCTCACATCTTATCAATTTTTGAGTAAATATTGAGTGTTTACATTATGACTGTAAACAATATTTTCTATTGACTTTGGAAAAAGTGTTGTAAGATTACCTGTCTTAGGGGGCCTCTCTGGTGGTGCAAGGGGTTAAATCTCAGCACTATGAAGCTATCCGCAGCCACTGCAGCATGAGTTTGATCCCTGGCCAGGGAGCTACCCACATGGCGCAGCAGACCTCTCCTGTCTTGCCCACTGCTCCCCTCAGCAGTGTATTTCAGTCAATCTGCCTGTTCTCCTCCCTCACTCTGTCTCTGGTGAGTCCTCTCACCGCCCCCACACCTCTGACCTACAACCCAGCTCTTGTATGCATAAATAAATAAATCTTTAGAAAAAAAAGATTACATGTCCCTCTTTATAGAACTTGAATTTTGCTTTGGAATTGTAGTTGCTTTGCCTATTTGAATGCTTGATGTTGCATGTGCCTAGCAAAGGAAGTCTCAAACTTCTAACAGAAGCATGAAACCCCCTCTCCATATTGGCAAACAAATCCAACAAACTTAATTCTCTTTCACCTGGAGCCAACCCTTGAAGAGCTCTGTGCCCTGTTCCACTGTGGGCTGATGGGTCTCTTGGTCTGTGTGCATGTCATCATCCCAAGATGTTCCTGTTCTCTTATCCTTGGACTTCCCTTTACCTCACTCTGTATATGATCTGTTTTCTAGGTCCTGTATCTTTTTCTTGTTTTTCTCTCACGTTTTGATGAAACACATTTTCATCAAATATAGAAGCAGCCAAAATGCAAATACAGCACAGGACATACTTTTTTTTTTATACTTTGCATGCCAGATGTTTTTATTTTACGCTTTCTTTTTTTTAAAAAAAAGATTTATTTATTTATTCATTCATTCATTCATTCATTCATTCATTCATTCAAGCCCTGGGTACAGTCAGAAGTGCGGGAGGGCGAGAGAATTCACCAGAGCCAGAGCAGGGAACAGAACAGGCAGACCGACGAAGTACACTGCTGAGGGGAGCAGCGGGCACGGCAGGAGAGGTCTGTGCCATGTCTGCGTGCCGGTGGCCAGGAATCAAGCTGGCGCTGTAGAGGCTGCGGGCAGGTTCTCAACCCAGCGCTCAACCGCTGCACCACCGGGGAGGCCCTTTTACCCTTACTCTTGATTCATAGTTTGACTGGCTATAGAATTCTAAGTAGGAAGTCATTTTCTTCTAGGAATTGAAGGCATTGATGACTCTGTCTTTTAATTTCTAGAAGACAGCTGCTCAGAAACTTGGTACTTTCACATCTAAAACTCTTTGTGTGTAAACCTCCTTCCCTTTCTCTCCTCTCAACATTTAGGTCCTTTTTCATCCCTAATATATTCAAATTCTGTGATAATATGCCTTGGTGATGGCTCTTTATTTTGTGTGTGGAGGTGTGTGAAAAGTTGCGATTGGCTGAACTTGCTCAACCTAGAGAAGAATGTCTTGATTTCTGGCACATTTCCTTATTTTTCTAGCACGTTTTCTTCTATTAAGTATTTGATAATTTAAGCCTTTCCATTTCCTGTTTTCTCATGCTGGGACTGCTATTAGTTAACTTTTGGATCTCTTGGATGATTATTGTTAAATTTGTATTCATTATGATTTTCTTTTTGGTCTTACTCTCTACCTTGAATGACTGTTTCTTTCATGTCTTTCTCCCTCTTCCCATTTGCTTCTGGTCTCTATCATGGTAGAGGGTCTCTTCAGATGGTGATCTCTTCTATCCTTGCTGACTAGTAGGTCACTAAAAAGTTGACGAGAGATGCTGTGTGTAGGTCCTGAGCGATAGCAGCACCTAGCCTTTGGGAGATCCCCAAATGTCAGTATTTGTCCATCTTTTGCTCATACTTGCCAGGGTCTTCAAAAAGCCTTCTGCTTTTGGGGTGTGCCTCTGGTTACTAGCATTCAGGGGGAGAGAATTCTCCTCATTCAGCCTGTAGTTTTTCCTCCACCCCTTCATTTGTAATAAATTGCCTCACCCACGTCACTGTGCAACCACTAAGTATCCTGGAGTCTACCCCTCTGTCTCTCCTTCTGGAGGGGCCACCTGCAGGGCCTGAGAGGAGTCTGGGGGTCCATCCATTCCCTGTGTACACCAGTGAATTCTATGGTTTTTAGTCCACCTCTTAGGCTGACTTACAGAGAATCCCACTGCTTTCATTTCTGAACCTTTCTTTTTTTTTTTTTTTTTAAGATTTATTTATTTATGCATACAAGAACTGGGGTATAAGCCAGAGGTGTGGGGGTGGGGGGCGGTGGTGAGAGGATTCACCAGAGACAGAGTGGGGAACAGAACAGGCAGATCTACTGAAATACATTGCTGAGGGCAGCAGTGGGCGAGACAGGAGAGGTCTGCTGTGCCATGTGGGCAACCCTGCTGCAGTGACTGGTGATACCTTGATAGCACTGTCTTTAACTCCTGTGCTACCAGGGAGGCCCACATGAAACTTTGTCAGATACAGTGGTACAAATTGGCTTGCTTTTTATTGGTTTCTCCCTGTCTGCAGATAGTTATATATCAGCTTTCTCTTCTCTAGTAGAAGGGTAGGTATGTGGGTTGGTATGATTTTTGTTCTATCATATCAGCAGGGATTCAGGAATGAATGGATTAAATGCATATACTCAATCTGCGATATTTAACTGGAATATACAATCTAGTCAACAACTTAGAATGTCAGAACAATTAATGTCCCTGTTTCACAGCTGGTAAAGCAGAGAGCTTAAGTCACATAGCCAGGGAGTGATAACAGTTGCATCTGAAGCCTAGCTCTGTCTGACCCTCTACCTTGGAGGACTGGACTTAGTGGTCTCCAAAGCAGAGGTTCTCAGCCACCAGGGAGCTTTAAAACAAGCTAATACCCAGGCCACACTGAAGCCAATTAAATCTGAGTCAGCCAAAGATGGACTCAGGCACTGATGATTTTAACAGCTCTCTAGGGAGATTCCAGTGTGCATCCTGCGTGCATCCTGGATGGAGAGGCAGTGCCTTGAATTCTCTTCCAGCTCCAGGACTCTTTCTACCACTTTCCTTTGAGAGGAGAGGATTACTCTATGTGATGTGACTGCTGGGATCTCTCTGTGAGGCTCCTCAGGCCCTTACCCTCAATCCAGTCGTCACTGTTTACTTTCTCACTAGCTCTATTCAGATAGGGTTGCCAGATTTACCAAATAAAAAATTATGGCACTGCTAAATTTGAATCTTAGGTAAATAATGCTGTTTTTTTCCAGTTTAAAATCTCGTGTAATATCTGTGAGACATTTTTACTAAAAATTATTTAACGTTTTGAAATAGAATTTAACTGAGTGTCCTGCATTTTACCTGGCAATCCTATTTCAGTTTGTAGAACACTTGAGGTAGGCAGAATCTTTCATCGGGAAGCAGCCTGCCTGCAGGCCCCCTGTGTTCCACAGCCTCCCCTGGGCATTGCCAGCTCCCCCATAATAGAATCTAGTGGATGGGCAGATTGATACTCCCACCTGGCCTCCTCCTCTTATAAGTGGCATATTCAGAGTTCTCAATGCCGGTTTAAATATTACCACTTCCTGTGTATTTTCCCTGTTTGACCCTCTGTGTCCCACTGCATTTTGGGACTAATAAACAGGTTGGAGTTACTGAGTTCATGCTGCATCCACCTCCTCTATTTGATTGACAGCATCTCCAGGGCTGAGATCTTGTCTTTACCTTCTGATAACCCTCAGCACTTGTATATCCAGGTGTGGTTTTGGGGCTTGGCAGCATTTAGGAACCAGTTGTTGGGAAGTTGTGTCCTCCTGTACCTCTTCCTTTAGGCTTCTTTCCTGGCAGTCCCTTGCCTTGGCAAATCTTCTTTTCCCAGCAAGCCTGCACTAGGGCATGGCTTAAGGATGAACTCACTCGCAAGTTTGTTCAGGTTTAGGATCGGCACCTGTGTGACCGGGAGAAAAGTGCCTCCTTAAATTTCACACCCTAATGTCTCCTTAGTGTCACTGTTGGCTGGCCCAGCCTCTTGGGGGCAGAGCACTTACTGCCTTTCTGTCAACAGAAATCAGGTCTTGGATCACCCAAGTAGCAGGTTGTATTTCTCAGTCTGTGTGCTTGGTTTGCATTTCCCTTACCCTATTCACAACATGTAGTTTCTGTAGTCTATGCATATGGTCCCATGGACCAGCCAGCACATTGCAAGAGCAGGTGTGTGCACCACACTCTCTAGGTGCACAGGAGGGTCTCCAAACCCTTCTGGAATCTGCAGACAAATATTTGTTGACATTTAGGAAAACATAGTAAAAATAAGCAGTTCCGATCCCCAGGGAGTTTATGGTATGTGAGTGTGTTAGGTTAACATTATATGCCTTTCCACAAGAACAGACATACAGACCAATGGAATCGAATAGAAAATCCAGAAATAAACCCACAGATTTATGGTCAACTAATCTTTGACAAAGGAGCAAAGACTATGCATTGGAGCAAAGAAAGTTTGTTCAATAAATGGTGCTGGGAAAACTGGGTCGCTACATGCAAAAGAATGAAGCTTGACCACTACCTCACACCATACACAAAAATCAACTCAAAATGGATTAAAGAACTAGACATAAGACCTGACACCATAAAATACATAGAAGGAAATATAGGCGAAACACTACGGGATTTGCACATCAAAGACATCTTTACAGACACATCACCCAAAGCAGTGATAGTGAAGAGAAAGATAAACAGCTGGGACTACATCAAATTAAAGAGCTTCTGCACAGCAAAAGAGACAATAACAAAAACAAAGAGAAACCCCACCAACTGGGAGAACATTTTTGCACCCAACACTAATGATAAAGGACTGATCACAAAAATCTGCAAAGAGCTGATGAGACTCAGCAACAACAAAGAAAATAATCCAGTCAAAAAATGGGCAGAAGAGCTAAAAAGAAACTTCTCTGAAGAGGAAATGCAAATGGCCAACAGACATATGAAAAAATGTTCAACATCACTTGTAATCAGGGAAATGCAAATCAAAACTACCATGAGATACCATCTCACACCAGTGAGAATGGCACATATTAAAAAAACTAGCAACAACAAATGTTGGCGAGGATGTGGAGAAAAAGGAACTCTTGTGCACTGTTGGTGGGAGTGCAAACTGGTCCAACCACTATGGAGAGCTGTGTGGAGATTTCTGGACCTACTAAACATAGAGCTTCCATATGATCCAGCAATTCCACTCCTAGGTATTTACCCAAAGGACACAGAAACATCAATTCCAAAGAGCACCTGCACCCCTATGTTTATAGCAGCACTGTTTACAATAGCTAAGCTTTGGAAACAACCCAAATGCCCAAAAATAGATGACTGGATCAAGAAGATGTGGTACATATATACCATGGAATATTACTCAGCATTCAAAAAAGATAAACACATGCAATTTGCAGCAACATGGATGGCACTGGAAGGGATCATGCTCAGCGAAATAAGCCAAAAAGAAAAAGAAAAATACCGGATGGTCTCACTCATAGCAGGAATCTAGAAAACTTAAATAAGGGACCAGGAAAATGAATATAAGAAAGTGAAAATCAAAATCAACAAAAAAACTATGAACCAGAGACACTTTTTGGGGGGTGGGGGGCGGGAGGGGAAGGATTGGGGTCAGAATGGGGCGTTTGCAATTGTATGGGGGAATATAAAAATAAAATTTAATAAAAAAAAAAAAATAAATAAAAAAATTAAAAAAAAAAAAAAAAAAAAAAAACATTATATGCCTTTCTGTTGATAAAAATATATTCTTACAAAAAGAAAGAAAACAATCACAGAACATTCTGCATTATCTTTAGCAAAAATAGGGTCTTTGATACCATTTACTGGTAGTATTATTGTAGAAGTCACTTAACCTTGCAGACCTTGGTTTCTTTGTTTGTAAGATGATGGGAATCAGATGAGACAGTCTGTAGACCTCTAAGGATTTTAAAACTTCCACAGTTTCTCTTATTTTGGTGTAAGAGGCTTATCTTCCACCAACTGACAAAAATATTTCTATTTTGGATATACATCTTTAGATTTATCACTTATTTTAATCTAGTCCCATATCCGGGCATACTCCTTTGTCTAAAACCTGTATTTTAATTTTTTAAATACAATTTGTCCTTTATAACTCTTTTTCATGTCCCATAAAAATGATGGATAGGGGAAGGTAGATAATGCTACAGATCAATCTTAGATTCTGATAATCTAATAAATGCTTTGAGCACCAATCTTGCAGTTTATGACCTCTTGCCAATTGATTTATGGCCTTGTAGTAAATTTTCTCTCCCACTTATCCAATATTTATTGGAACATCTTGTTCTTAACAGACAAAGTACTGTACAAAACATCTGTCAAAACAAAAAGCAATTCAATTAAATATTTTTTACTTCCAAATCTATTTCTCTGGTTCTCTCCAGCATCCAGATTGCAAAACAACAAACCGTGATACATATAACCTTTGAGCAAGGTTTCAGGAACATGAAGCGTACTTGAAAAATCATTAAAACACAAGTTAACCCGAGAGGAGTGAAGAATTCCTATTTCCTCCTTCTCCTGAGACTTCCCTTAGAAGCTGGAGCCTGCCCATGTTGATGCTGGCTCCCCCAAGGTTCCGAATCTCTTCATCAATAGTGGCCGTGTTACTCATCTTGTCGAGGGCCCCACGATTGGAAAAAATTTCTTCAGAAACAGATTTTATTCACTTGATGAGAACAAACTTATTTATTAACCTAAATATGCATTAACTACCAACTTCCTTGATTAATCTGTGATATTCCATCCTCCCTTTCAGAGTTGATATAATTCCAACCAAAAACAAAGAAAGAAAATTATGTACAATTTCTTTAGGCATTTTGAAATATTGAAATAATGTAAGGGTCTCTCTCATTTAATGTGTTTGAAGGAAATTGTAAGCAAGTATAAACTGAGAATTTTTTTCATTTAGTTAGAGCCTTTTTTTCCTACCATCATGTCCAAAGGAGGAAAAAGGAGCCAAATTCTCTAAGAATTGCTGCAGTGAGAACTCTGGGCTCCTGTTGCAGAGAAGCACACGTCTGGCCTGTGCTTCTTGTGATGTTTCCTTTGTGGAGGCTGAGAAGTGCTCCCACCAGTGTCCTTGACCCTCTTTTTGACCTGCAACCCCCACCCCCAGCTCTACTCTGAAGGTCAGTTCATGGATGATTTGTGTAAGTGGCTTAGTGAGCCCTGAGTCACAATGTGTCCATAGTTTAAATTTCACCAGAATTCAAGGTTCCAATTTTGTTGTTGTTGCCGCTAAATGCTCCCCAAATGGAACATGGATTGGTGACATATTGAAAACATATGTATGTTTACCTCCATGCTTATGTCATTTCCTATAACACCAGGAATTATATGTGAAGAACAGGGAGGTGGGGTGTGAGTAGGGATCTGACAAGCAGAAGCAAAGGCCAAATGTATTTCAGGAGAGAACTTTAGCAGTTCTGATGTTCATGTTAAAACCTGAAATATGTTTTCATCTTAAGGGGAAAGAAAAGCATCCTGTGATAAACACCAGTTGTACCTAGGCATTTGGACTCACAGCCATCTATGGCCTTTCAAGCCCTGGCTGCTAAGGACAGCTAAGAGCCTTCCTTCACTTTCAAATCTTCTCGCCTCAAGCAGCCTTATCATGATATTCCCGTGTTCGCAGGAGTAAGGATAGAAGAGAGAGCTCTTACCAATAGCATCTTGAATGCGTTGCCCTGTGTCATACATAACTTGCTTACAGCCTGAGGGAAGGGTGGCGTGAGCACGGGATGGAATAATAGAGAAGTGGAGTTTTGCAGAAGGTTCACTTTTGTCACTTCTGGCCTGGGTAGATATCTTTAGACTGTATTATAAGTACTGTCTTGAAACTTTTGCCACTGAAGGCCCAAAATAATTTTTTTTTAAATCTTGCAAACTGTCCTTGGGCATTTAACATAACAGTCCAAAAGTTCCCCTATGCTAAAAAAAAAACAAACTTCACTGAAAGCAAACTATCAAGATCCTTCAAGTAATCCCCAGGCCACCCAAATCCTTCCCAGTGGTGCCAATTTCCTGAGAAGATCTGAAGCAAAAGTTAGGAAGCAGAATGTGCAAGGAGACTTCCAACTCCTAGCACTGAGCATTGCATATCAATGGTGCTGGGGATGACTTCCATTAGAGTCTGCATTCCCCACTGAGTAGACAGGTGGAAAAATTTAACCTCATGGAGGCTGTTGATCTGGCCACTTTGAATTATTACTCCTAGTTTGCTTAAATTTAATCTTGCCACATTGACCCCCAACCAATAATAATAAGAAATGGCTGGAAAACCATGGCATGATGCTGCTTTAGCAAAATGATGAAATGTGTAACATTTATCTGCTTTTCTGCTTGCCCTACCCTTTCCTGTTGTGGCCGTCTGAGCCCATGATTGGTTACTAGTCCTTGGACACTGTACTGAAGCTCACATCCAGGCATGGCCTTTGAGGGTGCTCTTCCTGGGAGGTGTGGCTTGTTTAACCTTCAAGGTAAAGGATAGTAGGTTGGAGGGAGCATTGCAGGCATCCTCAGACCCTGGACACCTTGCTTGGCCCTGAAATCACACCTGGGCTACCTAAGTTCATCCTGTATGGACATTTTGGCTCTTCTTTGAGGGAGAATATTTTTTTCTATAGAAGGATCTCAGGGTGGGAAGGCTGAGGCCCTGCTGGGAGTTTCCTGTGTTGGCTGACAAATGTGTCTGTCAGCTCCTGAAGAAAGGGGCACCCCATAACCTGACCTTGCTCTTCTCCTCTTACCTTTTGGACTGCTCCTTCATGGGCTCCTCACTTTCCTTTCACTTCAACAATGGACTTCTTTCAGCCCTGGCCCCTTCTCTTTGCCATTCCCCTCTCGAGGAGCTTGTCTATTCACATGGTTTCATTAGCACTTCTTAGCAGATGATGTGCACGTCGACCTTTTCAGCCATGACCCTTTCCTGTGCCCCAGACTGCATTTCCAGCCGCTGACAGGACATCTCCACTGACTGCTCCTATGGCTCCTGAGCCTCCGTGTGCCCAAAGCAGCGCTTTCCTCCTGCTTATTCCCTTAAAGATGTGAAGGTGCCTCATGTGTGTGTCCATTTCAGTCAGGGCTTCTACCAGCTGGAAACTCTGGAGCCTGTTGCCAAAAACCTGTTGAAGGCCGTTACATGTCAGATAGCATGCCTGTGCTTGAGGTAGAGAGATCAATAAAAGTCACTGGGACACCTTAAGGCACTCTGCCTAGAATTGTCTGTGCACCTCTCCTGTCTCTAGACCACCACTAGAGCAGAGAGAGGTGCTGCTTGCTATGCACAGTAGCATTTAATAAATACCTCTTCATGGGGAGGATCTTAGTCTTCGCTGTCCTTGACTTTCCTCTCCATCCCTGCTGCCTCATCTTGGTGCAGTCCAACTTCACTCACACCTAGATTACTGAAACTGTCTCCTTTCTATCTTCTTGATTGTGAGTTTTCTCCATCACCCGCTAATCTTCCCCAGGTACTACTCTCTCCAGTTTACTCCAGTTCTCAAGGAAAAACAATGCATCCTTTCCCTTTTGCCTTATTTCAACACAGTGGGTAGTGCATGGGCTCTTATTCATCAGACTCATTGGACTAGAATTTCATCTTCTGTGTTGCCTTTGGGAAGATAGTTAACTCCCTGTGCCTCCATTTCCTCATCTGTACAATGAGGATAATAGTAACTGCCTTATAGAGTTAGAAGGACAGGATGAGTTCATATAGACAAAAATGAGAGAGAGCGCTGAATCATTATTTTCTATCGCTTCCAAGTAGAAAGGAAACCTGTTTCTCACAGGCTGGGAGACTTCTGTCTGTGTTTTCCATAATGACATCCTGACTAAGACACTGGCTTTTCAGGGTATGTAGCTCCCACTCAACTATCAGACCCAGCTCAGGTCCTCGACCTGTACAAAATGTTCACAGCTTCCCTATGTCCCCAGTGACCGCTCTGGCATCTGGGCTTAGATCACAGATATAATCCAGACTATTAAAGAACGTGCACTCTAGAAATCCTTCAAGTAGTTAATATACTACCCTTCCTTCAAGCAGATGAAGACACTGTTTGACAGGTTAAAACTGGCAACATTTAATGTGAAAACATTATTACCTTCTGCTGGGGAACAACCTCCTCCCTGCCATTTGCACCGTCTGTGATCTGGGGTTGGCCAACTTACTCTGTAGATGACAAAGAGTAGTTATTTAGGCCAGGTAGGTTGTAAGCTTACAGCTTAGTTTTCAGCTGCTCAAGTCTGTCATTGTAGTGAGAACGCAGTCAGAGGCAGTATGTGGCTATTCTGGCAAAACTTTCTTTATGAAACAGGTGATGGGCCTATGGGTTGTCGTTGACCAATTCTGCTTTAGATAAGAGCCCCAAATTTTCCTCCCCGGAACAGTTTATTTCCTCGTTGCTTGGAGTCCTGTCAGCCTCAGCAAATGTCTAAGTGGCCATGGGAGCATGGGTTAAGGTGAGCAAATGTTCCTGTCTGACAGTTTTGTTCATGAGATCAGCCAGAATCCTGGAGGACAGAACCCAGGGGGCTGAAGATGATTAAGCAAGAGGAAACCAGAGTTTCTTCTCATCCCATTCTTCCTCCCTAACCTGCAGTCCACCCATGTTGCCCTCAGCCCTAGTCTCAGAGGTAAATAAATATACATTTTACAGTCACTTCAGACAGGTTTTTATTATTAAGAAAGGAAATTAAAAATCTCTAAGTGTGGATAATATGGAGTTTGCTAGACAATTTGACAATAGGAAATTTGAAAAATTCAAGACTCCAAGCTCCTCCACTGAAGTGCCTTTGACCTGTAATCTGCCTGCACTGGGCTGGCTTCAGGGTGTGGTGGTGTAGCCTTGACCATGCTCTTAGTGACCTGGGGTTTCTCTGTCTCCTGGGTCACTTTGCTCAATACAGATTTGGCATTAGTGAGGCTCCCCTCCTGACCTCCTTCTCTCCTTTGCCTTCCTAGAGGTTTGGTGGGAAAGATATTCAGCTCCCCGAAGAAATTCCCACTCACCAAGCCCTGGGTTACCCTGTCTTAATGTCTTACCAAGTCTTCCTTTCAGGGAGACAGAAACATCTCTCTGGGACTGCCTGCTTACATTCTCCATAACCCCATTGGCTGCCCACAGGGGAGTCATTGTAATTTAAATCGATGGGTACTTGAGAGAAGGTGAAGTATTTGCCCTCCCCTCTGCTAGCACTTGACATTTGAACACTGGACAGTGAAAGGTGACTGTGTTTATTTATTGATCTATTATGGTTTAATGTTAAAAGGGGTTCTTGCCAAGAACTGAAAGAAAGCTTTTTTTTAAATTTTTTTTGGATTAAAACTTTAAGTACAAATTGCTTTGATACCAGTCAATATTTGAGAAGAATTCAGTGAAAGCTATATTCATTTGCTATTGCATACATTCTCCAGTATTTCTGACATCTGGTCTTAATATTCAAAAGTCTTTGTTTCATGTACTTTTGATAGACAACATATTTTTTGTGGAGCATTTTGTTATTAGACTCTGTGAAATGTTGATATTAATTTGAGCTGCCCTGGTCTTCATGGAACACAAGGCCAGTGTGAAACTATCCTTGGGAGCATCTTTAGGGGACTATTTTTGGGATCATGCAACATATTTTGACATCCTTCCAAAGGCATCTGGTTTTGTTCTGTGGAAACATTGCATGTGCTCTTAACCCCTGAGTAGGGTTGCTGTTCACGTCAAATTTCCCCAACCAGTATGTTGGGTTCTGTCCCTTTAGACAGGACAGAAGGACAGGGGTCAGGATTTATCAAGTGGATTTATCTCCACTTGATGTTCCTGGATCCAAAGGAATTGAAGGGCTCTGTGAGTAGAGTGAATTGTATTTGATGGTTCTTTCAACCCTCTCTGGATCTGATGAACTTTTTGGAAGTTGAGGCCTATCTTACCAAAGTGAGATTTGCAAGTAGGCTGGCCCATGCTTGCCATAGAAGACAAGCTGCTGTCCTGACTTGGCCAGGCCTGTTTGCATGTGGGCGAACCCCACCTAGTCACATGCAGAGTGATGGGCACTGTGAGCATCAAAGGCTTGGAGGGAAAAAAAAGTGCCGATGGAAGCAAAAGTTAGGTTCATGTGTGGTGGTGGTACAGTTTCAGTGGAAGAACTTGCAGTGAGGAAATGTGGTAATGTTGAAGCAAGGGGATCTTCTGAGATCTGCATGGTTCGAGACCTGGCTAAGGTCATAGCAAGTTAGCAGTACCAGCAGGACTAGATCATGGGTCCAGGCTGGGGAAACACATTTAAACATCTCCTGGGAATGGAACAGAAACTTGTCTTCACTTATCAGAAATGTTGATTTCTGTTTGCACATATTTCATGTATTTTTCTTTTAATTAATAAAGTATCGGTAAAATTTTCTCACATAGATTCCTTAGACTAGTGGAGAGGAACTAAACCCAGCACATTAAGGACCTTAGGGATTCAGTGGTGTATGCTTTTCTTCAGAGTAGCTCCTCAAAACTCTTCCCTTCTCTTTCTTTTCTTCAGGACACCTGTCCATTTCATCTGATCAGTCTTAGTACAGGAAAACTGAGCAAGATACTAGATGTCAGAGACAGTTTTGCATTTGGGCTTATGGCGTCTAATGTTTGCACATAGGTGCCTCTAATTGTGGAAAGGAGATGTGCTCAATTATTTGGGATCCACTGCATTTACAAATGGGTGTATCCAGAGGCAGGGTTAAAGCACACAATTAGTGATAAAACAAATCACAGTGTCACATGGAAGATGGAAGGAAGAGTGAGTGAGGGGAACCTGGCCCGAATAACCCCTTAATATTCCAAATATAAATACCATCTGACTCAGATCTCCTCAAGGATTATTGAGGTCATTTTTAATGGCATATCTTTTTCAGTGGCATATCTTTGTCGTTAATAAAATAATAAGTTGGGGGAAAAGGCTATAATTTCCCAGCAAATTTAAATTTTCTCAGTGACCATGTCCTTTTCTTCCATAGGTCTAGAAGGATCTCCTGGGAATAAAATGGAAAAAACATATTTCTGTAAGTTGATGTTTTTAGGGATCTGGTTTGGATCTACAGTGTTGCTCTCTTGAGGGGCAGGATACAGCCAGGGTACTCGGGGTCCATTCTGCTTCTACCACTTGGTAGCAGTGTAGCTTTAGACAAGCCATGCAACCTTCTGAATTTTAGTTTTCACGTCTGTGACGTGGTGTCAATAATACAAACCGAAAGGGCTGTTGTGAAGGCAAAGTGTGGAAATTGGTGTCCAGCACCTGCCTGCATTCAGCACTCAGAAATACTGGTTCCCTTCCCTCTGCAGAGAGCCCTGAGATGGGAACCTCCATCTCACGAGGCTGCAGCCCCATTCTCTTTTTACAAGCTGCCTGGGTAAGCATTCCGGGATCCTGACCTTCCCTGGAAACCGATGAGTGCTTGCTTAAAGGTACATGATGTGCTTCAGGTGGCATTACTTGTTAGAGACATAGCTTTCCTCAAGAGGAATTTTTGAATTTCCTTCACTTGAGAAATGCTATTTCACAGTCCCTCAGTAGATGTCAGCAGCACAGCAAATATCTCTGTGCCACAGAGGAAGTAGCTTGGTTTAAAAACAACTTTTCTGATTAAAAAAATAAAAACTCAGTGTTCCCCTTTGCATTTCTCTTCACAAGTTCCACAACCAAAATGGTGAGATCTACTGGCCTCAAAGTAGATTCTTGAGGGGATTACCAAGGGCCCATTTGCAATTTAAAGATGACCTTTTATTCTTGGTAATGAAAACACCATCCCAGAGAAGTTTAGGGATTATAGCAACCTTTTTAGAATTTTCTGCAAGTTTATCTTGCATTTAGCCTCCAGGCAAGAGTGAAATAATAGAAGAAGTCCAATATTTTGCTTCTTCCTGTGAAGTAAATCAAAACCGTGGGAATGTTTTACCCTAATTTAATTTACCGCTGTCTCCTCAAATATATCTTTTATTGTATTCAATTAACCCCCTGATTGCGACCACAGACAACTGCATTGAGGTCAAGGAATAAGCTTTGTCAAAAGAAGGGAATGATTTGAATTTGTGGTTAAGTATTATTTGGACATTGATATCGACTCAGGGTTTAACTTGTGACATTTAATCTATAAGCTGACTCCTTCCCACCCTCCATCCTTGCCTGTACCACCCACAAGTGTGACATGAGCTAGGTCAGTCCTGCAAAGATGCAGGGCTGCCTGTAAACTTACACACTCTTTGGTTCCTAAAAATGTGTAATTTTTTTTTGCTGTCACTCTTGGTTTCACATTAGGTTGGCTTTTGAATTTTTAGATTTAACTTGCTTCTGTGTCTCATTGCTTTCTGTGGACTTCAATCTATAGTGGTTTCCTGCTATTCCTATCATGACCTGCTTTATGGTTGGAGGGATATAGATCATGCCCAAGGTTTGAGAACATAGAGCTGCTCTCTTTAGGTAGGAGTCCCCATCACTAGAAGTATCTTTTCATCAGTGGTTTCTGCACATTGAGAAGCAAACAACACATAGGGTGACCAATCATGCCAGCTTACCAGGGACGATTCTGGTTTGAGCACTGAAAGTCCCATGTTCTGGGCAAATCAGCATGCTTGGTCACATCACCTAAGTTTTCCATTCCCAGAGATCCCAGTTTCAGAAAGCATTGGGCATTTTAAAAACTTCTCAGTTGATTTTAATATGCAACCAAGATTTAAAACCATTGACCTTGAGGCCAAATGCCCACGATCACAGATGCTAAAGAAGGGACTCTTAGGTAAGCTGTAAGATGCTGGTGGATTTGCAGGTTTTTTTGACCAGGGGTTGTCTAATGGTTTCTAATATAACAAGCCACTTTGTTCTTGTATAGGATAGGGCTGGGATTAGGGTGAGGCAAGTGGGACACTTGCTTTGTGCGCAAAAATTGAAACCATAGTGACCAACATAGATAATATTTAATGCAATATTAAAAAATCAACATTAATGCAAAAAAACCCATGCTGGACAAAACATCAAACCTTTGAATAAAGAGAACACTAGTAACTGCCATTTAGAGCCTGGTGGGATCCTGAGGCAAAAAGAAAATAACTAATACTGATCCAGTAGGTTCACAGATGACCAGTGTGATTTCATCCCCACTGTCTTCAGAAGGAGTAGGATTCCTGGAAGGAAGTGATGATGTTGGGTCTGAGTGAGTGGAATTCATGAGGACCCTGCAAGGGGAGCTGGAATCTGTGGACTTACCCCATGAGCAGGACAGGAGACAAGGCCTATTGAGGCAGTGCTAGGTGATGTGTAGGTTTCAGCTGATTAAACTCCTGAAGTCTTTTTGGTTAGAAAGCAAAAAACTGTGTTTCTCCATTTCCAGGATTAAAATTAAGCAAAACCAGAATATTATTATTATTATTGGTAAATAGATTGGGGAATAGATAGTTCAAAAAC
Organism: Talpa occidentalis; assembly: GCF_014898055.3. NCBI lineage: Eukaryota > Metazoa > Chordata > Mammalia > Eulipotyphla > Talpidae > Talpa > Talpa occidentalis. The sequence goes on from NW_023601104.1 coordinate 24,203,652, forward strand.
CTGTCTTAGGCAGGCTTTTGGTGAAGAGGGAAACAGAGGGATCCAAGATGGGGAATGGCAGTGCCAACAGCAGGAAAGAAAGACTTACCAATAGTTGGCTTATGATGCTAGGAGCCCCTTTGGTTTAAGAGTCTCCAGAAGACCACTCTTCTGTCCTCCTGTTAGGTTGGATCAGGAACTACAGAAAACCTATTTGTGTTGATTTTTTAATGAAAAGGTAAGAATAGACAAACATATTATTATTTGTGCAAAGTGGTTTAGTAAAAGAGGGTCTGTTTTGGATTTAGAAAACTCGATTTCAATCCCAGGGCTACCCCTGGCTAGTTGTAGTACCTTGGGCAAGTCACTGAGCTTCATAGAGACTTCCCAGTTCATAAGTTAGGGACAGTAGAATTTACCCTGTTGGTTTTAAAAATATTCATGAGATTCAATTGGGTTAACATTTGTGAAGGTGCTACATAGGTATAAAGAGTCCCCAAATAAAAGTCATGACTGTTAGTTATTATTTGCTTCCTTCTCATAGCCCATGCTCTTACTATTTAATTAGTCCAGTATATTTCTTAGAACCTGCCAAATGCTGTGAAGCAGATAAAGCATTTTCTCTCTACATGTCAAAACTACAAGGCATGGGAGAAAGGGACACTAATAGAGAGGCAAGCAGGACAGGAGCTATTCCTTCTCACTGGGGGAATCCTAGCAGAGCGCCTGTGCAGTAACACTGAGGTGAGGCAGTGTGAACAGCTGGACATCTGCAGAGTGAGCTGGGCGATTGGGAAGGTATTTCAGCTGGAGGCATACAGCTGGGAATTTGTTGGAGCATATGGGGAGAATGGAGTCATTTCTTTGGTTGGACTATGAGGTGTGTGAGAGGAAGAGGGGCAAAGGATGGAAAGAGTGCTAGATTGGTTGGGTGTAGGGGTCTGATCTTGGGGAAGGGAAGGATAGACCTAGGAGAAGGACCAATAATGTAATCCAGTTGGTGAGAGGACAGGACATGTGGGAACCTTAAAGAAATTGAGTGGCACTGCGGTGTTCAGGGACTAATGCTGAGTCCCAAAGCCAGGCAAAGGAGCTCAACTTCCACCTCGGGGCACTGGGGCCTGTTGATGGGTTTAGTTGTGGGAGCCTTGCGTAGATTTGTCTTTTGGAAAGGAAACTTTGAGTAGGATGAGGATATCCTGGGTTGGAGGAATTGTATGGAACCATGGAACTTTCCAGGTCAGAGACAACGGTGGTTAGGCTCAGGGCAGGAATACTAGAGCTGGATTCCAGGGAGGCCTTGTTTTGGTATTGGGGTGAGCAGAGGAAAAAGCCAGAGGTTGACGCCTACTGAATTTATTCTTAGGCCTCTTGCTAAAGCATTTTCTTTGAGGATTTTAGATCCATTTAAAATGAATTTGCTGTTACTTACAAACCTAACTAGTCTTCAAAATGCACATGTAATCTAACCCCCCACCCCACTGTGATTTTGCTACTGGCTGGTCTTAGTGTTGGATACTTTGACACTTTTTGCTATTAGTGCTATGGCAGGGATGTTGGAGAACAATTCCCAGCCTCCTTGAGGTTGATGAAGAAGCTGAGTCTCTTCTAGTATAAGAAGTGCATTTAGGGCCTCCCCTGGTGGCGCAGAGGTTGAGCGCTGGGCTGCAAGGCTGGTTAGTCCCAGGCCGCCAGCAAGGGTCCCACAAAAAAAAAAAAAAAAAAAAAAAAAAAAAAGTGCATTTAAACTCACAGAGCTTAAGGTCAGCAAAAATGAAAAGCTGGGGCTGGAGGTATTCACTCATCAGGATGTGTGTGTGTGTGTGTGTGTGTGTGTGTGTGTGTGTGTGTGTTCTCATCTTCCTTGGTCTCCTATAGGCGCTGTCCATGGAAGACCCCATCTTGCGTCACTCTCCACCCTGTCCCTGGCCCAAGATGTCTGTCTGCATTAGAAGCTGATTTTGGGGCATCTCTGGTAGCTCTCAATAGGGTTGACAGCCTTGCACAGTGCACAACACTACAGAGCAGCCATTGCTCACTTCGGCACTGCTTTGCTCTGGAAAATGTTCCCGGATCACGTGTGCCTGGGAAATGTTGTGCACTATCTGTCTCCCTCCTGGAGATTCAGAGAGTCACATTATTCATGCACATACTAAATAACCTGAGACAATGCTTATTTGGCTTAGTTTAACCTCATCTCTCCCAAATTAATATTTCTGTAAAATCTTTAAAGAAAAAAAATCACATGATGATATTACCATCCCAGGGAATTGCCTTCTGTAGACTTGTAGGGAAATGAATGTCTCTAGGTGATTTTAACATGTAGCCATGTTAAAGCCTTGCTATTCAAAGTGTGGTCTGTGGACCAACAGCCTCAGAATCACTTGGAAGCTGGCTATAAATGCAGAATTATGAGCCCCCTGCAGAACTACTGCGTTCAAGCCTGCATTTTACAAATTCTCAGGTGATCTATATGCACATTTAAGTCCGAGGAACACTGTTTTATAAGTCATAGTGCTGGGCATTGACTGGACATTAGAATTAACTGGGAAACGTTCAGAAATCCTGATGCCTGGGTGCTGGCCCAGTGATTCTAGGGGTTAAGGCCTGGGAAATGGAATTATTTTGTGTGTGGTAAAATACATGTAACATAGCATTTACCATTTTAACTATGTTTAAGTGTACAGCTCAGTAGTTCTCAGTCTATTTACAATGTTGTGCAGCCATCACAGTTATGCATTTCCAGAACCTTATCATCTCTGACAGAAACTCTGCATCCATAAAACAAAAACGGTTATGGTATTTTAAAAAGCCGATTCAAAATTCAGTAAAGTTTGAGAACCACACACCTAGACCACCTGCTCACTATATTTAGAATGTTTCACCAGAGGCCATGAACCCTTCTAGGGTGAAGTCTGGCTTTGGACCCTGAAAAACCCTTCTTCAACTATAGTCTCTATGACCTTGGCATGTTAATCTCTCTCAGAAGCTATGCTTCATATATATGAATGGGCAATAGTGCTTACCTCTAGGTGTGGCAAACATTTTCTGACTTGTAAATGTCAATCAAAGATCATAATTCTTATGCTATGTTATTTGGAGAGAAAGTTTAGTGTAGTACAGAGAGCATAGGTTTTAGAGTCAGAGAAAACTGAAGAATCCTACCTTTACCACTTATGAATTATATTACATGGACAAGTTATTTTCCCATTCTGAACTTCTGTTTTCTTCTTATCTGTACCATGAGGATAATACTAGCTCATAGTATTATTGTGAGAAAGAAATGAGAAAGTATACATACAGTGACAGGCACATAGTATCTGCTCAATAAATCGTATAATTATTTACATATATAAGATATATCATTATTTCTGTATCATTTGTCATCCAAGAGTGAAGGAATCATAGACTTGTAGCACTGAAATAGTTTTTAAGATGAAAGAAAAAAATTAATAAATGATTGAAACTTTGAAATGCCCCTTTTTATTGCAGTGCAATAGATGAAGCAACTGTAGATGACTCATTGGAGCCTCTGGAATTCAGATATCTGAACTGTTCAAATATCTGCATTCTCAGGTAAGTCAAGTTCTCAGTAAATCAGTTTCCTTATTTGAAAAACAGAGAATTTAAAAATGATTATGTGAATAGGTGTGTGAATCTGAACACAGAAATTTTTTCAGCTCTCCTGTTTTTCAGGAATCTATTAAGGCTTTGTTCATTCCACAGTCTCTTGTTTTGCTAAACCACCAAGCTGCCAGAGGCTAGGAGAAGAGCCCTTTCTGTCTCTCCCTCCTCCCTTCCCCCCATGTGGCTAACACCATTGGTAATAATCATCTTGTTCCCACAGATATCCATTAAATAAAAAATTCTTTTCAGCACCCTCTTCATTTACTCTGAACTCTCAACCAAGTAAAGATCTTTCCTAAACCGGGATCAATTTTGTTTGGGCTAAGATGATTCTGGTAATATATACACCGTCTGAGCCTCCTGGAGGAAATGTCAGCATGTTACTAATACTATTCAAAATATATACTGTCACATGTATTTTCCAATTCATAATAGTATCTGTCAGTTTATTAAATTGCTGTTTGGCACATGGGATTGTATTTGTATTCCCCATGCGTATTTTTACTATATTGTAGTCAGGATGAATTATGCTTCAAGATTTGTACATACTTTTTGTTCTAGATGGTCTCGCTTTGATTTTATCATCAAATTAATTTTGGTTACCAGATTAAACTAAAAGTTATTTTTTAAAAAAACTGGATATTTTGAACTGAATATCAGTAATTTAAAATTGAATAGGCTAAAATTTCTATTTTGTCGGTAGAGATTTTGTACATAAGATATCAATGAAAAATGAAATACATGGAGTCACATTACCAAAAATAATTCAAAATTTTGTGTGTGGAGAAGTAAATTCTATGGGGTCCAGGGTGATGAGATCAAGAAGGGCTAAACTCTTAGGCCACATATTGGCGCTTTGCCCTGTGAACCAGGGTTCACAAACCTGAATACCTACTGAATACCTACCTACATTACTGCCCGGCAGTAATAGATGAAGCAATAGTGAATGAAGAGAAGTGGCATCGTTGATTGTATTTTCCAAATTTGACATAAGTTACTTAAGATATATGTAAGAAAAAAGAGTCATGTCTACAAGAACTGTGACTTCAATTTTTTCTTTAAATGTGGTCTTTGTGAATCCTTTATTCTATTCTTTGTAGAACCAAGAGAAGTATTCCTACGCAATAAGAAAATAACAGTGTACCTGGGATCATATATGGCAATTGATTTGCTTCAGTGTCACATAGACTATAGAGAGGGTGGGGACTGTGGCTGACTGCCACCAGGTCTAAGGGCGGGGGCCTGATTCTATTTAGCTCCAATTGCAATTGTTGTTCTGGGAAAACATGAGCTCCACATGGGTAAGTCTGAGTTTTTGAGAACTGTCAGATATATACTTTCTGTGAACTCTCTCATTTTAAATGTTGGCCAAATAACAAATAAAAAAATTGCATGCAAAACACACACGCACATAACATATCTGTAGACTAGATTCCATCTGGAGGCAGCCAGTTTTAGACCATTGCCAATAACTAAAGAGTTTTAATGATGTAAGTGATGTGATCCATTTACATTTTAAGAAGATTTATTTCTCATAGCATGTTACAAAAAGGGTGCTAATTGGTTAAAGGAGTCTCACTGGATTCCTTATTTTTAAAGTATTTAACAAATAATCATATAGTGCTATGTGCCCAAGACAGTTTAAAATGCTTTGCAAACATTAACTCCTTTAATAGACATGTATGGTCTATACTATTACTATTCACATTTTATAGATGAGAACTGAAGCACAAGGTCACAAAGCTGGTAAAGGACAGAACTGGGTTTTGAACTCAGTCCAGAATGAGGCATTTAACTTCTGTGCCGTGTTGCCTGTTAATCGTAACTAAAACTTGTTAATATGCTGTCAGGAGGAAGCAAGGGAGGAAGAGACAGATAGAGAGAGTGGGGAGGGGGAGTGGGGGGGAATATATTTTTTGGGTATAATTATATTCTGATTGTGGTTGAGGAAAACAGAGAAAAAGGAATCTTTGTTCGTTAAATAGTGTAACTAAAGGACAAGAAATTTCTCTGGAAAAATCCAATTTGTTGGACAAAAAGAATAAATATCCAGCCTGTGAGGATGCTGTAAGAAGGGAGAATGAAAGTCCTAAAGTTTTCCCAGATCTGGTGCCTCTGTCTTGGTAGATAGAGAGAGCCCCGTGCTGGTGGTGTGTGCCAGGTGGGTGCCGGGTGGTGATGGGGCGGGTGGTAGAAATCACCCCTCCCTTAGGTTTCTGCAGGAAAGTGTTGCAAATGCCTGGGGGCTCTGGAGCCAGTTTCTCTTCAGTACTTGCCTGCCCCAGCACTGATGACTGACCTCTCTCTCTGCTCATACCCTGAGGCAGATGGAATGTCCACATTCCTGGGAGCCATAGAGGGAGATAACTAAACGCAATATGTGACCTGGGGTAGGATCCTGCACCAGAAAAAGACAATTGGTGGGATATATGATGAAACTTGAGTTAAGTCTATAGTGTGGATAGTAATATTTCGGCAATGTTAATATTCTGATCCTATCATTGTAGTGTGATTATGTAAGATATTAACATTTGGGGGTGCTGGATGAAGGGTATATGAGAATTTTTGTACTATTTCTGGGACTAAATTGAAAAGTAAAAAAAATAAAAAGGCAAAATAAGGGGGAATCAGAATTATGCTTTCTTCCTAGGGTTGGGGACCAGCTGTTCTCAGGTAGCAGGCCTCTGGGAGGTTCTGCTGTGGCTGGGCCCTGAACTCCACTTGGAGAATTGCACATGCTGTGCTGGTACCCTGATTTTCCCAAAGGACTTCACCTGATTTAATTTGCATGTTGATCAAGTCTATTAGAAGGATCCACCCTTGGATTGTGTGGTAGAAGCAGGAGGGACAGGTACAGGGGGGACTTTGGAGCTAGACATGAAAGCTTAGGTGGAATGGGTGAAACTCAAATTGTATCTGGTTTGGTTGGGTAATGCAGTGAATATTCCATAATTAAATAACAGAGAAACCACAATCAGAGTGCAAATTTACAGTGAATTCAAATACAAGGAAATATACTTAACACTAAACAAATAAATTAGATATAATCTAAAATTTCTTCCATGATTCAGAAGGCCTTCAGGATTTTGCAGGATCAACATACCAGGCATCGTGGGCATTGTTGCTACACAGAAGTCTTGGCTTTCATCCTTCTTTACAAGAAACAGTGTCAGTTCTCATCAGCTTGCCGTCTCTTTCATATGAAAGTGTTTCATAAAGCAAAAATTCCATCTGGGGACATCACAAACAGTTGAAGACAATAATGCTAATTACAAAGGAGATGATAATGACAGAAAAAAGTCACCATTAAACCTTGGTTTTTATAATTTAGGAGAATTTGCATACTTTAACATTAGGAGCATGGATTGGAGCATCTGTACATTAGGAGCATGGATTGGAGACAAAAAGATTGTAAAGCTCCAAACCAAGGAGGATACATTAAGCCATGAGACCTCTTCCTACTTACCTTAGCTTGGGCGTCAGCGGACATGCCCTCCTGACACAGGGATGAGGTCTCTGGGAAACATGCCTCAATCAGTGTCCAGGAGTCTGGTTCAAGCAAAGCAGTATCTCCTCTTGGACAAGAGTGAGGAGAACGTGGCGGGGGGGGGGGGGGCGTGGAGAGAGAGAGAGAGAGAGAGAGAGAGCGCGCGAGTGCGCGCGAGCTTTCTTTCACAATCTTGAAACTCTAAATATGTACTTTTACTGCAACTCCCCTGTGGGGTAGTTTGTTCTTCATTTGTATTATTTGCAGTTTGTCTGTTCTTGCTAATTTTTCAACCCACAGCTCTTGGGTTTGCTTGGCCATAGATTAATAGGCAGAATGCCAGGTGGGATGAGTATCTTTGATTCTATCAGCTGTGACCAAGGAAGGGCATGGGCACATGAGTCCAAATTACTTTAGAAAATGTTAAAATTCACCTTCTTCTATCTCGGAGGCTCTCTTTCTAGAAAAAGTGCTCTCAACTTCTTGCTTTGGAGCCCTTTTTAAAGTAGGATCCCCTCTGGATGGTGGATTTCCTTTTTGTTATTCATTATAGTCCTTTCAAACTGAATTAAATCATCCTGTCTTTGGATTTTTGTTTGTTCAGGGAACTTAAATTTATTTTACCAAACCATTCTCTGGCATTTACGGGGTCTTTTTCCCACTAGAGTGAGACTGAAGCACCCTTGGAGCACACATGTAATGTAACCCCTCTCCCAGGCTTTCCCACTTTAAGTACAAATTAAGTCCCATAAATGTCAATAACTCTGAGTTTTTGTTCTCTCTCCCCCACATGCTTATAAGAGTCCTCCAGTCTCCTACAAAGAATCTCCAAGTATTTCTGTGACATTACAAAGAGGAGCCCCCTGTGGGGTCACAAACAGTTGGCAATCTGTCATCACCATGTGGCTTCTATCCCAGACCTTCCCTTTCTGCCCCGCAGTCTGCACTGTGGTGGCAACACCAATCTCTGTGCCCAGAGAGGATTCTGCTCTAAGCAGCGTTCACAGGGGTAATAGACCTTTCCTTGGCTCTGTGCTACCTTTGTCACATGGGCCACAAAGTGGCCCTGCTTTGCTGTGTCTCATAAAGTTCCTTCAACAACAGCTTCTTTTCTTTCTCCATCTGGTGAAACAACAAATATTTCTTCCTTCTTCCACATGCCAAGCCAGAAATCTCCAAACACATCACCTCAGAATAGTCACCTCCAGGGACTTCTGTCTCACCAGTACCAAAAAAGGCAAACTCAGAATTCCCATTTGGATGACCTAGAAAACGCTACTATATAATCAGTGAGGGGGGCCCTTAAATGTAGAGATTCTTGAGCTGGAGTTTGAGAAGTGGTGAAGTTGTATTTTTTATTGACTTGGAAACCAAAGATCAAACAAAATGAAGTTTGTCTTTATTTTTGGAACACACTAAAAGTCCTTTTAGTTAATTGTATCCTTCTTATTATTCTTTTTTTATTGTGATAAAATATATATAGCACAAAACTTACCATTTTAACCATTTTTCAGCGTACAATTTGGTCACATGAAGTACATTCATACTATTGTACAACCATCACCAACATCCGTCTCCAGAACTTTTTTCATCTTTCCAAACTGAAATGCTATATCAATTAAACAATAACTCCCCTCTCTAGTCTCCCCGTCCCAGGCAACCACCATTCTACTCTGTCTCTATGAATTGGACTACTCTGGGTACTTCATATAAATGAATCAGAATAATATTCGTCCTTTTGTGACTGGCCTATTTCATCTAGCATAATGTCTTCAAGGTTCGTCCATGTTGTGGATGTCAGAATTTCTTTCTTTTTAAGGCCGTGTAATAGTCTGTTGCATGAATGTACCACATTTTGTTCTTCTACTCCTTCATGTGGGTAGCTTCCACCTTTTGCTTGTTGTGAATTACACCTATAATTTTACATTGTCTCATAGCAGCATTAAAAAAGTAAAAAGAAACAGGTGAAATTAATTTTAAAAATGTATTTTATTTTACCTAATATATTCAAAATTTTATCTTAACATATAATTAATATAAACATCAATAAGATCTGTTAAACTATTGTTCTACGTGAAGTCATGAAGTCCTTGCTATCTTATGTGTATTCTCCATTTATAGCACAAGCCCTTTGGAAGAGGCACATTTGAGGTACTCGATGGCCATGTGTGACTGTGGCTTATCTACTGGTCATATCTGACTCATCATAATGTAGAGTTTGGGTAGCCTAACAGTACTCTTTCCATGTCCTTGGATTTTCTCTGCCTGAGAGAACCAGTGTCTCAAATTAATCTTTGGCAAAGTATGGATTGTAGTCAGTTCTCAGCTGATTTCTCAGGCAAGTGCCTTGTCCCCAAATTTCTGTGGCTCCAAATGTTTTAGCTCTATATTCAAGTAGTGGAGTTATTTCAAAAATGAGAGAGATTGACTTGCATGCTCTTCAGACAGAGGGATACAAGATCTCACTTGTATACTTATGTACTCAACACATTCAAAGCACAAACGCATTTTATTTATATGTGATTCAACATGCCAATTCTATTTCATATGGATATGTGTAAGCATCTGAAAATAATAAGCATCTGAAAAAATAGCTGCACCACAATCATTTGTTTATTCATGGATTCAACATGATGTGTTGAGAGCCCTTCATGGGCCGAGCACACGCTAGGCACTGGGGCCTGGAAAGGGGCAGTGCTCCATTCTCAATGACATGTACCCAGTTCACATTCTCAAGGGCCTTGTGCTATAGCTTGTGGTCCCTTGCACCTCACCCCTGTCAGCATATTTGACATTGACATGGAAAGGTGACGTCCCATCCGTCTTAGCCTGGGCAAACCTCTGTAGCTCTTCTCTCCCTTCTAAACTGAGAGATAATTCCATTCTCCTTATTATCCACCCCAGTGGAAAAAGAAATATTTACTCTTTGGAACTCCTTGAGTTATTGTGTCATGCACGTCATGTGGGAACCCGGTGGTTTATTTGGACAAATATGAATAAATTGTCACAAAAATTACTAAAAATTGAAGCTCACTAAATGACAGCTGGGGTGGTCAGGGCAGGCTCTCTCCACATCACCCAACTCCCCAAATAGGGGGCCTGGGTTTTATTTCACAAGACCCTTCTTTTTGCAGCTAATGAGGGCCCAAGTGGCATATTATATGTCATGCTACGGGTGGTTCCTCCAGAGAAGTTTAATAATCTACAGTGTAGAGATGCCAGTTGAATCTGAGCCTGATTTCTCCCTGTTGTTTATTCAAAAAACATGTACACGATGCCTCAAAGTGCCCCAGTACCCTCCTTCATACCACTGTTCATATTCACAAACCCATCAGGCAGTCAGAATCTTGAACACAGCAGTCATTCCTGAGCACTGATTTCTCCATGCCACCTTAAAAATTTTTTCAGCTGAAGTAACTTTGGTTTATAAAGTCATGGGGCCTCCCTGGTGGTGCAGGGGGTTAAGTCTTAGCACTATGAAGCTACCAGCAGCCACTGCATCACGAGTTTGATCCCCAGCCAGGGAGCTACCCGCATGGCGCAGCAGACCTCTCCTGTTTCATCCGCTGCTCCCCTCAGCAGTGTATTTCAGTAGATCTGCCTGTTCTGCTCCCCACTCTGTCTCTGGTGAATCCTCTAACACCCCCCCCAAACTTTGGCCTCTACCCCAGCTCTTGTGTGCATAAATGAATAAAATAAATCTTTAAAAAATTATAAAGTGATAAAGGTTTTGGAGCTACAGCATTATAAATCAACATCCGCACATACGACTTTCCGTCCACTACTGTACAACTGACCCTTTACCAGATTTGCTTTCACCCTTCCTCCCTTCCTGTCTGGCAATGACTAGTTTGTTCTTACACTCTTGAGTTTGTTTATTCATTAGTTTTATCTTCCACACATGAATGATAACATGTCGTGCCTGACCTTCTCTGACTTCTTTAGCATAACTCCCTCTACATCCATCCATACTGTTGCAAATGGCAGTATTCACCTTTTTTTTTAATTGCCAAATAATATGCCACATCTTCTTTATTCAATCATCTGCAAATGGGCTCTTAGATTTTTCCCAGCTCTTGGCTATTGTGAATAATGCTGCAGTAAACATGGGGCTGCAGATCTCTTTGAATGAGTATTTTCGTATTTGGTGTCTCCTTTGAAATTGTGCAGCCATATCCCTCATTTCCTTAGGGAAAATTCCTTAAAATTAGTGGATTCTTACTAGAGACCTCACTATAATACAAAGGCTTGTAGTCAATGGATTTCTAGAATTTTTGGTGAGAACTGTGGGTTGGGATGGAGGTTAGTCTCTTTCCGGTCAGGGTAAGAATTTTTGGATTTCAGAATTTATTAGAGGCTGATTTCTTTGTCAGTTCTGGTGCTATTTGGGAAGAGAATTCAGGGCACAGATCCTGGAGATGACCAAATTCATCCCTGCTTTGGTTTCTTCCCACAACCATCAGCCAACTCAGGAAACCAGCCCTGCTTCTCTCTGCCCCTAAGGCAGCACCCACTGTTGCCCACACACAGAGTTGGCCACCCATGAGCTTTTCTTCTACAATTTTCTTTGTTGAGTGTATTTTCCGGTGTTTCTAAAGCCAACTCAAGCATCACCACCTTTGTGAAGCCTCTGTCCCCCACTTCCACCCTATTCTGAACCTTCAGACTCATTTGTGGAATTTGGATCAGCAGACTTTTTCTTTCGCCTCAGTCCTTTCGCCACAGCCCTAAAAAATTAAGGCAGAAAGATGAGGAAGAGAGATTTTGTTTTATTCTGTGTTGAGAAATGTAACTCGTTTATATCCTGAAGCAAGGCATGTTCATCCACAAAAATTCTCCCCTCCCACCCTTTTCTCTTTTAGAAGTGGATTGAACTAATTTCTAACATGCAATTCTGAACCTCTACTGAAAGGTGGTCACTGCAAAAACAGAGCACAGTCTGTGGGTAATGAGACCCTTTTAAAGCATCTCCACATGCTTTTATTATTAGAAAATAATGCCTGCAATGCAATTTTACTTCTGTTACAGTCTGTGGTTCACTGAAGGCATTACTATTACTATCAACCACATTTTTACAGGAAAGGAGCCCAGTTATGGGGTGACTGGGCTCATGGTTATGCAATGCACAGGTGCCAGAACTTCAGCTGGCTGGAGGCAGTGGAGACACAGTTCAGCAGCCTGGCCAAGGCGTGGTGAGATGAGCACAGGCCCCCACACAGTCCTCCAGGTGGGCACAATCTGACATATTCCTCAGATCTCCTCCCTGTCTTTGGTTGGCAAATTGTGCTTTCGTGTAGCAGTGTCTTTCCTTGACATCGATAAAGTTAGTGACTCAGGAGGCACTTCCTTCTATTTCGGGCCAGATGTCTACATAAGCAATGGAGGCTATTGGTTCTTTTGTGTAAGTGGAGGGACATGGGGCATCTTCCTTAGCAAAGGAAAGCAATTTTCAGCATGAATTCTGGAATTTGTTGGGGGATTGATCCACTTTTGACTTTGGGCTATGTGCCTTTCAGGTGTGCAGACTTTGAGTAACTCTCTTCGTCCATTGGAAAATGAAGGGATTGACCTAGGTCACTGCTTTTTAAAATTAAGATCATTCACATACTATAGAATTCACCCTTTGTAAGGAAAGAATTCAGTGGTTTTTTGTATATTCACAAAGCTCACCATTATTTAATTCCAAAGCATTTTCATCACTCCTAAAAGAAACCCTGAACCCTTGACCAGTCGCCCACTGGGTCCACTCCTCCGGACCTTGATATGGATTTGCGTCTCTTACATGTGTCCTGCGATGACATTCTATGATCGTGCTCCTTTGTGTCTGGCTCCTTCACTTAGTATATTCTCAACATTCATTCATGTTGTAGCATTGATCACAACGTTTTCAATTTTCTTTTGAAAAAGAAAACGCTCTAAACAGACAGTGAGTGGACATGGGACACCCCATATAGGAATAGACCAAAGCAGAGCATCATTTCCTGCCTTTTTGAAAGCCCTCTCAGCCTGCTGGCGGCACCTGGAGCACCCGGGCAGAACTTAGGGCTTCATCTAACAGATTTTCAGACTCTGAACCAGACCATCTCTCAAGTGCCTGTAGATACGAAAACCTTGTTCCTCTGAGGGTTTTACTTCTGTTGTCATGTTTGGGGGTTGCTGGATTTGGGGGTTCCTAGGTCTTTGACTATGGCCTGAGAAGAGTCATGTCTATTAGTAGCAGAAGCAAAGTTTAGAGACAGAATTTAGAGACAGAATAAAGAGACACCCAGGGAGAGGTCCCTGTGCAAGCAGAGTTCATTGGAAGAACAACTGTGCGGGAAGGGGCTCTGGTCTCACATGGGGTACAGGAGCAGCTAGTTCCATCCCTTCTTAGAGTCCACTGTGCCGGTGCTCCCAGGGTGCTCCCAGGGTATTGGGTTATTGGTCGAGGCAGCAGGGGTGTAGTTTGGTTTTTTGTTTGTTGGTTGGTTTGTTTGTTTTAGGGCTGTAGTTTTAGCAACCCCTGTAGTAGGCTGGGGCAGGGGAGAGCAGTGGACCTGAGTTGCCATGGTAACAGCCTGCTCCGCCCTTTCCCTTGGGAGGAGGAGAGCATTGGGGCAATTGTTTTATCCTCCAGAGACCTGACAATTTTAAGGAATTTCTCCCCTTTCTGGGTGCTGCTTGCCCTTGGGTTCTATCAACCTCCTTGTAAGTTAGAGTGGGGTCCTGCTTTACTCCCCTCTGGGTGTTTCTTGGCTCTCTCTGGGCTTTATCAGTTCTGGTAAGTATTTCCTGAAGTCATGGGTATTGTTGGCCATTCAATTTTCTTTAGGCATTACCCTCCCTGCCCTAAATGTCTAGCACTTCAAGAATACTGCCGAATATCACCGTACCATTCATTTTTTTACATTAATATTTTTATTTATATTTTGTTTTCAGAGCTGTTTTAAGAAAAATCAAGTGGCTATCATTATCTGGGCAATGAAAAATTCTAATGCATTCTTTTTTTTTTTTAGTAATTTTTTTTCTTTATTTGAATTTTATTTTTATATTCCTCAAACAATTACAACTCCCTTATTTTGACCCCAATCCCTCCTTTCCCACCCCCCACCCCCCCCATAGAGTGTCTCTGGTTCATAGTTGTTTGTTGATTTTGATTTATTCTTTTTCCTGGTCCCTTATTTAAGTTTTCTAGATTCCTGCTATGAGTGAGACCATCGGTATTTTTCTTTTTCTTTCTGGCTTTTTTCGCTGAGCATGATCCCTTCCAGCGCCATCCATGTTGCTGCAAATTGCATGTGTTTATCTTTTTTGAATGCTGAGTAATATTCCATGGTGTATATGTACCACATCTTCTTGATCCAGTCATCTATTTTTGGGCATTTGGGCTGTTTCCAGAGCTTAGCTATTGTAAACAGTGCTGCTATAAACATAGGGGTGCAGGTGCTCTTTGGAATTGATGTTTCTGTGTCCTTTGGGTAAATACCTAGGAGTGGAATTTCTGGATCATATGGAAGCTCTGTGTTTAGTAGGTCCAGAAATCTCCACACAGCTCTCCATAGTGGTTGGACCAGTTTGCACTCCCACCAACAGTGCAGGAGAGTTCCTTTTTCTCCACACCCTCGCCAACATTTGTTGTTGCTAGTTTTTTTAATATGTGCCATTCTCACTGGTGTAAGATGGTATCTCATGGTAGTTTTGATTTGCATTTCCCTGATTACAAGTGATGTTGAACATTTTTTCATATGCCTGTTGGCCATTTGTATTTCCTCTTCAGAGAAGTTTCTTTTTAGCTCTTCTGCCCATTTTTTGACTGGATTATTTTCTTTGTTTTTGTTGAGTCTCATCAGCTCTTTGTAGATTTTTGTGATCAGTCCTTCGTACCATTCATTTTTACCTGAATTAGTTTATAGCACCTCTCTCTGAAACAATTCACAGAGAACAGAAAATTGAGCAAGTTGGATCTGATGGGACAAAAATGTAAGATGTTTTTGTAGCTTTGATGCTGCCTTGGACAGCAGTGTGAAGAATAGGGTACACAGGTGTCCTGGGGGTGGGGGGTGGGTGGGCATCTGGAAATAGGGACACCATTTGAAAAGGAGGGTCTGAAGATACCATAAGAGGCTGCTTTCTAACATTGCTGTGATCTGGACTCCAGTTATGGATTTTTCTGAGAAATGTCCTATCTTTGAGGCCAAAAAAAGGATTGTGTTGTCTGCAGCTGACCGGAGCTCTTCTTTCCCTTGGACAGGATTGCCTTTCTGTGCAAGGGGAGAAAATCCATGTAAATCTCTGTCCAAAGTCAATTATCTGAGATTTGGAGGAGTATGGTCTGCCAACGGAAACTGCAGGTCATTTGTATGTGGCCTGGTATGTGGGACGCCTCAGACTGCTTTTCTGGCTCTTCCCTTCATCCTCATGGGAGACTTCAGGCAGCTGCAGCAGCCTCCTCAGCTGTTATCCACCCCACTGTTCCCCTTAATGGGAGGGAGCTCCTGCTGAGTTGTTGTCAGCCATCTTGATCTTGCGCTGAAGCTCCAGGGGCTGAGCCTCCTTCCTCCTCAAGCTGGTGCTGGATAGTAGTCAGAGGACCCAGTGCTGACCCACAAGACACAGGGCTTTATATAGACTCTGACATCTTTTTTTTAAAGCAACCAATAAGTAATATGCAAGTCCTGTTGTCTCCACGAACCTTAGTTTTCTACTATGTAAAATGATTGATTGACAGGTTAGCTTCCCATCTTGTTCCAAAAATGATATAAGGCAACTTGTGTAAAATGAAGGAGTTAGACCAGATGATTTCTAAGTTATTTCTTTGTTCTCCAGGTTCTAAAAACTTTTCTGCAAAAGCAGGTGCTGGTTTATCATTTAGAGTCTTTTAAATATCCCAACAATATCTCCAGTATATCTGAATAGCTACCTTGTCACTAATCTTAATCCTACTTATGAAGTGGGGCCAGATTCCTACTGATAAATTTAAATTCTTTTTAAAATGCGGGCCAAATAGGGAGGCTATATTAGACGAAAGTAGAATTAGAGATATGAATAACAAATATAATGCATGCTCCATAATGGGAACTTGGACCCAATAAAACCCCAAGGCCAACAACCTAACAGTGGCCATTTTGGTTCTTCTCATACCTTCCATTTACTGTCCTGCAGGCTTCACTCCAGCCTTCACTCCAGTAGTCCTCTCGGGATGCCCTGGCTTGCCCACCGCTTTCTCGCCCTCTTTGCCACTACACCTCATTTCTACTGTGCGTCTGTATCCAAGGAGAAGCTCTTAGAGACCAGTGCTCCTGGCTTCTCTGCTATCCCCAGGCAATAAATTCAGGAAATAATATTGCTGTTGAACATGAAAATAGCATTCAAATTCAAATTGTGCTCCCCCCGCCACCAAGGCCAGGTTTCATATTTGGGTCTCTGGCTCATTATTTAGAGATGAGGGCAACATGGGCAAGATCAGCTTGGATTCTGACAAAGCCCAGCCTCTCTCAAGCTCAGAGCCCCATGTTTATTTTACAACAATTAGAAGCATGCAGGCTCCTTCCCAGACAGGTTAATATATCAGGCCAAGTTGCACAAAGCTCCTACTCACACATGCCTGGTGCACGGACCTCGCACACAGCTTGAAACATTGCCTCGGTAACAGGATAGTGAGAGGCACCTTCCTTGTTTCTCTAGAAATGGTCACCAGCTTCACAAACTGGGGGCAAAGAGATGTGATCATCTTCCATTTGGGAGAACAGCCCCAAGAACTGTGGTCAAACCACCCTCAAGAGCTAATTAAGAAGGGCAGAACAACCTAACACAATTCACCAGCCCTTCCTTACTCCACCTTTAAGCAAAGAGGAAGGAGAAAGGACAGAGATCTCTGGAATTGGGACTCCCCAGTTGAGGCAGATGCCTTGGCTTGTACCTCTTCCCTGCTTTCCTGGTCCCTAAGATAAACATAAGGGGCTGCACCATAATCACATCTAAAGATGAGCTTTGCCTGGAAGGGGGGACTGGCATCCCATTATCCAGCTGGATGACTGCTGAGGCAATAGACTCATATTTTAGGGATCATTTATTTTGTATGTCAAAAGTGGGAAGGTAATATGGGTACATAGTAGGTAAGGCCAGGGTTGCTTCCAAATATCCACCCATACACAGAGCAGTACCCACAACAAAAAAATGTCAATAGTGCCACTTTTGAGGCTCCCCTTGCTTAGGGGAGACCCACTAAACCCCAGGGCTAAGGGAGCCTCTCTGGTCTAGGGGATTCCCCACTTTTGACTCCAGGGGGTACGTGATATGAACGCCTCTTGGGCTAGGGAGGCCTCTGTTGCCTGTGGGATCTTCCACTTTTGGCCCATGGGAGGTGCATAATGTGAAATCCCCAGGGGGTTCTCCCTTGCCTAGAAGGGAGGTCATTACCGGTCTAGGGAGGCCTTCCATCCCTAGAAGGGAGGTCGTTACTCCTTGGAAGACCTTTATAATTGTAGCCTACCCTCATGTACATAATTATGTGCTAGTGTACCTGCTGCTATTCTGTGCTGTGTGTGCTCTTGTGCAAAATTTTTGGGTTGTGGCCCATATCCCTAGGACTCAATGCTCCTATTTTTATACCAGGCATTATAGCTTATGAAATGTGTGACCCCACATAGCACCTCTGAAAAGATAGCTGCCCTACTACAATTAAGAAAAAAAAATTGCTCTACATTAGAATCATCTGGGGAGCTTTTAAACCTCCATACAACCACAGGATCCCATGTCAATTTAAATCAGTATCTCTGGGGGTAGAACCCCGGTGGCCGAATTTTTGAAAACTCCCAAGTATATTCCAGTCTGCAGCCAAGCTTGAGAACTGCTCCTATACTTCATCCTCCTGATACATGTCCCCAGGCGAATCCTTCCTCCTGCTGTAACTATAGAGCATGGGCTGCTAGATGGAGGTACAGCAGCCCCGGCATGGGGGCCAGTGTGCTGACATTTGGTAGGTTGCTTTGATTCACCCACTTCAGGTATTAGCTGTTCAACAAAGTGAATATATTACTTAACTCCGGTTTATATATGTACATTTCTAATTACTTATGCATTTGCATATGTTATATATCCTTGTTTAACTCAGTCCCTGCTCATTAAGGATTGGGAAGATGCCTGGTCCTCAGAGGCTGTGGACTCGTACTAGGAAATAGGTCATCACCTTTTACCACACTTTTTAAAAAATTTATTTTTTATGTTTTTTAATAATTAATTTTTTATTTTTTACATCACTGTTCATTTTTAAACAATATTTGCTTCCCCCACCCCCTCAGGTGTAGTCCCCATAGAGTTTCCTTCACCAATGCACCCGTGCACCATCACCTCAGTCCCCTGTGCTCCTCCCTCCCTCCCTCTCATCCCTCTCCCACCTCCTCCCCTGCAGGGTGTCTCTGATTTATAATTGTCCGTTTTTGCTTGTGTTGTGTTTTGTACTGTTATTTTTTTTTTTTTTACACTGATGTCTTATTTGTACCACACTTTGCTGTGTAGAGCCATCTCTTCTCTGGCCTAGCGTGGTTTACCTGGCCTCTCAGTTCTTTCCCTTGGGCTCCTCTCTCCATATATCTCTGTCTCAATTATTCTACTAGTTTAGGCTTTATCTCTACTGCTTCACTTTGCATTGCCTCTTTACGATGCACTCAAATTCTTTAATGAGCAAATTAATGACTGACTGATGTGAATACTGGGGTACTGGAAGTTTTTTAAAAAACATGTTTTTAAATTAAATAATATTATATAAATGAAAGCAATTTAAATTATGTGGTAGAAAATAAAATAATCAAACACCTACGAGTTTGCCTTATCTCCCTTACTGTAAGAATTAGACTTATTGTTCATGCCTGAGGAACATAATTGCTGCTCATCTCTATGCTTTTGCCACCAGACTCAGAAATATCCCAAATTTTTTTGTAATTATCTTTTGAGGGGGAAAAAAAGCTTTCTCAAGATTGTTTGGATTCCTGCACAATACATTATTTGGTTTTGTTTGTGTTTGAGCTATCTTTATATTATAGCAAATTATACGTAATCTTTTATTACTTGCTTTTTTTCCTTGCTTTTTTTGGCTAAAGTTTTTCCTTATACGAAATAAGTGGTGTTTTCTCATTTTAAATGTTGGACAATATTTTATTGTGCAACTTTATACAGTTTAATCATTTTGCTATTGATGGTCATTTGTATTATTCCTACTTTATTTGTCATTGTGTAGTGCCTTGTTATTGTGAATACTGCTGCAGATATTCTCTTACACAAATCCTGGTATATACACGTGAGTAAGAGTGTCTCTATCGAGGAGTATGGATCGTCTGGGGATTTTGTTAAAATGCAGTTTCTGGTTCAATTAGTCTGAAAAGAGGCCTCACCTTGACATCAGCACTCTGAGTCTGTGGACTAAGCCTTCAGTGGCAGGGCTCTGGCATGTAACTGGCCAGCTTTACTGGATGTGCCACAGAGCCTTCTAAAGTGGTATTACCCATCTGCATTCCCAGCAGCAATGGATTTTGATGTATATCTTTTCCAGGACTTGCTATTTTTGGTCTTGAGGTTTTAACTTTCATTTCTCTTAATGATCATTTCATTTCTCTGATCATTAATTAAGTTGAACATTTTTTAATATCTTTATTGACTATTCATATATCTCTGTGAAATGACTATTCATAATTTTTAACCATTTTTTAAAAGGTTGTTTGCCTTTAAATTAATTTTTAGGAGCTCTTCTTACCTTTCTTATGTTCTGATGGCTATCTTTCTTATGTTGCATATATTGACTTTCAATTTGTTTCTTCTCTTTTGCCTTTCTTTATGGTGTTCTTTGGTGAGTGGAAATTCTTATTTTAATACAACTGTCAGTCATTTAGAGTTTCTTGGTACCTTTTTAAGAAAGTCCTTCTTTAGTTCAAAGAATTAATAGTATTGTACTAATGTTAATTTCTTCATTTGGTATTTGTACCAGGTAATGGATGATGTTAACTTTCAAGGGAGCTGGGTACTCTTTACACCACTTTTGAAATTCCTCTGTAAATGTAAAATGATTTCAAAATAAAATTCCTTTCCCAAGTCTATAGCTGTCTTGAGGTTATGAAGATATTCCCTTATATTTGATTCTGAAGGAGTTGCTTTTCATGTTTAGATCCTTGGTCCATCTGGAATTGATTTTGTATTTGGTGCTTTGGTGCACTATTTAGATTGTACTCCATATTTCCCACATGGATTGGCAATGGTCCCATCATTTTTGAAGTGTTCTTTTCCTAGCACTCTGCAATACCGTCTTTGTGATATGTCAAATACACATGGGACAGAGTGTCTTTACAGAGCTTCAAGTTATATAGAAAGTGGAGAATGAATTCTGTGATGCGTTCTTCTAGGAAGACTGTACCACACTCTTCCCAAACCTACACAGCCTTTTCTCTTAGGTCCTTCTTCTCGGTGCAGCCACATCAAAGGTATTGTTGGCCCTTGGTGTGCAGCTCATTCGGGGTGCTCAGTCATGCTAAATTTCTAAACTTCAGGCTTTTGACTTTTAGACTTTGTCAGACACTTTTGCTCGTGTTCTGTCTTTTGAATCACACACGGGAATTTGGGCTTGAAAATTTCCAGCCTTTTCAGTTTATAGTTGGCAAAACTTAAGTGAGTTAAGCTATGTATCTAAGTCAGACACTTGATTGATAGAAGAGTTGAGTTAGGCCTTATTTCTCAATTGTTGTATAGTCAGATTTTTCCTCCTGTGTTTCTCATTCCAATTCACATCATCACTGCCTACCCACCAATTCAGGTTAGAAATTTGGAGTTTCTCCATGCTCTCTGCACTTTCTGTCATGACTACTTGTGGTAATTCTGTCTCTGAAATCTTCAAATTTATTTCCTCTCATTCATTTCTATGTTCACAGTCCTATTTCATGTCCCTGTTAATGCTCAGTTGGATTACAAGGACTTCTTCATTGTCCTTCTTGCTTCTTGTGAGTGCCCTCTACAATCTACTCACTTGCTAGACTATTCCTTACAATTCTAAATTAGAAAACATACCTGGTTCTTTTATGGCCAGGTTACATGCTTAAAGACAACTGTATCTCATGCTGTACCAAATAATCCATTGAACAGGGCAATTAAGACTCCTTGATGAGGGATAAAGTTAAGCTTTTATTATTTGTTCACAATTTACTTTCTCAAGTTCATCTCCTTCAGTGTCTTCTCTTCTGCAGATACTGTGGTTGTATCTACACTAAGCTACCAGATGCTACTGAGTAATGCCATCCATATCAGAGTATCAGGTCTCTGATACTCATCTCATGCTCTCTGTCTACAGCACCTTTATCTTTTTCTCTACTGATTACAATTGCATTCACCCTTCAAGACTCAGAAAGGGCCTGTCTCCTCCCCAGAGCCCTCCAGAATACATAATTGCAGCTCATTACTCTCATAGCATTTTGTATCATCCCAATGAAGCTCTGTCACAACAATGGATTTATTCATGTGTCTGTATTTCTTACCAGTCTGTTAGTCCTTGGAAGTCTGTAATCATGTTTGTACCACAGTGACACACAACACATATTATTAATATATAAGCTCATAATACTTAGGTAATATTTCTTAATGTTGTTAATTTCTTATTCTGTCAACACATTCTTATATTGTTATCACTTACATATAAGTCAGGACTCTTGTAACATGTGCAGAAATTCTATTTGTATCAACTTAAGTCAGATAAGAAATAAGTATTAGCTTACATAATTTGCTATGGAAAGGGAAAGGAAAGAGCTGGCTTTTGGGCAGCTGGGACCAGGGATTCAAGTATGCTCAGAGTCTCTACTGTAGATTCTGGCCTTGAGTTTCTCTGCATAATGACTTTATTTTCCCCCGTAGGATTTCTACCAAGGAAGCCCTGAATCAATATTAACATCAACATTACAGAGAAAAAATGGCTTTTCTCCTTAGCCCAGTGTGAAGCATTCTGGAGAATTCTGATTGGCTGGGTTTGGTCAGCCAACACAATCTGGGGAAGTAGAGTCAGCTAAGGGAATGAGCAAACATGACAAAAAGGTGAAGAAGGATCAGATTCCCCCCCAAAGATGGAAGGAGTAACAACACACATTATGACTGGACAATCCCCTCCATTTAAATTTGTGTCCATTTAGAGCATAGGAGGCAGAAAATGACTTTGTTTTGATTAGTTAGAATTTGGACAAGAAGAGAGCACAGCATTTGCACACTCAGCCGAAATACTTGATGAAATGAGTATGTCTCCCCCTAATGAACTTATTCCATCTTTTGGGCAATGTCTTCATGTTTGACAAGTACCAGGGACTTTAATTGAAAATTACCTTGGGAATTTTGCCAGACATTACAAATTGAAAATATGAAAACCCTTCTCCTGGGTCAGGAGTGTAACAAGCCCCATGTCAAATGTCATTACCCCACGTGCATTCTCGGACTGTGCAGGTGGGAAGCTAAGTGTTGATTGCATATTTTAGCCCAAGAATAATTTCCTGAATGGCAATTTGTTCCTTTATTTGATGAAACCGAGGTTTTCAACAGCAGTAAAATGCAATCTTTCCAGAGCGTATTTCCGTGGTTTATGAAGATTGATTATGGTGCTTAGTGAGAGATTCATTATTTGGTTATTTAGACCATGATTTATTAAAAAAAAAAAAAGTAGAGAGCTAATGATTTCCAGTTAGGAAGGTTTGCCCCATGAATAGTGGTATATATAACTCAGCATTACTTCTAATTGATAGTACAGGGTGTGGGGGAAGGGGAGCAGAAGACAAGACCTGTTTTGAGCTGAACCATTGGCAGTTACTTGTAACACAAAGGGGCCCCCTAATTTTTCTCTCAATTTCAGGATTGCTTTTCCCTCTCCACTCCCCCACCACCCCAAGACTGAGGGGATTGGAGTTTTGATTGTGTAGTAAAAAAATAGAGAGTTGGGCAGGACGAAGACATAACTGAAGGCAAAACTGAGGTGGGAGAGGATACAGAACCTAACACCCAGGGACTGTCGTAGGAAATGAGCTCTGAGGAATGAAAGTGGAGAAAGTACCAAACTAGTAAAATGTGAGTTAGCAAGTGTGAAGGAAAAAGAGGGAGAGAAGAAGTTTAGACTCATACAACAGAGTTTAGGCCCAGATGAAGACTTGGAGATATGGGGGTGAAAGCAGAGATCTAAGAGAGAATGGAATCCCCGAACCATTAGGAGGGCCCTCAACCCTTGCATGTCAGTGCTTAGCTCTGCCAGTGTTCCTCAGGCTTCTTGTACACATCTCTCCAACTCTGTCTAAGCACAGACGCCTTAGCAGAACATTCCAGCTGTTGAAGTCCGTCTCTGGAAAGCAAGCAAGCAAGCTAACAAACAAACAAACAAGCAAACAAACAAATCTGTTTGCAGTTTTGAGAATCAAAAAAATAAGTGGGGACACTGGGAGGGATATTACTCAGATCAAGAAGGCAGTCGGAGAAAGGAGGAAAGACAGGGAGAGTGGACAAATGCGTTCTCTCTTCCTTCTCTGTGCCTGTAATTCTGTCCCTGCGCATGTTTGTCACACTCCAGACCTCTGTATTCTTGAAGCCTCCTCTAGGGAAGGAGCCCATGATGGTGAGAATGAAGTGGTAGACAGGAAGTTCTTTGTTTTGTGATAGGAACCAGCCCTAGATCCTAGAAAAATTGCCTGAAAAATCCCAGAACAAGAGTTGAGATGATGACAACCCTAACTACTCATTGTTGTCCCCAAAGTGGCTGGGATATGACAGCCATGATTGCTTTCAAACCCTGTAAGAGTCCCTCAGGGCAGATTTTGTTACTCTAGTCTTGTGTGTTAAATGCAGGTGTTGTCATCTTTCTACAGTCTCTCAGAGACTCTAGAGAGCTGGGTGTCTTGTCCAGGATCTCTGCTCTGGGAGGTGATAAGCCAGGGTGGATGTAAAGCCCCAACTCTTTTACTCACATATGACTACCTGCCAACTGGTCCGTGGGCCGCTGGGAACAAGTGACCAATCAAGTTAGTGAACATGGCCTTACATTTGTGTCAGACTCAATATCCACATCACTATGGTTTGATGTATGGCCACACAGAAGACAGACAAAGCATCCCAGAGCCAAGGAGTGGGAGGAACTTTGATTGGGAGGATGAGAGTAGCATCCCAATGGGATCTCTTGAGTGTGGAACTCTGCATCACTGGCCCCACCTCACAAAAGTTAACATTTGGTTTTAGGAAGCAACCCTTGTGCCTCTTACTCTGTCCCAGATCAAAGAACAAGTGTACTGGGATACTGTTTGTGGAATAATGCCTTTCTTGTTAGGCCACAGGGGAGCAAATAACCCCATACTTGTGATCAGGGTTGGGGGGGAGGGAATGCGGGGTGGCACAGCCAATGGAGCCTTGCCAATGACAACTCCCCATTTGAACCTCAAAGGAATCCAAATTGGGGGAAGCACAGTCATTGGGGAACAGAATATCCTTTGTTGTTCATTTGAGATGATCCAACCAGTTTCTACAAAGTCATGCTTTGAATTCTTTTAGCATTCCTACATTTCCTTATTATTTTGTCTCTAGGGAAAATCCTAAGTTCTTAACATCTAGGATTTTCATTTCCAAAGATGCAATTGCGAAGTCCATTCAAGTGGTTCTTAAAAAAACAAAACAAAAACAAAATCTGTTTTTAAAAGCTTTTCACTATAGTAAAAAAAGTTCACAATTAGCTTTTTTACTATGTGTCTCTCTTCAGATTTACATTAACTAATTTCTTTTCTATTTCATATGGGATGAATAGATTGTTTTTCTGCACTTTCTACATAACATAGTTTGCCATGAAGGAAAAGAAAATTTGATATATTTCCCTTGGATTTTCGAAATGTGAAATGGATTTTTATGGTGCATTTCCAACTAGCAAAGGCAACACTTGACAATGAACATCAAAAAGAGTCTGTCAGTGGTAATGATGTTGGTTTTGGAGTCTGTGGGTTTGGAGTGTGGGGTCCTTGGGTTCACTCTGGGAAAGGTGTCACCAGAATTCCTGTTGCAGTGACATGTGGCACATTTCCCAGGTGAGTTTCTCCACGAGACAGAGACATTAGTTATACTTAAAGAGCAGGTCTATTAGAAAAGGGATAGGACAGTAAAAGACACCTGCACAGACACAAGTGGGGAGAAAGACCTGCCTCGAAAGGGACAGGTTTGCTAAGAGAGGCCTGCATGATCACAGGCGGGAGGCCTTGAGGAGAGCTGCCTCCACTGATGGAAGAGAAGTCCTGGCTGGTACAGGTCATGGGCAGGCAGGAGGCTGCTGCCCTGCAGAGGGAGAGAGTTGGTGAAAGGAAACACCTGCATAGTCACAGGTGGGCAGTGGGAGTGCTGCTGGAGCCTGTGCAGAGACTGCATTGATAGAATCTTCTTCTGTTTGGGAGTGGCTCACTCCTTGTGAGCCTTTGGTTAGCTGATGATTTTGGATAACTATGTAGAATCCGAAAGGGACCGAACCAGAGATTCCACAGTGGGCTCAAACTCCGTATCTTTACCCTTAGGCCTGTGCTCTAGACACTCCCTACAGCAGTCTGATACCCGCTTGTATCTTATGCTTTGTAATCTAGGCATTGGCACCTAAGGATCTTGGTTTCCATAGCTGTGTCAATGGTTATGCTAATCCCGTCTACCCCTACCTCCAGCTCTTGGCATTTTGTGAGCCAGGTTCCTGGTCTTGTGTGTACCTCCTTTTTAGTTTTTCATTCTTGTCCTCCATCAGTAATGACACTTAGCTGTACATTCACAGTCCAATTGGGTTTCATTGATTGAACTGTAAATGAGAAACTTATTTTGAAAAAACTAGAAAAAACAATCAGAAACATTCAGAAAAAAGGCACAGAATAAGAGAGTGAATTTCATCATATCCAAAGATATGTGGTTCTATTGTCCATGACTCTTGTTAGTTTGAATGATTTTAAGTTTCGGAGGACAAGACTGAGCCCTTTTTGATTTATTGCTGTATCCCCATGGCCTGTCAGAAGGATCCTCCTGTGTGACTGTACAAACCATGTCCTGGCACAATACTGCCCAGCTAAGGTGGTGAGTTTGCTAGAATGTGGCCTTCTCCTAGCTTGTAAAGTCTAGGGAAGAAGGCCTGCCTTCTCCATTCCAGTTTATACAGTATTGTGTTATTAGAAGCTCTGCCTAGTATAGTCCAGTATCAGGCACATCATTTATTTAAAACAAACAAAAGGAGTCAATGGGTTGATCTTGCATAAGTCACAAAAACTCTGTTTCTTCATCAGTGAAGTGATGTTATGAATGTCTAGTTTACAGGAAGTTGTGAAGTTGAGATAGAAACAGAAAACACTTTGTAAAGTTCTACAGACTATATGATTCTTTTGGTGTTACAGAGTCTGCCCTGCTTCTAGCATGCCAATATTCCCAAGTCAGTCATCCATACATTCTCAGAATTTGCAGTTCCAACTTAAGGCAGCATTTTTGGATCACAATGAAAAAAGGACCTAACACACCTTTCAGTTTTATTAACTAAACCCATAGAACATTGGTTATTATTTTCTTTCCTACATGGAAATCTTAAGAGCTGGCTCTCTAAATAATTACTCTTTTGCAATATTAGAAATATTTCAATAGTGACAACTTGGAAATACTCTAAGTTTTAAATACTTAAACCAAATAATAAATAAACCCTTGTGATGAATGTTTCCAGAAGGGACGATTAACATTATCCTTACAGCTGTTCATGATATAATATCAAAATGAAAAACATGCACGAGAAAAACAGCAAACCCATGCTGACTTCAAGCCACTTTTTTTTTTTTTTTTTTTTTTTTTTTGCAAACAGCTCTAATGTGAAGACATCCTTGGTAAGACTTACCCAACGATATTTCATCTGATCATCATTTAGCCAAACCACAACAATACTCTTGAGGCCTCTTCAGTTTCACTGACAGCATCTGTCATTTCAGTTACTGCAAATGTGCTGTCTTGCAATGATGCTAGTGGGGTGCTCTGTGGCCTGAAAGGAAAACAAATCTCTCTGCTTCAAAATTTTTAGGTTTTATTTTCAAGATAGGACTCAATAACAGCTGAGGAAGAGAGTTTTGTCATTGTTATTTTATTTGTTTATTTGGTAATGGGGACTCTAAAAAAAGTAAAACAAAAACATGGAATCAGGCAAATGCATATGTTCTTGATTTAACTATATACCTGAGTTTTTAAATAGCAAGAATTCCTGTTTCCATCAAAGGTGGTTTTAAGGAACAGAAGGTCAAACTATAACTTAAAAAAAAAATCTATAATCTTACTAGTCAATAATTTATTGGCAGAATTCCATGGTACCCTATAATTTTATGAGAGTAGTAATATTGACCATATGTGTCAGGCTCACTGTGGGCCAGACGCTGTGCCAGGTGGCCTTAACTACCTTATCTGACTTAGTCCTCTGGACAACCTTTTGGGGGAGTATGATTCCTCTCATTTAGAACTGGAGGGAGCTGAGGCATGGATTGGTAGTTGGGTGCTGGTCTCCAGCCCACGATTGCCTGGATCCATGCATTGTTTTTATGCACTCTAGAAATTCACAGCAAGCTTTTTGCTGTTGAGGGAGTCTGGAAGAGGTGATCATCCAGTTTTCTCATGAGCATTTTAGTCTGTTATTAAAAATTCCACACTTTGTGCTCTTTTAGCCTTTCACCTTCTTTTGAAATGGGTCCCTGTGTGTGGTGGTGGGTGGAGGGGGAATGTGCTCTAAAGCCAGGCAGTAAAGTCTCATCTTCCCAGGTTCATCAGAAAAGATGAGGACATATCATGCCTGAGGAGTAAACCCATGATCTTGCTCTGACTGATAAAAAATCCCTGATAATCTGGGAATACAGAAGACATGGGAACTTGATTCTGGACAAATGCCCCTGATGGATGGGCTCTTGCTGACTCTTTCCTCTTTTGACTTCAAAGTGAGAGTGGAAGGAGGTGCCAGTGCCAGGCTGGTGGGAGGAGCCCTGAGCTCCTGCCCAGCATTTTAACTTGGTGGGGAAGACTGCTTTTGTGGCACCCTGTGACATACTCATTCATCAAGGGCATGTGGAGCCCCTGGGGCTGTTCCCCACATGCAGGAAGGAAGGCTCATGGTGGGGGTGGGGGAGAGCATTGTGTGTGTGGCAGGAACTGAGTTTGGGTACCACCACCTGAGCTGCAAAATTTCTTGTTTATGTAAGAGAAAATGTTCCCACGTTATTCTAGTCCACACTGATCTCAAAGGTGAAGCCGGGCTTAAGTCAATAGGGATCTGAAATGAAAGCAGTTGTGTTGAAAAGCTCATGAAATATAGTACTCAAGGGTAGCTGGACTCTGCAGGCTATAATTTTTGCTGCTTTTTGCTTCTAGAATTTATCCCAAACTTTCAGTTTTTAGGAAACTTTCATTTGAATAATGGAATCTCTGAATTCTGGATCCTGTAAATGCTCTTCATTGCATGGCACATTCTAATCTGTATTTAGGACAGTTGGTAACAAAGGTCCACTTTGGCCCAGAATACACACACATATTTGACACTCCAGGGTGTGGATAGAAAACTGGAGACTAAGTAGGAATTGAGGATGAAGAGGGGCCAAAATCAGAGTCCTCTGATGGTAAAAGTTGTAAGATAAGGACAGGGGACATACTCACATGCCCTCCAACTCACAGAAAACCTGACTGTATCTGTATAGTCTCTGAAGGACCTTCTGGCTCTTACTTCCACAAGCATAAAAGGTTGTAAACTCACAGTCTTTATTTAAAAAAACCAGAGATGGAGTGGGGAACAGAACAGGTGACTGATTGAAATACACTGCTGAGGGGAGCAGCGGGTGAGAGAGGATCTGCTGCACCATGTGGGTTAGCTCCCTGGCTAGGGATTGAACTTGTGCTGCAATGGCTGTGGATAGCTTCATAGTGTTGTGACTTAACCCCTTGCACCACCAAGGAGGCCCAATATACAGTCTTTAAAAACATTAAAAAGAATGAATCAGGACTTGGGAGTTTTGTCATCCAGCTCTTTTGTTGTCACCTCCACCTTGGATAAGACAAGGCGGAGCCCTAATGGACAGTGTGTTTACCCTCTGTATTTATTTCCATGTCCATGTTGGAGAACAGGACTTCCTCATCTTTTTTAAAACTTCACATAAAACTTTTTAAATCTCACACAAAGCATTTTTACTTTGTAGAGAGCATTATGCAGTTTTTTCCTAAGGTGATTCTGAAATATAAATAATATATATTCAAGCAAATGCATGAACACATTAAAAAATAAAGTCCTTCTATAATACAACCAGAGGAAACTATTAACATGTACATTTTTATACTCTCCCTGTGCAAATATGCATATGTGAAGAAATATTTATGATATATACAGCTAAAAGCAAATTTACTTGTCTTATTCATGCAATTTTGAAATTTTCTGTTTTCATTTAAGTATATGACAAATATCTTTTCATTTCGTGAAATACAGTTTGACTATACATTTTAATGGCTGAATAGTGGCCTGATTGATTTATCCAACCCCCTATGTCTAAATGTTCAGTAATAGTTTGATGTAATAACACTATGATAACTAACTCATCTGGAGGTCTCACCATCTGGGCTTATAGGAATGACTGTGGCTGATGAAGGCAGAGCCAGGAAACAAAAGCTGGGAGTTGTGGTATCCTGGTGATCTCAGATATCGTCTGTGGACCTTGAGCAAACAGTCATTTCTGAGATCAAACTATGAGTTTGAGTCAGTGTTGGAGAGGCCCTGATCTCCAGAGATCCTGAAGAGTGGGGTGGCCTAAAACTAGGCATGCTCCCTAGAACTGTGTCTCTGCAGTGAGCTATTCCCACAGAAGTTTCCACAAAGAATAGACAAAAAAAAGAATAGAACAACAACAACAACAACAACAAAATGACTGTAGTTATACTTTGAGAATCCCTCACATTGTAGCACAACTCTTTGTACATATCTTGCCCTACCTACCAGATCTACTCTGCACTGGACCTTGGGAAGCAGCGTGAGTATAGAGTAGTGAGAACATTTCTCAGGTTGCTACTTAATCTCCCTCCCGATGTGACTAAGGTCCCTGAGATTTGGGCAGCCTTGCATACACAGGGCCTCTGCTGTTGTGCCCATTTCAACTTTCCCTATGACCCTAGAGCTGGGGTTGGTGAACTTTTCTTTTTGTAGCAAGCCAGATAGTAAATAATCTGACCTTTGTGGGCTATCCATCTCTATCAAAATTAGTCAGCTCTTGAAGTGCTAAAGCAGCCACAGACCTCACATAAACAAATGAGCATGCCTGTGTTCCAATATAACTTTACTTCGCTTGGGGATTATGGTTTGCCAAGCCATGCCTTAGTCTAGCAGATTTATCAAAGCACCACATCTTCCTTTTCTTCCTCAAGATAATGCTTCAAAATATAAGTTCAATTTGCAGGTTTCTCGGCAAAAAGGGTTATATATACATTGAAGACCACTAGCATCTCCCCCTCACCCCATATCAATGACTAAAAGCTACATTCCACCAAATTGCCTTATGACAGGGCCAGTTTCTTTGCAATACATTTTCTTTTCTTTTCTTTTTCTTTTTTTTAAAGATTTATTTATTTATTTATTTATTTATTTATTTATTTATTTATTTATTTATTTATACAAGCACTGGGTACAGTCAGAAGCGCAGGAGGGTGAGCGAATTCACCAGAGCCAGAGCAGGGAGCAGAGCAGGCAGAAGGACCGAGGTACACTCCTGAGGGGAGAAGTGGGCAGCAGGAGAGGTCTGCGCGCCATGCGGGACCCTCCTCTGGTGGCCAGGGAGCAGCCTGGGATCAGCCTGGGATCGAACCGGCACCGCAGAGGCTGAGGGCAGCTTCGCAACCCAGCGCTCAACTGCTGCGCCACCCGGGAGACCCTGCAATACATTTTCTTTGGCTGCTCTTCACATCTGGTGGTCACGCGTGTCCTAAAGAATACCCCTTTTGCTGAAGGGCAAACAAGCCCATTGTGTGCTCCTGGCATAGTAGTCTGGGCTAGGAACAGGCTGACCTCACACAGAGGGAACCCATCCGCCCCAATATCCCATTTTATTTTCTCAGTTAATTGCTGATACCACCCACAGTAAAACCCAGGGTCACTTACTCCCAGTGTGTCAGTTTTCTAGAATAGGAAAGAGGACTTTGGATAAGACATTGGGAGCTTGGGGTTTAGCCTTGGCTCAGCTTCTATCCAGCTGCCTTACCTTGTAAAATTATTTCTCTCTTCTGAGCTCAGTTTTCTGTCAAAAATTATCTTTACTACATGTAAAAGAATGAAGTTGGACCCTTACCTTATGATATATACAACAATTAACTTGAAATAGACCAACAACCTAAATGTAAGAACTAAAACTGTAAAACTCTTAGAAGAAAACATAGAAAGTATCATAACATTGGATTTGACAATGATTTATCAGATATGTCATCAAAAGCACAAATAGTAAAAGAAAAAACTGAATTTCATCAAAATTAAAATCTTCAGGTACATTAAGGAACGATCAGCAGAATAAAAAGGCAGCACATGAATTGGGAGAAAATGTTTGCAAATCATGTATCTTACAAAGGGTGATGATCTAAAATACACGAAGAAACTCAACAACTCAACAACTCCTCTTATTAGAAAATAAACAAAGGACAATTCTCCAAAGAAAATATACGAATAGGCAAAAAGCACATGAAAAGATGTTCCACATGACTAATCATTACAGAAATACAAATCAAGATCACAGTGAGTTACTGCTGCATACCCATTAGTATCACTATTATAAAAAACCAGAAAATAATAAGTTTTGACAAGGATATGGAGAAATTAGAATGCTTGCATGCTGTTGATAGGAATGTCAATCAGTGCAACTGCTTTCGAAAACAGTATGGCACTTCCTCTGAAAATTTAAACAGAGTTACCAGATAGCCCTACAATTCCACTTCTAAGCATATACCCAAAAGATTTGAAAAGAGTCTTGTACAGACATTTGTGTACCTGTGTTCAGAGCAATATTATTTGCAATTGTCAGAAGATGTAAGCAACTCCAGTGCATAAACAAAATATGAGATATACATAAAATAGAATTTTGTTCAACCTTAAAAAATTCTGACACATACTATAACCTGGAGGAATCTTGAGCATATTAAGCTAAGTGAAATGAGCTAGTCACAAAAAAACAAATACTCTATGAATACTGTACAAATACTGTATGGATATGTCTCTAAGGTACATGAATAGTGAAATTTATAGAGACAAAAATAGAATGGTGGTTGCCAGAGACTGGGGAAGGTGAGGATGGACAGTTAATGTTTAATGGGTACACAGTTTCAGAGTTTCAGTTTGCAGGGTGGAAAGAGTTGTAGGGATGGATGGTGGTGATGGTTGCACAATGATGTGCATAGATAATACCAGTGAACTGTATATCAAAAAAATGGATAGTAAATTTTTTTAAAGATTTATTTATTTATACAATCACTGGGTACAGTCAGAAGCACGGGAAGGTGAGAGAATTCACCAGAGCCAGAGCAGGGAACAGAACAGGCAGACCGACGAAGTACACTGCTGAGGGGAGCAGCGGGTGGCAGCAGAGGTCTGCACGCCATGTGGGACCCGCGCCCGGCAGCCGGGGATCGAACCGGCGCTGCGGAGGCCGAGGGCAGCTTTGCAACCCAGCGCTCAACCGCTGTGCCACCGGGGAGGCCCTGGATAGTAAATTTAAGTATGTTTATGTGACTATAATTTAAAAAAAAGTTAAAACTAAAATGTCTTCTTTAAATGAGTGCTGACGTCCTTTGTGCTCTGAAATTTCTTATTTCACTCTGCCCATGGGAGGGCATTTGATATAAAATTGGTATAAAGCACATACAAGGCACTGGTATGAAGCACCTCCACTCCTGCCCATGGTCCCTTCTATCCTACAGCTCTTCACAAGGACATCTCATTTGCAATTGCTTGGACTCATTTGAGTCTTATAGTGGCACTACAAAATTAGCAAGGTTATATTATTGTGCTCATTATTCAGAGGAAGAAACTGAGACTCAGGTTATTGAATTAATAATACATGAACATGCAAAGTTGAGTCAGACTCTCCCATTTTACCTGCTTGAGAGTTTCAAGGGATGGCTTTCCAAACTCTTGCTCACCCAGTGCTCAGCAGGATGCCTAGGAGGTGAACTCTATTGGCCCCTAGAGATTTTTCCTTAATCATTCTGACTTTCTTTCTAACTGCTTTCCTCTCTCTCTATAAAGAAAATCTTTAGGCCTTCTTGGAAAGTAGTTTGAGGAAAAGAAAGGAAGTAAAAAAATATCATTGAATTCCTGTTACAGGCTACTTTTCCCATTCAGTGACTCTACTGAAGGTCAGCATGGCTGAGCAAACAGGTGAGGGGATCTGTGGACAGGGGAGCAGTGGCCAGCTCAAGGGGATCCTTGAAGACCATGGTCCCAAGTTGGGATTTTATCCTGGGAGCTATAGGAATTTTCCAAAACTTTTAATACCATGTGAGGGAGAGTAGTTCCACCATGGAAGCCCCCAACATCCCAAACCTCATGGAGGAAGCTAGTGACAGTTCCCCCATAGCTACTCAGCACATTGACATACCCAGCCTATCACTATCACAAAATATTTCTACTCCCCATATGGAAAAAATTTAGCTAACATATTTTGGGAATTATAGGATGCATACATTTTTAAATGTTTCTTTTAGGGACCATAAACCTTCAGTTTTATAATGACTTAATATTGATGTTGAATCATAAACATAACTGGACTCGTTCAATTAGAAAAGTAGCAACTTCATGCCAAAGAGGCTATATTTTTTCTTTTATCCTTTTTTTTTTTTTCCTGAAAGTGTGCTTAAATTTAATGCCTGGAGAAAAGGAGCTAACTCTCCCTTGGATATCAGCAGCTTTCACATGTCCTTTAGAGCCTGTGTTCTAGTTGGGGATAGACCCTGACTTGCTTCTAGGAAGGCACCTCACACTAGAGGGGACCAAGCCCATTGCAGATGCCTTGTAGAGTGCCCTGGATGGGAAAAAATTGCAAAAATCACCAACAAGTTAAGTTATCATCACCCCTTCCCCAACTTCCCCAGCAACTCTCCAGAAACATAATATTTATAGGCCAACAACAGGAAGGCAGGAAGCCCATGGTGCAAGAACTTGGGGAGAGAAAAGATGATGAAAAATAACTTCCAGAAAAAATGAACTCACATTTTGAGTAGAAATGGTATTGAAAGAAAGAAAAAAGCTCAAATCCCAAACATCCCATCCAACAGGAAATCATCAGTGTTAAAATATTCTAGGAAAGCACTCTGGGGCAGGTGAAAAATTGGCATGAAGACATTAGTGGGACTGAGGAGGAGATGAGAGTGGTTTGACAAGTTCCCTAAACCCTTGGGGCTGTGCTCCATGTCCTGACACTCTCCTAGTTCCCTGGGAGGGCAGAGCAGGCAGTGGTAGTCAGGAGTAGCCTTGTAAGGTGGTGTGGACATCTGTCCCTTTCACTACATAGCATCCTGTAATCAGTAGATAATAATTCAAGCACTTGGTAGATGCTGGGCACCCTTTTACACACTAGGTATTCATAGTGAACAATTGAATCTCAGTTCCTGCCCTCAAAGAGGGGTACACCTGTTGCTTTGGTAATATAGTGGGCCCCTAACTTCTTAGAACATGAGGGACACCAATCCTCAGGCAGTTGAAAATTTACATATAACTTTTGACTCCCCCAATATGTAACTACAGCCATCGCTTGGTATCTGTGGGGGATTGGGCTCAGGACCCTCACGGGCACCAAACTCTGAGGTCGCTAAGGTCCCTTACAATTGACCCTTGTACCTGTAGGTTCCAGATCCATAACAACCGCAGTTGATTGACTCTGTGAGAGTGTCCTGTTGATATGGAGTGCTGATTGTATTTACTGGAAAAAAAATTGGTGTATAAGTGGGCCTGTGTAGTTCAAACTCATCAGGGTCAACTGTACTCTTGTTTCCCAAATGGAGAGCTTTGAGAGATTGTATATCAGAGTGAGTTGCCCTCCCCTTGCAGAGGAGAGGGAAGTGGCCCAAGCTAGGTCATCAGATGTGCTCTTGAAATTTGCATCATGAGAAGAATGACAAAAACACTGGGGGAAACAGCTGGAACAGATTCATCCATGTCTGCAGAGACTCCTACAGTGGCTGCCACCTGGAGTCTTAGAGCCGCCACATGGCACATACTTTCAAAACTGCCTCTTTAGCTTTCTGTAGATTCTGTGAGATGCTGCAAGATTTGCTTAGGTTAACCTGTATTGGTGTCTATTGCTTGCCACCAATTAACCTCTTCTGTTAGAAGGCTGCCAAAGGGAAGGAATTAGAGACATAACTGCCTTTGCAAATTAGATTTAAATTCAAAATTATCAGGCCTAAATCTCCATTTATTCTCAGCAAAACTTTATTTTCCTACCTCAAATTTGCTTGCCTAAATGATTGACATGGCCCTTTTCTGGTTTCCTTGCTTTCACTCTCTTCTAACACCTCCAGAAACTCATCAAGATGATATTCTAAAAGGTTTCCCCATTTCTTCTGAACCCAAGGCATGCTAAAATCTGGTCCTGAGTTACCTTTCTAGTCTTCCCCAGACATCCACTCAAACATTAAGTAAGGCTGTGAGGTAAGACTTGTCATTCTCTAGCACTCAGTGCAATGGCCTACCTCAGTGCCTTTGCTTAAGCTCTTCCCTTGATTAGGAATGTCTCTTCATAGTTCTGGGCTCCTTTTAAACTACTTTATTCTGAGAAACTCGGTTGAAATGTTATTTTTGGTATGAAGCCATCTCTGAATGCCTAGAGGAATAAATCAGGTCTTTCTCTGTGTTTGCACACACCCTGGCTTGCGCTGCTACTGTTTCCTCTGTCTAGATTCTGAGTTAGTTGCATACAATCTGTGTGACTCCAGATTTGACATCATTGAGGAGGGACTGTATCTCTCTTCCCCTTAAAGATTAGTACAGTGCCAGGCTAAATACACATAAATATGTTAAGTTCATATAATTTAATTGCTTGTCAAAGGCTTCAGAGTGTTACTTATTAGTTAAAATTGATCTGAAGGTGAAGAATCAGGTCCTGACCACTCATTCAAAACCTGCCCTCACTACAGTCTCCTTCTTAGTACTGCCTAGGAGCTGTGCAGCTGCCTTCCCTGCTGGCCAGATTGGAACCATCTAGTTCACTATGGTATACCCAGTCCCCAGCAGCATGCTCAGCATGTGCCAGCAGTTAAGTAAGTTACCCCAAATGAGTGAACATACTTGATTCTTGTTTACTGAGATGAATTCTGACTTAGGCTCCCTCTAACATGTGTGAGGCCAGGAATAAGAGTAGAAATTCAACAAACCGTGTGTGACTATTTGAAAGTTACAAAGTAAGCTAAAAAGACTGCCATATAAAATATTTATTATCCTCCCACCTTGACAAATATGTCTCCACATTCTGCACTGGAGTGCAGGAAAGATGGACTCTCAGCCTGCTCAACTCTCTCCCTCTGCAGGCTCTGCCTCATCCATGAGAGACCTCGCACACCCAAGTGGTGTCCATACAACCCCTTATATTGCTGTCCTTGACTACTCCTTGGCCACTGTTGGACCTCGGGTTGCACATATTACTATCTTGCCTGGCCTGGGAGGATAGAACCAGAGGTGAGGTCCACAAGGACCTGAAAGTAAGTTCAGGGACTTTTGGGTAGGGAATTCTGGGTTCCTGTTCAGTCTAGAAAGTGGATTTGGACCACAGTTCCTATAGCCTGCATACTCCTCACTACATTGAAAAAAACAAACAAAAAAAAGAATGATGTAGTAGGGCCGGAGAAAGCACACTGCATATTTAAGTCTAAGGAAAGTACTGCTCTGGCTTTATTTTTCTTAGGAGTTTTACCCATCAAGGAATCAAATGAGTGAGCCTTCCATTCCATAGAGGCCACTTCTACGCTTGTTTGTCCTTGGGGTTTGCAAAAGTACCATCAGCCCAGAAAGAACCAGGCAATGGCACACCTGGACATGCCCGAGGTGAGAGTGAAGCCTGGTATTCCACAAATTGAGACCCTTCTTGAAGGACAGGAATCTTTCTCACATCATAGGTGTGTTTGGTCATGGAGATCTAGAAGCTTCTGGTCCCTTAGGTGATTTCCGCCACTAAGCAGAGCCATTTTGGTGTCCCCTTGGACAGACTCAGGTTGGTGGGTGACCCTGATGGTGACTGTGACATTACCCTGCGCCAAGCTGAGCAAAACCAGTGACTCTGGCTCTTTAAAGGAAGAAGGAAATTTTCTGCACGAAGCTTTCAAATGGGCTCCTGCAGACAGCTGTGGCCAAGCTTTTGAAATATTTCTAGCCTGTTTTCCTGCTGTGAAGTCTTTCGAGAAACAGCTTAGGAGCAATGAGCTGTTTGCTATTCTGGGGCAGTGGGTGTGCAGATGAAAGGGCAGATGGGTTGGAGAGGAATAATTCCCCAAGTACCCATAAAATTTTTGATCTTTGGCCCCTGCTGTAAAGCAATTCTTGGAATGCTGGTCAGACAGGAGAGCCAAGTTCTATGGCCCTGGGGCTTCCCGCGACCTCCATCTGGACACCTGGGACCCAATCTTCATCACCTGGGACACAGAGATGGGGACTCTCACAGCTCTTGGAGGTTCTAGAGGCCTGTTGGAAGTCAGAGAATCTCAGGCCAGATGGCACTGAGAATTGGGGAGCTCATATGAGATAGGTGGAGTCCTGTCTAGGTAGTTGATGCAAAGAAGTAAATATTCCACCAAGAAAATGAAATTTTGACTGTGCATGTGTTTGGCAGTGGACTTATTATTCTCTGAGGCTCAAGTGACTTAAGACTGAACTTGTTGAGCAGAGCACTTAGCTGGGAGTCCAGGGACCTAGAGTTAGCCCTGGAATCTTTCATTGCCTGGCTGGGAAACTGATCAAATCATGTGTCCTCCTTGCCTTAGTTTTCTTTCCAGTTCAAATATTTGAAATTACCTTTTCAGGAGTCATGGAATCTAAGGGCCAGCCTTGGCCAAATCTTCATCATTTAATTTGTGTTGGGAGTTGAAATGTTGGGGCCAGATTAGATCTAAATTCAGTCCCAGTTTAGTCCCAGATAACTTTGTAAGCTTGAGTGCTTGATGTCATCTCTTTGAGCCTCAATTTCCTTATCTGTCAAAATGCATTATATCACTTCCTTCCCCAGTTGTTTGGAAGAATTAAATTAGATACTTGCATTGACAAGTCTGGGCAGGCTCCTGAGGTCCCCATAGGAGGGAATTTACTATTGATAGATTCTGAGGGCACAGGCTTTCTCCAGATAAAGTGTTGTATTTATCTGGTGGGAACACTGGTCTGAACTGGATGAAGAAAAAGCACATGGCCTAAAGGCAGAGTTTCTTGAAACAGACTCTACTGTGATCTAGATAAAGGCCTGGAGTACAGAAGGTGTGGTCAGAGGCAGAGTAATAGAGATAAAAAAAAAAAAAAAGGCTCATTCAGACAGATAGCACTTTGGTTCTGTGGAAAAGGTGCTGGATTTGGAATCAGTTGGGCTGGAACTCTTTCATTTGACTCTGTGTGCCTAGTACTTAGTAACATAACCGTCATCAGGTTGGGGCTAAAAAAGTGCATGTTTAGTGAGTTGATGAGCTGAAGGAGGGAGGGAGGACTATGCTTTATTTCTTTGCTCTGTCGCACGAGACCTGGAGTCTCAGTTTCCTCATTTGTAAAATGTGAGCAATAGCATTTACTGCAGAAGTTTGTTATGAAGACTCTCTGTGACATGCATTTGAATCTGTAAACTGCTACTTAACTCTGTGTGTCTATCCCTGTGATGACAATAACAATACAATCAGATCTCACAGTTGTAGGAAATGGGAGAAAGTGAATGTGGAAATGAGACAAGTATCAGTTAGGTTGAAAACCTGGTAACCATTGTCGAGAAAGCAATGTCATTTTCATGATGACACACCAACCAGCCAGGAAAAGGACTCTCAACTGAATCACAATGTAACACAAACACCAACTCTTTGGATTTATTTTCTTGCCCCAGATTTTTGGAGAAAAGAGGTCAATCATAATAAAATAAGCTCACTTAGCAAATAGAATATAGAAACTGCACACAATGACTCTCATTCTGTATAATGCAGATGTGAGATCCATACTCATTAGTAATATCCTCAATCATGAAGAAAATATCCAAGCTTATTTCATGTAATTTATGTGCTAAGGCATTTAGAGCAATGTCTTCCTATGTGAGGTGTGTGAAAACCTTATGCTCTTCACAGCACCATCTGCCCTCCTTCTTGTTGACTCCCAGGCTTTGCACAGTGATTGCCAAGTGCCTGCGGTGTGCCAGGCACTGCACTAGGGGCTGAGATTACATGTGAACAAGGCAGACCTGGCCCTCAAGAAGGTTATAGCCCAGTGAGGTAGACAGGCAAATAAGAAGGTAATTACAATAGTAGTAATTGCTTACATACTGATTGCTTTGTTGCTTTCCAGTAATCAGTGAAAGGAAATTCTTCAGGCTAGCTATGAAACAACTTAGAAATGCAACTTAGCTATGAAACAACTTAAAAATGCAAGTAATCAGGCCATATTAAGAATCGAAGGGAAAATAAAGTAACACTGAGCTCGTATTTTGTGTCTGTGAGTGTTTTATACATATGTTTTTAGGGTGCTCTCTTCCTCATACTCCCATTTTGCTTCGCGGGTATTTGAGACACAGAGAGTTAGGTAGTTAGCTCAGGGTTTTATAATGGGCCTGTCTTGCACCCATATCTCCCTTTTCAACTCTACCACTTACTCTTGAATAATGTACCCAACTAAGTAGAAACAATTTTTCATATGACCCTAAAATTCGTGAGATCCAGAGTGGGGTGTTTTGGGTAAGGCAATTGAGGTGGGTCCTAGTCTGAGGCAAAGTGTGGCAGCTAGTGCTCGGGCTCTTTTTGCAGTGAGGCAAGAGCATTCCTTTCCAGGCATCTGCTACAATGAGGTGAATGTTCTATGTGGATCTTGACAGTAGGGGAAGTGGTAAATGACACATTTGACTCTAACAGTCCTGCATTTGAATTCCAAATCAAATTTCTATCTATGAGTTTGGGCAAATTCCCATGTAAAGTGGGAATAATAATAGTATAAATAATTCCTATCTTACAGGATTGCTATATTAAATCAGATCATTCTAAAAAGTGCTTATTTAGCATAACTTTTAGCACTGACTGGTCACTATCATTTTTTAATCCTTCAGATATTCCCAAAGGTGGAGTGAGATGCCATAGAATCATTTGGAAAGACTGAATACAGGCTGGACATTAGATTGGGTTCAAGACACCATATCAACAGGTCCATGCATGCATCTTTCGGCAGTTTTAGGACACTTACAATGTTCTCTCTAGGTTTTGTTAGTTTGCATTTCATAGCGTGCCTAGACAATATTAAGGTGCTACCAGTAATTGAATGATTAAGAACATGTAGTAGATCCTCACTTGACATCATAGTTGTTGGAAACTGCAACTATCAGTGTGAATGGTGTGTAACAGAAGCAGGTGTGTAATGATATGTAACAACGAAGAGTGCTATTTCCTTCAACATTGGCCAGGATTGTTTTTTCCTCATCATTATGATGAAATCACTGAACAAAAACAATGTCATTCATTATTCATTATTTGAGGACCCACTGGCTAATAAAACACCTTACTAAGAGTGAATGACACTCTCCCTCCAGTATCAGAGTTTATTGAAAGCCCCATTTCTGTAGCATCTAAGGACACTGCTCAGCAGGTGGTCTGGTTGGGTAACCAAGGGACTATCCTTTGAAAGTTAAGCAAGTTCTCCACTTTTCTGTTAGCACCAGACACTCACCTCGCAGAAGCCAACATCCTGGCTCCAAAGGCATTCTTGCAGATGTTAATTTTCCCAATTCCCCTGGTCAATTCTTGTCTTTGACTCTTCCCATCCAAGCTGTGCTTGGGCTGTGCATGAACTGAGGTGAGGAGGGACCTCTATCCACCTCATCAGCCCTGAGACATCTGGGCTGCCTCTAGAGAGCCGATTAATTAAGAGCATGCTTGAGATGCAAATGTGTCCAACCAGTTGTTCTGCATTTGAGGACACAAACATAATAGGTTTTGTTGGTATTTTTGGTAAAATCAAGTTTCAGTCTTATTCTGCCTAATCTTTTTGGCCCCCATTGACATATATACTTTATTATTTTTAAAGGGTAATATGTTTAAAGAGAAGTTATATTACTTTACATGCTTTTGATTAATAGAGAATATTAATGCAATACTGGCTTAAACAACCTGAAATGCACTATTTCCTATAAGAAGTTTCGAAGGACCCTTGCAGTGTTATCCAGGATTGATTCAGCAGCTCAGTGTTGTAATTGAGGGGTGCAGTTCTTGGGCTTCTTGGCTTCACCATACTCCATGTGTCAACTTTGTTTTCATGCTGCTTCTCCTTACTTAGACATACCCTCATCTAGACATCCACCATATTCAGAGGAACAAAAAGGTATCTTTCTTATGTATGGTTTTAGACACAGCCTTACCTTCAAGTATTGTTGTCCAGGATCCGGTTCCATACCCATTCCCAAACAAATCCCTAGCAAGGGAAATGGATGACTATAATTGGCCCAAACAAGTCCTTTGGGGATGAAATAGGTTTTGGGTCAGGTAGCCATTGGGTGGGTAGTTATAGGCCCTAATTTACTTATTTTTTTAAAGATTTATTTTATTTATCTATGCATAGGTGAACTGGGGTGTAGGCCAGAGGTACAGGGCTTAAGGGGATTCACTAGAGACAGAGTGGGGAGCAGAACAGGCAGATCTACTGAAATACACTGCTGAGGGGAGCAGCAGGCGAGACAGGAGAGGTCTGCTGTGCCATGTGAGTTAGCTCCCTGGCCGGGGATCGAACTTGGGCCACTATGACTGGCAATAGCTTGATAGCACTGAGACTTTATCCTCTGCATCATCAGGGAGGCCCACAGGTGCTAATTTCAACCAAGTTTCAAATAGGTGTCCACCCAAGGTCTTGAATGCAACAGAATTCCAGCACACAGTTGACAGTGACTGCACAACAGACTTAGGTTTTACCATTCAAACTCATTTGATCTTGCCACTTCTTGGAGGTTCCTAAAAACATAGTCAAGCTAAGCAAGCATGGACAAATTGTAAGGGCTCCACACTATCTATAAACAAACTTACAAAGCCCATTAGGGCTACACACACAAGCAGGAACTTGAGAGTGACCAAAATCCCACTCTGCAGTTTGTGCAGGTCCACTGAGGCTCTAGTCCACATCCCTCCCTGAAGGCGGGGTGGATGATTAGTGCAGTGCAGGCTTCTTTCATCCAGCTCATGCAGGGAAAGGCATTCCCAAGGTGCACTGCTCTGAGCAGACCTTTCTGGTTTCCATGGTTTTACTCATCTACTGATGAGCTGTGAGTATCAGATGAGGCCTAAACAACATCACCATGGCCATTTGAATAAGAAAATCAAGTTATTCCATCATTTCACTTTTCCTTTGAGAGGGAAAAAGGTTTGGAATACAAGGCCCATCAAGATCTTTCCTGTGTCTGATGTCTCTATCATGGACTTGGCTCCAAAGGTTAAATGTTTTGGATTACAAAATGTACATTATATGAGGGTCTTCCTATAAAT
The DNA here is from genome assembly GCF_014898055.3 of Talpa occidentalis. Taxonomy (NCBI): domain Eukaryota; kingdom Metazoa; phylum Chordata; class Mammalia; order Eulipotyphla; family Talpidae; genus Talpa; species Talpa occidentalis. The sequence goes on from NW_023601104.1 coordinate 24,246,436, forward strand.
CAACAAGGCAGGTATGTTAAACACAGAAAAATATCTACAGCTGTTCTCTTACTCATCCTGCTTGTTATTTAACTCAGCCTGGGCCCTAAGGAACATTTTTAGTTGTACTGTCAACAGTTTCAAAACAAAGAAGAAACTGCGACTGGCAAATGAGGAACCCAGCTGGCCCTCTGTTTAGGCTCCCACTGCATATACTTTAATCCTGACACCTGCAAGCTATTTAATCAGGATTTACAATTGAACATGAAGGATGAGGGGTCCTCAGGGCTGTGTTCTTAGTGTTTGGATTGCAAATGATGGAGAAAAACTTTGTTATCGGATGTTGTAGTTATTTGAAGTTGGGTGCCCTCTAACCCAAGGGGAACCCAGCATCATTTATCACTCCCCAGAAAAAACTCAGCTCAGGCAGACGTTGCCCCTCACAGCCTAACATTCTATTTTTGCTTCTCCTGTGTTCTAGAGTAAACAAACTTGGAATTTATGAACAATGAGAAAAATAATTTCCAGAGAGCATATGGCAACAGAAAGTTCTAATTGAAATCATGAAAGCACAGTTTTGATTCACACACCAAGCAAAATGTAGATAAGTGTATTCGCCTACAATCTGGCCAAGGCCTGCAGTATACAGAAGGTTCTCTACTTACAAACTGACTGACTTTCACTGAAAAGAGCAAAGTCTTGAGCCAAGGCAAAAAAGCATGGCAATTTTGCCCAACACAATAGCTAGAATCTAAAGTTTCTTGTAAATGAGCAAATTACCCAGATGAATAAAGAAAATGTACTAGTTCTGGACTGGTAAAACGATTTAGGAATAGCTCTTAGATATGGAAACTTGCCGTAAGTTGAGGAGCTCCATGGTAATGTGCTTAGGAAAATGGGAATTGATCATTACATATTGAATTGTCATGGGGCTGAATCTTTGGGAGAGATGAAGAAGCAGAAAATAGGATCCCTACCTTCAGGGAACTTCCAGTTGAGGCAAAAGGAAAACAGGATAGGACAGTGTGCAGTAATAAGAATTTCAGAAAAGAGGTGATCACTGTCACCTGGAGCAGTCAAAATAAACTTTCTGAGAAACTTGACACTTGAGTTGAAAATACAAGTAGTTGAGGCCGTGGTTAGAACCCCAAGTGATAGTCATTGGATATTTACATTTTGAATCCTTTAATTGAGAAATAGCTAATAAAAACTTCGATAAATTTATTACTACTGAAAATTCTATTTGTATTTTTCACTATAGTAATATTTACATGCATTTGAAAAACAGTACAAAGTATAGAATTCGTCCAATGACAACTTTTCCATATGGTTTCATAGCTCTGCTGTTTTATCCCAGTGGTCTGTAAGGACTGGCTTAGAATAATATGTTTGGGTACTTATGAAATTGCCCCAGGGGGTATTAGAACGAAAGCCTAGTAAATTGGCATTTGTTGTGTTGGTGCCTTCAGAAAGCCTTCTTGGGCAGTGTCCAAAGAGCATGGGGCTTGCTTATGGCATTTGTGGTAACCCTCCATTCAATATAAGCAATTCTGTTACCTCGAATGTTTGCTTTTTATCCACCTGTTTCAATGTGCCCAGGTTGACGAATGGCTTAAATTTAAAAGAATCTATAGTCAAGGCTAAACATGAGGGACCACATAATGTATTGCCTTCCATTGGACCTGAATCAACTTACATAGAAAGTTCCTTGACTGTCAAGAACCCATGTTCTTTTTTTTTTTTTTATGCACTTATTCTCATGTTTATTTTTTTAAATAATAAATTTTATTTTTATATTCCCCCATACAACTGCACATGCCCCATTCTGACCCCAATCCCTCCCCTCCCGGCCCCCACCCCCCAAAAAGTGTCTCTGGAAGAACCCATGTTCTTTTAAAAACACCAGAGAGCAAGAGTTAGTGGTCTCCCTTGAGAATTTTTTTTTATCCAAATGAGTGAATAAAATGCATTTTTTTCCCTCCCCTGAATGCTAAAATAATATAGACTTGAACTCAAAATACAGAAAAACTTGGCCAGTATTCTGCTATAATCATTTTGGTTTATATCATTCTAGTTTTTTTTAAAGCATGTGACCTGTATATGCATAAATATTTTTACAAAACTGGAATCGTTCAGTACACACTGTTTTGTAATCTGATTTTTTTCACTTAATTGGGACTAATTCATTTGTTCAATTACATTTTTCTAAATCCTGATTTTTAACAACTGCATTATATTTGATCATACGGCTTTTCAACTCAGTATTTAGCTAATTCTTTTTTTGTTACACATTTAGGTTGTTTCCATCATTTAAAAACTTTAATAAACTGTGTAGTAGTGATGAATATCTTTATGCATAAAGCTTCGTGCTCAGGTCTAAGAAAATGCTATTCCAACTTGATCAAATATCTTGGATCCCATAGTTTATTCCTGGATTTTACCATCTCGTTTGGCTTCCTACCAGTTTCTGATTTCATTTGGGATTTGCATTTAGCCATTGGCCAAAGTCCACCAAGTATAAGGTGGTGAGGTAGCTTCTTCCCAGATGACCTGCAAGAGTCAGAGAAATACAGACATCTTCATTTTCTTCTGGGGGATTGAAGAAAGTGCACCATGTAAAACATAAGCAATTGGTAGGAAAGGAATTTGAATGTTAAAAACTCTCTGCCTGGACAGAAAGCTCAGGGCTGGATGAAGTGCCCAGATGTTTCCTTGAAGAAAGAAATGGGATTGGGATCACCTTTGAAGTTTCCATTCTTTGCCAGTGGCAGTGGGATGGGAGCCCAGGGATGTGATGGTGTTTTTCTTATTTTTTCTGTCTTTCTTGCTTTCTCCTCCTCCTCCTGTAGTCTTCCTCACTGCAGAACTGGCATTTAGGGCATGCATTGTTCAAAAAAAAAAATATTCCTGACACTTGCCAAAGATAGTAAGGAAGACTACACTCAAGGCTATATTACAAAAGGGTCTTGAAGCATGGGAGAGATAGGGCTCGACTCTTAAACACAATAAGGAAAAGTGGGGATTTATAACCAAGGAGTACTATGGGGAGATAGAAAATTACTGAGTGGCAGGGTTTTCTTTGCTAAGCTGACCTAATATAAATTTTGCTGAAAGCAGACCTGGGTGATAAGACTTTTGGTGTGGGATTTTCACAAACCTGACTCAGCAAGATTCTTGATGAAAATGAAATAAGCAGACCAAGGCCAGAGTCTAATTTTGGGAGTGGGTTGTCTAATTAGAAAAAGGAATCAGAGGAACCTGACTCAATTTTGTCAAGGAGAGTCTGTCAGTATATCTGAAATGTCTAACCTCTTGATATTTTTAAGTTTAGTTTTGTTTTGTTACTTCCCTCAGGAAAACAATCAGTGCTCAACTGTTTGGGGGGAAATTTCAATTTGATGTTTTTTAATTCCCATTTCTCTTTCTCTGTTTTCTTTTTTTTTAAGTTCATTTTTTATTTTATTTATTTATTTATTTATTTATTTATACAGGCACTGGGTACAGTCAGAAGCGCAGGAGGGTGAGCGAATTCACCAGAGCCAGAGCAGGGAGCAGAGCAGGCAGACAGAGGTTTGCCTGCCATGTGGGACCCTCGCCCGGCGGCCAGGGATCGAACCGGCGCTGCAGAGGCTGTGGGCAGCTTCACAACCCAGCGCTCAACTGCTGCGCCACAGGGGAGGCCCTCTTTCTCTGTTTTCCTCCTTTGCTCTCTCCATTTCTTCCCCATCCTTTCCACCTCCCTATCGTGTGCCCTCCCAGCCTATACCCCCAACTGCTCAAATTCACTTATTTTTCCTTCACATCTCTAAGTACAGACTTCATGGAATCATCTACTCCCTCTGTCATGGTGCTGCCTCTTTTGACACTTCTGTGGTGGACGGAAGCATTAGCACAGCAAAGAATCTCTTGTCCTTGTGAGGTCTTTCTCTCAGCTTGCCGCTTACATATCTGATCTGTTAATTTATCCTCAGTCTCCACATTAGAAAAGGGTTGTTGTACTGACCACATTGTCTTCCCATGTTTGACCATATAATTTGTCTAAAAAGGGTAATTTGAGAGTAAACAGGGTAACTTCTATTAGTTATGCCAGGACAATAGCATAAATTGGGATGATGGTCCCCAGTAAAACTGGATATATGGTCACTTTATCTTAATTTTGCCCTTAGTTTCATTCCCAGTCTCTACAAATTCTCTGTCAAAGTTAAAAATGGATTATAACCCTAAGAAGTTGCAGTACAAAATTACAGAATTTTCATAAATTAGTCAAAGTTGGGCTAAGTTTGACTATTATGTGCTACCAATGAAGGAAAGCCTGCTCAAACAAATATATTAAGAGTCTTTAGGAGAAAAATTGGGCACTATTTTTATAAGTGATTTTATCAACAGGTTAAAGGATTCTGAGGCATCAACATTTTATTCTCATTATTTAAATTTATTAATTTTGTTTCTTTTCCATGGTAGGCCTTTATCTTTCTTTGATTGACCTTTTTGCCCATCAACCAGATATCCACCTCAACTATGGCTGTTTATGTAAATTGGTCCTTTGATAGGAGTTAGGTCTATTTAAAATAACTAGAGAAACTGTAACTTGAGGCAAACAAAATTAAGAAAATAGCAAATTTTAGGAAGATACTAGTTCCTTATATTTTATTCATTAAAGCACTCTATATTAAAGCACCTTCTAAAATATTTCTTATTTTACTCCTTTTTCTTTTAGCTTGACATTTGCATGCTGATAACCCTTTTCAAAACATTCATCCAGCCCATAAATAGGAATCCTAAAGATATAAAAACTGTGGAAGAAATGGAAAAATGTTACAAATAATTAACTCTTCAAAGCATGCCAGACTGACAATTTCTCAAATTTCTAAGGATCAGAAAAATCTCCATCTTACATCATTCTTCCAGAAAAAAGGAAATATAGAACATATGAAAATTCATTTACAAATCAGCATTATCTTAAATATAAAAATTTGACTAAAATAATACTTTAAAGCTATAGCATAATCTCACATTTTAATAAACATATAAAGATCCATCTTAGAGGTATTAAAACTATGAAGAATCTTTATTACATTACCCAGGAATTCATGGATGGTTTGCTATAGGAAAATTCAGGAAGGCAAATTATATGTAATAGGTGAAGGTATGAAAGTTACATTATTATTTCAATATGTGATTCAAAGGCATAAGACTCAGTCTCCTTCCTGCTTAAAACATTCAATAAATTTTGTTTAGAATGATACAGGATATAACACACACATGCACACACTTCTCTTTTCCAAACCAATAGCTTATATGAAACATCATCATTCTGAACCGGGAAACACTAGAGGCAATCTCATTAAAGGAAGAAGTAAAAAAAGTTATAATCACTATTTTATATTCATATAAATGCACATAAATTTCATGTTATGAATGTTCTAGATAATACTGAGTTATTAAAGCAGAAGAAAGTAGAAACTGTTATTGCTAATGATGTGATTACATATATTAAGAGCAGGGTTTGGTTAACTAGCCCAAGAGGCAAATCCAGTCAGAGGACTGCTTTGTACATAAAGTTTTATTTCATTTATATATTTTCTTTTTTCCCATTTTTTCTTTATTTTTTTATTTTAATTTTATATATTTTTTACATCATTTTTCATTTTTGCACAATGTATGCATTTTCATCTTGGTTATAGTCTCCATACAATTCCCACCCCCCCCCTTGTTTTGATCCTACTCCCTCCTCCCCCCTGTAGTGTATCTCTGATTTATAGTGCCTTGTTGATTTTTATTTTTACTTTATTAGAATTAGGTTTTTTCCTGGTCCCTTATTTAGGTTTTCTAAATTCCTGCTATGAGTGAGACCATTTGGCATTTTTCTTTTTCTTTCTGGCTTATTTCTCTGAGCATGATCCCTTTCAGCGCCATCCATGTTGCTGCAAGTTGCATGAGTTTATCTTTTTGATTGCTGAGTAATGTTCCATTGTATATATGTACCACATCTTCTTGATCCACTCATCTATTTTTGGGCATTTGGGTTGTTTCCATATCTTAGCTGTTGTAAATAGTGCTGCTATAAACATCGGGGTGCAGGTGTCCTTTTGAATTAATGTTTCTGTGTCCTTTGAGAAAATACCCAGAAGTGGAATTGCTGGATCATATGGAAGCGCCATCTTTAGCAGGTTGAGGAATCTCCACACAGCTCTTCATAGTGGTTGGACCAGTTTGCACTCCCACCAGCAGTGCAGGAGAGTTCCTTTTTCTCCACATCCTCGCCAACATTTGTTGTTGCTAGTTTTTTTAGTATGTGCCATTCTCACTGGTGTAAGATGGTATCTCCTTGTAGTTTTGATTTGCATTTCCCTCATTACAAGTGATGTTGAACACTTTTTCATATGCCTGTTGGGCATTTTCATTTCCTCTTTGAAGAAGTTTCTTTTTAGCTCTTCTGCCCATTTTTTGACTGGATTATTTGCTTTGTTTTTGTTGAGTCTCGTCAGCTCTGTTGATTTTTGTGATCAATATTTACATATTTTCTAATGACTGCTTTTACACTATAACAGATTTGAACAGTTGTGACAGATTGTACAGTTCACAAAATCTGGAACATTTACTATCTGATCTTTTATAGAAAAAAAATTTCAGTCCCTGATCTAGAGTACCTCTCCAAATTGAGTAAAAAACCATTAAAATTGTCAGATATAAGGTATATGAAAGATAGCTTATATGATATACAAATTTATAATAATGAGTTATATAAAAGAAAAAAATCCTACAAAAATAACATATTCAAACATACATAAGAAATAGGCAAGCTTTGTATGATGAAAATCACCCAAAGTTAATGACGGATATAAAAGAATATGTAAGTAAAAGTAGAACATGGTATGTTTATGATGTATAAGATTGAACATCATATACATGATAATTCTCATGTTATTTTTATATGTTCAATGAATTCCAACAAAAACTGTAATTTGGGGACCATCAAAATAATTCTTAATGATTAAGAATTTTTAAAAAATTAGACAATAGGTAACTGAACCCTGAACCCTCAAATATATAATTCCAGAAAGAAGTTTATTTCTCATTCACATAAAGTCTATAATGGATTTTTCCCATGGGCTAACAGCTCTGCTCCAAGAGGGAGATCAGGCATCCAGGCTCCTTCTACCATGTAGATCCTCTATCACAACACAGAGTTTCCAAGTTTGTCTTGGGGGATTTCTCAATCCCAGTCAAATGAGAAGGGAAAAGATCATAGGAATTGCTTATGCGAGGTCTTATTTTTATAGGTTGTGTTTTGTAGGTGCCACATATTGCTTTTCCTCACATGTCCTCCCCTCAAATCCTTATGACATTAGTCATATGACTACAGTTGACAAAAAGGGAGCCTGGGAAATGTAGTCTGTTTGTATGCCTACAGAAATTAAAAAAAAAAAAAAAAGAGTTTGTTGAACTGTCTGCAAAGTTTTCCATATGGAGAAGTTCCAGAAACAGACCACAGCATATGTCAGAATTTATAATGTGATAAATATGGCTTTTCAAATCAGTAAGGAAATTACAGTCAATTAACAGAGCTAGGACAATTATTGGTTACATCTTTACCCTCACTATGTACAATAAAATAAATTCCAGATGTACTACATTTAAGTACATATAAAATATAAAAACTTTTAAAAAACTGGACTAAATAATTTGATACTTTGTTGCAAAGGGCCTTTATAAGCATAAGAAAAAGAAACTGTAAAGGAAACTGATAATTTGAGTATCTAAACTTAAGAACTTTTGTTTGTTGAAATTAGAGAAAAACTTTAAAGGCAAATGGCAAAAGGAAGAAAATATTTTCTATTTGAAAGTCAAAAGGTTAGTATCCTTAACATATAAAAGTTTGTAAAATCAATGAAAATAAGATTAATTCCTAAACTGAAAAATAGGAAATGAAATGAGGTGTAAGTACCTAGTAGACATATATTTCAACGCTTCTGAATAATAATCAAGGATAGCTTAGAAGTGGTATGATCTAACAAACTTTCTCTGAGCCCCAGTAGCTCCACTGATGAAACTAGAATAATTATAGAAACTATTCTAGGGGTTCTGTCTAATTCAATGAGATAAACTATGTAAACTATGCAGTAAACACTCAATAAATCTGAGTTATTGCCATGTTTATTATTCTTAGTGTTCATGGTGTATTTTTAAGCAAAAAAGTTTGAAAATGTATATATAGTATGATATTTATTAAAACATACATATAATACACACACACACACACACACACACACATACACATATAGGGAAAGAAAACATACCAGGATATTTTAGTGAGGGTTGTCCTTGGTTGTGACTTTTAGGAATAATGGTAACTGCATATTTTTCTGTATTTTCTAGAATTTCTACAATAAGTATATTGTTATATTTATAATTTAAACTAAGTGTTCATCTTTGAATAATTGTCGAATGACTCCCAACAGTTTCTTACATTTCTCTGTGACTGATTAGTTTCTGAAAACCAGAATCCATTTTCACAACCATTATTCAGAGCCCCAAGCAAAGACAAATCACCAAATAAACTTTGTTTCAGTTTCAGCCCAACAACAGGATCTCTTTTTTGCTTGTCCAAATTAAGTGTGAAATCATGCCCAGGGAGGATTCAGATTGTTAATTAAAACACTTTGAAAAAACTGGCGTGTAAACAGACCAAATTCCAAATAGGGTGAGATAGTATGAATAAGGATATGGCTGTGGAGTGAGGACAGCTGGAGTGGGACCCCTCCCTGATCTCAGTCTTCAGCTCCTTCTCAGCGTGGGTCATTTATATGATCCCCTTAGAGTGGGCTGCCTCCAGAGAGGTCGTGATTCTGATGTTCTTCCAGTGTCAACCACTGGATGACTAAAAGGACAGGGATGAAGGGAGCCTGTCCGAGTTTCCAGCAGAGTGATGGGTGGTAGTCTGCCCAAGTATGGGTTTCCTTGGCAGACCCATATGGCTCTCCACTGTTTCATCCTCCAACCTAGACTCTATTGGGGGACTCTTTCTAATGGCTTCTTTACTTTAGTACTTTATTTTAGTACTTTACTGAATTTTCATCTTATTCCTAACTTGAGTAGAAATAAGTACTTTTTTATTGGAAGCCTTCTCTCTATGATTCCAGTTGACCCAATGTAAAAAAAAAAAGCAGTTGATTTCATCAAATTATCTCTCGGTCATATAGAGAGGCCACATTCAGGCTGGTCAGAAAAGAGGTAGGAAGAAAAGCAGAGTTCATAAGAGAGGAGAGAATGTAGTCAGGCCTGAGTGGTCTTCATTCCTGGCATAGTTCTTATCTCAGTCCATATTCTTAAAAAATGTTTTGATAGTGTAAGTGAAACCAAACAAACTGTGCTGAGGTTCAGTTTCCCTGCTTTGTGTTCTTTTAACAGGGTACTCATGTCACAAATGGCAAGAGGCCATCTTTTTTAGAGCTGAATAGTATTCGTGTGTGTGTGTGTGTGTGTGTGTGTGTGTATACCACGTTTTTCTGATCATCTCTTCTGTCCTTGATCACTTAGCCTGTTTCCATAACTTAGTTATTGTAAGGAACATAGGAATACATATATTTCTTTGAATTTCTGGGTTATATGGTAGGCCTATTTTTTATATATCTTTTTTTTAAAAGATTTTATTTATTTATACAAGAACCGGGGTATAGGCCACATGTGTGGGAGGGTGAGAGGATTCACCAGAGACAGAGTGGGAAACAACAGGCAGACTGACTGAAACACTGCTGAGTGAAGCAGCAGGTGAGACAAGAGAGGTCTGTCTTGCCATGTGGGTATCTCCCCAGCTGACTGGGATTGAACCTCTGCTGCAGAGGCTGTGGACAGCTTCACAGCACTGTGCTAAATGGCCTGCGTTACCAGGGAGGCCCGGGTAGGCCTATTTTTAATATTTTGAGGAACCCCCATACTGTTTGGACCACAGGGGCTGGACCAGTCTACATTTCCACCAACAGTGTGCAAGAACTAGAGAGGATTATACTAAGTGAAATAAGTCAGAAGGAGAAAGACAAATACCAGATGGCCTCACTTATATGTGAAATATAGAGAAACAAAACAAAGATCAGTCAAAACCAAACCAATAACAAGCCCTTGACATCTGACTACAAAACTGAGGCAACCAGAAAGGGAGGGTGTTGAGGCGGGAGTGGGGGAAGATGGAGGCCCACTGGAGCACAGTGGACAATTATTGGGGCACTGATGGTGGGCAAGTTGTAAAAACAGGGTGGATGTTTAAACCTATAATCCCAAAGCAGATGCAATGATGTAAACCAACATTACCTCAATAAACATAATTTAAGGAAAAAAAGAAGCTCAAGATCCTACTTATTCGGGTAGTTCTGTATCCCAATGCTTTCCAACCCTGAGAAGCTGAACTGATATAACAAATGCTAGAGCATTGATGAGCTCTTCATTCTCCTGGTTATTTTAAAATAAAAAAATTAAGTTTTAGAATAGCTTTAGACTTCAGAAATATGACAACATTTGTTGTCCAATTTCCTCTATTAACGTCATATATATGTGTGTATGTGTATATATACACCTTTATTACAATTAATAAACAAATATTGTGATACATTATAAACCATAATCCATAATTTAGTCACATTTCCTCAATTTCTTTTCTTTTCTTTTTTTTTTTTTTTTTTTTTTGTGGGACCCTTGCTGGCGGCCGGGGAACGAATCGGCCCTGCAGAGGCTGTGGGCAGCCTCGCAGCCCAGCACTCAACCACTGCGCCACCAGGGGAGGCCCTCCTCAATTTCTTATTTCATTTTTGTTCCATGATCCCATCCAGGATGCCACATTTCATTTAGTTGTCCTGTCACCTCGCAGCTTCTTGACTATGGTGATTTCTCCACTTTCCTTGCTTTTGTTTACCTTGACAGTTTGGGGGAGTACGGGTCAAGTGTTTTGCAGGACACCCATCTACTGGGATCTGTCTGATGCTTTTCTTATGATTAGACTGAGGTTATATGTTCTTGGGAGGGAAAGCCCAGAGGTTAAGTGCCCTTCTCATTCCATCATGTCAAGGAAACCACTTATCAACGTGATTGTCACTATAGATGTGAACAGCAACATTAAAAGTTGTTTTTAAGACATTCTCCTAACCCAAGGAATGACTCCAAGGGAGTGTAGGTATCGTGTCATCTCCAGCAGGGACAGCTGATTCATGAACATGCCAGTAGGTCCAATATGCTTTCAGAAGTGTAGGCCCAGTCTGTGGCCCCATGGTTGCAAGTGTCCATTAGATAGGAACTAGGACTCTAGTGGTCATTGAGTTCCTAGCTGTCATCCCCATGGGCTCCAAGCCAGGAATGGGAAACTTCCCAGGATGAGTGATAGTTCCTCGAGCACAGAGGAACCCCACCAATGGAAACCAGATTCTCCTGTGGAACAGTGAGGAGCGGTATCTTGAGGGCACTAGCATTTACATAAATAAATATTTAAAGACAAGAGCATATTTCATTTCCTGTCCCTGATAAAGACTCAAGGAAATATTTGGGCCCTTGATACTCTGCAGCAGTCTTTTAATGCATCCTAGTTGTCTCCCCATTCCAGCCCCTTCAATCACAATCTTAGCGATGCTCTTGATTTCTGGTGTCTGGTGATTATTTGCTTCCTCTTTTTTTTTTTAAAGAGGCATGTATTTTATTTATTTATTTATTGTTTATTTGTTTGTTTATACATGCACTGGGTACAGTCAGAAGCGCGGGAGGGTGAGAGAACTCACCAGAGCCAGAGCAGGGAGCAGAGCAGGCAGAAGGACCGAAGCACACTGCTGAGGGGAGCAGCGGGCGGCAGGAGAGGTCTGCGCGCCATGTGGGACCCTCCTCCTGTGGCCGGGGAGCAGCCGGGGATCGAACCGGCGCCGCAGAGGCCGCGGGCAGCTTCGCAACCCAGCGCTCAACCTCTGAGCCACCGGGGAGGCCCTATTTGCTTCCTCTCTTATTGGGAGAATGAAAGTCAGGTATCCTCAGCTTCCCTTGTTGCACCTTGACATACCCTATCCTGGCCAGCTTCTCTCTCTCTCTGTGCAGTGATGAAAGCCAGTACTTACACTCCTCACTAACCCAGAAGATACTCATTTTCCTTTATTCTTACTACCGCTTTTTGTTTAGCTTACCACAGTCCAGATCAGTTACTTCTTCAAACTGGTGTCCTCTCAAACTGCAATTTCCTTTCTTTCTTTCAATAATGATTAATGATATGACTCTTAAGACTCATGCATCCTTACCTTTGGGTGTTTCCTGAAAGTGTCAGACTCTCTTCTCAGCCTCTGACACTGTTATGTCCATGATCTACCCTGCTTCATTGCCTGGTTAACTTCCTTACTTCTGGTTGCCTCCGGAAGAGATCTTAGAGAACTTCCTCTGAGAAGCCTTCCCTGATACCTGAAAACCAAACCAGAGACCCTCTGTGCTCTCATGGCATTTCATGCACTCTGTTTTAGCACTTACCATATGATACTAAAACAGCCTGTTCACAGCTCAAAATATCAGTTGAATTGAAAGAAATGTACAGCCAGAAGCTTCTACTTGAACTTAAACTCTAGTGTTCCTACTATTTTTTATTCTCCCAATACCATACCCAAACGACTTTATTTTCCTAATGTTTCAGTCATTTTCTGAAATGATCTTTTGAATACCTTCTTAAAAGTTATGCGCACTGTTCCCGTCTTAGTCCTTGACCTACTGAACTTCTCTTCAGCTTGTGACGCATTTATCCAATTTTCCCTTTTTGCAATTCTCTCCTTTGATTTTGAATATTGTGTCCTGCTGACTCCCAAACCCCTCCCAATTCCATACTTCTTTTACTCAGAATTCTTCATTCTTTTCTCTTCCTTCCCCTACTTTAACAGATCCCAAATTACTTTTGTCATTTTTCCTTCTTGTCTTTGGTTCCCCTTTCTGTGTAAGAGCATCAGCATCTTCTGTGACGTGAAGGCAGAAACATCATCTTCAACTTTTCCCTCCAATTATGAGATCTTCTAATTAAGAGCAGCCAAGTCTAGCACATTCTACTTCCCCCAGTAGAGCAACAAGTTTATACCTCTTACTCTACTTCATGCTCTCATCCCTTCTTTCTTGGATTACTGCCTGGAATATGGATGCTTATTACCACCTCTGAACTGCTATGACCCTAGCCCCACTCCAATATCTCCCCATCTAACCCTTCCTTATACTAAGTTCTGGTTGTGATACACCATTGCTTAGAACATTCAGTTGCTGTCTGTGGCTCTGGAACAAAACTAAACTCCCAAACTTGCCATTTGAGAAGGGCTTCCTCAAACTTCTCAACATTTTTATGCATATATACATTTTTATTGAATTAAACTATTTTGAAACTTGTTTTCTTTCTCTAGTTAAACAGATAGTGTGAATAATATCCTTTGTCATGAAATACTATCATAGATGAATATTAATGGCTGCATAGTATTCCACCGAAAGCATTTAAAACCTCTGCTACTGGACATGTAGGAGGCTTACATTTTGGAAGGGTATTAGTAATAGCAGTGCAATTAATATGCTGTCTTTAAGATCCTTTTCACTGTCTTGGTAGTCAATTTAGGTAAAATTCCTAGAAAATAGTTCTGGAATATTTGGTGTACCCTGCAAAATTGTCTACCTGGAAAAATTATACTACTTTACAATTCCACCAGTTATGTTAGAGTGTACCATTTCCTCTACACTCTCAATATAAACAATCCCAATGAGATTTGTGTGTGATGTAAAGGAAGAAATTATAAACACCTTACTTAGAGTTGTGCTTATTTTGAATAAGTGGAGAGATAGTTGCGCTGTGATCTTGAGTAGGAGGAATATATGCCATGATTGTCAGTTCTTTCCAGAATAATTCATAAATTTAATGCAATGCCAACCGAAATGTTCTTAGATTCTAAAAGTAATCTGGAATAATAGGAAGGGAGCATATCAACAAGTGTTATAAAAGAGAAGATTAAGGAGAGGAGACTATCCTCACTAAATTTTATTTTTTTAATATTTTTTTAAATTTTTTACATCATTTTTCATTTTTGCACAATGTATGCATTTTCATCTTGGTTATAGTCCCCATACAATTCCCAACACCCTTTGTTTTGATCCTACTCCCTCCTCCCCCACCTGTAGTATATCTCAGGTTTATAGTTGCTTGTTGATTTTTATTTTTACTTTATTAGAGTTAGGTTTTTTCCTGGTCCCATTATTTAGGTTTTCTAAATTCCTGCTATGAGTGAGACCATCTGATATTTTTCTTTTTCTTTCTGGCTTATTTCTCTGAGCATGATCCCTTCTAGCTCCATCCATGTTGCTGCAAATTGCTTGAGTTTATCTTTTTTGATTGCTGAGTAATGTTCCGTTGTATATATGTACCACATCTTCTTGATCCAGTCATCTATTTTGGGGCATTTGGGTTGTTTCCATAGCTTAGCTGTTATAAATAGTGCTGCTATAAACATTGGGGTGCAGGTGTCCTTTTGAATTAATGTTTCTGTATCCTTTGGGTAAATACCCAGAAGTGGAATTGCTGGATCATATGGAAGCTCCATCTTTAGCAGGTTGAGGAATCTCCACACAGCTTTCCATAGTGGTTGGACCAGTTTGCACTTCCACCAGCAGTGCAGGAGAGTTCCTTTTTCTCCACATCCTCACCAACATTTGTTGTTGCTAGTATTTTTAGTATGTGCCATTCTCACTGGTGTAAAATGGTATCTCCTTGTAGTTTTGATTTGCATTTCCCTGATTACAAGTGATGTTGAACACTTTTTCATATGCCTGTTGGGCATTTTCATTTCCTCTTTGAAGAAGTTTCTTTTTAGCTCTTCTGCCCATTTTTTGACTGGATTATTTGCTTTGTTTTTGTTGAGTCTTGTCAGTTCTTTGTAGATTTTTGTGATCAGTCCTTTATCATTAGTGTTGTGTGCAAAAATTTTCTCCCAATTGGTGGGGTGGCTCTTTGTTTTGGTTACTGTCTCTTTTGCTGTACAGAAGCTCTTTAACTTGATATAGTCCCAGCTGTTTATCTTTGCCTTCACTATCACTGCTTTGGGTGATATGTCTTTAAAGATGTTACTGAAGTGTATGTTATATAGTGTTTCACCTATATTTCCATCTATATATTTTATGATTTCAGGTCTTACGTCTGGCTCTTTAATCTATTTTGAGTTGGTTTTTGTGCATGGTGTGAGGTAGCAGTCAAGCTTCATTCTTTTGCATGTAGCGAGCGACCCAGTTTTCCCAGCCCATTTATTGAACAAAATTTCTTTGCTCCAGTGCATATTCTTTGCTCCTTTGTCAAAGATTAGTTGACCGTAAATCAGTGGGTTTATTTCTGGATTTTCTATTTGGTTCCATTGGTCTGTCTGTTTTTGTTCCAATACCATGCAGTTTTGATTATTATGGCTTTGTAGTATAGTTTGAAGTCTGGGCGTGTGATACCTCCATTCCCTTCTTTTTTTTCAGGAAAGCTTTGGCTATTTGAGGTTTTTGGTGGCTCCAATATTTGTTCTATTTCTTTGAAGAATGTCATTGAAATTTTTATTGGAATAGCATTGAATCTGTGAATTGCTTTTGGTAGGATGGCCATTTTGATAATGTTAATTCTTCCAATCCATGAGCAGGGGATGTCTTTCATTTCTTCATGTCTTCTACTTCTTTTAACAGTGTTTTATAGTTTTCTTTGTATAGGTGCTTTACCTCTTTTGTTAGGTTTATTCCCAAGTATTTGATTTTTTTTTTGTTTCAGTAATAAAAGGGATAGTTTTCTTGATTTCTTCTTCTTCAGATTTTGTATCCTGCTATTTTACTAAACTGGTTGATTATTTTGAGTAGTTTTTCTGTGGAGTTTTTGGAGTTCTCTCTACGTATATTATCAAATCATCTACGAATAGTGATAGTTAAACTTCTTCCTTCCCTATTTGGATTCCTTCTATGTCTTTCTCTTGTCTTATTGCTCTGGCTAGGACTTCCAGTATTATACTGAAAATCATATCCTCATTAAATTTTAAAGAGCATTAACAGTTAAAACTATAGCCATACAAACCAGGGCACATTCTCACTTATGCCAACTTGCTCTTCTATACAAGTTAGCTGTTGGGGAACTAGGTCTTCTCACCAGCTGATAAAACCATGTGGAACTGAAGGTTATGGCAACCATTTCATTCCCCAATTGTAATTAAATCAGAGCAGAGAGAAACACAAATGTAAGTTTATTATTTTTCACAGGTTTTGTTTTCCATGGGAAGGGCCCCTGACTGTAACTATATATACTATAGTTCAGCATAACTGCTTCTCTCCTATCTCATAGCTTACTTAATATGATAAAATAGCTATGTTGATATTGCACCTTTAACTTTTGAAAGAACTTGTACATAAATTGAGTGCATAGGTAGGACTAAGAGGCACACTGTGACCACAAAACTGTGAGGGTTCTTGTGATTTTAGGGGAGTGGGGGATGCACTTCACTATGGCTGATGTTAGCTGTGTTAGAACCTGTTGATATAAAGATACACCCCACACCAATTTTTTTAAATACCAGGTTTAAACTCTTTCTTTGGCTGCTCTTGTCCAAAACATAGTCCTCTGAGGACATGTGATTTCTCTCTGTAAAAACACAAGTTCACTTGCTTAAACTCTTCCATGGGAAACTTTGCCATATAATGTTGTTCTTCAGGCTCTCCATTTAAAGAATAATTTGAAAAAAAGGACACCAATGACACATAATGTATCAGAGGGAGAGAGAGCTAGCCCTCCACCAGCCATCCACACAGATGCTCACATATAGCAAAGTCAAACCAGTTGGCATTGACACCCAAACCCTCTGAGTTCAAAGCAAGAGCCACCTCAGAGTTCCCACCATCTGAAGAGGACCTTGGTTTTTTTCCTTTGAAGTGTTTTCTTTGAAGGTCAAGGTAAAGGGGCCATGTTGACTCAACAAATCTCTAATCTATAGAAGGATGAGGTCTCAGCTTCACTACACATTTGTCATGTTCTCATGAGGTTAACAGAACAAATGGTTTTGACTGTAATATGTGAGCTGAGACCAGCCTTCCTTTGAACTTGCCCATGTTACAGGAGTATTTCCTCAGGATAAGGTTAGATCCAGGAAAAGAAAGAACCCACCAGGGTCTAAAGCCAGTTCTGAATTAATGTCAAGAATCTTGAATCTCTGTAGTCACCTAATAAGTGTTGGTGTCCAGCACTTGGCTGCTGTTTGCCAAGATTATGAAGACTGACTTGGAGTTAAAGATCTGACTCAAAATCCTAACCCCTCTGTATCTTATTAAGAAGCGTCATCCCTGACTGTGTTCATAGTTTTTCTTCTTGACCCACCTCATACTAATTCCTGCTGAAGATTTTCTTAGAACAAGTCAAAAAAATTAAAACCCCAAAATTTTCTAAAAGACTTTTGGAGAAGAGAACCCAGAAATAGGTAGGACTTACAAGCTGATTTCTAAGGGGTAGACATAGCTAGGCATAGAAGAGAAACTCCATCTTTGAGTGGCCTGAGCCTGGCAAATTTTTACTGGAGAATGTTATTGGGTGGGTGGCAAGTAGTATGTGTTCAGCAGGCTTGCTTATTCTCAAAAATGTCTTAATAATGCGACAAAGGCCTCCTTGGTGGCTCAGGGATTAAGATGCAGCACTATGAAGCTATCTGCAGCCACTGCAGCATGGTTTCAATCCCCTGCCAGGGAGCAACCCACATGGCGAGGCAGACCTCTCCTGACTCACCCTCTGCTCCCCTCAACAGTGTATTTCAGTCAGTCTGCCTGTTCTGTTCCCCACTCTGTCTCTGGTGAATCCTCTCACCCCCCGCATCTCTGGCCTGCACCCCAGCTCTTGTATGCATAAATAAATCTTTAAAAAAATAATGCAACAAGCATCACTAGAATATTTGCACCAGATGTATACTTTATTTTGGTACTTCTAGTACCTAACACAGGCCTATACCTATAATATTATTTGAACTCAACTCAACTAGTTGTATTCTTTCCTGCTCTCATTCCTACTCTCATCCACACAGATACTTGTTCTAAATTGTGGATATACTAAAAATGCATGTTAGTATATGCATATACTAAAAGTGTATATTTCTCCATCTGGAGAAAATGGGTTTGACAGCGTCAAAAAAGCTGAAAATAGCAGATAATTACAAGAAAGTTTGATTTGATATTTTGTTGTGAGGTTGATGCAGGTAACACACCTCCTGACCCCACCCCTTTGCTAATACGGCCACTCATGGGATTTGAAATGGATGTTGCATATGCCAGCCACCAAATGGCCTGCGTCAGAGCCCCAAAGAGTCATATGTTTGGATAAAGTCCCTGTAGCCTCTCTGTTGTTGTTTATCTCATGTCTTAATTCAAGGGACTTCTTCCATCACTTTTCTTTCCAAGAAAATACCACCCAGAGAGCTAGGGTATCAACAACAGAGTGTGTAAGGTGGGTGGGATAGAATCTATTAGCTTAACAAGGTAAAAGAACAGACATGTTTGGCTACCCCAAATTAGGATTTTACATATAATTTTAAATATAAAAATACATATATGAATTTATATATATTGGCTATAAATACACACATAAACTCATACCTCAAATCTACCATCTTTCTGTATCTCTTTATATCTGTTATCTATGCATTCATCCACTGCCTATTCATCCAATCTTTCTCTCTCTCTCTCTCTCTCTCTCTCTCTGATCATATATCCATGTTATTTGTTCCTACACAGGAGCTGCTTATACAGGATATACATTATATCTTAACAGCTACATTAGTGGTGGGGCAAAAAAGCGTCAGTTTTCTCCATATTTGTAGTGTTTTGTGTCTTTACAAAGCATGAAGTTCACTGAATCTTTATTAAAAACTTGTAGGGTGGGCAGAGTGAAAATAATATATTCCCTGTATGAAGGTCAGATGTATGTCTGTGTCATTCTGAAGGCTGAATCTCTCCCCACCCAGGAATTGGATTGGCCCCACGGTGGTCTGGATCATAGAGGAGGGTCAAGAATGCTCTTTGTTCCATTCTTCCAGATGTTCTCCTAGTGGGCGGTGGGCTTGCCACCCTGCAACCCTTGAGGCCATCGTGTGAATGAAGGCCCCTGCATGGCCACTCTAAGGAAATCTGTCAGAAGGTTGCTGAAACCCAAGTGTAGACACTGGGTGTGCCAGTGATGTGTCCACCATTTGGTCACCTCAAAAGATGTTGGTTCAGCTGCTTTGGGAGGGATGGAAATGATATCTGAGGATGCAGAGCCAAAGACCTGGTTGTTTGTGAGGCATGGCTTGATGGTTGTGATTAATTGGGGAGATTGTGGTAGAACAGTTTTGTAGGAGGTAAAGGAGCTGATGTCTTAGAGACCCAGGAAGGCCTAACCATGAATTCTGTTGATAATAAGCAGTTGCTCAAACTTTCAGCACAAAAAAGTGAGTGTTTGCAACAATAGCTTTGTGTTCAATTCCCCTGCAGTTTATTTTTGACATTGCTTCTAGAAACAAACAAGACACTGTGTATATGACCTTGAATAGAATTATTCAACTGAAGAGAATGTAACAGGAGTTTTCTTTAGGTAGTAGAACACTGAGTGACTTAACTCTTCATTTCTCTATTTTTTTCCCATATCATCTGCAATAAACAAATATTCCTTTAGAACTCCTTAAATGCATTTTTTTAAAGATTTATTTATTTACGCATACAAGAGCTGGGGTACAGGCCAGAGATATGGGGGGGCGGTGAGAGGATTCACCAGGGACAGAGTGGGGAACAGAAGAGGCAGACTGACTGAAATACACTGCTGAGGGGAGCAGTGGGCGAGACAAAAGGGGTCTGCTGTGCCATGTGGGATGCTCCCTGGCAGGCCAGGGATGGAACTCACAATGCAGAGGCTTCATAGTGCAATGCTTCATAGTGGATTGCTTCATAGTGCCATGCTTAACCTTTGCGCCACCAGGGAGGCCTTTAAATACATTTTAAAAGAAATTTTACACATGTTCCTCTGCCCTTAGGAAAAGGTATATATTTGTCATTGATGACAAGACATTCTATCTCGGGTTTCTGCTTTCCCACTGAGGGATGTCCACCACTGTGCTACATATGCGCCTTACCCCAGAGTTAGCTGGAACCATTCCCTACATGTATCTTCTGCACCACTTCCTATATTGCTTGGAGGCCTTCTTGTTCCTTTATCTTCTCAGCTAACACCTTTCTTATCTTTCAAAACTCAGCCCAAGTGTTGTCTCCTTGGTGGCACCTATTCTGACTCATCCTCCACACTGGCAGGTGCTCTTATAGTCAACAAATATACAATTCTCAACAGCTTCTGGAAACCATGCATTCCTGGAGCAAAAAGAAATTGCAAGCATTTGAAAGACTCAGTGTTTGGGACTACACAATAATAATTTAAGTTTGATTTCCTGGCTCTCACTTTCTTCTTATCTTTCAATATATATGTATTTTAACATAGGATTAAAATTACATGTAAAAAGAAGTTCCATATTTTCACTTATAAAATATTTTGTATGGTTATAGAATATTAACCAAGCCTTTCTGTTGATCTTGACTCCAAAGTTTTCCTAAAAGAAACCTAAAAATGTAAAACAATTAGTATTTGCAAAAGACATATCTAATGATATTGTCTGAAATATACAAAGAATGTTAAAACTCAACAGTAAGAAAACAAATGACCTGATTAAAAAATGAACCAAATAGGGCCTCCCTGGTGGTGCAGTGGGTTGAGCACAGCACTGTGAAGCTGTCCACAGCTTCTGCAGCACTGGTTCGATTCCTGGCCGGCCAGGGAAGATTCCAACATGGCACGGCAGACCTCTTCTGTCACGCCTGCTGCTCCCCTCAGCAGTGCTTTCAGTCCGTCTGCCTGTTCTGCTCCCCACTCTATCTCTGGTGAATCCTCTCACCCTTCTACACCTCTAGCCTGTTCTCTAGCTGTTGTATAAATAAAAAAAAAAATCTTTAAAAAAAGGTACCAAATATCTTAACAAACATTTCACTAAATAAGATACATGGACAAAAAATTTTGTATAAAGGTCCTCACATCACTTTATTTTTTTAAAGATTTATTTATTTATGCATGTAAGAACTGGGGTACAGGCCACAAAGAGAAATCAAAGTAATTAATAATTAAGTGCCAGACTTGTCTAACTGTAAAATAAACCCCTTTAGGAAATCTATGAAGAAAACACAATTAGAAAATGAACAAGTTACCTAAAGAATATAAACTAATTCTGTACATGGTTTATTAATAAATGTAAATACCGCAATGAAATTGCATTTCTAAAGGAAGTATTAAACAAAAGTAGAAATTCTGGAAAAATTACTAACTGGAAGTAATTGAGGATGTCAAAGAACCTTCCCCAAAAAGAACCTGGGCAAGGTGTTCACTGCTGAAAACTTCCAGATGTCCTTTCCAGACATTAAAACATTAAAAATGGATGATTCCTGTGTTATGTAAAAAGTTCCAGAGCACAGAAATATGAGGAGCCTGCTTAATTTCTAGCCCTCATTCGAAACCTGATAGAGATAGTGAAAAAAATTTTTTAAAAGACTAATAAGAACAAAGAAAATTAAGAAAACCTCTTTTGAATGAACAAATTAGCAAATGCAATTTACTGTTACATTAAGATATGAATGTATTGCAGTCTAGTTATCCTAAAAGTATGTTTCCACACAGTAAAGTATATTAATATAGCACGTGAATTTTTTCTTTTTAACACACATTTTATTGAGATATAATTTCCTTAGAATAAAACTCACAGATTTTAAGTGTAAAACTAGTAATATTTTAAAATGATAAGCGTGTCAAGAATGCTCCTCAGCTGATTAAATTCAAAACAATTTAAATAAGCTTTCCCTAGAATGGTGAAAAGTATCCATCCCCCGAAAACTTGTTAGCATTATATTAGATATATGGAAAATATTTTCAGAATATTAAGTTAATGAATTTTGTTTTTCCTATGAGTCTTATTTTCCTGTCAGTCTTTTTTTTTTTTTAAGATTTATTTTTATTTATTTATACAAGCCCTGGGTACAGTCAGAAGCGCAGGAGGGTGAGAGAATTCACCAGAGCCAGAGTGGGGAGCAGAGCAGGCAGAAAGACCGAAGTACACTGCTGAGGGGAGCAGCGGGCGGCAGGAGAGGTCTGCCTGCCATGTGGGACCCTCCTCCGGGGCCTGGGAGCAGCCGGGGATCAAACCGGCGCTGCAGAGGCTGCGGGCAGCTTCGCAACCCAGAGCTCAACCTCTGCACCACCGGGGAGGCCCATTTTCCTGTCAGTCTTATTTCACCTCCCAAGATGGAATGTAGATATTTGTGGTTGCCATAGATTTCAAGGTTTTTCTTTTCTCTATTTTTGGCATAACAGAAAGTCAGCCAGATCACTGTTCCCAGAATTCTCTTACAGAGTGACACTTGGGCCACAAAGTTGATGTTCTTTGAACCCTGGCAGGGGGGTGGGGTGGGAAGGGGATGCAGGGATGTGTTGCGGGGAGTTTGTTAGAGGGGAAATAAAAACTTACTGTTTTCAACTCAAGGGTGTGGAAGGAAGAAGGAAGAGGAAAAAGGGAGGCAGAATCTGAAAGTGTGCAGAGAAGAAACAGGCCCTCCAGCCCCTCCTCTCTGAGAGGTGAGATAGGAGACAGGAATTGGATAGTGTGAGGGAACACTGAGACTCTTATTTCGGCCTCTGAGGGTAGCTACCTGCAGGTGATGCCTTTACCAACATAGGGAAAGGAACTCCGGCCCAGCATTTTTCCAGAGAGGGGAGGGTTTCTTTTCTAGGCACCCTCCTTAGGGAAGAATCTGGAAGCAATGGAATAGAATTGAAGGCAATAATCCTGCAAGGGACCCCTTGTGGTGAGTGCAGCAGAGCTGGAGGAAGTACATGGGGCAACTCTGAGGGTTGTTGGGTTACCAAATTGACCTCCTTATCCCTTCCACTCTGTCACCTGCTTCTAAATGTGTATACAATATTGGCTGCTAATGTCGATATATTATGTATAATGCATATGTCACTGGCCTGTTGTGAGTATGGCGAAAATGATGCACCATCTGCTAAAGAAAAACACAAGAATGCACAGCAATTTACAAATTCATCACTTTCTAAGGGTAGGGTCATCAAACACCACGGTATGCATGTTTTTCTGGAAATATTAATAGAGCTGTCTTTCACTCTCAAAATTATTCTGGTTTGAACTATAAATTATATGACTATCTTTAATTATAAACCAGGTCTATTCATTCATTTTTCCTCTTTCTCCCAGTCTCATTGGTTTAATCTTCTTTGTCACCACCAGTGTGACTTCTTTAAATAAAGCAACCAAAATGTTCTATTTTCTCTACCTCCATGGTGCAACAGGGAGCTGGTACCCAAGAGACTGACCATTTACCATACACATACCCCTCATCTTATACCACTTAAGTAGCCTTCACCTTGGGAAATTTCTAGACCTGAAAAAATTGGGCAGTAGGCAGGGGGGAGGTTTTAGCTGTGTAAGAGGAAACCCTGCACATATGCATGCAGCCTCTAGTCAAGACGCACTGGCTACCTATATTTGGGACCTCAAACAACTGTATGGGGGTTAGGGGAAGGAAAATCCTGGCAAGACAGGGCCAGCGATATGGTGCTGGGATAAGGTAAGTCAGCAGAAGATAATATCTTTGCAGATGCCCCAGTCATGCTCCATGGCCACACTTGGTCTGCTCTCAAAGTTGTCTCTTTAAGATAAAGATATTTAAGCAAATACCAAGGCCAGGGCCACAGTCCATTGAAGTGGGAGGGGGTCTGCAGCATCAAAAGGAGAGAGTGGGCTCCTGGAGAGCCATCAAGAGGCATCCTCGGGCATGCTGGGCGGAGGCAGAAAGAGTCCAGCATCTCTCCTCGGCAAGGAGTCTCCCAGGACATGTGGCTGCTGAGATTCCCACATACGAATAAGGCAGATAAGCATCTTGTTTCTCACAAGTTTCCTCACAAATGTGGAGGGATATGCTAAATACCAGCATCAGCGGCAAAGAACAAGGGCTTCAAGGAGATCTGTGGAACCAGACCGACACCATTTGTCCACATCAGACAAAGCTGGAGAAGCAGGTTAGATACTAGATTCAGAGAATTGTGGCATTGCTGGGAGGCCTCCACCTCCTTCAGGCTGGCTTCAGAATGATGTTGCTAGGGAGGGCCTTGTCCTCAAAGTCCAAAGGAAATTGGGTAAGAGATGAAGGATATGAATGACAGGAACAGTACACAGTGAGGGTGGCAGAGTTAACACTGGACAGGCATATGGCCAGGAAGAGCTCCTGCTTCTCTGATTTCTTTTGTTTAAAAAAAGATTTCTAGTCCTGGGGTCTATGGGCCCAGATTAGGAAAAAAATATGTCCTTACTGTCCTTAACACCCCCATCGCCCCAAGAATTATCCTTTTCTTTCATTGTGAATGGATAATTCATAATGGAAAACTAACCACAGCTGTAGAAGCAGTACCTGTGATTGTCACTGACTAAAATCATGGTATTTTCACACCACATTCAGGCTGTTGCCAATATTTCACAGTATTGCTTATACTCCAAATTCTTAGAGATTGCAGCAGTTAATAGATGTTCTGCCAGCTCTTGTGTGTTTGTGTGTTTAATCCATCGAAAAAACATATGTAATAATTATATCACAATTTTTTTAAATTTAAAAATGTCTTAGTAACTGCATTTCAGTATAATTTCCCTTGTCCCGCTACACATTTTATTTTACATATTTAAGAATGTTACTCTGTGATGGAGTGATGTGCTTCACCACATTGTCAAAGGGGCCCTTCATGTGTAAAGTAGTTAGGAACCCCTGAAAGTTAAACACAGTAGACTATTCAGGTTTTATCATAAGTGCTCTTGTGGCAATTAGGCCATATTTCTATTGTGAATACATAAATACTGGTGGGGAAAAATGAGCCATTTTCTTTTAGATGTTACTCAATAGAAGCCTTCAGAGAACTGTTTGGCAATATTCTGTCTTAAATATTTATTCTTATTTTAAGAATGCCTTTTCTTGCTACAGTGTGCATTCTTTTTTTTTTTTCTCCATAGGGCTCATATTTTCTTATATGTACAATGCCTGTCTGTCTCATCACCCCAAGAAATGTAGCCCTCCTATCTCCATCCATGGACCTGATCAACAGCTTAGATTTTAGAGTGTTCTTTTTTTCATCCTGGTCTGCTCCCTTTATACCACCTCCTCATAACAAGTGGGTACTTTCCAACTACTACTTCCCAACTACTACCTATATTTTGGAAGTTGCTGCATAAAATGATGAACAAATATACTAGAATCAGATTTTCAGCTGTTGAGAATATAGAAGGGGCCTGGAGATAAAGATACTAAAACTAGTGGAAATGATAATGGATACTTTGTTGAAGGCTTTGTATGATTTCTTTTTAAATTCTCTATATAGAATGGTTGACATATATTTTCTGATTTAATTTTCCTTACAACTCTCTGAGGCAGACAGAGTATTCATTTCGCCACTGAGGAAGTCAAGGCTCAAAGTGGTTAGGTAAGGATATGCAGCTAATAATAGCAAAGCCAAAATTTGAATCCATGATGTTTTCACACCTTAACCCTTATGCTAATTTGCCTCCCTGAATCTTTCTAAATCTCTGAAATAATATAAAGTAAGTAGAAATGAAAGGTACTGTCTAAGTGATGCTAAAGTTAAAAAGATTACTAAAAATAAGAACTGAAAAAACAAAGTTAGATAATTATAAATTATAATTTCCCATTCCAAAAGAATTAAAGACTGGGACACCTTATTATTTTTTTAAAGATTTATTTATTTATGATTACAAGAACTGGGGTACAGATGTGGGAGGTGAGATGATTCACTAGAGACAGAGTGGGGAACAGAACAGGCAGATTGACTGAAATATGCTGCTGAGGGGAGCAGCGGGCGAGACAGGAGAGGTCTGCTGTGTTATGTGGGTGGCTCCCTGGCCAGGGATCGAACTCATGCTCCAGAGGCCATGGACAGCTTCACAGTGCTACACTCAACCCCTTGCACCACCAGGGAGGCCCCAAGACTGGGACACTTTAAATGCTAAGCCCTCTGCTCAAATAAACTTGGCACAGGAAAGGAGAATATTTGGGGCAGAAGTTAGATTAAAATTAAAGTTAGAAGTGTCTGTTACTTTGAAGAGAGTCTTTCCCTTCCCCCCATGATAAACCTCTTAAACATAATGTAGGTCACCACATTCAATAAAAACTAAAAACTATTCGGTTTATTTCCTTTCCCACTCTACCATTCGACAAAGATCTATTAGATAAAACAGTGATTTAGTCGTTCTACTGAAGTCTACACTTAGCAAATAAATTTAATCAAATCACAGGACACATTAACCATAATTTAATTTAAAGTAGATGAATAAGATCCTGTAGCCCTAAAGAGTGAAATTTTTGTCTTCTCAAAATCTGGTGATACTCAAATTTGGTGATACTATCAAATTTATGTATTTTATCAAAAATGGTGATACTCAAATTTGACAAACTGTGGCAGCTCTCCTTGCCTGCCTGTGACTATGCAGGTGCCTTTTTTTCTCCTTCACCTAATAAACCTGTCCTTTTAAAATGTGGGGGAAAAAGTTGACAAATTGTATATGATGGGCCAGTTTTTATGTATCATTAAGGAGCCGCTTTCTGGAGGCTTTTTATTTGTCCGTTTTCTCTGTGCTCTGGGCTAGTCTGAGACCATGAGAGACGGTGCCCATCAGTCTCTCTTTCCCCAGGAGTTTGTCTTGTTTTGGGTTGATTCTCAACACATGTGTATTTTAATGGAACAATGACAGGCTGGTGTGAGTGGTCCATGTTCAGGGGTCACTGTAGCCTTATGTTACACACTGGACATCAAGTGGGATCATTCTTTTTTTTGAGTGTGCCAATACCCCCTCTTCCATTCTTCCCAAGGCTGGGACTCCATCTAATTTGTGTGTGTGTAACCAGTGCCTAGTATGATTCCTCACCTGGAATAGACATGAGGTACATTCTGGAGTCCCTGTGGCAGACACTGGCTGGGATAAGACTTATGAGGCAAGATGCCCTTGACCTGTTCATTCCAGGGTCCATTAGGGTCAGTGGGAGTCTAGTGCCCAGTGCATGGTAGATTATCTTTAAGTTCCTTAAGTGGGTTTTTTAATGTTTGGACTTAAGCTAGACTGAAAGATAAGATAAAAATATACACAGTCACATAGCACATAAAATTATGGACAGTTACCTCACTAGTCACATAAGCATCCTGTTGAGCAGCACATACAACCCTGACTACATTAGGATTCTGCCATTGTCTTGACTCCCTCCCATTAGGTCACTGGGAAACTATCAAGGAGTGGCTGGGAGGCAGTTTCTCTTTATTCTAGTTCTATTCATCTCTTTCTCTGTTTTTGATTCTTCATAATTTGCTAATCTACACTCTGCCTAGGTTTGCATATCAATAGCACCTATTATTAGAGTTTCTATTTTTTTTAAAGATCTATTTATCTATGCACACAAGAACTGGGGTGCAAGCCAGAGGTGCGGGGGCGGGGGTGAGAGGACTCACCAGACAGAGTGGGAAGTAGAACAGGCAAATCCACCAAAATACACTGCTGAGGGGAGCAGCAGGCGAGACGGGAGAAGTCTGCTGCACCATGTGGGTTTCTCCTTGGCTGGGATGGGACTTGTGCTACAGTGGCTGGCGATAGCCTGCCAGTACTGTCCCTAACCCCTGTGCCACCAGGGAGGCCTCTAGAGTTTCTTAATGATAAAGAAACCAAAACTCAGTCTTTCCACCCAGAGTCTTTATCAGAGCTTTTCACACGTTAGGGTGATTGTTCAAAGTGCAGATTTGGGGGATGACATCCAGAAACTCTGATTTAGTATGTTTGTGTGGGTGACCTTTGAATTACCCTTTGGGAAGCACCACTCTCTCTATGGTTATTCCCAATTTCCAATTGTAATTATCTATGCAATGATCAAATGTGAAGTTTCCTCTACCCCCATATATCCTTTTAGGAAATTTCTTGCCAGAGTGGCTTTTACCTGGGAAAAAAGTATTTTCCATGTCAGCTAATTTCTATTATAAGCAGCAGGAGGAGTGGTAGATCATTTGTCTGCTTGGGGAATTGTCTGCTATGAAATTATATAGACTAGGTGGCTTTAAAAATGAAAATTTTTCCCCTTACAGTTCTAGAGGCTAGAAAGTCCAAAGTCAAGGTTCTAGCTGATTTAGTTCTTGGTGAAGACTCTCCTAGCTGGCAGGCAGCCACGTTTTTGCCATTTTCACTTGGTTGAGAGAGAATACAAGCTCTCTGATATTTTCTCTTATTAGGACACTAATCCTACTGGGTAGGTGCTCCACCCTTATGATTTCATTTAACTTAATTACTTCCTTACTCTAAGTTCAGCCACATGAGGGTGTTAGTGACCTGACATATGAATCTGGGGAGAACTTTATTCAATTTATAGCAGTAGCCCACCTTCAGTTTTGGTGGAAATAGAACATCCACATCTTGGGGTTACCACAAAGGTTTTCTCTAGTCTTGAAAAACAAAGCTCAAATTAGATATTATTGAAGCAACCTTGGAGTACCCAGAGGAACACCCTTAGCTGTGGGGACTACAATAAATGGAGATAAACTTCTTAATCCAACTTCTCTCTATGGACATATGCTGTGGACAGCAAAAGTACCTCTGTTCATGCCCATGTCGGGCTTCTTGTTAAAACAGGGGGAAAAACGTACCATTGGAGGAACAAAATCTAACAGTTCTTCCTTTCTTCAGTAGTTTCTCTAGTAGTGGTGTTTTTAATTTGATATTATTATAAGTAGAGGAAATTTAAAATTTGAACAAATAGTATGAAATTTATGGTTTATTGTTATATTATTCATTGCCAGCTTTACATGCAAGTGTGAAAGTATTTTACTAATAAACAGAACATCAAAATGATACAATTTTTATTTCATGGTTTTCTCATGCACATGTATTTTGTGCTTACAAATGAACATTGGAGACAGACACAAGATGTACCTGGCTGTTTTACCTCACTCTTGATAAGCACATTTTCTCAACAGTCTGCAGTGATTGTCGAGTAAGGAAAAGACTGGAAGGAACTAAGGGTTGCCCTAACTTTCCTTTTCTTTCTATGTCATCATTTTCAGCATAAGCAGTTGGCTCATTCAGGGAAGAAACATGAACAAGAAAGAATATGATAGGGTTTCTCAATCTGTTTCTTAGAACACCATTGTCTTCTGTGTTTGAAACAAGTTCTGCTTCAAGCAAAAATCATGAGCGGTCAGGGTTGACATTACACCTGTTTTTTCAGTCATAAGGAAACATGCTGTCCTTGTGCTGGCTTTGGGTCTCTCTGAACTCCAACTCTGCTCTCACAGTGGAACAATCAGAATTCTCTGCCAGAGCTGGGGGAGGTATCACAAGTACTATATGAGAATAGTTTGGAAATTATCAGGTGCAGATTTTCAAGTGAAGGTATCTCTTCTCGTGTGCATGCTCCACTGACCCATTGGACTTCACTGAAGAATCGCAATTCCAGGATAAACTATTTAAGAACTTAAACATGGTAATAGTACAGCAATAAACAAAACTCATGGCCCTTCTAAACTTGGGGCCCTGTGTGACTGCACAGGTCCCATGCCCAGGAAGCAGGCCCTGGCAAAAGCATAGAAGCAGAAAAGTAAATTTCTGGTTTAGGGAAAGATGATCAATCTAGTTTATCCCAAACATAAGGCATAAAATAGAAAATTTAGTTGCACCAGATCTTATAGAGCCTTGGATGCCATAGCCAAAAATTTGGGTTTTATTTTGTATGTATTAGTGAGGTTAGAGATTTTGAGTAGAACACTGACATCGGGAGTGGGCTTCTGGAGAGGACATTGGAAGCTGCTTATAAACTGGATCTGAGACTGTAACACTGATAAGTGGGAAGGGACCAGCCATGAAGTCATTATAGCACTGTGAACGAGGCTCAGAATTAGGGCAATGGCAGGGAGTGGGGAGCGGGGCCCTCCAGACACAAAGACACACTTTGAAATTCAATTTAGAATAGTTCTTTCTGCACTGCTTGTCTGGTTTTGTTTTCAAGCTTTAAAGTTTATTTTAAAAATAAAACTTTCTTTTCCCTTTGGAATTCTGAAGTTTCACATGTCTGTGAAAAAATTACTTGGGTTTTAGAAATTTACTTTGGAAGCTTAAGGCTGTCAATCAACTTAAAAGTTGTGCCCAAGTCCTTGCAACTCTCAATGCTGCCTTCCCCAAAAGCAGTGCTACTAATGTACCAATGCTGATGATATATTAGAAAACCACACTTTATGCAAACAAGGATTAAATGTTTTCTACCCTCAATAAATTCCTTTTGTCTATTTCAGACTATACGGAAATGATATAGTAAGGGTCAAACAGAAATCTAACTGAAAACATCCTTTTTGGAATGAGAAGATTAAGCTCTACCTTCAACTGGTCTTATCAGACCTTTGGAGGTAAGCCTGTGAGTCCTCAGGTGCAAAGTTATGTCCTGGTGAGTTGTGTCTAAGTTAGTTAGATGTAATGTAGCCTGGCCCTGATCTAACTTCCAGTCCTAAATAAGGTAAAGTCACATCTGTATTTAGTTAATGCAGCAAAAAGGCACTTATATACCTGGGAGGAGATAGGCAGGGTTTCAGGTTTATACCTTGTTAGGAACATTCCTTGACAATGGTGGGCAGAAACAAAGATGGTGCTCAGCCATGAAACTTTTTGTTTGGATTTGCCCTGTAAACTCCAAATGTGTGCTGATACCCAAGTGCCAAATACTTTTCAAAATAATAAGGATCTATTACTTTGACAGAAGCAAAAATTTGCCTTGGCTTTGAGAAGTTTTAGAATATTTTATTCACAATTCCAAACCAACACAGCAAGAATGCTAAAAATGGAGCTTCCATATGATCCAGCAATTCCACTCCTAGGAATCTACCCAAAAGACTAATGTAGGGTTTTAAAAAGTTTCTCACAACAAATCTGACTCTGAAGATACCATAAATGGCTCAATACCTTTGTGCACTTAAAGCCCTTGATTACATCAGGCATCCCCTTTCTCTTGTGTTCAAGGAGGGTTCTGATTTTTCCATTTAAGAGATCATGGCCACAAGCTGTGGTGGGGCCATCAGCCCTTGCCATGGAGAAGGACCTCTTTTTGCTCTAGCATTGCTTAGTGCTCCAGCAGGTGGACATTCCAGACTTAAAAAGTGTATGCCAATGCCTAGGAATGAAAACTATTTAGAAGGAGACAAAATAGCAATTTCAGAGCAGTCACTACAGCATCTTGTAGGACCTTGAAGTTCTTAGGCTTGGCAAAGTGACAGTACATTTATCATGGGGAAAAAAGATTCTCAACAAGAGCCAATTTGTTCCCAGGGGACATTTGACAATGCCTGGGAAGATCTTTCATTGTAAAGACTGGGTTTGTGGGGTAAGTATGTGGCTGGCATCTAGCAGACGGAGGCCAGGAATTCTAAATATCGTATAGTGCACAGTCAGTTCCCCACAAGAAAGTAGCCAATCCAAAATGTTAATAGGGCACTCTTGAGAAACTCTGGTGTAAAATAAATATTGAGTAAATGAAAAGGATGCCATTAGGATACTCTAGCCATTGCATCAAATCCTCAAGAATCTGAAAAAAGCTGATGGTGGAGGTGATAAGAAGGAAACTGGTGATGCAGGGGTGCTAGAATTTAGGAATGCCGTCTTCCCTTGCAGGGAACTGCATCTTTTACTGACAGCATGTGCTCCTGTAGCAGACATACGCAACTTTTGCCTCACCTCTTTTACGTCTAACTCCCTTTTTCTCCTGGAGACAGCACTTTGATTTTCCTTTGAGGAGTTTCCCTTCCCTTTGCTATAGGTGAACATGCAGCTTAAGCTTGAATTCTCAGAGTCCTCTATCCCAGAAGGAATGACACAAAATGGCCAGTGGCTAATCCAATTTATTCTTGAAGAAATGGTCCTTGTGATGTAATACCTACACTCATCGAGTAGTGCTGGTTTCTTCCTTTTCAAAGTCTGGAGGCTCGATTTTATTTTCTCCTATATCTTTACCATACATTCATTTGTTTGTTTGTTTCAGCTTGCAAGAGTAGGCTGCAAACAACCCAACTGCCTCTAGCTCACTATTCTGATTGCCTGAGTGATCATGGATTTGAATGATACCGGACTTGTGGGCTGCTTTGTGATGGGTGGCTAGATTCTAGAGATTTATAGAGTAACTGCAGAGTCTTTGGGGGCAGTGCCCAGCTATGATGCTGAGCTCTTTAGTGCCTTGTGAAGAACAATAATCACTCTTTGCAAGTTCCTGGTAGAACTGAAGCACATGGCTCTGTGAATAGGTAGATCCACTAAAAACACAAATGGAGGGGATCATATGCCCAGAAAAATAAGCCCAACAAAGCATGAAAGGAAGGGAAAAGCACAGTCCAAAATACCTCAGATCTCTTCCTACCTGTTTCCCAGGCAACCATTTTTACTAAACATGTGGAGTGATACCATAGAGGATATCATTAGTTGTCTGAGTCTTAGAGATTCCCTCCAAATTGAGTGAAAATATCATGAAATGGATATGACATTTTTTACTCCATTGTTCTTTTGTCTTTTAAGTATAAAGGAAATATTTAGTGTAAAAAATGTAAAAGCAGATCCCTTCTTTTCTTCCTCCATTTTCTTATTCATTCCTAGAAGTAAAACCGCAATGTAGAGGCTAGTATACAGTATACTGCGTATCATTCCAGACATCTATTCCTGCCTATCCAAACAAACAGAGAGTTTGTTGTTTTCCTTATGAGTCATAAAATCAGAATCACACCGTACATATTTTTCAGGATTTGTCTTTTTGCACAATGTGTCGTGGACATCCTTCTATATCAATACACATGAATAAATTGTATTTATAGTTCATGCAATGTGTCAGCACATTACTGGTTAATTTCTGAAGCACTCATATGGACTGATTAAAAAATAATAGTGACTCCAGGACCACCTCTGGTTAATCTGTGTTTTCGTACTTGGTGAAGATCACTTGGCGTGCTGCCCACGATATCTTACTGTTGTTACGAAAGGGCAGAAATATGCCTCAAGTATTTCCTCCAACCATCAAAACTTCATGGCTAGAGGAGGAACCTGAATGAACTACCCAGCAGAGAAAGGTAGAAGGGCCTAGAGCAAAAGAGACCAAATGAAACAAAGCAGGCAATTTCTGTCACCCACCTACCCCACAATCCTGCAATCAGCAATAATTTTGGAGAAATAAAGCAAATGGATTGCCACATTCCTACACGTCTATTACACTTGACTATTTTTTGCAGGAGCTATTCAGGACCAAATGTTTGGAAAGGAAGTTGGCTGGCTACAGTGTCTTTTCTTCTTCTTTTTTAAAAAAACAAAAACCAAAAAACTTATTCTGCTGCAGCTGCAAAATAGAAAAAGAAGAAGAAAAAAATCCAACCTCCCCTAACCAAAGACCTTTTTGGGAAAATTCTTCCAATTTTTTTTAAAGCACTTGCACAGTACACATTTCTGCTTACACATGCTGAATCTCTTGATAATCCTCTGAGACCTTTTAATTTTTTTTAAGTTACAAATTTGGAGATGTATTTTCTTGCAAATGAGTGGGTCCTTTGAGTAAGGATTAACTGTTGAATTCCTTGGCTTCTATGTAGCCCTGACTGAGCCCTAAAGACAGCTTGTTTTCTTAGGACTTATTCCCATGTGGGCCAACAGGCAACACTAATATTGATTATGACAAAGTGCTTTCTACAACCTGCTGCAGTATTTGGGTTTAGTATCGGAAACCTTGGCCTTCCCCTCAGTCTGTATAATTTCTTGCCTCTGTTCTAGCAAATGGTAGCAAGCTTGGTATTACAGGGTGATTGATTCTGCTTCCTTCTTAGCATGGCACAGCAGACCTATGGGACCTTCCAAGTCTGCTCCCCAAACTTATCTGCCGTACTCAGAGATCATGAGGCAGATCTGCAGTCACTTCCATTATCATGGTGTTGGGCCTTTGCTTGCAATACCCTTAACTTCTCCTGATACTTGGCAAAGTTCTAATACCCCTTCCAGGTCCATATCAAGGATCATTTCCTTTCTGATATTTTTCTTAACCGCTTCTCTCTCTTGCCCTCTCTAGGCCGAATGTAGCCTCCACAATTAGGTGGCATTTTGTTCATATTCTTACCTCATATATAGCGTAATTTTAGTTATCAATAATACTATATCACAATAACAAAAAGAGCTACTGTCAGATACTCACTGACTGCCAGAAATGGAGCCAAAGTCAACTAGGAGATTGTTTAGGTGATTCTGCCATGATTTACACAGAAGGAAATTAATGGTCAGCGACATTAATTTGCCCAAACGTACTTGCCAAATAAGTGGCAGAGCCAGAGTACTAGTATGGTCCAGAGCCTGTGCTGTGTACTCCTGGGCTGTGCCACATGCCGGGGCCAGCCAACTTCTCTTTGTTGGGGTGGAAGTATTGAAGGAAAGTTCTCTGTTTCATCCACATTTCATAATTCCAGGGAGAGCAGGCGTTCAACACTGCAGTACCCTTCAAGTTGGTTTTCCTCCAGTTATTGATGGATGAGTGTTTGGGAGGGAGTGGATGAGCAAGTGGGATCAGGGTGCCTGCTGATGGGGGGGCCAGACACCTTTGCCATTGCCGGTAACTTGAGGGACAGAAGATTGCCAATCCCAGAGGTACATGTATTGGGTACAGTGGGCACCAAATTGGGTGGCAGCAGCCAAATAGGGAGAGAGGCTAAATGTGAGGACAAATATCAGAAGTGGTATGATGGCACATAAAGGCCATCTCACCTTGGAGCACTGCCTTGAGCTGGTCTCTTAATTTTGCTTTATACTCCTCCTCCTATATGCTCCTTTCCATTTTCAGTTGGAAAACAGAATCTGAGGGGGACAAGTAACTTGTTCAACGTTCCATGGCTAGTAAGTGGCCAGGATTCCTAACCAGATGTGGGGCCAAGCTCTCACTGTGGGACAAAGCATGTTCATTTCAGTCTCAGGTATAGCACCACCGTACTGTCCAGGACTGGCACCATCTTTCTAAATTAACTTTATACCTCATGGGTCCCACTTGCTGCCCTGCAATCCCCTTCTCCAGGATCTCTGGTGTTTATATTTACTTTTTGTAGTTTTGATCTCCCTACCCCATCTCCTGTACTAGGTAATTCACTGGAAGACATCCTGAGGTGGTATGGGGGCGGGGGCTGGCTTGGCTATGAGGGGTACTTGTTTTTTTCCTTTTTTTGAGTGTATGTCAGTTATCTGGCAATTCTCAATCCTCCCCTGGCCTTTCCCCCATCCTTATATTTGTACAGCAATAAAAACACTCCTTTTAGGTTAAAAAAAAACAAAGGTTTTATACTTCATGGAAAAGGAGCTTATCAGCTTCTACAGCATAGCAGTAGTAATGCCTGCTCAGCAGTGGGTGAGATTGGGATCCCTTGCTCTGCAGTGGGGGCATGCCCCTGAACTTTGACAGCACACACTTAACCACCAAGCAAGGGAATTGGGCTACAAAATGTAGCCAGCTGTCTCTACCAGACACCAGGAATTTACAGCACTGTCCTCTGCAAATAGTGACCAGGGTGGGGAGTAGATTCTACAGAGAACAAGCATTCTTTGAAGTGTGTCTAATCCACAGCGGCCCTTTGATGGGGAGTAGAGAAAACCGCAGGAGTGAGCAGAATAATGATGTCACTCCCGAGCCTCACCTCCCTCTGCTTTGAAGGTCAACCCACCCTTAACATTTGCAGGGTTCACATACCATGTGTCTAAATATTTAAAAGTTATAAATCAAACCAACAAACTATTAAATAAAATATGTTCTATCCTCCTACCTTGACAAATCTAACAAATTTAATTCCATAATGACACGGAATGCCAGGGTGAATTTACAGTTTGCAGGCTCTTGATAGAACAAGGTGGAACAGGGAGAGTTGACTCCTGGCCGTAGGCCCACTTCCTTCACTGCCTGGCTCCCACCAGAGCAGGCCGTGGCTGCATATGTGGGGATGTTTCAGCCCACACATTTAAATTCTGCCTATACCCCCAGCGTATAGCTGCTCTGCGGCCATACTAAGCATGGGATTTGAGCAGTCATTTTGAGCAGGGAAGTCTGGGGTGGTAGGTACCTGGAATGAGGCATAGATGAGGGTTTTAGGCATGGGCAAGTTGGGGCTAAAGGGGAGCCAGATCCAGGTTCCCTAAAGTAATGGGCCAGGACAGGGGTCTCTTTTTGCCTGGATTTTCTCTAAAACAACACATGCTGGTGATAAAGAAGTTGCATTTGTGAACAGAAGTCAAGGGCAGAAATCTGGCCTGGTTTGGTCATCTCTGTAGCTGTCTCACCCAGCATAGTCCTTCATACATAGTAAGTGCTCAATAAATTGTGATCGAATAAATTGCAATTGTAGAGGTTAGGATGGACTTTAAGTCACTGGATATTAGAATTCCAAAGTCACTATACACTTTGAATGCTTTCTGAAGCAAACTGGGATTTGATTAATTATTCATTCTTATTCCCTGAGGCAGAGTTTAATCCCTCCTGCCCTCTACCCTTGGGCAACTCCTCTACTAAAGATAAATAATTTTATGTTAAAAAGTCTGCATTTTATGGAATACCTGTGTTGGGAACAGTCTTTAAAAAGTTGCTTTCTTTAGCAAATTAACAATTTTATGTCACCTTTAAGCTGAGAAACTTTAAATTTGAGCACTAAATCTTGTCATGTTCAGTTCTTCCCCAGCTGGAAGGGTGGTTAGAACAACTTTCATCACCCCATTATTTGCTTCAGAGTTTTGTTTTAGTGTTAGGTTTTCTGTTTCATGGATTTTTTTTTTATCTTATTCCCTGATTTCTGGGATTAGAATTGGCCAGTTTTGCACATGTACAACAGAAATACATACAGAGCCTACATTAGTTCTATTCCAGTTATGGCAACATTCTTTCTCATGTACTCTAGAGAGCCTAATGTGATGTTATTGAAGTCACCATGACCCATCCTATGTATCTAGAATTGCATTCCCATGGAAAAGTAAGTAAATTTGATTGGGTTTCAACAAATCTAATGGCTGAAATTATGCATAGATTTCATTCAGGCGGACACTATACTAATGTACTTAGTTGTCCACATATTCTATTTTATTTTCAGAACAAATATCTACAGTCTTTTCCATTTCCTAACCTTTCTTTGCCAAGATTCATGTGAAATAATTAGGGTTTTCGTCAATGTCGGCATGATAATGTCAATCACAAATTTTGAGCATTAGGGAAGGATGTGTCAAATATTAAGTTCTGAGAGATAGATATCTTGATTTCTTGATATCAATTCTAAACTTGCAAGAAACTTAAACTCTGGAGTACTCAATTCTTCTTCCACTCTTTGTCTGAAGGATATTGCTGTTTGGAAAGAAGTCATTGAGATGTGTAATGGAATGTTCTTGGTTAAAAGTTTTTCTCTTTCTGTGGTGGGTCTCTCCAAGGCTGTTCTCACTGCTCTTCTGTTTCCTCCTACCCGAGATGTTCAGCAAACTTGAGATTCCTCCAAGTGACTGCACTCCAACCAAATAGAACGTGTCTTGTCACCAAGAGAATAGGGATCTCCAAACCTGAGTTTCAAGGGTCTTAGACTCCTCTGTTGAAGAACCCCAGAATAGTTTCCCACAGATTGACATCAACTATTGATGACACTAGTGGCAACTATTAACTTTTTGCTTAGACATAATTCAGATCTCAGTTAACGAACTTGCTTCATATTTCTTCTACCTGACCAAGCTTAGATGCCTGCCTTTGGGGAAATCCCCAAGTCTGAGGTAGTGTCAGTATTTTTTTTTTTTTTAGTCCAGGAAGAATTTTTATGAATGTATATCAATGAATCCCACATTTTCAGATTTTCATAATAATTTCTAACCAGACATCTGTGATAGTCTCTCATTTTGCTGCAGGGACGACATTCATACGTGATGGAGGTTAAAAGAAGCATTTATCTTGAAAAAGGCCCTAGATAACTATGATGTTCTCCAAAGAACAAATACTGTATACTTACAAGCTTTCTTTTATTTATTAATAGAGGAAATCTTTGTATGTAACTATCTCCTAGAGTTGGGCATTATCTAAACAGTGTGTCTGTCATATAGGTCTCCCATAAGTATTTGCAGAATGAGTCAGCTATGGGTCTAACAAAGATCAGCTTGGGCCTCCCCGGTGGCGCAGCGGTTGAGCGCTGGGTTGCGAAGCTGCCTGCAGCCTCTGCAGCCGGTTCGATCCCCAGCTGCTCCCCGGCCACCGGAGGAGGGTCCCACATGGCGGCAGACCTCTCCTGCCGCCCGCTGCTCCCCTCAGCAGTGTACTTCGGTCCTTCTGCCTGCTCTGCTCCCTGCTCTGGCTCTGGTGAATTCTCTCACCCTCCCACGCTTCTGACTGTACCCAGTGCATGTATAAACCAAACAAACAAACAAATAATAAATAAATAAATAAGACATGCCTCTAGAAAAAAAAAAAAAAATAACAAAGATCAGCTTGTCAAAGAAATAGCTGGCACATGCAAGAATTCCTTTTCTCAGTAATATCTTCAAGTAGTGATAAAGGAGACAGCAAAATAAATGTAAAATTCTTTGAATAATACTTAATAGTGTCAGATTTGGAGAGATGGTTTCAGTATTAATGCAGGATCTGCTTTGGGTTCTACAATTGCTATGTTCTGTTTGATAAACCCTGAGGTGATATCTCAACTGCTTGATAATCATTGTCAGAAGGGCACAGACCAGCCAGAGTAGTGGCCAGCTCCAGTGGAGGGGTTACTTAGTAATCTGTACTGATGCAACCAGTAGAGGGACAGACCAGCAGAACATCAACACTCTGTCGGTCTCAATAGGCCATAGTTCCATGTTGTCTGTGAAGCAGTTGGATACTTGATTGTAGCTACAGTATCTTTGAGGATTCATTTATTCTTAGTTTCAGTAATACTTCTCACTTAAAACTCCATTCCCAGTTGCTCTCTCTGCTTTTTTGCATTTGTCATTTGTACCATTTACATTATATTTAACATTTA
This sequence comes from Talpa occidentalis, assembly GCF_014898055.3. Lineage (NCBI taxonomy): Eukaryota > Metazoa > Chordata > Mammalia > Eulipotyphla > Talpidae > Talpa > Talpa occidentalis. Next base: position 24,285,566 of record NW_023601104.1, read on the forward strand.
TCTTTGCCACTTCTCCTAACTTTACTTTTCATAGCAATACTATCATTATTCTCACTCATTTGAGCTTGAAACTTAGGATTAGGGATCTATTAGTGACAGATTGGAGATGGACAATATCAGGCCAACTGACTAGGCTGGTTCTAAGGAAATGAGAGAGCCAAGTAGATGGAGCACCTGTATCAACTAAATCTAACAGTAGGCAGCTGAGCAAAGGACAGGCAGAACATGGTGTCAGACAGAAGGAGTCAAGGGTTTTAGAGTTGGGCCTGAGGAAGGAGAAGCAAATAAGACATCTAGTCCCAGAAGTCCTGAGTAGGATCTTGAGGCAAGGAGTGCAATTTGGAGCATAGATGCAGGCATTCAAGAATATGACCTGGCTACTTGTCATTGAAAAATAAGGAGAAATGTCAATACTATAGTCTAGGGTAACTCTGGAGGAGGGGGTCAGGAATCAATCCTCTCACAACACTAGGCTTGCAAAAGCCCATGATCCCCAGAGTTATTGTACCATCCCACCCAGAAGGATTTAAGAAATAAAAGATAATGGACTCAGTAACACAGGGAACTTCTCTGACTCCATGCTCTCCCATATGGATACTTCATTGATAAGTGATACTTAGAGATTATGTGATATCTGTTGTAAAGTTTTAGATCTATAGCTATTTCAAGAATCATACCAATTCATATTCCAAGGTTTTGGAATAAGCAACCACAAGAAAAGCTATATAGGCTGGTGTTTGGTGCTCACAGAACTCAACTCTAAGGAATTAATAAATTTTTAATTGTTAATTTTTTTTTTTAAAGATTTATTTATTTATTTATACAAGCACTGGGTACAGTCAGAAGCGCGGGAAGGTGAGAGAATTCACCAGAGCCAGAGCGGGGAGCAGAACAGGCAGAAGGACCGAAGTCCACTGCTGAGGGGAGCAGCGGGCGGCAGGAGAGGTCTGCGCGCCATGTGGGACCCTCCTCCGGTGGCCGGGGAGCAGCCGGGGATCGAACCCAGCGCTCAACCGCTGCACCACCGGGGAGGCCATTAATTGTTAATTTTTTATCAGAGTTGGGGAGAGGGTTAGAAAGGAATGATTAGACCTCATCAGATGGTCAGGTTCTGCTCCTCTACCTTTTTGATTGGCCAAGACAAAGCCCCAAGTCTCAAGAAAGCCATCTTGAGTCTTTGTCCATGGGTTGTGGGAGGGGAGGCGTGAACCTTGGTGAGAAAGCCAGTTATTAGGAAGAGGAGTCAGAATGGGCTATAGCTTATGGATATGGAAAGAAGGATTCTTTGCTTCGAAGTGCAACATGGCTGCCGTCAAGCTATATTTTATGCTTGCATTTGCTGGGTCCTATGGATATTCCTGATATTAGAAAGTGCAGGTCAGTAAGAAAGGTTGGGAGCTAAAGTTTAGGTTTTCCCCACTGTGGAAAGTAGAGCATTTCAATGAAACCTTTTGTCAGCTGTAGTGGTATAAAGCAAAGCAGCAATTACCATTAATTTACATGGGAAATTTTATGAGTGCTTCCAAAACCCAAAAGAGCCTAACAAATCATACAAAATAGCACTTAAAACCTGAAATAACACTAACATATAGTAAAAGCAGGAATGATATAATAAATATACAGTCTGTATAAAATATTTCCCGGGGAAGGAGTTTGACGAGTCCACACTCATTGCTCAGGGTGTGCAAATTGTCTCCAGAACACCTGCCACAAAACACACACAGAACATGATTTTTGCTTTCTGACTTTTGTTGTGAAAGAGAAAATCCTATTCAAATTTGATTGCTTCTTAAAAACAGGAACTTATGAAGGTCCTTCATGAAAGCAAAGTGGCATAATGTGAACTTTCAAAAAGTGAAGGAAACCTGTACTAAGAGCTTAAGGATCAGGGTTGAGCTATCTGAAGCTGTTTCCATTATTAAAAGCTCTGAAAAGAACACAGGAGTCTCCTGAGGGCAGGTCCCTTGTCTGCCTCGTCTCTGTTGCATTCTCACTATCCAACATACTACCTGGAATGCAATAGGGTTGAACAAATATTTATTAAATAAATGAGTGCAAATGTACATTTGAATCTTGACTCTGCCACTTACTAGCTGTGTTACCTTAAGATATCATTAAATCTTTCTGAGATTTATTTTTAAATTAAAAATGAAATATTACACAAAATGCATAATGGATGTTTAGAAAATGGTGCTGCTACTGTTATTATACCCTGTCTCCTTTACAGAATAAAAGCTCCTTGAGAACTTGTCCTATACATCTTTGCAGACTGTGGATTTGTCATACCAGTTTTCAATTCATAAATTCTCAACAATTTTTACTTTACTAGACAGCTAAGTGTATGGTGATTACATGAAGGGCGACACAAAGTTATATGAAGATCAGGAACTCCAGAGTCAAATGCGTGTTATTTAGACCCCAGTTTCAACTCTTATGAGGAGTGTGACTTTGGGAAATTGACAGATATTTTTGCCTCAATTTTCTCATCTAAAAAATAGAGAGAGCATCTTTTTCAGATAGTTAGGGCAAGGGTTAAATGAGATAGAGCAATGCCAGGCATATGGTAAGTGATATTTAAGTATTTCCTAATTCTTATTGAGATTTGATTTTTTAATCTTTTATTTTGAAATGTGATCATATATACCCTTCAGTCAATTTCCTCTAATATCAACATCCTACATAATCACAACACAATGACCAAAACTATTTTTAAAATTTATTTTTTTAAATTAATACATATATATATTTTACATCATTGTTCATTCTTATATAATGCATGCTTGTATGCGTTCTCCTTTTAGGTGTATTCCCCACCACCAATTCACTCGTGAACCATTTCCATAGTCCCTTGTGTTCTTCTCTTACCTGTTTTGATTCCTCTACCTCCCTTGCAGAAAGTCTCTGATTTATAGTTGCCTGCTAACTTTGTTGGTATTTGTTTATTTATTTTCATGATCCCTTATTTGGTTCCCCTATATTCCTCCTATAAGTGAAACCATCTGATATTTTTCTTTTTCCTTCTGGCTTATTTCACTGAGCATAATCCATTCTAGCTCCACCCATGTTGCTGCAAATGGCATGAGTTTATCTTTTTTGATTGCTGAATAGTCTATATATATATATGACATCTTCTTGATCCAGTCATCTGGCTTTTGGGCATTTGGGTAGTTTCCCTGTCTTGCCTATTGTAAATAGTGCTGCAATAAATAGAGGGGTGTAGGTATCCTTTTGAATTAATATTTTTGTGTCCTTTGGGTAGATTCCTAGGAGTGGAATTGCTGGGTTTTATGGAAGCTCCATTTTTAGTAGTTTGAGGAACCTGCAGACAGCTTTCCACAGTGGTTGAAACAGTTTGCATTCCCACCAGCAATGTAGGACAGTTCCTTTTTCTCCACATCCTCACCAACATTTGTTGTTGCCTGCTTTTTTAATGTGTGTCTTTCTTACTGGTGTAAGGTGATATCTCATTGTGGTTTTGATTTGCATTTTCCTGACTACAAGTGATGTTGAACATTTTTTTCATATACCTGTTGGCCATTTGAATTTCCTCTTGGAGAAGTGCAAAAGTCTTTTTAGCTCTTTGGCCTATTTTTTGACTGCATTGTTTATTTTGTTTTTGTTGAGTTGTGTGAGCTCTTTGTAGATCTTTGCGAGCAGTCCCTTATCAGTTGTATTGTGTGCAATAATTTTCTCCCAGTCAATAAGGTGTCTCTGTTTTGGTTAATGTCTCTTTTGCTGTACAGAGCTTTTCAGTTTGATCAATCCCAGCTGTTCATCTTTTCCTTTACCTTCTTTGCTCGGGGGGATGTGTCTTTAAAGATGTTACTGAGATGTATGCCATGTAGTGTTTTGCCTATATTTTCTTCTATGTATTTTATGGTTTCAGGTCTTATGTTCAATTTTTCTTTCCATTTTGAGTTGGTTTTGTGCATAGTGTAAGGTAGCAGTCCAGCTTCATTCTTTTGCATGTTGCAGTCCAGTTTTCCCAGCACTGTTTTTTGAATAAACTGTCTTTGTCCTTTGTCAAAGATTAATTGTCCATAAATATGTGGGTTTATTTCTGGGTTTTCTGTTAGATTCCATTGGTCTGTGTGTCTGTTTTTGTTTCAGTTCCATACTGTTTTAATTATTATGGCTTTGTGGTATAGTTTGAAGCCTGGGAGTGTGTGATACCTACCTTTTCCTTGGTTTTAGTTAGGAGAGCTTTGGCTATTTGAGGTTTTTTGTGGTTCCATATGAATTTCATCAATATTTGTTCTATTTCTTTGAAGAATGTCATTGAAATTTTTATTGGAATAGTGTTGAATCTATAAATTGCTTTTGGTAGGATGGCCATTTGTTAATGTTAATTCTTTCAATTCATGAGCAAGGAGATGCAGTGACCAAAACTATTAATACTCATTATTAGTTAATACAAATTACTGTTTAATATAAAACTTTTTTTTTTGTGGGACCCTCGCTGGCAGCCAGGGAACAAACCGGCGCTGCAGAGACTGTGGGCAGCCTCGCAGCCCAGCGCTCAACTGCTGCACCACCAGGGAAGGCCCTAATATAAAACTATTAAATAACATACAGACCTCATTTGAGCTTCAGCAGTTTTTCCACCAATGTCCTTTTTCTGGTCTAATCCAGGATTTGACTTTGCAGTTAGTTGTCATATCTCCTTAATCTCCTGCAATGTGCAGCAGTTCCTCAGTCTTTCATGCACCTTTGAAGAATACTGGCCAGTTATATTTCATAATGTCTTTCAATTTGGATTAGCCATATGATTCTTTAGGATTTGTACTGAGGTTATGTATATTTGACAAAAATATCACAGAAATGAAGTTTGGTCCTTCTCAGTGCATCATATCAGGAGGTACAGGATGTTGATGAGCTTTATAACTGGTGATGTTATCTTTGATCACTTAGTAAAGGGAGTATTCAGATTTCTCCACTGTAAATCTATAGTTTCCCCCTTTATAATTAACAAGTGTGTTATGGGGAGATCCTTTGAGACAGGCAAATATCCTGCTTCTACCAAACTTTCATCTACTAATCTTAGCAATCACTGATGCTTCTGGCCAGTAACAACAATGACTGTGGGTCTGCTCAGTGGTGAGCTTCTATTTTCATTATTCCTTCTACATTTGTTCATTGGAGTTATATTGTAAGAAGAGCTGTTTTTTCCTCCCTTATATTTATTTACTTGTTTGTTTGTTTATATCAGTTGGATTCATGATTTTTTTTTTTTACCATTTTCTTGAGCATTTTGCTCAGATGGTCCCAATTCTGGTCATTGGCGTTTCTTCGTGTAAACTCCTGGGTTCTCTTGACATGCTGCCATAAAGTGCTTCCATACTGATGTCAACACAAGTTGTGTTAAACTCATCTTATATTTCTCCTGCCCCAGCCCTGTAATGACTGTAATGTAAAGACTCTTTATGGCGTCCTGCTATGTTTTATTGGAGAATGGTATTTAGGAACCAAGATCTGGGTACTAGGTGCACTTGTTTCTATTTGGGTGTTTTTGTTTCTAGGCCTTCTCAGTGTTCAAACTTAGGTACGTGTGTGTGTGTGTGTGTCTGTGAGATACCTTCATTTTCCTATAAATCTATAGTTTCCCCATTATAATTAACAAGTATGTTATGGGGAGATCCTTTGAGGCAAGGCAAATATCCTGCTTCTAACCAAACTTTTATCTACTAATCTTAGCAATTACTGATTCTTCTGGTCAGTGATAACAATGACTGTGGTGTCTGCTCAAAGGTGAGCTTCTATTTTCATTATTACATACACACACACACACACTCAGACATACAAATGTCTTTTAGTTTTAATTAATTAAGAAAAAATACATTTTACTTTATCTTCCGACATATTTTCCAAAGAGACTTATGCCATGGACCAGAAGCTTACTTGTATTTTTACATATTTATAAGTGTCTTCTATCTACACCAGAGTTTGTGTGCTAATGGCTCAACTGAATTAATTCTTGACTTAAGAACAAGGAAACGAAAAGGCGTTGCTCCCTCTAGCGGTCAAACATAGTAACTGGTATTTCATGGTCTTGGAACTGGGGCTGAATGTATAAATGAGATAATGATTGGCGTGAAGGCAATTTGTTTAAAGATATTAACCACTAGATGAACATATGTGATCAGCTGTAATTTGTACCTGACTATCTTGTAGCATAAATGAACCAAAAAGGAGTAATTTATAATTAATGTTTGGCTGGGTTGTTTGATATCACAACAAAACCAACATTTTATAAATGGCATAGATATATATCATCTTATTTGGTTCCTAAAAACATTCTTGTGAGGCAGGTAGGGCATATTTTCATTATCCTCACTATTCAAATAAAGAACCAGTCTCAAAGATGTAAATTGTTATGCTTCATCAATATAGCTTGTTTGGGATAGAGCTGGAACTTGGACTATATTTTTATGGTAAGGAAGGGTTGGCTTTCTTTCTTTCTTTTTTTTTTTTTAACCATTGCTGGCCCTCTGTTCTTTCTGCTAAAGGGATTTAAAATATGTGAAACATTCATTACAAATGGAAAAAAAGTACAAAGCTTGAACCCAGAAATGTGCTCCCATAATTTATAAAGGAAAGAAAAAGAAAAGGAAGAAAGGAAGAATACAGGGAGGAAAAAAGAAGATCTCCCACATTTTGACCATTGGAAACATTTTTAGCAGTTCATAAAAGTGAGGAAAAGACAATCCTAAACTATAAGTGAAGTTCTTTATCAAGTTAACACCCAGTTAAAGCAGGTAATGGAAGCTTTATAAATACAGAATCCAGACTCTCAATAAACCTCCTACCACCAGATGTGGGCTGAGATACGCACCAGTCTGGGAAGCTGGCCACCATAAACCCGCCGAGAGTCATTGAGGAGTCGTATAACCATCCCACTCCACGTGATCACTGGTCTTTGTAGTCTTCCCTCACTTTGGCTGAAGAGAGATATCATCATAAATCCATTCCTAACTAAAAGGATGCATTTTTTTCATTTTCATCTATACAGATTGGAAATAAGGAAAAATTGATCAATACACTCATCTTTCTACAATCATCTGAGAGGCCAGAATGGCCGTGGGGATGATGTACGACACACACAATGTGAATCCCTAAAAGCTTCTGGTCTCTGAAGGTTATTACGGAGACAACCATGGGAAGTCATTAAGCTCTGCCGTTGATTTAAAGTGAGGGTCTTCATCTCGTCTCTTCTGACACTTCTGCTTTCCCTGTTCCTAACGTGCCGACGGAATAATATGAAAAAGAATGGAAGGTGCCACTTTCATGCCTTAGGAAGTCCATTTAATCAAAGATTCTCAGAAAAGTAAATTTTATCAAATATTTCAAAAATAAAAGTTAGGATTAGCTTAAGTTTCAAATTGATGCCAGACTCGGGCCTTGGAATGTGTCATTTTTATCCGAGTAACAGTGCAGGAATGACAAAGAGACTCCCCACCCCGTCCACCGGGACTAAGAGAATTCTAATTAGAACTGCATTATTTGGACCGACGAGAGCTGGCTGTTGGTGTGAAGTTCCATAGAGATGTTTATATCTCTGATTTACTGTGAAATGTAATTGCTAAATCTGGTTTGGAAAATCAAAATAGGCAAAATGTGCTGTGAAATAGAATTTCCAAGACTAGTTGGGAAAATAAACAAGGAGAAAAAAAGCTGTGAAAACATGTGCCTCAGATACTCTTTGAGCTCAAGGCTGTAAAGGGAACCCACAGATTCTATAAAAGTCTTCTCGTTGTCTTTTCCCCCTTGTCCTCAAAGAGCAGGCTCATGTCAACATCCGGCTAGTGTCTCAACACCAGCCACAGCGCTCTTCTCCCACACACAGGTGTCCCGTGTGATGTCTGGCCGCCACATGGTGCAGCCCCAAGAAGGGCGCACAGGAAGTTCGTGGGTATGCCCAGCATTCTGGCCTGTCACCACGGCCACCAGCCCTGGACTGACACATGAAGTGGAGGAATCCTCGTTTCTAGCCAGCACTGTGCAGCAGAGAACACCAAGCTTGTGACAGGCATTCCTGTCTGCTTGTTTTGCAGACAGGGTGTTGGGGGGACAGGGAGGGAAGCAGGAGGAAGAGTGAGTCTTCAGCCATCTGGAGCCTGCTGATCTGCAATGGCGACCTTATCTTCTGTGACAAGACCATCTAAAAACTAACATGAATGGGATGAGAGGAGCCCCTGCAGTGACCCACCTTCCAAGATACCCTGTAAGCAAGTTGAGGTGCCACACGGCACCTCCAGCCTCCTCTTTTGCCTGCCCACCTGCACTGGTGCTTCTGCCTTACCAGCTCTTTTTTTCCATTACATTGTGGGAACGTTGTTCCTTCAGCTTGGGTTACATGGGCCAGGTTGCTACTCCTCTGACTGCTCAGGTGTCCCTTCTCTCGGAAGTCTCTGAGTTTCCTGTGCACTTCTTCCCCTTTCCTCGCCCAGCAGAGTGTGCTCTTCCTTTTCTGTTCCCAGAGCTGTTTCATTCAGCTGCAGTGCTGGTGCACTGCTCTTCTCCTTAACACTGGCCCTCCCCACCCCACCCCTCACAGTGTCAGTCCCTGAAGTTGCCATCACTCATCTTCCCGTCTCAGTGCCAATCTCAGTGGGACAGGATGAGAATGAAATAATCTGTGCTGATTCCATGAAAGAATCAATGAGGGGACACAAAGAATAGCTGTGTTTATCAGGACACACTCAGGTCTTAAATGCTGCTAAAGGAAATTCTAGTTCAACCCAGTGTTTCCCAAAGTGTGGCCAGTGGAACATCAGTCCTTTGGGTGTGCTCCACCCCCCACCCCCCATAAAGAATAGATATTTACATGTTCCTCCTAAAGAATTATGTGTACATGAGCTTCAGAAAGGCGTTGGGACGACTTTCAAAAGTTGTTTTTATCTGTTGTTGAGCAAACTAATCCTTTATAACCCAGGTCTGGCAGTTATGTGCTGTTTTATGAGTTAAAGATGATCCATTGGGGTTGACTGGAAGAAAATTTCTGAGAGTGGATCTTCCACTACAGCCATGTTCCTCAAAATGTGGTCCTCAGACCACCAGCAGCAGCAACAGCAGGGAAATGGCTAGAAATGCAAAGTTCAGACCCCAGCCTGGCCTACATACTCAGAAACTGGGGATGGGGTGCAGAAATCTGTGTCTTAGTCAGCCTTCCTGGTGACTCTGATGCACACTCTAAAGTGTGAGAACCACTCCATAGGGGATGAACTTCTGGTTCTTGGGCCCCGCCCTTCCTCATTCAGAGAGGAGAGTTTCATCTGAGGGCTATGTGGGGAGGACATGGGAAGAAAGAACTTCATGTGTGCTGCTCAGCCCCATCTTGGTGCCTCTCTTCAGCTCTGCTGTCTGTAACGAGGGGGCAACTGGTCTGCTCTGTGGGCAGGAGGTAAACTCAGCGGGGAAACCTGTAGTTTTCCAGTTCTGCCTCTGAGTAGGTAGGCACCTGTCTAATCCAGAGATCAAGTGTAAGCTGGGCATTTGCCCACAAATCTAAAGCCTCACCTTCCAGTAAGCTTGCCTTTGTTAGAGGCTAGCAGTTTGATCACTGCCTGTCTCCTGTATGTTATTTCTTAATTGGTTTTAAACTTGGGTAGGGAAGAAGGAGCATTTACTGGGCCATCGTGTTGCACAGAAACCAATGTGGATAGAGCTCCTGGTTTGTACAGAAAGAGTCTATTTAGAGTGCTGTGTTGAGAAGGATTCTGAGACTGGATCTGGGTGCTGTGGAAAGGACTGCTAAGATCAGTTAATGAAGTCTACGCAGGTGTGGGAGAGGAAATGGAGGCATGCTGGGCAAATATCTGCCATTTCAGGCTTAGTTGTCACCGGAACAGTCAGTTCTACAGCTAGGTAAAGAATTTGGGAATAGAACTTTTCCACATTTTTCGTCTTAATCCAGAGACTAACTAACCCACAATTTGTTCTCCTCAGTAGACTGATGTATCAGGAAGGAGTTCTCTGGCCAAAGACCAGTTACAGGTAACTTTCTAACTATAGGTAACTTACAAGTAACTTTCTTGTAGGAAGCAAAAGCTAGTCTTTGGATTTATCTTTTAAGTCTCCCATGGTTTTAGTTAGTAGGGACCTGTCTGCCAAAAGCTGACCACCTTTAGCATGCCGAGAAAGCAGTTTACCTCTGGGAAGCTGAATCACAGATCTGGCCACTAGGTCTACCCAGAGGCCCCCACATTGCCTTTCATCACAATGGGTGGCTGGGCCAATGGACCTTCTCTTAACTCGTGCTTTCCATTTCAAAAGGGAAAACATTTAGGCAAAAGCAAATGGAGAGGGGGAATTATCTAGGGAATTTGATCCTTGTGGTCATTTTTCAGAAAAAATTTCCATCCATCCCTTTCTTCAACAGTAGGAATTCGGCACCCGTTTTATCTAAATCATTACATTACCTCTCTAGGCATTTGAAAAGAAAATTGTTTTGTGTGTCTATAAGAAAGGGATTTAATGTATTTATCTTCCTTTGATGCCTACTTCCCCTCTGAGTTTCTATTACTATAACCAGTGACACCCTTGCATGTCATTTGTAATGTGAAGCCCACACATAGAGCACATTTTTTCTTTTTTGTGAAATTGCTTTTCTAAAATTACTTACTTAGAGCTGCCGATCCTAAAAAGTAGCCTTTATTGAATTAATTTTGAACAACAGCACCCTCCAACTAGTTAAGGTAAAAGAAAACTGAGACGTCTGAGCATGGTCAGAGTTTTCTCATCTAATCTCCTCCATATCCCTACTGCTAGAGTTAATCAAGAGATTTGCTGTATAAGATTGTTAGGAGGAAATTAAGAGCATTTTTGTGAAATCGACCAAAAAAAAGGAAACGTCAAAGTTTCCTCAGAACTGGTAGTAAAAAATGTAGACTCTCCCTCCCCTTTTTCCATATCTCCCTGTGAGACCTAAGTACTGGTACTGTCTTAGAAAAGATGCTCAAAAGAGCATCTTAGAGATTTCTAGTGATTTCCAATGTGGCATCATAATTAAGAACAAGGACTATGGAGCCAAGTTGCCCTGCTCTGCATCTCAGCACCACTTCTTCATTAGCTGTGTGACCCTGGGCAGTCACTTCACCTCTGGGAGCCTCAGTGAGCTCATGTATAGAATAGGGATCAAAACAGTGCCCAGCTCATAGCTCTGTCAAGAGGACTAAGTCCTTTCAAGGATTTAGCAAAGTTATAGACCTGTGTTGAGGACTCAGTCACTGCTATTTCCATTATTTCCTAGGAACAATGGATGGGGCTGTATGGCTGGCTATTGTTTTTTATTGAGTTGTGATTGACAAAAAAAAAATTGAGTATATTTAAAGTGTACGATGGGATGATTTGATATATATGTACAATGTAAAATGGCTACCACCATCAATTTAATTAGCATTTATCACCTCACATAGTTATTACCTTACATTTTTTGTCATTGAGAATGCTTCAAAATTTCAAATATGAAATAGTAATTTTTAACTATAATTATCATGTTATTAGATTCTCAGAACTTATTCACCTTAGCAGTGAATGTTTGTACCATATGACTATCCTACTCACTGTTTCTGATTTTTTTAAAAGAATCCACATGTAAGTGATACCATACATTATTTATCTTTCTATGTCATATGTCATCTATGTCATGTTTATTTCACAAAGTATAATGCCCTCCAGGTTCACCCATGTTGTTGCAAATGGAAGAATAAAGGTGGCAAGAATGGACATCTTTATCGTATTCCTGATCTTAAAGAAAAGCTTTCAGTTTTTCACCACTGAGTATTAATTATGTTTGCTGTGGGCTTGTCATAGACGGCTTTTAATATGTTGAGGTATATTACCTCTATATTCACTTTGTTGAGAGGTTTTATTTTAAATGGATGGTGGCTGTTGTCAAATATTCTGCTCCTATTGAGTTGATCATATAATTTTTATCTTATCTTGCACTGTTTTTTTTTTAAAGATTTATTTATTTATACAAGAACTGGGGTACAATCGGAGGTGCGGGAGGGTGAGAGAATTCACCAGAGACAGAGAGGGAGCAGAACAGGTAGACAGATGGAAGACACTGCTGAGGGGAGCAGCGGACAAGACAGAAGAGGTCTGCTACACCATGTGGGTATCTGCCTGGCCGGCCAGGAATTGAACCCACACTGCAGAGGCTGCAGCTAGCTTCACAGTGCGGCGCTCAACCAGCTGTGCCACTGGGGAGGCTGTATCTTGCACTTTGTTTATGTGGTATATCACATTGATTGATTTGCAAGGTTGAAGCATCCTTGCATCCCTGAAATAAATCCCACTTAATAATGGTATATGATTCTTTTAATATATTGTTGACTTCAATTTGCTAATATTTTATTGAGAATACTTGCTTCTGTGTTCATCAGGAATATGTTTTTATCTGCTTTTGTTTTCAGAGTAATAATTATTCCCAGAAAAAAAGTGCTTGAAAGATTCTCTTAGGTTTTTAAAGAATTTTAGAAGATAAGTATTCGTTTGTATTAGAAGGTTTGGTAGAACTTGCTAGTGATGCTAGTCCACCCTAGCTTGCACCAGACGATGACACATCCCCGATAACACATCCCTATGCATGGACATTCCTTCACATACTGGCCATCTTCTCTGAACCTGATTCTAAATAAATATGAGGTCACCCATGAACTAGCAACATAGTGTCGTGTTCTCTTCCCTCGCCTGCGGTATGTCTCGGTACTACAGTTTGCCTGCAAGTTTGGTCTCTTTTTCTTTTTCCTGATCCCTTGTTTGGTTCCCCTATATTCCTCCTATAAATGAAACCATCTGATATTTTTCTTCTCCCTTTTGGCTTATTTCACTGAGCATGATCCCTTCTAGCTATCTATGTGGCTGCAAATGGCATGAGTTTATCTTTTTTTGATTGTTGAGTAGTATTCCATTGTGTATATGTACCATATCTTCTTGATCCAGTCATCTATTTTGGGCATTTAGGTTGTTTCCATAGCTTAACTATTGTAAATAAGCACTGTGACTATCAAATGCCATTTTCTTCTGTCATGGAAAGTTTCGCCGAGAAAACCACTGATAGTTTTATAGTTTCCTGTATACACAACACTTTGCTTTTCTTTAGTTGCTTTTAGAATTCTCTTTTTTTCTTTACTTTTTTGCCATTTTAATTATAATGTGCTGTGGTGTGTTCCTGTTTGGGTTTATTTTATTTGGAACTCTTTGGTTTTCTTGGATTTGGATATCTGTTTTTGTCCCAAGTTTGGGGAATTTCCTGAATATTATTTCTTCAGAAAGTGTCTCTGCCCCTTTATTTCTTGTCCTTCTGGAACCTCTAACATGTGAATGTTGTTCCTCCTGCCCCATAAGTCTCTTGTTTTCATTTTTCTTAATTTTTTTTTCTATTTGTTGGTCTTTTTGGATGAGTTCCACTTACCTATATTCCATCTCACTGCTTTATTTCTCACTCTCAATGAGTCTAGTGTTCAACTCCTCTAGTATATCTATTTTAGTTCAACTACTGCATTACTCATTGCTGTGATTTTTGTTTGGAATTTTTTTCATATTTTCTTTGTCCTTGTGGTATTTATCATTTTATTTGTTCATTGTTCTCCTAAGTTCACTGACCATCATTCAGAGAGTTGCTTTGAAATCTTTTTCCAGTAGTTTGGTTAGTTCTGTTTATTAGAGATTTCCCCCAGGGTTTTGCCTTGATCCATCTATTGGGGTGAATTCCTTTGCCACCTCATTCTTTTTGTTGCTTTATGATTATTTCTGTAAAATTAAGTTAGACTGATTTACCTCCCACTCTTGCTGTAATAGTTTTATGTTAGAATTACAGGTCATAAGGTATTGGCCTAGGGTATTGATCTTAGATGCTGTGCTTTACATTGTTGTATCCTATTAAGGTCTCATCACCAATCAGGATGACTGGAGCTCAAGAGTCAGCATAGGGTGGAGGTCCAAGAGCATAGCTTATAAGGTGCGGGACAAGGGTACGGGGGTATAGAAGTTGTTGCAGTAAAGTGCCAAGGGCATACACCTCCCTTGGTACTTCCTGCAGCCACTTGAACCAAAAGAGGGATCTGTAGTCACTGTCCAGTCAGGCAGATTCCTCCAGCAGTGTATTCCCAGAAGCCCCAGACTGCAGCTGACCCTTTTGCTATAGCCTAGTTCTGAATTCAGCAGGTTTTGCAGCCTTTACCTTGAGATTAGGTCATGAGTAGAGTGGTGGTTGTGGGAGGTCTGTTAGCCCAGCTGCAGGCAGGCACTTTGGTAAGTTGCAAACTGAATGGTCTAAGGGCCTGCCAAGACCAAACAGGGGCTGGGAAGGTGTTTATCAGGCCTCCCAAAGCTAGTGACAGACTGCCTGGTTTTGCTCTTCTAGAAAGGCTTGCACTCTCCCAGCTGCAGTAAGTTAGGAGCAATGGGTGGGAAAACCTGGGAGACTGGGTTAGGGAGAAGTAGGTGCTTTTCAGTGTTCCAATATCATTCCTGTGTCCCAGACTTTCCTATCCATTCTCACTGCCTCTGTCTCTTGTCTCTGTGGATATACTGGTCATCAAGCCCTCAGCTCTCTTTCAAATGTAGTTGCTCCCTCTAAAATGCTAATTTGTTGTGTTTGTGGAGAAAAAGATAACTGTAGGTCTCCTTTCAGGGCTAAGCTTTGCATCCCCAATGCTCTGCACCTCTGTTTGACAGGACATCTCACCCCAGTCTGCTACTTCTTCCACCTGAAAAGGTCTCTTTCTTCAAAAATTCAACCATCAATACATGTGTATTGCATTGGCGGCGGGTCGGGGGGCGGGGGAGGTAATTGGCATGGTTGGGAGGTTGGTTACATTGAGCACAAAGATCAATACATTGAGAAAAATTAGAGCCAGATTTCTCTCTGTCAAACAAATGAATTATGTACATGGAAAGGGAAAATACTAGAAAGAATCCTGCAGTGTTGAGCTGGAAATGAAATGAAGGGAATGAATTTGTGGTTTAAATGTTAAAAATTGTGTATTTATACCACATCTTCTTGATCCAGTCATCTGTTTTGGGGCATTTGGGTTGTTTCCAGGTTTTACCTATTGTAAACAGTGCTGCAATAAACATAGGGGTACAGGTGTCTTTTGAATCAATGTTTTTGTGTCCTTTGGATAGATCCCTAGGAGTGGAATTGCTGGGTCATATGGTAGCTCCATTTTTAGTAGACTGAAGAACCTCCAGACAGCTTTCCAAAGTGGTTGGACCAGTTTTCACTCCAACCAGCAATGTAGGAGAGTTCCTTTTTCATCACATGCTCGCCAACATTTGTTGTTGCTAGTTTTTTTGATATGTGTCATTCTTACTGGTGTAAGGTGGTATCTCAATGTGGTTTTGGAATATTACTCCTCAACCAAAAAAGATAAACTCATGCCATTTGCAGCAATGTTGATGGAGCTAGAAGGAATTATGCTCAATGAAAAAGTCAGAAGGAAAAAGAAAAAATATTGGATAGTTTCACTTATAGGAGGAATATAGGGGAACCAAATAAGACATCAGTGTAAAAAAATAATAACAGTACAAAACACAACAAAGCAAAAACAGACAATTATAAATCAGAGACATCCTGCAGGGGAGGAGGAGGGAGAGGGACCTGAGGGAGGGAGGGAGGAGCACTGGGGACTGTGGAGATGGTGCACGGGTGCACTGATGAAGAAAATTCTTTTTTTTTAAAATAAATTTTATTTTTATATTCCCCCATACAATTGCAACCCCCCCATTCTGACCCCAATCCCTCCCCTCCCGCCCCCCACCCCCCAATTATGAAGAAAATTCTATGGGGACTACACCTGGGCAGAGGGGAAGCAAATATTGTTTAAAAATGAACAATGGTCTAAAAAATAAATTTAAATTAATAAATAAATATTAAAAATTGTATATGTTTTTAAATTTACTATTTCAATAAAGTAAAATAAATTATTTAAATAATATATACACAGATATAAAATGACTGTCAATGGATATGTACATGTGAGTATGCATTCTCGTGTATATGCATATATGTACATATACAAACATATATTTTCTAGCAATGTCTGCTGAAAGGGCCCAGATGTAATAATGTCTTAGCAGCAATAAGCACATACAGTTCACAGATCTTGCTTTCTAAATTTGTTCTCTACTAAAAGAAACCAGAGTTTCTTGGAGAAATGGGTGTGGCAGGGAAAGCCCGAGATGAGCTCGGAACATCTTGTGCCAGAAAGTCCTAGTTGAATAAAGTATCACTCATCATACGAAGAATCAGAAAAATATTCCCTGCAATGAGAGAAGAATCAATGAATGTCAACACCAAGATGCAACAATATTAGAATTATTTGACAATGATTTTTTAATAGGTCTTCAAAAAATTGCTCCAATGAACAATTATGAACATGCTTGAAAGAGATGAAGATGCCCTGAATCATTCATAGTGTTGTAAACTAATGTCACTAAAAACATCAATACAATAAGAAGAAAAAGAGGAAGAGAAAAAGAGAAAGTCTCAACAAAAATAGAAAGTCCAAGTTAAGAAATAGAAGATATAAAAACCAAATGGGAATTTTCAAACTGAAAAATTAAGTAGACCAATATAAATATAAACAAACTAAATGGATGTGCTCAACAGCAAAATGAAAGAGATAAAGGAAACATCCTGTGAACTTTAAAATAGGATCATGAAATCTACTTTTATCATAAGAGAGAACGTAGATTTGGATTTTTAAAAGAAGAACAGGGCTGTGGGACTAGAATAAGAGAACTAACATTTATGCCATTGAAGTCTCAGAGGGAGAGGAAAAAGAGGGAAAAGACAGAAAAAATACTCGAGGAAATGATTGTTCCTCAAATTTCACAAAAAATACACAGTTATAGATTTAATAAGCTGGACAAATACCAAATATGGTAAACCCAAAGAAATCTACATCAAGATATGTCATAGTCAAACATCTAAAAGCAAAGGACAAGAAAAAATCTTGAAAGTCGCAAGAGAAAAATGACGTTTTTCACTGATTAGGATAAAACAATTGGTATGAAGTGGATTTCTCATAAGAAACTGTAGAGGCCAGAAGAAATAGGCACACTGTTTTCAAATGCTAAACACACCCCATCAACCCAGAATTCTATATCCAGTGAAAATACCCTTCAGAGATGAAGGGGGAAATAAAGATATTCATAGATGGAGGAACACGATGAGACTGCTAAACCATCCGACTTACATTAACAGAATGGGTCAGGCGGTCTTTCTAAATTGAAAGGAAATGACAAAAAGAAGGGACTTGGAACATCAGGAAGGAAGAAAGAGCAGGGAAAAAAATATGGGTAAATATATTTCCTTTTCTTGAATTTTCTAAAGTATGTTTGACAGCTTCACAAAACTATAACGCTCTCTGACACAGTTCTAAATATAGTCAGAGGAAATAGTTATACTTATAACCAGAAGAGATTGAAGGTGTATTAAAAAAGCATGTTTTTTTAACATTTCAAACTGGTAAAATGACAACACAAGTAGACCTGATAAGTTCTGTATATACAAACTAATATGTAGAATAATCACTAAAAAAAGTGCTACAAAAAGATACCTCAAAAGCCCTATAGTTAAATCAAAATGGAATTCTAAAAAATGTTCAAATAACCCAGAGCAGGATGACAAAAAGAAAATAGAGAAAGAAAAAGCAAAACAAAACAAAAAAAGTTGGAAGAATTAAGCCTTACCAACAATGACGTCAAGTGTAAGTGATTTTTAAAAACGTGACTCAGCTATAGATAGTCTATAAGAATCTTACTTCAACTATGACAATATAGTATAGGCGGATTGAAAGTAAAAGGATGAAAAGTATTATCATGTAAGCATTAGTCAGAAGGAAGCAGAGTCAGTTATATTAATGTCAGATAAAGTAGACTTCACAGTAAAGAAAGTTGTCAGAAACAGAGAGGGGCATTACAAATAATAAAAGCATGAATCCAAAATGGTGACTGAGAAACATAAACAAACAAGCAAAAGCATGATTCCATAGAAGATATAGCAGACTTAAGTGTGTATGTGTCACACCCAGATAAGTGTGTATGTGTCAGGCACAGAGCTGTAAAATGATAGCACTGAAGGGAGAAATTGACAAATTCATAATTATAATTGCAGCCTTTAATAGGTTCCTCATAGAAGTTAATGGGATAGCTAAGACATTTTAAAAAATCCAGAAGATAAAGGATAGATAGCATCTGTCAGTATTAATTCTTACAACTATGTGTAGACATATCTATGTGTATAAATCTACAATTATGTCAGAATAAAAACTCTAATTAAAACAATTAAAATGAACCAGGAAAGAATATCATGGCAAAGTAGAAAAAGCCCCAGTCACGGACATCTGGGTCTGGTCCCACATTTGTCACAAGCTCATTTTATGGCTTTGAGTCATAAAACATCTGTGAGTCCCAAATTCTTCACAGTGAAAATGAGGAGGTTAGTGTTACTTAATGTATTAGTTTGCCAGGGCTGCCGTTACAAAGTGCTACAAACTGGGTGGCTTACATAGCAGAAATGCATTGTCTCATGGTTCTGAAGGCTAAAAGTTCAAAATCAGTGTGCCGGTAGGGTTCACTACTTCTGAGGACTGTGAGAAATGGAGCTCTTCCAGGTCTCTGTCCTCGGCTTGTGATGGCCCTATGTCTCTGCATATCATCCTCATTCCATGTGTGGTTTTGTGTCCATATTTCCCCTTTTTATAAGCACACCGGTCATATTGGATTAGGGTAAACCTTAATGACTTCACGTTAACCTAATCCAAATCAAGTCACATTCTGAGATACTTGGAGCACAAATATTGACATATGAAATGTGAGGGTGGGAAACAGAATTCAACCCAGAACAGTTAACATCATAGATGGGCTGTTAGTACTTCACAGATACTGCCTTTAAAAAAATTTTTTTCTTTTAATAGGTTTGTGGCTACCCTGCATGAAACGAGTCTTTTGTTCCCATTTTCCAAGAGTGTGTGCTCATTTTGTGTCTCTGTGTCACATTCTGGTAATTGTTTCAATATTTCAGACCTTTTTCAAACTTGTTATTACATCTGTTATGTTGATCTGTGATTAGCAATCTTTGTTCTTACTACTATAACTATTTTGAGGTGCTAGAACTGTGCCTATATAAGACTGTAAACCTAATCGATAAATATGTTTTCTGACTTCCCCACCAACCAGCTATTTCCCTGTCTCTATCCCTCTGTTAGCTTCTCCCTATTTCCTGAGACACAACAATATGAAATTAGTCTAACTAATAACCCCCAATGTTAAAGGAAAAGGGGGAGTTACCTATCTCTCGCTTCAAATCAACAGCTAAAAAACATTAAATTTAGTAAGGAAAGCATATCAAAAAGGCATATCAAAAGTGAGATATATTATAATGCAGTGTTATTTCAATTAAAAATAAAGCTAAGATTAGCTGAAAGCTAGGCCTTTTGTACCGGTCAAGTTGGGAATGTAAAGGGAAATTTCTTGAAGGAAATCAAACATGCTACTCAAGTAAACACATGAATGATAAGAAAATAAAACTGCCTTACTGCTGATATGGAGAAAGCTGTTGTATTCTGTATGGAAGATCAAACCAGCCACAACATTCCCTTAAGCCAAAGCCTAATCCAGAACAAGACATTTCTTAGTCCTTTCTTCAATTTTATCAAGACTTAGAGAAACAAAGAAGCTGCAGAATAAAAGCACGAAGCCAGCAATTGTTCATGAGGTTTAAGGAAAGAAGCTGTTTCTATAACATAGATGTGCAAGGTAGAGAAAAGTGCTGATGTAGAAGCTACAGGAATTATCCAGAAATTGTAGCTAAGAATAATGATGAAGGTGACTACCATAAACAGCAGATTTGAATGTAAATGTAAATGAAACAGGCTTCTATTGAAAGGTCCCATCTAGGACTTTCATAGCTAGAGAGGAGAAGTCAACGCCTGACTCCAAAACTTCAAAGGACAGGCTGAATCTTGGTAGGCCAATGCAACTGGTGACTTTAAGTTGAAGTTGAAGTCATTGCTTATTTCCCATCCCCCAAATCCTTGGGTCCTTAGGAATTCTTCGACTTTACTCTATTCATTCTCTATAAATGGAACACCATCTCCTAAAGGAGATCATGACAGTTTTCAACGTGGTTTACTGAATATTTTAAGCCCAATTTTGAGATCTATTATTGCCAAGGAAAAAAATAAAAGATTCATTTGAAAATATTACTCCTGATTGACAATATACCTGGCCACTCGAGGGAGGTATACAAGGAGATTAATATTGTTTTCATCCCTGCTAACACAATATCCTTTCTGCAGATAATGAACCAAGGAGTAATTTTGATTTTCAAGTCTTATTATTATGAAATACATTTTATAAAGCTATACCTGTCATAGTGATTCCTTTAATGGAACTGGACAAAGTCAGTTGAAAACCTTCTGAAAACAATTCACCATTCTACATGCCATTAAGAACATTCATGATTCATGGGAGATCAAATTATCAACATTAATGGGCATTTGGAAGAAGTTGATTCCAACCCTCAGGGATGATTTTTGAGAACTTCAGGACTTCATTGAAGGAAGTAACTGCAGATGTGGTGGAAATAGTGGGAAAACTAAAATAAGAAGTGAAGCCTGACAATGTTACTGAATTACTGCAATTTTATGAGAGAAACTGAATAGATGAAAGGTTGCTGCTTATGGATGAGCAAAGAAAGTAATTTCCTGATATGGAAACCATTCCTGCTGAAGATGCTGTGAATAATGTTGAAATGACAAGAAAAGATTTAGATTGTTACAAAAACTTGTTTGATAAAGCAGTGGCAAGGTTTGAAAGCATTGACTAATTTTGAAAGAAGTGTTATTGTAGGTATAATGCTCTCAAACAGCATATCATACTACAGAGAATCTTTCATGACAGGAAAAGTCAATTAATGTAGCAAACTTCATTGTTGTCTTATTTTAAAAAATTGTCCCAAGAACCCCACCCTTCAGAAGCCACCATCCTCATGAATCAGCAGCCATTGACATGGAGACTTTCCACTAGTAAAATGATTATAACTTGCTAATAATCAGCATATTTTAACAAGAAAGTATGTTTAAATGAACATTATGTATGTACATTACCTTTCTAGACATAATGCTATTGTACACTTAATAGACTATCGCATCGTATCATGTTATGTATCAAACATAACATATATGCACTGAAAAATGAAAAAATTCTTGCAACCAACTTTGTGATATTCGCCTTATTGTGGTCTCCTGGAACTGAACCTATAATATGTTTGCAGTGTATCTGAGACTATGTGTTTGCGGTGTGTCTGAGACTATGTGAAAGCCCTTTTGTGAAAGGTTCTATGCAAATCCAAGATTTTAAATCCATTAAGAACATTATAAGAAAATGGTTTTCAAACAGCAAATTGGTGGAGAAACATTGACTCAAGAGCTGGAAGGTTCAGGACCCAGCTTATAGTACCAAGGGAGCTCCGACCAGGACATTTTGCTTGGTTCCTCCGTTTTCACCTTTTGGAATATGAGGAGGTTAGACTCATGATTTTCACAATGACTTTAGCTTTAATGTTCTTCTGGTCCTGTCATCATTGTAAAATAAAATATAAGAACATTCTAGAATAGTTACAGTATACCTAAAGGTAAAAGGAAAAAAAAAATCACAATCATAACTCAATGAAAATCTCAGTGTTAAGATTTTGGTGATTTTCCTTCTAGTTTTTTTTCCCCAAGCACACATTCATACAGAAATGTGTATGTGTGTGTATACATATTCATGTCATATATATAACATACACATTATGTATGAATAATTTGCATTATTTGGTATGTATTTTATATATAGAACGGTATAATGTGTTACATGTAATATAATTATGTCTTATATGTGCCCTATGTAATATGATATATTATGTATGTCATGACATAATATGTATGCATTACATGTCTAGTGAGTGTTACATATACATATGTAAACACATGTAACATTTATACACATATACTTTAATACTTTGGAGTTCATACTCTATAAAATTCTCTATCTGGCTTTTTTCAAACATTATATTGTAAACATTTTCCTATGTCATAAAATTCTTCAAATATGCAATCCTCATTGGTTGTATAATATTCCATTGAAGAGAAGATCTACATTTTGTTATATTTTATGAATCAGATTCTCAGTTCCTGCCTCTCTGTGTTCAGAAAGTGTTCCAGATTTACACCATCTGGCACAAACACAATGTCACACTTTTACACATTCCCCCCACCCCCATGCCTCTATTCACTGAAACTTGAATTGAGGTGTGAGTCTAGAGGAAGCAAAAGCCTTCCGGACTGTGCTGTGAGGATGCAGCTCCAGCAGCTGCTTGGAGCCAAGAGGCCCCACCTGCTGGGGGAGGGAAAAGTGGGGGACTTGGAGTGAATAAATATGCCTCTTTCAGGGCCATCCAGCAGCTGGGGAGGGCACAGGCTGGGAAAGAGAGGGGCTGAGGAAGGTAAATGGCAGAGCAAGGGGAAGAAACACTCCCACCTGGCCATGTCCATCAGGACTTCTCGGCTTTCACCTTCAATTTTCCCAGAGCATCCCTGCCTACTTTCTACCCCAAACACTTTCTTGGGTATGGCTGGCACCAGGCCATTCACGTGAAAAGCACAATAAAAACAAAATCTTCAACAAATGCAACAGCCCAAAGAGGATCTTATATTCAAGACCACAGATCACGACCCCATCTCAGCAGAGGTAGCACAGTGCACAGATGTGGAGGGAGACCATAACCCAGCTCATAAAAAACACTGCAGAAATCATTTAGTTCAGAAAGACTTCCCGGGCTCTCACAGGATGCAGCAAACCTGCCTCAAATGCAGCTGTCAGGCTTTCTTTAGGCTGCAAATGGCCAATGTTATATGATAGAGGAGCTGAGATGTTGCTTATTTAATTAAAAAAAGCATGTTTACCTATTTCTGGCACTGATACAATTGTGGTTATGTTCATATTTCTAATCCTTTTAAAAGCTGTGTTTTTCTAGAAAGGACTCCCCTCAGAATCTAATGTTCCCAAATTTTCATATAAATCAGCAAGAAGTAACTGTTGGGTTTTTCTGACAGTCTTTCATTTTGATTTGGTTTATCTTAGTGGAATGGGCAGAACGTTAGACTGAGAAAGAAGAAATCATCTCCAAACCCGTGTCTGTCGTTCATTTAACAAGTGACTTTGAACAAAATATGGGTGTGGTTTTAAATAAATGATTGAACTCTTCTGGGTCTGTTTCCTGAAAAATAACATGAAGTTTGGATAACTGGTGATTTTTAAAATTCTTGATACAATGGAATCCTTTGTTCAAATGAAATTGTATATGGAAAGACCCAAGATTGATATTTAAGATATTTACCACCAGGTATCCTTGGACTCCCCCAGTCAGAATACATGTGATCACACTCCTTTAGCAGAAACATGGGGGCCTCCTGCCCTGCCTGTCATTATCCTTTGTTCTGTGATCATAGGGACTTGGGGGTGGTGGTGGCTCTTAGGGAAGAGGCTACATAGCTCAGACCACAGAATATACTTAGGGAACTCAGAACATCAATATTCACCAACAATTATGTCATAGTAACATTCACAATAGGCAAAAATGAAACAAATAAATGCCAATCAACTGATGAATGGACAAAGAAACTTTGGTTTATCCACATGATGGAATATTATGCAACTACATAAAGAAATGAGCTAATGATAAATGCTACAACATGAATGAACCTTGAAAACATTATGGCAAGTAAAAGAAGCCAGATGCAAAAGGTCAAATATTAGATGATTCCATTTGTATGAAAAGTATGGAACAGGCAAATCCATAAGACAAAAAGTAGATTACTGGTTGTCAGAGGCTAGTGGTAGGGGATGAGTGAGCAGGAGAGAATGGGAAATGACTGCTAACAGGCATGGGAATTATTGCTGGGATGATGGGAATTCTCTGAAATTTGGTGGTGACTGAGGCATAATTCTGTTAATAATCACTGAATCATATACTTAAAAGGGGTGACTATTTGATACATAAATTTTTTCTTAATCTATTATTTAATGGCATTACGAAAAGTTATATGCTCATATATTTTAAATTTTAATAGCAAATATAAGTCCCTCCCCCCAAAAAAACACCCACAAAATGCCAAAATCAGTACAAGGATAAAACAGAGAATATGAATTAACTAGTAACTATTAAGGGGATGAAAAATAAGCGTTAAATATCTCCCTTTACCCAAAATTCCTGTCCCAGTTGGTTTTCAGGGTAAGTTTTAAAAAACCCTCAAGAAACTATTCAGATCACAAATAACTGGTACCAAAAAAACAGGAACAAAATGCCACACTCACTGTATGAGGTTAATGGAGTACTGACTGCAAAATCAGGTAGAAATATTATAAGAGAAAGGAATATAGTCCTATTTCACTTATGAATAAAAAACATGAAAATCCAAAAGAAATGTTAGCTTACCAAATCAGATGCTGAATTTTAAAAACTGTATCTTGATTAAGTATTTTATCTAAAACCTGTGGGGATAGTTTAACCTCGAAATCTTATCAATGTAGTTTTCCTTATTAATAGACTAAGCAACAGTAAATGCATGATTTCTCAAACTACCAGTAAAAGCATTGGTCTACTTAGGATTTTTTAAAATTGCATTTAATCCTAGAATAGAAAAAGAGCTGCCTTAATTTAATAAATACTATATACAAAATCTTGCAAAACATGTTATACTTAATAGAGAAGTTTTAGATGCTTCTCCAAGAGATGGGGCAGGAGAGAAAGGTTGTCTCTGAGGAACCTACAAAATTGTCCTGAGAGTTGCCAATACTAGAGATCCTCACTTGTAGGTCACCACGCCTGTAAGAACTTTCTCCACTCTCCCAATTTCTGATTCTAGAGGAGTCAGAAGCCATGATTAACAAGGTTTTGGAAGGGAGTCAGAACTCAAGATCTCAAACTCATTGTCCATGGCCGTCACAGCAGAGTCTAGCTCAAGTTGTGAACACGCAGAAGCCAAAATTGTGGATGAGGTGTAAAGTGAAATTCTTCACTGGACTGAAAAGATTGAATTTTTGAACAGAGACTGCTTTATTACCTGAAAGGGATCATAAAACTCATGAGATTTCTCTTAAATTTGATCCAGGACCAGACTAGTCCCTTGGAACGAATTTAAAGTAGAGGGAACCAGAAATAGAGCCGCTTTATAATTATAACCCACGTGCAGTGATTACTGGAGATAATTGTTACATTATTGTTTGTCACCATAATCCTGCTACGTAGATATTGTTGTGAGAATAATATTAAGCCCACAGAGGAGGAAGCTCTTGCTTGTAGAGCGGACAAATGGTAGAGCTGGGGATTAAGTCCAGGATTTCTGGCTCTGCAGCCTTACCTGTGAACAAAACATTTGAAACCCCAGACTTGAATTAGCATCAAATCACCTCTCCCTCACATGGGGATCTGTGCCACATAGAATTTTCTATAGAAATATCCTTCTGCTTCCTCGTAGTCCTCTGGGGTTGAATCTCTTTTTATTATTTATTAATCATTTTAGTAAGTTATCAAAGTAACATTGGTTTATATCAGCATGTAGGTTTCAGGTGTGCAGCATTATAAATCAGCATCTACATGCACTGCAATATGATCTCCACCACAAGTCTCGTTTCCTTGTACACCATATAATTCACTTCCTTTATTGGATTTGCCCACCCCTCCTGTCCCTTTCCTTCTAGTGACTACCATTCTGGTTCAATCTTTTTTTTGTGACCCCAAACAAAACATTCCTGTCTCTGTATCTCTTTTCTCTGCCATTCTGAGCCCTACCGTTAGAAGGAGGGCTAGTTGGTTTCTCTCCAATCAATCTTATGATCCTGCTTGGCCCTGTAGCCCCTCACACTCAGCCTCACCTGGGTGGACAGTCTTTCTGTGCAGACCCAGAATAAAGATGCTCCCAACTCCAGGACATACAAAGCATGCTTTCCGAGCATCTCACTGAAGCTTTCTGGCCAGGGATGCAGAGAAACCAGGCCTCTTCCCAACTCCATCTCCTACCCACAAGATGATAGAAACTCTTCTAAGAAATCCTTACAAGTGCATTCTCTACCTGCACTCCTCCAACTTATTTATCTGCTTCTTGTTTTGATCTTCTATCCAGCCAACGTGCTGAGCTTTCTTATAAGCTCTAATATTTTTGTTCTCCTATTGATTGTAATGGCTTTCCCAGGAATTTAATAATATTTATAAATACTGATGTTGTCTTTTCACTTCCAGTCTTACTTCTTTTTTATTTTTCATTTCACATGCATTCACCACCAGGCTTTCAATCTTTTTTTTTTTTCAATATTTATTTATGCATACAAGAACTGGGGTGTAAGCCAGAGTTGCAGGGGGTGAGAGGATTCACCACAGAGATTGGAGAGCAGAACAGGCAGACCTACTGAAGTACACTGCTGAGGGGAGCAGCGGGTGAGACAGGAGAGGTCTGCTGCGCCGTGTGTGTTGTTCCCTGGCTGGCCGGGAATAGAACCCATGCTAAAGTGGCTGGTGATAGCTTGAAAGCACTGTCTTTAACCCCTGTGCCACCAGGAAGGCCCCCAGGCTTTCAATCTTGAGTCAACTCTCGACATTCTTGATTTGTTCCCAACCTTAAAGGAAAATCCACACCATCTTTCTGCCCCCAGGGCAGACACTTCTGCAGTCATACAGGCCCCAAGTCTGATTTAAGGCATTGCTGTTGCCATCTTAAAACCTAAATAATTTTTGACAAGGAGTAGTACATTTTCACTTTGCACTACAAATCAATAGATGATGGTTATGTAACAAAATCCACAACAATCAACAGCCTTCAAGGTGCAGTTTTTACTCAGGAACCTTGTTTTTATCTGGCCAGCTCAGTGTCCCTTTGTTGATATGCCAGAGTTGTATTTTTGTTCTTTTTTGCTAGGTAGAGTTCCAAATAGATTGTTTTGTCTTTAAAGGGAAAAAAAGCAAAAGGAAAATCCCCTTCTTCAGCTTAGGTATGTTTTAAGTGACTTCGTGCCTGGACTTAAAACAGTGGGCTCGTGAGGAATCAGTTCTTATTATATGAGAAACCAAGTAATTTCATTTTGCATTAACAACAAAAGACAACCAAGATAGTGAACATGAAGCCATTATAGGAAGCTATTGATTAGATTCCCTTTTCAAGTCTGAACACCTTGCTGATGATCACTAGGAAACCAATCATTTGTCCTCTTTCTGGGAAACAAATGGATTTAGCGAAGTGTTGCTGCTGTCCCAGTCTTAAGGAACCATCACAGTAAACTCGGTGCCCTTTCCTGTACCATATTCAGAATATTTCTGTGGCAGGAATTATGCTTGCTTCGGTAAATGGAAGCTGGAATGGCATGACCCCTTAATTCAGTGAGATAAGATAGCCAGTGTCTGGGGAGCAGAACTGAAAAGGGTGAGAACCATCTTCTCCCCACCTCCATCTCAGACCTACTAGTTTTCAGACCCAGTCTAGTGCTCCACTGTGAGCTGTGGGCCAGACCCTCTGGGTCCCCACTTTGCTCAAAGGAGCTAAGAGAGCTTGAGGGTCTATG
Source organism: Talpa occidentalis (assembly GCF_014898055.3). Taxonomy (NCBI): domain Eukaryota; kingdom Metazoa; phylum Chordata; class Mammalia; order Eulipotyphla; family Talpidae; genus Talpa; species Talpa occidentalis. The sequence continues at coordinate 24,313,175 of NW_023601104.1, forward strand.
ACTTCTTGGCTGGTCAGAGTATTCTCTGGCAGAAAGCTGGAAGTTGAACCACTGTCTCCAGTGAGACATGAACAAAAATAAAAATCAAACTCTGATATAATCCAGAGAATGGAATAATGTTTGTATGTGAAAATTCTAGAACAGAAACTGCCCTATCAAGAGGGATTGAGGAAGGGAATATGTTTAGCTCATACACGGGGACATGAATGTGGGGGGGAGGGTGGTCACATAGATCTGTGGCCTGCTGAGGGCAGAATCAGGGCAGGGGCTGGCAGTGGCGGTGAGGCAGCTTCAGCCCAATATCAGAAAGGAATTTCTACCAGGTGTCTACATTAAGCTCAGTTATTCACATTGTACAAGTGTAAAGGGATTTGGAGACTTTAAACATTTGTTATTGAAATATAGCAAATATTCAGAAAAATGTAAATATAAGTAAACAGCTCTTTGAGATTCCGCCTACTCCCCAAACATAATTAGCATTGAGGTTATCAGTGGAATTAAGCTCTCAGATCATTTTTGTGCCTGGCTTCATTGACTCGATATTGCATGTGTGAGATTCAGCTGTATTGTTGCTTGTGGCCGTAGGTGGTTTGTCCTCACTTATGTGAATATGGCGTTGTTCACGTGTCCTGTCTATTCATGGGGTTCTGGGTGGTGTTTGTTGTAGGGCTATTATAAAGAATTCTGCTCTGGATGTTTTAGTGTTTGTCTTTTGGTGAGTATATATATATATATATTATATATTTCCTTCTGTCTGGCATGTACCCAAGAGTAGAATTGCTGAGTTGTAGGGCGAGATTTAGAGTCTGCCAACAGCTTCCAAAGTAATTGTACCAATTTCACTCCCACCAGAAGTGCAGGAGAGTTTCAAAGCTTTGTCACTCATGAAATGCTTTCCCTACTTATCCCATCAGAGATGTCCAAATGTTTCCAGGCCCTTCTTACTAGTCATGACACTGAGTAGGAGGAGCCCCTCACATCTTTTCCTGAGAGACTTTAATGAGGGTCAACATCAGAACAGGAAAACATTATGTACTAACGTTGGGAAAGGTCACTATAAACAGCAAAAAGGCGCTCGGGTCTGCCTCCTGTTCACACCTCAGCTGCAGCCCTGAGGTTGTCTCTATGGCTGTCAGGTCTGTGCTTGGTATCAACTGCCACCTGTGAGAACCACAGCTTTGCACTTGTCTTGCAAGTTTTGCTCATTGCTGAGCAGAGACCAGGTCCTCCACATTACCTGGGAAAGAAGAGAAAGCAGCCTTGGTCAATACATACTTCCCACCTCCATGAGGAGCGGAGACCCCCAGCTATGTAGCCTCTCAGTTCCCTCTGCTTCTCTGTCCAGGTCCAGAGTCCCATCTCCTGTGCCCCACCCCCAGCCTTTCTTTACTTTTCTTCAAAACAGGAATTATTTTGCACATTTTCTTTCCAATTCCAAAAATAGGAAAAGAGAAGGGAACAGCTAATCTGGTCCAGCTGCTGGTTTTGCTACTTAAAAAAGATTTTTTTTTATAGTAATTCTCTTTCTGGTTTTCCCTCTCACATCTGCACAACCTCCTGCCTCCCACCCCCTACCCATACATACCCTTCACAAAACTACCCTCTTAGAATCCAAAGAATGTTTCTTCCTCAACTGCCCATAGCTGGTATCTGCGCAACTGAAGGGGCTCCTCAGTAGACCGAAGTCCCTACACTGGAACCTTTACCTCCTGCCTTGTGGGTGCTCTGATTGAATCACTACTGCTTTCAGTGAATTCCAGCACATCTTGTACCAGGTGATGTCCTGGTCTCATGGCATCACAGTCTTATTTTTGGAGAAGTCTGGAGGGTAGGCAGAGTGGTGACAAGAACCTGCAAGTCCACAGCCTGAGTGGATAAGCAAGTTGTGAAGTGATTTGCTTTATGAATTATCACCTGCTGAACTAAACTCACCCATTCACTCATTTATCCATCTTGTAACTCCTGGCAGGCTAACTCGTGGCAGGCTTGGTGTTCGATGCTGGGCCAAATACAGACATGTACCTGCCACATTAAGGAACTGCACGTTGGGGCCCAGTAATAAGGGCACTTTTGGACTTACCACAAACTGGAACTCTTCTGACAGTGAAAAGTGCCACTAACAATTTTGCCAGGACAGCAGGCAGGAGCCAGAACTATCCCGGGCAAATAGACAAATGGGTACCCTTTCTATAAGAGTAAGTATTTTGCATGTGGCTTAGGATATTCGTTTCCATCAAAGAGATTTTCAGGTAGGTTACTGTGAGAACAAGAGCGCTAGCTCCCCCAGGATTCCCCCGAAGCCCCTTTTCTAGAGCAGTTCCCTATCTGTAGCCAAATCCATAAACAGAAAGGAGCATGTCTCAGCAACAAGCTTCTCCAGCAGCCAGCTCAGTCTCACCTGCAGTGCTCCTATTCATGCTTTGTCACCTCCGAAATGTAGATGGGTAGAGGGGGTTCCACCCATGGGGTACAGTGTCTACTCTGCCAGTTAAATGATTCCACTGTTATCTTTTGTGGCATCTCAAGTCAAATACAGAAATGTCGAGAGGGTCATAGATAGAATCTTTGTCTCCTGATCTTGCATGGGTTTACAATTTAAAATGTCATGTTTTGTGTAATGATGTGGACCTCTTCCAGGGCAATTTCTAAAATAATTTTTAGGAGGCTGCTGTAAAAGTTGTGCTTGGCTAAGCAATCCTAAGAGGGAATCAACTCATTCGGATCCAGGTTATAGATCCCTGGAAAGCTTATGGGAGGGGATTTTCTTGAAGAGCAGACAGGTGTGTCTTCTCATTGCTGGCTGAAGAGAATCTTCAGGACTTTGGACATGATTTTTCACATGCTCATAGAGATTGATGAAGCTTTCAATTTAAACTCCAGGTTTCTGCTCCAGTACTGGAAGGAGAAATTCAGAAAGAAAGAGAAATTCAGAGAGAAATTCAGAAAGAAAAGGAAAAGAGAGAGAAATTCAGAAAGAAAAGGAAATTGTATCCATGGGGTATTACAGAGGCAGCAAGCATTAAAAGGAGGGTGTATGCTTTAGTTATTTGGGTGTCTCCCACCATCAGCATCAGCAGCATTCAGTATAAATGTCAAATGAATACTTGGGTGAATGAATGCATGAAAAAAAGCAGATTATTGTGCCTGGACTTGGAGCAGTGACAAGAATAAGTTCCTTTCAAAAGTCCATTTTGAAGGACATCCCAAAGCGAATGGGGACAGAAGTGATGCCATGATTCCTTGGGTTGGTCATTGCCTACCCAGCATCCATTTTCCCTTCTATTCCTAGGAAAACGCATCAATTTTCTGCTGTGGAGTCATCCCTTATCCACTCCCAATCCAAGTGGTTCAGGTACAGCTTACCACACTTCCCATAGATAATGATGGCCTCTCGACTTAAAAATGTCCAGTCTAAGTCACAATGGGGACATGACTCAATCCGGCTCATAAGGATCAGTCAGAACTTTTGCTGGAATAATAGTGAAAGGGCTACAGCTGTCTTTCTACTGTGGTTGCTAAACTGCCAGAATATCAGTTAATCTGCTGTTGCCAATGGCCAAATGTGCCACTGATTGGGAAAAGCCTGACATGAGCTAATAAATCTGCTATGTCAAGTAAATTATGTTGATTTTCCATCCGTTGCCACTGAGAGAGTCATGTCCAGGGCTTGCTCTCTGTGGCCTGAGGACTTGAAATCAGCCACGGGGTTCTTTGGCCCATGGTCAGTTATTTTTGCCAACTCTTTGTTGTCTGTGCTGGGTGATGAACTGGGAGGCACCTGCTTCACAAGTTTGGGAAATATAGTCTTTATCAAGGCTGTCCCTGTGTTTGAGTTCCTGCAAGGTCCCAACTGAGCTCTTCTGGGGGCCCAGCGCATCGTCCCTGTGGACAGTACACCAGCATTCTGAGAAAACACAGTTGCCCTGGCATAGTGGCGTTTCCAGGGTAGCCTCAATTGCTCCAGGAATCAGTGCTTTGACCTGCAATGCCATGGTGCCCTTGAGGTGCTAACCTCATACCCAGGGAGTTGGCTTAGACCAGCACTGCTCAAAGCACCAGTCCACTGCTTCAGTATCATCCTGGAAATTGTATGTACTTAAACAGGTAACTCAAGAAATTTGAATATAACACTTGTTATCTAGACATATTAGATCAAGATAGGTTGGAGTAAGCAATGATTGAGGAAAGTTTTCAGTTGTTGAAATGTTGAAGCCTCACCAGGTGGATTTGTTTCCTGCATTAAGGATCTCAATTCTGTAGGAATGTTACAGCAGAAAAATGGGCAATGAGCTGTTTGTAGTTTCCAGTGAAGTCCAGGAATCAGTGGGCAACCTTGATTGTCTTGGAGCTTGCAAATCCAATATTATTAATATTCTCTCCTGTTTCATGTGAACAACTCTATCTGACAGTACTAAACCACCTTTCTCTGCTTTGGTCTGAAAGGAAATTCTATAATAGGTCAGAGACAGCTTAGGCCATGTCCAGTGAGTAAATCCCAATAACCTGATGATGGAGCAGACTCCCCACCATGAGCCTTTGTACACAGTGGGGGCCATTTCACTAGTTAAGTGACTATAATTTCAAGAAGGGAAAGATGTCTTTGATCAGGACAAGGTTTTATATCCCTTCAAAGGTTTAATTCATAAGCCTAGTTTTGCTTAGTTGTTTCTGGAGCCTGAGGATTGGAGGGATAGGACAATTAATCTATCGGTGAAAGCAATGACTAAATAGGCAAAGCACTCATATCTCCTCACCTTCTTGTTGTTGAAGAATATCTAGCTCCCTAAAGGGCATGGGGTCTTTGTAATCCACCTGCTCAGGTGAGGGCCTAAGTGACTGTGGGTGGTTCTGATTATTGTTGATGTTTAGAGAGACATAGACCAGTTCTCTATGACATTCCCACTATTGAATGTTGGGTCACTCTTCATTGTCTATAACTCCTGGTGTATGAATATGTTTGCAGGATTCTCTGAGCTGGAGACAATAATAGATACTAACAAAAGTTCTTCTCAATGATTTGTGAAGTCAGTTTTTAATGATTTGAGGTCTTATTTTATTGATTTAAATAAATCCTCCTGAAATCTGGTTAAGAATAAATTGTAAGTTCTAATTATTCTGATTGCTATCAATATGTTCTGATCACCCAGGATAAGTCCAGGTAACACCTATTGTCCTTGTAAAATTATTTATTTATTTATTTATTTATTTATTTATTTATTTATTTATTAAATTTTAGCTATCAGAATCCAACAATGTAAAATTATTTCGAGGGCCCCCTGCCAATTAAAAGAGTCCCAGTTTGGGTGACAAATTGCATGAGCACTCCATGGTTTTATTTTGTGTGTGTGTGTGTGTGTGTGTGTGTGTGTTTAGTAGTAAATCAATTAATGTAAGTTTTGTCTTTTTTGTTTTTAATGAAGTGGGGGGACCAGGTTAACAAATGGAAATGGGAAAGTTATTTGTTTAAAAATAACTATTGCAACGTTTGCAAAGCTTTCAACGATGAATTCAATAGGAATCCAACAATAATTTAAAAAAATCTCTGAGGCAGTTGACTTTTTTGATGGAAACTGTTGAACTTTTCTCTGCCTCAATGCCCTTTCACTTGAGGAATCTACACTTGCTAAAGGCCATCAGATAAAATTGTAGCTGGATAAAAAACAACAACAACAACATAGTTCTTGAATTTTACAGTGAGCATCTACTATGCTAAGACAAGAGTAGAGAATCAAATTCCTTGTTCTAGGGAGGATCCTCAAGAAATGGGGAGTTGTAAATAAAATTTTCTGCCATGAAACCATGTCTCTAGCGGTGCCTGATTCCAACAAATTGTGTGTGTCCTAACCATTGAGTGAAGAGACCAACAGAGTTGCCAGTCCAACCAGCCTCATCTCTCTTTCAGATTCATAGGCTTACTTTATGGCTAATTTCTAGGTCATCCTCATTCAGTGTGGGAAATGATAACTATGTCAGCAGCATCTGCAGCAGGGGAACTTATACTTCTTTCCTCTGGTACCTTATGTGCCCCTGAGAGGTATGGAAATGTGACCAGCCCACCACATTACCATCATCTTTATCATCAACATAGCTACCACCTATGTGAGTATTCCCATCTGCCAAGAATTGCTTGAAGCAACTAACTCTTTACATCTTATGAGAAGATGCTATTGTAATTCCCATGTGGCAGATGAAGAAAGGTGGGTTAAGTGACTTCGCAAGTTCACACAAATGGTACAGTTTAGAGCCAGGATTCAAAAAGAAACAATCTTATTCCAAAGCCTGTGCATCTGTCATCTGTCTTTACAGCCTCTCTAGTGTGACTGACAATCTGGATGGCAAATAGCTATTTCTTCTCATACCATTTCCAGTTTTCTCCTTCGCTTTATAGGAAAATTCCTTAAGTTCCACAGACAACACTATTACACTCTTGCTATTTCCTATTTCTCTCCTTGAACCCTCCCCAACTGGGGATCTATCCCAACACACCACTAAAATTGTTCTATCAAAAATACCAATGGCCTCCATGTTGATAGACCCAATGGGAATTATCAGTTCTCTTCTTCCTTGCCTGGGTTATTTTAATAGCTTTTTAATTAGTCTTCCTTCCTCTCACCTCAGTCCCTTTCAGTCTATTCTCAACATAGCAATCAGAAAGACCCTGTTTAAATGTTAGTCAGAGCATATTACTTCTATGCTCAAAATAATATAATGGTTTTCATTGCAAAGTGTGGCACATTATACTTGCCAGAGATGGTTTTAGTTGTTTTTTTCTATTCTGCTTGCTTTTCTTATGTCATCACTGTAGAGAAGTAGGGTTTGTATTCTCTCCCTTGAATCTGGACTATGGCAAGAGTGATAAAAGTAGTATGTTAGCTGAGATTAACTTTTGAGTCCTCCCAGATTCAAGGACCCAAACATTGTAGAAACATCATGGAATGCATATAAGGCATCCCCACCATGCCCTTTTCAAGTATCTGACCCATCTATACATCATAAAATGATTTATGAAACTAAGATTTGGGTGGTTTGTCTCATAGCAATGATAATGGAAACATGGTGTAAAAATCAAAATCCTTATAAGAGCTACAAGGTCTCCTATGATTGGCTCTTTGTTATGTCTCTGACTTCATCTTCCACTGCCCCACTCCACTCCAAGTATCCTAGCCTGTTTGCCATTCTTTAATTATATCAAGCAGCCTTGGCTTCTGGGTCTTCCCATTTGTTGTTGTTACTGCCTGGTATTTTCTGGCCCCAGTTATTTACAGACTCAGTCTGTCATCTTCAGATTTCCCTTTTCAGCCATTCCTGGTATAATATCCAGTCTCCAAATTGACTCCAACAAGAGTTGCCTCCTGGCATAGTCCCCTCCCACAATGAATAGAATTGGACCAGGTAACCAGTAGGGTATGGTAGAAATGATAGGATGTGACTTCTAAAGCTAGGTTATAAGACGTTACAGTGTCCATCTTGCCCTGTTGGGTCACTCACTCTAGGAGAAGCTAACTGCCCTACAGAGAGAGGATCCAAGCAGCTGGAGGATCCCATTCTGTGAGGAACTGAGATCTCCTGACAAAGCTAGCAAATAACTAATGTTTCCTGTCAGCAGTCATGAGTGTAAGAGGCAAGTATGTTCTCCAGAGTCATTCAAGCCTTCAGATGATTGCCCAGCTGACATCTTGATTGTAAGCTTATTAGACTCCAACCCAGAACCACCCAGCCAAGTGGCTCATAAATTCATGACCCACAGAAATTGTGAAATTACAAATGTTTACTGTTTTAAGTCATCAAGTTCTAGACAATTTATTACTCAGAAAAAGATTAATATATCCGGAGACTCTATTTAGCACGTCTCTTCCCAACATTCTCCATCCCCCTTTCGTAGCATATTTTTCTTCACATATTACCCACCTAATATACTCCATATTTTACTTCTTTATCTTAATTATTGACTCCTTTGCCACCCCCTCCCACTGTAATATAAGCTCCAAGAGGATAAAAATTACTGCCTCTTTTATTTACTATGTGTTTCCAGTATTAGACATGCAGCTAAAAATCAATATGTGTTAAAGTGATAAAGTTCCTATGCTATTCTGTGTTTGATTGGTTATGACTACCTGAAGTGCTGTGAAAATAACAAGAATTGCCTGAGCTTGACAGGAAGAGTATTGCAATCAATTAGTGATGGTTGCTATGGGTGTGAAAGCAGCTGTAGTATTCTGCTTGCTAGGTATTTAGCTTCCCTGCTTTACCCTGTATCTTTTCTTCCGACCAATTCATGCCAAGTTAGCCTGTATCAGTGAAAAAAGTCTATGTTTTGTCAGGGGCTCCAGATAAAGCAACTCATTCCAAATTTAACATTTATAACATTAAAAAAAAAACTCTAAATACAACTATCTCTCAATACAAAGGCCAAAATTTAGTTTGTCTTTTGGCTTTTTATTATCTTCTGAAGCGGCAAAGAATAACTAGTTATCATTATCTTTGAACAAACTACATGAAGTACAGAAAATAAACATTGAGAAATGAAAGCTGCAAGACTTACAGTGGGGGAAATTTAACCTTGAAAATTGTCCAACAATAGAATTCCAAGTTTCGTAGGAGTTTGAAAGTGATTTACAAAATGAGTAAAATATTTATACAGTTCATGAGATACCACCCTGCTGTATTGGCAGGATAGAATGTAAGTTCACAAAAATCAACTCTGCAACATTGTTCATGGACCTAGTGATTCTCTTTGAAAACAGCCTTCCTTTATTCATTCAAAACGTGTCTTTTGACTGACTACTATGTTCTTAACATTGTTTTAGGTGTAGGGGATTCAATAGGACATTAAACAAGTCCCTGCCTCAAACATCTTACATTCTCTTCTTCAAATACTATGATTTTCTGGCTGGCCCTGCTCACTCCACTTAGTAAGAACTCAAGTGTCTAAAAGATTTCTATGCACAGTCTCAGCTCTTTGTCCCTTATCACAAAAAAAGCAAGTTATGAGAGTAGGATAAACCATGTGGTTTTACTCAGCCTGTCAGTTTTAATTGGTTATCTTTAACCCAAGAGTCTTTTGTCTTTTATGAAACAAGTGGCAGAATTTTGGTTCCATGTTCAAGTCCAACTATCACTTTCACAGGATTCTGAGTGTGTTTAAAGCAATGAGAGTCCAGGTTCCTCCTGGAGAGTCTGGAGAAGCCTAGTGTAAGAAAGGCATCCAGAAGCCCAGTGGGCACCATGTCTATTTGAGACCCAACCATTAAGTCAGAGTGAACCTTGGACATATCAAAGGCATGCAAGATGGGTCTGAGAGCAGTGTAGGTAATGAAATGGATTCCATTTTCAATTTATTGACTATAAGATAGTGTGGGAAAACCCAAGAAAACAGGCCTATTAGGTAATGGGAAATACAATCAATCCAACACTTCACACCTCACCATAACCACCAGAACCATAGAGTACCTCACTATAACCATTGTGGTAGGTGGAATGATTCTATTTTGGGGATTCTATTTTGATCTTATTTTATAGACGAGAGCTAAGAAGGTCTGGGGGGTTGTAAAAGGTCTCTTGGAGCAAAGTCAAGAATAGGTCTGCCACATCATTGCTCTATGACATGGTCTTCTGACGAGAAATACAGCATCAGTATTACCCAAATTCTATTTTTTCTGGATTTTTGATCATCACTCTCACAAAGTCTTCTTTACAAATGGAAAAGGAAGGGAAACTTGCCTTAGCTGGATTCCCTTTCTAGACTGTGGGTGAAACCCGGGACTGAGTCTAAGCATTGTAGATGACTCTCATCACCCCTCCTGCAGCCGACTTCCCTCCATCTCCAAATGCATCTCTTTTCTTCCCCCATTAAAATCTAAGCCAAGGAAATGTAGCTGAAACTTGGATATTTTTTGTGACACAGTGGTCTAGACAAAAATGAACTGATTCAAGAGATTTATTTTTTAGTAAAACAAGCTAAAATTAATTCCTTTGCAAATGCTGAGCTTCACCTTTGTGTGTCTTGAAATTCCTTGGCAATGTACTTAATTTGGGGGAATCTGGGTTTTCTAGAGGAATGTTGGGAGACAGCAGGCCACCTGCCTTCCCTGCTCAGTGTAAGATTTCCCCAAGAGTGTGTTTACGTGGATAGGCTTGAGGTCTTATAACTGTGAGACACAGTGATGGTTTGAGTTGCTCCCTTGTCTGCCTGGAGTGAGGATTGTGAATTTGCTTGGCTCTGCTTTAGGCAATAGTGAGCAAATTCTGAATAAGAGTGCTTTTTGAGAAGAAGAATATGAACTTATTCCACCTTCTTCCCCTGCCATATCTGCTAACAAATCGCTAAGAACTTCAAGGAGGATTGGCCTGTAGTGCCCCTTGGAATATCCTTTGGAGGATATTAGGGCTGGTTTTTCTAGGCTAAGTATTACCGTGAGAGGATATGACTTACAAAGGATTGCACCCCATAATCAGAATAATAAGAACTATCCCAACCATTTATCAAGCAATTTATCTGGGCACTGTGCTGGGGGTATTACTATATTACCTCACCTAATATTTGCAAAATACCAGTGAGAGTCATGGTTTCCTCCATCTTACAGGTGAGAACCCAAGACTCAGGGAAATCATATAACTTGCTGAAGATCACAAAGCTGATAGGAGCTGGAACTATAAGTGTCTGCTTGAATGTTCTAAATTTTCTTCAGGCAGCCCTTCCTTTTCCTAGGTTTCCCAAGTCTCCAGAGGCTAGGCCTGCTTTCTCCTCTTCAGGGAAGCCACTTCCCATTCCTCACAGAATAGTTACCTAGAGTTCTCATGTTCTGGACTTCCTTTTACTAACCCTCCAAACAAACATGCATACTCGCTTGCTTCTTTTTATGGGCATTTCATCTAACCTTTACGAGAACATGAACAGGGATTGTAACAGGAGTAATAAGCATGGAGACATCGAGAAGCTTTCAAAATGATTACAAAGTTCCCTTGGTATTTATTTCCTGCTTCTTGGCAGTACCCCATCCACACCCCTCAATAACTCCACCCCTACTCTTTCTCAGCTGGTATTACAAGTCTCCCCAGGGTGGTGCCGGAAGTCCCTCTCCCCCACAGCCTTTAGACTATGTCCTTTCATTCCAAGAGAAAGACCCATTCATCAATCATCTTCCTCTTCCACCCCTTAACCAAAAAAGAAAAGGGCCAAATTCTGTCTTTGCGTCAATCCACTGCACTGAGTAAAAGTAGCCTGAGAAGAAGACCCACCCTACTGCACTGACCCACCTTTCGGCCTGAGTATCAGCTGTCTCAGAAACAAACTCCCTTTCTCTCTGCCATTTTGAGTTCTCTTTAGACCACAAGTCTGGGGCAACAGATACATGCTGCCCTTAACCCTCTCATCTATATCTACCACCATGTGATCCTGATGCCCCAGCATAGCCAGTAGTATAATTGCTCCATTTCTGTTGATTTCTACTGCTCTGGCTCCTCACTTTGCCGGGCACTAAGGATGTACTGTCATCACCCGGTAGCCCACTGACTGATTCTTCACCACAGATTATTTTGGGGAAGATCATACAATGCATTAACAATTAATTAGCTGGCATTAAAAATGTCTCATTATAATGCATGCTCCTGGCTTCTCTCAAAAAATCAGATCTGGTGCCATCAGGCCCTCTTTTCTGAATAATTGTGATTTGCACACCCTGACTCCCTACCCCCAACCCCTCCAGTTTCCTGCCAGGGCCCTGGAGGAGTTAACAGCCAGCTTTCCTGGGGAATTACCGGTTTTCCAAACATAGATGGCAGGCTATGAATGGACTCCCAATAAATGCATTATATAACTGGCTGAGAATTAGAGAAAATTACAGTAGTTCCTTTCTATAACAAATGGGTAGTAAAAGCAGTTCTACAGGAAACCGTTTATTTCCACTTCTAACTAGAAAGCTAGTTTGAGGAATATTGAAGTATATGCACATGATTATTTTGGTCATTCTTGACAGGATTAGAATCTATTTAATTTAGTACTATGAAATATATAGACATGATAAACTTATGTCTCACTAAATTTAAAGGGAAAGTTTATTGGTAAATAATTATAAATTTGCTCAATGAATATACTTCAAAATTTTTTTTATTGAATTAACATTGATTTTATAACATTATGTAGGTTTAGATATTTTTAATGTTATTCCAAATGGAGCTACAATCTGCTGAACTCTGTGGAGTTCAGTGTCTCTCCATTTTTGCCAGCATATCAGTAAAAGGACAGACTGAATGTAGAATTTTGCTCTTTCTGCAAAAACTCAAGACAGGAACATGTTCACTGGCATCTAGAATAATGCAGCACAAGCCAGGACTATATTGGATCTCTTCAATGCTCCCAGAGGCAGAAATACATCTTGTGCTGACTTTCAAAAACAGTATGGCTTGTCCTCAGAGTTCAGGAGTTAGAATCATCTGGTACTATTGCTCATTTAAAAAGTATCCTACTGAATAATTGAAGATTTTCTTTCAAGCATTTGGCAATCATCTTGGGAAATAAAATACCCCCAAATATTTATCACATGAATAATATTTTTTTGATTTTATTTTCATATTCCCCATACAATTGCAACCTCCTTATTTTTACCCCAATCCCTCCTTTTCCTGCCCCCCCCCCCCCGCATAGTGTGTCTCTGGTTCATAGTTGTTTGTTGATTTTGATTTTTTCTTTCTTATAGCTGTTCTTTTTCCGGTCCCTTATTTAGGTTTTCTAGATTCCTGCTATGAGTGAGACCATCCGGTATTTTTCTTTTTTTTTCTGGCTTATTTCGCTGAGCATGATCCCTTCCAGCACCATCCATGTTGCTGCAAATTGCATGGGTATCTTTTTTGAATGCTGAGTAATATTCCATGGTGTATATGTATCACATCTTCTTGATCCAGTCATCTATTTTTGGGCATTTGGTTGTTTCCAAAGCTTAGCTATTGTAAATAGTGCTGCTATAAACATAGGGGTGCAGGTGCTCTTTGGAATTAATGTTTCTGTGTCCTTTGGGTAAATACCTAGGAGTGGAATTGCTGGATCATATGGAAGCTCTATCTTTAGTAGGTTGAGGAATCTCCACACAGCTTTCCATAGTGATTGGACCAGTTTGCACTCCCACCAACAGTGCAGGCGAGTTCCTTTTTCTCCACACCCTCGCCAACATTTGTTGTTGCTAGTTTTTTTAATATGTGCCATTCTCACTACTATAAGATGGTATCTCATGGTAGTTTTGATTTGCATTTCCCTGATTACAAGTGATGTTGAACATTTTTTCATATGCCTGTTGGCCATTTGTATTTCCTGTTTGGAGAAATTTCTTTTTAGCTCTTCTGCCCATTTTTTGACTGGATTATTTTCTTTGTTTTTGTTGAGTCTCGTCAGCTCTTTGTAGGTTTTTCTGATCAGTCCTTTATCATTAGTGTTGTGTGCAAAAATGTTCTCCCAGTCGGTGGGATTTCTCTTTGTTTTGGTTATTGTCTCTTTTGCTGTGCAGAAGCTCTTTAATTTGATATAGTCCCAGCTGTTTATCTTTGCCTTCACTGTCACTGCTTTGGGCAATGTGTCTGTAAAGATGTCTTTGAGGTGCATGTCATGTAGTGTTTCGCTTTTATTTCCTTCCATATATTTTATGTTTTCAGGTCTTATGTCTAGTTCTTTAATCCATTTTGAGTTGGTTTTTGTGCATGGTGTGAGGTAGTAGTCAAGTTCCATTCTTTTTGCATGTAGCGACCCAGTTTTCCCAGCACCATTTATTGAACAAACTTTCTTTGCTCCAGTGCTACATGCATAATATCAACATGTTCACAAAATTATTATATTCATTATCATAAATTACATCTTGTTGCTTACTCTCATATTTTAGTTAGAAAAAAATCAGAGAATTTTCCCCCACTTGCACAAATTTGGTTCATATTATTAGAAAGAAATTACAAAACTATGGAGTGGCAGATTTTGAACTTCAAGAGTGCCTGGGTGCTGTAGGGGATGCATTGTAATCTTTGTGCATCATCAGCTCATTGGAGGAAATGCAGTATTGGCCCACAGAGAGGAAGCTGGAAGTGGACCCCACCTGGGCAGAGCACATGTCCAAACTTTGTCCAAGTTTTGCAGATGAAGAAGATGAAACTAAAGGGGTAGAACTATCAGCCAGGGCTTGTCACTGAATAGTAAAAGAGGCAGGCATACAAGGTCTCTTAGTTTACTATACTTTACAAAATTGTCTCCTTAGAAAATGCAAATTGATGTTGAGGATTCTCTGTGTAAAAAATTTTATTGTACAATTTAAGCAATTTTCATTAAAATGACAAAACAGTGCTTTTTTTAAAAAAAAAGATTTATTTATTTTTATACAAGAGGTGGGGTACAGGCCAGATGAGTGGGAGGGTGAGAGGATTCAGCAGAGACAAAGCAGGGAGCAGAACAGGCAGATGACAGAAATACACTGCTAAGGGGAGCAGCGGGCATGACAGGAGAGGTCTGTGGCACCATATGGGATTCTCGACAGCCAGCAGGGATCGAACCCACACCGCCAAGTCTGACGACAGCTTCATAGCACAGCGCTCAACCCGCTGCGCCACCGGGGAGGCCCAACAGTGCTTTTACTTAAAAAAATGCAGGACAATATTGGCTCACAGTGCTTTTACTTAAACTTTTACTTAAAGTTATATATATATAACACTGTAGAATATATAATCCAACGTTAACAACAACATAAGCTCCATGAGAGCAGAGATTTTTGTCTTTTGTTTACTGCTGTCACCTCTGCAGTAACAGCAACTTTGAAGCATAATAGGTGCTTGATGAACAGGGGCCACCTGTGCCAATTTGCCCTGCACAGCCCCATTATGCCTGTCGTCTTGGGGGCCGAGCCCTGATGTTCCCTTGCATTCTCAAACATGTAACCTGAAATATCACTCACTATTATGAATGACTAATTTATGAAGAAGAGGACTATGGGTTTGTTTTTACTTTCTTCTTTTTATTTATCTGCATTATCTAAATTTTATATAGTTAATGTGTATATTTGTGGAATGGGGAAAAAAGATGTGTTTTTTAGATTAAAAATAAAAAACTTGGCTTTGACCAAATTAACTTCAGTTGTTCAAGATATTGAGTTATATGAATCATTTCATTCCATCACAGTAAGCTAAGTAGCACAATAAACCTCCAACATGCAGAAATTTTAAAAATCATACAATTTATATAGATAATGTTAAAGACTCTAGATTACTAGACCAACATTGAAAATCAACAATTTTTTCATAGTCAAATCACTACAGTGTGATTTTCAAATCAAGCCACATCTATTTTAAATCATTTAGTAATTGGACCTCTGCGACTGAGCAGTAAGGAGGCTCTTTAAATGTGTATATTGTTTTAGATTTAAAAAATAAGTTTTTGTTCATTTCCCTGTAAGAGTGTTTTGTCTAGTTGGGTTAAGAATGCTCACTTGTCTTCCTTATCATGAAAATTGAGTATTCACGAAAATTTAATGAACCTTTTTAAAACACAACTTTTTCTCATTCCTTTATTCTGTTCAGCTGAGGAAACAAAGTCTCTCTTTTTTTTTTTAAATAATGAACTTGATATAGCGGAAGTCAGGGCAAAATGGTGCGGGGGTGGGGGTGTAGAGAGAATTGGATGAATAATGAGGAAAATAAAAGAAGAAAAGAAGGGAAGTCCACCTCCCCCATTTCCAACAAGGAAACTGAGTGTAATGGCGAGGGAGGGCTGCAGGACACCAGCAGTAAAAGACAGCTCTGAGTACTGTTGCCTGAATACATTTCCCACCCTGAGGCTCTTACCTCCTGGCCATCAGGACACTATAGTCTTTACATTCTAACTTTTCAGACTGAGGTTCTGTCCCTTGGTCATCCCTGGGGCTCACTTGTTATCACTCTGCTGTGGCTCCCTTCAAAGGATCCTCCCACCCTAGGAGTGCCACATGTCCATCGGCCTTCAGAGCACTTTCCTGGAGAAGTCCTGGCGTTGCTGGGAAATAAATGAATGAATGTGAAGGAGCACCCACTGTGTGCAAGCCACCATGGGGGGTGCATTTTAATCTTTTTACATCATCAGAGTTAATTGGAGGAAATGCAGAACAATATTGGCTCACAGAGAAGGAGCTGGAAGTGGACCCCACCTGGGCAGAGCATATGTGCATGGGACCCATTTACTGCTTTCATCACTTGCCTTTGTGGGACAGAGTCACATCTGGATCCCATTACAATTATGAAAGGTGCAGGCTTCATGCTTGCTCCAAAGCCCAGCTCTGATTTCACAACCAGCCTGGAGAAGCAGGAGGCAAGTAAATACTTCCTGTTCCATTTGTAATCAACATGCACTTGACATCAATAAACTGGGATAATTACATTATCATTATCATTACCATCATTATTACTGGACACAATCGAGGAGACATAAATAGAGATTTCTGCAGGATTCTCTTGGGACCGATGGGACTAAAATGGGGTAGAGGGTAGAGGGGGGCGCCAATTGTCTCTTTCCTTTGCCAAGTAGATGAAAAACTTATATTTTCTCAAATGATGTGAAGATTCGACCAATAATCAATTGCTTCCATTGTTTCTTCCACACACAGGCCTTGAACATTTTCTGGAACCCTAGAACAGTGGAGGGGGTGTCTTTAGAGATAGTGAAGTCCAGACTGCCTCTCTATTTTATTTGGCTGTTGAGGACATTGATGCCAAGGGACCTATCATTTAGTTAGTTTGCAGAACTCAAACTAGGACTCTGGCCCTGCCGTGTCCACTTCTGCCACTGGTCAGGAAGCATTTCATCAGGTCAGCTTCACCCTAAAGGACAGTTTCCTAACTAGGCAATAGATTTTCTAATGGCCCGAGACACTTCCCTTTGGCCACCAGGCCTTTATGCTATAGTCCATTATGTAATGTAATATAAATATTTGGAAAACAACTACTTTGCCTCCCCCGTGAAGACAGAATTGGGATGAGTGAACTTTATAACATATTAGTTCTGCTGAAAACCCCTTGGGTAGTTTGAGTTGTTAAACTCTGGAAGAATTGTGTAGATTTTTCCTTTCTGAGAAAGTATCTGTAATGGAAATACACACATACACACACATATCTGTGTGAGATAGACAAATATAGTCTAAGAGTAAACTCTGTGCGTGTGTTTGTGTGTGTGTGTGTGTGTACTTGTTATCAGATGAAGCCCAAGGGAATAGGGATAGTGGTAGAGAGAGGCAAAAAATTATTTCATGTTATTATTATGTATGATTTCACTCCTAAGTTTCTTCGGTGTTTTTTTTTTAAAGATTTATTTGTTTATGTATGCATACAAGAACTGGGGTACAGGCCAGAGGTGTGGGGGGTGAGAAGATTCACAGAGACAGTGTGGGGAACAGAATAGGCAGATTGACTGAAATGCACTGCTGAGGGGAGCAGTGGGTGAGACAGGAGAGGTCTGCTGCGCCATGTGGGTTAGCTGAGATTGAACTCATGCTACAGTGGCTACGAATAGTTTCGTAGTGCTGCGTCTTAACCCCTTGCATCACCAGGGAGTCGCCCCTTCTGTGTTTCAGTATTGTTTGGGCAGTGGATAAGTCACCTAGTCAATGAAACTACCTCTTTTCATACTTACATATGTCTCAAGCACACACACAGATACATACACACCACTTCATTTATCTTCATTTTCATTACTTCTCATTCCATCATCAAAAACGTGCAGAGAGAATCAAAATCACCCAAGATGCTTATACTTAAATAACCTCTGGTGTCCCAGTGCACTGGTGGAAACCAGTGGATGGGATCAGTTCTGAGTGTGTCCCTAAGCCTTTACATCTTTGATTAATTAACAAATGCTGTTGATTCTAAGATTATTTTAATTATGACTGAAAATTTGATAAATTAGCAAGTCTTAACTTAGAGGCATCTCCCAAGTCACCTTATTTGGTGAACATTTTAAAAGAAATAAACTATGGGACTTATCACTTAGCTGCAGTGATCAATCTGGTCAAAGTGGCGCTTTTCAAGATAAATACTGGATGGTGTCACTTCTACGTGGAATACAGAGGAAGCAAACAAAGGGTCAGAAAAAGACAAACCTTAAAACAAACCCTTGGAAGCTGGCCACAGATCTGAGGCATCCAGAAGGGGAGGGGAGGGAAGAGAGGAAGGGGTGGGGTCAGGGGTGGTAAGTGGGGAGGAAGTAAAATGGACTGTGGTAGAGGATTATGGGGGTTTTGGTGGTGGGAGAGTTATGGTGGCCACACCTTAGGGGAGAAATGCCGTACTGTCAAAAAATTTAAAAGTATGTAAAATAATGACAATTCATTAAAAGTACATAAACAAACAAATTTTTAAAATTGTTCTTTTCAAAGACAACTTTTCTATGCAAAAAATTGAACAAAGGAACCAGTCCAAGGTGGCCACTCTAAGAATTGACTGGGCAAATGGAAAGAGGTGTCTTCCTTCAAATCTGGACTCACTTCATTCAATTTGCTCATCTTTCATGTATGAAATGACCTTCTGATTTACCTCAACATCTTGATAATTTATTGTAAATAAAGGTTCTTAGAAGAAATCTTCCTGGAGGAATAGCAAAATCATGGAATGACTCCCCACGAGGCCTGCTAAGCATGGTAATTCTCCTTCCTCCTATTCATGGCAGAAACAAGAAAATAAAACCTCATTGAACTGTTTACTCAACCCAAATAAACTTGGCTCCAGGGTCTGCCAAGATTTTACAGTGCCAGAAGCAAGGGGGTGAGAAACCAGAGAGGGAAAGGAGGAAAGAGATTTGTAAAATGTGGGCAAGTGAGGGAAGCAAACAGCTCACATGGTGTGAGCTTCCTGCCTCCTCAGGCCTATTTATGAGACCTAAGCTCCTGTGCCCCCAACTATGGAGCCAGGACACAAAAGGAGTGGAAAAGGAAAAAACCTCAAGCCACTTCTTGACTTCTCCAGTGTATCCTCACATTTTACCAGTTGGACCCTAGACTAGACAGGTGCAAACATTTCCTTCACATGGTGTCCCCATTTTCTATCCTTGTTTCTTGAGGTTCAAAAGGGCCACATGCTGGAATGAACCACAAAGGTCCCCCAGTGAGCCCACCGCTTTCAAGCAGCACAATGCCTCTGGATTAAGGTTGCACACTCTGCTTTGGAATGTTCCACCACCCCATCAGTCATCTGTTTCAAGGCTGAACCATTCCATTTCTAAAATTTCTACTTAGAAACAAGAGAGAAGGAAGAGCTTTAAAAAAATACTAAATTCTGGCATATATTTCTTCCATGTGTTCTTCTGTCTATCCTCTTTCTGTGTGTGAGCAGCAGGGCTAGTAGGCTGTCTTTATTACCCTGAAATTGGGGAACTAAATAGCTGAAGTCACTGAACCTCTTTGCTTAGATCTCACAGATGACTGATGACTTAGGCCAAATCTTCCTCGTTTAGTCTAACTACTGACTTATGGGAAATTCTTAGGGAAGAATATGAGTCTTTGCTCACCTGAACAGAGAGAAGAGCTGAGAGAGAGCAGAGCTTCAAGAGTGTTATCACCTTCCCTGGAACTTTATACCTGGAGTGTGAATTTCAGAAAAGCAAGAGCAGAACACTGGACTGCTTGTCTGGAATGGGGAAGAAAAGAAAAAGAGTTTGTCAACATCAGAGGTCTTCAAGTCACTGTACCAATTCTTAGTGTTTGAAACTAGAAAGAATCTTATTGTGACCATCCAGGCGAAGAGTTAGGAGCATGGAGAATGAAGCCAGGTTCATGGCTATTAAACATATGACTTTCAGCAAATTATTCAAGCATTCCATGTCCAGAGTAAGATAAGAATATCAACAGTGCCTTCTATATAGGAATGTTGGGAGGATTAAATTTAATTAATTAATTATATGTGTGAAACACATAGATCAGTACCTAATACAAAGTAGGTACTGCTTTATGGATGAGGAACCTGAGGTCTTCAGATAACTCCCTGAAGTCCCACATCTTTGAAACCACAATATTATTGAAACCAGAAGCCAGATCTCGTGGCTCTTAGAATGATTATCTTCCTATGTCATCAAAGTATTGAGAAGTGGACAGACGTTTAAAATGCAGAAATAGTGAGTATAGGGAACAAAGTCCAAGATATAAGCTGTGGAGGGATGCAAATTCCAATGGTAGTTAAGATGTCCCAAATCAAGAGAAGCTATTTGTTTAATTTTAAGATAGAAGATACCTGACTCTGTTTAGGGGGTAAAAGGATGAGGACAGTGAAGAAGGTGAGGTTAGATTTTAAATAAGAGAGGAAATTCTGAAAAGGGGATAATTGATGGAGCAAGAGTCTGGAGGAGATAGGAGAGTTGCTGTACAGAACTGAGGGAGAGAGGCATGAGCCTCAGACTTCAAAAGAGCTTTGCCTCCTCTGGGTGAAGGTGGTAGAGGATGCAGACAGCTTCTAGGTGAAAGTTCAGGGAACCTATCTAAGAGCAGGGGTCAAAGTCACCTGCTGAGTAAGAGGTAATCAGATTGTAGGTGATTCCAGGAAGACAGCAAGCACTTTCCATGGTCACTGTGGGGTGCAAGAGGTCATTTCCTAGGGATGAGAAGGCTTGAAGAGCAAAGGTGCAGGCTATAAATCAGTAGTAACTAACTTCCTTTCACAGCTGTGGGAATTCCTACCCCATCCCCACCCCCACAGCATTACTCAGAATCCCTGGGGATAGAGTTGGAGGTTTACATGAAGGTATGTAGAAAGGACAAGGTGCACAAGTTAAACTTACTATTAAGAAGGATCTGGACAGGGAGAGGAAGAAATAGTTAGGAGGAGACAGTGATGGGGAGGAATGAAGGAATCAGGAAGCCAGAAGTCATGAGGAATTTGAAAGGTCAAAGGTCTGGAAGTGAGGATGTTGTGGTTAAATTCTTAGACACTGGAGTTTGGACACCCTAGAGGTGAAGTAACTCTGGGAAATATGGTCTCTAGGGTGACTTTGAAAGTGGGTAGTTAGAGATGAGTGTAATATGAGATCAACAATTTACCCACACCCTACTTTTGGGGTAGGGACATTGGAACCCCTGTCTTGACCCCACTTGGTGGGGTCCATAATTTTTTTTACCATAATTTAGATGCATGGTTTCTATCATTTAGGTTTTTTTTAATATATTTTTTACATCATTTTTCATTTTTGCACAATGTATGCATTTTCATCTTGGTTATCATCCCATACAATTCCCACCCCACCCCCCGTTTTGAGCCTAATACCTCCTCCCCCGCTGTAGTGTGTCTCTGGTTTATAGTTGCTTGTTGATTTTGATTTTCACTTTATTATAATTAGTCTTTCCTCAACACGCTAAAGATGGAGCTTCCATATGATCCAACAATTCCGCTCCTAGGTATTTACCCAAAGGACACAGAAACATTAATTCAAAAGGGCACCTGCACCCCTTTGTTTATAGAAGCACTATTTACAATAGCTAAGTTGTGAAAGCAACCCAAATGCCCCAAAATAGATGACTGGATCAAGAAGATGTGGTATATATACACAATGGAATATTACTCAGCAATCAAAAAAGGTAAACTCATGCAATTTGCAGCAACAATTTGGAGCTGAGGGGATCATGATTAGCATGATTTATATCATTAATGTGACTCAGAGATGCCTATGAAAAATGCTGACAGTTGATGTAGCCGTTTCAAGCACTGCATTCTTAGATCAGCTCTGCACTGGGGGTTTGATGAGGGCTTCATGCAAACATATTAGGGTTGGTCCTTTCCATCCTGATTCCTTGTTCTGACAAAGGCACTGGCAGATACTGTCTTTGACCAAACTTTAGTCAAGAAGCCTCTTCAATCTTCTCCTAGGCTCATCTATGCATGTCCTTGTTGAATCAAGTTTTAGCAAGAGCCCTGGTGAATCAGTTTACCCCTCTACCCTGCATGTCTATTCAGGCTCCTCATTCTCCATCATCTTCCAGGTGTTGTCAAATCACCCTGGCTTATCTTTAGCAAGAATCCTGTTAGGTTGGTTTAGCCAGACTCCTCTTCACCACTGATGTTTCCTCATAGTAATTTTCCATCCAGTGGACACCCCCCTGCTCCTGGTCTGTGATACCTTCTTGTCCATGCTGTATTGGGAATTGAGCCCTGTTCTATGAAGAGGTATTTCCTTCCTCCTTATTGTAATAGTCCTGAATAAAACCTGTTTTTACTGCTTTAACTACTGTCTAGCTCTGCTTTTCCTCTGACTGCACCAGGGGATTTTGAGAAATTGTCATGATTCCAACCTCAAAAGCTTCAGGATATGTGTCAAAGAATTATAGCATCTCTGAATACATCTTTAATTATTATCTGTACATTAACCTAAAGCTTTTTAAACATGTACTATACCTTGGTGGTAATGAATTATGTGAATTTATCACCAACTATCTAAAGGAAGTTTCTTTTATTCACCCAAAATTTGTCACCTTCAAATTTTAATATACACTCTCTAATTTTAGAATTTGGAATTCACACACTTCTATGATTTTAGAAGTTATTTTTCCTGGCCTTAAATTTTGTATAGTTGAATTCTAATCTACTTACTTGTTCACATCCAGTCCCACTCTTTTCATTACATCTCTTTCTCCGAGAGTGTTAGTTAGGATAGTGATGAGTATTTGATTAGCTCTACAGCTTTCAAAGAACTTTCTCACAAGTCATCTGATTTGAGCCCCACTGTAATCCTAAATTAGGAAGTGTTTCTTTCCCATTGTATAGTCCAGAAAGAGATTAGATGATTTGCACAAGGACATACTTGATTTATGACTCCAAACTTCTGGACTTTCTCCATACTCCAAGCACTATAGCACTGTAATTAAAAGAATGATTTTTCAAGTTCTCAATTCAAATCTCTATCCTGTCACTTTCTTTGAATGTTGACAAATTATTTAATTTCTACAATTGTGAATATCTTTATCAATAAAACCAGGAATACACATTCTTATCCTGAAAGGCTTGTACTGAATTAAGTGAGATAATATTTAGGCATTCTCAGCCAACATAGCTACACTTCCAGATGAATTCTGTCTTGGAAAACAAAATTTCTCATTCTTTTCCTGAATTATAACAAAGGCCTTGACATTGGAAATTTATAGTTACTATTTGGAAAATTCTTCCACCAATGTACCACTTATTACTTTGCCAAGCTTAAGCTCATTTGTACATTTTCTGTCTGCTCACATGTCATTAAAACAGCCCAACAACAGAAGAATGCACATTCTTTTTAAAAATACTTGGATCATTTACCAAGATAGACTATATTCTGTGCCACTAAACAAGTTTCAATAAATTTAAAAGGATTAAAATCATGCAAAGCTTACTCTTTGACCATGCTGGAATTAGTGAAAAATAACAAATGGATATCTGGGAAAATCTCCAAATATTTGGAAACCAAATAATACACTTCTGAATAATCCATGAAAAAATTAGGAATCAAAGAAGAAATGAAAAAGGAAATTAGAATGCACTTTGAACTAAATAATAATGAAAACACAGCATATCAAACTTTGTGGGCATAATTAAATTTAGTTTTGGGGAAATTTGTATTGTAAACTATTGTAATATGCATATATTAGGAGAATGATGTCAAACAAATGACTTGAATTCCATACTAAGAAGCTAGAAAAATAGGAGAAAATATTCATAAACAGAAGATATCAATTAAACAAAAAAGAGAAAAAAACATAGAGAAAATAAATAAAACAAATAGGTAGGTCCTTAAGAAGATCAATAAAGTGAGTACATGTCAAACCAATGGATTAAGAAATATTTTAATAAAAGTTAAAAAAGAATATTGGGAATGAAAGAGGCATTATAACTATGGTCTTAAAGATGTTAAAAGGAAAATGAAAAGGTAATTTTAACAATTTTATGCCCGCAAATATGACAACTTTGATAAAGTCGGTAAATTCCCATTAGATTATAAACAACCAAAGCTCACTCAAGAAGAACTAGAAAACCCAAAAATTCCTTTATATAGGTTAAAGAAACAGAATCTGGAGTTCTAACATTTCCCTCCACAGAAACAAATTAACAAACAAATGAAAAATAAACAATTGGGACTACTTCAAGACCCAATTGGCTTTACTGGTGAACTCTACTAAAAATATAAAGAGGAAACAATACAAATTTGTATATAAATTTTTCAAGAAGTTTGAAGAGAAAGGAACATTTCCAATTAATCTATAAGGCCAAAATTATTCTATAAGACTAGAAAAAGACTTTACAAAATTACAAACCAATTTCATGAATATAGACAAAATCCTTAACAAAATTTTGGCACATCAAATTCATGAATATATGAAAAGGATAACATATCAAGAGAAAATGGGGCTATTCCAAGAATGCAAAAATAGCCAAAATTATTTAATCAAACATAATCATATTAACAGAGTAAAGATAAAAACTGTATGATCATCTCAATGCAAAAATTTGAGAAAATACAACATCTATTTATGACTTAAAAACTACCAAGAGACTAGGAATAGAAGGAAACTTCCTACACCAGGTAAAGTCCTTCTATGGAAAACCAGCAGATAACATCTTATTTAATGGTGAAATACTCAATGATTCTGCCTCAAGATTAGGAATAGGCAGTGTATCTACTTTTTTTTTTTTTTTTTAAGATTTATTTATTTATTTATACAAGCACTGGGTACAGTCAGAAGCGCGGGGAGGGTGAGAGAATTCACCAGAGCCAGAGCGGGGAGCAGAGCAGGCAGAAGGACCGAAGCACACTGCTGAGGGGAGCAGCGGGCGGCAGGAGAGGTCTGCGCGCCATGCGGGACCCTCCTTCGGTGGCCGGGGAGCAGCCGGGGATCAAACCGGCGCTGCAGAGGCTGCGGGCAGCTTCACAACCCAGCGCTCAACCGCTGCGCCACTGGGGAGGCCCAGTGTATCTACTTTTAACACTCCTACTCAAATTGTACTGGAGGTATAATAAGATGAGTAAACAAATAAAAGGAATCTATAGTCTTTATTTTAAGGTGATAGCTATTTTTAAAATTCTAAGGAAGTTTCAGAAATCCAGGAGAGCTAATAAGTGAGTCTATCTACACTAGCACCACAATACATGAAATATTTAGGTATAAATCTTATAAAATAAGTGTAATATCTGTGTTACAAAAATCCAAAAGAAAGCTACAAAACATATGTAAAAGCTACAATACACTGATGAAGGAAATCAAAGAGGATCGAAATAAATAGAAGAATCCACTAGTGTTATGTTTCCTGACATCAGTGACAGATATGTCTTTGGGAATTTCCAAGGCAAAGGAAGTAAAGCAAAAATAAACAATTGGGACTACCTCAAATTAAAACAATCTTACACAAACTATTTGCATATTAGTATTAGCAGACACAAACTTTATTAGCAGACTGAAATGATATACTATTGAATAGCTGAAGGATATTCCATCGGGTGAATATACCATGTCTTTATTGAGTCCTCTACCATGGGCACTTAGGTTGCTTCCATATATCCTAGCTATGGTAAATAATGTTGCAATAAACATTGTGGAGCATATAATTTTTGAGTTGATGACTTTGTATTGTTTAGATAGATGCCCAAGAGTGGAATTGCTGGATCATATGGTATTTCCATTTTTAGTTTTTTAAGGGCAGGCTAGACTGCTTTCTGAAATGAGTCAGCACCACTGAGACAAGTCTCCTTTCAAGATTTTTTGAGCTGTGGCTAAAATTTTATTAAGAATTTTATGTCTATATTTATGAGATTGGTTTGTAATTTTGTAAATGTGTTCTTCTGTCTCACTTTTAATTTTTTTATGGGTTTTAATAAAGATAGTTTTTCAGACTGTAGTCAGAAGACTGGTACTATTGAGAGGTAGTAGGTACAAAAGAGGACTGTGGCAGTTGGGCACCAAAGGATGACCTTTAGTAGACTCAAGAATTGAACTTCTTACTGTGTGGTGGGATCCACAGTGATCCCCCCCTCTAGGTCTGCTCCTTGGTATTATTGTCTCTTATCGCCTGTGTCCACTTCCACTCTGGGCTATTTTTGAGCACTAGATGCAGTGCTGGGCATTAATTGTAGTTGACATGGGTCAAATGCTGGGAGTTCTCTTTTCTAGCACAGAGTCTTATCTTGGGGTGTTAGGTAGGTGCTTGAGTTCTAATTTGTTCACACATTTCTTTGTTTTTGGCTTTAACTCTGGGCGGTGAAGAGGGTGGCATTTGTTTGGGATATCTCAGCCTGGGTTTGGTATAGTAGCCTCTTCAATAAGGTGCTCTGACCTGACTCAGATTGCAGCTGTTCTATATTACCAGCCTCAGGCTTAGGACAGTAGTCCTTGCTCTGTGCCCTCACCCAACAATAGTAGGGTTGTTTCTTTTTTTTTTCTTTTTTTGGGTGGGGGTGTTTTGTTTTACTGTAGTTTAGTTGTAAGTATCTGGAGGAGGCAATTGTAGCATCTTCGCTCTGCTGCTATCTTGCTGGATTCCTTAGCCCAAATAATTTATATAAAGGACAAAATTGGGTTCTCACATTATCTGATTTCAAGATCATCCATAAAGCTACAATAATTAATATAGTAATGTATCAATGAAAGGAAAGACTTTAAAAATGAAACAGAATAGTGAAACCATAAATAGACGCACACATTTACATCAATTGATTTTTGTCAAAAGTACAAAGGAGCAAATGGGAAAAGAAGGCAATTCAGTGTTTTCAACAAGTGTTGAAATATTTCAAATACCCATATGGAGAAAATAAAGCTTAACATATACCTCAGACCT
Organism: Talpa occidentalis; assembly: GCF_014898055.3. Classification (NCBI taxonomy): domain Eukaryota; kingdom Metazoa; phylum Chordata; class Mammalia; order Eulipotyphla; family Talpidae; genus Talpa; species Talpa occidentalis. The sequence continues at coordinate 24,339,941 of NW_023601104.1, forward strand.
ATACAAAAATCAACTTAAAATTGATGAGACATACATATAACACCTAAAATTACCAAACTTTTAGAAGAACACTTAGAAGAAAATCTTTGCTAACTTGAATTTTCTTGATGCAATATCAAAAGCATGACTGATATAAGAAAAAAATTGATAAATTGTATACTTAACCAGAATTAAACTTCAAAGACACTGTCAGGAAGAATTAAAATACAGGCCATGAACTGGGAGAAAATGTTGGCAAATCAAATCATATCTTATAAAGGACTTGAATCCACGTCATATTGAATTCTCAAAAGTTAATAATAGGAAAACAAACAAAATTTAAAATGTTAGGGCAAAGATTTGAACAGACATGTCACCAAGAGAGAAATACAGGTGACCATAAGCACATGAAAAGATGCTCAACATCATAAATCATTTGAGAAATGGAAAATAAAATCACAAGATGATACAATTAACCCACCTATTAAAAAAGAGGCACACATACAAAAAAAACCAACAATTAAAAAAACCCAGGGTACCCAGCCTGAAATCATTTTACATAGGATGCAAAATGGTACAGCTATGTTGAAAAAGTTTGGTAGTTTCTTTTCATGTTAAACATACACTTGTGCTACCCAACAATCCCGCTCCTAGATATATACGTAGATATTAACCCAAGTGAAGTGATGATGAAAGGTCACACATTAACCTATACATGAATGTTTATAGCGACTTTATACAAGTTGGAAAAAACTGGTACCAAATGTCCTTCAATTGGTGAATGAGTAAACAAACTGTGGTATATCCAGACAAAGGAACACTGGGCCTCCCTGGTGGCGCAGTGGTTGAGCGCTGGGTTGCGAAACTGCCCGCAACCTCTGCAGCGCCGGTTCGATCCCCGGCTGCTCCCCGGCCACCGGAGGAGGGTCCCACATGGCGCGCAGACCTCTCCTGCCACCCGCTGCTCCCCTCAGCAGTGTACTTCAGTCCTTCTGCCTGCTCTGCTCCCTGCTCTGGCTCTGGTGAATTCTCTCACCCTCCCGCGCTTCTGACTGTACCCAGTGCTTGTATGAATAAATAAATAAATCTTAAAAAACAAAACAAAAAAAAACAGACAAAGGAACCCTAATCAGCAATAGACATGTTACTAATACATATAACAACATGGATGCACTTTGTGTAAATTAAGCTAAGTCAGATTTAAATGCCACATGTTGCATGATTCTATTCATATGACCTTCTTAAAAAGGCAAAGGGCAGGAAATAGTTTAGTGTGTGCAGGGAACTGAAATGGGAGGGCAGAGTGGGCGACAATAGGAAAATAGGGGTTTCTGATTGGGGGTGGGGAGGATAGGATGATGGATGGACCTGTTCTGTCTCTAAATTATGGTGGTAGTTCTCTAACCATATTTATTTACAGAAACTTACAGTATACCAAGAGAGTTAATTTAGTGTATGTATATTATACCTTATTTTAAAAATGTGGCAGGAAAAAAGCTAACCAAAATTTAGAATTGTCAAGTTGACCACGACCCATGATTAGTGAATAGTGAAAATGGGATTTCAATCCAGTTCTATGTGATGCCTCAATTTCCTAATCTTTCCCCTGTTGTGATGCCTAAGTAGACTGCGTCTGCTCCCTTGTGGTCCTACCACAAAAAACCAGAGCGTCTGTCAGCCTGGGTTCCTGGATGACTATGTGTAATATAGTTTTGCCTGTGGGGCTATTGGTGACTACCATATAACACACCCTGTCCTGACTGGTATAACCATTAACCTGCACTCTCTAGTGGCTTCCATTTGCAAGACTGAAGATCCGTTTAAGTAGAATATAGCCCAAGATTGGCAGAGAGGAGAAAGTTATTGAGGGTCTTGAATACCAGACTTGGAAGCTTGGACTTCACAGAGTAAGTGATTGGGACATCAACAACTAGAAATCCCGAATTCAGCCTTAAAGAGCTGTGAAAGGGCAGAGGCCCGGTTGCAAAGATCTGCTGACTCTAACATGTGCCCCTGTAGTGCTGCCAGGAGCCATTTTCCTTGGTACTAAAAAGCTAAGTCTCTTCTGGCAATCACTCCAAAGGCCGAGCCCTTTGGGCACCAAGAGCATCCAGAATCTTCCTGTTTGGAATCTACTGCCCTGGCTGGCTCCTGTGCTTACAGGCAATGTTTTCCTGTGCAGGTTGCAATGTTCTGTGGAAAATGTGAAGCAGAAATTGTTGTGATAAGCCCAGAGCTGAGGGGCCTCTGGGGAGCAGCCCTGGTGAGCTGGGTCACCTCATTTCATGAGGGCCAGCCCTGGGGGAGGCTCCACAGGCTTAATTAAAGCCAGCAGGAGACTATTTGAAGCAAGAGGAGCAAATAGTGAGGGCAGCAAAGAGTACGCCTAGCCAAACCCTCCTCTTCCCACTAGAAACCAACCCAGGGAGTCCCACAGGCTGGAGTCCAGTCAAAATCTAGGTACAGGGTGAGTGAGGGGCAGAACAAGGGGTGTGTGGGCACCAGGGATGGCAGAGGAGAGAACCAGGGCTAGAAGGCAAGGTGGCCAGCACTGACAGGGAATCATCGCTCTTTTTTGGAAACTTTTTTCCAGGGCAGAGCTGCTAGTGATCGCCAGGGTAACCAGTTGGGGTGTAGGGGTCAGGAGACACAGGAGTCCCAAACAAAAGTGCTCATTAAAGAATTCTGAAAATATTTTAAAGCCAACACTGCTACCATACCTCCTATTGGAAAGTTTGCTCACCTGTCCCAGCCCAGAGAAACCCCTGCCTCCTTTATTTGCACTGCTTATTGACCCCCTAAATGTGGGTAACGGGCCCATCTTCTATCCCTGTGTGGCTCTAACTACAGCTTCTCTGTACCCCATCTTGGATGGGGCAAGTGCTGCTTCTGGCTTCAGGGGGTCCTGCCCCCATATCTTGTGGGCTGGAGAGGCAGGGACAGCTTTTTCCAGCCATAGCCATGAACTTTGGGATTGCTTCTGAGAGGACTTGACTTTTAGACCAGCAGCGATGATGAAGGGCTTGGCAACAGACATGCGGTTGACTTCGCATTTGCAAAGCACTTTAGGGTTTATAAAGCCCCTTCACAAATCTTGCTCCATTTCCCCTCTGATTACCTATGACATTACTAGAGCAGGAATTCTTACCCCTTGTCATAGATGAGGGAGTAGAGGCCCAAGAATAATGATTCACCAGAGTCACAGGTGTAGACTCAGATGGCTTCCCCCCCAGCTTCAACCAGGAACATGCTGGGTTTGTTTACTCTTTTGCAATCATACATGAGGCATTGGGAGGAGAATTCTCTAGCTAAAAACAAAAATTATTGAAAGTAGGACAAAAAGTGTGAAAATCAAAATATGGTCCTGGACCAGAACGGTACAATGTCTACAGCCCTCTTCCCCAAGGCCAGGCATTGCCTGTCCTCACCAGGGTGCAGATAGAGCTCAGTGTTCAGGGCAGAAAGGAAGCTTCATCCCAGTGCCAGGAACGGGCTTTACATTTCACCAGTGGACACTAAGGCCTGGTGAAGTGACTTTTCCACATCACACAGAAAGTCAGAAGCAGAAACACAGGAGCCCAAAGCCCTAGACGTCCAGGGTGGTGGTGTGCCATTGCACTGTGTGCCCCTCCCCAGCCCCTTGGAGGAGCCTGTGTTCCCCGAGGCTCCTCTCCCTCGCCCAGGCCCGGTCTTTCAGCATCGGGAAATTCCTGACCCTTTCCTCACTGTTCAGCTCCTGAATTCTGGAAAACTTTTCAAGATATCTCCCATAAGGGCCCAATGTCACCTGGAGAGCTGGCACAGGGCTTAGAAGCAGCCTTGGTGGGGGCGACCCTGCTTGTCCTCCTGCCTCAGACAGGTCTGGCTCTCAGCTCCGCTCCAGCTGTCTGGGAGAGGCTCATTCAGCTTTGCGTTCCCAACACACACACAACCCCAGATGTGGAGCCTGGCACATAATACCAGATATTTGCTTTAGACTTATTCTATATTATTTATTTATTAATGTGATATTTATATTATACTGTTAATATATTATTTATTAATGTGATATTTATATTATACTGATTTATAGGATAATATAAAATGTTTACATATTTTAAATGTTTACTTATCATATATTATTTAACAGTATATAGTTATATATACTACGTTATTATATATTATTATATAATACATTGTAACATGTAATATAATTTCTAAAATAATGCCATTATAATTAATATTAGCTGATTAATATGTAAGACATGACAACGTACTCGGGTAATACCAAACCCTCAGGGCAGGCTACTCAATATATTTCATTAGTTAGAAGAATGAACGCTAAACTCCAAATGTAGCGCCCCAAATACTTTTCTTGTAAGTTTCCAGTGTCTGTGAAGAGTCCTTAGAACCCAGTCCTTTGTAGCTTCCGACTCCTGAACTAGTTTTCTGTGACTGAAATGTTCTAGCTTCATTGACACTTCTGACTCGCTGCAAAATTACTTAATGGTTATCAACAGGATGCTATTTCCTGGCCAAGACAAATAGACGCATGGTCTGCTGGAGCGGGCTTGGCTGGAGATGTGCAATCTGTGAGTTCTAGAGTTGGAAGATGTCCGTGAGAGTCTGAGGGTGCGAGGGGGGATCAGAGGAGGCTTCTCCCTCTCACTCACCGCATTCGTGAGCCTCAGTTTACTCACCTGCCACAGGGCCGAGCCAGGGAGCTGGAACGCTTATGCCTCACAACGGGGCTGTGAGAAACAATTAGAAACATTGCAAAGTGTTTGAATGAACAAATTCATCTGAAAAACCACTTGAATGGGTCTCTGGGGAACAACAAACAGACTTTTACAAGTTCACAGTTACTTAGCTAAGATCAGGTGATGATATTTTATTTCAGGAAAAAGAAAACAGCATGTGCTAGCAAAATTGCTCATGCTTTGGGCCGAGAGGGCCATCTGGGGAGGAGGGAGGTGAGGCTGCCCTGGTTTGGCCCCAGCCCTGGGAGAAGCACTCGCCCTCTGCAGTGACACGCTAGCAGTGTCTTCACCGCCGGTCCTCGGTCCTGCCGTCGCCCAGCCCAGACGGCTGCCTTTCCCCGAGTCCCCTTCCAATGCCTGCCTTCAGCTTGACGTCTTCTTCCTGGGTTCTTCTTTCTGTCTCTTTTTTAGAATATTTGCACATCAAAATGCCCCCATAAAAGCCCTGACATGTGGTGGGAGAGGGTCAAAAACATATGTCTTCTTTACTTCCCCATCTTCCAGATTTTTCTAGCATAAATGGGTCATATGTCCCATCTGACAAATATATTTTTTATTCTTCTTCTTTCCTTTTCCTTTTTTTCTTCTTTTTCTCTTCTGCTCCCTCCCACACTCTTTTTTCCCTTTTTCCTCTCCTTTTCAGCTTTCTCTCCCCTTCCCTCTGTCTCATCTTTCTTCTCCTTTGCAGGATTCTTAGCTCTGGGGATCAGAGGACTCAGTATGCAGCTACAGATAATCTGAAAGGTAGCTTTGTCAGCCCTTACAGCTCACAGCGAAATATTGCTGATGCTTTATCTCAAAAGTCATACAGACTGCTCTGCGCGAGACCTGAGGAGACATACCTTTATGCCTTTGGGAAACTAAAGGGGCCTTCTGGGCCTCAGTGCCCTCTCCATTAACTGCAGCTGTGAGGTTCTGTCTGCAGTTCTGGACATGAGCAAATTCACTCTCTTCTGTGGTCCTGCATTTCCCCCTTCGAGGTTGTTCAGTGACAGGGGGAATTAGTTGAGGGTAGGAGACCCCAGGGTGGGCTGGCTCTGCAGTTACTGCTGTGTTGTTTTGGCTCATCATGCATCTTCTCTGATCTCCTGTTTATTCATAAATAACCAAGAGAGACCAGATTTTAAATTTTACTTCTTTTACCTTTTCAGTGGAATCCTTTTCTCAAAATCTTACACAGGTATAGGAGACAGATGAAAGTGGACTACCCTGGTTAAAGGTAGATGGGAGGGCTTGGTTATCAAATCCAGGGCCCAGACTGAGATGCAGTAGGGAAGATACCTACTCTGGTAACTTATGGGTCCCATACTCTATGATCTTGGGTTACAGCCCTTGACTCTAACTGAGGATGTAGGAGAGGAGTAAAGAGCCATGGGATCACCTCCTTTCTCTGTTGTTCCAATATCCTTACCGTCAGCTCTATTTTACATAACTGGTTTAAAACAATGTCCTCTGGGAATAGACTCTGCTTGAAAATAGGCCTGGCGCCCCCACCCCAGCCCACTGTGGCCTCAACATCCCAGTTTCGAAGGCCCTGGCAGGACCTGGGAGAAGGCCTGGGAGAGGTGGAGCTGGTGACCTCACAGGGGAGGAGATCAAAGCGGGCTGAGCTCATCTGACCCAGGCTGCTGTCAGGGCTGGGACAGCTGCGAGAACAGAGGGAGGCGTGAGTTCCAGGCAGGGAGGAGGGAGGCTCGCGTTCTCTGACTTCCAGGTGGTACCTACTTCCCCTCACAGTCATTTCTGTGGTGAGCAGTTGCTTAGAGAGAGAGGGCTGGCTGTTAGAATTCCTGGCTGTTATGTTTCTTTTAACCAATTCCTCATCCTGTGCTTCTCTCCTACCTCCTCATACTTTACAGGAACTTTTGGTTGTTTAACACACCCTCTTTCCCGTCAGAACATCTTTCATTTCTCACATTCCACCCAGGGCCTAGGTTGGAGCCCATCTGCCCTGGTTAACCTAGGTGAGATACTCAGCCCCACCCGCCCTGGGAGTCACCCACCATCCTCCAGGGCCTCGGGTCCTCTCCCTGGTGAAACCGAGGTGATAACAGTTCTCATGGTATTTCAATTAAAAATTCCTGAAATGTTTCCAGCATCAGCCGGCCAGAAAGGAGAGTGATAGAGAGCAAATGGTGACAAGGAGGAGAGAGAGAGGAGAGGAAGGAGGCTGGTGAGGGAGGGGGCAGATACGTGTGAGCCCAGAAAGTCAATGGCAAAAAAAAAAGAGAAGCTGAGGGGAAAAAAGATGAAGAAAGTCTACAGGTGAAGCTGCCCATGTAGCAGGGGAGGCCTAAGAGAGAAAGCAGAAAACTTGCATGTGGAAAAAACCAAAAGATAGTGCTTGACTCTAAGTTAAAAAAGTCCAATTAACTGGCATTTATTTGGCATTCATTAGCCAACTTTTATATAACGTCCTTGCTTTTTCTTCCTTTACGATTCTTTTTCATATTCCTTATTAACTAACCAGAGGGCCCCTTTCAAAAATCTATCTCGGGCCATAGAGAAGGGAACCACGGAGATCTAAACCTTTTAAAGAAGGAGGACGTTTTTTAATCTCCAAAGTATTTTGTTGGCTTTTGAACAATAACCAAGAACTAAGCCCACCTTACCCCGAAAAGCAGGTATTTGGTAAATTCACTTTGTTGAAACAGAAGTGGTGACCGATCCAGTTGGGAAGAGAGGTCCACAGGCAAAGATAAATATGGGAGAGGTGGGGACGGCCGTTATGTAACATTTCCAAACACACCACTTCAGAGAGCGTGCAGAGGAGGAAATGAGAACCAGTCATTTCAAAAGCAAAAAAGCAAATGAAAAACCCCCACAGGCACTCTCTTCCACACAATATGTGCAGAGGAGGGAAGTTACTGGATCAACAGGAACCGTAGTCACCAGGAAGCTGCTCATGGAATTCTCTTGAGGAAATGTCCGTATAAATGGTTCCCTCCAATAATGTGGGCTCCTCCTCCAGTGTCCCCTAGCCCAAATGCCCACCATGCAGTTTACACAAGTCAGGAAATCTGGACTTATGGGGCTCCCTCATCACTGCTCCCCTGCCCCATAATTATTCATTACCACATTCTGGATTCACTTCATCTGTCCACCTCCTCTGTAAGCATCTGGCTCAGCCACCATCCCCCTCCCCAGGGCTAAATATTGTGGCTTCCAAAGACCTCCCTGTCCCCTCTTTAGCTCTCTTTCACCCACTGTCCAGGATGATCCAAAAATGCAATTCTCATGATGCCCCTTCACCATTGTGAGCCTACCTGTGGTTTCTCATCGCCCTCAATTCAAGTCCAACGTATTGAACTGAGACTACAATGTCCCCTGGAGATGCTGTCTGTGCACCTCTCCCACCCCCTGCAACCGTATGGAGCCCTTTTTCTGTTCTGTCAACACACAAAATTCCTTTTCTGTCTCGTGGCTTCAGCATCTGTAACCTTTCCAACAGGGTCACTGCTTTCCGAGTCCCAGGGGTTCTCCCTTAGTACCTTCTAAGGGAAGCTGATCTTAGTCCCCCTAGCAATTGCAGGATATATACAAGGTGATCATATCAGGCCATCAGGGGCCCTTGTTAACTGCCCCCCCAACCTAGAGGTGAGTCTCCCACACCTCCTTACCTCTAATACCACCATGACTGCATTTTTCTGCCCCATTCAGGGTAGAGGGCACGATCTTTCATGGAGTTTCTCTCTGATTACCTCAGTTTCTCCCTGGAAAGCGAGAGATGCTTCATTTCCTTTTTCCATAGATAGGCTTTTCTGTCAGACTGGAATGGTCCTTCCTCCCCAGTTTCTTTATCTAACTGGCTTCCACTGGAGTTTAGCATCTTGGTTCAAACTTCCCCAGGGAGTTCATTCATTTGCTCATTCATTCATTCATTCATTCATTTTTACTTACTCTCTATCACACTCTGGGCCAGATGTTGGAGAAACAATGATGAGCCAAGACAAACATATCCCCATGGAACTCACAATCAAGTTGGTGGGCATAATAGTGTCACTGTGCTAAGCTCCAGGAATGCATTATTGGGGAAATTAGACCTAGTTAGGAAGGTGGGGAAAGCTGATTTAGGCAAGGAGAAGCCTTGTGAACTTTCAAGTGAAGGAGCAACTTATGGAAAGGTCATTTGTCAGGAGCATATTAGGATCTGACAGCCCTGGCATGAGTGTGCAGAGGGTTCAGGCTGTACTGCAGTGTAAGTTTGGGGAGAGAGCAAAGGGCGGAATATATAGGACTTTTTAGGATGTGTTCTGGAGTTTGCTTGATTCTAATAGCAAAGAGACACTAAGGTTTTAACTGTCCATGGGGATAGGGGTGAGGATGTCAAAGGGAGAAAAGTACATGGTAAGGGTAAAGGGTGGCATAATTAGGCTTTCTTTTTAGGCTGTCACTGTGGCTGCATTGTGTAGAAATGATTACAGGGACCCCAAACAGGGTGAGTGTTGATGGGAGGGATACTACAGTGGTGCAGCAAGAGATAGTGCTACTGGAGACAGTGGTTATATTTTTTTAAAGATTTTATTTCATTTATACAAGAACCAGGCTACAGGCCAGATGCGCGGAAGGGTGAGAGGATTCACCAGAGGCAGAGTGGGGAATGGAACAGGCAGGCTGACGAAATACACTGCTGAGGGGAGCAGCGGGTGAGACAGGAGAGGTCTGCTCTGCTCGCCATGTGGGTTGTTCCAAGGCCGGCGGGGATCGAACTGCAACTGCAGAGGCTGTGGACAGCTTGACAGCACTGTGCTCAACTGCCTGCACCACCAGGGAAGCCCTGGAGACAGTGGTTATTCTGGATGATGCTGAGTTAGTAAAATCAAGATTTGGGGGCTTCCCCAGAGGTCTATGGCTTAAGTCTCAGTGTATCAGCACTATGGCATGAGTTCAATTCCTGGCCACAGAGCTGACCCGCATGGCACAGCAGACTTCTCCAGTCTCACCCTCTGCTTCCCTCAGCAGTCAATCAGCCTATTCTGCTCCCCACTCTGTCTCTGGTGAATCCTCTCACCCGCACACCTCTGGCCTACACACCAGTTTTTCTACACATCAATCAACCAATCAATCAGTCAATCAACCAATCAATCAATCTTTAAAAAAAAAATCAAGATTTGGTAAGGAGATGGCAGCAGGGAGCCAGGAGGTATGCAGATAACTCCCAGATTATTGGCTTCCACACTGTGGGGCAGGGTAGGTTCTCTGAGATGGGTAGGACTATAATTGGACCTGATTATTGAGGGCAGATCTTGAATTCTGTTATGCTGAACAAACCCACCCAGCACTCAGCACTCTTGTAATTAATCCTTATCTGGGCAGTTATGTGTTTATTGTATGAATTTCCTGGACCATCATTAGCTCCATGAGGGTGGGACATGAATTGGTCTTATTCACCAGGAAATCCTCAAGGCCTGACTTGTTGGCATTCATCGAATGTTTGCTGAATAAATTAATGACCATCTGCCTCATTCCTTCTGCCTACAGGGAATCACTATTTGGAATACTCACCACTTCTGTAGCCTCTATGCATCCCAAACAGAATGTTATTAACCTCACTTGTTGGAGTTGAAAAACACTGGGCTTAGAGTCAAAAGATCTGGGTTGAAGTCCCTCTGGCTATGTGCTGTGCTAGCAAACGGTCTATAGACAAGTGAGAAAAATTCATAAATATGTTCCCTTTGGGGGTAGAGCAACATGGAAGCTGGGCCAGTCAGAATACAGACACAGAAATTCAAGAAGTGGTGATTATCATTCTGAAGGTGTTGGCTAGAACACACCTTATAACGACTCATTTTCATTTCATTTATCTTTTTGTTTTTATTATCGTGAAATGGTGGGATCCTAGAGGGGTCTCAGAGTAGATCAGGGTTCTCTGAGAAGGGCTAAGTTTTCTCCAACAGGAATTTCTCTAGAAGTGTCTCAGAGATATTTGCCTCCCCTCATTCTTTGAAGAAGTCAGATATCAGAGGGGTTTGGGTGTGAACTTGAATCACAGGAGGGAGAAGCATGCTGCCCTGAGTTCCGCATGTAGAAAATGAAGGCCTTGTACTAACTGAATGCCTGTCTCCAGGGTAAACTGGATGTTGGGGATGGTATTGCAGAGGCAAAATGGTGGTGGTAACTTGGGAGAGCAGACAAGCAGTACCAGAACTGGTGAGACGAGGCTGTCAACTTATCAGGAGATGCTATGAGGCACACGTTGAAATGTCCAAATCTCCACCTGCCTGGAGCCATCTGTCAGTATATCAATAAGGTATCCTTGAACCCCAGTCTAAAAATAGGTCCTCCCTTTTCCTCCTGTCAGACCATCCTATATTTTAAATAACCCCCAAATTATACCATTTTAAATTAAATATTTATTTGTTCAATTATGCTTTCAACATGACTTATCACAAGGCTATAAATTCAATTAAATGCCCTTTTTATATGAACAGAACTTAGCACAGTGCCTATAAGGAGATGTGTTTAAATGGAGATTAATTGGAGATCTGTTGTATATTTGTATGTATTTATGTGTATGTATGTGTGTGTAAGCGTGTATGGATGAATGGATGGATGGTTGCATGATTGAGTGAATATGGAAGCAAGAGTTTCACAACTTCAACATACCCAATCATGCTGGGACTTCGGCCTTCAGTGATGCATTCATTCTCTGCCCCCATAACTCCTGCTCTCTCCCACCTTAGAACCCCAAACCACTTTCCCTGTCCCTGGGACCTCACTTGCTTGGTGGGCTTGGCACTGGGACTCTTTTCACTGACTACATGGCCGCTGGTCTGTTTTGCTTTTATGACTAGAAGTGTTAGAAATTAGTCAGTCCTATAGACTTCTTCAAAGGGACCAGTTGCCACCCAATTTCTTAAGTAAGTTGCCAAGAACTCCAAGATTACCTTAGTTTTGATAAATAGTTTGACAGCAGTTGTGATTTTTTGTTCTTGTTTTTTGTCAAAACTGTGCTACTTCCCAAACAGTATCATTTATTCTTCCAAACACTTTATGACATAGATGTTATTCTTACTTCTATTTTTCAGACGAGGGCACCGAAGCACAGAGACTTGCCAAAGGAGATGCCAGCGACAACAGGCTGGGCCGAATTGGGATTCAGGTATTCTGAGCACAGACACCAGGCCCAAAGCCATTACGGTAGGTTTCCTCTTACCCTAAAAGTGTGTTCTGTTCACTTGAGTTCAGCTCCAGCTGTGAGATTTCTATTCTAGGGTTCATATTGGGTCTCCAAGTAATGCCCAATTGCAAAGTGGGTGGGTGTAGAGAGGGCTGCTGTGTCCCATGGAGAGGAAATATTTTGATTTTCAAGTATCAATGATGCATACAAGTTCTGCAGATTGTTCTCCAGGGGCTGCAGGATGTGCTTTCAGGAAATGCTCAGTGTCTGCTCTAGACTCCATCAGCCTAGGGAGGCGGGGGCAGGTGCCCGGGCCCTGAGTGCCAGGGGTGGGACCAGGACAGAGGCAATTGCTACACCCTGGCTTCTTGGAAAGAAGCCCTGGTCCTGAAACTCTGCTTTAGTAGAGGTCAACTCTTTCTCATTGCATTTATTTTAATTTTAAACAATGAGGATTTTAAAAAATCAAATTTAGTAATTAAATCCAAAAGTGTGCCAAAGAGCAGACCGCAGCACATGGAGGATTGATGAGTATTTCATAAAGCACCATCTTAAAGTAAGAGAAACACTCCCCAATAAGTGCTTTTAACCCTTTTTCAAATTGTTTGGATTAAAATCAAGTCTTAAACAAACCTGGAACCAATATGCTGTTGTTTCTCCTGTTTGTATCCATCTTACAGCTGTTGCTGCTAGGATTAATTTGTCTCTGAGGGGTTTCAACACTATCCTCCCTGGTGTATTTTCATAGCCCATAATGTCATGTAATCGGGACCATGTTATTTTTGTCTGAATCTCTGGGAGTGATGTAAGAGGAAAGAGGAAACTAGCTAACTCCCAACCATTTGACCAAAGGTTAAATTAGTTTTGGCCTTTCCCCAGCTGGACAGAACGCAACTCAGTCAGACATTTATTCCACCCAGCCAGGCAGAATGGAAGCTCTTTCCTTTCCTTCTTGAATTATTTTTCTTAAGTTATCCTTCCTAATCATGCCCCCCAAATAACATGCCAGTGCTCTTGCTCCCACTCCCTGCCTCAACCATCGTCCTGTTCATCGTGGATCATCAGCACTGGGGAGAAGCATGTAGAGAAGTCATAGATGTTGGAAATAGATCCTGATGTAGGAACGGGAAACACATTTTCCTTAAGGAAGACTTAGAGCTGCTCAGTGGCCTCATGGAGGACACGTGTTTGACCTCTTGGCCATGTCACCAGTGCAGAAGGGGCTTGTATCACCAAGGTCTTGGGAATACCCTGAAGGCTCTGGTTGTAGCTTCTTCTGAAGCACCAGCAGGGTCAAGTCAAAATTCCCACACGAGTCCAGTAGCTAGTCCTCTTGTCAGACAAAAAGACATGCTGACCTTCACTCTATCAAACTTACACTTCCTTCAAGTACAGGAAGTGCTCTTGGGGCCTGAGAGCAGCTCTTAAAAGATTAACGTGTCTCTGCTGACACACTCTGCTCTGTATCTGAAGTAGCTTCAGGGCAGGAGTTGTAGCTATTGAATGATATACCCGTTCCAGTGAAAGATTTGTTTCCTTTTGGCATTTTTTCTTTTGTCAGGAAGCAGAAATTCATCCAGTGACAAACTACAGCCTTCTGAAAAATGTCTCCTCTCCTAAGTGCAGGGGACACTGTGGTAAAGGAGAGTGAACTGGGGCTTTGGAGCTGACAGACTTGTAAAGCCACAGTGGACAGACATTTAGGGGGGCTTTACGAAGGCTGGGCCAAGCACTCGCATGCGTTATTTCCTTCAGCCTGTGCAGCAATTCAGGAGGCAATGCTTTTCTTGTCCCCATTTTCAGGGAAGGAAATTAAGACTTGGCGAGTTTGGATAACAGGTCTGATGTCACAGAGACTGGAGGAGGGAAATCCACGTGGGACGTGGGCACGGGTTTCCTAGTCCACTTCACACTACTTCCCTGAGAGTGGACTATGGACACAGTCTTATTTATTCCTCCCTGAAATGGAAGCCTTTTTTTCATTTCATGAATTGGACCTTGCAGGATGCGTAGGGGTTTGCTAGATAAATAAGGGAAGGCCATCTTTCCTCCCTCCAAATATTAAAATTACAGATGCTGAGGGAAGAAATGTCATGCATGGCAATGAGCAGTCATTCTATGAGGTTTGAATGCAGGACTGAGAGATGTGATTGTCCCATGGCCGCCGGTCTTAGCATGGCCTAGATCTTCCGGAGTGGTTATAAGACTTGAATGAGGCACATATATGAAAAAAATGGCACTGTGAAGCAATATGCAAATTTGTGGTTGCTGTTAATTTTATCACTGAGTAATGAACACCAGGACACCACTGCCTCATGAGTTTGTGGGCTCAGCTTTTGCATTTTGGAGGATGGTCTGTGGTGATGGCACCATGTAGACAGTGGTGGTAATATATTGGTTCTTAATGGAAGAAGTGTGAAAAGATACAATAACAAGAGAAAGAGGAAGGTGACCAAAAAACCCAAGGGCAACATAGTGGCAAGGGAGAGAAAACAATAACTTGAAGCATCAGCCCATCAATCAGTTATTTTCTCTCTTAACGTCTAGCCTGATGTCCATCTGGTCATCTTCATCCAGTCAAATTCTGAGCAGGGCGCCCCCAACAAAGAGCTCTCACATCTGTCTCCTCTCCTTCCTCTCTGTCACTGTTTTGGGTTCAAGTGTCCTTTACCACTCATCTTGACTGTCATAGTCTCCTGCCTGCTCTCCATGCCCACAGTCTCCTCCCCTTCCTTTGTGCTGTCATGAGAAATTTTATCTCTCAATGGCTACACTTTTGTTTAAAGAACACCCAAATTCTGAGCGTGAGTTACTAACCTTCAAGATCCAGGTCCTGCTAAGACCAGCAGCCATGGGACAATCACATCTCTCAGTCCTGCATTCAAACCTCATAGAACGACTGCTCATTGCCAAGCATGACATTTCTTCCCTCAGCATCTGTAATTTTAATATTTGGGAGGGAGGAAAGGTGTCCTTACCTTATTTACCTAGCAAACTCCTGTGCATCCTGCAAGGTCCAATTTATGAATCGTCCTTCTGTATATTCTGACTGTACTGCATTTGAATCATCTAATAGTGCTGTGGTTGTTAAATACCTCTCATCCTCCCTCAGGGTTTCTTAGCTGTGGGATCTATATGTTAGTCATCTAAGAATCCTGAGTCTTGGGGTCTGGCACATAGAAGGCATTAGACAGAGGTTTTCTGAAAGAATGAATGAACTCTAAGATTGGGTTTTATGCAAGATGGCTCTTCTCTTTGCTCAGTTCACTGGCTGTGTTCTTCTACAAATTTTCATGAGTTTTCCAATAGTGGAGTTTGTATTCATACCTCATTATGTGGTATGACTGTTTCTGATTCTTCCTGAGTTGGGGAGCTGGGTGGTATGTAAAATATCTTAAAGCAATCAAACAAAAAAATACTTTTCTAAATTTGAAGTTTTTATTCAAACAAACACTTCTACTGAACTCTGAAGAGTCTTGGAAAAGATTTTGGTTCAGTGCAAGGTTTGAACAAAACCTCTGCCAGCAAATTAATCCAGGAAAGTGAACCCCACACCTCCCTTATTCTACTCTTCTCATTGGTTTAACAGAAAGGATTGGAATGTCATTAACAACACCATGATATTCAAGGGAACAAGAGTCAGAACTTTTTTTCCATCAAAAAGAAACAATATAAATGCGGCAAGCAGAGGCAGGCTTTTGCTGTTTTTTCAAGAAAAGCTATTCCACTTCAGTGGGTTAACCACAGCTGTTTTGAAGATACATTGTATTGGGTGTGTAGTCTCCAAAGGCAAAGTGTCATAGACATTTTAATTATTCTAATAATATATATGTATGTGCATGTATGTATATAATGTAATATAGACAATATATATGCTTGCTCTGTTCTGAAATTTCCTCATCAACCAGCATATCTAACAACCTAAAAATAGAAATAGATTTAACTTTTAATTTTCACTAGTCTGATTACAAATGAGAATTAAATCATGTGTGGTTAAAAGCAATAGTAACAACTTCAGCCAAGTTAAAATGAGTAACTTCCACAGACAGCCTCTCCTTAGGAATATTTCTTGGGCTTAGCCAGAATTCTAGATGAAACCAAATTATTTTCTGGGAAGTTGCTATACTGGGAATGGCTATCTGGTTCAGTGCTTCCCAAATACCAGCCCAAGGATTAGAATAGGGCAGGTGGCAAATGAATCTTGAAAGCACTATTCCCAGATCCCAGCCCAGACAGACACAGATTTGGTATGTCTGGTGGGAGCCTGGAAACCCATTCTCTTGTAAAGCCAAACTGATTTTGAGGCAGAGATGGATGGATTTGGAGTTCACTCCCACCACCCTCTTCACCTGGCGTGGCATGCCTTAGGTAAGCACCTTCATAATTTTCTAAGTGACAGTTCTGTCCATTGATCAAAAATGTGTGTGGCAATGCCCTCCATGCTGATACTCTTTGGCGACAGCCACAGTTAAATAAAAATGTGTTTGTCACTCAGAGAGCCAGTTTGGCATTCATGGGCAGTCAACAGCCTCTTCATGTGTAAGTGATTTGTCACAGATTACTCTGGAGTAATCTATTGTGCAAGAGAAGTGGAATGGCCTAAGTGAAACCATTCCTCAGCAGTCTCTGCTCTCACGAATCCTGCAGTTTTCCTCCGATCAGAGTAGGAAGGACTAAGTCCTTCAAGCTCAACTGTTCCCTTCATCTGGTAGAGATCTGAACCCAGGGTCTAAATGAAGAGACCTTTTCCATGAGGTCAGCACAAACTGGATACTTTAGCCTGTTCTCCAAACTGTAGCTCAGAGGCCTAACAAATAGATAAACTCACTGGGAATCTCCTTGTGGGAGAATGGGGTATGGTTACCTTAGGATACCCAGTGATGGGAGGGCACTTATATTTTGAAAGGTGGATCACGCAAGAGACTTAGCAAGTTACTGGGGCGGGGGCTCACCTCCAAGGCCACAGGTGACCACCACATACCAAATTGCTTCCTTTCATGTGAACTCTAAGCGATTTGGACTTCCTTCTTTGTCCTCATATATGTATAATAAATTTTCAAAAATACTTTAAATATTTGAATTGTTTCATCTACAAAAATAAAAAAAAAACATTTAAAATAAAGTCACTCCAACTGAAGGCACTAATTCATCTAGGCAAAGTAAGTACTTTAAGCTTAGGGCCTAACTGGTGGTGCAGGGGTTACAGTATCAGCACTATCAAGCTATTGCCAGCCACTATGGCATGAGTTTGATCCCAGCCAGGGAGCTACCCACATGGCACAGCAGACCTCTCCTGACTCTCCCGCTGCTCCCCTCAGCAGTGTATTTCAGTCAGTCTGCCTGTTCTGCTCCCCACTCTCCTGGTGAATCCTCTCACCCCCACATCTCTGGCCTGTATTACCCCAGCTTTTGCATGCATAAATCAATCAATCTTTTTTTTTTTTTTTAAAAGTACTTTAAGTTTAGAAAAAGTAGCTGACTCTTCATCTTTCTTTTAGTTCTAAGTTGGATTTGATAGAGAGTGGAAGGATTTTAGTTCCTTGATTTCTTGGTGTAAAATGAATGTCTCCAAAGAAAAAACAACTCACTATTTGGCAGACAAAAAACTGCTGCTTTTGAAAAAGGGTATATTAAGTTCTGTAGCATGAATCCAAGGGTTCAGGAAATTTGCACTTGCAGTGGAGATCACTTCAAAACCTCAGCACAGTTTAAATCATGTTTCACCCTTAAGCCAGATATTTATTTTATTTTAAATAATATGGAGATGAATCCTGGAATCATCGGTTGTTTGAGGCAAAATGAACCTTAGCAAGGCTCTCATCCAACCCTGTGTTTACAGATGAGGCCCCGAAGCCCAGGGCAGTTGTGTCCTGTCTCAAGCCTTAGCAATGTGAGTGACCGTATTGGTTCTGGAACTGGGATCGTGAGGTCATGCCTATGCCCGGCCCTTTTTCTCAACTGTGAATAGTTAACCCTGGAATGAAGGATTAAGACCCTCAACCAAAGGAAACAATTCTGCCTCTTACATATGTTTCCTTAATCCTCACAATTAACTCTGTCATTGCATATTCCTGTTTTCAGGGTCTGCAGTTTCTTCTCAGTTGAAAAAAATAAAATAAAACACCCAGTAATTGTAAGAGAAGCCTTTTCCCTGTACCATGTTCAAGGTCAAGGGGATATCTGAATGGCCCCCACATGTTCTGCGTTTCCCTTTGGTGGATGTCAGAAACAGTGTCTATGAGGATTCATTTCCTCTGTCTTGTCACCACCTTGTGATCAACTCATCCACCAGTCCAGACCAGTTCGTTCTACAGCAGCCAACAGCTCAGGCCCCTCTCTCTCCACTTTGAGATAGCTGGACTCCTCACTGCACAGCTGCAGCCAAGCGTGCGCCCTCAGTTTCTCTCTTGTTTCTTCTTTCTTCCTCCCTTTCCCTTCCCTTTCTCTCTTATTATTTATTTCCCATTCCAGATATCTGAAGCCTAAGGTAGATCAAATGGGGCAGACATCATCCTGGCCTCGAGGGCCATGCTTTGACAGCAATGTGTGGGCTCTTCATCTGCCCCATGGAGAATTTATTTCATGAACAAGCTTTTAAGATATTACAGTGAACCCTAAGACATTACAGGGGCTAGGGGAGCATCCCCACTCTGCAATTGAAAATTCCCTCTAACTTTTGATTCCCTAAGACTTTACTCAGGGCCTGCTGTTGACCACATATAGTTAAGCTAGAGAAAAAGAAAATGTTACATAAAAAGTCTTAAGGAAGAGAACATACAGTTGACCCTTGACAACATAGGAGTTAAGGGAACCAGTCCTCACAAAATTGAAAAGTCAAGGAAAAGTAAATCTGCACAATTCAAATCTCTGCTGGGCAAGAGTCTGCCGTCACTCTTGTTGGTGGCTCTCACTGTAGATTTTTTTTTTTTTTAAATCTTTTGGCTTGCAAAGGTATATTCCCTGTCATCTACTGGTCTCATCAACGAAGGACTCTGAAGTTAGAGATGTTGCAAGTAAACCATCCATGCTGAAAGTGCTCAACCATCCTGTGAGACCCTCAGGCACAGGGAAAGGCCGATATGGCTGCTCACTCGCCCAGCTGCACTGAGAAGTGATAACAAAAAATGCTCAGATGCTATTATGAGACTTTGATGGCCCAAGGTCCTCCAGGAGGCAGTGGGAGTCTGAGAGCTGGCTGAGCTGAAGAGCCCACGCTCCATCCATCACCTTCACAGCAGCATCCTGGGCAGAGAGCTTCCCCGGTGGGCTCCACGGGCAAACAGGCCTGCCATTTGCATTTCTTTGTTGAGCTGTTTGCATTTTGCACTTTACCACCTGTCTACCCAAAGGTAGAAGTTCATTAAAATATTCTCCAGCCTGCACAGTCTTCCTTCTCAGGAGATAGGGTTTCCCTTTCCCACAGGGCTCTCCTCCCGGGCAAGGCCTAACCTCAGGGAAGCTCAGTCAGCACTTTCCTTCAAGACAAAGAAACTTTTCCTTCAGAAGCTTCTCTTTTGTTTTCTAACCCCCTTCCTCTTCTCATTTTTATCAGTAGTTCATGCCTCCTGACACGTGCCTACACACTCTAAAAAGGCTCCCTTGACTGTGCATTAGAGGGAGTTAGCCCTTGATGATCATCACTTAAATATTCAGATGGACAGTGGGTCTGACTCGACGGACCGGACCGTGTGAGCAAACCAACACAGCTCCCCAGACACAAGCCCCGCGCCTGCAAGCCCAGCATCTTTGTTCCCAGAGGCATCTTTCTGGAGGCAATGAGCACTGACTCCCGCGGAGCGGAGTATTTTTCTTTAATATTTCTATGTCATCTCTAGCTACTTCTGGACCTATCCACACATGGCACCCCACGAAGGCAAGCCCCTCACATAGTTCCCAGGATGTTTGGATGAGTTTTTTAAACTTTTCTTAAAGGCTACTTGGCTGTGTTTACCAAATTCTATTGATCTGCCACCTACAACTAGGATAAAAGTGAAACAAATTGTAATCGCTGTTCCATAATGATACCTGTGACCTTTAATATATTTTGAACTAGAACATTTTCCATAGGAATGGTGACAGCATTTTCTGAAACAAACATCGCGATGCAAACTCTGACAAAATGGCAAGATGTTTAGAAATGGTTTTGTTAGAGAATATCTGAGATGTGTGTGATTACAACACAAATGTTCTCATAAAAGATGTTTTAACCTGTCTCAGTCCCAACTCCTAAAAAAATATAAACAACATTCCTTTTTTCAAAATTAATTGTAAAGTTTCCATTTAATTTAGCAGAAAGTTCAATATGTTCTAAAACTCTCGGGCAAACTACTTAAACTCTCTGCATCTCAGTGCTTTCTCTTTGAAATTTGGGAATAATGATGATGCCTTCCTTACCAGGACTTGGGGACCAAATCAGATAATATGTGAAAGTGCTTTGCAATACAATATTTGATAGTGATTCATTTCCTTGGAATCACTGTGTGGGAAGGAGAGAATCGCCATAACTAGACTTCATTATACTCTGCCATCAAGCAAAGTATTCATGTCTTGAGTTTATAGGTATTTAATGGAGTTGCACTTTTCCTAAGAAATCTGGTAAGATGTGTGTAAAGCTTCCTTCAGAAGCTTTCATTTTACAGCCTGTTCATTTTACAAAACGAAGCTGAGTCTGAATGCTTTTATGCCTCAGACATGAAAACTTGGGAGCTAGAATGTGAACAGGGAGTATGAAGCTTATGTGGCTAAGCCATTGAATCTCCCTGGCCTTAGTTTCCTGATCTGTAAAATGACCTTGGGCTAAGCATAAACCTTCCAGACTCCAATATGGGATGATTTTTAATGACCCATTTTAGGAAGGAGGGTAATGGCAGTAAAAGCCACAGTACTGAGCACTTTCCACATGCCAAGAACTTAGCTGTTTACATGTACTGGCTCATCTGTCCTTACAACAACTCCCCTTGGCAAGTACCACTGTTGTGTTTATGTCAAGGATGAGGAAAGTAAGGCAAGAAAGGTTAGATGACTTGGCTAAGCTCACACAGAGTAAGTGTTGAAGCCAGGGTACGAATCCTGGCAGTCTGGATTCAGAGTTGGAAATTTTAGCCACACCCTAGGCTGAGTATAAGTTATTATGTATCTGTCACATTTTTGTTTATTTAACTTTCTCACTGAGACTAACCTATGAGAACATTCTTATAAGAAATTAGAACTTTCCTGATAAAGCTAAAGTACTCCTTGATCAACCCCGTGCCATGCCAGGCCCTTCCCAGATGTACCCACTGATAGACATTTGGTGTGAATCTTTCTAAGTCTGTTTCTACACATTTACAATAATACCTGTGTACTATGGACATAGGTGCTATGTTGTGTGTGTGATAACCTGCATGTGTCATGTTTTATGAATTAGTCTACAAGTTTTCTTCACATAATTTATCTTTAAAAACATTGTTTTCCCTCTTCCTTGCATATGGGAATGAGTTAGTAAGTACAGTTTATTTATTTAACCAGTATTGGTGTCATCTCATCATTGTATGTCAGCGCTGCCATGATCGCTAGTAAGGACTAGAGTCAAAATAAGGAGGGAGGTGCAATTGTATGGGGAATATAACCAAAATGCAAATGCATACATTGTGCAATGATTAAAAAAAAGATATAAGAATTATATAAAATAAAATATTTAAATAAAAAAATAAAAAGTAATGAAATATTTCAATAACAAAAAAAAGAATGAGGATCCTTTTATACGCTGAGTTAGCCTCTATAGTATTTCTTATGTGAATTAACTATTCATATTTTTTATTGGCTTGTCTTTTTCTTATTCATTTCTAGGAGCTCTTTATATATATTTCATACTAATAATTTGTTCTCTCCTAGTTTCTTGGGTGCATAATTTTAAAAATACCATTTATGAATGCTTGGTATACGCTGGGCCTTGGCATATATTGTTAACGGTACTCACAGCCCTGCAAACTCACAGTTACTGTCTTCTTTAGTTTTATAGGAGAGGAACAAGAGATGCAAAGGATTAAGCGCCTTACCACAAGTCACACATAAATGGCACAGTCAGAATTTGAAGCCAGATCTAGTCTTTTCTACCTCTCTTGACTTTGTCTATTGTAGCAGACCCACCTAGCCAATGCTAGGATTGTTCTTTTAAACTTCAGGTCATTCTTAGACAATGAATATAAACTCTTTAACTCAGCTCTTATGTTCTCACTTACCTTCCATTTATGACATTTGATGAACAAGCAGATCCAGGAAGTATAAATCAAACCACAAACCCTTCAAAGGGTGGAGCCAAGTGTTGTTCATTGTGTTACTCTAGAGCCCACTGCAGTGCCATGGAGCTGTGGGGAATTGATGAGGTGAAAGAGTATGTCTCTAGCAGACTTCTACTTGCCTGTTTCAACCATCGAAGGATTTGTTTTCTTCAATGTCCATGGGGAGATCTTTCCAACAGTGCATCCCTACCCAGTCCCTGGGCTGAGTGCTATGTGACTAGATCCTGCCCTGTAATGGATTTCCTCTTCCTTTCCATTCACAGGTACTCCTCAACTCCAGCAGAGTAACCGCAGTCCACTGGCCAGCCTGGAACACCAGAGAAGCTTCGATTCAGTTCATGACCATAAGGTAACAGAACAAAGGAGAAGTGAACCCTAGAACTGAGTTTATCTTAAAGTGCCCTCTTCTAGAACATGACCCAACCACCTCCTTCCCAGGTCCATTCAGAATTTCAGGGGAGAAATTCACCTGAATGGAAATTCCATTCATCATTGCCATTTGTTGCCATCAATTCCTGTTTGCCCCCTGCTCCTTTCTGCATTGGTCTTCAGGCTCTCCCAGTACTTCACTGCTTTACCTATGCACAATTAAGATCAACCCTTGCTAGATGAACATATAGTTTCCCCTGGAGGTTGGTTCATGCACTTTGGGGTTTTCTTTCATTGCTTATATTTCTACTCCCCCAAGACCCCCCCCGCCCCTAGTTGCTATCCTAGAGGGAATTTTCAGGTTAAGTGGATTTTGAGCTTTGGGCAGTCTTCTGATTCTTCTCTCTGTTTGCCACTGGGTAAGTAAAAAGTGCCTGAGGGGTAGTAGGTGACATATTAAGTTATTATGTTCTTACTTTCTTATTCCTGCCCTATCTTTACTCTTCTAAAATCTTTTTTAGAAGCAAAAGCTGTTTTGAAAAAACCCTCAAATTCACCTTCTCTATAAAATGCCCCCCCCCCCCAAACTCACCTCAGCCCCTGCTTCCCTGTCAGAATGTATCACTTTCTTTTTCTGTCTTGCCACTGCACTGCAGCTCTTCTACCCGCACAGCACTCCTGGTGATATTGCAGGGATTTCTCTCTCTCGCCCATGTTAGAGTGTGAACTCGGGATGACACTTCTCACGACTAGGTAGTCCCAGGACCCAGGACAGTGACTTATACCGAGCCTGGGGGGGTCACCTTGTGGAAAGTATGAGTGAATGACAGAAGGAAAGGACTTCAGGGGAGGGGGATTAGGCTCTGGGGAGAACGAGGTGGTGCCAGTGACCGGAGGGAGATTGAGAATGATGACAAAGGCATGAGTTGGGGTTTGAGGAGGAGATGAGTGCAAAGTGGGGGTGGCAGTAGGGAGGCTGGGATCTCCTCACGCCTGCTCATGCCAATGAACAGCTTGTTGCTCCACGCCCAATGCCTGGAGAAGGACTGACTCTGATTCCTGCATTGTGGCTTCTGAGTTCTGTCAAAATCTCACTGTCATCCATGAAATGTACTTCCCTGTGCCTCTCACTCAAGGTAGTGATAGTGATGAGATTTAAGTGGAACGATGTGATGTGAAGAAATTACGCAAAAGAGAAACTGATTTGTGGAAGGAGGATGTGGGCCGAGGACATGAGGACAGTTCGCAGCTGGGCCCAGAACCAGGTGCCTGGACTTCTTGTCAGGGCCCCTCCCACCACGTTGGGCTGCCCCCCCTCCCGCCCCCCAGCTCCAGAGCCAGGAACATTTTGGATTTTAAGTAATGGAAAGGAATTCCTTGTATGCTCACACACAAAGCCCATACTCATTGGCAGCTCCGAGGCGAACCAATTGGATGCTGAGAAACAGGAAACAACCAAGCTATGAAGAAAACTGATCCAAGTGTTGAAAAGATAATTTGTCTAAGAACAGACCCCTGGTGAAGCTTCATTGTGTTATTTATTAGCTAAAGGCAGGAATATGTGGAAATGAGGGGTTGCTGGGACCATTCCTACAAGAGCTTTAAGGCCATTACTGACTCAAATATCAGGAATGAAGGCTCTTTACTCTCTAGAATTTCCAGTTCCTTCTCCGGGAAGCTTTTTCAGATATGAAATAAGTCAACTTTGGGAAATAGTCCCTGTGTTTAAATTTAACTTTGATGTCACAAGGACAGAGAGGCAGGGAAGCAGTAATACCCAAGATGGGGACTTGGGGAGCGCATTTTTTAGCTTTTTAAATTTTCTTTCGAGGTACCTGAGGGTCCTATGGTCACTCGCCCAGCAATCCCAAAGCGACTGTGGTTGTTGGAGCTCTGAGCTCAGGAGAGGTCCTTTCCTGGCTCAGTTCCACGACAAGCGCAGAATCCAGCTCTCCACTCTGTGGGAAAAGAGAGAGTCCCAGGCAGCTATTGCCTTCAGGACGACAGTGACAACAGCAAACACAGGCAGGGGGCTTGGGACATGCCCAGCATAGAGTGAAGAGCGCCATATTGTATAGCAGAGCATTTCCCAACACTCTGTGAGGCCTGGCACTTTTCTGTCTCTAAGCCTCAGCCTCCCTCATCTCCCCAGCTTGAGGAGACTCTACAGCAGGGACCCTATGTGCCTGTCCTGAGCTGCACCACAGTCACTTGGACTACTTGTTAAAAATGTCAATGACATCTTTGGAAAGGTACCAAGAAACTGATACTGGATTTGCTTCTGGAAAGAGTGCTGAGGATTGAGAACCAGGCAGCGGAAAGGAATCTTCCAATATATTAACACTCTTTTTTTTTTGTTGGGGGGGGGGTGTTGAATTTTAAACCTGCATATAATTAGCTATTAGAAATAATTAAAACAATTAATTTTTAGACTAAGATAGACCACAGATTTCCAGCCCTCACTCTAGTTCAATCAAATCAGAATCCTGGGAGGAAACAGGGCAGCTGTTTCTATCCAATTTTCCAAAATGACTCTGATGCCAAGTTGTTCAAGATGACTTTTCCTTCCCTTCCAACAGCCCCTATTTTACAGGTAAGAAAACTGATCTCTGAGCGGGACAGGGATGGGGCCAAGTCAAAGAGTTGCTTAGAAACAGAAAAGCAAGTAAAATCTGCATTTCCAGTGCCCATGATGCTCCTCATCTTTACCCCACTGTGGACTCCACCAGCCCCTCTCAATCCTGCTTCTCTACATAGGAAAGATTTTTCTTGTTCCAGACCCCTTGTGTTCTTCAAACCCTGTGATCATCAAGCTAATTTGGTAAACTAAGTAATGATGTGTTTAGTGGGTTCTTCAGGGCTCAAGTGCTTTATTGAAAGATACTACATGGGATTCCCTGGTAATGTAGGGGGTAAGTCTCAGCATTATCACTGCTACGGCCTGAGTTAGATCCCTGGCCAGGGAGCCCACATGGCATAGCAGACCTCTACAGTCTCGCCCCCTGCTCCCCTTAGCACTGTATTTCAGTACATGCACCTGTTCTGCTCCCCACTCTTTCTCTGGCGAATCTTCTCACACCCCCCAGCCATACCTTTGGCCTACTCCCAGGTCTTCTATGCAAAAAAAAAAAAAAAAAAAAAAAAAAAACCACACTGCATGAACTCTTGTAGAAACAGGATATTAGTGACTCTTTTACTTCTGTAAAGTAATATGGGTTCTTCAGTTAAGCAATTTCACCAAAACTCTATCCCTGAAGAAAAGAGTGTTGGATTTAAGACCCAAGACCTGGGTTGAAAGGTTTACCGTGAAGAAACCATTTCTTTTTTGGCTCATTTTCTACATCTATAAAATGAGGGCATTAGACTGAATAATCCCAAAGGTCCCTTTGAACTTTTAAAGTTTTATTATATAACACCCATCTATATCTTTCTTTTCCATTTATATTTGCAACAATAGGCACAGGAAGATATAATTGTCCTTTTGAAAAACAATTCACAGTAACACTGATATTTTTGCAGCTCCCAGCTCTGGCATGTGATGTCAGCCACATTGGGATTTGGTGGTCAGCAAAGGGGAGTATCTAGTGCAAATGACAGCCTCCATCGTGAGGAAGACCAGCTTGGGATTCGATGAAAGAAAGAGAAACCGAACAAAAATCAAAAATGGAAAGCAGCCTGCTGGAATTGGAGAAGGCCAGCCTGGGAAGGTATGTGTTGACATGGATGTGCCCGACCTCTAGTGATCGCTGTTCCTGAACGAGGAGGGAAGCGAGGCAGAGTCCGAGAAAGGGACTGTCAAGAAGAGATGCTTTACTGTCCCTTCCTCAAAGGAGCCTTGATTTCTGTCCTGCTGAAATGCAAATGTCCAGAGACAGCAATACTTTGTCTTATCAACACACCCTCCCGAGCACATAGGAATTTATCAAGTCTCTATATGAGCATGGTTTTTGTTAATGTGGTAAAATATACATAACATAATGTGTACTATTTAAACCACTTTAAATGTATAGTTCTGTATGTGACACTATGTATATTCATTATTGTACAACCAACCCCACTCTCCATCGCTACAATGCTTTCATCCTCACCAACTGAAACTCCGAACCCATTAAACTACATCTCCCTCCCTCTTTCCCAAACCCCAACCACTATTTTCTACTTTTTCTCTCTATGGATATGACTATTCTAATCCTATTTTAAAAATGGAATCATCCAGTGGTATCTTTTAGGTCTGGCTTGTTTCACTAAACATAATGTCATCAAGGTTTATCCATGTTGAAGCGTATGTCAGAACTACCTACCTTTTTTATGGCCAAATAATATTCCATCATATGTACATACCACTTCTTGTTTTTTATTCATCCTTCAATGGACACCTGAGTTGCTTCCATCACTATTGTAAATGTTGCTGCTGTGTCTATGGGTGCATAAATATCTATTCCAGTCCTGCTATGAATACTTTGATAGATATAGGAGAACCATACCTGGCAGGTTGGGATATTGAGGACCAACTCACTACTCCAGTGATTTTCACTCTTCCCGTAGGGCAGATCCCTGCTCCACTTCCTCACTTTGGGTCTGTTCACACCCTGGTTCCCGCCCACCTGTAAGGCCGCCCTAGTGGGCAGCTGTGTCCAACACCTCCAGGTTCTCCTTCCTGACAAGGGAGTGCTTGGCTTGACACAGTTTGGTAGCTCTTGGGAATGTTTCCTCACAAGTGTGGGCCTTCTGGCCTCCTCAGCTGAGCACACGGATGCATGATTCAAAGCCATGACTGAGCATATCTCCCAAAGTCTTACTGACCTTCAAAATAGGAAAGAATTTAATTGGAGAGTATGGGAACCTCTCTCCTAGAAAAGGGCTTTAAAGGTTACCAAAACATTTCTGAACAATGTGTTGAATAGACAAGACTAAAACTGTGGTTTAGTTTCCTGAAAAGAATTCCTGACAAGCTTATTTATTACAAAGCCCTTGATATTGCTGAGGGTAAGTGGAAAAAAAAAAAAATGACAAGTGTTTCCAATATGTATGTGGCTTTGCGCATTAATTTATTTGTTATCTTTGAGAGGGAAAGGAAAAAGAACAGATCAGAATCCTGGGTCATCATGCCCCAAGCTGAGCCCTTGGGATTGAGTGAATTTCCAGGGTGGGTTTATTTTTCCCCAAGTGTTTTAAGGTTGTCGATTCTTTCTTGTAACTAGTTTGTAAGAATAACAGTTTCTTGTGGGAATGAAACAGAACAAAGAGGCATCAGAGAATGTATTCTGGGTATTTTTCAGTTTTGCTCTCTGCTGTCCTTTGGGCTGGCTGATTTTATGTAGGCCCCTGCTTGGGAGAGGGTTCCTGCATTCACCATCTGGGCCAGAGCAGCCCCCCTCTTCTGAAAGGGCCAGTGGCTTGGGAGAGTCAGACTTTGTAGCTCTGGGGAGAGGAGATACCTTTTCAGAGATGCTGCTCGTCCTGAGATGTTACCATCCCCTTCCTGAGAGTCTCTGCTGGGCTTCAACTTAAGTATTCAAACCAGACTAGTGAATCCCTCCACTACCTTCCCCTCCAGGCAAGAATGTTCCTTGAGCTAGGTAACAAAAACAATAATAATAACCTCAACATCATTAATGCTTATTCAATACAACATGGCAAAACCTTCTAAGTTAGCTTTTATCTCCTTCACCATTGTGCCGTTT
The DNA here is from genome assembly GCF_014898055.3 of Talpa occidentalis. Lineage (NCBI taxonomy): Eukaryota > Metazoa > Chordata > Mammalia > Eulipotyphla > Talpidae > Talpa > Talpa occidentalis. The sequence goes on from NW_023601104.1 coordinate 24,368,112, forward strand.
CTTGCCATCCATACTTTTAAGCAAATGTTAGCCAGACATTTGCTTAATACTCTGTGTTAAGAGTATCTAGAACTCAATGACTTGGCAGGCTGAGCAGAATGGACCAGGCACATGTGAATTTTAAATGACCATGATTGGGTCAACCTGCCAGCATTCACCAGTGTTCCCGTTCCAGTCCCCTAGTTCAAGGCCACCTCAGTGTAGGTGTCCTCCTGCCTGTCTTCTGCATAGGAACCCAAAGCCATGGGTGTGCAAGACCAATATCCCCAGGGAATGTGAGATTTACAACCTCTTTGGGAATACAGCTTTAGTGAATATTGACTGATTAACTCATTTTTTAAACTACTTTTTTGGGGCTCTTTAAGTGGGTACTTCTTGAGCATGTTATGCTACCCTCATGAACTATGAGCTAGGCAATTTTATGACCCCATTTTCCAGGAAAGGAAACTGAGGATTCAGATGGTTAACTAATTTTCCAAGAGTGCACAGCTAGTAAGTAGTGGAACATTTTAAACTTTCCTTTTGGCCACTGTGTGTGGGGGGGGTTGGGGGAGCTCTTTATGTTACTAGACTTCCCTTTCTGGTATTAGTACGTGTCAAGTCTGAACTTAAGAGACTGCACACATGATGGGTGGACAGTTCTTTCCATGCATGTGCCCCAAACACTTTGTCCCCAGCCTGTGACCACAGGCCCTGTCCCCAGCTCCCCTTGGCGGGGCTGGCATTTCTTGTAGCGCACACAATTAGGAGCTGGGAGTGGGCATGGCTGCAGGATCTGAGAGTGTTTGTGGGCATTACACCTCCCTCAGGGCCACCAGGGAGCATGAGCTAATTGTATTAACAAGTGGCATCTGGAATTTATTCAATTTTACATGAATCCTGTGTTGTTTATGAATGAACCTAACTTGGGAAATGGAGACTGAGATCTCAGCTGTTTAACAAACAGACCCTGCCCTTGGGGATGCTGAGTTCTGGCAAGCTAGAGAGCACCATGGGTTCTTGTCATTTGCCACTCAACAACAAGGGGGTCTTGAGACTTATCATTCTAGGTTACCACCAGGAGGAACGAGGGAAGGCTCTACCATAACTTTCCATGAATTGGGTTATCTGCTCAGAATCAGAAAGACTAAGGTCTTCCCAGGGCCCTGGAATCCCTGCACTGGACTCCAGTGGACTCCAATCCCTGCATTGGCCCTGGAATCCCTGCATTTGGACTCTCTGATTCTCTATAAGAATCAGAGAGGTCACTATTTTTGCAGCTCAGGCATGCTTGCTTGGTGTAACTTTTACCCTGCTCAGAATATAAAGTTTGAAATCAGTAGTGACTCTGAAAAAAAGAGCAAGGAGACTATGTTGTAAAATAAATCAGGCAACGCAAGTCCACTTGATAAATAACATCCACTTCATGAGAAAGAGAAGGACAGGGACCTGCTCTTGAGAAACAAACAGAAAGCAAGCAAGGTCAAAAGACCTTGAAACCATTAAGAGGCACTCGTGTTCCAGCAGGACTGGGGTCCAGGCCAGGCTGGTTTCAGGTTCCTTCTTGCTACATAGATAAATGTCCAAAGGAAACATTATCCAAGCAGTTTCACATCAAAGGCTAAATGGCAAGCTGATCTTCCTTTTAATCTGGCCAATAACCAAGTGAGAATTAGACAATGTACATGTTTAGGAAGAGGGCTTCATGCCGCTCCAGAGTGGACTTTCCCATGCTCTCAGCCCAGCCGGTTCCCATTGAGGAGCAGTTGTTGTGTAAGAGATTCGGGGTGGCACCGGCAGCCCCGGCAGCGCCTGCGGGTCTTATAATCACCCTACAGCGTGACTGAACAATGTGTTTTGTATCCGGGACCCAAACTCAGGAAATAGAGCTGCATCCATCCCTCCTGCCCCGTGCTGGCTTGAGGAAGTCAGATGAGGTCGGCCTCCAGGCAGGCCTCCCTGGAAAGCCACAGGAAATCTCTCCTGGAGTCAGGACCTACAAGGTAGCTTCAAAATTGGATTAGAAATGATGAAGGAGTTCTGTTGCTCCAGGCACTGATAGCAAAGCAGCCAGGAGTCATTTTGTCTTAACTTTCTGTAGTCGTTTAGTTGTGTGTGCAACCTGATGTCTCAGAACAACTGAAGAGTACTACCACCCGTGAGAATGTTTAACCTCACGCAACTTTGTGAGATAGAAGGGACCACCCGCCAAGGGACCTGGGAAGGTTCTGTGTTATCCTTTCATAAACTGATTTAAGTGCCAGGTGAGGAGTTATAGTGAGAGAGCAAAGAAAGCCACTGAATCTTGGCTGAGTTAGCACATTAGGTGCTGAGCTCTACAAAGATGGTGGCCACGAGCCGAAGCCAGCGCCTGGGGGGCAGGCGGAGGGGCAGAGCAAGGGTTAGTTTCTTAGGATCATTTATCGCCGTCTCAACCCTTCTCACCAGATAATAGGGACCCCTAAGAAGGGTGACAGAACTTTGTGCAGTATGTGTTTTCCAGAATCATTCTGGCTTCATTCGTTCCCTATCTTTGTTTTGTTATTTACTCCTACTTTTAATCCATGGGAGTTTGTTGTTCCAGTTAAAACATTTTTGTGACTGACTTTAAATATTTCTGGGATATCAGACAACCAAAACAACTAGAAAAATAAATAAGACTATATAAATACATCCAACTGGCAAGGAGCATTTCTGTTCTGGTTGTGCCTGCACCCTCCCCTTGCCAAGAATGCAGCCTATGTGCAGTAAGAGTCCATGTTGGGTTCTCTCTTACAGTCTTGCTATCCCTCCTCTTTACACCTCTCCCAATTCTACTCATCCTTTAACACCTATTCCGTGGCCAGTGTCCTCCTGACCTCAGCCAGTAAGCTAACTCTAGTTTCTTCTGTTAATGTGGCATGCGTCAACCTTGTGCTATGTCATCTCTTTCTATGGGGATCTGAGCCCGCCAAGAGTGTGGAACAGAGCAGGTAGAGCAGGTGCTCTGTCTACACTGGCTTTCTGATAACAAACCTGCACTTGGCTCCGGAGAGGCCTGGGGATGGTGGTGGCTGCCCCTGAGTAAGGGCTGCCCCTGTCTCTCCATGTAAAGGGCACATGACCTGCCCTGCTCCTCATCTCCCTCAGTGAATGACACTTCTCTACTTCACAAGTGAAGAGAGCAATTTAAAATTCTCCAAGCCCCCCAAACCATCCTTCAGCTCTCGGCCTCTCTTCCTGTCCTTGAGCTGTCTCCTCTGTATTTCCCCTATTTCTTCTCCATGCAGTCGCCATTTCTCTTCCTGCTTTCTGACTCCAGTTTGGTCTTTCTTTCATTCCTTGTACACAGAACTGATTCTTGTTATGTTCATGCCATGGTCCAGTCACCTGAGAGAAGTTCCAATTCTCATCTCCAATTACCTGCTGGAGATTTTTGTCTAGATATCCCCTCCTCACCATCAGACTAACATGTCCAAAGCCTGAAGTCAAGATCTTTCCCCAACATTTTGTTCTGTTTCAGCTTCTGTGGCAGTGGCAATGCTGTTTCCTTACTCAACTAGGGTTAAAAACTTATCTTGGGCCTCCCCGGTGGCGCAGCGGTTGAGTGCTGGGTTGCGAAGCTGCCCGCAGCCTCTGCGGTGCCGGTTCAATCCCCAGCTGCTCCCCGGCCACCGGAGGAGGGTCCCACATGGCGCGCAGACCTCTCCTGCCGCCCGCTGCTCCCCTCAGCAGTGTACTTTGGTCCTTCTGCCTGCTCTGCTCCCCGCTCTGGCTCTGGTGAATTCTCTCACCCTCCCACGCTTCTGACTGTACCCAGTGCATGTATAAACAAAACAAAACAAACAAATAAATAAAACATGCCTCTATAAAAAACCAAACAAACAAACAAAAAAACTTATCTTTCTGTCCTTTTATACTCACTCGCCAGTTTCTGGTGACCTCTCCACTCATGTGTTTCCTTCTCCATCCATATGACCCAAGCCAGTGTCACACCAAGTTCATCCTGCCATCAGGCTTGACTTTCCTCCCATCCACTCTGCGCCAGACCAGTATGCTCTCACCACCGCTTCATCACTCTGCGGCTCAAAAAACCACTGGGGACTCAGTTTTCTATGCCAGTTCCATAGCACTGGCTGGCCATGACACCCTCGGCAACTTGACCAGTTGTCAGCACTTGGAATCTCTCTTGCTAGTTCATCCCCTCATTCTCATGTAAGGATGTCTCTGCAGGATACTCCTTTTACCAGGTACACCTTCCTCTTGTTCCTCAGTTTATTGTGGTGCTGATGTACTGACACAAATGACCAGTGAGCTGACGGTGTTAGTTATGCTGTCTTAATCTGTCCTGATTTCAGGATCATAAAGACATGAGGTTTGAGACACTTTAGGCTTTGAAGAACCATGAAATTATTTCTATCTTACCCTTATCATGCTACCTATAAACTCTACAATGGCACCTTTCCAGAGAGGTTTAAATTGATTACTCTATGCCCATTCTCATTCTCATTTTCTTCCTGATGGCTCAGGATACTGAAAATGAGGTAGATTTGAAGGCAGCTCACATCAGAGTTCAACCCAGCATCCCGGGGACTGCACTCTCCCACGCCCAGTTTAGTTCTCTGAGGGACAAGATGTCAGCAATCCGAGCAATGAACCCCACTGCAGAGCAACACATCTCTCCCCAAACCCGATTCCCTCTGCGGCCCTCTTCCCCTTCAGGGAAATGCAAATCAAAACCACAGTGAGATAACATCTCATTTTTGTTTCTATCTCACTTGACCAGGACTTGAGTGGAGATTCCAAGGTTTGGAGGGGGATATGCAGGTCTAAAGAGTAGAAACCAATCCTTAAAAGCTCATCTCTGAGAATGCAGGAAGAGCAACAAGCTATAGCTGGTCTTACAGTCACCATTTACAGCCTCGTTTTTACAGCTGCAAAAATATTGCATCAGGTTTTGAGCTTTTGACTTCATTTCACTTTGGTAAATGAAAATAAAGCTACTGCTAAATGCCATCCACACCGGGAGCGCCTGTCGTGTGGTCTGTGTTGTGGGAACCAGACCCTAAAATCTCTACATTTCAGTTTTCACGGAGGATATTTTTGAATGAAGATTGTCATTTCATGTATCCCCATACATGCTTGTAGCTGTTTTCCCCACCTAACTGTGTGTACACGCGGATTTTTAAATAGTGTCAGAGAATCAGGAACCAGAGAGCAAAACCCAAGAGCTGAGAGAAGGGCCCAAATGTACCAAAAATCACAAAGATGTATAAACACAGCCAAGTAATCCCAAGGAGTACACAATATAAATGCTTTATTGCTAGCACAGAGGTTTCTTTTTAAGTAAATTAAAAGAAATAAATCTTCATTTTCACAGTCTATATTGCAATTCAAAGGTAACTAGCTGGTTAATGGGTATGTTCACTTGGACACACGCTACAGAAGGAGAGCATGGCATTCACATGAAAGGACTCAGAAATGTGGCATCTCTCGAGGCATCAGGCCACTGAATGCACTGTCATTTGTAAGTAACAGCAAGTAGAGATTTCTTTAAACATCATAGACAAGGGTTATAAATAGAAAACTGGTATGGTTAGAAGCAGAAAACTGTTAAATACAGCAGGCTATATATGTGTTCCCTTACTTCTTATACTCTAGGTTATGTCTGGTACTTTTAAATATATGGTCTTCATCTAGGTTAGAGACTGAATTGGATTTGGCAGCTGGAAAGGGGGAAGAAGGAGAAGAAGCCGACATTGCCCTCATGAAGCTGGTGGATTCACTGGAAAGCAAAAGAGGTGGGAGTGGCCGAGAGGAAAGAGGTGGCAACTCCAGGGCCCCCGCGGCAGGTGAGAGGCAGGACGCTGTGACCGCCACCGGGCTTGCTGGGGGAGCCTGGGTGGAGCACGGTGATGGGGCTGCTGGACTCTGCAGCTGGAAAAGGAAACCTCTAGGCTTGGTTAGACTTTCCAAGGTTACTGCCAAGGGATTTAGGGCATATTGGAGCACAATAAGCCAAAGTCATCCACCAAAACACTGAAAATAGCAGGTGTTGCTGGGGAACAGAAAAGTTATAAAGCTAATTGCAAAGATAATTCACTTAGTAAGAATTGTCAGGAATTATTTCTGCAAGGAACCCAGCATTACTGTTTTCAAATTCTTGAGGCTACTTAGATTGTTTTTTGGTTGCTCTTAAAGATAAACTTTGGAAAAGATCTTATCAATCTATGAAAAACAATCCATCCCCTGCTTTATTCCAGAATAACCAAGAAAAATTAAATGTACATGTACACACACACACACACACACACACACACACACACCTCCCAAAACCATGCAGCAAGTTCAGAAGCTATGACCTACACATGATGATCTCCATCTTCCTGGTCTTTCACTCACTGATGGACGTAAGAAAACCAGATTGGGTCAGGAATATCCCAAGTTCTTACTTCTTAGTAAATCTGCAGTGTACCAGCTCCTGGCATTTTCAGTCTGGTCTGGCTCTAACTAAAACCATTTCATGTTTTGCTTTGAAGAAATGGATAACATGAAACGGTAATTTGGCTGCAAAACCTTGGAAAATTGTTCCCGGCCCAAACATCTGCCCCAAATGAGTTTAGCTAGATCTTCTTGGAGGAGCAGGAGGGGTGGGTGAGCCTAGACAGCCTGGAAGGGGGAAAATGAAGACAATGGAGAGGCTACCTTTCCTCAAAAGGAAAGTTCTTTGTGACAAAAGGCATCAAATAATAGGGCTCCCTTATTCAACCCCTCAGTCTGGACACTGAATGTGCCCAAGAGCTACTCCTCTTTCCTTCACCCCACTTTCCCGAATATTTGGTATCTTTAAGGTGATCCCATACAGAGTGCCAAGAAACCCTGTCCAGCTGGTTTGCTTTAGTAATGCAGTGACCGGCCTGGCCTACATGTTATCATTTAAATCTTTAAATAAGAACCGAGTATCGACTTTGGATTCCTGAGAGCTGGGCTCCACAGGGAAAGCAGAGGGAAAGTCATGTAGGCTGGCTTTCACGATCCTTCTTGGTCTTCTTAAGAGTTCTTCTGGGGGATCTTTACTGTCACAGTCTTGACTTCAGAGTATTCTCGCAAACCAAATTCTCCCCTGAAAATAGAAACAGGCAGCATCAGAGACCAGAGGTCCAGGCGGGTGGGCTTCTGTTGGTCAGTCTTGAGAAGGTGCAGTTTGTCATCTGCTAACACTAGAGGCTGAAATTTTATGTAAAAATTCCTATGAAAAATTCCAGCCTGCCTTTGCCGGGCAGAGAAGCTGTAATGTCATGAGTAGTTAATGTTTTTTCAAAGGTAAGAGATGATTTTGTCTTCACATTATTGCACAGAGAGGCAACAATCCCCCCAACTACTTGGAGAAACAAACCTGGGGGTTAGCCTGGGCTAGCTGTGGGGGCCATAGCCTGGCTGTGCCTCTGGCTGGGCAGGGTGAACAGCAGGAGACCCAGGTCCCAGGTCTCTAATGCCAATGCTGTATTTCTACCCCAATGTGGCACTTGCTCTTCAAGGCAACTTTGTATCTTTCTGAAGACCCTATTCTTAAATGTAACCAAATGGGGGAAAGTATTTGTGCATGTGCATCATATATCTAACAAGAGACTAATATCCAAGACCTACAAAGAACTCATACAAATCAAAAACAAGAAAACAACCCAACCAAAAAATAGGCAGAAGAGCTAAATAAATACTTCTTCAAATGAGACACGCAGATGGCCAAGGGCACGTGAAATAAATGCTCATTGTCACTCATCAGCAGGAAATGCCAATTAAAACTACAATGAGATACCATCTCATGCCCGTAAGAATGGCCTATGTCAAAAAGACCAGAAACAATGGGTGTTGGTGAGTTGTGCACTGTTGGTGGAAATGTAGACTGATCTAGCCTCCATGGAAAATAATATCAACATTAAAATAGATCTGCCATATGCTCCAGCAATCCCAATCCTAGTACCTGCTCAAAGAATGCAAAACCACCAACTTGAAGGGATATATGCACGCCTGTGTTCATTACTGCACTATAAGCTTACAGTAGCCAAGCTATTGGAAACACTCTAAGTGCCCCATGACAGGTGAGTGGATTAAGTGATGGTGTATAGACACAGTGGAATACGACTCAGAAAAAAAAAAAAAAAAAAAGATGACTTCTTGCCATTTGTGACAACATAGATGGATCTGGAAGGGATTATGCTAAGCAAAATAAGTTAGAAGGACAAATACTGGATGATTTCACTCATACATGGAATATAAAGAAATAAAGCAAACAGAGCAAAGTGGGTCAGGGCCCAATGGACTGCAGTGGAGGATTATGGGTGCTCTGGTGGTGGGTGTGATGTGGTAACATACATTTGAAGAGGTGTGGACCTGCCTACCCATAAAACATCAGTATTGTAAATCAATGTTACCTTAATAAAAATGATAAAAACTGAAACAAATAAAACCATTACGGGACACTTTTGATGTGTCTGTGTTCTCATCACTCTACTAGCTATCTAGTCCACTTTAATTGAAGGAAAACGGAGGTTTCCAGCTAGGATTCTCTCAGTATGGTATAAACTGTTATCCAAAGGCTTGCCACAGAAAAACACAAATCACCTGAAAAGTCTTAAAAACATAATCCTGAGCCCCCAGAGTCGAGGCAAGGAGTTAGGAAATCAAAACCACCAATTAACAAAGAAATGGTAAGTGGTAGTAAGCTGTCCCCAAGACTCCTTTGGCCACTTCCTTCCTGGCTCAGAGTCCTCTGGATCAAGGATTGTCATTCATTTGGTTTAAGCCAACATTTTTGAGCTTCCTCCGGGGGAGCGCTGTGCTGGATGGAATGGAGGAAATAAAGAATTGGAGCGCTGTACTGGATGGAATGGAGGAAATAAAGAATTGGAGGTGCTTGCAGGTAGCAGAGGGGAGTGGGTGGGGGCTGGGTCACCTGTTCAGGAGTGATTGGGCAGGCCTTATCCTGCCCGATGGGCACTTGAGTCATTTTCCAGCCCTGCTCTCAGGGTGCCAGGGTGAGAGGTGAAGGACCACGCCTCCTCACTAACACGGCTCCTTTCCCCCCGCTTCTCTTCCTTAGTCACTTCTCATTTTAATCTCCTTTTAATTGTCTTCCTCCCCTTTCTCTATTTCATTGTAAAACCAAGCATATACCCCAAGGTTTTTTCTTTAAAATATTTGAAGTTTTTTCTTTCTATTCTTTTTAAAGTCACACCTCTTGTGAAGCATTTCCTGACACTTGGCAGAAGGCTTTCCCTCGATAGCCCTCCATTCTAGTACACACCTCCAGCACAGCGCTGCCACTGAGGGGGACTGGGTGGGGGGGAGCTGCCGGGGCCTCTCTGTCTCCCCCTCTGGAGTGGTGTCTTGCTAATCTTGCTCTCTGCCCTCCACCAAACCTAATGAATAGCTGCGAAATCAGCTTTAAAAAGGTACCTGGGAACTATGGAAGGGAGAGCTTCTTCCTCTCCTCCCTGCCCACCATTTTACCCTGTTGCCAGATCATCCCTTCCAGAAAAAAAGGAGAAATATACTTAAATAAGGATTAAGAATTTCTTTTAAAAGTCATGTATAAAAGGTACAAAGTTCCTGTGTCTGGGTTTGCAATGGAGACCTGCTGTAAATGAGTTATTCTGCTTCCTTCCAAGAATTCTCAGAGCGAGCCCTACACAAAACTCATCTGAAACTCAAGGACACCTGATGTCCCCTTCACTCCCCAGGGACATCAGAGGGCAGAGGCTGAGGCAGCAGGCCATTCGCTCATGTGCACTGGCCACTTTGCTTACAGGAATGAGAGAATAGGCTTGGGCCTGTCCCACACAGGGTATGGTTCCCTCATTAGCTCCTTTGAGGCTCTGAGGCTCTTCATTACCCTCATTAGCTCCGTTCAGGCTCTGAGGCTCTGGCGCTCTCTGGCCTTTTTCCTGCCCTTGGGCAATTCTGAATATGTCTCTTCATCACAGACATCATCTGCCTCCTGTTTGAAGTGAGGTTCCTCCCTTCTTGTTTCCTGGCTTGTGCACGCACTCGGGACAGACCTTGAACCACTTTCCTCCCACTCAGATCTCTCACTAGGCTGTGAGAAATGTAAGGCAGTCTACAGAGTCAGAGAGCTTGCAGTACTGGTGCTTTCAAGTCTGCCTGCTGGAGCCCATAATCTTTAGTTGCAAGATGCAGGAGAAAGTTTTGCAGGACCTGAGGGACTCCTCTCCCAGGTCCAAGGTCACTGTGTGCTGCCAGCGTCCACACAGCACCTGCACACAACCAAGACAGAGGAGACCTCAAATCCACCACAGACGTGCTACCCTTGAGCCCAGGGAAGGACAGCTGGTGAGATGTGTGAGGGCAGTGCTTAGGGCAGAGAAACAACAGTGTTGGGGTCAGCAGACAGAAGCGCCAACGGGGGCTATGGTGGTGTGACTGCAGCTAATCACCCCCATTGTCTTGGTCCCCAGTCCTTTCTCAGGCAGCAGGTCCAGAGCTTCTGCACACGTAACACCCGGGGAGTTTGCTCAAACTGTAGATTCCTGACAACACCCCCCCCCCACCTCCCACCTGCACCAAAGCCTCTGTTTCAGTAGGGCTGTGGAGGAACTCAGGAGACTCAGACAGGCCTATCCTTTGAGAAACACTGCTGTGAGGTCCCTGAAAGCCCAGAAGTTTGAATTCTGTAATTATTTCACCTTCTCATTCTAGGATCTTTCTCTCAAGTCTACTTAACCCAGTTAAATTCCGTAGTTTCGGAGATAAAGAAATTCATGCCTCGAGGCAGACATGCCAATACTGATGTGCCCCAATCAATCTTTTTGTACAGTCACCGTCATCCCTGGACAGTGTGTCAGGGAGCTGGCACATTTAGACGCCTGTATTAGAAGCCACACTAGGTTACATTTCTTAAGATGAAAACACTTGGCATATTTCATAAGTAAGGTAAGATATGAGAATATGGTGCTTCTCAGCCAGATGTTTTAGGAAATCACTCAGACTTACCTATAAAATAAATATGATTCCTGTTTAGGGCGTATATTTTCCTGTCTTTTTCTGTGGCTTATGGCAGCATTTTCTCAAAGTCCAGTCCCAGACCACCTGCATCAGAGTCATTCCAGAAGCTTGTTCAAGATGCAGATCCTGGGTCCTAGCCCAGATCTACTAAGTCAGAATCTCTGTGCAGGCCCCCAGCTAGGCATGCTAAACCAGCCCTTCCCTTCCTCGGGCTGAGGTGACTTCTGTGCACGTGTGTGCTGTGTAGGTAAATACATGCACACATGCACACATGCACGCACAAACATGAGAGCCCCTCAGTAAGAGTATCCTAATAATGCTGCTCATCTTCAAAGCCCGTCTTTTAGTTTTTAAAATGCTGGGGGCTACAGTTTCCTTCCATCTCCTCCATTTGTGACATATATTTTATAGCTTGGGCTCTAGGACCCTTTGTCTCAGGGGGACCTGAAATGAAGCTGAGGAAAAAGACAGGAAGAGTGAAACACACAGACAGGCAGAACCCAGAGAAAGTCGGGTCTCTGACCCGGGAGTTAGCAGCCAGCCCGTCAGGTGACCTGTAGAGGGCAGCCCTCTCCACGGCTCGCTGTGGGGGAGAACCTGGGCTCCCAGAGCTCTCCTAGAGTTCATTTCCAGAAAGTGCTACCTCTCTTCTCTGTTCCTCTTAGAAGGGGGCAAGGAGGTGTCAGAGGCCAAAGCTGCATGGAGTTAGTACGTCATGAGATAAATAATTCTGTCCAGATGAAGGATTAAGTGGAATTTATGCGACTGTATTACATAGGGAAAAAAAAAAAGCAGGGGACCACAACAGGTCCTTTTATTTGAATCATTTCCTACCACTCCAGAACACTGAAGAAAGAGAAAACATGTTTTAGGAGCAACTCGGGACAAAGAACCATGTAATTTAGACAAGATGAAGTGAGTCTCATCAAAGAGCACCGTTTCCTAATCATTTTTCAGCGGCACTGGAAGGCCAAATCACAAAAGTACCTACAAGACAAGTCGCGAGACGCTGTTCTTCAGACTCGGGTCACTGCTCTGTGTGGTTCTGACAAGTCTGTCTCCTAGACCAGCTTTCCAGGCAAAGGGAACATTTCTGATAGGAACAGAATGGACCTGGACAATGTCACCAGCCTGAATCCCAGGCAGGAGGGCTGGCCGTGATGAGAGTTCAGGGTTGTTAGCCTGGTTTAGGCACCATCCAGCAGCAATTATTTGTTAGCATATTTTATGCCCATGATTCACTCTGCTAATGATCTGTAACAGGAGTCAATGTGAGCAGCATTCCCAGAACCAGTGATTTCCCCAACATCTCAGAGACCAAGCAAGCAGGAACACAGAGACAGGAAATGAAATAACAAGTCGAATGCATCTTGAAAAGTGGAAGCAGAAAGTTAAGGCCATATGCAAGTTAAGAAGGGATACCTGGAGCACATGAAGACTTCATAACAGCTGAAGGATACTAATAACTAAGGAAACAGGATCCAGATTGGTTATGTGTTCTGGCTATAAAGTAAGTGAGAAAAGAAGCAAAGCTTCAAGCAGAAGTGGATTCTCCTGGGCATTACCAGACACAGAGCATAAACTAGTGATACTAACTGGAATTTTGGCTTACTTAATCCTAGCATTTGATCCTCACAGCAACCCTTTGGAGGATGGTATTATAATTATTCCCATTTTATGGATGAAGAAACTGAGGCTTAATGAGATTTAGTAATTCATCCAACGCTGCGTAGGTGGTAAGTGGCAGAGTCCAAGTACCAAGCTGAGCAGTGTGATTCCAGAAATTCTGTTCTTAGTCTCAAAGCTATACCTACTTTAGGGTTAAAAGACAATGGGCTAGAAATTACCAGTGAAAGTGTCTGAAGAATGCAAATCCTCTGAGCTGGTCTTATGGGTTCCCTGCATTTCCCTCAAGCACCATGCTTATTCCTCCCACAATGCTTTTTACTCACTCTTCCCCACTGCTATTTTGTTTTGCCCATCAACCCTGCAAAAACATCCCTCTCTTGCCATCTACCCCAAACATTCCTCTCCTTTAAAAGTTAATTCAAATCCCCATTTTAGATCATATCTAAAGGTTTCCAGAACTTTCGAAGCTCACAATCATCTCCCCTAACCCTGAATTCCTCTATCACTTCACAGTCTTCTCTGGAATTCTTCTGACTCTTTTAGTGTTGTAAATTTCATTTAACAAAATTTTAAGTGTCTTAATGAGTTGCATCTTCCTCCCCCCCACCCCGCCCCACCAAGGACAGTGTTTTGCACAGAGTAGATGCTTAATACTTGTTTATAGTTTGATTGTGAACTAAGTGCTCAAAAAAAGAATGCTTTCGGAAATGACAGAGGCACTGGGCATGGAAGATGTTTCCACTCATGGGTCATAGGAATTAGAAAACATGAAAGAAAATGAAAGAAAATGGGCTTTTTTTGGGGGGTGGGGATGGAAAACCCTGGCTACCAATCATCTTCTGAATGTCCCTCGAAAATACATTTGTATATATTAAGGATGCAAATTAAATCCCTCTGAAGTCTAGTTTTCCTCTGCTACAATCACAACTGTCAGGTCCTTAACATCCCAGGAGGACTTGGTCCAACTCTGATTCAGTCCCTAAGAAGTCCTGGAGCTTGGCCCCTTTGCTTCCTTGCCTGAGTGTCATGGGAACTAAGGGCATTCAGAGCTACTAATACCTAGGTTCAAATCTTAGATTGCCAAGTGGCTGGCCAGTGACTTAGGCAAGTTACTTAACCATTCTAAATACCAGTTCCTCATCTGAAACATCTGCAATATCAAGCTAAGTGTGTCTATCTCATTTAGTAATTGTGAAAGTCAAATGAGACAGAGCAGGAATTTAATTAATGATATCTACTAATGTTTTTGTAAAAGCCTTCCAACATGTCTTCTTCCTTCAGCCTCTGTCAAGACACCCTCTATATGCCAGAAATCTTGGCTTTAAAAAACGTTGGTATCTCCTCTGCTCCCACCCATTGGCCTTTAAGAACCCTTTGAGAATGAGTTCAAACCAATCTTTCCACTTGTATTTTCAGCAAGTTTCCTCTATTCAGTCCCAGAGTCAAAGAATCTATTGGGCAGGTGACAGAAACAGTAAGCTGGGTGTGTGCGAGGCAAATAATCACTGATATTCATCCCAGGAGCATCAGGAGTGGTAGGGAACATGGCAAACTGCAGTGCTCAAAACAGTAGCAACTTTGCTATGGGAGAATGAAAATAAACAAGAAATCTAGATTTTATGTAAAACTTCCTCATTTTCAAATGCCCATTAGAAATTTTTAAATGTGAAGCAAAACATTTCTACAGCCACATTTGGCCATTGGGCTGGCAATTAGGGACCGCTGTTTTGAACACAACACCCTCCATTTTGTTTTCAACTAGTGTATATTCACTGTGACTTCACACCTTTGCTCTTGCTATTCTTTCCATGTGGAGTGCCTGCTCCTAAAAATTGAAATGTAATTTTACTCTGTGAAGTCTCCTCTGGCCTCATTAGGCAAAACTGATTTTTTTCTCTGTACTTATAAATGCCCATATTATATGGAATTACTGGTACATTAATTGTTCTCTATTCCCATTTAAAGTGAGAGAACTGAGCTTTAGTCATCTTGGTAATAGTACTCAGATTCAAAGAGCAGGTGCTCAACAAAATGTTTAATGAATGGATGAGAGTAAGAGTTAAATAGCTGTGTAAGTACTCCTCTGTGCAGACAGTCTCAACTACGCTGGTGTCTTTGTAGACACCAGCAATTTTGAACACTCACATTTCTCTCCCATTTCCAGACATCTTGAATCCCCCAAAGGGGCTTTGGGCATTCAAGGCATTGTAACAATTGATCCTAAAAAAAAGGAAACACAGAACTGTTAGTGTGAGCTCTGCTTGCAAAGAAATAATCCCACTGGTATATTTCTTTTACCATTTTATTTTTTAATTCCCTTTTTCTAGATGAAAAATATATAATTTAAGGTTTACTTTGATATCCTGATTTTGCCAGTCAGGAGTATATCCCTTCTCAGGGTGAAGGCTGGTTGCCTTTGGCTTCCCCATCCCTCCAGAGGCTATGTGTTTCTTTTACCCAGACTCAGGAGAATTACAAGGCCCCTATGCCACCAGTGGAATGTGTAATGGCAGAACAATGAGACTGACTGATCTTACCAAACAGTCCCAGCTTGCATGGCAGAAGATACTGTGAGGGCTTTGTTGATGTCATTAGTGAAGACAGCTGCTACGAGTCCAAACTCTGAGTTATTGGCCCTTTCAATAACTTCATCCATGGTCTTAAACCTCAGAATTTCCTGAACAGGGCCAAAGATCTGCAAAAAACAGTGCAACCCAATATGGTCACTTTGGCATCTTGTACGTGCTCTCTACATTTCAAAGTCAGTTTATTCTGCCTTCTTATTTAAATGACATTTAAGTTTAGTGGCACAAAACTAAATATCCAACTTTCCCATAATAAGATTACATAAGACTCTACCGTTAGAATTGAACACCCCTGTCCTCCACCTCTCTCTCATCACTTGACTTCACTGTGTGACTAAAATGCAGCTTTCTCCGTGAGCCCAGACACTGCTCCAGAGTGAAGAACTACTGCTCTGGATTGTTGGGTCACCTGCATCTGGTCCCTCTATGGCACAAACATGAGGATGCTTGGATGCCTTCTCTTTCTTGGTAATGGCCCAGGGGCAAAGTGGACTATTGGGGAAACTGGACTATTGGGGAAACTGAACTGTTGCTAGTGTAATCTTGTGGCCAAACATTAGCTATTACAACTGTTCTGTTAGCTAATAATAGTTGTAATCATGTCACCTGGACTCCATCTACTTGCTTGCTTTTTGTTTAACATATTTTGAAAGTAGGGTTTTCATAGCCATGTTTATTGCCCTTACAGAGTGTATATAAAATATAAAGAGCTAAAACTCTAATCATCTACTGGAAGTGCCCTGGAAACCATCCCAAGGATGGTATGTCTTTTGTTAGAACCCCAAACTATACCTCCTCC
The DNA here is from genome assembly GCF_014898055.3 of Talpa occidentalis. Lineage (NCBI taxonomy): Eukaryota > Metazoa > Chordata > Mammalia > Eulipotyphla > Talpidae > Talpa > Talpa occidentalis. Next base: position 24,384,105 of record NW_023601104.1, read on the forward strand.
TTGGCAATCCGCATGTCATCAGTGACGTTGGAAAACACTGTGGGCTCAATGAAAAATCCCTTTCGACCCAGTCCTTTGCCTCCACACTCCAGCTTGGCACCCTCAGCCACTCCACTCTGGATGAGCTCCAGGATCTTGTTGTACTGTTTCTTATCAATCTATAGAAGAAATTACCTAATGACTTCATTGTAAAATCTTTTATGAAAACGGAAATAAGCATGTTTTCAAGAATCTTTCATCTTTGATTTTTTTTCAAATCATCTGGAATTGCTGTTAACCATTACTGACACATGAAAAATCTCAATTTTGTATGATTCAAACTAATATACTAAGAATTCCAATAAACATCTTGCTCTAATGATACTGCTGAAGCAGAAGTGCCAGTTGAAGATTTAGGCAATGTTTCTGCATTTTGAGCCACGAAGACAGAGTGAAGCATAAGGAGGCGGCAGAAAAACAGAGCTACTACTATGCTTGCCAGGATTAAGTGAAGAAAGGAATGATGATGATTTCCCTACCTGGGGTCCTTGCTCAGTGGTAGGGTCAAAAGGACTCCCCACTATGCGTCTCTTGGCCCGCTCCACGCTCCGTCTCACAAACTCCTCGTAGATGGACTCCTCCACAAAGATGCGAGACCCCGCGGTGCAGCACTGGCCTTGGTTGAAGAACACACCTTGGTGAGCCTGCTCCACAGCATAGTCCACTGCAAGAGGAAATAGCCACATTCTCAACACTGCTGCACCGCAGAGCAGCCTGTCAACAGAGCCTCCAAAACCTTCCCTCTCCAAAACCTCAGGTATGTCATGCTTCCCACAGAGCATGCCATGAGTAGCTTAGTGAAAAACACCAAGTTGAGAATGCAACTTAGTTCTCGTTCTAACTAGACCCCCACATGACTTGCTATGCGAACCTGGACAACTTCACTTCTTGGTGTCTCTTTCTTCTTCTGTAAAAAGGGATTGGACCATGTCACCTGTAACAGAAGTCTCAAACCCCAATATGCCAAGGGGCTGGAGATAATGTGATGGTATGAATCAAGCAGTAAAAGGATGTGGTGAGACTTAGAATGCCACTATGTTTGGCTGTTGTGATGCAGAATATAAGCCAATGGCAAGTATTTACAATTTTTGAAAAAAGAAATCAGTACTTTTAATGTGCAGTTTTGTTTTTTTAAAGTACAGTTTAATATTAAGACAGGCAATCTAAATTTGGCCAGTGCAGTAGCAGTTTGCAGCTCCTAAGGGCCTGGACCTATAGGGCTTCATAGCTGCATGTTTAGTTAGTATTTTGGTGAATTAAAGTCCATGGCTGGTGAGCCATGGACATCTCTGAAAACACTACCTTTCCTCTATATTTACATAGAGTTGCATAATAGCATATAATTCTTTCATTTTCCTCTTATTCTTCAAGATAGCACTAATGAATCCAATATATGCTAGTTGCTAAATGACTAAATGTCCTGCCAGTGGAGTGCCTACTCCTCAAGAGGAATTCAGATAGAAGGATTCTGATTCTCTTGACAGCTAAGATAAAGCTGAAGCTGAACTCTTTTGCAAATTCCAAGCTGAAGCCGAAATTCAGGCAATCTATTTTCTGATCTCTCCAGCATCGAAACTGGAAAAGCCACTCTGCCTGGCAGGATGTGAAGAAGAAAAAGGACGTTTGAAAGAGATTCTGGAATTTCATTCCCCGGAATGGCATCCTGCCTGGAGACACGGGATTCCCTAGGTCACTGCTCCAAGTCTCTGTGGAGCTCCACGGCTGAAGCATAACCACCTCCGATGCAAGTCTCTTCACACAGAACTACCCAAAGTGCACCGTCATCCTGACAGGAAGTCAGGGGAGCAACAGAAAGAGGTTGGCAAGAATAAACCCAGAAGGGGACGTGAACTTGGGAAAATGTTGGCTGGGCTAATAAAACGGAAGTTTAAAAAATGATCTGCAGAGGTGTAGGCCATTTCTCTTTTCACTATATGGCACAGACCAAGCCTTCTCATCTTTTAGCCTGTTCTACATCACTAAGCCAATATGACTCATCGGTATCTAGAAAACAAACTGTTCAGTTGTCAACTACTAAGTGCTGTTTTCCAAAATTAAACTATTTTCTCCTTAGGACAAAGGCTTCAGGTTTTTGTCTTTGCATGTCTTTTAGCTTCAAAGATCTTTTTCTTAGTATGCCATGAAAAGTGGAGATACAAACGAGAGCATCAAAAGGCAGGATGGCAGACATGGATGAGATCTGTGGTTGACTTACAATCAGCATCTGCAAAAATAATATTGGGACTTTTCCCTCCAAGTTCTAGAGTTACTCGCTTCAAATTACTTCTTCCAGCTGCTTCTTGGATAAGCTTTCCAACCTGAAAGAAAGGAAATGGAGACAAGGATTGCACACTGTGCAGCTGAGATGTTCAGTCGTCAAAGCCAGCTCTGGTAACGGTGGGCTGCAGCAATTAAGGATCATGCCAGGCAAACTCAGGAACAACTCCTGTGGTCAGCTTGTGTGGATAAGATGTAAGTGACTTTGGGTGCCCTATAATGTCTATGTTGAATCAATCTGGAAGACTTTTTTGTACTATGATGCTTGCAGAAGGAAGGAAAAGGAGTTTGAATCTAGAATCTTAATCATGGAAAGATTTTATTAAAGACAACTGGGAAGGTAAATGTGATTAGAGGATTTTCTCATCACTTCATGGTGGCTTTTAGCTTTGGACTCTGGCCTCCAGGAAAAAAAAAAATCAACTAGCTTCACTTGAAATAAACTCTTCGTGTATTCCAAAAATGCTAGGTATGACTCTAAGCACAGAACCTAGAGAAACTATAGACATTATACCTTTGCTGTGCCTCCAGAGAGCTGAAAATCTGTCTTTAGTTGTGCAATTCCTAGTTATTGAGAATCCAAGCAGAGCACAGGCTGAGTCTGGAGAAAGCATGTACTATTGTGTGGACTCACATTTACAATGAAATGGAAAGTGTCAAAATGGAAAGAGAGAAGCACCACCTGGAGACCTCTGCCAAGAAAGAACACATTCCCAGTGACGAGGAACATTGTCAGCTTTTTAGAGGTTGCCTCAGCTGACACCTTCCCCGAGTGGCCCACATCCACTGACTGATAATGGTCGTGAGAATAAAAGCCCTTTTGGCCAAAACAACATGCTCCACCACATTATGGTTCGACTTCTCCTCGTGCCCACTCCCCTCTAGCCAGGCTCCCTAATAAGTAATCCGCATACCATGCCATCTCAGAGACTGCTTCCAGAGGAAGCACTGCCAATTTCTCTGGAATTTCTTCCAGAGAAATGTACTGCCCTGTAATGGGTGCTGCTCTACTAGTGGCAGAGTTCAAATTATGGAAAATGTTGAGCTACCATATGGCCCAAATAGACAGTTTGCCCTTTTTTAAATTGAAGTAACATTATGTAAGCTCCAGGGGTTCTTCAACATGTGTAAATACTACACTGAATTCACTGCTGAAAGTTCTAACCTTCACGATACCATTGGCAGCTGTGTGCTTGTTGAGATGAAAAAATGCTACTTGTGCCTGGAACCCTACTGAGAGTTGATTTTTTTTTTTAAAAAAAGAGAAATTCTAAATTTACATTTCACTCCTTAGACCCTTTGTTGAGATCTTCAAATAGGACAAACTACTCGTTAGGCAGTATAGAGCCCTAATTAAAAGACTCCAGAACCTATATTTTTTACTGATTCTGTCACTTACCAATTGTTTCACCTGGAAAATTATTTAAACTTTCCTAAGCCTTGGTTCTTTTCTTTGTAAATAGGTTAGAAACAGTATCCACTTCATAATTTAATGCTCCTGAGGAGGGAGTGATTTAAGATATATGGCCCTGAGAAACCAGCCAGGCATACAGTCAGTGCCCACACAGTTAACCGCCCGCAGGTGTGAGAAGCTACAGCCCCCTTTGTCTGTGCTCAGTGCAGAGAAACGGAGGGGACTATAAGTGAGAGTGGGGGCTAATGCTAGACCTTCAAAAACAGAACCTCCCCAAACTGTCTATGAACACTAGCTGCTTCAGGGAGCCCCTCTGTCTTCTCCCCAGGCTTTGATATTACTCATTAACTTGATTAAATGATTTTTTACTTTTATTATTATTTTACCTTGAGGCAAAAACATTTAGAAAATATACTCTCGGGCCTCCCCAGTGGCACAGGCGGTTGAGCGCAGCGTTGTGAAGCTATGCAGCCTCTGCAGTGCCGGTTCGATCCCTGCTGGCTGCAGAGATACCCACATGGCGGGGCAGACCTCTTCTGTCTCGCCTGCTGCTCCCCTCCGCAGTGTATTTCAGTCCGTCTGCCTGTTGTGTTCCCCACTCTGTCTCTGGTGAGTCCTCTCACCCTCCTGCACATCTGGCCTGTTTACCCCAGTTCTTGTATAAATAAATCCTAAAATATATATATATATATATATATATATATATATACTCTCATTCTGAGGGGATCTAATCTTGGGGGGAAAAATAGTGACATCTTTAAAAGAAGTAGAATTAGAGTTTCTTAGTTTGCAGACAAATGTCACCTATGAAAGTATTAAGAAACAGGAACATCTGGCCCTAAAGATTAATGGGCAGAAGTGAGACCACCATATTGTCTTTTCCCTGCTGGGCCAAGTCTTCTCTCTTCTATCTCAAAATAAACTCTCTGGAGGATGGGCTAATAGAGGCCCAGGTCATAGACAAACATGTTCTCTCTCCTTCAAGAAGAAAATATGTATATACAAAGGAAAGGAGAACCTGGTCTGCTGTTCTGACAAGAAACCAGGAGTCAGGTGACAATTGTGACTGAAGTCTAAGACCTTAGAGCTTAGGCCTAGGGAGACACCCAGGCCTAAGGGCAATTTGGGCAACAGCAACCCTTCAATTTCATGCCAGCACGAGGGGGAGTCCAGGAGGCGGCCATAGTCTGTAACTGCCCTTTCTGAGGAATGTTAGAGTACTTGGCTCTAGTGCATTGGGAAATCATATTAATTGATGGAACTATCTTAAAGTCCAGGTTGATAAAGGACAAGTGCTTTCTCAAAGAGAATCACTGGAATTCAAGAACATTAGTACTGATTGTATTTTTAAAACTAACATTTAGTGAGTCTGTGTCAGACATTTAATGTATTGACTCATTTACGCTCAAAAATCTTACAAAGTAGGTGTTCTCTCATTTTAAAGATGATCAAACTCAAGAGCTAGAAGCTGATGGGTGTTACAGGTCACCTAGCAGAGACTGGCAGCACCCAGGGGACTTCCCAAGGCTCACTGTGCCTCTGCCCTTCCTCCCAGCATCCTGCCCTTTCTGCCTCCCTCTCTCTGTTTGCCAAGCACTTAGGTGTGACACAGACCTCCAAGCCTTATCTCTGATTCCAAAATGATTTTAAAGTGGGCAGGAACATCACCTTTGTAGACACAAATGATGATCACAAATCATCAGTTACAAAATTACATTCAGTCTTTAGATTCACATTTAAAAATAAGGAAAAGCAAGGGAAAATCATGGGTTTTACAGAGTAAGACAATTAAATGATCATTTGGGGTTTTAAGGAGAGTGCTTGTCTGCCTGGCATTATATGCTTGTCAGCTGTACTCCCTGGCATTTATCAAACTGCTTTATGGGTTGATGTTTTCTGCCACTAGGAATGTTGTCCAGTGGTTATTTTCATGGCTACAGTAACTACACAAAAATCTTGCTCAGTCTGTGATCCCCCAAAACAACCTAAGAGTAACTTTTTCTCTGCCAGTGCTTTGCCAACTTTTCATCAGAAACCAGATTTGTGCTAAACATTGCAAGGCAAATCTCAGATGAATAATGCCTTTCTTCTTCATCTTTGGAAGGTCAAGTTGCAGCCCAGCCTCAAGATAAAGCTGGATGTGTTAGACCATGCAGAAACCACTTCTATCTGCAGTGGACTCAGGAACAGGACATTCTGAAAAGCCCTGGTGTTCACCAATCTCCTTCATTTAACACATATTCATGGATCGTTACTGTGTGCCACGTGCAGTGTTGGACACAATCCCTTACTGGCAAGAGACTCACAGCTAAAACAACTCCCAGGTAAACCTAACAGGTGCTCTATAAAAGTAGCTTTGCAGCCCACTTAGAGAAGAATCTGGATCTTATTTAAGATTAGATCTAAGCAGATCACACTATGATTCTGCAATACTTTGTTCTATCTGAGTCACATCACTCTGTTCCTTACACCTAGAATTGGGCTAGGATGCAACATTAATTACAGGCCCAGGCATTCGATGCCTTCCCACGACACTCACAGTTTCCACGTCAGATCTTCCTTGGAAAGTCTATTACCACTCATGCATTCTCCTAAGTGAAGGGAGGTTAAATGACCCCAAACGGGACCCCATTACCATGAGGGGGAAAGAGGCAATGGTAAGAAGAACAGATGCACCTTTAAAGCAGGGATTCTTCATAGTAGCGTGTTAAAAACAAAGAGTCCAAATGTGAACTCAACTGTGACTGTTTTCAAAATATGACAGGTCCTGGGCAAACTAGCCTAAAATATTACCTGTAGAAAACCCATATAAAGGTTTTCAAAATAAAAACGATGGGGTTAGACAGCCTAGGAAAGAACATATTACAGACTTTGAACAAAAACCTGGGATGAAATGGCCCTTCTTAGATATAAAAGTAGACCTAAGCAGGCTTCCTTGGGGATGTGGGCCACACTGGTCCCATGGTGGCACAGACGTGGGAGTGCACCGTGAGCTCAGTGGGGCTGCAAAGATGCACAGGTCCTCCAAGTGATGAAGGTCAAGTCAATAGAGGTGAAGTAAGACAGTCAGTGAGATAGAAAAATGTTTGGTTTGAGAAATAAAATACTGTATGTGAATACAAATAGGCACAGATACCAAATTTTAAGTTCTTCATTTTTTTTTTTTTTTCCAATCAGAAGAGATTTTACAACATACTCTTATTCTGTTTCCTATGAGATTGCTGGCAACCTAATTGCAATCCTATTCAGGTTTATGGACAGTTTGGCCCACAGGAGTCAGAAGACCTAAGAACTACAAACTCTACTATGGCTTCTAACAAACATTCCATTTAGGAAAGCCACTTTCCTTGTTGGGCCTGTTTCTTCACCTGCCAAAGGAAGGCACAAACCAAGCACTTAATCTGCCCCTTAGTACTCTACGTAGTTGAAAGTGATGGAAAAAAAAACACACATAAGGTTCCTGGAGTCCTTGCTCATTCTGAGAGTCTGTAATTCTGCAATTTTTTTGCTTATGGAGCAGAAGTACTTTTTCATGAAAGTAATATACTGCACTGAATGGTAGAAAACCTGATCTTTCTTTTAGTTTCTCGCACAGAGCTCATTATGAAAGGGTAAGTGATAGCATTCCTATCATGTGAATTCTTAACTTTGTACACTCTGCTGAGTCTCTCAGCTGTATCTGTGTACCCCAACAGATAAGGGCGGGTAACTGAGGGCTCCCACACACATAATGGTACTGGGCTAATTCTCAGCAGGAATGTTGGCACGAATCAACTCTGACTCCCCTTCTTGTTTTGAATAGGCTTCAAGATTGATATCAGGAGTATCCCTGGAAGAGCCACAGTGTCCCAGAATCATGTTCTCAGCAATGTAGCAGGGTAAGGAAATGCAATTTGGTGCTTTGCGAGAAAAATAATTTGTTATACAGGACTAAAAAAGAAGGTGTCAGGCCTTCCCTCTTTATTCAAGGCATTTCTTTCAGAACAGAGTTTTTTGGATTGGCAAAATTTTCCTTTTTACTAATTAGTTAGTTATCCATATTAATATAGGTTCCTCCTCAGAGATATTTCTTTTCATTGATCAGTTAATTATACCTAGGAGTGGATTCATTCTCAGAGCTATGCCACTGTTTCATTGTTGTTGTTGTTGTTGTTTTTAATAGAAAAATCTCTACTAGAGATCTCAGGAAAATGGTTGAAGAAGCCTCCTTTTTGCAGTATATTTTTATTTCTTGTTTCTTATCTCCTGCCCTTTCTCGGTTTTCACTGTTGTGCTTACTGGTTCCAACTCTGGTGGAAACAGAAATGTCCCCCAAATATGTACAATTGGATATTTCCTGGCCTTCTGAAATATCCAAACATAAGAGGCCAAATCAATCTGTTCAGATTTCTATCAGAAATAGGACCAGAACCATTTAAATAGCTCCTTCAAGTGAAAACAGCAATTTCAAGTCTTTATTTGGGAAATTCAGATTATGAAACCCAATAGAGCCACTACATTCTCACCACTTTCCTACCTTCTCATCATCACACACCCATCGCTGGGGCCACATGAAACCACTTGCCCTTCCTGTAACTTGCCTTTGTGTCTACGTATAAGCTGACTCATCTGCCGTATAAGATGCCCCATTCTCTCTCATAACTCAGTTTTCCAGAGCTAACTTTGCCACCTCCTCCAAGAAGCGATCTTACTGGGCCTTCCCTCCCAAGCGGGGTTGATGTTCCTTCTCTGAGAGAGCCCATATAACTCTCTCACTATTTTTAAAAGGTCACAAGAACATTCTAATATGCCTCTAGGGTTAGAGACTAAAAAATCTTTAATGGCATTTATCTCATACTGGTTTCTAACCTTTTATCATTGGTTCTGTATTCCAACTATTTGACATTATCCCTTATTGAGCACATATTCTGTGCTGCTTGTTCTCACCATTATTTAATCTTATGATAATCCAGGGAGGCAAGACTTATTAGCTCATTTTATAGTTGGAGAAAAAGCCCACAACTGAGGTCAAGAAATGATGTGCTGACAGGCACCCACTGAGTGGCCTGCAAGAACTGGCCTCTGAAGGCCCACACCAAGCCTAGGGCACTTTTTGCTCCACTATAACTTCTCTTTTCCAGATGTTCTCCTAGGAATTAGGTCCCTTTTAGTATGCGAAGAATTCTAACAGTTAAAGATCCTATCTGCAACTAACAGAGAGTCCAGGTTGAATGTCCTTTTGTTATGTAAGTCCCCTTTCCTTTTTTGGATAAATGAAAAAAATTACAATTTTGTTTTGGTCTGCTTTGATAGAAAATAGTTTGGTGTATTCAGGTCAGAGATGCCTCATGTCCCAGTAAATAGGTGAACCAAAGGGAAGGGCATCTTAGAACCCTGTTCACACGTAGTCTGAGTTCTGAGGAGAGATACCGCCTGCAGAATAAGTCAAAGAAACTCAGTTAGCAGTACTCAAGTTTTGATTTAAGTAGTACAGATGGAAAGGAAAAAAAATTAGTAACTTAATACATACGTATCCAAAACCAAAACGTTGTCTTTTGGATTCAAAGGCTGGATGACTCACTAGTAGACACACAACCTTCAAAAGGGGCCTATGAGCTGTTTCAAAAAATAGACAAAAGTGTAGCAAGTCACTTCCCCCACCTACAAAGAAGGGTGAGGCTGCCCAGAGGAAAGAGCTGACCTGATTCATGGCTCCAGAGCAGAGAGGGTGTCTGTGTCGTGCACCATGACATTCATCTCACTTAGGAAATGAAAGAGGCACCCCGGCTGCGTAAATTAGAATCAGTGATAGTACAGCTGTTAGCTGCAAACATTTGTTTGGCATGAATCAATCTGGACTCTCCCGTAGTTTGCTTTGATGGTCTCTCTACTATCTTGTTGACTAATGATGAAATCATGGTTTGTTAATCTTACAGGATAAAGAAAACACCATACCAAGCAAAATGCGAACTATTTTCCCGTACTTTATTGAGGTTGTTTATTGACTCTGTGTTTATAAGAGGCTTTCATATTCACTTATTAAATATTTATATGCATTGCTCATATATTTCACTACAAAAGGAGAAATTAATCCTATTGTTAGTCTAAGTAACTTTGCTTTTTAACTGCCTTTTGCTAAAGTAAAATGGAAAGCAGCCACCTCAAATAATCTTATTACTGACTGTTCTCAGTCGTTTTGTGATGTACCAGCAGGTCCCCTTTTCTCTAATCACAATAGGAGCCACTGAAATCCACATGCTCCCTCTGGAAGAACCTACACACTATCTTAAATAATTTACAAACTTCAGAAAAGACAGATGAATAAAGAAATAAAAGATACAAGCTGGAAAGGGGTTTGGGAATCAAGACGTCACTTGGTTCACCTGTAAAACTTCTCTACTTGCACCATTAACATGGCCAATTATAAACTGGCTTTCCTATTATAGACAAATGCTTCTCAGGGCCTCTATTGTCTGTCCACGATATCACTCCAGAGAAGTACTAGAAGATACTCTGGGGGCCACGGGATTTGTTTCCCTCCAGGTGAATGTAAGCCTCTTCGGAGAGAGAAAAACATAGACTCAGGGCCACCTTCCCCCTCATTCTCTTTCCTAAATTCTCTCTTCTCTCTCTCTCCCATTGAACACATTGAAAATCTGCATCTTTGAAGATTACATATGCAGTTTTTAATGTTCTTTCTGTGAGGATAAGGAATGCCCTGTTCTATAAAGCTATAGAAGTCAAATGAGTGGAACTCTGGGAGGGGACAGACATAGATCAGTGGAATAAAACAGAATCTTGAAGAAATACTTGAAATACGAATATGGAGAAGTGATGCCTGAGAAACGCACAAAGGGAATTCCCTAGAAAAGGACAGATGGTGCTGGAATCATGATCATCTATATTTTTTCTAAAAAGGAAGAGCTTATTTCCCTACCTTACAACACAAACAAAAATTAAAATGGATCATAGGTCTGAAAGTTAAATACAAAACTACATTTCTAGAAGGAAACAGGAAAAAATCTTTGCGATGTTAATTTAGGTAAAGATTGCCTAGGCATGACAAAAAGGCCTGATCCATACAGAAAAATAATAATAAATTGAGGTCATCAAAATTAAGAATGCCTGTTCTTCAACAGACATTGTGAGAGTATTGAAAGAAAAGTTCAGATTAGGAGAAAAATATTGCAAAGGATTTATATTCAGAACTCACAAAGAATTTTCAAAATTGAACAATAAAAATAAATAAGAAATGGGTAAAGATTAAAATACACTTCACCAAAAGAGATATACAGTGGAACATATACAAATTAAAAGATGTTCTAAAGTAGAGAAGTGGAAATTAACACCACACTGAGATAGGGCTATATACCTTATTGACTGGCCAAAATCAGTAAGACTGACCATACCAAATGCTGGTGAGGACATGAAGGAGCTGAAGTTTGACACATTGCTGGGCGGAATGTAAAATGGTATAAGTACTTTGGAAATCAGTTTGGGAGTTTCTTAACCTACCATAAAATAGCTATTCCATTCCTAGGTGCATATGTCTTGACATACTGATGAATATGAAGTCTATATATACATGAAATGTTCACATCATCTTTTATTTGTAGCCATCCCAAACTGGAAACAACCTAAATATCCACCAATAAGTGAAATGGATAAACAAATTGTAACATATACACGAAATAATACTCAGCAAAAAGAAGTAATGGAGTATTTGCAATATATGTGGATCTCAAAATACCCGTGCTTAGTAAAAATAGCCAGACAAAAGAGTATATACTAAATGTTTCTCTTTATAGAAAATTCTAGAACATGCAAACAACCTACAGTGAGGAAAAGGAGATTAATGCCTGGGAATGTGGGGGTGGAGGTGGACGGAAAGATAAGAGAATTTGAAAAGGGGCAGTAGGAAACTTTTGAGGGTGATGGGTGTATTTACTATCTGAACCTTGGTGGAGGTTTTACAGGCAGATATACATATCTCAAATGGTACACTCTAAATAAGTGCAATTCATTATAAATCAATTATACCTCAATAAACCCTTTAATAAAATAGGTAAGCAATAAAAATGTTAGCATATTTGAACAACTATGCCATATATCTTTGTTGTCCTTTGTGGACCTTTGGTGGGGAAACTATATTGAATCTAATTTAAAATATGATTCAATGGTTTTAATTAAAGGTAAATGGATAAGAATAAATTAGGTTTTAAATTAGAGCTTGAAAGGGAAAAAGAACAGGAGGAAAAAATTTTAAAAAAGCAAAAGTGGGGCCTCTCCTGGTGTCGCAGCAGTTGAGCGCTGGGCTGTGAGGCTGCCCACAGCCTTTGCAGTTCCCATTCGCTCCCCGGCCGCTGGCGAGGGTCCCACAAAAAAAAAAAAAAAAGCAAAAGTGGTGAAAAGAACAGATCAGAATCCAATAAGAGAAATGATGTAGACCGTAAGTAAAAGGGAGCAACATTTGAAGTTCCAAGTATTAATAAGAATAAAGCATCAGACTCAACACAAAAGCTGACCAATTATCTACACAGAGGGGAGAATAAAATTATTGAGTTAGGATTCACTGTATAAACAAGGGAAGGGAGCTGATTTCTAACAGAAGAAATAGCATGCAGGGGTTGCACAATGGTCCCAGGGTGCATAATGGTGTGATGCCAGGGCAGTGGGGCTGTCTCAACCTGCGAGATCCTCTGGGGACCAGGTCTCGAACACAGAAGATACAGACAAGAGAAGGAGGAACGAGTTCATGAAGAATTTCAGTAATTTTACCCAGAATCAGTTCTGTGCACTGTATACTGGATGAACCCCAGGGTTTCTTTATTTGTAAAATAAGAAATGACTTAAAGGCATCTGTATCAGTGCCTGGAATACAGTCGAAAATCAAAATGGCCACTGGGTGGAAGAGATTATCAATCATCTCTTTTGCAGCTAGACAGCTACAGGAATGAGGGAGAATGTCTGACGTGGCATAGGCATAGCTATGTTTATGAGGTGCAGCTTATAGAAATACCTTATCACTTTATAGTTTACTGCATGAGCTACAGCTTTTTTTCTGAGAAATAAAGCAGTGCTCCGCTCAAATAGCCAGTAGTTCCCCTGCTTTCTGTCAGTGATTCTTGCAGATCACCAATACTAAATAGTTTTATAGCAAGTATGAACTTTAGGAATATTTGCAAACTTCTAATAAATGTTGGCGTTTTTCGTTGTTTTTGTTTCTTCGTTGAGAAATTCATGGGTACAGGGAATGCTCTGGATTACGTCCTTGCTTCACTAAACTAATTTAGAATTCATTTTTTCCCCTTCAGGCACTGGTTGCATAGAACTACGAACACAGCAGACAATGTGAGTGATACATGTCAGTTTATACAAACATTTTATTTTAGCACAAGTTAACAAATTCAGAGTCATAGTTTTGTTTTTGCTTTTGTTTTTCTGGGCCTGGGAACATGTTCTGGAGTATGATTCAAGTTATATGTAAACTCCTGGTTCTTGAATGTTAATGAATATATTAATCACTAGAAAAGCTTATTGCAATGAGAATTCCTGGACTACATTTCCAAATGTTCTAATTTAGAAGATCTTGGGTGGTTGCCCAGGAATATGCATTCAAACAAGTCCCTCCTCACACCCCTGTACTCTCCCCTCCCAGCACTGTGGGTGAGGTGACTTGAAGGACTACTGCAAACAAAGAAACTACAGTATACTTTTCTGCAAAGACATTTCTCCCTGTAACAGCAGTCAGTTCTGGCAAACTTAGGTTGGAGGAATGGCCCCCAGAATTATAATTCCACCATAGTGGAATCATAAATGAGTTCTTAATGGATACCAAGTGTCCTCCTCCAGCACTACTCTTTAAATTGAGTATAGTATTGCACTTACAAAGAAAAAGGATTCAAAATTAGTTTATCCAAACAAGCACCCGGGCAATATTCCCAAAAAGTGAAACAGAACAGCAAAAAAACAAAAACAAAAAAATAAACATTAGACAAAAATATTTGTAAAAAATTTATAAAGGCATAAAACAAAAGGAAAGTAAAACTGCCAGAAGAGAGCAGGAATTAATTTTTGAGAGTCATATTATTTGCAAATGGAAGTTTCAGATTCAAATAATATTTACTGAGTCCTTACAATGTGCCAAGCAACAGAACTCAAACTTTCAAATATCTTACTTCAATTAATCCACAAATAAACCTGTCAGGAGTTATCCACAGTCCCTCTTAATAGAGGAAGAAATGAGAGATCAGAAAGACTAAATAATTTGCCAAAGTCCAAACAGTCAGAAAGCTGGGATTTGATCCAAGATTGGTTGGATCCCTTCTATTATACCACACTTTCCCAAATATAAATTGTTTTATAAATTTCATTTTTAAAAATAAATAGAAAATACTGGTAGCTAATTTTACTGACACTTTACTAAGAACATGTCCCTGTGCTAAGCACCTTAAATATATTAGAATATTTCATCCCCACAATCCATGTAGGCACAATCATTCTTATAGACAAGAAATTTGAGGCCTGGACAGATTAAATAATAACTGTAAATAGATCCACACAACGATTATAGAGGTTTAAGTTATGTCTAACTTCTCTTACATGGATCTGACTTATTTAATCTTGATTGCTTTTAGCATGACTTGATGATTATATTTGGAATTTCTTACTGAAAAAAGTGGTGATTTCCTCTAGGTTTTAGAGATGCAAAGTACATTCTTGTGACATAGTGTTGTTTCAAGCTCTCATTTTAGTAAAACAATTTAGTCTTTTATTTTCCTTTAAGAGACTCTAAGTAAAGAATTTTAAGAATTTTCAGCAAAATATGTATCAGACTTCTTGAAAGTGCTGGTCCTTAATACCAGACATGGGAAATGATTCTGAGAACTGAACGATACCAGTATTTGTTGATTAACTGCCAATATCAAGCAACATATTACTCACAAAGGTCCCCACAGCTGGTGTTTCTTTCCTCCAAGTCCTTTTTGTACTACAGTTCCCATGCCATACATACAGTTTCATTTTCTCCAAAGAGAAAAGGAAGTTAGACTTAAATTTTCCTCACTTCTAATACTAACAAGTCAACTGTGAATTAAAGAGTAAAATTATCTTCTTAGTATTATCTTTAAATGAAGGAGCTTTACATTTAAATTTAAATACCTTGACGTAATCACATTACTTCTTAACACACAGATAAGTAAAAAGTAAATTAATCAAGACAATTAATTTCCAGCCTTGATCTTAGAAAGTATCTTAAAATAAAATTTTAAGCAGAATGGTATAGAATTCTTCTTCTCTCCCTCCATACTCCCATACCAGCACACTGTATTAATTACACATTGAGATTGAATATGCAACTGGAATAGATTGAATTGCACAAGTTCTTTAAGGTCTAGCTTAGTACTTGACATTTAGTAAGTACTTGATACATGTTTATGGAATTGACTTGAGATAGTTTGGGTTTAAAACTTCAAGTTCTATATCAGAGTGTTAGATATAAGTCCTATAAAACATCAAATGAGATCTAAGGAGGTTAAAGATGCAATTTTAAACAAAATTTCAGAGAAAAAAAAAAAGAACTGAGTTACAGCAGAGTTTATGACCTCTCAAAATAAGATACCTTTGACCAGGCTTTCAAGAAAACATATTCCACTGATAGGTTATCCTTCGTAAATACCCGCTTCGATAAGCCATTCCTCATTTTTAATGGCTTCACCCTCCTGTGAGATGGTTTACAGCCCCTTAGCCAGAGAGGCAGTTAGCACTGTGATTTGGAGTGTAGACTGGGTATGATTCTCAGAACTACAACTTATTAGCATGTGACCACTACCAGGTAATTTAACATCTCCCAGGTATGCTTTACCCACCTGTCCTGGGGTTGAAGTGATGATATAGTGAGATGATATATGCAAAGCACTTAGGAGGTACCAATTTCCCCTTATATCCAGAAACAGAAGTACCTATGAACCCTTTTGATTAATTGTGATATTGTTTGTTTTTTAAAGACTATTTTTTATTACAATGACATGTATTTCTAGGATGGAAGTTTTTCTGCTTATATTATCATTATTGATGTGTTTTGCTTACTGAGATAATATAGTAATTACAATTGGATCACATAATAGTACTATGTAAATTTCAAGAATCTACCATATTTTTAAAAAAGCACAAAAGATAGTTGATTTTTTAAAACAAGAAAAATATCAATGTACTATGAGGTATATAATGTGATAGTAAATTGTAGGAGGTAATAGCAAAAAGTAGAGGATGAGAAATGAAAGAATTCTGTTGTGTGCCTGTCATATTATAAATGACCATATCAATAATACACTAAATATCAACAACCCTACCAAAGTGGTTACAGAAAAGTGCATATTATAATATTCCATTTATGTGAAATTCTCAAATAGGCAAAATTAATAAAAAGGATCTGTGGTTTCCTGGGGCCAAGAGTGTTCAGACATAAGGTATGAGGTATCCTTGATTTGAGCAGTAGTTACATGAGTGTATTCATTAAATGGGTGCATTTTCTTATATTTTAATTATGCTTCTTAAAAGTCTTCAATTTTTTTTTTTAATCTTAAAAGGCAAAACAGAGATTTGCACCCAAGCAGCCTAGGTACAAGCACTATTTTCTTACTGATTTACTATATATCTTTTTTTGTCTGTCCTGAAAGATTTGGTCATTCATTTAACACAACAGTCCAATATTTGATACTGTGACTTCAAACAACAACAACAAAAAGGTGCTCAATATTTAGGCTGAAATAGTCTTAGGTAAAGATTTTACATGCCTAGAAATTAATTTATCTATTAGTACCAAAGACCTATATGATGGCCTAAGTGATAAACAAATAAGTGAAAAGATTTATACCATGTTTCCAGATGAGAGGTTAATGCTTAGAGAAAGCACTTTCCCCAGTTTAACAGAGATATGAAATGTATAGGCAATCAAAATGCCAATGAAAGTTTTGGGGAAGACAGTAAGGTGCTTTGAAACTGATCTGAAATTTTATCTGAAAAAATGGAGAACAGTCAAAAGGTTTTAAAAAAACAAATAAGGCACCTACCATATTGCAACCCACCTTATAAAACTTAGCAATTAAAGCATCTGGCAGGAGTGAAATAATAGACAAATATAATTTTGAGTCCTGAGACAGAAATATGTACCAATGAAAATTTATCATGTAATGTTATGTTCTATTCAAATAAGCTACAAAGAGAGAGATTGCTTAATAAATGGTGTCAAAATAAGTGAACACTCATTTATTAAAAAAATAATTTTAGGCATTTTCTTTCATTATACATGAAAATAAATTCCAACAAGATTTAAAATTTAAACAACAACAAGAAAACTATAAAGGTACTGAAAAAAAGGTTAAGAACCACTTGAATTAAGGTCAAGAATCTTGAAGGGTTTTTTTTAAAAGATTACAGGAAACCCAGAAGCCATTAAAAGAAAGACTGAAAGATATGCCTACACTTAAATATGAAACTTGAACATAGCAAATAATTCTATTTTAATAAAACTGGGAGCAAATTGGGAATCCTATAAAAAACAAAATTAACACACTTAATACATAAAGAAATCCTATAAATGAAATCACAGTTTTATTGGTAATAAACAAGTTAAAATATAAATACCCTTTTATTTTGCAATTTCATTTCTAAGATGTGCTTATCAGAATATCTGTATCTGAAATATACACGTATAGAGAGGGAAAAAATCTTTCTTGGATCTCAAAGACTTTATTTCAAGAATCTGCGTGATTTGGAAAAGAAATCTGAAGTGTACATGAATGGAGGATTAAATCAGTAAGTTATGACACTAATGCTGAGAGTATTCTACCCGGTTATTAAAAAATATGAAGACCACATAGAAGTACTGATATGTAAGTTATTATATCTCATTTTACATATTGTGATCTTATTATTAAAAAAACTATACCTCTGATATGATATCCAAAATCATAAACAGTGTTGAAAAGATATGTTACCACAATAAAAAAAAATACAATTAAAATATATACAGTAGACGCTTCTTAACTGATTTAATCAGGACCTACTTGTTAGTTAATTGAAAAATAGGTTAGAGCAGGGAAAGATATTTTAAATATTTCATTTTAATTTGAAAAATATGTACACTGATTCTGCAGCCTTTGGATATAGGGCCAAGGACTTTTCTTTAATTATGAGTCCACCTGTCCTTTCTGATTAAAGCATACCCCTAAAATTGTTTAAGATTGCCGGTTTCAATTTCTTTAAAGTGAAGACTTAAAAACATTTGCAAAGCAAGCCAGGTGCACACTCTATCTAGATTTATGTTTTTCCTCAACCTTTTACCATTGTCTTGTGCCCACTCCTAATTGACTGCAGCTTTTCTTAACATGTAGCCCTTAGCAAATCTTTTCAAAGCATTAGATTTAGTTTCAATAAGGAACAATAGTTGATAATTCCCTGTCACACTCACATCTTGATTTCTATATTTCATTAAACTACAAAACTACTATAACAAGTAAACTAGAATAAAAGGTTTGGAAACAAACAAGATGAACTCTTGACAAACAAAAACTAAAATAATCTCTAAATGTAAATTAACACTCAGCTTTCTTATACTTGCATGAATCTTTAACATGAGCAGAGTAGCTAAGTGTCATTGATTGTATCACCTGAGGTAATCAAGTCCCTGACCTGTGCTGTCCAATACCAGCCACACCCGTGGCCATGGAACACTGAAAAAGAGGCTAACCTGGATTGAGATATGCTTAAATGTAAAATATTTATCATATTTTAAAGACTTCGTATGAAAGAGAGGATGTAAAATATTATATGACTTTTATATTGATTGTAAATTGAAATGATATTTTAGAAATAAAGTAAGTATATTATTAAAATTAATTTTATTTGTATTTTTTAATGTGGCTAATAGTGAAATTTAGATTACAAATGTTGTTCTCAGTGTTCCAGACCAGCAAACATCCTTTGTTCACTGGTGATATTACCTGTGAGGTTCTACTCGATAAAAATCATTCAGACTCTACCTTTTCTCTTTCTGTTACCTGAATCAAATGTATTTTGAAGTAGTATTTCATGAGAAATCTCTCTAAACAGACTTGTACCTCTGTATCAGGGGTTGATAAACTATTGCCCATAGGCCAAATTTGACCTGTTGGCTATTATAATGTGGCCTGTGAACGAAGAACAGATTTTGTTGTTGCTTTATTGTTGTAAACAGTTGTGGTGGTTTTTTTTTTTTAAGGTTGGTTTAAAAAAAAGATTAGTATTTTGAGAAAAATTATATGAAGTGTGCTCAGTTATACATTACCTGTGCCCACCTTATGCTTATTACTTTATTTTATAAAGGTGTAGGTCAGTTGCAGTAGAGACTATATTGCCTGCAAAGTCTACAGTATTTCCTACCTTTTATTTTTTTTTTTTTAGCAAAAAAAGTGTGCTGACCCCTGCTATCATCCCTTATGGCTCATGGGGCATAGTTAGTTACCAATTTCATCTTTGGAGCTAATGAAATCATGAGACAGGAAAGCTCTTTTTCCATTTTAAACTCTAGCAAAGACTAGATTTCCAGCTTCTGCCATTATTGTTTGTGACTGAAAGAGTATCTAGAACCCCAGCTTCTGAGACAGTTTCTTCTGGGATAGTTTTATCTGTTTGTTCACTTTTGCTGCTGATATCTGTGTTTCTTTAATTTCAAAATACAATGAGGTACTGTTTTTCTGAGACCAGTTTTACCCAGATGGCATTACAAAACACTCAGAGATCTGTGGCACCAAATGGTCAGTGTGTTCCTTTTGATATTCAGCTGTGATGCCCATGCAGCCCTCTGAGGGCTTGGTACTCATGGCTCTTTCAGTGTCCGGCCTACAGGTGACATTCTCAGTTTGCTTTTAAGCCCTCAGGGCTGCTCCTCAATCCATGGTTTCTCAAGTACCTACCTCAGTCGACCCTGTGAATGCAATCTTGTCTATGCCAATGTGAGAAGCGATTGCTGCCCCAGCCGTTGGCCCGTATCCTGGCAAAATATTGATGACTCCCGGTGGAAAGCCAGCCTACCAAAACAGAATAGGAGGAAACATGGTTTGTGAAAGCTGAAGAAGCACGATAAATGGGATGTGCTCCAGTAGGCCCCAAACTGTAAGGGGAGTCTGAGCGACTCCTGAAGGTGGTTTCTCTTACCTCCTTGATGAGGGCTCCCATGTAAAGCGCGCTGAGCGGTGTTTGTTCTGCTGGTTTAATAACTACTGTATTGCCACAGCATAGAGCTGGAGCAATTTTCCAGGCAAACATCAGCAGGGGGAAGTTCCACTGAAAGAAAAAAAAATCTCAAAGGTTGATAAATGGAAAAATATTCCTCTACTACTTTGTTTTCAAGCTGTGACTTCTCAGATTTCTCAGACTAGTCCTCAACATAAATCTTGTCCACCACAAAGTATAGATGTTTGGATTTTTTAATTACTTCATTAAGAACTGAATAGGACTGACCTTGGAAATCTTTCCTTTTCTCTCTGTTCAGCAAATTACTGTATTTCAACTACCCACGAAAGGAAATCTCATGGTGAAAAGTGAGTCTTTGTTTTGTTTTTTTCAATGTTGTTATTTTATGTTTTTAAGACTTCAATTCCAGCAAAATCTTGTCTATGAAAATTTCTGCTCATATTTGGGAATTTTACACCAGGATTTCCATTCTGGTATGAAAGTTCTTCATTGTGGAAGAACTAGAGGAGAAAATCCCAGCTAAAAATTAAATTTAGGTCGCTCTGCCTTTCAAGGTAGCGCCTTTTCTCTGCATATATGTATCATTACACAATGCTTATGATTACAAAAAATAAAATGCATTACTGATGAGTATGTAAAAATTTTAATTTGTCTTCTTTCCTCTGCAAAATAAGCTGATGGAGACTAACCGATATATGTGAGTATCTGAATTTGGGGCCTAAAATGGTTTAAAATGATTTTAAAAGGATATTAGGATTGCATTGTCATAAGCAGAGGCATAAGCCTCAGTACTATCAGGTGTTGCTGATAATTTCATTAAGAAAGAAAACAGAAATTCTGGCCCTCTGGCTTCAGACCCTGACCACAATGAGTTTCTGCCTGAAGCATCTCAGCTGCCATCCTTGAAAGATTCTCACTGGCCCTGGCAAGCTTGCAAAAATATACAAGTGTCTTGCCTTCACCAAACACCCAATTTCTTTTCCCCTTAGTTGTTTATAAACTTGGGAGTCCACAGTGATGTTTTAATTCCATCTACAGTATATAAATCTTGGAGCGCAGTAATTGAGCCGGAGCTGGCTGACAAGCAGCTCTTGTCCTGTCAGTGAAAGCTGTAGCTCCCAGTATGGGAAGGGAAAGAAGAGCAGGTTTGAGTTCTTGCAATTAAGGTGACAGACTTCACCCCTGTTCTGATCCAACTACGATTTCCCTGGATGGTTAGGAGAAAAAGAACTTAACCTAAGCCTCTCATTTTCTGTTTTCATCCTCTAATAAATTTCATAGTAACTCAGAGCTTACAGATCATTTAAAAATATTAATGCCACTGAAAATATTTGGCCCCTAAAGCCAAAGATCCTCTTGAATTACTCTCCTATATAATGACAAGAAAAAGCTTCTCGTCTATACTGTAAGAGTTTAATCTGAGCCTCCCCTGAAATCTTTGCCAGAACGATTAGCTCTACAGTTAAAAGATTCAATGATGTTTTGTATAGTGCCAAGGCTGTGTATGAGAGGAAAAAAAAAATGTTTAATGTTCCAATCCAAACACTAAGCACTACATCTATTTCCCTTTACAAGACATACAACAGCCCGGCATGGTTTCAATTATGACCGTGACGTTAATTGTACTGCTGTGTCTTCTGTAGTCTTCTATCTAGATTCTTGTGAAAAGAAACAGTGGGAAAGAATGGGATTAAAAGACCATATAAAACAATATGCCTGGAAAGATGGTGAGTCACAGTTCTAAAAAATAAACAAGCAAATATAACAAAGCATTAATTTTCCATAAGCAGAATAGACATCCATAACCAAGGGCAGGTTATTAATACACTGGGCTTTGCTTTGCTTATTTTAATCATGAGAATTCCATGACTTGAGAACTCAACTCCTGGTAACGGAGCTGAAACCCTATTAACCTGTTCAAATAAGCATTTGCAGGGAGGCTGTTAAAGATATGTCAACAACATGAGCTCAGTTTTTTTCCCCCTCAGTAATGGAAAACACACATCACTGAGGCCCATGTTTTATGTATCTTTAAGAGAACTGGTTCAAATGAAAATAAATCAGAGGTTCGAGGAGATGCACTCACTGGGATGATCTGTCCACACACTCCAATGGGCTCGTGTCTTGTAAAGGTAAAATAGTCTCCATCTGAAAGAAATGAGTATGGTCATGCCCAGAAGATTCAGATTAGAAGGAAAAAATGCAGGAGAACTTTGATGACAGTAAAAAGCAGAAATTAAGTTGAAAAAACATCCTACTCAATCGACTGTCCATGAATGCTGATAGAAGAGCAATCACTTGGCATGAGGTATCTCCAGATAAAGTTCCTAAGCACCCCAAAAGAGCACTGAGCAGAGGACCCGAAGGCAAAGTGGGCAATAAGTTTATGGCAGGGAAAAGTTCTTTCGAGTTAGGGTGTAGACAGGGAGAGAAAGGAAACTGAAAAATGTTAAATACTAAACTTTATATTAAATACTGAAATGACACTTTATGAAGATCCATTATTTGACTAAAAAGCTGAGTTACCCAAAAAATTTAAATAACTTTCTGAGATACTTTTTAAAAGAAAACTAAAATGCTATTAGGTAAATTATAAATATTAGGCAACTGGAAAAAGTGAGGAGTAAAAAAAGGTCTATTTCACGTCTCATTGCAGATGTCAAAATGTACTTCCTGGGCACCAGCACTATTTCCAGAAGGCAAAAGTCCACTTCAAAGAAGGTTCCAACAACAACCCAAAGCCTCTGCCCTCGAACTAGTCAGTACTGGAAAAGGAGATCATTTATAGGAACAATAAACATTAGAATAATTACTCAAAAGGCCCAAACCAAATTCTTGAGCAAAATGCCATTAAGTTTATACAAATTACCTTAAATGGCTAATTGAAAGAACCAAAGAATGACTCATGTTCACATATAACTTGTAATTTCTGGTATTGGGCTATCTTTGATTTTGCCTCAATGGACAACTGTTTGGTCACTTCAGTGATACTTGTTTTCTCCGTCAAAAAGCATCCCCCAACAGAAAGGAGAGACCCTTAGTTAACATTCATGAAGACCAATAATAAGATGGAGACAAGAGGAGTGTGCGAGTTGGCGGAAGAGAAATGATGCAATTGTTTATGCTTGTCTCTGATGTATCTGGATCACTAATACTTATCACCCAGGATTGTTTTAATTAAATTAAAAATTTTACATTTAAAAATAACTGAAGGTCTTTCTCTCCCTCTCTCTCTCTTCTAGATATCTTATCTCTAGTTCCTCTTTCCAGAATGAACAGTTATCTGTAGCTGGTGCATCTTTTCTAAGAAGTTCTTCTCACATTTAAAAATATGTAGCATCCTTC
The DNA here is from genome assembly GCF_014898055.3 of Talpa occidentalis. Lineage (NCBI taxonomy): Eukaryota > Metazoa > Chordata > Mammalia > Eulipotyphla > Talpidae > Talpa > Talpa occidentalis. The sequence goes on from NW_023601104.1 coordinate 24,407,392, forward strand.
ACCATCTCGCCCCTTTAAATACAACTAGGATGCTATTCAGGTTCTTCTATATTTAGGAGTTTTCTCACCTTTTTCATATAAAGTAGCCATTTTTTAATGGTTGCATATTATCCCACTAGCTCAATAAATAACGGTGCGACTGTAAGCTCTCCTGAGGGACATAAAGATTGCTTTTAGTTTAGGCTATTCAAAATAATGCTGCAATGGCTATCAATGGAATTCTTGGTCAAAGTGCATGTGCATCTCACATTTTAATAAATATACCAAGTCACCTTTCAAAGAAGTTACATAATTCTAACTATTTTCCTACCCTTTAACACTTGGGTTTCTCAATCCTTGTAATTTCATTCAACCTGACAGGTAAAAATGATTTATGTTTAATGATAGTGTGGTGTCAGAAAAGTCATGACATATTTTTTCTGTTTTCTATTCAAAAATGGGTCATGACTTTTCCAGCAACCCAATATATTGGCAGTAAATATCTTTTCATGCTTACTGGCCATTTTTTCCCTACAGTTTTATATCCTTTGCCATTTTCATTTTTTAATCATTTGAAGAGCTCTGTACATACATATATATACATGCAGTTTTTCACCAATATGCTATTTGTCTCCAAACTTTGTTTAATGTATACTATTTAAATGGAAGGAATTAGACTGTAGGCAGGGTTCAGTAACTATACAAAGAATACTAGTTTTGTATATATCACCAGTAAAGCAACAAAAAATAACCAAAATGTGGAAACTGTCCATGTAACAATAAGTCTGAGTAATGTTTTAAAAATCAAGTATAGACAATGCAGGACAGTTTTCACAGATATTTTTTACAACAGTACAAGTTACCACCACTCTTCTTCAATTTATAAATCTTCAGAAAGGTTGTTGTGTGTTTTTTTTTTTAAGTAAATACTTTTCAATGTCTCTCATTGCTTTCTTTCAGAAGATATGAGTGTGGTGATGTCAGACTCTTTTCTTCCTGTCAAGATTTTTCACAAAAAGCAATAACACTGATAGGTAGCCTATAGAGTTTCATATGCAAAGAAATCCTCTCCAAATAAACTCTGTAATTTGGCTATGATGGAATCACAGACCACAGAACAGAGTGTAATGTCTAAATGGAGTGCAAAGCTGAGGGGGAAAAAAATGGGGAAGATGAATTGAAGAAGAACATAGGTGTTTATTTTAGCAGCACATGTGGGAAACTGGAATTGTTCAGAGAAAATTCACAAGGTACCTGCACAAGCACAGCACAATAATTCATATAGCATCACCCTCCCCCTACCTGAAATGCTTAAGAATTTAATTGTATTACTTATACAATTTTGAAAGCTACTGAAAAGGTGAGAGAAGAAAAATAAGATAGTTCAAAATCTTAAAAAAGTTGACCATGTGAGGAATTGAACTCTAATTGTGTCCCAAGAGAAAGTGAGTTACGGGGAATGAAAACTTTCTTGGATAAACTGTTCACAGATTTGAGAGTTAGCTAAAGACTGACATAAGGAAAAAGACTGAGGAATCTTCTGACCCTACATTTCCTCTAAGTATTAAATAAGAAAATAAAGGGTACTTTGGTACTTGACTTCTTCCCAAAAGAGAACTGAATGAGAAACAGATAAAGGGTACAACTCAGGTCCCACTCACTGCCCCAGTTTCTTCTTGGCTCAGTCTGTATTCCCATCTGGTTAGTGGAAGTTGTCTCTGCACACACACAGTCAGAGCTGAGGTGCCATACAAATAAGAAAATAAAAAAATATACCACTATTGCTTTTTATTTTAATTTTTTTTAATATTTTATTTATGCATACAAGAACTGGGTGTAGGCCAGAGGTGCAGGAGGTGAGAGGAATCACCAGAGAGAGTGGGAAGCAGAACAGGTGTATCTACTGAAATACACTGCTGAGGGGAGCGGCAGGTAAGGCAGGAGAGGTCTGCTGTGCTATGTGGGTTAGCTCCCTGGCCAGGGATCGAACTCTTGCTGCAGTGGCTGGTGACAGCTTGATAGCACTGAGACTAAACCCCTGTACCACCAGGGAGGCCCAGCTATTGCTATTTAAATAAATTTATTTTGGGCCTCCCTGGTGGTGCAGTGGGTTGAGCACCGCACTGTGAAGCTGTCCACACCCTCTGCAGTGCAGGTTCGATTCCCAGCTGGCCAGGGAAAAAACCACATGGCGCGGCAGACCTCTCCTGCCTCACCCGCTACTCCCCTCAGTAGTGTTTTCTGTCTGACTGCCTGTTCTGCTCCCTGCTCTGTCTCTGGTGAATTCTCTCACCCTCCATGCCTCTGACTATACCCCAGTTCTTGTGTAAATGTTACTGAATATATGTATACTGGGCCATTTCCAGAAATATATTTTTAAAGCGTTTGTCCCTAGAGATGAGTAACAGAATAAGCCTCTCCTGTTCTGTGAAATGTTCAGCCACTGTTAAATGTTCTTTGATGGGGGCTTGTCAAGTGGCATAGGCGAGATAGCAGTTATTTAGCTAATTAAAAGTTTCATTATTTGAGTAATTCCTCCAGGAAAAAAAAATACATATTAAAGAGGATTTCACAGTTCTATGAAAAAATTTTGACACAATTTTTATTCTCATAATATTATCTGAGATTAGTACAGTCTAAACTAGATAATGATTAGGCAATGCTTAGTTAATAATACCAGGAAAATCTGAAATGTGCCAGAAATTGAAGAGAAATTTATCAATACGGGCCTGAAGAAAAGGTTCCCAGTTATATATAATACTAGGAGTATTCAAGAACTGCAGCCAATTTTATAGACCTAGTAACTATAGAAATGACTCTATTTAATGCCATAAAAATATGCAACACAATTCAGTCAATGGAAGTTCATCTTCAACCTGTAATCTGTGTACAGAATTACCTATGGAGGAGCTAGTAGCCCTTTTGATGACCCCGGTATTAAACAATGAGACCAACTACACTGAACTATCTCATTATGGCCCCATACAGATTCCTGTGTATCCTGACACTGAACAGACCTCACTGAACATTTTACAGCTACAGTGATAATCTCTATAAATGTCTATACAAACACTGAGACTTTATGTTACTATACAGTTAAGCTAATACTATTCTTCCCAGGAGTCTGCTGGTAGCTTTTCAGAAGTTAGATCGCATGTCCCTGAGTCTGACATGAAGATATCTTAGCCCCACCATTACTTCATCATGTGGTCTTGAAAAAAAGGTTAGTTTATTCTCTGGACCTCAGTTTCTTTGTCTTTAAAATTAAGAGTATGGCCCTACAGAATCCTTGAGGTTCTTTTCAGCCTGAACCTTTTAAGAGAGATCACTGTGAAGCAGACAGCACCACCTCCTGTCACCACCAATTCAGGTTCCACTCATACCCCAGTTTCTTTTTAGGTGGGCAGAGCAAACCGCACCTCTATCTCATTCTGGTGAAAAACAAACTTCACCTTCTGCATCCTCTGTTGACAATACTAACCTAGAAGGAGCTGACTGAATGGAAAACATTTGGGTCTGAGTCACTTATCTTTGTACATTTTTAGCCTACTCTTTAAGAGGTAAAATGGGAAGGGAGTGAACTAGACAAATAATTTTATATTACCTGGGCAATTTTTTCCTAACCTCTTCTATATGCTGATATATTATAAGGTCACATAGAATTTATGTAGAATTTGGCTTTAAGCACGAACTGTATTTTCTCTGCTCAAACATCACAAAGTCGACACATTACAGAGAAAAATCCAAAGTAATGCAAATCAATTAACCTCAATTAATTAACCTTAATTAATCCATTTCTCCCTCAGTAAATTGAAACCAATAAAATCTGCTCTCTATCAAAAGAAGTCTGTGGACATGAGAGGAGCAGAGGATACTGAAATAGGTAAAAATAATCAAAATAGAGAAAATAATACTTCCCCTGCTGCTAGCACTGCTATGAGATTAGAGATAATATAAGGGGCACAAAGAAAGTGTTCAATAAATCATAGTAATGGTTACTATTTATCATCATAATTAGGAGTTTCCATAGTAGAAGGGTCAAAGCGTGGGATTTATGGCCAGAGAAAATGGCTCCATTGAGTATCATGACAGGAAATAATGGAGAGGGTTGTGAAGGGTACAACATCGAGACCCCTGTAAATTCAACTGATATCGCATGATTTTGCAATAACATCCAACTGTGGGCCTTGAGTGAGACAGAATAGAAAGGAGTGGGAGAGGGAGAAATAGCTGCCCAATGGCTAGCTCAAAAGAGGCCATGAAATAACCCTTTTCTTCTCTTCCCAGATATTCTAGAGGGAGGCTATCCTTCAGAGGGAGAAAAACAAAGCAGATCCTGGCTCTGTCTAGGTAATTATCCACTATATAGTCAAAGTGTTCTTTCCAAAATGCAATTTTGATCAAAGCACTCATCTATTTAAAATAATTCAATGACTCACCATTGCTGTGAAATTAATCTTGTAGCATGGTTTACTCAGGACCAGAGTCCCACTGTCTTTCTTATCTGGCTATACTTTCAGATCCACTACCACACTGTACTCTCCTCCCTTCATGCCTTGCACAGACTATTACCTCCACCTGTGATAGCTCTATCTCCATCTTCATTTACCTGCCCCTTAGGTATCATCTTGTACATCTTACCTCCTTTCCCAAGGAAGCCTTAGTACTAGGTGAGAGGTCTCTCTTATAGAGTCCCATCAAAATTCATGATTCCTTATCTAAATAAGCCACTCTACACTGCAATGCTTGTCTATTTGCTTGTTTTCCTTTTTGTTCTATGAGCATCTTACTTACTCACCTTGTATCCCCAGTGCTTAACACCTAGAATGTGAAATATAACAGGTGTTCCAAAAAAAAAATCTGTTGAATAAATGAATGTATGTAGAAATGAGTGAATACTGAGAAGCTAAAGCTGATGCCTAGCAGAGGAGGTGAGGAAAGTGCTCTTCCCATTATATGTAGATTCCTTGGCTTTCCTAAATGTGAAGTGAAGAGAAGACAGCATAATTTTAAGCACTTTTTTTCCCATTCTTATCAGATAGTTTCAGAGAAACTAAGCTGGCTGAGCATGTTGCATGATTAAGTGTAGCAAAGCATCCATATTAAAAACAAAACAAAACCTTTTAGGTTTAATTTTTATGGGTGACTAGACTAAACTGTACTTTTCATCCCTGATGCTCACTGTGAAAGCCACCCTCACCCATATCATCTAGGCAGAGAGTTCCACAGTTTGTTGTATCAAGGAGACCAAGCTCTAGATACAGTTGATCCTCAACTGTTGATCCACAATTTCCTTATCTGTAGTCCCCAAATCAATAGTTATTCAAGAAATGAATGAACAGAATAGGAAAACTCCAAGTTGCCTGAGGCTTATGTTCTCAGTTAAGATCAAACAAGGTGTTGCTCCGACTTCATATTTTGGTCCTCATACTATTAAAAAATCCTTACTATAAAAAGTATTATTTTTATGGTCAATTCAGTGCTCTGTTTTTCACATTTTTATGCTCATTGATGATTTCGCTGTTTAAGTGGCCCCCAGGCACAGCATTGAGTGCTACCTAGTGACCTTGTACCTAGTACAAGAAGGCAGTGATAAACCTCAGGGGAAAACGTACATTCAGTGAGCTTCATCTGGGCATGAGCTATAATGCTGTTAGCTGTGAGTTCAATGTTAATAAATCTACTATTCATTAAATAAGGCAACTTTTAGCAGAAACACATAAAACAAAGTCATGTTGTGATCAGTTGACAAAAATGTTGTGGCTAGAAGCTCACAGGGTTGTAACATTATAATTTTTTCTCTAAACAATGGTTCAGTATTTGCTAATTCAGTGTGTATAGAACATAACTACCATAAATAATAAGAACCTTCTGTATATTAATCTAAATATTTGCAAAGGATAAAATATTTTACCAGGGAGACTGGTCTCTTGTTCTTCCTGCCTGCTGAATTGGTCTCCATAAGAGTAAGGTCTATTAGGTCTTGGGTCTATAAGGTCTGTAAGGTTTAAATCTCAGGCTTGTTGCTTCACTAATCTGTGGACTGTTAAGACATTAAACCCTTCTTGTTCCATTTCTTACCTGTAAAATGGGTCTGACACCTTTTTAAATCTAACCTATCTCACAAAATCACAGAGATCCTCTCTCTGGTGCTACACAAATATAAAGTACATTACTCCTTTATAATTCCAAACATAAAAGCAGCGTGCACATAACGCAATAAAGAACTTATGGTTAAAGGTTAACAGCCTTCTTGTAGTCCAGATTTCATTGGGAAAAGCCAAGAATGCAGATGCAAAAATCAAGCCGATATTAAATTATGGAATTACAAATGACATATGAATACACGTGGGCTGATTGAACGAATTTGAGAATAAACAAATGAATAATAATTATGCCCCTTTCCCTGTAGTTTCCCTCTACCCAAGTTAGTCCAGCTAGATCCACTAAGCTCTGAACTAGCAAAAAGGCTTATGATGAGAATTCTCAGTAGCCTACAGAGAAGCCTGCCTGTATCTAAAGCTAGAACTGAGAAGAGAGCTGGCAAGTTCACATTTGCCTCCACCCTTCCCTCGTCTGTTTGAAGTCACCTAGCAAGAGTTCTTAGTCCCCAACTCAGTCTCTTAGGAGCTCTGCCTATTACAGCCTGAACCCCCAAAGACTCCCTCATTTTGGTGCCCCTGTAAGTGCACTTTAGGAAAAATTAGGAAAACAAAAATTACTTAACATAAGATAATTTCTCACTTTTTTTTCTTCACAAACTGAACACCAGTGTGTGAGTAAAAATAGGATAAACTACCACTGGAAGACCAATTGCCTCTATTGCCAGACACAGGACAGTTGCTGACAGTATTGCATCAAACATTATCAGAGACTTCAATAAATCTTTCTCTAATAAACCTGTATGTAGTCAGGGCCTTCTATCCAGAGGATGTTGAGGAAAAATATCAAGACATTGTTAGACCAAACAGAGATTTATGTATATAGTCTTCTGTTTTACCTTGTTCTTAAGATATTTGTACAAATAATTTAAAAGATTAAAATACCTGAAACATACTTATTGTTCTAATAGTGAAATAGTAGGTGAGACAGGAAACAAAAAACTGAGGTCTTTGATTTTGTTAACTTATCTCTATGCACTGGCCAACCTTAGAGGAGAGGCCAGCCTTAAAAGGCTCACACATGTCCCAATTTTGACAAAAATTTTAATTATCAGGCTCTCCAACAGTATTCACTCTCAGATTAAGACCTTTCCACCCACTAGCTTAGTTTGGTGATTTTCCCCTCCCCATCAAGAGACCACAGCACTGTCAGGCCAGGCCACATGAATAGTACCTAACTGTAATAGTACCTAACTGTAATAGTACCTACTATCCTGTAGAGATCTGTTTTGTGTGATTGGTTTTGTCTCCTAACCTGAATTAAAAAAAAAAAAAAAAAAAGTCAGGATGATTATTGTTTTCACTATAGGAAATACAGAAAACACAGAAAAATGTTTTTAAAAATCATCCATTATGTTACCACTATGAGACAGCAATTACTAACACTTTAAAGTATTTCCTTTTGAAGCAGTAGATCTTATGTTTCCAGAGGGCAAGGACCAGGTCTTAATTTTCTTGGAATCTGCCACCATGCCCTCACCGCATTGCTACCCCCTAACACAGCACAGCGCTAAGCACACAGCAGCTGACAAACACCTACCTGTCCTTGGCTGATGGAGGTACTGTTTGAAGTGGGTTGCCCCTGCACTTACATGTGGACTGTGTACAGATAGAAATAGGATGCTGTCAGAGCAGGGGCATAATTTGTCTGGTCTTTGTCCAGTCCCAGCTACTCTAAGTGTACTCATACCTGTGTTCTAGGTGACTGCCATTTGTGTCTGGTGGTGACCATGTGTTTCTGGTGGAGCCTCACGTTTCCCTTTTCAGCACACTCAGATCTTACATACCTACAGGGATGGTCATCCCGTGAATTTTATCAGCCCAGCCTGCATAATACCGAAGGGTTTTGATGACTCCCTGCAAATCCACGTAAAAAGCTTGCAGGAATGGTTTGCCACCATTTAGGGATTCCATGGTCTGTAGGAAAAGAAATGAAGAAAACTTTTCAGTGATACACTAAATAATGTCTGGAACAGAAGAAAAAAAAAACAGAGAGAATACTAATGAATTTGAAGCTGATGTGTACCTGGTCAACTCTGATTTCCCAGACAAAAAGATTTTTAGTACTACCCACTTGATTTCTAGTAAAAACCACAATGAAAACATATGTGTGTTCTTGTGTGTGTGCATTTCCAGTAACCACTATCCCCAATATATAAACACAACATTTCTTCAACTGATGATAAAGAAATGTCCAGCTTGTTAAATCAGCTTCTGTTATATTAATGATCAGAACTGCATGGGGAATTTTTGGAGTCCACACTAGTAATCTGAATCCAAAAAGAGAAGCAAACCATGGACTTTTATGCAACTGATGAGAATATAAAATGTTCTTCACAGCTGCCAAGACCCCTGCTGAGAAATGGAATATCCACGGTGCGCGGCGAGTTTATTTATTACCACCAAATAAACAAGATTCCCTCTAGGGAAGCTCATACTTTAACAACTTCAGGGCTGGGTTTTTTGTAAATATTTATTTTTACAATCATTATCTATTAAGAGTGAAGAATCTGGTCCATTTAATAAAAATAGGGATATTAAGCAGTTTGAGATTATAAATATTATTCCTAAACTGTAGTTAGTTAAGTCTGTGACAAAAAGAATTACAAATGAACACAATGAAATGAGGAAAGAATATTTTGACTTGAGAAATATTAAAAGTATTACAAAAGCTTAACAAGTGAAACATGTTTATAATTGCAAGTCCATCTCTATAAGGACATTTTATAACACACACTGGTATGAAAATTATTTTGGATGCTGACATAGGTAAAAGTGAAATATTATATTAATGAGCTGCTCTATTCAAGGACAATACTATTATTTACAATGAAGTTTATTCACTTACTATGAGTATAAGGTGGAATTATTTTTAAAATACCATATTATACATCACTGTATACTGGTTCACCTTTATTAAATTAATAAAATTACTTCCCAGTACTTTATGTAGAGTATTTGTATGTGCACGAGGTGGTCATTTCATTCTCCAGGCAGCGAGCACAAAGCCATGTTCTATACAGCAGAATGTGAAGCAGACTCAATAAACCAGACTCTGGGCCACCTAAACAGTCCCTAGGAGCTGTTGATGTCATCCAACTTCACCTGAGAATTACCAACCCTAGGCTGATTTTCTTCGATGCAATATCAACTTCAGATTTCTGGTCAGGAGCAGCCCTATATTCCAGAGTCTACCTCTGATAGCTTAGGGTTGTTTAAAAGTAGAAATCTGACTTAAGTGTGAGAGAAAAGGACATGATGAGACATGTCAGAAAGAAGGATGACACTGGATTTTATGACATGAAAAGACAACTGTAGAAATGAACCAAATTATCATCTAGCACATACTAGTAATCTAATGTTTAAATCATATACATATATATACACACATATATATGTATAAGAGAGAGAGAGAGAACCGAACTCAAACACTTATTGACCATCCATGTGCCTCTATCAACCACTGATGTGCCAGAAACTGTATGAGAATTACAAAACATAGAAGATATAATTTCCACTCTCAAAAGAAATCATAATCCAGTGAAGAGATACAGAATAAGCATTCCTCAAGGTAGTCTAAAGAATTCCACTTCACACAATATTGATAGGTAAGCCAGAAAAATAATGTTGAGACTCAAATAATTTTAAGAAACACCGAGTAGGGTTTTTCAGTCTTGTGAATATGTCTTGCGAATCTCCAGGAAGGAGCTCCTTCACCAGGAGACACCCTTTCCATAATATGCGTGAACACCTTACTGGAACAGTATTTCTTAGGCTACAGAGCAGAAAATGACAAATAAATAGAATGGATAGCTACAGTTCTAAATGATCTCCATAAAGGATTCATTTTTGTTTCTGAACTATGAATAGATCCTACCGGTGGGGGTGGTAGGAAGGAGGAACTTTGGTAGAAGTCACAGAGCAAGGGCACAGATGCTTTATTCTCCCGAAGCAAGGCCAGTAGTCACTTGTTTTCCTAAGTAGAGGGTAGGGTATAGGATTCACGGCTTGAATGCCCTGGCTGAACAAGGATACCCTACACATTAACTGACCAAAAGTACATCAGTAGGCAGAGATTCCTGGTGTACAGCACAAACATTCTCAAATTGTTCATTTTCAAAAATAACTGGCTTTTATGTTAAAAACAGGAGCAACAACAAAACCACTAGGAGAGAATTTCCTTCTGTGAGCAAATAATTGTTTTAGGAAAAGAAAGTTCCTACTGTCTCTCTTTTCTATTGGTTCTAGATAGTGATAGAATTAAAAAATGAAGCAGAAAAATAAGGCAGATCTATGCTACGCACTCTGCATCTGAAGGATTCTCTTTAGTCAAGGGGTGTAAACTCTGGGCAGGTAAAAACTATTCCTGTCTGATAATCAGAATCACTTGGGATTGGTTTTCTGCAAGCAGCATAGTAACTCTCCTGTGGTTTGACTGTTTTTTTGTTTTGTTTTGTTTCTTGAGGGTGAAGATGGAGGCTGTAAAGTAGAGCAGAAAGGTCCTTACCGGTCATAGGGACTTACGGTTTTGGTCTTCAAAATTCAGTAAGAAGAGATACTCAGCTCATCTTCTTTCCTATCTGAACCCCAAAGCCAAACATCTTTCCTTTCTCATTTGTAATATGCAATTATTCCCTGGTCTGCTGCACATCTCATTTTCAGAAAGATTTAGTGGTGTAAATTTCAGTGGAATGGTAAATTCAAAGTAAAAACATGATGTTTCCTTAGGCTACTTACTGCCAGAACTGTCCTGTCTCTCTCCACCAAGTCTGCAAGTTTATCCAACAGACGTCCTCTTTCTGAAGCATCTGTCCTTCTCCACACTGAACCAAGAGAGAAAGCCAGGCGGGCTGCCTGCACTGCTTTGTCTATATCTGCCTGTTAGAGAGGAAGAGGCACAAGTGAAGACATGGAACACTCTCAGTAAGGGAAGAATCACTTGTTTCCGTGAAAATGGTGGTGGTGTCTGGAGAGTGTAAGTTTGGTCTTTTGCTGTTTGATGGTAGTTATTTTATAGAGAGTCTTTTTCTAAAAAGGACATACCTTGTCTGCTTCTTGAACTTCACACACCTGTTCTCCTGTGGCCGGATTATAGACAGGGAACACTTTTCCACTCTCCGAGTTCTGCCACTCGTTGTTAATAAAAATCTAAGAGAGAAACAACAGAATGGGATTGGTGAGACAGGCGAGAGGAAGCCAGGTGAAGTGTGTGAAAGTATCATTGTGTTAATACTTGTTTGATGTGTTTGCTGGTACATAATTAAAATATAGAATTGGAAGAGTTGTAAGAGGTCCTTAAACAGTATGCATTGCAGCTCCACCACTGATTCAGAAATTTCCTCTATAATATTTTTATATCGATGCCATCCAAGGTTTAAATATAATTCTTACTTTAGTGAGCCTGTCAACCAGTGAGAGTTAAAAAAGGGCGGAAGAACAGAGTGTCTCACATACTTACAAAGTACTGAGACTAAGAAAAGTATTTAGAGACAGTCCAAACTCTGGCCAATATATACAGAGGGCTAAATTGTGGATCAGATGCTAAATCTGAAATCCTACTTTTTCTGTCAGAGGCATACATGACTTCACAAAGAAACTTGAGGAGTGCTAGAATAAGCTCCCACCAATTCATAGTCAGATGAACTAGTGAGTTAAACAACTAGTGAGTTAAACAAGCTATCATGTACATCCAAGTTAGTTTTCTTTCCCTTGGCTGGACAGACTACCTAGCTTAGTACAGGGAAAAGATCTAGAACTGTCAAATTGGTCTCTCTAGGGTTTAAGATCCTTGGTTTCCTTACCTAGGAAACAGTAAAATAAAGTATATTAAAGACTAATGGTTTAAGAAACTACTCAAGTCAATTTCTTAGGAGATTTGTAAAAAGATGAATTAAAGGAGAAGGAGAAATACAGGCAAGGAAATGCTTAAATTTTTATTGATATTAAGAGAGAAATTCAAACTAATATTTTTGGACTATGACGGCTCAAAGAATAAATAATACACAAAGGTATTTAACTCTATAAAATTTATCGCATGGCAATGAAAACTTATGAGCCAAAAAGAAAGAAGAAAAAAATTAAGAGGTTAGTGTCACGAAGGACTCACTTCCAGAGTATTATCAGGTTGAAGGAAGAAGGGGTCTTGACAATATTCCTTTTCTTTTCATTATGAATTAAACTTAACTTTTATGATACCATCACAGTTCAAGTGTACTGTTTTTTTGTTGAGCAGTTCTATTTGTAAGGACTGACTTTCGTAACTTTAATTACTGCTTAGAGTTCTTCCAAATATCAAAGGGGAAAAATACTTTTAATAGAAGAAAATGCTTTGTCTTCTATTATCATTTAGGTCTACTGATAATTTTATAAGTCTAAGGTATATTATAGGATTTTAGTTATCTTTTCCTATATCTTAAAACATTTTGCTATTTCATCATCTTAGGAATTACTTCATTATCCCTTGTAAATTATTTCCAACTGTGCTTTAAAAATTAAAATAATGGGGAGACAAAAAATTATAGAACTGCCTAGAAATTAATAAATACGTTACCACTATTTCATCATCCTTCAGTTTTCTTTTTGTTATCCAAGGTATTCCATCATTTTTCAAAAGGGTATATAAAAAGTTAAGTCTAGAAACACCATCTCTGCCATATCCTTTTTACCTTTCATTGAATACTGTTAAGAATTCAGAATTCTTCATTTCCATCCATAATGGGAAAGAAAATTAACAGAAAAAGGTATTTCACCTTTGTTAGATGAGTCAGAAGAAGAAGGCACTAGAGAGTCTACTGATAAGGGTGAAATTGACTATAATAACAAAATTTTGTACCATTAGTCTTCAGGATATGTGAATTTTCTCAAACTCAACAAACAGCAAACTATAATTTTTACAAAGATAAAAAAAGGAAATATGCTAGCCCTGTCAGTTATTCAATGGGAAGGAATTCACTTAATATTTTATGAGAAATACACAGATCATGCCATTTTGCTTATGATATTTGCAGGTAAGAATTTACTGATAAGATTCATAAATGGACAAATGCTAATGGTAGCTGCATACACAAAGGTGCTGGATGGACAGATATTACAAAGAGATAAGGTTCATTGGACTGATCAATCTAATTTTCATTGCTACATTTCATTGCTACATTTTCATTGCTAAATATGCATCAGTGCAGTTTACACTGAAACTAAAAATGAAAAGATTTTTGTAATTATAGAACAAAATGATGGTCATTCTCTTCATTACAAAATTATAAGCCTTCAAACTCCTCAATAGTATTGCACTGTGATCATGCACATACAAGAGATAACGATTAGCTCTACCCTATTGGAGATGTGTTTAAAATCTGGACTCACTATTTCTGATATGAATATAGCCTATCTCATAGACGATGGCTGATGATCAGTTAGTTGAACCCATTTCAGGTACATAGACCTCTAAAACCATGAAAATATATAAGAAGACTTTGGTTTGCTATGTTTAAATTATTTTGCTGTTTCACTCTCTTTTTATTCCTGATTCTATAAATTTATCATGCAACAACCTTAATTTTTTTAATACAGACAGTTCATCAGGTTCAGATAGTAAATGTAATGACTACTTTTCTTTATATACTAAAGGTTAAAATATTTGATATTTTTACTCTGTTTACTCTTGTAGACCTAGCTTTATAACATTTAAAATACATGTAATGACAATTTTGTTGGTACATGGGATAACAAATATCTCCACTATACTTGAAGGTTTTCAGCGTCTTATGGGCAATTTCAAGTTTTGAATGCTGACAAGAATGGTCTTCTCTGATCAGGGTTCCTTGGAGAAATAGTTTATTTCAGGACTGTGGCAAGGAAAGCATGGGATGACCCAAAATACTGTGGTGCCATAAATCAAATATATGCTCAAAAACTGATGGGGACATAGCAAGACACAGACGCCAACACAAAGGGATTCCCTGTTGCCAATACTAGGATCTTTTAAACAACACAATAAATAATGATCATAACAGCTTATTACCATTAGAATGAAAAAGGCATCCAAGAGTCTCTAATGATACAAATTTTAAAATGGATACATAAATGAGGGATAAGGAGAACCTCTTCTTCACGTAATTCCAACTAACAGATGTGATGGAATGATGAGATTAGACAATCACCATTTGTCAAGCCCCACAGTAATAACTGCTTCGGGCAAAAATCATCAATGAGTGGTATAATTAGTGAGCAAAAGTGTAATGAAAAATGGATGTTTATGTAGTCTCAAAGTATCTCCCCTCAAGATGCTTATTAATTACAAAAAGAAAAATAGTTACATTGGAAAAACTTGGCAGACAGCACCTTAATCAAGTGATCAAAGTTAACATCACCAGTAATAGGACAAATTGACATCATGTGCTCCTTACATGATGTGCAGAGAGGATCAGGCCTTCCCACATGATCACTTCTTTTTTTTTTTAAATTCTTTTTTTTAAGATTTTATTTATACAAGAACTGGGGTACAGGTCAGAGGCGCAGGAGGGTAAGAGAATTCACCAGAGACAGAGTGGGGAACAGAACAGGCAAACTGACTGAAATACACTGCTGAGGGGAGCAGCGGGTGAGACAGGAGAGGTCTGCCGCGCCATGAGGGTTTCTCCCTGGCCGGCCGGGAATCGAACCCTCACTGCAGAGGCTGTGGAAAGCTTCACAGCGCAGCGCTCAACCTGCTGTGCCACTGGAAGCAGTGATCATTTCTATTTTTACTCAAAGGCAAAACCTGAACTTAATCATGAGGAAATATCAGGCAAATCTAAATTAAAACCCATCCTATAAAATAACTGTCCTATACCTACTAATTTTTTTCAAGTGCCAAGGTAATAAAAATTACAAATTAAAAATCTGTTCTCAAAGAAACACTAATGAGATATAAAAATAAATGTATAAATCAAGGTTTGGTTCGAAAAAATATATGTTATTGAAACTACTGGTGGAAATTTGAATAAGAACTTTTGATAATGTATCAATACTCATTTCCTGACTTTTTTTTATTGATAATTACACTGAGGTTATAATTGTAAATATCTATATGGGTGAAGGGTAAATAGAAATTCTTTGAACATTTTGCAAATCTGAAATTATTTCAAAATAAAAAATTAAAAGTTTAAAGATAAGTGCCACTCTCTGGTGCTTACCTTTCATAATGTAAATGCCAGAAATGAGTTTGTTAAATCAAAGAATGAAGATCCAACATCTTTTTTTTCCACAAAAGTTTATCCTTAAATGTGAGTTTGTGGAAAATAAAATAATTCAAGCTCTATCTTATATAATATGGCCCAATGCTGCTAAAATTATTCATTTAAAATTCAAAAATTATTTCAACTAAAATACTTAACATGTGTCTGAGATTCTAGAAAATTCTGCACTTCGTTTTGCTGTATTTGTGAATAAAAGGGAAGATGTGAACTTTTGTACCCTGGAGCTCTTTGACAGTGTAAGATATCTGAGCGTAATTAAATTACTGGACCATTGCTCAGTTTTTTCCTTTGTGAAATATACAAATAACAACATAACATTGTGTAATTATGTGATGCTCTAATCATAAGCAAAAGAAATAGATGGTCCATAAAAGAAGGTCACGGTTTGCTTTAGCTTTCCAAGAGGATAGGATAGATTAACTCATAAACCTTTTTCCATGATTGTGAAGAGCTGTCTGCTGACATTTTATGGGTTGTTGTTGGTATCAAAAAGACATAATGGATATGGCAGGCAGTTAATTAATGTTAATTGGAATGGGATGTCTGTTGGGAGAGAACATGAATCATTGTCTAACACCTTTCTTGATAAGATTAGATGCGCAAAACCTTCCAAAACAAAATAAAGTCTGAAACACACTGAAGAATGAAGAAAATATTAGGGCAGTAAAATTTCCTTTTGTTATATTGTACTGAATATACACAAAAGAAAATAAGTAACATAAAATGTGAATTAGTATGCATTCTATTAGAGCGCATCATAAACACTATTCAAGCACTAGGAAGAATTATTATCACTGAAGCTGCTTGTCTGTTTTCTCCCTGATCCCATCATCCTGCCTGACCCACTTTGCCACTAAAGGTAACTATCATTGGAAGTTTGATTTAATTATTTTAAGACATTTTTCTTGCTTTAAAGAGCTAATTATTAGGTACAGGTTACTATGTGTATTTATTATATCAATCTTATGAAGTGCATTGTTCAGATCCTCTTGATCTTTATTAGCATTTTATCTACTTGTCCTGCCGACAACTGAGAAAGCTATATTGAAATATCCCATTTGATAGAGTTATTCATATATTTTAGGTTATTTTATTATTATTTTATTAAGTTATGTTATTCGTGAATAAGTATGTTAACTATTAGATTCTCTTATGTTACTTAAAAAAAAAAAACTGTCTTAAAGTTTTTTTTAGTAAATCTACCTAAGTTTTTCTTTAGTATTTTCCTGATATATATGTTCCCACACTTTTACTCTCAATTGTCTTTAATATTTTGATGTGTCTCTTTAACTGATGTATGGCTAGATTTTTATCTTATTTAATATGAAAATCTCTGTTTTAACTGGCAAAGTTAACATATCTATATTTATTGTGATTATATATTATATATTGTGATATTTGAATTTGACACTTTGGCCTTTTTTTATAACCTATTTACTCCTTTTTTTTCCCCCTCTATTCTTTTAGCCAATTAATGTTATTGCTGTTTCAGTTTACTCCTTTCATTGGTTTAAAAGCTGTACATTATATTTCTAATTTTTCATTGGCTATCCAGGATATCTTATTCATATTTAACAACTTGTGATGTAAAGTTTACCAGTACCTTAACATTCCTCCCAAACAATTACAAGACTCTTAGAACATGAAATCTAATTCACTCTTCTCCAGGGATTTATTTGTCATAAAATTATTTAATTTAGAAAATACTTCTCATAGTTGTTAAGATTTAAATTTTTTTATCCTCATGATTCCTTAGAATTTCACTTAGTAAAGATTTATTCCAATAAACCTTCCTGTATATGTATGTATTAGTATAGCCTCATTTTCAAGATACCCCCAGAAAGCTAACAATTTCTGGTAGACAATTATTTTCTTACAATACTTTGATGATATTATTCCAATATTTTCTATCTTGCAATATTGTTTATAAGAAATCTGCCATAAATCTCTGATGATCACTTCTGTGTTGTTGATTGGCCTTTTCTCTCTGGTTGTTTTTCAGATCTGATCTTTGGTGATCTTACGTTTTCATCATAGTAAGTCTCAGTACCAATTTTGTTTTCATTTATCTTAATATTTAAGCATTGGGCTTACAATGTCTGTGAATTTTGGTCTCTTATAAGTTCTGGAATATTCTGAATCTTTAACATTTTTTTAAATATCATTCTATTTTTTCCTTCTTTCTGTGGAATATTCCAAGTGCTACATCTTTTTAGTCCATCCTCAGTGTTTGTATTCATTCATATTTTCCATCTCCTTTTTTTCTCTGTGCTGTAGTTAAGTAATTTCTTCAGATCTATTACCCTGTATTCTTTATCTGCGTCTAATATACAAATTTGGTGCTTATTTTTTATTTCTAACAGATCTGCTTTGTTCTTTTTATAATCTGCCTAGTCATTTTGCTTTCATTTTTAAAGCTAATTTAATTTTAGAATGATTTTAAATTTATAAAAATTTGAACAGAGAATAAAACAAGTCCCATATATCCCTTATTTACCCCCTCCGTTTCTTCTATTTTTAATATCTGGCATTGGTGCAGTACATTTGTTAGCAGTGAGGGGCCAGTACTGATATTAACTAAAATCCATAATTTTCATCATAGTTTACGTTAGGAATCACTCTTGTGATGTATAATTCTATGGATTTTTTTTTAAGATTTATTTTTAACAAGAACCAGGGTACAGGCCAGATGTACGGGAGGGTGAGAGGACTCACTTACCAGAGATAGAGTAGGAAACAGAACAGGCAGACAGACCGAAATACACTGCTGAGGGGAGCAGCGGGCGAGACAGGAGAGGTCTGCCCCCACCATGTGGGTATCACAGCACTGTGCTCAACCGCCTGCGCCATCAGGGAGGCCCCCTAATTCTATGGATTTTTAAAAAATGCATGCTGCCATGTATCCACATTAGAGATAATACAGACAGTTTACTGCACTAAATATTGTAGGCAGCTCAAATTCATCCCTCTGCCCTCCTTTAAGCTGATCTTTTTACTGATTACATAATATTTCCTTTTCCAGAGTGTCAATTTGTTGGAATAATGCAGTTGGTAACCTTTTCAGACTGGTTTCTTTCACTTAAAAATCTGCATTTAAGGCTCCTTTATGATTTTTTCATGGCTTCTGCTCATATTTCTTAATGCTGAAGTATACTCCATTTAATGGATGGGCCAGGTTTGTTTATCCATTCATCTTTTAGAGGGCATTTTGGTTTCTTCCAATTTTAGGGAATTGTGAATAAAGTTGCTCTTAATAGTTGTGTGCAAGGTTTTGTGTGATCATAAATTTTCAGTTTTCAATCACTAGGAGAGTGATAGCTGGATCACAAACTAAGACAATTCCTTGTTTTATAGAAAACTGCAAAAGTGTCTTCCAAGGTGAGTGTACAATTTTGCATTCTCACCATCATGAATGAGCACTCCTGTTGCTTCACATCCCTGTCAGCATTTGGTATTGTCAGTTTTGGGGTTTAGCCATTCTAATAGCTATATAGGGGTATCTCATAATGTTTTAGTTTGAAATTCCCTAATGACATATTATGTTAAGAATTTCTTCATATACTTAACTGCTGTTGGTCTACCTTCTCTGGTGAGTATCTTAGATCTTTGGACTATTACTTGATTGAATTTTTGCTTTCCTTGCATTGAATTTTTATAATTCTTTCTATAAGTCCTTTTACCGATGTGTTTTGCAAATATATTCTCCCAATCTGTGGTTTGTATTTTTATCATCTTTATTTTACTATTTTATTTACTTATTTTTTCATTAACATAACAGTGTCTTTTGAAGATCAAGTTTTTCTTTTTAAGGAAGTCCAAAATATCAATTTTTAATTCATGATAATACCTCAGGTGTTGTACTAAAAAATTAATTTCCAGGGCCTCCCTGGTGGCACACAGGTTAAAGACACAGTGCTATCAAGCTATCGCCAGTCACTGAAACATGAATTCAATCCCCAGCCAGGGAGCTAACCTACATGGCACAGCAGACCTCTCCTGTCTCACCCACTGCTCCCCTCAGTAGTGTATTTCAGTACATCTGCCTGTTCTGCTCCTCGCTCTGAATCCTCTCACCCCCCACACCTCTGGCCTACACGCCAGTTCTTGTATGCATAAATAAATAAGTCAATTAAAAAATTAATTTTCAAACCCAAGGTTGCCTGTATTTCCTGCTATGTTATCTTCCAAAGGTTTAACAGTTTTGCATTTTAGCTTTAAGTCTATGATCCATAGGTATAAGGTTATCCATAGGTTAAAGGTATAAGGTTTGTATCTAGATTCATTTTTTTGCAAATGGATGACTAACTGTTCTAGCTCTAGTTATTTAAAATACTAACCTGTCTCTATTATTGCCTGTGCTCCTTTGTCAAGGATCATCTGGCTGTATTTATGTGGGTTTATTTCTGAGCTTTCTATTCTAGTCCATTGAGACTATGGTCTATTCTTTTGCCAACAGCACACTAACTTGAGCACTACAACTTCACAGTAAGTCTTGAAGTTGGGTACTTTCTCACAACTTCAACTAAAGTCCCACAACTAAGTTTTTCAAAACTGTGTTGGCTCTTTTGGGTCGTTTGCCTTTCCATGTCAACTTTAGATTTAATTTGTTGATATTTACAGATTAATTTACCAGGATTTGGCCCAGATTGAAGTGACTCTATGATCAATTTGGAAAGAAACACCATCATAATAATATTGAGTCTTCCATGTGGTTTATCTTATCCATTTATTTAGATATCCTTTTATTTATTTTACCAAAGTTTCAAAGTTTTCCTCATAAAGAGCTTGTATACATTTTGTTAGATTTATACTTAAATATTTCTCCTTTGTTGTAATAATATAAATGGTGTTGCTTTTATTTCAAATTTCAATTTTTCATTGCTGATATATAGGAAGTCAAATAACTCATATATTAATCCCATATCCTGCAATAATCACTTATTAGTTTCAGGAGGGGCCTTCTTTGTTGTTTTTCTAGGTTTGGGGATCAATTCTCAGGAATTCCCTACATAGACAACCATGTCATCTGTGAAAATAAAAGTTTTATTTCTTCTTTCTCAGTCTACATAATTTTCATTTCCTTTTCTTATCTTATTGTACTTTTAGTAAAGTTTTAGTAAAGGACTTTTAGTAAAGTTTGAATAGGGGTGACAAGAGGAAACCATCTTGTCCTGCTCCCACTCACAGAGGGAAAGTATCTAGTTTCTCATCATTAAGTACAATGTTAGCTATAGGGTTTTTTTTTTTTTTTTTGGTTTTTGTTGTTTTTTAAAGATTTATGTATTTATGCATACAAGAACTGGGGTGCAGGCCAGAGATGCTGGGGTGGGGGAGGTGAGAAGATTCATCAGGCAGACTGACCGAAATACACTGCTGAGGGGAGCAGGGGGCAACAGGAAAAGTCTGCTGCGCCATGTGGGTAGCTCCCTGGCCGTCTGGGGATTGAACTTGGGCTGCACAGGTTGCGGATAGCTTCACAGTGCTGTGCTTAACCTTTTGCGCCACCAGGGAGGCCCATTGTTTTATGTAAATATTCAACAAGTTCAGGAAGTTCCCCTCTATTCCTACTTTGCTGAGAGTTTTCAGCATAAAAGGACATTGGATTTTGTCAAATCCTATTTCTGTAAATATAGATTATTTTAAATAAATTTTCTTCATTAGCCTGTTATGTGACAGATTATAATAACTGATTTTTCAATACTGAACTAATATCTTGTATACCTGGAATAAATCCTCCTTGGTTGTGGTGCAGAATACTTTCAATACATCATTGGATTTTATTTGCTAGTATTACCTAGGATTTTTGCATTTATGTTAATGAGAGATAACTGGTTTGCAATTTTCCTTTCCTAAAATGTCTTCATTTGGTTTTGGTAGTAAAGAAATGCTGCATCATAAAATGAATAGGAAGAGTTCCTCTGCTTCTATTTTCTAGAAGGATTGTAGAGAATGTTTAGTAGAAGTCATCACTAAAACCATCTGGACTTGATACTTTCCTTTTATGAAAGGTTATTAATTACTGATTCAATTTCTTAAATATTAGCTTATCTAGCCTTAGTCAATACAATTGTCCATACTCAACTTTCATCAACTATTCCTTCCCTTTGTGTCTTTTATGGTCAATCTCCTCATCGCTTGGGTTCCAACACATCTTTTCAAGTCAATCTCCATATGTAAACTAAATGACTGTTCTTGAATCCAAACATCTGGAAACAAGAAGAAGGTCATATAGTACAGCTTGTGGCCATTTAAGGATCAAATCCTGGGTCAGGTGTAGCTTTAAAAAGAACCGAGGAGGGGCAGACAAGAGTGAATATCTCAGGAATAGGTTCCAATTTGATAGGTGTTGGGATTTTTAGGTTTTATTAATGTCTTTGGTTTTAGCATCAAGGTAATGTTGGTCTCAAAGAATGATATGGGAAGTATTTTCTACCATTTCAATTTTCTGTAAAGTTTGTGTAGGGTGGCATTATTTTTTCCATAAATATCTGGTATAATTTAAAAGCATGTGGGCCTGGAGATAACTTGCAAGAAAGTCTTTTTCAGTGAAAATTTTAATTTTTTTAATAAACACAGGGATTTTTAAATTATCTATTTTTTTCTTGTATGAGTTTTGGCAGAACATGACCTTCAAGAAAGTCCTATCAGTTATCAAATTTGTCGGCACAGAATAAGTTATTCACAGTATTCATTATCCTTTAAAAAAAAAAAAAGATTTATTTATTTATTTATTTATAAAAGAACCAGGGTACAGGCCAGATTCACAGGAGGGTGAGAGGATTCACAGAAACAGAGCGGGGAACACATCAGGCAGACTGACAAAATATACTGCTGAGGGGAGCAGCAAGCGAGGCAGGAGAGGTCTGCTGCGCCATGTGGGATTCTCGCCCACTGGCTGGGATTGAACTGGCGCTGCAGAGGCTGTGGACAGCTTCACAGTGTGGCGCTCAACTGCCTGCGCCACCAGGGGAGGCCCTCATTATCCTTTTAATGTCCATATTAGTAACAGTGATAGCCCTTCTCTCCTTTCTAAATCAATAATTTGTGCCTTCTTTTTCTTTTGTTAACCAATTTATCGATCTTTTCAAAGAACCAACTTACGGCTTCATTGGTTTTCTCCATTGTTTTCCCATTGTTTATTTCATTGATTCCTGTTACAGTCTTTTTCTTCTTCTTGCTTTTGATTTATATTGTTTTTCTTTTTCTAGTTTTCTAAGATAGAAACTCTGACTGCTTTCTAGTGTATATATTCAGAACTATAAAGTTTCTTTTAAACACTGCTTTTACTGCATTCCATAAATTTTTGATAAATTGTAGTTTCACTTAGTTCAAAACATTTTTAATTTCTCTTTTTACCCATGTGTTATTTAGATATGTGTTGTCTAATCTCCAAGTATTTTAGAATTTTCCAGCTATCTTTCTGCCATTCATTTCTAACTTTCTTCCACTGCTACTCTTTCAAATCCATTCAAGTGTATTTTATGGCCCAGAATGTATAGTCTGGTCTATCTTGGTGAATGGTCCATGTAAACGTGTATTCTGCTACTGCTGGAAGGAGATTTATTTTACTATTTCTAGAACTGCTATTGGAATTTGCTTCTTAAAAAAAAAAAAAAACAAAAAAAAAAAAAAAAAACAACCTTAACAGCTCCTGGATTCATTTTCAGATCAATGTTCCTTAAATTAATTAATCACTTTAATGGATGTAAGAATAGCTGCTCTATTTGCTTAATGTAATTATAATATTTAATTTAGTACCATGTAATAAGTCAAGCAAAAGAAAAGCAAAGCAAAGGTTAAAAACAAAAATAACATTGTCTTTCTTTTTAGACAACATGATTGTGTAGGATTTCTTAAGAAACCTACAAAAAATATTGATAGACATTTATCAATGTTGCTGAATATAAGATCAATGTACTATCAAGTCATTACAAAATGAAATTTAAGTATAAACATTTATTGATTCACAAAGATTAATACAAAGATCTAGCTGCGTTGTGACAGACGGACCCTTTAGCGTATGTAATTCACTTTAAAACCTGAAGTGGTAATCCTGAGTATTAACTTTGGGCAACAACTTTCATCTTTTTAAATTATTCAAATTTAAAAAGAATAGTTTTTAAAAGTCTAAAGAAGAATTATGGTTGTTATGGTTGCAATGCAACCACTTCATAAAATTGAGTGACTTACAAAACTCTCACATCCATCTTCTGTGAGGCTGACAGAACAAAAGAAGTGTGAGCTGGAATTAAGAGGGAAGAGAATAACTGAGCAGCAATTTTATTTCACAGGAAAAAACTACAAAATATTTATTAAAAGGTCTATTCTAATCAAGGAGTTATCTGTAGGTACTACTGAAAGTCCACGGAAGACATGTAATTCTGCTGCCCGGGGACTTATAATCATGTTTCAGAGACAAGATTACTTTCAGGAGAGTTAAATAACGTAAGACACTCTATGATTTAGTGCTACGATGAATGGTAGAGATAAGCACTGCAGGAGTTTGCTTCAGAGAGGGAGACATTGGTGTGGGCTGACATGTCATGAGAATATTTCAGGGAAACAAGAAATAATGAGGAAGTATGACCTGGGGTGGGGAATGGATAAAGTTGAAAAAAAGAGACTCCATCCCTAGTAAAATGATTCAGCTGGCCTGATCTTCTCTGACTTTCGCTCCTCTCTGAAGATTATTTGATACCCTGATTTAAGAAGTGTGACAGAGAAGAAAATCAAGTTTAGTTTCCAGCCTTCCTCCTGAAAGTCTCCTGGGCCCGACCAGTGGTGAGCAGCCCCGGGGTTCTCAGCACTAACCTCTACCCCACAACATTGTCTTCAGAGGAAGCAGGGTGCCTTTCAATGAGCAGCGCCCAGAAAATATGAAGAGCTATAGAATCTGAGTAAACAGGAGAAACTTATAAACCTAGACAGAGTCAGAGAAAGAAAGCAAGTGAAAAAATTTCATAAAATGTTATAAATTAATCACACTTAGCTGTGATTAAAAAGGAGTGAAAATACTAAAAATAGGAAGAAAAGACTTTAAAAGATCAGGAAAATTAATATTGAAAATACTGTAAGAAAAAACATTACTGCAAGACCAGTCAAAAACACACACTGTCTGGGACATGCAAATAAACTGATAACTATATACTTGTGTCATCTGAAGCCTGCTAGGTGCAGACATGTATCCACATTCTTGACTTAGGTCAATTTCTACCTTTTGCTAGTATCCCCCACAGTGGAGGAGGATTTATTCCGTAGGGGAAGCATGGTGTTCCTTGGGTAGTATAATCCTGATATTCATAATTATATGTACTTGGGTCAAAAGGTTCTTCAAAGTCAAGCAAAGAAACAAGTAAAGACAAGGAATCTCTGGCAATTCTTAGGGACTTTTTTCTTTTAAAAAATCTAGTCTAAACACAGCTGTCCTAGGGAGGATATGCCTCTTAAGATATGGGTTTCCATGGTCTCTTCCAATTAACACCCTACTTTTCCTCTTTCCTTCCTTTCTTATCTCCTTCAACAGTTTTTACTGAGTGCCTACTCTCTTCGAGGCATTGTGCTTGCTAATGTCTCCTTAGATTTCTATCCTTTCTTTTCCAGTCTGAGCACATTATGTCCTTCAGGCAAAATACATCTGCCTATTTCTAGTATAGAGTTTCAGGAGCACAAGAGGGCTAAAGGGGTTTCTGTGCCAGTCATCCCAAAGACAAAAAGCCACTACTTTCAAGTAGAACATCAAAACACATCTAAATAATTTTCTTTAAGAGAGAAAAACATATATCTACTATGACTGATTCATTCGTAGAAAACAGACTTGGCTAGAACAAGCTCAATTAAGTGTAATCAGGAAACTACCCTATCCTTCTGTCCTATGATTTTCATATCTGAGAATGTTGTTAACATCTGTTTTAAGAAAAATAACAAGAAACAGTCAACTAGTCTGAGAAGCCTTGAGAGTCACATTGAATTAGAGCATTTGTCCCTCTGTTGAAGCAACATGGCATTAAAACCAAATACACACCAATGTCAGTTGTGACATATTCCCAAATTGGAAGAAACTATATTTGCCATCAGTGTTGTGGTAAAAGGCAATGGGAATTGCTACTGGTAATGGTTAATGTTCATTTCTTCCTGTTCCACTTTCTATAAACAAGGTAATGCCTATACAAGCTCATTACTGTAAACTGAGCACATTTAAATTGGCAGTAAAACCAGAGTATTTACTCTAGTGCACATATAAAGTGCCTCATCCAATGTTTTGGAAATGTTTCAAGTTTTGAAACCAAGCAGCTGGCAGCTTTACAAGCCAAACCTTACACTTAAATCACTCACTCTAGAAAGTTTTTTGGTGTCCCGTGTCAGGTAGTACCACTCAGCAGACATTCAGTCCCCCACCCCTTGGATTCTTTTGCAATAAATTTGCATTCACAGGGCTCTTATAACTCTTCCAGCACCACAGACTCCAATGACTGCTGACTCAATGTATATATCCTGTGCATTTAATCTGACTTTCATTATGGCCACTTCGTAAAAACGCCACAGACTGGACAAGCGATGACACATACCAAGAACCTGGAATCCCTGCAAAGCCTCAGATTAGGTTTTTTTTTCCTCCTTCTTTATTAATAGTGACCATTTTGTGGCCTTGCTCTAAATCAGCAAAAGTATTTGACAGCAAATGTTCCTATCTATGGATTATATATAACCCATCCTAAGCACCAGATGAAAAAGGGATAACCCCGGAAAAGGAAGGGCGTGCTTCCATGTAAATCATGTTACAAATTGGACAACACCCAGAGAGTTCATTGTTCACCTTCAATTGTGAAAGCCATTCCCATTTACTATCCCCCTAGAATCGATGTTAATTAAGGCAGACTGAGACCATAAATCAGTCTGGTTGCTTTACAATGTAACTCAGCATTAAGCATATATATTTAAATTAAAGGTAACTGATTAACCACTAGAGTTTTCCAGAAGTTGCTGAGGCCATTTCTTTATAATGAAGACATGTCATCTTTCATTTCTGTGAAGTAAGGAAATAAAAGAAATATTATCTTCTAAAAAAGTAAATTAAGGCTAGTAAGAGTCTCCCAACACTGGTTATTGAGAGGAAAGGAGGAGCTGAAAAGAGAGAGGGAAGAAAAGAAAGGGAGGAGAGTTCATGTGAAAGGAGAGGCAGTGGCATCTTTTTGTCCTGTCTCTCCTAAAGTCATTAATTCTTCACTGAAGCATAATCATTTATTATGTACCTACTATACATCCGGCACTGTGCTAGGCACTAGGGGATAAGAAATAATAAAGAATCAGTCCCTGCCCTGGAAATAAGTGTTCAGCACCACAGTGGGAAAGACCCACATAGTAACACCTCCAAAAATATGACCTGGCAGCAACATTCAAAAGTATTTACTGAACGCCTACTAGGAACAGACTCCAAAGGTCATATATTTTATAGTATAATCTCATAAAACACTAGACAGGCGATTTGTGTGCTTCAGAGAAATCCAACCAAAGAAACAGACCTGCCGGAGAAGATCCTCCTGGGGAGAGAACTTGGACTTGATCAGAGAAAGCACTGGCTCTCTAAATCACAGTTCCAGAAACAACATCGTTTGATGATTAAGTCCTTCTTCAAAGGGTAGTTAGCAGAGCACATCTACACATGCGCAATGAGTAGTCCATGAATACTCCAACAACATGCAGAGGGGGGATCTAGAGAGAGGGATTTGTTTTAACCCAAAGTACATGGATGATACACAGTCAATAAATAATTCAAGTTATTAACATTATTAGGTGCCCACCATATACTAAGCATTTTCACCATTTTCACATTTATGACAATTATGAGATATAGATATTATTTTCCTTCCAGATGATTAAACCTTATGATGCAAATCCAAATTTGTACTGCTAAGTGGAGAGCTTTTCTATTTCTCTCAAAATTACTGGTTTCTGCATCTCTTCCCTGCTTAACTATAACTTTAAATTAAAGATCTATGCTCAATTAGGCCAAAGACAGCCAAGAGAATATAAATGGGACATTGACTATAAAGTCAGAATTGAAAAACCAAATAAATCAAAAGAATGAAGAAAGTTAACACTTGAGCGCTATTCTAGACAATTTACATTCTAGATCTTTACATGACTTAACTCATTTGATGCTCAAAATTCTTATATAAGGTAGGTACTATTATTATCACCATTTTATAGATGAGGAAACTGAAGCTCAGAGATGTAAAGGTCTTTGGTAAGGGTAGGAAGCTGTGGAGTTGGGACTCAAAACCTACAGTGTCTGGCACCCTCACCCCTCAGACTAAATACAAGTATTTGTAATAGACTAATGCCCTGGTGTGATTTCCTTCATGCTGCATAACCTTTAGGTGCCTGTTTCAAAATCAATTAATTAAACATTTTTCTTTCTCCATGTAGGTTCCTTCATCTTCTGAACCCCAAACAACCTTTCTAGTCTCATCTCTGGCCATTCTCACCGAGTATCTAAGTCAGCATAACATCCACAGCACAATACCATTTATGTAAATGGAAGAGAGACAAAATAACTCTGTATTTTCTCCTAATGTCCACATCGAAATCCAAATTGGAATGGGTGTATGAGAGGAGAAAAGAGAGGCTTAAATGGACCAATGTCTTATGACATGCCATCAATTACAAAGCATAATTTAAAACTTACAGATTTACGTTTCCCCTTGCACCTTCCTAAATTCCATACTAAAACCACACTGATTTCTAAATATGTTATAAACTTTTATGAGTAAGAATCTTTGAACACGCTGTTCTTCCCTCCTTTCTCTACCTGAAAAAACAATAGAAACTTAGCCATCCTTCAAAACTTAGTTCAAATACAACCTCTTGGTAAAATCTTCCCAAATCCCTTCAGGCAAAGCAAACTGCTGGTCTCTGACATCTGCCTACATACATGTTGTACTGTAATATTTTACCAGTGTCCCCTAACAAATGGTTTGCCCCTTGAGAACAAATACTAAGTCACTATGTCATCTTTATTTTGTATCTTCCTAGAAAAGGAACAGTGCAATAGTAGTTGTTCAATAACTATTTGACATGTATTGTCATTATTGTACTTCTTTCCAACAGAATCATAACAAAGTATGTTTTGAATTCCTGGGTGCAGGGTTCTTGGACTCTTAGGACCAGCATGAATCTCCACAGAATCATCTCATTGTTATTGCATGCTTTCTACTTTTTCTCCTCTGAATTGAGGATAACTGATTTTCTAAACCCTGGGATTATAACCGCAGAACTGAGGTTACCAGAGGGAGGGACGGAGTAGCAGTGGAGGGTGCAGGGGGTCTAAGGGACGGTGATGGAGGGTTATTGGTACTTTGGCGGTGGGCCTGGTGTGCTAATACACATTTCAAGACATGTGAACATATACTCCTAAAACATATACAGTATTGTAAACCAATGTTGTTTAAATAAAAATGAAAAAGACAATAGTTTCTATCTACAACACGACTTTGGACAGACACTGTACCCATCAAGACAAAGGAGTTATGTGCTTACCTAAAAAATGATTACTGTGAAATCCTTTAGAGTAAGGTGGCTCAAAAGGAACCACTTTTCTCTGGGTCACTGAACCCTAATGCTGGCGTTTCCTTTCGTGATCTGCAACCTGGAAGGCCAAAATGGAATTGCAGTCTCTTCATTTGACCACCACCAATTATGTAGTGTAGCCATTTTGCAGTTCATGATTTAAGATGACTATGCCCGTGGGCTGACGTATAAGGGGATATATTTTAATGATTTTATTTTCTTCTACAGGAGGAAGAACTGGAATGCTTGTGTTTAAATCTTGGCTTCACACTAAGGGACATTGGGCAAGTCTCCCAGCATCCCCAGTCCTCAGTGTCTTTGTCAATGAGACTACCAGATGTGGCAACCTAAGGTAGACTAATGTGCGGCGCTTCAATACAAATCTGTACAGAGCTTTGACAGACATTGATAATTGACCAAGACACTTTCCAGCTGAACTTTTGAATACTTTTTCAACATGGCACTTTAAAAATTGATTTCTTGAATGAAAGCTGTCAATTATTTATAAAGCTGCTAATGCCATCCTTAACAACTTCTCATTCTCTGTATAATAATCCTAGATACTAGATAAAGAACACATGTGGCCACCAGTGGGCGCTCAATAAAGAAGTTTATCAGAAGTTTATTAGACAAACTAGGTTTATCTTCCGCCTCCACTAAGCGCATATTAATGTGTCATAATGACTTGAATCACCTATCTGTGTGTCGGAAGTAGGGGCCATCCTCTGGTTTTAAACACACCTACCTCCTTTTCCAACAATGTCTACTGCTTGAACAGGCAACTAATGTACTAGAAAGAAAGCAACTGAAAAAAGTGAATTTTAGGTGGAATTTTAGGAATTTTAGGTGGAGTCCTACAACAGTTTAAAATCTATGTGAAGTCATCACCAAAAAGAATTGGGAACCTCCCAACTCCTAAAAAAAACTGTTTTGGTTTTCTCATTGTGAAACTATGCAGTATGGCAAGATTATACTTTATCAGCCAAGTCTTATTAAAACACTATTTAAAAATGCATTGGTGAAGAAGTATTTTTTTCTTGGTCTAAATATAGTAGAGGATGCTTTCGTTAGGAAGAGATAACAGAGATGAAAGGGACCTTAGATATAATCTACACAAATGAAAATGTTATATAACTTGTCAAAAGAAGCCCAATAACTTGCCCAGTGCCACATAACTTGTTATTGGCAAAATAAGGATGGAACCCCCAAATCCTGATCCCCATCCCAGCGCTTTTTCTCAATTTTTGCTGATGTCTTCTAGAAAACAGATGTGATGGCTGGCCAGGGAATATAAGCAATTCTCACTGCATCTCTTTCACAATGTCTCATAAAAATTATTCAATTTGAAGAATTTTGTTTGACTCCCCTTTTTCTGCAGCATAGTCAACACAGGTGACAGTAAAATAATTTTTCATTTCCTTTCTTGAAAGCAAAATGTGTTAGGAAAACAGAGGTGAGTTACATTCCTAATGGGATTCTGGTTAGAAATGAGGTCCTGGGACATTTTCTGTAGTCTCCCCAGGTGCAGAAGCAGGAATTCGGCCAGAGGCGAGACAGCACGCAAACTATTGTGATCCTCAGATAGGGAAAATTTTTCCGCATTTTATTAAAGGACATTTTTGTACTCTGCAACTATAGGCAATTTTTTGAGGGTCCTGAAAGGGGACTTCAAAAACCAATCCCTATCCTAGTAACTTGCCTCAGGAGGGCTGGTTTTAGATGAGCAGAGGAAAGAAGGAACTAGCCAACCTTGACTGATTTAGGAGCTGGTTACAATTTCACTGTATCAAAGTGATTCTTTTTTCATATGTTCTTTTCTCTATAGAATCTAGGTATCCAAGGTTGACTAAGAAAAGGGCATCAAATGCCAAAGTCTTTATAAAATCGCCACAGCTGTTTGGCTCAGTTACTTCTTCCAGCTAAGGGAATTAAAATAAAAATTCATAATGGCACTTTATTAGGGACACTCTACACAGGCATTTTAAAAAATGAGTAAGTACAATATCCTTCCATAAATATTTCATAGTGTCTTAGACTGGGCACCTGGGCAGGAAATGTTATATTATTTCCCCGTCTCAGAAATTGTATCCCCTTCCCAGTGCAATGCTTTTAAGAACTCTAACAAGGACAACACTCCACTACAATAGTATTTCCAGCAAACAGAAGGAAGTGTCCCTTCCCAAACCTGAAAGGAATAGATATCTCATAGTGTTCAAGAGGGGTGGTCTGGGACACAGATGGAGTACATGGTTGTGTATCTGGATTAAAATGATAAAGATCGTAAAGGTTGACTTTTTGAAAGCCAATTCACAGTGACTGGACTGGCTTATACAATTTTTTTCCCCAAAAGAGACCATCAGGATATAACAAGGTAACACGTAAGTCTGTTTTCCCCCAAGACAAGTGTAGCTGCTAGATTTAAACATAAGTGCCACATCTATATGTGTAAAACAAAGTAGAGAAATAAGGAAATTCTTTAAGGATTGATGTGATTCATCCTGCATGTATTTCTTTATAAAACAAACTAGAACAGAGGCACTAGAGTTGAAAGATCTTCATTTAAACACGTCTGCTTTTTACCACTTGAGTAATCCTGAGAGATCTATCTAAACTCTACATTTTGTTTCCTTCTCTGTAAAAACAGAAATAAGGAGCTATCTAATTTGCAGGCCTGTTGTATAAAAAATGGGGAGAAAATGTGACTGTGTCAAAGGGTTAACTAGCTAAAATGAAGTTTTTCCCTCATGAAGAAAGGTCCTCCCAGCTACACTGTGTGCCCCCCCCCCATCCTAGCATTTGCATTTAACATGTAGTCAGTGTTCAAAAGATATAACAAATCATGTTACTGGGGAAAGTACTGAAGATGGGATAAGGGATTCAGATTGGCTGTCAACAGGGATTCAATTCATCTAAAAGTTGCTTTCAGTTGTTTTATAAATCTCAGCAGTTGCTTGGATAAAGATTAAAAACAGTGAAGTTTAGTCATACAAGCCAATCCACATCACTTGGCCACTTTTGCAGCAAGAAGATAATCAAGGACCAACCAGGCTAACCACATTTCCCAGCCCACAGCCAAGTGGCTGTGCTACAGAGATACACTATAGAGAATGAGGTTGCCATGAATTTTCTAATTGGAGAATCCAACTCCCTGAGGAATTTT
Organism: Talpa occidentalis; assembly: GCF_014898055.3. Classification (NCBI taxonomy): domain Eukaryota; kingdom Metazoa; phylum Chordata; class Mammalia; order Eulipotyphla; family Talpidae; genus Talpa; species Talpa occidentalis. The sequence continues at coordinate 24,439,494 of NW_023601104.1, forward strand.
CAAAGCAGCAGGCATTAATAGGAGGTAGGTGTAAATAATTACCTATCCTCAGTGATTCTTGGACATAAAGCTGCCATGTTTTATTTCAGTAATAAAATGTTTTGTATTTTTTAATGGTAACTGCTTTAAATGGTTTTTATTCAACCCTGCAGTAGATTGTGCCTTGGAGACTTAAAATTTCCTCAGCTTGCCACAAAACAGATTTTGCTTCATCAAAAGAGAGTACCAGAAAGCAAATTAATAGACTCATCTATCTGTATGAAAAAGTTTAGTTACTTTTAATTAAGCAGTGCAAAGAAGAAGTTTGAAGACTTGTCATATGTTAGTTATCTCCCTTTACATGACTGTTGTTTTGTTTCTATTGATATATTTGAAAGAGATTTATGGACAATAAAGAACAGAGCAATATCATTCAACTACATAAAATTAAAGCTCTATTGTCCTATTACAAACAAAGTTGTATTGACGATCGTCTCAGTATGGCAGCTTGTGAAGTCAGTGGCCTTTCTGATTTAACTTTAATGAAAAAAATCCCCACAATATTTTACTTCGAATAAAGAGTCCATTTATGTACAGTAAAATAAAGAAACAAATGTTCAGATCATCTTTGTGAGGAAGTTAGAGCAAACCTGGTTTTGTTGACTTCCATTCTTCACTTCGCTTCACGCCAAAACATCTGGCTAAAAAAGTGAAAAAACACCCAAATGGCTTTGTATAGGAAAACACCTAGATGATTGATTGTATTTTTCACTTTAAAGTCAATGTTTTCATATTATAGAGACGTGGCCTTTGTTCAATAGGTGTAATCTTTTACTGGCAAAAGGCCTGGTTTTACAAAGCATGCTCTGACAAGGCCAAATTTATCAATTCTAATTTTAAATCAATGAAAACTTAAATCGTGGGTCCAATAGTGTATGTGCTGAACCACACTTAGCCTGAGTTCTAGGCTGAAAGGCAGGAAAAAGTTGAAAAGCCTTCACTAAGAAGAATGCAAGCTAGACTTTCAAAATGTGCAGATAGCAAGAGGTCAAAAGAAATGGAAAACCAGAGGCAATATTTTAAAACAACTTTAAAATATTACTCTGAAGTGACTGCCAGAGTGTTTTAAAATAAATGTCGTATGCCCAACCCACATGTTACACTAATGTGCAGTGATTACACAAATTATGTTAATGTTGTAAACAAAAATGTTGGGACATTAGCAGTTAGGTAGCAAAGATCAGCCCGGCTTCTAACATATCCAATCTAACCTCAAGGTCTGTTTCTGAAAGTGAAAGGACACTGATGAGCCCACAGAGACAAAAGGTCATTAGTTATGTTCCCCAGAGGACAGTTCAGTTTGGTCAGCCTTCAGGAGACAAGACTGGATCAGAATGAACTGGGAGGCGAGGTAAGGGATGTAGGGGGAGGGTGGCCTCTTTCTCAGAATAAGGCTACTTAGATTATTCACATTAAAGGGTTCTGGGGATATTTCCAGGGTCCTGAGATACAGATTAGGGAAGACAGAGTGTTCCATTTGATTCAAGATTCTAAGGGTTATAGCAGGATTGCTCGACAATAAATCAAACTTTTTGGTTTTCTTTAACCACATCAATGGACAAGGTGTCCTAACTAAAATCAAGTCCTTCCTCCCCAGTGCTCCCACAAGATTTCTTAAGAGCCAAATTCCTATAAAGATGATGATTGTAGATGGTGTGACCTAGGTGTGTCATTTAAACTTTCTGTGGCTCAATTTTGTTATCTGTAAAATAAGGTAATAAAATCACCTCATGCCTTGGTTATAAGGATTAATAAGGTATTGGATTACTGAAAGCCTGGCCTACCGTGCCTTCAAACTTCCGACTGATTCTGATTCTGAATGTAACAGTCAATTCAAAGCAATTTATTAGTGTTCTTAAAATGCTAGTCACTCTTATATTTGCTTAGTTATTCATTCTTGGCTCCACTGCTAGCTACTAAGACTCCTTTGCCAGTCAGATAGGGCAAAATCCAACACATTATCTAGTCCCCCAGAATTTGCTACCCTTTTTTGAATGCCATGAAGACAAGCTGGTTCAAAAATATTAGGGTTGCCTATATTAGGGTGAGAGATGTGCTTTGAGGAGAGGAAACTCAGCGAAAGGGATTTAGTACCCTCCTGTCAGTCTTGAGAAAGAGAAATTTAACATGATTTCTTTTTGTCTTCTGCTTGGAAACAAATGTTCCTTTGCCTATCTTCCCTAGGTTTAATTAGTCTTCTGTCCTTCTCAGAATTCAGCCTGTTCATTTGCAAATGGAAGACATCAGAAAGGCTAGTAAGTGTGGGTGTGGGTGTGTGTGGTGCCGGTGGGGGGAGGCTGAAGTGTTTATTTTCAAAGCCACAGGGGTCCCCATTTGAAAAAGCACCCAGCTTATCTCAATGTTTTTGTTTGTATGATTTTGAATTAAAAGGCTGAAGCAATTCATTTAGGAGATTAAGCTGTCTTTACAATGGGCCTAGTTGCCCTATTTATTCACTAGTATTACTAGGGTTAAAGAAAGTCTTTCTACTACGCTCTTATTCATTAGATGAGGGCAACAATTTTAAAGGGTTCCTTTGGTCTTTGATTTTACTGGTAATTAATTTTACATTAAAATGTTATTATTTCCTTGTCACAGATAAAAATCACAAACCATGGGTATAATAGTTAACGTGCCATCTTAGCAAATAAAAACATTCGCAGTTCAATATATTTTTCAGAAAAACAATGCATAAAATTTCTATGTAAGTAATCCCAAATAATTAGCAAATTATGTGGCATAAATTACATAAAAATATGTTATTTACTTAGATATTAAATTCAACTAAATGTGTCATAAATCTGGCAACACTGCCAGATTTTCATGAATATTGTAGATGACCTAAGTAAACTAAGTGAAAAGTAGGAAAAATTCCATTTCATTATTATTTATACTTAAACTTACACTCTGCAAAGCTCAAGTACTTCACCAGTCAGAATAATAATCCCCAGCCTATTTACAGATAAAGTGATACCTCAGGAAATCAACTGAATTTTGACTACAATATAAAGACCTAGGACTAACCACTAAAGCTTATTCCATTTATGGTAATTTTTCTCATTAAGAAAAAAAGTAAAACACCAAAGGGACAACTGGTATCTGCAGTTGAATTAGAAGTTAGTGTCACAATGACAATATCATCTTTTATTTATGTTACAAAGAAAACATTCTGCGCAGAGGGGTTGAAGCTCTTCAAATCAATAAATGAGAGCTTTTTCCACAGGAGACTAAACATTTGCTTGTGATTGTAAACAAAAAGCAAGCTGAATTCTATGCATAATCATCTTCATGTATCTGCCCCTATAAAAAAATAGTTAGAGGGATTACTGAATTTTGTCTTTTGATTAAAATTTTAAAAATTGCCTTTGACTCTAGTCTTAGCAAGTACTTTACAATATATTACATCTATTTTGTAATTAAATGATTAAATTCTTCCTCTTTTCTCTTGGCCATTACAAATGTGCACAAAAGTTCTGTGTGATGCCTCCCCTACTCCAGGAATTGCATTCTAATATTATCTGTAGTAATTCATTCCTAAATTCCTGCATTAATAAAATGTGATGATAAACTGGTAAGCCTAATTTTGCCCAGCTATTCACAGAGTCAATTTCATCACCTTAAAACCATAGCTAGTATTCAGGAAGAAAGGTTTTTGTTTTGTTTTGTGTTCTATTGTAGACTTCAAAGCACTTTTTCTTCCTTTTTTAAATATGCATTTTCTGAGAAAAAGGAAATAAAAGGAAAGGAGACATCAACTGAAAAGCCCAAATTTACCTTCAGTTATTTGATGAAGAAGCCCCTATTTGTGATTTAAATAAAGTATTTTTTTTAAATCTTACTAAAACTTATTTTGAAATAAACCTCATGTTGGAGGTAAGTCTTGTGAAGAAATGCCACTGAAAGCTGCCACTTGACCCGGAATTCCTCTACAAGAAAAACTAGCCATAACTACATGAGAGACCTATATGAGAAACTGCCGGAATGTCAACTTCATTTGCAGTGGCCCCATATGGCCTGATCATTCTCCCTGGCATGATAAATCACTGGCAGAATCCTTACCTTCCTACGTTTGATCTCTGCTCAGCAAGATGTGGTTTTGATGTGAAGAACTCCAGATCTCTTAGGTCAGAGACAAATAGCAGTGGCACTGACCTGCAAAGTGCTAAGTCTCTATTAGACTCAAGTGAAAAGCCTTAAGATTCTGACAACTTCCCTCTCTACAGAGTTTACCTGACCCACTGAGGTTTTCATGAGCTTAGGCTGACAGAAAAACTGCTGGAATGGTTTGGAGGAAATGTGCCAACAAACCTTTTCTTTTACCAATGTTACCAAGTACTGAAACCAAGTTTCCATAAGATTTAAAGAAAGAATTTGCTTGGGTAGCATTGCTCTAATTTCCAGTACTATAAGTCTTTAGCAAACACAAAACATTTCATTTCCAGTGGACACTTTCAATCACTCATTTACATAAGACAAATCATTAACAGACATCTTTTTGGTAATTAAAAGGACACCCTTGGGAAAATATTTTAAATGGTACTGTTTTGAGTACAAATTTTGGGTCTCAGAAATACTGCAACTAGATATATGATTTTGGTATTTTCCTTCTGACCCTCACAACCCTCATTCTTGGCCCAGGAAATTAAAGTGTTTTAAAGAGTCAGAATGGGGTAAAGATATCTTACAGCTCTTCCAATCCAGTTCTTTTTTTTTTAAGTGGGGTGTAGTAGTACTCTTGTATGCATTCTTTTTTTTTTTTTTTTAAGATTTATTTATTTATTTATACAAGCATTGGGTACAGTCAGAAGCGCGGGAGGGTGAGAGAATTCACTAGAGCCAGAGCGGGGAGCAGAGCAGGCAGAAGGACCGAAGTACACTGCTGAGGGGAGCAGCAGGCGGCAGGAGAGGTCTGCGCGCCATGTGGGACCCTCCTCTGGTGGCCGGGTTGCAGCCGGGGATCAAACCGGCACTGCAGAGGCTGCGGGCAGCTTCGCAACCCAGCGCTCAACCGCTGCGCCACAGGGGAGGCCCCCAATCCAATTCTTTTTATAAGTAGGTGGACTAGTAAATAATCATCTATTTCGACTTTATCATGTTATAAATGATAAAACTGCTGTCCACGTAATTTAAGTAACTTACGCAGTATCACAAAGCATTTTTACATTCCAGAGCAAGTACTCAATTAGTGATCAAATAGTTTGTTTTTTCATTAATTCAGTGAATATTTAGTGTGTGGCATCATGTATAAGGAACTGTTAAATGAGCATACATTAATGGCAGAGTTGGCACAGAAACACAGGTCTTCTAATTCCTGGTCTAATGCCTGTTCACTGCTGTGCAATGCACTCTCAGGCTGTTCTACTTCAAAGGAAGGGGTATGTGAGTGGGAGTAGAAGAGGGGCGTTTCCCCCCCTAAGGAATGTATGCATGTGAGTATGCTTTCCCTAAAGGATGAAAACTAATCATTTCAAAACACTTTATCCTGGATATCATTATGTCGATTAGTAACTCTGCAAATGGGATAAGTAATTTTCTTTTCTAGTATAAATCCATTTATTCATTCATTCAAACATAAAGATGTGACCGCTCTATTGTCAAGGCCACCATGATACCAGCTTCCACAAATACTTGAGTTCAGGAAATAAAACTAGTCTAGGCGTTTACGTAATACTTGGTTCCCGTGGTGTGACATTATCAAACACACAATTTACTTAATAGTAATATTAAGAATAAAGATCTGAGATAATTCTAAACAATCACGTTTGAGAATTTCTTGCAAGAGATTCTTCTGTTTTCAGAATTCATCTGTCAGTATAAAAATAACAGCAGAATCACTCCAAATCTGCAAGACTAAAGTTGGTGAAAAAGTGTTAGTTGGCTGAAATGATGAGGAGTTCGGAGAAAGCAGAAAGCATGCTATCATTTTAACAGCTGCATTATTTCAATAGCCCTCCCCTTTAAACCACTCACAATTAGAGACACCCATAAATAAACCCCTCCTTAGCTCTCTGTAGAACTACGTTAGTGACTCTAAAGTGTTCATTAGAAGCAAACCGTTTGGCTTCTTTTTAGCTAAATGTAGCTTACGTACCCATATTTGTGCATATATGTCTATACTAAATGTTGAGCAATAATCCTCCTCCTCAATTCAGATCATCAAGAGTTCCAAAAATCACTGTTTTGTGTACTTCACTTCTAAGCCTTCTCTTTTGCTCTGCTGGAATTCCTGGTAATGATACCAGAATGTGGGCAAACCTCATTAGTCTCCCTGCTGTTTACAAGACAGGATTTATGCTCAATGTGCTGAACACAATGACACACATCACGAAACGCTAGAACTACCACCCAGGCTCTAATCTGAGAAATTTTTCACTCAGTACAAATACCTATCAGCATGGAGAGACATGGAAGAGCAATTACAGCCAACACATGTAGTCTTTTAAGGAGTACACCAATAAATACCCATTTGTGGAGGTTAATTTAATGCAACCCAGGCTGTTATCTAGAATAGTATATGTCGCCAATACAATCCATTAAGTAATTACTAAATTCTCAGGAGGGCTCACAGAAGTCAAATGTGGTTATTCCAGGTTCACTGCTTCCAGTCTCCCTAAGGACCATTTAGGCCAACAGCTGGAATAGCTGACTACAAAGGCATGCCTAACCATAACTAACCATTTTATGAACACAGGTAAGTGAGTCTACCCAGGGAATGACAGACCCCAGGAGGGTCTGTCCTGAGACATACTAAGGGAAGAAAAAACAAGGCCAAGTGTGTAAGAATGAAAAAGGAGATGGAAAAGGTAAGAAGAGGAGGTAAGTCTGACTGGGAAGTAAAGGAGAAAGAGAAATGGGTTCTCCCTAAAAGTGAAGACAGAGAAATCTGGAGACTACAACATGTGGCTTAAAGGAGAAACCCCATCAGCAGAATCTTTAGATAGGATTTCTTAGTCATTTACAGCATAAGATGGTACATTCCATGATGAAATGCTACTGAAATTTGGATATTGCATTAATTTCTGGGGCCCACTCTCTATTTCTCTATTCTACAGCCCCACTGGGGTTACATGTACTAGATGGAAGTAGTAATAGTTTAGCCTTAGTGAAAAATGATTATTCATAAAAGGCAAGATAAAACATCTCTACCCATGTGTAAGGGCAGGAATGGACACAGTGCAGGTTTTCTGACCAGCAGACCGGGTAAAGGAGGAGTCAGAGTCCTCAGTGGCTTTTTGCAGGCTTTTAGTGGGGTTTACCAGGTACATGGCAGGCAGGGGTGCTGGGGGGCTGGGAGACTGGCAGTCCTCCCAGCCCCCAGCAAATCCTCACTCTGTCTGGGCTCTCTGGTGTTCTCTGCTTCTCTTCTTCTTGGCTTCTCTGCTTCTTTCTCAGCTTCTTCTCGGCTTCTGCTGCTGGCGTCCCTGTGACGCCACCCTTAAAAGCCCAGTCTTAGCCCAGGTGAATCCCATCTACCTATGCCCACACCCTACTCCAGGTGCCCGCCATCAGGCATGCATTCGGGACCGCAAGGATCCATTATCTATCCTGAGGGTGGGAGGGCAGAAAAGTCTGACATTTTTCCTTAACCTACACCATGCAACTCTGACCAATGTTCTTTTCCATACAGATCATAGTCAAGTTACAGAAAATGATGGTCTATGGGAGGAAACGAAGCATTGTAAAGGATGCAAAATATTTTCACTTTCAATCGTCTTATCCATCCTCACTCCCAGGTGAATATGAATAACCATAACAAAGAAAAGCACTTTTTGAATGAAAAAACTAACAAGCAGGTGTTACTAATTGCTGTGTGTTATTACCCAACCAGTGAGAATTCAAAATTCTACCATGGCCTAAGAAATGACACCTACCCAGATGATTCATAACTAAAGTGTTAATAGTATCAATTCCCTCCAGCCCACCTTTTTTTTTTTGGTTGGCTTGTGTGTTTGAATGTGCACGCTCATCTTTATGTCAGGTTGAAATTGTTGCTAATGACAGCTGCACACAATGCCGACTAACATTAAATTTGAGATTTGTAGTCAAAGAACTGTGATTGGGGTTATCGTGTAAAACACTCAGCAAAGCTTTAGGCAATCAGTTCAAACTTTATTACCTGTTTTGTAGTTCTTGCGATTGTTCTTATTTAAGCAGGGAAGATGGAAAAGATTATTTGAGTCCTAGAAGTGCCACCTAGTAACTACTGTGCCTGGAAAAATTATTTAACTTTATTATGCTTGATTTCTCCCTTGTAAATTAAGAACACTAATATAATATCCACTTCACAGTGCTGCCACAATAACTGAATGTAACTACATGTGAAAAAGCACTTTGCAAATTGTATTGATAAAAGCTGTAGCTATTACTATTAATGACAATAAAATCTAACAAGTATTCATTCAACAAACATTGCCTAAGCATTTACACTGTTAGAGACCAAGATAGAAGCTTCAGAAATACCCACATGAATAGAAGTTTATAATCTAGCACAGTTTAAGAGTAGGGCATTAACACAGAAAAATGTAATACAAACCAAAAATTACACCTCTCAGGAGTAGTGCAAACCAGTAATATGGGTGTTCAGAGAATATAGGTCCATCCTAAAAAAAACTAATATATGGCCAACTCTGTTAGGTTTTACATAAATAACAGACCACATTCTAAGGTTGGAGAATTTCAACTTTCTTCAGTAGCTTCTTCAGAATAGGAAGCACACATGCATGTATCAAATGACTTATAAAATCTAAACACAAAGGTGAATGTGTAACACCCACTTTGAATTTAAAACAGGATGAGTTAAGACATTAACAAAATACAAAGTAATGTTATTTTTCAGCCAGGTTCTAAGGTACAATTTAATTTCTCTAACCTAACTCGATGAATACAGTATTGAATCAGTTATTCAGAAAAAGGTCTATTAGAAATTCTTTTTCACATTATATTGCCACCTCTCTGGTTTTTCTCTGGTACTATATAACCAAATAACATACAGTGAAAAATTCATCTATCTACCAAGTAAGGGCCCTTCAGATATGAATGTTGTAAAAGAAAGCAATGCTATTTAACATTTGCACACACATTCTTTTCCAGGTAATAGCAAAGTTGTTTATGACAAAACAAAAGTTATAATGATCATGTTATCCTAGAGTTTCGTTTCATACAATGACTCCTCTTAAAGGCAGGTTTATAGGAAGCATTACTCTTTTTAGTTTAGGGGAACCAATTTGTACTAAAATTATCTATCAAAGTAGAATTAGTTTCTGGTATTTTCCCATTATGCAGAAGGACAAGCTTAGAGAAAACCATACATCTTTCTGAACCTCTGAATCTTACCTCAAAATTGCATAAAATACAACTTTGAATAAGTGCACATGAATTTTGACTCTCCTCTTTAAGGTTTGTCTATGTCTGTATACATAAGCAAATACCAATTATAAGTATGTTAAGACACAACTGCAAAAGATAAAAATTTTAATAATAAAAATAAACTTTGAGGAGACTATATAGAAAAATATCTTGAAAAATCTGGAATAAGAATGGATTTTTTAAACAAGATACCAAAAATACTAACACAAAAGAAAAAATGGAACTTCTTTCCAGTTGCATTTAAAAGTATATAACATATATACCAAAAAGCACAAAAAGGGAAATAAAATGTTTGTGTAAGATATAACTCTCAAAGTACTATAACCCCAAATATATAAAAAATTGCTACAAATCAGTAAAAACACACAAGTCCTCAAACAGAAACAAATGATATGCTTGCCAATTCACAAAGAAGGCCAAATGGCCAATAAACATGAAAAGATTCTCAATCTCACAAGAAATCATGAAAATACAAGTTAAAACAGTAATCAGATACCATTTCACACTGTCAGGTTGGCAAAACTTAATTATAATTAGTATGAGAACTCTTAAGTGTAGGTAAGGATATAGAGTATTGGGGACTTTGATAGAGGTGGAAACTAGTACAACCACGTTGGGCAGAAATTTGGCAATCCCTAATTAAGTTGTAAATAAGATACCCCATGAACCAGCAATCACTCCTAAGTGCCTAGAAGGCATATAAGGAAACACATTCAGAAATGTTTAATGCATTGTTGTAGTTGCGAAATACTGGCAGCATCTTAAACAGCAATAGAATAACTGTGATATATTTACAGAATGGAATACTATGCAACAATGACAATGAACTGCGGGTATTTTCAACAGTAGGGAGGCATCTTGAAAATACTATGCTAAGCAAACAAAGCAAATTGAAGAAGGAGATACACAGCCTAGCACCATCTGTGTAAAAAGTTTTAGCATGCAAAGCAACAGGATATATTGTTTATCAATACATAAACATGTATGGATACATATATCTATGGGGGGAAAAGAAATTCCTCTGATGGGAAGAGAAATTCATTATTTAAAAAAAAAAAAAAGAGAAGCAAATATTGCTAAAAGTTAAGAACTAACAAATCTGGGTAGAAAAATACATAGATTCATCTATATATTTAGCATTTTCAATCATGTACCAAGTAATTTATGTACATGTCCTCACTCCTTTCCACTCATTTTGGGGGCATAGGACAGGGTCCATTTATGTACCTTTTTGTGGCAAACAGTGAAAAACAATGCTCTGTATACAAGAAGCCCTAATAAATGTTAAGTGAGTAAACTAATGAATAAATTCAGAGAAGCAAAAAAGAAGCTCTGACTGCAGTTAAAATAAAAAATAATGCAATTAGATAGCATTCCCTGTGAGCATCAAGTTATATCGGTGCTTTGGATATCAGACTCTTAAATACAGATGAGACAAAATTCACAGGTTGCAAGTTTGCTGGAGAATATACCAAATAGTCTAGTACTAACTCCTGATCTCCCAAAAAAGGAATTAGTGAGGAAGTGGAATTTTCACAAGTAGGGAATTAAGACTTCAAGTTCGCCTCTGTAAATTGAATAGACATTTTGTAATTTTGTCATCCCAAGCAAAGCCTTCATATTTCCCTGGTCATTGCCCCTATAAACCCTCTAACATGACACATATTTCAGTCTACAGCTTGGGTGGCATGAGTATTGGTGATAGAAATGGGGGAGGAAGGAACTAGGGTATGTTTGCCTATTAGTTTACTAAATCTACACTATTTTGCCAGATCTGCTTACTTGAGGAAAGGCCCCATTCTGTGGCAAACGCCACAAGACTTATATTTTTTGACTCAGTTTAATCCTAAGAAATCCTTAGAAATGAGACGAGGGATCCAAAACCTTAAGAGTCACTGGACTTTAAAATCAGAAGACTTAGGATAGATGAATATAAATGATATGAGAAGTCATCAAAACATAATCTTTTAATTATTTTGGAAATATACTTTATTTATTTAGCATATATTTTATAATCAGGAATAGAAAGGGTTTTGCTATCCAAAATATCCTTATTCCTTTCTATATAACAGACAGGTATTTGCAGTTTCAACTAGAGAGACAAAAAAGCTTTATATCTCTCCAGATAACTAAGGAGAAAGAAACTGCTACTCTAGGTCTCCAAAGGAAGGAGAGGAAATGGAGGCTTATAGCCACTACTGGGTGTTACAGAGCTAAAGGAAAGTAAAAGCTTATTGGAAGCTTCTTTCTATAATAAAAATTAGAATGTTCATTCACAGACATTCTCACTTTTAACCACATTCTACAGAAGTCAATAAACCCCTGTGTTTAGCCCCAGGGAAGTTTTGTTGAAATCCCAGCAAAAGTTGAGTTGGTAAAAGCACCCAATTATTATTCCAGCTGGAATTTTTCAATGGCTGGAAGTGTTTTCAAATCATGTGATCCAACAGAGAGTTGAGGTAAACAAACTTTAAATGTTAAGATTTTGAAGAGCAACAATTAAAACATAACTCCATTTTAAAGGCAAAGAGAAATGCCAAAAAAAAGAAATTCCCAATTTGGAAAATCTCAGTATCTAAAAGATAAAATGAAATAGAGCTCAAAGGTGTCTAAAGGAAATTAAAAATCAACCAAGGTGCCATTAGGACAACCACGTCTATGTACATTAAATTTGGTGTTTGAGGGGAAATGACTGCCTTTGAAATGACTTATCACAAAGAAATTTTTTTAAATACAAAGAGGACCTTCAAAAATAGTCACTATGTGGTCAATTTTTTTACTTGTTGAAAGGTGAAGTGCCCTCAAACTGGATGGGCAGGGTCAAAACTGAAAATCTTTTCAGACTTTAATTATATAAGCTAAGACACATTTCCATTTCTAAAATCTTCTGAGAATGTCTGCATATATCACCAGATTTATGTACCAATGATTCTGCCCAAATTACTTAAAATACCAGAAACAGCTGCTTGCAACATGAGGCTCAGTCAGTTGGGTATACTGAGGCATATTAATGTTGGATTTTGGTATAAGTATCAGATTTCCAATTTGATTATTGAAATACTGGCTGGGAAACTGATTTAGTGACTCTTTAGCAAAGACAAAACCTTGGTAAGAAAACCCTCAAAGAATCCCATTCAATGAAACTCCTACACAAACATATTAATATTCCATAATTACCCAGAACATTAAACCCAAAATAGTAAATAATGGCCTGTTTTGTAAGGCTGTTAATCATGCAATTCTGGTCTTTCTCAAAATGGGTTTCATATTAAACTGGAACTACAAATATAATCGCCACTTTGCAAAAATAAAAGAGAATTAGCATCATCTGTTACTATATGCCACTTAATTTCACAAACTTGCATTATTTAGTCCTACAACTCCTAAAGTAGGTATTATTATCTCAATGTGGACTAATACAGAAATTGACTCTGAATGAATAAACTACTTGAGAGTAGACACCATACATACCTTGTTTACTATTGCATTTCTAGAACTTGGCACTGCAGCTGACATTGTGTGGTGAATAAATGTTAACTGCTAGTAAGTACATATCAACTAAGATTTGAACACAGGCCTAATTTGACTCCAAGGTCTTTCTTTTTTCTAAGGCCTATAAACTTTTTCTTCTAAAATTCAGGTCATATGGTCTCTGCTGCAAACATGTGACTCTGCCATTGTTGTCCCAAAGCAGCTGTAGACAATATGTAATCAAAAGGGTGTGTTCCAATAAAACTTTATTTACAAAATCAGCCAGAACTTTTGTAGTTTGCTGACCCCTGTAAGCTATCACTGAGATAATGAGAAAGACAAAGATATAGATCAGTACTTCTATTTCATTATCCAACTGGTATTTGAGATGTTTTTGTGTGTGATCATGGTGTTTCTCCTATGCAACAGAGAACTAACTGTGCATGCATGGCTTTTCTTAAGATTGGCTTGAAGGAAGTTAGACTTCACAGATCAGGCTTCTTAGAGAATCTTCTACCCACAAACAGAAAAGCTACCATTCCTTATTTTATAATAATAAAGGACAGGAGGACCTCCACAAATGATGATTCCATATGGTAACTAAAGCCAGTACAGTAGAAGGCATCAGGAAAAGACCCCAGGAGAATGATCTAAAGTCCTGTGATGAGGTTGTTTAGTTTCCCTGGGATAAATGTTAAATGAAGATATATAAACATGATAGAAACATAAAAAGGCTGTACAAGCATGCAAATTTATTTTTTAAAAAGCTGAGGTTTTCTATTAGCATGCAGTTTGATTAACAATTTATCATCAAGACCATCTTGAGTAGAGGTCTATAAATAACCAGTTCCATACCATCTTTTAAGAAATAATCTCTGGGACAGACAAAAATCTTGCCCCAGACCTAAAGAAAAAACAAAATATCCCATAAAACATCAACATAGTAACTCAAGGTCAAAATATCAAAAGCAGCAAAAGTTGACCAGTTCATAATTTTTCCATGCCTGCAATAGGGACAACACAAAAAATAAAGATTTAAACTCTTCATCCCTCCCTCTCTTGGGGGGAGAAAAAGGTCTGTGACTGCTTGGAGCTGCAAAGCATATGATGAAGAATGTCCTATCAATTTTTTCCCAAGTCAAGACTAAAGATCTTCCTTATCAACTATTCCTACTTCTTCTCACTTCCTGTAGCCAGGTTCTCCCCTTTAAAAGATTTTGCAATGATCAAGTAAGTGCTATTATAAGTATAATTATAATTTTTGTTATTATATTGATCAACTGAATATTTTTTTGTTGTTGTTACATGAGCTCCAGAAAGACCGCAGTGCTGATAGCCAGTTTTGGGCATTTGATCTTCTACCAAGTCCTAAGCTCCTAGGAGGCAGATGCTTCCACAGTTTAACTGGCATAAAAGAAAGTAGCATATCAGAAACAGGACCATTTAAATGTCCTTTGAACCAAAATGAAATTGACCCCAGAAAACAGATGTTCAACTTAAGTTGATAAATGAATAAATAAAAGAATAAATAAAAGTTAGCCGATACACTTGAACTGAGCTCTGATTTTTAGTTAACTGCTCTTTATTTTTTCTCTCCTAGTTTAGCAGGTCAGTACTCAATAAATGTCCCTACCCACCCTCCCTTCTCTCCAGCTCCCAACAGTATCAAATGCTAGAAGAAAACACAACCCTTTATGTTACTTAACTGTGGGCATAAATCCTCACTGAAAAATCGATCAACAGAGAGATAACACAATGTGTGTGTGTGTGGGGGGGGTGGGGGTGTGTGTAGGGGGAGGGAAAAACTGGTAGACCCAGAAGAGATGACAGGGTCAGTAGAGAAGGTAGGAGTGGGGTAACGACAGAAAGTTCCCAAAGACCTTCTGGGAATCTGGAAGAGGTATCTCCTGCACTTAGGCAGTCAGTGAAGTGCTAGCTCTGGTTTTACAACGCGTATACACCTATAATGTAGTCAATGACACAAACCTGTAAAAAACACTGATAGAAAAAATTCAGAAAACCTAATCCAGAAAGACACAATTTACCAAATGACTTAATTCTTAAAAGTTTAATTAAAAGCAATCAGATTCCCATGCTAGCTGTTAACCAGTCTTAGAATACAAGCAAGAAAGTATGCATTCTCTTGGCCCCAAAGTGGTCCCCTCGCTGCTTCACATTGGAGTTATCACTCTTCCTTGACCAACACCTAGTCTGTGTGCATGCCTGCTTGCGTGTTTCTCTCTCTCTCTCTCCCCATATTCCTTACTAAGTATCACTTATTTTTAAAACTTGAGGTCTAGCTTGCTTTATTAGGGAATAAATTATAGATATATACCAAAGATGGCACTGCCATTGGATCATTAGTCTAAAATGGCTATTGAAGAAAGGTAAACTGAATTTAAAAAGTAAATGTGGTTGTCTGAAAGTTAATACAAAACCCCTAGTTTCACCCTTTTAGCATCCTTGGGGATTAGACACTGTTGGTGCATGTTCACTGGACTTGTGACAGACAAAGGCAATAACTTGTTTCTGACCATCTCTTCTGCTCCTCTTTTACAAATCAGAGAATGGTGAAAGAAAGAGAAAAATACACATTCACACGTGCAAAGGATTCCAAGTGCATGGTACTCGAAATTCTCGTAATCTCATGAACTAGACATAAGTAGCGACTTTATCTTGATCCCCAAATCGTATCCAAAAAATTTATCCCGCTATCCTTCCCCATAGATGTATTCATTTAAAGACAAAAACAACTGAGTGAGGATACACGCATGTCCCTCTCATACTCTTTTCTGACACAAAAACTACATTTCTTTGCTATGTGTCAACTAACAAGCCCTTCCCAACATAATGCTTTTTTAGTTATTGCCCTTTAAAAACTCCTAATGAATGTGGTATCACTGCTCTAAAGGACTCATTCTTCTGTTTAAAACTGCGAAGATAATTTCCCTTACTGATCATACATTACCCTCGACTACTAAAAGAGCAGCTTCTGCTGCTCCTGTTCAAAAAGCTACTTGCCCACAAAGTTTCTCTCAGAAAACTGAAAAGTCTCACTAAAGAGCTGAGGAGGAAAGCTGCTGAGAAGGTTCACAGATACCTAATTTTACAAGGTTTTGTGAAAAGAGCTTGCCTTTAGATTAGTATTATTACTCCTTGTTTATGAGGGTTGTTTGTCAAGCCAGAAATAAGGTGCCTCCTCCCCACAAATTAAAGAATCAAGTTACAATCCATTATTTCGTTTCTGATTGTTTTTCTTTGTAATAAGTGGGAAAGTGGATACTGGATAAAAGTCTCCCCTGAGCTAAAAGACTCCACATTAAAGGCTTCAATTAGCTATAAATCAGTTGTCTTTTCTACTAGGGGAACAAGAGAAAAAAGAGTGGGGGTTAGAGGAAAAGAGAACTGGAAGAGCTTCCAAATTAAATTCTGAGACATCCACTGCATACCTAAACTTCTTTCGTGGGTCGTTAGGTAAATCCACTCAAAAGTGAGACTAAAATCCAATCCACCCAAATGAGAGCGTTGGTTCCTCTCTGCCGTACACCTCACCTTAAAATAGAACTTGAAGAGGTGAGGGGCCCTCATGAAACAGAACTTGTATGCTTCAGGCTTTTTCTGTGAGTTCCTACACCCCGAGACCTGCCACACATTGGCACTATTGTGATGCAGATAATGCCTAAATGGCTGTAACTATTAATGACCTCTCATTAAAATGGCTTTCAAAAATTTGTCACACTATCTAAAGAACCTAGCAGGTACATCAAATCCATGCAGACGCTCAAAAATACGAAGCACCCTGATCTGTACTCTAAAACCCAAGTAAAATTTCAACACTCTGATGATTTTTTTTTGTATTTCTCCTAAGTCAGAACCAAACAATTTACTTCCCCACAAAATTTAGTTTATCTTATAATAAGCATAATGGAAAACAACTTTAACCGTATTTTGTGTACAGTATGTGTTTAAGTCAATCTGGAGAAGTTTGGAATAGAAATCAACGGAAAGGAACAGAAGAAAACTGTAAAAGAACGCAAGTAAACGTGATTTTAAATCCCCTCTATCTCTAATCCTCTCGATCTCCGAAATCGGCTATAACATTCTAATTCCCCTTCTATGTAAATAATGAAAATGTCTATCTCGATGTTGTGGAATGTAAATTCAATTTACTTTAGGTAGTGAACGCATATTCTTTTGAATGTCGTGCAACAAAAAAATTCCTGCTTGGCAAACCCAAGATGTCAGAGTTAGTTATCAGTGTATTTGTGTGTGTGCGTGTGTGTGTGTGTGTGTGTGTGTATTTTTTCAGTTCAAAAGCGAACCCGTTCATTTGCACAAATTTAAAGGCTTTTCAAATTTTCCAGGAAAACCGCCACTGCCGACCAAATTCGATGGAAACGCTGGCATTGGATGTGCTGCGCGGAGCGCCCAGGTTTCCACGAAATCTCTCAGGGCGGCCGCAGCGCCGCGCGTCCCGACCAGGTCCCCGGCAGAGGCGCTCGGCACCGTCCGGGCGCCCCCGAGTGGCCCCTCAGGCGGCGCGCCCCGCGGAGGACCCGGCGGGGCTGCGGGCCGCGCGGGCGGGGAGCCCGTCCTCCCGCCTCGGGGGAGAGAAGCGGCGCCGACGCCTTCCCCGGCGGCAGCGGGTTCCTCAGACCCGGAGCGGCCGGTGCGGCGTGGGGAAGGAGCCGTTGACGGGGACCCTCGGCGCGGGCGTTTCAGGTGGGCGCGAGCCCCCCGAGGCGTCCTAAAGCCGTGGCGGGACCTCAAAAGTTCCAACCCCGGGGACGGGGCGTCCCGGCGCCGCGCGGGCCCCCCCCCCCCCCCCGGCCAGCCCCGGTCCAGGCCCTCGCCCCCATCGCGCCTGCCGCCCTCGCCCCCTCACACCGCCTGGAGAGCGAGGAAGGTTCTAGAAAGTCGCCGCGAACGGACGGCAGGCGCTTACCTTGGTGTACTTGATTTCGAGGTTGGGCGTGGGCGACGGCAAGAGGTGCAGGGACGCCATGAGGGCGGCAGGGTCGGCCTTCACCTCGCCGGGCATCTCGATCTTACTGGAAGTCATGGTGGCGGGCCGGGTCTCGCTCGCCCGCGGCGTGGGCTGTGCGGGCTGTGCGCGCGGTCCGCGGGCCGGGGGCGCGCTCGCCTGTATATAGGCAGGTGTCAAGCTGGGGCTCTTCTTATTGGACGTGAGGCCCGCGGCGCGGGGGGTGGGCCATCCTACCTAGGATGCCGGGCGCAGCCCAGATTCCCTCAGAGCCCGCGGCGCGGCCGGGACTCTCGGCGCCCACGGTCAAGTGCGCGCGGCGGGCCCCCTCCCGCCATCCGCGCCCCGCCGGCGCCCACGCCGGTGTCCTCGACGGCTGGAGCGCGGCCCTGCGCTGCGCCCGGGCGGGGCTCGGTGGACGCGACCGGATCGCACTCCCTCAGGGTCGGCGCCGGCGAGGCCTCGGCGCACCTTGGCTTAAGTCGGGCGCGGGTCGTGGCCCCGAAAGCGGAGCAGGCGGGGGCGCCAAGCCGCGGGGCTGGCGCGGTGCCGAGAGCCGGGCGCGCGGCGTCGGCGGGGGAAGCGCAGGGGGCGGCTTCCGGACCGCCCGGGGGGGCGGGGGGCAGTTGAGGATCGGGCGGGGGATGCTGGTGCGGACTTGGAGAACCCCCCTCCAGCCCCCGGCCCCGGCCCGCCGAACGCCGGCGCCCCTTCTTTTCCGAGGACGCTGGGGGCTCCCTCGGCTCTCGGTTTCCAGGCAGGGACGCCTGGCTCTGCGGTTACTCCCTCCCCCGCCGCCCACCTCCTCGGCCTGAGGGGTGCTGTGGCCAGAGGGTCGGGTACCGTAGTGGGGAGTGCGAGTCCCTCACCCCTCCTCACTCAAAACGAATCCCCGCGAGCCGGTCCACGCCGCGCGCCCCTCGCCGGGCTTCTCCCGCCCAGCTGCTGCCCTCTGCCGGCCGGGACCTCCCCAGACGGCTGGTTGCGGGCCTGGGACCTCCTCTGCTGCTAGGAGCTGCCCGTTTCGTTGGCCCCTTTCCTCTGAAATCCTTCCAGCGCTTTCCCTTCCGTACCCCAAAACATACATGGACTGTTTTACTTTATTTTTCATGCTCACCGCTATCATCTGGCCAGGCTTTGGGCTTCTCACTTGATTGCTCCTTTGAAAAGGAGCTAGCATATCTGTACCCCCTAATTTAAATGTTTTCAACTTCAACTCCGTTTCTTTTAGTTTGTGGGACCCCAGAGGTCAGCATATGGGTATTCCACGGGAACCCAGCGATCCGATCCCAGAATGGACTTTGGACTACATGGGCTAAATATGCAGCCTAAATAAAAGACCTTTGTGGATTCTCTTCCTTCTTACTCCCACTCTAATCCTGTCAGAAACCTACTGATGTTCCTGGTAAATGCCATTTTCAGAGTATTGGAATGGAACACCATTTTTTTTGCAAGACCAGAAAAGCTCTTGCATTAGATACTGACAGTAACAAAAACTACATGATGCTCCATGTGTGGGTGCTAAACAATAGTAGAAATAAGCAAAAAAAAAAAAATTCATTTTAATATTAGGTCTATAGAAATAACTTCTGGTATCTTAGAACCCAACGTATTTATCGCGGTTACTTGAGTGAGTTGTTCTCCTGGAGGGACCATGGGCCCTCACTTAGGAGGCTTAGGGATCTCAGTTGCAAAAAATTGTGCCTTAATCACAGTATGTGTTCATGGAGTACAGTTTCATTAAGCCTTAGAGAGTTAGAGATAAACTTGAAGAATAAAAATATAAGGTTCCAGAGTTTGTTGGATAGAAAGGGAGACGGTAACAGCAAAGGAAGCTTGTGGAACCATTCTGTAATCATGTTTTGTGTGCCTTCCCATGGAAGGCATAGTGCTAGAGACTGAGTTACACACCAGAAAGACAGCCCCTTACTTCAGTGAGCTTTCATTACTTCCCTACAGAGAGGTCGATCACCTACAGGGAGAGAGACTGTGAGGAAAAGTTATTTACAAATGAACATCAACTCCCTTGGCTCCGTGCTCCACCAAAGAAGAGCTCAGCCTTTGGTGAAAGCTGACCCTTGAACTAGGCATTGTAAGAGAGGTGAGGCTTCAATAAGAGGTGGAAGGACCTCATAGACTGAAGAGTCCATGAGAGCGAAGGCACAGTGGTGTGGGAATATTTTTCAGGGATAAGGAGCAGAAGAGGCTGGCAAGGCAGTGAACTCTTCTTGCTTGGTAACTCCAGTCCCATCATCATAGCATGAAAAATCTCACCCAACAAAGGAACAGTGTCCAAGACTTTTCCTCACAGTCTCTGTCCCTGTCAGGACATACTAGCAATTGTTACATGGTGAAGTAGGACAAGCAAGAGATTCCCTTCTTCTCCAGTTAAGACCTCTTGGCTGCTTCTCATAAACATCTCCAGGTCTACCACAGTGACAGAGGACAAACTGGCTCGGATGCCCCTTGATGGCTTCTTTTGCGTGAAACTTCATTCTCCAACTAGACAGTGAAATGATCTGCGCAGGGACTGTTTTCTAATCTTTTGTGCCTTCCTCAATTCCTAAACCATTAGGGAGCGCATGCTAACTATTTAATCAGAATTTTTTTAAGTGATTAAGCAAAAGACAAAAAACATTCCTTAAGGCAGTGCTAAGTCAACTGTAAGTGGAAGTATCGCTCCCAACGCTCTCTGATTAAGGAACATTTTCTCTTCATCTCATCTTTTACTTTAAACATGTCTATTCACAGGTTTTCCTCATCCTTTACTTTGAACTTACATGCTCATAGATTTCTAAAAATATTTTTTTCTTCATATACTTTTCCTCTGGAAAAGCAAATGTTTATCCATCATCAACTCATGATTGCAGGCACTTTGATGCCCCAGCTTCTTACTCCAAAGGGAAACAAGATTTAGCAGGAGAGAGCAATGAATTAGAACTACTTCTGTGTACATCTTCCTGATTTTTGTTCTTAGGGCTTAATGTTCTGTTGCTTACTCTTAAGATTGCCTTAACATCTCTTTTCACATTCTTAGTCTTTCCCTCTTCTTTCATTACTTTATTTTATTATCTTCTCATTTCCTTCATAGATTTTCCTGATTGGTTAAAGTAACAGTTTTCCCCACAACTCTTGAAATTTCGAATATTTTGAATTTCAGTCTTTTCCCTGATATGGTTAAGAAACATTTTTTCCCACCCTTATAATGTTTCCTTCACCCACCCTCCCCCATCAGTAATTATTTATTGTTTAGAATACATCTTGTTTAAAACCCTCTGCACAAGGGAACATAAGCTACAGCATGGTCTATTTATTTCCTTGTGAAAACAATTTATTAGGCCTGGTGGAGCCAATATCCTGGAGTTGTGGAGGAGAAAAATAAATTCTTGCCTCATATTTCCTCACCTAAATAATAGAATGCAAAGTTGTAATTTTAAGGCATCAGCTGTATGTGAAGTTTAAGTTTAAGTAAGAAACCACAGCAATTTAGGCTTCTTTTTTGTTTGCATTTAAAAGGGGAGGGGGACACTTGTTAACTTGAAAAACATGCTTAAAAATCAATGTGGAAAATGGAATGGAACACAGATTCCTCCCAGTCCAGGAACGCTTCTGGTTTTGACAATAACTGAATGTCCAGCTTGAACTTCAAGCTTCCATCTTCAGGGCTATTTCAGCCTCAGGTGGCCCTGCTTAATTGCCTTCCTATTCCCATTACTAACCACGATGACAACCTACCTTTTCTAACAGATACACTTGCATTTTAATTTATCTGCAAAAATAAATCACATATTATAGCGTTCACTTCTTCTGGGTTAATTGAATCAGTTCCTTAAATGTCTCTAAGTCTAATGATTTGAAAGGGGCACGTTGTTTGAAATATTTAAAAAATTAGGGCCCTTGGGTTGTATGCAGAATGATCTCAGTGCTTATTTCAGATATAAGTGTTTCCTAATGATCTCATTCATCTCAGGCGGGATATGCCTGGCTCCTTTGCTAGAAATGTTTCCTGAAAACTCTAGCAGGAGAGCTTAATGCAAGGTATATTTATAGAGAAATGGTATTTAATTTATTAACAAAAGATTATAAAGATTATAATCTTTTATAAAGATTATAAAAATTTACATATTTTTATCCAGAAATGCTTAATCAAGTATTTTGGACCCATTATGAAAACTTCTATAAAATAGATTCACTTATATTTTTAATGTGAATCTTAATTTTTTATTTGGGATCTAACTGCCCTTTTAATTATACTTCTCCTTCCAACATCTAGAAGAAAAGAGGTTGAGATTGTGGCATTTATTAGTCATAAAAATTCTCTACATATTAAGTCCCTTATGCCTTCATGTGGCCTCCGGTCACTGTATTCTATGAAAGGGGATATCTGTAGTTTGCAGGGGGTAAATTCCTAAATGGTTTTGACTCCAAAATTTGTGTTTTGCTACAAAACATAATTCTCTAAAACTATGTCCTTCAACTTTCGGGAACCTTGGGAGACTAGAGCAGAACCTCAATCATCTTTGTTGTAAAGTCCATTTACACTTCACATATGTTTTAGAGGCTTCAATTTAGGTGCAGAGATGAGCTCAGTATCTTATCCTTATCAATAACCACACTTATGAAGCATAGGGGAAATTAAAATTTCCAGCTATGCAGCTTTTTCTGTATGGCCTGAGGAAAAGGCATTAGCTCCCTCTGCAGTTCATGGTACGTATGTGCAAGTAAATATTGTCATTCAAAAGCAATAGTTTGGACTTAAATACCGAAGAGAAGTCGTTGGAGATGTTACAGCTTAAATTTGAAGGAAAAAAATCTCAGAACACAGGCAAACTTTAGACTACAGTTAGTTTAGGAGAGGTGCTTTCATTCAAAAACCTTTTAACTTTTGGGAAAAGAATGTGTTCGCAGGGCAAATTTACCATAGAAGTGAAATACTCAGACCTTACAGTCTGACTCATGTGGTAGCTAAAGACTTGAAATATCCCACAGGCAGCCGTATATTATAAGTGTCTCAGATTGGAAGCAACTATTTTTATCATGGTGAGTAAGGAAGAATTACTAATGGGCAAGCTGCAGAATTTTCTTTTTCTCATCCAGATACGTGCTTGGCATTTGCTGCTTTGTTTTCCTCATGGTCATTAGTTTGCATTTTTCTTTTTTACTTTTAAAATTCTTCCCTCCTACCCGTAACTCTTAACTGTTACTACTTAGGACTCTCCCTTTCTTAAACATAAGCTTCTGTTCCTACTCCTCTGCCCTTATGCAGTCATTTGCTAAGAGGAACACTGGGCTTGTGAAATTCTCATATGAGCTTTGATAATATCTGGAAAGGGATCCACATTCAGCTTCACTAGAAAACAAGGCTAACTGAACAGCTATTATTTCTCTCTCACGTGCTAGAATGACCTACAGGAAAGACAGGGACTACTCTACTTGCCTTGACACAACAGAGGGGGATGCCAGCGTTTTCCTTCTCAACCACACAATTCAGTCTGTGCAAGACTCATGACGAAAAGGGGAGGATTTCGAAGCTGGGATACAGGTATCCAAATTGATATCTAGTACCAAACAACAGAAGGGTACCCACTTGCTTCTGGCATATACATTTCCCCTTTAGGAGCATCTGTGATTTTCTGATTGCTCTTGCAAAACCTGATTTTTTTCCTGTCAATTAAATAACTTTAAGTGAGCAAATATTCATTGATGATACATTATGAATCGAGGACTAACAGAGTCTATGAGGAATTAAAAAAAAAAGTGTGTGGGATGAAAATAACTGTTAGTGAAGCTATTCAAAGGCCACACAAAAGAGGTCAGACTAGATAAGACAGAATGAAACTAAAAGAGGATGTCAGAAAGGAGACATCCTAGTCACAAATATTCTTGTAGGGAAGTCCCATGGGCCTTATACTCTTCTAGGTGCTATGGGGGACATAGGACAAAGGAATAGATTATACTTCTCAAAACAAAAATTCCTTTGACATCTTTTTAGTGTAAAGGCGCCAATGTTAGTAAGTTAACAATTTGTAAAATTAGAATTCCCAAAAGCAAATCCTTAGAGCCCAGCTTGCCTCCCACTTTCCAAGTCCGAGTTAAATGTTCTCAAGTGTGAGATCCTTTGATGCAGACATAGTCAGGAGGAGAACTTGAGGAGGAACCAAGGGTATCTTAGTTTTTCTCTACTTAGGAAGAAATGAGGGTAATAAGTATGGCACTATGTCACGCTTCCAGTGCTTACATATCTTTTACAGATAGATGTCACCACCTTACTCCTGCTTAGTTGGAGTGTCAGACATTCATGGAATTGTCCAGTGGTTTTCAACCCAGGTTCCTATTATAATCATTTAGATAACTTTAAAAAACATGAATGCCTGGCCCTACCTCCAGAGATTTCAGTTAGTCTATGGCGGGACCCAAGGCCTTGATGTTTTTTTACAAAGCTTCCAGGTGTCTTTAAGGTACAACCTGTATGAGAGCCACTGGTTCACCCACAGAAGGTTAAACTCTGGGGGGTGAATTGAGTCTGCTCTCCAACTTCTGGATTGGAAAAATGAATTTCATGCTTCCCACTTTGCAGTGCTCTTTGATTTGCTATTTTTAATTTACTATTTGAAAAACACATCAAGCCTCAAATGGATTGACCTTTCTGCTAATGTATTTCCCCTAAATTAACAGAGGCAATTAACTAATTTATATTGGAATTGTGCACTTTCCAGTTCACATTTATCAACTCTTAGAAATGCTTGATCTGGTGTTACAGTTTAAATTTTTTATTATTACCCTTTAAATCTGAAGAAATGTCTTACATCTAATTAGCCAAACTTACATATTCAATTAATAGATTCATTATGGGCTAATGAATATGGAGGCAGCACTAGGGCAACATCTGCTTGCCAGTTGAAAGGACTCAAAGTTTTCTATTCTGCAAAAAGGAAAGAGTCTGTTATAGAACTAAAACTTTTGGTTTTAACAATTCTGGGTACCATAATGGTCTTAAGGAGTTTTATGGACCTGCTAACATAGGAAAGACAGTATGTTGTCTGAAGACAAATGCCATTCCAGAGAAATATGGGAATCAGAATTGCAAAAGAAACCTACATCTGAAGATACTTCTAAATATAAAAATGTATGGGTGTAGATTTTCATCTGAAATTATTGTTTCTCATAAAAGATGCTTAAGAAAACAAACTCAATGGGAACATATCATAAATTAAACAAAATCTTTAACTTACTATAATATACTTTATAGTAAGGATTATCCCAAACTCACGTATTTTATCTATTTAAAGATGTGGTCAGACATTATTTTGGAACTGGATGGCCTAGGAGTCCGTTATATTTGGAATAGAGATAATTCAGAGATCTAAAGTGAATTTCCACAATATTTCAGTCATTAAAATTTTGACTTTTTATTTCTCTGGCTATGAAAAGATAGACATTTTTAGAAACTATGAAAAAGTTATGGGTTCCAGAAAGGCAGGTGAGGGCTAGAATTCACTTGAAAAACTGTGTTTAGAGGTAACACGACTGTGAGGAATATAATCAGAACTCACTTCCAAAATATGTGATATATTTCAATCAAAGCAAGAATTGAACAACTGACTTTAGACCTAAGTCTGCAGTGTGATGTAAGAATATTTCAGGATGTGTGCTTGCTACTCTATTGGACACTGAAAATCTTTTTCTTTTTCATTTTACACACCTTACATTCATGCTGACACTTGGATTATTAAAAAATCACATTTCCTACCTCATTTATACCAATGCAAATGCCAATATCCTTGCCAGTATCAAAATTCAAAAAATGAATTATTACAATATTCATGTCTAATATTGATGGCCTCTTATGTGGCCAGCACTGGCCAGACTCCATGGGGGTATCCAAAAGAAAATGATAAGTTCTGGTCAGAACTCAAAGAATTCATAATTTGATCCTCATAAAGAAAATCTTCATAACTAATTATAAATACACATGGGGCCACAAGACTCAATGTGTTTCAAGGGTGTCTAAAAAAAGGTACCAAGTTGAGAAAATCTTCTCCATGCTGCTCTCAGTAAAAGGAAGTGGAAAAACAGGGATAGTGGAAAAACAGTGGAAAAACAGTTCCAGCTCTGGAACTGGAAGGAGAATATATAAGCAATACCTGAGTTCAATGAATGTCTGCCCTCGTACTCACATTGTGGAGGGTCCTGTAGTTACAAATATATGAAAAGTAAATTTAGTCAACAATACACAAGTGTCTCTGTAATTCAGGGTCTGATTCTCAGTGCCAGGGACCCTAAATACCCAGTGTCATGACTAACACCATCCAGGTCTCAAGGAAATGCTCTTCCTCATGTCTTGTCCTGTGTCCTGGAAATAAAATACAACATTCGAATGCTACCCGATTTGTGTGTTGAGTGGCTATCATCACTAGAGCGCAGGGAGGAGATGAGCAGTGCAAGCATGGAGAGAAAAGATGAATTAACTTATCACATCCTTCCATTCCACTCAGCAGGAAATGCAATAGATTCTTCAAGAGTGAAAATATGGTTTTCCAGCACCCACCATCCATTTTCTTACTTTCTTTGTGTTCCAACTGAATAGTTTTGGAGGCAGTCACCAATTAACATGGTATTGTTAGCAGTTCTCTGTAGTAACTGAGGAATCTTTTGCAATATTAAATAATTTATATAATACTCTTAAAACTGTAAATATGTATGCCAAGACGTAACCTGCATTAAGATATTGTCTACCTTGGCATCTTGAAGGCCTTTAAACTCTAGCAATGCTAATCATTTTATTTTTATAAAATATTTTCTAAAATGTAATTATGTTTTTAAAGGCTGAATAATTTTATCGTCTAAGTGTGATACTCATCAATTTCAATTTCTATTTCTTCTTTTAATTTTAGTAGACAGTCTGCACTGCTTTCCTTTGTCGACTGTCCTGTGATAATCCTCCTGCATATTTTTTTAAGTTTTCTCTGAAAAGGCACAGAGTATTTCTAGAAACATTGCTTGAATTTAAATTCTACATGTTAATTCACTTTTCATGTTGAAGTGGTTTTCATGCATCGTTAACAGGTTGAGTCAATAATTGGGTTTTTCACACTCCCAGACTTCAAACTATACTACAAAGCCATAATCATCAAAACTGCATGGTATTGGAACAAGAACAGACATACAGACCAATGGAATCGAATAGAAAATCCAGAAATAAACCCACAGATTTATGGTCAACTAATCTTTGACAAAGGAGCAAAGACTATGCATTGGAGCAAAGAAAGTTTGTTCAATAAATGGTGCTGGGAAAACTGGGTCGCTACATGCAAAAGAATGAAGCTTGACCACCACCTCACACCATACACAAAAATCAACTCAAAATGGATTAAAGAACTAGACATAAGACCTGACACCATAAAATACATAGAAGGAAATATAGGCGAAACACTACGGGATTTGCACATCAAAGACATCTTTACAGACACATCACCCAAAGCAGTGATAGTGAAGAGAAAGATAAACAGCTGGGACTACATCAAATTAAAGAGCTTCTGCACAGCAAAAGAGACAATAACAAAAACAAAGAGAAACCCCACCAACTGGGAGAACATTTTTGCACCCAACACTAATGATAAAGGACTGATCACAAAAATCTGCAAAGAGCTGATGAGACTCAGCAACAACAAAGAAAATAATCCAGTCAAAAAATGGGCAGAAGAGCTAAAAAGAAACTTCTCTGAAGAGGAAATTTTTTCTATTTCTTAATACTCTTTTGTTTGATAACCTTATTTCAATAGGGCACTGAGTCAGGATTCAGGAAACCCAAATTCTATTCCTGATTCTTCTTCTACTCACTGTATTGGGCCACTGAAAATGTTCCTTACTTCTTGCAATAGAAAATGCCATTGCTGGCCTCCCTCATGGTCTAGGGGTTAAGTCTCAGCACTATCACACTACGGCCTGAGCTTGACCCCAGGCCAGGGAATTCACCCAAATATGGAGCAGCAGGTCTCTCCTGCTCCCCTCAGCAGTGTATTTCAGTACATTTGCCTGTTCTGTTCCCCACTCTGTCTCTGGTGAGTCCTCTCACCCCCGTACACCTCTGGCCTGCACCCCAGTTCTTCCACGCAAAAATAAAATAAATTAAAAATCTTAAAAAAAAAAAAAAAAAAGGCCAGTGCTGAATGTGAGTATATCTTCACAAGAATGTGCCAAAGCTTATGTTAGGAGATCTGTGTTATTTTTTTTAGCTGCAAGAGGAGAAAAATTCCAACTTCTATCTATGTGAGAAAGCTGTTCTCAAACATGTGGAATAAAGAATTAGGGCAGATTTGACCAAACAAGTTGTGGTATACATGAAATGTGATCATCACAGCTCCATAATCCAGCAAAACAACCATAGCACTGTTAGGAACTGGGGACATGAAGATGTGTAAGCCATCATCACACACCGAGGAGCTCTGTGCTCAGGCCAGCAGGGAGCATAGTGGTGCCATTGTGCTCGAACAGGTGTGCAGTGCTGTGGAGCCCAAAAGAGAAAGTGGTTCTACATGAAACTCAGAAGAATGGCATTTGAGCTGCACCAACTCATAGGAGGGCACATAGGTAAGTCTAGCATGGTGTCAGGAAGACTGGAGCAAATTCTGGAAAAGCAAAGCAAAGCATAACATATCTGTGGAGAAATGCCTAGGACATAAACCTAGATGATAGGCTAAGACATTAATGTAGTGGAATAGGGAGCTAGAGTGTCGGTGCACATTTTCTCATGTGTTTGCTCTCTCTCTCTCTCTCTCTCTCTCTCTCTCTCTCTCTCTCTGTCTCTCTTTCACCTTTTTATACTGGGATATTATGGGATTACATGGTAGCAAACCTAGAGAAGTCTGATGTGTACATTATTGCCACCAAATATTGTAAATCAGCAAAAGCAGAGAAAGGTCCAAATGTTCAGTGCAGAAATCAAAGGATCTGCAGGTGTGAGAGAAATTCCTGGGGCAGTAGGAGGAAGAGGAGGCAAAGTGATGACAAGGAAAGGGCCATGAAGTGCTGGAAGGTGCTGCAAGAAAGTGATCAGAACTCACTCTCATACCGCTGGCTACAGAATTTTGTAAGGTGCAAAACTGATCTCAGTGTTTAAACTTTCTTCTTCAAGTTCGGTGTCTTCTGTCTCACTGCACCTGTCCTGCCACTTCCCTCATGGTGGGCTGCATCTCTTCAATAGCCGTATACTGTTCTACACTGATGAGAATGAATTTCAATTACAGATAAAATTTTCCAATCAGCACTTGTGCGGTGTAGGGCACAGGAAAGCAGGGTCACTTACGTAAGAGGAGGCTGTCTGGACCATTGTAACCACTTGTATGGTCTGGTACCACCCTTCACACTGATCGGGAGGTCTTTTGACATCTCAAATATGATCATGCTACTGTTTCCCTTAATGGTTTCTGATTGCCTATAGGGTGAAGCCAAAACTCCTTGTTATGCTATAACCTGATCAGAACTGTGACTGATTGGTGGTGATATGGAAATAGGATATGGGAAAGAAGTCTGGAGACCATTACAGTTATTTGGGCCAATGAAATTGG
The DNA here is from genome assembly GCF_014898055.3 of Talpa occidentalis. Taxonomy (NCBI): domain Eukaryota; kingdom Metazoa; phylum Chordata; class Mammalia; order Eulipotyphla; family Talpidae; genus Talpa; species Talpa occidentalis. The sequence goes on from NW_023601104.1 coordinate 24,468,921, forward strand.
TAGCATAGGAAAATAATTTTCATTTTTTAGGACAACTTTCTTAATTTTATTTGGTTTAGGAACTCTCTACTTTCATTTACTCAAAAGCTGAGATCTAGTAAGAAAAAATACTTGAACGCATTCTCTCCCATCTCACCTGCTCTAACCTTTTCCTCTGCCTCCTTAAATCCAGATCCTAGATTTTAACAGTCTGTTTTCGTTGGTACCTGTACCCTTTCCTAGTGATGTTTAATGGCTAACAACGTATTTCTCCTAGAAGCTGTCTTCTTCTGCCGTTTTTCCCAGTATGAGAGTCATGGTGCCAGTTTCATAACTTAGAGTTCCTATGCCTCTAGCTTACCAGTTTCTGGGGTCAGAGGAAATTATATTTCCAGGGTTTTGTAGGAGGCACAGGATAATTTTTTTTAAGAGAAAGAGGAACTCAATTGCTGGGGAGGTAAATTCTGGCCTTTTATTTATTTATTTTTTTGGGGGGGCAAAGATATCCTTTTTATTGCAGAGCCTATATCAAGTCATTTTAGCATTTTTTTAATATTTTATTTTATAAAATTCTGACATCATTTTTCATCTTTGCACAATGTATGTGTTTTCATTTTGGTTATATTCCCCATACAATTGCACCCCCCCCCCCTTATTTTGACTCTAGTCCTTTCTCTCCCTGCCCTCTCCCCCCACCGTAGTGTGTCTCTGGTTTATAGTTGCTTGTTGATTTTGATTTTCATTTTGTATTGATTAGTCTTTTTCCTGGTCTCTTATTTAGGTTTTCTAAATTCCTGCTATGAGTGAGGTTTCTTGACCTACTAAACATAGAGCTTCCATATGATCCAGCAATTCCACTCCTAGGTATTTACCCAAAGGACACAGAAACATCAATTCCAAAGAGCACCTGCACCCCTATGTTTATAGCAGCACTATTTACAATAGCTAAGCTATGGAAACAACCCAAATGCCCAAAAATAGATGACTGGATCAAGAAGATGTGGTACATATACACCATGGAATATTACTCAGCAATCACAAAAGATAAATACTTGCAGTTTGCAGCAACATGGATGGAGCTAGAAGGGATCATGCTCAGCGAAGTAAGTCAGAAAGAAAAAGAAAAATATTGGATAGTCTCACTCGTAGCAGGAATTCTGACCTTTTAAAAATAACATGTATATAATAATGGTGATCACTAGAAGTATCTGATTTAGACAGTTGCTTACTATTTTGACACTAAAGATACTTGAACTGATTATCTCCCAATCTCTCCTACTCTAAGCTTTTTCTCTGCCCCCTTAAATCCATTACTAGACTTACAGAGTCTGTTTTCATTGGTACTCTTAACCCTTTCTAGTGACGTTTAATGACTTATGGGATGTGGGGAGCAGGAATACAGGGTCACTGATATGGGGATTGTAAATATTGAAAGAATAGCTCTGTTGTTTATTAATGCAAATAATTTGGTTGTTTAGTATAAACGGTATAATACCATTCACTACTTAGGGCCAGTCTCTGTTTCCAATGGTCTAGAATGTGTGATAGAATGCACATATAATGCATATATGTAAAATATGTTTAGGGAAACTTGCAGTCCAAAAAAAAACTAATAATTTTCCTTCATTTATGCTTCATTCTTCCTGCTACATATTAGGCTTATCTCCTTTTAATTTTTTTAAGGGGAAAAAATCTATGAGGATAGAATTCTGTGAGAAGAAAAAAAAGTGTGAGAAGAAAAGTCTGAAGAGAAGAAAAGTCTGACAAAAAAAAAAAAAAAAACCTGGCAAAAAGTCTATGAGGAGAATAGTCTGTGAGGAGTGAATTATTTGAGAAATCAGCCTATGTGAAGAGAATTCTGTGAACAAAAATTCTATGAGGAAAGAAGTCTGAGAACAGATCAACATTGGAGGAGATCAATCTACAAGGGGAGAAGACTGTGAAAAAAAAAAAGCCTATGAGGAGAGAATTCTTAAGGAAAGGCTTATGAGAAGAAAAGTCTATGAGAATTCAAATCTGAGGAGAAAATTCATGAAAAGACTGAGGACCAAGAAGACTATAAAGAAGAAAATTCTGTAGAGAGATAAAGAAACTGAGAGAAGAGAAAAGTCTGTGAGGAGAAAAAAAGTTTATGAGAAGAGAATTGTGTGAGGAAAAATCCTATGAGACAAAAATGTCTAAAAGGAGGAAAATGCTGAGGACCAGTTTTGTGAGAGAAGAGTCTGTAGTTAGTCTGAGAAGAAAAGCTATGAAAAGACCAAGGGGGGAAGTCGAAGGAGAAAAATCTGAGGACCAATATCTGAGGAGAAAAGTCTGTGAAGAGAATTGTTTGAGGAATTAAGCCTCTGAGGAAGAAATCTGTGAAAAGTCTGTAAGGAGAGAATTGTCTAAGGAAAAAGTCTATGAGAAGAAAAACCTGAGCAGAAAATTCTATGAGGAAAAAGCCTCTAAGGAAGAGAGAATTCTGTGAGGAAACAATTTCTGAGAAAAACCTACAATAAGATTAGATTCATTTCTTTTTTTTAAAAAAAAATATTTATTTTATTTATACAAGCACTGGGTACAGTCAGAAGTGCAGGAGGGTGAACAAATTCACCTGAGCCAGAGCGAGGAGCAGAGCAGGCTGAAGGACTGAAGTACACTGCTGAGGGGAGCAGCTGGTGGCAGGAGAGGTCTGCACACCATGTGGGACCCTCCTCCAGAGGCTGGGAAGCAGACAGGGATCGAACCGGTGCTGCAGAGGCTGTGGGCAGCTTCACAGCCCAGCTCTCAACCGCTGCGCCACCGGGGAGGCCCAGATTCATTTCTTGATTCAATTTTTTCAAGATTACTTTATGAGCATTTTCTCTCTGCCAGAATCTTTCATATTCAGTATCTCACTCAATCCTCATATCAAGTCCACAAAGTAATATTTTCATTTCCACTTGACAGTTAAAAAAACATTAAACAGATAAATATTTTTTTAAAAATAAGTGACATACTTAGTTAACTGGCTGCAGTGATAAAGCAGGACCTGGAGGTTATGTAATTTAGTTTTCAAATATAGAATTCTTTTTACCCTGTGCCTGAAAGTATGGGAGACTTATCTTTAGAAGAGTAGTAATCAAAAACAAATTGTATTTGTCAATTATAGTAATTTAATTTTTTTTAAAGATTTATTTATTTATTTACACAAGCACTGGGTACAGTCAGAAGCACGGGAGGGTGAGAGAATTCACCAGAGCCAGAGCGGGGAGCAGAGCAGGCAGAAGGACCGAAGTACACTGCTGAGGGGAGCAGCGGGCGGCAGGAGAGGTCCGCGCGCCATGTGGGACCCTCCTCCCGTGGCCGGGGAGCAGCCGGGGATCGAACCAGCGCTGCAGAGGCTGCCGGCAGCTTCGCAACCCAGCACTCAACCGCTGCGCCACCGGGGAGGCCCCATTTGTTTTTATTCATACAGTTTAAACAGATGGATCATACCCAAATGGACCTTAGCTGCTAAGTCTTTTAATATTTGCAAGTTTGTACTAACCCTGTTAGTGTCTCCACCAGCACCTCACTCATTCTCTATTACATTATGAGAACCTGGCAGGTAGTTATGGTGCCTGAAAACCTAGATTCTGGATCCAGCTATTTGAATTCAAATTCTAACTCTGCTTCTTGTAAATTCTGTGCCTTAAGTTTCTTCACTAGTACATAAAGTACAAAGAAAATTCCCTGAAACCTAATAATTTTTAAGCATTCAAAGTCTTGTCATTGTTTTTTATTATTATTATTATTACCACAATTCCGGGAGCCTAAAGATAGTTGATAAATAATTATGGAATCAGTATGGCACATAACACACATTTATAAATATATATATATATATATATATATATGGATATGTTCTATATAGCTTAGTTGTTTTTCTTTCATTGTCTTAATTTTTCAACCAAGATTTAATGATTCCATTATCTGGTACTGGAAAAATCTCTCTTCAATGTTCATAGTAACTACATAAAATAAGTGATGACATTAATTTACTAGGGCTGGCATAGCAAACTACTGACTTACACAACAGAAATTTATTTTCCCACAGCTCTGGATGCTGGACGTCCAAGATCGAGACATCAGCATCTTGATTTGCTTTCTCCTGAGCCCTCTTTCCATGGCTGCAGGTAACCCTCTTGTTGACTCTTCACATAGCCTTTCCTCTGTGCATACACATCCCTGGTATCTCTTTGTGGGTCCACATTTCCTTTTAGAAGAACAGTCAGATTGGATTAGGGCCCATCCTAAAGTCTTCATTTTAACTTAAAACACCTTATCTCCACATTTGTTTAATTCTGAGTAAGGTGAAGGGGAGTAAGACTTCAACATATGAAATGGGGGAGGGGCAATTATATCACAATTCAAATACTACAGATAGACCTACTTTGAAAAGTTCAAATGACACTATTTCGCTTTTAAAACCGATCTACACCAGTACCTGCTTTCCGTAATGGAGAATGAGATCCAAAGGAGATTTTCGCTTTTACGACTTGTCGAAAATCAAAACCAGCCTTGGCGTTTCTTTGCTGCAGCTGCGCTCTGGTAGCAGCTGCATCTCAGGAGCGTCAAGAACGGCCACACTGAATCCTTCTCTGGGAACTAATTTATACAGACCATAGGTATGTATCACATCATTCCTGCTTTTAACTATATGTTAGTCTTTTTTTAGGGCTTAACATGCTGTTTGGTATGACTTGGCAGATTTTAAGGGGTCGGGGAGTGCTCAAAACTGTTTCCATATAAATGAATGGCAATGGCTACCGCACACTATTTTTGCTTGTGAAAGGTTTCGTAGGAGCACTCTACTTTGGGAATGCAGGAGAAAACTGCATTTTGATTATTTTTATGTTGACATCCCTCCTGGATAGGAGCTGTGGTCCCTCACTAGCATTATTTAAAGCCCCATTATTTCCCCAAGCCTATTGGCCGCGGGCAGTAGAAAATATGCATAGACCCTTAGTTGAAATATGATCGCTTATAAAATCCTCTTGGACTTTCAGCTGGATTGCTGAGTTCTACCGAAATGTATGTGAGAAGTAAAGTGACCCCTGTGCACACTGTCATGGGCCTAAGGTGCTGCTATGCATGTATGTGGCCTAGTACCTGGTGGGACCCAGGAAGTGCCTCTCCTGGAAGATACCAAAATTGATGAGAATATTTTCTATGATTTTACTTCAAAGGTTTCTGATCATTTAACTTGAAAATAGATATAACCTGGCAATCATGAACAAAACAAAAGGGGGTGAGAATGGAAATGAGCATGCCATGTGATGGCAGAGCTAGAAAAGCGTATATGAGTACACATCTTGTACCTCACTTAACCCGGGTACTAGAAAGTTTCTTGAGGAACAGACTCCTGCAATGAGTTTAATTAGATATCTCTAATTATCCTATTAGTCATCCTTTTGTCTGTCATAACAGGGCTTGATTCTCCTTGGTAGCAGCAAACAGCAGGGTAAAACAATCAAGGCAGTTGGTTACCTTTGCTTATTACTTATTAATGATGAAAGCTAGCAAAAGGAAGTTATTATCAGTTATTAATAAATAAATTCTGTCACAACAGGGCTTGATTCTCCTTGGTAGCAGCAAACAGCAGGGTAAACAATCAAGGCAGTTGGTTACCTTTGCTTATTAATTATTAATGATGAAAGCTAGCAAAAGGAAGTTATTATCAGTTGTTAATAAATAAATTCAAGGAGTGCTATACCAGGAGAAGTTTCAGCAATGGAATTTCTTCCTAAGCAGTCAGGGCTTATTTTTAGCTGACGGGGCAGGAAGTATTCACAAGTGTTGTACATTGATTATGATTGCACCAATGGAAGATACAAGTCATTCTCAAGTCTGCCACATAATATTAGTTAGACTTACAATCTAAATCCATCTTCCTGTGATCTCACCTTTTGTCCACTGCATCAAAATTTGAAATGCCTCCTTATACCTGCCCCAAGGCAAAGGAAGGTTGATGGCCTGTTGCTAGGCCCCTCACTTGCAAATGACTTTTCTTACTATGACATCATTATCATAGGGGAGGGTCCTGTAACCAAGGCAACAGGGAATGGAATCTGTGCAGTTAATATCAGCAATCTTTAAAATTATCTTATCTGATTTTCTCAGTGTTTCCCTAGAATTCACTGACTTCACACATTCTTGGCCTATTATTTAACTTAAAATATTTCCCTCTCCTAAAGTAGACTTGTTTTTGATCAAGATTACAATTTGTTTCCTCACCTTTTATTTCTAAGATTGTATTCCTTTTTAGAAAGAAATGGTCCTCTGAATTTTTCCATAGCCTTCTCTTCTGATCTGTCTTCCCATCTTAACATAAGACTGATCAGTTTACCTGGCTACAATGATGTTAAAATGATTGATAAGATTATGAATTAACTGGGATATAGTTGTGAAAGAGTTTTGAATTTAGTCGTAGAATCTGGATTTGTATTTGCTTCCTCTTTTACCAGTTCTGTAAGCCCAAATCAGTTCTTTAATCTCTCTCAAGCTTCTGTATCCTTATATATAAAATGGAGAGATTAATACTTACTTTCTCAGTTTTATACTGAGATTATATCAGATAAAGATTTTGAGAGTGTTATGCTAGTACAGGGCCTTACCAGAGAACGTACCTGGCATTGGATTTTGGTTAAATCCAAATTTATTATACTAGTAATTGTATGAAAACCTTTATATTATGGAAATTTTCAAACGTGCAAAAGGGGAGGGAGAATTATAATAAATCCCAAATTACCTATTACCCAGTGTGCAATATGTGTCAATGGTTTCTCAAACTTGTTTTACCTGTCAACACTTTTTTCTCCTGAAATATTCTAAAGCAAATCTTGCACACTGTTATATCACACATAAATACTTTTTATGCACCTCTAACTTATTACCATAACATTACTATACCTAACAGAAGTCATTCCTTGATACTGTATCATCTGTAACCCAATCAATATGTAAATGTTCTTCATTATCTTAGAGGTGTTTTTAATAGTCAATTTGTTGAAGTAATGACCCAAACAAGATCCACATATAATTTTTATTGTCTCAAGTTTTTTTTTTTACTTTAAAATAGTGCTCAATCCTTTGTATTTTTTACTTCATGCCATTGATTTGTTAAAAACAAATAAACAAAAAGCATGTTATTTGTGCTATGGAATGATTTACACTCTGAATTTAGCTGTTGCTATTGTTCTGGATCCATGGTCTTGTTTAACTGGCTCCCTGAACTCCTGCATTGTCTGTAAACTGGTAGTTGAATCTTGAAGCTTAAGTAGAGTCAAGCCTAAATTTCATAAGCAGAATAAGTGGTGCTGGAGTTAGCAATCTTTGAGGATGACTTAATGATTTATTTTTTAACTATTTACAACTCAGTCTCACAAATCTTTCTCTGCCACAAACCCAGGCAAATCTGGCCGTTGGTGGTAGCTCCATTCAGTTAACTACAGAACTCCTTTAGCTTACGTTGCCATTAGAGGTGGCTGTAATGGTTTTCTGTTGCTTTTATAAATGGCTATAATTTCATTTGGAAACTATGATACCTCCAAAGTCTAGTTAATCAACTAATTTTTAAAGTCACTCACCATTTGTTACATATACATAGAACTATATTTAGAATTAGTGTTGAGTCACTCCCCCACACATGCTATGATAGGAATTATTCAGAAAACAACAATCATCTTTGTGGTCATGACTTACAATTAAAGATAACTGAAGTTCTTGATCCTGGATAATTCAGAATCCAAAATATCTGTCCCCCAATTATCTGGTTATTCTTTTCACATGTGGAGTCAAATTTACATGTTCCCACCAAGTAGTTTTACAAATAAATATTTATTGAGCCCCTACTTTGAATAGATCATGTGTCTAGGTGCTACACCCATGCACAGATGAGGTATGATTCCTGTCCTGTGGTACAAATTTGGTAGGAAAGATAATGAATGCATACATATTACATAATAAAGTATGTGACATAAGAATTACAAAAACAAAGCATGAAAATTTTAGTTTAGGAGTATTATGGAAAAGCCTTTGGTGGCATTTGAGATGAACCTTGAAGAGTGACTTCAGCAAGAATGAATAAAGGAAAAAGTATCTAAAAATCCACAGGTTTGAAATCCTTGAATATAGTTTGCTTCTAGTTAAGGGAATGAGATAGAATATAGAGATAGAAAAGCAAATCAATAGCATAGAGATTACTGATTATCCGGCTGGTCTATTTCCCTCCCTTCTCTCCCTCCTTTCATGCCTCCCTACCTTCCTAGCTTCTTTCCTTCCTTCATCTTTTCTCTCTCTCTCGCAACAGAAAACCATGAATGTAAGATCACAAAGAGTCATGTCAACACCAAAGGAAAGAGGAATTTTTAAAAATATTTTTACTTTTTTATTTTATTTATTTATTTTTTTAAAGATTTATTTGTTTATTTATGTACACAAGCACTGGGTACAGTCAGAAGCGCAGGAGGGTGAGAGAATTCACCAGAGTCAGAGGGGAGAGCAGAGCAGGCAGAAGGACTGAAGTACACTGCTGAGGGGAGCAGTGGGCGGCAGGAGAGGTCTGCGCGCCATGTGGGACCCTCCTCCGGTGGCCGGGGAGCAGCCGGGGATCGAACCAGCGCTGCAGAGGCTGCGGGCAGCTTTGCAACCCAGCGCTCAACCGCTGTGCCACTGGGGAGGCCCTATTTTTACTTTTTTAAAACGATTTATTTATGCATACAAGAACTGGGGTACAGGCCAGAGGTGAGAGTACTCACCAGAGACAGAGTGGGGAGCAGAACAGCAGACTGACTTAAATACACTGCTGAAGGGAGCAGCAAGTGAGTCAGGAGAGGACTTTAGCACCATGTGGGTAGCTCCCTGGCTGGAGATCGAACTTGTGCTGCAGAGGCTGCGGATAGCTTCATAGGTTGTGTCTTAACTTACACTTGCACCACCAGGGAGGCCCAGGAAAGAGGAATTTTAAGTTGAAGGGAAATAATATTATTCACAATGACCTAAGAGTGAAAACAAATCAAATATTCATTAGTTAGTGAATCGATAAACAAATGTGGGGTATCTGTGTGAAGGAATATTACTCAACTGTAATAAGCAATGAGGGACTGACACTTGTTACAACTTGGATGAACCTCAAAAACGTACTAAATGAAAGAAGTCAGTCATAAAGGACTACATATATGATTCCATTTATATAAAATGTATCAAACAGACAAATATAGAGAGTTGGAAAGCATATTAGTGATTGCCTAGGACTGGGGAGGAGAAAGGTAGAGGAGTTAGGGATGAGAGCTAAGGAGAGTGCCGTTTCTTTGAAGGTTTTTAAATGTATATTCAAATGGATTGTTATGATAACTGCACCTCTCTGAAAGTATTAAAAGCTATTGGATTATACATTTTGGCCTCTGAAACTCCAGTCAAACATACAGTACACCTTCACATTCTAGGGTCCATGTTTCCTTACCTCTTTATGACTTTCTATCTTTTTGTCTTACTGAACAATATCCTAAAATTTTTCTTTGAATCTATTCAAGTTCACTAGTGATATATTAATCCATGTCTAATCTATTTTTAACATATCAATTTTTAAAATTTTACTTTCAGCTTTTATATTTGTCTTCTGTAGAATTTTTATTTGACCTTTTCTCAAGTCTCTTTGGTTGTTTTTTTATAGTCTCAAAGATAGATGGGTAGAAGGTGGGTGGGTGGGTAGATAGATAGATAGATAGATATGCTCATATATACATAGCCTCTATACACTCACAGGGAGTCTCCTTTTCACTGCTTAAAAATGTCAAACACAATATATTTTGTATTTTGGGGAAGTTCCAATATCTGAAGTCTTTATGGTTTTAATTCTAGTATGCACTGTTTCTGCTGACTCTTCCTTATAACTTATTTTCTTTTGTTTTATGAATTTAACTCTGAATTTATAAGTGCGAATTCTTTGAGACTCAGGCTATAGTTGTTTTCCTTCTTAAGGACTTCTGTGTACTTCTGTAGGTTGTTGGGAGACCTTTCCAGGAGCACTTTATTGTTTATCTCATAAAACCTATATTTATATTTTTGAAACAATCTCAAATTTACAAAAAAGTTACAAGAAAATTATTCCTGAACCATTTGACAGCAAGTTGCCAAAATGATGCTTCATCATTTCCATTTACTCTAGTAAATGGACTTTGTCATACAGATATAATATAATCCTCGAAACCAGAAAGTGAAGATTAATATTATTACTATTACTAGCTACTACTTAGCTAACCCTCAAACCCCATTCAAGTTTCAGCAATTAACCCAATAATTTTTTTTTATAACAAAATTAGTCAAGTCTGGAATCAGGTGTTACATCTAGTTATAATACTAATTTAGTCTCTTTCAGTCAGGGAGTTCCTCAGTTTTTCTGGACTGCCTTGATCTGAACATTTTTAAACATTACAGACCAGTTTGGAAACTGGCCCTCACTTTGGATTTGTCTGATGTTTCTTCACGATTCATTTGAGAAGGAATGCAATAAATCAGCCAAGATTCTGGTACTGAAAATCAAAAGTGAGTTCAATAATTCAAATGGAGATGCAAACCCAAGCCCAAAAGAATGGTTTTCTTTACAAATAATTAATATCAATAAGGAGATTTTAAAAAATAAATGTTGAAACTGAGTAGGGGAAGTTGCGAGAGTTCATGTCCTACGGCCTCACCCTCCATGCCTTCACTTCCTTCTCACCCACTCACATCTCCCACCACTTGAGAGAAGAAATTCCCTTTTAAAAGGTCACCAATGAGTGTTTGATCATCAAATCCTATAGCTTTTTCTCAATATTCATCCTCCATGACCTTCCAGTAAAAACTAAAGCTATGGACCACTCCCTTCCTCATTTTTTTCTTAAACAGACATACTGAGATATAATTCACAAAGCATGAATTCAGTATTGGAAGAATAGTGACTAAAATTTCCTCAAAAATGTTGAAAGATAGTCAATTATTGTCAAAAAATTATAAAACATAATTAGGCAAACAAAAAATATAAACCTTTTTTTCCCCGATATTAGTTATCATACAAAATTGACTGTAAGGAAAAAAAAAAAAAACCTAGAGTAAAAGAAAGTAAAAGAATATAACCAATAAGCAGTTCATTTCACCAGGAAAATAACTTTTCCACAGTAATATGCATTAATAAAGTCTCAAAATACATATTGTAAAAATTGGCAAAGCCGCAAGAAGAAATAGACAAATTCCTGGTGAGAAAGTTTTAGCACGACTCTCTATTATCAATCTCTTAGTGTGACATAGCAAGGAGAAAAATATAATTAAACTATGTAGAGACTATGCATTGATGATTTCACCAATTTAAATGAGAGGTATCATGAAAATCATATATTTTAACCAGAGTATAATTCATTTTTGTAATTAATACAGATGTCTAGAAATATTCCTTACATTTCAACATTTAGAACACCTCTGTAATTGATCAAAGAAAAAGTCGTAATGGAAAATAGAAACCAATAGAATCAACCTATAACAAAAAAAAAATCTTATCCAAAATGTTTTAATGAAGCTAAAACTGTACTTGAAATGAAGTTTATGACTTTAAGTCTACCAGTTGTCAAGATTTATTGTAAACAATTCTGAAGATATTATGGTATTGGTACAAGGAAAGACAAATAGAGCAAAAAAAGAGGAGAATGATCTATTTATAAACAGATAGATATGTATATGTACATATATGTATATATGGATTCATTGCTTTATGACAAAGCAATAAGGAAACTTCTTTTCCAATAAATGGTGCTGTATAAAATGCATATCCATATGGGACAAAAAAGGATCTGACATTACACATAAAATCAAGTCTAGGTGTAGATTTAAACATAAAAGATTAAAAAAGTGTTGCAAATTAATATTATTACCTCAATAAAAGAGAAAAAAGTAGAAAAAAGGTAAATTGATAATTAATAAAACTTTCAGAAGATAATATAAAAACTGTCTTCATGACTTTAAGGTTTGGAAAGATTATTAAACAAGGAAAAAAGCATTAACCACAAAGTAAAGATGAATAAATAGGACTATATTAATACCAAGAAATTTCCATCAATATTTAATATTCTAATACAGGAACATGGCATGTCTTTTTATTTATTCAGGTCTTCAGTTTCTGGATGCTATTGTAAATGAAATTGTTTACTTAATTTTCAGAGTGTTCATTGCTAGTGTGTAGAAATGCAACTATTTTTGTATCCTTGTCTTGTATCCTTCAAACTAGCTGAACTCATTTAATCCTAATGAGTGTTTTGTGTGTAATTCATAGGATTTCTATTGATATTATTCAAAATCATGTTATCTGAGAAATGAGAGCTTTGCATTTCCTTTTATAATCTCTATGACTTTCATTTCTTTTTCTTGCCTAATTACTTTGATTAGACCCTTCAGAACAGTGTTGAATAGAAGATATGAGAGTGCACATCTTTGTTTTGTTCCTCATCTTGGAGGGAAACCTTTCAGTCTTTCACCAGTAAGTTTGATGTTAGCTGTGGTTTTTTAGTAGATTCCCTTTATCAAATTGAGTAATTTTCCTCCTATTCCTAGTCTATTGATTCTATTGAGTGTTTTTTGGTCATGAATGGATGCTGGATTTTGCCAAATCCTTTTTCTGCATTTGTTGAGATAATCACATGTTTTTGTCTTTTATCTACTAAATAAATTATTACATATGTTCATTTTCATATGTGAGCCTCTCTTGCATTCCTAGCAAAATTTCACTTGGCCATGGGCATAATAGTTCTTTTTATATGTTGCTGAATCTAGTGTGCTAGCACTTTGGGAAATATTTATGTCAAAATTCATAATGGATGTTAATCCATGGATTATAGTTTTCTCAGTATAGTTATTTTTTTATAATTTAATTTAATATATATTTTGCATCATTCTTTCTTTTCATACAATGCATGCTTTCTCCTTTCAGGTGTAGTCCTCACAAAATTCTATTAGCAGTTCACCCATGCACCATCACCATAGTCCCTTGTGTAAGAACACACTCCTTCCCCTGTTTTGATCCCTCTCCCCCTCCTTCACAGAGTGTCTCTGATTAATAGTTGCCTGTTAATTTTTTTAATTTATTATAATTTTTTTCCTGGCCCCCCTACATTCCTCTTGTAAGTGAGACCATCCTATATTTTTCTTTTCCTTCTGGCATATTTCCCTGAGCATGATCCCTTCCAGTTCCGTCTATGTTGCTGTCAATGGCATGAGTTTATCTTTTTTGATTGCTGAATAGTATTCCATTGTGTATATATACCACATCTTCTTGATCCAGTCATCTATTTTGGGGCATTTTGGTTGTTTCCATAGCTTACCTATTGTAAATAGTGCTGCAATAAACATAGGGGTGCAGGTGTCCTTTTGAATTAATGTTTTTGTGTCCTTTGGGTAGATTCCTAGGAGTAAAATTGCTGGGTCATATAGATGCTCCATATTTAGTAGTTTGAGGAACCTCCACACAGCTTTTCATAGTGGTTGGACCAGTTTGCATTCCTACCAGCAGTAGGAGAGTTCCTTTTTCACCACTTCCTCGGCAACATTTGTTGTTTCCTGTTTTTTTAATATGTGCCATTCTTACTGGTAACTGCTTAAAGTCCAAATCTATCCTTCTCCATACCATTGTCCCCGTTTTTCCACTTCTTGATGGATTTGGCTTACTTTACTGGGGTTGGAATTACTATCTAGTGTTGTTTCATTTTCATACGTAAGATTTACATTAGTATTTCTTGTAGGTCTGATCTTCTAGCCACAAATTCTCGATTTTTTTCTTCAAAAATGAAAAATAAATCCAAATATTCCCTTATAAAATTGGAAAATTTGTTGTTTCAAGAAATAGTTGGCCTACAAGAAACTAAGTGATTCCTACAGCAGAAAGGCAGTGGAGTAACATATTAAAGTGTTGAAAGAAGAAAATGCCTGTCAGCTAAGAATTCCTTTGACAGATGGTTTCGCAATAATTCTTAGTTTACGATGTTTTTTGCTTTCAGCCCTTTGAATATGTCTTTCCATGCCTTTGGCCTTTGTGGTTGCTGATGAGAAATCATCTGTTAATTTTGTTGTAGTTCACTTAAGTGCCATGAATCATTTCTTTCTTTCCATTTCCAAATTTTCTCTTTGTTTTGTAGCAGTTAGATTATAGTATGCCTTGATGTAGATGTCTTTGAGTTTATCCACATGGACTTTGATGAACTGCTTGGATACATAGGTCAATATTGAAATCAGTATTCTTCTTTATGAGATTTAAGAAGTTTTCAGATATTATTTCTTCAGTATTCCAAAGAATATGTCAGAACCTTTCAAAGTCACTGATGAACATGCAATTCTCCAGCTTTTCTTTTTAAGTTTTTTGATTTGCCTAATGTTTGCCTCAAATGGTGTCCATCATATAAAGCATACTCAATGTTTAATAGTTGTCCCTGATTGTTTTTGACAAATGTTCCATAGGAAAAGATTATGTGTGCTGGATGAGTTCTCAGTTTAAATGAAGATAGCCTTGAGAATGAGGTTGCCCATGATTAGAAAAATCAAATAAAAAGTTTTCTAGGAATAAGATTTTAAAGAAACTCCAAACCTGCTCTTCCTATTTCAGCCCTTTTCTGTCCCCTCCAATGTTAACCTATTTCTTTATTACCCTTCAATGAAAATCTTCTTGACAAAGTAGACTTTATGTGTGGCTCCACTTTTCTCCCTCAGTTTTCTCTCTTTAACATTTAACTCCAAGCAAATTTTGCTCCCATCTTTCCTCAAAATTTGCTTCTGTCAAAGTAAGCAGTGACATCCATGTCCTTAAATCTAGTGATCACTTCTATATCCTTAGCTTTTTTGCCCTTTCAGCAGAATTTGATGACTCCTTAAGGAAAACCTTCTTTCTACATGATATCATGACTCCATGATATCATGCTCATCTGGTTTTCCTCACTTCCCTGGCTGCTCCTTTTTAATCCCCTTTCTTGTTTTCTTCTCCTTTTCTGATTGATTCACAAAAGACGAAGATCCCAGATCATAGGTGTGGACACCCTACTCTACAATCTCTCCCTAGTTAATTTCATTTGACCCCTTGGATTTAAATATCCACATATATCCAGGATTTGCAAGTCTGTATATCTTCAACCATCTCTCTTCTTGTAGCTCCAGACTTACATAAACCATTGTCTTCTAGCTGTTTCTATACAAAATCTAAGGTGTTAAAATAGCTCAAGTAGAACTCTTAACACATATACCCTCCCTTGCTATAGATGTTTCCTGTTTCACAAACTGCTCTGTACCACCATCCATTCCTTGACAACTTGATAAATAACACTAACTGAAAATCTCAAAGTCTCCTTTGATTTTCTCTTTCCTCATTGCACACATCAGACTCATCAAAATGCTAAAACTTGATTTTGAAAATACATCCTGGTTCCGTATGCTTCTCCCTACGTCCATCTTGTCAACTACTATTGTTTCTCAGCTGGTCTATTGCAATAGCTTCTTTTTTCCCCTTCCTTAGCTGTTTAATAATTGAAAATTCCTCTCCTAAAGAGTACCACAAGCTCCTCAAGTGAAGAGAACACATTTGTTCAATTTTATTTTGAAATGCCCATAGCATCTACTATGGTTTTGTCTCAGGAGTTTTTTCTTTTTTCTTTTTTTAATTTTGAAGTACTCTTGAACTTATAGGAAAGTTGCAAGTATAGATTTGAGAAATGTTTTTCTCAAAACTTTGAAGAGTAGGTTGCAGGCATGATGCACCATATTCACCAAATATTACAGTGCATTTTGTCCTAAAATAAGGTTATTCTCCTACAGTAATGTAATACAATCATCAAAACCAGAAAGTTAATATTTAATTGTTAGACAATATTCACATTTTTATTAATTGCCCCTGATTATAGCAAAGAATTGTCCTTTCTTGCAAAATGGCCCAATTCAGAATTACATGCTGCATCTAGTATTCATGTCTTTTATTTATTTTTATATAGTCTCAGATAATCTCTCAACAATTATTTATCAATTACAATTATAGCCTTTTTTATTAAACTTTCAATTTGTTCATATTTATGTCAATATGGACTCAAAGCTTTTTTATTTTTTATTTTATTTTATTTTTTTTTTGATATTTGATCTAAGTTTTATTTTTTTTTCTTTATTTTTTTTTTAATCTTAAATTTTATTTTTATATTCCCCCATACAATTGCAAAAGCCCCATTCTGACCCCAATCCTTCCCCTCCCGCCCCCCACCCCCCAAAAAGTGTCTCTGGTTCATAGTTTTTTGTTGATTTTGATTTTCACTTTCTTATATTCATTTTCCTGGTCCCTTATTTAAGTTTTCTAGATTCCTGCTATGAGTGAGACCATCCGGTATTTTTCTTTTTCTTTTTGGCTTATTTCGCTGAGCATGATCCCTTCCAGCGCCATCCATGTTGCTGCAAATTGCATGTGTTTATCTTTTTTGAATGCTGAGTAATATTCCATGGTATATATGTACCACATCTTCTTGATCCAGTCATCTATTTTTGGGCATTTGGGTTGTTTCCAAAGCTTAGCTATTGTAAACAGTGCTGCTATAAACATAGGGGTGCAGGTGCTCTTTGGAATTGATGTTTCTGTGTCCTTTGGGTAAATACCTAGGAGTGGAATTGCTGGATCATATGGAAGCTCTATGTTTAGTAGGTCCAGAAATCTTCACACAGCTCTCCATAGTGGTTGGACCAGTTTGCACTCCCACCAACAGTGCAGAAGAGTTCCTTTTTCTCCACACCCTCGTCAACATTTGTTGTTGCTAGTTTTTTTAATATGTGCCATTCTCACTGGTGTGAGATGGTATCTCATGGTAGTTTTGATTTGCATTTCCCTGATTACAAGTGATGTTGAACATTTTTTCATATGTCTGTTGGCCATTTGCATTTCCTCTTCAGAGAAGTTTCTTTTTAGCTCTTCTGCCCATTTTTTGACTGGATTATTTTCTTTGTTGTTGCTGAGTCTCATCAGCTCTTTGCAGATTTTTGTGATCAGTCCTTTATCATTAGTGTTGGGTGCAAAAATGTTCTCCCAGTTGGTGGGGTTTCTCTTTGTTTTTGTTATTGTCTCTTTTGCTGTGCAGAAGCTCTTTAATTTGATGTAGTCCCAGCTGTTTATCTTTGCCTTCACTATCACTGCTTTGGGTGATGTGTCTGTAAAGATGTCTTTGATGTGCAAATCCCGTAGTGTTTCGCCTATATTTCCTTCTATGTATTTTATGGTGTCAGGTCTTATGTCTAGTTCTTTAATCCATTTTGAGTTGATTTTTGTGTATGGTGTGAGGTAGTGGTCAAGCTTCATTCTTTTGCATGTAGCGACCCAGTTTTCCCAGCACCATTTATTGAACAAACTTTCTTTGCTCCAATGCATAGTCTTTGCTCCTTTGTCAAAGATTAGTTGACCATAAATCTGTGGGTTTATTTCTGGATTTTCTATTCGATTCCATTGGTCTGTATGTCTGTTCTTGTTCCAATACCATGCAGTTTTGATGATTATGGCTTTGTAGTATAGCTTGAAGTCTGGGAGTGTGATGCCTCCATTTCCTTCTTTTTTTTTCAGTAGAGCTTTGGCTATTCGGGGTTTTTGGTGATTCCATATGAATTTCATCAATAATTGTTCTATTTCTTTGAAGAATGCCATTGAGATTTTGATTGGAATAGCATTGAATCTGTATATTGCTTTTGGTAGGATGGCCATTTTAATAATGTTTATTCTTCCAATCCATGAGCAGGGGATGTCTTTCCATTTCTTTGTGTCTTCTTCTATTTCTTTTAACAGTGTTTTATAGTTTTCTTTGTATAGGTCCTTTACCTCTTTTGTTAGATTTATTCCCAAATATTTGATTTTTTTTGTTTCAATAATAAAAGGGATGGTTTTTTTGATTTCTTCTTCTTCAGATTTATTGTTTGTGTATAGGAAGGCTACTGACTTTTGCGTGTTGATTTTGTATCCTGCCACTTTACTGAATTGATTGATGAGTTGAATTAGTTTTTCTGTGGAGATTTTGGGGTTCTCTATGTATATTATCATATCATCTGCAAATAGTGATAGTTTGACTTCTTCCAAACATTCAGAGACGAATTAGTGCCTATCCTTCACAAACTCTTCCAAAAAATTGAGAAGGAAGGGACAATACCAAACACGTTCTATGAAGCCAATATTACACTAATACCAAAACACAAAAAAGGAAAACTATAGGCCAATCTCCCTAATGAACACTGATGCAAAAATCCTCAATAAAATTTTAGCTATCAGAATCCAACAATGTATCCATAAGATAATTCACCACGACCAAGTTGGATTCATTCCAGGGGCACAAGGATGGTTTAACATCCGAAAATCAATCAACGTTATCCAACACATCAACAAAAAGAAATATAAAAACCATATGATAATATCAATAGATGCTGAGAAAGCTTTCGACAAAGTGCAACACCCATTCATGATAAAAGCCCTTGAAATTCTTGGGATACAAGGAACATACCTCAACATCATAAAGGCCATCTATGACAAGCCAACAGCCAGTATCATTCTCAATGGTGAAAAGCTGAAAGCAATTCCATTAAGATCTGGAACAAGACAAGGATGTCCACTCTCACCACTGCTTTTCAATATAATACTGGAAGTCCTAGCCAGAGCAATAAGACAAGAGAAAGACATCCAAGGAATCCAAATAGCAAAGTTTTTTTAAAGTCAGTATTTTATAGTCTGTTACTATTAGTAAATTATTTTGTTTTGATGCTCCATATGTCTCAGATTTGGCCAATAAGTATCCCTTCAAGTTAACCTCTATGTCCCCATCATTTTTTAAGCATTTCCATACCTGCCACAACATGATATTCCAGGCTCATCTTGTGTTTTCCCTGCCACAATCCTGGAATCAGCTATTTTTGGAGGGATTAGTTCCTTTTTGTAGAAAATGGTATTTAGAAACCAATATTCATGTAGTAAGAGTGCTCATTGGTACAGGGGTGTTTCTGCTCTAAGACCCTCTTAATGGACAAAGTAGGAAACATTCAATACACACCTGCAAAACATTTACACATACTTGCATGCACATTGAGACGTAAACATACACACATTAGGTCTACATTTCTGTGTGTATCTATATCTATCAATACATTTAATTCCAATTCTTCACAGCATTCATTCTTGTTTTTTTCCTTGTCTGCATTTATAACTTCTTATCTGACAGTGAGTTTTGTCTCTTATTATCCTTAATATATTTACTTATTTGGTCAATTCCCCCTATGTATAACCTATAGCCTGTTGCTATCCTTATCCTCATCCTCATGTGAATGTCATTTTTGCCTTGTTGCTTGGTCAGGCTCCAGTATTTGTTGTATGTGCTAGCCTTTGTGAATGACTTCTTCACCCCAGTCAAGTTCTCATGTCTCATGCCAGGAAACCTTCCTCAGTCTGCTTCAGCTCCAAGATCCTACATAAACCCTCTCTTCATAGATGTCTTCCTCACCCCATGTAGGCTACCACCCATTTTCTGAATAGATGTCATGCTTATTCTGATTTGGCTCTAACACATCACCTAGCACCACCTTTTTGCCTGGCTTTGACTTTTCCGAAAAGGAAGGGGAAGACAAGAAACAGTAGAAAGTGAAGATATGGAAACATGTGAAAATACCTACAATAGCTTCTTAACTTTTCTCTCTCACTTACTAGTGATTCCTAACAATTAGTTTTCCGTGCAATAGTCAAATGATCATTTAAAAGCATAAATTATATATTGTTATTCTTTTACTTAAAACCTTTTGTTGCTTTTACAATAAGTGTCAAACTCCTTACCCTGGTCTACCAAACTCTTCCTACTTTCATGACTCCACTTCTTTCTCCACCACCCCCTTAGTCACACTGACTTACTTTCTGCCCATTCATTTCCGTATGTGGACTTTGAATCATCTCTCTTCTCTGTTTGAAGTTCCCCTTTTCCTGATCTTTATAGGCTTGGATTCTTCTTGTCATTCAATTCATACTTTAAAAGTCACCTCAGAGAGATTTTCTCTGAAACCCTCTAATGTAAGCTCTTTGGAACTCAGAATTACTTTTTTTAAAAAGATTTATTTACTTGCATACAATAGCTGGGGTACAGGTCAGAGGCGTGGGAGGTGAGAGGATTCACCAGAGACAGAGTGGGGAACAAAACAGGCAGATTGACTGAAATACACTGCTGAGGGGGGCAGCGGGTGAGTTAGGAGAGGTCTGCTGCGCCATGTGGGTTGCTCCCTGACGGGGGATCAAACTCGTGCTGCAGAGGCTGCAGACAGCTTCACAGGTTGCGTCTTAACCCCTTGCACTACAAGGGAGGCCCCTGGAACTCAGAATTATATCACCCAGTTTTAATTACCACCTCGATTCATTATTATCTGACATTTTTCTTTTTTCTTGTTTGCTGTCTATAATATGCACGGTAACTCAGAGCACAAACCATTCCTGATCTTTTCTCTACCTCAGTGTCTAGTTCCTGACACATAGTAAGTGGTCACTTAATATGATAATGAATGACATAACTGGGCTAAGGGAGTGGTTGACCTTGTTTTTGCCACTTGGCATTTAGAGATAAATTTACTCATTTTTTAAAATAAGTAAGTCCTTGAGATTTAGGCACAAATTAAGAGGAACCCTTTCAATAAATCATATACCTGACAAGGGACTAATATCCAAGAACTACAAAGAACTCATATAACTCAACAACAAAAATGTTTAACAATCAAAAAATTGTCAGAATGGACATTTCTCCAAAGACATTTAGATGGCCAGGTATAAGGAAAAAAATGTTCACCATCATTTATCATCACTTATCATAACTTATCATCTGGGAAATGCCAGTCAAAACCTCAATGAGATGCCACCTCACAACTGTGAGAATGGCCCAGAAACAAGCACTGGTGAGGGGATGGAGAAAAAGGAACCCTGAAAGGTGTGAACCTACAATATATACAGTATTGATAAATCAACATTACCTCAATAAGCACAATTTCAAAAATAAATTGTATTACTTTTATATATACAGTTTAATGATTACATGGATATACATGATTACCACAATAAATTTCGTCAACATGGGTCACTATAAAAGACAGAGTAGCAGTGCTTTGCAATCCCCAATGGATTAAGGGACCTAGGCACTAGGGAACAATAGCTGCTCACACAAAAGAAAGTGTAAAATGTAGACATCATATACCTCTTGATGAGAGAAGCATATCATTTATAGTTTTGCCAACAAGTTTAAACTTGAGTGGGCCATTCTTTGGGTCCAGCTGCCAATTTGCAGAAAATATAGAAGACAGAAACAAACTGAACTACATAGCAAGGATGTGATTTGCAAAATTCAGTCTTTTGCAATCTGTACAAGTTGAATGACCCAGGTTCTTAAACTGATAAATTATAGGGAAAAGAAAGGAAATGAGGGGAAATCTGTAGATTAAAAGAGACCTAAAAGATAAGAGCTCTTTAGATAAGAAAGATCTAAAAAAAATTCAATAAGATTACTTGGCAGTGTCTAGGGCTGTACACCTACATTACAAAATCAAAAGCAAGCACAAGGAAGAATAAGTTATAAAAACCAGGATAATGAGAGGAATAGAGTGTCATCATGATGGGGCACATGGAGGGGCTTTTGGGGTGTCAGCAAATGTATTTCTTGACCTAAATAATAACGGTTTTTTCAAAGTGTTCTCTGCTTTCTTTATGTTGCTTTTTGTAACTGTGCTTTTTTTTCCAATGGTAAAAAAAGCAAATGTTTAACAGGTGGTCATTCAATGAATGAATGTAAGAATAACTGCATGAAAGAACAGATGAGAAGCCTACCAAAGTATGAGGCCTTAGAAAGACGTTTAACCTCTCTAAGTGTCAATTCCTGCATTTGTTAAATGAAGGACTTAAAGAACTTAAGACCCTCCCACTCTAATAGCTAATCTGCTAGTAGTCATTCATTCTTACCATATGTTAACTGCTTTGCACAAGTTTTCACTGAATCTTCTTAAGAGCTAGGGCTTTAAAAAGTGTGTAATTTCCTCAAAGCCTCTGAGCTAGTGACTTGAATTCAGGACCAGCAGGTCTCCAAACCTACCTTGCTAAGTTGAGATGATGTTGTTCTGATGGTGGTTATTTTTGTAATCAGTTCATTCTGCCTTAATAGCAAATTCAAAGTGAAATGGTTAAGCAATCAGATTTTAGAGATTGGCATTTTGAATTCAAGTGCCAACTCCAACAATTAAAAATTGTGTGACTTTGGGCAAGTAACTTATACTTGCTGTACATGTTTTCTTGTCTGTAAAGTGAAGATAATAATGGTAATTAACTCATGTTGTGACAATTATATATGCAAAATGCCTAACATAATACCTGGCACATATTAAGTACTGCTTACTGTTAACACCAAATAACCCATTCTTATAAATTGGGATCATATATAATTGCTATTAAGTATGTCAAGTTAGTCCAGGGGTAAACTTAACTTATTGAAGAGCTAATAATTTTTATTCTTTACCTAGAGTCAAAGATATTTACAACTTTTTGTAATGCTGAGTTTTATAATGCTGGTTACTGACTCTAATCACATGGAGATATTACTTTTGGTTTTACTACTTGCTTTTCTTTTTTTTTTTTTTTTCAAGATATATTTATTTATTTATACAAGCACTGGGTATAGTCAGAAGCACAGGAGGGTGAGAGAATTCACCAGAGCCAGAGAGGGGAACAGAACAGGCAGACTGACGAAATATACTGCTGAGGGGAGCAGCGGGCGCAGCAGGAGAGGTCTGTCGTGCCATGTGGGACCCTCGCCAGCAGCCGGGGATCGAACTGGCGCTGCAGAGGCTGCGGGCACCTTCACAGCCCAGTGCTCAACTGAGCCACTAGGGGAGGCCCACTACCTGCTTTTCTATGGAAATATTCAGTGGGGCAGTTAAATGCATAACTGTCCTTTGGCCTTCTGTTTGATTTTGAACCTGTGTTTCCTGGATGGTAAGTATTGGCATGATTAACTTAGGCCATGATCTATTTTGCCCAGCATCTAGATAACACTTAGATTGCCTTAGGAATTTTTCAGAATTCCTAAAAATCCTCTTCTATTTGGATTCAAATTTGTTCTGCTTTTGTTATTTCCTTGGCTGTGTTTAATTGAAAGACCTATTGTAAATGTGGAGATGTTTTTGAAATTAAATCTACTGGCTTATCACTGTGGACCACAATAAGTAAAAAAGCAAATTAAACCAATTATTTATTTATTTATTTTTAAAAAGAACTAGGGTGTAGGCCAGAGGTCCAGGGTGGGAGAGCGGGGGTGGCTTGAGAGATTCACCAGAGACAGACCTGGGAGCAGAAGAGGCAGATCTACTGAAATACACTGCTGAGGGGAGCAACGGGAGAGACAGGAGAGGTCTGCTGCACCATATGGCTTAGCTCCCTGGCCATGCATCAAACTTATGCTGCAGTGGCTGGTGATAGCTTGATAGTGCTGAGACATTAACCCCTATGACACCAAGGAGGCCCCCTAATTTTTTATTTAAAGAAAGACCACAAAGCATTCAATTAGCAACAAACAAAAATTGTTCAGTAACTATAGCTAAAATCCTATTCTTATAACTTTATCTTTTGTACTTAATTCAGAGGATAAATTAACAAAAAATGTATTTACTTAAAGTTATTTCACTTTTAGTCAATGAAATATGCATTGCTACCATTTTTTTAAAATTTAATTAACATTGGTTTATAACACCGTGTATAGTGCAGAGGTATAGGATCACACATCTTCAGATGTATGTTATGTGTGTTAACCACACTATACCCACTACCAAAGCACCCATAATCCCCCACCATAGTCCGTTTGACCCCCCCTCCTTTGCTCCCAATCCTCCATCCCTTCCCCCTTCTGATAGCCTCAGTGCTCCAATTAGATTTCTTGGGTTTATTTTGGTTTAGTTTTGTGTGACCTTTGTTTTGTTTCTCCATATTCCACGATAAGTGAAATCATCCAGTATTTGTCTTTTTCCCTCTGACTTATTTCACTTAGCATAATCCCCTCCAGCTTTATCCATGTTGTCACAAGGGTAAGAGTTCATCTTTTTTTTTTCTTTTTTTTCTTTTCAATAGCTGAGTACTGTTCCATTGTGTATATATACCATAACTTCTTTATTCAACCATCTGTCATTGGTCACTAGTTTCCACAGCTTGACTATTGTAAATAGTGCTGCAATGAACACAGGAGTGCATATATACCTTCAAATTAGTGTTTTTGTATTCTTGAAGTAAATACCCAAGAGAGGGATTGCTGGATCACATGGTAGATCTATTTTCAATGTATTGAGAAACCTCCATGTATTTTCCATATGCACTGGCCCAGTCTACATTTCCAATAACAGTGTAAAGAGAGTTCCTTTTTCTCCATACCCTCACCAATACTTGTTTCTGGTCTTTTTAAATATGAGCCATTCTCAATCCCTGAGGTGGTATCTCATTGTGGTTTTGACTTGCATTTCCCTAATGGTGAGCATTTTTTCCTATGCCTGGCCCTCTGTGTGTCTTCTTTGGGGAAGTGTCCATTCTGTGAATTTTTTGTGTTAAACATTTTTTGTTGTTGAGTTGTATGAGTTCTTTGTAGTTCTTGGATATTAGTCCCTTGTCAGATGTATGATGTACAAATATTTTATGCCATTCGGTAGAGGGCCTTTTCGTTTTAATGATCCTTTGCTATGCAGAAGCTTTTTAGTTTGATACAGTCCATTTATTTATTTTTGCTTTTGTTTCCCTTGTTATAGTTGAATCCCCAAAGAGATCCATGAAGTCAATATCATAGTATGTTTTGCCTATGTTTTCTTCTATGCATTTTATGAGTTCAACTCTTATATCCATGTCTTTAATCCGTTTGAGTTAATTTTATGCAGTGTGAAGTTGTTGTCTAGGCTCATTGCTTTGCATGTGTCTGTTTGGTTTTCCCAACACCATTTGTTGAAGAGTCTTTCCTTTTTCCAATGTATGTACTTGCCCCTTTTCTTGTAGATTAACTCTCCATATAAGTGTGCATGTATTTCCGGACTGTCAGTTCTGTACTGTTGATCTGGGTCTATTTTTATTCCAATACCATATTGTTAAATAATATAATTTGAATTCTGGGGTTTTGATACCTCTATTCTTTTTTATCAGCATTCCTTGGCTATTTGGGGTGTTTTGTGGTAAATTTCAGTAATGTTTCACTGTTATCTTGAAGAAAATCATTAAATTGTGATAGAGATTATATTAAATCTGTTTGTTACTTTGGGTAAGCTGGCCATTTTAACAATGTTAATTCTTCCAATCCATGAGCATGGACTATCTTTCCAGCTCCTGTGTCTTCTTTTCTGTCCTTGACAGTGTCTTGTAGGTTTGTTTGGTTTTTTGTTTTTTTTTTCCTTTTTTCTTTTTCAGGGGTGGGGCGTGGTACAGGTCTTTTACCTCTTTTGTTAAGTTTATTCATAGGTACTTAATTCTTTTTAATGTGGTTATAAATGGGGTTGTTTTATTGTTTTTTTTCTCTTCTGGTTCTTTGTTGCATATACATATGCAACAGACTTTTGTATATTGCTTTTGTAACCTGCCCTTTACTGTACTGATTTATTATTTCTAATGATTTTTTTAGTGGAGTCGCGCTAGTGTTTCTATGTAATTATCATGTCATCTGCAAGTGGTGATAGCTTTACTTCTTTTACATTTTAAATTCCTTTTACTTCTTTCTCTTGCCTAATTGCTCTAACACTTCTAATACTATGTTGAATTGAAGTGGTAACAATGGAATTCTTGTCTTCTACCTGATCCTAGAGGAAATGCTTTCAGTGTTTCAATATTCAATAAGCTATTAGCAGTGTGTTTGCCATATATAACTTT
Source organism: Talpa occidentalis (assembly GCF_014898055.3). Classification (NCBI taxonomy): domain Eukaryota; kingdom Metazoa; phylum Chordata; class Mammalia; order Eulipotyphla; family Talpidae; genus Talpa; species Talpa occidentalis. Next base: position 24,494,809 of record NW_023601104.1, read on the forward strand.
TATTAGGTACAAATATGTTTCTCCATCCTCATTGTATTGAGAGTTTTTATCATAGATGGATAATGGATCTTGTCAGATGCTTTATCTGCAGCTATTGACATTATCATATGATTTTTATCTTTCCTTTTGTTGACGTGGTGAATGACATTGATTTATTTGCATATGCTGAACCAACCTTGCCTCACTGGAATAAATCCTACTTGATCATAGTATATGTCCTTTTATTATAGTGTTAAATTTGTTTTCGTAAGATTTTATTGAGAACTTGTGTCTATATTCATTGGAAACATTGGTTTGTAATTTTCTTTTTTGTGTGGTATCCTTATCTACTTTTGATGTCATGGTAATATTGGTCTCATAAGCCTTCCCTCGCCTTTAAATTTTTGGAAGAGTTTGAGAAGGATAGGTTATCTTTAGTACAACTCACTAGTGAAACCATTTGGCCCTGAGCTTTTGTTTTGGGGGAGCCTATTGATTACTGTTTCAGTTTTCTTTCTTGTAACTTATGTGTTCAAAGTTTCTAGTTCTTCCTGATTCATTCTGTATTTAGTCTTGTGTGGTTCTCTGTATTGCTGTGATATATGTTATAACTGCTCCTCTTTCATTTCTAATTCTATTTATTACAGTTTTATCCTTTATTCTTTTTTTGTAAAAGATTTATTTATTCATACAAGAACCGGGGTACAGGCCAAATGCATGGGAGGGTGAGAGGATTCACCAGAGACAGAGTGGGGAACAGAACAGGCAGACTGACTGAAATACACTGCTGAGGGGAGCTGCGGGAGAGACAGGAGAGGTCTGCTGCACCATGTGGGCATCTCCACGGCCAGCTGGGGATTGAACCTACACTGCAGAGTCTGCAGACAGCTTCACAGCGTTGCGCTCAACCACCAGCACCATCAGGGAGGCCCCTCTCTTTATTCTTAATGAAACTAGCTACACATTTGTCTATCTTATTTATTTTTTCAAAGAACCATTTTTTTCTTTGTTGATATTTATGTACTGTCTTTTTGATTTCTGTTTCATTGATTTCTCCTGTAATTTTCATTATTCCCTTACCTCTCTTGGATTTTGGGGTTTGTGTAGTTGTTCTTATTTGTTCCTATTTTTCTAGCTACTTGGGGTATAAGTTTAGATTGCTTGAGTTATTCCTTGTTTCCTGATATAGGCCTGGTTGCTATAAACTTCTAGTACTGTTCCTACTGTGTCCTATAGGTTCTGATAGCTCATGTCTTCATTTCTCTTCTTCTCCAGGTACTTTTGAATTTTTCACTAGTCCAGTAGTCATTCAGCTGCATGCTGTTTAGTCACCATGTATTTGAGGTTTTCCCCACTTTCTTTTTGTGTTGACTTCTAGTTTGATAAGCTTGTGATCAGAAGTTTGATCTAGTTTAAAAGTTTGTGAATTTATTGACAACTTTTTTCATGATCCAATATGGGACCTATCCTCAAAAAAGTTACATGTACACTTGAGAAGATTGTGTTTACAGCTTTTGTGATGGAGGAGGGAAACGAGTGCCTTATAAATGTCCATTAAACACATCTGGTCTAATTCTTTGCTTAAAGCTGCCATTTCCTTGTTGATTTTCTGTCTGGTTGACCTGTCCATTTATGTAAGTGGTTGTTGAAGTATCCTACTAATATTGTGTTGCTGTAAGTACCTATTTTTAGGTTTGTTAATAGTTTCTTTTCATATTTTGATGCTCCTTCATTTGGTGTTATGTCTTCTGGATATATTGCTCATTATATAATTTCATCCCTATCTCTTGTTATCTTTTTTTAGCTGTTCATCTATTTTATGTGATATTACTGCCCCTACCTTCTATTAGGGCACCATTTGCTTGTGGGATTGTTTTCCATCATTTTACTTTGAAACTGTGTTTATCTTTGGACCTTAAGTGGGTCTCAGAGAGATAGCAGAAAGGTGGGTTTTGGTTTCTGATCCAACCATAAAGTAGTAATATTCTAATTCAATCATTTTGTTTTCATGTGTCGACTGGAATAAATTTATAGGGAAACATTTCACCTCATTTAGTATTTACTAAGTGGTACAATTTATGTAGATGGAGAGGATAAATTCTAGGCCTTTATTTCTTCTATTTACTCAGGTTTAAGGGTAATTAATTATCTCAGAAGATGATAAATTATATTTTAAAAAATTTTATTTTGAACTCATGGATTTTAATATATTTGATAGGGTTTACCCATTATCATTCCTACCTTTTATCAAGGCTATAATTACCCATTCTTTGCCAAAATAACTTCTTCAAGTTTACTCCCAAGTCCTTCTGACAATTTCTAGTACTCTTAGATCTTATCTTTACAAATTGGTGTGTCAAGATGTTTTCTGTTTCTTTGATATATTTCCTGTCCTAGACCTGCAATCAGCTGCTCCCCCCCAGGATAATTTATTTCTTTGAATAAAATAGTTTTTTTCAACCACATTAATAGTATATTGATCATTATTTCTAAATCTTCAGTGAGTAGAGTATGTACACATACATATGTACATACACATACATATACATACTGATGTTTCCAATTGAGATTCAGGACTACAGAATTTTTACTTAACTCTCTTTTATATTGAATCTTTGTCCTTTTTCTTACACACTAAGAATCTTAATTTTTAAAGATACAGGGATGATAAAATTAGAACTATAATACCCTATGCATGTTGTACATTGTAACATCATATATCTGTACATGCTATCATCTCTCTTTTTAATTCTAGTTCATCTAAGTTCTATAAGAACTATATATGTAATGCCTCATATTAGTATCCAGTATCATATTATACAAAATATAAAGCTGCTGTCCTTGTTGATATTCAAACATTAACTTAAGGAATGCTCTAATATGTTGAGAAATATAAAAAAATTAACACATTTCTCTGGACATTGTTTATTCTTGCTTTTTCAAGAGATCTCTAGATCCAGATGGGATTAGTTTGGGACAGGGGTCCTTTTTATTTCAGAAAATCTTTATATTTAGTTCTGATCAGAGACTAAACAACTCTTACAAGGAGAAGCAGGCTTAGAAGTCAAGTAATCTTATCTTATTTTGAATTAACATGTTTTAGTCAAAGTTATGGAATTAATGACTAAGTTCAGGGATTTCTATACTCCAATGCCAAATGACCACTAAGATTTTATTTCCTAGTATGATGACTCCTTAATTCAGAGTGGAAGACATAAAAAATAATGCCAGTCACAAAAATAAATTGTACTCCAATGTCCATGATCTCTAAAAATAAATCTTATTTTTTAATGTAAGAAACTCACTGAATCAAATGAATGCTAATTAAAGCGAAGATAGTATAAGTAATATTGCAAGAAACTTTTAATGACACAGGAAATAAGTGAAAGAATTAATCATGATTAAGAGAAGAATGATTTTCTAGTAACCCCACTTCCATGAGTGGGATTTTCATGAGCCTGGGCCACCTTCTTCAATGAATACAGAGAACCTACTATGGTCTCAGCCAACCAATTTCCATTAAAGCTTGAAGTGCTGTTGCAAATTGCTGAAATTCTTCCTTGGTTGATGAATAGAGAGAAACTCCAATTATGCTAGATTCCTTTGCCATGGTGTCCCGTGGTATTATTTCAACATGACCTCTGCTACCAACAACTATTATTCTTCCTCCATGTGACAGAAGATTCAAGTCCTTTTTAAGATTTATATTAGCTAACATTTCAATAATCATATTGATTCCCTTTTCACCAACAGATTTCTTAATTTTATCAATATAATTAACTTTTCTATCATCAAACACTTCATGGGCTCCATTTTGCATAACGACATTTTGTCCTTCCTCAGTACCAGCTGTGCCCAAAACCTTTAAGCCATAAGCTCTAGCAATTTGGCATGCTACTAGTTCAACTCCTCCACTATTCCCATGAACCAGGACGTTTTCTCAAGCTTTCACATGGGCACTATAAAACAGAGCTCAATAAGCAGTAAAATATGGGATCCTGATGGCTGCTCCTAGTTTAAAGTCCAACTTTTCTGTCAGTGTGTAAACAGTGTGGTCTCCTGCAAGAGCAAACTCTGCACAGACTCCAGTGAGCATGCTGGTAGTGAAAACCCTGTCACCTTTCTTGAAAGTTGACACATTATCTTCAACAGCTTCCATTACCCTAGCCACATCTGAAGCAGGAGTACAGCGCAAGAATGGCTTTCTACTATAAACTCCTGAGTGAAAATATGTGTTCCTTGGATTTATACCACATGCATGGACTTTGACTAGATTCTGACTGTCTTTTGAAATGTTACTGCAATGTCAGACTGGGATTTCAGCACATCTGATTCCACCAAATTAAAAAACTCTAATAGCTGTCATCAACATCTGTCCAGTCACCGTGGTGATCTACATATCAGATCTAATTTTGATTAGAATCAAAATCTTCCAGGGCTCTCAAGTTCCTTACCACTAGTTCTTATGCGATGTTTCCATAATTATTTTGGTTTTCTGAAGTTGTCCTTGATTACTTCCCTCAGGAAGAGCACAAGGAGGAATATTTCCTGAGTTCATGCATATTGAAATGTGTTCTTAATAATTCAAGATGAGTTTTCTGGATATAAAATCACTAGTCCACATTTTGCTTTCTTTCAGTAACTTAAATGTTATTCTTTTTCTTCCTTGTATTTAGCATTACTGCTTAAAAGTCTAATGACAATTGTGTTTTATTTACCTCCCAAGCTATATACAACATAAAAACTTTTTTTGAAAGATAATTTTAGACATACAGAAAAGTTAAAATCATACAGAAAGTTCCCACACATCCCTCTCTTATCTTATTCCAATATTAACAGCTTATATATTATAGTATAATGATGGAAACTCACAAACTGACACTAATAAAATATTATCAATTAATGTATAGATGGCAGTTGAATTATGCTAACTTTCCTCTAATGTTTTTCCTAATTTCTAATTTCTGGTTCAGGGTCCTACATTGCATTTTGTAGTCTTAGCTCCGTTGTCTTCACCATTCTAGAATTTTCCATTGCTTTTCTTTGTTTTTCATGACCTGGACACTTCTGAAGAGAAGTGCTTAGTTGTAGAGTGGCCATTTATTTGGGTTTACCTGTTTTCTCAACTTAAATTGAGATCGTGCATTTTTGGTAAGAATTCCAGAGAACTGGATGTTGTGTTCTTAGTTCAGGGTGTACATGGTTAATTTATTTTTATTACTGCTAAATTTGATCACTTAATTCAAATGGTTAATCTGATTTCCTCATTATAGAGTTATTCTCTTGTCCTTTGTAATAAATGGGTATCTCTTTTTCTTAGAGAAATTTTGTGTAAGATTTGACCTCAATGGTTTTCTATTACTAGATTTTATGTGAATTTAATTTTCCAATTTTATTTTTTGAAGGAAGCTTGGTTCAGATGTTCAAGTAGCCCTTTAAGTTCCACAGGGTTCCCTCTTCTGTTGTTTTCAGTGTTAAAAAAAGTATGGAGGCTTGCCTTTGAGATACTGACTCTATTTTCCTCCTCAACTTTTATCTGGACCTTCTCTTCATCTCCATTTTGATTTCCACTCCCAGCATTTTCTCCTGAGAATCAGACTTCAAACAGGAAGGGAGCCCTGAAAGTTCAATTTGGAGAGTTTATGAAACATTGGTCCTTTGGGCCTTCCCATGGCCTCTTGCACTCACCTACATTAGAGGTGGCCTGAGCTCTCTTGTTGTCCCCTGCTGTTCTCATATTGTCCCCCTTGTATTTTCCAGTGAATAATTGTTGGCTATTCCAGGGTTTTCCTGTTAGATGCCACCTCTCTGCTTCCCCCTTTGAAGATGCCAACAAAACTCATGTTTTGTAGCTTTTGGTGACTTATTCCCACCTATTTGTATTTTAGGAGCCATGAGCTGACTTTGCCACTTACTTTTGTATAACCATTGATCATAGCTGCTTGGTTTTGATGTCCAGTCATTCTCTCTGTTTTTATGTGGTAAATCAGGATGTTAAAAGCTATGCTGCCAAACTACTGCCATTTACCCAGGACCTTCCAGGTTAAACATTTATAATATGCCTGGTTTTGTGCTAAGCTCCCATGAAAGGGGTGGATACTAGGAGGAAAATAATGCCATTTCTACCATGAAAGAGTTCACAATATCACAAAGGAGACAGAGAACCAACCACAATTACTATGTGTTGTGCCAGTGACTCTGAGTGCATGTATTTGTGTATAAGAAGAGAGTCACCTGACTTTGTGGAACAGTGGGGAGAACATCAGGAACTGTCCTCTGGAAGAAAGGCAATGCTGAAGCAGAGCTTTGAAGCACAATTGGAAGTTAGCGAGGATGGTAGAGTCAGGAAAACTGTTCTACACCAAGGGAATCATGCAGACAAAGGCATGGAAACTGGATGTGATATGTATGATATAGTCAGCACCACGTGTGTCAGAACTACAGATGTGTCAGAACAGAGAGCAGGGTGCTTTGGGAAAATGATGAGATACCATCCTAGAACACTAAATGGGGTTCATGAAGGTTAGGGTTGTAAGCTGCAGGAAAGGACTAAATTGGGTGGGTCACATGGTGAACCGTATTTCAGAAGAACTATAGAGAAAGGACCAGAATGGAGGACACTGTGTATTTGTGGAGTATAGAAGAGTTTTCTGGGAAGACGTGGAAGAGATAAAAGGAATCATTAATTCATCAGCTCCTCTAGGCATTTTGAGGAATGTAAAAGAAGCTTTTGTCCTTAGAATATTTGCTCAATCTTAGTTAGAGGATGACTCAAAAGAATATATGATTATAGTATTGGTCAGCAATAACTCTAAAGCTTCATAAAGGAAAACATTATGGATGATAAATGACATGCCTTTGATAAAAAATAAAAGGGATGATATTATAGTGGTGGAAAGGAGTGAGTCAGGAGGTTATTCTTGGCAGGCAATCAGCATGAATGGGAGTAAAACTTGGAAGCGTAATGCATTCTCAGGGAAATGACTTAGAGTATCCCAGCTGGGAAATACTGGGGCTGAGATTGGAGAGATCAACTGGGACTAGCTGGCTGATGGCCTTAAATGCTGGGCTCAGAGCACACAATGATCTGATAGGTAAGAGGGAGTTATTGTAAATATGCTGGAGATGCCAGGGAGAAAGTGGTGTTTGAGAAATAATTGTCTGGGTTACTAAAGAAACCAGTTAAGACAGCATGTTTGGGGCATTGACTCCTGTGGTTGGTTGAATAATGGCTCCACCAAAGATGATCATATTCTAATCCCCAGGATATGTGAATGTTATCTTATATACCAAAAAGGGCTTTGAAATGTGATTAAGTTAAGAATCTTGAGAGGGGAGAAATATCCTGGAATACCTGGGTGTGCCCAATAAAATCACAAGGGGGCGTTATAAGAGGGAGTCAGAGGGGGCGGAGCAACATGGCGGCGAGGAGACGCTGCGAGTAAGATCTCCCATTAAAAAAAGTTAATAGGGAGGAAAAGCGGCAGGTCCCAGTGAGAACCGGGACACGGAAGATAAACGGGTGACTCCAGCAAACTACCCGAAGAAGAAAGTGGCCATAAAAGAGGACCAGAAGGGAGGGAAGCGCAGAACCCTGCTCCCCTCCCCCGCCCACAGAGGCGGCACTCTCCGACCGGCAGAGAGGAGGAAACAACAAACCAAAACGGCCCACAAGAACAAACGACGCAGCAAGCGGGACTGGGAGTGGAAAGGAACTATTGCAGCCACCACACCCCGTGAACGGGAGCTGAGGCGAACCCTGCAGGATCCGCCGCGGCGGTGAGCGAACGGCTCCGGGCGCCATTAGAGAAGAACAAAGACCCTGGGAGACGCGCACACAGCCCGGGCTGCCGGTAAGCTTGCGCTGAAAAGTGGCGCGCTCAGCGCTTGAAAAGCAAGTGCAGACCGGGATCGCAGCTGCCCAGGTCCCCGCGCCTGCGACCTAGGCTTGCGGGGAGACGACCTAGGCTTGCGGGGAGACGCGCGGAGGTCCTCACTGAGGTGAAGGTCCCTCCCTGAGTGAGCAGGAACCAGGCGCCCAGGCACGGGAGCTGGTGCAAAAGGCGCCATTCCCGCGCCACTGAACTGGGCTACAGCCCGCGTCCTGGACCTGAGGGCTTTGAACTGAGACCCGGGGCACGAAAATTCGGGGCGTGGGTTCTCCACGACGGTGGGGCACAAGGCAGACACAGCACCCCAAAGCTGTTGAGGTGTACGCTACCATTCCCGCTCTGTTCCCTGTCCCACGGGGTGGGGAGAGGCGAAAAACAGCCCCCCAAGGACAATAGGAGAGATCTCTGGCGCCACCTAGCGACCAGGAAAAAAAAAGTCACTAACACCCCATAGAACAGGAAATTTCTTAAGACTGCTTGAAAAGGGCAGAAGGCTTCTGTAGGACCCAGTGGCCAGCCAGGAAGTTATTCCACGCCAGGCCCCTTCCGACCAGCAGTCTGAGCCCACAGAGGGAGCAGGCACCCACGTCCGGGGCAGACCGGGTGCGCAGAAGAGTGTGCCTGAAACCGGAGGCGCAGGGACTGCATCCCGCTTCGCCATTTGAGAACAGGGACATTTCTTCAGTAAAAACTGCCTAAAACCAGCAGAAAGCTCCCCCAGAAGACAGAGATGGCTCCTGGAAGAGCCAGAGGGGAGCGGAGAAGTTCACCCAAGATGTCAGTCAGTCCGAGCAACACAGTGTCCCAACGCATACGACAAATTAGAAAACAGACAGTAGGGAGTAGAAGAACCACACGCAACCTAACAACTCCTCAGGAAAGAAGCACACCACAAAAAGAAAACCACTCCCCAGATTGCAACGACAGCAACTTGGAAGAACTTCTGAGCCTTCCAGAAAGAGAATTTAAAATTGCCATGATTAAAAAAGTGATAGATCAGAAGAAGGAAATTGAGTCCCTAAAGAGGGAAGTAAAAGAAATGCAGGAGATCAAAGAATTAATGGAGGAACTAAAGAACTCCGGGAAAAGCAAGGAAAGCAGAATAGATGAAATGGAAGAACGAATAAGTTCTCTTGAAGACACAGAAATAAAAAGAACCAAACAGAAAAGGAAAGAGAAGTACGAAGAAAAAGAATGAAGAAAGACTTCGGAAACTATCTTACTCCATGAGGAAAGGAAATATAAGAGTTATAGGAATCCCAGAAGGAGAGGAGAGAGATGTAGGAACAGAGAAAATATTCCAGGAGATAATTGAAGAGAACTTCCCAAATGCGAAGAAGGAGCTGAAAATTGATATACAAGAAGCAAGAAGAACACCAAACTTCCACGACGAAAGGAAAAACACAGCAAGACACATAATAGTAAAGCCCAAGAATCCAGGACAAGGAAAAAATAATGAAGCTGACAAGAGGGAAGAAACAGATAACATTCAAAGAAAGCCAATCAGGCTGACATCAGACTTCTCTGAAGAAACACTACGGGCAAGGAGAGAGTGGAGGGACATAGTCAACAGACTCCAAGAAAACAGATGCCAACCAAGAATACTCTATCCCGCAAAGCTCTCTTTCCTCCATGAAGAAAGAATATGGACCTTCCCAGACAAAGAGAAACTCCGGAATTTCATTACGAATAAACCCCCACTCCAAAAAATACTACAAGGAATCCTAAAGCCAGAACCTCAGAGGGACGAATAACAACGAAAGAAGACCAAAAAAAAAAAAAGTTATTAAAAGAATAAATAAATCAAAGGAAAGACAAACATAATGGCAAATACAGATGCTAACATATCAATATTAACTCTAAATGTAAATGGACTAAACTCTTCAATAAAAAGACACAGAGTTGCAGCCTGGATTAAGAAACAAACCAACCTTTTGCTGTCTCCAGGAAACACATTTAGCTACAAAAGATAAAAATAGGCTCAAAGTCAAAGGATGGAAAACAATCCTACAAGCAAATGGGCCAAAAAAGAAAGCAGGAACAGCTATACTTATATCAGATAAAACAGACTTCAAACTCAAAAAAATAAAAAGAGACCCCAATGGTCACTACATTATGATCAAGGGGACAATAATTCAAGAAGAAATAACACTCATTAACATATACTCACCAAACGAAAGAGCACCAAAATATATCAGACAACTGTTGTCCTCTCTGAAAACAGACATCAGAGAAAACACATACGTAGTGGGAGACTTCAACACACCACTATCAACAATGGATAGATCAACAAGACAAAAAATAAGTAAGGAAACTAAAGCTCTAAATAAGGACCTAGAGCATTTGGGCTTAACAGACATCTATAGAACACTAAACCCAAAAAAACGGAGTACACATTTTTCTCAAGTGCACACGGATCATTCTCCAGGATCGATCACATACTGGGGCACAAGACAAACATCAACAGATACACCAAGATTGAAATCATACCAACCATCTTTTCTGACCACGAAGGCACCAAACTAGAAATAAATCATAAAAAGAAGGCAAGGAACTATCCTACCTCATGGAGATTAAAAGCCACACTACTGGAAGACCACTGGACTAACGAGGAGATCAAAGAAGAAATTAAAAAATTCTTTGAATTGAATGACAAGGAGGACACCAATATCCTAAATGTATGGGATGCAGCAAAAGCAGTAATAAGAGGAAAATATATAGCAATAGAAGCTCACATCAAAAAACAAGAAAGAACTCAAAGAAACAACCTAATCTCGAAGCTCAAAGATCTAGAAAAAGAACAACAAAAAAACCCCAAAACCAGTAGAAGAAAAGAAATAATAAAAACCAAAGCAGAAATAAATGAAATTGAAACTAAAAAAACAATCCAAAAGATCAATGAAACCAAGAGCTGGTTCTTTGAAAAAATAAATAAAATAGACAAACCCCTAGCCAGGCTCACAAAGGAAAAAGGGAGAAAGCACAAATACACAGGATCATAAATGAAAGAGGAGAAATCACAACGGACACAGCAGAAATCAAAAGAATAATCAGTAACTACTATGAACAGTTATATGGAAACAAGTTCAACAATCTAGAGGAGATGGACAAATTCCTACAACTCTACAATCACCCAAAGCTAGATAAAGAAGAAATAGAACACCTAAACAGACCAATTACAAGCAGCGAAATTGAAATAGTAATCAAAAACCTCCCCAAAAACAAAAGCCCAGGGCCTGATGGATTTACCAATGAATTCTACCAAACATTCAGAGACGAATTAGTGCCTATCCTTCACAAACTCTTCCAAAAAATTGAGAAGGAAGGGACAATACCAAACACGTTCTATGAAGCCAATATTACACTAATACCAAAACCGAATAAGGACAACACAAAAAGGAAAACTACAGGCCAATCTCCCTAATGAACACTGATGCAAAAATCCTCAATAAAATTTTAGCTATCAGAATCCAACAATGTATCCATAAGATAATTCACCACGACCAAGTTGGATTCATTCCAGGGGCACAAGGATGGTTTAACATCCGAAAATCAATCAACGTTATCCAACACATCAACAAAAAGAAATATAAAAACCATATGATAATATCAATAGATGCTGAGAAAGCTTTCGACAAAGTGCAACACCCATTCATGATAAAAGCCCTTGAAATTCTTGGGATACAAGGAACATACCTCAACATCATAAAGGCCATCTATGACAAGCCAACAGCCAGTATCATTCTCAATGGTGAAAAGCTGAAAGCAATTCCATTAAGATCTGGAACAAGACAAGGATGTCCACTCTCACCACTGCTTTTCAATATAATACTGGAAGTCCTAGCCAGAGCAATAAGACAAGAGAAAGACATCCAAGGAATCCAAATAGGAAAAGAAGAAGTCAAACTATCACTATTTGCAGATGATATGATAATATACATAGAGAACCCCAAAATCTCCACAGAAAAACTAATTCAACTCATCAATCAATTTAGTAAAGTGGCAGGATACAAAATCAACACGCAAAAGTCAGTAGCCTTCCTATACACAAACAATAAATCTGAAGAAGAAGAAATCAAAAAAACCATCCCTTTTATTATTGAAACAAAAAAAATCAAATATTTGGGAATGAATCTAACAAAAGAGGTAAAGGACCTATACAAAGAAAACTATAAAACACTGTTAAAAGAAATAGAAGAAGACACAAAGAAATGGAAAGACATCCCCTGCTCATGGATTGGAAGAATAAACATTATTAAAACGGCCATCCTACCAAAAGCAATATACAGATTCAATGCTATTCCAATCAAAATCTCAATGGCATTCTTCAAAGAAATAGAACAATTATTGATGAAATTCATAGGGAATCACCAAAAACCCCGAATAGCCAAAGCTCTACTGAAAAAAAAAGAAGGAAATGGAGGCATCACACTCCCAGACTTCAAGCTATACTACAAAGCCATAATCATCAAAACTGCATGGTATTGGCACAAGAACAGACATACAGACCAATGGAATCGAATAGAAAATCCAGAAATAAACCCACAGATTTATGGTCAACTAATCTTTGACAAAGGAGCAAAGACTATGCATTGGAGCAAAGAAAGTTTGTTCAATAAATGGTGCTGGGAAAACTGGGTCGCTACATGCAAAAGAATGAAGCTTGACCACTACCTCACACCATACACAAAAATCAACTCAAAATGGATTAAAGAACTAGACATAAGACCTGACACCATAAAATACATAGAAGGAAATATAGGCGAAACACTACGGGATTTGCACATCAAAGACATCTTTACAGACACATCACCCAAAGCAGTGATAGTGAAGGCAAAGATAAACAGCTGGGACTACATCAAATTAAAGAGCTTCTGCACAGCAAAAGAGACAATAACAAAAACAAAGAGAAACCCCACCAACTGGGAGAACATTTTTGCACCCAACACTAATGATAAAGGACTGATCACAAAAATCTGCAAAGAGCTGATGAGACTCAGCAACAACAAAGAAAATAATCCAGTCAAAAAATGGGCAGAAGAGCTAAAAAGAAACTTCTCTGAAGAGGAAATGCAAATGGCCAACAGACATATGAAAAAATGTTCAACATCACTTGTAATCAGGGAAATGCAAATCAAAACTACCATGAGATACCATCTCACACCAGTGAGAATGGCACATATTAAAAAAACTAGCAACAACAAATGTTGACGAGGGTGTGGAGAAAAAGGAACTCTTCTGCACTGTTGGTGTGAGTGCAAACTGGTCCAACCACTATGGAGAGCTGTGTGAAGATTTCTGGACCTACTAAACATAGAGCTTCCATATGCTCCAGCAATTCCACTCCTAGGTATTTACCCAAAGGACACAGAAACATCAATTCCAAAGAACACCTGCACCCCTATGTTTATAGCAGCACTGTTTACAATAGCTAAGCTTTGGAAACAACCCAAATGCCCAAAAATAGATGACTGGATCAAGAAGATGTGGTACATATATACCATGGAATATTACTCAGCATTCAAAAAAGATAAACACATGCAATTTGCAGCAACATGGATGGCGCTGGAAGGGATCATGCTCAGCGAAATAAGCCAAAAAGAAAAAGAAAAATACCGGATGGTCTCACTCATAGCAGGAATCTAGAAAACTTAAATAAGGGACCAGGAAAATGAATATAAGAAAGTGAAAATCAAAATCAACAAAAAACTATGAACCAGAGACACTTTTTGGGGGGCGGGGGGTGGGAGGGAAGGATTGGGGTCAGAATGGGGCGTTTGCAATTGTATGGGGGAATATAAAAATAAAATTTATTATTTAAAAAAAAAAAAGCTACAATAAAATACCACTAAAAAAAAAAAAAGAATTAAGAAAAGGTATGGTATTGACACATAGCTGTATATCAATAAAATAGTATAGAGATTTCAGAAATAGACTTACATTAGCTGGTCAATTTAATTTTGAAAAAGGCACCAAGTCAATTCAGCGTGAAAATGATAGTATTGAACAAATTATGTTCAAAGTCCTTGATATTAAAAAAAAATACACTGACCTTTACCTAATACTGTGTGTCAAATATCACTCAAATTTCATTACAGATATACAAATAGAAATTTAAAATCATAAAATTCCTATTATGTGCAAATATTTTCATTTGTAGTAGACATACCTTTCTTAATTTCAATACAAAAGTACAAATATAAAAGAAACAGATTGATAAAATAGATAATATCAAAAATAAATTCTGCTTGAGAGACCCATTACAAAATAAATTAAAAGCCATAGACTGGGGTAACTATTTGCAAGATGTATATCTGGCAAGATATTTGTTTCCAGGTCCAACAAGGAACTCTTGCTGCTGAATAAATAAAAACCAAATAAATCAAAAATGGAGAAATTGGCAAATGGTTTAGAAATAATTTGATAAAAGAGATATAGAATTGGTCAATTCACACATGCAAAGATTTTCAACACCATGATCATTATGGAGAAGTAAATTTAAATCACAATGAGATACTACCATATATCTGCTAGAATAGCTATAAATAAAATAACAGCATATTAACAAGGATCTGAAGAACTGAAACTCTCATATATGTCTTATGGGAATGGAAAATGGTAGAGCTACTTTGGAAAACTGGTTTTTGTTTGATTGTTTTTTAATGAAACCAATATTTAACACAGGATCGAGCCTTTCCGATTCTAGGTAAATACTCAAGAGAAATAAATACATTTGTCCACACAAAAAAAAAAAAAAAAAATTCACTTATATATGATCCCCAAAAACCCACAAAACATAATGTAACAAAAAAATTTCATTAACTCTTAACATACTAAGTTAGTCTTTACTCAGAGGGCCCTTCAGATGGAAAAGTTCTTTTTTTTTTTTTAAAGATTTATTTATTTATGGGCCTCTCTGGTGGTGCAGCAGTTGAGCGCTGGGCTGTGAAGCTGCCTGCAGCCTCGGCAGCGCTGGTTCGATCCCTGGCCATGGGCAAGGGTCCTACATGGCATGCAGACCTCTCCTGCTGCGCCTGCTGCTCTCCTCAGCAGTGCACTTCGGTGCTTCTGCCTGTTCTGCTCCCCGCTCTGGCTCTGGTGAATTCTCTCACCCTCCTGCGCTTCTGACTGTACCCAGTGCTTGTATAAATAAATAAATAAAACTTAAAAAAAAAAAAGCCACTGAGGATTCTGACTCCTCCTTTAAAAAAATAAAAAATAAAAAAAAATAAAGATTTATTTATTTATGCAGACACGAACTGGGATATAGGTCAGAGGTGTGAGGGGTGAGAGGATTCACCAGAGACAGAGTGGGGAACAGAACAGGCAGACGGACTGAAATACACTGCTGAGGGAGCAGTGGGCAAGACAGGAGAGGTCTGCTGCACCATGTGGGTAGCTCCCTGGCCGGGGATTGAACTCGTGCTCCAGTGGCTGCTGATAGCTTCACAGTGCTGAGACTTAATCCCTTATGCCACCATGGAAGGCCCAGATGGAAAAGTTCTATTAATTGGTTCCTCTTAGGAATAAGGAATCCTGGATTGCTGTCAACACACAATAGAAGCAAAACAAATAAAACAGTGGACAGTCTACAGCCCAAAGTTACAACCAGCGCTGTCCAGGAAATTCTGGGCATCTGGTCTGAATTGATATGGACAATGAAGTCTATGTTATCACTTGGGGAGTCCATAAGATGGTGTGCCTATATTATGCCAAGAACTTAAGGTAAAGGCTGCTCTGATTTTTATGAGAGAGACAATAGAGCATTCTGGAGAAAAACAGGTGTCAAATCAGAGCTTCTCTAATTGCTCTCCATCCCAGGTCAGTGTCCCAATTCTACAAAACAGTTTCCTCATCATTAGTACTACAATAGTAATACTTTCCAATATAGGGATTTTACATATACTAATATTAATAAAGCAAATTCTCATGGTACTGGCACATAAAAGATGTTTAGTAGATGATAACTATTGTCACTGTGAACAGGCAGCAACTAAGTCATATATCCTGAATATGTTATGCAAATATGAAAGTACTATCTAATCTGATCTAGTGCTATAGCAAATCAAGAGGGTGTTACTCTGAAACTATAGCCCACTCAATTATATTGTGAAATATCTGAAGTCACTGCACTGTCACAAAGGAAAGGGACTGTTTGAAATCTAGAAAAAGTACAAAGAGTAGTAGTAATAAGTATTGTGTACTTACTATGTGCTATATGGGTTTCATTTTATGAAATAATTTATTTCTCAGAATAATTTTCTGAGGTGTGAACTATTATAATCCCTTTCCTACAAAGGGGGAAACTTAGGTGCAAACATTTACAACTATTAAATGGTGGAAGGGAATTAGAAACCCAAGCTCTATGACTCTGGGGCAAGTTCAATCCCATATTCTTCAGTTTCTCTCTCTCTCTCTCTCTCTCTCTCTCTCTCTCTCTTCCCTCTCACCCCCCCCCCCCACCAAGGAATGGTCTCCGAAACTGCTGATGGAGTCATCAGCAATGAACACAATATTCTCTGATTCCTTCTGAAGGTAGATATCCACTGTAGAAATAGATGTATCAGTCAGGTTACTTTCTAAATCTCCTCTAGGATAAAGTGATGGGGATGACAACACTAGACTGTAGATTGAAGAAGAATTCTGATTTCAGGGTTAGATATGGGAACAAGCAGGTTCACTGCCAAGAGTTACCTGAAGGCCAGAAGTCAAGGGTGAAAGTCAGGTTGAGAACCAGGGATCTCCTTAGGAAATATCAGTCTCAGTGGAGATTGACTGAAACCAAGTAAAGGAAAATGGAGTGTGACAAGGTGCCAATAAGATGTGGTCATGAGATTCAGGTGGATCCGGAATCTGGAGAGAGAATCCTGAGTATGAAAAAGGAAGCAAATTCTACTTGAAGGGAGTCAGTCTGTGTAGGAGAACTTGTTAAGGCAGCAATTTCCTCTGTTCTAATCCATGTTTTCCAAGCTTGCAAGAGTAATTGGGCTTGTATGAGACTTTACTACTGAGCAGGTGTGTAATAATCATCAGAAGGGAATAACATGGTTGTTTTTCACATTGTAAATGAATAAAAAGGTATCTCATACATTAGTCAGCACCTAGTGAGTTTGGTAATGTGCATCTGTGCGCCAGGGACAGGCTTAGTCACATTTGGGCAAAACAATAAAATTAAGTTTCTAGACTTGTGAAGCTAAAGACAACATCCTGTTAGCTTCATTTTTGGTGTTTTAAGGAGCCTCCACACAGCTTTCCATAGTGACTGGACCAGTTTGCATTCTTACCAGCAGTATAAGAAGGTTCCTTTTCCTCCACATCCTCACCAGGATTTGTTGTTGCCAGTTTTTTGTTTTTTTTTTTTTTTTAATATGGGTCATTCTCACCTGTGAGAGGTGGTATCTCATTGTGGTTTTGATTTGCCTTTCCCTTATTATAAATGATGTTGAACATGTATAATTGTTTTCCAGCCATGCCATTTACTCTTAATCTATGTTTACCTTAGGCCCTTAGGTGTGTTTCCTGGAGACAGCAAAAGGTTGGATTCTGTTTTCTAATCCAGCATGCTACTCTGTGTCTTTTTATTGGTGAGTTTAGTCCATTTACATTTAGGGTGATTATTGATACATCGAAGTCTGTAACTGTCATTTTGTTCATCATTTTGTGGGTCAATTCATTATCTTGTTCAGTTCTTCCTGTTCAATCCTCTGTTGCTTTAGATTTTAAGTCTTCTTATATTCCTTGGAGTGGGAGTTTAGTAGTAGCAAATTTCTGAAGATTTTTTTTTTGTCTGAGGTCCTTATTGTTCCCTCATATAGGAAGGAGAGTTTTGCAGGATAAAGTACTCTTGGTTGGCATTTTTTGTCTTGGAGTTTTTTGAATATGTTACTGCATTCTGTTCTTGCCCATAGTGTTTCTTTGGAGAAGTCTGATGTCAGCCTAATCAGTTTTTCTTTGTAGGTTATCTGTTTCTTCCCCCTCATCAACTTCATTATTTTTTCTTTGTTTTAGACTCTTGGAAGCTTTACTATTATGTGTCTTGCTGTAGTTTTCCATTCATATTGGTAATTGGTGTTCTTCTAGCTTCCTGTATGTCTATTTTCATTTCCTTCCTCTAATTTGGGAAATTCTTTCAACTTTTTCCTTGAATAGTTTTTCAGTTCCTTTGTCTCTCTCTTGACCTCTGGGATTCCTATGACTCTTCTGTTTCCTTTACTCATGGTGTCGGAGAGTTCTCAAAGTGTTTCTTCATTCTTTTTCCTTTGTACCTCTCTTTCCTTTTTTTTTTTTTTTTGGTTCTTTTTATGTCAGTATCTTTAAGAATACTGATTCGTTCTTCCATTTCATCTATGAATAAAATAAATATTCTATTTTCCTAGCTTTTCCCAGAATTCTTTTATCTCCTTTATTGACTTTTCAACATCCTATAGTTTAATTTATTTTCTTAGTTAAAGATTCATTCTCACTCTTTAGTTCATTGATTATATTCTCATATCATTCTTTTCCTTTTCTTCATCTTTAAGTTTTCTTTTTAATTATGGCAATTCTGAATTCTTTATCTGCCAGACAGAGAAATTCTTCCATGTCAGTGTTGTTTGGTTTTGGAAGCTGACTTTCTTTTTGTGGTGTGTTGTTCCCAGGAGGAACAACAATTTTTCTTTCTTCCCATTGTTTGCTTTCATGTTTGTTCTATGCATAGGGCCACAGTAACACTAGTGCCAATGGGTATGGCTTCTGGGTGCTCCTGCTAGGGTGTTAGGGGCCACTGGGATTGGGGGTTGTATGTTCCCACAGCTTCATCCTGGCTGCATATCTCTGTACACCCTTTATCCCTCCCTGAGGTGCATCCCACCTCTCACCGGACTGAGCTGGGGCTGGCAGAATTCCACCAGGGTTCACAATAACTGTTGAAGAGGGCAGGCTGATGGCTGCTCACTCTGGAGGTCACAGGGGGGCCTCTCTGTGCTCTTTGCCTCTCCCTGAGGTATTCCCTGTCATTCATTGAGACAGGCTGGGTCTGGCATAGTCCCCTGAGGTTCATGAGGGTCCTGTTGACATGGGCAGGCTGATAGACACTTGCCCCAGAGGTTGTGAGGCATCTGTGTGCTCTTTGTCCCTCCCCAAAGTGACCTATCACTCACAGGGCCAGGCTGTGTCTAGCATAGTCCCACCAGGGTTTGCAAGAATTCTGTTGATACAGGGGGGCTGATGGCCACTTGCCCCAAAAGTTAAAGGGCCCCAGAGGTTGTAGGGCCACTTGCTGAAGAGGTTTCTTTACATTTTTTAAGGAGCAGTAAGTTCCAGAAATTCCATGTATCAAGTTTATGCAATTCAACCCTTCATACACTTGCCAGATTTGCCATCAATTTATGTGGTTTCATAATTGGATTGATACCATCTTGAAGGCTCAGACTACTTTATATTGATCTTCATGTGTTCAGGACCTAGTGTGAAGCTCATGTATATTCAAAAATATCTGCTGAACTGAACTGAACGATGTAGCTAAAAACGATACATCATACTACAGACATTATAGGCAATAGAACAAATATGTTTTCAAATAGTAGTTTAAATCACTTCCAAGATATCACTTTTCCTCTCTTTGTATACCAAATATAATTGATATTTTAAAGTATTTTAAAGTTAAATGTTCTTTTGGCAAATGTAATTGGCTGACATTTTGTTTTAACTTGATTGTAATGCCTCCCTTCATATTCTTTCACAGCACACCAAATTTCAACAGTCAAATCCTTTGATATTGTAGAATAAACAAAAACAAAGGTGACCTTGCTTCATTTAGAGTCAACACACTCTCCCTTAAATAAATTCTCTCTGAGCAAATGTTTGGGTAACCATTTTGTACTCAGAAGATCAATGAACTCAGATCATAGAGAACATAAAAGTGAGTCAAAGATCTCCTCAGTGAACACGTATTAACCATGACCATATTCAATTCAGATTGTTCTGTCAAAGTGGAGTTGACTTGAAATTTTTTTCTCTACTGCTTATGTGATCAATAATTGATTTGGTTACTTTTGTCAATTCAACCATAAAAGCACGTCAGCTATATGGGAATGTGATCAATTATTCCAAGATTATTCTGCACATGGTCTAAATTAGTAGCCTAATGTAGTCTCCAAATTCTTTGTATTTAACCAGAAGATGCTTATAGACACTTCAAGAGTTCATTTCCCTTGAGAAACTGGCATTTCAAAACACCCCTTTAATTCACTACCGAGGACAGTGGAATATTCTGCAGTGCCTTCCTAGATAATGGTATATTTTAGATGGTTTAATTTTCTTTTAAAATTTCCAGAGGTCATTCCAATGTATTTTTCACCAGGCAGAGAGTTAAATAAAAAAAAAAAATCTGTAATATGGGGCCTCCCTGGTGGCACAAGGGGTTAAGAACCAACCTATGAAGTTATCCGCAGACACTGCAGCACAAGTTCGATCCCCGGCTGGCCAGGAGCAGCCCTCATGGCGCAGCCACCCTCATGGCGCAGCAGACCTCTCCTGACTCGCCTGCTGCTCCCCTTAGCAGTGTATTTTCGTCAGTCTGCCTTTTCTACTCTCTACTCTGTCTCTGGTGAATCCTCTTACTGTACCCTGGCTCTTGTATGCATAATATAAATAAATCTTTTTTAAAAATCTGTAATATTAAGGGCCTCCCCTGGTGGTGCAGTGGTTGAGCACTGGGCTGCAAAGCTGCCTGCAGCTTCGGCAGCACTGGTTCGATGCCCGGCCAACGGAGAAGGTCCCACATGGAGTGACAGACCTCTCCTGTCAAGCCCCGCTGCTCCCCTCAGCAGTGTATTTCGTCACTCTGCCTGTTCTGTTCCCGGCTCTGGCTCTGGTGAATTCTCTCACCCTACTGTGCTTCTGACTGTACCCAGTGCTTGTGTAAAATAAATAAATAAATCTTTAAAAAAAATCTGTAATATTAAGAAAACCTTTGGTGGATTCAGGAGATAAGGGAAACTTACCTTACATGCGTCAGTGCTTCATGGGAGTCTCCTATAAATCTATGGAGCATTTCAGGATATTCTTGTTAAGATTCCACCATGTCTTCTCAAAGGATAAGGTAAAGGTCACTTAACCCCTTTATTTAACCCTTTTCTGAGAAGTAGATTACTGACCATTGCTGTCTCTTCCCATTGTGCTATAACAAATATGAAGTTAGGAGAGGACACTTTGAGGACACTTTTTTATGAAGTTAGGAGAGCTCAAGAACACTTTTTGGGACATTTAAAATTGCAATATATGAAGTAGCTTCTGGATTGAAAGTCTTCTGTTCTGGAAGTTTTATGGACTTGAATGACAATATAACCAATTAAAAGAGTGATCATTACTTGCTAGAACAGAAGGAACTTCCATATTCTGAGGACTATATAAAGAGAACCCTGGGCTATGATATAGCAACCTGTAGACATTTAGGGGCTCTCAACTGATGGACTGAAAGGCAAGCAATGGACTCCTATCCCAATTGATGAGGGATTTAGGGGGTGTTTTGATCCTTTTTTAAGATACTGTGTCCTGCATCCTTGCTAGTGGGAAAAAGCATGGACTTCTAGGAGAATGGATATCCAATATTTTTAGCCCACTACTAATGTTTGGGGCATGTGACTCCTTATCCTGATCTCTAACCTGATGAATAATTTAGACTTCTGAAATAAAAAGTCACAGGTATGACACTAATTGCCTAATACAGAGTTGTTGCTAATGCACTATCAGCTGGGCACATGCTTATGTTGTTTTGGCTTTTTTTTTTTCCATTTCTAGAGATGGATTTGCACAAGATCACCCCCCGGTCTGTGCAATCCCCTCTATGTGTGTCATTGGAGGATGCACATCACTCAGATGTGGAGTCCATCCAGGGTAAGTGGTACCTGTAGGAGCAAATTCTTAACCTCTCACTCATTCTCACAGAGAACTACAGTTTATCAAAGCAACCTTTCCCTGATTATACTGTATTCATTCTCTAAAAGTGGGATAATCATAAAGAAATTAAGAACAGTTGAATAAAAAAAAATCTATCCATAAATTAAAACCTTTCAATTTGTGACAAGGTATTTCTCCATTTTGTCTCAGCAGTGGTAGAAAATACACTGAATCTAAAATCCAAAGTTTTAGATTTGAATCCTTACTCTCCTCTTTACTGAGTGATTTTGGACAAGTCACTGTTCTTTTATGGACTTCTATTTTCTCATCTGTAAAATGAGTTTCTACACACCCGATCTCAACATGTTTTTTTCAAAGATTATGCACCATGGATATGCTAGGTACTGAAAACCTAATAGTCAAAATGATTTCTAACCCTCTGGTCAAGCACAGTATAGTAGGAGAGACAGGTGAGTAACAAGAAATTGACAGCTATTTTTGCCCCATTTAGTTTACATGATTGTTTTGAGATACAAATAAATAACATACAAATATTTGATAAACTATAAGGAGTTATTTAAAAAACCCATACTTAATTCTGCATCAATATTTATCAAATTTAGTTGTCTGATGAAATTTTACTGTGAGATATTTTGTGTGTTTGTTACAACCAGATTTGTAAGTTTTTTTATTTCATGAAAATGGAGTACATTAAAATGATACTTCTGATGCAAAATATTTGACAGAGTCATGTCAGTTTGCTCTTTACCCTCTCTTAACCTCTCCCATAGCCTTATCCATTTCTCATCAGCCTCTAAGACATACCATTCCTTAATACAGTCCTGAAATGCCCTGAACAGGGGATGAAGACATAGGAGAGGGGGAGAGTGGACTGTCTGTTGTGCGCATTATTGGTAAATATTTTTCAAGCTGACTGTTTAAAAATTTGTTTCTTGAGTCATGTAAAAATGCCCCTGTACCCCAGTACTTGGGTAAAATGGCTATGTAAGAATGTGATATAATCGAGCACATTTCTGGAGAGAAGGTCCCCTGGGAAATTTGAATGTCACAATACATACTGTAAGTTAGATACACCCCAGTACAACAACATCAGAATTAATTTTGAAAATTTTTTCCAACTTTGATTTTAGTTTGAGATGTTTTCAAGGCATCTCATGTCTTGAAAAAGCTTGTTTATTTGCATTACAAATGTTTACATTGCTAAGCCCTTGAGGATATACCAAGAAGTATAAAACATTGTTCTTGTTTATGAAAATGTTTTTATCTCTGTGGGGAGAGAAAACATATGCAAGTGTATATATATATATATATATGCTCACACATACATGAAGAGACAAGAAACTGTATGTGGCTAAGGGCTAAGTGAGTAATTCACACCATGAGCGGTTTAGGCATTGATTCTAAGAGATTTCACTGTACAATGGAATGGTGAGGGAAGTGTTCATAAATGAGTCAGGAAGTAAACTTGCAGTTCAAAAGATAAAGTGAGAAGGTCTGCGCAGGCAGAGCAAAGGCATCCCAGGTAAAATAATACAGCTCCAATGAGGACTTGTAGGCAGAAATGAGAAAGGCACTTTGTGGGACTTAAATGGGCCCTTCTGGATGAAATGGAGGCCATTTTATATATTGACATCATAAATGGGCAGGTATGGAGGAGCCAATTGTGGAAGACCTAGAATATTAGTCTAGGAAGTTTGGACTTTGCCATTTAGGAAATGGGGAATCATTGAGTGTTAGGAGAGGGGTTGTTGGAACTAAACCATGTTTTAAAAATTTCTCTCTTAAGGATATATAGGATGAATCAGTAAACAGAGGGAAGCAGGAAACTCATTTTTTTCCTGTTATGTTTCAGTTTTTTTTCTCTTTATTAATGTAACACATATAAAGTATAAGATTCATGATACAATGAACATTGACAGAGCACATAATAAATTATCCTATACCCCTCTGGGTTGTTCTTGGTCTGGGTAAGTAATCTAAATAGCATCATATGGGTTAATAAAGAATAAACAATGAATTTAATAATGTGCATATGGAGAATTCACATGATAGTCAATCCTAAGGAATAATGGAGCAGACCAGGAATTGTTACTCTGTGTTTTAGGGCCTGTGACATCAAGACAGAGAGGGAGAAACTTCACATGCCAGACAAGGAGGGGGTGGCCTCATGCTTATTCTGAGAGTAAAGAGGAGTTTCTGAGATAGAGAATATATTTGCTGATAAACCTAGAACTCAGGGAGACTACAAAAGTATATTCTTCTAAGTCGTAAAAGGGAGACCTGTGAGCGTTTCAATTAGGAAAAGGGTAGACGTTTAGGACATGTTGATCCCTTCTGTTCAGCAGGCACAAGGACTTGGGCAAGATCAGAAGCCTCTCCTAGCCTTCAGGGCACTTTCTGCTCTCAACCCCAAACAATCTGCATTCTTTAAGTTACCTCCTGAGGCTCACAGTCTCAAGTGCCCTTTAGTTTTCATACCAAGGTGGCAAATGGCCTACTCTGGGCTTATTGGGAAAAGTCTGACTTTTTCTTTGAGGGGAAGGGGGGGACACATAACTGACCCCACAATACCTATAATCCCACCTCCCAGATTATGATGAACAATAGGGTCATTATGTTAGAATGTAGAACAGGGGTACCCTGAGACCCCGAAACATGCACACTCTTAATGGGTCTGCCTTCCATCACATAAAAACAAAACACACTCTTAGTGCATAGACCTTTAATAGAAAAGAACTTCAATAGAATTAGCATCCATAGCATAGAGAAAGAGAAGAAGAAAAACATGAGTTTCCCAATGAAACATCCAGAGGTACCCATCTCCTTGTGGGTAGATAAGCCAAACAGGGTTGACCCAAAGCAGGACCACTGAGGCCAGAATTCTTGCCACAAGTCTAAGGGCTCTTCTGGTGAGGAAGATCGAAAAGGGCAGAAGGGGCCAGGCAAGTCTGGAAGGAAAGGACATTTTTCTCCTTATTTTCTCCATATTTTCTTCATGGTTTATGCATTTTGGATCTTGTTAAGGAAATCTAGCCCTATGCTAACAAGAGGACCTTGAATGCTCAGTCTAGAAGTTTTTATTTTGTCCTATGGTTTTGTTGTCATTTTCGGAGTCTGGGTTTGGGGTCCTTGGGTTCACTCTGGGAAAGATTTCATCAGAGCTCCCGTCTCAGCGACACGTGGCGCGTTTCCCAGGCGAGTTTCTCCACAAGACAGAGACGTTAGTTATAATTAAAGGGCAGGTTTATTAGGAAAGGGATAAAACAGTAAAAGACACTTGCATAGACACAAACGGGCAGGAAGAGCTGCCCCAGAAGGGACAGGTTTGCTGAGAGAGGCCTGCATGGTTGCAGGCGCGCAGCCTTGACAAGTCACGGGCAGGCAGGAGGCTGCTGCCCTGCAGAGGGAGTTAGTTGGTGAAAAGAGGCACCTGCAGAGTCACAGGTGGGCAGTGGGAGTGCTGCCGGGTCTGTGCAGAGACTGCTCTAATATAGTCTTCTCCTGTTTGGGAGGGGCCACTCCTTGTGAGCCATCAGTTGGTTGCTAATTTTGGATAACTGTGGAATTTGAAAGGGACCAGAGATTCTATGATGGGCTCAATCTCCATATCTTTACCTTTGGGGTCTGTTGGGCTCAATCTCTATATCTTTACACTTGGGCCTGTGCTCTAGACTTTCCCTACAGCAGTCTGATACCTGCTTGGATCTTATAGTTTGTAATCTAGGCGTCTGTGCCTCAGGATACTAATTTCCACTGTGTGGATGGTTATGCTAATCTCTTCTGGGCCCACCTCCTTGTTTGAGCCACCTCCTTGTTTCTGGTCTTGTGGCGCCTCCTTTTAGTTTTTTTTTTTTTTTTTTTCTATTCTTGTCCCCCATCATTTTACTGAAAAGATGACAAGTGAAACAGGACCCTTTCTTAAGAATGAAAGTTGAAAGCAATCAAAAGATTAGGTTAGAGGGGAAGATACTGAAGTAAGGTCAGTCACTGTTCATTTCAATTGCCCACAGCAGAAAAAATGCAATCCTTGTAAAATGCCATTGTACTAATAAAATAACTGATTCTAAAAGATCACCTGTAAAATATAATAGTGAATTTTTCATTCAACAAATGAAAATTGAGAAATGGGCAGAGTTATAGTAAACAAATTCAAAAGCAGGGATAGAAATATGAATAGTACATGAAATATAAGACAAAAGGCATTTAATTATCAGACAGTAATTTATTTTGATAAAAATGCAGCTCATAGATATGAAAATCATGAAAATTTATGTAAAACAATATTTCAATAGAGAAGCAAAATCATATCTGTGTGTGTATGTGTGTGTGTGTGTGTATGTGTGTTAGGGATAAATTACAGGGATTTGACTTCATATAATTGTGGGAGCTGGCCAGGGAGACTCTTCAAGCCTATTGCCTTCAAATCTGATGAAAGCTTGTCTGCAGGGCAGGCAGTTAGGAAGGAAGATAGATGAAAAGATGAATGCTGTTCCTACAATTGGGAGTTCACAAGAACAGGCCAACACCTACTGAAATTGAAATGAATCAGGAGAAACATATTAAGAAAAGTAAGGAATTAGTTGATTTTAAATAAAACAAAGCTATAATTAACAAATAAATCAAGGCATTGTTCTTCAAGAATAACAATAAAAGTAATACTTTTCTGGTAACTGACATCAAGGGTAAAAGAAAGAAAAATGTAAGTAAATAATGCTTAAAATGGAAGAGGATGCTTTAAATTGTATACTACATCTCCATTAAAAATTCTGAAAATCAACATTACATAAAAGAATTAGAAAGGAAGAAGTAAAACTGTCACAATATGCAGATGACATGATATGCACAGAAAATTCCAAAATCCCACCAAAAATAATAAACACAGTAAAGTTGCAGTCTGAAAAATCATATGCGAAAATATCTTGTATTTCTATACATAAACAATGAACTAGCAGAAATAGAAATGAAAAAATACCATTTATAATTGCAGTATAAAAATTGCATGTTTAAGAATAAATTTAGCAAAGGAAGTGAAGTATCTACACACTGAAAACTTTAAGATGCTATTGAAGGAAATTGAAGCACAGAAATGGAAAGACATTCCATGTTGATGGATTGGAAGAAACAGTATTATCAAAATAGTCGTTTACCTGAAGCAACATACAGATTCAAGGCAATCCCTATTAAAATCTTAATAGCATTCTTCACAGTAGTGAAAAATAATATGTTATTTGGGGGTAAGGGGACAAACAGAGTTCACAGATCAGTGGAATAGAATTACGAATCTAGAAATAAAAACACCCAGTATAAGGATGTCTAATTTATGACAGAGGACCCAAAAACATACAATGAAGCAAGGGAAGAAAAGCCTTGGTGTTGGGAAAACTAGACAATCACATGTAAAAGCATGAAACGAGGCCACTGTCTTACACTCAATACTAAAATCAACTCCAAGTAGGTTAAAGATATGAATATAAAACCTAAAATCATAAAATACACAAAAGGAAATATTGGTGATAAACTTTGACATCAGCCCTAGTCATGTTTTGTGGCTTCATCTTCCAATGTCAAGAGAAACAAAGGAGAACATAAACAAATGGTACTACATCACACTAAAATGCTACTGCATAATGAAAGAGGCCATCATTAAAATGAAAAGACAGGGCCTCCCTGGTGGCACAAGGAGTTAAGCACCACACTATGAAGCAGTCCGCAGCCTCTGCAGCACGAGTTCAGTCCCTGACCGGCCAGGGAGAAACCCACATGGCGAAGCAGACCTCTCCTGACTCACCCGCTGTTCCCCTCAGCAGTGTATTTCAGGCACTCTGCCTGTTCTGTTTCCCACTCTGTCTCTGGTGAATCCTCTCCCCCCACACCGCATCTCTGGCCTATACCCCAGCTCTTGTATGCATAAATAAATAAATCTTAAAAAAAATAAAATGAAATGAAAAGACAACCTAATGAATGGGAAGTTATTTACAAATAATGTCTCATACAGGGATTAATATCCAAAAATATGTAAACAACCCATACAACTCAACCACCAAAAAACATAGCACTTTATTAAAAAATGGGCAGAGCATCTAAATAGGCATTTCAGCAAAGAAGACGTATGGATGGCTAACATACACATGAAAAAATGTTCTATATTGCTTATTATTAGGGAAAGGCAAATCAAAACCACAAAGAGATTTCACTTCACATTGGTTAGAATAGTTATTATCAAAAAGTCAATTAAGAATAAATATTGGCAAGGGTGGACCGAAAAAGGAACCTTTATACAATGTTGGTGGGAATATAAATTGGTACAGTTATTATAGAAAATAGCAAGAAGGTTCCTCAAAAAATTAAAATAGAACTGCCATATGATTTAGTAATCCCACTTCTGCTATTGACCTGAAGAATATGAAAACATTAATTCAAAAAGATATATGTACCCCTATGCTGGGTGCAGCACTATACACAATAATCAAGATGTGGAAAGAATCCAGGTGTTGACAATGGATGAATGGATAAAGAAGGTGTGGCATGTCAACACTATAGAGTAGTACTCAGCCATAAAAAAAACAAAACCTTGCCTTTGGCAACAGCATGCGTGCACCTTGAGGGAATTATGCTATATGAAATAATTCAGCAGGAAAACTACAAGTACTGTGGGAGTTCACTGATGAAATATAAAGGGGGTGGGGGAGGTAATCAAACAAACAAAACAAACCCTTAAACTCTAACAATAGAATGGTAGTTTCCAAAGAGAAGGAGCGGGGAGAAGGAGGTTGAGGGAGCCAATTGGTTGGTGTGGATGGTGACTGGGCATTTGGAAGTGGAGATGGCATGATGTATGAAGTTGCTGAGGTGAGAAACTATACACCTGGAGCCTATACAGTGTCATAAACAAATGTTACCACAGTAAAAATAAAAATAAATAATGAGGAGTGACCTACTCTACCAGAAAGACAGGGAAATGTAAAGCAAGACTAGAGTAAATAAAATCACAAGTTTACTTCTCAGAACATTTTTTTATATAGGAGAAGTGAAATTTTAAATAAAACTATGCTGGAAAGGGCCTCCCCAGTGGCGCAGCAGTTGAGCGCTGGGTTGCGAGGCTGCCTGCAGCTTCTGCGGCGCCTGTTCGATCCCCGGCTGCTCCCCGGCCACCGGAAGAGAATCCCACATGGCGCGCAGACCTCTCCTGCCGCCCACTGCTCCCCTCAGCAGTGTACTTCGGTCCTTCTGCCTGTTCTGCTCCCTGCTCTGGCTCTGGTGAATTCTCTCACCCTCCCGCGCTTCTGACTGTACCCAGTGCTTGTATAAATAAAATATAAATAAATAAATCTTTAAAAAAAACAAAAAACTATGCTGGAAAACTTGTCAAAATATTTGGGAAAACTAGACTCTTAGCACACATTATATATGATAACAGTCTAGAAAAATTAAAAATTTAAGTGTTAAAATAAAATCACACAACTAATGGAGTAAAATATGGGAGGACAAAATAATATTTTTATAATTTTGGCACAAAGCAAGCAGATCTTTCTTAGTATAAACACTGAAGTTAGAAATGATACAGAAAAAAGATTATGAGCCTGAGTATATAGCTTTTCTAAACTTCTATGTGGCAGTCAACCACCATCATTATAAATTAAAAATAAATGACTAACTAGAAAATAATTTGCCACGTGTAACAGATAAAAGATCTGTATGTCTATATTGTAAAGTTATAACTAATTAATTAAAAAGTAAACATTATAGATAAAATGGATGGAGGATCTAAGTGCAAAATTTACAAAAGAATAAATACAAATAGCAAACACATGAAAGATGTTTAACCCCACTATTAACCAAAGAAATATATATATATATATGTATATAATAATAGTTCTTAGCTGTTAGATTAGGAAAAGATAGAAAGGACTTACATATCCCATATTGAAAGGAATGGGAGAAACTGGTACTTTAAAAACACTTTTGTATGCATATTCTTTGACCAGTAATTCAACTTCCAGGCGCTTGTAGTAAGAGAAAGTGTAACAAGTATGCATATATGGTGTTCACTGAAGTGTTGTTTCAAAGAGAGAAAATTGGAAAGAACCAATTTTCTATCATAAGGAGCTTATTTAAATTATGCACATTTGTATGATGGAATGTTACAGTCATTGCAAAGATGAGTTACACGTTGGCATAGATGAATGGTGCATTTTATTTTTTATTTATTTATTTATTTTTTCAATTTTAACATTTATCATTTTTTAATTTTTTAAACAGTATTTGCTTCCCGCCACCCCCTCAGGTGTAGTCCCCATAGAATTTCCTTCCCCAAGGCACCCATGCACCATCACTTTAGTCCCCTGTGCTCCTCCCTCCCTCCCTCTCATCCCTCTCCCTTCTCCTCCCCTGCAGGATGTCTCTGGTTTATAATTGTCTGTTTTACTTCACTGTGTTTTGTACTGTTAGTATTTTTTTTTTATACCGATGTCTTATTTGGTTCCCCTATATTCCTGTTATAAGTAAAACCATTGATATTTTTCTTTTTCCTTCTGGCTTATTTCACTGGGCATAATTCCTTCTAGCTCCATCCACGTTGCTGCAAATGGCATGAGTTCATCTTTTTTTGATTGCTGAACAATATTCCATTGTGAATATATGCCACATCCTCTTGATCCAGTCATCTATTTTTGGGCATTTGGGTTGTTTCCAGGTTTTACCTATTGTAAATAGTGCTGCAATAAACATAGGGGTACAGGTGTTCTTTTGAATCATTGTTTTTGTGTCCTTTGGGTAGATCCCTAGTAGTAGAATTGCCACATCATGTGGTAGCTCCATTTTTAGTAGACTGAGGAACCTCCACACAGCTCTCCATAGTGGTTGGACCAGTTTGCACTCCCACCAGCAATGTAGGAGAGTTCCTTTTTCACCGCATCCTCGCCAACATTTGTTGTTGCTTGTTTTTTTGGTGTGTGCCATTCTCACTGGTGTAAGGTGGTTGTGATTTGCATTTCCCTGATTGTAAGGGATGTTGAACATTTTTTCATATGCTTGTTGGCCATTTGCATTTCCTCTTTGGAGAAATGTCTTTTGAGTTCTTCTGCCAAATGGAGCATTTTAAATGGAAAAAAAAAGCCACTTTAACATCTATGGTATATTCTCACTTTGAAAAATTAGAATGTATTTTTATAGATCTATTGAAAAGAACCCCTGGAGAAATATAGTCCAACATATTAACAGTGATTATCTCTGAGGGCTGAAATTATAAGAAATTTTTATGTTTCAATTTAGCTACTTATGAACTCTTTCT
The DNA here is from genome assembly GCF_014898055.3 of Talpa occidentalis. Taxonomy (NCBI): domain Eukaryota; kingdom Metazoa; phylum Chordata; class Mammalia; order Eulipotyphla; family Talpidae; genus Talpa; species Talpa occidentalis. The sequence goes on from NW_023601104.1 coordinate 24,525,868, forward strand.
TTTTTCACTTAAATATGATTTTATGCTCAATGGGAAGTTGTTATTTCTTTCCCAAATATAAAACAAAGTGAAGGAAATAGATAAAGTGGTTTTTATGAACTGAATGTTTGTGCTCTTCCAAAATTCATATGTTTAGGTCCTAATCCCCAATGTGGTGGTATTTGGAGATGGATGAAGTCATGGGGGGTGGAGTCTGCTTGATGGGACTGGTGCCCTTAAAAGGGGATAAAGAACTCTCAGCTATGTGAGGATACAGTGAGGCGGTAGATCCAGGAATTGGGCCTCACCTAAACCAACCATATTGGCACCTTAACCTCAGACTTCCAGCTTCTAGAACTGTGAGAAATAAATGTTTGTTGTTGAAGCTGCCCAGTCTATGAAATTTTGTGATAGCAGCCTGACCAAGACAATATAATTTAAGGTGAAAAAATTTTTAAGCAATGTTGTTCAGGATAGGAAAGCTCTGAGCTTGTTTTAGGTGCTGGGAAAAAAGTCATCAAGAGAAAGAGAGTCAGAAGTAAGGGGATTTTAAATCAATCAAGGTTCTGGAGATGCTATAACAGAATGCCAGCATCAGGACTAACTTTAGAAAAAAGAAAAAGAAAAAAAAGGGCAACATAAATAACTTAGGGCAGCCTTTTTGAGTAGGAGGGGCACAAAAGATATACTAGCCAGTGAACTCACTTGTTTGCCAAGTGGATTGGGAGAAAAAATAATCAACTGAGTAGGAGGGTTGAAACTTTGGGCTGGGTGCACCAAAGAAAATGGTCTACACAGAATGAAATAGGCAAGGCATAAATTATCAGGTATCTTATGAACTTCCTGATAAGTCCCAGATCTACCAAATCATAGTCTCTGACTATGGTAATCCTAAAGCCCACTAAAATCTGGAAACTTTGAAATAAATGGTTAAGAATATGGGCTCACTGCTAGGCTAGAATACAAATTTATGAACAAAGGTCAAATATTACATTTATATGACTTTCTTCAGCATCATTCAACAGCCTGGGAAGAGAGAATTTGAGAAGGACAGATAGCTAGCTCTCTTCAAAGTTGGGCTTTGGCACTGTGGGTGTAGAAAAAAGTCAATGGGTCGATGAAATCTGAGATGTTGTTAAGTACATGATTAACTTGGGTAATCATAAGGTAAGAAATGGGTGGAGAGGGAGGAGTTGAAGGACTGGAATTTATGAGGAGGATGGGAGGCAGAATTGTGAAAGTCAGAGAGTGGGTGAAGTGTGAGAACTGGAAGTTTTAGTCAGTGAGCTGTGTCTTGGTGTAAAAACAAAAATTTGAAAAAGGGAGATGGTGATGTTAGGGGGAAAAGGATGTCCCAAAGCTAATTCCATATAGGCTTTGTGGACTCCACCCCCACCCTAGGTCAAAGTCAAAGACACTGGGAACTCCAAATCCCATCACCACCAAAGGGAAGGTGGCTGGGACCTGAGGGTGGGGTTAAGCAGCCAGGTGGATACAAAAGGCAGACACGTGGGCTTTGGAGGATCCCCCATTTTTGGCTCTCCGCCAGCTCGCAGAGTGACTTTGGGTTTCCAGGTCGTCGGATCGGGTAGGACGCATTAAAGACTTTATTTCCCTATTTTCTCCCTGAGTTGTACATTTTCCTTATTTCCTTTTTTCTTGTAAATAAACCTTTTATTAACCTTTTGTGTGTGTCTGTAGTAGAGTATTCATAAGTCCCTTTAAAGCGCGCAGGTGAGGACCCACAGCCAGGAACCCGTTTAATATCGGGGCTGCTCTATAACAGTGACACAGTCCCAAAAGTAGACATCCAAGGGGCTTCTGAGCTAGAGTGAAGCCAAAGGGAGCCAAACATGGTTACCCTTAAGAACACGAAATTTAGTGAATCCCATGAGTGGAGGCCATGATGGCTCTTCAAGGCAACACCAGACATAAAGAATATTAGGGTATGGAGGGACAGGGACAGGAGGAACTAAAAGAGCTGGGTAGGCTCGTTGTGGAGATCCAGAACGGCACTACATCTAAGGGAACCCAACTTGAGAACTTGTGCAGGATGAGCCAATATATTCTCAGTGTATAGTGATCTCTCAGTTGTCCATGTGGTGACAGCTAGAATTTTGGCTTAGGATACTATTTGGCATATATTTCTTTTTTTTTTTTTTTTTTTTTAGAGGCATGTTTTATTTATTTATTTATTTGTTTGTTTGTTTTGTTTATACATGCACTGGGTACAGTCAGAAGCACGAGAGGGTGAGAGAATTCACCAGAGCCAGAGCGGGGAGCAGAGCAGGCAGAAGGACCAAAGTACACTGCTGAGGGGAGCAGCGGGCGGCAGGAGAGGTCTGCGCGCCATGTGGGACCCTCCTCCGGTGGCCGGGGAGCAGCCGGGGATCGAACCGGCGCCGCAGAGGCCGCGGGCAGCTTCGCAACCCAGCGCTCAACCGCTGCGCCACCGGGGAGGCCCTGGCATATATTTCTATTTTACCAATATGATGTATTCATTTGGAGGTCTTTGTCACATAGGCTACGTACTTCCTTAGCACCTACTTCCTTGTCACATAGGCTACCTACTTACCTACCTGGAGATTAGCTTCCTTTTTGAATCCCCGCTGCTTAATGTTGTGCTCTTTTACATGGTAAATACTCAAAGTTTTTTTCTGGGTAAGTGAATGGAATCTACGAAGCAGTCCCATATTTCCAAGAGGAATTTACACAGGAGGGTGCTCTGTAAAGCTGCTTTCCCAGTTAGAGGTAATGTTGCTCATTGTTTGCCTTGGCTGAAAGCTTTTAAATAGCTCGCTTGGTGACTGGCTGGGGAGTGTGAGCTATGTTTGATGATGAGTGGTTTGTGGTGATGGAGGTGAGACATGTTACTGAAAGTGGAATGAAAGGTAATAAAAATTTCATTCTCTATCTGGCATGAAAAGTTCAGTATCACGGGCTTTCCCGGTGGCGCAGCGGTTGAGCGCTGGGTTGCGAAACTGCCCACAGCCTCTGCAGCGCCGGTTCGATCCCCGGCAGTTCCCCGGCCACTGGAGGAGAGTCCCGCATGGCGCGCAGACCTCTCCTGCTGCCCGCTGCTCCCCTCAGCAGTGTACTTCGGTCCTTCTGCCTGCTCTGCTCCCCGCTCTGGCTCTGGTGAATTCTCTCACCCTCCCACGCTTCTGACTGTACCCAGTGCTTGTATAAATAAAAAAAAAAAAAGTTCAGTATCACAAAGTCAGTCTCTGTTCTCTCCCTAAGTGACCTCTTCTTTATTCATGGTTTCAATTGTCACCCCAAGGAACACACGGACCTTCCCTGTGAATCCAGATTCATATCACTTCCTATGACATCTTTTTTCAGAAGCAACAGAGGCCCTGAGGCTCACCAGGTACACTTAGAATTCATGTGTTTTGGGGCCTTAACTGCTGGTTGAGCGCTGTGCTGTGAAGCTGTCAGCAGCCTCTGCAGTGTGGGTTTGATTCCCGGCCAGCCAGGGAGATACCCACATGGCGCTGCAGATCTCTCCTGTCTCGCCCACTGTTCCCCTCAGCAGTGTCTTCAGTCTTCTGCATGTTCTGCTCCCCTCTCTGTCTCTGGTGAATTCTCTCACCCTCCCATGCCTATGGCCCATACCCCAGTTCTTGTATAACCAAAAAATAAATCTTAAAAAAAAAAAAAGAATTCCTGTGTTTCCAGGACAAATCCTGGTCTTCTCCCTGAGTTTCTTCTCAGGGGAAGAGACTTAGCATCACTTATACCAGCAAGCCAGGAAACTCAGTAATCAACCTTGATGACTTCCTTTTCCTTATCTTCCATATTAATTTACCAGGTCTTTTGAATTTTTAGATACAAGGAACTCAAGTTCATCCATTTCTTTCCATTGTCAAGCCACCACCCAGTGCTGGAATACTCAGATATCTCCCAATGGGTCTACCTATGCCCACTTTTAGGTCCCACCAATCTGTTAACTTGCAGCCAGAATGATCTCTTCAAAATTCAGATGTGATGGTGTCATGTTCCCTCTTAAACCACCGCATGCATTATATTGCCTTTGTCCTATGCATGACTTACAAAGCTCAATATGGCTGATCCCTGCCCATGATCGTTTTATCCCATGCTCTTTACTCGTTTTGGAAGCCAGCCACAGTGGATCTCTTTCATTCATGGATAGGCATCATGGTGTCCCCACTCACCCCCAAGACCTTTGTACATACTCTTCCTTCCCCATTTAGGTACTTAATCCCTGTACTTCTCTCCTCAGCTCTGCCAAGGTGAAAACCCCCTTTTATATTCACTCATAGAAATAAGTGCCCTTCCTTCATTGCAGACATGTCAACTGTGATTTTATATTTGTGTGTATGATTATTTCATTCACATCTGTTTCTTTCACTAGACTCTAAGTTCTGTGAAGGGTGAGAAGCCTTTGTGCTTTTGCTAAGTGCAGTGCTTGGCACATCATGAGTAGCCATAAATATTTGTTAGATGAGTGAATGAAAAGACCAAAGAGCACCCTTGTGTGGTATTAGATGTAGTCACAGCAATAAAGTCCAGTTTCTCTGGTCCATCCACTGGAACACGGGAATAGTATAGTCAAAGATAATTTGTGTAGACAATGGTATCCATGATAACCAGGAGTTAAAGCCAAAAGGATGCATTCTTGTTTTCACTCTGCAATGCTGTGTGTGTCCCCCCAGGCAAGTTACAACTTCTTTAGACCCAAACATTCCATTTCATCTACAGAGTAGGTGTCTCCTGCCCTGGAACTCTCAGCAGCTGTTTTCTCCAGACCTCTTTCCCTTCCCACGTGCCTCTTCAACTGGAAATGACTGTCAGCCTCTTCCAAAGGTAGGAGAGGGCTTAAAACAGACCTGGCTTCTCTGTGGAAGGATTGGGATGAAGCACATAGCGTAGTAAAGAATTCCATGGAAGTGCCTTGCTTGTCACAATCTGCTGCTAGATTCTATAATATTTCATCAGACAAACTAGTTTTGAAAAATAAGGCTTGGCTATTTGACATGACAAGAAGGTAGTCCTAAACATGGTTTGTTACCTGCAAGGATGTTGAGTCATCAAACTTAAAAGGAATAACCTAGGAAACTTGGCTAGGTGTATTTACTCCATTTCTTATGGGGTAACATGTGCTCAGACTGATCTTTCTCACTCAATGATCTCCAAGCAATCTAGATTTTCAAGCTGCTATTTTTTTTCTATGTATTTTGCCTAAATATTTACCGGTAAATTAAAGGGAGTAAGCTGGGTTTTGAACCGGTATCCTTCTGCAGAAGAAATCCAGTCTCAATTGCCTTCTCCATCTTTGTAATTTGTGCATCCCAGACCATCCTCGTAGCTGAAATCTACTTCACTACCAAGGAGGCAATCCCATCCTGCCCTATGGACCTACAGTGGAAGCTTGCAATAGTCTCTGTGTGTATGAATTCTTTTTCTCTAGAGTGGACGCACAAGTTCTTATCACCCTCAGGGAAGTGTCATTAAATTGCTGAAATGGTGTTAGAAGAAAACAAACGTGGCTGATCTTGCGGCACATCTGCCTTTTCTTCATGTTTTCCAGTTTGTATAAAAAGCTTCAGAAAAGAATGTTTACACTGCATGTGTATATATATATGTGATTTGACAATCCAAACTACACACAGCCACCCACTTCTGAATAGGGGAAAGAAAAAAAAAAAAACAGAAGCCTGCAATTGTGTAACATGTAAATCTCTTCTGGACGGGATCCCATCACTGTGGTTTGGCAACACAAACAGCACAACATCTCTTTTCTCATCTCTTGAAAAAAAAGCCCAACAGAGAAAAAAATACCTTGAGAATAAAGGTAATGATTAATCTATCAGGCACAAAAAGGATCGTTTTGGGGATTTCAGGTTCTAACTCGCTAATTCAAATAAACAGCAGTGAACAAGGAATGACAATTTTACCAGAGGAGGATTAAGTCACAGGCTGTAATTGGGACACTGTTTGTACAGTCAGAGAATCTCACCAGACATCTCCAGGAATCTCTGAGCCGTTGTCAAAACTCCCATTTTCACGTGCCAGTGAAGTAGGGACCAGAAGAAACGAGCGCTGGTGGGAAGAGTGGTCTTTAGAGAAGCCCCAAGATGAAGCCTGAGAAGGGACCCAAGAGGAAAAGCTTCAAGCAGAGACTGGTCTTGAAGAGCAGCTTAGCCAAAGAAACGCTCTCCGAGTTCCTGGGGACATTCATAATGATTGTAAGTATTTCCTAAACTCTGACCCAGTAATGCCTGCCTGTCCCCTTGCTGCTGGTGGAGAGTTCTGTTTTGGTTTGTTTTCTTTAAGTTTATCATTAGATTCATCTCCTTTAGGAAACAGCAAGTTACTTCCAGGTTCTGTGTTTATCCAGTGGCCACAGTATTAGATTTCTATCTATTTATTTCAATTATCCACAAAAATCGATGGGGTCGTGAGAGGGGAGGTGGCACTTTCATTTCAGAGTTTTGCTCAGATTCAGGGCTGGTTCTGTGATTAAAGTCACCCCTTAGAAATTGTTCTTACTGTCTAATTAATTTATACGTCGCTTGCTTCCCACAAAATTGAGGTGCCTTAATCCCTTGACATAAGTGACGACAGTAAATACGGTTGGCAGGAATCAGATCACTATTACAGGTGCTTGACAAGAGCGGTATTGTCAGATCACTTGACTTAATATATTAAACATTGCACTAGGTAGAAATAGCGTACTGTGCAATAAACCAGCCTTGGCTTTGTATCATTTTTCCCTCTATTTAACTCAGACTAATCTCTAAGGGTCTTTAATTAGACAATTAGGAGAACCTTTTAGATATAAAGGAAGGGCTGATTCTAAGAACCTCTTTAGGATTTTGCCCAGATATTTGCATGGCTATTAATAAAAGACTGGAAAGCTTACTTAAGTGACATGGACTCTAGGTTTTCATCCTGCTACATTTTCCTACCTTCTCTGGATGCTGAATTTCCAGCTGGACCCAGACTATTTATTAACAGAAAGTTAAATGTTTGATTATTCTCATGTGTAGCAACTTCTGATTTTAACTTGCTTTAAAAAACAAACAAAAAACCATACTCAAAGTGTACCTACTGCAGGTGTAAATAATTTCATTTTTCTTAAGGTTGTAGAGAATTGCCTGTAAACTTTGTGCATAAATCATCCCTGGTTTTGAGTGAATCAATAATAATTTATAACAATAAGATAAGATTGAAAAATGAATGTAAACTCAAAACATTGTACGCGTGTAAAATAAAGGGAGAGGTGTAAGTTTCCTGGTCTTTAAGAGCTTCCTTATACCTGATTCACTCAAGTATTTATTTTCAAGGTATTATGGACAACTTCCTGTCCTCCTTGACTGTCCTCAAACACTTGACTTAGGTGGGGAAAGAGAGAAAATAAAAGCCAACCATTCTTCTGATTCCAGTCACTTTTTACTGGAAAATCACCCCAATGGGAAAGAAACCCTTGGGTCATGTACTTAACGATTTGACCTAAAAAGTAAATTGTTGTCACTATAGACTGATTTCAAACCCCTTATTACCTGAAGCCATAAGCAAATTCAGTTATAATTCTGAATGCTATGCAGAAAGCACAGAGCAGAAAGTGAACTAAACATCCGTTTTGCAACCAAAAATAGTTAAAACCTCTGTATTTCTTAACAAGAACCTGTTTCATAATCCCATCCTCTCTGGGTTGAGTAAGTAAAAATTTCTTTCAGCCATTCACTATTCTACACATGCAACTAGAGACCGCTTTCCCTAGTATGCAAGATGAGCGCTAAAGAAATATTACCTTAATATTGTACATTGAAAAATTAATCTTTGTCTTTTCTGGTTAAAGCCAATCATTTCCTGAGAGTTATGACTTCTATCTACACTGAATATTCATTTTATAAGGCAAACCCTGATTAAAGCTGTCATTGTGATTATGATTCTCAGTTTTGTTAAGGTTTGTGGGAATGGGTAAGTTTCTGCACAAACAATAACTTTCAATCATGAATCTATACAGTTTTGCTCAAAAGTTGTTTCTACTTTGTTAAAAAGTCATTGCTTCTGCTTTTTTAGAAAATGTACAGTTTGTCTTGCTTTTTTCAGTTAAACAAAAAACTTTCCAAGCTGATAAGGCATGGGGAAAAGTGTTCATTAAAAAGACAGTCGCGTTTTCTCCTGACCTTTCGATCAGTTTCTCTCTATTCCACATATACGTGAGACCATCCGCTATTTAGCTCTTTCCTTCGGATTAATTCTGACCAGCATAATCTCTTCCAGCCCTGTCCATGTTGGCTGCAACTGGCATGAGTTTGTCTTTTGTGGTCGCTGAATAATATTCCATTGTATAAATATACAAGAAAAAGTCAAAACTAGCAAGCTGCTCATAGAACTGAGGCATCCAGCCAAGGAGGGGACTGGGGGCACGGGATGGGGGTACAAAACCAGGAAAGGGTGAACACAAGGAAATATGGTGATGGTTCTCAGGTGATACGGTGACAGGAGACCTATGGTGATACAATGATATAAGAAAAAAAATTAATTACTAAGAAAATTAATTATAAAAATAAAATAATTTTTAAATATACTAAAAAAAATGCAAAGATGGCAGAGGATTTGCAGGACTCATCTGTCCTTCAAATTTATGAAGTTGACTTTCTCCCCAGATCCTGGAAGTCTAGTGCCATGCCCTCCTGTTCCCTGCTCCCCCCACCAAACTGCTCCTGGGGGAAGCACCTCACACTCATTCACACCGTGCTAAGAATGCTATGAATGGTGACTGATAAGGCCTTCTGGTAGCATTAAGGGAAAAGAAGATCCATGAAAAATTCTTTGTAAACTACAACTAAAAGCAATAATAATGAAGTCAAAAGCAAAATAATTTGCTCTAATTTGCCTTTTAGATAGAGATAGTGCCAGGGAGAAGCTTTGCAATGCATTTTCTCTATCGCAGAGAAGCCTCCAGCTGCAAGGTGGGGAGCATGCATTAAATACCCATCATGTTTTAGCTTCTGTACTTCCATTTGGTTCATCTTTGCAGCTGTGTAATTATAACTATTGTATTAGAAAGGCTTTATTAGCCCCCATAAACAGTAGGAAGTAAGAGTTCAAAGAGATGAAGCCTGCCTAAATACAAAAAAAAAAAAAAAAAAAAAAAAATCAAACTGGAATTCTTTCTAATTCTGGACAATCTCTTTGCTAGAGAGTAAATCACATCCTCTCTTTCCTTTAACATTTCCAGGGATTGGAGCCATAGTTGGCTCTCAGTTGCTCAGGGCATGTAAATCTAACTGGTAGCCATAATAAGGCTATACCATTGGTTAGACCCCGAAGCCAGTGTCTCACTTCCTCTGAAGCAGAAAATACTGCCCGATGCAAGTGGACTTCAGCCCCTGCTCTGGAGCTCAGGTCTGGTGATTTCACAGCGCACGTTATATGCACGCGGCTTGCAAAGCTCCCGACATGGGAAATGCTCGTTCAATGCTAATGCCCTTTCTCCTTTCTTGCTTCTTCCACTCTTGCTTTAGAGTCCTTTACAGTACTTAAGAACAGCAGCGCTGTTTCCTCCTGGGTATCTTACAGGCACTTGCCACAGCGACTCCCTGAGGACTCGCGTGCATCCATGGGGTCCTGTAAGTGTGTGTTAAATTCAAATCTCCCTGGAGACGCGCTTCCCAGGAGCTCTCGTGACTTCTCAAGGAGTGACTCCTCACTTTTCTGTGGACCCTTTTCTCTCTTCAAATGCTTTAGGACTCTTTGATACAGAGCTTCTCCTGGGGCCTCCTCAGCAGTGCATTTCCGTCAATCTGTCTGTTCTGTTCCCCACTGTCTCTGATGAGTCCTCTCACCGCCCACACCTCTGGCCTGTACCCCAGTGCTTGTATGCATAAGTAAGTAAATCTTTTTTTAAAAAAGCAAACAACAGAACTTCTCCTATTGAAAATGGGGAAGTGAACAGCCCAGCATGCAGTAGATTTCCTTTTGCTGTGGAATCGCATCCTTTCCGGGCTGGATTTTCGAGTGGGTAGCATCTACTTGTGTTTTTAGGAAGACCCTAAATACTTTTCTCACCTGTTTCAACATTAGAGATCTACCTTTAGGCATCAGCAAAAATGAAAAGAAAAAAATATGTGAAAACTTCTGCTGAAAGGAATATCCTTGATCTGTGCCCTGAGGAGAAATAAAAAGGACAGAGGCCAGGACACTTCATTAACACCTTCAGGCCTTTTGTAACACTGGGGTTCTGAAGTGGTTCACCCATATCTCCATGCCTCTGATGAACACACTGACCATGCATTGCAGTTTCCCCTAGCTCTTCTATCTTCTGGAATCTCCTTGAGACCAGAGTGTGGCTCTCCACTATGGGAAGTGGGCCTAAGAGACCCTATAACTCCATTGTCTCTTGCTTTTTGCCTCAACAGCCCTTTTTCTCTTTCCTCTCTGCTTGGATCTGGCTTATTGCTTTGCAAAGCCACACCCCACACCAAGCCCAGGATGTCCAGGACTGAGGGTGCCACAGAACTGGAGCTGTCAGTTTGCCCACGGAAGATAGGTCAGAAGCCTCTGCAGTCAGCAACGCCCCGGCTGATGCTGGCCATGCGTGGCTAGTCTTCCGTGGAGGGCCCCCCATCATGGGGCCCTTGAACACTGCACTGACTTCGGAATAAAGTGGCCACTGTTGTTTGGCCCCTACATCTATCAGGTGAGGGGATAGGGACCCACATGCTCACAGAATTCTGTCAAATGCTCTTTCTAGCTTAGCAGGACCCCAAAGAGAATGTCCTTCAATCCCACCTGTTTTTTAGAATTTATTTATGCTTCATGTCCAGTTCCCAGGCTTTCATGGATTTGTACTTCTGTCCCTGGCTGTTCTGTCACTGTAAGATAGTTCAAGGTTCTAAATCTGACCCCATGGAAGGTTCTGCAGGGTTCTTGCCCTGTACTTTTGGGGAGGTGTGAAGGAGCAAAAGGTTAAAGACGTGGTTCTCACCCTTCAAATACAGGGGTGAGGAAAAAGACGAGTTAAAAATTACTAAGCAACCCTCTATCCAGACACTTTATCCTTGAAAAATCTCATGCAGTTAGAGAATTGTTCTTATTTTACAGATGAAGGCTTATTAGGTTAAAGCAATTTGCCACAAGCCAAATGTGAGGTAGGGCTGGGATTAGAATCAAATCTCTGGTTTCTCTTCTTCATGAAGTTACTGTTCTCATGTATACTTTGAACTTTTACCACTGGCCTTTGTAAAAATATGGTCCTATTTTGAATGATTTTAAAATGTATACACATGGGTTCATGGCTTTGATACCTTCTACAACTTTAGATTTTCCCCCAAAGACATTTTTTGTGATGGATCTATCCTGGGAGACATGTAGATGCAGATAATTCATTCTGTAGTGTAGGGTGGTAGGTTTGTATATTCATTTCCCTCAAGAACTGTTATATTGTTTACAATTTGTCACAATCACCAACACGGCTGCAATGAACATCTCTGTACACTGCTCCTTGTACATAATCTCAATCCTCAAGATTTGGTGAAATCTGAGTTTCCAATCTCAATCCTTGAGATTATGCACTTTTTCTGCCCAATTTGATATACAGGAAGTAGAACTTCACTACTAATTTCAATGAGTTCTAGTGCACTTGGTCATCTTTTCATGCTTACTAAATCTTTAGATTTTCTCTTCTGTATATTGCCTATTCATATCTTTTGCACATTTTTAAAGAACTTTTTCTTAGTGGTTGTGGCATATTGGTAACTTGAAGTACAAATATGATTTAATATTTTATTTTTCATATTTGGGCTTTAAATCATTCAGATTTATTTTGGCGTGTCATGTAGAGTAAGTGTCTATATCTGGAAAGAAAGCCAATTGTTTCAGTACTGTTTTTGACCAGTTCATCCTATTTCTTTCGGCTGTGATGACATCTTTACCATCCAGTTTACATATGTATGTGGTTGTATATCATATAAACTTTATTCAGTTCCCTTGATCTTTTTGTCCAAACCTATACCAATACCGTATATTTTCATTATAGTCACGTTCTAAATATTTTTCGTTTATCAAGTTCCATAAATACTCTGTAGTGATTTTGACAGGAATTGCATTGAATTTACATATTATTCTGGATAGAACTGACATCTTGAAAACATTGAATCTTCTCATCCATAAACATGAAGTGGATCTTCACTCATAGTGTCTGCTTCTTAAACATTTCTTTCCAAGGTTTTATAAAATGGGAGAGAATATTTTTCAAAATGTCATTTCTATTTTTTCTTTATTTTTATTTCTATTTTTTCTAGGACACTGAGGCTCATTTATGCTTCCAAATGTATTTTTCAAAATTGTTAATATTTTCAAAATTAATAAGTAAAAGCAATAATTTGAAATGATTTCTCATAGTTTTAAAATCTCTGTATTGTACAGGTGTCCTTTTAATTTTAAATCTGGTCTCTTTGCTTTCCATTCAGTAGTGTCTGCTTTGCCCTTTCTTACAACTTTCCCATTGAGGTGATACACTTTCAACTTATCAAAGTTGTCAAAGTGTAAAGTGAATCAACATCTCTTTCGCATCTTTTTGAACAACATGAAAGCTTTTAAAAACCCTAATCCACTACTCTATCATTCTTGTCATTATTGTCTAATATTTAAATTCTACCCTTATCATTATTACTGTGTTTTTAATTATGGATATTTATTTAAATTTACTATCATTTGCCTTTTTTTTTTTTTTTTTTTTTGCTAATTGTTACCTTGTACATCCACTACTTTTGGGTGCAATCTCCTATGTGTGTGTATGTGTGTGCGGGGGGAAACAACTTTAGAAAAGAAAATTTTAGGAACCTTATAAAAATTTTTTAAAATGAGTTTGAGGATATTTTAATTTTGTAAAACTTAAGGAAGATGGTATGTGAGGGATAAATTAATATGTACATTTTAGGTTGACATTTGATTTTGCTTGCCATTTTGCAGATGTTACTCCATTTTCTCTCCTGCTGCTATTGACAGGCCTGTTGTTGGTCTAATTTTTGTTATTAATAAGCTGACTTTCTCTGGTTACTGTCAAGAGTTTCTCTTTGTTTTGTCTTTTTTTCCGGAATTCACTTAAGATAACTAGGGTTGAACTAATTTTATTTGTACAGCTCAGGATTCATTGTTCATCATTGTTCATTTAAAGATTTGCAGTTTTCACCAATTCTGCAAGTTCTCAGCTTTATTACCTTGCCTGTCCCCTAGTTTCTCTATTTTCTCCCTTTAGAAGACCTGCTATATTTGCACATGCTTGGTCCTCTCACCATTTTTCTTTTTTTTTTTTTTTTAATTTTTTTAAAGATTTTTTTTATTTATACAAGAGCTGGGGTACAGGTCAGAGGTGCAGGTGGGTGAGAGAATTCACCAAAGGTGGGGAGAGCAGAACAGGCAGGTGGACTGAAGGCACTGCAGCCAACAAGACAGGAGAGGTCTGCCGCGCCATGTGGGAATCTTCCTGGCTGGCCAGGAATCAAACCTGTGCTGCAGAGGCTGAGGACAGCTTCACAGCGCGCCGCTCAACAGGCTGCGCCACCGGGGAGGCCCTCACCGTTTTTCTTTATGTGTCTTAACCATTCTTTCATATTTCTATCTCCTAATCTCTGCTTAATGATTTTTGTCATCAATTCATTGATCTCCTATTCATTTTAATCAAATCTTCTGTTTAATACATTCTTTAAGTCTTTTTTTCAAAAATAGGTTTTCTTTTTTAGAAATTCTATTTGGCTCCTTTTATTAATTGCTTAGCTTAGCTTTACTTGTTTGTTTGTTTTTTTCATCTCTTCAACTGACCAGATCCTAATATATTCATGATATTTAATGATTGTTCTGTCAGCTCATGTGTTAGGGGAGTTAGTCATCCTGCTTATTTTATATACCATCTCTCATTCATGATGATAATTTCCTTCATAAGTTCATATTGTAAATTCTTCAGGAAGGTTTGCTTTTCTCTGTGAAAATTCCATATGGCTTGACTGTGGACCTGTTCTTCCAAGATAGGTTGCCCAGTTGTATCACCAGCCAGAGCTGATTATCATGAGGGAGAAAGCTGAGTAAAGATGACCAATGACTGTAAGTGCCTGTTGTAGAGCTCTCTCCCAAAATAATAACTCTGTTCCCTCCCCACACAAGATGTGGGACCACGAATGATTAGGGAATCCCATGTTTTTTCCAAATGAAGCTGGCTCTTTTCAAGTCCTTAGGCCCTTAGTTAGCATCAACTGGAGGAGGATTTTCTCTAGGCCTCCTTTTATCAGCAGTGAACATAAAGGGCCAGACTAGCCTGGAAAATTTCTCAGTTCCAGAAGACCTGGGGAGAAAAGCATATCTGGATCACTGATCTAAGGGTTGTAGGCTCCTAGAGCCAAACTTGATTCTGCCAAACGTAACACTACTTTTGATCCTGAGTTTTAATTTTACCCAGAAAGCTTGATGTTTTCATTGACCTTCAAAGGAGAAGTATTTTCCAGAAGTGGGTTTGGTCAATTTTTCTTGAGTGACAATGCCCATTGCAACATGTTCTCATTACTAACAAGAAAGCAGAACATCAGAAATGAGAGTAGAAGTTTCCTCTTCTTTACTCATCAACCTTGTCATGAAGATGTGGAATGAGGTGAGGGACTGTAAGAAGAAGCAGCCTCATTAAAATGTCATAACCCCCAAAAGGACTGAACAAAATGCTAAAACCCAGCAGTGAAGGCTAATCACACATCTAGTGGGTGCCTCATGTCATGCCTGAGTCAGGATTGCAGAGTTCACTGAATCTGCACCTCAAAGCAAATACTTTACAAGGAAATATGCCAATAAAATGTGTCCTCCATCTCCATCTTAATAGACTGATTAATAATAATAAGAAACAGTCTAGGATCCAAGGTCAAGACTATAATATTTAATGGCTCATTCATTCTTAGCCTAGAATAAGTCCACATGCCTTAGTTTCTCTCTGGAAATTTAGACTGTTTTAGGGAGGAAATCTCACCCAAAACCTATGCCTGTATCAACTGGTGAATGACTAAAGAAGTTGGGGTGCATTTATGCCATAGACTTGCATGTAGTCATTGAATATTATGGGCCAGTCTTCATATTTTGATATAAAAAGACCCTCTAAGTTATTAAATTGCAAAAGGTAAAGAATGATATGCATAAAATTCTCCCATTTGTGTTCATACACACACACACACAGAGTCTTGATAGATAACTATTCATAGTGGTTGCCTGTGGAGAATAAAATATGAAATTTAAGGTTGGAAAGAGACAAATTTCTCACATTTTATTGTATACTCTTTGTAACTGAGATTTTTCACATGTTTATGTACACTTTTTTCAACCCTCTGCTCCCCATAAAAGAGTCCACTCAGCAGAATTTGTCCCTTCTACGTGTTTCAGGGAGTTGCTCAAATATGTTCTGAAGAACACTAGTTCCACGAAATGCAAATAACAAGTAAGTGAAAAACAATACACTGTCCTCCCCAAATATACATAGGGAACAGAGTTAAACCTGCTTCAAGTTTGCTCAACTGCAAAAATTATCAGAGCTTTTAATGTTCCCTGCACATCTTTTACAGGGAAATAGGAAATATAGTTGCCCCCAGACTTACTTGACCAAAATCCTTCTTATCAAGGAGCATCTCACAGAATTAATGATCTGTGCAACTTTAGGAACTGCAGGGACTGGAATAAATCTGAGAAGAAAATCAGCCCCCAGAACTCCTCCATATTCAGGAATCTTCCATAGTAAGAGTAACTCAAGAACTACTTGACATTGTGGAGCTTCTCTAAGTAAAGGGATAACTGTCCTCAGCAACCCTGTCCTCCCTCCACACCCAACACATTCAGATCATGATTATACTAGTATGAACACAGACATCTTAACAAATAAATGTTTAATTAGTTTTTTATTCTGGTCCCTGGGATCATGATCAAGTTCTTGTCCAAACTAGAATTCTGTGGAATTCCAGTGAATGCCAGTGTAGGTCAGAAAAGGAGAGCATTGTTCTTTGCAGCCTCATAGAAATAATGAAATTTAATCACCTTTCATTTCTGAGACCTGATTTGGTTCTTGGTAATTTTTCTACTCCGAGGACAACGAGGTTGGCCATTTGCCCATTCACCTGGTTCTCAAAACTCAGATTCCTTTCTTCTTGTGAACCTGCCCTAATGTCTCTTTTCAAGTACAGCTGGTTCTTGAGGGGTGATTGATCTCATTCTGATATTCTCCCAAGCTGCATGTCACCAAATACCTTATTTTTAACTAGAACATCAATATGGCAGTCTTGGTTCTTTGTGCCTATCTTTGTTACAACTGAGAAAATTTTATTTTCCACTTGGAAAACTAACTGACTGGAAAGTGTGCATAAATATGCATTCTGTCCTAATAAAGGGAACAAGCAGACCCATGAGGCAGCAGTCATTATCACAGAAAAACACAGGGCTGGGAATCAGAGAACCAGGCTCCAGATTAAAATTCTGCCACTTATTAGCCACATGTAGTTTACCTCTAATCCTCTGGTTTTTTACTAAAAGGTGAAAGATTTATACAATCTGAAGAGAAACCAGAGTATCCAGTCTTCCATTTTTTAAATAAGGATGGCGTATTGGAAGGAATGTACGTGGAGTGCCTGACCTGTGGTGTAATTGCTGTGAATGTTTGCCCCTTTACCCATCTAGTCATTAAAATGATGTGCAGTCAGACCTGGGGCCCATCACTTACTATCTGTGAATGTGAGAGATTTTCTTGACCTCGTAACCGCATTCCCTTCTTTGTAAAATGAAAGCAGAGGCTCTATCTCCTAAGGTCATTGTTAGGAGTAGTGGGCAAATATACATTAAGTGTGCAACTAATTAAAAGCACCTGATTGATATCAGTTGTCATTGCTGTTACCATTATTATTACATGATTCAGTGAATGTAGTCACATAAACTGAATGGGAATGCAGAGACAGGTGGAGTAGGCCATAGTCCTTCCAGGAACACACACCTACAGCACAGGCTGGAGGGCCTAGGAAGGGAATGCTGGACTGACATATTGGCATTATTTACCTTCCTCTCCAGTTTCAGAAGGCAAAATGCTTACAAAAGAAGTAGAGCCTCTGGCAAACCATAAAATGACTCCCTTCTCGAGAATGGGGACCTTTTTTTGTCTGCCTAGTGCCACTACCTTCAAAAAAGTCTTGCTCGAGTTGGGCCTTCCTTTGAAGGTAGTCACAGATCCTTCCTCCAGGAACCATAAGGCTGTGCTCCATCTCAGTCCAGGAATGTTATCATCATGGTCTCTGTGGGACCAGGAGTCACTGGCATTAAAAGCTATGTGGGTTTCTCTTCCAAGGACTTACATTGTGGCCAACAGCCCCAAGGCTTACTGAGAGTAGGCAGCCAACATGCCTTAGTGATATGGGCACAGTGTAGTTAGTGGGGAGATCAACAGTGTACACTCTGAGACAGGGTGTTAAAGGGATTTTGCCACCCAGTCCAGTGCCACTGTGACTGAGCAGGAGTTGGGTATGGTTTTCTGGTTTTTCAAGAATGATCAAAAATCCAGAGTTTTATGTGTAATTTTTCTATTTTTAAATACTGGCAATAACTTCTAAAATTAAAAAATATTACCTTGTGAACCAAGCAAAGTACATCTATGGGTCAGTCCTACTCATGTGCTGTCATGGATCACCAGTTCGACTGCTTTGAAGTTGCCCTCGACCGTGTTCCACAAGGACAAAATATTCTCGGCAGAAAATAGCAGATGGACAGACTGTGACCTCCCAAGTCCTCTGTCTGATAGCATTGCCTGGCTATTGGAAATCTAATTCTCATGTTCAAGATCATGGGACTTTTCCCACCCTACCACCTGGCAAAAATTGGTTGAGTCAATAGCATGAAAATCATTTTTATTTCAGGCACCATGAAAAGAGAAATGTTGATCTCATTACCAAACTTACAAAAATGACAATGCCACATTTCATCGTACTTTCCTGGTGACTCTTAGTAATTCTCCACTATCTTACCTCTTCTGCTGGTCTGTGAGCTCTCAGAGGAACCCAGTCTGATGTCTGCATCTTTGCTACACCAGGCACCCTGCAAGGCACTCCGAACACTCTACACATACACAATGAATGTATAGAATGCAGAGAACAAGGAGTGACTGAAAGATGCAAGTCCCAGTGGAGATCTTAGTTTCCCATCAATTGACTGACTGAAAGACAGACTGCTAAGCGCACTACTTACTTGATTCAAGTTGAGGACAGTTTAGTGTAAGTGAAGGAATTTGAACTTTGGATACACATTTTAATTTTGGGTCCTTTAGGGAAAAGATCTTTTCCCCTAGCTGCATTTCCTCAGGAAAATTGCTTAATTTCTTTGCCCCAACATTTCTCTAGATGAAAAGAACAGAGTGCTCTTCCCTCTTAGGCTACTAGGGAACTAAATGAGGGTATGTTTCACACACACATTGGGGGGGCACGTGTGTGTACATATCTGATACATACAGACATACACACAAAGCAACTCAATTTAATTATAATACACTTGTTGCCACAGATGGGTGTTTTTTTTATTATTTAATTTTCTTAGACTTATTAAAATTGAAGTAACACTGGTTTATAACACTATGATTTAAGGGAATAGGTTTACCCTTCCTCAGATGGACAGACATGTGTTTTTTTGATGCTAATTTCTATTGTGTGGACTTTTGCCTTACTTAATGACATCTATGGGTCAGTCCTAGTTACTGGAGGATATTTTTCATGTAAAATATTTTCCTTGCCCATTTCCAAGAAGATCTGCAGCAATGTACAAAGTAAACATTCACACATGTCACTGCCCGCAGTTCACACAGCCAAGGTGGCCCAAACTGGCACCACTGGATTAAAAGAGAATCTTAGTTTCCTGGAAATGTTTTTAAAAGAACAATAATGCAAAATACTAGGTGGGTCAGCTTTGGTGGTACTGGGGCATTTTAAGAACAGAGACATTTGAGCTATTTCTTTTGTTCTGGTTCAGGAAAAGGTTCTAAAAGGGCAGACAGGCCTGGGGGAATTGTTTAACTCCTTGGCTCTTGGTGCTGGGAATAGATACCAATGCTACTAAGTCCCTCCAAATGCTGGCCAGTGCCACAAGGAATCCATGTGACTCATGAGCGTGGTCATCAGTGTGGAAAAGGCTCACCTCCGCCCCTATTATCTCAGCCTGCTCACCCCACTATTAGGCTAGTTTGATCAGCACAGGGGGATCAATGTGCCTTCTGCTGATGATGACACAGAACAAAAGAGCAAAGGAGAACAGAGAAGAAAGGATTTCATTCTTCCTTCAGGTCTCATATTCTCCTGGTAAACTCTTAGTCATTTAGTGGAATTTGTCTGTGCCTAGAGAGCTGGAAATCAAGTGAATGGAAATCAAAATAGGTTTTGTATCAACTAAAAAGGCAGCTTTAATCACCATGTGTCTTCTTGATCTCTGAAAAAGGAAGGAAAATGGTGCTGAAAATGATTTCCTCCAGGTCATGGAAAGCTTTGTTGTAAAAGCACAAGTGTTGGGTATTTTTCTGAACTGGAGTAAACACAGTTTTGTTTTTTTGGGTTTTTTCACCAGAAAAGCCACTTGGACTGGGACAGTGACCAGGGACTATAAGGAGGCTTCCCCTATGGGTTTCAGTCTCAGTCCTTTCTCTTCAAACTGATATATGTTCTGTGTATTCTACAACAAGGCCTATCACATGGGGTTGATGAGTAACAAATGGCACTGCCTGGGTTCTCCAAGCCTTTCAGCATTCCCAGATAGCTCCTCAACTTCAGTTCGCAACAAGAACACTGATGCCCCATCCCACTTTCTTATAAAGATCCCAGTGTCCTCCCTGAATGTTTCCATGAATTCTTGGTAACATTCATTACTTCTGATGACCTCTTGCTCCATCCAGTATGTAGTATGAAGCACAGGCCTCTCACTAAGATGACCTGGGATCAAATGCTAGTTCGGTCTCCTTTGTTTTTATTATGTAACATTGGGCAAATTGCTTGACCTTTCTCAGAGTCAGTTTTCTCATCCATAAAATGGAGATAATCATATTTCCCTACCAGGGCAGTCATATAAGTTAATACTGGGACACTGATACAATAATAAAGATAAAGCACTTACTTAGCATGGAACCTGGCAGAAAGTACACAACATATAGATGGTTGCTACTATTAGTGTCGCCTTCTTCACACTAAGCCCAAACAGAGGAGTACAGATAGTAGATGTTTCAGATAGTCTTTAATCCAAAGTCCAGACAATGTCTCCATAGAATTCCTTTCCATTTCAATTTTTCCCAAGAGCTCTACAGGATAGAAACTATTCTTTTAGAATCCAATAAATTGGAAAATACTGAATCACAAGATAGGCTATAAGGCATGTTCCTTTTTCCTTCTTTGAACAATGTTTGATGCCCACACAGAATCATAGACCCCTTGCAATGAGTGCTGGTTCTGGGTGATCCTTGACCCCAGGTTGTATATATTTGCAGACATTTTACTAAGGAATTCTTAAATCTGTGAGAGTTCACTTTTTACATATGGACTGGACAAATATTTATTGAGAGTCTGTAATGCACTGTGTCCTATGCTAGAAATATCTTGGTGTACACTTTATTTTATTTTTTTTAAGATTTATTTTTATTATTATTTATTTTATTTATTTATACATGCACTGGGTACAGTCAGAAGCGCGGGAGGATGAGAGAATTCACCAGAGCCAGAGCGGGGAGCAGAGCAGGCAGAAGGACCGAAGTACACTGCTGAGGGGAGCAGCGGGCGGCAGGAGAGGTCTGCGCGCCATGTGGGACCCTCCTCCGGTGGCCGGGGAGCAGCCGGGGATCGAACTGGCGCCGCAGAGGCTGCGGGCAGCTTCGCAACCCAGCACTCAACCGCTGCGCCACCGGGGAGGCCCTTGGTGTACACTTTAAAGGAAGCAATAGATGCAATAGATTTGATTGGGGTCAAATGTATAAAATCTCTGGGTTTATTATCTGCTCTCCCCATTCCCAGCATTTCAGTTCATGATAATCACGTCATTACTGTAGGTTTTCAATTGTGTCCAGTAATCAGCTCATCCTAAGGGCCATGGCTTAGTCGGGAACTTCCCAGTGGTCCCAAATGACATTTCTTAAAAATTGCACCTCCCATATTTCACATCCCACATCCAAAACTAACTTTTTCTCTTGAAAAGGCATTGCAGGGCCTCCCCAGTGGCGCAATGATTGAGCGCTGGGTTGCGAAGCTGCCCGCAGCCCCTGCAGTGCCGGTTTGATCCCCGGCTGCTCCCCAGCCACCAGAGGAGGGTCCCACATGGCACGCAGACCTCTCCTGCCTCCCGCTGCTCCCCTCAGCAGTGTACTTCGGTCCTTCTGCCTGCTCTGCTCCCCGCTCTGGCTCTGGTGAATTCTCTCACCCTCCCGCGCTTCTGACTGTACCCAGTGCTTGTATAAATAAATAAAAATAAATCTTTAAAAAAGGAAAAGAAAAGGCATTGCATAGGGCTTTTCTTTTTCCAGCTTGTGAAATATTTTAATATATATTTCACTGAACAATTATTTGAGCATGGGGTATGAAGAAGCACAAGCTGCCCTGGGGATGGGATATCCTGGGCAGGGTGACAGAAGGCAAAGGGTAATATAATGAAATAACATTGCAAAGTCATGGCACAGGAGCAAAAGAAGCCTCTGAGGGCTTCTGGTGTCAGAGAAAATCCCACAGAAAAGTAGGATTTTTACTCAGTGTTAAGAACAGGTTGGGTTTGATTTGGGAATGTGTAGGGAAAGGACATTCCTACCGGTGTGCAGAGGTGGGAAGGGTCATGAGCTCAAAGGACTACAGGTGGCCTGGCACCAGCCTGGCTGACTTAGGAGATTAATGCTGGAGATAAGTGGACAGAGGTGGTGGGGGGTCTTGAAGCAAGGCCCTGAAGAGCCTTGAGGACCATGTTGAGGAATTTGTGATACTTCCTGAGCAATGGGGGTTTAATATAAAGCATGCTTCATCAGGAATGAAGCATTGAGGGAAGAGATACTGGAGGTGGGGACACTGATCAGAGGCTGCAAAAGAAGGCAAGGTCTATTTGGTTATAGACAGTCAAGTGTCGGGCCTCCCCAGTGGCGCAGCAGTTGAGTGCTGGGTTGCAAGGCTGCCCACAGCCTCTGCAGCGCCGGTTCGATCCCCGGCCGCCAGGCGAGGGTCCCACATGGCGCGCAGACCTCTCCTGCCGCCCGCTGCTCCCCTCAGCAGTGTATTTCATCAGTCTGCCTGTTCTGTTCCCTGCTCTGGCTCTGGTGAAGTCTCTCCCCCTCCCGCGCTTCTGACTGTACCCAGTGCTTGTATAAATAAATAAATAAATCTTAAAGAAAAAAATAGACGGTCAAGGGCAAGGTGAGGAAGAAATCTGTCTTTTCCTGGATACAAACATCCTGGGTGATTGGGAAGGACCGGGGTACCTGGCTCGCCAATCTTGTCAGGGAACTCTGCCTTCCAAATATCTTTCTTCCTTCTCCATTGAAATTATTTCGCCTGCCCCTGCCAGGTATGGAACCTGGTAATTAAGACAGTATATACTGTCTCCTCTTTTCTAGTGCTGCTTCCCCACCAAAAGCACCAAAAACTTGCTAACTACAAATGTCCCATCATTAGAGAGTAATCACAAATGGGAAAACAATAAGAAGGTCTTGACAACCCTCCACTTCCTCTCTCCCCACAAACTTTTAATCCCATGACTTGGAATGAGACAGAAACTATTTCTAATATCTGTCATAAATATATTTCCTCCAATGCTTTTGTCACCAGACACTGGTTAGTAGTTAGGGACTCATGAGTCCCATTGTCTTAACTTATTCATCCTGAATTGGGGTTATCCTTTGAGTTTATACTAACAGCAATAATACTCTACACTTATGATTGTCCTTTGTTATTTAAATAGTACCTTCATTACTCTTATCCCACATGGACTTTACTGACAATCCTATGAAACAATCCTGGCAGTTATTATTACTCCCCTAAGCAGTCCAAGACAGAGAGGTAACATGCTCATTTCCATAGCCACTGGTTCTGCTTATTTAATTATCTCCAATATACTAGATGATGTTACAGGGGTAAAAAAGTTCGATACATGATCATGAGTATCTTCTTATAAAATTGGGGAAACCAGTGTTGTAGACCCGTGTACAGTTTAGTTACATCCTATGACTAAGTGTCTCACTAGGTGACAATGTAAGTGATGAACAGAAGATACATGATTAATTGCCCTGTGTCATAATGTGATGCACAAAAACAGGAGCATTGTGTCCATTTCTGGGCTCTGTGTTTTAGGGGCATGCTGACAGCTTAAAGTGAAAAAGAATCCATGGGAAGCTTAAGAGCCTCAGGGATCAAAGATGAAGGGAAAATCCTGCAAAATCCTCCAGGAGAAGAGAACTTGGGAAGAATCTTATGCCCTTCTACTATTTTTGGAACACTTGGTATGTGAAAGCAGCTTCTTCATGTTCCCAAGAATGGCTCTGAAGCTAATGGAAAGAAATTGTAGGAAAGGAGACTCCAACTTCATAGAAGAAAGGACTCCTTAACCACCGGAAGAACAAAAAATGCATAAAATAAACTGCCTGATGTGGTAATGAGACCCCACTTCTAAGTGTAATCCAACATGGACCAGGTGAACATCTATTCAGGATGCTGCAGGGAAAATACTTCTGTCAGATTCAGTTTGTATGCTCTCATGCTAAAACAAGCATAGTACTATATCTGAAAGGGAGTGTGGTGCAGGGTTTAAGAAGGCAAAATCTGGAATCTATGTGGTGTTCA
This sequence comes from Talpa occidentalis, assembly GCF_014898055.3. Lineage (NCBI taxonomy): Eukaryota > Metazoa > Chordata > Mammalia > Eulipotyphla > Talpidae > Talpa > Talpa occidentalis. Next base: position 24,549,663 of record NW_023601104.1, read on the forward strand.
CCCTTGGAACTCAGAACCCATATGTCATGTGGTGAAGACTCAAGCCATGTGTAGAGGCCATTCGTCAGGAGAATGGACACAATTCTCCTCGGCCAACACCCCAACAAAGGCATCAGCCAACAGCCACCAACCACTAGATACGTAAATCCTTTAACCTTCAGATAATTCCAGTCCAACTTTGAGCCATCATATTTGGCATCAGATGGAACAGACATGAAATGCCAAACCTTGCCCAAATTTCAGATTCACAAGCAAAATGAATGTTATCATGATAAGCCGATAAGTTTGGGGATAGTTAATTACACAGCGTTCGATAACTGGAGCACAATGTTTATGTGATCATCTGAATTACCATTGAGCTTCAATGAGCTTCTGCTGAGTCAGATAGAAGGTGACATTATTTACAGAATCAGGTTTGTGTGAGTTAGGTTGAGGAGAAGATTAAAGAAGCTATTGGGAGAATGTGAATGAAAGATGAATAAGGAGCTTTGGGGGCATAGAGGACACAATGGAAACTAGATCCATGACTTTGCTGTACCCTCCCTTCTCTGTGGTTCTGTGATTTTTCAAATTTTTCTGGATAAGGCAGATAGACTGAGCAGATACTGGATCCTGGCAAAGTGGGAGAGAACTTGAAGGTCAATAGATGGCCTGCAAAGGAGGAAAAACTCTCAACGGGACAGAATAGACTAGCATATTGTTGGCTGTTGGCATGAAAAGGAATCTTAGAGATTGTTTTCTAGAAAAGGAAATAGAACAAACACTTAGAAAACAATTCAGCATTAATTGTATAGTATATAAAGTACAAGTGGATTTCAGAGAAGGGAGGTTTGATTTGGTGAGAGAATATGAATGGGTGATGAGTCCCCAAAGGAATTCCCAGATGGGGGGGCCAGAAAAATTGAGAAGGATATGATAATAGTTCTTTCTTTGTTTAAGAAGAGGCTTGAAATGACCATTCTTAAAGGTTAGAGGGGGGAATAATGTTGGAAATTTTATCAGTAATACCTCAGAGGAGATTACTCAGTTTTCTTATTTTTGAAGGGGAAAAAATTACACTGGGCACTCAGAAGAAGGAAACCAGAGGGGGTGACCAATTCCCCAGCGATCAGACTAGAATTTCAATATAGTAAAATTTCCAAGATCTGCTTCCCTTGTGTTGTGAATGCAGGCAGGAGATGGCAGGCAAGGGACAGATCATAGGCAGATCATAAGTAATGTCATATCCTCATTACTTCTCAGGTTAGGGTAAACACACTCTAAAATGAAAGGCAATGATATAAATTTGTACTGAAATCTTGCAAGTGGTGATTTCCGATGAGGATAACTGAAGTCCCTATATACTCATTTTTTTCTCCTGTTCCTTTCCTGCGGTACACAGCATTAGTTATCCTCCCTAAAGAAAAACAAAAAGTAATTTCAGCATCTAGGGTGGAAGAGGGGAGTCTTAATCATAGAGCAACTAGACAGCCCAAGGCTTTCCCAGTTCCACTCAGGCCATGTAAAGCTTCTGTGTCCCCTCTAGACTTGCATGGTTACAGGCACATCGGACTATGAAAGAGAGAAGATGCTCAGTCATCTCAGCTGTCAGCAGTGTTTTAGTCCTCTTTTCAGAAGATGCTACCAAAATGCTAGTTATCTTGAAAGTTGCACCCAGGGCATTTAGTTAACTTTAAAATGAAAGAAGAGCACCTATGTGGTTTTTATTCTGATGGTTACAAGAGAAAGGGATTCTAGAAAAAATAACGTCAAGTCTAGGTGAACTTGGGAGGTTATGAAATGGACCCAGGGAATTTTTCTGAAGAGGCTAAAAGGGAGCATGTTCCTTCTGCAACTTTCTTTGGCATTCTTTATATGGTCTGGAGCCAAGTCTGTGATTAAAGTCCAAGACTGCCGTGTGTGGGGGACATGGACCAGGTGCCTCCTGGAGATGCCAAGACTCCTACTTCCCCCACTGATCTAACAGTTCAAACTAAAACAAGTCAATCTGTCTTATAACTAGAGGTGTTGGGGAGGGAGATTGTTATAGGATCATCTAGATAATTGCTCTTCTTTCAGGGAAGAGTAAACCCAAAGCATCATATAAATATATAAATATTATATATTATATATTATATACATAACTTATTATATATAATATATATGTATATATATAATCCCTTGAATTGTATTCCTGGGACGGCCCTCCCAATGCACCCCATGTGAGCTATTTAGAATCAACTCATCCCTGTCAGGGTGTCGTTTATGTGCAGCCTCTCGTATTTCAGTTTCAGACTTTCCTTCTCATCCCTTTGTGGAGAGATGATCTCGCTGCTTATTGTCCTGTTGACCTCCTGATGAGAAGCCTTTAAATTCTTAATCACTCTTTTTTGTTGTTGTTAAATTTATTGATTTTCTTACACCATTGTTCATTTTTGGATAGTATATGATTTCTCCCCTCAGGTGTAGTCTCCACAATTCTCCCACCACCACAGCGCCCATGATCCATTACCACAGTCCCTTGCGCTCTTCCCTCCCCTGTTGACCTTTCCCTCTCCCCGTCCATATTCTCTTTTTTTTTTTACATCGTTCATTTTTTTTAATAAATTTTATTTTTATATTCCCCATACAATTGCAACCCCCTTATTTTGACCCCAATCCCTCCCCTCCCCGCCCTCCCACCCCCCCATAGAGTGTTTCTGATTCATAGTTTTTTGTTGATTTTGATTTTCACTTTCTTATAGTTATTCATTTTCCTGGTCCCTTATTTAAGTTTTCTAGATTCCTGCTATGAGTGAGACCATCCGGTATTTTTCTTTTTCTTTCTGGCTTATTTCGCTGAGCATGATCCCTTCCAGCGCCATCCATGTTGCTGCAAATTGCATGTGTTTATCTTTTTTGAATGCTGAGTAATATTCCATGGTGTATATGTACCACATCTTCTTGATCCAGTCATCTATTTTGGGCATTTGGGTTGTTTCCAAAGCTTAGCTATTGTAAATAGTGCTGCTATAAACATAGGGGTGCAGGTGCTCTTTGGAATTGATGTTTCTGTGTCCTTTGGATAAATCCCTAGGAGTGGAATTGCTGGATCATATGGAAGCTCTATGTTTAGTAGGTCCAGAAATCTCCACACAGCTCTCCATAGTGGTTGGACCAGTTTGCACTCCCACCAACAGTGCAGAAGAGTTCCTTTTTCTCCACACCCTCGCCAACATTTGTTGTTGCTAGTTTTTTTAATATGTGCCATTCTCACTGGTGTAAGATGGTATCTCATGGTAGTTTTGATTTGCATTTCCCTGATGACAAGTGATGTTGAACATTTTTTCATATGCCTGTTGGCCATTTGCATTTCCTCTTTGGAGAAGTTTCTTTTTAGCTCTTCTGCCCATTTTTTGTCCCCGGCCATATTCTGAATCTATTTTTTTTTTTTACAGACATTTGCTTCTGAAAGCTCTCCTTACATGCGCATAAGTAATACTCATTACTTGATGCCATCCTTCCCTCAGGTTGATTGCTCTTCTTTAGTTATGAAATCAAACTAGACTCAAGTCTAGAAAGTAATTTAACTGATTCAATATGTAAAGAGAAACAGTCTAATGAGCCTACAGTCCAGAATGTATTCCTCCAGGTCCATGCTCGCTGCTTTCTACGCCACAGCATAAGGCTAGTCATTTATTTTCTTGCTGTTCTATCAAACCTGTGTGTGATGGGGTCATTGTTCCCAGTAACCACCCTCTCACCAAATGTTTCTTCAATGGGCCAGAATCAAATGGTTATAACTAGTTGCTCAATGAATATATAAACCCATTTCTTTTGAATTAGGAAATACGTAGTGCCGTGGTTTGAAAGTTTGTGTCTCCTCAAAATGTATTCACTGAAAACCTAATGCTGAAGGTGGTGATATTGGGATGTGGGGCCTTTGGGAGGAAATGGGGTTGTGAGGGACTCACGTCATGAGATTAGTGTCCTTACAAGAAACATGGCAAAGAACCCGCTTGTCCCTTCCACCATATGAGGACTCAAGAGAAGTCTGCAATTGGAAGAGGGCCCTCACCCAACCAGGCTGGCCCCCTAATCTTGGACATCCAGCCTCCAAAACTGTGAGAAATAAATTTCTATTGTTTATAAGCTACCCAGTTTGTAGTATTTTGTAATAGCAGCCCAAGTGGACTAAGACATATGGTTTCTAAGAAGAAAAGGATATACAATGAAAAGTTTTATTTTAACACCTACCTCAGTCATCTAGTTTCCTCCCACAGGGTTTAATCCCATCTCTTGTTGCTAATGTTTTCATGGAGATAGGCCATGCATAAAAAAGGAAAACTTATACTATATTTTTAATACAATTGGCGGTGTGCTTTAACATTGCACTGCAGCTTTTCCTTTTTAATTTAATAACATAACTTGGGGAAGCTTTTTGCTTTTGTTACACACAGATCTCCTTTCCTCATTCTGTTTCATGATTGTATAGTATACTGCTGAGTCAATGTACTATAATATATTTATTCCAAATCTTTCTGAACAATGATTCCAGTCTCCAAAATATCTTCTATTGGCAGAATATTGCTGAAGACTCACCACCATACTTCCTTTGTACTGCACATCAGTTGGCAGGATGTATATTGTAAATGCTTGGTGCAAGGGAATGCAGGAAGCAGTGAGCTTGTAGCCTCTGCTGTCCAGGGAACTATGGTCTCCTCAGGGAGGGAAGACATGGGGATGAGGAGGACTTGATTGTCAATTCTGTCCTTCCACATTTTTTTGTTCCTTTGCTCATTAGACACTTTTTGTAATGACCTTATACATGGTACAAATGGCCTTTCCAATTGTTGAATGTTCACAGGATTGTTTGTGAGCCTGATCTGGTTTATATGGGGAGCCTGGAGAGCAGGAATCCAAAGCCCAAATGCCTACAGGGGCTAGAAAGAGTGCAGAAAGTGACCAATGGGTGGATGGGGGTGCACAAGCTCTGTATAAAGAGAACAGCCCCTACCTCTCTACTCAGGGAAGTGATCCCTCTGGGGGTTACCAAATCCCCATTGATTTAAAGCAACTGATGGATAAAAATCGTACAGGACCTATCCATATTATTGCTTACGATTTCATGTGAATCCATGATTATTTCAAAATAAAAGTTTAATTTAAAATAAGAAAACAGGGGGCCTCCCCGGTGGCGCAACGGTTGAGCGCTGGGTTGCGAAGCTGCCCGCAGCCTCTGTAGCGCCGGTTCGATCCCCGGCTGCTCCCCGGCCACTGGAGGAGGGTCCCACATGGCGCGCAGACCTCTCCTGCCGCCCGCTGCTCCCCTCAGCAGTGTACTTCGGTCCTTCTGCCTGCTCTGCTCCCCGCTCTGGCTCTGGTGAATTCTCTCACCCTCCCGCGCTTCTGACTGTACCCAGTGCATGTATAAACAAAACAAACAAATAAATAAATAAGTAAAACATGCGTCTATATAAAAAATAAAATAAAATAAAATAAAATAAGAAAACAGAATAATGAATAAGAAAATGAGAAAGGATCACTGTGTGAATTTATCCAATAAGTTATTGTGGGAAAATCTGTAATGCTGCATAAGCCAGGCCCAACAAAAACCCATCTGTAAGCCAGATGCTGCCTCAGAACCAACATTTTGTTATCTAGGTATGGTTGGCTCATTGCAACCTCATTTGTATGAAGTCTGAGACAATCCAATCCATGAGTTTGTTTTAAAAATTCTTCTCCTTACTGTGACTTTCCATTGTGACAGTGACCATCTCCATTTACTTTTGAATTTCCTCCTATTCCAGGTCCTTGGATGTGGCTCTGTGGCACAAGCTATCCTCAGTCGAGGACTTTTTGGAGGAGTCGTCACTGTAAATGTTGGATTTGCAATGGCAGTCGTAATGGCTATTTATGTGACTGGAGGTGTCTCTGGTAAGTAATGGAATAATGGTAACTACTATGAACCCAATAGTAGCTAGCCAATGTGCTAGCACAATGCTGGGTGCTTTATGAGCCTTAATTTATTTGTAGCTCAACAATCTTACAAGGATATGTACCTGATTCTAGTTTTATAGATGACACAATTAAAGTGACCAGAAAATGTCCACTGGTGCAAAGCAGTATTTAGTAAGAGACAGAGATAGGAGCTAAAACTCAGAATTAGCTGCTTTCTCCGTCTGGCTATGAATATATTTTTCATCTGTCAATATGATCTTTTCTTTGTTTCTTTGTTCTTCTTTGTTCTAATTCTACCCCGCCCTTGGAACCTACTTCCCAGACACCCAGTGAAAAACTTGGTGAAACTCATTCCAACAGAACAAGTCTCTGGGCCTTCATAGCAATTAGAGCGTCTGAGTTCCCTGCAGAATAGCTGGAAGTATAGGTGTGATCCAGAAGGTCTTCATCTAATTCTGCCAAGTGGTGGACAGCTTAGAATCCATTCTCAAGGTTCTGAGAAGAAATGATGGTATTTAACACAGCCTGGGAACTAATGAAAGGAATATGGAACTGCTCCAGTTCCCTAAGGCACTTGGAGTTTCTCAGCCAGCACCTGGGCTGGGTGCTCAGAAATTAAAAGGAGGGAATGAGCAAGTGAGCAAGTACTCCAGGCTGGCAGCGAACAGCTTCTCTGTCCTCCAAGCAATCCTCTAGGGCGGGTATTGTTATCTCCACTCTGCAGAGAAAACTAGAAAACTTAATCCTCAAAAGGGATTAAGTAAGTTGCCAGAAGTCCCATGGCTGGTAAAGGGACAGCAAAGATTTGACCGGGATCTATATGACAGCTCATGTCTCCTTGTTATATAACATTTTCAACAGTCTGCGATGGGAAAGGCATTACTGGCAGGGCCTTTGGGTAGAACGGTCCTACCAGAGGATCCTGCATTTAAGCCAGCTGACCTGGTGACATAAGCTGCCCCCGGAACACTGAGGAGTAATTGTTTAAACTCCTGGGAGCCTCTTCAGGCTGGTACCTGGAACAGCCCTTCCCTGGCTGGCACATTTTTCCATAGCACAGTCAGGCTCACATCCTGGGGCGGTCCAAGATAGATTCCTGTATGTGGGATTTGTTTGGAATGAGCGATGTTTCTGTTCACATGCTTGTCAGGCCTTTGCTCTGATCCCAGCACTGAATAACAAGAATAACCAGGGGCCATGCTGAGTGTGCTGCCACCTGATCACAGTGCAGGCCTTGACACCAGACACCCCACACCAGACGCACTCCCAGCTCCAGACAAGCATGCGGGGTGCTCTGAAGCTTCGGCCCCAGCCGACACACTCACTACATCCACATAAGTACAGTTTCTCCAGATCGTGCCACATAAATATAGGCACATTCTCAGCTATTTTATGGGTGGAAACGTGATTTTGGAGTATTTCAACTAAATCGAATATAGTCAAATGTTTGCTTAGAATAAATTGGTCCCAGATCCTGCCTATGTAATTAACATCCTTCACCACCACTGCTACCCATGTCTGTTTGTGTTCACTGATGTGCTTGCGGGCTTTGGCAGTCACCACAGCAGGAAAGAGGGTAGGAACCAGCATGAAGAAGGAGAAGGAGAAGAGGGTGTGAGGAAGGCGTGCAGCCTTCCCTGCTGGTCGCTCAGGGGTTGAGCCCTTGTGCTCAGAAGGGTGATAGCCAGAAATGATGGGACAGTTTTCACAAGAGATCATTTCCGGTTGAGTGTCGGATACTGACCAAATTGTTGACAGACTGTGAGATCCCAAGACAAAAACAGCCATTTCTGAGCCTGGCTGCTACAAGGTAACATTGGGTTGGAAAGGGAGCTGATCTGCCCATGTCTGTTTGGAACCTAGTGCTGTTCTGGCTCCCTGACTGGTGGCTTTGGGGATCAGCATAGATATCACACTTGCCCACTGATAACGTCCGCACAGACACCAGCCTTGTGGAATGAAGGAGAAAGTTTATGTGATGCTGGTGACTTTCTCAAGGTGGTTGCAGTTAACATGCCAGTTTGTGGGCATGAGTGAGACCCTCCTTGAGGATTCCAAAAATAACCAGTGTATATTGGGCATAAACAAATGGGAGCCCACTGTGTGGTCATGGACTGGTGGGGTCAGCTTCCTTCTGGTTTTGGAATATCAAATGCCTCCTTACTGTGGGGAGGTTACCACTGGCTTGCTCCTCTGTGAAGGTGCCTGTGATCTAGCCAATCAGAACTCACATGGCCTTCATGACTCACATGGCCTTCATGACACAGCCAATCAGAACTCACATGGCCTTCATGACACAGAACTCACATGGCCTTCATTCCCCCATAGTGTTTCACTGCCTGCTTATACCTCTACCATGGCCGTTGCTTTCCATGTAGCATTTTTATCAGTAACACTAGTTCACTGAAAAAGCAAACTAGCATTGCTTAAGGACAAATAAAAGATAAAGGTTATCTCTATCACAAAAGCAGCTGCTGGGTACTTGCCTGGAGCAGTACCTGGGGTGAGTCTGCCCTGCTCTCCTGAGACTACATTTAGGGTGATGGCTGCACACCTGGGCGCTTGTGGTGACTCATCTAATCATCATGACAACCCGAGGGTGCTGCCTTCAGAGTGCAGCTGTCCCTACCCCCTCTCTCATGTTCTTTCCCACAGCACTGGTCCTTCGGGTAAGCTTGAGGGACTGCTTGTGTCTGCAAGGAGCCACTTTCCTTATTGCTTTGAAAAGCACCCTCCAGACACAGGCTTCTTTCCCTCTCTACCAGTCTCTATGGTCTGAAACCTATTTGAATAAAGATTCTGGCTGTTTATTTCTTCTACTTTCATATCTTTGATACCTACTAAGTGCCTTGTATTATGTGAAGTTCATAGCAAATAATGGTTCCTGCCGCAGAGTGCTTATGAGGGAATACAAAGCATAGACCTACCAATGGAAAGTTTGTATACTGGGAAAAGAGATTGCTAAACAAATAACTACACCCATTGGGCTCATTGGAGAGGAGGTATCTTGATTGAAGGTAATTTCTTAAGGCTCCTTGTTTTTCCACAAGGGCCCCCTCCTGTCTAACTGTGTGGTAGCTACTCTCCAACCAGCCTTTGAGAGAAGAGGAACAGGGCTCCTTCCAGAACTTTCTACTGCCATCCTCTCCTAACCTGTTTCCAGCTTTCCTAATTAGCTATACTGCTAGTTTCCAGAATTGTGCTTCTTTTGGATTAAAAAATAAAACCGAACAGTTGACATGTCTACAAGCCTTCATGTTTTGATATATTGGCATTTTGTTGCTCAACTGGCCCCTGAATAGCTGTATTACTCAGTAGCAGATAGAATAAGGACCCTTTGGTTTTGTCAGCAGCCCACTTTGAGAGACTATAGAAAAGTCTAGCTTTCTTCACAGAGGGTGGGCTTCTAGAAACAAGCTCACCTATAGTTCTGTGAAGGTTCAAATGGCAAAGTACCAGTTTCTTCATCATCACTCTTGTTTATTATGTCCACAACCTGAAGGTCCACATTTCAATATAGTCACAGTGAAAGCAATAGTGACTCTGATTCCCCTTCTGTACAAAATGTCATCTATACTCTTCACATGAACACGCTTTGTCCCCAGGGAGTAAGCCATGTGCTCAAAGATGATTTTTGAAATTCTTTGTTTTGTTTTGTTTTTGCCCACTAAGGCACAGAAGCTTTTGTAAACCTGATAAGAAGGTCTGGAAGTCATGTAGGCTCTAAAGTTCAGATAAACCTGAACTGAATCCTCGTTCTGAATCCTCGTTCTACCACTTACTAACCTTACAGTCTTAAGAAAGTTACTTTACTTCTGCACCTCAGTTTCCTCAACTGTTAATTGGAGAAGTACCCATCTCATTGGGTTCTCCCAAGGATTACTCTCACATACCCCTAAGCTGGCATCTCATAAGGGTGCAATAAGTGTGGTTGCTGTTGCAAAACTAGCTGGGGAGATTGCAGACCTAACACAGGGCAGCCCCTTTGTCGGATCTTGGAGCTAGGTGAGAATCAAGGCTGATCATAGTTTAGGTTGGGGTGATGGAAATATTGCTACATTTTTGTGCTTTATGCAGAGGAATTGAGGAGAACCTACTCTGACACTGTGCTTACCTCAAAAGAAACTGAGTCAGTGAGATGCACAGCCTAAGACTGTTTTAATGTCCTCTGGATATGTACCAATGAATTATTAGATATAGATTTAAACCTTATAAAATATATAGTTGAATATATTGATTTTTAAAAAAATATATTGAAGTTAACAATTTACAACTATTTCTATCCAATAGATAGATAGGATAGATAGATAGATAGATAGATAGATAGATAGATAGATAGATAGATAGATAGCCACTTGTGCACAGCAAGTTTTTGTCTATATCTGATTCCTTTCAGAAAATTAAATGTCTAATAAAGGCATGAGGATTACTCATCATCCCCACTCACTCATACACATGCAACCCTTTTTTCCCCTTTTATGGTTCTCTGCCTAGAAGACTGAATTCTGACTGAGGTCTCTTCATAAAGTTTTCTTCATACTAATTCTCCCTGGCCTGCCCACTGACATTCCTGTTCTATCTTCCTTGCAGGTGGCCACATCAACCCAGCTGTGTCTTTTGCAATGTGTCTCTTTGGGCGGATGAAATGGTTCAAATTGCCTTTTTATGTGGGAGCCCAGTTCTTGGGAGCCTTTGCAGGAGCTGCAACCCTCTTTGGCATTTACTATGGTGAGTAGGGCCCCTGAGCCCAGGGGTTGAGAGAGCTGACTTAAACTGAAAATCTTCCTTGGTAGGAAGAAGTGAGATAAGCAAGGATTGGAGGCATTCTATAATTGACAGCACCTTCTAAGAGTTCTGAGTTCTAAAGGACAGGGCCAACATTACCATTAGGGTAAATTCATGAAGCCTCTAAATGAAAATGGTCCCAACTCAAATGGGGGCAAGAAACAGAACTTAAAGGAAGCCTCTAGCAGGCCCAACCAGTACTACCTGCGAATATGCACAAAATAAGCAGAAGGTCAGTGACTCCTCCTCAGCTTTCTCTGATTTGACGTGAAAGGAGGCATCTGCAGGTGGTAAAAAGATTTGATGAGTAAGTACTTAAAGAAGGAATCTGGAACTGTCTTTGAAGGAAGGGCACAGCAGAGAAGCAGACTGGGTGGGGAACTTCAGTCCCCTCTATGCAAATGCCAGAAAAGCAGCACTGAGAAACAGACCCAGCTTGCAGTTCTGTGCTAGGCTAGAAGTAGCTGTGTGATTTTTCAAATGTTGTCAGACTTTCTTGGGCTCTTTCCTTCTCTGGAAAATGAGAGACTTCAAGTGACTCTTGATGACTTCTAAGGCTCTTCAAGTTAAACAATCTTAGGATTCGATGAAATTAACTATTAAAGTAGCTCCTTTTGTCTAACCTAATACAATGAATCTCAAACTGATGCCCTCTGGAACTAGAAATGTGAACCAAGCCTTAGAGAAATACCTTGTGAAAAGGGGCCTTTTCCCACAAGTATCTTTCTGAGAATTAGAGTCTAAGAGGACCAAATTCAACACCAGACCAAAACTCTGAGAGCCCTGGGTCTACACTGACTATGTCAGGCCCCGTTCTCATGCTTGCTCTAAGGCGTCTTCATATCATGACACCCTCAAACACTGACAACCCTCGTGGCACTTTGAATTCTGCCTGAAGTAGGTCCAAGCTCCACTTTAACTTTTGATCAATCTCAAAAATTACAAGAATTCCCCCAAAACAAGATTGGTTCCCAAGACCCACTGGCTAAGGATTTAGTTCAAGTTTCGAATGAACTGTCCAGGGCAGCCAGGGATTTCTGTCTTTGACCCACCACCCTAGAACTTCTCTGGGCATCTCTAAATCTACAGCGCTATGAAATAAAGAGAGACAAATGACATGGATCTGCCAAGCTAAACATTCCTACAGTTGTTTAGCACAGAGCAGGCCTCACTCAGTCTTGCCCAGAGAACACTAACATGCCAGACTCTGTCTTCCATAGATGGACTTATGTCCTTTGCTGGTGGAAAATTGCTCATCGTGGGAGAAAATGCAACAGCACAGATTTTTGCAACATACCCAGCTCCATATCTGTCTCTGGCGAATGCATTTGCAGACCAAGTAAGTGTATATTCCACAAAGACCTAACTTTGGTGAAAAGGCATGATCCAATAAGGGGAATGTATAAAAGCATTATGGGCCTATCAGAAAGGAGAGGCTATGTCTTCAAAGTCAGGTCAATAGACAAAACCCACAAATTTTGGGGTTTGCTCAAGTTGTGATGCTGTTAATAAGGTTGCTGCCTCCTCTTTGATAGTGTACTTGTTTCAATCAGTTAAGAGTAGATGACTGGACATTTCAGACCCTATAGGGACAGTGGAGTTTGCTTCATTATTGCTGTTTCTCTTGTTTTGGGGGAATTCTTGTAATTTTTGAGATTGACCTCATCTAAATGTGGGGGCCACAGAAAAAGACACTGACTCAATTCAAGGACTGTGAAGTGTGGTAGTTGAGCCTGGGTAATCACAGATGCTCCCCCATTAAGGTCTATTTATCTACACTCTCAAGGTTGCTGAAAGGGAAGGATGGAAGAAGAGGGAAGAGATAGCTGAAGGCAAGATGGTGGGGGTCCCCAGTCTGTGGGTGTCAGTTTCTGTTAAGAGAAAGATTAACTGGGTGATTCTTTCTAGTTTCAAAGTACCAGGAGTCTATCCTCCTAGGCAAGTCAGGAATGACAGGGAAGGTAGAAGCTCTTAAACCTTAAGTGCACGAATTGACTATTAATAAGATGTATTTTCTAAGTCAATAAGGATCCCAGGGATGCCTCAACATGGGCTTTGGGGATAGATAGAGTTACAGGATTTTCCAGGGACCTTATTTTCCATTTAATTCAACCCTATTTGTCTTATAATGAAGAAACTGGCTTTGGATTGAGAAATGCTGAAATTTCGTTAGAAATGTCTCATGTGATTTCAGATTTTTTTTTCCACTGGCAGTAAAAGAAAAAATGCTGACTTTCTCTCTGAAACCTTGACTTGCGCTGAAAAAGATGATGTGTCTGTCCCTTGTGATTTGCAATGACAGCCACCTCCCTGTGCTCTGGGGCTGTTCTGTGATTGTGAGAAACAAGGTGAAGCCCCAGGCTCATGTGCTTTCCCCCAAAGGCAGCCCTCTCCAGTGGGTCCTGGAACAACTCTCTCTTCCCTCCTTGCCCTCCCCAAAGTGGGCTGGCCCAGGACTTCCCTGACCACCCCAAGGGCAGGAGTATGGTATAATCCTCCCTTCCAATTCTGAAGCAAGCCTGGAGACTCAGTCCCAGTCCTACCTCTTCCCATGCATTTGCCCTTGCACAAGCCACTGAAAACTTTCTGAAGACCCAGTTTAATGTTCTGATCAATGGAATTTCCTAGTCTCTCCCTTCCTGTCTTCTTCCTTTTCTCTCTTCCTCCCAGTATTGTTCTATTAATGGAATTTTGTAGAATTTTGTATTTCCCAGTTCTTATCCTCAAGATTTCACCAAGTGTCGGTCACAGGAAATTGTTTCCAGAATTTTCTGCTAGTTAGTAGGGGAGTCCAACCTCACTGAGGATTAGCCATATCTGCCTCTTATATGCTTTCTTTACTGTTCCCTATCTAAAAGTGAGTTGCCATGGTTATAGTCTGTTACTATACACAGCTAAGAAAAAAAATATTAGGAAAGTCTGGTGCTCCAAAAAAGTATCAACTATCAGTCAGTCGGTACCCAACAGAACTCTTGGCAACCAGGGCCATATTTCTGGGTCACCTCCTCTTGAGATTGCAAGTTCAAGCTTGGTCCATAGTTTAATTAATATTCATTCAGCTAATAAATATTTATGAACACTTATGAATTGAACCAGGTACAGATCCATGCTGTTCCTTCTCCCTGGAGTTCAGGGGCTGCTGTGCAATCTCACAGGCACACGTGTCACTCTTTTGCAGGGTGAGCAGGGCAGTGGCAGACATACAGTTAGTATGCAATAAAAGTCCAGAGGTGGAAACTTCTGTTCTATGTGGGAGAGTCAGCAAAGGCTTTCTAGAAAAGAGCACTTGGGAGGACATACCTCTTTGAATACAGATTCTTTTAGTCGCATGATGTTGGAAAGCAGATGAAATGATGCAGAGCTTAAACTCTAAATTCAATTGCCATGTTCTCATCCTGATTCTTCTGTGTATGCGCAGGGTGCCCTGGGGCAAGTTCCTGAACCTCTTTTAGCCCAAGTTTTATCCTGTGTAAACTGAAAATAATAATAGGATTTATCTAACAGGTTATTATGAAATTCTAATGAGATAAGGTATATGAAGTACCTGACATATAATAACTGTTCAGTAAATAGTAGCTATCATTTAGCTGTTAAGGTAAAATAATAGTTTGGAAAGTTCAGAAAATAGAAAGTGGGGCAAATACCAGCCATAACCCACCACTTCAGATACCTGTAGTATATTTTGTATATTCTCTTTCATTTTTATGTGCGTTTTTTCATATAAAATTTATTGCACATGTAATTTTCTATTTTTTACATAATAGAGATAGCATACACATTTTAAAATGTTACTACATAACTTTCATGTTCATTGTTTTTAGTTTTTATTTTTTTTTAAGATTTATTTATTTATTTATACAAGCGCTGGGTACAGTCAGAAGCGTGGGAGGGTGAGAGAATTCACCAGAGCCAGAGAGGGGAACAGAACAGGCAGACCGACGAAATACACTGCTGAGGGGAGCAGCAGGCGGGGCAGGAGAGATCTGCGCGCCATGTGGGACCCTCACCGGTGGCCGGGGATCAAACCAGCACTGCAGAGGCTACGGGCAGCTTTACAGCCCAGCACTCAACCACTATGCCACCAGGGGAGGCCCTGTTTTTATTTTTTATATATAATTTTTTTAAATGAAATGCCATTGTTTTACATTCTTGTTAATTTTTTTGACAGTTGAGGTTTTCTCCCCTCAAGTATGCTCACCATAGTTCTCCCACCATCAAAACATCCATAGTCCTCTACCATAGTCCATTGTGCTCTTCCTTTTTATTATTTTTAATGGCTATAAAATAGACTATACAATAGTCACTACAATATGATTAGCTCTTTTCTAATTGATGTACTTTCCCTACTGATGTACTTCTACTTGTCAAGTACTATAATCAATGCTTCAGTGAAGATATTTGTTTTATGATTAGTCTGTATTTTAGATTACTTCCATAATTTGGAGCTCAGATACCCAACTGGTTCAAATTATATAGATAATTTTCTAAAAAGTATATAGCTCAATTACTATAGACATTACTACATAAACATAAATTACTGCTGAATTTCCTTTCAAAGATATAGTTTAGTTCTACCAGTAAAGCCTGAGAGAACTGGTATGATTTCCCTACATTTGGTGTTTACATTTTTTTCGTTGCAAGTTAGTTGATCCCATATATTTGTTTCTTCATTCTATTTTTCTTTCAGAACTTTCTGCTCATTTCCTTTGCCCATGAAGCTATGGATGTCTCACATTTTTTTTCTCACCAACTTGAAAGAGCCTCTTTGCTTGTTTTTCTAGGCTGCAGCTTGTCTTTCTATTTCACTGGGTAGTGGTGTGTAGCGAAGATAACGGTCTTTAAAGGGGGGGCTTCCGGGTCCACACCTAACTGCCCTGAGTGTGTCACCTCAGGCAGGTACCTACCCTAAATGGGAATAGATATCAGAGCACCCATGTCTAGATTGGCATGATAAGAAGAGCGCCGGCAGTGTGCTCACCAGGGTACGTCAATCACTACTAGGTTTGTTCTAACAAGAATGGGTGAATGTTGAAGTGGATGAGTGTATAGAATACAAACTAAACCCCTTGCATTCTCTCCTCCCCAGGTAGTGTCCACCATGTTCCTCCTCATGATTGTCTTTGCCATTTTTGACTCCAGAAACTTGGGAGTCCCCAAAGGCCTCGAGCCCGTTGTTATTGGCCTCCTGATTATTGTCATTTCTTCCTCTCTGGGACTGAACAGTGGCTGTGCCATGAACCCAGCTCGAGACCTGAGCCCCAGACTGTTCACTGCTTTGGCAGGATGGGGTTTTGGGGTCTTCACGTAAGTAATGGGGTGGGGGGGACAATTCATGCTATGTTTTTTTTTTTTGGAGGGGGGGCTGTATTTTGACTTGGAAATCCAAGAGAGTTCAGATGGGAGGGTGGAAGTTAAGCGCATACTCTGCTACCCTGGTGATAAGTATGGAAAATTTAACTGGTGATGTGGAATATGGGGTGGGAGTGGGGAGGAGGGAAAGTGGAGAGAAGTAGAGAGAGAAAGGGTTCAGGTGCATTTAAAACAGTTAGGTCTGCCCCCATATATGTAGACACAGAGATATATAGATATAGATGTATAGCGATGGTTTCAGGTAGATATTTTGGTTGTATAACTCAGCTATAGATTCACTTTGTGACAAAGTTGGGACTAGAATTTACATCTTCTGATACTACTACAAGACTCTGTCTGGTGAACCAAACTAGCTGTGTCATTCGCTCATTCACTTTATTGTAAAACTCTCTCTGCTGTGGTCACTGTGCTAGGCAAGGGAATTTCAAAATCAGCCAAGATACTAGCCTTGAGCAACATAATAAGCACTCTGGCAACCCCTAAAACAAAGTGCTGAAAGAACTCTTTGGAAGTGACTAACGCTGCCTTGGGGAAGCTGAGAAAGGCATCACAGAATAAGTGAGAGCTGAGCTGGGTCTTGATGAGTAAGAGATTTCTGGCAGAACAGACATAAAGGAGAGCCTGTCCAGAGGGAAAAGCAAGATCCCATGCATTCTACCTCAGCACATGTTGAGGAAATAAGCCACCTAGTGGTATCGACCTCCTGCTACAAAGCCTATCCATTAATTCCTTCCCACTTCTCCCCACAAAGGCAAGTGACCTGTCCCCATCTACTCATCACATCTCTGTATGAGAAAAGAACTCACTTTGGCTCATCAGGAAATAGGAGAAATAAAAATGGGAAAAAACATGTGAGCAATTTTCAGTTTTATATCTGCTCTGAGAATAAGACTCGAGGGTTCCTAAAGGTTGGCCTGTATATGTAGTCGTATGCCTATGTGGCCTTTGAGAGTTTGAGTCATTTCACAAGTAAAAAAACAATAACTGATACCACTCAGATCTCAACCACAGACAGCACTGAGGGCCATTCGAGTGGAAACATCATGAGGACAGGGACCTTAACAGTTTTTCACTGTCGTATCCACAGAGAGTAATATAGGGAATGACACATAGAAAGTCTCAATAAAAGTTGTTGAATAAAAGAATGCTATGGGCTAGACATGTCCTAGGGGTTGAGGGACACAGACAAACAACATTCCCTATTTTTAAGAAACTAACAACACAGTGAATCTTCTAGAGCAGTGATTCTCCATCAGGGGCAATTTTGTGCCCAGGGACACTTGGCAATGCTGGCAGACATCTTTCGTTGTCATAACTGAGGAGGGTGGAGGCAGAGGTTATTACTTGGCATCTAGTACGTAGAAGCCAGGAACACTGCTAAGCATCCTACAGTACTCAGGACAGATTCCTACAACAAAGAACTATTCAGCCAAATTTGTTGGAAGTGCCACAATTGAGAAGCTCTGTTCTAGAATGATCACTGCTAGAACATGAAAGTTTGGAAAAAATGTCCTCAACTGGGAAGGATCCTTTGTATTTTCCATTGAAGAATCAAAAACATATGTCCTAAAGATCTCCTTAGTCCAAGTGAGTTTGGACTTAGCCAGTGAGTTTCCTTCACTCCCACCTTCCTGAGCTTTGCTCTAGGAGACCACCACTCCTACCACCAAGTCACCTCTGTTAGCTTTGCAGAGACCCCTAGCACAAAGATGCCCCCAAAGCATCTCAACCTCCCTTTGATCCCTCTTGGTGACTCACCCCAAGTTCTAAGAACAGTGGTGGTTCTAAAATAGATAGAGATCTTGTTTGCGAGCCCAGATATATTCTTTCCTTGCTTTGTTAAGTATATGTTGACATGTCTATACGAGAATGTTGGACTCACTAAATGTCAAATTCTGATCCTTATTAGCATCGGGACTTTGCCCTCCATGCATTCATTTATTCATCCTGGCTGCCACCTGGTCTGTATTCAGGGCCCTGTGCTAATGATAAGGCCCAGTTGCTGCCCTTCACTGTTTTATTTATGTTCTATTTTAAGAGGCTAACTAGGCTCTTAGAGAAGATGGAAACTGTTAGGTGCTGTGAAAGAGATTTAGCTAATTAACTCCAGGAGTTGAGACTATTTGAAGCTCTGATTTCTGAAATTATGGGAGTGGACCTAGGGACATTCTGTAGTATTTGAAGATGTTTAAACAGTGGGTGAAGAGGCTATCTCAGGCAGAGAAGGTACTATATATAAAGTCAAAATGTTAACATAAGTGATCTAGTCTAGCTGAAAGGATGCATAAAGAAGGTTGAAAAGGGCAATTGTTGTCCGATTATCCAAGAATGAAAATTTTGAATTTTTGCTGGCCCCTATTCTGTGGACTATAGGCAGCAGCAGTAGATTTAGGGCATAAGTTTGACATGATTGCAACTTCAGTTAGCAAAATTAATCTGGCAGCATCATGTTAGATGGATTTTAAAAAGGAAAAAGTAGAGTAGCAGAAATCAATTAGGAAAAAGCTAGGTTGGCTGGTAGTCCAGAACCCAGAAGTTCTCAAGAAAACCTCTAAGTGATCGCAGGGCTCCAAAGGATCCCTAGGGTAGATTATTCTTTTAAGGTTCTATATCCATGGTAAGACACTCAATAAATGTCCTAGCTTGGACCCACACCCAAGGTCCCACTTATTCCCAGCTGTTCACTTTTCCCCGAATGGCATGTAGTGGGGCGAACGGGAAGCAGGGGGCGAGAGGAAGGTATGATGAGGGGCAGAGTCAGTAAACCTGACTAGTTTTTCCCTCAAGTAGTAGGATTTCCATCTGAGTTCTGTCCACTAATTCACATTGAAGTGATAGTGACTTAAAGGATGAGGGTCTCAGGTGTATTGGTTTCAAAAATGTTTTATCCGAAGGAACGAATCCATAATGACAGTATTTTAGAAATTAACAAGACTTTTTTTCTGGCATCCCCCAAATCATTACATGAAAGTGATACTGTGTGCATGTAAGATGGGCCAGGCAAGTGCCCATATCTGAGCTCCTTCATATATGACGTGTGAGCCCAGCATGTTCTACCTGGCAGAAGGAAGAACAGGCAGTGAAAGGAGGACATGTTTATTGACAGAGATCTTGGACCCTAATCTGTTAGATGATAGAGAAAGATTCACTATAGAACAGTGACAGAAGAATGGATATGATGGACCAAATAAGGCAGCTCAGACTTGCGTCGTGTGCTTACCAGAAGAGAAGCTCCTAGTTCTTAAAGCCCATGTGCTTCTCATAGAAAAGCCCATCTGGATTTGGGGGCGTGGGAAAGGGAGCTGGAATGCAGCAGAGCAGGGTCCTCTCTCCCACGCAGTAAGAGTGACATCTGGTGGCTGCTCTGCTCTGTCCCAATGCTCTTCCCTCCTGCTGTCTTCCTGAGCTGAGATGGATGATACTAGAGAGTGCTTGGGTGATCCAGGTGGGACAACCCCCTGCAGATGGACGAGCAAAGGAAGGCCCCAAGACTTTCTAGACAGTCCTGAGATTAGAACTGTCTCTCATAAACCCGCAGTCAGGGCTCTTGTTTTCTGCTTTTTCCCTCTAGTATCTTTGCTAAACAAAACTTGATACAAACATAAGGTCCCATGCAACACACTAGTCATGTAGTTACATAAGGTTATTAAGGATTACAAAAAGAGAACAGCCATGACCCTTCCCCCCAACTAAACCCTCGTAAAATCCTCACACCTATCTGCTCTTCCTCCTTTTGGTCTCATTGCATTATCCTGAATTTTTGTGTTTATCATTCCCCTGCTCTTAAAAGGCTTTATCTCAAATATATGTATCCTTAAATAATATAATGTATATTATCACTTGCTTCTGAGCTTTGTAGTCTTTTATGAGTTATTTTTTTAAATTTTTTAAAAAGATTTTATTTTATTTATTTATACAAGCACTGGATACAGTCAGAAGCGTGGGAGGGTGAGAGGATTCACCAGAGCCAGAGCAGAGAGCAGAACAGGCAGACTGACGAAGTACA
This sequence comes from Talpa occidentalis, assembly GCF_014898055.3. Lineage (NCBI taxonomy): Eukaryota > Metazoa > Chordata > Mammalia > Eulipotyphla > Talpidae > Talpa > Talpa occidentalis. Next base: position 24,569,743 of record NW_023601104.1, read on the forward strand.
CTGCTGAGGGGAGCAGCGGGCGCGGCAGGAGAGGTCCCTCCCGCCATGTGGGACCCTCACCGGGTGGCCAGGGAACAAATGAGCACTGCAGAGGCTGCAGGCAACTTCACAACACAGCGCTCAACCGCTGCACCACTGGGGAGGCCCTATTTTAATGGATTTCAAGAGATAGTGACAATTCACAAAAACACCTGCTAAGTCACCGAACTCTACCTTTAGTACAATGTACTGATACTAAGGATTTCTAGAAGGGAGAGAGGATCATGACACCGACATCTTATCAAAGAGTAATTTTAAGCTGTCACCTCAAAAAATAAGCACTGAATTTAATTATGTATAGTAGGCAACAGATATATCCACTTTTGATTTTTTTAAATTCTTTCCTTCATTGACAAGCATTTTCAAGGATACAAGTCAGGACAGCCCCTGGGGTGAGGGAAAGAGGATATGAGTCATAGACCAAGGATATCCAGGAATCTTTCCACATCTCTTTTCTATTCATGATCCCCAGGATTCATTATTTCACGTTGGGGGAAGGGCAGTTCAGGAATAATTGACTTGAACTTTCCCTAGATGCCCTCAATTTTGAGCATGGATTCAAGGACTGTATTTTCTTAAAGGAAGACAAATAAGACATATTCTCAATACATACTAATGGGACAATGGAATGATGGTTTAAAATGGGGTATACTGGAAATCTGAGATGATGGTTACCAAGCTACGATGAGCACCTTTATGTATCGAACTCTTGCTAAGTTATAAGGGAGCTATAAGTATAAGAAAGATGAGCTGATTAGTGAGTAGTTAGACAGTAATGCCAGGAAGAAGGTTGAGTAGTGTGTGACTAATTTCTTGTTTGATTTCAGAGCTGGAAATAACTTCTGGTGGATTCCTGTAGTGGGCCCTTTGGTTGGTGCTGTCATCGGGGGCCTCATCTATGTTCTTGTCATTGAAATCCACCACTCAGATCCGGACCCAGACTTCGAGGGAGAACAGTTTGAGGACAAACCAGATAAATATGAACTTAGTGTGGTAATGTAGTAGCAGACTCAATTCTGGGTTTGCAGCTGGCGGAGCTGGTGTTTTCTTCAGAAAAGATGGCATTAGGTGTCCATGTTTTCATAAGCCTGGGGTGGAATCCACTCAGTTTTCTTTGCTGGCCATATGGGACCTTAACAGGAAAAGCATCTGAGTGAAGGGGTGAAAACATTGACCTTTTCTCTACCAGTTTTCCCCCAGAATAGTACTAACTATCCCCCAAAAATAGCTTTTTCCTTGCCCTGTTTATTTAATCCTTTGATCGGAATCCTTATTATTGGGTTAGTACTAATAACTTGAAACCTTGACCATGAACTTAACTTAGATAGTCTCAGCTGCATTGCCCTTATGAAACAATGTCACCAAAAGTCATGTTTTCATTATCCATAAAGATTATGTTATATACCAATCAAAACTAAATTGAAAGACAAAACAGTGGTTTCAGTTAATTTATCTATGAATTAGGGAGCTATTGGGCTCTCTGATAATGCTGTGCCTCTGTATTTGTATAAATGCTGAACGTCTCCAAATCCATTGATGCAGGAACAGGAATGGTAGAATGCAGCTGGAGGGCACAGAAAAAGGATATTGTGGCATTTATAAACCTCAGGAGACAAGATAAATTTGGGAAACCAAATGGAAATGTTTTAATGGAAACCATTTATCAGATTAATCTCTTGCTCTTTCTTTGCATGTTGGAGGGTAGCAATTAATTTCCTGGTCTTTAGTATATAATAACCTAAAATACAACGTCACCTTCAGTCATGAAAAATACATTACTCTGTTCTTTTAGCTCAAATATGTTTTCCTAATTGCCCACTTGAGGATTGACATTTGATAAGTGAAGTCAATGACTGTACTCATCCATCATATTAAACATGCCCTAGAAGCCGAAACTGAAAACCATGGGAGCCTGGTCTAGTAGAACTTCAAGATGGAAGTCCCTGGAAAGACTTACAATTCACAAAGTCCTTTCAAGTATATTATCTAATTTATTCCTCATAGTGACTGTCAGGTAAATGCAATGCTGCCCATTTTTTTGATAAGGAAACAAATCTCAGGGAAGTTAAATGAGTTGCCTGATGTCGCATAGGAAGTTTAATATCATCTAAGGCATCCTCCATCTGTCAGAAGATCAATAACTGACTGAGAACCTTGGCTGATCCCTCCTGGCTGGACACAAGTAGGACTGGAAGCTGCCAGAACATATACAACTTATGGACATAATTCTCCTGGATCCTGAGATACAAGTGCCTTCCTTGTCTAGACTTTGTCATTACTAGTACTGAAGTACTAACAAAGAAAATAGGTGGTGATTTGGACATATTTTTCATTATCGGAAACATTACCAGAAGGCCTCCCTTCTTTGCCCATCCTTGGTCTTAAGCCTTGATCTTTCTCCCGGCCATTGCCAAACATTACATTCAGGGAATTTCCTCTTGGTTAGTTCTTCCCCGTGAAGTTCTCTAATTGATGTTACTTTGGTCAAAAGCATCTCTGTGATACCTCCGAGAATTTGCTCTCCATGAAGTGATATCTCTTCAGCCAAACTGTTTCCCAATTGCTTTGTGATGATAACAGAACAACAAAAAGCAAATGTGAACTGTCTCCAGTGACTTGTGTTCAATAATATAACCACATATGGAATTTTTTTTCTTGCTCTGAAACTACCTAGATATTTCCTTTTTGAAATAAAATTGGGTTTTTTTGGAGTTTTTATAAGTACTAAGACTGCTAAGAACATACAGTTCAGAGGTGGTCCATCCTGTATACAAACTGAAATCAACTGGGAAACTTAAAAAAGATGAATGCCCACTTGGTCTTTACTGTATAGCTTGGTGATTCTGAAGTGCAGCCTGGGTTAAGAGCACTGCCTTGGTTAAGTGATGTGGGTATAAGGATTTTCTGAGAACCATTTCTAGTGGTGATCAGGTAATTCTTGGTGGGGTTCTCAGTCAGGATTCACAAAGCTCAGAGAGCAGTGGGTCTCAATAGGAGATGATTTTCTTCCCTTCCACCCCCACCCACGACCTCTGCAAGGGGCATGCAGTGACATGTTTTTTGGTTGCTGGACAACTGGGGAGGGGTGTTGCTAAATATCCTACAATGCTTAGAATGCCCACCCCCAGCAAAAAAATTATTCAGCCCCAGATATCAATAGTACAGAAGTTGAGAGACCCAAGATTCAAGGAAAAGTGAAAATATGTCAAAACCTGTACCATGACTCAAGTTCTGCCAAAAAATACGCCAAACAAGTCAGGAACAGCCCCTGGGGATGGATGTGGTAGAGGGAGGATGCAAGCCAGGAACAGCCTGGGAGTGGGGGTAGAGGGAGGATGCAAGTCAGGAACAGACCCTTGGGGCACGGGAACAGTGTTATAATTATTAGAGGAAGGGGCAGCCTGAGATTTCAGTTCTTGTGTTGGATTTGGAATCTGCGATCCAGGCAGGTGCTCATTTAACACTACTTTGATAAATGACTAAGAACATGAAGAGGAAGTGTACACTTATGGAAATCAACCCAAGGAGATTTTTTAAAGTCAAAAACTGTGTTCTTGTATCCTGGGCTCACACTCAAAGCCTTCCCCTCCCCCAGTAACTGAAGCAACCAGACAGAGCCAAGCACCCTATTTGTTAATAAGAGCCCTTAGGAGTTAGAATTGCACATCCCCTGACTCTCTTCCTTGTCAGTCATAAAACTTAATGGGAACCTTTTAATGCCCCAAAAAATGTAATTTCTCTATGATTCTCCCGCCAATGGAGCGCTCAGAGCATGGCAAAGGTTGTAGGACTTTTCTAACCAATAAGGATGCGGGTTAATATACAGGATAAATTGGAGTAAATGGAGTAAACATGTCACATTTAAAATTGTGATCCTTAGAATACAAATTATTGTTCCCTTTAAATACATTACACACACACACACACACACACACACAAATACACTTGTCTTATTTAAAGGTACATCAGAGCTCAAAAATATCATCATGGAAAAAAATTACAACATCCAGTTATAGAGAATGGTTTACCAGTTTTATTTAGCCACAGAACCTATTCTTCAAATAAAATCTAATATGGTACCCATAGGTAAACCAGAGCTGCTATAGAGAGGTGGAGGCAAGTCAACCACTGAGGATTCTCTGAAGAGAAACTCTGTGTGTGTGTGTGTGTGTGTGTGTGTGTGTGTGTGTGTTAAGGGGAATGTTCAGAACAGCTTCACAATTTGAAAACCATTGACAGAGGACCTGGAACAAGTTGTTGTTCGATATTTTCACGGAAGTTTCAAGGATAGAACCTACCAAAAAAATGCATTAGTTCAATCTCGGGTAATTTTCCAAAGAAAATTGGTTTCCCACCCAACCATCACCCACAAAGAGATGCTGTTTATCAATTCTCAGACTTGGAATTTCAGTTCTCTGAGATAACATGTCTACTAATCACAGTACATGGAGAAAAGTAATCTTTTCTCATTTATTGCTAGAAATACAGTAGCTCCTATCTAAGAGAAGTGTCTGTCTTCAAGAAACGAGGGCCTCATGTAAATTGAATGTGAATAAATGAATTAGTTGAGAGAATCTGTGGAACTATGTGTAGACAGAGGTGCTACCCAAACACGACCCGATCTCCCCCAGGACTATATTATATCTTTTATGGGCTTTGGGTATTTTATACTTGTAGGGCCCTTCCTTGAAAGAAATTTTTTTATAAATTATTTTTTATGACTGTACTGGTTAGCAATCTAGTTTATTTATTTTTTTCATATGATGTTAGAAGAGATTAAAACATTGGGCCTCCCTGGTAGCACAAGGGGTTAAGCACCAGCACTTTGAAGCTATCAGCAGCCACTGCAGCATGAGTTCGATCCCCAGCCAGGGAGCAACCCACATGATGCAGCAGACCTCTCCTGTCTCACTCACTGCTCCCCTCAGCAGTGTATTTCAGTAGATCTACCTGTTCTTCTCCCCACTCTGTCTCTGGTGAATCCTCTCATTTCCCTCCCCCCCCACCTCTGGCCTACACCCCAGATCTTGTATGCATAGATAAATAAATCTTAAAAAAAAGTAACTTCATTGACAATATTTTGAAAAAAAAAAAGAGATTAATACATTTTTGTGGGCTCCTGAAAATATTGTCCCTCATGAATAAATTGTGATGGGTTTTGTTTGTCTCCCTGCAATGGGATAGAAGCTCTACATTAGCAGGACTTCTGCTCTTTTTTCCACAACAGTTGCCCCAGAACCCAGAAAATCATAACAGCTCAATAAATAGATGCTGAATGAATGAAAGAATGGGTCATCAAATCAGACTCCAGGTTCAAATCCTGGCTCCTCAGGATTTACTTACTGTAAGAGTAGCCAAGTTACTTGCCTCAGTTTATTCATCTATTAAGTGAAATTACTAATAGTGAGATCATCAGCATAAAGCACCTAGAAAAATTCCAGGCACATATTAAGTATTCAGTGCACTTGAACCATTGCAGCTCTGCAGCTGCTGCTGTTATTATTACTAGTGTCATTACAATGTGTTCTAATTTTAAAACATGGGGTAAGGGATCCAAATCTGATTACAAGCTCTTCTCATATTTTCCATAATTTAATATTACTCAGCTCTCACATGTATCTTTCAAACACCTAAGGAGTTAGTTTTTACTTTTAAATCTTTAACAGAAGTCCGTAGGAGTATCTTAATTTTCTTCACTTTAGCACAACGTGCATTCCAGCCAGCTTCAACTATTGCCAACACACGGCCAATATTGTTCCATCTCCACCCCCTCTTTGCTTCTCACTACTCCCCTGGGATTATTTTTTTGAAGCAAATCCCAGATAGGGCATTTTATCCATGAAAATTTAACGTACTTCTGTAAAAGATTAGGATTATTTTTTGAACACCACCAAGATATCATTATCACATATAAATATAACTCACAATAATTTTCTAATATCATCAAACATCCAGTTCACGTTTGCATTTCCAGTGTGACCCCTCCTTTAATTCTGGCACATGACAGTATGGACTCTAAAAACAAGCGACTCACTCTGTATCTAACTGCTCAGGAGAATGTTGGGGTCCTACAGCAATCATTCGCTGCAGTTTTGTACCTTTGTGTTGCAAGTGCAAAAATCTTTGATAAGAGTTTTGTAAAATATTTTCAATCTTATACCAAAAGGAAAATGCATTTGCCTGCTCTTACTAAAAGTAGCATCTGCTAGGAGTGAAGCTATTTTTTGGTAGTGAGGAAATCTTGAATTTCTTGAAATTGCAGAATAGATCTTTAGTAACTATTGTTATATCAAAAATGCATACTCTTCAAAATGCTTACACTTGAAAAGCTAAACCTCACTGTGAAAAGAAATCCAAATATTTAACATCCGTGTGGCCCTGCATGAGACACTGTGACTAAGATAAGTGAAAACCTAAAAATCTGTGACCTACTAGAACCTGTAGCAGCAGTATTTGTTTGATACTTCCGATTGGTTTCTTCGATTTTTTTTCTTTTTACCCAAAGTCTTCAGACCTTTGGAAATAAAAGATAATACACAAGTGGTATTTCCCAACCTTCACATAAAGGAAATTGCCTCAGCTGATTGATTTTATCTGGTGATATTGAGAATAAGATTCTGATCCAATAAATGATATAGTTGTAGCCAAAAATGACCTCCATGGATAAGAGAAGAGGGGACCATGCACTGCCCATCAAGAGCCGGTCATTAGTCTCGGACCAAGGACAGGGTTTGCTGCTGAACCACTGGCCTTTGGAGTACATCTGTGAAGGTGTATAGAAGCTGTGTGGCTGGCACTCAAGTGGCCGGACTCGAGATAGTCAGACTGAACTCTGATCCACTGCTGATAGTGACCCTCTAAACCTCAACCTCTTTGTCCATAAAATGGGAGTGATACTTGCATTTGCTTTCAACAGGTGGTTGAAAATATTAAGGAAATGTTTGTATGTGCACCAGCTGATGAATGGATAAATAAAATGTGGAATGGAAGGTATTATAGTGGAATATTATTCAGTCATAAAAAGGATTGAAGTATTGACACATGCTACAACATGGATGAATCTTAAAGACAATTTGCTAAGTGAGAGAAACCAAATGCGGAAGGTCATTTATGATTCTTTTTCTATGCAATATTCAGAATAGACAATCCATAGAGTCAGAAAGTAGATTTTCAGCCTCTGATTGCCAGGGGCTTGGAGGAGAGGAAATGACTCCTAATAGTTACCAGGTTTCTTGTGGAGGTGCTGAAAATGTTCTGGAATTAGATGCATAACTCTGTGAATAAACTAAAAAACACTGAATCATATAATTTAAAAGGGTAAATTTTATGGCATTCAAATGATTTCTCAATAAAAAAGAATGTTATGATCATTTGAAGAACAATCTGGAAGCATTTAGTGACACTAAATATGTATGTCCCTGTGACTTAGCAATCTTACTCCACTCAGTATGCTCTGACAGTCAGAACCATAGCAGCATATACACAGGCTGTTTATTGTGTTGTTTTTGACAGAAGGATATTAGAAATAACCTTAAAGTTCATCACTGGGGAACTAGATAAATAAAAGACAGTGGATACATACTGTCAAACATCATGTAGCAACTAGTGGCAGTGTGCCAGATGGGCATTCATACTATAAAAAGATCATTGAAACAGTGCTGAATTAAAAAAAAAAATTAAAAGTAAGGAATAGAGCAAGACCTATAGTGATTGTCATTTATGTAAATTAAAAATACATGTATTGGGCCTCCCTGGTGGCACAAGAGGTTAAGCACCACTCTATGAAGCAGTCTGCAGCCTCTGCAGCACGAGTTCAATCCCCGGCCAGCTAGGTAGAAACCCACATGGCGCAGCAGACCTCTCCTGACTCGCCTGCTGCTCCCCTCAGCAGTGTACTTTGGTCAGTCTGCCTGTTCTGTTGCCCACTCTGTCCTCTGGTGAGTCCTCTCACCCCCCTGCTTCTCTGGCCTGTACCCCAGCTCTTGTATGCATAAATACATAAATCTTTAAAATAAAAGAATTTTAAAAATAGGTATTTTTCAAGAATGCATGCAAATACAAGAATAGCATCTTCAAATGGCAACCATGGTACGAAGAGGGACTAGGAATGAAAAACCAGGGTGAAGGAGGGAAATGATAACATATAATAGACACAAAGTGAAGGACATGAGAATGTTGATAGGTGTGCCATGACTGAGGAGTATGAATAACTCAAGTCTCCGCTTAAAGTCTATAGTAAGAAAGCGAAGGAGGAAGACAAGAAGGGAGGGAGAGAGGAAGGCGAGGAGGGCAGAAAGATGCTCGCTCAGGAACACCCCAAAATTTTAACAGAGATTGTCTCTAGGTGGTGGGATTGCAGGGGGCTGGGAGTTATTTCTCCACCTCTTTCAAAAAATTGCATTTGGTATTTTTTAGTTGTAAAGGGTTAAGAAATGACAAAAGTCTTAGATGACTTTTGAATAACATTTAAGGGCACCTTGATGCTGTAGAGCAACAGAGAATGATAACCAGTAGCATTCCCTTAGGTCGTTAAAGTGGATTAAAAATGACTGCCCTGTGAAGTGCAACCCATCACTGCCTTTCTCCACTCTTATCAGATCTGTCCTGACCTGAAATTGGCATTTTGAGTACTCAGAGAGTCACCAGTGACCTGGATCCCACTCAGCTGTAGTCAAAAACTGTCATCCTGCTGAAAGAAGACATCTGGTAGGTTTCTGACTGGCCTTATGATAAAGTCATCTCTCAGAAGAGTTTGAAATCAATAAGAGAAGATCTCTTCAGGATTTAATTCAGGGCGAGCTGAAAGAACTAGATGGAATAAAGAAGTCTTTTGATCTTGACGTGTCTTGAAGGACATCTAAGGGCCATCCTTGGCTCCTTGCTGGGGCAGCACAGCAGCCTCTACTACTGAGGCCACCTAATAATACAATTCATCTCAGACCCAAGATCTGGTGCCATGGGGATATGAGGAATCCTGGGACTGGTACTTTCTGATAACTTGCTATGTCAGCCTTGTGCTTGGTTCTCTGACTCAGAACCTAGGTCCTTACTATTATATTTCTATTTCATTTCCCTACACTGGTGCCCAGTTCTCCCATGACTGGAGTGCCCTCCTACTTTTCTAAGTCCTGCCCCCTAGCCCTAGATCTCATGACTTCTCATGTTGACTGGTTTCTGCCCCATCCTGGCAGAGCTAAGTGACCTCTAGCTTTGACCCAGCCCACTCCTGGTGATGACAGACCAAGGCAAAATTGACAGAACATAAAGAGTGGCCCCAGTGGACCTTTCACGTGAGTTGTCATGTCAAACATGCTAGGGCTATACCAAGTGCAAATTGAACTGGTGGGGGGGCACATTTTAATCAGTATTTTGAGAAGGAAGGACAAAAAAAGGGATAGGCCCGCAACTTTGAGCAGATGGTTAATGTTAACAGATGGCAGATAGAAAGCAGCACTATTTTGATTGTTGCTATAGTCTTCAAAAACAGCACCGTAAGAGGCATGAATTATTCACATTTTCAGAAAAGTGAAAAGAGGTCAGTTTTAGAAACTACACGAGTAACAACTTATTTCAACAATAAAACAGTAACAATAATGAAGACCAACATGTGTGGAGTTGTTATATGTCAAGGCTATTGTGAAATACTTTCCATACAGTATCTCATGTTAATTGTCCAGCAAACCCATGAGGAAATAATTATTATCCTCATTTTACAAGTGAGGAAACTGAGGCTCAGAGAAGTTGAACACTTGCCTTAGTTCACAATAAAAATAGCCAGATTTCACCAGGTGTCTTTGATCACCAAATCTGTACCCTTCAAATTCTAAAACAAATTGCTTTGATTGTGTAGGAAATAAAGTGGTTTCATTAGGAGCCTCCATAAGTTGATTTAACAGCCAGTCATGACAGACTAAATTTAAGCCACTTTATTGGAATGTTTTACTCTGAAAGTTCAGAGAAAGGCTAGAGACAAAATAGTGCTTGCCTTCAGGAAGGAAAATTCTCTTCAATGTCATTGTGATTCAAAAGATGAAATGCATTGTCGGGAACAGCAGATTAAGCAGACTTGTAGCTGGAATGTTCATTTACTAAGAGTGTGCTCAATCAATGGAGCAAACACACTCAGCAGGAGATCTTTAATGTCTTACCAAATGACTTTTAATTTGTCCTGAACTTATCAATGATTTGAACAAAAATGGATGGCATGTTTGTCAAATTGCAGGACACAGGGGTAATGATTACATTCAATGACAGTACTAAATTTTTTTCTAAAAATCTCATCAAGCTTAAATTTAGTCTGGAATGATGAATTGCAAGAGGCAAGAAGAAAATTATCAAGGAAAGATATATAAAAGCCTTTACTTAGGTCCATAACACCAATTAGGAAAAAATTAAGAAGTAGCCAAACAGCAGTCTGTGTCAAATACTAGGGAATTATAGTTTGCTATACATTCGCTCTGATGATATGATTGCTAAATGTAAATTAAATCCAGGACAGTGTTGATAGTGTCAGGATAAACAGAAGGAGGCATTGTTCTTTCCATCCTCCTCATAGACCAATTTTGGTCATGGGAATATTTTTTGAGTGGGTCATTTCATTTAACTGTTGCTGTATAACAAACCAATGAAATTTAATGTCTTATTTTGCATGAGTTTGGATAGTGATTGGGTTCGGCTGGATTGGTTTTGCTGGGAATCTCTCTGGCAATTATAGCCAGTTGGCCGCTGGGACAAGAGTCCTCTGGAAAAGGAACATCCCAGATGACTTTTTCACTCACAGAGCTGACAACTCAGTTCTTCTCTGTGTGCATCTCATCCCCCAAGGCCACTTCTCTCCAGCAGAGTAACCAAACTTCTAAGATGCTGGCTAGCTTCCAAGAGCGCAACGATAGAAGTTGGCAGCTTTCTTAAGGCTTAGGTCCAGAACGTGCGCAGTCACTTCTGGTGCATTCTGTGTAGGTCAGAGGACAGTCAAAATTCAATATGGGAGGGGCCACACAAGACCATGAATTCCAGGTGGTGGTGTTCTTAGGAGACCACCATTGAAGTCTATGGGAGAACAACTGGCTTTATAATAAATCTCATTGTAGTATTTATGTATAATGTGAAAGATAAATAAATTTGAGGATTTTCGTGCAGACGTGATGTTTTATAGGTTCATAAAAGTTGTTTTCAGGGCCTCCCCTGGGGGTGCAGTGGTTGAGCGTTGGGCTGTGAAGCTGCCCACAGCCTCTGCAGCGCCGGTTCCATCCCCGGCCACTGGCGAGGGTCCCACATGGAGCGACAGACCTCTCCTGCTGCACCCACTGCTCCCCTCAGCAGTGTATTTCGTCAGTCTGCCTGTTCTGTTCCCCGCTCTGGCTCTGGTGAATTCTCTCACCCTCCCGCACTTCTGACTGTACCCAGTGCTTGTAGAAATAAATAAATAAATCTTTAAAAAGAAAAAAGTCATTTTCAAATTTTTACAGGTTTATATAGAGTCCCATGTAGACTGTGTAGAGAATTTAGATATATCCTACATCGTTCCAGGGAACCAAATTAGTACGAGAAGTAGTTTTCAACTCAACTGCTAAGTACTCAATTGTCAGGGGAATAGAGAGAAGTTTCTGAGCAGGAAGTCATACTAGATAGCCTCTAAGGCCCCTTTCGACTCTCAAAATCTAAGCTTCTAATTACATGCCTCCTCCTGTTAATTATTTCTTGGTATATTAGTTCTATCTCCTCAGCCAGATTTTAAATTGGGTGAAGCTATAAAATGCTTTCTGGATTAGCTTCCAGTCTTAGCTCTGCTAGCTATCAGTTGTGTGTGACTGTGGGTAAGTCACTTAATGTCCCTGGGTCTCACTTTCTTCATTTGAAAAGGAAAGCACTGGATTCTAACTTCCCTCCCAGTGTAAGGCCTGGGAATGGTGAGGACAGTAAATGGCAGATTTGATAGGAGTGCTTTAAGGATAAGTGGAAATGGAAGTAGATAATATCTTTTAAATAGTAACTGGCCTATTGTCAATGCTTAATAAATGTTAGTTCTAATTGTTTTCATGGTAATGAGTATAGTGTTTTCTGATTCTGTGATTTCCTTATATACAATAGAATCTCAAGTTACTTAGAACTTCACTTCTTGTGTTCTGTTCAGTGGTAATGAAAAATGACTTAAAATCATTTCTAGTCAAGGACTCCTCTCCGGGTAGCCAAGTGCCCACCATGACTTTGTGCAAGGCAAGCCCTCAATGAGGAATTCAGTTAAATAATTGTCTTAGGCAGCAAATGTGTTCTCTTGCTCTGTGTCCAGCAGAGGGAGCCAAAGAAAAAGAACAAATACTTTTCTCTGTTCAGGTATCTAACACATGGGCTTTTAGAGGTCTCTTCATTCACCCCACTCTCTCCTCCCCACACTATGTTGTAGATCATGAACCCAAAATCAAGAGGGGGAAGGGGTTTTCCCACGGTTACCACTACTAAGTGGTATGACACTCAAAAAAACAAAACTGTGTCCTCAGGCCTCATTCTCAGGTCCTGACCCAGGGTCCTTGGCTGCTACCATGTTGTTTTCTTGCTCTTCAAGAAAATTAGTATAGATAGCTGTGACCTCAGCATCCTGTTTGCTTCCATTTTCTGAAAGCATAAGCTGTGGGGTTGAGTCCCGGCTCTGCTCCTTATAACTGTGTGATCATGGACAAGTTACACAGTCTCTCCAAGATTCAGAATCACATCTTTAAAGTAGTTATAATAATTACACTTATGTCAAAAGGTTATTGGGTAGAGTAAATAAAATGTATAATGCAAAAGGTCTTGCAAGCATTTTATGCTTTGAATGCATGAGGTGCCTTAACACATAGGAATACTTATCTTTGTCAAAATAAATTATTGTGTCTAAATAAATTGAAACCAGATAATGTCAGTATCAAACTCCACTGCTCTCAGAAACCAGCCATTTAAATAGAGCTGTCAGAATACAGGACAACAGGGACTTCTAAGGACTGCAGCAAACTACAGAGTTCATGGTCATAGGAGACAATCAACCTTTACTAGGAGAATATTTAAGTCCAGTTTTGCCAGAGCTTCCCATATGTCAAGAGAAGTTGGAGATCTAGGTTTTGATAGGAAAATTTCTGATTTTTAAAAAGTCAGACAAAATAAAATCCAGGCCAGCAGCTTGTAATGCCTGCCTTTAAAGCTAATTTTAGAGCTCCATATGCAGAGACACAACACACTAGAATTGAAAAACTCGGCCCAGTAGAGTCAGAAGAAATATGTCTCTCATTTGGAAGGAATGTGCCTATAATATAAACCCACAGGATTGTTTTCCCAGAGACCTTACTCAGCAAATACATTGAACCCCCAGGGATTATTTTGCAGTCTCTAGAATATCCTCCAACTTTCCTTGATGACTTCAGATTTTCTGCCCACTCCATGCCGGATGCCATTTAAGTTGCCACAGTCTTCCAGCTTGACTATAAATTATACATTCCACACTGATATATTTTTTCTTTACAAGGTAGAAAATACCATTTCACAATTTTATATATAACATTCATTTTTATTTAACAGCTACCTTCATTAGATATTCATTGAAAAGAGGTCCATTGTAAGCAACAGCTAGGTGGGGGGAAGGGGTTGAGTGTCTAGAATTTTTTATACCAAACTTTCAGTGCATATTGAGAATAAAAATCATTTTTGTTCCAGTCACTGACAAAAAAATGAACTGTAGGCACATCAGAATAGGAAAGAGAAAATGCAGTGTTAAATGAAAGTGAAAGAAAGCAGGGCTGGGGAGTGCCCACTCTAGAACAGTTCTATCCAAACTTCTTCAAGACCCTTGACTGTTTGCATTTTTCTGCCTGTGCAGACTAAGCCCCGTGGCTTATGCTTGATTTCCATGGGGTAGCTCCACAACCATCACCCTTCCTTTAGGAGAAGGAATGATTGAGAAATATCTTTGTTTCCCTATCTTGCAACATGTTTTTGGGCACCTGTTTGACTCATAGGGTGATGTTTCAGGCTACCCCTTGGGGAAGATAACTGCTCTGAGTACAGTGCAGGCTTTTGTTTAAAATTGAGGTTTCTAATTAGCATAGCCAAGATAGGACTGTGTTGACTTTGTCCTGTTATTTGTTTCAATAATGCAAATAAGCTTTTTAGAAATCAACCAGAGACTATTAAGAAACATGTTGCAGCCTGTTCAGAGAGAGTAGCACCAAGTTAAAGTCTCAAGCAGACAAGGAAGCTGGTCAATGTGATGGGAACTGAGTAGGGGCTGTTCGTAACCGGGCTCCCAGTGGTCTGGATGCTCAGGTTTAATGAGCAGGAGGAACCCCGAGCCCATAGGCAAGAGTGTTAAGACACAGCCTGTGAAGCTGTCCGCAGCCTCTACAGCACGAATTTGATCCCCAGTTGGCCAGGGAGCTACCCACATGGTGCGGCAGACCTCTCCTGACTCGCTCGCTGCTCCCCTCAACAGTGTATTTCAGTCAGTCTGCCTGTTCTGTTCCCCACTCTGTCTCTGGTGAATCCTCTCACCCCCTGCACCTCTGGCCTGTGCCCCAGCTCTTGTATGCATAAATAAATCTTTAAAAAGAGAGAGAGAAAGAGAGAGAGAGAGAGAGAGAGAGAGAGGACCCTTGTGGAAGCCTCTCCTGTGCCCTGATGTGGAAAAGCCAGCACAATACTAGAAGAGATTAAAAACAATTTTGCATGTCAAAAAAAAAAGTGAGGTTGATTTTCATGAGAGAGAGCAGAGAGCCAGAGGCTGAACTCTCTGGTTTGCTAGCTCTGTGGACTTGGACAAACAACCTCCTTTCATTTTGATTTTGCCAATTACAAAATGAAAGAGTTAGAAAACAAAAGTCTGAGGTCTTATATTATATAACCATGAATTTCCCCCAACTTTTACTTTGAAAAATTTTGAGTTTGTGGAAAATGAAAAAGATGGACCCATCAGTTGTTTACATTCACTCCATTTATTTTATCTTTCTTTGTTGCTATTTTATCTATTTATACACCTACAGGAAAATACAAGAGGAAATATATATAATTAAATAAATATGTATCTATATAATCAAATCACTGAAGTTCAGTTGATGACCTTTCCTCACTAAATTGTTTGCCGTGCATCTCTAACAAGAAGAATATTTTTCTTTATAATCACAGTATCATAAGCAGATACAGAGAGAAAGCTAGCATTCTTATACAAAGCTAAACTTGCTTCTTTTCTCTCTTTGTGTGTCGCCCAGCCTCTTTCTCTCTCCATCCCTTCATGCTGTCTCTCCAACCTCCTTCATTCCCCCTCTTCATATTACTATGGGCTCATGAATTACTTGTTATTTCAGATGGATCCCGTATCCCTTTCATAAGAACACATTGGTTTTTCAGTTCTTCCTTGGTATCTAGCAATATAAAATATTTCTGACTCATTTTATTTTGTTTTTCCTAAATCAGCCGTTTTCCAAGGAATCCTATTCCTTTTTAATGGATATTCACATCAAAATCTGGGCAATGAATCTGCTCATTGCAACTAGCTGTCATTCTTGTCTTTTCAGTGGGCAAACTAGAATATATATATATATTCTACATAAAGACTATATAGAGCTATATATAATATATAACCTATATAAATTTGAATTTATATTCCAGAATTCATATATTCAAATTTAATGTTTAAGTTATTTTATTTTTTTATCTTCATCTTTTCACTTACATAAAATCTTGATTACTAATAACTATATCCAATCATTTGCTTTATCCTACAATATTTATGTATGGTTTAAAAATTATAATGTAGGCCTCCCTGGAGGCATAGGCGGTTGAGCGCAGTGCTGTGAAGCTGTCCGCAGCCTCTGTAGTGCCGGTTCAGTCCTTGCGGCTGCGGAGCAACCCACATGGCATGGCAGACTGCTCCTGTCTCACCTGCTGCTCCCCTTAGCAGTGTATTTCAGTGAGTCTGCCTGTTCTGCTCCCTGCTCTGTCTCTGGTGAATCCTCTCAATCTCCCGCATATCTGGCCTGTCCCACGGTTCTTGTATAAATAAATAAATCTTTTAAAAAATAAAAATTATAATGTTTACATTACTAATAACCAATAAACATACTATGCTTCAGAGTCTATTGAATTCTTTTTGACCTTATAGTATATCCCACTAAGGATTGGTCATCCAGAGTCCTGATATTCAAAATTTACTTGAGTCCATTCTTTTCTCTGAGTGGTTGTTTTATCAGTATTACCTACTATATAACTAGATTTGTTTGTTTCTTTTTTATCACTGATTTTAAGTTTGGAACCCCTTTTCATTAATTTAATTTTTCTTATATACTTAAATATAAAAGTCATTCACATGCTTCCTATGTTTTTTCCCTCCACCCCAGTTTTACCTCTCTCCCTTACAGGTTTCATTAATTTCTGCTTTATCCTTCCTGTGTTCCTTTTTCTTTAAAGATTTATTTATTTATGCATACAAGAGCAGGGGTGCAGGCCAGAGGTGCAGGGTTGAGAGGATTCACCAGAGACAGAGTAGAGAACAGAACAGGCAGACTCACTGAAATACACTGCTGAGGGGAGCAGGGGGTGAGGCAGGAGAGGTCTGCTGCACCATGTGGGTCAGCTCCTGGCCACGGATTGAACTCGTGCTGCAGGGGCTGTGGATAGCTTCATAGTGCTGTGAGTTAACCCCTTGTGCCACCAGGGAGGCCCGATTCCTGTATTTCTTTTTACAACACACACACACACACACACACACACACACACACACTTCTCCCTTCCTTCTGAGTGAAGAATATCCTACTATATACCTTTTGTACCTTGCTTCTTTCACTTAACAATATATCCTAAAAGTTACTCCAAATCCACTCATAATGAGCTTACTCATTCTTTTTCTTCCTTTCTCCTGTGTCACCAGGTATTTTCAAAGGCATATTAATGAAAAAAGACTTCAGAAACAAATAACACTAAGTGTCTGGCACTATAATGGAAGACTTTGGACACTTTGGAAGACTTTGGAAACTGACTTAGAGATCAAGAGAGACAATGTCTCCACTTTATAGTTGTGGCAATAGACTCAGAGGGGTGAGGTGACTTTCCCCAGCTGGTAGATGCTGGGCAGTTACCCTTCAGGGCTGAGAACTGATCCTAGCTCTAGAAATGCTGCCTACCGCGAGCTTCTCCAGGTGCTCTCGACCAGGACGACCGTGGGCTGGAAAGAGCTGCCTCCACAAACATCCCTCTCCTCTCCTACATCCTGCATCCAAACACATGCTAAGGTGGGGCTATGAAGTCCAGTCCCCTTGTCCCAGCTCAGGACAACTCCAGAGCGCCACTCCAGCTCCAGAAACCCCGTGGGGTTGGCTGAGCCCTTGTTGTGACTACATCTGAGCCCAACCTCTCCCTCTGTGCAGCCCTGCCGCCCTCCTCCCCAGGGGCTAGTCCCAAGGGCATGAGCTAGTTAACCTCCTACCCACGGATCTTCCTCTCAAGGTCTGCCTCCTGGGAAACCCAACCTGAGACATCCAGCTATACGGAGAATCAAAACTAGACACGGAATCTTCTGACAATCAACCTGCTCCAATGTACTGTATGTACCACCTTTCACTTCCTTACCGATGTACTTAACTATTAAGAACTCTGGTGTCACTATTCAAAGTTTCTGGGCCAAACATTTCCATCTCTCGAGTAACGTGCCTTTGAAGATAATACTTTATTTTTGTTTTATTTAAAACAAATGTAATCCCGATATCAGCTAAGATCTCTGGACCCACTGTGGTCTGGATAATGTGGACATGAATACCCATTCCATGCTCTGTGGCAATCCAAAGCTTTCTACAAGATTCCTGAAAACTCTCAGAGAATTTATATTCTTAGAAAAATGCTGGCTCTAGCTCCTGTTTCTTTATGTGATAGAACAGAATATGCTTCCTCTGAGAAAAATATCCCCTTCTTTTGGGTAGCAATTTTTCCTCCATCCCTTTTCACACTGTAATATGTGATCCAAATAAGAATGACTATATTTTCATTTGTGGATACTTCAGCCACTATGGCTGGTCTAGGCATGAACACAAGATCTGGTTCATTTCTGTTAGAATCTTTTTGGGCAACTGTAAAAATTAAAATTAAATGAATTGATCTTTTCTTATTTTCCAAGATAGGATCCTAGAAGCCACTGGTAGACACACCCCAGTTGAGTGGAGAGCATTTATCTGTACTAGGAAGACATAAGGTCAACACAAAATGATCTAAAGAGATTTGATGGCGTCTGAGTCCCTACATATCTTAATCTCTGAGGCTGCTTTTACCTTCACCTTTTCCACAGTGTGAACTGAAAATGACATAATTGTTGCTGGAGAATGCTAGATTGCCTCTCGCAAAGATGATGATAAGTGGCAATAATTGTAGTGCAAAAGCAATGTAGAATTAGAAAATAACACATTTTGAAAACTACACAATAGCGCTGGCTTCAGCAGCAAGGATACTGAAGTTGGGATGATACAGAGATGAACATGGCCCCTGCGCAAGGATGAAAAGCAAATTCCTAAAGTGTTTGTTAAATTTTTAATACTTGATGGGTGTATCCCAATATGACCTTAATTTTAAAAAATTAAACTAAATTAAGAGGGAAAAAGAAAACTAAACAACAGTCAGAGAGGGGAGTCAGATTACAAATTTCTACCAGGTTCCAGACTATATGTGGGTTGCTGAAAATGCAATTTGTGACTGGAGATCATCTCCTCCATGCCTGCTCTTCACCCACCAATTCCTGTGATGCCCAAATAGGCTGTGGTCTCTCCTCCTGAAGGGCTTCCCACAGAACAGAATGCCCTGTCTCCCCTATTTAACCTGTGACCCTGCAAACCACTGTAAATACAGTGGGGGAGCACAGGGTCTGCCTTTGCTAAATATTATTTGAAAGACTTCAAAAACGTGGGAGAGTTTGTGTTATCTGTGCCCTACATAACAGTGACCTTTGAGTTCGCAGAATGGCCTGAAAATGGTTGTCTACAAGTCAGTTTCATCAAACAATCATGAATCTACAATAACCTGCCCTGGGCTTTGAAAAGTGGAGGCTTTTTCCTTTACAAACCATTGGTACTGCTTTCTCTTTCCTTTCCTAAAAGGATAAAATATTGAGTTTAGCCTTCAATACCAGAGGAAGGAGACCCTTGTTTTAATGGGATTTATTTGCAAAATCTTTCCTCTGTTCGGCGCCTAGGTGGAGTAATTTGCAGAAATGATGGCATATGAGTTAAGACAGTCAATCTTCTGACTCCAACTCTCCCGCCCCTCTGCCTCCAGCCCCATATTTAGTCTCTCAGAAGGCCTGTTCAAACGTGGCTCCATCTAAGCCTCACCATACTGTGGTTCTGCAGCCCCCGGACAAGGATGTAACTCCAGCTGGGACGCTCAGTGCTGGGGTCTTGAGTTTGAGCATTTTCCCAATGATGATACCTCAAAATCCTCTGAGATTTGAGATGAAATGTTGACTACTGCAGATCTTAAAGAAACAGAAAACGCCACTTTAAAACACCAAACACTGGATAGTAATATTAACTTTGAAAACTTAAATTCTATGAGCGCCAATTTCTACATGCATAAAATGAGGAAATACAACACCTACCTCACACAGGTGTTTTGCTTAGGGAATGTTGATTGAGTAAGTGAATCAGGGAACTAATTAATTTGCTGAGCATATGAGTCAGAGTTCTTGGTTGTTAGCAATAGAAACAATGTGATTAAGTTAAGCAGAAAGGGAGTCTATAAGCAAAATAACAGGAAGCTCACAGAATTGGCCAGCAGCAAAAGACAGGCCAGCCCCAGGTTGTGGGCTGCAACCAAGGCAGCACGATGACAGCCAAGGTTTTGCCACAGAAACATCCCTCAGGTGGTAGCTGCCAGCACCCTGCCCCCCAGACATGCCCTCTGTGGCTGGGCCTCAACCTGAGTCACCCCACTCACCTAGGGCAACTCTCCTATTGAAAGAAATGGAAAATGAGCCCACTCTGCATTTCTGGGTCTCCTCACTTCACCATCCAAGATTTGAAAAATCTTGCCTGAATCTAACTGTGAAGAAATTACTATAATTTTGAAATGGACTTTTCTTTCCCCGCAGGAGGAATTAGTTTCAAATATAGTTTTTACCTGCATCCCTGCTTTTGCCAAGGTCTTGGGTCCCTTAACAGATTAAAACTCAGATGGATAGGTGGATGGAGGAACAGATGGACAGACAGAGAAATAATGTAATTTTTTTTAAAGATTTATTTATTCATTTATACAAGCACTGGGTACAGTCAGAAGCACGGGAGGGTGAGAGAATTCACCAGAGCCAGAGCAGGGAGCAGAGCAGGCAGAAGGACCGAAGTACACTGCTGAGGGGAGCAGCCGGCACGGCAGGAGAGATCTGCGCGCCATGTGGGCCCCTCGCTGGTGGCAGGGGACCGAACCAGTGCTGCAGAGACTTCGCAGCCCAGCGCTCAACCGCTGCGCCACCAGGGGAGGCCCTAATGTAATTTTTTTTAATAACTGAAAGAAAATGTCCCCGCTACTGAATTGAGCAGGTGAGGATATTTAGACAATGACTTCTACTTTAAGCTGCTGAAACCAAGATTTGGAGGAAAAAATGTGATAGATTATACAGTTTTAATTTTCCTTTTCACGTCAGGATTTTATCGAGACAAATGTTTTCCGGCAATAAGCTCATGCAAAAGATTTCCATTTGGATTTATATGAAAGGTGTTACATGAGACAGCAGACAGTATCACCAGTTATGGTTTCACACACGCAAAAAGGCTTATATGAATAAACTACATGTGAAGTAGTTTCTGGAGACAAACCGTGTCTTAGAAATAGACAAACCGTGTCTTAGAAATGTTTCCGCCGGCCACACTAGAGATGGGACCGGTGCTTTGTCTCCTTTGGGTCCACCCCAGATGCAGCTTGCAGAGTCTGCAAACACACGGGGGCCCCCCAGTGGGTGTCTTCTATCATGTCAGAAGTGAGGTTTGGGGGCCTCCCCGGTGGCGCAGCAGTTGAGCGCTGGGTTGCGAAGCTGCCCGCAGCCTCTGTGGCGCTGGTTCGATCCCCGGCTGCTCCCCGGCCACCGGAGGAGGGTCCCACATGGCGCGCAGACCTCTCCTGCCGCCCGCTGCTCCCCTCAGCAGTGTACTTCGGTCCTTCTGCCTGCTCTGCTCCCCGCTCTGGCTCTGGTGAATTCTCTCACCCTCCCGCGCTTCTGACTGTACCCAGTGTATATATAAATAAATAAATAAATCTTACCAAAAAAAAAAAAAAAAAGAAGTGAGGTTTGGGCATGGCGTGCGCTCCCAGGAATGGACAAACATGTCTCTGAATGTGACCAGTCTCTGAACGTGTCCCACGGCCCTGCAGGCCCTCAGGGGGTCTGGCCTTAGACTGCAGGCCGGAGGGCCGTCTGGCATTTTGTTTTGGAAGGATTCAAACCTGCCCCGAAAACAGCCTGGTGTCCGCAGCTGGAGGAATATCTACAGATGGCAACACTTGCTTTTTCCCTTTTTCTGGAAGAAGCTCAGCCACTGTTCCAGCTCCACTACGGTCAGAGCGCCTCCATTACCTGGGAGGCAACCTTCCAGCAACGATGTTCCTCAGAAACTACATGGCATTAGAAGAGGAAAACCCTCACTTGTTGCATTTGACAGAGGAGAGCTGGAGAGGAGCCTGTAAACAGAAGGGAATCGAATGCTGATGAAAACGGCCAAAACGCTGGGCTCCTCACCGCCTTTCCAAAAGATCTGAAATGGGTTTTTTCCATTTTAGGAAGAAATCAAAATGAAGACAAAAATAAAATTAGGTTAGTAAGATGAAGTGTGGCGTCAAAGTGGTTTTCCAAAAATACATACCACAGGATTCTGCACCAGCTGGGCAAACTCTGCAAAACCAAGGCAGCTGCCTGTGCCTCTGTGCAGAGGGTCCGCTTAGGTTGAGGCAGTAGGCCCTGGCCCGGCTCAGGAGAGGAATAGCTGAGGCCTGGGTGACAGGACAGCATTTGCCTTTCTTGGGAAGGACCAGGCTTTCTCACACTCCTTTCCCATGGACTAAACTGCTTTCTTGGGGCTCTGTGCAACTCACCACACTCTTCTCCCCAGTGCTGCTCCTCCCCCCGCAACGTGGACTCTCTGAGGTCCCCCTGGGTTCCCAGAACACTCTTCACGTCTTTATTTAGTTCAGTAGAGTGATGGCTTTGGCTCTTATTGAAGGAAGAGCAGTCAAGCAAGTAGATAGGAGAGATAGTAACAACGAAGTTTGTATGCACCCCCTTTTTTGTGTGAGGACAGAGTTGGGGTTGGGGAGATAAAGGAAGAGGGACTTCTTACCTTGGAATTAGATTGTTCTTAAGAACGGACCTGAGGTAAAATTATTTTACTTATATCAGAGGACGTAGGTGGAGGGTGAATAGGGGTGGGCCACCCCTCTTCATCTTCCTATCAACCCCCCAACCCCACCCATGCTTACCCCACTTCCCTTAACTCTACCTAGTCCTTCCGCGGCAACAGGCCTAGTAACAGGCTCTGGTTCCAGCCACACTCACCATGGCCCTCCCCACCCCACAGAGCCCCACAGCCAGTCTAAGTCCTGTGCCCTTCAGGGCTGGTGTTTTTCATCTGGTGTGGGGGAAGGAGCAAGCTATGGGCGTGGGGAGTGAGGATGAGGGGCTTGCGACAGGTCCTGGCAGAAGTGAGTGCCAGCAAACCGAGAGGGAATTAGAATTCCTGGGTATATTTCAGGGAAACTCAGTCCTGGGAGCCAGCTAAATAGAAGACAGAAGGCAGCCAGAGGCTAGAAAATAAGAAATGAGATCTGCAAAGTTTGTCTTCAATTTGCTAGTAATAATGTCCCTGAGACTAACATCTGGATAACAGAGCTCTCTCTGTGCTCCTGCTTGCTCAAGAGGGTTCTCTCTCTTTCTCTCTCTCTCTCTCTCTCTCACACACACACACACACACACACAAACACACACACACACACCTTTCACACACACACAGAGAACATTTCACTCTTACACCAACTTGATACATAGACAATTATGATATCAATTTTTACAAATCTAGAAACCCTTCCCCAGAAAAAGCACTCCCAAAGTGAGGTTTGTGTTTTCTGCTACCACAAATTATGTTGATGATAAAATAACCCACAAACCTTAGTAATTTCAGATGCTAAAGAATTACTTAGAGAAAAAAAATGTATGAAGGAAAAAAAGATATACCTGTGTAAAAGCAATCCCAATTAAATCACCCAGTGGGAACTAATAACTGCGAAACTCAATGTGATAATGGAGATCATGAACAATGTCTGATTAATAAATTTCTCACAAGTTTTATTTGATTATTATAATCTAATAAGTTCTATATACTTATATTTTCTCACATTATGCACTTCATGGTGTCTTCTCAGAATATTCTTATATTCTTTAAGAGGTTAAAGTAATTGATTATTTCATCAGGCTCATGGAGTCAGAGTATTTCACAAGATGGGGTATAAAGCAAATATAAGGATATAATCTTTGCTCCAAATTGGCCCTGTATTTCAAATAAGAACAACAGTATTACATCAAGCAAATTGGTATCTTTATAATTTTGTTTTTGAAATTCCATGCCCAAGAGGGAGGCTCTCAGCACACACAAAAAAATGGGTGAGTGCCAACGGTGGTCAAGACTTAATTTATGTACACTGCCACCAGGTGGAGGTAGAGTGCCATAGGTGGTGAAGTCTGAAAGGTTAGGTGGAGCATTTGCTAAAATTATGGATTATGGTTCTAGTTCAAACTCTACAGATTCACAATCACAATTTTTTCTATTTCTTCTTATTAGAAACATTTACTGAAATAGCAAAATGCAAGGGATCCAAAAACTAACATTTTAAATTGTTCTTTAGAAGGGTTTTACAAATGAGAAGAAGCTGTACCTTTCCCTTCAACCTCTTCTTTTTTCTCACAAATACATTCAAAGAAAATTATTGACCCCTCTTTCTATAGATTTTATGTAAAATCCCCAACTCTGAATTGTATTTGACAAAACCTTCAAAGCTTAGTTTTGGGCATTGACCTTCTCTCTTACTCTCATCCAGAGTGAGAAAGAATGGGAAGAGAATTTGAATGATAGTGGGGCTGGGAGAAGGTGACAGAGATGACCAACCTCCTGATTTACCCAGTACTGTCCTGGATTCAGCACGGAAATTCCCAGACCCACCTGGGAAAATCTCCTTAGCCCCAAGAAAACCAAAAGAAAAATACAACTTCCCCTTTCAGACTCTCTAGCTCTGAAAAATGGTATCTCTGAAGCCATATCAAATTAGGGTCACAGAAAGCTGCTGCAGAGAAAAGTGACTTTACTGTCCTCTTTAAACTAGATCTGACACTTGGATTGGACCAAACCACTAAGAAGCCAACAAGAATGAGAATATGCTGTTTGAAAAGACTGATGAAGAGAACTTTTGCCTACTTTTACTTTGTGATCCCCCATCTGACCATCTTTACCTTCATCTGACCATTACTTCATTCTTCATTACCTCATCCTCTCTCCCCCTCTACAGAGGCCCCTCACCTGACTCCCTTCTTAGGACACGTTTTGGGTTTCTAAATCTGAACCTGTGCTCCCTGAAATGCTGTTCTCTCCCCTCCCCAAATTAAATGCCTTTCTGCTTTCTACTAACTGGTGTTCTCTTATTAAAGGTTAACAACTCCAGGGGTGTCACTTCTTCTCATGAGGGAAAAAGTAAAGCTAAAGCCTCATCCCCTGATGAACCCCACAAATCCCATATAGAGAAACCCTCCTTTAGTGTGAGTCTTTGCTGCTAGGTTAGGGATGTACTTTATATTTTACAGCATAGACAGTCTCTGTGTAACTGTGTGTGCAGGTGACGCTGTCCCATGCAGCAGGTGGGCCAGTCCTGGCAAGCCCACAGACAGGGCCTTTCAGAGAGAGGGCCATTCATCAACCTCTGAGGCTGAGGCCTGAGGCCTCCAACGAGGCTGCCCTGCTGCGTTGCAGGAAGACTATAAGGAAAGCAGCCCCAGCCACCGGAATAGGCTGCCTCTGGAGCAGACTGGAGGCTCCGGGAAGGATATATTTAGCTGGGCTCTGTTAATAGCTGACCCCTTGGATCTCCTCAGGAACGCAACAGGGAGGATTCTTGACAGTGAGTCAGGAATGAAATAACACGGACAGGCTTATAACTTGAAAAGAAGACTATCTTTAAGGAAATGACCTAAAAAAAAAGGATGACGCCACAGAGACTCGATAAAAATGTTAACGTTAGTTTGTGAATTGCTATCTGAGCTGTTCGTATTCATTATGTACATTTCCTGTATCCTTTCACATAATTGGTTCAATCGTAATTTAGCTTTCTTTAAGACAAGTGTTCTTTGTTCAAGTTGGTGTTCTCAGGCACACAACACTAAGAAATCCTGCTCGGCACACCTGTCACCTGCCAGCATCTACTCATGATGAAACCAACAGGTCGTGGTGATGTTCTTAAAAACCAAACCGAGAGCTGCTAAGAATTACCTCCAAACTCGCCTAACAATAAATCAAAGATGCTGATGGGGGAGCCATGTGACCGTGGGGTGGCAGAGCTAGCTTGCCCCAGGCCCTGGCGGGTGCAGACAACTAACAAAGGCGACACAAAGGCACAAACACTATTAGAACAACACATATATTTATTGAATCTGAGGCTGGAGAACTGAAGACAGCTGAGAAATATGGTCGTGTTCCAAACTTGACAATGAATAAGCAAGCTCTAATTTACAATTGCTCTAATTTACAATTGCACGGGTGTGAGACTGCCATATGTTATGTAAATAGCTGAAGGTCCCTTTAAGAAAAGAAATGGTGTGACCAGGAAGCCCTTTTGTCTTGCTGACAAGGCCTCCCTAGATCTTCAGAGAGTAAGTGAAGTCACCTGGATAGAGTTGCCAGATAAAACACAGGGCACCCAATTACATTTAAATTTCCAGAAAATAACAAAAACATTTAGTATAAGTATACCTGAAATATCGCCCAGGATATACTTTTACTAAAAGTACTATCTGTTGTTTATCTGAAATTCAAAGTTAACTGGAGGCCCTGTATTTGAAAAGCAGCCAGTAACATGATGAAGAAATGCTGGATTCCACAATAGCAGTTCCCATGAGCCCTCCAGAAAGCGTCAACGTTTTTCAGCTCATCTTGTTTCTGCAAGAGTGACGACCAGGCACTGAAAAATAGTTTATTGGCTGTGTTAGGACATATAATGTTCCTTTTCATTTTATTTTGTATGAGTGTGTGAGTCAGCAGCTGCTATTACAGCTGCTTTTTACTTTTTTTTGTAACATTTTTTATTGCAGTAACATTGCTTTAATGTTACTGCATTAAACCAAGGGTAGAGGTATGCACTTGGGGGGGGGGGTATAGGTATACACTTGCTCGGATGTGTGTTACCACACCCACCACCAAAGCACCAATAATCCTCCACCACAGTCCTTTGGCCCCTCCCCTCTCTACTTTCCACCTCTAAGTTCCCCCTCTGGGAGTCTCATTTCTGCCTTCAGATTTCTAAGGTTTGTTCTGGTGTAGTTGTTTCTGTTCCTTTATTTTGCTTCTTGCTATTCCACATACAAGTGAAATTATTTGGTATTTGTCTTTTTCCTTCATCCTTTGGTTACCATAATCCCCTCCAGTTTCATCCTTGTTGTCCCAAATGGCAAGAATGCATCTATTTCTTTTTTTTTTTTTTGCATCTATTTCTTATAGCTGAGTGGAGACAGCCAGCTTGCTGTACATATACACTACATCTTCTTCATCCACACATCTTTTTTTTTAATATTTTATTTTATATATTTTTTACATCACTTTTCATTTTTGCACAATGTATGCATTTTCATCTTGGTTATAGTCCCCATACAATTCCCACCCCCCCCATTCTGACTCTAATTTCTCCTCCCCTCCCCCCCCCCATAGTATGTCTCTGGTTTATAGTTGCTTGTTGATTTTGATTTTCACTTCATTATAATTAGTCTTTTTTCCCAGTCCCTTAACTAGGTTTTCTAAATTCCTGCTATGATCCCTTCCAGCTCCATCCATGTTGCTGCAAATTGCATGAGTTTATTTTTTTGATTGCTGAGTAATATTCCATTGTGGATATGTACCACATCTTCTTGATCCAGTCATCTATTTTTGGGTATTTGGGTTGTTTCCAAAGCTTAGTTATTGTAAATAGTGCGGCTATAAATATAAGGCTGCAGGTGCCCTTTTGAATTAATGATTCTGTGTCCTTTGGGTGAATACCTAGGAGCATTCTCTCATCTTTTGCTGAGCACCTAGGTTGTTTCCATAGCTTGGAATTGTAAATAGTTCTATCATGTTCCCTTTTAAATGGTAGAAGGCTGGCCTTTCCAAAGAGGCCAGCAAATTCTTGCAATTAAAGATACAGTCAAATGAAAATGAAGGGGAGTGGTGGGAGGGGAAGGATGTGATAAACCCAGAAAGGTGGAAAGAGCAGTGGGGTATACAGGAAATGCTGCAGCTGGTTTCTGGAAGGTGACGAGCAGGTGGGTGGAGGAGAGCTAACAGTTCTTCAAGCAAGCCAGAGAAGTGTGGGGGCTTAGGTTCAGAGAAGCCAGGAGTGCCAAAGCAAAGGGAGAGGGTTTGTTTGGAGGTGTGTATTTTGACAGTAGAAACTGAGTGTCCCTGTTCCTTGGGTGTCCTTGGGCAAGAAGCCCAGAGGATTGTTCTCTACGGAAACTGAATGTAGAGGCATGCTTCTTGGGAACTCCAGGTACAGCAGAGGACAGAAGCGATTCAGTGGGCTGATAACAGTAGGAGTAATTGGAAGTCTGCAAAGGGAGGGATTGGAGCCCAGAATCTTCCTCTGCTCTGAACACGAACTGAAGGCCTGACCCCATCCCCAGGCCAGGAGAAGACATTCCCCCCAGAAGAAGGGAAAGGCCTAAGAGCAGGCCCCCATGTGTCACCTGCCCATCGCCCCAATACACAAATATCATAGAGTTTTCACTTAACTTATTTATGCCATAATCTTGAATAAGACAGACAACTAAGTATCACAACCATTGGAGGAAATTTCCCAGACTCCCTCAAAAGCCCCTCCCATAGAAAGAGACCAAAATAAAAAGAAAAAAAGAAACAAGATAAATAGGTAACAATGTCAGATATAGGGGAAATTGTTTTTAAACTTCTCATGTTCTCAAATACATGAGAAAATATTATTTACTTTCCTCCTCAAAAGGAACAAAATAGGAATAAAATAAACAACTGAAGAACAAAATAATCTTGGAAATTTTAGGCATGATACCAAAATAAAACCTCAATAGAAGGCTTAGCATATAAAGAGAGGATCTCTTCTAAAATAGAACAAAAATGCAAAGATATGGAAGCTGTGACAGAAAACATAAAAGACAGAGAATCAATTCAGGAAGATCAACATTCACAAGACAGACATTTCAGAAAACAGGGAAGGAAACTATCGAAAAATGATATTGAAAAATTACAGAACTGAATGAAAGCTAAACTTTTTTGGGTGTGTACTGGGTGTTTATAAGTATTAATTGATTCAATCTTTCAATAACAACCCTGAGGGCCTCCCGTGGCGGTGCAGCGGTTGAGCGCTGGGCTGCAAAGCTGCCCGCGGCCTCTGCAGCGCCGGTTCGATCCCCGGCTGCTCCCCGGCCACTGGAGGAGGGTCCCACATGGCGCGCAGACCTCTCCTGCCGCCCGCTGCTCCCCTCAGCAGTGTACTTCGGTCCTTCTGCCTGCTCTGGTCCCCGCCCTGGCTCTGGTGAATTCTCTCACCCTCCCGCGCTTCTGACTGTACCCAGTGCTTGTATAAATAAATAAATAAATCTTAAAAAAAAAAAAAAAAAGGGCCTCCCCGGTGGCACAGCTGTTGAGCGCTGGGTTGCGAAGCTACCCGTAGCCTCTGCAGCCCGGTTCGATCCCCGGCTGCTCCCCGGCCACCAGAGGAGGGTCCCACATGGCACGCAGACCTCTCCTGCCGCCCGCTGCTCCCCTCAGCAGTGTACTTCGGTCCTTCTGCCTGTTCTGCTCTCCGTTCTGGCTCTGGTGAATTCTCTCACCCTCCCGCGATTCTGACTGTACCCAGTGCTTGTATAAATAAATAAAATAAATCTTAAAAAAAAAAAAACCCTGAGGTAATTATTATTATTATTATCTCCCTTTTTCAGATGAGAAAAATGAAGTTCAAAGGGATTAAGGAACATGCCAATGCCCTCTGGCCATTCGGGCCAGGACCAGGATTCAAACCTAGAGTCCAGATCCAGAGTTCAAGTTCTTAAATTCGATGTGTGTTAGTCTGAACTCTCTAAGAAACAGAACCAAAGGAAAGTTGATTTGTTGACCCTTCGTTGGGGAGTACAACCCCAGGAAAGCAGGAACGAGGGAAAGAGGGAAGAAGGCAGGGATAGAAGGAACAAAACAAAAGGATGTTCCCATTGGCCAGCGATTCATAACAAGTGCAGCTGAGTGTTTTTCAGCCTTGTAACAATCCAAGCAGGAGGAAGTAGATTGACCTCTTGGCTCCCATTTCTGTTGGTCAAATGTGCCCAGGAGAAGTCTAACCCTCCCTTTTCTTGGTTGTTCCATCTGGTCCTTCCAGGGGCCAGCAAGGAAGCCAGATCCCATGACAGCAGTGACAGCATAGCACCCAGGCAAGTGGGCACAGGTCAGTAGCACCCCCACTGGCTGGCATGTCTGCTGTCTAGAACCTTTGGAGGTGGAGCAAAGCAAGCATATGTCAGTGTTGAGAGGACTCACAGAAACTCAGGCCTCAGTGGGAACAAGGAATCCCTCCGTCAGGAGGTAAAAGACAGATGGCATGGGATAGGAGGTAGGGTCTAGTTGAGTCAAGCCTGTGAGTGGCAGGAAAGATCGGAGCAGCTGCCACTGAGGCCTGGCCAGCCAGCAGGTGGTGACAGAAAAGAACTCAACAGCCTTGAAGAACTTGGTACCAGTGCCAGGTGCCTTGTTCTTGAAGGGCCTTCAGTAAAAGGAGTCAGCAAGTGGGGGAGGCACATCGCTGGATACAACACACTCCTATGCTGACTCCACAGAACTGAATTCTGATGATAGCTTCATCAACACAGCAAAAACTTAGAGTGAGTTGGATCTCCCTGGTGGCGCAGGTGGTTGAGCACAGCGCTGTGAAGCTGTCCGCAGCGTCTGCAGTGCGGGTTCGATCCGGGCAGGCCACAGAGATACCCACATGGCATGGCAGGCCTCTCCTGTAGCGCCTCTGCTCCACTCAGCAGTGTATTTCAGTCAGTCTGCCTATTCTGTTCCCCACTCTGTCTCTGGTGAATCATCTCACCCTCCCACACATGAACTGTACCCCAGTTCATGAATAAATAAAACCTTTAGGAAAAAAAAAACTTAGAGTGAGTTGCCACCATGTGCCAGGCACTATTCTGAATGTTAGTTTTATACGATTTTTTAAGAAGATTTATATATTTATGCATACAAGAACGGGGGTACAGGCCAGAGGTGTGGGGGGTGAGAGGATCACTAGAGACAGAGTGGGGAGCAGAACAGGCAGACTGATTTAAATACACTGCTGAGGGGAGCAGTGGGCAAGTCAGGAGTGGTCTGCCACACCATGTGATATCTCCCTGGCCGTCCAGGGATAGAACTTGTGCTGCAGAGACTGAGGATAGCTTCAAAGTGCTGTGCTTAACCCCTTATGCCACCAGAAAGGGTTCTTATATGATTTATTTTAATCCTCACAGCAATGTTATGAGGTTCTTCATGATTTCACAGACAAAGACAGTGGCACAGAAAGGGATAGTAACTTAATCAGAGCTGGTCACCAATAGCTTTGAACCTGGGCCATCTGATGCTGGTGCCAATACACTTAACTATCAAATGTCCACCGTATAACAACCAAACAAAAGAAAAAGACCTCTCAAGATGTGCACACTTACAACAGCAGAAATAAAGAGATGATTCGAAAAGCTTCCAGGAGAAGAAATCACAGCAGAATGAGAATCAAAATGGTGTTAGTGTTCTCAACAATAATACCAACAGCCAGAAAACAGTGGAGCAACAACTTCAAAATATTAAAGAAAACACATTTTCCACCCAGAATGTTACAGCTGGTCAAAGTGTTGATCAAGTATGAAAACAGAATAAAGATATTTTCAGACATGCTTAGATTCAGAAAATTGACGCCCCTTTCTTAGAGAGCGACTGGAGGATCTGTGTTGGCAAGACGAAGAAGTTCACCA
The DNA here is from genome assembly GCF_014898055.3 of Talpa occidentalis. Lineage (NCBI taxonomy): Eukaryota > Metazoa > Chordata > Mammalia > Eulipotyphla > Talpidae > Talpa > Talpa occidentalis. The sequence goes on from NW_023601104.1 coordinate 24,601,022, forward strand.
AGAAAGAGGAAAACATAGCAGCCTGGGAACAGCAAATGCAACCCAGAAAAGCTGTTACGAGAAGATCCCAAGCTGACAATTGTAGCAGGACCTGAGAGCCAGCAACACCCAAGGGAGCAGGAAGAGGGGGTGCTTCGGGAGGAGCATCCAGGAAAAGAGTGGACCCAACAGGAAGAGTGAGAATATGGATGAGATGATGGAGCATCTGAAATGAAGACACATCAGGCAATTGTTAATTCAGTGAACAAATTTATATTGTCACAATGATGCAACTACTAATTATTGATATGATTAAAAGTATGATAAATTTTAGGGAAGAAGGGCTCCTTGGTGGCATAGGGGTTAAAAACACAGTGCTATGAAGCTCTCACCAGTGACTGCAGCACGAGTTCGATTCCCAGCAGGCCAGGGAATCCACATGGTGCAGCAGACCTCTCCTGACTCGCCCGCTGCTCCCCTCAGCAGTGTTTCAGTAGATCTGCCTGTTCTGTTGCCCGCTCTGTCTCTGGTGAGTCCTCACACACACCCCTTCCCGCACATCTGGCCTACACCCCAGTTCTTGTATGCATAAATAAATAAATCTTTTTTAAAACTTTAGGGAAGCGAATGAGGAAGGCGATTTGGAGATACTAAATCTTCATCTCCTATAACATTTATAACTCTGAAAATTAAAATATATGCACATTATTAAAGTTGTGAAGGTAACTACCCGAAAAAGCAGCTCAAATTTTAAAGCAGTTCCCGTTGCCAAGAGACTGACAGCTGGTATCAGGCTGTGCAGGGAACTACTGTTTTGTATTATAAATCTTTTTAGCACTATTTGCTTTCTTAATTATGTACATAATTAGATTTTTTTTAAACACATAAAATATTTTTAAGAGACAAGCCCATAAGGGGTTCATGTAATTATGAGCACAGACTCGCGAATCCCCCAAGTTGTTTTCATAATTCTTCTCCTTGGCCCTTGACCAACTCTTATGAATTCCCATACCTGTGTCTCCTATTTGCACTCCACTCCTGGCTGGTAACTTCTGGTTCCCTCTGACATCCACCATCCACACAAAATTCACTTGCTGTGATTGCCTTGGATATCATGCAAGTGACTCCAAAGTGTGACTTTAATCAAAAATTTTAAGAACTAATGTGTTGTAACTTTGACCAAATCACCTCACTTCTAGGAGTTTCCTAGTCTGGAAAGTGAGAGATTGAATCTAGATGATCTTTAATCTCCTTTTACCTCCAATGTCCTGTGATTTATATCCTGATTATAAGACTGAGTTGGTAGAGGTGTATAAAAAAAAATCACCATTGAAGTGATGTCATCTAGCCTATGAGCAAGGAAAGTAATTCTTTGAAGATCCATATTGGGTTCCATTCGCTTTAAAAAGAAATTTGAAACTCTACATCTAAACCTAAAGAATCAATTATCCAAGCCTGTGTCGAGCTAGTAGAAAACTTACATGGCGAACAGTGTTCCAAAGCCATTGAATTAGTCAGCCTTGATCACACTTCTCTTATGAAAGAGATATTCAAATCCAGATATAATAACAGCTCAGGTGGCCTCTTAACGCTGGAGGGAGTTTGGCTTTAAATCTCTTAACCTCTTAGGAGAGATAAAATGTAGTTGAAAACAGATAAAGGTAGGGCCTCCCCTGGTGGCGCAGCAGTTGAGCGCTGGGCTGCAAAGCTGCCTGCAGCCTCTGCAGCGCTGGCTATATCCCCGGCCACCAGCAAGGGTCCCACATGGCGTGACAGACCTCTCCTGCTGCCTGCTGCTCCCCTCAGCAGTGTATTTTGTCAGTCTGCCTGTTCTGTTCCCCGCTCTGGCTCTGGTGAATTCTCTCACCCTCCCGCGCTTCTGACTGTACCCAGTGCTTATATAAATAAATAAAATAAGTATTTTTTTTAAAAAAAGAAAACAGATAAAGGTAGAGTCTTCCATTAAGAAAGATGTGCCCAAATGACAAAGGAGTGAAATAAGAGCTGAAAAACTTACAGACCTTCTTAGGGAAGGGGAAGTGATCTTATTGTTACAAGCAAGGCTTTTTTTTTTTTTTTCTTTATCTCAAGGTATAGAGTAGCAAACTATGTGAACTAATCCACTTGCCAAGTGTGTCTTAGAGCCAAAAGAGAAATAATGACATGCATTTATAATTACCTACAGGGACAGGGACAATATAAACACCAGATTGAAATACCTTCTAGAGTTAGGGAGGAAATCTTGTTAGGTATATAAGCTACCAGAACCATGATGTCTTAAAGTAAATTGGACTTGATGGAGCTTCTAATTGTGTCCCAGTGAAATGCGCTGAGATCCCGGGATGTCGGTCCTTTTTATTATTAATAATTCTTAAGTCTTTCACAAATTTAAGAAATTAAGCAAATATGGTGTATCTTCAAGTAGACACACACACACACACACACTGAGAGGCAGAAAGAAACAAAATACCAAAAGAAAAGGGCAGAAATGAAATTTGAAAATCCTAAAGAAGAAATCCAGGATCTTCAGGCCTTTTCTAAAATTGAGCTGAATTTTTTTTAAAGATTTATTTTATTTATACAAGAACTGGGGTACACGGGAGGGTGAGAGGATTCACCAGAGACAGAGCGGGGAACAGAACAGGCAGATGACCGAAAAACGCTGCAGAGGGGAGCAGCAGGTGAGACAGGAGAGGTCTGCGTGCCATGTGGGACCCTCGCCTGGGGGCCGGGGATCGAACCAGTACTGCAGAGGCTGCGGGCAGCTTCACAGCGCCGCACTCAACCGCCTGCGCCACCAGGGGAGGCCCCATGAGTGAAATTTTTAAAAGCTAGATAACTCCATCCTGATAAATGCCCCTTTCTCTTGTTAGGGCATTAGTTCCTAAACCGGAGCACACGTAAGTAACATAACAAAGGTGTTCCTTGGGGACGAAAAGCCATCAACCATGTGTGTATTCAGTACACAGTTATTGAACTAACAGGAAATCTTGACTGAAACTCCCAAATGTGCCAAGTAAGTCCATCATTTCATAAAATTTCATAACAGCCTGTGAAGCATGAACTGGTAGTGGCCACCTGTCACAGATAAAGAAATTGTGCAGGAAGTTTCGGGAACACGCCCAGATCTCAGTTAGTGAACTCACGTGCTGAACTGGGGTGTCACTGGCTGGCCCGTCGGCTGTAGTGGGAGGGGTGGACCATCGCTGTCCGGAACTAGACCTGATCAGCTGAGAGGAGACAGAAACAATCATGAGAAATAGGCAGGCACTTACAGTCATGTCATCGAGTCATAAAGACTACTTGGTGTTAGCCGTGATTTTCAAGATTTCTACACACCAGTTGTCACGGGCATTGGCAGATCAGGTGCCAGCTACACACCATTATAGCTGCCTTTCCTAGAATGGTAATCTAAGCTCCTTCTCCTCTCCCACACAGGAAAAAGAGCCCAGCATGGTGTAACAAAAGAGCTTTTATATTCCAGGCCCCCCCCCCCCCCCCCCCCCCCCCCCCCCCCCGTGAAGATTTACCTATCTGGCTCCCTGTGGAGTTTCAAGGGGGTTAAGTGAGTGACCTAAGTCCAGGTGGGAAATTGCAGCCAGATTCCTATGAAGGAGACCCCATGAAAAATGTCCTGTTGAAGAGAACTGCCTACTGATTTTCCAAATTAAGTAATAAGAGAAGCAGAATCAAGAAGTTCCTTCATCTGGACCTACAGCCCTGTACGCCTGTCAAAGTAGCTGTGAATGTCTACCCGAGGCTGGGCTTCTGTTTGTCTGATGTGTCTCTGATGGAGAGTGGGGGGACAGGAGAAGTCCATGAAGTTCCCCACAAGCCCAAAAATGTCTTTGCAGTCTTTAAAAATCATGCTGATTTTCTCTTCTTCACCATACTCCATCAGTCCTTGATTTAATGTAAAAATTCCCTCCTGAAATATTCAGTAAATCTGACGCTCTGGAAAGAGACCCCAATATTATCTAAAAGCTTCATAAATCCCAGAGCAGACCTGCAACTGGTACCCCACGTGTATTTGTTACTCAAATGAGAAGCAGAGGTGGAGAGCACGCGATATAGGGAGTGAGTCTGTGTCTCACACCCCCATGGAGTCTGAGAGCTGAGCATGTCCCACAACAACCAACCAATGCAAGAAAGAGGAGAAGGAGGGAGACAGACAGGTGGGGAGGGAGAGAGGGAAGGAGGGAGGGAGGGGTGGTCACCACTTGGGGAACACCGGCTTCTAGGAGGCCCAGCCATGTCCTTATGAACCATCTTCCCTGCAGAATGTGAGCCATTTTCTGACACCCAAGACAAAAACCAAACACGTGCACTCAAGCAGACTTTCAGAACAGACCCCTGAGATACCAAAGGACAAATCCAGCAGGAATAATTAATCACCTGGGAAAACAGACCCTGAACCCAAGAGACAAAGCAACTGACAAGAGGGGAATTCTATATGGAAAACTATTAGACATGGGTGTTAAACATCCCCACCGTGTGTGACAGGAGAATAAATCATGCTGCCGACAGCAATTTGCAGGGAAGGGAAGGTTAAGGAGAACAGAACGGGAGAGACAAAAACCCAGACAGGCCTCGCAGGTAGAAATGAGACCTCATATCAGCAGGCCAGCACCCAGGCGACCTAGAGAGAGGCCGCCCTACAGGCAGTTATGGTGACCCCAGCTCAAAAACCAAATCATGAGCAGTCTTATGAAGAGAGACACCTCTTCTCACAGAGCGCTGGTGGGTGTCAGGCCTAGTGGTTTGTGAGGAGGAGAAGTGTGACCGTTCAAAGTCAAGGATATGACAGCCAAATAATTGCATGCCATTTTTTACCCTGATACAGAATAATATTTGCATTTTTGTGTGCTTCAAACAGGAAGGATGTGGCATTTGTGCTTTGTGGGTATTTTCAAAGTTAAATAAGAATCAATCTATACAATTACGAAAGGACTTGTAATGTGTTCTGAACTAGAGATCAATGTGGATTTTTAGAGTCTAAACATCTGGGTCAGTTTATTTGAAATGTTCAGATTAGGTGATTCCATCCACAGAGACAGAAAGTAGATTAGTGGTTACCAAGGGTTGGAAAAAAAGTAGGAGGAAATGGGAATGACTTCTAATAGGGTTTCTTTGTGGGGCACTATACTTTTTCTAAAATGGATTTTTGGTGAGGGGTACCCCTCCATGAACATCAAACAGGACACGATGGTGAGTGGCACTATATGTGAATTATATCTCAATAAAGCTATGAAAGCAAAACCAAAAACCCTGGGTCAGTGTCTAAACTCTGCCACCTTCTAGTTAAATGCCTTTGAGGAGGTTCCTTACCCTTGTATGTTTCCTCATATATAAGATGACATGAGAGCACCACCTGTCATGAAAGTGAGCAGCGTTCCCAGAGGGACGTGTGTGAGAGGGCCTCGCACAAAGTCCTGCACGGGTAGAGATGCAATCACTCTCAGCTACCTGTCCTTTGTCCCAGCATGACCAGTAAAGAAAGTCATTTGAAAGGTGAGCTTTAGGATTAGATTTTGGGGTTTTCAGTAGAGGCCCCACAGGCCTCCAGAGAACCTCAAAAACAGTCTCCAGGTCTCTGGCTCTTTCCGCCAAAAGGCCACCTAGAATGGCACGGTCACCAGAGATTTGGCTGCCCCAGCCTGCCAAGAACATTGTTTCTTTGCTTTTGGACTGAAATTACATGAAGTCAGAATGGTTATTTGCCAATCAAAAATTCAGTTTGGCAATTATAAAAGTGGTTAATTAACTCATTATGATTTGTTAAATGCTGTTCATTTGGGAGTTATAACTTTCATAACAAGGGGCCCATGGAGTGAAGGAATAGAAGGGGCCTTGGAGGGTAAGACCTGACCACTGGGCCATGACCTCCAGGCTCCTTCGAGCTCTTGGTTCAGTTTGAGTTTTGCAGGATGGGTGTTTGCCGGGAGCAGGGAAGAAAGGCAGAATTGGTGGCCAGAATGGTGGTACCAATGACAGCTTGGAGCACAAGGAGTCTGGAGTGTGGGGAAGAGAAAAAAGCTCTAGGACTTTTCTCTGGCTCCTTCTCAACCACTAAGTCCTAATTTTTGGCTGCAGGACCCAGGACATTTTGAAAGCCACTCCAAGGTAACCCTGTCATATTAAAAAAAAAAAAAAAATCCACTCCTTCCTGTCACTAAGGTTGCCTTTTATTTGGAGGCACAGTTGAAGTCAAAGCCATAGTGCCAATCACTATTATTATAGGACAACCAGGCTTGACGTGGCTTGTTCTGCCCCCTATATCAACCCTTACAAAGCATTTGAGTCTATGGTGGCAACTGCCAGGCTCAGCAGCACTTATTTGCAGGGCAGAAGAGGAGCCGCCTGGGGACATTGGTTCCAGGTGGAGATGATCCTGTTCAAGGCGGCCAATGCCTGCGTCAGCAATGCACACAGCATGTGGGAGGCCGCCCCTTCTTAGACCGAGGAGCTGTCCCTTTGTCTGTGTCAGCAAACAGAAAAAGACTCCTGTCTACAGACGTTCAAAGCAAGAAAGGGGCTGACAGCTGTCTTCCGGGAGGCTTTTCAGCCCAGCAGCGACTATTCACTTAGAGTCTGAATGTGGCCCATGGTCTGACCTCTGGTTAGGGTAGACACAAAGAGAATGGTTCGTTACAACCAGGTGATTGGTGCAGGAAGCCATTCTCTCAGGATGGATCTGGGAGGGAAGCCCACTGGCTGTGGAAAGGTATTTTGTGAACCTGGATCAGGACAGAGAGGAGCTGGGCAAGTGAAAGGCAGCCATTGTCAAGACTGCCTGGGACAGCCGTCCCCGCAGGAGGAGTAGTTGATGGTGAGTTAAAATGCCTGGCAGCACCACCAGCCAGGACAATCTCACACAGACATTGCCCACCTTTGTCTTGTGGCCTCTACTTTTTCTTAGTTTCTATGGTGACCACGCCCTCGTGGTGGGTTGACATCTCTTGTCGTTAAATGCGTTAAAATATTCAATCAAAGTAGTCAAAGCTCAGAGACTTGGGAGCAAGCTGTCTCTCTCAGATTCTGCCCATACCTTCTGGGATCTAGTTGGACCCTCAAAAGATCATTTATCTCCCTTTTCTTTGATGGAGGCCTCACTGCAACCTCATAGAAGACTAATATCGACTGCCAAGCATGATGCTGTACACCCAGCATGTACCACCTCATCTGATCCTCATAAAAGCTCATGAGGCAGGGCCTCCCCGGTGGTGCAGCGGTTGAGCGCTGGGTTGCGAAGCTGCCCGCGGCCTCTGCGGCGACAGTTTGATCCCCGGCTGCTCCCCGGCCACCGGAGGAGGGTCCCTCATGGCGCGCAGACCTCTCCTGCCACCCGCTGCTCCCCTCAGCAGTGTACTTCGGTCCTTCTGCCTGCTCTGCTCCCCACTCTGGCTCTGGTGAATTCTCTCACCCTCCCGCGCTTCTGACTGTACCCAGTGCATGTATAAACAAAACAAACAAACAAACAAATAAATAAATAAAACATGCCTCTATTAAAAAAAAAAAAAAAACAAGCTCATGAGGCAGGGCTTCCCCGGTGGCACAGCAGTTGAGCACTGGGTTGCGAAGGTGCCCGCAGCCTCTGCAGCACCGGTTCGATCCCCGGCTGCTCCCCGGCCACCAGAGGAGGGTCCCACATGGCACGCAGACCTCTCCTGCCGCCCGCTGCTCCCCTCAGCAGTGTACTTCGGTCCTTCTGCCTGCTCTGCTCCCCGCTCTGGCTCTGGTGAATTCTCTCACCCTCCCGCACTTCTGACTGTACCCAGTGCATGTATAAATAAACAAAACAAACAAATAAATTAAAAAAAAATACATGCCTCTTTAAAAAAAAAAAAAAAAGTTCATGAGGTAGTTTCTCTTACTATCCCAAATTACAAACAAGTAACCTGTGGCATCGAAAGGTTAAGAAATTTGCCAAAGAACTTGAAGCTCTTAAACAGAAGTGGCAATATTCAAACCCATGCAGTCTAGTTCCTAAAGCAGCACCCTTAATCTAGTGTGTCACAAATACCAATAATTGTCACTGCTTGAAAGATATTCACCAAAGAAAAGAAAATGAACTGGATCCCAGAGATAACAGATGGAGTTTGTTGTATATTGAAGGTTCTTGTTGACTAAAGGAAAATTGTTGAGCCTGGCTCTGTGAACTAGTAGAATGTGAACTGCTGACCTGAAGCGGGAGGGAGAGACAGCTAAGCCCCTTGCTCTGGGAATCCTCCCTCCTGCTGGATTCTCTAGAGTCACACCTTTGACTTGCTGTGTTGTTCATTTGGTCGCTGTCTTGAGCACATTCTAAAAACTAAACATTGGGGACACTACAGACACGAGCTGCTGCCCCTGAGGACTCACAAATATGATGAGGGATCACTGTTTGCCCCCACCTGTATTGTCTATTTAATCCTCAGATCCATCCTGTGAAGTAAATAGGGTGGGAACTGATATGCCCACTTTATAATTGGGAATACTGAGGCCTGAGTAGCTAATTGCTCTGCCCCCATGCTGCCAGTAATTAGAATTCCATTGGACTTCCAGAGGAAACTCTGTTTTCAGTATTCTGTATATAAAGTACATTTTCCATACATAAAGTACACTTCCATGGCCAGTCTGTAGGAGGCTCTTACTAATCATCAATGAAATGAGAAAAAAATATTCTGGAGTTATGTCCTTTGTACTTTTTGGTATTAAAATATCCTGTTATAAATAATGGCAGTTTTTTTTTTTTTCTTTTTAAAGCACACAGCAAAACAAAATACTGAAATTCTGTTGGTTCACAAACCTGTTTGCTGAGCTTCGAACCACCGCCCTAAAATACATGATCCCTGCGAGAGACAGAAAGTCTACCTCGTCATCCAGGGGAAAGAAGAACCTCTCTCACCATTTGCAGTGCCTCAGGTGCCTGAGACAACGGCCTTGACCAAGAGGATGGGGACATTTTGAGGAACCCTGAATTGAGAAAAATAAGGAGCAGAGATGTGCTGAGATCCCTCTACTCTCATTTACACCAGACACATGACTCTCCAGAGCCATGGCAACTACCCAAAAATGATAAGGCTGATTAATTCTGCAAGTGCATTATTCACATGTCACCAAATATTGACTCTTATCAACCCCCCTCTCCCCAGCCATCTGCCCTGTGTGTCAAATCAAAATAAATCAACAAACAAAAAGTGGCAGGCAGAGGCCTCCCCAGGAATGCTGCAGCCAATTGCACAGTTCCCAGTGCTGGGCTTATTCTGAGAGGCAACCCCATTTCACCAACTCCCTTCTTCCCCGTGACCAGGAGTGTACACACACACACACACACACACACACAGTCGCACACACAGACAGACACAGGTTTTAGACGATGTTGGTGTGGTATGTGAGGGGAAAAGCGTTGGGCAGCTGGCATGAAGAAAGACTTAAAGGGTCCTGAGAAGTGACAATAATAATGGACCATTTATTCAGCTCTTATTATGTACCACACATATATTTAATCCTTACCACAACTCTGACATATAGAAACTATATTATTTCCTGTTTTATAGATGAAAAACAATAGATCATTTTAATCAACTTACCCAAAGCCAAACACCTAGCAATTCATGATTTGAATTCAAAATGAATGCTTTTAATCCCCACACAAGCCAACTCACCTGTCCTGCCCCCAGGCATGTTTTACCAGGTCTCCGTGCCTCCATCGCTACCTCACAATACTAGGATATTTACGGCACCCAGTTTATAGGGCTTTTGTGAGAATCAATGAGCTGATACATGTAATGTGCTTACAATAATCCCAGCACATAACAAGGGCTCCATATGTATTGACTATTATTGCTGATGTTGTGATTTTTATTACCCAATATTGCCTTCCGTAACAGAATGGCGTATGACAGTGCAGATTTTACCAGCAAAGAGGATGGTACAATATTTGGGTGTGTGAACATTCTTGGGGATCTATTGCCAACAGAACTACATTTCTATTTCCAAGAAGAAGACCGGTCATTTTTCTCTACATCTGCCCACACCAGGTACATTTTTATGCCTTACAGATTTCTGAGCATCTTGTTCTCACTTCTGTCTATCTCTTCTCTTCTGACAGCTCTCCAGAGAAGCCACTCACCCCATCTTCCTTAACACTCTCTCCCTGCTTAACAGTCCGGGCTGTGTGCAGTGGTTAGAAAAATCACATCAACGGCTTGGTGGTGCTGTGTGCCACACACACCCGCAGAAACTTCCAGCAAGGCATAGAGGGAGGTCAGTGCGCTGCTCCAGTCTGCTCATTTTTAAAAGCAATTTCCAGCATTTTCCCCTCCACTGCTTCCCATCAAACTACGGGAAACCACAACAATTAATTGACTGTAACATTCCGAACAGCTGCTCCCCATCTCCAGGAGGGGCTAGTGGTGCCCACTAGTAACTTTAAATTTAGTCTCATATTTTGTAACTTGGAATATATAACCAACAACCCCTGTGATCGTGAGTTATTTTGATGAGTTTTCTTCTCCATCGTGTGAAGCGGACGACTAAAGTCCCCGTCACCAGCTCGAGTATGTCACCCATATGCTTCTTTCCCACATGACCTTCCTCAGCCACTGACTGCACTTTCAAGTAGAGCCCGAGGCCAGCGCCCAGATGCTTGCTCTTCTTCTCAAGTGCACGCTGTGCGTGGTGCATCTCTGGTTGTGCTTCTTGCTTCTTAGAGGGGCGCATTTAAATGTGCCAAATGGAAGGGAAGAATCACAGAATGGGTGATAGGATGTTAAAATGCAACATTTCTACTAGTCACCAAGATAGAACAGATGTGAGAAGAAAAACCAAAATGTAGGTTAAAAAAAAATAGCCTAAGTTCCTGTGCTGGCTTGTTCTAACGTTAACTTGCTCGTACTGGGCACTACATTTCCCAGCAGCACCTTTGCAGAATGCTCTGGCTTTGACTTTATCAAATGAGTATTGTGTGGGATTTGGGAGGTGGACGTAAAGAAGTGGCTCTTTCCTGCTGGTGGCTTCTGTGGGTTAAAGAGGACAGCAGAGAGGTGCCAGTGGGTGCCACTTGTTCTCACTTTTCCTGACAATGCATCCAGCTCCCCTTCCCAGCTGCTGGCCCCACAGAGCAGCAGCGGCACAGGTCTCCCACGGACACTGCTGTGAACTCCCAGGTAGCAGGCCTGAGGCACAAACTCCCACAGAGTCTCCACTTCTCCTTCATGTCCTGCTCGGGCAGTAGGAAGAGCAGGGGGTCCAGTTGTCCCCGAGGACTGACCAGCCATCCCAGCCAAGCCTCCAGTTGCAGGCATATGCTGGTCACCTCGTATCATAGCCAGTTTTATTAAAAGGCATAGAAACAACAACAATGCATTTTGTAATGGGCTAGTCATAGGTAATAATGGCCATTGGCTTAGCACCCCCACGCTCCGCTGCACCGCATTGCTCTTTCCCTCCCACCGTGACGGCTCTGCAGCATCACCTCACCTCTGTCTGCATCCTTGACCTCCCACTCACTTGATGTCCAACAGGAAAATCTGAAGTTACTTGCAAAGCACTAAAGGTGGGGTCAAGATGGAGGGTGCATTGCTTCTCCTCTCAAAAGAGCCGTTTCAGGGCCTCCCCGGTGGCGCAGAGGTTGAGCGCTGGGCTATGAAGCTGCCCACAGCCTCTGCAGCGCCGGTTCGATCCCCTGCCACTGGGCGAGGGTCCCACATGGCGCGCAGACCTCTCCTGCCGCCCGCTGCTCTCCTCAGCAGTGTGTTTCATCAGTCTGTCTGTTCTGTTCCCTGCTCTCTCTCTGGTAAATTCTCTCACCCTCCCACGCTTCTCTCTGTACCCAGTGCTTGTATAAATAAATAAATGATCTTTAAAAAAAAAAAATTGCTGATTCACTTGCTGTCTGTTTGCAGACAGGACAGCCGCATCCCCACCCTGATTCTGACATGTTTCCTACCTCGCAACTATAGGTGTGGGCAACTGTGTCCTAAGACACTGCTCCAGCTAGTCCAGGCCTCAGAACCCTTTCTTCCAACTCATTCTTATTTATCCAGTTCACTGAGGCACTCAGAATTTCCCTCCCTCCATAACGTCAGGGGGCACCGGTCCTCTGCCTCTCTCAAACTGTATGGCCAAGTCCCTTATGGGGTAGGGTGGGAAGCAGAAAGGCAAAATTTCCAAATTCTCACTCTCTTTTTCTCTAAGAAGGGCACTGCCAGATTTCTCTCCCCACTGGAAACAAACCTATTTGTTATTTTGAGCTGTGACTGAGATGACACTTATGACATATGGCAAAGCAGAATTATCTTTAGGAGCAGAAAGATGAAGATATACTGTGTGTCTGATAAGATAAAAGGGGCAGCAGATAAAAACATTTATAAAGGGAGATGATGGCTACCCAGAGCAAGGAAACTCACCCATGAAATATGAAGAAATGAAAAATAATCTAAGCCAAATTTTGTGACAGACCTACCAGCCTTCTTCCTACAAGAAGATTTGGCAACAGGAGCAGGAATGGGAAGGGATATTGGGCATTGGTTTGGGGGTGACTGCGTGACCTTGGATAGCAGTTTCCCCTGTTTAAATCAAAAAGGGGACAGCCTCGTTTACCTCTCAGAGTCATGGTGATGCTTAAGTGGGTTCATGTGAGTTGAAATGTTGTTTGAGCTGGAAAGCATCATATATTTAAAGAACAGGTTTTAAAACTGCAGCATACAGAGTGTTCCTTGGGAGAGCTGTTAAAAATCCAGATTCTTGGCCCTAACTCCAGAAATACAGATTCAGCAGGTTTCGGTGGGGGTCCCGGAATGTGAATTTTACAGAAGCACTACAGATGAACTGAAACAGGAAGTCTCAGCAACCCTATGAGGTAAATACTGTTATGATCCATTTTATAGGAGGAAACTGAGGCACAGTAAAGTCAGAAAACTTGCCCAAGATCACCCAGTCACTTAGTGACAGAGTTATCGAACTCGAGATGTCTGACTCAGAAATAATAAGTGAGGTGATCTGGGTCTCCCTGTCCCCTGCCCCCCCACCTTAGGTAGAGAGCAGTGCTGCCACCCACTTCTAGAAGCTTTCAGCAATCTCGGAGTTGTATCTCTGAATCCTTTGAGCTTCAAGCAAACAAATACGCTTGACATGGGAGTAAACAGACACACTGACTAACAGAGACAGAGACAAGAGAGGGAGAGAAGAGCCAGATGACATATTATAATTTACATCAAATTTGTGCTTCTCTACATCACTCTGAAGAGTCCCTGGGATAAGAAACACCTAAAATATGCCAGCGCCAAGGTGATTAAAATGCATTCTGTGCTGTCAACGTACAGAGAGGAGAGGAAGCTGCAACTGGGGTGTCAAGTTCTTGGAAAATAATAAAAAATGAGCGAGTAGGGTTACAAAACCCAGCCCAGTCGAATGTTGGCGCTGGAGCTACATCCTCTGGGAGTTATCTTGCCTAACCTCGCCATTCCACAGACTGTAAGCAGAGTCTTGCTGAGGGGAAGTGCCAAGGCCAGTCAGCAGGGCCTGACCCAACCTCACACCCTGCCCTGCAAAGCTCGAAAGAAAAGGAATCGGCCTTGGCATGGCATTCCTCCTGACCCCTTTCACTCACACAAGGTCTTCTTTTGAACAGTGGCTGAAAGAATAAGAGAGGTGAGGAGGAGCTGGCTCAGGAAATGGGGAGAGTTAAAACAGCAATTAAGTTATTGAGAAGTCCCTGGTCTCCTGTTCATTCACAGGATCAGAAAGAGAGGACAAGTGACTGAGGTGGGCAGGCCCCAAGGCAGGCCCCCAGGAGGAGTCAGGAAGGGTGGGCGCATCAACTCACCCCTCCTCACATCCCCATTCTTCTACCCAGGGGCTTTACTAGAAAACCGATACCTTGGATACCTTGGAGACACGGGCTGCGGGGGCAGGAAGCGGGGTTTGGGGCAGGTGAAACCCTCACCGGCACGCTTGGCCATGGCTCAGTCCGGCTGTACCTGCCCATCCAATTTTATTTTCTGCCAGTGCCCTGATGACTGCACACGGGGCTGCAGGGAGTGCAGGCGTTCCACCAAGCCAGGGGGGAGGAACCGCGTCTACCTGAGAGACCAGCCCAGGGGAAGTCTTTGGCAGTGGAAGAGGAAGAATTCCCAGGGGACCAGTGAATTGGCAGGGGGTGGTGGGGGGGGAGGGGTTGGGGGGTGCGGGGAGAGCTCTAGGGAACCAACCTGAGACTGGAGGGAAAGAGCCACATGCCCCTAGTCAAGGAACACCCCAGGCCTCCTGTATCTCTCCCACCCACCGCTATCACCCCCTCTCTCCCACACATGACACCCCACGCCCGGTGATGTGAACACAGAGAGGGCATGGCCCAGCCCCCAGCTTCTGAGCCCCAACCCTCCAGCAACCAACCCCAGGGGGCCCAGCTCTGGAGCAGCCTTAGGCCTGGGCATGACAGCAGCATGTGGCAGGATCCCAATGTGTGGTCCTCTCTCGGAGCAGAAGTTGTGGCCAGGGCTACTGTCAAGGACTGAGGAAGCCCTGACACTCTCACCAGAGAGAAGAGGGGAAGGGAGGAGGGGAGGATGAGGGTGGGGTGGGCAGGGGGTGGGAGGAGAAGGTTCTGGGAGCCAAAAGAAAAAAGTGAGAAATAACAAGACATGTGAACTTGCTTTCTACGCAAGCTGGTAACACAGCGGTGGGATTGGAGTAATGGACACTCGCTGGCGTTGGCTTTAACTTTGTTTAAGCTAATTGGCAATAAAGTGAAAGAGAAGATGCTCGAGGTATTAGCCATGAAAATAATCCTTCGGGTAATCCACTATGCATCAGGCTTATCAGATCGTCATTTTCTTTTCTTTTCTTTTTTTAAAATAAAGATTTATTTATTTATTTATACAAGAACTAGGGTACAGGCCAGATACGTGGGAGAGTGAGAGGATTCACCAGAGACAGAGCTGGGAACAGAACAGGCAGACTGGCAAAATACACTGCTGAGGGGAGCAGTGGGTGAGACAGGAGAGGTCTGCTGCTCCATGTGGGACCCTCGCCAGCCAGCCGAGATCGAACCGGCGCTGCAGAGGCTGTGGGCAGTTTCACAGGGTGGCGCTCAACCGCCTGCACCACCAGGGGAGGCCCTGATTGTCATTTTCTGATCAAACACAGATGGGTGGAGACACTAGAAAGAACGCTCACCCTGCCAACCCTAGTAAGTCCCAAAGAACCTCCCAAATGCCCCTTTTTTCTGTTTATCTTGGTAATGAAGTCTCTGTGCCTTTGACCTGCCAGTCCAGTCATTTCTCCTATCTCTGGCAAAAGCCTAGCTGAGGGGAAAGAGAATATTTTTCTTCATCAAATGAGTATCAAAAGATCTATGCAGAGGTTTAGAATATATATTTTAATGACTTGACTCTTTAGAAGCTTCACTTAGCAGAAAGCCTATGGGTATGATGTGAATGTTAGGGAACAGTTTGGGTTTATTCAACACATCTTTTGTTTTTTTCACTTTAAGACTTGGCTACAGGAACCCTTGAACTCTCTCCCTTTTTCTACATGGACAATGGACAGGAGGAACTGGAACAATAAGATTCGATCAGTTTCTTCAGGATCTCCAGGCATAGGGTTTTGAAAGACTGAGGTTAGAATCTTTTCTCTGTTTCTTTTCTCTGTTTCTCTTATTATTAATTTCTGCTGCAGGTTTTCAAGCATGTGAAAAAGAGGTTATTATAGCATCTCTCTCACAGAGATCGTACAAGGATTATAAAAAACGACAACAAAACATTTAATGCAGAACCTGGCTCAGTAAATGTTAGGTTTTCTTTCCTATATAAGCCAAAGAAATATCTCAATTTTCTATTTAATTTTACCTTTGTAGACATGGTGTCTAAACAATCCAAATGTCACAGGGGCAGCTCTAACCAAGAACACAGAGCCTCTCTGAATAAAATGAAGCTAACTTGGTGCTATACATTTGTTACTTCAAGGAACAGTAGGCTAAAAGATTACTGTATTTGCCTCCTAGGGCTGCCACGACAATTTACCACACACTGGGAGGTTTTAAAAAACAAAATTCATTCTTTCATAATCATGGAAGCTAGGATTTTGAAGTCCAGGTGTCCACAGGGCTGGTCGTACAGGAGGCTCTGAGGGAGAACATACTCCATGCCTCTCCCGGCTTCTGGGGGCAGCTGGCAATCCCGGCATTCGTTGTCTGTGGCTGTCCACCATCTGTGTCTCCATCTCTGTGTGGCCTTTTCCTCTGTGGCAGTGTGTAGAATTTCCCTCTTCATTCTCTTACAAGGACACTGCCCTAAGTCCATCCAGGATGATCTCATCTTGAAATTCTTTTTTTTTCTCCAATAGACTTGTTTTTATTTATTTATGCATATAAGAAAGATTTATTTTTATTTATTTATGTCAGGCCAGAGGTGCAGGGGTGGAGAGGGGGGTGAGAAGATTCACTAGAGACAGACTGGGGAATAGAACAGGCCGACTGACTGAAATACACTGCTGAGGGGAGCAGCGGGTGAGACAGGAGAGGTCTGTTGTGCCATGTGGGTTAACTCCTTGGTGAGGGATCGAATTCAAGCGGCAGTGGCTGGCAATAGCTTCATAGAGCTGAGACTTCAACCCCTCCTTGTGCCATCAGGGAGGCCCCCCATCTTGAAATTCTTAATTTCATTCCCTCTGCAAAGAATCATTTTCAAGTAAGTTCACATTCAAAGGTACTGGGCGCTTGAACTCAGACATATCTTCTGAGGAAATAATATTCAATTCATTATATTTACTTTTATTCACTTTAAGTTTTCAAACAAAATCTTCTACTATTTTGTTACAGTAATAAAATTATTTCAGAACAAGTATTCCTTGTTAGAGATGCATCTTTGGAAACTCAGATACGAAGTTTAAGTGTGGATTATATGAAAATTTCTTTGAAACTGCAGTCATTTTAAATCTTGATAGAAGATGGTGGCAAATGAAATGACTCTGTTAATTTTGAAGATTACTTTCAAATTCCTAAATTCCAATTAGTGATGCTGTCATAGGCCAAGTAATGCCCTTCCTCAAGATGGCCATACTTGCATCTCTGGAATGGGTAATTATATTACCTTACTTGACAAAGAGGAATTAAGGTTGCAGCTAGAAATGCTGGCTCTAAATCAGCTGGCTCTAAAATAATTATTCCGGGGCCTCCCCTGGTGGCGCAGCGGTTGAGCGCTGGGTTGCGAATCTGCCCGCAGCCTCTGCAGCACCGGTTCGATCCCCAGGCGCCGGCGAGGGTCCCACATGGTACGCAGACCTCTCTTGTCTCACCCACTGCTCCCCTCAGCAGCGTATTTTGTCAGTCCGCCTGTTCTGTTCCCTGCTCTGGCTCTGGTGAATTCTCTCACCCTCCTGTGCTTCTGACTGTACCCAGTGCTTGTATAAATAAATAAATAAATAAATCAATAAATCTTTTTTTAAAAAAATAAAATAATTAGTCTGGGTTATCCAAGTGGGCCCATGTAGAAGGCAAAGACATCTTCCCTGCTACGTCACCTGTAGATTTATTTGTTTTCCTAGAGACAGTGGAACAGTGGTTGAGCACTTTGTACTCCTTCGTTTATACCAAACCTTCACTATGGGTCTAATGCAAAGTCCCTCTCTTTTTATGTTTATTTCTTTCCCCCTCTGCTCATTCATTCAACAACTGTTTAGAGCATCTATAACACTTTAGGCACTGTTTTATATTTTTCTGTTGGGAATAAAACACATAAAGCGTGTGCTCTTACAGAGTTTATTCTTATTGTGGAGATAGACAATAAACATGAAAACAATAAACATATGACAACTGGTAAGCACATGCTATAAAGAAAAACAAAGCAGGGTGAAAAAGTGAGAAGCAGAAGAGTAACGTGAACTGAGGTCTTAAAAGAAACAGCCTGGTTGCTGCTAAGATCATGCTTTATAGAGAAGGAGGGGGGACACCGAGAGAGAGACCAGCAGGAAGTGATGGTTGCTTCAGCTGGGCTGGTAGCCACAGAGGTGGTATAAACTAGTCAGTTCTTGGTATGTTTTGCAAATTAAGCCAACACAATTTGCTGAAAGGCTGGATGGGAGATGGAATAGGAAAAAAATAAAGGCACCTGTGGTAGGTTAAAGACAATGGCTCCTCATAAGATGACCACATTCATGGAATCTGCAAATACTCCTTTTTATGAAAAAAAAATTGTCTTTGCAGATGTGATGAGGGAGTTTAAGATGCAGAGATTATATCCTGGATGATCTGGGTAGGATCCAGATGCAGTCACATGTGTCCTTATAAGAGGGAGGCAGAGAGGGATCAGACACCCAGAGAAGGTTATAAAGGTGGAGCAGACAGACATCTGAAACTGCTGGCTATAAAGATGGGAGTGATGTGGTCGCAAATAAAGCAACGCTGGCAACTACAGATGCTGGAAGAGCCGAGGAGTGGATTCTCCCCTAGAGCCTCTATAGCATCTGTGGCCCTCCAAGCACCTTGATTTCACGACAGTGATACTGATTTTGGACGTCTGGCCTCCAAAACTATGAGAGAATGCATTTATGTTACTCTAAACTACCCAGTTTGTGTTAATTTGTTACAGCAGTCACAGAAAACTAATGCAGACACACTCTACTTTCCCTCCTCACACTAGATATCTACTCTCACGCAGTTGATCTATGGGCTGGTACAAGAACGCATACTCATTAAAAAGTGAATTGTTGATTAGAGGATGTGTATACTTTTGACTAGTATTATTCAGGTTATGCTCTAGATCTTACACATTTTTCTTTTTTGCTGTCAACTCTATGTATTTGAGGTCTTCCTACCCTCTCACATATATGCATATCTGGTTTGATGCATCCATCTGCTGTAGAAAATTCTGTAGCACCCCCACCCCCCACCAGGAAACCCTCTTCCATTCTTGTAAAGATGGACATTCAGGTTGCTGCCAACTCACTGTCAATCCACCACTTCAATAGAATTATAAGAATGTGCTTCATCAAGAGGCAGATCACTGCTGATTCAGTCTTTTCAGAAGCAGTTGAAAAGAACGGATATTGCAGTAGAATCAAAACTATGAGAGAATACACTGTCAGCTCAGTAAGAGTTTAAGTAAGTGACAGATATGATTCTTGGGTTCCCTCAGTCCATTCTTTCCACACAGGTCTCTCTGCCTTGGCCTTCCTTCTCCCAGGAGATTCCAGAAAATTGAAAGGCCGAGCCATTCCAGCTGTCTTGCTTGACAAATTGGAATGGAAGTCGGCAGCTGTTTTCCCTCTGGCATCCTCTGGGAAATCCACCCAACTACATGTTTTCAGCCTGCCCTTGCTTTCAAAGCTCTAATGTTCAATACAAAGTGGCAAGTGCCATGTATAGGACATTAGTGTCAGGACGTACTGCAAGGGCTGGGAAGGTCAGAGGCAGCCCCTGGGAGAAAAAGAAGCCAAAGCTATTTAGTTAGAAGAAATATGGATGGGATGTTCTCAGCTGGCTCCAAGTGTATAAACAACGATGTTGAACAATTGTTCTTCTACTGAGTCAAACAGACACGGTAAACTTGAGCAGATCAGAAACGCCCACGCAGACATTCAGAAGGACTGCGTAATGAGCAATGTCAGAGACAACAGTCGCACAGCCTCCAAGCTGGAAGCTGTGGACTTGAATAAGCTCCATCAGAGCAAACACTTTGTCCAGAAAAAACCCTCACCTGTCTTAGCTTCCTCTAGTTTGCTTCAGAACCTCAGCCAAGTCCCTTTGCTCGGCTTCCTCATCTGCCCAAGTGGAAAGTTTGAAAGATGCGACTATACAAAATTAACTCAAACTGCATCCTAGGACTAAATGTAAGAGCTAAAGTTACTTCAAGAAGAAAACAAAAGAGAAAATCTTTATGACCTTGAATTACACAATCATTTCTTAGATATGACATCAAAAGCATGATCTGTAAAGAAAAAAATAACTAACACATTGAACTTCTTCAAAATTAAAATATTTTACTTTTTAAAAGACACTGTTTTAAAAATTAAAATATAAGTCCGAGACTGAGAGAAAATGATTTTAATTTATGTAACTGATAATGGCTTATATCCAAAATTTATTTAAAAAAAAAAACACCACAACTTAAGTTCAATAATGAGACAAGATTTGAATAAATATTTCACCAAAGAGGATGTACAAAAAGCAATAAACACATGAAAGAGGTTCAGCAACATTAGACAGTAGGGAAATGCAAATTAAAACCACAGTAAGATATCACTTCATAGCCACCCAAATGGCTAGAACCAAGCAGTTTGATGATACCAAGTGTTATTAAAGATGTACAGAAACTGGAACATTCATGCAATCCTGGTGGAAATGAAATGGTTAAAACCACTTTAGAAACAAGCTTGGCATTTTCTTAAAAAACTAAGCATACATCTGCCATACAACCCAATCATTCTGCTCCTCTGTATATACCCGAGAGAAAGGAAAACATATGTCAGCGCAAAGACGTCTATGGGCACATTCATACCAGCATTAGTCCCAATACTGGGAACAACTCAAATGTCAACTGGTAAATGGATAAACCAAATGGGAATATCCATACAGTGAGAAAGTGTACTCTTTGCATAATGTAAAGGAATAATATTGATAGAAGCAGTAACAGTTTTGGGCCTCCCCCGGTGGCACAGCAGTTGAGCACTGGGCTGCGAAGCTGCCCTCAGGCTCTGCAGTGTCAGTTCGATCCCCGGCCACAGGGGAAAGTCCAACATGGCTCGACAGACCTCTCCTGCCGCACCCGCTGCTCTCCTCAGCTGTGTGTTTCGTCGGTCTGCCTGTTCTGTTCCCTGCTCTGTCTCTAGTGAATTCTCTCACCCTCCTGTGCTTCTGACTGTACCCAGTGCTTGTATAAATAAATAAATAAATATTTAAAAACAAAAACAAAAAACAAACAAACAAAAAAAGAAGAAGTAACAGATTTGAGTTTCAAAAACAACACATATTTGAGACAACAAGCTACATATTGTAATTCATTTCTATAAAATATCTAGGAAAACTACAGATTCAGAAAGCAGACATGGGTTGGGACTAGGAAAAAGAAATGACCACAATGACGTGACAGAGAAGACCGGAGGTGATGGACATAGTAATGGCTTTAAAATTGCATAAATTTACTGAAATCAATTATACTCTTACAACAGGTCAATTCCATGGGTTGCAAAGTATGTCTTGGTAAAACTGGAAAAAAATAGACAGAATGGAGAGTGTCCTTGCCTTTGAAGGCCTGTAAAAATTATGGTTTTTACTGAATTCACACCCACTTGTTTAACAATTGAGTTAGAAAATGCCCAAGAAGATGGACCAGGAAGTGGTGGATTTGTGAAATTTCACACAAAATCAGGGGTGGCCTGGTGTGAGACAACCTTTTAAAGAAAGTAGGTGGCTTTGTCTATTTTCTGCTCTTTGTCTATTGTTTGTCCTCTCCTACGGGTTAGCACTTCTGGGCACACACTCTGTTACCCCTTGTTCTCAACGGGGTACAAATTAGAAAGACTTGTGTTCAATTGCGCAAGTTACTTAATCTCTGAGAGCTGGTCCCTTTCTCTGTCACCCGGGGATAGTCAAACCTACTCATAATGTGGGTGGCCAGTGAGAGCTCTGCAGAGAGGGGCTGGAGTTTTTCTCATCTATTTTCCTCCCCCAAACCTGCTTCAGGGGGAAGACTGTGTGCTGTTGGTCCTTGACACTTAACTGAGCATGCATTTTCATTAAATTCCTTCTCTGCAGAGACTATCCTTTTCAGAGTGAAAGAAAGACTCTTTCTCAGCTGAAAGGAAAGATGGGCCACAATCAACCCCAGCCCCTGTAAAACTCCTGAATTCTCACTCCCTGGTCTTCTTTCTTGATTACCCACCAAAATCTCTGGAGAGAAGCCTGTTTGGGGGCAGCCTGAAAACTGTCTTTTCCCAGTGTGCAGTGCTGGGCTCTCTGTCACGTGGTCCCCAGGAGAGCAGTGCTATTTCAGATTAGATCAGCAGACACACCCAAATGCCAAGAATGCAGCCACAGTCACCCTGATGCTATGTGCTTGTAATCTGTTGTGACTGAGAACAGTGGGGTAGGGCAGATCTGGACAAGAGTGAGCTAGGTCCTTCTAGTGCCACATAGGGTGCCAACTCTGTACTTGCATGAGCCCAAGAATAAAACACCTCCTCAGAGCAAACCAACCTTTAGGGAGGCACTCACTCTCAGGGGCCGGCCAGGGTAGGGCAGATCCCAGAGGGCTGCGTGTAGCCGAACCCTGGCTCACCTCACCTTGGTCACAGCCCTTCTGCTGAGAGCCTGGCCCAGCCAACATGTTGAAGCTATAGCATCTGCCCTGCCTCCAAGGTGCTATGGGCCTTAGGCAAGTCGACACCCCCACTTTTCTGCCCATTCTGATTCTAACATTCCGGAACTACTTTGCTACTATCAGCAAAACAATGACGGAAATGGACACTACCTCTTCTATTAGATCCCAGCTTAGATTTCACACCTTCACAGAAGCACTTCCTGGCCACTGTCATGTTCAATTAGCAACTTGCTCTTTTTCTTCACAGCAATGACCACAATTGATAACACAATATTTTATTGTTTTTTAGCAGGATAATCTAAATGATGGTATAGCAATGAAAATCCGAAACCACTACAGTTTAAAACAATGAGGGTCTCCTACCTCACTCAGTAAAAACCATAATTTCTACAGTTCAGTGTGGGTTGGCTGAGCTCAGGGTCCAGGCTGATGGAGGAGCCACTAAGTGGAGCCCCCACTGGCAGTGCTCCAGAGGAGGGAAATCTCCAGGGAGCATCCCATTAACTGCTTGGTGCAGAGGGACCCACAGCACTTTCAGTCATGACTCACCAGTCAGAACTCCTCCCAGCTCCCAGCAGGCACAAGGGGCCTCCTGACTACTGCAATATTGATTTCGTTTTGTCTGTCTCCCCTGATCAGAATGACCCAAAGGGGAAGGATGAGCTGTCTTATAAAACTACTTATCCCTAATGCTGGCACTAGTTGGTGCCAAAAAAAATTTGTTGACTGACTGAGTGATCCTGGCAGAGTAGGATTGGTGACCAAGACCATAGGTTGAATGAATATCATTTCCCGGCAAACTGCTTAGATTCTGGAGGACTCAGGGCCCAACTTGCCATATAATTGAACCTCCCTGAAAGGGGAAGAATGGTTACTCTACTTCTTTACATCATCTGCTCTGTGCCTCAGAGGCAATGAACAAGAGCCTCTGGGAGTCTGGGAGCATGTTCCAAAGTCACAATCCATGTTCTGAAATCTCTGTAACTTTAGTCTTCATCTTGAAAGCTCATGTGAATTTTATATTTTGTTCCATATTCCATCTAGAGCCATGAAAAGTTTTAAAACATTTAACTGGTAAAATGTTTTTTTACCAGTGTCATGTTTATGACATGATTTCAAGGTTCTCCAAAGGCTCCACCTCCCCGCCTTGCCACAAGCCCACCCAGCCCCCCAAGGTGGGACGTTCCCAGCCAGAGACAGATCTAGGCCTCCTGAGATGGCTGCTGGAGGCTTAAAGTTTAAGCTTGAAGCTTGAAGAACATCCTTCTCATTCCTCTCCCTTCTGTGTTGATGCTCAGTTGGGGATAAAATTCCTATTGTATGTGGCAATTTACCTTTGCCTGATGAAATGAGGAAGAGGTGGTGATGGCCTCATTTTCTTTCCCATAGGTTGATTATGGACTAAATTCTTTCCAACTAGTGTTCCTCCAACGTTTTTTTGACTGTAACCAACACTAAGAAGTCTATTTTCTAGCAAGTCCCATAATAGACCCTGTTGAAAACCTCATGCAGGCCAGCACCCCTGACCCCCAGCTGCTTGCTGAGCGTTCTCTGCTAAAGAGCACAGCTGCCTCCAGTGCTGGAGAATTGCCCTTGGCTAAGCAGGAGCCCCCTTTCCAAAAGATTATGCAACCACCCCTTCCTCAAAGCAGTTGATGACCAACCGATGACTGACAATTGACTTAAGCATTCAAGAGCTGGGTTCCTAGCTCTTATCTCCAAACTCCCTAGGAGTTGGACTAGGGTTGTCTTGTCCTTGTCTCAGGCAATGTAAGCTGCTGCACTCTCTTTGGGCTCAGGCTGAAGAGCATACATTTGCTCAGCTCCCCTCTAGATCCCACAAATCAGCTTCCTTTACTCCCCCTTTTCTGAGAGCACTCCCTGGAGAGATCACATACACCCAAATCCTCTCCTTGAGTTCTGTTTCTAGGGAACCTGACTTAAGATACTACTACTATGACTACTACTACTTCTACTACTACTACTGTAACAGGGTGGTCCCCAGGAAAGGGGGAAGTTCCAGGTTCCCTGCCCCACCCAAGGGAGGGTGGAGCTGAGCAGGAAGAGGAGAAGCTGCAGAAGAGACTGAGGAAGGAAGCAGGATGGAGCCAGAAGGAGACCTGGAGGAGGCGCATGGAGCCTAGAGACACGTAAAGAAACTGCTTGTCTTTTGGTCGTGGACTGGGTGACACAGATGTGGGTGAGACCCGTGGGGAGGTGACAATGGCAGTTTTTATCTTGATGTTGATTTTGCTCTTTTCCTTCCGGGCTTGTCCAGTTGTTTGTGACCCTTTTCTGTGGGTCCCCACTGGAAGATGTTTTAGACTTGTGGTAGACTTTGGGGCCTTGTTCTGGGCCGATCCCATATGGATGGACTTTTACCCACGAGGGGATGGGTAACTTTGGGTGCTTCATTTAGAAACTAGACTCTTTGCCTTACCTGTATTGTTTCCTAGTTTTATTAAAGTTCCTTCCCATTAAAGTCTCATGTGTTTTGTGTTGATGCGGCGGATGGCAGAACCCATTTAGAATAGGCAGGTTTGCGGGGCTTGGGCTGCCCCTCTCCCTGTCCTATAACACTACTACTACTACTACTACTACACACACACACACACACACAAATAAAACTTGTAGAAACATTACTCACATCCTGTGATGTACTCAGGTATTTTCTATACAATTCTATTCTGTTTGGTTTTTTAAAATTGCTCATCTTTGACTTTATGTCATGACCCACTCACAGCCTTGCAGTTTGAAGAACACAAGCACTAAGCCTTTCCAGGGCCTGGTATTAGCTGGGAGGTTAGAAAGAAGGCCGAACTCAGGGAATCTGTCCCAGTGTGCACAGAATTGGGAGTTTACAGACTCAGGAAATTGGTGCTAATAAGGCTGGGGCTCTCAAGCCAGCACACCCTACCCGCTGCTTCCTGCTGGGGGTGGGGAAGTGGGGGGCCACCAACCAACCGCCACACCCCAGGCTGTTCTTCCTTCCCAGCAGGAACACACTCAGGGCCTCAATAGGAAATGTGGGTTTTTGACCTCATACAAATGCCAAAAGGCAGATATGTGAGAGGGTTATTTCAGAAACTGTCTCTGAAGCTCAAAACGGAAACATCCCAAACGGCCATCACCAGATGAAATGCAGCCCAGCCAGACAAGGGTCCCAGCGACCATTAAAAATAATGAAGCAGGTCTCTAGATACAGAAAATGTAAAATATTACACTGAGAATAAACATTAATTAGCCCTCCAGTTCACCAATACAATTCTATTTTTTTTTAAATTTATATGTGCATTGTAAAATCATGGAAAGATATACTCAAAAATAATTTGCAGTAATCATCTGCAGGGGAATCATTACAGCCTTTCTGGGTCACACATTTCCACAGCATTTGAACTTTTCACACAAACATGATTGACTTTTGCAAAGAGAAAAAGCAATACATTTTTGCTTTTAAAAAAAGTGAAAATATTTATCAGCTATTTGTAAGGTGGCAGCATGCTCCTTTGAAGTCACAAGAGTAACCCTTCATCAGGAGAAGTGAGCTTTCAGGAGTCTGGATAGAAACCATTTCTAGAAGTTCATGCTCTGAGGCAACATCTTTGCTCCAACATATAGAAAAGTTACATAAAATACAAACAGAGGAAATTT
The DNA here is from genome assembly GCF_014898055.3 of Talpa occidentalis. Taxonomy (NCBI): domain Eukaryota; kingdom Metazoa; phylum Chordata; class Mammalia; order Eulipotyphla; family Talpidae; genus Talpa; species Talpa occidentalis. The sequence goes on from NW_023601104.1 coordinate 24,626,953, forward strand.
TTTTTTTTTTTAGAGGAAATTTATAAACCACAACAAGACTCAGAAACTAGGCAAAAATGCTGTGCACCAGAAGCAGAGGCAATTATGGACTGGGAAACAGGATTGAGGCCATGAGCTCTGGAATCAAAAGAGGTGTTTGATTCCAGGAAGGCCATGGGGACTAACAGAAGAGAAGTTCGGGTGGGGGTGGGGGTTTCACAGTGATGCTCACTGCTATGAATGGGGGCTAGAGATTCCCTGACTGTGAAAGGAGACTGGAGAGAGCTATCTGGAATTTTGGGGTTTTTTTTCGTTTGTTTTTAAATTCAGGGTTTTGTGCCCTGGCTGCATCTTATAAAAACCTGGGATTTTTTCAAAATATATCATTGCCTGGAAATTCTGGTTTAGTTTCTAAATTCTCTTTCTCCCTCTTATAAAAATTCTCCCCTGAGATTCCAATACACATCCAACATTGAGAAGCCACTGAAACTTTGGGCCTAAGTTGGGGTCAGGGTGTTCAGACACAAACTCCTTCCAGGCATCCAGCCAGCATGCAGCTGTCACAGAGATGAGAACTATCATTTCCCCCTTATGACCTCAGCCACAAGACCAGTCATGGACCTGTCTAACCATTGGTAGGTCTGCTCTGGACTTGGGGGTCCTGATGAAGGAGACTAATGCTGCCAGTCAGGGTAGAAAAAAGAAACAGAGAGACAGACAGGAAAAAATATCCACCCATTTGGAAGTGCACAAGTCCATACACAAATGATCCGGTCACACAACAGAATATTATACAACAGTGAAAATTAATAACCAGGCATCAACATTGAGAACCCTCAGAATAAACAGTGGTGAGTTATATAAAAACAACTTGCAAGGATGTTATCATACCATTTATTTAAATGTTAAGCTATAAGAAACAAAAAGTATATATTATTTTTTGGCTAAATACCTATATACCCTGACATTAGAAAAATATTTATGAGAATCAAGCACCCTGATTTAAGAACTGTGGTTACCTTTGGAGGGAGAGGGAAGGGAGAAAAACTGGAGAGGGGAGCCAGGAAGCAGTGAACAGGAATAAAGAGGATGAACTGCAAAGGCATCATGTGTGTATGGGAAGTCAGTATTAAAAGGTCACATACATTATGACATTTGTGAAATGATAAACCTAGAGTCCTGAAGAACAGGTTAGTGGTCTCGAGGGGGCAGGGGATGTTGTGGTAATAAGGGAGGTTTTGGGGGGTCGTGGGACCTTCTTTCCTCCTGATTGTTGTGACTACACACCCACAGGTCTGAGGAATAGGGAACAGGGAAGTAGTCAGCAGGGACTAGGGAGAGGGGGAAATAGGAGTCATTATTTCATGGGCAGAGAATTTCAGTTTGGGAATATGAAGAAAGTTCTCGAGATGGATAGTGGTGAGGTGCAGAGCCAAGTAAATGGACTCATGCCCCTGAAATGGAGGCTTAGAAATGGTTAAAATGGTAACATTTGTTATGTATGTTTATTTATTTAAGATTTATTTTTATTTATACAAGAACTGGGGTACAGGCCATAGGAGGGAGGGTGAGAGAATTCACTAGAGTCAGAGTGGGGAGCAGAACAGGAAGATTGACTGAAACACACTGCTGAGGGGAGCAGCAGGAGAGACAGGATAGGTCTGCCATGCCATGTGGGTATCTCTCTGGCCAGCTGGGAATTGAACCTGCATCGCAGAGGCTATGACCAGCTCCACAGTGCTGCACTCAACCCACTGCACCACCGGGGGGCCTAGTTATGTATATTTAACCAAAATTAAAAAGTGGACAAAAATCATGAGGCTGTACACCAAAAGAGAAAAACGTCAATTTTACTGCATGGCAATTTTTAAAAATTTAAGAAAATATCTGAGCAAATAGTGCAAAATGTTAACCTCTATTAAAGCCATAGATGCGCGTTCATGTCTGTTACTCAATTTCCTTGATTTTCCTGCATGTTAAAATGTCCCATTAAGTTTTTAATTGTTTAAAGGTAGAATCAGAATATTAGAGCAGCAGGAAGCTTTTGAGACCATTCCCCTCAATCACTTATTTACAGATTCCAATCTGCAAATGATGCATAGATTCTCTTACATATTCCAGAAAGAAACTATTTTCACACCTAAAATTCCTGACTCCTGAAACACCATTTTATCCATGCTGATTATTTGAAATTGAAATTTCTAGTTGATAAAAAAATTAGGTATCTTGAAATCAGGAGAATTTATGAAATACAAAGAAACACAGTATGTACCCAACTTTCCTTAGTCCATAGGAAACAATCTCTATTTAATTAGAACATCCAACCAAGTATTAAGAATAGAATTTAAATTTAATTAACAGCTCTCTTCAAAAGAATTGCTTAAATAATTTTAAAAGAAAAAGTTGCAAAAATGTGTCAATTTTACTCTAGCTGTTCAAATTGATCTCATAAAACATTTTAATTTGTTTCATCTCATTTTTGCTTCTGCCTTTGTTCTCACCCCACTCTCCTCCTTTCTAAATACAACCTCCTATTGAATAGCTTCTGTGACCTCCTCTCACCCCACTTCTACAGCGAGGGCTGCCCAAATTAGAAGAGACTTTCTTTAGAAATTAGTACTCTGCAAAATTCTCTGGTGGAAAAAAAGACTCGTGCCATTGCATCTGCTGGATTCTTGCTTGCAAGCAACAAATTGTCTCCAAAAGCCAGGAAAACCATGAGGGAGGAACCCAGCCAATGGCCCCCCGAGGGCTCTGCTTGAGATACCACCCCAGTACCTTGCCACCCACAAGATTCTCGCGGAGCTGCAGCCATTAGTAAGAATTTTTCAGGTAATGAAAATGTCTCCTGTGCATCTGGGGTGAGACTAAAGGTTCTGGGTGTGGGCATCCAGATGGCCAAGTCCAGCCTCCCACCCCATGCTCTGGCTGCCACCAGGAGCTTCTTAAAAGGGAGTTCCAGCCCCACATTTCAGTCTCACACAGTGAAGGACTCTTGCCTCTCCAATGTAGGGTGAGAATGCCACACTGGATATCAGAAGCAGCAAGAACTGTCTGCCCTGGTGGCTTCTCACAGCTTCTCAACACCCACGTGTGTTCTCCTTCCTTTACATTCCTCTCCTGGCTCCCACCCCCACGTCCTGCACTCCTACCTAAAAACCACTTCAATTCCCTTTTCCAAGCCAAAATTATGCTCACCCCCTCCACAAATGGGTACCACAATCCTGGCATCTTTGAAAGTCCTGCTTCTACTTTCTCCCCATGTTACTTTTCTACCTGGCAACCAGAATGGTGATTTTAAAACCTAAAATCTTGTCACTTCTCTGCCCAAAACACTCCAATGGCTCTCAAATCAGAGAATAGGCCAAATCTTCACAATGGCCATATAGACCCTATGTTATATGCCCCCTCCCCGTCCCTCACTTCCCCCTACCCCCTCTGCCCCCCCAACCTTGTCTCCATCATGTTCCCTCTCATTCTGCTGCAGCCATCGCTTCTCCCTGGTTTTCAAATACAGCTTGTTTCCATCGTGGAGGCTTTGCTTGCTTTTCCTTCCCTCGAATCAACACACAACTCGTTCCCTGCATAACTATTACCCAGAGGCCCTGAGAGTATCTCATGGGGCCACTTAATGGATTCTTCTACTTTCAGGCAGATCCACTGAAATCTGATCAATCTTTTCCATAAACCTGAGAAGTCCTTGAAGGACTTTCTAACACTTCATGTCTTCCTTTGGAGAAAATGTTTTTATACTTAACAGAAATCCTTCTCCTGCATTTTATCAATTCTCTTGAGCCCTCCAATCAGTGGAGAGATAAAAGCCATTTCTTACAACACCCGTAATGGGCACAAGGGTAGTGGCACGGCCACACTGGGCCTGCCTGCAAAGATTCCCCTGTGAGTCTGCTAGCGTTGCCACAACACACCCCGTAGACGAGGTGGCTGAACAGAAAATTGTATCTCACGGTTCAGGAGGCTTCAAGTTCAAGATCAAGGCGTCCTCGGGGTTGCTTTCTTCTGAGCCCCCTGTTGTGGTTTGCAGACGGTGGCTTTCTTGCTGCCTCTTCACATGGTTGTGGCCTTGGTCTCTGTCTGTGTTCTTAATCTTTTCTTTCTTTCTTTTTTTAATTGTATATATATTTTACATCATTCTTGTACAGTGTATGCTTTCGCCTTTAAGTGTAGTCCCCATGGAATTCCCACCACCAGTTCACCAGTGTCCTGTCACCATAGTCCCTTGTGCTCTTCTTGCCCGTTTTGATCCGTCACCTTCCTTCTCCTCTGCAGAATGTCTCCGATTTATAGTTGCCTGTTGATTTTGATTTTTAATTTATTATGATTATTTTTCCCCTATCCCTTTGAATTGTGGCCTACTCTAACACCCATATTTTAACTTAATTACTTCTTTAAAGGCCCTATTGCTGATGCATTCATATTCTGTACATCTGGGCATTTAGACATCAACATATGAATTGAGGGGGGTGTAGACAGAATTCAAACCTATAGTAGCTTCCAAGCAAGCATTCTGTCTCAGCAAATAAAATAACCCAGAGGAAAGCTGACTTGTAGAAAGCCGAAGTCACCTCCCTAATTCATTCTTCTACCTATTCTCATTCCACCATTATTTATAGTGAGATTCATTTTTCTAGTAACATGGTCTACATAAAACCAAGTGTGTGATAGTTGCAAAGTGCCTGTATGATTCTTTCTCTTTCATATAGAAACTTCTGAATGTTTCTCCATTTCCTTATGAAAATTCCCAAATCTCATCACAGTTTACAGGATGTTCATGATCGGGATTCTCCTTGCCACCACAGCTACAATTCCCTCCCAGCTCACCTGCTGGAGTACAGTGGTTCCCCAAATAAGTTATATACTGAATTACTATTACTATATGATCTCAGCAAACATGTATTTATTCAACAAATATTTTATTATCACCTCAATTCTGGTGATGTGCTGGGCCCTGGGGTAAATACAAAACCCCATCCTTAAAGATCTCCTAATGTATGCATAAACAAAAATTATACATACACACACACACACACATCTATCTATCTATCTATCTATCTATCTATCTATCTATCTATCTATCTACCTACCTACCTACCTACCTACCTACCTATCTATATATGTATGTATTGTAATTGACAGAGCACTGTGGTCTAAGTGTATGCAGAAGGTGCCAGGAGCTCAGAGGAGGATCTCAAATTTACAGAGCATTTGTTTCTAAAGTAAAATAATATACCAGCCTCAAAATTAGACTAAAGAGAAGGCCAATTTATAGTATAATCTATAAGTTGTGTTAAGGCATTGCTGAGATAAATCAGAAATGCGGTTCTATTATTAAGAATGAGATAAGTGACATCTTACATAACTAATGAAATGGAAATTGCTTACACACCCACCCAAGTATGCAGAACCCCCAGGTGAAAATGAAAACCTCTCCTCGCTGGCATGAATCCATCTTTGGGGTATTTTTAAAATGCACACATGAAAGTCATATGAGAAAACCACTGTGCAAGTCTCGCCACCAAGCCTGAGACAATCTAGTTCATCGATCACCTTAAATTAGCAGCTTTGGTCTGCTGATATACTGAAACAGGGTCATGCAAAGTTACTGAGGGTTATTTATTTTTAAAACCTTTTCACCTCTCTCTCAAGAAGTTATCTGGCCCAGAAAGTTGCAAAAGAACATAAAAATGTGAACAAGAACAAATGTTGCTAAGCATCCAGAATAATAGAGAACGAAAATCTTCTAAGACCTTTAGAAATGCTGGATGAAAGGTACAACCCTTTGTTTTTAGTGTGGACATGAGTTTACAACCAGAAGGGAAAGTCCCAAGTCGTACATGGGGAGCAGGTTGAGCAGTTACTCAATGGGATGAAGTGATAGGAATGTCAGTTTCCTAGGTTTTAATGCTCAGGTAGAAACAGGAAAAGAATCTCTTGAGTCCACCTGAGGTGGGACGTGGAAAGAAAATCCTGCTTGAAGCCAGGGTTCTCAGTGTAGCAGCTTCAGAGAAAGGTATGTAACAATCCCGTAATCAGGGCCTCCCTGGTGGCACAGGGGCTAAAGACAGCCCTATCGGGCTATTTCTTGCCACTGCAGCACAAGTTTGAATCCCCGGCCAGCCGGGGAGCAACCCACATGGTGCAGCAGACCTCTCCTGACTTGCCCACTGCTCCCCTCAGCAGTGTGTTTCCATGGATCTGCCTGTTCTGCTCCCCACTCTCTCTGATGAATCCCCTCATCATCACCCGCCCCCAACCTCTGACTTACACCCCAGTTCTTGTATGCATAAATAAATAAATCTTAAAAAATAAAATCCCGTAATCACTGGTGCACAGACCAAGGAAGTGCGCCTTCAACCACACTCTGGGTAAGGAAAAATGTCAATCCTGATGGGCCATTTACCAATTTATTGCCTCTCACCACTCTGTGATAATGGATTGGTGACCTTGAGCATTCCTCCTTCACAGTAAGCCTGATACTGTGCTCTGTCAGCAGGGGGCGCAGGAGGGACATTGCTGGTAGAAGAGGGTTTCTCTTGGTTCCTGTGTTCAAGTGTTTGGCTTTGTCTTGCTCTTGGGGCATACTGGTCAGCAGTAGAATATCCAGTGGTGTTCTGTACAGTCCATCAGCAATCTCAGTAGCCAACCCAGGCCTGGTGACCACCTTTGCTTGGCCCTCCTAACACAGGTGCTGCATGCTTGACTTCATGCCCACAGTGGGGTCGTGAGTTCCTGTGTGTACCCACATCACTATGGCATGTGTTTCTTGCCAACTCAATAACTATGGATCTGCTGTAGTCTGGGCAGCAAAGAGCTTATTTGACTTCCTGTGAGCTTAACCCCACCTTCCTAGTGGTCTGAATCCCTGCCTTCAGAACAGCCTCCCTTCCAAGTTTGTCCTTCCTTTTAGCATTCGCTTTTCATCTTGTTAGTTACTCTCTTATCATAGGTTCATAACTGTTTATATTAAACTAAACTTTATTGTGTTGTTTCTGTCTCCTATTAGACCCAGACTAACACAACCGAGAAATCAAAATCTCTGGTCACTGCCTTATGAAGGAGTCAAATACACATTACGGAGCAGGAATAAACACAAAAACATCATGAAAGAAATCTTTCTAAACCTAGTTTGCTTGGCATTCTCATAGAAAAAGCATGCCAAACAAGAACTTTTTTTTTTTTTGTAAAGATATAGGATCACATCTTTTATTTTTTTTAAGTTTTTTTAAAATTAATTAATTTACTTATACAAGCACTGGGTACAGTCAGAAGCGCGGGAGGGTGAGAGAATTCACCAGAGCCAGAGTGGGGAGCAGAACAGGCAGACAGACGGAAATACACTGCTGAGGGGAGCAGCGGGTGGCAGGAGAGGTCTGCGCACCATGTGGGACCCTTGCCCGGAGGCTGGGGATCAAACCCGTACTGCAGAGACTGCGGGAAGCTTCGCAACCCAGCACTCAACCGCTGTGCCACCGGGGAGGCGCACCAAACAAGATCTTACAATCCAAGAATTTTAACTCACAAAGAATTAATCATGAGGAAATGTCATCAAATATAATAATTACAAGGCTAAAGATCATAATAACTGACAATAAAACAATCTAAAAGACAAGTTTATAGGTATGCTTTAAAGAAAAATTGGCAACTTAGAAAAAATTACTTTAAATGTAAAGGGACTACACAATTAAATTAAAAGACAAAGATTATAAAATCTTTGTTTTATTGCCTGGATTGGATGGTTATATGGATATATTCATTTGGTGAGCATTTATACAATTATTCTTTTATGATTATATAGACTTTTCTTAATGTATCATATACTTCATATACTTATATGTGTTTATAAATATGCATATCTATAATTTGTAGCTCAAAGAAACTAGAAATATTTTAGAAATAAAACACTATCTCAAAGTGTTAAGGTTGTCAGTAAAACTGTACTTATAGAAAAGAAATTCATTACTTAAAAAGCTCTATTAATAAAGGAAAAATCAGTAAGTGAAGAAATTAGAGAAAGAAAACAGTAAATTCAAAGAATATAGAAGGAAAGAAAATCACAAAGTTAGGAAAAACATGCCTGAGAAATTGTAAATATGAATTGTTTTTCTGGGGTTAATTTGTCCTTGTCTTTGTGAGTAGCCTATCTATGAAAGAATGCCTGAACTTGAACTTTGTGAGTAGCCTATCTATGAAAGAATGCCTTTGCCCTGAAGGCTATTGTTGATCTCGGCAAACGTGGACTTTAGTTTTTGGAGCCTTGTGGAATGAAGGGTGTGAGGGGAAGAAGTAATGACCTAGGGCTCACCCTGAACTGGGAAATCTAATATAAAACACGTGTCCTTATCAAACTGATCACAAAGGACTACACTCTCAGAGTAAGGTAAGCCAGGAGTGCATCTTTCCTAACCCAGGCCTGGGCACTGCAGTAAGAGTTGCCTTGGTATTCAACTGCCTCCCTAGTTCTTTCTTTTCCTTCAATTCTGACCCAGTGGTTTTTTATGATCTTGCCAGTTCCATAACACTTTTACCAGATTTTAAAATACAGTTTAGAGGAAAAAAAATAGATCTGTAAAGTTTAGAAGGCATTTAGATTTACTTATCATAAGGATTAAATGACCTAGCCCGATGACATCAGAAACCAAACCTCTATATGCGGTTAAAGTATAAAAATCTACCTGGGGGTTGTACCCCTTAAGGTTAATGGTTACCTATGGGGTGGAATGGGAAGAAAAAGAGAGGTGGAAATGGTTTTATCTGTGATGTTTGTGATGTTTTATAAAATTAGAAGTAAACAAAAGCTCTGAAGTATATTTGCACAGTATTAATACCCACTAACTCTCCAGGTAATGCATGGTGGCAGACATTGGTGAATTGCTTTCTAATATCATCCTCTTTTCTTATTAACAGAATCCCAGTTTTGATAAGGTTGGTAATGTCACCTTTCCAAAGCACCTTGGTATGGCCTTATGACATAGTTCTGTCCAGAGAAAGGCAAAAGTCCCAGGGATGACCTTCCTGATGTGATACAGCAAACCCAGCTAAGTTCTGTGAATGGAGGAAGCTGTCCCCTATCTCCCACCTGCCTGGAATAGAAAAGGAGACTGTGGAAGCAGCCATCTTTAGGTCATGAGGACAGAAGTCACCTAGAGTAGAGAAGAGGCAAGAAAGAAATCGTCTCAGCAGGCATCACTAAGATACCACGTCTGCTTTGAACAGTCTACCTCCAAACTTCTATTAAGGCAGAGAAATAAACTTTTTAAAGTCACTATTTTTCTTTTTTCCTGTTACAATCTCCTACTCCTATTATAGTGCATTGGTACATGGATTTTATTATATTATTTTCTTTTATGTTGAGATGTCTCATAATTAAAATTACTTTAAAATTTAAGAAGGTAACAGAAAATACAGGAAAGCAGAAGTAATTTTACTACATGAATGAGGCTTTCTTCCCTGGGTGGCTGGCTGAAGGGTAATAATTGACCCTGTCAAGTTTTTCCCTTCTGTTTCTGAAGTTTCTTGTGCAGAATCTGATTCCTATTCCAAGTTTGAAAAAGAAATTAAAGTGGAATAGCATTCAATTCTGTGCTGTCAGGTAAATTCTTTCATGGTTCTGAACTCTAGCAGGGATGAAAATAGTCTTGTCTGCTTGTTGCTACAATTCTGGCTTGTGGAGGTAAGCAGGGCTCAACAATGGTGCCACTGAACTATGACTCTGCTGGGTGGCCCGTGACCCTCACTCCTATTGTGTCCTCAGGTGAATCATGTTTGGATGGTTTGCTAGCAACAACAGAACACAAAACTAGAGAGTTTATGCAGAAAGAGAATGGACAGAAAGGAATTCACATGACTGAAGTAGACACTAAAGAAATCCTAAGGGAAAGGGAGAAATAGACATCCTCTAAGATTTTAGCAGCAGGTCAAAGGCCTTGGCTAGTCATTGATTGACTACATGAATTCATTTATTTCGTCCTGTGACACTGCAGTTGAAATTCAAAATCTGTGCGCATATGTGAGTATAAGAGAAAAAAGAGAGACTTATTAGCTAAGCATAAGACATAAATCTTAGGTCTTCTTGTCTACTCTGGGGTTTGAACTTGAATATGACAGAGCCATTAAATTCTGAAGGGAAAAGAGTGCCCGATTTGTCATCTCTCTGTCCATGTTTAGGAGGCTCTGTTTCTCTGAAAGTAATCTGGGCCACTGCAAGAAAGAGACTGGGGTGCTGGATGGCCATGGGCCCCCTAACACAGCAGTAAGTCATATTACCGAGGTTTAAATACACAAAGAAATGGGTTCGTTTATCTCAGAGATTTTCTTAACCACTATTTTTCTACAGTGTTGAATGATACAAATACTGCTAGTAGACAATCTTATTTTTACACATACTTAATGCATTGGTATTATTATTAACTGAAAAGTATGCTGCTCAAAACATGGACTTGTTAGACATCAAAAACAAAAAAAAGAGCAACTTTAAAACTTATTCTTAGGAAAGTTTGGTAACTATGGTCACACAAATAGCCCAGAGTCTCAGAGAATGAGAATAATGAATATTATAAAAACCTAAAGATCCCCCCAACATAGTTAAAGTGTTACCTATGACAGTATATATTCAACAAAATATTTTAAATAAATATGTAGACAATGACCACCCTACATACAACAAGCTAGACTTGCTTTTGAAAATTTTTGAAAGTTAATTTCTGGAAGTGTTGTATATATATTTCATCATTTTTCAGTGTATTAAGTATATGGCAATTTTGTTTTTCACAGAACTTAGCTTGACATTTCTATTTACTTTCAATCTGCCTTTTTGGTGTGCATTAAAACTACGGAAGAACAAAACAGAGCATATTTTAATATTAAGTCTAAAAAAATCATTCTGGTTTGTGGCTCAAAATAATGCATGAACATGAATTAGTACACACATTTATCTCCTCTTTCTCCAGACATTACATTAAGATGAAACTAAAGGAATAAAACAGGGCCTCCCTGGTGGTGCGAGGGGTTAAGAAGCAACCTATGAAGCTGTCTGCAGCCTCTGCAGCACGAGTTCAATCCCCAGCCAGCCAGGGAGCAACCTACATGGCGCAGCAGACCTCTCCTGACTCACCCGCTGCTCCCCTCAGCAGCGTATTTCAGTTGATCTGCCTGTTCTGCTCCCCACTCTGTCTCTGGTGAATCCTCTCACCGCGCCCCCCCCACCCCTCCCCCATATCTGGCCTCTGTACCCTGTTCTTGTATGCATAAATAAATCAATCTTTTTTAAAAATTTTAAAAAAAGAAAAAGAAAGGAATAAAACAGGACATCGGCCAACAACAGTGAAGGGAATCGGAAAGAACAAGAGGTTTCAACACATTTATGCAAGATATAAAGTCGGCTTGGATACTCTGAAGGGTCCTGCTGCTAAAAACTAAGTTCTGCATAAATTACAACAAACATAACTTTCAATGCATGGATGAGATGACAGGAAATTGAGGGAAATCCCTAAAAAGCCAGATGACAAAAAGAAGAATTGAAAAAGGGGAAAAAGAGAGCATGGAGCAGACAAATAAAAAAAATGAGTGAGCCAGGCCCAAGAGAGGGAGCAGTGGTCAGAATAAGGTAACTTCATCCTTCTTGGGGTGCTTGTGTTTCTAAAAACACCAAGCTGGACTTTTGCATAATCTACAGAACAGTACAGAGAGGAAAGAGAGGGAAAATACTCCAAGCTTGTAGTATCAGCAATAAGGGTGAAAAATTATGGAAAGGCTAGCAGTTCCTAATTCTAGTGATGTCATTGCTGTGCTCATGTATCCTAAACACATTTATACATTTTCCCACTACAAACAAAGCAGAAGAGATTGTAATGATGCAAAATGCAAGATTGTCCCAGAGGCAACTGTTGATAACAAGTCTAGGTATAAATGCAACAAAAATGTAGGCATGAGTTGATTAAAAAAAAAATGTGTACAATTGCAATTGTATGGGGAATATAAAAATAAAATTCATTAATTAAAAAAAAATTAAAAAAAATGTGTAATAATGTTTCTGCAATACTTTTCTAAATGTGCAAATAGTGGAGCAATCATAGTGTTCATCAACATTGGACAGAATGAATAAAATGTGGTATTGTTGTACAATAAAATACTACACAAAAACAAGAATGAAATATTAATACATCAACCACAGGATAAATCTCACAAATACAATGTCACACAAAATAGACCAGGGATAAGCAAGAACATAGGACACACGGAATAGCTAAAATTATCTACAGTGTCAAAAGTCAGGGAAATGGTTATATTTGGCAGGAAGCAGTGAGAGGCAGCTCAAGGGGACTTTTGGGTGGTGATAAAGTTCTATTTCTATATTTAGGTACCAGTAGCAGAGGTGTATTAACTTATCAAACTCCACATGATTTCTGCACTTTTTGCAAAATTAAATTTCAATTAAAAGTTGTTGTTTTTTTAAAGGAAACAAAAGTTGAAATCTAAAGAAACTGTTCAGGGCCTCCCTGGTGGCGCAGCAGTTGAGCACTGGGCTGCAAAGTTGCCCGCAGCCTCTGCAGCGCCGGTTCAATCCCCGGCCACCAGCGAGGGTCCCTCATGGTGCGCAGACCTCTCCTGCCGCCCGCTGCTCCCCTCAGCAGTGTACTTTGGTCCTTCTGCCTGCTCTGCTCCCCGCTCTGGCTCTGGTGAATTCTCTCACCCTCCCGTGCTTCTGACTACCCAGTGCTTGCATAAATAAATAAATAAATCTTTAAAAAAAAAAAACAAAACTGTTCATTTGAAAGGGATGACACAGGTAGGAAGGAGGGAGGGACAGTAATATTTTAACTTCAAAAGCGGGGAATCACTAGATACTACTCATGGAACCAGAGGTCAACTTAACTATTTTGAGGTTGCAAAGGTGATGGACAGAGACACTAAGATGGGTGACAAAAGCACAAAGGAGGGTGTGTGGCAGAAGGAAGTGAAGTAATGAACTAAATCCTCGTTTGTTGTAGCAGGAAATTAATGGGCAGTGCCTATACTTTAAATAGCTATTAGCTGTTTCTCGTAATTCTGTGGATTTGCTGGGCAGTTCCTTTACTGATTTGGCTTGGTCTCCCCTCTGGGTGAGCTGGACTGGAAAAACCACTGGACTGACAGAGGGAGTCCTGCCTGCACATCTACTTGTCAACGAGGGCACTCGCTCTCCTCTAAGTGGCGTCTCCCTTGTTCGTAGGCTAAAGCAGCATCCTTAAATGACAGTCACAGGGCTGCATTCCAAAAGGTCAAAAGCAGAAGCTGCAAGATCTAATAAGTCTTTACGGCCTTAGGATGTGCAAAATGTCACTTCTGCCTTATGCTGCTGGACAAAGGAAGTCCCAGGGTCGGCTCAGATTCAAGGGATGGGGAAAGGGATGGCCTCTGATGGAAGGAGCTGCAAAGTCATGTTGCAAAGGGTGACCCTAACACGATTCACGGCGGTCTGCTCTTTGCCCACCATTATTTACATTTCTCTCACATGCAAAAATGGCAAAAAAAAGAAAGTTAAAATTGGCTGTGTTTGAAAAGTGGAACAGAGAGTAAGGAACAGTGGGGGCCGCAGCTTTTTCATTCTATTCTTTTAAAACACATGCATGTTATATAAGGTTCAGTGCATGCACTCTGACTGTGAACAGCAAAGTCAGGAAGGTAGTTTTCCTACGCTCTTCTAATAAATGCTGAACAATATTTACTGACTATGGATTTTAAGAACTGTAAGATCATTAAACTACTCAAAACAACATTCTTCAGTTTTATCCTGCCTAACCCTCGGGATTCAGGATTCCATTTAAAAATGTGATCATATCTGTGAAAAATGCTTCTTGAACTATAAATGTTTTATAGCTCTCTATACGTTACCCACCGCTACTGTTACTCTGTTGTGCCCAGCACTGTATTAAGCTGCGTGGAGGCCACAAAAAGACCAGAAATAAGGTTCCTGCTGGTAGGAAATTAAGTCTAGCTGGGGAGACAAGATGACACCCAAACCAATTAGAGTTCATTGCAAGAGACCGTAAGGGCCCATGCAGACAGGGCTAATTACTCTTTGTTCACTGCAGCCTCATCAGGACCCCGCACATAATCAGACCTTGATAAATATGCATTAATGGAGGGATGGATCAATTACCTGGCAGCCCATAATTCAGAGTCTGGACACAGTTCAGTTGTGAGTGCTGGAAGCAGGCGCCAAGCCTGGGCTTCATTTCCCATCAGGATATGACAGTCTCAGTCTCGGTGCCCCAAGAAGGAAAGATACATATTCCAGCCTGCAAGAGCCCAGAAAAGGAAGAACCTTAAGGTAGGAGGGAATTAGAACCATTTTGAGTAGAAACGAGAAGTGGGAGGAGGGCCTGAGGGTCTCCCCACAGGACCCACCTTCTGACCCTGTGGTGCTAGGCAGCAGAGGAATTAGAATTGGGGGTGAGGGGAGGGAGAGGATGGAGTAGCCAGGGACGAGAAGCATCTGAGTTGGAGGGAGAGGACAATTTCTACCACCCAGCAGGCCACGGGAGGGGGCAGTCACTTTTACTCCACATTGAGTCCATTCTACAAACGACTAGGAAAGCAAAGGTGAGTTATATATTCTCCTACTCACCAGAACATTAGAACTTTTATGATGGACAGGATACCAGTTGCAGAAATAACAGGGTCTAAGAGCATCCTGAAATGGTGCAAGGTCAGGCTCTGAGTTCAGACACAGCTGGGCTCCCTTCCCTGCTCAGCTCTCAGAGTCGAGATCCATAGATAAATTAACTATTTTAAGCCTCAGGTTTGTCATCTGAGACCTGTCCCTATCTCACAGATTGTTGGGATGAAATGAGGTCCCCCATGAAAAGTTCTCAGAGGATGCTTGGCTCAACTCCAGGACTCCAGGGGCCAAAGCAATGTTAGGGAAAGTCACAGCTGTGAGGCCAGGGAAGCTGGGTGGGGAGGCAGTCTTTTGGACCTGAAAATCAGTGGAAATGAGATGTGTAGAAATAGGCAAGCCGGGACATCCCTGGTGGGAATAAAACAAAGCCCCAGTGCAGGAAACAAAGGTCCCCCAGTGTGGAGAGAGCCCAAGGCTTTCCAAGGAACCTATGTCTGGAAGGGCAGATGGGGTGTCCTGGGATTTCCAGAGCAAAACACACAGACCTTGTTTTAAAGTCAGTGGGAACTTTGAAGAGTTTGAACAGGAAAGTGGCCAGGTCAGAAGTGGCAGGTGGGGCAGGAGGCTGAGGAGGGCAGGAGGGTGGGTGCATTTCAAATAAATCAACTCTGGCAAGTTATAGGAAAGATTCAAAGTTGAGAAGTAATTCTTAGGACTTTATCTCTTTCACAACTGGTTTCAAAGGGGAGAAGATTGGGTGATGACACAGGAGATAAAGGACCATGTTAATGATTGGAGAAGCAACATGGTTCTGGAAAACAGTGATACACCTCTTCTAATCATTCACAGAGAGCATCTGCTAGCAAGCCTCACGGGAGTCCAGCTCTGCAGTCCCAATGACCAGCTAGGATGTGGTCAGACTTGGGCAAAATAAAGAATGGGTTGCGCTCCAGATCCCCCCCAACTTCTTCAGGGTCCAATTGCCCTAGAGGCGCCATGTCTTGTAGCTTCCCACCTGGGATGCCCTGGCTTACCCATTTCTGTACATCTCAATTCCACTGATTTTCAGGTCCAAAAGGCTGTCTCTCTGCCCAGCTTCCCTGGCCTCACAGCTGTGACTTTTCCTAACATTGCTTTGGCTCCTGGAGCCCTGGGATTGAGCCAAGCTCCCTCTGAGAACTTTACATGGGGGACTTCATTTCAATTGCTCAAACTCAATGGCCACATCCAAATGCAGTATATCCCCTTGTGTGGGTATGGTGTAGACTTTCGAATCATCAGAGTGGTATTTGAAGCTTTGGGATTTTGGGCAGGTGACGCAACTTGGTCACTTAAAACCTCTGCCATGAAGTGAGACAAAGGTGATTCCATCAGTGTACTGTCTGGAAGCCTTAGTCTCTTCCTCCAACATAGAGAGAAATCTATGCACTGGAAAGCACTGGAAGTACAGTCCCTGCATGTCCCTGACCTTGGGGTTGCTGAGAGGATGTTCAGGGAGCTCATGTGCATCCCTTGTAGGGTCACCCTAAACACACAGATGCCATTTGCTCTTAATAAGAACAAAAGTCACAAACTGTAAGAACATCTGAACTTACAATAAATTTAGAGTCAGGTACTAGGTTAAATGTCCCAGAGACTTGCAAGTGTCCTCAGACCAAATTGTTTGCTTTTTTATTTTTTTCTGAAAAAATTATGTGATGAGTAAATACTAGTAAAGCAATTCCCAAGTGAAATCTGATTCAGGATATCTTCCTGCTGGTTTTAAAGCAAAGCAGATATATAATATGATTTTCCTTTTGAATCTGACATGATATAATAACAATGTTATTATCACCATTTGATATATCTCCACTGGCCATTTACTCATCTATGTCATACATGTGTGTGTACAAATGGACCCTCTCAAGCTTTTCATTGAGAATATGAGATTCATGGCAATTTTTATTGCCACTAAATCTAATTCTGATTAGGGTTTGGGGCTAAGTATAAGTTTCCATCTTTACATTTAAAAGACATCCCAATTTGGTAATGAATTCAAATGTAAGAAAGATTATGGGGCCCATGTGTGTCCCACATGAAACTCTAGAGAGAGTTCAAGTATGTGAGAGGCACCATTGAAAAAGGACATATTGTTATAATGAAATATTATTCAGTCAAAAAAGTGAAAAAAATCCTGCTATTTATAACAACATGATGGACCTTGAGAACATTATGGGTTTTTTTTTTAAAGATTTATTTATTTATGCATGCGAGAACTAGGGTATAGGCCAGAGGTACAGGGGCATGAGAGTATTCACCAGAGACAGAGTGGGGAACAGAATAGATGGATTGACTGAAATACACTGCTGAGGGGAGCAGCACGGAAGACAGGAGAGGTCTGCCGTGGGTCACCTCCATGGCCGGGAATTGAACTCATGCTGCAGAGGCTGTGGATAGCTTCATAGTGCTGTGCTTAAACCCTTGTGCCACCAGGGAGACCCCAAGAACATTATGGTAAGTAAAGTAAGCCAGCTAGAGAATGACAAATAGTATATGATCTCATTTATACATGAATCTAAAAATAAAAAAACACAAAACATAGATACAGAGATACAGAGAATACAGAGATATAGATACAGAGAACAGATTGGTGATTGCCAGAGGCAGTGGGTGATGGGAGGACAAAATAGGTATAGGAGGTCAAAAACTATAAACTTCCTGGGGTGAAATATACAGTATGGTGTCTACAGTTCTGTAAGTGTGTTGTAACCTTTGTTACATTTTTCATGCAAATATGGAACCATTATGCTATACACCTGAAACAAATATATGTCAAATAGATCTCAATTTTTTAAAAGAAACCCCTAATTTTTATTAAAATAGATGCTAATAATTGAAATTTTAGGTTTAACTCAAATTAGCTAAGTACCACACACAGCCTCATATAGTCCCTATGGAATGAACAAATCAGCACTGAAATACACTGGCAAATTGGGCTGGTAAAAAATCATTAGTATACAGAAAATTAGTGTAACCTTTACATTCCTTCCTTGCCAGAAGATAATAAAATGCCAAGTTTTAAAAATAATATGTTTTCATGTGATTATTACTTCTGAATAGGTATAATTAGTTAGTTGAAAGCAATTATGTTGTAGAGCAACCCCGATACAAAACGGGGTGCCTGACTGTGGGTCCTCACCCGCGCGCTTAAAAGGACTTATCAATGCTCTACTGCAGGCACACGTGAAATGTTAATAAAAGGTTTATTTACAAAGGGAAGGGGAAATGAGGAAATGTACAGCTCTGGGAGAAAAGTGGGAGACAAAGTTTTAAATGAGTCCTACCCGATCCGCCGATTAGGAATCCCAAAATGGCGCTCTGAGAGCTGGCCGCCAGCCAGGAGCGGTGAAGCCAGGAGGCGAGCGATCGTGAGCCAGAGAGAGAGCCCAAGGCCCACGTGTTTGGTTTTTTATATCCAACCTGGCTGCCCAACTCCACCCTCAGGTCCCAGCCACCCTCCCTTGGTGGTGATGGGATTTGTCTTTCCCAGAGTCTTGATGGCTTTAGTCTGGAGTGGGGGTGGGGTTCACAAAGCCTGTATGGGATTAACTCAGGACATCACTTCCCCCTAACAATTATACTTGACCTGTGGTTTTCCAGTGTTATCAGATGTATCAAAGGCTATATTTCTCAGTTTAAAAGGAGTCCTCCTTTAAGGGTAGTAATAGTCAGGAGAAGACCTATCTTAATAGTCAGGGGTAAAAAATCATCAGAAAAAGAAAAAACTAACACCTCCATCTTGTGCAAGTGACATTACCTCTGGGTCTCACAAGCAAATTGTAATGGTAATGTCTTTCATGTCTACTATCCAGGTTTTACAGAGATCAGATGACATAATTACTGTAAGATCAATTACAAATGTGAAAAGAAAACTATTAAAATAAGGAAAAGGATTTTTAAAGGGAGTTTCTATTTTACGGAGCAAAAAGCAGGATTATGTGACACACAGATCTCATTTTCTTTCCTCTGAATTCATGGCACACACAGTCAGTACTACTTACTTAAAAGAGAAAAAAAGAAGTTATGCTACCCTTTAGCAAGAGTCCAAAACAAGGTTTGAAATTTTAAAAGGCAAATTAAAAATTTAGTAACAGGACTAAAAATAAAATATAAGTAAACCTTTTATAATAGGAAACCAATCTAGGAGGCCTGTTACCCAACCAATAGGTGTTACAGAAAAGTGAAGAAAATGGGGAGAAGGGATTTATTTAACATAACTGAAAAAAGTTCCCCCAAATGAGAGTTGTCATCAGAGAATGACTTGTGTCCAGCTCTGTAACATTTCTGAAAGATCTATAACTGCACAAAGGATAACAAGAATAAGGAAATACAAAAAGTTTCCATAGTATCAAGTGGAGACAAGAAATATGCAGACATCTGATTTCTCATAAGAATACTGATGTTAGAAGAAACTGGAGGCAAAAGACATCTGAAGATCGAATTTTATATCTAGCCATGCAATCGATCAAATATGTTGTTCTAAATAAGAACATTTCAAACAAGGTCCTCAAAAAACGACTTCCGTCGTTCTTAAGACATTACTTAAGAACTTTGCTCCAACAAAAGTAAACAACCCACAATGAGAAATACATGGGATCCAGGGAACAGTGGATCCAATCCAGGGCATTTGTATCAGAAGATCTCAGAAAACAAGCTGTGCAGCAGAGAGCAGGTCTTGGTAGAAGAACATCAGAGCAGGAGGAGGACAGGAACTCTGCAGAAGTTACTGTGTCTGCAAGACTTACTCAAAGTGAGACTGTGGTAGAGGCACATTCTTCATGTAAGAAAGGAAAGTAAGGAGGGAGGGATGAAGGGACAAAGAAAGATGAGATGAAAGAAATGTCAGCAAGACCAAAAGCAATACAAGACAGTAATAATCCAAATACAAAGCAAAGTGGCATTATTTTAAGCAACTGATAGATTGAAAGAAAAGAAAAGCCATTTTCTTTTCTTCATTAATGTGAGAGCTTTCAAACCTGAGCTTGTGTGCCTCCTTTTCTAGCACCCCATAGGTCCTGATATTGGACGTGTTGAGACGGACACGTAATCCTAGTTAGTGGTTATCCCTTTCTGTAATAGGAAATAATTAACTGATCATAATAATTCAAAAGCCTTTCTTGTGTTATCACTTTTTAAACCAACCACAGAGAAATCAGGGGCAGCTTCACTACAATTGCTAATCTAAATGCAAATCTTGTGAATGTTGACAACACAGAAGCAATGGTGTGGCTGGCAAAAGAGGTTCTAAATGAATTCAATAGGTTGGCTCGCATCCTCTATAAGAGTGAATTGAAAAAGGAGAACTCCAAAGTAATCACATCAGCACAAAATGTCAAACCTAAATTTGGTAAATTCAGCAAATTTGTTATTCACCAAATTGCATTTTAGAGAATTGAGTAACTTCTTACAGGAGATAGGAGATGAAAGACAGTGATAACCTTATCTTTCATAGAGGGAAGTAAAAATCTTGACTGAAGGTGAATGAACAAGAAATAGAGGTTTAAGCATGATGTTCAAAGTTAAAATATCAGCAACTGAAGAATTTTTAGAGAATAATCTATCAAACAATAGGCAGAAAAGAAGTAGAGGCAGGATGGGGTCATGTGACTTAAGTCTTCTTTTTAAAAAAAATAGTAACAAGGAGTCAATAGAGTGTTCTGGATCTTTAAAACAGGGAATTTCACGTCCGGACTGCACCAAAACTGTGTGGAACTGAGAAAAGGCTGTCCCCAGAGTCAGAGGTGAGCTGAAACCCCTCACAAGCCAGGCCCCGCCACACGATGCACCTGGAGTTGGAACCAAGAAGGGGATCCAGCCACCACCAGGGCAGACTGAGGGTGCAGGGGACTGTGGTCCCAGACACCACCTTTAAAATAGGGAACTTCAAGAATGGCACATATCAAAAAAAAAAAACCAAAAAACAAGCAACAACAAATGTTGGCGAGGATGTGGTGAAAAAGGAACTCACCTACATTGCTGGTGGGAGTGCAAACTGGTCCCACTGTTAGGGGGAAATGATGTCCGCACCCCGTTTTGTATCGGGGTTGCTCTACAACACCACCACTATGGAAAGCTGTCTGGAGGACTGCTCCATAGTGCAGCACTCGACCACCTGCACCACCAGGGAGGCCCATCAATAATATTTTTAAGGATGTGTATGTTTTCCTTACAAACAAGGACTATATCTTAGTCATCTTTGTTTTCCTAGGTCTATTCCAGTAATTGGTATAATAACAATAAAATAACAATAATAGTTAAGTCATCTATTTGTTAAGCACCCACCAAGCCCTATACACTGTGCCAAGTATCTCACATAAATACTGGTACTCCTGGGCCTCCCTGGTGTTGCGAGCCAGCCGCAGCAGTCTGGGTGTCAGGGGTTCCTGAAGGATGGGAAGGCGTCGGAGCAATTATAGAGAAAATGGTAAGGGAAGGGGAAGGGGAATGAGACGCAGACACTTGATCAGGGTGCTGACATCATCCTGCTGAGGGTCTCAGCAGTCCTTTATTTATACTAAGCAAATCGTGAGTACACAAGCATAAGGTAGGAAGATAATAATCACCACATGTTCTTTTTCAGGAGCCGCCAAGGGTCTGTTTGCCTTCCGGCAGAGGTGTAATATTTATTATTTTTTGTCTTAGAGAAGGCACGGTTGCTAAACAAATGTTTTCAAAATAGTTATTTACTTTAAACAATCTAACAGTTATTTTATTACTAGCAAAAAGCCTATGTGTCTACAACTAACATTTCTAAGTTTGCCATGGTGAACAATTAACTAAGGGTTGAGGGGAACAAAGGGCAGGAAGTTACCTGGGAGAAGGGAGACAAAGTGATTATTTCTAACTAACCTATAAAGTTTAGACTAACTTATAACTAATTGATTAAAGTAAAAAACAGAAGGCTTTTATATAGAAATCATCAGCTATAGTATATTGTTTTAATATTGATTTGATATTAAGGAACCAAGGGCCTGGAGGGCGTTCATGCCAGGCAAGCCGCACTGACTCTTCCCTAGCCCCCAGCTCTCAATGAAGGGAGGAAGTCTCCTAATCTAAGCCAAGAGTTTTCTACCTATTACTTCTCTACTATCTAGTCAGCCTAGTTTCCGTATTTAACTTTAAGATCAAGGGGCAATTTTCTCTTCCATAAGGTTCTGGTTGTTGTTTTAAGGAACTACAAATATTTTATCAGGGGCAGGAGCGGGAGATGGTTATAGCCTTTGATCCTCAAAAAATGGTCAATATGTGACATATCAGTAGTTGTAACATTGACCATTTCCGAGTATGTTATTTGTGCTGCCGTGATTACTAGCTCAACCATTCACAAATTGCTGTTGACTTATTCTTGAATGCATACTCTAACAGCTATCATACCAATTGTCACATCCTAGGGAATTAGCCCTAAACAAACAGGAAGAATTTAGCAGGAGTCAACTATGGCGTCTCCTGGTTTATCAGGAATCTTCTTATACTTGGAGCATGGCTCGCCTCTGCCACCCAACTTTTATCTTTAACTTTAAAGTAAAGGAATTTCTTTCTCCAATTAGCTCTTGCCTCAAGAGACCACATCTCTGTATCAAGGACTTGGCCGATAGATGTTTAAAGCCTACTGTTTCCAGAAGTTATTTCACTGGTTAATGTAAAGCCAAATGTTGAATTGCTGCCTTTTTGGCAGAGGACTACTAATTTTATGAAAAATGTAATATTTGTATCATGCAGTGCCATTTGTCATCAATTTGGTTATTCAGTGATTGATCAGTATTTGCAGTTTTACTTTTAAATGCGTATTTTAGCAATGGTAGAAACTAGCCATAAACAAATGAGGAGAATCTTGGAGTCAGCTAACGAGATTCCTGATTTTTCAGCAATCTGCTCCATGTCCGGACTTTTGTCAGACGACATGAGTAGCGCGGCTCCCCATACCCTGGTGGTGCAAGGTGTTAAGTTTCAGCACTATCAAGCTATCGCCAGCCACTGCAGCATGAGTTCAATCCCTAGGCAGGGAGGTGACCCACATAGCGAGACCTCTCCTGTCTCGCCCACTGCTCCCCTCCGCAGTGTATTTCAGTCAGTCTGCCTGTTTTGCTCCCCACTTTGTCTCTAGTGAATCCTCTCACCCCCCTCTCCTCACCTCTGGCCTATACCCCAGCTCTTGTATGCATAAATAAATAAAATAAATCTTTGACAAATAAATAAATAAATATTGGTACTCCTTCTGTGACACTGTAATTCCCATGGATAGGGGAGGTTGCAGGTTCTCTGTCCCACCTAGGGAAAGGTGGAGTTGAGCAGCATGGGGAAGCTCAAAAGGATGTGGGAGAGAAGGCTGGGGGCAAGAAAAGACCTGGAGGAGGTTCATGGAGCAGAGAGACATGTAATGAAAAAGCTGTCCTTCCTTCTCAGCCTTGGACTTGCACCAGGGACTTGGGGACATGGAAGGGGGCACCTGGCAAAATGTGGTTGAAAGACTCGTGGGGAGGCTGTCAAGGGCAGCCTTATTTTGACCTGGTTTTTGATTTTGTTCTTTTCCTTCCAGACTTGCCTGGCCTCTACTGCCCCTTTCCTACATTTCACCACCAGAAGCTACCTTAGACTTGTGGTAGGCTTTCTGGCCTCAGAGGCCCCAATTTGGGCCAACTCTGTTAGGCTGAGCACCTTCCCACAAAGTGATGGGTAACTTTGAGTGTTTCATTTGGAAACTATATTGTTTCTCTTCTCTTCTTTCTGTGGCACACTAATTCTATTAAAATTCTTTTCTAGCAAAGGTCTTACACACTAGGAGAATGTTTTGTCTTTATGAGACAGAATGCAGAACCCAAGTTTGGAAGCCTGGGATGCCCTACATTCTGCCCACTAACACATCACCCTGCAAGGTAAACACTCTATCTTTCCAGTGAGGAAATGAATGTAAAGGAGATTTGAAAAAAAGAATTGTCCCAGGCCAATGGCAGGATTTAACCTTAGGTTATAAAAACCAGAATTGCAACCTAAGTAACTGTCTCAAAGACCCTGGGCCTTTAATAAACAAAAACAAAAACTAACTCTGTATTTGAAGGAATGATGGTAAATGAACGATGTGTATAAATGAATGCATACAAACTCAAAGTTATGTTGTTCAGTTCCTCAAAAAATATCATTCTTTTTGCTACAAATATCACCATCTAGATCTAAACAGCTTCAGATTCATAAACTTGTTATGCCTGAAATAACTTGAAGAGGCTATTGTAAAGTAATAAATACTTCTGATGGAGCTGAAGGGAACATTTAGAGTCTTTAAAATAAGTAGAGGGATTTTTGTCCAGTAATAGGACAAATTGAAATAATCCAGGCTGAAGGAACACTGGGTATATATTGATTCAACCTCAACATTTTCAACTTTCAGGGCTAACATATTATTACCAAGCAGATTGAAATGGCTTAGGCATTAGGGCAAAATGCAAAATTAGTTTGCCTAAGTGGTTGTGTCTTTGAGCCTTAAGAAGGTCACAAGAATGCAGAAATGTGCACTGCTTCAGGAGGACAGAGGCAGGTCTGGGCCCTTTTAATCATTTACTCTATCAATGAAAAAGGCAGAGCATGCCCCTCCTCCTTAGATATGCTCTATAGATTACATTCTGACCTAGGGGATGAAGACATGCATTGCAGCACATATGCAGAAACAGAAAACTAAAAGGATGAAATAAAAGCAGCATGTGGACAGAAATTCTACTTTTTCTTCTTACCCTGTACAACCAGCTATACCCTATTTAGGAGGACACAGGCCGATGGGCTGGACTAACACTTAGAGCAGGCAGCCCTGGAGAATAAATTGTATATAAAAGAAAACAAAAATATTACAGTTAGAACCAACATTTGTTAAGCGCTTACCTTGTGGCAGACACTTTTCTAGGCGATTCATGTGTTTTAACTCATTGAATCCTTACAACAACTATATGGGCAGGTTATAGTAATCCCCAATTTACAAAAAACAGGATTGAGGCACTAAATGATTAAATAACTTTCTTGAGGTCCCACAGATGGTAAGTGTTGGATCCCATTACCTTAATTGAAAATTAACATTTTATTTTGAAATAATGTTTAAATAAAATTTTGCAAAACTAGTACAGAGATGCCATATACCATCACACAACTTCCCCCATGTTGACATCTTATATAACCATGGGACATCTGGCAACACTAAGAAACAAACTTTGGTACATTACTATTAAGCATTTTAAAGTCATATGATTTTCATCTACTAAAAATAACTTCATTTATTAAATTCAGTGCATCAGGCATTTTTATAAGAAGACACAGTTCCATTTGCCATTTTTTTCCCAATTCATTTTATTGTGGTAAAATACACATAATAGAACATGTGCTCTCTTAACCATTTTTAAAAACTGTCTCCCTTTGTCTCTTAACAAAGCATAGGCCTCCTACAAAGACCAGACGCCCCCCACCTAAAGTCAGATTTTTATTATTAAGGTAGTGATGACACCTTTCTGGCTAACAGCAAAAAGGAAAAACCTGAAACAAGAAGAGTAAATAGCCAGAGGCAAAGCACTTTGCAAGCTGAGTGAAAATGGAGGACCAGCTTCCCAGAGTGGGTGCCTTCACCCAGGCAGCCTGCAGAGGTCCAGATACCAGCTGGGCCCCAGCAGGCATCTGCAAGGTTTTGTCATGTTGCAGTGGAAGCATGTACTGCTTTTTCTTCCTACCTTCCTGACCTGAGAATTAGCCTCTCTAGGGAGGATCTTGATACTTGACCAAGAAGAGCAGAAACAATCTCTGGCTGTGTGAGGATCCACTCACCCAACCAAGCTCCACCTTGGGGAGGAAACAAAACAACAACTGTATCAAACTTCCCCTTGGGGCAACAAAGTATTCACTGTCCTGAAACTTCCTCATTATGCTCCCTGGAGACCCCCAACAACATCCAAGCCCCGGGGTTCCAGGCTATATCTGTCACTACTTTATAAATGTTTGAACAGAATGGACTATTTTTTATAAAGGGTTACCAGGTGGTTTCCTTAAAATAGCTGCCAAGATGGGGGGAAAGGGGGGATAGTATAGAGACCGTGGAAAGAACCTTCACAGCCACTCACCTGGGGTTCTCACGTGCAGCTTACCTGCTCACCTGCAGGCTCACTTCAAGAAAGAGCTTAAATTTTCAGAATAGAAAGAGCAGTTGTATCACCCTGGAAATCTGTCCAGTGTGCTCCAAGTAGCCCACACCACTGTACCCCCACAGATGAGGCTTTGTGGTCTGTGGACGCCATGTTACCGCCAAAGTCCACTGGGAACAACAGTGAGCCTAGCCCACCCCAGACACTTGGGGCATCTTCTGGCGAACCTCCCCTGCCTTCCAGCCACAATCCCAGGCCCTTCTGAGAAGGGCAGCGTTAAGCTTCTCCCTCTGTTGAAGGAGCTAGCCGGGAGTCAAGGGTGTTACAATGTGAGGCTAATTACTGTAGCCTTTTAATATTCTCTTCTCCAAGCCCTCCCGGGAAGGATAAAATAAAACACTGCATAATAAGAGGTGAAATGAACGGTGGACGGGGAACTTCAGTAGCTGTGTGACCTTGGACAAAGCAGTTGACCCAGACTTGCAATCTCATTAACACCAAGAGAAAGAGGGGGGCTGGAAAGCTCCTTTCTTTTTCCTGCCATGATGAAAAGGATCAGGCAGGCATCTGGGTGTGTCAGAGAGGACTCACCTATAAAAGAGATAAGACAGGAAGGCCCTGGCTTTTCAGAGACACAAACTTGGCTGTTCAACCTGGGGTTTTCCATTCAATTTGCCCCATAATTTTTCAGTTGATAGTGGAAGATATATTTCCCAATGACTTGTTTTGTTTTGTTTTAAATGTGAACTATGTTATACACACAAGACGGTATAAAAAGCAATGTGCAGAAGCTAATAAAAACCTAGGTATTCACCACTCAGGATAGAAAGATAATTTTTCTGTCCCTGAAGTGTCCCATGTGCAACATTCAGATCACTTTCTCCTCCCCCCAGCTGCCTCCCCAGCTAACCTTACTACCCTGATTTGGGGGTTAACTCTGTTGCCTTTTCTTATTGCCCGTGTGTGACCCCCTAAGACATATATAATTAAGTTTGGTTTTTGAGATTAATATCAACACAGTCATACTTTCATGAGTTCATTTATGACGTGCTTCTTGTGCTCCAATTTTGTATTTTTAAGATCCGGTCATTCTGTTGAAGAGATGTGGAATGCCTGTATTTTCACTGCTCTGCTATATTTCTTCATGTACTGAATCAAATCTACCACTATGTGTGTCTTCATTGTACTCTGATGAGCAAGCATTTGGCTTGTTTCCAGTTTGGGGCCAAGAACAGTGATGCTAAGAACTGTTTTTGCATGAGCCTGCTGGCACACGGGTGTAAGACCTTCTTCAGGCAGGAGTGGAATTGTTGGGTGGATGTTCAATTTTACTAGGTAATAGTAGGTAATGCTACACTGGTGTTTCCAAAGTGCTTGAACCAATTTATATTCCCACCAGCAGTTATTAAGAGTTGCTTGCATACCCTCAGAACACTAGAAATTATTAACTTTGTTGTTTTAGCTAACTTGGTGGTGTAAAGCAGTGTCTTATAGTTTTAGCTTGCAATTTTTGATTAACAGCGAGATTGGACATCTTTTCATAGACTGAGAAGTCCTATGTGTGTTCTTCTTCTGTAAAATGCGCATTCATGTCTTTTGTCCACGATTTTATTGAATTGCTTTGTTCTTACTGCTTTGTAAGAATTGTTACATAACCTGGAGGTCTTTTGTGGCTGTACACTTCACGTCTCTCCATTTATATCATCTGTTTACTCTCTTAAAAGTAGCTTGTGATTAAAACAAAAGTTTTTAGTTGAATATAACTGAATTTGCAATAATATATAAGTTTTGATCTATTGCACCACCTTCTGCTGCTCCTTCAGGATTGTTTGGAGTATGCTTGGCCCTTTGAGCTCTTGAAAAAATTTACGTTATCTGTCATGTTCTACCAAAAAACTAAACTTCTACTGGGCTGTCACTAAATCTATAAATCAAAAAGAGAAATTTATATTTTATAATATTTACTCTTTCTATTAAAATATATGGTAAACATAATTTTAGTACAGATCTAAAAAGTCTTTTAGGAAAGTTTTAGAGCTTTCTCTATAAAGACTTAAATCTCCTTTATAAATTTATTATTAAGAACTTCATATTTTTAATACAAATAAATGGTACCTTTTAAAATTACATTTTTCTAGTTAGTTGCCTATGGCATGTAGAAATGCAATTGATTTGTATATTAATTTTGTTTGCAGACATCTCGCTAAACTCTTTTTTAACCTAATATTTCATATGTAGATTATTTTGCAAATGATGAGTTTTGTTTCTTCCTTTTAAATTCTTATACTTTCCATTTCTTCTTCTTGATTTACTACACGAGCCATGACATTTGATATCTTGTTGAATGGGAATATAGGAAGGGGGCATCTCTCTTACCCTTGAACTTTTGACTATTAATGACGTTTGCTGTAAATTTTAAAGAAATCCTTGTTCAGATTAACAAATATCTCTTCTATTTCAGTTTGCTTTATCACATTCCAGAAGGTTTAAAACCCAGTATTTTGCTCACTACTCATGTTCATTTCTATGTATTTTAAATTTCCATTGTAATATTTTCTTTGATCTATGAGTTGTTCAAAGAGTGTTTTTCATTTCCAAATGTAGGGGTTTTTCTCATTATATTTCTTGTTATTGATTTCTAACTTAATTACATTTGAAAATTATTCATAGAAAGTTCCATGAGGGAATAATCTCCCACCACAGAGTACAGTGTTCTCTACACACCCATTTTATCAAATTTATTAATGTTTCTTTAAATCTTCTGTATCCTTACTGATTTTTATCTGCTTAATTTATGAATTAATGAAAAAAAATTGTTAAATTCTCCCACTGGCATAATGGATTTGTCTATCTTCCTTTGTAGTATAGTCTTTGTTTGCTTTATGTATTTTGAGGAGCTATGAATATGTCTATCTTACAAGTTTAGAATTGGAAAAATAAGTATTTTACCATGATGTGGTGATTTCTTTACCACTCATAAAGCTTTTGCCTTCAACTATATTTTTTTCTAATAGTAATACATTTTCCTGCTTTCTTTTGATGAGTATGGGTCTGTTATATCATTTTCCACCCTTTAACTTTCATTATTTAATATTTACATCCTTATGTTTGGAATGTGTCTCATGTAAATAGCACATGCGAAGTTATATTTCTTTATCCTAGGCTTTGAAATTTTTCTTGCAACTGAGTTTAGTCCTGTTACATATTTTTTCTATTAATATAATCTAATTATTGGGCCTCCCCTGGTGGCGCAGCGGTTGAGCGCTGGGCTGTGAAGCTGCCCGCAGCCTCTGCAGCGCCGGTTCGATCCCCGGCCACCGGTAAGGGTCCCACATGGCACGCAGACCTCTCCTGTTGAGCCCATTGCTCCCCTCAGCAGTGTGTTTCGTCAGTCGGCCTGTTCTGTTCCCCGCTCTGGCTCTGGTGAATCCTCTCACCCTCCTGCGCTTCTGACTGTACCCAGTGCTTGTATAAATAAATAAATCTTTATTTAAAAATATATATAATCTAATTATTTATTAATGATTACTAATATATTTGAGTTTATTTCTACCATCCTTTGTGTTTTATATTTGTTTCACCTTTTCTGTTGTTCCACACCCTACTTCTTGCGAATTAAGCAAGATTTTCTTTTCTTTCTATTTCATCATTCCCTCCCTGCACACCACAACCCCCATTTGTTGGCTTCTATTTATTTGGAAGTCATAATCGCAATACAGCTTATTTTTGTGAATGCCCTAAAAATTTTAAGATGTATTTTTAATAATTCTAAAATTAGTATCTTTAACCTACTCCTGAAAAATTCAAGGTTCTTATTTTTTTTTTCAATTCCAATTATCCTCCCACCTAATTCTATGTTTATGTCATCTGTTATTTTACTTCTAATATGTTTTTTCCCTCAAAATTTAACATTATTATCACTTTATAGTGTTAAAATTCATTTATACTTGTTCGGTTTATTCAGTTTTTCCACCTATTTATAATACTCTCTTGTATCTCAAGTCTTCCTTCTTGAGTCACTTTTTCCTACAAGAAGTACATTGTGTAGAATTTTATTCATGAGGAAGAACTTCTGGTGATAAGTTATTGGCTTTGTTTATTTCTTTTATTAGAAATATCTCTATTTTGCTTTCATTTTTTTGAAAGATCATTTGAATGGATAGAGAATTGTTGTTAATAATTATTTTCTCTCAGCATATTGAAGACATATCCTGCTGCCCTCAGGCTTCCATTATCGTGGATCTAGTTGTCAGCCAGACCCTAACTGCCAATCTTTTGTGGCGGATCCAGCTTTCCTCTCCGGTTGTTTTAAAGATCATCTCACTTCTTTAGTCTGTGTAGAATCTGATATGTCTAGGGGTGTCTGTCTTTCTGCTTATCCTCTTTCAGTCTTGCTGAGGGTTGGCATCAATTAGAATTCTGGAAAATTCTCAGTCATCCTCTGAACAAAATTCCCTCCCTGTATCTGACTGAAACATCTCACTTAGTCCTCTCTCCTTTTTTGTTTTTTGCTTTTTTCCTCCATAATTTTAAGCTTCTCAAATTTATATCCATGAAAATGCTGCGGCACCCATCTTCATGATTTCTCTCTAACTGTACCACTGTTAGGGGGGAAGGATGTCCTGAGCTAATTCCATGCAGGCTTTGTGGACCCCACCCATACTCCAGACCAAAGCCATCAGGACACTGGGAAAGACAAACCCTGACACCACCAAAGGGAGGGTGGCTGGGACCTGAGTGTGGAGTTAAGCAGCCAGGGTTGGTATAAAAACCAAACACATGGGCCTTGGGGGGCTCGCTCTCTCGCTCGCCTCCTGGCTCCACGACTCCTGGCTCACAGCCAGCTCTCAGAGTACCATTCGGGATTCCAGATCGGAGGATCGGGTAGGAAGCATTTAAAACATTGTCTCCCAACATTTTTGCACACAGCACTAATGATAAAGGACTGATCACAAAAATCTGCGAAGAGCTGATGAGACTCAACAACAACAAAGAAAATAATCCAGTCAAAAAATGGGCAGAAGAGCTAAAAAGAAACTTCTCTGAAGAGGAAATGCAAATGGCCAACAGGCATATGAAAAAATGTTCAACATCACTTGTCATCAGGGAAATGCAAATCAAAACTACCATGAGATACCATCTTACACCAGTGAGAATGGCACATATTAAAAAAACTAGCAACAACAAATGTTGGCAAGGGTGTGGAGAAAAAGGAACTCTTCTGCACTGCTGGTGGGAGTGCAAACTGGTCCAACCACTATGGAGAGCTGTGTGGAGATTTCTGGACCTACTAAACATAGAGCTTCCATATGATCCAGCAATTCCACTCCTAGGGATTTACCCAAAGGACACAGAAACATCAATTCCAAAGAGCACCTGCACCCCTATGTTTATAGCAGCACTATTTACAATAGCTAAGCTTTGGAAACAGCCCAAATGCCCAAAAATAGATGACTGGATCAAGAAGATGTGGTACATTTATACCATGGAATATGACTCAGCATTCAAAAAAGATAAACACATGCAATTTACAGCAACATGGATGGCGCTGGAAGGGATCATGCTCAGTGAAATAAGCCAGAAAGAAAAAGAAAAATACCGGATGGTCTCACTCATAGCAGGAATCTAGAAAACTTAAATAAGGGACCAGGAAAATGAATAAGAAAGTGATAATCAAAATCAACAAAAAACTATGAACCAGAGACAGTTTTTGGGGAATGGGGGGCGGGAGGGGAAGGATTGGGGTCAGAATGGGGGGAGTTGCAAATGTATGGGGAATATAAAAATAAAATTTATTATTTAAAAAAAAAAAACTTTTTCTCCCACTTTTCTCCCTGAGCTGTACATTTCCTCATTTCCCCTTCCCTTGTAAATAAACCTTTTATGAACCTTTCGCGTGTGCCTGCAGTAGAGCATTGATAAGTCCTTTTAAGCGCGCGGGTGAGGACCCACAGTCAGGCACCGGGTTTGTGTCGGGGCTGCCCTATAACACCATCATCCATTATCCGTTTAGGCTTTAATTTCAATTACTATAGTTTTCTTTTTTAGAAGTTATATTTGGTTGGTTGTTTTTCAAGTTTGCTTGCTCACTGCTCAAATTTTCAAGATCCCCTCTTGTATCTGTACACAGACTTCACATAGTTATTTTACTTTTGGTACTCAATAAATCCTGTGTCGTTTCTCCTATGTGTTTGTTTCTGCTGGTACAATTATAATGCTCTGTTTCCTGGTGTGCTCTGTGATTTTTGACCGGAAGATGCTCACTTTCCTTGGACATTTATCTCTAGAAACTCTGAGAGACCCAGATGGCAGCAGGATTCCTCCAGAATATATTTATTTCTTCAGCTGGTCATGTGTAAGGGCAGGACGGACTGGCCACAGTGCAGGTTTTCTAGGATCCCATGCAGACCGGGTAAAGGAGGAGTCAGAGTCCTCAGTGGGTTTTTGCAGGTCTTTTATTGGGATTCACCAGGCATATGGCAGGCAGGGGTGCTGGCAGGGGTGCTGGCAGCAAGTCTTCACTCTATCTGGACTCTCTGGCGTTCGTTCTGCTGCTTCTCGGCTTCTGCTTCGGCTTCTCCTGCTGCTACTGGTGCTGCTGCTGCTGCTGGCGTCCCCGTGACACCGCCCTTAAAAGCACAGTCTTAACTCAGCTGAATCCCATCTACCTAGGCCCACACCCTACTCCAGGTGCCGCCATCAGGCATGCATTCAGGACAAGGATCCATCATCTATCCTGATGGCGGAAGGGCAGAAAAGCCTGACATTTTCTTTACCCTACATCATGTGAGTTAGTACCAAGCTGAGAACACTCGAAGATTTCAGACTTTAGAACCACTGATGGTGGATGACTCTGAAGTGCCAAATCAATTGAGAATCAGTCTGTACCAGACTGAAGTGGTTTTCAGAGTTGAGACGGAGAAGTTTTCTTGCTTCTCCCCTGTGTTCACAATAAAGTGTGTGTAGTCCTTTGGGATCTCAGTTCTATTCAAAGACCTCCTATGACATCACCCACCTTGGTCCCGCCCTGGGCTTCAACCTCTGCCTCCCGCTCACGTACAACATCCTCAGCAGTAGTACAGGTTCTGGCATCTGGCAGAGACTTCCAAAGTGAAATCAAACTTTGGTATTCCTTTACCTCCTGAAGTTCTTTGGTATCAGTTTGTTCGGGAGCTGTTACTTTCATGCCATCTCAGAGGTGCATTTTAAAAGATTTTTCAAATATGCTCTGGCTGGTATTTCAGCTATTTTGGATGGGAAAATTGTTTCGGCTATCTAATGCACGCTATTGCTGGTAACAGAAATGATCAAGCTGGTTTATTTTTAGCCAAGGCTAATTTCCAGATCGCTCTGCACCTGTGAACCTGAACCAATTTGCATAAATGTGCCTTCCTTTTCTAGCTAAAAAGAATTTCCAAAGAGGATAACCAATGGACTTCTATCGGAGAAAAACAAATAGCATGCCAGCCTCCCCATCCCAGGGGCTCCCCCAGATGACAATTCTAACCTATATTTAAAACTGTCATGTCAAATGTATTACTAACAATAGCTAATGTTCACCAGGGAAGGCTTATTACCATTTGCCAAACACAAAATATATTTTTGTATTACCTCAATTTCCACAACAACCCTCTGAGGTGTGTATTATTAATGCCATTTTACAGATGAGAAAACTGAAAAGCAAGATGATTAATTAGCTGAAAGAACATGGTGTAAGTGGGCAGTCATGGGCTCTAGCCTCAGGTTATGCTACCTTGTTTAGAAGTAGTGTGAAGCTCGCTGCCTGAGAAATATGACCCATATTTGACTTTTCAGGGGAAATTGACCCATACTGGGCCATAGTTCTTACCCTGAGCACCCATCATAAGTACCCAGGGGGTATTTTCAAAATACATCTGACACCTCCCAAGTAGATTCTAATTTAGTTAGTCTGGGTGAACTTTGTCAGGATTTATGGAAAATACAGGCAGCATTTCCACAGTATCTGGAAGATCTGCCCCCAACCCACACTTAATTTTTGTCAAGATTCCCTAGGCAGCTCTAGGAAGACCTTTAGATAATCTCCTCTGTGGGTTACCCAGGGCTGCCACCCGGCTAGCTTCCTCTCTCCCTTTGTTCACATGTCAAGACTCATTTCCGGTTTTCAACTTTCCAGAAAAATGGGTGTTGGGGGAAAAAAAGAAGAGTCACCATCTCACTAGTCATCACCTGGATATCCCATGCAGTTCACCTCCCTGAATTGAGTCTTATTTCTTCTGTGAAAAATGAGTCTGTTTTAGTGGCACCATTTCCATTCTCAGGCTACTGAGCGGTCACCCGCTCCTGGAAGAGCACAGAGCATCAGCACGTCAGGGCTGGGAGGAGGGCAGCTCTGGCTGCAGTGAAGCTGGGATTGTTTGTGGACTTCATACATCCATCCCTCCATATGCGTACCTATTTGGGGGCAAGTGTCATCGCAGGCTGCTGCACTAAGTGATCCTGAATTGTATCCGTCACAGAGGACCCTCGCTGCAAGCCTATGATTTCTCCTTCTAGCTAACTGCTTTGGAAGATCAAGAAGGAAGTCACCAATGAACATAGTCCTAAAGCAAGAAGGAGAGGCCCAGACACACTGCTGTCAAAACTGCAGGAGCCATCTGGACAGAAAGAAGCTGCTTTTAAGGAATTTGGCTTTGCCAGGCCTGCACATGTAATTCCTACATAGATGTTCCTTGGCAGTCAGGCATCTGATTTCTGTTGGCAACTATCTGTCCCTGGTTGCTTCTGGCCTGGGTTGGCACATCAGCTTAGTTCTTCCATTCAGTGTTTGGGCCCTGAGCCCTTCTAACATACTGAGTCCTTCCCAGGAGGTAACCAGCATCTCCCCACGGGGCTGAGCTAGGACGCTCGGCACTTTCTACCTGTGCCCTGTAGAGCGTCACAGCTATACTCTGTTCCATCATTATCTCCAGCCCAAAGGTCAGAGGCAGGAGTCACTCCATGTGCAGGCAGAAAGGTGCCAGGGGAACATGCTGAGCTTCTTAGGACCCCCAACCAGCCACGGACCCTAGTTATAACACCTCATCCATTTCAGTGGGACTCCCTCCCCTCAGAGGAGACCCTGCCTGTCGCAACATTGTCTGTATCACCAGCTAAGCCTGGCTCTATTTCCTAGCACCTGGGCCTCCTGTGGCTGCCTCTGTAAAGCCCAAGCAAGGCTTCGAGGCCTCTGGTCATCAGTTCCTAAGGAGAGGTTAGGCCTTTGTTCTTCCCTCACAGCAGTGGCTTTTATACCCAAAGGTTTCTTGGAAAGACCTCTGGGTAGGGAAGTGGCTGGGAGAGTGGCAGGGTGGATAAAGGTCAAGAGCACCAGGTTCTGGAATAAATAAGTTCATGTGCTTGGTATGTTACCTGGAGCATCAAAAGGACTCACAACAACGTGGTTATTGTTACAGAATGCTAGGTTGGGGGCAGATCTTCCAGATGCCATGGAAAAACTGCATATATTTTCCACAATTCCTAACAAAGTTCCTGCAGAGTAGGTATTATTTTTACAAGTTTTGCAGATGAAAACAGGAAAGTTCAGAGGAGTTAAGTAACTTCCAAAGTCACACAGCCGGGGACAGAGTCTGGATTCAAACACAAATGAATCCAATTCTAAACCCTGGTCTCTTTCCACTCTTCCAGGCCATCTCACCTCCCTTAAAAAACAGTAAATTTCTCAATGCATTTGTTTCTTAAAACAACTAACAAACCCATTCAAAGAATTAATGAGGGAAAAGGTCAAATACTAATCGTAACAGTGGAGTTATTGTAATTGAGTATAAAACAATGCTCTGGCCACTTGAAAACCCCAAATATGAGCAAAAATGGATGAACTTTGTCATTCCAAGTCCTCCTTTTCTTATGGCTCTTGTTCCCGCCACCCCAGCATCTGCTCTATCTGTCTACGAGAAAGTTCCTGGTGCCTGGTGCTTGAACAACCCCAAGGATAGCATCCCAGTCTCTGCCTCTTCTTTCTTCCCTTAATCTGCCAACCTGCCACCAGGGATCACTCTTTACTGCATTCTGTACAAGAGTAAAACTCAAAGAATAAGCCATGTGCAAGAAAGGACTGCTCTGGGCAGCCCAGGTGATTATATGCCAGTCCAGAGTATATTGAGGAGTGGAATTTGAGGGTCAAACAAGAAAGATAGTGGGCATGTCTCCGATGGAGGAAGCATCTCTCATTCAAAGGAAGAGTATAGGGGAGAATTCACACCTGGAACATCTCTGGAGACCCTGTATAATGTAACCTATAGTGTCCTGCCTCCTCTACTCTGGTTTGGGTTGTTCATTGTCTTAACAAGTCAGCACAAGGAGAAGTGAATTTCGCTAAATAATCCTGGAAGGACAGGACTGCTTCTCTAGATACAGCCTCTATTTCTTACTCTTATGGGGTACAGGACAAAGGCAACTAATGCAATCTTGTACCTAGTCAGAGCATATCAACTTGGGCTTCTTGGTTCCTGAAGAATGACGGTATTTGGAGAGTTTAAGAATCCACTTGTGCACCACGCCTTTAAAAGAGATGGTTTTGTCTCCCACTACTATGAACAATAATTTCACAAAGGTACCAGATATTGTTGAGGGTTATCCTATGTTGTTTTGATCTTAAGAAACAAAGTCAAGGAGAAGAGCCCTTTGGTAGCAATGTCGTGGAGTGAGGAAGGAGGCAGACTCTTCTGGTATATGAATCAGGGTTTTCCAGAGACATAGAACCACAGAAGCAGGAGTTGATGCTGCCATCATGAGATTGAAATACAGAAGGCAGGGTAGTGGTCTGGAACTTCAAGAAGGAATTAATGATTCAGTCTTTTAAAAAAAAAATGATTTGTTTGTTTATGCATACAAGAGCTGGGGTATAGGCCAGAGATGCGGGGGGTAAGAGGATCCACTAGAGACAGAGTGGGCAACAGAACAGGCAGACTGCCTGAAATACACTGCTGAGGGGAGCAGCGGGTGAGACAGGAGAGGTCTGCTGTGCCATGTGGGTTGCTCCCTGGCAGGCCAGGGATCGAACTCGTGCTGCAAAGGCTGCAGATTGCTTCATAGTGTGGTGCTTAACCCCTTGCGCCACCAGGGAGACCCTAATGATTCAGTCTTAAGGCAGAATTTCTTCTGTGGAAAAGTTTAATTTTTGTTTTTAAGGTCTTCAGCTGATTGGATGCGGCCCACTCACATTGAGGGACTCCCCTTTGCTTAAAGACAACTGATTGCAGAGGTCAACCACATTTCCAAAATGCCTTACAGCAAAACCTAGATTAATATTTGATTAAGTAACTGGGTAGTATAGCCTAGTCACCATGACATAGAACTAACCATCCTATACAAATAGCCAAGAATGAGCTGTCATGGCCTTGGACCCCGGAATTAAGGTTTAGTCTGAATCTATTAGTATCTAGACACTAATATAACTCAGTCACCTCCTCATAGTTTCTTCTGCTCTAACCGGCACCTACTTTTTCACATTCAGCTCAGATTTCCAAGAGGGAACATTGCATTGACTCAGTCCGCATTGAACCATTGAGGCAACTGGTTGTCCTGGAGTCCAGTGATCTCCCCATGACCCAGCACTTGTTCTGTGCCAAGGACTCCAACTCAGAGCAGTGGCTGTAGGCCCATAAGCTCCAGCTTGAAGAGAAGGTGGTACAGCAGACCCATGTGCATGCCTGTAGAGCACTATCTGAGCAGCGTCAGCTCCATGGATCCTGGACACCACACACGGGGCTGCACTCCACTCAGCTGCCCCAGGACAGAGGCAACCACACACATGTTCTGGCAGGTACTGTGTGCAGTGAGCATGTCACATGGCCACTTACAGAGTCTTTTTCCAGTGTCAAGTCCTCCATGATCTCCCAATGATACTCATTCCTTGCTTGTCCCTTCTGCAACCCTCTCTAGAGGTTGTTCTTCATTCTCCTAGAGCATTAGTGACTGTAACCACCACCTGATAGATATGATGGGAGAAAAGAGAAACTTCTTGTGCTAGTAAAGCTAAAATCATGTCTATCTTGTTGTCTTTTTAATGAGGGAATGGAAAAAGGAGTATAATTATTCAAGTTTCAATATTTGAGCAGGGAGGGGAAAATCAGCCTGGACCATGCCCCAATTCTACAATTGGCCCCAAGGCCAACTGCAACATTTATAGCTCCTTTGTTCCTCTTTTTGTTTATTATGTAGTGGGTGATTCTAACTTTGGCTCTTAGGATATTTTCTGACTAAAGTTGGTAGAAAATCCAGCTAAGAGAAGTTGGGTTTGTTTTTCTCACAGAGAAAGAAGCAAAAGGCAACTTCTGGAGTCAGTTTAGCAATAATTTCAGGTCACATCTCACTCTGCTCTCTCTCTTTACTTCGTGATCACAAGATGCCTCCAAGGGCATCCTGTGGATGTTCAAGGCAGGAAGACTGGAGAGGGAGTGACATTGACTTCATGTGGACTTTCTATCAGTAAAACCAAAGATTTCCCAGGAGTTTCCAGAAGCTTTCCCTTCTGTCTTCTTGCCAGAAGTGCATCACACAAACACTCCTAGCTACATTGAGGGCTGCGAAATAAAAAAATCCATCAGAGGACAAACCTATCCATACTACCTTACACAAAACATGATTATTTAACTGGTTATAGGCAGATTACCTTCCTCCAGACAAGATAAGCAAAACGGGTGGAGAAATGGCTGGAGTGTTGGTGGGTCTGCCTATAGGATGTCTTCTGGCAACTTTTTTACCCCCTGCACCTTCCCTTGATTGCAACACTTTCCCTTGATTATCAGCATCAAAGTTGCTGGCCAACTCCTTGTAGCCCCTCATTTATTGAATCTCCAATGGCAACATGAGTTCCAGAGGATTTTTATTATGTGACTCAGTGGCAGTGTCTCTCCATTGGGTAGGGAAACTTTCAGATCAGCAGAGTGCAGCTGCAGGGGTGACACTGCACCATCAGGTGGAAGCATGAGGGGAACCTGTGCCTTGATCTCGAAATTCCTGGCTCTTTTCTTTTGGCTCTGGAAAGAGATGGCATGATGTAAATGAACTTAAATTTATTTATGAATTCACAGTTGCTTTTTCTCATTATATCATTTCTCAACTAATCAATGTTATTGCCAAACAAGAGTTCTATGAGTGTCTGAGAAATAGTCTTGACTTTCAAAAGGGTTTCTTGCACTTGAAGGAAGATGGAGGCCTGCTGGGGACTTGCCCAGGAGTTCAGTAGCCTTTGTGTTAAACCTGACTGTGTGGCTAGCAAACTGCCTGTGCCACCTCCCATGTCTGGACCTCAGTTGCACGCTCTGTAAAATCAGCTGTTTATATTAGAACATCACTAAAGTCTTCTTCAGTTCAAAACATTTGTTACTAATGTATTGGGACCTTGCAATTCTACATTCCATGATCCTATTACCTTCAGAGTTGAACTTTCTTGCTCTTCTTAGTGTGCCTTCATTTCAGACACTGAAGATAGACATCTTCTCATTTCCCCTGAAGAAAATGGGCTTTCTCTCTAGGTTAATTATCTATCTTGCAGTAGCATGTAAAAGACTCCCAGTGGTCATTGGTTATACTGTATTATTCACAACTTCTATTTTCAGAAATAAGAAAAAAAGCAAGGAAGGAAGGAATTCAGTTCACAAAGTCTTAAGTCCTCCCCCAAAAGAAAAATAAAGCAAATTGAAACTGTCTAGATATTATTGGGGCCTTTCACTTTCTAGGCTAATTGGTAATGTATCAAAAATATCACAAAGTTCTAGCAGAATTCCTTAATGCTGAAGTTCATTTATTCACACATGGTACAAAATTGATGGTGTACCATAGCAAAATAAATCTTCATTTAAAAAATAAATGTGAAAATGTTTGAAGATATTTTTAACTATGCTTGTTTTTTTTTATGCCTCTTTCCTACTCATAAATGTTTACAAAGAACACAGAGCAAAAATCAGCTATCAGAAACCATTGACTACACTAATTATGCACTAAATCCTCTAATATTCTTTAGCTTTAAAATAGAAAAGACAATAATTAATACTCATGTCTTTGGAGAGAATAAAATCACACCAAAAGAAATGTGATAACATATGTCAAAGTTTTTATAATCTATAAAACAATATAATTAAAATTAAAGGCTCTTTATGAGCTAATATGGGAATGATAAAAAGAATCATTTGTAAAATGTGTTATTTATGATTAATAATTTTGTTTGAAATTCAAAGAAAATCTCTACATTTGAGATTTTCTTAGATATCTCATAGGATTTTAGAGATTTGTTTCCACTTATTCAGAAAGATGGAAAAACAAATTATTTCCTTTACCTTAATTGTGATTAGTACTTTACAGGTTATGCAAAGGTCAAAACATCAAATTGCCTACTTAATTATAGTTTATTATGTATCAGTTTTAACTTAGTAAAACAAAAAGCTGAAAATTTTATAAAAAGGTAATTTAACATGGAGGATTAAATCTTGGTTAACTCACTTTTCTGGCATCCTTCTCCTGAATTTTCCTTCATTCCTGGAAATTTTCTGAGGTGCAATAGTTGGTACACATCCCTGGCACTGAACTACTTCCAGCTGGAGTTAACACGGAGACCAGGACTTCATTACCACCTTTGGCAGCCATAAGGAAAAGGAAAATGCAGACTCTGGAAGATTCTCTGTGCTTGGCAGGAGCACAGCTATGAACTAGCTGGTGAGGGCAGAATAGTCACTGCCCATTTCTGGAAATATACACCTAACTGCTAAGATTTGTCTTTAGGATTTCAGCAGTAAAGGGCAAGCTTTCCCCAGGGAAATTTTTTCAAAATGACCTGAGAAAGAGGAAAAAGAACAGTAGGCTGGAGCTGAAGTCAAGATCCAATGCCAAGCAAGAAAAGTACAGTGACCTTGAAACAACTGACCTCTGCCTCCTGCCCTCCTTTCCTTTAGCCTAGCCTGTAGCCCCTGGGCACATTCAGGGAAGGCCAGATCTGGGAACAGACTTTCCTAAAAGTCATTTCACCAACACAGAGATTTCTAAAAGGACAGACCATTTTAGACTCCAGACAGAAATAGAAGAAACAGGACATTTGCAAAATGACAGGGAGTTTAGACAGTGATGCTCAAGAGAAGCAGGAGACGTCTTGTGCCCAAGTTGAATCCTTCCCCACCAGCATCAATTAATGATGTGTTCTTTTGCTTTAAGATTTGATGTTTACCTAAAGCAAAATCTTCTAGAAGCATAATGCTCAGATGATATCTTTATTCTCAGGTAAGTTTGATGAGAAAGCCCCAGAGTTCTCAGGATTTTCTGCCTATTGAAATCTCTTCATTAGATTTGTAACTACTGGTAGTTATGAAGATTCTGATTTAACTGGTCTGGAATACAAAATTGTGAGCATGGGGGTTTTGCTCTTGTTGTTTTTAAGTCTCCTAGGTGAGGGTAATGTACAGCCAAGCCTGAGAATCACCTCCCTCAGACAGTGCACCCCCATATGATCCCCTAGAAGCTTGGTAAATATATACATATGTGCATCCTCCACATGCCTCAGAATCTCAGGGTGTTTATCCTATAGCCATCCACTTACCCTGGTCTTAAGACCTCCCACAAAGTACCTATGTCCACAACTGGCCATCTCACCTCACCTACAGAAGACTTAAAGCAGGGATTCTTCACCGTGTAGGCACATTATTTGGGATCTTACTGAAATGCAGATTTTGAATAATGCTGCATGGGCCTTCGAGTCTGCACTTCTAACTAGCTCTACGCTGATTCCCAACATGTTCCTCTGTGGAGCACATTTTGAGGTGTAAGAACCTACTGTAGTGGTCGTCCCTTGGCTACACACTAGAGATACCGCTGTCTGGGAAGTTCTGTTTCAGTTGATCGAGTAGAGCCTGGCACTGGGATTGTTGCTAAAGTTGTCCAGGTGATTCTGAGATGCAAACAAGGTTGAGCTAATAATTCAAAAACTACTTTAGGGGCCTCCCTGGTAGTGCAAGGGGTTAAGAACCACACTATAAAGCAATCCGCAGCCACTGCAGCATGAGTTCGATCCCCGTGCAGCCAGGAAGCAACCCACATGGCGCAGCAGACCTCTCCTGTCTCACCCACTGCTCCCCTCAGCAGTGTATTTCAGTCAGTCTGCCTGTTCTGTTCCCCACTCTGTCTCTGGTGAATCCTCTCACCCCCGCATCTCTGACCTGTACCCCAGCTCTTGTGTGCATAAATAAATAAATATGTTTTAAAAAAAAATACTTTAAAAGAATATCTGCTTTAGGATTTTGGCCAAATAATGGCACTTTAAATTTATGACAGGAACAAAAATGTTAAAATAAAAGCATATATAGTCTCTGTATAGAAGGGAAGGCAGAAATGAAAGCTTTTGGTCAAAGGGAACTCCTTCGGCATAAAAAGAGAGCCAGGGAGCTCTGAGGGGAAGTGATCCTGGATACCAAGAAGCAGGAATTAAGAAAAAAAGGTGGCTACAGTGGAAATGGGACTTGGGTAAGAGGGAGAAATGTCTAAAAAGAATTTTAAGAAGGTTTGACTGTGTGTAGGGCCATATAACCTCCTTCCTCAGTGTCCTCAAGAAACTTTGAGTAAAGACCAAGTCCAGATAATAATTGGACTCCAATCTCAGGTGGGACTTGTTTGGTTTTTGCTGAGCTACCATTCCTCAAGGTATCTCTTAACTCTAATGGGAAGGACTGTTACTCTCTTGTTTAGAGATGAAGAAGCTGAGGCTTAGAGAAGGGAAATAATTTGCCCCAAGTCTTGCAACTGCCACACAACTGGGTTATGGTTGAATGAATCAACCAGAGGAGGCCAGACTCTGACCTGCTTGGATGGGACCAACACTTTGGCTTTGATTGGAGAAGGGAAGAGGTCTAAAGAAAGAGAACATAAAGGCCTGAGCAGATGCGGAAGTGTTATCACAACTGAGGGCAGAAGTCAGCCACCTCAGCACTGGTCTGTCACTCAGACCACCTTCCAGACCTGACCCCCAGGAAAAAGAGGGGGTGTAGGGAGAGGAGTCAGGAGTGGGAAAGATAAGAGTTTTTCTCCAAGGATTCCTCTGTAAAGTTGGGGTCACAAACAGTCCTGCTTTGAGATCCACTCACAGCAAACACAAAGGTAGGCCCGCAGGGTCTTCCTACTGTGAAAAATAAAAAAAGAAGACAATTTAGGTGATATAAACAAATTTTATTTAACATTTCATGAAGCAGTCTCCTTTCAAAGAACCCAAATTAGGGTAGAAGGCAGGAAGCTTTTTATAAGACAAAAGAACAAGGAAGAGACAAATAGAAAATATCCGATCAGCTGGAGCCACAGTCAACCCTGTTTTATGTGAGAAGGCCCAAGTGGCTTCGCATTTGGGGTTTGACTAATGGAATATACTTCACTCTCTTTCTGATCAAGCAGAGCATTTACAGGTACACAGAATTTCTCTAAGCTTTAGTTGGTGACATGGCTCCCCATTCAGAGCAGCTCCATCTTGGGCCTAAAAGTTATTTCAACACTACATTAGCAGGAAACACAGCTTCAAGAGCTTTGTGTTACACAGCACCCATTCAACAAAACATTTACTTAGCGGATTCAATGATAAGCAATTATAGAGCTAGAACAAGGGTTCTCCTCCAAAGATGCAAAACCCATCAGATTCTTGTGTTTGTTTCCACGAGGGCAGTGGTGCCTTCATATGTTCTCCTAGTCACTCACACATCTTGAACCTGTGAAAAATTATTTCTAATATTTCTTAGGCCTCAAATTTTCTGAAGCCAATGACAAGAAGATAGTATCCATAAGATTAAAACAACTACGCCCTGTCTTGAAAACAGTTGCTCTCAGGGCCTCCCTGGTGGCGCTGGAGGTTGAGCGCCACACTGTGA
Organism: Talpa occidentalis; assembly: GCF_014898055.3. Lineage (NCBI taxonomy): Eukaryota > Metazoa > Chordata > Mammalia > Eulipotyphla > Talpidae > Talpa > Talpa occidentalis. Next base: position 24,670,569 of record NW_023601104.1, read on the forward strand.
AACTGAAGCTGTCAGCAGCCTCCACAGCAACGGTTTGATTCCTGGCCAGCCCAGGAGAATCCCACATAGTGAGGCAGACCTCTCCTGTTTTACCCCCTGCTCCCCTCAGCAGTGTTTTCGATCTATCTGCCTGTTCTGTTCCCTGCTCTGTCTCTGGTGAATCCTCTCACCCTCCTGCGACTCTAGCCTGTACCCCAGCTCTTGTATATATATATATAAAAAAAAAAGTTGCTCTCAGAACTTCTTTAGGAATGCATACAGTATAATAAAACCCAAAAATTAACAACAGCCTTTTTGGAAATGAAGAATTTCAATGGGTATTTCTTCCATTGTTATTCAATATAAGTTTATGTAGCATGCCAAAGAGTAATTCAGCAAAACAAAATTCCACAAAAGCCCATTTAGTGAGGGCATGCCCAGAGGGCTGGCTTCATCCAGGAGGATGTTAAGGTAATCATTCTTAAAACTGGGGGTGGCTGGAGTGTTGAGATTTCCTTGGAGAATTCCAAGGAAAGCTATGGAAATCTTGGTGGGAGGAAATAGACATTTTGCACAAACACATAAAATGCTACCTACGATTACAATTTCCTACTCCCAAACTCCAATCACAGAAATGTGAGGGCTTGTGAAGTGCAAATGGAGAACACCTAACCCAGACTAAAGGTGTCATAGACATGATGTTCTAATGATTCTGACTGATCTACATGTTACATGTATTGACTGATGGAGTCCGGACTGATGGAAAGATGGAAGCAGTTGAGATAGAGCAACTTAAGTCATCAATTAACAATCAACCACTTGTTTATGAAGACACAGATAAACAGACATGTGAAAGGCAAAGACAAAAACTGTCTGTGCCAAGAAGTCCCACCTTAACTAAAATTAACAATTAAAATTAATATGCCTCTAAAAAGTGGTATAAACACAGGGCACTCAATTGGAGATGCTGAGGGATTCCAGGCCCCATGCCCATCGTCCTGAAACCTTGGGGTTTGGTCAGAGCCACCAGTCTCTTTTACTCTGAGAAGTGGCCTTCAGATGACTGGATACCAGGAACACTCCTGACCAGGCTCCACACACTGTCTGGGTAATATCCCAAACTTTGTCAAGAGATTGGTAACTGTCCCCCTTTTTTTGCCAATTGAACTGTATTCCTAAATTATGGTAATATGCTCCCACCCCATAAATTCATGCTGTGGTATGTGTACTTGGCTGGAGTTACAAGTGAAACTTACCCACTCCATGAGCGTTAACACTCTAGAGGTCCTGAACATGATAAAACAAATGGAGGAGAGCACATCCTTCAGGTGACTCCTCATAATGCTTTCTTTCAACTGGACTTTGGAGAATGAAGTGACCATCAGTTCGAGGCTATGTTTCTGACAAGAAACTGAAACAGCTGGGCCTTCCTGGTGGCACAATGGGTTAAGTCACAGTACTATGATGCTATCCATAGCCACTGCTGTACAAGTTCGATCCCTGGGAAGGAAGCTAACCCACATGGTGCAGCAGACCACTCCTGTCTCACCCGCTGTTCTCCTCAGCAGTCCATCTGCTGTTCTGTTCCCCACTCTGTCTCTGGTGGATCCTCTTACCGCCCCCTCACACCTGTGGCCTATACCCCAGTTCTTGTATGCATAAATAAATCAATCTTAAAAAAAAAAAAAAAGAAATTGAAGCAGCTGCCTCTCTACTGTAATGTCATGAACACAGGGAACTCCTGGGGACTCCTTAGGCTCCATCTAATTCCTGCAATTAAAATCCTCACCTCCTCAGTTTTCCTCACTTCAGCTGGTTGTGAAGGGACATCATCTGAAATAACCATGTTAAAACATAAATGACTAATAGCCCAGCCTCTCCCAGGGATACATCCATTTCAAAAAATGACTGAGCATTTTATCCAAATGGTGGCATTTCAAAAAGTGACACAGGAAAATAAAGAATTCCAGAAGAAGGGCCTCCCTAGTGGTGCAAGGTTTGGGGACACAGCCTATGAAGCTCTCTGCAGCCTCTGCAGCACGAGTTCAATACCCGACTGGCCAGGGAGCAGCCCACATGGTGCAGCAGACCTCTCTTGACTTGCCCGCTGGTCCCCTCAGCAGTATACTTCGGTCAGTCTGCCTGCTCTGTTCCCCACCCTGTCTCTGGTGAATCCTGTCACCCCACCACCACCCCTCTGGCCTGTACCCCAGCTCTTGTATGCATAAATAAGTAAATCTTTAAAAAAATAATTCCAGAAGGAAAAAAGAATGAAAAATAAGTAGTGAGCACCTACTACATGTCAGCACTAGACATACTCATTTGATTTTTCCAATAAGGAGATGAGCTGGTATTGTTGTCCACATTGTGTTGAGAAGAACGCCAATCCCCAAATAACAAAGTAGCTTAATGTCATACCACAGGGTTCTCAACTTCTGTGATCTTTGGAGTCACGTGGGGAATTTTACCTATACTGCATTCCACCCCAGACTTCACCCTGGACTTCAGCATTTTGGAAAGATCTTCTGGGGATTCAAATAGGCACACAGCTTGGGGAGCATTGTCAGAGAGTAGACGGTGGAAATATTACTGTCCCCATTCTTTCTTACTTGGGGGCAATTATTCCTTTGGAACACATCCGTGTTGTCACCCAAGTTGCATATATTTTGAACAAGTTTCATATCAGTTGGTATCTCAAGTCCCTGTGCCCCCACCACCACTCCCTCCCTTGCCCTGGCTCCCTGGACCCTCTACTCCAACTCGAGTTGGAAGGCTCCTACTAACCCTGCCTGTGTTAGAAAAGTTGCAATAATAAAGATTGTGAAGGTCACCCCTGGCAGTTTCAGTGGAGGACTCCTTGAGTTGTTCAGAGAACAAGAAATACAAACAGAATAAAAATAAGACTTCAGCAAATGATCTCACACTTCCCAGTCAACTACATTTTCCTGTAATACATAAAGCAGGTCAAAAAAACCTCTGAGGTTTGAGCAAGAAATCCCTGTCCCCTGTGGGGCAAAGAGCAGGGGATTGCAGCTTTCTATCATTAACCAGAGTAAACCATGTCAAAGAGGACTATCAGGTAACATGCTAGGACAATCTAAAAGCAACTGGCATTTATCTATCTGGTCAGAGATAGTAAATACAGAAAATGAAAATAATTTGCTCAATCTCTTTCATAATTAATTGTGCACAAATCTAAGTAGTGATGAAGATCTTTCTTTACCTGAAGCACTTCACCCCTCTGTAGGCATCCCCAGCTTTATTGCCCATAGGAAGTGAGCCCTTCTTGATTGATTTGACAAACACAGTAGAGCAGCTAGTATTTGCCTTAAACTGCTAGAGCTTGGGTGAAATGCAAGCCTGAATAAGGCACAGTGTTGGCTGTCAGGAGCTTACAGTCCAGGAGACAGTAGTGCAAACAAATAATTATAATATACTCCAGGAAAAACTGTAACCGAAGTAATCCCCTGAGCCAGGTGCATGGGGTCAGAGCAAGGAGGAAATACTTAGGCTGCAAGGTTAGGAAAGAGCTCGCAGGTGGCAGTATCTAAAATGACACTATAGAGGGATGGGCCCATATGAGCCCTCCTGTTTATTCCAGGCCTGTCTTTAGATTCTATACAAGAAGAGAGGGTTCAGTGGAGACACACATGGGTGACAGCCCTAGACAGAGCATGAATCATCCTTAAAAATTCAGAAGATGGACCTCCCCTGGTGGTGCAGGCAGTTGAGTGCCGCACTGTGAAGCTGCCCGCAGCCTCTGCAGTGCCAGTTCAATCCTGGCAGGCCTGCAAGGGTCCCACATGGCACAGCAGTCCTCTCCTAGCTCACCCACTGCTCCCCTCAGCAGTGTATTTCATCAGTCTGCCTCTTCTGTTCCCCGCTCTGTCTCTGGTGAATCCTCTCACCCTCCTGCACATCTGGCCTGTACCCCAGTTCTTGTATAAATAAATAGATCTTTGGGGGAAAAAAACATTCAGAAGAAGGGTTAGGGACTCATTATGCATCACTAAGGTCCAAAAGAGTGACCTGTTACTTTGGGGCCTGAAAAATGTCAGACTTGGGTATAACTTGGAGACTCTATCAGGACATTAAAGAGTTGGCCTTCAGTGAGAAAATGGTGGATCCCTGCATGACGCATTGTGCATTTCCCAGAAGTTTCTGATTTCCCAAACTTTCTCTTGGGATTCCCAAATGTACTAATGAGGTCTTTCAAATGATGCCAGTTTTGAAATCATGTTTGCCTTAGTATTCCAGTAAATAAAACTGGGCTTAGTCTTCCACATTGAAGATTTGGTTGGTCTTCATGAAATTCTCTGCCCCACCCTCCCCACCTCTGCTTCTTCCTATGGGTTAGCTTGGAGTGGTGATTTAAAATAAAATTTAAAAGGAAACCTTGATACTCCTAAACAGAGGCTTTGGAGGGGAAAACCTGCCAGCTTTTTGGGAATATGAATGTTTACTAAGCACTTTTCCCTAAAGAAAAACCCCCTCTTTTAAGGTCTACTGTTTGGAATATAAAGGGAGGGCAGGGCAGAGGAGAGGTGAATGTCATTCAGAAAGTAAACCTAGCAGCAGAATTTGGTAGAAAGGAAAAGAAATGGACTCATCAATTCCAAGTCCTCTCATTCCCATTCAACCTTAACTGCAGGCAAGAGCTTCTCCCATAAATCAGTTGGTGTGTTTACCTAACTTTTTTTGGCGGGGGGTGGGGGGTGGGGATCAACTATTGAATCCAGGAACTAGAACCCAGGAATCAAAATGCAAAGATGAAAGCCAAGGCTCTCAAAGGGGTTTACACTGTTTACTGACACATATGTTGATTTATTTTTTTTATATCTTGAACAAAACATTTGGAGCAGTGCTAAGTGTGGAAGGAGCCTGTCCTGGCCTCCAGCTTGGAATCCAGTACTAGGTGTGCAAGAGCCATGAGTAAGCACTGTGCCTGAACATGAGCAGTGCTGGGGAGTCCTCTGATATGGAGCACAGAGTCTGCTGAAAAACAGGGTCTTGGGACATTACTCTTTGACCTTGAGACTGCACTCCACAGGGACTTGGGCAAACATGGCTTCAAGGCAGCACCCAGTGAGAAAGGCCATGAAGGCATTTGCTAAACATTGCCCTGAAGACAGTGACTCTGAGAGAAGACAAATGCAGACTGAACAGATTTGTGGGAGAAAAGAGCACTCAAGAAAAAGTCAGGACAACTGCCTTCTTGTCCTGGATGCCCACACTTCCCTATCTATCACCCTTCCTATGTCATATGTTTTGTGTTGATGTGACAGATGGCAGACCTATTTAGAGCAGACAGGTTTGGGGGCTCTGGGGTGCCCCTCTTCCCTACCCTGTAACTTTTGGCCTCAGTTTCCTCACCTGTAACAGTGGGGGAATTGTAAGAGGCTGGTCCCCAGGAAAAGAGGACGTTCCAGGTCCCCCGCCCCACCCAAAGGAGGGTGGAACTGAGCAGGGAGGAGAAAAAGCTAGAGAAGAGACTGAAGAGGGAGGTAAGCAGGATGGAGAGCCAGAAAGAGACCTGGAGGAGGCACATGGAACAGAGAGACATGTGAAGAAACTGCCTGCCTTTTGGTCCTGGACTGGTTGAAGCAGATGTGGGTGAGAGACCTGTGGGGAGTCAACAATGGCAGGTTTTATCTTGATTTTGATTTTGCTCTTTTCCTCCCAGACTTGTCTGGTTGTTTCTGATCATTTCCTATGGGTCCCCAACAGAAGGTGCTTTAGACTCATGGCAGGCTTTCTGGCCTTGCTCTGGGCCAATCCCGTTTGGGTGGACATTTACCCATGAGGGGATGGGTAACTTTGGGTGACTGATTTAGAAACTATTTTCTTTGTCTTTCCTGTATTGTTCACTAATTGTATTAAAGTTCCTTTCTGTTAAAGTCATATGTTTTGTGTTGATGTGGCAGATGGCAGACCTATTTAGAGCAGACAGGTTTGGGGGCTCTGGGGTGCCCCTCTCCCTGCCCTGTAACAGATTGAGTGAATCATCTCTGAGTTTTCACCACAGTCTGGGTAAACTTCTCGCCCCCACCCCCCAGGGGCCTCCGTGGCCCTCCTTGGCTCTCACAGAAATCTAAGGTTCCGTAAGTGACTTTCCAGGAATCCACCCCAGATATGGCAATGAATGCCATAGCTGGGAGAAAGAGTCTTCCAGACTCTAAAAGGAATGCCTCATTGTAAATTAGGTAAGTCAGTCACCTGATTTACAACCTTCATTTATCTACTGAGCCCAGCCAACTCAGGGTCACTGATAAGACTGAGGGAGTATCTCCAGGGTACTCCCATGCCCAGGCCTCCTCCAGATTCTTCCTGATGATTCTTGTCTTCAATGTGATTGCCAAGCACCTACTGAGCACCAACCAACCTTCTAGACCCAGGAACTTACAACCTAGTTGGGTTGAATCGTGCCCCCTCCATTGAAATCTACCCTTGGGACTCTGAATGTGACCACTTTTTGAAAGAATGGCTGTAGAAGAAATAATGAGTTGAGGTGAGTTCATTAAGGTAGACCCTAACCCAACATGACCACGCCCTTACAAAAAGGGTAAATTTAGGAGAGGCTCCATAACTCAGGGGCTAGAGCACTGGTCTTGCAAAAAAGGATTAATTTGTTCACAGTCACACAGGGAGACATCATGAGAAGCAACTTAGGGAGAAAGTGGACATCTGTAAGCCATGGAGGGGAGCCTGGAGCAGATCCTTCCCTCACAGCCCTCAGAAAGAACCAAGAGCCATCGTCTTGATTTGGACTTTCAGCTTCCAGGACTGTGAGACAGTAAATTTCTGTTGCTTAAGCCACCCAGTTTATGGTACTTCACAAAGGCTAGGCTATGGCAGCCCTTGGAAACTAACAAAGATGTGTAATGAAACTGCTGAGTGCAAGGCAAAACGAAGGTCCTGCTGAGGATTCAGCTGGGAAAGCTTTCAGATTCAGTTTCCTTTTTTTTTTTTTTTTAAAGATTTACTTATTTATACAAGAACCAGGGTACAGGCCAGATGTGCGGGAGGGTGAGAGGATTCACCAGAAACAGAGTGGGGAACAGAACAGGCAGATTGATGAAATACACTGCTGAAGGGAGCAGAGAGCGAGACAGGAGAGGTCTGCTCACCATGTGGGATTCTTGCCGGCCGGCCAAGATCGAACCTGCGCTGCAGAGGCTGCGGACAGCTTCACAGCGCTGAGCTCAACCGCCTGTGCCACCAGGGGAGGCCCCAGATTCAGTTTCTTACCCACACAGTGCCAGCTCCCTGTGGCCCATGTGTGGGGTAGCACCAGGATAAAGGGGGCTCGATGCCTGATACATGAATGATGAGAAACCTGGCTCTGAGGAGCAGCATCCTCTACAGCTGAGTGGTGTTACAGCCTGCAGCTGCTGGAACACCTCCCACCCATCAGGCCCTGGGAAGACAGAAGGAGCTGCCTCTGATAAACAGGGCAGCAAGTGAGAAGCACCCTGGTAGCAGCAGCTTCTCAAAAGTGTCCAGTCTTCTCCTGTCTGGGAGCTTCACTAGGCCTCACCTGGGTGTGGGACCTCAGGGTACCACCCAGAGGGGGCCCATCCTCTGTGGTGATACTTAACAGGAGCAGACGATGAGGAGTCAGAGTGACATGTGTCCTTCTCCGGGGGCCACAGAGAAACTCAGCAAAGAGAGGTGGTGGGACTGGAGGCAAAGAGCTGGGCAAATGGACCTCACTGGGGTGGACACAGACCACAGAACGAGAGCTCTGCTTGTCAAATGGTGAATTTTTAATTCTTGGAGTAGGGCAGGTGCAACATGTAAAATTCAGAAAATTAAAATAAATATAAACTTCAAAGACACAGTGCTGAGCAAAAGAAGGAAGCCGCAGAAGGGTATATTTGATGAATCCATTTGTATGGGGTTCTGGAACAGATAAAACACATCCAGGGAGGAGAAAAAAAAAACAGAGGTGGCCTTTTGCAGGGATGGTAGTGACCGCTACGAGTCACAGGGAGTGCTCTGGAGAGATGGAGATGTTCTAGATCATGATGGGGAGTGAGATATTCATGGTCAAAATTGTACAGTCGAGATTTGTGCTCCTTAGTGCATGCGAATTTACCTTAACAATGTATAAAAAAACAATAGCCAGAACCCAGAATCACACCAACCAAAGATAACCTATTAACACTTTTTTCGTGGTCTGATGGTTTCTTATTCTCTTGCAAGGTTTACACAATTGCTATCATACTGAATATACAATTTTTGTGTTTTAAGTTTTATGAAAAAAATCTTCCCATATTATTAAAACATCTGAATATTCATTTTTAAGTAACTGCTGGGTGCTCCATTACTCACATGTACTATAATTCATGCAACGTTTCCACAATATTGGGTATTTAGGTTGCTTTGGCAATAAGAAATAACACGATGATTAACATCTGTGCCCATACATCTTTGTCTGCATTTCTGATTATTTCTCTAGAAGATTCCCGGAAGAGGAATTACTGAATAAAGAGTATGAATATTTTAAGACTTTTTCATGCCTATTGCCAAATTGCTTTCTTGAATAGCGTGGGAGCAATGCTTTTCTCCCCACGCCCTCACCAGTCTTGAGTGGTGTCACAGTCTTAATCTTGCATGATGCATGAGGGGGAAATAGTATTTTATTGTTGTGATTTGCATTTCTTTGATTACTGGTAAAACCAAACATTTTCCCATAGGGCTGTAAACCATCTTTATTTCCTTAACTGTGAACCGTGTGTTGGTGTCCCCAGCCCACTTTACCACATTAAGATTTTAGTGTTTTTCTTATCATTGTAGAAACTCTTTAAAGACAGGGGCCATTAACTCTTTATCACACAGCGTTTATAAGCTGAGGACCTTGTAGTCAAAAGTAAAAGTTAGCTTAACTTTGGGGTGTCTGTACTGTGGCAAGCACTATGCTAGATGGTTTCATCTGTGTTTCTTCACTGATAGCTCGCAATAGCCCTGTGAATCAGGTTAGAGGATCCCCTCTTATGGGGAACAGTGGCTAAGAGACCTGAAGGAAGGTGAACAAAACCACAGATTAATGAGGCAATAATACTGCATAAGCTAGTGATTTGGGCCTCATACTTTTCTGCCAGTCTCTCTGGGCCTCAGTTTTCTCATCCTTAAGATAGGGATGTAACAGGTTGAGTTCTCCAGGAGGCAGACTCAGAGATGGAAATTAGTGTGGAAAGTTGATTCAGACATCCTCTCCAGAGGAACATTTACAGGGGAGAAGAGGAAAGCGGGGCTGGCCAGACAGAGATGTTGGGTTGTGAGGTAGCCAACAAGGCCACACCGGCCCCTTAGGGAGCTCTGGAGTCAGGATGGCCTTTCAGACTGGCCCACATGTGGGTGGGGGGTGGGGAGACAGGCCTTATACTCCCACAGCAATCAGTCATAGGTGCAACTCCTCTGGGGGAGGAGCCATGACTTCCAGCGGGGTGTCTCACTTCAGCCAAGTAAAGAATAACCCCTGAGAGCTGTCAGTGAGAACAGCCTACTCCATGGTTAGGGGGACAGTCTTTCAATTCTGGGGAAAAGAAGGATGCAGGCAGCACAGCATCCACAGCAATGAAAATAATAATAAGTAGTTACATTACTGGGACATTTAAGGATCAAATGAGACTATATGCTGAAAAAATAAATAATGAAATATATATTATTTATAATCTAGGATACATATCTTCACTATATATAATATATAATATCATGTTCTTACTATATATTATTGCATGTCTATAATAATATGTCATTTATTATATACATACTACAGATTTTATATCTTCAACATAAGGATGAAAATGAGAATATATAATGAGGAAAGTACTTATTAAAATGTTACTATCATTATATTATAATGATGTAGTGCAAATTATACCCATGATATATAATAATGAGCTGCCAATTGTTTTTCTTTAAAGTTTACTATCAGAGTGAGATTGATGTTCAAAGAATAAACTGACATCAGCGCATGAGATGGTGTGGACACTATGGATGCAGAGAGCAGGGAGGCCGTGGAGTGGTCATGACTGAGCTGCTGGAAACTTGAAGCTAAGTCATAGAAATGAACAGGAGAGAGGATGTAGGCGCTGTTCTGAGAGGAGAATGACTAGCTCTATCAAGAGAACTAGTTTGAAGCCTGAGGGTTCACATTTGAGTGGCAGGAAATTAGAAGTACCATTAGCAAAGGCAGGGAAATGGTAAGAAAAAAAGGGTAACAAATTATATTGTTGTGAGTAGTTAAGAAGCGTCTCACTGTCAACTCTCAGACTCTGAGTGGAAGAAGCTGACAAAGGTTAGCACACTGCTCAAAAGAAAAGTAAGTTCTCACCAAATTGCTGCTAAAACACAGAGCTCACACAGCCAGAAAATGCTCTCCCAGGAGGAGTCTTACTCCATAAATTTACATCTTGCCTTTTTCCAGAAAGAAATTAGGTTATAACTCATGTCATTTGTGGCAACATGAATGCAACTGCAAGGGATTATTCTAAGCAAGGTGAGGCAAAAGGAGAAAAAATAAATTCTGGATGGTTTCCCTAATATGTGGAATCTAGAGAAGCGAGGGGATCAGACAAAGGCAAACTGTAAGACAGAGCCTTGAAAGAAGACCTCAGATCTGAGACACTCGGAAGGGAGCAGGAGGGAGAGGGTGAGATTAGAAATCGTGGAGGGACTAGAGTGTGGTAGAGGGTGGTGGAGGAACGTGCGCACTTTGGTGGTGGGAAAACTATGATGACCGCACCTGAAGGGAGAAATCCTATACTGTGAAAAAATAAACAAGGATTTTGGAAAAAAAAAAAAAAAAAAAGGTTGAAAACCTCCTTTACCTGAATAAATATAATGCCGGGGGCAGAAGGGGTAGAGGCGGGGGGGGGGGGCAGAGGGCAAGTGTAAGATGTGTAAAATATAAGATGTGTCAAATATATCAGAAGAATATAAATCAATAGTAGGTGAGAAAGACGAGGCAAAGGGAAAATGGAGGCGGGAGTATCAGGCAGGAATGAAGCCTATACAAAAACATATGTCAAGTTCTACTCTCATGAAGGGCTGGCTCTAGGCCTCTTAGCACCCAAGAGTGAAAATGGTGCCAAAGGGCTTTGGTAAGTCAGAGAAAGAGCATGGGAGAGAGTGAGGTGGGTACAAAAGGTGCCAGAGAGGAAGGAATAAAGACTTTTACGAAATCTGAGTCACCTTCAGATGAGGGCGCTGTGATATTGTGAACTCAGCACATGGGAAGCAAAAGATTAACCACATCTAGGTGTGACATATTAGGTTGGGTACAGAGACATGGTACGATTGACAACATTCAATATTTATACAAAGTCTGGAGGACATTGCACAGGGAAACATCCGCCTCTGCAAATGAAGCCAAGCTCTCCAGGCACCAAGGTGCCACGTCTACAGGACGGAAAGCATGAAGGCCACAGAGGCCTACACAAGTGGGTGCAAGATGTGCTGGGACCTACTGGATCAGATTGTACCAACCAAACTCTCTCTCCACTGGAAAGAGCACTGCTTGGATTTTCAGGTACAAGGAGTGGCACACTGGGTAAATCGAGACCCTCCTCCCATCAAAAGTGGAATGTAGAGAAATAATTTAATGGGGCCAATTTAATGTCCTTTATGTGGAGGACAATATAATTGTGTATGTAGAAAATCTGATGTAATATACAAATTCTACTAGACCTAATAAATGAGTTTAGCAAGGCTGCAGGGTACCAAATCAATAATACAAAAACCAATTTTATCTCCATATACTAGCCACAATCAGAAATTGCAATTATCAGACAAAATGGTTTTTAAGTCAAAAACTGTCAAGCAGACAAAGAAGGACATTATATAATGAAAGCAGGGTCAATCCACCAGGAAGATAAAATGATTATAAATATGTATGCACCCAACATCAAACCATCTCAATAGATAAAACAAACATTGACAGGACCGAAGGGAGAAATGGACAACAAAAATAGTAGGATACTTCAATGTTCCACTTTTAATAGTGGATAAATCAAACAGACAGAGAATCAACAAAGAAACAGTGGACTTGAATAGCACCATAGATGAAAAGCACCAAAGGAATAGAATAAACATTCTTCTCAAGTACACAAGAAACATTCTCTGAGATAGATCACATTAGGTCATAAAACAAGTCTTAATAAATTTACAAAGACTGGGCCTCCCTGGTGGCGCAGGAGTTAAAGAAAATGCTATCAAGCTACTACCAGCTACTACAGCACAAGTTCGATCCTGGGCCTGCCAGGGAGCTACCCACATGGCGCAGCAGACTTCTCCTGTCTCGCCTGCTGCTCCCCTCAGCAGGGTATTTCAGTGGGTCTGCCTGTTCTGCTCCCCACTCTCTCTGGTGGATCCTCTCCCTTCCCCACCTCTGGCTTACACCCCAGTTCTTGTATACATAAATAAATAAATCTTTAAAAAAAAAATTACACAGATTGAAATAACACCAACAATCTTTTCTGAATACTATAGAAATTGCAAATAAAGAGCCAGAACCATTTCCAGTTACATCAAAAAATTAGATATTTGGGGAAAAATCTGAAAAATGATGTGAAAGACCAGTACACTAAAAACTACAAACTATTGCTGAGAACAATATTAAAAGACCTAAACAAATGGAGAATGATACACCGTTTGTGGGCCATACAGCTTGATTTTGTTAAGAGGCTGTTGATGTTTTGTCTGTTTATAAATGAGAAAAAAAGAGGTGCTGGGAGAACAATAATCTGCCTAAGACCCCACAAGTGAGTAAGGGGCAGAGGCAGGATTTGGACTTGAAGCTCACCCTCCGTCAATGTCCTCCTCCAACAAAAACAAAACATAACTAAAACAGGACAACAAAAAGTAACAAGGCAGGCTCCCCCAGCTGGCACTGAATGGTTTTCCTCACCCCTCACAACTGCTGCCTCCTAGAGCAAGTCCCCTACACAAACTGAGACTCAGTTGCCTCACCTGCAACTTGGAGAAAATAAGACTTCCCTTCCTAGTCCACAGGGTTCACCAGGGGAATTCACCAGGGGAATCAGACACAGAAAGCTGTCCACAGTGAAGTATTGTGTGAAGGAACTAGACACTCTGTGCTCTGGCCTCTGAACGAGAGAAGATCCTTTCCAGAGTTGGCCTGAAGTCATCTTAAAGGTAGTTTGTCAGCTTCCCAGGAATCTAGACCAACCACCCCGTTAATCAGTTGCACCTCAGACCCATTTCCTCGTGTTCCCCTTTCCCTGGGAACATCAGATCCAGCCCAGTACTCAATCTCCCAGCCTCTTCTCCACTGGGCTGGAGCCACCCAATCCTGGCCGACTGCCTGGTCCTCTCTCTACACGCTGGGCCTGACAGAATGCCCAGTGCGGGAAGCTGCATCCTTATCACGCTCCAACCCTTTGAGACTACAGACTGTCTTGTTTGGGGCAGGCTATTGCCAGGACCAGAAATCCTGGCAGAGGCAGAAACCTGCAACCTGATGGTGTTGTCCCTTCCCACCCTTCTCAGAATCCTCTGGGTCTGAGAATTGCTGGCCACTGGCCCTCCTGCTCATTGATCCATTCCTAGCCTGGGGCTGACTGCCTCCAGGACCACCCCCTTTTTTTCCCAATCAGAAAGCTACTGGCTTCCGTGTGCTGCTCACTGGACCACCCCTGCTCACAAGGACCTCATACCCCCGTCCACCAGTGCCTACCCCCTTCCAAGGCATCTTTCCTACACCCTTCACCCCCAAATGTACCTATACCCTGAGATTTTTACCCTGAAGTAAATTCTTTCCTCTGGCTATACACACAATCTTTTTTTCTTATTAGAATCACCTGGGCCCAAGTTTCATTCATGGGGGAGGGAGAAGAAAGGCAGGAGCCGAGAGGGTGGCTAAGTTTTAAGAGGTTAGCCATTCCTCTCTGCTGTGGAAAGGCCCAGGTTGGACAGCCTTTGAAGCCTTCCAGGTCTGGCACTCTGCCAGGCACAGATGAGGGCAGAGACTTTGCTGGATAAGGGAGGGGTGGGGGGATGGAACTTCCATCTGATCACAGCACATTGTCTGCAGCCATCCTGCCTGGTGATCGATACCAGGCACACCAAGGTCAGGAGTGGAAGTGACCAGTCAATCAAGTCCAGAGAGGAAACATTCTGCCCAGAAACAGAACTAACCTTATCCCTTCAGGAGATCCAAAGGGGGGGGGGGAGGGGATAAGTTTCCAGAACTTGAAACAGCACCCCAGTTCCTGCTGTCTCCCTGAGAGAGAAAGCTGGGGTCCCACTACTGCCAGGGTTTATTGGCGGTCACTGTGTTGAGCAACACCTGGCCTCTTTTATCTTGTGTACTCCTCACAAAGACCTGCTGGTGTAGTTACTGTTTTCTCCCCTTGACAGATGAGTAGAGGTGGTTGATTAAGTAACTTGACCCACAACTAATAAAGGATCCCACAACTAATAAAGGAACGCAGTGGGTTGTTTTTTAAGTTTAGTTTTGTTTTTTGCTTTTTGCTGAAATGGTAGAGTTTCATGTTTAAAAACATCAGCCATTTGCCCACACTCCCCTGGAATGTGTTACTTTCAAATCCAACAATGAACTACAGGATGGTAAAGCGCCTTGAGAAAAATGAGCCCAAACCTGAGTAAGGGAGAAAGGCTGATCCTCTCCTGTTCCTCCTGCTCCTGAAATAAAACAGAACAAAAGATTGAAAAGGCACCGGAGTAGAGAATCCAGCATTTTGCTCCTAACAGCTGGTGATTTCATTATTCTAGATAACAGCAAAGGATCTATTTCCTGAAGCCAGGAGAAGCTGAGAATCCTTGGCTGGTGGACGGGATTTTGGAGGTGGGAAAAGCTGGCAGGGTCTGGGCCCTCCCTCCAGCGGGGGCTCCTCCTGGAGCCGGCGGCCCCACCACAGGTCCTGAGGCTGCAGACTGCAGACCCCAGGTCTGAAGCCGCCCCAGGATTGGCTGTCCAGGGAAGACAGCCCTGCTCTTCCACAAACCCTCGCCTCCCATCTGCATCCCTAATTGGCATCTTGTGGTGACTTCATTTTTCACTCTTGGCTAAAAATGGGCCTCTGATGATTTATTCTATCCTGGTGTTGACAAGCTCAAGAAGTTGTGTGGGGCCCGCTGCCAGGCAGTACGGGTAACAAAGCATGACTGGCTGCTCCCAGGTCAGTGGGGAGGGCAGGAGGCAAGCGAACCGGCTGACAGCGTTCACCTCGCCATCATCGCCCTCCTGCCTTCATCTGTGAGGCCACTCCATACAGGAGATGAAAAGACACCCCAGAACCCTGTGACGAGACAGGACCGGCAGCCCACAGGTCTGTCACATTCAAGGCTGCTTCTCTGTTTTGTTTCCCACCCCCAGTGCCAAATGCTACACTGCCTTTCAGAGAGAGCTCTAACCGCGAGCCGCAGCCCAGCCTCCTTGGAGCCACCCAATCATGTGTTCGCAGACATTGCCTCTGATGGGGGATAAAGGTTAAAAAGAAAACGCCTTAGAGATGGTTTAACTCAGTCTTCTTATTTTATGGAAAAGAACTTGAGGCCCTGAGAAGTCCAGCAACTTGACCCAGGTCAAAGTGGAAGTGGAGTTGGGACTGGAACCTGGGTCTTTCGTGCTCTGTCTGCTCCCCGGGATGCTATGAGAACTGAACATGTGCTCCCGAGTCCGTGGGCACCAAGTGTCCTCCTTAAACAGGCCAAGAAGCAGGGTCCTCTAAGGGCATGATGTCTGCCCGGTTCAGCAGATGCTGTGTGAAAGCACTTCAGTGTCACAGAGGGGTGATGACTGCTGGCATTCCAGCCTTGCCATTTGCTCCTCCCTTAGAGGGGGCTGTGTGATTGGCAAACCACCTTTTCCTAGCTTGGGGGTCTCTAGAGTCCTTGGGATCAAGCTTCCCCTCTCCCAGGACTGACATATCACTCCCAGGAGGGTGCAAGCTGGGGTGATGCACAGACTGTCTTTTGGCTTAAACAAGAGCAAGTTGCCCTCAGAAGAGTAGTGCCTTCCCTCTGGCTACCAAATGACCCTGTTTCTTCTCCCTATTGACCTTCTGGGAAAACGGTTTGTTAGCTCAGGGAAGACTCACACTCGTAGCATCATCAGTAGCATCAGTAGACAAGGGACCACAAAGTTCCTTCCACTTGTACCTGTCATACTCAATCCACATGTGACCTGCCCCCTCCCCACAGCACCCAGATGAACACCCCCCTCAACTCAGAGCCAACAATTCATCCTCCTGTGATGCACCCCCCCCCATTTCTGGACACACCCAAGCAATAGGGATGGCTTGTTAGTTTTGACTGGCATCAGCCACCCACAGATGCCAGTGTTGCTGTGGAGGCTGATTTACAGCAACATCTTCCCTGTTAGACCACAGCTGTCTCTGCTGATAACTTGTCAGGCCAAGACAAAACAGACAGAACCACTCTTGATGCTCCAAAGATTGAGTATGCAGTTGGTGGGCTAGACAGGCCTCTCACTCAATTTCCTTTTCCCATACGACTTCCACAGATTAAAAAAAAAGTTTGTCCACCTCTCCTAGAGAAATTGAATAAGAAAAAAAAAATAAGTACTGAACCTGTCCTTTTGCCTCTTGCTCATGATTTTGGGGCAAGGTCTGACCGAGGAAAAGCCCAGGACCGGCCAAGGCGAGGTGCAGGGGCACGTGGGCTCTGCAATGATCTTTCTGCCGCCTCTCTTTACCAGTCAAGTAGAGCATATTCGTGAAAAATTATTATTGTTCTTCTAAATTTCTCCTTTGCCATTTCATTCCTTTTGAAACCACATGTGAATTTCATCCAGTAAAAAAATCACTTTGCTTCTCCCAGCCTCAGTTTCCCTATCTGCTACTTTGCTATGAATTACTGTATCCTGTGAAATTGTTGTGATCATTAAAAAT
Source organism: Talpa occidentalis (assembly GCF_014898055.3). Lineage (NCBI taxonomy): Eukaryota > Metazoa > Chordata > Mammalia > Eulipotyphla > Talpidae > Talpa > Talpa occidentalis. The sequence goes on from NW_023601104.1 coordinate 24,687,449, forward strand.
GGCAACATGTGAGGGAGTGTTTTACAAAGGTAGATTGTTTGCTCACTTCATTCATGCACTAGTATTCCCACTACTGGAAATCAGGTTATGAATGCTAAAGTATTTAGAGACTGACAGAGCTGAGACCATGGAATCTAGCGGCCTGCCTCTGGCCATAACCCAGGACATCAGTTTGCAGAAGTGCCCCATTTCTACAGGACATCATCAGGAATTCTTCTCACTAAAGTACATGTTACAGAGAAAAGTACAAGAACACAGGGAATTGTAAATTTAACTTCAAGTCAGCACAATATCTAATAGTGGAAATCAATATTTCTGTGAGAACATGGCAATATACCCCCACCCCAGCTCTCCTTTAAGGGAAACTGCTGCCCCATTAGAGCCCCATGGACCCACCCCGCTATTGGTGTCAAGGCCACAATTTCTTGGGGCCGCTCCCGGGTTATCATGGATATTACTGTCATCAACACCTTTGCACAAGTTGATGCATGTGTGTGCGTGTATTTTTTTATTCTCATAGAATAAATCCCAACGTCATCCAATATCAGTGCCTGCTCGTTGCCGCTTGGCCCAAGGTGCCTCCAAGAGGCAGCCTTTGAACTCCCATTGGTCTGAGGTGACTGCAGAGTGAGGCTCTTTCTACCCAATTCTTCCCTCTCTCCTTTCTTGATATCAGGCCGCCATTACAGCCTGCTGGATCTCCCTGCCATCTTCCAGCACTGCCTCCTTTCTCCTTCTTGGGCATTTCTCCCCATATGTCTCAGTTCATCCTGAAGTCTGCTTCCCAGAGGATCCAACTAGCATGATTTCTAATCTACATTGGCTTGTTCCACTTCTTCACAGGAAGACTACCTGATTAGTTCATTGTATCTTTCTGGACTTGAAAATCCAAGAGGAAAACAAAGGACTTTTGCCAGTTATCAGTGTCAGACTTTGGCCTCATTATAACCCATCATAACAAAAACATAAAGGGAAATTCTGGAAGTTTACTGGTGTGAACAGAGGTGAGCTTTGGGCCTGAGTTCTGGCAATAGCCTTTTTTTAAAAAAATAAATTTTATTTTTATATTCCCCATAAAATTGCAACCCCCTTATTTTGACCCCATTCCCTCCCCTCCCCACCCCCCACCCCCCATAGAGTGTCTCTGGTTCATAGTTGTTTGTTGATTTTGATTTTCGCTTTCTTATAGTTATTCATTTTCCTGGTCCCTTATTTAAGTTTTCTAGATTCCTGCTATGAGTGAGACCATCCGGTATTTTTCTTTTTCTTTCTGACTTATTTTGCTGAGCATGATCCCTTCCAGCGCCATCCATGTTGCTGCAAATTGCATGTGTTTATGTTTTTTGAATGCTGAGTAATATTCCATGGTGTATATGTACCACATCTTCTTGATCCAGTCATCTATAGAAACATCAATTCCAAAGAGCACCTGCACCCCTATGTTTATAGCAGCACTGTTTACAATAGCTAAGCTTTGGAAACAACCCAAATGCCCAAAAATAGATGGCAATAGCCTTTTATCTCAGCAGTTTCCAATCTGCTTTCACAGGTCCTTGCTCAAGGTGAACACTTCCTCTGCTTTGTCCCCAACTGTGAATTCCGAGCATAGAGCTCATCAGGGCTATCAATGCATATTCAAAAGTAGTAACTAAGTGGTTAAGAAAATGGCTGGGAGTGCTGTAGGCAGTGGAGGGCCTGAACCAGCTCTGCACAAATACAGATACAAATGCATGTGATGTTTTAAATTTTCTAGGTATTACTTAAAAAAGGAAAACTAAACAGGTAAAGCTAACTTTAATAATATTTTATTTAACTCAGTGAATCCAAAATATGATCATATCAACATGGGGTCATATTTAAACATTATTATTGGGGGAAGTTACTTTTTTTGTCACCTATGCCTTTAGATGATTCCCACTGCAAGTGCTCAGAGCCGCATGCGGCCGGTAGTTGCTGTATTGGACCGCACAGATACTTGAGTCTAAGAAATATTTGGATATAAAGAGCTGATAACTGTTTCTTTCAGTGTTCCCTTAATCTGGTAACAGATCCCTCCTCACTTCTGTCCCACTGAGGAATGTGGCAAATCTTCACCCAAATGAAATTTTTATTGTTTTTTCTCCTTGTCTCCTAAGAAATAGAAAATATTCATTTTGACAAAAAAATATGCCTGGGATTGAATTCTTAGGTATACACGAGATAGAGGCCCTAAATTACTATAAGTAAATCTTTGTGGCTAGAGAATCAAGCATACAAAAGCAGGAGGTTATTTCCTTCTCCCAAACAATTCTGCTTCTAGCAATTCCAGCAGCTCTCACTGTGTAACTCTTAATTTCTTCTGCCCCCAGCCCCAAAGGAGCTATCTCCTACCTCTCCTGACAATTTATACTCCCAGCAATGATCGCTGATCATGTACTTTACTACTATAAAAAAAAAAATTGTCATACTATAACTTTTTATACTGGAATCATGAATTTAATACCTACTTCACACAGGCAAATGCTGTGTGTTTGCCTGTGTGTTCATGCCTTAATTTTCAAACTTATACTTTTATTTCCATTTTACGTTTAAAGAAAATGAGTTCCAGAAAACTAAGTAACTTGCCCAATACTACATTGCTAATCATTCCCTTTAAAAGTTGACTTTGAGAGACTAATATCCTGAACCAATTTACAATGTTGATGGCATTGCAAATTGATTCAATCTTTTTCTGAGATTAACTTGGCAATGTTTTACAAGTCATAAAGTGGTCCATGCCCTTTTACACAGTGATACTGGAAAGTATTCTGTGAGAATAAAATATACATGCACACACACTTCAGCTTGTACCAAGACGTCTTAGACAGAAATATTCATGATGGTAAATAAAAAGAGAAAGAGAGAATAAACTTCTATGTCTTAAGTACAGTTCTAATGCCAGGAATTATGCAATGGAGACAAAAAAATAAAGGGTTAAAAATGGTCCCTGCTTTCATGGAGAAGTTTCACATACAAATACCCCAGGCATAAAAAAGAGGAATGAATGTGAGAGATGCACACATAATTTTAAGTTATAAAATGAAACCAGAAAAGTTACTTTTAATGACCTATCGTAATAATCCAATCTATCCAAAATATCATTACAATGTGTATTCAACAAAGAAACTAATAAGTTTTTCATACTAAGCCTTCAAATTCCATGTATATTTTACCCTAACAGCACGTCTCAATTTGAACACCAAATTTTCACCAGAAATACTAGATCTGTATTTAGAGTTGATAGAGTTTACCATTAATTAAGTATATGTACATAACCAAGGTGTTCAAAATATAGTGAAAGGCTTCCCAATAACTCAGTTAAATACCAAAAGCAATTTTCCATTGATACTTGCATTCACACTGATAAAAATAATTCATCCTTTATTAAAAAATTGATTTGACTTTGGAGCGAAAGCATATCAGTTCCAAAACAATTTTTGGAAATTAGGTACATTCACCAACTCTCAAGTCAGTCTCATTGACACAAATCCAAAAGGATGTCACATAATCTAAAAAGCAACACTAAATATATGAATATCAACAAAGCACCCTTCAAGTTTTTCCTATAGTTTCTGAAACCAATGTATATAACATTGTCAGTCATGATTAAAATCTGCTGTTGACCCATGCTTTAAAAAGGTATAAAATCAGGGCCTCCCTGGTGGAGCAAGGGGTTAAGACACAGCACTTTGAATCTATCAGTAGACACTGTAGCACGAGTTCAATCCCTGGCCAGGGAGGTGACTCACATGGCACAGCAGACCTCTCCTGTCTCACCCGCTGCTCCCCTCAGTCAGTCTGCCTGTTTTCCCCACTCTGTCTCTGGGTGAATCCTCTCACCCCCCACACCTCTGGCCTGTACGCCAGTTCTTGTATGCATAAATAAACAGATCTTTTTTTAAAAGAAGGTATAAAATTGTTATTATTGATTTGAGTTATGAGAAGTTTTGGTTTTGACATAAATTCCTGTGCCTTTCCAACTAGGTCTCAAATATGCTTTCCTTTTCTGGGACTTCAAATTTAGCTTGTCCGTATGCAGTATAATATCAGTGAGAAAACATCAATCACACTGCCGTCTCCCGTCCTTCATTATCGACCATTTGGCAACTATGCCTTTTGTTTCAAGGGGTAAAAAAGACTTAATGGAACAGTTAATCCTTGTAAATGCTTCTGTGACTCAAGCAAAGCACTGGCAAAGAAGATGAAACTCATTAAATCCATTCTCTTCTATTTCTTTCAGCAGTTCCATAATCCGGGGGGTGACTCATAGCATTTGCACACTTATGCTGAACCATCTTCAGAATTCCACCAGTGACACTCTTTCATAGCATCTCCCTCAAAAAACTGAGCCCAAGTATTTTCAGTATCACACAGTGGAGTGAAGCAATAAAGGGAATATCAGTTTCTCTTTCAAAATTCCAATGAATCTGGATTTATAAACTAACAGCTAGGTCGCAGTATATCATGACAGAATTTACCTTTTTCATATTCTGACTGAAATTCTTTAATAAGTATAAAGGATTCAAATATTCAATTTTTGGCCATAAATTGGCATTTCTTTGGAAATACAGAAGTCTTTTGAGGTGTAAAAAACATATCCACATGTTTAAGTGTTAGTTGTGCTGTGTCTTTTATGTTGCAGCACAGTCAATGTTAAAGAAAAGTTGAAGTTTCCCCAGTTTGAATCAATTTCTCTTGGATGCTATTAGAAAGATTTTGTATACTACTAATAATTGTCTGGGGCAGTCATTGAATTTCTTCGCTGTTATAAAATATCATCTTTAGTATTTTCCTTTCTAATTTTCTAATAAATTTCCATAACTGAAATAACTTAGTTTATTCTTTGTCCATCTGAAAATGATGCTCTTCATAAGACAGAAATTGAGATCACTGAAGGGAAATACAAAACCAAGCATTTTTCCTTTCTTTAAACATTTTTCTCATTGATTCTATCTAAAAATGATATAACTATGGTCAAATATATCTTTCTATTTAAAATATATAAAATAAGGGTGCTGCAATTGTATGGGGAATATAAAAATAAAATTTATTAAAAAAATAAATAATATATATTCATATATATATTTTTTACATTGTTGTTCATTTTTGTACAATGCTTGATTTCTCCTCTCAGGTGTAGTCCCGATAAAATTCCCACCACCAATTCACCCGTGATCCATCACCATAGACCCATGTGCTCTTCCCTCCCCTGTTCTGATCCTTCTCCCTCCCCCTCTTCTGCTGAATGTCTACCATTTATAGTTTTCCTGCTAGTTTTATCTTTTTTTTTTCCTTGATCCCTTGTTTGGCTCACCTGTATTCCTCCTGTAAGTGAGACCATCTGATATTTTTCTTTTTCCTTCTGACTTACCTCACTGAGCATAATCCCTTCTAGCTCCACCCAAGTTGCTGCAAATGGCATGAGTTCACAAAGAGCTTTCTAACAAGTTGAGCTTTTTGGAGGGATGAGGGCTTTCTCAACAAGGCAAGAAGACAAATTCACAGCAGATCAGGCCCCAGGCCTTGGCTGCCAGCAGCCTCATGGTATCCAGCCTAACTCTGTTCTGACCCCCGTGGACACTCAAGCCAAAGGTGACTGACCTCCTCAAAATTCCAGGGCCAAAGTCTGGGTTGATGGAGTCTTTGGTTTTGGTAAAAATAGCAAGGCATTTTCATTTTATCTTTTAAAAATTTTTTTACCAATTTTTGTATCAGTAAAGTTACTCATGCTCATTTAAATAACTGAAGCAAATGTTGATATATATATCCTTTCTCAAACATATACGAGAGATGAGTTTGTTAACTTAAAAATTAATTATCTACAGGTATTATTTTGAGTCTTAAATTTTCCTTATAACAGTATATCATGAATAACCCTGCCACCTATACGAAGATTACCTCTTTTAAAGGGCTCCCTCACAGTCCATTGTGAACAGGCATACTTTATTCCATTGTTTCCAATTTAGTGAATATTTAGATTACTTTCTGTTGTTCTTTAACTTGATTTTTGTTTGGGCCACTACACACATTATATAATTAAACATCTTTATAGATACATCCTTGCAAATGGATCTCTTATTTCTGAGGAAAATGTGTACAAAATTCAATTGCTTAGAAATGGGGATGTGTTCTTTTAAAAATAGATATTACCAAATTACTTTCCAAAATTAGAAACCCACCCACCCAAATGCAAAATATGAAAATGTCAGTCTTCCCACATCTTTATCAGTACTCTCTTTTTATTCTGACTTTGCCTGTTTTCTAAAGGATATGCTTTCAGGGAAAAACAAGAGAGCAGGTTACCTCTCTACCTCAGCACATCAGATTCCTGTGTCATGACACCTTTGCTCAAACCCATAGACTCTAACACCACCAAACTTGAACCCTAATAGAAACTATGGACTTTGGGTGCTCATGATGTGTCAATATAGGTCATCCATTGTAACAAAGGTAACAGTCTGGTGGGGTGCTGCCAAGGGGGAGGCTGTGTCTGTGTGGGAGCAAGTGTCTATGTGAAAGCTCTGTACCTTCCTCTCAGTTTTGCTGAGAATCTAAGACTGTTTTTTTTTTTTTTAAAGATTTATTTATTTATTTATTTATTTATTTATACAAGCACTGGGTACAGTCAGAAGCACTGACTGGCCAGAGCCGGGAATAGAACAGGTAAACTGACAATACACTGCTGAGGGGAGCAGAGGGTGGCAGGAGAGGTCTGCGCGCCATGTGGGACCCTCCAGGCAGCCAGGGTTTGAACCGGCGCTGTAGAGGCTGCAGGCAGCTTCGCAGCCCAGCGCTCAACCGCTGTGCCACCAGGGGAGGCCCTAAGACTGTTTTTTTTTAAAAAAAAAAAGCCTTTATTAAAAAAAAAAGGGCAATTCAAGTTGACGTTCTATGGACACTGTGATCCACCAGCAAACCAGATCCTTCTTCAGGACTGAAGGACTTCGCTCCTCAGCACCTGGAAGTGGCACAGAGGACAGCCCTCAGAAGTTAGCACTTGGGAATTGCTTCAACTGAATGAAGAATCACTTCCCCAAGGTCACTCCTGATTGATACAGGGTATAAATACCCAGCTCTGAAGGCTCATCCATCTCAAGCACTGCCCGCAGGTTATGTGGCAGCTTCTCTTGAGATTCCATCACAGAGGGGCTTCTCCCTCTACCAAATTCTGCTGCCTACCAAGGACATCCCCGGGAAACCTCCCAGGCGCAGCTCTCTGAGTCTGCTTCCCAGATAACCCAGACATAAGCTATCCATTTGAAAAGAAAGGAAATAAGAAAGTGAGAGAGAAACAAAAGAAAGGAAATCACACACAGTCTGCTGTAAGATACTAATTCACAGAATTCATGCCATTAAGTCCTTTTGATTTTGGTGGACTGATTGCACTGTTTGATGTATCCCACAGACGGAGCACCACATGTTTATCCCGCTATATTTATAGAGGGCATATATATTTATTAGATGATAATTTTGCCTTCCCAAGGACTGTGTTGCTCATCATTACTGAGTAGATAATTCACCAGAGCCCTTTCTGGTTTTTGCCAATCATTAAATGAAAAATTGATTATCACTTTGTTCTTTTAGTTGGCATTCCCCCAACTAGTGAGGTTGGGAAGGTTCAGAGATGTTTACTACCTAGAGGATTCTTCTTCTGTGGACTGTGTATTCAAATGTTTTCAAAATGTCCGTTTTTCTTTTGATTTCATCTGTATTTTTCAGAATAATTGGTAATACATTTTTTGATGTATGTTGCTTTTTTTGGTCTTTTCATGGGGACTTTCATCACTTTTAAAAATAACACCTTATGTGATAAACACATGCAATTTGCAGCAACATGGATGGCACTGGAAGGGATCATGCTCAGCGAAATAAGCCAAAAAGAAAAAGAAAAATACCGGATGGTCTCACTCATAGCAGGAATCTAGAAAACTTAAATAAGGGACCAGGAAAACGAATAACTATAAGAAAGTGAAAATCAAAATCAACAAAAAACTACGAACCAGAGACACTTTTAGGGGGGCGGGGGTGGGAGGGGAGGGATTGGGGTCAGAATGGGGGGGCTGCAATTGTATGGGGAATATAAAAATAAAATTTATTATTAAAAAAAATAAAAAAATAAAAATAACACCTTATGTTTGGGTATTTGAAAGGTTGTTTTTGTTTGGGTTTTTAAAAGTCCATATATACAGAAGTGTATAAGGAAGAAAGTAACTGTCTTAAGTCCATTCAGGCTCTGTAATGAAAATATATGAACAGAGTGGCTTATAAACAACAGGAATTTATTTCTCACAGTTTTTTAAAAATATTTATTTATTTATGCATACAATTATTATGCATATGTCCTATGCATACAGTTATTATGCATTATGTCTTAAGTATTCCCACAAGGACTGGGGTGTAGGTCAGAGGTGTAGGGGGTGAGAGGATTCACCAGAGACAAAGTGAGGAACAGAACAGGCAGATCCACCAAAATACACCTCTTAGGAGGTGTCCTGAGTGAGTCAGGAGAGGTCTGCTACATCATGTGGGATAGCTCCCTGGCCGGGGATTGAACTCGTGCTTCAGTGACTGCAGATATCTCCATGGTGCTGTGCTGAGGCTTAACCCCTTGCGCCACCAGGGAGGCCCCTATTTCTCACAGTTTGGAGGACTGGGAAGTCCAAAAGCAAAATGCAATCAGATTCAACACCTGCTGAATACCTGCTCGCAGGTTTCTATATGGCCATGTTTTTGTAGTATCCTCATACAGTAAACAAGCAAGGGCTCTCTCCTTTCATAAGGCTCAATTCCACTCATCAAGGATTTCTAATCTCCTCCCACGGGCTCCATCTCCAAATATCATCCCTTTGAGGACTAGATTCCTAAATATGAATTTGGGGAAGGGACTCAAACATTCAGTTTTTAGCAATAATAATCACTTAAAATTTTACCACTTAGAGAAATCACTTTGAAATGTTTCTATTTTCTTTGCAATTTCTACATGCCCTATTGTCATAATTGAGATAATCATATATCAAACTTCATATATGGTTTTTTTTTCTTGCTTTTTATATAACATTATGTTTTAAGTATTCCCACAGGTCATTAAAAATCTTAGTAAATATCATTTGCTTTTCTGCCTAATAGTTTATCAAATGGATAAACCATCATTTAATCCCTTCAGAAATATTAGACACATAGATCATTTCCAATTTCTCACTATTACAAATATGATGAGCTTCCTGTGCATAAAAATCTGTTTGTACTTCAGATTATTAGATATATCCTCAAGAGTGGAATTGAGTTAAAAGGAAAAACATTTAAAGACTCCTGCTATATATCTCAGTTCATTTGAGGGGAGTCCTCTACATCCCAATGTTTTGCAGCTGAAGAAAAGTTTTGGTTGAAAACGTCACCCTCAAACTTATTCTGAGCATTGGTAATTCCAGCCAATGTCTCAAGGCATTATGTATTCAATGAAGCAAACATTTATTATACCCACTGCTTACAAAAGACTATTTTAGACTCTAAAGGAATGAGGGTAATGTTGACCAGGATCCTGCTGTCAAAGAGCAGAGTCTAGGAGGCAGAGTGTTTGGGGGAAGTGGTGAAATAATGCAGCCAGGAAAACAGATTGTTCTATTTGGGTGTTGTAAACACCCTAGACAGTACTGGGACTCTGCAAAATCAAGGCTGGCAGCACGTGAATGTCCAGTCTAGGATTTGGAACATAGTTTTAGGATTTTACACGATGACTTAGATGTATGGTTTTTACATCTTCTCTTTTGTGATCTGCTGTCAGTCAGTGCTTTGGTTTCCTTGATACCAAGTCACTGGCATGAACCCTGTGGTGTCTTCACATAGAGCCCACTCTGGACTGCTGTCTTCAAAGCAAAGCTTGTATGGTTTAGTCTATGTGTTGCTCATCCCCCAGAAGGTTCTGGTGCATAGAGAGAGACCTACCAGGTTGGCCACCAGTAGAGCACCCTTTTTCCACTGTCCAGAAGTTGATGGTACCCCAGACACCACACCCCAACCTGAATCTCCTAAAGGCAGTGTGACAGGTGGGCCAGGTGGTCAGATGTTTGAATTTGACCTTTGCTTTGCTCCTAAGCATTCATCTGACCTGGACAAGCTATGAAACGTCTTACCTTTCTTCCTTAATCTTAAAACAGAGTCCAGAGTAATTATGAGAAGACAAAAAGATGAGGGAAATGAAAGCATTTAAAAAGTAGCAATTGTCTTTGAAATATCAACATTTATTATGTTTTAGAAAATCTAAATGAAAGATTTTCCAGTCCCTCCTCTCTGAACAAATGTTGATGTCCACAGGGGATGAAGAACAAGGGGTGGTAGTGCATTGATTTATTCTTTGTTAATTTTTAAAAGGCATGCCTTAAAGCAATGTAACAGAAGAGCTATTTTTCTGGCTTTGTTATATCACTAGAGAGACAGACTCTGGCCAGCTAAGAACACATTTTTGTGTGTGCTTAGGGTTTTGAAAATTTAGAGAGGACCTTATAGAGTGTAAGGTGAGGCAATTTCTTTAGGGTTTACAAGTTAATACCCAGGCTCTTCCCCATAGACAACCAGATCTCTGAGTCTTTAGGAATTACCTTCCAGTCCATCTCCATAAAGGGGGCTGGTGGGAAGCAGATTCAAACATGATGGGGGCAAATGCAAATTCAGTTAGATTCCTGGACAAATGAAGATCAATGGATATTCTAGCAGAGATTTCCAGAGAGCTTCTACTTTATGAGCCTATGATGAAAACTGCAGAATTGTTTTTCCTCCCCTTTGTTGGATGGAGAAAATATACGATGGAGAAAATATACTCCTGTACGAGCCTACCTGTGAAGTGAAGTAAGCATTACCTGAGTGATTTAGTTAGGCACATTTGGAGGCCAGTTGGAAGAGGGTACATCTTCATTCACAGATGTTCAGAGAAGAGAGAGAAGTGGCCAAATATGTCCCCCAATAGAGGTCCCCATCCCCTCTCCAGCTGGCCATGTAACAGCCTCAGGAGAGTAAGGGTGAAGCATCCTTCCCCAGCCATCCCTCAATTTCCATCCTTGTAAGTGCCCCAACATGAACAGTCTCTGTGCCAGACTGACAAGTTGCTACAAGGAGGCTGCTTCCCTGTTAGGCAACCACTCAATTCCCCTGAACCAGCATGGACCATCCCCTGCCTCTTCAGGAGTGAAGCCCAGTTCCCCACAGCTGATGTCTCCCACTGACTCTCACCAACCACTGGACAGTGTCACCCCCAGCTTTGCTCTCTCCTCAGGCTTCCAGCTCATTACTGTTCCCTAAAGACCCTCTTTCTACCCTCTGCTTTGGAATTGTCACGCCTGCCTGTGCTTGCAAGAGGACATAGGAAATTCCCAGAACACCCTAAATATAACTCAGTTTCTGTTCTGTGACTCCTTAGCCAGTCCAAACATGTGGGACCTTGCTTCTGCTCCATCTAGGAGAGTTGGTATTTTTAGAGGAACTGCAGAATGGGGAAATTGAAGGGAAATGAAAGAACAAGTCCATTGAATAGAAGCTGTTAAAAAAAAAAATAGACAACAGACCCAAAATGGAGTCACTTGTGCTAAGCCCCATATCAGCAAACTGGGACCTAATACCTAACCTAGTTGCACTTTCAGCCTCTCACAGGAATGTAATGTTAAACCATTCAGTCCAGTGTTACCTGGTCAGCATTGGTGCGGTAAGCCATCTGCTAGACCCCTGTTGTCCCTCTAAGAAAAGTGACCTTGCTTGAAACAATGCACTCTTTGCTAGTAAATTCCTTATCTTATTCCCTTCTGCATTAAAACCTTTCATTTTGTACAGTCCTTCAAAGCTCCTCTCATCTGCTAGATAGTATGTTGCCCAATTCATGAATTGTTGAATAAAGCCAATAAGATCTTTAAAATTTACTCAGTTAAATTTTGTTTTTTAACAAAATCCTTACTTAGATAGAAAATGTTCGCCATAAGAACAAGAGCTACCATTTTCTGAAATACTTTCCTCCTCACATGTGCTTTCATAGCCATTGTCTCCCAGACTACTCAGCATCACTCAGGGAGGGAGATAAGCAGGGGTTATTTCCTTTCTTCCACAGACAAGGAACATAAAGCCAAGAGAAGTTAGGTAAGTGGCTACAGTTGAATCTACATCTCAGGGGGTTGTTGCTACTTGAGGCCTCTTCAGCTTCTAGTGATGGAGAGCGAGTGCTGGTGGGAACAGGGAGACCAGTTCTGTCCCCTGGTCTTGGGCCATGTGCAGGGCCACCCTGCCCAGCAGCATCTTCTCTGCCAGCCAGAAGCATGATTCTGGGCAGCCAGAGGAGACAGGCAAGGGCTCAGGCTGCAGGGGCCTCTGGTAGAACATGATGCCGGGGAGAGCAACGTAGGGGAGGTGTCCAGATCCAAGCCTCAGAGTAAGTAAAGCTTGGCTGTCACTGGCAACAAACCATAAAAGCAAAGCTACAAGAGGCATCAACCTCTATCCTCAGACAAAGCAGTAAAACCACTCCAAGTCCTCTAGACAGGCATCAAACACTGCCAGTGTTGACTCTGCAACAAACCAAACAACCACAAGCCTTCGGTGCATTTCCGGCTGCTGCTCTGTCACACCCTAAGAGGCTAGTTTTACCATGTGTGGTTTGTTCTTCTTTCTTCCCACCAATGAGAAGAACCATATCTAGAAGCCATCCTTGTCAGCTGCAAAAGCAGCACATGGCCTGTAGCTGCCAGGGGTCCCAGCAGCTGTGTCTGTGGCAAGAGGACATCTCAATGCATCCCTTATGTAGGCCTTATGTAGGAGCTGGGGAAACTAGGGAAGCCTCCCCAGTTCCTCATCTTTGACCCCCAACCCTCCCTAACCTCATCCACCCTGGCAGGTGGAGGTGGGGAGTCAGGGGCTCCGAGGCTGACCCAACACCCTATGGTCAGGAAGGGTATTTCCTTTCTATCCCATGAGGCAGAATATAGTGTCCCATTTTTCAGGATTCTCTTGCATCTTTTTCCTCCACTGTCTAGATCCAAAGCACAATTCCTTCTCTTCCACAAACGCTCCCCATACACACCTCACACACACCATACCATGCACACACATCACACATGCTACACCACTCAAATAAGCACATATACAAACCAAGACACACTCCATACACAGACCACACACATACACACACTTCGTATACTTCCCTCATGTGCAACCACACATGTACCATGCATATCCCACACACACTTCACAGAACCACTGACAGGTGCCCAAATGTGGCTCTGTAGCTTTGGAACCTCACAGAACACGGTCAAGCTTGCTAGCTTAGCCAGAGTGAGTCTGAGTCTTGTTCCACAGAGATCAGCCCCAGGGTGACTGGTGATAGTTATGTTATTCTTGGAACATCAACACTACCTCAGCACTTCTTTGTGACAGGAAACCAAAGCCTTCAGGTTTTCCAAAGTATCAACAAGCTTGCTCTTTACGGTACCATTTTGCCAGCCATGCCCTAAGGTACAGAGGCTTTCTGTGGGGAACAAGACCCTCCATGCCGCAGTCACCTTCAGTATCAAATGTCCTGATTTAATGCTAAGGGAATTCTTCTTTCATCTCACATCAAGCCATCATGCCTGGGAGGACACAGTGTGAGGCTTCTCATCTCTGGGACTTTCCACCGCAGGAAGCCAATACAAAGCCACAGGTTTCCTCTTTTCATGCTATTTCATGACATAAAAGAAAGCACCCACCTTGGGAGCTTCAGTCTGAGAAAATAAGCATGTTTCTCTACATTAGCATCCCTTTGATCTTAAGGACAGTAGAGGGAGGCCCACAACTAGACTGGGGGTGGGGGGCCCCCCAAATCCTTTCAGTTCATCATCTTCCCTTCCGCCTTCAAAACCATGATTCTCACACATGCCTGGAAATCAGGTAAATATCTGGGTCCATGAAATAGGTAACTTTCTCAAGTACACTGACAGTCAAATTCAGGCATCAGAGTTAAAACTTTACATCAGAAACACAACATTTTTGTGCTTATATTTCACATGATTAAAAAAAAATTCTACACCTCTCTGAAAGATACCAGAGAGTTCATCTAGCTTTATCATTCTACAGGCAATCTGTTCCTCCAAATAGGACCCTTGTGGACAGATTCCTCAGGCCCTTCCCCAGGTTTGCTGAATCAAGATGTGGTGTGAAAAAGTCTAGGAACCTGCAGTTAAAACAGACTTTGGGAGCTCATGTACCTGATAATGTTTTAGATGTGCAATTAGTTCATGCAGCTCTGAGATAAGAATAACAACAGCTACAATATTGAGGAAAGCTCAATCAGCAGCGTCCCAGAGGCTCATCTCCTTCCCACTTAGGATCTTAACAAGAGCTGGTTCAGGGGGCCTCCCTAGTGGCCTACGGGTTAAGTCTCAGCACTATCACGACCATGGCCTGAGTTCAATCCCCGGCCAGGGAGCTAACCCACATGGGGCAGCAGACCTCTCCTGTCTTGCCCGCTGCTCCCCTCGACAGTGTATTTCAGTCAATCAGCCTGTTCTGCTCCCCTCTGTCTCTGATGAATTCTCTCACTTCTGCATCTCTGGCCTACATCCCAGTTCTTCTACGCAAAAAAAAAAAACAAAAAAACACACACACACAAAAAAAAAAACAAGAGCTGGTTCAACAGGTCTAAGCAAGCCAAGAGAGAACTCTGTCCCCAGCCACAAAACCCTGAGTTTCCCTTTCTAACAAGGCCATTCCCTCAATCATGAAACCCACTGACCCCTAGATGTCATCTGTCCTTCTGTCCCTAAATTGAGGCAAGGCCACCCAACTAAAGCTCTTTCCATGGATGAACAGTTCTGCTAGGTTTAGCCCATCATACTTCTCGTAGTGTTTATTTACAAATCTCTGTTGATGAACTCTGTGCAGGCACTGTCTTAGGGACCATGGAGAAGATGACAAAGATAATGGTCCTGGCATCCAAACATGAGTTTCTATTTGCGAGAAGCTCCCTGTCCTGAGGACTAAAGATTAGATGGGAAAAGTCTACAGATTTGGGCAGAATTTCGTCCTCCCACAGGTAGGAAAAGAAAGAGCTTCCCTCCAGAGGGATCCTGAAGGGGACTCCAGGGAAACTGTCTTTTAAATCATCCAAAAAATGTTCCACTTCACCTTCTGTGTCAAATATGCCCGGCATGGGAAATGGCTGCTGGTTTGGCGGCTCAGATATGCCCACTTTCCTGCCTGCTGTGGAGCAGCCATCTTGAGATACAGGCAATGACTTACTCATGTCTTCTGAGGGTTCGGGGCAGGTCCGCCTACGTCTGTGCACCTGCGTCAAGTCCTAAGCCAACCTCATGGCCACCTCTCCCCCTGCACCCCTCCCTCCCACATTATACACACATCTAGATGATGCAGTGCCCACCTCTGCTGTACCAGCCAGAGGTTCCTGCATAGTCCACCATCTTCCCTCCTCTCCCCGTCCCTTGCCACCTGTCTGCCCCAGCTGGAGTAGTTTAGGCTTCTGCCTGAGCGCCTGCTCTGGCAGCATACCTGATTCCAGGTTCTGGAGTCCCGGCCCCGAGCTGGGGGCTGACTGGGGCATGTTCTCCAAGTGACTCTGGCCCTGGCTGCCGGCCTGGGCCCCGTTGGGGCCCTGGCTAGCAATGAGAGCAAGGGTTTTAGAGTAAGACCGACCTCAACCGCAATCCCAAATCCACTAATTCCCAGCTGTGTTACTTTGAGCTTAATCCAAGGGAGGCTTAATCTCTCTAACCCTCAATTTCCACATCGATAACATGAGAAAAACAAGATTTACCTGTCAAGTTGAGTTGTGGAACAGGGGTGGCCCTCCTGCACACTAAGAACTACATCTGGCTGCTCCTCATGTGTGTGCCTGTGGTCAAATCACCTCCCTAAGTCTCCCTACTGCGCTCCCCCCACCCCAACCCCCAAGGCATCTGTTCATTCAGCCAAACACTTGTTCAAGGCACTGGAAATGCACCATAAACAAGACAAAATCCCTGCCCTCAGGGAACTTAGACCCACAGTAAAAGAGATAAAGTGCCTGTATTGGTTTCCTAGGCTGCCGTGACAGCTATGTATGGCAAATTGGGTGACTTAACCAACAGACATTTATTTCTGAGAGTTCTGGAGGCCAGAAATCCAAAATCACGGTGTCAGCAGGTGGGCTCCATACCACTCCCCAGCTTATGCTGGTTTGTTGGCAATACTGGGTGCTTCCTCTGTAATATAAGGTCACATTCTGAGACACATTGACACATCTTTTCCTGGGTGGACACAATTCTACACACAGCAATCCCCTTTCCGTCCACTCGCTCGGCCTTATTTGTTCTCTGTGACAAGTTGATTCTGCACAGGCCTCCTTCCAATCCAGATTAATCTCCTAGAATCAGGTATATCTAACAAATTTAGCACACTGGAAGGCTGTCTCCAAGAACCACCTCTGCCTCTCTCATCTCTGCCCTCAAGAAGGTAAGAGACCTTGACATTGACCTTGCTCTGTCTCAAAAGAGGGGCTAAGTGATGGCCCAGCAGGGACCCCGGTCACAACCCTTCAGTTCTGGCCTCTGACACGCCCACACAGTGCCCTTGCACAGGGATTACAGGAAGTTTCACCCTGTACCCCGCGTTTCCTCTTCTGCACAGTCATCTCACATAAAGGGAGAAAGCATCTCTTTGTGAAATTGCCTGTCTCCTGCAGCTTAAGTTGGAAGAATGTTTACTTATTTGGCCCCAGGGAATCATAAACATCTTGCAGCGTATGTTAACAGTTACTCCATAACACCATTCATTTTTAGTATCTGAAATTACAAAGTGTTCCCCCCAGGATTCACCTCCAGTGGTTCACAGACTGATGGGCTCAGTTTTCCTCATCTCGGGCCTCTGAGGGACAACAGTACTGGTTCTGGTTTGTCCCTTTCAAAAAAATAGTTTCTCTTGATGTGAAAAAGCAGAAGGCCCAGCCAGCAGGAACAAATCTCGCCACAAAACTTCTTATAAATGCCCAAATGGAAGAAAAGTCAATGACTATGAAAGAATGACAATCATTAGATTTTATTTAAACCAATGGTTCCTAAATGGCCATGGGTGAAATAGAGAACCTGAGACGTGTTTAAAATACACACATGCCGAGCCCATCACACTCCTCCTGACCGGCTGAAAATCAGAATCTTGGTAGTAAAAAGAAAGAATCTGCATTTTTTAAAGAATGCCAAGGAGACAGAGAAGCGCAGAAAGGGTTAGGAAAATACCTTCTTTCAGACCAAGTCACATACTCCCGCATACAGCATGCGTCTCCTCTCCCCCAACTCCCAAAGCCCACTGCTCCCCAGGGGCCCTCGCAGAGCTGTGCTCCAGGCCTGCCTGGGCCCTGGCATCATTATGCCATGGCCACTCTATCTTCCTCCTGCTCCCACGTTGGGTCAGTGCCTTCTCTCTGGACCCCCAGCCCCTTGCGCTTCCCTCCACAGTAGCACTTGCTTATCTGTCTCCCCAGCCAGGCTGGATGTACCTTTCTTTCCTGTCCCCTGCCCCCCAATTCTTTGCTGCCTGCCTGAGAGATGCATGAAACCCCCCTCCCAGGCCCCCGTGATGCCCTCATGGGCAAGCGCGTGCTCTCTCCCCGTCTACCTGCCTGACTGCTGTTTGTCTGCATGTGTGTGTCTGCTTCTCTCTCCGCCTGTCCACCCTGCTCTTGCACAGTGCAGGTCACTCCTAGGCGTGTCATTGTACTGCTGTGAATTAGTCTCCCTCTCTCCTCTGTTCCTCTGCTTAGTCCCCAAGTGTCTCAAGTCTTTCTTGGCATCTAGTAGATGCCTGTAGCTATGTGTGGATGGGTTGGTTAATAGAGATACTGGGGGTACAGGGGAAAGAATTCAGCAACGTGGAAGATATAGATTCCACTTCCAGCTTCTCACTTGGGAGTGAATTTGCTGCATGATCCAAACTCATTCCTTGACCACTGGGACTCTCGGCTTCCTTATTTGTAACTGGTGGTTTACTGCTTTCCCTGCAATGTAGATAGATGAGGCAGGGCAAGAGAACAGTCATAGGGCTTCCCTAAGTCTGCAGATACATTCCAACCGCAGCGGCACTGGGCTGCTCTTTCTCCTAGAGAGCAAAGGGGAGGGAAGGAGAGGAAAGGGAAGAGGTAAGAACTCCTCACCCCTGTCAGCAGGCCAGCACCAGAGCTGAAATCAAAAACCGGTCACCCTCAGACAGGGAATCCCAGCTTTGGCAAGGGAGTGTCATCACCAAATCCATGAGACACTGGCCATTCTGTCGCATCAGGGTGCTGGCTGGGCAGCCAGGCCATGCCCCAGTAGCCAGGCCTGAGTCCACTGCACCTCGACCCCAGTCATTAACCTGCCACAGAAGGAGCCCAGGGCGCAGGCTACCTCAGCCTTCAGGGCCTGGGGCGTTGAGGTCTTTCGTATATCTGAACCCCTTCCCCTCCCCAGTTGGAGCTGGACCAGCAGAAACCACGGACAGCAGATTCCATGGACACTTGGAAATGAACCAACTCAGCCCAACCTGCTGAGGGGAGGGCGACCCCCCGCTCCTGGGAAACAAGGGTGAAGGAAGAGCCCCTACTAGAATCCTGGGTGACACCCCTGTTTGTTCCCCTGGGGAAGTGTCTGGGATTCTGCCAAGCATCCCTACTGCCTCTCTCTAGACACATGCAGTACTAACTGCTGCTGTTGCTACTCTACCTCACCAGCTCCCTCCCTTACGTGTGGGCCGCAGGACAGAAGCTGATGCAGGCTTGCTAGGGTGGGTGGTTGCCTCTTTGCTGTCACTTCATTCAGTTTTCCAGCAAACACCAAGGGTAGCAGCAGGTGTGAGCCTCTGTGCCGAGAAAGCCCATGACCCTTACCCTACTCGTCCCCAAAACCCTGGATTTCACCATTACAAGAGGCCCTTTGCTGCTCTGGCAATATTGTATCTCTGGAGAAGGTACAGGAATCTCTATTGGCCATTTACACTTCACTTAAAATTTATCCACTCTTTTTTAAAAGTGTCAGATTTTATTTGTGAAAAGAAAACCCTTCCCCACCTTTACAGACACAATTCTAGTGTGACCTTGGCAGAGGTTAGCTTCCTCCTGGAATGAAGATGGCACCTTGACTCCTCGTAGGTTGTTTATATCGTCCAAGAACCAGAGCTCATGTTGTCTTCACAATATCCTGGCAAGTTAAGCATGAAAAGCAAGACCTTCTCCCCAACCACTAAAAGCAAAACAAAGTACCTGTCATGTTTAAGAGAAACTGACACTTTTAATTTTGATTTTTAGTTGAAAAGTGTAAGAGAATTTTAAGTTTATAAATAGTTGTAGCATGTTTAAAGGAACTTGATTTACTATAATTATATGTTTATTGGATACAAGAGCAATTTAAATGCTTAAGAGGCTTTTACTTATTAATATTGTAAGTATACCCTGCCAGGCATTTGAAGTATTTAGAAAGTAAACATATTAAATTTATAAATGTGGTTGAAGATGTTTAGGGAATATAATTAACCAAGTTTGTAAATGGGAGAATTTTAATCTGTGCCTGTGAGTTAATTGAAAATCAGTGAACAAATGAAAGTACTTATTTTTTTTTTTTGCAAGAATCATTAGATGGATAAATAAAAAGATTTGAAAGTTGACTTTAAAGCATAAAAAAAAATCTAGCCTCTCACATTTGAACTTGTATGTTTAATTAGGCATCTCACACACTCCCAAGTGGAACTTCTCTCCCCACAATCTCCCTACCTCAATAAATATTAATTCTATTCTTCCAGCTACAGAGGCAAAAATAAATAAATAAATAAATAAATAAATAAATAAATACCCTTTAGTCATCTTCAACACCTCTCTTTCACTCACGCCAACCCAGAAAATATCCTAGTGGCTTTACTTCGGTGAACATGCAGATTCCAGGCATGTCTTATGGGTTCTCTTGCTACCTCGGGGCCCAAACCATCATTATCTGCCTCCTGGATCACTGCAGTTACCACCTAGCTGGACCCCCTGCTAATGCCCCCTAAGCCCCTCCATTCTAGTCTCAGCTCAGCAGTTGAAAAGATGCCATAAAACTGAGTCAGGTCACATAGCTCCTCCACTCCAAACTTCAATGAGTAATAGCTGAGTCTTCCTGGCAGGCATGGGGCCCATATACAAGGACTCCAGGTCTTCACTGTGACCTCATCTCATTGTATACTTCTCTTGACCACCCAGCTCCAGCCTGATCCACCACAGGGCCTTTGCACTTCCTGGGCCCTTACCTGGAAGACTCTTCCCGAGACGTCGTCCCAGACTAGGAAGAACAATGGTCCCTCAAAGACCACTTGTCTATGACCTAATCCCCGAGGCCTGTGAATGTTAGGGTACATGGCAAAGGGAAATGATGGAGTTTGTGTTATGGTCTGAACTGTGTCCCCTAAAGTTGAACCTCTTGGAGCCCTAGCCCCCAGTGCCTCAGAATGTGACTATTCTTGGAGATGGTACAATGAACTTACAATGAACAATGAACTTACAATGGTACAATGAACTTAGGAGGGCTCTATGACTGCATTCATTCTTTGTTCCTCCATAAATGGGGCCATAGGACACAGAGCCAGGGTATCTGCAGCCAGCGGCTTTATTCACTTCTCTTTATTCCTGCCCTCTCTGATTCCTCTGACTAAAACTCTGGAAGAAATTCCCTGGTTGCTCACCAAGACCCACCCCTCCATCATTTCCTGCACAACAGGGTTTTGTTGTTTGTTTTCCTCTATTTGTAAATCTTCATAACTACAAAACACCAAATATTAAACCTTCAGATCTGTATTTCCCTGTTGTTGTCATTGCTGTCCCTGTTTGTAAATGCCAAATACACAAATCTCCAAACACCTGCGCACTGTTTCTCCAAGTATAACTACCCTTCTGAATTTAAATGAGACTGCCATCTAGAATTTTTCCTGTTCTTGAGTTGCCAAATCTGAAAGTTCTGAAATCAAGTGAAATAAAGCTACTGAGTTTTCTGCAGACTCTGGCTGACAATCACTAAAGAATTGGGACATGGCCAGAAGAGGCTGGTCCTCTCGGCCTCGGCCTGTCTCCTCCACTCTGGAGAGAGGAGGCCCCGGCTGCTCCCCGAACCAACTGCTCCTCCATTTCCTGCTGCAAATCTCAACAACTGTGTTTTACTCATATTTACTCTGCTCTGGCCCTGCCTTCTGGGTCTCCTCCTTCTTATGAATAATTTTGTATAAACTAACTCAAAACAAACAAAAAGCAAAAACACAAGAAATTTACACAGACCGAAGAAGCAGTGGGGACATCTAATTCCCAGTCCTAGCTAAGCTCCATGAGCCAGCCTGCCAGCCATTATTTCTCGCTGTCACTTGGTGACAATGCTGCCCGGGGTTCTGAGAACTTGGAGCTGGAATCCTGACCCCAGCAGAGTGCAGCTCAGCCAGTGGGGCTGCAGCTCAGGTTCCCAGGTGAAATCCCAGCTCTTAGTGATTTCTGCCAGGGACACGCCCTGTTCCAAGAAGCCGGTGCCCAGACGTGCAGGGACAGAGATTCTCACTGCTCTTGCCATCTTCACTCTCTGCCTTTCTATTCCCAAGGACTCACACTTCTTTCCAATCTGTAAAACGCAAAGGTTCTCATCACAACCTCTTGCCCCAAATAGGTTTTCCCCAAATAGAACCACCAGCCCAAATATAAAAAATGGGTTATAACAATAACCAGGAGGGGTCTCTTTCAGGCAGCTGGGTTGCATTTACAAAATACGAAATATTTGGTGGCTCAAATAACAGACATTTATTTCTCACCATTTTTACAGCTAAGCTGAGAAGTCCAAGAAAAATGTGCTGGCAGATTCAGTTCCTGGTGAGGATCCACTTCCTGACTTGCCCACCTTCTTGCTGTGTGCTCACGCCACGGGGAAGGTGCCCTCATCTCTTTTCTTTTAAGGGTACTCATTCCATTGTGGGGTTCCCACTCCCACAATCTCCGCTAAATCCAGTTGCTTCCTAAAGATCTTACCTCCAAATACCATTACATGGGCTTTGAAGGCTTCAACACATAAATTTGGGATGGAAGGGGGACAGAAACATGCCATCCATACAGGATATGAAATGATAAAAAGGTCTGATTGTCTCTTTTCCCCCTTGGAAAGGACCTCTTCAAAATTAGAAGGAGATTTTCAGGAGCTTCCTTCCATGGAACATGCAAATGGAAAATATACACATGACGCAAGTGAAAGTTTCAGCAGGACAGACTCCTGACATGCTACATAGAGAGATGGTGGGAGGTACGTGGTGTCCCCTTTATCTACACAGATGTCTCTCCATTCGTGACAGAGTGTATGTGGTACAGGATCCCTTAAAGAAGGAAATACATGCAAAATCTACTTATGTTTTCACAAAGGTTGAATCCAAATGTTAAAGGGAGTTTTGGTATCATTCTATCCTCACACCCCCAACTCAATTCTTTAATTCCCTCTATATCTCTGCCGATGGTTATTCAGCTTCTTGTAAATACCTCCTGGGCCAGAAAACTCACTGCTTTCTAAGTATGTTCTTGCTTGCTTCTGAAAACACCCCCTTCCCCCCCCCCACACACACATATTTTTGGAAGGTAGTAAGTGTAGTGCAGCAGAAAAAGCTTGGCTTTTGGTGTTAAACCAATCTAAAAATCCCAGCTCTTCCACTTTCTGTTTGGATTTAGGAAAGTATTTTAATATTTCTGAGCCTTAACGTTGTCATCTGCTAAAAAGAGGAGAAAGGCAGTAAAACCTACTTCAAGTGTTTTTTACAGATTTATTAGCTAAGTTTGCAGTGTAGCGTAGGTGTCAACTAATGTTCCTTTTTCTCCCACTTCCTCCTCACCCTGCCCTTCTAGCATTTTATTCCTTTCCTGCAGTATTTGGACTGATAATGTCAGGTTAATACTGAGACACTTTAGCCATCATACTATTGATATAAGCATAGCAAAAGCTAACAAGGAGTCATCAAAAGGGATGCCTGGCACATAGACTGGGCAATCTATAATAATAATTAATGTCCTCACTTGATTGTGAATTTTTCAAGGGCATGGATCTTGCCTTATGTCCCCCAAAGAATCCCTTCTAGGTCCTTATGTGTAGTAGAAACTTAATAAATGTTTCTAAATTGAATTATGTTGCTTTTTTAAAAAAATAATTATCATTTCAGACATTTATATTGGTCATGGCAAAAATACAAATAATATTTGAATGCCTATTATTTTTTCATTATTTGTTCCTTCTACATAAGAATAGAGATGCTTATCTCTGCATTTAAACGGTCAAAAAGAAAATTTCTCCAAAACTGACTGTGACCCTACTGGCTATTGTGTTAATAAATGGGCATTAAATACCAACGTAGCTTTTATAAAACTTAGCTATTTCCATTATATGTATGATTGAACTATATTTCTCCTGTTAGGAGTGTGGAGTATTATGTATTGCTAAGGCCTAGCACAATGGCTTGCAATACTTCTTTTTTTTTTTTTACTTTTCATTGGTGTACAATACTATATACGTTTCACAGTTACAGCTTCCTAACTCAATATGTGTGTACACCACACGCACCCACCACAAAGTTCTAGTACCATTCACCACTATGACTGGCAAGATTTCATGGCAGATGGACGGAGCTATGGATTCCAGAGTCTCTACTCTATTTTTGAGTATATTTTCTGAAAAACATATTGAATGTAGATCTTAGGATTATACTTAAGATCTGGTTATATGTGTTATTTACTTCAAATAATTTATTCACATCATTTAAATTTTATTTCTGTCAGGTTCATTGGGTCACTATATCAGATACAGTCAGAACATCAGTGACTCCAAAATCATGAGTTGTCATCCTCTGTGAATGAATTTGGTAAAAATCAATATATAATGATGAGGTTAACCATTGAAGAAATAACCCTTCCCAAGAGATAGTTTGTAAAAGTGCTGTTACCAACTCAAGAATCACCTTAATCCAATTAAGGTGATAAAATTTGACTTTAGATAGTAAATTAGAAAGAAAGAAAATGTTCGAAGAAGAGAGGCAGTCAGTAAGTTTCTAGCATAACTCCCAACACTCAACTCCATTAAACCTGAAGCTCCAAGAGAGCAAAGACCTTTCTTTTTTCTTTCTTTTTTTTATTTATGTATTTTTACATCATCGTTCATTCTCCTCTCAGGGGTAGTCCCCATAAAATTCTCACCACCAAGTCACCCGTGAACCATCACCACAGTCTCTTGTGCTCTTTCCTCCCCTGTATTGATGCCTCTGCCTTCCCCTTTCCAGCTGAATGTCTCCAATTTATAGTTTACCTGCTATTTTTGTCTTTATTTTACCAATCCCTTGTTTTCCCTATGTTCCTCCTATAAGTGAAACCATCCAATAGTTTTCTCTTTCCTTCTGACTTATTTCACCGAGCATTATTTCATCACTTCATTATTTCACCCTCATTATCCCTTCCTGCTTCATCCATGTTGCTGTGAATGGCATGAGTTTATCTTTTTTGATTGTGAACAGCATTCCATTGTGTACATAGACCACATCTTCTTGATCCAGTCATCTGGTTTGGGGCATGTATGCTGTTTCCCTATATTAGCTATTGTAAATAGTGCCGCAATAAACATAGGAGTGCAGGTTTCCTTTTGAATTAATGTTTCTGTGATCTTTGGGTAGGTTCCTAGAAGTGGAATTTCTGGGTCATATGGTAGCTCCATTCTTAGTAGTTTGAGGACCTTTCTTTTTCACTCTGGCCTTACCAGCCCCCAGCTTGGAGCCTGGCACAGAGTGCACACTGGAGTTTCTAGAAAAACTAGGTGTTTCCTTCTTACCTCTTCCAGATTCTAAACCACTTGGTAATAGCATACTTGGTAGAGCTGGAAAGTCAAAACAGTTTCTTACTGTTTCCTGCTGCAAAGAGATACTGGAGTAGAGCCAGTTTGGTCTCCAGGACAGACCCTCACTCAGCCAGCTTGTTCACATGGAGGAGAAAGGCTGAGAAGTGTGAAACAAATCCTTATTACCTGCAAGGTATCAAGGCCTCTTACTATAAAAAATTGTGAAGGACTTGTGGTTTTACCCTATTTGCAACTTAACAAGTTAGCCTGTACCTGTTTCATGGACGGGGAAGAACATATGAGGGTCCAGCCCCAGAGACAAAGGACCTTATCACTCACAGCAAGTGCAATAGTTCGCACTAGTTTCCCACGTCCTCTCCCAGGTCCCAGGGGGACTATGCAGGTGGTCCTGGATGGACCCTGAACATGGTGAGGATTGAGTTACAGAAGTTTGGGTGAGTCACCATTTTGATAGCAAGTGGAGACAAGCCTACTCTTTGTTCAGGGAGAGATGTTTCTCCCTCTATCAAGGTTGCTCACTGCAACTCTTGCATTGATAGCCTACGCAGAGGGGATGTGCAGAGATGCTCATGGCCCATACCAGATTGCTCCTCCCAATAACAGTCAAATCAAGTTCCCCTTCCCATGAAAAGGGAAGAGGAGAGTGAAGAAAATAAGGGAAGTTTTAAAACAATATTTCTCTCTCTTGGGAAATAGCACAGCAACCACTTTATGGAGATACTTCCCAGCATTTGCTCCATTAACCCATTGGGCTCACCAAGCAAGTCAACAGGTTTGTAGTTACCCTTCTTTGGGGGAGAACAGCAATTTATAGATAATCCTGCTCCTACATTTACTCTATTGATCCTTTTTGATATCCTTTTGGGACAAGTTGTGGGTAGTTCAATGTGGTTAGTTTTTTGTCTTTGTTTTTATTTTTATTTTTGTACAATGTATGCTTTCTCCTCTCAGGTGCAGTCCCCATGAAATTCCCATCACCATAGTCTCTTCTGCTCTTCCCACCCCTGTTTTGATCCCTCTTCCTCCCCCTTTCCCCTGCAGACTGTATCTGGTATATAGTAGTTGCCTGTTGATTTTGATTTTTAAGTTATTATAATTACATTTTTGGTGGTTAGTTTTTGACAACTTTGCAAGGCTGTTTAATGGAACACTTATGTAACTAATGCAGGTGTTGCTGTGATGGTATTTTGTGTCTGTGGTTAACATCCACAATCAGTGGGCTTTACATAAAGAAGATCGCCCCTGATAACATAGGGAGCCTCATTCAATCACTGGAAGGCCTCAGGAGAAAAACTGAGGTTTCTCTGAGTAAGAAGAATTTCTCCCTCTAGACTGAAATTTAGCCTCCTGCTAAGAGTTTCCAGCCTGCCCTGCCAGCTTCAGGCATGTCAGACCCCACAATTGTGTGAGCAAAATTCTTTGAAATATATCTTACTGGTTGCTTCTCTCAAGAACCTTGACTGATATGCCCGCATATCAGAAATAGGTCAGAACAAGATAGTAACTAGGGAGACTTCCAGCTCTGCTGCACCCGTGCTCACCTCACAGCATGTCATTGCTTACTCGGGCTCTCAAGCCTCTTGATAACTGGGAGAAAATAGACCTCAGTAGTCCAATCATTGTGAGACAATAAATTGGCACCTTGGATGTCCTATCTATAGTCTCTAAACCAAAATATTCAAGCTTGTAGCCTGACAGAGATAAGTGTACTTATGGGGGAAATTGGAGAGAATATTTGAATCTGAGTCTATGCCCAAACATCTGGGACACACAAGTGCTATATGTATATATCATATGGGTTAGCTTCATGCCAAACAGCTCCCCTGGGCCAAATGAACTCTGAATGTGCCTCACGATGTCCACCTTCTGTACACGGCAAGTTTGTATTACCTCCCAGTTATTCAACAAACATCCACTGAGTACAAGCTGGCCAGCCACCATCTTGGAATTTCAGATAAAAGAAGGCAATATTCCCGCTTACTCATAGCTCTCTGCCTGCTGAGACAGATGGGCAATTATGGAAGTAATTACAAAACAGGAGCACTGGTGTCCTGACAAAGTCAGATGCAGGTACCCAAAAGGCTGCACCATCCAGTTCTAGAGGCTCCCATAAGAGGGCCTTCCTATTGTTTTCCTTTTTAAATTCAACAAAAACTATCTGTCGTGTCCAAAGTAACTAAATTCACCTCTCTGTAGCCCAGGGTCATCTCAGCTGCAACAACCATGGTTTTCAGTCAGCTGAGGAGAAATTTCAATCCAGTAATAGCTGTTCACTGTCAGCAGACCCAAGGCCCTGCTCAGGCAGCCCTCACAGTCGCCAAAGGCTGTCTCAAACCTTTGGACCCAGGCCCCTCCTCCTATGGTGCTTTTGAGGAAGACTAAGATACTCAACTGGCCTGCAGGCTGGCTTTCAGCTCTGGAATGTGGGAAGATGCTTTCCCAGAACCTGAAGCAGTTCCTGATCCAGCCCAAGGGCTCAGTGCTGAGTTGAAAGGAGCGAGAGAAGGAATGAAAGACTTTCTAGATGAGAAAACACAGCTGCAAAGTGGAAAGAGTACTAGCTTGCTGGAGGAGTCCTAGATTTGATACTGTGGGCTTTTACCTTTCATGTGACTTTGGACAAATGACTAAACCTTTCTAACCCTCATTTTCCTCATCTGTAACAACAAGCTCCTAATGGTGTCCATGTGACAGGATGTCCACAGAGCACTCAGCAAAGTCTGGAAGGCAACACTCCCATATATGTTAATTATTATTATAAGATCACTGCTGTCGACCTGCAATTCCTTGTCTATAAAATGAGGGATTAAATCACAAGACCTCCAAGTCCCTGCAAGTTCAACAGTTTTGTGAGTTGGTAAGGCATCAATCAACCCTTCATTTATATCAGCTCTGCTTCACAAATGATAATGGACCAGAAGAGCAGAGTCCAACTTTGAATTCTGTCCCAAGCACTCAAGCCAGCCCCGTTCAGGACAAGGCTGTTGCTAAATCCAGCTGAAAGGCTTTCATCCCTGGAACTGCCCTCCCCAATTTGAACTGTGCCTTGCCTCTTGTTGCAAGGATAAGCTAATATTAAATCTTGCTTTTCAGCACACACTGAATTGCTATTGATTGTCACATTGTGTCTCAGATTAGCTTTAATGCATTATATATTCAACCATGTACAGCTTGCTAAAACCAGCATACAGAGTCACCTCTCAACTCCCTGCAGGCTTTAGAATGTTTTCAGGACTATGAATTTCTTAGAGAATTGAACAAAATTTTCATTGAACAACTGGTGACTTTCATTGGATAACTGACACTGAATGACTAAGGAAAAGAATCTCAAAAGCGCTGTCTGCAAAGAATATAAATTACTAATGATCAATTTCAATGACTCCCAATGCATGAATCATTTCAGTAATAAAACTATTTGGGGAAAGACTGAAGGATTGTGTCTCTTAATCTCATACTCCCAGAATTCTGTTATTAAATGTGTCCAGAGCAACAATGGATTATGGATTCATTTGCAGAATCATTTAATTTCTCAAAACTATCAGGAACTCAAGTGGAATTTATAAGTGGAATTGGACAGAAGATTTGTTGCTCACTAGAATTAGTCAGCAGAGCAGAGATAAATGGGTGATTTTCCTCCCATTAACAAATCTTTCAATACTTGAAAAGTAATAACTTCTTAAGAATTCTCTTCTCTGGGACAGAGTAGAAAAAAAATTTTTATTCCATATTCCATATGCCTCTTCTTCTCCAATTCTTCCACCTTTTCTAATGGAGGTTGCTTCAATTTCTCTCTCCTTCTATTCATTAAAGAAAATCACAAGTTTATCTAAAAATTAGATTGTAATATGTTTCACAAGTCAGTACTTAATTGTTCTTGTATTGATTTCTGCCAGTGTGTATATATATATATATATATATATATATATATATATAGAGAGAGAGAGAGAGAGAGAGAGAGAGAGAGAAAGCGAGAGAGAGAGAGAAAGCGAGAGAGAGAGAGAGAGAGAGAAGAGATGCTATAATGGAGCTGATAGATCCAAAATCTGCAAAGCTAATGTCTTCATTCAAGTCTGAAGGTCAGCAGGCTGCTACAAAACCAGGAAGAGCATATTTATTCATGTCCCAGTTTGAACACCATCATACAGAATACTCTTCATCAGGGAAGGGTAAGTCCTTCTTTCTAGGCAGGACTTCGACTGATTAGGTGAGGCCCACCTTCATTAGGGAGAACAGTCTGCTTTATTCAAAGTTCACCCACAAAGTTCCTCCAAATAACCTCCCAGAAACACCCAGAATAATGTTTGACCAAATATCCAGGGCACCCCATAACCCTACCAAGCTGACATATAAAATCAATCATCATATCACCCAAAATGTCAATAGTGCTGTGGTTGAGAAATTCTGATCAAGACTAATTTTCAGCATTTAGTAATTGCTCACAAATGTTCTTTGATGAAATACCATTAGATGTGTTCACCATAAGACAAAGGGGAGCACAAAGTGGGGTGGGGTCATCAAAGGAGTCAAGAAGATGGGCTAGATGGAAACTTGCACATATGGGTAGAACTTGGGTAAGCAGGGAGGAGAGCAGGGAACACGCCAGAATGGGAGAAGCCACGCGAGTGTGGTACTTGCACACTAAACCCCGCTGGCTCTATTAAACCCCTGAAGCACTACTTGAGACAACAGGGAGTTTAGTAGAACAAAACCCAATACAAGTCAATATTTTCAAATATAAGTGAATAAAGTGGTTTTGTTTATAAAACAATTGAAAATATGTATTTTGGGGAAGGAGAGTAGGAGAAAAACTATCCCTAGCATCATTTCTATTTATATGAATAGCAGCACTGTATTAGTTCATGTTGCAGATAAACACACCGAGACGTGGAGACATTAACCATAAAGTTTGGGAATTTCTGCTTTACAATTTGATAATTTTGCTCCCTTAGGTCTTTTGACCGAATTGGGTGGTGATGGCGGCTTTGCATTAATGTATGATATCTCATCATGTTTACAGCTCAGGATCTGGAGCCAGACTGTGTGGGCTCAGTCTGGCTCCACCACTTAGCTCATGACCTTGGGCAACAGGCCAAACCAGTAAATATCCAATTAGTTCACAAATGTAAAGTCAGAGCAGGGCCAGGCACCTAGGAAATGTTCAAACATGTTAGTTGTTCTTAATCCTCATTCTTTCAAATGATGGCTCCTTAACCCTAGCCCCCAAGGTTCTACGGGATTCCCACGAAATCAAGAGCAGCATCAAATCATCTGATGACGGCAGAACTGAGGGGGCATCAGAAAACCCCTTTCAGGACTTTCCCAACTCTTTCCGATGGGATACTTTCACAGATTTATCAAAATTAAGTAATTTCCATTGCACTAAGTTGAAACATTTTTACCGGCGGAGACTCCTGTGGCATGAACAAGCCTGGAGTAAGAGTATGGAGGCTGCTGCTTGGCACAGGGAGGAGGAGGAGAGAAGCGGGTGTGGACCAGGACTTGCTGGAATTTCTGAGAACAGAGCGTCAGGCTGCGAGGGGGCTGGGATCCGCAGCACTCAACCTCTGTGTCCAATTTAAAAAATAATGATAAATGTGGAGGGGTGGGAGAATTCTCCATCGCAGTTACCTGGCTGGCTTTAAATAGCGCATCAAATGGGGAAGAATCCAAAGGAAAGTCGCCAAGCTGGCGAGGGGGCTGGAGTTGTGATGATGAAAAGGACTGCGTAGATTGACCCTCGAGAGAAGAGATGCAGATAGCTGCCTTCGAATAGCTGGCGGGCCAGCAGTGTGGATGGGGAGTCAGCCATGTGTAGGAGCCAGTTGCGAGGAACAGGTTTTGGTGCAGCAGACTGAATGTCTTTCTACTTCTTAGGCTAGCGTAAAGATGCAATTAGAGTTATGCAAACAGAGGCTGAATGATCATTTCGTGGGGTAATGATTTCATATTTTAAAGTGATTTCCAATTATTTATTTCCCAAACTTAAAACTTGCTTTACCTATTCAAATGCTTATTTTCTTGATCTTCCTCGAGTTTAATTCTATAGCAGTGATGGAAAAGAGTCTCTATATCCAAGGCCAGCCAGCTCTTGTTGATTATGCCTGGCTGCCCAGAACACTGTGCAAAGAGGTTTCTAAGGCAATGTGATGTGATAGATTGAAAATAACTGTGAAAGATAAAGGAAAGGGGTAAAGGAGACAAGTTTTCCATTCCTATTTTACATGCAGCAGCTATAATATATATGTAATAGGGGTCATTTTTTTAGCATTTTAAATATAAATTCCTTTCTTAATGAAAAGAAATTTTCGGGCCTCCCTGGTGGCGCAGCTGTTGAGCACTGGGTTGCGAAGCTGCTCGCAGCCTCTGCAGTGCCGGTTCGATCCCCGGCCACTGGTGAGGGTCCCACATGGTGTGCAGACCTCTCCTGCCATGCCCGCTGCTCCCCTCAGCAGTGTACTTCGGTCCTTCTACCTGTTCTGCTCCCCACTCTGGCTCTGGTGAATTTTCTCACCCTCCCCCGCTTCTGACTGTACCCAGTGCTTGTATAAATAAATAAATAAATCTTTAATAAAAAAAAATAAACAGGAATTTTCAATTCCCAAAGTTCCTTTCCATTGCCTCAGAGGAGCAGCAGTGGGATGAATCCACCTAGAACAAGGAGTACATGGCATAGGAAAGAAGAGAGATAAAACACACCTCAATTGGGCCTCCCTGGTGATGCAAGGGGTTAAGTCTCAGCACTATGAAGCTATCAGCAGCTACTGCAGCACAGAGTTCAATCCCCTGCCAGGGAGGTGACCCACATGTGCAGCAGACCTCTCCTGTCTCACCAGCTGCTCCCCTCAGTAATGTATTTCAGTCAGTCTGCCTGGTCTGTTCCCTTTTCTGTCTCTAGTGAATCCTCTAACCCCACCCTGCACCTCTGGCCTGTACCCCAGTTCTTATACATATAAATAAATAAATAAATCTTTTTTTTAAAAAAAATCACAATTTCCAGTGGACAGAAGGAAAGCAGAAGCCCTTCCTGGGAGCAAGAGGAGAGTTCTTGAAAGGATGAAACTGAGAAGATGTAGCTGCCTGAGGACATACCCCACTCCCATCACCACCACCTCTGAGCCCTAGTTCAGGGTAGGAAGTGGGGACAGATAGACACTCTGGGGGGAGAAGAGAAAGCTGAGCCCAGGCAGAAGCCACCACACTTCCTGTTTGGAAATCTGGAGGAGACTGCCTCATCCTGTGCCAAGGCCCCCATCAAGCAGCCACGGCAGGTAGAAATGACCATGTAGGATGTTTGGGAAGAGTGGAGTCTGGACTAGAGGCCCCTGAATGTCTCTGCTCTTGCGTGGTGTGAGAGGTGGCCAGATGTTCCCACCTGGGCCTGGAGAGTGACCAAGTAAGATGTTAAGAACGAGAGCCACCTTGGGTGACACTGTGAGAGGCAAGTGACTAGATAGAGGATGAAGCTGATGCTCAGAGTTCTATAAAGCCTGTGGGGTCTGAGAGGGAGGTCAAGTCAATAAGTGGGGATCAGCAAACCCTGAAGGTGCCAGAAAGGCACACCTCTAATTACACCACCATGGATGTGTAAGCAGCAAATGCACAAGAACAGAGGCGGAGTGGATAGAGTCCGGTTCCCAGCACAGGAACTGGATAGAGAACAAGAGCTCTCATGAGGATCAGGAGCCTCTCCTGCAGGCTGTGAGGATGTGGTGACTCCCTTGCTCAAAGGCACCGGGGAATAGGGAAGTGGGACCCTTCTGAAAGCTCTGAATAACTGCTCCAAAGGCCATTCTCACCCAGGAAAGACTGAGTTCCCTTATTCCATGGGGTAAGGTACGGTGGAAGAGGAACTGCTTTTCCTAAATCTAAGCTTGATACTTTCTGCATCTCCACCATCCAACACACACACAATAAGCACATGTGCAGGCAATCATGAGAACCTGATGAGGTGCATCTGAAACAGAAGGCCTGGAAGATTTCTCAAAAACTGAAGGAAAGTAAAAAAAAAAAAAAAAAAAGACAGGATTGGATTGGGTATGCAGATGCAATGGTAGTGAAGCAGGAAAGAAAGAGGAGAAATCCATCCCAATGACACCTGGCACTATTGAATGTCACTCATGGGCCGGGCACTTCACATCCTTCCTGCTCCAAGCGTGACCTGGAGACCAGCAGGACAGGCCGCCCCAGGAGCTTGTTAGAGATCTAGAACAGCAGAGCCTAAAATTACTGCATCTTATTTTCCTTTTCTTTTCTCCAGCTTTACTGAGATATAATTGATATACAATGTTGTATAAGTTTAAGGTGTGCAATGTGATGATTTGATACATCTATTTTGGGGGAAATATTTACCATTACAAGGCTAGTTAACACACAGTTCACCTCTCATAATTGCCATTCTGTTGTTATGACGAGAACATTTAATATCCACACTCAGCAACTTTCTAGGATTCAATACATCATTGCTAATGATAGTCACCATGCCATACTTGAGATCCCCAGAATTTACTACTGTTACAACTGGATATGTGTAGCTTTTGTCCAGCATCTCCCCAACTCTCCCAACCCCCAGCCTCTGGCAACGCCCATTTTCTCTCTGCTTCTATGAGCTCAGCTTTTTAGATTCCACATGCAGTAAGATCATACGGTATTCACCTTTCTCTGTGTCTATTGTACCTTAGCGTGACCTCAACTAATTTGTGTGCAGATTCAAGTTTGAGAAGTGCTGGGTTACATGATGTAACACAACCAATTCAACACAACAATTCTCGCCATTTTACAAAAGAGCACACTGAGGCCCGAGCAGGTTCACACATCCTATACGTGGTAGAAAATACCAACCCAAGCAATCTGCCCCTGGGCTTATCACCTTCACCACACCAAAAATTTAGGCTCCTCCACTGGTTTGTTTCTCATCAAATGTGTGTTTACAATTGTGTTGAGACATGCCTAGAGTGTTTGGCGTGATCTGTGAAGCGACAGAGGGGCAAGATTTCCTTTCCTAACCTATTGTCTAAGGTAAAAACAGATATTCAAGATTCAGTCCATGTACAGGATTCTGCGTGATCAAGAGCCCCAGTATTTTAAGCTTCTGGTAATTCATAGCTATCATGCCTAAATAGTTCTGCCTGTTCTAAATTTGCCCTGCATGTGTACCTTTCAAGAATAGTTCTTTTAGATGATAAACCCCTATTTTCAAATGCAAATGTGTTTTTGAAATGTATCTGTTCAATCACTTCTCCCTCAAAATCATACTAGAGCTGAATTACTCCAAAGGAATCCATAGTGAAGCACAGAACATTTTCAAGCATAATCCTGTGGCGCTTTTCATCTAAAAAGGTGACTAACAGCTTGCATAAGCTTATAACCAGACTTAAAGCTTAAAATCCCTGTGGAGTTTGCAAAGGGCATTGAGAAAGTGAGCCAAACCTGGGAAACATAAATGTCTTTGCATGCTGACTTATCTACCAGTCACGAAACCAGTCTGATTGAAAATTGTTGTTACTCATTTCAGCTCCACAACCTCTATTTTCCTGCCAGGGAGTTGAAAAGCACTCCTTCAGCTGTTAAGAAAAATAAGAAATGGCTCCAATCTGACAAATGTTAATTAGGTCATACAATGTGGGGAAAAGAGATTTGAAGTGAGATGAAACCCAAGCACCTACCTGACATCGAGTGGGTAATTACAAATAGATGTTTGGGGAAAAAATGAATGAAATCTAGTCTCAGGACTGGAATTAACCAGTTCTGTGACCTAGGAGAACTCACTCTCCCCTCCAGTTTCATTTTACTTGGCCCCGATGATTTCCTAAGACTCGTTCTAGTTCCACAGTCTCAGATTTTAAATCAGACCTTAATTATGTACTAAGTAAAGTAGAAGACACTTAATTTGAAGGATGACATGCCGACAAAGATAGTTAAGAAGATGACAAGGCAGCATGGAAACTACTTATTACATAATATGGAACACGAAATGTTTCTAAAGTCCTCCCGAAAGCTGTGTAACATTCTGCACAATCAAACTGAAACCGAAAGGGAAGAAGGAACAAAGAAAACAAAGTGAGATCATGGTTGGGTGAAGCTCCCCTATATCTTTATTTCCATTAATTTGCTCTTTGATGGTTAAAAATCGTATTCTGAGGGAAGCATTTCTGCAATGTTCCGTGGAAGAACTGTTTGCCTGCAGTTTGCTGTCATCTATTTTCTCAGCTTCCAAGGTGATGTTAGCCAGGTTGATCTCGTTGCTATTTATGGACTTTCCCTTTCCAGAGCTCAATATTGTTTCTCAAGCATTCACATACCTTGTGTCCCAGGAGCTAGGCAGACCCTTATCCTCTCAGCCCAAATCTAGAATCAGCGCCTCAGACTTCACGTGCTCTCCCTCCCCTGCTGACCTGGGAGAACAAGCATTGACCGGAAGGGTGCAGTCAGAGCACCTCAGGTGGAAAGGGGTCTTGGAGTTTGTCCTTGCTCAGATGTACTCCATTTGAAGCATCTGCTTGGTTCATGAAGAAGCCTTTCTCTACCCCAACTTGACCCTCAGCTGAAGACCTGGCTCCATTTTGGACGGTATGTCTGCTCCCCACACAGCAACATTTGATCAGACCAGTGCTGAGGCCCTGACCCAAGATGGCAAAACACATAGTCTCTTTCCCAAAAACTTGAAATCAGAACCAAGGAAGAGTCAGTCTCTCTTGAGATGACTAAATGCAAAAGATGTCAGGATGGGTGCTATAGGAGACACTTTTTGATCACCCATGTGGATAGTAGAAGCACAGAAACCTCCTTGGAGGTGGGGGTGGGACAGGATATCCCTGAGAAGAGAATCCTTTTCCAGCCCCTTCGAGGGGGGCTACAGCTGTCCTTGTTTCTGTGAACCAGCCTGAATCCTTAAATAAAGTCCCCTTTCAATTTAAGTGAAGGTGAGCTGGTTTTTGTTACTTATAATCAAAAACATCCAAACACAACTCCTTCCCTCAGTGTATCTACAGGAACCTTCCAGAATACCACATAAGGCCTTGTGTGGTCTGATCCTGCCTAGAGTGCTAGCTTGTCACCCACTTGCCTCCCAGCCTGGCTGGCTTCAGTTGGCGGTGCCCACACACCTTGCTGCTTCCTGGCTCTCTAGCTTTGTAGCTGCTCTGCTGAGATGCCAGCCAGTCCACCGAGCTCCCTCCCCAGCCCAGAGTCATGGGCAGGTAGAAAGCACAGCTGCAGGGGTCTGCTTCCTTCCAGCCTTTACCTTCAGCCTTGCTTATGATTAAAGCACTCAGACAGAGTGCCGCCCGGGATGCTGGGAACTGCTCTTCTAATCCATGCGAGCAAGAGCAGATGGAACTTTCAGAGAGCAGGCCCGCCCCAGGAAACTGAGGAAGCCCAGCCTCACTGCTGCAGCCTGAGACGATGTTATTCTCATTAGGCTTTGCCACATTCTCTATTTATAAGGATTTCCTGGGCATCCAGGTTAAAGGCTGGTAGTGCCCAGCATCCCCGAGCTTAATGAGAAATCAACAGAATGGTGAAAAAAGTAAATCTGGGGAACATTTTGCATTATAGGGCACAACAAGTGAAAGAAAAGGTTTCTCTGAACCTGCCTGTGAAGAGGAACGCTTCATCTCCCAAAAGCTCTTCTGAAGAGCAGCAAATGTTCACATTTCAGACCTACCTGGTTGAAAGGAATGTCAAGCGATGGTTGTTAGCACTGCATAGCGCACATGCACTGCCTGGCGAAAGCCGTCTAACAAAGGGGTAGCATCCCGGGTTTACAGACGAGGAAACTGAAAGTACAAGGCTGAGCGACATGCTGAGGTTAGTTGGGGACAAAGTGGGCCTCCAGGGAGAGGTCCTCTTCCCCAGGGCTTCTCAAAGTATGTTCCCTGGGCCGGGGGCAAAAGGAGCATGGGAGTTGGGGTTTAATGGATGGAGAGTTTCAGTTTTGCAAGATGAAGAGCTCTGGAGATGGTGACGCAATAGAACCCATGTACTTAACACAACTGAACTGTATTTAGAAACGGTTACATGGTCAATGGTGTACTATGTGTGTTTTACCATAATTAAAAAGAAAAAACATTTAGGTCACACAGGAAAGAAACCATCCCTTTTTCTGCCTCTGGATGTTGTCACATCCATATACACCTGGAAGAGTTACTAACATTTTGGAGGTCTGAGGAGATTAAAAAATGAGAAGAACGCAAATTGTGTACGCTGCGAATATTATATTAACAAGCCCCAGACTGGTTTTATCTCCTGAATTCTTTTCATATGAAATAGCATTTCATGTTGCTTAAGCGACTTTGAGTTGGGTTTTCTGTTACTTACAGCCAACGCCTCTGAACAGATCCAAGGTTCTAAGTACCCACCAAAAGGCAAGCAGCCAGTATTGCTTATGAAAACAAAAAGACCCCTCTTTGCAGCTTTCAATCTCGTGCCACAGCAACAAAATTGTCTGGTGGTGATTAGAGAGGAAGTCGCTCCATGCCCAACTTGCTCATAATGATTATAGCCTTTTATTTTCCAGGGATTTCTATCAATAGATGCTTTTATCAATAAACACTAACTTGCCATTCTCTTGGAATGCTATCATATTGTGGAAGACAATGCAACTATTCAAATGAGGCTGAAGGGGGTTGCTTATTAATGTGCAGAGCTTCCTCCCTGAGCATTAAGTGGGGCTAAATGCAAGTTACAAAGTGGTGTGATTCAATTTCATGTGCATTAGTTCCGACTACTTATATATAGGCCGGCAGGCAGATGACAGATAGATGAGTGGATATAAATATACAATATACATGGAGAGAGAACAAGAGAGCAAACAAAGTACTAACACTGGTTCTATCTAGGAGGTGGTGTTAGAGGTATGTTTTATTTTCTTCTTTTTGCTTATATATTTTTCTAAATTTTCTTCGATGAACCTACCTGATTTTATGATATATAAGTATAGATCTTTTAAAAAACCTTTATGATTCACTTGGGGATATGTGATTTTTCTCAAACAGCTGAGAATTTAATTTTCTATGTGTCTAACCTTTTTATTTTAACCACTTCGGGGACCTCTCCATAATGTATGACATAGGTGCCTGCCCTTTAAGTGGCCTCTACTGATCTTAATCCACAATACTAATGACACAGATTTATTATTCCAAACCCCATCATGGCACTGTGATGTCCTTGGATAAAATGCAAGGGCCAGAACATACTGGCTAAGTGACCCCAGTTTACTGTGTTTTAGTCCTTGGATCTGCCTCCAGTCAGTTCAGTGTCTTCTGACGTTCCACATCAGTTGTCAATGTTTGTGTCTATTGCACACCGTCTGCTCCCGCTACCCTGCAGCTTCTAATATAAAAATCCTGGAAAATCAGATGAACTCTGTGGTCATAACTGGGTGTAAAGTAAGAGTAAATGCTTTCTGAGTGAAAGTGCAGGGCAGCTCTCGTGTGAGGGAGCCCATGCGCTTCAGTGTAGAGGCTTCCTCGCCATCTCGGCTGCACACAGCCTTTTATTTTTGGCTTGCCTCTTGGTTCTTGCATGTATTCCAATTGGTGAGGAAGCTGGAGAGCAGGGTTCTGCATAAGTGAAGTGGGAGTGTTTCTGATAACAAATAGCTACTCGATTAAGAAATAGCATGCCTCTGACTCTCTGGACATCTCGCTCCAAAAGAAGGAAGCTGCAGATGGTAAGAACAGAGCCAACTTGGGTCCCTTCTACCCCCATCCAAGTGAGGTTATTTAGGTTCACCACCTGGTTATTAGATTCGCCAGATGGCAAGCCTCAGTAACTGCTCAGAAAGAGCATAACCAGCCAATCCATTACCCCAGCACCGTCAATGCCGTTCATTTTACATGTGATGCACATACTAGTACATAATATGGGTAATGAGGCGTCACGGAGCCGTCATAAAGGCGGCCATCTGGGCTCATGTGGGGCAGGCCTGGGCATCACAGCCATGGGAAAAACCCAACTGAGTCTTCTGCAGCGGGGATGAGGAGGAGGCGTGGGGGTGGGAGAGGCAGGGTGGGCGTGTGCCCCATGGGCTGCTGCTCACAGTATTGTAATATTTTGCTTCTGTCTCTAGGACGTTGCTGACTCCTGCCCAGTCACACCAGTGCTCAGGTTTACTCTGTTGTCATTTTCCATTTTGATGGAAAGTAATGATATTTGTGCATCGATGCTGGAAAAATAGAACAATGACCAGAAGTGGTTTTGAACACTTGGCCAGCTGCAGTGCCATTCTGGCAGTGACAGAAATGATATTCCTCTGGGAGACAGTGAGTGTGTCTGTGGGCAGCTGCGGAGGTGGGGGTAGGGGGTGGTCATGCTCTCTGGCTCTCCTCTGGAACGGGCTTGTGACAGAAGAGCTCCAACTGGTCCCGCTGGGGCTCACACCTGTAGGACCTGGCATCACACAGAAGAAGACCCAAAAAGAAAAGCAGGTGAACCAGGCCATGCCCAGAGTTGGCCATTATGAGCTCCACAGGGCTTTCTTGTCATGGTTCACATCCCTTCTTGTCTCTTCACCTCACAGCGCCCAGCACAGCACTGCCCAGGCCAAGCAGTCAGGTCCAGGTTTGTGGGAGCCAATCCCCTTATTCAGCAAATATTCAGTAGCTGCCAGACCCTAGGGGAAACTGGGGTCTCTCTATGCTTTCTGACAACTGCATGTGAATCTACGATTGTCTCAAAATAAAGCTTCCTTTTAAAAGTAAGTTAGAATATGTCTAAAAGAGAGTGACTAAACAGAAACAAGTGGAGAGATCCAGAAATATTAAGGGAGGGGGCAGGAAGAGGAGGAGAGGAGAGCGTGCCAAACATCTGACTGCCCGGTGGGCGAGGGCAGAGGTGGGACAGGGGATAGGAACAAAGGCAGGGGAGGAAGAGCCCTCGCTGTGGCATGGATTGAGAAATAGAGGTGAGAAATCGGAGGTGTTCAGCAGGGATGCTGAGACCTGAGCCAGGAAGTCCCTTTACAGACCAGGCTCCTTCAGACCCAAATGGCCATTCAGTAGGCACCATGTAGACTTCCCCCCGCCTCTAGGAATGGATGAGATGCTGACCCATTTTTGGAAAGCAGTTTTTCTCACTGGTTCATTTTTTTCTTCCGTACAGACCTGTGCTCATAAATGAAGACCGTCCGTGGCCCTAATCAGAACTTTACAAGTTAAGTCTTTTCATGACTCAGTTTCGGAGCCAGCCGTTGGGGTGGGAGGTGCTCTGCAACTTACGACTTATCCTAAGGCATGCTCACCGTTCCTGCTGCCGTCCCAGCCATGGCCTCCTCAGGGCCCTGCCCACAACTCCTGTCGTGGCCAAGGAAGAGAAATGATGCCTGAGGGGTGAAAAGGAAGAAGCCAGGAAACACTTCCCTCATGCTTTATATCAAATAGGCCTTATTTGCTCATCAAATAAACAGAAATAAACCAAAAATGCCAAAGAGAATTCAACATGTCACATGTTTACAGTGTGGTCTATATTAATGTCATGTACATGTTAGATCCTCCAAACATACATGACAATCATCCTGTGAGGCCAGAAATACTGGGCCTCTCTTGACCCACAAGGACACCACAGCATATGGGATTCCTGGAATGACAGAAAGAGCGAGAGAAAGCAGGTCTCACACTCCCAGCTCTGAACTCTCGTGCCCATTCCTTGTCCTCCACCCTCCTACTCCAGGCTCCACGGTTTAGCTTCTGCAGATCATGTTCTTTGCACCTTCTCTTTCTGGCTTGGCTCTCCTGTCATTGGCCCCATGCCCCCTCATCCTATCTTTATCAGTGTTACACCACTTACATCTCAGTTCCTAAACATTATGCTCAGCGTCTGTACTAATTAAGTCACCCAGAACTGCCGAGTCTCTGGTCTCACTAGTCTGATGCTTTTTTGGCTCCTGAGCACTTCCCTGATCTCCTCTACTGCCTACATGCAAAATAATTCCTTTTGGGAGTAGACTGAAACAAAACTTCCTTGGGTGCCAACCGGTTGACCCTCAGTGACGTTTCTGCACGTTTCACATTCAGTGTGGCATGGAGCATGGCCAGACCAAAACCAGGGAGACCTTTAAACCAAGTCTAAATGGTTAAATTCCTTCCATATCCTTAAGAACACAAAAGAAAGAAAAATAAAACTTATCGAAAATTTTCTCCAACATGGCTTTTATAGACACGCATAGCCTGGAGGCTTAATGACTAACCTTAAGGCCAGCTTAAGCCAGGGGTTTGCACATACAGAGGAAGGGGTGGGGGCACATCACCAGAAATTCAAAACTCCAGTTATCTGAAGAAAAGGCTCTTCATACTGCTCCATGTGAGAACTGCCCTACAACTAGCCAGTGAACTTCAGGCAAGCCCACATTTCTTTGCTCCTAACCTGCTTCTCAGCCAATAAAATTTAATTCCTTTCTTCTCAACCCTGGTCCCCAAAACCTATCTAACCTTATTCCTTCGCTTAATGGGGGCTGAAAATTTGAGTTTATCTCTTATCTCCTTGCTAGCCAACTTACAGTGATAAAACTGATTTTTCAAATACCTGATGACATCATGTGATCTGTGCGTGTCAGGGAGTGACCCCATTGCTAGGTAACAAGCTCAGTGACAGAATCAGCAGCAAGCCAGAGCTCCAGGAGTCCAGTAGGGAGAGGCCAAGAGTTCATGAGATCCACCGTGGCTGCTATGAAATATGAACCATGGATGAGGAGTTGGGAAACTGGCTGATACTATAGGCCATAGCCTGACAGAATCATCTAACTTACTGGTTTGTCTGGCATTGGGGAGATTTGAAGGGCCAGGTGTGACTGTCTCCTTTTGCTCCACAATGTCTTAAAGGCACCACCTGTCACCTGGCAGAGGACTGATTCAGCAGCCTGAGAGTTCACAGGGGGCCAGCCTGCCTTGGATACAGCCCTGTAGGTTAGAGCCAAAGCATCTCACACAACAGTGATAGGTTAAAGCCAACAGATGTCTTCACACCCTAAATCATAGAGAAAGTCAAGATGGGAAAGGAATGATGACAGTGTCCCTTATCAAAACAGACACCTTATCACAACCTATTTAGTAGAAAATATATTGAAAACAAAAGTTGAAATCTCCATCCAGACTGCGGTGCCTAATTTATCACTGACAAAAAGAAAGCATTTAATAAAATCCTCCTTTAAGTTATATGTAGAATAGGAACTAAATGGAGCAACTCACCACAGAGCAGCCCACCCCAAAGCTCATGCTGCAGTGCAAACAACCATAAGATAGAAAAACAGGCACAACACATAAACCCAACATATATGCATTGAGCACACTTATGATGAGTTCTGATGTGATGTTGGAGTGTAGACTGGTACGTCTACACTCCAACCAGTCTACACTCCAACCTTACACCAGAACTCCCCTTTAAAGTTTTCAAAGCAAGTTCACATATACAGGTCAAATCTGATCCTCATAAAACCAAATGATGTAAGATTGTCATATTTGAGATGAATAAATGAAGGCCCCAAGATTAGATGGAAGGTCCAAGGTCATATGACTAGTACTTATTATACCTTGGATCCATGACTACCGAGTCTTTTCTGCATTGGGAAAGAATCTCAGGGAGTATTTGTCCTTCATGCCCTCTCCTGCTTATGCCAAGCCTGGACTTCAACCTCTACACCTGCTCTACACAGATGTCTTGGTACTCTGCCTGTACCTTTTTTGGTAGGAAGGGTAGCATATCAGTAAGAATATGTTCAGCTTCAAGCAACAAAAAAACCCAACTAACAGCAATCTAAGCAATAAAGACACAACAAAAGACATGAAATTAGGCAACGTTGGAGTTGGCACCACAGCTCAAAATTGTCTTACAAGAAAAGGAATCACCACAAAAGAACTTAGATCTTTCTTTCACTCTACCATACTTGGACTTGTTACCTCATGGCTATAAAATGGCTGCTACCACTCTAGGCTCCTGTTCTCACAGGAACGCATCCAGAGGCAGATGCAGGTCCCATCCAGCAGCCAGGGGGACAAGGAGGAGGGTCTGGCACTTGCGGCTTTCATAGCAGCAGGGAGGGGCATGAAAGGAGGAGTTGGGAGTGGCTATCAGAACAGCTGACCCTTTATGTCTGCTCCCCATAACTTGCAGATACCTGATCTGGGTCAGGGCTGAAAATTAACTTCACCTGAACAGAAATATGAATTTCTTGACACTAACTATAGGTTGCTTTATTAGTAGTGTTCTACTGTGGCATAAAAACCACAGGCTTAGCAGCTTAAGACAACACTCATTTATTTTCTCACAGTTCTATAGGTCAAAATTCCGGGGAGACTCAAGTGCGTTCTCTAATTAGGTATTTATAAAGCTAAAAGCAAGGTGTTAGCAGGGTTGAGCTCTCATCTGGTGGCATGTGGAAGAATTTGTTTCCAAGTTCATTTTGCTGGTGGGCAGAATTCAATTCACTGCAATTGTAGTACTGAGGTCTCCATGACCCGGCTGGCTGTCCTTCTAGGTTCACTGTCAGCCCCCAAGGCCACTCTCTGTCCTTGCACATAACACCTCCAGC
Organism: Talpa occidentalis; assembly: GCF_014898055.3. Classification (NCBI taxonomy): domain Eukaryota; kingdom Metazoa; phylum Chordata; class Mammalia; order Eulipotyphla; family Talpidae; genus Talpa; species Talpa occidentalis. The sequence goes on from NW_023601104.1 coordinate 24,730,838, forward strand.
TTCAACAGCAATCATGTGCATTGAATCCTTCTTATACTTTTGATTCTCTGCCACCAGCTGAAGAAAACTCCATGCTGTCAAAGGGCTCATGTGATAATCCGCCTCTTGCCACAATCACAGAGTAACACCAGCAGGTGAAGCTCGTGGGAGCCATCTTAAAATTCTGCCTACCTTGGGCCTCCCCTGGTGGTGCAGCAGCTGAGTGCTGGGCTGCGAGGCTGCCCGCAGCCTCTGCAGCGCCAGTTCGATCCCCGGCCACCGGGCGAGGGTCCCACATGGCGCGCAGACCTCTCCTGTCTCACCCACTGCTCCCCTCAGCAGTGTATTTCTCCATCAGTCTGCCTGTTCTGTTCCCTGCTCTCGCTCTGGTGAATTCTCTCACCCTCCCGTGCTTCTGACTGTGCCCAGTGCTTATATAAATAAATTTAAAAAGAAAAAAAAAAAGCTTACTCCTGAAAAAAATTTAAAAAAAAATTCTGCCTACCTTGGTTAGCATGGAAAAAACAAAATCAGTATTTATATAGGAGCCATCTTAAAATTTTGCCTACCTCAGTTAGCATGGAAAAAATAAAATCGGGATTTATTCTCGGAGTCCTGACCCACCCTTCCTTGGACAATGACGAGGGCAGGAGGACTCCCACTCAGAATGGGCTCTGCAAGCAAAAAAGGGCAACCAAGACACTCTGATTTGATGAACTTTGTTTTTTCTGTTAAGCTGAGATACTAACACAGTAGAAAGCCATCTAGCTGCTAGATACTTTTTTTTTTGCAAACAATAGTATCTAAGAACCACTGACCACAACAAAGATTCCTGAGTCCTTTAATCCTCCCCATTCTCTCCGCCCTCCCCACTCCCCAATACTCTCCGATCTCCTTGGCCTCAGGGACTCATGAAAAATCTGACTGACTAGAGTCTGATAGCTTCTTGCAAAAGTACTCGATGTGCATTGATTTCTCATGTCGATTTTGACCAGTTTGCTTCTATCTATTAGGCAAAAGAGAAGGACAAGGGTTTATGGGGTAGTGTTTATAACGAGCCTTTGTGGGCCTGTCCTTGTCTTCCTAAAAAGAAATCACATGCCTCCCTTCTAGACAGATGCCTCATTACCAGCCCTGTCAATGTTTTCTGTTTCGCTGCCTTAAACTCAACTCTGGCCTGTGTTTCTCATTTCAATTCATGCCCCCTGTTTTATGACTTCTATTTGAATTTAGCTTTTTCTTCCTCCACCAAAAATCAAAAACCACAAGTCCCCAAAGAGTTTATGCATGTCTGTACAAACACGTGGAAATCCTCAAGAACCACCGATCATCAACCAGGAACAGCTAGATGCCTTTCCAAAGACTTTACTTTCGTGGAAGCTTATGTTTACCTTTCATTTTAAGTGCTTTCAAGCCCATTCTCTTGAAGTCCTCGCCTTACCAGGAGCCCTGTTCGTTTGCTCTTGTTGCCTCCTTCATTCAGTAGAACCATCCATCAGCTTCTGAAACAAGGCAGCTTGTGTGTGGAATCAAAAGCCATCACATCACAGATGGCAAGAGAATGCAGTGGGCATTGTTGTTTGTACACAGGCCTTCATCTCTCTGAGAAGTACCTCTGTTTGAAATGAATGAGGCAGACAAGAGGGGTGGCTTCAAAAGCAAGTAGACTCCTTTGGGCTTTTCTTGTTGAAAGCCCTGCACAGCACTCTTACTAGAAAGTGAGAAGAATAAAAGGCAAATCCAAAGCTGGCTACAGGTTCTTCTTTACTTTGAAGATTTGGGTTTGCAAGGTTAATGGGAAAGAGGGTGTTTATTTTCTCCTAGTGATTAGGCATAAAAATTACATAAACTTCCCTCACCAAGAGCCTATCCCAGAAGTATGAGAGGCTCCTCTCTTTGCTGGTGTCTCTGAAGGGTGTCATGGCTGCTGAGAGTAGAGCTAACATCACTACTGTTGCCATGGTTACGGTTGCTGGACCAGAGGATTGGCTGATCCTTGGCCCACCTCTTCCATCCCCTTTCCTCTGTAGCAAGAAGCCTCCTTATTCCCTGATTCATTTTGTATTTGGCTGGAATGTCGGAGAGCACAGTTTTCGCTAGTAGCTCAAGACCCTTCTGAAACTTCTTCATGACCCTAATGTTGATAAGGACTTAAAATCTTGGCTAGTGAGAAAAGTTAAAGTTAGATTCAAGATGCAAACAGATGGTCATTCAAGATGCAAACAGAGGATCGTCACCTTTTATACAAACCTATAGAGGCTTTATGTGACTGCTAGGGATTTCAGAGTCAAATACCTAGCCCAGCACCAGGATGAAAAGAACAGTGCAAGATGCATTTGCTGTGTCACCTCATTCATGAACTTGCCTTTCTTGCTTCCCACCCTATTTTCCCTACTTCAATTTTCTTTTTAATAAGTCTTGCCTTGAAGGATAAGCACATTCCTCAGAAATCCACTGGGCCCTTGCTATTAGAATGAAAGGGAAAAAATTACAAAGGATCTCTGTTCAGGAAGGGAAAATTATACAATGCAAGGCACCTAGAACATATGTTGTATAAAAATCAAATGGAATCATTTAAATGCATTATTTTCTATTAACGAAAAACATTGGCAACAAATACACTAAGACTAGAAGAATACAGAGAAGATTAGCAAGTCCCCTGGTCAAAGGTGATATGAAAATTCCTGTAGCTTTTCATGTATTTAGATGTTAGTCAAAGGGTATAAACTCCCAGGCTTAAGATAAAGAAGATTTGGGAGCTAGTGGACAACATGTCGACTATGGTCAATAATACTGTATGATACACTTGATGGTTTTGAGAGTGATGCTTAAATATATGCTATCACCACACACACAAATTTGTGTTATGTAAAGGGGTGAAGATGTTAACTAACTTTCTTGCAGTAATCATTTTGGAATATATACATGTATCCAATCTTCACGTTGTATACCTTAACCTTAAGTATGCTTTCAACAATGTCTCAATAAAGCTGGGAGAGAAAATTGCTCACACAGAGAAAAAATGAACAAAATGTATGTAGGTGTGTGTGTGTGTGTGTGTGTGTGTGTGTGTGTGTAGATATACATTTGATTGGCTTCAAAAATTCCTGATACCAGGTAGGGATAAGCACAGAGCATGCTTAACCCCAGAAAGTTCCCAGAGTACCAAGGGGTCTGTTACAAGAAGTCGCTCACAAAAAACAGCAGTGGTCCCTTTGGAAGCCCAGATCAGGCCAGGTGGACATGCCATACCTTCATATTGTTGCTTCATGGGCTCTGGGGGTCCCAATTTCTTGCCCATAGTAAAGCTTTACAAATAAATGCAGAATAAATGGAAAAGATAAATTAAAATAGAACATTATGCCTGTCTGCTAAATAAGTTCATGGATAATCTTCAAATTAGGAATGATTAGGTAGGAATGATTTAGCAGCATCAGGAAAGTGGATGCCATAAAGGGCTTTAGTCCTTTTAATCCTCTCAACAACACTTTGAGGGAGATGTTTTTATCTCCGCTTCTTTCAGATGAGGTTAAGGAAGGTTAAGTAATTTGTGCAAGACCACGTAACTCGTAAGTGAAATTCCCAGGATTTAAGCCCAGAGCTGTCTAATTCTAAAAACAGACATTCCCCCAGTTTACTCCAATATTTTCCAAACCTTTCTCTTGTTAAGAACACAGATCTGAGGCACCGTCCTAGATCCACTGCATCAGAATCTCCAGGGAGGGACTTGGAAAAGTATGTTTAATGTGAGACACGGTGATTATTACAGCCGGAGAAGTTGAAAAAAACTGCTCTATCCGTGAAATGGAGAATGGTTGCCTGTCTCCCTCTGACTGATCAAACAGAAACCAGCAGGGATTTGAAGATCATACCACTAAAAATAAACCATGTTATTCTGGAGTTTATCAAATCATGATACAGCATTCCCTCTTTTTCGCTGGAAGATAGACCCTGCCCCGAGTCGATGCCTGAGACCACAGAGAGCGCCAAATCCTTTACATGCTATGTTTTTTCCTACACATACACATCTATGAAAGTTTAATTTCTAAAATAGGCACTGTAAGACATTAGCAACAATAACAAATGGTAAATTATAGTCAAATATTGTAATGAAAGTAACATTGTGGTCTCTTTCTCTTTCAAAATATCATAAGCAGGGCCTCCCCGGTGGCGCAGCGGTTGAGCGCTGGGTTGCGAGGCTGCCCACAGCCTCTGCAGCACCAGTTCGATTCCCAGCCACCGGGCGAGGGTCCCACATGGCGCGCAGACCTCTCCTGTCTCGCCTGCTGCTCCCCTCAGCAGTGTACTTCGTCAGTCTGCCTGTTCTGCTCTCCACTCTGGCTCTGGTGAATTCTCTCGCCCTCCCACACTTCTGACTGTGCCCCAGTGCTTGTATAAATAAATAAATGGGTCTTTAAAATATATATATATATATATATATATATCCTAAGCAGGTAACATTTTTGGACCATGGTTGACTGCAAGTCGCTGAAACCACAGATTAGGGGGAATGACTATATTAAAGGATATTTACTCAGCGTTGTCTGATGTAAGGTTACCTGGATTTGTAAATACCATGACCCCTTTGGAAAGTTTAAAATGGCTTTAATTTAAACTCCAGGGGCTTTTCTTTCAGCTTTCCTCTCGCCCCTCTTTGCTCTTTAGAAGCAAAAGGGAATTAAGAATTCAGTTTCAATTCCTGGCAGCTTTATACAGAGGTTCCAGTTGTGCTGGAAGGTGGCCCACAGGCTGAGACTCAGTCCTCCTTGTGTCTGGGTGTCCAACAGATGGCTGTCAAGTCAGCTACTTAGTCCAGGAAGTAGGAAATCCATCACTTCTTGGTTTGGGGGTTTGTTTGTTTTTTTCCAAGTCTCAATGATTCTACCCTTGATGAAAAGAGCCAAAGCCAACTAAGCCTACAGTTTCAATCCCCATCACGGGTGCACACAATTTACCTTAATTTATACTTTGATTTTGCTCCTTTTATCCCAGATTTGCCTGGTCCCTTCTGCCTTCTTTCTGGGTTCCCCACCAGAAGGTGCCTTAGACTGTGGCAAGTTTCAGATCACAGCAGCCCTGCTTTGGGTCAACCCTGCTTGGCTGGGCATTTACTCACAAGGGAATGGGTAATTTGGGGTGCTTTACTGAAAAAATATTATCCTTTCTTCTCTTCTCTCTCTATGTTCACTAATCTATTAAAGTTCTTACACACTTAGAATATGCTTTGCCTTTATGCTGTAGACGGTAGAACCTCTTTAGAGTATGCAAGATTGGGGGCCCGAGGGTACTCCCCAGTCTGAATGCTAATAAGCTGAAAAGGCTGCAAGAGTTTGCATGGTATGTTTGCAGTTGTATTTTAAAAAACAAGCAAAAAAACACCAGATTTATAGACATAAAAAATAATTTGGAGGTAATCACATCAAAATGTCAAGAGTGTTTTTCTCTGGATGGTAAAATTATGGATGTTCTTCCCCATGTTTTACTTTTTATTTTCTTATTTTTCAATAATAAACATTTATTGATTTTATAATAGAAAAAGTTATTAAGAATAAAACATTCACCAAAATGAGCTCTGGTTGATTAAAGATTTAAACATAAGATCTAATTATGGAGGAACTTGCAGAAAATTGAAAAAAAAAAGTGCTTATCACCTCACTGGGGGAATTTTAACTTTCTCAGCTTTGAAGCAATTTAAATGATTGCACTATAAAAAATAGCATTACTAAAGATTTTTAAGAGGGAAAATATTTCTAACAAACATTACAAAGAATTAAGATCTATCCTAAATAACAAACTCAAATTTGTAAAATAAATGTCAAGATTCCAAAAGATAAATAGGTAAAAGACAGGACCACTCCCATAAGGGAAATGCAATTAGTAGACAAACAGTGGGAAAATGTTAATGCTCAGGAGAAATCAAAGAAATGTAAATGAAAGTGCTCTGAGTGTGACAATTTACATATTCTAAAGGAACAAAAAAAAAATCCCCAAATGCTAATATCTAATGATGATGAAGCTGCCCAGAAATTGACTCATACATTCATTTATAACCATCTCATTTCCACCCTTTAGTCAGAAAGTTACCACTAAGAATTTATCTTATGAAACTATTGGCAGCCACTGCAGCACGAGTTCAATCCCTGGCCAGGGAGCAAGCCACATGGTGCAGCAGACCTCTCCTGTCGCACCCGCTGCTCCCCTCAGCAGTGTATTTCGTCAATCTGCCTGTTCTGTTCTCCACTCTGTTTCTGGTGAATTCTCTCACCCCCACACCTCTGGCCTACACCCCTGCTCTTCTATGCATAAATAAATAAAATAAATCTTTAAAAAAAAAAAAAAGAAATAATTTAACTGAAACAGAAAGGTTCCTCCTCATCTCCCTGACTTCTTGATGCTGGAACCACCAGGGCTGGGCCCTGCTCGCCCTGCTCGCGTCACATGCACTGTTTGCAGGATCTCATCTGTGCACCCGAATCCTCTCCTCATGGGTCTCCAGAGAAAGCAGACCAGAGCAGAGATTTCCCAGGGGGCCAGGTAGTGAGGGTGAGGGCTTCTGAAGGCAAGTCATGGACTCTGCAGTCAGTCAAAGGGGACAGTGAAGACAAAAGAGGCCAACAAAGAGAGCCAGAGAGTAGACTAAAGTGGGCTTCATCATCATATTAATCCTTTAAATGAACAACCAAAGGTCTCAGGTTCTTTCCTCCAAGGAGTATCCGTGAGGTGCCCAGGAATTCCTTGACTGGAGAGGCCCTCAGCTCATCTTCAGGCACCAGAGTTCAGCTGTCCCTCACCCCCACTTCCACAGCCTGTGGAGCTGACTTTGGTGAGGCAGTCCACTCACGTTTTACTCCTTTATGGTCTCTAAACCACTTAAGGAGGGCACCTCAGCACTCCCTCCAGGCTTCTGAGAGAACCCTGCCCCCTTAGGAGTTAGACCTGTGCCTCTGCTGGTAGCTGGTGACCATGCCAGCCCCTTGGCAACAAGGTGCATCTGACTCTGAGGTCAGGAAGTGAAACCGCTTGGGCCCCAAGGTTCATAAGAGCTCTTCGTTCCACAGACACATTCATCCACCTGTTATCTCAACCCAGCGTTTCTACTTCACGTGGACCTTTTCATTACCTAAGGATGTTTGGATATTTACCATCTTTCATGCTCATGAACTCCTGAGTCAGAATCAGAGGTTTCATTATCTCCATTGTTAAGAGGTTGCCACTAACTCAGGGCAGAGCTGGACTCAAACATAGATCATATGTCCCCAAATCTAAGTCTCTTGCCAGGACACCAAGTTTGGCCAAGTTATGGTCTTGTTACACAGTTTAACAGCCTACCATTTCCTTCCTTGTTTATATGCTGCCTAAGAAAAACAGACAAGTCAGGTTTCCTTTCTAACAAGAGCTAAGACAAGCAGTTTTGCTCTAGAGATGATGCAAGAGCAAAAAAAAGTGTCCCTGTAGGCAAGGAGCCCTGTGTCAATCTAACTGTATCCTCCCAGTTCCAAGATCCCAATTACACACCCGCTGACCTCTGAGACCTAATCCAGGCTGTCTCCTACAGCTTCCACAGGCCCCTTGGCTCTCCCGAGTGTCCTCCATGATGTCTGACAGAACAGGCAAAGGAGTGGAACTGAGGAGTGAGGATGACTCTCTCCAAGGTTATCACTCTTGTGGCCATAAACTTAAGGTCAGCCTAGACACACTATCTTGTTCCTGAACTCTGCCTCAAGGTGATGCTCCTTCCCCAGCCCCACTCAGTGGGAGTCAATACTTGCTGAGTCAATACCTTCTCCCCTGAAGGCTCTTGTGGGGTTCACCTGAAGAATTTCAGTTTCTCAAGGCATCAGAACAGAAACTGGGGTTGAAGGGATTAAGTCCATGTAGGTATCTTTTCACCCAGACTCCAGGAATTCCACTTTGGGGTGGACGTGATGCCCCCCCCATCTGATCCAAAGGGAGGGAACCAACCTCCCAAATGCAGATTTGCACCAACTACTCTGGGCGGGGCAGGGTGGGCGATTTTCCCCATTCCCAGTGCCCATGACCCTCGCACTTGCTGATCCCCAGGTGTTATAGAGCAACCCCGATATTAAACGGGTTCCTGGCTGTGGGTCCTCACCCGCGCGCTTTAAAGGGACTTATGAATACTCCACTACAGGCACACACAAAAGGTTCATAAAAGGTTTATTTACAAGAGAAAAGGAAATAAGGAAAATGTACAACTCAGGGAGAAAATAGGGAAATAAAGTCTTTAATGCGTCCTACCCGATCCGACGACCTGGAAACCCAAAGTCACTCTCAGAGCTGGCCAGATGCTGCGAGCTGGCGGAGAGCCAAAATGGGGGGCCCAAAGCCCACGTGTCTGCCTTTTGTATCCACCTGGCTGCTTAACCCCACCCTCAGGTCCCAGCCACCTTCCCTTTGGTGGTGATGGGATTTGGAGTTCCCAGTGTCTTTGGCTTTGACCTGGGGTGGGGGTGGAGTCCACAAAGCCTGTATGGAATTTGCTTTGGGACATCCTTTTCCCCCTAACACAGGGACCTGACTTTCTGGGCCTTGGACATGGCCCCCAAGGTTTGAGAAGTCTGACTGGGATAGACTCACCTTCGAGTCCTTTGTCCTGACTCCAGCCCCACAGCTGTCACCACTACCAGGGAAGGGCCTGCTCTGAGGATCTTTTCCACTCCACCATCCTTTCTTCTCTGGTCACTAACCCGAGAAAAGGAATCATGTCTTTTAATTTAAATTCAGGGGTAACTGGTCTAGAGCAGGCTTTACTCACAGATCAAGGAAGTAAATATTATGAAGACAGGTGCTTTGTTTTTATAAGCAAATGAATACTTAGCATATGCAGTTAATTTCAAAAGCAAGATAGATCCTACCTATACTTTTTTAAAAAATGCTATAAATTTATTCCCCTCTTCTGTACTACAGCCAGTTAAAATGGGCAGAAAGAGAGAGAGGCAACCTAACATGCAAGGGGTGGGAAAAATAAAAAGCACAACGAAAGATTGTAATAAATAAAAACAATAACAATTGCCATGTCCTGTGCCAGACACAACAGTGAGCACAGTTCATGCATTTTCTCATTTACTCTTCCCCTACACTCTATCAGGTCACTAACAGTACTACCCCAGTTTTAGAGTGGGGAAACTGAGGCACAAAGATTTTAAATAGCTTGCCCATTAATGGGGCTAAAAAGGGAGAAGCCAGCAGAGAAATCTAGTTCGTTATCACAAAACCTCCACTCAAGAGACAAAGATACAGAAAGACACCATCTTTCCTCCATTATCCTTAGCATTCTGTAGCTAAGTACTTTATCATTTCTTAACAATAGGAATTACAGGGAAATTCTGTGCTTCAGAGGGAAATGATACATTGTCTACAGACTTGCTGAGTTATCTGATTCTAGTATTCATTGCCCCAGAGGCCTTTTACAACCCCTTCCATTACAGATAACTAAGAGCCAAGCAAAATGCAAACTCTGACCTGTTCAAAGGAAGTTCAATTCCCTTCCCTCACAGAGGAAGCAGCTAATTTTTCTTCTATTTGCATATTTATATCAACATTCCTTTATTCACATAAATGCATGGGGGCGGGGACGGGGAGGGAGTTGGCTTCTTTGAAATGATTATAATGCCCATACCAGCTTCCTCATTAATGAGTAAAATAAAATACTTAAACATATGTTCATTTTTATATCTGAATGAGAGTCATGATTTACCTTTTCTAAAAATCTACATCTCTTAATAGAATTATGGAAGCATGTTAAAACATTTCATTGTTGCTCCCTGAAGAACCCTAGGCATGATTAAACCCAAACAGTTCAAGAGAAATTGCACGCATGACAGATGATGGTGAGCAAATTAGGCCTTCTGTAGCATAGTTTTGTTAGGGGGAAAGGATGTCCTGAGATAATCTCATACAGGTTTGTGGACCCAACCCCCACTCCAGACTAGCCATCAGGACATTGGAAAGACAAATCCCATCACCACCAGGGGAGTGGCTGGGACTGAGGGTGGAGTTGGGCAGCCAGGTTGGATATAAAAACCAAACACGTGGGCCTTGCTCCCTCTCTGGCTCCATCCTGCTTCCTTCCTTCCCCAGTCTCTTCTGCAGCTTCTCCTCTTCCTGCTCAGCTCCACCCTTCCTTGGGTGGGGCAGGGAACCTCCCCCTTTCCTGGGGACCACCCTGTTACAGTTTCACCCTGACAGTTTCTTGTCCAATCCTCTGTTCTGTCCCTGGCATCACGGGCTAGGCTCAAGGCCCTTCATCTTAACTGATGATTGGGAAAAATAAACTGTATATAACCTAATACTTCTATCCCACATGTCTCCATTATTCTATCTTCTGCTATGTTTCATGGGATATTTCAATCTATTACCACTGCACAGATAAGAAAGGACTTCAGAACATTTATTTTTAAAACATAATAATGTCTTTCTCTGCAGTACAAGAACACAACACGATTGCATTTTCCTAACCTTTGGTAAATAAAGAGCTCACAGTTAATTCCTACTACACTTGGCCAAACTGTGATTTGAGGTTTAGGCAAAGGTAACTCAAATCTCATTCCACCACTTACTAAAGGGTGGATTTGGGCAATTCAGTAACCCCTCTAAGCCTCATTTTTCCTCTCTTTACCAAGGGAATCATCATACCTGTGCTTTAGGATTGTTTCTGAGATTTCAATGAGATCACATAAAGTCTGGCATCTTTGGGAGTTGGCCCCTGAACTGATAAAAAGCCTGTCTGTGGAAAAATGATGAGTCACTAGGAAGAGTTGCAGCAGGTCACTGCGAACTGTTTCTGATATCTTGCAGTCAAGGCCTTCATTTGCTAACCCCAGAAAACTTTTGTGAGGTGAGTGTGTGACGTGGTGTGAATGCCAGCTGCTGCAGGGATGCTTGGGCCATTTAGTTCTCAGCATGCCCCAGCCCTACCTGATACCCAGAATGAGGATTGTGCCTGTGGAATCCCATCATCAGACGAACTGGGACCCAGCACTGTGCCCTTCCTAAACTGCACCCTGGTTTGCTGCAGTCAACTTGTAACAGGGTGGTCCCCAGGAAAGGGGGAGGTTCCCTGCCCCACCCAAGGGAGGGTGGAGCTGAGCAGGAAGAGGAGAAGCTGCAGAAGAGACTAAGGAAGGAAGCAGGATGGAGCCAGGAGACCTGGAGGAGGCGCATGGAGCCTAGAGACACGTGAAGAAACTGCGCTTGTCTTTTGGTCGTGGACTGGGTGACACAGATGTGGGTGAGACCCGTGGGGAGGTGACCATGGCAGCTTTTATCTTGATGTTGATTTTGCTCTTTTCCTTCCGGGCTTGTCCGGTTGTTTGTGACCCTTTGCTGTGGGTCCCCACTGGAAGATGCTTTAGACTTGTAGCAGGCTTTGGGGCCTTGCTCTGGGCCGATCCCATATGGATGGAGTTTTACCCACGAGGGGACGGGTAACTCTGGGTGCTTCATTTAGAAACTAGACTTGTTAGGGGGAAAGGATGTCCTGAGATAATCTCATACAGGCGTTGTGGACTCCACCCCACTCCAGACTAAAGCCATCAGGACATTGGGAAAGACAAATCCCATCACCACCAAGGGGAGGGTGGCTGGGACCTGAGGGTGGAGTTGGGCAGCCAGGTTGGATATAAAAACCAAACACGTGGGCTTGGGGTCTCTGGCTCGCGATCGCTCGCCTCCTGGCTTCACCGCTCCTGGCTGGCGGCAACTCTCAGAGCGCCATTTTGGGATTCCTGATCGGCGGATCGGGTAGGACTCATTTAAAACTTTGTCTCCACTTTTCTCCCAGAGCTGTACATTTCCTCATTTCCCCTTCCCTTTGTAAATAAACCTTTTATTAACCTTTCACGTGTGCCTGCAGTAGAGCATTGATAAGTCTTTTTAAGCGCGCGGGTGAGGACCCACAGTCAGGCACCCCGTTTTGTATCGGGGTTGCTCTACAACAGACTCTTTGCCTTACCTGTATTGTTTCCTAGTTTTATTAAAGTTCCTTCCCATTAAAGTCTCCTATGTTTTGTGTTGATGCGGCGGATGGCAGAACCCATTTAGAATAGGCAGGTTTGCGGGGGTTTGGGCTGCCCCTCTCCTTGTCCTATAACAAACTCAGTTTGTGATTTAATTGGTCTCTCACTATTATCAGCGGGCAGACTGAGGGGCATCCTGGGGACCCCAAAATTTCATGTTCTAAATGGACTCTACCATCTTCCACGTAAAGACAAAGCATACTGAGTGTGTGATACCGTAGCAGTGTAACCGCCAAAGAAAGGGGAGGTTCTATGTTCCCTGCCCCACCTAAGGAAGGGGAGCTGAGGAACCAAGGAGATTGGGGAGGGGAAGCTAGAAAGGACTTGAGTAGAGGAGACCTGAGGGAGGAGACCTGGAGGAGGCACATATAGGAGAGACATGTGAAGATGCTACCCTTACTTCTCAGCCTTGGACTGCTACCAGGGACTTGGGAGACACGGAAGGAGGAGACACTTGAAAGAGACAGAGACATAGGTTAGAGACATGTGGGGAGAGGCTAACGATGGCAACTGTTACCTTGATTTGCATTTCAATTTTGCTCCTTTCCTTCCAGACTTGCCTGACCCCTTCTGCCTCTTTCCTGTGATTCCCCAGCAGAAAGCGCCTTAGACTTGTGGCAGGCTTACAGGCCTCAGTGGCTCTGCTTTGGGCCAAACTTGCTTGGCTGGGCATTTATCTATATTCTATACAGGCATTCATCTATAATAAAGTATTTAATCTATATTATTTCCCTTCTCTATTGCACACTAATTCTATTATTTTCTGTTGACAGTCTTACACGCTAAGAGTATGTTTTGTCTTTGTGTGACTGATGGCAAAACCCATTTAGAGATTGCAAGATTTGAGGGTCCTGGGGTACCCCTCATTCTGCCTGCTAACAAAACCTAACATAGAAATGAAATTTAATAGAATTAGTGTGCACAGAAGGAGAAGAAAGGTTGATAGTTTCCCAATGAGACACCCAAAGTAACCCAACCCCTCATGGGTAAGTGCCCAGCCAAACAGGGTTGGCCCAAAGCAGGGCCACTGAAGCCCAAAATCTTGCCACAGCCTAAGACACCTTCTGGTGGGGAACCCTAAAAAAGGAGCAGAAGGCAAGTCTGGGATGAAGGGAGCAAAATCAGAGCACAAAAATCGAGGTAATAGCTCCATTATCAGCTTCCCCATGTCTCCCACCTGTGTCTCTCCCAAGTGTCTCTGCTGCACATGTGTCCTCCCCTGTATCACCAGGCTCTGGTGCTAGTCCAAAGCTGAGAAGTAAGCATGCCCTCTTTCATACTGCTCTCTGCTCCATGTGTTTTCTCCTAGCTTCCTAGCTTCCCTCTGTCTTTTCTCAGTCTTCTGCTTCCCCTCCCCACTCAGCTCTACCCTTAATTAGGTGGGGCAGAAAACTTGGACCCTCCTTTTTTTTATGGAGATCCTCCGTAATGGTGTGATCACCCCTCACCAAATATATCTCAAATTTCATTCTACCACTTACCAGAATTTGGGTAAATCACTTTAGACTTTGGGAATGAGACACCATTAGAGCTCACAGAGACCTGGAAGTTCTTATATCCAATTTACATTGATTAAACATGTGACCTTGGTCTGAGCCTCAGTTTTCTCACCTATAAAATGGGAGAAATAAAACAACCCAAATGCCCAAAAATAGATGACTGGATCAAGAAGATGTGGTACATACGCACAATGGAATATTACTCAGCAATCAAAAAGATAGACTCATGCAATTTGCAGCAACATGGATGGAGCTAGAAGGAATCATGCTCAGCAAAATAAGCCAGAAAGAAAAAGAAAAATACCAGATGGTCTCACTCATAGCAGGAATTTAGAAAACCTAAATAAGGGACTGGGAAAAATACTAATTATAGTAAAGTAAAAATCAAAATCAACAAGCAATTACAAACCAGAGACACACTGACCCATTATGGGGTGGGGGCGGGGAGACGGGATTAGGGTCAAAATAAGGGGGGTGGGAATTGTATGGGGAATATAACCAAGATGAAAATGCATACATTGTGCAAAGGTGAAAAATGATGTAAAAAATATGTAAAATAAAATTAAATTTAAAAATAAAAATAAATAAGAGAAAGAATTTTTACCTCATTTGTTACAGAACTCAAATGAGCTCTGATTGTACCAAGTGTTGGTATAAGCACCTCCCAGGTGCAATGTTTAATTTTCACAATTCCATTTTACAGATGAGAAGCTAAAGCAGAGAGAGGTTATATAATTTTTCCAGAGACACAACTACTCAGAGGCAGAGATGAAACAAAGGTTAATAGATGCAGGCATAATGATCTTTGAATAAATACCTGCTAGAAATGCTTGAAATGCTTCATTGCTTCAAATAGTCCAAGAGTCTGTGATCTTGTTTTCATCTTTCATTTGTTTATTGGTCTTTAGAAAAAAAAATAGATAAGGAAAAGATTAAACTCCAGTGCAACCCCTCTCCAAATGAGAACATGTTCTAAGCCAATTCAGATTAATGAGGTGTCCCTATTTGTTTTTGCTTTATTCCCTTATTGTACAAGAATGTCCACACAGATCCATCAGTGACCCTGTAAGAGCTTGGTTATTTCCCCATGATGGTTTGGCCCCAAGCAGTAGTAAGACAGGGTGGTCATTTTGCAATGACATGATCCTGGATAAATTTTGTCTTGGAAGTGGAACAGGGTTGAGGCTCAGGAAAGAAAGTCCAGTGGAAGGACTGGACCTGAGGAAGACCATCAATGTAGGGATTAAGGGCTCGTTATGAGTAAACTGACCCTGGACTCAGATGGCCCTAATTTCCCCTCTCTCAGCCTTTAACTTCTAAGGTAAGGATTTGTCCCAGTTCTTATTCTCTTAAATTTCAACTGCAAAATTAGGGAAATAATAATACCAATCCAAAAATTCTTGTTTTGATCATTATTTTTTAGAACTCCAATAAGAGGCTGCATTCTCAGGTAGCCACAATATCTGAAGATAAAAGCAAGATCTGATTCTGAATATAAAACCCTGTTCCTCTCACCAGTGAACTTCACCCTGATTCCCTGGCTTCTCCTCCTGGGACCTGCTCTCTTTATCTCTGTAAAATATGTATCACTTTTCTTCTTATTAACTTTCTTATCACCTTCATACTAAAAGAAAAGGTTACATTCAGGTCATCAAATGCTAGTCCCTTGAAATCTCTATTTCTTTAAGAAGCTCTTTAAGTTAAAAGAAAGCAAGAACTGGGCGATTTTTAAGAATCTAATTATAAAAACATTATTACTTTAGAACCTTACAGACAAAAGAAACCATTAGACTCTACTGCCAAGGGCAGGGCTGATAACTATGCTGGAAGCTCCATCCTCCAGGGGGCTCAAACTTTCCCCTTTCAGTTCATGGAAAAAGAAGAGTCTTTCATAAAAGCCTCTGGGCTTTCTTGGACATGGAAATGACTAAAGATCCCATTAACAAATCTATTGGCTGTTCCGATATATTGATGGAGACGAATACATTACAGCCAGACCCTGATGGCTCAGGAGCCATCTATCCTTCCACAGCAGAAGGATGCACATCTTTTTAATGGAGCATCTTGATCAGTTTAAAAAAAATTTGAGCACTCCCCAAATATCTGTTTATAAATTATAACACTAATATATTGCATGATACTACGTATATATTATAGCAGTCACATTAATAATAGCATGACCGTATTATAAGCATTATATACATATAAAAACAAAATTTTCTAAGGTGATGTACCTTGACTCATGAAACAACAAAAGTTTATTTCTCACAGTTCTGGAGCTTAGGAAATTCAAAATCAAGGCAGTAGATTTGGCATCTATGGGGGCCCTCGTAGATGTCTGTGTTCTCATTGTAACCTTAGATGGAGAAAGAAACAAGCTCCATCTGCAAGAATACAAGTCCCATTCAAGTACATGGCCTAATAGCATCCCAAAGACCCCCTCCTAATCTTGGGGGTCAAGATTCAATATATGAATTTGGGGGAGATACAAACATTCATCCTATGGCAAGTGATAGGAGAAAGTTTTGATAGTCCAATATTTTTTTTTCTTGTGCCCTAATAGCTCATTCAAACACCACTCTAAGGCAGTGATTCTCAAACTGTGTCTGACCAAGAATATCAGGGAACTTGTTGCATGTACAAATTCTCTGGGTCTTCATCCTATATGAATAAAATCCTTACTGTTGATTTAGTTGTCCTTGGAATAGGACTGCGTCTCTTCCTTCTCCTGAGCTCTTGAGCTGATTATGATTCCAAACCTCAGATTTCTGAAGCCTCAGATCTGTTTTCCTACTCCTTTCATTTGCAGCTAAAACTTTATCCCCGTGGTCCTGCTGTTATCTACCTCCTGGACACCCTCTTGACCCCAAGGTTATTAAAAATAATGAAAATAATAATAGCTGTCATTTATCATTTCTTACTCGCCAGAATTGCTAAGGGCTGTCTCTATTAACAGTACCCCCTTTAAGCCAGTCAGATAGGCATCACTAGTCCCACTGCACAGATGAAGAAAACGAAAGCTCAGAACACTAATGTGTTGCTAAGTTCACCCAGCTAATAAGTGATAGGTCAAGGATATGAACCTAGGTATGATTCCAAAGCCTGAACTCTTGACCACTAAGTATACTGCCTCCAAAATAAGTCACTATAGTCTGTTGAACCTCTACTACTAATCAGACACTTAGCCAGGAACTTAATCCACAAATCTCTGACACTCATAACATACCTTGTAGATGTTTGTATTTGTAGAAGTGTGAATGTCAGCCTGCAACAGGGTGGTCCCCAGGAAAGGGGGAGGTTCCCTGCCCCACCCAAGGGAGGGTGGAGCTGAGCAGGAAGGGGAGAAGCTGAAGAAGAGACTAAGGAAGGAAGCAGGATGGAGCCAGGAGACCTGGAGGAGGCGCATGGAGCCTAGAGACACGTAAAGAAACTGCGCTTGTCTTTTGGTCGTGGACTGGGTGACACAGATGTGGGTGAGACCTGTGGGGAGGTGACAATGGCAGCTTTTATCTTGATGTTGATTTTGCTCTTTTCCTTCTGGGCTTGTCCGGTTGTTTGTGACCCTTTGCTGTGGGTCCCCACTGGAAGATGCTTTAGACTTGTAGCAGGCTTTGGGGCCTTGTTCTGGGCCGATCCCATATGGATGGAGTTTTACCCACGAGGGGACGGGTAACTTTGGGTGCTTCATTTAGAAACTAGACTCTTTGCCTTACCTGTATTGTTTCCTAGTTTTATTAAAGTTCCTTCCCATTAAAGTCTCCTATGTTTTGTGTTGATGCGGCGGATGGCAGAACCCATTTAGAATAGGCAGGTTTGCGGGGTTTGGGCTGCCCCTCTCCCTGTCCTATAACACCCCCACCTCATGCCAGTCAGATAGGCATCACTTAAAGGTCATCTTTGCCCATTTGCTGACACACAGCCATTTTCTCTCTGGGTGCTTACCACCTTCGAGCAGGGTTTCTGGAAAGCAAGGAACTATCCCCTCTACCCTCAGATTCATAGACACAATACCCATCTTCCTCAGAAACTACCAAGCTCAAGAGACTCTCTAGTGATGGGAAGGTGGGTGCTCCTAACCTCCACATCCATTTAAAAGACATTTAGAGGGGATAGGGGATTCTATACACCCAAAATGCCATCACCAATGTAAACCAACATTACATCAATTTAAAAAATTAAAAATAAATATATATTTTTTAAGTTTATCCTTTTGCTTGTCCTGATTAGAATTCACTTGCCCAGAGTAAGGGTAGCGGGGGCTAGGAGGGAGGGAGGGACCCATTGTTCTTTTGGATTGTGGGGGTGGGAGCAGGGTGACATATGACTTGTACCAGAACAGAGAATAATAAATTTTATCATGGGAAAAAAAGAATTCACTTGACCTAAGATCCTAGGTTTGGGGAAAACAATAGATTCATAGATTTCTACTTTTCTCCTTTGCAAATGGGTGGGAAGGGGGTAGATATGGGGATTAAAATGTTAAGTTGATGTGTCCAAACATTATCTCCTGCTTCATCTGATGGAATGTTGCATCAGGCAACACCACACTGATAAAGAAATGGGAGTCGGGGAGCAGGCTACATAAATGCAGGATGCTGCTGAAGAGCAAGATCCCCGCCTTTTTATTGACACACAGCATAAGTGGTTGGTGGGGGGGAAGCAAAAGGAAAGGGGAAGGAGATTAAGGAAAGGAGAAGAATGTAGAAGATCATGGGTTGTGAGTCTGCCCTCTAGGCACTTCTTATCTGCTAGATGATTGCTATTTTTCCCAAGCCAAGGTTTTAATCTTATCAACAAGGTGGTCCACTGATCAGCTTCTAGGGTCCTTGGCACCTGGGCGTTCCCAGTCATACTTCATGATGCATAGCCTTCCCAGCTTGATCAGCTTTGTGCTCTTGTTTGATTTGAAGGGCACCTTGCAGGGTTGGCCTCTGTACCTAACTGAATGGGTCATTTTGAACTTGCTTAGGATTTAACAAAATGGTGGCCGAACAGGCCGCTTAGGAGTAGCAGACCCACAATGGAACTCATTAAGGGTCAGTAAATTTTGCACCATTAGTAAGTAGTAGACCAAGGATCCCCAGGTTCTGGAAACCGCCTACTCTACACCCACCCCACCCCTCTTCCCAGAAGCCTAGTCAGCTTCTATGAAACACAACAGTGTTTGTGCATTAAAACCACCACAAAGGTGCTGGGACATGCAGGCAGAGCTTGGGCAATGCAGAAGCTGACACCCAGCATTCCTCACCTCTTATCCCCCACCCCAGGAATGCCTCCCAGAGCCTGAGTGGGCATGAGAAGGAGATAAAAGAATGGTAAGGCAAATGATGACTTACAAAATTTCCTAGTACTTTCACCATAACTTCTTTGCATAAACATTTTCATCTAACAGGCCTTAAGGCAATTTTGTCATTTGAAAAAAAAAAAAGATAATTCACAAAAAAATGAAAGGGCATTAATTTAAAAGGGCATAATGAAACACTTTTTCATTAAAATTGCTTTCTTTATTAACAGAGGTATCAGTTTCCAAATATTGATGCACATTGTAACTGAGCTTTGTATTGCATTGTGAAAGCCTCCTACATTGACAGGTGAGCGTTGTTGCTATTTCTTATCACCACGCCGTGTATATAACTGTCACACATAATAGACTGCATTTAATCATTCCATCACATGCCAAGTCCTTATATTTCTCCAAATCATCTCAGTTTCAGATTCCATGCCAAATATCAAAATTTTGTTTACAAAATCATTCTCCATTATTAAATAGCAAAATACTTTCGCCTTTATATTTGCCATAGCTTGAAGAACTCTTGGATTTGATGGGTAGGAGGGATGACTATGCTCTCTGAAGGATTTGCAAATGGATAAATTATCATTTTTTAGTATCATATGCAATCCAGCTTTAGACACTCTTATTTCACACTTTCGGTAAATTTTATGGCTATATTTTTATAATAGAAAAACTGTCAGCCAGTTATTTTCTCTTTACGGCAAAATTGCCTTACGGCAAATTAGCAATGCGGCGAAAATGCTTACCTGACAGGACTTAAAAAGAGCTACAAAAACACTTTGAAAGTCTCTTCCCATGTAGAATGTGGTAAGAACGAATACTCTGCAGAAATTGGGCGTAGGGTGGTATTTCCAGAGGAACCAAGATTCACCCACTGGTGTCTTTGGTGAGTTCATCTCTAGCAGGAAGGGGTGGGGAGGTGGCCCAGGGGACGGCTCCTGGCAGAACTTACCCAGAGGATGAGAGACCTTGTGGGCCCAGGGGAGAGGACCCCAAGGAGGATAGTCAGGCTGGCTTTAGGTTTGACCAGCAATATAAAAGAAAGAATGAAAGAATGGAAACATTGAATCCAGGAAAAACTGCAACCATGGGGCTGTTGAGGGCCATACCCAGCACATGCGGTGCACGCAGAGTCCACCTCTAAGACTGAAACAAAGCTTGCGCTTCTAGAGCCCCAGATAAAGCTGGTGGCTGCAGAACGTCTCTCAGTTCACTTAACAGGGTATGATCACCAGGTTACCTAACAACCTACTCAGAATTTTCACTTGGATGTCTAAGAGGCATGTTAAACTCCACATGGCTAAGACAAAACTCCTAATCTCCCACCAAACCTGTTCCACTCACCACCTCAGGTGATATTAACCTCATTGTCCCACTCGCTCAAGTCAAAATTATTGACATCATCCTCAACTCCAGTCTCTGGAATCCTGCAACCCAGTAGGTAGGAAATCCTGTTGCACAGCCTTTCAAGACACAGCCAACACCTGCCTACCTCTTCCCGTTCCACTGTTACCATAATGAAGCAAGCCTCCATCCCTTCTCACAGGATCACAGCAATAGCCTCCTAACAGATCTCATACTTGTACCTTTGCTTACCCTTGCTAAATTCCCAGCCTCACAAACTAGAGTGATCTTTCAAAAATATAATACAAATTATGGCATTCTATTAGTCAGAATGGCTCCCCATGTCTCACAGTGTGACAGCCTAAGCCCTTACAGTGATGGCTCCCTGATCATTCATCTCCTTGCTGTCTCCAGAACACCTCAGGCATGCTTCTGCCTCAGGGCCTTTGCATTGGCTGCTCTGACTGCCTGAAACTCTCTTCCCCAAGATGCCCTCAGGAACAGCTCTTTCAAACCTTAGTTCAGAGTTCAGCTTCCCAAAAGTCTTACCCTGACCACTCTATTTCACATCACTCTCTCCATCCCCTCCCCCCACCCCAAACTCTGCTATACTTTTCCTTTTTCCATAGTTTTAATTGTATCTTACCAATTTACGTACATCTTTTATTTATTATGTCAATTTTCTGTTATCAGACCCCTCCCATCCCAAAGGTGGTCCACAGAGACTGGACTCTTGGTCTGTTTTGTTTGCTTGTGTATCCCAAGTGCCAGGAACAGCATCTGGCACATAGTAGGTGTGTTGTGGGAGGGTGGGGGGAAGAAGAGTTGAACAAATGAATGAAGTTTAAAAGTTTAAATAAAACTAGAGACCCAAGGAATATTATAAAAGTCATATTATAAAAGGAACATCTCCCTGCCTGATTTTGCTGTGTGGCCTTCACAGCCCTCTCTACAGTGGGAGCATTAACACGGGCAGAAAGAGTGTGTGTCCTCCAGTATCACCTCTCAGTGGGGCCCAGCAGAGTTATCCAATTCTGCATCTTTGCTCCATCAACCCCTTCTTATACTGAAGTTGGAGATTTTTCTGCCCCTTTCAGCTGTAGAAATGTTGCCCCACCACACTTTGACCACAGGCACTACCATTTTGCTAAACTAAACAGAAAACAGACCCTCTGGCACTTTCCAAGTAGTAGAGCCCTTTTCTTTCTTTCTTTGTGGACCTAGCCTGCAATTTGAAACCCCATCTCCATGGGGCTGGATCCCCTTTGCTGGATGGTCAGAGGAGGACTTAGGCAACCCTGTGGGACCCACCTACCCTGACCTTTGGCAGGATTTCCAAACTCAGCATGTTAGCTTTAAATTGATTCATTTGGAACTGTGACTTTGACCCAAGAAGGTAAGAACACATGATGGAATATTTTATTTTCAAAATGTATCAGAATAAAAAATGCTTTGGTAAATGAACTTATTTTTATATTAGATATAGTTTGATTTGGGGTTGGGGTAGTAAGGAAAGTACCTGAACACTAAACAACATGTTTAAAGGTTAATTATTAATGGACAGTCTTCCCTAACCAAGTATCAATAAGCAATCTGGTCTCTTTAGCTTCAGAAATTAGCAAGAAGACCTCAGACCCTGGGTGAGACAGGAGAAATGGCAAGTCCTCAGTGTGTCTCTGTTTTCTTGGTTTTGTGCATCTTTACCCAATCGAGTGCGTATGGACAAAGCCCAGGACTAGGTAAGAGCCTGCCTTTTCTGCAGAGGTGACCGTGGCTTTTTTTTTTTTCCTTAAATGTGTGTCATTAAGAACCCAAGTGTTTTTGACTGTGTGGGACAGTTTGCCTCACAGCAGACTTGGTGGATCTGTTAGCAGCAGCATGTGCAAGCAATGCTGAAATTTGAGGAACCATTCAAAGGGGAAGTGGTTTCTCCAGAAGTCAAAAAGCCTTTGCAGCTATTGTTCAATGCTCTCCCATATCTGATTCAGAAAATCGTTATGCTAAGATTTCTTCAGTGGAGAATCTGGAAGAGGTTCAGAACTGTCTCAGAGTTTTTTCAGTATCGAATTGACTTGGGGGCTTCACTTGCAATGAAATGCTCCATCTTGCTGAGGTTGTCTAATCACCAGGCTCTCTTAGGTGAGAGAGGAATGTGTAAGTTTCTTTCCAGCTAGGTCTAAAGTAGATGTCTTATTGCGTATTTTCTTGACTTCATTATGTCTGTCAAAGTTTCACCCTCAGAGAAAGGAATCCAGTAGCAGTTATTCCTATTCGGCCTGTAAATTCATAAACTGGATTGAGGGCCAGAGACAGATACAAATGCTTGGGTAGATGGATTCCAGGTTCCTGGTTAAACAGTGCATTGGATCAATCAATGATGGACGTGCAGTGACCTCAATGGTTTTGTCAAATTTGGCAGGTATTTGGGACTTTGCTTTTAATACTGATTACTGGTCAGGAGCTAATAACTCTAAGATAGAGGCTTGGAACTTTCTTTCCCCAAAGAGTAAAAGCATGAACTCCAAACAATTTGAGAATCAGGAATTTACTGATCAAGGATATTCCTGAGAATTCTACAGCCTTTTTATTTCTATAATAGGGCTGTTCCTTTGTATCTAGCTATATTTTGTATCCTAGGTCAGTTAGTAACATAGTATTGTTATTACTATTCACTGAGCATCTGTGTGCCATGCATAAAGCCATGTGCAAAAATGATAATAATTTAGAGCATACAGAATATTGCTGATAATTTTTATTCCCTGGGTTCACAGGGATTTTGCTGAATGAACTTTTTTGCCCTTTGCAGAAATGGCCCAGAATGTTGCTTTTTGTTTATTTTTTATTGGTTTATAATCTAGGAAAATGCATGTATCCTACATGCTCAGTGAACTTTCACTAATCAAGCTAGCATTACAAAGCAACCCTCTTTCATGCAGCTCTGGAGCCTTTTTAGAACTTTTCAGTAATGGAAACATGCATTATGTGTTCTTCTACCTGCGATTCCTTTCACTCAACATGGTGCAAGACTCACCCAGGTGGCTACATATGGTGGCGGCTGTCCTTGCGGTCTCCATAGCATTCCATGGTGTGGATACAGCACACTTCGTTGACCCATTCTGCCGTAGATTGGCCTTTACTGTTTTCCAATGGAAACTTGGGAGTTGGATGCCCTCAGGCTGGTGTTAATGGGCAAAATAAGCTCCTTCTGGATTCTTGGGATTGCCCAGATTTTCCTCAACAAATGTCATGCTGACCAGGTGATGCTTCCTCAGGGTCCTGGTTTGCCCAGCAGCTGAAAGTGACTAGGATAAGTAGAAAGAGGATTCCTCAGGGAAAGTATCAGTCTGGAGGCCTGCTGTTTATCGAGAGCAGAATCTCTTGGCAGAATCCTTTCTGCAGGGAGTGAACCACGTATCTGTGTGTGAGGCTGGTGTGATGTCTTCCTGGGGATACTGCAGGGAAACAAGCATCCCACAGTGAAGATGAGTCGCCTGTGTGCCAGATGTGTAGTTATACCAGTGGTTCTTGAGGGGGACATTTGACACCATGTGGAGACATTTTTTATTGTCACCGTGGGGAGAGAGTGATACTGGCATGGGGTGGCCAGTGACCAGGGATGCTGCTAAACATCCTACAATGCACAGGACAGTCCCATGACAATGAATTATCTGGGATAAAATGCCCTTCACGCCAAGATCTATACCTGGCCTATACCAAGCCTCCACTGTCACTAATCAGGGGCCAGGAATAACTCCCTCAAAGCCCTTTCCTCCTCAGCCCCACCCTGCCCAGCCTACTCCTTTTTATTGTCACTGATGACACTGAGTGAGTCAGAAGAGTGATATTGTTTTACAAAGATACTTCACAAACTTCTCCAGTGGGTGACTTAATGGAAGATGGTTGGATTCTTAGATCGATTTCTGTAATCAACCTGTTGTCATATGTTGCTTTATTTGAAATGTAGCGAAACAGCCAGCCTCACATAGAATCTAATAAGGGAGATAAGTCACAGACACATAGATGGATTTTCCTCGGCTAGAATGTGGAATGTGATGAGTACCACAAGAGAGGAGTGCAATGGACTACATGTTTTTGACCCACAAATTTGTATGTTGTCATCCTAACCCCTGTGGTGGTAGTAATAGAGGGCAAAGCTTTGCAGAGGTATCTAGTTATGAGGGTGGAAGCTTCAGAAATGGGACTAGTACCCTCACAAAACAGACCCCAGTGAGCGCCTCTCTCCACCCTGCAAGAAAACCAGAAAGCAGACTCACCAGAACCGACCCCACCCCCAAGCTCAGACTTGTAGCCTCCAGATATGTAAGAAATAAATTTTTGTTCAGTACGAGCTCCCAAGTCTATGATAATTTGTTATAGCAGCCTTAATTGATTGACCAAGACAAGGAGCAAGTAGAGATGCAGAAAGGGCTCACTTCCAAGTGGAGGTTTACAGGGAGGCTTCTGGGAGGAGGCAGAATTTGAGCAGAGTCTTGTTGGACAGAAGAGAACAAGGCTTTCCTGTGATAGGCAGTGGTATAGGGACAGTTAAGGACACGTGTTTTTTTTTTTTTAAAACCAAACACCTCCTCAAAATAGACCTCTGAAAGAAGAAGGGGGAAAAAAGCATAGGAAGGTATTGACAATCCTGGTTGCAGATACTATAAAGTGGAGACAATCCAGATCCTCAACAATAAACCCTCAAGGATAGATAATGTGTAACTATCACTAAATCTGCCTTGAAAAGATTCCTTCAAATACCTAGTACTAAAAATTCCAGGAACTATGGGGGTGGTAATGATGGGATTCAGAAATAAAGGCTTGTTGTTGGTCCTTAGACCTTTGTAGTTTAACACCAGGCGTCTTCACCCACCATGGGGGAGGGACCCAGAGAGCCTGCCCGCCTCCTGGGATAATGCCCAGGCTGTGTACATTTTGCCTGGAGGACAGAGGCCGTAACTTTGAACAAATTATCAAAGGGACCTGTGACCTACAAAAAGTTAAATAACAATGCGTCTTATAGCTTTTAAAAACTGTGTAAGGAAATTTTATGTGCAATAAGGTAGGAAAAAATAGGACTACATCTTTGAATCATAACTGTATACCTATATATGTATAACATGTATATGCTAGCTCTATAAGACAGCTATCTGTATAGCTGTATATTGCTAGGAATTAGAAGTATATTTAAAGATATATAAGGAAACTTGCAAGCTGACCATAGATTTGAGGCAAACAGCAAGGGAGGGAGAGTTATCAAAACAGGGGAGGGAGGAGCACAAGGGACTGTGGTGATGGATCAGGGGTGCTGTGGTGATGGAAGCACTATGGGGACTACAACTGAGGGGAGAACAATGATGTAAGAAAAGAAATAAAGATCTATAATGAGTTTTAAGGCCCTCAGGTGTTTTAAATATTTAAATATAAATGAAAAACATTTAAATTTTTTAAAAGCCACATTAGGTTGGTTCTAGATTTGTTATCCCAAGAGGATTGCAAGGAGAGACCCTGCACTGTCCCTCAGAACTGCTCCCTCCACTCCCGCATCATAAGCTTAGTCAGGGGAGAATTATTCCTCCAGCAGGACCCGCAAATTCCTGACAGGCCTTCACATTGCCAGGCCCATCACTGATGAGTAATATTCAGTGGCATCCAGGGAAACTCATTCACTTGGGAGTGTACATGGAACATAAATCAGCAGAAAGCCAGCCTCCAGCAGTCTAGCGAAATCCTGTCTGCCCTCTGAGAGACCTTCCCTCCCTTTGCCTAACTCTTCCACTGAGAAGGAAGCCCTCCTGAGGGTATCATGCCCAGACAGGACAAGCCTGAGGTGAGATGCCAGCAGCCTATCTTCTACCCTGCTTACCTTGCACGAGGAACCCAGGACTTGTACCCATGTTCTTTAATTCTGGGAAAGGTGAATAGTATATTTTTTCAGAGACTCTTTAAGGGGCTGGTTGATGAAGGAATCGGGCCTATAAAACGGACCTGACCACAGTGGCCAATGAATGACCTGCTCCAAAACCAGTGGCCCAGTATCAGGGGCCCATGACCATCTTGTCCCTGCCCTAATTTTCCACACCAGCTGCCACAGTGCTGCAAGGCATGCTGGGTCCTCACAGCAAGTGAGCAGGAAGAGGGGGAGGAGGTCTAGTTTTAGATCTGATTCACAAAACGGACTGAGCAGGCCCAGGCACATTCTCCAAGGGACTGTGGCCACCCAGACTTCAGCCTCAGGAACCCCTGACTTCTGTGGAGTCCATGCAGGTTTGCTCACTATTCTAGCCAGGAAGGTGCTTGTTTGCTGGTGCCAAGGAGGGTATACATTTTGGGGTGTGGTCCTCTCATGAATTGGGGCTTAGCCCACTAGGTTAAAGGGCTGGCCAGGAGCAGGCAGGAAGGACAGATGGACTCCAGGCAAGCAGACTGAGGGCCATGGCTGGACATGAGTCCCCGGGGGAAGACCAGATAAGGGGAGGAGCCCAGCCAGTCCTGAGGGAACTGCAGCGCGGGGATAAGGTGGGAATTGGCTTCCTGGGCTCACCACCCACCCAATTTTGGGCTAGAAGACAAACTCCAGTAGTCCCCTCACTGGAGGCCTGCTTCTCAAGAGAAGGCAAAGTTCTTAGATGCAGCCACAAGGTAGAGCAGTGACACCCAGCCACTTCAGGCTTTCCGGGAAGATTTCAGGCATGGGAGTTTCTGGATAACAGTGAAAAACCAGGGCTCCCTCTCATCTTTGCTTATGACTCTATGTCCAGGAACACCCATGGTTTTGATTTCTCCACAGTAGGATTAGGGGTGAGTAGTGGGACAAAGTTCTGTGATTACAGAACTAAGAATGTTTTGGAAAAAATACACAAAAGTATTTCTACTTCAGTTGCATTTCTATTTAATTTTTTGTCTCTTCCAAACTTCATGTAACATTATAGTAGCATATAGTATATTTAATGACTTGAATAATTAAAAAATAGATTTACATCAGAATGATAAGATGAAGGGATTTAACTAAATCAGTGCTTCTTGAAATGTAGTGGATTCAAAAGCTTATGAAGATAAGATTTTATTAACTCTTGTTTATCTACAGTTAAATAAATTTTATTAAATCTCTTAAATAAATAAATCTTATTAAAATAAGATTTCTGGGGCCTCCCCGGTGGCGCAGCAGTTGAGGGCTGGATTGCGAAGCTGCCAGCAGCCTCTGCAGCGCCGGTTCGATCCCCAGCTGCTCCCCGGCCACCAGAGGAGAGTCCCGCATGGCGCGCAGACCTCTCCTGCCGCCCGCTGCTCCCCTCAGCAGTGTACTTCGGTCCTTCTGCCTGTTCTGCTCCCTGCTCTGGCTCTGGTGAATTCTCTCACCCTCCCGTGCTTCTGGCTGTACCCAGTGCTTGTATAAACAAACAAACAAATAAATAAATCTTAAAAAAATAATAAAATAAAATAAGATTTCTGGGTTCCTCCTGCAGAGTTTCTAATTCAGTGTGCCTGGGGTAGGCCCAGGAATTTGCATTTTTTTAAGATTTATTTTTATTTTATTTATGCATACAAGAACTGGGGTGTAGGCTAGAGGTTCAGGGGTGAGAGGATTCACCAGAGGCAAAGTGGAGGGCAGAACATGCAGATCTACTGAAATCACTGCTGAGGGGAGCAGCGGGTGAGACAGGAGAGGTCTGCCACACCATGTGTGTAGCTCCCTGGCCAGGGATTGAACTAGTGCTGCGGTGGCTGCAGATAGCTTGATAGCACTGAAACTTTAACCCCAGAACCACCAGGGAGGCCAGGTTTCCAAGAGCTGCTGCTCAGCTGGAGATTATACCTTGAAAATCACTAGAAAAATAAATATAACTAGTTAATGCAGAACAAGACTTGAACCTATGTCTCCCAACACCCAGGTTCTCCCCACAGAGATAAGGCAGGGCTCCATTTTAATCTCTTGGTGAGGGCGGGGAGATAGCAACGTCTGTCGACCCTACCATACTGACCTCCCTCGGGGTAGCCATGTCCCAAATAATGTAAAATTCTAAGATATTCATGAGAGTTCATTCCTCCCAAATAAACTATCATCATGCTGAAAGAAAGCAGTCTTGAAAGGAAAAAAAATAAAATCCGAGCCTGACATACTTGTTTGTAGTTGGTAGAAAAATACTACTTGTAATAATTAATCACACACACTGAACCACTCCTTGACAGGGCTGAATACAGGATCAAGAAAATTCTTTTCATATGAGCAGAGTATTACCACAAGCTGGGCAGAGCCTGTGATTCTCAGCTAATGAGGACTGGCCTTTCTATGATTGTGGAAAATTTTCCAGTGACAAATGTTCCAGCTTTCTTGTCCCAAGAGAAACTGAAGTAGTGAAAACAACATAGTGCTTTATACTGAACATAACAAGATTGACAGCTCTAAATGACTTTTGTTAACTGCCTATTGTGTGCCGGGCCACTTGATCAGCATAAAATTCTATCCCTTTTTATTTATTTATTTATTTACTTACTTACTTATTTACTTATAAAGATTTATGTTATGCATACAAGAACTGGAGTACAGGCCAGAGGTGTTAGGGGTGAGAGGATTCACCAGAGACAGAGTGGGGAACAGAACAGGCAGATTGACTGAAATACACTGCTGAGGGGAGAAGCAGGCGAGTCAGGAAAACGTACTTCTGTTCATCAGAAGTTTGATAAGGGTCTCCAGACATGTGCAGCCTCGCCTGCCTTTTGTGTGTGAGTGTGTGTGTGTGTGTGTGTGTGTAGTTTAGAGATTGAGACCAGCATTATTTCTGCATAATGTGATAAGAGCACAATTACATACAAAAGCCCTGAGATCGAAGAGGTTGGCAGAGAATCTTTTATAGAGGAAATGATACTTGGACTGACTCTTGAAGGAAAATCACGCGAGGATGTTGCAAGTAGAAGGGAAAGAACGAAAAGGTCTGGGAGGCTGGAGAAAGAACAGTGACATTAGAAACCCTTGAGATGTTTGGCGTGACCCAGGGACACCCAAAAAAGAAGTGACAGGAGGCAAAGTCTTCAAAGGTCATGCTAAGGACTAGCAGGACCAAGCTTGTCAGTTGGAGTTTGAAAAAGAAAAGCGAGGCCAGGCCGCTGTCTGCCTTTCCTGCTGGGTGGACAGCTTTATCTCCCAACCTGGCACCAGCCACTCCCTGATGGCAACTAGTGTTATCAGCAGGAAAAACAGGGGTGGTGCTCAGAAGTCACCAGCTTTGCAAACTCATCTGGCCCACACCCATAAAAACACTCAGATCATCCTGCCAGCCAAGTCCCAGCAAGTCTCTTTGAAGTTTTCTTGTTAACTGCTGTTCCTAACACTAAATAGTAGGAGGGCTTTACATCAAGGAAACTGAGGCAGAAATACCTAATGGAAGCTGAAATGGAAATCTTCCATTTAAAAAGTACCTTATTCTACGTCTGAAAAGAGAACCACTTGGAAATTCCACATCGTACAAACTTAAAGACCTATAACATTAGCAACTTTCAAAACTCATTCCCACCTGCATGATATCATTTGCTTCTTACAATACCCCTGTAAAGAATATCAGGCAGGTATTATCCCACTTTACAGATATAAAAGTTGACCAACCAAAAATGACCAGGAAGATACTTGAAGTCAAATGCAAGTTAGGTTGATCTGGCTTATGCAAGCAAGGGAAGACAGGTTCCAGAGAAACTCTGGGCTATCCCAGCACCAGTAGTTGAAAGGGACTTTGAGAAGATTTGACCTTGTGCTGGCTGTGACTAAGACAGGGTCAGGGAGGCAGGGACAGTTCTGGATTGCAGTCAAAGTGTCAGGGAGAGGGAGGGGGAAACACTCAATGATCAGGTAAAATTAACTAATCATTAACTCATTATGACTTGACCGAATCAGCAGTGACCTAACGGGCAGGAAGGTGATAGAGCTGACCTAGCTCCAGAAGCAGCAGCCTCTCCTACCAGTCGGAAGAGGGGACTGTTTAGTCGTGTTTTGGGTTTCAGGGTGCCTCTTCACTGCCATGTGGCAAAAGCTGGCAAAGAGGGTGCCTGTGGCAACATTGTCTCTGCTCTGTGGCATTGACTGCGTTCCGCTGGGAACATGGCGCTCTGGCTGCCTTTTTGTGGCTGTCTTGTTCTGTTTTCATGTTCTCACACAGCAAGAAAATCGCATCATGTCTTGGGTATTGTCTTTGGGGCCTCTCAATACCTCCACGCTGGCTGCACCTTCCTCTCCTGTGCCTCTGATTTCCCACAGTTTGCAGGGTCCCTTCTGACACTGACTGCCTGGGTGTCCACAGGGTTATTGAGAGGTTGTCACGTTACCCTGAGACTGTCCATGCTGCCTCATGTGCTGTCAGCTCTGCACATGTCAACAGAAAAAAGAAATATGAAAGCAAAGTTGGATCCACTTTAAACATGAGACAATGCCCCGGCATTAACCCTGGTCAGGCTCAACTGCCTGAGAGATTCTAACACTCCCAAACTCCAGGAGGACAAAAGTGTGATTCTGTAAGAACATGAGGCTTTTCTTTACCCCATGTTGTTTCATACAGGGCCAGACATCAGGTTTTGATCAACTAACAATGTCATCCTTTTTAGAAAGAAATTCTTACATTGTTTTCATTGAGTAAACCTAGATGTATGAACTCATAACAAATATTACAATTAAGAATTTTTATATGTGTCAGATGCTTTGCCTTCTTTTTTTTTTTTTTTTTCCTTTACTCCAGGAGACCACCCTGTGATATAGGTATTATTAGCCCCATTTTCCATATGGGGAAACTGTGGCTCAGAGAGATTTGAAGTAATTTCTCTAACTCACTCAGCTAGTGAGGCAAGATTCACACCCAGGCCTGTCTGAATCTGAGCCCACAGTGCTCCAGCAAGACAGAGAAACTGACCGTCTGTGCTTAAATATGGACTTGCCTGAAGGGGAGAAGACAGGAGAAGCTTCCCTAGGTATCTGGGACTCTCCTGGACGCTTCTTTGTGGTGATGCTGGTATCTTGCTCAGAGCCCACATGGGTACCTCAACCTGGGGGGCCAGGGACCTCCCTCACTATGAGTGTGTCATTGTTTGTGCCCTGGCCACCATCATCATGCCGCACAGAGGGGCGCCCATCCCTGAGATTTGTGATCAGGGTGGGTGATGTTGAAACTGGAAGAGCTGAAGAAGAGACTCACAGGGAAGGGTGGGGACCAGCCTGTCCACTTGCAGCCGGGAGACACCCAATGACCAGTTGGAACAGGAAGTCCACACTTCCATAAGCAGGGTGGTGTCTGAGGCATGGATTAACTCACAGACACTAACTGGCTCTGTGCTTGGCCTTGTCCTGAGACTCAGTGTATCAAGATGCACTCAGTGTGTTGTTCGGCTGGGGCTGTCATAACAAGGGCCACCGCCAGAGCGGCTCAAAGAACAGAAATATACTTTCTCACAGTTCTGGAGGAGAGACATATGGAATCAAGTTGTAGGCAGGGTTGGTTTCTACTGAGGCTCCTCTCCTTCTCGGTATCTTCTCCTCTCTCTGTTCATGTCTGTGTCCTGATCTCCTGGTTTTATAAGAACAATGGTCATATTGTGATCAGGGCCCACCTCAGTGACCTCATTTGACCATAATTATCTCCTTGAAGACCCTATCTCCAAAGGTGGTCACACTCTGATGTGCTGGGAGTTAAGACTTCAATATATGGATGGGGGTGGGGGGAAGGGGACACAATTCATTCCATAGCATCCAGCATATGCTTTCCAGATCCTGCTCTGACCTAGGCCCTGAGTCAAGCCTGCAGATACATTATTGTTCTGCTTGAGCTTTAGCAGCTCCCCTGGGGCCTTCAGAGTTAGAAAAAGAGGCTTATAAATAAACTTGAGAATGGAAAGTGAGTAGTAAGTCTGCACCCTCTGAACTGGGCCCAAATAGGGGGCCTTTGCAGTAGGGGGATGCAGAAAGCTATGACCCACCACAGGAACGAGCTGGCACCTTCTTTCAGCCACATGATTAAGACTTGCTGGCAGCACAAGCTGGCAGGAGACCAAGAAGGAGCCATTTATCTGGCTCATGTTGCTGGTAGATGATAAAACTCACCCTTTGGCGCCACACTTGATCATCTTTGCAGGAGTGTGCTCAGTGTGAGCCCTCAGTGCTGCCTCTGGCCTTAGAAGGTGCTTCCTCCATGCAGGCCATTGTCTAGACTAGCCCTGGCCTCAGCCTCAGCCTCAGCCCCAGCCAAGGCCCAAGGTGGGATTCCATCTTCTCCCAAGGCTACCAGCCTCCCCTCTCATCACCCCTGCAGCCCCAAAAGAAAGAGCAGATGACTACTGTTCCCAAGGAGAGGAGATGCCTGCTGGGCTCCTCTTTATGCCCAGGTTCTTGCTTCTCAGTCCATTCAGGAAAAAAAAAAAAAAAAAAACAGGACTTCTCAGGAAGACTGGGTGAGACAAAAGAACTGGATTTGGAATCTAAAATCCTGGGACTCCATTCATTCTCCATCACTCACAGGCTGGTGACCTCGGGCAAATCATCAGGTCTCCAGCCTCTGCTAGTCATTAGTGAATGAGGTGATCGTTAGAGACCCCATAGGGTTGCTGCACAGATGAAATGGAATCACTTGCTCAGAAGCACTTTGCAGCTATGCGCCACGGGCCCTCAAGCCAACATCTGTAAGCATCTGCTATTTAGTAATCTGCCATCTTAATGCTCACCTGATGCCTGTACTGCTCCTAATATCTACCCCACTTTTTAATTACAAAAAATGGTTAAGCATAGGAAAAATTAAAAAGGTGGCACAATGAATTGCCATATCCCTCCAGGGGTCGGTAATTCTTATCACTTTACTATATTTGCTTCATCTCCAGCTATATGTGTGTGTATTTATGTGTATGTTACAGAACCTTTTGATTTCTTTCTCTCTCTCTTTTTATCTCTCTCATGCTTTCTCTCTCTGCGTATGCATACATGTGTCTGTCTCTCTCTTTCTCGTGTATTTATGCCCTACCCTCCCATGCCTCTTCTGGCCCATGGCATCCAACTCTCTGCTCTCTCTACCCACTAGACTAGGATCACCCAGGGCAGGGCGAGTAGGTCACCATTGTCTCTCCAGGACACCTCCAGGTGGGCATGGAGTAGGTGACATTGGATATATGCCTCCTCACCAAAGGGTTAAGTCACATTCACTTTTTTAAAGTAAGTGAGTTTAAAGTCCTTTCATCTGGCAAAGCCACACCCCTGCTGGAGAGGATGGAAAACATCCCAGAAATACGGGAGAGACAGGCCCTGCTCAGCTTCCTCCTCTGAAAGCATGGGGACCCTTCCTCAGGTCCCTGGAGCTCTTGCTAGAGGCTGCACTCTCTGCCTGTGGTACCACTAGCCATTTGAAAGGAACAAATGCACTCCCGACCACAAGTCTGCTCTGGAGGACATACGCAGGGGCACGTGGAAGCTGGCTCTGTTCCCATTATGGATTGTACAGAAATGGTTCTAAGTCCTTTGGGTTTCCATGGAACCAGGAAACCATTTCCAGACCAGCGAGAGTGGGAAGAGAGAATATATATCATGTTTGTGTTATTTTCCTGCCTATAACGTCCCTACAATGCTCACTAGCTTAATAGGAGCTTTAAGCTTCCCTTACCTTCAGCAGATGCTTTCTAAAGCACAGCTTCTCAAACTTTAATGTGCATATGCATCACCTGGGGGACAGGATAAAATAAATGGTCTGTTTCAGTACATCTGGGATGGGCTCCAAGATCTTGCATTTCTAACAAGCATCCAGGTCACGCCAGTTCAGTTGGCCCCACACTAACTTTGAGGAGCAAAGTTCTAAAGAACACAGAATAGCTCTGGTTTACTCAATGAACTAGTAATTAGCACCTCCTACTAAGGCAATGTGCTAGCACTAGAGAAACAAGGAAATGGGAGAAATATAAAGATGACTAAGACATAGTCCGTTGTTTCAAAGTCACATGGATATGCTCAGTTACTGTGTCTGGCGTTTTACATAATCCAGCCTAATTCTTATAACCTACAACCTATCAAGTGTATATTGTCTTTTTCATTTAACATGTGAGGAAACTGGAATTCACACAGCCTGTCTGTCCAAACTAGTAAAGGGAAGAAATGAGATTAGAATGGAGGTGTCCCCTGATTCCAAGGCCTTTCTCCCCAGTGTCCCCCCGCCCCCCAGCACCCATCCACCAAGTGTGCACCTCTCCTGCACCTGGTCTTGATCTCTCTGCCAAGTCCTCAGAATCCATGGTCCTCAGACCCCCAGGGGATGAGGACTGGTAGCAGACAGGAAGTGCTAAATAACCACCAGAAAGGGACATCAGGACCTAGATACTAGCTCAAGACTGCCTTCCCTGGGGGCCTTCTGCCTGTTTCTAGTATCGTGTAAACCAAATGCTGTCCACACTAGCAAATTTCAGCCATGAGTTACAACCCAAATTTTCTCACCCACTGGCTGTGTGACTTTAGATAAATCTTACCTAGACTCAGAGTTGGGAGTTCATTAAGTCCTTGCCCCTTTCACAGAAGGTTTCTAAATTCTCTTCCAGTTTTCCCTTTAAACCAGAGTGAAAGCCTCTTTGTTGTGTCCCCATTTGGACCCCTACCCCCAGCCCCCGCTTCTTAGCTCAGAGCCAAAAGATTCCGGAGTTCACACTGTAGGCTGCCTCCTTTCCTTCCTAATGGCACACACTAGCTTTGAGCACATGCCCTGCCCCCAATCCTGTGCCCGTTGCCTGGGAATGCAGAGGTAACAAGATGCATTCCTTCCTCAGGAAGGAGACTCAAGGAGGGTGCCCAGGCTCTGGCCCCAGGAGAAGGGCAGATGCTTAGTGGGCATCTTCTGGCATGCCAGGGTTTCCCTAGAATATTCCATTGCCCAGCACCCTATGAGGGGGGTGCTATTACTGTCCTCCTTGTAAAGATGAGGAAAGTGAGCCGACCAGACAGCAAGTGCTTGGCAGAAGTCACACAGCTAGTAAGGACGCATGAGATAGTGCATGCCCTAAGAACTCTTCATCGAGTCGGGCAAGTAGTAAATAAATGGTAATTAAAATGTCTTCTTTAAATGGCAGAATGATAAATCAGAGACGCTCTGCAGGGGAGGGGGAGGGAAAGGGATCAAGGCCGGGAAGGGAAGAGGGCAAGGGACTATGGTGATGGAGCACCGGGGAATTGGTGGTGGGAATTCTATGGGGACTACACCTGAGAAAAGAAAGCAAACATTGTAATAAATAAATAAACAAATAAATAGATAGATAGATAGATAGATAGATAGATAGATAGATAGATAGATAGATAAATGGCAGAATGGGGAATAGGAGCAGGTATCCCCCCTCTCAGACATAACGGAGCTGACAAGTGGGAGAAAGGCTCTTACCTCCCCTGAGGACATAGAGCAGGCTGGGGACTAGTCATGCAAAGTGAGAAAATAGCTGAGGAAAGAAGTAAAAGAGCTGTGGAGAAAGAACTTGTTGGACTCCACAGCGCAAGAGCTGGCCCCAGTGAGCTCTGAGAGTGGGGAGTCCTACTGGGGGAGAAGCCTCAGAAAAGGCAGCCCCCCTGCTCTCTGTCCTTCCTAGAAGGCTGCTCACCCCAGGCTCGGCTGCTCCATGTTCTGCTGTCACGCCCCTGTCCGGGTAATAAAGTGTGGGGCGCTGGGAAGCATGTTGGAGACCATCAATTAGTGCTTGATTCTGCATTCATTGAGTTGTATTTCCAAGGATGCTCCTCTCGGATCCACGGTGGAGATAAATCTCACCCCTCATTCGCTGGTTTGGAATTAAAATGCTGCCCAACATATTCTCCCAAAGAAAGTGAGATTTATGGGTCACTGTCAATATCAACACATGTTGGCTATTATTTGAAAGTCTCCTCGCTCATTGGAGCTGATTGCTATTTACTTTGAAAGATAGATGTGGCTTTATAATCCACTCAGGGTGCTGGGAGGAATGGGTTATAAAGTAATTTGTTTCTTCCCTTGGAGACTTTTCTTATTCCACTTCGTTCTACATTGTGGAGTGGTGTGAGCACACCTGCCTCCACCCCTGGATACTCTGATGCATCTGAGAGTCTGAACAGGGCCAGAGAAGCCAATCTGTGTCCTTAGTCCAGGTGTCAGTGTGACTAGATGGAGGGATCTTTGCACCTTAACAGTAAAATTGCCCATCTTCTGAGTTGAAGTCACTCAGGGCTTGGTCTGGGGCCATAATGAAGACCACCAAGGAGCTTGCCTGGGGAGCCATAGGTGGGGGCCTCTTGAACACTTCCAGCCTTTCGTATTGCTGGGCAGGGTATGGAAAACAGGCAGAGCAGGGTCACTTAGGTCAGTGTTTTTGACAATGGCTCTCAAACTTGAACCTGCATCAGAATGCCCATGACAGTGTTAAAACCCGGATTTCTGAGCCCCACTGCTGACTTCCTGATTCCGTAGGTGAGGCACAGCCCAGGAACATGCATTTCTAGTGAGGCCCCAGGTGATGTCAGTATTGGGGCTGGTCCCGGGTCCCACCTGAAGCACCACCTTAGGACAAGAACAGAAGGAATACAGCTGCTTGCAGTGTTTGGCCTCCTGGGCAAAGGCTAGCATCCTAGAAAGGGGAATTTTTATTGTTTTGCTGAGCAATGTGTGATTAAACTCCTCTGTGAAATATTTTTCTAAAGATCAGCTTCCGTTAATAACTAATTTTGGATCTACTTTGGAAGTGCTCTGAAGTGCTAATGGGTCTGGGGCCACGCAGGCTAGTATCTGCGTGCTGTGCCTAGGTTACTAGGAGATCATGGCCAGGCTCCTGGGGTGTTTTGGGGCAAGAGAGATAAGAAGATTGATGACAGAGCCCTTGGTGCTGGCTCACACACCCTGGCCCCTCAGAGATCCTCTCTGTGGTAGTCAGGATTTGCAGGTGAAGCCGGGCCCAAGGCTACAAAGGGCTCAGTAATGATGGCAGGAGTTCCACATGAGCACCCGAAGATCACTGGAGGCAGAGGATGGCTTCTTCTTGCATGAGAGACCTTACATTGTAAGTCATAAGGCTGCGGCTGCCCCCAGAAGTGTGCTACAAAGAGTCACTGCACTGAAATCAGGCTGTTCAGGCCTTGCCATCAAAGACCAAGGGACTGAGCAGTCATCACTCGGGAGTCATTGCTCATAGGGGGCCTCCCCAGGGCAGTCAGAGGCCCTGATTCTCACAGGGCTACAGAGCTGTTACTGAAAGCCAGGCCTAGGGGGCAGGTAGTGCAGTGGGCATGGAGGAAAGCCAGCATGTTTGGAGATATGAAAAAAGTAGGCTAAAAATACCCAATGATTTTATTAGTTGAGACTTGTGCTCACAGCACAGAAGTCCAACTCAAATGAATTTACTTAAGCAAAAAGGGTTTATTTAGTCGTGTAACAGGAGTGTCCAAAATATAGGCTTCAGATACAACTAAATAAATGCCACTAGTAAAGTCATCATGTCTGTCAATTCTTGCTCTTCCACTTCTCTCTCTCTCTTTTTTTTTTTTCAGAATCTAAAAATAAGTCTTTATACCTAGGGTCAATTGATTTTTCAAGATGGTGCAAAAATAATTCAATTGGGTAAAGAATACTCTTTTTAACATACAGTATTGGATGAATTAGGATCCTTCCCTCACACCATATGCAAAAATTACCTCCCTGGTGACACAAGGGGTTAAGTCTCAGCATGATGAAGCTATCAGCAGCCACTGCAGCAGAGTTCGATCCCGGCCAGGTCTTCCTCTTTTCTCTTCCCTCCCTCCCGCCACAATGGCACATGGGAGTCCCAAATTTCCTCGGTCCTTAGTGAGTCCCAAGGCAAGTTAGGGTTAATTAGGCAGCTTCAGGGACAGTGCAGGCAGGGACTGCAGGAGAGTTGAAGAGGCTTCTGAGATAAGTAAATTCTAAGAAGTGCTAACCAAAATATACTCCAGAGATAAGGTCAGAAAGTCCAGAAGGACTAAAACTTAAGAGAATAAGACCTTGGACAGGGAAGGTAAACTCTAAGATAAGAGAGGAAAAAAGGTTTAAATACCCCTAAACACGGGCCCACAATGGTTTCCTTGCCCCTCCAAGTACACTGTACTTTCTTCCTTTAAATAAACTTCACTTTCTTAAAAAAGTTTGTTTCTCTCTGCTTACTTATCTAAAATGTCTGCAAATTCCTTTTTACGGCTTTGTGGGACAAGAACCTGTGGTGGTTCAAGGGTTAAATAGCACACACACTGGTGTCCTTAGAGGGATTAAACCCCCTTATCACTTACCTCTGCAAACATTCCAGAAAGGATACCATTGGCAAAGTGCTCACCTCTAAATAGATGGCTGTGGTCAGTAGGGTGTGGTTTGTGATTGGCCTGATTCCAGGCCCACCCCTTGTGTAGGATCAGCTCTCCCCAAACCAGACTGAGCTTGCTCCTCATGGAAGGGGTGGTTCCTCTGAGGGGGACATGCTGTGGGACCACAGAGGACTGACTATGAGGCATGAGAACAAGGGGGCCAGTGATATTCCTGCCTCCACAGGGGTAAGCAGAATGAGTTTCCTGTCCCTGCCTACACACCCTCGATGTGCATCTCAGGCCCTGCTTGAAGGCATGTGTAGTAGCTAATCTACCTGGGCAGAACTGGCTTCATGAGTGTGGGAGATCCTGGTTGACCTTATAGATTTAGTCATTTGTAGGGCCATGGATTTTCAATTAGTTCTTTAACACGTAGATGCACCAATGCAACTTTCAAATATTGTTCTTGCGGGGAAAGCAGATGAGTAAAATAAATGAAATCAGCATTTTTATTGTCTTCCTAGGAAGTTCAGAGGCCTCTTTCCAAGACTGTGTTAAATACACACTTAGTCATATTCTAATCTACACCACAGTGATTCACAAATTGCAATCTCCGGGTCAGCGGTGTCAATATCACGCGAGCCTTGCTAGAAATGCAGATTCTTGATCCCGTCCCAGACTTCAGAATCAGAAACTGGATGTGGAGTCAACTGTGTTTTATCAAGCCCTCTGGGTAATTCAGATGCACACTGCAGTTTGAGAGCTCTGCTCTATACATGTATTTGATTCAACTCACCAAGTTCAAAGCAACCCCTGCTATAAAAACTAAGACGGTGTCACAGGTTTATTGATCAGTCTGAATTTAGTCGGGTATAAACATGAAACCGTTTCCTATTTCTCCCATCCCTGCCATCAGTCGTGGACTAGCAAGTCATATTTTTCCATCCCTTAATGGCATCTGGGGCACATTTCTTAACTTTTGGACAGTTCTATTATTATAAGTCTTTGATATCTTATTTTAAAGCCTTGATCTTACATCTGATTTGACATTCTTTCTCCTCTGTGAGCTCAGTTGGGCCACAAGTGGGATTTGAAGTGGGGAGGATGTGGTTCTACTCCTTCCCAGTGAGGTGCTGTGGGAGAGTGTGGGAAAGCAGGCCTGATTCTGGGATTGCTCCCCTTCCTTTGCAGGGCCTCTGTCTCTGGAGGAGCTGGTAGTGGGGTGGAGTTAGGGGACACAGAGACCCTAAGTGCTTGTTGGCTGTTGTCTCTCTCTGGTTCACTCTGTGCCCATCTGCTATTGGCGGACTTGGGCACTGGTGGCCTGTGAGGACACATGCATGATTTTCTGAGGCTCTGTCAGCCTGTGTGTCATCGAGAAGGCTCCTTTTGCCTTCTCCATGCCCTTCGCACTCTGTCCTCCTCTACGGAACCTCCGAAATGGGAGCTGTCCTCTTCTCATGCCCTCTGAGGGTGGAGGAACTGCAGTGAGGAAGCAGCCCGTCCCTTTGGACATACTATTCCCAGCCCCTCTCTACCTTGTCTCAAATTAACTGAAGCAAAAAGGGCCCTTGTCTGGACCTCCTGTCTTCAGGTGACTAAAGCAGGCACAACCCCCACATTAACATAGTGCCTTGGATACAGGGCAAATGCTCCCCAAAACTCCATCACCATATCCCCACCACCAGAGGGGGCCATGTGGCTCAATATCCCAGCAAGCATCCAGCTTGAGGCTTAACCAGTCCCTGCCTCTGCAGGCATCCCTGCCACCTCCCCCACAACCCTCCCCCTGCCCCCCACTCTCCACAAAGGAGTGTGAGAGAGGCCCCAGCAATGGGAAGGACAAAGTAAATTACTTCTGCACTTAACTCCTACCCCCTTTTCCCACTGGCTCCCTCCATGGTGCCCTGGAAAGGTGGTGATGGTAACTGGGCCTTCTTTGGAAGCCCTGGAGTGAGGGAATCTGGCCCCAATTGCTGGCAACTCTCTTTTGAGAACATGATTACTTGGCACCCAGCGTTTTCAGAGAGGCTGCGATGCCAGCCATGTAGCTGTCCTCTTTTGCTCTTTCAGCGTGTTTTCACATATATTATCTCCGCTGACCTCAAATAACCCTATGGGATATTTAACCTACCAGGAAACAGACTCGGAGAGCTTAAGCGAGGAACCCAGGGGCACACGCCCTAGTGGTAAGGGGGGGTGGGAACCCAGCCTGCAGC
This sequence comes from Talpa occidentalis, assembly GCF_014898055.3. Taxonomy (NCBI): domain Eukaryota; kingdom Metazoa; phylum Chordata; class Mammalia; order Eulipotyphla; family Talpidae; genus Talpa; species Talpa occidentalis. Next base: position 24,771,469 of record NW_023601104.1, read on the forward strand.
TCTGGCATACCTGTCCTCTTCCTGCTATTTCATGCAGATCCTCAGCCACAATTGTCTTGTAGCTCCAGACGAACTTGAAGCAACCAGCCAAGAAAATAGCTTGCTGAGCAGCTGACAATGGAGAGTTTGAGGTATGGGATTTCCTTAGAGAAAATACCAACTGGTTCAGGTCATGGATCCTGACCATTGTCTTCGCAGGCCAAGGCCACGGGTCTCTGGGGAACCCAAATTGGCTTCAGTCAACCAGTCCCTCCTGCCTTTCTGGGGCAGACAAGGGGGCAGGGATAGAAGGTGGTACTTCCAAAGAAGAAAGCGGGTGTGATCTGAGTTAGCTGGCCAGACCCCATGATCTAGCCCCATGGGATACGCAGCCCAGGGCATTCAGGGTCAGGGCGCCATCTGTGCCTTCTGGATGGCTCTGTCTAGAATGACTCATTTCCGTATGTAGTGGGCAGAGGCTCATGGCTATACTCCTCTATAGTGGTCAGAGAGCATGACAATTTTCTAGTCAACAGTTGGGGTTAGAACCTTTGCCACACACAAGAGACTTCTTTCTTCAAGTTTAATGGAAGACTTATGATGAACATGAGATCCTTCATGCCCTTATTCTGGGCAGAACATCCCCCCCACCCACCCAGGGCTGTGGTTCAGTGAGATGCCAGATGAACTGGGATCATATTTCACCCACCAAAGATCAATGCCCTCACCCTTGACAAAGCCAGTTACTAAGTTTTCAAGATTTTGGCAAGCTAATTGTTAAGCACAGCCATTATTTTAAAACTAAATTACAAAGACTTGCAATTAAATTATTTCAAAAACAACAGAAGTAGATATTCAAAACTCCTCTATTCCTAATTTTTTACTATACTTTTACTCTGCTCTCTATTAAGGTTACCGATGTTTATTGTAGCGTAAGGTGGGAACGCTGTGATGCGCCAGTGCATCTCTTCCCAGTTAGATAGTAGTTGCAACAATGGCATTCCCACATGGAAATTGGCAAACACACCAATGTATTTTACATAAAATTATAAGTACATATAGTTAAGCAGTTAATCAAGATTTGATTTATTGTTTTGTTGATTGCACAGTACAAGGATCAGCAAACCTTTTCTGTAAGGGCCAGGTAGTAAATCTTTTTCTCTTTGTAGGTCATAAAGTATCTGTTGCCACTGGCCATGGTAGCATAAAAGCAGTTACAGACAATAGATAAACAAACCTGCTTAACCCTGTTCAAATACAACTTCATTTGTAAAAACAGGTGTTGGGCCAGATTGGCAGGTTACAAATTGCCGACCCCTAGTTTAGACTTCAGAGAGATATGGAGAAAATGTTAATGAGGAAAATGGAACTTGAGCGTATTGTGACTGTAGTTCCAATTATAAATTGGGACCAAAATATTGAGGAAGTGTCCTTCCATATGCAAAAACAATAATCTGATACAGCAAAGAAGTAAGCACATGTCATTGGTGAATGATTAGAGTTCCTACATAAATTGTCACTGTTTTATTTTTTACTTGCTCGTTAACATACATGAAATACCAACCAACATTCATATTGGAACTATACTTGTTCAACATTTTTAACCATAGAGTGGCTGGCAATACAAGAGTTCAGCAAAAATCAGCAAGAGCGTTCTGTGAGTATCAACTGGGTATATGAAGTTTACAATATAGTATTAGATTTTTTTTTTAAATTGTCAATTGTATCACAGACATCCTCACTATCAATAAATAAACTCATATACACACAGTGTTTTCCAGGGAGCCAGTTTTTAAATATGTCTCATCACGCCACTACCTGAGAGACAGCTACATGGAGAGAAATCTGACAGTCCAGAGCAGCGCGCATTAAGGACCAGAGCCTGGGGGTGGGGGTTGGGGGGGTGGGAGTAGCAAGGGGTTCAGGGAGGGAAGAATAAACAGGAAAGCCCCTCAAGGTACCCTGGAAGACTTTATGGAGAGCACAAGGCCCTAACCCTTTGGTCAGCCTAATAATGAATGGAGAGTGAATACACTTCGGGCAGGAGGATAGTGTGAGCACAGGAGAGGAGGCTGGAATGCCCTGGCTTGGTCAGGGCTACCCCGAGAACAAGGTCAGCATTGGGGAAATGAAGTGAGAGCAGATATATTTGACATGGAAACATGCTTTTCCAAAACAAAAAAACAAAGAACAAGGCTGAGCCAAAAACAAAATAACCCCAGCAGTTTACAAAATTTGTACATTGGTATATGGACAAAAAATACTTTAGAATAAAATGTAAATAGCTCTGGGTGATAGGATTACAGCTGATTTTGTTTTCAGGCTTCTTAACACTTTCATGCACTGTCCTATTTTGTTCTGAAGTTCAGTTTGTGTGTTTAATTTGATAATCATAAAAAAAAATTTTTTTAAGGTTTTCCAGGATAAAGGGTAAAACCTTAAAAAAGTAGGCAGCCCTAATACACTGAGCCTAACTAGAAGCCTTAGGCAGGGAAGGCACACGTGTGGCCTGAGGCAGCCCAGAGGCCCCTGGAAGGAGGTGCTGAGGAGGGGTGTGGTAGAGCCTTGGGGGGTGATGCCTCTCCCCCAGGAGGATTGCTGGAGCACCTGGGTAAAGACCAAGGATGTCCCCACCCCCTAAGCTTAAGTCCCCTCCTTCTTGCAGGGGATCTGCCCCACCCCTTAGCCTTGGGAAAACATCATGTCTCTCTTTTCTCCCTTAAGTATTAATTTGCAAAGATGTCCCCCTCCACAAAGGCAGGATAAATTGGGGGAAAGCTTCCCTATAGCTACTTTCCCCATTGAAGAAGAGTCCCTTTCAAAAAGTGCACCTGACTCATAGAATCAGAAAATTGGAAGGAATCCTAGAGACCTTCTAGTCCAACTCATTTATTTTATTAATAATGAAGGAGAGGGCCTCCCCGGTGGCACAGCGGTTGAGCGCTGGGTTGCGAAGCTGCCCGCAGCCTCTGCAGCACTGGTTCGATCCCCGGCTGCTCCCCGGCCACCGGAGGAGGGCCCACATGGCGCGCAGACCTCTCCTGCCGCCCGCTGCTCCCCTCAGCAGTGTATTTCGGTCCTTCTGCCTGCTCTGCTCCCCGCTCTGGCGAATTCTCTCACCCTCCGGCGATTCTGACTGTACCCAGTGCCTGTATAAATAAATAAAATAAAATAAAATAAATAAATCTTTAAAAAAAAATAATGAAGGAGAACTAAGGCATTAAGGGGCACACCCAAGGGGACAGAGCAAGACAGAAAGTAGTCTCCAGCAGAGATGGCACCTGGGGCCTGGCACTTCCTTGCTCAACAGCCTGGTGCTGTCAAATGAGCCCAGGGCCTCTTCTCCAGGTGATTGGGCTGAGCAGCCCTAGGCCTCAGAGCATGGCAGATTCTAACCCTTTCTCAGGTTTACCCAGGGGAAGCAAGAGTGTCTACAAGGCACCCGGCCCAGGACAGCTACAGGAGCAGTTCTTACCCTCCGCCCCCCATCCCCTCTGACCATTCATACCTGACATGTCTCTCTCAGTATAACAGTATATTAGTATCAGACCACTTCCTCCCCACCCATTTTGTATAAGACCTCCAAAGCTGTCTTCTCCATAAAGCTTTTCTATGGCAAAGGCCATGTCATTTTGTGACTGGTCACCTTTGTTGTTACTCTCTTTACTCCTCAAGCCAGTCAGGTAATCTCATTTGGTAATCAAAAGGGCTGAAAACACTGGTTTGATCATTTTCTCCATATAAACTCCATATAAACTGTATAAACTGGCTATACTACAAAGATTTTTCATCTCGCAGCTAAATACCTAGCAACCTCTGTGATTCATCCAATTCCTTTTCCTCTCCCTCCTGGGCCAAAGCCCACATCTTCATCCTAATGCTGCCTCTTTGGGTATGTTCAGCACATCTCTCTGTGTTATGCCATGTTGTTAGTCTTAAATTATATGCTCTTAGAGTACAGGGGACATATCATTTTATGCTTTTTCTGATAGGAGCATCTGTAGCTGGGGGATTAAGAAACACATTTTCATGAGTTGGATAATAACAAAAATTAAATGGCAAAGTCCTTGCTGTTCCCAGTAGCTAGAGAGCTTTAGAAAAAAATAAATAAGCACCTATTTCAGTTTTTTTACTCCTACAGAGACAGGGAAAATTCTGGAGAAAAAAAATGTGTGCCCATATATCCTATGTCATGCCTCTTAAAAGAAGAATAAAATTTTAAATGGGGTCATCAGCAAGACCCTTCTAACTATGAGGTTCACAAACTGACCTTTGAAGTTTGGAAATGGACTTCCCCAAACAAGGTCAGCAGAGCCTCCCCACTATCTCCCTCCACCCCATGCAATCAAAGCATAAGCCAAGCAGGTGAAAATAAACAAGAACACTTGATTGTTCTTTATATCAGTGGACACGTCGTCATAATTTCCTCCAAGTCAAAACATTTAGGATGACACCTTCCAAAGAATAAGCCTCATTTGAGGCTTTTCCACCTTTAAAACCTCTGCGTGGGGTACTTCTAGTTTCTAGACCAGTTTTTCAACCAAATAACACTCGATGATTACTTTTCCTAGGAGAAAAACCCAGAAAGCAAAGAAGTCTCTGTTTCCAAGCTCTTCCCAGTAGAATCAGGGTCAGCTAAGGGTGTCTCAGGACTTACACAATGAGGACCAACTATTCCTTTCTGGGTGCCATTCCTAGCCCTGGCCTTGGTCCAGGGTCTCAACAGAATGGGACAAAGGAGTTGTCTGACACCTTCTGTAGAGGTCCCCTTGCCAATCAACTCTCTGACCTTTAGGAGATGGTTTAATTTCTGAATTAGGTCAAGCCCAAAGCCTGCCATCAATAACATTATTGAGGTGCCTATGTCCTTGGCTCTATTATTTTTCCAGTGAATATTTAAGAGGAAAAGGTAGTAGATCGCAGAATGTTGAGAAGACTGTAAATCTCCTTTTGGCTTTGGCTATAATACATTATAGGAGGGAGAGTGGCTTCGTATTTTTTAAGGGAGATATGTATTCTCTAATTCTGCTAGGACAAAATAGCTTTCAGGCATTGAAAGACCACTGGGAGATCTGTCAAAATCTGTTGGCCAATCTTTGACCTTTCCCAACACACAGGAAGTGACACGGAAGTGTATTTTTAGAGAATCTGCTTTGGATCGTTATTGGGGGCCAATACTTGCTGGTGAGGTTGTATTTCAGGCTTTTGCTAAGCTGGAGTGAAACCATCTTTTCGAAACTTTTGGGGAACAGACCTCATTGCATTTTCCCCCTTTTGGGAATCCCTTTTAGAGAGTGAACAACAGATACAACAAACACAAAAATCAAGTAAAAGCTAACAACAACATAAAAAGTCTCAGACTTGGCCCAGGTTTTCCGGAAAGCAGCAGTTTCTGGAGGATATCCCACCCACTCCTAAAACCGGAAAAAATAAACAAGATGAGAGTCCACCAGCAAACATGTGTCTCGTTTTCCCTCGAGTCACATAAGTCGATTTCAACATTTATAAGAAAACAAACAACATAACCCTCAGTTGGGCTTGGCCACACTGAGGTAAAAAGCCAGCCTGGGCACTGGGCATCATGTTCTGGCTGAGTCTACAGCTGTCACAGGAAGGAACTAGATAATCCATTCCACCTCCCAGGCTCCATTTAGCCTTTGGGGAGGCGTGGCGTCTCACAGACCCTGTGCAAGCAGAACAGCTTCCTTATTGACACACAGGCCCTGGGTGCCCTGCACAGGGCCCCTGGGTTCCTCTGAGGTCAGAACTACCATCAGCTGCCAGTACAGCTGGCTCTCACCTGACAACAAGCAGCCTTTTCCTTTTTCTGAAGAAGTCTGTCCCAAAGGTGCTTGTGCATGACTGTGTGGCTTCCAGCCACCCTGCTCACAAGCTTGCCAGTGGATGTGGAACCCTGTGGGGTCTCCTGTGGAAGTTCTTTCAATTCTTAAATAACTCTCAAGCCTCCCCCAAAATACTGACAACCCTGAACTCCCAAAGCCTCAGACCACCAACAACCTCATTTCCATCTCTAAGGACATTTAAACCACAGTTCTGAAATGAAGTTGTGGCCCCTTCCTGTGTATGAAGCTAGGAGTTAGGGGCTTCCGGAGTAGAGCTAGAAAACAGTTGTCGGGGAAGTGGGGGGAGCAGGAATGTCAGGGTGACTGGGGGTTGTAAAGGGTGGAAGGAAGCAGCGTGTGCAGGCAGCCATAGTGGGCTCTTGGACACGGGTGACCCACCTGACCCCAGAGAAGGGGCTTCAACATACCAGTGTCCTGTGCAGTGCACCAGACACTACAGGCCCTTCACTTAGGTTATAACCCCATTGCCACGCTCACTTCCACTGCAGGAGCTCTCCTAACAGCCCTCTCTGTGTTTGGGAAGCTCTAGATGACCACATCACTTGCCCAAAGTCATTCAACTAGTCAGGGGCAAGGTCTCAGGGCCCTGGCAGGCCCATTTCCTCCCTGCCAAGGTCTCCCAGAGAGTGGCTGGAGAAGTTCTGGAGCCAGGAAATAATAGAGCACAAGAATAGGGAGTTAGAGAATCAAGGAAGCCTGTTAGAGGGGAAGAAGCAGAGGCAGGAGTAGGGAGACCCAGGACCCAGTGCCAAGTGGATTTGGGTGAGGCCTAGTCATTTAGCCTCTTTGGTTGTTTTCTTACATATAAGAAGATAGTGGGCCAGTTGGATCTTCTCTGCCATAGAGAACAGCAAGGCTTTTGAGCATAGAAGTGTAGAGAATTTAAAGGGGCTCAGTTGGGGGCTAATCCACAGACTGGTTGCAGGGGAAAGAGGAAGCTGGAGAAGCTAGCATGGGAGAGGTGCCGCAATGCAACTGTGGGGTGAGAGAGCAGTGCTCACAAGCAGAGGTTGAGAAGGTCTGTGCTGCAAGAGAGGCCAAAGCAAGAAGAGAGAAACACTTCAGTGGAAAAACTAGGAGCATTTAGAGATGAACTAGATTCTAAACAATAATAAAAGCTAACACTTATTGAGGGCCGTCACCAATAAGAAAGAAACTGGTGCTTAGAGAGGCGAATGTGCCCCCAGGTCAGAGAGCTGGGATTTGAACTCACTCAGTGCAGAGCCCGTTTTCTTAGTTCCCAGAGTCTGCCTGCTCCCTGTGCGCTGAAGAAAAGAACAGCATTCGCCTTCGGGTCTCTGCATTTTACTCATATTGGCCCTCATGGGAGGCCTCTTCTCCCTGGTCGGGATTCCAGTTCCTCCATAAAACTTTCACACCCTGCTCCAGCCACACCTGCCTTCCACTGTCCGGTCCAGGCCTGCTCCTGGAAGTCCTGAAGTGCATTTTGCTCACTCAATCCCCCCACCCACCCACTGGGCATCTCCCCCTCATCATCACAGCACATGCCAAGTATCACCCCGCCGCCCCTGGAGTTAAACCCATCGTGTTTCTTGCATGTGTCATTCTGTATTTATTATAGGTTTTTTCATCTGTTTTTTGTAATTCCATCTTTCCTATAGAATTGTGAGCACCTTGAAAGCAGAAAGAAGCTGAATATAATTCAGGCTGTGCACAAGGCATGGTCTGTTGTGAGAGCTAGATAAATGTTGATGAGTGAATTAATGTGATTGAATGAATGAAAGAATGAATGAACATCTGGGTCCGGGAAAGAAGTCCTCCTGGCTCCAACTAAGTTCCACTAAACAGGACCACATCTGGTCTAATCATAAAGTCTTTCTGTGTCCTTCTTGAAGAGTTGGTACCACTAGTCCATGCATACCTTGTCTATGATTTATCCCATTGGTTAGACACACACATACCACGTACACACATACATGCACACACACAACACACACGCTTCTTCCCTGAACGCACCCTAGACCAAAGCTAAAGAAATAAATATCCCTCCCCTTCTCCGTCCCCACCTAGACAAATTAATTCTAAGCATGAGAGGAGAGAACTCAGGCAGGGCAAGGAATGGGCATGCTGAACTGACGCCAGACCTCAGAAGTGAGGCTCGTAAGGCTTGGTGGAGCAGGGTAATTGCCAATTTGGTTTTCTCACCTGCAAGGCAGCTCTTGGCCTCCCCGGAGTGCATGGGAGGGTCACAGCCTGACTCAGAGGCAGCTCCAGTTTACCCTCCCTTCCCAGGCAGTCCTGAAGGCAACCTACTGGCTGAGCTCTGGCCTCTGCAGGCCCAGGCAGAAGGGGCAGGTCTGCAGAGCCCCTTCAAGGGCCAGCCCAGCTTTGCTCATGGCCCTGCCTGCTGAGACAGGTCAGTGGAGTTATTCTTGGTACTCATTAGCACTTGCACAAGCTCTGGAATTATTCTTAGATGGGTAAGTGGCTCCCAGAATGCTGCAGATTCATCCTTGCTTTTGAAATCATGGTAGATGGTAGAAGCCAAGAAGTTGATTGTAATCTCTTCCCTCCGAGCAGGGGCCCCACTGGGGCAGCACAGGGGGCAATTGAATGTTATAGAGAGTGGGAGCCTGGGGCTGGTTCCCCAGTGATAGATGAGGCACAGCAGGGACAGCCCCCCTCCCTAGCTGGCTGCTCCTCCCCCACTGCCTGCCAGCAGCTTTAACCCCCCACAGCAAAGAGCAGAGGGCAGACCCTGCGATTGTGGATCCCCATGGACCTGAGCAGGTACCACTGCTGGGTCATCTCATCAGGACCTTGGGGAACCAGGGAAAGGGGAGAAGGGATGTGCCAAGTGTCTTGGGGCGGCACCTCTTCACAACCAAAACAGACAAAACCTGTGTTGGGGCGTTAGCAGCACTCCAAGATCAGCACCCAGAAAGATTCCAGATATTTTTCTATATTTGTCGAGTCAGGCCCTGTGCCAGTCTGTTTTGTGAATGAAAGAGTGGAGAAAAAAAAAGGAAACCAGTAATTACAGTTTCTAATCCGGTGGAAGCATGGTAGAAACTCCTAGAAACATCACCCTGCTACACACACACCCATACCAGCACCCCCTTACTTCTTTGATTATTACACTTCTCTCTCCCTTTCGCCCCCTCCATGAACCTGCACTCAATTCCAAATCCTTTACCTCTTCTCCCAGGCTGCCTAGACCCCATTTTGCCTCAGGACCTGCAGTGGTCTGCCCGGTCCCCCGCTGTGAGCAGCCAGCTTCTCCACACCACCCTCTACACTTCGTGTCCTGAAGATGAGTTCAACCCAGCAACCAACAAACAGACACCAATCTTTTGCTGCCTTATTATTTCATCTCTCCATCCCTCCTCCTATTACTCCTTCCTGACACACTCTCTTTGAAGGACAGATTCACCCCACTTTGTTCCTCTGACCTTATTTCTATCAAGCCTCATCCATTTTCTAAGGGCAGATTTGGGTTTGGCCTTCCCTGTGGCCGTTTCTGATCCTCCCTCATCTCCAAATTCTGCGGCTGGCTCTGTTGGGCACGTACAGTGCCTGGCATTGCACTGAACTCCATACACGAACCGTTTCCGTTCATCTTCCCCCATTATCCTATGATCGCCACTCATCAGAGAAGGGGCCAGGACTCAAAGAGCTTACCTAATTGCTCTGGATCACAAAGCTAGTAACTGGTGGAGCCAGGTTTCAAGTATTTTTTATTTTTATTTTTATTTGTTTTTGCATAAAGAACTGGGGTGGGAGTGGGAGTTTCAAATCTAAAGCCAGGGTGGTGATGTGCAAAGACAGTGGCTTTCCTGCCTGCCATCCTGAGTTTGAATTTGGGTCCCTACACTGACAACCTTGGGGGACGTCCTAGTGCTCTCTGAACTTCAGTTTCCTCATCAAACCACTGCAGCTGATAGTGGATAAAGAAGTTACCCCAGCGGAGCACCTGCCCTTTAACTAGTTAAAGTCAATGGCTTGTAGTGTTGACACTCATTCTATTGCCTTGTCCTCTCTCACCAGCTGTTCACAGGCAGCCAACCATGCAAACTAGGAGACCAGAACCTTCCATGTGAATCTAAGACTTATGTTCTAGGTTCCTACAGCAAGTAGGTGTTCAATAAATATTTTAACTAGTTGATTAAAATCTTTTAAAGGGAGCCTTACCAAATGCTTTTGCCATTGGAGGCATCTAAGAGCCAAACCAAATCAAGTAATCAAGTTTTCCAAATCTGCTCTGATCATTACTAGTCCCTTTGCCCTCTCCTCTTTACTCTTCTCTTTCTTTCTTTTTTTTTTTTTAAGATTTATTTTATTTATTTATGCAAACAAGAGCTGGGGTACAGGTCAGAGATGCAGGGGGGTGAGAGAACTCACCAGAGACAGAGTGGGGAACAGAACAGACAGACTGACTGAAACACACTGCTGAGGGGAGCAGCGGGCGAGACAGGAGAGGTCTGCTGCGTCATGTGGGTTTCTCCCTGGCTGGCCAGAAATTGAACTCGTGCTGCAGAGGCTGCGGATTGCTTCATAGTGCGGTGCTTACCCCCTTGTGCACCAGGGAGGTCCTACCCCTCTCTTTCAACAGCTCAGTCTGAATCAACTTCCTGCCCACCGCTTACCTTCAAGCTACAGCACCCAGTCTCTTACCCCCAACCAGCCTGGGTCAACCATGCTCCGCCTCTCACTAGGAAACTGAGAGGCAAGTCTATCAGGTCTCCCCTTGCTTTGGGTTTGGGTGTACATTTGTCTTCTCTGGTCCCCTCTCTCCAACCCTTGTCCCCCAGGGATCCGGCATGGGGTCCTTACTGTCTTTTCTGGTGCTCTATCTCCCCCTTAGGAATCCTTAACTGTTGTGCTCATCTGGGAGGAAAAAAAAAGCCAATAAAGGTAGTCATTACCTTTGAACACTTGATTTCACAGTACATCTTCCACGATTGTCAAATATAAGGTCAATACAAATAAAATCATTGAAATTGCCTGATATGAAACATTTTTGACCCAAAGAGTAAAAAGCTTTTTGAGTGATAGTTACATTGATACAAGAGTCACAATGACAGGTTTCGAAGATGAAAGTAATGGATCAGAAAATAGAACAGTAGAGAAAACACAGATAAAAGGCAAATAACCCCATTTGAAATCCAAAGCTTTCATTCTGGGGGGAAAAACATTACCCAAAGCACTATTCTGTGTTAAAAAGATTATGATGAAAGGAGCTCACTCTCACCTACTCGAGTCTGCATCATACACTTGTCCCTTCTGCCTTCAAGTACATGGCCTTTGTGTGGGTGTCTGCAGCTGGTGCTCCTGGAGCCTGGGTTGTGTCTTCCTGTAAGCACAGCCCTGTAGAGTGTAGACACGGGGGTGCCTGGTGTCGCCAGAGAGACCGACCCAGGCTCCAAAGAGCCCAACTCCCCGTCCGCATAGTGAGCCCAGCCAAATACCAGCCAGTTCCCCACACAACTAGGCTCAACACAACTTTGCCCTAGAACAGCACATAAAGAGCAAACACTTAACGAGTACGAGTAAAGCATTTAGAGCAAAATTTAAAGGCATGACCATGAAGTACCTGAACAACCTGTTCTTTAGGTGGTATTTACCACAACCTAAGCCATTTCTTGAGTTCTCTCAGATTTGAGTAGAATGTGATTTTTTAATTACCTTCAACCTTCTTAGAATTAGTTCCTTCCAAGTTTCTTGTTTTTCTAGAATTTTCAGTAGCTTTACTAGGCATCAGTACAAGTGAGGCCTTCTTTCTACTTTAAAGCCCAAATAAAGGAATAGTACTGTTACTTTTGCTCTGGAATAAAGAAAACCCCTCTCGTTGCAGCCCTGTCATGCTCTGCCATTTGGAGTTTCTTTATCTCATCCCTCCAGAGAGCAGAGGAAGAGGATTCTCTGTGACAGATTCTTGACATTTGCCCATGTTGCGCCTGTCCTTCCAGACAGGAAAGGTCGTCTCCTCTATTTTACTGCCTACCTCACCTCAGCTCTTTGCACTTTGGAGCAGGATGTGTTTATTGATTGATTTATATTTACTTTCAATTGGTACTTATGAATGCCAACAGTTTTATTCCTGGTTTCTGCCCCAGACCGTGCTCTTACATAGCCCTAATGAAGATTTAAGATTTGAGAAAACCCTGTGAAATTCCATGTGAACAATGAAAAGGATTTTAAGTGGGAGGTGAAAATGATCGATTAAATATTGTAAGAAATTCCTGATGCACTGATCTGGGCTGGGCAGAGAGACAAAGATGGAATTTCCAACTAAGGAGGTGAGGTGTGAGTCTGGCAGGATCACTGATCAAACCCTTAATGGACAGAGTTCTATGAGATACAATGAGCTGGAGGGGGCAGGCGATGGCTTGGGGCAGTTGATGGCTTGGGGCAGGCATTGGTGCCCCTAGAAATCAGCTAGCACGGGAAGGCTCAGGCAAGCCTGAGGGGCCTAAGGACTAGAAGTCAGAGTCAGTAGATGCAGTTATCACCGATAATACAGCTGAAGAGTGTGAAAGCTCTCTGTCCTCCGTCACCTTCTGCATTCTTTCTCTATTTAGTGTGTGGTCAGGGTAGATATAGGTATACATGAAACTAGAGAGAGACTCATAGCACCCAGTGTCTATCTCTTCTCATTAACACAGGGCAGAAAGCCAGATCTTCTGGTGGAGATGTAAAAATCCTCTGAAATTCTATGGGGCTCCATCTCCTGATGATTAATGCCAGTTCTAAAATAGGAAGACTTACTTCCCAAACCAACAGATGTTTGGGCTGTCATCATTATGCCTGTTCTAAACTCATTTGTGATTTCACTGTGAAGTCCTGTCTATATGATTTATTAGGAATCACTTATTTAAGATCACTCGGAAAATCTTACTCGTCATGAGGTGTCTGTCTATCCATCTCAGTGACTTGTCTTTTACAGCTGTTCAAAGGGGTATCTTAAAGGAACATTTAGTCAACTTTCCACCTCATTGACCTAAAAGGTTCTGAAAATCCTCCATATGTTTTAGGTGGCCTTTATCAGGTTTCATGGTTTCATGAAGGATGAACTAATGTTTTCCATCTTGTGTGCAATGCATTCTCTAACTAGTTAAAAGACCTTGGACAAGCCACTTAGCTCTGTAGGCCTCAGCTTCCTCATCTATAAAATGTAAATGATCATTAGACTACATTAGCTCCATGGATCCTTTAAGTCCCAAGGATCTAGTTAAATACTGTTAGCTCTCTTGACCGAACTTGCTAGTAAGAAATGGCTGCAGAGACTGAAATTCTCTGTTTTAGAACCATTAGATCAGAGCTAACTGTTTTATATATTGTTTGGGTTACATTTTGCTAACACATAGTGACCTTGGCCACATTAAAGTTTGCCTTCTTTTTTTCTATCCATCATCACCATCAGCTGACTATTTTATCTCCAGGAATACATATGGAGTTTATCTTTTCTCTCCATGCCCGATAAAACTCTTAGGTGGTAATGATTGCAATTATTAAGTAAAGTAACTTTTCACATCTCTTCACTCAGAAAATTATCCCAACGTTTTTCGCTGCCTTTATTCAAATGTATAAGAATTCACTTCTTTGAAGGTGATGAGTACTTTCAAAGCCCCTTTCAGACATCTATTGCCTTATCTGACTCCTCACAGCTATCCCATTTTTATAAAGAAATTTGTTACACAGGTTTCCTACTTGCATGTAATAGCTTTTTTCCTAATAAACATTGGCATGAAATTTCACCAAATTGTTTCTGATAGTTAAATCTTTTTTCATTCATTGTATTCCTACCCAAATGCTTGCTTGTCTGGGCAAAGAAATCTGGTAGGTGAATGAAGCGTGAATCTGACTTCCAGAAGTCACTGGAACACCTTCAGCAATCATCTCTCCAACTCACCCCCAAACACTGATCTTGTTCCCAGTGACTAGAAGATTCTGCTCTCACAGAGGCTTCCTGGTTTGAGGTGCAGAACCTTTGATTATGGATTCCTGATCTCTGAAAGCCCCCCTGAGTCACTCCTGAGCTCATAGCTTCTGATTTACCCATTTCAGGTCCCACTCGATTATTATTTTTCCTGGTTTCCTCTTGGGAGCTTTTTTTTTTCCCCTTCTTCAAAGCTTCCCTTTCCCCAAAATGGCCACCTTGACTGAATGAATCAGCTGCAGTGTTTGTGATCTGGTGCCAGGTTTCTAGGCGGCAGCTTCCTGGGCTTCGGTCAGGCTGTCAAAGAACCCTCCGGTCTTCCTGCCGGCTATTTGCGAGGTTCCTTTTTCTTCCTAGGCCATGCCTGCATCTTATCAGAGTGGCCCTTTCTCAAACAGTGGAACTGGGTGATTGATGTGTTTTGTTGTGTTTTCTTTTGGAACCCTCCTTACCTGCCCAGACTTGAATTAATTGGGGTTTGCTCACTGGTGCAGAGTGATTCGCCCACCAGGTAGCCCTTCCAGTACAGTGCTGCTCACCCCTTAGAAAAGCCACAGCTAAAGGCTGCTTAGCAAGTCTCTGTGTTCATAGGGATTCCCACTAAGAGCCAGGGATGGGGTCTGGGGTCAGCCGGGACTGCCTCTCACACAACACTCTTGACAAGATACTGTTAAATTCTGGGCCTGTAAAATAAGAAAGATATGGCCTACTTCATAGAAATGTTGGGACAATTAATTGAAATAATGCATGGAAAATGCTTGGTACCTGGTATACCCAGTGAGAGTAGTTATTGATTATCTCACTCACAGAGTGGTTACTGAATATCTCACTGATGATCCCAGTGCTTGGGATAGGAAAGTACTCATCCTTCCCCAGATGATGGATGAAGACACTGGCTCAGAGAGGTCACCAGGCTCCCCTGGGCCACACAGCATGTGCCTGAACCACAGCAGGGCCAGGGCCTGAATCTAGGTCCCCTGCCTCCTAGATTCACTCTGTGTCGGCTTCTCCAGAAAGCCTCTCAGAGCCAAGACCTGTGTCCTTGTGACCTGTGTCACAAGGGGTCCCAAAGTGTGGTTCCCAGACCTGCAACCTCAGCATCACCTGGGAACTTGTCAAGACATGTCAATTTTGGGGTCCCAGACCTAATGAGTCAAAAACTCTGGGGGTGGGCCCAGCAATCTGCATCAGCAAAATCTGCAAGAGACTCTTGATACTTGCTCAAGTCTGAGAATAGCACTGTTCTGCGAAATAACTTGTTTCTGAGATGTGTGGGCCACAAATCATGATGAGAACCCCAATGTGAGTTAACGTTTCCAGCCCCGTGACATCATTCTCGCTGGCAGTTTGTGATGAATACCTACTGACAAACTTTAACCGTCACAGTGATTCTTACCCCTGGACACACAGAATCATCTGTGGCATTTTTTAAATAACACAGAGGCCCACCCCAGACCCAGTTAGAGTTCCGTTGTAAAGACAGTTTGGAAGCTTGGACTGAGGACTGCAGAGCTGCCCTGGAGCTGCCATGGAGAAACTCCATGAAACTCTGCTAGGCTGGGAATATTTTAAACGCATTGAAGGTTTGTGTACTTTATAACCCACTTTAAGTAAATTGATTTCTTTCCTTCCTGTGAACTTTGGATCCTCTGCCTGGCCAAACCCTCCACCTCATGCCCACTTATTTGCACAGCTGCTAGCATTCATTGAGATATTTGCTTAATATATCTCTGTTTTGCTGCCCCTGTCCACACCCTGGGTTATCCTGCTTGATCTAAAAAGGTAATGACAAGTTGTGATAAACATTAAACATTGACTCACTATAGTTCTTATTTCTCTTGCAATGATTTAGAAAGGAAAATAGCCTCAAGAGTTTGTTGGAGTATTAAGGATTCTGTGTTCACTCCCTGGCCCACCAGGGTTGCAAACAGACACAGAGTGCTGGTTGCCAAAGAAAGGGGCAGTGCCAGCTTTTCTCACCCTTGGGATGGATTTGACTTGGGCCTGAGGCCACAGTAACACTTTCTGCGCCATCCCCTATGAATTGAATCAGCAGCTTTCAAAAAGAGGGTCACACCAACTTGCCCACCTGACTCAGGATGAGGAAGCTGAGATCTTAGGGCTGCCTCACTCACCCTGTCACCAGCCAGATGGATAGCATGAGAGAAGTGGGGACCAGCAGGCTTGCCCCGGAACAGAGGAAGACCTTACGCCTTTCAGGGATCCATTGCGAAGTGACCCCACCCTGTATGAAAACATGGCCCTGTGGATTCCAGTCATTAAGACTCCTCGGAAAGAAGCACGAAAGGGCTAGAGAAAGCAGGTACTTCCTCGCCTGGCACTGCCCAAGAGGACAGAGTTGTAGATGGGCACTGTACAGAGAGGAGTCTCCCTTTATATGAGCAGAGACAGGTTTATGGGGCTTGAAGTCCCATATATTTGGGAGATATAGTTTAAGAAAAAGAGCACAATGTTGCAAATATAACACTAGATAAGGAAGTACAAATGGGGCCTTCCAAATAGAAGCCTAAGTTGAAATTTCATTTGCTGCAATATAAATTCACATCAACCTAGGCTCTTTTTTTTTCAAGTGCTCTAGGTTTTATTTTTAAAACCGTCCATCAACCCCAGGTGAATATCTTTCCCAAAACTAGATGACTTTCGCTCATGATCATTAACTTTGTGAAATATGTTCTCTGATTTTTAAAAGACTTTGTAAACGGGAATTTTGTTCATAGAAGAGAGAATCTCACATTACAAACACAAAGACCAACTTTCCATTTTTTTTTTTGGTTAAGTAGTATGGTCACATGGGCCGTTGTTCAAAAAGGGTAGATAGCAATGTCTGAGTAACATTTCTAACTTTTTAAAGCAAAATGCATTTTTCTATTAAGAATGTAGCCATTGCTTAATACAGAGTTTTTAAAAACAAAAATATAGCAAGAATCACATTTAATATTATTATCCAAAGTCGAAACTTAACATCTTTTTCAAACACCTTCTAAACAGGAGTAAATAAAGGAGAGCAGTTCTTGTGTTTACCTGCCTTTCACCTTACTAACACCTAATCCTCTCTAATCTTTCAAACAGTGGGTGAGAAATGGGCTTCCATAAAGAAAGGCGGGGAGAACTGGAGCATGGTAGCATTTTGTTGGGATATTATAAGCCTTTGAAATTTATGAAGGCCTCAGGACACACCCAGTGATCTGGAGTCTAGATCAAAGATGGTAAGTAGTGGTTTTGGTTCAAGTAACAATTTCATTCTATGGGGGCTTGTGAGATGACATCAGGCTCCCTGGGGGGAAATCTGTGATCCATTCGTCATGTCTGTCACAGTCACAGAGGACGGAGGACCAGTTTGAGTGCCACACACTTGCCATAGTGATCTAGGGGTGACCTGAATTGGGATGGCAGTTTGCCTAAAAAAGCCATCTAGAGTCAGTGCTCCAAAAATTTGAATCAACTGAACGAATAAATTAAACAAACACAAGTGCATGACTATGCAATCCTCATTGTGTACAGGCTTTGGAAGACCAGTCTGATAGTCCCCCACCTGCCCACCTCTGGGCACTGTGTATCAGCTCAGAGAGAAGACTGTAGGGAGCCCCTGGGTCCTGCATTGCCAGTGCATATGTTGCTGTGGTGGGTTTTATATGACCAGAGAGGAGCAGGGAAAACTGATGCAAATCAGAGACTTGCCAGAGTCGGTGATGAGCCACAGGAAATGCTTTTGTCTAAAAATATGCCATTTCTGAAAGGAAAACAGTCATTAGAGGGTGTGAGAAGCCCCCGTGGTGAGAAAAGCAAAACAGTAAGACGTACTGGGAGGCCAGTGGAACAACAGTGAAGGCCTTACCCACCCACTTCCTGTGCGATTAGCAAACTCTAAGAGGATGAAAGGCAAACAGAAATGTCTGGGGACAGCATCAAAGACGCAGCCGGTAGAAGAAACTGTTCCAGTTAATATTTGTCTTGCGTCAGCTGGTTCAGCTATAGATTTGGAGGAGGGAGTTTCCTGCGTACTTACTGTATGCCAGGCACAGTAGGGGGCTTTGCATACTTTATCTCTTGAGATCCTTTAAACAACACTGAGAAAGGGGAGCTGTGAGTCTCAAAGGTCAAGTGACTTGTCCAAAGACACAGAGCTGCTAAGGGACAGACAGGGCTTCACCTCAGGTTCCCTGACCCCAAATCTCTTGCTCGTTCCAAGGTGCAGGATCCTTCCCATGACACCAAAGGTCCTGACCATCCCTGACCTATGCAAGACCAGTGTCCCTTGTCCTGGTGGGATACACTCATTCTGCATTCTTTCTCATATCTTGCCTTGAAGCAAATCTGGTTAAAAGGAAACCGACTGTCTTTCTTATTAATAACTCATTATCAGCTAAAACACATAGCAGCCACGCCAGGCCCATCTGCTCTCCCAGGAATGGAGCCATCTTGGAGTGGAAAGAAGGCTTCTAAGCCCCGGGGCCACAGTCGTACAACAGTCATGAAACCCCTCCCTCTCTGTCGAGAGTTCCAGGACCCGGCCAGGGGAGTACGGGGACCTTCGGTGGAGGAGGAGAGGACAGGCCTCCAGGGGCCTCTGGCCATTAAGGACACATCCTCCATGCCGGCAGTGCCTTGCACACTCTGCTCATTCCACCCTCCTCCACCCTTGATGTGGGTCATTTGTCACCGTCTGGAGATTAGAAAACACAGTCTCCCTTATTGAACCTACGTCTAACAGGTTTTGACTCTCACAAGTCAGCATTTGGCATTTGGGAATGCAAAGAGCTGTATCTCCTCCATGTAGACATGAAGGGTCACTGTGAGGGGGATAACTTCTTAGTCCCCTCCACCCATGCTAAACATTCCCCAGGCCTGAACTCCCCCACCAGTATAGAGTCTCGTCCCCTGTTGGACACCGTCTCTCCTACGGTGTTTCCCGGCCATCCCAACACGGTTGAGGAGACAGCTTCCAGGCCCCCGTGGACTCAGGGTCTCAGTCCAGCAGGCAAGAAGAGAGGTGTCCATGTTGGATTGCCCTTGCTGAGGAAACTAATGATTTCTTAAATGCCACTTCCAACGGCCCCTTCTTACCCTTCTTAGTCCTCCTCTTCATTGGTCTGTGGACTTCTCTCTCTCCCTCACCCCCAACATATCCTCCTGCCACACAGTCCACCTGACCCTCCCTCCTCCATGCCTTTCACACCCATCCCTCCCCTACACCCTGGTTGAAGCTGTGCTTTTTACACCCTCACCACGTCTTTCCCAAGCTCCTACTCTGGACCCTTAGCTGGTTGCCCTCTCCCAGCCATGCTCCCCCCTGCAATCCTAGCATCTTTCTAAGAGACAAATTTAATTCATTCTCTTCCCTGCCTAAACCCATCAATAGCTCCTGATGGCCTCTGAAGGAAATGTAAATTTTTTTAAAGATTTATTTATTTACGCATACAAGAACTGGGGTACAGGCCAGAGGTGTGGCACAGGGGTGAGAGGATTCACCAGCAACAGAGCGGGGAACAGAACGAGCAGATCGACTGAAATACACTGCTGAGGGGAGCAGCAAGCAAGACAAGAGAAGTCTGCTGCGCCATGTAGGCCACCTCTCTGACTGGCTGGGGATCGAAACTCGTGCTGCTGTGGCCGTGGATAGCTTCATAGTGCTGCGTCTTAACCCCTTGTGCCACGAGGAAGGCCCAAGAAAATGTAGATTTAACCTGACTACTACGGCCCTCCACCACCTGCCCTCTGCCTTCCCACTGACCATTTCCACTGACCTGTGGCTTTCTGAATATGTCCTCCTCCCCTTTGCCTAACAAACTCCTGTTCATCCTTCAAGACCCAACTTCTGTATCTTCTCTACATCACACCTTTCCTGGTCATACTTCACACTCACCACCACAGTGACATTTCCAGGACTACACTGTAAGTGCTGATTCACAGGTCTGTGTCCACCAGTAAACTACTGAACTGTGAGAGGTGGTTTCCGTACTCACCATGAGCAATGAATGGATTTACAACAAAGGGAGACATCGAAGGACCACATGAGCCAAGTTATGCCATTTGGTGCCCATAGAAGCAGCAGACTTGCACGGTGCTCAGACTCGAGCAGGGTTAGCCATGCAGGACATTGTATTAACAATAGATAACGGTCCAAGCCTTTTCCCATGTGCAAGAAACTATGCAAAGCTCTTTATCTGCATTATGTCATTTAAAAGGACTGAATAAATTAATTTATATAAAGTGATTAGCACAGAGCTTGACACAGGGTGAGCACTGAATAACTGTCAGCAATAAAGTGACAGCTCCTGTAGGGACATTGTCTTATGCTGGGCGGTGTGCCAAGCCTTTCCCTTGCACTATCTCATTTCTCACAACCCAGCGAAGGGGGTCTTCCTGTTTATCCCTGTTTCACAGATGAAGATACTGAGTCTCAGCTGGGCTAGATGATCTACTCAAGGCATTCAGCGCACAAAAGATGAAATTAGGCTTCTAATCCAAATCCATCTGCTCTACTGCCCAGGTTCTCCACATCTCTGGTACAGCAGAGTGCCAGATAGTCCCCAGAGCACATCTGGAAAGAAAGCAGGCCGGGTTCTTTCAGGGCAGAGCCTAATGAGATATCCAGGGGAAACACGCGGTCCTGGGAGGCTTCCTTTTCTGTCTCACTTAGTCTAATACCACATTTTACTTGCCATCCTCCAAGGGACACAATTCACAGGATGCAGTGTAGACTGTTTCCTCTTGATTTCTTCTATGTGCCAAATAGACCTTCCTTCTGGGCTAGCAGCATAGTGTAAGCAGGAGTCAGTCCCAGCCTTGGGGCAGTGGGTGAGCTGGTGCCTAAACAGATATAATGATTCACACAGACCTGAGTCACAGAGGCCAGTCCCTGCTCTGCTACCTACCAAATGAGGTAGAAGGAGCACAGGGTTTCCAACCAGACCCTCAAACACCTTGATACTGCCAGGTGCCAGATCTATGTAGCCTCTCTGAACCTCAGTTTCCTCATCTACGAGACAAGGCTGAGACTTATAGGCTGTGTTCAGAATCAAACGAAATGTTGTGTGTTCCCATGCTTGGAAGACTATCAAATGTTCTACAGTTGCTGCCTATTAACTCAGAGAAACTTTCGTTGACCTTGATCTCCATCACCTTTCCATTTCTGATGAATGGCACGTGCTCAATGTTCTTCCTGCACCCCAACAACAATCAGGCTCATTCTAAGTCAGTCCCCACTAATCAAGAGTTCTTGCCTCCGAATGGTTGGGCCTGCATCACAGTGGCTTTACCCTGAGTTCCCATGGAGCATTTGCTGAACTCTAAGAGGGATCTCTACCCCTCCAACACATTCATGTTTTCCTAGTAAGGATATTTACATTTAACTGTAGTCCACAGGTATTGGGTATTAAAGCCAGTAGGTTGTGGAGTTTCTTCCACAGAGGAAGGACTCTGTCATTTCCTTTTTAAACAAAATCTGCCTTGATTTGGTCTGCACAGTATATTTGGATAGGATAATGTTCCTCTGAGGCACATACTCTGTTACTGAGTCATGGGGTCTACTTAACACGCATAGATCAAATAATGACATCAGGTATTGAAGAAATCAGCTTTGTTTGAAAATTGGCAAGGAGACAGAAATTAAACTCAAATTCACCTCCCCACTTAAGAAAAGGAATCAGGTCATATAGCTTTGGGGACAAGGGTTGAAAACAAAGAAGTTAAATTTTACAGATTGAAAGCAGGTTCATGGAAGGAAATGTGGACTTGGCTGAAGTTCAGTGACTAGTCGCGGGGAAGTTCATACATGTCAAAGTATCAAGTAGCTTTCCTTCAGGTGACTGAAGTTTTCCATTTCTTTTGGTGGCCCCTCGCCTCTGGGTTGTCCCTTCTCCTCTGCATTCTCAGTCTCTGCCTGGCCTGTGAGCCTAGCTCAGGGGTATTTTTTGCTTCTACTCGCTCAGGCTGGGTCAGATAAAATACATCTGTGAATACAAACCTCCACGAGAAAGTTTGATAAGTTTAGGGTCTGCGACCAATGTAACGATTTAGTCTTGGTTTCAGCTCCGTGAGCCCTGTTAGAGCTAAAAAGAAGTGAACGGACACGAGTAGGAGCTGGGCTCCAGCTTCCCAGAAAGCTTACTTGGCAGTCACCCACAACAAACTGGGCTTTTGGGGACTGAACTGGAAAGGGCTGAGAGAGGGGAGATATGGGTGGGCTCCCAGCCTCTACAGAGCTTTTGAAATCTCTTAATTTGGAGGGAAGTTATTTGCCATGTCCTCTAACAGGCGCAAAACGGCACACAGAGGAAAATAAAAGGTTTGCGAATCGTTGATAGGATTCTCCCTGCAAGTTTGCAGAAGACTTGCCTCCACTCACTCTGACAGCTGCTCCTGAAGGCTCAGCAGAGGTGAGAGACGGCTGAAGTAAGTTAGAAAAAGCCTGTGTTTTCTCTCCAGAGGAGCCAGGCCTCAAACAATTGAGTTTCACCATTTCACCTTCCCTTGACCTCTGAGGATTGGCCTGATTCATGGGGAAATTTTGAGCCACATTCCAGTAGTCTACAAATCCCTCCGTGACTTGATCCAACTACCTTTCCAGTTTCCAACCACCTTATCTGCCTTTCCCTCTCACCTGCTTCAGTCAGAGGGACCTGCACCCGCACCACCCCAGCCCACCTGCTCAGGTTCAGCCTTTTTGCTCCTGACCCCCAAAGGCCCACCTCCTCCCCACAGTTCAGTGTACCCAAGCCTGGCCCATCCTAAAGCCATAATTTTTTGCTAATACCCATCACCACCTGCCTTGCCACCAAGCTAGAAGTAAGTAGGGAGCTCCAAGAATTAATGATAATAATAGTAGAAATAATAATAATAACATAATATCAGCTTGCATTTCTTGGGTTGAGTGCCAGGTATTTTATACTCTCCCTTCTATTTTCTCCTCTAGTAACTCAGTATTACTGTGATTTATCCCCATCCCACTAATGAGAAAACTGGGACTTAATGAGATTATGCAAATTGCCCAGGGTCACATAGTCGGTGAGTGTAGGAGCAAAGAATTGAACTTGGGGTCTTGCTCTAAGCCCATGGGAGTGCTGCCTCCCAAGGTCATGGCTTTTATGGCATGGGCCACCTACCACCTTGCACCACTAAAATCACTGTGCACTTATTTTGTCATCTTTACGGGACTATGGTTCAGTAGTTAAAGATCATCTTTTATATCATCAGTAGACTGAGCTCTCAGGAATGAATGAGTGAATGAATGAATGAATGAAAAAACAGGCATCAAACTAGAGAATTAAGGCAACTTTTATAAGCATTAAAAGGGTGTATGTCAATAAAGATTCATTAAGACCAGTCACATCTGATGGGCTTTGAACCCAGAGTGGAAACTAGACCTCATTGGTTCTCAAGTGTTCAAGAAATTCCCACTTTCCCACCTGTAAGACCCAGTTGTCTATTGAGCACTGATTTTCAGTGTCCTAGCAATTTCTCTGCTTTTATTTCTTGGCAATGTGATTTATGCATGAGGCACACACATTAAGATGCAATGTAGTTATTCCAACTGTCATAACTACTAAATTGAATTGAATAGCAATACACTGATAGCTCAGCCTCTACAGAAAAAAAATTAGCCCGAAAATAATCAATTCACTGGTACTTTAGAGACATTGCTCAAACAAATGCACAAATAGTAGGAAAGGTGGATGTCTTGACTGTCGTTTATTAATATGTGGAGTTTTGGTGTTCTGCACCCAGATGAAGGCCACTGAAATGTGAAGCTAATTTGTCCAAACAGAATTTCTAATAAATACCTTTGATTGTTCCTTTGTCTTGATCCTTTACTAAAGACAGGCAATTAGCAACGTTTGCAATATTACAAGCAAATGAAATTGGGTCTCTGCCCAGCCCGCCTACAAAGGACTTCTACAGCAATAAAAATAATCAATTGAATTCTTCATTTTCTGCTGGGTTCATGTGATTTCCTTAATAATGTCAGTGCAGATTGTAATTTGCAGGAAAATAATAAACACCACTTACATGAGGCGTGAAATTTCAGACCACAGGATGTCACCTTTTCTTACAGAATTGTTTTATTACAAGAATAGGCAGCTTGGACAACACGAATAGACCTTATGTCTGGTGCCTGATTTATCTTTCATAGAATAACTATATTTTGTATCCCAAGCATAGCCTGTGCATTTCTCCTTCTGTACCTTTGTTCTCCAGCAGCTAGAGATCAGAAGACTGACATCAAGCCATTCACTAGCTGAGTGACCTGGGGCAAGTCATTTCACTTCCTCAGGTTTCTGTTTGCTTCTCTGTGAAAGGAGGCACACAAATATGAAAATGCCTGGAACCTGAGTTTGCCAGTCTCTTAGGACAGGCCTGGCCCACAATAGGCACATAGGATATGTAGCTTGAGCAAGTGAACTAATGAGTGTCTTTCACAGTATTTGGCATGTGGTCAGCACAAATTAATTGTGGCTTAACAATTAATTCTGCCCCCCACCCAAAACATACACCTTTTCCTCTTGGCCCAGCAAAATTTTAACCATTCTTCAAAGCTAGCATCAAATTCTGCTTCTCTCAGAAACCTTCAGCAGTTAAAAGTGATCTGACTCCCCTGAACTCCAAGACATTGTAGTCCATTTGTTGCCCCTTAGAACTTAAACTTGTCTTATAATCTTATTTAGCTATTTACAAGAAATTTCATAGTTCAGCTTTTAATTCCTAGTGATCACCTTAGTTCCTAGTAAAGTCACAACACATAGTAGCTGCTCCACAATTATCCACAGATGGACAGGGCAAAGCCTAATCCCCATGGAGAGAGGCAAATGCTAAAGAAGTTTCTAGATCCTGCCTCTGCCCCCGAGAGATGGCAGCAACCATCCTTACTGCTTTCAGTGAAACACATTGTGTTTCTAAAGACTTCTCTTCCATAGAAAGTTTGCTCCACTTTGCAAAAACCCTTCCCATTTGTTGGCAACTGACAGCCCTATGCCTTGTGCTAGAAGGGTAATTATACAACTTCCGCGGGGACAATGTGGCAGTATTGGTCCAATTTTGAACTGCTTACACAATTCTTTTGAATTAAAAACATAGACATATCCCTTGAGTTGGTCATTACACTTCTAAATGGTTACCTTACAGATTGAGCTGCATGTGTATAGAAAAACATTAAAATTATGCACTCTTGGGTGAAAAAAGACTAGATACAGTTTAGGGTCTAGTAACAGGGAGGCAGATAAATAAACCACAAGACATCTACATAGAACACTATGCAGTCTTTAAAAGGAATAAAGTAGACCTGCCTATACTAAGGCAGAATATTATCTAAGATGTGTTAAGTATAAAATAAAATGCCATCCGGTATTTGGCCTAATCTAACTTAGGTAAAAAGAGGGTTTGTGCCCATGTGTGCATATCTGTGCATAAAGTGTGTCTGGAACAATAGCATGAATGATGAGGCCAGGGGAACAGCAGATATATATTTGGCTGTGTTCTGATTCCCATTTTTACAGGCTGAATTCTTTGGTGAGTGTATGCGTTATCTTTCTCTTCGATTCCTTTTTTAAGGAATTCTACTTATTTTTAATAAGGTAATTCATTTGCATACAAAATTACAAAACAGTGTATGTTACAAATCAGCCCTCCCAGTTTCCACCCCTAGGAAGCTAGTGGAAGCCTCCACTTCTGTTCCCTTTGAGAGGTTGTCCATGTACTGCAGGTACTCTCTTAAAAAATAATCATAACAGGGCCTCCCCTGGTGGCGCAGCGGTTGAGCGCTGGGTTGTGAAGCTGCCCGCAGCCTCTGCAGCGCCGGTTTGATCCCCACCACCGGGAGAGGGTCCTACATGGCGCGCAGACCTCTCCTGCCGCCCGCTGCTCCCCTCAGCAGTGTCCTTCGGTCCTTCTGCCTGCTCTGCTCCCCGTTCTGGCTTTGGTGAATTCTCTCACCCTCCCGCGCTTCTGACTGTACCCAGTGCTTGTACAAATAAATAAATAAATCTTTAAAAAAAAATCATAACAGTGAACTGGGGAAAGCCTTCACCTACCTCCCCTTCCCTCTCCAGCTGCTGCTCTCCCTGTCCTCTCCACACGGTCCAGTCAGCTTCTGCCCAGGGCTGGCTAGCAATGGAGTCATGGGACACACTTTAGAGTCAGCGGACTTGCGTGGTCAGTAAATGATCTAACTTCTCTGGGTCTCATCACTTCATCTATAAAATGGGCACAACTGCTACCTGCCTGTGAGACTGGAAGCGTAAGGAACAGTTCGTGAGGGGCAGGCGGGTCACCTAGCAGGTGCGTGCAGCTGCTCAGCCCCCAGAGCTGGGCACACTGCCTCCTCTGCTGGGCCCATCCACCTGGGCAGGGTTCCTGGAGGCAACAGGAGACCACAAACCCCTGGATGCTCCCTTGCCTCCTCTGGTAAATACTTCTCATGTTTATGAAGTGACAGTCTATCATAAACATGGTAGCAAGCAGAGAAACCTTGCTCAACACCAGTCCCTCACCCTGGTTTGGGGATTTTTGAAAGGGTTCAGGATTAAAGCTAGGAAACCTATTCCTGGGACCTGCCATGAACTGGGCTTTCTCTAGCAATTTCCTTCTTGTGCCAAACCTTACACCAGTTGAGTGGGTGATTTCTCAGACCCTGGCCAGCCCTACAACCTCACATTGGGGGTGTATTAGGGGAGCCCATCACCCAGTGAGAGGGTAACTGGGTGAGTGTCTAGGCAGTATGATTTCCAACCTAAACTATGATCTCCCTACTTACAAAATGATAGGACAAGCACTTACTAAATTCTTTAAAGCTAATCAACTAAATTCTTCAAAAAGGGAGTATTTTAAATAAAGATCATAAAAATGATCTGTAATTCATTTTTATCATCACCAAAATGAAATGCAAACCATATGGACTGTGTAGAGTTCAGATATGACACTCCCTCTTTCAAGGTTACTAAAGATTAAGGGGTAATCGTTGGTAACCATCATTTTACAGCCAGTAAAGTGGCAGCTGAGGAGAGTTAATCTAAGACTCCTTCCAACTTCAGGCAACTCTGATCTAATAGTTGGCAAGTAATCAATTCTCACACACATCCCCACCCACTAGAGACATGGGGGGTAAGCGGGGGTCCAAAGGGAGCCTGTTGTCAGAAAAGAAGGGAATAACCTGTGTCCCTGCCTGGCGTCTCTCATGACTTATCACCATCGTTTAGCATTCTGATTCCATTCTCCCAAATAAACCACACACACGAAATAGAAGGATGGTTCTCCATCTATTTTTTAAGTAAATTTGGGGCGTTAAAGAGTGCAGCTGCCTCCAATAATGCCATGCTCATTGAGGAAAAAGATCTCTTAGCAAGTTGTCCTAAATCAATTTTTTTAATGAGTCTCTTTTTTTCCTACTTAGTATTGGTAATTTAATAGCTCTGTGAAAAGTGCTATTAAGGCGAGAAAACTAAGTATTTTCTAATTTATTCTCTGAGAGATTTATCTGTTAATCAACTATCTTAATTCCCTCCATACTTAAAAAGGGCATTTTAAAGTGACATTCCCAGCCATTCCAGATGACTCCTTAAGTTTTTTTTTTTTTAATAGTTTTTTTTTTTTTATAGAGGCATGTTTTTTTATTTATTTATTTATTTGATTTGATTTGTTTTTGTTTTGTTTATACATGCACTGGGTACAGTCAAAAGCGCGGGAGGGTGAGAGAATTCACCAGAGCCAGAGCGGGGAGCAGAGCAGGCAGAAGGACCGAAGTACACTGCTGAGGGGAGCAGCGGGCGGCAGGAGAGGTCTGCGTGCCATGTGGGACCCTCCTCCGGTGGCCGGGGAGCAGCCGGGGATCGAACCGGCGCCGCAGAGGCCGCGGGCAGCTTCGCAACCCAACGCTCAACCGCTGCGCCACCAGGGAGGCTCGACTCCTTAAGTTTTATTGTCTGTTTTCAAATTTATGTCCTAGGTGAGCTCTCTTCTTGAGGACTGAGCTGTTTGAGAATGTTTCTGTGGAAATTTTGAGTGACTCTATCACTGGTACTCAGTCTACTCAAGAGATCAGGCCACTAAAAGCCCAGAGGGTCTACACTCCAGTCCTGTCTTTGGTCTGTCCTTCTCGGGCATGGGCAGTTAAACACGCAGGCCTCTAGCTCTGTCGATGGTATTTCAATTCCTCTTCCCCATGGGCTCTGAGAACTCTTTTTTGTTTTTTGTTGATTATCCCCTGCACACCAGCCACCCTCTGAGCACCACCACACAGGAAAGTGCCTGAACCTTGCTGCCCGCCCTCAAAGGGGCCTCATGATAGGGGGTGGGGAGAAGGGACAGGCACATTTCACTAACTGCAAAATGTAGATGCCTTTTCATGCCAGCAAAATGTTGGAGGAGCCATTCATTTAATTTCAGCAACCAATGTTTATACAGCATTTTTAATAAATAGCCAGGCATGGTGCTAATCAGACTGTTCCCCATATTCACTCATTTAGTCCTCATAACAACCAAGATAGATACTATTATCATCCCTTTGTGCTGATGAGGAAATTGATGCACAGGGTGGGTAAATATCTTGCCCAAAGTCACTTAGTCAGTGTGAGGGCCAATTTCTGAGCCCAAGAACTCTGACTTCCATGGTCATGCACCTACCATTTGGCTACCCTGCCTCTCAAAACACTTGTCCTCTAAATCCAAATATCCCAAACTAAAATCAGTCACAGCCGTGACTCCTCAAGATGAGATTGTGTGTCTTGTGCACCCCGGGAGCTCACCATGTCTGGTGAGCTGGGTGAACATACGAGACGAACACAGTCAGAGGGAGGTGGCAGAGGACGGCCCCTACCACACGCAGTCAGAGGGAGGAAGCAAAGCAATCAGAGGGCACCCCCACTTAAGAAGCCTGTGAGCAAAATTCATGACCTGAGGCAGACTGAACCCTGGCCCACGAGAGCCAAAGGACAGTTTTGCTTTTTGTATGTTTGTTTTATTTGCCAGCTAGAAGTTTGGGGGATCATCTAGTGAAATCTCTTCCTAGATGCGTTTAGCTGGAAAGAATTCAATGGGAGGTGCTTGGCAGCAAACAATGAGTGAGCAAGCATGAGAGAGGGAAATAATAACAAAAGAGGGTGGGGGTCGCCAGGCCACTTGTGAGCTTGTGGCTACTGTGGGTGTGGAGTGGCAGGGGGCGCCTCTCTTCTCCATGTGACCTCATCACACGTGCATCTCGCTGCACCATGTACGTCACTAGCTGGATATCCACCTGGCCCCTAAATTTTATGAAATCCCTTTCTCTGATGATCAGCTGAGAAAACATTGGCTGAACCCCATCTTTTATGAGTGATTAAGAGATTTTCAAGAGTAGTCCTGACCGCACGCATATGCTCATGAACCTCATGAACCAGGCTCTGAGACAGAGGCCAGCCCCCCTGCTGTGCTGCTTAGGGCCTGAGTCAGCTTAAGTAGGTCAGTGACTTAATTCCCCTCCTGTGTAACAGGGCAAAGGGTACCACCTGGACACCTAGACATGGTGTCTCTGCTTCACAGCACTGTATTGAAAAGAATGAGCACACAACACTTAGCCAAGTGCCTGAGACATAGTAAATGAACAAGAAACTTCTGCAGATGAGTAGTTTTTACTTTTAGTGGTGGTAATCGCATCACTTTTATTGGACACTTAAAACTCTTTAATAGAGGCATGTTTTTTTTATTTGTTTGTTTGTTTGTTTTTGCTCATACATGCACTGGGTACAGTCAGAAGCGCGGAGGGTGAGAGAATTCACCAGAGCCAGAGCGGGGAGCAGAGCAGGCAGAAAGACCGAAGTACACTGCTGAGGGGAGCAGCGGGCGGCAGGAGAGGTCTGCGCGCCATGTGGGACCCTCCTCCGGTGGCCGGGGGGCAACCGGGGATCGAACCGGCGCCACAGAGGCCGCGGGCAGCTTCGCAACCCAGCGCTCAACCGCTGCACCACGGGGGAGGCCCTGGACACTTAAAACTCTTTAAAGTGAAAAAACTGTGTAGTCAATCTGGGCATTTCATCAGTTGTTGAAGGAAAAGACAGTTCCTTAATAAATAGCTTCTAGATAATTTGTCACTTAAAACTACATTTTTGGATATCTGGTATTATTTGCTACCTGAAGACTCTTGCTCTAGAACTGTGTGGCCCAAACTGGTGACTAATTATAGCATTTCCAGAGCACCTACGATCCTTCAGAAGCAGCTTTCTCTTCTCGAGAGTTGGGACTGAAATAAATGGGCAATTAGCAGTTTTAACAAGATTTTCTTTCCCCCACCACACCCCGAATACCTAACACATTAAGTTGATCACAACAGTTATTTTAAGGAAATTCAGCTGAGGTATTTGAGAGCTTTGAGGTAATCTTGTGTCCGCCATAGATTCATCATGAAATCCTGTCCCCAGGAGCTTCGTGGGACTATGGTAGGGAAGCTGGGGGCCAGGAGAGCCAGGCTCTGCACCCCAGGGGCCCTGTGACCTAGAACAGGGCACTCTGCAACTCTGGCCTCTGCTTCCTTGTTGGGAAAGTGAGGAAGTAGACTTTCCGGATCCCTAGGGCTCCTTCCAACTCAGGAAGCAGAAGGCCCTCAGAGACCAGTGCCGGTATAAGGGTTGGTCCCTGAATTACACGTGGCCACCCCCTTCCTTGCCTCCATTTCCTGAGCTGTGTCATTGAGCCAATAGCTCTTCATCACATCCCTATTAGGTGCCAGGCACTATGCCAGGTGTCTGGAAAAGTCATCCCATGGCCGTCCTACCTAGGCAAACTGAAGGAATGTCTGCACTTGCAGGGTCAGCTTCCTTGCAAAGAAAACACTTAGTCCCAAGTCCCGAGAACCTCGTCTCTACTGAGAGCTGCCTCTCTACTTGCCCCAGCCTCTAGAATGCGTCAGAGTGGGCTCTTCAGTACAAAGGCACCACTTATTGGAGTGGAAGAAGTTCCAGGACAGAAGAAACCTAGTATCTCACCATCCCGTCTCATAGTAAAATGATTCTACAGATGAGCAAGCTTCTTCCCCTTACTAGTTCCTTATGATAGTACTGGGGGCCCCCTAAGTGAGGGCCACACCCCAGCATTTTCTGACAACCTAGGGATGAATTCCCCATGACACATTATTGGGAGGTAAAATTAGGATTTAGAAGTTCAGCCCCACCACTTAAGAGACTTAACTTGACTTGTGCAGGCTTAGCTTGTCATCTGCAAAATGCACGTGGCTACTTAATAAAGCTGAGCGTGCATCTGAAAGTGCACTGAAAACCATAAAAATAAAAACAGTGGTCCCTCCTGGCCTTCTCCCACTCCATGACAACACAGAACTGACCCTACAATAAGTTGAAGAGATGGTCATCTCCATAGTAGGATTTGAATAGCACCATGAGGTTTCACCTGCCCCAAAATATCTTCCCACAGCCTGAAATCCAACCATTTATGACTCATTCAAGCACCCTATTAAATAGCTTTGCCAGCTGTGACCTACCTGCTTATATTATGAAGGAAAATTATATTCATTGGAACTTTGCCATGTCCGAGTCCCTTTGCAATATTTAATTCTTTTCTTACCCCAAACCAATGTGCAAGATAGGGAGGATTATTCAATATGTTTGAAAAACTGGTAAACTGAGCCTCCGAGGGTTTAGGAAGCTTGCTACAGACCCATATAAGTGATGGGGTCAATACCGATCTGTGGGTGAGGTTGGGAAGGAGCCAGGCCCATTGAATCCTGCCAAGGGAGAGAGGTCTATGGGAGGGAGACCCTGGTGCACCCCACCAGCATCGCTCAGTCCGTTCACAGCTTCTTCCAGCTCAGTGCCCCCAAGTACCGGTCACCTCCACAAAGACAACTAGAGCTTCTGCTAGTAAAGAAATAAAGACTATTGATGCTGTTCATTTTCTGAAACAGCATATCCCCTCTGGCTAATCTGGCAATATTATTTACAGGACTCTCGAATGCCCCTTTGTAGCTGAGTGGGTGGATAGGCATCTCGAATATTTGGCACTGCTGCTCCTCTGAGAGCCAGCACTGTTCATTGGATAATTAGTCTGTTGTCTTCTCACCTCAGGAGAAAATGCAAGACGCCCTCTTTCCAAATCTGGTCCATCACGCTAGCAACACTAGTATTTTTAGAAGCTGTTTTTCCCTGATAGTTTCACAACCTCTAATCTACCACTCTCCAGATGAATATAAATTAAAACACAACATGAAATTTGGAGAAATACCTTCTCCCATCATAATCTCCAGCTTCCTGAACCCAAGGCCAGGAGTGGGTGGAGCCTGGACTGGTCTCCAG
Source organism: Talpa occidentalis (assembly GCF_014898055.3). Classification (NCBI taxonomy): domain Eukaryota; kingdom Metazoa; phylum Chordata; class Mammalia; order Eulipotyphla; family Talpidae; genus Talpa; species Talpa occidentalis. The sequence goes on from NW_023601104.1 coordinate 24,803,499, forward strand.
AGCAACGGGAGTGGGAGAAGGCAGGAGAGGCGTTACCTGGTCACGTTGGGCTCTGAGGAACGGCTGCCAACCCGTTATTAGGGAGGGGAGAAGCTCTCGCAGAAACTTCAGTTCTCTGGGAGCCCAGAGCCGAGAAGTGTGGAGGATTATAATTACACCCAGGTGGAAGTCTGACCGCAGCTCACCTGCTAAGGTGAGAGTGATCCCGCTAAAGAGCAGGGAAGAAGTGGAGTTCACAGGGGATTGGATTTCTAAACTGCAGCCTCGAAGTCATTCTCAAATTTATCCCCTAAAATCTAGAGGTGAAGGAACAAAAGTGCCCTTTAAGAGCAATAAAGAGATCTCTGTCTGAAGGGAGGGCGCCCAGCCCAAATCTCCTGACAGCCACAGTCAGCAGAGATAAACATACTGTCCACACAGCCCCACGGGAGAGCCCAGGAAAACCCCAAGGCAGGAAGCTTAGAAGGCATTTCAAGAGATGATAGTGGCCTGCACCCCCAATCCAAGGGCCAGATATTCGTGTCTCAGTGCAGCGGGCAGTGCCATAGAGAGGTCAGCGCAGAGGACTGAGCAGATAGTCCCAGTTCTAGACCTTGCTTCTGCCTCTTATGGGCTGTTTCATCTTTGATAGTCACTCAACTTCTCTGAGCCTCAGTTTCCTGAGCTACGAAGTGGGGATAATTATACTGTTAACTTGGTTGTGAAGTTAGGGATAAAATGAATGTGAGGTGTCTAGCAGACTACCCGGAACGTAAGAGGTGCCAGGGTTAATCTGCCCCCACAGAGCAAATTCCTGATGGATTCCTAGGTAAAATCTCACTGAACAAGTTTTGTCAGAACCAGAAGACTTGGGCTCAGAGGACTGTTTAACCTCGTGAGAGTTCATGGTGCCAATACACCGCCTGTCAGATTCCAGATTAACCCTTCCTGAGGTGCCAACAGACCTGGAGACTGGAGGTGAGGGGAGCTTTCTGCCCAGACTTTCACACCATGACCTAGAGCCGGGAGTCCGCTCTCTGTAGCTGCATTTCTGATGATTTGGCTACTGTGACCCAGTCCAGCAAAAACAGAGCACTCATTGTTCAGCTTTACAGCCCTGCAGAGGGACTGGGCCTGCCAACTGCAGACGTCCCGCCCAGTGCTGGCAGCAGAGAAAGCCCCTAACTGTTTCCCCCAGAAGTAATACCACCCTCACCCACGTGGCCTGGCCCCTACTTGGTGCTCAGTTTCTCTACCTGTGAAGGGCAGGTGGGGCAAGTGCATAATACCTAAACCATATTTTCTGCTTATCACCATGGAGAAATCTGGAATTATTATTATGTAGCTGTAATATATTAATATTTTCTATAACTAACCAGTATCACTGGAATGAAATTACTGTGATATGTATGTAGCTATAATATGAACAGAATGTAACTGTAACAGCTAACCTCTATTCTTACTATATGGCAGTTCTGTGGTAGGCAGTATCTCATGATATATGAGATATACAAATATACAAGCTACAAATCATCCACTCCTATGTTGTAGATGAGGACAATCCGGAGAGGTTACCTTATTTGTCCAAGAAGACACAATCCATAAAATCCCAAAACCCCACTCGGCCAGTCAGACCTCAGACCTGTGCATTTAGCTCTTAAAATTGACTACCCAAACCTGCAAGTTGGTAATGTGTGGCTGAGTTCTAAAGATCCAACCTGTAGGCCTAGGAAACTAGCCGTGGCCACAAACGTCACTCCCCACACCATCTTCAGTTGGTGTCAGAAGTTGCTCCGCATTCCTTTGTTTTGAAACTTCATCCCCTTCTTCTTGAACAAGATCAAAATCCATAATCAGATGCTTTCGTGGGACTTATTTACAAGGCCATTTCCTCCAGACAGCCAACTGAGAGCAGGAAGGAGGGGTTCTAAGCAAATCTGCAACAGGACATCAAAATTTATTTTTCCCAATATGCCTCTTATTTCTCATGTTTTTCATTCTCTCAATCATCTGGAACCTTCATGCAGTCATAAAGAAAACTCATTTAATAAATAAACTCATAATAAGGATGCTTCCCACGTTCTCATCAAAATCAAACTCCTACACCCCCCAACCTCTTCAGGGACTTTTCAGGAAAATTAAGGTCACAAGATTAAGAAGCTCCAGTGAATAGCAAGGCAAGGAGGTTCTCTGTTCACCACTGCCTCCCTGATGTTCCCCAGGTCTGCTCCCTTGGACTGGCCTCTAGGGAGGTAGGATCTAGCGTGTCATTTTGAGTTGTTCAATATTAATTCCACTAAAGTTATGGTGCATAACTGGGACAGCATCAGGAATTAAACAGATAATCAATAAAGACTCAACATATACTGGACCCATATCTGCCCAATATAGGGTCTAACATATTAGATCCGATGAGTCTCAATTTCAAAAAAATACAATGTTATAACAGATTTTCATTAGGGAATCAGGCAGCACTCAGAGAGGAGGAGGGAAGGTCTTTATTAACACAGACAGGCCAAGGGAGATCTTTCTCCAAAGTCTGAGCCCCTGAGCAATTAGATAACAGAGTATTTATTGCCTAAAGCAAGGGGTACAGTCATCTGGGATGCATGAATCAGGCATGTGGCCTTGAGAGCATTTATTAGTTGTGCCCTGACAAACATTCGGTCTACAGGTTATGTCCCAACTTCAGCTAATCAACAGGTCAGCCTCACATTTACCACTTTAATAAAACCATATATCAATGGCTCACTATAAAAAAGTTTTCAATGTATTATATTTAAAACAAATACTCCTTAAGTAGCAGCTTCATCTCCCAGGGGCATTTTCCTGATAAAAGGCCTATGAAGATGGTTAACCCAAAGGATCCATCACCTATGGTGAAGTCTTGTTCACTAGAACTACTAGGCTAGAAGCGGTTTTGAGAGATGTGGGGAGCAGCCCTGGAGAGATCATCTTACCTCCCAGCACAGAGGATATATCAGTTATGCTGTGTAACAAACTACCTCCTAAATCTAGCAGCTTAGAAGAACAAACATTTACTACCTCATTTACTACCAAGAGTCAGTAATCTGGAAGCAGCTTAGTGGGTGGTTCTGACTCAAGGTTTTCTATGAGGCTGCACTCAAATTCCGGGTCTCACGAGGTTGCAAGGCAGCAGGATTTGCAATCTTCTCAAGACTCAACTGGGACTTGAGAGCCCAGTGCAAACTCACAGCAGGGTGAGGCTGACCTCAGCGCCTGATTGGACACACATTCCTGTTCCTTGCTCTGGGACCTTCTCCACAGAGCTGCTCAAGACCTTCCGGCTAGCTTCCCACAAAGCAAGAAATCAGGGAGAGGGAGAAACAGAAAATCTGAAACACAAGGCCAAGTCTTTACAATTTAGTCCCAGCAGCGACATGCCATCATTTCCGCTGTGCTATTGCTCACATAGACCCACCCTGGAACAGTGCAGGAGGAGACCTCACAAGAGTGTGATACCAGGAGGCAGGGGGTCTTAGAGTCTGGCTCTCCCAGCAGAGTACAGGGCATGATGAGGTCCCCAGTTGGAAGCATCCAGATTCAGCCACCTATTGTTGGGCATGTGAGTTAACTTCAATTACCTCAGTTTGCACTTACATAAAATGAGAATAACATCGTTGTTGGGGATCAGCAATGTCTATGAAATCACACTGTACCAAGTGAAATGTTCTGTAGGGCAACATTGTTTTGATCATTGCCAGTAGCAATGACGCACACTTCTGGGGAGCCCTGCTCTGCGGAGCTCCACCCTCTGTAAATCAGTGCCAGGGTGCATTTCAGATTGCCAGTTCCCAACGTCAGATGATGAAGTGTTGCAAAATACAGCTTGGGTGGGACCTACCTCTGTAATGATCTGTTCAAACTGATTTGTAATTAGCCTTTCACCTGAATGCAAACAGGGAGCCTCGACTTCTTACTTGCTTGGAAATGATCTGTTACCTTCATTTAAATGTCCTCCCTTCACCACATTTACTTAGCAGCCCTAGTTTTTCTATCTAATAGACAAATGAAAGCAAACATCATCTCAGCTTCTCTGCGGTTTTAATGCTTCGCAACCATTGACCTCCGGAGTCATGGGTCACAGCTGAGACCACCCCCCCGCAAACTGACCCCCTCTCCCCGGCCCCTTTCCCTGCCCAAGAGCTCCCAAGACAGGAGGGTTTAACTCTAGACGTTTCAAACAATCAAGAAGTTCTCAGTAGGAAAAGCCTCTTTCTAGAATCCCAACAGTTGCCAGTCAGATGAGCACAGCCTAGCAGCTGGGAGCCTGGGATGCTAACCCTGACTCTGATCCTCATCTACAATATGGCCTTGAGCAGATAATTTCATTGCTCTGAGCTATTTAGTTCTGGTTATCAAAAAAACCTGGATGAGTCTCTCAGTTATTCACTGAGCACTCCTTAGCCTTCTTCAATGCCCCCTCTCTCACCTGCCCTACAGCACCCTCCCCCTGAAACCAAACTGTATGGTGCAGATAGAAGTGCTCTCATAGGTCTATTTCTCTTTCCTTCTGAACACTGGCAAGACTCGCCTGTGTGTGTCATCCACGAGGCGTGGAACATCATGACTCGGCTGGTCGAAACACCATCGCTAGCCCTTGTTGAGCGCTCACTATGTGCCACTGCTCTGCCTCATTAAGCCTTCACAACAGCCTGAGGTCATATTTATTATCATCCCTATTTTACAGATGAGGAAACTGAGGCTCAGAAAGGGTTAGCAACTTACTCAGTCACCCAACCTGTTTACAGCAGAGGATCCAAGCGCAGGCAGTCTGGGACCACAGTGGGCTCTGCTAAGCCCGCCTCCTTTTTCCAGGAAGAATGTGGACTTTTTGATCCGAGGCCCTGCTTCTTTAACATAGAGCCAGCTTCCATAAGTGTTTGCTGATTGATTATAGGTCTGTCCTGGGCACTTTAAGCATCTGGTGAAACAGAAACTCTATCCCTACCTTCCCAGAACATATGGTCTTATGTGTTATAGCAGACACATCCAAACTTTTCATAGACTCACAGGATTTAAAAGGAATGTTTTCTCAACTTTCATTTTGCAAATAAGGAAAGCCTGAAGAAACTGGGTGAGTAGCTTCTGATCACACAGGAACCTGCAGGGGCCAGGACAGAAGCTCCATTCTGTCAGTTCAGTCTGGGGCAGTGGTCCCCAGTCCTCAACTGAGATGATTTTGTCCTGCACACCCAGGACATTTGGCTCTGTTGGAGGACATTTTAACACACCAGGGAAGAGGGTACTATTGGAATCTAGCGTAGTTGCTCAGTATCTACAGCACACAAGACTGTCCCCCACCAAGCAAAGCCTGATCTGACCCCAGATGTCAATAGTTCTTAGGTGGAGAAAACTGTTCTAGGAGGTCCAATTCCCTGTGAGGCTCTTCAGTCCTCGTTATTAGCATGTGGTCACCTACAGCTGGACATCTTGTCTTAGTCATCTTTGATTCTACTGCCCAAAAAAAGTACCTATTATGGAGGGAAAGCTCAGGGAGGGAGAAAAGGAGGCAAGATGACAGAAAAATGAGATCTGACTTTCCTGGTGGACAAAGAAAGTCAAACTCTATAAATCAAGACCTCTGTTCATAAAACTGAAGAGTATTGAATGTTTGCAATCAATTCTTGCGTATCTTTCCAGAGAGAATACTAACTCTGGATTCCTTGTTTATGTGTTAGCATAATTTAGGTCAATGCTAACAAAATGAATGGACAGAACCCAAGTCCTGCTGCAGAACCCCCCTCCCCCATTAAATAAAGTCCTGCTTGATGGATGTGATGGAGCCAGTGAGGTAACATGCACTGTCCTTAAAAAAAAACAAAAACAAAACTGGTTCCTTAGAAGTGTCCATTGGGAAAATTGCAGTACTTAACAGCTGCCACTGAGGAAGACATAATAGACAGCTCTCATTCCAGAGCAGCCAAGCTGACTAGTGGGCTGTAAAACCAAATATCCAGGTGCAATTCTTGCCTCAGCCCCCAGCGAATGACAAATGGCCCCCTGTCAGTGCTGGCAGGTGACGCGCCACCCCCCATCCCACCTGCGACAGTGAGACAGTCTGTCGGCAGCCACTCGTTCTCAGGCCCAGATGCGAAAGGGGGGCGGTCAGCCTGTGGCTACTGGGCAAGGAACAGGGAGACCTTCTCGGGAAGTGTAGCTCCTGCCCTTTGTGGAGTACAGCTCTGGCCAGCTGGAGAGCACCGCTTCCCTGTGTGCTCATCACGGGATTGTGAGCACCCTGAAAATACCTTCAAATCATGGGAACTTAGGAGACATCTTGAAAGCATGAGATGGAAACCTCCTCATCCATTCCTCCGTCCCTCATTCTATCATTCTGTCCAGAGCCCATGTGGGAGCCTGCCCTTCCTCCCCAAAGGTGTGTACTCTGCACCCCAAACGACTCCTCTTGCAGGATGCTCTTCCCAGGCTCTGTCAGGGAAATGCCATCCCCACAATATGCCCTGAATGCCCAGGTATTCCACCCAGACCCTTGGCACCCTCTGCCCCTTCATGCCCATGGCCGGCATCGCTCTGCCCTGCCTGGCTGCCCAGCTTTGTTCTGCCGCCACCTGCAGTGCTGGACCACAGGCTGGGTCCTCTCTCATGCTCAGCCACTACAGGTGACATGCCAGGGCTGAAGCGTAGGTTTCAGGAGCCCTCGGCTGCCCAGGCCCATCCCTAATCATGAATTCATGATTTTGTATTCCTTTTCTTAGCGAGGACCCCCAAATTTTCTATGACTCAGCCCCACAGAACCTAGATCTCTCCTGCCCACGGAGCCCTACATTGCATGTTACAGGTGCTTAATAAAGATTGGTGGATTAAAAAGAATGAATCCTGACTTTAATTACAATTAATTAGGAATCTGTGTGTAACAGGACAGGGAAGATTTGTGTTTCCCTCAGGCAGGATTTAATAATTCTATCATCAAACTGGAAAGAATCAGTAGAATCTTCTATCAGCTCCTCCAATGTTTCTCAAAGTCCAGTGTGCAGCAAGAGTGCCCTGGAGGGCTTATTAAAACACAATTGCTAGCACAGACCCTTCCCCCACACACACCCTCTACTCTCCCAAAACCCCCCACTCTCCGCCCTAGTGTCTGGAGCAGTAAGTCCCATGTGGGACTGAAGGATTGAGAACTTGCATTTCTAACATCCTCCCCGGCTCTGCTGCTGATGATTGGAGGACCACTTGGAGCACCACCACCATGCTTTGAGGGGCAACACTGAACCCCAAGGGGGCGAAAAGTGGTTCTTGGGGAGGGGCCAAAACCCTTACCCTTTTATTATAAAGCAGATATATATACAGTGTGTAAAACATGGGCATGGTGGAGTAACAAGCAGCACACACACCATATTCCAAGGAAGGAGGCCTTGCTGTGTTGAGCTCCAGGAGCATGAGTCCCACATCCAATCATCCCCCAATTCAGGTCCACGCTAGTGCCCAGGCTCTCTTCTTGCCCAGGCCCAGTCCTCTGTGTCTCCTGGGAGTTCCCACTTCGTCTAGGCCCCAATTCTGCCCAGTCCAGGAGCCACCCTACCCCAAAGCTGTCTGCCTGTAGAATAGATTGGGTTGTCATGACTTCACAGTCCCGGCCCGACTCAAAATGGGAAACAAGCAATCCCAGCTATTTCATCCTGTGGTGAGTAGGATATGGCTGAAGGTCACTGGCCAGAAAGGTTTGATTCAGTCCAAGAGCTGCAAAGTAGACCCAGCTGGGGTAGGAAGAGTATACTAGACGAAAGATTATTGGACCTCAGGCAAGAGGACAGCTTTTGTTCCAGCTGAAACTTAGGGATCCCCCAGCCTTCTGATAGTTTCTCAGGCGATAAGATTTGGGAGGCAGTGAGGTGTAGAAAGAACATAGGTTTGGATGTCAGTTCTCTTTCATGCAAATTGTGGGACCAGGGACAGGTGACAGTAACACCCCCCATCCCCACCAAGCCTCAATTTCCTCCTATATAAAATGGGGTGATAATATCTACCCCGTAGGTTGTGGTGATGGCTGGGTGAGACTGAGCATTAACACACATGGTGTTGCTGGTGCAGGCCTCGGGGGCTGTTTCTAGTCCCTTTACCATCTTGCTTGCTCTTCTCTGCACGTGCTCCCATGGGTGGGTCCATGTGCCTCTGACATGCGCACATGTCCACACCCAATTGCCGTACTGTTGTCACTTAACCAGCACAGAAGTGAACAAGACTGTCACCTCCCTTTGCCAAAACACATGCTCTCATAATGCAGCCTATACTCACTTGAAGGCTGGGACGAGACACTGTACAGTGTTTACTCCTGCTGAAGATTAGGATCGAATGAACCCATGCGTTGCTATTAAGCCACAGCTCACTGAAGCTGAGTTTAGGATTCAAGTACATGCCTGTTTTTTGTTTTTTTTTTTTTTTTTATTGAGGTAACGTTGGTTTACATTTTTTTGGTATTTGGGGTATATGGGGTCCCCCACCTCAAAAATTACTGTAGTGCACCCACCACCAAAGCACCCGTGGCCCACCACCTTCATCCACTGTGCTCACCTGTCTTGCTCTTACCCCTTCCTCTCCCCTCCTGCTCCAAATTTCTCAATTCTGTATCAGTTTTCCAGGGTTAGTTTTTAAATTTGGCTTCATCTGTTCCTTTGCTTTGTTGCTTCCTTTCTCTATATTCCACTGACAAGTGATACAGCCAGTATTTGTCTTTCTCCTGCCTTATTTTTTTTTAAAGATTTATCCATTTATTTATACAAGCACTGGATACAGTCAGAAGCGCAGGAGAGTGAGAGAATTTACCAGAGCCAGAGCGGGGAGCAGAACAGGCAGACCAACGAAATACACTGCTGAGGGGAGCAGCGGGCGCGGCAGGAGAGGTCTGTCACGCCATGTGGGACCCTTGCAGGTGGCCGGGGATCGAACCAGTGCTGCAGAGGCTGCGGGCAGCTTTGCAGCCCAGCACTCAACCGCTGTGCCACCAGGGGAGGCCCTCTCCTGCCTTATTTTGCTTACTGAAATCCCTTTTCCCAAGTGTAAGCCTGTTAATTTTATATTCTCTCTCTCTCTCCCTTCCTCCTTCACCTCTCTCTCTCCTTCTCCCTCTCCCTTTCTTTCTCTCTCCCTTTCTCTTTCTTTGTGAAATGTTGCTTCTGGTATGTCTTCTAGCTTCTTGACATCAGAATTCTACCCTTTATTATTATCCAAATCAATAACAAAATTGCTAAGACAGACCCAAGGACTGGACACTAAGTCAAAGCCCAGGAACGTTCGCTTCAAGAACACAGCAGCCCATTCAGTGGTACAGGGTTCAACTAGTTATCCATCACCTAGACATTCTTACAGCCAGTCATCATTGTCCTGTCTTTCAACAAAGAAATGATTGAGAAACCTTTTCAAATGTGTTACTCATGTCCTTATGTTCTTTTCCAGCTTTCACCCCTCATTTATCATTTATCAGCCTCTGAGTCCTACTGATTCCACCTCAAAATGCTGTCTATAGGGCCTCCCTGGTGGTGCAGCAGTTGAGCGCTGGGTTGCGAAGCTGCCTGCAGCTTCTGCAGTGCTGGATCGATCCCCAGCCACTGGGCGAGGGTCCCACATGGTGCGCAGACCTCTCCTGCCGCCCTCTCAGCAGTGTATTTCGTCAGTCTGCCTGTTTTGTTCCCCACTCTGGCTCTGGTGAATTCTCTCACCCTCCCGCGCTTCTGACTGTACCCAGTGCTGGTATAAATAAAATAAATAAATCTTTTAAAAAAATATATATGCTGTCTGTAGACTGCCCTTCTCTACATCTCTGAAATTACATACCTCATCTCGGCCCTCACAGCTCCCCGTAGGCCACTGCAGAGGATCCCTAAGATCTTCTCACCTTTATACCTAGACTCATTCTGGAAAAGACATAAGGCTACTCAGCATGTGTATAATCAACAGCATCCACCTCGCCGCAGTGTGATCATTACCTGGAAATCACCCCTACTGCTTTTTATGCTTACAATTTTAATTTTTTTTTTCAATTCTACACTCTGGTGTTTCTTTGTGATGACAGATCTCCCAAAATGACAAAGAATTTAGAAACATTTCCAATTTATTTTTAACATATCTACATCAGTGAACAAAGAACTCTTAGCTGGTGAGGGGTGGGGAAGGCGGATGAAGGGAATTTAATTAGCTTTAGCATTTATACGAACTTCCTCAGTGCTGGTTGAACCGGGACGTGACATCTGATTGGATCTAATCACAAGATGGACGGGGACATCACAAGATGGAAGGGCACATTAAGTTGCCATGAATATATTTACCAGTTTTTACAATGCCATTTTTAAAATTCTCTGCAGAAGCCAATTTCCTCATGAGAAAATTACCCTACCAAGATTTCTTAGAACAAGCAAACCTAAAATTGCTTTTTGAGCCTAAATCAGTTCATCTGGCTCTAACACTGTGATTCTGAATAGAGACATAGGTGTAATCTTGGAGCCTCTCACTCTCCACCCTTCAGGAATTTTCTGCAGCCTGAAGTAGGTAGGGAAACTTGAGGATGAAAAGCTAAACCAGGCATCTGTTATGTCTCTTGGTGCTAAGGGGTGGGAGTAAAATCCCAGCTCAGCCACACTCCTGGGTAGGCTAGAATTTAATGAGATCCTTGTGATGTGTGTGTGGGCTGAGAGACAGGAAGCAGGTGAAGATGCTCGAGGCTAGACCTAAGGCCTGACTAAGTAACTGAAGGATGAGGCTGGTGAGTTAGAGCCCCGTGTGAACCTAGTAACAATATAGACCCTGAAAGGAGGCAAGAAGGGGCTGACAGGTCAGGACATCCCTCTCTTTCCCTGTTGTTCCTCTGCTGCCCCACCACTATCCAGAAGCTCTGGACCCTGGCCCTCCTCTGAAGCCCCACGGCACTGTCTGCACCCCGCTTCATGCACACAACCCACCCTCTCCACCAGAGAGTATCACTGAACTTGCCACCACTGGGCCTGTGAAATGGTTAGCTCCAACTTACTGATGTGGGGGCATTAGGGTATAAAATTCCAAAATCAGAAGCAAATTTTCTAAAGTTAACACTGTGAGTGCTGAAGAGAAGGTACAAACGAAGTAGATTATAATCCTTCAGTCACTGATGTATTCATTCGGCAACGTTTGGAGTGTTCCCATGCACCAGACAGCATAGTGGGCTTTGGGGGCACGCAGATGAAAAGACATGGTTACCTCCAACCCAAGAAACTGTCAGCCTGCAGAGTCTTTCTAATCATTCAACAAGCACTGAAGGAGCCCATGAGGTGCCAAAATACTTCTCTTGGCCTTTCTCTTCTTAAGAAACATTTCCATCGTATGTGCCAGGCATTGATGAAAATAGTATATAAACATTAGGAATAACATGCAGGCATTTTATAAACTGTATTCAATTCTGTGACATACAGACAACTAATTACCTATTATTACAGTTAAATAAGCTCTTTTAATTTTTAAATTTGAGTGAAGGTAACCCTAATAGTCCCATATAAAAATGAGAGAAATATGGCCCAGAAAATTCACGTAAATTGCCCTGAGTAACACAGCCTATTAAGTAGTAGAATCAGGACTTTTTCTTTTTTATGAGATAAAAGAATTCAATATGTTCCTTAGCCCAGGGCAGAATCTGTCACCAAATTTGCCTGCTATTGATTGTGAAGCTGGAGGAAGAGGCCAAGGTTGGAGACTGAAAGGAAAAGTTGGGAGAGGCGGTTTGTAATTTTAGGGGCAGCCTCGACCCTGGGGTAAATGGGACCTTGGGGTCACCCTGGCATCTTTGGCAGAACCGTGGGCAATGAGGACTCTGTTTGCCCTGACAGAGTCTGCACCTGTTCCTGGTTCCCATCATCACTCTACCTTCCATTCAGACAAGCTCTGCCCCTGGAGTGTCTTGTCAGCAAGTGAGGCTTCCAATTTACCTGCTTGTTCCAGAGCAAGACCAGGAGCAGGACTCAGCCCCTGAGTGCCCACCAAGGGCACTCTGCTCCATGAGCCTAAGCGTGGGCCCTGCACCCACTAAGCATCTAAGAGCAAGTGACCTGAGCAGGAAGAGCAGTGGCAAAAACCTGGAAGAGGCTGCATCCCACCCTGTGACACTCCAGCTACCAGGGCCAGCACCCAGACCCAGGGTAGACCCCACCCTCCCTCCCAGCCCCTCACCCCCCCACACCCCCACACACTCCAGAGTCCTGTACTCTGTTTACCACAGAACTCCATAAACTACTTTGAAATCTTACTCCAACAGACCAAGCCAGAGTGGAGGGCCATGTGGCAGCCTAGTGGGCGTGAAGGGCTCCTTCCACACCTCACCAAGGCCACAGGCCTGTCCACGTGAGCCTCGTCTGTATGGTGGGGTCATTCCAACCTCATCGGGGACTGTAAGCTCTCGGAGCAGAGGAAAATGAATATGCCATCGTCAGAAATCCCAGGGCAGAAGCCGTAATAGCAGCCCCTGCTAAATTTTTCTTTTTAATTCTTTGTGTTCACCTTTGAACTTTTCAGAAATGAGATGGCTTTCTGAGTCTCAAGCAGGCGATCCTTCAAGTCAAAGTGCAAAGAAATTCCTGTTTTTTCCAATTCTATCTCTAGAGGTCAACACCTCCCTCACCCCTGTGCCTGTGCCAAAGGAGGTTTAAGAGGATCTGGAACAGCATTCCACAGGCTGAGGGTCTGAGGATAGCGCTGTGCTGTCCGTCAGCTGAGGCTCTGGATCAGCCTGGTGTCCTCAACTCCTTCCACAACTCATTTTATAGTTTGAGGTTGTTAAAAACAAATATGGATTTCGTTTCCTTTTTTCTCCTCCCACCAATCTCAAATATGTCCAAAGGAAGGAAAATTATATCATTTTGATCAAAAACAAGACTGAAATAACACGCCACCATCAAAACAGTGTTCTTGCCACCAGAAAGCAAAGCACCAAGAGTAACAGATCTCTAAGTACCACCGCGTACACATAAATCCAAACAGGCCCATTATGTGCACGCCAGGAGAGCTGGGCAAGCTGCATTCTGTCTATAAAGTCTGTTGTGCTGCTGGTGGCAAAGAAATGATCTCCCAGTTCTTATGTGGCCCCAGGGACAGCAAGCTCAGTCAGAGAAGGGCTAGGACTCACATGGACAAATATCTTCAGTCATATCAGACTTCCAAACCTGAATCACAAAGAAGCTAAGATAACCACCAAGGCCAAGAGAATGCAAATTCCTGGATACTGGGCATCAGAGGGCACCACTTTTCTGGGGCGTCTAGGACTTGATGTGATAACACTGGAAGAAACCAACAGTCCATGAGCAGGCAGGGAATGAAGGGGTAGGATTGCCAAGAGAAAGCTAGCTGTGTGCGAGGCTGGAGATGGGGCCTGCAGAAGCAGACATAGGCCCTCATGCTGCCAAGGGTCCCTGCTGTATATAATCTCAGCCCCACCACTCATTCCCCATGCGGCCTCAAGTTATATGTGCCTCAGTTTCCTTATCTTTAAAAGGTAGAATAATCAAAGGCTGATGTACTCCATAAGGTTGTTGTGAAGATTAAATGTTTTCACATACCAAAGAGTGTTAAGAACAGGGCTCGGCACACAGTAAGTGCTCAATAATTATTGTTGTTGACTGTTCAGGCCAGTGGGTGAGGGTTCCAATGAAGGGAGACAAGCATTTCATGAGTAGAAAGCTGGGCTGCTCAGAAGACCTGCTTGACTGCTGTTAGAATGTTCCTCCTTTATTGCAATGAGTTCTTTTTCTTTCATGGCTCCCTTGTCCCACATCAACCTTTCTCTTCTTGGGTTAACTATCCCTTCAGCTGGTGCTCAGATGACATGGTTTCCAGTTTGCTCACCTTTAGGTCTCTTTTCTTTGGAATTAGCTCAAGTTGCTGAAAGTCCATGCCAAAGAGTTCCCACCCACTCCTACATTGTAAGGCCAAAACCACCACCTCCATCTACTTCCATTCCTGGGACTTTCTGTTTGTGTTCTCAGGGCTGCAGGCCATTGATCAGCACTGGGGGAGCAGCAGCACACAGTTTGCAAGCTGTTGCCCACTCTGGCAGTCCCTCCAGACTTCTGATAGAGGAGCTGACTGCTTGGCATTCCCTCCTTATCCAGCCAACCTAGAAGGGATCGGTAGCTGCCACTGATGAAATCTGCCTGCCTTGACTCTGTTGTTTTGGGGTGTGCCCTCAATAGGCTGTGCTTGGCCTCCTCTGCCACACCTGTCTGTGTGCTCTCATCTTGCACAAACACATATCGGACTCTTCCTCAGCACCTGGCTCCCGTCAGCCCAGAAGAGGAGAGAGCAAGCGGGCAGGAGGTTGTCACTGCCTATGGCATCACTGGGAACAAGCGTGTTGCATGGATGCCGTATTAGATCTCTAAAGCCAGAGTTATGCAGAGCCCAGAAATAGAAGCCACACCCACCTGCTCTGGAGGGGCGCCTGGGGATGGGTTCAGTGCTCCTGCCATGACTGAGAGGACATGCCTAGAGACACTCAACCAGCTGCCCTGGAGACAGTCACAGCTGAGAGGATAGAGCCTGGAGTAGGTAGGGACGGAGGAGAGAGCACAGCAAAGGGCACCCAGGGCCCAGACCTGTTTCCCTTCATCCCCAGTCAGTTCTGCCCTCAGCTCCCAGTCCAGGCCCCTGGCTTCTGAAAAGCCTCGCAGCAGCAGTGTTTTCTTCTCTAGATGATGCTGTTAGGGGGAAAAGGATGTCCTAAAGCTAATTCTATACAGGCTTTGTGGACTCCACCCCCACCCCAGGCCAAAGCCAAAGACACTGGGAACTCCAAATCCCATCACCACCAAAGGGAAGGTGGCTGGGACCTGAGGGTGGGGTTAAACAGCCAGGTTGGTATAAAGCCAGACACGTGGGCTTTGGAGAGGTTCCCCCATTTTGGCTCTCTGCCAGCTCACAGCGTCCAGCCAGCTCTGAGAGTGCCTTTGGGTTTCCAGGTCGGCGGATCGGGTAGGACGCATTAAAGACTTCATTTCCCTATTTTCTCCCTGAGTTGTACATTTTCCTGATTTCCTTTTCCCTTGTAAATAAACCCTTTATTAACCTTTCGTGTGTGCCTGCAGTGGAGTATTAATAAGTCCCTTTTAAGAGCGCGGGTGAGGACCCACAGCCAGGCACCCGTTCAATATCGGGGCTGCCCTATAACAATGCAACTGCTGAGCGGACCCTCCGATGAAGTGCGAGTGTTCTACCTGGAGACACAGGCTCAAATTGCTCTACTCCTAGCTAGCTCTGTTTCTCACCCCGCCCCCCAGCCCTGCGCACCCCGGCCACCAAGGGAAGGCACTAGAGGTGTGGGGGCCACCAGGAGGACACCAGGGTGCAGACCCACCCTGATGAGCAGAGACATGAAATTGCTTTCACTGCTTTTCACCATGGCTAGACTGTTCAGAATTCTTTTGCTTTTCTTGTCTCTTTTCTCTTTTCTGTCTTCAAAAAAAATGAGTTGATATACACCAAAATGACTTGACGTAGCCCGTTATTAAACACATAAGTGGGGCCATCCTTCTTGGAATGCGATCTGTCATCTGCATGCGGGTCGTGTGATACATCTATGTCTGAATCCCTTTTTTGAATCAGGGCTCGTCCCTCCCTCAAAATAGCAGCAGTGCTTGCCTTACTTTGGATAACCAAAAGGGCTTAACACTGTGGGCCCTCCTAACAAAGGAAGAGTGATCCCTAGCACAAATTTCAATTTCTGGAATTGTAAAAGGCAGAAAAGACAATTTGCCAGTAACTGTAAAATCCATACTGTTTCAGGCCCAGCCACCCTGGAGTTGAACCAGGCCAGTCATTCCCAAAGCCCTTAGTCTTACCAGTTCCTTTCCTGACGAGCGAGCTGAACTCTCGGGCTCAGTGGCCATTGCGGGGTGACGCAGTCCTTAGTCCTCACACTTGGACACCAAGAAAATGCCATTCCTAGCCAGATCCTTGCTTTTCAACCCCCAGGTTCCTTCCCACCCCTTTTAAGTATTAAATTAAACAACTCTGTTAACATGGGCACATTTGAATACAAAGCTGTATTCATCCCCAAAGGCAATGCTGAGGGCTGAGGCAGAGTCTTCAAGGCTAAAGTGATTTGACAAGATTCTTACTAATCCAGCTTCTTTGATGCCTTTCCTCCCCACCCCCCACGACATTCTTTCTTGCATCTAGTCCAGCCTGTGTGGAAGAACCACTCAATGTGTCCTGACGTGGTTAAAGGACAATTTTTTTTAACCCTTTACTCTCAATACTTTTTCTCCCCATTCCTCGGTGCATCTTCCTTTCCTCTCTGTCCAGTGCCGACTGCAGCTGGTGCCCCCTCATCCCCCTCTTCCCGGCGCCTTTGCATCCAGTCCTACATCAAAGCAGACCCCGTGCAGTAATTCTTTTGGCACCTGCTGAAAGGACTCAATAACAAAAACAAGCCAAAGGAAATATAATAAGGAGTACGTGGGAGTGATGGGGAACACACTATCAGAATACTCTTTGTTATTGTGCCCAAATCTATAAGTTCCCCTCAGGGTTGCCTGAGAAATATACCCATTAACTGTGAATGGCTCAGATAGAATAGAATCCATCAAATTCAACAACTGTATCCTCTTCATATGATAAGCCACACTCTCCATTCTAATTCGAGTGCTGGTCCAAGTCTTCCCAAATGTCCATTACATCCATTACTATATTTCACAAATCTAGGTCTGCTAAGGCAGCATAGCATGATTGGAAAAGCAACAGATGTGGAATCAGGAATTTTAGATTGGGGTCCCAGAGAAGTCACCCACAAGCTATGGGCAGTTACTACTAAAATCTCAGTTTCCCCATTTACAAAATGAAGCAGTACCATCTAATCCAAGCACTTCTGTGAGGATTAGATAAGCACATGCTAGCCTAATATTAGGTTTTTGATAAATATATTTATTTCCCCCTCAAAATTCATTTTCCATCATCCCTGGAACAGCCCTAGTTTCCTTTATGCCTTCCTAAAGTGTGACAGCTATACTATCACTTACTGGTTCTTCAACAAGCCAGGAAGCTCCATGTATTCTAAGTGCTTTGTCACATCATTTACGGTATGCAACTCTGTCTCTTATACTCCTCAATTTACACTGCTTGATGATCAAGAATCACTTCTGTCACTATTACCAGTGACAGCATGTCTGTGTTTGGAAACTGAAAAGTGTTATACAAAAGTACTATCATAATATAATATGGGAATCTACCATTATATCTATCAGTCAAAAATTTAATCCTTATAATTGTCATCACTAGTTAAATAGATTTAAAACAAAGGCATTTTTAGAAGTAACAGAAATTACATATGCACTTTTATTTCCATTAGATTTTAACCCATTCCGTAGTTAACAAGACAAAAAGTGCAAAATTACACTCATTGCTCCGTTCATTTGACACAGATTTATTGAGTACCTTCTGTATGCCAACAATGTGCTGGGTGCTGGGCACGCAGGTGGCAGATACAAGCGACAAGCGCTCAGCTCCCTTGTAAAGGAAGCAGATACTTGATTTCATCAATTCTAAGGCACACACTTGCTCATACATAAAATATCTTTGAAGTTGGAGTATAGCCTGCAAATTCTGTCAGCAAGGCCCTGTTTGCCACATTGATCAAGAGTTCTCATGTTGCCATCATTCAGTTGAGTTATGTACACTGTTGGGACTACATAGGTCAAGCATAATTGCCGAGTAAAATGTTTTCAAAAAGACTAATCTATGATTTGCATGCCAAGAGGTATGGAGATGATGGTAAATTATAAATTCCGTATTCATCATTGGCAAGTGACCACCATCCCATAATGTCTTGCAAAATACCAAACAAGTGTTTTATGGAAAGAAAATCACAACATCTGAAGCCAGGCTTTACTGATGCATGTACCAAAGGATTGTCCATCACTCTCTAAGCAAAGCAACTGACAGTAAGAGAAACTGCCAGGCCCTTAAAGTAGATAAAAGACAGAGTCTACTGCAGCCAATTCATGCATGACATGGGACTTTCATTAAAGCATCATGTCACAGTTTAATTGGTGGCTTTCTTTTTCCTTGCTAGAAATATATAAAACAATGGTGTATCATACTATCCATGGCAAATTAGATTCAATGAAATACTATTAAAAAAGTGAACAGAACATAAAATCATTCAAGGTCTTGAAAATATTACTAAACAATAAGCAAGATACTGTGGTAGGAAATAACTGAACAACCTACTTTGTAGAGAAAGGTCAAGAAAGGCTTCCCTGAGGAAATGAAATCAAGAAGCCAGACCTGCAAAGAGCCAGCAGAATATTCCAGGCAAATGGAGACACAAGCACAAAGGACCCCAGGTGGGCATGAGCTCCTGTGTTTAGGGAGGATTTTATCACTCAGATAACTTCTTAGAAACTCACAACAACATAGTGAGGTCACAAACCAGCCCAACACATAGCTAATCTGACATATAATAAACATTGAAAATTTAAAAAAGAATGATTGCACTTTATCCTGATAAATATGCAGAGGCTAAAAGAATTATTCTTTTAAAGGCAAAGCCCTTTAGCATCACCACCCAAAGAGAAATTCAGTGGTGCATAACTACAGGGGAAAGAATGGTTAGCCAGTCCAAATAAGGTGAATCTTACTTCTCTACCTTCTTTCGTCTGAGTGTTTTATTCTCTGAAGTTGCCCTATGTCCTTTTCTTAGTGTATTTAATGATCATGCATTTTTCAGAAGCACCATAAATTCCTTCAAACCAATGGACAGTTTGGAAAGCAAAAGTTTGAAAGCAAATGAACCTCAAATTGACCGGTATACTGATAAGTAAACTAGTTAATTTCCATAGCAAATTCTCCTGTTGTATTGGTTTACTTGCATTTGTACACTTAGATACCCAGGCAGGAATGGCTTTTAATAGTTAATCCTTTTTCAAGAGCTTAGGATTCTCTTCCAGTTGGCAATAACAGCCACCACCCACATGAGTCACTGTAATTTCTGAGGTAGGTCTTATATGCTCTAGCCTACATCATCCTCATACCCTCTCTGTGATACAGGTGCTAAGTCCACTGACAGACAAGAAAACTGAAGCCAAGACAGGACAAACGACTCACCCAACGCCACACAGCTGATGAGAGCAAGGACTAAAGCCCAGCTCAGAACTCATTTATTTCCTACAGTAGATGTGCAATCTCAAAAGTAAGGGAAGCAAAGAAGGTATAAATTGAGATTGCCAGATAAAATACAAGATATCCAGTTAAATTTGAATTTCTGATAATGATTACTCTTTTCAGTGCAAGTATATCCCAAATATTGCATGGGATATACTTGTGTTATAAAACAGTTCATTGTTTATCTGAAATTCAAATCAAGTTGGGGGTCCTCATTTGCTAACTCTTATCAGTTAAATAGATGTGGGCTGTTCTTCCTTCCTACCATTCTCTATCTTTGAACTAGTCTATATAATTACCATTTCTTTCCTTGTCTTCCAGTCGAATTTCCTCTGAATTAGGAAATATTAATCTAGGGTTCATAGACCTTCTAGGTGTCTGGGCACAGAATTCAGTGAACTTCACAAGCATAAATGGGAAGCATTATCTCTTCACTAACCTCTAACATTTCTTTTGATTATGGACGCAGGGAACAAAGAACAGTCGATCACATTGCAGTTGTTGCAGATACTGTTTACACTCACAACTACTGCAGAATTACAGTTATTAGGTTGGCCTTGGGATCTTATTTAATGCATGATGTAATTTGGATTCCTCAGGAAGCAGAGGAGAAGATGGAATTCTGGAGTCTTTCTAGGGAGGGCTTTGAGAACCACACCTGTGGAAGGGAGACGGAGGAGGCAAGAGTGTGCTGAAGGAGAAATCAAACCACAGTGCAGGCCCAGTAGCCCCTTTCACTCCACAGCCAGCAGGGGCCCAGAAGTAGACTTATTATTGGAATTGTCCCTCATGGGGCAAGAGATGGCCAGCCTTTTATTCCCACCTCCACATTGCGAGCGGCAGGCATGAAGTTGGGTGAGACTGCTCTGTGCTGCTGAAGCAGACTGTTGCGTCTGGCAACACCACACTGACCAGACTGATAAAGACGGGAGTCATGGAGCAGGCTGCACAAGGCAAGATGCTGCTGAGAGCAAGATCCTGGCTGGTTTTATTGATAGAATAATCATACAGCATCAGCTACGTGCGTTAGGAGGACAAGGAGAAAAGGATGGGTGAAACTCAGGAATGTCATCTAGGGCTTGGGGGCACATGAGTCTGCTAACCATGTTACCAGCTTGATGACCAAGTGTTGTCATCAAAACTATACCCAGACCCCCGGCCACAGTCCTAATTTTATTAACAAGCTATTCCACTGATCAGCCTCTGGGGTCCCTTGTCATACATCGGTCCTTGGCCCCCCGGACGTTCCCGCGCATACCTCGTGATGTATGAGTCGGGAGTAAGTTTATGCATCCGTCATCAGCCCCCCGGTTGTTCCCAGTCATACCTCGTGATGCACAGCCTTCCCAGAGTGATCAAGCTTTCTGCTCTTGATTGATAAGAAGGCAACTTGGAAGGTTTGGCTCATATGACTGGGACTGGACAGTTCTGATAATTATAATGGTGGCTGAACAGGCTGCTTAAGTCTAGCAGACCCACTGCAGACCCTGTAGCACTGATCGCCAAAGGTTACCTGCCAGCCACACACTCAACAAGGGGCAGGGGCAGGGGGCAGCATGTCCTTCTTGAAAGGGATCTGGGCAGTGCATCACCATAACCACCTGCGGGAAGGAACTCTATCACTATTTTTTATTCAGGTCCCTATTTGAGTACAATTGGATTCCTTTGCAATCTTATGTAATTTAATTTACATTTAATTTGAAAATCAGTCCCTAGGCTTCATCAGACTGCCAAAGGTTCACACACAAAGTGGTTTAAAGTCCCTGCTCTCTTCACCAGCCCATTCTCCCCCACCTCGCCCCCCTGCCGCCCCCATTCCTAGCCCATCGCAGCAACACTGCTATCGCCATCACAGGCAAGCAGCACCTGTTTTCACGCATTGTTTCTTGATAAGGTTGATGAAGAAAAAATCAGAACCCTGTGTGGAGTTTGCATGTCCTACTCGTGTCTGCATAGGTTTTCTCCGGTATTCTGGACTCCTACCACATCCCAGGGCTGTGCATATTAGGCTCATTGGTGTGTCTCAGTTGGCCCAGTCTGAGTGAATGAGTGTGTGTGTGTGTGTGTGTGTGTGTGTGTGTGTGTGTGTATGTGTGTGACCTTGAGCTGGAAGGGTGTTCTGTCCATGACTGGAGACCCAGTACTAGAATAAGCTGATTGGAAAATGAATGAGTGAATAAAAATTTTTGTTTACTATTAGAAGCAATTGGGTTTTTATTTAGAAGTTTGGTGATGTTTTGTGACCAGAAATATGCCATACGATTTTAACTTCCTTATATCAATTAGCCTATGGCCAACTCGGTCTTGTTTCACTTGAAGTCACAGTTTCCAAGAACTTGTGTAAGTGAGGACTTACTGTATCTCAAAACATTTCTCTTGAGGTAAACATCCTATGCCTCAAGCCACTAGGGCTGCCAAAGGCCCTAGAAGGTTATTTTCCTTTCCAATCACTCTCCCCAAATCTTCTTCTCACTTTCTCGTTTTGCCATAACACTCCCAACTACACCCACCACACCTGTCCTCTGACTCTGCCTAATTCCCACACAGGCTCAGGACTCTGCTCCCTGCAGTGAGCATTCTGTGACTCCCCAAATCTGGATGGGGTTCTCCCGTGAATTATACCCCTCTGTGTGCTCCCCTCTCAGAATCCTTCTCACACTGTGTGGGGTAGCCTGTCACTTTCTCTCGCTTCTGTGCTGATTGTTAGTTCCACCGCACAGAAGCAGAACCAGCTTGTCTCAGTGACATCCCCAGTGCCAGGCACAGTGCTGACACATCACCGGTCTTGATAGGAAAAGTAAGGGAGGGAGGAGGGGGTGGGCGGGAGGAAGTCTGCCTGTCCAGCTGTGTCCGTCTCAGGCATATCTCATCGTAACAAGCTCTGACTGCTTTCTACCTCTTTGCAGCCCATATCCGGTTATTTGGTCACTGTTTTAACTGGTGCAGAGCTTGCACCCTAGATTGACCACCCGCCCGTCTTGCCCGCAAGTTTTATATAAGAGGCTAAGGGCACACAGACTCTGCTTGATGGTAACAAATAGTGCAATGGCCAAAAGGACATCAGGAGAGAAAGGAGCTAGAAAATTCCTGGCCAGTTTACCAACTGGGTGATCATCTCCAAACAGATTCACTGGACTGGACTCAGTGCCTACTCAGTGCCTCCTCAGACCAAAGGACAATCTTGAGTTCAAGTCCTTCTTCTCCCCCGACTAGCACCTGTTAAAGTGGGGGGCTGATGCCTCCACACAGGGCTGTTACGGGATTGGATGAAATTGCTTTGCCAAGTGCCTGGCTCTCAGCGGCCCTCACTGAATGGGCACTTTATTATACTGTCTTCCAAACAGGCCCCACTGCTGTTAAGACAGCAGAGACATGCCATACGGAGGACAGGCCCCTTCTCTTTGGCTCACAGGCTTCTACGGCCTCTTAACCAGAGGCCTTGTTGGCACCTTCCATTTCCCTCCCAGCCAAATAACCAGCCAACCAAGCAGACAAAGATGTGTCCACAGCGTGGAGTACTTACCCAAGCTGTGAGCGACATTTGAGGAGCAGAACAAGGACCTCCCTTTGACCGTTGCTGCTTGGTCCCTACCGAACCCCGATGAGCAGAGAGACAAATGCCCCCCCAAAACAGTCTACTACCCGGTAGCATTCTTATCAGAGAGCACCATTCCCTACTTCACCGCACAGTCCTGACTATAGAAAAATAATTGCATGAGCTTCCTTAGTCTACAAATATACAAAATAATAAAAAGACAGAGCTGTTCATATGCCAGGCACTGTGCTAAAGATTTTTACAAACTTTTTTTTTAATTTAATGTAATTTTTTTTATCTTTTATTTTTTTTAAACCAAAATCAACAAGCAACTACAAACTTCTTATTTCATATAAAGCACTACTTAAAAGGCTGAAAGTGAACCCTGGGTGCCTTATTTCCTATTTTATCCCTAGCACTCAACCTAGCACGTAGTAAGCTCTTGAAAAAGACAAAGCAAGAATTTTTTTTAATCTCAGTATGAATCACTAATGATTGGAGGTGACGTTTATGAAATACTGGCATTGAGTTAGCGCTCAATAAATAGTAGCTCTTTCCTTTGTTTTTCTATTTTGCAATTTGACCTGCCTCAGCAGGATGTCTGAGCATATCCACAGAACTCACAGACCCTGTTCACTCTGGCGTCATCTCTCACTTCATACATGAGGAAGTTGAGGTTATGCAGTTACATGATTTGACAAAGGTCTCGAGGTCACCGGGTGACTGTGCCAGGAAGCACATCTCCTTTACTGGAAACCTCAAAATCTGCGCAGTGACTATGCTTAGAACATGTCGTTTGGGCCTCCCCCGTGGCGCAGCAGTTGAGCGCTGGGTTGCGAAGCTGCCCGCGGCCTCTGCGATGCCGGTTCGATCCCCGGCTGCTCCCCGGCCACCGGAGGAGGGTCCCACATGGCGCGCAGACCTCTCCTGCCGCCCGCTGCTCCCCTCAGCAGTGTATTTAGTTGGTCTGCCTGTTCTGTTCCCCGCTCTGGCTCTGGTGAATTCTCTCACCCTCCTGCGCTACTGACTGTACCCAGTGCTTGTATAAATAAATAAATAAATCTTAAAAAAAAAAAAAGTGAAGTTCTTTAAAAAAATAAAAAGAACATGTTGTTTAAGTGAATGTCCTTATCATGCCCTTAGTGGCCGCACAGGGCAGGTCTGAACTGAGAAGCCCACACACCCACAGACAAACATCCTGTAACTCAGCGAGTCCCACATTGCTGACCACGCTTTTGATGGACTCAAGGGACCAAGAGCGCTTCCCTCCTGAAGCACTTCAGTGTACAAAGTGCTACACCAACATCTCAGCAACCACTCCTGAAAGGCATTATTGTCATGTGCATTTGCAGATGAGGGGATGGGCTCAAATAATTAATAAACTTCCCTAAGATCCCTTCTAGCTAAAGCCTAGAAGAATCAAAACTGGAATCCAGGACTGCCAACTGTCCAGTTTTTTCTTCTGCACTCCAAGAATGGTGCCAATTATGAATTAAACGGTCACCTACAGTCATGTGCAATTCTGACATGTTTCCAGCTGAGATTTCTCATAGTATCCTTCAGTCCTGCCCCCAACTCCTCCTACGTGTCAGGTTCTACCTGGGGACAGGGAGTGGTGATGGGAGTAACTGGCATCCTGCACTGACAAAGTCAATTTGTCACAGTCCGTGGTCCCCAGATTCTGTTTAGCGCAGCCTAGAATCAAGGAGTTGATTTAATACAAGCTTAACAGATTCAGATTTCTCTAAAATTCCACATCCCTTTCTGCCAAGAAGCTGTTTTGAAAGATGACACTCCCTTGATGTGAATTTGCAGCCTGCCCCATTAACGAGGCTTCACTCAGAAAACATTTTTAGATCAACCCTGTTCCAGACACTTGCTCCCAAGGACAAGCTGGAAGAAACTGCACCAGTTCAAACCTTTCTGCGCTCTTTGATGATCAGAAATGAGGGAAAATATTAGAACGAATGTGATTAATCCAAACATTCTCAACAACCTTCAAAGCGAATTGCTCCTCTGTGCTCCAAAAGCACACCTCATGCAGAGCTGCCCAGTTGGCCCTAATTCCTATGAGTCAGGCCAACCCCTTGAAAACAAACAGACCTCAGAACAATGGGGGGAAATGTTAAAAATCAAAGGTGAGGTAAAGGAAAAGGGAAAAGGAAGCAGGTAAATGGAAGCAAGGGAAGGAGGATTGGAAACCTGACTGCAAATAGCCTCCTTTTATTAAAAGAAAAGGGGGACAAGGGGTGCAAATGTCCCAGCCCCCTCAGAGAGCCCCCTTGTGCTACTGAGAAATCTGGAGAGACCCCGAGGCAGTGCTCTGGTTCCACTCACAAATAGCCGAGAACCAGCCTCACCATACACATCTGCATTTCTCTGGGGTGTGGTAGGAGGGGCATTTCCATTTCCAAACCCCAGAGCCATTTGCTCTCAGATAAACAAACATCTCCTCAGCCTTTGCCAGCTTAGCCCAGCCGGAAAGTCGGAAAGTCGTAATGCTGAATTAGTAGCATTTCAATCACTCGTGTGACAAGCTGGTGACAGGCTGGAATATGATGAGTGGAGCAATCAGATGTTGTTACAGGAAAGAGGACTGAGAGAATAACAGAGTGGTACAGTAATAATAATTATTATAATGGCACCCATTTACATAAAATTTATAATTGCCTTAACAAAATAAGCATGAGCACCTGTTTGTAGTCAGACCTTAGTGTGAATTCCAGCTCCTCCAAACTTTCTAGTGTAATGACCCCAGGCAACTTGGTTGATCTTTCTGAGCCTTGGTTTTCCATCTGTTAAAGATGAATGACGCTCTCTATTTCATCATCTTGTGCAGAGGGTTGAGTGAATAATGTCTAAAAGGCATTTGCATAATGTTGGCAGTAATACCTACGTTACTAGTAGTAGTATAAGTTGTATTTTTTCTATCTTAATAAATATTATGTACTACTCCATTTTACCCAATAAAAGATAGTTTTAATCCTTATTTTGGCTAAAAATAAAATAGATCTAGAAAGGTTAAGTGTCTCACAGTAATACAATAATATAAGACGTTAATGGGGAAACAAGGATTGTGCATCACTTTCCTATTGCTTCTTTAACAGATTACCTCACGTATTATGTCTTACAACAATACAAATGATTACCTTGTAGTTCTGGAAGTCAAAAGTTCTAAAATCTAGGGAGCGGTGAAGCTATATTCTTTCCAGAGGCTCTGAAAAGAGAATCCATTTCCTTGCCTTTTTCAGTTTTTAGAGGCTGTCTGCACTCCTTGGCTCATGGCCTCCTTCCCACATATCAAAGCAGCAGCCCAACATCTTCCAGTCTCACGCTTTGAGACTAACTCTACTGCTTATCTTAGAAGGACTCATATGATTACACAGGGCCTGTCCAAGCAATTCAGGAAAATCCCCCCACCCCGCTCCATCTCCAGATTCTTAATTTAATCCCACCTGCAAAGTCCCTTTTGCCCATATATGGTAGCAAACATGTTCACAAGTTCTAGAGACTAAGATGTGAACACTGTTGTGGGGAGGGTCAAAATGCAATCTACAGATTGGATCCTTTCTGCAGAAAATAACTATTTGACTTGAGGGGTTTCTTGGTCTATTTTTTGTTTGTTTGTTTTGTGTTGCCTTAAACTTATTTATTTATTCAGCAAATACTTTGTGTAGGACATATTTATAATTTATAATATGCTCCTCTTTAGCTATAACTACATTAGAGTCAAGCTTAATTAGTGTGATATAAAAGGGGTCTCTACATATATATCCTAAACATCACAGAAACTCAGAGTTTTAAAATGAAAAGGACCTCGAGGAACCATTAGCCCACTTTCTTATTTTTTTTAAAGATTTATTTGTTTATGCATATAAGAACTGGGGTACAGGCAAGAGGTATGGGAGGGGGGGTAAAAGGATTCACCAGAGACAGAGTGGGGAACAGAACAGGCAGACTGACTGAAATACACTGCTGAGGGGAGTCAGGAGAAGTCTGCTGTGCCATGTGGGTTGCTCCCTGGCTGGGGATCAAACTGGTGCTGCAGTGGCTGCAGACAGCTACATAGTGCTGCATCCTCACCGCTTGCTCCACCAGGGAGGCCCGCTTTTCTTATTTTATAAAGGAGCATACTCAGACTCATTGGTAGTACCATGTCCCAATATCAAATAGTGAATTTGTAAAAGATTATAGAGGCCTGAATCAGAGCTGGAGGGAAAAAAGCAAAAAGAGAGGTATTTTGGAGACAGAATCAGTGGGATTTATCAACTGGCTGAAGATGGGTTTAAAAACATGTTTGTAACTTGGGTGGGGGGTTGTCACTCACTGAACTGGGGATATGCAGGAAATATTTTTTTCTAGGGAAATCAGTGTATGCCATGTGTTTTTGAACTTGGACCTCTTTTTATAGGACAGACTCAGCATCACTGTGAAATTGCATCACTCTTCATCTTCCTTCTTTATATTCTCACAAGTGTGGATATGAGGCCGTAATTGTCACCTGGCCACCAGGTTACACCAATGATACTAATATTTATTTCTAATACTGTACAGATGTCTTATTTCTAATACTGTACAGATGCAAAACAATCCTATGAACAGAGAGATCATTATCCACCTTTAATAGATGGAAAACCAAGGCTCGGAAAGGTCAATTGTTTTTAATTAATAGGCTGTTTTTTAGAGTAGTTTTCAGTTCACAGAAAAAATGGAGCAGAAAGTAGAAAGAATGCCGATACATACATACATACATACATGCATACATGATACATACATACATACCTTCCTCCCCCCAACACACGGCCTCCCCCACTCTGAACATGGTGCATTTGTTACAATCTATGAACTACTGACACATCATTACCACCAAACACCATGGTTCCATTGGACTCCCGCTCAGTGGGGTGCTTTCCATGGGCTTTGACAAATGTATACTGACATGTATCCACCATTACAGCATCATGCAGAGTAGTTTCATGGCCCTGCAAGTCCTCTGTGCTCCACCTATTCATCCCTCCCTCCCAAGTATCCTCTGGCAACCACTGATCATTTACTCTTCCAGAGTTTTGCTGTCATTCCTTTTTCTTTCTTTTTAATTGTATCATTTCTTGTTGTAGTAACATTGCTTTACAACACTATATATGATTTAGGAACATAGTTTCCAATCTCTTCAGATGTTTGTTATACACCTGCCACCAAAGGACCTGTAATGGTCCATCATGGTCCACAGAGGGATCTGGAGATGGAGCGGGGTGGGGGGATTTTCCTGAATTGCCTTTTATGACCCCTTTTATGACAGGGTCTAATCCCTGTCCACCTTCACCCTCCCCTTCTGTACATGCTTTATCTGCAGACACTGAGCCGAACCTGGGGGATGAGATTTTGTTTTGCTTTGTTCTGGGATGTAGTTAGATGATGTCAGAACTGCTTGATCCTTTTCAGGCTTGCTCTAAAAATCGTGTTAGGTGGGATCAAAGCAACCTTCAGTCTGGCGCTACCTTGCCCCACTGCTGAGGTGATAACCTTTTGAGTAGTCCCTGTGTCAACAAGATTGTTTCACTCTAGTGGTGGCCATACAGACTCTCTGTGTATGCAGGAGCATGTTCCCCCTGCTCCTTTCTAGAGGTTCTTTCTCGAGCTTCAGGTAGATTCCCCACCTGCCTGTAATGACCCACTCAGCTGAAGACTCCAGAGGGCCCCAGCATACCTGAACAACTCTCCCGCTCTGTCAGTTCAGGCTACCTTGGAGCTCAACTCTACATGCCATCTCCCTCCCACAGAGAGCAGCCTACGGACTGGAAAATCTCTCCAGGTTGCCAACTGGAGCAACGGTCAAGTTCTCCCCATTCACTTCCCTCTCTCAAATCCTCTGTCCTGTGCTGCTTGTTGCCCAATGTTTGAAAACAGTTGTTTCATATATTTTGTCCAGTTTAAGTGAGAAGATAAATCTGAATGCTTATTCCATCTTAACTGGAAGTAAACATCCACTGCTATATACTGTGGAATACTAAAAGTAAAATGTGGCTCACTTGAAAGAATTCAGCCATATTAATTCACCCAACTCTACATTAAGGTTATGAAACACACTGCTTGTGTCATTAACAATGACCATGTGATGACAAAATACCCATGTCCCATGCTGCCCATTACCACACTAAGTCTCCCTCAAGCTTGCATTCGAGTGAAACTGTGGACTGCCTCACTTCACCCTCTTATTTACTCACAGAGCAAAGTTTCTGTATTTGAATAAACACCTGACATTTCTTTGGCACATTTCTTTGCAATGCACTGGACCACTTGCAGCTTATAGAGTTGTCCCCTCTCTGTTCTACATGCCCAGCACACTAAGCCCAAGAGTACGCAGGCTGCCAAAAGTTGTGGTGTGTAGCATTGTCTCCTTACCTAGGAAGGCCCATAGCCCCCAGACCTGCACAAGATAAAATCAAATCCAAGGTTCAGCACTAAGAGTAACTTGCTTTTCTGAGACCCCCTGGAGGTCTCAGGAGAATTTAAAAGAGAATTTCTAGACTGGAAGTTCCAGAGCGGAGAACAGCAGTCTGAGAGAATTGCAGGGATGTTTGAAGCCCAGCCCACAGTTCCAGGAAACACCCTTTGTATATTGAGCTCCTTTCCCACACAAATGTGAGAACAGGGCTGTGACCCTGGAAATTGAATACAGGGAAATAGAAACCCTGCTGAACATGTTCTTGTCCTGACATTAGACACAAAAACACCCATATAAGCTTACATTGCTGTAATAGTTAAATAAAATAATAATATGTGAGCATTCCAAAGCAATTCCATTGACATTCTCACTTGATCTGCAAAGAGGAGAGGTGGGTGGCACAGTTCCCAGCAAAAGATGGGCAAGCGAGCCCCACAGAGGGGGAGTAACCGGGTCAGACATCTAATTAGTGGCTGAGTGGGGCCTTGAATTTCGAGGAGTCTTCAAACTCTAGATCAAGAGCTCTTCCCATTATGCTTATTCTCTCCCTATATGGGGAAAAGGAACGACTTCCAGCTCTCCTGTGTTGGCCTTAGACAAAGGCTTCTTGACATCAGCACCACTGACCTTTGGGGCTGGATAATTCTTTGCTGTGGGGACTGTCCTCCATATTGTAGGATGTTTAACAGCGACCCCGGCCTTCACCCACTGGAAGCCATTAGCATCCCTCCCCCAGTTTTGACAACCAAAAATATCTCTAGGTGTTGCCATATTGTCAAATGTCTCCATGGGAAGTGGGGAGGGGAGTGGAGGGACAAGACGTCCCATGGGTTGAAAACCACTGCCCTAACTGATGCCTGAGAATGCTACCCACATGTTTGAGGAGGTGGCGGTGACAAAGTTTGCTCTGTAAAAAGAGAAACACAGATGCCAAAAAGGCTCTTGTGCTGATGCCAATGACTCTGGGACCGTGGAACCCGGCAGCAAGGGCCTCAGAATTGTATCGCACTTGGGAGTTATCTAAAGCGTTCTCTTCTTAGCCTCCCCCACAACTTAAACTTTTGTGTTCTCACTTCACCCCTTCAGACTCAGTCAACTCTGTAAATCCAAATCTTTTCTAAAAGACATTTCCAGAAGGCAGAAGGCAACATGGAGTTAGTTCGCCCAATGAGAGGCCATAGGCAGAGTAGCTGAGATGCAGGCTCTGTGCATACAGCAACGTGGATGACCTACACATCCTGTTAAGTGACGGGCACCAAGCACAAGAGAGCCACATGCTATGGGGATCTGTGGCCACAAAGGTCAAGAGCAGGCCAAACTAATCTCTGGTGCTAGAAGTCAGAATAGTGGTTCTGTCTTTGGTGATCTTGCCTGGAGGCAGGGGCTGTCTGGGGATGGAAATGCTCTCTGTCTTGCTCTTAAGTGGTGGTTGCAAACATGTAGAAATGCACAGAGCACTATGTTTAGGATTTGTACACCTGACGGTGCATGCATTATATGTTATATAAATTATCTTAAGGGGAAAAAAAAGAATGTCTACAGTGGACTCAAAATACCCGAGTTGGAGGATAACTCGGGGTACCTCACAGTGCTTTGTGAGAGGTTGGTGAAACTCAGGGCAAGGAAGAGCAAAAGGAATATCAGCATCATTAGAATTAAAAAGCACACTTTTTTTAAGATTTATTTTTTATTTATACAATAGCTGGGGTACAGGCAAGAGGTGCGGGAGGGTGAGAGGATTCACCAGAGACAGAGTGGGGAGCAGAACAGACAGACGGACCAAAGACACTGCTGAGGGGAGCAGCGGGCGCAACAGGAGAGGTCTGCCACACCATGTGGGAATCTCCCTGGCTGGCCAGGAATTGAACCCATGATGCTGTGGACAGCTTCACAGCGCTGTGCTCAACCCGCTGCGCCACTGGGGAGGCCCAAAAGGAGCACAGTTCTAACCAGTCAGGCACTGAAGGATTAAGATAGGTGCTCTGAACCCCACCCACCACTGCTCGGAACACAGAGTGCACATGTGGTGGATGCATGAGGACTCGGTCCAGACCCCTTCTGTAGGGCCCCCACCCCAACAACCAAGATAGGCAGGTGTGCCATTACTCTCTGCCTCCTGTAGTTCCTCTCCAGTTCTCCCAGGAGGCATGCTTAGGAGCTGCCCCTATTTGCAGAGCTCTTCATCAATAGACTGAATATTTACAGAACAAGGCAGTTTTCATTAAACAGTTCATTTCACTGGAGGCTGGGTTATTGTACTGTGTCTCCTTATGAGTTATTCTTGGGCGAAGCAAGCTCTTGCTCTGAGCACATATTTCTTTACATTTTTAGGCCTAGCATAAGAACCGCAGTGAAACAGATCAAATGAGGAACAGATAGGATTGCTCTGTCCTTCCCACCCCGCCCCCCACCCCCAGCTGCTTCTGGGTGGATTTCCCACAGCATCTCCTCTACTCTGCTCCTTTTATTCTTCTCTGTGGAAACTGACTGAGTCAGAAGGAAATAAGCAAATGCAAGAGTGTGTAGAAAAAGTGTTCAATGATATTCTGGAAAACCTGGGTTCCAGATCTAGTACCCAGATGTGTAGTAGATTAATATGTGTTTTAACTTCTCTGCACTGCCGGTTTTGTTTTTAATCTGTTAAGCAAAGTGATTGGTGTAGCTTTTTGGAAGCCTCCCTATAAACAGAACCTCAAGAAGGAAATGATAAAACCTAAAAGCAGTGTTATTTGGGTTGAAATAAAGGTGGGGAGTCAGTGACTTGCCCTTTCTGCTTCTGCATCCCCTCCTCACACCCACTGCAGCCCCCTGGGATCCTGAGATCTGCATCCCCACCTCACACCCACTGCAGGCCCCCAAATTCCTCCACAGGTACTTGGGCTTCGGATCCCGAGAGAGTACAGTTTGAAAACCATTAAATTTGCCTGTTGCCTGTTTTAAAAGAAAATTGCCAACCAGCTAAACTAATGCCATGTGTTGTTTAATGATGTTTCCGTTGACGATGGACTGCATGTGTGACGTGAAGCCTGAGTGTGTAGTAGCTGGTCCTCAGGTTTGTGTAACCACACGGAGAAGTTCACACTATGACAAAATCATTGCCTGAAACATGGCAATGACATGTTTCATTGTCACGTGACATGGGGCTGAGTCGCTACCGAGGGCACCCATTTCTATTCAACCATAAATTTTAATCAAAAGACCCTCTGTACTCTAAGAAAGCCCACAAATCAGATCCTCCATCATATAGATCAGCATGGAAAAGACTGGTCGGAAATCCCCACCAAAATTTTTCAGGAAAGCCGTCACCTCTGGGTGACAGGAGTAAAGCTCCGGTCCCTGCAGCGGGGCTCACCATCCTGCTTCACCATGGATAACAGAGACCTGGGATGACACCCCCCCCAAAGTGCCTTGTGTCCCACACACCGGTCTGCATCAGAACAGCTCGTGCCAGTCTTCCAGGCACCAGCACACAGAGATGGGGTGAGCACGGCTCAGTAGGGTGCAGGCAAGAAAGGAAGTTTCGCAAATGGAGTTTCCTCAAGCGTGTCCCATGGGATACCAGTCCCAGAAATACTTGGCCACAGAAAGGAATGTGAAGGCCAGGGGCTGCCTGCTCCGATGTAACTGGGTTTGAGAACCACTGCATTTCACTTGCCCCTGCTAGAGATTAAGTGCTCAGCAAGTAGCTGCTTCATGTCCCTGTCTGGCCAGCAGGAAGCCTGATTAATGTTTCTTAATACAACATTTCCCAAATTTATATGACCACAAAACTCTTTTTTTCCCCATAAGTCCCTGTTAATATTGCCAACAAACATTTCAGGATCAGAAGAGATTCACAAAGGCAATTTTAAAAAGCTAAATCGTAAGCCTTGAAATAAAGAGGAATTCCAGAAGAGGAGAGGAAGGCAGAGAAGGACATGGTTTGGAGTCTGGAGGACTTTGAGATGAGCACAAAACAAAAGACCATCCATGATTCCAAAGACTGACTGGAACTTTCTTCTTATCTGTTAGCACCTTTTTTTCGAGCTTATTCCTGGAGAGTAGCCGGAGGCAGGGACAGCTGTGTGAGTGGCCCAACAGCTCACGACCACTGAGGGGACCCTTCCTATTAGAGGTCACGCGGACAATGCCTGTCCCCCCCTTCCTGTCAGTAACGGCTCACCTTGACAGACACTTCCCTAGGAAGAACAGGAAAATGAAGTTATCCTAGTCTTTCAACTCAGCAAATAAGCCTCTTCTCTGTCAGCCTTGGACTAGATGCTGAGACCACATGGCTAGAAAGACGTGTGCAGCCAAAAGCCTAGATGAAGTCATGGGGAGACAAGCCTCGCTCCCACTGGTGTGCACAGGGCCTGGGATGCACACAGAGGGGGGCCCTAAAACCTCAACCCTAAAGCACACATTCTCATTCCTGCCAGACTGGGGACGGAGGTATGCAAAGGGAGGAAGACCTCCTAGCAGAGGGAACTGCGGGAGCAAAGTTGTGGAGGCGGAAGGGAGCGGGGCTCCAGGGACCATCAAGCTGGAGCGGGGTGTTGGCAGGATAGAGCGGGTGTGGACAGAGAAGGGCGGAGCAGATCTGCCAGGAAGCAGCCTGTTACTGCTACAGTGAGTCGCAGTTGCTGACAGTAGGAGGGGATGAGAGAGGAGGGAGGAAGGAGTGGGCGCTAGCTCAGGGGCGAGCGGGTGCCTGCGAGAAGAGGAACTCGGGAGCAGGGTGTGGAAGTCAGCAAATGCTGGTCAGACGTAGGAGGTAGAAAAATAAATCCAACTCTCGACCAGGTAGGCAGATCACATAAGTGCGAGCACTGGATGATGATGATGATGATGATAGTGATGATGATGATGATGATAGTGATGATGATGACGATGATGATGATGATAGTGATGATAGTGATGATGACGATGGCCAAGATGACTGTGGCTCTCTCTCCTGGTTGTGGGAGTGGTGGGGAAAGCTGATGAGGACAATGATTGGAAGAGAGAGTTGCTGTATTCTCTCTAGAGAGCCCCCGGGGCAGGTAGAACCCATGTGAGCTTCTCCATCCAACCCTGACACCCCACCATCCTACTCATCCTTGTGCAGAAGAAATTCTGAGCTGATCCACCACCCCCAGAGCCCCAGGGGTCCACATTCAGGATCTCATCTCATCATCTTCCTCCCTCCCTGTGACTCACCTAAGACTGGTCCTACTTGCCATGCCCCAGCCCCTTCATGGGGGGATTCCATCCTCCTTCTTCTTGCCAGCCATGTTCCAAGATGGCCACCACCTCAGCTTCCCCACCCTCAGCTCCCAAATAGCTCAGGAAGAGCCAACTCCACGCAGAAGCAGAGAACCAGTAACACCACATGCAAAACAAGGCTACACTGAAAACAGAATGCCGAAGCACCCTCCTCTTAGGATGCATTATCTTCAGGGTAGATGCTGAATTCTAGTAACACATTCCCTGGGGTGTTTTCAAATCCAGACACACTGGAGCCTTGTTCCAGCTTCACTCTGGGCCAAGGCCCTGGGCTCACCTCCAGCCTCTGCTGGCTCTGACAATTGCCCCTGCTCAGTCCTGGCGGGCAGCACTTAGCAGGCCAGTCTTTGCTGTCCCAACGCTGCCGCCAGCTCTGCTAATGCCAACCTCAGGCCACCACTTGCCTGCTGTTTTGATATGATCCTGCTCCTTCCTGTCTGAGCTGGCCTCCCTGAAAGCCACTTCTTTCTGCCAAGACCTCGGGCATTGCTGCACCCCAGTCCCAACTGCGCTGATCTCGCGGCTCTTTGTCCCCTTGCAAAGCCCACCTCATGGCCACCCACCTCTCGAACAGTGAACAGGAGTCGCCTCTTTTAAAGATTTGCCAGTTTCCTCCGGAGTTCAGTTTCTTCCAAAGAGTCTGGCTCATCTTAGCTGTCAGCGTGCACTGTGAGTTTTCAGAGATGCCGATGGCACTTTCCAGCATTCGTCACTTTTGACACATCTAAAATATCCCTGCTCCCAACCTTCCATGAGCACCAGCCAGATGGACTGGCTGCCGGGGAAGCGTCAGTCCCAAAAAGTCCTCTGAGACGTCCTGGGCAGAGCTCTGCCCTCACTCCCTCTGCCCCTACCAGAGCTGAGCCAGCAAGTGGGGACCTCTAGGTCCCAGCACGGCCCTCGCTGCCTGGCTTCCAAGCTCCAAGCCGGCTTCTTTCCTTGGATTCCTCACTCCTGGCTTCCCCGGGGCCCCGCTCCTCTTGCCATGTCCGGGGCCCAGTTCTGCCAGAGAGGAAGCTGCTACTTGGGAAGGTCCGTGGAGGCTCATCTCTGCTCCTTCAGGCCACTGGGCCCCTCGTGAGAGGGAGCCTGTCCCTCTGGCCTGTTCAACAACTAAAGTGAAGGGGTCCTGGGGTCAAGGTCAGTGAGAAGGGCTCTGGTTAAGTCATGATGGGCAGACACCTAGCCTGGCAGGCAGGGAAGCCAAGGAAGATAGAAGAGGCTGAGTGCAACCTTTGGGCCCACAGTCAGGCATGGAGAGGTCAACTCCCAGAGTTCTCTGAATTGCAGGAGGGACTCCCAGGCTGGATGGCAGCATGCACACAAATGGACAGCATGTTTCAAAAATACAAACCGAAAACAAGAAACTGGGCTGTTTGTCTTATTAAAATGACCTTTGAAGAAGTAAAACATTCACATGACGCAAATTAAAAGAATACAAACTAAACAGAGGAAATGAGTTTTACGCCCATGTCCTCACCCTTTGTATCTCTTCTCTCCCACCAGGGATAATCATGATTTTATTCATATCTTCTGTATCTTTCCAAATGTGGGAAGATATGCTGTCCTATTGTATGCTTCTGTTGCCTACTAGGCCAGCCTATACCTGTAGGCTTCTAGCTGGAAGAAGAACCAAGCGCCGCTAACTCCCCCAACAAGGGAGATAGACAGGGCCTCTGGGAGTATCTCAGTAAAACAGTTGATATATTTCTTTGAAGCAGGGATGTTGGAGAAAGGTCAAGTGAGAGCTCTATACCTTCCAAGGAGCTTGGGCTTTGCCAAGCCAAGTAGATTCCCAACACTAATCTTCCGGTCCATCCGACCCTGTCTGGTGTTCTGTCTGCTCATGATCTGTTACCAGTGGGACAACCCATTGCAAAATGGGCCAGGGATAGGGAGAGCCCTTCATAGAGAATGATATAACAGCAACATCAACAACTACTTCTGTTACCACAAATACCACCATAACCACCTCTGTTCATTGAGGATAGGCATTGGGGGAGGCGCTTTGCACATTTATCTCATTTATTTATAAACTTATGGGAAGCCATCTGTAAACTTGCCCAAAAGTGCAGCTCATTAGTAGCAGAGCCACGATTTGGATCCCAGTCTGTTTCCAAAGCTCATGTTCACTTTTTTCCCCAAGCTTTATTGAGATATAATTGACACATACTATTGTCCGAGTTTAAGGTGTGTAGTGAGGTGATTTGATACATGTATATATTATGAAATGTTTACCACGATAAGGTTAATTAGCACATCTTTCACATATAATTAAATTCACTTTGTTGTTGTTGTGGTTAAAACATTAAAGCTCTACTCTCATAGCAACTTTCAACTGTACAATCCAGTCTTGTTAACTATTGTCACCGTGCTAAACATTAGATCTGCAGGACTTACTCATCTTACAGTTAAAAGTTTTGGCCCTTTGACCAATATCTTTTTCCTCCACCCCTAAGCCCCTGGCAACCACCATTCTACTGTTTCCATGAGTTTGATGTTTTTAGAGTCCATATATAAGTGAGATCATACAGTATGTCTTTCTCTGGCAACTCAGCATAATGTACTAACGGCCCATCTCTGTTATCACAAATGGCAGCATTTCCTTTTTATGGCTGAATAATATTCCATTGTAAATAAATAAATTTGCCACATCCTCTTTATCCATTAATCCATTTTCACGCACTTAGGTTGTTTCCATGTCTTGGATATTATGAATAATGCTACAATGAACATGGAGTGCAGATATTACTTTAAGATAGTTATTTTATCTACTGTGGATATATCTCCAGGAATAGTATTTCTGGTTCATGTATCAATAGTAGTTCTTTATTTGATTTCCATAATTGCTGTACCAATTTACACACCATCAACAGTGAACTAGCATTATCTTTTCTTCACAACTTTGTCAATACTTGTTATTTCTTCCCTTTTTGATAATTCTAGAAGGTATAAGATATTTCATTGTGGTTTGGATTTTTATTTCCCTGATGATCAGTTACATTGAACCTCTTTTCATCTACCTATTGGCCTTCTGGATCTCTTGTTGGGAAAAATGACTTTTCAGATTCTCTGCCCATTTTTTAGTCTGAGTGTTTGGGGGGGTTTACTATTGAGTTGTGTGATTTTTTTTAATATATTTTTAAATATTCACACCTTATCAGATTCCTGTTTTGCAAGTTTTTTCTCCCATTCAAAGAGGTTTCTTTTCATTTTTTTGATTGTGTCTTTTGTTGTGCAGAACTTTTATTTTGCTATAGTCCCACTTATTGATTTTTGCTTTTGTTGCTTGTGTTTTGGGTGTCACATCTAAAAAATCATTGCCAAGACTCATGTCAGGAAGATTTTTCTCTTTGTGTTTTTTTAGTAGTGTTGTGGTTTCAGTCTTACATTTAAGTCCTTAATCCATTTCAAATTAATGTTTATAAGTGGTGTAACTGCATGTGCCTATCCAGTTTTCCCAATACCGTCTATTGAAAAGAATGTTCTTCCCCCACTGAGTATTCTTGACTCCCTCATCAAATGTTAGTTGACCATATATGCATAGGTTTATTTCTGGGATCTCAATTCTGTTCTGTTGCTCTATGTGTCTTTTATACCAGTACCCTATTATTTTGTTTACTATGAATTTATAGTATAGTTTATTTTTTTGTGATAAGGATTTTTTATTTATATATATTTTACATCATTGTTCATTTTTAAACATTGTTTGCTTCTCTCCCCTGCTTCAGGTGTAGTCTCCATAGAATTTCCTTCCCCAATGCACCCGTGCACCATCACCACTGTCCCCTGTGCTCCTCCCTCCCTCCCAGTCACCCCCTCCCTCCTCCTCCCCTGCAGAATATCTCTGGTGTCTAATTTTCTGTTTGTTTTGTTGTGTTGTGTTGTGTTTTGTATTGTTATTATTTTCCCCCTAATGTCTTATTGGTTCCCCTATAGTCCTATAAGTGAAACCATCCAATGTTTTTCTTTTTTCTTCTGACTTATTTCACTGAGCATAATTCCTTCTAGCTCCATCCATGTTGCTGAAGAAATAAGGGGGGTTGGCCCAAGGCCAACACCTAACTAAAAAAGTCAAGCCAGGAGCACCATCTCATTTCTCTACC
This sequence comes from Talpa occidentalis, assembly GCF_014898055.3. Classification (NCBI taxonomy): domain Eukaryota; kingdom Metazoa; phylum Chordata; class Mammalia; order Eulipotyphla; family Talpidae; genus Talpa; species Talpa occidentalis. The sequence continues at coordinate 24,841,960 of NW_023601104.1, forward strand.
TCTCGCTCTAGTCATCTAGCTTCTGAGACAGCAAAGCATTTCTAGTTTCACCCTGTTCCCTTTTCCCTAAGATATTCTTCTGGTCCCAAGTCCTCCCTTCATTGTCTGTGTCTGGAAGCACTGCTGACTGCTGCTTGGCCCTGTCAGGTCACAGATAGGTATCCCCACTAATTTTCAGGGCACCATAAGAAGCAAGAATGGAGGCAGCATAGTGTAGCGGAAAGGGCACCTGTATCAGAGCCAAGTGATATTTGAATATCAGTATTTGAATCCCTGTTAATTATTAACTGTGTGACCTTAGGAAGCTCATTTAACCTGTGGGAGCCTCAATTTCCTTCTCTTACACTGCAGATGTGAATATCCATCCCTTAGTTGTTGTGAACACTGGTTAAACTTGATTTCATGTCTAGTATAGAACTTGACACTCAATATGTCACTTCCTTTTCATTTCAAAACTTCCAGCTCCTGTCTCCACCCAACATAATTCCTTCCAGACACTTTTTGGTACGTGGCCACCTGGGTCTGTGCTGTTAGCACCTTTCTGTGGTTTCTGTGTAGCTAATTTAGGGAGCACATCTCATGTCTTGGCAAGAGCACTATACCTTTGTGCCAAGGAAAGGAGTTCCCTTCTCTGGAGTGAGGATTTTAACCTCCCATCATCCATTTGGCCAGTAGCTAAATATGGATGAGATAAATACCTAAAGCTACATCGTCTATACAAGCAGGTGCAACAGGCTCCCCAAAAGAAAAGCAGTTGCTTGCTTCATGTGAAATAGCTTTACTTCAGGCTCTGGGATTTCTTCAAAGCTGCCGCATAAATTCAAGTCAACACAGCCACATGCTAGAGCCTGGGAGTGCAACTGTGAAAAAAGCTCATTTTAGCAATCCCATGGTCAGTGAGCCTCCTGTGGGGTGCTGAAGGCCTGGCAAAGGAGATTTATGGATGTCTCAGCAGGTAACTTTAAGTTCCTGGGCCACAAAGGAACACCTTCAGCTTCTGGTGGTATCACGTTGTGCTGAGAGCATAGGTTCAGGAATTGGCCTCCTTGAGCTCCAATCCTGCCCCTGGCCTCCCCAGGCCATTGAACCTTTCTAAGAATCAGTGTCCTCTCTGAAAAGGAGATGACTATAGCACTTATCTCCCAGCATTGTGAGGCAGAAATCGGATGTCTGGGGCCTCCCCTGGTGGCGCAGCGGTTGAGCACTGGGTTGCGAGGCTGCCCGCAACCTCTGCAGCGCCAGTTCGATCCCAGGCCACTGGTGAGGGTCCCACAAAAAAAAAAAAAGAAGGAAAGAAAGAAATGGGATGTCTGTAATATATGTAGCCCAATGCCTGACTCACTGTCAGCGGATTGGAGCTGTTAGCTATTGTTAGCAAGGTGAAAAGTTAGAAACATATGCCTGTCCCAGAAAAGGAAATGGATACATAAATTATGAAACATTCCCTCGATGGAATATTACTCAGCCTTTAAAAATGATGAGTATGGGGCCTCCCTGGTGGCGCAAGGGGTTAAGACACAACCTATGAAGCTATCTGCAACCTCTGCAGCACAAGTTCAATCCCCAGCCAGGGAGCTACCCACATGGCACAGCAGACCTCTCATGTCTTCCTGCTGCTCCCCTCAGCAGTGTATTTCAGTAGATCCACATTTTCTCTTCCCCACTCTGTCTCTGGTGAATCCTCTCCCCTTCCCACAACTCTGGCCTGTACCCCAATTCTTGTATACATAAATAAATCTTTAAAAAATAAAAATGATGAGTATGAATGAACACTGGAGAAACTGGAGAGCTGTTTATTGTATAATGTGAAATGAAAAAAAGCTAAAAAGCAGCTGTATCTGCACAATGACATGAAAAATATATTTGCTTCCGAATACAGAATAAAACATGGAAAAATAAAAAAAACACATTAGGATAATAAGATCGTGTGTGTGTGTGTAGTTTTCTGCTATTACTCTAATTTTGTGCAACAAATACATTTTTAAAAGAATAAGGAAGAAAATCTGACATTTGCTCCAGAAACAATTTAGTTAAAGGCAAGTTTCATGTGTGGGAAAATGCCTGATACAGGGTAGGTATTCAGGAAATGTTGGTAGGAAGAAGGAATGAATAGATAAGTGAATAGTGCACCCCTGCCCCAAGATCAACACCAAAGTTGGACTATTGAGAAGCCAAATTAAGCAAGAAGGCTTTGTGTTCTCTTTTCCACCTAAGCTGTTGACCCAAGTTCTGTTTAGGAAAGGCATCCTGGGGTTTGCCCTTTATTTGAAGCTGAGAATAAAAAGGTAGAAGGGACATTGCAGACCTGAGCAAGTACAAATTAAGATAAAGTATGTACCAGGCTGAGCATCCCCAGTGGCTCAGTCTGTTGAGCGCAGCACTGTGAAACTGTCCACAGCCTCTGCAGTGCGGGTTCTATTCCCGGCCGGCCAGGGAGATTCCCACATGGCACAGCAGACCTCTCCTGTCTCACCCGTTGCTCCCCTCAGGAGTATATTTCAGTCTGCTTGTTCTGCTCCCTGCTCAGTCTCTAGTGAATCCTCTCACCCTCCCACGTCCCTGGCCTGTACCCCGGCTCTTGTATAAAAATAAATAAATCTTAAAAAATAAAAAAAAAGTATGTACCAGGCTGAGCAGAGTGCCTAGCTCAGCAGACACTTGACAAATGTCCTACTTAAATGACTAACAGTAGTGGACAGAAGGAAAGCTGGTCCAGAAGCGACCACCAAGGGCTCCACTGAAGAGGCATGAGAGGTGTCCAGGAAAGAGGCTGAAATTAGGCAGAAGCCTCATTATTCAAATCTCCTCTAGGTCCCTAACAAGCTGTGTGAGTTTACACAAATGACTGTTCCTCTCTGAGTCTCAGCTTCCTTGTCTTTACACAGTAGAATCATTTATTAAGATATTAATTTGAAATCATTTTCCCAACACTACCATTTTTTGTTTAGTGATGTTTTCAGGCTTGAAAACAGAAGCCACTCAGATCGAACATGTGTTCCTATCTTTTGTGAGAACCTAAGTTCATCAAAAAAGATAATCCTAGGTATCCCCAGGGGAGATGAAAAAGAGAGAGGACACTTCACACCCTGACTAGGAGAGGATAAGGACTGGCGTCTCCCTGAGTAGCAAGAGCCAGCCGGGGCTTCCATGCTATTCCAAAGGGAGGAGATGGTGTGGCATCCCTAACCTCATGTGGCTTCCCTCACCTTAAGCACAACCCCAAAGAGTGGAATTTCTGAAGGGAATGTGGGGTGGGACAATAGGCTTTCAGTGATGACTGGGTCTGGGGTAAGTACAGCTCAGAAGGACCTGTGCCCAGGTGGAATTCCAACCAAAACAGCGCAGAACTTCCTGCAGTAGAGCAGGATGGGGATCCAATGCCCCATTTAGGCTGATAGAAAGAAATGTGCTACTTGTTGCTCACTTAAGTTTTGTGGACTAAGATCTCACTCAGTGGTGAGTTTGTCTTTTAACTGTCAAAAATAAAAAATTCAAAACCCTGATCTTTAGCCATTGCCAATTTTCATGGTGTAAATACTCCCATATGGCCAATTTCAAAGTACCCATGTTAAGTTTCTGAACATGGATTGTTGAGAAGAGATGCACCCAATTGGCGCTTCTGAACTGGTGCAAGCCAGCTCCAGCACACCACAGAGATTCACAAAGATGAGGGTTTTATCTAGAAATTTCTCAAAGACCATTTCCAGCCTGAGGATTCTGGGACACTGGGCTAAGGAAGGCTCATTCAAATTGTCAAAGACATGCACTTTATACAGTGTGTTCTGCTGATTTTATTTATGTTAAAATATGCTCTAGCAGAATTGTTGACATTCCTACCTCTGAACACCCCTCCCCTGAAATGAGTCAGCCCCTTTATCAATAAATAAATATAAACAATACAGATTAAATCTATTCCTTTCTTCAGTTAAGTGATCTTACCCTTCAAGTGGTCTTACAACTATGAACATGCATCATCTTTAAGTGTTACTGAGAAGAAATCTATAAATGTTTCCTTCAAGTTGTTTTAAAACAAATTATTTTAACCTGTAACTCATAACAATCTGAAAGATAGGATTAGGATGATAAGATTAATTTTATTAGGTAGGACTAACTACTGCTAGTCCCAATATATAGATGAGGAACAGAGAGGTTAAGGAAGCAGCCCAAGCCCACATGGGTGCTAAGCAGCAGAGCTGGGATTCAAACCCGCCAATCTGGTACCAAAGTCCAGGCTCCTGACCTCTCCACAGCACTGTGTAAAGCTGTGTAAAAGGAACAACTGTGTAAAACCTACTTAAAGCTGTTTTGTCAAGTGGTAATATGAGATAAAAACTTGTATATATCTGTGTAAGAAAATGTATGCATATGTTAAGTAACATATATGTGTGATCCTCTCAGTAACATTTAAGAATGATATTTCCCTGAGGAAAATTAATACAGATACATATGAAACTAAATCAATACACAAGACAGGGAAGAGATGATTATGGTATGGTGGAGGGCTGGCTTTTTGTTTTTTTGTTTGTTTGTTTGTTTGTTTTTTATAGAGGCATGTGTTATTTATTTATTTATTTATTTATTTATTTACTTGTTTGTTTGTTTATACATGCACTGGGTACAGTCAGAAGCGCAGGAGGGTGAGAGAATTCACCAGAGCCAGAGCAGGGAGCAGAGCAGGCAGAAGAACCGAAGTACACTGCTGAGGGGAGCAGCGGGCGGCAGGAGAGGTCTGCGCGCCATGCGGGACCCTCCTCCGGTGGCCGGGGAGCAGCCGGGGATCGAACCGGCGCCGCAGAGGCTGCGGGCAGCTTCGCAACCCAGCGCTCAACCGCTGCGCCACCGGGGAGGCCCAGGGCTGGCTTTTTGAACCTCAGAGAGAGCAAGCCGTGAACAGAGTATGGGTTCACCTTGGGTGTCTTTCTTCCACAGATTAGAAAGAAGCCAGCGGTCTCTCTTCTTTCTGCTTCTGGGTAAGGCACCCAATTCATCTTCTGACAGCTAACTGAGGAGGCAGGAGTGGCCCCACTTTCCTTTCACAGGCACAGGCGCTGCCAGTAACAAAGCAGGGTGTGCCCACCTGCTAGAGCTCCCAGCAGGCTTGTCTTGGCAGGAAGTTGTGAGTTTTGTGACTCTGACCTGGGGTTGAACTCAAGCACCCCCAAAGTGCTTGACCGTGAAACCATCTAACAATGCCCTAAAGTCCATCATTACGGTAAAGCTCTTCCACACCCCCTCTTTCTGTTCCTTGTAAGTTTCACTTGGCAGTTGTGTGGGTCATGTCAGAGAGAGAGCTCTGAAGGATAAGGGAAAACAAACCCCTATAAACTCTGTAAAAAAAGAAATTTGGACTGATCATTATGATCAGTAAGAGGTCCCTGCTCTATAGGAAGTAATGCTTGGAGGTGGGAAAAGGATGTCACTAAGCTATGGAGATTGTACCAACCAAAACGGGGCAGAACTTCCTGCCAATAGAGCAGGATGGGGATCCAATGCCCCATTTAGGCTGATAGAAAGAAGACAACATGGATGGAGCTGGAAGGGATCATGCTCAGTGAAATAAGCCAGAAAGAAAAAGAAAAATACCGGATGGTCTCACTCATAGCAGGAATCTAGAAAACCTAAATAAGGGACCAGGAGAAAGACTAACTATAAGAAAGAAAATATCAAAATCAACAAACAACTATGAACCAGAGACACTCTATGGGGTTTGGGGGATGGGAAATGGAGGGATTGGGGTCAAAATAAGGGGGTTGCAATTGTATGGGGAATATAAAAATAAAATTTAAAAAAAAAAGAAAGAAGACAACTATGTTTTCGCTGGATTTCTCTTGACCTGGTGTGGTAACACTGATTCTCTGAAAAGGATGAAAAGAGTAGACTGGTGGTATTATATCTGTAATTAGTAAGGAAAGATAATGAGGTCTCAATAAATACAGGTGCTTTGAGTCACACAGAAGGAGAATTAGAAGCAGTCTGTAAACAGGCTTGCCACCTCAAGACCCTTTCATCTCTAGCCCTCTGTAACCAGGAGCTCTCTCTTCCCCCAAGCACCCCTAATCCTCCCTGGCCTGAAGGAAACTAGAAGGACCTTCCAAGTACACCAAGTCTCTGCTGGGCTGAGCACACGCCCGATTGATCTGATCATTCAGTTCAAAGTGAGGGCTGGAGCAATTGGAGCAATCATTGCCAATTGACCCTAATGCCCAGAGGACTCGGAAATACCCTGTCCTCTCAGTAGGCCAGCCCCATGCAAGTGACAGATGCAGAAAGTATGCTGTGCAACCTGCAGTTCCCAGCCTGGGTGTTGGGTGGTGTGGGGAAGCCACACTATTACTTGTTTGTATGGCCATGCACTGTGTAAGGACCACACACGCGGGGATGGAACTCGCACGCGCTGGTGGTCGCGGTACATAGCCTGTGTGGTAGGCTGTACCATCTAGGTTTGTGTTATTACATTCTTGACGTTCCCATGGCAGCATCACCTAATGAAACATTTCTCAGAACGCATCCCCATTATTAAGCAACACATGACTGTCACTTTTTTAAACAAGTTTTTAACAAGTTTTTAAATCATGTACCCAGGAAACCATTAGCACCATCAAAATGCAGAACTTTCCTATCCCACCAAATGTTTCCCTTTTGTCCTTTTCATCCCCTGCCTCCAGGAAACCACTGGTCTGTCACTTCAGTTTTACCTTTTCCAGAATGTCATATGAATGGAATCACAATCTTTTAAGGTGGGCCTCTTTCATTTAGTGTAAGGCAGTTTGAATTCATCCATGCTGTTGTGTATATCAATAATTTGTCTATCTTATTGCTGAGCAGTATTCCATTAGTTGGATATTCCATAATGTGATTATCCATTTACCATTTGATAGGTATTTCGGATGCTACTAGTTTGGGGCTATTATGAATAAAGCTGTTGTGACTCTCTGCATCTTTGTGTGGACATAGGTTTTCATTTCTCTTGGCTAAACCTCTAGGCTTGGAATTTCTGAGTCTTACGGTAAGTGTACATCTATTTCCTTAAGAAATTACCAAACTCTTTTCCAATGTGGCAATAGTAGTTTGCATTCCCACAAGCAATACATGAAGAATTCTAGCTGTCCCACATCCTCACCAACACCTGGTGTTGTCAGTCATTTTAATTTCAGACATCTGAAAAGGGGAAAGATGGTATCTCATAGTTGTTTATATTTGCATTTCTCTCATGAATAACGTATCCCTCATGAATGTTGATTATCTTTCATATGCTTTTGTACTATTTGTATATCTTCTTTTAAGACATATTCATTCAGATCTCTTGCCCATTTTATAATTAGATTGTCTTTTTATTCTTTATATATTCTAGATAAGTCTTTTGTCAGATGTGTATATTTTATATATTTTTTCACAGTCCAGCTTGACTTTTCATTTACTCAATGTAATCTTTCAAAGAGCAGATATATTTATCATGCTTTTTTCTTCCATGATTTGTCCTCCTGGTGTCCTGAGATAAACTTTGCCTTTCCCAGTGCTGTAAACATTTTCTCCCGTTTTCTTCTAGAATTTTTATGATTTTTACTACTAAATTTGGGTCTGTGATCCATTCAATATAATTTTTATCTATCAAAAAATATATATAGGGGCCTCCCTGGTGGCATAAGGGGTTAAGATGCAACCTATGAAACTGTCTGCAGCCTCTGCAGCACGAGTTTGATCCCCAGCCAGGGGGCTACCCAAATGGCACAGCAGACCTCTCCTGACTTGCCTGCTGCTCCCCTCAGCAATTTATTTCAGTCAGTCCACCTATTCTGTTCTCCACTCTGTCTCTGGTGAATCCTTTAACCCCCCACCCCCTGTACCTCTGTCCTGTACTCCAGCTCTTGTATGCATAAGAAAATAAATCTTTAAAAAAAAGACAACATATATATATATAAAGACAACATATATAAACTATATATATATATATATATATATAGTTTTTAAGGTTCATTGTCATAACAGTGAGCACTTATGTGCAATACTATTAATAATACTTGGCACTGTTACTGGATTTTATTAATACTAACTCACTCATCAAATCCTCACAACAATCCTCTAACATAGGTACTACTATTGTTTCCATCTTACAAATAATGTAATGAGAAATTAGAAGTTAAATGATTTGCCCAAGGTCACACAACTAGCAAATGTTTGAAAGAATTTCAAACCCATGGAGCTTAGCTCCTGGCCTGGGTTCCTAACCACAGTGCTTTACCACCCCTGCTCTACTAAGTCAAGTTTCAACTGAGCAAAACTAGGCCAAGGGAGATAGATACTTATGTAATCCAAATAGAAAATTACATCTGGGAAAGCACCTAAGAATAGATAAAGGGAGATGTGAGCAAATCAAGAAACTCAGTAACTTCCTGAGGAAATAAGGGTTGGGTTCCACATTGAAGAGAGAGTGATGTTGACTGGGTGAACAGAGGGAACAGCGGCGCATGTCTGGCCAGTGAGTCACATGGGTCAAAGACCAGGCAGGATGATGTGTCACACATTGAATGTTGGATGAAAGCTCTCAGAATGATCATCAATAGGGAGGGAAATTTTTATCTTTTTTTCCCTCTCTCTGTTTACTCACTCAGTTGCCCCTGAATTAGTGTGATTGGGACCTCCATGTTTTATAATTGGAAGCCCCTTAGTCTCTAGCAGGTCAGAATAGCTGGTCACCCTACCTTGAATCTATCCAGGGAAGGAAGTGCCCTTGACCTTGGAAACTTTTAGAGAACTAAGCCCCGTTGGCCCTGAAGGAGTCCAGTGCAAATGGAAGGCTTTTGTCAATGGTATGCTCTCTAATTATCAGATTTCTTGAAAGAAAAAAAAATCATTCTAATTCTAGCCACAGTTGCCACGATGTACAGCCAAAGAAGAAAGTTTGGAAGAAAAAAAAAAACTCCAGCACAAAAACACAGCCTTTAATTATTTTCTTCCTTGAAATCCACAAAAGTTGGGTTGTGATCTCGGGCTACAGGATGGTCAGCAAAATCAAGACAAAATAGACAAAGAAAACAGAATATAACAGACATGAAAATAGCTTTCCTTCAGCCCCTTATCCCATAGTTTTGTTTGACAACAAAATGGTGAAGAGCAAAAAGACAAAGCCAGACAAACTAAAAGAACAAGCATGCAAAAGAAGATGGATAAATGACAACTTCCAAAAGGGATAAAGTAGTTCAGCAGCTCTAAATCCTAAAGCTTTTTGAAAGAATAGCTATAAAATAAATACACTCAAGGCAGATTTGGGGATTGCTGCCAGGTTCAAAACAATATCCTAATGACCTGAAAAGTTACTTTAGCCTTATAAAACACTTCAATCCCTCCTTAGGATATATGTGATATATAGCCTTGGTGAATAGGGTTCAACTATTACAATGAGGTGATATAGGGGTGTCACAAGAGATGAGGGGTATCACAAAGGTTAATAACTGTATCATGCAAATTGAGAAACTAAGGCAGAGAAATTTTTTTTACAACATTGTTTATTTTTAAACAATATTTGCTTCCCCCCACCCCCTCAGGTGTAGTCCCCGTAGAGTTTCCTTTCCCAATGCACCCGTGCACCATCACCTCAGTCCCCTGTGCTCCTCCCTCCCTCCCTCTGATCCCTCTCCCTCCTCCTCCCCTGCAGTAGGTCTCTGATTTATAATCGTCTGTTTTTGCTTTGTTGTGTTTTGTACTGTTATTATTTTTTTACACTGATGTCTTATTTGGTTCCCCTATATTCCTGCTATAAGTGAAACTATCTGATATTTTTCTTTTTCCTTCTGGCTTATTTCACTGAGCATAATTCCTTCTAGCTCCATCCACCTTGCGCAAATGGCATGAGTTTATTTTTTTTGATTGCTGAATAATATTCCATTGTGTGTATATGCTACATCTTCTTGATCCAGTCATCTATTTTTGGGCATTTGAGTTGTTTCCAAGTTTTACCTATTGTAAATAGTGCTGCAATAAACATAGGGGTGCAAGTGTTCTTTTGAATCAATGTTTATTTGTCCTTTGGGTAGATCTCTAGGAGTAGAATTGCCAGGTCATATGATAGCTCCATTTTTAGTAGACTGAGGAAACTCCAGACAGATTTTCATAGTGGTTGGACCAGTTTGCACTCCCACCAGCAATGTAGGAGAGTTCCTTTTTCACCACATCCTCGCCAACATTTGTTGTTGCTTGTTTTTTTGATATGTGCCATTCTTACTGGTGTAAGGTGGTATCTCAATGTGGTTTTGATTTGCATTTCCCTGATGATAAGGGATATTGAACATTTTTTCATATGCCTGTTGGCCATTTGCATTTTCTATTTGGAGAAATGTCTTTTAAGTTCTTCTTCCCATTTCTTGACTGGATTGTTTATTTTGTTTTTGTTGAGTCCTGTGAGTTCTTTGTAGATCTTTGTGATCAGTCCCTTATCATTTGACTGGAGTGCAAAGATTTTTTTCCCAGTCAGTGGGGTGTCTCTCTGTTTTGGTTAATGTTTCTTTTGCTGTGCAGAAGTTTTTCAGTTTGATGAAATCCCAGGTGTTTATCTTTTCTTTGACTTTCTTTGCTTTGGGTGATGAGTCTTTAAAGATGTTATTGCAATGTGTGTCTTGTAGTGTTTTACCTATATTTTCTTCTACATATTTTATGGTTTCAGGTCTTATGTCCAGTTCTTTTATCCATTTTGAGTTTATTTTTATGCACAGTGAAAGGTAGTGGTCTAGTTTCATTTTTTTGCATGTGGTGGTCCAGTTTTCCCAGCACCGTTTATTGAACAAACTGTCTGTGTTCCATTGCATATTCTTTGCTCCTTTGTCAAAGATCAGTTGTCCATGTAAGTGTGGTTTTATTTCTGGGCTCTCTTTTTGGTTCCATTGGTCTGTGTGTCTGTTTTTGTTCCAATACCAAACTGTTTGAATTATTATGGCTTTGTAGTATAGCTTGAAGTTTGGAAGTGTGATACCTCCTTTCTCTTTTGTTTTCATCAGTAGGGCTTTGGCTATTTGTGGTTTTGTTTTTTTTGTGTGTGTGTGTGGTTCCATATGAATTTCATCAGTATTTCTTCTATTTCTTTGAAGAATGTCATTGAGATTTTTATTGAAATAGCGTTGAATCTGTATATTGCTTTTGGTAGGATGGACATTTTAATAATGTTAATTCTTCCAATCCATGAGCAGGGGATGTCTTTCCATTTCCTTGTATCTTCTTCTATTTCTTTTAACAGTGTTTTATAATTTTCTTTGTATAGGTCTTTCTCTTTTGTTAGGTTTATTCCCAATTATTTGATTTTTTTGTTTCAATTATAAAAAGGATGGTTTTCTTGATTTCTTCTTCTTCAGATTGATTGCATGTTGATTTTGTATCCTGCTACTTTACTGAACTGGTTGATTATTTGGAGTAGTTTTTCTGTGGCGTTTTTAGGGTTCTCTATGTATATTATCATATCATCTGCAAATAGTGATAGTTTTACTTCTTTCCCTTTCTGGATTCCTTGTATGTCTTTCTCTTGTCTTATTTCCCTGGCTAAGACATCCAGTATTATATTGAAGAGCAGTGGTAAGAGAGAACATCCTTGTCTTCAGAGAAATATTTTCAAGCTAGTAAGTAAAAGGAAGGGTGTGGTGTCCAGATCAAGGCAAAATTCATAATGGCAGGAAGGAGAGAAAATTCCTCACCACAGTCTTGGAAGAAATTGCTTATTATCAAAGTTCAGCAACAGCTAAGAGTTGACTCTGTAAAGGCTCAGCAGTGATTAAATTCTCTTTCAAATTTTTCCATCCTGCCAAAGTCCTAAAAATTCTGAAGTTAGTGTTGCCCATATACAAATCATGGGCCTGACCACAGTAGCTAAGTTCAGAGTTGTGGCTACATTTGCCTCATAGATTTTGTTCCACCCTGAACAAAGGACTTGGTCTGGAGAGTTTTCAGGGTACCATCAAATTACAGTCTTCCAGAGGACTCCTCCCTTAGTCTTAGGTCTGGGGAGATTTTCAGCAGTGCAGGTTAACAAGGGAAATGTTAAATGTGCATGCACACACACACACACACAGAGTAGCAATTTAAATCATGAATATAAAGATGTTTTACAAACAACTGCACACAGCTCCTGTCCTACACATTTGTGTCCTCAGCACCCATCAGTACACAGTAGTTCTCAACAAACATGGAACTGAACAGAGGCTCCCTGACCCAGTACCACAAGCAGAATCCTGTCAGAATCCTTGGTTTTCTCCTATGCCAGCTTATCGCCTGCAGTCACCCACCTGATGATATTCATACCCAACATAAAATGAAATAATTTGTTCTTTATGAAATATTAGGAAGTCTCAAGCCTGAAGGCTAACTTAGGAATAGAGAAATCACTGACTGCGAGGAAACTCATTAGAAATGGAATGGCCACCCGCAGCTTCTCCTTCTCACTAACTCTGGGGCGAGTTTTGCTGCCCCAAACTTGCTGTCATGCAGATGACAACCTCAAACCTCCCAGCCCGTCAACATGCTCTCCAGGTAATAGGGGCTGATTCTCTCGAAGGATTTGACTATTTGCCTCAGTTAATATTCTCCCTCTCAAAACCATAGTCTCACCCCCAGATTCTTACTATTGGTGTGTCAATTCAAGACATAGCTGGAGAAGGATTGCCCCAACTAACACAATATGGAACAGATTTCCTCACTTTTAATGGAATCAGTAGATTTCCTCACAGCTTACTCAAGACTGATGAGATTTAAATGAGATAATACAAATAAACTGTCAGGACAGTGGCTGGCATAGAGAAAATAATAAACATTAGCTTTAAAAGTGCTGAAAATTGATGTGGACATATATGCATATGTACATATACCTAATAATTGCACTTTTAGGACTCCATATTAAGAATACTCATAGATTCAGACAAAGATTTATATATACAGATAGTTATCTGAGCATGCTCTGTAAGAGGAAAAAACAAACTGGAAACAATATAAATGGCCAACAATAATGTAATAAGTAAATAAATGAAACCACTTATCAAAAGCATTATTTTAAAGAATTTTAATGCCTTAGGAAAATTACCATTATAGGGGCCTCCCTGGTGGTGCAAGGGGTTAAGACGCAGCCTATGAAACTATCCACAGCCACTGAAGCACAAATTCAATCCCCGGCTAGGGAGGAGACCCACATGGCGCAGCAGACCTCTCCTACTTTGCCCACTGCTCCTCTCAGCAGTGTATCAGTAGATCTGCCTGTTCTGCTTCCTGTTCTGTCTCTGGTGAATCCTCTCACCACCCCCACACACACCTCTGGCCTGTACCCTAGTTCTTGTATGCATAAATAAATAAATCTTTTTTTAAAAAAAGAAAATTACCATCATAGGTGAAGAGGGATATAAAACCATTCACAGAATATAATCTCAGCTATAGGCACTCCAGATAGATATCTATAGAGTATATATTTCTACTAGAAAAGATTGGAAGGAAATAGTCCAAATTATACTTGTAGGACTTTTTTCTGAGTAGTGAGATTCTTTATTTGTAAGTAATTTTCAAATTATGTATATGCAATGAGTATATAGAAAATAGATATGCATATATGCTTATATATGTATAACAATTAAAAGTCAAGTATAATAACATTGTGGGTTTTTTTTTTTTTTTTTTTGAAGGACCAAGTCCTTCCAGTGGCTAATGCAGAGAAGATAATCCTGAGGCTGAGCCCTCAGTATTTGGTGACCCTGGTGGTCACTAAGGAGACAGGGAGAGGACACAAGGACTTTTCTAAGCCAAATAGCCCAAGCAACTTCATAGATGAGTGATGGTGTTATGAACTGCAGTAGGAAATGTAGGAACAAAGGAAGAAGGAGGAGTTGAAGGAAGGTGAATAAATTCAGGTTGGTCTCACTAAGTTTGCAATGCCAAAAGAACACTTGGGTGGGGGTGCCCAGTGTAGAGCTCACTTCGAGCAGGGTACCGCTGGGGAAAGAGACTTCAGTACACATTTGGGTGTGGACAAAGCAGCACGTCCTTGAAGCTCTGACTTGGCTGAGGAAGTGAGTATTCTGTGTGTTCCACAAAGGGGACAATGCATGCTCCCATGGAGGCTCAGACACTCTGGGCTCCCTGTCTTCCACCATGTGGCCTGAAGAGGCCCCTGTCTCCCTCAGGCCTGGGGCTGCTGCTGAATTATAGTGAACGCAATGTGATTAAATGTTGCTTGGCACTGACGGTGCTGCTTCCACTGAGGATTGCAGAGCTCTCCCAAACAACCACAAAACTTGCCACAGTATATTTGGTAGAAATGTGTCCAAGACTACAATCAGTCAGTGACCTCTTTTTGGAGTAACCTATGGGGAACCACCTCAGGCTTCAGGACCAGTAAGGTGTGAGTAACCGGACACCATGACTCCCCAAATGCTCTGCTTGCCTCTTTGATTTGGCTAGTCGGAAGCTCCAAGCAAAATCGATGGCCCATCTCAGCAGCCTCATGCAGTCCCACAATGTGCATTGTAGGGTGCTAATCTATGTTTTGTCTTTGTTTTACTGGCCTTATTTTCTCTTTGTTCCAATTTCTTCAACCCTGAATTTTTATAAATTAATTAATGTCAAAATTTGTCTTCCCATGTTATGCCCACCCATTCATTTTGTTTCTATCTCCCCGAGTTAGACAAAAGAATTCTAGGCCCTCTCCCCCATAATAGCCCTTCCACACCCATGTCCTCCACCAAATCTTTTTTTATTTTTTTAGCCACCAGAGTCCCATTTTCTTCAACAATTTTCCCTAGATGTGAGGGCCTAAAGAATCTTTCATCATCCTTCTAGACTCATCTAGATGCTTCATCTTCTAGAATCTTCCCTAAAGCCTCTACTCAGGGCCTCCCTGCAGCCCTGACAGCAACCGCATCCATAGTCGGTTCTCATGCTTGTCTCTGCTAGCAGACCGGGGGTCCAGAAAAGCCAGGAGTCATGTCCTGTTTGCCTCCCCCCACCAACTAGTACCTAGCCCAGACTCAGGGCATAATATATATTTAATAAATAATTATTGAGAAAATAAATGGAGGAAAAGAATATACACGAGAATATACACACACACAGCTTCTTCATCCATGCACACACTAAAGAACGTCATGCCTCAAACCCAGGAGGAAAAGGGAGAGCCCAGTCAGTTCTGCTGTTCTTAGCCCTTTCCTCCGACAACTCTCTATCCATAGGACTCTCCTGAACAGCCTTCCCACCCCAGGCGCCGGGGCCAGAGCTTATTCTCCCCACTAAATCCAGAGCAAATATACATAAGACAGAATTTGTCCTGTGAGGGCAACTGGGATACATTTTTATGGAAAGAAACGATCCTCAGATCAAAAATTCAAGATACTAGATGCTCCAATCCACATCATTTTAACATGCTCCAATTTTAACAGCACGCCCTTGAACAGGTGCTAACAGTATGCCAGGCATTGTTCTGAGAGCTTTATAAATACCATCTTATTTAATCCTTGAAACAACTTCATGAGATAGGAATACAATCCCCATTTTATTTTCCTGTAGTCCTCTCTGCATTTGAGTCAGTTATTCTGAAATAGAGAAAAATGTAGCTATTTGGTCACTGAATAAAAGAAAATTAGTTACCGTTAGCTCCAATGCATAAATCTCTGACAAATCAAATGATAAGCTTTGATCTGAGAACTGGATGCCACAGAATATCTCATCTTCTTGAGTACCTACCACGCGCCCAGCATGCGCCCCATGAGTTCACAGCCTGCTGGAAGAAACATCACATAGTTAAACAGATAAATCCCTGGGCCTCATGACAAGCTTGAGGACCAGGGACACAGCCCTAATGGCTCTACAGTGCTGGCAGCAAGAGGAAGTAATTCTCTCTGGCTAGATGAGGTTTCCTGGACGGTGTGGTCTGAGTTCCATTTTAATGGATGGTCCAGCGTTCACCGGCGAACAGCAAAGATGGGGGGAGGTAGGGGAGAGAAGCAACAGCACAAGGACACAGGGGTGTGAAAAGGCATTTGGGGGAATTATAGACTGGGGTAGCAGGAGAATGAAAAGAGGAGAGGGGTTGAGAGAAAGGGAGATCATTATTCAGGTGGTGACTTGACTTGTTGACCAAGAAGCTTAAAGCAAGTCACTACAGGGTGTAACAGTCATATCTGGTCCAGAAAGAGTCTTTAAACTGCTGTGTGAGGAGGGTGGGGGCACCAGAGAGAGGGACCTGTTAGGAAGCTGTTGCAATAAACTAATTAGGAAACAGCATCTGCCGGAACTAGGGCACTAAATTCTGGAGATATTTGGGAACCTGAAGCTTTGGACCGATTTGGGGGTGACTCCCAGCTTCTGACTCAGACAATATGGTGGCGAGCCCAAGATGGGAACTCACTGCAGGGACAAGGACAAGTTTGGGCATCCTCCAAGCTTAGGAAAGCCAAACAGGGCAGCAGAATTTTCCTTTATTGTGTCAGAGAAGTTATTCAGATTCTCACTCACATCCCCTTTTAATAAAATATGATCCATTTCATTCTGTCATTATAGTGAAAAATCATTGCCCTTTGCTGGGAATTAATGACCTTTCGAATTAATAACCTTTGGGTAGGAAAATTGGTTTCATTAATATCTCCCCTTGCACTTCGTCGTCTCTCTGTCCTGCTGTCCCCTGAAACCAGAAGTCTAAGACTTATTATTCAAGAAGCCTGAATGACTTTATACTCAGAACGAACGGTCAGGGTCCTTGGTAATTGGGCTGAATTGAGTTCACTAACCAAGAATGTTGATTTGGTCTTGTATCAGCCCCTCAGCCACAGGGGAGCCCACCCTCAGCTGGGAAAGTATCAGTCTCCTCCCCCAGCTCTTGACCTAATCTTGGCAGATAAAATATCACCCATTTGGGGTGCTACTACCATGGGAACCTGGCACCTCCTTGGGTTTCACTCAGCCCCTGAGCAGAAGTGTGTTTCTTTGACCATCACCATGACCTTAGTAACTGTTGCTAAGTAACTGCTGCTTTCTAGAGTTGGGGGACTGCCCACCCCCATTCCAAAGTGGCTTAAGGTCAGAATGAAGCTTCCTGCAAAAGAGAAACTAGAAGACCTTGGAAAAACAGTAGAAAGTGAAATTTTACAATATTTCTCCCTCTACTCCATCCTCCTGCTGTCTTTGAAAGATTCCAAGTAGATAGCCATTTATCTTTTTTGGCTGAAAAACAGCATGCCTGCAGGCTATTATCTAGAGCATCAAGTCCAGACTCCTCAGCCTCCTTTAGCCCCAGGTTCTGGTTATTTAGCCTTCTCTCCTGCCTCCTCATGCCAATAAGGTCCCCTGCCTCTGAGCCCTTACTCTGCTGTTCCCTCGGCTTGGAAAGCCACACACATATACCCACTTGCATGTGCACACCTATTTATCCTTTAAGACCAGTACCAGCCTCACTTTCTCTGAAGGATCCTCCCTGAATGGCACTCCTCCATCTGGGGAATCCATCATCCCCAACCCTACCTGGTCTGTGCAAGGGTATGAGATATAATGTGTCTGCAGGTAAGAACAGGTTGAAAGAATGTATTGTGTCATCTAACTCTATTCACTGTCTCTCCAGCACAGGGATGCAGGAGGGTAGAGTAGGACAGACACAGGTTCAAGTCTTGACACTATCTCTTATTAGCAGTGGTTTGGTGCTTCATCCTTCTCCTCTCCCGGTCCCAATCTTGGCTGTATTGCAGGCTGCCTTGTCACCCTAGTATCTGACTGGCCAATCCTACTGCCACAGGATGTTAGGATGGAGAATCTGTTCCACCTCTATGCTGAATTCTCCTAGGTTACCTTCCAGTATCTCCTAGGACAGAAATGGTCATTCTACAGAAACATTCTTTGGGGTTCCCCAAAACTGAAAGTCCTGCCCACTTCTAGCAACTCAGAGAAACCCCATTGGCTGGTGCTCTTAGAAACCTTTGGTTTGTCCCGGAGCTGGCAGAGGTAGGACATATGCCAAGTTAAGCACCATCCTCAATTTTACATTCCAGAACCGTTTGGAAGAAGAGCTCGAGATGTTGAAATGAAAGAAATGCAGGCGACAAAGACCAAATTCCTGCTCTTTAACCAGGAAGTGGATAAGGGCTGTCAGATTCGGCTCAATCACCCAGACACGTTACAGCAGTGCGGCTTCAACTCCTCCCGTCCTCTGGTGATGATAATCCACGGGTGGTCGGTAGGAAATGCTGACATGCCTTTTTCCTCTCTGTTTTCACATTTTCTTTTTTTTCTCCCTAGTGTATTCCATTTTAATAAAAAGATAGGGAGCCAGTGATAAAACTTCCTGCATAATATTTGTAAAGCACATTCTAATTTTCCAAATGCTTCCCCATGCACTATCTCATTGGTTATCGCAACTCCACAAGTAAGCAGGGCAGGAGAAGTATAATTATCTCCACCTTTCAGATTATATAAAATGCTCCAACAGACCACAGAGCACATGAGGGCCCATAAAAGACACAGGTGAATAAGCACGTTTCACAAGAAGTGGTAGGAAACCAAAAACATTGTCTCTCAAGGAAAATGCTGATTTTGCAAGGGAAAATTTAGCTGTAAATAACAGAAATCCAAATCAGCATGATTCAATACAACAGGTTTGTTTTCATTTCACAAAACAATCCAATGATATATAATCCAAAACGAGCTAAATGGCTTTGGCCAATGAAGTCCTGAAGAACCCATTTTGGTTCTAGCCATACTAAGCGCATGGACCTAAGATACCCAAGATGGCAGCTACTGCATAGTCATCACATCTTCATTCCCAGCAACACAGCATAGGAAAGGATGCCCACAAAGGGGTCAAGGGGCAGAGTTTAAAAAAAAACTTTATTGATTAGTCCATTTACCTCAATAAAGATTTTTTTAAACTCTGCTCGTGAATTGTATGGGGACTATAACCATGACGAAAATGCATACATCGTGCAAAAATGAAAAATGATGTAAAAAAATAAATTAAATAAATAAATAAATGGCAAAAAATACCTTTATTGATATTTGTGGGTGTGTATGCATACCATACAATCCATCTATTAAAAGTATGCAGTGGCGGGCCTCCCCTGGTGGCGCAGCGGTTGAGCGCTGGCCTGCGAGGCTGCCCACAGCCTCTGCAGTGCCGGTTCGTTCCCCCGCCGCCAGCGAGGGTCCCACAAAAAAAAAAAAAAAAGTATACAGTGGCTTTAGCTATCAGCGTGTTTTGTTTAGGTTAGCTTCCAGAAACATCTGTGCACTGTTTCCAGTTACCTTCTTGGGCCATATCTAAATGGAAAGTTGGTCTAGATGTGTGGCCTCTTCAAGAAAGGAGACTTTTAGGATAGATAGAAATTCTGTTACTATGCAAGAAGGGGGAAAAGACCACAATGAGCAACTCAAACTAAGTGAGGGCTTGTTTCCAAGAGGTATTTCTGCCTGCCTGGTATCCAGCCCATCCACAATTGGAAGTTTAGTTCACAATTTGAAATCTCCAGAGATGTTAGTGCAATTTCATGACCTGGAAGCCTTTTCCTGACATCCAGTTGAAAATTGCTCTTGAAATTCCCATTTCTCCTGCCCTAGAGACCAAAATGGGCCATCTCCCTGCCCAGCACTCTTTGAACATTTGTTTGCTGACAGCTACTTATGCAGTCTCACAACTTCTGCGTGAACAGAACAGACTTGTGCCTGCCTTGTGGGGTGGAGAGACGTCATTGGTGCCACATGGGAGAACCCACTGCACCCTGAGGAAAAAAGCATGGAGGCCTCAGCCATTGGCCGCCGGCTCCTCCCTACTCCTTCAAGGAGTCTCAGCCCCAGAGAAGGGGCTTCCACCTCAGGGCTGCTGGTGAAGATGAGAGGGAGAGGGAGCTTCTGGTCCTAGAGAAGGTCCCTGACATAGATAGAGCCCCTTTTTAGTCTGTCTCAGCCCAGTTAGTCCTCACACCTCCCTACCAGGCAGGTGAGTTAGTCTCATCCCTCAGATGAGGAGACTGCAGCCCAAAAAGTTCAAGCAGTTACCACAGCCCATGTGGACAAAGAGCCAGAAGTAGCTCCCTTGTGCTGTGCTTTGAAGGCCACACTCTCAAAGACTTCAAGTCAGGGGTTCTGTGATTGGGCCCCCATCCCACAGCAGGAGTCACATTGCAGGCTCCTCACTGCTGTCACTCCAGTTGAAGCTTTCTAAAACAGAAATAACTAAAGATTCTCTTGTGGGAACCACAGTGGGGGGCTCTGGAGGCAGGAATGGATTAGAAAGAGACCAGTCACTGTAAGGAAGAACATTCCTGGTAGGACCTTCCCCTACAAGAGAAAATAGGATGGTCCGTAGGAAATGCAGCCAGAGAAGAGCTTTGGGGAAGGGCAAGGACCTGGTCTTGGGACCTAACTCGAGGCAAGAGCTGGAGCCAAGAGCCACCAAGTCAGAAAGGCTGGTGCACAGCAGGGCCTGCTTCTTCCAGGTGCTCTGCTGGCTGACCCTGTCTCCCCCACCTCTCCCCACGCCCCTCCCTTGCCCTCCTGCCACTTCAGGCTCCAGCAACATCCACTGTTTGTAGCTTCTCCCACAAACCATGTGTTTCCTTCCTTTTGGCTTTGACTCAGCTATGCCCTCCACCTAGAACAGCCTTACCCTTCTGCCCTGTGGGACTGTATCCATCAATCATCAGGTGCTCTAGGTGTATCTGGTAACTGAATTAATGATTGAATAAATATTTTGTTTACAAATACAATATGCAGATACAGGGTCCTCTTGTCAGGGTCCTTCTACCAGAAGGAATTCTTCATTCTCAAAATCCTGTCCAGACTAGGCTACATCTACTATTGTTACTCCTGAGGCTAGTAGTCATAACAAGGGCGGTAACTAACATTTACTGCACGGTACTTCCTGTATCCCAGGCACTGTTGTGAGTGCTTCGCATGTTTCATCTTCACAACAAGCCTGGAAGGAGGGCATTGTTCTTATCCCCATTTTCCAGATGAGAAAACAGGGGCAGAGAAATGTTAAAATAACTTGCACAAGGCCACTCAGCTAGTAACTGAGAGAGTCTGGATTTGAACCCAAAAAGTTACATCCACATGGAAGACATTGGGTGAACCTTTATTAAATGAATGCACATTTCCCCAAAGGACAAGCCACACCAAGAGCATGCAGAGCAGCGGGTGGGAGGAAAGTGTTGGGATGAGATACAGAGGTGAGGGAGAGCAGACTTCCCGGGAAGATGACCTCCGAGGGTTGATAAGCCTTTAGTACCTGATTTACACACTTTCCCATTATTTTAAGACTGGAGGGGATGGGACAGGGAGTCTTAAAAGAGGGAAATGTGAAGACAATAGTTTTCAGCTGGGGTTACCCCCGGGAGCATTTGACAAAGTCTGGAGATATATTGGGGCTTGGGGGGAGGGTGGTGCTGGCATCTTGTGGTTAGAGATCAGGGATGCTGCTACACATCCCACAATGCACAGGACAGTCGCATAACAAAAAAGCATCTGGGCAAATGTCAGTAGTGCTAAGATTGGGGAGTCTGCGTTAAGCTCTTTCTCTTGGAGAAGAGGATCCAGCATTTTCCAAGTGTTGAAGAAGAAAAAGAGGTGAGTAGGGAGAAAAAAACAAGTGTGGTACTCCCTCTATCCCCTCCCAGCGAGGTGACTCTGCTGTGGCCCACCCTCAGGTGGATGGCATCTTGGAAAACTGGATCCAGCAGATGGTGACTGCGCTAAAGTCTGGACTGGCCCAGCCAGTGAACGTGGGCCTGGCAAACTGGATCAGCCTGGCCTACAACCACTACACACTTGCTGTGCACAACACTCGCGTCGTGGGCCAGGAGGTTGCGGCTCTTGTCCGGTGGCTGGAGGTAAGATCTCCAAAGCAACCCAGATGTGAGAACCACGTCTGCTAATCTCACAGAAATTGGACACCAGACCCCACACCTCTCTCAGGGGGTTCAGTTGAACCCCTTCATTGTAGAACCATCTTCTCCCACTTCCCTATCCACCACTTCTATGCTCATCCTCTTGGATGTGTGAAGAAATCTAAACATACCCTGTAAGCCATCAAATGAATGAACAGGAATGACAGGGACTGGCTGCAGGGCCTTAATGTTTAGGTGAAGACAGCCAGGCAGGGAGGCAGCATCTCCAGGCGGAGTGCCAGGTAGCCAAGCCTGAAAGGAGAGAGAACACTCAGCGAGGTGAGAAACCAGTGAGTATGCAGTCTGAATACGGCACTTCATTTGCAATCAGGCACATTGAACAGGGCGGGAGCCCAGAACAAGCTAGAGGCACAAAAGGCTTTTATCTAGTCTGCTCTCCCCCTGCAACCATCTCACTGCTGTCTTCCAGGAATCTGTTCAATTTTCTCGAAGCAATGTTCATCTAATTGGGTACAGCCTGGGTGCACACGTCTCAGGATTTGCTGGCACTTACATTGGTGGAAAGCGCAAGATTGGGAGAATTACAGGTAACCATGCCTGATAACTAACAACGGTAATCTCCACAATGGCAAGGGGCGTGGAGCCAGACCTGCTTTTCCAACAGTTTCATAATTAACACACCCCCGGCTTCCTCCGTGCTATATTGGAGATCATGGCAGGACGTGCCGTGCTATTTCAAACCTGACCACTGCCATAGACTGCTGTTCGGAGAGATCTCAGCAAATCACAGCCTCAAATCCTGTCGCCTTCCCTTAAACAGCTGCCTCTCTCTCACAGTCATGCCAAAGAGGACCTACAAAGTAGATTTCTATACATTATCAAAGCAGGAAAGAATTTTTTCATCTGTAGCTTTAAGAGCTCAGTGTGATAGAGTTAAGAATCACCGCCTTAAATTTGCTGTAAGATCAGTCATGTTTTTGCCTCATTTTCCACATTTGTGAAACATAGAAGTCTTTTCCTGAGACCCAGTTGTACTGAGGGAGCTGTGTACCAAAAACCTCACCCCAAGCTGTAGTCAACTTGAAAATGGCCCTTGATACCCAAGAAGAGCTGGAAATATGCAAAAATGCCCTTCTGCTTTGACACCAACTTAACCACCCACCCCGCACAGCCCCCCAACGCCTGATCAGATGATTCCCCAGCCAAATCCCCAAGGCCCCTTAGTGCCTACTGGTAAAACAGGCAGGGGCCTTCTCAGTGAAGTGTTCAAAAAGCTCTCCAATGACTCCTCCACCATCCCCTTTCTGTGGCTCAAAGTTTCTGTGATACTACATTTTCTCCACTTTACAAACATGCATGGCCTCTTCTGCTTCTGGGCCTTTGCAGATATTGTTCCCCTTGGAATATCTTATGACCACTCATCCATTCAGCTCTAGCCTATCTACCAAACTCCTACCCATCCTTCAAGACCCAGCAGGCTAAAATAATACCTCACATGCTAAAACAATTCAAAGGAGTTAAAGAGGAATAGCATCATTGTGACCTTTGATCAATTAAGAACATTTTTGGCAGCTACTCTCGACCGCTATTGTTACTTCATAAAAGAAGAGATTTATTTTAACATGAAAAAAGATAGGAATAATGGCCGACGTTTAATGAAAAAAATTGTCATGAGAGTGCATATCCTCCTCTTTTTTTTTTTTTTTTTTCCCATCTTGTTGGTGACTACAGAGGCTTTTTCCACAGACCAGTACTTGGTACCCTCGTGATTTAACCCTCAGTAGCCTGGGGGTGAGCAGACTTCCCATAAGAACCTTCCACAGAAAACTCGTGAAGCCCGTCACTGAGGAGTCAAGCCTAGAAGTCTGAGTGAGAATCTCAGTGAAGCTGCATCAGGCCTGATACTCAGACCCTCTCCCTCTGACTGGTGTCCTGGGCCATCTCACATATTACTGATCAGGCCCACACAAGTCAGAGACAGCAGGATAGCTGATTGCTCTGATGTTATCTTGTAGTCAGCCTCATGAAGAAAGGAATACCAGCCATAACAAGGCCTCCTTCCTTTGAAACCACAGGTAAAGCCAGCGAACAAGTGTTCTCAAGGCCCACTCTCAGTTCCTTCACCCCCAACATGGAAGGAAGGCAGGGCTATGGGACATCAAAGATCTTTCAGAGAAGGTAAAGGGAGAAAAGCAGAGAAAAAACCTCGAGTGCATAAATGCTCCCCAGTTACAGGCACATGAGCCCCCACTTGCCTCCGGCAAGCCCACCTGCAGCTGGAGGGACAGAGCTTTGAGAAGCAGTATTTGTTCACATTTCACCCTGGAACAGTGATGTCCCAGGGCTGCTCTGGACATTCCAGTGACATGACATTAGAACAGGAGAAAAGTCAGCTTGTCTAGGGAAATTGTTAACAACATGCTGGCAAATAAATTCTTCCTTTGATAAGTAGGTTAGAACTACTTATAATAAGCACAGTGGGTTTTTTGTAAGCAAACAGATGCTCTTGAAAGGAGCTTGAGAGGTACTTAAAATTAATTTGCTTAAATAAATCAAGCATTCCCTCATAACCTTATTTCTTCAACTGGATAGTTCCTGCAAATCTCTTCTCCCCCTGGAGAATGCCCAGCAATTTTCAGCACCATGAATTACTGTAGTTCTACTGTGAAAAAGGTGATGGCAAGAGAAAAGTGATGCTTTAGGATTTTCTTCTTCCCACTAGCTCGTGAATGTGTACCAACATCAAAAATCTAAAAAGGGCATTCTACCACCCTTGCCCTCCCTTTCTAACCCTTACCCTTGCTTTCTGTTTAGGGCTGGATGCTGCAGGCCCTATGTTTGAGGGCATGTCCCCCAGCGACCGTCTTTCACCAGATGACGCCAATTTCGTGGATGCCATTCACACATTTACCCGGGAGCACATGGGCCTGAGTGTGGGCATCAAACAGCCCGTAGGACACTATGACTTTTACCCTAATGGGGGCTCCTTCCAGCCTGGCTGCCACTTCCTAGAGCTCTACAAACACATCGCCAATCATGGCTTAAATGGTGAGAGATAAGACATGGCCAGCCTCGAGCTCTGGCCTGCGCTCACCACACTTGCATGGGGCCTCTGGATCCTGTAGGATCTTCCAACTCTGTGGTGCTCAACTGAGGGTGAGGTGGGGGGAGTCCAGGGTGGAGGTCACCAGGTCCACTCAGCGAGAAGGCTTATGGAAGTAGGTAAGATTGGTGTTTACCTCTTAACTAGCAGAGGTCCCTGGAGCCTGAGCTCTGAGGATGAGCTGAGGGCACATCAGGAATCCACATCTCTTACCCCTACCCCACCAGCACAAAAATCTCTCCTGGGTACTAGCCCTTCTGAAAGTTGAGTCCTAAGGTCTGATGTTATTCCTTTTCCAGAACCTTCCTCCTTCAGGGGGCTTCCTCTATTCTGTGTCTCATGAGGATCCACTTAATAGTTCATGGATTCTTGATCATTGGGCTCACAAGAGTGGGAATAACTCTTCTACCCTCTGGAGGTTTAATCATCTGCTCATGCAGGACATTACTGAGGTTCTTCTGATTCAAAGTACAGCTGTAAATATGTCCTTGTTACTTCCTTTAACTCAGGGCAGAAACCGAATGTGGTGTTATCTGGATTGTGATGCTACTTCTCTCTTAAATGCTGAAACAAAAACTTTAACATGCACATTGATGACATGCACAGGATAAGGAATAAAAATGTCAGTGAAAACCATGCGTTCCAGAGGCATTCCAAATTTCTCATTACAAAATATCATCCTGATTAAAGCATGCCAACTTGCTCTAAACCCAGCGCGCCCCCAGCCTGGCGCACCACCTTCTCACCCCAGTCATCCAAAACTGAGCTGAGAACACTCTTGTGATTACATCACCACCTTCACCTCTACCATATCAGACTGACCTTCACTTTCCATATTATCTCATTTTGGCTGGACTCCCAGCCTTTCACCCACCCACACCTGAGAACCTTCTGGGAACTTACCCTTGTCATTCCTTACATCTGCCCACCATTATCCCCCTCCCACCACCAATGTTCCCTGGTCCTCCTCCCAAATCTGCAGTCTCCCAAAGCTTAACACAGGTGTGAAGGCTGGGGCTTAGTAACTAGTCATCTAGCAAATGCATCCGACCAATGACTGCCATTTGCTCGTTTGTGCTAAACGTCAAAATGATAGAGCCACTTCTGTTTATTTAGCTGGCCCAGTCTTGCTGTGGGTTTTTCAGTTTTCTTCACCCTTAATTTGAAAGCAATCCCATTCTGGTTCTCCCAACTGTACCTGAACAGAAGATAACATCTATCTGCTTTACCGCCCTCACCATCTCCTGGCTGGCCAAGCTTGGGTGAATTAAAGAATGTCTTTGGAGCTCAGATTTCTCACTTGTAACTGCTGCTACAAGATGCTGTGGTGAAGATTCAGGAAGCAGAGGAGTGAGGGCACTCAGTAAGCACCCACTCAGAGTATGTGCTCAGCAAATGCAGCCATGAGTGACCCAGAACTGAGATATCCAAGCTTTCAGCCACTTGGGGAAATAGCAATAGCTTTTTGGTAAATTTACCTGTGTTCTACCTTCAGATTTGGTACTTTGCATGTCTCATGACAGTTCCTTAACATTCCTTGAGAGCAATTTCACTAAAAATTAGATTAAGATTTGGAAGGTTTTGTGTTTTTTTTTTAAGGTCAATATCCATAATTGAGGGCCTCCCTGGTGGCACAAGGGGTTAAACACAGCACTATGAAGCAGTCCGCAGCCTCTGCAGCACGAGTTCCATCCCCGGCCCATCAGGGAGCAACTCACATGGTGCAGCAGACCTCTCCTGTCTCACCCGCTGCTCCTTCAGCAGTGTGTTTCAGTCACTGTTCTGTTCCCCACTCTGTCTCTGGTGAATCCTCTCACCCCCTCCACCCACACCTCTGGCCTGTAGCCTAGCTCTTGTATGCCTAAATAAATAAATTTTTCAAAAAATATCCATGATTGATAAACCTCATAAGCTTGTTCTTTGGGGTTAGGTCCATTACGAGCTGGACATGTCCTTCTAGAAGTCAGTCACTTACAGGTTTTATAGCAGCAATGGCTCCTTCGGGATATTAGGTAGACACCATGGGAGAGGCCTGAGCCTTCACCAGCCCTTCAGCCAAGTCACAAGAGTGCCGTGGCACACATTTACCTAGGTAGGAGGCATTCCCCACAAATCTCTTCCAGCGAACTCACCCCCAAGCTATCAGCACCTTGTACATTTTCAACCATTTGAAATAGAAATACTGAAATGAATTACACTACCCTGTTTTCTTAAGTAATTCAGTATTTTCCTAGTGACTTGGGATTCTTCTTTAAACTCTATTATAACACATTTATTATAACATAATATTATAACACTATAACATCATAACATTATAATTCTCTAAGAGTGGGCTGCCCTCAGGAGCCCCACCATCGCTGGCATTATGTCTCAACACTAAGAGACCAGAAGAGGTCTACTCCTTCTTTAGTTCTTGGTCAATTATGGCATCCCACCGCTGCCAGTGGGTCAGTCTAGGCAACCCCACCCTCCTTCCTCATGTGCCACTAATCTGTGCTTAGAATGAGATGATCCTTTGAGTTAAGGGTGCTTTGGGGTAAGGGGTGCTAACATCCTTCTGGCCCTGTGTTCCAGCCATCACCGAGACCATCAAATGTGCCCATGAGCGATCCGTGCACCTCTTCATCGACTCCTTGCTGCATGCTGATTTGCAGAGCACAGCCTACCTGTGCAGTGGCATGGACAGCTTTAGCCAGGGCCTGTGCTTGAGCTGCAAGAAGGGCCACTGCAATACGCTGGGCTACCACATCCGCCAGGATCACCAGAGCAAGAAGGCCAAGCAGCTATTTCTCGTGACCCGCTCCCAATCCCCATTCAAAGGTGAGTGTGTGAGTGTGTGTGTGTGTGTGTGTGTGTAGAGGGCAAGGTGCCTGGAGCCATCAGAAGGGCAGGATGCAGCCACTTGTCTGTTGTCTGAGGGTTCAAAAGTTCCCTGCAGTCTTTTCCTGGAGCTACTTCAAACTCTGTTTTGGTGTTTTCAAAACTGCAGAGATTTCAGACTAATATTAACACAGCCTCTCTCTCTTTCCCCAAGTATGTGGCCATCATGCTGCCAAGTGCTAGGAGAGAAAACCTTGATAATTTCTGGAAAAATCCTTGGGGTGGCCTCTCTTCATTCATTTCCATGGTCCCCTGAAATGTTAGATCCCAGAGGTGCTAAGCAGTTATCTTGAGCACCAGATCCCATCATAATACCCTGATGGGTCTCCAGACCCAGACTAGACCTACGACTAATCTCTGCTCATGACCCCCATGAAAAAGAAAAAACTGGGCTCCACCTATATTTGTGGTTCATTGTTAGTCCTCTGTTTTGAACCAGAAGATCTTAGAGGCTATTCACTATCACCGTGAGGCCCTCCCAAAATGAAGTTCATTATCCAGTGTTTGTCAGTCACTCCTTAACCTCGGGGCAGAAACCAAGCACCTGCCACTCTCTGGGTTGAACCGCAGGTCAGAGAAAAGGCTGTGGCCGCCACTTGGGCTGAAGCCAACAGAGAAATACTCCACTGAAACCCAAATCCTCCAGGAGGGACAAGCTGACATCTGTTGCACTAACATTTCTGCCTTATCCTTAAAACAGCTCTGGAGCAATTTAACATCTTTACTGCTTCAGAGCACATGCTCTAGGGTGCTGGGAGGCCCCTGCTGCTGTGCTGTGTGGTGAGCACCGTGCAGGTATTTGCTGGGCAGGAGGTGAATGTGCCGTCACCACTACTTTGCAAGTGTACAGTATTGCACCATCGACTGCATGTGGCTCCCATGAGCAGCAAGTGAGGTTGGCAGGGCCAGTTTCTATCCCATTTTAAAGAGAAGGAAAGCCAAACTCAACACAGTGACTGGCCCATGGCCGCATAGCCTGGAAGGAGGCCTGGAACCAACCCAGGTCCCTCTGACTGCCAGTCCAGTGTTCCTTTCATTATCACACCCACAAGTTCAAGCTCCAGGTGACTCATTTTTTTAGGCACACGTTTCCTTTGTTTATCTGAACTTTTTTGCTTTCCAGCCAGATTTCCCTTCCAAGAGCAAGCAGGCCCATAAATAACAGGTCCTTGTGGGTGGCAGCACCCCAGAGCACTTGGAGCGGAGGGGAGGGATCTTTCCACCTGAGGGACCAGAGGGGCCCCTGCCCTGTCACTTTAGAGGCGTCTGTGGGAGCAGGTGAGGGAATTTGGAAGGTCCCCTCCTTAAGGGAGTTCCCTACGTGGGCTGCCAATTAGACACTGATTTGGGTTAACCAGCTTCTCTTTTAAAGTTGCCTGTAATGATTAGTCCCCTCAGATAATCTCATTTCACTGGATCTACTTTAATCATGGAATGCTAGTGTTTAGAGAAACTCTTCAACCCCACCATTTGACAGATGAAGGAACTGAGACCCAGATGGGAAATCATTTGTCCAGGATCACAAAGAGAATTCTTAGCAGAGTTGCCATTTAGATCAGGGCCTCCAAACAACCAGTTGCTTATTTTTTATTGTGATAACCAGCCCCTGGGAGTTCCCCACGGCTGTTTGAGGTTGGGGATGGGGGGATGTACGGGGTCGAGGGGGGGGCGGTTTTGTAAGAGGAGAGAGAGAGGGATTGCTTTGCCCTTGAGATCAGCTGGGAAGAAATGAAGTCATATTTCACCTTCTAGGGCTGGGCAAGGCATGTGATGTGAGAGGCTTGGTCCAGCCTGAGGACATCTACTGGGGGCTTAGAGATGGGGAGGGAGGCACGTATCCAGAGAAGGAAGGGCAGTAGGCACAAGCTAGGTTGAGTTCCTCCCTTTTGCCCTGACCATCATACAAGGCCAGTATGAGCTCACTAAGGAGGGCCAAAGACTTGCCTTAGGGAAGTGCTGTTTCATCCGCCCAAAATTATTGATCAGAGTCCCACCTCAGGGGCTCAGTGGAAACCAACCCACCCACAAGGAATGCTCAGTGCTATCCCAGGAAGACAGACAACGAGGCCCTTGGAGATAACACAGGGGTCTCTTTGTTACCAGCCACTTATCTTGCTCTGGGTCTTCCAAACAGGATGGAACCAACGGGGCCAGCATATGGAGGTCCGATTAGGAAGCAGGTCCACGCCCAAACCTCCTCCTGCACCTCACCCTTCCTTCTCTGCCCCCTCCAAATTCTCTCCAGATCTGCCTCAGTCTTTCCAGGGAGCAGCAGCTTGCCCTCCCATCAAAACTCCCCTGTGTATACCTGGAAATTCTACCTCAGCAAGACTGCCTGTTTAGAAATGCTACTCAAGGAGTGCTGCACCCTGTAACATGATAGCAGTGACCATGTGCAGCAATTGAAATTAAATCAAATCAAAAATGTGATTCTTCCATCCCACTAGCTACCTTTCAAGTGCTCGAATGCATGGGGAGCACAGAAATAAATCATTTGCATCTTCACAGACATTCTCTTGACAGTGCTGGCATCAAGCATTTCACCAAGGCCACTGTCACTACAGCCTTCCCCACCCATCATAGCCGCGGTCAGCTCTGACTTGAGCCCCAAAGCCTTTTCCTCGCCCTGCAGCATTTGATGACTACTTACAGACTCTTAAAAGAACAGACTTGCCCAACCCGGGTTCCAGAGAAACCACAGTCCCTAGCTGTCAAGGACATCTAGCCCTACCATATATTTTAGTGCCGGGTCTGCCTGGGCAAGATAAACATCACCTCCCGAGTGTAATTTCACAGAGCATGACTAACTTGGCCCTCGTTCTTCTAGTTCCTGAGATATTTCTACAAAACCACCAAAGATTCTATTTTCTATACGCATACGCCGGATCTGGGATAAACACGGGGACTGTGCAGCAGTGGCAGAAGAGAATTGGGAAAGAGTCGCTGAGAGAAACGAGGCAATTTATCGCCCACTCCCATACTCACTCTCTCAGGAGCCTCACCAGTTGGGAGCCCATTTTGTTTTTTAGAGAGAGAGAAAGAAAATCAACCTGTATTAAGTCCTGCTTAACAAGCACCTTCTCTAATGTAATCCTCTAGCAGTCAGCCGAGGTAATTGGTGGAGAGGAGAGGAGCAGCAATTCTGGGGGGCTTTCTCTGTCCCAGCACCATGCTGGCTGTGCTATAAATTATCTCACTTCTCATTTAATCATCAAAGCAACGGAGAGAGAGAGAGACCCCGATTGGTTATCTTTAATTTTCTAAGAAATAAATTAAGAATCATAGGGCTTAAATCATTTTCCCAAAGTCACGTCGTTTGTGAGTAGCAGAGGTGGAATTTCAGCCCAGGCCTTTCCCAGTTCTCTCACTGCACAGGGCCTCCTGGGTTTTAGGGCCAGTATCAGTCCTCTGAGTGACACTGGGGGGCAAGTCTGTTCTTTTAAGAATCTATAAATAGTCATCAAATGCTGCAGAGGGGTGAGGGAAAGGCTTTGGGGGCGCAAGTCTAGCTCACGCTGGAGGAGGCATCCCAGCTGAGGGTCACCCTTACCCCACTACAGGGCTGCCTCTGTGGGGAGGAGGTCCTTTCTGCTCCCTGACTCTCTTCGCTTCCCTGTCCCTCTACCTGTCCTTTCTCCCCACACTCTGGGCCTCATCCTGGGATGGGCCCTTGTTCTATTGCTCACTGCAGCTGGTAAGAGCACTCTTTTCTTCTGGTTGGAGAGATGACCAGCCAAAATGTGACTTGGGATGTCTGCCTTTGACTTTCTTCAGCTACTTCTTTTTAAAAAAAAAAGATTTATTTATTTATGCATACAAGAGCTGGGGGTTAAAGGCCAGAGGTGCAGGGGGGTGAGAGGATTCACCAGAGACAGAGTGGGGAACAGAACATGCAGATCGACCGAGGTACACAGCTGAGGGGAGCAGCGGACGAGGCAGGAGAGGTGTGCCTTGCCATGTGGGATTCTCCCTGGCCAGCTGGGGATTGAACTCGTGCTGCAGATGAAGCGGACTGCTTCATAGTGCTGTGCTTAACCCCTTGCACCACAGCGAGGCCCTCCTCAGCTACTTCTTTTGGAAGTACTCACTGATTTCCAGAAGAATTTGCAGGTATAGTTGTGAGGGTGCAGGTTTGGGGTTGGGATAAGGAGAGTCTAGAATGTAGCTTTCCTGCCTGTCACATATGCAACTTTGACCTAGTGAC
Organism: Talpa occidentalis; assembly: GCF_014898055.3. NCBI lineage: Eukaryota > Metazoa > Chordata > Mammalia > Eulipotyphla > Talpidae > Talpa > Talpa occidentalis. The sequence goes on from NW_023601104.1 coordinate 24,873,986, forward strand.
AAACTTGAGGGCCTCAGTTTTCAGCCATAAAGTGATTGTGTGTAGACAAGCTTGGGGATGAACCACTAAAACTGTCACTTATGGGTGGGACTCAGAGGCATGCCGGTCAGTCTAGCAGTAAGAAAGGAATAGAGAACAGAGAGCTAACACTTTGTAGAAACCAGGCGCTCTTACATACACCATCTCCTTGCATTCTCTCCACAACCCTGGGAGAGCGCTTTTAATGCTCATTTTACACTTGAGGAAATGGAGCTTCCAAGAGGGCACATGTGCTCGAAAATCACAGGACAGTAGGTGGCAGAGGGAACTGCGGCTCCCACCACTCAGCTGAGGACCCTTATTGGCATTCGATATGAAGGGCCATGGCGCAAACAGCAGGCAGCAGTGTGTCAGTCAGCACAAGTCTCCTCACACCCCCCCACACACTCCATACTCCTCTCTCTCTCTCTCACGTGTGTGTGCGCGCGCACGCGCGCACACACACACACACACACACACACACACTCCCTCTCCCCTTTCTCTCATATATATATATTCTGTTTACCCTTCAAACACACATCTCCTCACCCTTCAAACACACACACACACACACAAACATACTCCACACACAAAAAACACAACATTCCTTGGCCTTCACACACAAACACATCACACATTGACACTTCCACTCCTAAACAGAAGGGCAAGCTCCCTATCTTTGTGACATCGGGCATCATGTAAACAGAGGGGTACAGTTGAGCCCAGATGCGGGCGTCTCACACACTCGTGCTCACAGTCACATGGCCCCTTCCTCCCCTGAGCCTGCTTTGCGTGGATTCAACCAGCCCCTGCACAATAACACCAGCCCAGGGCCTCTCAGACCTCGGGTCTTCAGTCTCCCTCTCGGGTATTTCACATCTAGGAACAAGCCCGTGGCGCTACAGGAAAACACAAGAAATCTCTTCCAACCATCTCCATGAGAAAAAGTCAATACACTGAAGAAGGAAAAAAAGGCCTTTTGATGGTTGCAAGGAGAGTAATAATAAAACTCCCAGAGCCAATATCTAATGATTCGAAATCATTTTTTCCCTGAGACAAAAGAGACAAAATATTCTCTTTATAAATTTCACAACCCAGCGCTCACAGTGGCTGCCTTGTGAAAAGAAACTTAACCTTTTTTTTTAAGTGGCACCAGTGGGGTCCACATGAGATTAGATTCCAGAGTCTTTAGGTTATCTGAACCCTACAAGGACTCTCTGGTGAGAAGAATTTCCAGAGGCCTCCCATTCCAGCTCTAGGGGAGTTTGCCTGCTCTCATTCAGGGTTAATGGACTATTTCATACTCTTCATCTTTAAGACCTAAAATAATTCTCCTGCCTGAACTGAGGAATGCGCTGTGCCAGCCTCTTTGCAGTTTCAGGATCGAAAGCACTTTCTCCGAATCATTTTTTTAAATCCTTATTAAACATGTCATAAGGTAAAGTGAGCAAAATTACTCAGGTTTTTTCCTTAATCTTTGTAACAGCATCATTGTCCTGGGGTTTGGGCGGGGAGGAGGGAGAGACTGTGGGATAGACAAATTGTCCTTTGTCCTCTTTTTTTTTTTAAAGGAAAATACAAAAATCCAAAATAAGAACAAATAATTAGTTCCCAGTATGAAAGATTGCTGAAATTCTTTAAAATTAAACTTCATCCCATGATTTCTCCCCAAAGAGACTTTCATAGTACAGGTAATAGGGTATTCCCTATTACCTGTATAGCCAAGTGTGTCCTGCAGAGACAGGGGTGCCCTGCTCCCTCAGTTCTGTGCCCTCTCCACAGTCCACACCTCTTCTGCGAGCTAGCTGGGAACATCATGGCTTCTGCACCTTTGAGCTCCCTCACAGGCTCCACCCCAGGGAGGCCCTGTGAGGCCCAGGTCTTCCACATCATAGGCTGTGAGAGCTAAAGGGGCCTTTGCATCCATTGCTGCCCTGGGTTTTACAGCACGCCTTCCCCCAGAATCACAGATCCAGGGCAGCTCAGACCTGGAAATCCATCTCCTCCTACTCACATTTAAGAAAAATGGAAGGCAAAAACCATCACTAGTGCAGGGACGTGAAACAATTATTCCTGCTGTGGAGGCAGGCAGGACACGGGAGGAACCGAGTACAGCAGTGATGGCCCAGGGCAGATGCCACTGGTCGGAGCCAGAGGAGCTTTTTGTCCGGGTGGCTCAATCAAGGCGGATTTTGACTGCAGCTTTTCTTCAGGGGCTGGCTGGGTGTTTGCACTCTCATTCAAAGAGCAGATTGGGCTTGCAGAACCAGAACCCCAGGATACAGTGGATAGGGTCTTTCAGAATCAAGCTCCTCTTCTAACTATGTGGGTAACATGGACCCATGTCCAAATCTCTGTTATTCACCAGGATAATTGACCCCCTATCTGTGTACATCTCAGCAGAAAACAGGACTACATTTGCCTGTCAGCTGAAGAGCTCTGGCAGGACTCCTTACAGAGGGTGGGCAGTATTAAGGAAACCGACAGGGGGTGTCCACACACCCCAATCTAACAGCTGGCAGGAAAGAATGAGGGGACTGGCTAACACAGGAGAACTGGAGCTGAGGAGGAGGGGCTGCCAACAGCAGCTAATCTTGGGGAGCAGTTGCTACCGGGTCAGACTTCAAAGAGAAAGGAATACAGAAAAAATACACTGACCTCGCTCGGCTCTTCCCTGATCTCCTGCTGCTGCCCTCTCAATGATCAAACCCAATCAGAACCATCTGGCAAGGGAGCCTGGGAGAAGTAGGCCGTGAGCGCACAACCTGGGGTTCAGAGCTGGGCTGAGAGTGGCCGGGACAATAACGGCAGGTGTAGAACATGGAGTCAAACCAACATGTGGTCCTCATTTCATCTTGTTTTGAGGACCAAACAATAATGTATGTATACACTCATTTTGATGCCTGATACATACTAGGATGTCAACAAATGGAAGCTATTCGTCATTATTCCTACTCACAATTAGAGGCTTCAGTGCAAGTGTGTCCTGCCTTGTTTTCAAACGAAGAGCCCCTGGAGCTCTCTTTGCTGCCTAGTGTATGCAATGACTGTGGAGATACAACAATGACATGACTCCGAGACTCACCTCGGGATGATAAGACAAGGACGTTGCTGTCTTGAGACAAGGCAGAAGGTCACAAGGGTCACATAAGTGATTCTGCTTCCCAGCTGTAAGATCCTCCAAGGTTAGGATTGCAGCTTCTTTTGTTTCCTCTCTGAATACTTTTAAAGCATTTTCTTTGTCCAACAAGATTCTAATTAAAATACATGCTTATTGTAGAATATGCAGGACTTGCAGAAAAGCATAAAGAAGAGAATAAAAATTACCTCTCTCCCCTCTCCAGAGATAAGCGCTATCAAAATTCTGGTGAATCCGTCTCTTTCTCTGCATCCTGTTTTATAGGATACCAGTTTGTTTCATACTAGATATACGATTTGTATCCTGGTTGTTCTTTGGGCTTTTTTTTTTTTTCCTACTTCTTTCATAAGCATTGAAATCATTCCAAAAATATCTTTTAATGACTTTCATAAAAGTAAATCACATGGTTGGGAATATGAACTCGGAGTAGGCAGACGAACATCTAATTGCTGCTTCACTGCATGACAGTGGACAAGTTACTTAACTTTCCGGAGCTTCAGCTTCTTCATTTGTAAAATGATGCAGGAGGGAGGAGAAGTAGGCATCTTACAAAGTTGTTGTAAAGAGAAATGAGATAATTATGTGAAACCATTAGCTCAGCGTCTGGGATGCAGTAAAGAACTAAGTGGTAGTCAACGTAATTGTCATTATTAGTCCACAGTCATCCCTCAGTAGTGAATACTTAGTGTGTTCTGGTTTGTTTTTAATTAAATAATTCTGTTATGACCTTTTTTTAAACTTAAATCTCTATCCACACTTCAATTTTTTATTTAGGATTGGTCCCAGGTATAAACATTTAAGAGTTCAGTCCTAGAGCCAGAGGGCCTGGCCTTACATCCCATATGTGCTGCTAACTAACTGTGTGATCCTGGAAAAGTCGCTTAACCTCTCTGTGATTCAACTTCCTCTCCTCTAAAAAGAGATAATAACATATCACCTATTGAAGGATTAAATGAGATGACATGTGCAAAGCACTTTGCATAGATAACAAAATAAATATTTTTACCCATTGTAGTTATCACTCATTCTGCCAATTTATACTCTTTTTTTAAAGATTTATTTATTTATGCATACAAGAACTGGGGTACAGGCTAGAAGTGCGGGGGTGAGAGGATTCACCAGAGACAGAGTGGGGAACAGAACAGACAGAGCTACTGAAATACACTGCCAGGGGGAGAAGCGGGCGAGGCAGGAGAGGTCTGCTGTGCCTTGTGGGTTGCTCCCTGGCCAGAGAATAGAACTCATGCTGCAGAGGCTGCAGATAGCTTCATAGTGTGGTGCTTAACCCCTTGCACCACCAGGAAGGCCCCAATTTATACTCTTACTTGTTTATCCCCAACTGTTTTTAGCAGTGGACTGAGCCCAGACAGTTACCCAATTAATATATATTAAACTGAATTGAAAATTTGTTATGAATGTTCCTAGTTAGGAGGCCAACCAGAAGGCAGTCCTCACACCTCCTCCCATCCACATTGTCCCCGCGCCACCCCCCATGCCTGTTGTCTTTGGAAGGACCTTTCCTATCTGCCTCAGTTCAACTTACAACACTGCTTGCTTGTTACGTCCCCTGACAGTTCTCATATAGTGTAAGACCTATCCAGAGGCTTCTGGGAAAAGTCACAGTCCTGGCTCCATTGCTGCCAACCAAGTTTAGGGGTCCTTCCCTCAACTTGGGCCCACAGCCCCCCTCTTAGTTCTCATTCAGTCTTGAGAGATAAAACCACTGTATTCCAGGCTTGAGAATTTGAGCATTTATTAGGTACAGAGCACTATCCTGGGTGTCAGGTGCTGTGTGAGCTAACTACTTAGCTGTTATAGAAAACTGGCCTACAAATCAACTCTCCGTGTTTGGTTCTTGTGATCATAAATAAGCATTTGGTGCTTCAGACGACCCCTTAAATAAGCCCAAGGAATATCAGGCACAGGAGCCAATCTATCACAAAACCCGAATGGGAAAATTGGTTTCTGCCAAAGGACAGGGTTGTGTAAATGTGTTAATGATCCAGGAATATGGTATCCAGGCACACCAGGACACTGCAGCTGGGGTGCTGGCAACACCCCCTTCACAACAGCTGTTCCTGGGTTTGTATATAGCTACCAACCTTCAGTGGAAAGGCACCAGTTGAGACTTAGAAGGCTGGTACACAAGGATGGTGAATATCTACCTGTCAGGTGCATGGGACAATGATTAAGGACTAGTTTCTTTGCAGTAGAAGTTCTCCTACAGCAAAGTTTGGAACTCAGGTCTTGAATTCTCAGAGGTGATTTCCATCTGGCTAAATGGCAATACACATCCTAATACAGCCAAGCAAACTGTTAGTTCATTCATCCCACAAAAATTTATTTAGCGCCTACTATGTGCAAGGCAGTGAATTAATCATTCTCTAGAACATGAAAGGCAAATGCACAGCAAGCATATCATCAATCCCCCATCCTTTGCTCAAGACAAATACCAACCTCCCTCAGAACCCATCTCAATATAAGGCTCTAGGCAGTCCCATCATATGCAATTGGCATGCCGTATTAAACCTGTTTGTAATATTGAAGCTAAAACACTAGAGGTGCTTAAAGAATATGGAGAGAGCAAGAGAAAAAAGTCCACATAGCCATCAGCATGTTGGAATAAGGTGGGGTAATTTTGAAAACAACCCCACAGTTAGTTGAAACAAAAAAAAAAAAAAAAAAACCAGTCTAAGTAAAATAATCTTAGAAATCTTGGCAGTAGATCTGGAATAAGAACACAGATTCCTCTCTGCAACCTTGAACAAGTCACTTCACCTTTTCTTATCTATAAAAATGGAAATGACAATAGCAATAACCACTCCACAGAGTTATGTGACAAGAAAATGAAGTGATGTGATAGAAAGCGTTTAACAGTACCTGTGCTTTTGTTAATTCAATATAGATAAACTGCATTTAGGTAAAGAAAAATAAAACAAATTCCCCTTTTCTAAACACCTCGGTAGAACGATGTTTGACAAGACAGTAAATTTTAGGTTCAAGTTCTAGAACTGGAATTATCTTACTTCCATGGAAAATGTGCTTGTTATCTTAGTTCCATCAGAAATAAGATACCACAAAGCTATTTCCCAGGAACTGGCCCCAGAATATAGAGATGTGGCTATTAGGGGATATTCTTCTTAGCCAGAGCTCCACCTCATCCCATCAAACAGAGGCAAAACAAAAAATGACAGTGTGTTCTCCTGCCTTTGTCAGGTGCCTAAAGACATTCATCCCTTGATTTACGAAAGGGGCCTTGACAGTTACACGGACTAGTCCAACAGAACTTGAATCCAAAAATTGGTGACAATGCTAGATCTACTATACTCCTGCCTTCCTTTGTTGGAGAATACTTACTATATTAAAAACGCAATGAAAGTAATCTATAAGAGTTGAGTAAACACAGAGAAGGTGAAAAGAAAGAAAATACACATTCATAATCCCACCAACCAGGGGTGGGGGGCAGGGGCAGGATGTGGCATCTATCATCCAGACCTTCTCCTCTATGTTTTAAAATGTAAAAATATGAGATTTTTAATTGAAAATACTTGCTTAAATTCTTTCTCTTGTCCTGTGCCTTGGCCCCCTCTAGTTTATCATTACCAGTTCAAGATGCAGTTCATCAACCAAATTGAGAAACCAGTAGAACCAACATTTTCCATGTCACTGTTCGGAACAAACAATGAAGTGCAAAAAATTCCCATCACTCTGTGAGTATTCGAAGCAGCCCAGACTGCAGTGAGGACATGCCTCATTTTCTCATGAGGGCTGGGTGGACTCCATACTTTTCTAGGGTCAGACCAGACTTAACTTGTTCTTCTCAGCCCATTATCACCTCCCCAAATACCTTGCCAGAAAGGGAAACCTTCCACACCCAGGGTTTTGTCATCCCTCCTTGCCTCACCTGGCCCCACACTTTGATTTATGTTGGTTCCTCCCATGTATGTGATGGACCCATGCCATGTGGGCTGAGCAGAGAGGGAAGTCCAAGGTGGCACAACAGGGCGGGTGGCGAGGGCCAGAGCAATTGTTCACACAAAGACCCTGACAGTCTTTCCAGTGAGTTCTGAAAACCATGGCCCAGAAATAAAACCCATACCACTGAGCGTGATACAAATTTTCCACCCCAATCAGCCTATACTACCAGCCCGTCACTGTAACCACCTGCTCACCACGCAAGCAGTGGTCTCAAAACCCTCAGTGGCTCCCCAGCTTCACCCGCCAGAAGAGGTACCATGACTACTTTTTCTGTGTGGGCTCTCCCACAGAAATGACACTAACCCTTTATCTACTTGGGGATATTCCTCCCAACTTTGGATCTCTGATCATCACCCTGATTCAATTATTCAGCAAGTATTTCCCTGCCCTGCAGTAGAGGTGGTGAGGACCTTATCTTTAGGATGCTCACAGCCTAGTGGTGTGGGTGGACTTGTAAATGACCTTTATAACATACTGCAGGAAGAGCTATGATGAACTAAGCAAGGGAACCTTCCACCCACATGCCCCACTCCAATCCTCTGTTACCTCTGCACTGTCCCAGATTTCTCCCCTGGGCATTGTTCTAATCATACAAAGGGCACCAAGCTGCTCTGTCAATGTTGGAACATTTTAATGTCTTAGAGATCAGTGAATAAAATTGATAGCAATATAGATCTGCATTTAATCTTACTCCAAATCGGTGCATCCTTTTTATATGTAGTTTTCCATTACTGTTACATTTTGTTGTTTTAATAGAAGTTTCTGTTCACATGGGGGAAGGGAGAAGCATTCATTGAGAGAGGACACTGGGGGGTGGGCGGGCCGTGTTGATTTAACCTACGGAGAGCTGAGCTGTCCCGAAGTCACTGCCAAAAGCATTTCTGTCTTTCCCATGGCAGATTTCTTGATTTGTTAACCCAAAGACTACAGTTTGAGCTAAACAAAGTCTGTTAAACTTTTGTAGACTACTAAAGGTCAGACTACAAAGTCTGAGCTAAACAAAGTTAACTTGATTCACCATTGCAAAACTCTTGGAGCCTTTTTAATATGCTAACACAAAACATAGTATGGTTTCCCCAGTATTACTGAGTAGAAAACCTTTTTTTTCCTAGGACGCCTATTGCTGTCTCTACTAATAGTCTGTCCAACACCAGTTTGGGAGATGCAGCAAAAAGACCACCCCAAGTCACTCAGGGGAGCCTAACACCCCCTGAACTGCCGAAGCAGCTCTTGCTGTTACAAACTGACTATATCTGGTTTCTTTTGTATCTTCAAGGGGCGAAGGAATTACTACGAATAAAACTTACTCCTTTCTTATCACGTTGGATCTGGACATCGGCACTTTGATCATGATCAAGTTCAAGTGGGAAAACAGCGCAGTATGGGCCAATGTCTGGAACACAGTCCAGACCATCTTTCCGTGGGGCAAAGGGTCCATCTACTCCGGCCTCATTCTGAGGAATATCAGAGTCAAAGCGGGAGAAACACAGCAAAGGTGAGTGTGGACCAGCCTCCTCCAACATCTATGAAGCACCTCTGTGCCCCCCACTTTCACAGCTGAACACGTGCCTTTATCTTAGCCAGTGGACGTGAGTATGTCCTAGTGGTGGAGTGTAGATGTTGAAAGATGAAATACATTCACAAAATTTGCACCCAGTTCTCCCAAGTCCCAGTCTAGCCTCTTCCCACTGCCCACGGTTAGCAGCCACAAGCCTCAGAGTTTGAGAACCACCTCGCTCACCCAGTGCTCCTCAGGCTCCGGGCGCAGCTGACTCGCAGGGGATTTCAGTGCTGCTTGCACTCTGAATGGCAAGGACCTAGATGCAACCTCTCTTTGTTGTTTACCCATTGACATGCTTTTAACAGATCACAGTCTCGAAACCTCACTCTGGGTGGTGCCTTTCAAGTCTTAGAGTGCCAGGGAATCACTGGGAAGCTTATCATATATGCAGACTTCTCGGTCCCACCTGCAGAGCGTCTGATTCATTGTGGTCCGAGAAGGGACCCAGGATGCTCATCTGTTAATGAGAATCCTGAGAAAATCTGCTGTGGCCCAATGGAGTCCCAGTGAAGAGCACTGCTCTGTGAGATTTAACCTTTCCCTGGGGCCCAAAGGCCCCTGGACAGTAAAAGGTTGGGTGGGGCGCACAGAGGTGAAGAAAGGCTGGGGGATCCAGCTGCCCCACAATCATTTCAGAGCAAAGGGATGCCCAATGTTTTGCTCCGGCCACCATGCTTGTCTGTCATCCTGCAGGCCTCCATGAAAGGAGATTTCTGTCCTCCCCAAGACCTTTTCCTACCTCCCCCAGCCCCCTGTATTCAGGAAACTTTTCTCTCCTCCCCCACCTTTCTTTTGGGGAAGTCCACTTCTGCCTTTGGCTTGTCCCCTGTAGAGATGGGAAGCCACAGGCCTCTCACCTCTGAACCACACTCCTCCCTCACCTTGGGTTTCACTGCCAGGTGCGGACCCATGACAGATTTATGCCCCCTGCGCCCCTTATACAACCACACTCTGAGAGTTTTATCTCCCTGGGATACAAAATCCTGGCAATTAATAAGAGCATACTCTGCAGTCTGCCAACAGATTTCTCCACATGATCAATCTGAGAAAATTAAACTGCTTCTGTCCTCTTATACACTCTGCTATTCTTGCATGACTTTTTAACCTTTTAGAAGAGCTGTACTTCTGAGCCACTGCTCTCTGCATTCTCTGAGCTAGAGAGTAATTCCTCAGTTTTAGAGGCTATTCACTGTGATGATTCCACGTGATGTGTAGGAAACACCCTGCTACCTTCCCCTCTGGTGAAGGCATGGGGCTGTGAGGAAGGAAGGAGGGGAGGGAAGGCAAGGGCACTCCAGAGCTCCTGCTGCTGAGGGGACTGACAAGGTGCTCAGGAGCGTGGGTGTCATTCGTCTTCCCAAGGACCTTCTGGAATGGCTGGTGTCGTCTGTGCAGATTAGGACGCAAGACTCACATAAGTCACACTGCTTGGGGTCATGCATGGCTCATCATCGACCTATCCCAGTCCACCTGGAGTTTGTCTGATTCGTTGCCCATTTGCTCCTGCTCATTGTTTGTAAGCACTCCTTCCCCGGACAGTCTTGGTCTCATTAGTCTACCTTGGCTAGTTTCTTCTAGCCAAGTGCTGGTTATTATGACATACGCACATCAAACCCTTCCTCAAGGTTAGAGAAGGGACCTATAGTTTCCTAAGTTGTAAGGAGTCAGTGCCTGCTGTGTGTCTTCATGGTTCTGCTGGGGGAAACCAAAAACAAATCTGAGTTGTGGCTCTGGGCCGAAAGAAACTCCAGGACCTCATTAGGAAAACGAAATCCATTAATTTTGCTAATGATCTGCTCCATCCCAGGACTTCACAAGCCTTAATGTGCTCACAAATCATCTGGGAATTATGTTAAAATGCAGGTTCTGCTTCAGTGGGTGGGGTTAGGGCTGCGATGCTGCATTACTAACAAGCTCCCAGTTGCTGCCAGTGCTGCTGGTCCATGGACCATGCTTCCAATTGTGCAGGCCTAGCGCTGCCCGCTCTAGAAAGTCTAAGAAAATAGACACTTCACATTGGTGCTATTGGGCTGTGTTGCTAGGCCCCGAGGCATTCTCAGAGAGACAGGCAACCCACAAAGCAACATGCAGGCAGAACCTAATAACCTCAGTGTCTGCCAGACCTAAACTCAAATTCCCTCCTATGCAGCTTCAGACAATACTGCACCTCTCTGAGACTCGGTCTTTAGTAATAAGTGGGAATTGCAATATGTAGCTCGTGAGACTAAAAACACCTACCAATTTCTGAGTTCTTTCTACAGACCAAACTCCCAGAGCTAGGATGCTGACCCTTAGGCTTTCACTCATAATCTCTGCTAACTGAAAAAAATCGGTGCGTTAATTTGCTGTGTGCCTTCATGGAAGGGGTTCAGGGACTGGTGACTTTCTTCCTCCAAAGATGCAAAGCCAGGGTTAGAGGGTTTGTAGTGGGGTGAAGAGAAGGGGCAGAAGAGTTTGAGTCTAGAGCAGTGCATGAAAAAGTGATTGGCTAAATGTGATGTGTTTGCTGTTCACAGTAATTGTAGAAGTGCAAAACAAAGCCAATGAAATGATCACCAGTCAGCCGCAAGCTGGGCAGGTTGGTACAGCTGTGGCAAAGCAGGAAGAGTCTCAGACAGTTAGTGGGAATGTAAATTACAGAGGTTCTGCCAGGGAACTTCATTCAACAATTACCATTTCCTGGGCACCTATTTTCTCCGGGCACTCGTGTGGGCACCCGATATATAGCAGTGAACAGCGGAGAAAAAGCACTTGGCCTATCAAAATGTTAAATATGCATAATTCTTTGACCCAGAATTTTACTTTTAGGTGTCTCTCCTGGAGAAATACTCAAATGTCCACAAACGTGTTTTTGTGTGTGTGTGTGTGTGTGTGTGTGTGTAATGCAGTGCTATTTGTAAATAGTAAACCATTGGGAAAATCTCAGTGTCCCTCAAGAGGAAAAAGACAATCCATTCAGTGGAATGCCACGCAGCAGGTGAAAAAGAATGAAAAAGATTTATGTGTGCCTCTGTGAACAGAGCTTAAGTACATTGTTTGATGACAAGGAAAATACATATGAGAACCTTTATGTCATATGAATATCATTATATATGTGTAAATGCATAGAAATAGATCTGGAAAGACCTAAACCAAACCATGAAAACAGGGAGGAGTGATATTGGTGAAGGATGACTGAGAAGAAGATCTTTAATATTTGGTCTACTTGCCTGAAATGGTTGCCTAATCTGAAAACCAAAATTATACAGTCTTTCATAAAGTTTAAATAAGGTTTTCATTTAGAGCAGAAGTGCATTTCACTATTGTAAACTGCGCTTTTAAAAAACTGTATTATGTGATAAATTCTAATGTTAGTATAACTAAAATGTTCCCAATTTTTGTCTCTGATTAAATTTCTTTACTATTTGAATTTTCAAGAATGCATTCATATATAACTCATAATACTCTTTTAATTTTAAAAGCCTGATAGCAAAGACTTAACCTTAGATGCAGTGCAAAAAAAAAAAAAAGAAGTCATAAGCAAGGATTCTCTTTGACCACTGCTAATTTTTTCCTAATAGGTTAAATTGAAGTTTGTAACACAAAATATCCCAGGCCAAGTTAAAGCAATCAAAGCAGTCTAGTGGTTGGTCTCTAGAGAAACCCAAAACACATAGCCATGGCCTCTTGAGCTGCAGCATCTGCCCCAGTGAGCGGACAGGAGGGGGTTTATATATGGCTGGGAAGAGCAGAGCTGGTGACAGCAGCTTCGTGCCCAAGGCCCTTTAAGCAGGGCACTGACAAACTGGAGCACAGCCAAAGAAGAAAGATTGGGAATGAAGCCTGCCTGGTGAGGAATAGCTGAAGAGGTTGAGAATGTTGGCCCCAGAGCCAGAGCAATGTAGGGACAGAAACAAGTTACCCTCAAATCTTTGCTGAGCAGTTGCAAGGGAGAAAGCCCAGGACTCTCAGTTCTTACAGAACTGAAATCACCCCAGTGCAGAGCTCCAGGAAGTCACTCTGATTGCTCTCCCTGACTTGGGTTTTGTTTTTTCTCAGAAGTTATAAAAATATTTGCAAATCTAAGAATCTAATTAAAAAAAAATCATATAGCAGGTACTCCATCGATTGAGTATTTAACACGGGATGAAACACTCCACTAAGCAACCTCTAAAACTTAATATTACGTTTGCTTTATGTTTTCTATTCAGAATGACATTTTGCTCACAAAACATGAATGACCTACAGCTTCACCCAACCCAGGAGAAAACCTTTGTGAAGTGTGAGACAGACTCTAAGAAACCGAAGTCCAAGAACAGATGAGCTTTAATGAAGACCCAGCGTACAGAAAATATGTATATCCCTTTTCTGGAATGGTTGCCTGATCTGGAAACTAAAATTCTGTAAAGAATCTTGCATAGAGTTTGGATTTAGAGGAGTACCTTTTACTACTGTAAACTGTGCTTTTAAAAACTGTTATGTAACTATATTCAACTGTTAGTGTAACTGAAATTTTCCCAAATTTATCTCTGATTGAATAGTAATATGTGCAAAATAAGTACAAATGTAAGAGCCATGTTAGATCCATTGTTCTAATTTAAAATGTCTTTTGTAATAAAGTCAGATTTCCCATATTTCCTCACTAGTTTGGTGTTCTGATCGGTTTTTTGAACCCTGCTGGGAAGTCACTCTTTATTACACAAGTAACGCTTCCAGAAAGTGAAATTCCAATTAATCATTAGTTGTCTGTCCCAAAGCACACACTCTTTAAAACAACTCAGCTTACTAAAAGAAATAAATTCTAATTAAATTAATTGCTGTCGCCATACAAAGATATTTCAGTGAGGTGCAACTATTCCACTGAAACAAACAAACAGAGGTAGAATTACCTTAAAACTACTAATGATAACAATGAAAGCTGGACAGTTGGTCATTTTCATAATTAACTTGCTACTTAAATAAGTACACTTTTCCCATTTTACTAATGCTTGCAACAAAAGCTAACGGAAAAACTTGGATGTCGAAATTGTTCAATAAATGAACTAAGGATGTTTTTATCAGCACATTCTATCACAAAGCATGTGAAGGAAATGCTAGATGTGGTTATCTCTTGGATATGTTTTCAAGTAATTCAGAGAGGAGGAACACACTTCACACATTAAAAAAGTGACCTTGACACTCATATCGGCTCACCTAGATACAGTTCATAATTCACTTGCTCTTCACCAGAGCATCTAAACTAGTACTGGTGGGCCTCGCTGGTGGCAAGGGTTAAAAACAGTCAAGCTACTGCCAACCACACAGCACGAGTTTGATCCCCAGCCAGCCAGGAAGCAACCCACATGGTGCAGCAGACCTCTCCTGACTCGCCAGCTGCTCCCCTCAGCAGTGTATTTCAGTAGATCTGCCTGTTCTGCTCCCCACTCTCTCTGGTGAATCCTCTCACCCCCCACACCTCTGACTTACCCCCCAGTTCTTGTATGCATAAATAAATAAATCTTTAAGAATAAATAAACAAACTAGGACTGGTGACAACAAAAATCCTGAAGAGATGCCCTACCTCTGATTCATCAATTTAAGATTATCTTGCATGATTCACTTTAATTTTCCTTGAAGAGATCCATGAAATTAAAGGATACGGGAGGAGAGGAAGGAGAAACAGCTGAGACAAAGTTGCACTGGATCCTGCCTGCTCATCTTGCCTGCAAATGTCTCTGACCACACTTTTAGATAAAGTATGTATGTGCCTGGAAGTGATCCATATTAAAATAAACAATACTATGTCTAAAACACTAAGATTTACAACACAATTATGTTTGCATTGGGTTGGCATGTTCTGTCACTAACTATTCAGAAGAAATATCACTTTTCAAAAGCAAAATGGAGACACTCTTGGTTATATACACGCGTTTCTGGGAGACAGATTAATGGATATTCTTATCAGCCTTAAAATGATCACAACCAGCAACAGTTGCAATGTCCACCAGTGCAGTGCACAAATGAACTGTATTATATTTTTAGTAATAGCTGTTAAACAACAGTGATAAAGATAAACGAACACTCCTTTCACAACAAGAGCAGTGGAGTGTCTAGAATGAAAAGTTTAAAGATGATCTGTGGGTTTGTGTTTGCACAAAGGCACATATATATATATATATATATATATATATATATATACACACACACACACACACACATTATATATATATTATATATATTTATCCCATATATATATATATGATAAAAACAAGCAAAACAAAGCTGTATTATTAGGGATGGATAACAAGGTGGTAAAATTCTAAGTAAAAGCAATAAAATCACTAACACAAAAGTGAAGCTATGGAAGGAGAAAGTAGCAGATTTCCCGGTGCTGGTAAGACTGTACTTCTCACTCTCGTGATGACTGCTGAGGTGTTCATTTTTATAAACAGTCTTTAAAATATATACAGGTATATATACATATACATTGCACTCGCTTTTACTCCAGTGATCATTTTGCAGTATGAAAAGCACCAAGAAAATAAAGGGCAGAGTAAACATCAGCATTTTCCACTGTAGAGTGATGCATTACAGTATTAATAACATTTTGCATGGAATGTAATTAGAAATTATTTCATATTTAATAGGAAAAGTTGAAGTGACACAGTACGTCACAACATTTTGGGCAGAGAGCTCAATAAGCAACCATCGTGACAAACGGTTAACTGGAACATTTGAAACTCCTCTTGGCATGGGTTATTTTCACTTGGGGAGATGTGTTCATCGACATCCCATTTTCTGAAGTACATCTTGGTAGGGAAGTCAAATAGGGAAACTGAATAATGCAGCCACATCTGTTCATTGCACATGCAAAATGCTGGCTCAAACGCTGATTATATGCACCTCTTTCCAAAGAATCTGTATTTATGAGCCCACTTAGGAAAGACAACACTGGCATCTTGTCTTTCAGGCAAAAGCCTGTTTGTGCTGTGCTTACGAGGGAGCACAAGGAAAGAGACAGAGCCTCGATTACACTGCAGCTGAGCTCGTTGAGGTGTGTGAAGTCAGAGAGAAGGAAAAGAGCTCTCCATCTCTCCATTCAACATTAAATCAACGCGCTCTCCCTCACAGTCAAGTGCACTGTCCTCAGTGCTCACCTGGAGTGATGTTAGTTGCAAATAAATAGTAGGGAAGCTTGGGCTGCAGGGACCTAGCTGTGGAGTGGCAAAGCAAGAGGCAAAGTTGCCCAGTGTGACGCCTGCTCGCTCCACCGTCTGGATTACAGGAAAGTCAGATGAGAAACAGAGACAAGCAAGAGGAAGACTAGAGAAAGTCCCCAAGTCACTATTCCTGCTCGTATCCCAGTGATCTGCGCAAGCTAAATGGCTTCCTGACACCTCTTTCCTTCTCATCTTTGTCTTTTCTTATTTCTCCTTCCTCCTCCGCTTCCAGAATTTTCTCCTCCCTCCCTGCCTAATTCAGTCTTTTTTCCCCTCTCTAAGCAGTTCTTTTCACCAGTTATTTCCTAGCCAGCCCAGCCCCTGGGGATCTTTCTCTCCTCTGAACGCCAACTGTAACATAAATACTGCTCTCTGCTGCTCACTTGGCTCGCGGTTATCGGTGCCTGCTGATTCTGCCCCCATTTCTCTGTCTCCTCTCTGCTCCTTGCCCAGCTTTACTTCTCTTGCACTACACAGGCTCTAGGCCCCCTTCTCTGCTCACTTGAACCTCACTTTAAACAAGCTCTCCCACTTCTGTGGATTTATTCAAAAGCAACCATCCCCACACTATGGCTGCCGTGTGGGGATCTCCACTGAGTTACACACTCTTCTAGCCAATTGCCCATTCCAAGCTCTGCCTTAATTGCATCACAAGCTCAGAATGTTCAAAACTGAACCCATTAAGTCCTTCCTGCCCCCCTCAAGCCTCCCCGTGCTCCCTGTTCTGTAGCTCATGATTACTGTCACCATCCCCTCAGCTGCTGATGCCAGACACGGAGTGGGGTGGGGGGTCATCCACAATATTTACTCTATTTTGGCCCTTCACGATCAAACAGTCTCCAGATCCTATGTCTTCCAGCCTTACATCTAATATGTATGTGTATCTCTCTACCTCTCCTGCCATCCTCAGAGCCCAAGCTGACACCACTCTTAACCCGGGTGTTTGCAACAACATTCCGACTCCTCCCCCTTTGTCCACTCTCCTCTTTCAGTATGTTCTCATCACAGCAGTCAGGTTATATCACTATATTGTAGGAGCGAATACTCAAGATCCACAAAGAACTCATATAACTCACCAACAAGAAAACAAATAGCCCAATAAAAAAATAGGCAGAAGATCTAAATCTTCTCCAAAGAAGACACACAGATGGTAAACAGGCTTATGAAAAAATGTTCATCATCACTTCTCATCAAGGAAATGCAAATCAAAGTCACAGTGAGACACCACCTCACACCTGTGAGAATGAATGGCCCATATAAAAAGACCAGAAACAAGTACTGGTGAGGGTGTGGAAAAAAGAACCCTTTTATACTGTTAGTAGGAACGTAGACTGGGCCAGTCCCTATTGCAAACAATTTAGATGGTCTCGAAATAATGAAAAATACTATTTGAAGAATACAAAAACACTAATTCAAAGGAATATATGCACTCCTAGGTTGAGTGCAGCACTATTTACAATAGCCAAGCTACGGAAACAATCTAAGTGCCCAAGCATTGGTAAGTGGATAAAGAACATGCAGTATATATGCACAATGGCTTTCTACTCAGCTGTTACAAAAAATAGAAAAGATGAAGTCTTGCCACTTGTGACAACGTGGACAGAACTAAAGGGTGATACGCTAAGCAAGGTAAGTTCAAAGAAGAAAGACACATAGCAGGTGATTCCATTCATATATGGTGTCTAAAGAAACAAAACAAAGAAACAGACAAAACTAAACCAAAACAAACCCCAGATATCTGACTGCAGAACTGAGGCTGCCAGAGGGTCTGGGTAGAGGTGGGGGACAAGGGGGAATAGAGGGTGAATGGACTACAGTGGAGGATTATTGGTGTGCTGGAAGGCAGCTATGCTCACCACTATACCAGTGCACTCAATTTTTGGTGCTTTGGTGATAGGTTGGTAACATGTCTAAAGAGGTGTGAGCCTATACCCCTAAGTCATAAATAATACTGTAAACCAACATTACTGCAATAAAAATATCCTATTCCCATGCTTCAGCCCCCAAATTTTAAGTTCCCCAAAATAACTTTATAATTTTTATTTTGAATTTTTATTTATTCCTAAGTATTTTAATCTTTGTCATTATTAAATGGAATTACTGGATTAATTAATCATGAGTTAATGGAATCCTTCATTCCATTTTTATTCAGTGGGGTTTATTACTAGTATCCAAAACAGCTTTTGGTTTGTTTATTCTGTATTTATTCATTTTATCAAATTATCTCATTGGTTCTATTCAATTTTTTTTTCTCACTAGAATCTCATTGTGTATATTGCAGTGGTGATCGCACCATCACCAAAAAGACAGTATATACTGATTATTTCTTTTTCTTTTGCCTTACTGTGTTTGCCAGCAGCCCCAAGACAATGTTAATTAATAATGCTGATAGTTGGACATCACGGTTTCATTCTTGATATTAATTCAAAGTTTTAATGTTATGCCAATGCTTTTTTTTTTTTTTGAGTGTTGGCAAGTAAACTATTGTATCTAGGTGGTTTTCTTCTATTTTTATTAGAAATGGCTGGTGATTTTTGGAAACCTATAATAAAATAAGTTTTTCATCTTTAGTTCATAAATTATGTTGATACGTTTCCTGATATTTACTCACCTGGTTGGATTTTACTTGCTAAAATTTATTTAGAATTTTGCTTGTATTTTCATAAGTGAAAATGACCCACACCTTTTTTTTTTTTTTTTGGTGCTATAATTTTCATGCTTTGATATTCTACAGCTTTCATCTATAGTCTTGAATAGTTTGGATAATATTGTGATCTTTTTATTTTTTTAATTAGAGAAAAACTCAGCTGTGAAACCATCTGGTCTTTTGTGCTTTTGCATGTAATAGTCTTAAGTTTTTAGTTTTTACTTGTTTTTGCATATGACATTTATTAATATTATTTTCATGCAATACCTTTAAGCAAGAGAGATATAAAGTTATATATGATCACACTAATGAGTAAATAAAACTGTAACATTACAGCACAGGAAAAATTATGAACTAATCTCAGAAATTCTAATAATTCTCCCTGAGGTAAGTGAAGCAAATGCACACATTTTTCATGGAAAATAAGATGAAGCCGCAGGAATGCTGTGTGGTGCTCTGCCCAATGTTAAATTTAGATAGAATCCACAAAAGGGAAAAAAAAATAGAGAGAAGCCAATAGACTTTAAAATTAAATCATTTAGTTAACTGTCAAGATAAAGTATGTTGGAGAGCAGTTATATTCTTTCCAGTTTCTGTAGATACTCTTCTCAGGAGTGTATTTAATTACTACTCTTTTAGAAAGTACATTTGGGATAATTCTATGTTCCTGTATTCCTGGGATATTGGTGGGTTCAGTCACTCTACGGGCGATGCCTACTGACCAGCCCATGTTTATTTTATACCTTATAGTACCTTATACCCTGAAATTCTAAATGGAATAAGAGGTACCAGTCTTACTACTCTTTGTATTGCTTAACACATGACATGTGTGAAGCCATAAAATAGACCCATTAACTTAGTAATATAAAGTAAGGTAAGGGGTCTAATGCACTTTTGAAAAGCTTCTAAAAAGAAACATCAATGAACTATAATAAATTATTTCTGTAGAAACTCTTCTGACTCCACACTCTTCTATACCGGAATAATGTTAGTAAAATCAAAAGATCACAATAAAAGTATAAATCACCACTAGGTTATTATGAACTTAGTTAATTTTTTTTTTTGCCAGCATAAAAGAGATTGAGTTCTTTTATTTTTTTGCATCATTGTTCATTTTTTTTAATAATAAATTTTATTTTTATATTCCCCATACAATTTCAACCCCTCCATTCTGACCCCAATCCCTCCCCTCCCTCCCCCCTGAACTTAGTTAATTTTAAAGAAAGAAAGAAAAGCAACACAGGACAATGCTCTTTTCTCCCTAAATGGAAGCTTTTAAGTTTATAGTCAGGGTCAATACTAGAGTGAGGCAAGTAGGTCCCCTATATCAACAAGCCCAAGGAAGCAAGATTATGCAGGCAAGACCTCTGGATTCTACAACCCTTAAGAGTAGGGTGTGTGAGGACTGAGAGCACCAGGGGAACTGACAATGATGGGCTACCAGGTGACAAGAAGCTGAAAGAGTTGAAAACAGGGGATCCAGTGAAGTAGTACAGAGGGGCGAGAGTTCTTTGACAATGGAAACTTCCCGAAGAGAATTGGAGCTGGACGTGTGGAGATGCTCCATGAAATACAGCTGGGCAAGGGTATTTGGAGTTGCCTGGATTTCTGTGAATGGATTATCTACCTTGGAGGAGGAAGAAATGATGAGCTTGGACTATGTGAGGCAAGAGCTGCACAGATTTGAATTTAACAAAGGGCAGTGATCATAATGGAGCAAAAGTGTATGGGGACAGGGGGACAGGGTGGGGCGAGTCCAGCCCTCTGGAGCATTGCTCCTCGTTGACCCATGTGAATCTTCACACTCACCCCTGTTCCCCACCCTCTCGGTAGGTGGAAAGCACCCCCTATGGCATATGTTGTTAGGAATTTCTGTGACTCTTGCAATCTATGTTTGGGAGGAAATGAAAAGTTAACCCTCTGAGCTCACTTTCTTGTTGATTAATGATTAGTCAATTGATTGTTTTCTTTCTATGCAAAATAAAGGAAATGTAGCAGTCCAAAAAAAAATCTTCAAAAGGGTGAGGTGAGAGGGGACCAGGTTGTGAAGTGTAAGACCTGGTCTTCTTGAGTCTTGCATCCTACTCATCTCTGTCAACTGTTCCTTAGTTCCAGCTCTGCCTGTATTAATTCCTTCTTCGTGTTTTCTTTTGTTATTTCCACAGAACTTGTTTCATAGAAGAACTTTTTAGCACTTTTTAGTCATTCTTCTTTAATGATACTGGTATGTAAGATTATCAGTTTTCCTCTGATTACAGATTTTGATATAAAGTATTTCACCATTTTCTGGATAGTTTTAGCTCTATATTCCTCTTTACTCCCAAGGCTATCCAGGAAGTATTCCTTCATTTATAGTTAGATTGGCTACTTTTAAATTATTTATTTCTAATTTTACTGAATGTGGCTACCAAAAATCTCTCTTTCTAAATTTGGTAAGACTTTCCTCGTGGTCAAGCACATAGTCAATTTAAATAGTGCTGTACTGGATGTTTGGAAAAAAAACTGCAGCTTTTACTTAAAAGATAGGATTATATGTTAAATTGAATAGGTTGATTATATTATCCAATTCTTCCATACTCTTGCTTTTTGTATGTTAGATCTGATTCAAAAAAAAATTTGAAATCTACAATATTTTTATTCAATTGTCTTTCCATTTACACTGTTTGGTACACAGGGGTTTACCAATGTTAATTCCATATACAGTCAGGTGTTGCTTAACGAGACTGACAGACCAATTTCATCATTATGTAGGTGTCACGGTGTAATTATACAAACCTAGATTGTACACCCTATCAGACATCTGGGCTGTATGGTTTAACCTATTGGGACCACAGTCTTGTATGCAGCTACTAATAGCCTAAAATGTCATTAAGCCACAAATGTGTCTTATATTTTTACCTGATATCCCCTGTATAGTGCTATATATATATATATATATATTTCTTACATCATTTTTCATTTTTGCACAATGTATGTATTTTCCCCCTGTATAGTGCTTTTAACCTGAAATTCCTCCTCGTCTGCTACTGATTGTGCTATTCCTGTTTTCCTTTTCATTGTATTTACTTGGTATCTTTGTCCATCCCTTTATTGTTAACCTTTATTTCTTTGGAATTTTCTTTTTAATCTTTTTCTTCTACATAGAGTGTAGTGTAGCAGGCTTACTTTTTACTTATTATTTCCTCATTTACCATTGTCTTCATTTTTGCAGATTGAGGAAACTGATCACTTCCCCTTTCCATTTCTTTCTTTCTTTTTTTTTTTAATGGAGGCATGTTTTATTTATTTGTTTGTTTGTTTGTTTGTTTGTTTATACATGCACTGGGTACAGTCAGAAGCGCGGGAGGGTGAGAGAATTCACCAGAGCCAGAGCGGGGAGCAGAGCAGGCAGAAGACCGAAGTACACTGCTGAGGGGAGCAGCGGGCGGCAGGAGAGGTCTGCGCGCCATGTGGGACCCTCCTCTGGTGACCGGGGAGCAGCCGGGGATAGAACTGGCGCTGCAGAGGCTGCGGGGAACTTCGTAACCCAGCGCTCAACCGCTGCGCCACTAGGGAGGCCCCCCCTTTCCATTTCTTGATGTAACTTCTCTTGCAGACTTTCATTCCATATCCAGATGCTTTCCTTTCCTGTTGCTCGTAATCAGATAAACATTTGTTTACCATCATATGAAAACCCAAGCATACATTTCTCCCACCAAAATGTCCTCCAGATTTCTACTCCAAACTTCAGAACGCTTTCCCTTTCTCCCAGTTCCACAGCCACTCCACGCATGAGCCCTTTGGAGCAACTCTCCTTTCCCCCGACCCCCAATGCCCAGATTTGCATGTTATTTCTAGATCCGGATTGTTTTTAGAAAAGTCTTTAAGGCAGATGGTGATGTGATCCATTCAGGAAAAGAACAGCCTCATAGAGCAGAGGACCCCGCGACCCCCAGCAGTCAGAGCCACGAGCTTCCCAGGGGCTGGTAATGCGGCCTGTAGGGGTGATGACCCCTGCAGGCTCATACCATCTCATAAGATTTTATAGCCTCCTGTCCCTTCTCCCACTCTTCTGGAGACTTGGTGTTTATTTGCTCACTATGTAAAAGCAACTGGTGACATATTTGGGGGGTGATCTGCTAGACAGAGTGATGACAGAGAAGTCAGGCTGGACCAGTTTCCACAAGGACATTGTTCGTGCCTGGTCGCGGTTCCCCTGGTGTGGATCTCCCGGCTGTAGGTTTCCCGGTGCACCACTGCTAGGATGCTTTTTTCTCCTTCACAAGTAACTTGCTCTTTTCTGCGGAAACTTGTAAGATTTTCTCTATTTTTGTAGCTCAGACATGTGCCTAGGGGTCTTTTTATCATCAGCCCCCCTAGAATTGTGAGCTGTCTCCTCAGCTCAGAAACATATTGTGTTTTGCCTCCTCTGTTACATCCTCTAACCCCCTTCTTGATTTCAATCCGTCTCCTGATTTATCTCTCTCTCTATTTTTGCTCTGCGTTTTGAGGTGTGTACTTTCTCTTATCTTCCAGGACACCAATTCAGACTTCAGCAGGAATCACTTATTCAATTCATCTCTTGAAAATTTTACTGGCCTCAGAAAATCAGTGCATGTGTGTACATGCACGTGTGTGTGCACGCGTGTGTGCGCTGCACTTTAAGCTCCTTATGTTTTTTGGCTTAGGAGCCAGCAGCTGTTTCTGTTCTGAGTGAGGTTCTGCTTGTAATTCTTCTCCCTGGCTGCTAGGCCCCATTAGGAATTTTCTTTTCCTTTGTTTGCTCATTGGGGCTCCATTCCAAGTACTAGGGTATCCTAAGGCAGAATAACAGTAATTCCAGTCTCCCCTGGCCCAGGCTTAACAATAGGAGGGTTGTCGTCCTCTGGTGAGACCCTAGGAGGAAACCCTTTCCTGTGTCCTCACTTCTCGAACTCAAAGATGAAAGCATTCTGGGTTATTAGTTCTCCAAGAAGTAGAAATAATGGAGACTTTAATCCTGCAGGTAACAACTAAGAATTTATTAAAGCTTATGCAATTCAGCATAAGGGAGTCAGCATTAGGGACCTGTATGCTGCTCCCCAAGAAATGAGTGGAGGCTCTTTTTAAGCAGTTTTAACCCAGCACAGTTAGAGGGCTGGAGCCCTTTCTTTGCTATTCTTTCCATGAGGTCATTGCATCTCTTAAACTCATGATCTACTTCGTGGTGGATTCCATATTAACCTAGAGGGTTGTTAGTGTTTAAAACTTTATCTAGACTGTGTATTGATGAAACATTCCTTCTAGGGACACTATCAGAGTGTGGGTAGTGACCTTGCCTCCTATCTCTAGTGGAGAAAATGCTGCTTTCTTCTTCTGATGACTTGGTTGACTTTAGCCTGCATTAGCGTCCGGCATCATGGAGTTTCCTGAGATTCACAGAACCCTACCTCCACCTTAGCACAGAAGCAATGCAACCCATCTCTTCAGCTCCTCAGGAACTAGGGAGACCAGGTACACTCACAAAGACCTCCCCTGAGGGGTGCTTCTTAGGGCCCCTGTTACACTCCTGTGTCAGGATTCTGCCAAAGCCTAAGCCCTACCCTCATTCCAGGCTTGTCTGCCT
Source organism: Talpa occidentalis (assembly GCF_014898055.3). NCBI lineage: Eukaryota > Metazoa > Chordata > Mammalia > Eulipotyphla > Talpidae > Talpa > Talpa occidentalis. The sequence goes on from NW_023601104.1 coordinate 24,898,091, forward strand.
CCACAAGGGCCTCTCAGCTGCTCTTCTCAGGAGAGGCAGATGGGTTAAACTGCAAGTAGGAAAAAGGCAGGATGTTTGCAAGCTGCTATCTTCCCAGAACCTCCTGTTCCTTGAGTCTTAGAACTTCTTGATTTCTTATTTTGTATTCTAAAGTGATCAATAAATAAGACTGAATAAATGCTACCACCCCTACCTCAAGTCTTCTCTGGTGCAGGTTTCATTTATTATGCTGCTTTTTGAAGGAAACTCAAACAGGTTTCAACTTTTTTTTTTTTAATATTTTATTTTATATAATTCTTACATCATTTTTCATTTTTGCACAATGTATGCATTTTCATCTTGGTTATATTCCCCATACAACTGAACTCTTACATATTTTTTAATTTCAAAAAAACAAAGCCCCCAGGTAAGGTGGTCTTCAGAGATTATTGAGTCAACGGCGCAGTAATGTTGTGAAGATTTTGCTTTTCCTTGCTCTGCCAACCTTGATGCTGCCTCATCCTCAGGCTGATAATACGTTGGCTGTGCAGTCCTAGGCAGCACACCTTGACATGACATCATTACAAGAAAGAAAAGTAGGAATTCCCTCATGTCGTATTGGCCAGACTGGGTTACAAACCCATTTCTAATTTGGGATTAACCAAAGACCAGTCGCCTCTAACAACATGGCTGTTTGAGTAGAAGACACAAAGTCTGGGAACACCTGCTCACAAGCTAAACATTCTCAGTTCAATAAGCAGTTTTTCACATGAAAACGAGAAGAGTTGGTGTTCGAGTGTGTTCACATTTGCAAGGGCCTTACAAACATTCACGTTTAATCCTCATCACACTCTGCTGTGATGGCTAATATTATTATCCTTGTTTCAAAGATGAGGTATCCAGAGCTTAACTTCTACAAGGTCACAGTTAATGAACCATCATTTCCTTCCTTATAGATTCTAGATGTCTATGAAGGTAGCCTGGCATTGCAGTTAGCAACAGAAAACATCCTTTATATATTAATTCCCTCAGACCCCGTGTGAGAGCTTTTATTGGGTAGGCTACTTAAAGGCCCTGTCTTTCTTAGTAGAGCCTGGTGACTAGCTAACAGTGCAGGTCATTCGTGGTGACCACCGGCTGGGCACTCCCTGATGCTGCTCGGACACTGCAGAGGCAACTGGCTATGCCTTAGAATTTCGCCTTTCACTTTATTATACACCATTTATATTATAAAACAACACTTGTATGTGGGACAGCTGAGCCCTATACTGAACACTCTGGCTTACACAATCATTTTGTATATGCCCTCAGAAACCAACAAGTATCTGGGAATTCAAATAATTTTATACTTCCGTCTATGCGATACAGCACTGGGGGTGGTTTGCAGTGAGTGTGTGTGTGTGTGTGTGTGTGTGTGTCCCATTAGAAAAGCAATACATGCTCACAGAACATACTGGGAGGGAAAGTACCTGAAATTCTACTTCCCAACTCTCCTTCTCCCACTCCACCCCAGGCCCAGATAATCACTGTCAACTGTGTTGTATTTCTATAGCTCTTTTTGCAATGTTTATTTCTATTTATTTTTAATTATGGAAATCTCCAATTATACATAAAAGTAGAAATAGTATAATAATTAGGCCCAATACTCACATCACTCAACTTCAATCATCAACATTGACAACATATTCTAACAGTCAACATCACAATGCATTTAGTGATTTCAAAATTTGTTTATTATAAAAAGAATGAGTTCATAAAAATTCAAGCAATAAGGATGAAAACTAAATAAAAATGCTTTCTCTCTCGACACCCTAATTCCAGTGCTCAGATATGTTTTTAATGTATCAGTCTAGACATTTTGTATAAATATTTTCATAAACCTAAAAAAATTTCACACACAAGAAATTAGACCATACATATTTATTGATATTTGCTTTTTGCACTCACTGTATCTTGGATTTCTTTCGAAGTAAATACCTAGAGATAGACTGCATTCTTCCACAGCTACCAAGTCCCACTGGAAAGCACACTTAACACAGGAATGTGAGGAGGGTGATGGCTAGTCGATTTGGAGGATTGGTATGTAGACTGTCTCTAAAAGCAGAAGTTTACAAAGTGGGCTCTGTACACACCAAGGTATGTGCAAAATGACTCATTGGGATGTGAGAATAGAACTTCCATTAATCTTTCTTTCGTATCTTAAAACGTTTGCATATTTTTAAAACATACATAGCAATAGTGCAATAATACATTTGCATAATTCAAAACATTGCCATATTAGGAGTGTACCAAGATTTTTAAGTATGAGATACAAGATTGGCACAGTGGGGACCACTGTCACAAGTAGCCGTCTTAACAAACACCACAGAAAACAGAGCTGCAGGTAAGCGCAAAGGAGTAAGCTAAGGACATGGTCCTCTGACTGCAACCCACAATCTGTCGGTGCCAAGTGCTGTAATAGACGTGAAACTCCAAAACTCAGTGAGAATTCCTTAGGTAGCAAGAACCTGTCACTCTCTGAGGACCCGACAATGTACCCACCATCTAAGCAGCAATGCCAAAATGTTTCTGCAGAAGCCAAGCTCTTTAGAGGAGGCAAGTGCTGAATTGCTAACTAGTTTGGGAGCACTGCGCACAAAAGATCCTCTTTGAGATCAGTCAGTATATTAGAGGCTCTAAAAAGTAATGCATCTTTAAAAAAAAAAAAGTAAAGATTAAACACAAACTTGCTTGACTGTAACTCAGCATTTCCATTTGACCCCAGAATACATAATCCCACTCCCAACTTTTTTCCCTAAATCTTTAAAAACCTGTGGAACTCAAATTTTGTGGGAAAACTTTATGAAAAAAAAAAATGTTGATGTGGAGGTTTGCTGCAGGAAACACTGCCTACAAAATGTCAATTTTCACTTTTCATTATGAAATAGTCAAGTAGAAAAATACCATAAGCAATCGGCTAAAGAGACAAGAGAAAACACATGAAGCTACTGCAACTTTTTAATTTCTAAGTCAAGCTTTCTGAATTCATTTCCTCTTCTGCCAGGAGTTATACCTTGTTGTTTACATACTCCAAAGCTAAAATGTGCTTTTCCTGTTTGTGCAAAACATGGTGGGTATATTTTATATTCGATGAATACAAATGCACATAAGATTTTGAGATTTCTCTCCAGGAAGAAAGGTGTGCTGCCAGAGGATTTAGGCTCAGAGACCTGACAAGTGAGAAGCACGGGTGTCCTGACATGTTGTAATGAGACTAACTTTTATGCTTATCTCGTGAAAGTAATGTCATTGCCTATTTTACAGATGTTTATTGAACACTTCCTATAGGCAATTCAGGAAAATGGAGATGAATGAATGAATCCTATATAAGAACCAAGACAGAAGGGGCAATCCTTACAGAGGGGAGCACATTCCCCCTGGTATGAAAGCATGACAGGATATGACAAAGAAAGGCCCAGCAATTACATCACTTCTAAAAGCCTGTGGCACTTTAGACTGTTAGAGCAAACTTTTACAGAAACTCAAAACTCAGCTCAAACATCATCTCCTTTGGGAACTTGTCCTGGCTCCTCCATGCATCCTCTGTGAGCTTTTAGCTACATTGTATTTGTATAGTTTACAGTGTCAAGCCCACTCACTGCATTATTTGCTCCATTTCACTTGACTATGAGCTCTGTGAAAGCAAGAATTGAAGTCCCTGGGGAGCTGACTGGACGAAGTACAGTGGGTTGGTAAGTGAATAGAATTGAAATGACCACTTGGCTTGGATGAAGCAAGAGCACACTGCAGTGTGATGTGTGCTGTGATGGAGGATGTACAGAATGGCAGAGGGCAGTCAGTCAGAGGAATACCTCTTTCTGCATGATAAAAGATCAGATGTCCTGATCCCACGTTTGTGGTAGTCAAGAGCTCAAGGTCTGAAAAGTCTCATAGGCCTTTCCTAACTCCCAAACTGCTGAGCTAATAAATCCTTAAGAACAGATACCAATAAATCCTTAAGAACAGATACAAGTATAACATCTGCCAAGGTACAACTCAGCTCTTTAGTAAAAGAATAAGCAAAAATACACTATTTTTTAAAAAGTAATCTGAGTGGTTAGGCTCATATATAAAATCAAGAGCAAAATATTATCTTTCTCCAAGGAAAAATTACCTATCTGTGCCCAATATCTAACTTCTCAAGATGATTAAAAAGCTCTATTTGGCCTATCCAACCTCTCCATCCTTTAGATTTGGGCTCAAGCCTCATTTTCTCAGGAAGTATAATCTCTGACCTTCCTGAACAGACCTCACCTCCTCCCCAATCCTATTCCTGCATGATCAGCTCTTGGATCACCAAAGGCCTCCCCACTCATAGCAGTTATGGCTGGAATTGCATATGTAGTCACACAATTATTTATTATCTTGCCTCACCTACTAGACTATAAGCTTCACAAGAGTAGGGGCAGTTTATACTGTATTCCTATCACCTAATAGAGGTGCTGGCACAACCAAGTGCTTGAGAAATAGCTAATGACTGAGGTAGCCGCTACATGCTATGTATATGCCAGTCACAGGAGTCACAGAATTCCAAACCAATTCTGATAAGATTTCAAGGTGTTAACAGGTCCATTCACCTAGAAATGCTGCTAACAGGTCTTATGGAAAATGAAAACTACCTACAATCACAAAAATTAATAATGAAAAAATTAATCCTAACATACTGACACTTTATAAAAACTGACCCTTTGCATCTAAATATAGAGGTTAACTCCATGTCCAAATGACAAGGGAGAAGAAAATCACATTTAGAATGAAGAATAAATTGGTTAACTTGTTCATTACCAAACAGCCTTCAGTTATCCAATGATGTCTAAAATTCATGCAATGAAAACACTTTTTATAGGACCACCTATACTACATTAAATGATTCTAATTTCTCTATAATAAGAACAAACAATTTCAGAATATCTTTTTAATGTACATTGCCACCTCCAGGGATCATTAACATTTAACAAGAAAATAGTATTTAGTTTATTGTACTGAGCTAGTTAACATTTATTCCAAGATGAGAAACATAACGTGGTTAACCAAATCATACTCCCCAAACATGTTTTAACAGAAAATAAATATTTTCCTTAAGTAGGTAGCAAGTCCCCCAAAAACTAGTGAGCAAAGAGGGATCTACTGGCCTGCTCGCTAAGACTGCTGAATGACTGATAGCTCTAAGCATTTGCCCTAGCAGTTGAAATCAATTAATCATTCACTGTAACTGGAGCAGAATATAATTAATTATGTTAGCTTGACTGATTCAAGTTTAATTCCACTAAAAAATCATTATAAAAAATGTTATGAATATAAGTCATTATCATGAATTTCTGCCAAAATAAAAACAAGTAATAAATGAGCTGCTACATTAATTTGATTCACATTTCTTAAACTTTATGGAAAGTCTCAAATATAAACATAGAAAATAGCATAATGAATCCCCCAAGTACCCATCACCCAGCTCATCAATTATCAATTCAAGGTCAATCTTGTTTTACTTAAACTCCCTCACTCTACCTAACTCCAATTATTTTTAAACAAATGCTAGACACGGTATCATTTCATTTTTAACTTTCAATTTCCATCTCTAAAAGGACTCCTTTTACAAATGTAACCAGGATACCATCATCACATTTGAAAATAATTGCAAAATCTGTAAAATCATCTAATAACCACTTAGTTGTCATATTTCCCTATAATCTCATTTTTCACTAAATTCATTCAAATTGGGATCCAAATAAGTCCACTGTATTGTAGATCTGAAGTTTCCTTTAATCCATCTTTTTCTTTTTTCTTTGCAACTCAAGGTTGAAGCAACAGGATCATTTGTCCTAGTTTTCCAGAGTCTGGACAGTGCTAAGCGAATCCTTTGTGGTTTCACCTAGCAGGTTCCTCTGATTCTTGTACTTGTAGTAAAGAGGTGGTTGATCTGGAGGTTCGATCGGGATCAGATTGACGTCTGGCGGGACTGCTGCAAAAGTGGTGTTTCCTTTAGGAGGCACAAAATGTCTGCTCTCTATGAGGTTAGTAGTCACTGGTGATCTCTGTCTAGATTCATTCACCATTTGGGTTAAAATGGTGAATTTCCATCTGTTCTCTTTCCTAAGCTGAACATTTAAGAGCATATTCCAAAGTTAAGTGTGATTTTGTGAACTAGCATTAATTCACAGAGTACAACACAATGATAAACTTCAATCTCTCTCTTAATAATACAAAATTTTTTTCAACTTTGGCCTATGGGAACTCCTTCATGGTGTTCCCTGAATCTTTAAGAGGGTCTTTAATAGTTTCCTTGACTTCTGGTATGAAAGAATGCAAGGGCTCACCTACTTATACAAAGAATTGGATACAGAAATGATGAGAAAATGACATGGAAAAAGAGATGCAAAGGGAAGTTGTTTTTAATCAAGAACATAAAACCAGAAATGCTAAAACTGAAGCTGAGTTCTGTGGGGCAAACTGATCATCTTTTCAGTTTCTCAGAAGTAAAAATGCTTTTTAGGAAACTAATTTCTCACAACTTTAGTTGACATCTCTAAAGGTAAACTGTCCCTGGCAGCTACCAACCGCTTCCAATTTGCTCTCCAGCTTTGGGAAACCCTGACCCTTTAAATCTGGAAAAGAACGTATCTTCTTCAGCAAAGAAGGGGCACAACAAGAGAGGGATGAAGACAAAGAAATATGGTGATGGTTCAGGGGTGACATGGGGGCTCCAATGATGTAAGAAAAACACTTTAATTAAAATGGAAAAAAAAAGGAACACATCTTTTTGTACCTCTGAAATGGGCTGTCCAATTTTGTAATGCATTTACTACATGGACTCTCTTACATCTTCAATTAGAAATACTTCAGACCAAACATTTTCTCAAGCGCAAGCACACACAACCATACAGCTGCCAAGGACACTAATTCCACCTTTGAAAAAAAATCGTTAGGTGTTAAAATGCACAGATCACAGGAGAGAATAAGAGTACTCTGCTTAATGTGAATAAATCTGTAGTTGCAACTAGTCTGTGAAAATGACAAAAATGAAGTATCCAAAATTCAAAGTGCTTAAGATACCACAGGAAAAAAAAGACTGATCAGATAAAGTTCCTTCATTTAAAGAAGTCCTTCCCAAAACTGTGATGATTTCCTGGCATTATGGGGAACACTAAGTCCAGAAATGGTAGTAACTTATTGTAGTGCTGATTCTGTGAATTGTTGACTGAACTCAGAAATCTGGAAAAGGAGTGTGGCAAAAATGGGCTCAACAGTCCTCCAATAGTCAGTGTTTAAATCCTCCAAATACACACAACAAGACTGATGCAAAACAAAACCAAAACCCCTAAGGGAAAAACTGATTATCACTGTACACACAGGAGCATCAGTCTAACTGAAAGTGGCAGGGAACTCTTAGTGAACTTTAAGCTTAGAGTAATAATAGGGCAGTGCAACCCCGAAGAGGGAGAAGGGACCATGGTGCAGAGCCCCCTATAGCTATTGACTTGGGCATAAACCAACACCTAGACTCTTAAGACCAGGCACTGCCCTGGATACAGGGGTGTGCGAGCATGCACCCAGGATGGAGGATGCATTGCAGGAGAGCTACAGAGCTGAGGACACATAGCATGAACTATTGGCTTGAATCTGAGGCTCATAATACACAAAAGCTGCAGCCTGAGTTGGGTCAGAGTGCCTGGACTCCCTATAGAAGAGACTATATAAGTCCAGGCTGAGATAGCTCAGACACTTGCCACCTGCCAACACCTACCCTGGGTTGAGACATCTAAAATACTTGCCAGGCCCTTCAAAGAAGTACTTTACAACAGGGATTTTCAAAGTCTGGAGTCTACTGGAGGTGATCCTTTGATGCCTATTGCCCCAGTCCTCTTTTAAACCAACTACCCCTCACCAGTACCAGTCCCCCCAACTACTCCAACAGTAGAAAAACAACAGTGGAAAATGTATCCTTACTGAAACACAGAAATATGAAGGGTAAAATTCTAAATAAAGTTTAAGCATTCAATTTGTATTTTCAAAATATTTGCAGTCATCAGAGTATTGGTTTCATGAACAAAACTAAACATATATACATCTGAAGAATCTAAATTAAAGTAAGTAAAAAGTATTGCATTTTACTCATTTAACAAATATGCATTTATAGCTGGTCTCAGCTAAAAGATCTGAGGGATGATTAACTATTCTGGGCTTACAGTTCTCTTTCTAGATAAAACTGGAATGCCAGTTATCTCCTTATTTGTTATTAGTGTGACGAAACAGGAAGCTGTGGCTTGGTTATTTCAAAACAATACTTATCATTAACTAGACATCTAAAATAAATAAGGTACCTACCATTCAAAAGTTTGTAATATACACATAAGACCACAGTTTCCAAAATGACTCAGCTCTTCCATCAACACAAATACTTTTAAGCACTTATAATACTGATTAGAAATAATGTGAAACAGTTGAGACTAGTAAGGTGTTTTTTAAACGTTCATTGTGTGTATACAATAATCATAAATTTCCTACATGGACTCCTAACTAGGAATAAAGGTATCTATATATTTGTGTAGGAAGAGACAATCCTCTTTCTGCTTAACAATCTCTTTCATTTAATAAGGAATCTTCTTTTGTTCTCAGAGTTCAAAGAGTATGGAACCTTTAAGTTAATTTCATCAAGTCTATTTATTAATGCATTTCAAGTTTCAAAAATCCTTACATGTTTCCACAATACTTTATTTTTTGCAATTTTTAGTAAAAATTTCCAAAGTGAACAAAAAGATACTGTATAAAACACAGTGGACATTAAACTGACAGTAGTATTAGATCTCATTTGTCTTGATCTGTTTGTTTTACCACATTTTGATTTGCAGTGGAAAGAATTCAGTGCACGTATCTCTTTTCAGAAAACATTTAACTTAGACGCAAAATAAAATAGTGCAGTATGTAACTGCCAAAACCCTACCACAGGATAACATTACAAGCAAAAAATGTACATGTTCCAAAGTCTACCACACTCAAGAAGTTACTAAGAACTCTTGCAGAATAAAAGTCACCATTTTAGAAATGCAAACCACTTCCAATCTTTGCACAGTCCAAAAACAAAGGCATTTAAATGATTTAAAAGCAATTACATACATGATCTACCTACTTGTTTGTTTAGAATTATTTATAGTCTATCTGGAGTTTCATGTACAAAATTTGTCTCTAAATCATGTACAAAAAGCTGTATTTTGAAAAAAGTCACAACATACTGTACAAGTTTACAAGGAAGAGATCCCATTATTTTCTCTAGCATTTTTGGCCTTGCTGGCTTGCGTCACATTATGAGAATGATTGTGTAAACCTTATACTCTTAAAGAAAAAAAAAAAAAAGAAAAGAAAAAAAGTCAAAACACAAATCTTTTTCAACTTTCCCTAAATTGCTTCCTATGTGAAGCCAGGAAAATCATAGCTGTTTATTTCTAATTTAAGTGATGTAGCTGGAAAACAGAAGCAATAAATACGTCACAAGCTTAAAAATGTTTTTGTAATGCCCCCTTCCATTCCTGCATAGCAATAAGCCATTAATACAGTAAGTGCTTTTGCTTTCTTTAAAATGCCAATTATTTACATCTGTTTAAAAAATAAATTTGGAATGGGACATTGTGCTGTTTCACCTTCATTGTTGTTAAAATATTTTAGGGAAAAAATGTCAGAAGGCCTATCTATAATTTTAACTACTAGTTGAACAAATTACTCTTCTTTAGTGGTTACTAATAATCAGTGATGATATGCTATTAAAAAAAGTGTTCAAAGATTTCCATAAAATAAAGACACATCCTTTCACTTCTCTATTAGACAAAAACAAAACATAATTAGCATACTTTAGATAAATGGAAAAACAAAGAAGAAACTACAAATAAAAAAGAATCACTTAAAGGACATTAATTTCTACCAAAGCATGAATAAAATTTCACCTATCAATTCAAAATGAAATTGAATTAGAAAGTTGAAGCAGAAATCAGACATTTACATAAAGAACCAAGTGAAGTAGTATGCTGCATGTGTCCAGTCTGCACAGCACTTAGCTGTGTTGTTTGGCGCAGTCCATTCCTGCGCTCTTAGCAGCCATTGGATAAAGACAAAATGAATATCAGAACCAACTCCATCATAGGAAAAAGGTAAATTGATTCTCGGTTCAAAACTGCCTGTGTAAAGCATTACAGAATCCTGGACCACTGACTCCCCCCATTCTCTGTTATCCTGAGTATGTCAATTAAACAGTAATTTTTCATTAAGAGCGGAAAATTTTTATAATACAAAGAACCATCCATATTGCAATTTCTGTTTACAATTGCACACAGAAGTACAGTGTACGTAAGAAATACATGTCTGCATATAACAAGGTATGTACATTGGCAAGTGATGTCTCCAATGTTGAGGTGGTCAAGCCTCCTAGCCTTGATTGGCAGTTGAAAAAAATATATATATTTCAATTTGTGATAAAAGTTTATCGAGAGCCAAGTTTGCCTGCAAGTGAAGAAAATGCAGCAACGAAGAACAGGGAACATGGGGCACATAATAATATTCTAAGACTTTGTGCCATTAGGTTAAAAATATCTGTCCATAAGAAAATTGGGTTCCTTTTCCACCTCCCACCCCCAAATCGGAATTTTCTGGCTTTAAAATTTAAGTAATTCCACCTGGTCTGAGGACATGATTTCTTGCCATATTTTTCCTTCGACTTGTTTCTTGTACTTGAGGGTTTAGTTTGGGGATGATGATTTAATAGTTTTCTCTTTGGAGTGAAGTTTTCCCATTGTAGGCACTAGGAAGAACCAAGGCAAAAGCTGCAGTTAACGTCTCATGTGTCCCATCTGATAACTCTCCCGGGGCCTCTGACGCTGGGGTGGCTGATGAATGGGCTGTGGCGGTCTCCTCCTCTTTAAAGTGCCTATGAGTCACAGATGAAAGAAACAGAGATTTAACATGACCTTTTTAGCCTTAAAAAACAAGGATGTGGGCCTCCCCGGTGGCGCAGCGGTTGAGCGCTGGGTTGCAAAGCTGCCCTCGGCCTCTGCGGCGCCGGTTCGATCCCCGGCTGCTCCCCGGCCACCGGAGGAGGGTCCCACATGGCGCGCAGAACTCTCCTGCCGCCCGCTGCTCCCCTCAGCAGTGTACTTCGGTCCCTCTGCCTGCTCTGCTCCCCGCTCTGGCTCTGGTGAATTCTCTCACCCTCCCGCGCTTCTGACTGTACCCAGTGCATGTATAAACAAAAACAAACAAATAAAGAAAGAAAGAAAACATGCCTCTCTCTATATATATATATATAAAAAAAAAAAACAAAAAAAAAACAAGGATGTCATTTCAGTAAGAAAGGCTCTAAGATACTGGTGCTGTCCAACAGAAATATAACATGAGCAACACCTATAACTTTAAATTTTCTGGTAGCTATAATGAAAAAAAGTGAAAAAGAAACATGGAAAATAATTTTAAAGTATTTTTTATTTCACCTAATCCAATATAGCCAAAATATTATCTTAAGATGTAATTAACATAAAAATTATTAGTGAAACATTTCATCCTTTTTTTAAATACTGAGTCTTCAAATTCTGGTATAATTTTGTATTTACCAAACATCTTAATAAAAACTAGTCACATCTCAAGTGTTCAACAGTCACAACTATTAGATTAATATGGACTCTGGGGACAGAATTCATGATGAAGCATTTACTGAGTATCTTTTAGCAAATGACTTAACCTCTCTGAATCTCGATGTCTAATCCGTAAAACAGGAACGATAACTCATTCATACACTCTGGTGAGGTGTATATGATCATTTATGTAAAGGTGGTTAACACTTCCTGCGAGGGTTCAATAAATGACAGCTAAATTTTTTAAATGTGGAATTTGCTTAAAGTGAAATCAAGTAAAAGAATTCTTGCAGTGAATGAGGCCATAATTGATAAAAAAAAAAAAAACATGTCTATAAAGTTATGTGGGCTTGAAATGCCAAAAAAAAATTTGGTATAAATCCCAGAGTTCTAACATCATGAATTTATGAAAAGCAATCATGTCAAAATCAAATTCTTCTGATTCACACCAATATACTCTACCAGCATGATTATCGGGCTTTCTTGTCCCAATAGGTAAATGCAGGGGAACAGCCAAAGGAAAACAGAGAAAATTTATTAAAAATAAAAACAAAAACCCTAGTTCTAAACTACTTTGTGTAGAGTAGTGGATTTTGCCTGAGACAAGAGGCTTCTCTAGAAGACCATGGGAGGCAGAGGAAGGAAGTGCTGTCTCTTAGCTCAGATCTCCTCCGCATCACCTTGGAATAATGTCTAGCCCACAATGGGAATGAAAATAGTTCTGGTCCAGGAATCCTGAGGGCAGCAGAGAAACCACAAATACCTTGGGGAGGAAGAGGGATGGGGAAAAATTGGGTCTAAATAATCTGGAGCAATTGCTTCTAACTTTTTTCTTGTCTAAATCTCTGGAGCTAATCTAAAAAGGGTCCTCCTCCCAATGCCCTGTGTCTCCCTGAGAGGTGATGGATGGAGAACAAACCTGAGGAGTTGTTTACAGAAATGAAGAAAAGCTAATTATTTGGCACTTGAAGCCTCTACCTGAAGACTCTCTCACAGACTGGAATTTGCATTTCCCCATCATCACGCCTAGGAAAAGTGATTGTATGTGCCAGAAAGTATTTCAAGATTATAAATTGCAGAACACAGCTACTAGCTAGAAAGACCAATCATTTAAAAGAATCCTCTCATGATAAAAGCAAAAAAGGGGACCTATGGAACATGAAACAAAAATGAGAAAGCAAGTACCAAGCAAATATAAAATGTCTAGGTCTAATTAGTTTTAGACATTCTGGATAGATTAGCATCATATTGGCAGCCATTAGCTAGATTGGGTTGATAAGACATACCCTTAAAAGTCAACTAAATAATTCAGCTAGTAATCTTATCCTCAAAGAGAAAGTACTATAAAGTTAGTTACTAAAACCTCATTTATAATTCAATCCTATCTGCTGAATGGTTCTGAGTTATAAAAACCTATGCCTTGTTTAAATGGTCTTACCTGGAAGAGGTTTAGGAGGAGGCAACTTTGGATTACTACTTGGAGTATGAACACTGCATATCTTAATAAATCCAGCCATTAACATGATGAGGGCAATTCCCATGAGTAACACGGCCCACCAATGAGCCTAGAAAGAAACAGATGTCTCCACTGAAAAAAATCATAAGATATCTTCGAATATTTTATGTTGTATAAAATATATAATAAAATTTTTATTTTTAAAGAACAAGGTTAGGAATTATATTAGTCGTATATGACTACATAGATAATAATTTCCTTAAATAGAAGAAAAACATAAAGAAAACAAAATATCACTCACAATATCACTTCCTAGTAAAAAATACTCTTATTTTTCTGTCAGTCTCTTTTCGATATATGTAACTGTACATCATAAACAGCGAGAAATGCACATGCACACCAAGGTCACCCTGCATGTAGTTTACATTGTATTTTCTCATGTGATTGAATATTTTCTGATTTGAGTATTCTTCCCTGCCCTTTTTTGCCTGTTATTCTTAAACTATGTTTTGTTTGCTTTTATAGTCTCCAATGGCTTATAACATGACAACTTAGAACTGGATAGACTTTATCAAATACTCTTTGACCTATTTTCTTTCCTAATTATTAAAGTTAAGACTGAAAACCTGTCTTCCTCGTGGCTTCCTTTTTCCTACTCCTATATTTCATCTGGAATTTGAGACAGAATACTGTTATGAAATTATTTTTATATGACACATGGTAACAGGTAGAAAGATACATGGATACATAAATAAATTTCAAAGTTAAATGTCTTTTTTAATATGAAAAGTGGAAGATATATACATTCTGGATATATACATTCTAGGTAGCAGGCAAAGTTTATTCAATCTAAGAAACTAAAAATTTCACTTCTAACTTAAATCATATTAAGCAAATCAATTAGCCAAACAAAAGGGCCTTAAAAAATGATTAATATACTAATATATATAGAAAAAATTATGTTTCCATTCTTAATATATTCTAAATCTATTCTGCAATTCAAAATATTCAAACAATTACAACTTAAAACTATGCAAAACAGTTACAACTTTAAACTATGAACCTTCGTATTGGCATAGTACATAGTTACTGCTTATTGTAATAAAACTTCCATTCAGGAAGGTGTTTTATGAACTGGAAGTCTTATAATAGTCTACCACTTCTATACAGTTTTCTTATTCAGCAGTGACAACATAATTATAGTAATAGACACTAAAATAAAAACAAAGCCATTTTCCCCATGTGTACATAAAGCTGGTCACATATTTTTAAGATCTGATTAATTTTGAAAAACTCTCAAACTTATAGAAAAGCTGACAGTACAGTACAAATAACTTCTTAAAATCTGGAACTAGCATGATGTCCTGTTAGACCTGAACATTTTAGCATATGATTTCTACAACATAAGGGTGTTTACATAGATAACCAAAACACAATAATCAAAATCAGGAAACTAACACTCATACATTACTGCCGTTTACTCCTCAGGCCCCATCCAAGTTTTTCCATTGTTCCTAATAAGATCCAATTCAGATTATATTGTTGCATTTAGCTAATGTATTTCTTTAGTCTCCTGCAATTCCAGTTCCAGTCTTTCCTTGACTTTCATAACCCTGACATAAATGCCTCTCTATTTGGGTTTATAATTAGGTTCAGAACATATATCTTTGAGGAAATACAAATGGCCAACAGGCATATGAAAAAATGTTCAACATCCCTTATCATCAGGGAAATGCAAATCGAAACCACAATGAGATACCAACTTACACCAGTAAGAATGGCACATATCAAAAAAACAAGCAACAAAAATGTTGGCAAGGATATGGTGAAAAGGAACTCTCCTACATTGCTGGTGGGAGTGCAAACTGGTCCAACAACTATGGAAAGCTGTCTGGAGGTTCCACAGTCTACTAAAAATGGAGCTACCGGATACGACCTGGCAATTCCACTCCTAGGGATCTACCCAAAGGACACAAAAACATTGATTCAAAAGAACACCTGTACCCCTATGTTTACTGCAGCACTATTTACAATAGGTAAAACCTGGAAACAACCCAAATGCCCAAAAATAGATGAATGGATCAAGAAGATGTCGCATATATACACAATGGAATACTATTCTGCAATCAAAAAAGATAAACTCATGCCATTTGCAGCAATACAGATGGAGCTAGAAGGAATTATGCTCAGTGAAATAAGTCAGAAGGAAAAATAAAAATATTGGATGGTTTCACTTATAGCAGGAATATAGGGGAACCAAATAAGACATCAGGGGAAAAACATAATAACAGCACAAAACAGACAGACATAAACCAGAGACATTCTGCAGGGGAGGAGGAGGGAGAGGATCAGAGGGAGGGAGGGAGAAGCACAGGGAACTGAGGTGATGGTGCACGGGTACATTGGTGAGGGGAATTCTATGGGGACTACACCTGGGCGGGGCGGGGATGGGGGAAGCAAACATTGTTTAAAAATGACCAATGATGTAAAAAATATATAAATAAAATATTTTTTAAAAAAAGAACATATATCTTTGGTAAGAATATCACAGTTCAGGCTGTCAGGGGACACGTGATTTTGATCTCATTACAGATGATGGTAACTAGATCACTAAACTAAGATGCAAT
This sequence comes from Talpa occidentalis, assembly GCF_014898055.3. NCBI lineage: Eukaryota > Metazoa > Chordata > Mammalia > Eulipotyphla > Talpidae > Talpa > Talpa occidentalis. Next base: position 24,913,801 of record NW_023601104.1, read on the forward strand.
CTGTCAAAGTTTACCATAAAGATACCCTTTTTTCTTTTTAAGCCAGCGAATATTTTAAAGGGACAATTTGGAATTATGTAAATATCCTATTCTTTATCAAATTTTCAATTTATTTATTACCTCATAGTTTCCTATTTGTTACAACAGGTTCTAATTCATTACTATCAGTACTGTGTCTTTTGGATATGTTCACATCATTCTCTGAGCATTTATTTTTCGGACAACAAGTTCCAGGCTCATCGTATTTCTTCCCTGCCTCAACTCTCAGCCATTTCCCCAAAGAGTGCTACTTCCTTTTAGAACTCCTATGTAGACACAATCCTTATAACACCTGTACTGATATCCCTCTGGGGGCGCCCTTCTCACCCTGCTGGAGCTGTGATACCACCTATTAGTTTTCTTCCAGATTCCTCCTGCTCCCCACTCTGGTCAGGCTCCAACATCCTACACTTGCACTACAAAGATCCCCACCTGGCATGATGCCTAACTTGCTTGGTCTCACCTAGTGGCTTAAGAAATGAACTGTTCAAGAAAGGGGAGGGAACAGAAAAGGGAAAATCTATATATTTTATTATGTATTCAACCTTTAAAGCAAACTTAGAATGATTTAGACAAACTATGATTGCTCAAAACTACTATACATTTCCCAGATTATACCTCTGAGTAAGAAAGCTCCATTGTCATCTTTCTCTCCATTTTCATTTTATTCTTCAGTCTTTGAACGTTTCTCATGTTTGTACCTCACTCACTCATTACTGCAGGAACTGCAGCTTCAAATGTCTATAAGGCAGATAAAGTGTAATGTAATGCACTTTAGCCTCATTCCTGAAAGACTGTTTTTCAAGAGAAGCTACAAATCTGAACTTTTACATGAAATCTATTTTTTAAATGCTCGCAACTCATTCAGATTTTCTAAAAACAATGCTTTCTAAAAACAGTATGTTTATAAAGTTGAATTTGACTATGAAACCACATGTTTATGATCTACTTTTCAGAAGTCACTTTTTTAATTTATTGTCTTTAGGATTTAGAGAAAATAACTTTCGGAGCTCTGCTGTTCCTATGAATCTTTAGGATGATTTCCCTTCCCCTTGTTGTATAAATTTTCCACAGACCCCAGTTGTTTTTTTATTTTATTTATTCTCAAATAACAGATCAAAAGAAAATTTTTAAGGCCTGCCCTTCAATCTGCCAACTCAAATGCTGGTTGACTTCTCTTTTCATTTCTGACTACTATCAGACGAAAGACCTGTATGCATAGCTTCTGTTGTCTTTCTAGCGGCCAGAAATCTTTTAAATATGATAATGATTAAATAGGACCTTCTTCCACCTCCACAGTGGGGATATTTGACATGCTGACCTAGTAAAATATATAAAGAATCAAAATCACCAGTATGCACTTCTTTAAGTGCTCTTTCTGCTTCACACCAGAGGTTCTCAACCTTGGTTGCATATTACAATCACTTGCATGGAGACTTTTTAGAACTGACATCCAGACCAGTTAAAAGGAGGGTCGATGGGATCCTAACATCAGTAATTTTATTAAAGCTGCTCAGATGATTCCATTAATCCACCAAGACTGAGGACTATGTACTAGGTCTCTACCAGGGGTTAGCAAACTTTTCTTTAAAGGGTTGACAATAAATGGATTCATTTAAAAATAGGTAATATTTTAGACCTTGCAGCCTAATAATAATGCCAATAAAACACTATTTACAAAAACAGGGATCAGAACAGATTTGACCCAAATATATTCCATTAGTTTGGGATGCTATACCCAGATGCATACCACTTAACACTAAAACTCTTTAGCTGTTTCTCTATCCTGCTTAAGAGTTTTGGGGGTAAGTGAACGGATGTAGAATCTTAGACTAGAAAAGGCTGCTCAAATAATCAAATAATCAGCATTCACATGCTAAAGAAATGGTTTCCATGCCTGAGTACATCTAAGAATCCTCTGGAAAGAGTATGAAAGCAGATTCTTAGGCCACAACCCTACAAATTCCAATTCAGCTGCTGGGGTATGGGAGGGAAAGGGTGACAGATTATTACATTTTAAGTAAGTACAATGATGACAAAAATGCAGATGAGTGCATCTTATGTAGTGTTGATAAGTTGGAATTTGTGGTACAGGACCATTTTGAGCATGCAGAAAATTAGTAAACCCTGGCCCTCACCCACAAAAAGCCAAGACGGACCCTCAATTACTCTGACTACTGTACATTTCCAAATATACCTGTGGAGGCATTATCACTTCTAATGTGATCCTATCCATCAGCAAAAAGGGTCAAGGGTCTTCCTACTACTTTCAGGCTAAGCTAGTTTGGTTACAAGACTGTTCTAATGTTCATTACATTATCTGACACATTTCTTTCCTTCAAATCTTCCCTGCTCAAAACCATCTTCCATATGGCTATCAATGTTATGACAACCGAATATATAGAACTATGTCATTCCTCTATGTAAAACCCTTCTCCAAAAGCTTCTCCCCCACAAAAATCTCAAAGTTCGATCATTAAGTGGGAAAGAGGAAAAAAGAAAAAAAAAAAAGTTAAGGATATAACATGCAGCAAGTAAAGTATGATTCCACTTTTTAAAACAAATATTCTTGTAATAGTATAGACAGTTTCTGAAGAATACAGAAGAAACTCGTCTTGGGAATACTGGGAGTCCCGGGTAAAAAGAAAACTTACTTTTCAACATTCTACTTTTCACAATTAAAAAAATAATAATAATCATAACTTTCAAAAAGAAAAAAGTAGGAAAGCTTTTTTTTTTTTTAATTCATATTCTGTGACTTTTTCAAGAAATCCCTCTTTATAGAACACCCACCTATACCCTCTACTTCTATTTAAGTCCTTAAGAACTTTGCTCTGGTATCATATCTTTAAAGAGGCCTTGTCCAAGAAGGTTCTTCAATTTTCAGTGAAAACACCATAGAGAACTAAAAATATAGTTCTATATGCCTGTCTTCTCTATCCCAAAATGGACCACAAACTCTTTGAATTTATATTCTCAAACTCAGTATTTACCCCCCAAAATGTACTGCTGGGCTAGTTATTATGGGTACTATTATTCCAAATGCTGACTTTTATTTTTTTTTCTTTTAAAGATTTATTTATTTATTTGTTTGTTTGTTTGTTTGTTTGTTTATACATACATACAAGCACTGGGTACAGACAGAAGCGCAGGAGAGTGAGAGAATTCACCAGAGCCAGAGGGGGGGCAGAAAAGGCAGAGTGACGAAATACACTGCTGAGGGGAGCAGCAGGCAGCAGGAAAGGTCTGCGCGCCATGTGGGACCCTCGCCCGGCAGCCGGGGATCGAACCGGCGCTGCAGAGGCTGCGGGCAGCTTCGCAGCCCAGCGCTCAACCACTGTGCCACCGGGGAGGCCCTAAATGCTGACTTTTAAACACTCCTAACAGTTCATTTATTATTTCTAGGTTGCTCCCACACATAAACAATGGGACATGGTTCTTCTAACAGAGACATAAAATTGCAGCACTGCCACAATGAGATACTACCTCACACCTGCAAGAATGGCTGCTATCCAAAAGATCAGAAACTAGTGCAGGCAAGGATATAGAGAAAAAGGAACCCTCGTACACTGTAGGTGGGACTATAGATTTTGGTCCAGCCCCAACAGGAAACAGTATAGATACTTCTCATTGCTAATTATTTACCCAAAGAATGCAAAAAAGACTAATTCAAAAGGATATATGCACTCCTATATTAATGCAGCACTATTTACAATAGCCAAATTACAGAAACAACCCAAATGCCCAAAGACAGATGAGTAGGTCGGGAAATGTGGTCTATACAGCAGAACACTACTCAACTATTAAAAAAAAAAAGATGAGATCTTGCCATTTGCAACATCATGGATGGAACCAGAGGGGATAATGTTAAATAAGTGAGAAGGAAAAAGACAAACACCAGATAGCTTTACTTATAAGTGGAATACGTAACAAAAAAACAAAAGGTCAGACAAAACCAAACCAGTAACCCTAGAAATCTGTGGAACTGAGGCTACAAGAGGGGAAGAGGGGAAAAAACAGTAGGGAGGGGGCACAATGGGCTGTGGGTACCCTGGTGATGGGTGTGGTGTGGTGACATGCACCTGAAGAGGTATGATCTTATGCCTTTGAATCACATACAGTGTTGTAAAGCTACGTTACCTCAATTAAAAAAAAAAAAATACTGTGGTTTTGATAATTCTAATACTAGTTCTTCAGATCTATGCAGTCTTTAAATAAGGAGAGATACAAGTAGTATGGCAGCAAGAGAAGCAGACTGGAAAGAGAAAACCTGGATATTTCATAGTGGCTATAACTTAGTAGAAAACAAAGGTTAAAAGTACTAAGTCACAGTTCTGATACACAGGTCCTTCAGAACTTCTAGTTCCTTCTAGCAGTATTCCTGGTTCTCCTCCAAATTTTCCTAGGTAACTACATATCTCAAAAACCCAAAACTTGAGATGATTTAGCGACAATCATAGTACCTGCCCAGAGTTTAGTATCGAAGGAAATAGAACAATACAGTGTAAAGAAGCTAGTGAGAAAAACTAAATAATGGTGTGTTGGATACTGTTAGTTAATATGGCCATCTTTGGTAGAGAGTATTTTTTAATGCTCTCTTTAAAAGAGAATTATCAGAGAGTAGATTGAAAGTTAAATTGCATGTTTCCCAAATACATAGTAAAATCAGGGAGAAGAATACCAACCAGGCTAATAAATGCAAAATAAGTGTTTCATCTCAAAAGAAAACATCACAATTTGTCCACTTGTTAGAGTCTGAAAGAAAGGAGAGCTATCATTCATTCAACAAACTTTAATGAGTATAAATTACACACCAGGTGCTTATTATCTTTCATAGATACAGGGTGTTAAGTATAACTTAAGGAGACAAAAAGAAGTCATTCAAAAATTTTTTTAAAGCCCAGAAGTTAACAATCATTAAATCAAGTCCGATAAAATAATTTTACATTTAGAAACAGAGAGATGTTGTTAAATACAGTCATTTAAATGGCCAAAAGTAAGCAAAGTTGAAAATAGGAGCAAAAATGACCAAATGTCTAAATTTACTAATTTATTATATACTGATTATAAGTTGTAATAATTTAAACAAAAAGGACTTATAGGATTAAAAAAATGATAAAACAAATATTCCAACCCCATTCCCCCAATAAGAGATGAAGGGCAAGACAAGCATTCAAGTCTCTTCAGACATAAAATAGTCTTTACTGTTTTTTAAAGAAGAATTCCAGAAAAGGTCAATCACATATCATCTTTTCAGTGGATGTTCCAAGGTTTAACAATTCTTACTCTCAGCAAATGCACTCTAGATTTCCTGTAGATCACAAGACCACGTGGGGCCCACATTTTCTTCTCATGATACTGCTTATGCCATCCTGCAGGACAGAAGGCTTCCTTTTTATCTTTCAGAAGACACTACAATCTAGACTTTGAATACTGTTCTGTCCTTCACCAGCCCATGTGCTACCCTTCACACCAATCTGTCAAGCAGAAAGCAAGTGGCTATTGTCTTTTAGTTAAGGTCAGCCTGAGCATTCAGGATAAAACACCATGAAAGGAAACTTGAAAATATCACAGCTTCAACGTTAAGATACCATGCACAACCTTTTTTTCATTTAAGTTATGACATTTAAGAAATCTGCTTCCTTCATCTAGCATATATACTAAATCCTGACTGTAAGCTAAGTTCTATAATGACAATTGCATCTTTGTTATTAAAGTTCTTAAGTTATAGCTTAAGCAATGAAGAACTCTAGAGGTCCATGACCACCTTCCATTTTCGGCATTGTCAGAATGATAAAATAGAAAGTTTCTGCTACACATCTTTTAAAAAGGAATCATCAGATAGCAAAGACTGAAAAAAAATGCTCCCAAACTTTCACATGCACTATCAACTACAAACTCAGTGCATCCAGGGTTGGGCCTCATAATGTGCATTTCCATAAGGTTCCCAGGTGATTCGGATACTCCGGATTCAGGGGATTACACTTTGAAATCCACTACTCTGGATCAGAGGTTGATAAACACTGCCTAGAAAATGTTAAACCCACACAGAAAACCCACATTTTATTTGTGCTTTTAAGGAATCCCCAGTTCTAAATGCACACATTAAAATGTAAGGAAATAATGTGGAGAGGGAGGCGGAGGGAGGAGCTGAATTCTAAGTCAATTTCCAAAGTAAACTCATTCAGTTCAATATAGCACAGTCTCAGATAGCTCACCTGCAAGTTTCCCGCTGTTATTTTAATGTAATCATTAGAGACAGGAATATTTAAGTGACTGAGATATAGTCATCCTTAACAACCTTTTAAGAAATTTTCGGGTAATTCAACATCTGTACATCTTGGGGAAATGTGGGCTTAAAAAAATACAGTTCAGTGGATTTATGTTGGATGAACAAAATCATTAACAAGTTTGCAAAATGCTCTGTCTCCAATCTTACTCTGGTCAGCATTTCCTATCACTGGTTAAGATGAAGACTCAGAAATTATATTGAAACATCAGAAAAAAACCTTCAGAAAATCACCAATTTCTCTTTCATCTCTCCTGCTGAGCAAAGTTGAACCCACAGGTGACTATGTAATACTGAGATGAGGGATAAGTACCACCAAAAAAAAAAAAGAAAAAGAAAAAGGCAGGCAGGGCTTTTCGAACAACTTGAAAAAAAGAGTCCCATGAAAATGCCCTAATCATGGGCCTCCCTTGGTGGCGCAGGCCGTTGAGCGCAGCACTGTGCGGCTGTCCACAGCCTCTGCAGCACCAGTTCAATCCCGGCCGGCGAGGGTCCCACATGGCGCGGAAGACCTCTCCTGTCGCGCCTGCTGCGCCCCTTAACAGTGTATTTCATCAGTCTGCCTGTTCTGTTCCCCGCTCTGTCTCTGGTGAATCCTCCCACCCTCCCGCACATCTGGCCTGTACCCCGGTTCTTGTGTAAATAAATAAATCTTTAAAAAAAAGAAAGAAAAAGAAAATGCCCTAATCATACGGATCAAGGGAGGAAGCAACCCACTCAGGACATAAACCAGGGAGCAGAGTGAAACAGAATGACTCCCATCATCTACTAACCAACCCATGAATGATACACATGAAGAGACTCTGATCACTTCAGAAGAAAAAAAATACCCAGGGCTATCTGAACTTTAAAAATCAGTTTTCAAATAAAGCAATTCCAGTATAAACAAGAAATGGGTGATTTTCTCATAATACTGGTGACCTTTAGCAGGTAAAATTATGATCAGAAATAGGTATTTATAAAGATAAGTTTTCTTTGCAAATGAATCTATACTTACCACAATCCATTCAGCAATGTTTTCATAGAGCTCTGGACTAAAAATTGCTTTTTTCAGTCTTGCTAAAGGGCCATCAGCATCTACTAATCTGCACCGCATGAAAACATCACAGTAGCCTCTAAAATCATTGCAAGGGGATCCAGGTTGGAGAGTGATGGTGCGACCAACGAAGAACATCTTCCACTGCGCAGACCCTGTACTGGCACAAGTTGATGGATCCACTGGAAAAGAAGTGGCAAAAGAAGTTGAAAATCAAGTTCTCTAACAGACCAGTTGGGGAAAGAGGGAGGGGATGATACTTCCTATAAACTTTCATTAGTTAGGCTAGATGACACCATAAATACAATATAAACAGACAACCAGTAACCCTAGACTGAGTGCCTACAATGGTTTAAATCCCCCTAACACTGTTTATATTAATTATTGCCATAAAGATGACAGATTTCAGTCTAGTTTATCATTTTGAAAAACACTGTTAGAACCATAACAGAAGTATAATGCTTTGCCACTTTTTAAAGAGTTCTCAAGAGAATTAGTCTAATTGGGAACTATCTATCCAAACTACATGTCAAAGTTTACACTTAAAATTTAGGAGAAAAATAATGGTTTTTGAAACAGACTTTACAGTCTTGCATTTTAAAAGCCTTACTCTTCTTCATACAGCAGACATGGCATAATTCTTTATCATCTTTGCCATCAGAACTTGCACAGGTACACTCCTCCAAGCCGTATTTCTCACAGATAGAGCCTGCACATTGCTGAAGGAAAAAAATACAAGAACAATTATTTAATCCCTATGCAGTCAAATCTATTACTCATAGTAATAGAAAGGCAGGTATGAGCTTCCAATGCCAAAATAGTTAAGAAGAAATCTAAGAGGGGGAGAAAAGGCATAGATAAGTATCAGAAATGGGCCATATAATTACATTTGAGAAAGAGTATGTGCAAATAAGATAGTAAATCTTTTAAAGAAATGGCAACTTAAAAAAATATCTAAACAAAACATAAACAGAAAGAAAGAGTAGATTGAGCATCTACCCCTCAGGTAGAGGAAAGTAATATTTAGCCAAGAAAGTTTTAAGGCTCAGCATTCCGAGAAAATAACCAAAAGACCTCTTTAAGTTATTAAAATATTAACTTGTAAGACTTAAAATCAATACAAAGTCACATGCCTCTTTGTATAACTGTTTTTCTCTAGAGAATATCAAACACATGGTAGCCGGACAGATGAAAGAAAAGTATGAAATAATGCCTCCAGGCACTTATACTACATTCAAAGCTTTGTGGGTAATAGAAAGGGATATTATTAAAATAGGGACCAAGATTAATTACTTTCACTCTGTAGCTATAAGTGTCAACATTACTCTGAAAAGTAGTTTTATATGGTTTAATAAAATAAAATAAGAAATATAAATAAAATACTTACCCCATTAATGCACACTTGTGTATGCCTATTACAGTCTGTAAAGTTTGGCTTAGGGTCAGATGCAGGACAGAGAGCTGTGACACCATTACATATTCCTTCTTTTGCACAATCTGAATCATCCCGACACTTCTCAGTTTTTGACTTGAATGCACAGCCTGCTGTACAGCAAGGACCTTGACTTGGACTAGAAGAAAAATTAAGTGATTAAAGTAAAACATCAAGATATTTTCTACTTAACTTAGATATGGTCCTAATTTTTACATGATCTTTTAAATGGTAAGTATGTTACTGGTATTAAATGGTAAGTATGTTACACTTTCAATATGGGAATAAGAGGCTATTTAATTTCAACATTTAATAAGTACAGAAAAGTGATTAAGTATCTCATTCTTATAATCAAGGCACACTATATTCAGCATTCTCAGTCTATTTGTCTTTGGAGAAAGGCAATGGAAATGCATTTAATTTAGTAAGTTATCTATCTCTGTTTTTCATAGTTGTATTACATAACTAGTTAATTTATCAAATGTATTCATATGCTAAAATCAAACTAAGATACACAGACCAATCATTTAAAAATATTACCTAAACAACATCCTAGTGTGTTATATCTATTTCCACCAAAGTAATATGAAAAGGGAAATAATTATATATCTAAGTTCCAAGAGTGTATGGATTTTACAATACCTCAATATTTAAATTTTATTGAGTATCCTTTGCATGTACTTTTTTAACACCTACCGCTCAAGTTAGAAGTTGTTCAATCTGCCAAGAACAGAGCACTAAACAATGCTATACACACACAAAAATAATAAATAAAACAAAGGCAAAGTTTCAAAACCAAATGCATCTCTTTATCTAAGTTTTAGGTTTGTCATACCTGCCTTCACCTAACTTTATAGGAACATTAACATTACTGGAATTAGCAAGGTACCTGCACTGTTTTCCAGGTTTCAGCTTGCATTTTTTCCCCTCTGGTTGGTTTGCATCATAGCAACACTCATCTTTACACTGGTCACTATAGCCACAATCACATTCTTCACCTTGTTCTACCATCCCATTTCCACAAATAGGCTGGCCAGATTCTGAGGAAAATAAATAACACATGATAAACATGTATGCACACATTAATTTTATTTAAAATTTATAAACACTTTTAGATGAGATGGGCACATTCAGAGTGGTGTGTGGAGGGCTAGGCTATCTTGGTAGGTATAGTGTGGTTAACAACACTTGAAAGTGGATATCCCATGCTTCTAAATCCTATCAATGTTATAAACCAATGTCACCTAAACAATAACATTAACAACAAAAAAACTCTTTTTAGAGTTTCATCACAAAAGGAGAAAGGAAAACTTTAATGAATAAGAAAAATAAAACAAATTAGAAATCTGGAAATCATTTGGGGGTCTCAGTTTCTTAATCTGTAAGTGAGAGGATTTGATCTGATGGTTCCTTCTGTAAGTATTAACATTGTATTTAGGCTATCCCATACTGAACTTTAGTGTACAATGACTGCACTATTTATAAAGATCAGTGCCTTATTAGCCAAAAATAAACCTTTCTATAATAGAAAATTTCAAACATACATAGAAGTAAAAGAATAATTACAATGATGTCATAAACCAATCACTTAGCTTTAATAACTATCAGCAATATGTTGTAAACAACTATACCTAATATGTTAATTTGTTCTTACAAATACTCCAGGACAAATCAGAGATAAGGTAATTTTTCTTCTTAAAGTCTAACCACAATACCATTGTCACATCTAACAAAATGAACAATATGCTTAACAACATCAGTGAATCCATGTCTAATTTTCTTCAATTATCTCTTTACAATTGGTTTATTTGAACCAAGTTCCAAACAAAGTTACCCCAATCCCTTCCCAAGTGGTTGCTTTCAACTGACTTGTGTCTTCATGTTCTTTTAATATGCAACAGATTTTATTCCTTTCTTTTTTATTTTTACATTATTTATTTGTTAAAGAAATTGGGTCATTTTTTTCTATAGAATTGACTATAACAAAGTCAATAAGCAATTTTTTACAAATGTAAATTAGTTTTGCTCCTCAGTTAGACCAAACTCCTTCAGGAAGAACCATGTATTATTTATATCACTTGTAGTCCCACAGAACCTAGCAGTATTAGGCCAAATCTTGGTTCATTAAGTTTTGACTATGATCTAAAGACAGCAAATAATTTCACAAAAGTTTTTAGGCTTTCAAGTTCTGTGATTTTTGTCAATGAACTTTAAAATTAGAAGAGGAGGGCCTCCCTGCTGGCACAAGGGGTTAAGCACAGCACTGTGAAGCTATCTGCAGCCTCAGCAGCACAAGTTCAATACAGCCAGGGAGTTACCAACGTGGCATAGCAGACCTCTCCTGTTGTGCCCGCTGCTCCCCTCAGCAGTGTATTTCAACCAATCCACCTGTTCTGTTCCCCACTCTGTCGCTGGTGAATCCTCTCACCCCTTCCGGCACCTCTGGCCCATAACCCAGTTCTTGTATGCATAAATAAATAAATCTTTAAAAATGAAATAAAATCATAAAAATAAAAATCATAAAATAAAACTAGAAGATGAATGCTACAATTTGTAAATCATAAAAATCACTGAACTTTAAGTGTAGCGAATAAGAATAAAATGCTGTCACAGAGTTTGTTACTTGCTAGAAATCATATGCTATAGTACAGGCAAAACATAGACTAAACTCAGGTTTCCTAAATCTAAACCTAAAATCCAGTGCTCTTTTCTATTACAGCAAATTATGTAGAATACAGTCATAGTACAGACCTTAAATTGAGAACTAAGTACAAGGAAATACATCTCAAGCACAGGGAACCAAAAAGAGGCAGATCTGCATCAAATACATTCTAGCCTTATAGTCAGAAAGTTCCTTCTTATCCCTAGCCATATCAATTATTAAAGGAAATCTTAGAGGTAACTAAAGTTCCAGTCCTATCTTTCATATTATACCATCTCTTTTGTTCTCCAAAACTAGGAGCATGTACATATATCCTAAGTAAATTATAATGATTTTTCTAAAGTCTAGTAAAAATCATTTTTATAGGAGAAAAGGGAAAATGTAAAGTTGGAAAACCTTTGAAGCACTATTTCCTACGCATTTTTCATCTCCTATAGAAATATTACTTCAAGCCAGTTATTTAGTAAGAGCTTAACTACAAAGGTCTATTTAAATGCAAGTTACAGAAAGAATATATCTTTGCCATAATTTAAGAAACAAATTTTCTTCCCATAAAACCTACAAAGCAGTATGCTCATTTTTAAAAGTCAACTTCTATTAGAAAGCTTACTGTGAAAATACAGTTAACAAATCAATATAATTTTAAAAATGGTAATTTGGACTTCATCAGAATGTAACTTTTGTTCTAGGGAACATTCTACGAAAAGGAAGACAAGACAAGCTACAGACCTGCAGAAAAACTTTGCAAACCAGTATCTGACAAATGACTAGTATCTATATTATACAAAGCATTTCAAAACAGAAAAACATCTAATTAGAAATGTCCAGGAAACATGGACAATTCACCAAGGAAGATACAGGGATGGCAAATGTTGATGTTCAATATCTATAGTCATCACAGAAATACAAATTAAAAGCACAATGAGATATCACCATACACCTATCAGAATGAATACAAATAATGAAAATACCAAAACCCAGCAAGTATATAAAGAAATTTGATTGCTCATACATTGTTGGTGGAAATATGAAATATACATTCAGTCCCAAAAATATTTTGGCAGTTTTGTTTAAATTTAAAAAAAAAAAATTTACTATATGATCCGTGCATCAGATATGGGGCATTTGTCCCAGAGAAATACAAACTTACACTCACAGAAAAAAACATGTACAGGTTACAGCACCTATATTTATAAATGCCAAAAACTGGATGGAAATAGCCCAGATGTCTTTCAACAGGATAATGCTTAAACAACTGTAGTCTACCCATATCATGGAATGTTACTCAGCAATGGAAAGAAAAAAACCACTGATATACACACGAACTGGATGATCTCCAGGAAATTATGTTCAGCAAATAAGGCCTACTCCAAAGGCCACATACTGTATGACTCCATTAATTTAACATTTTAAAGTGACAAAATTTTAGAAATGGAGAACTGTCTAGTAGGGCAGATAAATGGAGAGCAGGAGGGAGCTGGGAATGGTTATAAAAGGGCAGCAATGAGAGTTCCTTGTGGTGATGGAACTGTTTTGTATCTTGACTATGGTAGTGAATACTGAAACCTAGACATGTGATAAAAAGTTAGTAATTACAAAATGGGCAGTTAATAATTACAAAGTTAATAATTACAAAATATTCATAATGAAATGTTGGGAAAATATACATACATACCAACAAAACAGTTGTTTCTCTTCTTCTCAAGAACTTGGCTTATATTTCTAATACTACAGAGTGAGAATTTATTGTTGTTAAGTTTGTCCCCAGATGTTGCTCTTGCATACATGATGTAATTGCCATTTTCTTTCTGTCCTAAATTCTTAGATTCTCCTGGAGTGCACTCTGTTCCAGAATCATGCTGTCAAACAGAATACAGAATTACATAAACAGAAAATAAAATAAGGTTTTCAGGTCATCTGATTAAATATAATTTTCTCATCAAAAGAACAAGTTTGTGGATGCTCTTGTAGAAAGGATCTTACAATTGTTTTATACCGTGAGTAGGAAAACAGTTTGTTCTTATGAATGGAAAAATCAGTGGAGGTCCAGCTACAACACTTTATAGCTTTGCAAATGAAGAGTAAAATGGAGGACAAACCGTCAAAAAAGTCTATTAAAAAATAAGTTCACCTACTTTTAAAACAAGTAATAGGTATATAAACTACTTTTAAAAACTAAGAAGTCCTTTAAATACATGCTAAAAGACTTGCTATGGTCAGTTCAGAGAAGACACAGGTGTAGAAAGACAGGAGTATGGAAACAAGAGAGAATGGCATAAAGGGAAGTACATACAAAATAGGCATGTAAGAGAGTTAATGATAAATAGAAACAGATATGAATGAAACACAATAATCTATTTTTTAAAGAAAATTTTGAGAAATCAGGAGGTAAAACCAAAACACCATTTTGCAGAATAAAATGTATGTGGTAATGTGTGCAGAAGTAGCTCTGGTTGCTAATAAACATTAATGAAGTATCAGATTTTCTAACAGAAAAGTACCAAGCCACAGCTCTATGAATTTCCTCAAAGTAAATACACTTATGTGACTAGAACTGGGACCAAGAAACAGAGCACTAACTGATGACAGCAGTGCCATTTCACCATCTCCCAACACCTGTCCCAGAATATGCATTTAAAAAATATGCCTCACAATTCTCCTCAAACAACAATTCAGAACACAACAGAAATGGTGGTGGGCCTCCCTGGTGGCACAAGAGGTTAAGTCTCAGCACTATCAAACTATCCACAGCCACTGCAGCATGAGTTCGATTTCCGGCCAAAGCTACCCACATGGCGCAGCAGACCTCTCCTGTCTCACCCGCTGCTCCCCTCAGCAGTGTACTTCAGTCAATCCGCCCTTTCTGCTTCCCACTCTGTCTCTGGTGAATCCTCTCACCCCTCCTCCTCTACCCCACACGTCTGGCGTACACCAGCTCTTGTATATTTATTTATGTAAATATGTCACTTTGATTTTCTACTTCAGAATCTGAAGCAGTTATTTAAAGTATGGCCTTTAGTTTCACCTTTATTCTTTCTGATACCTTTTGCCTTTCCTCTAGAAATAATTTTGTTTTTTTGTTTTTTTGTTTTTTTTTTATAGAGGCATGCTTTATTTATTTGTTTGCTGGTTTGTTTGTTTGTTTTGTTTATACATGCACTGGGTACAGTCAGAAGCGCAGGAGGGTGAGAGAATTCACCAGAGCCAGAGCGGGGAGCAGAGCAGGCAGAAGGACCGAAGTACACTGCTGAGGGGAGCAGCAGGCGGCAGGAGAGGTCTGCACGCCATGTGGGACCCTCCTCCGGTGGCCGGGGAGCAGCCGGGGATCGAACCGGCGCCGTAGAGGCCGCGGGCAGCTTCGCAACCCAGCGCTCAACCGCTGCGCCACCGGGGAGGCCCTAGAAATAATTTTGAATTTAACAACTCTTCATTCTCCAATATATATAATCTTGCCTTTTGTTTTCAGTTATAGAATTCAGTTTGATTTCTTATAATAATGTTTAGAACTAGAACTATTCTCAACATTACTCTTTTAGAAAAAGAAGTCCCCAAAAGAGTCTCTTAATGTCATTACAAAATATCTTATCACCCTTCAGTAAATATTAGAGTTGTTCAATATTATACAAGAATGAATTAAATTATAACATTAAAAAAAATGAGTTAAGCACTGTCCCTAGCCCTCAAAAGACTTATATTCTATTTTAAATGGGTAGCAAATTGTGATGTGCCTGCCTAATCTGACTCATAAATAATCTGTCTCATAAATCCATTACAGATTGCTAACAGTTATCACTTTACTGGTCCAGAGGATATTGTAACGGGTAATCATCAATGGCCAGGGAAGAGGAACAGGTTGTAAACAAGCATGCCAGCTATTTGTCATCCTCAGAAAATGGAATTAATAAGCACACAATAAGCAAACCATGAAATAGTAAAATAAAGGTCATCTTGATTTGTACTCCAAAAAAGTGTTGTGAGAGTTCAAATAAAGAGAATGGCTTCACAATAAAACTATAATCTTGATTTGACAGAAAAACAGAAAATTTTTACAACTATTTGGTCTATTTTCTATCTGATTTGTATTTAATCACATGTATTTTTTCATATAACATTTGAACTATACCATGTGTAGCTTAATAGTGTAGGGTAAGCACAGAAAAACTTGATTTTTAAATAACTATAGGCTATTCCACACTTCCTATCCAATATTCCAATTTGGCTATTTAAAATTTTTTACTATTATAAATGAAATTGCAATACACTTATTTTTATTTTCAAAACATACATAATGTTTGACAGATTCTCCATTTATTTCCTTTAGGAGGATTTCCAGAGATAGTGTTACCAAGTTAAATGTTGAACATTTTAAGTGTCTTGATACATACTGTCAAACTACCTGACAAAGGGACCATATTAATTTACATTATATAACATGGATCAAGATATTTCAATAAGGAGAAATGGGAAAGAATGACTTCTAGCAGAAGGAAAGTTTTAATGGACTACACATATCTATTTGACTAGAGTGGGAGATAACACTTGAAAATATATTTGGATCCAAATTATGAAAACCGCTAAATGCTAAGATAAGGAATTTTTATTAGCAGGCACTGGAAGTAAAGTCAAAAATAGAAGTGACATGATCAGAACTACACCTGGACAAAGAATAAATCAATGTTGCAAAAATGGAACTATATTAGAATTTTTACATCGAGACAGGGAACTTTTCTCATTCATGATTACAACTTTCCACAAGAAAACTTATAAAGTAGTGAACATTAGGTGTGCAATATAAATATTTGAAGTAGGATAAACAAACACAAGGGATAGTATGAACCACTCAGGGAGAAAGTAATATTGACACAGTACAAATATATAAAAGAAGACAGATTTCAAATAAAGATATCAAGGGATACAAGCTCAGGAATTTATGGCTCTGAATGATCCTACTATTAAATTACTAAGCAACTATTTCTAAGCATATGTATGGTACAGTACACCACATGCACAAAGGAATGGGTGAGAGTGAGCATGGCTGTCATTAAAAGTAGTCTGCTATAATAGGAAAAGATAGCAAGTAGGTAAAGACTGAACCAATTCATCCATTAAGTAATAATATAGCATTGATGTACTAAAAACACCTCTCTGGCAGCTGAGTAGGGACCATTAAACAGAAAATGAAGAGAATAGATCAGCTTCCCTACTCCAAGTGTGGTCCAGAAATTACCAGCAGTAGCATCACCTGGGAGTATCTTACAATGGTAGAAACTCAAGCCCCACCAAAGGTGCATTGAAACAGAATCTGTATCTTCACATTTTCTGTGATTTGTCTGTACATTAAAATTTGAGAGGCCCCAGAATAAAGAAAGAGTATTTGGAAGAGTGCTTACTACAACTCCCCTAGTTAGGGTTGGAACCCAGAGAACTGGGAGAACAGGGAGAACTGGGAGAAAAGGGCATTTAATACTGCCTTGTAAATGCAAATTAACCATGAACAACAATTCTCCATCTCTAAAATTTCTAAAATTTTAAATATACTTTTAAGAATAGATCACAAAAACAGTCAAGAGGTAGAGAGAGATTAAACATGCTTTAAATCTTCTAAGAATAATAATCTATCAATTTCAAACTGAGACTTAGAAGGGGAAAGACTTCCAATTTAGTGAGAAGTAACTTATATTTTACAAATTGGGGGGAAATCAGAGAAGTGCTTTAGAGGGCTTTATACAACAAGAATAAAAAATTTTACTAAACTAAAAAACTTTAAAGAAATTGAACTCAAATCATTTTTATAAGTTATAAGGCACATTTAAAATAAACTTACTCTCACCCTCCCGTGCAGCTGGCCTGTACCCTGGGTTCGTATATATAAATAAATAAATCTTTAAAAAATTAAAAAATAGGGCCTCCCCAGTGGCGCAGCGGTTGAGCGCTGGGTTGTGAAGCTGCCCGCAGCCTCTGCAGCCAGTTTGATCCCCGGCTGTTCCCCGACCACTGGAGGAGGGTCCCGCATGGCGCGCAGACCTCTCCCGCCGCCCACTGCTCCCCTCAGCAGTGTACTTCGGTCCTTCCGCCTGCTCTGCTCCCCGCTCTGGCTCTGGTGAATTCTCTCACCCTCCCGCGCTTCTGACTGTACCCAGTGCTTGTATGAATAAATAAATAAATCTTTAAAAAAAAAATTAAAAAATAAATAAACTTACATATTGTTTTCAAATAAAATTTTCCTATTGTTTTTCAATAAGCCCTAAAATCACCAAAAAATACTTTCATATTGCAAAATTTAAAATAGCAATACCATTCCATAGTGGAGAAAGACAAATCTAGTATAAATTGTAATAACACTTTAACAGAAACCAAGCTAAAAACAAAAATTCAAAGTGAACTTTAAACAATGAAAAGTGATTCTAATTCAACAACTATTTGAATAAATCATGTACTAGATACTGTTCTAGAGTCAGAAAACATATACTTGAAACATATTATAAATCAATGTCACATCAATAAAATTTGTTTTAAAACCCTAAATATTCATATGTACTTGTTTTCACGGTAAGCAACAAGAACAAAAATCACTCAACATAAAAGTTAGGTTAATAACTTTTTTAAATTCTAGTAATTAGGCAATACTTACTGGAGATCCAAAGTTATGTCCAACTTCATGAGCAAAAGTAATGTGAGAGACTTTGGGGGGCACATGAGACCCATAGTTCTGAACAGTAATAATTCCAGTGTTTAAGGACTTCCTCTTACCATCTGAATAGAGCTTACTTTTTTCACATATTCCTCCAGAGCTTCCTAATTCAGAACAAAATATGGCTACGTTAGCCTCTATTTCCCATCAAAAAAGATTCTCTAATATACACTACATTAAATTAAAAATATGTCATATTTTCATTGGCACCCATATATATCAAATACTCAAAAGTTTGTTTAGTCTAACATTCAGAAAGTATTTGAAATAAAAGTTTTAATGGCACATATTTAAAGAAATTCCCAGGATTAATTACATATTTTCATAAAAAATATTAATGGTGGTTGTTTGGGGAGGGGGATGGATAGAGAAATAGGGAGTAAAGGGTATCAATTTTCAGTTATTAAATGAATAAGATCTGAGCATCTAATGCATAACATGTTGACAATAGTTAAATACACTGTATTGTATTAATTAAATTGGCCGAATATAACTTAAACATTCTCACACATGAAAAAAAGGTAAATATGTGGAGTGATGATACACAGTTAACTGGAAGGGGGATCCTGTCACAATCTATACTAATGTTAAATCATCACTATGTGCACTTTTAATATCCAACAATTTTAACTGATAGTTATGCCTCAAAAAAGCTGGGGAAAAGAAAAGAATTATGTCACACAGATATTAAAAAAAGGAAGGGTAAGGAAAGAGAAGGGGTAGAAAGAAAGAGAATAAATGTGGCAAAATCTTAACTGATTATCAGGAGTTCACTCTCTAACTCTCAAAGTTTTGATAGGCTTGGACTTTTTTCAAAAATAAGCTCAAATAATTGAATTATTTTCCAATGTGTTTTGAGAATACTTTCAGTTTTTAAAAGATAACCCAACAATCCAGTCAAAAAATGAGCAGAAGAGCTAAAAAGAAACTTCTCCAGAGAGGAAATGCAAATGGCCAATAAGTAAATGAAAAAATGTTCAATATCCTTTATATTCAGGGAAATGCAAATCAAAACCACAATGAGATACCACCTTATGCCAGTGAGAATGGCACATATCAAAAACACTTAACAAAAACAAATGTTGGAGAGGATGTGGAGAAAAAGGAACTCTCCTGCACTGCTAGTAGGAATGCAAACAGGTCCAATCACTATGGAGAGCTGTGTGGAAGTTCCTTAAACTACTAAAAATGGAGCTACCCAGCAATTCCACTCCTAGGGATCTACCCAAAGGACAAAAAAACACTCACAAAAACAAATGTTGGTGAGGATGTGGAGAAAAAGGAACTCTCCTGCACTGCTAGTAGGAATGCAAACTGGTCCAAACATTATGGAGAGCTGTGTGGAAGTTCCTCAAACTACTAAAAATGGAGCTACTCAGCAATTCCACTCCTAGGGATCTACCCAAAGGACACAAAAACACTCATTCAAAAGGATACCTGCACCCCTATGTTTACTGCAGCACTATTTATAATAGGTAAGACTTGGAAACCACCCAAATACCCAAAAACACATGACTGGATCAAGAAGAGGTGGTATATATACACAATGGAATACTGTTCAGCAATCAAAAAAGATATACTCATGACATTCACAGCAACATGGATGGAGCTAGAAGGGATTATGCTCAGTGAAACAAGCCAGAAGAAAAAAGAAAAATATCGAATGGTTCCACTTACAGGAGGAATACAGGGGAACCAAATAAGGGACCAGGGGGGAAAAATAATAACAATAAATAGAAAAAAAAAAAAAAAAAAAAGCCGGCAGCTATAAATCAGAGACATTCTGCAGGGGAGCGAGAAGGAGAGGGATCAAAACTGGAAAGGGAAGACCACAAGGGACTATGACGATGGCGCATGGGTGAACTAGTGGTGGGAATTCTATAAGGACCACACCTGAGAGGAGAAAGCAAAATTGTACAAAAATGAACAATAATGTAAAATATACATAAAATAAACAAATAAAAGAAAACCCAGATTTCCATTTATGTATATGAAATCATTTTGTAGTTTATGTTTCCATTAACAGAAACTTAAGAACTTAATACCAAAATGAAAGTGCTCTCATATTTAAAGAGAGTTAATATCAAAAAATTGCAAAACATGAAACCACTGGTCAATCCATGCCTATGTACACACTATACTAACAAGACCATATAGTCTCTTAAAAATCTATAAAAGATTTTGGTGAGCAATTATTTAGTTTACATTCATATTGAAAAGGTTTCAATTTTTACTAAAATATAATCAAATGGCTTGGGATATTCTGATGACCAATCATATAATTTCACATTAGCTTTCTCTATGCAAAGTTAACAAACAAGTCATTAAACCATTAAAAATGTTAATATGCATAATCCCTGAGAAAACAGATAATAGAAAGCAATTTAAAACAGATCTGAAAGAATGACATGCAGTAAAACTGCTGCCTTATTCCTTTTTATATTACAAAATATATGGCAGCAAAATATAAATTTGAATTACTGTTATAACTTAGGAAGGAAGCTGAAATAATGTACTTCACAGAAAAACTGAAAGACTAAGCCAAATGCAGACTGTAAGCAGCAAAGGTTTGAAAACCTTATGATATTCAAAACTTAGTATCTTTTCTACACAGAACTGAATAGAAAGAAAACAAAGATTTATTAATATTTAATAAATTTTCTTAAGCTACTTCTACTTTTGGAGGTAATTTCTAACGACTCTTACCAGTATTTCTAGAAACTAGAAAAGATATGAAGAAGCAGTATATGTGTAATAATTATATTCTATATATTATAATTTAAAAAAAATAGTAAATTAATATCCTGCCTTAGTGAAGATTTGCCATATGCAAATTGTTCCATTTCGGTACTGTCAAACTTGAATTAAGCAGACTCCACACTGCAAATCCTTATCAGTTAAAAAAAAGTGAATAGTGTATTAAAAACTCTGATAATATAGTCTTCTGTATTTTTAAGATGTATCTAAACAAAAGATCATATATAAATTTGCTGAAATGAAATCTTCGTGATTCATACATTACCTAACTTAAACAAGTGCTTTTGATTTTAGTGACTATTGCTTATAGGAAAGTTTAATATTTCTTACAGACTAATAGCATATGTTGGGATAACTCAATTATACAGGAAGAAGTAAAATGCTGTATCTAATTTTATAAACTAGGCTTCAATTTGTTAAAAAAAACTAATTTCAAGGGCCTCCCCTGGTGGCGCAGGTGGTTGAGCACCGTGCTGTAAAGCTGTCCGCAGCCTCTGCAGCACCAGTTTGATCCCAGCCAACCAGCAAGGTCTGCCCATATGGCGTGCAGACCTCTCCTGTCGCGCCTGCTGCTCCCTTCAGCAGTATATTTCATCAGTCTGCCTGTTCTGTTCCCAGTTCTGTCTCTGGTGAATTCTCTCACCCTCCCGCACATCTGGCCTGTACTCCAGTTCTTGTATAAATAAATAAATAAATAAATAAATAAACCTTTAAAAAAAATACTAATTTCGATATGCCTGAAACTTAGTTAAGTGATACAATATCACATATACCTCTACCTAAACCATTACTTGTTCAGTAATTGATTTATATAATAAATTTAAGATTTTACTACAGTCATCCTTAAAAAATACAAATTGTGAATTAACAATGAGAAGGGTAAAATGTTTTCTATATAAGTCAAAAAGCAATTGTTGATGAATGGATGACTCAATGATCAGCAAAGAAACATAACATTTTCTTTCTCCAGGATTGTCTGAGAGCTAAAGTCACAGAATATCAGTCCTAAACTTTAAAATAGACAACCCATCAAAGAAAAGAAAACTCCATGGCTAATAAAATACTTTGAAAGACTCCATAAATACAGTTTTGATGTAAACAGACCTAAACACCTAAATAGTAGTGTGACCACACAATATTTATCTGAGCAGTAATTCTGAACTAGATAGTAGCAGCACTCCCAGAGAGGTTATTAGGAAATGTGAAGAACACTCTTGTCTTTCATGCCTGAGAAGCAGTAGTCAAATGTAATGGGTAGGGAACAGAGATGTCAAACTTCCTGCAAGGGACAATCCAAACCTGCACAAAATGCCAATATTAACTGTCTTGTTAAATATTCTAATGATATAATTCTTCTAGCCTTGTAATTAGACTTACACACTGTAACAGATTAAGATCAATAGGCTCTAGGTTATCTTCAGAACTCCATGTTGAGCTCTGTATATGTCTTGAAGTACCAGTACGCAAAAATTTCTGAACTAAAAAAAAAAAATAAAAGAAGACAACTTTTGACAAAATAATCTTCATAGAGGAATACTGAGGTCAGAGGTTCAGAATTTAATTAAAGAGATGAATTCCAGAGCCAGCCTTATCCAATGACCTAACCAAACTGAGGCCCATTCATTAACTGATTAACATTCATATGAACAATATATGAGCAGAATGTATCTTAATAAACAAACCAAAAAAAAAATGGCCCCTCAAATGATGAGTTAAAAGGGTGCAGCAAATGAAGCAGAACCAAAGGATTATCAAAAATACAACATTTACTTTGTTAAGGAACCAATGTTTCAGTTTCTAAATGCTGAAGCTACCTATTTACCACAGAACTTTCTTTATACTAGGGTAAAAAAAAGTTCAATCTTTTTAGATTCATATACAAGATTAACTTTGTTCTGGAGACCAGACGACCCTTTTTGGGTCTCTTCTAGGTCCTATATATCAATAATTTTAAGTAGGAGCCCCCAGCTAGCCCAGTTCACACATGTTTCTACTTATTATGGAGTTGGGTAGGAGGTATTATTTTCCTCATTAAGGAAACTCAAGGCTGGGTCCAACTATAGTATCACATTAAATGAGAATAAAAAGTAGTATAAAGAAAGACTTAGAAATAGGAAACCTACTATTCAATTGCTTTTCCCAGAGTAGCTGAGTCAGTGAGAAAAACTATAGCTAATGATTTGAGTAACTATTCTGTGAAAATTAACAAAATGACAAAATCCTTCCCACCACCATACCTACAGATTTAAATGAAATTAAGTTAAATAAATAAGAATCTAAATAAATTAAGCCAAATCAAAATAAAACAAAGATTAAAAAACACTAACAGATGACAAACTGAATGAATAGATCAGCTATAAAAAATTATTTAAAATAAAAACAAGATAACAAGTAAGCATTACTGAGATCTAGGCAGAAATATGAAGTCTCAAAGGAAGGGTAAAGACAGAAGAAATTACTATGGAAAAATAAACAAGATCAAGCAAAAGGCTGTATCTGAATTTATAGAGACAAAACAGACAAGAACCCTGTCTCTTAGCTTCCAATCTAATGCTCTTCCCATTATGTCATAATAACCCAAAATGATATCTACATATTATAGAGTAATATTATTTTATAAGTCCTCTTTCCTAGGAAAAAAGGAAATGGAGTCCATAAAACATCTACTAAGATGCAGAAAACATTTTAATTTATTAGAAATGTCTTAGAAAGAGAAAGCTAGGATGTTATAATATATATTACCTAGTAAAATAACTACCAAATGCACTGATCCTGGAGTCAAAAGGTCCAGATTCGAGGTTTTGTGTGATAGTAAGTTGGTCACAAAGTCTCTGAAACCAAGTTTCCTCATCTGTAGAAAGCAGGTAATAATACTTCACCTTCAGAAGGGTATTGTAATGATCAATAAGACCAAATATATAAAGTTCCTTATTAAAAAAAATAAAATGTAGGTTAAATATAAAACTCAATTTAGCTAGTCTGCAGGCAAAGGATTGAAGAAGAAAGCTAGCTGTTGATGTTATATCCAGGCAGATGCTTTATACTAGAAAAAGTTGAGTTAAAGGAACAAAGATCTCTCTTTCCCACTCTGGCACCCCTTTCTTCTATCCCTAGCTAGCCCCTTTTCAGAAGTGTTAGAAAAAGTATCCAAGGAGCTGGAGTTGGAGATTTAAACAGAGAAAGGAAAGTCTTAGACAAAGATCCCCAATAATATGCCCCAACATTTTCATATACAAGTAAGAGCCAAATGCTGGCTGCTTCAATAAAATGAACAACACTACAAATGATGGTTGAGATATCATTAAAATAAGATAACAAAAAATAATTGTTCCCAATATTCCTTTTGCTTTTGGTTTCAAAACTAAGAACTACCTTTCCATCATAAAATTATTTATTTCAGCTACTAACTGTACCAAATATTGGAATATCTCCCTGTAAGTAATCATTTTCAAAATAAAATAGACTCATCTTTTTTAAAATTATATTATGTTTATGAATCTCACCTATCCCAAGTAGTATAAATTAAGATATTGTATAGGCATCCTTTTCTCCTGTATTCTATAAAATTCAAACTGCCCAAAAAATTGCTTTTGTTTCAAGTGTTAAGTCAAGACAGAGACAGACTACCTGAAGGTGCTCCAACCCAAGCCAGACCAAGAACACCATCATCAAAATCTCGGTCTGTGAAGACATAGGCCAAACAGTAGTCATCATGATTCTGTTCTGAATTCAATTCCAGAAACTTCTCCACACCAATATTTGGGAAACGGAAGGGATTTGTTGGGTCCTTTTCATCAGCAGTTGTGTTGATCTAAAATGCAAACAATCATTTAAATAGGCAATTAATATTAGCAGGACCTTAGTGTTAAGTTTCTACTAATCTCCTGCATCCTCCTGGACAAAATGATTCAATCAGGCTAGAATTAAGCCTTTTACAGTTGTGCCCACTGCCCCCATCCCTGAGCTGATCTTAGACATCAAGAATGCAGGTAAGGGAATTAAAACTGAATATGTTAAATTTCTGAGCAAGTATTCACCAGACTTCTCAACACTTGTGATGGAAAAACAAGTTTTATTCCAAACTTCTAATAAAGTAAGTATGGTTCTCAAAATTTAATTTTCTGAGCAAGTCTTTTAGTGCTGATCTCCTACATATATATGGTGATGTGGTATAAGGACATAAAACCCTGTGTTTTAGCTAATTACTACAACATAAAACAGACAAATTTTTATCTTGGTTCTCCTTGCCTAGAGAGTCATATGAGTCAAACCCAACTAACTGCAAGATCAGTTTTTTACCCTGAAAATGTGGACAAGAAGTTTATTTTCTTTTAACTGACAATTCCTTTTTCTTACTGTTCATCAGAAGAATGTTTCTTCTAATACTTAGCTATTATATTCCTGGCGCAAGTTCCTCCTTCACAATCTGAAGAATAGTGGGTTTTGATTCCAAACTTCTAAACAAAAGCTTTCATTTATTAGTTGCTGTCTCCTTTCCGAAACAACTGCCTACCCTTTGAAATCCTAAAACAATTTGGCTTTCAGCAAGTAAGTTCAGAGAATTATATTCAAGATTGTTGACAGAGATTAAAAGGGATAAGTATGAAAGTAAACATTTTTTAAAAGGCAAACCTCAGTCTACTGAAAATGTCAGTTGTAAGAAAAGGATTAAATGAAAAGTATGATCCTTTTAGGATCCAGACCCTTCAATAAAACCAAAAGCTTAGAAGCAGAATGGCAAAACCACCACTGAGGAGCAACTGCCTAAGTAGAGATTTAAAAATATGTGGTTTCTCCATTAACAATAAACCAAAAGCAACCAGTAATGGTCATCTAATACACATACCCAAAAATCCAAAAGCAAGTACACTATATATTATAAACAGCCTATGCTTAGTAACATGTTGTAGATAGTTTTTTACCATTAAACATAGAAATGTAATTCTATAATATAAGCTACAAGTAAAAATTGAACCTTATATTTTAGTTACCTCTATTAAAAATGAGATGATTAATATTTAAATATTTGCTAATACAAATTTCAATTCATTTACTAGAGGAGATCTAAACTAAAATTTCAATCTCAGTTAAAAGCCTGGAAACAACTGTCACATTTATACACATGCAATTCTTTGCAATGCAAATAATTTTACTCAAAAAATGTGCTTCACTTAAATTTTTCCAGGGGTTCCCTATTTTTTACTACTTGGCACTTTATTGCTCTACCTACTAAACACCAATACTTATACCACTTCTCACTTTTACTTGTTCATTTAAAGGTTCACATTACTCTCAAAATACACGAAAGCAATTGATTATGAATAGTTCTTATAATATATATTATATTTCACCTTAAAACACACAATTTAAAATTTAATCATACCACATCTAAAAGTAAGGACTACCTTTAGCTATATTATTACATATGTTACATCTGTGCACTAAAATTATAATCTACTCAATCATATTTTAAGAAAAATAGAAGCACAAATACAAAGAAACCCTACAGTAAGACTTCTGTTAAATTAAATTTTTAAACTCAGATTATCTAGTTTATAAATTCAAATTCTTAAAAGCTATAAGCACTGAAAGAATTCATATTTAGAAAATTTTTCATTTAGCCTGATTTTGTAAGTAATTGAATGTTTTCTTACTATTTAAACATTAAAACTAATATCAGTAACTCTGTGGCTCTGAATCAACCCTCCTCAAAATGTGTTCTATAGCTCTTTGGAGTTTCAGTTGATGTTAATACAAAAAAGGTACAAGGTCAAATTAATTTAGAAAAATATGAGTTTCTTTCCTGAAGAACCTCTCCAAAATTGAGATATGGTAGTATGCACTATGTATTTTAAGAAGAGATAGTGCTAAATGTTTTTTCCAAATTTCAATTGTATCAACCACTGTATCTGTCCTTCCCAACCCTGGAGAATCAAATGGAACACATGCTGAAAAAAATATTGCACATGTCAAATCTTAAGAAACAGGGGAATGATACCAAGATGGAAAATATCAAGTATTATATCTATATATTTGGAGAGGTTAAGGCTTTCCAACTAGCATGCTGTTCATACTATACTTCTTTTGTAGTCCAAATTAAAGTCCTATAAATTTCAATTTTATTTTAAATCATAAACCCATGTATTCTCATATTTGTGTGTGTGTATAAGCCAAGAGTAAAGATAAACTGCATCAGTACACAGAACTCAAACTCTTTAATGCATAATGATGAAATAAAAAGCAAGCATTTTTCTTTGTGTAAACACGGCATTTATTGTTGCTCTTTTTTAATGTTTTAGCTACTGAAATTCCTTACTCTTATGCGTTTCACCATGAAACTGATGTTACGGATCCCAGAGAAGTCTGTGGTCTGGTAAATTGTATCAATTGCTTTAACATGACTGGATATCTATCAATTAAAAAAAAAAAAGTACATTTTAGAGGCAATACTGAAATGTGAAAAGATTTGAGTTACAATTTCCCAAATCAAGAATTATTCATGTTCCACCACATTCAAATTTTAAAATGTTTACAACATAAACTGGATAAAAAAAGATTAGTGAGCTGGAGCTAAAGGAAGATTGTATGCCTTTTCCAGATTCTTCTCTAACCAAAAACAAACATGCGCTCTTGCTTCAGTCATAAAAAGCTTTGTTTCACAAAGCTCCATGCCTTCTCACATGCTGTTTTCTTATGCCTAGAGAATACTTATTCTTCAGACTCAGCTCAAACATCTTCTATAAGATCTTTCCTGATAATATGAAGACATCAGTCATTCGCTGACTTTAGTGTTTCTACTGCAGCACTAGTACACATTCTGTACATTTTGTTGACCACTTTCTATCTACCAGGCACTGTGTAGGTGCTGGAGACAGAGTGGTGAGATAATAGAGAAAATTCCTATCAAGTTACAGAGCTTTATTCTAGAAGGAAGAAGTTACATAAATATAAAGAAAATATATTCAGATTTTGCTATATTTTAAAAGGAGATAAAAATTGTAAAAGAACATGAAAAGATCCTGTTTACCTAGCTGACTCACAACTAAACTCTCTACTGTATATAATCTTGCCACCTCCATTAACAAAGAGTACTCTTGCTGCCATTATGTGAAAACATATATTTGAACTTTCAAAATTATTTTAAAATAAATTATATAAACATGATAGTCAAAGAGAAGCACGAACAATAATTTCAAAAGTAGTCCAGGTTAGCAAACATTAGGGTCCACTATAAAATCATGCCAATGTTAGTTTGGCTTAGTAATCAAGCCCCTACCCATTTCTCACTGTTTCTACTCCATTCCCAACAGCAGTAGTTCAAACATTTTCCCACAGATGATTACACTTCATACTCTGGAGAGTTCATCTTCTCTTTCACTTAAATTTTTCTATATTTATCCATTTATATCTTCCTCAAAGGGAAACACTTCCTTAAAGGTAACTTTTCTTAATTCCTGACCCCAATTCCCTATTGAATCATCAAGAACACTGTTTCACATACAATTTTCTTTCTCATATATTACACTGCGTCTCTACTAGATCATTTTTCTCTCCCTAATTTGCTCATATATTCACCAGCCTCCATTCACCCCCAAATATTCATACTTATCTATTTTTCATATATTTGAAAACCTCTTTGCTTCTGCCAACCCATTCCTTATTATTCACAATGCTTTTACCCTCACAACTCTATCAAAAACTTGCTGAAAGTTTATCAGTAATGTTCTAGCAAATAAAAATGAATGGTACTTTGCACCTTTATTCAGAATTGAGGTATAACTGACAAATAAAATGATAAACTATTTAAAATGTACGTCATGATGCTTTGATACATATTGTGAAAAGGTACCCATCTAACTAATTAACACATAGTAGTCATTCTCTTTGATAGCTCTGCAATATGACAGTATTAGTGATGCATTTTTTTAATTTGTTTCTCCTTTAGCTAATGTTATTTGATCGCTAAACTCTTTTAACTGTTCTATGTTTTACCCACTAGTTTCTCCTCGTCCTATTTACCATATACCAGTATCAGTCCCTAGTGTCTCTCCTTTTGATTTCATTCTCTCCCATTATTTTAACCTTCTTTTAAACCCCTGAATTCCATGCAGTAAGCTCACAAGTTCTATATTTTTAATATCCTAAGG
Organism: Talpa occidentalis; assembly: GCF_014898055.3. Classification (NCBI taxonomy): domain Eukaryota; kingdom Metazoa; phylum Chordata; class Mammalia; order Eulipotyphla; family Talpidae; genus Talpa; species Talpa occidentalis. The sequence continues at coordinate 24,942,854 of NW_023601104.1, forward strand.
AATGACATCTGGCTTTAAATATGTCTAAAATTAAGTTTATCACCACCACCACCAAAATGAATTCACCATTTATAGTATCGGCACCATCATCCCCTCGGCCTCAATTCTAGGAGTCAAAACGAATCATCAAACTCTCACTGGATACCTTCAATATTCTGAATATCTCCCAAAAAATTACAGTTGAATGAGCATTGAGAAGGTATAAATACAAGTAATGTGACTTAGAAACGATAAGTAAAGTTTTCAATACCGAATAGAAATTAGATTATTTCTTATTGGAAGAATTCCTCTACTTTTCCACCGTCTTTAAAGTCCAAATGAAAATTCAACCCTAACATCCAGTGTCATGTCCTTTATGAAATCATTTTCTTACACATCTCTTTTGAATGACACTAAAAAATCCCAATAGGTCCTTCATTATCTGTGTACCTATCTTACACAGTTTATCATATCACAATTGAAAATACATACTTTTTTTTCCCAAAGCAGATATGCACTAACTTTAATTTTTAGAGGAAAATGTAGGTATAATGAAAACTCTTAAAATAGTAACAATATTACAAATACCTGGGCAATCACAGCCTCACGTGTTCCATAATATTTAAAGAACAGATGATCAGTCTGAATATAAAGCTGACAAGTATTTCTTTCAGCTGAAGTTGTACGCTTTTTCCTCAGGAGTTCTGGACCATTAACAATATGTTCTTCTTGAGGTGTCTATATGTCAAAATGAGAGTCATTTCTGATAATTATCATACTTCACTATTGTTAATTGTATATAGTTAAGACCAAACATTATAAATAACTTCACATTCTGCTTTATTATACATAGGCATTTCTCCAACTGTTAAAAATTCTTCATAAACATAATTTTCAGTCTTTGAAAATTCTACTATACAGATGACTTATTAATTCAAGCAATTGTTTCATTTTTAAACATTTTCAAAACCAACCTTTCACTACATAATCATTTAGACAAGTTTTATAGGGCCTCCCTGGTGGCACAGGGGTTAAAGTCTCAGTGTTATCAAGCTATAGCCAGCCATTGCAGTATGAGTTCGATCCCCAGCCAGGGAGCTAACCCACATGGCACAGCAGACCTCTCCCATCTCGCCCATTACTCCCCTCAGCAGTGTATTTCAATAAATCCGCCTGTTCTGCTCCCCACTGTGTCTCTGGTGAATCTTCTCACCCCCTGGAGCTCTGGCCTATACCCCAGTTCTTATATGCATAAATATATAAAAATAAATCTTTTAAAAAATAAACAAGTTTTGGGCCACCCTGGTGGCACAAGGGGTTAAGCACCACACTATGAAGCAATCCGCAGCCTCTGCAGCACAAGTTCAATCTCCAGCCAGCAAGAGAGCTACCCACATGGCACAGCAGACCTCTCCTGACTCGCCTGCTGCTCCCCTCAGCAGTGTGCTTCAGTCAATCTGCCTGTTCTGTTCCCCACTGTCTCTGGTGAATCCTCTCACCCCCGCATCTCTGGCCTGTACCCCAGCTCTTGCATGCATAAATAAATTGTTAATAAATAAACAAGTTTTACAGTAGTTTATAATACCTTAATATCTTCTATTATCTCACCTCTGATATCCAACCTATCACCAAGCCCTGTCAAATTATCCCTAAACATCTAGGGACTCTGCCCATCATCTGGCTCCATGACATCAGTTCCAAGATACCATCACTTATTACCCAAAGGACTGCAATAAGTTCGATATCCATAATACAACTTTTTCAAAATGCAAACTTGAAAATATTACCCTCCTGCATAACATATTTCAATGACTTACTTCTGCTCTAAGGACAAAGTCCTAAATCTTTTATATGTGCCATCAAATAAGCACTGCAGTCTCTACTTAGAGTCACCTGAAATAAAATTGTTTATGTCATTCTACAGATGAAGAAACACACAAATCTGTATTTGTAACTCAAGAAATTCAAGAAACATTGCATCACCACACTACTTTTACAAAAGATGCCCAAAATACATGATAAATGTTCTATCATAAAAAAATTACTTAATTTTTTTTATTTTAAACTTGTGTTTTGAATAATTATCAGTCTATTGCCTATGACTAAAGAAAAAGGAGATAAAAAAAGAATAAAGGAACAATAGTCAAATGGCAAAATCTTATAATTAAAATATCAAAAGTACTACAATTTTTATTAGGGTGACTAATCCTATCAGTATGTTGAGGGACACATGACTTTCTGTGTAAAACTGGGGACATCTCACACAAACCAGGGAAGTTGATCAATCTCATATTCATATAATCACAAATACTTACATTTATTAAAAAAAAATGTTCAGATTAAAATGCTTTTTAATTTTAGGAGAAAACATGTAAGGCAATATATTCTGAACAAGTAATGGTTTTGAGTTGTACAGATTTGTATTCAAATCTCAGCACCACATCATTATTATAGGCAAACTGCCTGACCTCTTTCAGTAATAAAAAAAAAAAATTCCCCATAGTAGTATAAATCTTTCTGAAATGCTAAAACATACTATTTTAATACAGGAATATATTCCCAAGTACATTTCCATTTTTAAAATACAAGCCAGTATCAAAATCCTTACCTGTGTTACTTCCTCTGTACCAGTTATCTGGTATTTTCTCATTCTTTCAAAAACTGAATGATCTGCACAGCCCCCCTGTGGACCATATTTATGGGGATAGTCTAAAACACAAAGAAGAAACATCATTAATGTCACAGTTTTAGGTATTACCAATTATCTCATAAATAAAAAATTTCCTGTCATAATTAACAAAAGCCATCAATGCCTATTGAGTACTTATTGGGACAGGTATTAAGCAAGAAGTCTAATTTTAAACCATGGCAGGTTCCTAAGTTCTCCCTCAAAAAAAATCAGTTTTTGGTTTTGTTTTGTTTTTTTTTTTTTTTGATCGTAAGAAAGATCTATGTGATTTGTGAACTCTAAAAATGGAGAAAAATCATTCTTTATTCTGAGGTTAACTTTCCCACTTTGAATATAGAGAGCAATTTATTTCATTTTGTAATTTATACCTTTCCCTTCAAATACATTATATTTCCTCTTCTACAAATGTACAAAGTCACTTCAATATGAACTACAGTTAGGCTAGTATAATATATTTGGCTTGAAGCCCCTGAGTGAATACCAACTGGCCTCAAGGAAATGTGACACAGAAACACATTCCATTGCATAGTAATTTTATTCACTCTTTAATTCAAGTGATGTCTTACAAACCAACAACTATTTCATCACTTGCTTTCTCTTTATAATAAAACAATAATTAATTCATCCTTAACTCAATTGGTTTTACTTCCAGGTAGCTATCAAATTACTTTAGTCACTTAAAAGTTTATGCCACCATCTTAGAATTCTTTAATGTAGTGAGAAGGGAAACCAAAAGAGAAAATACATGTCTAATATATAATCAGCAGTCCCTATCATATAGCATCCCAGTAACAAAAATATTTCCCAAATGTTAATAAGTAAACATATTGCTCCTCTGTTGTCATAAATCCATAGGCACTGGTAATATGGGTAATTAAAGTAATCCAACAAATACTTTCTAATGGGTTTCTTATCTACTTGATAAAATATATAAAACTGAGAGATTTATATACACACATACATATCTGTGGTATTGTCTTTATAGTTGATACTAGAATGGATTTCTTTCTACCACTCCTCCACACTATCAAAAGTTAAACAAGTACCACTGTAAAAGTGTAACAGGGTGGTCTCCAGGAAAGGGGGAGGTTCCAGGTTCCCTTCCCCACCCAAAAGGAGGGTGGAGCTGAGCAGGGAGAGAAGAAGCTGCAGAGGAAACTGAGGAAGGAAGCAGGATGGAGAGCCAGAAGGAGACCAGGAGGAGGCCATGGAGCCTAGAGACATGTGAAGAAACTGCGCTTGTCTTTTGGTCGTGGACTAGGTGACACAGATGTGGGTGAGACCCATGGGGAGGAGATAATGGTAGCTTTTATCTTGATGTTGATTTTGCCCTTTTCCTTCCAGGCTTGTCTTGTTGTTTCTGACCCTTTTTTGTGGGTCCCCACTGAAAGATGCTTTAGACTTGTAGCAGGCTTTGGGGCCTTGCTCTGGGCCAATCCCATTTGGATGGCGTTTTACCCACGAGGGGACGGGTAACTTTGAGTGCTTGATTTAGAAACTAGATTCTTTGCCTTTCCTGTATTGTTTCCTAATTGTATTAAAGTTCCTTCCCATTAAAGACTCATGTTTTGTGCTAATGCGGCGGATGGCAGAACCCTATATAGAATAGGCAGGTTTGCGGGGTTTGGGCTGCCCCTCTTCCTGCCCTGTAACAAAAGTACACCACCTATATGCCACTAATCAGCAGTAGGAAAAAAGCCAGCAGAAACTTAAGGGAAAAAAATCACCATCTAACAGACCTCCCAAGAGTGAAATGATGGCCTAGATTCTGCAGTAAGATTGCCATGTTCCTATCCCACCCCCCAAAAGAGTGTACTTACACTTCAGAAAACCACCTCCCTGGTTCATCACCTAGCAAGCAAAAGCATCTTTCTGCAGCATTCCTCCCTCATCAGGATGATTCCTGCAGGAATCAAGGGGACTTTAGTAACCCTTCCTATTCCTAGGAAGACATTCCCCTGTCCATCACTTTACTAAACACTCACAGCTATTTACCACTTTCTGCCTTGGGACCATCAGGATTATTTTCATCATAACCTGGCCTTTACAGTCATGAGTATATATACCACTAACTACTCCAATTTATTGTAGATATTTTCTGTCCCCCACGTCACTACTACCGTCTACTACCTTACTAGCTCCTAACTCACAACACCATCCCTCAATAACTCAGTGATTCCAACATTCAAGCCGATGATCATTCCAATACGTTCATATCACCTATTCTCCAATGATTTTCTCCTACCTCAACTTCTCACTTTTATGGTCATACTTTTGAACTTATCACTACTGATAACTAAAATCTCTTTATAATGTAAACTTCTACATCCTACTTTCTACCACTCATCTTTTCAGAACATTATCTCTAAACTCCAACAATCCTTCAATACCAGTAACACCCTTGATTCCACCAAGGTCACTATAGTGCTCACTACCACTGAATATTCTTTCTCCTCCTAATTCACCTTAAATCCCACAGTCAACTAATACTATAATTTCTCCATTGTCTTTGCCTTAGACTCTTGCCACTCCCAACTCTCAACCAAATCGTATTTAACTGAACTCACTATCACTCAGCCTGAAGCTGAATGAAGGTGGAGAGAAAATGATAGCTCTGACTATTCTCACTCAAAAATCAAAATCTGTATCCTTAAACAGTTCTTTATACTGCCTGGCAATGATACTATATTTCCAAACCTATTCACCCAGTTAACTAACAGCAGGCTCACACTGCCTAGTTACAAGGGTAATAAAACTGGCACGCAAGCTGAAACCATGCAAAGTGATCTTAATAATCAATGGGAGAAATTATAGTTCTTTAATGTCTTTTAAAAAATGTTGTCAAAATACTAAAACTCCTATTTATAAATGTACAGAATTTAAAAATAAAACTATTTATTTAGTACATTATAATTTACAGCATTAGAAACCTCAAAAATTACAATATTTTAAAGGAATCTTTTTCTTTGTAAATTCTATTTTTTTTTTTTCTTTTTTTTTTTTTAAAATAGAGGCATGTTTATTTATTTATTTATTATACATCACATCAGAATTTACACTTGAAGCAAAGAGGTCTGCGCGCTCCAGTGGCCGGGGAGCAGCTAGGGATCGAACCGGCGCCACTTGCAACCCAGTGCTTGCGAGGCCCTGTAAATTCTATTTTATTTATCATAAATTAATTATACATCCTTTCTTAAAAGCTTGATATTTAGGATAAAAATATATTTCCAAAGCAATGAAAAAGTATTTTTATAGTCTTCAAATTCAGTCAGCACAAAACTCTCCTGAAAGGAAAAAAAGTGATAAAGTATAAAATTTTTCTTATATACTTTCAAAATTCCTAATAGTGCCTACTGTCCCAGGTTACCCATATTAACTATGCAAATGGACTATGACATTTTTCCTCTAAAATTACTGACAATATAATCCCCATTTCTAGAAAAAGTCTTTGTTCAACTAATGAATAAGCCCTCATTGAGATGCTAAATCATAGGATGCACTGTAGTTACCCTGAAAAGGCCAAACAGCATATTCTTTCACAAAGAATGAATCATTAGTGTGGAATATTCAGCCTATTTAAAACAAAGAGCAGTTTTAAATCTACTGCCTTTCTTCCAGTTCTTCTGAATGCCAACCCATTACTTTTGTTGGAAAGGCACAAATACAAATTATATATATTGTGATACCACCTCAAGTAGGAAAAAGCTCTAGTTAACTCTCAATCATCCACTCCAGAAAAGGGGAATATTTGCAGTTCGTATTCTCTGTCCCACAGAGCCATGTAAAAACCACCCACTTCTCACTACATAGTAATTGGAGTAGACCCATCCTCACTATTCCCAGTAAGGCATCTCTCTCCCTCTGTATAACTGCAGATTAGATTTGCCTTGGCTATCAGATGACTCATGTTAAAACGTGGTGTAATCCCTCCAATAACATGCTATGAATCACCAAATTCAATCAATGCAAAATAAGGAGATTTAACAATCACTGCAATGGTGAACCTTGACTGACTCCTATATTTTTTTTAAAGATTTATTGATTGATTGATTGATTTATACAAGCACTGGGTACGGTCAAGAAGCACGGGAGGGTGAGAGAATTCACCAGAGCCACGGCGGGGAACAGAACAGGCAGACTGAGGATATACACTGCTGAGGGGAGCAGTGGGCGGCAGGAGAGGTCTGAGCGCCATGTGGGACTGCAGGCAGCTTCACAGCCCAGCGCTCAAGCGCTGCACCACCAGGGGAGGCCCCTTCTGTATTTTTTTTAATGGGACATTTTTTGGAGGAGCAGTTGGAAGAAATATGTCTACAGACTATATATTAAGATATTATTAAATCAATATAAAATTTCTAGGTATATGAGTATAAATTTGTACAACCTCCTAATAGAGTCATCTGATAATATAAACCAAAATTTAAATGTCTGACAACACTACTTTCAGGAGTTAATATTAAGCAAACAATTATGCAAATGCTGAAGGGGAAAATTATGCACAGTAATGTATAATGCAGCTATTTTTAACAGTAAAAAAAAAAGGAAACAATATAAGTGTGCATTTAGTTGATATGTTGGTAAATAATACATTTACCAATGGAAAAAAGCACAAAAAATAGCAAGCATTTAAAAGAATGTAGTTATGTTTACCAGCATTGACACAAAACTAAGATATGTTATAAATGAAATTTACACTAAGAAAATGGGACCCAGAAAAAGTAAGCTACTAGCATAAGATCACAAAGTTCTAATTCTAGTGCAAAATCCTGATTTCCCTTCTCACTTTTTACTTATACTTATGTGATGCCTCAGTTCTCTAACAAATATTACGTTTTGTGCATTGTCCCAACTATGTATGCCAATTTCTATGAACCTACACACATGGATTAAACCCTGAAAAAGATGGAAGTAGTTAATCTACAAGGTCACCTTTAAAACCATGAAACCCTCTGGTTGCTGAAACCAGTAAAATCCACATTAATTCCTAGAGTAATATTTGAAAATTAAATAGCAAGATTATTTGTGGAGTTTATCTAATCTCCAAATTTACAAATGATAAACAATTTATCATTTAAAGCATGAATTTAACATTTTCTGTAATAATTCGGAGAGCACAATGCCTCTTCAGAAGCAGCATATTTTTATATATTTTTTTATTTTTTTTTTAATAGAGGCATGTTTCATTTATTTATTTATTTATTTGTTTGTTTGTTTGTTTGTTTTTTGTTTATACATGCACTGCGTACAGTCAGAAGCGCGGGAGGGTGAGAGAATTCACCAGAGCCAGAGCGGGGAGCAGAGCAGGCAGAAGCACCGAAGTACACTGCTGAGGGGAGCAGCGGGCGGCAGGAGAGGTTTGCGCACCATGTGGGACCCTCCTCCGGTGGCCGGGGAGCAGCCAGGGATCGAACCGGCGCCACATAGGCCGCGGGCAGCTTCGCAACCCAGCGCTCAACCGCTGCGCCACCAGGGAGGCCCAGAAGCAGCATTTTGAGGGGCTCAAGACCTATACTAATATCCTCAGGCATCGTGATTCATAAGGTCACTAACATTGTATAGATGACTAAGAATCATGAAACTAATAAAAGGAATGGCCAAATTAAAGTCAGAAAGCCATTATTAGAGTAGAACTTATACATTGAACTTACAGTCATTTATATCACCCTCAGCAAACACCTGAATTTGGGGTGTTTGGAAAGAAGGCACCAGTCTTCTTACAAAAACTGACAAACACTCTTGATTCTCCACTTCAAAGAGGAACAATCTTTCCCTGCGCTCAGTATGCAGATACTCCACCATTTCGCATGTTTTTTCTTCCCCTTTTAAATTATTTATTGGTTTACCTATAAGAGGCAGTTCTGCCATAAGTTTTGTATTTCTCTAAATTCTGCCCAAAAAGAATTAAACCCCTCACGTCTCTTATCTGATTTCCAAAAATGTGTTCCCTATTTAGTATCTTACACTTCTACTGATAATTACATATTATCTTTAAAATAGCTACCATTTTTCATGGCCCTTTCCAGTTTTCTGCATTTCTGCCTATGAATTGTTTTGAGCAACAAATTTGTATTTTCCTAGCGAGTAACTAGGGAGAAAAGTAAAGACAGCATCCACTACACATTTAAATTTTTATATTTCTTTCAAACACTGTCATTATGCTTATGAAAATTCAGAATTCAAGATCGATACTAAGTATAAAGCATATGAATTAAAACAGTGGAGAGATGAATCAATAATTTGTATTGTTCGGGGAGTTCTAAATTCAAGCATGTTTTCAATCGTCTTAAACCACTGTTACTGAAATAATTGCCTAACAATCAGAACACGCCATTCCTCAGTCCTTCCAATTGCCTAGCTGTCTGTTGTTTTTACAACTCAATATATAAAAGCAAACATCAATGCTCCGGTCCTTATATAAACTAGAACATTTTTTGTGACAGTCTTTAGAATTTCCTGTTATTTGTGAAATGACGTTATCAGGTTTGTTTAACTACATGCTTTCTCACGATGTTTCTTTGTTTTACTTGTTTGGTTTTTCTTTTTCCAAGTATATTACTTAACAATTTAGCTATTATTAACATTTTGGAATTAAATTCTCTCTGCCCTCTTTCAAAAACACATTATGGAATGAACTGATTTTTTTTAAAGGTTTTAGCAGCAGTATCATGAAAGTTTCCACAAATGAGGAGATTTCTACATGAATGAGAACTTTACCTTGAAATGGTTAAATACAGTTTAGCCATCTAAATTTTTTAGAAAAAGAAATAAAGGTTCTTCCCATTGAAGCACCAGAGAAAGAAGCAACAAGTATAGTTATGGTTAAAATATGTACTGAAAGTAGCCCTACCACTGAACCATGGCAAAGTTAAGTCTCATATGGACTTTGCTATACCACACTCAGGAAAATAAACACATTTGAAAAGAAAAGAATTAAACCAACACTCTTATTCTGCAGTTTCATATATTTTTTTCAATTCAGGGCCTCCCTGGTGGCACAGGGGTTAAAGTCAGCTCTACCAAGTTATCACCAGCCACTGCAGCATGAGTTCAATCCTAGGCCAGGGAGCTAACCCACATGGCACAGCTGCCCACTGCTCCCCTCAGCAGTGTATTTCAGTAGATCTGCCTGTTCTGCTCCCCATTCTGTCTCTGGCGAATTCTCTCATCCCCTCTGGCCTATACCCCAGTTTCTTGTATGCATAAATAAATAAAAATAAATATTTAAATATTTTTTTTTAATTCAGAAATGAAATATCTCTATGTAAGTACACCATGGAAAATTTACTTAGGTCTTTGCCTCTCAAAGAAGTAGTACACAAAAGGGTACATAGGTACATACACTATTTGCAACTAGTGAGCCCAAGTAATCATATAATCATGAATATTATTATTGCATATTAGTAAGATTAACACTATAGTTTATGAGACAATGATTTTCCAAGTTTCTTTATACTGTGCCAAGGGGCAGAGGACTAAGTGGTATTCTTACTTGGTCATAATTGTTCACACATCTATGTCCCAGGGGAGAATGTTTTTAACTACCTAAATACAGTATTGAACAAGCACGAATTTTAAGCTGATAACTACATCACATTTAACTGGGTGTCAAAACACCTAAAAAAGTTATTAAATATTTTTCCCCAAAACTATTTCTCATATAGCCTCAGAAACCATTTCCGAAGATTCTCCAAAACAGCAATATCATTTTCCACTGTTTCAGACATTTAGGGCTACATCTGCAGAAACAGTATTAAGAAGACGGTAGCCAAATTTTCATCAAATCCTACCTCAACTTGGTGTGACTCCCCTGGCATTTGTTGTTGTTGAAAATACAGACACAAAAAATTCACTCAAACATGTACAGAGTAATCTAAGCAATTATGCAGTACTTTAGTTGGACAGACTGACATAAATTGTCAGAACTGATAAAAGAGTAAAAATGATTAAGGTTTTCAGTATATTTACTTGGGAAGAAAATGAAATCATCAAAAATAAATCTCTGGTCGCAGAAAGAAAACTGAATCCAAGAGGCAGTTGCCAACACTAGAAAACAGGCAAAAACTGAGAGACTGGTCTAATTACAATCAAAAATAACATACAAGTATTCAAAAGCAGCATATAAATTAGAGAAATGTATTTCTTTGGTATTTCATTAAAGCATTCTTGTGATTAAACTATGGAAGAATTAAAAGATGAAGTCTAAATACACTTTCTACTCTTCAAACATAAAGACCATAATAGAGGACAAAATCCATAATGGTAAGTCTGACATCCTACAAAGCTAAAATCATTATTTTAAGATTACAAAAAAAATACTAAAAGAATTTAGAAATTATAAAAATTCCTAAATATCCCTTCATTTCTAGAAATAGCCACACTGAAATTTAAATAAGACGACAGTGATGCTTCAGTAGGCCATACACACAAAGGCATTTTAGCATTAAAGAATTAGTTAATATTGGAATATAGGATTTCTGGTTCAATCAGAATTGTTTGACTCATACTTCAAATCGAATTGGTTAAATCATATCAACAAAGTAGGGCTGGCATGGATGGACATGAAAATTGCCTCATTATATAGATTTATTATTCATTAAATTGAGACTTTGTTTTTGAAACTATTTTCCATTCTGATTAATAGCATAAGAGAGAAAGCAGCTTAGATTTAGTTTGTCTCCACATGATTTTAACTATTTACTTGCCTTTCTGCAAAAATTTACTTGATAACATTTAAATACTTACTAATATCATCTTCATGATAAATGACAGAATGAAACGGCAGAGTTCGGTCTTTAATATATCTCTCTGCTGGCTCAACATAAAATGTCCCACCACGAGTTTGTATGAATCCTTCAAATATTCCATCAATAACTGATCCATGGCTAAAACTTCCTTCTTCACCTATTAATGAAAGCAGCAAATTCTTGAAAATGTAATTTACACATGAATCTTAAATTCATTCTTCTTTTAAAAGTTATTTTTATGTATTTTTTAAAAACCTGAAGACATATTTATTGGGGAAATTAATTTTCAGATAAAATATATCAAGCTGAACTGGAGATGTGGACACAACTAGTATTAATTAAAGCATATTCAATGGCCAGGAACAATGAAAAATAGAACATCTGTCTTATTGACAATCACATTCCTAGAGTCTAGCACAGTGTCTGACATGCATGCAGTCATTAATCAATATTAAGTTAATTTAATCATAGAACAAGGCAAGTAGATCCACTGATAAAACATACACTTTCAAAATAAAGACATAAAAAGTATCTTTTGAAATTTTGCTTTAATTACCATAAGAAAAAGGTTTGTTTCCCACCTCATATATTCTGCTTGAGTGTTCCAGTTTCCTTACCAAATTTAAGTTTTATAAATACATTTTTAAAATAAGTAAGCAATTAAAACGAAAGTATACCATCAATCCTTTATAAGATATTAGATGAAGATTTGTAATACTGTGCAATTACACTCATCTAGTTAAAAAAAAAAATTGGCTTTTCCACAATCTCTAAGTTGTAGATTAACTACTTGACTTTGAATTAATCATGGACTAAAGCTAAGGGCCTGTGACACCGGTATTTTAAATGACATAATCTTTATATGCAAACTCATTCAGTCTTGTACTTCTCTAGACCATCATGTAGCAAAGAAGGGTAGACACTACTAAATTATTTGTCCAGCAAGACAGATCAAGAAAATAACAGAAAACTAGAGTCTTAACATAAAAAAACTAGACTGACAAAAAACTTTTTTTGTTACAGGATTATGAACACACAAAGAAATCTTTTAATTTATCAAGTATGTTTAATTTATAAGCAATAAATTTTAGGTATAGAAATATACCATTTATCTTGTACAATAAGAAAATAATCATTTCTTTAGCTCATAATTTTTCATAATGTCATGATGGAGTGAAATTTAGTATGTAAAAATGAAACTTCAAATCATTTAATTTTATCTTAGTAACTGAGAATCAGTTCATGTATTAATGTACAAAATTGTCCCTTTCTAATACCTCCAGAAGACTTTGACATTTTAGCTTTCTCGTTAGTTCTATAATTGTTCTATACTTCCCATACTACTAAACTGTCAAGTGTGCCCCACATCCCCACAATACCTTCTTAAACTGGTGTAGTAAGAGAAATTAGTTAGAATTATGAACATAAACAAATCACTTCTGAGAAAGGCAGGCCCTGGGAGGATTTTCCCATGAATGATTTTCTCACATAATTTCTTGGCTGTTAAGATGATCTTTTCAGTTTCCTTTTATTTATAAATTAAATATAGTGAAGTTACTGCTAATTTCTTCCTTGGAAGATCAGAAAATTATAGAAGTCATTAATAATTTTTTTAAATCTAACAGTTTGGAGGTAGTGAGAAAGTAAAAATTAATACTTTTTTGAAGTCAGACACTGCATAATTCAAATTTAAACATACATTTAAATATAGGTCCAACGTTACTTCATTCTTCAAAAACCACTTTCATTCATGATATATTCAAATTCCCTGAGAATTTATCTCACCTTTTCTGAAATAATATATTTCCTTGTATAGAAAAAAAAAAGGGGTTCCTTTTAAGGTTCAACTTATTATAAATATGTCCAGTATATATATAAGAAGTATCATAATCAAGATTATATTTCCTTGTATAGGAAAAAAATCATTTAAGATTCAACTTACCATAAATATGTCCAGTGTAAATATGAGAGGTATCATAATCAAGTACTTTATTTGATGTTTCTACTTTAAATTCATCACTGAAAAGGGAAGTGTCCCTCTTCATGCGCAGGTTGAAATGTCTGCAAAACAGGAATGGAAATGGAAAAGAAATTTAAAAGATCCAAACTTTAAAAGATTATTTGTTCTAAATTAAAAGTCTGTAAAATGGTGACTTTGTATACTATCTATTTGGGAAATATAATGACTAGTCTCTTCTTATAAAAATTTTGCTATAAAATTCAACCCAGTGGCTATGATACAATTCTAAATTACATACAATTAAACAGTAACAGTCTAGGATATATTTTTAAATAAAAGCAAATAGGCAGATTCCTACGTGATAAAACAAAATCATTTCAACAGCAACTAAATGATCTGGAGATAAAAACAAACTTTCTGACTTACACTATTTTTCAACACTACCTGCCTTCTCAGTCTATTACTTCTGCAGCTTTGCCATTTAACCCTATTTTTCACAACTTAAATAAGGCATTACATAAGAAAGTGACATCTATTAGATACTAATGTCTGTTCTCAGAAAAGTAAGTATATATGCTCTTTCTTTTACACACACTTATGTACACACACACCCGACCTTTCAATTTCTTCATTTTTTTCCCGGGGGCTTATAATCCTTCTAATTGTCCATAAATGTCCTCAGTTCAATTTGGGAATTCAAAAAAAAAGGTGGGGGAAGCATATTAAATGAGTGATACTCATTTTAACTGTCACCAATAAAGGAGAGAAAAAGATGAAAATATTGAAGTAAAATCAAATATAGAATCAAGAGTTTAAAAATCAAACTTGGAAACAAATCTTAAGCCTAGAATGCATTAGCCCAAGATACCTGTCAGTGAAATGAAGATAATGCATTCTATTTTGCAAAACTGTTTTAAGAATTAGAGAGTATAAAGTAGGTAAAGTCATTAACACAGTACTTGGCACAAAGGAGATGTAAAATACATGGCAACAAATCAGTTATCACTACTAAACTATTAAAAGATACATGGAGGGCCTCCCCGGTGGCGCAGCGGTTGAGCGCTGGGTTGCGAAGCTGCCCGCAGCCTCTACAGCACCGGTTCGATCCCCGGCTGCTCCCCGGCCACCAGAGGAGAGTCCCGCATGGCGCGCAGACTCTCCTGCCACCCGCTGCTCCCCTCAGCAGTGTACTTCGGTCCTTCTGCCTGCTCTGCTCCCCCCTCTGGCTCTGGTGAATTTTCTCGCCCTCCCGTGCTTCTGACTGTACCCAGTGCTTGTATAAATAAATAAAAAAATAAATCTTTAAAAAAAAAAAAAAAAGATACATGGAGTCTTGTAATAGGAGCCTGTACATAACACAATTTCTACTCAGTGAATCTAAAATAGTCTTCAATTAGTAGTATGTGGAGCAACTAAACTTTCACACACTGCACTGCACAAAATGCTACAGTCACTTTGGGAAACTAGCATTTGTTTTTTATAAAGCTAAACATACAAAAACCCTATGATTTACAATTCCACTTCAAAAGAAACATGAAACATCTAACCACACAAACAACTAAACACAAATGTCCACAGCAGCTTTATCAATAATAGCAAAAAACTGGAAGACCCTAAAAGTCTGCCAACAAGGAAAGAAATAAAGGTGTGGCTTATTCATATAATGGCAAAGCATCAGCAATAAAAAAGATCAAACTACTTAAAAACATGCACTTTTATGATTTTGCAGAGACACAAAAGAATACATATAGTATAACCCCATATATATAATTCTAGAATAGGCAAAAGCTTACTATAGTGACGGAAAGTAGATCAGTGGCTGTCTGCATGGAAAGAGACTACAAGCAAAAAAAGGAATGGCGGAACTTGGTTTGCTCTGATGGAAACATTCTAGTATCTTGATTTGAATGGTGGTTACACAAGTGTATGTTTTTGTCAAAACTTACATTGGAAATGAGTACAGTAGACTTTAAATGAAAGGACATATAGTGAAACCAATTTTACCACAGGCTCAATGATGCAAACAAAAGTCTAGGTTCCGAAGACATATTTTGTTCATATAGCACAAAACTATCACCAAACTTCTAAATAAAGACCTAAAACACTCCTAATAATCAGCAATCATTTGCAGTGATTCATTTACCTGCCCACTTATACCGGTTCTAGGTTTCGAGCACCTGGAGCCCATCACAAGGCAGGCACCAAGTCTGGACAGGAGGCCCTTCCATTGCAGGGCACACTTGCACACATACCCACATTCATACAGACTGAGACAATTTAGACACACAAATGAAACTAACACGCAACATATAAATGTGGAAAGATATCAGTGTAACCAGAAAAAAAAGAGATACAAGAAAACGTGCACAGGAGGCAATGGTGCAGGGCAGGAAATCATTTTTTGTTTGCTCATCAACATTTTAATGAAAATGACATTAAATGAAAAGATGTTTTTAGAGGTCACAGTGCATATTTTATTTTATGTAAATTATACTTCAGTAAAGTTGATTTTAAAGAAAAAAGCTCTTTTCAAGTGAATACAGGTCAACAAGGTACAGTCAAGACTTTCAGAAAGTATAGCCTTTTTTAAACATTATCATTTCTGTCTTTTCCTTAATTTCATGTCAACCTTGGCACCCTTTTCTTTTGAGGTTGTACTCATTTTCTACTTGCCAAAACTCTCACCCAAAAATTACAACTATAGAGTGGGAAAGACATGCTTAAAGTCCTAAGGTTCCAAGCTACTACAGCAAGTAATCAGCACAAACACTTCCTCTAATTGGGAAGGAACACCACCATCAAAGTTAGACTGTCATGAAGAAATAGGAAATCTGTCAATTCTTATTGCAATCCTATATTTTCATAAAATTACTTTTGCCAACTAAGAGGAAAGTCCTGATTATATGTGTAAGTGGAAATAATTAAAGGATAAATTATTGTGAAAAATCACTAATTTAGCATTATATATATTTTAATACTACCTCTAAAAGAGCACCTTTGTTAAACTAAACACTGAAAGTCTAAGAACTTAATGTGTTTATATTTCAGGATATCATACTCAGAAAAATTGTATCCTACATGATACATTGTAAGTGAGAGCATTAATATTCTCTACGGCAAAATTTCAGAAAGGCCTATAAGTTCAAGAACAATCTATACTACACTCCTTTCCCCAAAAAATATTTTTATATCACTTTAAAGAGTCCAAGAAGACAGTAACCTGAGAAGGATGTTAGGGAGAATTTAAGGACATTCAAAGTAGGCCCCTTTCTAATCCTAATATTGATTTCATAACAAAATTATCTCATATAAAAAAATTCTCAGTAATGATTTAAACTAGATTAATACCAATAAAGTTATTTCTCACACATAAGAGTCAAGTAGAAGTATAGATAATAAAACAAAATATCTATTTTAGATCACACCCCCAAAATACACTGCTTTATTAATGCTAAAATTAATTTGCATCTAAAACATATTGCAGAAAAAAAAACAAAATGAGTCAGCCCATACGGCAGGTAAACAGAATAAAGCCAGATTGAATTAAAGATATTACAAACTATGAATATTCAGAAGCTGGATATGATTTACTCCATTAATTGAACTATAGATTCTAATTTCCCAATTTTAACTCCACTTCCACCTTTTGATAGCTCATATATTATTAGTCCTGTTGGATAAAATAATAAAAATTGGCTAACCATATTTTCCCTTCCCAATGTCTGTCTCAACAAGACCTGAAAAAAAAATCTGAAAACACAACTTGATTCTTTGTTTAAATTTTTAGCCCAAAGGTCAAAAAAACTAGGTGAACCTATCTTGTAAAAAATCATTCTATATTCTGGGACAACAGTTTGGTGGTTACTCAAAAAGTTAAACACAGAATTACCAATGATCCAGCAATTCTAGTTCTAGATACATGTCCTAAGAAACTAAATCAGGAATTCAGACGCTCTGTTAACTAGTATATATGGCTATAGTTTTCATGATAGCCAAAAGATCAAAGCAACTCATGTTCATCAAAAGATGGATTAAAGAAACATGTATGTCTGAGTGGTATATTCCTACAATGGATTATCAGCCTTAAAAAGGAATGAAACTGGGCCTCCCCGGTGGCGCAGTGGTTGAACACTGGGTTGCAAAGCTGCCAGCAGCTTCTGCAGCGCCGGTTCAATCCCCAGCTGCTCCCCAGCCACTGGAGGAGGATCCCACATGGTGCGCAGAACTCTCCTGCCGCCCGCTGCTCCCCTCAGCAATGTACTTTGATCCTTCTGCCTGCTCTGCTCCCCGCTCTGGCTCTGGTGAATTCTCTCACTCACCCTCCCACGCTTCTGACTGTACCCAGTGCTTGTATAAATAAATAAATAAATCTTAAAAAAAAAAAAAAAAGGAATGAAACTATGAATACATACCACAACATGGATGAACCTTGAAAACATTATGTTACATGAAATCAGTTAGACACAAAAGACATATATTACAAGGTGACCAGAATAGGCAAATTCAGAGATAGAAAGTAGAATAGGGATTACTAATGACTGGTGGGAGTTATTGTTTAACCTGCATTGTTTCTGCTTGAGGTGATCAAAAGTTCACAAAATGGACAGTAGTGATAGTACCATAACTTGAAGCAGTGAATTGGACATTTACAAGTGGCTAAAAATGTAAGTTATGTGCTACTTTCCATAATAAAAAGTAATAAGTTCTTAAATCATTGTATTCCCAAAAGCTAGAGTAAAAAATAAAATTGTGTGACCAAATACCTCAGTGATAAAAGCCTCCCAAAACTGGCTGATAGTGACATTATGATAATGATGACAGGAAAACTGTCGTCTTAAATTTATATAGGTTTTCAATTTTAAGAATATTTTTATGGGGCACCTCTCTGGTGGCACAAGGGATTAAGCACCTCACTGTGAAGCAATTTGCAGCCTCTGCAGAACAAGTTTCATCTCCGGCCAGCCAGGGAGCAACCCACATGGTACAGCAGAACACTGCTGTCACACAGGCTGCTCCCTTCAGCAGTGTACTTCAGTGGATCTGTCTGTTCTGGTCCCCACTCTGTCTCTGGTGACTCCTCTCACCGCCCCCCCCCCACACCTCTGGCCTGTACCCCAGTTCTTATATGCATAAATAAATAAATCCTTCTGTTTATTTAAAAAAAAGAAATTCTCTTTATTAATATTGAGTCATTTTGACAGTTAAGGCTAAAAATTCTGTCCCCCTTTTACTATGTTTCTTTCAGCAAGCTTAGTTTTCTTTTTTTTGTTGTACTGAAATACACTGTCATCAAAGACAAACTTTAGATTTCCTTTGAGGTGATATGATACTCTGTATAAAGAACATTTGAACTAGGAATATTTTTATTTAACCACTATTTATTAACTTCTATTTAACCACTACATTGATTCTATGGATCATTAGTATTTTGTCCCCATCTTGATTACAGTAGTTCTATTATAAATCGGCTTTCCTCAGTGACATTATTATAAAGAATGGAATAAAACTGGGGCCTCCCCTGGTGGTGCAGGCAGTTGAGCACGGCGCTGTGAAGCTGTTCGCAGCCTCTGCAGCACCAGTTTGATCCCAGCCAACCAGCGAGGGTCCCACACGGCAAGGCAGACCTCTCCTGTCTGGCCTGCTGCTCCCCTCAGCAGCGTATTTCATCAGTCTGCCTGTTATGTTCCCCGCTCCGTCTCTGGTGAATCCTCTCACCCTCCTGAACATCTGGCCTGTAACCCAGTTCTTGTATAAATAAAATAAATCTTTTTTTAAAAAAAAAGAATGGAATAAAATTACAGGAGGACAAAATCAGTTAACAAATGACAGCAAACAGGGAAAAAAATACACTAGATTTCAATTCTCTCTGACCTCAGTGGCTTGAAGATACAGCAGCACCATGTTGATTTTCCTTTCTTAGGCTTTAGAAAAATACACTACCTCTAAACCAAACAAATAATTGAGATACCAGAACCATCACTGGTGCAGATTAATAAAATTAATTATGTTAGGATATAACTCTTAAGTTTCTGAAAGACAATCCATGTACCTTCTTACTTTTACATGAAGAGGTATCTTTCTATAGATTAGAACGGTAAGAATATAGAGTAAAAAGAAGTTGCCTTTTCCCATGGGATTACTATTTTAGCTAAAGATAGTATAACTGTGATTCTCAAAAGAAAGTATCAACAGATAAAGGGTACATCCCTTGAACTGAAATCATATTAGGACAAAAAGGCTCAACCAGTAAATACCTGGGTACTTCACAACTGAGAGCAAAATCCTTGTTTCAAAGTATGTCAGTGTAATCCAAAAGTGCCAGGGATCAAATAGGGACTATCTCCACTAATAGAGGCCTATCATGTCTAGGTGGTTTAAGTCAATGGTGAGCCTGAATTAGTGATTACTAGAAATAAAACTGTATTTAATAGGACACCCTTGAGTCTCCACATGTTCTCAACATTCACTTTCTTCTTAATAAAGATGCTCGAGAATATCCATCCAAATTATTTTTAAGACAGCTTGCCAATATTAGCATTTATTACTATGAGTCAAATACCTATTTTCTGCTAGTATACTTTTGAAACAGAAAAGTCCTTTTTTTCTTATCTTAATTAAATAAGGAGACAAACAGATGAACCAAGAGGTATAGTCTGTCATAGAAGCATGATAACAAGTACATGATTACCCCATATTACACATGTTTATAAAATAAGTAAATATATCTATTGGAGAGAAGAAAAAAAGGTTTGTGTATATATGACTGGCCTTATACACTATATAACTTAACAAGTAGCAAGCAAAGCTATTCAATATAAAACACTAAAACAGTAAGATTTAAGAGTAAAGTGAGACTTCAATTATAAATACTTAGCAAGTTAATGTAAATCAAATGTACAGGATCTCCTAAATTGCTAATCTCACCAATCAAAGAAGTGTGACTTAAGCAAGATCATACAAATAAAATCAGAGCTTGAATCTGAACCAAAATCTTCAACAGCAAAGCAATGATATTTCACCACACCAAGTAACAGAGCACCAGGATAGCAAAATACAGGACATCGTCCTAGTGAAAAATGAAAATCAAAGACTAAAAAAGCATATACCATGGTATTCTTATATCTAAAAAAAGAATGTGTCAATGGAAGTGAATTGACGATATACTCTTGCAATTCCACTCCTACATGGAATACAAAACAGTAATTTGAAGGGATATATGCACTCTTAAGTTCACTGTAGCACTATTTACCACAGCCAAGCTATGAAAACAATTTAAGAGCCCAATAACAATGAGTGCATAAAGAATATATGATATGTAAACACAATGGAATACTACTCATCTATTTGAAAAAAAATGAAATCTTAATTGCAGCAACAAGGATAGAATTGAAGGGGAGTATGTTATGCAAAATAAGTCAGAAGGAAAAGGACAAATATCAGATTATTTCACTTACATGTGGAATATAAAGAAATAAAGCAAAGAAAGAGACAAAACTAAATCAAAATAAATTCTAAAATTTGACTGTAGAATGGAAGGGGGGGTAGGGGTGGAGTGGCCAGTAGAAAGCACGGACCAAGAGGGGTACAGGATCAAGGACTACAGTGGAGGGTTATTGGTGCTTTGGTGGTGAGCATGGTGTGGTTAACATATATCTGAAGAGGTCTGACCCTACATCCCTAAGTCATCTACAGTGTTGCAAACTAACATTACCTCTATAAAAAATAATTTAGTATTTTTTTAAAAGATATGCTGGTTATTATGATGTATCATTAGAAATATAAGCAAAAAATTTTATTTCCTGAACCTTATGTATGATCACGGTTTATCCAAATCCGATCTATTCTGTGTAGTTAGATACAGTAAAATCAGACAAAACCAGAGGAATTCAAAAAAGAATAAGTAACTTGGACTAAGAATGTTGGTAATCTTCGGCATGACAATATCAAAAACCAGCAACTCAGCATTCCCCTCCTTGAAATACTTTTCCCCATGTTCCCAATTTTCTTCTACTTTCCTTACCACTCTTCAGTTGTTGCTTCTTTGCCTAATCCTTGAAATGTTGACATTTAGTAGGATTCTCTACTAAGTTCTCTCCATGAATTTCACATAACATGTTCAAAACTGAACAGCTAAATTCTCCTTAAATATACAGCTATTCCAGTATGTTCTATTTCAGTAAAAGGATACAGTAGTCAATCAGTTTCTCAAACCAGAAAACAGTCATCCTTGATTTTCTTTATACTTCACTACATATCAAACAAGTCTAGTAAATTTTATCTTCAAATTTTCTCTCATATGTAGTCACTCTTCATCACCTCTAACATCACCTTAACCCCCACCACTACTTCCCATGAGGATTAATATAATAGCTTCCTAACTACACTCAATGCATTCAGTCTTTCTACCTTCCAAACTATTCTTCATTTGCCAAACTAGACTTTTTAAACCTCATAACTTACTTCCCATTAGAAACCCTCCATGGCTACAAAACTGGAAGTAAATTATGTAAATCATAATTTACATAAACTCTCAAAGATCTGGCTCTTGTTGACATCTACAGTCTCAATGAAACTATTCTCCTTCACATTTTTATTATCTTTTTATTTTATTTTATACATTTTTCACATCATTTTTCATTTTTGCACAATGTATGCATTTTCATCTTGGTTATAGTCCCCATACAATTCCCAGCCCCCCTTGTTTTGATCCTACTCCGTCCTCCCCTTGCCCCCCACCATGTGTCTCTGGTTACTCAGCAATCAAAAAAGATAAACTCATGCAATTTGCAGCAACATGGATGGAGCTGGAAAGGATCATGCTCAGCGAAATAAGCCAGAAAGAAAAAGAGAAATAATGGATGGTCTCACTCATAGCAGGAATTTAGAAAACCTAAATAAGGGACCAGGAAAAAGTCTAATTCTCCTTCACATTTTAAGCACCTTCAATTCCATGAACATGACATTTCTCATTTCAATATCTTTGCACATGTTATTTCCTCTATGTAGAATGTATTTCCTCCCCTTTCTGCCTAATAAACTCCTTCTTTAAGTCTTCCACACTGGATCAGTTTTCATTCCATTTCCTAAGACTGGTTTTCCCTAACTTTCCGATAAGATGGCATCCCCTCTTTATGTTCTCACAGCAGCCTTCTGAACATTCCTTTCTTAACATTTATCACAGCTGTCATTCCTATCCACTACCTGTTTTTTGCATTAGTCCATCAGCTCTGCAACAAAAAGCTCCTATCATCTATTCCTAATGACTACTAACATACCAGAAATACATTAGATATCTGATAAATATAGAAAATGAAAGGGTTAAAATATGAAAGAAACAGTAAAGTACGGTATATTAAAACTACAGAAACATCTCTTGAAGCTCAAACTTGAACAAAAGGAAATACACAATATATTCAATCCAGAGATCAAAATTCCATTTAACTGGATTTGTGGCTTGGAGTTTCTAAAAAAAAAAAAAAAGAATAATGCTATATAACAAAACTATTTGTCTGATACTATTGTATCTAAGAACCTTCACATGCTAGACTTTTGTTTATATTTTATTTAGTTGATTCAGCATTATACTCTTAATTCAGAGTATAATGTTTCAAAGCCTAAATAGTGCCAAGTGATTACAATTTAAGATTTCTGAGATGCATACAACTCAGTTTTATCACTGTGCACAAGTGTCAAAAATAACTCTCAACCCAGAGAAGTAGAGTAAGGCTTTAAGAAATTAAAGAGGTTATAATGCAACTAAATGAGGAATCTGTTTTCAGAAGCTATTTCAAAAAGCCAGTGGATATGTGATTGCCAAAAATTTTTAAACATATATCAATTTTAAAATACCACATTACTGTATAAGAAAATTTCAATGATGCTTAATGAAACAATCCAAACAAGCATCAAATTATAAAATCAAAAGCTATACATATCCATTCAATAGTGTTACACAAAGATTTTTCAGATATAATCAAACAGGATAAACTTTTAAATAACCTTTAGTCATATAAAATGATATGCTTTAAGAAGCAGTATAACCACTTACATGGAGCTTTATCACGTGAAGAACAGAACAAAATAAGGTTGACTACGAATCTGAATTATATCTGAGCTAGGGAGCTTATCTCACCAAAGACCCAAGTGCACATGTAACATTTTAGTTGGAAATATAATTTACCATTGAGGAAAGTAATAGATTTCTAACATTTATTGTCTAGGCTACCAACTCTAGAAACTGACATTAAATGCACTATCAGATTAAAGCTTGTTTTAGATCAACTTTTAAAGGAAACCGTGTATCCAAAATTAAAAATAGAACACTTTTACACTCTGACTTCCATTCCTTTTCAATATAGGAAGTAGCTCCCTCCATTCCTTCATGCCCTCTCTTCCACATAAATCCTAGTTACTACTTAAAGATATGTAAAATAAAATAGCTCACATTAAAATCATATCTAAGAAGTTAAACTGAAAGCAAACATCGGCTCTCAATTTAGTTTCTTAAATATAAAATTAACATGAACACAACTTAGCTCTTGGTTTTTCTTATAATTCAGTAATTCAATTAGCCAATGTTCCTTCAGGCTTCTTTTGTTTGTTAGGCTTTTAATTTCTGTGAAAAGCAGAATCAAGCAACAAAAAATTATCACATTCTTGAAAATCCACTGCTTAAAGAGCACTTTAAACTAATAATATATTCTAGGGCCTCCCCGGTGGCGCAGCAGTTGAGCGCTGGGTTGCGAAGCTGCCCGCGGCCTCTGCGGGTGCCCGTTCGATCCCCAGCTGCTCCCTGGCCACCGAAGGAGGGTCCCACATGGCGCGCAGACCTCTCCTGCCGCCCGCTGCTCCCCTCAGCAGTGTACTTCAGTCCTTCTGCCTGCTCTGCTCCCCGCTCTGGCTCTGGTGAATTCTCTCACCCTCCCGCGCTTCTGACTGTACCCAGTGCATGCATAAACAAAACAAACAAACAAACAAACAAATAAAACATGCCTCTATAAAAAAAAAAAACCTATAAAAAAAAGTTTAAAAAATAAATAAATAAACTAATAATATATTCTAAAGGGCACAGTACATGATATAAGTAAAGTAGATACTAAAAAAAGTAACATTTTCGTCCAGGAATTTTTACTCAAACTTGCTCAAATTTTAGTGAGCAAGATTTAAGTGTCAAATCAGCATTTTTCAAATTTTTGTTTATCCACATCCGAAACAAGAACATTTTTACACGATTCAAATTTATCTTCCTCCCGTCTCCCTGGATTTTTAACTGTTTCTCAAAGTGTGCTGGTTTGTGGATGACAGAGTTATCCTCCACTTAAGACAAAGATAAAGCCCAAGATACTTCAGACTAACCCAGCTCCATCAGGACCCAAAGGGAGTATTTATGCCTTTATCATGTTATCTAGGCCATATTCTTGATAACTTCATATGTCAGAATAGAGAGAATATGAGCCCCAAGCCACAATGAAAGTTTTCAATCAAATGCCTGACCATTTTTCTTAAACAATTAGTAAATTTATTGAGGTAAGGCTATAGAACAAATTATCTTTAGAAAAAAAAAAAAAAAAAACAGAAAAAAATTCCAAGTTCTCCTAAACACTATACTGTGCCTATACTATAACAAAGGGTCACCTATACTGTATACAAATCACACATTCAACAATTTTTGATTTATTATTTACACAAATGATTAAACACAGTAGCAGAAATATTGCTGCACAGATGATATTTGATAATTTGATTTTTATTTCAGTGCTAATAATTGTATAGAATTTTAAAACAAGGTATGTCTGTCTTAAAACATCTTATCCAAACTTCAAGCTTTTACTAATGAAGAAACTTAAGCTCAGAAGAAATCTCTAGGTAACTCATGTTAAGACAGAAGAGAACTCCAGCTAGTTTCAAAATTACCACAGTACCCCTTTCTCTTTTCAGTTTATGACTACTTCAATACATATATTATTCTTTCTATAAAATCAAATTTTTTACTAACTGGCTTCCCACTCAAATTCAAAGGTGGTAGATTTGACCCACCAAATCTATGAAAGGCAGTAAGGTTAGCTAATTGTTGAAAAAAGCATAAAATAACTAATTAAATATAACTGCTTAAAGTACATAACTTGGACAATAAAAGATGAAAGGTTAAAAATACTCATACACAAGAAAAATGTACATAATATAGTAGTATATGCATAAAACAATGTAAACTACACTTTATCAGGGTTCTCAGATACGATTTCTACTTATTTTTTTAATACCACTATGAAGCAGTATTTCAGAAAATTTCTATTGATAGACATGACGTTAAGAAGAAATAGTGGAATGGTCCTCTATAGTTCTATTCAATGACAACTGTCAACAAAAGGTACAAATTAAAATATATATACATTAGAACCTCACCATAAACTGTACTAAAGGTCACTACTATACAATCTTGTAGTGAAATTTTTCTCATACTATACAAAAATACTATTGGATAAATCCAAGACAATGGATTCTAAATTTTAATCTAGAGAAATACAGGACAATGATGATGATATTCCATATTATACAGAACCAAGAATTAAATAGAAAAACTGCATTTTATTAATATCACATAAGCAAATTTCCTAATGAAATTGAAGTACACCGGTATTATACAAGTCTAAAATACCTGACAGTTAAACCAGGAATCATAGAATATGATGTTATTTACTTGTATCAAAGAAAAGAAACAAAGAGCCCCTGGTTCATCACAAACTTGCACATGAACATGAGGATTAAGAAAAAACAATTTTTCTACAATTATTTTAAAAGTCCTCTATCCCATAATACATTAAATCTGCCTATTACTTACTGATTAAGAACTACTGCTAAAGTGAACAGAATGTTCTAGACTATATAATATTTAAGGTAAAAATCTATTTCCTAATTTTTCATTTACTTTTTCATATATCATATTAACTATGCATTAACAATTGGTAATTTACTCTTTCTAACTGTGAGGATCAAACCTGAACAAGAATATTAGTTACATGCTTCCCCGGTCAGCACTTTAAGTTTAGAAACATAGAACAGCTTAGAAATACCTTCAGAATGCTTCATTCATTCATGCATTCAATAAAATTTAAATCACCACCATCTAAGCAAAAAAAAGGTGAATATGACTCAGACTTTGTTCTTCAGGGTTAAAGGGCACAAAGAACAGATACATGTATGCCAAGTCATTATAATAAAATGTGACAAGTGCTATAGTTAATAAAGATATATTACTAAATAAACTTAGAAGTAGCAACAATGCTCTCTCTGGAGGCCTATCATTCAGGCATCCAATTTATCAGAACTCATCCAAGTAAAGCAATTTCTGAACTCCAGAAAACAGATTCTTAATTTCTCAGGAAAGGTGTCTTTTACCTTAGCATCTATTATCAAAATGTTTTAATATTCAAATGAATATTGTTGTTTGTGGACTACATCAATCTGCAAACAGGGAAACCACTGCCTGCCTTCACCCCTTCTGAAGATACTTCAGCCCTGACATCTACAAATTTTCCCTCAAGACTCCTAACTGGGGCCTCCCCTGGTGGAGCACACGGTTAAGCACGGTGCTTTGAAGGTGTCCGCAGCCTCTGCAGTGCGAATTCAATCCCGAATTCAATCCCGGCCAGCCGATGAGGGTCCCACATGGCAAGGCAGACCTCTCCTGTCTGGCCCACTGCTCCCCTCAGCACTGTATTCTGTCAGTTTGCCTGTTCTGTTCCCCACTCTGTCTCTGGTGAATCCTCTGACCCTCCCGCACATCTGGCCTATACCCCGGTTTTTGTGTAAATGAATAAATAAGTCTTAAAAGGAAAAAAAAGACTCCTAACTGGACTTGAGATTTGCTTCTAACCTCTTTTTCTTTTGTTTCCATAGAAATGCCTCAATCTTTGCACAATGTAGTTGACTATGAAACACCACCACCCCCGGCCACAGGACTGCCAACAGAACTTAGAATACAACTGTTTAATTGAATTTAGCTATTCTCAGGAATGGGATTAGTGCTATGAAATAATTGAAGAACTTAATTTCTGAATTTTGGGACTTCTTGAGAAGTTCCAAAGGCAGGGCTCTAGGGGAACAAAAATCTGCCCCCACAAAGTATGTCTTTTTGGCAAAGTTTAGTTTCATAAGCCGAGGCACTCTGAAGGCTGGATGGAAGTTGCTTTTGATATTTATATGTATATATCTCTCCTGAAAACACTTAATCTCTTCCCTAGAGAAGGCAGAAGTTAAATCTGCATACCTCTGTCTAATGATAAACTCTCTAAGTAATCTTTACCATTTTTCCCCAACCTCCCAGTCTCAGCTAAGTCATTTAAGATGGAATCTGAAACCACGTGAGTGACTCAGTCATGCTAGGAGTCATACAGGAAGTACACATGTTAATATTAAACTCCTTAATTTTTTATCTCTTGTAAACTTCACACATAAAAAGAAAGAGGGAACAAATCAAATGCAAATGATACAGATGAGTAATTTAAAAGTCCAGAGGAGGGTGTGTAGATAAACCTTCAAGGAAGCAGAACTTGAATTATACATTAAAAGATAATCAGCGCTTATTTAAGATAAATGACAGAGGGAATAAACTGTACATGATATATTCAGCAATCAGAAGATCACACGGGGTGAAACAATGTTTTAAAGTGGAATAAAATAAGTTTAGAATAGTATGTTAGAATTAATTTACAGAGAATCTTAATAGCCAAATTAAGAAATCTAGCCAACAATCTTTAATTGAACAGCAATACGCTGACCTGAAAAAAGGAGCATTTAAAGAAGAGTCATATTGTAGCAGTACATAGGATAGCTTTAATGATAAAGTGGAAGCTGGAAAATATAGGTGGTGAATAATAAATCAAGATTACACCACCAGAAAGAGTACAAAAGGAACAGATTTCCCAATTAACAGCCATCAAGAGAGAAGGTCTAATAAAGAATATTCAAAGATTTTATACCTAATTACCCTTAATAGACAGAAAAAAATATGGAGTTTGAATCAGCCAGGTCTGGGTCAAATCTGTGCTGTGTAACTTTAAAGATGTTAGTTAACTTCTCTGACCCTTATTTTCATCCGATATAAAAAGATATTTACCTTCTTTGGGTATTGAGAAGATTAAATAAGAAAATGCAGATAAAGTATCTATGCACCTGGACCATAACAAGGACCAAATGAAAGTAATTTTCAGCTCTCTCTTAACTCCCTTTTCTTTTCTTTTTTCCCTTTATTCCTGTCTAACAATTTTTGAGAATTACAGCAGGTAATCTGTCTATAAAGTTGTCATTTTGAGCTGACTAAACTGAGCTAATGAGAAATTAAATGATTTATTAAATGACATACGAGTATGACTTTCACTGTGACAGAACACAAATATATTGACCATAAAAGCACATAGGGATAGTAGGCAACTATCAACATAGAATCTTCTTTAAAGACATATCTTCCAATAATGCAATAGAGGATCTGACTCATAAACTTAAAAACATTTAAACATGACCGTTCCTTAATGTAAAAAGGCAATTCATTTTAAAAAGAAATATTTAAATGTATATACCAAATTCTGATGAAGAATGGGAAGATTCAAATGGGAAGATTCTTGTCCACTAGACAAGGAAAATTAAGGGTATAAATTTCTTTTAACTTAGATTGAACACAGGTTGTTGTAGAGCAACCCCGATACAAAACGGGGTGCCTGACTGTGGGTCCTCACCCGCGCGCTTAAAAGGACTTATCAATGCTCTACTGCAGGCACACGTGAAAGGTTAATAAAAGGTTTATTTACAACGGAAAGGGAAATGAGGAAATGTACAGCTCTGGGAGAAAAGTGGGAGACAAAGTTTTAAATGCGTCCTACCCGATCCGCCGATCAGGAATCCCCAAAATGGCGCTCTCAGAGTTGGCCGCCAGCCAGGAGCGGTGAAGCCAGGAGGCGAGCGATCGCGAGCCAGAGAGCGAGCAAGGCCCACGTGTTTGGTTTTTATATCCAACCTGGCTGCCCAACTCCACCCTCAGGTCCCAGCCACCCTCCCCTTGGTGGTGATGGGATTTGTCTTTCCCAATGTCCTGATGGCTTTAGTCTGGAGTGGGGGTGGAGTCCACAAAGCCTGTATGAGATTATCTCAGGACATCCTTTCCCCCTAACAAGGTGAACGTCAGACACAGTCAGCAATAAATTTACTTACCTTCCATGGGCATGGAAATCTAGACGTAAAAACTGGTCCTCATGGGAAATTGCTCTTTTGGCACGCTGGTGTTTTTGGTGTAATGAACTCACATCATATGACAAGCCTTCATAATGTCTAATGTATTTATTTAAAGGATTTCCATATTGACCTATAAAATATAAACAGTTTAAATTAGTATCATCTTTAACGCCCACTTTAGTTCTAAGATATTCATGATTAATCAAATATCTACAAATACGTATGAAACAATTAGTTCCCTAATCAAAGCTTTATTTTTGCACTTTTTAAAAAAAGTTTTATAATGGGAATGTCATCCATACTTTTGTAAGGGAAGTTATTACCTCCTTCTCAATTTTATGGACAAATCTATGTAGCGTTTATATTATTTCCTCACAGGTAACTGGGAAAGGCTAACTACAATTTCAGTTTCATATAAAGAACTATTCGTATTATCTACTTCTTGAGTGAGCTTTGGTAGGAATTTATCCATTTCACCCAACTAGGAGATAAAGTCATCAAATAGTCCCTTATTTATGTGTTTTATCTTTTGAGTCTGTAGTGATATTACCTAATTCCTGATAATGGTAATCTATATCTTTTCTTTTTGGTTCTTGATCAGGATAACTAGAGATTTATCCATTTATCTTCTCAAAGAACCAACTTTTTTCCTCTGTGTTCTCTACCTCTTACTCTCTCAAAGCGAGCAAAGAATTATTGGAGATCATTAAGAAACATTAATGATAAAAGGTGGTTATGGAAGGAACACCTAGAATCATGTCACAGTCAGGCAAGAACAATGTGCCTCCTCTTTGTGATTTCCAGTGTTCAAGTTCAGCAGAAGCTCCCTAGTAAAAATTATAATAATAATGATCACTGAAAGTATAACCTTAAGAAACAACTTGTCTTCCCTTTTATTATCCTTTATTGGTTTTGTTTTCTCTTTACTGACTTTTACTTTGATTTTTATTATTTCTTCTATTCTGCTTAGAGTTTACATTTTTTAAGCTGTATAAGTGAAGTCACTGAAGACCTTCTTTTCTAATCCAGTGGTTTAGTGCTACAAGTGTCTTAACACTGCTTTTATGCGCATCCCACAGATTTCATGGCATTCAGTGTATTTTCTCATTTCCATCTTGATTTGTTCTATGATCCACATGCTATTCAGAAGTCCATTTAGTTTACAAATACTGAGAATTTTCAGTTACCTGTTAAAAATACTTCTTATTTAACTCCACTATCACCAAAGAACATAGTTTGAATAACATCAAATCTTTTAAATATATGACCAAGAATAAAGTCTATCTTTACAAATGTTTCATGACCACTTGAATGTGTATTTTGTTATCAATGGATGAGTGTTCTATAAATGTCAATCTCTCCTCTTATTGAGTTGAGAAGTCTATAAATATCAACCAGGCCAACTTTGTTAATGGTTGTAAAGAGAAAACTTCCAGTTTTTCCTTCCTATACTGAGAAAAATCCAGTTTTTCTCTACTTTTTTTCTGTGTGTTGCATTCCATTTTACACAGAACACTACACTTCTCAGTCCACACTGAGTGACTGTCCAGAAACAAGCTGCTGTCCTAGAATGTGACTCAATTCTAATCTACCAGAAGATAGCATCAGATAACACAGGTTGAGTTCAGTCCTCATTCTGTCTCTGGTGAAACTTCTCATCCCTCTCCCCACACCCCCTCCCAACTCTTACACCCCAGTTCTTGTATGCATAAATGAAAATAAATCTTTTTTAAAAAAGTGTATCTTTCAAAGAGATTTAAATAACACGAAAAAAATATTTCCAGGGTTCTTCATTCCTTTTCATGGATCCAAATTTCCAACTGCTATAATATTCCTTCTCTCTGGATGACTTCCTTTAACATTTCTTCTGCTGGTTAAGAACTCTTCCAGCTTTTTTGTATGTCTGAAAGTCTTTGTCTTCTAGTTGAAAAATATTTTAATTGGGCATAGAATTCAAGGCTAACAGGATTGTATTTTTTCTTTAAATACTTTAAAAATATTGCTGTTCCACCATGCTTTCATTTGTATTCCTCTGACAAGAAATCAGCTGTCATTTTTCTTTGTGTCCATGAATTTAACTATTTTTTACTTCCCTGGTTGCTTTTAAGATTTCCCTTGTTATCATTAGCTTAGCACAACTCGATTGTGATGTGCTCTGGTTTCCATATATTTCTTTAGCTTTAGTTTCAGTGAACTTCTTGGATCTGTGGGTTTATAATGTTTCAACCATTATTTCTAAAAAAAAAATATATTTTCACTCTGCCCAACACTGCTCAAGAATTCCAATTAAAAAAACCAAGTCACTCAAACTTTTTCCACAGTCCACTGATGGTCATTTCATATTTATTTAAAATTCTTTTTCTGTTTCATTTTAAATAGTTTTTATTGCATTGTCTTCAACTTCACAAATATTCTGCAATATCTAATTCTGCCACTGCCCTTCAGTGTGCTTTCTACTGAAAACATAATTTTCACATCTAGAAGGTAGATTTGTTTCTATTTTACATCTCATCTCTACTTAAACATATGAAATAGTTATAGTAATTCTATTAATGTTTTATCTTCTAGTACATCTGTCAGTTCTAAGTTGGTTCCAATTGGTTTCTTATTCTCACTTGAGTTATGTTTTACTGCTTCATTGCATGCCTTGCTCTTTCAGGGAATGGATAACATACATTGTGACAATCTTTTGAATTTACTCAATATTCTCAGGCTTTGTA
Source organism: Talpa occidentalis (assembly GCF_014898055.3). Classification (NCBI taxonomy): domain Eukaryota; kingdom Metazoa; phylum Chordata; class Mammalia; order Eulipotyphla; family Talpidae; genus Talpa; species Talpa occidentalis. The sequence continues at coordinate 24,975,170 of NW_023601104.1, forward strand.
ACAGGACAAAGTAAATTATTTAGAAACAGTCTGATCCCTTTGGGTCTTGCTTTCATGATGTTAGGCCAGTCTGGAGCAGTGCTCAATGTAAGGCAAATTATTTCCCATTATTGAGGTAAGACCAGTAAGCAAAACTCTACCCACTGCTCCACAAATTATGAGTTTTTCCTGCCTGACCAGTGAAAACAGGAACTATTTCCATCCCTATGTGAACACGGGGTATGGTTCTTTTCCCTAGTCTGAGCTAGTTTTCTCATGTGTATCACTGATAAATATTCTGCTGAACACACCGGGGAAACACCATTCAGATCTCAGGGATTCTCTACTCTGCAGTGTTTATCAATGACATTCTTTCTGTGAACACTAGCAGGTTTGGCCCATTTTGATCCTCAGGTCCATCTCTTCAACTCAGAGACTCTGTTGTCCTCCACCTAGCATCCCTCACATAGCACTGCAATTAAATTCTCTCAGTGCAGAGAGCTGCAACAATTAGAGGTCTGTCTTACCTCATCTGTTTCCCCCCTCTCAGGATGATTAACCTTCACTGCCTAGACTAGTGTCTTTTTTATATTTTTCTATATTCTATTTTCATTCATTTAAAATTATATTATCTCTTGAAATAATGTTGGTTTTCAACGATGTCTATGATTTAGGGGTACAGGTTCACGTTGCTTCACATATATGTTACCATAACACACCCACCACTAAAGCACCAATAACCTCCACCATAGTGTACTGGAGCCTCTCCCTCTGCTCTCTGTCCGACCCTCCCCTCCCCCAGTAGCCTCAAACTTGCAGTCAACTTTCTAGGGTTTGCTTTGTTTTAGTTTTGTTCCCTTGTTTCTTTATATTCCACATATCAGTGAGATGATCCAATATGTGTCTTTCTCCTAATAAATTATTTTGTTAAGCATAATGCCTCCAGGTCCATCCAAGTTGTCACAAATGACAAGATTTCACCTTTTTTTAAATAGCTAAGTAGTATTCCATTGTGTATATGTACATTTTTAGCCACTTATCTGTTGATGATTAGTGTCTTAAAAACCATTGTTTCTCTTTTTTCTAGTTTTCTTAGAATGTTTTAACAAGAGAATAAATCTGTTCATGATTTCCCTATCTTTACCATGAGCCAAAATAAAAAACAGTAATGCCTTAACAAATTAAGTAAAATTTCTTCCAAGAGAAAACTGTGCTTTAATAAAACAAAACACCAAGTCTAAACCAAAAAGCAGTAACAATTTGCCTAGTGTACAGCATAAAGTCGAAGTGTTCCATCACAAAATTTTCTATTTTGTAGTAAGTAACTTGTCACTATATGGTGAAGGGTAAAAAGTCTTAAATCATCTGAGCTTAAGTTCTAGAGATTGCTAAGACTAGTGAACTGAATAGAAATGGTTAAGATAATAAATTTCATGGGTTTTTTTAATTTTTTTACCCCAATGAAAATTGTATCAGTTTGTTTCCCTGGTCAAATGGAAAACCCAGCTTCAGTTTCTCCTCCATAAACGCATAGAAGTAGAATAATTCTCTTTTGAGGATATTACCCATAGTGAACTATTTAAACCACGTGTGGCAATTTGCAAAGTAAAAGCTTTGCACACAGTAAAAGCTCAATAAAATATTCCTTATTATCATCATTATCATCATCTCTTCCCCACCCCGCCTCTTCATTTTCCTCCTCCTCCCATAAATGCCTTTGAAATCTATATACACAAATTTATTTTTTTAAAGATTTATTTATTTATGCAAACAAGAACTGGGGTACAGGACAGAGGTGTGGGGGGTGAGAGGATTCACCAGAGACAGAGTAGAGAGCAGAACAGGCAGACTGACTGAAATACACTGCTGAGGGGAGCAGTGGGAGAGACAAGAGAGGTCTGCTGTGCCATGTGGGTAGCTCCCTGGCCAGGGATCAAACTTGTGCCACAGTGGCTACAGATAGGTTCATAGGTTGTATCTTAACCCCTTGTGCCACCAGGGCAGCCCCTATATACACAAATTTAGGCCATAAACTTAGGAATAAAGACTGAATTGAATTTGAACTCCAATATTTCTAGTCATTCCCACATGAACTGGAAATTCCTTTACTTTTTTAAAATCTTAGGATTTTTCATCTATAAGATGAAGATATCAGTGCTCACTTCAGCAGCACATATACTAAAATTGGAAAGATACAGAGAAGATTAGCATGGCCCCTGCACAAGGATGACATGCAAATTTGTGAAGCGTTATATATTTTTAAACAAAGAAAATAATCCAGTCAAAAAATGGGCAGAAGAGTTAAAAAGAAACTTCTCCAAAGAGGAAATGCAAATGGCCAACAGGCATATGAAAAAATGTTCAACATCACTTGTAATCAGGGAAATGCAAATCAAAACTACCATGAGATACCATCTTACACCAGTGAGAATGGCACATATTAAAAAAACTAGCAGCAACAAATGTTGGTGAGGATGTGGAGAAAAAGGAACTCTCCTGCACTGTTGGTGGGAGTGCAGACTGGTCCAACCACTATGGAGAGCTTCCTCAACCTACTAAAGATAGAGCTTCCACATGATTCAGCAATTCCACTCCTAGGTATTTACCCAAATGACAGAAAAACATTAATTCAAAAGGGTACCTGCGCCCCTATGTTTATAGCAGCGCTATTTACAATAGCCAAGCTTTGGAAACAACGCCCAAAAATAGATGACTGGATCAAAAAAGATGTGTTATATACACACAATGGAATATTACTCAGCAATCAAAAAAAGATAAACTCATGCAATTTGCAGCAACATGGATGGAGCTAGAAGGGACCATGCTCAGCGACATAAGCCAGAAAGAAAAACTAAAGTACGGGATGGTCTCACTCATAGCAGGAGTTTAGAAAACCTAAATAAGGTACCAGGAAAAAAGAATAACTAAAATAAAGAAAAAATCAAAATCAACAAGCAACTATAAACCAGAGACACACTATGGGGATGGGGGGGGGGGGAGAGGAGGATTGAGGTCAAAATAAGGGGGTTGCAATTGTGTGGGGAATATAATCAAGATCAAAATGCATACATTGTGCAAAAATGAAAAATGATGTAAGAAATATATTTAAAAAAAGAATTAAAAAAAAAAAGATGGAAATATCAATGACTATTTTAAAATGCATTTAAGCACCTCCCTCGTGGCGCAAGGGGTTAAGTCACAGCACGATGAAGCAATCCCCAGACAAGGCAGCACGAGTTCGATCCCCCGGCCAGGGAGGTGATCCACAAGACGCAGCAGACCTCTCCTGTCTCACCCACTGCTCCCCTCAGCAGTGTATTTCAGTAGATCCGCCTGTTGGGCTCTCTACTCCATCTGTGGTAAATCCTCTCACTCCCCCCACCCCAACACACACACACCTCTGGCTTGTACTCTGATTCTTGTTTGCATAAATAAATAAATCTTTTTTTTTAAATGCATTTAAACCATTAAAAGGCTGCCATGAAAGAAACATTTAATTTAAACTATTACTGTGTCACTTCACCATACTCTTCTGAATGCACTACTCTCAAGACATGATAGGAACAGAGTCCTAAACAAGAACTCAAAACAATCTTTGCAACCAAAGAAAATACTGTGAAGCCAAGGTATGACAGACAAAAAAACGTCCGGTAGTATGGCACTTTTAAAAATCAATACTAAATAATGGAATCAAATATTCTAATGCATTTTCCCATACTCCTTAAAAATATTTTTAGGTTTATACTTGGATTTAAAACAATATCCCTTATAAGAAAAAAAATGTCAAGAAGAATGGGGAAATTGTAGTATGAGAATTTAGGGGTAGTTTCTTTCATTAAAAAATCAAATATAAAATTTCTATTAAAGTGAACGGAGCAATCACAGCACAAACCTGGTATTGCAAAGTTACTCTTCCATTCCTAAAAAAGTCAACTTTTAAATCACTCAGTTCAGATGAAGTATTATGCTACTTCTGATAACTTAAAACAATTAATGCTGTTCTAGTGAATGATGCATAATATGATAAATGTTCAATTATTTGCACTGATGAAACACTACTGGGAGAGTTATTAAACAGTCATCTTTTCTTAGTTCCTTACACAAATTTTAAAAAGCAATATAATGTTTATTTTTACTGGCAAAGGACCTAAGTAATGATTTTCTGAATCTTTATAATTGAGAGAGAAAAAGATTCATGGGGTTTAATTGGGAAAGTTATAAGTGCTACCCAAGGACACCCAGAGATTATCAAGTCCACTTCATTATCATCTTCTACATAAAATCTGTTTCTGTGTTAGCAATGCTTAAATATCAGAATTTATAATGTGATCTCAGTAATGTAATCGTTGAAGTTAAAATAATATACTGAAACTGTGTGACAAAATTTCTCTCCCTTAATGAAACAAAGGAGCATCCTAGAACTCGATTAGCCTCTTTGTATATATTGGAACCAGAGGTACAGGAGCAGAACTGTATGTCATGCATCTAGCTTTGTTAGTTGGAATGTCAGTTGGGATAGAAAGAACAGCCCAGAACTTTACAACAAACTGGGTACCAATGATCAATATAAGTTCTACTCAGTGAATGTAGATTATAGCAAACCAAAGAAACAAAGTCCAGACTTCTAAATGAAATATTTCAGTATAAAGCAACTTAAAATGAACATCTTCCAGAAGCCATCCACTCAATTTTAATCAGGAAATATTTCCCATCTAAATGTATGAAACCATATTCGTGTATTGTGGTGGGATTTACACTGACTAATAAAAATCTGAACTTTAAAAAAAATAAAATAAAAGATGGAGTGACTATAGTAATATCAGCCAAAGTAAATTTCAAGAAAAAAATTGTGAGGGATAAAGAAGGACATTTCAGCAAGAGAATTATAGCTCTGAGGCATACAGCAGGGAAGGAGAGGGGTCAAAACAAGGGAGGGAAGAATACAAGATGACAGTTCATGGGTGATGTGGTGGTGGGAGATTTATGGAGACTACACTTGAGGGGAGAAATCAAATATTGTAGGGGCCTCCCCTGGTGGTGCAGCGGTTGAGCCCTGGACTGCGAAGCTGCCCACAGCCTACGCAGCGCCGGTTCAATCCCCGGCCCCGGTGAGGGTCCCACATGGCGCAGACCTCTCCTGCCGCCCACTGTTCTTCGTCAGTCTGCCTGTTCTTCAGTCTACCTGTTCTGTTAGGGAACAGGCTCTGGCTCTGGTGAATTTTCTCACCCTCCTACGCTTCTGACTATACCCCGTTCTTGTATAAATAAATCTTTAAAAAAAAAAAGAAATCAAATATTGTACAAAAATGAACAACGATATAAGAAAATTAAAAAGTTTAATCAATAGAGAAAATTTTTTAATTTCATCAAAAAGGGCATTTTATAAATAAAAGGATATAACAATCCTAACCTAATCCTAAATATAGTATTGACATCACAGAGCTTCAAGTACTTGAAGTAAAAGTTCAGAGAACTATAAGAACTATAAGTAAACAAATGTACAGTTATGATTGGATAGCCTAATGGTTCTCATTAAACAAGCAGACAAAAATAAGGATATAGAAACACAACCAAAAATCTGACCCAATTAACATCTGCAAAGCATTCCACCCAACAGAATATTCTTTTCAAGAACACATGGAATAGTCACCAAAATGTTACTTAAATCTAGGCCATGAAGCATGCTTCCATAAATTTTAAAAGGCTGAAGTGAGATTGTTTTCTGACTGTAGTACAAAAAAATCAGTGACAAATATTTGGAGATAGCCCCACATAGTAGGAACTTAATATATTTATAAGTAGCCAATGAATAAAAGAAGAAATCAAAAGGAAAATCAGAATGTATTTTTAATAAACTTTAAAGCGCACAAAGGAACATTATGGCTTGATATAAATGTTTTAGTATAATTATGGTAAGTGGTAATACAAATACATACATTTCTCAAAATTAACTGTTGAATTTTATTGCATGGAAATTACAATTTAAAAGTTAAAAATTTTTTTAAAGACAAGTGCTGAGTCAAGGGGGTAGATATATGGGAATATGGTATTTTTCCATCATTAATTTAATACTATAATGGCAAAATTGAATAGGCAAAGCATTACAAAATAGATGCCAAATCTGTAGGAAGTCATTTTAGTTTCATTAGTGTTGACTGCTTATAACCCATCTTTATTTTTTTTGGCCTCTACAAGGAATCTTCTAACCTAAGATCCATGTGCCTCTGCAGGGGATTTATGAACGCCTTGATTCTGCATGCAAAATTCTGAAATTATCTTTAATGCTACTTAGTTAATTCTGCTTTCCATATTTACAACTTTTATTCATCTATTTATACGAGTATTTTTAAGAACTTACTATACTAACTAGGACTAGTAAAACCTGCTGAATAACAGTGAGAACATTTTTATTTTGTTCTTGGCTTTAATAATACCTTTATATTTTCATCATAATATATTCCTAATGTTACACTAAGTTTGTTTCTTCCAATTCCTATTTTAGAAGTCTAGTATCTTATTTTTTTTAAGATATTATTTATTTATGCATACAAGAACTGGGGTGCATGGGCCTCCCTAGTGGCACAAGGGGTTAAGCATCAGCACTATGAAGCTACTGCGGGACTTCAATCCCTGGCCAGGGAGGTGGCCTATACCCCAGCTCTTGTATGCATAAATAAATAAATCTTTAAAAAAAAAAAAAAGAAATGGACTGGGGTATAAGCCAGAGGTGTGGGGAATGAGAGCATTCACCAACGCGAGAGTGGGGAGCAGAACAGGCAGATCTACTGAAATACACTGCTGAGGGGAGCAGTGGGCAAGATGGAAGAAGTCTGCTGCACCATGTGGGTCACCTCCCTAGCAGGCCAGGGAATTGAACTCATGCTGCAGTGGCTGCTATAGCTTGATAGCGCTGTCTTTAACCCCTGCACCACCAGGGAGGCCCCCTTATTGCTTGTTGAAACAATATCTATAAATTATGATGATAGCTAAAATTTATTGAGCAGTTGCTGTCAAACTCTATAGCATTCTATACTTTTTCATTTAATCCATCCAACAAAGCTATAAAGTGATAACTATTAGCCCTTTTTTTTCTAAAAGATTTATTTATTTATGCATACAAGAACTGGGGTACAGGCCTGGGGCATGGGGGGGGCGGTGAGAGGATTCACCAGAGACAGAGTGGGGAACAGAACAGGTGGAATGACTGAAATACACTGCTGAGGGGAGCAGCAGGACAGTCAGGAGAGGTCTGCTGCACCATATGGGTAGCTCCCTGGCCAGGGATCAAACGTGCTGCAGTAGCTACGAATAGCTTCCTAGGTTGCGCCTTAACCCCTTGTGCCACCAGGGAGGCCCTACTAGCCCTTTTTAAAGAAACTTAAGATTTAAGGGCTATGTAACAACCTCAAGGTTACAAAGCAAGTAGAAAGCAGCAAATAAGAGATAATTTTGGTTTCTATGACTGCATTACTATCTTTAATGTTTCTAGCATTATCACCAGAAACAAGGCAAGTCACCATTCATATTTCTGATGTAACTACAAAAACCTAAAAAGAAAAACTTACCAATCTACAGTACATGGCAAGAACCTTTAAAAAACTAAACTGACATTTATCTCAAAGACGTGGAAAAACATGTAATAAAATACTAAAAAAGAATGTATTTTTTATAGACCAAAAAATATATATGTATACCCTTGATTTCCACAGTTAGTGATTGAACTGGCACAGTTTACTCCACAGGAATCCATGCCAATCTCCGACCCTTGCACTACTTACCTCAGTCAGACACCACAAAATTGCCTGTTCCCACATGCAGAGTATGGACCTACTCAACTGAGATTTGTTCCTATAGTTTAGCAACCAGTCAAAAGCTCAAAATGTAGGGACAGAATGCAGTTGTATATCCAAATATACTGGAGCAGTTAAAAAATAAAAATTCTCCCATCTCCTCAACTCTATCTCAACAGAGCTGGGTCTCTGACCTACTCACCTTTATATTGATTACAGATTGTCCAGATTCCCTAGCCCAAGCTTCTCTGTCTACCCCAATTCCTAATCAGCTACTCTATTCCTAATCCTTGTTACTTGCTAGATTCTCCCAAGTTCAATCTATAATCTATATATGCCCTAGTACTAAAAATATCACTGCTTTTGGGCTTCCCCTGGTGGTGCAGCAGTTGAGCGCTGGGCTGCGAGGCTGCCCACAGCCTTTGCAGTTCTGGTTTGTTCCCCGGTTCGTTCCCTGGCCTCCAGCGAGGGTCCCACCAAAAAAAAAAAAAAAAAAAAATCACTGCTTCTAAAATACAATGCCTAAACCAAGAGAAGCCATGAATCAGGTAAAATAATACTGAACACACAGAAATCCGAGATTTTGTGTTCCTTGAGAATCAGCATGCAAGCACTATACAATAGGAAACTTACCCTAGAACCCATAGGCTTTTCCATAAACATTAGGGTATTATCTATTGTGATTTTATTCAATTCACACAATAGTCTGCCACTTGAAATAAGTCTATTACTTGACAATACTACTAAAACCCTCACCAGTCTTATCTTCCTCAAGATTATCCAGATATCACCAAAAGCCAGGGGAATACAACATGTGAAAACATGTGAAAAATACCAAAAAACATGTGAAAAATACCAACACTGCCCTGTCTCTCCAGAAACACAGCCTGCACCAGAAACACAACCTTACAACTATTAGTAAAAATGTGTCAAAACTCTGAAAGATGTACACTATTAACAAAACTTAGGCAAACAAACGTAACTGCTCAGTTCAGAATCCAGATCTCTAGTGATGCTTCTAATTAAAGGAGCCTAGTTCAGAATACTAGTTTACAAGCCTGTGTCCTATTTGCAAATGAAAGGCTGGGAATCTGAATGAGACAGAATTCATAACAATGAAAATGTGTCAAAAACAGCAAAGTTCAAAAAGTTCTAGACAGGGCCTCCCCGGTGGCGCAGCGGTTGAGCGCTGGGTTGTGAAGCTGCCAGCGACCTCTGCGGCGCTGGTTCGATCCCCGGCTGCTCCCCGGCCACCGGAGGAGCGTCCCACATGGCGCGCAGACCTCTCCCGCCGCCCGCTGCTCCCCTCAGCAGTGTACTTCGGTCCTTCTGCCTGCTCTGCTCCCCGCTCTGGCTCTGGTGAATTCTCTCACCCTCCCGCGCTTCTGACTGTACCTAGTGCATGTATAAACAAAACAAACATACAAACAAATAAATAAATAAAACATGCCTCTATAAAAAAAAAAAGAGCCAATGTTAAAATTAAAAAAAAAAAAAAAAAAAGTTCTAGACAGTCAAAAACCATACAAACGTGGTCCGTCCGGGCTTTTTGCTTACCCTCTTACTCCCCACCCCTCCCCTGGTTTTTCACACAGCAAGTATAATGTTGTTCAAGTCAAGTCACATCATGGAACATCTCTGCTTAAAACCTTCTGAAGATTTCCCAACTACCTCACAGTCCTAACTGTTAGGGGGAAAGGATGTCCTGCGCTAATCCCATACAGGCTTTGTGGACTCCACCCCCACTCCAGACTAAAGCCATCAGGACACTGGGAAAGACAAATCCCGTCACTACCAAAGGGAAGGTGGCTGGGACCTGAGGGTGGAGTCAAGCAGCCAGGTTGGGTATAAAACCAGACACGTGGGACTTGGGGGGGCTCACAGTCGCTCGCCTCCTGGCTTCATGGCTCCTGGCTTGCAGCCAGCTCTCAGAGTGCCATTTGGGATTCCAGATGGGTGGATCGGGTAGGACTCATTTAAAACTTTGTCTCCCACTTTTCTCCCTGAGCTGTACATTTCCTCATTTCCCCTTCCCTTGTAAATAAACCTTTTATTAACCTTTCGCGTGTGCCTGCAGTAGAGCATTGATAAGTCCTTTGAAGCGCGCGGGTGAGGACCCACAGTCAGGCATCCCGTTTTGTATCGGGGCCGCCCTATAACATAACTACGAGTTATAAACAAGGCTTCATGTGATCTTCACAAGAAGTTGCATAACCCCTTTCCCCCACTCCTGTATTTCTCTCATCTTATCTTCTAATACTCTTCGCTTACACTGTTACAGCCACATTAGTCTCCCTATTGTACCTCTCCCTAGAACATCTTGCTCCAAAGCAGGGGCATTTAGATATCCATGCAATTCCTTCAAAAGCTTTCCCTGATATCCTGTATAAAAACATATGTGCCAGTAATTCTCATTCCAACATCCTGCTCTATTTTTCTTCATATCAGTTTTTTATTGGTAAATATCCCTCCTCCTCTAGAACACAAGTTTCTGAGAACAAGGACTTTGTTTTGTTCACTGATGTACCCTCCGTACCTCAGAGTGAAAATAGATATTCTCTAAATGTGTGATGTAAGAATGAATGACTCTACTCAATGTTTCATGGAAATTTCCTCCCTTTGTATTTATGAAGAAAGCAGCCTATACCTTGCTGATAGAGACATAAATCAACCACCAAAAAATACATGATCTTGTGATACTCATCCAAGAAATATCAGAATTTGTAACAGGAATGCAAGTTATTAAAAATAAAATTACTATAGATCTATTCATCAGATAAGTTTTTTTAATCTACTCATGCTACAAGTGTAGTTCAGATATTTGTCTCTGCAATTACCCATGCAGCTCTCATCTTACATGACTTTCTGAAGTTATAACTCTCAAATTTTTGTTGCAACTAAGTTTTTCAATAGTCAAGGAAGACCATGGCCAACAGATCTTACTTTACGATCCAACAGTCTAGCAAGCTTTATAAGAACTAAACTTCATGGGTTAAAATCCCAGCTTTACCACTTAATAGCTGAGTGATTTTGGACAAGTTACCTCTCTGTGACTCAACATCCCCACTGGTAAACTGCAATACTTGTACCTAATAATATTGTTATGGGGATTTAATGAGCTAATATATACAAAGATTTATATTAGTATATAGTACATAACAGGTAAGAATGCAGCAAATTATAGCTAAATTAATATTTCAATTATCGTTCATAACAACCATACTGGAAGAAGTATAATTAATCTTAAAATGAGGCACAGAGCAATTTAAGTGACCTACCCAAGACTTCCTTCTATCTCTAATATTCCATAATTCTAAATTTACCCTGAAATGAAAATGTTTTTAAATGTTTCATCTTAGTAACAAAGTTTCACATTTTTATTGTGTATAATCAGATAACCATGAAGACTCACTACATTTTCCTTTTTAGTCCAATTTTGGCAGTGAGTGAACAGCTAAGTGCTTTAAAATAACTTTTTTTTTTAAATAGGGACACACAGTTGAGAAACAGAGATCTACTTAGCATCAATAATTAGAAAACTTAGTTTTTATATGAAATCCTAACTCATTTAACCGGCCTAATTTTTCAATTAGCAGGGCATAATAAAAATGATTTGGTAGACGGTAAAACCTATGCATATAAACATATGTTTATGCATATACAGAAGAGCAAACATATGCATATACAGAAGAGCAAAAAGTAACCCACAAAATTAAAACAACTTCAAAAAACTAAAGAATACTTCTCCTACAAAAAAATACCCAATAAGGGCCTCCCTGGTGGTGCAGGCACTTGAGTCCAGCACTGTGAAGCTGTCTGCAGCCTCTGCAGCATGGGTTAGATCCCACGGGCCAGGGAGATACCCACATGGCACGGCAGACCTCTGCTGTCTCGCCCGCTGCTCCCCTCAGCAGTGTATTTTGGTCAGTCTGCCCGTTCTGTTCTCCACTCTGTCTCTGGTAATTCCTCCCATGCTCCCGCACATCTGGCCTGTACCCCAGCTCTTGTATGCATGAGTAAATCTTAAAAAAAAAAAATACTCAATGGGCCTCCCCTGGTGGTGCAGCGGTTGAGCGCTGGGCTGCAAAGCTGCCCGCAGCCTCTGCAGCGCTGGTTCAATACCCAGCTGCCAGCGAGGGTCCCATGTGGCACGACAGACCTCTCCTGCCGCGCCCGCTGCTCCCCTCAGCAGTGTATTTCCTCAGTCTGCCTGTTCTGTTCTCCTCTCTGACTCTGGTGAATCCTCTCACCCTCCCATGCTTCTGACTGTACCCAGTGCTTGTATAAATAAATAAATAAATCTAAAAAAAAAAAATAAGCAAAAACCAATACAGTAATATAAAAATGGTTCCATCCATTTTAAAGTTAATTAAAGAAAAAAGACTAATTAGAAGTTTTCAGAGACTTTTTACCAGAGTCTTAGAAACTTGGATTTTTTTTTTTTTTTAAGATTTATTTATCTATTTATACAAGCACTGGGTACAGTCAGAAGCGCGGGAGGGTGAGAGAATTCACCAGAGCCAAAGCGGGGAACAGAATAGGCAGACCAACAAAATACACTGCTGAGGGGAGCAGCGGGCACGGCAGGAGAGGTCTGCGCACCATGTGGGATCCTCGCCAGCGGGCCGGGTATCTCTGCAGGCAGTCTCACACCCCAGCGCTCAACCGCTGCGCCACCAGGAGAGGCCCAAAACTCACTTTTTAAGCCTTCTAAGGTATACAATTTGGCAGTGGATGGTTTGGGCCTGTTTCTGAACAGGATCACACTGACTAACATATCAAGAAAAGACTGAAAGGAGACAAGAAAAGCATAGAGAACAGTTAGCAGATTTCATAGTAATTAAAGTGAGATGGATATTAGTATGTATCAATCAGGGTATCATTAGTGGAACTAGTAAATAGTCAAAATCTACATAGTATTCTTTGAAAGAGGAAGTGATAGGATTTGCTTTTGGAAGTCAGCTATGCTAACCACTATACCACCAACGCTCCAGGATTTGCTTGTAGGCTGCATGCAGGGTGTGAGAAAGAGAGAGAAATGAAGGATAACTCAAAAAGTTCTTGGTCTGAGCAACAGACCTCCTACATACTGAGATGGGAAAGACTATAGGAGAAAAGGCATGAGAGGAATCAAAGGTTTGGTTTTGGACATGTTAAGTTTGAGATGCCCACTAGACATCTATTTTTTGTTTTTTAGGATTTATTTATTTATACATAGAAAAACACCCCTGAACAGGCAGATTGACTGAAACACACTGCTATGGGGAGCAGCGGGCGAGACAAGAGAGTCTGTGGCGGCTTACATGGGTTGGCTCCCTGGCCAGGAAAGGAACTCTGGCCAAGAATGGAATGCTGGGAGGGAATGGAACTCTGGGTGTGGCAGTGATAGCACTGTGGCTTAACCCCTTACACCACCAGGTAGGCCCCCACTAGACATCTAACAGATAATGTCAAACAGGCAGTTATGACACAGCAGTCTGAAATTCCAGGGAAAGATCTGGATCAAAGATATAAATATGGGGTCATCACCACACTAGAGGTTATTTCAAGCAACTAGTAAGTGCATTCACAAAACTACTTCTTCCAAAGGTCTGTTGCCATTTAACATGTGATTGGTGCTCCATAATAAATGATTTTCTTCCTCTAACTTAAATCCTTCACTAGATGAAATAGATTTGTTTAGAAGGAAATATAGCCTATAAACTCAGGAGTTAGAAACAAAACAGCAACAAACTATTATTCTGGTCCTCTCTAATTTGGACCTGGAGTTCCTTTTGTCACTCTGAGATATACCATCTATGGAGGTCAAAATGAACTGCCCAAAGTACAGACCTTATAACTCCTTCTATCTGTTCTAATAAAGAACAGAATACTCACTGAAGGTATTCTTAATGTCTTCAATGGAGAAACAAACTTGTTACCTGATAATGAGGAAAATAAAAGACATTTACCTATAGTAAAGTTAAGATGTTAGTAATCTGACATCACTGGGAAATGACAGCTTCCACTGAGGAAAATTTCTAGATAAGTTTATCTATGTGCCAAATATCTTTCCACTTGAGTCATTATTGATTTTTTTTCTCCTCTACTTTAACAGCCTCTTAGCCAGGCTCATCCTGAACAACATCTTTTTCCTAAAAGGTCATAGCGATCTGATAACCTCTAGGCCATTACGTTATTGCACTGTCCATACATAAAATAGCTCCACGTAGTAGCGTAGTTACTCTGTCAACATCTCTTTTCTCCACTGTTACTTTGTTTTACCTACAAATAATTGCACAGCAATAGCATTTTACTTTCTGGTCCTTACTTGTAGTTGCCAGGATTCTGGCCTTCACAAAACAAAATGAATTCACATGTTGCCTAGAATTTACAAACTCACTCCATGGGAAACCTGAACATCCCCACACTTAAGAGAAAAAAACCTCCTTGGTTACATAGGGCAATGCTCTTACTCTTAAGAGATACATAGTGAAATATTTAGGGATACAACTTACTCTCAAATGTTTAAGGAAAAAAAGTATACATACCAGATAAAGCAAATATGGCAAAAGACAATCATTAATAAATGTAGGTGAACAGTATACAAGTGTTAGTTGCACTATATACATACTTTCAACCTTTTAGAAGCAAAAACTTTTAAGGTAAAACATTAGGAAAAAATAAATACAGTGTGTCAAGCAAATGCCTATGTAAAATGCCTATGTAAAATGCCTATGTAAAATTCGTAGAGGAATAAGTGGACTGGACCTATAAGATGAAGAAAACAGACAACTAATTTTCAATATTAAAAAAACTGGGGGGAAATAAATACAAAAATGTCATCCATGTGCAATCAATTCTAAGAGATAGAAAGGACCAATTTGGTTTCTTTGACCGACCCTGGAGAATTTAGGAGATCTCTCCTTTTTATAATTTAATTTTTATTTCCTGCAACTTCTTTCAAAGTCATTGGGATACTGGTATTTACTAAAGATAATCTGCCCTAAAAAAAAAAAAAAAAAAAACATTTTTTTCCTGATTACAAAAGTGATTATTGTTGAAACACAACCATCTATATCTCACCACTCAGATTCCACGTATCCTCAAATGCTTTAAAAAATTAATATACATATAAATTTATCTATGACAAAACTGTACTGGTACTGTGCACAAACGTTCTACAAGGTGCTTCCCCCACCCTTAATTATAAACATTTTCTAAAGTTTAAAAAAAGCACCTTCTGAAAAAACTTGACTGACCAAAACTCAAATGGTTCAAATACTATAAATACAAAAAACTTAAATAATACTCTGGTGGTAAAATGACCTGATTTATATACAAAGGCAAATTTAACAACCAACCCCACCATACATTTTAAAGTATGGGGTATGTTTCTTGTACTAGACAATATAGTGTTTAAGAGCATGAACTCTAGAGCCAGACTGACTATATTCAAACCCTGGCCTCCCCAGCTAATAGACTTTTCTGAAATTGGATATTACTCTCCCTGATCCTGTTCCCCCATCCACAATGGCTTAAAAACAGTGCTAGTATATAATAAGTATCCAATAAATGCTAGCCATTATGATTATTTTCCATATTCCATGGATAAGGTAGCATTTTTTTTAATATTTATTTATTTATGCATACAAGAGCTGGGGTGCAGGCCAGAGGTGCAGAGTTGAGAAGATTCACCAGAGAGAGTGGGGAACAGAACAGGCAGATCTACTGGAAAGCACTGCTGAGGAGAGCAGTGGGAGACAGGAGAGGTCTGCTGCACCATGTGGGTCACTTCCCTGCCAGGGATCTTGACTACCCATAGCTTCATAGTGCTGAGACTTAACTCCTTGCGCCACCAGGGAAACCCAACAATTATTTTCTTATATCCAGCGAATGTTTGGTGGCTCTGTGCTGCTGAATGACAGGAATCTTATAATATTTTTCCTCTTGTTCCTGCGCATTTGCTATGGACTGAATTTTTGTGGGGTTCCCCTGCCCCATGCAAATGATGACATCCTAACCCTCAATGTGATGGTATGTGGAAATGGGGTCTCTGGGAGGTAAGTAGAATTGGATGGGGTCATGCGGGTGGGGTCCTCACAATGGGATTAGTGACTTTAGGAAGAGGAGGTGGATGGAGAGGGAAAAAGGGAGAGAGACATTTTCTAGCGCAGCCTCTGCAGCATGAGTTCGATCCCTGGCCAGCCAGGGAGCAACCCACATGGCACAGCAGACCTCTCCTGTCTTGCCCGCTGCTCCCCTCAGCAGTGTATTTCAGTCAGTCTGCCTGTTCTGTTCCCCACTCTGTCTCTGGTGGATCCTCTTACCCCCCCCCACCCTGCATCTCTGACCTGTACCCCAGCTCTTGTATGCATAAATAAATAAATCTTAAAAAAAAAAAAAGGGGGGGGAAACATAAGTAATTTCATTTCTATGCTGACTGGAAATGTCTTAATACCAGTTCAAAAAGTACAGACACAAGTAGAGACAGTAACACATATAGGGGACTGTGGCTTTCAACCTAAGTAATACTCACACACACATACAAAATGGCTCCAGCTATGCCCCTGCATTTCATCCTAAACCCACTCTTGTTACCTGAACCTTCTTCCACATCACCCCAAACCATCTGCCTCTGCCTCCTTCCAGGAAATTTGAAGGTGCAAATAAAACATCTCTGCTAAGCATGTTAATGATGTTAATAATGGGGAGTGGGGGGTCTATTTAAAAGACTTGAAGCTTTTTGAGACTTAATGAGTTAAAATTTTGAAGAATGTTGAAGTTGAGCTGAACTAATCCTGAAGTTAGATTGACAGAGTAAGAGACAGATTCCTTCAAAATACCTTTTCCCACAGAAACTAAAATCCTACTAATCCATGGCTCTTCTGGGTTAATAAGCAACTGGTATGGTTTGGTTTTTAAATAATCCTCATGGACTACCAGTCATTCATTCATTCATTTCACTACTAAAAATTAACAAAATCTGACTTTCGTCCCGATCACAGCCGAAAGATCAAGAAAAGAATGGAATATCCAGGACATACATGGAAACAGTTTTTCAAAACTGCAGTGCACAGAGCCATGGGGGAGGAAGACTTGACTAGGATAGGAATTTCGGAACTTTAGGTGGAACACAAAGAATGAACTTGGGTAATTAAGACAGTAAGATGCCAGAAACAATCACTAAAAAAATGTGAGAAGACTCAAAATTACTCTAGAGCAGTTTCTCAATCTAAGTACTACTGACATTTCAGCCAGATAGTGCTTTGTGGAGGGGGGTTTGTCCAGTGCAATGAAGGCCTTTTTACTACCCACTAGATGCCAGTAGCATTCCTCCAGTTGCTTCTACACTAATTATAAAATATATCTAGATTACTTACAAACAGTTCTGTGTCTGCTTTACCTATACATTTTAATTATGTGTCAATTTTTTAAAGGGCACAAAGCTACATAAATAATATGATGAAAATTTATAATACAGACATTTCTAAAGACTTAATAGTATATAAAAGTGAAAAACTGTTGGAGAATAAGTTATGAATTTCCTTAAATTCTATTTTCTAATATTTAATAATGATATTCTAGTGGTTCGGCTAGTAAAAATATATTTTATCCATCTATATTTTGTGACTAATAGATTCCAAATGCAAGTAGGCCTGGAAACAACATCTAATAAGATCTGCATAGCAGTTTACAGTCTCTTTGGCATTTTTACAGACTCTCCCATTCATTTCTTAGGAAATGAGATAACAAATTAATATCCCCCTCAACTCATAAGTATAGGTTCTATCCATATTCTTTTCAAAGCTAAATCCAAAGTCCAAATATATGTATGAATGTCTCCCTTGCCGTCATGCTAAAGATGGATAAAGGGAAGTCTGCTCCCCAAATCATATAAGCTCAATTGCTTTAAATGCAAAGATGATTCTTTTCTCCAATTTGTTTCTGAAATACAAAGTTTACAATTCATTCATAATGAAGAGTATCAAGCATACTCTTAAACAGAAGAGCTAAGCCTGATTTCAACTTAGAGTAAAAATACACTTGTAAAGTAAAAATATACTTGTTAGTATATCTCTAAATTTAACTTCTCCCCCTCTACTTCAAATTCATCAAACTTCCATCTCCCAATTACCTAGAGCAATGCTTCCCAAATGACTAGTCATATATTACTGAAGGTCTTTGCAAAATGTTAACCAATCCCAAATGAAAGAACTAGCAAGTAGGATAAAATTCCAAACTGAGACACACACCTCTCTAGATTAAAAATCTTAAGACATTTTCAATTTCAAAATCTGAGGTTCTCAAAGTTTTATAAAACCACACATTTTCCACTGCAATAGCTTCTAAGATCTAAATGCAAGAGTGGACACTCAATAAACTTTGCTAGCTGCCCATTAAACATCTGCCAAATTTTACCAGTTTTTCCCACGTCATTTCTCATCCTATTCTTATTTATTTCTACAACCACTACCCTAATCCAGGACTCAGTCACCCAATTCATCAAGCATAGAATTTATTACTAATGTATCACATCCCAGCTCTTTAACATGGACATCAACCTATAATCCACAACACTCTTCCTCACAGTCAGCACAACCTAGAATATGAATTGTGAGAGTCCTGGTTATCATGGCCCAGTTCACATTCCTTCTTATTTAGTGAATCCTCATTTCAACTGCAACCGAAATGCATAATTGGAAATATATTTTTAAATCTTGGCATTTCTATCTACAGAGACAAGCTCAGTATTTTTCATTTCTCTCCTCACTCAAGATTATGGCCTCATCATTCCAACCAGCCACAGATTCACAACCAACTCTGGTGACTAAACAGCATGTCTTCACAGTACAATTGTTTAGCTGAAATTGTAGTAACCTCTGCATTTATCCAGTATCCATTGTAGTAACCTCTGCATTCATCCAGTATCCAGTATCAACACTACCACATTCCCTGAGAACTGTTCTCAGTACTGCAATTTTCCTGCAATCTACCTAGGATAGGACTGTCCCATCCTAGGAAAAACCTTCACACTATGTTACTGCCCTCACAGGAATCTAATCTAACTGGTAGGATCATGAGTTTTCCCATGTACTCTTCCTATGCCTAGGTGAAAAAAATGATAGCTAAAAGTTAGAATTAACACTACTGGATTCTTATTCAGAACATGCAGACTTTTCAGAATTGCTTGGAAGAATCATTAACAATCATAAACTAATCAATTCCCCCCTGGGGGATAAAAAAACATAACCTGAGACTCTTGACCCAAACTTATCACATAAAGTTGCCATATGAAAACAGACCAGATGCAAATAATTTCCTATTATTTGGAGTGACTTGGGACTCAAATATGAAATTCTGATGTTTCTCTATCCACAGTCTTCCACATCTCTGATTTTGTCTTCCCCACTGTTTCATAAGTCTCTCATTGAAACCATGTTAGCAGCTTGACCAATGACTGCCCTTGCCCTGCCCCCAAATCTCTGCACACACACAAACCTAATTTTTAGTGCCACACAGACTATATTTTAAGATATGCCATTCCAAGGCCTCCCTGGTAGCGTAGGGGTTAAAGACACAGCACTATCAAACTATCACCAGCCACTGCAACATGAGTTCAATCCCCAGCCAGAGAGCTGACCCACATGGCACAGCAGACCTCTCCAGTCTCGCCCACTGCTCCCCTCAGCAGTGTATTTCAGTAGATCCACCTGTTCTGCTCCCCACTCTATCGCTGGTGAATCCTCTCACACCCCACCCCGCACCAATCTCCCCCACCTCTGGCCTTCACTCCAGCTCTTGTATGCATAAATAAATAAAATATTTTAAAATTAATAAAATAGGGCCTCCCTGGTGGCGCAAGGGGTTAAGACACAACCTATGAAGCTGTCCACAGCCTCTGCAGCACTAGTTCGATCACTCCCCCAACTGGCCAGGGAGCAACCCACATGGCGCAGCAGATCTCTCCTGACTCACCTGCTGCTCTCCTCAGCAATGTATTTCAGTCAATCCACCTGTTCTGCTCCCCACCCTGTCTCTGGTGAATCCTTTCACCCCCTACACCTCTGGCCTGTACCCCAGTTCTTGCATGCATAAATAAATAAAATCTTTAAAAAACAATAAAATAAAAAGTGAAACTCCTAACAAAATTATCAGCTATACAACAGACATCATAAAAGTGGCCCTACCCTTCCTCAGTCAACCATACAACTTCAAAGTCTAAAATAATAAGATAATAACACCACTAAAGAACTTAAACAAGTTATAAACATTAAAGAACATCATATAACAGAGTTATCTGTCATGCCTATTGCCTTCAATCCTGCTACTCAGAGCGGCCTCATATATACACACAAAAGATACTGTTAATGTAGGGGATGGCCTAAAATGGGTCTTCTGAAGATGAAAGAGCTAAGTGGATTCTAAATCTCAAGTTAAAAAGATGAAATTCAGAGCTTATTAAGACAAAAAGTCTGTCTTTTATTAACTTCATAGACCCTTATTTGCCAGTAGCAGTGAAAGAAACAGTTTAAGATTTAATATTTTATCACTTTGAGCCAAAGTTCCAGAAAAAAAGTATTTCTATAGAATGCAAGGTTCTAAACAAAGCATTTACACTAGACTTTTTAATATAAAAAACATGGCACACTCAAAAGTTCCTTTAGCCTGGTTTCACCAAACCAAGATATTATGGGACTGAATTGACTGCCATAGCTAAAATATCTTTTGGACTTTCAAACACATGAACTAATTTAAAGAGAACAGAAGATATTAACTCTCCAACATACTTGTATTAAAAAATAGTACTGACATACATAATTCTCTGGGCTACATTTAATCAAAACAGTTCATCGATTTCTAATATAGTTATAAATTATGAAGAAAAGCATTTTAATGTATGTATGTCAGTACATATTTACATACGCACTTGCTGAACTCTAAAAAAGCTATGGTATCTTCCTACAAATACAATATAAGGTAGAAATGGACAGCATAAGCAATGTTTAAGTTTTTTTTATTCTAAGCACTTCACACCTTTCAGATGAAGAGCAAGAAAAACTAATAGAAAACAGTGATTGACAAATTGCAAAGGGGGGGAAGCAAAAGTACTTAAAAATGATTTCTGCATCTAAGTTAAACCCATATTTTCACTGTCTTCTATGTCATGCGCTAAAACAAATATTCAGTGTGAATGTATTCTATTCCACAAATCATCACACAAACTTCTTACAAACTTGACCATAAACAGATCAAAAAAAGTAGAAGAAAATAGTATACATTACAATAAAGTTACTTATATCTCCATGTACCCAAAAATTACAATATTGGTGTTAATTTTAAATGGAAGCTTTTTGTGTCTTTTAAGTTCTGTGTAAAACCAACATCAAAAAGACTTTTAGGTAATGTTTAATGCAAAGTGATACTTTTTTTTTTTTTTAAAGATCTATTTATTTATTTATTTATGCATGCATGCATGCATGCATGCAAGCACTAGGTACAGTCAGAAGCACGGGAGGGTGAGAGAATTCACCAGAGCCAGAGCAGGGAACAGAACAGGCAGACTGACGAAATACACTGCTGAGGGGAGCAGAGGGCGCGGCCTTTCGCGCCATGTGGGACCCTCACCAGAGGCCGGGGATCGAACTGGCGCTGCGGAGACTGCAGGCAGCTTCGAAGCCCAGCGCTCAACTGCTGCGCAACCAGGGGAGGCCCGGCAAAGTGATAATAACAACAAAAGATAATAACAAAAGTAATATAAAAAATTACTTTTAGTAATAAAAGAGAAAAAAAATAATGCAAAGTGATACTTTGTAAGTGACTCCAGAGTTCTCTGAATTTAGAAATTTTCTATAACCTGTCTTACTCCACAGAAGATAGTTAACTGTTGGTTCACTTTTTCTTCTACCATCAGATTATACCAGTTTTTATTCTTACTCCTTCATTCTTTAAAAACAAAGAATATTTTATACACTACTCATCAGTAGTTTAAAGTTCCTTATGCGTCTCTGCCTTCCCTTTTACCACATTAGAGCAATCAGTCTCTAACTCCTGACTGTAATCACAAAAAGTGAAAGAAAGTGATTTGTCAAAAGTCATATTTGGGAAGTTAATACAAATGTGTTAAAAAGTTACAAATGTATACTGAATGCAAGACAAAAATATGCTTGGCTCGGCAGTCCTAAGTCAAAGCGAGCAGAAAAAAACCACTAATCGGGTATTTTCCAACTTAATCAAGTGAAACTACACTCATTCAAAGCATTCCGTCAAAATTTCAACCCGATGCTTTTTTTTTTTTTTTTTTTAACCCCAGTGCTATCAAAAACACTGCAGCTTTTCAGTATACTTTGGGGCAAGTCAAAACTTTAAAATCGAGACTTTATAACAAAATAATGCAGCCAGTCCTAGCACATAGTGAAAATAAAAATCGTCTTCCAATTCGCGTTTCGAAAAACCAAGAATTCGGTTTTGAATAACCAAGAATTCATATAAGCTTCCAGTAAATTTAACTTCGATGGGGGCGGCTGGGGGGAGTCCCATACTTTGTGGCTAGAGCATAAAAGTCCACCAAGCAACTCTTCCATCGGGGTCACCTCGGGACCTTCCCTCCAAGAGACCCAGTCCCCCATAAACCAAAGAACACCCCGAAAGCCCTTTGCCCTGGGCACCAGAAAGCGTCCCCGGAATATAAACACACCCTCCTGAAAAGCCTCGGGAGGTGGACAAAGCCGCGGGGCTGCGAGCCCCCGGGACGCCGCGAGCCCCCGCCACGCTGCTCCTCCGCTGACCGCGGCGGGCCGGGACCGCGCGAGTCCAGAGCACCCCGGCAGCCCCCCGCAGGCACCCCAACTTCCCACGAGCCTGCGCGGCGGCTCACCTCCGCGCGCACCCCCGTTCCGCCGCCGGGCCGGGCAGCAGGCTGAGGGCGTGTGGAGACGAGCACAGCCCGGCCCTGCCCGGCGAGGATGCGGCCGCCGGCCTGGGCGCCCCGGCTGCCGCCCGGCGCCCCCGACTTCGCCTCTCAGGGGGGCGACCGCCTCCTCCCCAGCCGCCGGGGAGCCGCGGGGGGGGCAAGGCCAAGCCGGGGGCCCCGAGCCGCCTCGGCCCGCCTCGGACAATGGCAGCCAGCGCTGTAGCGCCGCCGGCCGGCTGAGGAGCCGCCGCGCCCGCCGCGCGCAGGAACTGGGCTCCCTCGGCCCGGGCGCCGCTGCCGCCGCGCGGTCCGCCGGGATCACGGCGCCTCCGGCGCTCGGGGTCGTGCCTCACCTCCCAGCCCCGCCGCCCAGGAGAGGAGCAGAATTAACACTCGCGGCAGCACCATCTTCCGCCGACGCCGCCCGCTCGGGGTTAACAGCAGCACATCGAGCCGAAGGGGCGCAAGGTCCGGACTCTTCGCGGGGAGCCGGACCTCCCCCGGCAGGAGAAACGGCGAAGCGCCTCCCTCTCGCTTCACTTCGAGGGCCGGTAAGGTTCCCTGCTCCTTCAAAACAGGACCTGCCCCCCCTCGCTCGTGCGGCTCAGCTTCCCAGGCTTAGCGCTTCCCCCGCCCCAACGAGCCGCGCTGCCTCCGCCTCCTTCCTCATCACGTGACCCGGGCGGCCCAACAGGAAGCCGAGCCACACCCCTTCCCCCGGTCCCGCCCCCTCCCCCAGGAGCTCAGGGGCGCGCGCATGCGCGCAGGCAGTCTTCCCCGGCCGCTTCCTGTAGGCCGGGGAGGCGGGGTTTCCTCTCGCTCCTCCCCAACTTAAGAACTGATTCTTGGGCTGGAGTGGGATTGTGAGGGCTGTTGAGGGACCGCTTTCCACTTCTTTTTTTTTTTAATTTATTTATTCATACAAGCACTGTGTACAGTCTTGAAGCGCGGGAGGGTGAGCCAGAGCGGGGAGCAGAGCAGGCAGACTGACGAAGTACACTGCTGAGGGGAGCAGCGGGCGGCAGGAGAGGTCTGCGCGCCATGTGGGACCTTCGCCGGGGGCTGGGGATCGAACCGGCGGTGCAGAGGCTGCGGGCAGGTTCGCAGCCCAGCGCTCAACCGCTGCGCCAACGGGGAGGCCCCTCACTGCGGTTATTTAAGCACGTGTTTCATGGAGTTAAGACTTAAACCAAAGACCTGAAATCCTAAAACTAGAAGAAAACTGAGCAGAAAGCGCCTTGACCTTCATCTTGATTATTTTTTTGCATGTGACACCAAAAGCAAAAGTAAGTGGGGTGCACATCAAACTAAAGAGCTTCTGCACAGAAAAAAAGAAGTAAGCAACAAAATGAAATGGCAAACATCTGGAATGAGTGAAAATATTTGCAGGGCAGGGGTTAATACCCACAATAGCAAAATAGCCAACTATTTGAAAAATGGACAGAAGAACTAAAGAGACGGTTTTTTCCATAGAAAACATCAAATGGACAACAGGTATATGCAAAGATGCTCAGCATCGCCAATCATCAGGGAAATATAAATCAAAATCACAACGAGTATCACTTCACCTGTTGTCATCACAAAGAAAAGACATAATATTAGCAAGTATGTGGCGAAAACAGAACCATTGTGCACTCTTGGTAGGAATGTAAACTGGTACAGATACTATGGCAAACAGTATGAAGGTTAAAATAGGACTACCAGGGCCTCCCTGGTGGCACAGGGGGTTAAGATGCAACCTATAAAGCTCTCCCCAGCCACTGCAGCACAAGTTCTATCCCCAGCCAGCGAGCTACCCACATGGCGCAGCAGACCTCTCCTGACCGCCTGCTGCTCCCCTCAGCAGTGTATTTCAATCTGCCTGTTCTGTTACCCACTCTGTCTCTGGTGGATCCTCTCACCCCCCCACCATGCCTCTGGCCTGTACCCCAGTTCTTGTATGCATAAATAAATAAATCTTTAAAAAAAAAATAGGACTACCATATGATCCAGCCATTCCACTTCTGAGCATATATCCAAAGAAAATGAAATCAGGATCAGGAAATTATAACTGCACTCTCATGTTCATTGTAGCATTATTCACAACAGCCAGGTCATGGAAACAACCCAGTTGTTAATCTACCGATGGATGGGTAAAGATGTGATACGTATATTTTATGTCTGATAATCACACCACCCTTCTCCCAGTTACCTGGACTGGAGAGTGGCATCATCTCAGACTCTTCTTCCCTTGTCTGCTGATAACCAGTCACATACTGTAGGGTAAGGTAAAAGGTATCAGGCTTTTCTGCCCTTCCGCCATCAGGATAGATGAGGGAGCCCTGTGATCCTGGGTGCATGCCTGATGGCGGCACCTGGAGTGGGCACACCTGCGCTAAGAGACTGATTTATAAGGGTGGTGCAGCAGAGTGCGGTGTGTGGTAGTGCGGTGTTAAGGGTGGAGGAGTGGAGTGTACGGAGGAGTGCGGGGACTACAAACCATGGCGAAGAGCATGTGGCTGCTAGAACCGTTCATAAACCTGCTCGGAATGGGTTGGTTGCTTTACACATACCTATATTGATTCTTGCATAAAAACATCTCTCATGTGCCTCTTACCTTCCCTTTCTCCTATTGTCACTTCAAATTACACAATTACTTTCTCCTGTTTACATTGCTGCAGTACTTCTAACCCATTTCACTCCAGTCTCTTTCACTCCTGGGCATTTCAATCCGAAGCGATTTTCTTTTATTTCATCATTCTCAAGCAACTACTCCACCGGGACCATCAAAGTTCTGTTGGTTTGGGGCCTTCCTGGAGGTGCAGGGGGTTAAACACAGCACTATGAAGCAATCGCAGCCTCTGCAGCACGAGTTTGATCCCCAGCCAGCCAGGGAGCTACCCACATGGCGTGGCAGACTTCTCCTGTCTCACCCGCTGCTCCCCTCAGCAGTGTATTTCACTCGGTCTGCCTGTTCTGTTCCCCAGTCTGTCTCTTGTGAATCCTCTCACTTCCCCCTCCCCATTACCTCTGGCCTGTACCCCAGCTCGAGACAAAAGCCTCCCTGATGGCGCAGGCGGTTGAGGACAGCACTGTGAAGCTGTCTGCAGCCTCTGCAGTGTCGGTTTGATACCCGCCGGCTGCAGAGCATCCCACATGGTGTGGCAGACATTTCCTATCTTGCCTGCTGCTCCCCTCCGCAGTGTATTTCAGTCAGCCTGTTCTGTTCCCCACTCTATATCTCTGATGAATCCTCTCGCCCCCGCCCACACACACACACCTCTGGGCTGTACCCCGGTTCTTGTATGCATAAATAAATAAATCTTCTAAAAAAAAAATCTTAGGCAAGTGTGGCATCCATTGACTATAACGTTTGAAGACCAGTCTTAAACATCTGATTATATTTGGCTTATTATTTGAGTGTTCCTGGACCATGTGTGATCAAATTGATATTCAAACAAAATAATGCATAAAAGACCACAAGCTCAAAATAGAATCAGTTATGTTAAGCCCCACAGCACCAAACTAAGATTTAATTTAATTACAGTTTTGGCTTTCCTAGAAATGGAATTTGAAACCAGTCAATCAGGACATGCATGATCAGCACTTGTTAGGTAATCTGTCTGATAGTTTCTAAAGTAAACTGGGAATAGCCAACCTGCCTTTTTGCCAAGTATCACTTCCTATTTCTGCTTTCTTCTTTTATTTTGTAAAGTTCCTCAAGCCTCTTTCTATCTGCTAGATTGGATACTGTCTAATTTGAATCAGTTTTTGTTCAAATAAATGCAAAAGTTTTAAGTATTGCATTACAAAAGTGCTGCTCACAACTTGGTCATAAGCCAAATTAAACTAACAGGCATGTTTGACTTAACTTGTAATTAAATTTTTTTCTTAATTATATGTGAGTATTCAATAATGAGTATCTTCATGTGAAAACCTAGATTCCAGATTTCCTGTGAAAACTGTAAGATTAAGCAGACCTAAATTCTTGTAAGATATCAGTTGGCTGATATTGAATAAAGGATGCTGTTCTTGGATAGTGCTGGTCGAATCTCACCCCAGACTGTACTGTCAGTATTTGAACTTATCGTTGGTGTTTTGAGGAGATCAATTTCCAAATAACCTTGCTGTGTTTTCCGAGACCCGTGGGGCCCTACTAACCACATCTTAATCCCTCATCTGCAATTAATCATGCAATGCTTTATGGAAACTATTGTTTTATCCTGACACTACAGAGAGCAGAGATAGGGCAATTTTGAGGTGAAAGAGACCCAAAAGACCTTACAGTGTGGCATTATTCCTGATATGATGCCAGGCACCTTGATAAGCAGTTTACATTTGTGATCTCAATTATTCTTTGCACTAATGCAATGAAGTAGGCATATCCCACTTTACAGAAAAGGAAGTGGATGCTGACCAGACCTCTAATCCAAGTTTCCTTGACTCCATATCTGGTAGTCTAGTCTCTTGGATTACTGGCTAAACTCATTCTTTTTTTTTTTTTTTAAAGATTTATTTATTTACGCATACAAGAACTGGGGTACAGGCCAGAGGCGTAGGTGGTAAGAGGATTCACCAGAGACAGAGCGGGGAGTAGAACAGGTGGATCTACCGAAATACACTGCTGAGGGGAACAGCAGGCAAGACAGGAGAGGTCTGCTGCGACATGTGGGCAGCTCTCTGGCCAGACGGGGATCAAACTCGTGCTGCGGAGGCTGAGGACAGCTTCACAGTGCTGTGCTCAACCCTTTGTGCCACCAGGGAGGCCCCATTCTTTTTTTTAAAGATTTATTTATGTATACAAGAACTGGGGCCAGAGGTATGAGGGATGAGAGGATTCACCAGAGCCAGGATGGGGAACAGAACAGGCGGATTGACTGAAATACACTGTTGAGGGGAGCAGCAGGTGAGACAGGAGAGGTCTGCTGTGCCATGTGGGTTATCTCCCTGGCCGGGGATCAAACTTGTGCTCCAGTGGCTGTGAATAGCTTCAGAGTGCTGCAACTTAAAGCCTTGTGCCACAGGGAGGCCCTGAATTCATTTTTTTTTTTAATAGAGGCATGTTTTATTTATTTATTTGTTTGTTTGTTTATACATGCACTGGGTACAGTCAGAAGCACGGGAGGGTGAGAGAATTCACCAGAGCCAGAGCGGGCAGCAGAGCAGGCAGGAGGACCGAAGTACACTGCTGAGGGGAGCAGCGGGCATCAGGAGAGGTCTGAGCACCATGTGGGACCCTCCTCTGGTGGCCGGGGTGCAGCCGGGGATCGAACCGGCGCCGCAGAGGCCGCGGGCAGCTTTGCAACCCAGCGCTCAACCGCTGCGCCACCAGGGAGGCCCCCTGAATTCATTCTTTATCTCTGCTGTGATTCAGAATCTGAATCTTAGCTTTGAAGATCCAGAGACTTGATTTTTGTCAATACAACCTGTGTCAACCAACAAGGACTAATTCACAGGAGTTAAACCCTCTAGGAAATTACATCTTGATCAAAATGTCACCTCATTTTGCAAGTTAGAGATTCATGTTAACAAGTAAATACATTCTCTTTTTTATCTTCAATGCTTGAGAAGTTAAATCATAATAACAAACTGCTTAATAAGGAAAGCATCAGAAAAAGAAAGTGAATGGTTTTAATGGCTAGTTCATCTCACTGTCCAATTTACTATGACACATTAGAATCTATTAGGGGACCAGTCAGTACCAGACCATCCACCTTTTCAGGTGACATCAACCTTACTTGGTGAGAGAAGCACATTGTGATAAACCATTATGTTTTCAGTTCCTCTCTAAACTGCATACATACCACCATTTATTTTCTTTCTTTAGGAATTATTGATTATGTATAACTTTCTTGCATTTATTGCATTTTGATTCAGTTTCTAGGCCTTATGTTTACTTATTTGAAAAAAGTCAGCTTTTTAAAAAAATTTATTTATTTATGCATACACAAACTGGGGTGTAGGCCAGAGATGTGGGGGTGGGGGTGGATACGTGTGAGAAGATTCACCAGAGACAGAGTGGGGAGCAGAACAGGTAGATCTACTGAAATATACTCCTGAGTGGAGCAGTGAGCAATACAGGAGAGGTCTGCTGTGCCGTGTTGTTTAGCTCCCTGGTTTGGGATGGAACTCATGCTGCAGTGCCTGGAGATAGCTTGATAGTGCTGATACTTTAATCTCTGCACCACCAGGGAGGCCCCCAAAAGAATTCTGCTTTCTAAGGAAATTATTGCAAATAACTAATCTGATTTATACTGATTTGGTTATTTAACTCTCATCTTTCTGGAAAACACTTTGTAGTAGCCCTTATGCACTGCCTCACATGTCATATTTTTATTTCATAAATGCTTATTTTATCTTCCCAATAAAATTGTAGCCAATCTAATGGTGTGATAATATATTTGAAAAGCTTTGCTATCCCCATTTCATTCATGAAGCCACTTAGCAAAGTCATTCATGCCAATATTTTCCCTTACCTTTTTATTTATTTATTTATTTATTTATTTATTTATTTATTTAGATTTTTGAAGATTTATCTATCTATGCATACAAGAACTGGGGTACAGGCCAGAGGTGTGAGATTGAGAGGATCCACCAGAGAGAGAGTGGGAAACAGAACAGGCAGACTGACTGAAATACACTGCTAAGGGGAGCAGCAGGCGAGAGAGGAGAGGTCTCCTGTGCCATGTGGGTCAGCTCCCCGGCCGGAGATCAAAATCTTGCTGCAGTGGCCGTGGACAGCTTCACAGTGCTGTGCCACCAGAGAGGCCCCTATTTATTTATTTTTAAAGATGTATTTATTTTTATGCATACAAGGAATGGGGTACAAGCCAGAAGTATGGGCGTGGGGGTAAGAGGATTCACCAGAGGCAGAGTGGGGAGCAGAACAGACGGATTGAGTGAAATACACTGCTGAGTGGAGCAGCAGGTGAGACAGGAGAGGTCTGCTATGCCAAGTGGGTTAGCTCCCTGGCTAGGGATAGAACTCTGGCCATAGAGATGATAGCACTGAGACTTAACCCCTAGGTCACCAGGGAGACCCTGTCCTTTTTTTTTCTTTTCTTTTCTTTTCTTTTCCAAAAGGTGAAAACCAAAATTAAGAGAAGTGAATTGACTTACCCAAGCTTGTAAAATAAGTCAATAACAGAACCAGTTTCTGGTCCCAGGTCTGTGGTCTCCATTCATCACATTTTCTGCTATACTAGGCTGCTTCCACGTGATCTTGTTCAATATTCTTTCCTGTGCTTCAAGCACCACGTTGTACATATTTAATAAATAATTACAGAGATTCGTTATTATAATTATGAGTCAACTGAGTCATAATTCCTAATATATACATGTCAACAATTAGCAACTATCCTTCTCAACAATATAAGTAGTTATTTTCTGATATTGTTCTAGTGGAGTGTTTCTCAATGTATAACCATTGGAGTACCTGCATCAAAGTTACTAAGGATGTTTGTCAAAACTGCAGATTCCTGGGATTTTCTCCAATTCTGGTGAACCAGAATTCCTGGGGATGGAGCCCAGAAACATGCATTTTTAACAGGCTTCCCAAAGAGTTAACATGCCAGAGTTTGACAATATCTGTCCTAAATAAGCATAATGAGGGGTAGAGTGAAAATAAAAGACCTAAGTTCTCTTAGAAAGTCAATGTCAATTTATGAAAATACTGGAAAAGAGGATATATTTCCTTGATTCTAAGATACCTTCAGCTATATGATACACCATTGGTTGAATACTAGCTTTTAAAAAAATGAGTTATTTATTTATGCATACAAGAACTGGGGTGCAGGCCAGAGGTGCAGGGTAGGCAGGTTAGAGGATTCACGAGAGACAGAGGAGAACAGAACAGGCAGATTAACTGAAATACACTGCTGAGGGAAGCAGTGGGTGAGACAGGAGAGGTCTGCTATGCCATGTGGGCTGCTGCCTGGCCAGGGATCTAACTGGTGCTGCAGTGGCTGTGGATAGCTTCCTAATGCTGAGACTTAACCCCTTGTGCCACCAGGGAGGCCCTTGTTTACTACCAGCTTTTGAACAAAAGAGCAGTAAGTGCTCAAAAAATGTTTAAATCTGAATCTAGGAAAAATTAAATATTAAAAAAGTGAACTATGGACCTAAGAAAATCCAGTAATTATTTTTCAAATGATATAGTGAAAACAGAGGTATTCAGAGGTGTTGGGCCTAATCTGAGCAGATTTTTAAAAAAGATTTATTTATTTATGCATACAAGAACTGCATTACAGGCCAGAGGTGTGCGGTAGGTGGGTGAGAAGATTCGCCAGAGACAGAGTGGGAAGCAGAAACGGTGGATTGACTGAAATACACTGCTGAGGGGAGCAGCGGGCGAGACAGGAAAGGACTGCTGTGCCATGTGGGTCACCTCCCTGGCCAGGATAGAACTCCTGGTGCAGTGGTGCAGTGGCTGTGGATTGCTTCATAGTGCTGATGCCTAACCCCTTGCACCACCAGGAAGACCTAAAATCTGAGTAAATTTTGAAAGCCAAATGGAATTAAAAGAAAGGACATTTCAAATTAGGGAAACAAAATAAGCCAGTAATTTGGACAGGTATAATTAGTTCAAGTGAGCAAACTAAATCATTTTTGTTTGTTTGTTTGTTAAAGAGTTATTTATTTATGCATACAAGAGCTGAGGCATAGGCCAGAGGTATGGGAGGGTGCTAGGATTCACCAGAGACAGAGTGGGGAGCAGAAAAGGCAGATGCAGGCCTCCCCGGTGGCTCAGCGGTTGAGCACTGGGTTGCGAAGCTGCCCGCAGCCTCTGCAGCACCGGTTCCATCCCCGGCTGCTCCCCGGCCACCAGAGGAAGGTCCCACATGACGCGCAGACCTCTCCTGCCGCCCGCTGCTCCCCTCAGCAGTGTACTTCGGTCCTTCTGCCTGCTCTGCTCCCCGCTCTGGTTCTGGTGAATTCTCTCACCCTCCCACGCTTCTGACTGTACCCAGTGCATGTATAAACAAAAACAAATAAATTAATTAAAAAAATGCCTCTATTTAAAAAAAAAAAGAAAAGAAAAGACAGATGCATGCAAACTAAATCTTTTGGAAAGAGGGGTTATTTTAGTAGTTGTCAAGGCTAGCTAAATAGAATAAAGACAGATTAAGAAAAGCTTTGAATACCAGTCCAGTTCATGATATTTAGTGTCTTTAAGGTTTTCAGCAGTAGTTGAAAAGAATGAAAGCACTGTTTATTAGGGAATATACACAATGTACTACCTGAAGGAAAAGAAACTATAGAGAATTCAGTTAGCAGGTTTACTCTAACACACTCACTGACCTAATGCAGCATCAGAGAGACTGGAAAGCAAGCTGTAAATAAAATGTTGAAGAGTCAAATCCTGATTTGACTTGAACTTCTGCAAATTAATCAAGGAATACAACTATAATTACATAAATTGTTTCAGTTACAAGGATATTGGTTGCAGTGAAGTTCATAATAGTTAAACAATGGAAACAACATAAATATCTAAGAAGCGGGGATTGGTTCAGCCATAGAATGGAATGTAGATAATTCTCTAGAAATGTTACAGGTTAATGAATATTAATGCATAAAAATATTCATTATATAACAGAAAAAATTGTTTTCATAATGGTTCAGTGTTTTGTTTACAAAATATGTATGTATTCAGGGGCCTCCCTGTTGGCACTGGGGTTAAAAACAGCACTATCGTCAGCCACTACAGCACCAGTTAGATCCCTGGCCAGCGAGCTAACCCACATGGCACAGCAGACTTCTCCTGTCTCACCTACTGCTCCCCTCAGCAGTGTATTTCAGTAGATCTGCCTGTTCTGCTCCCCAACTCTGTCTCTGGTGAATCCTCTCATCTTTCCCATATCTCTGGCATACACCCAGTTCTTGTATGCATAAATAAATAAATAAACCTCTAAAAAAATATGTATGTATTCAGATGTGTTCAGACAGTTTAGGATGGATATGCATACAGGGAAGTATTAGTGCTATCACTAATCCTTCATATTAAATAGCATGATGAAAGGTGTTTTCATTTTCTTTTTTGCTAATCTATATTTTATAATGTTCCTAAAATAAACTTCCCCTAGTACCAGAGTAATAATACTCAAATTTTATCATGTATACAATCACCTAGAGCTCTTGTTAAAACACAGTCCTCTGTGCTGCTGGGTTTTACACTGAGTTCCTGAGTCCGTAGATGGGGTGGGAGTAGAGAAATTTTTACTTTTAACAAGTTGCCAGGTGATGTTGATACTGCTAATCCAAAACCACACTTTGAGAACATTACTAGAGTTGAAAGATATCTGGAGAACTGGCGAGTTGGCAATGCAGAAGCGTACTGGAGAGAAGTTCTAAGGAAAGAAGAAAAGAGGCATGATGTACTTGATCTAATAACAAACCTTAACCATTGTCCTAATGGGGAATAGAAAGTCTTAATTGAAGGTGATGGAAATATCCCTAGAATTCATTCCTTGTCTAGCCTATCTGAATCATACTTAGGTCCCATTTTTAAAAAGGCTTAATAAGTAAAATTTCACTAATACTGTAGTCTATTAATGCAACAATAAAAGGGAAAAGAAGGTCATTTCCCTGAATTTACCATCATCCTTTTTACCACCATCAGAACCAACTAGCATCTGGTAAAGCAGCATGGAGTAGAAGCAGCACCTGGTAGAATATCATGAGATTGGATCTGTTTTTGAACAGGTGTGGTACTCCTCATGGGGGCTCTCAGAAATAATTAAACCGGGAATGCACATTGCAGGAGGCTGGAGTTTCTGCATAAGCAGTTGAGGGCCAGAGCCAGGGCAATTTGAATAACATGGAAACCCTTGATATTAACTCAGAATTTGATCACCCTATCTTGAGTGGAAAGCTAAGAGGAATAAAACAAACTTCTGGTCACAGACAATTCTGATTCATCTGAAAATAAATAACCATCAAATTATGCTTAGTAAAACCATCAATATAAGCAAAATTTTTGAATTATAGCTTTTATAAGGTTATGAAGGATAATCTGAGGAACAGAAAGCCTTAGACTGGGGAGTAATTAGAATAATACTATACTCTAGTAGTAAGATGACAAGGACTCAGCTAAGGAGTGGCTGCAGATGAATAAAGGAATGTATAATATCAGGAAAAGTTGATAGGTGAGATAATTGTCAAAGTTAGGACCAATTTTTCTGTAGTGGTAGTTAAAAAGTTATGCTCCAACTGAGTACAACAGAGAATTTTAAAAGAAGAATAGTTTTGAGAGTGAAATAAATACTTTTTGGATTTATTAAGTCTGAGGTAATAATAAGCCTATGATTTTACTTAGGAAACTATAGCTTAATTCCTCATAATTATCTCACACTACAAGATTTTTTCTTCTTTGAATTTTTATAATAGTTATTGCTTGTACCACTTATTTAGTGTTAGTTATTAACTGACTCATATTCTCAATGATCATTTCCTGTGACTGTCTTATTTACCAAAACAGATTTTGTAATCTGGGTTTTACACTTGTATCTCATATATCTCACTTTCTGGCAACATCAATAAATCCACTTTTTCATAGCATATGGTTCAGATGTCCTTTGAAAAACATAAGATATATATTAAGGGCATCCCTGGTGGTGTAGGGATTAAGTCTCAGCACTATCACGCTGTCATCCCTATGGCCTAACTTCAATGCCTGGCCAGGGAGCTAACCCACATGGCACAGCAGACCTCTCTTGTCTCACCCATTGCTCCAGTGAGCGGTGTATTTCAGTCAATCTGCCTGTTCTGCTCCCTACTCTGTCTCTGGTGAATACTCTTACCCCCTGTATCTTTGGCCTACACCCCAGTTCTTCTATGCATAAATAAATAAATATATTTTTAAAAGATATACATTAAAAGTTATGATCAATAGACTAAGAGATGAAAGGTTGGGATGCCATTCAACAGTAAAAAGGAACTATAAAGAACACTCAGAAATCAAACATATTGTACTCATAAACAATAAAAAAAATTCAAAAGATAAAGTTGAGGAAATCTCTTTGACTAGAGAACAACAACAACAACAACAAAAAAAACCCAAATATAATTAGGGAATGGATAAGAATACAAAAGAAATTTAAAAAGAAAATTTCCCAAAAATAAAGAATGTAAGTTTCTATGTTGAATGTGCCTAGCCCAATGAATTAAGCCAGAACCATCCAAAAGTATGTCCAAAACTAAATGCAAAACACTAAGAAGAAGACCAAGAAGAACCATATACTAAAGGCAGTACCAAACACTAAAGTGTAAAACCAAAAAGAAATTTCAGGGTGAAGAAACAGGTTACACACAAAGGTTCTGTAGTATAATTGTATCACACTACAGTCACCTGTTATCTAGATAACTTAATGAGACTTAAAAATGAAGGGAAAATATTTCCAGTCTTGAATCTTATATTCAGTCAAACTATAAAATGGAAAGGTAGACTAAAGGGCTATCTTTTGGCAGACAGACAAGTTCCACAGAAATGTGCTTCCCACGTACTCTTTCTCAGAAAGCTAGTAAGAATATGTTCCACCAAATCAAAGAAAGAGGAAAACAGGGGATTCAAGAATGAAAGCAATCAACATGGAAAAAGGGAGGAAGGAATTCCTGAGAAAACAGCAAAGAGAAATCCCAGTATGGTAGCTGTGTAAGTGGCCTGTAAAACAAGTTCAGGTTAGAGCAAGAAATTAAGAGAGGTTTGAGAGGTAACTTGATATGGTTGACTGTATTGGTAAGTGTGAGGCTGATTTAGAGGTAGGTGAAGAGTTATGTAAACAAAGTGATGAGGCAATAGTTAATTCCAGAAAGAACAAAAAGTTTAACAAGAAATGTAATCACAGTCACAGGAAAATCCCTGACTTAGTGGTGAATGATATTTATATAACCCTAACACTTTAGAGTACTTTATTTAATCAAAAAATTTGAAATAATTGGGAGGTTGGAGTAAAAGGAGGAAGAAATATTATGAGAGAAAATAACTAAACCCTCATCTTTCATGGGAGCAAATCAATAAATATAATTTTTGAATAATTCATTTTTTTAAAGATTTATTTATTTATGCATACAAGAGCTGGGATACAGGCCAGAAGTGTGGGGGTGAGAGGATTCACCAGAGACAGAGTGGGGAACAGAACAGGCAGACTGACGAAATACACTGCTGAGGGGAGCAGCAGCAGGCGAGACAGGAGAGGTCTGCTGTGCCATGTGGGTTGTTCCTTGGCCTGCCAGGAATCGAACTCGTGCTGCAAAGGCTGCAGACAGCTTCATAGGCTGCGTCTTAACCCCTTGCGCCAGGGAGGACCAATTTTTGAATAATTTAATGATTTATATTAAGAAATCAGAGTATCCCTGGTGGCGCAAGGGGTTAAGACACAGCACTATGAAGCTACCCGCAGCACAAGTTTGATCCCCAGCCAGGGAGGCGATCCACATGGCACAGCAGACCTCTCCTGTCTCACCCGGTGCTCCCCTCAGCAGTGTATTTCAGTCAATCTACCTGTTCTGCTCCCCACTCTTGTCTCTGGTGAATCCTCTCACCCCCCACATCTCTGGACTGTACCCCAGTTCTTGTATGCATAAATAAATCAATCTTTTAAAAAAAAAGAAATCAGAGTATAATAAAATTACTTATAAATACAAGGATAAGGAAGAAATAATATCTAGGAGTTAAATGGGACTGCTTCTAAAGAACAGAACTCAAATATGTTGAGTAGGGTACTACTTTGTTTTCATGTAAACTTTGACGTTTAAGACTATTGTATCTGTAACTTTGAAAAATAAAAGTAAGCATTTTACTTTAAAATGAAATATTTAGTTTTTTAAAGATTTAGTTATGCATTCAAGAACTGGGGTACAGTCCAGAGATGCAGGGGATGAGAGGATTCACCCGAGACAGAGTGGGGAGCAGAACAGGCAGATCTACACTGCTGAGGGGAGCAGCGGGCAAGACAGGAGAGGTCTGTTGCGCCATGTGTGTAACTTCATGTTTAACTAAATATACATATAAGCAAAATAAGGAGACATTTTTCAGTTTATTATTTTCTGGCATTTTTCCTTAGATGCCACTCACTCTCCTTCTCCCTTTGAAAAATAACTATGTACATTTTCACAAATTTAAATAAGCACCCACATTCCCACAGCTGTTTATCTTGGCTTACATAATTGCTGACAAACATGAAAATAAAACTTGATTTATTTCTGTTATAAATTATTAAATTATGCAGATGATCCTTTGAAACATATCTATAAAACTGCCAGAGTAAGTATAGGTTTATTGAAGTAGGGTTTGCTTTTTTATTTTTTAATGGTGAAAGATCATTATATGAAGTGCACAGTTCATGATTTTTGGTTCTACTGTGGTTTTTGTCTGTAAATGATTCATTAATTCAATTTATTCATATAATACACAGGGTTTTTAGGTTTTTTAAAAAAGATTTATTTATGCATACAAGAACTGGAGCACAGGCCAGAGATGGGGGGGTGGGGGGCAGCGGTTGAGAGGATTCACCAGAGACAGAGAGGGGAACAGAACAAGCAAACTAACTGAAAAACACAGCTGAGGGGAGCAGCGGGCAAGACAGGAGAGGGTCTGCTGCACCATGGGTAGCTCCCTGGAAGGCTGGGGATCGAACTTGTGCTGTAGAAGTCACAGATAGCTTTACATTGCTGTGTTTAACCCCTTGCACCACCAGGGAGGCCCCATGTAATACACAGTTTTAAATTTGGGACATCATGCTAGATTCTGAACTTCATGAAATCTGTAATATTCTCATGTCCACTCATTTGACCTTAGATACAATAAAATGCTTAATCACTGCAATTCTTTCTTCAGGGAAGAATTCTAATTTGAACAAGAGCATTTATTGTTTATAGATTGACATGGAGGCCAAAAATACACAAAACTCCTAAATTCCACATTCTAAAAAAGCTTTCCATTGTCTTTTGTAATTTTCCTCTTTTCCAAAAGTTGAATGTCACTATATTGTGTCAGTGTAGAGAGGTTAGAACGAGCTCTACTGCATTCTCAGGAAAACTTACTTTCCAAGCAAGTATTAAAAATATAGCAACAAGGAAAAAAAAGGCAGGCAATAACTCTCATGAAGATATGAATAAGCCCTTTCCGTATTCACCAGGGCATCCCTAGTGCCAAGCACAGCATTCAGCAATGTGCATTTGCTCCAATGTGTTAAATGGGTACTTTGTAAATTTGGTCTACTTTGTAATTTTGACCACCTTCCCTAACCAAGAGATACAAAAAGATAACATTCCTGTGTATCAAGTATTTATAAGGCTAGAGCCAGGGTCTAGAAAGTGTTGAAGAAAAAAGAGGGCTGGACAGAGAGGGAAGCGGAGCCCTTGTCGGGATAGGTCCGAATAAGACCCAAATCCGGGGTCTCCCTAGTGGCTCAAGGGGTTAAGTTGCAGCACCATGAAGTTAGCAACAGCGACTGCAGCACGAGTTCGATCCCCTACCAGGGAGCTCACCCACATGGCGCAGCAGACTCTCCTGTCTGGACCGCTGCTCCCCTCAGCAGTTTATTTCAGTCAATCCACCTGTTCTGCTCCCCACGCTGTCTCTGGTGAATCCTCTCACCCCCTCCCCACCTCTGGCCTGTACCCCAGCTCTTGTATGCATAAAATAAGTAAAATGAATCTTAAAAAAAAAAAAGACTCAAACCCATTTTGCCACCAACTAAACTTTCAGCCTACTCCTCTGTTCCCTGAGTCGCCGGGTCTTACGAGGAGCTAGTCAGAAAAGTCATTTTTTCAGCTTCCCGCTCCATGCAAAGTCAGGTCAAGTTAACCGCAAAGACTTGGCTGATTCAAACAGAAGCTAAAATATTATTATTGGCCCAAATCACCCACTTTTTTTCTTTCCCTGCCGTGCAGGCCAACATCCACAACCGCACTGCTGCCTCATGCAGGGCGAACGTAACACCGGTAGCTAGCGGAGAGCTGCTTCTCAGCCAAAACCTAGAGAGTCCAGAATTTGTGCAGCGAAGTAACCCAAACACCTCTGGGTCCCGGCCTTTAAAACCTGCATCTCTTAAGAAATCCCTTCCATTTTCCATATTACAAGCGGGAGAAACAAATCTCCAGAGCCCTTCAGAGAAGGGCTCTTTTCCGAATACTACCACCAGGGGCAGCTCCCCACCCCGGGAGCCCAACGCGGGGCCACACGCGCCCCGGCGCTCCAGGGGCGACAGCCACCCCTCGCGCCGCCCGCCGCGCCTTTAAAGCAGCCGCGCGTTCCGGGTGCCCCGGAGTTCAACTTCCGGCCACCCAGGGAGAGGATGTTTTCCTACTGGAGCTGCGGTCGCGGCGGCGCGCCCCTGGCCACGCCCACGGGCCACGCCCGCCACGCCCCGCCTTCCGATCGCGCGGGCGCGGCGGGCGCGCGGGAGGGGCGGGGCCGCGTGGGCCGCCGCTGCGCGGTTCCCTCTGCCCCGGCGGCCCGCGCAGCGGCGCGCGGGCGCGCTCCCGGCGCCCTACCCCTGACGTGCCTGGCCGAGGCCGCGCAAGGGCGCTGTAGCTGCCAGTGCCGCTGTCATGGCGTCGGAGGAGCTGGCTGAGGAGAACCCTCCGCGGTTTCTTTAGAGCAAGGGGCGGGCGGCCGGGCATGGAGAGCGGCCCCGAGAGCCTGCAGCCGCTGGAACACGGGGCGGCGGCCGGGCCCGCGCCGGGCACGGATTCTCCGCGGCTGGGAAGCCGGCTCGCGGCTGGGGATGGTCCTGGAGTATGGGCGGCGGAGAGCAGCGGTGGGAATGGGCAGGGGGCGGCGGCCGCCGGGAGGAGCCTCCCGGGCGCGGCTTCTGCCGCGGGCTCTCCTCAGGTTCCCGAACCCTGCAGAAGCCTCCCGGGTTTGGACTTGAAGGAGAGCGATTTGGAGAGTGCCGCTGCCCACAAGGCGCCCCTGGGAGGGCAGCGCAAGGTGACCGCCGCTCTGGACACAGCCGAGGCCGGAGCGGGCCACGGGTTGGGTCCGCCCGGAGACTCGGGCGCCCGCCCGGATCGTGCAGGCACCTGCCGGGGCGCATCGGCGGCCGCCGGCTCCGGGGAGCCCAGCAGCGCCGGCGGCCTCAGCAGCAGCTGCAGCGACCCGAGCCCGCCTGGGGAATCGCCGAGCCTGGACTCCCTGGAGTCGTTCTCTAACCTGCATTCTTTCCCCAGTAGCTCCGAGTTCAATAGTGAGGAGGGAGCAGATAATAGGGTCCCCGAGGAGGAGGAGGAGGAGGGCGCGGCGGGGTTGCCCCGGGCTGTGCCACTCTGCCGCGAGGAGGAGGCAGGGGAGGAGGAGCAGGCAGCGCTGGTGCTGGCGGCCTCCAAGGAACGCTTCCCGGGACAGTCTGTCTATCACATCAAGTGGATCCAGTGGAAGGAAGAGAACACACCCATCATCACGCAGAATGAGAACGGACCCTGCCCTTTGCTGGCCATCCTCAATGTTTTGCTTCTGGCCTGGAAGGTACTTTGTGCAGCTGTTTCCTACTGCTTTTGGGGAGGGGGAGAAAGGGGTGCGGTAGCTGCTGCTTGTCATCTGATGGCTCCCTCCTTTCTTTCCTCAGTAACCCTTTCCTTCTTACGTGAAATTCATTTTGGGACTCCCTTGTTGAAAGACGGCACGTCTGCATAGACCAGAAAGACTTGCCGGCAGCATCCCATCTGTCCCGTAGTGTTTAAGGGTTGGCTCGGTTGCGGTTGTTTGACTTACAAATAGCTAGGTCTTAGCGCATCTTAACCCCTATGATTCAGTGTTTAACTCTGTTTTACTCTATTACCCCTTCTTATCGAATTTGGTATATGGAAAAGAGAGGAGAAAAGGGGGAAACGATCTTCTCTGAAGAGCGTTACCCTCCATCCATGTAGCAAGTTTTGATGGTGATGTTTAGTGCACTTTCTAACTAATGCTTGCTCCATTTGGGTGTGAATACTTAAGGAAATGATGATAGGGAAGATGTGACCCCTCAGACTAATTCCATTTAAGGAAAAACATTGGTCTGAGATCCAATTAGCATAATTTCTTGGTTTTGAAAGCTTAGATTTTCATTTTATGCATGGGTGTTACTTGTCTCCTTCCTTTGGTTGGACTTGAAGGGCTTGGCATCATTACCAGTAATCATGCCTCAGCATGTGTCCAGGTAGCTAAATTTGTAACAAGTAAAGTAAGAGATACATCCAACACAGAGGAGCAAAAAGGGGAAGGGCTTCTCAAAGTGAAGTCTCATAGTGAGTTACCTGCAACTGAAGTGTCTTGTTTAAGCTTTCAATTTTAGGGTACTGGGAAGTTGCATCTTCTAGCACATATTTTATTTTAAAATTGAAAATTATATGTGTAATATTATGTTCCTCCCCTCCAAGGGGGTTGGGGGGGAACACAACCTGAAGTATCCTGACTAGATAGGAAAAAATTTTGAAGAAAACAATATTTATTACAGTATTTTTCACCTTCCCATTACTAGCAGGGACTGATTTTTTAAAAATTAGAAAATTTACCATTATCTAGTAAATATTGATTCACAAATGTTTTGAATGAGATCTGTGCCTGCTCTTGAATTGTTGAACTATTTGGGACCATAGCACTGACATATTTGAAATTATTAAAAATAAGTGCAAGATAGTACTGCATTAGGTTATAGGAATAGATTGAAATGCATAAGATATCAAAAAAAAAAAAAGGGAAAATTTCCTTTGGTCTGACATCGTTCCTGAGAGCTTCGTGGAATGTGTGCATCTTGAACCAAGTTTTCAAGGAAAAGTAGAATTTAAATTAACAGAGAAATGGAATTCATGGGAAAGGAAATTATATAAACAGAAGGAATGAGTATTGGGTGTGTGTTTATTGATTGACAGGAGGAGTAAGTTAATCAGCAAATAATAGAACATAAGATTGAAAACTGAAGGACCATTTGTTGGAGGCAGTTGATGTCAAAGCTTGACTTAAAACTATGGACCAAAGTTCCCGTTCTTACTTCAGGGGAAAAGTAACTTAGTTTCTCTTAGGCTTTTCCCTCCTGGTTTCCATATAGTACTGCAGACGTTTAGAGGAAGGAGTAAGTAGTATGACTTGGAATATTTGGGGATAAATGAGCATTGAACTGACTCTGAAAGACATAGATTCAAATGAATAGTCAAGAGTTTGGGCTCTCACTATGTATGAGGTGCTAGAAATAAGAAACATATAGGTGCAAGTCTGCCTTCATGTAGCTTCCTACCATGTAGAGACCTACATATACACAATAATTGCAAGGCAGTGTGGAGAGTTCTAAATGTGCTATGAAATTACCGAGAAAGGGTAACTGGGATGGGGTGTGTCAAAGGAAGCCTTCATAGAAGAGGTAACTTATGAACTGGATCTGACCAATGAATGAGAAAATGCCTTCCAGGCAGAGGGAATAGTGTATTCAAAGATTCTGATGCAGACAAATTGATAGGTT
Source organism: Talpa occidentalis (assembly GCF_014898055.3). Taxonomy (NCBI): domain Eukaryota; kingdom Metazoa; phylum Chordata; class Mammalia; order Eulipotyphla; family Talpidae; genus Talpa; species Talpa occidentalis. The sequence continues at coordinate 25,017,247 of NW_023601104.1, forward strand.
GAGTTAGATTGTGAATGAGCAAGCATAATAATGAAAGATGATTTTATAAATCTGTCATTCTTAGTCTTCCTATTGTCAAGATATAGATGGACATAAAAACTATTCAGCAGTAATCATCAATGATAGATAGGGAGACTACCAAGGTCTGATGTGTGCTTGTGTATTCTTGTGTTTAAAATTTTTGTCAGGATTGATTTTTAGTATGGCAGCTGTTTATAGATGTAACCCACATACACGAAAGCTCTTTAGGGTCCGCAGTAATTTTTTTTTTTAAGATTTATTTATTTATACAAGAACCGGGGTACAGGCCAGAGGCACTGGAGGGTGAGAGAATTCACTAGAGACAGAGACAACCAAAAACACTGCTGAGGGGGTCTTCTTGGTGGCACAAGGGGTTAAGATGCAACCTGTGAAGCTATCTGCAGCCACTGCGGCATCAGTTTGATCCTCAACCAGGGAGCAACCCACATGGTATTTCAGACTTCTCCTGACTTGCCGGTGAGACAGATGCACCATGTGGGGATCTCCCTGGCCGGGAATTGAACCCATGCTGCAGAGGCTGTGGACAGCTTCACAGTGCTGCACTTAGCCCACTCTGCCCCCAGGGAGGCCCTCAGTAATTTTTGTAGTGTAAACGGTCTTGAAACCAAAAATGCAGAAAATTGCTGATGTAAAGAAACGTAGTAAATAAGAAGGCAGTTGAAAGATTTCAGAAGACCCACCACTAGGGATGTTTAAACTTTACACAAAGGGGCCTCCCTGGTGGTGTAGAGGTTAAGTCTCAGCACTGTCACGCTATTGCTCTCACCTCTGCCGCCTGAGTTAGGCTTGAGCACTATTCCTGCCAGGGAGCTTACCCACATGTAGCACAGCAGACCTTTCCTGTCTGGCCACCTGCTCCCCTTAATAGTGTATTGCAATAAATCCGCCTGTTCTGCTCCTCACTCTCTCTGGTGAATCCTATCATCCCCCGCACCTCTGGCCTACCCCCAGTTCTTGTATACATAAATAAATGTTAAAAATAAATAAATTTGGGGCCTCCCCAGTGGCACAGCAGTTGAGTACTGGGTTGCAAAGCTGCCCGCAGCCTCCACAGCGCCAGTTGGATCCCCAGCCCCCAGCGAGGGTCCCACATGGCACGCAGACCTCTCCTGTCGCCCGCTGCTCCCCTCAGCAGTGTACTTCGTCACTCTGCCTGTTCTACTCTCCACTCTGGCTCTGGTGAATTCTCTCACCCTCCCGCACCTCTGACTGTACCCAGTGCTTGTATAAATAAATAAATAAATCTTTAAAAAATAATAAATAAATACAAAATTAAATAAATTTGCTAATTGCTCTTAAAAAAAAAAGAAAAGAGGTAGGATTATAGTAAGTCTAGCAAGCAAGAAGAATGAGTGTTTGGATGGGAAATTCTTTTCCTCTTTGATGAGAATAATATGGCAGCCCAAATGATGAGCTGATCACTTAACTGGATATAGGAAGTAAAAGAGATGACACACTTGTTCTACTCTGGATAATACAGATCAGTTGGGTTATTCAAAAAATAGGAAAGATACCTTACATGGGAAAGTTGATGCCAATGTTTAGTTGTTTCAGGAAATGTCTAATAGTGGGACATAAAAATGTAACTGTTATACACAAGAGCATGGATTGGGTTTCAGAAAAGAGATTAAGATTATAGAGAATTGAATCGGGAAATTACTCCATCGCTACAATTGTGATACCTATGAGAATAAGTAATTTCTTCATAGAGAGTGGTGAGCAATAGTTAACATTTTCCCACCCCCATGTATATGAACAACTAGAAATTGCCAGCATAAACATCCTCCCTATCCCCTATTTATCCACTCTCTTCTACTTCATTTTCTAGTAGATAATGAGAAAACAAGAATAAAGATTAAACTTGTAGGGAGAGGGAAATATTCAGCATTAAGGGTAAGAATGTAAAAGAAATTAACAAAAGGGAGGGGAGAAAAAGAAAACAATATAGCCATGTGTAAATGAGAGAAACCGAACACTGATAGTCTAGGAGAGAGATTAATTAAAAAGTGATCAGTTATTTGTAGATGCAATAAATAGATAAAGGGACTGGTGAATAGGAAATGTTTTTGCCAAAAAAGGGCAGAGGTGAGAACAAGATTTGGAAAAGTCAGATTTATATAGAATCCTCAGAATAGGTAATGAAGTTCTCATCAAAGGAAAGGAGCAACAAACTCATTTTCTGAAGTAGTGGAAGGAATGGGATAGGACCATACAGAGACAAAATCATGTTAAGATAGAGGAAGTTGGAAATTGAGACTTCATTCTGCATTTTGGCAGAATAACAATTGACTTCATCAGTAATAACTATTGAATTTGAATATGTCAATAATTAAGGAGAGAGCGTGTGAAGCATGGAAAGCGTGGATTTTGTGAGAAAAATACATTGTATTTTAAAGAACTAAAATCACTGCAGATTATTGCCTAGAAATTTGAAGCATAAGTACTACCTTTAGTAGTAATGGGTAGGTTGGAGTATTCTTTAAAAACTCTTAATGTATCAGTCTTGCTTTGTTTTGAGTTTTCCCCAGTAGTTCTCTTATACCTGGAAATAGGATCAGGAAGAATGGCTGGTTGTGGTTTTAAAGAAAGGGTTTTTCAAGGAGTTAGATGGAATTAGAAATGAAAGTGAAATAATTGATAGTCTTTGAAAATTGCGGAGGATTTCAATGATTCAAAGAAAGTGCCATGCTTTGGGATAAGAGTTGATAGTTAAAATTATGAAACAGCATAAGTACTGAATTAGAAATATTGGAGTTTTAATTAAAAGTATTCGTTTAGAACCAATGAGAGTATGTGATTATTCATTATTTGCAAAATAGTGGAGCTGTGATAATCCAATAAATCAAGAAAGAAATCTAGTCATTAAATTTAATTCAAGCTTAGATGTCTAATTTTGTTTAGCTAACATCAGGTAATATCCAAATTTGTGTCTTGGAATATATTTTACTTCTTTACTTTTGACTATATTTGCTTTTATTTATTGCTTTAATCTTTCATTTTTACCTATCAAGATTAATGCCATTTATAGGCACATTTGAGGCCTGTGACCCATTTGATTAGATGTGTTTATAAAAATCAAGTCAGAAAATATGTAAAATATAAAATAGTTTATGATGAGACTGACTTTATGTAATAAATGTTGGAGCTGAATGATGGGCACTTGAAAGTTCTTTATGATATTTTTCTCATTTTTGAGAATGATTTAAATTTTTCATTATAAATACTTAGAGTTTCTATCTTACAATTTTTGTTTATGAAGACATTAATGGAGTTCTTGATTTGTCATGCTTTTGGTTTTTGTTGTTGTTTGTTTTAAGTCTGGATAAGAACACTTCATCTTTATTTATTTTTAGATTTATTTTATTTATTTGTGCATATAGTAGCTGGGGTGTAGACCAGAGGGAGGGGTAGTGGTGGTGAGACAATTCACCAGAGACAGAGTGGGGAGCAGAACAGGTGGATTGACTGAAATACACTGCTGAGGGGAGCAGTGGGCGGGCGAGACAGGAGAGGCCTGCTGAGCCATGTGGGTCAGCTCCCTGGCCGGGAACTTAAGCTGCAGTGGCTGGCATAGCTTGATAGTGCTGAGACTTTAACTCCCTGGGGCACCAGGGAATCCCCTAAAGGCTAATTTCTTAATATATATAAAGAACCCTTATAAATTAGGGAGAAAAAGATGAATAACTCAATAGCAAAATGAGCAAAAGGCCATAAACAGAAAATTCAAAAATTCTAATAGACATAACCTCCATCTCTTGCCACCTACATAGTGAGGTAATGTGAAAGTGAGCCTCTTCCCATCAATGAGATTTTGCTCTAGTTCTCCCTCCCTCGATGACTTTTCTTTTCTCATACCCTTTTCATAGATACCCATTCTTGCTTCTCACAAAGTTTCACTTCTTTTTCCCCTGTCTAGTAGGAACTTTGCAGTCATACAAATTTTCTCATGTTCCCCTTTTCCTAAGTAAGCACAAAGCTCTTTTGAGGTTTTCCAAGTGCACGTATTACTTGTAGAAATGGAAAAACAGATGGTGAACCAACAATTCCATTTTAGCCCCTGCCCACTGTTTTTTAATTATAGTTCTTATATGAAGAGATTAAAACCCTCACACAATAGTGGAGTTTTGTTTACTAAATAGATGCAAGTAACACTTCTAAGGCTTTCATTTCCAGTCTCTTTTAAAGTAGGTTTGGCAGTATATCTGGTTTTATGAAATAAATTGTTTGAGCACTGATGAGTATTACTAGTGGGTAGTTATCCCATCAGTGATGTATTAATTCTCCCCTCCCCGAGCTATGAGTAGTTATGTGGAAAACCTTTCATTTTATTTTCTTTATATTTTTAAAGATTTATTCATATATGCACACAAGAACTGGGGTGTAAGCCAGAGGTGTGGGAGTGAGAGGATTGGGGACACCAATCCAGAGACAGAGACAGATTGGGGAGTAGAACAGGCAGATCTGCTGAAATACACTGCTGAGGGGAGCAGCGGGCACCTCCCTGGCCAGGGATCAAACTGTGCTGCAGTGGCTACAGATAGCTTCATAGTGCTGTGACTTAACCCCTTGCACCACCAGGGAGGCCCCAATAACAGTATTTTTATGTCCAGTACGATGCCAGATATTTTAATGCAGTGTATGCACATCTCTTTTAATTTTCTCAACCACATCATGAAATCCTTATGTAAATTGTTCCTGTCTCACATGTATAAAAAATTGTGGTGCATAAAGTTTAAGTATAAATTGCCTAACGTAAGATTATCCCCCATTCTAAAAGCTGAGCTCTTACTTGAGGTTTTAGTTTGAAAGTTAAAATTCAGATACCCATAACCCTGGAGGACTGTAGGTCTTGCATTAAGTAAGATAGAAGAACTAGTGATAAAGTAGGAGCAGCAGAAATAGATTTCATGATTCCTTGGAACAAATCCTGGGAATCTATACCAGCTGCTTACTTTACACAGACTCCCATTTTTAGCTTGCCACACTTTATCCTCTATCTTATGATATATGTGACACTTCCAATTTCAGGGTCTTTCTTAGGTTCTGTGGTAAATGAGCTTGCCTTTCCCATCATACTTATTAAAAACATTCTGTGATATTTTCCATAATTGATTACTTCAGTCTTTGTTACCACTACTTTGAGGCCATCTTCATCTCCTATCTCCACCCTATTCCAATTTATCAAAGAGTTAATGTAAAAGTGTCTTTGTCAGTTTTTCTTTGGATTGATTTTTCAGCATAGTAAGCTTGCTGAGCTTCTTAAATATATGTCCATGAATTTTGAACTGAGGACATCTTCTTTACTACTGAATCTTTTACTGGTAGATTTCACTATAATAAGATTCTCTATTGCTCCAAAACCCTTTGAATTACATATAAAATGCTACGTTCTTAAAAATCTATGTGTGGTGGTGGGCCTCCCCGGTGGCGCAGCGGTTGAGTGCTGGGTTGCGAAGCTGCCCGCGGCCTCTGCAGCGCCGGTTTGATCCCCGGCTGCTCCCCGGCCACCCTCCGGCGCTTCTGACTGTACCCAGTGCTCCTATAAACAAAACAAACAAACAAACAAACAAGTAAATAAATAAAACATGCCTCTATAAAAAAAAAAATCTATGTGTGGCGATAGCTGCAGTTTCTGATAGTTTTAAATAGTTTAAATAGGCCTTTTTATTACTCTAAGTGTAGAATCTAAATTATAAAAATCGGGCTTCCCTGGTGGTACAAGGGGTTAAGTCTTAGCACTGTGAAGCTATGGGCAGTCCCTGCAGCTTGAGTTCCCTCCCAGCCTGGAACTGACCCACATGGCACAGCAGACCTTTCCTGTCTGGCCCCCTGCTCCTTTCAGCCCTGTATTTCAGTCGGTCTGCCTGTTCTGCTCCCTACTCTGTCTCTGGTGAATCCTCTCACTCTTATTTATGCTCTTGTATGCATAAATAAATAAATCTTTAACAAAAATTAAAATAAAATAAAAAAATAAATTATAAAAATTGATGTGAGAGTGTTTCAAGTTGGTCTTTTAAAGTTGAATGCTGTCTCTCATAATAAAGTTTTCCTGCTTTGAAATACTGGTGGCAAATAGAAAATCAGTTAAATTTACTAAAATGTCTGAATTTTAGTAATTTTCAGTGCAATAATTATTCATAACAATAAATGAATAGTACATTTAAGAAATTAGAATATTGGTCTCACTCATAGCAGGAATCTAGAAAACTTAAATAAGGGACCAGGAGAAAGAATAACTATAAGAAAGTAAAAATCAAAATCAACAAACAACTATGAGCCAGAGACACTCTATGGGGGGTGGGGGGTGAGGAGGGAGGGATTGGGGTCAAAATAAGGGGGTTGCAATTGTATGGGGAATATAAAAATAAAATATATAAAAAACAAATAAATAAATAAGAAATTAGAATATGACACTTGATATATGATAGCTTGTAATAAACACAAACTAATTTTCTGGAGCCAGAATTAAAGGCATGTTGAAAGGATTCTTAAGTTTTGCATCCCTTCAAGAAGATGTGGTACATATATACCATGGAATATTACTCAGCATTCAAAAAAGATAAACACATGCAATTTGCAGCAACATGGATGGCGCTGGAAGGGATCATGCTCAGCGAAATAAGCCAAAAAGAAAAAGAAAAATACCGGATGGTCTCACTCATAGCAGGAATCTAGAAAACTTAAATAAGGGACCAGGAAAATGAATAACTATAAGAAAGTGAAAATCAAAATCAACAAAAAACTATGAACCAGAGACACTTTTAGGAGGGCGGGGGCGGGAGGGGAGGGATTGGGGTCAGAATGTGGGGGCTGCAATTGTATGGGGAATATAAAAATAAAATTTATTATTTAAAAAAAAATAAAATAAAAAACACAGCACCAAAAAAAAAAAAAAGATTGAATAAAACTGCATATGTAAAAAAAAAAAAAGTTTTGCATCCTTATTTTGAAAATGTTACATTTCTTTTTTTTTTTAATTTCCTCTACTTTATTTATTTATTTATTTATTTATTTATTTATTTATTTATTTATTTATTTATTTATACAAGCACTGGGTACAGTCAGAAGTGCAGGAGGGTGAGAGAATTCACCAGAGCCAGAGCGGGGAGCAGAACAGGCAGAAGGACCGAAGTACACTGCTGAGGGGAGCAGCGGGCAGCAGGAGAGGTCTGCGCGCCATGTTGGACCCTCCTCCGGTGGCCGGAGAGCAGCCGGGGATCGAACCGGCGCCACAGAGGCCACAGGCAGCTTCGCAACCCAGCGCGTAACCGCTGCGCCACCGGGGAGGCCCGAAAATGTTACATTTCTAAAAAGAAAAAAGTTAAAATTCTTTCCTAATTTCTATTAATAATACTTCTAATCTTTTGAAAAGAAAAGTTCTTTACAATTTCAATTAAATCATAAATGCTATGATTAACTGAAATTAGTGAAATGTGAAGAAATTTTTTATTATATATTATTTTGTTTTATTAGTTGTTATTTAGTTGGTCCAATTTGCCATAAGTAATACAAAAATAAGCTGCAGCTCAGGACTTAAATAATTCTTGCACAAATTAAAGACGGTTGTCTCCAGAGTTCCAACTCAACTTCATTTGAATAAAACTAAGCAGCACAGTATTGAAGCAGACATCATTTTCTTCTGTTAACTTACTTTTCCTTACCAAATTTCTTACTTTTATTGATTGAATGGATCCTAATTTTTAGTCTCCTGAGTCTTAAAGCCAACTCTGATTATCTTTGCCCCATCATCCTCCACTTTTTTTTTTTAACTTTTCATTGGTTATTAAAAAAAAAGACAAAAATTCGTGATTTAAAATACATTTTCAGGGCCTCCCCGGTGGTACAACGGTTGAGCGCTGGGTTGCGAAGCTGCCCGCAGCCTCTGCAGCGCCAGTTTGATCCCCGGCCACCGGGTGAGGGTCCCACATGACTGCAGACCTCTCTACCCTGGGCTGCTCCTCTCAGCAGTGTACTTTGTCAGTCTGCCTGCTTTGCTCTCTGCTCTGACTCTGGTGAATTCTCTCACCCTCCCATGTTTTCTGACTGTCCCCAGTGCTTGTATAAATAAATAAATAAAAATCTTAAAAAAAAAATACATTTTCAGATGATGTTTTTCATAAACTTTAATTGAAAGAAAGTGGGTTTTTTTTTTTTTGCTGTTTTTAAAAGTCTGTAAATAGAAAGGGCAATTGACTTTTTTTAAGATTTTTTTTATTTATTTATGCATACAAGAACTGGGATACAGGCCAGCGATGTTGAGGGATGAGAGGATTCACCAGAGTTAGAGTGGGGAACAGAACAGACAGATTGACTGAGATTCACTGCGGAGGGGAGCAGCCGGTGGGTCTGGAGAGGTCTACTGCGCCATGTGTGTAGCTCCCTGGCAGGGGATTGAACTCATGCTGCAGTGGCCACAGATAGCTTCATAGGTTGCGTCTTAACCCCTTACGCCACCAGGGAGGCCCTCAATGGGCAATTGACTTTGGAGTCAGATATCAATTCATATCACAACTCTGTTATTTTGGACAAATTTTAATACCTTCATTTGTTCTTTGAATGATGATGATAATGCCTGTTTCATAGGATGATTGTGGCCTGAGGTAACTTGTAAACTGAATGGCAGTTAGAAGTTTAATATATTTAATTTTTTCCTATTTTTTTCCTGACTTTCTTAAATAGCAGAGATGGACAATCAATTATTTATATCTTCAAGTATCCTGCCAACTTTAAAGAGGTATTAGAACCTTAACTGTATTTCCTGAGTACTTGTTGGTATTCTAATTAAACATTTAATAATGGTTTTTGGCTGGTCATTCTCATATTTACCATCACCTGTATAGAGTGATACTATTTCTTACTTATTACTGGATCTCTTACATTTCTTTCTCTCCCTGAGAATGTAAAAATTATAGGTATTGAAGTTTTGGCATATCACTTTTGGGATAGTTTACATTCCTGTTTAACACTTTATTAACACTTTAAAGCAAAGGCTTTATTGTTTTTATTTTTTGTCTCACTTGAGTCTATTTTTTTTTTAAGATTTATTTTATTTATGCATACAAGAACTGGGGTGCAGGCCAGAGCTGCAGAGGGTGAGAGGATTCACCAGAGATAGAATAGGGAGCAGAACAGGCCTATCTACTGAAATACACTGCTGAGGGGAGCAGCAGTGACTGGTATAGCTTGATGGTGCTGAGACTTAACCCCTTGCACCACCAGGGAGGCCCTCACTTGAGTCTATTCTTAAATACACTTCAAGATGACTAATTACAGAATCATTATGCTGTATTGTTGAGGTTTTCCTTTATAATTGAATACTTAGAGTTGAAGTAGCTATTTCCTTTTGTTAAAAATTCTTGTACTTTTATTATTAACTTTCTCAGAAAGTCTAGTTAATCTAATAATTTATTTATTTTAATTTATTTTTTTATTTTAAACAGACTTGATTTTTTTGTTTTTTTTTAAAGATTTATTATTTATTTATTTATACAAGCACTGGGTACAGTCAGAAGCACGGGAGGGTGAGAGAATTCACCAGAGCCAGAGCAGGGAGCAGAGCAGGCAGAAGGACCGAAGTACACTGCTGAGGGGAGCAGCGGGCTGCAGGAGAGGTCTACGCGCCATGTGGGACCCTCCTCCGGTGGCCGGGGAGCAGCCGGGGATCGAACCGGCGCTGCAGAGGCCGCGGACAGCTTCGCAACCCAGCGCTCAACTGCTGCGCCACCTGGGAGGCCCTAAACAGACTTGATTTTAATATTAAAATGACCAGTGGCAAAAACACATATTTCATTTTATATTATATGGTACTTCTAAAAAGAACTTTGATATTTTATGCTATGTTTTTGGCTCTCTTTGTGTTATTTTGGCCCATTTTAACCCGATTTTACTATTAAAACTGTTTAAATTAACTAAATACTTCCTAAAAGGAGTGCTGAAAATTTCTCATAGACTGTTAAATGTTTTGCAATGCCTCTGAAGGAAAACTATATTATAGACCAAAAAATGGCCTAAAAATTTTAATGTACCAAACTAATAATTAAATTGAGGATTTAAAAACTTCACAGTTATAGTAAATATCCAAGTGTGCCTTTTGGTTATTCTTGTACTCTTCTGACAAGGAAGAAATGAAACACGTTATACATCAAATTCAATTTTACCTTATTATAACCTATTATAACTTATTATAACCCCGTTATCAAATAAATGATAGCTCTGTCACCTGAAGTATACAAAATGTTATAAGGTGACCAGGTTATCTTAAATAAATAGATTTGTTAAATTAAAAAAATATTGGCACAATTAAACTATCAACTTTACAGATTTTTTTTTAACATCTCAAAAGGGGTGCCTCTATTTTGCTGTCTTATCTTTTTTTAAGGTTTTTGTTTTTTTTTAAGATTTTTATTTATGCATACAAGAACTAGGGTATGGGGGGGGTGGGTATGAGAGAATTGACCAGAGAGAGTGGGGAGCAGAACAGGTAGATCTGCTGAAATATACTATTGAGGGGCCACATGGGTCATCTCCCTGGTTGGGATTGAACTCCTGCTGCAGTGACTGGCGATAGATGATAGCCCTGTGTCTTAACCCCTGTGCCAGCAGGGAGGCCCATCTAATAAATTTTTTGGATAATGAAAACTTCATTTTTATTTGGGCTTCATAAATTTGGAATTATGTGTTAATATGTACTCAGAGACATTGCTCAGATTTTAGAATATTGAAAATAAGCTGGTACTTTCCAAATATCTTTGTATACTCATTTACTTATAAATGATAGGCTGTAGATTATTAATAAAGGTGGACCACCTGAAAACCTAGGTCATACTTCATTTGTGGGGTTTTTTTTTTATATTTAAATTTTTGAGATTCAGATAGACTGCCACAATTGTTAATTGTGGTTTCAGTTAGTTATCCCATAACCTGTTTCTTCTCTAATAAAATCGAGGAGACAAAGGATTGAAAGTGTGAACATCTTAGGATCATTAACAAAACCTTTGGCACTTGCTCTTGAGGTGATGGTGTTGAAGAAAAGCAAGAAGAGAAGCAAGCCATTAGGAAGATAATTTTATAGTTCAAAAAACATTAAGGTCTATTGCTGACTCCTGAGTATTAGTGGGAGGCAGGCATTTCTTCATTTTTCTCCTTTGTCTCTAGTTTTAATGAACATTCAGAATATTTTGTTGGCTAGGATTCAAGAAGTGAATATATCACTGAATATGCTTGTGAATAAATCAATTAAAGCACTCGCATTATTTGTTGCTCTACATCTAAAACCAGTATAAAGGTGGTCAGTTCCTATTTCCAATGTTTGAAGCAAGACATGTTAATTAGCCAGTTGTTACTATTTGGAAATTTTAAGTCTAAAACCTGAAATCATTCATTTATAGAAATACAGGATTATAGAAAACATTTCCCAAATATATACACTTGTTAGTGCTATGGTTTCTTATTCTGACAACTTTATAGTAGGATTACTGCATTCACCAAAGCAGAGGATAAGCTTTTTTTTTTTTTAAAGATTTATTTATTTATGCATACAGAACTGGGTTACAGGCCAGAGCTGTGGGGGGTGAGAGGATTCACCAGACACAGAGTGGGGAATGGAACAGGCAGACTGACTGAAATACACTGGTGAGGGGAGCAGTGGGCAAGACAGGAGAGGTCTGCCTCGCCATGTGGGTTGCTTCCTGACCGGCCGGGGATCAAACTCGTGCTGCAGAGGCTGCAGATTGCTTCATAGTGCCGTGCCCAACTCCATGTGCCACCAGGGAGGCCTGGATAAGCTACTTATTAATGGAGTTTTTGGATAAATACATTTCTGCAACAAATCTGTCTGGAATAAAAATATATATATATATAGGTCTTATTTAAGAAAAAATTTTAAGTATAAATGGGGCTTTCAGATTGGCCTGGCAATTGTTCAGAACATAAACATTCATATTGGATATAAACTACTGGTTTAAATGTCAGACCTTCGAAAGTGGTATTGAAATATCTTTATTATTACATATTAACAGTTAAAATAATCTAAAGCAGAAAAAAACAAACCTTCTTTACAAGAACAGATAGGAAATATGTTAGACTTTGTGGGCCATATGAGCTATGTTACAAAGATTCAGTTCTGCTATTGCAGTTTAAAAGCCATAAAAGATAATACATAAAGGAGAAAGAGTAACTGTTCTAATAAAACTTTATTTAGAAAAACGGACAGGTGACTATGAAAAATTTAAAAATATACCATATATGGGAAATCTTAGTACATTTTGCTCAGTTTTTCTGTAAACCTAAACTCAAAAAAAGTCTATTACATTTTTTTAAAAAGATGTCACAGAAAATAAAAATAATGTAGAATAAGTAAAGATCAAAATTTCCAAGGCATCTCGTAGTTTTCTCTGAGTGATAAATCTACTGGATAACCAAATGTAAGCATTACTGTCATGTATATTCTCAGAGGATCTCAAATTGTTTTTTTTCACAGGGATCTTTTGTAGAACTTACTCAATGATAAAAACAAAGAATTTTGACATATCTTTCCACATTGGACAGCATAAATACTCAGAACTCCTTTTTTAATGTTCATAGGAATTTTTGAAGAAATTGGTGATTTAAATTATATCCTAGAACAAAATAATTACAGAAGAATTTTTAATTATGTTGCTGTGCTCCTATCATTGCTATATAGTTACTTTAAGTTCCCATCCTACAGTGCACATTTTTCTTCTATGAATATACCATAGAGCATGGTATATTATATATATTAACTGTGAATCAGTTAAAATATTTACAGTCATCCACTGTAATATCTGTGTAACTCTTCGGGCAATTCATTTGAAAAATTTAATGTGTTGTTGCACCTGTTTTAACTTTAGAAGTTTTTTTTTTTTTTTAAAAGATTTATTTAGGGCCTCCCCTGGTGGTGTAGCAGTTGAGTGCTGGGCTGCGAAGCTGCCTGCAGCCTCTGCAGCACCAGTTGGATCCCAGGCCGCTGGCGAGGGTCCCACATGGCGCGGCAAACCTCTCCTGCCACGCCTGCTGCTCCACTCAGCAGTGTACTTCGGTCCTTCTGCCTGTTCTGCTCCCCACTCTGGCTCTGGTGAATTTTCCCACCCTCCCACGCTTCTGACTGTACCCAGTGCTTGCATAAATAAATAAATAAATCTTTTAAAAAATAATAAAGATTTATTTATTTATGTATACAAGAGCTGGGGTACAGGCCAGAGATGTGGAGGGTGAGAGGATTCACCAGAGACAGAGTGGGGAACAGAACAGGCAGATCTACTGAAACACACTGCTGAGGGGAGCAGTGGGTGAGACAAGAGCGATCTGCTTCACCATGTGATTAGCTCCCTGGCTGGCCAGGTATCAAACTCTTGCTGCAGAGACTGCAGATTGCTTCATAGTGTTGTGCTTAACCCCTTGTGCCACCAGGGAGGCCCTTAACTTTAGAAATTTAAATGTGCCCATAATGAGTATATCTACTTTTAACCTTTTAATGTGGCACACAGCACAATAGAAATGTACATAAAGCAGAGATGTCCAGTTTAACAAGTTATTATAAAGCAAATATCAGTAAAACTATCATGCAAATCAAGAAATACAGAGTATTGCCACCACCCCAGAAGGTTCTTCTTTGCTCCGTTCCAAATATAACACTTTCTCTTATATCTAGGGCTAGCCATAAGATTTTTATAATATCCATTTTCTTACTTTTCTTTATAGTTTTATCACCTAACAGTGGAGCTCTAAACAATGTAGTTTAATTTTGCATTTTTAAACTTTACAGGTAGAATCATATAGTATGAATTCTTCATTGTATGTCTACTACTTTAATGGTAATGTATTAAAATTTTAGCCATTCAAGAATAAAAAGGCCAGGGCCTCCCTGGTGGCACAGGGGTTAAAGTCTCAGTGCTATCAAGCTATCACCAGCTAGCCACTGTGGCATGACTTCTATCGCCAGCCAGGGAGCTACCCACATGGCTTAGCAGACTTCTCCTGTCTTGCCTACTGCTCCCAGCAAGTTTCATTGGATCGGCCTATTCTCCCCACTCTGTGTCTGGTGAATCCTCTCACCTTCCCCGCACCTCTGGCCTGTACCCCAGCTCTTGTATGCATAAATAAAGAAAAATAAATTAGGGCCTCCCCTGGTGGCGCAGCGGTTGAGTGCTGGGCTGCGAAGCTGCCCGCAGCCTCTACAGTGCCGGTTCGATCCCCGGCTGCCGGGCAAGGGTCCCACATGGTGTGACAGACCTCTCCTGCCACCCTCTGCTCCCCTCAGCAGTGTACTTTGGTCTGCCTGTTCTTTTCCCCGCTCTGACTCTGGTGAATTCTCTCACCCTCCTTGCTTCTGACTGTACCCAGTGCTTGTATAAATAAATAAATAAATCTTAAAAAAAAAAAAAAAAAAGAAATTTTAAAAAAGGATTGTGGAGGCCATCTAATAGTTTTTTTTTTTTTTTTTTAAAAAAGAAGAAGAAGAAAAAGGTCAAAGTGTACTAAAGTAATGGGATATTAAGCTGTGTTCAAACCTGTCTTCATGGGTAACCTGTGACAACATGTTTGATGCCTCTTCCTGACCTTTTACTGAATTTTCTATCATATAGGATGTTATTGCAGGTGCCTAATGACAATCTTGGTGGGTGGTGAAAGGCATAGCACTTGGCTTTGAAAGCAGATTTCTCAATGTCTCTGAGCTCTTATATCACCCTGCAAATTTTATGATGATAGTATTGAATCTGTTTTATTTTATAAAAATTAGTTATAAAGACTTTAATAATGTGAATATTAATGTGTACATATATAGACACATTACATACTTGTGTTTAATAATAGATACATATATACATATTTGTGTTTCCGATTGAGGAAACACTTTAATCACCAAAAACCTTTGATTTTATAGAAGAAATACTTTGTTTTTCAGGTGAAACTTCCACCGATGATGGAAATCATAACTGCTGAACAACTGATGGAATATTTAGGTTAGTGTTGAAAAGTGGGTGATTTTATATATCTCTTTCAAAATAAAACAAAAGTTTTCAAAGCTAATATGTTACCAAATCTCACCTTTCTGAAGTGCTTTTATATAATTTATTTTAAAATTATAATTTTGAGTATCTTAGAAATTCATCAATATGTTACTATTCTTGTATGTTAAAGCCTTATTCCTGACCAGCATTAAAATTCTGTAAAATAAATTAGGAGATTGGGTGACATCTAGAAACAAGATGCATTCCAATAAATTGTAGAATGAAAAATGGCACCAAAACTCTGACATTGCATGTATAATAGAAAATATTAAATAAAATATTGAGTGGGTTTGAATTAAACACCCCAGAGGTGATTTAGTGCTACCCAAAGTATGATTTATGCACCTGTGCCAATTTTTAAAATGTTAATTGTCAGTCTGCAGTGAACAGAGAACTTGTACCACAATGTAAAACATTCACATTAGTAAGCATATTACTTAGCTTATTGAAATTTTTTTCATAACAAAGTTTTCTTGATAAAGAAAACAATGCATTGAATTGGGTTCTTATGTAAGCTGCTTATTTCAAAACAGACCAGTAAGACAGTTTGTATACCAGCTTCATTGAGTACAATTTGTTCATAGTCCATGTAGTTGTTTGAAGGTCTTTACCAATTTAATAAGTACATATAGTTATACTATTAACAAATAAGAAATCTTAAACTATATTCCTACAGGGTTTTTCTTGGTAAAGTTTTATTAAAAAAAATCTTGTCAACTGATCAGTTTGTCTCTGCTATTCCAGACAACTGATTGATTTTTTTGAGATGTAGGGTTAGTAAAGTCATTCACTTTTTAGCTTTTGGAAAATCCTTTTCTTTATATAATTAATATTATTTAATTCCCTTCATTGACTGGGTAGATTAAATATCTAGATACCTAGAAATAGAATCTCTAAATACCCTGCTTTTAGTCTAGCTTTTGATTCTTAAGATTAGTGATTTGTGAATTATGCTTTCATGGGAAAGGTTGAAATATGTTTGGTGCTTTGAGCAGCAGTCATTATGACTACTGAGGAGTGTGCGAGGTGGAGGCAGTAGGAGATATTAGAGAAGTAATGGGGTCTGAGCATATAGTACCCTGTAAGGCTATTATAACAACTTTGACTTTTCTTGTGAGTAAACTGGGAAGCAATTAGAGGACTTTGAATAGAGGAGTGAAATGATCTGACTTTGAGTTTTACAAAATTCAAATTCTTGCTGTTATGTTAAAAATAGTATGGGCATCAAGGAGAACTAAGACAGAAGCATGGAGGTCAGTTATAGGAAGCTATTACAACTGGCAATGACAGTAGAAATGGAGATTATAGACTGTGGTTCCATTCTAGATTTAGAGTTGACAGAATATGCTCATGAGTAAATATGGAGTGAGTAAAATCAAGGGTTACCCCATGTTTTTTGACTTGGACAAATGAAAAGATAGTGTTAACATCAACCAAAATGGAAAAAAAAATTGGAAAGAACACGTTTAGTGAGGAATATCAATATTTTGATGCTGAGATATTTATTGGCATCAAGTAGAGATATTAGGAAGGCAGTTGATTTTGTAAATCTTGAGTTCAGAGGAGAGGTTTGGATGAACATTGTACATTAGAACTTTCTGTGATGAAGAAAGTGTTCTGTGTGTGCTGTCTAGTTCAATGGCTCCTAGCTACATATGACACTTAAGCTCTTGAAATATATAGCTAAATGTGACTGAAGAACTGAGTGTTAAATTTAACTTTAATTAATTTGAATTTATATAACTACATGTTGCACTGGCTACTAGATTGGACAGTATAGAATTAGTCTGTTATTAGACATTCGGGAGCAGGCAATACACATAAATGATAGCCTGAATGAGATCACAAAGAGAATGACTGTAGATAGAGACAGAAAACATCAATGGAGTGAGTCTAGGACTTGCCAGTGATTAGAGGTTGGGGAAAAAGGAAGAACAGATATGATCATCCAGGTAAAGGAAAAGCAGGAGAGTTTAATGAAGTGAGAGATTAGCTGAATCAAATACTAATAAGTAAACAAGTTGAAGACTAAAAATTGATCTTTGGTTGAACCATAAGGAGTCCTTGGTTACCTCAACCAGTACAAGGAATGAAAACCTAATTGGAGTGTGCACAAGAGAAAATTGGAAACTGTCAGACATAGATCATAGGAATATAATATTATACAGCCACTTTGAAAAACAGTTTGTTAGTTCCCTAAAAAGTTAAGCAAAGGGGCCTCCCTGGTGGCACAAGGGGTTAAGCACAGCACTATGAAGCTATTCCCAGCCACTGTGCACGAGTTTGATCCCCCACCAAGGAGCTAATTCACATGGTGCAGCAAATCTCTCCTGTCTTGCCTGCTGCTCCCCTCAGCAATGTATTTCAAATCTACCTGTTCTGCTCCCCACTCTGTCTCTAGTAAATCCTCTTACCCCCCCCATACCTCTGGCCTGTATTCCAGTTCTTGTATGCATAAATAAATAAATCTTTTTTTTAAAAAAAGTTAAACATATGATCTTACAATTTCACTGAAGAGAAATAAAAACTGTACAGGAATGTTCAGCATTATTCATAATAGTCCAAAAATTGGAACAACCCCCATGTCCATCAATGGATAAATAAAATGTGGTGTATCTATAAAGTGGAATATGACTCAGTCATAGAAAGGAATGAAGTACTGATACATGCTATAACATATATATACTTTAAAGAAAGATTAGTGGTTGCTTAGGACTGGGATAGCAGCAGGAGGGGAATAGGGATCACTGTACAGAATTTCTTTTAGAAATTTAGAAGAATTTCTTTTCTTCTAAAATTAGATAATGATGATGATTATTTCACAAACCTGTTATTATGCTTTAAAATTATTGAATTGTATATTTGAAATGCGTTATTTATATGCTATGTGAACAAAATCTCAAAAGCTATTTAAAGAAGAGAAAAATGGGAGTTAGGGAATAAAAAAGACTATTTTAAATAAATGGAATTGGCCTTATATTGTGTAAGTACGTATAGTTCATTCATAGCAATAGGCAGAAAGACAAACTGTGTTAAAAATGAATGCCAGAAAGAAAAAGAAAAATACCAGATGGTCTCACTCATAGCAGGAATTTAGAAAACCTAAATAAGGGACCAGGAAAAAAGACTAATTATAATAAAGTAAAAATCAAAATCAACAAGCAACTATAAACCAGAGAAACACTACAGGGTGGGAGGAGGGAATAGGATCAACACAAGGCGGGAGGGTGGGAATTGTATGGGGATTATAACCAAGGTGAAAATGCATACATTGTACAAAAATGAAAAATGATATAAAAATATATATAATTAAAATAATAATAAAAATAAAACCACAAAAAAATTAAAAATAAAAAAAATGAATGCAGATAGTTAGGTAGAAGGTAGTTGTGGTAGTTTGTAGCTTTTGTAGTATAGTACTACTATTTTCTCTAGTGCAATAAGAAGCCATATCATCAGCTGAGAGTGCGAATGAAGGAGGAATTGTTGAAATGAGAGGGAAATAGGGCCTCCCCGGTGGCGCAGCGGTTGAGCGCTGGGTTGCAAAGCTGCCCGAGGCCTCTACGGCACCGGTTCGATCCCCGGTTGCTCCCCGGCCACCGGAGGAGGGTCCCACATGTCGCGCAGACCTCTCCTGCCACCCACTGCTCCCCTCAGCAGTGTACTTCGGTCCTTCTGCCTGCTCTGCTCCCTGCTCTGGCTCTGGTGAATTCTCTCACCCTCCCGTGCTTCTGACTGTACCCAGTGCATGTATAAACAAAAACAAACAAACAAACAAATAAATAAAACATGCCTCTATAAAAAAAAATATTAAAAAAAATTAAAAAAAAAGAAATGAGAGGGAAATATAAAATCGTTGTCTAGAAGAATAGGAGATATGAATGGAGAGATGTTATATGATTCCTAGGTGTTACCTCTGAGATTGGTCAGACAAGTCAGCATGACTATAGGCCTCAGCAGTGGAGAAGCAGGATTTAACCAGACCTGGTTTTTTGTCAAGTGAATATGTTGAAGAGCTTCAGCAATTGGCGTGTGTTGAAGTGATTATAATGATGGACCATAGAATTTATTGCATAAAGGAGAAATAAGGATGTAAATATGTTGAGGAAAATAGACTGGAATTAATAGATAGTAGTTCCTGATAGAGCTGAAGAATTTTTGAAGCCTAGTAATGAATATGGGAAATGAGTATCTGAGATTAAGGTAGATAGAAGATTTTGGTTGGAGAAGAGGTCCAGTTCAGAAAGATCAGAATATTAAATTGATCATGTCTATGAATATTAAAATTACCAAAAATTATGTCAGGATTTGTATTGGAGAGAGGAATGACTATGAATGAGGGTGATCAATCCCAAAGTTAGTGAGGAATGCAAGAAGGTAGCTGGTTAATGGGAAATATTATCAATGACATTAAAATTGAGGAGTTTCAGGACGGGGGTCAGAATGACAATAAGGAGCAGGTAGGTGTCTGTCCCACCTCTAAGCTTACTTATAGCAATATGAGAGAAAAGAGCTATTGCATGAGAAGGCTGCATTGTCATCAAGACAGAGCCAAATTTCATTTAGAAAAGAAGGTCATGGGACCATTAAAAGAAGAAAATAACTAGGTGATTTTTCTCATGAGAGACCATGAATTCCAGAGACAGAGAAATCAGATAAGAATTTAAGTGTCATCAGTATAAAAATGTTTTTTAAATCTATGAAAATTGATGAGATCATTAAGATAAATAATAAAGAAAAAAGGAAGATAAGAGGGTCCAGGATTGTTTCTCGAAGTTTCCCAGCATGCAGAGCTTGGGTAGAACAATGTTTCTCAACTTTTTTTTCATTATTTCATTATTGGGAACTTTTTTGACAGGTTTGTCCTAAGCACCCACTCTAGGAAATTTTAATAGCACAGAGAGACTCTTCATGCAGTATGGCCCTTCGAAGGTAGTAAAGCTTTGTAATACCTAAGATCTTTTTGACCCTTTCCCTCAAGAATTAGTTTTTGCCTCCTTGGGGAACAAGACAGTGCCGGTTCAGCAATGGGATGGAAATGGAGTGGTGAGCTGAAGAACATCTTAAGAGGTGAAAAAGTAAGGGCCTCAAGTGCAGATAACTTTCCAGAAGTTTGGCTGCAAATGGGTGTGAAAAGTGGGTGAGGCACAGGAAAGACTGTTTCCTAAAGTGAAGAATACAATTGTGGCAGAGACCCAGGAGCACAGCCAGAGGTCATAAGTATAGAGTGACTAATGTGAGATTGGAGCAGAAATAAAATTATCACAAATTGTTATTCCTCTTAAAACTCAGAGAAGTTAAAGAATGTGCCGTCCCTATCTGGGCTCGTTATGTGATTAAAGAATGCTGAAAGGCTCATACTCAAAAGTATAGCCCTCTTGTCCTCCACCAGTCAAAAGTGTTTTTGATAAAGTATTTGAAATCCCCATGACTTGTCTTTTTGTTTTCTTATCCATTAAATATTTACCGAGCATGCTCTGTGGGCAGGTTATTTGGAGCTATCAACAATGCAATCAGTGTAGCTGTGTAAG
This sequence comes from Talpa occidentalis, assembly GCF_014898055.3. NCBI lineage: Eukaryota > Metazoa > Chordata > Mammalia > Eulipotyphla > Talpidae > Talpa > Talpa occidentalis. The sequence continues at coordinate 25,037,849 of NW_023601104.1, forward strand.
TGTCCTCTGTTATAAAAATGTTAACATGGCATTTTTCTTGGAAAGCAAATTAGCACGTCTTGATATATTAAATTTATTTAACTGTTCACTAACAAAACCCTGAGGAAGCAGGATGTAGGATAAAGAATTTTAATAGGGGCAAAGAAAAACTGATGAAGAAATATCTATGTCTAGAGTACCTAAAGAGGTTTAGAAGTCCTGGTGAGTCATCAGCTACCAGGGGCAGCATGAAAGTAATAATTTCCTATGAGAGGTGGGGGTGTGAGCAGAGATAGTATGAAAAAAGAAATTCTGAAGACTCTGCCCTACCAAAAGTAAGAACCAAACCTGCCAGAATAAATTGTTTAATTTTCTAAGCTATTTGATTTTTCCCCTCTTGAGATTATTCCACTTCTCTGGAGGAACCAGAAATGCTTTTGAGTTAATAAACACTAATAGAAAGATTATGAGAGAAACTATTGTTTTTCTAACACTTAGCTGAGAAATCACAGGGAGTGGGAAATTTGTTTGGCAGAGATTAGAGGAAGATTGAGTTTTCATTTGGAATTTAAAAAAAAAATTTTTTAAAAGATTTATTTGTTTATGCATGCAAGAACTGGGGTGCAGGCCAGAGGTGTGGGGGTGAGAGGATTCACCAAAGACAGAGTGGAGAACAGAACAGCTGGACTGACTGAAATATACTGCTGAAGAGAGCCACGGGTGAGACAGGAGATGTCTGCTGCACCATGTGGGTAGCTTTCTCTGCCAGCCGGGGGCCGGGGATCGAACTCGGATCAAACCCATGCTGCAGAGGCTGTGCATAGCTTCACAGAGCTGTGCTTAACCCCTTGCACCACCAGGGAGGCCCTGGAATTTTTTATTACCAATGTATTAAAGCAGAAAATACGTCAGTATCAGATGTAGCAAAGTACATTTGATGGCCAAACATGGGCAAGCTTGTTGGAGAGCTTTGACATAGAGAAAAGAACATGACAAATTGGGAAGTGCTAGGAGGTTTGAGAAAATAAAGTAGGGAAATATAGATGGAGAGTAGAAAGAATATTAAAAAACACAATACAAACTGGAATGTATACTATGACCTTAACCATCCAAAATAATTTGTATGATGATGAGGCTAGTGTAGTTTTATACTAAGGAAGAAATTTAGTTGGGATGTTAGTGTTGTCTGACTTTTAAAAAGATAATTTAGTTTATTTTTTAAAATATAAATACCATAAAGTGAGGTTAATATTGAAGTATTTTAATTTTGCTCAAAGTTGACCACGTCTCCTCTTTCCCAAATGCTCACCAGGAAAAGCCAAATACTGCCGAAATCTCTCTTCCATTTTTTGTAGCTGTCAGATTTTAGTTTCTTGATTTCTGTTTATCTGGAATAGCCCATTAATAGCAAAGTCTTGGGAATTCTTTCTCTGAAATCTTTCCTCCTCTCTGTATATTAATACTTCACACCATGTTTTGTGGCAAGCTCTATTGTTTCCTCTCTCCTCCAAATTAGCCTGCATACCTATGTTATATTCTTTTTTTTTTTTTTAGAGGCATGTTTTTATTTATTTGTTTGTTTTGTTTTGTTTTTTTGTTTATACATGCACTGGGTACAGTCAGAAGCGTGGGAGGGTGAGAGAATTCACCAGAGCCAGAGCGGGGAGCAGAGCAGGCAGAAGGACCGAAGTACACTGCTGAGGGGAGCAGCGGGTGGCTGGAGAGGTCTGCGCACCATGTGGGACCCTCATCGGGTGGCCAGGGAGCAGCCGGGGATCGAACCGGCGTCACAGAAGCTGCGCGCAGCTTCGCAGCCCAGCGCTCAACCGCTGCACCACCGGGGAGGCCCTATGTTATATTCTTAAACATCAGTTTCATCCATAACCTATTTAAAAATCAAAAACAGGGCCTCCCCGGTGGCGCAGCGGTTGAGCGCTGGGTTGCGAAGCTGTCCGCGGCCTTGATCTCCGGCTGCTCCCCGGCCACCAAAGGAGGGTCCCACATGGCACGCAGACCTCTCCTACCGCGGCTGCTCCCCTCAGCAGTGTACTTCGGTCCTTCTGCCTGCTCTGTTCCCCTCTCTGGCTCTGCTGAATTCTCTCACCCTCCCGCGCTTCTGACTGTACCCAGTGCTTGTATGAATAAATAAATAAACAAACAAACAAACAAATAAATATTTTAAAAAATCAAAAACAAAAACAAAGATTCTTCATGATCTTTCACAAGCAACCAAATTTATCAGCAATTATTTATGATTATAGTTTCGAGTTTATTTAGTCATATATTTCCCACCATTCTGCAACATATATTTATGTTTAAACTTTCTTATAAGTTGTCCATATGGCCATGATGTGTCATCTTTGTGATTTTGCTATCACTGTTTCCCCCTCAAAGAGTGCATAACGTCACTGCCTTGCCAAGTTCTGTTGATTTTCTGAATCCAATTTAGGTACTAGGTCCTTCAATAAATAAATATAAGTTCTGTAAGCTTTATCACTACCACTTTCAAACTCATTTGGTACTTAAGACATTATGTTTTACACTGTGTTATACTCTATCATTTTAGTCTGTTTCCTGTGTGTTCTTTGCCCAATCACATTATTAGTTTTTTAAGTGAAGCATTCATGTCTTCATGTTTGCTTTAACACATTATTAAATATAATTCTCAATAAATACTTCCTGAGGGAAATATTATTGTCAACCAATTTCAGATGCAAAGGTTAGATAAATTGAGCAAAACAACCCTGTTAAGAGATGATTTTTTTTATTTAAATATTTTATTTTATATAATTCTTTTTTCATCTTTGCACAATGTATGCATTTTCATTTTGATTATATTCCCCATACAATTGCACCTCCCTCCTTATTTTGACTCTAGTCCTTCCTTTCCCTGCCTCTCCTCCTCCCCCCTCCGTAGTGTGTCTCTGGTTTAAAGTTGCTTGTTGATTTTGATTTTTACTTTGTATTGATTAGTCTTTTTCCTGGTCTCTTATTTAGGTTTTCTAAATTCCTGCTATGAGTGAGACCATCTGGTATTTTTCTTTTTCTTTCTGACTTATTTCACTGAGCATGATCCCTTCTAGCTCCATCCATGTTGCTGCAAACTGCATGTGTTTATCTTTTTTTGATTGCTGAGTAATATTCCATTGTGTATATGTACCACATCTTCTTGATCCAGTCATCTATTTTTGGGCATTTGGGTTGCTTCCATAGCTTGGCTATTGTAAATAGTGCTGCTATAAACATAGGGGTGCAGGTGCCCTTTGGAATTACTGTTTCTGTGTCATTTGGGTAAATATCTAGGAGTGGAATTGCTGGATCATATGGAAGCTCTATGTTTAGTAGTTCAAGAAATCTCCACACAGCTCTCCATCGTGGTTGGAATGGTGCTGGAAAACTGGGTCACTATATGCAAAAGAATGAAGCTTGACCACTACTTCACACCATGCACAAAAACCAACTTAAAATGGATTAAAGAACTAGACAAGAGATGATTTTTTTTACATGTCTAAAACTGAATGATGCTCCCTCAGAAATGCAAACCCAGCCTTTAAGAAATACTTGATTCTTTTGTTAAACTTTCTTAAAAATATAGATATCTATTGGTATGTATCAACTCAAAAGTCCATGGCTTGAAAGTCATCATTTATTATCTCATTTTGTTTGTATATTAGGAATCTGGGTATAGTTTAGTTTAGTAGTTCTGATTTAAGGTGTCTCTGAGGTTAGAGTCAGGGTGTCTGCTAGGGCTGCATTCTCATGTCCAGGCACAGCAAAGGGAGGCTCTGCTTCGAAGCTCACTCACTTGGTAGTTGGTAGTATTCAGTCCTTCATAGGTAGCTGGACTGAGGTCCTCAGTTCCTCAATAACTGTGACCAGAGGCCTCCATCAGTTCTTTGCCATGTGGGCCTCTCCATAGGGCAACTAAGACATGGCAGCTGGTTTTTGCAGAGTGAGCAAGTTGAAAGAGCACCATGACAAAAGCCACAATATTTTGTATTCTATTTTTGGAAGTGACATTTCAGATAACTCTGTCATATTTTATTCACTAGAAGTGATCCAGTAAATCCAATCCACATTCAAGGAGGGTGGGGGAAGGCTTACACAAAGGTGTGAATACCAGGAGATTAGGATCATTGAGGTCCATCTAAGAGAATGCCTTCCTAGGTCAGGTCATCCTTCTCTTGTCCAGATACCTTTCCTGGCCTCAGGTAAGGAGTTGCTTATCATAGCTTTTCCCAATAATTATTCTACTCTTAGGTTCATTTAATATTAAATTATATATTTCATCCTGAAGGTAAAAGTGTTAGGAAATCACATATGGTCTCTTATCAGGATAAATACAGAATTTAAGTGAAATATAGCATATAAGTGTAGCAATTATGTTATTATTTAAATAAATATATAGAATTACTCAAAAGAAAGCTTAGTTTTCTGTTGACTCAAGCAACACCACACTGAAAAAAGACACGGAAGTCATGGAGCAGGCTGCACAAGGCAGGATGCTGCTGAGAGCAAGATCCTGGCCATTTTTATTGATAGAATAATCACAGAGCATCACCTGCGTTAGGAGGACAAGGAGAAAAGGATGGGTGAAACTCAGGAATGTCATCTAGGGCTTGGGGGGACATGAATCTGCTGACCATGTTATCAGCTTGATGACCAAGTGTTGTCATCAAAACTACACCCAGACCCCAGGCCACAGTCCTAATCTTATCAACAAGGTATTCCACTGATCTGCTTCTGGGGTCCCTTGTCATACATTGATCCTCGGCCCCCGGGCGTTCCTGTTCATACCTCCTGATGTGTGAGTGGGGAGTAAGTTTATGCATCCGTCCTCAGCGCCCCGTCATACCTCTTTTTTTTTTTTTTTAAGTGTTTTTTTTGTTTTGTTTTACATTTATGTATTTATTCAAGCACTGGGTACAGTCAGAAGCTCAGAAGGGTGAGAGAATGAGCCAGAGCCAGAGCAGGGAACAGAACAGGCAGACAGATGGAGGACACTGCTGAGGAGAGGTCTGTGTGCCATGTGGGACCCTCGCTGGTGGCCAGGGATCGAACCGGCCCTGCAGGCAGCTTCGCAGCCCAGTGCTCAACCGCTGCGCCACCAGGGAGTCCCTACCAGTCATACCTCTTGATGCATACCCTTCCCAGAGTGGTCAAGCTTTCTGCTCTTGATTGATATGAAAGGCACCTTGCAAGGTTTGGCTCCTGTGGCTGATTGACCAGTTCTGAAGTGCAGTTCTGACCTTGTATAGGAATGCAGAACTGCAGGTAACTATAATGGTGGCTGAGCAGGCCACTTAAGTCTAGCAGCCGCTTAGGTCTAGCAGACCCACAGTTTTCAGTTACATTTTGTTTTTTGTTTTGTTTTTAGTTAAATATTATATCAAAACCTCAACATATAAATATGTAATGTGCCATCTATAGGTACTAGGGACTCAAAAATATTTGTTAAATAGACTTCCTATTTATTTCTGTGAGTCAATTAATTTAGTACTTTTGGAGTCCTTGTACTTAATGGAATAATGTTATTACTAATCAGACTTTGCAATAATTTCTTTTTTTTTTTTTTTCATTTTAAAAAGACAAGTTTATTAGGAAGAGGAGAAAGAAAAGGAGAGGCACCTGAATAGTCATTGGGAGGCAGGAGAGCTCACAATAATATAAGTTCTAAATAAAAGCACAAATAGGAATATCTTGATGTTCAGACATACCTTTGTTGTCAGAGTTGGAAAGTTTAAAAGAATACTTGATGCAATCTTTAGAAGTTTATTTTGAACTAGAAAATTAAGTTAGCTATATTAAAAACAATTTCACCAACTTGTTAGTGATTTGGAAGACTGGGTGAGAAGTTTATTCTATATATCACTGTTTATTTCAAAATAAGGGTGAGATAAAGATTTAAACATTAAAAAGACAAGTAATTACATGAGAAAACATGCTTGTTTATTCATAAGAGGCAAAGATCTTTCTAAACATGAAGCCCAGAAGCTATAACAGAAGAATTTGACTATCTATATATTTTAAAGATTTATTTTATTTATGCATACAAGAGCTGGAGTGCAGGCCAGGGTGTGTGTTGGGAGAGGGGTTTGTGTGAGAGGATTTACCAGAGACAGAGTGGGGAGCAGAACAGGTAGATCTTATGAAATACACTGCTGAAGGGAGCAGCAGGAAAAATAGAGGTTTTTTACACCATGTGGGTTAGCTCCCTGGTGTGGAGTCAAACTCCTGCTGCAGTAGCTGCTGGTAGCTTCGTAATGCTGAAATTTAACTCCTTGAGCCACCAAGGAGGCCCAATTTGACTATATTAAAATTAAGTATTTCTGTACAGCAAAAAATAGACCAAAATATCACTACAAAGTCAGTAGCCAACATGAAGGGAAAATTTATAACACATATAACAGAAACGTTACGATGTTTTCAATTCTAATTGAAAAAGCTTTTACAGTTTGTAATGAAAAAAATGATGCTTTCATTAGCATGCAAGTCAAAGAGAAGAAGTTTATATAGTTGATATATAATTAAAAAGGAGGGTCTCCCTGGTGGCGCAGCAGTTGACGCTGGGTTGCGAAGCTGCCCGCAGCCTCTGCAGCGCCAGTTCAATCCCAGGCCGCTGGGGGAGGGTCCCACATGGCACGCAGACCTCTCCTGCCGCCCACTGCTCCCCTCAGCAGTGTACTTCGTCAGTCTGCCTGCTCTGCTCTCCCCTCTGGCTCTGGTGAATTCTCTCACCCTCCCTCACCTCTGACTGTATCCAGTGCTTGTATCCTTAAATAAATAAATCTAAAAAGAAAAAAACAAAAAAGAAAAAGGAAAAATGTACTAAATGCATTAAATATGTACTGCATATATTAAAAATGTACTGCATATATTAAAATGATACATATGTTTTAAAAAGTGCCACATAGATTTAAAAGGGCACATCTGCTAAAAGGACATACATATATTAAAAAGGTGCTACCAAATAAAAATAAAGTACATACATGAAAAAATATCAATTTTTAGATGCAAAAAATATGTTTACTTATCAGAAAGTTAAAGATTTAGATGACTGATAGCACCATTGTTATAAAAATAATGGGGTAATACCTATATTGTTGCTGGCAATGAAACTTGATATAGCCTTTTAGAGTTTCAAATGTAGTAACGTGTAAAGATACTCAAATATATTGTAAACCAGAAGAAAAATTCATAAGCACTATACATTGGAAAATATGTGAGATTATAGCAAACAGTATAAATATTCTGTGAATAGAACTGGGGGATCAATTTTATGTTACCTATTACTAAAATGTATAATCAAAGTCTGTTTTATAATCAGAATTAAAGCAGTATTTTTAAAAGACAACTTCACAATTTCTTTACAGGAGATTACATGCTTGAAGCAAAGCCAAAAGAAATTTCAGAAATTCAACGTCTAAACTATGAGCAGGTAATAGACATAAATTACAATTTTTGTTGTATTTAAATATGTACTTTCAACTTACATATGTATTCATTGGTCTCTGTCAGTGGCTTTGCAAGCATATTTTTTGTTTTCTTTTTTAAAATCCTTTAAAAATTTAAAAACCATCCATAGATCACAGCCAGATTTGACCCACATGCCATACTTTGTTGATCTTGGTTTTATGTGAACATATATAAAGACAATGAAATATAGATAGTATCAACAGATCTATATAGGGTGATATTCTGGTATTTTCCCTGAAAAATCAACATTCAAGTGAATTTGTTGTTCACTCATACTTTATTTATATTTTACAATTTATATATAGGTATTTTGGTTTTGTTTTTGAATATTTTATTTTTTATAATTCTTACATCATTTTCCATTTTTGCACAATGTATGATGCATTTTCATTTTGGTTACAATTTATATTTAGGAGAAAGTTGAGCAAACAATGTCTGCGGTTTGTCATTAAGACAAAACTTGCTGTTTCATAGTTTTAATGTGTCCATACTTTTTGGCAAGGTCTTCAAAGATTCTGTTCTGTGATGGAGGAGGGGCACCAGCCTCAAATTTTTAGAGCTGGAAGAAAGCAAATTGAGCTTCATTTTCTTAAGTGTTCTTCCTTAACTTGCCAATAAAAGGCAAGAAGGATCAGGCTCTTAGAGTGGAAGGAAGAGTAGCCCAGGGGAGAAACAGATATCATTGGAACATACTTTCAAAGCAGCCATTTTCACAAACTTTTACCGGTGCCAAATTGGCAAAAAGGGAAGCAAAACTCAGTATTGCAAAATTTCTTCAATTTAAATATTTGAGTAATATAGTTCTAATGGAATCTAAAAGTGAACATGTATTACATCACTGTGCAAGGCTGGAAATCTATATAGCGAACACCAAATGGGTATATTAAGCAATTTGTAGTAAAATTGTAGTAAAATATACACCAAATGGGTATATTAAGCAATTTGTAGTAAAATTGTAGCAAAGCAACAATTTTCAATTTTTTTTAAAGATTTATTTATTTATGCATACAAGAGCTGGGGAAAAAGCGAGAGGTGTGGAGAGGTGAGAGGAGTCACCAGAGACACAGAGTGGGGAGCAGAACAGGCAAATCTACTGAAATACACTGCTGAGGGGAGCAGCGGGCTAGACAGGAGAGGTCTGCTGCACCATGTGGGTTGGCTCCCTGGCTGGGGATTGAACTCACGCTGCAGTGGCTGGTGATAGCTTCATAGTGTTGAGACTTAACCCTTTGTGCCACCCGGGAGGCCCTCAAATATTTTTAGCAATAGAAACCTTTTCAAATGAAATCTTATACTAACCTCCAAATGATATAAGTATAAAGTGGTAAGATTCAATTTATATCATTTATCAAATTTATTTTTTATAGATTTTTAAAATTTGTTTTTATATTTTTAATGAAGTACCATATATTTTATTGGAATTAGTCTGTTTTAATTAACACAAAAACTTGAAATTAGGAATTATGAAAGGTATTTGTAGTATCGTCCTCAAAATTCATTTTACATCTGTTAAACAACCTTAACAAAATTTTGACTGATGAGTGTTTGCAAAGGACAGCAGCAATTTTTTTGGCTTGTTTCAAGTTCATCTTGCAGTCTCAGGATATGCTTTCATTAAGTATCTATACTCCTAGAAAATGATTTAAAGTACAGTTTTTTATCACAGTCAAAGCAAACAATATCTCACAACTCTTTGCATTTCTCATAAACACGTCAGACAAAAAGAACCCTTCATTTAAATAAACTCTAAAATTTCAACTAAGGTATTATGATTATATTACCATTGGTTTTGAGAATAGTATGTACCAAACTGATAGGGCTGAGTATAAGTTGGCATTTAATATTCCACAGGTGTGATGTAATAGAGTTCTTTTCTATATAATTTTATGTGAAAAGAAATTTTTAAGCCTAAATTTTAGAAGGACCAATGCTGAACTGCAATCATCTTAATTAAAACCTCTTTACTAGAAGGTGTATTGTAAACAAGGAGCATATTTTTTCCTTGTTTAATGATAGATACCCTGACAATACAAGAAAACATTGTATGTCTGTGTGTGGTGGGAGAAAGGGGTTTTTTTCCCAAATGACTGCAAATATATTTTTAAAATAAATTTTACATTTAAATTTAAAATACTTCACTCTCTTAGAAGTACCTTTGGAAAAAATTCTAAAAAACAGCTTAACCACTGCCTTAACTGAACCAATAGTAATTCTTTCTTATCATCCCTAGGATTTATATTTTATATTTATGATCATGATTTAGATTTAGGAACCATATGGCAAAATCCTTACTCTTTTTAACCTTTTGTTTATAAATTTGCTTTTTATCAGTTATGTTAATCTTTATGGAGTTCATCAAATAGTATCAATTTAATAATTTTAATACTATATAATCTATAAAAATATAGAAGACAAATAAAGCAGATAAAGCATGAACTATTACAAATTATATTTATCCTATAGAAAATTGGGCAACTGGTAGCCAAGAATATGTTAATAAACATTAAAAAATTGGTGGTAGTAGAGCTATTAATCCTAAGATTGCTCACTGTTGTTATTGTTTTCTCAGATTTATCATTGCTATAGCTTTAGAAAAAGTTTTAAAACACTGAAAGGAAAAATGTGAGCTGATTATAATGGATCAACTTTGAGAAAGCTTGAGAAAATACATTATTTGGGAGGAATATAGTTATTAGAAAAAAATGAGACTAAGAAAGGGCAAAGACTAACAGTGTTATATTATAATGTTTTATTCATAAGTTTAAAGCATTTTAATAACAATTTGGCTGTGCAGTCTCTTAAAGTGGAATTTTATAAGTTATTTGGTAAAACAGAACTTTGTTCTTATTACCTAAATTTTCTTTTTCATATAAAAACCCTTTTTAATATAAAAGGGTTTATTTCATGTTTACCCTTTCTACTATTAGCCCCTCCAGTAGACTATATTCTACTCCTATTTTATATCTTTAGTATGTGGCAATGTCTGACTAACAGTAGGGATTCAGTAGAAGCTTATTAAATTGTATCTATTGCATTTTATTTTGTCTGTCAAATATATCCTTAGTAAGTAGTCCATATTTAATGTATTAAGATGTTTAGGAAAATATGTTATAGGATAATCTTCATTAAAGACTTTATGTGACCATATTGATTGAGAAAACTGATATGGACAGAATGACTCCTTAAATTGGCCAAGTCTTTGTGATCCAATCTTTCTGTCTTTCTCTCAGATTTTATTTCCCACTACTTTACATTTGATTAATTTTATTCCAACCATACTGGACTCCTTGCTGTTCCATAGACACAGTAATGTATTCACTTTTACATCAGATTTTTTGCCCTAGTGTTCACTTTATCTGGAATGCACTTTTCCCAGAGCTTCCTAAGGCTCAGCATTTTACTTTGGTCATTATTTAAACATCATTTTTAAAGAGGCCTTTTTAAAAAGCAATTTTAAGTTCACAGCAAAGTTGAATAGAAAATACAGAGATTTCCCATGTAACACTGTCCACCCCTGCCACTCTCCCCATATACATATACCATATACCTCTCCCACGATCAACACCCTCTGCCAAAATGAGGCATTTGTTATAAGCAATGAATCTACAATGACACATAATTATAAGTCAGGGCCCATCATTTGGCACTAGGGTTCACTCTTAGTGTGATTCATTCTATAGGTTTTAACAATTGTAAAATGATATGTACCTACCATTATAGTATCATAAGGAATAGTTTTACTGCCCTAAAAATCCTCTAAGCTCTGCCTATATGATTCTGCCTCTGCCTAATCCCAGGCAATAATTGTTTTTTACACTGTCTCTATTGTTTTGCCTTTCTCACAATGTAATTTGGAATCATATAGTATGTAGCCATTTCAGATTGACTAATCTTTTACTCAATACTGTATATTTAAATTTCCGCTGTGTCAATTTGTGATCTAATAGCTCATTTCTTCATTTTCTTAAACTGTGATTCAAAACAATATAAAATTTATTCTCTTAACCATTTTTAAGTGCAGTAGCATTAATTATATTCACATTGTGTAACAGATGTCTAGAGCACTTTAATCTTGTTAAACTGAAACTCTGCACCTATCAAGCAACTTCACTTTTTTCCTATCTGGCAGCCCCTCACAACCACCATGATTTTCCATGACTGTGACTACTTAAGAAATCTCATATAAGTGGAATCATACAGTATTTGTCCTTTTATAACAACGTATTTCATTCAACTTAACGTTCTTGTTTCATCCGTGCCATTGCATGAAACAGGATTTCCTTCTTTTTAAGATTAGGTGTCCATTGTATTTTACCACATTATCTTTATCCATTTATCTATCAATGGACATTTGGGCTCCTTTCACTTTTTGGCTATTGTGAATAATGCTGGCATGAACATGGGTGTGCAAATCTCTTCAAGATCCTATTTTCTGTTTTTTCAATATTTATTTATTTATTTTGTAGAACTGGGTGTAGACCAGAGGTGTGGGGGTGAAAGGATTACCAGTCAGAGTGGAGAGCAGAACAGGTAGATCTACTGAAATACACTGCTGAGGGGAGCAGCCGGCAAGATAGGAGAGGTTTGCTGTGCCATGTATGGGTTAGCTCCCTGGTCAGGGATCAAACTCAAGCATTGTGATAGTGCTGAGAGTTAACCCCTAGGCCACCAGGGAGGCCTCTCAAGATCCTATTTTCAATTATAGAGTGGGAGAGACCTTCTTATTTGATTAGAAACTTTTGTCTGTTAGACCTCCTAGTCTAAAATAAATCCCTAATCCTTATCACTCTGTACATCATTATCCTGATCAATTTTTCTTACTAATACCTGACATTATGTTGTATATTTACATATTTGTCTTCTACAGTGCAGTGTTAGTTGTGTCAGGTTAGGGACTTTTTTTGCTCACTATTCTATTTTAGCAACATTAAATCTTTAGAACATAGGTTTGTACCTTGTATATAGTAGGTACTTAACAAAAATTTGTTGAGGTGATACATAAATTGGATAAAATGGAAAATTAGAAGTAATTATGCTTGCATTTAAATGCCTATTGTTTGATTTTTCTCATTTTTACTCTTCCCTTTTCTATGTTTAGAATATGAGTGATGCTATGGCAATTTTGCACAAACTACAGACAGGCTTGGATGTAAATGTAAAATTCACTGGTGTTCGAGTGTTTGAATATACACCGGAATGCATAGTATTTGATCTCCTTGATATTCCTTTGTACCATGGGTGGTTAGTGGACCCTCAGGTAAGTATAAAATTTTAAATTATGTAGACACAAATGTAGTAAAAATTTATAAATTCCTCTAGATTTATATATTGTCATCTTAAATATTTGTGGTTTTAAACAGAATTAGCCAATTGTGAGATTAAGGATAAACTTTCCAGATTGCTAATCTGCCCAGTGCTTCTGATTCTAACTACAAGGAGTTAGGGCCAACTACAAAGTTAAGTTCATATCCTCACCAGTGTTTGTTATTTGACTTTTTGATTACTGTCATACTTGTAGGTATAGAAACATATCTTCTTGTGGATTTTTTGCATTTCTCTGATGACTACTGAAATTGAATATCTTTTCATGTACTTCTTGGCCTTCCATATATCTTCTTCAAAAATATGTCTGCAGATCCCATGCCCATTTTTAATTGACTTGTTTATCTTTTCATTACTAAGTTGCTAGAGTTCTTTATGCCTTCTAGCTCTAAGTCTCTGGTGAGACATATGAATTGCAAAAATTTTCTCCCATTCTATGGATTGTCTTCACTTTTATGATAGTATCCTTTGAAGCAAAAAAGTTTTAAATTTTGATACAGTCCAATTTATATTTTCTTTTATTGGTATCCAAAATTTAACCAGAAGCTTTGCATAACCCAAAGTCACAAAGATTTGTTCCAATATGTTTATCTTAGAATTTTATAGTTTTAGCACTTGTATTTAGGAATATAATAAATTTTGAGTTGAGTTTTATATATGGCTAGAGGAAGGAGGGATCCAGCTTTATTCTTTTGCATGTGGATATCCAATTGTCTTAGTGCCATTTGTTGAAAAGATTATTCTTTTCCCAAATTGAGTAGTCATGGCATTCAGAGCACAAAATACCCCTCTCCTTTATTGTCATGCCAAAGTCCAAATAAAATAAGATGCAGAATCCTTATTGGGTTTTTACATGCTGTTTGATATAGATTCTGCCTGTCTGTTCAACTTCACTGCATATAGTTCTACTTTTTTTTTTTTTTTTACTAGCAGTAACACTAGCTGGCTTTCTGTTCTCCATATAGGCCAAATTCATTCTTGTCTTGGATTTTGTGTTAGTTGATTGCCTACTGTATAACACTTTTTTCCTTCCCTAATACGTTGTTCTTCCAGATCATCACATTCTGATCCATCGTTAATCAGGTCTTAGCTCAAATGTCACCTTATCATAAAGGGCCCCCTTGACCAATTTGTTAAAATTAGTCACACTCCTTTTTCCTAATATTTTACTCTCCCATCATCCTATTTGAAAACTTTTTACCATTCATCATTATGTGGAATTATTTATTTCTTCACCTGATTGTCACAGCGCACTAGAATGTTTGCTTTATGAAGACTGAGCTCTTATTTCTCATTGTTTAGGACAGTGCCAAGGCACATAGTAGGTTCTCAATAAATATAGAATGAAGGATGAAGCATGGATGCATGATTAGCTGTAGAGAAGGAGAGATGATAATAGCAAGGTCTTGGCAGCATTTTTTCTTATATCCCTATTCATTGGTAAAAGCAACAGGTATTCTGGGCAATGAAAAGATGACTTTCTGTAAGCAGAGCATCTGTATCTGTATTGGTACTTTCTCCAAGAATTTCACTGAAAAGTCTAAAACTTGCCTAGCAGTTTATACCTCCAAAGTGAGTCATGTTGGATCCTGTGTATGACAATTCTAGATACTTGAGGTGAGTGAGCTAACACTCTGAGCAACTTAAGCCAGAGTTCTTAAAATAAGTAGCTATGTATGTACTATCTGGTGAACAGTTGAATTCATCTGCTTGAAGAAAATAAAGGTACTCTAATGTAGGACAGATATTGTTAAACTTTTCTGGTCAATACAATAGTTTCCAAATGCTTGGAAGGGCTTGAGAATTGTACTTTTTAAACTATTTTACTTACTTGTTTTCTGACAGAATAATTCTGTTACCTAGAGAAAAGGAAAAGGCAATAGTTTGAAATTCATAGGTCTGTATGAAATATCTCTCAGAACTGGCTAATTCTTTGTAGTCTGATTATGTGTTCTGCAGATAAATACCAGCAGTTCTTTAGATGTGGGCACCAGAATTCAGCCACTGAGAAGTGGCTCCATTATTAATTGATAGTTATTGATTATTATTATTAATTAGTAGTTATTAATAGTATTTGAGGCCACAGATGACAGTGAAAATCAGATATTCACTGTGTTGAAGAAGACATACACTAATTTATAATCCTACCCCTAGAAAAATTATGTTTCAAGAGTGGAGCAAAATAGGGGCCTCCCTGGGGGTACACGGAGTTAAGTCAGCACCATCTAGCTACCGCCAGCTACTATGACATGAATTCAATCCCTGGCCAGGGAGCTGACCCACATGGCACAGCAGACCTCTCCTGTCTCCCCTCAGCAGTGTGTTTCAGTAGATTCACCTGTTCTGCTCCCCATCCTGTCTCTGGTGAATCCTCTCACCCTCTGCACCTCTGGCCTACACCCCAGTTCTTGTATGCATAAATAAATAAAAATAAATCTTTATTTTAAAAAACAAAATAAAATTTTTTAAATAAAAGTTAATTAAATGAAGATATGTTACTGCCAGTAGACCATCATTAATAAAAATTCTAAACAAGGATTTAAGAAGTTAAGTGATCCTAGATAGAAGAATAGATAGAGAGAAAATGGTAATATATGGATAAATATAAATGACTTTAACTTTATCAAGAAACATTATCTTTTGAGGTTAAAAAAAGCATTAGCCTGGGCCTAGTGGCATAGAGGTTAAAAATCTCAGCACTATCAACTTATCGCCAACCATTGCAGCATGAGTTTGATCCCTGGCCAGGGAGCTAACCCACATGGCACAGCAGACCTCTCCTGTCTCACCCACTGCTCCCCTCAGCAGTGTATTTCAGTAGAGCTGTGTGTTTTGCTCCCCAGTCTGTCTCTGATGAGTCCTCTCACCCCTGCCCCCCCACACCTCTGGCCTATACCCCATTTCTTGCATGCATGCATAAATAAAAATAGGTCTTTAAAAATAAATAAATAAAATTTAAAATGCATTTAGCCAATGAAAAAATAATAACAATAGCTGGGAAGAGGATAAAGCATTCCACAACTAATTGTTTTTTTTTTTTTATATAGAGGCATGTTTTCTTTCTTTCTTTCTTTATTTGTTTGTTTTTGTTTATACATGCCCTGGGTACAGTCAGAAGCGCGGGAGGGTGAGAGAATTCACCAGAGCCAGAGCGGAGA
This sequence comes from Talpa occidentalis, assembly GCF_014898055.3. Classification (NCBI taxonomy): domain Eukaryota; kingdom Metazoa; phylum Chordata; class Mammalia; order Eulipotyphla; family Talpidae; genus Talpa; species Talpa occidentalis. Next base: position 25,053,784 of record NW_023601104.1, read on the forward strand.
GCAGAGCAGGCAGAAGGACCGAAGTACACTGCTGAGGGGAGCAGCGGGCGGCAGGAGAGGTCTGCGCGCCATGTGGGACCCTCGCTGGTGGCCGGGGAGCAGCCGGGGATCGAACCGGCGCCGCAGAGGCCGCGGGCAGCTTCGCAACCCAGCGCTCAACCGCTGCGCCACCGGGGAGGCCCCTCCACAACTAATTGTTAAAGAAGAGAGCATTAATTTTTTTTGGAAAAGTTATTTATGCATACAAGAACTGGGATCCAAGCCAGAGGGTCAGAAGATTCACCAGAGACAGAGTGGGGCACAGAAGAGGCAGATCTACTGAAATAAACTGCTGAGGGGAGCAGTGGGCTAGACAGGAGAGGTCTGCTGCACCATGTGGCTTAGCTCCCTGGTCAGGGATCCAACTCATCAAACTCATGCCGCAGTGGTTGGCGATAGCTTGATAGCCCTGAGACTAACCCCTGTGCCACTAGAGAAGCCCCAGAGGAGAGAATTAACTTTTGACTCTGAAATGGTAGGAATAGATGTTACTATTTCTATAACTTTACTCTCTAATATGTGGTCAATTGTTGCTATTTAAATTGAAATTTTTAATAAAAAAATAATTTATGAATTGTATTAGAGACATTTCAATTGCTTAGTAGCTACATGTAGCTAATGGGTAACTTACTGGGCAACACGTATTTGGAATATTTCCATTATTACAGAGTGTGCTACTGGATAATGTTTTTTCAGAGTAACCATAAAAAGAGTAGAAAATAGTGAGTAACTACTAAATTATTAGAAGAGAAATTAATCCAAAAAGAAGGAAGAAAAGAATGGAGAGAATATTGTACTTGATAAATCCAAATATATAAATAATTATAATAAATATAAATAGGTGTAAATAGTTTAGTTAAAAGACAGATTTTGAGACTGGAATTGTGTCGGTAGGTAGGAAGTAGGTAGATTGATTCATATAATTATAATTCATGCAATTATAATTATAAAAGACACATATAAGACAATATGAAGTTATGCAGAAAGACTGCAGGTAAAAAGAGGAAAAGAGATGTTATATAATTGCTATTCAAAAGAAAACTGATATATCTGTAGTAATTTAGGAAAGAATATAAACTTTAAGTTAAAAAGCATTAACAATGATAGCGTTTAATTTGCCAAGAAGATATATTCATTATAAATTTGTATGTTCTTGGAGACATCTGGAAAACAAATACCCTGATTGACTGTTCATTCCTTGGACCCTTGGGAACTGTCACAAAAAGCAAAGGTCAGTTTTTGACAATGTAAAACAAAATGTTTTCATCTGATAAATATCCTCAAAGTTTAATAGAATTATAAGAAGATTGTCATGCCAGAAGATCTTAATATATCTTTCTCTATAACTGGTAGAAGCAGAAAATAAATTCTAATGAATATATTCTTTTAAAAATTAATAAAAAAATCAATAAAATTGATATTTTCATAAACTTGATATTTTAATAATTTCAGATTTATTGGCAATTGCAAAGAAAGGTTGCAGAGACTTCCATATAATTTTAACCCATTTTCCCTTAATGTTACATTACCATGATACTTGTGTCAAAACGAATAAATTTGGGCCTCCCTGGTGGCGCAAGGGGTTAAGCACCGCACCATGAAGCAATCCGCACGCAGCCTCTGCAGCACGAGTTCAATCCCCAGCTGGCCAGGGAGAAACCCACATGGTGCAGCAGACCTCTCCTGTCTTGCCCACTCCTCCCCTCAGCAGTGTATTTCAGTCAGTCTGCCTGTTCTCTTCCCTGCTCTGTTTCTGGTGAGTCCTCTCACCAGCCACGTCTCTGGCCTGGACCCCAGCTCTTATATGCATAAATAAATAAATCTTTTTTTAAAAAGCATGAATAAATTTAATACTGTACATTATTAACTATATTATAATTTCATTTACATTTCACCAATTTTTCCACTAATTTTTTTAATTGTTCCAGAATCAAATCAAGGGTATCACTTTATATTTGATCATATCTTTCTAGTCTCCTCTTGCTCATGACATTTTGTTAGTCTTTCCTTGTTTTTCAGGAACCTGAGTATAGATTCTTTTTATACACTCATGAAATATTCAACTAAAGTTGGGTCATGAAGCAAATTTCAATAAATTTTTTTTTATCATGTACTAACATTTTTTAAATTAATTGTGTGTGTGTGTGTGTGTGTGTGTGTGTGTGTATATATATATATATATATATATATATAATACCATTATTCATTTTTGTACAATGTATGCTTTCTCCTCTCAGGTATAATCCCATACAGAGTATAGAATATTCTCTGACTGCACTGCAATTAAACCAAAAATCAGTGAAAACAATAGAAACTGGATCAAAAATCACAATGAAACTTAAAGAATATTTTAAACACAGAGTAAATTCATGTCAAAACCTGAGAGATTTAACTAACATGGCTTTTAAAGGAGCTAAATTTATATATGAAAGTAAAAGAAAAGACTGAAAATGAATGAACTATCTAGTCATCTTAAGAGCAGAAAGTCTTAAAATAGAAAAATATAAATGAAGAAAGTCAACAAAGCTTCAAAAGGAATTTTAAATGACAGAAGATGAAAAATTTTAAATGTCATTTACATAATTTAAGTTCTTAGGAATAAATCTGAAAATAAATTTAAATGTAAGAGCAATTAGAAACCTGTGTAAATGAGGTCTCAACTTTGTTCTTAGAATTCCAATTTCAAGACTGACTTTATAAAGGTGTCAGTTCTCTCTAAAATAAGTTTTAGTTTCAATATAACCCAAAAACAGGTTTATAGCAGATTTTATATAAATATGCAGTGTGCCAGGAAGAGAAACCAAGATATTGTTGAAGCAGAACAAATTGAGAGGACTTGCTTTTCCAGATATGAACTATTTTAAGTATGGTAATTAAGAATTAGGCCAATGGGGCCTCCCTGGTTGTGCAAGGGGTTAAGATGCAACCTATGAAACTATCCGCAGCCACTGCAGCAGGAGTTCAATCCCCAGCCAGGGAGCTACCCACATGGCTCAGCAGACCTCTCCTGACTCGCCCGCTGCTCCCCTCAGCAGTGTATTTCAGTCAATCTGCCTGTTCTGTTTCCCACTCTGTCTCTGGTGAATCCTCTCACCCCCCACACCTGTGGCCTGTACCTCAGCTCTTGTATGCATAAATAAATAAATCTTTTAAAAAAAATTAGGCCAATAGCAAAGAATAAAGAGACCAAAATAACCATGCATATAGACAGAAATTGGGCATTTTGTTTATTTATTTTTAAGAAATTGGGCATTTTAGAGCAATGGAGGACAAGCAGCCCTTTCATTTAAAAGCGTTCTAAGACAATTAGAAAAACCATTTAGAATGCCAATTTAAAAATTAGGAATAAAAGGAATTGTTTTCCAAGATTCACACTGTAAAATTCTGTTCCATATATATTGATGTTTAATTGTGAAAAATAAAACTGCAAAAGTTTGAGAGTGTATTTCTGACTTTAAAGACAGGAAAGGATTTCTAAACCAAGACACAAATGCCTTAACCATGAAGAACAATGGTAAACTTGACAGCATGGAAATTGGGAACATGTGTTTGTCTAAAGAAATTACACCCTCCAAACACAATGTAAAAGGAAGCCACAGAGTAGCAGATTATTGCAAATTATATAATGAATAAGGATTAATATCAAGAAGATATAAAAAACTACACTCTTTTTTAAGATAGACAACCCAATTTAAAAAGGAACAAATGACTTGAATAGGTAATTAACAAAAATAGATACCCAAATAGCTTGTAAATATATGAACTAAACAGCAGTGAAATGCAAGTTAACAGCAAAATAAGATATCAGTATATGCACATCAGAATGACTAGCATTTATGAAAGTCTGACAATACTGAGTGTTGGAGAAGGTGTGCAGTATGTAGATTTTTTGTTTTCTGATGAAGAGAATATAAGTTAACCATCTGCTTTAGAAAACAGTTTGGAGTTACCTGTTAAAATTAAGAATAGGGCCTCCCCTGGTGGTGCAGCAGTTGAGCGCTGGGCTGCAAAGCTGCCCGCAGCCTCTGCAGCGCCGGTTCCATCCCTGGCCACTGGCGAGAGTCCCATATGGTGCAACAGACCTCTCCTGCCATGCCCGCTGCTTCCCTCAGCGGTGTATTTCATCAGTCTGCCTGTTCTGTTCCCCACTCTGGCTCTGGTGAATTCTCCCACCCTCCCGCGCTTCTGACTGTACCCAGTGCTTGTAGAAATAAATAAATAAATCTTTAAAAAATTAAAATAAAATAAAATAAAATTGCCATGTCCTAAGACTTGGCAATTTGATAATGCATGGTCTCTAAAGAAACTCTTGCTATGGAGAACAGGGTAACTCTACGAAAATGTTCATAGTAGTATTATTTGTCATGTTACCAATATGAAAGCAATTTAAATAGCCAACAGAAAGACAGGTTGGTATATTATGAATATATTTGTATGTTGAATGTAATATGTTATGCTATATTCATACTATAGAATACTATAATAAAAATTAAAATAGCCATATACCACTACATACAGCTACCTAGCATGCTATATATTTGCTTATTTGGTTTACTGTTTGTCTTTAGAATATAACTTTATGACATAAAGCATAGACCATCTCTTTTGTTCATTGTTGAATCTACAGTTTTTCTAACAGCACCCAGTACCTATTAATGCATTAAAGGTGTTCAAATCAATTGACTAAAGGAAATGTTAATGCAGAGATTCTGCCTATAAAAGCTTGAGTCTTTGTACTGTTCATTGCTAGTCTATAGAAGTCCAGCTGATTCTTGTGTATTGATCTTGTCTTAGTCTGGCTGTATTTTTATGGATTCTTAGGATTGAAAATTCATATTCTTTAGAAAGACAATAAAGTTGAGTCACTGAAGAAAATTGTGTAAACAGTAAAGTTATTGAGAAAAATAATGAAAATCCAAGAGACTGTGCCTCAAATTGCTTCTTAAGGGTCTATGTTTTCATGTTAAATAAATCAAAAATTGAATTCATACCTTTATCTCTTTTTGTATGCTTTAACATAGAATCTGGCCTCCCCGGTGGCGCAGTGGGTTGAGCGCAGCACTGTGAAGCTGTGCGCAGCCTCTGCAGCGCGGGTTTGATTCCCTGCCGGCCAGGGAAATTCCCACATGGCATGGCAGACCTCTCCTGTCGTTACCACTGCTCCTCTCAGCAGTGTATTTGGGTCGTCTGCCTGTTCTGTTCCCCATTCTGTCTCTGGTGAAACCTCTCACCCTCCCGTGCCTCTGGCCTGTGCCCCAGCTCTTGTATAAAAATAAATCTTAAAAAAAAAAAAAGAATCCTACCCTCAAAAGATCTTCTTTCAAAGGAAAGACCTTACTTAGCTGAGCATCAAAGGTTCTTTGTATCTGCTCATATCTTCACTATACTGCATTGTAAATAAAATGGAAAAACTTTGTTAATTCTATCAATTAACATCTTTATGTTTGCCTTGCTGTAAATGCAAATCATTGGGTTTTTTTAGACTGATCTCTTCTTATATTTACAACCTTAAGAAATAAAGTTACTTGTAATAATCCCATTTAATTATTTTGTGCATAACTGAAATACAACTAAGCCATATTTTTCATAATGTTAAATTGTAAACAAAATTGGAAACAGGTGTTGATTTTAGTTTGATTTTCTTTTTCATAAGTAATATATACTTAATATTGAATTAGAAAAAAATTTAAAGAATGATATGGATATCTTATCATGATTAGTGACACAGTCGTTTGTTTTCTAGATTGATGACATTGTAAAAGCTGTTGGTAACTGCAGCTACAACCAACTAGTGGAGAAGATCATCTCTTGTAAGCAGTCAGACAATAGTGAGCTGGTTAGCGAAGGTGGGTGATTGCTGCTATTACCTGACTCTTACTCTTGGCAAAAATACCTGTCCTATAATTTAGTGTCTTTTAAATGTCTTAAATAAGACTTCTAAAAAGTACAAGTGATGCTACCTATAGGAATTAAATGAAGTATAATAATTATTCATAAAGGTACCAATGAAAGGTTTTTTTTTAAATCCTTTTCATTTGACTCATAAAATCAGACCTGGATTCTAGTAAAAATCACTTGCTAGCCTGAATATGTTCAGTTAACCAAGAGTTACTGATATTTAATCTTTTAAAAAGTGATTATTGCTTGGGAGTACTGATTAAACTTTGTAATTCATCTTGAATATTTCAGTTAATTGACATGAGTATTATGTACTCAAGTTTTGTTTTTTTTTCTTCAGTAGATGTCTGCCTTATGTTTCAGTACAATGGAATCTAACATCATTCTGAATTATATTTTTACCTCTGATCATCAGTTTTCCTAATCCATAGCTCATTGAAATTGCTAAATTCATCATGTTAGAATCAGTTTCATAGATTTTTCAGCTATGCTCCAGTCAATGATAGGAAAAAACAGATTTGAAACCAGAATACTATCAGGAGTCAGAGCATTTGTATGTACCTTTTCCACCACCCACTTTCATATAAATATTCAGAGATATCCAGGCTGCTGTTTGACTCTGAAGGTATCAAAAAAGAGAGAGAGAGAGAGAGAGAGAGAGAGAGAGAGAGAGAGAGAGAGAAATCATGAGAAGCATAGGATTAACTTTGTCATTCTGAGAAACATATTTCTTATATTAGGTATATTAAAAGTTGGTTGCAATCACCACATTTTTTAAAGTGTAGTGATGGCAATAATATGTAGGAACATATTAAAGAAGATGTTTATGTTCTGTTGATTAATCAGAGCCCAACAAATTATATTATTCAATTTATCCAGAAGTTTAACATGTTATTCAAGAGGCAAGTAACAAGAAAATACAGTGTTTTAGTTGAGGCTTATCTAGTCTTCTACTTGCAATAAGCATGTAAATATATAGGGATATTGATCATTGAATTGTATGAAAAGTCTTTCACTACAACCTAAGGCAACAAAATTTAAATTTGAAGGAAGAGAGGAGCACACAAAAACTTTTAAAGTTTCTTTCTAGTAGTAAAATTCCATGCATTAGAACTTTCCATTCCTTGTCCAAACTTTCGTTATTATAAATGCATTCTTAGAAAGCAGACTATAAAGAAGTAGAATCCTGGGCCTCCCTGGTGGCGCAGAGGTTGACACTGGGTTGCGAGGCTGCCCGCAGCCTCTGCAGCACCGGTTCAATCCCCGGTCGCCGGGCAAGGGTCCCACATGGCGCGCAGACCTCTCCTGCCGCCCACTGCTCCCCTCAGCAGTGTACTTCGTCAGTCTGCCTGTTCTGCTCTCCGCTCTGGCTCTGGTGAATTCTCTCACCCTCCTGAGCTTCTGACTGTACCCAGTGCTTGTATAAATAAATAAATAAATCTTAAAAAAAAAAAGTAAAATCCTACTTTCTCACTGACTTTCAATATGCTATTCAGTAGTAATTGAGGGAACAGTAGAATTCAAACAGAAAGTGTTAACAGAATGATAGCTAAGAACTAATGTTTGGCTTAGTAGATTTATTAAGATAAGAACCTATAAGAAATACTGTTACAGTATCTTTTCCAAGCAAGGCTGCAATGCAAGGAGGTTAGGACTTAGTCCTCTCTTTATAGACTCAGCAACAACAAAAAACCAGTCCCTTCACTTCTTTTTCCTCAACCTGATGTTACATCTGTTACTACTTTTCTGATATTGAATCCCTAAGATAATGAAAAACTACAACTAATTTATATAGTATTGATAATTGGGACAAATGTATTCATTGAAACAAGGAGGGACTTACCCCCTTTAGTTGTATACAATTTTTAGGTAATATATACCAGAATTGATTAATTCCTTTATATATAAATTTGTAATGGTGAATTTTGCATATTCGATTTCCATGTCAATGAATTTTTATATATGGAATTCAGTATTAATAAAAAGATCGACTAGTTTTTTGTTTACAAGAGACCACAAATATGTAATTTGTTTGAAATAATAATTCAACCTCAGTAGTTACTTGTATAAGACACTAAAAAATCATATAGAAAGAAAAGACTACAATGGACATTTTTACTTGTGATAGAACAATTAGCTTTCCTTCATCATATTTTCTTAGATTTAGTGTTCAAATGGAGTAGTCCTCTTTCTTTTTCTATTTAGCTTACAACTATAAATTTCTTTCTGAATCATTAAAATAACCAAAGATGGTTTATTTCTAATCCTTTATTACAAAAATTAATTAAGCTTTGATCCTAGGTGATAACTACTTATTTTTATTCAAATATTCATCTCCATAAGCTGCAAAGTATAAGCAGTACATTTACTATCATTCTATTTTTTTGATGAAAAAGAAATGTTAATTTGCTAATAGTCAAATAGAATTAGATTTTTTTTATTTTGTATTCTTTCGGGTAATGTTTATTTTCTTTTGCTGGCAATGCCTTATAAGTAAGAGTGCAGAGTTTTATGTGTACATAGAGACCATATTATTTGTTACCTGTTTTTGGTGTTAATACTTTTTTGAATCTGTTTATAATGATGAATTATAAACTATGAAATTATGATGAATGGCAGCAGAAATCAACATGGAAAATAATAGTATAGTACCAGCTGCTAGATTTCACCAGAACAGGTCATTTAATTCCAGATGTTTCTCTTGAACAATTTCTTCTTTAACAATTGTTTTCAGGTCAAAAATATGCTTGTAAAAATAATTACAGAATATTGATTTATTCAAACATTTATTAAGTCCTAATTTTCCATGAACACTGAATATTATAGCTTGAATTCACTTTTTTATTAAATAATTAATTTCTTTTTATTTTGAAAGCTCTTAAGCCCTTAAAAAGTTGTAATAGCACAATGAAAATATGTATGCAGTTCATGTTAATTGAGCAAGTATTAATATTAACATATTGGCTTTTTGCTTTCTATAGGCACACATGCATACACTTTTCCCCCTAACTTGTGAGAATTAGTAGCAAATGTCATAGCAATATGCCCATTAATGTTCCAACATGTGTATCCTATCAATTAAGAATACTTCTAGATAAATTCTATAGAATGACAATACTATTACTGATATAATGCTATTCAAAATTCTTAGTTGTTCCCATAAAGCCCCAAATAGCTTTTTAAGTTTTTCAATCAAGGCTTCAATCAAGGGTCATTTAATTATATCTATTTAATCTTTTGCAATCTAGAGCAGGTTCCTAACCTTTTTCCCTTCTCCTTCCAGCCTTTTGTGGTGTTGACTTGTTTTAATAGTATAAGCCAATTGTTTTGTAGAATAGTTTTCAGTTTGGAGTCATCCAATTGTTTCCACATGAATACATTTTTGGTGGGACTACTTATATAAGTGACACTGTATTTTTGCCCTTATCTCAAAAGGTATGGCATGAGATGTTTGATTATCCCACTATTGATAATGTTCAAATATGATTAAGGTGATATCTGTGAAGATTTCCATTATAAAGATGCCCTTTTTTCTTTGTAATAAGTAATCTCTGATATTATGCTTTGAAACTGTATGAATAACCTGTTCACCAATGTCTTCCCCCAATAGAGTTGGAATCTATCAATTCTTGCCTGAATGAACTATTGCTGCAGTGGTTGTGACATTTGTATTATTCCTTCTGCATTTATTAGTTGGCATACTTCTGTGAAAACTAGTTTTTTCTTCTCTTCCAACTGCATTAAAATATTTTTTATCATGATAGATTCATGGATTTTTTTTTATTCAGTGTATTATTATAACCCGCTATTATTACATTATTCTTTTTGAAACTTAAATTGTCCCAAATCTGGACAGTGGAATCCTCTCAAGCTGGATCCCCTGTTCATTTGATATGTCCTCATCATTTCTTGAGCTCTTTTTTATTTTTTAACACAGTAAAATTTTATGGGCTCCCTGCTGCATACCTGGAATCAAATCATATAGCCCCTATGTTTTCAATTTCAAAGCAAGTCTGGACATTGGTCTTCTTAAAAAAGATTGTTTTACCCCATCCTCTTGAGGAAAAATATTAATATAGTTGATTTTTGAAACACACAGTACATTAAATTAAAAAAGAAAATCAGATCATTTATTTAAAACTATCACAGTAACAAAGTTAACTTCTGGTTGAGTTTAAATTTGAACACAAATCTCAGGCTGGACCACATCTACCCAACACTTAAAAATAAACCAAGTTTCCTTCTCTATTTCCTCTTTCCTATTTTCAGTGCCTTCTAACTTCAGCTCCTTTGAAGTATTCAGTAGTACTTCTGGGTTCTCTAATAACTCTCTAGTAACAGAGGAAAATAATTTGATAAACTATTTTGATATTGAATTTCTGAAACAAAAAGTATTTTCAAGCACACTAATGTTACCAGGAAAATACTTTTTAATTTAAATTTATTTTCAGTAATATTTTAGTATTACCATTATATTAACTTTACCTTACATTAATATAGTTACTAAGTGTAACTATAATAATAAAATTGAAATGTAAACTAAATGTTACAAATAGCTGTATTTGAATCATTGCAGATAAGCAAGCTGCTATAACATTTAGAATTTTTTCCCCAAAATTTGCTTAAATAGTTATGAAATTGGCCTTTTGAATAGTCCACCAAATTCACAGGGGTATCATTTTAAGATAGGAGGAGAATTAGTAAACTTTGTTCCTTGTAAGTCTAAATTAGTTTATGCTTTAAGGTTTGGGGACAGATTTAACTCAGTTGGTATTTATAATAACCTTCACTAAAGTTTTTTACTTATATCTCAATAATTCTCCTGTCAGTCTTTATTTTGCCATAGTAGTTTTATGTTCTTGAGCAAGTCATTTATTCTCTGTGAGCTTATGATCTGTTCTATAGGAAGAAATAACTGAGAAAGACATTTTCGGGGTTGAGTTTTTGAATTTCATACACATGAAAGTCATGTTGTGTATATCTCTACAGAATTTTTGTCTTTTTGAAAAGAATTTGTAGAAAAGATGATGTGTGAGTGATTTGTGGAAAGGGCATTTAGGAACATCTTTCTTAAGGAAATGTTTTGTTGTAGACAGTGGTACTTCTCAGTAACTGAGTATTTAGCAAAATAAGGATGATAGTCAAGGCGGGGATGAGAAAAAGAAAAGGCAAATGTGCTTGCTATAGATTTCTTATGGCTGTGGCCTTCTGTGTAACTTTTTGTACTTCCCCGCCTAACTTAACTCTTTCCTTGGAATTATGTGATATATTGTTACTTTTTACAAAGTTTTTGCATCTTGAAGTGCTATGACAAAACACTAAAGATGAGGGATAAAGGAGTGGAATAAGCTACTCTCCAAATGTGTCTCGCCCTACCAAGTTTATTTTCAATTTCTTGTTGAGAAATTTATTTTAATATTATAACTATTTTTTTCTATTTTTTAAAGCACAGTAAAAATAAATTGGTACACTTTGGAAATTAAGTGGCATGAGGTACACTGCCATCACTTGATGAACATTATACAGTTTAAAAAAATAAAGGAAAAAGATTTCAAATTCTACATTACATAATTTTCTGTTCAAAAGGCCATTTACAAATATTAAGTCAACAAACTGCTAACATCCATACAAAGGTAGCTTCTTACTAAAATGCAAGAATTTGAAAGATTGTCATCTAAATAAGAAAAGACAAAAACTAGAATAACAGCCTAGATATCACATCAAAAATCAGGATTTTTGGTTTGGGCCTTTGTACCCTCTACTGTATCCTGCTGGAGCTCCAGGCCCCACTCCTCTAGTACCCTGTCCTTCCATTTTTCTGGTCCCAAGAAAAATTTCTTAACACAAGTTCATCTTTACTCCCTATGTCTGCACCACTCAGATATAAAACTTTTTATAGCATTGTCTTTCTACCTATTGCTTCTGAGATATTTCTTCCTTTTTAAAGGAAGGGAGCAAAAGGAGGAAGAGAAAGAAGGAAAGACAAGAAATACAAGCTTTAAAAATATACAGTTTATTCTCATTATTTGTAGTAGTTATGTTTTATAAAATTGCTATCAACACTGAATTAATGAATACTAAAATTCAAGGTAAGATTTCTGGGAACCTTTGGTGATAAGATTTTCATCAACTGATCAATTCATAACCTTATTTTATGAGTGTTTCTGTTTAGAAACACCTTATTCAATATATGTTGTTGACTCATTAACATTAAGTTCATGCCAACAGTGCTTTAAATCACATATGAATAAAGGTACAAAAAATGTTTTTTCTCTACAAGGCACATCACAACCTTTGTGCACTTAGGAACATTAGCCAATATTTTACCATTATACTTGGGGTGAAGGGAACCCATTTTACACAGTAAAAAGTCACCCAAAAAAGCACAAAAATGTGAAAAATGTGGTCTTAAATAGACCATATAATGGGTGCTTGTTTACAGTACAAGAGCTGACACAGGAAGGCAGAGAATTGCCTTGTTTGACTTCATTTGAAAATGTGTGACTCAAATTTTTACTGCTATCCATATGTACAGGAATTACCACGAAGATACAATGAGTATTGATTTTGGAGTTTTCAATTTTAGCTACTAGATGAATTTGCAAATATGAATCTATGCAAATACTGACAATCAGCTGTACATAGGTCTTTTAAATTAAACCTCAGAAAACTTCTTTGTATTTCCTCATGCTTCAAAAGAGATTATTCCTTTTTCTGAACTTCATATATTACATAATGAGTAGCATATGTCAGGGGAAATTAGGCTAGAACGGCATTGGTTATCCTACTCTTTTCTGTTTAGTTTTATGCCTGCTTTTTGTTTTGGCAAGAATTGAGCCATTGTGAATTAAGAATTATCTGGAATATTTTTTAAAATCTCAAGCAACTCAATTTGTTAAGACTGTCTTTTAATTTCAAACATCTGTCTATTTGGCTAAGTAACTATTGACATACATCTTTTGCTCCTGTCCACTTTTAAAATTGCTGACTCTGAATTCTTGTGTTTTTTTTAAGTTGATTTTGGCTTTACTGTGTCTGTGTCTTATTGCAAGCTGTCTGAAATATTTTTTTGAAAGTAGTTGAAGTGTAAGTTAATACATTTATTGATAAAAAGAATTTCACATAACTGTTTCTTTAGGATGGGAATGCCTATACATACATCTTACCTAGCAATATTAGAAGAATCTCCAAATTGGAGCCATCATGTTATAGTAAGGAAAGTCTTCTTTTGATTGGCTTTTCTTCATATTTGGAATATAATGGCAATAGAAAAACTTTTTAATCTTGAAATTATTCTTCCATCTAATATTATGCATTGATTCCGTAGGCTTTGTAGCTGAGCAGTTTCTAAATAACACAGCCACTCAACTGACATACCATGGATTATGTGAACTAACTTCAACAGTTCAGGAAGGAGAACTTTGTGTGTTCTTTCGGAATAATCATTTTAGCACCATGACCAAGTACAAGGTATGATAAAGAAATAGCTATTTGATTGTTATTCTAAATTAACGGGTCTTGCTTTAGAGATGTCTTACAATCTGCTTCAAAATTTTTTTAATTTAGCATAATTTTCCTTAATCATCAAATTATGAAAGTAATTATTCCATAGTAATTTAGTAATTTAAGTGTTACCTCAAATCAAGTTATTTGGTTTTAAGTCTCAACCCCCTTTTCAAGGGTTATTACATTAAGTATTTATTATTTTCTTCCTAAGAAAATAAAATGATAACTCTAGAGACAGAACTAGGATGACTGCTAATGATGGCTATTTAATTTGAAGACAAAAGGAGTTTAGAAGAACCAGGATTTATCTTTATGATACTTGTTAAAGTTAACTGTGAATTTAAATTATTATGCCATTCATGACTCTGCCAAAAAATCTTACTAATTCATCCCCTTCATTATCTTTTCCACTTTTGCAGCTGCCACCTATAAAACCCTCAGAGGAGTTTATCATCTTATACCTTGACTTCTGTAGTAGAATGCTACACTGATTATATCAGTAATTAATTAATTAATAAAAATGTTTAGTAATAGGGCCTCCCCGGTGGCGCAGCGGTTGAGCGCTGGGTTGCGAAGCTGCCCGTGACCTCTGCGGCGCCGGTTCGATCCCCGGCTGCTCCCCGGCCACCGGAGGAGGGTCCCACATGGCGCGCAGACCTCTCCTGCCGCCCGCTGCTCCCCTCAGCAGTGTACTTCGGTCCTTCTGCCTGCTCTGCACCCCGCTCTGGCTCTGGTGAATTCTCTCACCCTCCCGCACTTCTGACTGTACCCAGTGCATGTATAAACAAACAAACAAACAAGTAAAATAAATAAATAAAGCATGCCTCTATTAAAAAAAAAAAAAATGTTTAGTAATAGCTATTGCCTAGAGAGTAAAAATGTAAAATATTTTCTGCTCTTTCCCTTTGGCAACACTTTGCTTTAGCCACAATGATCTATCTACTCACTAATAATCTTTCATCCCTATATATATTTTATGCTTTCCCATTTCAGTGCCTTTGCTGCCATATCTTACTCCTTAATCCCCATTTGAAAATATCTCATTTGTTTTCAGATATCCAAATTTTGCCTGTCCTTTAGGAAACATATCAAATACTAGCTCCTCGGTAAAACTACTTTCTTTCCTTAAATCAGTGTTTCTCAATCCAGACTACATGCTAAAAGTATATGGGAAGTTTTTGATTTTGGGTTTTTTTTTTTAATGCCGATGGCTAGATTCCATGACAAATTCAACTAAATCATAATCTCTGGAGGTGGGACTTGAAATTCAGCATATTTTTAATGTTGCCCAGGTAATTTTAATGTGCAGCTAAAGCTAAGGGCCATTACTCCGTCCATCCTCCTCTATCTGTAATGAGCCATTATTCTTATTTTGCCCTTTATTTTTTAAATTTTTAAAAAAGATTTATTTATTTTATACATATATACAAGAACTGGGGTACAGGCCAGAGGTGTGGGGGTGGTGGTGAGAGGATTCCCCAGAGATAGAATAGGGTACAGAACAGGTGGATGACTGAAATACACTGCTGAGGGAAGCAGCAGGTGAGACAGGAGAAGTCTGCTGCGCCATGTGGGTCATCTTCCTGGCCAGGGATCCAATTTGTGCTTGCAGTAGCTGTGGGTAGCTTCATAGTGCTGTGTCTTAACCTCTTGTGCCACCAGGAAGGCCCCTTATTTTGACCTTTAGAGAATACCTAGTTACTGGTTTTCTTTCCCTGTAAATGTGTCATATTTTTCTAAATGAGAGAAAGTTTATCAAAGTTAGGAATTAGGTCTTAGACACTTTAATCAATGAATTGCCCAAAGTCAAATAAAATAATGATTTGTTAACTTATGTAAGAATACTCTAAAACCCTGGCTCTCCTATTCCTATTTTAGTTAACAAGGGTTCATTTGTATTGCTTCCACATTTGATTCGATGTATGGTAGGTATGAGTCCAGAATCATCTATAATGTTCAGAAAGCTAAGGCAAAGAACCTCAGTCAGAATTATTGCTGCACAGTAATTTTTGCCATGTCATCTTGCTTTACTGGATCTCCTCAAGTCCACACTTTATTCATTCATGCAACAAATATCTATTGAGCATGATTGTGCTTGGGTATGCAGCTAAGTACTATGATTGCAGCTGAGCAGGACAGTTATGGTTCCTTCCATTTAAGGATTGCTAGCTTCACAAATGGACAGATGTTAAATTGCAGTTGTTATTTCTATTGTAATGCACTTTGTAAAGGATATATACAAACATTATGAGTGCTTTTATTAAGATGTTTAGCTTACTCGGGGATGTCAGGAAAAAACTTCCTTTGAGATAGTAACCTTTATTTTTTATTATTTTTTTAAGGATTTGTTATTTATGTATACAAGAGCTGGGGTACAGGCCAGAGATGCGAGGGGGTGAGAGGATTCACCAGAGACAGAGTAGGGAACAGAACAGGCAGATTGACCGGAGTACACTGCTGAGGGGAGCAGTGGGCGAGACAGGAGAGGGCTCCTGCACCATGTGGGTTGCTCCCTGGCCAGCCGGGGATCGAACTCATGCTGCAGAGGCTGCAGATTGCTTCATAGTACAGTGCTTAACCCCTTGCGCCACCAGGAAGGCCCGAGATAGTAACCTTTAAACTGAGACCTGAAAAATGAATCTTCTAGGAGTTTAATCAGTTAACAAAAAATAGGGTTAACTAAGCAGATGGAACATGTGTGCAAAGGCACTGAGGAAGGAAATAACTCCTCAAGGAACTGAAAGATCTGTGTTGCTGATACCTAGAAAATAAGTAAGTCTAAAGAAACAGGTAGGTACCAGATCTTTTTTTTTTTTTTTTTTTTTTTTTTGTGGGACCCTCGCCAGCGGCCAGGGAACGAACCGGCGCTGCAGAGGCTGCGGGCAGGCAGCCTCGCAGCCCAGCGCTCAACCACTGCCACACCAGGGGAGGCCCAGGTACCAGATCTTGTAGAGTCTTGAGTTGAGAAGAGAAACAGACCTGGTCCCCTAATAGCCTATAGTTTCTTTTTGTTCCATTTTCTGTTTTTTGTTGTTGTTGTTGTTCAATGGAATGACATAGTTCAGTGGGAAAATAAGGTCTCTAACCCCCAAAACTGAGGTGTAGGTGCTCCCTTTCCATCAAGGCAATATTCCTGACCAAGAAGTTCTTTACTAGTCAAATATTGAAATCTTCTTTTTTTTTTTTTTTTTTTTTTTTATAGAGGCATGCTTTATTTATTTGTTTGCTGGTTTGTTTGTTTTTTTGTTTATACATGCACTGGGTACAGTCAGAAGCGCGGGAGGGTGAGAGAATTCACCAGAGCCAGAGCGGGGAGCAGAGCAGGCAGAAGGACCGAAGTACACTGCTGAGGGGAGCAGCGGGCGGCAGGAGAGGTCTGCGCGCCATGTGGGACCCTCCTCTGGTGGCCGGGGAGCAGCCGGGGATCGAACCGGCGCCGCAAAGGCCGCGGGCAGCTTCGCAACCCAGCGCTCAACCGCTGCACCACCGGGGAGGCCCCAAATATTGAAATCTTCTTAATGTGTTATAGGAAGGGGTGTCTCTCCTGGAGTACTTTCTGCCATTTGTCTGTTTCTGGACTAAGTGTGCCTTCCTGTGAGATAATGATAGCTTAGAGCTTGTGTGCATTCTTCTAAATTTTCCTCTGCTAAACAGTGTGTCATTATGATGCAGTGGTGTCTGTCTCCCTGCCCCTGGCACAACATTAAGCTGCTTTGGACTTTGAGGCAAGAGTAGAATGAATTTACTTGGAAGATTATTGCAGGACACCCAAGAGGTTATAGTGACTTGGACTAAGATGGTAAAGAAATAAAAAGTGGATAGATTCCATAGATTTTAGGAAATGTAATCAATCAAATTTGATGATTAGGATGTGAAAAATAAGGAAAGAATGATTTCTGGGTTTTCAACATGAACAATTAGATGAACATTAGTGCTCTTTATTGAAACAACACTGGAAGAGAGTTTAATGACTATTACACTGACTAGTGGAAATGTTTGTACAGATAGTAATTTGGAAGGAGGATGAGATTTATAAGAAAGTTACAGAATGGGGGCCTCCCTGATGGCCTAGGGGTTAAGTCTCAGCACTGTCACCCTTTCAGTTTGATCCCCAGCCAGGTAGCTAACCCACATATAGTGCAGCAGCCCCTCCTCTCTCGCCTGCTGCTCTCCTTAGCAGTGTATTTCAGTCAATCTGCCTATTCTGCTCCTCACTCTGTCTCTGGTGAATCCTCTAACCCCCAGCACTTCTGGCCTGTACCCCAGTTCTTCTAAGCAAAAAAAAAAAAAAAAAAGAAAAGAAAAAGAAAGATACAGAATGAGTAGAAAAGAGAAGGCCTAGAAGACAGAGATGCCACCATTTAAAGACCAACTGGAGGGGTATGAACTGGCAAAAGAGACTGAGAAATAAAATAATAAAAGGGAAATCTAAAGAATATGGTAGCATGTAAACCAATAGGGAGACAGTGTTTCATGAATGGAGATTTCAGTTTTTTAATGCTGCTGATGAGTCAGGTAAGAACACTAGGGAGGGCCTCCCTGGTGGCGCAAAGGGTTCAGATACAACCTGTGAGGCTGTCTGCAGCCACTGCAGCACAAGTTTGATCCCTGGCCAGGGAGCTACCCACATAGTGCAGCAGACCTCTCCTGACTTGCCTGCTGCTCCCCTCAGCAGTGTATTTCAGTCAGTCTGCCTGTTCTGTTCCTCACACTGGTGAATCCTCTCACCCCCCACACCTCTGGCCTGTACCCCAGGTCTTGTATGCATAAATAAATAAATCTATAAAAAAATAAGTACACTAGGGAAAGGGGAGGAGTGCCCATAGCAAATGAATTTCACTGGTGATCCTTTAGAGAATAGTAGCAGCAGGGGTGAAAAACAATTTCTATTGCTTAAGAATTATTGGGATGACAAGAAGTAAACACAAAAATACACAGGAATCTCTTCGAAACAGTTTATTTTGGAAGGGGACTTAGACATACCAATATTGGCTTATAGCTGTAGTGGAGTATGTCATACAGGGAGGGTTTTGGTTTTGTTTTTAATTTTTTTAAGATTATTTATGCATATGAGAGCTGGGCTGCAGGCCAGAAGTACCAATGTGTGTGTGAGAGGATTCACCAGAGACAGAGTGGGGAGCAGAACAGCCGGATTGACTGAAATACACTGCTGAGGGGAGCAGCAGACGAGACAGGAAAGTTCTGCTGCGTCATGTAGGTCAGCTACCTAGCCAGGGATTGAACTCATGCTGCATTGGCTGCCAATAATTTCAGAGTGCTGAGACTTAATCCCTTGTGCCACCAGGGAGGCCTCTGGTTTTGTTTTTTAATATAAGAAACTTGATCATATTTAATATTGGAGGATTCAGTAGAGAGAGAAAGGGTGAAATTCAGAAGGAATAATTGGTATTAGAAGGCTCCTAAGAGAGTGAGAAAGGACAGAACAGTTCACAGGTGAAGTATTTAAAAAGAGTCTTCTTCATTGTAAAGGAGGGAAGGAATAGACTGAGTCAGCTTCAAGTAAATGTATAGGTTTGATGGCAGGAAATAAGGTTCTCTTTGAATATGTCTATTTTCTGTATTATATAGAAGTCAAGTTCACTGAAATTGAGTAGGGGTGAAAAGGTGTGGTTCCATATTTGAGGAAAGAAAATTTAAAATAGTAATTATAGCACATGGGGAAAAGTTCTGCCTAGAGAAATTAAGAAGAATCAACAGGCAGTGTTGAGGATGGTAGTTATTGCATTCATATACTCTGTATAATTTTTTCTTTAGTATTCATGGCGGTATGGGCATGAAGATGGTAGGTAGCTAATTTGTTGCACTCAATTTGGGACTTTGTGTGCAAAAAGGAATTAGAAAAAGCAAAGGCATTTAGGGACATGATGGTATTATGAAACTGATAATATTGTCTAAGTTTGTAAATACTGCCTAGAAAAAATAAAACACCATTCTTCACTAATATCTGACTTTCATAGAAGGGATAGGTAGAATTATCCTGGTGGCCAGTTATGAGGGAAAATGCCTTTAATTATTATAGTGACCACCAAAACAGTAACACTATTTCTAATCTTTTGTTATAAAAAATTACAAACTTACAGAAAAGTAATGAGGCTAATTTAGTGCGTGCCTGTTATACTTATCATTTTAACAATTTTGACATTATATTATTTTTATCTGTTTTTTATGTTTGTGCTTATCTTTCAATCTTTAACTTTTTTTTTTAAAGATTTTATTATACAAGACCTAGGGTACAGGCCAGAGGTGCAGGGGGTGAAAGAATTCACCAGAGACAGAGCAGGGAGCAGAACAGGCAGACTGACTGAAATACACTGCTGAGGGGAGCAGGGGTGAGAAAAGAGAGGTCTCTGCACCATGTGGGTTTCTCCCTGGCAGGCCGGGAATCGTACCCACGCTACAGAGGCTGCGGACAGCTTCACAGGCTGCGCTCAACTCACTGAGCCACCAGGGAGGCCCCTTTAAATAACATTTTTAAATAACATTTTCCTTCCAAACCACAGTATCATTATTGCATGTAATCTCAGCTATTTCTTCCATTACTAGCAAAGTAATCAAGTCCAGTTATTGTTACTTACTAGTTATAACAGCACTTTCTATGAACCTTTGATTAAACTATTCATCCCTTGTCTGTCTGTCTATTGACAACAATTACATCTGCTTGCAGTTTCTGTTATTTTACTATCTCCCTCCATATACTTCCACATAATCTTATAATTATACTGGGCATATCATTGTGACAAATCCACATTAAGTACATGATTTATGTACGTTTCTTCATCTTACCTAGATATGGTCTAAAAGCAACAGGAAGAGACCCCCAGATGTTTTTTGGCTGTTGTGGTTTTAGATAGTGAGCCAGCTTTTTATCCAGGCAGGAATTTTTATGCTATTGAAAGCATAAAAATAGTTTGTAAATAAATCTCTTATTTCTTAGAAACAGATCCGATTAGGTCTGTTTTGCTTCTAATATTATCCATATGATTATGACTGATAGATTCACAGTCATAAGTCACAGATCTTAGATTTTATATCCAAGATCTAGTTATTTCACTAGATCTATTTTTTATAGTCCTCCTCCACTTCTTCAATGCTTTCTGTTTACTCAAGTTAGATAAATTGCTGATTCCCTGTTTCTAGATCTTTGATTTATATAATGACATCTGCATAACTCTCTATTAGGATTCCCTCTTGATCATTTCTTTCCATTATCAACTTTTATATTCATGTCATAACTGCTTCCTCTATGTCTTGGTTTAAGTTACTGACATCTCTGTGGAGTATACTCAAAAGCAAGGTTTTTGGGGGTGGATTTTTTATTCATTTGCTTTTTAACTTTACAGTTAGGTATTGAAAGCGAAGAGTAGTATAGAAGGAAATACAGTTTTAGATAAATACTAAAGCCATGTTAAAGAAATAAATTTGTTCAATCTCTTTCCTCTTTGACTAAGACTATAGTGGAATTTTTTTGTAATTATTTTAAAAATATAGTTGATACGTTAAAAAATGTCACTTAAAGGGCCTCCCTGGTGGCGCAGTGGGTTGAGCACAGTGCTGTGAAGCTGTCTGCAACCTCTGCAGCACGGGTTTGATTCCCAGCCAGCCAGGGAGATACCCACATGGTGTGGCAGACCTCTCCTGCTTCGCCTGCTGCTCCCCTCAGCAGTGTTTTCTGTCTGTCTGCCTGTTCTACTCCCTGCTCTGTCTCTGGTGAATCCTCTCTCCCTCCCACACCTCTGGCCTGTATCCCAATTCTTGTATAAAAATAAAAATAAATAAATCTTTAAAATAAATAAAAATAAAAATTGTCACTTAAAATTTTTAAAGGAAAAGGAAGAAAAATGTGGAAACTAAGAAAAATAATGGGTGCCATGGTACAGGCAGAGCCTATTTTCTGATAAATAGGAGGCAGGGGGCAACCCATACAGAAACTGAGATAGATTGGGCCTTACCTGATGATGCAACGGTTGAGCGCTAGGCTGCAAAGCTGCCTGCAGCCTCTGCAGTGTCAGTTTGATCCCCGGCCGCTGGCGAGGGTCCCACGTGGCGCGCAGACCTCTCCTGGCACGACCGCTGCTCCCCTCAGCAGTACATTTCGTCGGTCTGCCTGTTCTGTTCCCCACTCTGGCTCTGGTGAATTCTCTCACCCTCCTGTGCTTCTGACTGTACCCAGTGCTTGTATAAATAAATAAATAAATCTTTAAAAAAAGAAACTGAGATAGATTTTGGTGATGTCATAAATGTAATCTCTCATATCATTAAGCACTTACACTGTGCCTGGCACTTTTTATTCATTATTTCATCTAATTTCACAACTTTTCTATGAAGTGTGAATTTCATTATTCCCACTTTACAGCTGAGAGAACAAACTTAAAAGGCCCTAAGCAAGAATTCCTAAGACCACACACACTGCTTGTAAATAGCTCCAATCTGACTTTCAGTTTACACTTTCAACAACTCTGCCTCTCTAGGTTTAAGAAAGTTCTTTGTGAGTGAGATTGATGTTCATTAAGTAGAAGTAAAGTTCATCTTTCAGTTTGTAAAATATCAGAAATTCTCTGTTCTAATTACCTCTATATCATTTATGAGGAAAGAAAACTAAGGTCCAAAGATGTTAAGTAATTTGAATCTAAGCCATTTAATCTAAAATATTCAAGTAGTACTTTCCTCTGTATTTTAAAGGCTAATATTAATTATTTTTATTACATTAAT
This sequence comes from Talpa occidentalis, assembly GCF_014898055.3. Taxonomy (NCBI): domain Eukaryota; kingdom Metazoa; phylum Chordata; class Mammalia; order Eulipotyphla; family Talpidae; genus Talpa; species Talpa occidentalis. The sequence continues at coordinate 25,075,957 of NW_023601104.1, forward strand.
AAGTTCTCTTCAGTTTTCTCAGTTTATAAATTGTGATATTGTCACATATTTTGTAAATAAAAGTAACTCATTCTATGTAGTTAATTTATTGGGGCATTTTCAGTAGAATAGGTTTTCATTTAGTCTTTTGTATGATCCAATTGCCTATTTTTTTTTAATTTCAAAATTTATTTATTTATACAAGAACTGGGGTACAGACAAGAGGTATGGGAGGGTGAGAGAATTCACCAGAGACAGAGCGGGGAGCAGAACAGGCAGACGGACCGAAAGCACTGCTGAAGGGAGAAGCAGGCAAGTCAGGAGAGGTCTGACACGCCATGTGGGTATCTCCCTGGCTGGCCAGGGATCGAACCCCCACTGCAGAGGCTGTGGACAGCTTCACAGCTCTGTGCTCAACCCGCTGTGCTACTGGGGAGGCTGCAATTGCCTAATTTTAAAAAATATCATAAAAATTATCTAACTTTATTTCTTTAACATTTTTATATGATAACATACATTAGTACATAATAATTTAAGACTTTAATATACCCATTCTTTATTGGTTATTTTTTTATGAAATTAGGATTTTAAAGGCTGATGAGATTAGAAGGAAAATTCAAAATGGCAAAAATGCAGGAGTATAAAAGCAAGAAATAGTCTTAATGGTGATTTAACTATAGACTCTAAGGAACAAAGGAGCCTAAACTATTCCATTCTACATTAGTACATACATTGCCATTCTACATTGCCATTATGTAAGAAACTGTTGAGTAATAACCAGCCTTATTGACAGGGGACCAGTTACATATATTTTTGATAAATGTCAAGATCAAGGAAAAAAAGAAATTGAGACTGGTAGTTCATTAGAAAACAGCTCAGCTATACCAAGAAAGGACACCCTTTTAGTTAAAATTTGCAAATATATATGTGCTATGGGTAATACACTTCCAAAGTTACTCATCCTAAAGTGTCGTTTGGAAAACAATTTTTGGATAAGATTTTGATTACTCCTATTGCAAGCATCATTATAATATATCATCTACATCAAATAAGTTATAAAACCTAGAGCTTGGATGATATAATTATATGTTGAAATGTATTGTGATTATAAAGAGAAGGATCAGATCTACTTACTAAAAAATTGACTGGAAAGAACTTTCAGTTTTTCTTTAAATTATCCTTGGGCAAGGTAGATCATAACTAGGTATTAAAAGTATGTTAGGGGGACTCCTTGGTGGCGCAAGGGGTTAAGTCTCTCAGCACTATGAAGCTATCAGCAGCATGAGTTCAAACCCTGGCCAGGTGCAGCAGACCTCTCCTGTATAGTCCACTGCTCCCCTTAGCAGTTTATTTCAGTAAATCTGCCTATTTTGCTCCCTACTCTGTCTCTGGTGAGTCCTCTCACTGCTGCACTTCTGGCCTACATCCTAGTTCTTCTATGCAAAAATAAATAAAAAATAATAAATAAATGAATAAAATTATGTTAGGTAATAAGGATGTATGAGTGAATAAAACATGGTTCTACTCATAAAAGACATTGAAACTTATTAGGAGAGATAAGTAAACAAACAACTAACTGCAAAGTGCTTTGATAATGATAAATTCAGGTTTCTATGGAATCATGGAAAAGGTGCACCAAATATCAGAGTAAAGTGGAATCATTATTTTCTTGTGATAAGAATCCTCAAGCACTTAGGAAAGGTGATCAATATGATAGGCATTTAAATATTTGTTGAATTGGAAAATACCTGATTTTTTTTTAAAGTGTGAGTCCAGACTGAACTTTTATTTAAAACCATGTCTTTAAACTTAATAACAAAATGTTTTTCCTCTCAAGTACTTTACAGGTTACTATAGCAAATTCAATGAATATGTAAATTAATCAGTATCTACAGCTATTCTTGAATGTAACTGGTATTAGAGAAAAGGAAAGACTGTACGTTGGGAAGAGTTGTATTCCACAGTACTGAACACATAGTAAATGTTCAAAAATAATAATAATTACTTTGTTTAAAGCTTCAGAATTTATTCAATCATTTCTCTACCACCTCCCCCACCAAACTCTTTATAGGAAGCTCTTATTCCTAACTCTCAAGATTGTGTGAATGATAGGAGAGAACATGAAAAAGTATGGTTCTTACACATTAGAAAATACTATATTAGCCAGTAAGAACTCTGAGCAAGTAAATAAAAGTCATATTCTCAGTAAATATGAAGAAGAAATGGCTTACAAAGTTTATATGGTAGGGCCTCCCCTGGTGGCACAGCAGTTGAGCACTGGGCTGTGAAGCTGCCCACAGCCTCCTCAGCGCCAGTTTGATCCCCGCCACTGGCAAGGGTCCCTCATGGTGCGCAGACCTCTCCTGCCGCGCCGCTGCTCCCCTCAGCAGTGTACTTCGTCAGTCTATCTGTTCTGCTCCCTGCTCTGGCTCTGGTGAATTCTCTCACCCTCCTGTGCTTGTATAAATAAATCAAAAAAAAAAAAAAGCTTATATGGTAGACTAGGGATGCTTTGCATGTAATTGGATTTAAAGCTAGTTCATATAAAATATTAGAGGGCATTGCTAAATTCTGTAGTGATAACTATAATCATGAGTTCATGGATTGATTCTATAAACATTAAACCCAAACTTTGTGGTGTACCCTACATTAGGTCTAGAGATACAGGTATTTAAATACATAGTCTGGGGAATGAGCCAAGAAAACACAATTGTGGTAAAGTGGTTCAGTATTACAACAGAAACAGGAACAAAATACAAGATATATGTGTTGATTATGAAGAAAGAGTAGCTCATGGTGTAGAGAAAGCAAAAGTTGCTATTTATTAGATTAATTATATAAGCTTAATTTTAAAAAGTTAATGTGATACCATTTGTTGTGACTATGTCTTATTTGCTATATGACAAATTTTATAAGAACATATATAGTAATTTCCTATTTCGCAAGGTGATATATAAGCCACCAAAAGTCATTCCTAACATTTTATTATGAAAAATTACAAACTGAGGGCCTCCCTGGTGGCACAGCGGTTGAGCGCTGGGTTGCGAAGCTGCCCACAGCCTCTGCGGCGCCGGTTCAATCCCCAGCTGCTCCCCGGCCACCAGAGGAGGGTCCCACATGGCGCGCAGACCTCTCCTGCCGCCCGCTGCTCCCCTCAGCAGTGTACTTTGGTCCTTCTGCCTGCTCTGCTCCCCGCTCTAGTTCTGGTGAGTTCTCTCACCCTCCCGTGCTTCTGACTGTACCCAGTGTTTGTATGAATAAATAAATAAATAAATTAAAAAAAAAAAAACAGACAACTCTATTAAAAAAAAAAAGATAAAAGAAAAATTACAAACTGAGAAAAATTGAATCACTTATATTCTACAATCTTATGTTTTGCTGTATTTGTTTTGTCAATATCTCAACACCTAGCACCGAAGGCTATTTATAAGTCACGTGTTAATTGAGCATACCAAGAGCTCTTGGTTCTTATTGTGTTGTAGTATAACAATTAGAAACTATCAAAGCTAGGTAGATTTAATTCAGTGAGCAAATAGGGTATCTACTTGGTCTACTATTTGTTGGGCAAACTTAGCTAGCAGAGACAATATGTTTTAAATATATAGGTTATAAAAGTTCTCTTAAATATTAACTAGTTTGTATCAATTCAACAGCCCTTTTTCTTTTGTTTCTTATTAAGGGTCTATTGTATTTATTAGTAACAGACCAGGGGTTTCTTACTGAAGAAAAAGTTGTTTGGGAAAGCCTACACAATGTCGATGGTGATGGAAATTTCTGTGACTCAGAATTTCATCTGCGGCCACCTTCAGATCCTGAAACTGTATACAGAGGCCAACAAGATCAGATAGATCAAGTAAGTTTGTTTTGTCTTCTTTGTATTGTTTTAAATGTTCATTCCTTTCAAATGTGAATTTAAATAATCTGAAATTTTTAACTAGAGGTGTTTTTTTTGTACTGAGGTAACATTAGCTTACAATGCTGTATATGTTCCAAGATTACATTTTCTCACCATGCCCAACACCACCACCAAATATTCATTTACTATCCACTACTAACCAGTAGGCCCTTCTACCCATTTCCAGCAAGGTTTCATCTTTTTTTATATCTGAATAGTATTCTATTATGTGTATATACCACATATTCTTTTTCCATTCCTCTGTGTTGGGCACTTAGGCTGTTTCCATGTCTTTATTATTGTAAATAGTATTATAATGAGCTAAAGATCTGTTAATAGGGCCTCCCTGGTGGCGCAGGGGTTAAAGTCTCAGCACTATCAAGCTATCACCAGCCACTGTGGCATGAGTTCAATCCCCAGCTAGGGAGGTGACCTACATGGTACAGCAGACCTCTCCTGTCTTGCCCGCTGCTCCCCTCAGCAGTGTGTTTCAGTTGATCCACCTGTTCTGCTCCTCACTCTATCTCTGGTGAATCCTTTCACCCCCCATACCTCTGGCCTACACCCCAGTTCTTGTGTGCACAAATAAATAAAAATAAATCTTTAAAAAAAAAAGATCTGGTGGGCCTCCCCTGGTGGCACAGCGGTTGAGCGCTGGGCTGTGAAGCTGCCGCAGCCTCTGCAGCACCAGTTCGATCCCCAGCCACTGGCGAGGGTCTCACATGGCACGACAGACCTCTCCTGCCGTGCCTGCTGCTCCCCTCAGCAGTGTATTTCGTCAGTCTGCCTGTTCTGTTCCCCGCTCTGGCTCTGGTGAATTCTCTCATCCTCCCAAGCTTCTGACTGTACCCAGTGCTTGTATAAATAAATAAATAAATCTTTAAAAAAAAAAAAAAAGATCTGTTAATATACTTGTGAAATTTCCTGACCCTATCTAAATAGATCATTCTACATGTATATTTTTACATCTTTGTTCAGAAGGCCAGATCACATTGATCTACAAAGGTCATGGTAAGCAGTTTGAATTTTAATTGTGTTTAGAAATTCTAATTTGAAAGGAATTGCAAGATGCTATGCCAAGTACTAAACATGAAGGGGACACCATCTGTTTTACTTAGTAAAAAAATTGTCATATATGAAGAATGCATTAGAAAGACACAAATATGAGCAATCCCAGCAAGAGATGACAATTCCTTAACATTGGCTTAGCTCTGCTTTATCATAGAGCACATATTTGAGATACACTTTTGCTAGTAAGAAAAAGTAGAAAAGAAGTTATCTTGAAGATAGTATGCACTAAATAAAAAGTAAGTGGCTATTCTAAGCATTAAAGTCTAAGGTAAGGAGGAATATGTACCTACAGCAGAAGTTGCAATAGTGAATAGAATTTTCATTTAGAACTTAGACAAATAAGATTTTTGCCTGCTATCATTGGACAGTCTTGGAGCCACAAATATGTTTATTACAAGATAACAATGATGTTACTTCTTCTGTGACTGAGGCAAAAATATATTTACATTAAACAGCACATGTTTTGCTGGTAACATTTTAAGTTTATAGAAGCTATCTTCATTTAGCCAATATTTTTTTAGCAGTTTTACTCCTGCATTATTACTAGGTCCTAATGATACAAAGATAAACCATTCCATCCTATCCTCAAAGATTCTGCAGCCTAGCAGGGGAGGCAGATGTTTGACCAACTGATATTTTATGTTAAGTTCTATAGTGACAAGCTATGATTGAACATAAGAATATCTGATTAAAACAATATTAATCTTTCTAGAACTTTTGACTTTGATTCAAGAACAGTCATAAAAGTCATCATTCTCATTTTTCTTCAGAAGCTATACAAGGGAATTGATTTTTTTAAATATTTAAAAGAAATGGGGCCTTCCTGGTGGCGCAAGGGGTTAAGCACTGTACTATGAAGCAATCCACAGCCTCTGCAGCATGAGTTCAATCCCAGGCCGGCCAGGGAGCAACCCACATGGAGCAACAGACCTCTCCTCCATCGCCTACTGCTCCCCTCAGCAGTTTACTTTGATCAATCTGCCTGTTCTGTTCCCCACTCTGTCTCTGGTGTATCCTCTCACCCCCTCGCATCTCTGGCCTGTACCCTAGCTCCTGTAAGCATAAATAAATAAATCTTTAAAAAAAAAAAAAGAAATGTTCAGAATTTTTCTAGACGCTATAGGTAAAAATATTGGAGCAGAGGGAATAAAGGTGAAGCAATAGACTGCCACAGTAGTCCATTGTAAGGTGTTAATATCATATATGATAGGATCATAAAGGTGATAAAATATATATAATAGTGGAAGTAGCAATGAAGAAGCGAATTTGAGACAATGGGACTTGTTTACCTCAGGACTGTAGGACTTAGAGGGGCAATATAATATTAAAAATGTTTTATAAATTTGTTTCAAGTTACAAAAAATAAAGACCATGGAACTTGGCAAATAGCAGAGTTTGAAGAATTAAGGAAAAAAATTCAAAGGACAAATTCTTGCTGTCAGTAAAATAGTTGTGGTATCTAGTACTAGGTGTTCACAGTCAACAATCTTTTATATAGCCTCTGAGGTTATTTAAAATTCCCTTTTTTTAAATTTTGAAAATAGATGGGGGGGTGTAAAGGGTAGTCAAATTATTTTATTAATAAAAGTGGTTATTTTTGTTTGTTTATTTGTTTTTTAAGATTTTATTTATTTATTTATTCATTCATTCATTCATTCATTCATGCACTGGGTACAGTCAGAAGCGCGGGAGGGTGAGAGAATTCACCAGAGCCAGAGTGGGGAGCAGAGCAGGCAGAAGGACCGAAGTACACTGCTGAGGGGAGCAGCGGGCGGCAGGAGAGGTCTGCGCGCCATGTGGGACCCTCCTCCGGTGGCTGGGGAGCAGCCGGGGATCGAACCGGCGCTGCAGAGGCTGCGGGCAGCTTCGCAACCCAGCGCTCAACCGCTGCGCCACAGGGGAGGCCCAGTTGTTAATTTAATATAGCTTTTGACCAAAGGTGCATCATTCTTTCTAACAGGAAATAATCTGGGGGTTTGAGTGGGTGGGAGGGGATGTAAGATAATTTGATATAACTTTTAAAGTCAATTAGGTTGGCTTTAAAAATCATGTTGGAGGGCCTCCCCGGTGGCGCAGCGGTTGAGCGCTGGGTTGCGAAGCTGCCCGCGGCCTCTGCGGCGCCGGTTCGATCCCCGGCTGCTCCCCGGTCACCGGAGGAGGGTCCCACATGGCGCGCAGACCTCTCCTGCCGCCCGCTGCTCCCCTCAGCAGTGTACTTCGGTCCCTCTGCTTGCTCTGCTCCCCGCTCTGGCTCTGGTGAATTCTCTCACCCTCCCGCGCTTCTGACTGTACCCAGTGCATGTACAAACAAAACAAACAAACAAATAAATAAATAAAACATGCCTCTATTTAAAAAAAAAATAAATAAATAAAAATCATGTTGGAGAGGGTCTCCCTGGTGGCGTAAAGGGTTAAGTCTCAACAGTGTGAAGCTATTGCCAGTCACTGCAGCATGAGTTGGATCCATTCCCCAGCCAGGGAGCTACCCACATGGCGCAGCAGACCTCTCCTGTCTTGCCTGCTGCTTCTCTCAGCAGTGTATTTTAGAAGATGCACCTGTTCTGCCCCCCAATCTGTCTCACCCCCCCCATACCTCTGGCATACACCACAGTTCTTGTATGCATAAATAAATCAATCTTTTAAAAAAATTTTTTTTCAAAGCTTTATAGGTATAACCTCTATAACTAATAGTTCTTGGGTAAATCTCATGGCTAAAATTGTTTATAATTTAATTTCTTAGGATTATCTTATGGCATTATCTCTACAACAAGAACAACAGAGCCAAGAAATAAATTGGGAACAAATCCCTGAAGGAATCAGTGATTTGGAACTAGCAAAGAAACTCCAAGAAGAAGAGGATAGACGGGCTTCTCAATATTATCAAGAACAGGAACAAGCAGCAGTAGCTGCAGCTTCTGCTTCTACACAGGCCCAGGTAAAAATAAGTGTTCTCATTCTTAAATACAAAAATCACTTCAGCAATAAAGAAATCTGTGCTGATGAGTTCAGTCCCCAGCCAGGGGGTGACCCACATGGCACAGTGGACCACTCCTGACTCGCCCACTGCTCCTCTCAGCAGTGTATTTCAGTAGCTCTGCCTGTTCTGTTCCTTACTCTGTATCTGGTGAATTCTCTCACCCCCTGCATCTCTGGTCTGTACCCCAGTTCTTGTATGCATAGATAAATAAATCTTTTTTTTAAAAAATTTTAATTATTTAAAAAAAAAGAAATCTGTTCTGAGATCAAATTTTTTTAATTAATTACTAACTCTTCAGTTATCTTAGCATTTTAGCACCTATTGGGTTTTATGATATTGTCTTAAATTTCTCATTTAGTGAACTTACTTTTCCTGAACTTCTGATGGCAGTATTTTTCAAATTTATTTTTAAGTTCTTAACTACCAAGAAAATAAACCAATTTGAGCAAGGTTTTTTTCTGTCAACTAGAGGGCAGTATGAGGTACTACTGGGATGAATGTAGACTGGAGCCAGATAGACTTGGATTTGCATTTCTATCTTCCCTCAATAGTTGCAACACCTTGGACATAGACCTCTACCTCTCTTAGCCTCATTTTTCCTTTCTGTGAAATAGAAAATAACACTTAACTCTTTTGTTTGTGGTTAAGATAAATAATGTTAGCACTTACTGTCTGATAAGTACAAAGTATTTAACTTTTCCATTTTTCACTTGCCTTAGTTAAAGGTTTTAAGCATTGAAGATAGGGCCATTATGTAGTAGACTTCTATATGATAAATCTCGTTTCATTAAATAAAAAATAATTCCCCTATTTTATGTTTAACCATACCATGCCAGAACTCTTTCTTTGATTTAGGTAGTCAAGAAAAGAAGATGCCTTTAAGGTCTTATGAAGCTTTATATAGAGATATTCACTAAAATAAGTGTAATATTTCTAGTTCTTGTTCAAATATTTCTATTTCTAGCTCTGTCTTTTAAGTTAAAACCTACCATACTTTGGTTTTTCACTGAAAAAAGTTCCTTATATAACAGAATACATATATTCCACTTGCTCAGTTCTCAGGACATTTTCTCCTTTTAAAATATTTAATATAGGGCCTCCCGGGTGGCATAGGGGTTAAAGTCTCAGCACTATCAAACTATCTCCAGCCACTGAGCATGAATTCTGATCCCCTGGCCAGGGAGCTAACCCACATAGCACAGCAGACCTCTCTTTCTTGTCCTCTGCTCCCCTCAGCAGTATATTTCAGTACATCTGCCTGTTCTGTTCCCTACTCTGTCACTGATGAATCCTCTCACCCCCACATCTCTGGCCTACACCTCAGTTCTTGTATGCATAAATCAATAAAATAAATCTTTTTAAAAAATAAATGTTTAAGGGCCCCCCCTTTGGTGCAGCGGTTGAGCAGTGGGTTGTGAAGCTGCCCACAGCCTCTATAGTACCGGTTCGATCCCCGGCCACCAGGCTAGGGTCCCACATGGCTCGCAGACCTCTCCTGCCTCCCGCTGCTCCCCTCAGCAGTGTACTTCGTCATTCTGCCTGTTCTGTTCCCTGCTCTGGCCCTGGTGAATTCTCTCACCCTCCTGCACTTCTGACTGTACCCAGTGCTTGTATAAATAAATAAATAAATCTTTAAAACAATAAAAATAAATGTTTAATATGGTATTTAATGAGGTGATGAAAACTGTTGTAGTTTACCAAAAGGTGTCACTTTCTTCAACATTTTCTAAATTTTTGCATACATGTTTCTTGAATAATCTTAGTTATTTATGTTTGAAATTCCATCTGCTTGGAAAATGGATATGTTAATTTAACCTCTCCAGAATGATAGAGGCAATTACTTGAAAAATAACAAGTCTATACACCAATAACTTCTTTTTGCATTAATGCCTTTCACTTTTATAGTTTTTTTAATCTAGATAACTGATTTAATATCTTAAGGGTAGTTGAGTTAATTTCTTCCTGTTATTTTTCATAAAACAGAGCCAGCCAGCACAAGCCTCTCCATCAAATGGAAGACAATCTGGAAATAGTGACCGTAAACGAAAAGAACCTCGAGAAAAAGATAAAGAAAAAGAAAAGGAAAAAAATAGCTGTGTCATTTTGTAAGAAGTGGTAGATTCTGTTCAAACCATCTATATGTCTCAAGAAACAGAACCACAGGAGGAAAGGAAGAAAAACCGATAAATACCGTCTGTGCCTGATTCCCCAATGGATTTTGTTAATGTTTTTCAGGGTAAAGGTTGTTACTTAGTTACAATCAGACTTTTTCAAGTCACACAGTACTCTTTATGAGCTGGCATTTCATGTTACAAGTTGGAAATGCTGTGTGTTGTCTCATGAAAAATACTGCACTTGTAGCCAAATAAGCAAATCACAGCAAATTTGTGTCATAGTGACATTCATAACTCATATCAGTTAGTAAGCTATTTTATCTTCTGTTCAAATGATGAATGGAGATAATTGATTTTGTCTGATTCCTTCCTGAAACCTAAATATTAGCACAATAATTTTTGAAATGACTTTTTACAATGTTAAATTATGATCTAATCCATGAAAAACCAGGGGTTTAATATAGAAATTTAATAAGAAAAAAACAAAAAAATAACAGGAATAAATAACCCTTTATTGTATATTGGACTAGTTCAGCCCTTGAACAGCTTTACCTTTCTTTAGGAATGTACATTTTAGATATTATCTTGAAAAATGATAAAGGAACTTGGATGTAATTTAGTTAGAAAAAAATAAAGATTTGTATTTCTTTTCCAATAGCAAAAAATTACATAATACTAGTACTAATATCCTATCAAAACCAGATATTAATGACTTTGTAGTATTGTGAAATTTTGAAGAATTTTGAAATCTTTAATATAGGTAACCTGGACCACAGTTACTATTTATTAACAATGCGATGAGTGTAAAGAGGAAACCACAGTGGATGCTAGGTTTTGTAAATATGGGAATATAGAAAAACAGATAGTTCATCGTCTACCTTTTTCTAGAATTTCCTTGAACTTTAAAATTTAGATCATGTTTATTTGCTAGAAAATTAAGTATATTGTTAAAATCAACAAAAAGCACATTCTGAAAGGGAGTTAGATAATTTCTGAGTCTAGTGAAAAAGCACTAATAAAACTGTGTGAAATAGATAAGAATTTTGAGAAATTTATGTAAAAGCAATCAGATTTTTTAATTTTTGAGAACCAAATAAACCTAAAGCATCTTTTAGTGTTTATAGGATTCAGAAAGAATATTTATTGAACTTTATTATGAGGCAACACATATTTTCCTGTATTTCTAGATATAGTTTGGAAAACTATCCTTGATAGTCCTTTTTATATGTTTTATATTTAAAAATTTGTTTTACTCATTTTGAAGAGACTATTGCTGCTGCAAGTAGATACGTACTTTACATCCTAAGCCTCGGTAAATATGTTTGTCTAAGATCATCTTAATCTAACCTGAGCATCCACTTGGAGAATGTTTTTTGTGGGCTGGGGTGACAATAGACTACAAAATCAAAGTGGTCTAGATTTCTTAAGCTATGTCTTTAACATTTTCTGATCCAAAACCAGTGGTAGGTTGAGTCTACCTGTAAAAAGCAGTCTTATTTATAGAAGGAATTACTCTAAGGAAAAATCCAGGGTCAAGCTCTGTGTTTTATGTCCTGTATTGCATGTTTGTTTATGTTATACAATGTGTTATTCCTTCAAATTTCCTATGCTAGCATGATAAATCATCAAACAACTTGTTTGGAGTATAAACTTTGATACAAAATAATTGGTGAAACTCTTGATAACCTAAAATATGCATACATTGGTCAAGTAATCAGAAGTATTACAGAATTCCTGTTGGCTCAAACAAGTTGACCTTATTCCAAGTTTACTCTTGATAAACACTGTATTGGTTGAAGGAGGAAACTCAGACCTTAAGGTTTGTTTGTCCCAGAGCAGATAGTGACCGTACATTACATTTTAATTAAAATATATATATTATATATATCTTGAGCAGTTTAAGAAATCATATTTGAGGCATATATTCCATATTTACATACTTATTATTTATTGCCCTTGAAAACTATATGTGTAGAAATTATTGTTTTGTTACTTGTTACTGTTTTCTTAATTTGTTCCAAAGATAATACTGCCGTTCTACATTCCCTTTGGAAGAAAAAAAAATTACTCAAAACCAGCAATGCTGCTATCAGATAAGTAGATATCAATGTATACTTATAGGAGATAACTAAAAATGTAATATGTTTGTTAATTCAATCTTTTCTGTATAATATTTCAAAGTCAGACTTTCTTACATTCCTGGAATTCAGTTTCATATACAAAGAACAATAATAAAATGTTTGCTTTGATTACTGTGGGGGAAAAATTAAATGTTTAATTCTATTAAAACAAGTTTCTCAGAGATACTAGTTTCCCATCCTTGAAGGTTATAAAGAATTCAGAGCTAGTGTGTCTTTATTTTCTTAAATTTTGTGAAGTTACAAATTATATATTCAGACATTTCTTTGCTGGTTTGGGTACATTGGAACTTGACAGTGGTATAGTAAAGTCTTTCTTCACAGTATTTTGTAATACTTACATATATATTGTTATATATATACTGCTATCAGAAATTAAAATTTAATGATTTTTTGTTTTTAATATTTGTAAATTAGATTAGGGGCACATTTGCATCAACTAATTGTTAGAACTAGTAAAAGAGGCACATGAATGAATAGATATGGTCACTGTACTTTCTTGTTCTTTTAAAATTTACTCCTTAGTTGCCATTCTTACTATTAACAATGTGAAAATTTTCTTCATGTCTAATCCCATTTAATCAACAATTCTGTGATTTATAAATGATCAACACTTTTGTTTTTATGTTTCTGAAGCAGGGACCCATGACATCTATTAGATTCTCAAAGGAATTTGGGAAATTTCTCTCAAATTTAAGAATCACCATTTTGAGAATACGCAGACTCATATATAGACTAAGAAGTTTGAGGCAGCTAAAATTGGCTTTGACTACTTCCTATAATATGCTGGTCTAAAGTGCTTAGGTAAAGTAATTTCTTCCATGTTTCAAAGTGTCAGTTAGGATTAGAGTTTGGAATATATGTTGTTTTATTGTCTCAGATTTCTGATTTTTAACTCCTTATCCCATATTGTGTTTCTAATTCTTCCTCATACTTCTTGATCTTAGCTTAATGAAACAAGTTAGTAGCAGAGATTAAGTTGCCTAAGCACATTAGCCATTTTGTAATTGTACAGAAAGTTAGCATTTTGTTTTCAGTGAATCACTGATTCAGTTCACTAAGATACAAAAGATCTTGAAAGGAAAGAGGATTAGAAGTAAAATGAAAATTTAAAATATCAATAACATGGGGTCCCTATATTAATATTGGTATAAAGCAGATCTTTAAAATCCTAGAGAAAAATCAAGGCAAGAATTTACAGAACTGTCCTCGAGCAATCTCATTTATTAAAAAAAAAAGTTAAACTGGTTACATTTTACTTTTCTATGCAATGTACCAGTTATTCTAGAATATGACAGAAGGTTTGTGTGCTTTGCCTGTCGCACAATACTTGAGCATACAATTTGAAGTATACTTGTAAATAATTATAGTTAAAATACAATTGTAAAGTTGCTAATGTTTGACAAAATAAGAGTCATTAAAGATAGTGTGTAATTTGTATTTTAAGGAACTGGAAATGTGAGATTTTGATTCATTTTATGTGTAAAAGTCTGACTTTTGCTATGAGTAAACATTCTGTGCCTCAATTTACTCTAACTTTGTAAAGGATGCTCTTTTTTCTTTCTTTTTTTAGCACTTTGCTCCTGAGTAAAGGGCATAGTATAAACACACAGTATTGCTTAAATAATCATAAATATCACACCTTTTGTTCTTGTATGTGTACTTTTCACCCAATGGCAATATTTCTTAAGTCAGGTTTTTAAATGCTGTCAACATTGGCGACATTATCTTGTATCATCATCTCGTCCCTAAATGTATTTCACAGTTGTTTTTGTGTCCTGTGGACTATGGGTCAAAATCAAGAGATTTGGGTACTATAAAAAGCATTTTAACATCTGTGTTTTCCAGTATTTTTTATAAATCTCTATATGTTAGGTTCTCTTTGCTTTTTCCTCCATGGAATAAAGGACAATGGAATCAGTTTATAATATATATAAAGTTGTTTTGCATGGATGGAATTCATTTAGATCTCTCACGTACTATCATTTTTAGGGCTATTTAAATTCTATTTTAAGTGGAAAATGTTATTTGATAATGTGCGGTTAAATTCCTTTTAAAAAATGACAAAATTTAAAGAAACTCAGAGTTTAGTCTCTTTTTGTACTGATGTTCAACATTTCTAAAGCTGTTGGGAAATTTTATGAAGAATTGAGGTTACTCTTCTCAAATAATTTAAAGCAAACTAAAATTTGATCTCCAAGACTTTCTGAACAACATAAATTGCAAAATAGAGATAATGGAATCTGAGGTACAAATAAGTTGCAGGACCTTGGTAAGTTTAGTTTACTTTGAAAGTCTATTAAATTTTAATTCTTGTGTGTTACTTAATTACAGCTTCCTGCAATTAGAAATTAGTTTAATAAATTGTGATATGCATATATATTTTTACATGATGGATTCTAGTTTCTAATTTCACCTTTCTGATCTCAAAAAAATTGAACTCAAACAGGGTAAAAGTCTTCAACTATTGCCTCAAAGTTCAGTTTTGCCCTATTGTCCTAAGAATAGAGGAGGTTTAAATGTGTCTCACTCTAACCGATATTTTTCAGGGCATGGTAATATCCCAGTTAAGGTGTTGAAAATCATGGCAGAAATACAAAAGCTAAGCTTTAAGCGACAGTAGATTTAAAGAACAAAATGTTATATTATTCTACAAGTCTCTCTACTTTGTTTATATTCTGGGAATTTCTTCAAATCACTTAATTTGTCACAACTTCACAAACTACAATTTTTACTGTAATACTCTGCTTTGAGAAACAGGAATGTCTCCTAGATTAGATTGCACAAAGCAAAATTCTTCTGAAAGTGATCCTGGTTTCTTTGGCTCCAATAGTTACAGCCTTAAATAGGAAGTCAAAAAACTGAAACCCCCATTTAAATTCCCAACTCAGTGACTGTTTAGATGGGCATTATAACTAAAATACCTTACAGAACAGTTTTACCTAATGGGATGCATTTAAGAATAAGGTAGGCATTTAATCTTTAAAGATCAATCCCATGTCTCTCAATTTTGTGAGTTTTTCTTCTTTTTTACATCTTAGTTGTAAGATGTAGTTTTTCCCCAGAGTGTACAGGCTCTTAGTTTTGTAGAATTTTAAGCTAAGGATTTGAAAAGCATCCACTGGTTATCAAAAGCTTACCTTCTTCAATAAAATGACAACTATTGTTTTCACAGATCCATCAGTCACAAGTAGGACATTATGATTAGAAGATTGATGTATGACTGCTACACAACAGTCAGCAAGTGGGATAATCTTCACTTATGAAACTTCAGAGGTACCCTGGAAGTCATTTCCTAAAGTTAGTACAAGTGAGACTTTTTCCTTGAATGATGCAGGATAATTGTATTGATTGAAGCTTATATTTGGGGTAGTAGCAGGTAAAATGGTGTGATGAACTGCAGAGGGTGATTTTGAAATATAGTAAGAGGAAAGAAGTTTTCTTTCTCCACTTCAGGACTATTTGGGTCAAGAAGTTGCTATGACATTATAGATCTCTTTGTGCCATGCCAAGACTGGCCAATTAACATAGAATTCACAAAGACTTTAAGTGTATGACATATATGAGTGCCTGTTTTTCTTCTATCCTTTACTGTTGTAATGCCCTTTCCACTTCTGGAATAATCTGTTTGGATTTCTGATCAACTTTAATTCCAGTTTAAGAATTATAGCAGCCCTAGAGATTAATAAAAAAAAACACTGAGATAGGTTTTTTTAATAAAGATATCTAAAAGCATTTACCCAATTTAGGATTGAACTGAATTTCTATGAAAGAAAGTTACTGTTTTAAATGCTAATTGTGCTCATACTATTTAATTCTAAAAACTGTGTCTTATGTTTCAAAAGTTTCACTTTTGTAGAATAACCCTTTAAGAGGCATATTTAACATAGATGGGAAGTACAAAATATTTGACAGAATTATTCAGTATTATTCAACATTTAATTTTGCATTTGTTATTGTATCATGAGGATAGTGTCATTCTTGGATTAAAATGTTGGATTTTTGTAAATATACTCAAAACTGTAACCAGTGATAACACCCTTAGTATTTTTTATTATAGATTATATTTTATTTCAATAAACTTTGATATTTAGACCACACAGCCTTTCTGTTATGTGTATTCATCTCATTAAACTAATTTGTACAATTTTAAGATGAGTAAGAAAATGAAAAATTGATACATTGATTTATATTTCCCTAGGATTAATGCTTTAAATACCTGGACCAACTCTTTTTTTTTTTTTTTTTAATAGAGGCATGTTTTATTTATTTATTTATTTACTTGTTTGTTTTGTTTATACAAGCACTGGGTACAGTCAGAAGCGCGGGAGGGTGAGAGAATTCACCAGAGCCAGAGCGGGGAGCAGAGCAGGCAGAAGGACCGAAGTACACTGCTGAGGGGAGCAGCGGGCGGCAGGAGAGGTCTGCGCGCCATGTGGGACCCTCCTCCAGTGGCCGGGGAGCAGCCGGGGATCGAGCTGGCGCTGCAGAGGCTGCGGGCAGCTTCGAAACCCAGCGCTCAACCGCTGCGCCACCGGGGAGGCCCCCTGGACCAACTCTTGATAAAGATTCTTGCCACTCCCATCCCAGTGCATCCCAGAGGCAGTGAACATGAAATAACCCAAAGCCATAGAAACAGTTAACTACCTGATTCCTGTGGTAGATTTGTTATCTCTGATATTTCTATTCAGTTGGAAAACTAAAAAGAGCTGAGAAGGGGTCATTTCTTTTTATTTATTTATTTGTTTGTTTGTTTATTTATTTATACAAGCACTGGATACAGTCAGAATCGCAGGAGGGTGAGAGAATTCACCAGAGCCAGAGCAGGTTGCAGAACAGGCGGACTGATGAAATACACTGGTGAGGGGAGCAGCGAGCATGGCAGGAGAGGTCTGTAGCGCCATGTGGGAACCTCACCGGAGGCCAGGGATTAAACCAGCACTACAGAGGCTGCAGGCAGCTATGCAGCCCAGCGCTCAACTGCTGCGCCACCAGGGGAGGCCCAGGGGTAATTTCTTTTTTAAATCAAATCCCAATGTAAAGTTTTTGTCCACAATTTGCTATACAAAACAGCTAATATCAGACTTTTCCCTGTGAAAACTATTAGACTCCCCACAGCCCTCTATGCAAAATTAATCATTGCACATAGTGTTTTGCTGACCTCCCTTCATTATAGACTTTAAGATAGATTGTGAGTCTATTAGGGCAGGGATCATATTTTATTCATCTTTATTTTCTTGGCACATAATGTGATCATTGGTTCTTTAAATGAATTTGAATATTTAGAGGAATTTTTTTAAATACCCATATTATATAGCTATTGATGTTCTTCCTTAAAATTTAAGTTAGGTATGTAAGTTATATAGATAGAGGGAACTAAAATCCTTAATCTTACCCTTCCCCCATTTTCCCTGGGTATCATATCATCTTACATCCTCCTAGAGCCAGTGGGAGGATGCTTGGAAAACAGTCTCAAAAAAATTATAGTAAACAGTATTGTTCTCCCTCCATTTCTAACCCTTCTTGCAGGGTCTGTTTCCATACTTTGTTACTATAAAGTAGTGAAGTTGGCACCTATTAATTTGTTTGTGATGAAATATGAAGCCAAACAACCTGACTCCAAGAGCCTACGCTCACAAATATACCTGGAAGGGGAAAGGTAAGTTAAGACCAGATCTGTGTTCAGTTTTTAACTCTAGACTTTTAATGTCACTTCTGTCTCAAAATCTTCAAAATCAAGTCGATTGCCATGTTTGTATTTTTGATCTTAGAGCAATTTTATCCTGCACTGCCTGTTTTTTCATCTCTAGAATGGAATTAATAATTTCTATCTCTTAAAATTGTAAGGATTAGAGATAATACACATAAAGCATTATATGAAATAAGCATTCAATAAATTATAGGATTATTAATAACTGACTAGAGACTTACTGCAAATGAAAAAAAACTTTAAGATTAAAAGACCAATTAATCCTTAGACAGGCATTTTCCTATTACCTCTAATTATAACACTGATACAATTATGATGGCTAACATCTACCTATTCTCAGAATAGCCCAGAGTAAAATATATTAGAAAAAAACTTTAGAATATATAGTATAATAATCATGTATGCTAGATATAACTGGATATTGTGGCACACTCTCCTTGGAGAATATTGTGAGAGTATCAGAGTGAGGCTGGAGGCACAGGGGTGAAAGAATTCACCAGAGACAAAATGGAGAACAGAAAAGACAGATTTATTGAAATACACGGCTAAGAGAAGCAGTGGGTGACACAGGAAAGCTCTACTGCACAGAGAGTGAGGATCCTGAGGCACTATACTGCAGGCATCATTGATGGGATAGTGTGACTAGTCTTGGGTGTGCCCTAAGGATCTGGATCATCAACTTCATGGCCCAGATCCCATTAGCAATGCTGTATATTCCCCTGGTCCATTTAAACCTCCCCAAATTGTTTGCTGGGCAAGGAGTGTGGGCTTAGTTTTTAATTTTAATAATGATACCACAACAGAGATTATATTATTCATCAAGACTAAAATATACCAAGAAAGAAAATTAATTTTTACTCAAAGGAAAGCAGTGGCAAAAGTTAGCAGAGCAAGAGAACTACTGTGAAGGGACTCTGTAATCAACCCTGTCACAAATCAACAGAAATCACTGTCTGGAAGCCTAGAACCTCCTCTCCTGAAGTGACATGTAGATGTCCAACCAAACAGTATTTCCTTATAGTAAAATCTTATATCTCATAATTTTTGCTGTTCTCACACAAACAGATTTAAAATATGCAGATTAGGGGGCCTTCCTGGTGGCCTAGGGTTAAATCTCAGTGCTATCACCCTTACAGCCTGAGTTCAATCCCCAGCCAGGTTGCTGACCCACATATGGCGCAGCACCTCTCCTGTCTCACTCACTGCTCCCCTTAGCAGTGTATTTCTGTAAATCCCTGCTCCTCACTCTGTCTCTGGTGAATCCTCTCACCCCTCTGGCTTACACCCCAGTTCTTCTATGCAAAAATAATAAAAAGCTTTAAAAAAGAATAAAATATACAGAATACCCTGTCTGGAAATTAACATATACTGCCCCAAAATACCCAAACCCCAATGAATTCTTCTGCCATATTCTGGTCTCAAATGTAACTCTATTTTTTTCTGAGAAAACACTGCCTATCTCAACATTTTATAAAACCAAGACCTAGGGCCTCCCTGGTCATGTAAGGGGTTAAGCACAGCACTGTGAAGCAATACGCAGCTTCTGCAGCACAAGTTCGATCCCCGGCGAGAAACCCAGAGAGAAACCCCCAGAGAGAAACCCACATGGCGAAGCAGACCTCTCCTGTCTCGCCCACTGCTCCCCTCAGCAGTATATTTCGGTCAGTTTGCCTATTCTGTTCCTCACTCTGTCTCTGGTGAATCCTCTCACCCCTTGCATCTCTGGCCTGTGCCCCAGCTCTTGTATGCATAAATAAATAAATCTTTATAAAAAATAAAATCAAACCAAGTTCTACCTGGAATGGGGGATGGAGAGTGGGAGAAATAACTGATCAGGACCCCTCTCCCAGTCTCTTCTGGTTTCAAATCATTACTTTGATTATCTAATAAACCCCTATCTATAATTGAGACTTTATCCAGTTAACATAGGATACCCAGGAAACTAGACTATATTTGGACAGTCAGTAATCTGGATTTAAAACTATAACGTTAAATTTTATATTTTTAAAGATTTATTTATTTATGCATACAAGAACTAGGGTACAGGCCAGAGGTGTTGGGGTGAGAAAATTCACCATAGACAGAATGGGGAAGAGAATAGGCAGATTGACTGAAGTACACTGCTGAGGGGAGCAGCAGACGAGTTAGGAGAGGTCTGCTGCACCATGTGGGTTGCTCCCTTGCTGGCATGGGATCGAACTCATGCTGCAGTGGCTGCAGACAGCTTCATAGGTTGCGTCTTAACCCCCTGCACCACCAGGGAGGCCCCACCAAAACAGTTTTGAAAAACATAAGTAACAACATTGGAGGAGTTACCTGATTTCAAGACTTAATGTAAAGCCACAATAATCAATAGTGTGGTACTGGTGAAAACATATAGATATATCAATATATAGATCAATGGAACAGAATAGTGTCCAGAAGCAGATTCACACATATAGGGTAGCTTGGTTTTTTTCAACAGTGGTGCTAAGATAATTTATGGGGAAATAATAAGTTTTTTCAACAAATTATGCTGGAAAAACTGTATAGCTAAATCTAAAAGCTAAGCTAAAATTATAGAAGTTCTAAAAACAAAAATAAATCCCAGGAATCGAAGGAAAAAACTGAAATTACCAGAAGGGGAGGTTAAGAGCAGGAGAGCAAGGGAGGAAGGGGCTCAGTGGAATATGGTGGAGGAATATAGATGTTTTAGAGGTGGACATGGGATGGTAACATACATCTGACAAGGTATGAACATATACCCTCAAATTACATACAACATTGAAAACCACTGTTACCTCAAAAAAAAAAAAAAAAAAACCTTACATACAAGTTCTAGAAGAAAACACAAAAGAACGTATGTAATCTTGAAGTAGACAAAGATATTTTAAGA
The DNA here is from genome assembly GCF_014898055.3 of Talpa occidentalis. NCBI lineage: Eukaryota > Metazoa > Chordata > Mammalia > Eulipotyphla > Talpidae > Talpa > Talpa occidentalis. Next base: position 25,096,716 of record NW_023601104.1, read on the forward strand.
CAAGAAGATATCCTTGAGTCTTGAAAGAAAATATTGATAAACTGTATCAAAATTAAAAAACCCACTTTTTAGGGCCTCCCTGGTGGCACAAGGGGTTGATACGCAACCTATGATGTTCTCTGCAACCACTGCAGCACGAGTTCGATCCCCGGCTGGCCAGGGAGCAACCCACATGGCACAGCAGACCTCTCCTGTCTTACCCGCTGCTCCCCTCAGCAGTGTACTTTGGTCAATCTGCCTGTTCTGTTCCCCACACTCTCTGGTGAATCCTCTCACCCTCTGCACCTCTGGCCTGTGCCCCAACTCTTGCATGCATAAATAAATAAATCTTTGAAAAAAAAACACCTACTTTTTAAAAGATAATACTAAGAAAATGAAAAGACAGGTTCACATGCAGGAGAAAATATTTTCAATTCATTGATATATGGATCATATATTAGAGGATCATCTGCATCATTAATACAGAAAGTGTTCTCATGACTCAATATTAAGACGACTAAAACCAAAATTAATGGGGTAAATATATGAACAGAAAATTCACAAAGATATACTAGTAATCAGTAAGTATATGAGTGCCTCCCTGGTGCCTCAAGGGGTTATGCTCAGCACTATGAAGCTATCCACAGGCTCTGCAGCACACGAGTTCAATCCCTGCCTGCTGCTCTTTTCAGCAGAGTATCTCAGTCAGTCTGCTTGTTATGCTCCCCACTCTGTCTCTGGTGCCCCTGGCCTCTACCCCAGTTCTTGTATGCATAAATAAATAAATCTTTAAAAAAATAAGCACATGAATATATCCTCAACATCATTATTTAGCAGGAAAATATAAACTTTAACCACAATGATATAGTTCCAATTTACATAATGTTAAACATTTTATACACACACACACACACACACACACACACATCTCCCAGCAAATCCACTCCCAGATATTTAATCAAGAAAAATGAACACACAGGTACTCACAGACTTGTACAGAAACATTCATAGTTGTTTTATTCACAATAACCCAAACTGTCAACAACCCAAATTTTCATCAATAGGTGAATGAATAAAAAAATTGTGATATATCCATACAGTAGACACAGCAACAAAAAGAAGGAACTGATACACAAAGCAATATTGCTGAATTACAAAGATATTACACTAAAGAGAGTCAGCTACAAAAGGAGGGCTTACTATATAATTCTGTCTACATGACACTCTAGGAAGCATAAAATCTCTAGTGGTTGCGTGGGGCCAGAGATGTGATTGTGATAATCAGGAAAGATCACAGGAAAGTTTGTGAAGGAAATATTCTGCATCTTAATCATGATAGTAGACACTGAGGATATAAATTGCCATTAAACTGTATACTTAAAATGTATGATTAGTTGTAAATTTTACTTCAAAAATTTAATTATATTTTTCTATATTAGCAACAAATAATTGAAAATTGAAATTTAAAAAATTCCATTTTAATAGCATCAAACAACATACTACCTAGATACAAATTTAACAAAATATGTGCAAGGCCTATATACTGAAAAGTTAGTTATTTATTTCATTCCATGTGACTACTTGGGAGATTTAAAAACAGAGTGAGAAGTAGAAAGTGTGAATTTTGCTTGGTAGGTGCAATGTCCAACTGATATGAAAAGTATTTTACTTTAATAATATCTTTAAAATTGAAAATAATTTTAAAACTAAGGAAAGGGCTTCCCTGGTGGCACAAGGGGTTAAGATACAACCTATGAAGCTGTCTGCAGCCACTGCAGCACAAGTTTGATCCCCGGCCAGCCAGGGAGCTATACACATGGCAGCAGACCTCTCCTGTCTCTCCCGCTGCTCCCTCAGCAGTGTATTTCAGTAGATCTGCATGTTCTGTTTCCTGCTGTCTCTGGTAAATCCTCTCACCCCCCACACCTCTGGCCTGTAACCCATTTCTTGTATGCATAAATACTAAATCTTTAAAAAAATAAAACTAAGGAAAAAAGGAAATGTTACAGAAAATAATGTTGTGGGCCTCCCTGGTGGCACAGGGGTTAAAGACACAGTGCTATCAAGCTATCACCAGCCACTGCAGCATGACTTTGATCTCCTGCCAGGGAGCTAACCCACATGGCGTAGCAGACCTCTCCTGTCTTGCCCACTGTTCCCCTCAGCAGTGCATTTCAGTCAGCTTGCCTGTTCTGCTCCCTACTCTCTCTGGTCAATACTCTCATCCTCCACACCTCTGGCCTGTACCCCAGTTCTTGTATGCATAAATAAATCAATCTTAAAAAAAAAAACGTTGTAATATAGAGAGGGTGCTAAGAAAGTATCTGGTTTGTGTGTTAAATAAATTGCATATGTCACTGGTCAAATCTCCACCAGATGTAATGACTTGAAGTGACTTGTAAGTATGTGCCTATCTTTAAATTTTGGCTCCAGCACTTTTATCTTTATGGTCTTGGGCAAACTCTTCCTTGGTTTCCACACATATAAAACAAGAATAATAGTACCTATACCTAAATCTTAGGTTTGTGGGAATTAAATGAGATAATGCATAGTGATTACCTAGTATAATGCCTAACCCATGGTATATGTTCAATAGATACTTCTACGATAATCATACTCCTAAAGCATTAACATGACTGGCACACAGGTTAAAATATCAGTTACCTTCTTTTTAATTAATTTTTTATTTTTTACATCATTGATCATTTTTAAACAGTATTTGCTTCCCCCCACCCCTGAAATATTTGTTGCCTTCTAATGTGACCTTTTGTTCCCCTTTAGTTTCCTGTGATTGGTTAGAATGATCAAAGATGCCTATATTTGAAGGTTTTATTATAAGTCAGACAGTAGGTATCACAAAGGTTAAATTGTATGTTGCAGTTAGACCCTAGTCCTTGAGCTAGTCTTTTTACCTTGGTATTTGGCTATAACCCTTCAAACTTTTTTCAAAGGTCACTCCAGTTAATAGAATGAAAACAAAATATTGATTAAATAATAAAACCAGGAGTTCTGAAATCTCTAGACACAAGTGCCCATAGCAGATGCAGAACTTACCCTTCCATCACCCCCACATAGTTCCGTAGTTATTATCAACTAACTACAAAATTACATTAACCTGGACATCACATCCCACTGGCAAAACATGGGATTTCTAAAACTAAAATATGATGTGTTGGAAGAGTGATGAGGGAAAATCTACTACCCATAAATTGCCAGCTGCTCTTGAGAGAATTTGTCCTACCTATTCTGAGCTATAGCTCTATAGTAATTCACCACACTGGTTGCACATGTAAATCTGTTGGTGGATCTTTTGAGGGAAAAATACTGGTTCAGTTCTCTATTTAACTATTTACGTTTACAAATGAAGTTTTTCTTTTTTGTCTTAAAATCACATAGTATGACTTCACAATACTAAATAGGTAGAATTTGTTCAGTATGCCACACATTTTCCCACTATTTTAAAAGTTAAAAAAAAATTCCCCATTTAAAAAAAATCTTATAACAACCCTGTTGAATAAGCAAAGTTGATCATAGTGTCCTGAACTCTATAGATAAGTTGCCCAGAATTGCACACAAATGGTACAACTAACTCTTGGACTCCTAATCCCTGCATATTCCTAAATCTATGGTATTTAAGAATATGGACAACCTCCAAATTCTCCCATATGTGAAGGCTGACCCTGTATTACAGTGTCACCCATTTGACTATGGGGAGTAGTACAGAGATAGTGAAAAGACAGGTGAAGCAGACCCTGTCCGGATGCCTTCCCAAGGTAAGAACTAGGAAGAAGGGCTAAGATGGCAGATCAACTGGGGAGTAGAGTAAATGTCATTAAAGAATCTAATAGGTATATATGATAATTTTAGTAAAATTAGGATGTTTACAGAAGGGTATTTTTTTAAAAGATTTATTTATGCATACAGAACTGGGGTACAGGCCAGAGTTGCGGGGGGTGGTGGTGAGAGGAAGCACCAAGAGACAGAGTGGGGAGCAGAACAGGCAGACTGACTGAAATACACTGCTGAGGGGAGCAGTGAATAAGACAAGGAGAGGTCTGCTGCACCACGTAGGAAGCTACCTGGCCAGGGATCGAACTTTCGCTGTAGTGGCTACCAACAGCTTCATAGTGCTGTACTTAACCCCTTGCACCACCAGGGAGGCCCCAGAAGGGTATTTTTTTTAATGGAATCAATGTTTTAGGATTTTTAAAAAAGATTTATTTTTAATTTATTTATGCATACAAGAACTGAGGTGTAGGGAGTGAGAAGATTCACCAGAGACAGAGTGGGGAGCAGAACAGGCAGATGGCCTGAAATACACTGCTGAGGGGAGCAGTGGGCTAGACAGGAGAGGTCTGCTGTGCCATGTGGCATAGCTCCCTGGCCAGGGATCGAAATCATGCTGCAGTGGCTGGTGATAACTTGATAGCACTGAGACTTTAACTCCTGCCGTAGCAGGGGGCCTCAATGTTTTAGGATTTTTAATTTCACATTATCATATACTTGAAAGGTGCAACTATCCTAGTTGTTGTACTTGACTCGTTGCCTTCCAGCCCACCTTGTAGACTATTTATATTGATGACTATCACTAGATTTTTTTTTTAATTTATTCATTTATACATATAAGAACTGGGATACAGGCCAGAGGTGCGGGGTGGGGGGTGCTGGTGAGAGGATTCACCAGAGACAGAGTGGGGAATAGAACAGGCAGATTGACTGAAATACACTGCTGCTTAGTGGGCAAATCAGGAGATGTCTGCTGCACCATGTAGGTCACCTCCCTGGTGGGGGAATCAAACTCATGCTACAGATCAAATTTATGGCTACAGATTGCTTCATAGTGCTGCGACTTAACCCCTTGCACCACCAGGGAGGCCCTGTTTCATTTTTTTAAATAGATTTAACATACAAGAACTGGGGTGCAGGCCAGAGGTGCGGGGGATGAGAGGATTCACCAGAGACAGTGTGGGGAACAGAACAGGCAGACAGACTGCAATACACTGCTGAGAGGAGCAGCGGGTGAGTCAGGAGAGGTCTGCTGCACCATATGGTTGCTCCCTGGCCAGCTGGGATCAAACTCGTGCTGCAGAGGCTGTGGATTGCTTCAGTGCTGTGCTTAACCCCTTGCACCACCAGGGAGGCCCCCCCCCCCTTTTTTTAACATCTTAAAAGGACAGGGTTATTAGCAAAAGAAGAGGCACCTGCATAGTCACAGGCAGGTAGGGGAGCTGCTAGAAGATAATTATTAAGAGAAAGAACTGTCTCTATCCAAATAGCTTGTTATTTCTTGAGCTTTTGATGTGCTTAGTCAGTTTCTAATAAACCAATGAATATTAAGATCTTAACAGGCTTTCTTAAGCCTGTTGGCAAATCCAGGTGGGAAGCAAAATATAAACTTGGTGAGCATGGCACTAGCTCAGATGACTTGGTGACTGATGTTAATGCCTGAGGCAGGCATCTCTTCTCAGAAGGAATGAGCCACAGGGGCTTACTTATCATGACCGGTACCATTTCTCACTGATGGCTGCAGCAATGGGGAACTTGGGAAAGGCTTTTGGCTCTCCTCAAGCCCTCATTTTAAGTTTTAACTATGTTCACATAGTAAACCTTAAGTTTCACTTAGTTTTCATTAGTTCACTTCTCAGTTACTCGTGAAAATTCAATCTTAGGAGAATATTTATCAGCGTAATTTCAAGAAAAATCCTAGAGCCCTCCCTTCCAAGCAGATTACTGTTCCTAAGCCCTACTGCAAAAAGATTCATTCCTCTACATGGTTGCTTAATCAATTAACATTTGCATGGCTAATTGCTAAATGCTGAAAGCATGAGAGTGGATAAAAAGCAAAGATAAAAATTGCTGCCCTCCTGGAGCTTACATCTAAAGAGAGCAAGACGGGCCTCCCCTGTGGCGCAGCGGTTGAGCGCTGGGTTGCGAAGCTGCCCGCAGCCTCTGCAGCGCCGGTTCAATCCCCAGCTGCTCCCCGGCCACTGGAGGAGGGTCCCACATGGTGCGCAGACATCTCCTGCCGCCCGCTGCTCCCCTCTGCCTGCTCTGATCCCCGCTCTGGCTCTGGTGAATTCTCTCACCCTCCCACGCTTCTGACTGTACCCAGTGCTTGTATAAATAAATAAATAAACAAACAAACAAACAAATAAATAAATAAGTCTTCAAAAAAAAAAAAAAAAATAAAGAGAGCAAGACAAGAGATAAATAAATGGGCCAGGGAGGGGCCAAGGAGACATACTGAGGGTGGGCTAAGAGTGTGGCAGTTTGAAGTGTCAGGGAAGGCATCATTGAGAAAACACTTTAGCAAAAACCTTAAGATGTGTGCATTATTTAGGGGAAGAGCATTCTAGATAAAGGAATCATTAGTGCAAACAGCTAGAGAATGGAATGCTGTATGCAAGAATAGGCAGAGGCTAATGTAACAAACAAAGCAAGTAAAGTAGTTTAAAAAAAAAAAAAAAAAAAAGAGGTGAGAGAAGTAGGCACTCAGAAAAGTAAATTTATCCCAAGGGCAATAGAAGGTATTGCAGGGTATAAAGCAGAGAGAAAAATAGATGGGGTGTGGTAGTGTACAAGTAAGATAAAGGTGATTGAGGCAGCACATATAGGAGCAAATTAACTGTATGCAACCAGACCCTTAAGTTGAAATGGCTACCAGAAAAACAGAAGCTTATCTTGTAGGAAGCACTGAAGAATTTCAGAAAACAATGGTTTCCAAGTAAAAATAAGCAATATTTATTGTATGATGCCATACAATGTGCGATGTAAGATTTAAGAGAATTTTATGTATGACAGCTTTATTTACTTGAAGATGACTATCTGAGTGGATTAGTTTACAGGGACTAATTGGACATATTAGAGGTGCTTGGGAGGAAGGCTGATTAAGCATTCATTGAAAGTGTTTGGAAGAATCAAGGAGTTGGATCAGATGAGGTTTTTTATAAAGAATGCAAAAGTAAATTGACATTTTTTTTCTGGCAAGAATTCTCATTTAATTTGTTGATACTGGATTATATATGCAGAACTGAATTAAGTGATGATCTAGCAAAGGATATAAATATAAGCAGAAAGGTTCCTACATTTTTATTTCACATATTTAAGAGCTTTAAATTTTTCTATGTAATCCTGAAATTTTTGCCTTTCTTTTACAATTATTTTTGGCATGTGTAGTTTCTGACTTCAGTGTCTTGCTCAAGCTTAACACTGGTTCCTTCTTAAAACCCTGTAAGCTATTTGCTGCTCCTAAGTCATGGAAACCTTCTATATTATGGCGAAATATTTGCTCATCAAATATACAGAGAAAGTCAAATATTCCTTTCTCTTAGTTTTGAGGAACCCAGTCTTTATAAAATATGTAAATTTGTTTTTCACTGACTGGCCAGCTTTACTAAATGGTGCCCCTGAACCTTGAGGGCTACTTAGCTTCAATGCCAAAATTTCAGAAGGTAGTTTTGTCAACTTGAAAAATAGATACCAAGAAAGAAGTAATTCCATCCATTGTTTGTGGACTGTGTACCCCCTCCATTTAAGTGCAAAAGAGATTGGATCTAATTTTTTTTAGAAGATTACATCTCAGATCCCTATCTGTAAAATAGGTAGAACAGCAATTGTTACTTAGAAGATAGAAATCCTAATAGAATTCTTCTGCATTCTAGGCAAGCAAGTGAAATTAAAATTCTTAGCACATTGTCAAGCATATAAAAAGGCTTAGCAAATGTTAGCAACTATCATGTAATCCCTTGTGAAGAGAATAGCACTTCACTCTACAAATGAGGAAAAAGACTAGAAGTGCCATAATGACCCACAAGTATTCACAGAGCTGAAATTAGTTCATTGCAGTATGTACTTAGGCTTTTGTTATGCCATTCTACAAAGTGTGGGGATGAAAAAATGAAGTGTACACACACACACACACACACACACACCCCAGGCGTGCGCGCATGCACGCAAGCGCACACACATGCTGCCTGCTCACCAGATTATAGGACTTGGAAGTACAGAAAAAGCTATGAAATTGAGAGTAATATGAAAAGTACCAAAATATCCCAAAGGGGCAAAGACCAGGGTACCCTGGTCTGTCTGCTCACAGCACTCCAAAGCCTGTGTCATCTTGTTGGTATGACCATATTCACGTAGGGACTATAAAGATTCCTCTTCAGGGCTTCCCTGGTGGCGCAGCGGTTGAGCGCTGGGTTGCGAAGCTGCCCGCGGCCTCTGCAGCGCCGGTTCAATCCCTGGCTGCTCCCCGGCCACCAGAGGAGGGTCCCACATGGTGCAGACCTCTCCTGCCGCCCGCTGCTCCCCTCAGCAGTGTACTTCGCTTCTGCCTGCTCTGCTCCTCGCTCTGGCTCTGGTGAATTCTCTCACCCTCCCGCGCTTCTGACTGTACCCAGTGCATGTATAAACAAGCAAACAAACAAATAAATGAGTGAATAAAACATGCCTCTATAAAAAAAAAATAAATAAAAAAAAAAGATTCCTCTTCAAATGTAAAGGTAGACTCAATGTGATCCCTCTCTCCCATCTTATACCTTAAAAGACTTATTTATTTATGCATATAAGAGCTGGGGTACAGGCCAGAGGTGTGGGGGGTGAGAGGATTCACCAGAGACGGAGTGGAGAACAGGACAGGTGGACCAACCGAGGTACACTCCTGAGGGGAACAGCAGGCAAGTCAGGAGAGGTCTGCTGTGCCATATGGGTTGCTCCCTGGCCGGCTGGGGAATCAAACTTGTGCTGCAGAGGCTACAAACAGCTTCACAGGTTACATCCTAACCCCTTGCACCGCCAGAGGCCCTCCCATCTTACACTTTACTTTGTATGAGTACACAGATTGCTGAATTTTAAAAAATGTAGACCATTTACATTATTCATCACTAGTTTATATGGAAGAACATGAAAACCTTTAAAAGATGATACTCAGAATATGCCTTGAAGGGCTTTCCTAGAAAAGAAGCAATTTTAAAAAAAGCCATAATGTTAGTGGTTAATTCTCTAGCACTTCAACAAAGTATGCCTCCCAGCTATTGAGGTGAAGAGTCAAACTTATTTCCTAGAAACAGTACAAAAGACTGCACCCATAGATCCAAACCTAATCACTTTGAGCTTAATTCCAGAAAGGACTGGAGGACTAACACCTAAAGAGCTGGAAACAAAGACACATACACTTCCAAGTGTGGATTTTTATTTTCACAAAGAGACAAGAATGCCGTCCCACATACAAGTATTTACAAAAACCCAACTGATTCACGAATCTAGAACCTGGGTTTTTCCATTTCTCAACATAGTTGGGAACATGGAAACATTAATACCCACACAATCCCCATAGATGGAATTTATCCATCAAACAGTGCAGATTACCTAAAAGTGCACTTACCTGCACAACTCAGTCTAAGAACTCAGTGATACAGACCCCATGGCAAAGGTTTCATTAGTCTATTTGGTTTCATACCATGCAAACCTGAACAAGTGTGCTGCTACACTAAACTGAAAATCATTTCTCATTTTACAATTAAAAATGTTCTCAACGCTTTAGCAACTATACAGAATATGAAGGTTTATTTCAAAAAAGAGTACATTTTTTAAACCAGGAAACACAGATGCACTTAATGTAACAGTACCTTCTGCAAAAATAGGTTACATAATACTCAGAAATGCAAGAACAATCTTATTCTCTAAAAATTAGACAGAAGACATTTAAGCTTTGACAGCCTTCAAAATGGAGACTGAAAATGCTTGGTGAAAAGAAATAATTCTAAAGCCTGACACCATAGAGCTAATGCTGAAATTAAACTACTACCACACATCCTCAAACTACTCTTTATATTCACACGGCATTAAACAAAAATGGTTTTGATGCCAACCTTTCAAATGTGTCTTGGTGCTGCAAGGAAAAGTTGAATGATACACAAAACTATTAAAAGTTACAACAGAACTATTTAAACATCTTCTCCAAAATTGAGAAAAGCAATTATGTTAAATTTTTAAAAAAGAAAAAAAAGTCTGGCAACTCTCAAGCAGTCAGAGGTCCTCTTCAGAATTTGTCAAGTAAAGTTTACAGGAGATTTCAATAAATTATCTTGAAACCATGGTAGAGAGCTAACTTTTCAGAATCGTCGTGGAGGTCCACTTTTAAATGGCTTAAATCCGGAGCCACTTCCTCTTTGCATGGAATTGCCACTGATTTGTACAATTCTATTAATTGGGGATGCAGTACTGAAAAAGGTTTAAAAGAAAAAAAAAAAAATCAGAGACCAAAAGAATAATTACATCAATACCTGCAAAGTGTACTGTTCTATTTGTCCCTACTAAGTAATTTAACATTCCTATATGGTATGTACCAGTACTAACGCCACTGATAAGGAAACTGAGATATGGGGGTTAAGTGACTAGCTTAAGATCAGAAAGTGAGGGGGCCACCCTGGTGGCAGCAAGGGATTAGTTCAATCCCCAGTCAGGGAGGTGACCCACATGGTGCAGCAGACCTCTCCTGTCTCTCCCACTGTTCCCCTCAGCAGTGTTTTTCAGTTAGTCTGCCTGTTCTGTTCCCCACTGTCTCTGTGAATCCTCTCACCCGCCCCCCACCTCTGGCCTATACCCCACCTCTTGTATGCATAAATAAATAAATCCTTAAAAAAAATCAGTTGGTAAATAGTGGCAGGAGGATTTGAACTTGGGCAGCTTCACTTCAAAGCCTCTTAATATGTTAGTTAATGGAATGCACATAAATGGACTGAAGTAGAAGCCCTCAAAGTATGATCCCCAGATCAGTAGCATAAGCATGAACTAAGAATTTGAATCTCTGAGCTAGAGAACATCATTCAAGAAATATTTTTGGAATTTTTTTATATGTGTAATTCGAGACAGCAGGTACTAATGAGAGATATAGGAAAAAGACCTGTCCAAAAACATTATCACACATCTGGGAAATAAAAACAACATACGGTGAAAAGGCTTAAAAAAATTAAAAGTAGATTATGTAAAGGTTTATATGCCAGGCTGAGGAATCTGGATTAGATACTGTGACCCAGAGAAGCTGCTTGTGGTTTTGGAGCAAGTAAATGACACAAGAACAGTTAGACAACTTTTAAGTTTATTAGTAGTATGAATAATGAAGCAAGAAAAAGACTAATCAGATAGATGTTAAAAGTGAGGGAGAAAGAGCTGCTACATATTTAAAAGAAACTGAAACACACTTAAGAAATTTATGCTAGGAAGAAAGAAAGATAAAGATGTGTCCCATGTTTTTCAGTCTGGGTAAATACGATATCTGGTGGCACTGGCAAATTTTAAAGGCTGGAGGCAACAAATGAACATGAAGATTTCAAACATGAAAGGACTTAAGCTTTGGCCTTAAATTTATGGAAGCAGCAAAGCATTTACATGAAGATCAGAATATAGAGCTAAAAATAAATAGCAGTGTCTAAGGTTTAACCATTTGAAGGAGTCATGAAAGGAAGTAAAAAGGTAGAAAATTATGACGCATTAAAGAACAGAAGGGGGCCTCCCTGGTGGCACAAAGGGTTAAGATGCAACCTATGAAGCTATCCGCAGCCTCTGCAGCATGAGTTCAATCCCCCGGCCGGCCAGGGAGCAACCCACATGGCGCAGCAGACCTCTCCTGACTCGCCCACTGCTCCCCTCAGCAGTGTGTTTCTGTCAGTCTGCCTGTTCTGTTCCCCGCTCTGTCTCAGGTGGAGCCTCTCACCGCCCGTACCTCTGGCCTGTGCCCCTGTTCTTGTATGCATACATAAATCAATCTTAAAAAAAAAAGATAAAGTTAAAAAAAAAAAAAACAGAAGGGTGTTTCGTACAAGGTAAAGCAACAGTGTGAAAGCAAACACAACAGTGTTTATCCACCAAGGAGTTCAAGAACTAAGGCTATAAAAGAATCTGTATTTATAAAAGAAAAAGACATTGATGATCTTTAAAAAACTAAAGGAAATGAGAAATGAGGCTGTGCAAACACAAGTATAGCAAACAGGTTAAGTTTGATGGTAGAAGTGACTAATAAAATAGTAGTAAAGTCAGTTGAGCCAAGTCAGTATCATTTTTTTTTTTTTAAGATTTATTTTTAATTTATTTATGCAGTTTAACTGGATTGTAGGCCAGAGGTGCAGGGGGTGAGAGGAGTCACCAGAGACAGAGTAGTGAGCAGAGCAGGTGGGTCTACTAAAATATACTGCTAAGGGGAGCAGTGGGCAAGACAGGAGAGGTCTGCTGTGCCATGAGGGTCAGCTCCCTGGCTGGGGATTGAACTCATGCCACAATGGCTTGCAAAAACTTGATAGTGCTAAGACTTTAACCCCTGCCCCACCAGGGAAGCCCAAGCCAAGTCAGTATCTTTTTTAAGACAGGGGAATAGGAAAGATGGAAAGGCATGGAAGAGAGGGAACGACCTAAGACTTGCCAGCTGAAGGGCCAAAATGGATGTTGGTGTAAAGTGAAAATAAAGTTTGTCTCTTAGCAAATGATCAGCCTTTAGATTAAATGTCCACAAGTTCTGCTAGTTTTAAAAGGGAAGAAGCAGAACATTCTTTTGTTTTCTTCTTCCTTTCTAGGAATTTTAAGAATGATAGGCATTAACCAAAAAACGGGTCCAAAAAGAAGTTAATGTTCATTATCTTTTTTTTCTTGTACTTTTTATTTATATTATTGGCTCTCTTTTTCCCTGAAGATTTAGAATTAAGATGGGGAAATGTCTGGGCAGACCTACGGCTGTTACTAGTTCAATTCAATCTCTTAGAAACTATAATGACCTTTAAGGAAATGATAAAGGATTTGGTTGTGTGCTGGTACTCAAGTCTTAACTGACTTACCTTCCATGTTGGGTTATCATGCCTGCTCCTGTCCGGCCATCACCCATTCGCCTTGCATCATGATAGCTAGGCCCTTGAGAAGGTGGACCATGCCACTCTTTCCTTGGTCCACTTGTGTCTCGTCCATGCCGTTCCACTACATGTCGTTCTTCAGGATAGTGCTAAAAAAAAAAAAAAAAAAAAAAAAAAAAAAAACCAACAGGATATTAAAAGTCATGACACCTTCAACCGCACATCAATTTATTTATGTTGGCGTGCTTTTAATGTCAGAAGCAAATTAGTAAGATGTCTGAGAAAAGAATGAATACAACAGCTTATGAAAAGGGTTTCCATCTATTTTATATTGGGAAGTTAGACAGGTCAAGGTAGTGTGAGGGAAAGTATTCAGCACTATAATTTCTATTTCTATATCTGCTAGCACCCACTGAATCACAGAGTATTTCTGGATATATCTATAACGCCTACAACCACACATATTAAGAAGGCATAGTGAGAGGTCAAAACCTTAAGACCATTCAGGGTAGGGTATATGATCAACATATAAACACACATACAAACAGGATCTGTCACATTATTTTAAACTGTAGTAGTTGTGCCATGACTCTTACAAGGTCCCACAATTCATGACTAGGAAAAAGAGAGAGGTTAAATATCAATGAACAAAAGCCACAGAACTAAGAATCTAAGGAAAGAAGTGTTAAAAATTATGATACTTAGCCTACAGAAAATAAAACTGAAGGTACCCTACAGAGATATAATATTGGCAGAACAACTTGTAAACAAACATGACAAACAGAACTTTCAAGGGAGGAAAAAAATCTCCTCAGGATACTGTTTCTGAAAGACTATCTGAGAATACAGAATTGTAATCCATGAGACTGTCTTAAACTTTACTCTAAATAAGGCAGAGGGCCTCCCTGGTGGCCTAGGGGTTAAGTCTCAGTGCTATTACCATGATGGCCTGAGTTTGATCCCAGCCAGGGAGCAAACCCACATGGCACAGCAGATCTCACCTGTCTTGCCTGCTGCTCCCCTCAGCAGTGTATTTCAGTAAATCTGCCTGTTCTGCTCCCCATTCTCTCTCTAGAGAATCCTCTCACCCCCAGCAACTCTGGCCTATATCCCAGTTCTTCTATGCAAAAAAAAAAAAAAACCAAACAAAGAAAAAAACAAAACAAAATAAAACAAAAATAAATAAGGCAGAGTCTCTGGGTTAGGCAGAGTCCCAGTCTTAAAAGTTCTGTTCAGAGTAAACAATTCAATGAGCTAATCTACTTAATTTCTATTTATCACAAACATGAAAACTTGTAATGCAGGCTCAGTTCTGTTTCACAAATGCTCAAGGTGAAATGGAAAGTGTATGGTATTATTAGAATGACAAAAGACTGAAACTTTTCTAGAAAAAATAAGTTGCTATAAAACCTAATATGTATGTTTTTTTTTTTTTTAAAGATTTAGATTATTTATGCATAAAAGAGCTGGGGCACAGGCCAGAGATGCAGGGGGTGAGAGGATTCACCAGAGACAGAGTGGGGAGCAGAACAGGCAGACTGACTGAAATACACTGCTGACGGTAGCAGCGGGTGAGACAGGAGAGGTCTGCTGTGCCATGTGGGTAGGTCCTTGGCAGGCCAGGGATCAAACTCTTGCTGCAGAGGCTGTGGATAGCTTCAGTGCTGTGCTTAATCCCTTGCGCCACCAGGGAAGCCCCCCTAATATGTATTTTAAACACAAAACAGAGCAATAAGTATAGTGCAGGTTGACGGATGGATAAATACATACAATGCATACACAGTTCAGAATTTTTCAGTATACAAGGGGATATTTGATATCTGCTACTGTCAACCCATATGCCAGTATTTCATCAATAGAATGTTTCCAAATTTGGTAAAAGGGCTTTTGCTCATTTGAGTGGCTAAGAAATATTCACTGCCCAGGTTCACTGAACGTAAAAATATTCAAGTCAATAAAGTGTCACAAGAGTAAAAAGCAATTAAAAAATATAAAATAGGGCCTCCCCGGTGGCGCAGCGGTTGAGCACTGGGTTGCGAAGCTGCCCGCAGCCTCTGCGGCGCCGGTTCGATCCCCGGCTACTCCCCAGCCACCGGAGGAGGGTCCCACATGGCGCGCAGACCTCTCCTGCCGCCCGCTGCTCCCCTCAGCAGTGTACTTCGGTCCTTCTGCCTGCTCTGCTCCCCGCTCTGGCTCTGGTGAATTCTCTCACCCTCCCGCGCTTCTGACTGTACCCAGTGCTTGTATAAACAAACAAACAAATAAATAAATAACATGCCTCTATAAAAAAAAAAAATTAAAAATAAAAAAAATTAAATATTCTACTCACCTATCCTCAGAAATAAAAAAATGGAGAGAAGTTTTCTTTCAGTTCTATACTCTAAACTACCTAACGATGAGGGAGAATATTTTAAAAAAGGAAAAAAAATGAAAGGGGCCAAAGACTTCCTTTCCAGTTTAAAGACCTCAATTTCTTAAAAAAGAAATAAAACCAAAGTCATCATTAGAAAGGCAATATCCGATATAACAAATCCTCAATTTTCAGCAGGAAATTAGTAAAAATGGAATGACTTATAGGGTTTATTACTTTATTTCTTTGGACTATTGGTGTTCAGCTACTGACTGTAAAATATGAGAAATGTTAAGATCTTTTACAAGAAATGTTTCCCAGTCATTCCAATGTAACTAGTTGAGGCCACATCAAAATGACACCATATATATTACACACAGACTATCTCATCAGTCCTCTTAATTTTCTTTTGAAGAGTAGACAATAAACCTTCAGACATATTTACCTGAGCTCCACTTCCTCGGTCTGTGATGACTCCTCTGTCTGCCTCTCTGCTTCCATAGCCTGAAGCATTACTCCGAGTCCCAGGGGGAGCCCCTCTCACACTGTGCCCTGATACTTCTCTCCCAGATCGTTCTGGCCTTTCAACTCTGTTTAACAAAACCCCAAAACACATACTATCAAAATGCTGTTGTAATTTTTTGTTTTGAAACCCAAATGCATTATATACCATTAGGCAGGCATTTAAAACTACGGAAATACCTTGTTTCCCTTTTGTCAGTAGACATGCCTCCTTCACCTTTCCAGGTGGTTGGTCTAGATGGATTGGGCCCTGCTTCTCGAGGATGTCTAGAATGCGTGATATCAGGCCTATCATGAATGATGACAGTTCTTCTCTCATCTCGTTCCCCTCGTACTTCTCGCCTGTCTGTTTCTCTAAGATCATTTCTTGGTGGTGGAGGTTCATTTCTTCTGGAATCACTGAAATTTTTGGGATACCTTTCAAAACCTGGATCTTCTCTTCGTGTAGGACGCGCTTTTTTCCCTTCACTTTGACCAACAAAGCGTTCTCGCCTATTGATCATCCAAAACAAAGAACATAGGTCCTAAGAAATACTTACTTGGCCACATTCATCTTAACTTTATTTACATAACCTATAATAAGAACACTTTTAAAAACTCACTTAAAGCAAAGTCACCCAAAAAGTCACAATTATTGATTATATTAAATCATATCCTTTCAAACTGAGCTAAATGACTGGCATAAAGGTTGGTTTTTTTTTTTTCCCCAGCATCTAGGAGGAACTACATTGAAAACTCACACTACTATGAACATGAAGGAATGTTTGTAAAAGGAGGACGATTTCTTGTTCTTAACAGCTGAGGCACATCCAAAGCTAACAGTATTCCCACATAGCTTGAAAGGGTAAGAAGATAAAGCCTAATACTTAACCATGACATGGCAGCTGAATTAAACCAATTTTGAATACTGAACCACATTCCCTTTAACAAAAACAAAACAATTTGTTCTGAACACATAGTTCTGACATGTAAGTCTTAAGATTTTCTTAATGGAAAACCCAAACTTATCATTAGCAAGTCTCATGTAGCAAATATTACAATTTTTATCTATCTACCTTTCAAAAGATGAAGACTGTACTGTTGAACTCTCAGGAAACCTGCCCCTCTCTCGATGATCAAAGTCATTAAATCTGTTCTGCTGGCGAGAGTAGTCAGATCCATGTCCAAATCGTGCATCTGTATCTAGAGACAACTTTTTATTCTCACTCCAGTAAGGATCATCTCGCCTTAAAGAAAAATATTTGCTCATGAGCAATCAGCACTCATTTGGAGTTATACATACCACATGCTAGGAACTCTGGATATAAAGGGCTAGTAAGCTCAAAACACTGTTACAAGAACAAGCTAGCAAAGAATTATTAAATTACATTAAGAGGAATTTTACAGGATTGTTTAAAATTATTAAATGGAAAAGACCAAACACTTGAATCTATTTTATAATGAAATTCTAACCAGCAGCCCACCCATTTTTAGCTATACTTAACTTTGTGAGGGGTAGAGATGTCCCAAGCACCTTTCATTCATTCTATTTCTCAACAAAATCAATTGAATCTCACAGAATTAATATGAATACAATGTTTATATTTTGAAAAAAGTGTGAACACAAAAATACAATATAATCTACACTTTAATCCTGCTAAGTTTATGACTTCCATTTTCATACTATCTGCACTACCTTATAAGAATTTTCAAAATGGGCAAAAATTTGAGAATCGTCATTGAAACCTACTATAACCCAGTATACATTCCCAGTCATGATGGAAAAATATTTGGCATTAGGAAGAGAAAAAGGGAAAAGCACTGCCCTACTAGTCAATGCACTGGGTCCATTCCAGTACCACAATCTCCCCCAACCCTGCTGATCATGGCTTTTTTTATTCCAGGTTGTCTGTATTTCTCTAGTTAGTCCTAGGTTGAAAGAGAAATAAGACAATTTGTGTAACTGTTAAAGAAGAAAATAAGCAACTACCTATGATCTACATCACGTGGGCGTTTCAAAGAATTCCTTTTCTCTTGTTCATAACGAAGCTGCTGCTGTTGCCTTCTCAATTCTTCTCTTTCTCGGGCAATACGTTCAGCTTCCTTACGTCGTTCCTTCAGACAACACAGAATGAAGAACCAACCAATGCAAAATGAAAACATAAGGTAAATATATATGCAAACTTGTTTTAATCCTGTCATTAAGAAACCATCATAGGCAAGCACCAGGCAAAACATATACCTGGGACAAATAAACAGATTTGATTTCAGTAATCAGTGATCTATGCTATGGTTTTGTTCTGCAACATTAAAAAAATAGTAATGACTGGGTGATGAAAGTAATTAAGGCAAGCAAATAAGGAGGTCAGATTTAGTTTAATCATTTGACTGAATCAAAGAACCTAAAGGGAATTAGAAATACAATTCTTAATATGTATGGAGATTAAGTGCCTTAAAGTCCTGGATGCAATTCTGCAAAGAGAGGCATTATTTCCTTCCAGCCTTGGGAAATCATTCCCACTATAATATGTAAGGAAGCAGTTATATTTCCTAAGACTGGGATAGTGACAGAGCCTGGATTACAACTACTCTGGACTCATAGTCCTATGCTCAGACTATTAGGCTGCCATGAAATTGCAGAGCTCAGTTATTACCAATTAGCTAGAACAAAGTCACAACTAAAGGATTTTTAACTAGCACCTAATTCATTATTATCTTTCAGGGACATTTAATAAAAGCTCATAGTTTAACTCATTGTATAGAAGCTTTACAACAAGTAAAGCAAATTTTAGGGCAAAATCACAGGGTTTGAAAAAGGTCAGTTATTTAAGATGAAAAGATTTTCTGACTGCACCTGTTCAATACGAATGCGTTCCCTTTCCAAGCGTTCGCGTTCCATTCTCTCTCTCTCTAGTTTTTGCCTTTCAATTTCTAGGCGCTCTCTCTCTCTCTGTAAGCGTTCCCGTTCTTCCCGTTCACGAATTATTCTAATGCGTTCTCGCTCTCGACGCTCTCTTTCTGCAATTTCTCTTCGTCTAACAAAAATCAGTATTTAGAAATACTTAAATTATGCTAGCACTGTGTGAAAGAGAATAGCTTCTGAATTTGAATTTTTCCTTGAGGCTGGAAATTTTAAGCTTCAACTCTAAGTTGTTTTAATGTAACTGGAAAGAGAACTTAAAATAAAACTTTAAACATTCCAATACTATTACTTATTTATTAAGACTGTCAGCTGAGCATGTGAATTTTATAGAGTTGCCTCTTAGAAGATTCCTGTTTAAATAAAAATCCCACTATAATAATAGCCCATTAATTAATTGACATTTTAAAATGGATATTCTACACATATGAATTTCCAAACCTACAACTTGTAATGTTTTTAAGAGAAAAATTTCCATTATCTAATATACAGCCTATTTCTTTAGACAAGGTATACCTTATTTTGATAACTTGGGATCATAACCATCAACATGAATTGTAACATTATGCTATAAGTAAAATGGTTGCCTTTAAGGACTCTTGGAATGCTCACTGGCAAATAAAAGATGGGTCCAGGCAACATGCTTTTTTGAGTCAGGAGCTAGTTCATAAGTTTGCCCATCTGATAAAGTTACGATTTTTAATCATGTTTTTTGTCAATTCCTCACTCTAAGGAAGGCAGTATACTTTTACCTATAAGCATGTTTTCCTCTAACCCAGTAATTCTTAATGGACTGCCCCCATGGAAATGTGAGGGGCAAATTCAATTATCTGAAGGGCATTTAGTGGGAAGGGACCAAAGATTCTAAATAACCTATGATGCATGGAATAGTGAGGATAGTCCTACACAATAAAAAACTATCCAACACTCCTAATACCTTTCAAATGCCAAAAGACATTCAAGCCATTAAAACAAAACAGAATAAAATCCTTAAAAAAAAATTCTGAGCCTAGAACTTAACACATTTTTAAAAAATGCTAGGTTGGTTTGTTTTCTAAAATTTCCAGGAATGTAACTCCACGTAAAAAAGGGCAAAGTTGTATTTTATTGAGAAGTTGAAGAGTTGTTCATCATTTCAGAAATCCTGTCATAATGTCAACAGCACTCCTGGTATGACTTTATCAGTCTATTTCTAGCTTTCACATTCTCAGGAGTCTAAAGAGAGGTGCAAACGTCTGACTACAACACTAGGCCTCTAAACAATCATGCCTAGAATGTCATATTTGGAATATATGTTTCATGAAAGGCTTTATTTCTCCTTTGTATTAGAGTTAATGACACTCAGTTGATTTTTAAAAGTTATTTGTACAGATAGGTACATTGTTATCAATTTCATGGTAGGATAGTAGAGTGAACTGCAACTTTTTTTTTATTTATAGAAGGGGTGTTGTCTAACTAGGGGTTGAGAATCTTTGCTCTATTAGGCTCCTACCAACATTCTCCTCCCAACTTGTTATGTAAGGAGGAGGGAAAGCATGTTGGGGCTTCATCAAAAGAAAAAAATAATAATAAAAGAGAACATGGGTTCTGAGCAATACAAAGATTATTTTCTTTTAGTAAAGTGTGTGACAATCACAGCATCATTTCAGTTGCTTAAACTACCCTCTGGCGTTTCCTAATATTCTTGAGAATGAATAAATAAAACTCCTTTTAAGTGACCTCTCAAAATAATAGGTTAATATTTGGAAAAAACATTCACAAGAATCCTTTATGTGACACTCAAAAATTAATATAGGGAAGCAAATGGGCACTCATGGACTTCTGAGATACTGCCTCTATAAATAGAAATGTTTCGTTCTGTTTGTTTTAAAGAGAATGCTTGCTTTTGGACACAGCTTGAACATATTAAGAATCACAGGGCAAACCTTCCTTCACTTGGGCTCTAATTCAAAGTACAATAAATTTTCCCTAAAGTGTCAACATACTTTTTAAAACATTGTAGTTTATGTTGAGACTATCATATCTCAAAATCAAGTTTTTCTTTAAAGTCATGATTTTTATGGCGGCAGCTTTGGAGTAGAGGAAAGAGCATTGGACTTGGAGTCAGAAGACTTGGGTCTGAGTCCCGACTCTGCCACTCATTAGCCTGGTGGCAATGGAAGAGTCATTTAGCCTCTCTGGGCCTCCATTTTAAAAAGTATATAAATGGCATAACTAACTTAAACTGCTGGAGATAGAGATAATAAATGGAACAGTATTTTTGTACATTGTAAAATGCTATGCAAACTTAAGAAACCGTTAGGTATAATCGCACTGCTGAGAAGTGGCAGTTTTTTGTGGGAGTACAACTTCCAGGAATTTGGCTTATAACTAGTGTTAAAAATGCACCTAATAGTAAAAGACGGGTATAAAATAGACTTTCTCCTACCTTCGAAGTTCCATTGCCCGTCGCAATCTTTCAAAACGAACCAAATGTTCTCTCAATCTTTGTTCCTTCATCTTTTCAAAAGGCAAGATGTCTTTCCTTCTATAGTCTTTATCCCTTTTTTTATCTAGGCTAGCTCTCTCTTTTTCCTTGCTTCTTGCATGAATCTATAGAAAAAAATTATAATAGAACTAGAAATTTAAATAATTTTGGGTTTTGTTTTTCAAGTTTAGCTGGTCATTTAAAAAACTTAGACATATAATGGTATTTTTCTTAGATTTTCTACCACAGAAGTATGCAAAACTGGTCAGAGATACTGAATTATCTTTTCTAAGAAAAAAGTAGCATAGTATACAACATCCCTCTCAGAGACTTACTGTCTCATATCTTCCTCTTCTTGATGGCCTACAATGATCGCCTTTAGTTTGGTCTAGAATTACCATATGTCCTGGACTCTTTGAACCTATGAGGAAAAAAAAATTAAACAAAGGTCTAAATTTTCCTTAAGAAAGAAAATAAATGTAAAAATGCTGTATTTCAGTCATAATTATGAAATGAAAGAACTACTTATTCTATGAAAACTGAAATGTAAAATATTTTTTTAACAATTACTCAATCTCTTAATATAAATACTTTCAGTGATATCAGAAGACCCCAAACTCAAATACAAGCTACAAATCAATGATAGTTTTAAGTCAATCCAGACCTTAGAGGGGCTTACAGCTACAAAAACATTTCTTTCCAAAGAGTAAAAAAAGAAAAAGACAATTAGTACTATAAAACTTCCTCTTCTACGAAAGTGCTATCCAACAATGAAATTTAAGTATCTGCACTGTAATCTCTTTCCTTCCACTGTAAAAATTAAGTTACAGAATGCATTAGAAAGATTGAGAAGATAATAGCATACTTATGCGCTTCTTTTCTTCACTTTTTTTAATCGATTCTGAAGTTTGGCCGCTTGATCCATTATCATTCTTCTCATCTTTACCTTCTATTTTCTTAGTATCCTTGCTTTCTTTTTTTTCAGATTTGTCAGATGACCTTTTCTCTTCTTTTTTGACAGAGGCTTGTGTCCTGACCATACCATCCCACACAAGAAAACAGAATGAGAACTACTTCATCAACGTATAAAAAATCTATGTGCTGTTTATCAAAAAAGTAAGTCCTTACTTGCTACTCCTATCACTTGTGCTTTTTTTGTCTCCAGAACTTCTTGAAGTACTCTTTTCATCATTTTCTTTCTTCAATTCTTTCTTAGAAGGATCACCTTTAACCTGAAAGATTTAAACCAGAAAAATAATCTGAGTTTTAAAGTTACATTTTTACAATTATAAAAAGTACGTTGATGATAGAAAATTTAGAAAGCATAATAATAAAAAGAAAAAAAATGTAAAAATAAAAATCATTCCAAATTCTATATACTACCAGTGTAGCATCTTAAAATTAAGAATTACTAACACTCAGAGTAACTTCCCTTTTATAAAGTTAGACAAACTTACTTTTTCAACAGATATCAGTTGTCCATGCAGCTCAGTGCGATGAAGATGTGTAATACATCTGGATACCTCTGTGCTTGAAGACATAGTTACAATGCCATAGCACTTTGCCCCAGGACTTCGAGCATTTGTGACTACCTTTGCACTCAGAACCTGAAAAATGAAATCATACTTTAGAAAATCTTACAACTACACACATTTTTAAATAGAAGAAACTTTAAAACTGAAAATACTTCAACTAAAGGATATTTTAGGGTATATAAATTCAGGACAAATGATCAATTTAAGATATATATTACTAGGTAGTCAGAAAAGTCAAGATGTATTTTTTTCTTTGAAAAACAGAGAAAATGAGTCATGACTTTTCCAACAACACAATATTCTGTGTTACATACTGAGGATTGCCATCTACCTTGCTTATAAGTACTTAAATATTCAGGGGAACAATTTAAAGTATAGAAAGGCAATTTAATTCATTAAGTATTTTCTTCTTTTCAAATACATAGTCAAAGCACAATTATTTGTATCAGTGAAGTAATGGTAAAATTAATGAAACAAATAAGATTGTCGATTAAATTTGGGTCCAAATTTACCTATCATAGGCCCACCCTGAATCTGTTAGAGAAGAAAATAAGGTTAAGTTTCTAGAAAGTTTTTTAGATGAGCATGAACATAGTCCTATGAGTCACTATAAGAAAATTTCAAAATGAATTATTCAGTCACATGTTAAAAAAAAAAAAGCAGCTGTAAAAATATACCCTGAATACACTTCCCACTGAGGGTTTTTTTTAATTTATACCAATATAAAAACGACAACTTCCATTCTACAAAATGAATTATTATGAGAGACAAGCCAAGAATGGATGAGTGAGAAGGAAAGTGAGAGAATAATCAAGAATAACACAGACACAATGCCAGGAAGAAGTAAATAGGGAATTTAGAAAGTTGTATGATGTGGCTGGTTAGAAACTATCAGCTTTTATGTCAATTCTGGAAAAGGTTAACTTGCCCCCAACAGTGATTTAATTAGAAGCTGAAGATCTTGCTGCCAAGCTCATGATAGCTTTACATAGATTCAGTCCTAATAAATGCCAACATTAAAATATCATTTTAATGAAAACAGAACAAAAAATATACCAAACACTATAATTCTCAATGTTCTGATCTGACAACTATAACAACCACCTTAATACCCAGCCAACTAGTTAAAAAAAAATTCCCAAGATCAAACAGATATTTATAACATTCATTAATGACTACTTACCTATATTGGTCATTAACTTAATAAATATTTGAAAGTCTACCAAATGCCCACAAAGTACAGTAGAGAAGCACCCTACTCTCAAGGAGTTTACACCATAGGTTAAATATGATGCATGGTGAAAACTAAAATGTAAAAGTATAATGAAAACTAAAACATAAGGGAGAAAGGACAGAGCTCAGTTCAATAGTTAACTGAATATTATCGAATATTGTTGTCTTACTTTAGGTCTCCCCTTTATATGCCAGAGAAACCTTTCCTGAGGCACCAACCACAGTAAAGATTCCTCTTTAATCTACTGGCATTCCTGTTTCACAGCACACCTCACAGTTTCTGGTTAACGTATATTTTCCCCCAACACTGTAATGAATCTGCATGATAGAGGCTATGTCAGTTGTAAGTTTCTTCCCCAATACTGTATGCCTAATATTAATCTACCTATATTTTCCAGCTGACCAAATTTGCCTTTGCAACACTTGGTGCTAAAAAAACCATGATTAATGTGATGAATAAAACTCAGTTCCTGGTTAAAATGGGGTCAAAATATGAGCTTTTAATACAAAGATCTTTAGAGCTCAGAGTGAGATTTTATGATAAAACTCACCGTTACCATAGAACTCAATAATTATGCCTGTAACAGTCCTAAGAGAAACAAGAAATTAGAAGATTTTACACTATACTGCTTTATATAGAATCCCTATTTCCAATGGAGACACAAAAAGATAAATAAAAAGGTAAGAAAAGTGTACCTTTCCATATTTGCCAAAGAGGTTCTTCAAATCAGCAGCTTTGGTATTAGAAGAAAGTCCACTAACCCAGATATTTTTAGTTGAGCTTCCACTGCTACCACTTGTACTACTTGTGCTTCCTAGAACAGATTTATTATTAGATGTCTAAGTATCTAAATTGAAGTTTTTCCACAAAATTATTAGGGACATGTTCTTTCTCATTTAATTTTGATAGTACATGCTTACTATTATCAAAATTCTATGATTTTGCCATTAAAAGTAAATACATTTAACTATACAACTAGCAAGGAAACAAATCTGAGTGAACATCTGTACACTTCCTACTGTATGAGTTTTAAGTTAAAGTGGGTTAAGAAATCAATTACATGTCTTGGATTTTTGCTGTTGCTTAATAATTTATACTATATCACTGTACTCGGTATAGGCTACCAGGAAGCAATTATCTACGAATCTGACTACTTAATTATCCACATTCTATTGTGGGCTTCAGATCCTGAGAAATTTAGAGTGCAAGAGGGACAAGTTACAATAAGGGATGAAAACTGATTTCAAGAATTTAATGTTCAATAACAAAGACTAACAAACCAGTTCATCTTCATTCTCTATTAGACAATGAATAAGAGAAAATGGGAATTATATGCAGCTGGATAACCCTGCATTTAATAAAAAACAATTTTCTAAAACAAATCAATTATAAGATCAGAAACCTTAAAATCCTTTAAAATAGGTAAATGGTTATTTATATGAAACATTTCTGTACTATTTCCATGCAGAAATTAGTGTCTTACATACAGATGCCATTTTTTAGAATATAGGCCTGGTCAACCTTCAGTGCTTCTCTTCAAATGTGCTATTAAACTAGGAGAATTTTCATTCATTTGACTTTATTTGTAAAACAATTCTTACCCATTTTAAGAAACAATACATAAGCAATTAAAAGGTAACAATTTTTATAACTTCAAATTATTCTATGTAGAAAGAGTAACTTTTCAATTCTTTTTAAAAATTATGTAAAAAGCTTCTCTCAGTGTTGACAACATATACCAGACTCATTTGAAATATTAAGAATAGAAATGCATTCATCAAAGAATTAATTTTTTAAGTTATATGTTTTTTAAGATTAATTTTTTTTTAATTTTATTTATTTATACAAGCACTGGGGTACAGGCCAGAGGTGCGGGTGGGTGAGAGAATTCACCAGAGACAGAGCAGAGAGCAGAATAGGCAGAAGGACCGAAGTACACTGCTGAGGGGAGCAGCGGCCAAGACAGGAGGTCTGCCTTGCCATGTGGGAATCTCCTTGGCCGGCAGGGAATCGAACCGCTGCTGCAAGGGTGCAGACAGCTTCACAGCACTGCGCTCAACCCTCTGTGCCACTGGGGAGGCCCCAGATTAAAATTTATTTTAATTTCTTTTTTTTTTTTAAGATTTATTTATTTCTATACAAGAGCTGGGGTACAGGCCAGAGGCGTGGGAGGGTGAGAGGATTTACCAGAGACAGAGTAGGGAGCAGGACAGGCAGACAGACCAAAGATGCTGCTAAGGAAAGCAGCGGGTGAGACAGGGGAGGTCTGCCGCGCCATGTGGGAATCTCCCGGCCTGGAATCGAACCGGCGCTGCAAAGGCTGTGGACAGCTTCATAGCACTGTGCTCAACCAGCTGCGCCACCGGGGAGACCCTAAATTTATTTTTTCATAGAAGAACTGGGGCATAGGCCAGAGATGGGGGGAAGTGAGAGGGTTCACCAGAGACAGATTAGAGAGCAGAACAGGAGGATCTACTGAAATACACTGCTAAGGGGAGCAGCAGGCAAGATAGGAGAGGTCTGCTGTGCCATATGTGGGTCAGCTCCCTGGCAAGGGATCAAACTCAGGCCATAGTGGTGAAAGAGCTGAGACTTAATGCCTAGGCCACAGGGAGGCCCCAAAGAATCTATTTTATCTTATAAAATGTTTAAGTTTGTGTTGCTTTTTTGTGTTACAGGTAAACATTTGAGCTAGGTATTACTCTAATTACAGGGAAAAAAATTTAATAATAGGAAGAAGTTAAATTTAACCAAGACTACTAAGGGCTAAATTTAAAGGATAATACTTATAAATTTAATTATAGCTTATTCATTAACCAAGACTGTAAGGGACATGGGCACTGCAATTGTCAATTACTAAATCAATTACTAAAATTTCCAGCTATTAAAATATGGCAACAAAATTAATTAAATCAGAGGATACATCCTTTAGTCACTCAGGAGGCATTTCAGAATTTCACAGTACCTGAACAGGTAATTTCCCTGAAAATGCTTTTATAGAAAAGAAGTATTTTTTAAGAAGACAGCATATGTATGAGATGAAACTACAGGGCAAGGCCATGAAGTAACGAGAGACTACCCAATAACAGAAAGCAATCAAATATTTAAGCTTATGAGTCTTTAAAATAAAACCTTCTTACATCAAACTTTCACCCAAAGTAAGCTAAATTAGAAAGTAAACCCTGAACACTAAAATACTATAGACTAGTTATATTAATAAGTTTGCCTTACTTTAATGAATGAAAAAGGCAAACAAATATTAGAGACATTTTCCTCTAATACCAGACTCCACAAATATACACAAGTATTATTTATATCACATTTCCTAAGAGACAGAACAGGGTAAAGGTTGTGTTGGTACGCAGAGGTCACAAATGACTGCAAGTAAATTTAACATAATTCTGAAATTATAATGTGAGAAAATGAAATACCTAATGAATTAATATTCAAAAGTTGCTTACAACACAATGTTAAAAACACACACCAAATAAATTTTTGGCACACTCATACCAGTAAGTAAATAGTGATTGCTTCAATATACCAAGAGTTTATTGTAGCAAAGATCATCCCGACATTTTTAGTTTGTCAGCATTTAAGGAATAAATATCAAAGAAAACCCCAGGCAATTATTAGTTTTTAACAAAAATATGCAATGTTACAAATTACATAAAAAGGAAAATATTCATTACCTTTGTCATCTTTGGATGTTGTCTTGTTGTCTTTAGATTCCTTTGAAGAGCTAAAGAAGCAAATTACCAGAAGAAAATTGAAAACAAAAAACAAAAACAAAAAATCCAAAAATCGAACA
Source organism: Talpa occidentalis (assembly GCF_014898055.3). Classification (NCBI taxonomy): domain Eukaryota; kingdom Metazoa; phylum Chordata; class Mammalia; order Eulipotyphla; family Talpidae; genus Talpa; species Talpa occidentalis. Next base: position 25,124,346 of record NW_023601104.1, read on the forward strand.
GCTTGATATAGACTGTATTTCAGACTAGTGCTAGTCACACAAATTAACAATTCCAAAGGCCTAGATTAGGTTATTTGAACAAATGATTCCCTTAGGATTCTTGCACTGATTTTCCCCAAGATGCCTGAAGATCTAGATTTTTCTGACAATTCTATTCAGTGGATATATGGCCATCTTCTCCAGATTTCAGGACTGGGACTTGACTTCATTTTGTGTTCTTAGGACTGATAGTTGTTCATTAACCATCATCACAAGGATTTTTAAAAATAAAACACAAAAAATTTGTCAATTTGAAAAAAACAAAAACAAAAACAAAAACAACCAAAAAAAAAAACCAAATATATGCTGACATTTCGACAATGCAATCAGTAGGACACACTGCATATTACGAAGATCTTGAAAATTTTTTAAAGTAACTTATGACGGTCAAAAATATTATAGGCAGGATCATAAGTACTAATTACTGTACATGGTCTTGAAGCCACCCCCTTAATGTAGAGTGATCTTATTGAATGCTGGAATTCAGTATCGTAAAGAACTGACATAGAAAAACAAACCTCTTTGCTTGACCAGAGGCCCCAGTAGACGAGGGCCCTTTCTTCAAAGTATCCTTTTCTTTGTCTCCAGATTCTGCTTTCTTAGAACTTTCTCTGGCTTCCTTCTCGACAGGATCACCCTTCACGCAGTCTTCCTTCTTACCATCTTTATGGTTCGCATTCATCTCATAATCCTTGCTTTCCTTCTCCGGGCTCTGTGCAATGGCGTCCTGCCCATCTTTTGGCTTACTTGCTTCAGAATCTGTAATTTTCACATTTTTACCTGTTTCTAGGAGGTCATCACCATCAAAATCCAGAGTGATGGCATCTTCAGCCTGGATTGTGACCGAGATGTTGTCATCCTCAGCTTCTTTCACAGTCGCATTAGCTTCCATCTCTTCATGAGCTGTGTGATCAGCTTCAGCTAGGTTCCCTTCTGAAGGAAGAGGTTTAGATACTTCTTGTGTACCATCACCAGAACCTGCTATATCTAAGAGGATTTAACAGGAATAAATATGGCAAAACAAGAAGTTTAAACAATTTCATATTCATAAGCTAGAATAGGACCTAGAAAATATAAAGCCAGTTATTAGCACTGATGGAAGATCAGGGGGAAAAAAACACAAGGGTATTAACTAACATAAACAATCCTTTACCCAGGATCACTTATTCTTCATGGAAAAAATGATTTCTACATACAAATACCAAACAACAAAAGGGTGGATGGAAATGGTTCCATGCTGATGATACCAGTTCTTCATTTCTGGTTATAAGTTAATGCATATAGAAGACTTTTATCCTTCATGAGATAATGGAAAATGTGCAGAATTGTTATTCAATGTTCCAATCATCTTGGGATTTAACCCTGGCGACCTTCTGAACTCCCATGGTGACATCTTGAAAGGTCACAGTCTGAGGATGTCAGTCAGTCTTCAGAATATTTCAGGGCAACTTTTTCACTCTTCTTATCCAATTCTTGGGTAGTCCAGAATCATACAGAAAACTGGTACAGAAGGCTCCAAAGATGGCCTGCTTCGTAACGTTCAGGAAATGGGTTATTTCCAGTCTTCATCCTGTCCAGTCAGTCCCGCAATTACCATTTTCAAAGATGTCTTCCATTCCCCCAAAATAGAAAGGCTTCAGGCATATGAGATTTTCAGTCAGTATCTTTGCTTCATCATTGCTTCTAGACTTTTCATTCTGCCTTGCTCAGAACCCTGTTCCATGTCCTTTCTAGTCCAAAGTAGGATCCTTATTCTTTGGCTTCTATCCAAGCACTCTGCCATGATCTTGTACCGACCACGTTTTACTATTACTGTAATTGTACTGGATGAGACAGCTCTCAAACTACTATATAAAGTTTCTCTAAGCAGCACATGAAAGTCAGTCTCCTACTCACCCACCCTTTTTAGGACGAGTTGGAAAATTCATTACCCATTACACAGAAGGATTCCAATAAGCACACACAAGTTTACTGCAGTGCCAGTCTAAGGATGTAGTCAACTTACCGTATGCTAGAAGTTATTTTAAAAAATAAAATTAAAATTGGGTTAAATAGAAAATGGCAGTGCCCAACAGTAACTGATATGTACCATTTAGTTAGAACATATCTTAATTATAAAAAAGAAAATTAAAATCAATTGAAAAATAAAACCAAGGTGCTAACTTAATTCATTAAATTGATAAATTTGAAAACAAACTCATTTCAAAAAAAAGATTTCAACTAAGGAATGTTTTCACATAATTTACTGTTTTTCTAAATGTGAACAATTTTAAAACTCTACTTAACATCAAACATACCTTTCTCAGTTTCTTCTTCCTCACCATCCTAAAATTCAAAGAATAAGCAAATGTAAATAAATTCACATAAAACTGGATTTTAGTAAGAGTATAAAATCAGTCAAATTAAATTTGTCTATATTAATTAGGGATACCTATCACTGACAAATACAGGATTTGCCAATCAGAACAAGAACCCATTTAGAGAAAAGTCTGATAGTTAGAATTTTAGGTAAGAAACAGGTATATCTGCCAATGATTAGCTAAATAATGAATTTTATTAGTTTCAGTACTCAAAGCTACTTCATGTAACTCATATATAACTCGACTCTTTTATCAAAAAGCTGCCAATAAAAAAACACTGACCTGATTATTTTGCAATTCAGTTCAAAAGCACTCTTAGGACACACTATTAAAAATATTACCAGAAAGTATAACCTGAAGACATATACTTTGAAAAGACTGAATGCATATTAATAAACAACCAATAAATACTCCCTTTTGGGGCACCTCAGAAGTGAGAAGAGTAGTTAATTTCAAATTATTCATTTCTTTTAATCTGTTAAAAATGAATCAATAGTGTCACATATACACTGGTAGCTATTAACATAAAATTATATTTGTGCATCAATACAAGTTAACGCTTACATTTTTAATCAAAACAAGTTAACTCTTACATTTTTAAAAATGATTTAAATTTTAAAAGATGTAATTATTTTCACCTTGCAAACAGGAATATATAAAGGGAAAATCTTGGGGCCTCCCTGGTGGCACAAAGGGGTTAAGTCTCAGCACTATCAAGCTATGGCCAGCCACTGCAACATGAGTTTGATCCCAGGCCAGGGAGCTAACCCACATAGCAAAGCATACCTCTCCTGTCTTGCCCGTTGCTCCCTTCTGCAGTGTATTTCAGTAGATCTGTCTGTCTGCTTCCCACTCTGTCTCTGGTGAATCCCCCTACACCTCAAGCCTATACCCCAGTTCTTGTATGCATAAATAAAAATGTCTTAAAACAATAAAAATAAAAAATAAAAGGGAAAATCTTTACTAAGCAAATACTGCAAAGATCATTGAAGTAATCATAGCATGACAGAACCAACAATTTTCTCAAATTTAATATCATAATGAACAAGCAAAGTAATAAGCATTATAATCTAAAAATTGGACAAAACTGTAAGGGATGTTTTAATTTGTAACTTTTATTTTTTTTTTTTTGTTTTTTTTTTTTTTAAAGAATGAAATTTTTTTTTTTAATATTTATTTATTTATACAAGCACTGGGTGCAGTCAGAAGCGCAGGAGGGTGAGAGAATTCACCAGAGTCAGAGCAGGGAGCAGAACAGGCAGAGGGACTGAAGGACACTGCTGAGGGGAGCAGCGGGCGGCAGGAGAGGTCTGCGCGCCATGTGGGATCCTCCGCCGGTGGCCGGGGAGCAGCCGGGGATCGAACCGGCGCCGCAGAGGCTGCGGGCAGCTTCGCAACCCAGCGCTCAACCGCTGCGCCACCGGGGAGGCCCTAATTTGTAACTTTTAAAATGAAAAATGAGAGTAGTAGATCATTTTCAGTCAAGGTGGTGTGAAGTTACCATATACAAAGCCTAAATAGTAGTGCTATTCCACTGCTGAGTCCAATCATAATCCCCTGGAGGGCTTGTTAAAACACAAGATTGCTGAGCACCAACCCCAGTTTCTGATTCAGAAGGTGTGGAGTGAGCTTCAGACTTTGTATCTCTAACACGTTTCAGGTGATGCCGATGTTGTTGGCCCACACTTTAAGACTTACTTAGAGTTAAAGAAAAATTATTTGGAATTAGCAGCTTTGTTTAAGATTTTTAAAATTTGAACTAAATAAAACTTTGAAATGGCATATATCTTAGAACACAATTTTATAGTCACATAAATGCACACATTTCTGGGACCTCCCTGGTGGTGCAGGGGTTAAAGTTTCAGCACTCTGAAGCTATCACCAGCCACTGTGATATGAGTTCAATTCCCAGCCTGGGAGCTAACCCACAAGACGCAGCAGACCTCTCCTGTCTTGCCTGCTGCTCCCCTCAGCAGTGAATTTTAGTAGATCCGCCTGTTCTGTTCCTCACTCTGTCTCTGATGAATCCTCTCACCCCCATACCTCTGGCCTACATATGTACATACATACATACATACATAAATGCATAATAAAAATTAAAAAATGCATCAATAAAAATAAATATAAAAATATGCGTGCATAAATAAATAAAAATAAATCTTTTTTTAAAACAAAAGCACGCATTTCTTTAAAATGCCAAATATTTTACCATATGCTCAAAATCATACTGGTAAAAATCATATTTCTAAGTAATCATTTAAAAATGATTTTTCAATTTTAAGCTATTTAGGGAACAATCAATTGCTTCACACACCAAAGTAACACAAAGGGAAACTAAAAATGCTATGAAAAACTAAGCCATAAGCTTAGGGAATAAAATAATACAAAACGAGTAAATTATTGGTTGATAGAAATATGAGTCCTATCATTACGTAAGTATACTGTGCTCTCATAATTTCTTAATAAATTATTATACTGAAATTTAATTTTAATCATTACGCTCCTAGTCTGCAACATTTGGAAGGTAAAGAAAAATGCTTTAATTTGGTTAAGTGTGGACCTCCCCGGTGGTGCAGCGGTTGAGCGCAGGGTTGCGAAGTTGGCCGCAGCCTCTGCAGCGCCGGTTCGATCCCCGGCTGCTCCCCGGCCACTGGAGGAGGGTCCCACATGGTGCACAGACCTCTCTTGCCGCCCGCTGCTCCCCTCAGCAGTGTACTTCAGTCCTTCTGCCTGCTCTGCTCCCTGCTCTGGCTCTGGTGAATTCTCTCACCCTCCCGCGCTTCTGACTGCACCCAGTGCTTGTATAAATAAATAAATAAATCTTTTAAAAAATTTTTTTGGTTAAGTGGCAGCAAAGAAAGAATGCGGTATGTTGGAATCACAGATAAATCTTTGTTCTCCAAGTTATCTTTTACTTTAGCAATTGCTCTTGGAGGAATACTTTGGAACACCTGAACTTTTATTTAAAAGCAGACAAAAGAAATTAAAGAATGCAACTTGCCTCTCCTTTTTCTACCCATATGCCAACAGCATATTACTCAAGAGATACCATACTAATACGTTCAAGGAAAGAAATGGCAAAAAGTACTTGTTATTTTTAAAAGTAAAGCCAAACTTTAAAAATACTATTACATCAAAACAAAATTTCTTTCTGATGTAGTTCCCCTGCCAGCCAGAAATGTTATTTCCAATTGCTAAACTGGTAAAGTTTTAAGTACTTAAACTCATTATTCAACATGTTTTCTGAAGATTTCATAATTTTCTATTTTCAAAATACTGGTAACATTAGCTCATTACATATATTTAAATGATCCTTATTAAAGGGGTCTACCCAGCTTCTAGAAAACAACCAACATTAGTGATAAATCACCAAAAAAACAATTAGGGTAGCAGAAAAAAAAAAAGCCACACATCAGTGCATATATGTTTTACTATGCAGTATTCATAGTATGCCAGAACCACTAAAAGCCCTAAATAATCCTTGTAATAAGAAATTAGGAAAATGCAGTGGGAAATTTTTCCTGTTTAAATGACATATATGCAAAGACATGATGTGTACCCTATTTGAAACTCATTCTGTTCTACTGAAAAGTTTTTTCAGAATGAGGAATATAGTAAATAACCACAATGTGAAGCATTCTTTTAAATTAACTACTTTTTGAGTGTATCTTAGAAAAATATACCTCACACATCTGAAAATGAAGCAAATGCTCTGTAAGGTAGGTACTCATACTGATATATTTGTGGGGTGACCTACAACCCTTCATCAAATGCCAAAATTCATATACAGAGCTTCTCAATGTTTATCTAATTCTAGTGGAAGCAAAAACTAGTAAGAGACAAAGACAGGTCTATGATTTACCTCATGTAACAAAGTATTCACTAGTATACCTATTCTACTACCTAACCCTAGGTTAACCTTGTAATACATGTATGTGGCTAAGTAGGAAGGTCTCCATTGAATTCCTCCCTGACTTGTATGAAGACAGTATTCAGCCTAACTAACTTAAAATAAACCTTCAAAGTAACCCTGAACCACTAACTGAATGCTATCTATCTGGCTTTTTGCTAATGATTCTGAGAAATATAAAATAACTGTTACAAAATATGCACTCAATAAATATTTGTTGAATGAATGTACCAAATAAATATAAAACACTGCTTGTTGAAGGACTCAACTAACCATTTATATGTATGTACACTTAACTGCAGTACTGTGGAAGTATAACACAATTCAGAAAACAATATTCACTGGCATGGAGTTATTTAGTAAAAAGAATGTAGCAGACTACTAGGAATCATGAGACCTAAGTATTTATCCTGTTATTAGTGAAATAGTTATACTCTTTGATATTTTCATTTATTTAGGTGAACTTCACCTATAAAGTAGAAATTACATGTAATCTAAATATTAACAGGATTAAATAAGATAATGGATATAAAACGTTCTCTGTAGAGAGTAAAAGCACTACATATAAGAGAGACATTAGAGAAAACTTTACTATGTAGGAGATGAGATAAACCGGCTTTGAGAGGTATAAAACTCATAAATGAAAAATAGGGATTTAAGTTAGTGAAACACTAGGAGTAAAGGCAAATATAGAAGGATCGATTGAGAATAACATGAAATTTTCAATCATTAAAGCATTAGTAAATATAAATACTGTAGAGACAATTTTCCAGAAAATTCTCTAGTTACTGGTATCTTCAAGTTAGGAAAAATACAATAAATAACCACTAATTGCATAGATATCATGTGTCAGGATCTATGCTTAATCCTCACATCAATCTAGTGGGTAGGAATTATAATAATGTTCATTTACAAATGTTAACTAAGAGAACCAGTCCAAAGTCACAATATTTTAAGTAATAATAGAAACAGAACCTGAACCAAATTCTATTCAGTATGACAAAGAATCTAGAGGCTAATAATACCTAAAGGCTAAAATTGTAAGCATTAAGACAAAGTCTTAAGTCTGGTCTTAAAATAAATATATCCCTAAGCAAATATACTGCCTACTGCTTATATTTTTTAAAGTAAGTAACAGAAGAGTAAATTAAAAGTTTACCAGTAAAAGGATATGTGAAGGAGACTTATGAATAAATACCTGATCTCATAGCTTTTACTTTGGAAATGTTATTTTAAATAACTGTAACATTTGACTAAATATCCTAATATTTTCTTTTAAAATAATTATAGATTCATAAGGAATTATAGAACAAAAAACAAACAAAAAACACATAAATAATGAAAACAAAATATAACACGTTAGCCTTTTAGTTGATGATACAACAGAACTAGTCTAAAATACACAATAATCTGCTCATTTCTAAAGGGGTCCACCCTTGTATCAGATGTAACCGGGGGGGGGAAAAATCTTAAATTATTTCAGTAATCATATCAGTGGTGGTGTTGGGATAATGATTCTAAAAGCTGTATGTGTATTGTGAGATAAATACAATTATCAACTTAGAAGTATCCCTATGAACTCAAATCTATTTTATTTTAAAAGTACTAACAACAACAAAAAAAAACCCTACACATATTCTCTAGCTCTATAACACTGAAAATTCCTAGAACATTAATGACCCAGTAGCAATGAACCCCTACCATCAAGCTTATTGTCTTAAAATGCCATTTACCACTAAAAGGAAAAACAAGCTAATTTCAGGTCTGGAGCAGGAAATGGAACACTATTACATATTAGGAAATAATGAAACAATCAAAGACTACTAGGATCATAGTGAAAGAACTCAAGAGTCCATGCTAAGAGGTTCTCACTAGCTACAGATGGGACAATCGGAACATTAAAAGGATAATAACTACAATAAATTGAAATACATTAAGCACATTTAAGACCATTAGTTCAAAATGAAATAAAAGGAAAAAAAAGGAAAGATTAGTCACTAGTCACCGTTAAGGAGGATAATGAACCACCTGACTACACTGAGAATTAGTGAATAAAAGGAAAAGAATCAAATGTATATCCTGGTTTTTCTTTGTAAACTATACCACTGGGTGGGTAACCACTCAGTAGATAGTTAAGTTACCTTCCTATGAACAGTCTAGCTAAGAAGAATGAGAATTATCACCACTTTGGTAACACTAATAAATGAATGCGGTATGGATCACCAATGCCTGGCACATCACCCAACACATGTATCCAAATGCAACGCAAAGCTACCTTAAATATAACACTAACTATGAAGTAGTGATAGAGTTGGAGGGTAGGAGGGCCTGAATTGAATAAAGGAGGCTTTCGATCCTATAACAAGGAACAATTTACAGGAAATACAGTAAACATGTATGTAATCAGCAAAATCTAAAAACTCTAGAGCAGGGGTTGGCACACTACATTATTGTCCGTTTTTGTAAATATTTTTATTAAAACAGGTGTGCACATTCATTTACCTATGATCTGTGGCTGCTTCCACACTACATGGCAGAGTTGAATAATCATGACATGGACCATAAGGTCCAAAATGGCTAAAATATTTTCTATCAGGTCCTTTAAAAGAAACTTTGACAACCCTTGCTCTATGGATAAACAGCTGAATTTCTTCAACAAATAAAATGGGGCAGAAAAGATAAAGGGTAAATCTTTAGAGTAAAAGAGACCTGGTATACATTTTAATCACTCACAACATGTAGAACTTATTTGTATCTGGATTTAAACAAAACCTGTTTAAAAGAAAATCCTAACACAACTGAACATTAGAATACTAACCATATATTTGATTTTAAAAACCTTATATTAGAATTGAAAAAAAAAGAGAATATGCTGTCTTAGAGATTATGTTGAATATTTTAAAGCAAAATATGATGTCTGGGATTTGTTTTATTTATTTTTTTTTTTTTGAATTGCAAATATTTTTTATTTTTTATTTATTTATTTTTAATTTTTATTTATTTATACAAGCACTGGGTACAGTCAGAAGCACGGGAGGGTGAGAGAATTCACCAGAGCCAGAGCGGGGAGCAGAGCAGGCAGAAGGACCGAAGTACACTGCTGAGGGGAGCAGCGGGCGGCAGGAGAGGTCTGCGCGCCATGTGGGACCCTCCTCTGGTGGCCGGGGAGCAGCCGGGGATCGAACCAGCTCTGCAGAGGCCATGGGCAGCTTCGCAACCCAGAGCTCAACCGCTGCGCCACCGGGGAGGCCCTGGGATTTGTTTTAAAATAAAGGACAAAGGGGAAGGTATGTGGAGGTACAGGTGAAACAAGACTGCTGTGAGTTGCTAATAGCTAAAACTAGTGATGGTTCTACTCTATGTAGCATTCCTTAATGCATAAGTCAAACAATATATAATGAATTAACGATTATTAAACATGTATAGAAGCATTAGATCATGATGGGATCCAGAAACATTTATGTTTCTAGATGTTCCACAATGCACTTGGAAAGAGGGAAAAAATCACTTTACTTAAAACTTCACTGAAGTTATATTACCTCCCTATCTTTTGTACCAAAAAAATAAATCTTGCCTCTTGGTAAGACTAAACATTTGTTCAATATGTGAAGGAAGAGGTGGCAAGGGCCATCTCTGGCCCAAAAATTTTGTGAAAATTACAAAAAGGCACCCATTTCTTAAGTTTAATTTATAGAATAAATATGCTCTATTATGTGAATGGGTGCCCTCAGAAATGATGTTTTCACACAGCTCACAATCTGTACAACTGCAGGAGTGGCCCTTGATGGAAATTCAAAGACTAGTTACTAAAGAGCATGCAGAGCTCAACTCCACCTTTTTTTGAACTAATGTAGAAAAGGTACTCTCCTCAATTTGAGACCTAGTTTTTTCCTCATCGGTTCTTCATCACACAGAAACGAACATACTTGGGAATCAGATGTGGGACAAGTCTATAGACTTTCACAGCCCCAACAAGGCTTTTCTGAATATTCTAAGTTATCAGAAACACTTCTCTCAGAAATGCAATTTCTACTCTCACTTCAATGAATAAAAGAGTCACATACAGCATCACCAGCATTTAAGGCAAGAGAGGTACAGGAAAGAAGGTATGCGCTTAGGCAATCAGCTAAGCAGTTCTTAAATATGAGCCTCACTAGATACTCATCTAGTAAATACCACAGTGAGGAAGTAATCGTGAGGAATTTTTCCTAAATCTAGTAAATAGAGGGAACTCCTATCTCTGTTTGAAAGCGTACTTCAAAAAAAAGTGGAAAAGGGGTTCTTGAGCACAAAGTATATCAGAAAAAGACAAAGGATAACCTTAAAAACAAAACAAAAAACTACCACAGAAACTGAGCTATAAATATTCAGAGTATAGGTTGTCATGCTTTTAAATGTACACTATGTGTTATATGTCAATTATATTGAAAAATTTAAAAGTTAAAATGCACACTACAGATCCTGACATTGTATATCACATATACCAATACCAAAATTTAACACAATAGAAGAGCAGACACTTTCTGTATACACATCCCAAGTTAATTTCTAAAACAGAGATTTTTATCATTTTTATACTATGTCCCTCCTATTAGGAGTGTTAACAAAATACTTAAGTAAAGCTTTGAAAAGGATATTAGTATTTCTGAAGGATTTATTTTATACCAAAGTGACAGAAAAAATTCAAGAAGGGCGTTGACATCTCAAGACTGGTAATCAGAATTAAGTTTTATAGAAAAGATTAACTGTGTTTATTTTTATTCTGAAAATGGTAGGAACCTCCTTATAATAATTTCCAATTACCTTTGTGGCAAAAGAAATTTCAGTTTCCAAATTTAAGTATTTTTATATAATGAATAAATAGCATTAAAATAAGTTTTATAAATTAAATACTTATGAATTCAAAATTAGATTCCTTTTCCAAGCCCCTCCACCCACAATTATCAAGTTCATATGACTAAATGTAAACTTACTTGGGCTGTTAGAAAGGTATCATCTTCACCTTCTTGAGCTTCAATTTCCTAGTAAAAGGGTATACAATAGCTTTGCTTTATAAAATATCTAGGTAACATGAGAATTCTTTTATGCTACACTTGATTATCACTTGCCTTGTGTTTGGTGCAGTGTCTATGATACTGTGTGGGCTCTAAGTTAATGCTTAATAATTCATGTTACTTTTTTTTAATGCCAACATAAAATTAGCCACATTAATACAGAATTAGAAAAAATCTCTTCCTTGATCCCTTCATTTATTGAGCTAGAAGTGTTTTAAGCATGGATACTAACATTTACTCCCTAGTCCACTGATGTTTTTTAAAAGATGTAGTATCATACTTCAAAAAAGGCCAAATAATGCATACCACTCAAAGATTTTTGAAATTATATGCTCTCATAATTTCCCCACCCTTGATAATACCCAAAGAAATGCAAATTACTCATTTATATCTATTAAAGTAGCAAAAAGAAGGGAAAAAAAAAAAGACCACTACCAGGTAAAGTTGGCAAGACAAAAGTGAAAATGGTATACTCATTTATAATGAGGGAGAAAACAACTTAAAGCTCAAATACCCCAAATTAAAGACGTGGCCATTAGACACACAGAAAGCAATCTAATAAATTATGGCATAATATACCAGTTATGAAGTCACACGTGAAAATATTATATAGAATAGCAACTTATAGCATGATAGCTACTATGTAAAAATAAATACAAATGTGGAAGATAAGCAAAAATTTTAAAGGTCCTCTCAGGTAGTAGGACTTTGGCTGATTTATAAATTAAAAAAGCTTTTTTTTAATCTGAGACTTCCACATTGAATTAAAAGGAAATATTTATTATAATTTAATTTATCTGAGTCATATTTCAAAAAAACTGGCTAAAGACCTGACTTTCGATGTCGTCTTTTTCTAAATCTTCTATTGCTTCTGCCTCTATTAATTCATGAGATCTCTTGTTTTCTTCTGCAGAAAGTAACTCCTTGGAATGCAAGTTTTCGTCTTCATTTTCACCAAACTCTTCAGAGTCCTTTAGTTCGTCATTTCCATCTTGTTCATGTGCCTCTTGATTCTCCAATTCACAGTCCTTTTAATGGTAAGAAAATGTGGTACAACTAGAGCAAAGTAGTGTAGGCTATCCACCAAACGTTTTTGGTAATTTATATCTCTAAAGGTTTTAAATTTTATCATTTTGACATTATTCCCAAAGTCAAAATTCAACTATTTTATCTTACATATTAATTATCTTTAAAAATAAAGGGGTCTAACAGCAAGGTCATTAAATCATGCATACGAGTTCCCAAATATCTTACACACTAATTAGATTGCCACTAGAGATGCTCTCAAATCTCAGTTATTTAGTATTTTAAAGTCACATCCCAGAAGCTGTCCTAGGAGATGGATTCAAAGAAATAACTTCATTTCTCCACATACCATCTCTTGATTTAGCTTCAAAGATCTTTTAAGTCTTATATATTATAATAGTTTATTCCTAATTAATAATAAAGAATCCCAACTATTACACCAATGGCTATTCTTAAAAATATATACAAATAATTTCAATGTATTTTTTTAAAAAGCTATCATTTCTCCCTATCATCACTTAAGGGAACTTAGGTTGGGACTGTCTCTGTGAAGGAATGTCTGTTTGCCCTTCAGTGTTTATGAATACACAGTACTTAAGCAGAAACAAAGAAAAGCAGCAATCTGTTTGTTTCCTCTTTAACTGCAAAGAAAGGGTGGAAAGCAAATGAACATTCATTTCCCCTTTGCTATTTATAGAGTAAATGTAAATTGAAGAAAAGCCTTCTGGGTTAAAAGGGGAAAAGAGGAGGGGCATGACTACTCGTTAGTCACAACTGAACTGAAGTGAGGGAATAGAAATTCTGAGGGAGTTGGTCCCAGAGAAGCAATGTAATTGTTTTGGTATGTGGAGTGTTCAGGTAGAGGGCATCTCAGAGAGAGGAGGTTTGAACAACTCACCACACAACGGTGGGGGAACTTGGGGATTGAAAATGGAGTAAGTAGTTGCATGATGGTAGAAGAATAAGTACCACCCCCACAACACCCTCCCAAAAAAGGGAAGTCATGGAGGGAACTTGATCTATTCTGAAATTCCAACAATTTTGACAATTTCCTTCATTTATAAAATGGAATTAATTCTAATACTATTCATATATCTAAGTGGCAAGTGGTATGTTTACCCACCAGTACTATATAAACTCCAAAATTGCCAACACTTGGAGGCAAGGAAAGTATTGATACAGTTACAAATGTCGTCTGATAACAGTATATTCACTTAACATATACTGATACTTCCAAAGTGAAAAAATATAAAGAAGAAACTAAAGCTGTATTTAAATAAAACTTTTTAAAAGAGCTCTTTTGTCATCCTACACATCATAACCAGGTTCATTTAATAATACAAAGGCATCCTGTACAGCACACATAAGAGACAGTACTATAATGGTGAGTAGAGGTGTATTTCTCTTCATAGCATCTCAAATGTAACATTTTTATGAACTGAAGAGCTGAAAGTCATTTGAAAATCATCTGACTTGATTTTATTGAGTCACAATGTTTTTCCAGCTTATGGATAATTTTTGCTTAATGATACACTCTAGTAAAGACTACTAGAGGATATAAGAACAAAGGAACAAACCTAATGCAAGATATACCACAAAGGTAATAGATACAGTCTGAACAGTTCTTAAAGGCTCATACAAAAGCTGATTACAGCCACACAATCATCAACTTTGAGGACTCCCTGCACAAATATTTCCTAAAGTTATCTGATTTCAGGGTTATCTCCTCAAGCATTTTTTCTCTGTGCCTGCCCTCAAGGTGCAAAGTACAAAGTGTGGGGTATATGAAATGGTGTGGTCTGTGTGTACGTAATGTGGGGAGGGAAGAGAGCTAGGCAGTATAAAGAGAAGGGTGGGTGACTGGATATGAGCTGACTTCCTGGTGGAGCCCAAAGACATACACAGATGTTATGACAATATGGACTCTGTAAACAAAAAATGGAATACACCAGAGTATAAATGTATATAAGAGCAACTATACTCTAAATAATTTTGCAAATTCACACTTCTTAAGACTTACAATCAGTAAGTAGCAAATCACATTTTATTAAAATGGAAACAAAAAACCTTATGATTAAAAATAATTTAGTATTCATAACTGCCATGACCCCAGTTAAAATCACATAATTTTTCTGGGTGATCAGTTTTGAAATAACTCTTTTTATTTTTTTTAAGAAAAAAAAAAAAAAAAAAGCCAAACCAAACCAAACTCCCCACACCCCCAAAACAAACCTGGATTATTTATCTTTAAAGGACAAAACAAATGTCTTAATTTGACCTTTACTAAGTGGCAACACATCATTTTTTGTTTTAAGGACTATATTAATCTAAGTTCTATATACTATATGCAAAAGCTAAATGCAATGGAAGGTTAAAAATAAATTATCAATATCTTTCATTGCAATATCTTGCCCAGGAACTAACATTATCAATTGTCCTGCAGCTGTTTCTCTGCTCTCAGAATGCTACTTAAAGGCCTATACAAACATTTTTAGTTTTATAGCTCATTTATCCAAAGACAAATTTATCTGCTGTATTTCTCAACTATCAAAATTAATGAGACTGACAATATTATATAAGTCTCTATTTACCCAGGTAATTTAGTATCTATCATTCAAGTAAAGTGCATGAATCCATCATGCAAAATACTAGGCTCAAAATAAACATCTCATCCTGGTGTAATTAACACTTTACCTTGACAAAAGCATCATCTTCCACAGAAGCATCTCCACTCAACTCATCTGCTTCCTGTTTTTTACCTACGAAAGAAGGAAAATGGGCTAACAACCAACACTTAATACTTTTAGAGCAAAAAACATTCAGAGTTTAACCCCGAGGTATCACTCACTCTCCACTCCCAAATCATCTGAGAAAGCTAATGCCAACTACTTGTAAACTACCTGGACATAGCTGTCCCAAACAGCTTCATTAGCAATGTCATGCTGTTTCTCAAAAATAAACTAAGCAAATAATTAATCCTACATATGAACCCATAACTGACTTGACATATGATACTTTTTTTTTACACCACTCTAATTCTCTATCTTCAATTCTCCAGAAGTAGCAGCACCCGCCAACGGTATTCTAACTAAAAACTTAACCAGATGTCTGAATTAAGATTCATAGTTCCCACAGTCTACCTGAAATGTTCCTTGTCAATTTCAGATTCCTCTGAAATTTTCACCTTATTTATACCTTACAATTGGCC
Source organism: Talpa occidentalis (assembly GCF_014898055.3). Taxonomy (NCBI): domain Eukaryota; kingdom Metazoa; phylum Chordata; class Mammalia; order Eulipotyphla; family Talpidae; genus Talpa; species Talpa occidentalis. Next base: position 25,139,943 of record NW_023601104.1, read on the forward strand.
AGTTGGTTATACTATTAAGTGTATTTTGTTTTACCTTTTAGAGAAGAAATTCCTTAAATACAGAGATTGCTTTTATGTGTACATTGTATTTCTCCAAAGGTGTAAGTATAAATTGTGCTGGGCTCATAACATAACGACTGATTGAACACAGCAGAAATTAGTTCAGACTGAAAATTGTTAATAGCTACCAGGTAGACTAGAGGCCTCCCTTGCCCAACCACTATCTATCAAACTGCAAACTGGTGTCTAGTACTTTAAAAATATTTTCCACAGAGCTAATGCTAAAAGTTTCTTTTCAGACTAGTCCACAAAAATCCCTTTTAATAACCTATAATGTACTCGAAATGCTATAAAAAATATAGCAGCTGGAACTTTATTTTTTGAAAATTTACTTATTTAGATATGTATTTTATTTTCTGAAGCTAACTAATTAACTTCTCTTTGCCTAAAACAGAAACTGTCACATAACTATCTCCAGCTTCTGAGTACAGGATTTAGCTGTAGGCCAAAATCAGGACACCTCCCATTTCCTGCTCCCCACACCAGTCATTCCCTTCCTTCTACTCCCAAGTTGAAACCCTGCTGTGAATGAGTGATAAAAGGAAAGAAAACAAGATACCTGGCCTTCCAGGTATGTGAAAAACAAGATTAAGAATGAAGATTTTTCTTCTACTTATAGAAGACAAAAGAGGGCTTATCCTTGTCCCTGAGGGCTTTTCTGAATCAAGAGGAACAAAGGGTGGAGCTTAGTGTGGGGGCTCCCTATTTAGAAAGTTTGAGGGTTTTTTTGTATTGTAGGGAAAATGTATTAAAAGTTACCACAAGGGCAAAGACATCAGAAAGTGTTTATTAATCTAATTTTAAAATGCAAGTAAAGAGATCCTGCTCTGAAAAAGCATATTAGGTGAGAAACAGGTCACTAAATTTTTCTATCACATTTAGAGACAGTTCCGTAATTGGGAGAAATATGTTTTTTTTAAAAATATAGGACTCTCTCCCCAACACACACACCTCTAAATAACATAAGTAGTAAAGCTTTGGAGGGAATTTCTTCAGATGATTTGCAAATATTTACTCCTTACAATTATAAATTGTTTTACAATTTGCAAAGCACTTATCCAGTTGATTTTTCCAAGCACCCTACAGTGCAAGGGGCAGGTAATCACAATTTTACAGAAGAGAAAATGAATGTGAGGGGTTAAATAACTTGCCCAAAGCTAATAGATGGTATGGTTACAACTAGAGGTCAAGAATTCCAATTCTTTCCACTGTGTCTTACTATGACCTACTTAAAAGACACTATTCTAGTAGGGAGTAGTTAATTAACTTAATTTAAAGATAGTATCTTTGAAATGGCAAACCTCAGCATAATGATAAACCATGCACACTGCATGATGAGTTCACTTGCTTTCGTTTACAGGAAAATCAAATTACACTAGGGCAACAAAAACACCAGTAGTTACTACTCCTCCTTAAGTGGTTCTTATGGTCCAAGCAGTAGGATATTTGCTTAATATATATTAATGCATTTTATTATCATTACTAATATCACCCCCGTTTTACCAAAAAAATAAAGAAATTGATGGTGATAATCTGATTACAAAACTAGTAAAGGCCGTGCTTCAATTTAAACCCAGGCCTATAAAACCCACTCTTCAAAACCCACACAATCCTTTCATATCTTTGAATAGCTACAATGTGCCAATTGTTGAAAATGTTCTTTTTTAGTGTACACAGACTCGAAAAGCCACATTTATAAAATTTTTAAATGAGACAGATTTCCTAACTTGGCCCCATGTCAACCTGGCAACAAGAGGCAGAAGTACACAAAAGGGTCAAATTTGCTACCCCTTACTGATTCCCAGCAACTGTGTCACAGAAAGCACTGGACATGAACATCAGCAGCTTGCAAACATTAAAACCATGAGGACAATATTTTCAAACATACACCAATGAAACCACAGTAATAACCTGACAGATACAAATGGTTTAAGAAAACTGAAATTTTACATACTAGCTTTTGCATACTTACTTAATCTGTAATGGGCTTGTTGTACACATGTTGAGTTAGAAACAAAACTCTAAGTTCTTCCTTTATGACAACAAAGCACCATTTCTGTCCCATTCCCAGTTTTAAAGCTATGATTTTCATCATGCATTCCAGTGCCTAGAATGATGCTGAAAAATGGGCATTATCTATTTCCTGACCACTAATGGAGTAGTCCTATGGAAGCTGCCAGTAATTAATAAGGTCTGGATTTCAATTCATTCCTCAACTGGGACAAAGAGGTGACATGCCAGTCAAAAGAGCATCATGTGTAACTCCATTCAGTCAATAAGGACTGTAAACTCCCACTTTAATGATGCCACAAATTATATCTATAGATTCCTATTTTGTAAAGTCACAGGTGAGAAACAAGAGAAGACTCAAAATCCAACAGCCACGGACAGATCTTTGTACAATCAGTAACCATTTATATTCCTATCTCCCATTTAAGCCAGTGCTATCAAAGCTCCTAGGGCAAATTAATCAACAGTTCCATCTCTTTTGTCCTTGAGAGAATTTAGCATATGCTACAAAAATGTGAACTAGTGCAAAGGACAGTAGCACAAACAGGTTGAAGTCGCTAACTGAAAGGTAGTAACTGAAGTCTAACTTTAATGCTTTGAGGAAAAACTGGACAATACAAATAGTGTGAATAACAAAATACAAATGGAAGTAAAATTAACTCATCACATCTTCAACTATTATAGTTGAAATACATGGCTATTTGAAATTACACAAAATTCACCATAGTTTGTGTGCGATTTTAGGGCAAAACAATAGCACAGTAAAAATGTACATACATACATGAAAGAAGGATGACACTAGGGCCTCCCCGGTGGCGCAGCGGTTGAGCGCTGGGTTGCGAAGCTGCCCGCAGCCTCTGCAGCGCCGGTTCAATCCCCGGCTGCTCCCCGGCCACCGGAGGAGGGTCCCGCAAGGCTCGCAGACCTCTCCTGCCGCCCGCTGCTCCCCTCAGCAGTGTACCTCGGTCCTTCTGCCTGCTCTGCCCCCACCCCCCGCTCTGGCTCTGGTGAATTCTCTCACCCTCCCGCGCTTCTGACTGTACCCAGTGCTTGTATAAATAAATAAAAATAAATCTTTTTTTAAAAAAAAAAAGATGACACTAAAAAAACTCCGTATTTGTTATACATAAATTTTTAGAGGTCCCTGAACCCTTAATGAAACCTCTGTAGCCAGACATTTGTCAGAATTAAGAATTTTCAGATTTTAGAAGAGCTAAAATGGTGTAAAAATCATTTATTAATTTAAACCTGCCAATGATCTCTGGAACAGTGTTTCTCAATCACAGAAGTGTTTATGCAATGGAATATATGCATGTTCACATTGTTAAGGGAAAGGATGTCCTGAGCAAACTCCCTACAGGCTTTGTGGACTCTACCCCAAGACACTGGAAACTACAAATCCCAAGATCACCAAAGGGAAGGTTGCGAGGACCTGAGGGTGGAGTTAAGCAACTAGGCTCCTGGTTTGGGTATTTAACTGGCCTTGTGGCCAGGGGTCGGGGGCTTGGCCTCCAGACGTGCTAGGTTTTGGCCAGCTCGGCGAGTCATTGGGATTCCAGGTCAAAGAAACGGGTAGGACGCATTTACGAACTTATCTCCCTCTTTTTCTCCCTGAGTTATTCATTTCCCCTTCCCTTGTAAATAAAACCTTTTATCAACCTTTTGTGTATGTCTGCAGTTTAGCATTAATAAGTCCCTTTAAGCGTGCGGGTGAGGACCCACAGCCAGGCAACCCCATTTTATATCAGGGTTTGCCCTGTAGCAACATCAAATGGGATAAATCAAAAGTAGAAACAGCCTCATTTTTGCCATCCAACTTTTAGTTTTCAGAATTTTATTGTAGAATTATGAATAAAGCATTCCTCCAAATGCAACTGATTTTATAAGGGTTTGCAATTTTCCTTTCAAATTCAGAAATAGCTCCCAAATTAAAGCCAAAAAAAAAAAAACCACCCACAACAACAAAAAAAACCTTAGTAGGTCTTAAAGCAAATTTGCCAAATATCTTTGTGGCTGAGTAACTTTACCCCTTAAGCATTCACAGGAGCAAAGAAATGTAGGAAATGTTTAGACAAAAATTTTCTGCTGAAGAGAGGGGGAAGATTCTGAGGCTAAGCCAAAATGAACATTAACGCTTCCACCAACAACCAAATGGCATGCAGTATCTTGAAGTGAACACCAACTATGCCTGTGTTAATTGTCTGCATGTGCTTTAGCTCTCTTCTATCAAATATTACTAATGAAATCATTTTCTAAAATGCCATGTACATTGTTTTAAACCTAACAGTCATTCAATAGGTCATTTTATTATTTTTTTTTGAAATCAACTATGAAGAAAATTCACTCACTATAATAAATCAGGAAAACATCAAGTGTTTATTTTTAAAAATCCCTTATCTAAAAATAACCAAACTAAACACACACACACACACACACACACACACACATGCTTTTAAAAGGCAGCAAAAACAAAATTAAGTTCCTAACAGGTTACTTTTCTATCCTACCAATAAAAAGAAAATAGCACTACTTAATCTTAGTAATGTGAGAATCGAATAAAGCAACATGAAATCTTATGAAAACTAAGTATATAAAATAATTTGGAGACTGGTGGGCAGAAAGAGAGATGAAAGAAAATGTTTGTTTTAAGCTCCAGTCTAGCACAGTAGTGGTTCTTAACTAGCTGCATACGAGATCCTCTAGAGTGCTTCTAGAAAACACTAATGTCTGAGCCCATAACAGAGCACAGAACTTAAATCCAAGGTAGACAGGAGGCTGGTGTCTGTACCTATAAAACTCAAAATACTAGAAAGTGTGTAAACTGAGATAACAAAGATATCTTCCTTTAACAAAACTTATTTTAATTGTTGAAAAGGAAAAGAATGTTCTTAAACATAAATTTTTCATGAGTACATATATCACATACCTTACATCAATAAAATGTTACCTGTGATGGAATTCACAGTGGTGGAATTATGGATAATTTTCATTTTTTTGTACTTTGAGCCATTAGTGCTGTTGAGAAAGGTACCTTAAAAAAGGCAGACTGGGGCCTTCTCGGTGGCGCAAGGGGTTAAGACACAACCTATGAAGCTATCCTCAGCCACTGCAGCATGAGTCTGATCCCCGGCCAGGGAACAAACATACATAGTGGCAGTAGACCTCTCCTAACTTGCCTGCGGCTCCCCTCAGCAGTGTATTTCTGTCCATCTGCCTGTTCTGTTCCCTACTCGTCTCTGGTGAATCCTCTCACCTACCACACCTCTGGCCTGTTCCCAGTTTTTGTATAAAAAATAAAAAAAAAAAAAAAAAAAAAAAACGCAGACTGTTTGGAAGATGATAAAGACTATTCACTGATACAGGTGCTTCCTCCAAATACATATGCAATTAAAATAAGCACCAAAGGATACTTTAAAAAAGCATTTTTAAGAAAGTTCAGTATTCATTCAACAAGTATTTTCTGAGCACTTATTATGTGAAAACATTTCACTTTTATAATCTGGAAAACCATACTTTAAAACCATAATGCAAACTACTATTTCAGGGTGCCAGTATTACCATGTAAGGCTAACTCAAAAGTTTGTGATGTCAATAGTTTAACTCCTGAATTGCACAGCAAAAGGACACTTTTACTGTAATATGTGAGAAGTATAGTATAACTAATTATATAACCAGTACATTCCATCCTTAAACCCTGAACCAGGTTCAATCTCTTTACTGAAGTAGTTTATAATACCAAGTATTAATAACAATTTCTTTTATTTCCTAATTCCCAGAAAATTAGCACTTTATTTTACATGAGTTCATGAAAGCGGAGATACATTTTGAAGACCTCTGTCCTAATTCAGAGTATCTTGATGATGGCTGACTTAGGAGAAGCACAGTATCTTAAGGGAGTAGAGAATTTTACCTAGCTCCCCATCAGTATCCTTAATACATACCACATTTGATATGATAAAACAGGTGAAAAAAGTACAAAAGTGATAAGCATAACTCACTATATATGACTGCTAAAGGTAAATGTTTATTTTAATAACAGAAATAGGGTCTGATTTTGTGAAATGACATATAACACCTCTATACTGGACAATATACCAGCAAAAGTTGTAAGGCTTTCCAATGCAAGATGAACTTGAGGAGGAGTACAAGAATATCGCATGTATACTTTACATACCAGAGTAAGGAGGAGACGCTAGTGCTGTTGAGAATGGTACCTTAAAAAGGCAGACTGTTTGGAATAAACAAAGACCACTCTCATCTCTGATATAGGTGCTTCCTCCAAATAAAATAATCAAAATATATTTTAAAAAGCAGTTTTAAAGAAAACCTCAGTATTCATTCAAGAAGTATTTTCTGAGCACTTATTATGTGCCAAACTCTAGGTTAGGTATCAGACACATAGGTAAATATTATTTCCTTCACATCAAAGTTTTCAGCCTACTGGGCACCCACAAACATCTATGACAATTCTAACCCCAAAGTCCTTCTCCATACCACAGTTCCAATCAGTTTCCTTAACACACAAAAACACTTCCATTAAAAAAAGGAAATAGGGCTTTCCTCCCTGGTGGCAAAAGTGGTTAAGTCTCAGCACTGTGAAGCTATCCACAGCCACTGCATCCCAGGCCAGGGAGCTGACCCACATGGTACAGCAGACCTCTCCTGTCTCTCACCCACTGCTCCCTTCAGCAGTCTATTTCAGTAGATCTGCCTGTTCTGTCCCCACTCTGCCTCTGGTGAATATAATAAAGACTGCTCTCATCTCTGATATAGGTGCTTCCTCCAAACAAATATGCAATCAAAAATAAACACCCCCGGGGCCTCCCTGGTGGCCCAGCAGCTGGGTTGTGAAGCTGCCCGCAGCCTCTGCAGCGCCAGTTCCATTCCCAGCTGCTCCACGGCCACCGGAGAGGGTCCCACATGGTCCCACATGGCACGCACATCTCTCCTGCCACCCCTGCTCTCCTCAGCAGTGTACTTGGTCCTTCTGCCTGCTCTGCTCCCCGCTCTGGCTTTGGTGAATTCTCTCACCCTCCCACGCTTCTGACTGTACCCAGTGCTTGTATGTATGTATGTATAAATCAATCAATCAATCACCCCCACCCCAGCCGCAACTCTAGTCTACACCCCAGCTCTTGTGTGCATAAATAAATAAATCCTTAAAAAAAAAGAGGTAATAGCTATAGTGCATTATGATACTATATTTTATTAAGTGCATTTTATGTAACTGATTACTGTTCTTATTTGAAATCTTTAGAAAGCTTTATACAGTAGGGTCTCCCTGGCGGTGTAGGGGTTAAAGTCAGTGCTATCAAGCTATCTGCAGCCACTGAAGCATGAGTTCAATCCCCGGCTGTTGAGCTGACCCACATGGCACAGCAGACCTCTCCTTTCTAACCTGCTGCTCCCCTCAACAGTGTATTTCAGTAGATCTGTCTGTTCTGCCCCCCACTCTGTTTCTGGTGAATCCTCTCACCACTCCCATACCCGTCCCCACCTCTGGCCCACACTTCAGTTCTTGTATGCATAAATAAATAAAAATAAACCTTTTTTAAAAAGAGAAAGCTTTACACAGTAAACATGGATTATACTGTCTGTGCGATATTTTCCTTAAAAAAGTAGGCACTACATATTTGAATAAACCTGTAACCCCAAATTATACTCATTCCTCTAGGAGGAAAAATCAGATTTTATATAGCAATCTTAATCTTTTTCAAGCCTGCAAATATTGCAAATGAACTCAATATCAGTAAGTACTGCATTATATTAATTCTGAATGCTACTGATTAACAACATAAACAACTTTAGCTTAAGTTTAGAGGCGATATAAAGGTTGAAAATCCAAAAGAATTGATATGCCACTGTCAAATGAAACAAAAAGAAACTTTAAATCTATAATCTCTAAAACAAGCTAATGAGTTGGTGCAACCTGTTTAGCCACTTTCTTAACACACACCCAAATGATAGGACAGTAAATCTCACCAGTGAAGCTTTCTTCTAAGTTACTTATTAAAAAGTTCACAGCAAAGAAAATATAAGACTCAGAAGAACAATCAAAACTACAAACATTTCCAGCATATTAGCTATATGTGAACACTTTATAAATATGTTGATTCTAACGTCAACATTTATTACAAGCTTATACTTGCAGTAACTGTACTTTTAAAACATTCTACAATATACTTAATGCTGGTTCCTTTTCTCTAATCTAAACACAATCATTTTATAACACACAAAATTTTAAGGCACAGTGACCCTGCATTTATGAGAGGATGAACTTAATATTTCACCTAAAGCTTTTGAAAACCCATAAAGTTTCTCATTTAAGGCCTCCCTGGTGGCACAAGGGGTTAAGCACCGCATTATGAGGTGGTCTGCAGCCTCTGCAACACAAGTTTGATACTCCAGCTGGTCAGGGAGCACCCACATAGTGAAGCAGACCTCTCCTGTCTTGCCCGGCTCTTCCCCTCAGCAGTGTGTTTCCATCAGTCTGCCTATTCTGTTCCCCACTCTGTCTCTGGTGAATCCTCTCACACATGCCCCCACCCCCGCATCTCTGGCCCTGTACCCTAGCTCTTGTATGTATAAATAAGTAAATCTTTTAAAAAAAAAAAAAGTTTCTCATTTACATAATTTAATTTTTATTTGCTACCTTAAAATTATTCTAAGGGTTTATTTTACTGACAGGCTATTATATTTTGTCTTGTTAGTGTCTGTCTACATTGCTGCCTCCAAGTAATCCCTTCCTTCACTCTTTCCCCGTGTAATAATCTATACTAAAAAAAAAAAAAAAAAAAAAATTCCATCCTGACTGAAGACCTATAAGCTTTCTTTTTTTTCCTTATATTCTATTTTAGTTAACCAAAGCATTTTTCTTTTGGCTCCTGGCAATATATAACTATTTAAATTCAGAACTAAAAGAGCCTTAAAGATGACCTAGTAAAAGATTCCAATTTTACAAAAGAGGAAAAAGACCCACTAAAAGAAAAGTGGTATGGTTGAGATGAAATTATTTTCCAAGTAGATACTAACTAGTAAGTGAAATAAGATTGGGCAAAAAGAACTTATGTAGTAATTTAAACAATTAAACTGAAAAACTGACACATTATTGATATTTTAACAAATTTCCCCACACTAACTTGATTTCTAAAATTCATTTTCAAACTTAATTTAAAACTTAAAGTATTCTTGCATCTTAATTGTAAATTAATTCAATCTCAGTTCTTAGTTGGAGATTTACATTGTGTTCTTTGTAATTCAAAAAATTTCAATTAACAATGATAAATGGAATTCAAGGAGACACAAGGAACTTATCATGCATGACCTACAATAAGTCTCATGAAATACTCAGTAGCATGTTACTAAAATGTTATAACTTCTAACTAAAGACCACAAGATAACCAAGATACTGTAACATTAGAATTATGGAAAAATTAAAGTTTAAGTATCTTTAAAATCCACATAAGGGGAAAAAAACTATACTGGTAAAATATAAAAACAATGAAAAACTTCTTAAAACTTTTTATATTATTGAAATTATTTCTAAGAGTAAGATAAAGCAAGTTTCAAATAAAAAACTAAAAAACAAATATAGTTGAGACTGAATAAATCAAATGAGGTTTGCTTCACTGCTAAAAGCAATAATCAGCTCCAAAATGTTGGGATGCTTAATGCACAGCATGTCAAACTATCATACTGTGCTAAATAAATGACATGAATAAGTATAAGAAATATGGTTAATACCAATGAACTTATTTATGAATTTTTTGTTTCTTTTTGAAATAGCTTCTAGTTTTCAAATAAAGGCTTTAGAAAGAAGCCTAAATATAGGGAAATGTTAAACATAGGGAAATGCATCTTTCTAAGTGATAATAAATGTTTCTATTAAAGTAATACATTGTACCAGAGTTATATTAAAGTCACAGAAGGACAAAATGACATCTCTTCTAAACTTTATTTCCTCCTCTGTCATTCCCATTCCACCAAGGAAATGCTTCTAAAGCCCCTTTCAATTTCCTATGGCACAAATAGGGGTCACTTCCAAACCTATTAAGACTCAAATAGTCAGTTTCACTCAAAATCTGCCTTGTCCTGATACCCACAGAGTGCGTAAGATCAAATTTAATATTCCCTTCTTTTTGAGGTTAACCCAGCCCATTTTACTCTAGTTGCAACAAATCTGGTTTATGGAAGTTAGAGTAGCCTTTGGATCACTTAAAAGTAAAGAAGGTTGGATTATAAAAAATGCTGCATCTATTTATGACACATCCTGGGTGGAAATTGTAGGTACTGGGATCAAGATAATGCACATCATGTCCACTCTCTACCACTGTCCTTACGAAGGAAGAGAAAAATTTATAATCATTCAAATAAATATTTCACCCACTGGAATCTTTTAAAAATAAGTCCCATTTATATCACCAAAATGTCCATTAAAAACCACTAAATCACCATATCCTGGAAATACATTCTGGCCTAGTTAAAAGTTCCAAAACAAAAATCTTCAACATACACCTATAATTTAAAATCTTTTTTTTTTTTTTTGCTAATTAATCATGGATTTCCTCTACCTTGCTAGTATGACTGTTGAGGTCTTTTTTAAATTTCACTGCAAATCAGAATTTATAAGGTCAAATGCAAATTAAGTTCACCAAGTCAAACAAAATACTAAACAGAAAGGTTTCAGAATTTTAATCTACTAGAGAAACAGCAAGGAGCCAAGATGAAAGATCTGGTAGGAATTCCATCAATACTCTGCCAATTGTGGGCCAAGGTAGACATGTATTAAACTGCACTTTATTCTTCACGTCTCCACACTGTAAAGTAAGAAACATTATGAAACTTGACTTTGCAATTTTTTCGGAAGCAATAAAGAACGTCTAACTTTCAGGTCAGCGTCAGCCAAATCTTAAGAACTACAAGTCACCCAGAGTCTGGCAACAGTAACTTTTCTTCCTTGACCCAAGAAGGCAGAGTGCCAGAGGGAAATAGCAAAGAGTAGCACTATATAAACAGGGCAAGTGGCACAAGAGCAGAGGCAAGTTATATAACCAAAATATATTTTAAATATGTTCATAACTCGTAACAACCTTTGCCTTTGGTTGGTTTCTTGTTTGGAGTATCAGTTGAAACAGTTAATTCAATATTATCTGGATCGCCTCCTTCCTCTTCAATAGCCTACATTAGAAAGAGAAGTTAATATGCTACACAATCTATCTAAACTTATTTTATAAAACGAAATAAAAAATTAGCAACCCTCAGGCCTCAAGACATTAGAAATGCCATTCATTTCATAAACCGACTTCAAAAAAGAGCAATAAACCACACGAGTGAGAGAAACTTTCATCTGGGGGAAACATTAGGCATCAAAATCACATGGAGTTTAAAAATCTACCGAGTCGAGGTAATTACATATCACTTATTATCATACTGAACAAAAATCTAAATATTAGCGATTGCGCAAAAGTTGCAAGCTACCAAAGTATATAACTAAAATGATCTTTCCTAATTTCTATAATGCACTTTTATTTCTCCTCTACTACAATTCCAACGCTCTCTCGAACCAGAAAGATAATCAGGGATCAAAAAGCAGATTGCTGCGCTAATGCACAAACTGAAAAACCCAGCGGAAAACAAACCCCCTGTCTCACCCACCCATGAACTCCCCCTACCCATTCCCCCCCAAGATGGGGAAGAAACGGTTGGGCACAATTAAACGGTAACTTCGCAGAAGTCACCAAAGTAACCATTCCCTCCGAGGCCAAGCAATGCACGCGCTCACCATCGCTAAAGGCTGGGGACCCAGCGCCTCCCGGGTCTCCACGATCGCCCTTGGGAGGCCGCGCCGGCCGGCCGCAGCCCTCGCAGCCAGGCGGGGACGTCCCGGGGGAAGCAGGGGCGAACTCGGCTGCGGCGGCCGGTCCCGGGCGGCTCGCGGGCCGCTCGCAGGCCCGGCCCGGCGCTCGGGGGCGGGGGCGCCGCGGGAGGGTCTCCGTCCTCCCAGCGCGCGCCCGCGCCGGCCGGGGCCTTCCCACCGCACCGCCCCGCGGGTCTCGGCGGTGGCCGGCGGCCGGGGACTGCAGCGGAAGCGGGGGTTCCAAGGCGCGGCCTAAGCTCCCCTTCCTGGAACCGGCCGGGCCTCACCTGCTTGAGTCGGGAGACGAGCACAGTCTTGACTCCGGTTATGTCCAAGTTCCGCCGCTTCAGCTCGGACTTGAGATCGATGACCCGCAGATCGGTGATCTTTTTGCCTTCCGCCTGGGCCGAGGCTGCCATAGCACCGGTAGCGGCAGCCATTTTAGGAGAGAAGCGCGCTGCCGAGGCACCGAGTGGGCTGCAGGGCGGCGGCAGCAGCGCCAACTTCGACCCAGGCCTCCGCGGCCGCCGGCGCCGCGCAGCGCTGCGCACAATGAGCCGAAGGCCCCGCCCCTTGCCCGCCACCCCGGCGCAACCTGCTGCCGCAGCCAGCACCCGGATGACGGTCGCGCGTGCGCACTGGGGTGCAGGCCGGCGCCCGCGACAGGCGGGCCCGGCGACCTGGGCGGTGCGACCCCTCGCGTAGGCTGGGAGGTCGTGCACGTCCAACCGCGGCAAGGTCCGGCCCGCAGCCGTTTCAGGGCGATTCGTAAGCCATTTTCTGGCAACGTCCCCGAGTCTTGAGTAACAATAGCATGCCAGGCGCTAGACGGAGCAAACAGTCGGCGAGCGCATTGCTCAATCAAAACCAAGGGGTGTTTGCTCGCCCTCACCTTTCAGGAAAATATGTTGTCAGTTCAGTAGAATAACCGAAAAAATGTGAACTAGTGACCTAAATTCCATGAGAACCAGTCACAAGGCCTAATAAGAATATAAAATACCACAAGTGTTTTAATACTAAAAGCCCTGGCCTGGGTGACAAGTCCCACGGGCTGTCTCTGGGGGAACAAGCCCACGGTCCGAGACTTCGGTTTATTCTAGGGCTGCCCCTGCTCACTGGAGAAACAGGACAGAGCCATTGCACTGACCACAGTTTGCTAGTCACTTTTGATGTTGATGGCAAAAAAATGAAACTATCATTGAATGAGGAAATTAAGATTATAAATAACTTGTGACTGCAAAGGGGCAAATCTGGGAGAGTTGAGGAGGCAGGAGATGATCTAGGTTTCTGAGTCCTCCCCTGAACACTTAAGAATACAGGACAAGATCCAAAAGCAAATCTATTTAAGGAGTGAGCAAAGTGAGAGCTAAGCAACAGGAGAAGAAAATTTTTTGGTTGGCATGTGGCAGGATGCTGTCTGTCCTGACAGATCCATTTCAGCAGAGCAGAGACTGGGATGCAAGCAGAAGCAGTGGGAGGGGTAGAAAAAGTGGTTTGGCCCATGTTCAGTCTCATTAAGGTCAACTTGGTGGTTCTGCTCCTCCCCTAGTTCCCAGCAGCCTCCCTTCCAGGGAGTCAAGACTTCTACAATCAAGTTGGCTATGAGCACCACCCACTGGCTCGGAGGTTGCTACTCACTCCTCCATTTACATTGCCATTCTCATACTGTGTTCACTGTTTTACCTTCCCAAAACTGGGGATCCTGAGAACAAAGACCATCCCTTTATGGGGACCCAGTATTTACAGGTGAGTACCAATTTGTCACTTTATCCAATTTTTTTTAAGATTTATTTATTTTATTTATACATACAAGAACCAGGGTACAGGCCAGAAGTGTGGGAGGGTGAGAGAATTCACCAGAGACAGAGCAGGGAGCAGAACAGGCAGAGGACTGAAGTACACTGCTGAGGAGAGCAGCGGCCTAGACAGGAGAGGTCTGCCTTACCATGTGGGTATCTCCCTGGCCGTCTGGGAATGGAACCTGCGCTGCAGAGGCTGCGAACAGCTTTATAGCACTGTGCTCAACCTGCTGCACCACAGGAGAGGCCCTTTAACCAATGTTATTAATCATCAAAGTATAAGCATGTATGGGCTAAAACTATTCAATAAATTCCATAACTCAGTATGATGTATGGTTAAATAACCAGACATTTCCTCGTTTTAAATTTGATGAGGGTTGTCTCACTTAAGTTGCTTTTTCTGATTGACTAATAAGATCAAAAGGAGGAAAATTGGATATTATAAAATAATATCTGACATTCAGGTAGTTCTTTACAGTTTATAATGCACATTGATATACAATAACCCCTTAATCCTTCAAAACTCTGTGAAGTAAATCTCTCCAGAGCTTTGAGAGATTAAATGGCTTACCCATGTTCTCATAGCTGGTATGTGACAGAACTAGTGCTGGAATCAGGGGATTTGATTCCAAATCCAGCTCTGTCTCTACTACAATTTGGTTCACAGTCATAAGATTTCAGAATTCAAAGAATCTTTGGCAATCCTCTAGCACAATCCTCTCTTTTCTTTTTTAAGGTTTATTTCTTTATGGATACAAGAACTGGGGTAAGGCCAGAGGTGTGGTGGGTGAGAGGATTCACCAGAGACAATGTGGGGAACAGAACAGGCGTATCTACCAAACATACTGCTGAGGGGAGCAGTGGGCAAGTCAGGAGAGGTCTGCTGCGCCATGTGGGCAGCTCGCTGGCCTGGGATTGAACCCACACCGCAGTGGCTGCAGATTGCTTCATAGAGGGCATCCTAACCCTTGCACAACCAGGGAGGCCCCAATCCTCGCTTTTTTTATATAAATGATTTGAAGAGATTTACCTAGGAACCACAATTAATTATTTGCCAAATTGGAGCTAAACTTCATATCTCATTCCAGAGTCTTTCCATCTCAGCCACCCTCCTCTCACCTTCTGTGGACACTTGTAAAGAGGAATTATACTAACCAAAAGCCAATGCTTTTATTCATTTATTTATTCATTCATTCATTCATTCATTCATTTATTATCTTTTTATTGAGGTTACATTGGTTTACAGAATTGTGTACAATTCAGAGTTCTAAATTCACAGCCTTTCAGATATACGTTACCACATCACATCCAATACCACGGCACCCATAGTCCTCCATCCTAGTCCACTGAGCACCTCCCCTTTTCCCTCTTCCCTCCCATTCCACCAGTGCACCACTGAAAATTAAAATTTTTTCTTTGTCTTAAGGAAACCTAATAATGGATATATCTTCAAATGGCTATTTCCAAGTGCAGAGATCTGTGCCTTCTGATCTGCTGCACTTGAGGACCTATCATTTGCCAAAATGTCACAAAGTTTAACCTGAATTGCATCATAAGAAAACAAACAATTCCAATTGTAGGACATGCTAGAAAATAGTGGGTCTGGATTCTTTTTAAAAAGACTCATGAAAGTTAAAGAAATACAAACAACTATGAACAAAAGACACACTATCGGGGGCTGAGAAAGGAGGGTTTGGGGTCAAAATAAGGGGGTTGCAATTGTATGGGGAATATAAAAATAAAATTTAAAAAAAAAAGAAAGTTAAAGAAATAGAGCTATTCTAGAACACAGATGAGTCATAAATTTCAGGTGTGGTTTTCTTTGTCCTGAACCAAAGAACAAAAAAGCTGCTAAAGGATTATTGAAAAATTGGAGATAATTGGGAAATTTTACTATATATTAGATTGTGTTATTGTACCAGTGTTAAATATGTTGAATATTATATCATGGTTATGTAGCATGTCTTAATTCTTAGGAGATCTTCACAGAGGTTCTTAGAGATAAAGTACTGTGCTGTCTGCAATTAGCTTTCAAATGGGGGTGTGGCAAGGAGGAGAGAGAGAAGCAATATGGTAACAATCATTAAAGTAAATGTAGCAGAATGTTAATAATTTGGGAAACCTGGAAAAATATTAACAACCAGGAAACAGAGGTGAAGCACATATGGTTGTTCATTGCATACTGTTTACACATTTTTTTTTGCAGTTTTAAAGTTACTCAAAATAACTTTGGGGAAAGCCATACATAGTTTGTTTGTTTTTTTGTAATAGTGAAAAATAAAATGGAGAAAATATATATTTTCAACTTTAACATGTAAGATATCTATTTTGTCACTTAGCCTATATTCCTATTTTTTGAAATTATCTAAATAATTCACATTTAGAATATTTCTTTACTACAATATGTTTTCCTATTTTTCATCTCTACTAAAATATAGTTAGGAAAAGAACATGATACACTTATTTCTGCATAAGAACACTGCTCAAAAATAATAACCTGTATTTTATATATAAAGCCTCTTGCTATTTATTGAGTACTTCTGCATGTATTGTGGTATTTACAAAAGTGTGTCATTCAAAAAATGTCTATCGAATATTTATTATCTGCCAGACTCTGGGAAGAAAATGATTACCTTATCAAGCTTGTGATTCTATAGGCTCCTCTCACACTGTAGACAATAAATACTGATTGCTAGAAGGAAAATAGATTGCCCTGCCCTTATGAATCTTGCATTCTGATGGCAAACAAAGACATTAATGAAAATTAAGAACAAGTATAAAATTCAAACTGTAATTAGGACAATAAAGGAGAGAAGCACAGTGCTCTGAGAGCCTATAATAAAAAAATTAATCCTTTAATTTTTTTTTATTTTTTAAAGATTTATTTATTTATACAAGCACTTGGGTACAGGCCAGACATGCGGGAAAATGAGAAAATTCACCAGAGACAGGGAGTAGGGAGCAGAACAGGCAAAGGGACAGAAGTACACTGCTGAGGGGAGCAGTGGGCAAGGCAGGAGAAGGCAAGACAGGAGAAGCCTCGCCATGTGGGAATCTCCTTGGCTGGTGGGGAATCTCCCTGGCCTGCTCAACCCACTGCACCACCCAGGAGGCCCTAATCCTTTTTTTTTTAAAGATTTATTTATTTATGCATACAAGAGCTGGGGTACAGGCCAGAGATGCGTGGGGTAGGGTGTGTGTGTGAGACAGAGACAGAGTAGGGAACAGCACAGAGACAGAGACAGAGTAGGGAACAGCACAGGCAGACTGACCTGACTACACTGTTGAGGGGAACAGTAGATAAGATAGGAGAGGTCTGCCGTACCATGTGGGTTTCTCTCTGGCCAGCCAGGGATTGAACTTTTTTTTTTTTTAAAGTTTTTTTTGTTGTTTTTTTTTTGGTAAGATTTTTTTTTTTTTCCTGTAAGATTTATTTATTTATTTATACAAGAACTGGGTACAGTCAGCAGCGTGAGAGGGTGAGAGAATTCACCAGAGCCAGAGCAGGGAGCAGAGCAGGCAGAAGGACCGAAGTACACTGCTGAGGGGAGCAGCGGGCGGCAGGAGAGGTCTTCGTACCATGCGGGACCCTCCTCCAGTGGCCAGGGAGCAGCCGGGGATCGAACTGGTGCTTGCAGAGGCTGCAGGTAGCTTCACAACCCAGCACGCAACCGCTGCGCCACTGGGGAGGCCCGGGATTGAACTTTTGCGGCAGAGGCTGTGTATTGCTTCATAGTGTGGTGCTTAACCCCTTGCGCCACCAGGGAGACCCTCTGCAGATTTTTTATTGTGACATCTTGGTTTCCATCAAAATTTATCTTCATTCCCAAAGTGTTGTCTTCTTTCTTTCTAATGCTAAGTCTAAAGTCTAAATTTAAAAAGTTCACTTTTTTTTGAGATACTTTCATGTCTGCTTACCATCTTCCTGTCCAACATTATTATTATTCCTTACTTACCTCAACTGTCAAATAGATTTTTAAACCATTCCTATCTTGAAATATCTTTACTTGACTATTGGCAATAGTTGCATCATTGTATTCTGCTAATGGAAAGTATGTAACTTCTGGTAATGACAGAGGAGGTAAATCAGATAAATGCACTCTATGAATATTGATAAAATATAAAGTTCAAGTATCATATTTCCTTACTAATTTTTTATCTGCTTCTTATATTAGTGAGGGCTGTGTTTTATCTGCTTCTTATATTAGTTTAGAATTATCTAGTAAAGTTATAGGACCATGTCTTTTGACCCAGAAATTCCTCCTAAGTATATGGTTTGTGAAAAAAACAAATACACATAACAGCAATATTTTGTAATGGTCTCAACCTAGAAACCACATAAATGTTAATTAGCAGTGGAATGGATAAATTAATTGTGGTATATTCAGACAAAGCAATATTATACAATAATTGATATGAAATAATTGTAGCTTCATGCAATAACATGGATAAATCTAACAAAATGATATTGGAAAAAATCAAACATAAAAGAATACATACTACATCATTTCAATACAATACAAATACAAGAAAAACTAAATTATATTGTTTAGGAATATATACTGAAATGGAAAAACTATAAAGAAAAGCAAGGCAGTGCTTGCTGTAAAAGTCAGGAAAATGCTTGATTTTAGTCATTAGCAAAGGATTGGGATAGGGAAGAGTCATGTTATTTGATTATATCTTCAAGCCTATCAACAATAAACTGCCTACCTCCAGTCTTCTTGTTGAATAAGATAAATAAACTTAATGTGTTTAAATTATTCTTAGTCAAGTTACAATAGTAACTGATTAAAAAAGTTTATGGTCTTTGCCATTTTTCTCTTCATGTTTTATCACTGTAGGGCAATTCATATGCTACTTTTGACTAATAATTATCCACATGATAATAGATTGGCAAGAATGATCACATAAGTGATTAAATGAATATACCACCTCATTCTGAAAGGTGGAAGAAAATTAGCATATATTGAATTTCCTTAATGTGGATACACTAGTGGAAATATCTGCTTAAAATTGAAACATTAACACAATGAATATAAAATATTTTCTTAAGCATAACATTTCAAATAATATGGAGAGGTTATTTGTAGATGTAACATTGAATTAATACTCTCGATCTGATCTGCATATCTCTAAACTTACTGTAAACCTTTCTGTGTTTGTAGAATCACTCTTTTAATAACAGAGATTGAGATCTGTCATCTCAAGGGAACAGATATCTCACAGAGATTATCTCTGGGAAGATATGACTGTAGAATAGTTATGTAGGGGCTTCCCTGGTAGCACAAAGGGTTAAGCGTCAGCACTATGAAACTATCCGCAGCCACTGTAGCATGAGTTCCATCCCTGGCTGGCCAGGGAGGTGCCCTCTGCTCCCCTCAGCAGTGTATTTCAGTCCATCTGTCTGTTCTGTTCCCCACTCTGTCTCTGGTGAATCCTCTCTCACACACACACCTTTGGCCTGCACCCCAGCTCTTGCATGCATAAATAAATAAATCTTTAAAAAAAAAAGTTATTTACAGCCAACAGTTCAGAGTGGAATTTGGGGACTACATATTTCTAAGGTGATTCTGTTTGACTCCCAGGAAAACAGAATGCCCTTTCTTATTATTGCTGCCTAAGTAGGCAACTTTAAGTCACCACATTTCAACTGAGATTTTATCAACTATCTTCTTTTCTTCTCTTTTCTTCCTCCTCTTCCCCTCCTCTGCCTCCCTGTCTGACTTTACTACAATTAGAACTCATTATTACTTTAGTAACAAAAGATACCTTGAATATTTTAATTTAAAATATAAAAATGTTCAAGACTTTTGATGTGTGGTTGAACAGGCCCAGGCTTAAATTCTTGTCAAGTTTGGTTGGCAAGCGTGATCACATAAGTGATTCATTATTAAACTAGTAAAAAAAGCAGTCAGCAAATATATACAAGGTCAATGAGACAAATTAGTATGGTTCCCCAAGCCTACCTGGGTTCTTCATGGAGGTACAGCCAAAGAGCAACAGTCTGAGATGCCCATGAAAATGAAAAATTTGCCAGGTCAGTGGTGGCAGAATGAAGGACTGGATGATTTTCATATCATTTTTAAGTTAGAGTGAGACAAGATGAGGCAACCACAGCCATGTTCAAGAGTCCACTCTATTACCTGGGCCTCCCCGGTGGCGCAGCGGTTGAACGCTGGGTTGCGAAGCTGCCCGCTGCCTCTGCAGCGCCGGTTCAATCCCCGGCTGTTCCCTGGCTGCTCCCCAGCCACCAGAGGAGGGTCCCACATGGCGCGCAGACCTCTCCTGCCGCCCGCTGCTCCCCTCAGCAGTGTGCTTCGGTCCTTTTGCCTGCTCTGCTCCCCGCTCTGGTGAATTCTCTCACCCTCCCGTGCTTCTGACTATACCCAGTGCTTGTATAAATAAATAAAATAAACCTTTAAAAAAAAAAAAAAGAATCCACTCTATTACCAGATGAGGAAATTCTTTCTGTGTAAGAATTTAATACTCTAGATTCTAGTTCATATGGCTTCAACAGGCCTATTTGAAGTTTCAGTGCAGTAGGCCTACCCATGACTTTTCAAAAGGATAAAGCCTTTTCTTTGAATTTGAAACTCATATTTCTTAGGCTTAAGTAATATTTAATTAAATTACATACTTAGAGTAACAAGGATTACTGGAAAAACAGGTTTTAAACAAATCCAGCTGATTCATGGTAAGGAGACAGCCCAACTGTTGGCAGCAGAAGGGCATGGTCATATATTCTTATAGGTAATAACATACTTAGGAGCCTCTTTTATAAAGGCACTAATCCTTTATAATGACCTAATCATTTCTCCAAGGCCCCACTTCCAAATACCATCACATAGAGGATTAGGTTTTAAACCCATGAATTTTAGAAGAACATGAACATTCAATCTATAGCAAATGTAGGTTCCATTTCATATGTACAATTCAATGATTTTTAATAAATTTATTAAGTAATGCAACTATCATTACAATCTAGTTTTAGAACATTTCTATCACAACAAATGACCCTTTATCCCATTTGTATTAAACCCTTGTTGCCACCTACAGCCCCAGGCAAATATAGTTCTACAGATTTGCCTTTCCCGAACATTTCATTAAAAAATGAAATTATAGAGCCTCCCTGGTGGCACAAGGGTTAAGACACAACCTATGGGGCCTCCCCGGTGGCGCAGCGGTTGAGTGCTGGGTTGCGAAGCTGCCTGCGGCCTCTGCTGCGCTGGTTCAATCTCCGGCTGCTCCCCGGCCACCAGAGGAGGGTCCCACATGGCGCGCAGACCTCTCCTGCCGCCCGCTGCTCCCCTCAGCAGTGTACTTCGGTCCTTCTGCCTGCTCTGCTCCCCGCTCTGGCTCTGGTGAATTCTCTCACCCTCCCACGCTTCTGACTGTACCCAGTGCTTGTATAAACAAAACAAACAAACAAACAAACAAATAAAAAAAAAAAAAACATGCCTCTATAAAAAAAAAAAAAAAACAACCTATGAAGCTGTCCACAGCCACTGCAGCACAAGTTCAATCCCTGGCCAGCCAGGGAGCAACCCACATGGCACGGTAGACCTCTCCTGACTCGCCCGCTGCTCCCCTCAGCAATGTATTTCGGTCACTCTGCCTGTTCTGTTCCCCACTCTGGCCTGTACCCCAGCTCACACACACACACCCCTCTGGCCTGTACCCCAGCTCTTGAATGCATAAATAAATCTTTAAAAAATAAATGAAATAATATGGTATATGCTATCATCTGATTTTTCAAAGGATCATCTATTTTGTGACCTGTATCAGTTCTTTCTTCCTATGTTGCTGACAGTATTCCATTATACAGATACATGAGTTTCCCCCACGAAGATGGTACTATTGGAATAATAGTGCTTATGTTATGCAATGACTGTTCTCGTTATGCCTTGTACTAGATTGTTCTAAAACCCATGGTCTTCACTATGGCATGAGTTCAGTCCCTCGCTAAGGAGCTGACCCACATATGACACAAACCTAAACACATATGACAGCAAACCTCTCCTGTCTCTCTCTGCTCCCCTCAGCAGTGTATTTGAGTAGATCTGCCTATTTTACTCCCCACTCTGTCTCTGGTGAATACTCTCAACCCCCCACACCTCTGGCCTACACCCCAGTTCTTATATACAAAAGTAAATAAAAGTAAATCTTTAAAAAATAAAATAAAATAAAACCCATGGTCTTTGTCTTACTTAGCCTTTGGATTTAAGTTAAGTTATACCAACAGGGCAGGAGGAGATGGTATACAAGGAATCTGATCTATAGACGAACCCTCTTGCAAAGCTCTCGTGATTTGGTTAGAAAGAAGATGGCCTTAAACCTCCTATAATTTTTTAAAAAACATTTATTTATTTATGCATAAATCATGTTCAGCGGGCAAGGCAGGAGAGGTCTGCCATACCATGTGGGTTGCTCCGTGGCAGGCCTGGGGGTATCTTGATGGCACTGGCTATTTTGATAGCACTGGCTGGTGGTATCTTGATAGCACTGCCTTTAACCGCTGCACCACCAGGGAGGCCCTCCTATAATGTTTTTGTAGGAAGATACTATGAGAGGGTTTATTACCAGACTCATACTTTGGCTTCTATACCAGCCTCTGTCTTATATGTTTACTTTTAAATGGGCTCTCTTCCTTTCTTTAAGAGTTATGGAAGGATTTCACTATGATATAGGTCTTTACTCTAGAGACATTGTGAAGAATGTGCTTGCTGTCACACAGTGTCCCTGCAATGATAATATTTCTTCCAGGTCTCAGGTAAGCAGAATTTCTGCTTCTTCTGAGACATATGACTTTATTGACACTGTGAATTTTTTTATTGCATTTCCCTATTGACTTTGCCAAAACTTACTTTATGGCTTACAGTTAGAAATTGTCTAGGAACCCATGGTATATATTTCTGTGTTACAGAAATGTATTTGCTATCCTGACTGAATTTTACTATCCTTATTCAGTTTTCATTGTTTTTCCAAAGTATTTTTCCATTTAGATTTCTGTTCTAAAACTGTGTTCGTGTAAGTTGTTACAATACTCTTAGAGAATAGGGCTGGAATGTTTATATAGTTAAGTAAACATAATAGATGCTTCATTTAAAGTGACATGTATAGCCATTCTCCTGCCTGCCTGTGACTGTGTCGTTGCCTCTCTTTTTCTTTTTCCTTTTCCTAATAAACCTGTCCTTTTAAAATGTAAAAAAAATAAAGTGGCATGTACAGTACAAACTAAAACATTGGTGACAATGTGTACTTGGAAGATGTAAAAAATGAATGAAATAATATACGTATCATTGGAATACATGTACAAAATGTATATAACTGAGAATCACTAATAAATATAAATCCAATTCTATACATTGAATTTGGGGTTTTTATGAGACATTCAAGTAGAAATGTACAATAGGCAGCTGAACGGGGCCTCCCTGGTGGCGCAAGGGGTTAAGACACAGCACTATGAAGCTGTCCGCAGCCAATGCAGCACGAGTTCGATCCCCAGCCAGGGAGCTACTCACATGGCACAGCAGACCTCTCCTGACTCGCTCACTGCTCCCCTCAGCAGTGTATTTCAGTAGATCCGCCTGTTCTGTTCCACGCTCTGTCTTTGGTGAATCCTCTCACCCCCCCACACCTGGCCTGTACCCCAGTTCTTGAGGTATTTAAAAAATAGGCCGATGGGCCTCCCCGGTGGCGCAGCGGTTAAGTGCTGGGTTGCGAAGCTGCCCGAGGCCTCTGCGGCGCCGGTTCGATCCCCGGCTGCTCCCAGGCCACCAGAGGAGGGTCCCGCATGGCGCGCAGACCTCTCCTGCCGCCCGCTGCTCCCCTCAGCAGTGTACTTCGGTCCTTCTGCCTGCTCTGCTCCCCGCTCTGGCTCTGGTGAATTCTCTCACCCTCCCGCGCTTCTGACTGTACCCAGTGCATGTATAAACAAAATAAACAAACAAGCAAATAAATAAATAAATAAAACATGCCTCTATAGGAAAAAAACAAAAATTAAAAAAAAAAAAAATAGGCCGCTGAACATATATGTCATACTCAGAAAATATGTGCAACCATATAAGATTTTGAAATATCTGCACATAAATGAAGTAGCAAACGAAATTACTTAGGTAGGGGAAGATGGGATATAGTACAAGTTAAAAATTTTTAAAGTTTTTATGTATTTTATTTATTTTTATTTTTGTGTAGAAGAACTGGGGTGTAGGTCAGAGGTGTGGGAGGTGAGAGGATTCACCAGAGACAGAGTGGGGAGCAGAACAAGCAGATTGATTGAAATACACTGCTGAGGGGAGCAATCAGCGAGACAGGAGTGGTCTGCTACACCATATGTAGGTAGCTCCCTGCTTGGGGATCTAATTCAGTCCTAAGCAGTGATAGTGCTAAGACTTAACCCCTAGACTACCAGGAAGCCCACAAGTTAAATCTTAAAGGCAGGACATCTGACTTTAAATAATGGTAGATTAGCTCATTTGTATCTCCTTTTACTGAAGTTAACTAAAAATAATGCTGTGAATGTTTCTTCTTAAAATCAGGAAACAGGTAATAATTTAATGAGGAATTACAAGGGCAAGATATGGGGGGATGGCCCAGAGAGGAAAGCCATTTAGCTATATGTTTGTCCTGGCTGTGTATGCCAATCCTGAAGAGGTAAATGAAAGACTAAGCTGCATTTTTAATTTTTTTAATTTTTTTTTTTTTTAATAGAGGCATGTTTTATTTATTTATTTGTTTGTTTGTTTGTTTTGTTTATACATGCACTGGGTACAGTCAGAAGCGCGGGAGGGTGAGAGAATTCACCAGAGCCAGAGCGGGGAGCAGAGCAGGCAGAAGGACCGAAGTACACTGCTAAGGGAGCAGGGCGGCAGGAGAGGTCTGCGCGCCTTGTGGGACCCTCCTCTGGTGGCCGGGGAGCAGCCGGGGATCAAACCGGCGCTGCAGAGGCCGCGGGCAGCTTCGCAACCCAGCGCTCAACCACTGCGCCACCGGGGAGGCCCTAAGCTGCATTTTTAAATGTTTTACTGAAGTAATAAGAGTTGGTAGATGGTGCTTACCAAGGAGAGTGACCCAGCCCCAACTTTGGGCAAGGTCCATGAAGATACATCCTTTGAGAGAAAGGATGTGGACTGTGATCTTTCTTTATATCATTCAGTGGTGCAACAAGCCACACACCTTAGTCCTGCATGGCAGGCCTGTGTAAGCACCTGGCAGACATAAACAAAACCCTTTGTGGAGGAAGTTAACATCATAGCAGATCTCAGATGATTTCTATAAATAAAATGTCAAGCACCATACCATGAACACTATTAAAATTGCACACATAGAGATAAGATGCTGTGAATTAAAACCAACCAGAAAGACAAATAAGAGAAAAAGATCCACAGGGACTCCACAGATTGGAATTATCAGGCACAGATTTTATAAAACAACTGTGGTTACTGGATTTAAGGGACAAAATCAAGCTTGAAAATTTTTTGTAGGAAACTGTAAACTGTAAAAAGTGCTGTAGCAGATGTGGGAAAAATAGAAGTTCCAGAAGTGAAAATATGATTATAAATTTTAAAGAATTGTATTAGTATATTAGTCACAACTGAGGAGAGAATTAGGTGACTAGAGTACGTTTCAGAAGAAACTAACCAGAATGAAGCAAGGAGTAATTGAAAAATAGGTAATTCAATATAAAAGGCAAAGGACATAGAGTGAGAGGATATTACATATTTAATTAAAGTTCCAAACGAAAAAGAAAAAGAATGGATCTGAGTATATGTTTTGAAGAGATGATTGCTGATAATCAAGTCCTACAAAGCCTAAGGAGAAGAAATAAAACTAATCTTCAACTAGTCATATACAAAGTGAAACTTCAACAAATCAAGACATAAAATTCTTAAAATAATCAGAAAAAGACAAATTAACTTTGAAGAAACTACAATTAAACTCACCGATGCATCTCAATGACATGAGGTTCAGAAGACAGTGAAATGATATTTTCAGGTACCCTTAGAAAATATCTACCACTCTACAAATACTTCAGTAACAAGGGTAAAATCAATACATTTTCAAGAAAACTAAATATTAAGGAATACTCTATAAATTGTTCCTCATTCAGAAAAAAATAATCTTGCTTAAAAGAGCAGATGTGGAATGTGATGGAGACTAAAAAAATTTGTAATAATGAGAGTAAATATTGGGCCTCCCCCGGTGGCACAGCAGTTGAGCACTGGGCTGCGAAGCTGCCCGCAGCCTCTGCAGAGCTGTTTCGATCCCCAGCCACCGGCAAGGGTCCCACATGGTGTGACAGACCTCTCCTGCCATGCCCGCTGCTCCCCTCAGCAGTGTATTTCGTCAGTCTGCCTGTTCTGTTCCCTGCTCTGACTCTGGTGAATTCTCTCACCCTCCTGCACTTCTGACTGTACCCAGTGCTTGTATAAATAAATAAATAAATAAATAAATCTTTTTAAAAAAAATAATGAGGGTAACTATAAATCTCATTGACAGTGAGAGTAGGACATGTGAAAAAAAAGTAATGTCTTATAGATTTTAAATGATAATTAAAATACATGACAAAACTGCAATAAGTGATGGGGGGAGGGGTTATATGTAATAAATGTAAAACATTTAGAGATTCTTTTCCAGGAGGATGATAAAGGCAATGATGCTAGGTTTTGGTATGTGAGGATGACTATGGTAATTTTTAGGGTACATACTAAACAAAACCAAGTGTGACCACAGTGAGATGCCACTTCACACCCACAAGGATAACTATGATCAAAAGGACAGATAATAACAAGTGCGGGTAAGGATGTGAAGTAAATTGAAGCCCTCATTTTACTGCTGATAGGATTGTAAAGGATGCAGTCACTGTGGTGACTTTGCAAAAAGTTAACCACATAGAATTACCACATGACCCAGCAACTGTACTGTTAGGTTTATATCTAATAAAAGAACTGAAAACAGGAGCTCAAACAGATATGTGTGCACAAATGTTCATAGGGGCATCTTCACAACATATTTAGAAGGTGGAAATAACCCAGTGCCCTTCAAGATATGAATTAACAATTTTAGAATTTTAGAACTCTTATTCAGTTTTGGGAGAGTTTTTATTTCATAATTTTTTCTCTCCAGTTCTCTGTTCCTCCTTTCTGGATTTTTTTTTTTTTTTTTTTAGGTTTTATTTATGCATACAAGAGCTGGGGTGTAGACCAGAGGTGCCGAGGGTCAGAGGATTCACCAGAGACAGAGTAGGGAACAGAATGGGCGGACTGACTAAAATACACTGCTGAGGGGAGCAGCAGTCGAAACAGGAGAGGTCTGCTGCACCATGTGGGTCAGCTCCCTGGCCAGGAATCGAACTCTTGTGGTGTCTGGTGATAGCTTTATAGTGCTGTGACTTAACCCTGTGCCACCAGGAAGGCCCCGTTTGTGGAATTTCTTGTAGATATTTTGCTTCTTGGATTGGTTCTCTGTAACTCTCTTATAGTTTCTTGCTTCTTATCGTTCAAATTTTTGATTGAATTTTAGTTACAGAAATTGTAATATTTTTCCTTAAATTTATTTATTTATATATTTTTTATACCACTATTTTTTGTACAATGTTTGCTTTCTCCTCTTAGGTGTAGTCCTCATAAAATTCCAACCACCAAATTACCATAGACCCTTGTGCTCTTCCCTCCCCTGTTTTTTGTTTTTGTTTTTTTTAAAGATTTATTTATTTATTTATACATGCACTGGGTACAGTCAGAAGCGTGGGAGGGTGAGAGAATTCACCAGAGCCAGAGCAGGGAGCAGAGCAGGCAGAAGGACTGAAGTACACTGCTGAGGGGAGCAGCGGGTGGCAGGAGAGGTCTGTGCGCCATGTGGGACCCTCCTCCTGTGGCCCGGGAGGGATCGAACCAGCGCTGCAGAGGCTGCGGGTAGCTTCGCAACCCAGTGCTCAACCGCTGCGCCACGGGGGAGGCCCTTCCCTCCCCTGTTTTGATCCCTCTCCTTCCCCTTCCACTGCAGAAAGTCTCTGATTTATAGTTGCCTGTTAATTTTATTTTTTATTTATTATTATTTTTTTCCTGATCCCTTATTTGGTTCCCCTATATTCTGCCTATTAGTGAAACTATCAGATATTCTCTTTTTCCTTCTGGCTTAAGAAATCATAATTTTCATTTCTAAGCATTCTTTTTTTTTTTTTCCCATACCATATTTTAAGAATGTGGTACTAAGGTACTTAAACTATTCACCCCACCCCCCTTCTGTTGGTTGTCAATATTTTTAAATGATGTCGTATACAAACAAATGTTTGAAATTTGTGTAAAAGGGCAACACCTACTGCCGGCAGATGTGGGTAGGTGGAGCCTATGAGTTTTCAAGTATAAAGTATTTAGTGTGGGTTGTCATACCAGCTGCTTTATATGTCCTCAACTAGTTCAATTAGTTTCATTACAAAATTCCCTGCCATTGGGTTTTATTTTTTTATTTTTTTATTTTTTTTTAAAGATTTATTTATTTATTTATACAAGCACTGGGTACAGACAGAAGCGCGGGAGGGTGAGAGAATTCACCAGAGCCAGAGCGGGGAGCAGAGCAGGCAGAAGGACCGAAGTACACTGCTGAGGGGAGCAGTGGGCGCGGCAGGAGAGGTCTGCGCGCCATGTGGGACCCTCCTCCAGTGGCCGGGGAGCAGCCGGGGATCGAACCGGCACTGCAGAAGCTGCTGGCAGCTTCGCAACCCAGCGCTCAACCGCTGCGCCACTGGGGAGGCCCACCATTGGGTTTTAAAGTCAAGATGCCATATATTTTTTATGTGGTAATGAGAGAATGGAAAGGGTTGATCACACCACATAGAGACATCATTAATTTATTCCCTTTTTAAAAAAGATTTATTTATGCATACAAGAACTGGGGTATAGGCCAGAGGTGTGGGGGGTGAGAAGATTTACCAGAGACAGAGTGGGGAACAGAACAGGCAGACTGACTGAAATACACTGCTGAGGGGAGCAGCAGGCAAGACAGGAGAGGTCTGCTGTGCCATGTGGGTAGCTCCCTGGAAGGCCGGGGATCAAACTCGTGCTGCAGTGGCTGCGGATAGCTTCATAGGTTGCCTCTTAACCCCTTGCGCCACCAGGGAGGCCCACTTCCCTTTTTATTTTTAAATTGGCCCCTCTTGTCTTTGGCCTGTCCCTAGGCATTGGTGTATTCTTCAAGGCATCCTCTTTCTCATTGGTCAGTAGAATAAAGTACCAGTTCTCTTATCTGATTTCCATTTTCCAGAAATTTGGTGGGATTGCCCACTGATCATCCTGTTTTCTTGTTTTGGCTTTGTACCTTTTTGATTCTTTCATCATTTGTCAGGGTGATGTTAGGGCTGACAATTATGGCCAGTTTGTTATTTTCTGGAAGGAGATATTTAGTTGGGTAATTTCTTTAAGAATATTTTCTATGTGGAAGGGAGAGAGACATATTGGCTGGTTTCACTTATAGGTGGAATATAGGGAAACCATACAAAGGATCAGGAAAAAGACAAAATTTGCAAACTGATCATAGATCTGAGCTATAGGGCAGGGGAGGGAGAGAAAGGTCAAAACAGGGGAGGGGGCACCTCCTTGGTGGCGCAAATGGTTAAGCAAACTATGAAGCTATCCGTACCCACTGCAGCACGAGTTCAATCCCCAGGCTGCCAGGGAGCTACCCACATGGCGCCGCAGATCTCTCCTGACTTGCCCGCTGTTCCCCTCAGCAGTGTATTTCAGTCAGTCTGCCTGTTCTGTTCCCTGCTCTATCTCTGGTGAATCCTCTCGACCCCCACACCTCTGGCCTCTACCCCAGTTCTTGTCTGCATTAATAAATAAATCTTAAAAAATCCCCAAAACACAGGGGAGGGTAGAGCACAAGAGACTATGGTGATGGATCACGGGTGCTATGGTGGTGGGAGGACAATGGGGACAGCACGTGAGGGGAGAATCTAAATACTGTGCAAAAATGAACAATGATGTAAGAAAATAAATTTAAAATGAAAGAATATTTTCTGAATGAATATAAGGAAAAAATGCTAGAACTTAAATGTTCTGTAAAATGAATGTTGAATTGTGTAAGTAATTTTGATTCAGTAGGTGGCAGTCTTTACTAGTTTTACTCAATTCTAAATTAGTATTTGAAGGGTCTAGAATAGAAAGATTTTATTTATCCTTATCCTTACTAAAATAAATAAGCAATAATAGAGTTTTAGCATTTGGTGATCATCAAATTTGGTCAATTTTAATTTTCAGAACTTTAAAATATTTGAGCAAATAAAAAAATTAAAATATTAAACTTAAATATCTAAATAATCTTTCCAAATTCCTGAAACAGAAGTATAATAGTGGGTTTTGCTTTACTAAAAGCTAAAAATATTTAAATCTTACCAGAAGTCTTGAGTATGAAAGCATTCAGATTCAAATTTTTAGTATTTTGAAATTCTCCTGTTAGTTCATGGGCAATTTCATTTCATTCTCTTCTTCCTTCTCCTATATACTCATTTCTGAATAATTCCTAAATATATCAGTATTTTAAGTGTACTGTATAATTTTTACATTACACAAAGCACAGTTTCTGTTTGTAATCCTATATCATATGATAACCAAGATACACATTAAACAATTGAACAAGTACTTATACATTTTAGGGAAATATTTAATATTTTTGGGAAAATTTGCATGATCTATAAATAATATTTTTATTTTTATTTTTTTAAAGATGTATTTATTGATGCATGCAAGAGTTGGGGTATAGGCTAGAGGTGTGGTAGGAGGAGGGTGAGAGGATTCACCAGACAGAGTGGGGAACAGAACAGGTGGATTGACCAAATACACTGCTGAGGGGAGCAGTTGGCAAGACAAGAGGTCTGTTGCGCCATATGGGTTAGCTCCCAGGTGGGGGATTGAACTCATGCTGCAGTCCTTGTGGATTGTTTCATAGTGCTTGCACTATCAGGGAGGCCCATGATCTATAAATAATAAACAAGTACATAAAAAAATCTTTACTTCCTGCTTTCAACCTGTAAATAGTTTATCAGTATAAATCACACTTGAAACTATAATACAGGTTCACATAAATTTTATTAGGTCTGAAGCAAAACATGAGATGCTATGGCTTTAAGGAATTTTGGAGAGTATATGATCCAACTTTTAATCATCAAGGTGATGCATTAAAATGCTAACAGAATTGATCCCCTTAGAAATTATGGATTTGAAAAAGAGCATTGTGAAAGAATTCCAAAAAGGGGTAAAACCATACACCGTAGTTCAATGGTAAAACTATGACCAAATTTGACAAAGTGTAAACAATATTGATATTTAATATCTAAACTATTCATGAAAACAAGTGCAATTAATCTGAACACCTCAGTTGTGACACCATTACAATGGTGGATGGTGACTTTCTCTTTCTTTTTTTTTACGTTTTTATTTAAAACATGTATTTCCACAGAAGCAGATGGCCTCAAACATGTCCAGAATTTGTCCAGATAGTCAGACATATTTCAGGATATTTGAAGTTTCAAATGCTTATCTACAAAATTCCATACATATTATGTCTCCTTGTTAGCCCATCATTTGTTACTTTAGTTTTTTAGAAACTGAGTCACACAGATAAAATAATGCCTGATAATTCAAATATATCTTGAAGATTGCATTTCAAAGTTGATTAGAGACTTAAAAATGATAAATTCTTATAAAATTCGTATTGTCTTTTAAGGTTATCTTTTCACCTTTCATCTTTAACTTTTCAAAATCTATGATTCTATTGACTTCAAAACAGGGTAGTACTAGGAAATAAGTGCTGTCTGATGACTCTTCCCTCTTCCTGTTTCTGTTTCTCTGTCTTTGCCTCTGTACATGCAATAAAAAATATAATCTGCAAACTAAATGCAGCCTATCTTTTCAAACTATGTAACCTGGAATCAATTTCTTATATTTAAAACTTTAATAAAAACCAGTACTGCTTCAACTAAATCCGCAGTGTTATGAAATCTATGAAGTTTTCCTTTCAGTTTCAAGTTCCAATGATATCTTGACACATCAATAAGAAAGTAAAATGTTGCTATTCACTAAGTGTTCAGACTAGTGTATCTTTTAAATGCTTTTATTAATTCTTTCCAAAGCTTTTGGTCTTAGGAAATAGTTCAATAAAAATTTTCAAAAAGTAACTAAGATCTCCCTATTTCATTGTGTTAAATCTCCAAACTTTTTTTCATTTCTTCCTAAGAACTCACAAAACCGGCCAGGTAATTGATTACTTTTTTTTTTTTTTAAAGATTTATTCATTTATTCATACAAACACTGGGTACAGTCAGAAAAGCGGGAGGGTGAGAGAATTCACCAGAGCCAGAGCGGGGAGCAGAGCAGGCAGAAGGACTGAAGTACACTGCTGAGGGGAGCAGCAGGCAGCAGGGGAGGTCTGCGCACCATGTGGGACCCTCTTCCAGTGGCTGGGGAGCAGTTGGGGATCGAACCAGCGCCGCAGAGGCTGCTGGCAGCCTCGTAACCCAGAGCTCAACCGCCGTGCCACCGGGGAGGCCCTTGATTACTTTCATTTGCAAACTTCATGTAATTGTGAAGTATGCAATGGATGGTGAACATATTAGTCCTTCCCTCTAACTTTGGTAATTTCTATAAATTTTCTTTTTCCCATTTATTGCAGGTCACCCATTAATTTAGCTCAGTATTTTCATGTTTAGGCCAAGCTCCTCTAATTCCTGTCTAGCAAATAGTCAGACCCTACGGACCCATACAAGATGGCTAATTTGGTGAATTTTATTTTGATACAGTTTCAGGCAGGCAGAATTTGGTTTGGGACTATATGTTGCATAATTCTGATCTTTCCACAGGTGAGTAAAATTAGTTTTCCAATTAATTTGTTTGAAATGAAGGATTTCTGGTTTCTTAGTGACAAAATTGGGGCTAGAACCCCAATCTCTGTATTCAGTAAATTCAATAAATATTGAGTTCTATTTTTCTACTAAAGAAAGACATTTTTTTTTTATTTAAGAAAAGACAGGAATGGGGCCTCCCTGGTGGCACAAGAGGTTAAGAGGCAACCTATGAAGCTATCCGCAGCCACTGCAGCATGAGTTCGTTCCCCAGCAGGCCAGGGAGCTACCCACGTGGCGCAGCAGACCTCTCCTGACTTGTCCGCTGCTCCCCTCAGCAGTGTATTTCAGTCAGTCTGCCTGTTCTGTTCCCCACTCTGTCTCTGGTGAATCCTCTCACCCCCCACATCTCTGGCCTGTACCCCAGTTCTTTTATGCATAAATAAATATTTTTTAAAAAGACAGAAATGTATATAAGTATAATATTTAAAATAGAAATGTTGGGCCTCCCCGGTGGCGCAGCGGTTGAGCGCTGGGTTGCGAAGCTGCCCGCAGCCTCTGCAGCGCCTGTTCGATCCCCGGCTGCTCCCCGGCCACCGGAGGAGGGTCCCACATGGCACGCAGACCCCTCCTGCTGCCCGCTGCTCCCCTCAGCAGTGTACTTCGGTCCTTCTGCCTGCTCTGCTCCCCTCTCTGGCTCTGGTGGATTCTCTCACCCTCCCGCGCTTCTGACTGTACCCAGTGCTTGTATAAAGAAAACAAACAAACCAACCAGCAAACAAATAAATAAAGCATGCCTCTATTAAAAAAAAATAAAATAGAAATGTTTACAAAGATTGAAGAGTGCAATAGTGAGAGTGACTGTTAGCTCTATTGTGAGGGCCAAGAAAAGAGGTAAGGAAATCCTACATGAAGGAGGGTTCGAAGAATAGGTAAGATTTTGCTAAGCAGATAAAACAGAGGTGGTGGTGTGAAAAAGAGGGGGAGGATATTTTGAGACAGAAGCAATATTAGGTGCAAAGGCAGAGACATACAGAAAATCTGCTGAAGTTTATACAAGCAGGGACAGGGGATCTGTGAAATGGCACTGGAGAATCTGAATTTTGAAGGACTTGATTTGCCAGGTTGAGGATTTAGGACATTATCCTGAAGGTGACAGAGGGTTATTAAACAACTTAGTGTCTTTTAGGCAAAGGATTTTAAGTAACTTAGTGTCTCAGTATGTTTCTCTCATACTGTGACAGTGGTTTTAGGCTGAAACGAGAGAGTTGCAGTGACAGTGGTGGGAGCAGAAGCATAAAAATCAGGATACTTGTATTTCATATGAGAGAGATCCCCCACTCTTATGTAACATTATTCCCCTCAATATGATCTCACAGCACCTGTCTGCTCAGTCTCACCTCCTTTTCTGCTTTGCATTTTCCTGTCCTTGCTTTGTTGCCCAACCTACTACTCTCCACCCTGCCACCCTGCCATTAGTGGCTATTCTAATTTCTTATCTTTCTCTTATCACTTCCTACCCAGTCATTTCCTAAACCTGATGTCTTAGTAGATGGCCTTACTTCATGTTTTACAGAGAAGTCAAGTTCATTCAGTGATTAAGTCCCGGGTTTGCCCTCTGAAGTTAACAACCATCACTCCATTTATGTAATCACTTCCTCTACCCCACCTGTTTCAGTGAAAGGCATATCCTTTCTTCTATCGCCAAGGCTAATTCTTCCATCTGAGTTTTGAAACCATTTCGTCTGCCTCTATAGGAATTTTTCTCCATTGAACATTGCATCATTTCCCACTATGTTTCTCCTCTCTTCCACTGACTCTTTCCCTTGGACATAGCAACAGGATTCAAGTCTCCCTTTTATTGACTCCATGTCATGCTAGACATGTGTCTTTCTTTTCCCACTGAGTACCAATTTCATTAAAAAAGTACTGATCCATGTTAACTACACCATACATTCAGTCCTTTCAAAAGTAGAACTTCTCAACTCAATATTATTGGCATTTTGGGTAAGATAATTTCTTCTCAGGGGGGCTGTCCTGTGTCCTGTAGGATGTTTAGTAACATCCCTAGCCTCTTGTTTAAATTTTATTTTAAAGTAACATTGGTTTACAACATTATGTGTTTTAGGTACACAGCATTATAATTTGACAGCTGTATACACCATATCATGTTTGCCACCAAAAGTCTAGTTTCTATCTCCACCCCAACTTCTTTCCCTCTGGTAACACCAAACTGTTATCTGTATCTAAGAGTTTGTTTTGTTTTGCTGTTTATTTGTTTTGCTTCTTTATTTTCCACATTTGAGTGAAATCATCTACGTATTTCACTTAGCATAACACCCTAAAAAATGACAAGATTTCAACTTTTTTTGATAGTCAGTAGTATTCTACTGTATGTGCGTGTGCATGTATGTGTGCGTGCGTGAGAGCACACACACGCACACCCCTTTCATTCACCCACATCATCACTTAGGTTGTTTACATACCTCAGCTATTGTAAAAAATCTTGCAATGACTGTAGGATTCCATATCTTTTTAAAATGTCTTTGGATAAATAGTTCAAAGTGTTTCTGGGCCACAAGATCATATGGTATTTCTTTTTAATTTTTTGAATAATCTCCTTGCTGTTTTCCATAGTCACTGTACCAATTTACATACCCAACAACAATGTATGAGGTGAGAGTTCCCCTTTTTCCCATACTCACCAACACATCTTTTTTTTTTTTTTTTTTTTTATCTTGACCACTAGTTATGAGAAGCTGGTAGCTAATATGCCCTCCTCTCCCCCCCTAAATTGTGGCAGCCAAAAATGTCTCCAGATATTGCAAAATGCTCTCCTTGGTTGCAGAGGTGGCAAAACCATTCTGCTTGAGAACCGCTAGTTTAATCCAGTATATCCAAAATATTACTTCAACATGTAATCACTATTTCAAACTATTGAGATTTTTACTCTTTTGTATTGTATCTTTAAAATCAGATGTGTGTTTTTTCACCTACAGCACTTCTTAATTTATACTAGCTGCATTTCAAATGTTCAACAGCTACATGTGGCTAGTGTCTCCTTTGTTGAAGAGCACAGGTCTTGAGAGCTAGGAAAATAGTATGGCTATATAAGTCTGGAAATAAATCCAATATATGACCTTAGAAAGGCATAAGTTGGTAACAGTTCACACCTTTTGAGTAGATAAGATGTTTGGGTAGATTTTTATATTTAGAGCAAGAATACAGGAGGACTGAGGAAAAATCCTAGTCCCATCCTTTTCCACATTATTACTCTTAATCATTATTATTAATACTTTAAATATTTTCTGCACTACACAGTATGGAGAATATGAGTGAGCAAAGGAAAGGGCATTAAAAAAAGATAACATTGATGACAATGAGAGGGAGTTAATGCTTATTAAGCACTTAATTGTTAAGTAATATTCGAAACATTCTATAAACCATTTCATCTAATCTCACCAAGACTCTTTGAGGTGAATAATTTTATTTGATAGAGGAGAAGACAGATTTATAGAAGTCTAAGAGAGGAGACAGCTCTTAAGGGGCATCACTGGGATTCGAATGAAGTCTGATTGCTTCCAAATCCTACATCCACTCTCCTCCTTACATCTTCCTAATGCACATAATGAAGCATTTGCTATCGACTAATTTTTATAAGATAAAGAAGGCGTAGGTTAAGTGTACAGTCAGTTCCCCAAATACGTATTGCTACATTTGACCTGGTTCCCGGAAGCAAACGCATCTGAACAATGAGGTTCTAGATCTTTATGTCGTTAGCAAATATGATTTGGGTCTCTTTTGCTGGGAAAGACCCTGAACCATGATGTTTTCGCTTCACTGTCATGGTCAGTACAGCCACTAAGTCCGTGGTTCCTCGCGCTTTTCAGTTATTAAAAAACAAGCCACGTTGCAGTCAGCAGCTTGCTGAAAAACTGGACGCACAACCACCGGGGAGAACACGAGACGGAGCTTTGTGGCACACAGTCGGGGTGCGCCGCCGACCGACCGATACCGCCAGCACAAAGGGGAGGGCCGGGGCGCAGGGGCGGGACGCCGGGCGGGCGGTGTCCGCGCAGGCGCAGAAGCGAGCCGACGCTCCCGGAGGCGTGACGGCCGGGCGCTCTCACTTTCCCAACTGTCGTAAAGCCCCGAGTGTCGCGCTCGCTCGGTAGAGGAGGGATTGGTCAGGCGGCGGCAGCGCTGGCGGCGGCAGCAGAACGGCAGCAGTGGCGGCGGCGGCGGCGAGGTGTTCGGTCTGCGCAGCGCAGAAACGCCGGCCGCGCCGGGGCGGGAGTTCCTGGGAGGCCCAGCGAGGCGTCCGGAGCCCACGCCGGGGGAGCCGGGCCGACCGGGCGCTGCCGCTCGCCCAGCCGTGGTGGCGGTGACAGACGCGGCTTTTGAGTCCCGGGGCCTGTTAGGCCGGGCTCCGAGGCGCAGCTCGCCGCCGCGCGGACGCCGCCGCCCCCCCCCCCCACGGGCCCCGCCTGCCTCTCAGGGCCGGCGCCCCCGCGACCCTGGGGAGAGGCGGCTGATGAGCGAGGTGAGGGGCTAAGGGGGAGGGGAGCGCGCGGAGGCCGCGCGTGCGCGCCGCGGGGGAGGGGCCGGCCGGGACGGGGGAGGAGGAGGAAGGGCCGCGGCCGCCCGAGGCGGGGGTCCGGGGCCGGCCGCTGCTCGCCGCCCCTCGGCCGCCGCGGGTCTGGGGCTCCGCGGGAGCCTCGGTGGTGCCGGAGGAAGGCGCCGGTCTCCAGACACACCCACACCCCGCTGTAAGGGAGTGTGGGTGAGGGGATTGCGCTCCCTTTTCCGCCTCTCCCGGGAGTCTCAGGTCGGGGGGCTGAGGACCGAGGCGTGGGGCGGGGGTGGGGGGGCGATTTGACAATGGAGCGAGGAGGGGAGCCCGCACCCCGGCTGCTGGGGGGCGCTACGCCAGCCCTGACGGTTAGGGAGTCGCCGCCTGGGACCGAGGAAATGTAGTCGGCGGAACAGCAGCCTCCAAACGCGTCGGGTTTCTGCGTGGAGTTGGCTGGCTGGTCATCGAGCGGCGGCTCACTGTGTTTATTATTGTCCCTCGCAGTTCTCCAGCGTCCCCGGGACGGCTGCGGTGGGAGCCTCTGCCCCCCATGGCGGTCGCCGAGGTCCGCCACTGCAATTTTTATATAAGTCCTAGATCTTTGCAGAGACTTCTTAGCACGAGTGTAAGTAAGTTTTATCGTTTAAAAATACCAGGAAGTGTAGGGGATGCCTTGCATTTGTTCCTGTGTGTCGTGGGGGATGACTCCATTGTTTTATATGCTTTCCTGTTTCTTGATTTCTGTGCGGTATAAATTGGGAACTCTCCCGAGTAGGTCGCATGCCGGCTGCCTTCGTTTCGCAGGAGTTCTGACAGGTTTTGAGCCAGCCCGAATCCAAACTTTCATTTCCCTTGGTATTCTATGTTTAATGTTCTTGTTTTCCGGACTTCTTCAGAAAGAGCAGCCGCGAAAAGATAAGCCGAGGTTCCATTTTCTTTCCCATTTTGTGTGTGTGTGTGTGTGCGTGTGATTGCGTTCATGTTAGAATGTGATTTGGATGTTCCATAGAAATTCTATGATACCATTTTACTTAGCTTTATTGGGTGAGGGGCTACATTTTGATAATTTGTTACTATGTTTTCAGTAAAAATTTTCACGTCCATGTAAACTGTGTTGCTTTTCCTATTAACCAATAGTCTTTGATTGGGTGATGAAAAGAAGGCCTTTCACTCTGAAAAGAATCTGAAAATTTTTTTAAACTTTGAATTATTTTACCTTTCTCCATTTCTTGTCGTATAACCTTGGATGAATAGCATCTCGTTCCTGATCATTGGTTTGTGGCCCAAGATTCAGAGTAGTAGTCTAAGAACTGGTGAGCGTGTTTATGAATTGGTCTGAACAGTACTGTAGGAAAAAGTAGGAAGAGTAGTGTCTCTCCTTATTCGTCAGAGGTACACTCTCTTATGTATGTGAATCCTTCTATCACTTTTCCTTTTTTTTGGTGTCTGTCACTCACATGTTATTTTTTTCGCTAGAGTTGGTTTTTGAAGAAAGATGACAGATTTCACTTTGGTACAGTATTTGTACAGAGAACTGAAAAATAGCAATGCTGATATTTAAAATGAAGAGAACAGCATTATACACATCAAAGCAAAGGAGTAACCAACAGATATTTCTAAATATCTTTTCACTTTGAAATTTTAAAGTGGAATAAAAGATTCATTGCGTCAAACCACTTAGATTTTTAGACATTTGTTATTTTGTCAAAGAGGGGTTTCTGTACCATGCTTTATTTAGAGCATAGTTTTTTGTGCCCTGTTTTGACTTGCCCCCTGGGGGTGAACAGTTTGGACATTAATGGGGGGAAAAGTGACAGTAGTAAAAATGGCAGTAATTAAAATATGTCATACACTCGACATTAACGTTCTGTGGGTGACATTATCTTAAAAAGAGTGTAAGGCTAGAGATAGGAACTCTGGATTTAGATCGCGTAAGTGCTTGCCAGTCACTTATATCTCGACTTGATTGGTAACCATTCCTGGAGTTCGGATCTCTCTCAACTGGTAAATGAGTAGTGTAGGGATAGATAACTCTAGTTTTTTCTAGGTCCCAAATTTACTGGTTTGTTTTTTCAGATAGGTGTTTTGGTATGTATTGTTAAATTAATCATGATCCTCATTTCCAGAGAGAAATATTGTACTTAGAGTACACACACAAACACACACACACACACACACACAGAGAGAGAGAGAGGGGTGGGGAGAGAGAGAGAGAGAGAGAGAGAGAGAGAGAGAGAAAGAAAGAAAGAGAGAGAACACTAAACACTATGGTAAGGCAATGTGTGTTGTTCCAGTAATGCTTCTGTCCCATTGTAGATATTACTCATCCTGCAATAGCTCTCATATGATACTAAAACATGAAACTTTGTTTTACTTCTGGTAATGTTCTCTAAATCATCCTGAATAATTTTTCTTTCAAATAACCTGTAACCATAATTTGTTAAAAGCCCAGCATTGCTTTGAATGTCTTACACCTCTCTTCTTTCTTTCCTACATCCCACAGATTCTTGGTAACAGCTGATCAAGGTTTCTATAGGTACTCAGTTCATAAGATTGCATGAGGAGTGAGCTATGTATGTTTCAAAGCAAATACTAAACTGAGCTTATATCTTAAATAGAG
This sequence comes from Talpa occidentalis, assembly GCF_014898055.3. Lineage (NCBI taxonomy): Eukaryota > Metazoa > Chordata > Mammalia > Eulipotyphla > Talpidae > Talpa > Talpa occidentalis. The sequence continues at coordinate 25,179,699 of NW_023601104.1, forward strand.
GTTATAGCATTGTTATTTAGCAACTCAGTAAGTATTGAATGTTTCATGTTCTAAGCATTGCTTTTGGTTTCCAATGAAGAAAGCACTCTGCCTTCATGGAATGGATATTCTGCTGGAGGGGAAACAGAATAGTTTCAGGTAGTAATGTGTGCTGTGAAGAAAATGGGAACATGTAATGGGGAATGAATGGGAGGGACTCTTTGGAGCTTATATTTAACTTGCTATCAATGACTAGAAAGAATCAATCTTACTAAGTAACAATCTGGAAGGGTGCTACAAAAAAAGGGAACAGTGAGTCCATTTCATTAGTTTTGAACTGGGAGAATTTGAAAGTGTAAATTAATTGGTTTGTCACACTTTCATAATTGCTGATAGACAATGTGAAAAGAAAGGTTAAAAATTCTATAGGTATAGGAACCAAAGGTAATGTGTTAACCTTGTTTAAATCCTGACTCAAGCCAATTATAGAAAGTCATTTTTTGAAACACTTTGGAGGAAATTTGAATGTGGATGGATTTTAGATGATATCAAGGAATTACTGTTAATTTTGTTAGGGGATGATAATAGCATTATTATGTTTATATTAGAAAGAACTTGTTTTTTAGAGATGGAGACTGAAGAATGAAGAGAAATATGTCTGGTATTTGCTTAAAAATACTTTAGAATGATAAAAGGAAGGGGGGAGATGGGTTAGAGGAAGCAGTGTTGTATAATCTTTTTTTAAAATTTTTAAAAAGATTTTTTTATTTATTTATACAAGCACTGGGTACAAGTACAATCAGAAGCGCAGGAGGGTGAGAGAATTCACCAGAGCCAGAGCGGGGAGCAGAGCAGGCAGAAGGACCGAAGTACACTGCTGAGGGGAGCAGAGGGCGGCAGGAGAGGTCTGCGTACCATGTGGGACCCTCCTCGGGTCGCCGGGGAGCAGCTGGGGATCGAACCAGCGCTGCAGAGGCTGCGGGCAGCCTTGCAACCCAGCGCTCAACCGCTGTGCCACTGGGGAGGCCCAGTGTAGTATAGTCTTGATAATTGTTGGGTTGAGGTGATAGGTATGTGGGTATTAGTGATACTGTTTTCTGCATTTGTGAAGCTTGAAAATGCCCATATTTAAGGATGATTTAAAAATAACTTTATACCGTATTTATGTGTCTTCTTTTTCTTCCTCCTAATTTTGATAAAATGTAGTAGTCTCTTCCTAAATAGTTCAGCATCTAGTCAACAAATATGAGTGCTGCATTTCAGCTCTGTGTCAGTGCTTGAGTTATAACAAAGAGCAGGGCTTTAAGACCTATGGACCAGGAGTTTATGGCCTGCTGGAGGAAGGGAGTCCCAAAGTGTGGACTCTGTTAATGTGAATAAACAGATTTTTGTGTTTTCCTGAGCATATACAGGCTCAGCATCTTGCTGCTTATGTGGCTACTTAAAATATTTTTCTTTTTCTAGAGAATTGAAAATTGAAGAAATTCTCTATGGAGGTTATGTGCCAGTCTGAATATTCGTTGTGGTTATTTTCCTTATTTGTATGTATGTAGGACATCAGTATAAATCACTTTTAACATTCCAATTTACCTTATTTTTAATTTTGAAAAGAATTTCTTATTTTGAAATAATTTCAAAATTACAGAAAAGTTTTAAAAAATATGCAGAGAACTCTTAAATATCCTTTTACTCAAATTACCAATTTTAAACGTTTTTGTCACATTTGCTTTCTCTTTCTCTTTTCTGAATTACTTCAGAGTAAATTGCCTGCATTATGCTCATGTATCTCTGGATGTTTGCTGTGTAGTGTATACTCTTGCATTATCACAGTGCAGTTACCGAATTCAGAGAATTTAACATTGATAATACTATACTTTAATCTGTAACCCATATTCCAATTTTGTCAACTTGTCTCAGTAATAGCATTTGTTCCTTAATAGTGTTTCTCCCCTTGGATCCAGTCCAGGATTGCAAATTGCATTTAGTTGTCATATCTCTTTAGTGGCTTTAATCTGGAGCAGTGTCTTAGCTTCTCTTTATCTTTCATTACATGATGTTTTTAAAGAATCCAGGCTACACATTCTATAGAATACGTCTCATTTTGGCATTGTTTGATATTTCCTTACAATTACATTCAGTTATACATCTTCAGCTAGGGGTTTTGTGTCCATCTCAGGACATATTATGGGAGCATGTGTGTGTCACTGATCTGCCCTTCATTGATGATTTTTATTTCTAACAGTGTTTTGTTTCTTCACAGTGTAGTTATTTCCTCCATTAAACAATCTGTAGATAACTTTGAGATAATGCAGATACCGTGCTTCTAATCAAATCTGTAGCCTAATCAAACTGTCTTTTCTGGATTTTTTTTTAAAAAAGATTTATTTATTTATGCATGCAAGAACTGGGGCACAGGCCAGAGGTGTAGGGGGTGTGTGTGTGAGAGAGGATTTACCAGAGACAGAGTGAGAAACAGAACCGACCGAAACACACTGCTGAGGGGAACAGTGGGCGAGTCAGGAGAGGTCTGCTGTGCCACGTGGGTAGCTCCCTGGCCAGCTGAGGATCGAACTTGTGCTGCGATATCTTCACAGGTTGCGTCTTTAATCCCTTGTGCCATCAGGGAGACGCTCTTTTCTGGATTTAAATAGGTGATTATTGTCTTACTGATTATTTTTTAAGATTTATTTTATTTATTTGTGCATACAAGAGCTGGGGTGTAGGCCAGAGGTGTGGGGGTGAGAGGATTCACCAGAGACAGAGTGGGGAGCAGAACAGGCAGATCTCCTGAAATACACTGCTGAGGGGAGCAGCCGGTGAGAAAGGAGAGGTCTCCTGTGCCAAGTGGATAGCTCCCTGGCTGGGGCTTGAACCCATGTTGCAGTGGCTGTGGATAGCTTCATAATGTTGAGACTTAACCCCTTGCACCACCAGGGATGGCCTATACTGATCTTTACTCTGGTGTTACAGAGTTGTTATTTTCTAACTCTTCCATCTTCACCTTACCAGTTGGCATTCTGTTGTAAGGAAACAGCATCCTTTTATTTATCTTATCTACTATCTGTATTCCCTGTTATATTTGATGGGTTCTACTCCATTACTGCTTTTATTTATTTAGATGTCAAATTGTCCCCAATTTGTACAGGGGGAGCCTCTCCACCCAGGTTCCTATCCTTTTGGACATACTGTCATTTTTGGGGAATATTTCCTTTCTTCTTGGCACAGCAAGATGTTCTAAGTTCGTCTTGTAGCTTTCCTTTCTCAGGAATCAGCCTTTCTCCTAAGAATACTGTTCCTTTTGATGGAGAATCCCATTTGCTTTTGAGTTATCTATGTATACATAGAAATAATCTTGTCTTTCCTGAATCAGGATATGCTCTAAAAAAGCCAAATTTAAATTAGGGTTTTGATAGTGGGTTTTTATTTTTGTGAAGGTTTTGTTATGTTAAGGATTATAATTATATAAGAGTTAGTAGTTTATTGTACTTACCAAAGAGCAAATATTTTGTTCTTCTATTTTCTTTTTAAATAAATAAGTTCTCATGTGGTCTTAACTGTGATCAAATAAAAAGAAGAAAAAATGGGTATTTTATTTTCTGTGTGTGGGAATGTGTGTCTGTGTATTTGTAGGGTTTAACCACTTGACTGTTAAACTTAAGGTTTACATACTTAACTGTTTTTTTAAGGAAGTCACTAGACATTCTGGTCTGAAGTAAATTGTTTTCTTTCAACTAGCTTTTTAAATGAAAAATTTTAATTTCAATATAGAATGTTACCTATATTAGCAGTAACTCACAGGCATACAATCTAGGCAGTTATTATTACATTTTGGCATATTTCATAGCCATTCTTTCCCTGTGCATGGTTTTTGCTTTATTTATCTTTAAAATCTGACTAGTAAGTATTTTTCAGACAATATTTTCTTTTTTTTTTTTTTTAAGATTTATTTATTTATGCTTACAAGGACTGGGGTACAGGCTAGAGGAGCGGGGGTGAGAGGATTCACCAGAGACAGAGTAGGAAACAGAATAGGCGGCTGACTGAAATACACTACAGGCAATATTTTGAATAATTTTTATTTAAAACCAATTAGTATCTGTACATGGCTTTAAAAGTCAGTTCCAAAAGGCTTATTGTGTAAAGTAGTAGTCACCTCTACCACCCCAACAAACCCCCTAGTTCCACTTCCTTAGAGGAAACTCAGCTACTAAAATTTTTTTTCTGGTATTTCACTTCATATTTCTAAATATTATGCTTATATTTCTATCTGCCACTTTTTTAAAAAAACAAAAGTGTGAGTTTACATCTTTGTTTTTAAAAAATGTACTTTTTTTTTCAGATAAAATACAAAGGATACCAAATTTACAAGGTACAAAGGGTGTACAGGAAAAAATAAGTCACCTTGCTGTCCTACTACCCAGTTCTTTTTCTTGGAGATGTACTTCCTCTTAGTATTTTATGTATATCTCCAAAGCAGTGCTTCTCAAGAGTGTGGACTCTTGAAGGGGTCTTCAAGTGTTTCAGGTGATCTGCTAGGTTGAAACTATTTTGTAATAGTACTTCTTTGTTACTTAACTATGTTGACATTTACAGTGATGGTGCAAACACGGTGGTGGATGAAACCGCTGGTCCTACAGTGACAAAAAAGTATATTAATAGTCATTTATATTCTTCATTAGTACACATATATGGTAAAAAATAGTTTCATTTAAGAAATGTGCTTTATGAAATAGTAAAACTTAATTTTTTTAATCTTGACCCTGATTACCTGTCTCTTACAATATTTCTTGTGACAAATGGAAACAAAGATGTTGCTTCATCTTACTTGTTATTAGCTACCATTTTTGGTGTGGGTTTGACTATTTTTTCTTTTATTGTCAATTTAGTGGGGATTGCAAGGAAATTTGAGGTAAAGATATGTTTAAGCAAAATGTGAACTTTTGATTAATATTGTTTTAATATAAAACTTCTTGCTTTTGATAAATATTAGTTTTAATAGGAGCAAGTCATGCTATTTTTCTTTTTCAAGTCATATTGATAGAGAACTGGGATCTCTTCCCAATGGTAAAATCGTATTCAGTATATTTATAAATACAGTGTTCATATATGGGGTGAATAGGTTCATTTAATAAGCTTAAGTCAACTTTAACAACCTTTTTTTTTAATACAAAGTAGTCTTAAATGAAGAAAATCATGTGATAAAACATTTTTTTTTACCACAGATTACAATTCATGATTTATTACCATAGATTTGATTGTTTTCTATGAAATAGCATTAAAAAAAATCAACCTAATGTACTAGACAAAACTGGGCACTTTATTGCCATCTTTCTGCCTGCTATATTCCTTTGATGTGGCTTTACCCTTTTTCTCCACTTAAAGAAATCTTACTTTTAAGCACCAGCTCTTAAACTTCTGAGGGGTTCCTTCATAAGAATGAAATAACTCTCTCTCTGTCTTCCCATAGGATTTCCCAGTTATCTTTTAGTAGCTATTACATTTATTAGAACTTTAACATTCTCCCACTGAGGGAACTAAATTCTGAAAATCTCCATGGTAAATAGAAGATACTGTAGGTGAGTAACAGAATCTTATATAAAAATAAGGTCATGGGAATTGAAGTCGTGAGTGATTGTGTGAAAGCTCTCATAAAGTTTCAATTTTTGAAAAAAGAGAGACCAAATCCAAAAACTTACATAAGAGCTAAGACCCCAGATCCTTGTGTCAGAACTTACTTAGGCAAGTGGTTGAACTTTTGTAATCCTCCGTTTGTTGGAGATAATAGTTTTTAGTGTGACTAAAATGAAACAAGATTATGGCACAGAATTCCTTACAGACCTTGCCTGCTCACACTCGCCATCGCTTTTCATGCCGTCATCTGCCATTGCACTCTCCTTTCGCTCCCTTTCTTTCTGTTCTTTCACGGGCTAGGCCTATTCCTGACACATATGATCCTTCCAGTTTCTGCTGCCAGGCGTGTTCTTTAGAACTATGTGCTTTTTCTGACTGGTAACTGGCTCCTTCTCATGATCCTTTTGCTTCCTCTTTTGCATGTAATTTCTATGAGAGCAAAGACTTTCTACGTTCTCTTCATGGCTGATGCTAGCACCCAGCTTATAATAAACTCTCAATAAATATTTATTGAATGACAACAGTAAGTGAATAACTGGTATCTATTGTATTAGCAATGATATTGTCTCTTCTCAGATATTAACAAATTACTGTAAAGTTACCTGGGTGACATTTCCAGATCCTGTTCTGATTTCAGATGCTTGTATGGGAAAAGTTTGGATAATCCAGCTTGTTTTTACTATATCCTGTTTGCCAGGATACAGTCACTGAATTGCTCTTTCTGAAGCCCTCTTTCTAGACTCTTGGATTTATACATTATATTCCTGCATGAATGAATATTTTTCTTCAGAGATAGTAGTCTGGATAGCAGTTCTGAGGCTTGGATTTACTTTTAGTCATCTTTCTTTATGTTCAGCAAGTTTCAATTTAAACTATTTTTTTTTCTTTTTTCTCCCATCGTCATTAGTAATCCTTAGTTGCCTCTCTTTCTGATTATCCTCAATAGGAAAAATTCACAATGTATATGTAGGTGTATGGAAACCAACTTTCTGAAGAATGTAGTATATAAGTAAATTTGTGTAGATTGGATTGACCTATATGGGAATCCACATTAATGTTAGGATTACTATATTTATCTAGAATGTGAAATTCTTTGGGACAGGGTAGTGTCCTGTGGCCTTAATTATCACTTTGAGCAGTGACTGGTAGCAAAAATCAAAGTTTTGTTGAATAAAGTGGCTTGACATTAGTATACAAGATAAATAATTCCTTGTGTTCCCCAAACCAGTACGCTAGAATTGTTTTGTTGTTCTTACCACAAAGATTTTCACTTTGCCTTCAAAGTACACAGACTCAGGGAATAAAAAAATGTCATTTAGTTAAAATAACGTTGGAAATCCCTAGAGTTGCACATAAAATGTAGACATGCAGTCTCTGTAAGTCCAACACACCCGGTTTTTCTTCAGTATTGGAACAAATCACTTTTTATTGTTAAACACCAGATGAAGTAGTAGGCTTGTGTTTATGGTCCATATTGTAGGAAAAATAAATGGCTCTAAACATTAGAATCTGACAGCACAGCAAGATGCTCATTTCATGAAAGGCACATTCTAAGTGAAACCAACTAGAGAACAGTAAAATTTTATCTTTTTGTGTTCATTTTAGGCATGTAATCATTGAGCAGAATAGCATCAAGCATAGAGACATGGTTTACATTTTTTTTTTCTTATCTTCATGTAAGTTGAATTCACATTATGGGTGTGCTCTATCCAGAGAGATTTTCCCTGTACCAGTGTTGGGTATGCCTTTACCTTCAATCATAAAATGTCAATGACTTCTGATTTTTCTTTTACAACTATTACTCATACTTATTTTTTATTTATTTTTTTTATTACTCATACTTTAGAACATACTCTTAAGCAGTATTCTCCAGGATACTTATTTTGACCGACTTACATAGGTAGAGCAAAAACAAATTTTATCTAAATAAAGTTGTTGAACTTCACTCAAGGGGAAAATGTTTTCTTGGGTAGTTGTGCTCACCACATTAGAGCCTGCATTCTCAGCCCAGCTGCCATTATTCCTAATATAGTTTGCTGTTTCTATTTTGTTACCCCAATCTTTTCTTTGGGCTTTAGCAGCTCAAGGTTTTGGTCTGATCCTGAAGAGGAATTTGAAGTCACTCAGATAAGAGATGAACTTGAGATGGGTGTATTTAGAGAATTGAAGATGGCCGGTGGGTGGGGGGGTGGGGGCGGAAGCTTGTGGTCTCTTTGCTAGGATGATTTTTAAAAGCTGACTCTGCAGCTTGAAAAACATAAAAGTCAGCATATGCATATATTATTTCCCTTAATATTTTCAACAGCTCTTTAAGATATGTAATTCCATTTTTCAATTAAGAAAATATTTCCGTTTTTTTTTTTTTTTTTTTTTTATAGAGGCATGCTTTATTTATTTGTTTGCTGGTTTGTTTGTTTGTTTTGTTTGTACATGCACTGGGTACAGTCAGAAGCGCGGGAGGGTGAGAGAATTCACCAGAGCCAGAGCAGGGAGCAGAGCAGGCAGAAGGACCGAAGTACACTGCTGAGGGGAGCAGCGGGCGGCAGGAGAGGTCTGCACGCCATGTGGGACCCTCCCCCGGTGGCCGGGGAGCAGCCGGGGATCGAACCGGCGCCGCAGAGGCCGCGTGCAGCTTCGCAACCCAGCGCTCAACCGCTGCGCCACCGGGGAGGCCCTATTTCCGTTTTTTCTTTTTCAAATTTAGGCATGGAATTCTTAGTAATTTGCTAAAACTCATTGTTTTGATGGGTCACAGGGATTTAAATCAGTAGATTTGGAGTTACCTGAGAAAGGAATTCCAAAATTCAGGGGCTTAACCAGCATTTCTATATTTCCTTTAAGGAAAACAGTAAACGCATATTTTTATCTCCAGTGATATGCCCTTCTTCAAAAGAACGGGAAGGATAGTGATATTTTATTTGGTTGGTGTGATTAGGGGGTGTGTAATTCTCTATACTTTTTCTGTGAATTCCAATTTTCTATTTTGAACATATTTTAAAAATCAATTTAATTGAGGCATAATTTACGTAAGTACTGTACACGTCAGTGAGTTTTCGCAAGTGTGTATAACCATGTAGCCAATACCTTGACATAAAACATTCCATTACCCTAGGAGGAAGTTCTTTATTTTTCTTTGTCATCAGTCACCCCCATCTCTTGCCCCAGCAACTACTAACCTGATTTAAAAAAAAAGATTTATTTTATTTATTAATGCATGTGAGGGCTGGGGTGTAGGCCAGCGGTGCGGGGGCTGAGAGGATTCACCAGAGACAGAATGGAGAGCAGAAAAGGTAGACTGACTGAAATATACTGCTGGCAGGCGTGGGCAGTGGGTGAGGTCTGCTGCCCCATGTGGGTTAGCTCCCTGGCCCAGGATAGAACTTGTGCAGCAGTGGCTGCTGATAGCTTCACAGTACTGAGACCTAAACCCTTGTGCCACCAGGGAGGCCCACTGATTTTTTTTTTTTTTTTTTTTTTTTTTAATAGAGGCATGCTTTATTTATTTGTTTGCTGGTTTCTTTGTTTGTTTTGTTTATACATGCACTGGGTACAGTCAGAAGCGCGGGAGGGCGAGAGAATTCACCAGAGCCAGAGCGGGGAGCAGAGCAGGCAGAAGGACCGAAGTACACTGCTGAGGGGAGCAGCGGGCGGCAGGAGAGGTCTGCGCGCCATGTGGGACCCTCCTCCGGTGGCCGGGGAGCAGCCGGGGATCGAACCGGCGCCGCAGAGGCCGCGCGCAGCTTCGCAACCCAGCGCTCAACCGCTGCGCCACCGGGGAGGCCCTAGGCCCACTGATTTTTGACATGGATTAATTTTGTTCTAGAACTTCATATACATAGAATCATGTAGTACTTCTCCTGTGTCTGATTACTTTGTTCATCAGTGTCTTCTAGCATTTTGTTTTAAAGGTTTATTTTATTTATTTATGCATACAAGAACTAGGGTATAGGTCAGAGGTGTGGGGCAGAGGGTGAGAGGATTCACCAGAAACAGAGAGGGGAGCACAACAGGCGGATCTACTGAAATACACTGCTGAGGGGAGCAGTAGGCGAGACAAGAGAGGTCTGCTGTGCCATGTAGATCAGCTCCCTGGTGGGGGATCACACTCATGTTGCAGTGGCTGGTGATAGCTTGATAGCACGAGACTTTTTTTTTTTTAGTCTTGCAAAATTTTTTTTAATTTAAATTTTATTTTTATATTCCCCATACAATTACAACCCCCTTATTTTGACCCCAATCCCTCCTTTCCCCGCCCCCCACCCCCCATAGAGTGTCTCTGGTTCATAGTTGTTTGTTGATTTTGGTATTTTCTTACTTATAGTTATTCTTTTTCCTGGTCCCTTATTTAAGTTTTCTAGATTCCTGCTATGAGTGAGACCATCCGGTGTTTTTCTTTTTCTTTCTGGCTTATTTCGCTGAGCATGATCCCTTCCAGCGCCATCCATGTTGCTGCAAATTGCATGTGTTTATCTTCTTTGAATGCTGAGTAATATTCCACGGTGTATATGTACCACATCTTCTTGATCCAGTCATCCACTTTTGGGCATTTGGGTTGTTTCCAAAGCTTAGCTATTGTAAACAGTGCTGCTATAAACATAAGGGTGCAGGTGCTCTTTGGAATTGATGTTTCTGTGTCCTTTGGTAAATTACCTAGGAGTGGAATTGCTGAATCATATGGAAGCTCTATGTTTAGTAGGTCCAGAAATCTCCACACAGCTCTCCATAGTGGTTGGACCAGTTTGCACTCCCACCAGCAGTGCAGGAGAGTTCCTTTTTCTCCACAATTTCACCAACATTTGTTGTTGGATAGCGTGAGACTTTAACCCCTGAGCCACCAGGGGTTTTACATACATAAAAGTTGGAAAAAAAAATGTACAGTAAACACCCATCTCCCTATCACCTAGACTGTACAGTGAACAATTTGCTATTTTTACCATTTCACATGCTTATCCATTTGTTCATTTTCCTAACTATTCATGAAACTTAATTCATTTTAACGTAAGTTGCAGATATCAGTGCATTTTACCCCTAAACTGATTCAGCTTCCATATCATTAGCTGGAATTGAATACTTATTTGTAGTTGTCTTTTTTTTTTTTTTTTTTAAAGATTTATTTATACAAGAACTGGGGTATAGGCCAGAGGCACAGGAGGGTGAGAGAATTCACCAGAGACAGAGCAGGGAGCAGAATAGGCAGATGGACCAAAAACACTGTGGGGGAGGAGCAGCGGGGGAGACAGGAGAGGTCTACTGCACCATGTGGGAATCTCCCTGGCCGGCTGGGAATCGAACCCACGCTACAGAGGCAGAGGCAACTTCACACAGCTGCGCTTAACCCGCTGCGCCATCAGGGAGGCCCTGTAATTACTTGTTTTTAAAGTAAAATTTACATGTAGTGAAATGCACAAATCTTAAGTGTACCATTTGTTAAGTTTTGCCAAGTGTATACATTTGTATGACCCAAATCCTAAGGAAGAAATAGAACGTTATCGCCTCAGAAAATTCCTTCACACTTTTATCCAATCATCCTGTATACTTCGTAAACACAACCACTATCTTTGCATCTTTCCACCTTAGACTAGGTTTGCCTGCTCTAGAACATATAAATGGAATCATAAAATTACTTCATGTCTAATTTCTTTCTCTCAGCAGGGTGTTTTCTGTATTAATCCTTAATGTCACTTGTAGCACTATCTTTGTTGTTGTTATTACTGTTTGGTATCCCATTGTGCCTCTCATTTGTATATTCATTCACTTGTTGAAGATTTGTTTTTCCTAAAGTTTTGGTTATTATGAATAGAACTGTGGACATTTTTGTATACCTGTTTCTAAACTAAGGTATGGAATCACTGCAATCATAGATTAAATGTTTGTATAACTTTAAACTTTCAAAGATTGTCTGTGGAGTTCTAATTGTGCCGCATTCTCGTTAACAGTGGTTTTTTTTGTTTTTGTTTTTGTTTTTAAGAACTGGGGTACAGGCCAGATATGTGGGAGGTGAGAGGATTCACCAGAGACAGAGTGGGGGAACAGAACAAGCAGGCTGACTGAAATACACTGCTGAGGGAGGCAGTGGGTGAGTCAGGGGAGGTCTGCTGCGCCATGTGGGTTGCTCCCTGGCCAGGGATCGAACTGTTGCTGCATTGGCTGTGGATTGCTTCATAGTGCTGCATCTTAACCCCTTGTGCCACCAGGGAGGCCCCGTTAACAGTGGTTTTTAGTCTTCTTAGTCTTAGCCTTTTGTTATAAGTTTCTCATTAGTGCTTTGATTTGCATTTACCTGGTAAAGATATATCAATATATATTTATTGAGCATTTGTATGTGTTTAGAGAAATGTTAAAAACCTTTTTCCTGTTGTTTTGGAGAAGGGGCTGTCTTATTAAGATATAAGAGTTTTACAAATTAAGATATACAAATAGTCTGGATTCAAGTTACGTGTTTCTATATCTTTAACTTGCTAGCTTGTATTTTTGTTTTCTTAATGGTTTTCATTTTGATAAAGTCCAGTTTATCAATTAAAAAATAACTGCTTACTGATTTTTGTTTTCTACAAAATCTTTGCTCATGATCATGTAAATTTCCTCCTATGTTTCTTCTCGAAGTTTAATAGCTTTTGTTAAAGGATTTAAGGCTGTGGTCTATTTTGAGTTAATTTTTATGTCTGGTATGAGGTAGGGTTTAAGATTCCCCACCACTCCATGCTTACCATTTGTTGGATTTTTCCTTACCCATTCTTGGCACTCTTGTTGAGAGACATTTGATCATAATGTAGGAGTCTATTTCTGGACTCTTCAGTCCATCCTTATGCCAACAGTACCATTTGATATGGTTGAGTTTTGCTCTATTCTCTTGTTTTCTATTTGTCTTAATCTGTCCTATGTTCTTTTTATCCCCATTCTCCTTCCCCCTGTTGGCTTTTTTTCCCCCATTGTATTCTTTTTTTTTTTTTTTTTTTTTTTTTTTTGATAGAGGCATGCTTTATTTATTTGTTTGCTGGTTTGTTTGTTTGTTTTGTTTTATACATGCACTGGGTACAGTCAGAAGCGCGGGAGGGTGAGAGAATTCACCAGAGCCAGAGCGGGGAGCAGAGCAGACAGAAGGACTGAAGTACACTGCTGAGGGGAGCAGCGGGCGGCAGGAGAGGTCTGCGCGCCATGTGGGACCCTCCTCCAGTGGCCGGGGAGCAGCCGGGGATTGAACCGGCGCCGCAGAGGCCGCGGGCAGCTTCGCAACCCAGCGCTCAACCGCTGCGCCACCGGGGAGGCCCCCCCCATTGTATTCTTACTGCTGGTTTTTAAGCTACTTGTTTTAATTTTTACATTTTGTGGTTGCTCTAGTATTTATACTGTACATCTTTAACTTTACACTGTCTGCCTTCAAGGACTATTTCACCCATAATATGAGAAACTTAGAACAACCTATTTCCGTTTGCTCCCCTTTGTCTTTGGGTTCTTTTTGTAAATTTTGTATTTTATTAGTTTTATTTATTTATTTGTATGTTTTGTTTTTTGTTTATACATGCACTGGGTACAGTCAGAAGTGCGGGAGGGTGAGAGAATTCACCAGAGCCAGAGCAGGGAGCAGAGCAGGCAGAAGGACCGAAGTACACTGCTGAGGGGAGCAGCGGGCGGCAGGAGAGGTCTGCGCGCCATGTGGGACCCTCCTCCGGTGGCTGGGGAGCAGCCTGGGATCGAACCGGCGCCGCAGAGGCCGCGGGCAGCTTCGCAACCCAGCGCTCAACCGCTGCGCCACTGGGGAGGCCCCTGTATTTTATTAGTTTTCAGGGATTTCTAAAGAATAATTTTTATGAGGGTCAGTATCTTAGTGAAGGAAGATGCTTGTAGAATTTATTTCCATTCTCCTTTTACAAAAGTGACCAGATGGTGATGATCTATAAAAAAGTCTTTATAATTTGACAAATTGAGACTGGAAAATTTTGATATTTGAGTCTCAGAAAAGATTGTTATATCATATACTTTTTTTATAAACTATGTCAGAATAATCATGTGGAACATTTATAAGTCAATGTCTCAGAATATTTGCCGGTTATTGACTTTAGGCAAATCATTCTGTGAAAAACACTAAAATTAATTCCTCTTCTGTGTCTTTATATATACGGTGAATTTAGTTGGAGTACTTTATATTTATTAAAGTTTTATTTTTAAGTGATCTTGCTGATCATTATAAACTTTTCTTTTTTTGAAGATTTATTTATTTATGCATGCAAGAACTGGGGTGCAGGCCAGAGGTGTGTGTGTTGGGGGGGTGAGAGGATTCACCAGAGAGTGGGGAACAGAACATGTGGATTGACTGAAATACACTGCTGAGGGGAGCAACTGGTGAGACAGAAGAGATCTGCTGAGCATTGTGGGTTATCTCCCTGGCTGGGGATCAAACTAGTCCTGCAGTGACTGTGGATAGTTTCATGGTGCTGCTACTTAACTCCTTGCACCACTAGGGAGGCCTATAAACTTTTATTTTCATTCAATTTACATGTAATGCATTTTCAGCTTTGCATCGGTTGAGAATATTGCAAACATTCCACTTATGCCCTTGTGAATCATAGCTAAAAACAGATTTAGGTATGTATGTTTTAGGCTAATTTTTTTTTTTAAAGATTTATTTATTTATGCATACAAGAACTGCGGTACAGGCCAGAGGTGTGGGTGGTGAGAGGACCTATCAGAGACAGAGTGGGGAGCAGAACAGGCAAGCTGACTGAAACGCACTGTTGAGGGGAGCAGCGGGGGAGACAGGAGAGGTCTGCCATCCCATGTGGGTAGCTCCCTGGTCAGCAGGCTGCAGATAGCTTCACAGTGCTGTGCTATGCTTAACCCCTTGAGCTCCACCAGCTCTTTCCTTTTATTCTTCCTGGAAAACCTTGGTTGGACTCCAATTTGTTTCAGTGCTTACCTCTGTCATAAGACTTACTATATTTTAATTATCTGCTGCTATGTTTACTGACTATAAAAGACTATAACTTTTTTTTTAATTAATTTATTTATATAAGCACTGGGTACAGTCAGAAGTGCGGGAAGGTGAGAGAATTCACCAGAGCCAGAGTGGGGAACAGGACAGGCAGACTGACGAAATACACTGCTGAGGGGAGAAGCGGGTGCGGCAGGAGAGGTCTGTCGCACCAAGTGGGACCCTAGCCATGTGGGATCGAACCGGCACTGCAGAGGCTGCGGGCAGCTTCGCAGCCCAGTGCTCAACCGCTGCGCCACCAAGGGAGGCCCAAAAGACTATAACTTTTTAAGGACAAGGCTGTATCTTATTCATCTTTGTATTTAAAATACTTGGGGGCAGTCTAGCTCATTTTAGATACTCATGAAATACTTATTGCATTGTGTTAGTTTCTAGGATGCCAAAACAAAATACCATAGAGTGGATGACTTAAACACTAAAAATCTTTTTCTCACAATTCTAAGGACTAGAATTCAAGAACAAGGTGTGAGCTCGTTTGGTTCCTCCTAAAACCTCTCCCATGGTTTGCAATGGCTGCCTTCCTATTATATGCACAAATTTCTGTTCTCCATGTTTCTTTGTATCCAGATTCCCTCTTTTGAAGAACACTAGATTGGATCAGGGACCACCTATGTGACTTCATTTAATGTTAATTACCTCTTTAAAGGCCCTTTGAAGAGTCCAATTCTGAGACTCTTCAGAATTTTTTCCTTAACTGTTTAAAAAAACATACATACGCGTATACATTCTTGGGTACATGGATGCTTTTGTGTATATCGCATTATTGCTGAATATTTCAATCCAGAAATGAATGTTTATTTGTCAAATTCCTGTGGTTATTTAGAAAGGTTCAATAATTTTCCTATAGAAATTCAGTAACTTCCCCATAGAAATTCCTTCAGTATACTTAATTTTCCAGTGTCGAGTAATACATATGTATATTTATACTTTGGGGTAGAATCCAATACTATCTTATTTTCTTACTATAATTATTCTAGCTTTGGGGCCTCGCTGGTGGTGCAGCGGGTTGAGCGCGGTGCTGTGAAGCTGTCCACAACCTCCGCGGCACTGGTTCGATTCCCAGCTGGCCAGGGAGATTCCCACATGGCAGGGCAGACCTCTCCTGTCTCGCCCGCTGCTCCCCTCAGCAGTGTATTTCGGTCCTTCTGCCTGTTCTGCTCCCTGCTCTGTCTCTGGTGTATTTTCTCACCCTCCTGTGCCGCTGGCCTGTACCCCAGTGCTTGTATAAATAAATAAATCTTAAAAAAAAAATCATTCTAGCTTTGGCCATTGGTGCTCTTTTAGGTTGGTTCCAGTGTCTCTTTGACATGCTCTATCCTTTTGATTTTTGAGTGTTCTTTACTTTTTGGTACTACAAGATGCTCCAGATACATCTTGTATTTTCCTTGCAGCAGCACCTTTTCCTTCACTCTTCAGTTCCTATGAAAAATGCCTGGAAAGTCTGAACCTGGATATTTGGATGAATGGTGAGGGCTTTTAGCATATTTATATTTGTTAACCATAGTACTTTATGGTATCCATGTGTGTTGACTTTGTCTTTTGCTGTGGAATCATAAGAAACATCTTTTTAAAAGCAATGCTTCGTGCTTTTAAAAAGAAAAGGTGTTAGAAAACTTTAGAAGGCAAGCATGCGTGTTTTAGGGGTAGGCAAAGTCTTCAGATTCTTCTGCTTTATTCTGAACCTAAGAAAATAAGTGAACTCTCTTTGGATGCAGAGAGGAAGACTGTCATCAGGAAACCTGCCACATACAAAGAGGTGTCTCAGAGAACTTTACTAACAGGAATTGCAGACATCCTAGAATCTGTTCCTTTTCATCATCATCTTTATTATCATTATGATCACTGCTGTCACCATCAGTAATATTAGTATTATTTTGTCATAATTGCTGTTATTCCACTCTGCTGTTTCCCATAATGCTGGATTTTTTATCAGAACAATCACAAATTATTTGTAGATTATCATGGTAGGTAAAGGATTAGGGGGCTTGGAGCCTTCTTTCCATTCTCTTTGGCTGGAGTTTGATACCAAGTAATGAATATTGGGGCTTTTAAATATTTATCTGCCTCAAAACTTTATTAACCTTTTAGAAAACGAATGGACTTACATCTAGGAAAGAGTTTATTGCTGAATTCTCCTGCAAAACCTGATTTGAAATAGCAACTGCTGCTCTAAGAAAAGGTTTTAGTCCATCAAAATTTGTCCTTGTAACCAGTTGAAGGGCCAGTGATACTTACAAGGCTTTCTGACTTCCCAGTTTCTTATCTTTTAAAAAAATTCTGTAGTTCATTTTTGTCTTCCTACTTATATTTATTCTTAGAATTTAGGATTGGTACTTGTCAGGTACCAGAGTTTTTAAATAATGAATGTGATTTTTTTTCTTTTTTGGTTATTTTGCTTTATAAATTTCTCAAAATAAAAAGAAAATATATAATAAAACATCAGTAAGATTGAAGCCATCTATGTTATAGTGTGAAGAAACTTTGCATATTAGGAATATTGTCTGATATTTTGCAATTACTTAAAAATTTTATTCATTTACTGTTTAAATTTATATGCAGTTTTTTGCGTTGTTGAAAATTTTTTGTAAATTTTAACTAAAGACTGAGATAATATTAGATACAATGAGTGTGTTAACCATGTCATCTTAATAAGCAACTAAAAATTATTAACTGTAGTATTGTAAATATGCCTAAAACATGCTATCTGCATGTTTATTTTACTGAAGAGGCTGTTTTCTGGATGATTTAGAATTATGATTCTGAACATAAGCTTTTATTCTCTGTTGTATTATAGTGTTGCCCACTAAGTCTGTTCACATAAATAATGTTACTTTATTCAGACAAACTACTGACTAGTAATCAGGACAACTGCCTTAGTTCTGTCTGCACCATCTTTTCCAATACAGAGTGACATTTGATAAGAGGTAGGTATGGATGGAAATTGAAAAGCCTTTTTCAATTTTAAATTTTTTAGACAGGGTAAAGGGTCGATGTTGGAGGTTATTCTTGATAGCCTATATTTTCTCCAAAATCAGAGGCAGTGCTAGTCATTTGCCTAAAATGAAGAGCTGTAAATGGAGTAGAGGACTTGAGGAAATACGTAAATATTTAGGTCCTTCTCTATGAGGAATGTGCAAATAAGTATAAGAAACAATTGCCCAAATAGTTATCAGCCTAATTGAGATTAGAAAGAAATCTTTCAATTAAAAATATTTGGCACTGGTCAGAGTGATTTAAAAAACATAGAAGCACTTAAAAAGCAAAAATTAGTGGTTGATTGACAAAATTAATTATTGTTCAGAAGAGTATTTACCGAAGAAAGGGAGGAAGAATGCAGAGCAGAGCTTTCATACAGTGTACCATGATCGCGTTGCAGGTATGAAAAGATAATGGCTGTCTCAGCCTTGTAGGCATGAAAGGGGAAGGATCTTAGGGTGGCTGGAGCACTATAGCTGACATCTTGTAGAGAGCATCCTTATCTATGCCTAACATATACAATGTTCTATGTGTATGCATCATGATATAAAAAAATAGTTGGTAAGCGCTAATTCATAGAACTGTTAAGAATGGTACCGGTAAGAACAGTGTGATTGAGTACTTGATCCAGTATTTGATTTATATCTCTGCCTACTGATCTGGCGTCAAAGTAGTTATTTTGTAATTTCGTACTTGATGACTGAGTTCTTAGTCAAAATGAGAAGTCAGAAGGGGATTAATAAATTGGAAGAATGATTTCCAGAGTGATTTCCAGGGCTTGCCTTCTCAGATTTGTGCCTTTTTCAGATTGTTGTTACTATTTTCTTGTGTTTTGGTGCTTTATTTTCTTGTTGCCTTACTGGAAATATATTGTCTTATACTTTTAGCCATTTGTTCTTCATATTCAGAACTTCAGTTTTATGAAAATGGTTATTTACTCTAGTGATTTTTATTGTCCTTCAAGTAGATAATGCGCAAGTCTATATTTTCAGACCAATTTATTATAGGCATTCTTTCACCTAGTTATATTATTTCAAAATGAAAATATCAGAAACTGAATTATTGCATTCTTTTTCTGATTAACTTCATTTCCAGTGGTGATTTCTGTTTCTTCCAGATACCCAGACAAGAGGTCCCAGCATTATTATTGGCCTTTTCTTCAGTAAAGTTTCCATATTTTATTTCCTTGTCTTAAATAACTCTCCTATTTTCCTATGCTGCCTCATACTTCATGCCACCTTTTACCCTCTAAAACCATCCCTTGCCCCCATCACTGTGAAATTTTTTTCCTAGTCTTTCTTGACTTTCCTTTCAACTTACTTCTTTCTACAGCTCCTTAGCTAAATCTTTCTAAATAGTACAAGCAGAAATACTTAATTTCATTTTTGATGATTTACTTCAGCTTCTTTTCTTTTTAAAGATTTATTTATTTATGCATAAAAGAACTGAGGTGTAGGCCAGAGGTGTGGGGGGATGTGTGTGAGAGAATTCAACAGAGACAGAGTGGGAAACAGAATAGGCAGATTGACTGAAATACACTGCTAAGGGGAGCAGCAGGAGAGATAGGAGAGGTCTGCTGTGCCATGTGTGTTAGCTCCCTGGCCAGCAGCGAATAACTTCTTAGTACTGAGACTTAATCTCTTGCACCACCAGGGAGGCCCCACCTCAGCTTATTTTCTTTCTTTTTCTTTTTTTTTAAAGATTTATTTATTTATTTATACAAGCACTGGGTACAGTCAGAAGCGCAGGAGGGTGAGAGAATTCACCAGAGCCAGAGCGGGGAACAGAACAGGCAGACTGACGAAATACACTGCTGAGGGGAGCAGCGGGCGTGGCAGGAGATATCTGTCTCGCCATGTGGGACCCTCGCCAGCGGCCAGGGATCAAACCGACGCTGCACAGGCTGCAGGCAGCTTTGCACAGCTCTGCGCTCAACCGCTGTGCCACCAGGGGAGGCCCCCCCTCAGCTTATTTTCTCCCACTAGGGAAACAAAAACAAAAGAACCCATATCCCAAACTTTAGAGTGTTTAGATACTGCTATTTCTTGCCTTGTCTCGGTATTGTTTGAAACTAGGCTGACTACTATCACCTAGTGCATCTCTTTCATTGTTTGATTTAGGTGTCACCTCTGTGAAGTTTTTGCTTCCTCCTTTATGTTCCTATAGAAAATGCTTTTATTTATATCATTCTACATTTTGGCTATTCATATTCCTCTATCATGCTAGATAATGAACTTTCTTGAAGGACAGAACACTCTAACTTATATCCCTGCCTTCAGATTCTGCATCAGAGTAGTGATTTTGTAATTGCGTAACCAGGCATATAACATTTCAGAATTTTTCGTCTTTTTTAGACCACCATAAATTGGTTACTTCTACTTATTTCAAACAGTATTTTCTGATTCTCATAAGGATGTTCCCAGTGCTTCATTGAGGTGGTTCTCTTTCAGAGTCTTGTGTAAATCATATTTTTTATTTTTGTATTTTTGATTTTGCTTTTTCTTTCTCTAGGATCAGGCAGCATATGTGACTGCTTATTCCTAAGAAATAGACCAAGTCATTTAGAATTACTGGTATATATTAGTTCAAAATATTAAATGCAATCTTATAAAAATATAAGATCATATTTAGCAGTATGGTTTAACTCTATACTTAACTCTTAAAAGTTGGTAAAATTTGATAAGATATTAGACATATCTTTCCACATAAAAATACTAATATTAATCATCTTTAAGTTGACTTCTTTCATTTTAACAAAGACAGAACTCTAATTCATTGAGTTCCAATCTCCTAGGAAACCTAGAGCCCTCTCGAAGTTCAGTTTTGGAAACTGAAAGTTTATATAACAATAATCCCTAAGAGTAGTTTGGAAATTTGAAACTTTGAAAGTGGCAATTTATTGCTTGAAGAAATATCAAGAATGAAAGATTGTGCAGGTTTGTTTTTTTTGCACATTATACTTTGATTTCTTATTGATACTTTTCAGTTAGCTTAACAATAATAATTACCATACTTTTCATAATGGTAGATTTTGTGAAATTGATAAATTATTATTTTCAAAGCATTAACATTTCTTCATAAATATAAGTTCAGAAACAATGTGCCTCAAACCATAGACTAGAATTAAAAATTAAAAACATAAGCAGCTCTCAAATCTGACAACTCCATTCAAATTTGGCAACAGAAGCTGTCTGTCTATTTCTGCCCTGTTGTTAAGCTAACCAAGATTGGTGGTCATTTCTTGTCATTAGGGAGGAATTTTATGCTAATAAAGATTCCTGTAAAAATCATAACAGCATTTTTTAAATAGCAATCTGCTGTTAACAAAGTTGTATCATTACAGTGGAAACTTAAAATATGTTTTTTTCATTCCTTTAAATAAACCCTCATTTTAATTTCAAGAGTGGTAAATGAGTGTTTTATAAAAAATTAAAATTTGTAACACAAAAGGTGAAAGCTCTCAACTCAGTGCTTTATGTAAATTTCTACCCTACAATTTCAATCCCGGACTGTAAAGTGTATATATTTTTGTATTTTCCCATTCATGAATTAACATAAATGTAAAACATTTTGTTTTACAAAAATGTCTTATTATAACACTTATTTGTAACCCACCTTAAAAAGAAATTATTGATATTGCACAGATCCTCATTTTATTATTTTATTTTAATTTTTATTTTTTTAAAGATTTATTTATTTATTTATACAAGCACTGGGTACAGTCAGAAGCGTGGGAGGGTGAGAGAATTCACCAGAGTCAGAGCGGGGAACAGAGCAGGCAGACTGACGAAATACACTGCTGAGGGGAGCAGCGGGTGCGGCAGGAGAGGTCTGCACACCATGTGGGACCCTCCTCCTGTGGCCGGGGATTGAACCAGAGCTGTAGAGGCTGTGGGCAGCTTCGCAGCCCAGCGCTCAACCACTGTGCCACCAGGGGAGACCCAGATCCTCATTTTAAAAGGCTGCTTAGCAGCAATTTGTCTTGTGGATATGCCCTAATTTTGTATTAGTTTTAAAAATTAAAGCTTAATTTAAAAAAGGGGAAAAATTGAATTAAAATGTTTCCTTTTACTTCTAGTTTCCTCAGTTATATACATCTCTGTACAGCTATTACTTTTAATTAAATATTGATTATTTGAAAATCCCAGTGAATAACATGATGAGAATCTAAGTGCAAATAATCAAATTGAGTTAATCTTTAGTTTTAGGTATTCAGATTATTTGAAAAAAATTGTAATGGTTTATGGGTCTAGCTTTTCCAGGGTGATGATATTTATGTTTTATTATTTTTTAAATTATGATTTTCTTTGGAAAAGAAACTCTTTGGAATCTTTGCTTATCCAAGAAATGAGGTTGTTTTTGCACTTATGTGGATTGTCTTTTATATCCTGTTATACAGTTGTGTATTTTTTTGCATTTAGATTTTTTTGGTTGATTCTTTTAGATTTTCATGATAGAAATGTTTTATATAATATATAATTAGCAATGTCTTTCTCTCTCGTACTTCATATTCCATTATAAATTCCAGTGTCCAAACTGCTATATTGGAAATGTTAGACGATTGTATGGTATACTGTATGATTTATAGTGCTACCTTGCTAACCAAATGAAACTGACTCCCACCCAGATACTCTTCTGCTTGTCTGGATCCATATACCCTTCATTTGCTACTGGCCATGATAGCAACACAATCAAGGTTAGAGCAGCAGACTATAATATATTAAACTCCACCCAGTTTGTACTGATAGGAGGCCTAAATAGATGTGTTTTTCTTTGATGACTAATACTTAGAGATTCTAGAATACTTTAAACAAGACAAACAAGAAAATCATTAAGTTCATTGAGTAATAGAAACCTGTCATTTGAGATGTAATTATGTTTTTGCTAAAGTAGAATGTCTAGTAGAGTAGTCCTCTCTTATCTGTTGCAAGACCTCCATGGATACCTGAAAATCAAGATAGTATTGAACCCTATAAATACTATGTTTTTTCCTATACCTACCTACCTATGATAAAGTTTAATTTGTAAATTAGGCATAGTAAGATATAAGCAACAATTAGTAATAAAGCAGAATAGTTACATAACAATATAAGAAAAGTTATATGAATGTGGTCTGTTTCCCTGAAAATATCTCCTGGTACATATTTTTGGACCACAGTTGACCACAAGTGACTGACACTGTGGAAAACAAAATCTTGGATAATAGTTTCTATTATGTTAGAAATTAGAGAGTTGAAATATCCACCTTCCCAAAGTCTAATCCTCTGTAGAATAGGGGGGTCTGTAGAATTATTTCCTTTCTCAGCTTTTGTGCCAAAGAGATTTAATCCTTTTTTCTGTGCTTCTTTAGAAAGAGTTGATTTTATACCCTTCTTTGACTTTGAAGATTCTTTCTAAGCATAAAGGAAATCTTAAACATTATATGCCTGATGTATAAAGCTCTTGGCTCCTTACTGTTTTCTTTCATGATCAATTCCTCTATTTTAAAGACTTACTGGATCCCCAAAGGTAAGAAAAATGCCTTTTGTGGTTTCAGAGCACCTATAACTGAAAATTGGGTAATGACACATTTTTAAGAAGTTTTTTTTTTTTTTTAAGATTTATTTATTTATACAAGAACTGGGGTATAGGCCAGAGGCGTGGGAGGCTGAAAGGATTTACCAGAAACAGAGCAGGGAGCAGTACAGGCAGACAGACTGAAAGCACTGCTGAGGGGAGCAACGGGTGAGACAGGAGAGGTCTGCTGTGCCATGTGGGTATCTTTCTGGCCAACGGGGAATTGAACCCATGCTGCAGAGGCTGTGGACAGCTTCATAGCGCTGCGCTCAACCTGCTGCCCCACCGAGGAGACCCCACAAATGTTTAAGAAGTCTTAGACATTATTAGATAATTTTTATTATTACTATTCTCATTCTTTCTTTTCTTCTTCCCTGTCTTGGTGAGTGGCATTATATTCTTAGTTATACAAGTCAGAAATGCAACAGTTAATTTTTACTTTTATTCCTTCATTTTTTTTAAACCAATTAATACAATAAAAGTATTAATTGAATGCCTACTATGTGTCAATCAACTCTTGCTAGAGATCTGGCAGTGAAAAGCGAACACAAGGTTCCTGCTTTCTTGGCACTTGCATTTAACTAAGGGGATTTGTGCAATATACAGTAAGTAGGCCAAAAAGATACTTTCAATTACTGGCAAGTCAAATACTTGACAAAAAGCAGCGTGTAATATTGAGTGATGGAGAAAAAAATTGGTTCTTTATATGGAGTATCTGTGGTGGTCCAGGCCCTGTGAAAACCAGATGCCAAGATGGGATTAAATAGGCAAGAAAAGTTTTTTCAATGATAAAATATATCTAGCATAAATTTTTCTGGTTTTACCACTTTTATGTATATAGTTTGGCATTAAGTAAATTCATATTTTGTGCACATTCACGTTCAGAACTTTTCATTTGTCCCATCTGAAACTCTACCCACTGAACACTCCCATTCTCTCTTCGTACTAGCCCCTCACAGCCATGATTCTATGAATTTGACTACGTCATTTCAGGGCTTGTTAGTTCATTTCTTTTTATCACTGGGTAATATATTCCATTGTCTGGATATACTGTAATTTATTTTCCTCCTGAAAGATATCCTAGTTGCTTCCAGTGCCTGCCAATTATGAATAAAACTCTTGTAAGCATCTCTGTGAGTTTTTGTATAGATTCTTTCCTGTTTAAAGCTGAATCATACCTTATTGTATGTATATTGATTTTTTTTATCCTTTCACTCATTGGTCAGCATATGGATTGCTTCCATTTTTTGTGTAATGTTTTTGTGAACATGTATGTACAAATGCATATTAGAATCCCAGTTTTTTAAGATATGTAAGTAGAACTAGAAATGTTTGGTAATTGTGTGTTAATTTTTTTGAGGAATTATGTCTTTTTAACAGATGTGTACCCACCAGCAGTGGATTAGAGTTCTAATTTCTCTACATCCTCACCAATATTTGTTATTTTGGTTTTTTTTATTATACCCAGCCTAATGGATAAAGTGGTATAAAGTCTATCTCACTGTATTTTTGATGCACATTTCCCTAATGATTACTGAAGTCATTGGGCATCTTTTCCTATGCCTACTGGTTATTTGTATATTTAATTTGGAAAAGTGAATATTTACATCCTTCGCTCATTTTTAACAGGGTTGTTTTTTGATGCTGAGTTCTATGAGTTCCTTATACATCCCAGGTACCAGTCCTTTCTCAGATAAATTATTTGCAAATATTTTCTCTTATATGGCACATTGTCTTTCTGTTGGTAGTGCCCTTAGATGTACAGTGTGACGGATTTTATTAGGAGGCTGTACCTATGAGAGAAAATGAGGAAGGGAGCTAGAGATGACTGAGAGAGCCATCAGTTCTGACCTTGAGTGGAGAGAAGAGGAAGGAAAGGTAAGCTAGGGAATTTCAGCAGTGTCACCAGGGACTCCTGTACCAAAATCAGCCATTATAGGGGTCCTGGAACTCCAAACTTAGTATCCTTGTGTCACTTAGTCATTGGCCAAGAGCACCCTGTGGGAAGTGTGACTTCTGGGCATATGTAGTGATGAATTTTAGAGCACGGCTCCTAGGACTCTCAATCGGCTAAATTTTCTATAGTTTAAAGTCTGCAGGGCACATTCTCACGACTGCCACAAGCAGTCAGGAAAGACTTCTCCAAAGAGATGGCATTTAAACCAAGACCTGAATGGTGAGCAGAAACTGGTTTGCCTTTCAATCTTTGTGAAAAACACTGTAGGCGTGTAAAACACAAAATGCAAAGCCTCTGAGCCAGAGAAAGTTTACCATGTTCAAGGAACAGAAAGCATAAAGTTGGACTGCAATATAGTGAATAGAAATGAGGAAGTAGGAGATATAAATGCTCAAGAGATCATAAAAGGTCTTTAAACTGTGATAGAGTTTGAGTTTTGTTTTTTGAGACATTTGGAAGTTTTGAGCATGGGTATAATTATCTGATTTATATTCTTAGGGTATACCCAGATTATTCATGTATAGAAATGAATTGTTCGTAGAAATAAGAAAGTCAAGTAGAAGTCTGTTGTAATAGTACAGGTGAAAAGGTTATGATAATTTGGAATAGGATGTTATTTTCTGCCCAAAGATTAACAAAATCCTGGTAATTCTGTCTTATAATATCTCTGTATTTTGTGCTTTTCCTGTTATAACCACTAATCCCCTATTGTCTATCTTTGTATTTCCTCATCTTATATGAGAACAGCCTCCTAACATTTTTCTGTCTCAGTTCTGACCCCATTCAATTAATTTTTTCACACATTATTACCAGGGAATCCATTTTATGTGCAACTGCAATGATATAACTTTGTAGTTTATAAGATTATTCAAGGTGTGCTCATTTTGTTACATTTTAGAATGACCTGCCTCTTCTGCTTCATCTGTTCCCACCTGCAGTATTGTCTCCTTTTCTCATTTTTATCCTTTATGTTATGGATTCCTTCCCAAAACCTTCCCTAATCACCCATTTGAGTTAAGTATCCTTATAGTATCTTCCCTTTAGTGCCTTATAATCTGTATTTGTGTCTCTTTTCAATCTAGACATTTCTTGAGGGTTGGATTATGAGGCTTTTTGTGTTTTTGCTTTTAGAATGTTGCTTCGCTGATCACTGTCTCATGCCTTCCCTAGTACGTACCATCGTACCATCGTAGATCTGCTGTACTGTTGATTCAACTAATGCAGTTTTTTGTGTTCTGTGATTTTTATCCTGGAAGTCCCTAACACCATCCCATTTCCTTCTCTGCTTTGATAACATATATTTATACTTTCCCCTTTTAGAACTTTTAGTCAATTATCTGTAATTGTTCATTTCTTCTTGATTCCTTGGTCAATGGGATTCAAATCTTAAAATAGCTAAAAGTCTATCTTTTGAAAATTATTGTCTATTCTGGATTGGTGGTCTTGATTATTGGCCTCTTTTTCAAGCTTTTATTTTATATCTAGCCTTGCAAAAGAAGTTGTGTTTAGGTGTTTGCATCTTCACAACAGTTATCCTGAATGTAATTTCTTCCTTTCTTTCTACCCAGTGTCTGCCTGCAAGTTAATTACTATCTCTAATAAGTTTATCAAACTTCCCTTCCTCCTTTTCATAACTGAGTATAGTGTTCCATTGTGTGCTTCTATTACCTGCAAGAGCAGAAATCTCTCTTTAAGAAGTTTGTTTTATTTTGGGCACTTGGCTAATGTAGCTATGAGCCCAGAATGATGCCTATTTGGGGAAATATCTTGCTAATAAAACTTTGAATAATCAGAATAAGTAACAAAGCATGTTGTCTATACTATCAGATCATAAGTACTGGTAGTTATAAAGTATTTAGTAAGTAGGGGAGAATAATCTGCCAGACTCTTGGTTGAATATTCTTAAACTTGCACATAGTAAAATACATAGCAGTAAAAGAGAATTAAGAATTTATAATTAATCCTTAAGTAATACTCCTGTTGAACAAATATTGATTTCCTTCCCACTTATTTGAAAAATGTAAGCAGTGGACATATTTATAATTTATTTTTCTGTAATTTCTAAAACTCATGGAATGCAAAATCATTTTAGAGTTTTTTTTTTAAATTTTGTTCCTTTAGAGTTCTGTAAAATGAATCATCAAATTTTTTGTAAACTTAAGTGTACATATCATTGATGGTGAAGATTCATACCAATAGTAATAACTATTTCTAAACCGTATCATCATTTAGAAGTGGGGTTCCTCAAAGTTCTATTCCCTTATGCTCACACAAACTTAATTTATAATACAAATTGCTTAACTTCAACTTGCTAAATCTTAACTCTAATTTTCAATTTTGGAAGTTAACATTTTGAACTATTGTACTTTTTTTGGTGCAAGTTTAATTCTACTAATGGTGTGTCCTACATTAATATCAGGAGTAATTGGTATGCTGCCATCATGACACAACAATAAAATGATTGGAGCAAATCAGTACAAGGAGGAGGGATAAGTATGGTTTTAGTACTGAAACAATGTACAATAACAAACTAGTCATAATGTAGCCAAGGATTTGGATAAATCGAGTGCCCAGTTACTTCTTTGTGAAATAGGTCAGCCAATAATTTTTTACAGAAATGAAAGACTAAATTGTGATTTTATTAAATAGCAAATAGTTGAGAACATTCTTCATTGATCCTATATGTTTGCTGCTTTTTTAAGTTAAATGTAGTACTGGTATTTCTTTTAATTAACTTATTTTCTTTTTCTTGGTTCAAAGTAGAGCATAAATTTGTACTCCTTTTTGGGGACCATCTCAGTTAATCTCAGATATTAAGCTTGCATTTAATGACTATATAATTTAACTTAGAAAGCAGTTACTGGTATACAGATAGGCACACAACACACCACCTCTCTCCCTTCCTTCCTTCCTCCCTCCATTTTGAGCCGACAAAATTGACTAAGAACCAGAACATGGTTCACCAAAAAGAGTTTATTGTTTTGGCTTTGGGGCATAAGCTGATGGAAAAGAAATTGAGTTTAGTAAATTATGCTATGAATCACTTCTTTGTAAACTCACTTATGGATTCATGTTCTTAAAATTATCTGTCCTTTTGGCAAATTTTCATCGCCTCTCAGGATCTCCATTACTAAGACCCAGAGATTGACTTAGTTATTAAGGATGAGGAGTCTAAAACACATTTTTTCTTTAACAAAGACTATTTCCAATGCAATACAATTTTCAGGGGACATGGACTTCTGGAAGAATCCCAGATCATTCCAAATGACATTACTTTTTTGATGCTAATGGGATCCATAATTACTGATGCTGAAAAATCTTGACACTTTCTCTCTTGACTTTTTACAACAGCTTTATTGAGATAATTTATGACCATACAATTCTTCCTTTAAAAGTGTACAACTCAGTGGCTTTTTAAAACATTCACTCAGTTGAACAGCCTTCACTGCAATCAATGTTAGAACATTTTCAAATGGACAAAGAAAAACCCTGTATACCCTGTGGTCATCAGCCTGAATTCTGTTATCCTCAGCACTGGGCAATTGTTAGTCTATTTTTTATCTCTATAGAGTAGCCTGTTCAGGATATTTCTTATAAAAGGAATTTTATAATATGTGGTCTTTTGTTAACTGCTTTCTCTTAGCATAGTGTTTTTGAGGTTCACTCATGTATAGCGTGAATCTTGTACTTCGTTTCTCTTGATGACTGAGTGGTAATATATTGCATGGACTTATTTATTCATCAGCTAATCTACGTTTGTATTGTTTACAATTTTTGCCTATTATGTATGAGTGGTGCTGTAAATATTTGTGTATGTTTTTGTGTGAATGTATGTTTTCATTTTTCTTGGGTATATACACAGGAATGAAATTATGGCTTATATGGTAACACTGTTTAATCTTTTGAGGAACTGCCCAGCACTTTTCCAAAGTGGCTAATCATTTCACATTCCCATAAACAATGTGTGAGAGCCCCAGTTTCTTTCTTTTTTTATTTAAATTATATTTTTATATTCCCCATACAATTACAACCCCCTTATTTTTTTTTATACTTTTTTTTTTTTTTTTTTATAGAGGCATGTTTTATTTATTTATTTGTTTGTTTGTTTGTTTTGTTTATACATGCACTGGGTACAGTCAGAAGCGCAGGAGGGTGAGAGAATTCACCAGAGCCAGAGCAAGGAGCAGAGCAGGGGAGCAGAGCAGGCAGAAGGACCGAAGCACACTGCTGAGGGGAGCAGCGGGCGGCAGGAGAGGTCTGCGCGCCATGTGGGACCCTCCTCCGGTGGCTGGGGAGCAGCCAGGGATCGAACCGTCGCTGCAGAGGCTGCGGGCAGCTTCGCAACCCAGCGCTCAACCGCTGCGCCACCGGGGAGGCCCACAACCCCCTTATTTTTGACCCCAATCCCTCCTTTCCCCGCCCCCCACCCTCCATAGAGTGTCTCTGGTTCATAGTTGTTTGTTGCTTTTGATATTTTCTTTCTTATAATTATTCTTTGTCCTGGCCCCTTATTAAAATTTTCTAGATTCCTGCTATGAGTGAAACCATCCAGTATTTTTCTTTTTCTTTCTGGCTTACTTCGCTGAGCATGATCCCTTCCAGCTCCATCCATGTTGCTGCAAATTGCATGTATTTATCTTTTTTGAATGCTGAGTAATATTCCATGGTGTATATGTGCAACATCTCCCAATTTCTTTAAATCCTTCCCAACACTTGTTGTTATCTACTGAAAATTTTTTTAAAGATTTATTTATTTATATTTTATTTATACAAGCACTGGCCACAGTCAGAAGCGCGGGAGGGTGAGAGAATTCACCAGAGCCAGAGCAGGGAGCAGAGCAGGCAGAAGGACTGAAGTACACTGCTGAGGGGAGCAGCGGGTGGCAGGAGAGGTCTGCGCGCCATGTGGGACCCTCGCCTGGTGCCCGGGGAGCACCGGGGATCAAACCAGAGCCGCAGAGGCTGCGGTGCAGCCTCGCAACCCAGTGCTCAACCGCTGGGAGGCCCAGAATATTTTTTTTTATTATAGCCATCTTAGCATCC
This sequence comes from Talpa occidentalis, assembly GCF_014898055.3. Classification (NCBI taxonomy): domain Eukaryota; kingdom Metazoa; phylum Chordata; class Mammalia; order Eulipotyphla; family Talpidae; genus Talpa; species Talpa occidentalis. The sequence goes on from NW_023601104.1 coordinate 25,209,830, forward strand.
CCCCTACCTCCATTGTTTCTTAAATCACATGTTCCTGTGTCTTATAGTGACTTGTGTTTTCTTGCATTTAATTATGGTGATCCTTGCTGAATGGCTTGCCTTTTGTAATTTGTTTATTAGTGTACATATGTTTGCCCAAATTTGTGTTGCTCCTAATTTTCCACTGATCCTGCTAAACTCCAGATAGGACTTGGTGGCTTATCTTGGATACAATGCCAAAAATTACAAGCCTGTCCTTGTAAATAATAGGAGATAGTTGTGTTGCTTGCTTTGTGTAGAAATACTCTGTTTCATTTTTAAATTACTGTCATTTGTTCTGATAATAGATAATAGAATAAAGTGAGATATCCATGAGATTGTATTTTTCTCTATGGCTTTTGTGGGAAAAGGAAAAACACTTGCTACTAAATGTCTTCCCCCTTCCCCCCTTTTTTTCCGGAAGTGGTTTAAAAGTGCATATTAAGTACAAAATGAATGATGGTGTTAAAAGTTAGGGTAGTGATCATAACTCTTGGTAGAGTGGAGAGAAGTGGTTATCTATGTTTCTTCATCTGGGAGCTAGTTTCAAAATGTGTTACTTTGTGAGAATTCATCAGGTTATAAACTTAGAGTATGGGTATGTGTTATATGTCAATAAAAACTTAAGTTTAAAATGTTAGCATTATTTAATAACAGTTTGTACTAGTGATGCCTATTGTCACACTCATTACCTTTCTAACGACTATGTTCCATTTGAATCAGGACATTATCCATTTTTGTTGGTGCATTGAATTGATGTAGATGTGTGAATTTTCATTCCCCTTGATTATAGTTTCAAAGATTGACTGATTCAGGTACATTTACATTAGTTCTAGGAAGTTTGATTTTATGTTCTGCTTTGCTACCTTAACTGAATAATTTTAAGCAACTCACAGTCTTGTCTTCTTTCTTCCGGTATGTGTCTAAACCTGAAAGGTGGTAGTTCTGCCTATTGCCTATCAACTGATTCAGATTCTCATTAGAGAACAGAGTAACATGAAGGAGAGAATCATGGGAAAGAAAAGCTATCCTTACCCTAGTTTGTCATTGATAGTAATTCTTCTAATAGAGTAACTGTCTAGATATACAGAAAAGATTTAATGTAGTTACTTTAAATTTAATACCAGAAGAAAAACTTGCTGACTAACCAAACTCTTTTGAATTTTCATTTCTTTACTTATTTTTACTATAATGGGGTTTGAAGAAATTGTTTGATGTTGATCAAATGTGTTATGTTGCTGGCAGCAGATATACAATAAGATCAGTTTTTGGTTAATAGAAATTTCCAAGTAGGCTTATGTTCCATTACCTTTACTATATTTCTAGAAACTGGATATATGGTAGAGGTGTCAGAGAAGAATGTTTTATAAGAACATTACAATGACTCATTATAGTAATAGCCATATTACTATATGAGGAAAAAGCAATTCTATACTGTTACAAAGATGTTGTCAGTAGAATCTGAAGTCATCTACTAAATAGTATAATAAAACAAATTAACAATCTTTTAAATATCTAATTGTGTCTTCTAGGCCTTCGTTAAAGTTGCCCATGTCTCAATGGACTCCTGAATATAACAAGCTCTATAGCTTAAAAGTGGATATGAAGAGTGAGATTCCTTCTGATGCACCAAAGACACAGGAGAGTTTGAAAGGGATCCTCTTGCATCCAGGGCCCATTGGGGCAGCCAAAAGTTTTCCTGCAGGAGTTGAGATGATTAATAGTAAAGTGGGGAATGAATTCTCTCATTTGTGTGATGATTCTGAGAAACAAGAGAAGGACATGAATGGTAACCAACAAGAGCAAGAAAAAAGTGTTGTGAGGAAAAAACGCAAAAGCCAGCAGGCTGGCCCTTCATACATGCAAAATTGTGTTAAAGAGAACCAGGGAATATTAGGATTGAGGCAACACCTAGAAACACCAAGTGATGAAGATAATGATTCCTCCTTTAGTGATTGTCTTTCTTCTCCATCATCTAGTCTGCATTTTGGAGATTCTGATACTGTGACTTCAGATGAGGATAAAGAAGTCTCTGTAAGACATTCCCAGGCGATTTTGAGCGCTAAAAGTAGAACTAACAGTGCACGGTCCCAAAAGTGGCCTCGGACGGAGACAGAATCTGTTTCAGGACTGTTAATGAAAAGACCCTGTTTTCATAGCAGTTCATTAAGGAGACTTCCATGCAGAAAGAGATTTGTAAAAAATAACTCCTCACAGAGGACGCAGAAACAAAAAGAGAGGATATTAATGCAGAGGAAAAAACGAGAGGTGTTAGCCCGAAGAAAATATGCATTGCTACCCAGTTCTAGTAGTTCTAGTGAGAATGACCTCAGCAGTGAATCCTCTTCAAGCTCATCAACTGAAGGAGAAGAAGATTTGTTTGTTTCTACCAGTGAAAACCACCAAAATAATCCAGCTGTTCCCTCAGGTAAAAATGATTCTTAAGTTGAGTAAAACATGGAAGCTAATGCACTGTGCTTATTTTCTTCCATATTTTAGTGATTTCATTGTGTACAGAAGCTTTTAAGTCATATATTTACCAACTCTAGTATTAAATCATGACTCTCCAATTCTAAGATAAAAATTTAAGAATTTTTTAGTGGCAAAAAACCCTTTTTTGAGGAAAAATAATTTTTGCCATTTTATACACATTAGGTTATATTTTATGAGTTGTTGACTAATGGTAGTTTCTCTTCCTGTAGTGCTACATTAGCATGTTTAACTTTTAAGAATACCTTTTCAGGTAGCTTTATAATGGATTTTTTTCACATTCAACCATACTAAGAACAATTCTAGTCGTTAACAAAGACTATTTATTATTATTTTTCTTTTTTAAGATTTATTGATTTATACAAGAACTGTTTACTTAACTTTTTATTTGCTAAGTCTTGGACTGCTCAAATGTGGTTATAAGGACCTCTTTATTTATTAACTTTTTAGTTAGGTAGGTATTTATAAATTAAATTGCCTCTAGACTGAAAGGAAATGTAAATAGCATATATGCCCCCAAGATGAGAGCCTGAATATTCCATTCTCATTTTCTTACTGAGGAGATAGAAAAGTCACCTACTTTGAAATACACACGTTAGGGCTATAGTTGAAATAGTTAGATGTCTTATAACTAAATTTCTAACTTAAATGCACATAAAAAGTCTTGAATAATAATTTATAATAATTTATTAGTACCCGTAGTTCTTGCTTGTCATTCACACTTAGGTAATTTAGACATCAGAGACTTAGTAGCTAGAATCATTTTTTAAGTCATTAGACAGCTTCTACAAGCATATCATCCTCATCAACTTTGTATGAGATACAGTACTTGCTGATTTCATGAAGTTTTGATGCCACTGAAAATTTTATCCAAATTACTGATTCCATGTTACCTTGTCATAGGGCTGTGAAATAACTATTTCCCAGTTTTCTTTTTTTCCAACAGCTGTTTTCCAATAAATACATGTATTCCATGCTGTATTTATTGACTTTAGTATTTTAAAAGTTTGCTTAAGAAGATAACCCTTGAAACGGTAAAGTCCTGATACTAAGAATTAGATTTAAATCTCTGAATATTTCTTTTCTTTTTACAAAAATAACACTGATTAGGGCTTTTTTGTTATTTTTATATGGAAATTTTCATATATAAAAACAGAAGTGGGGCCTCCCTGGTGGTGCAGGTGGTTGAGCTCCGCACTGTAAAGCTGTCCACAGCCTTTGCATCATGGGTTTGATCCCGGCCGGCCGGCGAGGGTCCCACATGGCGAGCAGACCTCTCCTGTCTTGCCCACTGCTCCCCTGAGCAGTGTATTTCTTCAGTCTGCCTATTCTGTTCCCCGCTCTGTCTCCGGTGAATCCTCTCACCCTCCCGCGAATCTGGCCTGTACCCCGGTTCTTATATAAATAAATAAAAAAAAAAGAAAAGAATAATTTAAAAAAATAACAGAGGTGTACACCAAACTCCCACATATTCATACTCTTGCTTCAGTTTTTCACATTCTGCCATTCTTATTTCATCCATTTTTTTTTCCTGTAGAATTTCATTAACAATTTCTAGACATTGTTTTATATACTGCATATTTCCTATTAACTGGTAGTTGGCTCTAAAAGCTTGATTTGATTCAGATTCAGTTCAGCCACACTTCCCTTGGTGATGCTGTCTACTTTGTTGTATCACATATTAAAATTGATTAGAGGGATCAGATGGTATCAACCTGATCCTTTCATTATATAATTTGCCATTAACAACATATGTAATGTTTTTAGCAGCTTTTGATGATCTTACCTGGATTCATTTTATTATGGTTGCAAACTATTGACTTTCTAATTCTATCATTTTATTTACATTTATAACTTAAGTCCTGTAAGGAAAAAATTCTTTCTTCATCTGATTGGCTACTCTGAAATGTAGTGCCAGTGTAGTCCATACAGGAAATGCCAGATGAATGCTTCATTCTCCTTACCTTTTACTTCCATTTTTCAGAATGAATTGGTACTCTAGAAATATCCAAAGATGTTTTTCATTTTCAGGTATCTTGCATTCATGGGTTTTATCATAGTTGATGTGTTTCAATTTGTTGGAGTGATTTTATTCTTTTTGAGTCTCAAATACTTTCATCTTTGGTCAGGGGAAACAAACATCAAGTTGGGTCTATGTCCTTTTGATACTGGCCCCAATAGTCTTTGATAACTTTTTTACTATCTCATGTAACAGATGATTCTTTACACTTCCTGCCTCATACTTCAGAAATAATGATTTCCTTAAGTACTCCTGATTTTTTTTTTTATGTTGAGAAGTGATATTTAAGGTGCTCATTGTGCTCCGGGGTTATCCTTGCTTTTTGGCTTTTTTAATGGACAAAGTCAGAAATTATAGATTTTAGGAGAAGATAAATCATAAATTTCTAGGAATATTTTGAATTCTAGGATTAGGACTTTTATGTAAGCTTTTGTTTTATATTTATATCTCTATGCTTACATTAAAATTCTTGATTCTTCAGTATATTAATAGTATGACAGTTTTTTGCTTTATGGCATACTATAAATACTTATAAGTGAACTGCTTTCAAAATGAAAATGTAATTTTTACTGACAGTAATTCTAATGAATATGAGTATTTTTTTCGGTCATTTGTTTTTGCCCTTGGCCAGTTATCTGTGTTTTGCCATTAATAAAAGCATATTAAAAAAATTTAATTTTGCTTTTTAATTATATAAAGCATTACCTGTCTCCAAAGTCAAAACTTTCAAACAAGTTAGATTCACTGTGGTCTAGTTTTCTACCTCCCCGCTCCTCCCATCTCCCACATAGATAACCATTTCATTAGTTTTCTGTTTAGGTTTGTTATTCCAGTTTTTCTCTCTTCAAAAATATAAGCAAGTATGTATATGTAATCTCATCCTCCGTCCATTCTCTTACTCAAATGAGTCACTTTTTTCCCTTACTGTGCAATTATTAGGGTTAGAGAGATGTTAGAGGGAAATAAAAATACATGAGTTTCATTCTGTTCCTTTGATTTATCCATGCAATAGATGCAGACTTTTAGTTAGAGAATCTTCTTAAATTGTCCTGATTATTCTAAGTGAGTTTATAATCAATTTATTTATCTGAGAATGGGTGTGGTGGGAGACACATAATGATATTTTTATTAGAATTGTATTTGTAGGCTAAATTAGAGTGAACTGCCATCTTTAGGATTTGCGTTAGTCCCATTCCAGGTTTTGGCATGTTTTTTCATTTGTTGAAATCTATTTTTTGTATCATTCAAGGAATGTTATATAATTTTAAAAAATTGGTTTATTGAGGTATAGTATACCCACCATAAAATTCATTCAATTTAAATGTGCAATTCAATAAATTTTAGTGAATTTAGAGTTGTATAGCCATCACCACAATACATGTTTAGATCTCTGAAGATTGCTCCTGCTTTTTTGGTGTTGAAATATCTGTCCAACCTTCCTTCCCACCAAACTCTAATGTGTTATTTCCCCCATAGACTTATCTTTTTTAGACATGTCATATAAGTGAAATACAATATATGGACTTTTGTTCCTTGCATAATTTTTTTTTTTTACTTTTTATTTTATATATTTTTACATCATTTTCCATTTTTGCACAATGTATGCATTTTCATCTTGGTTATATTTCCCATACACTTCCCACCCCCCTCATTTTGACCCTAATCCCTCTCTCCCACTCCCCCATAGTGTGTCTCTCTGGTTTATAGTTGCTTGTTGATTTTGATTTTTACTTTATTATAATTAGTCTTTTTCCTGGTCCCTTTTTAGGTATTCTAAATTCCTGCTATGACCATCCAGTATTTTTCTTTTTCTTTCTGGCTTATTTTGCTGAGTATGATCCCTTCCAGCTCCATCCATGTTGCTGCAAATTGCATGAATTTATTTATTTTCTTACATCGTGGGTCATCTTGTAGTTATTGTTCCCCTTAGGTGTGGCATCCCACCAGTAATACACCTACGTACCACCACCCAGCTCCCGAGTCTCTTGATACCCTGCTCCTGTCACTCCCACTCCTCCTTTGCAAGACATAGATTGATGATCCACCCTGTGGGTCCTTTTCCTGGATGAGGACCTTGTCCTTATCCTGGATGAGGACCTGGGCTTCTGGACCTCAGCAGACCAGGAGCAGCTGTGAGGCAGGTAGCAAGGCAGAGTTTTTCAGAAACCTCTGGTAGGGCATACGTGTCACGTGGTTCTCCGGGTTCCTTGATTTTGGAGCTTCTTGCAGTATAGAAGACTGTCCCGTTTTGTCCAGGCTGATGCGGTCTCTGGGTTCCATGCCTCCTCATCCTATTTGTACCATCCATTCTGGTGACAGTCATGTGATGCTGCTTTTGAGTCTCATAATTCTGGCCTTGAGAGCCCTGCTTCTCACGAACGTCAGTGAAGTTCCCCGGTGGGGACAGACTGCAGGAGTTGGTTGCTGCAGGTCCTCTCGTCTCCATTCATGGTCTCCAGGCCTGCCTTGGGTCCCCAGTCACATCTCTGATGTTTTTCTCCCCCAGTTGGAAAAGGAGGAAGCCTGACTCTTGTTGCTCACATCTCTGGGCCAAGGGGTTAGTTCCTCAGGCCCCAGAGATAGTGTAGGTATTGCTCATGCACTAGGTCACCACACCAGCTCCTCTCATGGTCCTATCTCTTGTGAATCTGACCAAGCTCTGAGGTGTAGGCTAGAGGTTTAGGGGTGGGGTGGGTGAGAGGATTCACCAGAGACAGAGTGGAAGGTAGATTTACTGAAATACAGTGTTGAGGGGTGTTGAGGGAAGTAGTGGGCAACATAGGAGAGGTCTGTTGCACCATGTGGGTTACCTTCCTGGCCAGGGAGTAAACTCATGCCATAGTGGCTGGCGGTAGCTTGATAGTGCTGAGACTTAACATCTGTGCCACCAGGGAGGCCCCAGTTTCTGTATCTTGTATTATTTAGTTCTATTTTAGTGTTCCATTATGTGAATAATACCTCATTTTGTTTATCTACTTGTCAGTTGATGGATATTGAGTTGTTTTCAGTACTTGGCTGTTATGAATGATGCAGCTATGAATATTTGGTTACTAATCTGTGTCTGTATATATTCGTGTATGTGTGTGTGTGTGTGTGTGTGTGTGTGTGTGTGTTCATTTCTGTTAGATAGTCCAACAGGAGTCCAGAGAAGAGAGCTGCTATAATTTCAGTAACTTTGTGACCACAAAAGAGTGGAAGAGCCAAAAGCAACTGAGAGCAAAAAGATACTTTTGATAGTAACTAGCATCAACATGTTGAGTGTTTTTGTACTAATGCAGTTTATGTAATGAGTCTGAGCTTTGGAATTCGAATAAGGTTTGAATTCAAGAGTAGCAACTCTTTGGAATTACTGTATGCTTACAAGTGATAGAACTTCCTAAGTTTCAGTTTCTTGCTAGAGCTAGACATGTAGAATATTTACATGACACACAATATGTGCTTACAAATTGGAAGCGCTTCTTATGATTGGCATCATGCCAGACTTCAGGCACATCGGGACCAGGGTAATCAGTGATTACAGTGGCTGACAGTGCTTATAGCTGCTACCAAGAGAATCTAGGTTCCCATATCAGGGAATAGAAATGGACCTTGGGAAGTCATGAAGAACTCTGCCAGAGTTGTCACCATTGTTTCATTACCTACATTCTTTCCAGGCTCTTATTTGTTGTTTTTCTCATGATGTTTAAAAAGGTACAGACAGCATAGGTAATTTTTGAAAGAAAGTCATCTACAGTCCCTGCAGACTAATGTCTTAGCTGACTAAGCTTCTTATCCTTTAATATTTCTAAATGTAAAAAGACAACATAAAAAATAAAATTGGCCCAATAAAAAGTGACCTAGTCTCCTGAACCATAGAAAATTTTGTTATGGGTTAGCTTCTTAATTTTAGGACTATTTTCTTTAAATGTTTTAAGTAAGAGAATTTTAAAAAATTTCGTAGAGATAACATGAAATTGTGGATGTCAAAATCTTGCTTACTGTGACTATTATTTAGTTAATAATTCTGTTAAATTTGAGTTATGCCAGTAAAGGTGCTTTGGTAAGATATAGTGGTGATTAAAGAACTGAGTAAAAGTATTTAAGTGAGCTATTTATATTACTTTTACTTGCACAATCTGTATTTATAAAAAATTATACAAATAGAATTTTAATGCATTAGCAAAGCTATCTATGTATTATTTATCTTTGGAATTTTAAAATGTTACATTTATATTTGATTTTGCTTCACTATAAAAGGTGCTTAACTTTTTTATGGACTCTCAGAAATTGTATGGATACATTCATGGAGAGAAATCACAATAAAGTTCATATGTAGGAAATAACTTTTGTCCATGTGAATGGTAATGTCCACTTGGTGGTTTGAAATAAGGGAAATTTTAAAAACACATGGTGATTTTAATTTTAAAAATATATGATTTGGGGCCTCCCCGGTGGCCTCAGCGGCGCCGGTTCGATCCCCGGCTGCTCCCCGGCCACCGGAGGCGGGTCCCACATGGCGCGCAGACCTCTCCTGCCGCCCACTGCTCCCCTCAGCAGTGTACTTCGGTCCTTCTGCCTGCTCTGCTCCCCGCTCTGGCTCTGGTGAATCCTCTCACCCTCCCGCGCTTCTGACTGTACCCAGTGCTTGTATAAACAAAACAAACAAACAAACAAATAAATAAATAAAAACATGCCTCTATAAATAAAAATAAATAAATAAATAAATAAATAAATAAAATGGCTATCCTATCAAAAACAATAAAAAAAAAAATATGATTTGTACTCCTGCCTTAAGCTGCATCATATACACGATTCTGAGGCAAGAATTAGAAAAGCAATTTGGAAATTGAATATAGAATATTATTTTAAAAGTATGCAAGTGCTATTATTTCATATTCTCTATTTATAAGGTATATTTGTGCTGTTAAAAATCACTGTGTATAATCTTTAAGAATTAGATATTTCTTCAGAAATTTGCACATCCTATAACTTTTGTGTTCTGTTTTTCTATTTTCTAAAATTTCTAATGTTTTTCTATTTTCTATTTAATTTTTCTATCTAATTAATATAATAATTTGCAAATATTTCAAAATATAAACACAGTAGTGTGAAATATTAAAGCCAAAACTTATTTCTCAAAATCAGATCATCTTCCATTGCCTGTTATTTACCAGTGCCTGCTTTTTTCCTCTTGGAGTATTAGAGAGTATGTTATAGAGCTTTTTTTTTTTTTTAATATTTATGTATTTATTTATCTGCGTGTCATGTGGGACCCTCTCCGGTGGCCAGGGATTGAACCGACGCTAGAGACGCTGCAGGCAGCTTCGCAGCCCAGCGCTCAACCGCTGCGCCACCAGGGGAGGCCCTGTTATAGAGCTTTTTCATAGGGTTGTAATTCCTCCAGATACTGGCCAGCTTTTGACGTACTGCAGATGCTTGATGATAGAGAGATGTAGGAGAGATGAAATTCCAAGTTGCCAAGGGATGGCGCCTTGGGTGAGGGAATGTAGACTGCGTAAATTCCAGTGGCAAAGTTGAACCATTTGTTATGATAAGCAAGAGTTCAGTAAGAGTTGGATAAAAATGGACATACAATATCAATGGTATTTCCACATACTAGTAGAAATACGGTAAAAATACGGTGAAAAAGGAACTTATTTAAAGAATACAAATAATAAAGTGTTTAAAAGGGATCTTAATAGGAGTATATTTGGCCTCTATAAAGAAAATGATATAACCTTATAGAGTTTTATGTTTAACTCTACAGATTTTCTTGAAATGTAATAAAAATAACAAATTTATTCTTGTATGAAAAAAATGCATTTTGTAGAGATCCCAGGGCTTCATTAGGGTTGCTTAATGTAATGCTAGCCCAACTCTCAAAAATGATTTTAGAATCCTGAAAAATAATCAGAAGTATCTGAATCTACCACTAGGTATCAAAATTGACAACAAATAGTATCTGGTACAACTGTAGGTCCACATGCAAAAAAAGATGATTTAGGCCATTTGCCTCATATCAAACACAAATATTATCAAAATGAATCAGAGATTTAAATATAAGAGCTAAATTATAGAACTAGGAGAAACAGGGAAAAAAACCTCAGTGAATTTTGATTAGGCAGAGATTTCTTACATGTATCACCAAAAACAGGATCCATAAAAGAACTTGCTTAAATGGACTTCAAAACTACGGACTTTTAGATTTCAAGAGATACCATTAAGAAAATGGAAATAGATGCTACCTTCTGGGAGAAAATATTTAGAAATAATATGTCTGGGGCCTCCCTGGTGGCGCAGCGGTTGAGCGCTGGGTTGCGAAGCTGCCCGCGGCCTCTGTGGCGCCGGTTCGATCCCCGGCTGCTCCCCGGCCACCGGAGGAGGGTCCCACATGGCGAGCAGACCTCTCCTGCCGCCCGCTGCTCCCCTCAGCAGTGTACTTCGGTCCTTCTGCCTGCTCTGCTCCCCGCTCTGGCTCTGGTGAATTCTCTCACCCTCCTGCGCTTCTGACTGTACCCAGTGCTTGTATAAATAAATAAATAAATCTTTAAAAAAAAAAGAAATAATATGTCTGATAAATGACTTGTATTCTGAATATACAGTAGTCTACCCTTATCCACAGGGGATACTTCTTAAGACACCCCAGTGCCTTAAAAATGCCTGAAACCACAGGTAGCACCAAATACTATATATACAATGTTTTTTCCTATGCTTATATGCCTATGATAAAAGTTAGTATATAAATTAGGCACAGTAAAAGATGAACAACAGTAACTAACAATAAAGTAGAACAATTATAATAATATACTGAAATAAATGTATGTGAACGTGACCTGTCTTAAAATATCTTAGTGTACGTTTTATTGCTGGACTGCCATTGACTAAAACTGTGGGTGTCAGTAGGGGACTACTCTATAAAGAACTGTGACTCCACCTGGTAGTTGATTTACTCCTTCCAACTTATTTTGCTTATCATTATCCCTTCCAAATCCATCCATGTTGCTGTGAATGGCAACAGTGTATTTTTTATTTTTATTTTTTTTTAAGACTTATTTTTATTTATTCATTTATTCATTTATTTATTTATACAAGCAGTGGGTACAGTCAGAAGCGCAGGAGGGTGAGAGAATTCACCAGAGCCAGAGCGGGGAGTAGAGCAGGCAGAAGGACCGAAGTACACTGCTGAGGGGAGCAGCGGGCGGCAGGAGAGGTCTGCGCGCCATGTGGGACCCTCCTCCAGTGGCCGGGGAGCAGCTGGGGATCGAACCGGCGCTGCAGAGGCTGCGGGAAGCTTCGTAACCCAGCGCTCAACCCCTGCGCCCCCGGGGAGGCCCAACAGTGTATTTTTTAAAATTTATTTTTAATTGTAATATTTGGATACCCTCATCAGGTAATATTTGGATACCCTCATCAGGTATTACCACTGTAGTGCACCCACCACCAATTTATTCATCCCTAGTTCACTGTCCTAGTCCATTGTGCTTTCTTCCCTCTTTGTTCTTACCCCTCCCCGTACACCTTCCTCATTGATGTTTCAGTTCTATAATCAGCTGTCAAGGGTTAGTTTTTAAGCTAGTCTTTATTTTACTTTATATTCAGCGGGGAGAGGCAGAAGGAGAGGGACAAGAACAAAAAAGGGGGAGCACAAGACTGTATGATGGTATACTATGGGTTCTTTGGTGGCGGGTGCATGAGGCAATAATGCTTGAAGGGAGGGATCCTGCCCTTCTATAATGGAAACAATGATGTACACCAATATTAACTCAATAAATTTTTTTTTTTTTAAAGAGAAAAAAATCACTTGAAAAAAACAGTGAACTCTAATACTCAGCTATTATGCAAAGTCCAAGTTAAGCATGGACAAAAGATTTGAATAGAAATTTCATCCATGTAGCTAATAAGCACGTGAAGAAATGCTGAATGTGATTAGTTGTTACAGAAATGAAAATCAAAGCCGTTCAATAAAAGTTCTGATGATAGCAAGTCATTCATTGAGGAACAGGTATTTAGTCTATTTATAATGTTATCTAAAGCATAAAAAAGAATTAGTTCTAGGGCCTCCCCGGTGGCGCAGCGGTTGAGCGCTGGGTTGCGAAGCTGCCCGCGGCCTCTGCGGCGCCAGTTCGATCCCCGGCTGCTCCCCGGCCACCGGAGGAGGGTCCCACATGGCGCGCAGACCTCCCCTGCCGCCCGCTGCTCCCCTCAGCAGTGTACTTCGGTCCTTCTGCCTGCTCTGCTCCCCGCTCTGGCTCTGGTGAATTCTCTCACCCTCCCGTGCTTCTGACTGTACCCAGTGCATGTGTAAACAGAACAAACAAATAAATAAATAAATAAACATGCCTCTAATAAAAAAAAAAAAAAAAAAAAGAATTAGTTCTAGATGAAGTAAATAATTACAGAAACACCTTGAACCTAATATGTGTATCCATTGTTCAAATAAAGACACACTTTTCAAATTTAGAATGACATAGAAAAGAATATGAGCCCAAAAAAAATGAGTTTTTAGAGCAGAGAACTAAAAAGTTACTGTGTGTTTTCTCAAAAGAATACCTTATCATGCAAATAAAAACAACTTGGGGGAAAATGTACAGCAAATGTAATTTCTTTATTTTAGATTTTAAAAATTAATATTTTATGAAATATAAATATCTTTTTTTTTTAGTCTTTTTATTTATTTATTATTTATTATTTATTTATGCAAGCACTGGGTACAGTCAGAAGCGCGGGAGGGTGAGAGAATCCACCAGAGCCAGAGCGGGGAGCAGAGCAGGCAGAAGGACCGAAGTACACTGCTGAGGGGAGCAGCGGGCGGCAGGAGAGGTCTGCGCGCCATGTGGGACCCTCCTCCGGTGGCCGGGGAGCAGCTGGGGATCGAACCGGCGCTGCAGAGGCTGCGGGCAGCTTCGCAACCCAGCGCTCAACCGCTGCGCCACCGGGGAGGCCCTGAAATATAAATATCTTATATAAGATCTTAAATTAATACCTTTACATAGTACAGGTTAATATCTATATAATATCATGCAAATTCATATTCAAACTACTAAATGTTTGTAAGGAACAAACAAAAGAGGAAACATTCAACTGCAGATTAAGAGAGTAAGTACTGTTTTTACTGTGTTTATTCTGTTTTTAAATTTTGACAGATTTTAGCTTTGTAGTTAATTTCATAGTCTTCAAAGTCAAAATAAAAATTTTCTTCTTATCAACTAGTTGACAGGCAGATGCTCTTAAATTTTTTTTTTCTTTTTTGATTCTAGGAAGTATTGATGAAGATGTTGTGGTGATAGAAGCTTCTTCCACTCCACAGGTCACTGCCAATGAAGAAATTAATGTTACCTCAACTGACAGTGAAGTGGAGATTGTAACAGTTGGAGAAAGCTTTAGGTAAGATTTTAATTCCTATTTGTATATTTGAAGTTTTAAATACAAGTATTTTAATATATTTGCATGCTACAGATACTGTTTTTTTGCCTTTTTTTTTTTTCCGAGCCCTAGTTTGAGTATGCGTATAACAGATTGGTGGTTTTTCCCAAACCAGGCCATTTTAGTCTCACCTGGGAAGATTTAAATAAAGATGTGTTGTTGTCTGACATTATCCCAAACCAACTTGAACCAGAATCTTAGGGGTCAGTATTTTTTAAACACCTGGAATATATTGTGAGCGTTAAGAGTTAGATAAATAGTAATTTTACTTAATGTTTTACAAAATAGAGTTTATGATTCAGAGTTCATGAATGCCTTTGAAATTAAGATGTAATAGGGCCTCCCTGGTGGCTCAGGGGGGTAAAGTACTGCACTAAGAAGCAATCTGCAGCTGCTACAGCACTATCTCCGGCCTGCCAGAGAGAAACCCACACAGCGAGGCACACTTCTCCTGTTGCACCCGCTGCTCCCTTCAGCAGTATTTCGTCGGTCTGCCTGTTCTCTTCCTACTCTGTCTCTGGTGAATCCTCTCACCGCCCCTGCATCTCTGGCCTGCACCCCAGCTGTTGTATGCATAAATAAATAAATCTTTAAAAAAAAAAAGAAATTAAGATGTGAATAATACGTAAATATTGCGGATGGCGCTAACATTAGAAGTGGAAAAAGATATTAAAGAGTGTTAATTTTGAAATAGTTCTTTCTGTTACAATCTACTTGTTTGAAGATGTTATTGATACCAGCCAAGTTTGTGCTATTATGTTAGAGCAACTAGTATAAAATATACTTTGGAATTGTTTTTGTTGTTCACTCAGTGACTTCACCTAAGCCCTGTACTAATAAGTAAAATTTAAAAAATCCTCATTTGTTTTAATAAATAGCTGGAAATGACACACCCTCTTGAGAATCACTTTAACCAAAAAGAAAGAAAAAACCCTAATGCTGTATTTACCTTGTGCTTTAGATGAATACAAAATTGTAAGAGAAGCCGTAAAGTATTGCTGTTTATTTTGATACACCAAAATAATCTATAGGTGGATCTTAATTTATGTGTCAGAATGATGTTTGAAATGTGTTTTTTCTTACATTTAATTTACTTTGTTACTGTTAAAAAACAAAAGACACTTACTTTGGAAGCATGTTACTTGCTACTTTCTTAGTGGAATGCTAATTTTGATGGCATGGAAGAGAGCACACCATAAGATATGCGTGTTTATTTTCATTTTTAAGTGATTTTCATAGACTCTGAGGAGAACTGATCCTCTACCATATGTACCACAGTTATCCCGTGACTGCATAGTGTTTGGTACAGCGCTGACTCAGTTTTTTATGAACTGCAAAGTTGCTGAAATTAAAGGTCTTTTTTATGTGTGTGTGTGTGTGTGTGTGTGTGGGGAGAGAACTGAAGATATTTCTTGTCATAAACCTGCTCAGTGGTCAAGCAGATACATTATCATAGTAATAGACAGTGATATTGAGAAAGACATAGTGCTCATGACCCATGTTTATTTTCCTCATTGTTAGCTGGGATATTAGCTTTATCACCCCTTAGCTGACTCTTGGTCCTTCTTTTTTTTTTTTTTAGATTTATTTATTCATACAAGCACTGGGTACTTTTTTTTTTTTTTCTTTTTAGATTTATTTATTTATTCATACAAGCACTGGGTACAGTGAGAAGTGCGGGAGGGTGAGAGAATTGACCAGAACCAGAGTGGGGAACAGAACAGGCAGAGTGGCGAAATACACTGCTGAGGGGAGCAGCAGGCACGGCAGGAGAGGTCTGCGAGCCATGTAGGACCCATGCCAGTGGCTGGGGATCGAACCGGTGCTGCAGAGGCTGCGGGCAGCCTCGCAGCCAAGCGCTCAACTGCTGGGCCACCAGGGGAGGCCCTGTTGGTCCTTCTTATTTTAGAGAGAATGTATCTGTGTTTCTAATTATTTTGTGTTGGGGTTTGAAAGTTGCCACTAATCATAGAGTCTCTTATAGCCTCCATAAAACTGTTTTTCATACATCAAATTTTATGCTGATTCTCCATTCAGCACGATATTTGGAGTTAGGACATCCAATGAGGCTTTTAAAACAAAAATACTACAAAGTGGACTTGAAACTTTCTGCGGCATCCCAGAAAAAATGGACTACTCAGTCTCATCACAGATTCTTGGTTTCTCAAGAGGTTTTTTTTTTTTTTTTTTTTTAATTTTTTAAGATTGATTTATTTATTTATACAAGCACTGGGTACAGTCAGAAGCCCGGGAGGGTGAGAGAATTCACCAGAGCCAGATTGGGGAGCAGAACAGGCAGACCGACAAAACACACTGCTGAGGGGAGCAGCCGGCACAGCAGGAGAGGTCTGTGGGCCATGTGCGACCCTCGCCCGCTGGCCGGGGATAGAACTGACGCTGCAGAGGCTGTGGGCAGCTTCATAGCCGAGCGTTCAATCGCTGTGCTACCGGGGAGGCCCTTTATTTTATTTTTTTATTATTTTTTTTTTAATTTTTTACTGCTTTTTTTTTTTTTTTTTTAAGATTTATTTATTTATTTATACAAGCATTGGGTACAGTCAGAAGCGCGGGCGGGTGAGAGGATTCACCAGAGCCAGAGCGGGGAACAGAACAGGCAGACCGACGAAGTACACTGCTGAGGGGAGCAGCGGGCGAGGCAGGAGAGGTCTGCGCGCCATGTGGGACCCTCGCCAGTGGCCGGGGATTGAATCGGCGTTGCAGAGGCTGCAGGCAGCTTCGCAACCCAGTGCTCAACCGCTGCGCCACCAGGGAGGCCCTATTTTATTTTTTAAAGATTTATTATTTATGCATGCAAGAACTAGGGTACAGGCCAGAGGTGCAGACAGGTGAGAGGATTCACCAGAGACAGCAGGGAGCAGAACAGGCAGTTTTACCAAAATACACTGCTGAGGGGAAGCAGCGGGCGAGACAGGAGAGTTCTGCTGTGCCGTGTGGGCCAGCCTCCCTGACTGGGGACTGAACTCATGCTGCAGTGGCTGCCACAGCTTCATAGTGAGGCTTAACCCCTTGTGCCACCAGGGAGGCCCTCAAGAGTTTTAAATGGTGATCCATTTTTTCATCTAAAACCTTTTCATCATGAGACATTTGTTTACTGTTGTGTACCTTTACTATCATGCCTCAATCTATATAATTGTTGCTGTCCTTTTTTTCCTGTCTCAGGAATTATATTCCTTTTACTTAAGGATTTCATTTTTGAATTTGAACTTCTTTTTAAACTCAGACTCTATACTTGCTGAGGCCATTTTTAGCTCAGTTTGACCTTTGATGTCCTTTTCAGAGTAGTCAAGCTTACACCTCTGATGACTGCGTATTAATGGTTCTGGCTCACCCTCTCCATATATGGTGATTATAAGCTTAAAAGAAGTTTTGCATTAATTTTGGTCAGGAATAAAACATTGTAAAGATCTACCTTTCTACCTGGAGTTGTGGGACTACATATTCTGTATATTATTCCTCTGTACCTTCAGTCCAGATCATTACAGTGAAATTTTTTAAAAGACATAACCTGTAATTTAGAACAATACAAAGCCATACACATAAATTTAAAAGAAGATAAAAGTGTTAGGTGTTGAGGGTTTGTGGTTACATGCTTTAAAAGCATAATGCAGCTCAAATACTGATGTTTCTTTTTTTTAAGATTTATTTATTCATATAAGAGCTGGGGTACAGGCCAGAGGTGTGGGGGGTGAGAGGATTCACTAGAGACGGAGTGGGGAACAGAACAGGCAGATTGCTGCTGAGGGGGAGCTTTGGGTGAGACAGGAGAGATCTTCTGTGCCATGTGCGTTGCTCTCTGGCCAGCCGGCCAGGAATCAAACTCGTGCTGCAGAGGCTGCAGACAACTTCCTAGGTTGTGTCTTAACCCCTTGTACTACCATGGAGGCCACAAATATTGATGTTTCTTAAGACTTCAAAACTAGTAAACTAACTGCAACTATCCTTATCTCTCCTGATCCTGGGAAATCTATCTGGTATCTTGACCTCTTTTCAGTCAGTACCACGAACTTAGCTTATTTAGGATTGCCAAAGTATGTTTTGTAAATCCGTCTGGATTAACTACACAAGATGATGTGGACATGGTTTAGGATGCTGATATGTTTATTACTGTACATATGATGAATAATTTTAGTTATTAATTTTAGTTATTAGCAGAAAATGTACATAATTGAGTATATAACCCAAATAAATATCAAAACAACCATTGAAAATCAAGTAGTGGTCTTAAAACAGGAATTCTATATTTTATACCAATGAATTGTCTAACATAATTTCTCATATTCTTAGGTCATTTGATTGGTGAATATTTGCTAAGCATTTCATTCAGCATAAGTTTATTGAGTGCCAGATATTGACTAGCCATAATTTTAAGTTCAATTACCAATATTTTTTTGGAGAAGTCTTGAGAAGAACATCACAACTTATTTTATAAGAAAAGCTTATGATCTCTTGGGTAACTAAATATTTTGTTTGTTTTTTATATTTACTAGTTTAATATTGATGTCATTTAAGGTCTCGTTCAACCCTTGGACACTCCAGATCTCATTGGAGCCAAGGTTCAAGTTCTCATACTAGTAGGCCACAGGAGCCACGGAACCGCAGTAGGATTTCTACTGTCATACAGCCCTTAAGGCAGAATGCAGCAGAAGTTGTGGACCTTACTGTTGATGAAGATGGTAAGTTGGAGTAGTAGCAGTGTACAATATGAAGAGAATTTGATAAAATGTATTGTCTTAATATATGAGAAGCTTCTATTATTGGTTAATGATAATCTGTTATTAAATTGCAGGGAAGTTGTCATATTTCCTAATGTTATTTTTCAACTAATGTAACAACTTTGGTTTATAAATTGTGCTTAACATTTTAATCTTTTTCGTTGTTTCATTACTTGGTAATTATTTACTTAGGAAAAAATATTTTTATAAGTGGTAGCTTGATTTATCTTTCCTATTGCTTCAATATATATTATTGTCATACTTTAACCTTGCTTTATAGAAGCAGCACTTTTAAGTACAGACAATAAAAAAGCAATGTAACTGAATTTAAATGGTTAGTACTGGTTATAAGTTATGTTATCATTTAATATAATATTGCCGCTACCATCTGAGCTGCTAATAAGCATTACTATTTTGTTTTGACTTACAGTCGTGCCAGGGTAACGGAGAAAACAAAGCTAGAGTTGGGAAATAGAGGTTAGAGAAAGTGGTTAGTATGTGAAAAAAAGAGGTTAGAATGTAAAATACTTATTGGTATTTGCAAAGAAATAGAGGTTCCTCTCTCCCTTTTTTATATGTATGCAATTATGTTTTTTTAAGCATCAAAAGTCTTAAACAGACCAACAGGTACTATTTCTGTTTTAGGAATTTCAGGCCAGCACACTGCATTGTATAGAACAGTTTTCCTCTTGTTCCCTGTCACATTAAGATGGAATTGTTTCTGTTACGTTAAATGTAATTGTTTTCAGATGTAATTGTTTATTTGGGCAGGTTTATTTTCATTACTCTCATTTTTTCAACCATTTTATAGTCAGCTAATAATCATTTTAGAAGCAGAGTCTAAAATATTAATCATTTCATGCTTGAAATTTGTTACTTTCTACTACTATATTAAAAAGCATTGATGAATATTAATATTTGTAAAAATATGTGGTTTTGGGAAGCATACAAAAAGACATGAAAAATATTGTAAAACATATTTGAAATGTTTATTAAGTGAATGTCACAGGTAAAGCTTTCTATTTATGATCTCAGGTCATCCTATTTTAAATTCTATCACTTTCTCTAACCTCTGTATTCCAACTCTGGCTTTATTTTCTCAGTTACCCTTCATAACACTTAATTGAAGAAAGATTCTGTACTTTCTTACTTCTGCAGATGAGGAAAGTGGTTAAATAATCTATCCATGATCAGGTTATTAGTAAAATCATAATTGCTATCCACACAATCTGACTCTAGAATGTATACTGTACCAAAGAACAATTTGTAGTAATGTTCTGACATTGGCTATGTGTATGAATATAGCAGAGGGGCAAGGGACTTTTACTTTGTAATAGAAAACTTACGTAATTATGACCCCCAAAACTATATTAATCACCTGAATTATTGGGATATGCATATGCATGTGAATTTTTTAAAGTCATATTTTAGTAATTTGTCATTTTACTGTTGCAGTTTATCTTTGTGAAAAGTTTTTTTTTAACTGTGTTAGAGAAGCTACAGAGAGTTTTTAGTCTCTACTTATTACTTTATATTTTTAAAGTTTGCTTCAATAACTATAGTAAAAATGTTAGCTTTGATTAAAATATAACCTGTTACCTAATTTGTTTTGAAAAGCTAAATAAACATTTTGTATTTTGTAGAACCTACTGTAGTACCAACCACTTCTGCAAGAATGGAATCACAAACCACAAGCGCTTCCATTAACAATTCAAATCCATCTACCTCTGAGCAGGCCTCTGATACTGCTTCAACTGTCACTAGTAGCCAACCCTCCACAGTGTCAGAGACTTCAGCTACTCTTACAAGCAATAGTATGACTGGTACTTCTATAGGAGGTATGTTTTTTTTAAAAAAGGCAGGGGGAGGGACTCTTTGTCACTACCTTTGTTAGGAAAGGTATAGTTTTTATGATTTTAGCTGAAATAGTAAGGGTGTAGTCTTACAATAAAGATGATATGGGAGCAAAGAAGTCTCTAGTAGAATTAGTCTGTGATTTCGTGATGAGTTTGATTTCAGATGATTGAATTATGTTTCATGAGTTTGTATGTTACCAAAGTAGCATAACTCAGATGAGAGATTGGGAAAATTAAATCGCTGACACCAAAAATAGGAGCAACAACAACAAAAATAGGTATATTGGACTTCATCAAAATTTAAGACTTGTACACCCAAAAAATTACAAGAAAGTGAAAAAACCTACAGAATGTGAGAGAAATATTCAAATTCATGTTTGATAAGGATATAGTATCTTGAATATATAAAATGCTTTCACAACTTAAGAATAAAAAGAGAAACAACCCAATTTAAAAAGTGGGCAAAGTATTTGTAGAGCTACTTTTCTGAAGATGATATGCAAATGACCAAGTAGCACATGAAAACATCATTAGTTATAAAGGAAATACAAATTAAAACTACAGTGAAATGACCACTTTATACCCACCAGATGTCCATAATTAAAAAACAAAAATGAAAACCAGAAG
This sequence comes from Talpa occidentalis, assembly GCF_014898055.3. Classification (NCBI taxonomy): domain Eukaryota; kingdom Metazoa; phylum Chordata; class Mammalia; order Eulipotyphla; family Talpidae; genus Talpa; species Talpa occidentalis. Next base: position 25,230,976 of record NW_023601104.1, read on the forward strand.
ACCAAAGAATAGGAAAAAGAAAATAGCCAATGTTGACAGGGTGTTGAAAAATTGGAACCCTTATGAATTTGGGGGAATTCTGTAAAATGGTACAGCTGATGTGGAAAATACTAGCAGTTCCTTAAAAAGTTAAATACAACATCATTGTTCCTTAAAATGTTAAACACAGTTACCATATAAATCAGCAATTTCTCTCTAAGATATGTACCCAAAAGAATTGAAAACAGGAATGGGAATTGTAAAATGCTTGATGATACCCATTTTCTCAGTTTTGTTTTGTTGTTCTCTTGGTGTAGTAACTATGAAACCATTGCATAACCCAAGATCTTTTAAGCTTAATTCCTATGTTTTCCTTTAGGAATTTTATAGTTTTATGTCTCAGATTATTTCTTATGTTTTGGTGAGCAATAATACTTCAGCTTCTTTTTCCTGTCAACTATTCAACTGCATCAAACTAGCCATCTTTCTTTCCTGGAAATGGAACACAGATAGGAACTTGCTGTTTATTAACAGAGATATCATAGACCTGAAGCTTGTAGTTCAACTCTGTGACCATTATTAAGGAAACCACTTGAGAGTTCCTATCTTTTTTTTTTTTTTTTCGCTTTTAATAGTCTCTCATTTAACCCTTATAACTGGATCATATTATTATTATTAATATTGTTGTTGTTACTATAATTGGAAAACTGATTATTATTGGTTTAGGTCTCCCGTCCCTGGAAAATATAAGGCAGTATCCAAGGAAATTTTCCATTTTAAATGCTACATTCTTTGGAAAAAATGTAGGCAGAAATGAAATGATCTGATTTTTATTTAATTGAGCACATATTCCTTTGTCAATATATCATGTGTTTTATACTATATATATTATTTAATCCTTAAGAACTTTATTGATGTTGATATTACTCTTCCCCTTTCAGAAATGAAGAATTCTGGAACACTAATTACTTTCAAGATCAATAAGAATCTTTGAGGCAAAGATTTGAACTCTTATTCACTCCTCTCTCCTGCTAGCTTTATATATCCATATGCTTATCTATAGATTTTATACAGCACAGTTCCAACTTTATTTCAAGACACGCCAAAGCTTTTATTTATTTATTTAAGACCCTTGTTTACTCAGCGTTCAAATTTATTTTAGGTAGCAATTTCACCGATTGATTGGCCTTTTTATGATATGGTTCTATATTGATGACCACCTTTGGTATATACCTTGTGTTGCATTTCTTTAGAGTAGGAAAACCTTGATCCAGGCCAGATTGTTCCCTGAATAGACCTGATAGAAACATGTAGCAGATGAAATTTGGGACACTCACTTCTGGTGGCTTCATTTCCTTCCAAGACACTATAGAATATAATTCTCATTCTTTGTACCGTCTTGTACATTTCAACCCCTGAATCAGTCAGTTCCCTTTCCTTCCCCTCAGAGGCTACTCCAAAATTCTTTCATTCTCCTCAAGAATTTAATCTTTCTAGGGAAAAATAATTAAAAAATAAATAGGGGTTCTTAAGAATGAATTTCCTTTCTAAAAACCTTTGTGTGACTGTGCCTATCCTTCTAACTCCTGCTCTCTTAACTCCTTTCTATTCCTTCCTGTTCCCTATTAGCTATGCTCTGCATCCTATGTCTTCTAGTGTCCTTGACCTTATTTTAACAATTATATTTCCTATGTCTTTAGCATCTTCACTAGTCAATTCCTTTAGTTTATGCACACATACATTTGTGCTAAGTCTGTGTACACCCTAAACTTCCTGTAACTTTCTTCTGAGTCCTTTCAAAACACACAAATACGATGTTTAAAAATCTGGCAATTATCTCTTTCTCATCTTTTTTTCTCAGAGGACTCTAATCTCCATTTCTTTTTCCACTGGCCTATCTCTTAACTAAAAGAGTATTCATGTGACTTCCCATTTTGTTTCCCAAGCCCGCTCCTTGATTTCAATTTTCATATTGAAATGGACATCTCCTCTGGACCATTATGTAGTCATCTCAACTCAATATGCCCCAAACAGCCCATGATTTGTCTGAATTTTCATGTGTTCCTTGCTTTGTGCATACACAGTATCTTATATGTTCATTTATTCAACAAATATTGATTATACTATGTCTCAGGCACTGGGAATAAAAGGTAGATTTTCTGCCCTAACAGAACTTAAGTTCTAGTGGGTAATAATAGCTATTATTTAAGTTCATAATATTAATCAATAATTTATCTATATTGTCTGATTTTTACAATAATCTATGAGGCATACTTTCTATTGCTTTTCTCATTTTGCAGATGACGTAACTTGCCCAAGGTTATATGAAAATGAAGCAAGAATACAAACCTAGGAAGTCTGACTTGGAGCCCATACTCTTCCTTTTTGTCAGGATGTCCCAGCATTGACACTGTTGTTTTTGGGCTGGACAATTCTTTGTACTGGAGTTTGTCCTATGCATTGTAGGATATTTAGCAGCATTCTTGGCTTGTACCCCACCTCCTCTCTAATTGTGACAACCAAAACTGTCCCCATAGGGGTTGTCAGATACTCCTGGGAGTACAACATTGCTCTGTGTTATACTAGGATCCAGTGCTTCTCTTATACTATTGGTTGATTTATATCTTAAAGTATCTCCTCCCTTGAGGATCAAAGATCAAGTCTTTCTCTTCTTAGCACTTAGCTACATGTATGTATGCATTTATTCCTCTTTTCCTTAATAAAGTTAATATAAATTTAGCAAATGCTTACTGAGCCACCTATATTGTACAGGCATGCTGGAGATAAATAACAAAGGCAGACATCACTATAAATTATTTTAAAGATCAGAACTTTTATTTTCACTGTTGTATTTTTTAGTGCTTTTTGTAGATCCTTTACTGTGCCACTATTATGTATAAGACTTGCCAAGTGAATGAATATGCTTAAGTACAACTCAGTAATCCTCCTAGAATTACAATGAAAATACTTTCACCAACTTGATGTCACTGGGCCATGGAGTTAAATTTCTCTGGTGCAGATTTGTGATTGTCTATTTTTGGTGGACACTCTGTAGCTTGTTTTTAATAAAAGGAAGTATTATATTACTTTGTCAGCTATGTTTGTATTTCACCTCTAATTTCTTGCCATTTTTTTTGGTCAGTAACTGTTGAACAGGAGGCGATTCAGTTGTCTTTACTATGGGTTGCTAGCCTATTTGACCATTAAAGAGGTTCTGGACTGGAGGAGAACAGGCTGTTACTTTAATTGGAAATCAAAACAGTATCCTAAGAAGTAGAACTGTAAGGTCAATCTTGTTACTAGGTTACACTGTCAATGATTTTAAAATATGTCTTTAGTTTTAAATACATCTTCACCAACTCTGATTTTTGTATTTGAAATATTTGAAGACAAAGAGGGAGCTCTTTCTGAACAGAAAACAATCATGACCCTAGGAATTCGTAGATTTCTTGCTCTTATTGTAAATTCATTTCTTGAATCTTAGAATTACACATAATCCTCAAATAACTAGATTTGTAAAATTAAAATGACATTGTTGAGCATAATCATAAAGGTTATTTTTATCAACTGAATGAACTTAGTATCCCAGAGGTTTTTCATCCTTTTTTCTGATTAACACATGATAAGTGATGTTCACTTGTTTAGCATTTTGACAGGGAGACTGAGATAAAACCCTGACATGTTGCAGGAAATAAAGCTACTATAATAATGAGTTACAAATACAAATAATATAGAATACAGAAAATAGTTACTTAATGTTTGATTCAGCACAGATAAGCATAGCTAAGATAGGCTTGTTGATCATGGTCAGTTTCTATTAATGCTAGTTGTAACTCTGTCCAGGTTATTTATTTAACAAATTGGGAGTACCAAGGAATGAAAGTGACCTAATTATAGAGTGATTTTGAATATACTACAATTTATGTAAAAGCAAACAATTTGTTGACTTCCATTGTTTTTTGGTTGCAAATTACTGGTAATAATTAACCTCTCAACTGATACTGACAAGGTATACTACCAATTCCTGGAGACAATTAGAAGTTATTGAAAATACGTGGGTTTTTTCCATCTGCATTCAAAAACTCCTGTATCCTAGTCTTCAGTTTAAAAACCCTTACAAAATGATTCAGGAAATTAGTCAAATGGGCCAGTCTAGTAGCTTGGGAAAAAAAAACCCAACAATATACAGAAATTTAGAATAGAGATACTGCATACCAGGGTTTAGACCACAGACCTTGTCCAAAAGAGAATCAGCAGAGTCAGGATAGGCCGCATATGGGAGTGCGCGGGGTGAGGAGAACTACAAGGAGTTCCTATTAATCAGCGCTTGAAGCATCCCACCTAGATTTGCTTATGTGAACCTGTGAGTTCCCCTCTCGGTTTTAGTTGAATTTTTGTACTATTTGTAAACAACCAGAAGATTCCTAACTGGTGTATTGGCCCAGAAGAGATTAGCTAGGTGTTGTGAGTCAAATATAATAGGGGTGTCCTTGGTATTGACTCCTTTAGAAATAAGGCTAGAATAGTGGTGGTCCAGAATCCTAAAGATTCTGAGGCAATGCCTCAGGAATCATAGGATGTGGGGGAGTGGGAAGAGGGGAGTAACTAGGAGAGGGAAACTTAGACTCTGGGTTCCCCATTCATCCAGTTTTAAGTAAAGAAACTTATTTTCATTTTTTCTGTTTTACATAATTTCTAGATAATTAGTTTGAGGAAGAGTTCTGTTTTTTTTAGATGAGTTTTGAAATACTGGGATAGACCTTCTAGAGGCACTTTTGCAGTTCTGGCATGGGAAAACGTATCTTCAAAATAACTATGAGCATGTGGCAGAGAACATAATCAGGACTCAGATATTTCCTACCTACAAGATTACTAACATCAAGGCAAGGCAATTATTACTCCATATAATAGGTGAGAAAGGGGTTAAATAATTCTAAATTCACACTGCTCAGGATTAGACAACATTAGAACATGCTTTTCCCCCTAGATTATTATAAGGTAACTTTAATTTTCAAATATTAGAAACTTATCATTTCTTATATTCTTTTGGGTCTGAATTTAAAGGCTAGAGAAAAACAAACAACATTGGAGGTTAGCAAGACTTAATCAAGTAGGCGCTGAGTTGGGTGATTATGTCTTAAAGTAAGATTCCCTAAGTACATATTAGTCTGCTTTATGTAGTGATGACTTATGGTATAGGGATTCGTGGGTCTCAGGAAAAGAACCTTCATTTCGTTGCATATTGTATAAGGACTAACATATTTTAGAATTTTAAAAATTCTTTTTAAAACTAGTCATTTGTTATGATCCAGGAAAAGACTGATCTGTTGCCATATTTAAATAACATGATAAACAAGAGTCTCCTGAAGAATTTAGGTTTTCAGGAAAATCTCAGTAAAGACCACTGCCCAAAATGATATGTATATTAAGGAAGTCACACTATCACATTTTTATTTATAGAGAATTGAATTTCTTAATTCTTTATTATTTATACATAGTACCTTTTTGTTACACAGTGATATTTGATTGTTTTATGCATTTTTTGGTTTCAAGATGACTCAAGGAGAACTACATCTAGTGCTGTAACTGAAACTGGCCCTCCTGCAATGCCAAGGTTACCTTCCTGCTGTCCTCAGCACTCGCCATGTGGAGGGTCATCACAGAATCACCACGCATTAGGACATCCGCACACAAGTTGCTTTCAGCAGCATGGTCACCATTTTCAACATCACCACCACCACCATCATACACCCCATCCAGCTGTCCCAGTTTCTCCCTCCTTTAGTGATCCCACTTGTCCTGTGGAAAGACCACAAATACAAGCACCTTGTGGAGCAAATACTAGTTCTGGTACCAGCTATCATGACCAGGTATGTGGAATTTGATGATCTTTTTCTTAATTAAAATTCTAGTTCCTTCAGGAACTAAATAAGTCATTAGTATTATTTAGTTATCCTTATTTAGTTTATCCCTGCAATTGTGGCCAATTTAATAGTTCGTGTGTGTGTTTTTTTTTTAATTAAATCATTAGGATTTTCTGATGACCTTGTGTTATTATAACTAATTGAGGGGGCCAGAGATGTGGAAAACCAGAAGTGATACTTTATCTAAAAATCATAATTTTTTTATTCTGGAATTGTTTTTGATATTTTTAGTTAAAGACAGTTAAATCTAATCTTCGGGATTTTATTTCAAATACAGTGTCACAACTACAGTGTCAACCTAATTCATGAAATAATGGGAAGTTCTCCCAGTTTTTCCCTACTCCCTTCTACTCTGGAGCTGTAATCTCCACTCATCTGGAAATAAATAGCTTTCTCTGATGTAGGTAGACCTGTGACACTGTTTTGTAGGAGGAGATGAGATTTTTAGTTTATGAGGAATTGAAATCAGCAAAAATTATAATTAAGTAAATTGATATTAGTGAATGCTTGAAATGTAAAATAATAGTGTTCAGTAGTGGTGATTACATAGAATAAATTAAGTCAGGTTTTGTACACTATTTTAACTTTTATTGGGTCATCACTTTGTATAATCATGATACAAACCTGGGGGTGTTTCATATTTTAAAAACAAAACATATTTTTTAAGGTAAAACTAATTGACATAGATGCTAGAGAAAAAGTGCTAGAGCAAAGTCAAAAAGAAAATTCAAAACAAAATTAATAAAAAGTAAAAGTGGTATTCCCTTAAAAAATTAGCTATTATTATTTAGGAAATTTTTTTTAAATATTTATTTATGCATACAAGAACTGGGGTACAGGCCAGAGGTGTGGGAGGTGAGATGATTCACCAGAGATGAGTGGGGAGCAGAACAGGCAGAAAGATGGAAATGCACTCCTGAGGGGAGCAGCGGGCGAATCAGGAGAGATCAGCATGCTGTGCCATGTGGGTTGCTCCCTGGCCAGCGGATTGAACTCCTGCTGCAGAGGCTGCAGATTGCTTCATAGTGCAGTGCTTAACCCCTTGCACCGCCAGGGTGGCCCTCAAGAGGAGATTTGAAAGGGGAAATTTAAAAGGCTTTAGTAGACTATATGATTAAGGAGATTCAGATGTGTTTTGGTTCTGCTAATAGTGTGTTAACATCTATTACATTGCCTAAAGCTGTTCTATCTCTTGGGAATAAAAAAATGTTAAGAAAAACCTTTCAGTAGGTCAAATGAAAGAGCCCGCTTAAAATTTCCTTTCACTGGAAATATCTTTCATATTCTACCAGTTTCTCCCACATTCATTCCCAAAGTGTGGACCTTTTATTCATGGAATGTTGAACTGAAAAATACACTTGATTTACAAAATCTGTTGTGTCTGTAACAGGTTCTTTCAAGCTGAGTGAGTTAATTATAGGTAGTATCTCTACTACAGTTCTGTTCAGTGTGAAATAAGTGCAACCTGTTTACCTATCTCTAATTAGAGGTATTTAGACTGCACACAAAATTTGAGGAAAATCGGCAGGGTCAGGTATTATTAGTGGTGGTAATGGGTGTGAGAGAACAGAGTGAGGTTTTTTCAAACGTAAGAATAGTATGAGGGCCTCCCTTGGTGGAGCAGGCGGTTGAGCGCTGTGCTTTGAAGCTGTCTGCAGCCTCTGTAGAGTAGGTTCAATCCCGGCCGGCCTGCCGGTGAGTGTCCCACATGGTGCGGCGGACCCTCCTGTCTCGCCCGCTGCTCCCCTCAGCAGTGTGTTTCGTCAGTCTGCCTGTTCTGTTCCCCGCTCTGTCCCTGGTGAGTCCTCTCACCCTCCCGCACATCTGGCTTGTACCCCGGTTCTCGTATAAATAAATAAATTAAATTAATTAAATAAATAAATCTTAAAAAAAAAAGATTCTGAATAGGCAGAGGAAAATTGGGGAGGATTAGGCCTGTTGACAGAATGGTTTAATCAAATGACTGTAGCCGTTACTGCTCCTTTGGATGTACCTTTCCCATTTAGAAGGATAGTTTATTTAGTTTTATGTATTGCCTGTAATGTATGGAAAGTAATGTTATTCCATTTCTGTACCCATCTTGTTTACCTCGTCCTTCGAGAATAAAAGTTGAATGAACTTTTGGAATTCTGAGGAAGAGGGCTCTCTTCGTTGTTTTACCCCTTTTCACTTTGTTCTTCACTTTTAACTTTACCTTGGTTCCTTCCTTTCTTAACTCCCTCTTTGGGAATTTTCTTAATTTTCTTTTTTTTTCCTTAATTTTAATCAGTGACTGGTGAAGAAGAGTATCATAGGATGTTGACATGCCAGTATGTTTGCCAAACTTTAGCCAGAATCGGAAAATAGAGGATTTGAATCATAAATTCACAGTCTCACAGTGTTATTTTTAAACCTCATTTATCCAAGTTGAGGACATAATTGTATTTGCCAACTGCAAAGAAAGGCCTGACTTTACTTGATTGTAGACACATAAAATCGAAGAAAGGAACTCTCCTTTTTCACCTTCATACAGCTGTTCTTGTACCATTGATTCCCTGCCCTTTTAGCATCCAGAATTCCTTTTGCTTCTAATATCTTCTGAGCCTGAAGCCCATTAGATATATAAAGACTACTAATTTCCTCTGGCACTGCCGGGTGACTTCTGCTTTTAATAAATGTTTTATACCAGCTTTCTTTTATTTCTAACCTCTCAACTTCTCATATCAAACAATTCCTATATATAGTTTCATATATAACAGCAGCTATTTTCCTTAATCATGTTTAAAAAATGACAGCTATTCTGAACACTAAGCAAAGGCTGGTTTTTAAATTATGTAAGGGTACATAAAAGCAATTCTGTTTCTGTATCCTGCTGTACAGAAGTTAGTCTTTTAGTCAGGATTTTTCAAAAATGCTTTTGTGTTGAGAAGAGATGGAATCTAGACTTTTTCATTTATTTTCCAACTTAGTGATGGACCTTGCCTAAAATCATATTCCTAATAAGTGAAACCAGTGGCTTAATTATTTTTTCCTTTGCAAGTGAAAAAGGTTCAGAAATAACATATGGTTTTGCCTGACTAATCTTACAACCCTTTGTTGTTTTGGATAGTGTTTGAAGTATTAGAATTTCAATTGGATACTTGCTATAACAGCTTAGAAATTCGGGACAGATAAGTTTTTACCTAGAACCTTATTGTTTTCAGTGGTATAATGATGTTTTCCAAAGGAGTCCCAAATTACTAATGACTTTAGGGTAAAGGAGAATATGGAAGTGTGATTTCAAAGATACCTTCTCTCTGAGACTTAAATAATAGAAGAGAAACAGTCCTTTAAATAATGTTAATTAACTTTAGTTCACCTTGTACTATAAGCTTATAATTTTCAAAAATTCATTTTAGATTTTAAGTATATAATCACTATAATTTTCACAGTCCAAGCTAGACAATATTTTCTGGGTGTTCAATAGTTCTTGACACTAAAAATGTCATTTTCAAATTTTTTTAATCCAAAGAGTCTGTTTTTCTAGATTGTATTAGGTATACTTTTATAATATAACATGAAGCATTGTTTTGCCTAAACTTTATAAGAAAGTTAAAATATAGTTTCTCTCTTTATACAGCAGGCGTTGCCTGTAGACCTGAGCAACAGTGGGATCAGAAGTCATGGAAGTGGTGGTTTTCATGGAGCATCTGCATTTGACCCTTGCTGCCCTGTTTCTTCTTCCCGAGCTGCAATCTTTAGCCATCAGACTGCTGCTGCTGCCCCAAGTCAGCCATTATCGATAGATGGTTATGGAACAAGCATGGTTGCGCAGCCCCCACCCCAGCCCCCTCCACAAGCCTCACTTTCCTCATGTCGACATTATATGCCACCTCCTTGTAAGTATAAATTTACTTAGAGGTATATAAATGAAGCTCTGTATACTCCTCCATGAAATAATCCTCATTCATAAATTTTTAATATTTCCTTGGCTCTAGCATGGGGTGTATTTTTCCCATTTCATTCCCCCTTCAGTTCATATCGCCAAAACAGTTTTCTAAGGTAAAAAGGGTAGATTTTTTAATGGGTTAGGAAAATTAAAAAAAAACCATGTTTTGCCTATTTTACAAAATTGAAAACTTTGACACCCTAGATTCCTATAAAAGGAAGTTTTAAAGGAAATTAGATTTATCCTTTAAAGTAACAAGAATTCGAAAGTTGAGTAATTGTTAAATCGTAGGCTAATAAGCAAATGGAAAGCTACTTTGATTTAAAAAAAATTCATGCCAGGAGTAAACCAGGAAGTTAGATAGGAAATTTACTTTTGTTTTAATTACATGCAAGGGATAATTTCAATTGTGTATCTCCTTAGATTTCATCTTCCACTCTTATGTTTTTTTAAAGTCTGGGTTCCGCAAATACAGCTGGAGACAACTCAGAATTTGTACAGTGAAATCTCTGTACCCCTTACCTTGTTAGTCAATTTAAAATTCAAAATGTAAGTTTGAAAACAGATTTTTGCAAAGCACATTTTGTGTATGAACATATATAAAGGCTCTTTTCTAATAGCTATTGATAGTCATTTTTAATTGACCATCTTTTACTACAAGTTCATAATGTGTGGCTTTCTGCCCGTTTTTACATGAATTCATTCCTTTATTGAATTTTTAAAATAATAAAGAATAAATAGTAAAAAAATGTTTGAAACTTAAACTTGTTTGACTTTTATTATAAAAGTTACCTCTTAAGTTCAAACTGCAGAATGAACTAAAATGAGAATTTAAAACTCCTGTCTCCCCCATGTTGCTATTCTGAATACTTTAAGGTAGCAATTGCTTATAGTTTATTTTTTTATTTTAATTTTTTTAAAGATTTATTTTATTTATTTATGCATATGAGGACTTGGATTTAGGCCAAAGGTACGTGGTTGAGAGGATTCCCCAGAGACAAGAGTGGGGAGCAGAACAGGCTCTACTGAAATACACTGCTGAGGGGAGCAGTGGGCAAGATTAGAGAGGTCTGCTGCGCCATGTGGCTTAGCTCCCTAGATGGGGATGAACTCATGCTGCAGTGGTGAGACTGGTAGCTTGATAGCATTGAGACTTCAGCTCCTGTGCCACCAGGGAGGCCCTGCTTACAGTTTATTATAAAATCTTTCAGAAATTTTTTTTATACATCCAACAGAAGTACATATGCCTCTCCTTAAATAGACAGATGGGATCATAGCAAATATATTTGCTTCTTTTTGATTTTTCAACTTTTTTTTCTCCAAAATTTAAATTATACAATTTAGACCTTTTCCATATTAGCACATTAAGTCAGCCCTCTGTTGATGGTCGTTTATTTTATTTTTTTTTTAAGATTTATTTATGCATACATACAAGAACTGGGGTACAGGCTAGAGGTGCGGGGGTGAGTGGATTCACCAGAGACAGAGTGGGGAATAGAACAGGCAGATTGACTGAAATACACTGCTGAGGGGAGCAGCGGGCGAGTCAGGAGAGGTCTGCTGAGCCATGTGGGTAGCTCCCTGGCTGGGGATTGAACTCCTGCTGCAGTGGCTGTGGACAGCTTCATAGGCTGCATCTTAACCCCACCAGGGAGGCCTCTGTTGATGGTTGTTTAAATGATCATATTTGATTGAGTCTATTGGATAATGTCCTAGGAGTAAGTTTGTAGCATCAAGAGTAACATGATCTACTTTTAGGAAACAATATCAAGAACTTTATTTTTCACTGGCAAGAACATGTAAATTATAGAAGAGAGGGAAGTGATAAGTGGAATGTAGAATATACCCCTTTTCTACAGCGGTTAACAGTCTGTGTTGTTTTGACAAACAGTGAATTATAATGATAGCTGAAGTTCTCACCACACACATAAAAAAGGTAACTGTGTGAGGTGATGGATGTTAGTTAACCTGATTGTAGTTGTCATTTCACAAAATATACTTATATCATATTACCACAATGTACATTTTAAGTATATAGAATTTTTTGTAAAATAAACCTAAATCAAACTGAAAAAAATTAGAGTGAAGTTAAACTTAAGTGAATGTAACTTAAGTGATTATAAACTTAAATGTAAACTTAAGTGATGTAAAATTAAATTTTTTAAATATTTGTTAATTCTTGCATAGTAATTATAGAAATAGAAAACTGTGAAGTAAAACTGGAAAAATTGCTTTAAATTTGAGAAAGGATAGTGAACAATGATAAAACAGTGATTGCTTATTTTTTTTTAAAGATTTATTTATGTATACAAGAGCTTTACTAAAGCTTTACAAGAGCATACATACAGCTTTAATTCATTTACAGCTTCAGCATTGTACTACAGCAATGTATCAAATTTTTAAAGAAAACATCATTGATAAAACCTGGAAGCAACCCAAATGTTACAATAAACACCTGTGTACAGGCCAGAGATGCAGGGGGGTGAGAGGATTCACCAGAGACAGAGTAGGGAGCAGAACAGGCAGGCTGACTGAAATACACTGCTGAGGGGAGCAGTGGTTGAGACTGGAGAGGTCTGCTTTGCCATGTGGATTGCTCCCTTGCCGGCTGGGGATAGAACTCGTGCTGCAGAGGCTGTGGATTGCTTCATAGTGCAGTGCTTAACCCCTTGCGCCACCAGGGAGGCCCATAGTGACTGCTTATGACCAAGAAGTACTAAGCTTTGTGACTTCGTAGAATAAATTATTGATCTGAAAATACAACTTTTAATAAATTGGATTAAAAAATCATGGGCCTCCCTTGTGGCGCAAGGGGTTAAGACTCAGCACTACGAAGCTATCAGCAGCCACTGCAACTGAGAAAAAAGTGAACAATGTTAAGAATAGGAATAGGGATGAAAAAGTGGCCAATAAATACAAGCTTTTTCTCTGATTAGCATTTAAAATAATTAGTAATAGTGTGGGGGTATTCAGGCACTCTTATGTACTTTTTTTTTTTTTAAGAATGGATGATTGAACTTTATTTTTTTTTAATTTAAATTTTATTTTTATATTCCCCATACAATTACAACCCCCTTATTTTTACCCCAAGCCCTCCTTTCCCTACCCCCACCCCCCAACCACTATAGAGTGTCTCTTATTCATAGTTATTTGTTGATTTTGATATTTTCTTTCTTATAGTTATTCTTTTTCCTGGTCCCTTATTTAAGTTTTCTAGATTCCTGCTATGAGTGAGACCATCCAGTATTTTTCTTTTTCTTTCTGGCTTATTTCGCTGAGCATGATCCCTTCCAGCGCCATCCATGTTGCTGCAAATTGCATGTGTTTATCTTTTTTGAATGCTGAGTAATATTCCATGGTGTATATGTACCACATCTTCTTGATCCAGTCATCTATTTTTGGGCATTTGGGTTGTTTCCAAAGCTTAGCTATTGTAAACAGTGCTGCTATAAACATAGGGGTGCAGGTGTTCTTTGGAATTGATGTTTCTATGTCCTTTGGGTAAATACCTAGGAGTGGAATTGCTGGATCATGTGGAAGCTCTATGTTTAGTAGGTCCAGAAATCTCCACACAGCTCTCCATAGTGGTTGGACCAGTTTGCACTCCCACCAACAGTGCAGGAGAGTTCCTTTTTCTCCACACCCTCGCCAACATTTGTTGTTGCTAGTTTTTTTTAATATGTGCCATTCTCACTGGTGTAAGATGGTATCTCATTGTAGTTTTGATTTGCATTTCCCTGATTACAAGTGATGTTGAACATTTTTTCATATGTCTGTTGGCCATTTGCATTTCCTCTTCAGAGAAATTTCTTTTTAGCTCTTCTGCCCATTTTTTGACTGGATTATTTTCTTTGTTTTTGTTGAGTCTCATCAGCTCTTTGTAGATTTTTGTGATTAGTCCTTTATCATTAGTGTTGTGTGCAAAAATGTTCTCCCAGTCAGTGGGGTTTCTCTTTGTTTTTGTTATTGTCTCTTATGTACTTTTTGATAGACATGAGTTACAACTTTTTGATGGGTATTTTTTCAAATGGTATCTGAATTTAAATTCTCTCAATCTTCAAACTACGTATAGAAATTTTCTTACAAAAACTGTCTCAGTAATGTGTGTGTGTGTGTGTGTGTAAACATGCACACATGTGTACACACATGTACTTTCACATATGAAGGAGTTAGCACAAGAGGGAGCCTATATACAGGTGTTTATTGTAACATTTGGGTTGCTTCCAGTTTTTATCAACGATGTTTTCTTTAAAAATGTGATACATTGCTGTAGTACAGTGCTGAAGCTGTAAATGAATTAAAGCTACATATATTGACATGAGAAGACATCTAAGACTTCAAAGAAGGAAGCAGGTTTTAAAGCAGAATTGAGGAGCCTTAAGCACTGATAAATATTTATAAAAATTCAGTATATGCTAATTTATATTTGTAAAATATTTGTTTTGTGAAATACAAAAGGCATGTTTAATAGCAACTTCATGAGACCTATGTTTTTCTTACAGATGCTTCTTTGACACGACCACTTCATCATCAAGCCTCTGCCTGCCCACATTCTCATGGAAACCCTCCTCCTCAGACTCAACCTCCACCTCAAGTGGATTATGTTATTCCTCATCCTGTACATGCTTTCCATTCTCAAATATCTTCTCATGCAACATCTCACCCTGTGGCACCCCCACCTCCAACTCATTTAGCCAGTACAGCTGCACCAATCCCTCAGCATCTTCCTCCTACACACCAGCCAATTTCACACCATATTCCAGCCACAGCACCTCCAGCACAGAGATTGCATCCTCATGAAGTGATGCAGAGGATGGAAGTTCAAAGGAGGAGGATGATGCAGCATCCAACGTATGTTTCATGTTTTTAAAAAGATAAACATTCCTTTTCATTCTGTTTCCGCTGCTCTTTACAACTATAAAATCTTTTGATGCAATGAATTATACTAGAACTACAGTTCAGTAGGAAATTGATTTTTTTCTTTACCTCCAGAATCTTCCTGTCTTATCCTGAGTTGTAGGTGCTGACAAGACAAGTTTGGATCAATTTAATGAAATCAAACCTCTTTTAGGATGACCCAGAGATATTTGTTTTTGCATACCAATCGCATTTGTTTATTTCTGCAGTATTCCTTAGTAAAGATTAATGTTAAAATTAATGATACTGAGGAACAAAAGATAGTTATAGAAGATTTTTTTTTAAAGATTTATTTATTTATGCATACAAGAACTGGCATACAGGTCAGAGGTGTGGGGGTTGAGAGGATTTACCAGAGACAGAGTAGGGAACAGAACAGGCAGATCAACTGAAGTACACTATTGAGGGGAGCAGTAGGCGAGTCATGAGAGGTCTGTTGCACCATGTGGGTTGCTCCCTGACCGGCCGGAGGTCGAACTCGTGCTTCAGACACTGTGGACAGCTTCATAGGTTGCATCTTAACCCCCTGCGCCACCAGGGAGGCCCCTAGTTACTAAGGGACCTAAGATTTAATTTGATGCATGTTACTAACCAGAGGGAAGAAGAATATTAATAGAATTTTCTTTTTTTATTGTATTTATTGAGGTCGTGATTTATAACACTGTCTATATTTAAGAGGTATAGGTTCATACCTCTACAAATATATATTCTCACATACCACCGTAGCACCAGTAATCTTCCACCATAGTTCATTGAGCCCCTTCCCCCATTAGCAGAATTTTCAACAACTAGAATTGAAACAAAAGAGTCCATAGCTTAGTTTAGTAATAAATTTAAATATTAAAATATTGTACTTGCTAAACATATGGAAAGACTGTAATTGAACTTATTGTTTTCTTTTGAAAATTAAGGCTCTGATTGGCAGCAAGTTGTTGGACAATTACTGCTTATTGTTGTAATGTTTTATAGGAAAACAGCTACATTTGTTCATTCATGTATGAATTCTTTCACACTACAAAGCTTGTTATATAGTTGCAACAGAGACCATATGACCTATAGAGCGAAAAAATATTTACTATTTGGCCCTTTATGATTATGTTTGCAAAATTCTTGATCTGATTAATGATTTAGAGCTGTGTAATTTCTTCCTTTACTTATATAAAGTTATGTCCATAATTTCTATTGTCATTCTAATGTAGTAACTCTTTGTATATACAGACAGTTTCCAATTTAACATTCAGATCTTCTAGTATTTAGAAAATTACTGGTTCTAAATCATTAAGGTTTAATATGGAATATCTGCAAATGTGTTAGAAGCTAATAGAAAATATGAATTAAACTATAAAAATGAATCCTTGGAATTTTTTTTTCTAGTGCTAGTTGTTTAGAACTTTATGACTATTTGCTTTTGTAAATTTGATTCACTTTAGGAATAAAAAATATAAACTGGATGCAGAATAATGTGAATGGAGCTAATACCAGTTTCCCATATGTATTTATGAGTACTGTATGAATTGCATGTATTGAAAACAAACACAAAGTTAAAAATTTTTTCTCTTAAAAATTTTATCCATTAAAATGGATATGTAACAATATAAAAGTGAAGCAAAAAAATAGGTTACATTTTTCTGTCTTACATGTTTATAAAAAATAATGTAGGTGTACCTGTAGCATTTTTCTGAGATATTTCATTAAAACTATTATTTCCATTCAGTTCCTGTTATTCTACTTAAAATATCTGATGTAAAGAAGGCATACAAGATAATGTTAAAACTAACTTTTTTCTTTTAGTGACATATGAATTAGAGGCATTATATTTAATGACCAGTGAGAATTTGCAGGGTTATTATTTCTTGATTTATTATTATTAAATAATTGTACATAACATTTTTAAAATTTATTGTTGCAGAATATTTTTCATGACTAATCTGTAGATGTTTATAATAGTAATACTAGGCTGTTCTTTCTACATTAAGAAATAACCAATTATTCAATTATTTCCAGTGGTCTTTTTGTGTTCTGTGTTTCCAGGCGGGCACATGAACGCCCCCCACCCCATCCACATAGGATGCACCCAAACTATGGTCATGGGCATCATATTCATGTGCCTCAGACTATGTCCTCACATCCTCGACAGGCTCCGGAGAGATCTGCCTGGTCAGTATCTAGTTTATTTCAAAACTATCCTCAGCAGCTATGGTAAAACCTTTGGAAGAGAAGCTTTGCAGTGGAATGACATATGAGTGATGTGGAGAACTGACTTCCAGCATAGTTGTGAGGCACTATCTCCGGGCTAATTTATAATAATAATTAAAATTCTTTCCTGGAGAGGAATATTAAAATCAAAATGAAAATTCTTTCCTAGAGAGGAAAGAATAGGAGCTTGAATTCTGGGGTAGGAAACTATCTCAAACAAGAATTGATCTTTTTGTTTTTCTTATTTTTCAGGGGTATCTACCATCAAAGTTAATTCCCTAAATGGCCCCTACTTTTCAGTTTATCTTTCCCGTACTTTGTACCCAATTGCCACTCCTAACCTCTGCTGTTGATAAAAGAAATCCAGGCTGCATCCTCATAGGCTTAGCTTTACTAGAGAATTGGAGGCAGAATTGCATTAATTTTCTTTCTGAAATTATTGTCTGTAGGTTGTCATTGAGATTTTGATCCACAATGACTTTTGAGGCAAAACGTAAAATAGAGAATAAATAAATGAAGATTTGATAATTACCAATTTACTTCTCTCTTTCCCCTCCTTTTTTTCACCCTTGTGGAGTATTTGCTCTTCTAATTTTCTGATACCAACAACCTAGAGATACTATCTACCAAGCAAAAGCCCCTGGAGCATTTGCAGCATTCTTATAAACCAAAAAAGTAAACTCTACTTTGTATGCTTCTCAGGTGGAATCAGACTTTTCGATTGGAAGTAACCATAGGAACCATTCATAATATTTCCTTCCTTTTTAAATGTGAAACAGTAAAAAAACCTTGTTCTTCATGGTCATAAAATGAGTTTTTGAGATTTAATTTCTGAAATGAATTTTATATTAGTTAAACCTTTTGAAGTAAATCATCTTTTTCTCAGCTATGTAAGTTAAAAAATCTTTAGATCACTTTTAGAAATTTTGACATACCCACCCATTGTTGAAAATAGAGACATTTTAAGGACAACTAAAAGTTAAACTTTTTCATCCTTTGTTAGGGAACTGGGAATTGAAGCTGGAGTGACTGCAGCTACTTACACACCTGGTGCATTGCACCCCCACTTGGCCCATTACCATGCACCTCCTCGACTTCATCACTTGCAATTAGGAGCGCTTCCTTTAATGGTAAAATAGAAAAATTTCAAAATTCTGACATATTCTTCTAAAAGTATTCTTTTCTAAATTAAATATTTTGTTAGAAATGTTTTCAATGCTGATAATCTTTTTTTTTTTTAATAATAAATTTTATTGTTATATTCCCCATACAATTGCAGCCCCCCCATTCTGACCCCAATCCCTCCCTCCCGCCCCCACCCCTAAAAGTGTCTCTGGTTCATAGTTTTTGTTGATTTTGATTTTCACTTTCTTATAGTTATTCATTTTCCTGGTCCCTTATTTAAGTTTTCTAGATTCCTGCTATGAGTGAGACCATCCGGTATTTTTCTTTTTCTTTTGGCTTATTTCGCTGAGCATGATCCCTTCCAGCGCCATCCATGTTGCTGCAAATTGCATGTGTTTATCTTTTTTGAATGCTGAGTAATATTCCATGGTATATATGTACCACATCTTCTTGATCCAGTCATCTATTTTTGGGCATTTGGGCTGTTTCCAAAGCTTAGCTATTGTAAACAGTGCTGCTATAAACATAGGGGTGCAGTGTTCTTTGGAATGATGTTTCTATGTCCTTTGGGTAAATACCTAGGAGTGGAATTGCTGGATCATATGGAAGCTCTATGTTTAGTAGGTCCAGAAATCTCCACACAGCTCTCCACAGTGGTTGGACCAGTTTGCACTCCCACCAACAGTGCAGAAGAGTTCCTTTTTCTCCACACCCTCGCCAGCATTTGTTGTTGCTAGTTTTTTAATATGTGCCATTCTCACTGGTGTAAGATGGTATCTCATGGTAGTTTTGATTTGCATTTCCCTGATGACAAGTGATGTTGAACATTTTTTCATATGCCTGTTGGCCATTTGCATTTCCTCTTCAGAGAAGTTTCTTTTTAGCTCTTCTGCCCATTTTTTGACTGGATTATTTTCTTTGTTGTTGTTGAGTCTCATCAGCTCTTTGCAGATTTTTGTGATCAGTCCTTTATCATTAGTGTTGGGTGCAAAAATGTTCTCCCAGTTGTGGGGTTTCTCTTTGTTTTTGTTATTGTCTCTTTTGCTGTGCAGAAGCTCTTTAATTTGATGTAGTCCCAGCTGTTTATCTTTGCCTTCACTATCACTGATTTGGGTGATGTGTCTGTAAAGATGTCTTGATGTGCAAATCACGTAGTGTTTCGCCTATATTTCCTTCTATATATTTTATGGTTTCAGGTCTTATGTCTAGTTCCTTAATCCATTTTGAGTTGATTTTTGTGTATGGTGTGAGGTAGTGGTCAAACTTCATTCTTTTGCATGTAGCGACCCAGTTTTCCCAGCACCATTTAATGAACAAACTTTCTTTGCTCCAATGCATAGTCTTTGCTCCTTTGTCAAAGATTAGTTGACCATAAATCTGTGGGTTTATTTCTGGATTTTCTATTCGATTCCATTGGTCTGTATGTCTGTTCTTGTTCCAATACCATGCAGTTTTGATGATTATGGCTTTGTAGTATAGTTTGAAGTCTGGGAGTGTGATGCCTCCATTCCCTTCTTTTTTTTCAGGAGAGCTTTGGCTATTCGGGTTTTTTTGTGATTCCATATGAATTTCATCAATAATTGTTCTATTTTTGAAGAATGACATTGAAATTTTGATTGGAATAGCATTGAATCTGTATATGCTTTTGGAAGGATGGCCATTTTAATAATGTTTATTCTTCCAATCCATGAGCAGGGATGTCTTTCCATTTCTTTGGTCTTCTTCTATTTCTTTTAACAGTGTTTTATAGTTTTCTTTGTATAGGTCCTTTACCTCTTTGTTAGATTTATTCCCAAATATTTGATTTTTTTGTTTCAATAACAAAGGGATGGTTTTTTTGATTTCTTCTTCTTCAGATTATTGTTTGTGTATAGGAAGGCTACTGACTTTTGCGTGTTGATTTTGTATCCTGCCACTTTACTGAACTGATTGATGAGTTGAATTAGTTTTTCTGTGGAGTTTTTGGGGCTCTCTATGTATAATATCATATCATCTGCAAATAGTGATAGTTTGACTTCTTCTTTTCCTATTTGGATTCCTTGGATGTCTTTCTCTTGTCTTATTGCTCTGGCTAGGACTTCCAGTATTATATTGAAAAGCAGTGGTGAGAGTGGACATCCTTGTCTTGTTCCAGATCTTAATGGAATTGCTTTCAGCTTTTCACCATTGAGAATGATACTGGCTGTTGGCTTGTCATAGATGGCCTTTATGATGTTGAGGTATGTTCCTTGTATCCCAAGAATATCAAGGGCTTTTATCATGAATGGGTGTTGCACTTTGTCGAAAGCTTTCTCGGCATCTATTGATATTATCATATGGTTTTTATATTTCTTTTTGTTGATGTGTTGGATAACGTTGATTGATTTTCGGATGTTAAACCATCCTTGTGTCCCTGGAATGAATCCTACTTGGTCGTGGTGAATTATCTTATGATACATTGTTGGATTCTGATAGCTAAATTTTATGAGGATTTTTGCATCAGTGTTCATTAGGGAGATTGGCCTGTAGTTTTCCTTTTTTGTGTTGTCCTTGTTCGGTTTTGGTATTAGTGTAATATTGGCTTCATAGAACGTGTTTGGTATTGTCCCTTCCTTCTCAATTTTTTGGAAGAGTTTGTGAAGGATAGGCACTAATTCGTCTCTGAATGTTTGGTAGAATTCATTTGTAAATCCATCAGGTCCTGGGCTTTTGTTTTTGGGGAGGTTTTTGATTACCATTTCAATTTCGCTGCTTGTAATTGGTCTGTTTAGGTGTTGTATTTCTTCTTTATCTAGCTTTGGGTGATTGTAGAGTTGTAGGAATTTGTCCATCTCCTCTAGATTGTTAAACTTGTTTCCATATAACTGTTCATAGTAGTTACTGATTATTCTTTTGATTTCTGCTGTGTCCGTTGTGATTTCTCCTCTTTCATTGATGATCCTGTTTATTTGTGCTTTCTCCTTTTTTTCCTTTGTGAGCCTGGCTAGGGGTTTGTCTATTTTATTGATTTTTTCAAAGAACCAGCTCTTGGTTTCATTGATCTTTTGGATTGTTTTTTTAGTTTCAATTTCATTTATTTCTGCTTTGGTTTTTACTATTTCTTTTTTCTACTGGTTTTGGGGTTTTTTTGTTGTTATTTTTCTAGATCTTTGAGCTTCGAGATTAGGTTGTTTCTTTGAGTTCTTCCTTGTTTCTTGATGTGAGCTTCTATTGCTATATATTTTCCTCTTATTACTGCTTTTGCTGCATCCCATACATTTAGGATATTGGTGTCCTCCTTGTCGTTCAATTCAAAAAAATTTTTAATTTCTTCTTTGATCTCCTCATTAGTCCAGTGGTCTTCCAGTAGTGTGGTTTTTAATCTCCATGAGGTAGGAAAGTTCCTTGCCTTCTTTTTATGGTTTATTTCTAGTTTGATGCCTTCATGGTCAGAAAAGATGGTTGATATGATTTCAATCTTGGTGTATCTGTTGATGTTTGTCTTGTGCCCCAGTATGTGATCGATCCTGGAGAATGATCCATGTCAATGCTGATAATCTTGATCCACTGTCACTAGGACACATAGTTTAGTTTATTTTGCCATAAGTGGTAATAGGTTTGCTTTGATGCAGTCATACTTTATTTTCTGACCTGCAGAAGGACTATACTAAATCTTTATCTGATTTGAACAGATTTATACCAATTTGAATTCTAAAGAACAAGTTTAGTAAACATTTGAGTTTGCTATTCATCATACATGTTAAAACAGTGATATAGAGAAGGAAATAATTATGTCTTGTTGGGGTTAGAGGCACTACAAGGGTTTTCGAGATGTTTTGTTGTACATGCAACTTCTAAACAGCCATTGGAATTGTGAATAGTGCTCTTATATAGAGAACAAACAGTGCAAGCACAAGGAACTCCAAGCAATTTAATGTTTCTAGAGCTTATGGGTGAGGGTCAATCAGTAACAAAGAATAAAGCTGCCTTACCAAGAAACTGGGGCTCAGGAAACATTGAAGGGGAATGTCCTGTCATATTTGTGTGATTTAATCACATTGTAGTCAGAAAGACCACTTCCTTGGTAGTGTGGAAAATAGGTCATGGTAGAAGGAAGGAAACTAGTTAGAGCAATATAGTAGAAGAGATAAAAATTGATAAATACCTGAATAGAGGCAGTGGCATAAAAATAATGAGACATATTTGAATAAAATTTAGGATGACTCCCAGATAGCTATCTTGGGTTATTAGGTGTGTAGTGTTGCAGTTCACTAAGTTGGAGCAATGAGTTAAGGGTTTAAGAGAAAGGGTCAGGTGAGTTAGGTTTTGAACATGATTAATTTGAAAAGCTGAGCATCAAGGTGAAATGTCTAGACGTCCAAACCGTAAACTGATACTGAGTTAAAGCTATGTAGAGATCTGAAATAAAAACAGCCAGTAGGATATTAGTGGTCTGTCAACATATATATCGTATTATATAAACCCATAGAAGAAGATTAAATTTTTAGGAAAATGTGTAGAATGACAAAAGATTAGGAAAAAATACATAGCGTGATAATATGCTAGGTGACAATACTGTATTTAAAAAAAAGGATTTTGAAAACTGACTAGAAAAGTTGAGAAGCAAAGTTAGAATAATGTTAAATACTATGGTCAGTAGTGTCTCACCAGAAAAAAAAAAGTTTGAAAAATGTTGAATGAATTTGGCATTGGAGTTTATGGTGGCTTTTGTCAGAGTGATTTTATTAATGGGGAATGATGACAGGGTGCTGCTCAGATGACAGCATGGAAGGTGAAAATGTGAACATTGATATAGACTACTTGGAAAAGTGGAAAATATGATTGACAATTATTCCAGCATAAAAGAAACAACTTAGATTTGGAGGAACTTGAAAGGTATTTTTAGATTTAAGACAGAATGCCATTAGAGAGGACTTGTTTGAAGATACAGAAGAGAAAGGTCGCTAGTGTTAATTAAGGATGATTGGGGGTGGGGAAACTGGCAAAGAAGGGAGCAAGTGATAGTTTAACTTTTTTTTTTTTTAAAGATTTATTTTTATACAAGAACCGGGGTACAGGCCAGATGTGCAGGAGGGTGAGAGGATTCACCAGAGACGGAGCGAGAACAGAACAGGCAGACTGACCGAAATACACTGCTGAGGGGGCAGCGGGCGAGACAGGAGAGGTCTGCTGTGCCATGTGGGTATCTCCCTGGCTGGCTGGGAATTGAACCTGTGCTGTAGAGGCTGTGAACAGCTTCATAGCGCTGCGCTCAACCTCTGCACCACCGGGAAGACCCTGGAGTTTAACTTTGAGTAGGAGAAAGAGGAAGCTCATCTGTTAAATCTAGAAGAGGGAGATTAGAGAAGTTTAACAGCAGAGTAAGTGCAGTTAGATAATTTGGAAGACAAGATAATTTGGAAAAAGTTCCTTCTGATTTTTCACTTTTCTTGGAGATGTGTAAGAGGTTGGGTTATCTACTGTGAGCTGGACAGTACTGAACGTGATTATAAGTTAAGTTGCAGATATTAAGTACCCTATTTGAAGGTTAAAAGATATTGCTTATTTAAATGCTACTATGAACATTAATCATGGATTTGATATTTTTAACATAGGATTCTTTGTGCAAAATAAATCAAGTAGGAGAAACCTGTTATCTCATGAAACAATTATTGAATGTCTCCTGAATATATCTTAATATTATTTGAGATTATGTTATTTAAAGATTTTTATTTATTTATGCATACAGAGCTGGGGTAGAGGCCAGAGGTGCAGGAGGGTGAGATGTTTCATTAGAGATAGAGTGGGGAGCAGAACAGGCGTCTGCCTGTCCCACTGCTGAGGGGAGCAGTGGGCGAGACAGAAAAGGTCTGCTGAGCCAGTGGGTTAGCTCCCTGGCCAGGGATTGAACTCGTGCTGCAGTGGCTGTGGATAGCTTCATAGTACTGAGACTTAACCCCTGGTGCCACCAGGGAGGCTCCTGAGATTATGTTTTTATAGGAACCTAGCCTTGTTACAGAATGCTAATTAGTTGGACTAGGTATACATACTGAGTTG
This sequence comes from Talpa occidentalis, assembly GCF_014898055.3. Taxonomy (NCBI): domain Eukaryota; kingdom Metazoa; phylum Chordata; class Mammalia; order Eulipotyphla; family Talpidae; genus Talpa; species Talpa occidentalis. The sequence goes on from NW_023601104.1 coordinate 25,255,039, forward strand.
AATTTTATGAGTAACCAAATGAATAGAATTATCTTAAATTATTCAATGTACAGTAAAACTCAAGCCTATTCTTAATTGATACAGTTTGTCTTATTTATTGAAATAGGTTCCTGACATGGCAGGCTATCCTCATATCCGTTATATTTCATCGGGATTGGATGGAACATCATTCAGAGGTCCTTTCAGGGGCAATTTTGAGGTATGTAATAAAATTAATGAAGATACTCATCACAGTGTCTTTAATGCAGAAAGTGTATTTATGTATTTTTAGTATTCACAGTTGTATAGGATTGCTGCAGTGGCTGTGGGTAAGAAGACAGTAAATTGTGTAAATTTCTTTTTTTTTTTTAAAGATTTATTTATGCAAACAAGAGCTGGGTGCAGGCAGGGGCCAGGGTGTGAGAGGATTCACCAGAGACTGAGTGGGGAGCAGAATAAGCAGACTGAGGAAATACACTGCTGAGGGGAGTAGGAGGCAAGACAGAAGAGGTCTGCTGTGCCATGTGGGTCAGCTCCCTGGCCTGGGATTGAACTGGTGCTGCAGTGGCTGCCTGTAGCGTCATAGAGCTGTATCTTAACCCCTTGCACCACCAGGGAGGCCCTTAATTTCTGATATTACTTCTGAGGGGTTATTACAGGAAGATTTCTAAGCAATATTAGTTCTTGGGTCAAAAGTTACCTAAGCATTTAGGAAAGAATAATTGCAAATATATAACATAAATAAATGTGGATTGTTATAAGTCATGAATATTTTTTTAAAAAAGTTTTGTTCCTGGGTCTCCCTGGTGGCGTAGCGGTTGAGTGCTGGGTTGCGAAGCGGCCCTCAACCTCTGCAGCGCCGGTTCGATACCCGGCTGCTCCCCGGCCACCGGAGGAGGGTCCCACATGGTGCGCAGACCTCTCCTGCCGCCCGCTGCTCCCCTCAGCAGTGTACTTCGGTCCTTCTGCCTACTCTGCTGCCCGCTCTGGCTCTGGTGAATTCTCTCACCCTAACGTGCTTCTGACTGTACCCAGTGCTTGTATAAATAAATAAACAAATCTTAAAAAAAAAAAGTTTTGTTCCTTCCTATCAATTTGAAATTTGGAGTCAGTATATGATTTCTCTTTTACTAGAATGGTTTCATGTTCTATAGGTATACATACTTACTGATTTACCTGATTGTATGTGGAAATGTTCTGATCTGAAAGGATAAATTTCCATGTCACTTCAATTGATTAGGAAAGAAATTATAAATAATTTCCCTTACCATATATAAAAAAGATTATATAAACAAATGTTTGTTTTATATATCTTTTTGAACATTGTATTTATATTGCAGGTTTATAAAAATGGAACTTTTACAATATAGACAGTACTGTTTAAGGAATAATATCCTGATTTTTTTTTTAAAGATTTATTTATTTATGCATACAAGAACTGGGGTGTAGACCAGAGGTGTGGGGGATGAGAGGATTCACTAGAGAGAATGGGGAGCAGAACAGGCAGATCTACTGAAATACACTGCCGAGGGGAGCAGCGGTAGAGACAGGAGAGGTCTACTGAGCCATGTGGGTTGCTCCCCGGATGGCTGGGGATCGAACTCTTGCTGCAGTGGCTGGCTGGCGATAGTTTGATAGCGCTGTCTAAACCCTGTGCCACCAGGGAGGCACTCATCCTGATTTTTAATGCTAGTTATTCCTTCACTTCAGGAACTGATTCATTTGGAAGAAAGATTAGGAAATGTCAATCGAGGAGCATCCCAGGGAACAATTGAAAGATGTACATACCCACATAAATACAAAAAGGTAAGAATTTATTCTGTGAAACATCTAACTCATTATCGAAATACATAACAGATAATATTATGGACCTTTTTTGGGTTTGTGGATTCTAGCAACTACATTACTTATTAAAAATACATGCATATGGTTAAAAAATGAAAGTACAAAAATACATACTCTGAAGTTTCTTACCAAGTCTTCTCACGAGGAAAATCATGGTTAAGAATTTCTTAGGTAATAGTCCCAGATATTTTCATGCATTAATAAGATGCCTGTGTTTATGTTTTTCTTCCACTTTAAGAAATAACACAAAGGAGATGAGAAGCATAGTTTTGCAGTTTCTTTTTATTCTATATCAGCACCCACAGATCACCCATATTCTTTTTAATAACATACAGAATTCAGTCATATGACTGTACCATGATTTAGTCATTTGTTTGATGAACATTTAGTTGATCTACATTTCTTATAGTCTATCCTCAATCCCATGTGTAGTATTATATCTAGAAGTTATAGAATAGACATGTTAAATATGCTCTATGCTACACTGAGAATAATAAAGTATGAAAATTAATATAATTTACATTTTCATCTGTTTTCTAAGAGTATATTAATAAGGTATTACCACTAAATTTAAGTCCTTTCAAGTGTCTAAACTAAATACTATAATTATCATTAATTATTTGGATAGTATTTGAAACATTCACTAGTGAAATTAAGTATATTTAGCTATACTCAGTATAGGACATAGAATTTATATTGTATAGCATCCTAATGTGGGTTAATAAAAATACATTTCAAACTAATCAGTTTCTGTTTCATATAATTTTGCTTTTAATGTGGATTATTTAAGGGTCTTTAAAATATTTTGTTGATAATAGTTATTTAATTCATTCATTAATTCATGACTGTTGTTCATGGGAAATAAACTGTGGGTGAATGTATGTTTTTGTTTGTTTTGCTTTGTTTTTCAAATAAGCACAGACTTTACTCAGTTGTTCAATAATGTCATCTCTACTAATAAGGTAACAACTGATTGGTTCTCACAGAGGAAACTGCACTGTAAACAAGATGGGGAAGAAGGGACTGAAGAAGACACAGAGGAAAAATGTACTATCTGTTTGTCTATTTTAGAGGAAGGTGAAGATGTGAGGTAACTAGACTTGAATTATCCAAGATCTGTTGTCAAAATTGGATATGAGATTTTATTTGAGTGTCGACTAGAAACTAAATAATATTACTCCTAGCATACTCTGTCACCAACCTCAGTCATGTAGAATTGCCTTCATATAGTGAGTAAGAGAATAAAAAGATAAAAACCTCTATTACCAATAAGGGAGTGGGAGTGGAAGTGGGAAATAACTATTTTAGGGTCACACCAAGAATTGGCCAGGGAAATTTTGTCATCAAAATTGCCTTCTTTAAATCTTACAGAAAGGAGAATTCTTGAGAGGCTTTGGAGTTCAAAGTAGCTTTATTCTCTAGAGTTTAAAAAGATATCCTGGATTAGTTCCAGCATCTATAATTTGTTTTATAGCACCATTTACAAATTAATTTGTCCTAAATTTCCTTTCAACTAGGACTATTCTTACACTTCTGTGATTTAGAAAACATTCCTATGCTAACCTAGTATTAACTTGAGGCATTTTATTTTATAATTGCTTAAGTAATCATTTTGTTCCTATTCTGTTTTTTCTAATGTAATGTGATCTTACATGAAACAGGTTGTATAAAATATGTAACAGTGGTATGGTATTTTTGTTGCCCTAATTTATAAGGATAACTTTGTTATATTTCTTCATTTGACTGAGCAAGAAAAGTAATTATGAACAGTTGTCAACCATATACCTCTTTTTAGCTAATGTTTTCATAAAATGTTAGGAGGTCTGAAAATGTACGACAGCTCTTAACAGAGTGTTGAAATAGAAAAGGACCCTTAAGTCAGTAACTTTTACCATCTCCTGTTACACTTAGAGTTAGTATTATCCTGTATTGTCTGGAAGCTTGCTTTCTCAGTTTTTAAATTGATAACTTAGTATACTAAATATCTCCTTTTAACCTACCTATGAAAGAGTAACATAGTATTAAATGGATATAACAGTTATCCCATGATGACAGTATTACTAATCTTTAATCAATTTTGGTTTTGAGTTTAATGCATAAAGGTCCTCCTGATAGAAAAAAATGTTTTAAGACATTTGTGAGTGCCACATAACTGCTATTTACTTTACAACACAAGTTCTAATGTTTTTGAGGGAAAATCAAGTGCGATAACTTTTAAAAAATGCTTCATAAATAAAATGACTTGATGTTAAAAATTATTTGCATTATTATACAACAGGAAACATATACCAGTTCCTTTGTGTTGGCAGCTCTTTGTGTGCAGAAACAAAACTGGAATAACTGTCAAAGTAATTCTTAACAGTTCTTGAGCTACCATATAATTTGCTTCCAGAATTGTGACAGTTAATTGTCTTAGTCATTTATACATTATATTACCCAGGGTATTAATTTTAATATTAGGCATAACTCTTGTTAGAGAAATTTTTAACACTACTTCACTGTATCATTTGTTTAAAAATAAATGCACGTGCAGTTATCATGAAATTAACTTTTGCTTTTTGTTTTATTTGTTTATAATAGACGCCTTCCTTGTATGCACCTTTTCCACCAAGTGTGTGTCGACCAGTGGTTGATTACCAATAAGAAATGCCCCATATGCAGAGTGGACATTGAGGCCCAGCTGCCAAGTGAAAGTTGACACCATGTTTCAGAACTCTTGCCCTCCCTCCTCATTCCCATCCTCCTGGTACTGCAGTCAACCAAAGATGGCATGACTTACCTGCGCAGATTTGGAAGCCTTGAACTTAAGAGTGCTGGCTCTGCTATATGGTACAACTAATGCTAGACTTACAGTTTTATGTATACAGTTGATTTTGATGTATTTATAAAAGCTTTTTTTTCTAGATTTGACATTTTTCCTGTATCATTTTACTGTATTTTTGCATGGTTCCTTGTATTGCATTTCTTTGCACATATTAAGGGCTTGTGACCCTAAACTTGCAGGCAAGATTAGCTGCTTTAGTAAGTAGAATTTTGTGGTCTTTCTGATTTTTACATAGTACCAGGCCTTGAGAATTATGAATTTTTTTATCCATTACTAACCTTTAATTTAATCAATCATGTACTTTAGTTTAATGTATAAAGATCCTCTAGAAAATGATAATATTGTGTATTAAGACATTCCTTAATTAGGACAAAATGGCTGCTGTATATTTACAATATAGAGTTCTGAGTTAAATACCATCCTTAATGCTGGGAACAGATTAAAAACCATATTCAATCAGATGCAGGTGGTATTCACATCACCAGAGTGATCAATAGAAATTTTCTTGGTGTATCCTTTTTCTTTCAACACAATGCAGATAGAGTTAAATATTGATATCATACATTTAGACTGCTGTTCTGATTGTATTTATCTTTTTCCTACATTGTTTATAACTTTATTTCCCTGATTCAGTTTTGCTGCTGTGAAACAGCTCTGATGAACACTAAATATTAATTTCAATTAGCTGGATTGTACATACTTGCAGATTTAACAAAATTTTAGGGAAATTGAAGAAGACATGTAGAATTTTGTTCAGCCTTCTGCTAAGCACGTATAGGAAAAATATCTGCTTACATTAATTTTGTAAACACATCCAGTAAAGATTTAGAATTGCAGTCATTGGCAGGTATTTATGCATTCATAGAACTTCTAAAGGTCCCAGGATTACTTTTAAGGGATTTTTATTAGTTTAAAGATAAATAAAGTCAGCTGAATCTACATGTCTCTTGTTTTATTTCTCTTTAAACTTGAAAACAGTAAATCTGCAGATACTGTGAGAATCAAATTATACTGTCAACCTACTGTTGCTCTGGTTTTAGACTCCCATTGCATATATTACCAAGAGTCGATCACTGATTTAAAATTTTTAATTTCTATAGTTAAGATGTACTGCATAATATAGAATATAAAGTTAAGTTAATGTACTAACATTTCTCCTTTGGAGAAAGTTTTAATCCACTTCAGGATGCATATTACCAGATACTTTCATATACAGGATAGCCTAATTTTATGTCTAAATATGCTTAATATGCCCCAGATTGCAATTGCATCCAGTCAGTAACATCACTGTCTGTATGTGGAAGACATGTTCCCATGGATCATATGTGAAGATGTCAATAAGCTTGCATTAAGCCACCTGCTTTGTAAGTGGATCGATTAATAAATAACTTATATTTCTATTGTCTTTGTGTTTCATAATTAGTTTTTATAAAAAGAGTTTACATTAAACATCTTGGAATTCAAAAATAGTGATCTAATTCAAGTTGACATTTGCATAATTTGGTGTTTGTATTCATTCAGTTCTGTCAACTTGCCTTTCTTGTATTAGTAAATGTTACACTGTAGTACTTGTCAATATCAACATGTTTCAATGTAGTGTGTGTAGAGATGGAGGATGGACTATGGTTAAGAAATTCAGATATGATATAACATTTTTTAAAAGTATACTTCATTAAGCTGCAGCTTGTAGAAGGGGGCTGGTGGGGGAAGAGAGTGTGACCCATATCTGCCATCTTGGGAAAAGAGCAAGTAGCCTGTCTTCAAGTAGCCTGTGATGGATGTAGGATTTTGCCACTGGAAAACCCAGGGTTTATGCCAAGGAATTGAAGAAGTATGTGACGGGGAGAATGCTATACTCTGGAGTCCTCTTGCTGCTCCCCCAAATGCAAGGAAATACAGATAGATTTCTCTATATTTTAATATGACATCAGATTTAGATGCACGACTCACTGTTGACCTGTTTAATAATTGCTACTGATTTTTTATGTAGATAAAGCGTTGATTTGAAATTTATTTAATACAAGTATTTGTGGAATAAATCTGAATTGTTAATGCAGGAGCTAATTATGAAGCTACTGCAGTTAGTTACAGAAAAATGTGATTAGTAATGAGCCAAGTAAAGAAGAAAATAATTTTTTTAATATTTTAACTTTTTGTGCTTTGTTTTGGTGTCTTCCATATCCTGCTGCATCTTATGTCAAAATGAAAATTTCAGTGACAGCTATCCAAATACTTTAAAACGAAATCCTTTTGTCAGCAAATCCTTATTTTTATTGTTGTTAATATGCAAGTGATAAACTGATATTTGAAACTTTTCCTTACTCTGGTGACTTTATTTTAGCTGCTAGCACACTTCATCATTGAACCATAACAACTTGGCATACAGAAAACTCTGTTTTAAAAATGATACTTGTAACTAATTGAAACTCTGAAATTAAAATATGAACTCTTGTGGACATTTCATTAGTTTTTCATTTTCTGTAGAAAATGCATCCTAATTTCTAACTTACCTTCCCAAATCTCTGGAAATAGTAAATTTTCTTGCTTATTCAACATGTATCGTAATAATGGAGATAATCAAGCTTGAAATATCTTCTCATTTATAGATTTCAATCATTTTCTTGAATTAAAAATTATGTCTTAACTATTTTTTACTAAGAAAAATAAACATCACCAGTTTTGTGGTTGGACTTGCTGGGGATAATCTCCTCTATCTCCCTGTGTGTTCTATTTAAATTCACAGGCTATACATGATTTGTGGAGTTGTGAAAAGATGGAGTCAGACAGACTTGGGATTTGAATTGTGTAGCTTTGAACAACTTAAGTTTTCTGGTTTCGTCCTTCTATCTACAAAACAAATAAAACCTGTCTCCTAGGGCTGTTACCTGAATTATATGAGTGTAAAGAGCTTTGCATGTAGTTCATACTTAAGAATATAAGTTTTCCTGATGATCATCACTCCATCCTACTTGTCTGTGATAACAAATGTAGTCGCATAACAAAGTACTGAATCATAGATTAGTGTTTGCTGCTAAACTTTCTCTTACTGACTCCAAGCAACTAATTATTATGGATATATCAATAAGAAAGAACAGTTCTCCTCAGTCCTTATGAGATGGCTTGGAATTTTTCTTCTGCTAGAGGATAGAATATTCTTATTACAGGTACTTTCTTCCCTTGCCTTCCAGTTACAACAAGAGCATAATAATTGTCCATCAAAAACATCCAATGCTGTGTTTTAAGAAGCTACTTCCAGTGCATCAAAATTGGCAAAGGACATGAAATCATGTGCCTTCTCTAATCTGAAAGAAAAATTAATGGAGGGCCTCCCTGGGGTTAAGTCTCAGCACTATAAAGCTATCTGCAGCCACTGCAGCATGAGTTCAATCCCCAGCCAAGGAGATAACCCACATGACGCAGCAGATGTCTCCTGTCTCGCCCGCTGCTCCCCTCAGCAGTGTATTTCATTAGATCTGCTTGTTCTGCTCCCCACTCTGTCTCTGGTGAATCCTCTCATACACCCCCCCACCCCCACCCCCCTGGCCTATACCGCAGCTCTTGTATGCATAGATAAAATCTTTAAAAAAATAAAAGTGGAGAAATTAACCAGGTTTTCTCTCACCTGATTTTTTTTCCCTCGCAAAATCATGTCATATAGGGCCTGGTTCCCATTACGGGTTAATTAGCACACAATATTGACCCCTTCCTACATGGTTTTGTTAGCTGCTTCTGTCAGGCTGAAAGCTGATAGCTATCACTGAGACAGTATATGGAAAGTCTGGGTTAACAGGGGAGGAAGCTTTTGTTTCACCTAATTGCATGTTTCTGTTAATCCTATCATCACTACAGACAATGGATTAGATTCACTGAATACCTAATTTTCATTGTGGGGTCTGCTGCATCATGAGTATGAAGTGAATCAGTTTTGCTTTAGTTGGCATATCCAAGATGTATGTGTGGGAGAAATTTTTAGGAAGTGTAAAATTCTACAGATTATTATGATACATTATACTCAAGAAAGGAAGAATTTGACTTCTTCCATTGCTTCTGTGGCTTTTGTCAGCAAATCCTTATCAAGACACTTAGATATCCAATCTGACAGTTCAGGGATGATCACAAGGCCTGCCTGCCCATCTCACATATCTAGGATTTCCTTGGTAATAGGGGATGCCCCAAAGCTGTTATCTTAGGGTGTCCACTCTTCACATTCTCAAGAGCCTTTGTAAGAAAAGTGACAGAAGAATTGGATGAGGTGTGGTAAGTCTCCCATCCACTGCATCCCAGTGATGAAAAGGAATAAAATGAAAAGGAATAAAATTGACCCACTATTTAATAGACCACACATTATTGGTTTTTGCTCAGATTAAATTTTACCGTGTACCAAGTTTCCTAAAACTTCAGTTAACCACATACTCCCTTAAATTTTATATTACATATTGTGTGAAATAGTTATCAATTGCTTTGCAACCCCAAACTTAGTGGGTTAAACATCAAATATATTTCAGTTTTGTTGGCCAGGAATCTGGGAGCTACTTAGCTTGCTTCTGTTGGAACTGTTTGTCAATTTGCTATACCAATTGGGACATTCTCTGCATTCTGCAACTCTTAAGTATTCCACCAAAGTTGATTGGGATATGATTTTTTTTTTAAATTTATTTATACAAGCACTGGGTACAGTCAGAAGCGCGGCAGGGTGAGAGAATTCACCAGAGCCAGAGCGTGGAGCAGAACAGGCAGAATGATGAAGTACACTGCTGAGGGGAGCAGCGGGCGGCAGGAGAGGTCTGCGCGCCCCCGTTTGGGACCCTCGCCTGGTGCCCGGGGATTGAACTGGCTGCGGGCAGCTTCGCAGCCCAGTGCTCAACCACTGCGCCACCAGGGGAGGCCCGGGATATGATTTTTAAAAAAGTGTTCACAATGTTTCTCTCTTAGAGAACAGGAAATACATAATTGAACTCTTGAGTCAATGGCTTATTATCCTTAACATGTATTTGTTAAAAAAGATTTATTCATTTATGCATACAAGAGCTGGAGTACAGGCTGGGGAGGGGGCAGAGGGTGAGAGGATTCACCAGAGACAGAGTGGGGAACAGAACAGGCAGATTGACCCGAAGTATACTGCTGAGTCAGGAGAGGTCTGCTGCGCCATGTGGATTGCTCCCTGGCCTGGATCGAACTCCGGGGATCGAACTCATGCTGCAGAGGCTGGGGATAGCTTCATTGGTTGCGTTTTAACCCCTTGTGTCACCAGGGAGGCTTTTAACATACATTTTTACCTACTCTAAGGATGAAAATTGTTATCCATTCATGTATCCTTATCTATTTTAAGCACCATGAGGGCAGGGATCCACTTTTTTAATGTCTTTTTTTTTTTCATTTTAAGTAGTATGCACAGTGCTTTGCTTATAAGAAGGCAATTAGTTGATTTAAAAAAATTGAATAATCCACAAGCTTGAGGTATCTAGATTTTAAAGAATCATTGTGAGTGAAGGCTCATGAAGGCAATAGAAAGTTCTGCCAGTGGGACTCCCTATTTCTACAGGTCGGAGACTGGGGCATCTGCATACACCCTGTCCAACCAGCAATAGAGTACCTGTTACCTTCAGGCAATGGATAAAAAAACACCTACTGATCAAGGTGAAACTAGTGGATGAAGTTGGATATGAGCAAGACAGGAAAAAGACTTTATAAGAAAAATGACTGACTTGCCCCTTCCTCCAAAGTAATTAGTCTTTTTTTTTTTTTTTAAATATCTTTGAGTGACTTGGGAGAAAATTGTTTTCCTTTGTCATCTACATTCAGTTATTTGCCATATTCTGCCATTTATCCAAAAATACCTTATTTTTGTTTCTATGTTTTCATTCTTCTTTTTCATCCAAGTCAGATTTTTTAACATCTCACCTGGAAAATCTGTAGCTTTACAATTCAGTATAATCCATCTTTATTGCAACCCCCAGGAACTAGTTTTCTAAAGCAAAGCTATAACCATGTCATCCTTCTTAAAAAGTTTTTGTGATTCATCATTTTCAGGATCTTTTGTAATTTTACCTTTAATATTCCTCGGATCCAAATGCTTCCGGCTTTGCTTCTTCACAGATTTTATTCTCCTTGTTCCCAATCGTTGAACACTTTTGCCATTTCTGCCTTCTAAAATTTCTTTTTTCAATACTTACTTCAAATGTCCTCTTCCTAGTAAGTCTTTTTTCACCTACCACCACTTTGAATTAATCTCCTTTGTGCTCAATATTTTATAGGCTTTGCCTCCTCTACTAGTTTTGTGCCTTTGTGTCTTCCTTTTCTTGTTTTGAACTTTGGTGATGGCTAATTATTCTCTGTATTCCTTGCAATGCCTTAAACATACTGCAATTTTTAATTATAATAATGCAACTAAATTTTCATTTATCTTCTAGCTAGTTAAGAGAGAAAAGAAGAAACCAGAAAGGTATGCAAAAATGGGTAGGGATAGAGAGCAGAAATAAGAGAAGAATAATTGAAGAACATTGCAATATATTAGGAAGATAACTGGCTTCTGTTAAAAAATCAGCAGGTGAAAATTGTAATTTGTTGAATTTCATTCATGAATTAGTGATAATATAGATTAAACTGGGTTCTCTGTTCTCTCACTGAACTAGGACAATTGCTTCTGAGTCATCAAGGACAAACAGGAAAAGCATTCTTCAAAGTATAGAATGGCTATGAACTGAAAATTTAGATTTGAGACTAGTATGCAGCTCAAATGAATCCTAAAAAAATTCAACAATAAATAAGTACCTTATTTGTTTTAGACACTAGAGAGAGAATGGTGCACAAAACCAACACCTCTGTCCTCACTGAGTTTACATTCTAGTGCACTTGTTGGCATTAAACAGCTTTCAGGGTTGAACCTGAGAGTTTTTTAATTTTTCACCAACAGTGTCTGTGAAGTATTCCCAATAGGGGAAGTTCCTGGAAATATGAATCCTAAGGCCAGGAGGAACAGATGGGTATCTGAGTAAGAAACTGAAGGTCAAGAGGATCTGACAGCCAGTAAATCTTCAGTGATTCAGGACAGTCCTGACAGCCCAAACTGCAAGACCCGGTGCTGGAGGATTTTAGTGTCAGAAGAGTTCCCATTTGGCACTAACTGCAGGACCTAAACATTTGTTTAGGAATTTTGCACTCTTTCTATCTAACTCCCTTTCATGGGGTTGGGAGACTCTAGACTATAGCTACCTTGAAGACCAATAGCTTCTGCTAACCCAAGCTACTCACCTTGTCTCCAGTCATGCCAACCCAGAAATGTGGTTTATGCTTTTACTTGCGGTGCTCCTTCGATCTACAATATCCTCCCTTTACCCCATAGCCGCTGAAGTACATATACACACCCTTCAGAAGCAATATTTGACCAAGAAATAAAAATAGATTGCGTAGAATTTACCATACTGTATGGGTCATTGATCTTTAAGAAATTAATGCTTGATAAATTTTCTATTTGATTTCCTTTGGTCACTGCTTCAAACTTTTCATACTCTTTCCGCCAAATGTAAATAGAAGCAGACAATGATAGAGTGTGGGAAGAGAATAAGCTTTGGAATCAGACCCAATTACAAATCCTAGCTCTGAAAATGGTAAAAGCATTATGTCTGTAGTCAAGACATTTACCTTCATTTCAAAAGACATGAACCTATATTCCTAACATATATGCAGTGATGCAAATCAATGTTCCCTCAAAAAAAAAAAAAAAGCAAAACTAAGCTCTGAAGCTTAGTTTTATTTGTTGCATTGGGAATAGTACTACCTATTTTATAAGGATTATTATGAGCATTCAATGAGATTTAAATTAGTACATAAGGAGGAGAGTGATCAATAAATGTTACCTAAGACAGGAGGGAACGAGAAATAAAAATAGAAAAGTAAAATGCATTAAATAAGTTGAATTAAAATAGGTATTTGTAAGTTTCTATATTAGTTACTATGACAGATACAAAAATGTTTCTTCCATTTTTAATGAAGATACAATTTGAAAGTGTGTATTAAATTATTTGATTTTTGCAATGCAAGTCAATAAAACTTGTTCATAACATTTCTGTTTACAAAGTCCTGTGAATCAGCAGGGATTGTAGTTTTTGATAACACCATAATATTATAGCAATAAAGCAAAAACATAATTTTACTTACAACTCTGGTGCATTGAAGTATCTATGCTTCCTTCCTCAAAATTTTTCATTGGATGCCTAATTTTCAGTTATAGGATGGTGGATAGATATAGCAACATCTTCCTGTGCTAACTAGTAGCTGCCCAATTTACAGAGGGGGAAACAGGTTTAGAAATGTCAGGTGCCGGGCCTCCCCGGTGGCGCAGTGGTTGAGCGCTGGGTTGCGAAGCTGCCCGCAGCCTCTGTGGCGCCGGTTCGATCCCCGGCTGCTCCCCGGCCACCGGAGGAGGGACCCTCATGGCACGCAGACCTCTCCTGCCGCCCGCTGCTCCCCTCAGCAGTGTACTTCGGTCCTTCTGCCTGCTCTGCTTCCCGCTCTGGCTCTGGTGAATTCTCTCACCCTCCTGCGCTTCTGACTGTACCCAATGCATGTATAAACAAACAAGCAAGCAAACAAATAAATAAATAAACATGCCTCTATAAAAAGAAATGTCAGGTGCCAAGGACAAGGACAGGAATTTAATCTAGAATCACTTAACTTCATTTAAGTCTCTTCACACATCAGTCACAGAGATATGATTCCCGCCCCCACCCCCACCTTTGTTTTTTAAAGAGTAGGAGTGATGGGAAAGCTTCAAATTCTTCGATGGGGCCTGCATCTAGAGTCGTTCCCCTATCTTTACTGTTGGTCTTGGGCCTTCTCTCTCTTCCTGTCTTTACCTGCTCCTCCTACCCTTCTCCCCAACGCTTTGAGGTCCCATCTTAGTTTTCATTTAAAAATTTTCCGTACTTGATAGGGTCATTTACTGGATGACTATGTATTGAACACCGACCCTGACACATACCCAACCACGTGACTGGTGCCAGCCGTACAACAGAGAGCTTCTGTGAAGCACGAACCACAGATCGCATTTCTTTTTTGCCTCTTGGAAATTTTAGCCTTGAAGTTAAGCCACGATTCCCACTCTTTTAGCACACTTTGGTTTTAAGCACCTAACACTGCAGCCCGGAGCCACCCAAAGGCGCCAGTTCCACTACCTAGGCCAACCCCCCCAAAACTCCAGCCCTAAATTCCCGGAAAAAGAATAAAGGTCAGAAATGGCATTTCCAGGGTGTTCCCTAAAACCTCCGCCTTCCCCGCACAAACGTCAAGATTCACTCGGAGGTGCGGCCTTGTCAAAATTCAGAGACGCCGCCCTACGTCTGCTCTCCCAGTAAGACTTAAATATTTTGTTTATCTAAGGCCCAGAATAAAAAAAAAAACAAAACCCACCCAGTTGTTATGACAACGAAACCGCGCCGACAGTTCCGCCTGCGCGAACGTCCGTGTAGCCAATGACAGCGCGCGCGTGCGCACAGCCGCCCAATGGCGCGCGAGCGGCGCGATATTTGAATCCTGAACGCGGCGACGACGCCCAGAGCCGCGGCGGTGCGGGCCGGCAGTCGGGCCCAACGGCGTCGCAGTAGCCGGCGCCCTCCCGGTCCGGCCCGCGTTCCTCTCCGGGCCGGGCAGGCCCCCTCGCCTACCGCGTCCCTCATGGCGCTGCTCCAACGCCCGACGGTGAGTGGGCCCGGAGACCCCCAGCGCGGGCGGGGAGTTCAGGCCGCGCCGCCCCTCTTGCCGCGAGCTTTTCTCGGTTCTTCTCAGAGCTGCGTGGGCCGACCTGCGCCGCTTCTCCCCGCCGCCGGCCTGCCCCGCGCCCCGGGCCCTAGGCCGGGCCCTCCCGCCGCGCCGCGGTGGTTCGGCTCTCCGGGCGCCGCTCGGGCTCCACAGCCCCGCCTGTCTGGGGCGCGGGCGGCGTCCGGGGCACTTCCGAGGGGGCGGCTGTCAAGCGGCTTCCCAAGCCCTGGGCCTTAACCCCCCCCCAACTCCTCGCGTCCTGCGCGGTTAGCGGTCTGCATGCGGGAGCTTGGGGTGGCCCCCCTTTTCCACACTCCTTGCCGTTAAGGGATCCGTGGCGGGGTGGGAAGAGGGGCTGGAAGGAATTCTGCAGTCTTCGGAATGTTGGAGCAGACAACAGCCAACAGCTGTTTTTCAGATTTTTCCACACTTGGCTTTATAGGAGTTTCCCATCTATTTTGACACACAGTCTTCCAGGTGAAGTTCACTAACGTATGCGTTTGTCCCTCAAATGAATTTCTTTACTCCAAGTGTAAATATAAGACTTGGCATACGATTTCCAGCAATATGGCAGACTGAGAGCGAAGGGTCCAAATTCACTTATTTCCTCTTTGCAAAGGTCAAACTGTTAGGGTATTCCCGGCCCCCTATTTTTTTTTTAATTTATTTAATTTATTTATTTATTTTGCGGGGGGAGGGGGCTTGAATTTTTTACCTGGACCTGTTTTTCCCTTGTTGACACATAGAGGGCCCTGACACACCTGAATTCCATCCCCTGTTAGAAGGCTAGTTAAAGCCAATCTTCCCTTGCAGATGCATTCGCCTGTAGTCCTAGTACCAGGTTCCAAACCATAAGCATTTAATGTTAACCCTTTCACCTTTGAAAATTGGCAGTACTACTGGAAAAATTGAATAGTGTGACTTTTAAGAATCTTAATAAATTGAATACACTCCTTGTTTAATTCCTATCCTTATATGGATGTAAGTCAAACTGAAAAGTAATTTATGTCTCGTCTATCCCATAAAGTTCTTCCTCAAATTCTCTCTAGCCAAAGAAGACTTGAGTTTTCCCCGCCTTTCTATCCAAGTAGTTCCATTCATATTCCCTGTTAGTTTTTAGGATTAAGACTCCCAGTTCTCAGGGGTAGGAAATATTGTTTCTTTTTCATGAAATGTTTATCACTTCTATAATAAAACATTTTAAATGAATTGCTTTTCTTAGCAAATTTTGTTTCTAAGTACATTCTGTCTAAAGCTAATTAAGGTGAGCTAACAATTTTTATTTCATATAATTCCCTCCTCTTGAGAGTGAAACTACTTTACCCAAGAAAATTACTTCCTTCCTGAGTATTAATTTAAAAGAGTGCATGCCATGGCAACCTCATTTTATTTTTTTTTTAATTTTTAAAATTAGAAATTATTTTTGAAATTAGAAATGGACAAAGCCAGCTTTCTTCTCAGAATCAAAATGCAGAACAAATGGAAATTTAACTAGACAAGTTTGAGCCTCCACAAATAATGCAACCAAGTTTTATACTTTTTTTTTAAAGATTTATTTATACAAGAACCGGGGTACAGGCCAGATGCGCAGGAGGGTGAGAGGATTCACCAGAGACAGAGCGGGGAACAGAACAGGCAGACTGACGAAATACACTGCTGAGGGGAGCAGCTGGCGAGACAGGAGAGGTCTGCCGTGCCATGTGGGTTGCTCCAAGGCTGGCAGGGATCGAACCGGCACTGTAGAGACTGCTGACAGCTTCACAGCGTTGCACTCAACCTGCTGCGCCACCAGGGAGCCCGCTATACTTTTTTTTTTTTTTTAAAGATTTATTTATTCATGCATACAAGAGCCGGGGTACAGGCCAGATGTGCGGGAGGGTGATAGGATTCACCAGAGACTGAGCGGGGAACAGAACAGGCAAACTGACGAAATACACTGCTGAGGGGAGCAGCTGGTGAGACAGGAGAGGTCTGCTGCACTGTGCTCAACTGCCTGCACCACCAAGGAGGCCCCAAGTTTTATAATTTTAATAGACCTTTTCTGTTGCAGTACTAACTTTTTAAACACCTTTTTAAAAAAAGATTTATGCATACAAGAACTGGGGTGTAGACCAGAGGTGATGGGGGGGGAGTGCGGTGAGAGGATTCACCAGAGAGTGGGGAGCAGAACAGGCAGATCTATTGAAATACACTTCTGAGGGGAGCAGTGGATGAGACAGTAGAGGTCTGCTGCAACTTGAGGGTAGCTCCCTGGCCAGCTGGGGATTGAACTCTGCTGCAGTGGCTGGCAATAGCTTGACAGTGCTATATCTTTAACCCCTGTGCCACCAGGGAGGTCCTGCAGTACAAACCTTTATCTTCATTCCTAATTACACCAATTTCATTGCAATTTTAAAACAAAACACCTTCCCATTTAGTGTCAGAAGTTACTATTTAATTTATCCCCTCCACCACTCGGCAAACCACAGAGAGGATGGAGTATAATATGACCAGTACAGTCTTATGCAATTCATGAGGATCACTTGGTCCTTACATGAATCTGTTATGGCAATCTCATTTTAAAAGATGGTATCTCTAAAAAGATCACAGCTACAGGAGTCCCTCTATAAGGACCAAAGTTAGGTTTTATTTTTTTTATTTTTTTTTTTTTTTATAGAGGCATGCTTTATTTATTTGTTTGCTGGTTTGTTTGTTTGTTTTGTTTATACATGCACTGGGTACAGTCAGAAGCGCGGGAGGGCGAGAGAATTCACCAGAGCCAGAGCGGGGAGCAGAGCAGGCAGAAGGACCGAAGTACACTGCTGAGGGGAGCAGCGGGCTGCAGGAGAGGTCTGCGCGCCATGTGGGACCCTCCTCTGGTGGCCGGGGAGCAGCCGGGGATCGAACCGGCGCCGCAGAGGCCGCGCGCAGCTTCGCAACCCAGCGCTCAACCGCTGCGCCACCGGGGAGGCCCCAAAGTTAGGTTTTAAACACCTGTTTTTTAAACAACCAGATTTATTAAGCTTTTTTTTTTTTTTTTTTTTAAACATGTCATACATTCTTTTCTATTTGTTTATTATTTTATTTATTTATTTTATAGAGGCATGTTTTTTTTTTTTTTATTTATTTATTTGTTTGTTTGTTTTGTTTATACATGCACTGGGTACAATCAGAAGCGCGGGAGGGGGAGAGAATTCACCAGAGCCAGAGCGGGGAGCAGAGCAGGCAGAAGGACCGAAGTACACTGCTGAGGGGAGCAGCGGGCGGCAGGAGAGGTCTGCACGCCATGTGCGACACTCCTCTGGTGGCTGGGGAGCAGCCGGGGATCAAACCGGCGCTGCAGAGGCCGCGGGCAGCTTCGCAACCCAGTGCTCAACCGCTGCGCCACCGGGGAGGCCCTTATTAAGCTTTTTAATACTGTATCTTAATTGCACTTGTAATTAACCTCTGTAAAGGAGCGTTTAAAAATAGATGTCTTTAATATATAGGAATCTCTAATGACATGGGTGTTGTATGTGAATCACTAGTCTGGGAAGCTCTTAGTGGAATTTTTTTTTTTATAAGCTAAGGTAGATAAGTAATTTGCCTAATTTAGAATGTTACCAATCACAATAGTGTTTTTAGATTTCCGAAAAATATACCTTGCCTCCTTTCTAAATGGATCCCAACACACTCATCTTCTCCCAAGCAATTCTGAATTTGGGTATCTGACATCTCAACTCTTCATTATTATTATTATTATTTTTTTTTTTAGGTTTCCTCTGATTTGGAGAATATTAACACAGGAGTTAATTCTAAAGCTAAGAGTCATGTGACTATCAGGCGGGCAGTTTTAGAAGAAATTGGAAATAGAGTTTCAACAAGAGCAACGCAAGTAGCTAAGGTAACAGCCAGGGATTGTATGTATGCATTCGGGACTATTAACTATTTCTGTAAAGCATCGAGGGGCAACACTGGCTGTCTTGTCCTACTTATATTTCTTTTTTCCTTGTAGAAAGCTCAGAACACCAAAGTGCCAGTTCAACCCACCAAAATGACAAATGTCAACAAACAACTGAAACCTACTGCTTCTGTGAAACCAGTACAAATGTTGGCTCCAAAGGTAGGAATACTATCTTTGGAATATTACACAAAAATACTAAGTGAAGTAGACTCATTGTGGGATAAACTTTCAGGGTGCTTTTGTTATCACTGCAACTTTTGAAGAACATTCATAGCTAGAGCTCTATTTTGAAACCATAGTGTAGGAAAATGAACATATACACCTTTTTAGTTATGGCATTTTAATTTAATGAATAACTAATTACCTTGATACCCAAATCAATTTAGTGATCTCAGAGTGAAATTCAGTGGTTTTATTAAAATAATCCACTATTAGAATGAACTTGTTCATGAAATCTGGAAACTCACAATTGTGAGACCCATACTCATGTAAGAATAATGCCAAAACTCTGTGTTGATAAATTGTAGTCTCTGTGACTGGTTGGCTTAATTGGAGTTAGAATGCTAATGGACTCATTGACTTGTTCACTTTCTATTTGTTCAAGTTCATGCATGTTCTCATTCATAGACTGCATACACTGATATAATTTTATGAGCCAGGTGCTATTGTGGGTACTGAGAATACAATAACTATCTCACTTGTTCTAGTTTAAAAAAAAAAAGCAGTATTGTATGTTTGAAATTTTTGAAATAAAAATTGGACATAAGAAATACAGAGAGAAAGTATATACTATATACCTCCAGTTATATTAAGGCTGATAAAGAGCTACCTTGCCGTTAGGAGACTTATTTAGGAGAGGCATAAGGACCTGAAAATTAAATTAGTAATCCTAGGAAATGATACTCAATACCCCTGGGCAATGAATGTCAAATGATGGAGGGCTGTCCTTCAGAAAGGACGCCTGAAGGAGGGAGAGAACACTGAAGGATGAGTGGTCAGGGCAACTTTCATGGAATAAATGGGATTTTTGAAGGTAGGGAGAAGCTGTATGAAGGAGCACCTTATTTTCTTTTTATTAAATTTATTTTATTACATTTTTTGTTCATTTTTGTATAGTATTTGATTTCTCCCTTTAGGTATAATCTCTATTGTTCTCCTACCACCATAGCACCCATAACCCATCACCATAGTCCCTTTTGCTGTTCCCTCCCCTATTTTGATTCCTCTCCCTCTCCCCCTGGATGCCTCAGATTTATGGTCAGCTTGCAAGTTTTGTCTTTTTCCTGACCCTTTGTTTGGTTGCTCCATATTCCTCATATAAGTGAAACCATCCAATAGTCATCTTTTTCCTTCTCACTTATTTTGCTTAGCATAACCCTGAGCATAAAATGGCTTGAGTTTATCTTTTTTGATTGCTGAGTAGTATTCCTTTGTCTGTGTATATACCACATCTTCTTGATCCATTCATCTGTTTTGGGGCATTTGAGTTGTTTACATATCTTAGCTATTGTAAGTAGTGCTGCAGTAAACATGGGATTGCATGTTTCTGAAGGAGCACTTTATTTTGGAACAAAGCAGGCAATAGGAATCAAGGACTCCAAGTAGAAATACATCTAAAATCATGTCCTTTGGACAGAGTTAGCAAGTCAAAATTGGGTTGGAAAGTTTTTCAGGAAGCGGAAGATAGATTTGGGAAGAGGGTTGAGTTGGAGTTGAAGGCCCTGGAATTTGGATTTTATCCCATTAGGCAGTGAGGAAAATTTTGAAGAGAAATGAAGAAAGCAGTGTGAGTGACCATGGAAGGGACATAATTTGTCCAAAGAAGAACTGATGAGGGCCTTGAACTCTTCAGATCTCCCCTAAGCACTCACCCATACACCATTCTCTATGGTAATATAATGTAATGTAAGAAAAAATGTCAAATGTAATAGGATGTAGCAGAACTCCTCTCAGGGTCCTCCTCCTGTATTTAGGGTATGTTGTTTAGAGTGCCCGAGTGAGTATTTAAGAAGCCATTTATGGAATAAATAAGTAGGAGTCAGGAAAGGGAGTTAGCTTTGGAGAAGGTGGCTCATTTGGCTTTTGATTTGTTGAGGGAGCAGAGGGACATCCACTGGAAAATGAAGTTGGAAATATACAGTGACTTCTGAAGGAAAGGGAGAGACTTGCAAGCCTCCTATATAGAGGTGTTGTTTGTAAGCATGTTGCTTACAAAAGCTTCAAGAAGAGCGCAGGACAAATAAGAATGATTATGTTTTAGTAGGCCTCTCTTTGGAAGTTTTTAGTGACCTCCTAAATGCCATACCCAAAGGTAACTTTTCAGACTTTCCTCTCTTAACCATTATGCAACATTTTATGTGGGAAAGCGATTTGGCAGTATATTTCAAATGATTATTCTCCATACCCAGTAAGTCTGTTTTAAAAATTTGTCCTAAGATAATTACCAGAGGGACAACTGAGAAATTCTAAAAGTGCTACAATGGATATCTCTTATATAGAAAGGTATATTCTATGTTACAGCATCACTTTAAACCATTTAATGGAAAAGCTGTGCAGCTATAAATGTTTTAGTGGAATATTAAAGATGTCAAAATACATGTTATATTAGTGGAAAAATATGGTTATAACAATATATAGTTAAACCCCACATTTACTTTTAAAGGATGCATTTATATACAAAATATTAATGGTAGCTTATTTGTATTATGTTGGGCTTACAATTGGTTTATATTTTCTTCCTTAAAATTTTCAGACTTCACCATAGGTACATATTTCTACTTTAATCAAAGGGAGATAAAAAAGGGGACGGGGAGGCTATGAACAAAAGAAAGGAGAAATTTCCTCCTGTAACCACAGCTCCATTCTTTCTGAGTTCCCTTTACTTTAGTATATCCTTGGCTGACTCCTTTTTCTGTAGCTTCCTTACAAATTCGAGGCCATTGTGAACCTGTAGCTCACTTCATTTAAAAAATCACTTACATGGGTGAAATGAGCTTGTTTTAGAAGACTGAGGGAATTAACAAACAATTATTTCCTATTCAAATACACATTGAGATACATAATATAGAAGAAATAGTTAAATCCACAATTTAGAGGAAGCCCCACCTCCAGGCTGCTTCCCTCTCTCTGATCAGCCCTCTGGCTTTTATGTCACCTGTTCTGTCATCTGTTCTAGCAGCCATTGCTGCTCCTTTACAGCCATACCCCGCAGGTATGGAAATGCCAGCTGAGCACAAGGGGTTTTAGCAACTCTGGTTGCCCTGGAAAGCTTACCACATAAGCTACACATCTGTGACAGCACATGTTCCCAGACTTTTATAACTGAATTCATATTCTCCCTTCTGTAAAACTGGATGGCAGGTCTTTCTTTGTAGCAGATAAGCAACTGAATCACAACAGGCCTTGGCTGAGATTTTGAAAAGATTCTACTCATTCACAGGTATTTGCAGAAACTTAGTATACTGCAGTTTGGGGGAAAAAACTGTTTTTTGCTTTGAATAAGCTGACACTGTCCTCAAGTAGCTCCTAGTCAACAACTTGAGGAGTAAAAATGTGTTAAAATGCACTGTAACAGAGGTAGATGCAAACTTAGAAGATGTACTAGGAAGTTGCAGCTAGAAATTTGGATGAAGTTTTAGATACTTTTTTTTTATAAATTTATTTTTATTTTATATATTTTTACATTATTTTTCATTTTTGTACAACGTATGCATTTTCTTTCTTTCTTTCTTTCTTTCTTTCTTTTTTTTATTTATTTATACAAGCACTGGGTACAGTCAGAAGTGCAGGAGGGTGAGAGAATTCACCAGAACCAGATCAGGGAACAGAACAGGCAGACTGACGAAATACACTGCTGAGGGGAGCAGTGGGCGGGAGCAGCGGGCGCGGCAGGAGAGATCTGTCACACCATGTGGGACCGTCCCCGGTGGCCGGGGATCAAACCGGGGCTGCAGAGGCTGTGGGCAGCTTTGCAACTCAGCGCTCAACCTCTGTGCCATCAGGGGAGTCCCAATGTATGCATTTTCATCTTGGTTATAGTCCCCATAAAATTCCCACCACCCATAAACTATTACCATGGTCCCTTGTGCTCTTCCCACCCTTGTTTTGATTTAAACACTAAATTCACTGATAGTCATTATTCAAGTATAAGAATGTTTTATGGCTTTACATTCTCTGATATAAAAGGTTAACACAAGAGAGAAATAAGAACGACTATTTACAATTAAAAAGAGTGCCTTCTATTCATACATTTTTTTAGTAAGGACACTGGTTATAGGATTTAAGGTCTACCTGGATAATCCAGGTTGATCTCAAGTTCTCTAGTAACATCTGCAAAAGGCCTTTTCCCAAATTAGGTCATATATACAGGTTTCAAATATTTGGACATTAATTTCTCTCTTTAGGAGGCCACCATATCACCAACTATAAGGTATATATGAAAAAAATAGTTGGCAATTGCTTAAGCAGGTGATGTCATTGGTGTTTGTTGTACTATTCTCTTTACCTTTGCATTTGCTAGAGATTTTCCAAAAAGATAGTTTTTTTTCCCCACCACTATCCTTATATTCCCTTATCCCTTTTCCTTTTCCCTTCCTCTTAACCTCTGAACCCTCATGGTGTTTATTGATGTCCACTGGTTTTGAAAGCATTTTACATTATTGAATCATTTGCTATGTAAATTTGTAATAGTTGTTTTTATCTTTCTAACTTACTTTACTACAAATAATTCTCCCAAACTCCCTCTATTTTTGTTGAAAATGGCTGCATTTCATCCTTTTTTATGGCTGAATAGTACTACAGAATGTGGCTATATAATGTCTTCTTAATCCAGTCATCCATTGATGCACAGTAAATACGCTTCTCAGTCCTAGCTATTGTAATAATGGTGCTACTATTGTAAGTGTCCTAGCATTGTAAATAATGCTGCCTTGAACATGTGGGACATCGGGTTTCTTCGTGTTGATGGTTTCATATTCTTTGGATAGATCCCCAGGAGTGGGATTGCTGGGTCATACAATATTTCCATTTTTAGTGTTTTAAGTGATGATGAACATTTTTTCTGTTTCCATTGATCTTCTAGATAATCTCTTTGGTGAAGTGTCCATATTTCCTGCCCTTTCTGAGAAAACTCCGTATTGTTTTCCATAGGGGCTGGACCACCAGCATCCCCACCAACAGTGTAGGAGGGTTCCATTTTCTGGTCTTTTTTGATATAGGTCATTCTCACAGGGGTGAGGTAATATTTCCTTTGGTTTTCATTTGCACTTCCCTGATAAGTGATGGTGAACAGTTTTTCATATGCCTGTAGGCCATTTGTATTTCTTAAAACCTTTTTTTTTTTTTTAAGATTTATTTATTCATTTACACAAGAACCAGGGTACAGGCCAGATGTATGGGAGGGTGAGAGGATTCACCAGGTATAGAGCGGGGAGCAGAACAGGCAGGCTGACGAAATACACTGCTGAGGGGAGCAGTGGGCACGACAGGGAAGGTCTGCCACGCCATGTGGGACCCTTGCTGGCCGGGATAGAACTGGCGCTGTAGAGGCTGTGGACAGCTTCATGGCGCTGTGCTTAACCACCTGCGCCACCAGGAGAGGCCCCATTTGTATTTCTTTAGAGAAGCGTTTGTTTAGCTCTTCTACCCATTATTTGATTGGGTTCTTTGCTTTTTATTGAATCATATGAGTTATTTGTATATCTTGGATATTACTTGTCAGATGTATGGTGTGCAAATATTGTCTCCCATTTGGTGGGATATTTTTTCATTTTAATAATAGTCTTTTTTGCTGAGCAGAACTTTTTATTTTAAGATTTATTTATTTATGCGTACAAGGACTGGGGTGTAAGCCAGAGGTGTGGAGGGTGAGAGGATTCACCAGAGAGAGTGGGGGAGCAGAACAGGCAGATCTACTGAAATACACTACTGAGGGGAGCAGCGGGCAAGGCAGGAGAGGTGTGCTGCACCATGTGGGTTGCTCCCTGGCTGGATGGGGATCGAACTCATGCTGTAGTGGCTGGCAATAGCTTGATAGTGCTGTTTTAACCCCAGTGCCACTAGGGAGGCTCCAGAGCTTTTTAGTTTGATGTTCTTTATTTTTGCTTTTTATTTTCCTTTCCGTTGGATTATGCCCCCAAAGATATCATTGAAGCCAACATCATGAAATGGTTTGCCTATGTTTTCTTTTATGGTTTCTGGTCTTACATCCAAACCTTTAATCCATTTTGAATTAATTATTCTGTCTGGTATGAGTGGTCTAGTTTCATTTTTCTGCATGTTACTGACCAGTTTTCCCAACATCATTTGTTGAAGACACTTTCCTTTCTCCATTGTATACTTCTGGTTCTTTTGTAATAGATTAACTGTCCATATAATTGTGGGTTTATTTATGGACTGACATTCTATTCCATTGGTCTGTGTGTCTTTTTTATTCCAGTACTATACTGTGGCCTTGTACTATTGTACTGTTGTGAAGTGTACTGGCAGTGATACCCCCATTGCTCTTCTTTTTTGTCAAAATCACTTTGGTTAGTCAGGGTCTTTTGTAGTTCATGTGAATTTCAATAATGTTTGTTTTATTTCTATCTTTTTTTAATCTAAAGATTTATTTTTTTATGCATGCAAGAACTGGGGTGTAGACCAGAGATGCAGGGGGTGAGTGGATTCACCAGAGACAAAGTGGGGAAGGCAGATCTACTGAAATACACTGCTGAGGGGAGCAGCAGGTGAGACAGGAGAGGTCTGCTGCACAATGTGGGTCAGCTCCCTGGTTGGGTATCAAACTCATGCTGCAGTGGCTGGTGATAGCTTGACAGCTCTGAGAATTTAACCCCTGCGCCACCAGGCATACCCAGTCGCTCTATTTCTTAAAGAATTCCACTGGAATTTTCATAGGTTTCCTTTGGATCTATGTATTACTTTAGGTAAGATGGACTTTTTGACAATGTTAATTCTCCAATCCATGAATATGGAATAGCTTTCTATTTCCTTACATTTTCTATTTCATTTAGCCATGTTTTGTAGTCTTCATTGAATAGAACTTTCACCTCCTATGTTTTTGTTCCTAGTGATTTAATACTTTTTTTTTTAAGATTTATTTATTTTTGCATACAAGAACTGGGGTACAGGCCAGAGATGTGGGGGGGTGAGAGGATACACCAGCGACAGAGTGGGGTACAGAACAGGCAGACTGCTGCGCCATGTGGGTTGTTCCCTGGTCAACCAGGGATCGAAGTTGTGCTGTAGAGGCTGCGGATTGCTTCATAGTGCGGTGTTTAACCCCTTGCGCCACCAGGGAGGCCCTGATTTAATACTTTTTGATGCAACTGTAAATGAGATTGTTTTCTTGATTTCTTTCTCTTCTAGTTCGTTATTCGCAAACAGGAATGCAAGTCTTTTGTATATTGATTTTGTAGCCTGCCACCTTACTATATTGACATATTTGATTTCTACTTGATTCCTTGATTTCTACTTTAATACTATTGTGATTAGAGAAGATACTCAATATGATTTCAATCTTCATGAATTTACTGATACTTGCTTTGTGACCCAACATGAAGTCTATCTTGGATAATATTCCATGTGCATTTGGAAAGAATGTATACTCGGCTTTTTTGGGTGGGGGTAGAGAGCAGGTGTAGTTCCCTATAAATGTCTAAAAGGCTCATCCAGTCAAATTCCTTATTTAAGGTTGTTATTTCCTTGTTGATTTTCTGTGTGGTTGATATGTCTATCCATGGATGTAAGTGAAGTGGTACTATCAAGTTGAGCCACTGTCTGATTTTAGGTTTGTTGATAGTTTTTATATTTTGGTGCTTCTTTGGTGCATATGTGTGTATTTATGTATGTGTGTGTGTGTGTGTGTGTGTGTATACAATATACACTCTAAAAAATTTGGGGGGTTACCTTTTTACTCTTTCTTATGTGCACCTGTCCCAGTCACCCTTCAGCAAACCATCCGTCGATACCTGCTTTTTCTGTCACCCATCCCCTCCTTATCCCCCTCATAGTCCTCTGGTAACAAATTCCTTTACTGAACTCAAGATTTCTTCTTCTTCTTTTTTTTTTTTTTTTTAAAGATTTATTTATTTATTTATACAAGAACTGGGGTACATGCCAGATTCGCGGGAGGGTGAGAGGATTCACCAGAGACAGAGCAGGGAACAGAACAGGCAGACTGACAAAATACACTGCTGAGAGCAGTGGGTGCGACAGGAGAGGTCTGCTGGGCCATCTGGGATCCTCGCCGGCTGGTCGGGATCGAACCCATGCTGCAGAGGCTGCGGACAGCTTCACAGCTCTGCACTCAACTGCCTGTGCCCCAGGGGAGTCCCTTAAGATTTATTCTTATTACATTTTTCCTGAGTATGTTTTTTAGTTATTTATATTCTACAAATGAGTGAAACTATCTGATATCTTTTACTTTCTGATGTATTTCACTTAATATGTAATCAACTTGGGGTCCATCCATTTTGTCCCAGAAACCACTATTTCATCATTTTCACAGCTGTATAGTATTCCATTGAGTATAAATCCCACAATTTCTTTATTCATCTGTTGAGGGGCACTTAGATTGGTTCCATGACTTGGCAGTTATAGTGTTGCTATGTATGTAGGTGTACATAAATCTTTTTATATAAGGTTTTTTATATTTTTAGGATAAATGCCTAGTAGTGGTATTGCTGGATCACATGGAATTTCCATTATTATTTTCTTTTAAAAAATATTTATGTATGCATACAAGAACTGGGGTGTAGCCCAGAGGTACAGGGGGTGAGAGGAGTCACCAGAGACAGAGTGGGGAACAGAACAGGCAGATCTACTGAAATACACTGCTGAGGTGGGCAGTGAGTGAAACAGGAGAGGTCTGCTGTGCCATGTGGGTTAGCTCCCTGACTGGGGATCGAACTCATGGCACAGTGGCTGCCGATAGCTTCATAGTACTGAGACTTAACCCCTTGTGTCACCAGGGAGGCCCTAATTTCCATTATTTTCTTAAGAAATCTCTACCATTTTCCAAAGAGGTTGTACCAACTTGCATTCCCAGCAACAGATGAGTTCCTTTTCATTACAACCTCATCAACACTTGTTGAGTTTAATTTTTTAAAATATGGGCCATTTTCAGTAGGGTGAGGTGGTATCTCATTGGGGTTTTGATTTGCATTTACCTGCATTTATAATAAGTGATGTAGAACAATTTTTCATGTCTGTAGGTCATCTGAGTGTAATTTTTAGAAATGTATTTTTTAAAAAGATTTATTTATGCACACAAGAGCTGGGGTACAGGCTAGAGATGTGGGGAGTGAGAGGATTCACCAGAGACAGAGTGGGAAACAGAACAGCCAGACTGACTAAAGTACACTGCTGAGGGGAGCAGCAGGCGAGACAGTAGAGGTCTGCCTTGCCATGTGGGTTGCTCTCTGGCTGGCCGGGGATCGAACTCGTGCTGCAGAGGCTGTGGCTTGCTTCATAGTGAGATGCTTAATCCCTTGTGCCACCAGGGAGGCCCTAGAAATCCTTTTTTTGATTGGGCTTTTTTTATTGTTGGATTGTATTAAAACTGTAAATTTTCGAGATGATGTGTGATATGCAAATATTTTTCCCATTCTGTAGATTACCTTTTTGTTTTTACGATGGTTTCTTTTGAGATATAAAAGCTTCTTAATTGATATTGCCCCACTTTGTTTCCCTTACTGTTGGGGTTGAGTTCCCAAATAGATGTTTGCGGTGGATGTCCCGCTGTGTGTCCCCTATGTTTTCTTTCAAGTAATTTATGGTTTGGGTTTTTATATCCAGATCTTCAGTTCATTTTGAATGATTTTTTGTACATAAAGTATGGATCTAGTTTTTTTTTTTTACTTGTGGCATTATAATGTTAACTCCAACTCCTTTTAATAAAGAGCCAATGTTTTCTTCTCTGTATGACCATAGCCTCTTTGTGTGGGTTTATCTCTGGGTTTTCTATTGTGTTCCATGGTCTGAGCCTCTGTTTTTGTTCTAGTGTTATACTGTTGGTGTGCATAAATACTTTTATTACTATTGGTGTGTAATAAAGTTTTAAGTCAGGAATTGTGATTCCTCCATTTTTCTTCTTTTAGAATTACTGTAGTTATTTGGGGCTGTTCGTGGTTCCATATAAATTGTATATGTGTTCTAGTACTTTGAAAAAAGCCATTGGGATTTTAATAGGTATTGCATTGAACTTGCAGATTTCTTTAACGAATATGGCTCTATTAATGATGTTTATTTTTCCAATCCATGAGCTCGGGATATCTTCCTGTTACTTTGTCTTATCTCTTTTAACAGTTTTAGAGTTTTCAATATATAGGTTCTTCATGCCTTTGTTAAGCTCACCTCACAGCTATTTCATTCTTTTTGGTGTGATTAAAAATGGAATTGTACTCCTTATTTCCCTTTCTTCTTATACATTGTTTGCTTATAGAAATGCAACTGATTTTTGTGTAGTGAATTTGTTTACTTCAGAACTCAGATTGGCCTGGAGGCAACAGATAGTGGGGGTTTTCTTTTCTTTTTTCTTTCAAAGATTTATTTTTATTTATGCATACAAGAACTGGGGTGTAAGCCAGAGGTGCGGGGGGTGAGAGGATTCACTAGAGAGTGGGGACCAGAACAGGCAGATCTACTAAAATACACTGCTGAGGGGAGCAGCAGGTGAGACAGGCGAGGTCTGCTGTGCCATGGGGGTTGCTCCCTGGCTAACTTGTGCTGCAGTGGCTGGCAATAGCTTGATAGCGCTGTCTTTAACTCCTGTACCAACCAGGGAGGCCCTGGGTTTTATTTTCTGATCCAACCAACCATTCTGTGCCTTTTTGATTGGCTAGTTCAGTCTATTTACGGTTAAGAGTGATTGTTGATATAGAAGGATTTACAATTGCTATTTTGTCTTTAGAGTCTGTTCTATTTATTTTCTCATTTGATTTCTTTTGGTTTTTCTTTGATTTCTTGTAGGAGAGATCTAATGTTTACAAATGCCTTCAACTTCTGTTTTTCTTGCAAGGCCTTTAATTTTCCCTCAAATCTGGAAGTTCTTTAAGTATTCTTTAAGTTCTTTAAGTATTTTGAAATCATCATTCCATTCTCTCTTTGCCAGTAGGGTTTCCTCAGAGAAGTTAGATGTAATGCTAATGGGGGTACCTTTATAAGTTATCTGCTTTCCTTCCCTCATCACCTTTAATATTGTCTTGAATGCTTGCTAGTTTCACAAGTGTGTATCTTGATGTATTTCTGTTATATTTCGATGTATCTCGATATATTTTGATGTATCTCTGTTATAGGTCTTGTTATATTTCGGTAACTAGGTGTTCTTTTAGGTTCCTGGATTTGCACAATTAATTCCTTCCTTAGGTGAGGGAAGTTTGCTTTTATTATTTCCTTGAATAGGCTCCTGCTTTTCCTTGCTCTTCCATTCTGGGATTCCCATAAATCTAATGTTGACTTCATTTTGATGTCATTGAATTGCCTCTGAATTTTTTTTTTTTTTTTTTTTGAATATCTCATTTCTTTCTCTTCTTCCACCTGGGCTCTTCATGCATTACTATCTTTGAGGTCACAGATTTGGTTCTCCATTTGATCTGTTCTACTTCCATAGCTTTCTCTAGAGTTCTTGATTTCATTTATTGTGCTCTTTATCTCCTGAACTTATTTTCCTTAATTTTGTTGGCTCTCTTTGTTCAGCTCTTCTGAGTTCGCTTGTATTTTGTTGATTTGCCTTTCTGAGTTTTCTTCTATCTCTTTGAGTTTCTTTACCCAAAGTAATTCTGAATTCTTTTTTTTTTTTTTTTAAATAGAGGCATGTTATTTATTTATTTATTTGTTCATTTTGTTTATACATGCACTGGGTACAGTCAGAAGCGCGGGAGGGTGAGAGAATTCACCAGAGCCAGAGCGGGGAGCAGAGCAGGCAGAAGACCGAAGTACACTGCTGAGGGGAGCAGCGGGCGGCAGGAGAGGTCTGCGCGCCATGTGGGACCCTCCTCTGGTGGCCGGGGAGCAGCCGGGGATCGAACCGGCGCCGCAGAGGCCGCGGGCAGGTTCGCAACCCAGCGCTCAACCGCTGCGCCACTGGGGAGGCCCAATTCTGAATTCTATATTAGTTTTCTGTGTTTGGATTATGGAGAGTAGTTCTCACTTTGTGATGATGTGTTCTCTTGACGTGTTATATTTTCATGTATTATATATTTTGTTGACCTATTTTACTACTTGAGATCCACCTACTTTATTATTTCAATAACCTGTAGCAGCAACTTAGGGGGTTAAAGTATTTTTTTCCCCACAGGTGGTGCTGTTGATTTGATTTTCTTTATTTTGGCTTTGCTGACTTCTGTATATAGTGAGATCTATCTTGTAGTTGCTGAGTCAGTAGGGTGAAAGGAGTTTGGAAGGGTCCAGACATTAGGGTGGATGAGTTGCGGGTGCGTCTGGCTCCTGTTTGTGGCACCCTTGGTATCTGTGGGGTTTGGGAAAGAGTTTTGGCAGTGTTTGTGTTCCATCTCAGGAGTACAGATTAGAATACCTGTCCTGCTATTATCTCTATGGGGGAACCCAGCCAGTGCAAAGCATCCCATGTCCTCTATAAGGTTTTCCCCTCTGTACAACCTCTGTTTCCCCCTCTCCAGGTACCCTCACCAAGTTGACAGCCCTACAACCAGTGTCCTCTATTCCAGACCACAATCCCCAGGTTCCTCTTTCCACCAATCTTCTGTTTAATGTAGCATGAACTGCCTCAGTTTGGAACCTGTTGGAGTCTGCACTAGTCTGTGCTGGCCCAGAGGTGATCAATTCTGGTCCTATCCTTGGGGCTGTCTTTCAGACCGGGGTCCATCTCATTCCATGCACCAAGGACCACAGTTAATGGTCTCCAGGCCCTAACATTGGCTCTCTCTGCTGTTGGCTAGACTGCTGTAGCCAGCTGCTGAGAGCAGCCTGGCTCTTGTGGCTGGTAGCTGGCGACCCCAAATGGCCAAGCTTTTGTGGCTGGCAGCTGATGGCTAGACTCTCACTGCTGGCACCCAGTCTCCCACAGCTGGTAGTTGCAGTCTGGGAGCAGCTGGACTTTTGGAGCAACTGGTGACCATACTGGGCTCCTCTCCAATGGAGATTGTTGTTTCCAGTGCACACTGCAGCCCTCTGTTTTCCCTTCAGGAGCCATTAGCTTTGTTTTTCTGCAGTCTACCTGGGAGTAAAAGGGTTGGCAAGTACACATTTTCATTCTGCAGTCATCTTCCCCTCAGTCTTACTTTATACTTTTTGGCTGGTGAATTCAGCCTGTCTACATTTAAGGTGGTTTTAGAGATGTAAGTGCTCATTGCCATTTTATTGTTTTTGCTTTGTCTTTATTATATTTTGAGGTCCCCCTTTTTATGTTTTGTTTAGGTCCCATTTCTGTTGTCATGTGTTTCTTCAGTTAGTTTCTCTTTGAGGGTTCTGCTGAAGTTATCGGATAAGCTATTTGTGTGACAAACTGGATGGTCTGATCTCTGACTTGTTCTTCCTGTTCCTCCTCCATATAAGCGATTTAGGTGTCTGTTGCCTCTGTACTAACTCTGTACTCATTGTTCTGTTGCTTTATAATAACCCCTTTAAGATGTTCATGTGTGGCTTGGTGTTGATAAATTCTTTTAGCTTTTGTTTTTACTGAAGTTGATTACTTTCCCTTCTATCTCGAATGTTTATCTTGCAGGGTAGTCTTTTTTCCTTTAACTATTTTAAATATCCTGCTAATTCCTTTGTGTTTGTACTATCTCTACTTGAAAAGTCTGCTGACAGTCTGACTGGTATTGTCTTACAGGTTACCTTTTTTCTCTTGATGTTTTTAGTATTCTGTTCTTGGTGGTTTTCAACAACCTTATTTATTGTGTGTCTCATGGAACTCTTTGGGTCTCTAGATCATGATGTCTGGTTTGTCTCCCAGATTGAGATGGTTTTCAGAAATATCTTTTTTAAACAAAATTTCTATAACTTTCTCGTTTTCATCCCCTGGAAGCCCCATGATACAAATTTTACTTCCTTTCGGTTATCCTATAGGACTCTTACATTACGTGCATTTTTTAAATTTCTTTTTCTCTGTTCTATTTCTGTGCTCTCTACTTTGTGCTTTCGAGCTCATTGTTTCTCTACATTGCTCCTGTTTGTTGTCGAGGCCCTCAATTGTGTTCAAGTCATTATAGTATTTCTTAAGTGCCATCACTTCTAATTCTAGATTCTCATATTTTCTTGATCTTTATTCTGTTGCTGTTTTTAATCCACTGGGGTTCCCCCCCTGTTCCATAAGGATTGTTGTTATTGTTATCTTGAACTCCTCTTCTGTCATATTCTTTAGCTTTACTGGGTGAGACTCCTCTGAGAATAATTTTGCCCCAGCATTTGTAATAGGTTCTTCATTTTCAGTTTTCATGGGTTGTAATACTGTCTTTCAAACTGTTGTCTTTACAGCTGCTTAAGTAATTGGAGAACTGGAACTGGGGAGGGGTAGTAGGTGTAAAAGCTGTAGGGGGCAGTGGGCACCAAAGGATCACCTCCCGTGAGAGTCAGGGATTCAATGTTCTTATTTTGCTGTGGGTGCCAGAGTTGTATGATGGGGGTCCAGTGTGATCCTTCCTCTAGACCAGCTCCTTAGTTTTAGTGTTTCTTCTAGTCAGCTTCTACATCTAAGCTATTTTTGAGCACTAGATGTAGCACTAGGCAAGGATTATAGTTGACATGGGGGTCACAGGCCCAGGAGTTGTCGGGATGTTTTTGTTTTTAATAGATACATACTTGGTTAATGCAAATGATTATTTGCTTTGGTTTAGTCCTGAGGTGAGGGGTAGCAGGTAGTTTAAATATCTCAACTTCCGCTTTGACCTGTTTGTCGCTACTAATTTGGGCTTTTAGCGGTTTTATTTGGAGAATCTCAGACTCAAGTCAGTAATCTTCACTTTGGATGCTTGCCCCTGCACTCCCTGTCCTGGGTGCCAGTTCTGCATATCCCCTTACCCAGTACAATGCTGGATTTCAGGATTTCCCTATGTTGCTATGTGCCCCTGCGTCAGCAACTGTTGGGTACTTTGCACAGCAGCTGCCCCTCCCTCTTGAGGGTTGTACTGCCCTGGTATCACATAACACAGCTCCCTTACAGTTCTTCCTAGTCCTTTCTGCTGGACCTTACTCCTGCTGTGTGCTGTGGCCTCTGTTTTCCCTTTAGGAGCTTTTGGTTTTGTTTGGCTGTGAGATATATATATATATATATCTAAAGTTTGCTAAGATGTCCTTGCTGAAAGTGTTCACCTTTTCCCTCTACTCTGTTTTTCAGCACTTGATCATGTGTTTTCTCATTATTATGTACAGGGTCTGGCTGAAGGTGGGTGTTGTGTGCTCATATGGAACGGCCACATATGGGTGGTAGCATCCTATCCTCCTGTCAGATGTCAAAGCACATTCTACTTTGCAGTTATAGTCATCTGGAAGAGAAGAATATGTAGATTTATTACAAACACCATAATAAGGTTCCATTTTGAATTGGAAATAAATGTTTCAAGATAGTTCTGTTGGATGTTGTCCATTTTACTGCTGTTAGTGCCATGGCGAATCAAGAACCTATTTTCATCCCTTGACAGCTGGTCACTGTGAGGCTGCCATCTTGCCTCTTATACTTTTTAAAAATAATGGTTTATTCATACTTCATTCTAACCCTGTTTCAACTTACTTTATAAATTTTTAATTTTTGATTGTTATAATCACCCAGTCAACATAAGAAAAATTGCTGGGTGTCTACTTGCTCAGTCTTTGCTTCATCTTCCTATTTTATTCATAGGCTAGAATGTGCATTTCTGCTTTTTAGTTGTCAAACAATTTCTCAATTGAGAATAAATTAGTTGACAAGAAGAAAACATTACATCTTTTAAAGAAACTACTGCTAAATGAATCAGTTCTAGGAATCTCCGAACCCGATGTCTTAGGTTTCTTGCACTCAATATTTATTTATATATTTTAAGATTTATTTATTTATACATACAAGAACTGGGGTATAGGCCAGACTAGTGGGGGGTGAGAGGATTCACCAGAGACAGAGTGGGGAACAGAACAGGCAGATCGACTGAAATACACTGCTGAGGGGAGCAGCGGGTGAGATAGGAGAGGTCTGCTGCGCCATATAGGTAGCTCCCTGGCTGGGAATCGAACTCATGCTGCAGTGGTTGCGGTGAGCTTCATAGGTTGTCTTAACTCTGCACCACCAGGGTGGCCCGCATTCAGTAGTTACTGGGCATCTACTATGTGTCAGGGTGATATAGATCTTATATTAATTTTATCCATTAAAGTAAATCAAAGTGTTCAGAGCTTATGTTCTAGCAGAGGTAGACAGAAAATAATATACATAATCTGCAAGTAAACTCTATGGTATATCTGAAAGTTCTAGGTTCTGTGTAGGAACAACAGGAAGTTGAAATGTATTGGGGGAATATAGGAGATCAGTGATTTTACATAGGAATCTGGTTAGACTTCATTAAGAAGGTATCATTTAAGCAAAACTTGAAGATGAAGGAATTACTCTTCTGGATATAGGGGTAAGAGCATTCTGAGAGGGGGAGAGTGTGTATAGAGGACAGGACACAAGCAGGAGTGAAGCTAATCAAAGGGAGAGAAATGAGATAATTGTCAAGGGCATCACATTGACAACTTAGGTTTGTACTCTAAGTGAGGTTAAAGGTTATGAATTTGAAACAACAGGATTTTATCTCTAAAAACTTCATCTTGAGGTGTTTGTCTTTCTGTGAAATTCTTCTTAACTATTTCAAAAGCATATGATACTGGCTTCTAGGCCACTGGCTTCTAGGCCAACTGGCTCTGCATGCATTTGTAGGTAGTATTACTCCTAGGGTAGTAAACCATGTGCTTTACTTTGCAGGGTCCTCCTCCTGTACCTGAGGATGTCTCCATGAAGGAAGAGAGCCTCTGCCAAGCTTTTTCTGATGCCTTGCTCTGCAAGATTGAGGACATTGATAATGAAGATCGGGAGAACCCACAGCTCTGCAGTGACTATGTTAAGGATATCTACCAGTATCTAAGGCAGCTTGAGGTGAGTAGACCTTTGTGTTTCGTTTGTATGAGCAGGGACAGTTTGCCATGCAGCTTCGAAAAATACGAAAGTCAGCTTTTTATTTTTATTTATTTTTTTTTTAAAGATTTATTTATTTATACAAGCACTGGGTACAGTCAGAAGCGTGGGAGGGTGAGAGAATTCACCAGAGCCAGAGCGGGGAGCAGGGCAGGCAGAAGGACTGAAGTACACTGCTGAGGGGAGCAGCGGGCGGCAGGAGAGGTCTGCGCACCATGTGGGACCCTCCTCCGGTGGCCGGGGAGCAGCCGGGGATCGAACCGGCGCTGCAGAGGCTGCGGGCAGCTTCGCAACCCAGCGCTCAACCGCTGTGCCACCAGGGAGGCCCAGCTTTTTAAACTTTTAATTATACCAACAGGTTCTGCAATCCATACACCCACATTTCTTAGATGGAAGAGATATAAACGGACGTATGCGTGCCATCCTGGTGGACTGGCTGGTGCAAGTCCACTCCAAGTTTAGGCTGTTGCAGGAAACGTTGTACATGTGTATCGCCATTATGGATCGATTTTTACAGGTAAGCACAGCTTCAGAAACTGTGCCAGTGACTCACTGAACACTGAGTTTATGCTTCTGGATAGAAAGCTAAAGTGTGGGGCCTCTGAAGAAAAGACCAAAACCAGTTTATAAGGAATAAAGGAATCTTATAGATGTTAAAAAAGGGGAAATAATCCAAGAGTGTTAAACCTCAATGATGCTGACCAATGTTGGGCCTCTCAGTTAGCTCAGCCTGCTGAAAGTGCTCAGGGGAAATATTACATTGCATGATTGTCCCTCAAAAGAACTGTGCTACCAGATGGGCTGGCTGAAAGTCAGTATGAAGCCTGTGGTGCCTTTGGATGCTGCTTCCAGAGTCTGGTACTTTTTGGTACTGTTTTCCATTTGAAAATGAGTTTGACTAGAGAATCTTAAAAATTTCCAGCCAGCCATGGCACTGAATCACTGTAGAAAAGGGAGGAGACACCCATTTTTAGGAATAAGGGAGGGTTATGTGCAGCCAGTTTACTAAGTGTACTAAGACTGTGAGGCACAAGCTAAAGAGGACTGTAAGAAAATAAACTCAGAGGTAGATGTGATCATCAAAATATTTATAAACTGGTCATGTTAAGACTGACCGATTAGAAAAGCTACCAGACATAAACCACAAGTATTATCTAGAAAGTAGCTCTATAAATAAGGATTTATTTATTTAAAATATTTTTGATAGAGGTTTAGGGTAAGTACAAATTCTACCCAAGCAATACAGCAATTATTGTTTATAATAATGACCCTGAATACTGTGAAATCCTAAGTATAGATTTAGAGGTTTGCATTATACAGTCTTCATGGGGCAGGAAAGCACAACCATAATTTAGGTATATTTTCAATAATATAAAGTCCCGGTATTTTTCTTTTTCTAAAAAAGGAAATTAAGGGAAGCTTTTTTTAAATTGAGGCAACATTGGTTTACAACACTGTGTGATTTAGAGATACAAGATCACACTCTTCAGTGTAAAGTGTGCTCCTACCATGCCACACCGACTCCCACCCAGGTGCCCATAGTCCTCCACCATAGTTTGCTGTGTCCCTCCCTGCTCTACTCTTCCTCTCCATAGCTTCAATTCAAATTAGATTTCTAGGGCTTGTTATGGGTTTGATTTGATCTGACCCTTTATTTCTCTATTTCACATATAGTGACATTATTGTGTTTCTCTTTCTCCTTCTGACTTATTTTGCTTAGTTTACTCCCCTCCGGTTCCATTTATGTTGTTGCAGATGACAAGAGTTTATCTTTTTTTTATAGCCGAGTAGTAGGTACGTGCATGTGCGTGTGTGCTGCATTTTCCTAATCTGTCTTTGGGTACTTAGGCTACTTTAAAGGAACCGTTTAACTCTAGATTGAGATTTATCCCTGGCTCTGCAGCATTGTGAAAGATTCTTTAAACCGAATA
The DNA here is from genome assembly GCF_014898055.3 of Talpa occidentalis. Classification (NCBI taxonomy): domain Eukaryota; kingdom Metazoa; phylum Chordata; class Mammalia; order Eulipotyphla; family Talpidae; genus Talpa; species Talpa occidentalis. Next base: position 25,292,409 of record NW_023601104.1, read on the forward strand.
ATGAGTAAACTTGTAATGAGAACTAAGGATGTGTTTAAGATACCTCCCTCACCCCTAGGCAGCCATTAAATTTCTTCTTTTTTGCTTGGCCTCAACTTGATTCAGATCTTGAGTGCTAGGTTAGGGATGTCCCAGACATTGAAATCAGGATGAGGGAGGCAGAGCCATGACTAGGAGCTCAGTTGTCAGACTTGCTTCTTCCCTACACATTGAGTGATCTTGGGGTAGTGCTGAATCTCCTATCAGGCCATCTATTTGTAAATGAGGATAAGAAAATGTACTACTTGTGATTTTTTTTTTTTTTATATGCGTGTGTGAGGATTTGAGGAGATCATGTGTTAAAAATCTCAGCACTGTGCCAGCACATAGTGAGTGTTGCTGACAGCTACTGTGAGTGGTGCTGGCACCTACTATTAACATTCAGGTGTCTTGTGTGGTACCATGGAGAAGGGTATGAGCAGAGATGATGTGTGCGACTACTTCAGGACTCTTACCTTCTTCCATCCAGAGTCTTGATCCTTTTCTTAGATGTGACTTTTGACACATTCTTCTTCTGTTAGGTTCAGCCAGTATCTAGAAAGAAACTTCAACTGGTTGGGATTACAGCTCTGCTTTTGGCTTCCAAATATGAGGAGATGTTTTCTCCAAATATTGAAGATTTTGTTTACATCACAGACAATGCTTATACCAGTTCCGAAATCCGAGAAATGGAAACTCTAATTTTGAAAGAACTGAAATTTGAATTAGGTCGACCTTTGCCTCTACATTTCTTAAGGCGGGCATCAAAAGCTGGGGAGGTAAGTGCCTTCAATTTTCCTGTTTGATGTCTCATCCCAGAAACACTGATCTAGTTAAAAGACAGCTTATGGATTTTGGGGAAACATCTTTTAGTTAAGTGCTAATGCTTGTCTCATCATTTCTTAAGAGACCCTGTATTTGTAACATACTGTGGAATAGAGCAGTTCTTGGGAAGGATAAGTGAGTGAAGAGGGATTGAGTCCCTAGGCCTTTACCCATAATTTTGCAAGAGTAATGACAGCTGTGCTTGTTACTATCCCTTGCTTTCATAGGTTGATGTTGAACAGCACACTTTAGCCAAATATTTGATGGAGCTGACTCTCATTGACTACGACATGGTGCATTACCACCCTTCTAAGGTGGCAGCAGCTGCTTCCTGCCTGTCCCAAAAGGTTCTAGGGCAAGGAAAATGGGTGAGTCATAGATTTAAGAAGAAATTAATTTCTTTATATTTTAGGCTGTCTTGATAGAAAAGATAACATTTTCCCATTATCTGTGAAGCAATTGGTAAAAGGCCTAAAATTAAGCTGGTTGGAGCAATTTAGATGGAAACTAGTTAATACCATTTGACACAAACCTACTTTATAGAGTTGTAAAAAATAAGGCCACTGATTTAAGGTTTTTAGGATATCTTGCTGAAACAGCAAGTTATCAAGTACATTTGACAAAGCAAGGCAAAAGCCTGACTGATTTAGCCAGTTAGATTCATTCAAGTAGCCAAAGATACCTCTGGGTCCTGTCTCACACACCAAAACACAAGGTGTCAGATAACCTTTTGTGAAGTGGAAAATTCTAGACTGCCACTAAGGAGTTTCATAGTCTACACCTATACCACAATAGAGCAAATCAAAGCCTCATCGGAAGTGCTAAGAAATTATCAAACAGCCCTAACACTAATAAAAATAGATGCCTTTGGTGTTGGGTGGGAATAGAGTAGAAGGCTGAGGATGTGAGCAGGACTTCCAATTATAAGTTTTTATTAACTAGTCTGTGGTGTAATTTTTGAAATGTTTAATGCAAACTTGAATGGGGCAGAAACAATGCCTCAGTATATCAAACTGGTAACAGAACAGAGAGGAAAAAATTAAAATAACTTCTGAACAAAGCATGTGACTGCTTCCTTAGGAGTTTGTGAAGCTGGACCAAAAAGGTAACATAACATTAGGTTTGTTAATAATAATAATCTATTATAATTCTGAAACTGTATATTGTAGGGTAAGGCAAATAAAGTACATTCATGTTATTTAGGATTAAATGTCATATTAAGAGAAAATTGAAAACAAAGGAAAACCCCTGTAATAGTATATCTGTTTTGGAAATAAAGTAAGTTGAAACAATAGGGTCCAGAAACAATGATAACCCAATAGCAGTGAACACCCCTAGTGCCATATCTTGACTACTAAATGCTGTTACCACTAGGAACAAGGGCTCCTTAGAAAAATTGCTGATTTCTGGGTCAGGGAACAGAAGTACAAGACGAGCCTACAACAATGTGTACTAGAGAGCGGGCCAATTCTGAGAAATCGATGGGGTCATATTAAAGGGACATAGGAACTGGCTTGAAAGGGTTCTGAGTAAATTTGACCATTAAAAAGAAGTGACAGTAATGGATAATGCTTAAAAAAAATCCCTGGATCCATAATAAGGAAGAAGAGGATTTTGCTTTTTAAAATCAGCTGAATTCCAGCTAACTAAAGTGGAAAGAACGGTATGGTTAGAAATCTGATTTTTTTTTTAACCCTCAGTGTAGTAAAGCAAGGATCAATATATGCTTATTAAGTAAAATAATTTTGGGAGGAATAAAATGATCTTACTCCACCCCAGACACTTGGTAATTCTGAAGGAAAACTGTACCTGTGTGATGGAGAGGGCGGGTGGCGGGTGTTTTCTACTTTAACCTGTAGATCAAGCCTGGCATCACCAGCAGTGCGATCACCTGCCTTCTGGCACAATAGGACGGATATACACCACTGCCTCTATCTACATATGGAGAGAGAGGGGCAGATGTCAACAGTTGATACAGCCTTTCAATTTTTCTGTAGATTTGAATTTAAGTAAAAAGTTTGAGGCAAAAGACCACTGGTACAAGTATGGTACAGGGTCTGGTCACAGTGGCTCATTTAGCCAAATTCCTGTGCTCTCACACCTGCTTCCTTGGGCTCTCGACCTGTTAACTAGAGGTCTCCTTGTTTTCTGGGAATTGATTCCAAAATATCAGCACGGCTGCATTATTTCAGGATGCACTCCTGTTTAGTTTTTTACTGCTTTTGGATTGATTTTCCTAATTAAGCCTTGCATTTGAAAGGAATGTTGTTTTAGCTACAGAATTTTATGGAACTGAAATAAAGTCAGGTTACATCTTAATACATGATGAGTCTTATTAATAAGTGGCTTTTGCTGATTTTTTTTTCTTTGGGGTGCAGAGGCTTCTGAGTGTGCTGTTTTCCAGTGCTTCACTGCACAGGGTCCCCAACACGAGACTCCTGGGCAGTCTTCGTTCTGCTGGACTAGGTGGCTTGTCTATGGCTCAGTTTATTTCTCAATTCTGAACCTTATTCCCTGACTACCAATACTCTTGAGCTCCCATCTCTACTGCTAGGGGCTGTGTCAGATATGCAAGTCAGAGGTCTCAGCCCTCGCTATAAAGGGGTACTTGAGTGGGGCTCGCTTTTACTCTGTCCCACTTTTCATCGCCTTCAGTGTGGTGCTAGAGGTAAGCATGAAGCTTTGTAATTTGAAGTACCCTCACTTACCTGTACAGTCTTCTCCCAGAAATACGGAACACTTGCTTTAGCTGAGGGCTGCACGTCACTGCAAGCCGGAGTCATCCTGCCTTTCCGGGCCGCCGTGCTGGTATGGCCAGGGCCGTGCTTTCTTACGGGCTTTTAGAGCTAGGACTTCTGAGAATAGTCTTTAAAGCTTTTACAAAAGTAATGTCAGCATGTGTGGTATGTGCTTTTCTAAAGAAGCGGAGGTGTTATCTTGCCCCTTCTCTCTGCACTGTGTTCCAGAATGTGAAGCAGCAGTATTACACTGGATACACAGAAAACGAAGTGTTGGAAGTCATGCAGCACATGGCCAAAAATGTAGTGAAAGTAAATGAAAACTTAACAAAATTCATTGTAAGTACTCTTTCTTAAGCTGTGGGCAGCATTAGATTATGGGTTTTATGTGTGAGGGTGTTTTCATGTCTTTTTGGCACATAAGAGTCTGTATTAGCACCAACTCATTTAGCAGAGAATGGAGCAGACTGAAACCATGCAAGCACTTCCTTTGAATGGAAATTGCTAGGCTGACTATGTCCAGGCCCAGAGTAGCTAGTCAGGTTTCTGTTCAATGTATTTATCTGTGCTCACCCAGTATCCAGGGTAGGGCACTGAGCAAGGGCCCACCTCAAACAGCTGTGTGTTGAAGTGATTATGACCAGGGCCTTTGTCTAGGGTCTTTTGGCCAATGACTGAAATGGACCTGAAGAGCACATGTGAAGGAGGAGGGGCAAGAAGCCCACTCAGGAAGTGTGCTGGGGGCCTGATTTGTGTGGTGCAGAATAATCAGCTCACCAAGGACCTGGTGACAAAGAGCAAGGTGTTTGTAGCAAGTGTCCCCACAACCTGATTTGCTTCCCTGGGTGTAGGTTCTGCATGGTGCACACCCCGTGGAAGCAGAATGTGCTTTCACTCCTGAGGGCAGTGACTGGGATATGCTAAGCACTATTTGCTACTCACTTTCATTGCCAGTCCTGGCAAGGCTGCTGGGTCCTCATGGCACTTCCGTATGATAAACACAGCTCTCGCCTCCCACCCCCTCTGGGAGTTTGTGAGAGAAGCTATCTATCACCTGTGCTACCACCATGGCTCTAACCCACAACTAGACCTGGAGATTGTCAGGTACCTTGTGACCTTGAAGCACCGCTGGCTTTAGTGACTGGGCATTAGATAGCAGCTGCAGATCCTGAGTTGGCCTTTCAATACCTGTAGATTAGAAATGAGGAATAAGAGGAGTATATGTGTGGGTCGGAGCTTCTGACCTGTCCTTAATCACAAATGACTTCTGCAGGCCATCAAGAATAAGTATGCAAGCAGCAAACTTCTAAAGATCAGCATTATTCCTCAGCTGAATTCGAAAGCCATCAAAGAACTGGCCTCACCTCTGATGGGACAGTCCTAGAATGCTGCGACCCTCAGGCAAGAGTGCTGTAGTCGTGCCGATGGGGAACTCCTAGCATTGTATATAGTCCTCTGGTCTATTGGATAAAACCTTTTCTCAGACCTATTTTCTAAATGTATATTGAGGAAAAATAAAGCTATTGGTTTTTCTTAAGGTATTTTGTATGTGTGTTTGTGCATTGTATACTGAAGAAATCAGAAGTTTGCTTTGACTAATTTTTTTTTTTTTAATATTTAAAAAGCAGGTTTATTAGGAAAAGGGGTAGAAAAGTAAAGTACAGGGCCTCCCCTGGGGGTGCAGCAGTTGAGCGCTGGGCTGCGAAGCTGCCCGTGGCCTCTGCAGTGCTGGTTTGATCCCTGACCACCAGGCGAGGGTCCCACATGGCGCGCAGACCTCTCCTGCTGTGCCCACTGCTCCCCTCAGCAGTGTATTTTGTCAGTCTGCCTGTTCTGTTCCCCACTCTGGTGAATTCTCCCACCCTCCCGTGCTTCTGACTGTACCCAGTGCTTGTGTAAATGAATAAATAAACCTTTTTTTAAAAAAAGTAAAGTACACTTGCATAGACAAGCGGGCAGGAAGAACTGCCCCAGGAAGGACAGGTTTGCTAAGAGAGTCCTGCATGGTTGTAGACGGGCAGCCTTGACAGGTCATGGACAGGCAGGAAGCTCCTGCCCCACAGCGGGAGAGAGCTGGTGAAAAGAGGCACCTGCATAGTCACAGATGGGCAATGGGAGTTTGCCTAATTTCTTTTTGAGCTATTGTGAATAGCTTTAGGAAAAATATTCCTCCTATTTTCTCAAATGGAAAAATAAAAACCCTAGAATTTGGTTTCAGTGAATGCTAATTCATTCTTAAACTTGAATATAAAAGGATTAACTCTTTTCTGATTTCTTCTTGGGAACACCTACCTGGTCCACCAGGGCCATGGCCTCCAGCCCAGTTGTGTCTCTCAAAGGGAAGTTGACATCAGGAAGAGCAGTCCCAAAGGGCCTCAGCTAGAAAAAGAAAATGGGCCTGTGATACTTTGTTAAAATTGAAGCAGAGAATACATAATCTTTTTGTGCTGCTTCATCTACATTCTGAGTTTTATTTTTGGTGGGCATCTGAGCACATTGTTGTCTAAGGGGGAGTGCACGCTCAATCTCCAACCACTAAAATAAAGCCCCTAAAACAAATCTCTTACAGCAATAACTTTCCAACTATTCATTCAACAAGATGCTAATTGTTTTTGAAAGAAAACAGCAGCATGTTTGGGACACATTGTGAGTTTATGTAAGATTCATAAAGGCCCCGACAAGCTTTGCCGTCACCTCACTAAACTCGGCATTTGCCCGACCAGAGTGCGGCCAAAGCTGCCTTCCGCTTCACCGTGAGGTCCGGTGCGCTGTGACTGGGGCTGCCTATGACAGCTGGGAAGGAGGAGCGGGCTCCAGACCGCCTTTTCCCGGCCCAGGAATGCCTCAACTAGTGAACAGCAGTGAATGGTTAACTACTAAGTGACACCACGAAAGCCTTCCCGGCTCTAAAATGCACAGCTATTTCCCACTGACCCCCGAGATCCAGCCACTCATCAGGAAAGGGTTTGTGGGAGATTTCAAAACATTTGATAACTGCTCTATTACATATTTTGCTTAGCTAAGTATTTCACGTCCAGCTCAGGTAGTTTATACTGCCAGGATATCTTAGGGAAGTATCTTAAAGGTCTTGAAGTGCCGCAGCACTTCTGGACGCCCCTGGAGCTGCCCCCCCGCCCTTTGACCTCCCTAAGCAGAGCAGCCAGACTCAGTCTGGCCCACCTTTCAGTGCTACTTTTCCAGATGCTTACCCCTTCCATAGGCGCAAGATTGGGAGCCATTCTGCAATGTCACCCCCTCTGCCTGTTTCTTGTCTCTCCCAAGGCCTCCTTGGTCTTCTCAGTCCTCCTAGAGTTAAGAATTTGCTTTTACTCCTACTAGCCTGATGCCTTTCCCCCCAGCTGTGCTGTGCCCTTCCCGCTGGAGTGCTAGTTTATAGTCTGTTTTGCAGACGGGAAGGCTAGGTACAGTTCACTACCTTGCTGAAGGTCACACGGCTCTTGAGAAGTCACCATTTGAACCTTGGTCCGATCCCAAGTTCATGCTTCTAATCGTTGCCTTCAGTTTGATAGTCAAACTGTCAACCTTTAAACTTCTAATCTTTCTCTCAAAAAATCAACCTAAGAAAAGCAAAAAACACAAATAGGACTTAACAGCTAGGAATCTGTAATTTCCTTTGATGGGTAAAGTCCTGGGTCTAACACAACTTTGCCCAGAGTCCATCTCTTTCCAAGACCAACAACCTTCTTAAAATAATAGCAGCGGGTGTTCGGGTTCCTCCTTTGTGCCAGACTCTGTGTAAGTGACATACTTTTAGTCCAGAACCCCATGAGGGAGATACTCCTGCCCATTTTATAGAAACAAGAACAGAGGTCGCACAGCTTGTTGTGTTTGAACCTATTTAGTATGATGCGTTCTAGGGACCCTTTCAAGAAGTCCATGAGGTCAAAACTACTTTCATGATGATACTAGGATGCAACTTGCTTTTGCTCGGTTCTTTCCATAGAGTAAGGTAGAATATTCTGGAGGCTACATGATGATGTAGCACTGGTGGCTAGTGGAATGTGTATTTGTTGGTGTTTTAAAATTTTCACAGGTTAATTTCTAATAGGGTAAATCCTGACAGTTATAAGCAACAAAAGCATAATGCTCTGAGATCCTTAATATTGAAGGGTATAAGGGTTACGAGGCCAACCTCTGGTTTACAATTAGTCTGACTGCCTGAGGTCCACATTCAGACCACCTGGTTCTTGGTTTCTTTGAGCCGTCATTTAAGGGTCTGTCAGATCTGCATTTCCCATTACTCTACGGGTGTGTATGTGCACACAGACTTCTATCCCAAACAGAGTAGCACCTTCCAGAAAGCAGGTATGGTTTCCTAAGCCTCCTTGCCTTCTCCCGGGTTAAGTGACATGTCTGTTTGAGTGACCCATGAACAAAATAGCAGGCCTAAATCCAGAGACTAGCGAACACCCAGGTTTAAGGACTTTCAGATCCCTAAGGGGGGAAAAATGGGGCATTTTTCTGATAACTTATTAGTTTGGAAAGTAATGGGGGGTGTGACTTATCTATCCCAGAGTTTCCCATTAGCCTACACTTAAAAATTTTTTTAGGTGTAGAAATAATGATCTTTAGACTAAACCAACAATATTACCCCAAGCTTTTTAAATTAATTCCAGGGCTTTAGCACCTGCGCTCAGGATCTAGTGCTGCTTCACCTATAAATTCACTCACCTGTTCAAGCCAGGCTGGGGGAGCACCTCCTGGAGCTGGCACTGGGGCAGGGACAGAGCTTATTTTTTCATCTCCACGGCTGAAGTTTCTTCTTGTGGCTTGTGGGGCTATTCACCTCAAGTTGTATTTGTCACCTAGAGCCTGTGGGTCCCAGTTACGCATTATTTTAATATGCCAGCTTTCCAAGAACTGACACGATGGCAGAAGTAGGAAAGAAGTGGACTGTCCGGGAGTTCACTTACCATGGCGTGGGCTCCCCTCAAGCGGCTGCTGGATGTGACCTACATGCGGCCGAAGCCGTGGCGGTGGTGTCAGAAGCCGGGCCTGCAATGAAAACAGCACCTGTGGCTGAAGACGCACCTGCTAGACGTGATCCTCTTGTCTCAGCGGGCAGGGAGCGCGCAGCACTGAAAATGGCGAGAACTTCAACCAGGTGGAACTCAAGCCCGAGACGACGGGCTACCAGCCGCAGGCCAAGCAGCAGGGCGGGCCCACCGCTCCCGCTCCGCCCCTGCGCAGAGCCTGTTCCGCCAACGAAGGCGTAGTTTTCTCTTTAAAAAAACCCAAACAGCCAGTCATTGAATTAAAAATAGAGCTGACTCCCCTACACCGCTTTGGCTTGAAAAATGTGTGGCATTAGGGGCAATTATGAAAAGGCCACACATTTTTATTTAAGGGATTTCACAAGTGATTCCTTCCACTGCCCCCTATCGCTTTCTCCCCATGGACTTGGGGATCTTAAAATGACAAAAAGGGGTGTGCTGTTCAAACCCTGCTTCCCCAGTAGCTTAAGAGTGATTATGGCGACTGGAAGGAATGACAAGTTTTCCCTACACCCGCCCCCTTATGATGGACATTACGTTGTCTCTACCTCTTCACTGTCACTACAAGAAACATGGCGCTGGCAACAAGGGCCGCCTGCAAGGAGCACGGGCTGAGCCACTTGGCAACAGGACTGTTTGACTCACCAGTGCTGGAGGCTACACGTCTGACATCCAGGTCGCAGGGTTGGTTCCAGGTCTCCCTCCTAGGCTTGGGCTGGCTCTTCTCCCTGTGTCTGTGTCCCAATCTCCCCTTTTTATCAAGACATCAGTGGTGTTAGATCAGGGCCTGCCCTAATGATGATCTTACCTGCTGAGACCCTATTTCCAGATAAGGTCACATACTGGGCAGGGGTGGGAGAGGTGGGGGGGCACTTCAACACCTTTTGGTGCTGGGGGACACAATTCAACCCATAACAAACACCACGAGAGAACCAGATGGTTGAAAGGCCTTTATTTATTTAGGAGGCGAGGGAGGGACACAGGGGGCGGGGCCATCACCTGCAGGGAGAGCGTGGGGCGGGCCGCAGGGGCTGAGCGAGCAAGCAGAAACACGGCGTCTCTAGCTGGAGAGGAGGAGTGCACGTCGTAAGTACCTGGTGCAAGTCTGTAATCAACCTAGCTGATGGGTAAGTACAGTGGATACTACTTAGTACATTCATACATGTTTCTAACATCGGATTTTTATATATACAGTATATGATCTGTTTTTATAAATGTACAGCTCGAAGAAAATGATCCTCCTTGTAAGGTACAGCATTAAACAAAAAAAACCAACATGGGCCAGCCACATTCCAACGGAAGACCCAGAGAGAGCGAGGCCGACAGCCCGGCCCAGGCCCCGGCCCCAGCCTGGTGGCCCGACGGGCCAGGCAGCATGGAAAGCAGCGCCCCGCCCCCCCGCACCCGCGGGCGCAGCAGGCCGGCTGCCCCCATGTCTGTACGGGAAGCGCCCGCTCATGGGGAGCCCCGCTGCGGAGGGCCGAGCCCCCCGGAGCGAAGGCAGAGAGGAATGTGTGGCGGGTCAGGGAAGGAGGGAGGAGAGAAATGAGCTCTTCAACTAAAGGCACTTGGTCAGCGGCGGCCGCTGGCAGCGGTTCCGGGGTCTGGTGAGCGGTGGGGTCCATTAGGATAGAGCAGACCGGGTGCCTGTGCACCCCACCTGTCCTCTCACCAGGTTTAAATACAATAAATAAATCTCAGCGGGTGGTGGTTTTACCCTCCTGGGCTCCTAGGACAGGTTACCTCGTGGGGTCATTTGCGGAGTCACACTCCGCTGTCCCCAGCCCAGCTGCTCGATGTCCTCTGAGGGGAAGGTGCCAGAATAGCTCCAGGCCCTGGAGAAGCGGCGGCTCGCTAGGCACCAGAGGAGTTCCCAGCTGTCCCCTTCCCATCTGCGCCTGGAGCCGCTTCCGCCTCGGGTGTCATGGTGCCTGTGTGCCTCAGATCTTGGTCACGTAGTTGTTGGGGAACAGGCCCTGCTTGCCTCGCAGTCGACCCGTCCACCAGCCAGAAGGATCTGCAGGGAGACGAGGCGGCCAAAGTGAAGGCGAGCAAGGCTGTGGTGGACAGGCACCCTGCCCCACGGGCTCACCACACCACAACGGTGATTTGGCTCCATCCGTGTTCTTTTTGTTGTACTGATTTTATTTGCAGTGGAAAAATAGGCTGTAAAAAGTCGCCCCTTGCCACAGCACACACCCAGAGGGGCCGCTAAGGGTCTCCTATACAAAGAACTTGCCGCCCAGATATGTGGCTTTGCTGGCAGCCTCCAGCTGTGGGCCCTGCAGAAACTTTCCCGTCTCTGGGGATGCTGACGGCCCCTATCTGGGGCCAGTGCTGAGCCAGGACCCAGGAGCTTCAGTTGCCGCAGCAAAGGGCCTGCTCTGGAATCAAGACTCTCTGCTTGCTTTGGGGTCTGAGGGCCCCCTAATCCTGCTTCCTCCACTTGCCTTCCCCAGGGTTAGTTTCCCGGTGCACAGTGCATGCCCCTCCCGAGGAACTCAAGCCTTATTTCCCAGATAATATTAGTCCCTTCACCAGTAGTATTTGGTATTTAGTCTTTCATGCTGTTCTTGTGCAATTACAAACACCAGTCAGTTTTAAGCAGAAAACAGGCCATGTCTATCTTATTATTCTACATCTTGCTTTTCAATACTTAACAGAGAAAAACTTCCAATATCTGAGGCCTCATTTTTTTTTAAACAACTGCATTGTACGCTAGAATTCCCTCACTGCTGGACACTTGTTCCTAATTTTCCACGACAATGACAATGCAATAAACGCACACACAAACACACACGCAATCTTGGGCCTGCCTGCAAGTACTTCTATAGGATAGATTTCCTGCATCAAAGAATATGGGTTTTCTATTACCTTTTAGTAAGAAAAAATATCTTTTGTAACAGGCAATACTTTCAAAAGTATAGAAGGAGAAGCCGTGGGGGCAACCGGTACCCATTTCTTGTACTTCCTTTCAGAGATACTTCATGTTAGACAAGCAGTATTTATTAAAATGAGGGGCAGTGTTTGTTCTGCACTCAAAAAATATACATTAACAGTATAAATAAAGGTCAGTTCCTATGAGTAGATAAAGAAGTGCCACCCTTTCTGCAGCTACTGTTCATAACATTTGTCTATTTTTCTCTCACTTATTATTCTTGTTAATAAGGAGTTTTTTATATATTAGTGAACTCATGAGTTGCAAATCTCTCTCCTCCAATTTGTTACTTTTTATTATATCTTAAGTAGCTGCAGCAATGATCTATTATTTAATTTCTCGTTTTCTTCTCACTTTGAGGAATCCTTCTGCACACTGACATTATTAAAACAGAAATTTCTCTTTACTTCCAGGACTTTTATGTCCCGTTTCTTCTTAGTTTCCCTCATTTCTTTATCTTTTTGTTTCTTTCTCTCCCCAGTCCTCACCACAAATACTACTTCCTTCAGGGTACTTTTTAACGTTCTAAGTCACGAGTCAGCTTTACCGTGCTTTACTGTGCTACCAGAAGCACTGATGTTTGAGCAGATATACATTCTATTATATTCTAAGATCTTCTCTTCCAAATTAATAAAGCACTCAGCCAAACCCACAGATGGCTTTTATAATAGATGTTATAGGTTGCCTCCCTGGCTTCCATTCCTCCTACCCTCATCACGTGGAAGTCATGAAGTCTGTGTGTGGGGTGACCTTCCTCGGGTCTTCCGGGACAGTCTCCATGAGGTCTAACTCACTCTACATACAACTTGATCTTGCTACAGAGATTAGCTCAGGGACAAACACATGACCAAATTTGGTCCAATAAGAGTAAAACCTAAGCCTTTTCTCTTCCGGTTAGGAGAGATTTCAGAGAGAATGCAAATTTTAGACAGTTTGACCCATCAGTCGGGAGCTGCTGCAGCCATTTTATTATCATGAGGAAAAACAGGTAAAGAAAGGAGAAAATACAGAGAAGAAGGCAGAGCTGAAAGAAGCATTATAAAAGGAAGTCTTGTTCTAACTGAGCCCGAAGCCTGACCTACCTCTGCAAGTTTCATTCAGAGAAGGCCTTAAATTCCCCTCCTGTTTTAGTTTTTACAACTCTGTGACTGTATGCTTTCTGGAAGGTTGTCCCACCAGCCGGCCATGCACTTACCTTCTTTGATAATATCGATAATGTCATTGGCATTGAAGCTGAGTTCATCTGTGTCCTGAGCATCGTAGGCGTACAGGGCCTTGCACTGTGGCACCTGAGGTTTGGGCTTGGGCTGGGGCTTGGGCCGGCCCCCCGCCGGGGTAGGTCGACTAGTTGTTTGTCTGCGGACCCTGTGGAGAGAGTGGAGGCTGGTGAGAGATGGGACCCAACAAGGGGTGGCAGCAGCGGTTGGTGGTCTGGGGTGTGGGGCCCCCACTGGCCATCTCCAGTCAAAATCCAGCTCCACTCTCAGAAGGTGTATTGCTCCCTAAAGTTTCTCTGAAAATAAAAAACACTTTCCCTGAAAGGTGGTTGTGTAAGGTAGTTCTCAGTAAATATTAGCTGCTGTTATTGTGTCCCCAGCATAGAAGGAAATATGGAAAAGACACATTCATATGAAAGTGTGTAAAGCATATTTAAACGCCAGGAGACAGTCCCGCCTCTATCCCTCCCCCTAGTTTTGGAAACAGAACTCTTGCTGGTGCCATGGAAGCCTCGGGCACCGCCCCTCAATGTCCACCCTTTCTGGAATCAGCAACCATGACCCTGCATTTTGCATGACTAACTCTGCTTCTCCCGGGGGCTCGACCGCAGATGTCGGATCCCTAAGCAATGAAGTGTGCCTATTTCAGCGTCAAAGAACTTTCATTCCATCACTTGCTCCATTTCTGAGCTGTTCCCTGGTGCATGTATTACAGTTCATTCACGTTCTCATGTCCTTTTACTAGCCCATGGCAGGAAGACGCCACAATTTTTCATCCAGTCCATTGTTGACGGTTATGTGGGATGATTCTAGATTTCACTAGTCCAAAAAGTGCCACCGAATATTCTTATGCGAGAGCTTATCCACGCGGTTTCTCTACTCCAGCACTGATGACATCTGGGGCTGGCGAACCCCGGTGGAGGAGCTGCTCTGCACGCTGGAGGGGACGCAGCAGCCTCCCTTGGCCTCACCTCCTTGCCCAGGGCGTGGGCATCAGCGCCGTCCGAGCGCGGGAGCGCTAACCCAGGCCTCCGAGCTTAAATGGAGTCTTTTTATCTATCTTGCCTCCAGTCTCCACGCAGACATTGTCTCGAAGGCGTGTTACTATAGTTTTCTCCTATTTGTTACTATTATACCTGGAACAATGATCAATGATGCTCATAATGTGTTTGCATTTTGCAAAAAAACCCCACAAAATAGAATTTTCCCTCCACTTTGCTCAAGGATAAACCAAAGCAACGGCTACGTTCATCTGCTCACAAAAGAAACGTAAGCCTGAAATTTCATCTGCGAGACTGCAGTAAACATTGTGGGGCCGGCTGTCAAGTCTGGCCTCACACCTACAAAAGGAAGAAGGGCAGGGCGGGCCTTTCCTCTGGCTGGAGTTCTGGAAGGAAGAAACACACCCATTTTTGGATTGTGCTCTCAGGAGGCTGGAGCCCCACTGTCCTCACGGAGCCGCTGTGATAACTGCTCAGGTCCCCGTTTTCCTGTCCCCGCTCCCACTCACTCCCCAGCAAGCACGTTCATCCAGAGGAAAGGCATCTTGCAGATCATCAGCGTGACATCACCTTCTCCCCAGTCTTCTGGAAATCCCCATTCCCTGCTTGAGAAGTGCTTGCTTCTCTGAAAGCTGGCCGGGCAAGCAAGCTTTTAATCAAGCAACCTCTATAGCAGGGATGTGTCAGCATTTGGTTAAATAAATAAGAGTCATTAACTTGGATACCAGAAGTCATCTGACTTCCCAGCAACAAGGAATGGGCAGGGTGGGGGGGGGTGCTTATTAGAGCACAGGGAGGGAAGAAAGCCTGGCAGTTTCGGGGAGCAGGGGCAGGTACACCCGTGCACATATGCACACACAACACGCACTCACAGAAGGACATAAGATGGGCTCTCTTCATGTCCCAGGGGTAAACCCCTCACCATTAGTGCAGGCTGATGAGGTCCTAAGAGTACAGTGACTTAGGTGCAAGCCCCACAGAGGGGGCCTCTTAGGGCAAGACAGAGACAATGACCCTCTGAAAGGCAAGACTCTCCCTGCAGCCATCCAGGAGTCACCCCCTCACACTGCCCTCCCTCTCTGGTTATATCCTCTCAGTTCCTCCTCCTTCACATCTCTCCTAAGAGTTGCTTCATTTCTAGGCTCCCAGAACATCACCCGGCTCGGTTTTTATTAGTTCACATCCTCCACTGAAAATCCTTCTAACAGCTTCTCTCTGCTCTTGGGAAACAGGCCGAAATCCTTCAGGGGGTCTACAAAGTTCCTGCCAGGTGCCCCCTCCTCCGTCCCAGTCCCTGTCCTGCCAGGCCACACTAGAACCTTCCTCCCGTCCTTCACAGAAGTTTCTCAGCCATGGTGGGGTTACGACTCCTGTGCACAGACTCCTAGCTTACATCAGATTTGCAAAGACACAATGAAAGACACAATGCCTCCCCCCAAAAGCATGAACAAGCAGGATGCCAGCTCTCATGACTTGTGTCCAATGTTGCATTGGAAGCTCTAGTCAAAGCAATTAGGCAAGAAAAGGAAAATGCGTACAGGCTGGGAAAGAGTGAAAAGAGATGATCTTGCAGAGAGAAAAATCCTAGGGAATGCACAATGAAACCGTCAGCGCTAACAAACGAGTTCAGCAGGACGACAGAACACGAGATCAGTGCCCACGAATCAGCTGCATTTCTGTGCTGTCATTGAAAAATCAGAAAACCAAACTGAGAAAACGATTCTATCTATAACATATGAAAAGAAAACTTAGCAATACAGTTACCAAAGCACTAGAAGTAGGATTCTATCTATAGGAAATGTCCAGAAGAGGCTAATTTATACTGTCAGAAAGCGGATTAGCGGTTGCCAAGGGCTGGAACTGGCAGCTGGGGGACTGACTGCTAATGGGGGAAAGTTTTCTCTTGGAGATGATGAAAATGTTCTAAAGTTATATTATGGTGGTGGTTGCACAATTGTGTTAATACACTAAAAACTGCTGAGTTCTTCTTTATATGGATTGGTTTTATGGTATGTCAGCTATCTCGAAAAACTACTTTTTAAAAAAACAAGTAAACTGCACATGCCCTTGGGCTATGCAGCACTTGCTGTTACCTGGGGTGTCCCAGCTGCCCAGAGTAGCTGCCAGGAGGTGGGGAGGGCCCCTCTAAATGGCCAGGTGAGCACAGCCACCAGTGGTCTTTGATCCCAAGATCAGAGGCTACTTCCTCAGGTAAGTCAAAATGAAACCAATCAAGATTACTCAGAGATTTTGGGGTCCCCTGCAGATCCACAGCAAGAGTTGGCTTGATTGTCCCAGCCCTTGACGCCTGCACGGCGCTGGCAATGTAAGTGTCTGGTTGTTTAGCACTTGGTTGAATGGGGTTCGTAGCACTTCACAGCTGGGAGAGTCCAGGGTAGGTTAGAGCTGGGGTGTTCTTGTTGGGGAGCAGAGCATGATGAGGTGAGTAGGAACGAGGGAAGGGATGGCAGAGGTGGAGAATCACTCTGCATTTTGCATTAGGAAGAGTAGGTTCAGGCAACACTGTGGCGGGGCTCTCTGGATCCCCCTGTTGAAACGTCCCCAGGGACCAGAAAGGGCTGCAACTGCCACGGCAGCTGATGCAGGGCAGGCTCTTCGGCAGTGGGCCAGTCACAGCAAAGTCCTCCTCACAGGTCATCCCGCCTCATTCTCACTTCCCAGCATGTCTTCACTGTTCTTGGAGGATCTTCTGGCAGCCCCTGCCCACAGCTCCATGAAAATCAGCTCTGCTGGTTGCCTGCGCCCTACGGGGCACCGTGCTAGGCGTTTTCAGACATCATTCCAGTTAACCTCCGAACATTTCTGTGCAAAGACTGATGCCGATTTCCTGCTGGTTTCATCACTGGCAGCAGAATGGCCTTGCCATAGGCCCCCAGAGCAGCAGCTGCACTGATCTTTCTGGTCCCTTGGACTGGCTTTGCTCCTCTGGTCTGACCCCATCCCAGCCAGCACCACTCATTTGTGTTCCGCCTTCA
This sequence comes from Talpa occidentalis, assembly GCF_014898055.3. Classification (NCBI taxonomy): domain Eukaryota; kingdom Metazoa; phylum Chordata; class Mammalia; order Eulipotyphla; family Talpidae; genus Talpa; species Talpa occidentalis. The sequence continues at coordinate 25,309,157 of NW_023601104.1, forward strand.
GATCGTTTTCACCTCCTGCCACATCTCTGGTAACCCTCGCCTGCAGGAGAACTTGTGTCCCGATTCTGCTGATTACCCCACTGGGCAGTAGGGCCTGGGCCTGCCTGTGCTCATCGCTGTGGCCTCAGTCTACACGTCCTGATGGAGTGACAGAGATGGCAGGAGGGGAGACCCTGGCTTGGGAGTCAGTGCGTAAGGTTAGCATATAACTTGGGTACATCACTCCACCTCTTCAGGGATCAGTGTCTTCATCTGTAAAATGTGAGGATTCAGGCTAATGGCCAACAGGCATACGGAAAAATGTTCAACATCCCTTACCATCAGGGAAATCAAAACCACAGTGAGATACCACCTCACACCAGTGAGAATGGCACATATCAAAAAAACAAGCAACAACAAATGCTGGCGAGGATGTGGTGAAAAAGGAACTGGTGCGAGTGCAAACTGGTCCAACCACTATGGAAAGTTGCCCGGAGGTTCCTCAGTCTACTAAAATGGAGCTACCATACGACCTGGCAATTCCACTCCTAGGGATCTACCCAAAGGACACAAAAACATTGATCCAAAAGAACACCCGTACCCCTATGTTTATTGCAGCATTATTTACAATAGGTAAAACCTATTACCTATTACCAAAACCTAAAACCTATTACCAAAATAGATGACTGGATCAAGAAGATGTGGTACATATACACCATGGAATATTATTCAGCAATCAAAAAAGATAAATTCATGCCATGCAAAGCAACATGGATGGAGCTAGAAGGAATTATGCTCAGTGAAATAAGCCAGAAGGAAAAAAAAATATTGATGGTTTCACTTACAGCAGGAATATAGGGGAACAAAATTAAGACATCAGTGTAAAAAAATAACAATAGTACAAAACACAACAAAACAAAAACAGACAATTATAAACCAGAGACATCTTGCAGGGGAGGAGGAGGGAGCACAGGGGACTGAGGTGATGGTGCACGGGTGACTTGGGGAAGGAAACTCTATGGGGACTGCACCTGAGGGGGTGGGGGGAAGCAAATATTGTTTAAAAATTAACAATAATATGGGCCTCCCCTGGTGGTGCAGCGGTTGAGCGCTGGGTTGCCAGGCTGCCCGCAGCTTCTCCAGCGCCAGTTCGATCCCCGGCCACCGGGGAGGGTCCCACCAAAAAAAAAAAAAAAAAACCAAAAAGCAAAACAAAACAATAATGTAAAAAATAAAAATTTAAAAAACCAACCAAAAACCAACCAAACACAAAGAAAGCTTTAAAGCACACTCTCCACAAAATCTGCTGTCAGGTGCACCAAGGAGCACAGGAATGAGGCGGCGAGCAGGGGCCCTGAGTTCTGCCACGCAGGCCTGGCAACCGCAGGGAAAACAGGTGCGAGCACAGCCATTTCCTGGCCGCGGGAGGCGCAGGTGACGCCAGACGCGCTCGCCTCCGCCACTAGGTGGCGCGCCTGCGTCGGCCACGAAGGGGAGCGCGCGCCCGTGGAGGCGCTGCTGGAGCTGATTAATGAGGTGGCGCAGGTACAGCAGCCTCCACGCGCAGCCAGAGAGCACCTGGCCGGGCCGCTGCCGTGGAGGAGGGGCTCAGCAAGCAAGCCCCCGCGCCCACCGCCCGCCGGGCTGCGTCCAGCCGCGAGAGAAGGTCGTTAACACTTTCAGCAATTCTGTGCCTGAGTTGCTGAACAGCCATTATTCATGATTAAATCAGACTCAGGAGTGAACAAATGACATGAACAGCAAAGGCAAGAGAGTTATAATGCAATTCTAATTATTCTGCTACATTTTACTTCTGTTGATGCCCGTGTACGCTGGCAGCCCTGCAATGCTCGAGACAGCACATGCCTCCCCACCTCTCCGTGCAGCCGAGGGCCTGCCGGCAGCCTGAAACCAGCCGCGACAAATATCAGAGCTCGGGCCTTTTTATCCCTGGGGGCTAGTGGCTCCGCAGCATGCCCACTGCCCTCCCACCCCACCCTCGGCAATGCGCGGGCACTCAGCTACGCAGCTTCCCTTCAGCTTATTTTATAACGGATACGCAGGACTGAGAGAACTTTGGTATGGCTGGTATTTTATGCTATCTGTACTTCTCAGAAACCTTAAAGACTGAAAATTGTTATAAAATTATTTCATTGGCATAATGCGAATGACAGCAAGAATTTCAGGCTCATGATTATAATTATTGTCCTTGTTGCCATCTCAATAAGTAGCATGTAGCATGTGGCACTAAAACTCCATGTAGCAATAAACCTGCACTGAACTGAGTCAATACAGTATTCCCACATATGTCACTGGCACGACACAGCTTTCCTATTACTACTTGACCACCACTTTGGGGTCACTTTCCGTTACATGGAAGCTACCGCCCATTAAGATGACAAGCACACGAAGGAGCTGGGTCACAGCCCCCCCAAGCAGGACCTTTCCCGAGCAGGCCGCTCCACTCCTCACACCACCACAATGGAACCGTTAGCGCGGTTCCCCAAGGGGCCAAGCCCTTGACAGCCACTTTGCTCAGAGAAAACCCAGCCTACCTGGAAAGCCCCTTTTGAGTGACCTGGGAAGACCACGCTGTGCCTGTGCTCCCAGACATCAGGATGCCACCCAACCTCTGAGCCCGCGTGGACAGCTGCCCAATCCCACAAGATGCCAAAAGCCCACAAGAAAGCAAAAGCTCCTGTGACGTCAATGACGATCAAGTTCTCTAAAGTGAAGCTAGTATTTGCGCTCTCCTGGGAATGCCGAGGCAGGACGGTGGAGCAGCACAGCAGCAGAGGGAGCTGCGCTCTCAAGTGCGTGCAGGCCCAGAGGCGCACAGCTAGTACTAGTGTGTTGGGGAAAAATGCCTCCCTTTTGTCTTGCTCCCCTAGGCCTACCATCCCCCCATTACATCAAGCAACACGGAACATTAGACCCTCATAGAGTCCAGAACTCTTTGCAGGTCAGAGACTTGAGTTCTTGAGAATGAATTCACAGGGCCAAGGGGCACCTTCCTTTCAGTCTTGGTTCAGTATTAACATTTCCCACAAGACAGGAATAACAGGGACAAAACAAAAATGAACCTGCAAGTTGCTTAGTGCTTTATAGTTTCCAAAACCCTTATTAAGCCTTTAAGAAACCCCCCAAATTTTATATTACACCATCCCTGTTACACAGGTAAGGACACCGGGTGCAAAAAGATTAAGTGATAAACATGAGGCCCCACAGCTGGTCATTAGTGAAACATCTGTGAGCCCAGCATGTGACTCAGTAATAATCCATGAATGAATCAATGAGGGAACAGATGAGCTGGACTCACACCCAGTTCGCTGGCCCCCTGCACTCTGCAACACTGCCAAGCTACCTTTGGTGAACTTCTCTGTGGCCCCCACGCCTCTGGGGCACTGGACCGGGCCTAGTCTATGCCAGGTGAGCAGGGATTAAGCCTTCAAATATCTCTGCTTTGTTCTGCAGATGTGAAACTTATGCCTTGCAATTCTAAGAAGGGAAAATAATGGCATTTTATTTCACTGGCTCTTAAAAATATGCTGTGCTCCAAAAGGTTGAATCTATAAACATTACTGGAAATGTGGGAATGGATGCCAGGAATTCCTAAGCTTCATGTCCACCCAGGCCAGGATATGGCTGCTGCTCCTGTAGATTAGGGGTTGGGAAATATTGCTATTGGACACTTGTTGAAAAATTTAAGCCCCTTGAAAATATGACTCCATTAGGAGGATCTCGTCCAGAGACACACAGGCAGCATTTACATTTTTTAATCGATGCTACTTTTGTGGCATGGCCAGAAACTCACCACTGAGCAGTTTTCAGTATTGCTCTGTTTCTCCAACTTCAGTTGGACTAATCTCTGGAGTATCCTAAAACTTCCTGAAGTCCTCCGATGAAATGGACCACAGCATTGAAAGGGGCAGCAGAAAAGACATTTACAAACTGGGTTTTAATGCTTGCAGTAATGAGCTGGAGCTGGATTATGGTGCATCTCAGCTATGGGAGGGAAAATATAAGGCACAGTGATCGGCAAAACAAGCATTTCCTTGGAATCGGAGCAAAGGCTGATGAATGAACTGCTTCTGTGATTCCTGCCTGCCACGGACTCGCTCCTGAGAATCAAGAAAGATGTTTAATCTGAATCAGAGTTTCCAAAGGGTCATCTCAGGGACTGCAAGATAAAATCCCCTCCACAGCTTTTTGTTCTCATGGAGAGTGATCACGATGATGAGGACAAGAACAGCTACCATGTCACCAACGACACCAGGGCGACACAAGGGGAAAGAATCTAGTAGGGATGGGAATTAACTTAGTGAAGGCTTCGTGCTCTTCCTCAGGAAAAAAAAAAAAAAAAAAAAAAAAAAAAAACCTGAAGCTAAAATAAACTGACAAAAACTTTCCTGAATTAACTTGAGGTGCTAATTACACCATTTGATTTCATCCCCATTACATGATCCAAAAGAAATGATTGCTTATGCTAAATATGTCTGTAAAGAACATTTACTGGGGGGAGGCGAGGGGAAAGGGGGGCGGGGTAGATGCCAGGGTGTGAAAGCTCGAGGAGAGAAAGACCTTGGTTATCTTGTTTTCATAGATTGGTGGCAAATTCATGGTTACTGTTTGGAACTGTGATGGGTACAGGAATTTTCATGTTTATGGAAAAGCACAAGCTCAGGATTCCAAAATGCCCCTCTTGCTCCAATAACCTCCCAGGGAATACACGCAGCTCATGTTTTCTTGGGGAAGGAGAGTTATTAAACACAGGTAACCGCGGGGCTTCTGAAATGTATGTCCAATGTCTCTAGCCACATTAGGAATTATTTTAATTTTCACCATATGTGTTTTAGAAAATAAATACTTAGAAAAAAGGAGGTTGGCTGGGATTCTGGTAGCTACCGAACTCGGTGAGCTTAATGAGTTTTACACACAATAGACGGGAAAATCTTACTGCCTGGAAGATGGTTTGGGAAGGTGCCCTCCTGCCAGCGCCAGAGCCACGGCCAAGACAGCATCATGTCTCTGTAGGCCCGAAGGTGGCAAAGGGTGTGATAAGACTTAAATAGGGAACCACGAAGCCGAGGGCTGGAAGGGAGCAGCCTTGGGTAAGACACAATGTTCCTCAATTGCCTGCTTTTGGCTGACAGATGCTCCTGGCTGGCTGGTTTGCAAGTCTATAACTTGCAAAGCAGGCTGGAAAGATGGTTTTGCTTGCCAAAACCAAAGCAAGTAGGAAGCTAGCAGCTAGAGCTAAGAGGTTTGGTACATTCTGCTGATTGATTTTAATCCCCTGCCTACTTTGGGACATTAAACTGGGCCCAGGGAGGCTGGTTTGACGATTTTAGTGATGTCCATTGATCTGAAGGGTGTAAGCCTGGGTGACAGTGAAGGTCCCGTTGCCTCAACAGCACCCTTTCTATTTACCTTTACAGGAAAACCTCCCTGGCTTTTATCAATTAGACAGCAGGTATCTGCAGAGTGGTGATTTTCAAAATGTGGTCCCTCAGTCAGCAGCATCTGAGAACTTGGTAAAATGTAAATTCTTGGGCCCCACCCAGAACTAAGGAATCAGAAACCCCGGAAGTAGGCCAGCAAGTTCTGTACCTGATTCTGGTATACATGACTGTTTGAGATTTGGGGGGAGACTTAATAATAAGTGTGGCCTCCACCCCCCTGATGACTGTACAATGGCAAGGTGCCCACCTCAGGACCAAATGAGGTAAGTCTTGCCAGGAGAAAAGACGCACCAGGAGACTACACGGCACAGTCCCTAAGAGCTTTGGAATCTTTAGAAAGAAGCTGTCAAGGCAGGAAGAACATCTCATAAAGGGGCACGAGGTGGGTGGGGAGCTGCCCACCCTGAGAACGGAGCTGTTGTTTCTCGTCAGCATTACTCTCTTTTGGACACAAGTCTCCAGCTCCTCGTGTGAAACGTATCGTTCTAGTGACATGGACAGAATGGAAAACGGAGGTGAGCATGAGGATGGGGAAGAGTTGGCTAGAGCAGGCCCCTCCTTAGGTCCGGCAGGGAGGACTATTCCACCCTTGCGACTCCTGTGGAGTTGGAGGATTCCTTCAAAGTCACAAGTTCCGGCACCACGAGATAGTCGTGACAGCACCATCACCACCACCGCTGTCATCAGGCTGCACTTCACCGAGCAGCCTCCTACTTGCAAAATGCCACGCTAGGAAGTGTGCATGTATTACTCCTGCCCGGTCTTAGACAGGTCATTGGGCTTACATAGGCCGTTCCCCCTTTTCTGGTTTTGGTAACGCCTCGCTGCAATATTCCTGCCTGGGGATTTGCGTCCATTCCCTGTCGAACACTCGCAGGGACAAGGCTTTAGACTCATGCCTAGACAGAGCGAAGAAATCCCTGAGCTTTGGTGCCACAAAAGGAGAGGGAGGCTACCAGCTTTCCTCACAGCAGCGGGGAGTCTTACCCTGCAGCACCCTGGTCGGGGACCTTGAGGAAGTCCAAGCTCTCCGGCATCTGCGACAAGCGATCGGAGCCAGTGGACTGCTGCCGTGGCAAGGGTGGGCGGGCCATGGGAGTGTACAGGTTTTTCTGATTCGACCTCAGGTTTCCAGGAACATGGGGATGTGGCACAAACTGGTTTTTGATGATGCCATTTTGATGGTATCCTAGAGAGGAAAAGAGGAGAAAACAAAGCTGAGTGTCTCTGATCTGCTAAAAGGTGCACTGACTGGCTTTCATTTATTAACCAAGAACAAGTTGTTTAATTTCTCCAGGCCTCAATTTCCCCACCTAAAAGAATGGGCGGGGGTGGGGGGGGGCATAAGTGCTAATATATATATATTTTTAAAAGATTTATTTATTTTTTTTATACAAGCACTGGGTACAGTCAGAAGTGCGGGAGGTTGAGCGAATTCACCAGAGCCAGAGCAGGGAGCAGAACAGGCAGACTGACGAAATACACTGCTGAGGGGAGCAGCAGGCAGCAGGAGAGGTCTGCGCGCCATGTGGGACCCTCCTCCGGTGGCCGGGGAGCAGCCGGGGATCGACCCGGTGCTGCAGAGGCTGCGGGCAGCTTCGCAGCCCAGCGCTCAACCGCTGCGCCACCAGGGGAGGCCCATAAGTGCTAATATATTGTGAGAAATGGAGCTAATAAGTTGTAACCCAGTGACTGCCTGGAGTATAGCAGACACCCTCACGTACTTGCTGAATCTGACAATAGAGTCACCAGATGTTCAGGGTTTCAAAACCCACAGTCAAGGAAAGGTAAGCCTGCAACTAGTTGGCAGGCACATTCTTGGGCTAAAAAATATTATGAGGTTATGATTCAAGAGGGCTGGCAGGCAGCTGTTTAAACAGCTGGATGTCCATTTTCAAGGGGTCAGTCTTGGGTGTCTTCTGCGGGAGCTCGTTGTGGGTGGTGGAGGGAACGCTCCTCACTAGCAGGGGAAATGTGGCCGCCAGTTGGAACTATCTGGATGGAGCAAGATCTCTGAGCCAAATAATAGTTTCTAGTTAAGATGATATTATCCGGAAGGTAACAGATTATGGTAACAGCTCTAAATCATCGGCTTTGGCCAAAAGGCACATTATCATCCCACGCTGTATATGAAGAAGCCCGATCTCTTCCACTGACAGCTGGGAAAGAAAGAAGGAGAACAAGATCCCCTCAGGCACACTCTGATGAACCTACCCCAGAACCTCTTCCAACCAAATTAAGAAATCTTTGGTATCAGTGGGATAAGCCTCAGTTTAAAAGGAACTCGGGCTCAGTTTAGATTCTGCTTGTTATAGCTATGTTGACCTTGAGCAAGATACCTGACCTCTCAGAGCACCAGTTTCTTCATTAAAGAAACAAGGAGACTGGAGGACCCGCTTGCTACCAAGGTTGCCCAGGACAGAAGAGGGTGTGCCAGACGGGACATGCTCAGGGTCATGATACTCCCAGGGGGATTCACAGATGGGCCGCTCCACATCACTGATGACCTGCTTGCTTGTGTCAAGTTCAGAAATTAAGAGTAAGCGTTTAGAAACATTTCAGTGGTTTGATAGGTTTATTTCATGTCTCTGGAATTTAGTAAGACACTCTGGCTTATGTTTTGCATGCTTTCAAAATTCCATTGTTTTAGTAATTTTTAAAAAATATCTTACTCAAGTATAGTTTGGATGGATTGGAAATTAAGGGAAACAAACAAAACCCCCCAACCCTGGTCCATAAGACCACTGAGAGTGAGGGATGTGCTGATCTAAGGGGCTCAGTCTAACGCCTCATTTTGTTGATGAAGAAATTGCCCCCTAGAGAAATTGTGATCTGATTTGGTCAGAGGCGACTTCAGTCAACCTAGCTGAGGCAAAGGAGTTTGCCAGAATTCTGCACGGGTGCTGGGGGAGAAGTAGGAGCACAATGCTACAAGGGTTCTCTTTTGTTTGGATTTTCTTCAAGGTTAAAGGTAGATGGGAGGAGAGGCAGGTGGGCCAGACAGAATGGGGGCTCCAACAGATGAGAATTGTTTCTCACTGCTAGGTACCAGCGTATATTTTGTCAGACAGCCAGGAGATTCCACAGCAGGAGACAAAAGAAGTGCTTTTTAATGCTCATCTTGAACACTGTTAAAATAGGATTCTCTTGTTTGGGATGATTTGAGCCCAAGATGGGTCCCAAGATGATCCTCTCAAGACTAAGAATTCCAAACTTACTAATATCAAACATCCTGGGAGCACTTTTTTATTAACTGAATTTTATGAGTAAAGAAAACCATTCTGTAAAATTTGAGAGTGCCCTTCAAACACTAAACAGATTTTAAGGGCAAAAATATTTTAAATTTATTTGGATTTTATTAATCTGCATGCTATACTGTTATCATAAAATACAAAATGTGAAACATAAGATTAAAAAAACCATTAATGATGTAATTCTCTCAGGCAGGTATTACTTGATTTTTTGGAGCAGTCTTCCTAGATCCCATAGGACTAAAAAAATTTTTTTTCTACTTAGTCATTAAGTTGCAAAATATTATCCTGATATTTGAGCGGAGCTGCTTAGTGATGGTAGGGTAATACCCGGTGACTCCTATTTGTACAAAGCCAACATCCTCTAACTGAAAGGCAGACAATACTCTGGTTGTCACAGCAAAGTTGTCCTTTCTCTCCTACTGATCTAGGAAGTCTTCCCTAAGGGAGCAATATCGCTAGAAATGAAATCCCGACTTCACTCAAGCACAGCTCAGTCTCACTAGTTCATACGTTTCCTGAATTTCAGGGTCACACGTAGGGCCAGTGTAGTTAGGGTACATCTGGCATTGAAATGGCCCATGGCTGGCTAATATGTGTGCATTGCCAAGGGGTCTCTTCCCAAACATCATTGATAAGTCACAGATCCAGGTTCGTGCTCTTGGTCTGTGACCTGAGATGAGCTTACCTGGGGGAGGAGGGGCAGCTCTCAGTGGGTAGTTGGCATTTTGAATCCCACTGGAATAACCTCTGTTTTGAATAGTATTCCTTCTGGTAGGACCTGAAATAAGCAAGCAAGACAAAGTTAAAACTCGTTCCTGGTGGCGCAGGGGTTAAGGTCTCAGTGCTATCAAGCTATCGCCAGCCACTACGGCATGAGTTCGATCCCCAGCCAGGGAATTAACCCACATGGCGCAGCAGACCTCTGCTTTGCCCGCTGCTCCCCTCAGCAGTGTACTTCGGTCAGTCTGCCTGTTCTGTTCCCCAGTCTGTCTCTGGTGAATCCTCTCACCCCCGTACCTCTGGCCTACACTCCAGTTCCTGTATGCATAAATAAATAAACATTTGTGAAATTTGGAATTCAGGTCCCGCTTGGACTGCGAGGTGCCAGGGGGCAGTGAAGAGGGGCAGTTGAAGGACAAGCCCCCCTAGTAGCTACTGGAGGGGCTGGGGGAGATGTTGATGGAGATCAGTCTTAAAATGGTAGAGACAGTAGCTTTACTGACAAGTATTAATAATCTTATAAAGATGTTTCCATTTTCGGATGCTTTCCAAAGACACAGATGGAATGCTTTAAAGTCAGTGCTCACGTTCTGAACACAGCATGGAAGCTAAACATGTGAGTGTCGCTCATCAGGGCCCCTGTCATGAAGCGTGGCTCAGCACCGATTCCACACCTGCTAATTGTCAAGGGCCTTTCACAGAAGGTCGTGTGTTCTACAGTCTCCCCATGAAGCACAAAAACCACAAAGGGTAGGAATGGACTTGTCCCCAGATACAGGCATGAAGAGTCAGAAAATCAGCTGGTGTTAAATGGAACATCACTGTGGCCAGAATCAGAGCTGGGATGGCAGGGCCACAGGTGACCCGATGAGGTCCCCAAGAGACATCTGTGTTTAGAAAGGAAAACAATAAATAAGGTCTCAAGTGGGGCATGAAGGAGAGCAGGATCTGAACCAGTCAGAACAGAGGGGTGCGGACTGGGGTGCAGAGTGAATTCCTTGTAAAGAGACAAGCTGGATAAAGACGGTCAGGAAGTAGCAAGCGAAACTGTGTCTTGGGGTCCTGGGGCCGAGGTCTGGTCAGGGTCTCCGTAGCTGGACGGCTCTTGCATTAAGACTGAATAAAACACTGAAATGGACAGTGTTCTACCCTGGAGCTTGCTGAACACGGCTCCCTCCGCCCTGCTGGCTATCTGCAGCCCTCTTTAGTTCTGCTCTGTGCCCTGGGTCTGAGTCCTTGGATGACTCTGCCTGAGCCCCGAGGCCTCTACATTCCAGATGGGTTGGGCCAAAGGGAGGCACTGGCTAGAGATATGCATGTTGGCCAGGAAGTGAAGCTGGAGCATCCTGCCTCCTTCCTGTCTACACCCTTCAGCTCAACTGTTCCCTCTCTCTGCTTCTTCAGGTTTAGGGGTAATGATATCCTACGGTTCTTTGTCCTGCGGTCCCCACTCTGTGTGTGCCCTTCATCCTGTCCATGTCTCCATAAAGAATCTATTTAAAAATGCCCTCAAAAATCTACCTTAAGTGCTGTCTATTTTGTATAAGTATCAACTGATACACTAACATACCAACAGTTGATGAGCAGTGTGGGGTAAAGGAAACAGACTTTTTCTCTGCTGGCCTCTGTGGCTATCACCGGCGCCTTGAATGCAGGAGGCACTTGTGAGTGTGGGCTCGGGGTACCCATGCCTGATGGTGGACACCTGGAGTATGCTGTGGGCATGCGTAGGTGGGCATGCGAGACAAGAGACTGAGCACACAGGGGTGGCGTTACACAGAGTACGGTGTGGCAGTGTGTGGCAGAGTGAGGCGCAGAATGGCTATGAGAGGAAGAGACCATGAGAGAAAGCCAGAGAGAGAGTAACGATTCGCCAGGGGCTGAGAGGCCCGCTAGCCTCCGCTCCCCCACCACACCTGCCCTTTATCTAGTTGCCTCACTACAAATGATGTAGAAAGATCATTAACTGCCTGAAAAAGCCACTGAGGGCTCCAGGACTCTCCTTTATCTGTCTGCCCAGATCCACAGAGAACCTGCCTGTGCCTTGCTGGCGCTACACATACTCTTCACTGATCATATACAGGGAAGAAAGATTTCTACTTTGTATGAACACATAGCATATGCAAACACTCTGCATTATAAATATAATTGTATATATATCAATTACAAATAGAAAAATAATTAAAGGCCAGTGAAGAAGCCAGAAGCGGGTGCGCATATGAGCACGGTGCGCGTCTTCTGGTAAAGCACTCTGAAGTGGGGGTGGGAGATCGTAAGGACGAAGCATGGTACACAGTTGGCAAATGTGGTCGATTTCTTTTCGGTTGGATAAGAAAGGATAGCCTTTGCATTAGCAACAAGATTTGATAGGAAAGGGATGGGAAATTTGAAGCCAACATCTTTTGATTTGTTTCCAACACAATGAAGCTGGTGATGCCGGGAACTCTATACACGAGTGCTCATCATTCAGGAAGGCTTTACCTGCCCCTCTGTCAGGATACTGGTTTAGTTTGAAATGTTCCAATGAGAAGAAAGCAGGAAGCAGATGGACTGGTTCTCTGCCTGCAGATCTGCGCATTTTAGGAGTGCTGGGTGAGAGGAGAGTTTGATAGGAACAGGTGATGGAGGGCCGCTGGGGGAGGGAGGGGTGCAGCAGGTGCCCAGGGGCCCCTCGAGCACTTACGGGAGTTCTTGGGCAGCCCAGGTCCGATGCTGACCTGCAGCACCTTGTTACTGGGCTTGAGGATGGCCAGGTCGCCGAAGCCTTGGTGGAACTGCACTTGCCGGGAGCCACCTGCACTCCAAGGACCCCAGTTCTCCTTTTTCAACTTGAGTTCAAGCCTGCAACAAGCATTTCTGTGTTTGTTGGAATTCACAAGTTGACTGAAGCAGCGAGAAAATGCTGCTCACAGTCTCCAGCAGGGACTTCTGCTGCTGGGCAAACATGCTGGAAAAACTAGGCAAGACCGGGTAACCTAGAGCAGGGACAGGGCCAAGAGCCTGGGTGCAAGCTCCATGGGTGTGGCATGGTGGTAAGTGAGCCCAGGAACCAGAGGTGGAAGCATCTAGGGCCCAGCACCTGTGAGAAACCGGTTGGTGAGGGAGGTACCCCACTGCAGGTGCCACTGCCCCTTTGTCAGGTGGATTGTGCGGCTGTCTTGGGGAATGCAGGATGGGGACAATTTGAGGCCACACCTGCTGCGTCGTATCATTGTGCTTTTCCCCGCTTTCTCTCAGGTGGAGTTTGTGGCAGAAGGAGATGCCTCAGACACTAGCGAACCCACGCTTCCTTAATATAGAATGCGGCTGCTGAATTAAGTTCTATTTCTTCGAGAGTCCCTGCCCCCAATAGTGAAGAAAATAAACACTAGCAATCAAAATACAAATAGAAGGGAAGTTTACTCACAATTCCAAAACTCCCCAGCCAAAGTTTATTTTTCATATTGCCTCTGTGTGTACTTAACACAACTCCATATTCTGCTTTTTTAACTTATATTTTCTCATATTGCAAGACAGAAAAATCAGTTTTAGGGCTGCTGATATATTCTGACGAGTGACATGGCTCTACACAGTCTTCCCTTTTTTGAGCACAAATTCCCAGATACAAATAATGGCCCTTGGGACTGATGGCCTGATTGTTCTTTAGAAAAGCTGTAATGAAGTCATGTCACCACCAGTGCCTACTTCAGATCAACCACAGCAGCACTAGACATGGCTAAGTTTCACACATACTAGTGAACAGGAAGAGATGGGGCCCTCCCCATTTTATAGAGGGGCAACTTTAGGCGGATAAACTAGTAATTCTCCCTCAGCAAATATGAGGTTAGGTAATCAGCAGTTTGCCAATGTCTAGGTGTGCCAAGATACAAGATACTGGCCCCTCATTGTCCTCCCACCTCAAGTCCCCAAGGCCCCCCCCCAAAAGGCTTTATTATGCATCGATATTGTAAACTTAGCCCCCCTCCAATCAGTCCTTTGCTTTTGTCTTACTCTTATTTCTGTTTGCTAAATAAAATATTCCTCTATTGGGGATTTATAAAAACTGGCCTTTCCCTGCCTTCCTTTGGTGACCTTTGTCCAAATGATAAAATACACCATTTTATGAAGTCATTATTTTACAGAAATGCAAACCTGACCTTTTCCAAGTCCGCACTGTCTTTGCAGACTCCGCGGATCCACGGGAGTCCTGAAGTACTGGGCCTGGGCTTCACTGAAGCCGCTGGAGCTGGTCGGAACCCACACCCCAACCTGCAGCCCTCCCCTCCTGTTGGCCTGGCCCCTGGCGTGAGAACTAGGCCCCCTCTACTTCTACTCAGAAGTTTGGGTCCCAAATTCCTACTTACGTATTGCTAAATTTCAGAGGTAGTTGCTTCTGGGTTCTTTCCTCATAATGCTTTGCTAAGAGGCTTAAGAATTCGGTTTTGAAGACAGATTCAAGCAAGCTGTCGTACTCTTGTTCATGAAGAATAAAAATGTCATCCTGCATGGTACTGCGAAGAGATTGGAAAAACTCCATCAAACATGGGCTTCTGTTTATTACATTATTTCATTGACACTTTTTTTTTTTAATTTTTTTTAATAGAGGCATGTTTTTATTTATTTATTTATTTGTTTGTTTTGTTTTGTTTGTTTGTTTATACATGCACTGGGTACAGTCAGAAGCGCGGGAGGGTGAGAGAATTCACCAGAGCCAGAGCGGGGAGCAGAGCAGGCAGAAGGACCGAAGTACACTGCTGAGGGGAGCAGCGGGCGGCAGGAGAGGTCTGCGCGCCATGTGGGACCCTCCTCTGGTGGCCGGGGAGCAGCCGGGGATCAAACCGGCGCCGCAGAGGCCGCGGGCAGCTTCGCAACCCAGCGCTCAACCGCTGCGCCACCGGGGAGGCCCCATTGACACTTTTTTTAATTGCATAAGGTTTCTATCATCTTTCTGTAAATGATAATCTTTAAGACTAAATAAAACAACATGGCTGAAATGTGCTTTTAAAGGAATTTTATAGTCTACCAGAAGCATAATCAAAATACTCCACATTATTATTATTTTTTTAATGCAACCAACTTCTTTTTTTTTTTTTTTAAGATTTATTGATTTTATTTATACAAGCACTGGGTACAGTCAGAAGTGTGGGGGTGAGAGAGAATTCACCAGAGCCAGAGGGGAGAGCAGAGCAGGCAGACTGAGTAAGTACACTGCTGAGGGGAGCAGGGGGCGGCAGGAGAGGTCTGCGCGCCATCCACATTATTTTTTGAATCAGAAATTTTAAGGACAATGTAATCTATATTAAAAAAAAATTTTTCAAATTCAACCTCTATATTCCTAAAATCGTAAAAACCCAGAATGCTATAAATAGAATGTAGGTGAAAAGGAACAATTCCACATAAGTAACAAGTTAGTAGAAATTTATGAGAGGGTTGTAGCTATTGTAACAAATCCTAACTTGAAGAACTGTAAGTTCACTTATCAAAAGGGAAGCCAGGGGGACCTCCCCGGTGGCGCAGTGCTTGAGCGCTGGGTTGTGAAGCTGCCCGCAGCCTCTGCAGCGCCGGTTCGATCCCCGGCTGCTCCCCGGCCACCAGAGGAGGGTCCCACATGGCGCACAGACCTCTCCTGCCGCCCGCTGCTCCCCTCAGCAGTGTACTTCGGTTCTTCTGCCTGCTCTGCTCCCCGCTCTGGCTCTGGTGAATTCTCTCACCCTCCCGCGTGCTCTGACTGTACCCAGTGCTTGTATAAATAAATAAAAAAATCTAAAAAAAGAAAGAAACATAGGAGAAATTTAAAAAAAAAAAAAAAAGAGGAAGCCAGTGTCTAGGGCTTAAAGTGCACTTAAGAGCCTCTGAGATTTTGGTTTTCTGCTCAGATTCCATGCTGGGTGCTGCTGAATGTACAAACACAGCAGCTGCCCAAAACAGGCATACAGACAGCCGCAGGCACAGCCATTACCTGCACGCTAATGAGTATCGTGGGACGGAGAAATTATATACCTGTGTGGGAATTCTGTGACTAAACAGGGTAGGAATATGGGGATACTCCTGCATGGAGGGGAGAGAGTTTTGGAAGCTGTAGAGAGAACGGGAGAGGCTGGGCCTCCAGTATTTGTCTTACAGAAAGCTTCCTAAAAGACTAAGATCGTGGTTTCTAAAACGGACACAAAGCTTTCCCAGTCTTTGCCTGTTGTCTTGACTGTTTAGGGCAGAGCCTGTTAGTCTTCCTTCCATGTAAAGGTGTAACTAGTAAGATGTATTAGTCACTTCTGCTCATACCTCATCAGTCAGCACTATGTCACATGGTGACACCTTGATGCAAGGAAGCCTGGGAAATGTAGTATTTGGGTAGGCGTCCAGCTGTCAGTATGTAAAGGAGAGAATGGGCATTGCAGGACAGCTTCCTATCTTTCCATTATACCTCTTTGTTCACAAACTTTTCCTCCGTCCCAACCCAATCTTCCTACAAAAGGACCTTGGTGGGCCTAAAAAAGGCCTAAGACTACAATTCCTAAAAGGGAATCAGAATCTTTTCCAAAAAGTTGAAAATAAAGTCTCAGAGTGTCACCACAAAGCTACAACCATCTTCCTGTTTTCTGGTCAGGCAACAGAAATTCAAAACTCCAAAGGCACTTTCAAAGCTCTCCCACTTCATCCCAAGCACCCCGGCACAGGTATAAGACAGTGGCGGTGTTCAGGGTAATTGAGGGGTGTGTGCAATGGGGAAAAAGCGAAACAAGAAGCACCACTTTAAGGTATGTGCGGTGAGGGGTGAAACTGTTCTGTTTCAGTTGCCTGCCTCAAGGCACTCTGGCATGTCTGGACATGTCTGTTTGCCTGGCTGTACTTTAGGCAGAACTGTGATTATTCAACGTGGCTAAATGCGGCCGACACAAGTAACCTGGCGGAGTAGACCGTGCTTAGATTTATTAGGAGTTTCATTACCATAAAGAGAAGAAAGCAAGGAGGCCAAGACTAAGGTCATTTATCAGCATGAATCTGGAAATGAAAAGCGATGTGTTTGGACACTTTGACTTCAACCATCAAATTCAAAAGCTCCTCCCTTCAGTGACCCAGGCATGTGAATCAGTGAAACCACCCTCCTCAGCCCATGCTCCTAGATCTGAAAAGAAAGCTTTCACTTTATTTATTCTAAAAAATCAGACTTATCTTTGGACTTCACCCCTGTCTTATTCATATGCTTAAGCTGCAATTTCTTACAGATGTTTGACACAGGCCCCTGTGCTGAAAGATCCTTTAGTAGTCCCTGGTTTGGCTCTGTACTTGTTTTTTCTTCCCTCATCTTTGTGGCTTATTGTTGTATTGCTGACAACACTAGAAAAATCTTGTTTTACTCCCCTAAACCAGATCTTCACAAAAATGTTAGTTACAAGACACTAAATAATGTTCTACAGAAGTTTTTTTTTTTTTTTGTAAGCTAAAAGGCAATTTCCAAGGATAGAACTGTTTTTATAAAAATTGTTTCCTGATTATGAAATATATGCCTCTTTAATAAGCTGGCAAGTGCAGAGGTGAATAAACAGTGTTGGGACAGGCATCAACATGGGCAGGAGCTTCACCTGATGCACAGATGAAAGGCTCACTCTGGTGTTTTCTATCCCAGGAGCAGCCTGGGTATCACTCCCTGAACGTTTGTCACCTTGGGGCCCAGGTCCACCCAAGTGTCTGCTCCCCCTTCCAGCATGGAAGGGAACACCTGGAAGCAGTGACTGTCTCATTAACCTTCGAATCCCAAGGAAGAACACAAGGTAGATAGATGGTCATTCCAAAAATGTTAACACCTTCCAGTTCCCAAAGGCCACATCAAGTGAAGATCTCAGTAATGTCGCAGGTCAGCGGCACAGGTAGTGACACAGGCTGTTCTCATAGCCAGAGGTTCGGGGCATCTGGGCAATGAAATGTTCTAGGCAAGAACGTCAGGCCTCCGGGTGCCAGCACCTCTCTCTAAGAACCCTCTTGCAGGATGCTCTTCTGATTACACACAAGGGCCGGGCAATCTACTGACCCAGACTGGCAGCCACAGAGTGTCTGGGCTGAAGGCAGTAAGCTATCAAACCAAGAAGGGCTACTCTAAGGCTTCTTAGAGAAAACACCAAATATGAGATGTTTATGGTACCAATCTTATTATCCAACAGGAAAGCAAACAACATAGGTTATTATATCGTGTGGCCACCCTTTCAGCAAACTGAGTTTTCAGGTAAAAGTGAGGCCAGGTCAGTACTTGGACAAGAAACAGCTCTATAAGGATCCTTCCACAACTGATGCTTGGTCCATCAGCAGATGTCCCACATCTCAGATATCGAAGGGTAACTATCTATTGACGTGATATCTCCCGACTGTCTCACCAAGTCTCCGAAGAGAGTGGAAATGCAGGCAGCATTGCTTTAGTCTTACTTAGACAAGGATCTTCCCTGTTCGAATCATACTAGAGTCCCTTCAAACCACGGCAGTCTTCCTATCTCTGAGCATACTCTGCTTTTTCACGTGTACATAAAAATGTTACTTATTTTCAACTATAACTCAAGCAGACATTATTTCACTATATTCATGAAAGGTAAAAAAAAAGTATAAAAATATGATTTTACTGGAGGACCTGAGAAAACAACATGATATTATGGAAAAATTTAAAAATATAAAAAGAGCAGAAAGAACCTCCATGTCAAGAGGTTTCAACAATTATCAATTTACCGACCATTATATTTAGCTACATCCCTGCTGCCCCACTTCCACACATAAACTAAGCTATTTTAGCACAAAGTACAAATATTATTTTATCCTGCAATATTTTATTGTGTATCTCAAGAAGACAAAGCCTCTTTAAATAAAAAAACCACACTACCATTATCACACCTAAAGAAACAATCAGGGCCTCCCCGGTGGCGCAGCGGTTGAACGCTGGGTTGCGAAGCTGCCCGCAGCCTATGCAGCGCCAGTTCAATCCCCGGCTGCTCCCCGGCCACCAGAGGAGGGTCCCACAGGGCGCGCAGACCTCTCCTGCCGCCCGCTGCTCCCCTCAGCAGTGTACTTCGGTCCTTCTGCCTGCTCTGCTCCCCACTCTGGCTCTGGTGAATTCTCTCACCCTCCCGTGCTTCTGACTCTACCCAGTGCTTGTATAAATAAATAAATAAATAAATAAATAAATAAATAAAAAAAAAAAGAAACAATCAATCCTCTATATCAAATATTTAGTCATGCTCACATTTCAAAACGTGTCTCCTGACAGCTTTCGTATGGGCGGTTTGCTTGACTAGGGAACCATGCGTGAGCCCATTTCGCTTTGATAGCAGTTATGTTCTAAGAGTTGAAGACAGGCTGAAAGGTCAAGTTTTGGGACACTGACAGTCTTAAGTAGAAGGCACTGGGCTATTTTAGCTAAGTAGTGAGCTTCGTAAGTCTCATAAACTCTTCAAAACACATACAGATGTTACAGCTTTCATTCCTGAAGTGTGAAACAACTGTTAAAATCTTTCTCTGTAGTATTGATCTATTTAGAGGACACACACACACACACACACACACACACACACACAATGTGCATGTGTGTGCTTTGGTCATCTGGCGCCACCATTTCCACTCTGGGTGTGACTGTTCACACACCATCATCCGTCTGGTTGTTTTCCTAATTTGGTTGGGATTATTGGCCTACACCCAATGAATAAAGGAAGTGAGGAAACAATATTAGCCCTGCTAAGTGTGAAGCTCGCTAACTGCAGCACACAGAAATCACAAGTTAAAATGACTCAGGCTTTTTTCCCTACAGCCAGAACAACTTTTAGACTAAGTACCTCATTTTATTACATCCTCTAAAGAAGAAAAGGCCGCAAGGAAGTAAATGTCCAGACCATGAATGCTAAAGAGGAAGCTGAGAAAGAAGCTGGCTGTTCCAGGAGACACTGTATCCCCAGAGGCCGTGAGAGAAGAAGAAAGAGAAAAAGAACTCAGTGTGATTATCTCACACCTTGATATTCCTCAACAACTTGATGGGCAAGATAGTGTCTTAGTATATGATATAAATGTAGTTCTGTTACGGTTATTTATTATCGGTATTCTTTGAGTGGTCTGAAGGTCAAAGCCCCACCTGGGAGATAATAAGAGGAAGAACAAGAATCGCCCAGAGTAATGAGCACGTGTGCCCCAGAGCTGTCATCCCTGGCGTTCACCACTGCTACTGTCTAGCAAACGTAACATTTCAACTAACCCATTTCAGTCCAGGGGAACTTCTAGAAAAGGAGCTGCGGGAGCTTTCCCTTGAAAGTCACGGCACTGAGTCCTACCTGGGGTGGGGGCCGTGACAGGATGGGCTCATCTGCTTAGAAGTTTTACCACATCCTGACTTGAGATGTTTTAAACATTTAGCCTCACTACACAGCCTGGCTCTTTATCCAGGAAAATTGGGAACAGATAGAATCAGAAACCACAGTGACACAGGCAAGAATGGACACAACTTGAAATCTGCTTTGGATTATACACTGGAGCCAGGATTTCCAGCCTGCGAGGTCAGATGCTTAAGCACACAAAGCCCCTGCTTTTTCCCAAGCGCAGCAATTTTGTCTTCTGTGTGGAATGACTTGAGAGGTGTCCCAGTTCCAGGGAGACATGTTCCCAAGAAACCAGAACACTTTTCACGAAATCGCAGCCCAAAAGTTGTGCTGGCAATGGCAATGGTATCCGCAGAAGGACCCAGGGACACAGCTCAGGGAGGAAGCTACTGGGCTCAAAGGGGCCTTCCTGCCTCTTCTGCTAGTCTGTAGACTGGGAGGATTTCCTCTCTTTAGAGGGAACTTGGCCTGAGAGTTCCCAGCCCGGGAAGATGAAGGGAAGTCTCATGGATAGCAGTGGCTTTGCCAAAAGCATTGCAGAGGCTGACAGACGAGCAAGGGCCCCTGCCTGTGAACTTGGAGTGGAAGCACTTGGCGATGACTCTGGAGCTACAGATTACGGAGACCAGTTTATATTCCCTGCCTTATATGAAAAGGCAGAAAGGACCCACAGGAGCCTCAAAGAAATGTTTCTTCCAAAACAGTCAGAGGGCACAGAAAAAGGAACAGCAACACTGAAGACTTAACAGGCACCTCTGATGGGGCTTTCTCTGAAATAGGTGAGGTCTTCAAAGGGTCTGATGTGGGCTTGGGGACAAGTCTCTGGAGCCCTGGCCCACTTATTAAGAGTGATTATACTCTCTTTCTATATACTGGCTTATTTGACAAACTTTATGTGAACAAAGGATCTCTCCATTAGAGCAGCTGACCAGGAGGCAGCTTTTTCCAGGGATCTTACTGCTGTTGTATCAAGATTCTCAGGGACCTTTCATGGACAGGTTTCTCTGGGAAGAAGTTCCGTTCTCTTCATCGTGGTTTTGACAACTGGGGAGCCCAGCCAGGCCTTTCTCTGGTTGTATTTGGAAACAGTGGGCCGCAATGTTGAGGGAAGGGAGACACCTCTGCCTCCGCCCCTCTCCACTCACCTGAGGGACACAGACAAGATCCTCTCCATCTCGATTCTCCGCTTCAGAACTTCTTTCACCAGGCCTTTGTCTGGGCCCTGTTTGACCTTTTCTCGTCCGATTAAGTATAAGCACTTTGGAGTAAGAAGTAAGTCTCGCTTTACACCCTGTAAGAAGAGGAGCTTTAAGAAGGTGGCTAGTCATGTGGACCTGAGCACTGTCTACACAAGGGGGGAGTCACCAGATGAAGAAAGCTGTCCTGGGTAACTAATATCCACTTCTACTGGTAACTAATATCCACTTCCAATGGCCCATTGGGTTGGCCATTCCACTGTCATCTAACCAGATTCCTTGGGAGTGAATGGACACTGCTAATAATTACTAGGTTGACAAATATGAAATTTCTAACATTTGATGCTCTTTGATTTACAAAGCTGGCAAACTCACATGGATCCATTTAAGGTATCAGGACAAAAGGCATAAAGGGATAGACCTGGGCAAACCAAACACATATGGGGACGCATATGATTATATGCTCCAGCGCGTTTCTCAAAACAGATCCCTTAAGTGTCTGCATATATGTTTTGTGTGAATTCATGAAGTTGTTACTTTTTAAAATGGATAAATCTTCATTTCAATGATAATCCTGAAATACGTAGATTACCAACTATCTTATACCTGTACACTGAGGAAACAAACACCATGTTGGCCCTCAAATCTGCCACCAGAGCGCCTGGCAGGCATAAGTGATGATTTGGTTTTAGCAAAACAACATTATCCTTTTAGTTCAATTAATACTGTTCTTTATTGCATTAATTTTTTTCCTGACTAAAAAACGCACTTAATGAGTCCGTGAGCTACTGTGGCTTCAGATTTTACTAACAGCAGCAAGATTTTATCAGGAAAAAAGTCTAAGGGAAGAGGTAAGAAATGCCAGCTATTCCTCCGCTGGCTGTGGGGAAGCCTTGCTGAGCTGTTCCTTCACTCAGGGAAAATGAGTAAGAACACTTTGTGGTATTGCTTACAATTCTGAATCTTTTGACCCGATGGTTCCTCTCCTACTAGCACACAAAGATATGCATGAAAGAATGCTCACTGCAGTCTCTCTTTATGATAGTGCAAAAAATATCATTAAGAAAGAAATGATGAGAAACTGACTAAAAACATCATGAAGCATCTGCTGAATGGAACACTAGCAGTTAAAGTAATTTACATTGATACATCTATTAACATGGAAAACTCTCTCTGGCATATTTTAAGGAAAACAGAAGGAAAAAAAAAAAAACCCAGGTCATAAAACAGTTTGTCACACACTTCTTAGTTTTGAAAAATTATTAAATATACAAACAAATGTCTGTATACTAGTTCTGAAGGATAAACACAAAATTAACAGGGCTTGTTTCTGGGTATAGGTGGCTGTTTTTCTTTAGGCTTATCTATACTTTTCTAAAGGAAAAATGTTCTATTTTTTTTTTTTTTTTTTTTGTGGGACCCTCGCTGGTGGCCGGGGAGCGAACCGGCGCTGCAGAGGCTGTGGGCAGCCTCGCAGCCCAGCATGCAACTGCTGCACCACCAGGGGAGGCCCGAAAAATGTTCTATTTTGATAAGAAAAACAAAATGATGAGTTATTTTTAAAAGTGAGGAGTCTGGTGGCTTTCAGAGAAGGCCCTCAGCGCGTACCTTGAACCTCCTGTCGTACTTGGTCACTGTGTCTGCAAAATCAATCTTCTCCCTCTTTCCCACAAACTGTTGGAGTTCCGGGTGCTCCTCCATCCCAATGTAATCCCCAATGAAGTTCCTGTTAATACTGTTTCTCCTTCTCTCCTTCTTGTTCAACAGGAGGTCTGAGGCTACAATTCCCAAAAGAACAGAGAGAAATGAGAAGGATTGGTTCCCCAGAAAAAAGGCGGGGGTCGGGGGGTGCGGACAGATACTTAGTGTGGAAATACATTTAGAGAAACTCTAAATGAGCGCAAGGTTTTTTCAAAATGCAACATTTCAGGCAAAGCAAAATGGACTTGTAACTTCACCCAAGCTCAAATTATTCTGGAGATTTAGTAAACGCATGGGAAAATGCTGAAAATACCTTCTTCTCTCATTTGGACGTATTTCTTTCGGGCCACAAATTTCCTCCATGATTTCTGTATCACTCGAGCATACCCATCATACTTTCTCTCTCTCATTTCTTCTAGAAGAAACAGCTGTGAATGTAGAAAAGACAAATATCAGCCAATTCATAGTACCAGGCCCTCACTTATTTTGGTTATTTTAGGGACATCAGTTGCGTCAAGGACATATACGGGAAGCAGCTTCTCAGAGTCATAAACAAATGTGAAGAAATGATCACGAGGACGTGTTGTTTATGATCACTGTATCTTTTAATCTATTTTTTTTCCTTTTCAACAAAAAACACAGTGGGGAAATAGCTGGATCTGAGGTATTCAGTTGGACCTTATTAATAGTGTCCGCCCTGCCTTGCTCATTGTCTCTGTGACAATCGAATAAGCAATTCAACACATATCCATTTATTCCCCAACACAGCTAGATCAGATAAGGCGGTGGAGGCTCTCCTTTGGTGCTACACAGACTCTTAATGGAATTTTCCAGCTTTTGCAGCAGAGCTTGTGTGGCCATGGAATGAGGGCTGCCCTACTTTCATTTCAATGAAAGTAGACTTCCTGCCTGATTGACTTCTTCAAGCAGTCCCAAGCGCAGAGCATGATAACCCCTGTGACTGGAGCTGGACTTCAGATACCTCATTAGGACTTGGGTTCCCTAAGATGGGCTGGCATGATTTTATTTAGGGGCCCACATCAGAAGCTGGCATGGTCTGATACTCAGGCCATTTTAACTATGAATACTGATTGCTGCACCCCACTGAGCAAAACTCTGGAATAATAAAGATAACAGCAAATAGCTGCAAGGACCAGGTGCCCACGATGGATCAGGAATCATACTCTAGGCACTTTATATACATTATTTCAGTCAAGCTCTCAACAACTACATGAATCACAGGATTGTTATCTCCACTGGAAGATGAAAAAATTGGAACTAGATTGAAGGAGCCAGGAAAGTAAATCAAGGTCCTTCAGGCTCTGCCAGGTTCTTTCTTCCTTTGACATATGTCTTCTGCTATGAATCTCTATCTGATCATTTCAAAATTGGTAGGAATCTTTCTCATTCACCCAGGAAGTGGTTTACATGGCTCTCTGGGGAAAAAAATAAAATGGACCAAAGATGATAAATAGCCATTGCAAAAATGTTCCAGAAATTAATAAGTAAATTTGTTTTTTTTTTTAAATAATAAATTTTATTTTTATATTCCCCATACAATTGCAGCACCCCCATTCTGACCCCAATCCCTCCCCTCCCGCCCCCGCCCCCCTAAAAGTGTCTCTGGTTCATTAATAAGTAAATTTGGTTTTAAGGCAGCTGGGTTCGATTTATTGTCTGTATATCTGGGTCTATACTCAGAAGCCACATCCCCTCCCCTCCTGTCACTGAACTTCTTCTCACAGCCCCAGTTGTATAGAAACAACACCTCAAACTCCAAATAAAAGGGAGGGGCCACTTCATTCCTCAGCCTTCAGGGCCATATGCAACATGCATGAGAAGCATATTTCTAAAACAAAAGGGAACACATGGTTTGACAACCAGACAATGTTTAAAATCTGAGCCCTGTGGTCACCTGTTGTAAGAAAATTTGTTGATGTTTCTTATCTTGTGTATGGGTTTCTGAGTAAGTCTTGTTTTCATCTTCTTCCCCAGAACTATTTTGGGAGTATCACAGAAAATACATTTGTGACTCAGAAGGGATGACGAGGTAACCAATTCCCAACTTCCTAGACTATTTCAAAGAATAGCTGGGTTTTGGGTTCTTTCTAAAAGCTGTGGGGGTTAGAAACCAAGGAGGATCAAGAAAGAAATGGGGGGGGGGGAAGTCATGGATGTAATAAGCAAAACCAAACCCCTCAGTGCCTGAAGTCTAATGTGGTTTCTTAGCAAAAATGGGTTATCTTGCATATTAGCACATGTACTACAAAATTTAAGGCAAAAATCACAAAGTGGATTTTTATAAAGCAATTTTTGTAAAAGTAATTGCAGTGTCAGGGATAGATGTGGATGGATGAGTGTTGAGAGGAGGAGGGCACTGAGGGGTGGGGTGTGTGTGTGTGTGTGTGTGTGTGTGTGTGTGTGTATAAAGAAGAGTCAAGTGATGGTAATAAAGGAATTGGAAGAAAGACAAGGAAAAGAAAAAACAAAAATAAATCTTGATTTTGGAACTAAAATCCTTAAACTCAACAGAATCGGGGGAAAAAAGTATGAAAAATATTGACACTGTTTTAATTATATGTGAAAATTTAGCAAGTCAAAAAAGTAAAAGTGGTATAAAATAACAGAGGAGTTGTACATTGTACTGATAAATCACTCCATCCCATTTTGGAAAGAACAGGAACTGTTCTGTGGGCTGCTTAATGGTGCATGACACAACATTTTCATTTTATATTTGGAAATGAAATTGCTGTGAAGCTACAAATAACTCGAAGAGGAAAATGCTACCACAAACTTTTCATAAACGGGTTCTATCGACGTGTGCCATTTATTTATTTAATAATCTTTATGTTCCGAAGGCCATTCGGGTATAGCCATTACCCTTCCTGAGTCCCAGGCCGATCCTACAGGGCAGACAGAACTGCAGCTGTGGGGCGTGATCTAGAGAAGAAAACTACAGCGAGGGCAAGATTGGTCTAAGGCAAGTGTTTCCGTTTTTACCGACATTGTAAGTTCTCCTGCAGCTTCCTCTCGATCGGATGGCTATTTGTGCCACGTTCACCACAGACACTTGAAATGGGGTCTTGCGATAAAGGAATCTCAGGAAATGATGCTGTTGATCCTCAGTTAGTTCCAGCAGTTTCTCCAATTTGAAAAAGTAAACATCTTTATTCCACAGCCTCAGAGGTAACGGGGCAGAAGAACTGAGAGGCTGTGCTGGGTTCTCACCCAAACTGAGAAGCTCCTATGGAGGGTCACTAGGCTCCCAGTGACCAGACCCTCATCAGGAAAGATAAAAAAAAAGTTCGTGTGTGTGTGTGTGTGTGTGTGTGTCCGTCCGTGTGCTAAGTTTGTGAATTGTAAAATGTGTATGTCTGAATCCCTTACTGATAGATATTCATGTTCTATAAATCCAGAGATTTCTCCTCCTCCCTATTTATTCCCTGGAAGCCCGTTCCAGACTCCCCACCATGGTCTTCGAGTACAGTCCCGGGAACTCCCACCCCTGGGCTCTGCTCCGCCTGCAAGGAGTAAGCCTGGGCCAGTGTGTAAATGACCTCTTTGTTGTCACGCAGGTGAGGATGTGGGATAAGAAAGTCCCTTTTTAACTTAGACTCTCCTGGGTACTATACCTAGTGACTGGGCACCTCCAGCATGAGGTGGTACATGAGGTACCTCAGTAAGAGGGGGTACATGATGGCATACCAGCAGGGTATCCTGACCTCAAGGATGTGACCTTCTAGAGAATGGGAGAGAGACAACAAGAAACTATTGCATGATGACATTTTCCCCATGTTCTGAGTGCTCTCAAGGCTCTCAGGAGTCGGGAATGACCCACACCTATACCGGGAGCAGAGGGACACCTTGGAGGATATATTTAAGGTGTGAACCAAAGGAACAGAAAAAGAAGCCAGCTATGTGGCGGGAGGTGCTGCAGGCAGAAGGTGGCAGAAAGGGGGGGGTGGCAGTTGTGCACTCACAGACTCAGGGGCTTTGATGAACACTTTGCTCCTTCCCAGCTGGAACTGGTCACTGTCCATGTTGACGGACTGCAGCAGGTGGAGGACACCTTGTTTCTCATCTCCTCTCCATGAGGGCCAAGTGGCTTTGGTCAGAATGGCATACCTTCAAGGCCCATTGGGGAGAGAAAGATCACACTCAGACTTAAGTGCTTGCCCAAGTCAGCCCGTGCTGCTGGGTCCTGGTCACCCACCCCTCATTCAATGGCTTCAGGATGGAGCCAGACGCCTGCCAACACCCCTTGATGCCCACCACAGAGCTGCCTCAGATTCCTTTCTATCCAGCAGTTTCCATGTTAACACTGGTGAAAATCGGCTTTTTCTTTCCATCACCATTTAAAAATAGTATTGTGAAGGTCACTGTAAAACTCTTCAGGCAAAATCAAATGGTTCTGATTTCCTCTGACACTTAACAATGGATGCAGAGTTACACAGAGCTACCAAGAAGCAGCAGTGATGATTACAACTTCCACTTGGAATATTCCTTGCATTTTGAGACACAAGACACTGGCGATCCTGTCCTTGGCTATCCCAACCTTGCCTTGCTATGCTCCTGAGAACAGCCTCTTCTTCATGACCTGCCCCCTCCCATCTTGGTCCTCTCTCTGCCAGGTGTGCTGTTCTCAAAAGTCCCCACATGGCTGCTCCTCCTTGGGGGACTTGCCTTCAGCAACACTTCCAGGGTGGCCTTCTTGGACTGCCCAATGAAGATCACCACACTATGATTTTCTATCATGGAAAATATTTTTCCTTCAGAGTATGTAATTTGCCATTATGTTCTTATTTATGCTTATTTGGGTCATCTACGCTTCCCGGTGAAGCGGACAGCACCAAGAGTCGGTGCCACCCCTGTGTGCGTCATGCTACACACCTGACAACCGACACAATGCCTGGTGCACAGCATTAATACTACTAGTGGCTAACATTTGTGGCGGTCCTTTCTGCCTCAGGTATTATTCTTGGTGCTTTATTTTTTTTAAAAGATTTATTTATTTATGCATACAAGAACTCAGGTACAGGCCAGAGATGCGGGGTGTGAGAGGATTCACCAGAGACAGAGTGGGGAACAGAACAGGCAGACTGAAATACACTGCTGAGGGGAGCAGCGGGTGAGACGGGAGAGGTCTGCTGCGCCATGTGGGTTACTCACTGGCCGGTCAGGGATCGAACTCGTGCTGCTGCAGAGGCTGTGGATTGCTTCACAGAGCAGTGCTTAACCCCTTGCACCACCAGGGAGGCCCCATTCTTGGTGCTTTATTTTTTTAAAAGATTTATTTATTTATTTATACAAGCACTGGGTACAGTCAGAAGCACGGGAGGGTGAGAAAATTCACCAAAGCCAGAGTGGAGAGCAGAGCAGGCAGACTGACGAAGTACACTGCTGAGGGGAGCAGCAGGCGGCAGGAGAGGCCTGCGAGCCATGGGCAGCAGGAGAGGCCTCGCCCGGCGGCTGGGGATGGAACCGGTGCTGCAGAGGCTGCGGGCAGCTTCGCAACCCAGTACTCAACCGCTGCGCCACTGGGGAGGCCCATTCTTGGTGCTTTAGATGTATGATCTCATTTTATTCCCACAGCAACCTGATGGAGGTAGTCTTTTCATTTATCAGAGTAGGACACAGGCAAAATAAGATTTGCCCAAGGCTACTAGGCTAGTGTCAGAGCTGGGATTTGAATCCCACTCTGTGCTTTAATCACTGCCTTCCCTATTAGCCACAGACTGGTTCAAGTGTAATATTTCTTTAAAGATTATACAGTTCACTGTACATGTTAGAAACATCATAATCACTCAAAAGGTGGAAGAAGCACAATATGGGATGTCAAATAAAGACGGCACTGAAGACGTGAGGGGGAGGGAGGAAGAGAGGAGGCACAGAAAGTGAGAGAGCAGGGGAGGGTGTGGACATGCAGATGCTGCATGCAGGCAACATCTAGAGCACAGCAATGAGTGGGTGCCAGGTGTTTAGGAGACAGGGTTCTCCTTTGTTCCCAGAAACTACTACCAGGATGACAGTGATTTATGGCATCCAAGGGAGGAGAGACTCTGGAGAAGAACAGGATCCAGAGCTCCCTAAGGGGGCAAAACAGGTATTATCATACTTTGACACTAGGGGATCCTAGGGACCCCTCTCTGAGTCTCCCAAATATCTACATTTTTTGCCTGATAGTGACATAAATTTTCTAAATAAGCAACCCCCCCCATTCTCCAATTAGTTTAAAAACTTAAAAACAAAAGTGCTTAGTTGAAGCCACACATTAATTAGCATGAATCCATTTCATAGGTGAAGTAATGAGGACAATAAAACAAGTCAAGCCGCATATAAAATGACAGATAGTAGAGCCTTTCTAGGTGTGGCTGGAGAACCTGGTGAAAAAGTAGGAATTCCAAATGGATAAGGAGGAAAAGTTCATGCACATTGAGAATATGGGTGAGAAAGGAGAGCCGTGTGACAAGTATTAATAATGCAAGTTTACCCTATTTGATCTAATGAAATTATAAAGTAAAGCCATTTTATTTTGCAACTACAAATAGGTACCTCATTGTAATTCACATTTTTCCCTTATTGAGATGATGCTGCATTTCTTATTATAGTTTTTCATATTAAGGAACTGGGTTTGTAGCTATTCTCACTCCATTTTCCTAACAAGTCCCCTCACTGTGAGAGGCCGGGTGAAACACGGAGACTGGCTGGCATTTCTGGGCACCTTTGCTTTCATAAACTGATTCATGCTCCTCTCCCCCTTCCACTGGAGAGACCAGGGCATAATTCTAGTGCATCCAGATCACTCGCTTTTCTCCAGGATAGACCTGGGAACAGATTGTGCATGGCAATGGCGCACTGTCTAATTGTGCCTGTGATAATTTGGAGATAAGGATAATCACTTACACTCCTTTCATCAACTATTTTCATTATAAGATTCCAATAAGCCAACATCTAACCTCAAGGTCTTTGTACTGGCTGTGTTCTCTGCCCAGGGGTCTCTCCTCCCCCTGCCCTGCCCCTGTACTGGGTAGGCCCCATGCTCTGCAGTGTTTTGCCCTGAGAGGAAATGCAGCCCAGACCCCAGGGACCCTCCAGCTGCTGAAATTAGGGACACAAAAGTCCTGGCAACCAGTAGCATACTCTTCACATTCTATGCCTTCTTCCCCAGCAGCCCTTTTCCACTCTGAAGGTGTGGGTCAAGGTCAAGGGAGGTATGTTTGTGAATATAAATGATGCTATAAGATAAATGTCACAAATTTTTTAGGTCTCTACAGCGTTTTCCTCCCAAAGAATCAATCCACAGGTGGGTTTATTTTTCCCAGCCACAGTAAATAACACAAATTGCAGAGCTCAAAGTGTTTTCTAAGAATTTTAAGATATTTTCCCATGCTCAAAGGCTTGGGACTCCAAGTGGTTAATATTGCCAATGGCTTTTTATTTTTTTTATTTATTTATTTTTTAATTTTCTAGAGGCATGTCTTATTTATTTATTTATTTATTGTTTGTTTGTTTGATACATGCACTGGGTACAGTCAGAAGCGTGGGAGGGTGAGAGAATTCACCAGAGCCAGAGCGGGGAGCAGAGCAGGCAGAAGGACTGAAGTACACTGCTGAGGGGAGCAGCGGGCGGCGGGAGAGGTCTGCGCGCCATGTGGGACCCTCCTCTGGTGGCCGGGGAGCAGCCGGGGATCGAACCGGCTGCAGAGGCTGCAGGCAGCTTCGCAACCCGGCGCTCAACCGCTGCGCCACCGGGGAGGCCCGCCAATGGCTTTTTAATGCTCTCCGTAGGGGTTTTTCTTATATTGCTTAACGCAAGGCAGGATATACTTTAAGAGCATATGGTCCACAGTGACAAAATTAAGGCCTCTTCTGATTTTTAGCATCCAATTTTCAGTCAAGAGGAGTTGCTTTAATAAATACAAAGGATTTTTCAGAGAGGACAAAGCCCTGTTCCTTATTTTCTAAGCCACCCGTCTGCTCTAGGTAGCGCGAGAGGCTTGAGGGAGGCTGGGGCTGCGCTGGTATGAGCCCCTGCTTCCCCTCCAGGTACTCACTTTGTTTCTCATGGGATAGCTTTTCTGAGGATACCTGGGAAGCAACCTTGTAAAGAATGCCTTTTCTCTCAGCTATGGTGAGAATAAATGCATAAGATGGCTTATTCCTCACAGCGAGACACAGGAGGAGACAACCAATGGCACACTCGCTGGACAGAGACCGGTGGTACGTACGCATGTCTCCAGAGAAGCATTCCCTGTCCATTCACATATTTGGCCTTTTAGGCTTATTTGAGTAGACGAAAAAATGTACTACTCCCTGAAAAATGAATTTCCTCCAAACTAAATTTTTTATTATCCTTCCAATATACTCAAATCAAAAGATGTCTGACAACATTGAAAGACTACTTTAGAAGTCAGGGCAGCCCATTTGTCAGAAGTCAGGGCATCCCATTTGTCACTGCTGAAAAGAAAAGCCTATAGCAGGAGAGCTAAGAAGGGAGGATCCAAGGAGAGAATCATTTCAGGGAAAGCCCCTCAACATGAAGGGCAAACCAGATATGCACTAGATGTTTCCTCTGTGTGAGGCACAGCAGAATGTGCCACACATGATGTCGTGAAGTGAGCATGGCCCCTGAGAACGGTCTGATATTATAGCCAATGAGGTCATTTTATAGCTCATTTAAGAGCTACTGCAAACAAGCATACAACAGGCCCTGGGTACCTCCGACATTCCTGCAAGGAGAGGGTCGCCTCTCTACTCCCCCCAGTGCTGTGGAACTCACCACGCTCATTACTTACGGAAGACAGAATTGTTGGTTTATTTTTTCCCTTAAATCATGTGCAAAGGTCTTTCAGATTTAGCTTCTCAAGACAAAACCACCATTCTCCTCATCTCCATGTGCTCACAAACGCAGAAGCCCTCCAGGTCTCTCCTTCTGGGCTTTTATGGAGGCTTCACTACATGGGCATGGCTGATTGACTCTCTGGCTATTGGCAGTTCAACTCAATTTCCAGCCCCTCTCCCCTCCTCAGATGAGGGAGGTGGAACTGGAAGTTCCAACTCTCTACTCCAGTTGATTTCCCTGGCACCCAGCTCCCAATCTCAAGATTAGATATTTAAGGATATCTGATCGGTTTTCAATAGTGGTGAAAATATGCTTGTCTCAAATAGTTTTAAGTACAGGAAAAATATTGGAAGAGGATAAAATCATAAATGTTTTCGGATGGTTGCGAGCAGGCCTTTCTGAACTAGGGGAAGATGGAGGAAATACTTTTGATTCATGTGTTGTGAGTGTCCCTGAGACCATTTCCAATGGGAGTGTGTGGAAGTTTCCCCACACCAAAAAGCAATTTCTGTATACCAGAAGGTAGCTGAGAATTCAAGTCAATTCTAACACTCTCTACCTGGAGATCTGTCCGATTCCACAGCTATGAAGGGCTCTGTCTCCTAAGACTGCACTTCACTTCACACACCAGGCCCAAGGCTCAGGCTGCCATGGGGCTCTGTCCAGCCAGGCGCAGGATGCCCCCCTCAGATGTCAGGTGCTCGTCACAAGTCCAAATTATTATCTGTCTCTGACCAGCTGACTATAAATTAGAGGTTCCCAGGACATGCTCCTCGGGTTCAATTAACTTATTAGAACGGCTCACAGAACGTTGGAAACCTGTTTGCCCACTAGATCACTGGTTTATTACAAAGGATAATAGTGATAAGAATCAACAGCCAGATGGAAGAGATGGGCAGGGTAGTGGGGAAAGGCTGGGGAGCTTCCATGCCTTTTTCAGGCACACCATTCTCCTCATCTCCATGTGCTCACGAACTCAGAAGCCCTCCAGGTCTCTCCTTCTGGGCTTTTATGGAGGTTTCACTACATAGGCACTATTGATTGACTCTCTGGCTATTGGCAATTCAACTCAATTTCCAGCCCCTCTCCCCTCCTCAGATCAGGGAGGTAGAACTGGAAGTTCCAACTCTCTACTCCAGTTGATTTCCCTGGCAACCAGCTCCCAATCTCAAGTGTCCATCAAAGGTATCATTTTAACATAACAAAAAACATCTTTAACACTCTTTTTTTTCTTTTCTTCTTTTTCCTTTTTTTGTTTAACCCTAACCCCTAGCCCTATTTAATACTCTTAACACCTAGGAAATTCTAAGATTTTGGGGAGGGAGAAGCTGTGAGCCATTATTATTATTATTTTTTTTTTGGCATTTTATTTTATTTTATTTTTTTAAAGATTTATTTATTTATTATTTATACAAGCACTGGGTACAGTCAGAAGCGCGGGAGGGTGAGAGAATTCACCAGAGCCAGAGCGGGGAGCAGAGCAGACAGAAGGACCGAAGTACACTGCTGAGGGGAGCAGCGGGCGGCAGGAGAGGTCTGCGCGCCATGCGGGACCCTCCTCCGGTGGCCGGGGAGCAGCCGGGGATCGAACAGGCGCTGCAGAGGCTGCGGGCAGCTTCGCAACCCAGCGCTCAGCCGCTGCGCCACCGGGGAGGCCAGAGACAGCCATTATTGATGGAGAACAAATATGTAGGAATAAATATGGTTACCTGAATGACCAAAATATATATCTTATAAGCCACATCACGATTCACAATTTTGTGTGTTTAATTTGTTCTCTTAATTAAAAAAGGGTATTTTCAAAGAAATGCATGCACTTTAGCAAAAACCTTACTGATTACGCCATAGTCCTCAACTAGGTCTGTCCTCAGGGCACAGGAGACTGTGTGGATACACTTTTGGTTGTCACAAGTGGCATCAAGTGGGTGGAGGCCAAGTTGGTGGCTAAATACCTTATAGGACACAGGGCAGCCCCCACCATGAAGACTCACCTAGTCCAAAATGTTAATAGCTGAGGCTGAGAAATCCTGTTCTAAGCTAGTACCAATCTGTTTAAAGAAGAGTATTTCATAATTAACATCAAAGAATGTGTCTCATAATTCACATCTTAGTTGTTCATCAGCAACTGGATACTGCTATAGTGACGCAAATTTAATTTCTCTACTTCCCAAATACTTCTGTTCATAGAGCTCTGCTTATGCTAGTGATGTGGGGGTCCCTTTAACTTAGAGAGCAGTGGGGGTGAATTGTATTCCTTGTCTAATCTGCCTCCAAAATTACCAGGAATCTTGACCATGTGGTAATGGATTCTATGAGGTTTTATGGGCATAATCTGTCCTTTTGTGAAGCTGCTCTCCATCTTCCACATGGATGACACTGCGGTCAGCCACCCCAATCTCAGGTACAAGAAACAACACCCCCCTTAAGGAAGAACAATCTCATTATAAGGACTGGATTTCAAAGAGTGTAATTATGCTCTTCAATCTGCTACCACTTTGCTAAATAAAATTTGAATTTAAAAAAAATCCCTTACGTGTGGAGAAAAAGGAACTCTTCTGCACTGTTGGTGGGAGTGCAAACTGGTCCAACCACTATGGAGAGCTGTGTGGAGATTTCTGGACCTACTAAACATAGAGCTTCCATATGATCCAGCAATTCCACTCCTAGGTATTTACCCAAAGGACACAGAAACATCAATTCCAAAGAACACCTGCACCCCTATGTTTATAGCAGCACTGTTTACAATAGCTAAGCTTTGGAAACAACCCAAATGCCCAAAAATAGATGACTGGATCAAGAAGATGTGGTACATATATACCATGGAATATTACTCAGCATTCAAAAAAGATAAACACATGCAATTTGCAGCAACATGGATGGCGCTGGAAGGGATCATGCTCAGCGAAATAAGCCAGAAAGAAAAAGAAAAATACCGGATGGTCTCACTCATAGCAGGAATCTAGAAAACTTAAATAAGGGACCAGGATAATGAATAACTATAAGAAAGTGAAAATCAAAATCAACAAAAAACTATGAACCAGAGACACTTTTAGGGGGGCGGGGGCGGGAGGGGAGGGATTGGGGTCAGAATGGGGGGGACTGCAATTGTATGGGGAATTTAAAAAATAAAAAAATAAAAAAATAAAAATAAAAAAAATCCCTTACGTCCTGCTTCTGTATCATAAACCAGAAGATATAACTAGTTTCTGATTAAAATACTGAATATAGTTTCCTTCTTTCTTAAAGAAAATCAAATACATGTAGAAAAGTCAGTGGAACGCCACTAATTTACAATCATTTGAGCAGTTTGAATTATGTAATATTTTAAAGACACTTTATTTTATACTTTTGATAAACTGATTACACAAAAACAAGAACAATTTAACTTCAGGTTGTCAAATACATAATGGGAATGTAAAAATCCACTTAACTGTATACATGGGCTGTACAAAAATTTTGTAATTGTATACATTAAACTTGCTTTCTGAAGTTAAATGTTTTCCTGAAATTATCTTCATACTATTCATTTGCTCAGTAAAGTTAAACCTCACCTCTTTCTATGTCACAATTATCATGAATTCCTGAAGTTATGTACTCCAATAAATAGATCAAGTGCTTGCGACTACCAATTTATTCTACAATAAATGACGGAAAAAGAATTCCATTACAAATTAATAATGAAAAGACAAATAACCCAATTAAAGAATGGACTGAGGACCTGAGTAGACATTTCTATAACAACCAATGAACACATGAAAAAACGCTCAGCATAATTTCCCACTAGGGAAATGCAAACCAAAACCACAGTGAGCTACCACGCCATATCCACTAGGATGATTAGAATAAAAGAATCAGACAATAACAAAAGCTGACAAGGATGCAGATAAACTGCACCCTCAAACACTGTTAGTGGGAGTATAAAATGGTGTAGCCACTTGGGAAAACAATCTAGCAGTTCATGAAAAAGGGAAAACATAGAGTTACCATATGACCTAACAATTCCAATTTTAGGTAGGTACCCCAGAGTAGTGAAAACATGATCATATAAAAGCATGTAATAGGGCCTCCCTGGTGGCGCAAGGGGTTAAGCACTGCACTATGAATCATCTTCAGCCTCTGCAGCACAAGTTCGATCCCCGGCTGGCCAGGGAGCAACACACATGGCGAGGCAGATCTCTCCTGTCTTACCCGCTGCTCCCCTCAGCAGTGTATTTCCGTCAGTCTGCCTATTCTGTTCCCCACTCTGTCTGTGGTGAATCCTCTTACCCCCCACCCCCGCACCTCTGGCCTGTGCCCCAGTTCTTGTATGCATAAACAAATAAATAAATCTTTAAAAAAAAATGGGCAATAAATGTTGACCGCAGAATTATTCATAGTAAGCCAGAAGTGGAAACAACAGATCAGCTGGTAAATGAACAAATGAAATGTGGTATACTGGAATACTGGTATGATGGAATATTATTTAGCGATGAGTAGGAATGAAGTGCAGATATATGCTGTCATATGGATGACCCCTAAAAACATGCCAAGTGAAAGAAGCCTGACACAAAGGACACTTATTAAGTGATTCTACTTACATGCAATGCCTCAAAGTGGCACATCTACAGAGATAGAAAGTACATTAGTGTCTCCCTAGGACAGTGGGCAAGGGGAGAATTTGGGGTTGACCTCTGGGAGAAGTAGAATTTCTTTTGGGGGTGATGAAAATGTTCAAAAGTTGTGGTATTGGATGCACAATTCTTTTAAGAATGTATTAAAAGTGATTGAATTGTAGGGACTCCGTGGTAACGCAAGGGATGAAGTCTCAGCACTATGAAGCTATCCATAGCCACTGCAGCACGAGTTCAATCCCTGGCCAGGGAGCTACCCACATGGCGCTGCAGACCTCTCCTGACTCACCCGCTGCTCCCCTCAGCAGTGTATTTCAGTAGACCTGCTTGTTCTTTTCCCTACTCTGTCTCTGGTGAATCCTCTCATCCCTGTACCCTAGTTCTTGTATGCATAAATAAATCAATCTTTACAAAAAAGGCAATGAATTGTATACTTTATATGGATGAGCTGTATGTGAATTACATCTCAAACCATTTGAAACAAGAAAATCCAGAGACCAGTTCATTACCTTTGCAGGAATTTTTGAAAGATGCGCCGATAGGCATAGCCAGCTCTTCTCACACGAATGTTTTCTTTCAGACCCAGGTATTCTACTTGATGCTTTACCCTATTAAGGAGAAAATGAAGCCAAGAAATTACTGGATAGTATTTTATCCTACTCTCCTACCCACATCCTCCAAATCTCCCAATTTTAAGCAGGAAAACTTACTTTGAAAGTCTGAGCATGGATGGAGCTAGAAGGAATTACGCTCAGTGAAATAAGACAGAAGGAAAAGGAAAAATATCAGATGGTTTCACTTATAGCAGGAATATAGGGGAATGAAATAAGACATCATTGTAAAAAAATAATAACAATACAAAATACAACAAAGCAAAAACAGACAATTATAAATCAGAGACACCCTGCAGGGGAGGAGGCGGGAGAGGGATCAGAGGGAGGGAGGGAGGAGCACAGGGGACTGAGGTGATGGTACACGGGTGCCTTGGGGAAGGAAGCTCAATGGGGACTACACCTGGGGGTGGGTTGGGGGGAAAGCAAATATTGTTTAAAATGAACAGTGATGTAAAAAATAAATTATAAATTTTTTTTTAAAAAAGCCTGAGCTGACTTGTTGGTTTAAATAACTTTATAAATGTTTATTATGAAATAAAGGAATTAATAGGAGATTTTACATGTTTATCTGTATGCATATATTTTAAAAATAGTGAAACAAAAAGTTCTATGCCTAGTACCAAGATTATAAATGAAGATACCAGTTCTTCAAAAGGTTAAAGGAAAGAACTTTTAACTTTTGAATTAAATGATGCTGGAGCTGTTTTTGTTAGCAAGCTTATGTTCAAAATAGATTCTAGACCTAAGAGTACACTTTTAGATTTTTAAGTACAAGGTAAAAAAGAGCATATAAAACTACTAATTTTAAAAGCCTAAGCTAAAAACATTCTAAAATGTATGTAAATTATAATCTTAATCAGTTTTTATAATAACAAAAAATTGGCACTGTGTTTTGAAAAATGGATGCAGGGTACGGGTGGAGGAGGTAGAAAAATTAAGCTGGAAGAGGGGATGGAGACTTGATTGCCCTGGGAAGATGAGGTCACAGAGTGAGGAATATTTAGAAAGTCTCAAGTCTAATGGGTCTTACTTGAGCCACCCAGAAATATCAATGCCATCAAGGTAATTAACTTGAAAAAATCTTTATATACAGATTAATAGTCAATATTCGAGTTTGATTTCTGATCCATATCTGGTTGACTTAAAGAGGTAGCAATCTAGAAAGAAACTGAAATCACTCTCTAACTCCACATATCAAAAATAAATCCAAAATGGATTAAAGATTTGGATGAGAGATCTGAGACCATGAAATACATTAAAATAAAAAGCATAGGTGATACATTATATGACATCACTGATGGTGCTGTCTTTGGGGATTTGATCCCCATGGCAAGAGAAATGAAAGCAAAGATTAACAAATGAGACTACATTAAATTAAAAATCATTTGCACAGTGAAATAAAATACTGGGAGACCT
The DNA here is from genome assembly GCF_014898055.3 of Talpa occidentalis. Lineage (NCBI taxonomy): Eukaryota > Metazoa > Chordata > Mammalia > Eulipotyphla > Talpidae > Talpa > Talpa occidentalis. The sequence continues at coordinate 25,347,270 of NW_023601104.1, forward strand.
CTCCTGCCTCACTGCTGCTCCCCTCAGCAGTGTATTTCAATAGATACACCTGTTCTGCTCCCCACTCTGCCTCTGGTGAATCCTCTCACCCCCCCACCCCCCTGTACCTCTGGCCTACACTCCAGTTTTCCTACACAAACAAACCAACAAACAAAAAACAAACTACCATATAATTCAGCAATCCCAGTTTTGGGTATCCAACATAGAATATGAAATCATCAACTCAGATTTATATGCACCACAATGTTTACTGTGGCATTATTTACAATAGCTAAGATTTGGAAGCTGCCTGAGTGCTCACTGACAGATGATTGGTTAAGAAGACATGTGATATGGGGCCTCCCTGGTGGCACAGGGGTTAAAGTCTCAGCTATCAAGCTATCTGCAGCCATTGTGGCATGAGTAGTCCCCAGTCAGGGAGCTACCCACATGGTGCAGCAGACCTCTCCTGACTCGCCCGCTGCTCCCTTCAGCAGTGTGTTTCAGTAGATCTGCCTGTTCTGTTCCCCACTCTGTCTCTGGTGAATCCTCTCACTCCCACACCTCTGGTCTGTACTCCAGTTCTTGTACCACATAAATAAAAATTAATCTTAAAAAAAAAAAAAGATGTGATATACAGGCACAGTGGGAGACAATACAGCTAGAAGGAAACATGAAATTTTGCCATTTGCAGCAAAATCAAAGGAACTTGAGGGGACTACATGAAGCAAAATTAACAAGATGGTTATTTGATGATACCATTTATATATGCATTATAAGGAAGCTAGGCAGATAAACAGACAAAATAAAATAAAAACAAATTAGTGGACATTGGAAATCAAAATGCAGTGACTAGAAGTTAAGAGTGGAGGGGGAAGATGGATACTAGAGAGTGGTTTATTTTCTTTAAAACATTATATATATATAAAAAGAGGTAACATCTGATTCAGGAAAATAATTATTTCAGTCTTTTTTATAAATACTTCCTTCTCCCTAAGCTTTTGAGGCAGAGAATGTATCACCCATTGATTCAAGTAGAAACGTTCCTTTCCTGTGAATCACATAGGAGAGAATATGCCTCATTAGCACACCGTTTCATTTATTATAACGTCTACCACCAGGAAGTTTTTTTTCAACAGGACACTCCGTGTAGCAAATTCTATATTGTTTAAAATTTTGTGTAAGCTAAGGATCCAAGCTGATTTTTGCATACCTTAGAGCCTGTCACCTCCTCAGTAAATATCAGCCAGGCGGAAAGTGCACAGTTACTGCCCCGGTTATGCCACCCACCCCTCGGATGCACCCCTTTTCATGACTGCCCTTGCCATTTAGCACAAGTAGGTCAGGCCCTAGACCTCTGCTGGGGGAGCAATTCAGAATCCAGAGCAGGCAACTTTGCCAGAGTCAAACAAAAACACATTTCCAACAGGAAAAGAAAAATAAACCACACCCCATAAACTTGTGGAATGAGCAACCCTGGCCACCAAGAACTTCAATTGACCGTGTAATCCCTGCCAACAAAGCCCATTCACTGCCCTTCCGAGGACCCCAAGACTCCAGATTCCTGGATGAAGGGAAACCATTTGTCATGAAATGGGCCTAAGGCGGGGATGGGGAGCAGGAGAGGGAGGGCGGAGGAAGTGATCCTGCTGAAAATACAAATCAGTGCTTGATCACCAAATACCTCAGACTTCTTAAGAACAGCTTACATGGATGGATGTTACCAAGTTCCTTGCTACAGTTCAAATAAGGGATGTGGTTTAAAAGATAAAAGGAGGAAAACACCTTGGGGAAAATTTGAGCTTTACTGAGTAAAATGTAGCCCTATCAAGTCCCCATTTCCTGATACTCCAATGAATCATTTGGATTGTATGAGAAGGAAGCATCAGGGTTGGTGGAACATCCAAGCAGTAGCTATTGCAAAATTTGTCTCTGAGAGGGACAGTCACCAGAGCAGTGTGCATGGGGGAGGAGAGCTCTGTGGGGGAGGGGAGGGGAATTTCAGGGCAGCGATTTGTTTCCCTTTCAGATTTTGTCTGCAGGGCAGGAAAGCTGCATGGAGTCGGAAGTGGGGGTAAAGGTGGCCGAAAGCACCTCGCAGCAATACTTCTGTTTCCAAAGCTTGAATTTAGCAATACCTCTGTTTCCAAAGCTTCTGAGGTTGCCTGTGACACCGCCCTTCTGCTGTGCGCGTGCATATGCATGCGTGGGGGGGCAGGATGTCACTGGATGTGCAAATGACACAGAGACAGAGGCCGCAATCTCCACTTGGGAGAACAGATTCAGGGCGAGCTCATTCTGAAAATTTAAAGAAGATCCCATTTTCGATTGTCCTTCCCAGTTTAAAGAGGGAGAAACTGAGGACTGAGGAGTTGTCTCAGTGAAACTAGCTAGTGCCAGGCCACCTCCAGAACACAGTTCTTCTGAATCCCAGGCCAGCACTTTGCTGTAGGCCTGCTGTTCTCAAGGTATGATGCCAGCCCCATCATCACCTTCATCACCTGGGAGTTTTCTCAAAGAAGTGCATTTTGTTGGGTGTGCCAACCCGAGACTTGCTGAATCAGAAACGTTGAGAAAAGTACTAACAATCTGACTTTTAACAAGCCCTGCAAGGAATATTCTGGTGTAAACCCAAGTTTGAAAATAAGAGTATGGGGCCTCCCTGGTGATGCAAGAGGTTAAGCGCAACACTGTGAAGCTGTCCGCAGCCTCAGCAGCACGAGCTCGATCTCCCGGTTGGCCAGAGAGCAACCCACATGGCGCAGCAGACCCCTCCTGTTTCGCCCACTGCTCCCCTCAGCAGTGTATTTCAGCCGGTCTGCCTGTTCTGTTCCCCGTTGTCTGGTTAATTCTCTCACCCCCCACACCTCTGGCCTGTACCCCAGTTCTTGTATGCATAAATAAATAAATCTTAAAAAAAAAGAAGAGAAGGCAAAATCTCTCAGGTGGGAAGAGCTGAAAACACTGCCACCCTCTTGGCCTCAAAGGAGAAACTGAATGACACGTTTCAGAAAAGCAGAGGGCAGAAGGAATTGAGAGTGATGAGCCTGAAGAAGAGAAGATTCCAGGCAACAGGATGACTGCCTTGAACGAATGGAGACACTGTCAAACGGACAAGTGAAATAATCCTGATGAGAGTTGTAAGAGTGGGGTAAAAATGACTGAGGGAAAGACTATAGAAACTACTAATGGGAAGAGTCATCCCAAGAAGACCTGATCCCCTAGGCAGGGTGGGTTCATCTGAAGAGCTTGCAAATCATTCATGGAGAACACTGTAAGAGGAAACTTCTGTTTATGGTCCTTAAATGGAAACTGCAGTGACTCAGTAAAAAATGTCCTAGGAACACTGATCATCAATAGTCACTGATGAGGGCCTCCCTGGTGGCACAGGTGGTTAAGCGCAGAGCTGTGAAGCTGCCGCAGCCTCTGCAGTGCCGGTTCGATCCCCGCCGGCCTCGGAGCCACCCACATGGCGAGCAGACCTCTCCTGGCTCGCCTGCTGCTCCCCTCAGCAGTGTATTTCGTCAGTCTGCCTGTTCTGTTCCCCACTCTGTCTCTGGTGAATCCTCTTACCTTCCTGCGCATCTGGCCTGTACTCTGGTTCTTGTATAAATGAAAAATAAATCTTAAAAAAAAAAAAAAAAAGTCACTGATGAGCCTATCATGGATTGACATAATGATGAAAGGTTCCTATCTCATCAGCATGTGAAGGTGAGAAAAGACTCAGAAGGTCCTGGGAAATGTGAAAATCAGAGAGGGAATGTTTGAACTTGCACATTTTCTTTCCTGTTTTCTTATCAAGTACTAGCTGTCTGCTGAGGATGAGAAAGGACCTTGCAGGTAGGATGGAGAATGGACTGAACATGTCTCTCACAGCAGTGTGAATTTTAACCCTGGCCTTCTAGTTGCAATTTAAACTAGATTAAGTCAGTTGATTTCTGAGAAGTCAAATCTTAATATGCTGTTTTCTGGGGACTTACCTTGTGACAATGGCAGGGGTCCTCCGTTAAGTTACCCACAAGGTCTCCCCCTCAGCAGCCTACTTCTCATGTTCCTATGGAATGTGGGATCAGGGCTCCTAGAACACCCCAACTGGATACAAACACTATATTCTCTAGTCCTCCTCTTAACATTTTCCTGTGGAACACCCCCATTCTATCCTGCATAGGCCATGTCTCAAAATGTCAGTTGTGGGAGGACAGTGACATAGGAGTCCCCAGCAGTTAGGGAGGAGAGAGTACCCCACATGTGTGTGCTCCCCATGTCTCCCTGTGCCCCCCACTTTCCCAGAAAGTCACTCTGTTCATCCACATAGTCCTTGGGGGGATTACCAGAACCCACTGTCCTCATGAGCAGTAGGAAAAGGCAGATTGCTTTTTAAGGAGTTCTTTGGACCTTCACTTCCAACCCGAGCTAAGCATTCTAGGCCACATCCTGTGGTTCCAATCAGGAGCTGAGTATTCTAAGACTACACAGAGCTTCCAGCTAATTTTAAAATCCTCGTGACTCTGTGGTATTAAGGTTTTTTTCCCTCCATCTGCCCCCAGACTAGCCAAGATCAACATTATAAATTGCTAATTCTAAACTGAATGGCACTGCTAACATTTCAGGAATAGACAAGGAGGGGGAAACACATGCACACACACACACACACGGAGTTTTCATCCTCAAAAAGTTAAGGCACAAGGACTTGGAACATATCTGAGGTGGTTTAAATGTTTCTGCCTTGGGTAGAGGGAACTGGGGCCTAAGCGGGCTTCGACCTTCCCCTCCACCAGCGTCGCCGCACCTGCTCTCCTCCCAGTCCCGGGGCTTCTTGGTCTCGTTGGGTTTTATGCAGCGAATGTAGTGAGGTGTACACTTCATCAGGGTGCTCACCAGGTCGTTGGCTTGTTTCTGGAAAGGAAGAAAGAATAACAGCACTTAGAAACCTGTACTTTCTCTTTAGTAGACCAGTGCTCAAAGGAGGCTCCCAAACCCTCACTGTGGAAATAAATAGCTAGATGCTCATCTTCATGAGAACTTGTTCACTAAACGGCATTTACGTCTACTGTACTGTCTTAAGGCTCTACTGACTTATCCAATGACTAATACTCTTGTCAGTGGCTCTGAAATTTGATTTTTGAAATCAATTAGGTCTTCTTAGTGCAGTTAGTAATATATAACACATACATGCATCCCCAGGAAATCTTAACATGTAATTCTTTCTATGAGATACCAGGAAGTGTGGCAGTAATTAATGAATTAAGTTAATTTTCTATTTCCTTTGCAAATCCATCATTCTCATAAACTTCTTCTGGGCTAGGCAAATTATTTGCAAGCATAAATCATCAAAAATACTTTCATAGCTTTCTTGGCAATCCCACCAATAAAGAATCACCTTATAAAAATGATGGGAATTCATAGTTAAAGGATGGGAGAGTCATAAGAACCTCAGAATCTGCAAATCTTTTATATGCTGTTTCATTTTTCTTCCTCAAAGCCTGCAGACTGAGTCCTGACAATGTGCAGGTCACTTACTCCTTTCTGAAGCTGAAATATTCAATATAGAATCATCTCTCTCTACCAGTGCTATGGAGACCCAAAGCAGAACTGGGATCAAGCACGAAAAAAAAAACCACACACACAAAAAACTGCTTGTGCTGTATTTTCATATCATGAGTATCTGGATACTTTGAAGAAGCAGGAGCAGCGCCCACATCAGCATCCCAGCACCCCACAACTGAGTACACCCTGTCCAAGGATGGGGCATGCATGCAAACTCTCCTTCTGAGCAAATGAGCGTGGAGAGAAAAAAACCTCAAAAAGAAAATAGAGAAAAGGGATCTCCAAAGCCAGAAAACTTATTACAAGTCAGCAGAAGGGATTTGCTGTATTAGACAACCTCTCTTAATTAAGGCTCTTCTGTTTTCATGGCTTTTAGGAAATGTGAAACCCTTGAGAAAAACTCTTGGGTATATTCAAAGCAAGACGGTCACTGGTGAATTAAGTTTTCTGTTTAAATGTGCAGAATATAGCATTTTGGGGTAATGCTCAGACTTAAGGACAAAGCTATGAGGTTACCTGACCAAAGGGAAGCCTTACCGTGAAAGAGCAAACTGAATAACCTGTGTGGATGCAGACTGCACGCGAGCACAAATCTGATGATCTTTGCAACATAGAAGGTGAAGCTGGGGAGGGGGCTGCAGAGTTGTTCATATCAAGGTCAGTCCTCTAAGTCCCCCACATCTTAATTTTCACTTTGTATTTAATTAAAACTTAAATTTCCAAGAATAACCCGGAAGACTCAGCAGCCCTAGCCATTGAACAGCATACTTTCCTCTCACCTTAATGTAAGAAAACCTAGAGGCAGGTGCGAGTCAGGTTTACGTGGCACTTGACACAGTTCTCTTCAGCTGAAAATAGTAACAGGTACTCTTCATGGAACGTGCCTCATGGGTGTGATGCATGAATTTCTCTTTTATGCCACATGGTTCCAAGAGGCAGCCACTATTCTTCTGCTTGCTGTGTGTTGGGTGTGAAAGCTGGGACTGACAGAATTTCTCACAAGGACACAACAAGCAGCAACAAACCTGGGCTGGAGCAAGTCTGTTTCTTAACCACAATGCTCCCTCCTGTCTTCCTAATGAAGACAAGGGATACTTTAGTGTGATTAAAAAAAGGAGCTAACTGGGTGAGCTAGGATTAGGCAGAAGCTTTTAGACTGTGGAATAATTAGTTTTAGCAAACAGGAATACATCATGAAATTATCCTAACTCTAGCCGTGGGTCAATTTTAGATGTTCTGTGAGGTGGTTGGGAAGCTGCAACTCAATTTATCTGAATGCCACACAAGAAAAATCCATGATTTAGGACAGAAAACTACCAGGGCCACTTGCCCAACAGAAGAAGCAGGTGTCAAATATGACCAAAGACGGGGCAGGAAAGTAGGAGAAGGCTTAGAATCAAAGCAGTCTCAACACATACTACCAGAAGTCCGAGTTGGGGTCTTGGCCTCTGCTATTTGTAAACTACAAGACAAATCCTAAATTTCCATAGCTCTCAGTTTCTTCATTTGTAATCTAAGTAGGCTGAATTAGAAGACCTCTGATATCTTAAGAGCTGGGGTGTAGGCCAGAGGTGCAGGGGGTTAGAGGATTAACCAGAATGGGGAGCAGAAGGCGAGACAGGAGAGGTCTGCCGTGCCATGTAGGTCAGCTCCCTGGTGGGAGACAGAACTCTTGTGCAGTGGCTGTGGATAGCTTCATAGTGCTGAGACTTAACCCCTTGCACCACCAGGGAGGCCCCTGTGCTATCTTACCCTGATGGTTGGAATATATGTTAAAATTCAACCTGTCTGGCCCAGACTTCCCCTAAGTCATCACTATGGCAGCTTCGCCTTTGCTGTGACAAGGATCATCAGGGGTGCTGCAGATCTGTTTTCTGAAGCTTGAGTGTGATGAGGATTTGTCCCTTCAGTCTGCCTCTCTGCAAAACCAGAGAAGTGAAAAGGGACTGCCATCAAACCCAAGAAAGCCCATTCAAGCACCCCACCTTCTGACCCTTTGACAAGGCCACCTACAAGAATCTCCAGCATCATGACTGCACCTTGTGCCCCTCAGATGCCCAAACTTAGGGTGCCTTGGCCTTCCTTCAGGACAAAAATCATCTTGCCACAGAAATCTCAGCTAAGGATGCCGTTGCTATATTTCTGCCTGTTAACAGTCAAATCCACTCAACTATCCAAAAAAAAAGTCAACCAGTCCAAACACTGTATGATGCTTGTATCTCCTGCCACACCTCGCTCCCTCAAGGCCCAGTCTCACTTAGAGCTACAGTGCAACCCATGCTGTCTGCTCCCACTCAGTTCTACTTCTCTCTACCTAGGCGGCTCTATCTCATACTGGTCCCATCCAGCCACAGCACTGTAGAATTTAGCAAAGCCTCAAAAATCAAGTGTTATTAAATTTAGAACACTGTTATTCATGAAGATAATGGAAGTCCTAAACAAATGAGTATTCTGTTCATTAAATCATAGATCAGTTTTATCTTTTAAAGGATTAGAATGCAATAAAATACCCAACACTAAAACTACCTTGAATATATAAATCTCTGTCCAAAGAACTCAAGAACTCTTTGAATGCTTACACTTGAGGGATTATCACTAAGGTGATGCTTAATGACACGTGCAAAACAGTGAAGATATAGGAAGTACAAGATCTGGCATGGCAATGCAACTCTAAGAGGTGTCTTAGAGGGGAGGCATAAAACAGGGAGAATTTTACTTCTACATGCAGGCAGAGCATCAGACGTAGGTCACACACGCCACCACCTGGGTGAGACCCTGCACAGCACCATTCCCCTAGAAAGCTGTCCAACCTCCCCAGATGATAGTCATTCTTGCAGTCCTGCTGTTTTGAGCATACCCAGAAGATGGCAATTTTGAGCATTCAACTAAACAAGAATATGAAGAAAAGAAAGGAGTCAAGTCTTCCAAGAGGAGAAAAAGGATCCTATCACCACCCTCTTTTTTATAGGGAATAAGTTCAGCCGAAATTCCAGACCACTTGAAAGTGAGTCATTGCAACCTTGATGATCTGAGCCCCTTGGATCTGAATGTGACAGTCTTGTGACTAGACTTTCCAGGCCAGAGCTAGTGCTTATCCAGGACCTTGAAATGAAGGCATGAGTCAGAAGCTTCAGACAGACATTAATATCTGGGCCCTCATGAGAATTGCATCTGCTTTTTGCTCTCAGCAATCTGTTTCAGGAAACCCAATCTAGAGCCCAGCCCTAGACTGCTGAAGTTCTCTAGTTCTTTCAACATGGTTGTCCCTAACCGCAGAAGCTTCTACCCTCCATGCCGAGTCCAGATTGCATCTGACTTGTTCTACAAAACCCTAAGGCATTGAAAACCTCACTACTATGAGGTTTCAAAGTCATTTTCTTTATTCCAGTCAGCTTCCTTGTCCTCAGGAAACTTACCAGGGACTGGGGAAGTAGGTTTCCATACACAAAACACTCAGCGAAGAGCCAACAGAACACACAATAACAACTATGTCCACAAGGCTGGGCTTATCCCAGGGGGCACTGAGAAAGGGACTTGTAGGATGTAGACACACAGAGGGACTGAGGGGACAGTTAGGAGGGGAGCCAGCACACGCACATGCAAGAGCCCCCTTAGAATTACACAGAGATGGTGGGGTGTAGACTGGTAAAAGTGGTCTACTGGATGGTCAAAGTTGAAATTGGACTTTCAGTGCTGAATATATTATATACAAATGTTTATTTTATAATGAAATACTCCTAAAACTTATACAATGTCATAGTACAATGATACTTCAATAAAGGATCAAAAATAAAAAATTGTGCAAAGATGAGTAAAAGTGACACACGGGAAGGGACTGACACTAGAATGTAATAGAGGATCATATGCATTGTGTGCGTATTAAGTTTTAGCAATGTGCTAAAATGCCATAGGATTATTGAATTTAATCATCACAGAACTCCTTTAAGATAAGTACGCAGATCTTCATTTTACAGGTAAAGCAAAACAAGCAGTGGGAGATTTACTGGCAATCACACAGCTAGTAAAAGCCAGAGCAGTGATTTGAATATATGCTATTAAACTCGAGTCCTACACTTAATCAGTCAATGGTCCCGCTGATTATTAAAACGGGGGTGGTATTTAACTGGTATGATTTTTAAAAAACTTTAGTGGCAATTTTGCAAAGAACACCAAACACACCAAGTGTGTTTGGACACAGCTCTGAATTCAGAATCTAACCAGGAACAATGAGTTATCACACCACGGTCCAGATGACACAGTGCATGCCCACAGGGGTCCCCCAGGAACACTGCAGGAACGCCTCTTCAAGTCATTTCGGGGTCAGTGGGCTGTGATCTGCAGAAAGGGGCCTGCGAGACCCACTGAGGAAGGTGTATACATTAAAGGTCCAAGAGAATTTTAGGTATGTTAAGTTTCACAATCGGCAACATTTACATTCTGGTCTGGAAAACTGTCATCAAAACCCCAAATGCGGCTCTGAATCAAAAAATGTTTCTGATTGTTTAATGTGAATTCTTCCAGATTCAGTTGAAAACAGTTTCCTCTTCGAAAGTAGCTGATTTTCATCTGCTGACTACCAAGCTACGTAGCATCCATTTGGGGTTTCAGCACAGCCAAGTCAAATTCATCTTGCATCCTGTAACCTTGTTCAGGCAGTCGCCTTACTTCTGGGCATCTTCTATAACCAACTCTTCACTTCTCACTGACCTCACCCTGGCCCAGGGGTGTAGTTCCTGACTCTTACAAACCCCTGCCTCTGATAGGAATCTATGAACATCTCAAAATAGAACCAACCTTTATTTTGCTTCCGGCAGTAGTTGGGCGCCCTTTCTTGTCAGCTTGCAGATTTTCCGGAAACAAAGATTTTATAAAAGGTCTGGAAAAAGAATGGATTAGTAATCAGTAAGTGCGTCGGGGGTGGAAAACCTGCTTCCATCGCGAATGAGGAGGAGGCCTGTTCAGAGATCCAGAACCTTGGCTCCAGAAAGCGCATGTGACCCAAAGCACAAGCCTTCCAGGTATGACCTGGGAAAATGAGCCCTGGATAAAAGAAACACAGGAATTCTGAGATATAAGCATCTTGGAGACTAAGCCTGAAAAATAAATTTAAAAATGACCTTTCTGATTTCCCCACTCACTGGAGTGGAGGTATACCTTGACACAGGACACCCCCAAGTGGGGCCAGGATGAGTTTGCTGAGTTAAGATTTACAAAACAGACCAGAGCTCAGAGACCTCATCAGCCCTGTCCAGTCCCAGGGCAGATTCTGTTTTGCTTTACAGTAACGTTTTTAACCTGGACGCTGTAGATATTTGGCATTTGGGGATGGAGAATTCTGGGGTGGGGATGCTCCAACAAACTGTGGGATATTGTGCAGCCTCAGTCACCTTTGCCTACTAGATGCTAGTTACGCACTCATTCCTGCTCCTCCAACCAACCCCCATGCAAAAAAATCTGGATAAACCCTGCTTGTAAGTATTAAGCAATTTTAAGTAGAACTATTATAGCTCATGAATGCTTTGTCCACTGTAAGTACTTTCATTAATAATTCTAACTGAGCTACATTTATTTACACGACTGCCTTGTCAGGACCCAGGGCAGGGACAATCACCTTGATATGCACGATGTCTGCTGCACAAAAAAGGCACAATAAACATTTGCCAAATGAAGTGATCGGTGTAAATGAGCAACTTGACACTCAAATTTGATTCCTCCAAAATGCTTTTTTGGGCATCTTGTCTTTTCTAGGAAGTCTCCCCAGCAATCTACTTTTAACTTGACCAGACATAATTATAGATTTTTTTCCCAGCAAATGTGTTTACTAAAGGAGAGACCATGTTTAAATGATAGAAGTTTATGCAAAAGCATCAATAGCTCTGGAACTTGGCAGTGATTTTAATAATTAAAAAAACAATCTCTGAAAGCTGACTGCACCTGACTGTCATAAAACCCACAAGACAGGACTTGTGGCTTACCTGACCTTTTAAGAGAAGAACAAATAGATTTTGTGTGTCAGAATCTCCAAATAGGGGAAATGAAGGCAAAGAAGTGCAGGGGTGGAGAGAGGAGGGTTGGGGGAGGGGTAGAAATTGTGGGAGAGGAGAAGAGAGTTAAATGGAGCAGAACTTCCAACCAGGGCATGAAAAGGAGTTAGTTTTTATTTCTTTGCAGTTAGACTTTTCTAGGAAATCTTCAGACTCACTGCTATTTATGGAGGAAGTTAATCTTGACATTGTGGCAATTTAAGAAATAGAGACTAAAAGGGCAGTTATTAATTGGAGGCAGCTCTAAATATTGTAAAATCTGGAAAACTGTGCAATATTGTACTTGCCTGGCATGTACAGTCCTGATCGTATAAGTTATGTCTCCTATTTATTGCCTAGGATCTTGCAAACCTTTGCAGCAAAGTTAAAAGAAAAGGGTAGGGCAGAGCTGGTGCTGGGAGCTCCATCAACTTGCAAGGGAGATGTGCCTACTGCTTCTACCCTTACAACTTAGGTTTTAGGAGCAAAAACCGAATTCTGAGGCCATACATTCTTTGTGAGTTGCCTCTGCCACTTCCTCACTGTTTCAGGGAATCAGATTAACTTGAATCTTGCTAAATCAATGGCTTAAAAAAAAAAAAAAATTGAGTGTCCATGAGAATTCTTAGGCTGACACTCCAAGGACAAAGTATCACAAAACCAGACTATTATATTCTTAGATAAAACCCTTTGAAAATGATGAAGTTAGGGGTCCTGCAGGGAGTGCAGTAAACACATGGAATTTGGGGAGGGAAGTATTAGGGGGGTGAGGGAGAGACTGAAACTGGAAAAACTATTTTGAGTAGGCCAAATTCTTCAATGATAACCCAGACCCAAACGTTCATGGGAACAGAATGCAGCAAGTTTGCAAGTTTGATTAAACTAATACCCACTTTCACACGGGGAACACACTTACAGCTCACTGCTCTGCATAAGCTCAATCAGATCCATGAACAGCACATCACGGTTCCTTTCACAAAAGCCATCCATGTCATAGGATACCTGGCCGGGAATGGGAAGAAATTTAATTATATCCTTTGAACATTTCATTGAACAACAAATCCACACAGCGAGGCTCTCCTCACCAGCGCGTGTGTATTTCCGGGGGTAGCATTTGGAATGCTGGCATGAACTGTCACAGGAAGGGTGTCGTGTTTTATTTAGCTCATTACAAATACAAAGGATTGGTATTTGGATGCTGATGAATGTTCTCTGGCTGCCTTCACCACCAGGTGATCTAGGACCCGGACTCGAGCTCTCACGATCACATACTCCTTCTTCCCCCAGATCCTTAAGGGTGTCTCATAACAAACTTTATTCTTTCCCTATATTTTAGCTAAGATGGAATAAAATAAAACTCCTATGCTCATGACTCCAGTGCAATATACCAAATAAGTGAGGTTTTGCCATTTTTCCTGCAAATGGTGTCAGAGTTGGACCAATTCAGTCAAAACCCCAAGCTCAGGGACCCTGGTTAACAAGGGATTAATTGGGATGAAAGTGAGAGTAGGGGGTTTTCACAGATCTAAGAAGTCCCCAGTTACCATGATCTCAATTTACTTCCTTTTGTATCACTAACACCCACACAAAGCTGTGTATCCAGTAGGCACCCAATACTCATGTATTTTGTGAGAACAAACACCCAAGTGTGTCCTCAGTCCATATTAATGGTCGGCAGGGGCAGGTAAGGAATGTGGCCTTGTGACTGCATCTGGAGGTAAGATAAGTACACTCCCTCAGCAGCTGATATGTGCCGATTCAGGTCTGTGTTATATTCACGGTTCGCACTTATATTAAGGATGACTCATGCTTCAAAAACATGCAGCAGTGTCTACTATTTTTTTGTTTGCTTCTCTATGTATTTCATAGGTCTCACGGTGTTGCATTAAGAATGAGTGTTTTATGAAGACACAGTGAGGCAGATGAAACTCCAAGGATATTGCTGTTAGTTGCATCATATAGAAAACAGATAAAAGATCAAAAGACTTAAAACAAGGAGGCATGGAAAAAGATGGCTTCCACTTTCCTGTTGAGCCCCCGCTCTCTGGCCATACCTTCCCCGCGTAATGGTGAATAATGAAGCCCTGGTTCCAGCTGTTGAAGTGTTCATGACTCCCGATCTGCATCTGAAGTTTCTGGAGCAGTGTCTGGTCTGCACCCTCCCCAACCGCGTGCATGGTGGCACACACGTCATCCAGGATGCTCATGATCCCGGGAGGGTTCTGATGGGACCAAGAAGGCAAAGCCCCAATTCAGTGACTGTTCTAAAATATATAATGCTTATCAAGTCTTTTACTAAGCAAGGAAACAGTGCCCTAGAGTTAAGATACCATCTCAAAAGTCAGCCTTTTCCTTTGAGCAAGAATGCAATTAATAATCCCAAATGGGAGTTACCACTTAGCTCTACCAATGAAGAAAGTACATTTTCCGGACCAAAAAAAAAAAAAAAAAAATAGTTTAACTCCCTGACGTTCTATTCAAAGTCATACACAGATCATTATCTGCTAGCTCCTATTTGAGCTAAATTGATTTAAGAAAACTCCAAAGAAAAAAACATTTTCTTTTGGCCCTGATGCATTTCTTAATGTTGCTTTCAGTCCATTACCTATAGTGCCATGTTTTATCCAGGGTACACACTCCATCACATGTCACATTTTATAATCACTCTTCATGTCACTTGTCAGATGTACCATTTCAATGGCTATAATCCCTAGCTCTGATATGCTGTAGTTTATTTAATGACCGAATTGCCTATGGGTGTTTTCACTTTTTTGGGTTAAGAAAAACAGTAGTGTAGAGAGTGCCATCCACATTCCTTTCATTTTCCTTTGAATAACTCCTAGGGCTAAAGTCCTACAAAGTGTATGAATGGAAGACAGGCTCAATTTTATGGCTCCTCATGTGCTATGACAGCAACATAAGTGACAATTGCCTTCTTTTAGAATTCAGTAAGAAGTTCCATTTGTCAATTGATATTTTGCTCATCTATACATCTTGATATTTATAAGAACAAAGCTCTACAGCTCTCTTTTCATACATACACATATACCCCAAATTAATGTAATTGCTACTAACACTTTCTGCAAATCAGAGTTGTCATTTTCCCTATTCTAAAACAGTAACAGGGAAAACAAAAGCTGACTAGTACTTACAACTTTATTCTCTATGAGGTCACACACGATTTTGTTATTGAAGTACTCAATGGGTGTCCATCTTATTCCCTCTTGAACATATTCTTCCTGTAGGACAGAGGCAGGAGTTCACATTATTACCCACTGAAAATTAGCTGGAGCACTGCACAAATGGATATCAAAAACATATAATTCACCATGAAAGAAAAACTTGAATGCCCTTCCACAAGATCTGGGAACTTGTAATTTTTTTTTTTTAAAAGGGCTAGAAAAGGAACATTTCATTGGTAATTTTTATGTTCCGTTTGAACCACATGAAATTCCTACTACACATTCATTTTTTTGACATATAAAAATGGTAATTTAATCTGTAGGTCCAGTTATACAGCAATCTCTGAATTTAACACAGGAGGGCAGAACACATCAGCATCTACGCCCTTAAAGGGAAGTTGCCCTCCTTGGGCCTCCCCTGGTGGCGCAGTGGTTGAGCGCTGGGCTGTGAGGCAGCCCGCAGCCTCTGCAGTGCCAGTTCGTTCCCCGGCCACCGGCGAGGATCCCACAAAAAAATAAAAATAAATAAAGGGAAGTCCTTCACTCAGGTTAGTTGTCCATTTAACTTGATGAACACTACATACTCTGGTTTTCTCCTTCCTCACCAGTCTTGTTTTGTTAGCTTCCTTTGCTCACTTGCTCGTCTTTCTGGATTTTTATATGATGGAGTTTCAGGGTCTGACCTTTCAGCGTCCTTTCCAGGTGATTTCAGACAACTCTGGCACCTACCAGTTTATAACCCCCAAATGCTGCTCCAGTGTAAACTTGCCATTGACTTCCAGTCATGTTTATTTCATATATTGGTGTTTCCTCTAGAATGAATTCTAGCCCTCGAAATGTAACACGGTTAGGAGCATTCTGATTTCTCATTCCCACACCATGTCCAACCCACTGTTCCCCTATTGTTGCCCTTTAGTAGACAGTCTCACTTGGCCCTATTATTCAAACTGCTAAGGTTAGAATGATCTTTGATACCTCTTTCCTTCTTAGCTTATTGCTTCCTATTTTGAGCAAATTTTGTTGGATCAATTTATAAAATCTATGCAGAATCTTACCACTTCTCACAATGTCACCACCTCTCCTGCTAGTATCAATGTCCCCACCATTTTTTGCTCAGTCTCCTACAATAATCTTTAATTGGATTTTTAAATTTCTGCTGTCTCACTCGATCCTATAAGTCAATAGATCCAGAATAGTCTTTAAAAAAAACCCCAAAAAACAACAAAATCAAAATCACCATAAATTATGTTACTCTGTGCTCAAAATTCTCCAATGGTTCCCCATCACATTTACATTAGGCCTTTGCCAAGCCCTGTAAAGTTCCTATGAGATCTAGCCTCTGCCACTTCTCCCATTTCAGTCTCTACTATACCTGCCTCCTTGATTGCTTCACTCTAACTACCAGGAAGTAGTAAATAGCTAGAATCCCAGGGTGGAGGTTTATGAGATTCCTAAGCAAAGTCATGAACACTCTCAAGACTAAATGTCCCCCCAAACAGCCTTTGATATGCATAATAGGTTGCATAAGTTTCCCTAAAATTTCTTTTTTTAACAGATTTATTTTATTTATTTATGCATACAAAAACTGGGGTATAGGCCAGAGGTGCAGGGAATGTGAGGATTCAGACAGAATGGGGAAGAGAACAGGCGAATCTACTGAAATACACTGCTGAAGGGAGCAGCGGGTGAAACACGGAGAGATCTGCTGCACCATGTGGGTTGCTCCCTGGAGGGGGATCCAACTCATGTCACAGTAGCTGGCAACAGCTTGATAGTGCTGAGACTTTAACCCCTGTGCCACCTGGGAGACCCAGTTTCCCTAAAATTTCATATCCACCTACAACCTCATAATGTGAGGTTTGGGATATAGGATCTTTGTAGATAAAATTAATTAAGAATTTTGAAAGTGAAATCATCTTGGATTTAGGGCGATCCTTAACCTAACAGGCGTATTTACAAGAGAAAGGTGAAGGAGATGTGGTGAGAGAGAGACACAGACAGAAAACGGCCAGTGAAGAACAAGGAAGAGGTTGGAGTTTTGCTACCACAAGACAAGGAAGGCCAATAGCTACCAGAAGCTAGAAGAGGCATGAAAGGCTTTTCCTCTAGACCTTTTGGAAGGAGTGTGGCCTAGTGACACTTTCATTTTGGTCATTGGCCTTCTGAATTGTGACAATGAATCTTTCTACTGTTTTAAGTGACCTGCTTTGTGGCAACTTCATTACAACAAAGTTTTTTTTATTTCTTCTAGTAATCAAAAACAATATGGTATCCAGAATAAGAGGAATCTATACTGGTCTTTCAGAAGAAACTATAAGGCAGGCATATAACCTCAAGTCAGAATTAAAACACCAGTTTTATTAAATACGTATGTTTTGGGGAAGATTAAGAGTAGAGTGAATCTGAGAAGCCCAGTTGTTCCTTTGGAACAAAGTATGTGCCACAGAAAATTGTGGTTGGATTTCCATATTCCTTCCCACTTGGTCAGTGAGTCAGAGTAGGAAAAGCAGCCAGTCATAAGTCTAACTTCATAGCACTATTTGCTTAAAGGAAAAAAGAAAATGCAGATGATATACATAATCTTATAGACTAAAATGTCACAAGGGCATATGGTCTTTCTGGTTGACTTTTTAAAATACATTTTTTAATGAAACTAAAACGTGAATCTATTACTGAAAGAGGGAAATCTATACTGTTCAAACAAATTATAAGTAGAACACAATGAAGGAAGAGGGACTCCTTACCTGTTCTGCTTTTAATGTCAGTTCAATAAAAATCTGCTGTAATTTTTCATTAACAAAATTGATGCAAAACTGTTCAAAGCCGTTTTTCTGAAAGAAAAAGTTATTTGCATGTAATTCTTTCTGCAAAATTGTGTTAAAGTTATTTCTTGAGTGATTTAGTGAAATGTTTCAATGTGAAAAGCCTTAAGAGACATGTTGGAGGCATCAGTAAAAAGCAGCCTAGTTTACATTTAGGAGAATCTAATTTGGTAAAGGTACATGAAGAACTCACAAGGACAAAAATGAGCCATCTTGCCTATTTTTCAGTACTTAGAATTACTTCTTTCAAGTCAGATGAAATGTATTACTCTGCCCAGTCTCCAATTATTCTTACCTGGAATATTTCAAAGCCATAGATATCCAGGACACCGATGTTGTATTCTTCATGATCCTTCTCCATTGCTTTGTTGATGGACTAGGAGAAAATAAAGAGTAAGGTAATTAATTCCTTTCCTTTCATACTGTAAATGAACGTATAAGGAGGAAAGTGAAGCAAGATTGAGCACGGCAAATACTACTGCCTATTAGAGACAGGCCAAGGAGACAGGTGAATTGCCATTTAAACACAGTCTCTGTGTTGGGGCCTCCCTGGTGGGGCAAGTAGTTGAGATGCAACCTATGAAGCTCACCGCAGCCACTGCAGCATAAGTTTGATCCCCGGCCAGGGAGGTGACCCACATGGTGCAGCAGACCTCTCCTGACTCACCTGCTGCTCCCCTCAGCAGTGTATTTTGGTCGATCTGCCTATTCTGTTCCCTGCTCTGTCTCTAGTGAGTCCTGTCATCCCCCAAAACTCTGGCCTGTACCCCAGTTCTTGTATGCATAAATAAATAAATCTTTAAAAAAAAATACAGTCTCAGTGTAACCTAACTTTGGGAAACCATGTGGAGCTATGGTAAAAAAATTTGTTTTTTTTGCTTAGTGATGAAAGCCATTAATATAAGTCAGAATTAGTTGGGGTTTTTTTTTTTTTTTTTTTCCAGGGAGTTTTGAAAACTATGAGAGAAGTAAAACCTGGTTTTTGGCAATATAAAGAACCAACATTACAAGATCTGTAAATATTCCCTTTGCCCAATGCAATGATCACCTAACGCAATATGCCACTGACGTCAAAGAGAGGACAGTCTCTGTTCTCAGGAGCTTATAGAGTAGGTTAGCCAACTATGGATATTGGTGCCAGGAATTACAATTAAAGTGATAATAATAAAAGCAGCTTAATATATTTAACATCTGTCAAGACTTTGCTAAGAAATGTGCTATTTCATTTAATTCACATTATAATCCTCACATAAGAGTGATAACATAATCCTTAAGACCAAACTGGTAAGAGGCAGAGCTTGGGATTAAATTTAAGTAGTATGATGCCTGGATCTGTGTTCTGATCGCTCTGAGATGTGCAATTCAATGGAATAGAATTAATGTCTGTAGGGTAGGTGTGTGTTAGAGTGGATTATGGGGGGCTGCAGCAGGGTGAGGAATTAAAGAGAAAAATTCCTAGAGGTGGTAGTACCTGAAAGAATTTTGAAATACCAGAGGTATTTTCAAAGCAAAGAAAATAACATATGAATAATGGTACATAGCACTTAGTTAAGTGCCTGATAAATGTCAGCTCTGTTGACACTTATCACCTTCACAAGGCATCCATCCCTTTTACAATGTTAACAACAACAACAAAAAAAAAAAAACCAGAGGGAAAACAGAAAAGAAATAATGTGGAAGGAGCTGGAAGGTACACTGAACAAAGAGAAATATGTGAGATCTAGTCCCAGCTCTGCACAACCCCCTTTCTAATTGGTGGTGGGCAAACCCACCAATAACGAGGTCAGGATTCCCTTATCAGTAAAACAAGGGGTGGACAAGCTGAAAGCCTCACTATCGTTCAGTGTGACCCTGAACTTCCCAAGCAATCTCATCTTCAAAAAAGTCACAAAAAGTAAATAGAATTACCCCACCCTGCCCTTCCTACCCTAGCCAGACCTAACCAATCCTGAAGACTCCTAGTTGTTGCCTAGATTCAAACTTTTTGGATCTAATGGCCATCCTGTTACCCATTGACTAGGGGCCCCCTAGGGTTATTTCTAACTTGAATATAAAAAAAATGAAGGACAATAGCTAGGAGTTATGGCAAATTACCTGGGTTAATCTATCTCAAATTACCTGGGTTAATCTATCTCTTAATCTATCTCTTAATTAATCTCTTAATCTATCTTAATCCAAGGTTGTGTGACCTTGGATCAGAAACCTTCTCTGTGCCTTAATTAACTTATCTGCAGAGATAATTATATCTAAGTCACAGGGCTGTTGTAAGAATTGAGTTATTTTTTTCTAGAATGCTTTGAACAGTATCTGGCACATAGTAAAAGCTATATATGTGTTTGCTATTATTATTCTACCGCTCAGAGGCTATGTTAAGTAGACTGTCACAGGCAATTCTACCCACTGGAAGACTCATTTTCAGAATCTATATGTGGTATATATACATAAATATGCATTTGTATGCATATTTATATAAAAGTGTATATATGTGTATATACACTTTTATATAAATATGCATACAAATAGAAGTGTATATATGTATACGTATATATATATGGCTATGCCATCCAAAAAAAGTAAGATAGTTCAAAATATATCCACAAACGCTTTGAACTCCTCTCTTCAAAAGGTGGAAACTAATTCTCTTACCTTTCAGTGTGAGCTATACTTAATGACTTGCTTTTCATGAAAGGAATATGTCAGAGTGACAATACCTAGTCCAAGATTAGGACATTAAAAGCTTGGTAGCTTTTTCCTTGCTCTTAGATCACTCACTCTAGGGAAAGCAAATACCATGTTGTTTGGACATTCAATCAGCTAAAAGCAGCATAAATAGCGAAGAATGGAGTATCATGGCAACAGTCATGTAAGTGCGAGGTCTTGGGAAAGTCATCCCCTCGGCCAAGCCTGGGGATGACTGTAGCACCTCAGCCGCAATATTGTTAGAATCACCAGCTAAGTCACTTCTCAAAAGCTGGCCCACAGAAACTGGGAGAGAATTAAGTGCTTATTGCTTTAAATCACTAAGTTTTGGGTTAATATATAACACATAATAGATCACAAAAATGACACTCCTAAACCTTTCAGCTCAAAAGTCAAGAAAGGTTCATGCTCACGGGTTTCCTCTTGCTGGTCAGTAGTCTGGCTTGACTAAATATTTTTTCCACAAAGAAGCTGTTACCATATTAGCTTTAGTTAATGGAAAGAATTTCCACTTAAAGAATTTTTAGTGGAAAATTCTAGAAGTAAAAGCAGGATTGATTCAATGATCCAAGAGTGAAACCATAAAAAGTGAGGGAGTAAGATTATGGTTATAAAGAATGAGCCAAATGTGAAAACAAAACCTTCAGTAACTTTACTCTTTATAGTTAAACTATAAAGCATTACAAATGTCAACCTGTATTTACTTACATCTACCAAGAAATCAAAGACCCGGGCATGCAGGGCCTTGGCGAGGGCGTCCCTGGTGTAACAGGCTTGCTCCACATTGAGGGTCACGTGGATGGACTCTGACTTGCCTCCCCACTTGCTATCCATCTGCCGGCTGGTAAGCTTTTCTTTCAACCGGTCCTGGTTAATCCCCAAGAGATAGGCAGGAAAAGCCAAAACTATAGAAAACAAAACAAAACATGTTTATCTGTCATAAACTTAACAATTCATCTCACAAACACGTGAAGGCACCTGTGTGCGCAGGTGTACATATAAGACTCCATGATTAGGCCCCAAGATTTCTCATTCCAGTGAAGATTGCTTATCAGCAATCCCCCACACACCCATCCACTTTGTTTTTCCCAATTGTTCTATTATATGAGTCAATTCCGATGATGACTGAGACTTCAAATAACACAAATCAGTGATCCAAGAAGGATGGCAAACCAATCCCTCCTACTGAGATCACAGCTAAATGCCTAAAATGGACATCTCTCCAAGCTTGCAGCAAGACAGCCCGGAAGGAACTAAATCAAGAAACATTTCTTTGGCTCCAAATAGTGTTTTCTTCCTTTCTGGTACAGTGTTTTCACAGCACCATTCCCAAAGAACTTTAAGCACTCGATATCCCTGAGTTAATAATTACAACCAAACTCACATATGTATTGAGTGCCTATTATGTGTACTGTTTCTAAAATGAGAGGACAGGACACAAGGAACCCTGGAGACAGTATCTAGATGAAGCAAATAGAGCTTAGCAAACACAGAGGTCAACTATATGACCTGGACAATAGAATTGGAGGGAATTTAGAACAGGAAGATATCACTACTTGCTGGGGAAAGAGGTGGGATTTCAGTGGGGCCGAAAGGATAAACAGGATTTGTACAGATGCAGAGGAGAAAGAAGGGCTAATGGTGAGGAACAGAATGGGCAAAGATGAGGAATCAGGCCGCTGCTCGAGAACAGTGAGTAGGCCAGCACTGGCTACAGCTGAAAGTTAAGGTGACAATGAAAACCCTGATGGAAGAGCTGGTGTATTGGGGCTGAAGGTACAGGGGTCTGGATGGCTTTGGAAGGGGCATTATAAAATTTCTCCAGAATTTCTCCAGGGGTGATGCAGGGAGTGAAATGGAGAGGATCAGGCCTGCCTGCCCCACTGTAAGAACAAGTAGTGGCATCATTTATGGTCTACGGAGAGAAAAGCAGAGGGCCCCAGGCTCAGCAACTCATTTCAGGTCACAAAACTCACCAGGAGGGCTGGCAACACAAATGGATTATCTAGTAAGAACAGTCTAAGGTGAATAAACAAGGCCATCATTGGGCATGAACGAAAGCTTGGATTTTTCCAATTATGAATAAAAGATTTTTATGAATACCAATCAAACTCCTGAACTTGAATATCAGTCTTCTTTCTCCGCATAAAGCTTTATTAAAATTTTCTGATAAAAGGATAATGTTAAAGTCCTCTGGATAATGCTTAAAAATCACAAGACTCCCAATAAGGAGTAATCTGTTTCAGTTTCACAGATGGTGTTAGAATGCAATGACATTTCTCGGTATATACCTTCCAGTGACATTAAGTCAGTGAACATATTTTGAAAAAGTAGAGTGTCAGAACAAGGTATTCTTTATCTGTATGACTGTTTCACAGAAATGCTCTAAGCCACAGAATGGCTTCCTTTCACAAAGAGCATGTCAATACAACCAATGGTAAATCACAGATTTCCCAGTGACCATTTCCTTTAGTTTAGTTTTAATGTTAACACATATATTTAGGAATCTGGATGTGTCTTGCAATAAACTAAAACTTGCCTTTATACAGAGCATAAATCACAGGGTTAGACACACACCGGGTTGTTGTGAGTCTTGACACATTAACCAAGTTTCTGACACAGAAGAGGCCATCACTAGGGGGAAGCCATAATGTTGGTTATGAGCACCATCCCCAGGCAGACAGGTAGGGAAACGCATCCCTCACTTGATACAGTGGGCGATCTACAGTCAGTTCACCAGCGCCCATCAGTAGTCATGGTAACTTCACAGCGAATAGTTTGATACAAGTAATTAGCCTCAATTTATCAGTTTTGTAAATATGGTCTTCTCCCTAACATGCTACAATAGGGACAGGATTAAAATATTTGGTAAAAATATTTATGCCATTGTCTTTAGGACCATAGCTCAAGAACGACAGTAATATGGGCTAAGAAAAGCGTGCTTGAGATGAAATAGAAGAGATGGCAAAGAAGTACTCTATTCTTCCATGTGTCATCTACCTCAAGAGCACACAAGAGAAGGACCACAGCCACCCGAAAAATAAAGAATGGGATTGGGCCAAGAATCATTTGCCAGCTTAGGGAAACAGCTAAGAGGTCTAGAGCGGAAATCAAGACTTGCTTTGAAAATATTCCATGCCGTGTTTTCCAAGCGCAAGTTTTTATGGCCTTGTATTTCCTTCAGTGGCTGCCTTAGTACTGAATGACAGGACTGCTCACACTGACTTCCTCCAAGCTGTGAATTTCCATAAGGGTGTGTGCAAGTGGGCAGTAAGGAAGCTTGGAGGCTGGGGGAAGGGAGGAGACATTGAGTAATTTAAATATGCTATGTAACTGGTCTAGTTTATCAGGGCTAGGGAGAACAAAAAAAAATCTATTGTAACATCAAGTTTCTGTACATTTTCACAATGAAGGTAGATTTCTACTACTGCATTAAAGTGTAAAGCAGAACTGGACTTGATTTTCCTGTTTAAATCTGAAATGTAGATAAGACAAAGAAACTGGAAACAGGTAGCAAAACAAAATCCAAATTTGGTTCAATAATTATAGACAACTCCATGAAAATTTATGCAGTTATACAAAGTATGAAGCTCCTTAGCGAAAGGACACAGGATAAACTCCAAGATATACCGTTAAGCAAAAAAGCAAGGATAAAACATCATAATATGCTCCAATTGATGCATAAAAATGAAGAAAAAGAATGCATATGTGTCAAGTAGCTCTGGAACACACAACTCCTGAAAGGAATATAAGAGACTAGAAACTTTGGTTCACTCTGGAAAGTTGACTGGAAAGGGGTAGATGGGAGAACTTTCACTGCATACCCATGTTAATCAGATTATTTAAGGCATTACTGACAGAACGGAACACTGTTTTGGGAGGACACTTATCAGACTTCTCTGACTGTAAGAGCAGGCTTTCTTGATTGCCATTCCTCTACCCCTTCAAATCCAGGAACTTCACAGGCAACTGCCAATCCTGGGTATTACCCAGCTGGCTGAGAGGCTATTTGTCAGGATGTTACAGTGCAACCAAGCTCTTCTTGGCTAAAGCCTCCAGGGGAATGCTTGCTATATCAGTGTCACGACTGTGTTTTTCAGTATAAAGAGGCAATAAAGGATTGTACTATCTAAGACAAGAGAAATCCAGTGTGCTTCCACAGAAACTATCAAGAAAAATGCAAACTGTTACTGTGACCTCCTGAACACAGTGCTTGTTATGTGGACGATAATGTACATAAAGCCTAAAAACATAGTTATAATTATTAGGTGATATTTCTACACACCCTGTATATTGTTATTTCTGTCTCACTCCCTTCCCCAGTAAATATAATTCATTTATCTCTATAGCAGATAGACATCTGAAGTTAGCACAACTTCCCTCTTTTATCACAAAAGAAAACAAAAATATAAAAAAGAACCTTATTTGGAATGGAAATAGCCTCATTGCGTTGTCAGCAATGAGTGGGATACTATTTATTACTAAGATCTAAATTTATCTCCTTGAAGAATGCTGAGAAAGGAAGAAATGTCTTCCTGGGTGGTTAAAGGATGTGTGGGTTCTGAAAGCAGCCTGGAAAGCCGTCAGATGGCTAAGAGGCTACAGTTCCTCGCCACAGTTTGTGGTAGACCATAGGCATGCAAAGCCAGTAACGCATCTCTGCAGAAATACCTGCGTTCATCTCCAAGGGTAAAAATGATCATCTAGGTCTACTACCTCTGGTTATTATAGAGATGACCACTACTATGATATAATGCTTTATAACAATAATATAATAACATAATAAACAATAATAATAATAATAATAATAATGTAAAGGTGACCAAATCAATACAATATCAAAATCCATTTTTATGCTGCTTATAAAATCAAATCTACTGTGAGCTTTCTGTATTGACATAGATCTGATCACTGGCGCTTTAGGGCCTTCAGGTGAATACAGACTGTCAAGATCAGTTATTGAAAAGATTTTCAGTAGGAAACAGTACTTTTGAATTATTTAGCTATTACTCTAATCTTCATTAAAGATGTGACTTTATTTTTAAACCTAAATGTAAAAATTCTGCCAGTCTTCCCCAAGGTTTAAAGAGAAACTGAAATAATTTCCTTAATTGCTCGTGATTTGGGGATGTAGGCAGGAAAGGCAGGTGCACAGAAGAGGCCTAGACTCTCACGAGACCACAATGCTCTGCCACAGCAAGACATGGAAGATTTCTGGTCTCTTCCTAAAACACCCCAGTGGAGATCTATGCAAAGGAAAGTGCTCATAGCTAGACGCTCGTTTCCCTCACTCAACAATTATATGCCAAAGCTACTCACACTCTTCACTCTCCACGGCCGCATAATTCCCGACTTCTTTGAAGCTGATGTTTCCCAGGTGGAGAACTCCCGCCACTATCTGCAGCACCAGGGTTTGCTCTTCCGCAAAGATCCCGATAACATTCATGGCATGCTGGAAGGGAAGAGAAATTACGGAGACAAGTGGGTCACCAGCTTTCTAAGCACATAATAAAGAAGCCAAAGCTTAGGTCGGGTCATGCGGTGTGTGGCTTATTTTGTGACAGTGCCTGGAAGCCCCTGCATGGTGACATCACTGGCCAATGATATGATTCTTGCGTCACAGTCCTGCTGAAAGGGTAGCTCGTCTTCAAACACAGCAGGACTCATCCTGGAATGAGGGCCAGAGAGTTCCCAGGGGAAAGAGATTTCTCAGGGGAGTTACTGGGAGCAACAACTTCCTAGAGTCTGTCCTTGTCCCTTAATGTGCTCTTGTTGCCACCCCTATCTTCTCAGGGAGCTGGTATCCCCTCTTTGGGTCCCCAGAGATTGATCTTCCCCTTCATTGGGGGTGGGGGTGGGCTTAGTACAGATCGCACTTGCCGAAGGATCTTGATTTAAAATCACCAGGATATCTAATACAAACATCATTTTAAAAATCTTGGTTAAAAGACAGCTGAGATGCCCCAGTATTTGTCAGCCATATCCTAAGAGAACTGTAATGCTGGGGCCTACACAGTCCCCTTAGCTGTATTTTCCTCCCAGCTCCTTTGAGGTCATATGACCTCATGATATCTTCCTTTTTCCTGACACCCAGGATACAGTCTATTTAAACATCCTGTCCCTTTCCGGAACAAAGGTTGGTTTTCTTCAAATTGTATCTCCAAATGCCCATTCAGGGTTTTCCAGTGGGGGCTGGTTGCTGACTCGAAGGGCAGTGGTGACACAGTTCCTGGGGAGTAAAGAGGTCACCAGCCCATCTTGGAAAGCTCCAGATTGTCTATTAAGTTGTTTCCCCCAGAATGTGATGCTTGAAGAATCTACCTGCCTTCACACCTTGTCCCATAACTTACAGACAGTGTGGAAAGCCCGGGGCAGAGGCTCACCCTGTCACCTGTATAGCGCAGAGGTGAAGAGAGAGAGCAGAAAAAGACCGAAGGTGTTCTAAAACTGCTAAATCAGATGGAGAGCCTTAGAATGCTCTTTGCTTTGCCTTCCTAAGGAAACAGTTCAACAATTGTGCAAGCAATCTGCAAACAGATCTGGTAAATGTATTACCCACAATTGTTGTTACCAGTTAATAGGCACTACTACAGGCGGTAATGATGAATTCACTTTTTTACCCATCTCAAATCAGGAAGTGGTCCTCAGGACACTGGCCACATAGCCACTCAAGGGTGTTGAAACGTGTTTTGTGAAATGGAGTGTTTCAGCAGAATGAGGTGGGAATTTCACACTGCTCTTGGTTTTGTTGGCCTTCCCTGCCCTTCCTACCACAGGCAACACCCAGTCTGGAGAGCAGTTCTGGTCCGGGCCCTGCGCCAGCACTTACCAGTGTTTCCTGAAAGTCCCGTCTGTCATCGATGTCATCTACCTTGTAGGACCCGGAGAGGCTCAGGTAGTAATAATAGTCCATGCTGGTGATGCCAAGGCTGTGCTTCTGCTCCGCAGAGGCGCCCTCGATGAGCTGGGTAGAGTGAAAGAATGCAGAATGCGGACCACAAAGCAGGCCCTTAGGGGTTCTCACCACCCCACCTCCCCCACCCCAAACAAAAACCAGGTGATGGGATAGTCTATGCCTGCTTTCTGAAATGATCAGTGGTCCCCGTCTCCAAAATATGAAGAGGCTTCAGGATATCTGCTCTATTTGTAAGTAGCCAAGTCATCCCTGCAAATTCTGGTTCTGGATGCTGAGAAGATCTGTAAGGACTGAGAATCTCCCTAGTTCCAACAGGGCACCACAGTGTTACAGAGGGAGATCCCTGGGAAGAGCAGAAAACCAGGCTATGGCTACCTAGTTCCTGGTCAATTTACAGCTGCTTAAAGTGTTCCTGGCCCACCATGCATCTCAAAGCAGGAGGCCCGTGCTCCAGTGTCCTGAAACCTCCTAACCAAAGTGCCATCTGTCTGTCACTGATATTTGCCTAACTTCTGAGCAAGGCCCTCTTAAGGGACTTCCAGCGGTGGAATGCTGGAAAATGTTAATCACTTCTGGCGGCGGGGGGCATGGATCTGTAGGGTTTGCTGAGTTTTGTGGTGTAAATACTCCTACTATGACTGATTTGGGATTAGCAAGAAAACACAACTGATGGGCCGATGCACACAGCCCATGCGAGCTAGCTCTTGCTCAACACAGGCTCCAACCCGGCAGGATTTAAGAAAACAGTGATTGCTCTAGTTCCTCTTCTCCATCTTGGCCAAGTTCCTCGAATCATCTTGGCTCCACAGCCCCGCAAAAGGGGGGGCTCATTTCCATTACAGAAAGTCTAGGTCATCCCATGACATCAACTTCCCTTGGTTTTCTTCTTTTTTTCCTCAAATCTTTTTGTACCACCCCCTTCCTATTTTCCCTTTTGTTGTTGTTATTGGGTGTGTGTGTGGTCTAGGAAGAACTTTTCTCCCCTCTTTCTTAGCCTTCTCCCCACCTATCTCATGTAGTAGTGCCCCCACTCCGTCATTTCCATTGTCAATGCCCGCTTTCTCTAACTTTTCTATATACAAACATACTGTTCATTGCCTTCTTAAGAAGCTTTGCCTTGACTTTGCAAACTTCTTCAAGCAAACTTCCTCATCAGCTTAGCCTCTGCATTTGCATTCTGGCTGCATCCCCGCACCATGAGATAAGATGACTCTTCTGGCTACTTCCCAGTGGCTAAAACCACCAGCCCTGTGTTGGTCCCCAGACCCTACTCCATCCCTTCCTTCAAGAGCCTAGAGCGTCCATCCTGCCACTTGCCCTACCCTGAGCTTCCCCACAGGATCCTGGATTTCCTCCTCCAAGGACTTCCAAGGTTCCTCAATGCCGCCTCATCTTCCAGATAGTCCCCAGCTCCCCAAGTCTGTAGAGGCACTATTTTTCTCTCCACTCTCACAGGAGTCTCAACTACTTCTCAGCTTTTATGACTATTATTTTATGAAGAGGCCTGAACTCCTTCTTTCTGGGCCCATCACTTCCCCAGAGCCTACTCTGGTGATTCTCAACCTTCCAAGTGGCAGAATAGAAGCTCTAGGCTCTTGGGAGAAGGGATGGAGCAGAGGTCTGGAGACCAACACAGGGCTGCTGGATTCAGCCACAGGGTGGTAGCCAGAAGAGCTATCTTATCAGACTTCCGGACTTCTGGATAGGAGTGAGGCTGGTCTTTATTAAAAGGGGTCCTGGAAATGATTGTGAGCTTCTGTCTATGCTCAATCAATAAAATACTATCCATATGATATGCAAAATTATTCATCATAATCTACACGTTTCTTTGATTGATACAATGAAAGTCATCACTGCATTCACGCAAGCTTTTGGTCCTATCTGTATTCTCCCAACCAATAGGTACTGACAAGAATTATGTGCCATCACTAAACTGCCTACATAATTGAAAACAATCTATGTGCACTACCTATACAATTTAAATTCTTCAAAATCCAGTGTTCATTAAACTATAACAAAACAGAACTAAAACAAAAAACACTTGTAAGTCTTTCTTCAAAGGACATCTAATATGGAGTCCAAATATAGGATATACATGTATGGAAACCCAAACATAAAAAAAAAAATTGTTTATGGCATCATTTTTTAAGTATTTAAAAAAAGTCAAACCTGACTGTCACTGAAGCCTGGAATAGAACTTAAAAGCAGCCGGCACACTGCTGTAGCCTCAAACGCTACAGAGATGCCAAGTAAGTCAAGACTCTACAATCTGTCATTAAAGATTCCAAGTCTATTTTGAGTCTTTCATTCAACAGTTCATTTTGGGGGACTTCTGTCCTTCTAAACTGATTGAGGCCCGCCTCACTGACTAGCTCTTTGCTCTCCCACCTCCACTGTCTTGTTCAGGCCATCTGACTTACCATTTTACTCTGCCCCTCCCTACCATCTCGCCTCACCATATTAGCACCTCTCCCGACCATCTCTGCCAAATCTCCCCATGTGAAGTCCTATTTGACAAAGAATCAAATACTCCTACTTTTGTTGTGAAGCTATTTCACATTTGCTTGGCTATTTATCTTTTGCAAAGATTTTGTCTTCTCACCCCAACTAGAACTTATTCTCTTTGTGGGAAGGGACATTCTCATAATTCTTTTGTACACTGACATACTCATATAAATACTCCCTGATTTGCCAGATTAGATTGTCTAAACCTGCAAGCTGAGAGAAAACAACTTTTTCTTGTAGAGAAGAGATAAGGAAGTAGGAAAGAAAAATATATAAATGCAAACCTGGTAAAATATGTGAAAACTCCGCTCTCCAGGATTCCTCATGACCACCCGAGATTTTTCTAGAAGGAAGTTGGAGATCTTTCCACCATCTGGTTCCCCACCTGGACTGAACTGGATTTCAAAGTATTTTCCCTGTAAGAAAGTTAGGCATTTCCTTCAATGGCTGGTGAATAAACACATGATGTTCCAAACAGGCTCTGGATATAATATATAATTCAAGGAAATTCATTAATGAAAAATACATTCGTAATTATTCCCAGTCCTGGCCTGGACTTCCTTATTCTTTTGTATCAGACAATAAATAAGCCAGGCTTTTGTCCAATCACACAATTCTGTAATGAGAGAGAATCCACCATGCTGGTCCAACTAAATAAGGGTATATTATATTCCTGTGCATTTCCCATCAGTGCTTGCCCGCTAAACCAGAAGATGTGGAGAACAAAACAGAAAATCACAGGATCTGGCCCCCTGATGTAACAAGTGAGAACTCTTACCAGACTTTCAGAGGAAGTAATTTTTCCCCAACAGACTTATTTTTAATGGCTTGGGCAAAAGCAGTCCCTTTAACTTCTGGTGCATCTAAAATGCTTGCATAAAATTAAAACAAGCCACTTGATTATAAAGCTCTTTTCACCTAGCTGTGGATGTAGGGTTTTTGCTACTGCTGCTGTTAACATATCCTTTTCAATTACAGCTAATAGGGAACAAAGAAGAATGAAACCCTGGAATTTAGCTGATAATGGTGTCCAGATTGAAGTAAATATCATTTTTTTCCTCACCAGATTCTAGTTTCTCTACAATTCTCAGAAGTTTTAAGTGCCCTCAGGGTAAAGGAGGGTAAAATTAAATAAAGGAAAAGGGGAGAATGTAGAGATGGAAATGTGAGCAGCAGGGAGTGCTGTGGCCTGGGGTCAAACTGGAGGGCAAGCCCAGTCCAACAGTAATCACATTTGATATTTAAAAAAATTTACACCTGACAAAATCTTCCCTTATCAGGACTGAATGCTGTAGGGCCCTCAAGTCTAGAACTAAAACCATAAACTCAGGAGGAACAAAAAAGGCACACTGCTGTGTTTTTCACATTCCCCACGCACCCAGTAGAAACTGTGTTCTGGTCAAGTAACTTGCTCATTCCAGGTGTGAAAAAGGCTACAGAAGAAGACCACCATCTAATTGTCCTTAATCTAATGACTCCTACCCCCTCCCCACCCCCAAAAGAAGCCCCAAACAAACACTCAGAAGCACCAGATACAGAGAAGGTTAGAAACCAGCTATCCTGAATTATAGTGGTTCCTAAAAAATATTGCTAAACAACTCTGTACTTCCTGATGGAGCCAATACTGTACCATCTTTTCCTTTTGGAATGTTCTAGAGGGAGTAGTTCTGTGTCGACCCAAGTCTCCTCTCAACCCAAATTCCCCACCAGTCTGGGGTGGGAATAAAACCAACAGGACAGCAAATCCAGGAAGGGCAGAGGCAGTAAGAGTAAGAGGCAAATTCTCAAGTCCTTCCAGCAATGTTGGTCATCTTGGCTGCTTGGGAGCCTGTCCAGAAAGCTGGTGGCCAGAGCTACCCTAGACAAGTAAATCAGAGACTTTAGGGCTGGTGCCCAGATCAAGAGGTTTTTAAAGGTGTGGGTGCTATTTATATGTAGCCCAGGTTAAGATCACTGCTGTAATGGAGGAAAGATATTTACACTTTTCAAAATCATTATACAAAAGTTAAAACTCCTAGACAGCAACAAGTTTAATTTTGTTGCAGAGTGGTCTTGGGGGTAAAGTGGAAGTTTTACAAAGATACAAGGTTTTATAAAAATACAATGTTGCATTTTCATAATTAAACAGAAAGAAACTGAGTCTTATAATGTTTCATTTCGTAAGCTAGGTACTATCTTAAGTACCTGAGTATGCTAGTATTCACTGAATTGGCTTTAAGTAGCATCTGAAATAGTTCGTAGTATTTGCTAAAGCTTAAAAAGATTCAAAGGTAGAAATGACTTTTTATGATTCATATTACCATACATTATTTAAAGTGAAATTATCCATAATTCCACTCTGATATCGCTTTTACCTTCTATTAAATAATCACTGTTATGGTATATTATAACAGTATGTTATAGTATATTATAACTTTGATGTGCAGACATTGTAACTATGCATTTAAAAACAAAATTGGGACCATCTCGTAAATATAGTGCCTTTAACTTTAAAAAAAATTTTTGACAACATATTATGGATTTCTTTTTTAAAGTCATGATTCACTGGAAACTTAGATACTTTATTCTAAATGTATTGTTGAGTTAAAGAAAATGAGTATTTCACATTTTAATAAAAATTGCCAAATTGCTCTCCTGAGGGATGTGTTAGTCTTCAGTCAATAGTATCTTTTCTCTGGTGTTATTAATTTCTTTGATTGCCCATCTGAGAGAGAGGATGATAGATGGTTTTAATACACGTTTCTCTCATTTTAGTGAGAATATCTTTTGATGCCTCATCAGATACTGTCTTTGTGTAATTGTGTCAATTACCCAGTTCTACTCTTCTTCATCTTTTCATCAGGATTGTATAAAATTCTGTGATCAGAAAAATAATGAATGCCTGGTGTTTTTGTTTCATTCTTTTAAAACACTGACTAATATAAACATTAATTTCATTTTTTCTGCTCTCTAAAGGGAAAGGTGGCCAGCTAGAGAGGTAAATTTAGTCAAGTTCATTTTTACAAGGCAGATTTAGATGGACAAAATGGGAAATAAAAAGAAAGAACAAGTGGAAAATGCACCTCTTCTTTCCTGTATAGTTATCTAGAAGCTTCTTTTAAGATAACACAGCCCAGGCACTAAGCAAAGAAAATGAAAGATGAACAAATGAGTAAATAGCTTGAATAATACTGTATAGTAAGGAAGGCAAGGGCAATTCTACAGTTATAACTCACCAGGGAACTTGACAATTACTGTATGAGAACTTCGTAAGAATTCTTTTAGAAATAGAAGCTTCCTTCCAATATAAAAGGGTGAAAAAATATTTTTCTCCAAACTTCCCACTTAATTATTTTAAAATAATCCAGAATCAGTCTCACAGATGGCTCTGTGACTACTTTATTGCCAGACAATCTATGGTTGAGATAAGATGCAAGATATATCTAAATCAAAGTTATTGGACAAATGCTCATTTCCTTGATAATGTGGATTTTTGTCAAGGGGAATATGTTCATATTCATCCTTGCCAGTTTTCCAATGTATCCCCTCAGGAGACACTCAGACAGAAAGTAAGTCTAAATGGACATTCATGACAATGCATTCGGCTGACATTTTTATTACCTTGGGAAGTGGGCCAGTTAGAAGGCAATCTGGCAGGCTAAGTCCAGTCACTTTTAGATGTTGTTGTTATATGAATACAAATAAAACACATACACAAAGCTATGCATGGAGAGGGGGGAGCTGTGTGTGTGTGTGTGTGGGGGGGTGTAGTTAGTTGACTCTGGCTGGCAGAGAGGAGAAAGGTTCTCTCCAACTTGCTGGATCAAAGTGTGTGCTCCCTTCAAGTGTCCACAGACCAAGTTGTAGGAAGCACAAGCAAGACGGAAAGACCCAGGATCAGTCTACTCATTTTCTTGTCCAGAAAAGAAGGTCTTTTCTCCAGAGCACAAAGCAAACTCCTCCAGGACCGAGGTTGACAATTCTATCAAATTTTCTTTTCCTTCGTAAGGCAACTCAAATTGCGAGCGTTTTCAAAAATATCTTATTTACATCGATGAGGCTCAAAAATAACTTCAAAGGGCAAATTGAAGCCTGACTTCATGCTGGTCTAGAAAAGGACGATAAGATTGAAAAGGTAGCCTCCTAGCAATACATGAAAAGCTCCCCATTTCCTGGGGCACAGTGAGCTGACAGCAGAAATAATGCATGTCAGCAGCATCCATCTGGTGACATTCTTTGAAAGAGGGGAGAGACTTACAAATCTGCTGGAGTTGTTGTTTCGGACAGTTTTGGCATTCCCAAAGGCTTCCAGCAGTGGGTTGGACTGCAGGATGATGTCCTTGACGTGCTGTCACAGCAAAGAGAACAGAAATTAGAAAGGTGCAAGTACCCGCCACACAGCGCAAAGCCAAACTTTCCCTGAGGACCTGGTTTCTGAATGCGCAGGGTCACAGACCCAAATGCCTGTGTCTCTGGGGTGTCTGGAGGACTTTTTCTTTTTTTGTGAGTTTCTGTCTTCCAACTTCCTTGACTTAGTGCAGGATTCCTGGAGCCAATGTAAAAAAGACTACAACTATCCCCAGACTGGATGCTAGAGCTTTACTCTGCACTCCCAGGTGTGCTAGGAATCACAGCAGCAAGGCGAAGCAGGAAGCAGCACCTCTTTACTATCGATGCCCCTTCTCTACCCAACTATCCCATCCCCACCTCCACCCTCTTCACTTACGGTGATCCTAAGGGGAAATAAAACAGTTCTCCTTGTCCAACAAGGCTGTGGACACAAGTCCTACGCTTCCCAAACTTAAATGTGTCTGAAACATCTTGTTAAATACAGCTGCAGATTCAGGAGGCCTGAGGGGAGGCCTGAGGGTCTGTCTTTCTAACCAATTTCCTGGTGCTGCTGGTTTTGCTGGGA
This sequence comes from Talpa occidentalis, assembly GCF_014898055.3. Lineage (NCBI taxonomy): Eukaryota > Metazoa > Chordata > Mammalia > Eulipotyphla > Talpidae > Talpa > Talpa occidentalis. The sequence goes on from NW_023601104.1 coordinate 25,381,838, forward strand.
CAGAAAGGGCAGCTCAGCCCTGGGCCCTCATGGTCCAGCGGGACCTCCTGACCTGCCAACTTGGGTACAGAGGACTGGTCACAAATGGGATGAGTTCCACTGCCCTGACATCCACCACCCAAGCCTGGAGGGATCATGACATCCTGAATGAGGGAGCTACTCCGAAAGGGGCAGAGCAAAGCCGCCATTTGGGGAGGCTTTAATAAGGAGTGAAGCACTTGGGCTCACTCTTTTTCATAGCGCTCGTATGCCAGGCCTATGCCTGCCTCCCCCCAACTCCCTTAGGTTGTGGGGAGCCCCCAACCTCACAGTAGAAGCAGGTTGTAGCTCAGACCACTGATCAGTAACTGAACCTTCTCCTTCTCCCTCGTCCCACTACCCAATTGCTCAAAATAGTTTATATTCTCTTTTCCCGCACCAAAGGCCTTTTTATTTGCAGCAACAGGTGGCCAGACCCAGAACCAGCGGAGAGGTTCTGAAACAGTGACAGTTTGTAGACCACTTGTCTGGTATTGGTTTTGTCAGCATAGAGGTACATTTTGGGTAGCAAGGGTTGACAATGCAGCATTTGGAACAATTTCTGGCTTACTGGAGGGGAAGAATTTGGTTTTCAAACACCCCCTTCTGTGTTAGACTGCAAGTGTGCAAAACACTCTACGGTCAAGACAATTCAGAGTTGATGTTGGAGAGGTCTTTCCACAAGTGATTCATTCCTTGTACTTCTAATTATTCACATTCTGTAGTTAAGCATGTTCCAGAAATAACAAGGCTTTGGCTTATGCTCTTTAGCTACTGATTAATTTTAAGCCAAGAGTGCTGTATTATTGTCCTCATAAGAAAACAGGAAGAGAAAAATCAACATTAAACGTCTGCAGTCTGGCTACCAGGTTGTCTCTAACAAATAGGACGAGATTAGAGCACTAACTACTCTTTGACTGTGTAACAGCCAAAGCATTCCTTTGGCACCCTCCTGAACATTCAAAAGCGGATGAGAACTACAATTCCATCAACTGGGGACATGTCGTCAGCCATGGCCACAAAGGAAAAAACTCTGGGTGGTCTTTACATATGGTCACTTTCGATGCTTAGAAACATACTTCCAAGCTTCCTACTGTTCTTTACAAACTCAAGTGTCTACATAAACTTTCCTTTCTTTGTAAAATGAATTCTGACTTTGTGGATCTTTATTAATGCTTTATCTTTTATTTGGTGGCCAAACATGACCATGCCATTTATCAACCTACAGTTTCTCAGAGGGCTGGAACAAAACAAGGTTCTTCCCTTCTTTAATTATTCACTTTGAAACTGAGACTCTATATGCATGCATAGTCTAGCCACTGTCAGGATGTCCAACAGAATTTTGTGGCATGTAGTAAGCAGATAGAGGGGCAAAGAAAATGAGCAAATGTAGGTTAGGGGGCAGCAGTCCACACAGAAAACAGCCCCCTGGCTTCCCATCTCCACGTCGCTCTTCTGGGAGAAGAACGTGATCACAAGGATGGGGAAAATCAAATGGACTGAACACCAACTTCAGCTCAACTGCACTCACCATCCAGCATGGAGGCTGTGAGCCACGAGTCACTGTTGAGCACTTGCAACATTGCTGTCCCCATGGAGGTATGTGTAAGTGCAGGATACACACTGGATTCCAAAGACTAGGTGCTCAAAAGCATGTGAAATGCCTCACCAATTTTTTTAATATATTGTATTACATGTCCTGCATATGCTGAAAAGGTAGTATTTTAGATATGTTGAATGAAATAAGATGCATCTTGAAATGAATTTCATAGGCCTCTTTTTCTTTTTTTAAATGTGGCTACTAGAAATTTTTAATATGCATGTAGTAATTTGTACCCTCTTTCTACTGGACAGTGCTGCTCTAGATCTCCCTTTCACTCATTGAAAGAGGCCATTCTAAGACCATTTACCCTGTGTAAGAAATTCTGGATTTTGCCTTAGTTTGCTTTCTGATTCCCAGAGGTGACGGAGCACTATTTAACTGGTAGACAAAACCACCATAGAGAGAATTGTGATGTGCCATTCTGAAGTCTACAGCTTTTGCTGGCAATAGCATCACTTATTAAATGATTTTCAATAAAAAAGTAATCTTTCAAGTGAAATCCACCTTGGAGCATGAGTTCCTAATAAAAAAGTCGCTGGCAGTCGATGCCAGTCATGCACACTATGAGCTTGGGCAGCCCTACGTGGACTTGACGAAGCCCCCTCCCTGAACTCTCATCAGCCAGCACTCTCTGGGAAGGGGGCACATACCAAGGGAGTCAACACCATACACCGCAGTGGGTCAGACCAAAGCGAGATCAGCTGCATACCCCCAATCTTCATGGCACCCTCTCGCATGTGCTTCTTCTCTGCCCTGCATTCTCCCCCTTTCTGCAGCCCTCCCCCCAACATTCTCATTCTTTGCGTCTTTTCCCTTTCCTGTTTGCATTTTCAACTTTCTTCTTCTCTCTTTTTCTTTCTCTCTCTATTGAATTTTTTTTTTTGTAAATTTCTAGAATTGAAAATTTATTTACAGAGCTCTACTAGAAATGTGTGGTTAGGGAATGACCTCATTGTGTGAAGTCAGGGACTATAATGACACAAACCCAGATGGTACAGCCACTACACACCTGGTCTCCACCTACATACATGGCCCCGTCTACAGGCACCATGGTGTACGCAGCCCATCCCTGAGCTGCGTGTGACATAACTGTGACCTCCCAGTTTCCCTCCCTGACGAAATCACTATCAATTTCTTATGTATCCTACTACAGATATGAGGTATATATCCAAATACAGATATATATTCTCTTTCTAATACCTCAGATGGCAGCATGTTATACAAAATGTTGTCAGCCTTGTTTTTTTTGCAATTAATGGTGTATCTTGTATTCAGGCCATATCAATATGTGAAGTCTCATCAGTACGTGAATCCATGGTCCAATATTCTATTACATTAGGAACCACAAATTTCACATTTAAGTTTTCCCAGTTTATTATGTTACAAAAAAAAAAAAAAAGCCACAAACAACTCTTTACCTGAGTCATTTGGTATACATTACAACTCATGTAAAGAATTTTTTGAAGCAAAATTGCTGAGTCAAGGGTGTATGCATGTAATTTTGATATAGATGTTGCTGAAATGGCCACTATAAAAGTATATTAGCTCATGCTCCATATGAAGAAACTACATCTCTATATTCTTATCCAGAGTTGTTTAGAACAAGATAAAATGTTTGCCAATGACAAGAAATAGTATTTCAGTGTTGTTTTAATGAGTACTTTATCATGAGAAGGGCACATTTTCATGTCTTATGAAGGGCACATTTTCATGTCTATATTTCCTTCTTTGTAAGTTGTCTCTCATGCCCTTTACTTTCCTTTTGGATTTTGAATCTTTTTATTGATTGTAAGAGCTCATTATATAATAGACATCATCATCTCATGTCATGTGAGTTCTTTATGATTTCAAGTTTCTTAACTATAGAAGCAATGTATTTTTGTGGAAGAAAAAAAAATTTAACAGAGAATGGAGCCTCTTACATTCACATAACTCAGGGTCTCAAAAATGTGCCACCAGGGCCTCCCCAGTGGTGCAGCGGTTGAGCACTGGGTTGCGAAGCTGCCCGTGGCCTCTGCGGCGCTGGTTTGATCCCCGGCTGCTCCCCGGCCACCAGAGGAGGGTCCCACATGGCGCGCAGACCTCTCCTGCCGCCCGCTGCTCCCCTCAGCAGTGTACTTCGGTCCCTCTGCCTGCTCTGCTCCCCGCTCTGGCCCTGGTGAATTCTCTCACCCTCCCGCGCTTCTGACTGTACCCAGTGCATGTATAAACAAAACAAACAAACAAATAAAATAAATAAATAAAACATGCCTCTATTTAAAAAAAAAAAATGTGCCACCAACGACTCACCTGGACTTTGGGGCCTCCTCCAGACACCCTGGAGATGTAACCCATGATGTATTTGGCAGCCACTGTCTTCCCAGCGCCACTTTCACCACTGAGGAAAGAAAGACAAAGATACACACCCATGAAATAGATCACAACCAGCTCCCCTGAACCAGCACCCCAACAAAAAATAGACAAGTAAAAAAGAATTCAGTAAAACAGATGCAAAGTAGTGGCTGAGGATGGCCAATCACAGCAGGATCAGGTCACCTCTATGGCTGGTACAAGCAGTAATAACAGGACCTTGACAATCATCGTTGTACACAGCGTAGACACATAAGCATTCCCGAGGCCTGACAATAGGGGGTATGACTAGAAACAGCATGGACTATCAGGGGGTCAGCACATTGTACAGAAACGGCAACTGACGTGAACATTGTAAACAGAGGGGGGAAAGCACATGGGCTCACGTTAAATGGATTAAATCAGATTCAAGTTATACATAAAATATGATTATAAAATTGCTTATACATAAAACATGCTTGTAAAACAAGACTGGAACTGCCACAAAATACGAGCAGAGGCTTTGGTACAGGAAAAGATGCCTTGGGAGACTTCTTTTGGTTTACTATTTTCCAAACTTTTAGTAACACATCCACAGTGTTACTTCTATAATTAGAAGAAAAGAAGAAGTAGACATTAGAATTTCAAGCCATGTGACTTAAACTGATGCAACCAACCTTATTTTAGAAGTTCTAAAATTAAATGATGAGGCAATATTAATCACATCCTGAATAACAAAGACTACCTTCCGTTCGGTGGCCTTACTGCATGGGGAAAGCCTTTTGTTAACAGCAGACAGTCTGCTCTTCAAAATAGCGGTTTTCCTTCAAAATCCCCTTGAATTGATCATGACCTCAATTCATAACATTTTTAAGTCAGTCCGATTTCTCATCTCTGTTGGCAGCTTTTCTGTTACCATGATAGAATTCATTTGATCGATAGAATGCATATTACATAAAATGGTGGAATTTAGTATGGAAATTCAGGCTGCTACGAGTTGGTAAGACAATATTTTTGCTTGCTGTTGATAATTAAGGGTTTTGAGGTGTAAATAATCTTTTATGAACACCCAGACAGATTGACTTATCAATTGCTTAGTTACACAAGAAAAGCAGAAATATTTGCTTAGTTTGATGATCCCCTGCTCCCAGAGGAAACAAATTTGAAAATATTTTGATATTTCCAAATAAGAAAGGAACACAGTAGCCACCACAGCAAAACTCAGAACTGTGTGGAATTTCCTTGAACTAACACAGTAAATGTTTAAAGAGAAAGAAAGAGGGAGCCATATTTTCTACAGACCTTTAAAGTTCTGTACCTACCTGTGCAACCCAGTCACAGCCTAGTACTCAGTTCCTGGCTGCCTGGTCACATGAGTTAGAAAACCAAACTGAAGTTTCATAAGCAAGATGTGATAACAAATAGAAAACCAGTGAGTCTGAGGTGAGGTTTCACAAAATTTACCAAGCCTATGTTTCCTTGCAGGCACAAGTAGGCATAATAAATATTTCAGTTGCATGAGAAACTTACCTGTTTAAGTGGTCAGTTTAATCAGATCAAGCATATGCTAGATCCTGGGTCAATACACACACACTCACTCATTTGAAGCACAAGTTTTGTCAACAATGAAATTCCAATTTCTGATATTGAAAACTATGTGAACATTCAAGAACATTGAAAGTCCAAGAGTACAATCATGCAGTAACCCAACATAATATTATATAGAAACTTGCAATAAATAGAAAACTACCTGGTAACATCAAGACAATGCAACAAAGGTTAAGTGGCAACACAGGCAGAAGACAATGTGATATCTATACACAATGTGTATCTACAATGTGATAACTATATGAAAAGTAATCAATGGCAAAGAACTGTAATGAAGAGGGGGAAAGAAATATTTCTGACGTGTTGGGAAACTGGTATTTGGATGATTTTTGTTTCTTTTGATGTGATTTCTCTTAATACTTAGATTTTTTGAGATGGGCAATTACCCATTGATTTCAGATTTTTAAAAACAGCATTTCAAGAAAATGTGGGATCACACATCACAGTGATAATCAACACTGATCAATTTCTTTGGATTATTAGTCAACTTCCTATATCATGATGAATAAACATTTTCATATTTAGAATTCATTAGAGCAAGGGGTGTGTGTGTGTGTGTGTGTGTGTGTGTATGTAAGGGGGAGAGGGGAGGGAGGGAGAAAACAATATATTAAAATTATGATATAAAAGTATAGTTTCCCTCAAAGTGTCTTTGGTTAATAGTGTGATCAGGCATGAAGAATTTTGTCTCTTTTGTTGCAAGTAAAAGAAAAGAATAATGGAAAGTGACTCATTTCATATAATAAAGTCAGTATGCCAGGTCCAACAATAGAACACACATATACATTCTTAGTAATTGTGATATTTTTCAGAAGATTTAAAATAATTAGTTCTAACTGAACACTGATGAGATTTTTCTTTTTTTGGTTTCATTTTACAGACACTTAAAAAGAACTTTTATTGATCAGAGACTGGTAATTGCTCAGAATAAGATACAATAATGGAACATTACATAATTACTTAGGGTTTACAGTAGATAGAACCATAATTATACTGACCCTTTCAGATGGGAAAATACTGTTTCTTCCTCTGAACGAAAAGAATGTGAAGGTATCAGACAGATTATATATAGCAGGTCTAAAATTACCTTTCTCTCCTTGCAGTTAAAGCAATTTGCTTTGCTTATGTTTATAGGCATCCTTTTCTAATTTAATTGTCTTTATTGGACTTCTGAAGTAGATAAATAATACTCTAGAACTTGTGTCTTAAATTAGAAAAATGCCCTTTTCTGTACAGAAATCCAACAGTCTATCAGAATCCTCACAGTATTTTATAATGTGTGTTTGGACCCCTTTTCTGACCTGCTGAATCCCAGTCCAAGAATAAGGTCTAAGAATAAATATTTATAACAAGCTCCCCAGTTCTTATACAGCTGATCATGAACCAACCAAGCAGATTTAAAACAAAGTCAAGACATACTTCATAGGATATATCAATTCAAATAGGGAATTATGTAGTATTTCTGTATGCATTAGTACAGAAATGGAAAGAATACTCTGGGGGGAAAAGCTATTTACAACATTACAATAAAATTGAATTCAAGGGCCATAATTTTTTCTTAGACTGAGGTTATTCCTCAGTTAAAAATTAATAGTGTTTTCAATGTACTTCAACTGAGTAGTGTTTTCAATGTATTTCAACTTCTTCTGGCAAATGTGAAAATGTTTCAGCCATATTTTGGAGGGAGCTAGCCCATGGAGTAAATAAGGTCAACTGCTCCTACTGCGGGAAGATTCACCAGCTTTCTCTCACGTCTCCCTTCCTTGTGTCAACATTTCTCTACTCGTTCTTACGACAGTAGCTGCTGTTCCCAAATCACTGACATTAACTCCCAGGTTGAGTTAATGTCATTGAAATGTTGCTTTTCCAAACCTTATACCAGCACTTTAGAAAGGATAAAAATTTAAAAGAAAAATTATATGCGCATTTCTTTACCCAACACGCAGGGTCTAAGCTGAGCCTGGGACTGGAACTGAGTGTGGCTCCTGCTGTGGAAGAGGTCACTGCCCCCTGCGGACAGTTCACTGCACCCCCAAAGTAATAACACTGTGGAAACCTGGGTACAGTCCCAGGGCCCCCTGAGGGGGGGCACATTTCCCTGATCACATTGGGATCAGCACATGCAGGTGAAACCTGAGCCACAGCTGGAGGCAAAGCCCCCTGACTGAATAGGACTGGAGTGGGAAGTAGGAGCTAGAGGCCTGCCGAGGTCCAGGACAGTGGCCTTGAAGAAGCACCAGGGTTCAGATCAGTGACATTCAGGGTCACATTTTATACACACTCCAGACTGCAGTCCTAACTTCTATTATTTAGTATTTTTCTCCAAATTAAGGAGAAATTTCTCAATATCTTAAATCATAAATTGACTTAATAAAATATACTTAATAATGAAATTTTACTTAGTAAATATTAAAAGTGGATTTTTAGAAAAGGAGAAAAAGGATTATATTTCCCAACGATATGACAAAATTTCAGGAACATTAATGTGTGAAGAATAAACATCCCGTAAGTAGAATATATATAGTATGATTCCATTTATGTCAAATTCAAAAGCACAGAAAATTAAATAAGACCTAGATTAGGGAAGCAAAGACAGGTGGAGTGACCCCATAAAGAAAAAAGGAGGGCCTCCCTGGTGGCGCAAGGGGTTAGCACCACACTATGAAGCAATCCGCAGCCTCTGCAGCACGAGTTCGATCCTCGGCCAGCCAGGGAGCAACCCACATGGCGCAGCAGACCTCTCCTGTCTTGCCTGTTGCTCCCCTCAGCAGTGTACTTTGGTCAATCTGCCTGTTCTGTTTCCCACTCTGTCTCTGGAGGGTCCTCTCACCCCCCGCACCTCTGGCCTGTACCCCAGCTCTTGTATGCATAAATACATCTTAAAAAAAAAAAACATACAAGCACAAAACAGATTTCCTTCTTGATAGAAGCAGAAATATCAAAATAAAATCAGACATGGGGCCATCCTCTGTGTGGACTTTAATGTTAGGAAAATCCAGCAATGTGCCACTAGCCATCACCTTCGCCCATTGGGGTGCCCAGGCCACAGCTGGGGAGCTCATATGCAGCCTGGAGCCTGGAATGGTAGGGAGGAGCCAGGTTAAAAGTGTGAGCAGAGTGTCCAGGTGAGGGAGATGAAAGCCTTTGTGAGGGCAGTGCTGGTGGCAACAAGAGGAAAAGGAGGCGAACTTACGGCCTTTTAGGAATCAAAAATGGTAGAACTCAGTCATGACAAAAGAGGGTTAAGGGTGACCTCTAGACCTCTAAATCTTGGGCCTCAGTAGCTGATAGATATCTTTTCACCAAGGTAAGAATTTGTGTAACCCTTGGGGCAGGGCTGGGAGATCATGGGGTGGCAGGTGCCCAGAGACTAAGGACACAAGGCAGCAAAGGGCATTTGAGAGGTCACACAAGGCACAGGCCTGGTAAGCAAGGACTCAGCACCCTATGGGGTAAGCAGAACCTGGAGGAAGTGAACTGAACAACTCACTGGTGCCTGGAGACTGATTAAAATGAGCATAGAAATAAGTAGATTGAGTAACACACATAAATTGAAAATAATGTGAAAAACACTCCCTGTCAGAGAACATATTAATAAGCTTTAAAAAAACAAACAAACCTTGAGGCAGTGGATTGGAATAAAAGGTCTCAGTCTATAAACTGTTGGAATTTAAGGTACCAGTATATATAACCACAAAAACAGGTACAGAATTAGTTATGAATAAACGCAAGCACCTGTTTGTGCTCATGCAGATGTATGTAGTGTGTGGTTTTATACAAATACATGTATTTCTAGCATTTTCCAGGGAGAGGGCTGAAAGCAATGACACACCACTATTGATCACAAAGCACCAGGTCTTTTTCTCAAAATGTCATTCTCTGATAAAAGGCACTACGACTCCCTGGTGTAATAGCCAATTAGTTCCAGGACTGGAATGGGGAAAATAAAAACCCAGCATAGAACAGGCAGCTGTATCAAAAAGTAAAGGAATGTACAGTGACTGATGCGGATTTGTCACACATACAAGAGCCAATTTGAAAGGGTTTCCACTGGTGAAATCAAGACAATGGATTTGATCCACAGAATAAAATAGGAAGCTCTAAGTACACAGTCACAAAAAATAAGTCAGTAGTCAGGGGACAAGGGAAAACTCTTATAGTGGAGTGCCAACTAATAAATGTAGGGGGGCTGTGTGAAGAGATGGTCACCACTTGGCAACCATCACACAAATGACTGATTTGGGGAGGAGTCAGTGGATGCTACAGCTGGTGGATAGAGGTTTGATAAGGAGCAGGACGTTTTCATACTCTCAGACTATGGTCCATAAAATGTTAACGCATCATAAAGGAAAACGTGGTGGACTTAATCAAAAGAAACCTAGTATACAACTAAGGGCGGACCAGGAGATCTAGTGCTGCTTCTCTGACTTCCTGCCCAGAAGGAATGGCCCGAATCTGTTCATGAATGGCAACTAATTTATCAGACTTTTAGTTAACCCTGAGTCTTTACAGATGCACACCCCTTTAAGTGAGGCTTCTGCCCCCAACATGTATTATCTCACACACAGTCAGAACTAACAAATAACAACTTGCATCACTGTGATCATGAGACAAGATGCGATTGAGAATGAAAACCACATCAAAGAAGGTTCTGGAGGGCCTTCTCCCAAGACTTAATTCATATACTCCCTTCCTGTAGTCCCACTGTATCTGGAGAAAAAAATTCATTAGAGATAAAGCATCTCTGTTGCCCAGGCGGGGGGTTTCCAGGAATGAAAAGAAAGAGATGATCTACCAGACCTTGTGATGATCCTGAAAAAATAAATCCTCAACTACTTGCAATAGCTAAATGCAAAAAAATACAAAATCAGACACAACTGCCAAAACTACTAAGTAAATGATAAAATTTGTTCTTTAACATAATGAGGAAAGTGTGAACAAGACCAAGAATTGCTATTTCTTCCTGATCAATTAGTGTTTCCAACTAGACAAAATTTTGAATCTACTATCAGCCAAGAAAATGGTGCCATGACTATGCTCACCTTGTTCCAACCTGAGTCAAAGGAAGAACTCCATGTTTAACCTGAAGATCAAATTTGAACCCCACTTCAGCCACTGATTAGCTCTCAAATTCCTTTTAATGTAACTAACAGACATTTTATATCACTCCTTAACAGTTTATAGCAACTCTTCACATAAACTTCCTCATTCAGTTCTACCTCACATTCCTTGAAATAATTATAAGTTCCCATTTTGCAGATGAAATGACTGAGGCTTGCAAAGGTACATACTTCAGAGAGAACAAGAATCTGTCCTGTTATTCAACCAGAGGGATCATTCCAATGTCCCACATGACTGTGGGTGGCATGGGTTTTTAACAAGATAACCTGACAACTGCTGGCTCAAAGCACTGAGTAAAGTGGAAAGTTGATAGTGGAGCTTGGGGGCCCTGCCGTGGTGCCTGGATTTGTCACATTTCATCTGCAAGATGTTTAGCATCCATCATTACCTTTCTCTTAGGCTCACTTTCTTGACCTGCAAAAAGGGGGTAGGCAGTAATACCTAGCTTGTCAGGCTGCAAATGATACAAATAAAAGATGCCAAGACAATGCAAGTACTCAAATGGGTGTCTATTGTGACTATGGAGAATGTAGTAGTTAGCTAATGAGTCAGCCCTCCTGAATAACACTCTTTGACTAATGGTGAAGAAATCTCAACAATCATAAAGGCCAGAAGGTAAGATATGCAGCCAGCTTGGGGTGGGGGGGAAGGTTAGATTTGCATCCTTGTTCTTTAAACCCACAACTAGAGGCAAATCCTCAGACACCCTACGGTCAGGGGTGTGAGCTGAAAGAACCATCCCAAGTCAGGCCAGAGGGACAAGGAAGGAGCCTCAAAGGCCAGTGCTGCTGGGATAAACAAGAAGCTGGGTAGACCAAGAGACACTCAAAGAGGGCCTTGAAAAGCATTCCAATGCTAATAAAAAGGTTCCTGAAATACATCAAAGACAGGAAGAGAGCTTGAGATTCAGTAAGTCCCTTGATGGTGCTGGGCCAGGTAGTAGAGACGAGAAACAAGCCAAACAGTCAAGGTGCTCTGATGCTTTCAATGTTTTTATCTTTAATCTTTATCTTTAATCTTTGTGTATTCCAAACACAAAATGTCTTGTTAAACTGCAGAGAGGTCAGAAATCTCAGATCCAGTATTGACAACTATCTCCTTTACCTCTATGGAAATTGTCATATCAAATCCTATTGACATACCTGCAAAATACCTCTCCTGTCTTTAATTGTTCTTTAGAAAATATTCAGCAGGTGTTCGGGATAAAACCTATCAAGTCATTCTAAGCTGGTGCTGGATACATGAAGGACAGAACACTCTCTTTTCTAGAAAACAGCTACTTCAGGATATTTCATGCAAAGACTGTGAAACTGTACTAAATGTGATGCTTTCAAATTCACTTCACAATTTTAAAACAGACCAGGGCAGCACAAATTGACATAGGCCAAAGTGATAGGAATTCATTTTTGATGGAAGCAATAAAACTGCTGCAAAAATGTTCTCCCAGGCCCCCTAAGTCTCCATAGAGACCAGTTGGTAAGGGTTTCAGAAATGCCCCTGGCTACACAGCCAACATCCATCTGGTGACATAGAGATGGTAGCAAATATAAGAAATACTTGCCATTCTTCTTCCACTTATACCACACCAGGGTTATTTTATTAAGTAGATTTGAAAAGATGTTTTCTGACCTCTAAAGGGATCATACATACGTAATTCTGACATAAGTCTTGCATTTTGGAGACTAGGAGATTAATGAACTAAGAAGCTGACTGATGAGGTTGCTCCATAGACTAGGCCCACAAGGGCTGATGTGTGACTACAGTTGCTCTTTACAGTCAACAACACTAAGGCAGCTCTAACTGTTGCATATCTGCCTGGCACTGTCTAGCACCCACATTTACATCCCGTTCCTTATTCCTTCACATGCTTTCTATCTCAGGAAAGACTTACAAAACCTCACTAGATAATCTGCATTCTCTCAAGGTCTCATCTCTTTTACCCAAAGACTTAATGTTTGTGAATAAGCCATTGGTGGCACCATGTCTTTACTCAAAGACCTGCAAGAGACCTGCCTGTAGGTTTACCTCCAGATCACCCAACCAGACACTCAAGGAATTACCTGCCACCCAATCAACCTTATTTTCAATGAACCTTACCAAACAATTCTGCAGTACTGCACACATGCCATGAGGTTATGAAATGGAAACAGGTGGAAGACTTACTTCTGGCTCTCAAGTAGCCCACCAAAAACATTTGTCAGAGGAAAACAATCACAATGATATCCTCATCTTCCCCCATCACACTGCATGAGTTCCAGAGACTGCCCAGCCATTCAGTCATTCATGCTTTCTTCAACCCACATGTCCTCCAGGGAAGACCCAAATCAAGTCTCAACCCCTCTGTGACGCCTTTGCTGCTGGGTCCAAATTGATCTCCCCTTTACCTAAATACAAATAATATTTATAGCTTATTGCAGTTTCAAAATGATCATTAAAAATTTAGGGTGTGGGCCTCCCCAGTGGTGCAGCGGTTGAGCGCTGGGTTACGAAGCTGCCCGCAGCCTCTGCGGCGCTGGTTCAATTACCGGCTGCTCCTCAGCCACTGGAGGAGGGTCCCACATGGCGCACAGACCTCTCCTGCCGCCCGCTGCTCCCCTCAGCAGTGTACTTCAGTCTGCCTGTTCTGTTCCCTGCTCTGGCTCTGGTGGATCCTCTCACCCTCCCGCACTTCTGACTGTACCCAATGCTTGTATAAATAAATAAATCTTTAAAGAAAAAAAAAATTTAGGGTGTGCACCAAAGAAGTCAAGAAGTCTAACTCTAGCTTCTAGTCATCATAGTTTGAAAAACTTAAAATAAGCACATGCAAATTAAAAAAATTAAGTGAGGGATATATGAAGTGCTACAGAAATTTAGAGTGTGGGGAGATTACTGGGTTGAAGATGAAAAACGTTCAGACAAGGTGGGTTGGGGGTAATTCCAGGCAGCGAGAACAACCTGGACAATGATTTCAGCTAGAAAGGAATATAACTCATTAAAGGAAAAAGAGTAGAGCAATTTGGTTAGAGCAAGAAAAGAGCTGGGGGTGGCCCATGCTTGGGACTTTGACTTTTATTGGGCAATGGAGAGCCACTAAGATAGTTCAGCAGAAGTAGGACACAGGCTAAATGACAGAATAGTTAAGGATTATTCACCTGGCAAGTATCTTTGGAAGAGAGGGTTGGTAGAGGAATAGGTTTGAGTGCAATGTAAAAGAACCATTATAAACGTGTTGAATTTGAAGTTCTGGTATGTTACACAACTGCAACATCACAGTGATAATTGGTGCTTAAGGCAGGAGTTGGCAAAATTTCTTGTACAGGGTGTGACATGGTCTCTGTCACCGTAACTCAACTCTGCAGTTGTAGTACAGAAGCAGCCAACGATATATGGAAATAAATGGATGTATAAATAAAGTTCTAATGCAACTTTATTTAAAGAATCAGGCAGTGGGCCATAGTATCTGAACCTCCAGGTTAGGAGAAAGGCTTCTCAATTGTCACAATTGGAGTTCTTTCTTATGTCTTCACATGATATAATAGTATAATTAATGCCCACCCATTTGGTAAAGAATGAATCCAACTTTTAGTTGAGAAGAACTCAAATAATTTAACTGTCTCCTTTTAAATTTATCAAATATGTTCATTTGAACTTTTCAAGGTAGCCTCTTAAACAGTACAAACCATGCACACATTCAAGAAGTTTTCTAAATTCTGAATCAATAAAATTAGTATTTAAAAAATTTATTTAATATTCATTACTTCTAATAGGCCATTAATTCTAATGAGCTATTTAGGAAATTAGTTCTAATGAACAAGTTAGTTCTAATTTCCTAATTAGTTCAACATTTTATAATACATGGACACTTCAATTTTATGCGCCAGGTATGCATAATTTGATATAGTATACACTGATAAATGCTTGCATTTAAAACTACATGGCTTTGAAAGAACATGCTTCAGGGTGAAAAGCAGGGATATCTGTAAATGGGAAACTACTGGTTTCCGCAGTTAATGAGGGCTTCTGTGACAGAATGCACCAAATACAACAAACATCCATAATACCCTGGCCCATGTCTGGGAATGTCAGGTCAAGAAAGATAAAGAAATGCCCAGGCACGGCCATCTATTGTATAAATAAACATGGATCAACATATCAATAAGACTATGCTATTTCGTTAAGTCTGCCTGTGTGCTGACCGTCTGTGTTCCAAGTGACGCCAAGCACAACAACGACCCCTGGGTGGCAGGGAGCATCATGGCCAACAACAAAGAAAGAACTGGGTTTGGGGGGGAAAAAAAAGCATCTGTGTCTGGGGGTACTTTTATCCTAGGAGCTCAAGTCTAGGACAAACCCCCCTCAGTCCCCCACCCCCCCACCCCCACCTCAGTATTAAACCTTCCATTGAAATGTGGGACATCTGGGACACAAAGAGATGTCCCCAGTTTGGTGTAGAGAAAGTGTACAAGGTTTGATCAGACAAGGCTAAGTTCAAATAGAGGCTCTGTCATTTGCTAATTTAAGGTAATTAGAATTCTTTTAAGCCTCACTCTGGTTGAAGTTCAAGAAATAATAACACCAAACATCCAGAGCTGTTATGAGGATAAAAAGGGATGACCTGTATGGAAAGCACTCAGCAGAGGGCAGGCACTCAGAAGCAGAGCTTGCATGGACTAATGGTGCTAAAGGCAAGAGGTCAGCGGGAATTAGGTTTTGGGGAGGCTTAGCTTTGGTTTTGAACTAGAATAAATTAGGGAGTTTGAAAAAAAGATATTGATGCCCTAGGCCCACCATAAATCAGTTAAGACAGGATCTCTGAGTATGTAGTATAGATATCTGTACAATCACTGAATTACTAGAGTGATCTAGGAATTGGAACTATTTGTCCCTGGAAGGTTGACTTAGTGAACAGAAGGCCTGGTGGAAGAAATCAGCACCTACAGAAGCCAGTCTCCCTGACCTGTGAGCCAGTGGGCTGTTGGGAAAACTTGGAGAAAATCTAAGGCAAAAGCCTGGGTGTTTATTCCTGACCAGAATTTAACCTAACAGATGGCAGGGGTTGGCAGGAGGAAGTGTAGGTCAATAAAAGGGAATTGGTTAACATGGAGGCAGGACAAGAAAATAAGGAATAGAAATGATGGTTCGCCCCCAGGGAAACAAACGTGGGGGTTATAACCTAATGGCACTAGCCAAAATATGACGATCTCTCTGCTCAAACCCAAACCTCTAATGGTCATCTGGTGCCTCTCTTAGACTGTGTTCTAGGGCAAAATCAACAGATCTGTCCAGAGGAAGAATTCTCCTTATGAAAATCATGAGTTAGGGTCTGAATCACACTCATTTGTGGGTCTGGTTGGCCAGTCAGTCTACTGAGGCTGCTCAAGTCTAGCTCTTTCAACAAGTCAAGTTGGCAGCTGTGCCAAAATCCAGGACTAAGACTTTGATGGAGGTCTGTGCTAGAGAAAGAAGCCAGTCTCCTTCCTTGATTTCTTTCTTTTTAGATTCAATTTGTTGCACTGATTTCTAGTCCAGAAACAGTCAGCAGTTCATCCTGGCACCATATCCACTTCTTTAGTAAGGTTGAGAGGAAACTATAATGCCGCCTTTGTGTCCTGCAGTAAGTAGCCCATCAGGAGAGGGTGCATTTCCTCATCAGACAAGCTCACACCAGGGGCACTGGTGAGTGGAGGTCTAAAAGAACACCACAGGGATTGGGCCATCATTAATTTTTGCTTTTCTAATTAAGTGATACTAAAAGTCCCTATTCTTTTCAGCTTTGACAGATGCCTTAGCATAAGAAACAAGTTTCTTTTCCAGCTCCCAGGAAAATGGATTTTGTCCATTTTCTGTTCACAAATGCACTCAGTCCCCACCTGAATAAGCACCAGCAGTTCCTCTGTCAGCAAACTTGGGCCTGTATGCCCAGAAAAGCATTTTCCTACCTTCCTTTCCCTCTAGAAATATTGGGAGAAAAATGTTCCCAAATTGGAGAGACCTCCGAGGTCATCTGGTCCATCAGTTCATCCAAAAAAGAAGGAACAGAGGCCCAGATCAGTGTTATGTTTGCTGCCCAGAATCACAGAGCTGGTGAGAGTGAATTACAGCACACCAGGGACAGCAAATCACTTTCTCAAAGCAGACCACCACTGCTCTTGGGTAAGAGAGGTTGGCTTTTGCTCTCTGCTATTGGGAGGTAATCTCTAGGCTTGGGACTGTCCTGCCTGGGAGGTCTTTGTTTACCTGAGGGCTTTGGAAAACACCATACAAGTTCTGGCCTCAAGGAACTGGAGGTTGCTGGTATTAGCTGAAGCCTTCAGGAGGGACTGGAGACTAAAGGTCAACACACAGGCAGTGTGTGATCAAGTCCAAGTAAACATTCTGCACACCAAAGTTTCAGGCAAACTCCCCTGGTTGGCAATACAATCGCCAGTTCATATATTGTAGCTTTTCTATATATGTATTACATATGTAATAATAAATAACACATTAACACATTTATAGACCTAAATTTATAAATATACACCTATGTTTATAAGTACATATATACACATATATGCTTATTTATGGATACTTTCATTTTTGTATACACCACATAGAGAAAATAATTGCGACATCATCAGGAACCAAAATTTTCAACATAACAGAAATGGGACACAAGTATAAAAATCCAGGAAGTAAAAGCCCCGCAATCCTAAGAGTGAACTGGAAATTATTAGTTTGAATTTACATTTAATTTTTTTCTTTAAAAAGTTCATATTCCTTGCCTTTATCGTCTGAAAAGAATTAGAGACAAAGATAACAGATGGCAGTGCCCATCCTTAGGGACCGGATCTGTAGTCTCTAAATACCACCTCCCATTAATATGAACCAGGGCTTTTGACTGATTCCAGGTCTTAGCAGAAATGAGCCTGGAACATCTTAAACAAGGAAACTATCAAAGACCACTTGGGTCATGCCAAAATGTCTTAGGAACATTTGCACCCCAAAGAAAATCTACACTGGGGCTAAACAGGTAAGATATTTAAGATCTACTAGAATGACACTGAAAATAAGAACATATTACCTTAGGGGGGGCTGCTAGGGTATCAACTCCTTGTATTGGAAGTCAAGACAAAGCATCAAGCCTTCTTATATGGCTTATATTTTAAGGTAAGCAAATAGAAGAACACTGATTAATAAAGGTAGGACTGACAGAATAAAAAAATAAATATTTCCCAACCATTAAACAATGACCATGAAATGGAATTTATAATGTATGGACACAATGGCAATTTGAACATTATAAAGAAACAGACCAATAGGCACTAAGTGCACAGTTATCATCAATGAAGCATTTTTTCCAAAAAAAAAAAAAAATTAATATGAACCAGATCAAGCTTTTAATTACTGCAATGAGATAACACCTTACTCCCATGCGGATGGCCCATATCAAAAAACCCAGAAGCTACAAGAATTGTCAAAGGAGTGGAGAAAAGGGTACCCTCATTCACTGTTGGTGGGAACGTAGACTGATCCAGTCCTTATGAAAATCAATAAGGTGTTTCCTCAAAATATTAAAAATAGAGCTACCATATTATTCAGCAATTTTACTCCTTGGTATTTATCCAAAGAATGCAAAAATACCAATTCGAAGGTATACACACTCTCCTGTCTTAATCACAACAGTACTAATTTACAGGAAATATAGGAGTCACTAAAATGTCACCATATATATAATCAGCTAAGTCCTGGCTGCAGAAAGTTCTGCATGAAAACACTTTCTTCCTGGGCCTCCCCTGGTGGCACAGCGGTTGATCGCTGGGCTGTGAGGCTGCCCGCAGCCTCTGCAGCGCCAGTTCATTCCCCGGCTGCCGGCGAGGGTCCCACAAAAAAAAAACAAAAACAAAAAACACTTTTTTCCTTAAGAAAAAAATGCCAAGAAAGCAAGAGTAAGAGAGGTTTGTTAATGATTATGATTTCTGGGACTCTAACAACCAAGTGCAATATGTGAGACTTGTTTGGAACCAAAATAAAAACAAACTAATTACAAAAAAATATGTAAAATTTCATGGAATCAGAATATTGATAATAATAGATGGTAAGAGAATAATTCCCTTTTACGTGTGATAAGGTACACATAAATTATTGACAAATGAAATGATGTATTTTATTTAATCAAGTGTGGATGATTAAATTGATGGGAAGACTAAGTAAAATGGGATCAGTCATGTATTAATATACAACGGAATGCCAGCGCTTATTATATAATATTGTTTCTAATTTTGTGAATTTTTGGAAGTGTTGGTAAAAATTTTTTTTTCAAATAAAACATTACATAAATTTAATGAATGAATGCAGATATTACAACGTGTTAACTGTTATGTTCTAAGTGATAGGAATATAGATGCTGGTATGTTTGAAAATGTTCATAACAGTAAACAAAATTGCAAAAGCACTTAAACCAAGCAACGACTCAGAGCTGTGTCAAGTTAAAAATGATTCTGAAATGTAGCTAGATATTTAATGCTGGTGTTTATTAGCAATGCCCTCAGAAAATTAAAAGCAAATGAGAAAATCAAACAAAAAAGCTCAAACTTGAACTACTACATTATTAGAGAAAGAAAAAAAGAGGAACTTAGAAAAAAGGATTCCAGCTGACAAAACAGAAACATACTTATTATACTTATGACATAAAAGACATAAAAGATCTCCAATTTGGGTAAGCCATGGTAAGATAGAATGGGAGGGGAGATGTTTTACTATTTTAGTTAAAGGCCAGTTATGATCAGAGAAAGATCTGGCTAGCACTGTGCACCCAACAATCTTAATCCCTTATGTGGCAGGGATATATTATGATTTGGAGTTATAAAACCAGCCAAGACTTGGCTTGTTACTCAGTTACGTGAACTGGCCTCTGATAGCAGCAATGATGGCTAAAACTCTGCTCCAAATACGACACTGTGGCCTGTTCTCCATGCATAATAATGCTTGTTCCCATACCTGATGATGACGCACTGGTTCTCTCTGTCAATGATCATGTTTCTGTACATATTATCTGCAAGAGCATAGATATGTGGTGGGTTCTCATACTGTGCCTAGAAATGCAAACACAAAAGAAACTTTGGTCAGATAGTCACTTTTCTTGGCCTTGGAAGGGAATTTACCACTGAATAGTTCCATTGCCTATAAGTACATCTCAAGGGTTATATATGGAGTTACAGCTAACAAAATGAAGATGGAATATGCAAGAACTCTTCCACAGGCTTACATGTGAGTCAGCCTTCAGACATGACTGCGTCTTCAGAGTCCAGCACCACACCCTTCCACCCAAACACCTAAGTGTTTGGAGTGTTTTTGGAGAAAGTTGGGCAACAGGTCTAAAGAGAGGCCTGCTAATAACCTGGATCTGACTTTTACTAGAATTCTGAATTCCTATGGAAATTTTTTTTCAAGAGGCATGTTTCAGATTCTGGGTTCCCAGAGGAAATTGAGACTATGAATGAAGAGCAAAATGCAAAAGCTTCTGTGAGAGAGCAGGAGGTGTGGTTCTTTGAAGAGACAAACTGGTTTGACCAGTTTGATTCACTTCTATTGGGGAAAAATAAATCCTACCACACCAAGCTAGTCTCTGGGGCTGGTGCTTTTGTCTCATGGGATGCCTTAGCTATGAAATGAGTATATAATAAAGTATAAAATAAGTTCTCCATAAACTCCCTGAGTCGGAATGACTTTGGTCCTGCTTTACTCAGTGTCTTGGCATCCATCTCTACCACTCCCTCAAAAATTACTAAAGAGAAAAGTACTTCATGTAGCATAAAGTGAGAAAAGGCACTCCTTAAATTTGATGGTGCCTATGTTACAAATCTCACAAGCTAACTGAGAAGATGGATGGATGGATGGGAAAGCAATTTGAAAAGGCAGAGTAATAGATATAGGTCAAGCATTAGTGACTTCATGCAGCCTTGAGCCTTATATGCTGATTTCAGAAAATGGGGTCTGGAGGAAAAATTGCCACTCATTTCAATTTGATTGACAGCTCAGAGGTCAGTGGTGACAGGGGATGAGAGGAGCGCTGGTACCTGCACACCCAATAAGGACTAGCATAGCCAGCTGTCCCCCTTCCTCTGTTCCCCCCATGCTGTGAGCACAGAGCCCTGTGGAGACTGGAGGCTAGTGCTGTGACTGGTCAACGAGGTGACTCCCTCCACACGGGATGCCACAGTAATATGTCACCGTGCCCTCACCAGGCAGTCGGAAGAGGCTACATGGATGGGCTCTCACAATATAATCCCACATGGCTTTCATCTAACCCAGACTCTTGATGCAGGGCTATATTTAATATCTCTCTGAAAACAGGGAAATAAAGAAAACAGGATGGAAAAATGAGAGGATATCGAGTGGAGAGGAAGATGTGGGCAAATCATTGACCAGTAAGGCTTCAAAGCTGCTTAACTTATTGCGCGTAACCTTTTATTCCTTCTTCAAAGTGGTTTCCCATCTACGATCTCATTGGACCTCTCAGCTGTGTGTGAGAATTACATGGTAGACAAATCCTCAACCTGAAAGACCTATCTTTAACTTCTGACTCCAGCACTCAATAGATTTGTGTGCTTTTACCTGTCTTGGCATCTGTTCCCTCATTTGTGAAGAGGGCTGGATATGTATTACACAGCCAGCTTCCAGGGCTGCTGCATGGCTAACAAGTGAACCTGGTACCTGGCTCTCAGTAATACCAATTTCACAATAGTGTCACCATTAGCAGTAAAAATAGATCTTTTTTTAAAAAAAAGATTTATTTATGCATACAAGAACTGGGGTGTAAGCCAGATGTGCAGTGGGTGGGAGAGCGGGGAGCAAAACAGGCAGATCTACTGAAACACACTGCTGAGGGGAGCAGCAGGTGAGACAGGAGAGGTCTGCTGTGCCATATGGGTCAGCTCCCAGGGCGGCCACAGATGGAACTGGGGCTGCAGTGTCTGGGATAGCTTGATGGTGCTGTGTCTTTAACCCCTTGCACCCCTAGGGAGGCCCAAAATAGATCTATTTTAAAAAATTCTAGAGGATGAAGGGTGTTTTGGTGGTTATACCGCACCCATGTGGTGCGGTATAACCTACATCTGAAGAGGTGAACATCTCTATACCCCTAAATCATATACAGTGCTATAAAACCAATGTTAATCTCGATAGAAAAAAATGACAATTAAAAAGATACTCTAGCACATTAAAGAGAGTTCTTCAAAAGATGAACACTCTAAGGAGACTCATGTAGCAGTGCTTTTCACAGAACTGGTAAGAAACACCATGAATGCATAGCACTTGCATTACCCCAACTTGGCTGGCACTGAGGATGCCAAGCCAGCTCTGGGCCTGCTGCCTCGAGGCCCTGCTGCTAAGAGTGCCGGGCAGGGCCCAGCCTCTCTGACAGTGTTCCCCTTGTGCTGGGCTCCCATAAAGGCAGCATTATCAAAGGTCTTTCGCGTGGCAGCCTCCTTCGGCTCCAGCAACCAGCGCCATTCATCTGGCAACAATGGGGTGGGCTCTTGCTCTGGGTAAATTGCCTTCCACTTCAACTGATGAATTTGTGTGGGCTCTCTTTTGTTTGTTTTCCAGGGGTCAGGATTAATGAATGCTCTTGTGCCTCTGCTGCAAAGGAAGGAGGGAAGGAAAAAAATGCAGAGATAGGAGGGAGGCCTAGGAAAGTGATGAACCACATAATGAAATAGATGAGTTAGGATTACAGCTTGTAATTTTATCACACAACTGAACTGGCTATAGAGCAGGGTTTGAACAGGGACCAGGTTCCATTAATAAGTGAAGTAATAAAAGAAAAAAGACTCACTTTCCATGTTTCAGTCTTGACCACAGCCTACCTAAGGTTCTGATTCTGAGAGAATGGTGCCAATCACCACATTTGATTTTCACCCATTATTGTTTTTTTTTTAAATCTTTACATTTGTGGCATATATGGATAGAGGAAGATCCCCAAGCTGCATATTCTACATCCTAATTAACTAATTTTGCCTGTTAGATAAAATATACAGGGCCTCCTTGGTGGCGCAGGCGGTTGAGCGTAGCACTGTGAGGCTGTCTGCAGCCTCTGCAGTGCCGGTTCAATCCCCGCTGGCCACGGAGATGGCCACATGGCACGGCAGACCTCTCCTGTCATGCCCGCTGCTCCACTCAGCAGTGTATTTCAGTCAGTCTGCCTGTTCTGTTTCCCCCTCTGTCTTGGGTGAATCCTCTCGCCGTCCCACATATCTGGCCTGTGCCCCTGTTCTTGTATAATATATATACAAATATTAGATATACCTAAGCTTTTTTTGAACTGTACTCTATAGAGCAAGCAATACATCATTAAAAATCAAACAATGTCACCTACTTGAGCTTCCCCAATAAATAATTCATAATAAGAAAATGCAAATGTATTGCCAACTTCGAGAAAAACTAACTACTTATGCATTATAAAATCTCTAAACACAACAGTAATTTATACAGCATGTAACTTACCGCTCCTTGGTACATTTCAATTTCCTTTTCCCCAAAATATGGCATCTGCTTGAAAGGGTTGACTGAGATTAATACCGATCCTATGTATGTCTGAATTTATATCCAGTTAAGGTCCATCATTAATCTGCATAGCCACATATTTTTCTAATTAAGTAAGCAGATATTATGAAGAATTCATAATGATCATCTAAATAAAAAGCTCATGTACTTATTTTCTAAAAGATTAAAAATAAAGACAAAAGCAATTATCAACTGCTCACGTTTTGTTCCTCACTAAGCCACTAAGAGTAATGAGCATAATTACTAAGGTGCTGCAGAAAGAAATCATTATTTTTAATGAATTGAAGCACATTCATTCAAGACTGTTAATACTTTACTGCTAGGAAAACAAAGCAAAACAGAAATGACCAAGTCCTGGAAATAGCAGTAATCATCCACCTCAAATGGTATTTTTTCTTTGGAACTCTATCTTTTAGCTATGCTAAAAACATATTTAACCATTTAACAAATAGAGGGATACAAACTGAACTGAATAGTTCTGCCTTCAGAAGCTTAGGGGAACCAAGTTGTTTCCATAAGATATTATACAAACACACATAGATCAGGTTTTGGGGAAGAAAGTATTATTTCTGTGTGGGGAATCTAGGAAGATTTCTCATAAAAGATTGTGCTACCATATCCAAATAACTGTGAAATGCTATTTTATCAGTAGCTTTAAAATATTACCATTTATTCATTCAATAATCAACTCATTTGAATTGGGTATCTAAACATGGAAGGTATTATTCTAGATTTTGGGGATACGCCATGAACAAAGTAGAAGAGATAAAACTCACTGCCCTCATAGTGAAAATAAAACACACACATGCCTACATGGTACTAAAATAAGCCCCTAATGTCAACCTCCTTACTGTTTTAATCCCATTTTACTATGAAGAAACAGAGGCATAGAGAAATTTTAAGACTTGCTTAAAGTCATGAGCTACTATGTGGTAGGGCTCTGATTCAAGCCCAGGCAGTCTGGATCCAGAGCCCATACTTTCAATCAATAAGCTATAATGTTTAAGATTAGCAGGAATTGCTGCTGTTATTGCTGCTGCTGCAACTGTTATTGTTATTATTAGCAGAGTTGACAGATTTACCAAATCAAATACAGAGCACCCAGTTAAATTTCAAGTTCAGATGAACAATGAATAATTTCTGCATATATATACACCTATCCCAAATAAATGTCCCAAGCAACACTTGGCACATACTTATATTAAAATATTATTTGTTACTTATCTAGAATTCGATTTAACCCGATACCCTGTACTTTATTTGGCAATCCTAAATTGGCAGAACTAGAATCTAGTAAGGGTGGAGGGGGTTTCAATTAGAGACCTTTATGGTCTCTTGTAACTTAGATCTGTGATTCTTTGAGTACTCAAAACTCTGTCTCCTCTAATTATCCTTTCCCCATCGTAGGGACCATGTCAAAACGCAATGAATGAGGGGTGGCTAAACTAACAGAATGATTCTAATGGCAAACCTACTTCTAAATACAACCTTGTTAGGAACATCCTCATTTCAGAAAAGGAGATTTCTATGTCTACATTTATCTCTAGGTAAAAAAACAAAACTTGGGTCACACTTTAAAAAAAAAATGTTTTCTTGAAATAAATCAAATAGTAATTATTTTCACTGAGTCACAGTTTCTATCTTGAAAATTTTCAAAAATATAATTTCATGGGCCTCCCCTGGTGGCACAGGTGGTTGAGCACCGTGCTGTGAAGCTGTCCGCAGCCTCTGCAGCGCCAGTTCAATCCTGGCTGGCTGGCAAGGGTCCCACATGGCACAGCAGACCTCTCCTGTCGCGCCCGCGGCTCCCCTTAGCAGTGTGTTTCATCAGTCTGCCTGTTCTGTTCCCCACTCTGTCTCTGGTGACTCCTCTTACCCTCCCGTGCATCTCGCCTGTATCCCGGTTCTTGCATAAATAAATAAATCAATCTTTAAAAAATATATAAATATAATTTCACATCACTGCATTCACCCACATAAGTGAGGCTTTCCAACTGTCCTTATTTGCCAGATATTAGTGAAAAACAAGTTTGATTTATTTACAGGTGACCAGAGGACATTACCAATACCAGCTTTCAAAAAAAAAAATGGGACAAAAAAGATCTTTCCTTGGAGGAGGGTGTTTCTTCCCTTAGTTCTAAGTGAATGCCATTAATGTCACCTGTCTTGGACAAACTAAACTGCATAGAGAATAAAGAGCTGCCTAAAGAAAGAACCAAAGTTCGAGCCTCCTCACCAATGCTTGGTTACCCAATAAATATGAATTGGGTTACACCAACAGCTCCTATAGAGACATTTATTATTATTATTATTATTATTATTTCTGTTATGTGAAGAAGAAATACCCTAAGAAGTATTGATTTTTCACTGGGTAGACTATATATATTTGGTAAGAGCCTGGTAAAGAAACAGAGAAAAAACCTCTTTTAGACTATTGTAGGCCAGTCCTCACTCAATGGTAATTAGTTGTTCCCTACATTTCTCTGTAGGGTTCACAAGGACAATCATATTTGGGAGGATACCTGAAAAATAAGTTTGGTTTAAAATGGAAAATGTAGCCCATATTTTTACTAAGTTGTTATGAACTTACCTAAATCATAAGAACTGAGACAAAAGAATCTAGCACTTCAAAGACATTTGACATTTCGGTTATTTCACGTGAGAATTTGGCTAATTGTTTCTTTAACCACCCATCTTTTTTTTTTCCATCTGGCTGGGTCTGCAGAGCCCTCTGCTACTTCCCTGAGAGCACAGCTGTCCCACAGGGTTGGGACACTTCCCCAGATAACTCAAATACTTACTCCCACTCCCTACTACATAATTCAGGTGCGCCTTTGGGAAAAGCTGTGCTGATCATTGTCTCAACCCACATCACCTTTGGCTGGGAAGGTGTGGCCCATGGTTAATTTTCAAGATGAATGGAGATACCAAACAAAAAAGAAAAAAATACCAGCTTATTTAATAGCATGTGTGAGACAGAAGGGACCCAACAGACCTTTGGTTGGTTTCCACATCCTTGTCTGTGGAACTGCATTTTCACTCATTTGCCGCAAAAATGACAAAAAGAGAAAACAATGCCCTGAATTTTTCATAAAGCTCAATTTACTAAACATAAAGGACTGTCCATTATACTTAAATTATTCTCTTTCTACATATTAATGTTAAAATAGCCTTTTTTAAATGAAATCTAATGATAGTGCTGCTTCTGTAAGTTTGCTTGGAATGGTCTTATTTGGCAAAGCTTAAAGTTTAACTTAAAAAAAAAAGGCAGTGACTTCCCCAGAACCACCCACACTGATCTAGTCAGTGTTCCTGGACTTAACCCTGAGGTGGTGCACAGCAGAGAAGGAACTTGCCGGAAGCCACGTTTGTGGAGCACATTGTAATGGCCCCAGAGCCCCAGACTGTGGGGCCAGAGCTCATCTTACTACAATGAGCTTAAGGGACCTGATGGCCAAGGTCAGACCTCATTCAGAACAACTGCACTCATTTTCGGTCAGCCTGGCAAAAAGTCTGAACTCCTAATTCAAGGACTGAAAATGCCAAACACTTTGGAGTGTGGTCTAGTAGTAAAAACAAGTTTGGAAAAGTTGGACCAAATGTGCATGGAGTGTTTTGGACAGGAACAATTTTCATCAGCCAACTGGCTATAAAGAATGTCTCGCCAAGCACAAGAATGAACACTGCAATGTCCTCCTTATGCATTTTAGAATAGAATTGTAAGAAGTATGGTAACATTCAGAAAAAGCGCTTGGTAAATTAAACAATGTTAGCATTTTCTAAGTGAAAAATTGTTTCTCTAATAAAGAACACAGAAATGTGCATTCAGCCTGAAAGCATTAAAAATTGATTATTCCAAATGCTGACCTTCACTACAAGACAATGTGCTGGGATTAGACGTAAAAGAGGCAAAATGCACAACTTTATAATTTAATGTGAAATCAAATCTCTTTTTGCCTTGACTATTAAGCTTAGGAGAGAGGGAGAGAAAGACTCATTTAAAATAATGCTACTCTAACATAAAAAATATTCCCTTAACACTAAGCTGATAAAGGAGGCTTTTATCACTTATTAGAGGAAAAGATTCTCAGTTAGACCCTTGCTATTATTTCATAAACATCCAACAGAGCCAACAAATTTCCTCAAAGCTGAAAGCTTCTCTGTGCTACTGACGGAAAGCACACTGATGTGGAGAGGGATTTCTAAAACACAAAGTCATTAGTGGTCAGCTAACTCATTTCCTTGGGAGAACACACGATTAGTCAGTCATTGATTCAAAGGCATTAATTGAGAGGCTCAGAATCAATTCCCTCTGTGGGAGTCATTTAAAAATCCTGCTGTCTGAATCTAAAAAGCAAGTCTTCACAGTCAACAAATTTTCAAAGCACACTTAATACAATGCACCATACCAAGAATTAAGCAGGACAATAAGTACATGATACTGTTTTTATTAAATTTTACACTAACAGTATTATATATACATATCTATGATATTGAGTTGAAAAGTATAACAAGAGGTTAATAGGCATTAAGCCTATAATGTAGAATTCCAGGTGACTTAATGTTCTCCTTTCTGCTTTTATAAACCATGCATTTTATAAACCATGTTAAGTTTAGTATGTGTGGCTTTGAAAATTTTTTACACTGGGGTTTTGTTTGTCATTTTGTGTTGGTTTTTTTTTTGTTGTTGTTATTGTTGTTGTTATTTAGAGCTAGAAGACATAGTTGCTGGCCTTGAGGAGGAATTTCTGGTGTTTTAAGACTAAGCTATTTTTTGTGGGAGAAATTAGTTCGTCTGGTTTGACCATGGACTAGGGGCTGATAACCGCTGATACCATCTTTTTCTTTTCTTAACCAGTTTATCAAAAAACCATGTTTCTATGTAAATAATGTAATAAGCTCAGTCCAAGAACAGTCAAATAAATCATTTGTTCAACTGGATTCAGTGGAAATTGGCCTTTTATGGGCTTGTCAATAAACCAATCCTCCATTTAAAACAGTTTCTATGGTAAAATGCATTTAAATTTCCAATAAGCAACTTTACAATTGAATTTTTGGAACATAACTCAGAAATATGGGAGGAACTTACTTGCCTTACTGTATGATGATGATAACTAATGCTCACTGCATTCTTTTTTTTTTTTTTTTCATTTTTCCTACAATAGTCTCGTGTGGGAGATTTTATTATCACTCCCATTTTGCAGGAAAACAAACCTAGGCATACAGATCACAAAACTAAGGTCAACAAGCCCAGTGAATAAGGTTTGAAGGCAGGGGGTCCACAGCCACAACCTGCCACCCCCCAGCTCTTTCCGGTCTATCACCCCCCAATGCCCATATGCCATGGATCATGCACCTAAAAATGATTAGACAATAAATCCAGATAAAGTGAGCATATTTCAACTTTTTACCAAACAAAATACTTAGAACTGAATACAACTACTTTCCTACAATTAAAGGAAGCCCTGCACAGATACTTAGAAGGGGAGTCAGCAATCTGTTTTCCATAAATGACCAGAAAGTAACTATTTGGGGCCTTTGGGGGTCATGTGGTCTGTTGCAACTGCTGCACTCTGCCATTGTGGAATGAGAACAGCCATAGACAGTAAGAACAAGCACAACTGTGCTCCTATATAACCTTTGTTACAAAGTGGGTGGTAGGCAGGATTTTGTCTGTATGCAGAAGGCTGCCACTCCTGGGCAAAATGCTATTATAATGTAGCTAACAAATTCAAATATTTCTTTTATCCCTCAGGTACAGAGGATTAGGGATCTAACCACCCAGATATTTGGTATAAGTTCCTATTGTAATTAAGAAACAGCACAGCATTGGTCAGGATTGTAATTAAGAAACAGCCCAGCATTGGTCAGGATCATCCAAGCGCCTTGGAGTAATGTTATTCATATTGCTAGACAACTAGCTCCCTCAGCAGTGATGAGATAAGCAGTCCCTGCAAATGTAGTATTGCCTAATGCTCAAATGAACAGTGTCAAGAACAGAAGTTACTGATGCAAAAGTATTCCTCCTGGCGTGAAAACTATTCCTCCCCAAGACCTCTGAGTTAAAACCTCAAGTTTATGTCATAAGGGCTACAAAGACTCCATCTTTAATGGTCCATAACACCAAAGCTTCAGAAATCACCAAGAGCATCACAGATCTTTGAGACCAACTTTATAATAACTCCACTAGAAGAAATTTCTATAGCTGTACCAAACAAAATTCCTGAATCCTGCAGGAACTTAGGCAAATATCAATTCTGTTCATAATGAAGTCGACACACATTTGAATCCAATTTCCATTCTGAATTCTGAAAAGCCCTATAAAAAATAGCATCTGGCAAGCTAAAATTGAAACATAAAGAACGAGTCAAGAATGTCAGGCATGCTCAATAGTTGATCTTCACTGCTCGTGTTTCCTTCAGTAAACATAAGAATGCAGAAAAACTGACAAAATCGCATATTTTTTGCATGAGGAAATCTTTTTGAAACCTTTTAAGTCTGGGCTTAACTGCCTCTGTTTTGCAATTAGGGAGCACTATCGATAGAACTCTGCAGATCTGGACTTTCTCTAGGAACAGCAGAGGCTTCAGACACCATGTGCCTGGCTAGAGCACATTCATAGTGCCGGGCCATTGATTCAAGTAAATGAATACTGGAGGCATCTTGATTTTGTGAAATGTCAGGAAAATAATTTAGCATCATCCGTGCCCTTTCTGAACCAAATGACAAAAAAAGTACAATGCCACATTCTGAAATGGTGAAAATGTCATGTTCAGAACTTCAGGTGGATCATCTTACCCTATGAGTAAAGCCACATTTTAGCACAGATGTTGTCATCCTCTACAGAACTGTCCACAGAAACCAATAAAGGATACAAAAATATAGTCGTCCATGTATCTCTTCTTTAGATTCTCCACGATGGCGTTCTCTGTGATCTTAGAAAGTAGGACCATGTCATCTACACCACTGTGCTTGACATTGTGGCTCTGCCAGTGGTACCGGTAGGCACCTTTGCTTCCCTGCAAACACAAAACACAGCATTATTAGGATAGTTTACTTTATCCTGGAATAAGGTAAAAATGCCATTAGTTTTCCAAATAGTCCTCATATCAAATGCAGTAGAACCAAGATTTTGCCACCAATAGACCTGGACTCATTTCTACGTACAGACCAAGCGAAGTGAGGAAAAGTCACCTAAGCTTAATGTGTCACTTAAATGCTTCTCTTTTCTCCTTTGTATAATACAAGAAATGAGACTCAGTCCATAGAGCGGCAGTGGGGATTCAATAACATATGCAAAATATCAAACAGGATCTAGGATATAAAATGATCAATGATCAATGGTCTCTGATGAGTTCTTCAACTTTACTGTTTTGTGGAATTTATCAGTGAAAACAAGCAAAACATTCGAAACTTTCTAGACTTGTTTTAAAATTATGTGACAGAACTCAAAAGTGGAAAGATTATGTACCACACAATGGTTAGGTTAAATTGTTAAGTTCTCAAATCACCTAAATTATTTTCTCTCCATCAATTTATCACTGTCAATGTGATACTGGCCATTCACATTCAAGGGATAAGCTACATTTTGATGACTGGTTGCTGCTACACTAATGAGGAAGCCGACAGGACAGCCTAAATGTGCTGACAGAATGTATGGACATACATTCTGGCCCCATGGCCTCCTGGGATAACAGCAGCCATGGCCCAGGTGAACTCCTTGCATTTACAACTGAACAGCAGGGAGGCCTCTGAAGCCCCTGTAGCCTGCAGAGCTCCCTTACTCGGCATTTCTCAGTGAGCTTCCCTGAAAGCTCAGCTACATGCAAGTCCTGGGGTCAGGAGGAATGGGGACACCGTGGCTACACTGGGGACAGATGGATACAGGCGGGGGTGATTCATGTGTCAGTGACAGTCCTCAGGTAAACACAGGTAAAACAGGTGTTCCCAGAGTGGAGGGAGACTGCTTTGTCCTGGGAGATACTGACATCATTTTCTGGAGTAGTTTCCATTTGAAGGGCATCTAAGATAATTTTGAATTTGCCAAGAGGCTAGAGGAGGAAGAATATTCATTATATAATCTGTACTCACTGGGGCCAAAAAGCTAATACATATGAAAAATCGGCAAATATTAGATAGCAAGGTATTAAAAGATTTCCCTCCCCTCAAGACATCCAATCTCTTACTAGATGTGTTATGCAATGGCAGAGTGTGGTTGGTGTGGACTAGTGATATTTGTCCCCTGTTCCCTTCTAGGGAGTTCACTTTTGGGGGTAGTTTGGGCAAAGGAGAGAAAAATTATGAATAAGGGTATCTAGAAAGGTCCTGCTCAGACATCAAAGCTGGAGTGTGAAAAGGCAAAAGGAAGCTCTTCCAGAGAAGTGGGAAGTAAAAGGAAGAACGATGGGTGCCATATTACATTTCACCTTTAAAAACTGTTTGAAATTTTCTCCATTAGAGACACAAGTCCTTTGACAAGAGCAAATTCTAAGAAGCTCTGGAAAATGCAACCGTTAAAAACCATCCACCCTAGAAAAAGCATACCAGGGCCATGGGTTTGAGCTTCGGAAGGGGGTTCTGGAAGGCTTGCCACCCATGCTGCCTTGCAGAGGACAACTTGATATATTTCGCCTTCTCAGAACTACATGCAGGGCCTCCCCAGTGGCGCAGCGGTTGAGCGCTGGGTTCCAAAGCTGCCCGCAGCCTCCGCGGCACTGGTTTGATCCCCGGCTGCTCTCCAGCCACCGGAGGAGGGTCCCACATGGCACGCAGACCTCTCCTGCCGCCCGCTGCTCCCCTCAGCAGTGTACTTCGGTCCTTCTGCCTGCTCTGCTCCCCGCTCTGGCTCTGGTGAATTCTCTCACCCTCCCGCGCTTCTGACTGTACCCAGTGCTTGTATAAATAAATAAATAAGTAAATCTTAAAAAAAAAAAAAAAAAAAGAACTACATGCAGCCTCAATGCTACAAAATTACCTCAGACCGCACCACTCCTTTTTCCTCTTATGGCAAAGAAGAAAAAGAGGGAAAGCACTAACCACAACATGACTCACTAGATCTCAATCTACTTCCTACCAGATAAAGATTCCCGGTGACTCCTCCCCTCGTCCTCCACCCTCCTTTTCCCGCTTGGCTCTTCTTTCTGAGTGCCCACAAGAGTTACTCTGCGTGGAAAACTAAAGTCCCAGGGCAACTAACCAGTGGGTGCAGTGATCTGTTTACAACTCCAATAAAAATCCAGCTACTTATAAGAAACCAAAAATGTTTTCTCTTTGGAGAATATATATAGATCTGTACTTGAACAAAGCAGAAGAGCAGTTAATAAGCTATTTAACTTCTACAAAGGACAAGAACTGAAGGCCCTGTCATAGTGTACATGCTCTATCGATCCATAGAAACCGCCTTCGCAAAGTAAGCCAGCCAGTGTCGGGGTCCCACCCCACCGTGTCAAAGGTCCTCTCCTCCTCCTATTGCAGTTGCAAGGCTGTGAGTCCTTTGATTTATGTTGGTTCCTTTCACTGTTCCAAACAAGTCTGAGGAAGGGGTTAACATTCCCCATGCTACATGAAAGGAAACATCTCCAAAACAGTAAGTAGCAAAGATGAGATGTGAATGAAGTCACTGTGATGATGAAATATCCCAAACGTCATGGTTTCTTACACTCTCTCCTTAATGACTTAGTGGATGTTTCCACCCATTAAAGTTTAAGATGGCAACAGAATGATAGACCATTTCCAAAACTGAAATCATCATTTAAAAATAAAAACAAAAAACTGTCTTTGTTAATGACTCACCTTCTCTTCGTATCAGAGAACAAAACAATGGAGTGATTTTTTATTTGCACACGATATCAAATTGGTCATAAATCAACCTCTCTCTCAATCTCTCAATCTCTGTCAACCTCTCTCAATCTCTCTCCCCTCCCAGGCAATCCAAGCCATATTCATTCAGTCTTGGCAACCACCCCCCATCCCATGTATTATTATCTCTCTGTTACAATGAAAAAACTGAATTTCCCAAGGTCTTCTAATTGTAACTTCTGTCCTTATTAGCTGCCCCTTATTATGCCTTTCACCTCTTCTTCTCCTGACCAAAGAATAACAATGAACACCAATCACCCCAATTCATAAGAGAAAAGGAGTGAGAGGAGGTATGTGGGGAGAGTGGGGACCATCAGTCTTTGGAGGAAGGCTGACTTGCCCATGTTGTGGAGGACAAGATCAGAACCCTAGCTGGGCTAGGGCTGCCCTGGAACGTTCTAGTACAGAGTGAGAACTTGACCGGAGAAGCTAGTGGCCAAACATGGACTGGAGGCTCACATCCCAGCCAGAGAAGTTTAAAAGTTTCCCACAGCGAAACAGAAAAAAACTGTTTTCGATTTTTCTACAGTGGACAAGAGAGTTTGGATCATAGCGATCCAGGGTCCTTTCCAGGGTCCTTCCTTGGGACACAGCCACTGACTGTGGGACTAAGTAGAAAATACAGTGGGAAAGATAAGCATTTTGCAATGCAGGACAATGTCCTCAGAAGCATAGGTTGAAAGTGGCTGCAGATTGCAAACTACTGTCTCAGAATTGTGAGAACATGAATTATGGTTCTGAGGCAAATAACCTCGATCCCTGTCCTTCTTCCTCCCTCCACCCCCCAGGTCAGGGCAGGCAGCGAGAGACGATGCCGATGCCAGTGAGATGCTGATGATGACGATGATGATGATGTCACTCTCCGCCCCCACCACTGTTACTAAGAGAAAGGTCTTTCCCATCAGACAGCATTGAGTGCAGACATTCTCAGGTCTACATTTACTTTCTGAGGACATTTCTGCTTATTAAAAGCAGTGGATGCACACACAAGTTCTAGAAGGTGGGGTACACCCATATCCACATAATGACCTAGCTTGCCCTTCACATCTAGGTGGTGGCACCAGGACACAAGAGTCCCTCATGTGGAGGACACACCTGGCTCGAGGATCCTCATACTGATTTTCAAAGTGGAGCGTCTAACTGGTGTGTTTACTAGGGTGGGGACCAGGAAGAGCAAAGGTGAGTCAGCGCACAAAGGCAGGGACTGTTCCCTCCTGAAAGCCTACCTTCACGGGCACAGGGAACACCGACTGCCTGCCCGCCACAGGCTGTGCTCACCCAGCTCTGCACACTCTCATTAAGAGCCCAGTGAACACTGTTCTTCTTGAGGCCCTCCAGGAGGGAGGAGATCATACACTGGGTAATGACAGTCTTTAAATGCCCAGAAAAGGGAGGCTGTAAAATGTGCTGTGTAAATACAGTGGGTCCTGTGTCTGCAGGGTCTGTGGGAAGGGATGATCATAAATATTCTTACATTCTTCCAGGAATAGAACACAGCACAGCATTCTCAGAGAGCAATTTGGAAACAGGTATCAAAATTTTAGTCACAGAGACTAATATGTGTGTGTGTATAAGCACACACTAGAGAGCATGTACACTAATAAAAATAAGATTCATAGACTCTGACAGACAATTGTATTTTAAGGGATTTACTTCATAATATACCAAGTATGCCAAGATAAAGGTTACAGGGTAGCAAGAATCTTTTAGCAAAGCCTGTAGGACGGACTCAGATACAGTACATCTTGCAAAGGAGCTCTACGCAGATGTCAAAAGGAATCTGCTTACAATTATATGGAAAGGCCTGCAAGATACAGTCACATGAAAATAGCAATCTACATGTGAGATAGAGAATGACCACATCTGTTAGATTTTTTTGAAGGAGTAATAATTGTTATCATGAAATAACAAGGTTTTATTAGGGAGAAAGCCTGGGATTTGGAGAGAAGGGTGGCCTCTTCATTTTAAAAGTTTTCTGTACTGGTCCTCCCTGGTGATGCAAGGGGTTAAGACGCAAGCTATGAAGCTATCCACAGTCTCTGCAGCACAAGTTCGATCCCCGGCCAGGGAGCTACCCACATGGTGCAGCAGACCTCTCCTGACTCGCCCCCTGCTCCCCTCAGCAGCGTATTTCAGTCGATCTGCCTGTTCTGTTCCCCACTCTGTCTCTGGTGAATCCTCTCACCACCCACACCTCTGGCCTGTACCCCAGTTCTTGTATGCATAAATAAATAATAAATCTTAAAAAAATAAAAAAATAAGTTTTCTGAACTGCTTACATTTCATCTTACCATAAACATGTATCAGTAAAATTTAAAAATAGAAATATTGAAAATGATGCCACTATAATTGAACACTTTCTGGGAGAGGTGTTAGGTCCTCACATAAATCCAAAGCTGGGGTCTCCCCTGGTGGCGCAGCAGTTGAGCGCTGGGCTGCGAGGCTGCCCGCAGCCTCTGCAGTGCTGGTTTGTTCCCTGGCCACCAGCGAGGGTCCCACCAAAAAAAAAAAAAAAAAAAAATCCAAAGCTGGGCTTTTCAGTGTAAGCCTGGGTTCTGTGTTGCTGCAGGATTGAAAGGCGGACTGGGAGCTAATGTCTGGAGGACAAGATGTCATCATGTCTGGGATGGTAACTGGTCCATGAGCTCAACAGGCCAGCAGATCTGATTTCCAGAAATCTTGGGACTAGAATATCCCCAATCTTCTAAGCATATTGCCTGGAGAAGCAGATAAACCATATTCTAATTTTCAACAATGCACAAAAGCTAACACTCTGACCTGCTGGCAAACTGAGCTTGTTGTTTTATTTTTAATGAAATTTTTTCTGTCCCAGTAAGTCTTAACAGAAAAGGAACAGAACTGTTAGACTTTAATCTTAATTTAATTAACAGCCTGGGAATTCTACCTTATGCACTTGTGGTATTTGACTGGAATGAAACACTTCCATTGCAAATGATGAAAAAAAAATAGTTTCTCTCCTATGTGCCAGGCACAAGTAAATGGTGCTGGGCTTGCCATGTAGTCCAACTCTATGGAATTTAAACCCCCCACCATTTCAGTTATGTGAAGACGTGTGTTTGATGCAAGCACGTGAATTGCAGTGAACAGAGTGCAAAGAAGTGTTTCTGGAAGAGTGAGGAGGGAGAGGGGGTAGGGCAGCCAGTAGTCAATAAACACACCCATTGCCCTCAACCCTTGGGGTAACTGGAATTAACATTTACTGAACCCATAAATATGTGCTAATGTTTTATATGATCTCATTTAATTCTCACAACACCTCTGAGACATGACTATTATAATCCCTCTGCCACTATTTTACAAACGGGTCAAGTGAGGTCTGGGATTATAATGTACTAAGTTTAAGTTGCCTTTGCTTGGAGGGACTGCGGTGGGAAGGTATGTGAAGAGGCTGGCACACGATGTGTTTTGGGGGACGAGGTTTGATGAATATAGAGGTACTCATTAGTTTCAGTCATGTAAGTACATGTCACCTAATCAATAGCTCAGTATTTACGGACATTTCCACATACATGATCTCAGTTAATCCCACTGACAAAGGGCTGGGGGCGGGGGGGGGGGCAGGGAGGAGAGGATTCACCAGAGACAGAATGGGGAACAGAACGGGCAGATTGACCAAAGTGCACTGGTGAGGGGAGCAGCAGCAGGCAAGTCAGGAGAGGTCTGCTGCGCCCTGTGGGTAGTTCCCTGGCTGGGGATTGAACTTGTGCTGCAGTGGCTGCAGACAGCTTCATAGGTTGTGTCTTAATGCCTTGTGCCACCAAGGAGGTCCCAGCATATTTCCAATACCATCCTTTAGGTGACATGTAGATGCTGGCTCCAGGATCTCTACCTGCAGTGGTCTCTTCCCTAGCGTTGGCCAGAATCCACCTCCCTGGAAGCATTTGCTCCTCTCCTGGAGAAGTGCTCCAGGACGAGAGCAAACATAACTGGGGCAGTTAAAAGTGCAGGAGGGGGTGTTGTTAATTGCGTATTGAGGATATTGAGCAAAATTATCTATCTGGAAACACGGTTGCTGAAAATGTAATTATCATGAATTGCATTTTCTGTATGTTTTTATTTTTCTACTGAGCATATATTTATAAACTGTACACACACATATAGCTACTTTCTGTGGAATAAAATGATGTGAAAGTACTCAGAGTAAAGTGAAATGAAATATACAAATATGACAATGTTTTCCTTGTTTCTTTGTAATTCCATGTCAACTATAGCAAACTCTTTTTAAAATAACAATGGGCTGCCTTCAGGAAAAGAAACAGTTTTTTGGGATTTTTTTTAATTTTAAATTTTTGCATAGAAGAGCTGGGGTACAGGCCAGAGGTGTGATGGGTAAGAGGATTCACCCAAGATGGAGTGGGGAGCAGAACAAGCAGACTGACCGAAGTACACTGCTGAGGGGAGCAGCGGCGAGACAGGAGAGGTCTGCTGTGCCATGTGGGACACCTCCCTGGTTGGGGATTGAACTCAGGCCATAGCAGTAATAATGCTGAGACTTAACCCCTAGGCCACTAGGGTGGCACAGAAACAGCTTTTCTTTTACTTACTGTATCTGATTTACATATTAACAGTTTAAGACTAAAATATCATACATGAACAGTTATATGAGGTATTTTTTGATACTCTAACCTTCTGAAATTAGAATGTAACTTGTAACTAATGCTGTGTCACAGCTTAACTTGTAGCATTGTTGCTTTTTTTAAGCAGAGACAAATAAAAAAATGATGTCTCTCTTATAACCAGTAGCATTTTAGGCCTGATGAATTATGCCACGTCCGTCACACTTAACTAGGGTTAGACAAGCACCTAACAAATATTTTTTTTTAAGATTTATTTATGCATACAAGAGCTAGGGTGTAGGCCAGAGGTGCAGGGGTTGAGAGGATTCACCAGCGACAGAGTGGGGAGCAGAACAGGCAGATCTACTGAAATACACTGCTGAGGGGAGCAGCAGGCCAAGTCAGGAGAGGTCTGCTGCACTATATGTGGGTCAGCTCCCTGGCTGGGAATTGAACTTGTGCTGCAGTGGCTGCCAATAGCTTCATAGCGCTGAGACTTAACCCCCTGCGCCACCACGGAGGTCCCCTATCAAATATTAAGTCACTGTTTAACATCACCAAAGATATAAAACATTATGAGGATTTGAATTATTCCAAAGATGTGGGATTGTGTATTAAGAGCACTTCATGCATGGAGTAGTGGTATTATAGGTGAGGTTGATGACTACTTGGTTCGGGGGCTTTTCTGTGAAAATGTTTGTAATTATTGCTGCCTCTTTCCTCCCAATCCCAAACAGGATGAGGGTGAGTTCCTAGCTGACACACCGCCCATAACAAGCTGCCACCACCAGGCCTCAAGTTTGCAAAGCAAAGTAATATCCTCTTTGGTTTGTAAAGGCACATCCAGAATTGTCATTTCTTCCAATATAAAATTCCTTCAATATTAAATATTTGAAGCAGAAGGTGCTCTCTCCTTCCCTGCCCCCCACATCTACCAGTCCACCCCAGAGGATTACAGTGAGCTCTGGCCTTAGTTCACATATATTATACTTGAATGTTTCCTAAACCTCAGTCATTTTCAGCTACTTTTACTTTTCTATATCCAAGCCACGTCAGTTCTATACTTCAAAATTTTCTTTGACCTGTCCTTATAATATGGCAAAGTCCTAAACAATCATCTTCATAAAATCACCAGCTTGGTGTATTAGTTTTATTTCTTCAATATGTATTAAAATAATGGAGGCATGTGATTTATTTATTTATTTATACAAGCACTGGGCACAGTCAGAAGCGCGGGAGGGTGAGAGAATTCACCAGAGCCACAGCGGGGAGCAGAGCAGGCAGAAGGACCGAAGTACACTGCTGAGGGGAGCAGCGGGCGGCAGGAGAGGTCTGCGCGCCATGTGGGACCCTCCTCCGGTGGCCGGGGAGCAGCCGGGGATCGAACCAGTGCTGCAGAGGCTGCGGGCAGCTTCGCAACCCAGCGCTCAACCGCCACGCCACCGGGGAGGCCCTGGAGCCATGTGATTTAAAATATACAACACGGGACTGTATGTAACTACTTTACCTTATTTCTCAGTGCCACGTTGCATGCATGGGGGCCCACTGGTGTTCTCCACTGGGCTCGTTTCAGCTAGTGTCAAGTATGGCCACAGGGAGTGGAAATGACATAATTTTCTCTGCTGTGGGAAATCTCACATGGCCAGACCAGATTTCCCATTTAATTAGTAGGTGAGAGCCAAGGTTCTGTTTTCACAAGAAGAAACTATCCTGCACTCATGTTCCAAGCTCCTACACTTTCCATCCATCAGTGATCCCAAAATCCCCCCTCGATTCCTCTCCCCCCAGAAACCCCTCTGAGCACTTGAGGGACATTTCTGAGGTCCCCCAGAGTGAGTTCTTATTTTGAAAAATGTTGAGAAATGCTCTCTTGGGCACCTGCAATTTATTCCTACAAGCATTGTTCTATCAACCTCTAGGAAAGGTAGGAGGGTGGCTCTCTCCCCTTTGGGGAAATAGTCTTCTTCTGACACAACAGCTAATCCTCATCACATACCAGCACAGGTTGACACATTTTATACGTGATAATTTATATAATCCTCTCAACCTTATCAAGCAGCAAACCAAAGAGACAAGTAACTTGCTTAGCTCCAACAACTGGGCTTCAAAGGCAGGCTGCCTGACTCTAGAATCTTTGTGCTTAACCATTATACCTACCATCCCATGCAACAAAGCAGGTGGCTCCTGGAATCAGCAGTAATTGTTCTAAAGTTAATATTATAGAACAGCCTCACTGCATATTTCACTATGTGCCACGGGTCAGGGTCTTTTATCAGCACAAAAGCAGACACTTAAAGCACAAAAGCAGACCATGAAGCAGACAGTTAGTAGCATACAGCGTACAGTGTATAAAGGATTGGAGCCCACACAGCAAGCAGTCAGGTGTTCCACAGCCTTGCACAAGGCAGAAAAGCTCAGGGCCATGACACTGACCCTGGGAACACATCCATTTGCTGCCACATGCCTGGCATGCAAGGCAGTGACTGGCACAAGGTGTACTGGGTGATGAGCCTTAGCTCAACACAGAATTAAGTGTCTCTCTCTGTGGTAACTATCAAGGGAAAATGGGGATCCTGACTCCAAAGTCTGCCTCAAGCATGAAAGAAGGTTCCAAAGCTTTCCTCTTGCTCTCAGTTCAAGAGACAAAAGAGAAGAGATGTCTGAAGACATTTCTCATATGTGTCCACTATTGTCTTGACGAAGGTAACAGTCTTGTTTTGACCCGAGGACATTTCAAACTATAGAAAAAAATGAATCAAAGGGTTGAACCCTCTTTGTAAGACAATGGTTGCTTTACTTTTGCCTGTGTTTGCATTTTTAATTGGACAAATGATAGTTACCCTGACATTGGTCTCTGTCTTATCAACCATGGCTCTGTTAGTTTGATGACACTGACCACATTGATCAATCACTCCACGTGCCTCCGTCATCACTCTTATTTTCAAGTACAAAGGTCCAGACATAGAGGAATGCAATTCTTCTTGCTAATCTAGCAGTTGATTAGAATCAACAGGTTTGGTTCAAGAATAAACTACCTCTGTGACATTGTGGAGGCCAGAAGCACATTTATTCTTCACAATTAAGGCAACCTGTAAAATGCAAACCTCAATGGGATTTAGGTTTTGTATCTCTGCTGGCAGGAGTTTCATTAATAGATTCATAAGCCAAGAAAACAAAATCCTAACAAGATTGTATGTCCTAACGTTTGGTTTGAATATTATAGTCCCTGAAGCAACAGTAGCAGGTCAATAAATTGTTATTGTTGTTTTTTTAAACTGAATTAAGTAGCCAAAGTAATGATGCAGGCAGACCAGCTAGAAAGACCAACATGTTATTGTTCATGTTACTGATTGAAAGAGAAATAAAAATAGAAAAGTAGCTGAACAATCTCTTGTCACATAAAATGAACTAATGCTCCATACTTGGAAGAAAGAAATCCCAATTCACATGCTGTCCCATGGAAAAAGAAAAATGTGTAGACTTAGCAGACTACAGCAGAGTTGTGATCAACCTGATGAGAATAGTCCCCCAGGACCCCTATCAATCTCGGCCTCTCTTCTGCATTGGTGTCAATATATGTATTATTGATGTCATGCAAAATGGTGGCAGTATAATAATACCAGATAATCAACTCACATTTTATGGGTTTTCTGATTATTTAATTTTTCTGAAAAATTAACTGCTTGGGTATATCTGCATGAGAAAATTCAATTTAAAAATGCTTTTAAAGTGGATGGAAATCTCTTTTTTCCTATTTTTTTTAAAAGGGCAGGGTGGACCCACTGGAGGTGTATATAAAGTAGGATCTTAAGCAGAAATGCAACAGGTAAGGCATTGCCCCATCATTCCTGCTTAGGAGTGCTGTTTCCAGGGCCTCCCTGGTGGCGCAAGGGGTTAAGCACAGAACTATGAAGCAATCCGCAGTATCTGCAGCATGAGTTCTATCGAGTTCGATCCTTGGGCAGCCAGGGAGCAGACCTCTCCTGTCTCGTCCGCTGCCCCTTCCCTCAGCAGTGTATTTCAGTCAGTCTGCCTGTTCTGCTCCCACTCTGTCCTCTCACCCCTCAAACCTCTGGGCTATACCCCAGCTCTCATATGCATAAATAAATCTAAAAAAAAAAAAAAAAAAAAAAAGGAGTGCTGTTTCCAGATATGGATGTGGTAAGTGGGAAAAAGTGTCTGGATTGTGACTGGGGAGTCAGGGGCATAGACATCTTAGCCATAGATTAACCACAGGAGGCTGAATCCTAGAGAGAAGTCAGGCTCAGGGGTGAGAGGCATCCGTGCAGTACCAGTCACTACCCAAGCCCAAACCAAGCAACACAGATGCGAGACATCTTCCCTGCCTTTTTCTGTTGCTGGCATGGGCACATCTGGACTCTCATCCACTTGGTGTGGCTTCATCTATGGCACACAGTTGCCCTGTTCCTCTAGGGCAAAACGTAGCGATGAGGCATTGGTCTAGGAGCCCTGAGGATATTAATGAGCTGTGATCTCAGACCAGGAGAGGCTGGATGTTTGGGGGGGAGGGGAGGTTAAAGACAAGGGTCTTGTGGGTGCATCTCAAGGACTAAAGAAGGCACTAAGTGGGTTGGTGTGACTAAAGGTCCCACAGGTTCCAGAGAGCATCACATGTGAAAACAAACACCGGGACAATCTCTCTTACTCCCATTCCTCAGCTGGTGAGGGACACAGACCCACGTTGCCATTCCTTCTTAAGACCTACCCCTTGACTTTGGGAGTGGAACACACACTGGGGCTGGGCTGAAGGAATTTAAAAGGAGGTGTGGTGAATCATGTATACAATTGATAATTCACTTCAAAGTCCTGGGTAGACAGGAAAGCAGGTATTGTCTCCAGATGCCCCAAATTCTCATTTATCTGTTGGACAGCCACACTGGGTAGGAATGAGCTGCGCAGCAAGAGGCAGGAATAGCATCTTGTGTTTCTGGGTCTCCTGCCTGTTGTGCACCCTCTCTAGTCCCTATTCGGTAAGCAAGCAATGGGGGTAAATTTGTAAGAAATTCCATTTAGAAGATCAACACAGCTTCATGGCAAGCTCACCTAGGACCTCATTACTGTGTCCTTCCAGGGTTTGGGGGGAGGCCATGAACAGGCACCATATCATCTTCCTTTGAGACTAAAGGT
Source organism: Talpa occidentalis (assembly GCF_014898055.3). Taxonomy (NCBI): domain Eukaryota; kingdom Metazoa; phylum Chordata; class Mammalia; order Eulipotyphla; family Talpidae; genus Talpa; species Talpa occidentalis. The sequence goes on from NW_023601104.1 coordinate 25,424,624, forward strand.
TCAGCAGCAAGCAAAGACAGAAATTGGAAAGTAAGGTAAAGAGCGGTTAGACGGGGGAAAGAAGACACCCCCTCTCTCTGAAGGGAAGGGATCCTCACTGAATAGAGTTCTTAGTACCCCTAAGACTAGGAGACTTTTAAGACTAGGAGACTTGAAACTAAACATTTCAAAGCCATTCAGTAGAAGCGGCATTTACAAAGACTCCAATCTCAAACCTTCAGTTTCTTTTTTCTGTAAGTGGGGACAAGAACAGCATCCACCTTTCAGGACTTTTGATAGCATTAAATGAGATAACATGACAGTTCGTACTACACTGCCTGGCCCTCTGTGAGTGCTAAGTAAAGTGATTGTTAATAGTAAGTGAATTGGAAACACCGATGGTCAGGGATAGTGTTGGAGTACTGCCATCTCATCTAGCTGCTAGGAAGGTAATAACAGAGATAGAATTCAATACAGAAATACTGAACTTCACATTTGAGCCCAGGAATCTCTTAGAATAGGGACCTACTCCAGCAGAATAGTCATTGCCAGAGGAGACACAGAGGGAATTTAACAGGCTAACTAAAAGGGAAGCCAGTGATAAAGAATAGAGCAAAGACTGAGTAACAGACTGATGCTTATAAGCAAAAAATATATAATAATAATAAAATGGAGGTGCTTAAATAAAGTACAAAGAAAGAGGGGCAAAAAAGGGACAGAATACTCATATACTTACAGTCTGAATCTTCAAATTGTATTGCTGCAAGGGGCCTTGCCTATTGAGAGGCCAGTGCAAAGCTCTTACTCTGGAGGTAAGGAAACCTGAGACCTGGAGAGGTGCCAGCTGTGCAGTGGGGGAACCAGGACTAGAACTCAGGTTTCCCAGCTCTCAGCCCAGCATCATGGGGCTCTCTGTTGCCAGACCCTCCTGAGCAAACTTGCAGCAAAGGTGCTTATCCCCAGTGGAAATTCTGGGAAGAAAAATCAGGTACTATTTTGGATGCTTACCATAATCAAATGAGTCTAGGCATTTAAATATTTTAAACTGATCAAACAATAAACATTGTATTTATGAACTTTGACTCTCTGACATTCAGACTGCACAAAGATCTTGTCTATCCAAATATTATATATTGGAAGAGTTTAATCTCTTCTCTTCCTATTTTTAAGATAAATAACAATGGAAGTTTTAATATTTGCTTCCCAATGGGTTATCCTCAAGGCAAATGGGTCACCTTAGGGGCCACTTTTCTAGAACTCTTTGCTTCCCACCCAAGATAAAGACTTCTGTGTGAGGGAAATAATAAGAGTCAATGCATTGGCTTAAACATCAGAAACTAGATGGTAAAGGAGAGGGGTGATTTCCAGAAGATTGGGTGAAATGCCAGTAGAAGTTAGAAAACTAGAACCTAATTAGAAATCTCTGACTGTGAAACATGGTGCTCTTCCTTCCAATAGTAACTTTCTTCTGCAGAAATCACGTGCCCAGGGCCTCCCCTGGTGGCGCAGCGGTTGAGCGCTGGGCTGCAAAGCCGCCCGCAGCCTCTGTGGCACCAGTTTAATCCCTGGCCACTGGCGAGGGTCCCCATGGCACACAGACCTCTCCTGCCGTGCCCGCTGCTCCCCTAAGCAGTGTACTTCATCGGTCTGCCTGTTCTGTTCCCCGCTCTGGCTCTGGTGAATTCTCTCACCCTCCCACGCTTCTGACTGTACCCAGTGCTTGTATAAATGAATAAATAAATCTTTAAAAAAAAAAAGAAATCATGTGCCCAATGTCATCACAGGGCGTGGGTGGGTCACATCAATTTAAAGTTCACGACTCCAAAGAAAATCCAAGGAAATTTGTGGTGATTGCTACCCATTGCTTACTGTATTCTATGAAATATAACAGCATCAAAAAGGCAACCCAAATCATCAAGAGGTGTGCTCTACAATACTTGGGAATAGGGAATGAGCAATGCTTTTCTGGAGCACTATTTGTCCAACACTGTGTTAGATGCTTTGTTTCATTTAGTCTCAGAAGAATTGTAGGAGGAGGGAGGTAATATGTATTCCGTGTAATAGATGAATGCTGGGAAGAGCGAGGGAGGGAGGGAAGAAGGGAGAGAAAGAAGGGACCAGATCTGTATACCCTGTCTGTACTTGGTTTGATGTGTTTTGAAATCCATAGCAGCTTCTATGGAGGTTATGGGAGAAGACAAAAGAAATGGATTCCCCACACTGAAAATATCTCAGAGTTTCTCTCTCTCTTTTTTTAAAGATTTATTTATTTATGCATACATAGAGCTGGGGTACAGGCCAGAGGTGAGGCGGGGTGGGTGAGAGGATTCACCAGAGACAGACTGGGGGGCAGAACAGGCAGACTGACTGACTGAAATACACTGCTGAGTGGAGCAGCGGGAGAAACAAGAGAGGTCTTCTGTGCCATGTGGGTTAGCTAGCTTCATAGTGCTGAGACTTAACCCTCTGCCCACCAGGGAGGCCCTCAGAGAGTTCCATATGCAGCAACTGAAGCAGCCCTTGGGTCCCACATTGGCAGTTGGATGAAGGATACCTGGGCTCCAGAACAGAGATGTCTGCTCTGAACAAAGGGGCGCTGTAGGCACACTGACAGGATGAAGTCAGACAGATAACAGGTGCAGTGAGAAGCATCAGTGACACTGAGAAAACAGTTCATCAGGGCTGCCCCAAGACTCTGAGCATCAGCCTCTCACCTTTCAAAGCTCTCCTCACCGCTTCAAAACAAAGCCCTACACCCTGGGCTTCAGTTAAGCAGCTACTTATTAAAAATTCTTTTGAAAATAGATGATGGTTTTCCTTTGTGGCAAAGGTGTCCCCTCTTATCACAATGAGGATACTCAAGTAAGTTGGAAATAGCCTCATAGAAATTCTTACTCAGGTAAAATAGAGAAAATAGTTCTCCATTGCCAAAACAATGGCAGCTAGGAACTGTTACCTGGTTACCTAGTTTCCAAAGTCAAACCCTCTACTTTCAGCTCCACAAACTCAGGAGCAGTTAGGAAACTCTGGTCTTGAGTCTGTCCTAGGGGGGACAGAAACCAGAGTCAACAGGGACACAGATGATTCCACACCAGGAATATGAGAAATGCTTTATGTGTGAAATTGCGCAGGGGAGACTTATCTCCCCACTAGATGGGGAAGGGTGTGCCCCGTACTTATGTAGAAAATGGTGTGCTCAATTTTGGGCAGGAGAGTGAGCAGGAAATAGATGGCAACATCACCATCTCACAGAGAGGTGGTGCTCAAAACTGCCAACACAACCACAAGTGAATTTACAAAAACATTTGCATGGTTTCTGCTTACAAGGATGCTGAAAGGATTTGTACTGAACTATGCTCCCCAGTGCATAAAAGTCCCTTTCTGCCTGAGCCCTCAGACCCAAAATATGAGGAAAAGTAGCACGAGTAGTCCCAATATTCTCCCTGGCTGTGACCCCTCTTTTCCTGGGAGTGGGGCCAAAAGCACAGCATTACTTACTGATCCAATCACCAACACCCGAAGATACCTGGAAATGACCACGTGTCATCTTCAAAAGCAATGGTCTCACCATTTGTTTAATGGAAGTTGGCTGGGTTGAGGATATTGAAAGTAGCTGCTAGCTTTGCACTTAGAAGGAAAACTCATTTGAATTTACTTTTAAAAAAATTGGAGCAAGAAAAAAAAAGTGGAGCAAGAAAAGGACAAAGGTCAGAAAAGAGAAATAGCTTGAGATGCTGAGAAGGATAAAAGGCAAATGACTTAAACATTCGGGAAACATTAAAGGGAAGGAAATAAAACAGTCCTAGAGATTTAAATATACAACAGAGAAATGTTGTTTGATCATAGGGCAAGCAGTGTGACTAAATAAAATACCATAAATGCTCTAAAGCAAATTTTTTTTTTAAAAGTTGGAAGTTTCCTTCCAACTTCCATTCTAAGGAAACCCTAATCCTTCTGCTAGGTATAACTACAGCTCACGTGATAAATGGCTAAATCATGCTTCAAAAAACTTATGTGACACTTTCTTGTTTAAAAAAATGAAGTAAAACAATAATTTCTTATGAGGAGTGGGTTTTGCATGGCTGGGATTAATGAGAGGGTATAACTTTATTTTACGTCATTCCAAATTTTCACCCTTAAAAACAAAACTGGGCCTCCCCTGGTGGCGCAGGCGGTTAGCACTGCACTGTGAAGCTGTCCACAGCTTCTGCAGAGCTGGTTCGATCCCAGCCGGCTGGCAAGGGTCCCACATGGCGTGGCAGACCTCTCCTGTCTCGCCCGCTGCTCCCCTTAGCAGTGTATTTCGTCAGTCTGCCTGCTCTGTTTCCCAGTCTGTCTCTGGTGAATCTGCTCATCCTCCCACGCATCTGGCCTGTACTTCAGTTCTTGTATAAAGAAATAAATAAATCTTTAAAAATAAATAAAAACAGAACTGTCATTTTTATACAGGACTTCACGGCAACTATATCAATTTTGAAGAGTAGTTTGAATATTTCGAAGCAGACCCAACGCGTGTTCCCTTGGTCTCCAAATTAAAGGTCTGAATCACCCTTTCTTAACTGTGTTTCAAGTTTTTCTCTGGCTGGGAGTTTGTACACCACTATGAAATTGTTGCTATTCTTATTTAAACTTCCTTGAAATGAACTTCAACTGGTAGGCATTTGAGGTGGGGAATAAAAAGCTGATTACCGGAGAGACAAAAGTAAAGCTGGGCACAAGCACGGACAACAATGCGCCAGGCCACAGATGGCAATGGGAGGCCTGAAACAATGTGTAGTTCCTTTCTATTCTGCTTTGCCCATTGTGTTTTGAATAGACTGAATCACTGCCCAGCACTGGGGCCCAGACTCTGAAAGGGCCCATTGTTAGGACTCTGCTTTCCAGAGCAGAGTTAAGGTTGCTGTAGTAACCTTCACTATGAATTTCCTGACCAGTGTGATGAAAATCTCAACAGAATTGTGACATTGCTATAGTTACAAACAAGATTGCAAACTGAGCACAGGCCTATCCTTTCAGGGGGTCTTTTCTTACTGAACGTGGCTTGCTATCTGCTGCCTCAGTCACCTACACAGCCAAGGGAGGTTCTGAATTTCTAAGATACTACTTCAGGAGTGAACCTGTATCACATCGGGTGGTTTCACTATAGCTCAGGGGTGGTGAGCAAATGGGAGTTTGCAGACCAAGGGGGCACCGCATGTTTTCTGGCCTGGGAAAGCTACTTTTCTGGGGCTAGCAGGGAAGCATAAGTACCCTGGTCCAAATGCCACAGGCAAGGAGTACTGTGCACTTCACTGGTGTACAGAGAAAACAGTTCAGGATTAGTTCCCCATGATAAAAAGGTCGAAAGCAGTCACCTCATTTTACCAGAAAGAATTCTGTGCTAGAGTGAAACTTCTGTCCAGTGAACAGTATACTCTGGACAACAGAGCCCCTCTGTTGAGGGCTCGCTATTTAGTTGAAGCAACATTCTTTAACTAGTAAGTCCTTTACTGTCCAACAAACCTGTAAGTCAGCATTATTATTAACCCCCATTTTAGGGATGACAAAGCCTGCCACAAAGAAGTTACATCACCTGCTCCAGAGCAACTACCAGTGAGCAACTACTCTGCTTCCAGAATCTACACTCATAATCCTTTTTTCTGGCTTTTCCATGGAGGCATTGGTGTTCCAAGAGGAGCAAGGATGGGCCAGGAACACCAGTTTGGGAATCCTCCCTGGACTAGGAAGAAAGCACTGCACAGGCGCAGACAAGACTCTGCAAAACAGGGAAAAGCAGAGGAAGATAAGGAAACTGGGGAAGGGAAGCATTTCATCCATTTGTTCATTTATCCATTCCAATAGTTACGTGCCTATGAGAAGCTTGGCTCTGTTCTAGCTACTGAGTTACCAGTTGCAGACCACAGGCAGGCACCCACTTTCAACAGACTTTCTCATTCGTGAGAGAGAAAATGAGAAACAAACAACTAGAATAATAGACAGGAAAAATAGAGGTAGTGGAGGCAAGACCGCACAAGACTGAGTACCTGGCAAGAGAGGCAGGAAACAGGCAGCCAAGACGGAATCTCCGTCAGAGGCTACAGCTCAGGTCACACAGAAAAACTGTCTTGGAACAGGCACAAACTACTCTAGCTACATCCTCAGCGCGTTAAGAGAAGCAATAACACCACTTTTTAACGTGTACATTGCTTCTGCTGTCTCACTGCTAGGTCATTTATCATCCCATGAGGTTCCTGAAGCAACTTGGTAAAGGAGGACAGGGAGCAGGTAGAATTGCCTCCTCAGTTTACAGCCTGGCTGAGCTGCCAGAATTTCTCTGATACTTTAGAGGACACCCCAGAATTGCTAGAGATGGGGGAGGACTAAAAAGCAAATTTCTGGCTGGGCTCATCAGCCTTGGGGAAAGTCCTTCTGTTTACCCGTCTAGCAAGATAATGTCTATGCCACTTACTGCTGGGTTATTATTAAGCTGGGCTGTGAGTTTCTCCGTGTGCTCGATCTCGCCTACTTAGAAATCAAGAGGGGGCAGAAGGAGGGAACCAAAACCAGCAGCAGAGCTAGACTGCTTTTAACCCAGAGACAGGGGAAAAACAAACATCTCTTTAAAAACACAATTACTAAGCATATTTAAAGGTAGCAATTCCAGGCTAAAAGCCTCTCAGCTTGGTAACGCACCACCCTAAAGAAAGGGCAAAATCATCAAGGCATAGAGAAGCAGGAGATGTCAGGCTGTGGCTGGAGGCCCTACTCCATGCCAACTCCAAGTAAGAGGGGGAATTACAGTAATTCAGCCCACAGCGGTTTCCCATTTTAACTGATGTTTCCTGTTTTCGGTGCTGGGCATCACAAGGATATTCAGAACCAAACCCAGAGTTCACAGGCCACCCCTTGACTGGGTGCATTCTTTTCTGTTCACTCATCGCCTGATAAGCGACATCCAACCCGAAACAGATCTGTTTTCCTACTGACCTCAATTTGTGGCACCATTACTAGCACTGAGAGGATTCTTGGCCCTGGGCGGCCGCAGTGGGGAGAACACTGGTGCCGCAGGCCAACTGCCCTAGAAAAGAGAGACAGGACCTGCGGGCTGGTGTCTCTGAAGGAATCTTCTACATCCTCTGGGAGATGAGATCTGGGAGTGAGGGCGAGGGGAAGACGGGATGGCAATCTCATCCCAGGTCTTTCAGCTACTGCCCACCCTTCTGGGGTCGAGGTCACAATTGGGTTTTTGTTCATTGTGCTTGTTTTTGATTGTAAGATAGTGAAAGTATGTCCCTTTGAACATTTTACTTTGAATTAATGCCAACACTTCAGAAGAGTTATAAAAGTACACAAAGAATTCTACCTGTTACCAATTTGTAAGATTTTGCCACATTTGTCCTTTCTAGAGAGAAGCCAGGAAGGGAGAGAAATGCAGACATAAAGATAAGGGGCTTTGGTTTTTGAATCTACACCATTTGAAAAATATTTGTATACAGCATGTCCTTTTGCACCTTAATATTTCAGTGTGCATTTCACAAGAAGGTAATTCTCATATAATTGGAGAAAAAAACTACAGGAAAAATAACACTGATACAATCCTCTTTAGCTAAATCAATATTTCGCTTTCATCAATTATTCCAATAATATCCTCCAATAAGACTTTTCCTCAGGGTGCAGGTCACATACTGTACTTAGTTTTCATATTGCTTCCCCTTTAATTTCTAACAGTTTCTCAACCTTCGTCTTTTATGATGCTGACATTTTTAATAATTTTATAGACTTTCACTCAGTCAGGGTTTGTCTGTGTTGCCTCCTAATCAAATTCAGCTTTTGCTTTTTTGGCTAGAATTCTAGTCCAGTGACCTTGTTTCCTTCTCAGGAGGTACATGATGTTTGTTAATGTTTGTTGGTGATATTTATCTTTATCATGTGGTAAAGTACTATCCCATTGCTCCACCACATTATTTCTATTTTTTTTCCTGTTGTAACTGCTAAGCAATTTGTGGGAAGACACATTAAAACTATGCAAATATCCTGTTCCTGATCAAATTTTGACAACCGACTTTGATACAATTAAAGTTTCAAACACAGTTACTTGGCTTTACGGAGAGTGTTTTAATCTTGGAACCTTGGGTGTTTCAGACAAAGGCTGTGGAGCATCTGTGGGGACTTCTCAGAGACATGGTAGCTGGTTGAACCCAGTCTGCTGGGTTCCAGAGGTTGCTGGAGTCGTCACAGTCCTCTGCTGTGACATGGAGTCCCACTTGCACATGGCGTGAAATAATGCATTCCTAGAAACTGAGCTGAAAAATCGCAAGTATGGGGGGGAATCAAGGGGATTCTCAATGGCCCAGAGAGCACTAAGGAAAGTGGCACGCAAGGAAATCAGGTCTGTCCATACTCAAAGCTGTTATGTGTGGGACATTTGTCTCTGGTTCCCGCCATCAGTGTGACTGTGGCATGCTCCCCACCCACGCCTCCTCCAGAGCTGTTGAATGAGTATCTGCGTAAAAGGCAGACATGGAAGAACTTCTTTTGGGCCAGAGAGCTTCAAGGCAGGTGGGGACAAGTGGGTCAGAGATAGAGAATAAGAGAGAAAAGGATGAAGTCAACTTATCAGTTGGGAGAGGCAATAAAGCACTGCCTGAGTCACCAAGAGGGAAGACCTTTATGACCAACTATAGATGACGTCATTCTTATTCCCATAAGGAAACAACTACCACCCGGAAGTCATTACTTTTCTTTTGCAAAAAATTATTGTGTATAAATATTACTACAGAAGACTTCATTATACAAGAGCCATCCACTTCCACAACCAAAAAGATTGGGATGGAACCTCTAAAGAATCCCAGTTTCTACAGAAAATAATCACAGAAATAAAAACCAGTGAGTTCATCTGATCAAAGATTTTGATAACATTACAACCATATTTTTACAAGCCTGGAGCCCATTCCCAAAAGGTATGTGTAGGTTAGTGATTTTAATAACTACTGTCAAAACAACACTGAAAAATAAAAGTTTTCTACTTTTTAGGTTAAAGGTTTATATTTATGATTCATTTCCCCCTCTCTAGAGTAATGAGGTATAAATAATGGTGGTACGCCAACAATTCCTAAGTCTCTGTAAACATAAACAGGAGTGGGCATCAATGAGAATAATTTCAAGGATGGCATTCTTTTAATAACAACCATGCCCCTGTGGTCTTTATCCTGAACCACATCCTATGCTTTCCACTTATTCAGACACTCACTAATTCAGTCACTTACGCCAGCCAACAAAACCAATGCCAGATACTATGCCAGGCACAGAGACTGTAGTGAATTTTTTTTTAAGATACAAAGGTTCACAAATTAATTACTTACATCTGCAGTTGTAGTTTCAGAGTGAATATGTTTTGTTGACATAAGATTCCCTACTTTCATCATATAAAAAAAAAAAGATATGAAATGAGCTGGTGAGTACCAGGAACAAGAATGTAAATACAATTCATACCTGATTGTGAAACACTCCTGGCTGCCAGGTAAACTGAGAAGACTTGAATTCACACAAACCACTGATCTTAATGACCCAATTTAAAGAATTCTATTTCATCTTCGAAACACTAGCCCTGGCTCTGCCACACAGTGACCATCTCTTATCATTTATTCCATTTAAATTAAGTTGATTAGATTTTTTCTGAAGATTTTTTCCCCCCTCTTTCAAATAATCCTTTTTCAAAAATTCCAATGCCCAGCTGTGAGATGCAGAAATTCAGTGTGAGGTATGCAATACTATCTCCCACCTGGCAAGAGGTTTTAAATATCCTAACTGGAATCCCTAAATCTTTAATGTAATGTAAGATCTTTGTCAGATATACTTTTGTCACCACTGAGAAGCTGAAAGGGCATTTGAGCAAGTGTTTACCAACTAGCTACTCCATAATTTATCATCCGGTAAAGTGCTAAGTGTAAAATGCCCAGTCCTGGGTCTTCTTGAATCTCTCCCAGTGAAAATCTAGGGCACCACTTTTCAATCAGTAGGTGCAGCAAGACTAGTCCTTAGAGAAAGACAGAAGATGGACTGGGTTTTCCTGTTTCAGGGCTCTGCCTGCCCACACTTAAGTCTATTCCCCTTTTTCCTATGTCTTTATTTGGCAGGAGAGTCTCCAAAGACTGAGGACCATTTGATAGTCTCCACCACCATTCTTAGCCACCCTCCCTCTCCCACACTTAGTCATGGGAGGAAGTGAATCTAGCCCTGAAATTATCACAATTTTTGAAATCTGGAAGTGGGTCACATGGTATGAAAGGAAGCTGAATGCTGGTTGAAGACAATGAGCTGGTAAAACAATCTAGAAATCTATGCTTGCCTTCTATGTATGCTAGCTACAAGTCTTCTAGAGTTCTTTTTTTTTTTTTTTTTTTTTTTTTTTTTGGGACCCTCGCCGGGGCCGGGGAATGAACTGGCGCTGCAGAGGCTGCGGGCAGCCTCATAGCCCAGCACTCAACCGCTGCACCACCAGGGGAGGCCTGAGTTCTAATTTTTAAAAAAATTCTGAAAATGCCCACCTTTGGTTGGAGGTATGATTATGAAGAATTTTAGCAGCTTTCGGGAAGAGCTCAGGCTCACTCTAAAGGAATATGCAAATGATGAAATCATAACAAGAAAAATAGAAGTAAACTTTTTGTGAGAGCTTATTCTATACTCTTTTCCTTTACATTTTTACAGTGAGAGTCTACAAACTCAGGATTTGCCTAAAACGTTTCCTTAGCTCTTGGGCAGGCCCAAGATGGAGAACTTGTGCTCACCTCTTTCCATGTTCACAACAAATCTAGAACTAAATATGGATTATTCTATCCAGAAGCAGACCTGAGACCTGAATGAACAACAAGGGATAAAAGCTCCCACAACAAGGGATAAAAAGACAGCACTCAGATGGATAGGAGTGAAAGAGGTATGTTCTTGCCAAGGAATAACCACCACCACAGGGCAATGAGGCAATCAGGAAAAGATGTCCAAGGTGCGGAACTTTTGCCAGGAGATTGGGTGGTGCCCAACACTTAGCATCTCCACCTCATGATCCACAATAACAGAGACGATCCCCCTGGAACTCTTGTATTAAGGTCCAGAGGGAAGTAAGCACAGAAATGCGAAGAAAAACTAGAGACTAAGAATCAACCCTTAACAGGCCCAAGAGCACACTCATTTGCCCTGGGACCCAATGCATTAACACCAGTGTGAACAGCACCAGACTCAAAGGCGTCAGAATCCAAGACACTATCCTTACAGCATCAACATGGGAGGAAAGAAACTTTAGGGTATAATCCAGGGTGGGAGTCCCTGCTAACACCATCATGGCAACTACTCACAACCTTGCAGGAAACAGCACTGGTGGGTTCCAGCAGCCCTTCATACTACCAGATCCTAATAAAAGCTCCATTCACTCCTGGGAAGTGCTACCTGGGAGCCAAGTGATAACAATCAAAGGGGTCCACTCTTGTCGGACAAGCAGGCCAAGACCTTCACAGCCCCCGCATGCTGGCTAGCAAACAAGTTGCAAGCCTTCAGCTAGGAAATCCCTCCTGAGCCTCCCCAAATATAAGCCACAAGTAGGCACCCCAGTGTCTACTGAACTTCCCTGCTAGGCCACTCACTGCCTGCCAGGCTCTACCCCCTGACAGGCACCATGCTCTGCCCATGACAATCCCTCCACCAGGCAGGCTCACCTCTTGGGGCCAGAGTCACCACTGCCCTGCATCCATTACCACTGTCACTGAAGCTCCCAGCAGCTCAGCTACCCAAGGTCACCTTCCACAGCCTACCTAGCTGAGGCCCACACCTCCACAGCACCATGGCTTGCTACTGACCCTGATGGCTAAGTGAGTGCCAACATCAAAGGCAGCCTAGATGCACCAGCCCACATCCATAGCAACTTGCAGCAGTTACACTTCAAGGCTAGACTCATTGCACCATTCACTGAACATACACCTTAGTCCTAGGCTAAGGCCAGACCCAACCAATCTGCCATTATCTGGCAGAGTAGACAACAACATCCATGGCACTGCCCCAATACAGCAGGCAGATAGACACAGCCCACAGAGGGAACATGCAGCAGGTGACTAACTGGTAAGCCAAGGGGAGGTGTGCTCATGGACTCCACCTGACACCACCTAATAAGACCAAACCTCTGCACAGGAATGGATAGTAGAATTGCCTAAAACATAAAAGTAAACACCAAGAATCAGGCAAAATAGGGAAAACAGAAGAACATGCAATCATTCAAGGGAATTATGTAACAAAATTTTAAAGTGACCTCCAAATTATAAAAGATGGGGGGTGAATCAAAACTCAATTATCAGCTCAATATAGATCAATATATACATTAGGACCTAGCTATCTGTTGTCTGATTGTCAAGATAACCACAAAACAAATACTTATAGTAAAAACACAAAAGAAGGTGCAAAGAAACCTAAACATATCACTAAATAAAACCATGAAACCTCAAGGGAAAAGAAAAAAAGTAACAGAGAACTACAAATACAACCAGAAATCAACTAGCAGAAGGACAAGGAACACATACTAACTATAAGCTGCTTACAAAGAACCCACTCCAGGGCCTCCCTGGTGGTGCAAGTGGTTAAGAAGAAACCTATGTAGCTCACTGCAGTTTGACTTCGATTCCCAGCCGGGGAGCTGCCCACATGGCGCAGCAGACCTCTCCTGACTTGCCCGCTGCTCCCCTCAGCAGTGTATTTCAGTAGATCTGCCTGTTCTGTTCCCCACTCTGTCTCTAGTGAATCCTCTCACCCCCCGCACCTCTGGCCTGAACCCCAGTTCTTGTATGCATAAATAAATAAATCTTTAAAAAAAATGTTTAAAATGTATATAATGATATAGGTGTCAATCCATCAAGAAGTTTTAACCATCATCAATATATATGCACCCATTATAGCAGAACCAAATATATAAAACAAATCTAACAAGAGAAATTGACAGCAATGTATGATAGCAGAGAACTTTAACACTCCACTTTCATCAATAAATAAAATCATTAAGGAAACATTGCTCATAAATGACACTTTAGCTCAGATGGACATAACAGATATTCCAGCCAAACAGAATATTCTGTACAATAGCAGTAGCATTTCTCAAGTGCACATCAAACACTGTCAAGGATACACCATACATTGGGACACAAAACAAACCTTAAGAAATTTAAGAAAGGGGAGGAGGTGGGAGAGGGATCGGAGGGAGGGAGGAGCACAGGGGACTGAGGTGATGGTGCACGGGGTGCCTTGGGGAAGGAAACTCTATGGGGACTACACCTGAGGGGGTCGGAGGAAGCAAATATTTATTAAAAAAAAGAAATTTAAGAAGACTGAAATCATACCAAGCATCTTGGCCAAACATAATCAACTACTCTATGTGGAGAATAAACAAGATGTCACTGAACAACAATTGGGACAGCACAGAAACATCTAGAGAAAAATGGAAATATCACATATAAGAATATTTGGGATGCAGCAAAAGTAGGACTATGGAAGTTTATAGCAATACAGGCTTATTTCATGAAAGAAGAAAAAAAATCACAAACGATCTAGCCTTACATCTAAAGTTAACTAAAAGAGAAAAAATGAAGCCAAAAATCAGTAGAAGGAAACTAACAAAACATCTGAGCAGAAATGAATGCAATAGAAAACAAAACAATATAAAAGATCAATAAATCAAAGAGAAAGGTTTTTTTTTTTATTCTTATTTTAATTTTTGGAGTTACATTTTTGCTCTTCCATTTTTGCCCATGTTCCTCTTGCCCTCCACCGAACAACCACGCCCACACCCCAAGACATGTTGTTGTTTTAAATACAACAAAATTGACAACATTTTGGCCAGACTCATAGAACAAAAAAGAAATAAAGACTCAAAATCAAAAAGAGGAGACAGTACAAGATACCACAGAAATACAAAGAATGTAAGAAACTACTGTGAACATCTGTATATCCATAAAACAGACAATCTAGGAGAAATGGTAAATTCTTTGAGTTGCATAACCTCCTAAAATTGAATCATAAAGAAACAGGAAATTGGTGGGACACACACACTCTCAAAAAGATGAACTCTTGCCATTTATGGCAACATGAGTGACCCCTGAAGGGATTAGGCTGAGGGAAATAAATAAGGAGAAAGAGAAACACCATATGATTTCACTGGCTTGTGGCATATAAAGGAGTAAAACAAAAAACAAACCCTCAGAATCCGACAACAGTGTTGCTTACAGAGGGGCGTGGGCACTGACTGTCGGGTGACGACGGGGCGGTGACCAGACATTTGGTGGTGGGCATTGGGTAATGGAAGAGTTGCTAAGGTGAGAAACTTTACGCCTGAATTCTATACAGCGTTGTAAACTAATATTATTAATTTTAAAAAATCTCCTTAGTGAGGACCTTGCTTAGAGGACACGCCCAACGCCCAGGAAGCATTCTCTTTGGAAAATGTGAGCTCGCAACTAGAATACGTATTACCTCTCTGCACTTTAAAACTCTTATTCCCCACTTACATGAGGGTAATGTAAGTCTGGGTAGTCACCAGATTTGACTTTCTTTCCCCAGAAATGTCCTCATTCCCAGACAAGCGTACCCTGGAGCACGCTGTCCCCACCTACACCCCCCGAGAGCCGGCCTCCATCCCCTCACAGCCTTATCAACAGAGGCCAGGCATGAGGTGAAAGCACTCAGGCCCTCAGCTCTCCTGGGCTAATGCCATGACTGTGATTCATAATTGAGAAGATGCTCTTGGCTGTTGGGAGCCATAAAGTGAGTAACAAGCACTCTCAGTGCTTGAGCCAACTTGATTACCTGAGTCTAGATTCTGCCCAGACCTGGCAGAGAGCAAAGGCCCAGGACTCAAGCCTGCAGAGGAGACACAAATTTCCTCTCTTGACCCTTCCTGGCTGGGTGGCCTGGGGGATTTAAACTCCCTTGCTTCCCACCTCTCAGGGCTCTTAGTGAGGTACCAATGAGAAAAAAGGAAAAGTCCTCTCAAAGCCTTATGGTGCCACATGAATAAGTTTTTTTAGTAACAAAGAATCAGGGATACTCTATTAATTTATCTAATTTATGCCTTCACACTAATTGCTATACACATCACGGAACTTATCCTCCCCCCTCCTCAAACCTGTTTCCCCTAAAATGCAGGGAGAACACTTAAATGAAGGTGAACTTATCTACCGCCTGGCAGAGGTAAAGCTTTTTGGGGTGGTAATGAGAGAGGCTGGACAAGCCTCTCTAGTGAAGTCTGGGCAGGATGAACATCAGGTATCAGAAAAGGTGAAGTAAGAAAAGGTTAGAAACGATAACCGTGAGGCTAGCAGAAACCCACACAGGAACGAGGTCAATCAGCTACAGAGTGGGAACATGTACAACTAAGGCCGTTTTCTAAACATCTACAGAACAAGCAACCCCACAATACAATTTCTATATAATCAACAGAAATTAACCCGTCATCTTGATCCAGCAAGCTGCTATGAGAGAATGCTGGCCAGGCCAGAATGATGGGACAGTGGGCCAGGATGGAAAAGGCCAAGGCCACCTTTGCTGGGTGACCACAGCAGCCACTTAAGACTACTTGGCCCCACTTTCCTCACCCACAAAGAGTGTCATAACCAAACTTGCAATCAAAGTAATGTGCTATTCCTGGGCCCCATGGACATGATAGCTGACATCAGTTAGACAAAAACGATTGATTTTCTGACTTTACCCTGACTACCACGCGGGTAGGGAAATCTCATTTCCTCTGAACTCCCAGTCTGCCTAACTCCTACCACTCCTTGGGGCTTGACCAATTTTACTAAATTTATCATTAAGCAATAAGGTACAAAGTACATTATAAACTCTGAATACATCAGATCAATAAATACATAAAGGTAAGGTGCTGAAGGTAAATACAAGCCTTTTACCAATTTAAAAACCTGAAAATGAAATTGGAAAGAAAAGACTCTGCCCAAGAAAGGAGGCTATCATGCCAGGACGCTTAGGCATCTAGTCTGCAAGGCCAGGGCATCTCTAGAGTGGAGAAAGAACATTCTCACAGCAGTTGTCTGGTGATAACACTCCAAGTTACCTGCCACATTAAGCAATTCCCATATCAAAGAAAATGATGTCCTGAATGTATTTCCAGAAAACCATCTAGTTGGATGGTGAGCTCCATGCTGCAAATGAAGCCATCACTTTCAGATTCCAATCAAGTCTAAATCTCACTGGTAGAATCAGCTGCCAACCTGATAAGCTTTCATCATCTGAATTACAAATGCTAGAAGCATGGTGCCTTCTGGGTTCTCCCCTTAGAGATGGTAGTGAAACCCCACAGCTAGATTCTGTCCCTGGGTGTTGGCACTGAGGCATAGATGTCTCAGTAGTTTGGACCTCCACCCTAGCTTCAAGAGTGGCTGTGAGAGATAGTGGCATCAATTATCACAGACATGACTGGCACAGTCGTTGCTCAAGAACTGTTTGTTACATGGCCAGCCAGTTGGAACCCTCGCCTAAAAGAAATCAAAAACACCACCAGGAATATAATGATTTCTTTCCCAAAGAGATGGCACTTCAGAGTGGAAAGTTTTTACACATATATTATCCTACTGGAGTGATGCCTCAGGTAGTTATAAGGCAGGCATACCTATTTTCATCACATATGATGGATGTTGTAAAGTTGATATTGCCATCCTCATTTTATAGAGCAGGACTCTGAGGCTTTCAGAGATTCATAAACTGGTCCAAGGCATCAGGGAGGTCTCCTCCAAATGTACCCAGATTTTTTCAATCTATAGGGCAGACTCACCCCTCCCACTATACAGCCTATCACACCATCTTGAGGTCAAAGGCCATCAGGGACACATGTATAGTTACACAAATTGGGCTAATTTTCATTGCAATGAGGGAACCATGGGGTCTCATAGGTGAGAGGGTATTAAAATCTACTATAACATCTAAGCTTTGGTTGGTGCTTTGAGGCAGAGCTAAGGAAGCAGGATTTGGGCACTGGTGGAAAATGGGAAATTGTCTCATTGGATATCTCAATAAACTATCTATATGGAGAGGGAACTAAAAGGCAGAGAGCTGGTCCCACTCCCAACAATATGGAGGCCAAGCTGTGTTAGATCATTCTAAAGGTCAGAGCCTGCTTTTTTCTTTCTTAAACAACTGCCTCTCAGAGCAGCCTTCGTGCTAACAAAAAGTCAAATTAGATAATTTAATTTAAATGAAACCTGTACTTCGTGAAACCAATAATACCATTAGCACTAAACCACCCCAGGAGCTCCCCACCAGGTATGATAAACTCTGAGTCACCATCTTGCATGGACTCGTCCCTTCCTTCATCCAGATTTCCTCTGCTCAAGGGCAGATAGTAGGCTGAACTGCAGAAGCACTTATGAGTTATTCCCCACCATCTGTGTGTCCTTTCCTTGAGTAATACAATCTCTGGCTTTTAGTTGGTTGGGCACAGGCTTGCTCAAAATTATATAATTCTGGTGCAACTAGGTGTGGCCAGGTGATGTAAATGGAGGGGTGTGTAGTTCCAGGATGCACCATTAAGGAGGGAGGAGCAGAGCCCTTCTCTCTTCCTTGCTCAAGCTTGGCCAGAGCTCCACTGTCCAGGATCCACCCGCAGAGCAGAAAACAGGAAGCAGCCTGCACCCCCTTGCAGTTCCTACATCCAGAATTTTAAGTGGGAGCAAAATAAATACAGCACAGTAATAATGAGTAAAACTCATAATTGTAGCTGTGTATTCTCAGATGGAATTTTTAATCCTTTTAAATAAGGTAAAATTAAATTTTAATCCCAGCAGTTCTTCTGTAGCACCAGGTTTATTTACATAAATCTTTGCTTACTTGTATCCCTTTGTTCTTGCATTAGTGCTCACCTCTTCTCAGTAGTGCACAATACAGTAAGAAGCTGTTTAATGACACTTGTATATTGCCATGCTAATTGTTTTCTGAGTATATTTTTATTTAATTATATAGCATAGGGCCTCCCTGGTGGCGCAGCGGTTGAGCGCTGGGTTGCGAAGCTGCCCGCGGCCTCTGCGGCGCCGGTTCAATTCCCGGCTGCTCCCCGGCCACCGGAGGAGGGTCCCGCATGGCGCGCAGACCTCTCCTGCTGCCCGCTGCTCCTCTCAGCAGTGTACTTCGGTCCTTCTGCCTGCTCTGCTCCCCGCTCTGGCTCTGGTGAATTCTCTCTCCCGCGCTTCTGACTGTACCCAGTGCATGTATAAACAAAACAAACAAACAAAACCAGCAAACAAATAAATAAAGCATGCCTCTATAAAAAAAAAATAATAATAAATAAATAAATAAATAAATCATTGATTTAAAAAAATAATAATAATAATAATTATATAGCATATTTTGAATTTTTTGCCTTTTGTCTCACTCTCGCAATAGCTCCTTGGTACGGGGCATAAAGGATACAGAACTGTTTACATGGGCCCTTGAAGACTCTAATGTAATCATATTTTAACCTCTGCTACTTCATTTATTCATGTCTCATAGTCATGTGAGATATTCATGGTCTGGATGGATGAAAATATGCTTCAGCTAAACTACAATTGCTCTGGGATTGTGCTCCCCAGATTGGCAAAACCTCAAATGTTAAGTTTGTGAGTGCCAAGAGTTTAAATATATAAAATGTCTTTATTTGTAAAAGGCCTCAAAGGACTTTTTTCACTGTTGATTCATCATATCTTGTACTTTTATAAAGCCATTTGCAATTTATAAATTGCTTTCATAATCATCCTCTAGTCCTTGTAGTCAGGCTGGATATTATTAGTAATTTTCATGTTACAAGCAAGGCGAGAAGCTAAAAGTTCTGAGACAGTGAGTCACTTGCTCATAGTATTCATCCAAAAAATCCTGTGAATGGTTCTTTGAATTATTTGTCTTGTTTCCCCATAAGAAGCAGTGTTGCAGTAAGTCTTCTTATATCTGTATCTTGTGCCTTGGGCTAGCATTTCTGCCGGATGGACTCTGCAGTGGTACTTCTGATCAGGGATTTGGGGACAGATGTGAACAGGTAGAGAGGGGCATCGTTGGCAGGGAAATGAGGCAAGCACAGAGACAGGAGGTCAAGGAGGCAGGTCTGATTAAGATTATCATTCTAGTTCTTTGTTTATATTTAAAAAAATTGAAAACAAAGAATATTTTTATTTGTATAACAAAGACAATAAAACAATAAACATAGTTGATGTCAAGAACTAAACTCCCAGTTTTACTTGGCTGGAAATGTAGGCCACTGAGTCCAAGTGGCTATTAACCAGGGGAACTTTCAGAGTGACCTGGGCAGCAGCCACTTTCTGGCACCTCAGGTGACACCTGGCGTGGGGGCTGGCCACCCAGACATGCCAGCAGCTGCATTAACACTGTGCATTCTGGGAGGATGAAACTCTGCAGGGCTTTTCTCCACTGGAAAGAGAGCAAGCAGGAGGCCCCGCTGACAGATGATGGCAGCTGGGACCAGCCAGCATGCAAAAAGGATGTAGAAAACACTAGACTGTGTTTCTCAAATTTGATTCAAATTCTGACCTTTTGTTCTTACCTCCACTCTCTTCATATATTCAACAAGCTCTAATCTATAGCCCTCTGGGTGGGTATGCAATTTATAATTGATTCCAATTGAATCTAAAAGAAATCCTCTAGAATTTTTTTTTTTACTTATTTCCAGGGGGAATAGAATGACAAAACCCTGGCCCTAAGAGTGAGAAAACCTGAAAGAAGTAAATGAAACAGAAGAGGAAGGGAAAGGTAGAAAGCTCTAGCTCTGAATTCAGGCACTTTAGATCAACTGACGTTTGTCCTCACATTAATCCTTAAAGAATGGTGTTACTGGTGTACTGCTGACGAGAAAATGGTACTCTGAGACCTTAAGTGTCAGGTCCAGCCCTCCCCTCCCTGCCCCCATAGTTCCGTAGGGACAGGCTGGGCGGGGGGGGGGGGGGGGGGGGGGGGGGGGGTTTGAGGGGGGAAACCAACAGTTTCTCTGACCTGTCCGAGGATTGGCATTGCTCCCAGGTTGTGAAAACAATGTGAGATAAGGATGCAAAGCTATTGAAGAATGACATGATAACCACGATGCCAGGACCTAGTAACAAGATGAAGTTCTGTGTCCCACCCAGTATCAGGCCTGATGACGGCTTAGAACTGACTTGAGCAAAGGCCTGTTGGGCTTCATCACTGCACCTAAGAAATTCCACTCAGCAGGTGGGTAATCACTAGGCCCTTTAGACACACACTCTGTTTAAAGAAAACTTCCCATGAAGTTTGTGGGCCAAAATTTGCATTTTTTTTCCTTTTTAAATGTCTTTATTCCCAAGGATTTCCAAGATTGCCCCTCACTTTCTTGGGTATCATTTCTACCTTATTGCTATTTAGGACAACAAAGGATAATTCAAGCGGGTGAGAGAAAAAAAGAAGCTTGTCTGTGAGGCCTTATTTATCTTCACACACACACACACACTATAGATATATGGAATAGATATATAGATTAGATATTACACACACACACACACACACACTTTCCACTAGGCTCAAAATTCCAAGTCCTTCCATCCCTGAGTCCAGCCCTCTTGATTCTACCTCAGACCTGTTCCTCAAGTCCACTCCCTCCTCCCTGTTCTCAAGGTTACTTCTCCTAAGGTCTCATTATTTCTCACCAGCAAAGTACCCTAACTGGTCTTTTTGGTCAGTCCCCCACCTCCAGCAGCTTGGGCCTGGTGTACCCTCCCTTCATAATTACTTAAGTGAACTGCTAGCATTACTTGAGGTGGACGTGGCCTCTTAATCCTCTACAAGAGACACTACACCCAGGTGAGTGACCACCTGGGGCACGGCAGCACGTCCACTGCCACCTCGAGTCCTAAAATAATAAGGTGCAGCAAACAACTGTGTTTTATGGGTTGAATTGAGTCACACCCCCACCCCAAAAAGATATATTGAAGTCTTAACCCCCATTACTTGTGAATGTGACCTTATTTGGAAATGGGGTCTTTGCAATTAAGTTAAGATGAGGTCATTAGGGTGGGTCTTAACCCAATGTGACTAATGCTCTGAGAAGACGAGACACAGACACACAATGAGAAGATCACGTGATGATGGAGGTGGCCATGGCTGTGATGCAACTACAAATCAAGGACTGCAAGCAATTCTAGAGGCCAGGAGACTGGTCCTCCCTCTCCCTCCTTCAGAGACAGTATGGTCCTGGATTTTGGATTCCAGCCTCCAGAACTGTGAGAGTACATGTCCATTGTTTTAAGCCACCTAGTTCTTGGCAATTTGTTACAGCAGCCCAGGGAATCTAATACTGATCTGAAGTAAGGTGGTCAGAGCTGACCATCACGAAAGATGCTTTCAAATCACAGCTCCTTTACTTCAAGTGTCTGCCTCTGGTAGTTCTGTCCCTAGTCTATAAGAAACCTGGGGCCTCCAGAATTATGGCTCTAAAGATCAAACTTGATTCATGTCATTTCACAGTCCCCCTATTTTCTATAGGACAAAGTCCACATCCTACTATACCATGGAAAGTTTTCACAACATGACCCAACTGACCTTTCCAGCAAAGCTGCCATCATTCCCTCCACATTCTCTCTTTGTTCGCCAAGTTCCCTCCCTCCAGCTCTCACACTGCCCTGGAGTCTAGCAATTGATTCTCACGTACAGCACCAAGAGGCATGGTTATGGCAACATCCAGGGTGACCCTGGGAGTGGACCTGGGTGTCCACCATACTGGGCAAGCCCTGACATCCTTCCTCCAGAAGACTAACATCTGGGCAGTGCTGAAACAGAGAGAAGGATTTGTGGCTTTGCACCTACACAGCACAGAGTATTAACTTAGCAGCATACTCTTTGGTGCTTGGATCAGAAAATAATTGGTGGAATGTGCAGCCTCTATTTCCTCTGAGTTCACTCTGAACCTTCACCAATCAATAAACCACTCAAATTACAATGCGCTTAGCTCTGTGTGAGATGCAGAAACATGGAAAGTATATGAACCATGCTCACGTTCCCAAAGGAAATTAGTTCAGCCTAGTTGGGTAGTAACTTACTGTGTGTACGAGACACCAGGCAGCAGATTCAATTCTAGAACTTAATTTCAAACTGGAAGAGTTTAGAGAAAGGAAGTACCCTGTGTGGACAGGAGCTGTTAGGAAAGGGTTGGTGGAGGAACAGGAATGACAGCTGGGCCTGGCAGAGGCAGATCTAGTTGAGCAACAGGAAGAAAGGGACTTTCCAGGGAAACACAAAGGAAGGCATAGAACCAGAAGACACAGACATCACTGCAGCCAGGGGAACCTAGTGATTAAAGCTCCACTCTTGATTATTCTAGTTCACCGAAGGGGCCTTGAGACCATCTGGCAACACCAGCCACACCTGCAAACGTGTTAGAATTATAATGTCGCGTGGATTACAAAATGATCTGTGCCTTGTAATAATAATTTTTAAAAAACAGTATAAAGTCTTGGCTCCAACCCAGACCTACCAAATGAGAGTCTGTTGCACAAGTTCTCCAGGTGATTCTGATACAGGCTAAAGTCTTTGAGAACCATGGCTCTAGTGAGAAGATGTGATAAATAAACTTATATCTATTCCCACAGAAGAAATTTTTAAATCGTCACTAATTAGAATTCCTTTAAAAAGAAGAAGAAAATGAAATGATGTATTTATGTATGCATACAAGAACTGGGGTGTAGGCCAGAGGTGCAGGGGGTGAGAGGATTCACCAGAGACAGAGTGGGGAACAGAATCGGTAGACTGACTGAAATATACTGCTGAGGGGAGCAGTGGGCCGGAAAGGAGAGGTCTGCTGTGCCATGTGGGTCATCTCCCAGGCAAGGGATTGAACTCAGGCTAAAGCGATGATTGCACTGAGACTTAACCCCTATTCCATCAGGCAGGCCCCATTTCATTTTCTTCTTGATATAGCCGAAATGGTGGTCCAGCAACACGCACCAAATACTAAGGCAGAGACACCGTGTGTGTGCACACGAGTGTGTATGCCTGCATGGGGACCAGAAGTTAGCCATCCCATGGCCAGGAGGCAACTATTAATATACATGTGAGAAAGATCTAGAATCATTAAGGAAGCAACACGGGTCGGATGGCATGGTCCAATGGGACAAGAAATTCTATCTACTAAAGATAAAGTGATTTACCTCTGGTTCCCTGGGGACCAGAAATAACAGGAGTCTAGATATACCTACTTGTGTCATCCCATCATTGTTCTGTGATCATTTGGTGGCCAGTTCCCCTATTTCCACACACCGCAGATAAAATCAGCTCATGCTTTTGTGTTTTAAGCTTCTCTGTTTGAGGAACTCCAACAATCTCTACTTTCCCCTCTACTGCCAAATGAGGCTCGGGCTTATTTTGATGTGTTGGCTCTGCAGTGCTTCGTAAAGTAAACCAGGACCCACGTCTGGCTGATGCAGTCAGGAAAAGAAAAATAGAAAGAATCAAAGTGAATGTAGGGAGAAAAGAAGGGGGAAGTTCCCTGGAAGTCTAAAAGTAGGAACCAAAGATGGTATTTTTGGCTTGGGACTTTCTGTACCACATGAAATTATGAGAATGACTTAATTGTTCCTGTGCATTCGAAACCCAAGAGAGACCATAATGGCGGGTTACACCCAGCCTGACTGGAGCAGGAGTTAGACAGGGTGGCCCCTTGCCAACTCAACCTGCTCCACAAACACAAGTAACTGCACCGTTCATGTTTTCAAGGCCGGGCTGGTGTGATGACGTCTGGCTTGGCTTGGCTTGGCTTTCTAGTCTCCCTGGAGAAGACAGGGTAGTGTGTGACACGGGGCTATCACGCCAGGGGTGGCCAGAGGGGCAGAGGTGGACTCCAGAAAGTCTTCCTTTTCATCTTCTCTCTATCTAGTGTCTTTGTGCACTTATGCAGCACTATTCCCACATAGTTGCCCTGTATTCTAGTTCTCAGCTGCCAATGAGAAAGGCAACTACCTGACTATTTCATAGAATGGTTCAAAGAACAAAGGAATAACTAGTTACAAAGAACATCCTTTGGGAAGTCAGATTGTTACCCTGTTAAGAGTTACTCCAATAGTTACTCCTGGACTCCCTCTTTTGTTTGCGCACAGTATCTTTGGATGCCCTCTTTCTTTCATCTGAAGGTGGCTACCTGTGTGGCTGCCTGCCCTGCTTTCCTCTCTGTAGGAGGCGGCAGTCACCATGATCAATCCACCATACCACCTGGCCATAGGGCAAGACCCCGACCAAACCAGATCAAGCAGAGAGTGTTACATCCAGACAAAGGCAATAGAGAGGTTAAGAGACTGAGTTGTCAGTGACAGGCTCATCACACACACTACCTGCTCCGGTTCTCAGTGAGGGCAGTTTTACTGTCCAGGAGGCACCTGGCAATGTGTACATTCAGTTGGGGTCATGAACAGGTGGTGCCATAGGCATCTAGGAGATGGAGACCAGGGATGTGGACAAACAACCTGTAAGGCACAGGACAGTACCTCACAACAAAGACTCACCAGACCCAAATGTCAGTAGTGTCCAAGATGAGGAAGTGTGGGCTGAGAGAGGCGCTATGAGGCTCGTGCTGCCAGAGGGCAGGAGCAGGGCTTTAGGTGGGAGAGGGAGGGAGGGATGGAAGGGCAGAATTTTTAAAAGGGAGGGTGGTACAGAGGGAGGGAGGGAGCGAAGGAGGGAGGAAGGCAGGAAGGAAAGGAAAGCTGAGTAGACTGGAGGGAAGAGGCTAAGACGAAGCAGCTAATGCCGCCATGGGGAAATGAAGACTCAAGGTTGTGAGGCGTGATTCTCCTAGAAGCTGATTTTCATGTGAAATCTCATGTTTTTTAAAGAATGAATGGCTCAAATATTTAAAAATCTATGAGCCAAATAAATACATTCCTAGGCCTTGTGGAACATAGGGGCTACCCATTTGCAACCTCTGATTTGGAAGGAAGATCCAGAGTTTTCTGCACTTGAACTCCTGGAAACTATCTAGTCCCGCCCCTACTTCACTGGAGGTTGTGAGGCACTCCAAGATGTGACATGGACCCAAAGCAAAACAAACAAAAGGCAGAAACAAAAATAATCCATAAAAAACCTTAACTTGTACATACTTTTCTCTCCTCCTCTCCCCACCCTTCTTCCCGTCTCCCTCCACTTGGTCCCTCTCTCTCAGTCCCTTCTGCCTCCCTCCCTCTCACTTCTTTAGCTACATCTCCTCCCAAGTAAGAATTTGAATCTTAGTAGAACTGAAAATGCCAGGGGGGAGCAAGGGAAAGAGCAAAGTGTGAGGGGGCCCAGTGGACCAGGTTGGCGGGAAGGATCCCTTGGTGGTGGGTGTTGGTGTAAGTCACATAGAGTGTTGTAAACCAGTGTTACCACAATTAAAAAAAAAAATCTGAATCTCTCTTGGTTGGAAGGGACCTTAAAAAAAAAAGGCTTAATCCTGACCTGCGGCCCCCACCCAAAAATTTAGCAACTTAGTTAATGTCTCTCTGCCTCAGTTTCTTCATTTGGAAAATGCAAGTGAAAATACTATTTCATCAGGCTGTTAGGAAGATTGAATGGGTTCACACTTAACTTCCTTCTTACATCCTTTGCCTTTAGAAATAATGCTCCAATACTACTGCTGCCGTTAATAAGAACAAGCCAGAACACTTAGGTCAAAATTAATGTCAATATTTGTATAAGGTTGAACATAAAAACTCACACAGGGTAGAACCTGAACATTAATTAAAGCAGACATTGCCAGGACATATAAGCCATGTCTCATTGGTTACTTACGCACCTTTCTGGAACACTTTGCAGAATCTAAGGAATATTTTGTGTGCTGAAGCATGGTAGACCAAGCAAGTACTAAGGTGATTTGGCTTATGGTAAGTCTAAGAGGGGGCATGGCCGCCTGAGAGAGAGCACAGGACTGGGCAGCTGCAGCCATCAAACCGCTCAGAAAAAAAAAAAAAATCCCTTTGAAAATCCTTTGCGATGGAATAAGAAATCCTTTGCCAGAGTGCAACAACCTTTCACCATCCTAAGAATTTTGTGACTTCAGGTTTATGACATATCTAACCTGTCACGAGGGCAGTGGTATTCTTTGCTGCAGCCAAGTCATTCTGGCCTGAATTCTTGCCAAGGCTACTTGACCCTCATAAAAATCCTTGACAGCAGACTGGGTGCCATTTTTCCCCTCTGCTTTGAAAGGCTTCCTTGATGGCACCCATTACAAAGAGAATAGGGTCTGCTCTCCAGACTGGAGGCCAAAATGCTAATTAACTTATACCCAAGTCTGCCAAAAAAATTTGTGGGCAGCATACTCACTTTTCAGCAGTATAACAGAGAAGAGAAAAGAAACCAAGAAGAGGAATGGACATGAATAAAATCCAGAAAGAATCCTGATATTAAGGCCAAATGATCACATGTGTTTTCACATTTATTCTTCCTATTTTATTTCTGGCCACTTTTTGCCAATATTAACTGATCTTTCAATGACAAAATTCATTTAATCGTGTATGGATTCGACAATGGTTCTGTTGCTTTCCATAGCAACATCACAGAGGATTTATTTGAAGTCTGGGTTTATTAGTAACTTTTTCATTATTTCTATGAAAGGAACAAATAAAGGAAGATATATAAAGCAAATAATGCATACTAAAAATAGAAACTATATTGGGGAAATAAATCTGGAATCAGTCCAAGTAGCAGTGACAGTTGATAAGACACCAGTCACAAATGCTAAAAAGTTCCCACGGCTTTTTCAGCAGCAGAACCAATAAATACATAAATAATAAGTTCAGTAGCCAAGAGTATTCTAGAACACCCAAGATATTCTTGTTGGAAGCAGTTTCCTCCCTAGGCAGAAAACAAAGTGCATCTGATGTTTCCAATTTGGAAATGGGAAAAAGAGGCATATTTTCCAATCTTATTCTACCCAGTCATCTATTTCACAAATGTTAATTGAATACCTATTATATGGCAGACATTTTGCTCTAAGTCAGGAGACAGACACAAACAAGACAGGTGCTCTGCCTGTCCTCACAGAGCATCCAGTCCAATGAGGCAGAGAAACGGGCCAACAAGCAATTTCAACATGATGAGTCAAAGGTGGTAATGAGACATGGGCTTATGGGATGGCATACTTCTTTCCCTTGCCTGTCATCTTGGAAACAAGAACTCTAACAATAGTGCATATAAAACACAGCTTAACGATTAACAGCAAATCATTCCTTACTCGGTCCCTAGAGAACTCTTTGTTTTCATCAACAGTGTCAGCAGTACAGTGACTACAATGTGTGACCACTGCTCCTCCATGGACAGGCCCACATGGCCCAACTGGTGGCACACGTGTCTTGAGAAGAACCCTGAACTTATTCTGATGTCGTTCTCATTATTACCCTAAGACCTCTGCACCTGGGTGGGACTTGTCCTCCATCTTCTGAACATGTGAAGCATGAAGAAGCATGTTGTCCTGCTCTGACTGTGCCAGGCAGTTCCCAGACCGCCTCCCTTTCCTCCCACGTGTAGCATCACATCATCCCCAAGTGAGGCTCCTTGTGGTCTGTGTAAGGGAGAGATACTCACCCTTCAGGTCTCCCTACAGCTTTCTGTGGCTCTATCACTTCAATAAATCTCAGCTTCAAAAATCACCTGCCGTGGATAGTCCTTATTTCATTATTGAATGAGGAACTCAAGAACCCACTACCCCTGCTCAGCAACAGTAAGATAGGTCTTTCTCTTTCTCTGCTCCAGAGAAACTTGGAAGAAGGACTGAGAATTTAATTTGGCATGAGTCATGGAAACAACAAGATTCTTGGGACACCTCCTAAACTCACAATCACCAAGGTAAGCCAACTGAACAAACAGCTGGCAATTAGCAGTGGTAAAGACTTCCATAAAGAAAGCAAGTGTCACAAGGGCAAGGTGACCACTCGTGGCTATTTTCTGCCCTAAAACAGCAAGACCAACTCAAAATCACTATGCAGTATTTTCAGAGGAGCAGTGCTGGGTTTTGGGCCTGGGCCACAGCAGTTAGGACATCTGGATACAGGTGAAGGAGTTCCTACTCACCAAAGCAGTGAACAGTAGAGAAAAAGGAAAGACAGAAATAAGAGACAGGCTTGGGAGAAAATATTGCCTGGCATGGTAGGCACATGGGAGTACTAAGTAGAGCAAAGAAGGCAGTGCTAGCAGGTGTGACACCAGGGAGCACATGAAATGGTTATAGGAATTTTCCCCAGTCTTGTCCATGCTAACTAATTAAATCTTTATGACAACCCTATGTGGTAGGAGCCATTATTACCACTCCCATTCTACAGATAAGGAAACCATGGCAGAAAGGTTACAAAACCTGTCCAGAGTGCTGCTAAGTCATGGAACCGGGAGTCAAGCATATTCGGCCGGGGTATAGAAATTTTTTCCACATTACATGTGTGCTGGAGACTTTAGACTTGTTATATTAAGAAATGGGGAGCCAGAGAGGATTTTTAAGGAGGAAAACTTGTAATTGGAATAGTGATTTCAGGAGTTTATGTAAGCACTAAGCACAGCATCATCTGGATGGGAAGGGGAAAAGTAACTGGCATTTGATGAATGCCTCAGGTGTGACCAGACCTCTACAGACATTATCTTGTAATCCCACCGCACTATCCAATCATCTCGGAAGAGGCAGATTTCCATTTTGCTGATACCGGAATTAAGTTTCAAAATTGTTGGGTTCAGAATTTGAACCCAAGTAGAGCTACCTTTAAAGTCCTTACTTATACCAGAGCCACACTGTCTTGAAATTTTCAGAGGCAAGAAGGCGAGAGACTACATCTTTATGTTTGTCAAATAAGTGGTCATGAGAATTAGAGGGAGGGGTAGGAGAAGACTGACCAATTGACTGGACGCTGAAATCAAGGGTATTACTGAAGCCAAAAAAAAAAAGACAGCAAGATTTCAAAATTATGAAACTGAACACTGGTGGTACCATTCATAGAAACTAGGAAGTTAAAAAGGGGTGAGTTGTTTGTTTTATGAGTTTGGGGGGTAGGGAGTGGTAGGAGAAGCCTACTAAACAGTGACTAAGAACACTAATATTTATTGAGCACTCACTATTTGCCAGATATTCTACTAAGTCATTACATGCACCAATTTAATTATCATAAAATTTAATTCTATGAGACAAATGAATTTACTTTTCACAAAACTTTTTATTATTCCCATTTTGAAGATGAGAAAATGAGTAAGCTATCCAATCATGTCATGAGTAAATTACAGGGCTGACCCTGAATCCATGTCTATTTGACTTCGTCTTATAGGAACTGGATATTCCCTTAAGTCTCAAAAGAGATAGGAGACATGAAAATTGATCAGGAAGACTGGCATGGCTGGGTAATTCTAGAGAAGCAGTCAGAATACCAGTATGAATGGATAACTGTCATAAAAATAACTTTCAGCTCAAACAAGAAGTATCTGTGATAACCTATCATTACTCTAATTGCAAAAGATAAAAAATGGATGTAAAGTTATTTTTAAAGAGAAATATAAAAGAAACACAATCACCCTGACATTTCTAGCTTGTGTAGCTGTTCAATGAATTGAGTTCAATGAAATGAGACAATGAGCTCTTAACCACTGGAAACAGTCAGGAATGTCAGGCTGTCAGGATTTCTGGATAAGGTGAAAGCTGCAATTTAAACCCATTGAGATGGGTATCTTAGAACTCGAGGATCCTTCCTGCCATTTACCCCATCACTGGTCACTTTTCAATGTAACCCTTTTTACCAGATGACAATACTTGACTCTTCTGAGAAAAAGTAGCCTTTGTGTTACCTTTATAACTTAACAAATCATCATAGCAAAGCTGTACCTATACTACAAACCAAATTATGTTAGTTTTGAAAGTGAAATGAAAAGAAACCCACAGCATTTTCAAATATAAAAGCCCAAACCTTTTTGTGGTTAAACAATCCAGACCATTTGAGAGTACAGTCGAGTGTTTTTCAAGTTCAAAGTGCTTACCTAGCAGGGGTAAAAAGGACGCTCAAGCTAATGATGGGCTGAAAGGAAATTGTCCTGCTTACCTGGCTATTTTAAAAACATAAGTAACTCTGTCAGAGGGAAAGTGAAATCTAATCAGTCCTGACCCACACCGTATCGATTCGAAGCAGCACACTGGTGGCAACAAGAAAGCACATTCTTTTGGTTTTTGCTTTTTTTTTTTTCTCTCTCTTGGTTTTTGCTTTTTAACATACTTGAAATCAGAATATATCTGACAATTGAGGACACATCTTGATTTAGTTAGCAGCATTTTCTCAAAGCTACATTAAAAAGGTGCTCCTTAAAAATCAATGTAAACAGAAAGTGGAAATAAGGTTGATAAAAAATAAACATAAGTTCTAAAAACAAAAAAAAGTAAATATTCATGTTTATGAAATAGTTTTTTTTTTAAACATGACACAATTAGAAACCATTTCAACACAAGAATTAAAATTCAGACGTGAGGGGCCTCCCTGGTGGCGCAAGGGGTTAAGCACCATACTACAAAGCAATCCGCAGCCTCTGCAGCACCAGTTCGATCCCCGGTGGGCCAGGGGGCAACTCACATGGCGCAGCAGACCTCTCCTGACTCGCCCGCTGTGCCCCTCAGCGGTGTACTTTGGTCAGTCTGCCTGTTCTGTTCCCCACTCTGTCTCTGGTGAATCCTCTCACCCCCTGCATCTCTGGCCTGTACCCCAGCTCTTGTATGCATAAATAAATCTTTAAAAAAATAAAATTCAGACGTGAGCATTAAGGATGATATGGAAACGAGAGTATGTGTTCCTCTCATATTATATCTAGGGACCTACCATGATGGAGAAGAGAGGGTTCCCATGGTTGAGAGAGCAACAGGCTTGGGGTTCTGGCTGGCTCATAAAAGCAAGTTGGGGGCTGTCACCTTTGATTACCACTAAAGCATTTAGGGCTTTGTTGTTCTGAGTTTGGAGCAACAAAGACCTCCCATGTACCCATGTGACTTCTCTGGTCCCAAGAGATCTGCTGGTGGCCTGGAGGCAAAGGCAGCCTTCAAGAGCAGAATGACAACAAAATCCTAGAGCTATTTGAGGGGAGAAAGAGAAGCTAAGGGGAGAAGTGTTGCCTCAGTTGCATATTTGAATAAAGTGGTTACATCTGTCCATGTATTCTCAATTCTAGAGGTCAAACCAATTTGGCCACAAAGGATAAGCAGGAAAAGATAGCTTAGGGTGACTAGATTTTCTGAGGCCAAGCAGCATGGCACACAATCAGGCAAGCACATACACCTATGCAGACAACAAGGCAGTGCATGACATCTAAACTAATAGAAGCCCGACTTAACTGGTGCTGCAAAGGCTGCAGATAGCTTCATAGTGCTGTATTTAACCTCTTGCACCACCAGGGAGGCCTGAGAATAGCTGGTTTTTAATTAAAAAGAAAAGATTAGAAAATCAGGCCAGACTCTTGGGAGTCAGACAAGTGTGTTGGAGAATCTGGGCTGGTGAAAGGAGAAAAGATGGGAAAGATACATGGAAGAGATGCCAATACACAGAGCTCCCCAAGTTGAAGGCAGAACAACACCATGCCCTGCCTGTGTTTATCCTTATCCGGGCACCTCACAAAGAAAGCAGCAACACAGCAGAGACTCAATTATCGATCGAATGATGTCCAAATGCTGCACCTACTTCTTGCAAACTGTTAAGTGAACTTCTTGCAGACTGTTAAGTGGAATCTCATGTCCTTAATATATGAGAAGACTCCTCGGGGCCTTACTTCTATGAGGGAGTGATGAAGACATGGGGAATACAGGGCCTGTCAATTACAAGTTACAAATTTAAATAGTTGGATTGGTTATTTTTAGCATCCTAGAACTTTGCGCAAAGAAATGCCTTTAGACTAGGGAACTATCTTTTCCTTTTCCTTGGTGTTTCACAATCTAAACTAACCCAATTTTCCTTTCTTATTAGGGAAAAAAATTCAAATTACATAACCAGGGATTTTGTGGAAAAGATCACAGCTTGACTGAAGGTCTTAAATTCCTGTGAGTCGCAGTCAGCAGGGCGTGAGGTTAGCTGATGAGCACAGAGCTCCATGATCAACTCACTGTTGAAAAAAAATCAACTCAGGATTTTCTGGATTTGATAGTACAATCCAATATTATATCCTTCAAAAACAGATACTAAAATGTACATATCCAATCACTTTTTCCCATGAAGGTATACTAACAGTTATTTTTTAAAGTTAATCTAGCATTTTCCCCCTTTTGAAAAAAAAAATAACTTACTTAAAATCACACCAGCCTTTCCTTCTTAAATTGACCCGGGCTGGGAAAAAGCTGTTGTCTGTAAAACAGATTTCCATTTTTACAGCATCTTTCCTGATCTTGTTGGCTTAGGCAGATCTTGAGACTTTCATCATCTGACTTTGATTTTCTCCCCTATCAAATGGGGGTCATGGATTCACCTCAAAGGTCCCTTCCAGCTCTGACCTCTGACTTATGACCAGGACTGTCCAGTTTATAAGAATATAGAAGCATTAAGAATTTTCTGAAAGCACAAGAGGCAACAATGGAAATTTTAAAGCAAAGGGAAACAATCTTAGATTCTTTAGAGACCAAAGTCTAACCAAAGTCAAATCTTCAGTTCCTCTTCTTTTGGATATATTTTTTTATTATCAGGTGCTTACATGGAAAAAAAAAAAAAAACCTAACAAAACAGTTATAATTTCTGCCAATACCCAAGTAATTCTCACTTCCTCTGGAAAATTGCACAGAATTATTTGGGTGGTCAGCCTAAACCCACCTTTCAATTTAAAAATCACATGATGTTTTTCATTTACCAACGGGCAATGTCTATTCTGTTCTTTTTAAAATAACCTTTTAAGCCTAAAATGAATCATATAATGGATTTTCATTTTTAATATTTTATCATTCTGGTTTTGTCTATGAACCTTCCTTTTGTGTTAAATACAAATTGCAGCTTGTATATTTTATAACTATGCTTTATTTTTGTTTTTAACCTCATCTTACTACATGAATGAATGTGCCACTAAATTAAGGGATCCTTTCCCAAAATACGATACAAAAGTTTAAAAATAAGAATTGACATTTACTTACAAAATATTATTTGAGGCCCCTGAATGAGAAAACTATTTAGTGTTTGGGTCCTTATTTTTCAGTCAGCTCCATCAACTCCACTTAACCCAAACTTAAGATAGAAAAATTCTGAAGTGAAAAGTAGATTTGAGGGTCTCCCTGGTGGTGCAGGGGTTAAAATCTCAGCACTATTAAGCTGTTCAGAGTCACTGCCATCCCCAGGAGTTCCATTCCCAGCAAGGGAGCTGACCCACTTGGCGCAGCAGACCTCTCCTGTCTCTGCTGCTGTTCCCCTGAACAGTGTGTTACAGTAGATCTGCCTGTTATGCTCCCCACTCTGTCTCTGGTGAATCCTCTCAGGCCCCACACCTCTGGCCTAGATCCCAGTTCTTGTATGCATAAATAAAAATAAATCTTTAAAAAAAAGTATATTTGAATTTTACTGTTATGTAAAATGATATATAAAATTACCATGTGAAATCACAGTTTTTTCAACAGATTATATGCTCAAAAGTAAATTTTCCATTATGCTAATTTTAATATGCATTTTATATAAGTTTTAATGGTATTTGACACTTTTGGATACCTTCATCTTTTTATTCTATAATCACCAAAAATAAGAAAAATTAGATATCAATTGATGCTATAACACATCTCAGTTTGTTAGTTTTTAAATGTACAGCCTTTTATTAAAAAATAAACCAAATATTCTACTTCCATAAGTTTTCCACCTTTTGTCTGAAAGTCTAATAAAAGGAAAATTTTACATGTCATGAGAACGAGATGGAGCTTAAGAATAGATGCAGGAAAATGTTTTTGAAATTGTAATACACGTTTTCTGTATCTCTTTAGTAACTACCTTTTTTAAAAAAGGGTTCTATGAGTCAGAGTGATTTCTGGTTTACTTTAAAATTATCACACCTAAGGGCCTCCCTGGTGGCGCAAGGGGTTAAGCACCACACTATGAAGCAATCCACAGCCTCTGCAGCACCCAGTTTGAACCCCGGCTGGCGAGGGAGCAACCCCCATGGCACAGCAGACCTCTCCTGTCTTACCCGCTGCTCCCCTCAGCAGTGTATTTCAGTCAGTCTGCCTGTTCTGTTCCCCACTCTGTCTCTGGTGAATCCTCTCACCCCCTGCACAGCTGGCCTCTACCCCAGCTCTTGTATGCATAAATGCATAAATCTTTGGGGAAAATAAATAAATAAATAAAATTATCACCTAGCTTTCTACATCAAACATTTCAGCTCTGTTACCTAAATGAGTTACATAACACCCTTAAAGACCAACTAGAAAAGAGAAAAATCTCATCTTCATTATTGTCTTAGAACCAGTACTTACTCTTTCAAGGAAGTAGTTTAACCTACTAAATGTCTCCTCTAAGAGACATATTGGTCACTATTGGTCACAAATGCTGACAAAGCTTAATTTCTGACAAATCATTCCAAAGGTTCAAAAATGATCCTTGAGTTATTTGAAGGCTCTCTCTCAAGCCCTGGTTTTCTTATCCTAGTTGGAATATTCCTTTGCCTGGCCTTTTGCCAGTGTCGGTTTCAACAGCTTTCTTCATCACTGCTACCATTTCGGTTACCTGGTCAACATGTGCTCAGAATGCTGCTCTTTTAACTTCATCATTATACACAGGTTATCGTTTCTGCTCACCATTAGCAATTTAAATATTTGCTATTGACACTTGCTTATTATAAGTTTTAAAACAGACTGGTATTCCAGGATGTAAATAATTCTTTGTTCTCTTATCGCAATTATTTGATTTTCTTGCTGGATTCCTACAATGAATGTGAATCATGGCAGATGTCTTGTAACTTCATCACGTTCTTGAATTTCTTCACTTGATGAGAACTGTGGTTTGCTCAAGCAGAGATAGATTCTGTTGCATTGTCATGATCTATCAATTTTTCAACAAATTCTTTAGCATCAGCAAATGGTCTTCTCAGTTGTGTAACCCATTTCTGATGAAAATTCTGATGTCAATCCCTACCAGCCAAGTGCTGTGGTGATTAGGACTCAAAGTCTCTGTAATGGGTACCAACTACCTAGAGGGCCAGTTCAGCTTCTTCAGCTAGCAAACTCTGAAAACGGCAGAGGCAGAGCAGGGGCAACTGGAGGCTCAGTGTAGCTCAACCAATAGGTATGTTCTAATTAAAAATGATGTAAGGGGCCTCCCCGGTGGTGCAGCGGTTGAACGCTGGGTTGTGAAGCTGCCAGCAGCCTCTGCAGCTCCAGTTTGATCCCCGGCTGCTTCCCGGACACCGAAAGAGGGTCCCGCATGGCGCGCAGACCTCTCC
Source organism: Talpa occidentalis (assembly GCF_014898055.3). Classification (NCBI taxonomy): domain Eukaryota; kingdom Metazoa; phylum Chordata; class Mammalia; order Eulipotyphla; family Talpidae; genus Talpa; species Talpa occidentalis. The sequence continues at coordinate 25,459,979 of NW_023601104.1, forward strand.
TGCCGCCCGCTGCTCCCCTCAGCAGTGTACTTCGGTCCTTCTGCCTGCTCTGCTCCCCGCTCTGGCTCTGGTGAATTCTCTCACCCTCCCGCGCTTCTGACTGTACCCAGAGCTTGTATAAATAAATAAATAAATAAATCTTTAAAAATAAATAAGTAAAATGTCTCAGAGTTATTTAAAATAAAATAAAATAAAGATGATGTAAGTCGTGCAAATCACTCCCTTTGTCAATATAGCAGACAATTACAAAATGACCTAAAGGCATTCAGTTAAGAGTCTACTTCTTATTGGCTGAGTGGCCAATATCTGCTCACCTCCCTCCTGTGTAAAAAGGCTCTGTAAAACAGAAAGTCAGGTAACATTTCAGGGAATATAGGAGAATAGGAAGGTCTGAAGTTCCAGCCTTCAGGCAATTTGCTACAAGCACCTCTACAAACTGGGGCCTGGGTGGGGCTTATTGGGTGGGGTCTCAGTAGAAGGAACATGGTGGGTGATATCGTCTCTTTTTGAGAAAGGTATTTTCTTATCTGACTCTTTCATGGAGTGCACAACTTTACACAGGAGCCCCCATCCCAGTCCTCTGACTTGTGGACAGCAAGACTGCTCCTCAGCCCCACGTGAGCTCCATAGGGTGACCCAGGTCCACAGGACACTGCCACACATGGAGCCTGCTTACCTGTGTAGAAAGCATATTTTGTAAATATTTTCAGGAAATCTAGTCTGAAATATTACTTTATATGCTGCTACATAGTATTATGTAAACATTCACATTTATTTACTTTAAAAACAGCACACATTGCAGGGGCTGGTATGGAGGCAGAAATGAATTTAAAATGTCCTAAACAATTCAGGATGAGAAAAGATAGTTGTTAAATGAGGGTGGCAGCTATGGAGTGATGTTTGACTGTATGATTTGTCTTTACAACTAAAAATGACAAGATGTGCTGATGAGGGCTTCCCTGGTAGCACAAGGGGTTAAGCATCAGCACTATGAAGCTATCCAAACTACTGCAGCACGAGTTGACCCCCCACCAGTGAGGCGACCCACATGGTGCAGCAGACCTCTCCTATATCGCCCGCTCCTCCCCTCAGCAGTGTATTTCAGATTTCCGTCGATCAGCCTGTTCTGTTCCCCACTCTGTCTCTGGTGAATCTTCTCACCTCCTGCACCTCTGGCCTGTACCCCAGTTCTTGTATGCATAAATAAATAGATCTTTTTAAAAAAATGTGCTGATGACTTAGATGTGGGGATGAGGGAAAGAGTAAAGTCAAGCAAAGTGTACCTGGGTTGCCATTTCTAGACACATCCTAGGACAAGGTTTAGAGTCCCCTTCGTGGGCAAAGGAATGTTAGTCATATGGACACTTTGTCCTCCAGCACTATGGGAACTGTCTTGATATATGTACAGGAGCTGTGGCGGGGAGGGGCAGGGAAGAGGAAGGGGAAGGCGGGGGAGAGGAAGCAGGGGGAGAGGGAGAGCGAGAGAGATAGAGAATTGCAATTTACTAGACACTGAACCCTTCCATTGAAGGGGGTGTGTCAGAAAGTTCACTGTACAGCTCCAGAAGTCTTGTAGTTGTCCCTGGTCTCTCTCCAATTCATATAGCATGACATAGACTTATTACTAGTATTTTACAAAGACAAAGTCAGAAAACTTAAAGGGCAATACACAACTCCAGCTGTTTGGAGTTGAGCCAGGTCAGAACACAGATGTCTTGATCAATGTGGTGAGAAAATATGACTACTTATGATAAAGCTTCTTATGACAAGGCTTTCCCCAAGGAAATGAGCTCCCCATACCTCCAGAGTTGGGCAATCTGCAATGGGATCCAATGCGGAGCACACAGCACCCAGAGGGTTGCTGGAGAAAGGACTAGGTACCACGGTTGTTTCTATCTATATAGTCTTGACAAATCTAAGACTATTACCCACTTATCCTCTGTGAGAGGCCATTAATATCCCAATCCACAGATGAGGGAACTAGCTCAGAGAGATTAAGCAACTTTGCACATCGGTAATCAGGGCCAGTGATGGTTGGAACCAGTACTGTTGACAAGACCACAGCTGCTTCCTAACAATTACTGTTGTTAGAAGGTTAGACGAAAGGTGCACAATGCAACTTGAGTGTAAAGGTAATTTAAACAATAAGTGTGAGAATATTACTAATGACAGTAGTAACTAACATTGACTGGGTACTTGGTACTAATTTCACAAATACTAACTGAACTTCTACTCCATGCCAGGCACTGCTATGGGCACTGGGAATATGGTTCCCCGTGGAGTTACATTCCAGTGGAAGAAACCTCACGTCAGGTTCCCATGCCTTACACTTCTTAATTCTCAAGCAACACTACGATCTACATACTGTCACAACTTCCATTCAGTGAGAGAATCTGAGAGGTTAAGTGACTTGCCTCAAATGCCATAGCCTGAAACTGGTGTGGAGCCAGGGCGCCCTGGAATCCTATAACCAGCCCTGTTTACTAGATGCTTCGATAGTGAGGCTAAGTATGAATGCAGGAGGAGAATGAACCCAAGACTCATAATGTAAACATCTGGGGTAGCTCCAAACCAAAAAAATTTTTACATCTGTTCAAAAGAGCTGCAGAACACTTTAAAAGGCATTCTAGGACTTCTGCAAATCAGGGTGGGGAAGCCCACCCAAACTTTCCCACAATTTAGTGCTCCTTCCAAGTTCCTGGCATCATGTGACTTGATATGGAACTGCCAGCTGTCAAGCACTGGGCAGGCCTACTTCCTGCATAACCACGACTTTGTGATTCTCTCTTAAGGTCTTTAAAAGAGCAAACCACAGCTATTCCCACCTCCCAGAACCCTGTCGATTACAGCGTGAGATCAAATCCCCCACATACAGGGAGGACTGGTATTTCAAACATGAAACACTGGAACACAAATTAATAATTTACCAATGCCTGTACACAAATATTGTTTATGAAGGAACAGTGGGAAGTCAGTAAGATCACCTTAGTACTTTAAAAAGCAGACTGCAAAATAACCTTAGAATTCATTGTTTATATAATGTTGATGGTTCATTCTTTAAAGAATTAATCATTCCCAGCTTCAATATTCTACTTCAGCATAAAGTTCACTTGATTCTGCATGTAGATTCCTATGCTCTCTGCCCAAATAAATTAATACATATTCCAGAGTCTGGGGCCTTGATCAATGAAAAACCACAGCAAATTCCTAAGCAGTAATAGATATTCCACATGGCTTGAAATGGATGAAGGAAATTTTTTAAGGTTAAGAATCAAAGTACTATAATTGAAGATGGTAGAAATCAGCAGCAATGACTTCTCAAGGCATCTGATACTGACTTCGAGGATCATTTGAGGTTGACTTCCCTCTCCTAGTTCATTCTCTCCTCATAATTTCCAGCTCTAAGATTAGTTGGCCTTAGGTCAGTGGCATTAATTTAAAATAACAGTGCAGGGCCTCCCCGGTGGCGCAGCGGTTGAGCGCTGGGTTGTGAAGCTGCCCGCAGCCTCGGCGGCGCCGGTTCAATCCCCGGCTGCTCCCCAGCCACCAGAGGAGGGTCCCACATGGCGCGCAGACCTCTCCTGCCGCCCGCTGCTCCCCTCAGCAGTGTATTTCGGTCCTTCTGCCTGTTCTGCTCCTCGCTCTGGCTCTGGTGAATTCTCTCACCCTCCCGCACTTCTGACTGTACCCAGTGCATGTATAAACAAAACAAACAAACAAATAAATAAATAAATAAAACATGCCTCTAAAAAAAAAAAAATAAAAAAAAAAATAAAATAACAGTGCACCATGAAGAATGGCAGACTAATTGTGTAGAAAAGTAAATACTCTGAGAAAATATTTAAGGAAAAGTAAATGCTTGAGGAAAGTAAATATTCCTAAAGTCTGCTGCCAGAGTTTATCCTAATTCAATCTATAGGTATATGGTGTAAAGAACTGAAAAATTGTAATAACACAGTCTTATTGGTAAATTTTTAAGCAAACTAATACACCTTTGATTCAACTTTAGGGTATTTAATAAATTAAAATCCTAAATTTATTAAATGCATTCCTTTTAATATCAAAACATAGCTCCCCTAATTTTATGGAAATTTTATATAACAGAGGTAAGCAAACTACAGCATGAGACTGAATCTTGTTGGGTCACTGTGGGCTGCTGTGTGTTTTTGAAAATAGTTTTACTGGAACACAGTTCCACTCATTCATTTGCATATTGCCTATGATTGATATCATGCTAGAGTGGCAGAGTCAAAGAGTTTCAAAGAGAATGTACAGCCCACTAAATATTTCCCAGTTGGTCCTTTACAGAATTTTGTTGAGCTGATATAGAAGGACAGATTCAGGAAAATTCCCAAAACTCTGAGACAAACCTTGCACAGTTCACAGATCTGTTCACTGTGTAGTGAACTATAAGGAGATGGAAAAATCAGAAGTGGCAAACCTTTTCAATCACCACCATCTTTCTTTACAAACTCTAGTCTGCAATTAAAAGCAGCAATTTTTGAACTCAGGGAAGTAAATTGGAATTAGAGACCAGCAACAGTTCCAAAGAAAAACTCTTGGGAACCAAGTAACTGCCCTGTATTTCAGGATAAGATGGAGGGAGTGGAACAAAACATACAAACAGCAATTAAAGGATGAGACAGACTCCTTCTTCTATGGATTGCAAGCATTTTTTTTTGGTTGCCAACTTCAGCTTCATATTATAATGGGAAATCATATAGACATATCACTCCCCCAAGCCCCAAAGGCATTGAGCTGGAAAGAATTTGTGTCCCAAATTATAATTATCTCACATTTTCCACAATTTGAAATTTACCTACATTAACAGTGAGAAATACATCTCTTAAAACAAAATGTAAATAACCCTGTTAGAACTATGCCTGTCATCATTTTCACTTTGATGAGAGCTATTTTAATCAGACTGCTTTTTTCTTTATCTGTAGCTAGTTCTGGCTTTATAATTCTATAATTTCAAAGTTTGATTTCACCACTTGCATTGAAGTAGGGATAATATTCAAAAAAGATAAAAGGGAAGAAAAAGACTAATTTTTAAAGTAAGAATAAAGTCAAACTAATTCAAGTAGTATAAAGTCCAAGAGCTCTCTTTCTTAGCCTAGACTCTGAGGCCTAGATAAAAATTGCATGAGTACAAATTAACTTAAAAGCAAAAGATACCTAACAATTTTATGATACTTTTTCTTTTACCTCCTTTACAATTTTGAACCCTCAAACAACCCTGTGCCTGGAAGTATACATTACTTCCATTTTGCAGATGAGGAATTGTGTTCTCAGAGAGATTAAATTGCCTCCTCAAAGTCAAGGGTAAAGGAGAATTCAGTCTTAATTGCTGCTACTTCTCTTGTGAGACAAAGTGCAAGTGCATGATAGGATTACAATGTCCAAGAAAGCATCCACTTTAATGGAAATGAATTCCGGGTTTTTTACGGTTCATATACTTATGTTCTCAAAATTAAAAGCAAACTCACTATTTTCAAATTCAGTCTCACAGACCAAACTGATCAGCATGATAATCCAAGAATTCCATTATTTGGTCAGCACAAGGGAGGTGACATTCTTTGTAAGATATATTAACCTGGAAGGGCAACAACAATCTAATTACAGGCATTTCTAATTATGGTGTGCCCTGTCCCATAAATTCACAGTAGAACTGTCTGTTATCAACCTCTCTAATGCAGCTAAAGTCTCATAAACTAAATTTCCCCATCATTTCAGTCAGAGCTTTATGCTACCACTGAACAAAAGATATTTTAGGAATTAATTTTGTTGCACTCTGTTGGCAATTAGATTGTCAAGACTGGCTCCATATTATTTTTTAATTAAGTGTTTCCCATTATATAGGCAAATCTAACAGAAGTATTCCTCTACCCATCCCTAACTGTATTCCCTAAAAAAGTATTTGAGGTGGACAGAAATGAGTCCCAAATTCTTCATTCCTTTTCATAAGAATGTGGTGGTCTATTTATCTATACTGACCAAACAAGTAATGTTACCAACTGGTTGTTGCTTAGTAAATATGGTCTAAGTATAATCTACTAAAAAATAACATTTCTTTTAAATTATGAAATCCTGTATTCAAACTCCACATTTTGCTTCAAAAAAAAATTTAATTATCATGCAAGTACAGGCCAGACGTGCAGGGGGTGAGAGGATTCACCAGCGATAGAGTGGGGAGCAAAACAGGTAGATCTACTGAAATACGCTGCTGAGGGGAGCAGCAGGCAAGACAGGAGAGGTCTGCTGAGCCATGAGGGTTAGCTCACTGGCCGGCCAGAGATCAAACTCATGCTGAAGTGGCCACAGATAGTTTCACAGTGCTGTGCATAAATCCTTGTGCCACCAGGGAGGCCCCACGTTTTGCTTTTCAAGTTTCTGATTAACTATCCCGATCATCACTATCTACTTTCTAATATAGTCCATCCCCTTGCCAATCTTCTACACACATTTGAACACTGCCTGCTACCACCCACTCCCCTACCACACACACTATACCTAGTTGACACACACCAGACCTAGTTCCCAACTGTGGCCATCCTTGTTCCTCTGGAAAAACTGATTCTTTATTCACTTTTAGATCTACTCTCTTCTTGCCTTGACTTTAGTCTCTAGATTTTTCCCTTTTTTCTCTCTCTGTTCCTATAATGTTTATATTTGAAAGTTAAACCACAAGTGTGAGTTTAATAAATACCTTTAGCTTCCACTATGCATCTAAGTAAACACTTTGAAAGTAGCATATTCTCACAGGAAAGAGCTAGTTTTTTCTTCCTCTGAAACCCCCTGGAAATATGCCCAGGTAATGGGGAAGAGTATGAAAGGTAAGAGACTTCCTGACTGAATAGATCAATTACACTCATCAGTTAACTATGTCGTGGGGGGATATAAAAGAAATATAAAGAATCTCTTGTCCTCAAAAATTTTTGTGAGCTTATAGCAGTTGGTTTTTAGTTACTTGGAATTATCCTCCAATAATTCCACAATGTTACCATATTTTCATAACTCTCTATTTGTTTATATCTTTGATGAGTGCAAAACAGGCAAAACCTTTCTGAAGTCAATTCTGGAGTTCCTCTCCCAGTATCACATGCACATACCCAATGAATCAGCACAGAAACCACTTGACGGGAAACAAGCGGGAGTGTTCAACAAAAAATGGAAATACTCTAAATGCCCACCAAGATTGGGTATCTCTGTGTAACCGAGAACAGCAGCAACAAGGGACAAAGAGGTGGTTGATAGCGACACCCAAATCGTAACACAGAGAGGTGTGGTATAGGGTGAGGAAAGAATAGCACCAACACCGAAGGACACCAAGCAACATTCCAGTCTGCTCATAAACAACAACCTTATGAAGACTGGAGTATGGAGGGATTTCCCCTCCATCCTTGGTCTACAAAAGCCAACCAACCAATTTACAAAAAATGCAGGTATTTATCTGAATTGCTATCCTTGCAACTGCTTCTGGGATCTTTTTCCACTTGGTTTTCCACTCAATAAATATTCAATTAATACAGCAAACTAAGCTCCTACTCTAGTGCACGCGCTGCAGTTTCCTGAAGAAAATGTGGCCAACAAGACAGCCCTCTTCCTCCCAAAGGCCCATAGGATGGTAGGACTGTAACATAAGACCAGAATGAAAGTTGAGGCCAAGGAGAACTCAATATACCCCATTAAAGCTTCTGTTAGTTCATCTCACTCATTCTTTTGACAAACACATAACTTTGAATTAGAATAAGTCATCAATATTTCAAAGCAAATCAACATCAACAGAATGCTTTGCTCTTCAAAACGACCATTTTAGACTATTTCTGAGATGAATATGGTAAAATATTACCAATAGTCATCTTTCTCCACTATGGGAACAGCATTTTTTCCTGTTGGTGACATAGTAGCAGAAACTACAAGTCCAAATTAGAATTAGATGGTAGCAACTTTAGTCTAACATTCTCCATTTAATGTCTCAGACCATTAAATGATTATACAGAGGGCCTCCCTGGTGATGCAAGGGGTTAAGACGCAACCTATGAAGCTGTCCGCAGCCACTGCAGCACGAGTTCGATCCCCGGCCAGAAAGTTACCCACATGGTGCAGCAGACTTCTCCTGTGTCGCCCACTGCTCCCCTCAGTGTATTTCAGTCAGTCTGCCTGTTCTGTTCCCCACTCTGTCTCTGGTGGATCCCCCACCCCACACACCTCTGGCCTGTACTCCAGTTCTTGTATGCATAAATAAATAAATTTTTAAAAAAAAGATTATACAGAAATCACTTAGCAGAGTTCAGCAGCCCCTCCTAGTCTCAGTGCCAGGTCTGTGATTTACTATGGCAGGGAAAAATTAGTAGGAATCTCAGGGCACTATATCAACTCTTTAATATTGACTGATAGAATTACTTGCTTATCAGGTTGGCATAAATGCCCTCATTATTTCTCTCCACCCATATGTGTCATCTATGGTGACATTTTCAGAAACCTGGGAGGAAATCACTCAACAAAGAAAGTTTCATTGCAGAAAACACATCCACCACCCCCTCCTTGCCATGAATAATATTGCAGAGGAAGTTTTTAAATATATATGGGATTTTGGCAGTAGGTGTGAAGAGGTGTGAACCTATACCCCTAAATCATATATAGTGTTGTAAACCACTGTTACTTCAATTTAAAAATGATACAATTAAAAAAAGTCAAAAATGGGCCTCCCTGGTGGTGCAAGGGGTTAAGTCTCAGCCCTATCAAGCTATCACCAGTCACTGCAGAGCAAGTTCGATCCCCAAGTTAGATCCCTGGCCAGGGATCTGACCCACATGGCGCAGTAGACCTTCTTCTGTCTCACCCGCTGCTCCCCTCAGCAGTGTATTTCAGTCAGTCCACCTGTTCTGCTCCCCACTCTGTCTCTGGTGAATTCTCTCACTCCCCATACTTCTGGCCTATACCCCAGCTCTTGTGTGCATAAATAAGTCTTTAAAAAAAAAAAAAGTCAGGGCCTCCCCTGGTGGCACAGCAGTTGAGCGCTGGGCTGCGAGGCTGCCCTTAGCCTCTGCAGCGCCAGTTCGTTCCCAGGCTGCCGGCGAGGGTCCCACGGAAAAAAAAAAAAAAGTCAAAAGTAATTTGAGTATGAAGATTTAGGTCTTTAATGGCTTTTAAGATTTTAATACACTCAAAGACAGTATCAATGAGAATATTCACACAATGACTATTTGGCTCACACAACGAGCCAAACTAGAAAAGAGAAAAAATGAGGGTATTCATGCGGGATGCAAGCCTACTCAGAACAATCTTTATTCATTTCATGCAGAGCTTGTGGCCTTATACTTTCATTACTAAACAAAGTACAAATTTCATGTCAAAAATTTCAAAGAAAAAATGTTTGGCACAATTTGGAGGATATATGTACAGTATTCATGGTATGTACTAAAAGGCAGACAATCAAAGAGTTGTTAAATTACTTGCAACCGCTTTCAGACACTTCACTGGCAAGCACAGGCTGCTTGGTTTGAGAAGTGACCTGCCAAATACCATCAGAAGGCAAGATTTTAGGATTTTGAAAGAAGCAAGTGATGATTCAGTGGCCACATCAGGAGAGCATGTTTTTTGCATCAACAGATCTCTGCTGAATATGAATAAAAAACCCACTTGGTTCTGAATCCAGGGCTGCATTTTGCTGTTGTTCCATGCACATGCCCTAGGCTGGTCAGAGCTGGGAAAGTAGATCAGACTTGGCTGGGCTGGCTCCCACGTCTCTTTGAAGCCCAGCACCTGTGTTTCCCAGGTACTCGGAGGCTAAAATGGAACTGGCCGGCAGTTCAACTGTACTTGCCTTCATGCCCCAGGGGACAGCCACTGCTAAACACAGGTGGGGATGGGGGTGGGGGAGTCTAATAAATACCAATGATGCCCTTTGAGAATGTTGGAAAAGAACTCCCATCATTTGCAGCTATGCATGGACCTAGCATCTGTGCTGCAAGATTACAAGTGTAATTTAAGTACAGACAGCATGGTTGGCGCACATGTTTCTGATGCCCTCTCGGGCGATGGCCTCCTGATTCTGTGGGATCTGTTCAAGTGAAGGCATCAGTCAGCCCTGCAGTGATTCCTATTTGCTCTTCTACTACACTCAGCTAATACCAAAAGCTAAAGAAAAGCTTGAAGCTTTTCCTGAATTAAAAAAAGTCGTTCAACAGGTTTCTACCCTTTTAAATCTAGAGCTCAGAATGCCATGAAACGTGTCTTTTATTTTTAAAATGATGTGTTTTTAACAGGACTTAAATTTTGGACACATGTTGAGCCATCTGGAAAATTCTCTGGCATCTCCAGTAATTCATATAACAAACCCCAAAGAATGCTTAATTCCTTATATAGAACTTTAAAGCAAATATGTGCTTATATAATGCATCTTTACAATGATTGTCTAGAGTTTACAAAACATTCCAAATAGTTGATTTAATTTGATCTTTATAGCAATTCTAGAAGGTGATTATTATGACTATATTATTGTGAAATTTTATAAACATTTCCACTTTCCAGATATGAAAACTGAGGAAACTCTAAACTCAAACTGAAGGTTGCTCTCAGTTTACAAGAGCCAGGATTCAAATCAGAATCTATACTACACATTTCCACAGCATAATTTTTAAGTATACGAAAAAGAAACAAATGAAGACAAGCAATTATGATGAACAAAACTTTGCTTGGCAAAGGAGTTGTCATCTATATCTACAAATGGTGAGTTTGAATATGCTTTTTCTAAACATGAACATCCATCAGATATAATTTTATAATGTAAAGCACATGGTTTTCTCTTGTTCTGCTATTTCACATTTGGCAGAAAAGAGGTTTAGCCTGCATAACCAGACTTAAAAGCACATTCAAATGACCACAGTCGAAAATATTTTGTGTATAGGACAAGGTAAATAAATAAAACCCAAGCTTAGAAACATCTTCACTGGAGTAATAAGGCAAATAAATCACTAAAACACACTCCCTACATTTCTCCATCCATTGAGTAGCTAATGTAGTCAAATTAAGCTCGTGTTTTTTTTTTTCTCCTACTCAACTAAGTAATGTTACCCAAGAGTGTCTATTAATCAAACTAGATTCTTCTTCTGAAGGAAGTTTTGAGGTATTTGCAGATTCAGCTACTAGGTATAAGTAATGTGCCCCCACCGCAATGATCGCTCTGTAAAGCCAAGTTTGAGATAGCTTAGGAATTTGGTAGTCTCTCCATTTACCTCCAACATTCTAGCCACAAAAACTAGGTCAGAGTTAAAACTCTCCTTTGCTTCAAGGGAGGTGAAATGTTTTACTCGGCACGCAGTACATTCCTGACTCCCAGATCTGTGTCCAGCAAACTGCCTTTTTTAACCTGTTGGTCAGCTAGAAGACTATGACAGTCCAAGTCAGCTTGAATTATGAAGTGGGAAGTGGGCAACAGAAAATTGTTTCCTGTGTGGTTTCAGAACACCTCCTACTAACCTCCTCCATGAAACACTGGCCACCTCTGCTCCCCAATATGTACTCAGCTCCTACCCAGGACTATCTCTGGGGGCTCTAGGAGTGTTGGAGCAGGTGACCAACCTAGTCACTGGTGACTTGGGAAAGACAGTAGGGGAGTTTCAGCCTCTTTAATCTGTAATCACTTCCCACTGGCAAGAGGAACAAGTTCCCAAAAGCCCTTGTGGTTTAAAAATTAGGACTCTAGGGAGGAAATCATGTGAGAGGACCAAAGTCAGGGGTGAAACTGTAAGAATCTCGACCACATTTTAAAACAGATACTTAAATAATAAGATGACATCTTATGATGACTATGTCAATGACATTTCATACATCTTAAATTAGCAATAATGGCTACTAAATTCTTAACTACCCTTTTATCATTCCTTGCTAAACTGAAATCTTTCACTCACTAGACCCCTCTCCAGTGGGTCTAGTGAGTGGTTTTGAATTAATTGTGCCTGGATATGATCTTATGTGTAATAAGAAATATTTATTTCCTTGTGCCTAGTTTTCCAACCAAATTTTCAAGTGACTTTCTGGTTCCCGAGCAACCCAGCCAGGTTGCTGCTTGAGCTGGAAACTCTGACAAGACCCATTCTGTGCTCTGGAGTAGTTGTTTGACCTCTCCACTCTCCTAACACAGCGATTGTCCAGCCTTCTGAGAAACACTTCCTCTAGCACAAAGACCCCCCAACAGACCCAGGAAGGCTGTTCTAGATCTTTAGGCTCCCTTCGCAAGCACGCTGTATATTGATTCACCTATTTTTCTCTTTTCCTCTCCTATAGTCATTTAGGAGGGTACCCCCTAAAATCTCCTAGGAAAAGTTACAATTTGAATACATAGCAACAAAAATTAAAATATGCATAATGGAATTCAATGTATGAAACTTACATTAGTTGAGTGGGAATACATGTACTTGGGTTTGTCATCATTCTTTGAAAGAAAAGGGGGGTCACTGTTGTATTCTCCACAATGAGGAGAGCTGTTAGGCTCCAAGAATATGCAGGTGTGAGCTTTTGAAAACCCTGAAGTGCAAGGTGGAAGGAAATAAAAGGGTAGGAGGACAGGGTGAGGTTAAAAGGCTAAAAATTTTAAGTCTAGCCTGACATTTAAAAAAAAGCGAACCTTTCACACAAAGCCTATTTCAATCAGATTCTAATCCCCTTCAATGCTGTGTTCTTGTTATAGGTAGTCTACATAGTCTAATTTCTAGGGACTATTGGAGAGAGGAGGAAAATCATCAATATAGAAAAAGGTAAGATGTGGTGTTGCTCTATGAGCTCAGTCTGTTCACTTGTACAGCAAAGAATGACAGCAGCAAATATTTTTATAATTGTCCTTATAAATAATTAGCTTGTCTGATGTTGTTTTCCCCCTTAATATTTTTTTTCTTCTCATTTCTTTGGACATTTTAAGTTAAAATTAACTTTATAATGTTTTTTAGTTGGGGATAAAATCAAGGTGGAAGAACTTCAGAAAGTCTGATGATATTCAATAAATACAAGGTATTAGAAGGGTAGCATTTTAACAGGAAAGATGAATCTATGAAATACTAAAGAAACAAGAACCCAAACTAATATGCTGTTTATTTATCAACTCATCTTATTTTCATATTGAAGAGCCATAGTTTGAAAAATAACTTTAAGTAATTTAAGGAAAAAAGAAATTTCCAAGATTCTTATTTTTAAAAAGGGCATCAAGAAAAGAGAAGCTTAAGTGGACAAAGTTATCAATTCTTCCCCAATAGAAACCTGTTTTGAAGCCACAGTGTATTATCCCACAGGGAGCACTTTCCCTTAGGCAGGCAGGGAGCAGCAGTATTCAGAAAGGTGGACTGATCAAAAAGCAGTATTTAATTTGAAGGGCTAAAAAAAGGAACCCACCTACACAAAGTGCAGAATGATGCAAAAGTAACATGAAAGGAAAAAATAAACAGGCCTAGATTTGTTTCTCCGTAGAGGCGAGCTCTTTGGCCTCTATGAGCCACAGCTTTCTCCTCTGGAAAACAGAGAGGGCTTCTTCAGTGGGTAAATGCCAGATTAAAGGAGATAATTCAGAGCCTCTCACTGCTCATTCTTGCCCCTTCCTGCGAGAGGGGCTGTTGTGACAACGTTTTGACACAGTAAATTTGGTTCTTAGTTATAGCAGACTGTGACCCCATGCATTCAGTCACTCATGCTGAGCTATTCAAACGGAGCATTCTGTTTTCTCACCTAAAAAGTGGCCAGTCTGATGCCATCAAAGTATCTTGCACCTCAAAAATTCTGTAAAATGAGACATATCTGGTTTTTCTTTTCCCCTCAGCTAATGTTTTTAAGTGAGGTTTCTTAATCTTGTAGAAAAGCACCTCAATTTTTCTTTCTCTGCTCTGAAACTTTTTTTTAGAACTGGGTCACAGAACTCACCAAAAACATCACTTGAGTATAGAACCAAAGATCCTAAACAACATATTAGTTTCAGAAATTCCTTGTCGTTTCTATATTAGGAAGTCTCTGTTATTTTTTACCTCCCTTTATTCCTTCCAGTCATAACAAACAGGTCCTCAGTGTCAAGGACAGGTTTTATTTTTAATACTTACATTGCTTTCCTAACGCTTTAGCAAGAAAATCATCATTGCAAAAAAATTCCATATCTACTTATTTCAAGATAGCAGAATGAAAACAAGAAGGTGAAAAAGTAATTTAACCTCTTGGGTATTCAGAATACTTACATTCCTTGGACATGAAACTCATGATTCACTAGTTTTTAGAACCTGATTGGTTAAGCTTTCACCATTAACTTTGACTTTTATGTCACAAAACAGGATTGCTTAACTACTTTTTATATGCCCAGTGATACAAAATGATTGAGGGAAGGCAGGGAAATGAAAAGAGAAAGGAATCAGGAATGGGACATTATTAACTATTAATAACTGGGCATTATTGTCCCATATCCTCACTTAGAGAATAGAAGGGGATACAGCCTGTGGATACTAAGAATAATTAGTACATTCGACAACTGCCAGAATCCCCAAGTCTTTCTTTGCCTGTTATTCATGGTTTAGACTCATATCTGGATTAAAGAGCTATTTTACAGGGCCTCCTTGGTGGCGCAGGCGGTTGAGCGCATCGCTGTGAAGCTGTCCTCAGCCTCTGCAGTGCCAGTTCGATCCCCGCCGGCTTCGGAGCAACCCACATGGCAAGCAGACCTCTCCTGCCTCGCCTGGTGCTCCCCTCAGCAGTGTATTTCATCAGTCTGCCTGTTCTGTTCCCCGCTCTGTCTCTGGTAAATCCTCTCACCCTCCTGCGCATCTGGACTGTACCCCGGCTCTTGTACAAATAAAAAAAAATTTTTTTTTTAATTTAAAAAAGTTATTTTACAGTATTCTCTGCTTTCACACATAATCCTTCCTTTAAAGATGTAACAGGAATCCTGGGGTAGTTTGTCCAGGTTTTATTCATCAAGGGACATTTTTTACTTTCTGGACACGTTTCAAATGTAGCTAAAGCACATGGAGTTAGTGTGTCCTACTTTATTTGAATACCACTTTATGGTTTATAAAGCACTGTAGTTCTTAGAATTATTTGATTCTGGAGTCATTCTTTTTTCCCCACTGAGATTGTAAGCAAAAGCTGGGCCTTTAGTTCTGATCCTTCATTCAGTTAAACAGAAGGAAAATTCCTCTCTCCTCTTTCCACTTTTAATTGTGCTTTCTGGACCTTTAGGGAGAGGAGGTGCATCACTAAACATCTTGTCACTATCAGGGGATTACTGGGCAGCATAGCTGTAGGGTGTGTCTAATATATTTAGCTCAGCTTCAGCTCCCTCCGCATCCATGAGTCTTTAGAAGGATGACACAGTGGTTCAAGGCACTCTATTAATGAAGAAACAGAATTAGAAAGAATTCACTAGGATATTTGGGGAGGAAATTTTTTTTTCCCCAAGGAAATAAAAAACAAAACAGGGGCCTCCTTGGTGGCACAAGGGGTTAAGTCTCAGCACTATGAAGCTATTTGCAACCACTGCAGCATGAGTTTGATGCCTGGCCAGGGAGGTAGTCACATGGCACAGCAGACCTGTCTTTCCTGCTGCTCCTCTCAGCAGTGTATTTTAGTAGATCTGCTTGTTCTGCTCCCCACTCTGTCTCAGCTAAATCCTCTCATCCCCCATACATACCTCTGGCCTACACCCCAGTTCTTCTAGGCAGAAACAAATAAAAACCTTATAATAAAGGAATAATTCTTTAAAAAGAAAAAATAAAACATACATTCACCAAAAAGTAAAATGAACTAGAATGCCATAATTCCTTCATATCAGATACATGAAATTCTTATTTTAATTCTGTGATTTGTGGTATGATATCCACTAAATTATAACAAAATATGAAAAATACTAGTATTTTCAAAAGCCAACAATTATAGATGATCCCATTCAAACTAGAACAAGTTATAAAATGCCAGCAGTAAATTAAGAAATGTGAAAGAACTGTGTACGGGAAAGCATAAAGTATTAATGAAGGTGATAAAAGAAGAGCTGATGGAGTTGGATACCACAGAAAGGTCCATGCAGCAGGCCGGAATGCAAAAGCCTACCCGGAAGCCCACCTGGGGGGCAGGAATGCGGATACCTGCCTGGAGGACTCAGACAATGAGCCTCCCCCCTCCCACTACGAGTCTCATCTCAGACAAAGAACCTCTACCTGCCCTACAAACTTTTCCCGCCATACGAGCCCAACTACCCACCTGACCTCTCCTCACCCTATAAAACCCTGCTTCCCCCTAACAACGTGCGCGACTCCACTGACCCCCGCCTTGGGTCCGTGAGGTCCGCCCGGGGCGCAATAAACTTTCCCTCCCTTTGAGAAATGTAGCCTGGCTCTCCTTTTCTTTACCGCGCCGAACCTTTCAACCACCTTTATAGTTATAATAAAAATGTTCCTCTTCTCAAATTGTTCCATAGAGTCCATCGAAGTCCAATCTAAGCTTTAAAGAGATTTTGTTTTGGGATCTTGAGACAAACAGCCAAAAACTCATTTAAGAGGGGATATGATTAGAGTCTTGCCCAAATATAAAAACACTCTAAAACTGGAGCAATTGTACAGCATGATATTAGCAATTCATTCAGGAATAGAGAAATAGATCAATGGAACAAGAGGTAGTCAGAAATAAATTGACAAGTAATAAAAACCAAGCAAAGATAACCAGGAATAACAAAGTTTGGTTGCTGCTAAGAATGTGGCCCCCAGCACAGAGACCTCAGAGAAGAAACTGAAAAAAGTGATTGGCTGAATTCTAATCACTGTTGGTCTAACTTGCCTCCTAATTTGCATAGTGTTGCACCAGTGGTAACTTGACTGATTTGAACCCTACTTTGCATATGGAACATAAGCAAGAACTATCTGGCCCTTTGTGTAAATAAGCCTGACTCAACCCCCATTTAATTCAAGTGCTTTTTGGGGTCTGCCATCTCCGTGGCTATGCTCCTAAAGCTACAGATAAATGCCTATTCTTTGCTGTAGTTAGACCATGCTTCAAGGCCTCAGTTTCTTGGTTAATATTACAGACATGAAATTAATATAGAATAAAAACAGGATGAGGAGTGCATTACCTAGTAAATTATTTTTAGAAACACTAAGTGCACATTTGGGAAAAGTTATATACGTCCCTCACACTAGAAAAGTAAACTTCAAATGATAT
The DNA here is from genome assembly GCF_014898055.3 of Talpa occidentalis. Classification (NCBI taxonomy): domain Eukaryota; kingdom Metazoa; phylum Chordata; class Mammalia; order Eulipotyphla; family Talpidae; genus Talpa; species Talpa occidentalis. The sequence continues at coordinate 25,477,160 of NW_023601104.1, forward strand.
AAGAAACTCAACTTTAAAAATACAAATCAGAGAAAATATGCATATGATTACATCATTTTTGGGTAAGACAATCTAAGAAAGAGAAAAAAAGACCCACAGCATTTTCAGTTTTACAGTTGTTTGGATCACTGGTTCTCAGCTAACAGTTTTCACACTGGAATCACCCAGAACCCTTGTAGTTACCAGCTTCCTGAACCTCATCACAAACCTGCTGATTCACCTCCCCAAGTAGATTTGGTAACTTACCATATTTTGGAGGCCTCTGTTCTTGGTATATTACCAAAGTAGGGAGGGGGGCAATAGGGTTCAGGTTACCAGGCATTAGCCAGGCTACAGAAGACTCCCCACCCCAACCGCCCAGTGCTATTCACACAAAAATTCCCCTTATATAAAGTCCCCTGGGAACTAGGTTTTATTTACAGAAGTCAGCTGTACTAAGATCCCCCCACCCCATTCTATACCTTTCTCCCCCAAGAAAAAAATCCCAAATTTACAAATTAAGTGGTTGCTGAAGCATGGCAAAAACAACAACCTGGTAAGTTTGCATTTGCCAGATGATGGCATATTCCACGGTCTTAAATATCCACTAACAGTGACTCTCAACTCTGGCTGCTTTTAGGAAATCACCCAGGAAACTTGGCAAAACAACACAGTAGTTGTGTGAGTCCCACCCCAGAAAATGATTTCAACTAGTCTAGGATGGAGTTCAGGGACTGACAATTTTTTAAAAGTTCCACAGGTACTTCTAAGCAAGTTTGGGACCACCAGCAAATGTCCAGAAACAACCCCTGTTCTCTAAAATCCTACCTCTTCATGCAATACAGAATTCTGATGTTGCAAAGACACATGGCAGGGACCATGATGTATAAAATAAGCACATTTTGAACAAGGTGCAATGGACATATGGAAAAGCAGTCTGGGAAAGTTTTCTTTGAGGGGATGAGATCTGGGTTGAGTCTACCTCTAGAAAATAATCTAAGACTTGAACATGGAAATAGGGCACAGGAGAGGGGGCACGGGACGTATCCCTAGAAACCTTTTGTGGTTAGTATATAATCATGTATTTAGCATGCTTTTGGATAAGACTGTTTCCTCCAATGCAGGAGTAAGGCAGAAAAGGGTGTCTTTCCCCTAATTCCAGTACCAATCAACCACAAACAAAAAGGGTGAAGTGAACTCATTCTATTCAGAAAATTCAAAACGCTATGAGCCTTCCTTAGATTTCCCAGTCAATTAGGGAGGAAGTGATCAGAAACTCTGCCAAGAGTCTTTCAGACAGGCAAAGTACCCTGCCCCAATTCACTGAACAGCTCATTTCATTCTATGAATTCCTCCTTTCTGCCACTTTCTGGTCCTGCTCTACCTGAAGCCGGTCAAGCATGTGCCTAATTGATACATTTCTAATCTTACTCACTTGGTTACAATATTAATGCCTTAACAGACAACATGTAACTCAAAGACAATCTGTTAGAAGTCTGGAGACAAATAATATGGTTTCTCTAAAGTTTAGTGACCCAGAACTTGAACATGTTTGTTAGAAAACTACCACTGCATAAAGTGTATTAGAAATAGTTGCCTCCAACTTTGAGGGGAAGCAGGAGAACCATAAAGTATGGTGTCTGGTACACAGCTTCAGCTGTGATAGAATCGTGGTACTTTAGTCTCAAAGACTGAATCCAACACATTTTACAATGACCTTAATGATACTCCATGCATCCCCACTAGAGAAGAGAACACCAACTATTCTAACTTTCTAAAAATAAAATTGAAGTATAGAGAGTTAAATAATGTGTTCTCTTCAGTTCCAAGAAACAATGTGGGGTGGGAGGGTGAGAGGATAGGAGGGGGTGGTGGTGGTGACCTTCTTTCCACAGCACCAGGCAGTCTCCTGCCTCCCCCTCAGGGTGGAACTGAGCCACTACTGCTGTCTGAGGTGACTCCTGACTCACCTTCACACCCTAGCTGGAGGATACACTGAGTCATAGTAGTATTAGGTTTTATTCACTAAAAGCTTTGTAGAAGTACTGGTAGAAATGGTAAGAGTTGCAAGAACAGAGCAGACGGAAAAGATGGGAGATAAATTTCAAAAGGACCAAGATGACAGTCTCCATTACCCAACAAATATAAAGAGGAAGCAGATGATGCACAGTTCGTCCACTGGGGCCAGACACATTCTTCAAGGGGGAGGAGGAGCCTGATCCACGAGCAGCCACAAAACCCACAGCAAGTGCTGTGAGTGAAAGAAGAGGGAGTGTACCAGAAGGTGAGGCCAAAGGGGAAGATGGTAAATTTTGAAGACCATAAAGATATGTAAATCTTTTTAAGATTTATTTATTTATGCGTTCAAGAGCTGGGGTACAGGCCAGAGATGCGGGGGGTGAGAGCATTCACCACAGACAGAGTGGGGAACAGAACAGGCAGATTGACCTAAGTACACTGCTGAAGGGAGCAGCGGGTGAGACAGGAGAGGTCTGCTGTGCCATGTGGGTAGCTCCCTGGCCGGCCGGGGATTGAACTCCTGCTGCAGAGGCTGCAGATTGCATCATAGTGTGGTGCTTAACCCCTTGCACCACCAGGGAGGCCCAAGATATGTAAATAATTTCTTACCTCAAGGGGCTTACAGTTTATCTATGCAATAAATTCATAAGCAGACTGATAGCAATACAAGATCACATATTGTGTAAATAACCGTGATGCTGGCTACAATTTGAAGAAGGAATGATCTTAAGGAGCTATTTGGGCCTCATAGGATTCTGATAAATGGCAAGAAAGGAAATGGAGGTTCAGTCATGGAAAATTACCTGACCTAGGCCAAGTATGCTAAACTGTAGTCTGTTGTCAATAGCTTCTGAGAGAGTTTCTGAGCAAGAGTGACAGGCGAAAAGTTATTACCAGCAAGATGATTCTGGCAATGCTGTTTCAGAGAATTACACAGGAAAGGGAACGAAGATCACTGAAGAAACTCTTGTGATGGTCCCAGTGTAAGACAATGCAGATTCAAAGTAGCTGATGGCTAAGAAAGGGAAAGGAGAGTGTCCACAGACATACTCAGCGGACTTTGGGGCTGGTAGGAAACTGGAAGGGAGGAGAATTATAGACAAGATACTGATGTCTCCAGCCTAAAGGCCTAGGGAACTTCTATAAGAAAAACCAGCTGGGAGAAGCAAAGCACACTTTACCCAGCCCTACGTGGTGTGTTCTGGAGTCTGGGCTTCTTCTCAATGGCCTTCTCTATCTTTATGCCATTGCTATTCCCCACTCGGGGTCTCTCTCTTCCTTTTCAAGTCAGAAAATTTGCTCTCATCTGCTTTAGGCATAGAGGATATAGGATATGATAGACTAGTTTACAACAAGGTATTATTAACTGATAAACAAGCTGCATTTTATCAGAATGCAGTGCCTCAGAGGATCAGTAATGGTAAAAAGCTTGGCATCAACAACAGCCACAAGGGAGACATTCTGGGTGGAGAACTTCCTAAAGTGAGCTGTAGACAACCTCTCCCATGCATCTACTTCAGGGCAGCTGACTCCAGAATAGCCTGAAAGAAAACTTTCCCCCCATTCCCACTCCTGAACATTGTCCTGTAATTTTTGCTTGTGCAGGATAATTAGAGATGATTGATTGGCTGCATCCCTGTCCTTGGAAGATGATGTCCTGAGGACAACCATTAGACTTCCTTTGGGGAAGTATTTGGGGTCAAGTTACCTTGCCTGGACCACAGTGTTCCTGGGCACTAGTGCCTCTTGCTGTCACCTGGGGATCTTGTTAAAATGAAGATTCAGAATCAGTAGGTCTGGGGTAAGGTCTGAAGTCCTTCACATATAACAACATCCCTAGGTGATGCCTGCAGACCCAAAACTTGAATAGGTTTGTGTCTAGGAATAGAAGGTTCCTTTCCAAAGCAGACCTTAGGTTCAGGTCACCCTGAATTTAAGTCCCTCCTCTGATACTTTCCAGATGGGTGACCTTCAGCAGGTTACCTAACTCATGTATTAGGTCTTCTGTCTGTAAACCAAGAAAAATCACACCCACCTTAAATACTGGACAATACAGGTGGGTTCTCAGTAAGTGTTAATTCCAATAGCACATTCTCTTTTCAAAGGTGTGGAAAGCTAATAAATTCATAGAAGCATACTTTCTTCTCCCCTCCAGAGCCCCTTCTCCACTCCCCACAAAGGCTAAGGTCTGTAGGGGGAACTACTGAGAATATAAAACACAGAACACCCTCAAAAACTGGAGAAAGCACTAAAAACTCTTATCATACAACCCTGCATATCTACAAGCAGGTCCAAAAATAGCATAATCCTGTATTTATCTGGGTGATTTATAACCTTAAGATCTACTACTTGATTTCCCAGCTCTGAAATTCCCAAACTCCAGCTTGCAGGGAAAGGAAGTGTTTTTTTTTTAACCATTATACCTAAATTTAACCATCAGTATATTTAAGCTTCTGCAGCCTTTGTATTTCTTTCAAAATTCACATTCCACCCCGCATTGAGAATTACTGTCCTTTATGCATTATAAAGCTATTTGATCTAAAATGTCTCATTAACAATGAACTTATAAAAATGCATTTCCACATGAACCAGAATTCTTTGTCATAGGTGAAGAAACAAACCTCTACATTTCTAAATTTTTGAAAGCAAACTACAGCTCTCTATATATACAGCTTTTGTCAGAATAAATGTCAACGTGCCTTCATATGCATTAATCTTTAAATTCCCCAAACTAAAGTATGTTAGCCAAGTAAACATTACTGCATAAACTTCAGGCCCCAAATTTTTGCTTGGCTAGTGCACATAATTTATTTTTTAATTCTCTCACTTTCTTACTTTCTCCATCCCATAACCAGAAAAACAAAACAAAAACACCTCTTTAGAGAAACCTATCACTATGGGCTGAATACTTCTAAAAAAAAAACAAAAAAAAAAACAACAAAGAACAAACATTAAGAACCATTCAAAATCAAAGGAAATGCCAAGACACTAAGAAGTTCTGCTCTCAATGCAAATGAAGCTACTGGAATTTGTGTGGAGCAGAATAAATAAAACAATTAATCCATTAGCATGTCTCCTTTCAGACTATCTGGCCCTCAGAGAAGAGCAAAACCAGATCCCCCTGAGGCAGGTGGGTGGTTTAGTAGACCTAAGGGAAAGCAGAAGCAATAAATTCTCCTTGTCAGAAAATTTTAATTCTGAAGGTCCAAGTAGCTTTAGGAAAAACTTTATCTGATAATCTGATAGTGACCTTTTATATCACCAAAGCACCCCAGCCACTCTCCCCTGACAGTGAGGAGCCCTAGGGCAGGGTCACAGGTCACAGCAGAGGTCTTGGGATGGCCTCTGCACAGAACTAGCTAGAACTGGATGCCACCTCCTTGCCAGGTGGGTGCCTGATTTGAAACAGCACCCCTTGGCATTGGGGACTCTGGTGAATTATGGTTTCATTTCTGCACTACCAATCCTTGAGGGGACCAGCTGGGACTGGCTGCATGGCCTCAGGCCATGACCTAGCCTCAGGTATCAGCAGAAGGAAGGCTGGATGAGAAAGAGTCAGCCCACACAGCTCCCCTCTGCCATCTTGACCTTCTGCAGGGGCTGAGCTGGACATGCTAATATCCTGTTCTATTAAAAGAAACTTAAAAGGAAACCCTAGTGGTTTTATCTGAGGGCTATTTTTATCTTTGAAAAATATTTCCAGTCTACAATTAGTTAATTGTCTACTTTAATCTGCCAGCTCTCATCAATCACTCTTTCAGTGAAGACAGCCCTCTCCCCCTGAGCTGTACTGGAAGGTTTTTGGCCTCTAGGCCTTTTTGGCTTAGGGAGATTATTTGGTTCAATTGAGCAAGGTCACAGATTCTACCACATACCAGACATTGCACTTCATGATCAACATACAAAAAAAGAAGTGTGACCCATGTCCCCTTTAGTTTATAACCTAGCCAGACAGCACAATAAACAAATATTTAATGAATTATCATTCTAAAACCTGCTGGCCATGGGCAAGAGTGCCCCTAATTACTATGCCTCTCTAAACAACTCCATTCCTGGTCTACCAGTCACTCAAAATCCTCACTCAAAACACTTTAACTGGTACATATTTTCCAGAACTCACAAGTCACCTAGACTTCCCTCCTGGTCATTTTGGAGGCCATTTCTCTGACCTCCTGGAGAGCTTAGAACAGCTCATCCCATACACCTGGAGCTGAGCATGGAAACATATTGCAAAAAAGCTCCAGATGTGCAAATCTGCCCTGTGCAAGCAAGCCAATAAAAGATTTCATAAGGACAGTTTGTATTTGCCTGTATTTGGACTACACATGAAATTCAAACATTGAATTCAACCTTCCTTCCCCACTGCATTCAATTAACAAGCACAGTACTTCAAAATCCCATTTCAATACTTACAATTCCTTCCTCCATCTATTAACTGTGCCCATTTCTTAAACATCCATCCTTATGAAAATCACTGGCAACATAACAATAAAACAGATTCTGTTTTCTGGGAGAACAATCTTTCTTTACAGATTCCAAAACATCGCTGGTGAGGGAGGGGGTTGGTATTTGCCCAGATTTCTGCTCTACGAATAAAGAAAGCCCTGAAGATGGGCAGACAGCATCCTCCTGCCTTGTACCAATGAGCAACTCAACTTTCAGGTGCTCTTTTATGCATCTTTATCTGTCACTATACCTTGTCTGTCACCATTTGGCAAGCTGAATGAAGTGAGGGGTGACACCTACATCAGACAACTTCATCATTCCCACTAAGGCCCTGGTGACATCTGAATCACCGGCGCTTTTTCACAGATTCATTCTCCCCTGGTTCATTCCATTAGCAAAGTAACTCAGAGCAGTGGTTTACTGGAGTGGATTTTAAGAGTACTTCACGGTGTTGGCAGAGGTGCTGGCAGTTCTGTGCTTTCCTTTAGTGCCTTGTGATCAAAACCTAGGAGGTAGTTTTAAAGAACATATACTCACACCCATGAGAAGGGAGTGCAAGCATTTTTCCCCTAGTAAGTTTAAAACCAGTATACTACCTACCTAGTGTTACAAGCCACAAAATGAGGGAGGGGATGGAATACAAAGATGAACAAGAGAGGGCTCCACCCGAAAATTAATTCATCTGAAGGGAAAATAAATGCTCATCAACAATCATGAGAGCTTTGCAGATAATAAGCTGAAAGGAGGGGATTCAAGAGGTGGGTGACTTCTAACCGTGAGACTCAAGAAGATAGAATTGGCGTCAGATAATGAGATCATGGGATGTCAAAGGTGAGACCATCCAGGTGTGTAAAGGGCACAGCAAGTGTTTGAACTTGGCCAGACCACCTTGGTGAGAGACAGCAAAAAGTTGGGCTGAAGCTGGAGGGTAGAATCTACTGGACTTGGCAGATGGTGTAAGCTTCTAAGTCATTACATCTTTTATTGAGAGTACTGAAATACACCTTTGCCAACTGACACAAACACAAGTGTAAATAGGAAGACTTTTATTCATAACCCTAAAGAGGTCAGTGCCCTATTGTCTCTGGAGAGAGCAGCAGACTACTCTTAACACACTGGCTCCAGGACACATGGAAGGAGCGAGCATGCCCCTTCTTTGGAAGTCTTCACCAGGTGTCTGCACTGGAGAGCAGGTGCAAAGTATGTGTCCTGCCTTCTACAGCCCCCCTCTTTCACACCTCCCACACCTAGAACTGTCAAGAGGCCTTGTGAGGAAAGATAAGCAGTTGGATAGCTGGAGGGTGTGGTTGGGGCTTGGTGGCAGGGATGAGAAAGAGCCACAAGGAAAAAGCTACCTTGGTTTTTTTCTACACCCAAACCCTATTCCTAATAATAGAATTAGAGCACACAAATCTGTGCCCATGCAGTTACTGGAGTCCCGCCAGTAACTTCTGATTCTGTGTCCTCAATTAAAATGAAGAAATTATTAATCTTATAATAACAGTAAATCCTCACCAGGGAATTAATGAGCTTTCAATTACTTACAAAAAGTCAAAATCTTATGTCCTTGATTTATTTTTGAAGGCTGTAGTGTACGTACTTATTTCTCCTTGTGATCGCAGGATAATGAGAAAACATCATATAAGACCAACACTATACCTATCTTTATGCTTTATTACTACTACTCTGAAAAATTAATACCCACTATTACCTCATGGTAACATATTGGTTTAGTGTTTCTAGAAATCTTACAAAAATTATTTTGATTTTCAAACACTTCCTGTAAAAGTCCAGATTCAGAACCTGGACTATGGGTCAAAAGACTTGCATTATAGAGACTTCTTTTAACTTGCCAGGTGATATTGGTCAAGCTATTTAAATTCTCTGGACCTTAGAAGGTGATTTGGGGAGCCATGGACCACTTTCAGGAATGTAAATCTTGCCAGGAAAACAGGCACACATAACAAAGACACAATTTCAACATAAAATTCCATAGGCTTCACTCCACCCCTAGTAGTTGCTATAATATTTCTCATCTTGACATTTTATGCTTAGAGTTATCTGGTCATTTTAAAGAGAGAAATTCTACTTGTTCAGTCATCACCATAACACAGGTCTGTATGAGATGGAATATAGAAACTAATAGTCATATCTGGTCCTATTAATCATACTTAAAGGCAGTTCCTGAATAGAGCTTGTGTTATAGAGCAACCCCGATATTAAAAGGGTTCCTGGCTGTGGGTCCTCACCTGCGCGCTTTAAAGGGACTTATGAATACTCTACTACAGACACACGCAAAAGGGTTAATAAAAGGTTTATTTACAAGAGAAAAAGAAATAAGGAAAATATACAACTCAGGGAGAAAATAGGGAAATAAAGTCTTTAATGCGTCCTACCTGATCCGACGACCTGGAAACCCAAAGTCACTCTCAGAGCTGGCTGGACGCTGCGAGCTGGCGGAGAGCCAAAATGGGGGATCCCCAAAGCCCACGTGTCTGCCTTTTGTATCCACCTGGCTGCTTAACCCCACCCTCAGGTCCCAGTCACCTTCCCTTTGGTGGTGATGGGATTTGGAGTTCCCAGTGTCTTTGGCTTTGACCTGGGGTGGGGGTGGAGTCCACAAAGCCTATATGGAATTTGCTTTGGGACATCCTTTTCCCCCTAACAATTGGACGGTAGGATGGGGAAGCCTAGACTAGGACACCAAGATATCACTGCCAGAAACCCCTATGGATGAGAACGGGCAAAGTTTTAAAAAACGACACCCGGTAACTAAAGATGCCTACATTATTCTGTTAAAACAAAACTCCTGCTTGTTAAAAGTGAAAATGAAATTATTTGTTTTGGTTCTGAGACACACTCCTTCCTTCAACCCAAAGAGTAGTTAGTACTGAGGAAGAGTTGCTTTACCTAAAAGTCATTGTAATATAGAGATAGAATAAAATGGTATTATTATCATTTCTAACACAGACATAAGATGTAATACAGAAAGAATGTGCTTCAAAATAAATGAGAATTGAGAAAAGTATGTGTCAACAAATTGGACAACCTCAAAAAACAAATTCCTAGAAACATACAACCTACAAGACCAAATCAAGAAATAGAAAATCTGAACACACCTGTAAAGAAATTGAAGCAGTAATCAAAAACCTCTCAACAAAGAAAATTCAGTGCCAGATAGCTTCACTGGTGAAGCTTCTTCTTTAAAAGAAGAATTATACTCAAACTCTCCCAAAAATAGAAGGGTATTCTGCCCAAATTCATTTTACAAGGCAGATCACCCGGATATGAAAAATCATACAAGGAAGCAACAAGAAAATCACAGCCAAGATCCCAGATGACCATAGATGCAAATATCCAACAAAATATGGTCAAACTTAATTCAGCAATATATTAAGGGAATTATAGATCATGATCAAGTGGCACTTATTCCCAGGAGGCAAAGATGGCTCAACATCCACAAAGCAGTCAACATGATACACCATTTTAACAAAATATAAGAAATATGATTGGCCTTAAGTTGTCAAAGTTGGGGATTGAGTTTTCCCCCATCTGTATAGTTTTTAATTTTTTGTTTAAAAAAGAAAGTCAAATTTATAGTTTAGCTTTATGCCCAAAACTCAAAAGAAACATTAATCTTTCTCAATTCACATCTTATTGAGAACCCCACAGATAGCATAGTCTGTGTCTCATAGAATATGGACTTGACACAGAGTTATTTTGGGGACCATCCTACAGTCCAAAAGACAAGACTTTCAACCAAGGAAAACATGTATTTTTGTATATGTGAAGAATGTCTTCCTTTACATAGACAGTTCAATGCCAGCAAAAATCAGGTAAAAACTAGTACTGTCCCCTCCTGTTCCAAACAGTGATGTTCCACCCTTATGTCTAACAAACTATCTAGTCCAGTCTGGTTTAGCATGATTTATTGCTCTCCAAAGTGTAGAGTTAATATAAAATTGTTTATTGTTTTCACAAAGCGTCTTTTAACAGAAATTGATTTTTCTCGTTAGTTTTGACTCTACTGTTCTTTTTCAACAAAAATAGCAATTTAAAAATCATACTGAATTTCCATAATACAAAAGAATCACAGTTCCAAACCCTCCTACTTAGAAAACAACAGCAGACATACCGGGAAGGCGGGGGATGTCTTATTCTATTGTACACAGAAGTTCAGAGGGTCAGTGTAGAAAAACTGGAGTTGCCGCTGAATGTATTCCTGCCTCTATGTATTCACTTAATTAAAGTGCAAGAAAAGGTTGAAGTGGGGGTAGGGAACTGTCTCTGAGCCTAGGGATAGTTCTCGCTCACACCAATTCTGGTTGAGGCCATATGACTCGCTTTGGCCAAGGGGACAGCACAGAAGCATAATACAAGCAGAAATTTAAAAACTACGCACTTGGGTTTGTACTCTCTCTTACTGTTCTCAGGAACCTTGTGACCACTGCCATGTAAACAAGCTAGGAATGATAAATATTTACTATCAAAGCCACCAAGTTTGTCAGGGCTAGTTATATCAAGAACTCTTCTACACAATAGGTTAAGAAAAGGTGACTGCGAGATGCTAAGATATACTGAACACCCTGGGACATAACCTTTAGTGGCACTTTATGTAACACTCAAAGGAACTTACTATTGATTTGATTGTCAACTGTCATTAAATAACCTGACACGGGCCTCCCTGGTGGCACAGGGGTTAAAGTCTCAGCACTATCAAGCTATCGCTAGTCACTGTGGCATGAGTTTGATCCAGGCAGGGAGCTGACCCACATGGCACAGCAGACCTCTCCTATCTGCCCGCTGCTCCCTTAAGCAGTAGATCCACCTGTTCTGCTCCCCACTGTGTCTCTGGTGAATCCTCTCATCCCCCCACACCTCTGGCCTGCACCCCAGTTCTTGTATGCATAAATGAAATGAATCTTTCAAAATAAATAACCTGACAGATCCAAATATTGATCACACTCACTAACATTCACCTCAAGATAACGTGTGCTACAACTCTTAGAATATCATATGGGCTCCGAGGCTTAGCAGCCTCCTAGAAGTATATGCAGAATTGTGTGTTTGTGTTATCTTAATTGGAAAAAGACATTAAAACCACAGAAAATAATGCAAATATCTATGTACGTGCTTTTGATTTAATACATAAAGCAAATAGAGCATCACTGATAGTACCACAGGCAGTGGGCTCCAGTCTGCTCTTCCTCTTTTCCCCTTCAGCTACTTGAAATTGGCATCTTCCTAGTCTTTTAATTGATGTCTTCAAGAAAATATATGTACACATACATACACAGTATGTGTACGTATATACAAATATTTGTTCAAACCTATATATATACAAATTTATACAAATATATACAAATATCTGTTCAAACCTAATATTTGTTTTTTGCTTTTCTGTTTCCAAGGCATTTTCAGAAACCCCCAAATACTAGAAATCTCTGATAATCCAATTGAGAAAAGGGGAATTGCCATATTTTTCATACATAATTCTGCATTAGAGCATTTCCAAATCTTAGAGGAAGCTGTTTACACTCTAACTGAATGTATGTTTAAATAAAATAATTTCAGTAACAAAGGTCTGCATCTATTTGGGATGCTAAAAGCAACCCTATTTTTTGTTGTTACTACTGCTGAAATTTCCTTAGAATCAATGATGCTGCCAAAATCATTCTGTCAAAAGTAATATTCCACTAAATTGCTGTCAACATTGAAATCTGGTTATATGAATTAAACCAATAAAAATGTTTCCCAAGAAATAGGATTTATAAGCGGGGGAAGAGAGAGCACAAATTGTGTATTTGCCCCATCATTACAACTATATCAAAATGTGTTTGGATAGACTGGATGGAAACCCAGAGAGGAAAATAACTGTTAAGGTCGTGGTATTATGAATAAGCTCTTCTCAATGTATTCCTTATCATCTTTTAAAGTTGACACAGTAATGAATCAAAATAGACAACTTTCTATCTCTAAGACTTTCTCAAAGGGACACAGATGTAAAGCTACCTGGGTCATGGCTAGACCTTAAGGAAACAGACCAATCCACCACAATGGTCTACTGGAGAAAGTCTTACTAGGTTGAGATCAGACAACTTAGATCTGGCACCAGCTCAGCCAAAGTGTAGCTTTGAGACTTTGAAAGTCATTTAGACTCTCAAGATCTCTCTGTGAAGTGAGGCGAAAGGATTTAGGATAGAATTCTTAAGTTATTTTCTGGGCTTTCTCCAATGCCGGTATGGTTATGAAGTACCAACTGTTAACAAACACACCAGAAGAGACATATGTCCCCTTCAAAGCGGTTTTTAATACTTATTCCTAGAAAAGCCACCTCCTCTTTGGCCTCCAGAGCCTGTTCACCCCGATCCTGCACATCTTCACTGAGGCCATTATTTCCTCCTTTGTGGCAGAATGTATCCTGGGTAATAGCTGAGACGTGAGAAGTCTGGTGAGATGTGTGCTTAGGCTGGACACTGACATTTCAGGTGAAAAAGGGGGGGAAATAGTTTTTCTTAAATGACTGTTCAGAAGTGCTTGCAATGATGGTAATGACATTATTTCCATGGGGGCAAGTCAGATGGGAGGGCTGACTTCACTCAGATGTAGTGTACTTTCTATAGCTTGTTAAGATCACTGCTTTAGGAGTGACTCTTAAGAGTTCTACTTTCCCCAAGTGTGGCTGTCATAGGCAAAAGAGAACACTTCACTAGAATGACCCCAAACCTTTCATCTTTGCCAAAATGAATTCTGAAGTTGAAATTCAAAACACAATTTGTGTACCATCATTACAGAGTGTGCTTATAAGGGTGATAGGTTTATTTTTAATAACTTTGGCATTTAACCTTTAACCCCTCATTTGTTCTGTAAATGTTAAGTCCCAGCAGGGTAAAGAAATAGAAAATGAAAAGATCATCATTGAGGAACTCATTTGAATCATATTATTGATAAAAACATAAGTTGCCCGCATCCTCTGCAGCACCGCTTTGATCCCCAGCTGCTGGCGAGGGTCCCACATGGCGCACAGACCTCTCCTGCCATGCCCGCTGCTCCCCTCAGCAGTGTATTTCGTCAGTCTGCCTGTTCTGTTCCCGGCTCTGGCTCTGGTGAATTCTCTCACCCTCCCGCGCTTCTGACTGTACCCAGTGCTTAAAAAAAAAATACAAGTTGCCACATCTTTGTACAAATAATAGTAAGATGGGCCTCCCTGGTGGTGCAAGGGGTTAAGTCTCAGCACTATGAAGCTATCTGCAGCCACTGCAGCATGAGTGCCATCCCCAGCCAGGGAGTTAACCCACATGGTGCAGCAGACTTCTGTCTGCCAGCTGTTCCCCTCAGCAGTATATTTCAGTAGATCTGCCTGTTTTGCTCCCCACTCTGTCTCTGGTGAATCCTGTTACCTCTCCATACTTCTGACCCACACCCCAGCTCTTGTATGCATAAATAAATCTTTTCTTTTTTTTTAAATATTTATTTTTATTTATACAAGCACTGGGTACAGTCAGAAGCGCGGGAGGGTGAGAGAATTCACCAGAGCCAGAGCGGGGAACAGAGCAGGCAGAAGGACCGAAGTACACTGCTGAGGGGAGCAGCGGGCGGCAGGAGAGGTTTGCGAGCCATGTGGGACCCTCCTCCGGTGGCCGGGGAGCAGCCGGGGATTGAACCGGCGCTGCAGAGGATGCGGGCAGCTTCGCAACCCAGTGCTCAACCGCTGCGCCACTGGGGAGGCCCTAAATAAATCTTTTCTAAAAAAAAAAAAAAAAAAGTAAGATAGCTTAAAGTTGGAAAATCATGACTGTACATAATTTCTATATATCCCATTATGAAGTTATAATACCTTGCATTTGTGTAGAGGTTTGAAAATAGGTCTTTTTCAAGCTGATGAAAAAGAGCCTTTACAAGTTCTTACCAAATAAAGAAAGCCAATCCTTTCCTCATCAGGAAATGCAAAGTACTACATGTTCTCCCTTTCATTTGGTCACACATGATCACATGACACTAAGTATACAAGCAAAAAACTAAATTCCAAGTCATAGTCACCAAAATGTTGACTGTTGCTCATTATAGGGCCCCAAAAACAACAATCCCTGAAACAGATCTCGAATTCAAGAGATTCAGCTGAGAAAGGATAAATAAAAGAAGTCCAATGCAATATTGGGCTGGGAGGCAAGCAAGTTCACTGAAGGAGAAAATTTAAGAGTTAAGAGAATTTATAGCCTCACTACTCAGAGATCTACACTGGTATTTAGGTACTCTGAATAGTAGCAGCTGGATGCAGACTTCCTCTGCTTAACAGCTTAGAGATTCCATGGGCTGAAAGTACCAGGTAACTCCCTCTCTTAAGGGAAAGGTGAGGGTGTATCAGTGAAAATCTAGCACCACTCCTGTTTATGTGGCTAAAGGTTAGACAGGTCCTGGAAGGAAGTACTGTAATTCACAAGATGCCACTTTGAGAATTACAGCAGTGCTGCAAGCAGCTGACCTACAGGTGTTTGTTCAGCTTCTCCTCAATGACCAGAACACTTAAAAAAATTGGCTGATTGGACATAAAAACCTAATTTCCATTTTCTTCTTGAAAAATAAGAAAATTTGGTAATAGGCTTGATGTACCCATAGGCCAAGGGCCAAGTAATGCCACTGTCTCACTCTATCAAAAATTGCATCACGACCTTTCCAGATATTTGAGTTTACAAACATTGAAATGGCGAAAATCCCCAGGAAAACTGAAAGAAGTGGCTTTCAGTTTCTGGAACTGTCTGCTTCCTTCACTTCTCTATCCCTCTCCATTCACTGCCCCTCTGGGCTTCCCTCCTTGCCCTGGGCTAGTCGAATATTTCCCACTAGGCAGGCCAGCCCCCTCTGCCCCCTAGATAATGTTCTGGACGCCTGCTCTTGCCCTCACCCCTCTGTCTCTGTGAAAACTTTTGTGTACTTTGTATCCCCTTCCTTTCTGTTTTGGTTTTGTATTGTGCTGTTTGGGCCAGGACACTACTAGCAATCTGATAAACTAATCAACAGGAATAGACTCATTTACCTTCCCTGAAAACATCTGAAGTGGATTCCAGATTCTATATACCATGCACTTAGGAAACTTGCAGCCAGTTAGCCCTCTGATTTCCAAGTTCATAAATCCACTCCTATGTAATTATCTGTGTAATATCTGCAATTGACTTACAAGTAATATGCAAATAAGGAAAAAAAAGAATATCATTTGGAACATATTCTGAGGGGATGGCCAAATCATATTATTTAAGTATATCAGAATACCTAAGTCACAGAAATGAATGCATCCTAATTCTGGGCCCAAAATATAAATCAGAGCTATAGAAAGGAATTCCAGTCCATTAGACAATCCAAACTGGACTTGGCCACCAAAGGAAAACCTATTTTGTGGATGATAATAAAGTCAGATTCTATTAAGAAAACCTTAGGTATGTATTATTAAAACCAAAGGAAATTATATGCCCTCCTAACCAAGGTACACTAAAGTATAAAGATGTGCAGATTTTTTCCCCAGTTATTCATGTCTCCTAAGGAAAAAGATAAAAATTACTACTGCCTGCCAGTTAGTGTTCTTGGTTTTCCAAAGATGGAGAAAATGGGCCTCCCCTGGTGGCGCAGTGGTTGAGCGCTGGGGCTGCGAGGCTGCCCACAGCCTCTGCAGCAACGGTTCATTCGAGGGTCCCACACAGAAAAAAAAAAAAAAAAAGATGGAGAAAAGTACCCCAGAGTGTGTCTTCAGGAGGAAGATATTAGGTGAACTATACTGTACTTCGTATTCATGAGTCAGAAAATGGGAATCTTTCTCATGAGTCACAACTGAGTGAGTCTTAGTATGGCCTGGGGTACAGGTGGAGAGACTTCCTGATAAGCTGCCAACTTCTGAACAGATCTCATACCAGAGATGGGGGAGGGGGAGGGGAGGAATCCCAGTACAGGTGTTCTCCATAGAGTTCAGTCAAGGGTCTGATGAACTATGTTGTCCTGTTAACTCAGCCTCAGCCACTGAAGGCAATGCCCCTTCTCTTCCTGTTCTAAGCAGCAGAACGATGCAGCTGGGCTGACGAGGGCAATGTGGGCCACAAAATGCAGCCTTGGTTAGCTTGAAGGGGTCTTACATAAACATAGGTAACTGAGGTTCTCATTAATTAAAATGAGAAGGTGGGCCTCCCCGGTGGCGCAGTGGTTGAGCGCTGGGTTGCGAAGCTGCCCGCAGCCTCTGCAGTGCCGGTTCAATCCCCGGCCACTGGGCGAGGGTCCCACATGGCACACAGACCCCTCCTGCTGCCCGCTGCTCCCCTCAGCAGTGTACTTCAGTTCTTCTGCCTGTTCTGATGCCCACTCTGACTCTGGTGAATTCTCTCACCCTCCCACACTTCTGACTGTACCCAGTGCTTGTATAAATAAATAAATAAATCTTAAATAAAAAACAAAAGCCTTAATTATTTAAAAAAAAAATTAAAATGAGAAGGCAAGTTGCTCGAAGGCAACTTCACATATCTAATGGATAATGTTTGAAGTCAATGAAGAAATGATAATTTTCATTTTTGCCAAAAGGCTGTAGATCCAGCACATCTCTTATTTCAGGAGAGCCAGCTGTTTCAACTTTTCTGCAGGCAACTATGGCCTCAGCAACAGCATTAGACACTCTTGAGTCTCCCGGCGGCCCACAACATGGCCATCTGTTCCCCTGGCAGTGAACCCATCAATAGGTAAGTCACAGCCTGGCCTCCAATGACACACTAGGCAGCTCTGGAAACCACTCTTTCATAGGGCACGCCCCCCTGCTCCCATTTATGACCAGCCAGCGGCTACAGGGCTGAATTGAGCATGGAATTTTTGATTTCTCACAGGAAAAAAATAAAAGGCGTCCTAGACTACTTTTTAGTCTGTCCAGCATGAAAAATGAGCTTAGCTAAGAGAAGTTAACTTTCTTCAAATACCACTCAAATGTTTAAACTCAGTAAGATTCGTTAAGCTCTTCTTACAAATGCGTTGATTTTTTTTTTTCTTCAGAAATATCAAACCACAGAAAATAATTACAGCAATTTAAAATGCTAGGACTATCACATTGCCTAACTTCAAGTGGCCAATTAGGCAGTGGCCCAGTTAGGTAGCTCCACCCAAACACACTCAGCATAAGAAAATGGTTCTCTACAGAGGTTCCAAAAATAATGTGGGCAGATGACTTCTTAAACCCTAAAACTGAAAGAGGAAATTTACAGATAGAGCGTCCTTTTAGTGGCAAAGGTGACATAATTTGGGACTATTCAAAAAGGAAAACCTCTGGTCCAGGATGCCCTTTGAAGGTGTTTTGTTTGCTTGTATTGTTTTGACTAAACACAGCAGTGGAGCAAGGGTGGCTTTTTAAATTTTGTATCCTGGTTGGGATGGGCCTTTGCTCCGTTTTCCTCGGGCTGGCCATGTGGGATAAAGAATTCTAGATCAGGGCAGTAATAGTTATCGCCGCGACCTAGCTCCACTTTCACAGTCCTTAGAAGCCACCAAATCAAGCAGAGGAAGACCAGTGCATCCACCTAAGCAGGACTGGTGAAAGAAACAAGTGTGGAAACTATGAAGCCTTTTAATAGAACTTTTTTTCTGATGAGACTGCCAATGTCTTCAAAATAGAGTCCTTGCTTTCGTGCCTCGGCAAGAAAAGCACACCACACCAAAGCCCAAGGGATGCGGCTAAGGTTATTAGGGGCAGGGGTGCTGGGGCGGGGGCCTTGGGGTGGAGGAAAAGTCAGACAAGAGTCCCAGCAAAAGCCAGCCACTTCCACATATTCCCAAAATGCCAAAGGAAAAAGAACAAAAAACTTGACTTCCTCCCGTGCGAGCCGCTCAGTGTACACCTCGCACTTGGGGAGGGGTGGGGGTGGGGGTGTTTACTCGGCCTTTTCCTCGCAAAGACCCCACCAGCCCGCGCCAGGTCTAGGCCAGCGTGGCGCCAGGGCGCGCCGGGTCACTTTCGCTCCCTGCAGCCTGCACCGCCAGGTGCTCGCGCTACCTGGAGCCCCCGCCGGCCTTTGTGCGGCCAGCACCGCCCCCGCCTGCATGCGGGTTCCAGACGGGACAGCTGCGGGCGCTGGCCAGGAGGCCGACCCGCCCCGGGAGCGAGCCGGAGCCCGCGGGCGCTGGTGCCCTCCGGCGGGGAGGGGAGCGGCGGGCAGGGGAGGGGCGCGGCGAGCCGGCTCCCGCGCCAACCCGCCGGCCATCCTCCCCCGGCCCCGAGGACCAGCGGGGCACAGGCGGCTGCCCCCACCTTCCCAGCAGGAGGAGAAGCGTCCCCTCCCGGGCCGTGCCCCTGAACCCAGACGTACCCACACTCCGGCTTGCGACAGCTGGCAGCCATAGCAACCCAAACCACAGAAAGTTTCGCGAAGCCGAAAGCGACTTGAAAAAGTTTTCCTTGGCCCCTCACGCCCTCTCCCCCAGCCGGGGCGTGCGGAAAGGAAAGCAGAGCTCGCGACGTGCCGAACCCCGCGTCCACCTTCTCCACTCCCGGCCTCCCCAGCGTGCCCAAGGTGGGTGCCCCGCGCGCGGCTTCCTGCCCCATCCCCGGCTCGGGCGCCCTGGCGCCCGGGACTCACCATGGTGACTCGCGCCGGGTCGCGCCTCCGCGGGGTCGGGCTTGGGAGAGCCGGGGCTGGAACGCAGTCTCCGGGGCGCACTTCAAAAGTTGGTTCCCCTCGCCAAAAACAGGCTCTCGACACCCAAGCACTCACAGGAGCCAATGGGAACCCGGGGGGCACCCCATCCAGGCGGGATCGGCGGCGCTAGGTGAGGGCTAGAGGAGGCGACCTAGCAGGCGGGGCGCATACTGCGGCCGGCAGGGGTCCCCCCGGACCCGGCGCTCCCCCTGCGCTTGGAACAGTCAGAGGCTCGCCGCGTCTGCCCGGCTGCTCTGCTCCGCTCCTGTTTTCTTCGGCCACTTATTCCTCTGGCTGAGCCTCAGCTCGGGCCGGGCAATCTGTCCTTAAATGGAGAATTCAGCTCAGGCCTGACCAATCAGGGTTTGTTTTCCCAGCGTCCCTCCTCAGGGAAAGCCTAGTAGCCAACAAGCTTGGAGCTGCTGCGTTTCCAAAGACCTCTGGATCCTGTAGTCCTGCTCCCCGCCAGCCTGCAAAGAGCCGCTGACCCGCTCGCTCCCGGTGGCAAGACCTCTGCACTGGTAGGGAGAAAACCGCCAGGAGAGGGAGGTTAATCATTCACTTTTTTTTTTTAACTCTAAAGTTAGAGTAGGTGTAGTTTCCCAGCTGAGGAGGTATAGTTTTCCCGTAACTTTTTTTTTAAAAGAAGGAAATATTTTATCAGCATGAAAGATCAGAGTGGGGCGTTCCAGCAAGATGGCTGAATAGTAAAGACCCGGAGCTCACCTCCTTCCCGCATGTTTAACAAACCATACATAGAGAAACAACAATCCCTGAAAAAGTGCGGACAACAGGAGGATTAACATTTTCACAAGGAAAAGCGAAAGAAAATGTCAGAGAGGGTAAGAAAAGTTCTTACATAATTTTGCCTGGAACTCCACGGGAGTCCACAACCCAAGAGAGGGAGGGACTGCTGAGAAATTGGTTTTTGTTTGGCTGGTTGGTTATTTTTGGTGACTGAAGGCCTCGCAGCTACATGGGAGACCCTAGTACCTGGGGGTTGCATTAGAGAGGGAAGCATACACACCTGGTGTGGTAAATGAAGGGACCTTCCTCTGAAGAACAGTGGGACACTTGGAGCTATATGCTCAGCAGATGCCAGCAAGACAGGATGCCATACTACTAGAAATTAATCAAGGAGCCAGGGTCTAGAGGGTGACACACTCCCCAGTGCTGCATATTAGGAGCTCCTGAGGTTGTCAGACAAACCTTAAAACTACCTGCACCTTGCTTGTCCTAAGTAATGACTATCAACTGGAGTCTATAACACCTGGGTGCAGGCCACCGGAGTTTGAGCCTCTGGGGGAATATCCAGTCGGTGGTGGCAATTGGTGGGAGCTGAAGGGGCTCCACCTGTGATTCTCCACAAAAGTGGCTACTCTCTACAACTGACTTCTGTGTTTTATCGCTCCTGCCTGCGGCCACCTGTGGGGTTACATTCACCTATGGTGCTTGCTGCCTCTAGCCCCAACTGAAACCTTCCAGCTACCCTGATAGAGGGGATGTTCTGGCAACAGCTGTGATAGTGTCACAGCTGTAGTTTGCCCCTGGGACCACAGACCTCAAGAGAGAACTGAAAGAGGTCTACAAAGGAAGCAATCTTTTATGGACAGCACCCACAGACTCTGAGAAACACCTGCCCCTCATCCACCTGTGACTGCTATTGAGACTTTAGCCTGTCTGCATTCCAACACATGGCTCCCAGATCGCCCTGCTCCTTCCTGCATACTAGGAAGAACACTGGTCAGAACCAGCAGACTAGGCCCTCCCTGATGGCGCAAGGGCTTAAGTCTCAGTGCTATCACACATCGCCATCCATTGCAGCATGAGTTCAATCCCTGGCCAGGGAATTAACTAACATGGCACAGCAGACCTCTTCTTTTCTCACCTGATGTTCCCCCTCAACAGTGTATTTCACTAAACCTGCCTGTTCTGCTTCCTACTCTGTCTCTGGTGAACCCTCTCACCCTCACCCCACACCTCTGGCCTACACCCCAGTTCTTGTATGCATAAATAAATAAATCTTTAAAAAAACAAACTAGCAGAATAAAGCTGGACCACAGGTTTGGTGAAATACACTGCTGAGGGGGAACATTGGGTGAGACAAGAGTTGTTGATCCCTCAGTTCCAGGCCCCTACCTTTACCCTGTGTGGCACTAGAGCTCCAGTCATCCAAACAGATGCAGGCCAACACATCAAGTTAAGGAAAGAAGGGCCTCCCCGGTGGCGCAGCGGTTGAGCGCTGGGTTGCGAGGCTGCCCGCGGCCTCTGAGGCACCGGTTCGATCCCCGGCTGCTCCCCGGCCACCGGAGGAGGGTCCCACATGGCGCGCAGACCTCTCCTGCCGCCCGCTGCTCCTCTCTGCAGTGTACTTTGGTCCTTCTGCCTGCTCTGCTCCCCGCTCTGGCTCTGGTGAGTTCTCTCACCCTCCCGGGCTTCTGACTGTACCCAGTGAATGTATAAACAAACAAATAAAACATGCCTCTAAAAAAAAAAAAATTAAAAAAAAAAAGTTAAGGAAAGAAAGTTATTTGGTTTTAATAAGAATTAACATAGCTTCAAACAAAATGAAGAGACAGGGAAATATACCATAAATGATGAAACAAAACGACCCTGGGGGAAAATCTAAATGCAACAAAACTGTAACTTACCTGAAGAAGAGGTTAAGGTAGCAGTCCTAATGATGCTTATTGAAATTAGGAAAATAATCAACAAACAAAATAAGAACTTCAGAAATAGAAAAACTATAGAAATTTCAGAAAATGACAGAGCTAAAGAACACAAAAGCAGAACTAAAAAATATAATAGAGGAACTCAACAGTCTACAAGGAGCACCCGATAGAATCAGTAAGCTGGAATACAGTGGAAAACCCCAAACAGACCAGCCCCCCCCAAAAAAAATAACCCATAATAACCTTATGGGGTAATATCAAGAATGGCATCTGCATTGAAATATTCCAGAAGAAAGAGAAAGGGGTTGAAACCTTATTTGAAGAAATAATAAGCAAGAATTTCCCTAACTTGAGGAAAGAAACAGATTTCCAGATCCAAGAGGTTCCAAGATATCCAAACAGGCATATATCAAGATGTATAGTAATTAAAATTGGAAAAACTAAAGATAAGGATGGAATACTAAAAGCATCTAAAGAAAAATGAACCACATACAAGGGAACACCTATAAAATTCACTGCAGATTTCTAAGTGGAAAACACAGTTGAAAAGGGATTGGCACAATGTCCTTAAAGTGCTGAAAGAAAGGAATAGTTAACCAAGAATACTCTACCCTGTTAGACTATCACTCAGAATTTAAAGGGGAGTGGGGTGGGGTGGGAATAAAGAGCCTTACAGACAAAATTAAGAATTCATCACCACTAAACTAGCCTTGTAAGAAATACTAAAGGGACTCCTATAAAATGAAAAGAAATCCCATTTAAAAGCAGCAAGACACCAAAAATAGACAATGTGTATTAGAGGGAAGAGAGAACAAATCTATAGACCATTACAATGAGCTTGAGGGCCTCCCCTAGTGGCGCAGGAGGTTGAGCACAACGCTGTGAAGCTGTCCACAGTCTCTGCAGCACAGGTTCGATCCCAGCTGGCTGGCCAGCGAGAATCCCGCATGGCAAAGCAGAACTCTCCTGTCTCGTCCCCTCAGCAGTGTATTTCTTCAGTCTGTCTGCTCTGCTCTCCCCTCTGGCTCTGATGAATACACCCTCCTGCGCTTCTGACTGTACCCAGTGCTTGTATAAATAAATAAATAAATCTTTAAAAAAAAAAAAGAACCAATGCCTAGAATATAACAAAAGAAGTGAAAGAGCTATACAACAAAAACTACAAGACACTATTAAAAAATATAGAACAAGACACAAAGAGATGGAAAGATATTCTGTGTTCATAGATGGAGAGAATTAACACTCAAAACACCATCTTACCACAAACGATAAGCAGATTCAATACAATCTATCAAAATTCCACTGATATTTTTAAGGACATAGAACAAAAAACACTAAAATTTATGTGGAACCACAAATGACCCCAAGACTAAAGCAATCATAAAAAAAAAAGATGAAAAATGGAGACATCCTGTTACCCAACTTTATATTACAAAATGACAGTAATTAAAACAGTATGATAATGGCATAAAAATAGACACACAAATCAATGCAGTAGAATCTGGAGCACAGAAATTAACCCACACATATATCAATAATCTACGACAAAGGAGCCATGACATACAACAAAGAAAGGAAAAATCTCTTCAACAAATGATGTTAAAAACCGGACACTACTTGCAAAAGAATAAAACTGGATCATTCTTTAACTCCACACACAAAAATATATTCAAAATGGATTAAACACATGGATATAAGACCCACAACCAAAAATACGTATGTCGACAAAAACATTGTTAGTGCATCCCATGATATCAGTGTCTTGACTATGTCTTTGAGGACTCATTGCCAATGGAAAGGGAAATAATAGCAAAATAAACAATTGAGGGGCCTTCCTGGTGGTGCAAGGGGTTATGTCTCAGTACTATGAAGGTATCAGCAGCCCCTGCAACACGAGTTTGATCCCTGGCCAGGGAGCAGACCCATGTGGCTCAGCAGACCTCTACTGTCTCACCTGCTGCTCCTCTCAGCAGTGTATTTCAGTCAGTCAGCCTGTTCTGCTCCTCACTCTGTCTCTAGTGAATCCTGTCACCCCTCCCCCCACACACACATTCCGCTGGTCTACACCCCAGCTCTTGTTTGCACAAATAAATCTTAAAAAAAAAATAAACAATTGAAACTACATCAAACTAAAAAACCTGCACAGCAAAAGAAAATGTTAGAATGAAGATGCAGCCTGCTGAACTGGAGAAGATATTTGCACATCAGACATCCAACAATGTATAAAAAGAACTCATGCAACTCAACAACAAAAACCAAACAACTCATTTTAAAAATGGGCCTAATATCTGAATAGACATTTCTCCAAAGAGGACATACAGTTGGCCTACAGGCACATGAACAATGACCATCATTACTTATTATAAAGGAAAGGCTCTTCAGAACCATAATGAAATATCATTTCACACCTGTGAAAATGGCTAACATCAGAACTAGTAAGAAGTGTTGGTAAGAGTGTGAAGGAAAAGGAAACACTGTACTTTTTTTGGAAATGTAAATTGGTGCAACTACTTTGGAAAACAGCATTGACCTTCCTCAAAAAAACTAAAAATAGCCCTACCAATGATCCTGAAATTCCACTTTTGGGTATCTAGCTGAAGAATATGAAATCACTAACTTGAACAATTCCATTCACCACAATGTCTACTGCAGCATTATTTACAATAGCTGAGACATGTAAACAACCTACATGCCCATAGATGGTTGGATAAAGAACACCTAACATGTAGACAGAATGGAATACTATTCAGCTATAAAAAAGATTCATTACTGACATCTGCAGAAAAATGGTAGGAACTCTAGGAAATTGTGTGAGTTAAATCAGTCAGAAGGGGGAAGAGAGTGATTCACCTATATGTGTAATATAAGGAAACAAAGCAGATGAATAGATGAAACAAAATAAAAATGAGCCAGTGGACACAGGCAATAGAACTGAGTTTGCCTAAAGTAAAAGTGTAGAGAGGTGGTGAGCAAGGGTAGAAAGGATCTAATGGATGGTGGTGGGGAAAAAAAATCAGAATCATGGTAGCAGCCCAGAGGAAATCCTTTTTCTTTCCAAAAGATTATGAGCAAAGTTCAAAAAAATGTCACTTCCCCTTTGTGGGGTAAGTAGGGGGTAAGCACGAGGCTTTTCCGGCCTCCCACTGCGCATGTGCACTCAGCCAAACAGCGTATGGCGTGGCGTGCGTGGCGTGGCGTGGCGTGCGTGGCGTGGCGAGGCGTCGCAGCGCGGAGGCCGGAGGAGTGGAGCGGAGTGGCCGAGCGTGACGGAGTATGGCGGCGACGAACAGCGGAGAGCCTGAAGACGCCAACTGGGCTGCTAGAACCGGTAATGAACCTACCCAGTGTGGGTTGGTTGCGCGACAGATACATACTACAAGTTGGAAGAACCTTGAAAATATTATGTTAAGTGAAAGCCAGGCATAATAGACCACAACTTACATAATTCTGTTTCTGTGACAGTAGAGAATGGAGGACTCTATAGCGATCGAAAGTAGATTAGTGATTTCAGTGACTGGGAGAGGGGAGCATAGGAGTTATTGCTAATGGGTATGGGGTTTTTCTTATTGGGATGATGAAGATATTCTCGGGGTAAGTAAGTAGTGGTGGTTGCACAACTTTGTGACTATACTAAAAATCCCCGAATAGTGCATTTTAAAAGATAAATTTTAAAATTCTAGCATATTTCAGGAAAAAAGTGAGTCTCTTGGTATGTGGATTATACCTCCGTTTTTTAAATTCAAAGAAAATCATGTCTAAATTCTTATAGCAGCAATCCATGCAATTAGGCAATCAATAAAATGGAATGTCTACCATAGATTACCCTGGCATTTGTGCATACAATGGTCCCTGCTTGCAATTTTAGAAGGTGGGAGTAGACAGAAGATATATTTTGAAATAATAAATAACTACAGGAAATGTACAAATATAATAGATGGAAGAGTAGTTTTCTACAACGAACTGCTATATTTGGGGCTATATTTTAGATTACAGAATTTATCTGGTGGCAGCCTAGAACAAACTGGAAAGGAAACCAAGTGGCACATGTTGAGTGCTCACTATGACCTAGGTACATGCAGATGTAATTCACTAAACTCTCAGGAAAATCTGATTCCATGTCTTGAGGACAAGTCAACTTCCAAACACAGCCACATAATTTAGGGATTAATGAACACAATTTACATAAAGGGAAATTTGTTTTTTTTTTTTTTTTTTCAATTCTGCTTCATTCAGTGTATTAGGATATTTTGGGTTTTTTTTATAATAAATTTTATTTTTATATTCCCCATACAATTGCAACCCCCCCATTCTGACCCCAATCCCTCCCCTCCCGCCCCCCACCCCCCAAAAAGTGTCTCTGGTTCATAGTTTTTTGTTGATTTTGATTTTCACTTTCTTATAGTTACTCATTTTCCTGGTCCCTTATTTAAGTTTTCTAGATTCCTGCTATGAGTGAGACCATCCGGTATTTTTCTTTTTCTTTTTGGCTTATTTCACTGAGCATGATCCCTTCCAGTGCCATCCATGTTGCTGCAAATTGCATGTGTTTATCTTTTTTGAATGCTGAGTAATATTCCATGGTATATATGTACCACATCTTCTTGATCCAGTCATCTATTTTGGGCATTTGGGTTGTTTCCAAAGCTTAGCTATTGGAAACAGTGCTGCTATAAACATAGGGGTGCAGGTGCTCTTTGGAATTGATGTTTCTGTGTCCTTTGGGTAAATACCTAGGAGTGGAATTGCTGGATCATATGGAAGCTCTATGTTTAGTAGGTCAAGAAATCTCCACACAGCTCTCCATAGTGGTTGGACCAAATAAAGGGAAATTTGAATTTACCGGTAACACAAGAAGCACTGCCTAAGTTGGAAATAACATGTTGCTTAAGCCAGCAGCTCATCTATGGTCAACACTGATTAGTAGGCAGAGTGACAAGGACTTCAAGAGATATAGGTAAAGGGCCTCCCCGGTGGCGCAGCCGGTTGAGCACAGCGCTGTGAAGCTGTCCACAGCCTCTGCAGCGTCTGTTTGATTCCCAGCCAGCCAGGGAGATTCCCACATGGTGCAGGCAGACCTCTCCTGCCTCGCCCACTGCTCCCCTCAGCAGTGTATTTTGGTCTTTCTGCCTGTTCTGTTCCCCACTCTGTCTCTGGTGAATCTTCTCACCCTCCCACAGCTCTGGCCTGTACCCCAGTGCTTGGATAAATAAATAAATCTTTAAAAAAAAAAAAAAAGGAGATACAGGTAAAGATAGTTGTTTTCTCAAAGGCTAACCCATAATACAAGATACTGAAAAATCTCTTAATAATTCATTAATAACCTATCAAGTTTGGGTTTAACTAAAAGCACCTTGACACTATCCATTGTATTAGCATTTGAGATTTTAAAAAATCATTAAAAAATGCTTATTTTTATTTGCCCTAAATAATGTCTTTCCAGTCTCGAGAGGTATTCCCAGCCCTAGTAAGCAGCACTTTGAAGATTCATTTGTGATTTTTCATGATTTTATTATCCTATAACAGTTCCTTTCCAGATTGAAATTTCTCTCTCTCTCTCTCTCTCTGTATGTGTGTGTTTATATATATATATATATATATATATATATAAACTTTTAGATTTCAGCAGTACTTTGATTATGAAATTTAGGGGCACGGAACCTGAATTTAAAATCTGAGTTTTCCACGTAACTAGCTGTGAAATCTTCATTTCTCTAGCTTGTGTTTCTTTATCTATAAAATGGATGTGAGTAGGCAATGAAATATGTATAAAGATGGTCAACAAGTTTTGATTCCTTTTCCCTTCCCCTTGCTCTATGTCCTGGGTTAGGGCTTCAGACCTGGTGCCCAGGTGAGATCAGAGGACTCTGAATTGCATGGCAAGTCATTGGGACTGTGCCCTTCAGGGAGAATAATTCTCATCAAAATCTCAAAGATGCTATACCTGCCAAAACATAAGGTCCACAGCTCTTGATTATATTAGTAATGCCTTTCTGGATCTTCATCTCTCTCATTGAGAGAACTTAGCCTGGTAATAGAAGGGCAGAGGCTCAGCTAGGATTCTCAAGAGAGAACCCCCTAATTCACAATTTGAATATAGAACACAGTGTATGATCACATGGTACAGCCTATCATTTCATGAAGAATTCCTTCAAGCCCTCCCTGCTCCATTCCTATTTAGGGAGGTGCATTGGCTAAGGTGACTGTATGAATTGGTTTACCAGGGAGAGTCCTTTTTAGCCCTTTGCCCAATGAAATTATTAATTGTATTCCCTTTGCATTCCCAGAAAGGCCGCATTTGAATGAGAAATGATATGATCCCCCTAGATTTTCTGGCCAAAGCTCACTACCCTTCATACCCTTACTTTTTATTTTATTTTTTTTTAAGATTTATTTATGCATACAAGAACTGGGTTACAGGCTAGAGGTGCGGGGTATGAGAGGATTCACAAGAGACAGAGTGGGGAACTGAACAGGCAGATTGAAATACTCTGCTGAGAGGAGCAATGAGCAAGTCAGGAGAGGTCTGCTGAGCCATGTGGGTAGCTCCCTGGCCAGGAATTGAACTCATGCTGCAGTAGCTGCGGATGGCTTCATAGGTTGCGTCTTAACCCCTTGCGCCACCAGGGAGGCTCCATACCCTTACTTTTTAAAATGAAAGCTTTCTAATTTTCTTGATTTACACCTATATTCCAGAAGACTCAGTAATATATCACAAAATAATTATTCTTCTTCAAGGTCACAGTAGCAATGAAATGGAAGCAACTTTAAAAATTGTAAAACTCATAGTAGACACATGATGGAGCTAGTCAGATGAGACTTTATGCATATATTGGTGTAATTGATGAACTGCATTGTATCCTGAACTGGGTGAAAAAGAGCAAAGGAAAAAATCAACATGGATACAAAGCACAATTTCCTATATGAATCTATCAGCAAAAAGAAATCACTGCTTATCCACACTAGAAAACAATCAGCAAAACACTAGTTTCCATGTCAGTTCCATAAAAGAATAATTAGAATGAATTCATAGTAAGATTTAAAAGTTTTTTGTTAATGACAAAATTAGGCTAGAAGCCTTTAACAAAGGTTTGATGAAAGAGAGATGTTTCATATCAATGTGAAAGATCTTATGTTATCACTATTTTTTTTTTTTTTTACCATGACAGTCATCATTTATTTGGGTCACTAGATATCAGCTACTGTTCTAAGTGCTTAAGTTTCATTATTATTTAATCATCTAAACAACCCTATTCGCTCCGCAGACCCACCAGCAAGGACAGGGCCACGCAATAAAGCCTTTCCACCCCGTAAAAAAAAAAATAAAAATAAAAAATAAACAACCCTATTAACTTCATTTGCAGTTAAGAAACTAAGTTGAGAGAGTTTGGAATAATTTGCCAAGCTACAGTGCATCCAAACTATATTTACCTGCAAAACACAAACTCTTCCTTTCAAATAGTGACTCTGTAGTAGGAATGTCCATTAGAAGAAATTTTTCCTAATGCAAGCCTGGTATAAATAGGAACACACTTATTAAAATCCTGGGAGCCTCGCCAAACCAGGGCTTTTGGAAAAATTCCTGCTTTTTTATGGGATATAAGACAGAGAGTTTAACTCAACTTTAGTTTTCTTTGTTCTCCTCCTAATATGTTAATATTGATTTGTAAAGAATATAATGCAGAGAATTTCAACAGTTGGGTAATAGAATCTGATACTATTTGTGATTTGTATAAATTTTTTGCTGTCAGCTAACACTTATTTTGTGGAAATAAAGAAACTATTTTGCCCAACTAAAGGAACAGAAATTATTTAAACCTAAGTTTAAATTGACAGCTTATTAGGTTTATATACATTTATTACTATATTTTCTCTGATGTAAGCCAATATTTTCTATTCTTTCTTCCAGTTTCAATATGATTTTTTAAATTCAGAAGGTAAATTCTGACTCATCTGGAGATTTAAAAATGATTAAATGTATAACAGTAGTTAGGGTGACACATGGTTAGTGAAGGAATCGGTGCTCCACAGAAGTGGGCTTTGCAAGTCATGGAATCTCCTGCATCAATTCTATGTCCACACTCTGATTATCTTTCTTTCTTTTTTTTTTTTAAAGATTTATTTATTCTTGCATGTAACAGCTGGGGTGTATGCCAGAGGTGCGGGGTGGTGAGAGGATTCATCAGAGACAGAGTGGGGAGCAGTGGGTGAGACAGGAGAGGTCTCCTGTTCCACATGGGTATCTCCCTGGCCAGGGATGGAACTCGGCTGCAGAAGTGCTGAGACTTAACCCCTTGTGTCACCAGGGAGACCCCTCTGCTTATCTTTCTTTCTCTTTTCCTTTTTCCACTTCCCTCTCCCCAGTCTCCAGTGCCCTCTGGTTATCTTTCTTATTGTCAGTTTATGCTCGCTTATTAGACTTTGTGTATTCTTGTAATTCATCTCTAACCTTTGCTGGAACAAGCAAGACATGTATAAATACATACAAACATTTAAAGAACCAAAACTTAGCAAAAAACTGTGTGAAACTTGCCTTTTGTTAAACACCAAAACTTTTTTTTAATGTGAAGGGAAATTTTTCTGAAGTAAAACTACATGCTTCATTGCCTTTTGCAAACACATTGAATGTCCAGCAGCCTATGTCTGAAGACCCAAGGTCATCACTATAAATACTGACTCTCTCACAGGGTTGCGAGGAGCTGAAATCCTGGGGGACAGCTACGTGGCCTGCGGTTTGCCTGTCTGCTCCAGGCCCTGGACTGCTGTTTTGTGCAGATCTCTGTTTTCTGGGTTTGTTTTTTAAATTTATATCTGACATTCTCAAAGACATTTTTCTCCTGCTATCTGCTGTTTCAATTTCATCTCTTTTAGTAACAGGAGCAAAAAAAAGAAGCCCACAGGCTGCTTCAGGAGAAAAACATTTCAAAGGTGTATATGCCAGGAGCCCAGAAAAACAACACAAGGGAAGTTAGGACTGTGCACACTCTGTTCTTTTCTACTTCTCTGCATGGATGGATGTTCTTGGTCTCTTCAAGCTTCTCCTGCTTACTCATGTTGCTGCTCCTCCCACAATTTCTGCTTGCAAAGCGTCTTTAGCTGGTCGTGATCCTGACTCAGGCCCCCCAACCACCTTTCAGCATTGTGGCCCACAGCTCACTGGAAACTTGCCTCTTGATTCAAGTCCAGAGAGAGAGAAGGAGGAAGAGAAAGAGAATCTGACTCACCCAGTTCAACCTTTTTCATACTATACCACCCAGTTCATAGGTCACCGGCAAGTCTATGGGAGGTTCTAGTTGGACCAGGTGTCTGTACAGTCACATTCCAAGTAGATGTCATCAGAGAGGTTGTGTCCTACAGCTACAGCCCCACTAAGGAGAGATGGTGATTGGGGACAGAGTCCCTGAGGAGGGGCATGGCAGGCTCTCCAAATTTGGGACACGTAGTAGTTTGTCAACGGCATCTGTCTGCCACCTTAGTTTAAATGCAATTGTGTTGGTGAGGCCATGAGGGCCATTCCATTCACTTCTTCAACAGGAAAAAACACATCGGCTTTGCCATCATTATTTCAATTTTATGATGCCATACCTACAAATATATTTACATATTTAAGATGTGACATATGTCTTGCCTTTATTGCCATGCACTTATAAATGTGTGTTTACAGATATGCCTATAAATATTTATATATACACATAGGTGTGTATGAGTATATCAGATGACATGTTTTTCAAGATATTGTTACAAGCACTCAGCAGGATTTGCATTTTTTAATAGGCCCCTTTATGCCTGCTCCCCCTATGTATGCATACATACCACCCATGATCACCAGGGCAGTCTCCTCTGGTGCATTTCTTGGTATTGATGCTCTGCATCAGAGTTTCCAAACCACTCCTGTTTACACTCACCCCCCACAGCAACCCTTGCTGAGCACTGTTGTAGCCCAGAGAAGTGTCAGACAAGTGCCTTGTCCCCATAGAGTCCCATCTTTCTGTGTACATCAAAAGCCTGTACAATAACATAAAAGGATTCCTGTTTCTTGAAAATACAACCAATCAGTTACATGAAATCCAAAAAGAGATTTGTGGTTTTTAAGGAGAGGCTTCACTTTTCAGGGGGCTAAAATACAGTATAGAATTTCTAATTGTGCCTTGTTTCTTACATAGAGTCTTACACTATAATTCTAGAATTTAGTAAATATTATTTAAATTTCGGTTTCTCCATCCCACCTGAGCAGAGTTGACCATGTAAAATCTAAAGGATGGTTTTCCAATGTGGGTCAGGTTCGTTCCCACCCTTGTGAATTGTGAATCATTTTCCTTACCTGTAAAAATACAGATAATAATAGTACCTCCGTTATTTATACCTCACAAGTATTTTGAGACTTGAATGAAATAATGACATAGAGTGATTAGAATAGTGTTTGATGAATAGAGTTCTCGGTATGAGTTCTCATTGGTGGGGTTAAAGATTCATCATCACTGCTGCATGCCTACTAATTTCCTTCTTTGTCTGGATAATCTTAAGTTTTTGAGAGGTGCATTTCCATTTAATAGTGCTCACATTTGTATTTTTTCTATATTGCACTAACTTTGTAAAGTAATAAGGCGAAATGCAGTAGTGGGAAAATAGTTGAAGAAGTGCTGCTTGGTTGACAAAGATGGTAGCACAGATGGAAGCAAGTGAACTGTGAGCTCAGCTGGCAGGCTGCACCACCGTAAGACAGATCAAAATGTTCCTTTGTTACCTGGCATAAGCCTGATGCCATATAGGAAAGATGGTTTAGATGTATTCATGTATAAGATCCTTATTGGTACAAAAATGAATGTACGAAGGTCAAGAGCACCTGCAGATGACCTTCCCTTTTACTATATTAAATTCCTGGAAATCCCAAAACAAAGACAAACCTGATAAAGTTGATGGTAGTTTCCCATAAGAGGATATTTCCATAAGGTCTTGGTAGCAAATGAATTATATATTTGGCCAAGACTGTGATTCTAAAAACAACTATGACAGTTGTAAGCTTTTATAATTTAAGGTAGTACAGTTCTCCAAATGGCATAAAATGGATATAAATGTGCACTTTTGTTATATAAGGGACTTCAATGGATTGAAAAAAATATTACAGTATGTAGAGATGTCTTGCAAATATCATAAATCCAGTAGTATCCCATTTGCACTATTACTTAAACATGAAGAGTTCCCCCCCAACCCCACAGTATTTGTTTATCAAGAAAAACTATTCCTTAGCCCAAATATTCATGTTTGCTAGTTCAGGAACACAAGTCAGTGACAAACTTCCATGGAAGTCAAGCCAAAGAAGTCCTTTATGTTTCAAGATGACTTTGCACTCTGAAAGATACCAGCCTTTCTCATCGCTCAAAATCTTTCATGAAATCATAATTTCTGTAGAAATCTGTGCATGCCTTCTTTCTTGGTTCACCCACAGCAAACTGATGAAAAGCTGCAACCCCCAGGTATACAATGAATGCTCTAACAATATGAAATCGCAGATGGTTGGTCAGAAGGCTTGGCATCTGAGGTTTTGACAAAGCCCTGGAAATCATGGTAGTTCTTCTCCGCAGGGACGTCTTTCCACACTGAAGGAAAAATGGAGAGGTAAGTGGTTTTTGTAATTTTTTTTAATAGAGGTACTGTCAGTTTACATCACTGTTTATATTTTAGAAGTACAGGATCTCCCCTTTCGGGTGTTGTTACCATGGGACCCCCACCCCTAAAGCATCCATAGTCCATCCCCACAGCCTGCCGTGCTCCTTCCCAACATTGTTGTCATCCCTCCTCCTGTGGTTGCTTCAGTTCTATAGTCAGCTTTCAAGGGTTAGTTTTTTAGTTTGGCTTTATTTGACCCTTTAAACATTAAGAGTTTTTTCTTAGTTCCTTTTCAGCTTAAAAAAACTGGGAATAGGTGGCAGGTGGGACAAAGTTTAGGAATAATTTAATTAGTACCTTATTAATTACATTTATTAAACATTTTATGTATTTAATTAATACATTTATTTAATACTTTATTGAATATTTTTGCTTGATAATTTTCCTATGAAACTAAGTTATTTAAAACCATTGCCCTAGGAACCTGGCAGAAAAAACAACTAACAGAATAAAAAATGGTTAAGTGAATAAATAAAAACCAAAGGAAAAATGATTAGACTTCCATTTTTTTTCTAGCATATTATCACTGGTTTTAATTTACAAAAGAAAGGCCTATTTCCTGTAATAAATAATATATATTAATTTAAAGTTGGTAAAATAAGAAGTAAATGTCTACCTGCCCACACTCTTTTCTGCAAAGTTTTAAATGTTAGAAAATGGTGATTCCATTGGTTAAAAAATATAAAAATGGGAAAACAAGAGGAGGTTTCAGTTTCAGGGAATTTAGGTGGTGCTAGCAGATGGTTCAGGCATCTCTGGGGGAGACAGGTGAACCTCAGGACTGATACCAGACGTGATACTATCTGTGGCCTTTGTAGTCTTCATCCAGTTCTCTAGTTGCTTTTGATGTGTGACCACTTCTTCCTAACCTGCTCTCCCTTGTTATCACTATGTTAGCAAGGCAATGGGAGAATAGCTTCCCTCTCGTTTTGAAGGTGGAGACGTAAATAGGTAGAAATCTAAGGGAAAGCAATGTGGCACTACTAATACCATTGTAGGATTGTATAATATTTGACCCTGCCAATCTGCTCTTGGGAATTTATTCAAAGATGCACACCTATGGGCTTCCCTGGTGGTGCAAGGGATTAAGTCTTAGCACTATGACACCATTCACAGCCACTGCAGCATGAGTTTGATCCCCAGCCAGGGATCACAGCACACCTCTTTTGTTTTGCCTGCTGCTCCCCTCAGCAGTTTATTTCAGTGGATCTGCCTGTTCTGCTCCCCACTCTGTCTCTGGTGAGTCCTCTCAATCCCCCCCACACCTCTGGCCTGCACCCCAGATCTTGTGTGCATAAACAAGTAACTTAAAAAAAACACAAAGAGGGCCTCCCTGGTGGTGCAGGCGGTTGAGCACAGCACTGTGAAGCTGTCCTCAGCTTCTGCAGCTTGGGTTCAATCTGGCCAGCTGGGGAGATAACCACATGGCATAGCAGACCTCTCCTGTCTCGCCCACTGCTCCCCTCAACAGTCAGTCTGCCTGTTCTGTTCCCCGCTCTATATCTGGTGAATCCGCTCACCCTCTTGCACATGTGGCCTGTACCCCAGTTCTTGTATGCATGAATAAATAAATCTTAAAAAAAAAAAAAACAAACACACACATACACACACAGAGATATACACCTAAATTGGAATTGAGTAAGTTTAAAAAGCATCATTGATATAGCAAAAGATTGGAAACAACCCAAATGTCCATCATGAGTAGAACTGGTTAAGTATTGGGAGCACTATAAAATAGAATTTTTCAATTTTAAAGAGTTTTTAAAACAGAATCAAGGATTTCTCTCTGAATTGATATGGAAAGATTTGCAAAATGTATTGATTGATTAAAATGAAGAGCAAAGTACAGAACAATATGTATAACTAACAGCCTATATAACCAACAATAGAACATATATTGAAATTGTCTGTATATGTAACTACCTCTCGTGTAAGAAAACAGGGAAACAATCAATGGGTTTTTACACTTGCCTGAAGAAACTTTGGAAAAGACACAAGAAACAGAAGTGTTTGTGAGATGTGGGAGCAGTGGTGGGAGCAAGACTATACTGATTATGTTTCAGATTGCCTAATTTTTGAACCATTGTAAACATATTACTCAGAAACACTTAAAATATTGTTATCCAGCAGACTACATTGCTACAAGTGGCAGAATAATACAGAAACTCAATAGGGATCAAGCAAGTAAGGATTTTGAAAGCAAAAGAGGTCTTTTTGGAAAGATGACTTTTGAGCTGGCTGGTCTTTAGACTGATTTAGAATTAGCATATCATCTTCTAGGTTCTAGTTTTTGCTTAAGCAAAAGCTTATTGGGTTGACTGGAAATATTTCTTTTCCAAACTCACTGAGAAAATAATGAGCTGAGAGTCGACTTTTGTCTCTTTGGAACTGTGACAAAATGAATCAGATCTACTCAGTGTAAAATACAATTTACGATGTTCCTTATAATACTGTTGATACTGCATTCTCAGATCTCATCCATTGTTCATCTTTGAGAAAAATTCCCAAGTAAATGTGAAACTACTTATAAGTGCCACAAAAATCAATTTCTAATCCATTTTATGACAGGAGTTATCAGAAGATTCAAATGATTAAACCTGATTTTTTGACCTTTTTTAACCTTAGAAACAGGTCTATTGGGACAAAGGGACTCAGGTCTAATAGTTTTCCAAGGGCTAACGTCACAATAGCATATCTCTGAGCTACATTTCTCATATTTAAGCCTCTTGTATCTTGTTTTCCTTTCCACCGAACATGGACCATGAGCACAGCAGCTGAATTAGAGTAGGTGATTCCTGATGACAGGATAAAGGAAAGTCAACTTTATTTTTACCAAATCTCACGGAGTTGCTCAATAATCCTAAAATGACTCATTTTAGTACTTTATCCTGTTGCCTGTTGCCTTGAAAACAGTGCTTTAAGAGCCAATTATTAAAATCTCTTTTTCTCTTTTTCTCTCTCCTCATCCCCCTCTTCCTCTCTGAAAGATACACACACACACACACACACACACACACACACACACACACACCATCTATATAACGAACAAAGAAGCCTTGAAAGAAACACAACCAATGTTTACACTGATGGAATTCAAATGGTAGAGACAGACTATGGACCATTTTTCTTGTCCTTTAACACTTTCTGTATTTCCCAATTTTTTTCAATGAGCATGAACTAGTTTTAGTATAAAAACACAAAAGAAAAACAACCAAAGCACATATTTAAACTAGAGTTTGGTGGATCAAGGCCAGGCATGCCGCCCATCTTTCTCCTAGTTCATCTTCCAGGAAGCCCGGATCGAGCCTGCCGCAGTGCCCTTGTTTCATTTTTAGACACTTGGTCATCTCCTTTGAAGTCCTCACATGCTCAGCTCTGGGGAAAGGGAAACTACTGCCCAATATTTCACTCACTTAGTTAACCCAAATGCTCCTGGAACCAATGGTAGCTTCTGCTTTTACTTCAAGGTTGCCTTCAGGCCAGACTCAGCACCTGTCCCATCCCTCACTCATTGTTTCTCCAACACAAAACTAATGCAACTCCATGATACTCAAGTCATGTAGTGTTAACTGACCTTTATTTTGGGAAAGTTAATTAAGTTCCTTAAAACCCAGTAAAATTTCCCTAAGATGCTGTATACATTTCTGCCCTTTCCTTTGAATCCAGCTCTTTATTTTATTGAGGTAATATTGGTTTGCATCACTGTATGATTCAGAGATACAGGTGCAAGCCCTTCAGATGTGTGTTACCACCACACCCACCAAGGCACCCATAACCCTCTACCATAGGTCATCAGGCCCCCTCCATCTTCATGCTCTACATCTAAATCCATCTCTTAGCAGCTGTTTTTTCTCCTTTTTATGTTCAAATTACCAGCATAGTTCTCTTGGGTCTGACACTGCTCCCTTCTTCCTCAGCTGGCACAAAATACCCAGAAAAAGAAAGTCAGCTTGTCAGCCAAATTTGAACCACCTCATCTTTAGCAGGCATATCTCCAAGGCCCACAGTCAATTGAATTAAGTTTAATGGTTCCTGGAAGCTAGATTTAAAATCGTATGTTTTATTTAAGGTCCTAAGCAGCACAGACGTGAAAACCAGTATAGGGTTTGCATAAAACAAGTGACCATAAGAATGAATCCTTAACTCTATGCCCTATAAGCTCTAACCAATCTTGGGAGCCAAAATAAGGCAGTTTGGAGAGCGGGACGGGGCAAAGCTGGTGAGTAGTGTGGGTTCAAGCTGGACCACCGACCCACATGGGCTACAAAGTTTTCTCTCCTCATAAACAGCAGAGCAGAGCGTGGGACACAAGGCAAGAGCACAAATGGAGGCCCACAAACCATATGTCCAAATAGTTTAAAATTATAAGTCAAACTAACAGATCATTGAATAAAATATATTCTTTTCTCCTACCTTGGCAAAAAATACCTTCCGGACAATTAGGAAGTTCAGGTTTGAATTTAAAATTCTTGGATTCCTAGCAGTTTCTTGCCAAAACATGGCCCTTGGGCCCTAATCCTGCTTTCCTTTCCCTTCCCACTCTGGACTCCAGCCCTTCCTGCATCAGCAGGGCTGCCTTGCACATGCATGTGGTCCTGTCCATGTAAACAAGTCCTCTCCCTGCCACCCAACGCCCACTCTTCCTTAACTCCTTAAACGTGGGTGCGCAGACCAGCCTGGGGGTCAGCCTTAGAAGGACTGCACTGGGAAAGACTTGTTCTCGTTCTGGATGCAAGCTTGGGGATGTCTGGGCACAGAATTCCCATGTCATTGCCAAATATCTGGATGTCAGACAATCCTGTCCTAACTCACAATCTTTGTAGGTTCTCCCCTAGATGATTTGGTAAAATATAAGGTTGACATCACCGTTGATTAGCAGTCGTACTGCTCAGAGGCAGGGAGATGGATTTACTGACTTCTAAAGGTTATTTATGCTGCCTCAATCTCCTCTGCTATGTTCAGTAGTACTGGAGTATTGGGTTTTAGAGGAGCACAATAGGCCATGGTTGACCTCACCCACCCCTAAGTCCCCTTTGTTAGCATCTGTCATAAAGCAAAGTGGCCCTCTAGTCCCTGCAGCTTTCTACACCATCAGGGAGGAGACCAAGGGGAAGGACCTTTAAAGGCACAACATAGCAGTGGGAAGTTTGTTTCCCTCATTTGATGAAGACAAACAAGCAAAAAACAAACCTTTCGTGATACCTAGACTGGATGGCAGAGAGGGAGTGTGAGAAAGTAGGTAGCGAGTGACCAGGGACAGGGATGGACACCATGCAAAGTCTGCCCTGCGGTTCAGGTGGAGTCCCTCCTTCTGGGAGGCAGCACATGAGTTGTATCCCCTTCAAGCCTTCTGACCCTCTAGATGATGTAAGCCAGCCATGGGGTAAGTAGCTCTGCAGGGCACAGGTTCAGAACTTTAGATTGAGGAGGAATGTGGATGCTGGCAAGGGAAGACCCTCTGGAGCTGGATGTTCTGTGCTGTCTGCTATCCCCTGCCTGAGGCTGGGATGCAGAGGATGGACTCTGAAACCGAGGAAATGATCAAGTCTCTCCTCCCCAGTTTCAGCTACCAGGCTCTGAGCTTTTCTCCCAGGAAAACTAGCTCTGTGTGATCTCAGTAAGGACCAGACATGACAATTCCAGAGAGGGGTCAACCCCCACACAGAAGGCCTTACATCAAAGCCTACCATGCAGGAGGAAATGTAAGGCAGTGGTGAGGTGTCGCGGAGAGTCCATAACACCTGACCTTGCTCTGAAGTCTCCTCCTCTCATCCCCATCAAAAACACACCTAGTAGTAAGTCTACTATCCAGGTTTTGAACTGAATGTCTGCTTGCTCTCACACCTGCATTTCCATTTCAAAAGGAAAGTCACTGGGAAATACTATTGGAGTTTAGAAAGAGAAAAGATGTAACTCCTGAATAGGGTGGGTTGAACCCCAAAGGCCAGGTTTGCACTGGATTCAAGCAGTATCTTCCTGAGGAAATTGCCTCTTACTCCATCCCTTGCAAGGTTGAGTACCTGCAGTTTCCATTAATCAGAGAGGGAACCATCTAGGGTTAGGGAAGGATGGAGTGAGGGGTGGGGACTAATGCAATACTCTGTTAGTAACAACAGGAAATAATACAGAAGGGAAGCCTTAAGGAAGAAATCCTTAAGATTTGTATGGAAGTCTAATCCTGGGTCTATTTTGCTTCTACACATTCCCAACCTGACTCACGGGGAAAGATCCTGTGATAGGCCTCTACCCAGAGAAATTAAATGCAAGTTCTGTAGCATCTTACCTTTTGAGAAGTCTCCACCTCAGATTCCATGACATCATAGAAAGTCATAAAACATAAATCAACCCCTCAGGTACACTGAGTGTTACACAAAGATAAATTGACATCTGCATAGGATTGCCAGGTAAAATACAGAACACCTTCATTTTTATTTTTTAAATCTGGCAACCCTACATCCATGTGTCTTCCACTTTTTATGATTTCTCCAATAATGAAAGATTCTTAATGTGGGGGACTTAAAATTCAAGGGCAGGTCTTAGAGAGACGTCAGATGGGACTTCACAGAGAATAAAAGGAGAAAGTCCCTGAAAACAAGAGTGCCTTGTCTCTTCCAGCGAAGTGAGACTTTCTCATCAGACAGACTTTGGTGTCTTCCTTCTAGTTATAAACACCTCTGTCAGAATACCTGTTTTGACTACCAGGCAAGAAAGGAATGTGCTTAAAAGCAATAGGAAATAACGTGCTCAGTGGGCATCCACTATTTGCCAAGCATTGTGTAAGATACTTGATGTACGTTTTCTCCTTCTATCCTTCATCTGCACTTTATCTTTGAAGATAACTATTTTTTTTTCAATTTATTTTTATTTATGCATATAAGAGCTGGGGTACAGGCCAGAATACGGGGGGTGAGAACATTCACCAAAGACAGAGTAGGGAACAGAACAGGTGGGCTGACTGAAATACACTGCTGAGGGGAGCAGCAGTTGAGACAGGAGGTTTACTATGCCATGTGGGTAGCTCCCTGGTTGGAGCTTGAACTCGGGCTGTAGTGGCTACTGATAGTTTGATAGTGCTGAGACTTTAACC
The DNA here is from genome assembly GCF_014898055.3 of Talpa occidentalis. NCBI lineage: Eukaryota > Metazoa > Chordata > Mammalia > Eulipotyphla > Talpidae > Talpa > Talpa occidentalis. Next base: position 25,517,680 of record NW_023601104.1, read on the forward strand.
CCTGTGCCACCAGGGAGGCCCTGATGATAACTATTTTGTAAAGTCTGCAATGTCCAGATAAGGGATCTGAGGTTTAGAGATATTAAATAATGTGGCCCGGGGCATATACCTGGTAGGTGGAAGAGCCAGGATGATAGTGATGAATATGCTGATGATGGTGGTAATGATAAGGACAGCTAACATTTGTTTAGAACAAGCTCTGTGCCAGCCAGCATGAGAGCTCAGGACAGTCACTAACTCATTAACAAGGCACTCTTGTCGTTTATCATAACAGCCTTTGCTATGGGACACAATCACTAATTCTTTTTTAAAGAAGAGGAAATTCATTCACTCTTCACCTGCTGAATCCAAAACCAATGACCCTACTGCTGGCCTATATGGCTTGTATTTTTCTCTCCACCCACAGGGACTGCCCATGTCCACTCCTCCTGTTGCAGGTTACTGAACCTATTTGTAGACCCAGATGCATCTTAAAATGTTAACCTTGGAGTTGACTGATTGGTTCTTGGAAGATAATATATGGTAAAGCCTTAACATAAAGGTATCTGGCCAACCAGAGTCCTTACCTTAGATCTGGCAAACTTTGTGTTTTTAGGCCTTCAGTATGGATGTCTTATAAGTTTCCTATAAATTATTCCCAAGAACTGACCTATAGCCAGAAAAGCAGCCTCAACAAAAACTTTCTTAATTTACTTCCAGGAAGCACTTGGTTTTTGCTGACCACAATCACAGAGAAACTTCCAGCAGTCAAATGGGCAAATCTGGGCCTCCCTGCTGGCACAAGAGGTTAAGTCTCAGCACTATGAAACTGTTGGCAGCCACTGCAGCATGAGTTTGATCCCTGGTCAGGCAGCTACCCACATGGCACAGCAGACCTCTCCTGTCTCTCCCTCTGCTCCCCTTAGCAATGTATTTCAGTCCATCTGCCTTTTCTCTTCCCCACTTTGTCTCTGGTGAATCCTCTCACCCCTGCAACTCTGGCCTACACCCCAGCTCTTGTATGCATTAAAAAAAAAAAAAAATAGGCAAATCTGGCCTTATACCTCTAGGGCAAATCTGGTTCTGTCCAATGGTGCTGATGCCACAGATGCCTGCCCCTTCACCTCAGGTGCAAGTTCAGTACTGGAGAGACAACTGGAGAAACGAACACAAAACTTCCCCTTCCCACCTTCTCCTTACCAGCTTGTGCAGTATGATTTCCCCCAAAGGAAGGAAATATCCAAACCACCTCAAAAGCCCACTGTTGGCTTCTCGTAGAAAAACGTTGCTTTCTTTTTTGTCTCAGTCTTCAGAAGGTAGTTCTTCTTAGCCTGGAAGTGCCTTGTGGATTCACCATCCAGGCCTTCTCCTCACTGCTTCAAAAGCAGGCACTCTAGAAGCAATGGAAAGGAGGCCAGGCGTCATAGCTAAGTGGGGAGTTTCTGCACTCAGGCTGCCTAGGTTCAAACTCAGCTCTCACATGTGTTTGCATGAAAACTTTGGTCCTTAGCTCTTTCTCTTCTCAACTTTTTCATCTGTAAAATGGGGATGATAATAGCCTTCTAGGGCTGAAGATTAAGTGAGGTGATATATATATATAAAAAACACACAGCAGGTGGTCAATAAGCATTAGCCACTATCTTCCAGTGGGCTTTAACTCTAAGTTAACTCTTTTTTTGTTTTTTTGCTTGTATTGTCTCTCCAAAGTCTATCCTAGAGCCTGGCCCATAATAAGTACCCCCAAAAGATTTGATCATTGTTCACTGAGGGTGTGAGAAGAAACTTGAGTGCCTAGGGTCCTTGCCAGGATCTTCCTTTAAGTACAAGTCTTTCCAGTCTGGACAGACTGCCACTTTGAGAATAACAAGACTCCTGGATCCATTGGCAGGAAGAACATTGTTACCCTGAGTAATACGTGCACATGGAGGTTTCAGGTACCAAAAGGGAAAGAAGTCATTTAATCTCTGTTTTTGCAGTATCATTATTATGATGATTTTCATTTATCTTACATGAATTTTCTGATGACTACACATCTATAGATATTGCCAAGTTGGATCCTCTGACCCCTGTGGTAGAAGCTAAACTTGCAGAAACCCTCGTGAATATACTCTGGGGAGTGAGGCTACTTTGTAGAGTCTCTTGGCAGGAGCCCTCCACAAGGGATTATTTCTTGTTCCAAGTTGTGGCATGTGACTATGGTTTTGGAAAGGAAAGTCAGATAAAATATTACATGGTAAATTAACCAGTCATTTAAATTATTAAGCATTTTTCCTCCAATGAGCCTTATTGCAAATTCTGCTGGCTTAAAACTATGGAAGCCCGCAAATCCAACCCTCGGCCTTGTGAAATTACCAGATTTATCCAGACATCTGGACATTATTCTTTTGATATGTGATTATTTTTATTTCAGCTTCTAGGATATTTTCTATCTCTTGGTCATTAACATTGCTTATTGTATTTTAAAGCTTTATCAATTCTAGATGAGCCTATTAAAGTGAAATCCCTTCATGTAAGAGTATAAAACACAGTATTTGACCTCTGAGAGGCTCTGGAGGAAAGAAAAGTGAACTAACTAGCATAGATTCATTGCTAGATTCTGTTAAAAAGTGTATCACCAAAACTCATAATGCTGCTAAAAATGAGCTGATATACTCACTCCTATGATCCTACTGAAATCCATCCTGACAATCTGTTTCTGAAGCTCGTGATGGAGACATAAATGCTGGCTATTGGGATTTTCCAGATTGCTTTCAATATTCTAAATGCCAAACCGTCAGAGTTTTAAAAATTACTTTTGATTTGCCAAATACCACAACATCAGAACATGTAGACTAGGAGATACCAGTTAGAAGACATTTTTTTTTTTTTGGTCAATTTTTGGTCTGGACTTTTTTGCCTTGTTGTTTCCATGTGTTAATTGTTGGTGTTGCTTGACTGTTGAGTTTAGGACAGAGAAATTGCACTAGAAGGGAAATGGATACAAACTGAACCATGATATCACCTAAAGGACATAAATCCTGAGACTGAAAGCAGCATTTGAAGTGGTTCCACAGCATGGCTCTGGATAATTGGGCTGCTTTTGTAATACTCACAGTTATGACAGTGATTGGATAGACTAGGCGGAGGCAACTTTAGGGCCATCTGCATAAAGAGACTCAGACAAGTACACTCAGACAAGTAACTACAGTGGTAATATAAGGTGTAAACGTTTTCATGAGGAAAAAAAATACACGAGAGGGACCCTGGGTAAGTTAGATTAGGTTTGATTGCATGTGACAAAATTTTCAAAATAATAGTGCCCTACACAAGATGGAAGTTTGTTTCTCGCTCATACATACAAAGGCAGGAGGTAGGCAGCACAGAAGGCATGGATGATCCCATAAGTCATCAGAAAACGAGCCCTAGATCTTTCCACTTCAAGGTTCTACCATTGCTAGGGTGTGGGCTGTGTCTTCATAGTTCAACTTGGTGGCTAGAGAATCAGTTAAATTCAAATGGAGAATGAAAAGAAAAGCATGTCCCCACCCTATAAGATCACATCCCAGGGCCTCCCTGATGGCGCAAGGGGTTAAGATGCAACCTATGAGGACACCTGCAGCCACTGTGCCATGAGTTCGATCCCCAGCCAGGGAGCAACCCACATGGTGCAGCAGACCTCTCCTGACTCGCCTGCTGCTCCCCTCAGCAGTGTACTTTGGTCAGTCTGCCTGTTCTGAACCTCACTCTGTCTCTGGTTAATCCTCTCACCCCCCACCCCACCTCTGGCCTATACCCCAGCTCTTATATGCATAAATAAATTTTTAAAAAAAGATCACATCCCAGAAGTGCAAACATTTCCACTTTCGAATCATTAACCAGAACTTAGCCAAATGTCCATATCTAGCTGCTATAGATGTTGGAAAATATAGTCTATATCCCAAGCACTGTACACTCAGCTAAAATTAGGGGTTCTGGTACAATGAAAGAAAGGAGAAATTGGATATTGGATGCTTGCTATTAGCAGCATTGACCTCACAGACACTGACTTCAGCAGTTTACATCATGGAAATCCTCCTGGAGGAGGTGATATCTGAACACAGAATGAAATATGATTAAGAACTTATCGAGGGCCTCCTTGGTGGCGCAGCAGTTGAGCGCTGGGTTGCGAAGCTGCCCGCAGCCTCTGTAGCGTCGGTTCATTCCCCGGCTGCCGGGCAAGGGTCTCACATGGTGCGAAGACCTCTCCTGCTGCCCGCTGCTCCCCTCAGCAATGTATTTCATCAGTCTGCCTGTTCTGCTCCCCGCTCTGGCTCTGGTGAATTCTCTCACCCTCCCACGTTTCTGACTGTACCCAGTGCTTGTATATATAAATAAATAAATAAATAAATAAACAAATAAATCTTTAAAAAAAAAAAGACCTTATCGAGATGGAAGGGCTTGTAGGAAAGGGGGAAAGGACTAGTGTTTCAAAGAAAGAGGCTGCATGTGTGAAGCCATAAGGGAGAGGAAGCATGATATGTTGCAAGAAGTGAAAGATGCTCCTTTTGGCTGCATTAAAGCTTGGAGGCAGGAGAATTTACTCCCTAGACCAGGCTCTGGTGTCTTCAGTCTCCAGTGATGTTCTCAGGAGTCCGGCTCTCTCCATTGTCTCTTGCTTCATCTTATTCTACAAGTTTAAAGTGAGTGGCCACCCCTCCGGGGTAGGAAAGAGAAAAGTAGAGAGAAGGCTTTCTGCTTTTGTTGTTGTTGTTGTTGTTGTTGATAAGAAGGCTCCCTAATTCTTGTCTCGAAACAGAATTGATTTTCTTCTGCAAGCAGATTGAAAAACAAAGCATGTACAGTGTATTCATTGGAAAGGAGTGAAATATGAGGCTCCTGGATGAGGGGGGCAGGCAGAGAAAGAGCAACCCCTAGAGGCCCTTCTGCATGAGCGCTAACCTTCCATTGCTGTAGCAACTACTGTGCGTGGAGATCACTGACTGGAAGATTGGGGGTCCCTGGCAGATGCAAAGGCACCTCCAGGAAAACTTGTCCAAGACCAATTCATGACTTTACTCCCAATCAGTTCCTCCTCCAGTGTCCTTGTCTCTGTGAATTTGCCTCCACGCAACCCAACACTCCGGTGAGAAAGCCAAGAGTTGGCCATGCCTTCATCTCACTCTGTCGCAGCTACACTGGTTTCTTCTGTTGCTTGAACACACCCAGTCCATGGCCTTTGTGCATTCTCGTCTCTCTGCCATGAATGCTCTTTGTCTAGATCTTTGTATCTTTCAATCCTTGAAGGCCCTGCCAAATTGCCACTTCCTCAGAGAGGTCTTCCCTGATCAGCCAATCTAATACAGCCACCCTGCTGCCTGCATGCCCTACCCTGGTTAGCATTTATTTATAGATTCACTTGGCTCCTTTGCATTGCCTGCTTCCCACTAGAACATAAGGTCTGTGAGAGCAAGGACCGTGTCTAGGACAGCCCCAGGCATACATCTAGGAGGCACTTGCTGGATATCTGCTGAGTGAGTGGATGAGCAGGTGAGCCTGCTAAGAACAGAATGGGGATGGGGTATGTGAGAAAGTACAGGATGCAACCAGATGCCTCTTTCCTCCAAGACTGACTGCTACTTTATTCTGTTCATCCTGTTCCCTACAAAAATTCAGAATAAAGTATCCTTCACAAATGAAAAAACAGGCCCTCCCAAATGGTTTTGGGACAGCCCCCTTCTTCCCACATTGCCGCTTCTTACAGGCAAATTCCAGTTATCCCATTTTGCTGCCAATAGCCATACTCAATGGCTTTGAGTTGACATGTAAGCTGGTCTAGGCCCCATGTGCACATCTCAATCCCAGAGTATCTCCTCAAGGACAGTCACTGAGGGAGCCTGTCCCTTGCAACCTTCTGTTCTCGCCACGTGCCTGCCTTTTAACAGGCCTTTTGACCTTACAAGTTAGCTCGGGAGGAGGTGAAAGTCAATGTCGGAGTATAACAGTGTAATCCCCATAGAAAGGGCAGGTTCCAGGTTCCCCACCCCACCTTGGGAAAGGTGGAGCAGAGCAGCAAGGGGAAGCTGATAAGGACTTGGCAGAAGACTTGGAGGAGGCACATGGAGCGGAGAGCCATGTAAAGAAGCAGCAACACTGACTTCTCAGTGCCTGGTACTGCACCAGGGACTTGGGAACATGGAAGGAGACACTTGAAAGAGACATGCGGGAGAGAGGCCTGAGGGGAGGCTGACAAGGGCAGCCTTTATCTTGACTTTATTTTGATTTTGTTCTTTCCCTTCCAGACTTGTCTGGCTGCTTCTGCCCCTTTCCCACAGTTCCCTGCCAGAAAGTCCCTTAGCCTTGTGACAAGCTTTCAGGCCAACAGTGGCCCCACTTTGGGACAACCCTGTTAGGTTGGGAGCATTTACCCACTAGGGGATAGGTAACTTTGGGTGTTTTATTGGGAAACTATTCTTTTTCTTCTCTTCTAATTTAAACACTAATTCTGTTGAAGTTCTTTTCTGTTGGCAGTTTTATGCAATAAGAGTATGTTTGTCTTTATGTGGCAGATGGCAGAACCTATTTAGAGCATGCAAGTTTTGGGGGTCTTTGGGGTAGCCCTCATTCTGCCCACTAACATGAGGGCCCCTGTAAAGGGAGAGGAGCTGTTGGACACTGGGCTATTGGTGGGGCCTGAGAGGTTAGAAGCAATGCTACAGTATGTTCTTTCCAGATCAGTCCCATTAAAAAATCCAGAATGGGGTCCTCCCTGGTGGCGCAAGGGGTTAAGTCTCCCCACTATGAAGCTATCAACAGCCACTGCAGCACGAGTTCGATCCCCGGCCAGGGAGCTGACCCACATGGTGCAGCAGACCTCTCCTGTCTCTCCCACTGTTCCCCTCAGCAGTGTATTTCAGTCAGTCTGCCTGTTCTGTTCCCCACTCTGTCTCTGGAGAATCTCTCTCCACCCCCGCCCCTCCACCTCTGGCCTATACCCCAGTTCTTGTATGCATAAATAAATAAATCTTTTAAAAAAAAAATCCAGAATGAATTTCCCTCCCTAAGTGAAGAAATGATGAACACTCACACCTCCCTTACAGGACATCTCCACATTCCTACTTCTAGGAGAAAGTATGATCCTTTAAGAAGCAATGTCTTTGTGCCAGCTGCAGAGCGAAGTTCTTTGTGCAAAGTATCTCTTTTATTTGGCATTCTGCTTTAGAGAATTGTCATCTTCCACTTTACACACAGTGAGATTGAGGCTAAAGGATGTGAGGAATTTTCTCCAGTTCCCAGATCCATAATGTAGACACTAACTACTACGCAATTTGATATACCAATTCAAAACAATTTCCTACATTAACTTAAAAATAAAACAGCTTTATTGAGGCACATATCATAAAATTCACCCACTATAAGTGTGAAATTCAATGATTTTAGTAAACTTAGAGAGTTGTGCAGTCATCACCACTATCCACTTTTAGATTTCCACCTCCCCAAAATTTCCTCATGCCTAGTAGCAGTTAATCCCCACTGGCGTCCTCAGCCCCCACGACCATTAATCTATTTTCTATCTCTATAAATGAAATTATCCCACATTGGCTTTTATTTTACAAAAAAAAAAAAAAAAAAGGAAACAAAAAAACCCTGCATTTGTTTTATGAAACTGTTAATCTCAACTCCCAAGATTTAGTTCAGAGGTATGCTTTGGGAGATAACAGAAGGAAAGCATTCTACCACCTCCTGTGCAGGAGGGAAAGTGTGTGTGTTAGCTATTCCTGGCTTCTGAGGACTCAGAACAGGCCACTGCCTGACCAGAAGTAGGAAATCAGGTGGAGGAATTTTGTTGATTTTTCTGTTTTTTTTTGTTGTTGTTGATTTTCCTGTACTACTTAAAGTATGTGGATAGTTGATTTTAATTCATGTTAAGGGAATGAAGCCCTACAAATGTAACTGAAAAAAAGTAATGCGGGGACCTCCCTGGTGGCTCAAGGGGTTAAGTCTCCCCACTATGAAGCTATCCATAGCCACTGCAGCACGAGTTCAATCCCCAGCCAGGGAGCTAACCCACATGGTGCAGCAGACCTCTCCTGTCTCGCCCGCTGCTCCCCTCAGCAGTGTATTTCAGTCAATCTGCCTCTCTGCTCCCCACTCTGTCCCTGGTGAATCCTCTCACCTCCTGCACCTCTGGCCTGTACCAGCTTTTATATGCTTAATACAGCAGTGTATTTCAGTCAATCCACCTGTTCTGTTCCCTACTCTGTCTCTGGTGAATCCTCTCACCACCACCCCCACACCTCTGGCCTGTACCCCAGTTCTTCTATGCATAAATAAATAAAGCTTTAAAAAAATTTTTAAAAAAAGTAAGTAATGTGAAGTGTGTGACAGCTCACTCCAGCATGGAAGCTCCTCCATGAAAGGGGAAGTGAAGAAGCAATAGCGAAAGGCTTCACCCTTCATTTCCCCCACAAATACCACCCACTGGCCAGAAAAGGTTTGCTGCATTCCCTTTCTACTTCAGCCCTGGACCACTATAGTGTCCACCCTCTGGACTCTATTTCTCTAAAGATGCTTGTTTTCTGGGGCAAGTCCAAAGTTACCTTTCTTTTTTTCTTTTTTTTTTTTAAGATTTTTTTTTTTTATGGCAGATCCCCTCTGGGCATCTTTTATTTGCAAAATTGACCTGAAAACTGACCAGTTTTTGTTTTACTTTATTTTTTAAAATATTTATTTATTTATGCATACAAGAACTGGGGTGTAGACCAGAAGTGCGGGGAGTGAGAGGATTCTCCAGAGACAGAGTGGGGAGCAGAACAGACAGATCCACTGAAGTACACTGCTGAGGGGAGCAGCGGGTCAGACAGGAGAGGTCTGCTGCACCGTGTGGGTCAACTCCCGGGCTGGGGATTGAACTCATGCTGCAGTGGCTGGTGATAGCTTGATAGCACTGTGTCTTTAACCCCTGCACCGTCAGGGAGGCCCAAGGCCAGTTTTTAGTTTCATTCACAAGCTTGTGAGGTGCAAGGAATGGGTGATGGAGGGGCTCTTTGGCTGTGATGGGGGGCTGTGGGGACTGACAAGAAGCCCAACCACAACAAGGACAGTAACAGCTAACATTTGTTAAGCACAGCTGTGTGTCACATTCTGCTTGTTTTACATTTCTTTTCATATATTATACTCAGAATGATTCTATAAGATCATTCTTAGCTTCATTTTATAAAAACTATTACTGTTATTATTAGCATAGAAATTACGGAGTTACTATCAAGTTATTGGTAGCAGAGGCTTTATACAGATATATTCTATCAAGGCATAATTGACCAGATTTTTAATCATATATGTATTATTAGTACAGAATTATTAAAGCATAGAAAGTATGTAATGAAAATAGTACCAATACTTTCATAGTACAGAAATTATTAATTACTGTAGTACAGAAATTGGTATAGTAGTACCATGCTATTATTATAACAGAAAATATTAGCACAAAAATAGTACAAGAAAGAGATAAAATAGGGCCTCCCTGGTGGCACAAGGGGTTAAGATGCAACCTGTGAAGCTATCTGCAGCCACTGCAACACAAGTTTGATCCCCGGCCAGGGAGCTACCCACATGGCACAGCAGACCTCTGCTGTCTTGCTCGCTGTTCCCCTCAGCAGTGTATTCAGTCAGTCTGCCTGTTCTGCTCCCCACTCTGTCTCTGGTGAGTTCTCTTGCCCCCCTGTACCTCTGGCCTGTACGCTCAGTTCTTGCATGCATAAATAAATAAATCTTAAAAAAAAAGAAAGCTAAAATAGTAGCCATAACAGTATTATAGTAAAGAAATTAATTATTGAAATAATGTAGAAATTATGAGTACAGAAAATATCAGTACCATTATTATAATAGAGAAATTATCATAATACAGAAAATAGTATCACATAAATGGTATAAATACTGTTATCATAGCACAGATATTATTAGTGCAAAAAATTAGGGTTAGTACCATTATTACTGACCCTTTTTTTCAAAAATCCGAGGCCTAGACCTGTTAACCTCTGGTCTAAGGTTTCAGAGTTAGCAGTGGAACTAGGTCATCCACTCAGCTTTTAACCATCCTCAGTCCATTAGTCTCTGTTCCTCCAGCTCCCCCCAGGACAGGGGATGAGTGGAGGGAGGAGGATCTGAGCTGGGACTGTGAGAAACAGTCTCAGTGACTGAAGGACAAAGAACTCCACTTACTTCCTGATGACCCAAAACCCAAAGTGAAATGGGTAACTAATTAACCTGGGAAATAGTCCCACATCCTGTGTTTGAAATGAAGAAACCATTTCAAAAGTGAGGTGGAACATAGTTGCTTTTAAACTAGCTCAAACAACAGGTTTTCTGGGGGGCAGATTTTACACTAGATAATTCATTTTGCTTCTGGCAGTTTTGTGAAATAATGTTGGTTTTATAGTCATTTTATTCTAGGGTTTTGCTTGATAAATGAGATCAAATCTCAGCCCCACAGGTCAGGGAGGAGTGTGGACAGAGCACAGGCTGGACTTTGCTTTGGGAAGAGTCATTGGGGCAGCACAAACATGGTGGGAGTGGCGGGGGAGTAAGTGGGGGTGTGTGGAGAAGAGTCTTGTTATATGAACTTGCAGGGATTGCGGCGCTCTACTGGGGAACTAGAAGGAGATGAATCTTTATCCACAGCAACAAAGGCATATATACGTAGCTTCCAGAAGAGACTGTCCATGCACAACCACAGGGTACCCCAGAATTCCCAAACTTGAGTGTTCTACAGAGACCTGGCCATCTGTTCACACAAAGACAAAGGAGACTCTTCGCATGAAAGAACTTAACAGAATTAATGTGCAGAGAGAGAGAGAGAAGAAAGGATAATAGTTTTCCAATAAAACACCCCTAAAATTACCCATTTCCTGTGAGTAAATGTCCAGCCAAACAGGGTTGGCCCAAAGTGAGGCCATGGAGGCCTGAAAGCTTGCTACAAGTCAAAGGCACATTCTGGCAGGGAGCCAGGGTGAAAGGGGCCAGGCAAATCTGGGACAAAAGTAGTAAAATGAAAGCACAAATCAAGGCAGCCATTGTCATTCTCCCCACAATGCTCTCTCCCAGGCATCTCTACAGTCTCTCCTCAAGACCCCTACGTCCCTGGTGCAAGCTCAAAGCCAAGAGGCAATTATCCTTCTACTATATGTGTCTCTCCGTCAGCCCACCTGCCCTCTGTGTTAAATAGCTTCAGCTGGCCACTAAGCTGCTCTCCCTCATGGAGAGGGGTCAGGGGACACAGTACCTCCTCTTGAACCTATTGTCCAAAGGAATAAAATGCTGTGTTGGTATCTCTCCTAGGTCCACACCTGGGGCAATAATCCATGGCATCCCTTGCTGGAGCAGGTTGGAGACAAGTGGGAAGGGAGAGACTATCCAAGTAGAGAGAAGGTAAGAATGTAACAGTGAGCTCAGAGGGGCGGAGGTTTCCAACACTTGCGCTGGTTGCCCTGATGTATACTGGGATCCAGCTTCTTGGCTCCTCCCTGAGTGTGGAGAATGAAGCAGGACAGAGTCAAGGCTCATGAGTGGAAAGGGGATTAGGGTACATAAGATAGATAAGGTTGGAAGTTTGGGGCAGATGGTGTAGCATTTATGATGGGAAAGGAGATTTTGGAATTTTGGAGAAAGGGGAAGCAGCCTGTGGTTCTTCATGTTTTCTTTCCAGTCAGAATTCATGTTTCTGCTCTGGAGGCTAGTTTTCTGACCAATCAAAAGACAATTCCAAAGAAATGATGTTAAGATGGTTCCCTTCCCTTCACTGTTCTTGCTGAGATCATGTTACTGTCACGGCACCTGTAAAGCAGGTTAAAAAAAAAAATCCCAGGGCTTCCCTGGTGGCACAGGAGTTAAAGTCTCAGCTCTATCAAGCTATCGCCAGCCATTGCAACATGAGTTCTATCCCTGGTCAGGGAGCTGACCCACATGGCACAGAGACCTCTCCTGTCTCTCTCACTGCTTCCCTCAGTAGTGTATTTCAGTAGATCTGCCTGTTCTCCTCTCATCCCCCACAACTCTGGCCTACACCCCAGTTCTTATATGCATAAATAAATAAATCTTTAAAAATCAGATTGCATTTCATAATAGCCAACAGCCCAGCTAGGGAAGAGGAAGACTGCTTCCTGGGAGACTGCCAGTTAGTAAGGTGAAAGTAACTACGACGAATCAGAAAATCAGTGTATTCAGCCACCCTCCTAGTGCAATAACTGATGCAGGCAAAATTAGTATTTGTTGCTGAAACCATCCTATGTGTGGTTGAGAGATTTTGACCTCTGTATATACCATGTCATGTTATGGTGTCAAGGGGAAACATGTAAGAGCATGATGGAGAGGACATTCATCTCCTAAGCCATGGTCAGGCTTACTTAATATGACTAAGGGTGAATAGTGCAGAAAATGCAGGTCTAAGGAACCTCTCCTGATGGGAAGAAGGCAGCCCTATTAGGGGGAAACCTGAAGTCACCTGTGTCAGGGAATGAGAAGGCTCCCCTCAAGGGAATTGCTGCAGGCCTTCCTGTACTTTCCGCTGTGGGCAGTACAGTTAGCCTTGAACCTGTTGAGAAAGGTCTTCCCTGAGCCCTTTGCAGAAAGAAAACTCAATCAAAGATCTTAGATGAGAAAAACCAATTAAACACACTTGCCCTGTATTTTAACCATATGCCTTGGATGAGGTGAGGTGAAGCCCTGAGAAGGTCTAGAGAGGGCACCAAAAAAGGTTTGAGTCTTGTGACACAGCTCCCTGGGGAGAAACCGTGTGCTGGCAGGACCCAGGGGGAAGCACCAGCGTCAGTCTCCAGAGAGAGGAAGGACAGCTGTGGGCAAGCACCTGTGTGGTTTCCGTGGGGAGGAACAGTTGCCATGAGGTAGGAAGGTTTGGGGTTGACTGATTTGAATAATTTCAGTATGCTCTGGGGCTTAGGGGCTGCCCCTGGTTGTCTGGTGCCTGTCCCTGGGGGTGGGTAGGGTGGGTATATAGGAAACTGAAGGATGGTAGGGTGGTAGGGTGTGCTCTAGAGGAGGAGCTGCCTGACCTCTGGCCAGGCTCTCAAAACTGAGCCGAGACATTTTAAAAGACTATATTTATCACACCTTGTGAAACTAAGAATGAGTACCTCATTTCCATATCTTCCGAGACAACCTGGGAACCTAGTAAAAGTTTCCGCACTTAAGCCTAAATGTGCAGTTGTAAGCCATCGCCTGCTGTTCCAGTTCACATGCAAGAGTTCTTGTTTGAGCCATTGGTAGGTAGATGGATATCTCAGTTTCCTCAGGGAAGATCCTGAAAATCCCTGTGCTTCTTCCACCTTCCTGCCAGGGTCCCCATCATCTTAGAGAAAGGGATCAAGCTGCAGGGCCTGAGAAGAGGAGAATAGCTCTCTCAAAGGTGTCCACAGCCCGATCCCAGAACTCGTGATTGTGTCACCTTCTATGGCACAAGGGAATTAAGGTGGCAGATTAAATTAAGGTTGCTCATCAGCTGATCTTGAGATGAGGCCAGTTTAATCATAGGAATCCTTAAAAGTGGAAGAGGAAGACAGAGAAAGGATCAGAGATTTGGCATGTGAGAAGCTATTGACTCCCTATTTGCTGGTTTGGAAGATAAGGGAAGGGGCTGCCACCTAAGAGCTAAAGAGTGTGGTCAGCCTTCAAATATGGGGAAAGACTAGGAAATGGAGCATTTTCTAGAGTCTCCAAAAAGGAATTCAACCCTGCCAATACCTCAATTTTAGGCCAGTGAGACCTAAATTGAACCTTTGACCCACAGAACTGTTAGATAATAAATTTGTGCTGTTACAAGTGATCAAATTGGTGGTATTTTTAAAATGGCAGCCACAGGAATACTGGAGGGGTTAGGAGGGGTTTAGCTCTCCTTGAGAAACAGAGGAATTCCCTCTACACCTCTGACTACTAAACATGTTCATTAGCAAAGATTTTTTTTTAAGATTTATTTATTTATACAAGAACTGGTGTACATTAGCAAATACGGAATCTCTGGGAGGCTCACAGACCAGTCTTTGGCCTACATAGCCAGAAAAAAATGCCTAACTCTGCCCTGGGGCTGCTTTTCAAAGACATTAAAAGCAATCTATGTCCTTTGAAAAAGAAAGGAAAAGGGAAACAATAATAAGGCCATGCTTTCATAAGACAGTCTCCGCCATGGCTAAGACCTGCTGGGTAATATCTGGGGGCAACAGCCAACTTCATAGTTGTCTCACCAGAAGGTGAGGAGACTGCTTCCTGTTCCCCATTAGTTGAGGCTTGACCCGAGGGAGTCAACTGCCTCAGTTTCCAGGTTGTGTGTAAATAAAGGTGTGGCTAAAATCCTCAGGCCAGAAAGCAGAGAGATGTATCATTTGAGGTATACTATCTTCAGGGGCCACAAACTGTGACCCAAAGCTGTAAACCCACTGAAATGTGGGCTGTGGGATACAGTGTGGAGCATCCAGAGAATCTGCTACCATCTCTCCTTAGAGTTATTGCTAATGTCTGGCCACCCCTTTCCCTTTCTCTCTCTCCGCACACCCACATACATGCACAGCAAACATAGTATTTATTAAGTGTGGGGCGCTAGGTGTCTGTGAAGTCCTTGAATCTGCACAACAAGCCAGTGTCGGGTAAGTTTCAAATAGCTCTGGTGCTTAGAGTTTGTTGGAAACATTCCAAAATGTGTTGGAACAGTTCAGTTTTGAATTTTAAGCCAGAAATTATAACTTTTGCATTTGAATTTATGGTGAAAAAATTTTAGATGTTAACTTTGATATGTACATGGGGGTGCACTGTTTTCAAGATTCCTTCTGCAGGTAAGCTGGGTTTGCAAAAATCCCTCCTAGACTTCTGTACGTGATGTGTCCAGAATCACTAAGGAAGTGGGTGGGAGTGAGGTGAAACAGTTAGAGGAGCTTCCCTGGTTACTGGGAAAGAATCCTGGGAAGTAACTTAAAGGAGAATCAAAATAAGAGACTCTATAGATAGAATATGAGTTCAGCTTGCTGATGGGCCAGATGGATGAGCGCTGAATAACCAGGCTGTACTCTCCGGTATCCTGGGCTGGTCCCTCCCAGAGATGGGAGATGCTGAGTCAGTGACTTGAATGCCATCCCAGCCCGTTATCTCCCCTTTCATATTGCTTGATTTTCTTTCCTTTTTTAAAGATTTTATTTATTTATTTTTGTGTAGTAGAACTGGGGTGTAGGCCAGAGGTGCGGAGGGGTGTGTGTGAGAGGATTCCCCAAAGACAGGGTGGGAAGCAGAACAGGCAGATCTACTGAAATACACTGTGAGGGGAGCAGTGGGCAAGACAGGAGAAGTCTGCTATGTCATGTGGGTCAGTTCCCTGACCATGGATAGAATTCATGCTGGTGATAGCTTGATAGTGCTGAGACTTTCATCTCTGCACCATTAGGGGGGCCCCTGACTTAATTTTCTTAATGTTGCCTCTTGAAGCTCTAAATATTAGTTACACTATGATCAATATAGCAACATCACAAAAATTCACTCGATAAGGGCTACATTGAGCAAACCAACACTTTTTTTTCTCTCTTAGGAAACCAAATGAACATCAGAGAATTAGCTTTGTGGTTCATTGAAGACATTACAAGAGCTGTGAGGTAGTTCTAAGATTGTGCTGATGGACTAGCTGCAGATGAGGCAACAAACAGTAGCAACAGAAAATCTAACTTATGAAGGAGATGTCTTGGATGTAATTTATAGAGACTGGTTTTTACATGTAATTAAATTCATTAACTGGAGGGATTGGGGTCAAAATAAGGGGGTTGCAATTATATGGGGAATATAAAAATAAAATTTATAAAAATTAAAAAAATCAAAACTCTTTAACTTACAGGGATCAACAAGTCAGTTCTGTGATCTCCAAGAGAGAGTAAAAATAGAGCATAAAAAGGTTGTTAGAATTTGGTCTGATAAGTAGCTCAACCCAAGTTGCAGAAGTGCTTCTTCAGGTTGGTACAAAGTTCACTTCAGTTCACTTATTCAGCTATTTTTCCTCCCGATGTTGTTCACGCTAACAATAGGAATGGAAAGAAAACCTTAATCACTTTTTTTGTTCTGATTCCTTTTTTATTTTTTATTTATTTATTTTTTTAAAGATTGATTGATTGATTGATTTATACAAGCACTGGGCACAGTTAGAAGCGCGGGAGGGTGAGAGAATTCACCAGTGCCAGAGCGGGGAGCAGAGCAGGCAGAAGGACCGAAGTACACTGCTGAGGGGAGCAGCGGGCGGCAGGAGAGGTCTGCGCGCCATGTGGGACCCTTCTCCGGTGGCCGGGGAGCAGCCAGAGATCGAACCGGTGCTGCAGAGGCTGCGGGCAGCTTCGCAACCCAGAGCTCAACCGCTGCGCCAGCAGGGAAGCCCCTAATTCCTTTTTTAAACCTGGTAACGCAGGGGTGAGAGTTGGGGCTTTGAAACCAGATGTGCATGAGTTTAAATCTGGGCTCCACAAGAAAAAGGAACTCTCCTGCACTGTTGGTGGGAGTGCAAACTGGTCCAACCACTATGGAGAGCTGTGTGGAGATTTCTTGACCTACTAAACATAGAGCTTCCATATGATCCAGCAATTCCACTCCTAGGTATTTACCCAAAGGACACAGAAACATCAATTCCAAAGAGCACCTGCACCCCTATGTTTATAGCAGCACTATTTACAATAGCTAAGCTTTGGAAACAACCCAAATGCCCAAAAATAGATGACTGGATCAAGAAGATGTGGTACATATACACCATGGACTATTACTCAGCATTCAAAAAAGATAAACACATGCAATTTGCAGCAACATGGATGGCGCTGGAAGGGATCATGCTCAGCGAAATAAGCCAGAAAGAAAAAGAAAAATACCAGATGGTCTCACTCATAGCAGGAATCTAGAAAACTTAAATAAGAGACCAGGAAAAAGAATAACTATAAGAAAGAAAATATCAAAATCAACAAACAACTATGTACCAGAGACACTCTATGGGGAGTGGGGGGCGGGGAAAGGGGTCAAAATAAGGGGGCGGCAATTGTATGGGGAATATAAAAATATAAAAATAAATAAATCCGGGCTCCACAGAAATAAACCACACTTATATGGACAGTTCATCTGTGACAAAGCAGCTAAGAGCACAAAATGGAGAAAAGAAAGTCTCTTCAACAAATGGTATTGGTAAAACTAGAATGAAACTAGACCATTACCTAACACTATACACACAAATTAACTCAGGTCTTGGATGTAAGACCTGAAACTACAGCGTACATGAAAGTAAAGATAAGCAGAACACTGACATTGGCATCAGTGATATATTTGGGGATTTGACTACAATGGCAAGAGAAAAAAAATAAACAGGTAGCACTACATCAAAATAAAAAGCTACTGCACAGTAAAAGAAACTATCATTAAATTGAAAAAGCAGCCTACAGAATGGGAGAAAATATTTGCACATCATATATCAAACAAGGACTTTTATCCAGATCTACATAGAATTCATATAATTCAGTGACAACAAAATAACCCAAATCTGAAAAACGGGCACAAGGGCTAAACACACTTCTTCAAAGAAGACTTACAGATGACTAACAGGTACATGAAAGAAATGCTCATCATTATTATTCCCAGGGAAATGCAAATCAAAACCACATTGAGATACCACCTCACACTTATGAATATGGCCCATCGCAAAAAAGACCAGAAATGGCAAGAGTTGTTAAGTATATGGAGAAAAAAGACCCCTCATTTACTATTGATGGGAATGTACATTGGCCCACCCCCTATGGAAAATTGTATGGAGGTTTCTCACAATATTAAAAATAATCACAATATGACCCAGCAATTTCATTCCTAGATATTTGTATGACTAATACAAAAACACTAATTTGAAGGAATATATGCATTCCTATTACATTGCAGCGCTATTTACAATAGCCAAGCTATGGAAACAACCTAAGTGCCCAACAACAGATGAGTGGATCAAGAATACGTGATATATAAAGAACACAAAACACCAATTTGAAAGGAAAACCTTCACTTCTGTGTTTACTGCAGTACTATTGACAGTAGTCAAGCTATAGAAATAATCTAAGTGCCCAGCAACAGATGAGTGGATCCAGAAGATGTGGTATAGGGCCTCCCTGGTGGTGCAGAGGTCAAAGTCTCAGAACTATCAAGCTATCAAGCTATTGGCAGCCACTGCAGCACGAGTTCAAGCCCCAGCCAGGGAGCTAACCCACATGGCACAGCAGACTTCTCCTGTTGCACCCACTGCTCCCCTCAGCAGTGTATTCAGTAGATCTGCCTGTTCTGCTCCCTGCTCTGTCTCTGGTGAATCCTCTCACCCCCCACACCTCTGGCCTGTACCCCAGTTCCACTACACAAAAAAAACTAAATAAAATCTTAAAAAAAAAAACTTTTTTTTTTTTTTTAAAAGATGTGGTATATACACAACGGGCTACTTCTAATGGAATCCTATTAATGTATACAATGGAATATGACTGACTGTAAAAAAGATGAAATATTACCACTTGTGACCACATGAATGAAACTAGAGGGAATCATGCCAAGTGAAATAAGTCAGAAGGAGAAAGACACAGACCAGATGATTTCACTCATTTGTGGAATATAAAGAAACAAGGCAAAAGAACAGACAAAACTAAACCAAAACAAACCCTAGATACTTGATTGCTGAATTGAGGCTACCAGATGGGGGAGTGTGGGTGAGGAGCAAGGGAGAGAGAGGCTTAATGGACTATGCTGGAGGATTACTGGGGCTTTGGTGGTGGGTGTGGTGTGGTAACATACTTTTGAAGAGGTATGAACCTATACCCCTAAATCACGTACAGTGTTGCAACCAACGTTATGGCAAAAAAAAAAAAAATTAATTAAAAATATATCCCAAGAGGGCCTCCCTGGGGGTGCAGTGGTTGAGCGCTGGGTTGCGAAGCTGCCCTCGGCCTCTGTGGCGCCGGTTCGATCCCCGGCTGCTCCCCGGCCACCAGAGGAGGGTCCCACATGGCGCGCAGACCTCTCCTGCCGCCCGCTGCTCCCCTCAGCAGTGTACTTCGGTCCTTCTGCCTGCTCTGCTCCCTCCTCTGGCTCTGGTGAATTCTCTCACCCTCCTGCGCTTCTGATGGTACCCAGTGCTTGTATAAATAAATAAAAACAAACAAATAAATAAATCTTTAAAATATATATATATATATATATATATATATATATATATATATATCCCAAGAGCGTGCACACACTCAAAGGCAAATACAGAAATTCCCTTCCTAGTGCAGGAAACATACAAGTGATTCTTTTCTTTTTTTCATAGTTTGGGTGATAAAGGCAAACTCTGCCTTTGTGCTGACAGCTCAACAATAATGCAGCTGGTGCTACATCAATCTGCATTTGTGTATGTATTGTGATGTGTGTGTTCTCATATCAGCATGTGGGTTACTTTTCTAATTGGATTCTATACTTCACCAAGGTACAGACTGGTTCTTTTCTTTTTCCTTATCCATTGTCCTTGGGCAGGAATCACAGTGAGCAAGTGCACAATAAATATGCTTAACAAACGAACAATACCCCTGGACTCTATCTCATGCTAGTTATGAAACTTGGCCTTGCACTGCAAAATCTCTTAGCCTTTGTCTCCTTGTAGTGAGACTGGGGGTGATGTTTCCTCCTCCCAGGGCTGCTGTGGAGAATCAACAAGACCATGTGTTGCGAGAGCCCATCACCTTGGTATATAAGAAGTGGGGGTCACCCTCCCCCTCTTCTCCCACCTCTTCCCCCCACTCCTCCTCTTCCTCCTCCTCATCATCAGTCTGTTGATTTTGTAATTGGGTTTCCAAATAGTCTGACTGCAGGAAAAAATTTTATTTAGAACACTGATACAAATCTTTTGGCTGGTTTTATCTTTAGTTGTAAAATTAGAAATTGATATTCTGGTTTTAAATCACTGCTGATAGGCTTAGCCACTGCAACCATTTTTTTAAAATAAAAATTTAAATTTGGGGCCTCCCCTGGTGGCGCAGCGGTTGAGCGCTGCCCGCAGCCTCTGCAGCACCGGTTCGTTCCGTCCCACAAAAAAATAAAAAAATAAATAAATAAATAAATTTTATCAGAACAGTTAATTCCAGTGGTTGTAACTAGTAATACAAATCATTCTTTTTTAAATTAAACTTTTTTATTTTCTTATATTGTTCATTTTTGTACGATACATGATTTCTCCCCTCAGGTATAGTCCCCATAAATCCACCACCAAAGCACCAGTGAATGTTTACCGTAGTCCCTCAATGCAACCATATTAACAACTTGATTAACTCTTTAGATATAAAATATAGGGGCCTCTCTGGTGGTGCAAGGGCTTAAGATGCAGCACTATGAAGCTACCTATAGCCACTGCAGCACAAGTTTGATCCCTGACCAGCCAGGGTGGTGAACCACATGGCACAGCAGACCTCTTCTGACTCTCCTACTGCTCCCCTCAGCAGTGTATTTCTGTCAATCTGCCTGTTCTGTTGCTCACTCTGTCTCTGGTGAATCCTCTCGCAACCCCTTGCCCCCCACCACTGCCGCCCCACCTCTGGCCTGTACCCCAGTTCTTACATGCATAAATAAATAAATCTTTAAAATTAAATAAGTTAAATAATTATAGATACCATCTCACTTCTCATAAAAACCAGTGTCTCAGCCAAAAAAAATAACTATTCTTCTGTTCACTTAGAGAAAAAGAAAGTAAGGTTTAGAGATATTAATTATATTTCACCTTTGTGCTTTGCTTTCCCTTTTTCCTCTCTAGGAACTGCCCCTAATCCCTCTTCAATGTATTAAAATGCCACAAATGCGGGCCTCCCCGGTGGCGCAGCGGTTGAGCGCTCGGTTGCGAAGCTGCCCGCGGCCTCTGCAGCGCCGGTTCGATCCCCGGCTGCTCCCCGGCCACCAGAGGAGGGTCCCACATGGTGCGCAGACCTCTCCTGCCGCCCGCTGCTCCCCTCAGCAGTGTACTTCGGTCCTTCTGCCTGCTCTGCTCCCCGCTCTGGCTCTGGTGAATTCTCTCACCCTCCCGCGCTTCTGACTGTACCCAGTGCATGTATAAACAAAACAAACAAACAAACAAATAAATAAATAAAAACATGCCTCTATTAAAAAAAAAAAATAAAAAAAAAATAAAATGCCACAAATGCAAGACTCATTTTAAGCTTTTCTCTCCCCTTTTCAGAGGGAAAATAACTCATTTTCCCCTGACCTTCTATAGCACTCAAAGTGTGAAACATATCATTTAGTACTTTATCACTCTTTCATTTCTTCCCAGTGGTTTCTTGGTTTTGTATATCTTTTTGTTTCTTAACTCTCCCCTGGAGATGAGAAACCACTCAAGACTGGGGGGGTGCAACTTCATTGTATCTTAGTTCTCATTAACCAGCCCCTTTCCTTTTCACACGCTGCAGCCCAGAGCTGGGCTCCGAGCAAGTGCCTGCTGTATACTTGATCAAGTCACAGAGATCACCTGAAATGATGGCCTAGAAAATTCATTGCAGGATAAAAGTGGAGAATCACTCCTTAAGGACTGCCATCTAAGAAGCAGGACAAAAATGTTCCTACTGGGAAATTAAATTGCAAAAAGCTAACCTGAGCAGGAAACATGTCCCTTCTAGAGAGCCTGGAGAGCTGATGCTGGTAATGCCCATCATACCGCTGCAAACGCACATGACCAGGACCTGCCTTTGGTCGGAGTCCCCCCGGGCATGCCGCGGTGAGCATGTGTAGGTGGGGACAGCTTTCGGTGACTTTATGACACTGTTCTTCCTCCTGCAGTGATGAGAATGAACTTCATCATCTGAAAAAATTAAACAACTCTTAAGTGAGGAAAGCTAAATAGCAATAGATATTTTTGGAAGCTCTCTTAAATTAGGACAGCTGAGTTTAATGGAAAAATAAACATTTCATACTGAATATCAGTTGCATATTGGTGCATA
Source organism: Talpa occidentalis (assembly GCF_014898055.3). Classification (NCBI taxonomy): domain Eukaryota; kingdom Metazoa; phylum Chordata; class Mammalia; order Eulipotyphla; family Talpidae; genus Talpa; species Talpa occidentalis. The sequence goes on from NW_023601104.1 coordinate 25,539,609, forward strand.
CTGAATATAATATCAGACTAGAGAGAATTTTCCCTTTTGTTTCTTTCTATCCATTTCTTCATGATTTATATGATTTACATACCAAATGACTGGGCATTCTTAAATTTTTTTTTTAAAAAAGATTTATTTATTTATGCCTACAAGAACTGGGGTATAGGCCAGAGGTGTGGGGGGGAGTGAGGAGCAGAACAGGCAGATCTACTGAAATGCACTGCTGAGGTGAGCAGTGGGCGACACAGGAGAGGTCTGTTATGTCATGTGGGTAGTTCCCTTTCTGAGGATCAAGCTTATGCTGCAGTGGCTGAGGATAGCTTCATAGTGCTGAGTCTTAACCACTTGCGCCACCAGGGAGGCCCAGAGTGGATTCTTTTATAACACAAAATTCCAGATTTTCCCCAGTGAATCCAGTGACCAGGGTTCCTACCTCCTAGACTCCTGTTTCTCCTCCAGTAAAGAAGACAAGGCTCTTAAAAATTTATTTATGCATAGAAGAATTGGGTTATAGGCCAGAGGTTTGGAAGGGGGGTGGTGAGAGGATTTCCCCAGAGATAGTGGGGAGCAGAAAAGGCAGATGTACTGAAATACACTGCTAAGGGGAGCAGCGGTCGAGACAGGAGAGGTCTGCTGTGCCATACGTGGGTTAGCTCCCTGGCCTGTGATTGAACTCGGGCCTTGGGGGAAATAACACTGAGACAACCCCTAGGCCACCAGGGAGGCCCCCAAGAAGACAAGACTCTTGAAGAGTCTGCCAAGTTCTGGTGGAGTCATGCTCTCTACCTTATATGTGCACATATATCAACTGGGGATCTTATTAAAATGCAGATTCTGTTTCATAGATCTGGTATAGAACCTGTGAATCTTCATTCTAACACAGAGTGGCACTGATGCTAGTGGTCCATAGACCACACTTAGAGTAGCAGTGTTCTAGGTAGAATTGAGGTTCCCTGGAAAGGCAGGCCCTTGAACGCTGGGCCAAAGATTCTTGAGTAGAAGAAGCTGTGGTCCCCATCACTGGGTTTTTCTTTTTTTTTTTTTTTTTAAATTTACTTATTTATACAAGCACTGGGTACAGTCAGAAGCGCAGGAGGGTGAGAGAATTCACCAGAGCCAGAGCGGGGAGCAGAACAGGCAGACTGATGAAGTACACTGCTGAGGGGAGCAGCGGGTACAGCAGGAGAGGTCTACGCGCCATGTAGGACCCTTGCCAGTGGCCGGGGATCAAACTGGCACTGCAGAGTCTGCGGGCAGCTTTGCAGCCCAGCGCTCAACCACTGCACCACTGGGGAGTCCCCCCCCCATCACTGGAATTTTGAAAAATCCTGAAGTACTAGCTAGCCCTGCTTTCAAGGCTGGACTAGGTAGGGAAGATAAGAATTTCTGCAGGAAAATGGGTAGCTTCTTAGGGTACAGTAGACCATGTCTAATGGCTGGGAGCTCTCCCTGGTGCTGCTTGAGACTTCAAAGTCTGCTTTCCTCACAGGATTTTCTCCTGAATTTCTGCTCTTTTGTCTACAACATCAATCTAAATTCTTGCTTGCTAATGTAGCCTATTTGGGCTTTGCTACTTGACTATATCTCGTATATATTACTGGCATATATACCTGGAATGTTTGGTTCTGCCTGGAAAAAAGTATTGAAGTCTTTAAACTCTTTCCTTGGGGACAGATTTTCTAAACCATCAAACCCTGGCTGTCTGTCTTTATTGCTGCTTTAATTTGATGTTTTTGACCAGGAAAGGGAAAAAAAGTTCATTGTGCCCATATTTTTTATAATAAAATATGTAGAGGCACATAGTATTGTCTTGCATATAGGAGAAATTCAGTACATACTTTGTTGAGTTAAAGTTCACATAAAATAAAACAAACCATTTAAAAGTGTACAATTCATGACATTTATGCATTCACACTGTTATGCAACCACCACCTCTATCTAGTTCCAAAAAACATTTAGTACAGGCCTTTGGAAAGATGTAGGAAAACAGTTTACTTGGGTGATTTGAAAGAAGTTTCTGTCATTCCTTGGATTAACTAAACAATTTTTTGACACAATTGTAAATTTTTTAACTGTGAATATTTTTCACTTTGTCTTTTATTTGCCTATATGGTAATGATGATAATGATATCAGCTACTATTTATGGCATGTCTAATGTATGCCTACACTTTACATATATTTTCTTATTCAATCTTCAGAACAACCTAATGCAATAAGTATTATTATTAACTTTTGATATATAGAAAAACTGAAGCTCAGAGATTTTAATTAACTTGCCTGAGGCCACATAGCTACCATGTGGTACAGCTGAGGCTTGGTACAACGGAATCTGACTCCAGGACTTGAGCTCCTAATCACAGCAAAATAACACCTCTTGTGAACACAAACTTATTATCTGTGACAAGTATAAATTATGGAGAAAGTTAAACTCTCAGCAATAAAGAAATTGGATACATGTAAACTTAACATTAGATGCTTGGAAACATGGAATGAGAAGTTAACAAAATACCAGTTTTCACAAAACTGTTCAAAATTAAGTAGTATTTCTGCCTCTAAACTTGTTCCTCCCACAGAGTTCTCCATTTCATAAATGGCACCATAATTTATCTAGTTGCTCAGATTAAAAAATAAACAATCTTAACTTTTCTTTCTTTATTATATCCATCCCTAACTAATTCACAAAAAGTTTGCTTAACCTTCTTTCCATTACAGCCCCAAACCACTTCTGTCTACCTCCAGCTCTGCAGCCATGGTGACTCAAACCATTATCATACCTCACTACTACAATAGTCTTAAACCTAGTTTCCCTGCATTCTCTTATGCCCCCCTATAATTTCTCAAAACAGCCACCCAAGCAAATCAGATCAGATTACCTCCCTACTTAAAACTTTCCTTTGGTTCTTAATTCGAATAAAACCAAAATTCGTTACCATGGTTTTTAAACTCCTACATACATTGCCCTTTGAATTCATCTAGCTCCCCCTTTTCTCTGTTTCAAAGCTCTAGCCACACCAGTCGTCTACTTGTTCTCAAATATGCCAAGTCCCTTCTTAACACTGGCTGTTTCTTCTACCTGACATTCTCTTCTCTCATCTCTTCACATGACTGACTTCTGATCATGCAGGTATCAGTCAAACACTATCTTAGAACAACCCATGCTAGGGGCCTCCCTGATGGTGCAGGGATTAAAGACAGCACTATCAAGCTATTGCCAGACACTGTAGCACGAGTTCAGTCCCCACCTGGCCAGGGAGCTAAACCACATGGCGCAGTGGACCTCTCTTGCCTCACCCACTGCTCTCCTCAGCAGTGTATTTCAGTCAGTGTGTGTATTGTGCTCCCCACTATCTCTGGGAATCCTCTCACTCCTCACACCTCTGGCTTACACCCCAGTTCTTATATGCATAAATAAATCTTTAAAGAAAAAAAGAAAAATCCATGCTAGTCATCCTTTCTATATTACACCTCAAATCCACATCAGTTATTATCATCTCTGTGATCCTCATCGCAATCTAAATTTGCTGTATTTCCTTGCTTATTGTCTTTCCTGCTTGGAACATAAAAGCTCCATTAGGGCACAGACCATAAGGAGTAGTTACAGCATCCCTATACCTGAAACAGTGCCTGACACAGTCTAAGTGCTCAACAGATGAGAAAATCAACCCCCTCCACCAAATTAAAAGTCTTGCACCAATTCATCCAGTTAGTAAGAGATAAAATCAAAATTTAAACCCAAGTTTGTTTATTCTGAATCCTGGAGTCTTTTTATTATAATTCATGAAATAAATTCAGTAGATAATTATTTTTATTTCTGAGTTATGAAAAAAGTCACCTGGCTTTATGTTATTCATAATTACGAGATAATGGGAATAAATTGGTCTTTGCCCCTATTGCTGGCACAGCGCTCCTAAAACTTTTGCAATTTGCTAAATGATAAGATTCCTAATAGCATCTTTTGTACTAATATTTGCTCTTTGATCCTGGTTTCTGACACAGGGCTCCTGAAACCCTAATAATTTCTTGGGTAATATATAGTAGTGCCTTTTGTTCTAATAAGATAACTGGTAGCTTCCTGGGTGAGGTATGGAGCCATGATTAGAAGCTTGCAATTGCCCCCATCCCCACCCCTTCTCTTGAGAATCTAGAAAGGCTAAATACAGAGTTAGTGATTGATCTCGTCTACATGATGAAACCCCATAAAATACCAGAAGTGTGGAGTTCAGAGAGCATATGGAGGTGCTGGGAGAGTGTGGCCTAATACTCATATATTCCAGATTCTTTTATGATAAACAAGTAAGTGTAGGCAAATTGTTTCCTGAGTTCTGTGAGCCACTCTAGCAATTTAATTGAACCTGAGAAGGGGTCCTAGGATCCTTTAACTTCTAGTGAGTGGGTTGATCAATGCACAGGCGCTATCTTGGGACCCTCTGTTGGGGTATGAGGTGGGACTGAGACCTTTGGGACTGTTGAGTTGATAGTGAGTTAAATTGTAGGACATCTAGTTGTGTCATGGAGAATTGCTTGGTGTGGGGGGAAACTTCTATATTTGGTGACCAGAAGTGTCAGGGCAAGTATTGTGTGTAATAAAAAAAAAGACTGACAGGTGGGCACCCCTGGTGGCACAAGGGGTTAAGTCTCAGCACTATGAAGCTATGGGCAGCCACTGCAGCATGAGTTCGATCCCCGGCCAGGGAGCTGACCCACACGGCACAGCAGACCTCTCCTGTCTTGCCCACTTCTGCTCCCCTCGGCAGTGTATTTCAGTAGATCTGCCTGTTATGCTCCCCACTCTCTCTGGCGAATCCTCTCTCCACCACCGCATCTCTGGCCTGTATCCCAGTTCTTGTATGCATAAATAAATGAAATAAATCTTTTTTCTTTAATTAAGTAATTTATTTTTAATATATTTTTACATCATTTTTCATTTTTGTACAATGTATGCATTTTCATCTTGGTTATAGTGAAATAAATCTTATAAAAAAGGGGGCTGACAGGAAAGAAAAACAGCAGCAGAAACAAGCTGGGTGGTGTTGCCTCATATAATAATGTTTATAGACACTAACAGGGAATTTTTTTCTTTTTCCCTTCTCTAAAACATTATTATAGTTACATGCACACATTATACTTCAACATTTTGCTTATCTGGAAAAAGAATTTGTATTAATAAAATATGTTTTACCTTGATTATTCTATTTTTAATGGGTGAAAACTGACAGTAAAAACCAAATATATTGATTTTTGTCAGAAAGTTATTAAAATCTATTTGGAAGAATTTACTACATAGCCACTGGGTTTATGTTCTTTTAATCAAAATTCTCTTTTTAATTAGTGTCTTAAATCCTCTATAAATGGTCTCATAATGTCATTCTCAAATGGGAGAATTGTGGTTTGCTAACCACACATTTTAAAAGTGCCCAAAATAGAAATACAGAAATTATGCCCTTGGAAAAAAAGGCAATAATAAGACTCACCTAAATAACCTTAGGAGCTTTAAACTAATAGGTACATGTAATTTTAAAATACTCTGATTTTTTTCCTCATAACTCTGATTTTTCCTTTTTTTTTTTTTTTTTTTTTGCATCAGAGAAAGAGATGCATTTCGTTTACAAAGTTTTATATGCTTATAGTGTTGTTTCTTGATCTTTCACTGTTAAACATTGTCTATTGACTTCCCCTTGTGGAAGGTGAGGATTTAGCTTTCTTGGATACCTCATTTTACCTTCTACAACATACACTTCTCCTCCCCAAACTTGCAAATATGGTGACATAACAACTTTTTTTTTAAGATTTATTTTTTTATTTATGCATACAAGAGCTGGGGTGTAGGCCAGAGGTACGGACTGTGAGAGGATTCACCAGAGACAAGAGTGGGGAGCAGAACAGGCTCTACTGAAATACACTGCTGAGGGGAGCAGTGGGTGCAACAGGAGAGGTCTGCTGTGCCATGTGGGTAGCTCACTGGCCTGGGATCAAACTCATGCTGTAGAGGCTGGCAATAGCTTGATAGCATTGAGACTTAACCCCTTGTGCCACCAGAGAGCCCCTCTTTCTCTTTTTAAGGGATTGGGTTAGTCCTTAATTTGTTTAAATCTTAAAGTTGGAACCTTAATTTGTTTAAATCATAAAGGTGTAACTGGAAGGATTCAGGGAGAGGCCATACTGTGACATTGTTCTTGGAGAAGAAAGACCTTGGAATTTGTGGTAGGGGAAGCCAGGATATTAGGAGCTGTATATTGGGTTGGACATTAGATACCACAAGCAAGGGAAAGGTGTAGCTTTGAGGTGTGGCTGACACCAGAGGATACTTAGAATTGTTCTAAGACAGGCAATATTAGTAGTAGTGCGTGGAGTAAGCAATCAGATTAATTTCCAAACTCTGTCCCTATATGTAAGATAAAAATAGTTGAGCTAATGCTAATTAGGTCCAATGTTAATTAGGCCCCCATGCTTCTGATTTGGTCTTGGGAGAAAATAGTAGTAATAAAATTTATATGAATTAGATGTAATCAACAATGTTAAAATAGCAACTAAAATGTTTCTAAGCTTTTATACATGAATTGCTGCCTTTGATCTTTATTGGAATACAATGATGTAGTCACATTACTCTATTTTGTAGATGATGTAACTGAGTCAAAGAGAGGTTAAGTAACTTGCCTAAGCACGTATTGATAGTTTCCAGCAACTTCACAGCATGAATCCTCCTCAGGAAAATAATAACATGTCAAATTTATGATTCTCAGGGGAAAAGAAAGCTATTTCCTGAGTCTATAGTGATGACAACCTACTATAAGACTATGTGGGATTCCAACTGCTGATAGAAAATCCTACAGTCCATTCACATCTTCTTGGTAAATCTATTATATGTTCTTGAAAAGAGTGTATCCAAATGTTGTAGGCGAAGCAAAGTATATTATACTTGATATTTCTCTTTTAAAAGCAATTGCATGATATGAATTTTAAGTGTAGGACATGTATTATCTATTAATTAGGATTTAAAAAAAGTTATTCTGCATAACTTTTGCTGGCAAACATGCACTTAAAAAGAATTTGCTTCAATGTCATTATTTAAGATGTTCAAATTCCTAAATATTTTTGGCTCTGTGTATTTCAAACTAAAGATTCTTTTATCAGATTACTTGGAAGATTTACACTAAATCTTCACTCCTTTAATATAGACCTCGGATGAAGATGTAAGAAATCAGAATGTTAAAATTTATTTTTTTTTCTCAAAATAATTGTGTTATATGCCACCCATATTCTTTGATGTGTGCCACCTGCAGGGAAGCACTTAGGTTTCACTATGCCATGTGCTGAAATTTGCAATGCATTTTCCCTCCCTAATTTTGTGTTCTCGTTGGGATGCAGTAACATCTGATTCAAGCATATGGTTCAAGTCCGATTTCAAATACCAGCTCTAGCACTTAACAACTTTGGGACTCCAGACAAGCCACATAGGCTTGTTTATTCATGGATTTGGCAGTTTATTCATGGATTGTGCAGGATCAGTTTATTCATAGATTGTGCAAGGTAGAAATGCAGCACTATAGTTAAAGAATTTAGCACAGGCTCCGACACACAAACATCAGCTATTATACCACCAGGGCCAGGGCCAAGTTGAGGTGAGTAAGGCACTTGTCTCAAGTGCATAATTTAAGAGGGTGCCCAAGAACTCAGTAATAAAGATAAATAATGCTTTCATGGAGTATTTTAAAAATCAAAATTAATGCCAAAAATTCATGATAGGGTCTTTCTGGTGGCGCAGGAGTTAAAGTCTCAGCACTATCAAGCTGTTGCCAGCTACTGCTGCACGAGTTCTATACCCAGCTAGGGAGCAACCCACATGGCATAGTGGACCTCTCCTATCTTGCCCGCTGCTCCCCTCAGCAGTGTATTTCAGTAGATCTGCCTGTTCTGCTCCCCACTCTGTCTCTGGTGTATCCTCTCACCCGCCCACACCTCTGGCCTGCATCCCAGCTCTTGTGTGCATAAATAAATAAAAATAAATCTTAAAAAAAAGGATAGGATTGATGAATGGTTCTGATTTTTCCTTCGTTTAGCTTTGATGTGGTTTTTATGCATTTTTTTTTTTATAGAGGCATGTTTTATTTATTTATTTGTTTGTTTGTTTTGTTTATACATGCACTGGGTACAGTCAGAAGGCCAGAGGGTGAGAGAATTCACCAGAGCCAGAGCGGGGAGCAGAGCAGGCAGAAGGACCGAAGTACACTGCTGAGGGGAGCAGCGGGCCGCAGGAGAGGTCTGCGCGCCATGTGGGACCCTCCTCTGGTGGCCGGGGAGCAGCCGGGGATTGAACTGGCGCCGCAGAGGCTGCGGGCTTGCAACCCAGCGCTCAACTGCTGCACCACCGGGGAGGCCCTAGCTTTGATGTGGTTGACACGACACTGTTACTTACCATAACGTGTATACTATGTGCATTGTCATGCAGTGGGTATTGTCATTTCTTTTTTCAGTGTTTAACAGAAGTGAAAGTTCTTTTAATTCTTCTACCTGTGAGGTTCACTGTCCCATAAAGCACTAGTTGGCAAAGAAGCTGAAGGAAGAGGGTCAGATTGTGTGGGGCTGCATTCTCTAAATTGTAGGGTCATAACTAGCTAATGTAATGCAAATGAATATAAATGTTTGCTGACCTATACTGAATGGAGCTATTGAGATGTGAAACTTCAGAATAGTCTAAAAACTATATATATATACGTGTATATATTTATATATAAAATATGCATTATATGTTCTCTCTTCTCCATTATATATATAATATATAGTATATGCTTATTTTCTGAGAAGTGTTGGAAAGACATTATTTTCCCAAAATCAATACACAATGGAATTTTCTATAATCTCCCTTTGCCACCAAACAAGATTTGGGATGAATCTGCTTTATTATGAGGTTATTCTAGAATTTCTGACCATAAACACTATGAACAAAGCCTACTTTATTCCAGATTTCACTCTTTAATGAATAATATTATCAATTGTGTGCTATTTTAACACAACTCAAGGCTGACTTTCCTCCCTATGTACACCAGCGATTATTTAAGTTAAAACATATATACTGCTAATTATCTAAGTTAATTGTCTAAGTTAAGACCTAGATAACTCTTCCTAAGTTAACACACTTCTAGAAAAAGTATTTTAGTTTTTTAGTTTTTCTGATGTCTGTGTCTTATAGTTACGTTTAAAAGTCCCTATGAAGGGCCTCCCCCGTGGCGCAGCGGTTGAGTGCTGGGTTGCAAGGCTGCCCTCAGCCTCTGCAATGCTGGTTCGATCCCCAGCCACCAGGCGAGGGTCCCACATGGCGCGCAGACCTCTGCTGCCGCCCAGCAGTGTACTTCGTCAGTCTGCCTGCTCTGCTCTGCTCTCTGCTCTGGCTCTGGCTCTGCTGAATTCTCTCACCCTCCCATGCTTCTGACTGTACCCAGTGCTTGTATTAAAAAAAAAAAAAAATTTAAAAAAAGTCCCTATGAAAATGGAGAGACACTAACAAATTCATAAATTGTAACATTTAAGAGACTTAACTAACACATGAGAATAAATTATTTGCAAAAATAAAGAAGTCAATTACAGTTTACTCAAAACATGAAAAATCCATTTTCACAGATAAAAAGGAAAAGGGGAATTTCATAGTTCTAAGATGTTACTATTATCAACAAAGAAAACCAATAAAAAAAAAGCCATAAAGAATAGCTAGTTCTTTGTTAACACATTGTTAACCTGTGTTTTTAATTTTTTTTTAAAGATTTATTTATGCAAGAACTGGGGTACAGGCCAGATGCGTGGGAGGGTGAGAGGATTCACCAGAGACAGAGCGGGGAACAGAACAGGCAGACAGATGAAATACACTGCTGAGGGGAGCAGCGGGAGTAACAGGAGAGGTCTGCCGTGCCATGTGGGACCCTCGCTGGCGGAGCTGGGATCGAACCGGCGCTGCACAGGCTGCGGACAGCTTCACAGCGTTGCGCTCAACCGCCTGCACCACCAGGGGAGGCCCTATGTTTTTAATTTTTAAGAGAATAATGTTCCAGAGCCTGACATCTACCGTTAGGGCCCTTTAGGAATTCCCTGGTAGCCTGGGTTAAGTCTCAGCACCATCACCACCACAGCCTGGATTTGATACCTGGCCAGGGAGCTAACCCACATAGTGCAGCAGACCCCTTCTGTCACACCCACTGATCCCCTTAGCAGTGTATTTCAGTCAGTCTGCCTGTTCTGTTACTCACTCTGTCTCTGGTGAATCCTTTACCTCCCCTGCACCTCTGGCCTGCATCCCAGCTCTTCTACTAACTAAATACTTTTAAAGAAAGACCCCCTTCAAACTATAAAAACCCTGGATCTTTTTCTAGAAAAGCCTATTCACTGCCTCATAATGCACCATACATCTAATCTTCGTGACTAGTGATGATGCCCAGACACAGGTAAGGACCAAAACTTAACTGTGCAATAAAAATAAAAATGAAAATCTCCACAGCATCTAGCACAATGCACTGCCAGGTTATTGAAATTTAATGACTGGTTGGTATGGCAGCTGTCAAATTTATAAAATTGCTCTCTTTGATGAAACTTTCTTTTTGGCACCCTTTGCCAGTATAAAATAATCTGAGATTAAGTCATAGCTTTTAAATTCAAGTCATACCAGTAAATTCATTTTCTGTAACGAGTCATAAACAATTCTGAAAATGTTTTCTTGAGATTTATCCTATAGAATTAGTGTAAGAGTTGAGGGGGAAACCGGGTTGGTTTAAATCATTGTGCACTCAGTTATGTCCCTTCAGGATCAAAACAAATCACCTCCGTAAAGGAAAAAAAGGTCAGCGTGGGAAGTCATGAGTCTGACTCGAGCTTCAGTGAAACGTTAGGATTCCTGTCTAGGAAATCTGAATTTGGAAGAGCTATCATTTGTCTTATGATTTTTAAAAATTTTGGATTTTAGTTATGTTACTTGATATGATTTTTAAAGAGGAAATTAAAGTCAGTCTAAATTGAAAGGTATATATATGTGGCAAGAACTTGCCTTCACTTCCCTTGAAAGAGATAGTCTTGTGGCAATTAAAGCATCCAAGTTGTGTTTTGAATTTCGTGAGAAGTAGCAGAGGGAATTTCCTCTGTTTTAGAGGAGCTCTACTCACATAAGCATCCTTTGTCACCCTCCCAGGAAGCCAGCAATGGGTGTCCTGAGGCTGTGACTAAAAGGGGAGTGGTAGGCTGGAGTTGGGGCCAGGGGAGGTTGGAATAGTGAGCAGAGAAAGGAAATGAGGTGGAGGGGACTTTCATGTGCGTATTTGAGAGACATGCTTATACACTGGGAGGCCAGCCTGTGGGCACCTGCAAGCAACATTTTTGAACCTTTCTTTGGACTCCCCATGCTCTGGGATTAAAGGGCATCTCCCAGTAACACCTGCATAGTGGTAATTTATCCATGTTTCAAATATATTTTCGATGGCAGGAAGTTACAGGGACATTGAATGATGCTGTTACCGTGATGCCATAGGATTCAAGTCAGTATGTATGTATTGAATGCATACTGAATGCCAAGTGGTGGGAATCTAATGGAGAAAAGAAGAAATGGAGCCTGTACAATGCTAAAGAGTTGCAATTAGATTAGATCTGCACATCACAACTCTCAAGGCCATGCATGCACCTTATCACAATGGCAGTTTTACACCGAGTATTTGATTAATGGGTCTCAAGCTGTAAGCTCTATTTAGGCAGAGAGGAGTATCTCTCCTTTTCGGGCTTCACCATTGTCCTAGACCAAAGCTTAGTTTCTGGCACTTGACAGGCATCCCATAAATATTGCTGACTGAATGAATATTACCTATGTATTGGCCCTTTATGGGAGCTGTTAGCCCATGTAACAGGTGGAAACAGCCCTGGCATAGTAACTGCTGGAGAGATGAGTCCAAACAGCTCACTCTGACTGCACAACCCAGTATCTTTTTACTCATCATGCTCCTTCTCTTGGCCTGGAGGGGCTCAGACTTGTGGGTGAGGCAGACGGGAACATCTCCATCCGGTAAATACTAGCTATATGAAAGAGTTCTGGACTCGAGTCCAGCAAAAGTGGGGGTTCCCAACTCGTTAAATCCTGTCCACGTAGTGGAAGCAAAATTGAGTGCATCAGCTTGTGCGCCCCGCTCAGAATCCAGTCGAGGGTGGAATGGAAGACTTAGGAAGCCCTGGGAGGGGGCTGAGGCTGAGCGAGAAGGGAGGGCTGTAAAGAAGAGGCGTGGCAGCAGTTCTTTCTTGCGTCGTGTCTGTTTCAGTGAAACACGACCCTGGTCCCAGAGACCGGTGCCGAGGCGATTCATTAAATGCCGCTTGGCAGCCGTGAGGGTTCGTTCACCTGCACAGGTGGGGCTTCCACCCGCGAGCTGTTTCCCGGGCAGTGGCCTAAGGGAAGAACTCCCCGATTTAGAAGAGGGTGGGGGTAGACAGCGCTTTTGGTGGGAAAGTGGTTCAGTAAATAAGGGCTGTTAGGGCTCAGGAGAATTACAGTGCAACCACCGCGGCTATTATCCTAATCAGGCCCATTTTCAACACCTCTCCCTTCAAGTCAAGCAGCCCTACAACAGGATTTATTTTCCAATAAGCGAAATCCCCGCCCGCCAACTCCGAGTCGCTTGGATGAGAGCTCTGCGGGAAACAGCAGCGACGAGGAGAGGCTATTTTGGGTGTGGGAGCGCGGAGGGAGGAGGGGCGGCGCCGCCAGGCTGGGCGCGGGCGCGCGGGGAAAGCCTCCAGCTCGGGCTGCCACGGCAACCGCGTCCAGGCAACGCGCCCGGAAACGGCTCGGGCGGCGCGCGGCGGCTCGCGCCCCTCGGGAGCCGCGAACCCTGTCGGGCCGCGCGCCGGGCCAGGCGGCAGGCGCGCGCTGATTGGACGGCGCTCCCCGCGGCGCGGGCCCGCAGCCCGGAGCCCCGCACAGCCGGCGCCAGCGGCCGCCGCACCCAGCCACGCCGGCGAGGACATGGGCCCCGGAGGAGCGCCCTCCTCGCGCGCCGGTGAGTGCCGCGTCCCGGACCCCGGCCGCGCGTCCTCGGGGCCTCGGCGACGGGCGCTCCCGGGGACCGTCGGTGACCTTGGGGCAGCCGGCGGGGAGATGGGCTGGGGGGCAGGGGGTGGCGGTGAGAGAGCTGCGTGTGGCCCATGTGACGTGCTGCCGGGGAGAGGGTTAGCTGCATGCTGACGCGAAGGAATGAAGTTGGGCATTGAGCGCAACTGGCATTGCATTTTTCCGGGGGCCGGTGGGGTAGGTTGCAGGCTAGGAAGCCAACAGAATCCCTAAAGTGTTTGGGAGAACTGGGGTGGTGCACAGATTGACGGGGGGTTGTATTAGCCCCACTACTCGGAGCTGGGTGACCTTGGGCAGGTTAACCTCCAGCCCTCCTCCCCCCACCCCCAATCTGTAAAAGGAGGGGCTTCGGTGCTTTGCAATGCACGGTGGTGTTGTGCCATTGTACTATAAGCCTTCGAAGGACTTCAAAGTACGGTTCTGCAGGTACAGTATAATTAAAGCTTAACCGTGTTTATTCTGCGAGGGCTTTCCATTAGTTGACTTCCAAAGTGGCAATGAAGAAAGGCAACTGTTTTATGGGTGATTTCTGGTGGTCAGAGAGTGGTTTCTCTTAATAACATCTTGGGTGCTCTAAAATCATGAATAAAATCAGGGTTCATACTCCTGAGTTCTTCTTTCCTGTAGTTAGTTTAATAGGAAACTTTGTATTTGAACAGGTGAAATCAAAATCCAATAGTGGCAGGCAGCAGCAAATTAAGTGAGTCATTTTTTCAATATGCATGAGGTTGTGTGCGTGTGCGTGTGTGTGCATGCGAGCCTGACTGCACTCACGCCCTCATCTTAAAGTCTGTGTATGTCAGTGTTAGAAATTATTTCATGGGAGTAACCAGAAATAATGCTAGAATGATTTGAATTCACAGAAGTGCAGCTCTCTCAGAAGCAGCTTGCTCTTTAAATACGAGTTAGGTTTGACAGCATAAATATGTTCTTTACTAAAAACCGTCCCTAGGATTTGCACACTGTGTCATCCTTTGGGACCCTGTCATGGAGTGTGTGTGGGGCGTGGGAGGGTGCTCCTGAGACCAGTAGGCTGTGACACCTCTTCTAATTTTAGCATTGCTGGTGCTAAAAAGACTCTCAGGCCCTTTCTCTCTTCTCAGTTCATAAAGTTCCATCTTCTGTGCTTAGGGGAGGGAGGAAATTCCCGTGTCCCTCACAGCTCCCTCGGGTTGTCCCTTTGACTTTAGGCTCTCAGGCTCCCTTGAAATTCATTGCAGTCTTATTTCATTGGAATGTGGGCTGGGAAGACAGACATTTCAGTGTTAATGAATAAGCTTCTGCAAGGTTGTTTATCTGAGGGTTTAATAATCTTTAATGGTTTACATGCTAGAAATCTGATAGCACTCAGAAAAATCCTTGCTACCCAGGAATTCACTAAGCCCCCCCCCAACCCTTTAATGAATCACATCTCATTAACAAATTGTTCAGTCTCTCTGCAGTGTGTGTCTAACCTGCTAACCCGTGTGACTCCAGCCAGCCTTTCAGTCTCTTTTTTTCTTCTACCCTGAGGCAAGCTCCAGTATTCTTGTTTCTCGAAGCTGAGCCCATCTCTTGTTCTTCCCCTAACACCAAAGCCTGAGTGAATACCTTCCCTCAGAATGGCTCTCCCATCTCACCAGGACAGGGACTGGCTTCCCCTTGGGTCTCAGTGCCGCTTCCAAACCATTACCCCATCACTCACCGAGCCCTTCTTGAGAGGGTCATGCTGTCTGCCTGCACCCGAACCTTCTTTATTGTCTGGATCTGTGCTCGCCAAGCTTGTTGGTTTTTGAGACTCACCTCTAGCATTTTGAAAAATGTGTCCTTTAGCCACAACCTGGATTAGGTACTATACCTAATTAGAATCAGCAAGATAGGCAAGACCTACAAACCCCAAAAGAAGAAGGTGGGGGAGGCGGGATAGGGAGAGAAAACAGAGCTCTCTGGGTGGTTCTGATGTACACCCATGTTTGGCAGTCACTTTATTTGATGCTACAAGAAAGTAGCAAACAGACATGAGCAACTAACTTGGTTCTCTTCTCTACTTGGTCTTTTGCCGGTGACTTTGGTATTTGTGTTGAGGTCCTAGTCATTGAAATTCCTGAAGGTCCCCAACATCAACACCTGCACCTTAGTTTTCACTTCAGCCACTCACATCTTGAACTAGTTTAGTCTTTGGAATATTTTCCATCGCCAAGACCTGGGACTTGGACTTCACCTTGCTGAGTTAGTTCTTTCCACCTTCTGTATCAGACTAACCATTAGTGCAATCTCTGGTGCCTTCATTACTTATTGTTCTAATCCTTAATGGCCCTCTTTCTCCACTTGGGAGCCTCTACGTTGCCAACCTTTTTAGTTCTGTCTGGAATCCTTTGTCTTAACATGTTGAATTTCTCATATTCCACTCCTCAATCCAAATCACCCTCATTTGCTTTTTCTTCTCGCAGACTGCCAAGTTATCCAGGAGAAAGTCACAAAGATCTTCGGACTGGTTCCACCACAAATTTGTACAGGCTCTAATTTCACCTGGGTGTTGCTTTTCTATGAAAAAAAGTTCATCTTTTAACTCCTGGCTGCATTCCATCACTGTGTCAGACTTTTCCATTCCTTAAACTTCCAGTCATTTTCCTTTCAGGAGATAGCCTCTTTTCATGGATAAGATCAAAGACATCAGCCTCCACGTTTACTGCTCTCTACCTCCACATAGACTCCCATCATTCTCTTCTGACCACCCAAGTATTTGTCTTCCTCCATCATTGTCCTTTTTTATTTTCTCTTTCTCAAAGGAAGAAAATGTCTCCAATCCATTTCCCACAATGAACCTGCCGCATCTGCTCCACACTCTCCGTCCCCTGGACTTTCCCATCCTCCTCCTCTTTTGGGAACTTGCTCCACATGGTATTCCCTTTCCCTGGTTTCTGTAGTTCCTTCTTACTCTGCTCCGACTCTGACCTCACCATTTATTCAAGTCATCCTTCTCATAATGAAAGAAATCTTGCTGGAGTTCCGGTTCTATCCAATAGAACTTTCTGCGGTGATGGAAGTGTTTGCTATCTGTGTTGTCCAGTGTGGAAGTCATTAGCCATGTATAAGACTGCTGACCATGAGGCATGGGGCTAGTGTGACTGAGGAACTTAATTTTAAATTGCAGTTAGTTTTATATGAATTTAAATTTGAGTTTAATCACATGAGACTGTGATGGCTACTGTGTGGGGGAATGCAGTTCTGCACCACACTAGCTGTCGAACTGTCCGTTCTCCTTTCTTTAACTGTCCACTTACTTCTGGTCTTTTTTTTTTTTAAATTTATTTTATTTATTTATGCATACAAGAACTGGGGTGCAGGCCAGAGGTGCGGGGGCATGAGAGGATTCACCAGAGACAGAGAGGGGAGCAGAACAGGTAGATCTACTGAAATACACTGCTGAGGGGAGCAGCAGATGAGACAGGAGAGGTCTGCCGTGCCATGTGGGTAGCTCCCTGGCTGGGGATTGGACTCATCTGACAGCGGTTATAGCTTCATTGCACTGAAACTTAACCCCTACACCACCAGGGAGGTCCCCCTCGTGCTCACCTTTCTGTTGAGACTGCTTACTTGGAGGGCTCGAGTAGAGGGGTCCAGGATGGAGAGCTAGGGCTTTACTCCATCTTCTGCCTTCCTTCTCTCTGCTGTGTCTCCTGACCCACTCTCTTCCCTTGTCTGCATCTCACCGAATACCTGCTGCAACTCCAGAGCCCTTTGTCTCCTTCCTCCTCCTGACCTCTAGCATGGGACTCTGTGGGATCCTGCTCTTAGTCTTGTCTTCCTTTCCTGGCCTTCTCCCTTCGTGCTCTTCCAGCATTGACCTCGTCCCCTCCCAGTCACCACTAGTCAGTCACCCTGAGCCTCATCTTGGTTCACTTGTATCGTGTCCTCCAATCCTTACTCCAACTCTGTGAGGCAGGTGCTCTTATTATTCCTGCTACACAGGCGGCGACACTGAAGCTGAAAGGATGAGAACTGCAGTAGGTCACCCCTGGTTAAGGAACAGCTGTGAAAGAGGTTCTGTTTGACTGCAAAGCCCTGCCATTGACCTTGTTTTGCTCAGGACCCCCCCCCCCAGATGCCTTCTCATCTATATTTCCAGTCCTATCTCTCCCCAATTCTATTCAGAGTTTGATACCCAGAAGCCATATTATTTTGCCTCTGAACAGTCCTTCATTCTGGCTTCCTTACTATATTTTGCTCTTTTATTATTTATTTTTTTAAAATATTTTTTAAAATTTATTTATGCATACAAGAGCTGGGGTACAGGCCATAGGTGCAGGGGGTGAGTAGATGCACCAGAGACAGAGTGGGGAACAGAACAGGCAGATATACTGAAATACACTGCTGAGGGGAGCAGCAGGCGAGACAGGAGAGGTCTGCTGCGCCATGCTGGCCTGGGATCCAACTCCTGCTGCAGTGGCTGCCAATAGCTTCATAGTACTGTGACTTAACCCCTTGTGCCACTAGGGAGGCCCTATTTTGCCCTTTTAAACTCTTCATTTTGGAATAATTCAGTTTACAGAAAGTTGCAGGAATCATCTAACTAATGCTCCTATATCTTTTCATACTAATTATTTACCATGCTGCTTTACTCTTCTTGCTTTATCACATTCTCTCTCCCCCACATATACATACATGTACACTCACATACACATATGTACACACGTACATACACATCTTGTAATTTCTCCTGAACCACTCAGAGTAAGTTGCAAACATGGTGTCCCTTTATCTCCACCCATACTATTTTGTATATTTTCTAAAAACAAGACATTTTTTATATAACAACAATGAAATAAAAAAAGTTAACTTGGATTCTATACTATTATCTAATACAAAGACCTGATTCAAATGTGACAATTCTAATACTGCCCCTTTTTTTTTTAAAGATTTATTTATTTATACAAGAACCTGGGTACAGGCGGATGTGCGGGAGGGTAAGAGGATTCACCAGAGACAGAGTGGGGAACAGAACAGACAGACTGATGAAATACACTGCTGAGCGGTCAGCGGGCGAGACAGGAGAGGTCTGCCGCGCCAAGTCTAATACTGCCCTTTACAGCAAAAGAAGGGGAAAAACCCTCCCCCCGCCCCCCGCCCACCTTTTGAAAGTCTTTTCCTGCTCCGGGATCTGTGCTGTATAAATTTTCAGGCCTCTTTGTTCTCCACTAACTGGGACCGTTCCTCAGTCTGACACTCTGGAAAGGTACGGGCAGCTCTTTTGCAAAATGTCTTTTACCTTAGGTGGTTCTGGTGTTTTCTTGCGGTAGCGTCCAGTGAGCTGTCGTTAGGGAGACATCTTGCGGGAGAGAGCTTGTCCCTCTCAGTGCTGTCCTTGATGATTTTCCTGTTCTCTTCACCTTCTCTATGACCTGCTCTGATTGCTTGGGTTATTTGACTTTTTGCTCTTCTCCTCACTCCCATGGCAGCTTGATCATTGAGTGTCGAGGTGCTCCCTGTACAGCCGCCCTCATTTGTCATTTCCTGTCATTCCTATTGTTTCTCCTGTGTCCATGGTTGTGGAGTCAAGGAATCTTCACACTGCCCCAATGACTGTCGCAGCTTCATCTTCCACTGTTTACCAAAAGGAACCAGCGTGCCAGTGATTTTTCGCTAGTCAGTATTTCCTCCGTCTTTTCTCACTCTACCTTGCGTTGTCTTGACTCATCCCTGTGTAAGTCTAATTCAAACACCGGCTCCTCTAATGTTTTCCTAATGGCCCTGTTCAAACTGATGCCATGTCTGCCTGGAGGCAGCACCTAGTTTGTGCCACTTGTTTGGCATGAAAATCTACTCTTGTACTCTGTCTTGTTTGCTTTTTTCCTAATGAATTGAATCTCCTGAGTTCAGGGGCTGTGTCTTGTTGGGTACTGTAGAGGCTCACTGAATTTTTCTTGAGTGGATGAAATTACTTTTTTAAAAATAAATTTTATTTATTTATACAAAGAGCTGGGGTACAGGCCAGAGGTGCAGGGGGTGAGAGGATTCACCAGAGACAGATTGGGGAGCAGAACAGGTGGATCTACTGAAATACACTGCTGAGGGGAGCAGCAGGTGAGACAGGAGAGGTCTGCTGCGCCATGTGAGTAGCTCCCTGGCAGGGGATCACACTCAGGTCCTGGCAGTGATAGCCCTGAGATTTAACCCCTAGGCCACCACAGAGGCCCCTGGATGGAATTACTTGATTAAAACCATGAAGCAAACACTCAGGATGACCTCAGAGTTGTCTTTAGCATGCGGTCTGTCAAGGTGGATATGAGATCCCATCTGACCCTCAATCAAAATAGGGCTGATTCAAAATAGGGCCACTTCACAACAGCAGTGGGCAATTAAAACAGATATTTCCACGTTGTAAGTGGAGTAAATGATTTTCCCCTGATGATATTTTAACTGTATGTGTCAAGACAGAAAGGGCATATTTGATTAAAAAAGAAAAGAGTACAGAAACCTAACATAGCATATTAAAAATGGCCCATCTATTTCTTCACACCCCAAATGAGCAGCTGAATGTGTGAGGAGCAGTTTCTCAGCTCACATCCTTCCTGCTGAGCCCTCGAACCACCTGTTTCTCTCTTCATTGTGTGGCCAACTCCCTCTGATGGGCTCTGTCAGCACTGCCTTTCTCCCTCCACGCACCTCTTCTTCCCTATTTCACTTTCTGTCTGTTCTTTTCTCTTCACAACTCTTCCTTTTCTTCCCTCTCCCTGCATGGCTTGTTTTCATTTTTTAATGAGATATGCTAATAAGGCAGGTTAAAAAAGAGAAAACAATTGCATTTTACCACTTGGTGGTCTTTTATTAGGTGGGGTCCCCTCCCCACCTCCTGCCTCCCCCATGACTGGTTCTTGGTATTTTTTAATTTTTTAATTTATTTTTTATTTTTTTAAATAAATTTTATTTTTATATTCCCCATACAATTACAACCCCCTTATTTTGACCCCAAACCCTCCTTTCCCCGCCCATACCCCCATAGAGTGTCTCTGGTTCATAGTTGTTAGTTGATTTTGGTATTTTCTTTCTTATAGTTATTCTATTTCCTGGTCCCTTATTTAAGTTTTCTAGATTCCTGCTATGAGTGAGACCATCCGGTATTTTTCTTTTTCTTTCTGGCTTATTTCGCTGAGCATGATCCTTTCCAGCATCATCCATGTTGCTGCAAATTGCATGTGTTTGGTATTTTAAAAGCAGAGTTATTGGTGATAATAAAGCGGTTTTAGTTTTTTAGTTCTTTCTGGTACACCAGGAAAGTTACTAGGATTGTGTTCGTGACAAACATCAAGAGGCCTCTTTCAGTCTCTGTTAAGGCATAATTAGTATTTGAGGTCAAACTCAGATTTTGGATGATCAGTTATTGGGAATGATTATATTCCCCCTGGAAGTGTGCCTGCCCCTGCTGAAGGCTGTCAGCTTTCTCCCCCCTTAAGAATGTTTTTGCGAGGATGACATCTTTGCTGGGGAAAGTAGCTATAGAAATAAAGGCAAGAGATTCTGCTGCTTAGCTGAGTGTGGCTTAAATAAAAAGCGTGTTTATGTGGGAGAGAATGTGTGGGGGTTGCTTTCGCATTATGGAATTCTTAAAATTGTTTAACCGGGAAGATGTTATTCAGAAACCTCTGGTGCCGTCAGCTTGTTTTTTGTTTGTTTCAGATTTCTTTTTACCCCATTTTTAATTATCTCTGGAAGAGCTCAGGAGTCCTCCCCTGCTCTCGCTAAAATAGTTATAAAATTAAATAAAATACTTCAAATAAAAGACTCTCTCTTAGATTCCATGTTCAGCAGGGAAGTCCAGCTCCCTCCTTCTGTGTATGAGGAACAGGCTTAGACCTGAGGCTGGATTTTTCTTTCAAACCCACATCCTTGGCTTTGCAATCAGAGATTCCTATAGGGTAGAAGCCCAAAGTCAGTCTGTCCAAGTACACCAAGTATTGCCTTTCCCTCCCTCTGTGATCCCTGGTGCATCTGGGGGGTGTAGGTAGTTTAGTAGGTAGAAAGTTTACACCAGCTTTTAATAATATTTTTTTCTGTTCTAGCTGTTGCATTTGGCAGATTCCCTTTGAAACATTTGGTAATGTGTCTTCTGCAATGCTAGAAAGAAAAGTTGCCAAATATAGTTGTTGATCATAATAAAACACCCAAAAAGTAATATTAAGACACTTTTATGGGGGATGTGATTGTGCACTCTTGAGAGTGCCCGTGCATGCTGCAGGGCAACCTGGAACAGCCTGCCAAACTCACAGCGGGCAGGGTCTTGAGTCAGCCATCGATATGTCATTTGGGCAGAGCAACATGATAATTAAAACCATGGGCCTTACCAAATTAGAAAAACAAGCAAATGAACAAATGTTTATGAGTGTCTGTGAAGAGGCGCTGTACTGGGCTTCACCAGGGTTACAGCTTCATCTGGTATGTGGTCCCTGCTGCCCCAAAACAGCTCAGTTGGAGAGACATAATCCATGAAAAGTTGAAATAACAATGGAGGATTTAAATAGCATTTCAAAATAGCTGTTATTAATAGATGGGAACAAAACCAATCTGTTTTTGCAGGGGTTCTCCTAAAAAAGTTAGCATCATTTTGAGCTGTGTAGCCTGGATTAAAGCAACATTGGTAGCCATTCTCTGGTTTCTGGGGGTCCAGATGATCTCAGTCCTTTTGTGATTCCATCTAGACCTGATGGAGGCCACATACATGTTTCAGATTTACTGGATTCCTCAGTTATGCAGTAATCCCTGTGCCGCCTGGGAGGTCACTGTGTTCTGAGCATTTTGAAGTTCTTTTATTTATGGGTCAAAAATACATCTTTCCTTTACCTTTACCTTTCCATCATCAACAGAATTTCCCTCATGAATGGTATAGAGTAGAGGAGGGAAAGACAGAAATCTTGCAAAGTGGAATCAAGGTCATTTTCATAAAAGCATTAGAAATATCTGCCTTGGGAGCATGGGGAGGGACTCATACTAGCCCTGGAATTGAAGGGTTTGGAATGCTATGTTGGTGACACCCACTGTCAGCCACCAGCACCATACCTGACCCCCTAATCCTGTGCTTTGCTGAGGGTACTAGGCTCAGACCTCATTACATGCCCTCGAGGGAATGAGGCTTGAGTAAAAATCAGAATACTGGGAGTTGTTCAGTGGATATAGAGTTTCAGTTAGGAAGATGAAAAAGTTCTAGAGATCTGTTGTACACCAATGTGCATATGATTAACAGCTTTGTACAATATATTTAAAAATGGTAACTTTTATGTTATATATTTTTGATACATAGTTTTAAAAAGGAGCAGCAAATTTATTTTTACTCTGCCATGTCTTTTAAACCCAGAATCAGGCTTACCACTTAGTTCTGATAATCATAAATGGGCAATTTCTGTATTTGTTTTTTTTTTCTCATTGTTTCTTTCATTCTCACAGAAATTTTCCTTTATAATTTTGATAATGTGAAAGTAGCACACTAATTAAAATGTTTTGAAAATAAGGAAAGTAGAATAAAAATGTACCTACTGCCACTATTTATATTTTGATTAATTCCTTTCCACTGTTTTAGAAAACTTATAAAATACTTCTAGTACTAGAACCTTTGGCACACTCTCCCCAGCATAATTGAGGGATTTCTTGGTTTCTGGGATAATGTATGATTGAAAAGAATGTCCAAATGTGTCAAATAAGCTTCATTTACTATTGACCTAAGATGTCCCAGGAAGGGCGTTATAAAATTAAATAAAATATGTCTAATGACTTCAAAGCCATGTAAGGCCTCATATTTGCTCTTTGATGATTTACTCAGATTTCCTGCAGATCCTCCTAACTGTAATGCCAGCTCCTTCTCCAGATATGCTGGCCCAGTAGGTTTCTTGCAAGGATGGCTCATCTGTTCTCCAAAGTTAGGCCAGGTGTGGGAGAGGGGACCTGCCTTTTAGACAGAGACAAGGTATACTTATTTGTGCTTCCTTCATTTTCATTGCATATAACCTGGCAGCTCTCCCACTGTGGTTAACATGGGACACCCTTGACCTTCTTATCAATCTAGATACTTGGACTTTGGAATTAGTGCTCTCTGACCCAGTTGCATAGCCCTCTTCCTCCTCTTTTTGCTGAAAATAAACCCAGACAACAGTTATTCATACCACAGAGCCAGTCTAGCAATTTGGCACAAAGTGGGGAGGGGCAGGGTGCGGTGGGGGGAGCAGCATTAAATGTAGTTGCAAGTCCAAGAAAGCATCTACTCATGGAGAAGGGGGCTGCTTGGTGGGTCAGAGAGGAGAGGGAGGGAGGGCAGGTAGGGATGGCCCCCCATGCATTCAGAGGGCACTGGTTGTCTCTACCTTGTCCTTGGCTCTCCCAGCCACCCTGTCTGTGTGGCCCACATTTTGGCAATCTCCTCACCTTAACTGTTTGCGGGTCCTTTAAACTCATAAGTTATAATGTTTGTACAACCTAAATTGTGGTGACCTAGTACAAAGCTTTGGTTTCTAGGCCCTGACTATGGATATGTATAGTACCATATATCCACTTTCAAATCTTGTTCTAAAAAAAGAACCCTTAAACTACCAGCATGTCATTATTTTCAATGTTATTACATAGTCTTTGTAACTGTTATTTTATTTTTACTATTATTTGAAATAGTTGCTGATAATACTTTTGAGCAGATGTGCCATGTTTTAATTAACTACTCTTTTCTTGTTGGATATGAAGCTGATAGCCATTTAATAGAAATATTTATATTTAGATACGACTACATATTAAGGGTAGAGATTGCTGAAGATTAGTGGTTGGCCTTGTATTCCAAATTTCAAGGTCCCCATAATATCGGGCAGGACTGAGTTCTGTGTTTGCCCCACAGAGGCTGACAATGACTCTGCAAGCTCGTGGTCTGTATAGTTAATTTTTTAAGGCGGGGGGGGGGGCAGTAATTTTCTTTCCTTTTTAATGTTACAAAGTTAAAAAAACTAAACTTGAGAAGTAAAATTTCATGCACTTAGTCAAAATTCTTTCACCTAGTACCCTCTATCAAAGACAGAAGTAATCCTGATCTGATGTTTGTTATTTCCATAATCTTTAGATAGATTTAGCATATTTTAAACTTTTGTAAAAATGTCCTTCTCTTTCTTCAATTTGCTCTGTTACTTAATGTATTTCTGAGAGTCATTTATTCTGAAACTTGCAATTTTAATCCATTTATTTCTACAACTGTTTGTTCTTTTATTGCATGAATTTATCAGGGTTTATTCATCCATTTGCCTAATGGTGCTTATTCAGTCTCCTCTGCCGCCTACTTTTTTGCTCTTAGGAGCAATGTTACCTTAAGTGTTCTTGTAAGTATCTCCTTAGAACTTATTTGAGTGTTGCTTTGGGTATTTCTTAGCAGTGGAATTATTGGTTCTTGAGGGTTTGTGCACCTCCAGCTTTAACAGATATTGCAGATTGCTTTCCAAAGTGGTGGTACCCCAATTCTCATTTCTATCTGGTGTTCCCATCTTTTGTATATATTCCTGTCAGTGCTTGATCTAGCCACACTTGATTTTTGCCAGTCTGATGGGAGGAAGTGGTAACTCTTGTGATTTTTATCTTTTGCAGCAAATTAAATTTATTTTATAAGTTGCTTCCACTGGTTAGACAGAGCCAATATAATTTAAAAAAACTTGTTGAAGTTCTTTTTCTTCAGTATTCTTTTCAGATTTTTCTAAGCAAGACAACCATTTAGAAATCTCTTAAATAAGTTGAAAGTCAGATTATAAAAAAACTCTTCTGTTCTGGGTAAGAACAACACCCTATGTGATCTGGTGTCCGGATTCCAGCGGACTACAGCTGGGGCCTCAGGACAAGTGATTGCCTCATGGCTGGTCTCTGTTGTGTTCTGTTGGTTTGAAGCATGTCCCTCCACACTCAAGGGCAGGGGATCACCCAAGGTATCAGCTACAGGAGGTGGGAATCATCAGGCCATGATGAGCCTGACCCCCACAAGTACCATGTTGTGATCATCGTGTTTGAGCACTGTGGGGTTACATGTTCAGCACTGTTCAGGGAGTCACAGATGATCAGGTTTCAAGAAAACAACTTACTCAAACTTAGGGCTCCTCAGAGGTATGATTCTAATGGATTAATTCCAGTGAGGAAAGTTCTGGGTCAGTAGACAGGGGCTTGTATTTGCTAATTTCTGCATATTTTTATGCATATTCATAAGAACTGAACCATGTGCTTGGTGAGTGTGCACAAGGGTAAGAGGAGTGAGTGGGATTATTTTAGTGACTGATGTTGTTGGGTTAGGAGACCTTAATGCAGGTCTCTTCTCAATTTTAGAACTCTTCCTGCTCCTCAGATTTTTAGGTTCCTGGAAACACTGATAAATTTTGCCTCTTTAAACTCTTACTACTCAGTGTATACAATCTACCTTTCTGGTTACATATTCATTCTCTAGTTAGAATAAAATTTGATTAATTAAATTCAACATTATGAAATGAATAAGAAATATTCATCCAGCAATCATTTGTTGATCAATTGCTATGTGCTCGGTACTTAGGATATAGCTGTGGACAATACATCTCCTTGTGGAGCTGACAGGATAGAGCCAGTGACTGTCGTTGAACCAATAATCATGTGTCTGATGAATGTTTGTTTTGTTTCAGTTGTGAGTACAGCCTTACAGATCATTGATTTCATCCCTCTTGATTCTTTAGATTTTTCAGAATCTCACCTTAATTTCAGATTTGAAGTGTTTGCATTCATTTTTCCACAAGGAAAGGAAAGGAACAGAAGAGGCCAAAATGTTGGTCACTTGATTATAAATGGTATTTTAGTGTAATGGTCCACCTATAAGGGTTTTCCTAACAAGATATATCCATTCAGTGGACTATTATGCAGGAATTAAAAATTGTGATGCACTGGGCCTCCCCGGTGGCGCAGCTGTTGAGCGCTGGGTTGCGAAGCTGCCTGCAGCCTCTGCAGCGCCAGTTCGATTCCCGGCTGCTCCCCGACCCCCAGAGGAGGGTCCCACATGGCACGCAGACCTCTCCTGCCGCCCGCTGCTCCCCTCAGCAGTGTACTTCAGTCCTTCTGCCTGCTCTGCTCCCCACTCTGGCTCTGGTGAAATCTCTCACCCTCCCGTGCTTCTGACTGTACCCAGTGCTTGTATAAATAAATAAATAAATCTTTAAAAAAAAAAATAAAAATAAAAATTGTGATGCATACCTTTATATATTTATATGAAAATATGTCCATGATAGAGTGTCAATTAGGAAGTGCAAGGTAGACATAGTATAGCATATAGTTTCTTTTTTTTTTTTTAAAGATGTATTTATTTGTGCATACAAGAACTGGGGTATTTGGCCTCCCTGGTGGTGCAGCGGGTTGAGTGCAGTACTGTGAAGCTGTCTGCAGCCTCTTCAGCATGGGTTGGATTCCTGGCCGGCCAGGGAGATACTCACATGGTGTGGCAGACCTCTTCTGTCTCGCCCACTGCTCCCCTCAGCAGTGTATTTCACTAGATGTGCCTGTTCTGCTCCCCACTCTGTCTCTGGTGTATCCTCTCACCCCCTGCATCTCTGGCCTATACCCCAATTCTTGCATGCATAAATAAATTTTAAAAAGTATGTTGGACTACAGTTGTGAAAAGGGAGCGTGACACTTGAGGAATATAGGGAAACCGAACATAGGGTCAAAAAAGAAAAAAAGGCAAAACTTGTAGGCAGCTATAGATCTGAGGCTTAAAGCAGGAAGGGGGAGGAAAAGGAATAAAAACAGGGGTGGGAAGAGCACAAGGGGCCATGGTGGTGTTCACAGGTGATGTGATGATGGGATATTTTGGGGATTACACATGAAGGGAGAAATCAAATACTGTACAAATATGAGCAACAATGTAAACACAATTAAAAATTAATGAAAGGAGGAGAAAAAGGGAGAGTGACAGGAGGAGGAAAAGGAGAGCCAGAGGGAAGACAAATGGACAGTGGAATTGAAAAATTACCAAAAGGGAAAGGATAAAGGAAAATGAATGAATAGTAATGAGCAGTAAGAAATGAAAAAGAAAATCCAAAGAGACGAGGTAATGGGAGATGAGAGAGGAACTGGACGAGAGTTGGGGAGAGAGGGGTGAGGGAGCTTGGGTGACTCCTCAAACCCCTCTTCCTTTCCAGATCAGATCGCATATCCTGGCTGGCTGGATTTCTGGTCTGACTCCCCCCGCCCCCCACCTCTGCATCACCATCCTACAATCTCTGAGCTTCCCCATCAGTCATCACCACCCCAGGACAGAGGAAGAGGCTTGAGTGTGGCTTGGAAATGAATTCTACCCAACTCCTACCTGTCTTTCTAGACATACTCTCAACTGTTCTCCACCCTCTGTCATTTCACTCTGTTTTTTTTTTTTTATATTTTTATTTATTTATTTTTTATAGAGGCATGTTTATTTATTTGTTTGTTTTGTTTTGTTTGTTTGTTTGTTTTGTTTATACAAGCACTGGGTACAGTCAGAAGCACGGGAGGGCGAGAGAATTCACCAGAGCCAGATCGGGGAGCAGAGCAGGCAGAAGGACCGAAGTACACTGCTGAGGGGAGCAGCGGGCGGCAGGAGAGGTCTGCGCGCCATATGGGACCCTCCTCCGGTGGCCGGGGAGCAGCCAGGGATCGAACCGGCGCCGCAGAGGCCGCGGGCAGCTTCGCAACCCAGCGCTCAACCGCTGCGCCACCGGGGAGGCCCCTCACTCTGTTTTTAAATGTGAGGAAATAGGCCTTTTTCCCCCATCACCAAATTACAACCACTTTTTTTTAAAAAAAATTTATTTATTTTTATACAAGAGCTGGGGTAGAGGCAGACCCCAGAGGGGAGCCACTGCAGAGGGGAGCAGAGGCACTGCAGAGGGGAGCAGCGGGCCTGACAGGAGAGGTCTGCTGTGCCATGTGGGAATCTCGCCAGCCAGCGGGAATTGAACCCACACTGCAGAACCCACACTGTGGACAGCTTCACAGTGCTGTGCTCAACCCACTGCGCCACCCGGGAGGCCCCTTACAACCACTTTATTCATAAATGTTTTATTTATTTTGAAAAAATTTTGACACTTAGCAGAATATACCAGTGCTCTATTTTAATAGTAAATTGAAAAACTAATTTAATTTTTGTATCACTGGTATTTAATTTTTCAGTAAAAATGATCATTTTAATTTATTAAATTGATGTATCATTTTACATTAAGATGATACTGTAGCTATTTCTACCCAGTGTCTTATTACTAATACAAATATAATTGATTGGCATTACTGTCTCTTTTATCATTAACTTATGTCCAGTATATGTGTGTACAGATATATATATATATATATATAAGAATTATCTTAATCACTAATAGTGAATTTAATTTTGATAATTAGATAATTTACTCTTGTGTGAACCTCATATATTGCATATTTTGAACATTATTTCTTTCAATTCTTCTGTCTTTGCTTTATCTACCTTTCCCTTCCTCTTATTTCCCTAAGACTGTTAAACCCTTAAACTAGACATTGATATATATATATATATATTTTAGATTTATTTTTTATTTATACAAGTGCTGGGGTACAGGCCAAATGTGCGGGAGGGTGAGAGGATTCAGCAGAGACAGAGCAGGGAACAGAACAGGCAGAATGACAAAACACACTGCTGAGGGGAGCAGCGGACCTGACAGGAGAGGTCTGCCGCGCCATGTGGGACCCTTGCCAGCTGGCCGGGATTGAACCCGCGCTGCAGAGACTGCGAACAGCTTCACAGTGCGGCGCTCAACCACCTGCGCCACCAGGGAGGCCCTGCATTGATATATTTTTTAAAAGATTTATTTATTTATGCATAGAACTGGGGTGTAGGCCAAGGGTGGGGTGGTAGTGAGAGGATTCATAGGAGACAGAGTGGGGAGCAGAATAGGCAGATTGACTGAAATACACTGCTGAGGGGAGCAGTGGGCGAGACAGGAGAGGTCTGCTGTGCCATGTAGGTAGCTCCCTGGCCTGGGATCAAACTTGTGCTGTAGTGTCTGCAGATAGCTTCATAGTGCTTAGACTTAAGCCCTTACACCACCAAGGAGGCCCTAAACATTGATATAACAAAACACAGCACAATCAAACCATTATGCAAGCTAGAGCTGCTTGGTAATGTTGTAGATCCACATATGGTGCCAGGGATCAGATTTACAAATGTCCGGGAGCTGATAACCTCAGGCAGATAAGCTGGAATTGACAATAGGAAGGTCTGGAAATAATCTCTGTGAAGTTATTTAATCCAGTGATTTACGTATTTTTAATTGTTATTCATCTACAGTATAGATTCCACTGTTCTGGCAAAGAATCACATACTAACAAACCAAGTGACTTCAAACCAATCCTCATCACATCCATGAAAAGGGCACCAATTCTGAACATCTTTCAGTGTGTGTTATGAACTTGAAACATGCCCTGTCATGGAGAGTGACTGTCAGTGGGTAATGGGAAGGTTTGTTACTGAAAAAGGGTCTCAGGCAATGAGTGATGTAGGGATTCCCTCTTCAGAAAGTGGATTTAGTTGGGCTTCACTACTTAAAACAATCCCACATGGATTAACTAAAGATTCAGAAAAGTGTCCATTTATTCATAGATACTACATTAGGTGACTGATGCAGTCTCAATAAAGAACTGTACTTTTATAACACCATAACCTTTAATGTCTTTCTTTCTTCCTGCAATTTTTTTTTCTTTAAAGATTTATTTATTTATTTATACAAGCACTGGGTACAGTCAGAAGCGCGGGAGAGTGAGAGAATTCACCAGAGCCAGAGCAGGGAGCAGAACAGGCAGAAGGACCGAAGTACACTGCTGAGGGAAGCAGCAGGCGGCAGGAGAGGTCTGCGCGCCATGTGGGACCCTCACTGGCAGCCGGGGAGCAGCGGGGGATCGAACTGGCGCTGCAGAGGCTGCGGGCAGTTTTGCAGCCCAGCGCTCAACCGCTGCGCCACCGGGGAGGCCCTCTTCCTGCAATTTCTGATATGGGAGTGCTTTCATGCATCCATTAATAAATGTATGCAATCATCTAGATCAGTTCCAAGTCTAAAAAGATGTGAAATATGCCCTTAAGGAACATATAGTTTAGTAAGGAAGACAGACTATTAGATAGCTAAGAATAATAGAGTGTATTAAGTAATATAAAACACACAGAATAAAGAGCTGGAGAAATAAAAATGAGGGAGTCATTTTATTGCTTTGAGGGGCTAGGGGTGGGGGCCTTAAAGGATAGATAAGCATTGGTTAAGCAGGAAGGGATGGGAAGGCATTTCTGACAGAGTACCTGGGCAAAGGTATGTTGGTAGCAGAGTGCATGGCATATTCAAGGACAGAGTAGTGGGGAAGGTTAGCATTGACTGGAGCAGGTAAGAGTGGCCAAGGATGAAACTGGAAAGGGGGGATAGGCCAGAGTGTCTGAGAGGAGAGAAGTAGAGGTAGTAGTGTTGGAGTGTTGAGGATGAAGATATGAAACAGTCTTTTCTAGTCTCTGCTCTGGGAAATCCTATTCATTCTTTTTTTTTTTTTAATTTTTTTTTTTTAATAGAGGCATGTTTTATTTATTTATTTGTTTGTTTGTTTTGTTTATACATGCACTGGGTACAGTCAGAAGCGTGGGAGGGCGAGAGAATTCACCAGAGCCAGAGCGGGGAGCAGAGCAGGCAGAAGGACCTAAGTACACTGCTGAGGGGAGCAGCGGGCAGCAGGAGAGGTCTGCGCACCATGTGGGACCCTCCTCTGGTGGCCGGGGAGCAGCCGGGGATCGAACCTGCGCTGCAGAGGCCGCGGGCAGCCTCACAACCCAGCACTCAACCGCTGCGCCACCGGGGAGGCCCCCATTCATTCTTGTCAGTAATTCCCTGACCCAGGAAAAAGGAAGCACTCACCTTTCTTCCCTCCAGGCGTTTCTGTTCATTTGATAACTCACTTAGCCTATTGTTACCTGGTTGATTTGGAGCCTGTCTTTCTCTGTAGGCCATGAAACCCTTGAGGATGGAGATTTTTTGGTCTTACCTTTATAAGTACAGATAGATAGCAAATAAATGTTTCTTTTTTTAATGTCTTTTAATCTTTTATTTTCTTTCACAGTATAAAAGCCTTTTAATTTGATGTAATTTTAAATAAATGTATCTTAGGTTGGGGTTAGGCTATTCTATAGATTAGATCTCTACTGAGGGATTTTACAACTTCAAAATAGTATAGTTGTTTTAATTCCAGATATTAACATCTATCTTCCACCTGATTTAATTTTATTTAGTCTAAACGGCAGAAATTATTTTCTTTGATATTGGAGAACTCCTCTGGCATCATAGCTTGTTTGGCATGAATCATTTTTTTTCTTAAATGTAATTTGTTTAAATTCAAAGTTCTTTGTCTAGGAAAGTGAAATGTTCACATTCTGAAACTCTAAAAATAACACACTGGAGAAATGATGCCAAAACAATGGTTTCAATCAGAAATGCTTTCTGAATCCAGCATCTAAATGAGAACTAATTACTGAATCAGATCACAGTTACTAAGCATTCATTGTTTTAATGCAGTTAACAGCAGTATTGGGAAACCTAAGTTATGAAAGGTTTAAAAACCCTGCAGTTTTGTCCAGATTTCTAATGTGTTGTGGTGATCAAATATGCAAGATTGTATCTTATAATAAAGTTTTAAAGATGATTATCATTCTCTTAGTGGAAAGATAGTTTTCCCCAAATCACATCTCATTGACTATGCATTATTTTAGTTAAGATTAATTTAGAAACTCTTCTTTTGCTACAGAATTTACTCAATTTGCTCAGAATTTACTTAGGTAGTTCCCACCCTCTAAATTTCTACAGAGAAGTACAAGATTGAATAAATCTGCTAAAAATTCTTGTTTCTATAAAAATGGTTTTTTAAGTTTGAGAAGCAGATATGGGGTGAGGGAACTCCATTAAACAGTCCTTGTTGATCTGTCTTGTGAGGCTCAGCAGTATTAATTTCAGATGCATTTTGATTTTGCTAGATCTTTTCTCCTTATTTAGACACATTTGCTGTTTATATATAAAATATAAAGCATTTAATATAACTGAGCAGTGTGTCAGCATACTCTGCACTCCATTTAGTAACTTAATAATAAGCTTTAGAGGTCATTTAAATTCTAGATGTAAACTGTTAAATAATTTAATGCTTGTTTTCTCAACAGATGTGAATTATTAAAAAGAAAATGGCCCAACGGAGCACTGTATTTCCTTCTCTTGTCACCAAGGAAAGGTATAATATATGGAAAATATGCATCTAAGGTATACTTTTCCTTTCCACCAATCCCATGAGCATGTTGTTGTTACATTATCCAAGAGTGATTTTGTTCAAGGGCAACAGAAGTACTGTTGTGTCCCTTTTCCAGCTTCTAATTTGTAGGATCAGGTGACTGTTAGGGGAAATTGGGTGTCCATGGGCCAAAATTGACTCATGGAGCTACATTGTTTGGCCTGTGTCATCTTAAATGCTATTTAAATTAATTAACATTTACAAATACAGTGGTTTCAATTACATGTTTGGATTTCTTAGTTCTTCTTGAAATATTAGATGTCTGAAAAAACAGACCTGCATTCCCCAATGGTCACTCGTGGGCAGAGCAGAATTGTGGCTCCCTTTGATTGAACAAAGCTCTTTCTAGTTTTCCGAAGTCCCCACCAGTCCCCATTGCACTGTATGTACTGTGCTTCATTCCTTTTTGTCAGATGCCTGAATGTGTAGACACTTGAGTTTGTAACCACTGCTTTGGGGGCAGGGAAGAGGAGGGCATGTCAGGAGATTTTGGGATAGCCTGTCCTTGATAGTGCAGCTAATACTGGGGAATCTCCATGTGCCCAATTTTGTCAGCTTTTTGGTTTTGGGGCCTGTTACTAGCACACTTAACTCTGTGGGTATGATTGTTTAAGGATGTTGCCTGGCTCACAAAAAAAAGCTCCTTTAGGTAGAAACTCTGCTTCAAATCCCATGTAGCTTTCAGGGATAGATAATATGCATTTTCTTCTCTGGAAAGTCTTGAATTTGGCTTTTAAAATTATTTTCTCCCAACTAACAACCTTGGTACTGTGACTCTCTTCTGTAGGCGAGTTAGAACTATGCCCCGACACAGCCAGTCCTTGACTATGGCCCCCTACTCATCTGTAAGCCTAGTGGAACAACTAGAAGACAGGATTCTTTGCCACGAGAAAACCACCGCAGCGCTTGTGGAGCACGCCTTCCGGATAAAAGACGACATTGTCAACAGTTTGCAGAAAATGCAAAACAAAGGGGGCGGCGACCGCTTGGCCAGGCTTTTTCTGGAGGAGCACATCAGAAACATAACTGCCATTGTGAAGCAACTTAATCGGGATATAGAGGTAAGGTGTGTGAAAGGCACTGAGCTCTTTCTTTCCAATCTTGCTCCATGTCAGGGGCTGGCCAACTCTGTCCATCTCCCAGGCAGTTATGTGTTCAGTTCAAAGCTGTCTATCTTGGCTCTTCCTAACGATCACCAGCAAAACAGCTTGAACAAATATCCTAGTTAAATTTACTGCACTATTTGATAGCTGTTGCCATCAGTGTTATTTGTGTTTAATCTAAATTTACTTCACTGATTATTAGATCAGTTTGTTTTGTTTGGCTCTCAATGAAGACAAAGGAGAATAATTCACATAATTTCCCTGTAAAACCCTTCATATCACTGAAGACAGCTATTACATCAATTACTAGGTCAGCCTTTGCTGCTCAGATTAAATGATTCTAGGTCATAATGATCATATGTAATATAGTTTATTACTCAAGCAATCTGAGGATTTGAATTGCTTCTTAGACTCCCCTTTTATTACTTTATTTTTCTCTGTGATGAGCTCAATAAAAGGCCAATTTTGTCTATTTTTATAATTTTATTTATTTTTTTTCTAGCTTTTATTTTATTATTATTTTTAAAGATTTATTTTATTTATTTATACAAACACTGGGTACAGTTAGAAGCGTGGGAGGGTGAGAGAATTCACCAGAGCCAGAGCGGGGAGCAGAAGAGGCAGAAGGACCGAAGTACACTGCTGAAGTACTCTGCTGGGAGCAGAGGGCACAGCAGGTGAGGTCTGCACGCCATGTGGGACCCTCTGCGGTGGCCGGGGATCGAACCGGCGCTGTAGCCGGGGATCGAACCGGCGCTGCAGAGGATGCGGGCATCTTCGCAGCCCAGCACTCAACTGTTGCGCCACCGGGGAAGCCCTATTTTTAGAATTTTAAATTGACTGCTATTTGTTGAGGAATTACAGGGGCCACACAATTTACTTTAGAAAACTTAAAATCATTTAGTGCCTAGGCTTCCATTGCAATGACTATTCTTCATATATAATTTTTAAATATATGAATAAATGATATGTGACTAGATTAATACATGGAGATTGTATCTTAATTATGCTCCCTGAAATTAAGTTTCATTTTTTAGTGTCAGATTTGTTATTTATATTTTAATAGCTTTAATTGAGGTATAATTTAGAAGTTGCAAAAATTAATCCATTTTAAGTGTATAGTTAGTGAGACTTAGTAAATTTATAGAATCATGTAACTATCAACACAATTTAGTTATAGAACATTTTCATTGCCCCCCCACCCCAAAATTTATATAAGCTTGTTTGCAATCTCTACTTCTATCCCAGCTCCAGACAACCACTAATCTGCTTTCAGTCTCTATAAATTTGTCTTATCTGGACATTTCATATAAATGGCTTCTTACATTATGAAGTCTTTAGCATCTGACTTGTTTCACTTAACTAATTTTTTTTTTGAGATTCAGCTGTGTTCTAGTATTATAGGTAGGCAGTTCTTTCGTGTGTCTGAGTAGTATCCTATTCTGTTGATAGAGCTTATCCTGGTTACCCTTTCATTATTTGATGGACTTTTGGATTGCTTCTGGATTTTAGCTTTTATGAATACAGCTGACATAAACACCGTGTACAAGTCTTTGAATGGAGACATGTTTTCATTTTTCTGGGGTTAAATTACTAGGAATGGAATTGCTGGATCTTAAAGTAAGCTTATATTTAACTTTTGAAAACCTAGCCAAACAATTTTCCAAAATGCCCTACCAGTGCCTCCCTGGTGGCCTAGGCGTTAAGTCTCACTCCTATCACTGCCGTGGCCTGGGGCTAACCCAGATATGGCGTGGCAGACCTTTCCCGTCTCGCCTGCTGCTCCCCTAAGCAGTCTATTTCAATAAATCCGCCTGTTCTGCTTCCTACTCTGTCTCTTGTGAGTCCTCTCACACCCTGCAACCCAGTTCTTCAACACAAAAATAAAATAAAATAAAATGATCGTGCTAATTAAAAAAAAAGCTTTACTATTCCCATACCAGTCACATCAGCAATATATGACGCTTCTAGTTTCTCTACATCCTTACCAATACTTGATATTATCTCTTTATTTATTTTCTTAATATAGTCATATAGTAAGGCCAGAATTCTTGCTTACAGTAAGAGTTACATATATATGTAAAATATGGATGTAGTACTATTTCATTGTGGTTTTGATTTGCATTTTCCTAATGATCATGTTGAGCACTTTTTCATCTTTTTTTTTTGGTCATTTCTTTCTTCTTCAAGTCTCCTGCCTATTTTTTAAAAATTGATTTTTTATTGTAGTAATATATTTATCATTTTAACCAGTTTTAAGTCTCTATTTCAGTGACATTAAGTACATTTACTATATCATACATAACCATCACTACTAGCCATTTCCAAATCTTTCCAAGTCTGTTTCAACCGAAACAGAAATTCATTAAATAGTAACTCCCTATTCACACTCCCCTATCCTCCTGACAACTTCTTTTCTACTTTATTTTTCTCAAGAACTGGGGTATAGGCCAGAAGTGCGGGGTGGTGAGAGGATTCACTGGAGACACAGTGGGGAATAGAATAGACAGATCCACTGAAGTACACTGCTGAGGGGAGCAGCGGGAAGACGGGAGAGGTCTGCTGTGCCATGTGGGTTGCTCCCTGGCCGGAGATCGAACTCAGGCCCCAGTGGCTGGCGATAGCCTGATAAAGCTGAGACTTTAACCCTGTGCCTGGTTACCAAGGAGGCCTATTCTACTTTCTTTCTCTGTGTATTTGCCTATTTAAATTTGTTCCTTATAGAACCATGTGGTATTTGTCCATTTGTGGTTGGGTTATTTCACTCAGCATGCAGTTTTCAAGGTTCATCTATGTTGCACAGTATGCGTCACAAACCTGTTTTTAAATTGTATTTTTTTTCTTATTACTGAATTGTAAAAGTTCTTAATATAGCCTAGGTACAAGACCTCTATCAGATATGTAAAGATACTCCCTTTCTGTGTCTTATATTTCCATTTTCCTAATGGTATCTTTTGAAGAATACATTTGAAAAATTTTAGTGAAGTCTAATTGACCAGTTCTTTCTTTTATGATTTATACTTTGGTGTTGTGTCTGAGAAACTCTGCTTAACATAAGGTCACAAAGAATTTCCCCAATGTTTTCTTCAAATGTTTAGTTTTAGTTCTTACAGTTAGATGTCTGATCTATTTTGACTTAATTTTCATATATGAAGAGAGGTGAAGGTCTAAGTTAATTGTTTTTCATATGACTATCCAAGGAAAATCTATCATTTTCTCATCTGTCCCTTTGTCAAAAAAAAATCAATTGACCATAAAGTAAAGGGATTT
This sequence comes from Talpa occidentalis, assembly GCF_014898055.3. Classification (NCBI taxonomy): domain Eukaryota; kingdom Metazoa; phylum Chordata; class Mammalia; order Eulipotyphla; family Talpidae; genus Talpa; species Talpa occidentalis. Next base: position 25,576,363 of record NW_023601104.1, read on the forward strand.
ATTTTTGGATCCCATTGATCTGTATGGTTTTTCTGTGCCAATACCATAGTACCTTAATGTTTTTAAAAAGATTTATTTGTTTATGCATACAAGAACCGGGGTACAGGCCAGATGTGTGTGGGGGGGTGGTGGTGAGAGGATTCACCGGAGACAGAGTGGGGAGCAGAAAAGGCAGATTGGCTGAAATACACTGCTGAGGGGAGCAGTGGTCAAGACAGGCAAGGTCGGCTGTGCCATGTGTGTCAGCTCCCTGGCCAGGGGTCAAACTCTTATTGTGATGGCTGTTGACAGCTTGATAGTGCTGTGACTTAACCCCTGTGCCACCAGGGAGGCCTTTTGTGCCTTAATTTCTAGCTTTAGAGTACATTTTGAAATCAGGTAGTATAAGTCTTTCAACTTTGTTTTTCTGTTCTAAATCCTTTTAGCTATTCTAACTCCCTTGCATTTTCATGTAAATTTTAGGATTAGTTTGTTAGTTTCTGTAAAAAAGCTTGCTGAAATTTTGAGAGATTGCTTTGAACACATAGATTAATTGAGGGAGAACTGCTAACTCAACAATACTGAGTCTTTCAGTTCTTCAAAACAACCCACTCTTGGTTTTATTAATTTTTGCTGTAATTTATACCTAGATGGGATCTTGGGGTGCAACATAGTTGCCAACATTTACTGTTCTTTGAGATTCTCACATTTCTTTTCATTCAGAACTATACCCTAATTGAAGTACATTTTTCTTTTTCTTTTTTTTCATATTTATTTATTTTTTTTAAATCATTGTTCATTTTTAAACAATATTTGTTTCCCCTTACCCCCTCAGGTGTAGTCCCCACAGAGTTTCCTTCCTCAGTGCACCCGTGCGCCATCACCTCAGTCCCCTGTGCTCCTCCCTCCCTCCATCTGATCCCTCTCCTTCCTCCTCCCCTGCAGTATGTCTCTGATTTATAATTGTCCGTTTTTGCTTTGTTGTGTTTTGTACTGTATTATTTTTTTACACTGATGTCTTATTTGGTTCCCCTATATTCCTGCTATAAGTGAAACCATGGGATGTTTTTCTTTTTCCTTCTGGCTTATTTCACTGAGCATAATTCCTTCTAGTTCCATCCACATTGCTGCGAATGGCATGAGTTCATCTTTTTTGATTGCTGAATAATATTCCATTGTGTATATATGCCACATCTTCTTGATCCAGTCATCTATTTTTGGGCATTTGGGTTGTTTCCAGGTTTTACCTATTGTAAATAATGGTATCTTTTGAAGAACCACATAGGGGTACAGGTGTTCTTTTGAATCAATGTTTTTGTGGACGAAGGCAACATTATTACACTAATACCAAAGCCAAATAAAGAGCACAAAAAAAAAAAAAGAAAAGAAAATTACAGGCCAATCTCCTTAATGAACACTGATGCAAAAATCCTCAACAAAATCCTTGCCAACAGAATCCAACAATGCATCAAAGGGATAATACACCACAATCAAGTGGGATTCATCCCAGGGGCACAAGGATAGTTCAACATATGAAAATTGATCAGTGTAATCCAACATATCAACAAAAAGAAAAATAAAAACCACATGATCATATCAATAGATGCTGAGAAAACATCTGACAAAGTCCAACATCCATTTATGATGAAGGCCCTTGAAATTCTCGGGATAGAAGGAACATACCTTAACATGATAAAAGCCATATACGACAAACCCACTGCCAACATTATTCTGAAGTACATTTTTCTTAAAGGTTCTAAAATGTTTGGCCTACACTTCCTGTGGTGTATAGGACAAGACTATGTGTTTGTTATTAAGGGGAGGTAGCAGATCTTTGTTGCTTTGTTGACTGATGACATCCATTCCAATTTCTTTTGGTCACAGCAATTTCTTTTGAGGTTTACCTTTCTTCCTTTGGATCCAGATTGGTTGACTGTTGATCAGGGTGCTTTGTCACCTTTTTGGTTAAAGAGGATTGGAGCCCATAATGCAGGCCAGGGTATTGAGACTGGTGCTTCCAGGTGAGATTTGACACCTGAGCAGAATTGTCTAAGAACTGGAGAAGGCTGCAGCCTCTTCCCTGCAGTGTCTATGCTTGCAGGACCCTGGCCAAGGTTCCTTCTTTCTAGCTCCTAGGAAATACTGCTTGTGTCTTTTTCTCACTCTGGACCCCCAGCAACCCTATTGAATATGTGTACCTCTCCCCTATATTTTTCCAGTGGATTCCATTTTTTCTCCTAAGTGAGCCAGGGTCAGATATAATTGCTTACGAGCAAAGACCTGTAATGACATCAGAGAGGGCCTAGAAAGTATAGGAGATTGCCATGGACAATTTACTTGGTTTTGGAAGGTGGTGTCTGTTTTTAGAATGATCTTTCCAGTTTTATATTTGAGTGCTAAGGCAGTTTTATTCCAGAAACTAAATGATTTGGCAATCCCAATTTGTCCACTTCACAAAACTGAAGAACCCTACTTAAATATTTCAATTTAGAAAAGGGTTAGCTATCCATGGGGGCCTAATAGTCCTGTTACACCCACATCTACAGGGGGAGGTGGATAAAGTCAAAGAGATGGGCATAAATAATAATTCTCAGGTTTCTATCCCCTCAACTAACAGCAAAAGAAGTACCTCATAAAAAAGTACAGACACCTTTTGTCCATATTAGAAAATAGTCTGACCTCCCCTTTCTTCCCATGCCCAGCTTTTTCCCTGTGGGTATTCAGCTGGTTCCCCTTTGCCCATGTGGATGGTGGACAAACTAGAGACTGAAGCCACTCTATTCTGGCCTTACTGTCCTCAGGTAAAAGCAGAGACTATAACTGTACCCATGGAAAATTGTGGACTTAATTTTTTTCTATCAGTGTAGTAAGTGATCATGCTTTAGCTGCAGTTGTGGATCTAGGCAATAATTTCTCCTTTGGATGCTGCTATGTACTAATCAGAACCATTTAAAATATGTTTTTTCTAACCTCAGCTGAATGCTCAATACTATTTAATAGTTTCTTCATTCCAGGGAGCCCTTCCTGCCAGTTTCTCTGTTGTCCCAATTCTCTTCCTCTTAATGTATCCTAGGCATCTCGCATTTGCCACTGTGACCATAGAATTCATTGTGTAGGATAGACATTGTTTCTTTACGTGTGTCCCCCCCGATGGATAGTGAACTCTTCAAAAAGAAAGGAATTTTGTTTTTCATCTTTGTGTCTCTTAGCACAATATTTGGAGAAAAATACCATGAACACTTATTCTGTGAATAAATGTCCAGTTCAAAATGAAGCCAGTTGCAGATTTGCTGGTAGCAAAAAGGGGTAGTAGAGTCCCTGACGTGATCTGTGCAAACTGTGTCCTGGCCAAAGCCCAGGGAAGTGAAGGCACTTGTCTGAGATCTCAAGGCCAGTAATTGGGACTAAACTCAGGTTGTCAAATTCCAAAAATATATTCTTTTCCCTTTCTGCTTTGCCTCTTGGGAACTCTTCTTTACCGCTGATTTAAGGCAACCACCTCTCACATGTTCTCAGCCATTCACTTTCTGAGCATTTCGCCAATTTAGGGAGAATTTCTTCATGAAACTAGGTAAATCTAACTTTATTTCTTGCTAAGTTCTCCCCAGTCCATCATCCCTTTGATGTGAATTCAACGAACTATTTAGATAGAGTTATTAGCAGACATGCCTAGGAATCCAACGTCATCAATGCTTTTGCTGATTGTTTTTCTTTGAGATGTCCTATTGTAACAGGGTGGTCCATAGATATGGTGGAATAAAAATTAAAAGGGGGGATTGTAACAGGGTGGTCCCCAGGAAAGGGGGAGGTTCCAGGTTCCCTGCCCCACCCAAGGAAGGGTGGAACTGAGCAGGAAGAGGAGAAGCTGCAGGAAGAGACGGAGGAAGGAAGCAGGATGGAGCAAGGAGACCTGGAGGAGGTGCATGGAGCCTAGAGACACGTGAAGAAACTGCACTTGTCTTTTGGTCGTGGACTGGGTGACACAGATGTGGGTGAGACCCGTGGGGAGGTGACAATGGCAGCTTTTATCTTGATGTTGATTTTGCTCTTTTCCTTCTGGGCTTGTCCAGTTGTTTGTGACCCTTTTCTGTGGGTCCCCACTGGAAGAGGCTTTAGACTTGTAGCAGGCTTTGGGGCCTTGTTCTGGGCCGATCCCATATGGATGGACTTTTACCCACGAGGGGACGGGTAACTTTGGGTGCTTCATTTAGAAACTAGACTCTTTGCCTTACCTATATTGTTTCCTAGTTTTATTAAAGATCCTTCCCATTAGTCTCATGTGTTTTGTGTTGATGCGGCGGATGGCCGAACCCATTTAGAATAGGCAGGTTTGCGGGGTTTGGGCTGCCCCTCTCCCTGTCCTATAACACTATAACAGAAATTTTTCCTTAATGTGAGTTTCTTTAAGATTATTTTTTAAAAGAATTTACAATGAAGCATGTTTTAAAGTAATTTCAATCCTGCTATTTTTCCATCTGAAGCACATTTTATGTAACGATTATTTTTGCCTTAACCAGACAGTACTCATTTCTATTTACATATGTTTTAGGAGTGTGCACTTTCGCAAATGAGAAGATGATTTCTGTTGTAGAGAGGGAAAACAGCGAAATCTAATTCTGGAAAAAATTTTCTTTGCGTATATGAGTATTTACTTTTTTATAGCTGGTAATAACTATATGTCATTATAAAGAAACAGAAAGAAGTTTGGGGATTCTGTAGGCTCATATATGAAACATAATCAAAATTAGGAGACATCAGAATTGCTACATACTAGCCAAATTTTGTTAAAATGAAATCATGTAGATAAAAATTTTAAAAGTACTGAAAGTAAGTCTTTCTAAGTAATAAAAATTGGGAGGGTAGGTATTATGAAAAGGAAGTATTTGCATCTTTAAAGCAAAGAAGTGTGAAGGTAGTAAAATTGCATTTAGATGATGTGAAAAGTATAATTTTTGTCTGTAGATTCTTAATGAACTTCTGTAAATTGCTTAGTTTTACTGGTTTATACTTGTTTTTTAGCTCACTCAGTAAAAGTTTACTTACTTTGTAAACTTTTTATTTATTTTGTAAAAATCTGCTTGAAGCTCCTGATAGAGCTAGTCAAATTAAGATGTTAATACTACATCTTGGTAAATTTGCTTTGATAAATCTTTGATTGTTTACTGTGTGGCTCTGAAGAAAAGTTAAATATGTTGGAAGAAAAGTTAAATATATTGTCAAGCTAGTAGACTATGTGATCTGAGTCAACTTTATTTTTAGTATAGCACAAAGCTGGAGCTCAATAAATGTTTCATAATCAAAACCTCTTCCAGAACTCTGTAATCATTACCCATATTCTTATCAGCAGATTCCAAGGTCAAAACAGGTGAATTTCATGTACTAGTACACAGTAGGTGCTTGATAAATGTTGAATGAAAGACTGTTGTTTTAATACATCTCCCACCATTTGTCTCCTTTGGCATTTTGCCTTGCAATGTGAAGTGTGCTATCAATTATTTATTCTTCAAAATCTTTCTGCAAATTCGCATCATCATTATAAATTTAGAAGAGTTAATGTAGTCAACTATGAATTATACATATCTAGATTATCCATACTGTTTTTGATTTAAATTATTATCAATCCCTGGGAGCTAAGTCCTGATAAGCAGTCTAAGTAAGGCTCTTTGGTTGGTTGTAAGCTTTTCCTTCCATGCCAGTTTGATGACTTGGGGAAGTGGTTTGGACCCCTATGTAATCTTAGGACTTTCCCTCTGTCTCTGGCCTTTATACCCGGGTGGTGGGGCTTGTTACCTGGCTAGTTGGATACTGCAGATCTACTGCTGCCTTATATGTAATCAAGCTTCATAAGGTCCTGCTGGTTTAGGGTAGTGACTTTGACCTAGTTGTATAATGGGAAACTGTATCAAACCCTCATCTAATTGGCTGTATTATATATAATTTTGTAGTTCAATAAGCTTCAAATGGCTGGGAAGACTCAAGTAATGAATGCAGCGTTAGGCTTTATTAGTATGTCAAAACTGGCGTGGACAATGATGTTCACGAATATTTGGATGGACAGGTAGGAACTTGGTTCAGTGTACATCTAGCACTGCCAGAAGAGAATTTTGGCTGCTGGATTTTATGTATTCTATCTAAAAAGAGAATTTCAGCTTACAGCTGAGTGATCTGATCCCATTGAAACAGGCATATCAGAAGAGGGACTTTGGTGATTACCATCTGTATTAGTCAGTGTTCTCCAGAGAAATAGTACATATACTGTTTATATATATACATATATACACACATTAAGTCCATATACATACTCCCTGGTGGCGCAGGGGTTAAAGACAGCACTATCAAGCTATCGCCAGCCACTGTAGCACAAGTTCGATCCCTGGGTGGCCATGGAGCAACCCACATGGCACAGCAGATCTCTCCTGCCTCACCCGCTGCTCCCCTCAGCATTGTGTTTCAGTAGATCTGCCTGTTGTGCTTCCACTCTCTCTGGTGAATCCTCTCACCCCCGACCAGCCACATGACAAGCTAGGTCTACTGGGTAGCATTAAAACAAAATTAATTTAGATAATTTGATGATTAATTACACGTCAGCTTGACTGGCTTGACCAGCTTATACCCCAGTTCTTGTATGCATAAATAAATAAATCCTTGAAAGAAAAAAAAGTCCATAGAATATATATGTACATATAGGTGTGTATATGGGCATACACACAGTGTTTTATTATAAGACATTGTCTCATATCATTATGGGAATGTGAAGTCCCACCTCCTGCTTTTCACAAGCTGGAGACCCAGGAAAGACCCTTCCAGGTGTAGCTTCAGGGTCTGATAGCCAGAGAGGCAATCGTGTACATTCCATTCCAGGTCTGAAGATCTGAGAACCAGGATCCCCATGGCAGGAAAAGATCTGTGATGTCCCAGCTCAACAGTCAGGCAGAAAGCAAATTCCACCTTCCTCCTCTTTTTGCCCTGTTATAGCCCTGAAAGGATTGGATGGCTTCCCCTCCCCCATGTACACACACACCTTGGGGAGAGATAATCTGCTTTACGCAATCTACTAATTCAAATGCTGATCTCTTCCAGAAATACTATCACAGACATATCCAGAAACAATGTTTAACCAACTATCTCAGCATCCCTTGGCCCAGTCAAGCTGACATGTAATTAATCATCAAATTATCTAAATTCATTTTGTTTTAATGCTACCCACTAGACCTAGCTTGTCATGTGGCTGGGCTCTAGGGAGAGAAGACATTTGATTGAATGGAATTTGAGTATTCAATTGAGTACTGAATTTGAGTTCAGTTCTGTTGTTAGAGGTTTTTCTATGTAAATCAAAAAATTGGTGTTTTGATGTTGCCCCCTGTCTCCAGGACAAGTGTTAGTATGTCTCAGTCTGTCCCCAAGGACCTGATCACTTTTGGGCATCAACTAAATATAGTTTCTGAGACTTCCCTGTGGAAGACCAAATCCTGGAACATAAAGCTAAATTAATTGATCCATTACTCAGCTGCCAGGTGGGAGCCAGGTGTTCTTAGAGGTCCTGGAGTATGGAGTAAGCCAGGCATTCCAATCCCAGCTTGGGGCTTTTGCACATTTTAGTGGGGTTTACAGATAGAAAAGGCTGAGTAAACAAGGTAATTTCAGCCTAAGACAAGTGATCTGGTAGAATAATACGACAGTGATTGTGGGCCTGTTGGGGCGTTGGGGATAAGGTGACAAGAGAACTGAGGCTGGAATGACAGAAGATGGTGACGTGGGGGAGGAGACACAGGTAAGGAACAATCTGGAGAGGGGAAACTACAGGTTCCAAGAAAATAAATAGAAAAGGGCAAGCGTGGCATGTTTGAGGAGCAGAATAAGAACCAAAGGGACCGGAATGTCATGAGTCAGGGAATAGGGCCAGATCCTAAGTGTTGAAGGCTATGATGGGAAGGATGGAGTTTGGGAATGAGAAGTCATTATTTAATTTTAAGCAAAGAATTTTAAATAATTGACTTTTATTCTTGGTGCTGGGTTTATATTAATGAATAATACAGATTATTTAAAAACCCTGCGCTAAAGGGTTAAGATGCAGCACTATGAAACTGTCCATAGCCACTACAACACGAGTTTGATCCCTGGCCAGGGAGGTGACCCACATGGTGCAGCAGACCTCTCCTGTCTCACCTGCTGTTCCGTTCAGCAGTGTATTTCAGTACATCTGCCTGTTCTGCTCTGTCTCTGGTGAATCCTCTCACCCCTTGCATCTCTGGCCTGCACCCCAGCTCTTGTATGCATACATAAATCAATCTTTAAATAAGTAAGTAAGTAAATAAATAAATAAACCCCTGCCCTTCCATTAGTTATAGACTGATTGGTGTTTCAAAAATACCCCTCTAGTTACTTCATGAGAGGAGACTATAGGGGAGCAAGGATGTGGGCAGGGAAATGGATTGGGGGCTACTGCGGCCATTCAGGAGCAAGGTGACTACAGCTTGGATTAGGTGAGTCATGGGGGAGATGGAGGGAAGAGGATGGATTTTGGATCTCTGTGGAGGTGGAGCCGATAGGATTTTCTGCAAGTTGGAGGTCAAGAGACTTCTGCTTAGGACTTGGCAAGTTTCAAGGCTCCATTGGATGTCTAGAAAATACCAAGAAGGAGATTTGATATATGAGGCTAGACTGCTGCGGCATTTTAAGTCCTGGTGGGAATATGAAAAGCCATGTGGGGAGATATCCTTAGAAGTCTTGCCCTGCTGCAGTTGGGCCTCCCTCCACTTTCACTTCCGGATCCTCACAAATCTAGGAGGAGCTGGAGATGAAGAAACATAGAGCTATGTCCTATTACCCCCAGGCAAGCACATCCATTGGGTGGGGTAGGTCCCAGGGGCTTGGGTCTTATCTCCGCTGTGTGGACCATCTAAGAAGCCCTGGGAGGCTCATGCAAGCTGCCCTACTCTACTGATTTGGGGAAGGGAGCTTTTATAAAAGACATGCCATGGGGCTCCCTGGTGGCAAGGGGTTAATAAGCACAGCTTATGAAGCTGTCTGCAGCCACTGCAGCAAGAGTTCGATCTGCAGCTGGCCGGGGAGATGCCCACATGGCGCAGCAGACCTCTCCTGTCTTGCACACTGCTTTCATCAGCAGAGTATTTCAATCAGTCTGCCTGTTCTGTTCCCCACTCTGTCTCTGATGAACCCTCTCACCCCCCAACCCCGCATCTCTGGCCTTTACCCCAGTTCTTGTATGCATAAATAAGTAAATCTTAAAAAGAAATAAAAGACAGGCCATACCTTAGGAAAAATAAATGAAGACTTGCAACATTACTTTTTCAAGGTGCTAACCTCATTGCTCTTTAAAATGTATTTTTGTATGAATTTAAGCCATGCACTTACCACCGGAGGCAGGCCTATGCACAGCACGGGGTAAGCAGAAAACAATCCCTTGAATTTTTTTTAATAAATTATTTTATATAATTCTTACATGATTTTTCATTTTTGCATAATGTATGCATTTTCATTTTGGTTATATTCCCCATACAATTCCCATCCCCTTTTTCTGACCCAAATCCCTCTTCCCCTCCCCTGCCCCCACTGTAGTATGTCTCTGGTCTATAGTTGCTTGTTGATTTTGATTTTTACTTTATTGCAGTTAGTCTTTTTCCTGGTCTCTTATTTAGGTTTTCTAAGTTCCTGCGATGAGCGAGACCATCCGGTATTTTTCTTTTTCTTTCTGGCTTATTTCTCTGAGCATGATCCCTTCCAGCTCCATCCATGTTGCTGCAAATTGCATGAGTTTGTCCTTTTTGAACAATCCCTTGAATTGAATAGACAATAGCTGAGAGTTGATGATATATTTAAGGGAGTAACATTTTTCAAATAAACACCTCATGAGGATATATTGCTCCAGGATGACAAATTAGGGAACATTGCTGACTTGATAGAGGGATTGCTTTTCTACGGCTTTATCATAGAATTCCTTTCAATAGTAAGTTCTTTAATACCTTCCTCATTTACCTTTCAGTAACATGAGTATTGTGTTAAGCTCAGGTATAATTCTTTTCTACATTATTCAAGTAAAATGCTCTAATACAATATTTCCGATACAATATCATATTTATCTGCATACAAATTCTGAATATTAAATGGGCTTTTCTTATTTCTAAGCATAACACACACACACACACACACACACTTTTTTTTTGGTTATAGAAGTAATATAAGTGCATTGTAGAAAGTACAAAAAAGAGGAATCAACTGTAACCCCACCCTAGGGATAAGCAAAATATTAATATTCTGTATTATTATTTTATATATATCTTGTGCACAGCTGTAATCATTTTATATATTTATTTTGTACTCTTTTTTCTTAATATTAAATTATGTGCATTTATCCTTGTTCTTAAGAGCCCCCCATCAACTTAGTGCTTGCATAATAATATACTGTGTTGATAAATATGTGTACTGTACTATAAAAAGATCTTAAAAAAAATCTTATGAAGACATTTTTGGCATGTCCCTTATTATTTCTTTTAAGATTAATTCCAGTAACTAGAGTTACTGGGTCAAAGGTTAATGTCTTTATTAATATGTTTTGATGGATTGTGTTCCAGGGAAGTTGTATCAGAAGGGCAACTATGCATGTTTGATTTGCGATATACATTTTAATATTAAGAATTAAAAATATTTGCTTCTTTAATAGGTGAAAATGTTATGATTGAAAATTGTTTTTATTTTATATAGGCTTTATTTTTTAGAGCAGTTTTAGGGGAGCAGAGTTCCCATATAGTCCCTACACACCCATGCAACCCCCTTATTCACTATCCAACCCCACAATGTAATGGTCTGCTTTTTGTTTTTTGTTCCCTTGCTTACTAGAAAGATTAAACTTCTAAAAATTTTATTTTTAGCTTTTCTTTTGTGATTGCTGTTCCTTTTTTTTGCTGAGTGATTTTTTACTGATTGACAAATAACTCAAATGAAATAAGACTGATCATGGTCTTTGTGCTTTGTCCAGTGTCTAAGGCAAGGCATCGCAGGTGTGGTCAGGCACATCTCTGGGCCTCTCCCCAGCACTGGTTCTCCAGTGGCAGAGCCTGGGGATTGATGTATTTAACAACCCTCTGGGGATCCTTATGCACCCTGAAGATGTTTGAGAACCCTGGTCTTAAGCCAATATAAACAAAGGTTTAAAGCATTACCTACACAAAAATAAGTCTTTTTATTAACTATAACTAATGAATGTTTTTTCTTACTAAGAGAGAGAGAGAGCATCACGCCTTTTCATCAGTGGGAGAGTGTCAGAACCAGATTAGTCAGATCTGAAGTTTTCTTGCAAGAATGTGTTCAGATGACTAACGTTTTGTCATTCACAGGTGATTGTAACTAGTTTGCATTCTTCTTAATAGAGAAGGTTCATTGAGAAAAAGCTGGAAACTATAGCAAATAACAGATAGGTTTGCAACTCCAAATTCCTTTAAGTTAGACATTTTTTTTTTACTCTTACTCTCACTCCATCTATAGTGTTTCAGCCAGGTTTCCAATAAGGAAAACACAAAATCCTCATATTCCTACTTTCTGCTTTTTATCAGCAAGTTTGAAAATCCTTAAAAATGTATACATAAGTGCACTTTTCTGCATGTCTGTCATTTCTTTTTTTTAATTTGAAAAAAGGGAGCACTAAAACTAAGCATAATCACATGCTTCTAATAGGGCTTTCTTGTTCATTTGCACACTGCCCCATAGCAATGCTCCAGTCAGGGTGGACTGCATGTCAGTGGTTCCTATATATAGTGGACTGTACCATCTGTGTTTGTGTGAATGCACTATGATGTTCACACAACTACAAGCTCACCTACCATGTTTAAAATATAGATGACTGTATCTATAAATAAATAGTAACAAGTAGATACACACAAATGTACCATTACAGAGGATACTTATTACTAACTAGTAACAAGTAGAGTCATGTGTTGCATAAGGATGGGATACAGGCTGAGCATGAATCCTTAGGTGATTTGGTATCTAGCCTGTTGGGACCACTGTTATTCTAGACCCATCACTAAAACATGGTTAAGGAGCCAGGACTGTAGATACGCAGGCATGTATTCTTAAGACTGTATCCTTAAGACACATAATATATCCTTTATGTGCAGGAAGTAATGGGTAGGCTTTGGTTTAGTGTGCCTGCCTCCACTCCCCCCAACTCCAGAATTAGGTTCCTAAACAGCTAAGTAGGCAGGCAAGAAGGCCTGAGAGAGCCAGCAGAGACTGACTCAGGAGAGCCTGCGAATGAAGTCTGGACACTATGGCTAGGAGTCAGACAGGTAAGGCCATTCTTACTACCTCACACCACGTGGCTCAGTGAAACTCCTGCCCTCACGAGGTGGCATGAAAGAAGTGGAACGTGTCTGCAAACTGGGAGGGCTTGGAGAGCAGGGCATGGAGAAGCTGCTTCCTGGCACCTCTCCTGGAGACTGGCTCTGTGCTCTCCTTGGCTGCACCTTCAGCCCATAAAACCTTCCCCTATATGCAGGACCAACTCCCTAATTTTACTCCACTGAGCAGAGAACAAAAAGAAACAATATACCTAAAGGGGTCCAGTAGTCAGAGGGAGGAAGAATAACACAGCCCTTAAACCAGGCACAGATGACATAGGAAATAGATGAACCTTGAATAAAAAATAATTAGGTCCTGTTATAGACTAAATGTGTTCTTTGCCCACATTCATATGTTGAAAGTCTAACCCTTCAAGGTGATGTTATTGAGAGGTATGGTCTTTGGGGAATAATTAGGCTTAGATGAGGTGGTGAGGGTGGTGCCCCATGACTGGATTAGTGCCCTTATGAGAAGAGAACAAAGCAGAGCATTCTCTTCCCACCAGGTGAGGACACAGCAAGAAGACAGTTTCCTGTAAGCCAGAAAGAATCTGGCCATGGTGATTTCAGACCCTTCAGAACTGTGAGAGAGAAGTGTTTATTCTTTATAAGCCACTCTCTCTGATATTTTGCCTCAACTAAGATAGGGCTCGTAAGGAGATCCAAGTACAATATAAAATTTTCTCCTTGAACTTGAATTTTTAGAAGTCAGTAGATGAATCAAAGGCAATGAATACCAGGTTACTGGTATGAATTGAATTAGTTGCCCAGAAGATAAAGTAGAAATGCTGAAACATCTGAGACAAATATGTAGAGAAGCCAAGAGGGAAAAGATACATGATGTGGAGGACAGATGCAGGACACCCAGCATGTGAGTAGTAGTCCAGAAGGAGGAAAAGAACTGTTCCAGAGGAAAAGAACATTTACTTGAGTTAAAAAAACAGCAGGCACTACACACTAAAAAGCTTACTGAGTTCCAGGTAGAACTAAAATTTTAAAAATGATTCACAATTAGGTCCTTTCTGATAAAATCCTGAATTCCAAAGAATAAATGAAAAAATCTTAACAAGTTTCTAGATACAAGGAACCAAGATACTTACCAAGGAAAAAGCATCAGAGTCCCTATCAGCCTTAGAACTCACTAGAAGATAAGACCTCTAAGTCAAGAAAGAGGATATACCTTTTTAATTTATCATCGTCCCTATAGGGGGAGGGAAGGAAGATTATCAACATTACAGGGATTTAGGAATCTTTCATTAAAGTGCTTGCCCTGAAGATAAGACTAGAGAAAAAGAACTTTTGTAACCAAAAGAGACAGGAAAATGAAAATAAGAAGCACAAAGCTAATCAGCGAACCTTAAAGAAAGACATATCATTTCATGTAGATTGATACTGAGGAAAACCTGGAATTGGACAATGGAAGTGCTGGGGGGAGAGGGGGGAAAGGGAGGGCCCCTCTGGTGGCTCAGGGGTTAAATACAGCACTAGCAAGCTATGGCCAGCCACTGCAGCATGAGTTTGATCCCTGGCCAGGGAGCTAAGGGATCCACCTGTTCTGCTTCTCACTCTGTCTCTGGTGAATCCTCTCACCCACCACACCTCTGGCCTACACCCCAGCTCTTGTATGCAATAAATAAAGAAATCTTTTAAAAAAAAGAAAAGAAAAAAAAGGTAACAGAAGGAGAAAAACATTCTACAAGCCAAAGTCTAATTATAGCTCCACTAAAAGTATGGATTTGTAGCAAATCAATTTTGCTAAAACAAAATTTAATTGTTTTAGGTAGTTAAGATGGGGCCAGGCATGGTGCCTGGAGTAAATTTGTATCTGTTTATGAGTGTTGGGGAAGAGAAGGTAACCATTCCTGGAAAGCAGAGTCCAGGACCATTTCAGAGCTAACAAGAGGCCAAAAGGCAACCAATGGTAACCTTACCAAAGCAGTCAAAATAAGGAGGAGGAATGGAAATGACAACCAACAGCAACATAAATTGTAAACATAAAATGTGAAGAAAAGCTGGATGAAAACACAAACAAGTGGGCCACCTTGGTGGTGCAAGGGATTAAGTCTCAGCTTTTTGAAGCAGTTGGCAGCCACTGCAGCTAGAGTTTGATCCCCGGCCAGGGAGCTAACCCACATGGTGCAGCAGACCTGTCTTGCCTGCTGCTCCACCTGTTCTGCTCCCCACTCTGTCTCTGGTGAATCCTCTAAGTCCCACTGTCTCCTGCACCTCTGCCTACACCCCAGCTCTTGTGTGCATAAATAAATAAAATAAATCTTAAAAAAAGGAAACACAAACAAGCAAAGTAGTGTATTGTTATGATTGAGTACACAGTGCACTGGTTCACGTAGCAGCTCCATCACTGTTGACCATTACTTTGGGCAGGTTACTTAACCACATAGAGTCACCACCAGTGAAATGGGGATAGTGGTTAATAGCTTTATTGTGTGTTTGTGAGGATTGAATGAGTTAACATACCCAAAGCACTTAGAACAGTGCCTGATGAGTGTTTGCTTTATTAGTTATAAAACATAATAGCATTATTGATATCAGATGAGGTGAAACTTAACAATAAAAGAAGTTTCTTTTATAATGGCTATAGGCACTATTATCATAGACTTGTGCCAAATAAAATAGCAAGTAAAAAGTATTTAAAATGTAAGGAGAATTTTGTGAAAATATTTTGCAGTGAGAGAGTTCTGATACCTCTTTCACAGCAGGAGAGCTCTAGCAGACAAAAATAAATAAGAATTAGAGAAAATGAATAATGGAATCAGCAAACTGAAAAGACAATATTGAACCTTTTGTTCCTCACATAATTTTTTGCATGGCTATGGAGCAGCAAAAGAAAATCACTCATGTGCCATAAAGCACATATTCAAGATATTAAGTATCTTACAAATCATATTTTTTTAAATCATATGCCAACACAATTAGAAAGAAATTTTAAAAAGGACAAAAGCTTAACTACTTGAAAGTGAAGAAACAAATCTAAGTTATCCTTAGATTTCAAGATACCCTTAGATCAAAGAGGAATTCATAACAAATTTAAACACTGAAAAAGAAAACACTTCATACCCAGTCTGTGAACACAGCAAACACTGGACTGAAAGAAAAATGTCTTCGTTACTAAAGAAGAAATAACAAAATTACTTTAAAAAGAATAAAACAAAAAGCAAAAAGGAATTAATACATGTACTTAAGCTGACATCAAGAGTATAGCAAGGGCGAGGACAGAAAAACTTTAAAAGCATTTTCTTTGAAAAGATGAGGAAGATGGCGGTGGGGGGAAGTAGGAAGGACAGAACTTTGGAGAAGAGATGTGGGAAAGAGTAAGGAATTGTGCACAAGAAACTCCTGATGGACTCTTTTGGTTTTAACTGGTCTTCTGCTACCTGGGACTTCGGGTTTTCTACCCCATCTGCCTCTGTGTTCGGTGCTTCCACTTCTTTTTTTTTAAAAGATTTATTTATTTATGCATACAAGAACTGGGGTACAGGCCAGAGGTGTGGGGAGGTGAGAGGATTTACCAGAGACAGAGTGGGGTTCTACTGAAATACACTGCTGAGGGGAGCAGCAGGCGAATCAGGAGAGGTCTGCTGCACCATGAGGGTAGCTCCTTGTCCGGGGATTGAACTTGTGCTGCAGTGGCTGTGGACGGCCTCATAGGTTGTGTCTTAACCCCTTGTGCCAGCAGGAGACCCTGGTGCTTCCACTTCTATCTTGATCCCCAGCAGCACTGCAGTGTGGCTGGAGTGCAGGTTCAGAGCCAGACTCTGAGCCGGGCCTGGGTAACCTGCGGCCCGTCTGACTTCGGGTGTGTTGATTTCAGCGTTTTGTGCCTCTTCCTGCTCAAGGTTCCTGAGAGAAGCTCCTTGGCAAGGGTGCAGTGGGCATTTGGTGCACATCCGTGGTGCGCAGCACTGGCACCTCCTGAAACCTCCTCCTCAGTAAACAACAGGGCTCTCCTCATCAGCTCATCAGCTTCTGTTGAAGGTTTCCCAGGATGGGCGCTCCATGAGCTCATGTTTTTATGCCTGGTCACTTGATCTTTAAGCAGTTCTGTTTCATTTTGTGTCTTTCCTGAGACAGCATTCGGCCTTAGTTCTTGTATCAACATTGTTATCAAATAAGTACCAGAAAAAAAAAATAATTAGCATTTACTTTATTTATTTGACTGTTAAAAAGGAACCTCTTCTGAAAAGAAGCTAAACATTCCTACCTATTTTAGCCCAAAATAGAAAATGCTTTCGTGGCAGGGTGTCCATGCTCAGGTGACCTCCTCGGTGGCTTTCTGTGTTGCCCAGGTTCTCCAGGAGCAGATCCGTGCCCGGGACAACATCAGCTATGGAACTAATTCTGCCTTAAAGACTCTGGAGATGCGCCAGCTCTCTGGTTTGGGAGACCTTCGAGGGAGAGTGGCAAGGTAAGTGTACCAGTGTCTGGGAGCTACTTGCCAAGAGCTGTGCTTCTAAATCTTTCAGTGGGGAGTGTATTTGTAAAGCTCTAAAACAAATTCTTTGCATTCTTTACTACATCCTCTCCTCGGCCCATAAAACCTAAGGATACAAGTTAAACCTGGTGGTGAGCAGGCCAGGGTTTTTTGTGTTTCTGCCATTGGATTTGTGTTCGTGGCAGGAGGTGATGGAAGAGCTCGACTGACCTATATAATTTGGTTTGGCGATATTATGTTTATTGATTCTAATAATAGAGTTGGAATTTGTATTTTGTCCTTTTTGAGTTTCATTTTTCTTGTGCTTCATTTTCGTTTTATTTTCTGGAAGTAGTGGTTCTGGAGAGACTGGAAGTTTTAAAAAGAGCTCTTTCACCTCAGACAGTAGAAGTAGTGCCATTCCAGCCCCTCACTAGCCAGGGTGCTCCATGGACCAGCAGCAGCGGGAACTTGGTAGAGGATATGATCTCCGGCCCACCCCAGACCTACTGAATTAAAATTGGCATTTTAACAAGATCCCTGGATTCATGTGCATGTGTAAATTTGAGAAGCACTGCTCAAGGACTGTATCTGGGATTATCTTTGTCAGACTAGGGTGAAGTTGTCTGTAGTATTTCTGGGCCTCTTCTGCCCCCTGCTGCTTTTGTGAGTCAATCACATGAATTCGGGAGCAGTGGAACTGATGGGCCATGCAGATCAGCCTGAAGGCAGAGTGAGGATGGTCTGTCTGCCAGCTGTGGGTAGAAGAAAGAACAGGGACCCACAGGACCTCAGGCCTCCTTATAGTGGAGAGGGATATTTGTGCAAACTATACATGAGGCCGTGCATGCTGGCTCTGTGCATTTGATTCTATTGGATGAGCTTAGGTCTAATGCAGAAGGCCACATGGACATAAATGGTGGCCAGGTGACCACTTTCCTGTGGTCTCCCTAGTATGACCCTTGAAACCCCACTGACCTCTTCACCTTTCCCGGCTGTTGCACTGTAGCTTTCATCATTGATCAACAGCTTGTCTGCTTGTTATTCCCTAAACAGGCCATGATTTGTGTGTTGTCTTCATTTTTCCAAGACTCAGTGGCCACTTACACTTTCCTCTGTGAGGTTGGTTTGTATGGTGTCAAAGCCTTAGAAGAGAACTATCTATGAGGCAGGTGTTCTAGTCCCCTCCTAGGTGTATATGGGGATTCGGATAATACTTGAAGCCATTTATGGGTGGCACTATAGACTTGAAGGCCCAATAAAAGTACATGGTGGTGACCCCTAAGACACCCCCCACGCCAGCCTCTCTCATTAACAGATTCTGTGATATATAATCCACATACCATACAATTTACTCATTTTAAGTGTAAAGCTCAGTTATTGCTAGCTCTTAAGTGCCTAATGATGTGCACAAACAGTACTTATATATCTAATAATTATAATAATATGGAAGCTGAACAATCAAATTAATGTTTTCAATGTCAGTGTCTTGGAGTGCTGTGCAACCATGTCACAATCTGTGGGAGAGGTTCTGCTAAAGTGTGTTGCCTAAGTCATACCTGTGGCTTGACCCTTGGGACTCTTGATGCACCTGACCACCTCCCTGTCATGACTGACAGGGCCAACAACAGATTCCTCCTTCTACCCAATGGCCACAGCAAGGATCTGAGAAGGGAACATTTGGAATGAGTACTTTACTGGCTCATCAAGGATGAGATAGTACAACTGATCCGGTTCATTGCTAATTCTTGCTTTACTCAAGATGTTAAGTGCGCATGCAGCTGTGTTAGAATCCAAAGGCTGTCCTTTGTGAGTGTGTTTTTAAGACAGGAATGATGTCTCTGGTTCCACTCTTAACTGAAATGGCAATATTTCTTTCCCCTTTTTATCTATATGCATTTATTTATTTTGAAATAAGTTCAAACCTATAAGAAGCACATAAGATTCACCATTTCTTAACATTTTATCCCATTTGTAACATTCTTTCATGTATAAGAATAACATTGTTTTTAATATAAGAAATCCGTAACATTGTTTTTAATATAAGAAATCTGAAGTTGATTTCACTGTGTATGTTTTCTGAGGGAGGCTTTGGTATCCCACCCTGAGCTCCTCCCTGCCCACCCTGCCTGTTTGCCTCTTTCCTTATAAAGGTACTCAAATGATGTGTGGAAATAAATAGTTGGAAATACTATAAATAACTGGAACTACTATGATACATATAAGTATATATGTAAGAGCAAAAATTAAGAGCTCACCAGCCCCTATCTGTTTTACTCCTTAGAGGTAACTAAGTTGGTATCTGTCTTTTTAGATTTTTCTCATACATAGTTACCAGGTAATAATTTATAATTGTAGTAATGTGATAATTTCATATTATGGTAGCAAATATTCTGTGTGATTTAGTGAGTGAGATAATTTTCCTTATCTAAGTCATTTAGGGAACAATTGATAATCCTCATGAAGGCCTTAGTGTGGATCTATACCTTAAAGAATATATCCCAATGTTTTTGGAATTCTTGTAGACTACTGATTCATTGAAAGTGTAAATGACCACAGGCTTGCTCTTTTCTGTGGGTACCTAAAATGAGTTGTTCATCAAGTTCCCAAACAATCTCTGAGCTCATTTGGCTCCATCTGAGATAATGAATAAGAATAGGATGTCAAGTGTAAACTAATAGAAAAATATACTTGTAGGCCAAATAACATTTTGATAGTGGTGGCATCAGGATGTTTTAAAAATTTCTAGTGGTGCAGTGTGTGTATTGGAAAGAAAATGGCCAATTATCTCCCCATTTTCTCTGATAGAAGCTAACACTTAGTAGACATTCTTACTGAGTGAATGAATGGATTATGGGTTGTAGCTTCATCTATGAAGCTATGGGTTGTAGCTTCATCTACTTCTCCTATCTCTTCCCTTGAACTTGACCTCACTTCCATGACAGTGACTATCCCATATATCTCTGTCTCTGGCATCCTTATACTCTAGCCTCTATTTTGCTTCATAGGATCTTCATGGGCAGAGATGATAGGCTAGTGCTTATTCCATAAAATTGCAACACCTTCTTTGTACATAGCTGTTGATTGAATTATTTTCTTTGTGTAATTGTTTTTCTAGTTGTAAAAATCATGTATACTTCTTGCAGAAAGGTTGTACGATTTAGAAGAGAATGAAAAATAGAATGAAAATCATATGATCCAGAGATAGTTGGCTAATATGTTGCATACTTCTTTGTAAAATTTTGATAACTTTATATATTAAGGTTTGGTTAAAAAACCAGAAACCACTCCTAAGTATTTTAACAGGCAGGGACTTAATACAGGACATTAGATCTTGCAGAACCATTGGAAGATTTGGAGAAGCAAAGTAGACAACTGCTATTTTAGAAAAATAGGCAGTATAGGAATCATAGGAAGGTGCCATTGATAACCTTAGCTACCTAAGAAATAAATGATTTACAGGAATGTGCCTGAAAGTGGCTGTTATCCCCACTGCCTGCCCACCACTGCCAGGCAAGAATAAGGGCCCCTCCTCCTCTTCTACCTTCTAAATCTTGCATAATGCCTCACATTGGTGAGATCTAAATCAGAACCTTGATGGCAAGGGAGTCAGGAAGTACAGATTTTGGACTTCTGCCCTTGTGATACAGAGGACATTCACAAACAGCAAGAATTCTTTGTTAATCCTGAGTTACTCATTTATATAACTTCTTCCCCTTGTCACCAATCCTCTAATATAGTTTTTAAAGTCTCTTACCATTAACCAGTTCCCAGGAATGTATGGTTATCACTTATTCTAGGCAAGATGAACTCCATATATATAGTTTGAAAATCTGCCAACCCTGAGGGATTCTTTTCCTTAATACCCTTTACAGCTTCTCCTGAATGAGCTCTTAAGTGTCAGCAGTCTTCTGGAAGGTCTCAGCATATTGGACATGACCATCTGTAAACAGGCCTGACTTCTTCTCCCTCAATTCACCTGGTCATCAGAAGCTCCTCCAGGGGTCACGGGTGTGACTTGAGGAAAGCTGGCACCGTAGCAGGAGTAGCTGCCACAGGAGTCCGGGCTTACATAATTTACTGTGCCCTTAATTCATGCTGATGTTTAGATGCCTCCTGTCCTTGTAGGTGGAGTGCTGCTCCATGCTTGTCTTATGGCATGGTGTGCATGATGGACTCAGTGCCCATGCTTAGGCATGCAGTCTCTGCTAGCACCCACTAGCAAGCTGGAAGCTCCTTCTCAAGCCAGGAATGACTGAAAAGAGTGGGGCATGATGCTGCTCTGAATTCCTAGAGGGCCTGGTTAGGGCTTCCCACAGCTGACCTGCCACAAGCACCTTGAGCACCACTGGATCTACTCAGTTCTGAGGCCCCCAGAGCAGAGCAGCTCTCGTGACAGTGTGGACCAGCTTCAGAGCCTTCCCCTGCTGTGGGGCCCCTCTCAAAGCACAGACTTACAGGGGATTTGGTAACAGGTTAGGAGTAGCACTTTCCAAAGTGTTGGAAGGCCTCTAAAATCCAAAGCAGCCCTGAACTTGAAAGGGTAAAGGTGGAACTAGGAGTGACACATCTGGCACTCTGCATCAATGTTTTGTCATTGGGCTCTCACTGCGCATACCATTTTGTACTTTTGAGCATTGTAAGGCCTTGCTACTTTGATGGTTACAGCTCTGGTCTTATTATGCATCATCCCTGTGGTTTAACTGAAAAACCATAATGAAGGCAGCTCTTTGAATCCATTTGAACCTCTGCAAAAATGAATGATTCATAGTACAGTTTCTTTGAGTGGGGTGGTGTGTTTTGTAGTATGTGAGGAAGCTTTAGTGCATGCTTTTAAACTTTAATAAGAATTAGCTTTGTTGTTTGCCTGGGCAGATGTGACGCCAGCATTGCCAGACTGTCTGCAGAGTACAAAACGACCTACGAGGGGCTCCAGCACTTGAACAAAGAACAGCAAGCTGCCAAACTTATCTTGGAAACGAAAATCAAAGACGCAGAGGGACAGGTATGACCTGTTTTAGGTTGCCTTTTAGAGTAATTTTTTCTCAGCTTAAAGAACATGATGTTGATTATTTCTTATAGGAGAGACTAGTGCACCCACCATAAGTGTCTCTTTTGCTGCTTCCTTTCTTCTCTTTCACTGAATGGCTCTTCATGAGCGTCACAACAGGAGTTTTAATACAGCCCTAATTTTAAAGATTCTTTCCCCCTATATATTCCAGAAATTCCAAAGTATAACTCCAGGACTATCTCTTGCACAGGTAAGTGATCAAGCATTCTTTCATCTATCACTCATCCCAAAATGTTGCTTCAGGAATTCATGGGATTCACGTGCTACCTTACACATTAGTCTGTACATGGAAAAAATTAGGACAGAGCTGGAGTGTAATGAATTTTAGAGCCTTTCACTTGAAATGTGTAGATTAATTTCACTAGGCAAAACTCTTGGCATTTCACAGTTTTTTTTTTAGGTCATTAAAAAGTTTGTCATAATGGGGACTGTCTTCTAGAACTTTACCTATGATGTCTGCCCTATTTGCTATTCTTCAATTAAAGAAAGACTATTTCAGTAAAATGGGGCATCTAGTCAATTTATTGGGTTAAAAATATTGTGTCCTGGGGCCTCCCTGGTGGCGCAAGGGGTTAAGCACAGAACTGTGAAGCTATCAGCAACCTCTGCAACATGAGTTAGATCCCCAGCAGGCCAGGGAACTACCCACATGGCACAGCAGACCTCTCCTGTCTCACCCTCTGCTCCCCTCAGCAGATATATTTCAGTCAGTCTGCCTTTTCTGCTCCCCACTCTGTCTCTGGTGAATCCTCTCACCCCCTGCACCTCTGGCCTGTACCCCAGTTCTTGTATGCATAAATAAATAAATATTTAAAAAAAATACTGTGTCCTACCTACCTCTAGTAAGGGTCAAAATTTATGTATATGAAAGACACAGATACCATAAAACTAGGGAAAAAGAGAAATAAAACAAGCCCAATATTTTTTTTTTCTAAAGAATGAATGAGGGGCCTCCCCGGTGGCGCAGCGGTTGAGCGCTGGGTTGCGAAGCTGCCCGCAGCCTCTGCAGTGCCGGTTCGATCCCCGGCTGCTCCCCGGCCACTGGAGGAGGGTCCCGCATGGTGCGCAGACCTCTCCTGCCGCCCGCTGCTCCCCTTAGCAGTGTACTTCGGTCCTTCTGCCTGCTCTGCTCCCCGCTCTGGCTCTGGTGAATTCTCTCACCCTCCCGCGCTTCGGACTGTACCCAGTGCTTGTATAAATAAACAAATAAATCTTAAAAAAAAAAAAAAAAAGAATGAATGAGGACAGAATTACTACATCAGAAAACAGGAGCTAAGGAAATCTTGAGCTTTCCAGGAACCAAATCAGTAAAATATATATAGAAATCCATAAAAAGAGACATACCTCTTCTTTGTTTTGGCAAATGCTTGTTCCATGAATCTTTCAGTAGGTGTATCTAACATAATTTTGCCAGAAATAAAGATTCCTCACAGAGAGTTAGTTTTATATTAAACTTTAGATAAGGGAAATGGGTAGGTAATGGGAGAAAGGAGCAGAAGGGCTGTAGTCTGTAAATGATATTTTCTGACGACTTGGCTTGATACAGAGGTAAATCAGGGACCTTCATGGATTTTGTAAGTGATAAGAATTCTATGCTTTATGACTAGCAGCCACATTAGGGTGGGAATTCCAGGGTAAACGATGACTGTGTTGTTTGCCAGCAGCTGGAAGAAGTGGACATGGGCAGGGCTGGGCTTGCTCCCCAGAGGAAGAGTATTAAGGGCTCAGCCCAGAATGAGTGCAGTGGCCCTGCTCCTGGTCTGAGTTTTGATGGGTGTATGTGAAAGAGAATGTAGGTGGATAGATGAGCTGAGCTCTGAAATGAATTTATTAAGTTAAATTGAATCTTAATGCCACTGACTAAAATGTAGTTTGCTAAATGTTTTCTCACATCATCTCTGAAAAGTTTAGAGGTGTTATTTACAAACAAAATTTCTTATTCAGATTTCTCAGCTCTTGAACAGAGTGGACTTGTCAATATCAGAGCAAAGCACCAAACTGAAGATGTCCCACAGAGACAGTAATCACCAGCTTCAGCTTTTGGATACAAAGTAAGTAATCAACTCACAGACATTTTGTTGTTGTTGAAATTCTTTGCAAGTTTATTCAGTAGCGCAGTTTTTTTTTTTTTTTTTTTTTTTTTTTTACCTTCTGCTTTTTATTCATTGCAGAGTGAAAACAATAGTGGAAGGTATAGGGAAAAGTTTCCGTGTGGTACTTTGCCTCCTTTACCTTCAGAATTATTTTGAGTGGTTGCATGATAAGCCATCTATCTATTCATTCTGTAAATATTGATTGAACACCGACCTAGGTGCTGAGGATCCAGCAATGAAGAAAAATAAGCTCTCTCCCTATCCTTGTGGAGTTTATATAGTCTAGGGTTGATGAACTTTAATTGAATAATGACTAAATAAGCATATGCTGTGCTGTTACAAATGTTTTGAAGGAAAGGTGCCTGGTCACAGTAGACTAAATAGTGGCCCCCCAAATATCATCATGTCCTGAACCCTCTGAATATGTTACTTTATTTGGCAAAAAGGGACTTTCTTGATTAAGTTAAGGATTTTTTAAGTTAAGGATCTTAAATTTAAGTATCTGAAAATGGGCAGATTATCCTGGGGTATCCTAATGTAACCCCTAGGGCCTCTATATGAAGGAGATAGGAAGGTTAGAGTTGAGAGAGGAGGTTCTGTGACTGTGGAAGCAAAGATTTGGTATGAGCTTTAAAGATGGAGCATAGGGGGCCTCCCCTTGTGGCGCAGTGGTTGAGCACTGGGTTGCGAGGCTGCCGCCGGTAGCCTCTGCAGTGCGGGTTCGTTCCCTGGCCGCCTGCGAGAGCCCCACCAAAAAAAGAAAAAAAAAAAAAAAAAAGATGGAGGATGGGGCCTCCCTGGTGGCGCAGGGGTTAAAGACACAATGCTATCAAGCTATCATCCACCACTGCAGCACGAGTTCTATCCCCGGCCAGGGAGCTACCCACATGGCACAGCAGACCTCTCCTGTCTTGCCCACTGCTCCCCTCAGCAGTGCATTTCAGTCGATCTGCCTGTTCTGTTCCCCACTCTGTCTCTGGTGACTCCTCTCACCCCCCGCCCCCATCCCCACAGCTCTGGTCTATACCCCATTTCTTGTATGCATAAATAAATATATCTTAAAAAAGAAAACAAACCAACAGATGGTCAGGGTCAGCCCATGGAAGAAGGCAGCTCTAGCGAGAGAAAAGCAAAAAAAATGATCCTCCTCTCAGACCCTCTAGAAGGAACCACCCCTTCTCACAACTCACTTTAGTCCACTGAAACTGATTTTAGAGTTCCGACCTGTAGAACTGTCAGAAAGAATGTGCTGTTCTAGGCATCATGTTTGTGGTGATTTGACACAGCAGCCACCTGAAACAAATAGAGTGGTGCTGTGAGAGTGAATTAGCAGGTGCCCAGTTGTGGGGCCTTCCTGAGGAAGTGACATTTGAAAGAAGAGCTCAAGGATGAGTGGAATCCCTGAAGAGTGAGGTAAGGACATATGAGATAAATAGCCTGCTGTGGAAGGAATGTGACATGCAAGAAACTGCAAGAAAACAAAGCTGGTTGGAGTAGGGAGGACTGGGTAGCAAGAGCTAGAACAATTAAGGGTGAAAAATGAGGCTGGGGTGATCTAGCTTGTAGGTTTTTCTGTCTCTATCTTTAGAACAATATGGAGCTATTGAGGGGATTTTAAGCAAATAGACTGATAAAATCAGGTTTGTATATTGTTTTTTAAATGGCCTGATTGCACTTAGGAAACGGATCATAAGGGCTGAAGCAGAGATGGGGACATTAGTTAGTGGACATTTTGTTGTCTCCAGGTAGGAGAGGTTTGCGTGAGAGTGACTTTGAAATACTTTGTGCGTGCACTATAATTTGTAATACTTTCCCAGTTTGTTATAGCAGTGTTGTCTACAGCATATGTACCTACAGTGAAACTCATCTGATGTGGTTCTGCTCAATCACAAAACCAAAATAGGTTTTCCTATTATGAATCTTCACAAGCTTGGCATTTTCCTCCAAAGCAGAACCAGCAGTGACTCTGTGTATATGTGTGTACATGTCTCTTGTGCGTACACACATACACCCCCACATGTATATTTGACTTAACGTATCTTTTTAGATGACTTTAGTGTAGAACTTTGTGAGAGGCTTGAGGAAAACTTGAACTTCTCATTGGCTCATGTTTAATGCCATTTCTAGGCTACCATCAATTATTGGGAATTCTCTTATGAAACCATGTCTCCTTTCCTCCACCTGCCTGTTTTTATGTGATTATTTAGTTATGTCACCATTTCTCACAGATTCAACAAACTTAGCAAATAAAGAAAGATCTCTCGAGTTCTCTTTCTTCTATCACACAGGAAGCAAATAAACATCTTAGTATTTTTTTTTTTCTGTCAGTTTGTTTTAAGAGATATTACTACTTAGCAGACATGAACCTCTTTATTTTCCTTCCTACAATTTAAAGTCTAAACACAAAGGATGCCTATAGGAGCATGGAGACAATGCTTAGAGCCTCTGTGAGGTAGAATGTCAGATTAAAGACCCAAAAGGTGAGAACTTTGCTGGCTGAACTAGGAAAAATCTTCATGCTGCAAAGAGATCATGAATAAACTTACCTGTCTAACTGTTGGTTCTGGGTACGGGGTAATTTCTTGAAAATGCAGGACTATAAGATAGCCTTTGTGTGAATTTAGAAGAATGTGTGAATTCACATTACCCAAGTGACTTGAAGAAAAGCAGACTGGGGGCCTCTCTGGTGGTGCAAGCGGTTAAGTCTCTATACTATAAAGCTATCACCGGCCACGGCAATATGGGTTCGATCCCTGACCAGAGAACTAATCCACATGGTGCAGTAGACCTTTTCTGTCTCACTTGCTGCTGCTCCCTCAGCAGTGTATTTCAGTAGATCCACCTGTTCTGCTCCCCACTCTGTCTCTGGTGAATCCTCTCACCCCCCACACCTCTGACCTATACCCCAGTTCTTATGTGCATAAATAAATAAATCTTTAAAAAAAGAAAAAGAAAAACAGAGTGGATGGTTATCTTAGAATGATTGAATGATTCTGATTGGGTAGTGTCCTAAGAGGCCTGGCAAAAGCAAATACAAATCTTCTATCTTCAAGTCTTCTCATAGACAAAGTTCTAAGGATGTGCAATAAAAAATTGTAAAATAAGACTAGGGAAAAGGCCATATAAGTTATAAAATGAGAAGAAACAATGAAAAGTAGAATCAGACCTCTAAATACTACATAGAAATAGATTATTAGGGCCTCCCCGGTGGCGCAGCTTTTGAGCGCTGGGTTGCGAAGCTGCCTGCGGCCTCTGCGTCGCTGGTTCGATCCCCGGCTGCTCCCTGGGCACCAGGCAAGGGTCCCACATGGCGCACAGACCTCTCCTGCCGCCCACTGCTCCCCTCAGCAGTGTACTTCGGTCCTTCTGCCTGCTCTGCTCCCTGCTCTGGCTCTGGTGAATTCTCTCACCCTCCTGCGCTTCTGACTGTACCCAGTGCATGTATAAACAAAACAAACAAACAAACAAATAAATAAATAAAACATGCCTCTATTAAGGATTATTATTAGATGAAACAAGTGTTCTGTGTGTATGTATATACGTAAGTATGTACATATACATGTGTGCACGTGTGACTTTACTCACACACATTTAGAAAGTATGACTAAGGAATGAGATTATCAAAAATGAGTAGAGAAAAAAAATTATGAGGTATTGTTGATAAACAACCAAACAGAATTTCAAAGCTCTAACAATCAAAAATAAAAGCTATAACCTTCAGCCCTGCCTGCCCAGGAAGCCCAGGATCCGCATGCATGCTTATAGCCCAGCCTGCAGGGCTGTCTAGCTGCAGGTCCCAGTCTACAGCCCCCGCTGGCCATGGAGCTGGTCTGCAGTCTACGGTCTTTCCCAATTGTTGAGCACAGCTCTGGCTTTGCCCAAAAACCTGCCCCAAAGCAGAACATAGCCTGCAGCCCTACCTGACCAGGGAGCCTAGATCATGACTCTCTGTGACCACCAAGCACAGCCTCCAGTCCTGATCGGAAAGCCTGGCCAGTGACCTCACCAACAGGGCAGCATGACCAGCAGCCTGCTAGATGGTGAAGCATGTCCCAAGGCTCTGTCCAACCATGAAACCTGGACTGCAGCCCCATCTGAATTTGGAGTGCAGCAAGGGGCAACACCTGATTGGGGAGCACAGTGTAGACCTTATCTGGCCAGGTGCAATGTGGAGTCCCTTCTACATTCCAGTCCAGTTCTGGAGTACACAGTCTTGCCAGGTTATAGGACTTGTGGCCCTGCCTGACCAGAGATAATTCAGATAATTGTGAAGCTCAGGCACCTGACCATTTTACCTAGCCAGTGGCACCCACCAACCTCAGAGCACAGGCAGAGGCTTCACCCAGCAAGAGACCTAGCAGACATATACAGACTATTCCATTCAACAGCAACAAAATAGATGTTATTTTGAAGCACACACAGAACGTTCTTAAAGATAAATCATGTGGGGCCACAAAACAGGTCTTAACAAAGTAAAGAGGATTGAAATAATTCAAGTACTTTTTGTGACCACCTGGCACAAAAGGGAATCCAAACATAGTGTACATGCATCCTTGTGCTCCCCTGAAGTGCTGCTCAGCCAGAGCCCCATCTACAGCCCCATCTGTAGCAGACCATTTGACAAAGCAAAATACTTATAAAAACTAGCAGACACTAGTGAACGAAATGAGGCATCTGAGGCAATGAGGGAGATAAAAGGGAGAAAGGGTCAAGGGGGTATAAAGGATGGTGGTGAGGGAAAAAACTACCCTAGATTATTAATGGCACCTTTAAGAAAGAAAAGTAAAGGCATCCAAATAAGAAAAAAAGTAAAATAATCCCTATTTGTGGGTGACATGACCTCAATGTGCAAAGGATTCTAAAGAGCACCAAAAATTGTTAGAATCAATGAATTCAGTACAGCTGCAGTATACAAAATCAGATTATAAAAATCAGTTGCTTCTATATACTCAATAATAAATTACCTGAGAAAGAGAACTACGAAGACAGTCCCATTTATGTTAACATTAAAAACACCTTAGAAATAAATTTAACAAAGGAAGTGAAGAACTTATATACTGAAAACTACAAGGCACTGATGAAAGAAAGTTGAAGAAGACTCAAATTAATGGAAAGTGATTCCCCTATTCTTGGATTGAAGAATTAATATTTTTGAGAGTCCATATTACCAAAAGCGATCTATTAACTCAGTGTAATGAAATTTCCAGCGGCATTTTTCACAAAACTACAATAAGCAATCCTAAAATTCATGTGAAACCAAAAAAGACTCTGAATATCCAAAGTGATCTCGAGAAAGAACAAACCTAGAGACATCACACGTTCTGTTCAAGATATATTAAAAAGCTATAGTAAGCAAAGCAGTTCAGGTAATTTATGTACCACTATTACAGTGTCAGAGAATTCTGAATATGACTATGTAACTTCCTTTACCAGTGAGGGTTTTTTTTTTTTAATTTTTAAAAAGTTATTTATGCATACAATGACTGGGGTGTAGGCCAGAAGTGTGGGGGGTGAGAGGACTCACCAGAGACAGAGTGGGGAGCAGAACAGGCAGATTGACCGAAATACACTGCTGAGGGGAGCAGCGGGTGAGCCAGGAGAGGTCTGCTGCGCCATGTGGGTCAATTCCCTGGGCAGGGATCAAACTTGTGCTGCAGTTCCTGGTGATAGCTTGATAGTCCTGAGACTTTAACCCCTGCACCAGTGAGTTTTATACATTCATATGTTTTTATATTGTTAATTAACATCCTTTCATTTAAGCTGGTCATCTCCCTTTAGCATTTCTTGTAACTCAGATTTAATGGTGATGAGCTCTTTCAGCTTTTGTTTTTAGACAAGTCTTTATTTATCTCTTCATTTCTGATGGACTGATTGTCTGGGTGTGGCATTCCTCCCCAGTATTTTGACATTAATGTCTCGCTTTCTCCTGTTCTTCAGAATTTCTACTGAGATGATCACTGATGCCTTATATTGGTTCCCTTGTATGTTGAATCTTTTTAATCTATTTTTGTTAGCTTGATTATAATATTTCTTGGTGAAGTCCCCTTTTGGTTGAATTTGGGGACCTCTGAGCTTCATATACCTGGATGTCCATATCTCCAAAATTTGGAAGTTTTAGCCATTATTTCTTTAAATAGACTTTCTGTTCTTTTCCCTCTCTTCTCTCTCTCCACCCCCCAACTCATCCTTTGAGCTCTCCTAAGATGCATACATTGTTTTGTCTTATAGCGTCTCGTAGTGTCCATTAAGTACTATGGGCTTTATTCTGTCTTTTTGCTTTTTGCTTCTCTGAGTGGATAATTTTAAATGGCCTGTCCTTGAGTTCACTGATTCTTCTGCTTGACCAAATATGCTTTTGAAGCTCTCTGTTCAATTTTTCAGTTCAGTCATTGTATTATATTCAGTCACTGTATTCTTTAGCACTAAGATTTTTTTTTTTTTAATGATCTCTAGTTCTTTGTTGAACTCATTTTGCTCATGTGTTGTTTTCCTAATTTCTTTTAGTTTGCGATCTGTGTTTTCTTGTAGTTCACTGAACTTCTTTTCTTTAGTAGGGTTAGTCTGAATTTTTGTCAGCTCGTAGAATACACGGTTCTCTATTTCTTCAGGGTCAGCTGTTGGAGCTTTATTCGCTTCCTTTGGTGGTATTTTCTCCTGATGCTTTGTGATTCTAGGGATCCTTGCTTTGGTGTCTGTGCATTTGAGCAATCTTCTAATCTTTACGGCTTTGATTTGGCAGGGAAAGAACTTGACCATTCATCCCAGCCTGCAACATCTTTGGACAAGTGGGGCTTTGCTGCTGATGTCTCTAGTTGAGTGGAGCCAGTGCCCAGGCTTTGAGGTTGGTCAGGTCTGCTGGCTGGGCTCCAGCAGGGTTCAAGTGGGGCCACTTATTGGGCTCCTGGTTAGGCAGGGCTGCTGACTGGCTGTGCAATTACCTTTTCTTGGATAGGACCACAGGCTGTACTTGCTGGCCAGGTGAGGTCTCAGACTACCCTCTATAGTTGGTCTCAGACTATTCTTTACATGAAGCACATTGTGTGGGTTCAATGACTGTGCTCCATGGTCACAAGGGGTTATTGATTGGGTTCTTGTATCACGTGTGCTCTAGGTATGCTTTGCAGTAGAATGGAGCAAGGATGAGTTCCAAGTTTGGGCAGGGCACAGGCTGTGCTCAAGATTAGTCTCCTTGGTGAGGAGGGGCTGCACTCTGACTTCCACAGTTGGGTGGGGCTGCTGGCTTGGCTTCCTGCCTGGGTGAGGATAGGAAGTTTTGTTTTCAGTGATGTGACTGGGAAGTTGTATTTACCACTTCCTCTTGTGTCCCATTGCCTCACTGTCAAGGAAAACTGGAAAATGTAGTTTGTGGCTCGGTGACAGTATATCTAGTTCATTCATATTTAAGTGTCTTAATAGGCAGGAGGGGGAAAACAGAACTAATCTACCACAATGAGTGTTCATTTTATTATTGTTATTATTAAAATCACATCTCTACACCACACATACACTTTTGTGCTTTTTTTACACTTCAGAATAAAAATAAGAAAAAGTAATTAAGGGAAGCAGCAAGTACGAAACTTTATTTTTCAGGTACTTGGAAAGGGAAGAGACTAAAGGAATGGAGGGTTGAGTGTTCTTTCAGTTTTCTTTTAGGTTTAAATTAGGAAATGTGTGTATGGGAAAGAGCAATTTGGAGAACATTAGGAGGAGAGTCAGACTGGAACCTTAGATGGAAAAAGTAAGCACCTAGGGAAAGAGAAAGGGAAGTCTAGGAGAGCGTGGACACTGTTCTCTGAGTCCGGGGTACTGAGGGTTCTCTGAATGGCAGAGATTAGCATGTGGCCTGGCTCTGTGAGTCACTCAGTGGCCACGCTCTGGGCTCTTTCCAGGTAAGAAGTATCATCAGGGCTCTCTGTTGTATCCTTCTCTCCCTCACTCCTTTGCTAAAAAGAGGTGAGGTTAATGCTGGTATGTGAAAGAGTTCATAGTTGGAGACTGAGGTGGTTTGCTGTCATTTTAAAATTGTTTTACCTCTAACTTGCTGACTTTCTTATTTTAGATTTAAAGGTACAATTGAGGAACTCAGTAACCAGATTTTATCTGCACGGAGTTGGTTGCAACAGGAACAAGAACGGATAGAGAAAGACCTTTTACAGAAAATTGATCAACTTTCCTTGGTTGTTAAGGAAAACAGTGTAGGTATTGATGTTTGGCACTAATAAAAGTATTGGTGGGGGCCTGCGATGTTTGAGTAACACCTGAGAACTTACTGAGTTATTTAGTATTACACCGAACTGTTCAATTGTTCGTGCCTTAGAATTCATTTCCATGGTTCAAATTGTTTATAAAGAGATGGGGCACTCTGACTTGCTTTGGTTAACTAAGGCTAAGTAGAAAATTTCAATACTTTCAGCTAGATGAACTTAAATCAAGACCCTAATGAGTCAAATGCAATTCTTATCATGGATCCCAGGGAGCCAGTGAAAGGGACGTGGAGAAGAAGCTCAGCCAGATGTCTGCCAGACTTGACAAAATAGAAGAGAGTCAGAAGAAGAATTTGGAAGTGCAGAGAACAAAACAAGAAGAGGAGAAGATGCATGGGCGAATCAGCAAGTTGGAGTTACAGATGAATGAAGACATGAAGGAAATGAAAGCGGAAGTTGATGCTGGTAGGCAAAAAAGAAAATAGTTCTCATGGTTTATTTTGTATTTGATGAAAAAATTAATTAGTATCCCCCTAGAGCCTGTGGCCCTGGCTCATGATAATAAGTGACACATCCTCAGGGAAGTATCTAAGTAGCTGTGTGATATTGAACTAAAATATTGTTTCAATACTAAGTACATGGAGAATCAACATGAGGGACAGTGAAACAAAACTAAAATTGCTTAGCTTGCAATTGATATACATTTTCTTTAGCATCACTTGCAAATTATTTTCTGTTCATTGGCCAGGTCAGTGTATCTCAGAAATGAGCGTAAGTCTTAGAGGGGCTTTGGGATGCCTTTTATATACTCTGGCAGTGTACCACCATGGCACTGAATGACATTCCTCTACTCGTAAGTCAGCAGGGTTCATCCATCCATACTTGTTTAGAAGTATTGGAGCTGATTGCAAGTTCTGATTTTAATTGCTCTCATATAAAGGAAAGATTTGATCTATGCTCCAAGCTCAGGAATACAAAACTGAAACCAGTAAGTGGAAGTTACCCCAAAACAGATTTTTGACTCTCTATGTATCTTATAATTGTCTGGTCCTAAAAAGATACTGGTGACCTCGTGAGCTTGAGACCTCTTTGTTACTGAAAGTGTTCAAGTGGAATTGGCTCATCACGGGAAGGGAATTCCTGTAGTGTGAGAAGGGCAAACTAAATTATCTGCTAATTCCTTCTAATTCTGTGATCCCATGAATTTTCTTCTGTGGGATTATTCTCTTTTGACCACATGGAGTTGAAAGTAGTTATCCCAACAATCATTTTGTTATTACTACCATAAGTTTATTATTTTATTTAAGTAAAAAGCACAATTAAATTTATGAATCACAGAACTTGTGAAGATAATAATAAATTTTCCTTATTGGACTTTGGAGCTATAAGACTATATAGTACTTGAATATTTCATTGATGGCTAACTTTGCATCATGTCCTAAATAGATTTGGCATTGGCTGTTAAATATACTATTAAGATTGTTGATATCTGATACTTAATCAACACTTGAGTCCTTTAAAAATATTTTTTTAATACAAAAACAACACATTTCTTTATGGTGAACCATAAAGCACAAATTATGTTTTAAAATACTCATACTTTCTCTTATCTCTTTCATGAATCTTTGTATACATGTAGAATATATATGTGCTTTTTCACATGAAAGCTCATTCACCAGCTACTAGCTGATTTATAACCTACTTTTTAAATTAGTAATCTCCACATTCAATGAAAACATTAATTTAATGAGTAATTTTATACCTTTTTTCTTGAGTTATCATATAAAGAAAATTTTCTGAGAAAATTCTAAATTTACTAGCGCAAATAAAGCATTTTAAGCATTTATTTAAAAGACCAGTAGGAAATCAAAATAATATGAAATGGTTTTTTGATGGAGATTTTCTTTTAACTTTCATTTTGAAATAATTTCAAATTTAGAAAATATCTATCTATAGCTTTCACCTAAATTCACGATTTGTTAACATTTGGAAATTTGCTTAATCTGTGTGTGTGTGTTTATGAATATAATTTTTTTCCTTAAATTGCAGAAGTCATGGTGCCTTTTATCATTTCATTGTATATACCTTAAAAACAACATTTTCTTAAGTACAGTGTCATGTAAATGAAATATTCTTAGATACTCAAATTTTCAGCATTGATCATTATTTTCTTTATAGCAAACCTTCCTTGATCTAGGTTCTGATCTCCAGAACCTGGCCTACCTACATTGCTGTCATGTTTTCTTAGACTCTTAATCTAAGTCAGTTCCTTTAATGTTGACATCATTAAAGAATAAAGGCTGGGGGCCTCCCTGCTGGCGCAGGGGTTAAAGTCTCAGTGCTGTTAGGCTATTGCCAACCACTGCAACATGAGTTCGATACCCAGCCAGGGAGCTGACCCACATGGCACAGCAGACCTGTCCTGTCTTGCCCGCTGCTCCCCTCAGCAGTGGATTTCAGTAGATCTGCCTTTTCTGCTCCCCTCTCTGTCTCTGGTGAATCCTCTCACCCCTGTACTTCTGGTCTACACCCCAGTTCTTGTATGCATAAAGATAAATAAATCCAAAAAAAAAAAAAAAAAGAGAGAATATAGGCCAGTATTTTGTTTAATGTCCAGCAATTTACTTTTATTTAGATTCAGTCTGTGCATTTTATACAGAAATGCCACAGAATGATGTGACCTTTCCTGGGTAGCTAATCCGTGGGTACCTGATGGTGGTTTGTCCTGGTATTAATGATATTAGCTTTGATCACTTGGTTAAGTGGTATCTGCCTTATTTCCACATGATTATAGTTCCTTTCCCCCTTGTAATTAAAGAGATCTCTGTAGGGAGACTCGATGAAACTAGTTAACTGCTGTTTCTCATCACACTTTTACTGCAGTAGTTTCAGCATTGATTGTTCATTTTTGCCCAAATCAATTACTACTGTATGCTGTAGACTTTGATATCACACTGTTTAAAAATATTAACTCTTGTAAAAATTTACCTCTTCTTAAAGGGTTTACAGCCATCTATGAAAGCATAGGGTCCCTCAGGCAAGTTCTTGAAGCCAAGATGAAGTTGGACAAGGACCAGCTACAGAAGCAAATCCAACAAATGCAGAAACCAGAAACTCCCATGTGAAGGGAGTTTGGACAAGGACCTTAAAGGTGGTTTTCCAGTGGGGCTAGAAGCGAGAGACTTCTGTAGCCGTGCTTGTTGCTGCATTGGGGACTGTCCTATCCATGGCGTGCATGTGCCAAAAAATGTGTTTTCATGGGTCTAAATGTTTACCTTGAGTCTTGAAAACAGCCTCTCTGTAAAAGTTTAAATAGAATTTTTACCACTTTATGTCACTTCTCTAAATTAAATGGAATAGCCTCTCTCCTCCCTGAATTTTGAAAGGCTTTTATTCCTTTTATTTTATGAATGAAAACACTTAACAATTCCCCTTCAGTGCTTCATGCTCTAGCCAAGACTTTACTATTTTTTGAAATGTCATGGTGAATTTTTAAATTAAGATACTAATTAATTGTCATAGGAATGTATTGCTCTTTACCCTAAATTAAGAGAATGTCCTGATAGATTAGAATTCAGCCTTTAGAGTCCATATTTGGATTTTATTATTGTTGTCTGTGCATTTCTTATATTGGTTATCTTCCTATAGCTCTTCTGTCTTTTGTAGGGGGAAGGGATTTAACACTTGGGGAAATACCCCACTATTTGCTTAATGAAAATAGTTTAAAAATTTATAATGGCCATAGAGATTATAAATTAAAATGGAAAACTTCAGAAAATTATCTAGCTAATGCAAGGCACAATGTCTACACGAACCACCTAGATATACGAGGTTTTAATATTTAAAACTTTTTTCAATTATCCTCAGCCTGCATAGTGATAGCCATATATTTAATAATGGAATGGTGGTTAATAGTCTATTTATTACACAATGAATTATTCATTAATCACAATAAAATGTGAGAATTTTTCAGGCTTTATGATCTCTTATCTAGATGTTTCCAAAATTGGTACAAAATGCTAGGGTTTATATATACTTATTGTTACTGTATTCTTGTGCCTTGATTTTATCACGTCAATGCATTGTACCCTATAAAGGTTTTGCAGACAAAATAGATGGCATGATAATGCATCAGAATTATGATGTAAAAATGGGATGTTATGTATTTTTTAAATGTTCTAAGAATTTTATCACTGTTAAGATGTTAATCATTCAGTATTATTAATGGAATAGAAATTCATACTTTTGTATGGACAGAGAATCAAATTTCTAACACTGTCAAGAAACTTTCATCTTGAATAACTTTGTAGATGATGGGTGTTTTATTTTTAATTGCCATCTTTGATTAGTCATTGAGAATTAGCACCAGTGCTGTCTGTTCACTTATGTATGTAAAAACTGATAGTGAGATACACACCGTCCTAAACTGTGAGGGTCCCCCAGGAAAAAGATAAGTAGGAATACTTTAAAATTAAAATTAATTTTGTTTTGTTTGCCAAGGACTCAGGAAAATTAAAGCATTTTCTATTTTTAGGATGAATCATAAATGAAATAACTAACTGGCTATTACTGTTTACCCATATAAAATATGCTGCTAAAGTACATAATATTTTACCCTCAATGGCTTGACAAAAAAGATTTTTTTTTTTTAAATTTGGACCTGTTATATAAGGAATATGTCATCCAATACATAGTTCCTTATTTTGTCACGAATCTTTTCAACTCTATATAGGAAGACTATTTCCACTTAAAGAAAAAAAAAGCGTTAATGCTCTTCTGTCATCAGAAAGTGAATTTCTTTTTGAGATAGAGTAATCATGTTTAGTACAGTTCTCCAGGTTGAAGCACAGGCCATACAGAGAGCAACAGCCCTTCCAAGTAGCTCTCTCCAGGGTCTCTGAGGAGGAAGAGTTGGCACGTGAAGACACCTGGGATGATGGGGACAGAGGACACCAGCTGGACTCTTGGACTCTGGTCAAGGGGGTGATGTGAGCAGGTGATGCTCAACTGTCCACCGAGTGCTCAGGTGCTTCTGCTGCCAGCCCCATGCCATGAGCTCTAGCATGAGTTCTCCACCCTGCCTCTGTGTTGGAATCACCTGAGAAGTTCAGAGAGCTACTGCTGCCCAGGCGGCCCCCAGACCCATTAAGTCAGAACTGCCGGGAGGTGGGACGCAGGCATCAGTATGTATCACAGGCCCCTGGTGATTCGTGTGCCACCGAGGTTGGGAGCCACCAAGCTATAGCTACTCTTATCACCAAAGTTTAAATGAGAATCAGCTTCTGTGTTCTTTCCTTTACCTGAAATTTGCAATAAAAAGAATAAAATTTCCAAATAAATATGGCATGTGGTTTTACATTTAAGTCTTTAGGGTAAGGTAAAATCTAATTAATTAAAATGCCATAGGAACTGCTTCTCTTACCTGTCTATGATAACCCCTTCACTGTTGATATAAAGTGATGGAAGGCCTGACAGACCCTCTTGGGAACCACAGAGTCCTGGGGAGCTGTGGGCCTGTGGAACAAAAAGGCCAGCTGGCCTTTCCCAGTATGTGTTCTGGGCCTATGCTGTCATCTTGCCGTGTGTTAACGCATTTCATTTCAACTACAAGTTAAAAATAGCTGGTGTTTGAATAATCTCCTTTCATTCAATATCATTTTGTTGAGGAAAAAAAAAAATCCCAGCCAACATTGAATGAAATGTCATTTAAGTTTCTACTTTTATTATATGTTGTTTCACTTTTCCAGTTTTCAAGAATGTGTTGACAATGTCAAGTGAGGATTCACTTTATAGATGAAAAAAACAGAGTCACCTAAAGGTTAAACAACTGGCCCCAAATCCTGCAAATAGTAAGTAGGAGCCACCATTCAAACCAATCAGCCTAGTTTCACAGTTGGGGCACCTGACCAGTACCCCACCCTTCCTCTGAAGAGGTATCCCCACTTGTCACATAACTAACTTGCCAGGCTATCGACTTCTGCTCTACTTTTTAATGCCCCAATTCCAAATTCCTAAGAAAGGCAATCTTATTAACTTACACCAGATATCTTCCTCTGGTTGTATCAATGGAGGCAAGGGAGGTGGATCAACTGGTGCTACAGGATTATTGGTTCGAGGCATTTTATCCACTATGCTTGTGCTGTCCTAGGTTGTGGACCATTGGGAGAGGGGTTGTACTGGGTGAGTACAGAGCAGATAAGTGAGTACAGATAAGATGGCTCCCTGTAAGGCATTCAGCATGAAAAAAAAAAAAACAAACCACCAATTATTCATGACATCCTGGTAACTCAATAGTAACTGGAGTTTTTCCTGTTACTGTCTTCTCACTCTGACATTGGGCAGGTTTCTTAGCTACTCTGAGTTTCAGTTTTCTCAACTGCAGAATAGGGAGCACAGTAATTTAAAAGAAGGAGCTAATTTATAATTCTCAAACTACTAAAGTAGTTTATGTAGTAGTGGGCATCAAATGGTGCAAAGTGGTAGGTGGTAGGAGAGATATTGGCAGTGTGACATAAAAAGAATATAAGGATCGATGTTTTGGTCCACACTGCCCTATTATCTGCTGGACCCTGGGAAGTGACTCTGGCCTCTAAAGAAAGTTATATCTCAGCCTGAGACACCAACACAGTAGAGCCTGGATGAAGAGAAAAGCGAATAAGATCAGAGTAGGGGCAACCCCCGATTGTGGGGAAGGCTAGCAAACTCAGGCTAGTTAGTCATGCACCTGTGATCAGCCATATCCACCTGAGGGAACAGTTTGGGGATCAGAGCTGGGGGATGTACAAACTTTATTTCAGGAGAGGTACATGTTGATATGGAGGCTGAGGGTGCAGAGTCTAGGGTTCAAGCTGGGAAATAAGATCCAAGGTGGGTGGGACAGGGGTTCAAGTGGCGAGCTCACATTTGAGGTTTGTCTTATAGGCTGGAAGAGCTGGTGTGTGCTTGGGTTGACTGATGAAAGGTGTGCTTTACATGTGGATAATCAGCTCCATAGTAAGGAAAAACTTGGAGGTGAATTCAGAATCCCACTGAATAGTGGCATTCACTCCATGGAACTACACTTATGATAAGCTTGCCTTTTATATAGATACCTGTATTGAAGGCCTACTTGACTATTAGAGTCAAGGTTCTGGTTATGGTGGGCATTACCAAAAATGTCCTACAGTGACCCTCACCTCCTGGTATTCACCCCCTGGTGTAATTCTCTCCCCTGCAGCATGAGTTGGGCTTACTAATGTACTTCTCACATATAGGATATTGCATAAGTATGGCTTGTCATTTCTGAGATTAGTTTATAGAAAGACTGTTTATTCCCTTCACCCCTCCTTGTACCATGGGAGGCAGGCTGCCATATTGTTAGCAGCCTTATGGAGAGGGCCATATAGTGTGGCAAGGAACTAAGGCCTTCCGCCCCATAGCCTGAAATGAAATGACACTTAACAGTCATGTAAGTGAATTTAGAAGTGAACCCCTTACCCAAAAGAAATGAAAGCCAGGACTCAAACAGGTAGTTTCACATCTACATTCATAGCACATTATTCACAATAGCCAAAAGGTGGAAGCAACCTAAGTGTCCATCGATGGACCAATGGATAAGCAAGATGTGGTATGGGCACTCAGTGAAGTATTTTTTTAATAATTTATTTATATATATTTTACATCATTGTTAGTTTTTAAACAATGTTTGCTTTTTTTCCCCCTCAGATTTGGTACCCATAGAACTTCCTCCACTAATTCACCCATGCACCATCACCACAGTCCTCTGTGCTTCTCCCTCCCCCTCCCCTGCAGGACGTCTCTGATTTATAGTTGTTTGTTTTTGTTTTGTTTTGCTGTGTTTTGTATTGTTATTATTTTTCCCCTGATATCTTATTTGGTTCACCTATATTCCTCCTATAAGTGAAACCATCTGATATTTTTCTTTTTCCTTCTGACTTACTTCTCAATGAAGTATTATTCAACCTTCAAAAGGAAGGAAATTCATGCCTCAACATGGATGACTCTTGAGGACATTATAACAAGTGAAATAAATCAGTCACAAGAAGACAAAGCACATACAATTCTACTTTACAGGAGGTACAGAGTAGCCACATTCATAGAAAAACAAAGGGTGGTTGCCAAGGGCTGGAGTGAAGGAGTGGGAGTTGTTTAATGGATATAGTTTCAATCTTGTGAGATGAATCTGGAGATGGTTGCACAACAATGCCAGTGTACTTAATACTACTGCGCTGCACACTTAGAAATGGTTAAGATGGGAGATTTTATGTATATCTTACCACAGAAAAAAAGAAGTAGATTCCCCCCAAACCTCCAGCCACTCCTGTGGATGAGATGTACCCTCAACTGTTTCACTGCAACCTTATGAGAGACCTGGAGCCAGAGATGCCCAGGTAAGACGTGCCCACATATCTGACGCATGGAAATGAGATAATGAATAGTTGTTGCTCTAAGTCACTATATTTTGGGGTTATTTGGTATATGAAGCAATAGATAACTAACACACTGGCACTAAAATGTTGACGGAATTGTGGTAATGCTTATTTCTGGGGGGGCCCACAAATTACATGTTTATATATAACCCTACTTAATAGACTTTCTGAGCAGGAAAGGGCCTTAAAACTTACACTGAGTGGCATATATACCTTATAACACTTAACCTTTGTAATTACTTGGTTTGCTATGTACTATTATTTCCATTTTATGGTGGAATCCAAGAAGTTAAATAATTATGGAAGGCCATATAACTAATTAATGAAGAAGAAAGGATTTGAACCCTTATTTGCTCCAAAGCTTAGGCTGCCTTTTGTTTTAAGGTGAGAAAACCAGTGCCCAAGACATAAGATTATTTTTTCAACATCCCACAGCTGTTTAGAATAAGAAACCTGTGGATGAGTGGTTCTCAAAGTGTTCCCAGACCAGTAGCCTCAGCAGCTTATGAGAATTTGTTAGTGATGTAAATTCCCAATCCCAACTAAGACCTGCTGAATCAGACACTCTGAGGATGGGCTCAGCAATCCACTTTAAAAGGTTCTGCTGATGATTCTAATGCAAGTTAAAATTAAAAATCTCTCATCCAGAGCTGTACTGTCTAATAGAGCTGCCATAGCTATGCGTGGCCATTTAAATTTTCATATAATCAGAATTAAAGAAATTGAAAAATTCAGTCCCTCAGTTGTGCTAGCCACATTTCAAGTGCCCAAGAGCCTCATGTGATTAGTGGCTAGTGCAAAGTTAGAACACTTCTGTTATCACAGAAAATCCTACAGGAGAGCCCTGGTCTAGAGCAACTGTTCTGCACCCTTTTAACTGATAGCTCTATCTAAACCTTTACCTATCTGCCTAGAATGACCTTTGGCCTAGAATTTTCCTCCAGCTTTGTTCCTACGATGCTATGTCAGTTTGTCCCTATTAGAGATGATTTCCTGGGCCTGTCTTTATAAGACTTTTATCCGTCATTTCTGCCCAGTAGCTATTGCTATTTGGAGTACTATATTGAGAAGCACTGGGAAGCTGGTGCCATACTCAGAGGAAGAGGCAGGGCACATCAGTCAGGGAGAAGGGCAGGGGCTGCTGTCTGTGTGTGCAGGTCTGCTAGGTTTGCACCAGCAAATCCAGGCGTGCCGGATGCCTGTTGAGGAATGTTGACTAGGAACTCTTGAGTGATGATGATGCTCACCAGTGGCGGGTGTCCAGCAAGCCCAGTACCAGGGTGAGGCAAAATGAGGCACTCTCCTTGGAAAATTGAGAGGGACACCAAAAAACTCTAAGAGAAATAATACCTTGAAGCAATATTCTTAAACATTAAAAATCAATGCAAAAAAATCGCATGATGAACAAAATATCAAATGTTAAACAATGACCAGATACAGCCATGCTGTGTGGAACTATTTTGGAACTGAGACAAAAAAGAAGGGAAAATAACGTGTCCCATGTGTACGTAGTTTTACAGACTACTATTTAAACTTTTGACATTTTGATCATCAAGGATTTTTTTGGTTAATTTTGCTTTTTATAAATGTACCACAGTATTATTTGTTTTAATGACTAAGGATTTTGACTGGTGCCCTCACTACATTTTGCATTCAAGACGAATGCTTCAGTCTCCTCACCCTAATCCCGACCTTGCCCAGATGTCTAGAGATTTGGAGCTAAATTCTGTGCTCAATTACTATAAT
This sequence comes from Talpa occidentalis, assembly GCF_014898055.3. Classification (NCBI taxonomy): domain Eukaryota; kingdom Metazoa; phylum Chordata; class Mammalia; order Eulipotyphla; family Talpidae; genus Talpa; species Talpa occidentalis. The sequence goes on from NW_023601104.1 coordinate 25,618,670, forward strand.
TAGCTTATCTCAGGTGTGTCTGAGTGCTTTCCATGGTCTCTGGTCTGTTTTTATCCCTAATTGCTATGCTTTTTAAATTTCAAACTTGTGACTCAATTCGTTTTGAAAATGGACTTTACAGAAGTAAAGCAATGATCTGCCTTCTCTTTGAGACGTGGAGAAAGAGTGACAGGGGAGCGGGGACAGAGGGAAGTGAAGATTTTTGCATGATTTTATCCCTTGCTATCTAACTCTTCAGAGCCACCACCCAGAGGTCTGGGATTCACTGTCTTTTGCTGCCCCCACATGGAGGGAATAGGAACTCCAGGGAATCTGTTTCAATAGCAAGAACCCAGATCCAAGGAGCCTCAGGAAGAGCCATTGGAGATCACTGGCCTTTCATGATGGCAGCTGTAAACTCTCAACCCCACCCCAGACCTGCTGAAGCAGACGCTCTGAGGGTGGATGGGCTCAGCGGTCTGCTGGGACAAGGCCTGCGTGTGATTGTCATGCGAGTCACTGATCTAGAGCTGCCCGAATAGTCATGCGTGCCATTCACGTTTTAAAATAACGTCATCAGAATTGAATAAATTTTAAAAATCATCTCCTCTGTTGCACTAACCACATTTCAAGTGCTCCATGACCACAGGAAAGTGGGTGCCAGGGAGGTTCGCAGTGGGTTCTGCAAGAGGAGGCACGTGAGGTTGTGACTGGCAGTAACCATAATAACGAGTTCGCCTCAGTTCTGCACTGACAGCAGCGTGGCAGTGACCAAGACAGACCAAAATTTCAACACTTAGTGAGTTTCAGTTCTCTGGTAGGAGTGGGGAGAGAAAATAAATGATCAAATCAATGCCAGGTAGGAAAATTGATGATAAGTGGAGGAAAATAAAAGAGGGACAGAGGATAGGGAGTGTTTGTGGAAGTAGTTGCCAGGGAAGACCTTGCTGAGAAGCAGAGACCTGCTGGAGATCAGGAGTGAGCTAGACAGATATCTGGGGGAAGAATTTACTACCATCGTATTATTTTTATAAAACTGCTATTTACAACTCAGGCGTTCCATATTTACCTAGTTGCGAATGTATTGCCTTTCCAGCAATCCAGTCAATAGGGGCTTCCTGCTCTTGTGGTCACTCTTGCCTTACTGTCCCTCTTGGCTTTTCTGTTTCCTAGCTTGTATAACCACCTCCCTGTATTAAAGCCCTTCTGTTTGAAATGCTCACGGAGGTTTCTGTCTTCCTGAAAGGATCTGACAGACATAATGCTTACAGAAGAACGCATTGCATGTGTGATTATCACGCAGTTCCTGCACAAGTTTCCACTTTTCTGTGGGTGCTGTGGTTCTTTGCAACTCTCTGACTCATGCCCACTGGGTAATCCCCACCACCTCTGCCTGATCAACACTAGCACATGTGTTTTGAGTGTGCCCCACGCTGTGCTAGGCACTCACCCCCATGTCCCCCAAGAAGTAGTGGACAGAACTATCCCTTTGCCCTTGCTGCAGGTCCCTGCTGTCCACTAGGTCCTTAGACCATGATTCTAGAATCCGGCAGGAACTCAGATGTCTAACTGTTGCTGTGCTGCTGCCCAACCACACCTGATAGGACTACATGCTGAGTTGCTTAAGATTTTCAGCTTCCTCAAAAGGTACTGACTTTTTTTTTTTTTTCTTTTTACCATGTTGCCACCTCCAGGTTTTGCCACAAGAGGAAGGAAAGGGAGGATATGTTTGTCAACATTTCTCTCTCCTCTTCCTATTCCTCTGGGATGGAAGAGAATGGATTTTCTCTTTCTGCTTCCTGTTTGGAATGGCCTCCTAACTCTGTCTCATCCTCCTCATTCCTGGCAGTGGGACTAGAGGCCCCAGTCCTGATGGTGGAAGGAATGTTCACTGCACAGTGGAGGCAGATTTATGACCTGACCTGCAGCCCATGGTCCTTGCCAGTGTTAGGGGGTGACAAATTTAGAAAATTCTCTCATGACAAAGCCTGGCTTAGTAGTTGCCTTTCTGCACTAAGACATCTATTCTGGTTTCAAAACTGAATGTGAACTACTTTTTTTTTTTTGTAGTAGTAACTTACCTAGTTCCCTGTTAGGCAAATGGACACTTCTGCAGAATAGGGCACAGGGGAAGGCAAGGATATGAAAATGACACAAACGAATTGGTATATTTCAAATATATTATGCCCACTACAACAACCTGCTTGTCCTTTCCCTCAACTGTGTACTACTTGAAGGCAAGGTCACATTTCTTCCAAACACTTTGAAATGTGGAACAGAAATCAGATGCTAACTAGGAAGACTTGTAGTTTAACAGAAGTTTCAGGTTTTCTTGTGTTATCTCTCATTATAACACACAGCCCTTGTGTGCAGCTTCCTGCCCTACATTAATTAGAAATTCCAACTAATAGTTCCAGAAGGGCTAAGGTTTTTGATGAATGAAACATAAAGTAATTGTTGTTTCTATATTTCACTTTTACTAATTTTTCTAAAGGGTATGTGTTTGTGGGTAAATACCAAAAGGAAGGTAAAAATGTGGCAGACCACTGAATTAGCCCTCCCTGGAGTGCTTACTCCATGCAAAGTGCTTTTTTGCACATTATCTCTTTTACGAGTTATTTTTGGGCAATGTGAAAAATAATTTTTATTGCATGCCTCTAAAACAGGTGCCCTTAGTGCTAGAAGGGATAGCTTTCTCTGGCTTCACAAGACTCAAAAGCAGAAATTATTTCAACTCACCCTCACTTCTCTAGAATCAACCCAAAACAACAATTCATCACTAGATGGAGCACTAAGCTAATTGTTAACAGAGCAAAGGAGAAAAACTTACCTCTCTCCAGCTTCCAAATTTCTCAACTAATGATGACCTGATACGTGTATAGGTTTCTGTAATCCACAGAAACTGCTTTTACTTAAAATATTTAGCTCTTTTTAAAAAAAGATTTATTTATTTTTGCATAGTAGAACTGGGGTGTAGGCCAGAGATGCAGAGAGGTGAGAGGATTCACCAGAGGCAGTGGGGAGCAGTACAGGCAGGTCCACTGAAATAATACACTGCTGTGGGGAGCAGCAGGCAGGACAGGAGAGGTCTGCTACGCCATGTGGGTTAGCTCCCTGGATGGGGATCGAACTCATTGCCTAGTGGCTGGCGATAGCTTGATAGCACTGTGTCTTTAACCCCTGCACCACCAGGGAGGCCCTAAAATATTTAGCTCTTGTAACAATCCTGTGTTACTATAATTATTCTCATTCTTAGATGAAGAAACAGATGCTATTAATTTTAATGTGTACCATGTACTAGACACTTTGAAATCCATTTAATTTGCACAACAATCCAATGAGTAAGAAATTACCATTTCCACTTTACAAATAGGGAGACTAAAAGGTAAGGAGGTTTGGTGCAGGTCAGATAACTGGTGAAGCAGGTGAGCACCAGGTCTGATCCCAGGTAACATGCATCACCTGCTAAAACCATGTTACTATACTAAAATTTCTGGAAGAGGATTCTTGTATTAGCACCAGCATTTGTGCTGATCAACCTAGATTTGCATTTCGTAGGCCTTTAAAGTTGCAGAGGAAAAGAAGAATATAGCCTCAGTGTATAAAACTCATCCATTTCAGCCTGAAAAATCCCCTTTCTCTTTCATTACTCTTCCTGCCACCACAGTTCTCAGGTGTTTTTGTAACATCTCCTTTTAGTACTTCTTTGCTGCTAATAGTAGGTAGTTGGCGGCAGGTTGGCCCTTTGAATAAAGTCTTACTGAGTTCATTCTTCTCAAATTGAAAACACTTGCTGGTGATTAGCTGTTTTCTCTTTACATTGTGATCCCCCTCCCCTTTTTGGGCCTCAGATCCCCCTCAAAATATAAACTATATTCTAATGCCTATAGAATGACTAACAGTTAATTGGTAATAAATAAATACTGTTGAATAAATGATTATTATTAAACACATACTGGAGTTTAGGACTAGCTGGTGCTGTTTCTATTGAAAGCATCCATGGATCAGCAAATGACATTAAACTATATAGAACACTAGGTATTATCATAAAACTTACTTTCAGTAGTACCTCTGTGACTTGATCACCTTGTGGATTATTCTAGAAATGTCAATGATGGGGATTCTGTGCTCACAACTCCTTCAATGACCTGTCCTGCCCATAGTCTCTGCTGCCCAGATGACTTATGCCCTGGGTGACAGTAGTTTGGACAAAAAATAGATACCCAAGGACAGCCAATCATGGGTGGACTAGTCATTTCTGATATGATTGGTACAAAAAGCTGAGTTTTATCTGTAATTATTTGCACTTGTGTGTAGTCCCTTTTTGGTGAGAGGTTGGCATATATTAGCTGATACTTGTTTTTTGTGGCTATTTATCCTATGGCTCCTTAGTATATATCCTAGAATTCCTGATTTGGAGCCGATGTCTTGGAAGAGACGGGGCAAGAGAGATCTAGGGACCCCTCACCTTCCAGTTAGAGTGGCCGGGCTCTCCGGTATCAGGCAGGTGACTGTGCTTCAGGCTGCAGCAGTCCGGAGGCTTACACAGACTGACGCAAGGCAGGCAGAACACAGGGATGAATGAACACAAGGCAAGGAGCTGGAAGGCCTGTATTCAAGTTGTCACTCTGTTGATTTTAGGATGTGTGTCTTTGGGCAAAGAATATATGTATATTTAAAGAGCCATATATGTTTATTTGACTAGCACCAAATTATTAACACCTCCAGAAATGTTTTTCTCACTTTAATGTATATAAGGTCTTTGAGGACCTTGTTCCAAAGGATGGTTTTCCGTAGTCTGCCCCACGGAGATTCTGCTTTATTAGTTCTGGAGTTTTAACTACCCCCAGGTGAGTCTGACTCTAGCAGTCTATGGATCACATTTGGACAATCCCTGCTCTGGGTGAAGAAACTAAAAACTGGAGAGAAATTGTTCCCAGGAGAGAAGTCTCCTGGCTGCTCAGCCTGACCATGGGCACTGGGCAGGGTGCTGAGATTCTGCATATTTGGGGGGCCTGTTTACTTAAGGAGGAAACCCCAGACTGGGGGCAGGAAGCTTCTTCTCACCTGATCACCCCCACGTGGAGGGAACGAGCCTAATAAGAAATTAGCCAATCAGAAGGAGAGGCGTCAGGCATTTTTCAAGAAATCACACAGGATTTCCTCTCCTAGGGTATGGCCTGGAGACTTTAATATTGGGGGGCTCAGCAGGCAAATGGGGGGGGGTGAAGAGCCCAGGTGCTGCTTGCAAAGGGAAACCCAAACTGAGAGAAGGAGTCGATGTGGCTGAGCGACGGCAGGACATACAGAACATCAGGAATTTTAGCTTCGACGTGAAGAACAGCAGCTAACCCCCATGGGGCACTTCTGTGTGCTGCTGCTTTTTCTCTTACATGTTTTTGTGATTTAATTTTATCCTCACAGTGACTTTGGGAGGTACATACTATCTTGGCGCTACTTTACACAGGAAGGAACGAGGCACGAAGAAATGAGGTCGTACAACGCATGTTGGAACCAGGATTCAAATGCAGGCCTGTGACTCCAGCATGGGGCTTCCAACCACGGCTCTGCGCGACCTCAGGCACGGTGAGCTCGGCCCGGAGCCAGCGGCACCACAGGCCCGCGTCAGAGGGCCCAAGGCAGCCGAGGTGCCGTCGTCTCAAAGTCTCAAAGGTAGCGCCTGTCTCGTGAGACTCTCTGGCGGAGTCCTCAGCCTTGGCTGCACATTGTAATCACCTCGGGGGACATTCAAACCGTCGCTGCCCGGGCCCCACGCCCGGCATAATCTGTGGCGAGGCTGCGGGGATCGCGTGACTGTGACGTTCGCAGGTGATTCTGGAGTAGCACGCAGCCATGGCGGCCAGGGGCTCTTTTTTCAAAAATGGAAGGGCAGCCTGCACTCTGGGTCTTAGCCAACGCAGGCTTTGACGCAGGAGGGCCCAGGAGTCACGCGTCTGACTCCAGGTGATTCCAGCTAGAAATTCTCCCGTGAGCACCACCCGGGACTCGTTAGACTCTAGCTCGAGGCCCACCTGGACCTGCGGGGCGCGGCGGCCGCACCACGCGACGCGGAAGCAGCGCGCACGTCGCGCGCACTACGTAGGTGACGCGCCCCACGTAGGCGACGCGCCCCAGCCCCGCGGCCTGGCCCCGCGGCGAGCAGGCCTGCGGCACGGAGGGCTGCGACAGGCACCGAAGGAGTCACAGGTGCTTAGCTGGGCGGTGACCAGGGAGCGCAGAAGAGGCAGGTAGGTGCCTTCACCCCAGGGGGCCCGTGGTCGGCAGGACTCATTTGTGGCCTGAGGGGGCGCTGCTTGTCTTCACGCGTGAACTTTTTTTTTTTTTTTAAGATTTATTTATGCACACAAGAGCTGGGGTACAGGCCAGAGGTGTGGGGGGTGAGAGGATTCACCAGAGACAGAGTGGGGAGCAGAACAGGAAGACTGACTAAAATACACTGCTGAGGGGAGCAGCGGGTGAGACAGGAGAGGTCTGCTGCGCCATGTGGGTTGCTTCTTGGCTGGCCGGGGATCGAACTCGTGCTACAGAGGCTGCGGACAGCTTCATAGTGCGGTGCTCAACCCCTTGCGCCACCAGGGAGGCTCCACACGTGAACTTTTAAGCTGTCTCGCTTCTCGAAAATTCTGAGTCTCACGTTGAAATGGCAGCTTGTTTGGTCACCTGGGGGGTGGTCCGTGCCTCCCGGTGGAACTGAAGGGACACCAACCAGAATCTGGGGTTGAGGTCACAGCCCTGTTTGGACTGAACGGGATTAAAAACCACCGAAGGTGAGGAGACGCCCACACAGTGGAGATGTTTCCTAGACAAGCCTGTGCTGGAGGGATTCTGGAAGCGCCCAAATTCTAGGGGTGACCCCAAGGTTTTCTTCGGATTCCAAAGTTCCCTCGTCCATCACAGTGTGTGCTGATATTTGGGTTAATGACGTGTGACTAGAAACTGGACTGTGAGGTGGAAGAAAACAGGAGCCCGGAGGTAGGGGTTTGTGTTGACTGTTCCTGCCAGAGAAGAGGGGTTGCGGTTTGGGGGGGCTTGGTGCTTTTCTTGTTTAGACAGAAACAACTGTAAAAAGAGGTAGCACTATGACCTTGTTAAGTGGAAGGACTAGAGTGTGTTTTCTGCAATGTGGGTGCACTGTGAGGTGTAGGCAGTGAATAGAGGAGACCCTGAAGGATTTCACCCAGGGAGGACCCGCCTAGGTCATCACAGGTTCAACGGCATGACTTTCTAGGCATTCCTCCTTGGCCTCCACTTCTCTCCTGCGATTCCATTTCTCTTTCTCTAGGCTACCTGTGACTCCCACTTGGCCTCCAGTGATATGTGGGTAACAGCTTCCACAACCGGAGAGGCTGGGGCTGGCAAAGCTGCTGAGGGTGGAGATGCTCAGCCTCCAGAGGCCTAACTCCTGGTTCTCCTACAGGAGACAGACCGTGGGCAGGCCGCCTTCTCTCAACCTGGACAGACTGTGCTTATATTTTAAACCCCAGAAAACTTCTTTTCCACAAAGGAACTTTCTCTCTCTCTCTCTCCTTTCCCCCCTCCCTCCCCCCCCCTTCCTTTCTCTCAGGTGACCTTGCATTTTCTTGACTTGGTAGAGAGAAATTCTGAGAACTCTGCCAAGTCTCCAGGTATCTCCATGAAAACTCAGGTGGGGGGCTTTTCAGGCTCAGGGGGTGGGTGTTCCTGCCATCCGAGGTGTCTACCTAGGACTTTCTCCTCAGTCTGGAGTGTTTTTGCACAAAAAGAAGGCGCATGCTGAGGGTCAGGATCCAGCAGGACCATGTCTGTTAGGAACAAACTAAAGCCCAAGTCTCAGAGCAGGTTTCACAGGCCTTCCCCGTGGACAGGGGAGCTTCGCCTTCATAGCCAGCACCTGGGAAAGACACTGCACAGAAAATGTACTGGGGCAATGGAGGGGACTAGCTTGGGATCTGGTTTTGTCAACCTGTATTGGGGTGGGGAAGGGAAGAAGGGATCTACGTGAAATGAGTCCTAATTGTGAACTCTGCTAAAGTTCTCACATTTTATAATCTCAGATGATCCTTATAAAAGTCTCAATTCAGATATGAGGAACTGATTTCAATGGGGGAGATGGGACTTGTCCTATGTCCCCACCCATTGAGTTGGAGCACTGGGATGGTGGGGGCAGGCTGGCGAGCTCATTTTCATCCCCCCCACCCCCCCAGCAGCTTGGGCAACCTGCGGGGGCATTTCCTGTTCAAAGGCCTCAACTGCTAGGTCACATGGAAACAAACTTTTCCTACCAGAAGAAAGGGCTATTGTTCTCCAGAGCCCGTGCTTTTAATCATTTTATACTTGGTTGTTATATTACCAATCTACCTTTCAGTTTGTTTTGCTTCTGGTTTGTCTTGGAGGGCTCACCAGGAAGTAACTCTGCTCAGAGCTAAGTGTTTTATGGTCACTTTTTTTTTTTTGGGGACCGAAAAGAACATTCTGTTACACCTGTTGCTTGAATTTTTTTTTAAAAGAGCTAATAGCTGTAGGCTTGCTCTTGGAGGATGGTAGTCACTCCTGTGTCTTCAGCAGAATAAAATTGACTTCTGAGGGTGTTCTCAGAGCACCACTTTGAAAGGGTAGGGTGGTTGCCTCTTCAGGTACTGCTTGTAGTCTGACGCCTCAGTTCATGCTCAACAATGCTGACCGTTACATCCCATGGCTCATGACCCTGAGCGGGTCATCCCCCTGCTATTTGCCAGGACTGTCATTGCAAAGTCAAGAAACTACTTACCAAGAATTTCTTGCATGTACAATGACTCCATTTTTCTAAAGGAGGGGATGATTGTAATAGCCTGTTAACTGATCTCCTACCTTCAGTTGTCAGAGCAGTCATTTTTTTATTTGAATAATTTATTTTTTTATTTATATCTTCTACATTATTGTGTATTCCCAGTAAAATTCCCACCACTAGTTCACCCATGAACCATCACATAGTCCCTTGTGCTCTTCCCTCCCCTGTTTTGTTATTTATTTTTTTTAATTTATACAAGCACTGGGCACAGAAGCTCGAGAGGGTGAGAGAATTCACCAGAGCCAGAGCGGGGAACAGAACTGACAGTCCAACAAAGTACACTGCTGAGGGGAGCAGCGGGCGAGACAGGAGAGGTCTGCGTGCCATTTGGCACCCTCACCAGTGGCCGGGGATCAAACTGGCGCTCCAGAGGCTGCAGGCAGCTTCGCAGCCCAGCGCTCAATCACTGTGCCACCAGGGTTCCCTCCCCTGTTTTGATCTTTTTTCCTCCCCCTCCTTTGCAGAATGTCTCTTATTTATGGTTGCCTGCTAGTTTTGTTTTATCATTTTTTTCCCTGATCCCTTGTGTGGTTCCCCTATATTCCTTCTATAAGTGTAATTTCTGTACTTCATATGTTTTGTATATTTTAATGAAATCCTCCTTTTGGAATAAGAGTGAGTGTAAGTAAATAAGGAAATGAAGTTTGGTACTTGCTCAGGACACCAGGAATGAAAAATATGCAAAAAAATAGATCAAAGTCATTTCTTCCTCCTGCCTCAAAACTGGCTAACTCAAAAGTGTCACCTGCTGTGACAGTCACTAGAAGTAGGGATAGAAATAGAAGGGGGGAGGAGAGATTCAAGTGGGCTGTGGGAGGGAAAGAGGAGGCAGGGAGAGAAGGGGGAAAAAAAGGAAGAGGTTGAAGAGGAACTTGGAAATAGGTGGTGACTGAGGGGGAGAGATTTTACCAAAGCAGAATGAAATGGCTGGTTTCCAAGAATTAGACCCTCCTCATCCCAGAAGAGCCCACTGGACGCCAGCCGAAGGCCGTGGTGACCTGGCGGTGCACCCTGCCTGCAGGAGCTTGTAGTATTGTGTGCCTCAGCTATTCTGCCTTTGCCTTGAGGATTCTTTGCTTTGACTATTCTGTGCCTCTCAGGGTGCAGAAACAGGGAAAGTTGATAAGGAACCTCTAAGGGCAGAAGTCCTAGTATGAGGATCCATACCTGCTGAAAACAGCATGTGCAGAAACATGGAAAGTTTAAGAACGGGAACCTCTCAGGGCACAAGTCCTGGTGTGAGGATCTATACAGGCTGAAACAGCATGTGCACAAACAGCAATAGGTGTTATGGCTAGAGTAGCATAAACACTGAGACTTTCCTTGATTTTCTCCTTATTTCTCAACCTTGGCTGGGGCCAGCTGGTTACGCATCCCCCATACACTTGTGCATTCCCCGTTTGCCTGCTTGCTGCTTTGATCTTTTTACTTTCTGTCTGATTCTAAATAAAAACGAGACTGCCCTTGGAGCTGGGCTGCACTTTCTTGGTGTCGTCCGTCTAGGCTTCTCATTGTTCTCCACGTGGACTCTGGGTAATCCGTTTTCACTCCGCCGCCAAACATCATAACGAGACACAGGTGTGTGGAAGGAAATGCAGTTTCTTCTATTTAGTTGCTTGGGAGTGTCTGTGTTCTTTCTCATGGGGGTGGTGGGGGGGGTGTAGGGAAGTGGGGAGAGCCTGTTGATTACACCATCTTGTTTAGAATCCCCCATCAACTTTTATAGGCCCTCCTGTTGTTCACTTCTCAGGGAGTTGATATTCACGGCCATGACATCACATCCTTGATCTTATCCTAAAAACTGGGTAAGCACTGTTGAGAAACACAGCAACCTTTCCCTGGGGATAAAACCCCGTGGCATTATCATCTAACTTCAGATCTGTTAATATCTTTATTGAAAAACAAAAATAAATGTTTAACCTCGTCTGCATTATGTTTAATACCTGTACTTATTTTAATGCCTGTATTGATTCTCAGTGGTTCACTTTTGCGAGAATGCTCTCCCGTCTCCCTCCTGAACGGCTGCATTCTGTTCATCTGACAGCTGTTAGCCCTTTATGACAAAATTAGCTTTGTGAATCATGTCTACCAGTAAGCTCTTGTCAATTTAGGTGAATGATTCTGTTATCTCTTCTGGTTGGTTATTTTCCTATTTTCATTATCCAGATGCCCTCCAATATAAAAAGCACCTCCAAAAGGTGGGTGAGCTCCCTATCTACTCGCATTTTTTTCTTGATTTTTGCCAGGTAGCTAAATAAATTAGGTTAACTTGTTAATCTCTCTATAGCTAGAATTCAAGTAGTTACCAAGCTCCTGTGTGCCACATACTGTTCTAGACTCTGGAGACAGAACTGTGAACTAAACAAACTATCCATGCTCCCATAGGGCAAACCTGGCAATGGGGGGAGGTGGATAATAAACCATAAGTGAAATATATGGTGATAAATGCAGTGGAGGTAAATGAAGCAGACAAGGCTGGGACAGTGGGGGGTGGGGGGGGTTAGGGCGTGTGTGTGTGTGTGTGTGTGTGTGTGTGTGTTTTATGTGTATGTCACTTTAAAGTGGGCTACACACAAAGTTTCTTCTGAAGTGGCAGCATTTGAATAATGACTCGCAGGAGTGCACCATGTGGGTAACTGGGAATGAGGGTGAGAAAAGGGAAGATAGGCATGGAGGGCCTAAAAAAAGAAAGTGCTGGTGTGCTGGGAACAGCAAAAGACCCAGGACTTGAGGCAAAGTGGTTTGAGAACTGGAAAGCCAAGGACAGATTATGTAGGGCCTTGGCAGGCCTGGTAAGGAATTTGGCTTTAGCTGAGTTGACCACCTCTAGGAGTTGAAGGCCTGTCCAGTACCTTCAGAAGGCCCCTTGTCTCACGTTTCAGACCATCAAGGATATTAAAGATGAAAGTTCCAAGTTGGGTGATTCTTAATTTTAGAGTTCAATAAATGGACACCTGGTTCTATTGAGAAGGCAGAAGTTTTACTGGTGAATTGTTGATGCTTTATGGAAATGTTTCCCTCATGTAGTCTTTTTAACTCGCCCATGAGGTTGATAGCATTATCCATTTTTATTTAAGTTAGCTTTTAGGAAAGTTACACATGTAAGAGAAAATCAGAAAGAATAAGAAATGAAAGCTAGAGGACTCCTTGCTTATCTTAGTCCTGTCTTCTTTCTCAGACTATTTAAATTTCTGAAGAGCGAAGGGGTAAATCAGCTAGCACCTAAAAGCATGCAGCTTCTATCACCCAACTGTTGTAGAGCAACCCCGATACAAAACGGGGTGCCTGACTGTGGGTCCTCACCTGCATGCTTAAAAGGACTTATCAATGCTCTACTGCAGGCACACACGAAAGGTTAATAAAAGGTTTATTTACAAGGGAAGGGGAAATGAGGAAATGTACAGCTCAGGGAGAAAAGTGGGAGACAAAGTTTTAAATGAGTCCTACGCGATCCGCCGATCAGGAATCCCAAAATGGCGCTCTGAGAGCTGGCTGCAAGCCAGGAGCCATGAAGCCAGGAGGCGAGCGACAGCGAGTCCCCCCCCCACCCCCAAGGCCCACGTGTTTGGTTTTTATATCCAACCTGGCTGCTTAACTCCACCCTCAGGTCCCAGCCACCTTCCCTTTGGTGGTGACGGGATTTGTCTTTCCCAATGTTTTAATGGCTTTAGTCTGGAGTGGGGGTGGGGTCCACAAAGCCTGTATGGGATTAGCTCAGGACATCATTTCCCCCTAACATGCCTACCCACACAGGATCACACGGTACTTCGGCTTCGTGCTTTGTGTTTTTTCACGTATTAATGTATCTCGGTGCCTTTCCAAATTCATAACTTCTTACCCCAGTCTTTTTAATATCTCTGTAGATCTCCAAGGAATGGACATATTACATTTTAAACAGGATATGACAATTTTGGGAGATAGGCATAGTAATTGTCCTTTTATAAATGACAAAATGTTACAGGGCAGCCCCCAAATAAAACGGGTTACCTGGCTGTGGGTCCTTATCCGCATGCTTGAAAGGGACTTATTAATACTCCACTGCAGGCACACATGAAAGGTTAATAAAAGGTTTATTTACAAGGGAAGGGGAAATGAGGAAATGTATAACTCAGGGAGAAAATAGGGAAATAAAATTTTAAATGCATCCTACCCTATCCGCCGACCTGGAAACCCAGTGGCACTCTGAGAGCTGGCCAGAGCCTCAAGCTGGTGGAGAGCCAAAAATGGAACCCCCCCCCCAAAGCCCACGTGTCTGGTTTTATACCAAACCTGGCTACTTAACTCCACCCTCAGGTTCCAGCCACCTTCCCTTTGGTGGTGATGGAATTTGTCTTTCCCAATGTCCTGATGGCTTTGGTCTGGAGTGGGGGTGGAGTCCACAACGCCTGTATGGGATTAGCTTTAGGACATCCTTTTCTCCCTAACAAAAGTGCTTCAGGGAGATAAAGTGGCCAACTTGTTTGGCATTTAGTGAAAGAGCTAAGCCCCAGGTCTTCTGACTCTCAGTTCCCCATTTTTTCCTGCCACAATCAGGAATGCATCAGAGGGAGAGGAACTGAAAGCCACTTCACTTCATAGGAAGCTCCTTCCAGAGCCCTCTGTTTGCTGTCCTCGGGTTCCTGATAAGCAGTCTTGCTAAGAGAAATTCTTAAGCCAGGAAAACAATTAGAGCTGTCAGGTTGAGCTCAGCCAGTAGAGCAATTGCAGCCTCCACCCCTCAGAGCTGCTGGCCTGTTTGCATTTCTGTGTCATTTCCTTAGTATGGGGGCTGTGCCTGTCACCATGGCCTCTCTTTGTGGAAGAGAAGGGGGTATCTGGCAAAGAAGTTCTCATGTTTTTCCATATTTTATATTTTCAAAATATTTATCTTATAAAGCTTGTGTATGTTCATTATAACACACATGCATGCCATGTATCTAAATGGAAAATAAACATTTTTTTCATGTAATTCTTCCAGGGCAGCAAAGCACTGTTAACATTTCAGGTCTTTTCTGGTCTTTCCCCTCTCCCACCAAGGCTTTTTTTCTGTCTGCACGCATGAGTGTGACCATGAGTGAGTACAGATGAAGTTGCTGTTTGTGTTCCATTATGCCTGTTTTCATTGACCTTTTGTCATGCCTAGCTTCAGTGCTGTGCTCGCTCACTTTTTTTTTTTTAATTTTTTTAAAGGACAGGTTTATTAGGAAAAGGAGAAAGGAAAAGAGAGGCACCTGCATAGACACAGGTGGACAGAGAGCTTCTGTGGCTTTGCAAAGGGAAAAGGTTTGAGAAAAAATGCCTGTGACCACAGGTGGGCAGGAGAGCTGCTCTGGCTCCCCCCCCCTTTTTTTTTAAAGATGTATTTATTTTTATATAAGAGCTGGGGTACAGGCCAGAGGCGCTGGAGGGTGAGAGGACCCACCAGAGACAGAGCAGGGAGCAGAACAGGCAGACAGAAATACACTGCTGAGGGGAGCAGTGGGCTAGACAGGAGAGGTCTGCTGCACCATGTGGGACTCTCTCTGGCTGGCTGGGATCGAACCCACACTGCAGAGGTTGCGGACAGCCTCACAACATGGCGCTCAACCTGCTGCGTCACCAGGGAGGCCCTCTGGCTCTCTTTTTTAAAGACTTCAAATGACACTTTTTTTTTTTTTTTTGAGGTAATGTTGGTTTATGTTGTTTATTATATCTTGGGGAGTATAGAATGCCCTCTCATCCCCAAGTGCTAGTATCATAGTTCACCACCATAGTCTCTTGTGCTCCCTCCTCATGTTGTTATGACCCCTTATCATCCTCTGGATTCCTTAGTTTTGTAGTCAGCTCTCAAGGATTAAATTTAAGCTTGGCTTTATGGCTTTTTGGTTTCTCTACATTCCACCTATAAGAGACACTATCTAGTATTTGTCTTTATCCTTCTGATATATTTTGTTTAGCATAATCCAGCTCTACCCATGTTGCTGCAAATGGCATGAGCTTGTCATTTTTGATCACTGAGTAATATTCCACCTTGTGTACATACCACCTCTTGATCCACTCATCTGATTTTGGGCACTCAGGTTGTTTCCATGTCTTGACTGTTGTAATAGTGCTGCTATTAGCATAGGAGTGCAAGTTGCCTTTTGAATTAGCGTGTGTGTATTCTTCAGGTAGATACCTAGGAGTGGAATTGTTCGGTCATCTGGCAGATCCATTTTTAATCTTTTTTTTTTTATATCTGGTGCACACATTACTCAATGTGCCTTCTTTAAATTCCCTTAAGAAACAATCTAGATTACCCATCTTCATCAGAGCTCCTTTTTTTTTTTTTTTAAAGATTTATTTATTTATTTATACAAGCACTGGGTACAGTCAGAAGCGCAGGAGGGTGAGAGAATTCACCAGAGCCAGAGGGGAGAGTAGAGCAGGCAGACTAATGAAATACACTGCTGAGGGGAGCAGTGGGCGTGGCAGGAGAGGTCTGTACGCCATGTGGAACCCTTGCCCAGTGGCCGGGGATTGAACCAGTGCTGCAGAGGCTGCGGGCAGCTTCGCAACCCAACGCTCAAGCACTGCACCACCGGGGAGGCCCCATTTTTAATCTTTTGAGGAACCTCCATACTATTTTCCATAGGAACTGGACCAGTCTACATTCCTACCAGCAGTGTTGAGTCTCTTTTTTCTTCCACATCTTCACCAGTACTTTTTGTTTCTGGTCTTTTTGATGTGGGCCATTCTCACAGGAGTGAGGTGGTATTTCATCCTGGTTTTGATTTGCATTTCCCTGATGATAAGTGATGATCAATATTTTTTTCATGTGCCTCTTGGCTGCAGTATGTCTTCTTTGGAGAAGTGTCTACTTAGCTTTTCTGCCAATTTTTTTCGTTTGGTTATGGAAGTACCATAATATATTTATGGTTATTTTGTTTGTTTTCAGTTTTTCACTCTTAAAAATAGAATTCCAATAAACATACATGCACACATTTTAAATACTCAATTGCTCAACTCATCACAAGGAAAAAAAAAAAAAAAACCAGATCAGACGTAGAGGTTAGCAGTCAGGGAGGCACACTTCTTGTCCAGCTCTCTGCTATCTTTGGTATGTTCTTGCTCAACTTTGTGATGCTAGGCCAATTCCTTCTCCTCTCTTGACCTATTCTTTACAACTGGATATAAAAAACTTTACTCAAAAGCAGGCAGCATGTGTAGTGCAGCTCTGGCTATATGCAGAGTATACTGAGAAGAACAGAACATGCATCTTGTTGCCCAGAGCATTATAGCCCCACTGACACGGCCAGGAGAATCTGGGCTCCTTCCCACCATCTGCCCTCCTCAAAGACAAGGCAGGGCCTTGATGACAATGGGTAAACAGTTGGCAATTCAGGAAAAGTATGAGCAAAAAAGTATGAGAGAGAGGGAGAGAGGGAGGGGGAGGGAGAGAGAAGGAGGGACAGGGAGGGAGAGAATTTGCATTGATAACACCTTAGATTTTAAATGCTGGAAAGGCACATACAGAAGTTCAGCACAGCTCTTAATAAATGAGCCAGGACATGGACGGAGGGAGATTAGTGGCATGCAAGGGTGTGGATGCATACCTGGGTGATTCCCACCAGTGACTGAGTGATACTCTAGCCTCCCTGTCAACTTGCTGACGGCCTATAACCTGAGAGCTTAGAAAAAGTCTTAAAACTTGGCATCAGGAGATCAGGGTTCCAATTCCAACTCTGCCCTAGAGAGCCAGGCCCTTGTGGACTTGAATTTTCATATAGAGAGATGAAGTTGTTGGAATAAAATTAGTGACTTTGTATTTCTCCCCACCCTGGCTGTCTGAATCATACCTTTTCAGGTCTTGAAAAGCCCTTTTGTACATATTGACTTATTGATTTTTAGCCCATTGAGGGTGTAGATGGGGTATTGTTTGATACAGATGAGGAAGTTAGGGTTAGGAAGGATTAAGTGTCCTGCCCTAGATTATTCAGTGAGTTAAGAGCAAAATCCAAGTTTTGGTTTCTTCAGAGCTCTTTCCATTATACCATAGAACTGAAAGAAAATCATTTCCTTTTAGTAGTCTATTTCTGAGCTATAAATGAGATCCACCCATACCTAAGTTAGCATGGGTTTGTCCCATAGCTGGTATTCTCTTGTGGATTAAATAAGAATGAGAGAGAAATGAAAATGAGACCTTTTTTTTTTTTGTTGAAAACAAGCCTTCTGACCTCTTTGCAACTCACGTTGTTCTTATGCTTTTTTCCAGTCTGTACATCTAACAGGTAACAAATGCTTTTGTTCCTCCAGTTTTGTCTATTAAATTCAATCAGGAAAAAATGGATTCAGAATGTCATACTAACTTGTTTAATAACTTGTCTTTTTTGGTAATTGTATTTTGATGGGGCAAAATTCAAAGGGGGGAGTGGAGGGAAAAGAAATTGAAAGTAGGAATAAATTGAGCAAGTTATTTGGTATTACTTCTATATCAGTTTCTTTGCTTCTCTGTTAACATAATCTTAGAAAGAATTTAGTAGAGCTTTCAACTAGGACTTTTTGGTGAAAGGAAGATACAGCCTCAGTTGAGTGATTTTGGAATAGGGTGGTCCCCGGAGTGCCCCTCTCCCTGCCCTGTAACAATTTGACAACCAGCACTGACCTGTCACCTTTAAGGTTGTTTTTTTATTTTTTTAAAAGATTTATTTATTTATGAATACAAGAGCTGGGGTGCAGGCCAGAAATGCGAGGAATGAGAGGATTCACCAGAGACAGAGTAGGGAACAGAACAGGCAGATTGACTGAAATACACTGCCGAGGGGAGCAGTGGGTGAGACAGGAGAGGTCTGCTGACCCATGTGGGTAGCTGCAGATAGCTTCACAGTGCTGTGCTTAATCCCTTGCGCCACCAGGGAGGCCCTCACCCTTAAGGTTTTGGAAGCTGGACTATTTATCAAAGGTTGTACTTCTCTTACTGTTTAACAGGGGAACCAGTGTGGTTCTTCTTTTCACTTAGAGTAAGTGTAGCAAACACAGAGGGATATTGTTGATACCATTGCTACTTTGAGGGCACAGGATGAAGATAAACTGAAATAATCATTACTAGACAATAACTTCTAAATCTTGCTGTTGGGAGATTAAAATTAAAATGCTAAGTAAAACTAGTAGGTGAGTTGGATCCACATCTCACTTTGTTGACTAAGATAAATTTTAGATGGAGCAAAGACTTAAATCTAAAAACTGGTATCGTAAAGGTACTAGAAGAAAACATGGGAGAATTCCTTTAGATGCTTGGAGAGTAGAAGATCATTCTAAGTAGGACTCAAAATTCAGAATCCAAAAAGTGACTTAAGTTTGGCTACATTAAAAAAAAAAGAGGGCGCCTTTAACTGGCAAAATGAAACATATACTGTAAGAAAACAAATATATAAAGCTAAAGGGCAACCTGAAGAAAAATAGGTAAAACTCATCACTGAGAAATGATAAAGGGCTAATGACCCTAATATGGAAGGAAGTAGAACTGAGAAGAGAATTATTAAACTCAAAAAATGTGTAAAGAGCATGAACAAATAAGTCACAGGAAAGGAAATAAAAATGGCCCTTAATATAGGGGATGGTGGGCTTGGTCTTAGACATACATAATAAAAGAAATGTAGTTAACAACACTGAGGTGCCAGATTGACAAAAACAGCCAAGTTTGATAACACTGTTGGCAAGACTAGGAAAATAGGCATTTTCACACATGACTTGTAGAAATGCATCTTGGTTTTATATTCACAACATCAAGTTATAAATGCAAACATTCTTTGTTTTTAGCATTCTAACTTCTGGGGCTTTATCATACACATGTGTACTCATATGATTTGTGTGCGTGTGTGTGTATTCATTGCAGCATTATTTGCAATAGTGAAATATTAGAAAAGGCGCAAATGTCCTTCAATAGAGGCCTAACCATGGTACACAGTTACAAACTCTACAGATGTAGAAGAGACTACTTATGTAGAAAGATCTGCACAATCTTGTTTACAAAAGACAAAGTAAAAAACAAACAAAAACCCCCCCATCAAAACAGAAACACCCAGCCAGGTCAACAGACTGATGTCAAAGTGTGGGGAACAATGATATGCTATGTTTGTATAAAAGGTCATCAGTCATGCTTATATACTGACGTGTCCTTGTGTATGTGTTAAGAAAAAACTCTGGAGGGCTGCATAAGGAAAAAAATGAAAGTGGTTTTCCAGCAGAGGCTGTGGAAACTATGTGACAGTAGGAATTTTCACTGTATACCTAAGTATTTTTATAGTGAAATATGACATCTAGAAAAACGAACAGACATATAATGGTTTGCTAAACAAGTCATAAAGTGAACACTGGGAAACTATCGAGTGGATCAAGAAATAGAACACTGCAGCACCTTTCGCCACCATCACAGACTCTCCCTGAAGGTAACCACTATCTTTATTATTATGGTCACCACCTCTTAGTTTTATATTTTGCCAAGTTTTGTCACATTACTGGGTTTATATGTTACATATCATTTGTTTAATGGCTTCTTTGCGCAACTTTTTGTTCAATTTCATCCAGGTTGTTGTGTGTAGTTATAGTTTGTTAGTTTGATTGCTGGGTGCACTTTTCCATTGTGTTAATGCTGCAGTTGATCCATTCTGCTGATGAATATTGGGTTTTATCCAACTTGGGGTTGCATTATTGTGATTTTTAAGAAATACATATTTAATCATTCAGATGACCAAAATATATTTCTCAAATACATTTGGTCTTCACCCATGGCTCCTGGCTTATAGCTTCCAAAAGTCTTGGAATTTTCTGAGTAATAAGAGCAATGACAACATCTTTTGTTATAATATTTATTTTCTTCTGTGTAGTTTCTGAGGTTACTTCAGAATCATAAAGGCAAAATGGGCATCTTGTTTTTCACAAGACTCCACCACAACTGGGGTTATATTAATGGGATGACTTTTGGAAATCACCCAAGATTGGAGGCTGGTAGCCAGAAGAACCAACCAGATAACCAAAGGGTTGGAACATTCAGTCCCACCCTCCTAACTTTGAGGAAGGGGCTAGAGGCTAAATCATTGGCCATTGGTGATTGATTCAATCAACCATGCCTGTGTATTGAAGGGGGATTTGGAGATTCCAGCTTGGGGAACAGACACTTTTACATGTCACTGGGCCCCAAACTTGTTTGGGCCGTGGATGAAGACCAAATATATTTAAGAAATATATTTCGGTCATCTAAATGATTAAATATTTCTTATAGATCACAGTAATGCAGCCACAAGTTGCAAACAATCCAATATTTATCAATAGAATGGATCAACTGCAGTATTAACAGTCCCTTGTTTGGGACTGCACCCTATACATCTCTTCATCTAGTTGTTGATTTGTGTCTTTTAATATTTGTAAGTAAACTTGTAGTAAGCCAGTATTCCAATAAGTAAACAGGTTTATTGAATTCTGTGAGCTAGCAAATTTAATCAAATCCAAGGAGGGGATAGTGGGACTTTCTGATTTATAGCCAGTTGGTCAGAAGCACAGGAAACAACTCGAATTCTGGACAGTCATTCTGGACTCGAATTCTAGACAGTAATTCTGGTGTGAGTGAGCACTAAGTAGTGACATCTGATGCTATCTTGGGTAGATAGTGGCAGATAAGCTGACTTTGTGGGACTCCCTGACTGTGGTGGAGAACTGTTTGATGATGTGGGAAACCACCTCCCCAGAAATTGCAGTTGGGTGTGCACATCTTATAGGGACTGTTACAGATAAGTCTTCTTGTCTTGATGAGCATGTACACTGATTTCTGTTGGTTATATACCTGGCAGTGGAATTGCTGAGTCTGAGTATGAATATCTTTAACTTTGGTAGACACTTGCCAATCTGTTTTCAAAGTGGCTGTACCAATTTGTACTTCAGCCAGTAATGTGGGAGAATTCCTGTAACTTCCACATCCTCACCAGTACTTGGTACTGTATGTCTTTTAAAAATTAGCCATTTGGCACTTAGTAATGGTATCTCATGGTAGTTTTAATTTGCATTTTCCTGGTCACTAATGAGGCTAAGTATATATTCATGTTTATTGGCTATTTGGATATTTCTCTCTTAAAAATGTCCAAGTCTCTTGCCATTTTCCCCCTTAGTCTTGTCCTTTTTATTTAAGATTTATTTATGCATACAAGAACTGGGGTACAGGACAGAGGTGCGGGGGTAAGAAGATTCACCAGAGGCAAAATGGGGAGCAGAACAGGTGGATTGACTGAAATGCACTGCTGAGGGGAGCAGCGGGAAAGACAGGAGAGGTCTGCTGCACCATGTGGGAAGCTCCCTGGCTGAGGATCGAACTCATGCTGCAGTGGCTGCTGATAGCTTGATAGTGCTGAGACTTAACCCCTAGCACCACCAGGGAGGCCCAGTCTTGTCTTTTTCATCATTGCTAAAGGAACTTTTTTTCTGATACACAATAAACATTTATTTTTTGCAGTTCTGGAGGCTGGGAAGTCCAAGATCTTGGTGCTGATAGATTCAGTATCTGCTGAGGGCACACATTCTGGTTCATGGATGGTTTTTCTCACTGTGTCCTCATATGATGAAAGGGGTGAGGAATCTCTCTGGCACCTCCTATATAAAGGCATTAATTCCCTAAAGACCCTGCCCTATGACCTACTCACCTCCCAAAGGTCCCACCTCCTAATACCATCATTTGGATATTGGATTTTCAACATAGGAATACCAGGAGGATACAAAAATTTCTAGCTCTTGGGCTCAAGTTTCTGCTCTGCCACTAAATTATGATGTAGATAGGTTTACTTCAGCTTACCTCACTGTCCTCATTTGTTAAAAAAAAAAAAAAAAGTTAGACTTGGTTATCTCTTCTTTCCAGCTCTAGAAAGCTTGCCTTCTCAATAGTTTTTGTGCTGGATATTAACTCAGTGACTGCAGTTTCTAGATTATGTATGCAATGTCATATTTACAGAGGCACTATATGAAAGGTTGGGGGGAATCAAAAAGCTGAAACTTTGTTCTAGGAAGGGCTAGAGAAACAAGTGTCTATGAAGAGTAGGGGTGAGAGGCATTTGCTAGGCTATGACTGTAAACTAAAGTTGATAAATCATGTTGTTCAATAAATGGAGTGGTGGGTATGAGACCATTATAAAAGAGTGTTTTTAAAAGGAGTTGTGTTGGAATATAGAGAAGCAAAACAATAACAAACCCAAGAAGTCTGTTGAATTGAAGCTACTAGAGGGGAGGGGAAGGGCAGGCAGCAGGGTGTGGAGGGGGCCCAGTGAATTATGGTGAGGGACTGTGGGTGCTTTGGTGGTAGGTGTGGTGTGGTAACATGCACCTGAAGAAGTGTATCCTGTACCTCTGAATCATATACTGTGTTGTAAGTCAACGCAACCTCAATGAAAATAAAATATAAAAGCAAAAAGTCGGGTTATATAATATTCTAGGTTGTAAGGGCACATTTCATAGTGCTTAACCATTAAGTTCTGATTAGCAGCTGAAACCCATGCAAACTGATATGTGCTCTTTGAGGAGGTTGGCTGACTTGGAGCTTATGTGCCTTTCAGGACAGGTAGGCACTCCGGCGAACAACAACATACTGAAAACAGGCAACCTGTCATGAATGGGAATCAGGTAGAAGTTGACTAACTGCACAGCAGGCCAGAGGTGGTTGTTGCTGATGAGGGCATCAGGATAATCCCACTGCACCTTGGCCCTGTTGTCCTAAGTTGACAGTCCACTGAGTGTTCCTCTCAGTGGAAGGAAACTGCCTATAAAACACGACACATAGCCAGTGATCCAACAATATCTTTAGTTGGATCCAACAATATCATTAGTTCGTCCTGCCAGGAATGAGCAGGTCTAAAACTTTGTACCAGCCTTCTACTCTTAAAGTCCACAGAGCCCCTGCCCAGAGAGACCCAGTGAGGGTCGCACCAGTCTGAGGCTCCTGCAGACCTCTTCTTTCCAGCTCCTGGGAGATATCCGGACCCTCAGTCTGGGAGACGATATCTGCAGGAAAGTAGAAATAACTTTTTCTCTAACACAAATGCTCAAATGGTGCCAAGGAGGAAGACATCTGGTTGAGTAGCAGTCAGGCAGGACCTGTCCTTCCCACAGGTGAGCAGGCAGGGCTTGCTGGTATGTCCATCCCCCTCTCTCCAAGTGCCATGTTTCCTGGGCACAAACTCAGCCCCTGCCAGGAATGTTGTGTTATATGCAGCAGCGCCTCAAATAACATCATTTCTTTGTAATGTTTTGTTATAATGTTGATAAGAAAAAAAATCCCAGTCAAACTTGAATGGAAGAACATTATTTGAGGACTTGGTGGTTTTTTTTTTTTTTTTTTAATATATATACACATCCATCTTTTTTATTTTTTTAAAGATTTATTCATGCATGCAAGAGCTGGGGTACAGGGCCTCCCTGGTGGCTCAGTGGGTTGAGTGCAGTGCTGTGAAGCTGTCTGCAGCCTCTGCAGCGTGGGTTCAATTCCCGGCCGGCTGGGGAGATTCCCACATGGCGCAGCAGACCTCTCCTGTCACGCCCGCTCCTCCCCTCAGCACCTCTGGCCTGTACCCCAGTTATTTTATAAATAAAAAATCTTTTTAAAAAATAAGCTGGGGTACAGGCAAGAGATGCGGAGGGTGAGAGGATTCACCAGAGACAGAGTGGGGAGCAGAATAGGCAGGCAGACTGAAATACACTGCTGAGGGGAGCAGTGGGTGAGTTAGGAGAGGTCTGCTGCATCATGTGGGTTGCTCCCTGGCGGGCCCAGGATTGAGCTGCTGATTGCTTCTTAGTGTGGTGCTTAACCCCTTGCGCCACCAGGGAGGCCCCCAGCCATCGTTTTTTTTGCTTAAAGCAGCAGCTTTCTGTTGATGGCCATGAGGACTCACTCTGTGTTACAAATATCATGTGCATCTCTGTGGCTAGTGTTTATATTCTTACTCCCTCTTCCCCTTGTTCTGTCACCTGCAGCATATTATTCATACTCTTATAAACCCGTCCTTTAAAGATATATCCTGAGCATCTTTCCATTATCTGTGGATAGAGTTTCCTTATCCTTTGTAGTTACATTTTTTCCTATTATATAAATCTACCATAATTCATATTAAAATCACTTTAATTCGACCTCACTGATGGACATTGAAGTTGTTTCCACTACTTTGCTATTGCAAACAATGTTTTGATAAATGATTTTATCATAATATATTTTTATACATAAGTATTTCAGTGGATAAGCTAGAAGTGGCATTGTTAATGAGAGAGTAGGTGTGCTTGTTATTTTGATCATTAGCATCAAATCTCTTTCTTGGTTGTCCTTTACCAGAGTGCCTATTCTGCGCAGTCTCATCTTTGTGCTTCTGCCAGACTTTAATTTTTTTCATAATGTTCATGATGAACGTTTGACATCTTCGAAAGTTTCCTCTTAATCCTTTGTTTTCCCTTTCTCTCCGCATCCCCTCCTCCTCTCCCTAAGCGAAGATCTATTTTATGCCACACTATTATTATGTCATTGCATGGATGTGTTAACTGCAAAGAATGCAGGATCCTCACCCTATACTTGAATATCTCTAAATTATAAAGAGGGGAGTTTATGTTAAAACCAGACAAAGGGGTTTGATAGAAATGTATAGTGTCAATGTGGAAGGGAATTTAGGTGAAGTCTGAGTAAGATTGTAATTCCTTAGTACTCTGTTAATAGTAATGAAGAACTGGGGAAGGCACTTGCACACTAGGGAATAAAAACTAAATGAAAACGTACTTTGGTGTCCCTGGTTATCTTATGCCTTGGCACCCGCCCTCCAGGGATGTTCAGGGAGTCTTGCTTCTCGCTGTTCTCACAGTCTCTGTCTGTTCTTTTGCGCTTGGACAGGTGAGTATGCTTCTCACACTTTCTCGTGTGATTGTTGTCACTGTTTTAGTTCTATGTCCATTAAAACCCCATAAGACAGTCCTGTTGTTTTATATTCATTTCTACTTACTGTTTTTGTTCTTTCCTTCATTTCTGCACTGTCACCTGGAATTGGTGATCTGCACCCTAGATTGGTTATCTGCACTTTGGAATACTTCCTTTGGTGCAGACAGGCAGTAACATGTTTAGTTTTTGTCTAAACATTATTTTACTTTGATCCTTAAAGGATAATTTTATTAGTTGTAGAATCCTAGCCTGGCAG
Source organism: Talpa occidentalis (assembly GCF_014898055.3). Taxonomy (NCBI): domain Eukaryota; kingdom Metazoa; phylum Chordata; class Mammalia; order Eulipotyphla; family Talpidae; genus Talpa; species Talpa occidentalis. Next base: position 25,643,618 of record NW_023601104.1, read on the forward strand.
TTACTTTCCTTCAGAAGTTTGGTATTATCTTCGTTAGGCTTTTATCATTTAGGTTGAAATGTTAGCAGTAAATCTTTTTTCCTCTATTTCCAGATTCTAGGATTTTCTCTTGGATTTTGGTTCTCTGCAGTTTGCCTATCACATGTCTAATACAGGGTTTTAAAAATTCTCAACGTAGGAAAAATTGCCAACCTTATATAATCGTACTATTTGTTAATGTATAAAAGTGGTATTCCATTGTGCCAGGGTAGCCTTCTGAATTTTTTTACTGATTATATGTGCATATGAATGTGCATTGTATAAAAGTACACTGGTATATGTGCATGGGCATCTGCCGGAGTCCAGCTCCGACCAGGGCCGGGTTTCCCCAGGACAAGATGGCGTCGGCAAAGTGGAGGAATGAGGGGAGGGGAAAATGAGGAGACACAGACAGCTGATAGGGTGCAAGTATCTCCTGCTGAGGGTCTCAGCAGGCCTTTATTTATACATCAGAAATTCTTTATGTGATCATTACATCATGCAATCATGTGATTTCACTTTTACATTGTTTCAGAACTTATTTTTGATCATCAATCAGTGCCCAACCCTTTCTTAATTTTCCCAATATATGATTAACTTGGTCGGTTGCTTGGTTAGTGGAGGAGATGTCAAGAATCTAACTTTGACACTGTGTCTTGAGAGCATGAGGCATCTGAGGAGAGAGGAATAACAGATCTGAATCCTAGAGGACAGAGGCTGGGAGTTGAAGAAATTTGCCCCTTACCCAGTCGTGGACTACTTGGGATTGGTGTTTGTGTGTGGCATGAGACAAAGAATGAGGAACTGCAGCATGTGTCCCTTGTTCTACACTAGAAGGGTTTTTAGAGATTCAGTGCTGGGGCTAGGGCTCTTTGGAGCAACCTTATATTCTTACCTCCACCCTTCACTCTGTACTGAGCCCTCGGAGGCCCATTCAGAGGGGTGAATGAAGATAATTATAAGTCTAGGACTTAGCCATTTCCTGTCAGTTGCCATAAATCTTAATTTTGAATGCTGACCTGCAGGTCAGAGTCAAGTCTCTATCAGAAAGTGAGGTCATTGAATAGATCCCAGTATTGGCATATGTTGAAAGACATATGTAAAGGCCTCTCGAGTGGTAAGGTAGCTTATGTATAGTGAAACCAATAAATTACTCATCACATTTGTACTGCTTACAGTAACTCGAAAGTCAGTGGTCATTCATATGTTATTTTTACGGGACAGATGGGACTCCAAGGTGTGGGTGCGCACACACAGTAAAAGAAATTAGCTAACAAAATATTTTACTTAGTCTGGACTAATTAGCATACAACTAGAAAGGAGTAGAGGAGGAAGTAAAGTAAAAAAAGAATTGTCACTTTACTCCTTTCAGGCATCATCCTTTGTAGCACACCAAGATCCACGTTCACTCTGAAAGTTTCACGCACTTAAGCTTTCACGTTGTGATTCCAGGTCTCATCTCCTGAGAAGGTTATTTAGCGAAGTCATCGCTGTCTCCATTCAGAGCGACTTGCCAGGCCATGTTAGATCCATGTGTTCCCCCATATTTCCTAGCCCCATGCTTTCAGGGGCGTGTGACCAGTTCCAGCCAATGAACTACTTAAATACTAGTTGAAACATTTAAGGACTGGTACGGGATTCAACTCTCTCTTCTCTGCCTCAAAACTATCAGTGAGTTTGATCTAATTGATGATTATGGGATACTCTTTTGCCAACAAACATAATCCACATTCTTTTCAAGTGTACATGATCTGGACCATAACACAGTTCTCAATAAAAGGATTCAAGTACTCCAAAGTATGTTTTCTGGCCACACTGAAATTGAATTAGAAATCAAGAACAGGAAAATCTGCAAATAATTGGATACTACACAGTTCTAAGTAATCATTGCACTAAAGAAGAAATCAAAAGTGAAATTAGAAACTCTAACACTAAACATCTATTAGAAAACAAGAGTCTCAAATCAAATATACCTTAGCTCATATGTTAAACTAGAAAAATAGGATGACATGAAATCCAAAGTATGCAAATGAATGAAAAAGAGAATAAAAATCAATGAAATAGAAAAACAAGAGGAAATCAGTGAAAACCAAAAACTTTTTTTGAGATGATAAAATGAATAAACCTCTAATCTGATCAAGAAAAAAGACAAGTTGCCAATATCAGGAATAAAAAATGTGACATCAGTATAGATTCTATGACGAGTAAAAGGATAATAAAGGAATTTTATGGACAACGAATATTGTTGCAAAAATTCTTAAATTGTTAGAGAAATAAATCCAATAGTCTATAGCAAGGATAATACCACTAGCCAAGGCCTGGACCCCACTGACACGACACTTCACCAAAGAAAATATAAAAACGGCAAATGGACACATGAAAAACTGCTCAAGATGATTAGAGATAATTGTTTTAAGATACTAGGTCTTGGAGTTATGTGGTATGTCATAGATAATTACAACAGGCCCTAGCTTCTTCCTCTGTCACATTGGAACAGATTACCCAACTAGCACCAGAAACTAGAAGAAGGGTCTGAGATCCAGGGTAACAATGACTATGGTCTCAGGAGCAAGCGGTTCTAGGAGAAATGCGAGGGCATGCAGGAGCTCAGTAATGTTTCAAGTCCATTTCCAGGAAAACTGGGAATCACTTGTCAGGGCCACCCTTAGAGGAACAGTGTTAAATAGGCGCAGGCACCAGACTTCAGAAAGTCTAGAAGGAATTGCTGGATCATATGGAAGCTCTATGTTTAGTAGGTCAAGAAATCTCCACACAGCTCGCCATAGTGGTTACATATACACCATGGAATATTACTCAGCATTCAAAAAAGATAAGCACATGCAATTTGCAGCAACATGGATGGCGCTGGAAGGGATCATGCTCAGCGAAATAAGCCAGAAGGAAAAAGAAAAATACCGGATGGTCTCACTCATAGCAGGAATCTAGAAAACTTAAATAAGGGACCAGGAAAAAGAATAACTATAAGAAAGTAAAAATCAAAATCAACAAACAACTATGAACCAGAGACACTCTATGGGGGGCGGGGAGGGGCGGGATTTGGGTCAAAATAAGGGGGTCACAATTGTATGGGGAATATAAAAATAAAATTTATAATAAAAAAAAAGTCTAGAAGGAATCGGAGGTGAAGGGATGGAAATACTAGATAAAGGAATGATGGAGAAATTTGACAAAAAGGGGACAACAAGAGGGAAAAGAAGAGACAACAGCCAGAAGTTGAGGGTGACAAGGCCAAATGAAGAGAAAATCCTAAAGGAGAGAAATACCTGCAACCACTGCCATTCCAGAAAGGCGCCCTGGAGCGTGTGCAGTGGAGGGTGATGTGAAAGGTTGCAGGTCTAAAGGTCATGAAAACCAGGCAGCAGGCAACTGTGGTAGACTTTCTACATCTTAAATTTTCATATGCAAGGAGATCAAACTCTCGGTACCTCTAATGTGTGGTTAGATAAATGCATCTCTGGAGAGGTTCATTCCTTGACCTGCTATGTGAGATTATATGAGATATAAATAGATGGATCTATAAGTTTATATAGCTGTATTGCATTAATGTTTAGTGTGTATAATATTTTAGTATTTACCGTGCTGATATGATTAGAATCATTAATACCTAAGATTTAATAAACACATTATGCCAGGCTCTGGAACTGTACTGTACTTGTCACACAGACCCTAAACAAATAAATACTACTAATAATATTCTATTTTAAAAGTTTATAAAAATGATATGACTTGCTCAAGAATTGGGGAGTGGTAGAGCTAGGACTAGAGCATGTGCTCCAGTGTGCCAGAGATCAAAACTAGTGTTTATAAATGCTGCCTCAAATGGCATCCTTGCAGCCTGTTAGTGCCTTAACAATGAGGACCCGCACCCCTAGTTATGGCAACGTGGGGGTGGGGAAAGGAGTGAGGGGCTTGAGAACAGTTGGTTCTGAGATTCTTTCCTGACTAGATTTTTCATGAACAACGTTTCCTTGTTAATGGTTAACAGGAACTGTTGCCCCACAGAGAGGCCAGGTGGGAATGCAGCCATGTCTGTATACCTCCGATGGTTACTTATGAGTCGCTTCCTCATCAGTGTTGAAATTACTTGAAAGTTCTGCAGAGTTCACATCTATTACTTTGACCCAGAAAGTGAGAATGTAGGCAGAGAGCATGATGCCATTGCTGAAATTCTTTATATTGAGGAAGAAACAACTTGATGCAACTGACCTTTCAGTGAGCTGCTGAAGGCTGGGATGCAGTGGGGGAGAGGGTGAGGGAGATGCTAGGGGTTCAGAGGTGCTCAAGCTTTGCCAAGTGGCGTGGCTCTCTCACCCAAACTGATCACCCTCTCATCCCTTCATCCCTTAGTCTAAAAAACCCTGCTATTGTCACTGTCCTCACTCATCCTGTGGTCTCAGCTTTTTTTTAAATCTCTTACCATCAGTCCACACAGCTTTATAGTTCCTGCTTGTTAGAACCAGGAGGGGAACCCCATCTCTCTGCTCTCCATTTCTGTTTTTAAACAGTGATTTGATCACCCACTTTTAAACCACCACCAGCCAGTCCTATTGCCTGCTGCTTAAACCTCCTGCTCTCTTCCAGGTGCCTTTAGCATTGTGGTGCTTGCATCTCAGGTTTGCCTGGCACTCAGCCCCTGATGCCAGAGGGATGTTTCCAGCGTCCAGATAAGTGATGCCTGTGGCGCTGGATTCACTGTCTTGTTCCTCTCCACTTTGTAGAAACTGAAATTACAGATCCCCATGTAGAAACTGAAATTACAAGTCCTAAACTTCCTTTTTCCAATGATGCCATATACCTTTTAATGTCATCTTTTCCACTCTACCTTATTATTCTTTATCTCCCAATGTCTCATTCATCACTGGCTTCATTTGTTTACTTATCCAGCATGGATTTTATGTTCAACCATTTCTCAGCTCTCGTAAACTTCCTCCTTTCATCCTCTCCCTGGATCCTAAATACCTGTTTGATGATTCTTTTAATTACCCCTATTTGTCTGCAGTTGTTTTCCTTTCCATTCTCATTCTTGAAACCCTGTTCTTCCTTGTGAAGTCTCTCGTTGACCTTACCTTCCACTTCTCAGGGACATAGGGGTAGTGGCAGGACAGCTCTATATTTTGATGAAAATATCTATTTTCACACATTTCATATCACATTTCACATCAGATATTAGCATATCTGGAAAGGATGAATCTGTATGTGCTTCAGAGGGGCAGGTGTTTTAGCTAGAGGGATGTAAAAAAACAACAGAAGGGTGTGTATTGCATTCAAATCAAGAACTATGTCCTGGATAAACAGGTCTTTCTATCGTGAGAACCAAATTAAATGAAGCCAGGTCTATGACTCAACAGATTTTTACTTGAATTTCTGTTATGGGCTGGGCACTGGCGACATAGTAGAAGCAAAACAGAGTCCCTGGCCTTACGGTCAGGGAAGACATGGTCAAGGAGGGGACATTTGAGTAGAGACTTAAATAAAATGAGGGATCCAGAATGTGGGTTATGGGGCAAGAATGTCCAAAGGAAAGAAACTATGTGCAAAGGTCCTGAGACATGAGCAGATAGTGTGTTGGAGGAATAGCAAGGAGGTGAGTGAGCCAGATGTAGAATGAGGAAGAGGAATGATGTGGTTGAAGACGGGGTCAGAGAAAGGTCAGTAGAGCTTAATGGCAAGGCTAAGGCCATCATGTACAAAAGAGCTTTTTGCAAGTCCTACCTGAAAGGATTTCAATAGAATTAACTTATTTAATAATTTCACTAAAGTAGATTTTATTTCTTCCATTTATCTCACATACCTCTTAAAATACAAGACTTTAGGGTAAAACACCTCAGCCTACCTGATGAGACACAATGGGCAGGTTGCAAGACATATCCCTGGAGAGTCCAGCAGGACTCAAAAAACTCCAGTTGTCCTACAGAAGTAGTTCTCGGTTTATTAGTGATACTAAGTGAATAGATCCTCCCTGGCTACTGTTTGTCATTTGACTGTGTATAGTTTCTTTTGCCATACTCAAGTGTTTGATTTTTATACTGTTAAATGTCAGGGGTTATGGGGGGTGGTTTTGACTTCTGTGCTTCTTGCTTTAATAGATCAGCTTCCCCCTTAAGGAAAAAAAGTCTTTTAGTTTTCAAATATGGTTATATTGAAACTAAGTATTAATCAATCTGAATTATTTTCTATATGGCATGAGGTATGGTCTAACTTTATTTCTTCTAGATGGGCAGCCAGGGCTATTTATGCTGGAGCTATTTGTTAAATAAATCTCCTGTTGACTATATCAATATGCATTATTCAAAAGTGAAAAATAATAGAGCCTGGGTTTCCTCAAGGGTCCAGCTAACTGCACACTAATAAATCAATTACTCCAGAAATACTTTTGAGAGCTTGTTAAGTGCAAGGCTCCATGAAAGATACAAACAGGGTGAGGTGTACTTCCTTCTGCTAAAACGAGAGACACACACTTAATTGGCTCTTCCTTCTCACCTCCCCTGCTGGCCCCACAAATATTGGGCCCAGGGATTCCATTCTTGGTCTCTGTACTTTATGTGCTCTCTTTGTTGACCGTCAGTCGTGGCCTCCACTTCCCAGACCTCCAGATACTTGAGAATGCAGAGATGTGGCGGTTCAACAGCCAAGTGAGTAGCTGTAGTAGAATTAATGCACAGGCGGGATGATGACTATGCAGAGGAATATGACTATGGGGAACTCAGGTGGGCTCAACAGAAAGTTCAGGGATTTGGTATCTGGAGGTCTTTATCAGGGGCAGGACAGGGGGGAGGGAGAGGGGGAATAGAGCATTTCACAAATGTGTTAGATGGCCTGCCCAAGGTTTTCTAGGCATTTGTTGGCCAAGTCAGGAGTAGGACTCACATCTCCCAGCCTTCAGTCCTGTGTGCTTTCTATTACACAGCTTCTTAAGGTAGGGGGGGTGTGTGTGTGTGCGTGAGAGAGAGAGAGAGAGAGAGAGAGAGAGAGAGAGAGAGAGAGAGAGAGAGAAATTTTGAAATGTTACTTTCATGTGGAAAGGTTAGGAAAAGTTGAAAGAAGTTTTTACCTTCCCTCTCGTCCTCCCAATGTAGGACCATCCACAATTCATCACTCTGTTGGGAACTGAAATAAGTCATTTTGTGTAACCAAGCCTAGAATCTAGGGCAAGTATCTAGGTGACTGGTAGAGAAAGAAGAACACAGGAGGAAAAGTAGGCAGGGAGGCAGAGAAGGGATCATGGGTGACTGCTCCATTTTGAGTCTGAAATGTCAATGGCAGATGCAGGGGGACCCTGGGCAGGATAGGGCCCTGTGATAGTTTGGGGTTTTATCAGCAAAGATGGGGAGTAGTAATGACAATGAGAACAATTATGTTAACATGCCATTGTTGTTGCAAATTGGTTTCACCTACTTTGGCTTAAATGAGCAAGAGAACAAACCTATGACAGAGATCAGGAATTATGCCATTTATGGACGAGAAAACTAAGACTTTGTAGTGTTTCAAACCAAGGTGACCTCAGTAAGACATACAATAAAAAAAGAAAGCAGAAAAAGAAAAAACTGAGAATGAAGTCACCACTGACTGCATGCTGGGATATTGCTGGTAGAATTCAGGGAGTCTGTGTTTCAGCCTCTCTGGCTGGTTAGGCAAGTGCTTTCTTTATTCTGGCAACCTGGAAACCCAGGGCACAAAGAAGGCATTTAGTAAATCCTTGCCAATTTTACCAAACTGAAACCATAACATGTAGCATCCAGTACATACTTTTCTGATTGAAACTTGACAAAATGGAGTCCTGTAATGCTTTTTGGTTGTTGGGGATCTTAGTCCTAGTGAGAAAAACTATCCAAAACTTAGAAAGGAGGCAAGAGCGCTGCATACCCTTTCAAAAATCGTATTACATACCAAAGCATCGTCTAAAATACTTGATAAGTCATGTGATTCTAACAGATATAATTTTAGTTTATTGTTTACTATTGATTAGGGTCCAGATACAATAAATTTAATGTTAACTTGTGGAGTTTTGTCTCAAATAGAGGCACATGAATTTGTTAGGAAAGATAACCTAAAATAGCTTAGAGTTTATGTGTCTTTGTAGACTTATATACATTACCAAAACATTAATTTCAGCATTCCTTTTTCCCCTATTATATATTTACCAATCTCTCCTATTCTCCTTAGAACCAACTCTAATATCCTGCTAATTCCCTTATTAAGTTTACTATGTCTTTGGGGTCTCCCTGGTGGCGCAAGGGGTTAAGATGCAACCTATGAAGCTTTGGCAGCTACTGCAGCACGAGTTCAGTCCCTGCCAGGGACCCTCCCACATGGCACAGCAGACCTCTCCTGTCTTGCCTGCTGCTCCCCTCAGCAGTGTATTTCAGTCAGCCTGCCTATTCTGTGCCCCGCTGTGTCTCTGGTGAATCCTCTCACCCACCACAACTCTGGCCTGGGCCCCAGTTCTTGTATGCATAAATAAATAAATCTTAAAAAAAAAAAGGTTTACTATGTCTTTGACAAATGCTTGTTATAAATTTATATGGATTGTGGTTTAAATTTTTGAAATTTATAGCTTGATAATTCAAACCTATGTTACCAAATTTCCTCTTGGAAATTAAGCTCACATCATCAAATTAAATGAGTGTGTGGCTCCACTTCCTCCCAGTCTGGCACTGCGTTCTCTGTCCCTGTGCCTCTGAGGTCTGGGGAGAGTCAGAGGGAAGTGGAAGGGTGTCCTTCATCCTCTCCATTTTAGCTGCGTGGGTTTGTGTCATTTCCTGCCTCCTCGCCCTCCTCTTCTCTCTCCATTTTGTATAACGCATGATTTAAAAACTTTTTGTTTTTTAATAAAAGTTGTACAAAATAAACCCATGTTTCCCTCAGATTCCCAAATGTTAGCATTTTACCACTTTTGCTTTATCTTTTCTCTCTCTCCTTCCCTCTCCCTCCCAACCCCCCTGGACATAAACACACAGATTTTTGTCCTCCTTGCCTCATTTCAGAATAGGTTATGTCCTCGTATACCCTTTTACTTTGTATTTTGTAATAAGGGTATTTCATAATAAGAATGTTCTGTGAGCATATAGAGAAAAAGACAAAAATCTCACATCAGTACAAAGGCAAAACTTGCTGGCTGGCCATAGATCTGAGGCATGTATGAGGGAAGGGGGAGGGGAGGGGCCTAAACAGGGGAGGAAAGAGCACAGAGACTGTGGTGATAGGTGTGGTGGTGGGAGATCTACGGGGACTATGCCCCGGGGGAGAAATAGTTACTGTACAAAAATGAGCAATGATGTAAGAAAATAAATACATTTACAAGGGAAAAAAAGAATATTCTGTTAGCATGGTATAATTATCAAATTCAGAAAATTTAACCTTGGGGTGCTACTTTTTATACCTAATGCATAGGCCTTATTTTGTCAATGGCGTGTTCTTAAATTTATTTTTTTATTTTATTTTTTTTATAGAGGCATGTTTTATTTATTTATTTGTTTATTTTGTTTATACAAGCACTGGGTACAGTCAGAAGCACGGGAGGGTGAGAGAATTCACCAGAGCCAGAGCAGGGAACAGAACAGGCAGACTGATGGAGAAATACACTGCTGAGGGGAGCAGCGGGCAGCAGGAGAGGTCTGCGCGCCATGTGGGACCCTCCTCCGGTGGCCGGGGAGCAGCTGGGGATCGAACCGGCGCCGCAGAGGCCGTGGGCAGCTTCGCAACCCAGCGCTCAACCGCTGCACCGCCGGGGAGGCCCAATGGCGTGTTCTTTATAACATTTTTATAGCATACTTTTCTATGCAGTGTTTTTCCTGACTCAGTGCAGCATCGTATGTTGCATGTCGCTGTCAAACCTCTCAGTCTGGTTTAATCTCCACCTTTCTTTGGCTTTCAATCAGCATTTTTGAAAAACATGCTGTTTGTTTTGTAGGGTGTTTCTCAGTGTGCGATTTCTCATGTTTCTCAGTCATTCTTTTCAAGTCCAGCTGGAACATTCTATAAAAGAGTGTGTGTTCTCAGGGTGTAGCATCTGGAACACAGTGTCTGCCCCTCATTAAGAGATGAGAATTAATCACAAGGTCAAGGTGTTGTCCAGTTTCTCTTCTGTATTTTTACTGTTTTACCCCTTGCAATTCCTAATCTGTGGGAGCACTTTAAATCATGCAGATACCTTGTGCTGATTCAAAACTTTCCACTCTGTATTTACAATCCACTTGTGATTCGCGCGTCAACTGATCTTTACTTTGGTGGCTGCAAAACAGTGATTGTCCAATTCCACCACCCCCTTCACATTTATTGCTTGTTATTATGAGGAAAAGCACCCCTTCTCGCTCATTGCCTGCCTGTCCACCCAGCCTTCAGCTACTGATGTATCTATCATAGAATCTATTTTATTGGTATGAACTTACGGATTTCTCTTCTATTCAATTTGTTGCAAGCTATTGCTGTCCTGATACATTTTAATGTTCAGTTGTTTCAGATCAGTGCTTTTACTCTGTTCCTGTGTCCTTTTACCATGCTTCCATCATTTGGGGGGAGCGCTTCCTTACTTTCTAGAATAGCAAGTTTTTCTAGTCTCATCTTGGACTTCCTTAACCCAGGCCTGGAGTCATCCACTTCTCCAACAGGCCCTGATTCCTTTCAAGGGAGAATGATATTTAGAAGCCTATATCTGGACACTAGTTTTTGCGGTGTCATTGTATGTACCTTACAGAGTTTGAAAATAAGCTCAGAGAAGCTGCTGTTTCCTGGAAATTAGGATGCTTGCATTACTCTCTTAGGAATCATTGCAATTATGCAGACGTAGGGTGCTGCAGAGGGCCTTGATGCCCCAGCCAGATAAGACACTGGCAGGCAGCTAAGAAAAGGGGCTTCATACCGTGGGGCCGAAGCTAAAGGGCCTCACACCGTGGGGCTGAAGATCTAACATCCCTTCATTTTTTGTTCTTGGTCATAAAAAGAGAAAAATTTATCAGAAAGTACATTAGGCAGTAAATTATATGTATCAGTGTACTGCAAGCAATTGGCACGGAAAATTACCTGTTTAGAAATTAGTTATTAAACAATTTGGCCCACTTGACAATGGGAGACGATTTATTGTACATATCTGACAAGCAATCCAGCACAACTATTATAGTAGGTCTTTCTTTTGCTTTTTTAGAAATTCCTTTTTATTTAGAAGTTTCTTAGGAAAGTTTTTAAATGAAGTTAACTGTGTTAAGAAGTTTCTAGGTAGAAAAAGTTTTGATAGCTGAGTAGCAGCTGGTCTCCGGCTGAAGGCCATATGCATAGAAGAGTCTCTTGATGCTTAGGCTTTAGCTGATAGGGATGTACTGGCGGCTATCAACTGTCTTAGGTAATGGTCTAGCTGAAATAATAAGTTTTAGTGTTAGATTTGGTTTTTTATCTATTAACCTTGAAGGCTACCGTCTAGCTGAGACCCATAGGAGCCAGTAGTCCATGGGAATAGAATATTCTGATTGTCTCTGCTTTACACATGATGATGTATTTTTTTCTGATTACTAAAAATGAATAAATAAAGACCTGCTGAGTCTCTCGGCAAAAGATACTAGCACCTCATCCAGTGTCAGTGTCTCCTCACTACCTCATCCCCTTCCCCGCAGCCCCTTTCGCTTCACCTAGGCAGTCTCCTCCTTTCAGGGACTCCTGATACGACATTTTGCCGAAAGCTGGTCTCCGGCAGTAGGGATCTACCCAGGCTGGTATACTTTCAGTTACAGGGGCTGATTGTTGATCAGCTACACAATGCCATATACACATACATACTTATACACATATACACATGAATATATGTACTAAATATGTAATTTGTATATATGTAATTTATATAATTGCTTTGAAAATATATACCCTGTACAGTATATCATATAGATTGAAATCTTTATAGATGTTTTACAAACATCCCTTTATGTTCTAACACCGCAGTATCAAAAACTTTATAGTGCAATAATATCATCTAACTATGCAAATAATGTATAACTAGAATAATATTGAGTAGAAATATAGAATAACATTCTTTTGGAATTATTTTTAAGAACAGAATTACAAGGAGAATAGAGCAGGTGATCAGTGTTGGGTGGCCAGCACAGAGCTATTTCTCCCCACATAAAAATCACAGAACATATTTCATTCATGATTATGAATTAAGATCCCTTCCCAGTGTTGCCTTGTGTCAGCAGAGGAGAAAGATCATATGACATTGAGGTGAGACAGATGAAAGTTGTGATGTACCATAGGAAAGGCAAGACAGTTCTGGAAGTTAGCAAATTTCAAAAGGCTCTTTGAAAAAGCAGTTAACATGTATCTGAAAAAGATTCCAGTTTTAGCCAAATATTGTTAAGAATCTGTCATGTTTCAAAATGCTGCTTTTGCTTTCTCTAGCTACTCACTACTCTCTGGCATTATTTTAGAGGGGCTAATTTATTCTTCCCTAGTAGCAACCTTCTCTAACAGTTTCCAGACAAGCATAGTATGGGTAGCAAGGACACTGTGAAGAACTGTCTTGATTAACTTGGAGACAGTCATGAAAAGATAATAGACTCTATATGATTATCTAATACTAAATTTCAGAAATTAGAGGCAGAAACACATTGCTTTCTTCTTATACCCTGACATTGTCAACAACTATTTGACATTGTCAATAACTATTACTAAATTGGGAAACTGATAGAGTTAGGTAAAAAGAAGTCAGTAGCATATGATTTTGTTCTGGCAATGTTAACAATTTCTTTTCCTTTTTTTTTTTTTTTTTTTTTGACTAATATGAAATGCACACTGGATGCAAGGGCTGGGCCAGGTCTTGCAGGAATGTTTGAAACAGCTGGGAGTCACCGGGCCTTTCATACCACCCATTAACCATCCCACTTAAAAAAATTTTATAGCACTTATTCTGAGGTGCACATTTGTTCCCCAGGTGAGATCGCTGAGTATCAGCAGCATCTGTTGGTCCCTGTTAGCCCAGCTGCAGTCCTGGCGGAGGAGTGGTGGTTCACATATGCAGGTTAACATGAACAAAAATTACTGCCTGAATCCCTTCAACTAAGATAGATGCACTGTTGGAATCATTTGTGTTTATAAATGTCATTTTAGCTATTTTTTAAGTGTATGGTTCAGTGGCACTAGGTACTGTCACCACCATCTATCCTCCAGAAGGTTTTGATTTTCCCAAACCAAAAGTCTGTATACATTAAACAATCAGCTCTCACCCTCTCCACCCTCCAGGCTCTAGTAATCTCTGTTCTACTTTTTTTCTTTGAGAATTCAAAACTAGGTACCTCATAGTGGTATCATAGTATCAAGTGGAATCATAGTATTTGTTCTTTTGTGACTGTTCTATTTCACTAGCATAATGTTTTTAAGGTTTACCCATCCCACGTTGTCAGAATTTCCTCCCTTTTTAAGGCTAAATAATATTCCATTGCATATGTATACCACATTTTGTTCATTCATCCATTGATTTATAATGCTTTTTATCAAATGTCCTTTTCATCAAATGGCTTTTTAAAGTATAAATGACATACAGTGATTATAAGTATACATCCTATCTATCTACCTCTGTAGAGCTGTCACAATAATGACTTTATGATATGACACTAAAACAGAAAATCAAAATATAAAAAGGGTGTAAATCAAGCAGATATTTATTGTTGGAGGAATCATTAAAATCTTGTTTTCTTGCCATCCACCAACAAAGTATTTTATGAGAGATGAAAAAGGCTGTTAACTATAAAGGAACAAAAACTTGTACTTTCTTGTCCCCCAGGCAAACTACTGCTCCCTGAAGTCAGGACGAATTACCAAACTTCTCAGAACAAATTTCTAATTCATGCATCATGGGTGCTATCATTAAATAATTGTTCATTAATTTGCTAGAAAATTCTGACTGACTTTGAAGAGAGGCCACTCCATTTCCAAAGATATGTGATTCAGTCAAGCAAACAATGAAACTACAAATGTAGCCAAATATAAGATGCTGACTAAACCCCAGGGATCTTCAACATTTAAAAATTATACTGTCAAGGCACAACATCATGAGTAAAGGTTGTAGGTCATTTGTAGCTAAATAAATCTGAAGGTGTGCTTTCATAAATTCAACATTCTAAATGACCAGGAACCTCTGTATACAGCTTCGGTTGATAGTATTTATTCTCCTTATAAAATAATGATGGTATCTTGGATTTGAGGAAATGAGATGACTAGGAAAAGGTAGAAAACATGGTTGCAAAGTTTGTATGTGAGGCGTTGATGGTTGTCCTCTCCTTTTGAGACGTGTCTCCCTCACCCCACGTCTCAGGGGAAGTGCAGGCAGAGCCAGCGCTGGGATCCTACCTGGTCTGCCAGACCTAGCTGGTCCTCTGGCTGGACAACGCTGGTATTTAAGCTTTCTGCATATAAAACTAAATGAAGGGCCTCCCCGGTGGCGCAGTGGTTGAACGCTGGGTTGCGAAGCTGCCCGCAGCCTCCGCGGCTGGGGTTCGATCCCCAGCTGCTCCCCGGCCACTGGAGGAGGGTCCCACATGGCGCGCAGACCTCTCCTGCCGCCCGCTGCTCCCCTCAGCAGTGCACTTCGGTCCTTCTGCCTGTTCTGCTCCCCGCTCTGGCTCTGGTGAATTCTCTCACCCTCCCGCGCTTCTGACTGTACCCAGTGTTTTTATGAATAAATAAATAAATAAATCTTTTTTTTAAAAGATTTATTTATTTTTTTATTTATACAAGATTAAATACTGCGCTGTGACCGGTGCTAAAGGAGGTTCAGGTTTTGAAGTGGACAGTGTTGGTGCGTAAGCTTTCTGCTTATAAAACAAATGAGAAAAATTGCAGATGAAAATATCAAGTGCCAGCCTAGATATGAGCATTTTGAGGAGCCTTTCTTCCCTCATATACTTGTTTCCGAAGCACCTAATAGGAGCACTTAACACACAGCCTAGTACCCACCTGTCTTCTCCCATCATCTGTTCAATTCCTTGAGGTCAGCACCTCCATGTGCTCCACTGAATATCCTTGTGTACAGCACAGGTTGAATGGGTGAGAAATATTCTTTCTGAAGATATCATAGAATAGAAAGAATACGGTACTTGCTTCCCTTGAGGAATAGGTTTTTTTCCTAGAGAACTTATTTGCTTCAAGTTTAGGTTTTTAAAACTATACCTTCAACTGTTTAAAAGTAGCAAAATTCATTCTTAAAATGAAAAGTTTATTAAAAATGTGTTAGGTAGACAAGCTGTAGATGATCATAACTTGCTTTTCTATACTAGGCAAATTTATTTGGGGCTTGTAAATATCGATTTATTGGTTGGTGTCTTTTGATGCCCTCAGAAGAGGGATTCCTTAGAAAGGAGAATGCAAGAAAGACACGGCTGTGGGGAGCCTGCAACTGTCCTGGGAAATGGGAAGGGTGCTCCCGTGGCAGTGTCTTTGAGCAAAGCAGTTTGGGAATTCAGTGTGATGGAGCCTGATTGCTGAGCAAAGGTGTCTGGGTTTTTTTCCTCTGAGCCCATGCAAAGGGAAGCTCTTGGGGATTCGTTTTTGGCAGGGGAATGGCACTGCAGACCTGTAGTTCAGGGAGATATTCTGAAAACAGGAGAGACTGACAGGCAGGGATAAGTGAAATGACTGCGGCTGTGGCTGCAGAGGCTGAACCAAAGCTGGAAGGGAGGTGGGCCTGGGAAAGAGCCAGTCAAGGTGCATCCAAGGGCCTTGGCAATAGATGGAAAGTGGTTTGCTCTGTGTTCTGTGTATACATGGTGCCTGGCATTAATTGCTCCATCAATGTCTTACTGCATCAGAGACTTCACTTAGATGGGAAGGAGGAAAGAATGTTAAGACGTGATTGAACAGTCTAGCCTTGGTGGGTGGTGGTGTCAGCAGAGCTGTCTGGAAACATAGAACTGGGAGGGGAGTAGGAGAGGTGATGTGTTCAGACAGGGTCAGCTGAGGTGGTCATGGGCTTTGTCTATGCGTTTTTATCAGCGATAAAATCATGTTATTATCAGCGATATGTCTACAGCTTGCTTTCTTTTTTTTGTGCTGTTCTTGCTTGGTTTTGGGATCAAGGTAGTGTTTGCTTCGTGACATATGCTTGGGAGCTTCCCCAAGGAGGGGGGGAAATACTTTTAAAGAATTTGGTAATCAGGGTAAATGTGCTCTGGACATTCCCGGAAAATAAGTTGGTGCATAAATACTGGATATTGCCCTGTTCCCTTTTCATTTCCATTGCCAAGGGCAGGGAACACAATGTTTCCATAAACGGGTGTGAGGAAGAGAGGCCTCCCTCAATGACTTCCAGAGAAATTCCAGTCTGCTTTCCTTTGTAATGAGTATCTTGTCTTCCTTATTATCAGAAGGGTTTGGTTTCTTTATTATGTGTCTCATTTGACTGTGTGACTGTTTTTCCTGATACTCCCATAATTCTGTTTGTTTTTCACTGTGTTTCTGCTATTTTCCAGCTCTGGCCTCCCAGTGAAACTTTGCCTTCCTTCACAAACAATACTTTCTAACCCTTCCATTTTTTGAGTCTTCCACAGAATCAACAAGTGAGTTAGTCCCATAATTAAAGGAATTTTCTCTCCCTGTTGGATCAGCCATTTCTCTTTGCTTGAATACACAGACCATGCATCTTATCTGCTTGTTAGTGAACGGGAACTTGATTACAGCCCTCATGAATATCTTATTTAAATAGCACCCCAATTACGTGCACTCTGTCACTCACAGCATAGCCAAGATTAGGTGCTTTTAATAGAGGAAACACAATCCGTTGTACTACCAATTAAGATTTGACTTGTTTGCTCTCTTTTATGAAATAGAGTCTAATTTCCCAGTAAAATAAAAGGCATTGTGTAGTTTTTTCAAAATCGCTGACTGTGGTTTTTGGAAATATGCTTGGGAGCTTTCCCAAGGAGGGGGGGAAATATTTTTAAAGAGTTTGGTAGTGATCCCTCCACTTCAAGGCTCCTCTGTTTCCTTATGTTCTCCTCCTTTTCTCCCACACCTTACTGTAACACCCTTTTCCTGAAGTGCCAAAAAGTTAAAAACTTTATTTTAAATCAAAGCTATTTTGTCCGAGTGTTGTGTGAAAAACCCAGGTATGGGGGCCTCCCTGGAGGCATAGGGGTTAAGTTTCAGCATATAATGCTATCACCACTATGACCTGAGTTCAGTCCTGGCCAGGGAGCTACCCACATGGCGCAGCAGACCTCTCCTGTCTCACCCGCTGCTCCCCTCAGCAGTGTATTTCAGTAGATCCACCTATTCTGCTCCCCACTCTGTCTCTGGTGAATCCTCTTATGCCCCCCCACACCTCTGGCCTGTACCCCAGTTCTTGTATGCATAAGTAAATAAATCCTAAAAAAAATACCCAGGTGTAACTGTTATAGGGCAGCCCCGATACAAAACCAGGTGCCTGACTGTGGGTCCTCACCCGCGCGCTTCAAAGGACTTATCAATGCTCTACTGCAGGCACACGCGAAAGGTTAATAAAAGGTTTATTTACAAGGGAAGGGGAAATGAGGAAATGTACAGCTCTGGGAGAAAAGTGGGAGACAAAGTTTGAAATGTGTCCTACCGAATCCGCCGATCTGGAATCCCAAATGGCACTCTGAGAGCTGGCCACAAGCCAGGAGCCGTGAAGCCAGGAGGCGAGGAGAGAGCGACCCCCAAGGCCCACGTGTTTGTTTTTTTTATACCAACCCTGGCTGCTTAACTCCACCCTCAGGTCCCTGCCACCTTCCCTTTGGTGGTGACGGGATTTGTCTTTCCCAGTGTCTTGATGGCTTTGGTCTGGAGTGGGGGTGGGGTCCACAAAGCCTATATGGGATTAGCTCAGAACATCCTTTCCCCCTAACATAACTGAAATGGGTTGGTATCCATGTCAGATTACAAATTTCTGGATTACCAACCCATATTGGTAAATAGCAGCTTTTGGTTTTGTTTTTTCTAAATTTATTCTCTTATATCATTATTCGATAAGGGCAGTTTTATTTTTTTAATTTTTTTTTTAGAGATTACTTATGCATACAAGAACTGGGGTACAGGCCAGAGGTGTGGAGGGTGAGAGGAGTCACCAGAGACAGAGTGGAGAACAGAACAGGCAGACTGACTGAAATACACTGCTGAGGGGAGCAGTGTGCAAGACAGGAGAGGTCTGCTGCCCATGTGGATCAACTCCCTGGAAGGCCGGGGATTGAACTCCTGCTTCAGAGGCTGTGGATAGCTTCACAGTGCTGTGTTTAACCCCTTCCACCACTGGGGAGGCCCAAGGGCAGTTTGAATAACCAAGGAGCTTACCAAGTAGTTTTCTGTAGTCCCTAACCCCCCAACCTCAAAAATTCTGCAGGGGCTATAACTGTGTTCAGTCATGTAAACCATCCAACCAGCAACACAATGCACATTTTCTAAAGGTTGTATTTTTGGAGCAGCTTCTAGGAACGCACATTTCCAGGGGAGGGGGATGAGAAGCCTGCATTTGCCTGGGTCCAGCGCGAGAGCCAGCTCAGTGGTCATTTTACCTCTTGCTCCTCCCCATGACTGGTTCTTACAATCCCATTCCACAGTGTGCCTTGACAGGTGGCTCCTCTGGTGGCTGTGAGGTTGTGTGGGAGGCATATACCACAACAGTAACACAAGCACATGCCAGAGAAAACACAGGTTAAGACAGTGATTCTCAAAATCAGTGACAACTTTTTACTGAAAACCTCATAATGCAAACCACTGATTTATTAACTCTCCTAGGTTGGGTCACTCAGAGCATTCACTTACATCCTCATGTGATTCAATAAAGATGAGTCCTCGGGTGTGAACATTAGCAGACTCCTTGGGTGTGAACACACAGCATTCTGTTTAGCTAATGACACAGGTGTCTTCTTGTGAGGCATTAATAGTGCCCACGGCCCTTCTGCTTTGGAGGACAATTTTTCCTATTAGTGATGTTTCAGTATTCAATAAGGACGGGCTTTGTTGCCTCTGTGATTTGAGGCTGATTGAGTGAATTTCGAAAGGGCTTCTAAATGTGCTATAACATCCTTCATCCCAAAGGAGGAAACAGAGATGGTGGCCAAGTCATCATACCAATGAAAACAGAATGTGTCTGCCTGGCCCTGAAGAGGCGCAAGTTGGCAATTATTGTTATTGTGGGATGACTTTTTCCCTCTACTCCAGCACAATCATGATACAGAGACCAAGCCATCAAGGTAGAAGTCATAGCCAAAGATTTATGCCCCACAACCACTGGGTCTCATTTGTACAACCCAATAAATACTTAGTGGTGGACAAATGCACACATATGGCTGTGTGTATACATATGAGTATAAAAAAGTGCATATACTTTTTTAAATGCAGCAGTCTTGGCATTAAAAATGCATTGGAAATTAGTTCCTTTCCCATGATAAAAATGAATGAACATGGAATGACTTTCAATATGTTTAGTAAGGAGATAAGGCAAAGAAAGAACAGGTAAGATGTGATTTTTTTTTTTTTCCCAAAATAGTAGTATACGTTGACTGCATTCTCCAGAAATTTCCTACATGAGTCAGTCATGAGTGTGCTGGATTAATATCTCTTAGAATCCAGCAATTCTTCCTTTTTTCAGAAATGAGCAGGGTTTATTCATTTAGTCACCTCCTCACTCATTCCACAAACATTTGATGTGTTCGAGAGATAACGAGTGTGAGGTTAAGCAGATTAACTCTGAGGCTGGACTGCCTGAGTGTGAAGCCAAAGAACTCTGCTGAGCATGGAGCTCGTAACCTTAGGCGAGTCATTTTCTTCCCTTATGAATGATCTACTCTCTCTGGTGCAGAAGCGGAGGCCTGGGAAAACAGCATCCTAGGGCTTCCCAGCCAGAGAGACCAGAGACGAATCTAGAACAGTACCAGGAGAGGCTGTCTACCTAGGAGTCATTGTTCTCCTAGTGTGGGCAGATGGAGTGGGATGGAGAGGATGTGGCATGGGAGCAGGGCTAGATTGCCAGGGTACAAATTCTGGCCCTGCCACCTACTAAGTTGTGTAATCTTGAGTAAGTTGCTCAGTGTCTCTGTGCCATATAAGATTTATTGTGATGATAAAAAATTGAAGTCGTTAGAATAGTAAATATCAGTTTGTGTTGGCTGTTATTTGGAAGGTAATTATGGCAAGTGTAGGGTTAAACAGATTAAAAGGTGAACAAGAAAGCATAGCTCTGCCCTGAGGAATTTACAACATAATAGAGAAGAGTGCGGGAATTACTATAATGAGGAAATGTCTACAGGATGTTATATGAACAAGAAACAAGGGCCTCCAATCCAGGCCAGAAGGTCAAAGTTGCTGTCTAGAGGAAGTCACAGAGGAGATGAGACTTGGAGGAGATAGTGGTGGACATTGCCTCTGAGCTGAGGAAACAGCCTGAGTCAAGGTCCAGAGGGGAGAGAAAACTGGGTTATTTCTCATAATTGAAAGAAAAGCAGGAGAAGTACTTGAGCAAGTACAGGGGCAAGGAACAAATACTGTCCTCTTGAAGATAAGGTAACATCTGTTGGATTTTCAGCTTGACTGTGACATCTTTATGATATGTGTGGCTGATCTGTTTACCTATCAGGAATTAGCCCAAATGCTTCCATGCATTTCCCCTTCCCACAGGGCTTTAGGTTTACTTTGCTACAGGAACCCTTGGTACGTATGCTTAATTGTTATTGCTTATTTCTGGCTCTTCTACTCAACTATGAGTTCCTACATGTTTGTATTTGCATGATACTTGTTAACTTACTACTATGCTCAAGGTATAGAGAGATAACAAAGACAGGGAGAGGACCCAGAAGCCTCCCAAAGATAAAAGGAGCTAAAATTTTAGTTGGGATTCTTGAATTCCATAAGCATTCCACCATGGGCTCTAGTCACTGTCAGCTATCAGAAGCAGGTGCACACCAGGTCAGACATGGGCTCAGCACTTTGTAGGCTGGGCCATGACAGGATGCCTTTGGCAAAGACAAAGCTCCTCTCTGATGAGCTGGAGCTACCAGATTTGAAGGCTGGAAGGTCCTAAGGACCAAGTTTGGCCTCCTACCTGTGCATGTTTCTGTTCCAGGACTTTGTGACAGAGAGGTGTGGGTGGAGGAGAAGTCAGATTCACCTGGGTCCTGCAGACAAGTGCTCCCCCTCTTAACCTTTCCTTTTGCTCCTCACCTAGGAAGGTAGAAACTCTCTGCTCAGGTCCAAGTCAATGTCCCTATGATCCATGCCTGAAAGATGTCAATGACCATGTGAAACTTTCTAGGGATTCAGATTAGAGTTCATTGGACCTTGTGGGCTAGGACAGCATAGAGAGCGCCCTAGAAATACTTTCCTCTTGCTACAACAAAGGACGTTATAAAGAGCCAGTAGTTTCTGTTTTCTTTTTAAAGATCAAGAAAATAGAACTAAAATGCATTGTGTTTCTTGGTCATTTAATGCAAACATATATTTTCATTGATAAAAAACAAAATTTCATCCAAATAAATATAAATACTGAGTTGACTTTATTTTGCATGAGGCAGTATCTCATCTTGCAAGAGAAAGGGCACTGCAAGGAGTTGTAGAAAATCATTTTTATAAAGTAGTTTTGTAAAATAGCTTTTATAGTTAGAAGGAATAGGACAAGAAGAGAAAGGTGATTTCAGACAAAGCCACCTTTTCTAGGGGAAAGCTGGAGAGTCGTGACATGAAGATTTCCTCTCTAGTGCTGACCAGGAAATTCTAGGTTGATAGATTTAAAAGCCTAATCTGGGAGATGCTGAATTGCAATTTGGTTATGTGTGAAGTCTTTATGGGGCTTCTCAGAAAAGACTCTATTTGATTCTTGTTTCTTTTTAACAGTCACTTTCCTTTGTTGATCGCAAACAAAGGCAGTTATTACAACAAGTAGGGTTCATTTGGGAACAAAGCAACAGGAGAGAGAGAAGGTTAGGGAATGCATTCATGGAGATGCAGGGCAAGTTGTGTCCTGTACTTTGCTAATTGACAAGGCAGGGGCATTCTCTCAGGAGCCTCCAGACCTCACTTAAATAGGGATCTATATGTGAATAATCACACCCTTGAAAGATAATATGAGTAAGTGAAGTGACATTCTGTGAGTGTTAGGTGATGCAAGTGTTCAGATTTTCTCGTTTCTTTCTTTAAGTTGCCCTCATTATAAAAATGTCCATTTAGAAAATGGCAGTTCTAGTTCTAGTATTCATTTAAACATAAATGCAGGTCTACACACAATCCTACATCCTCTTCCCATCTCCCCCCCCCCCCCCAGATAAAGACCAGATCTGTTCCCACAGCCCTACAAAAGGGTAAAATGAAGAAAAAGCATGGCTGACTCCTGTAGTCAGAGCATTATTTTGTTGTTTTCTAAGATGATCCTAAAATAGCTTTTTTAAAATTAAAGATGTATAATGCATGTGCATCCTAGATAAATTAGAAAACTAATGAGACTAAAAGGAGAAATTGGAAACCAACAATAACCACACAATCCAGACCACTGTGGTTAATGTTTTCATGCAGTCCTTTCTAGACCTTTCCTGAATTGTGTTTTAAAATAAGAAGCAAAAGATGATGCTGGTGATGGTGTGGGGATGGAGCAGGTGAGGAAAGACAGACTAGCTCCTGTCCTTTACTTTGTAGGCCTCAGAAGAGCTTCTCTTTGCTCCCTGTAATGTACACCCTTTTCATATCTATAATTCTTAATGTCTCTGAATTAGGAATTTGTGAATGGCTATTCATGTCTGAGACCTGAAAAAGTAGTGGTTAAATAAGGTAGAATTGTATTTCTCTCATAAATGTAGCTCAGAAGTATAGTCCAGAAGTAGTGAAGTGGATCTGTGGTATTACCATTTTTCAGCTCATGCCTTCCCCTCAGTTACCTCAAGGTCCTAGAGGGCTACTAGAGATCCAACCATTACATCTGCATTGATGATAATGAAAGAGGGAAGGAACAAAGGGCTTAACCTTCCTCTGTTCTAAGGATCTTTCCTATAAGTTCCATTTCATACCGTTAATATTTTTACTAGTGGTTTCTATCTAGCCATCTGCTTTTTGTTATGAAACAAAAAAGGCCTCTCTAACTTAGGTAACAAAAATATTCTATGTGTTTTCCAGAAATTTTAGAACAGTCTTTTCCTTCTGGATTTAAACTTGAAATTTTAGTTAAGTTTATAGTATGGGATAAAGATCTAACTTTCAAATGACTGCTCTCTGGGGATGTTTTCTTTAACCCGTGTATCTGTTCCTCTTGTAACCACTTGTCAAGACCCTTCCCTAGACAATGTAAGAGGCATTCAGACATATTCTTAACTCTTCTTTTTCTACATTTCTTTAAGACTCACACTCAAGTTTGTGTAGCCAGATCCCTTCCAATTTGCAATCAAAAAACCCTCCCTGGACTGAAAACTAGGAATATATGGAATTAAACTCTAACCAGCTTTGTTCTCTGCCCCCTCCTCGTGATTAATTATTTGGCTCCACCTGTATTCTTGGAAACTTGGAACATTGTGTTACATCCTCATACAATTCTGTTTCTGTTGGAGGTTGAGTGACATGGAAACAGACACCTGCTGGTTGCTGAGAAAACACCTCCTGGGAACCGGAGGCCCCTGGAGTGTCTTGTGGGCCGCCTGGGACCTGACAATGGGAAGCCCTGTACTGTCTTCATGTTGCTTTCTCCCCACCCCTGGCCCTCCTGCCATTAAGGGAGCTGGTTTTCTGGGGAGCCTATCCTGCTAACTCCCTTGAGGGCCAGTCTTGAATAAATTCCTCCCTGTAGAGACATTTCTCATGGTTCAGAGTTTGGCTTCCTGGGTGGGAGCCAAAGACCTGGTTTGGTGTTTACAGTCACGCTTGTATTTCTCACCTTTCCTGTGTCAGTGTCAACGCTGGGCTCCCCATGCACAGCACGTATCTCTTTTTGTATATATAGCATTGTGACCTAGTTCAAATTTCCACACAAGACTCGGAGCCCCTGGAGAGGTGGGCACTACCTTAATCACCTCTGCATCACTTAAAACCAAGGAGCTTCCTCAATCAACGATTGTTACACAGAGTGTAACTGCCAAGTTACATACCATTAGTTATGGGTTCCATTTAAAGGTTACTTCCTAATGACACAATGGGAGGCAACTAACCTCATTAATATGCCTCCAAATCTCATTTTTCAAAGTTCAGTTTCATAGGCAAAATCAATCTCTTTAATGTTGTTTTGGTTTTAGTTAGCTTCAGTTCCGTGGCATTATATTTTTGTGTATCACTTACTTCCTGGAGCCTTTATTCACTAATTCCAGTAACTATTAGTAAGCCACAGTTCCAAGACTCCAGTACCTAGGGGAGCATCCCAGGGGTTGTGAGGAAGCTGTTCATTCAGGAAACAGAGTGTGACCTCCATCTGCACGTTCTCACCTAACTGCTGTGCAGAGGCAAAGCTAGGGGAGGCACAGTCCCCATCCCAGGCCATGACACTGGCTGTTGAATTCTGAGGTGGGGGCATAGAAGAAGCTTGGCTGTCATTGACCTTTTGGCCTGTAGTGCTGAGGGACAGGCAACCTTGCCTTGGTAGAATGCAGAAACCCCTTTCCCCAAGGAGATTGGGGGTAGGGAGAGTCAACAAATAAGATCTCTGCGCATAGCAAATGATCTGCCTTGGGAATATGAGTAGAAAGGAGGAGCAAGTTGGATCATTTCATCTGGGAACTTCCTTTTCTGTGTTCACAAGCCTCCTCTGTGCTGCTTGTTTCTTGACTCTCGACTCTCTTTTCCCTTTCCCTCCAGGCCCTGTGGAGCTTTCTAGGGGCAGGGAGCACTTCGGCACATCACAGAGGGAGCAGAGCTGTCAGGAGGGACCGGAGAGTGCCCTTGCCAGCCTGGTAAACCTCTGCAGAGTGTGAGCTGCAATTTACAGCCCCATTAGAAACAAAATTGATCACATTGGGTCTTTGAAGCACTTCTCTGTGGCCAGAGATTATAACCTCACCTTTGCCAAGAATCCCCTGGCACGGAACATTAACTAGGGTTGGGGCTCAAAGCAACCTCCACCCCATCTTCCTCACTACCTTTGGTCTCTTTCCAGCTCCTGTAGATCCAGTAACACAGTAACTTGGTTTGTGTCTCCTTATCCTCACTTCCTGCCTCACAGTCAGTCTCTTCTCTGTCAGTGTCTTGCCTTTGCTATCTGGGAATGCGTGCAGCCTCTCCTGAGTGGCCTTGAGTTAAGTACTGAGCCATAAAGAACACTCCTAGGAGCTATTAATGGTAGCACAAAGTTGCCAATATCAAAGGTAAATGGCCATTATAACAAAATAAAAGGGTGCATTTGCCAATTTGTAAATTCCACTTAAAATGGAGGGGCCCCTCCTGCCTGGGCCCTTCTCTAACCCTATTATTGGCACTGTAGGTTCCCCTAAATCTCCATCGCAGTTAACTTTCAGATCCCCTGGATTCTCCCAGATCTTCCCAGGCTTAGTTCTCCATCCCCTCTGCTTGAACTCTTAGGCTCTCCTACAAAAACACAAGGATTTATAAACTCAGGAAAGGTAGGCAAATGTATTTGCCTGGTAGACAGGCTAAGCTCATGATTAGGTGAAAAGGATTAAGCCGTGTGGTTGGGAACAGCTTGCTATTTTCAAAACACTGTCACATTAACAGTCATTGTGGGAAAACCTGGGACTCTGCTAGACCTCCTTATAGTTATCATTGGGATTAATGTTGTTTTTATTTTGGATACTTGAGGGAAGTGAGTAGCCTCATCATTTTCAGTACTTGAAACCTCTAAATATCATCATGTAACCCTAGATTCTTGGGCATGTTTGCCTCCAGGCTCATCTGGCTGTGTAGCCTAAAAGTGGGCAGCTGGCTGAATGCAAACCTGGTTTGCAGTCTACCCTTAGCATGGAAAAGCTGAGTCCAAGAGGGTGGGCTTCAAAGATAATAACATAAAAACGAAGATCAGGCAGAGTTGGCTTTGTCTTACAAGAATTGTTTACACAGCCTCCAATATAGTGAAGGGTCTTATACCTTGGGTCTGGGTTCTGACCTTGAAACTTGCCTGGTTTCTCTGGTATCCTCTTGCAAGTGCCCCATCTTGTCTTCAAGGACTGCATGGTGGAACCTGCTGGACCATCATTCCCAGCGGCCACCTGACCTCTGCAGGTTGCCAGGCTCCTCTCCTCCCTGTGTTCCTCCCCGTGTTTTTCCCCTGCTGTTCTGTCCCCTCCCCTGCACTTCTGGGGTCAGCTGCAGCTCCTCCCTGGCCTCTGCTGTGTTAACTGACCACTTAACAGCTGCATATTTTACCAGAGCACAGAGAAGGGAATAATTCCAGCTCTTCTCTACCTGCTTGTCTAGCGCATCACCAGCATCAATACTTTTACATTGTTCACAGTTCAAGAATGCAACTTGTATCCTCTTTGAGCTATTCTGTGACTAAATAGACCTTAGTAAATAGACCTTAAGTAAACTGGAGTTTACTTAAGAACCTTCAACAAGAGGCTGCATATGGCAGATGTTAAGCCAAGTCCCTCATGTATGTTATCTTGTTTAAGCTTCACAATAATCCTACTAAATAGGTATTAGTATTAGCTGAAAGAAGTCACTCAACCACTGAGAGATTACAAAATCTGTTCAAGTCACACAGCTAGAAAGTGGCAGAGGCAAGGTTCAGATCTAGCTCTGAACTGCCAAGAGCGAGGTGTGCCCAGAACTGCAACCCACTTGGTGTTTTAATTTGTAGATTTTCTAAACAAAATGCAATCACAATTTAATATTACCATCTACTTAACAATTAAGAGTGGATGGCTATTTTGGTTACATTTAGAATCAGATATTGACTCAGTGATATGATTTTTATGGGAAAGAAGGTGGTATTTAATTTTATTAGATATTTAACATTTTTATTAAACTTAACAAAACCTTAGTTTTATTTTTTCCCAACAGAGTTTATATATATATATATATTACATCATTATTCATATATTTTTTTTACAATGTTTGTTTTCTCAGGTGTAGTCCCCATAGAATTCCCACCACCGGTTCACCCGTGCACCATCACCATTGTCCCTTGTGCTCTTCCCGCCCTTGTGTTGATCCTTCTCCCACCTCCTCCCCTGCAAAATGTCTCTGATTTATAGTTTATTTTGTTTTGTTGTTATTTTTTTCCCTTGATCCTTTGTTTGGTTCCCCTATATTCCTCCTATAAGTGAAACCACCTTTATTTTTCATTTTCCTTCTGACTTATTTCACTGAGCATAATCCCTTCTAGCTCCATCCGTGCTGCTGTGAACAGCATGAGTTTATCTTTTTTGATTGCTGAATTGTGTCTGTGTACCACATCTTCTTGATGCAGTCATCTATATTTGGGTTGATTCCAAGTCTTACCTATTATAAATAGTGCTGCAGTAAACATAGGGGTATTCTTTTGAATTGTTTTTTTTGTCCTCTTTGTAGATCCCTTGGAGTGGAATTGCCGGGTCATATGGTAGCTCCGTTTTTATTACACTTCAGAACCTCCAGACAGCTTTCCATAGTGGTTGGACCAGTTTGCACTCCCACCAGCAGTGTAGGAGAGTTCCTTTTCACCACATCCTCACCAACATTTGTTGTTGCTAGTTTTTTGGTATGTGACAATCTTACTGGTGTAAGGTGGTATCTCAGTGTGTTTTTGATTCGCATTTCCCTGATGATAAGGCATATTGAACATTTTTTCATATGCCTGTTGGCCATTTGCATTTCCTCTTTGGAGAAATATCTTTTAAGTTCTTCTGCCCACTTCTTGACCTTTGTGATCAGTCCCTTATCAGTTGTATGGAGTGCAAAGAATTTTTCCCAATCAGTGGGGTGTCTCTTTGTTGTGGTTAATGTCTCTTTTGCTGTACAGAAGCTTTTCGGTTTGATGTAATTCCAGGTGTTTATCTTTTCCTTAACTTTCTTTACTTTGGGGGATGAGTCTTTAAAGATGTTACTGCATGTATGTCTTGTAGTGTTTTACCTATATTTTCTTCTATATATTTTATGGTTTAGTCTATATTTTATGGTCTACCTATATTTTCTTCTGTATATTTTATGGGTTCTATATATTTCATGTTCGGTTCTTTTATCCATTTTGATTTTTGTGCATGGTGTGAGGTAGTGGTCTAGTTTCATTCTTTTGCTTATTATGGTGGTCCAGTTTTCCCAGCACCATTTATTGAACAAACTGTCCTTGTTCCATTGCATATTCTTTGCTCCTTTGTCAAAGATTAGTTGTGCATATATGTGTGGCTTTATTTCTATTCAATTCCATTGGTCTGCGTGTCTGTTTTTGTTCCAGTGCAATACTGTTTTTGTTATAGCTTTGTAGTATACTTTGAAGTCTGAGAGTGCGATACCACCCTTCTCCTTTGTTTTAGTCAATAGAGCTTTGGCTATTCAAGATTTTTTGTGGCTCTATATGAATTTCATCAATAGTCATTCTATTTTGTTGAAGAATGTCATTGAGATTTTTATCGGAATAGCGTTGAATCTATAAATTGCTTTTGGTAGGATGGCCATTTTAATAATGTTAATTCTTCCAATCCATGAGCAGGGGATGTCTTTCCATTTCTTTGTGTAAGAAGGTGGTACTTTAAAGGGACCACCAAAGGAAAAAAAATCAGATATAAACAAACTGCAGAAATTTTTTTAGGTTAAGACACTAGAGAGTTTATCCTTTGTTTTTGCCTCAAATTTTACAGCTCAACAACAGAATCACTCAGTCTGAGTAAGGGAAGCTGGCAGATGAGAGCTGAGGGAGTGGGCCAATAATGGTGGGGATACAGCTAATTCTATATGAATCCCTGTTACTAGCCTTTCTTCCTCTGTAATGAGAAACAGAGAAGTTTCAAAAGGTGAGAAGAGCTAAATTTCCTACACTGTATTGGGGGCTGCATAAACAATTCTTGTAGGATAAAACCAACTCTACCTTATCTCTGTTATTTTGTTATTGTCTTCAAAGTCCACCCTCTTAGACTCAGCTTTTCTATGCCAAGGGTGGACTGCAAACCAGGTTTGTGTTCTGCCAGCTGCCCACTTTTAGGCTTTGCCAACAGGAAGTTCTGAAAGGAGACAGAAACAGGAGGCGGGACTTCCTGTTCACTTCCTGTCTACTTCCTGCTTCTGGGAGCATCACCATGCCAACGCCTGTTTACCTGGCCAAGACAGTTTCTTTATGTGGTCTCACTGAATGCAGTTTATAATAATGGAGGACAGACACTGAGCTGCCTCATAAGAGGACTGAATCTCAGCTTTGGAGAGCTTCCACTCAGTTTGGAGACCGCGGCATTAACTGAGTAGTGTCCCCATCTCAGAGGTCTGAATTTCAGGTTGTTGGCATCCTTCTTCTCTACTTTAAACTCAGTAATTTACAAATATTTTCTTTGGTCTTCCAGCCTAGGGGTAGCAGGTACTTCTGACCATTGCTACTTACCTAAAAAATTAGCATCATCTAACCACCCCACTCCCAATTTTCAGTTATTAACAACTTCATACCTGGTTAAGTTCTTTTTTCTAAATTTACTACTTCAATATGTTTGACCAGGAATGCTGCTTTCTTGGAGGAGTGGTTTGGGAGTGAGGGGAAGAGGCAAACAGTGGCAAGCCATGTCAGAAGGCATTTTCAAGAAGGCCTTTTCCACATTGCTTTGCCAAAACCACCCCCGGGGCTCTCAGTGAACTCCAGAAGTCCATAGTGTTGTTCTTCAGATAGCCAAGAACCCTGGACTCACAAATATTAGTGAGGAAGATCTTCCTTTTGGAACCCTGTGGATATTTCTCCAACCTGCAGACTATTAGCAGTCTCAGACCAAGAAAAAGGATTTTTATTGGTGCAGTTGCCACTTAAAGAACAACAACAACAAAACAAAATTTCTGAAGGGTATTTTTCTTGCTTCACTCCTGTAAAGTTGTGGGAACAAAGGAACGACAGCTGAACTCCAAAAGAAGATGGGGCCATACCTGTGTGTTTCTGTCACTCCTTTGTTAAGGGGGGAAGGCTCTCAGGTTCTTAGTGAGCAATGACCAGCTTTTTATGAATGGTTTTGCGGCAGGAGAGCACAGGTACAAACTCACATGTTCTGGTTGAAATAACTTCTTCCTTCTCAGATATTGCCAGCATTTTTTTCTGCCTCACTTCCCAGAATGATTCATTCTTAAGAATATGCTCCTAATGATGTTATCTGAATGTGTTCTCTAATCTGAGAGCAGGAAACTGAAAGGTGAACGGTAGAGCCACCTGGTGCTCTCTACTTTGCGGAGATTAAGGAAGAGGCTAAGCAGTTTCTTGGATGTCCTGTGACTATCAGAAAGTATATATTTTTTGGAGGGGCTGAAAGAAGATCGGGAAATTTGTTGTTCACACAGCTGCTTCCATGGAACTCACTCAGTCTTCCCTTGGAAACAGAATATACGCCCTAGCAAGAGATCTTCCCCATCCAGGGAAATAAACTGTTAAAGGTGAGAATTTTCTTAATTTCCCATCATTTTCTTCCCCTTGGATTCCCATAAAACTTATTCTAAAGAGAGGACAATCCTAAGCTTAGAAAGATGGGGCTAATAAGGGAAATCAGTCATTGCTGGAAGGATGTGTCACATTCTGTTTCATTCCTGGGAGGTATTTTTCCTATAATGTCTGATTTTCTTTTTAAAATTTTTTTTAGATTTATTTATTTATTTATACAAGCACTGGGTACAGTCAGAAGCACGGGAGGGTGAGAGAATTCACCAGAGCCAGAGTGGGGAGCAGAGCAGGCAGAAGGACCAAAGTACACTGCTGAGGGGAGCAGCGGGTGGCAGGAGAGGTCTGCGCGCCATGTGGGACCCTCCTCCGGTGGCCGGGGAGCAGCCGGGGATCGAACCGGTGCTGCAGGGGCTGTAGGCAGCTTTGCAACCCAGCGCTCAACCGCTGCGACACGGGGGAGGCCCTAATGTCTGATTTTCTTGGATGGTCTATACCCTGTACTATATTGGAAAGGTAGTGGTGGTTTGAAGGAACACATACTAGATTTACAGACAAAAAACTGGGAAAAGAGGTGGGGGGAGGGCCCCAGATTTGCTTCTCATATGTGATGTCTGAGGAGACCTAATAAGACTTTATTTCAGGTATGTTGTAAAAAATCAAATGAGACTTGTAAAGAAATATTTCTAACCCATAGAAATAATTGATTAAATATTATATATGCAAAGCTTTGTGTGTAGATTTATTTTGATGTTGGATAGGAGTTATCTGTTTTGATTATAATGCATTTTTTGAATTGCGCCCAATTTTTTGTATTGAAGATTTTTATTTTATAGAAGAGTGGCTAGATATCACATTTAACTAATGAATTATATGTGATGAAAACATCCTAATAATTAAATTACCAAAGAAGAGCAAGAAATTCACTTTATTACAAAGGACCTTTGGAACTGATGCTGAGACTGCGAATTTCCTGATTTTTCTCTCTAGACCGAACATTCTAGGCACCGTTTATGAGTTATGTTAGAAACAGGGTGATAAGACGTAGAAGGAAGAATAAGGACTGTAAATAGGGACTTCCTCTTACTATCTACACTTCTGTGTCAGCAGGTGCTCAGTACTGCTTTCCTTTCTCCTGGGGTAGAGACTAGATTCGGAACCCAGCTTAATCAGCTAGTTTGTAGGGTCAGGTTATTGACCTCAGTCAGCAAGCCAGGTTGAAGAGGTTGCTAAGGAAGGTATTGACTGAAGATATAAGGTGATGTCTAGGTAAGAAATATCTTTTTACCTAACTTTGAGTTGAACTTGATTGTGAATATGTTCAGGGTGAGTTTGTAATTGAAGACATTTTGTTCTGTCCAAGGATTCCATCTTCTTCCTTACCCTCCCCTCTGTTCAAACTCTACTGATCTTCTCTCCATGAAGATGATTTGGTGGAAGAGAACTTCCCGGCGGCATTACCTCTGGGCCCTGGGCTGCTACATGCTGCTGACCATTGTTGCAGTGAAACTTTCTCTCAGATTGAAATGTGACTTGAATTCCCTGGATCTGGAGTCCAGGGACTTCGGAAGCCAGCACTGCAGGGACATCTTGTACAAGTCCCTGAAGCTGCCAGCAAAGCGATCCATCAACTGTTCTAGGATCATCCAAGGGGATCAGGAAGCTGTGACTGAGGCTCAGCTGGATAACCTGGAGGTGAAGAAGAAGCGGGCGCCCCTTACAGACGCCGTCTACCTCAACATGACCAGAGACTGTGAGCACTTTAAGGCTCAAAGAAAGTTCATACAGTTCCCACTTAGCAAAGATGAGTTTGAATTCCCTATTGCATACTCTATGGTGGTCCATGAGAAGATTGAAAATTTTGAAAGGCTGCTGCGAGCTGTGTATGCGCCTCAGAACATCTACTGCATCCATGTGGATGAGAAGTCCCCAGAAACTTTCAAAGAAGCAGTCAAGGCAATTGTTTCCTGCTTCCCAAATGTCTTCTTGGCCAGTAAGTTGGTCCGGGTGGTTTATGCTTCCTGGTCCAGGGTGCAGGCTGACCTGAACTGCATGGAAGACTTGCTCCAGAGTGCTGTGCCATGGAAATACTTGCTGAACACCTGTGGGACCGACTTTCCTATAAAGACCAATGCTGAGATGGTCCGGGCCCTCAAGATGTTGAACGGGAAGAACAGCATGGAGTCAGAGATACCTACCGAGTACAAATCATCTCGCTGGAAGTATCACTATGAGGTGACCGACACATTGTACGTAACTGACAAGGAAAAGGATCCTCCCCCTGAAAACTTACCCATGTTCACAGGAAATGCCTATTTTGTGGCTTCTCGTGCCTTTGTTCAACATGTTTTAGAGAACCCCAAATCCCAACGACTCATTGAATGGGTAAAGGACACCTACAGCCCTGACGAACACCTTTGGGCCACCCTTCAGCGGGCACCATGGATGCCTGGCTCTGTTCCCCACCACTCCAAGTTTCACATCTCAGACATGACTGCCATCGCCAGGTTGGTGAAGTGGCAGAACCACGAAGGAGACATTAGTATGGGGGCACCTTATGCACCTTGCTCTGGAATCCACCAGCGGGCTATCTGTATTTATGGGGCTGGGGACCTGCATTGGATGCTTCAGAACCATCACCTGCTGGCCAACAAGTTTGACCCACGAGTGGATGACATAGCCCTTCAGTGCCTGGAGGAGTACCTGCGTCATAAGGCCATCTACGGGACTGAGCTCTGAGATACACTCAGGGTATTGCAAACTGTGGGGCAGCTTGAACCTGAATGTGCTGGGACAGTGTGGGGTGGGAGATAAGGGCTCTGGAACCCACGGCACCCTGCTGCCTTATGAACTATGCCCACCCTGCTGCCAGTAGCTCCTCCCCCAAATAAGAACCAGGTATTTGGGGGAGTGTCAGAGGGGAAGTGTGGCAGGGGGTTCCTAGATTTCATCTGAAAGCTTCGTGTCAGCTTTTCCCCTCTTTGGAGATGCTGGTCCTCATAATTCTAGGCCTGGCAATGGGAGGGGGACTTTGATGGATGAGGGCTTTCCCTTTTGCACTATTTAAAAATAAATAACTTTTGATTCAGAGTGCTACCTTTTGTCTAATAAGTGCCTGCTAAGAGAATCCCATTATTCCAAAATGATTGGTCGCATAGCAAATTCAGAGAGGAATGGAGCTGATTGTTGAAAGCTCTCCTGAATTTGTTTACATTGCCAGATTGATGGTTTTTCCATCAGGGAAAAGCCAGGGTGATTTATCCAATCGATCGCCCATAACTGTATTTTTGTTACACATTCTGCATATTTGATCTTTAGTTGAATGAGTGAAAATCTCTCAAGAAATGAAGAAAGGCAGTGGATGGATTTATTTGGGAGCAGATGACTTTATTTAGGAATAAAGTATTTGAATTAAAAATGGAAAGAACAGCTAGATACATTGTCTGTCTTAAGTACCTTAATTGAACTGAAGATGTGGTCTGTCTTTCACTTAGTCCTTCATGGTAAGGCTGGTTAAGGTGTGGTTCCCATCTCTGTGAGGCTTGCGCATACGAGAAACACCCCACAGACATCATCCAAGCCCTGGTGGGCCTTGTTTTTGACACTGGGGTAACAGAAGGAAGAGAAACCCCCCTGGTCATGCTCTCACCCCAATGGGAAGTGGACTCTAAGCAGCTAGGCAACCGTATTAGAAGAAGACAAGTGCCTGAGGCCTTAGGAGAGTGGGGGGGTTGTGGGGGGAGGGTGCTTAATTTGAAATGGGGTGGTCAGGGTGGCTCTGGGAGAAAGGTGACATTTAAGTCGAGACCTGAGAGAGAGAGGAACAAAGGAGGGAAAACAGGGCGAGCCAACTCACAGGAAAGTCCTGCAAAGCCCTGGAACGTCCCCTCCCTGGCTTGTAAGATGAACAAGGAGCAAGTTAGTGTAAGTGGGGCAGAGGAGAGGAGGGAAGAAGTAAGGAGGAGGGTCTATTGTGAAAGCCCTTGTAACTCATCCCAGGCCTTTGTGTTCCCTGAGGGAAGTGGGCGGCTGCTGGAGAGTTTGGAGCAGAGGACTGACAAGGTCTGGGTGACAGCTGCATAGGAAGACACTTGTGTTGAGAACAGATAGGCCGGGAGCGAGGGCGGGAGCGGGGCGCCAGGCTGGGAGGTTGTGGCAACCATCTGAGCCGTAACCATGGTGGCTTGGCCCAGAGACGCAGTAGCAGTGAGGGAAGTGGTCAGATTCTGGAAATGTTGTGGAGGATTTGCT
Source organism: Talpa occidentalis (assembly GCF_014898055.3). Taxonomy (NCBI): domain Eukaryota; kingdom Metazoa; phylum Chordata; class Mammalia; order Eulipotyphla; family Talpidae; genus Talpa; species Talpa occidentalis. Next base: position 25,678,350 of record NW_023601104.1, read on the forward strand.
GACAGATTGAGTTTGTGGATGAGAGAAGCGGAGTCCAGAATGAGCCCAAGGACTTTGTCCTAATGATCAGTTGTGAGGACAGAGTTATCATTAACCAAGAGGGAAACCTGTGAAAGTAGTTTTTTAGGGGACGACCAGGAGTTTGATTTTGAACTTGTGAAAATGGAGGTGCCTATCAGACATTAAGGAGATGGTGAGACGAGTGGACAAGAATCTGAGCTCAGGAGAGGTCTACCCACAGACACATCTGGGGTTCACCGGCTTGTGGACAATAATGCCATGAAACTCGATGAGAGTCCTAGCGGGGTGAAAAGAGGGCCTGACATGAATTCTGGGGCTCTCCAAAATGTAGAGGTCACAGAGGTTAAGAGGAATCGGTGAGAAATTTGAAAAGGAACAGCTTAGTGTGGCAGAAGGAAAATCAAGCGTGTGGCCTAGTGAAAGCCTAGAGGAGACAGTGCTTCAGGGAAGAGGGGCTGGAGGACAGTGCCCAGGGCCTGGTGGTCCCAGAAGGTGAGGATGGGGAAGCAGTGACTGGAATTAACGACGGGGAGGTGACCCTGATGAGCCCAGGTTTTCGACTGGAGGTGATTCGAGGGAACGGTGGGCCCACTCTCTATTCAGCAAGTATATAGAAATCTTTTGAGTGTTGTTTTAAAAGCAGCAGAAAAACAGTAGAGTGACCGACGCTTGAGAGAAGGTTGTCTTAAAAATTGGGACAGCGATAGCCTGTTGTCCACTGATGGGAAGCCCCTACAGGAGGAGCAGATGTGGAATGAGGAGACTCCCCAGGCCGGCCCAGGAAGCCACTCAGGCACGCACAGGGCGGCCTTCTGTGCCGGGCTCGGATGCTCGCGGTGGGGTGGGTCGGTGTGGAGGTGAGAATCTGTGGAGCTCTGTCCTCCTTTTTTGCTACTTTCTAATTTTATCTGATAGGGGAAAGTGTGTATGGGTGTGTATACTGTGCTGAGCACACACACACACACACACACACACACACAAATACATATATACCTATGTTGCTGGAACCCAAGTCAAGAACAAAACATCACCAGCAACCCAGGGCAGCCCCTCTTTCAAAGCACTGCACAAGCCCTGCAGACACAACTCCTGTCCTGACAGCAGGGCTGAGTTTGCCCTTTGTGGGTGTGTGTGTGTGTGTGTGTGCGTGTGTGTGTGTGTGTACGTACTGTTTTCTTTTGTTTATGGCTCCCTTAACTCTGCGTTTCATCTAAGCTGGGTGTAGCAGTGCCTTGGTGATTCTCTGTGCTTACACCACTGGGGAACGTTTGAATTGTTTGCAGCTTTTGTCCATCATGTCGTCATTTTAGTCATTCTGCTGGGTGGGGTCATCAGATTCTGGCTTTAATTTGCATTTTCCTGATGACTAATGGTGTTAAGGAACTTGTTATAGGTTTATTAGTTGTTGGATATCCTGGAAGTTTTTTGCTCAGTGACATAAAGCACATTTTTTTTCATTTTAAAAAATTTTAGTTTATATATTTTTTACATTTTTTATGTTTTGCACATTTTCATCTTGGATGTATTCCCCATACAATTCCCACCCCCCTTATTTTGACCCTAATCTTTCCTCCACCTCCCCACCCCCCATGTAATGTGTCTCTGGTTTAAAGTTGCTTGTTGATTTTGATTTTTACTTTATTATAATTAGTCTTTTTCCTGGTTCCTTATTTAGGTTTTCTAAATTCCTGCTATGAGTGAGACCATCTGGCATTTTTCTTTTTCTTTCTGGCTTATTTCACTGAGCATGATCCCTTCCAGCGCCATCCATGTTGCGGCAAATTGCATGAGTTTATCTTTTTTGAATGCTGAGTAATATTCCATGCTGTATATGTACCACATCTTCTTGATCCAGTCATCTATTTTGGGGCATTTGGGTTGTTTCCAAAGCTTAGCTATTGTAAATTGTGCTGCTATAAACATAGGGGTACAGGTGCCCTTTGGAATTGATGTTTCTGTGTCCTTTGGGTAAATACCTAGGAGTGGAATTGCTGGATCATATGGAAGCTCCATCTTTAGTAGGTTGAGGAAACTCCACACAGCTTTCCACAGTGGCTGAGCCATTTTGCACTCCCACCAGCAGTGCAGGAGAGTTCCTTTTTCTCCACATCCTTGCCAGCATTTGTTGTTGCTAGTTTTTTTAATATGTGCCATTCTCACTGGTGTAAGATGGTATCTCATGGTAGTTTTGATTTGCATTTCCCTGATGACAAGTGATGTTGAACATTTTTTCATATGCCTGTTGGCCATTTGCTTTTCATCTTTGGAGAAGTTTCTTTTTAGCTCTTCTGCCCATTTTTTTTTAAAGATGTATTTATTTATTTATACAAGCACTGGGTACAGTCAGAAGCGCGGGAGGGTGAGAGAATTCACCAGAGCCAGAGGGGAGAGCAGAGCAGGCTGACTGATGAGGTACACTGCTGAGGGGAGCAGCGGGCGGCAGGAGAGGTCTGCATGCATATGGGACCCTCGCCCGGTGGTCGGGAATTGAACTGGCACTGCAGAGGCTGCGGGCAGCTTCGCAACCCAGTGCTCAACCGCTGTGCCACTGGGGAGGCCCTCTTCTGCCCATTTTTGACTGGATTATTTGTTTTTGTTGAGTCTCTTCAGCTCTTCGTAGATTTTTGTGATCAGTCCTTTATCATTAGTGTTGTGTGCAAAAATGTTCTCCCAGTCGGTGGGGTTTTTCTTTGTTTTGGTTACTGTCTCTCTTGCTGCACAGAAGCTCTTTAATTTGAGGTAGTCCCAGCTGTTTATCTTTGCCTTCACTATCACTGCTCATAAAGCACATTTTATGAGCTGATCATTTTATAAGCCGAGGATGAGGGTGGAGATATGGGAGGCTTGGTGAAAGAAAAGGTATGAATGGTTGTTTCAGATTGGAAACTGGAAAAGAAGTCAGACCAAGTGAAAAAATAAGCCAGGCAGGATTAAGAACCCATTGACGAGCAAGTTGAAAAAGAAATCAGCTACTCGTCCATATTCTGCAGCCAAAGTACAGCACAGAGTAGCAGTTCCCAGGAAGTAAGAGGAGGAGCAAAGGAGCCAAGGTGATGGGCCCTGGGTGGGCGGGCCAGGACACGATGCCATGAGTGTACGTGTCACTTCCTCCCGGTGTTGGGACCGATGTGCTGGGACTGCTTTGAAGGGAGCAATTGGTTCTACTTCAAAGTCTATTCAAGTCACATTTCACTGGGCCATCGAGTTCACCAAATAATGAAAATGATAAAAGGTTTTCCTGGCAGGCACGTGGATCCCCAGATGTAAGGAAATACGGGGTGTGTCCTCAGGGCCCTCTGTCCCTGAGGAGGACTGGGCAATGAGGGCAGGTGAGGCTGGGGAAGGACCGGATTAGAGACTCTGGGGTTCTGTTTCTGTTGAGGTGCTTGGGCCTCATCTGTAAGCAATGAGGGTCTGTCGAAGATATTTTTAAACCTGAGACTGGCCCGGCGATGCCTGTACATCACCCAGCCCTCACCACACTTGTTTTATCTCCACTCCCACCCACTCGCCAACCCAACCGTGCTATTTTGAAGAAAATCCCAAATATCATATTTATTGTTCAGCATTATCATTCTCTCATTTATTGTTCAGCATTGTGTCTCTCAAAGAAGTAACAGATACCATGTTTTAAAAACATAGCTAATGACCTATCTATAATAGTAACAATGATTCTTTGATCAAACACCAAATTACTTTCTAATTTCCCTCACTGCATCATATGTGTTGCAACTGATTTATCTGAATCAGATTTATTTGAATTGGGTTGATAAATCACTTAAATCTTTTAATTATAGATTCCCCCTCCACTTTTTTGGTTTTGGTCATTTACTTGTTGAACAAGCTCGGTCTTTTATTTCCTGTGTGGGTTCACAGGCTGACACACCCACCGCTGGATTCCGCTGATAGGCTCTCGGTGGGGACACTGAACACGTTCCTCTGTCGTGGGTATTTGTTATTAATGGTGCTTCCTGTAGAAGGTTGATTAGATTCAGGTTTGAGATTTTGCTAAGAGAATTGTATAGTTAGTATTTCCTATTGTATGGTATCAGGGTGGTGCACACTATATGTTTGTTCTTTTCAGTATTGAATTAAACTGAGATTTGGAAGTTGCCAGCCTGATTATAAATTGTCTATAATCTTTTCACCTAATCGTTTTAAGTAACCATTGATGATAATTGCTTCTATCTATTATTTCACAATGGATTGCAAAATGTGATATGCTATTTTACAAGCCTTAAAAGCAAAATTTCTTATCAACTATACTGGTACTGACGCAGTTATTTCTCTATCATTTTTCAGAACAATGAACTGGTTACATAGTGACAAATGAGTTTGTGTAGAGAGGGGGTATTGCTATACAGTTAAGCTCAAAGAATTGTTTGAAAACATAACATATGCTTTGATTCATTGCAATTATAATTTTGATGTTCAGAATGTTCCAGTTTTGGCTACTGTGTTCTCTTACTCCTTAATCCAGGCATTTGTTGACGGGCATTTAGGTTGCTTTCATGTCTTGGCTGTAACAAGGTGCATATCCCTTGCCAAATTAGTGTGCTCATCATCTTCAGACTCATAATAAAGAATAGAATTGCTCCATTATGTGGTATGGAAAACAGTATGGTGATGCCTCAAAGAACTGAAAAAATGGAAATACAGTAAGACCTAGTTGAATAAGTGAGTGGAAGGCAATAGCAGCTCATTAGAGGAGGAATCACTAAGCACTTAGACACCTCTGGACTGGAGCTTAAGGTCCCCACCAGGTAAAGACCCCCAGCTGACTGAGGGCAACAGGCAAATAATATGGGATGTGAAAACAAGATCAGTGGTGGTGATGTGACCTATAAAGAGAGGACTATTCCATTCACCCATTTTATCCAACCCCTTCTGACAGCCACCCATCTGTTCTCTTTATCTGTAAGCTCAGTTTTTAAGATTCCACAACTGAGATCATAGAGTATATTGTTGTCTGACATTTCTCTTAATGCCTTTAAGTTCTGTCCGTGTTGTTGAACTTTTTAATGGCTGAGTAGTATTCTCGCGTGTGCGCGCGCGCGTGTGTGTGAGTATGTATGTATGTATACATGCACTCATGTAATTTTCTTTATCCGTTGATGGATACTTAGGTTATTGTAAATAATGCTATAGTGAACATGGTGGTACACTTACCTCTTTTTTAATTTAATTTTTTACATCATTTTTCATTTTTTTGGATAAATACCCAGAAGTGGCATTGCTGGATCACGTGGTAGTTCTACTTTTAATTTGAGGTACCTCTTTACTGTTTCCATAGTGGTTGTACCAATTTACATTCCCACTAACAGCACAAAAGGGTTCCTTTTCTTCCATATCCTTGTCAATGTTTGCTTCTTGTCTTTTTGATAGTAGTCATTCTAACCAGTATGAGGTAAGAGCTCATTGTGATTTTGATTTGCATTTTCTAAGAGATTTTATTTTTGCATATTTTTACACTTCTGGGGTGTAGGCCAGAAGTGTAGGGGGTGAGAGGATTCACCAGAGACAGAGTGGGGAACAGAACAGGCAGATCTATGAATGCAGTGGGCGGAACAGGAGGTCTGCTGCACTATGTAGGTTATCTCCCTGGCTGGTGATGGAACTCAAGCCATTGCAGTTGGCCTTCATCGTGGTAGTGCTGAGAATTCACCCCTAAGCCACCAGGGAGGCCCCCAGTAATTTCTTACTACATATGATTTGCACATATTTTCTCCCATTTAGTTTGTTACCTTTCATTTTTTAAAAAATTTATGCATACAAGAACTGGGGTACAGACCAGAGGTGTGGGGGCTGAGAGGATTCACCAGAGGCAGAGTGGGGAACAGAACAGGCAGACAGACCAAAAGCACTGCTGAGGGGAGCAGTGGGTGAGACAGGAGAGGTCTGCTGCATCATGTGGGTCACCTCCCTGCCTGGGGATATGCTGCAGAGGCTGCGGATTGCTTCATAGTGCTGCGTCTTAACTCCTTGCGCCACCAGGGAGGTCCCTGCCTTTTCATTTTGTTGATGGTTTTCTTTGCAGCTTTTTAGTTTGATATTGCCTCACTTGATTTTTGCTTTTTTGGCTTGCACTTTTGGTGTCAAGTCCAAAAATTATCACCAAGAATTATGTCAAGGAGCTTATCACCTAAGTTTTCTCTAGAACTTTTATGGTTTTAGTTTTTCAATCCTTTTTTTTTTTTTTTTGCATATGGCTGATTGGTTTTCCCACCACCATTTACTAAAGAGACTATCCATTTCTCATTGTATATTCTTGGCCCTTTGTCATAAATTAACTGGCCACACATTTGTGGGGTGATTTCTGTAATATGGAATAGTCTAGTCCATTGAGCTGTGTCTGTTTTTTTTTTTTAAAGAACTTTTTTTTTTTTTTAAAGATTTATTTATTTATTTGTTTATTTATACAAGCACTGGGTACAGTCAGAAGCGCGGGAGGGTGAGAGAATTCACCAGAGCTGGAGCGGGGAGCAGATTAGGCAGAAGGACCGAAGTACACTGCTGAGGGGAGCAGCGGGCGGCAGGAGAGGTCTGCGCGCCATGTGGGACCCTCCTCCGGTGGCCGGGGAGCAGCCGGGGATTGAACCGGCGTTGCAGAGGCTGCGGGCAGCTTTGCAACCCAGCGCTCAACCGCTGCGCTACCGGGGAGGCCCGAGCTGTGTCTGTTTTTATGCCAACACTGCACTGTTTTAATTTTTACAGCTTTGTAGAATAACTTTAAATAAGGGACCTGTTCTTCATCAAGGATGCTTTGGCTATTTGGGGTCTTTTGTGATACTACCTATTGTGGAACAGAATGAATAAAAAAAGCCGGGGGGGGGGGGGGGCAGGGAGCAAACAACATGAATGGCCAGTCCCTTAGGAAAGGCATCAATGCTACCTATGCATTTCCAAAAGTCAAAAGAATGTTCTCAGATCTCTGCTCAGGAAAAAAGAAACAATTTTGATGCCAGTTTCTCCTGGAACATTACTTTAAGGTCACAGAATCAGACAATAAGAATTGTTCAAGAGAAGGTCTCCCCTGATGGTGCAGGCAGTTGAGCACCACGCTGTGAAGCTGTCTGCAGCCTCTGCAGTGCTGGTTTGATGCTGGCAGGCCGGCGAGGGTCCCACATGGCGCGGCAGACCTCTCCTGTCTCGCCCGCTGCTCCCCTCAGCAGTGTATTTCGTCAGTCTGCCTGTTCTGTTCCCCGCTCTGTCTCTGGTGAAGCCTCTCACCCTCCTGCGAATCTGGCCTGTACCCTGGTTCTTATATAAAATAATCTTAAAAAAAAAGAATTGTTCAAGAGAGATCTATTAATAGTCCTTTTGTGGTGTTCATTTGAGCTAATCCTACTAAGCAAGTCCTTTGTTGCACATTGCCAAGTTCCGGTATGTGTCACAAGGTAAAATGCCTTGCCCCAACCCACATGCAGATTCTGTATACCTATGGATTAGAAAAAAGGAGTCTCTTATTACTATAGCATGTAAAAAAAAAAGAAGCCTGATGAATGTTTACCAAATTTAGGAGGATTTTTAGAATGGATCGACAAAACAAAGATCTTCCTTTGGAAGATCTGGGAAGGCACCATAAAGAGCTGGCGAGTCATTGTGCAGGAGAGCCACAACTGTGACACTACCACACGGGCGCTGCACGCCATATTAAGGTAACGTGGACAGAGAAAACAAAACCCAAATAGAACATTTTAGGCCAAATGTTGCACATAGAGGATGTGGATTTCTTAAAAACCTTTTGAGAAATTTTAAAACATAATCAAATATGAGTGTGATGAATCTCATCTGTTACTGAACTCTAACAACTATCAGCACAATTTTATCCATATCCCCTTCTCATTAATTTTTGAGGTCAAAAATATCTTCATAGCAAGTGTGCGTGGATTTTGATCATCTGGATTCTCAACTGGACAACTCACCAACTGCATACAGCACATTCTGAGGTGAACAGTAGTAGGGACTTATTTACATATTTAAAGATGCTTAAATAACTGGCAATACCATGAAGGACAGCTCATATTTTCCATGTACTCTAATTTTGTGGCTTGTGGGATTTTATTTTACTCTTCCTAATTACCTTTTTGGTCTTGGAAATGCTTTTCTGTGACTCTATGGTGACCAAATGGTGGCATCCTGGTCAGTAAGCTTTGTAAGTCCATGTTAATCATAACCTGAATTCCAAGCTCTTGTTGATTTTCTGATGGCATTTCCGAGATACAGAGTGCTCTCATCTACAATTACTCTTTTAGGTCAAACTAATTTTTAACTCCTGCATGGATTCTCTTTGTCTTGCCTGCATGTATTTCAGTGTCGCTTCATGTGTCTCTCCTCATCATGACCATTAAAAAATTACCATAACAGGGCCTCCCCGGTGGCCCAGCGGTTGAGCGCTGGGTTGCGAAGCTGCCCGCAGCCTCTGCGGCACCGGTTCGATCCCCGGCTGCTCCCCGGCCACCAGAGGAGGGTCCCACATGGCGCGCAGACCTCTCCTGGCGCCCGCTGCTCCCCTCAGCAGTGTGCTTCGGTCCTTCTGCCTGTTCTGCTCCCCGCTCTGGCTCTGGTGAATTCTCTCACCCTCCCGTGCTTCTGACGGTACCCAGTGCATGTGTAAACGAAACAAAAAAAAAAAACGAACAAACAAACAAATAAAAAAAAAAAAAAAAATTACCATAACAAATTCCCCATAAAAAATTCCCTGCCCTGCTGTTAAGGATCCTGTAACATACTCTCATTTGACCATATCAGTTCTGTTTTCCACTTTGCCTGACAGTGCACCGTTTTATTGAGTCCAAGTTTCATAACTTGGCTGAAAATAAATGTTTACCCAATCGAGATATATGGTGTAATATTTAAATTTATGTGCATATTTAAAAAAGTCAAAATTCTACTTCATAGAAATTTAATTATGACCACTGAAAACTGAAGGCAAAACACTAAGATTCTTTGGTGTCTACCAAGGGATAAAATATTCGCCTTTCTCTCCTCCCCAAATTAGCTAAAGATCAATTATAGTAAGTAAGCAAACAATAACCTGTTTGGTGTTAAGCCCAGAGGCTCTTTTTTGTTGACTCTTTGGGTATTAACCCTTTGCACTCCGCTGTCCCCTCTCAGGGGACATCGGAATTCTAGCATATCACTCGGATGTCCCCTCTCAGGGGACATTGCAATTTATTTGTGATTATGGGGAATTGAGGTTATTTCAACGCAACTTTTTGAGACATGCATGTTTCCCTGAAGTTTTATCTTGAAATGGCACAAGAAATTAAATCAAAATATCATAAAATGGTTCGGAGTGCAAAGGGTTAAAATAGCATTTTCTCAGGCATCTAGAGAGGACTGACTATATGATAACATAAAGTGTAGCTCTCACTGCTAAGTACTGTAGAAGAGTTAATGGATTTTTTTTTCTTCCCCATAAGCAGGGAAGTAAGGTTATCAGTGGAGCCTGTGGTCAGGCGGGAGAGCACAAAGTGGTGTGATCTCCATGACCCTGTTCTGTTCTTCCAGTACCATCCGCGTCCCACTGTGGGAAGAACATCTGCTCCACAAGCAAGTGTCAGTCACGGGATGGATACGTAAGTAATCAGATCTGATGAAGGAAATGCCAGGCTAGGACTCAGGCCCAGACCAAGCAGAGGTGTAGATGGTGCCTAATTTAAATACAAAATTGGTTTTGACTGACAGAATGTAATCCGTAAACGACTAACATTCCATACCAGTTACCCAGATGACCTCAATGAATACTGGAACTGGCCCACATTCTTCCTGCTGTTTTTTCATGACTCATTGAGGTAAAAAAAAAATCTTAGTGGCCTGCATGGCTTTTGATCATTTGGGTTCTCAATCGGACAACTGGCTGACTCATTTGTAAAAGATCAGACGCAGTCAATAGGGGCTACGCTCACATGCAACTGGGCTTGTTTTTGAAGGATGGGTAAGATGATTTTGAAAGGGAAGGCATGGCGGAGGAAAGAGCACAAGCGATGACAAAAGGGAAATCTTAGCTCTGACTTGCTTCTCAAATTTAAGGGCAACAGCCGACGTGATGGTGAGTAGGGAAGATGGGGAATCGAACACACTACACAGAATGGGCTGCAAGGGTCAAAGGTTTCTGTGACTAGTGGAGGACCACATGGCCACGCTGTGGCGAGTGCAGGCGCACTTAGAAAATGGCCTGTCATTACTCTAATTAAGTCAAGGCAGTTAAGTCTATCTTGTTAGAGACTCATCACTGAGGGATGATGTGCAGCTTCTTTACCTTTTGTGAGCATAATCTACTGACATCATTTGTAGGATTTTAAATTCCTAAATAGTATACAACTCAGTTTAATACTTCTTTAAGATCTCAGTAACATTATCGGGAAACAGTTTAAGCCATAATTTCTTCTGTTAGAAACAGAAATTTCTATGACCCTTGTTAAATTTATGCTATGAACATGTCTCACCATTATACTGAGCTGCTGATGTAAAAAGGCCTTGACCTTGACTAATAAGAAAAAAATTGAACTGTGTAACCTTTGGTAAGTTAAAGAGGTTAAGTTTCTATTTCTTAGTATGTAATAAAGGGAACAGAATTCTTCCAGGGTTGCTGAGGGTTTTATAGAAGAACTTGGTCTCACCAATAAAATGAAGGTAAGCAATGCTGGCAATTATCTTACAAACAGAAGTCTCATTATACTGCTACATAGATCAGACTTGAGCATTGCCTGCATAAAAATGATACTCTAGAACATGCTTCTACAATGAAGTGGGGGATTATGTCCAGTATAAAGAACTATTTGACATTTTAATAGGTTTATGAATATTTCACTGAAGTTTACTGCCAACCTCAGCAGACAGGAAAAGTGATTTTTCATGTGTTATATGGTAGCTTCAACCCATTAAAATAGGGTTGAATTGCGTTTGACCACAGGAAGGGACTGTCAAGAGACTATTCTTACTAGTGAACAGGGCCAGGTCCTTAATTTAAAAAATAGCTGGTCCACGTTCATCTACAGTTAGTTGCTAAATTCTAATTACTCAACTGCCTAATGTTTGACATTCTCTCTGTGTGTTATCTTAGAAATGCTACAGTCTTATTATATATTCCTAGAAGGGAAGCCTTTTCCCTTCAGGCAGAGACATACGGCATTCATTTATCATTTAGGAGGATTTTTTACTTAAAGTGCAGGAACTGGTAAGAGGTACAACACTGGACTAACATGGTCATCTCAATAAATCATTTGTATGTCATGTAGTTTTATAGTTTTGTTTTTATTATGGGAAGCTGTCTAAAGCTTGTCTTGGTTTTGACATCTATGATTACCTGTTGGGTTTGTAAAAATTCCAATCCAGAATTTGGCTTGGCCCTGCTGATGCTTTCATTAGCTAAAGTTACAACTGGTAAAAACTAAGCTGGTTTAATTCAAATGAATGTATTTACTAGGATTTATATAGCTCTACCAGTTACTGCTCACATTGCGTTTTAAAATGAATTTATTAAAGAATGTTCTTAGGAAGGCAACAATTGATTTGTTATTAAAAAAAATTCTATTTCTCCATGCTGTATAATAAAGGTTATATGAGAGGTTACAGAGTTATAAGCTTCTTTCTACTGGAATTCTCTGATAGTATAGCACAGTGTAGTCATTTCTGCAATGCTAGAATAAATAAAGTCTCTTCTGTGCTTCTCTTCAAAAAGTGATGCATACTAACAGAAGATGGCATAAAAAAAGCTTTTTTCCTGTTCATTCTGTAGTATTGGAGCCAGTATCTAGGAAACAGAAGAGAAAAAGTAAATTCAAGTAGCAATGTAATTTTAAATGTAAATATTTTAAGACTAATTTAAAAAGATAACAGGAACTAATGGAGATGTTTTGAAGAATGGGGAAGAACAGGTAAGCTGACCACAGAAATGCCTTAAATTATATTTAAAGGCAGAGGTAAAAAGACACATTTCCATAGTTATACCAAGAGAAATATTTGGCTGATATCTGATTATTAAAATTCAGTATCTTCACACGAGTAATACACTCTGAGAACTTGCTAGAAATACATGTTTACATGAAGGCTTTTTACATTGTTTGCTCAGAGGCTTTCTTTACTGGCTTTTTGGTTCTTACCATGGTGTCAAGTGATCAAAATTGCCAGTCTGTGCTATAAAATATGGTAGCCTATTGGTAGCGACATGTTAGTTAGCATATTTCAATGCTAATAGTCGTATGTAATTATTGGAAAGTACAACTGGAACATTTGTATCAGTAAAAAAGTTTTGCTGAACAGTAGTGGTCTATATTGTTAACCTCTAATCCATGAAAATGAGCAAATGTTCAAATTCTATATAGTGAACTAAAGTCTTAAAGAGCTAAAGGATCTTTAAGGATGCCTCTTAGAAGGATGCTATTAGTCTACATTATAAGAAAAATATGAAAGAGTTGTCTGAAATACTATCATTTTGTGATCCAGGAACTATAATGACAAAGAGGGTAGTATTTGATGACCAATTAAAAGGCCGCCTCTGCTTAAAAGTTGACTAGTTTCATGTACCTTTTGACGTCTATCTGGAAAAGGCTTTTTTAGAAAAAAGTCCTAATAGTCATGAAAAATCAGGTTTAAATGAATAGTCAATGACATCTTTGCAGATGTGTATATATATATGCGTATTAGGTATGTTTTCTTTTACAGTAAGGGGCTATACGAAAGAAATTTGTCTCCAGATGCTTTTATAAATGATAGGTTTTAGCTCCTCTTTTTTTAGTGAGTAAACTGGGTTTGAAAACACATATGCAGAAATCCCAAAGTAAATGTATTTTCCTCTTGCTTTTCAGACCTCCCCTTGGACAATGACAAGCTTTATCTACTATTAGGACTAGCCAGCTGCCTTAAACACGGGTCAGATCATAAAGTCTATGTTTAAGCGACAATTAGCACAAAGGAAATAACATCGTGGAACAGGCAGCCAAGATGTGTCATTGTTCAGGTCCTTAAATGTTTTAAAAACAAGATTCTAAGTCTGTTGTGAAAAATATACTTGCCCAGATGTAAGGGTGATAAGGTCTTATGGTTAATTACTGGGATGTCGGAAAAGTGATGACATTTTGTTTTTCCGACAACCCAATAAAATATTCTAAGTCACTCTTAAAAGTCTGAGCGAGACCGCAGATTTACAACTGATATGGAATGCTTACACTTAAAGTCAGTATTGTTTTTGAGATCTGTCTCTCCCTTGGAATGAATAATTGGCCAATTTTATCCCCCCCACCTTAATTTCAAATGAAGAGTGTCTAAAGACTTAGAAAAACAAGATTTCAAGTAGTTTTTTGCTTTCACAGTAATGAGGTGAACACTTACTTTTACCATCACAGGCTACAATTTTCACTTTATCCACTTTAATCAGCTCTGTCACCTCTCTGAATTCAACATCATTCAATACAAAAGTCCACACATTATCGCAGAATCTGTATGTATTTAGAGAGCCCTTGAAAACAAAACATTTAGACACACCGTGAGAAATCTTTTCCCCCCAAAGCCATTTAAGAGAAGTCAGCTATCAATACATAATTCTTAAGAGCACGATTATTTAACATACCATAGAATCCCCCTCCCCTTTATTTAAACCCTAACAAACTGGTTAGTGTCTGAAGAGGGCTGAATGAAAATTTAAACCTGTGTTCCTGCTACCCCCATGTGGCTAAATTATGAAAGTACATTTGACTATTTACTTAAATATTTTTTAAAGACAACGTATTATGTATCCTGTGACTTAGTTACGATAAATTACTGTATGCGCGATTAAGACTACATGATGGTCCTATGCAACATTCTTCTAATGAGTAAGTTTATTTTCCTCTTAGAGGACTGAACCCCAGGGGTGAAAGTGGCTCTGCAATAGTAGCAGCAAGGGGTCTGCTAGTGAAGGTTTTAAAAGGTGTTACTAGCAGGACTTGACAACTAATTGGATGAGGTGGTGGAGGGACAGAGGCACCTCAGAACAGAAGGAAAAATTAGGGAACTACAGGTTTCCAAAGGAACTAATCAGAAATATCACAAATTATGCATCAGGTTTAACAAACTTGGCAAGAGAAGTTTTAGTGGAATGGTGAGATTAATGCATTAAAAAAGGGCAGTCATAAATGTCAAAATATTTTTTAAAAATGACATCTCCTTGGATAAAATCTGGGTCTTTATAAGGCCGATCTCCTTATAAACTGACATCCTTAAATTTATGTGTAATCAATGATCCTGTGAGTGAGTATGATCTAATGGGTAGAAGCAGTTGTGTAAATTTGAACAATGCATGTCATTGGGATTAATGGCTAGTGTGTGAATATTCACTTTCAAAAATATTTTGAAATTCTACTATAGTATAAATGTATTTGCTTCATATCTATCATTTTAGACTTTATTGGTGAACCCTTAATAGTAAATAACCTTTTTTATTTTTCAGTTTGAATTTAGCCACTAGTGACAAAGAACAAAATTTTAGATTTGTTTTTTATGTTGTATTCCAAAAGTTCCTTCTTATGGTAATATCTGGCTTTGGTAAAGTAACTGATTTTCAGTCATTTGGCCAAATGGTAGTAAAAAGAACATCCAAAAAAGTTTAGAAGAACTCTTTCCTGACTGTTAAACTTCAAACAGTAAGCAAGTATTAAAGTAATCACAGCTCTCAAAAATGTACAATGGCTTTTTAAAAGACTAGTTACACATATTAGTTCAATCTGTATTTTCTCATTAAGTTCCAAGGTCTTGTTAATTTATGTTGAAATTTATTAGTTAAAAAACAACATATAGTTACCAACTTTAGCTCTACTATATGATCTAAGTTACATGTTATTCTAGATATAAATTTAAATTATAAATGAATACATAAATGCGGTGTGGTAATAACGGCTTTGAAAATTACATCTATTACCATTGTATTTTTTTGCCTCACTTAACTTTGCTTAGTTTGGCAAAAATTATTTGTAAACATTCTGGGACTTAAAACTGATCAAGTTTGCTGTAATAAAGAAGGATAAGTAATGGGAAATAGCAAGAATAAAAAAAAATCTGGCCAAAAGTAAGTATAGCTTTTGAAAAGTAGAAAAACTTACGAGGCGCTATGCAAAAAAATGCAATTGTCAAATTATGTTCCATTTTAGCTGAACAATTAAAGGATCAGATTTCAACACATGGTTTTATACAAACAAAAGCAAACTAATGTTCTAAGAATCAAGAATTCACCGATAAACTTTTTACTCCAGATGAATTTCAGATATGTGAAATAAGACTGCTAATTGGGGCCTTGTATGTAAAACACTGAAATGTCTGTTGAATAAATATTTTTCTTTTGAGGTTTTTGTGTCATTTGTGATAACACAAAAAACACTGAGTATCTGTTAATGTACAATTAATCCATGTTCTTTACCTACATTGATTTCCATATATTTTAACCTTCCAATTTCTTCTTTATGGTGATGCCTTCTAACAAGTATATTAGTTGATAATACCCAAATATTGTAAGCAATCTGATGCTGTGAATGTCACAATGTGGTATGATTCTTTCACAATGCCATATTCACTTTGGGGTTTGTGTTCACAGTATAATGAATGCCTCTAAATGAGACCACGTAACAAGAACAGACCATTATTTACTGCTAGTTCAGGTCTTGATAAGGCATGATATATAAAAGCAGATGGGAGGGGAACATAAAGTTTCTAGAAGTAACTATTTCCCTGAAATGGGTGAAAGTTTGGAAACCATAACTGAACCCTAGGGATTATGCCAGCATTTACCTTCAATCCTGAAGATGTTTCAGGTGTTTGAATTCTCAGTAACTTTAGGGAAAGGTAGTCAAACATAGGTAAGTTGATTTGTGAAACAATGGAATAAAAATCTAAAAACTACTGTTACGTAGATTGTTTTGTGTAACTTAAACACATAATTATGTTATTCAAAAAACAAGTTGCAAAATTTGTAGGTGTCCTAAAACACTTTCAATGACATTTGGTGCAATTTTGTAGATTGAAGAAAATATCCTTACCCTGAAGTTGACTCTGTTCCTGACCCTCTGAGCCAAAGCTGAATTTATAGCCTTATCAAACTGAAGTAGAACTTGAAGGGCAAGTTGGGGGGTGATCTGTTGAGACTGAGAAAAAGTAAGGTCATAAATCCTCTTACACAAGAATGTTAAAGATAAAAAAATAAACCATCTAAAATATAACTCACTAACCAGAGCCCATAAACTAGAATGCCTGATTTTCCCAACAAGTAAGAGGCAAAGCATGACAGTATTTTCTTGTGCTATTTTGATAAAAATTTAAAACATCCACTGATGTTACAACACTAGAACAAAACACAGGATCAATAATAAAGCTTAAGAAATCTATGAATCTCCAATTTCATAGAACAAAAAATTGGAAATATTTAATAAGTTCTTAAACAAGAGAGTATATAAACATTTAATTCTCCTAAAATATATAATTCAAAATTCTAATCTCTTGTGCAGAATTAATGTAAAGATACATAAAATGTGCCTGGCTTATACTATGAGAAGAAAATTTTCAATTTTTATGTTGAACAAAATTTTATCATCCCATCATCATACATTGTGTCCTGAAGTCTGGGTGGCCTAATGCACAGGAACTTGAGAGTGTTCATGTAAATATTGGTCAGAGTCTAAGATAATCAACTTTATATCTTTTTGCCCAAAAAAGGGGACTTAACAAGAATTATTATAGAAACTTCTCAATAAAAATCAATTTTTTTAGTCTCCCACCTGTATCAATTCATCAAGGCTCTCCTGAAGACTGTTACCCAAAGTGGTATTTCTGTATAACTGATACGCCATGATGTAGGACGAAGAAATTGTTTTCCTTATTCAGGCTTGCATTGAGGTCCTAAAAATTTAATAGGGAAGTATTAAGTGTGTATGTAATGCAGACTACCTGATAAAGTCTAACATACGCCATCAGAATTCTTTAATTCTAGAACTATAGGAATCATTACTAAGAGTAAAGATTATTTTCTATTTTTCATTAATATATTTATAGTCCGTCGTACGAAAATAGAAATAATTTATTAAAGAGAACATCCTTCTGACATCACAGATGTGGCGGAATAAGCAGTTGCAGGAAACTCTCCCCTCGTAGCACAACTAGAATCAGCTCCATGTGTGAGAGGGTGCCAGCCCGACCGCGCCCCTGCAGTGGTGAAGGCGGGTGGAAAGCGCTGGTGCAGGTGACGGAGCGGAGGGGAGTCAGAGCTGCAGTGAGCTATGGCCCAGCTCATCGGCAAACCAGGCAGGGGGAGGGCCAGGCGTGCCCAGGCAGCTGCTAGACCCGAGCCGGGAGCCCCCTCCCCCCACCCCTCCCCCGGGGACTGAAGGAAGCTGAGAACGGAGCTAAAGCAGAGTCCCGAGGGCTGGGCCTGGAGATGGGAACGGGACACACAGGCTCTGTGCTCAGGTGGGGAACGAGTCCAGTCACAGGAGAAGGGCCGTTCCGGGTCTTTATGCCTAAGGTGGCCTCCCTCACTCCCCAGAGGAGAGGCCGAAGGAACTTACTTCCTGTCGCCCCCTTCCTCGCCACACAAAAGCTAACAAGAGGGGCCTCTCTGGTGGCGCAGCGGTTGAGCGCTGGGTTGCAAAGCTGCGCCGGTTCGATCCCCGGCTGCTCCCCGGCCACCAGAGGAGGGTCCCACATGGCGAGCAGACCTCTCCTGCCGCCCGCTGCTCCCCTCAGCAGTGTACTTCGGTCCTTCTGCCTGCTCTGCTTCCCGCTCTGGCTCTGGTGAATTCTCTCACCCTCCCGCGCTTCTGACTGTACCCAGTGCATGTATAAATAAATAAATCTTAAAAAAAAAATACTATCTGGAAAAAGAAACAAAACTAATAAACAAGAGAATCCCAAAATTTGAGCTACAGTACCACCTGCTGGGAAAAGAGAAGAAGACAATCAGATACCTAGGAAGTTTATGAATTAGAGCAGAAGGAAAGAGAATGATACATGGTCAGAAATCAGACTTTAGCCACAGAATTGGGGAGTTTGAGTGAATGTAAACTATCACGAAGAAAATCAAATACATAAAATGCATTCTGAAACAGGACAAAATAATAATGACATAAGAAAGGAAATGCAGGCGCAAGAGTGACTGCTGCTGTTAAAAAAAAAAATTCCAAAGAGAGCTGTTGAGTGTACAGAACGCAATGACGGCCAGGGAAGGCGTAGCAAGCAGCCTGGATCTCTGAGGAAAGAATTGTGAAATTGAAGATGAAAATGTAACGGCTCAAATGGAGCAGGAAAGAGAATTAGGATTTAAGAAAAATGAAATGCCATCAAAAACATCACCTCCATGAGAAAAGAAAACAAAGTTAATGGGTAGCCAAGCAGAGAGGGAGCAGGGAACAGAGCTCACTGAAAGAAAGAACAGACCTTCCCAAATTTAAGACCCAACCATAAACACCCACCCACGACATGTGGACTACAGAAGCTGGAATCCTGCTCTCCCTTATAAACTGTGGAGTAATGGAGTATTACACAGGCGTGAAGGAAGATGAAGTGGTGGCACTTGGCACAAAATGGGACAGCCCTTGAGGTGATTATGTTGAGTGAAATCAGCCACAGAGTGAAAGACAGCAGATATTTTCACTCATCTGAGTAAAAACACCAAAAAAAAAAAAAAAATGCAAACAACAGAAGAAATAAAAATTTGAACTTGGCGAAAAAGAAGGGTTAGCAGAGGGAACAGGGAAAGGGTGGAAGAGACGGGGCAGAGAGGCACATGGGGAATGGGCATAGGTGGCTTGGTGGAGGCAATGAAAAGAAAGGCACTCAGCCGGCCTACACACATATGAAAAAATGCTCAGCATCACGGATTGTAAGGGAAATCACATTACAACCACAGTGAGATACCACCTAACTCCTGTGAGAATGGTCCCTATAAAAAAAAAATAGAATTTAAAAGTGTTGGCAAGGTTGTGGTGACAGGGGTACTTTCATCCACTGTGGTGGGAATGTGTGACTGTCCAGTTTCCCCGGCACCACTGAACGGCCAGGGGCTCAGCGCTCAAGCGTACATACCCTTGGCTCCTTTGTCAAACATTTACTGTCTGTCCACATGAGGATTTCTGGCGTCTCAGTTCTATTCCATTGGTCTGTGTCTCTGTTTTTGTTCCAGCTCCCTGGACAGACGGACCACTATCTCACACCATGCACAAAATACAATTCAAAATGGGTAAGATTTTGAGGTAAAACCTGAAACCTTAGAATACAGAGAAAACATAACTAAAATGCCTTGCAGTGATGTCTTTGTGAATTCATCCCCAACAGCAAGGAAAGCAAAAGAGAATTTAAACAATTGGAACTACATCAAACTACAAAATTTTTGCATAGCAAAAGAAACCATAATTAAAAATGAAGACACCCTAGTGAGTGAGAGGAAACTTTTGCACACCATGCATCTCATAAGGGGCTCACAGCAAAGATCTACAAAAAAAAAAAAAAAAAAAATCCTACGACTCAACAAAAAAGAAAGAACCCAGTCAAAAAAAAGTGGTCAAAAGTGCTTAACAGACACTTCTCCAAGGAAGATAAACAGAGGGCCAACAGACACATGAAAAAATGTTCATTATCACTTGTTAGAGAAATGCAAATCAAAACCACAAGAAGATACGCCCTCACTATCCTGAGACCGACCCATTCAGAAAGAAAATCAACAAAAAACTATGAACCAGAGACACTTTTTGGGGGGTGGGGGGCGGGAGGGGAGGGATTGGGGTCAGAATGGGGGGGTTGCAATTGTATGGGGAATATAAAAATAAAATTTATTATTTAAAACAAAACAAAACAAACCAGAAATAACAAATGCCGTGGAGGAAGAGGAACACTCACACTGCTGGAGGGCTTCAGTCCTTTAAAACAGTACGGAAGTTCCTTAGAAGATGAAAAATGCATCTCCTGTATGACCCAACAATCACATTCCTAGGTATCTACCCAAAGAACACAAAAACACCAATTCCAAGGGCAACCTTGCACACCCATGTTGGCAGCACCATCATTTACAACAGCCAAAATATGGAAACAATCTAAATGCCCCCAAAGGGAGGATGGCTCAAGATGACGTGGCACTTAGACACAGTGGAGCACCACTCAGGGAGCAAAGACAACAAACTCACGCTATCATGGCAACACAAATGGAGCTGGAAAAGCAATTATGACAAACGAAGTAAGTCAGAAGAGAGTCAAATACTAGATGGTGTCACATATAAGTGGAATATAGAGAAACTAACCAAAGGAAAAGATAGTCAGATTTAAAAACTGATCCTGGAAAACTGATGATAGAGCTGCGGAGTCCAGAGCTGGGTGGGAAGACAGTATTAAGAAAAAGGTGGGGCGGGGGCAAGACAGAATGAGGCGGTGGACCACGTGTACTTTGGCGGTGGGTGCACTATGGTAATAACACTTGAAGGGGGTGGGGGAGTGTTACACCCCCCCCATACGAACAATGATGTAAAAAATTTATCTAAAAAAAATTTAAAAAACCTAAAAGATAAAAATTACCATTCAAGAATACCTTGCAAAGTTATTGTTAAAATACCATGGAGAAATACAGGTTTTCCCACACAAACGCTAATGCACTTCACAACCAACAGACCTGTCCTAGAAGAAATGTTGAAAGGAGTTCAACGTGAAAAGAAAAAAGAAAAGTACACAAAACCTTGAGAATGGCTGATATGTAGAAAAACAGAATCAGAAGCACAGACAGGAATAATGAGAAAAGAAAATATGAAAAAGAATCTGTCTAGGCTAATGACTAGTTGAAACCAGTACACACACACACACACACACACACACAAATGTTGGGACACAAAATCCTCACGTTAATGTAAGCACTAAAAAATCTGGAGAAGACACACACAGCAGAGATGAAGAACAGAATTAATATGGAAAACAGACACAAATGAAAAGGCAGATGGAAACACATGGAAAAGAAACAACAGAAATATACAAACAGGACACTAAAGATAAAAAGGCAGCAATGAAGTCCGATATATCAGTAATTACCCTTCATGTGAATGGACTGAACTCATCAATAGAAATAAAGTGGTTGGATGGATTTAAAAAAAAGGACCAATTTACACTGTTTTCAAGAAACCGACATTAATTCTAAAGAAAACCATATATAACCTCAAAGTGGACCGCTAGAATAAGTGTATCAAACTGATAATGAGGAAGGCAGGAGCTGCTGTACGCCCATCAGATAAGTTAGACTGTCAGCAAAAAAGCAGTAACCAAGATGGATATCATGTAATGACCATTCTTGTCAACCGTGGAGAAGACACAACTGTAACTAATAATTACGTATCCAACACACAACCACCTAAGCTTTTAATACAATAACTGACTGAAGGTAGAGTCTGATGGCAAAACAAAAGTGCACAATTTTAATAGCCCACTTACATCAGTGGATAAATCATCCAGCTGGTAGGTTAACAAAAAAATAATGGCCTTACATGACATAATAAATTAGATGGATTTAACATACATATAATAAATAGTCCATCCTAAAAGAAACACACATTATTGTCAAGTGCACATGGAAAAGTCTAAAGGATGTATCATGTAGGACATAAAATAAGTATCAATAAACACATGATGACTGAAGTCCTATTTGTTACAGGGCAGGGAGAGGGGCACTCCAGACCCCCCAAACCTGCCTGCTCTAAACCGGTTCTGCCACCCGCCGCATCAACACAAAACATATGAGACTTTAATGGGAAGGGACTTTAATACAATTAGGAAACAATACAGGAAAGGCAAAGAGTCTAGTTTCTAAATCAAGCACCCAAAGTTAGCCTTCCCCTCGTGGGTAAAAGTCCATCCAAATGGGATCGGCCCAGAACAAGGCCCCAAAGCCTGCCCCAAGTCTAAGGCATCTTCCAGTGGAGACCCACAGAAAAGGTTCAGAAACAACCAGATAAGTCTGGAAGGAAAAGAGCAAAATCAACATCAAGACAAAAACCGTCACTGTCACCTCCCCACGGGTCTCTCACCCACGTCTGCGTCACCCAGTCCACGACCAAAAGGCAAGCGCAGTTTCTTCATGTGTCTCCTCCAGGTCTCCTGGCTCCATCCTGCTTCCTTCCTTCCCCAGTCTCCTCTGCAGCTTCTTCTCTCCCTGCTCAGCTCCACCCTCCTTTTGGGTGGGGCAGGAAACCTGGAACCTCGCCCTTTCCTGGGGACCACCCTGTTATACTATCATGCATCTTTTCTGATCATGGTGGCATGCAGCTAGAAATCAACCACAAAATGAAAACTGGTAATCTAAAAAGTGCAAACTAAACATAGCTCAGAACAAGTGGTCAACAAGTAAATCAGAGAAATAAAAAACCACATGGACTCACATGAAAATGGAGAGACACTATCAGAACGAACAGGGTGCAGCAAAGGTGGCATTATGAGAGACATTCATAGTTACATATGCCTGTATTGATTAATAAGAAAGATCTCAAATATATAACCTAACCACACATCTAAAGGAGTTAGGATAAACAAAACCAAAAGTTTAAAGGAAGGAAATAAAAATAGGAGAGGAAATTAACAAATCAAAAAGACAATACCAAAGATCACTGAAAGCAAGAGTTAGTTCCTTGAAAAAAACAAACAAAACAAAACAAAACAGATAAACCTTTGCAAAGGCTCACTAAGAAAAAGAACACTAATAAAAAGAACCAGAAATGGGGCCTCCCTGGTGGTGCAGGCAGTTGAGTGCCGCACTGTGAAGCTGTTCCAGCCTCCGCAGCGCGGGTTTGATCCCGGCCGGCGAGAATCCTACATGGCGTGGCAGACCTCTCCTGTCTCACCAGCTGCTCCCCTCAGCAGTGTATTTCATCAGTCTGCCTGTTCTGTTCCCTGCTCTGTCGCTGGTAAATCCTCTCACCCTCCAGTGCATCTGGCCTATACCGCAGCACTTGTATTAAAAAAAACAAACCCAAAAAACAGAAATGAAAGAAGTTACAACACATACCACAATAAAAAGGATCATAAGAGACTAAAATGAACATCTTTATGCAAACAAATTGGACAGTGTAGGAGAAATCCACAAATTCTGAGGGTCATACAACCTTCCACAACTAATTAGGAAGAATTAGATCATTTGAACTGAACAGACTAACAACAACTACAGAAATTAAAAATGATTATTAAAAGTCTCCCAAAGAACAAAAATCCAAGATCAGATGGTTTCACCAGTGAATTCTATCAAACTTTCAAGGACAGTACCTAATACCTATCTAAATATCTTCCAAAAAAAAACTGAACAGTGAACACTCCCATACATATTGTATGAAGCATTACTGACTCATGATCAGACAAGGACAGCACAGGCATGCATGCATACAACATGCACATGCATGTGCACGCACACAAAGATATTTTTGATGAACATTGATGTAAAAATTCTCAAAAAATCCTGGCAAATCAAATTTGATGCTACCATTAAGAGACTCAAATATCATGACCAAGTGGGATTTATTTTAGGGATGCAAGGATAGTTCAACATATGCAAATCAGTTAATGTAATACTGTTCAAATGATCTATTACATCAACAAAGGATAAAAATCACATGATGGAGTCTGGCAAGATGGCCACTGAGTGAATATGCTGGGCTCACCTCCTCCATATACTCACAGCTAGACTAGAGTAGAATAAAGCCCCAGTACTCCCAAGGGAGAAATGGATCACCACATCACATATTAGTAGCAACAGATCAGCAGAAAGGGATGCAAAGGCAACAGTATGAAATTCTATCTGTAACACATAATGCATTAAAATTATAAAAATGAGACAGAATTTGCCACAATAAATGCTGGAGCAAAATAACCGAGGTTATTTGCGTCTCAAGGTAACATAACAATGCTTATGGAACTCAAAATAAATAAAATGATGGAGAATACAAAACAGCAAAAAAATAAAGATAAATAAAAAGCAGCTAAAATTAGAGATAATGGAGCTAAGAAACACTATAACTGAAATAAAAAAAATACAATTAAAGGCTTCAACAGTAGACAAACAGAAGCAGGGAGAGAATTAATGAGCTTGAAAACAATGTTGGGGAACACAAGTGAAACAATAGAACATTACAAAAAAATGAAAATACTCTGAGTCCTTTGGAAAAACTTAAAAAAGAGAAACAGCATTTGAGTCATGGGGGGAGGGGTGTCCCAGAAAATGAAGGAAAAAAGACGTAGAACATTTAAATAAGTGAAAAAATTAACAAGGATGCAAAATTATGGCAATTCATTAATTTTTTTTTATTTTAAACAATTAAGTAGTGTAAATCATCTCAACCTGGGAAATGAATCAGACGCTGTGATCCATCAGGCCCAAAGAGTTCCAAACAAAATAACACCAGACAGACATACAACAAGAAACAAAACAAAGCTGTTGAAAATTAACAAGTTCAGAATATTAAAAATATTGGGAGAAAAAAGTAATCTATAAGAGAAAGCCAGTCATACTGTTAGCAAACTTTCCAGTAGAAACATTACAAGTACAAATGGATTGGCAGGAGATATTTAAAGCACTTAAAGAAAAAAAATAAACCCCAAACCTCCAAATCCTTTACCCAGCAAGATTAACATTCACGACAGAAGAGTAAGAAGCTTCACTGGAAGCCAAAAACTAAAGGAATTTATCAACACCAAGCCCTACATGAAAAAAAATCTTGACATTATTATAAAGCAACAAAACAATACAGAGTTAACAGACACCTAAAACCATTTAACATGGAGAAGGCAAAGAGTAACAATGTGGCCCATCAGAATGATTCAGAAAACAGATCCTCTCATTTGTTACAAAAATAGCCCATCTAGAACTAACTGGAGTAGAAAACTAAAAATTTACTGGGATAATACTTAAGAAAACTGAAATAAAACCTGGACAAAACATGAAAGACTTTAAGAAATCAACATAAAACTAAAGAAATCCACAAAAAAGATACCAAACTGCAGTGAGCACTCAAGTCTCAAAAATCACTTTAAATGGAAACAGCCTGAATTTAACAGTCAAAAGATGTAGAGTTGTTGAGTTGATTTCAAAACAAAGCCAGAAACCATCTTACCAGGGCCTCCCTGGTGGCGCAGGCGGTTAAGCAGAGCGCTGTGAAGCTGTCCACAGCCTCTGCGGCGCGGGTTTGATCCCGGCCGGCCTGCAAGGGTCCCACATGGCGCGGCAGACCTCTACTGTCGCTCCAGCTGCTCCCCCCAGCAGTGTATTTCAGTCTGCCTGTTCCCTTCCCCACTCAGTCTCTGGTGAAGCCTCTCACCCCCCACACCTCTGGCCTGTTCCCCAGTTTGTGTATGCATAAATAAATAAATCTTAAAAAAAAAATCTTACCAACTAAGAAAATCATAGTCTTGAAGACTGTAAGACAGTCAAGCAAATGGTGAACTGCCCCTCCCCTCCAAAACCAGGAAAAGCTTTATTTAAATAATAATAAAAAGACTACAATTTAAAAAAAATAGTAAGAGATAGTAACTGGAACCAAGTCTGGAGCTGCTGCTGCTTCAGGATGGGATGAGGCCCCCCATAGCCCTCCCAGCCAACCAGGACACTGAACCAAGCCCAGAGCTTACATTCTGGGGTGGGGTGAGGTCCCAGTGACATGCCCTCTCGAGCATGTGCTCTCCCAGCTGACCAGGAGGCCCAGCACTACCCTAGATCCCATAAGGCCCCAGGAGCTGTGCCCAACACCAACTAAACACCCAGAACACCGAGAAGGATCCACACACTAAGTTCCAACTACTGAGCAAACCGAAAGAAAACAATAGGTAGAAAGAAAAATAGAATCGGCCAAGTAAGTCCTCAGGGGAACAATACACCACACAGAGTACACAAATCTCCAATCACAGATATGGAAGAGCTTTTAGTCGTATCAGATACAGAATTAGATACAGAATTCAAAATTGCCATAATCAGGAAAATCAAAGAAATTGAACAATACAAAGAAAACTCAGAAAGGGCCTCCCTGGTGGCGCAGCGGTTGAGCGCTGGGTTGTGAAGCTGCCCGCAGCCTCTGCAGCGCCGGTTCGATCCCCGGCTGCTCCCCGGCCACCAGAGGAGGGTCCCACATGGCGCGCAGACCTCTCCTGCCGCCCACTGCTCCCCTCAGCAGTGTACTTCGGTCCTTCTGCCTGCTCTGCTCCCCGCTCTTTCTCTGGAGAATTCTTGCACCCTCCCGCGCTTCTGACTGTACCCAGTGCTTGTATAAACAAAACAAACAAATAAATAAATAAAACATGCCTCTATATAAAAAAAAAACTTTAAAAAAAAAAAAGAAAACTCAGAAAAACAACTGAGATAAGCAAGAAAACTCAGAAAAGCAAATGAATGTTATGAGAAACACAATCAATGAGCAGTAGAACAATGTTGAGACTTCAAATAAGAAAATAATGGAATTGCAGAATATGGAAAAGTCAGTGGACACAAAAATGTGCAGGGAAAGCCAAGGAAATAGAATAAACCAACAAAAAACAAAAACAGAGATTCAAAGGGGGAAAAAAATGAAAGACAAAAAAAGAACACCAATAATTATCTGACACCGTGAAGAAAGGAAATATAAGATTCATAGGCATCCTAGAAGAGGAGAGAATGAACTGAAAAAATTATTTATAGAAATGATGGAAGAAAACTTCTCTAACTTGAAGTACCTGAACATACAAATACAGGAAGCTAAAAGAGCACCAAGCTATCTATACAAAAGGAGACTTACAGCAAGACATATCATAATAAAACTTAACAGAGTTGAAGACAAAAAATAATGAAGCTGATGAGGA
This sequence comes from Talpa occidentalis, assembly GCF_014898055.3. NCBI lineage: Eukaryota > Metazoa > Chordata > Mammalia > Eulipotyphla > Talpidae > Talpa > Talpa occidentalis. The sequence continues at coordinate 25,705,173 of NW_023601104.1, forward strand.
GGAAAAAAAACAGAGAACCTATAAAGGAACCTCAATTAGGCTAACGTCAGACTTATTTGAAAAAAGACTGTGCGGAAGAAGGGATTAAAAGACTCCAAAGTAAAAACTTCCAGCCAAGTGTCCTCTATCCTGCAAAGCTCTCCTTCAGGTATGAGGGAGAAATAAAGGCCTTCTCAGGCAAACAGAGTGACTTTGCAATCACTAGCCTCCCACCACCAAGATAGATTTAAAAGGAGCTTTAGTATTTCAATCAGAGGTGGAAAAAACACAAAGAACTGAACAAGCAATTAAACAGAAGTACAACACTTAGGACAAAATGGCAGTAGCAGACCTTCATTTATCAATAATCACTAAGTGTCAATGAACTGAACTCACCAATTAAAGACAAGAATAAATTTAGTTGGATTAGGAAACAGAATTCAATCTGTTGCTGCCTCCAGGAAACACCTAAGTTCTAAGGATGAAGACAGACTGAAAGGGATTGAAAACAATTCTACAAGCAAATGGCTGTCAAAGAAGGCAAGGGCAGTCATACTTTCATCAGATAAAATAGACTCTTGTCAGCTTAAAAGGTGACAAGAAACCGGAATGAATACTATATGATGATTAAGGAAACAATAAAACAGGTAAACATACAAAACTCATCAATATATACTCACTGAACAAAGTACCAAAATACATCAATTCCTTTCGAATTTGAAAACATTCATTGGAGAAATTACATAGGTAGTTGGAAACTTCAACACCCCACTCTCACCAATGGACAGATCAATGAAACAAAAAAATAAATAAGGACACAATTACCCTAAAGAGCTAGACTTTATAAATTTAATAGGGCACGGCACTCCCCAAATGCTCAATGCACACAGGTTATTCTCCAGGACTGACCACATACTGGGTCACAAATTCATTTCATTTTGTATCAATAAATTCATTTAGATTGAATTTATTTTTTTACAACCAAAACATTTTTTTACAACCAAAAAAATGTAAAAAAAAAAAAAAAGTACATCTTTACCATTTTTTCCAAAAGTCTGCCTTTTGACTTAGTGCAGAACCTGCCATTTGCTAGCCTTACCACTCACTGTAAGCCAGTTCACTTCTGCTCGCCTTCCCTTTCATTGTCCTGTGCTAAAATTGATGTTTATATACAAACAGAAAACAGCACTGTGACAGGTAGCAGGCAGAGGAAGATGAATAAAAATACACTCCTGACACTACAGAATTTATATTCTGCAGAGGGCAACAGGCCTAGAAATAAGTTAAATTCAATTGAGAACAAGACCTATCATAGAGACACATTCTATATGGGGGCTGCCTGTGGATTACATGAGTTTGGCTGACAAAAGCTTCTGATTATTCAAGGTAGACTTTAATCAAGCAAAGGAGGGCAATCGTGCTAGACTGGTCTGTGGAGAGAACTTTATATTGTTCTGAATTATGAGGTAAGTATGAATTGGAGGTGTAGGAGATAAGGCTGAAAACCATGAAATGCATGGCTTGCTTGGGTCCATCAGGAGAGGTGTCAAGGATTTACAGTACAAATGGGGAGCACCTGAAACATTCTCGGCGAGGGAAGGTCAGATAAATGACAGCAATATGAAGAACGTTCTTAAAAGCATTATTAGAAAGAGATGAAAGGTGAGGGCTCAAAGAGGGTGGCAGTAGCAGATGTGATAAATATTTCCAAGCTTCTACTATATGTCAGGTATAAGATTCCTGATCTCAAGGCACTTTCAGTTTAGAGATGGACAGAGGAGATAAATTCAAAGAGTGGTCATAAGGTAAAATTCAGCCAAAATAATGGTTAATATTCAGTCTTTATTACATACCACGTGAGCACTGGATACAGGAGATCATGTCTGCATTTTTAAACCTTTTCTTTGGCTTTTGGGATCTTACCCTCAGTGTTTCCTTCCACTTCCCTGGATACTACTGTATTTCTGGTTTTCCTTTGTTGGTTTCCTCCTCAACAACTTGACTTCTAAGTACTTGCGTACCTAAGGCTTCTCATGTCTTCTCTTTATATGCTTTAGTCTAGTTACTTCATCCAGGCTTATGGCTTTAAATACATTATGCTGAGGACTTACCAATTTATATGTTCAGTTCTGACTTCCTTCCATATAGTCATATATAAAATTGTCTCCTTGACAATGGATGGAAATATTAAGTAGGTAGCTCAAATTTGTTGGAAACCAAATTCCTGATACTATCCCTTCAAACCTGTTCTGCCCTCAATTTGCCCACCTCATTAAACAGTTAAATCTCATCTTCCAATAAGGTAGCTTAAAAACCTTATACTCAGTATTAACTTTTTTACTTTACATCTAATCTGCCAGTTATTCCTATCAGCTCTTCCTTCTAAACTATTGCCAGAATCCTACAACTTTTACCACCACCACTGCTAGCACTAAAAGGCAGCATTCATCACCTGTCACTGAGATTACTATGACAACCCATTAAGTAGTTTCCCTGGGCCTCCCTGGTGGTGCAAAGGGTTAAGATGCAACCTATGTATTTACCCAAAGGACACAGAAACATCAATTCCAAAGAACACCTGCACCCGTATGTTTATAGCAGCACTATTTACAATAGCTAAGCTTTGGAAACAGCCCAAATGCCCAAAAATAGATGACTGGGTCAAGAAGATGTGGTACATATACACCATGGAATATTACTCAGCATTCAAAAAAGATAAACACATGCAATTTGCAGCAACATGGATGGCGCTGGAAGGGATCATGCTCAGCGAAATAAGCCAAAAAGAAAAAGAAAAATACCGGATGGTCTCACTCATAGCAGGAATCTAGAAAACTTAAATAAGGGACCAGGAAAATGAATAACTATAAGTGAAAATCAAAATCAACAAAAAACTATGAAACAGAGACACTTTTGAGGGGGTGGGGCGCGGGAGGGGAGGGACTGGGATCAGAGTGGGGGGGTTGCAATTGTATGGGGAATATAAAAATAAAATTTATTATTAAAAAAAAAAAAGATGCAACCTATGAAGCTATCTGCAGCCACTGCAGCACGAGTTCGATCCCTGGCCAGGGAGCAACCCACATGGCATAGCAGACCTCTCCTGCCTCACCCGCTGCTCCCCTCAAGCAGTGTATTTCAGCCAGTCTGCCTGTTCTGGTCCCCACTCTGTCTCTGTTGAGTCCTCTCACCCCCCCACCCCTCTGGCCTGTGCCCCAGCTCTTGCATGCATAAATGAAATCTTTTTTTTTAAAAAAGGTAGTCTCCTTATTTCTATCCTTGCCTACCCCACCCCGTCCCCAGAGCAGACATACTATGCTTTTTAAAACTTAAGTCAAACCATCTCTCTCGTTTATTCAAACCCCCCAAATAGCTGAATCCTATCTCCAAAGAGTATTGTTACCAACCCATTAAAAAAAACTCCCTCCCTTCCTCTTACACCTTATTTTCATTCATACCATTAATTGAAGCTGACACATACTTGCTTATTTTGTTTCCATCCGCTAAAATGATTCATAAAGATACTTTTGCTCCATTATGTATTTACCATCTAGAAAAATGTCTAGCATGTTGTACTTTTCAATATGTACTTGTTAGTGAATAACTAACTTGGTGGTATGTCAAAATACTGTTACATGTCAAATATATTTTACATATCAACTATTATTACTGTATTTCAGTGTGCTACAAAGTTTCCTATTTTATTGAGGAAACTGAAGCAACGAAAACTTCCAGATTCTAAATTTCAACACTTCTACATCTAATCACCTAACAATATCTATCACATATACTCAGCCTCCCTGCCGGTCACTGTAGCCAAAACTTTCTATCTGTATTATCTCCAATAGTATACTAAAAGATACTATTCCTAGTTATTCCCTCTCTCCTTACCTTTAAATTTCCCATCTTTGTGCATCATTTCCACCAGCGAATGGGTGGCTAGTTCTACCATCTTTAAGAAAAGACCCACTTTCCTTGCCAGCTATTTTCTGTTCTTTGTTGCAGCAAAATTCCTAAGAGTAGTCTGAACTCACTATCCCATTCCTTTTCTCCCCTTTTCTCTTAAAAATTCACTCTTCATGGTTGATTCAGTGGTGGGAATTCTATGGGGATTACACCTGAGAGGAACAACAATATAAAATATGGATATTTATAAAAATTTTAAAAAGTTCACTCTTCACAGGTTTTTGCCTCCAGCACTACAATGAAATTAGATGGCACTGTTGAGTCCCTTCCTCAATGAGACTTAAGTATTTGAAACAGGTGATTACTCCCTCCTACTTGATGAAGGATCTTGAATTAGCTTCTGGGACATCACACTTTTTGGATTTTTCTCTTAAAATCCCTAGTTCATCCTTCTCCACATCATTTATTGGTTGATCCTTTTCTTTCAAAACAATGTCATAAGCCACCATCTTTGATCCTCCGCTGCTTTCCTCCATCTACGCTTACTCCTTAGTGATAACATTCAATCTCATAGCTTCGAATGGCACTGCTGATGATTTCCAAATTCATATACTTGCATACTTCTTCCCCGAACACTTCTAAATCCAATTGCTTACATAACATCATTAATTGTTCTTTCCCATCTTAGTTGAAGTAACTTAGTTGAAGTAACTTCCATGGATTAGGCAAAATAAACCTTTGCGTTATCTTCCCCTTCATCTCACCTCCACATCCAATCCAAAGCAAATCCTGTAAACTCTACCTTCTGGGTGCATTCGGAATCCAACCAATTCTCACAATTTCCATGGCTACCACTCTGATCTGTGCCGCTATCGCCTGTCATTTGGATTATTGAAATAGTTTCCTAACTAATATCCCTGCTTCCACAATGCCACCTACACTCTGACCCAAATGGGCAGTCAAGTGAGCTTTTAAACATAGGTTAGAACACGCCCCTTTTCTGTTCAAAACCACAAAGGCTTGATTTCTATTGAGTCCTTACAATAACCTGGCTACTGTTAAATCTCCAACCTTACCACCATTCACTGCCCCCTTGCTCTCACCCTTCTCACCGGCACACCAATCACACCAGCGTCCCTGTTATTCTCTGAATAGGACAGACATACCTGCCTATGGAAGTTTTTGCACAGGCTGTTCTTTCGACCAGAAATACTCTGCCCCCAGATACCTACAAGTCCTCTTAATTCCTTCAAGCATAGCACCTTGTAGGGCTAAAGCAGCCTCATATTTAAAATATCAACGCACACCGCCACTCAGAAAACCTCAATTAATCTCAGCTTGCTGTTTGATTAATTTGAGCACTTTCTAACACGTTATATAATTTACTTATGTTCTTTTCTGCGTCCTTAAAAAAAAGGTAAGCTCAGTGAAGGCAGGGACTTTGGCAAACCAATTATCTAGAACAAACAGCACCCAACACATAATAGGAGCCAAACAAATTGATCAATGACGAACGAAAATCATCAGTAAACAAGCAAAATGTGTGAGTCGAGCGGGAGGTTAAAAAGCGAAACGAAAAGTGCCAGGAGCAGCAAAGAATCTTGTGTCATGCCCATTTAACGAAAGTCTGAGTTATCAAGAAAACAGCTATGCTATTTAAACATCGTCGACGTGCTTTAGTAATGTTTACATTCTTAAAACTTCCTTGTGAAATGTTCAACTCTTTGGAATTTATCACCAGCTACATAAACTTAGTACGTTTTGCAGTTTCGAAAATTAAACGAGGGCAGAAGCCCTAGTTCTAGATCAACCCAACCAGCTTGAAGTCGCGCCTCAGTGGAGCTCACGGAAACACACTTCGGGCGCAGACTTCACACCCCGCCAGCGGCGCGGGAGTGGGACACTGAAGGGAGCGCTGCCCCGATATTCGGCAAAAACCAAGCAACCAGCGCGGAGCTTTTAAGACACGCACCCGGCTGGGCTGAGCCCTCCCGCAAGCCCGTCCGCCCGCGCAAGGCTCCCGCCGCCTCCCGCGTCTCCCCCCCGGGTACCGCCGCGGGGCCGCCGCGCCAGCCGAGTGGGTAACGGGCCGACACCCGGGGGCAGGGCCCCCTCCGCCCCGCCCTCGAAAGAGACCCAACCGACCGCGGCCCCAGCCCTGAGGGCAGGGAGGGCGAGCCCGGTTCACCCGGCACCTTTGAGGAAGGAGCTTCCCGCCGCGGAGCGGACAGCAGTCGCCCGGAGCCCGGCAGGAGGTGCCCACTTCCCGGACCACCGCTTCGGCCGCCACAGAAACCGCAGGGCCGCGCCGGCGACCCGGAAGTGTTCGCGGTACCTGGAAGTGACACCACGCCGGCGCGCCGGAGGCCCCGCCCACCCCGGGCGCTCGCGGGCCAATCAAACCTTGCGAGGGGAGGGCGGGAGGCGCGGGGCCGGCGCTTTCAAGCCCGAGACCCGAGGATCGGCTTTTCAAGTAATTCCCCGGGTTTACTGAATCGTTCATAATGATGTAATTGTTAGAAACTACCTTCTCCACTGTCAGATGTGCACAATTAAGAAATGCAGGGCAGTCACACTTTACGCCAAGGCATATTCAGTGCAGTACTGTTGAAGACGCCTCCCCGAACACTAAAGACAATTTTTTTTTTTTTAATTATAAGCAGGTATTTCTTTACCATTCAAAACAGGGCCGCGATTCATTTAACTCCGCAAGCTTTCAGTTTGTGATTTCATGAAGAATTTTAATTTGGGAGAATCTGCAAGTGACTGCATTTAAAATTTCTAATGCAAAACAAATACTTCAACATGTATTTTGAATTTACAAAATCCCAATGGTAACCTAACTGGATTAAAAGCAGCTGTAATGTACACAGCTGTCTATTATTAAGTTGTTGAACAGTGATTAAGGAGTAAATGTAAAAACACTTGCTATCAACTGGAACTCAGAACAGGCCTATAACTTAGACAAGTTCTCATTTATGCCATGCATTCAGCCACTTATTGAACTGATTTCATTCTTGGGGTCACCACTAACTAGAATAATTCTAAAGTATGTAATACAAAATACCTTATTGTTTAAAATTAAATGGAAAAGTACTCGTCACCTCCTTGGACTATAGTAAGCACAACCAGACAATAGTATAGAACTGAATCTGAAAGATTTCCAAGATAACTCAGTGAAAAACAATTAGCTACGCGATGAAAGAGAAAAATGTGATAAATTCCCCGGAGGACAGTGGATTACACAAGAATGTATCATACCAGGAAGCCAGGAGGGAAAAAAGAAAAATGTGATGAGTCAAAAACACACTTTCCAATTAATTTATTTAAATTCATTAATGTTGCAAAAATACCAGTGCAACAAATCAGGACACAAGTTACTGTATTCCTAACAAGTCAAATACCTCTCCTTAGTATATCAAGATACACCCTAGTCTTTCTTACAGGGACCACATCAACATCTTGCACAGCGTCATCAGAACTGAATTCTCACACTATAAATGACAGCACTAGGTTAGGCAATTTCATTGGAATAGAAAAATGACCAGAGTACATTAATTTCACCTAAATGGCAGCATGTGAAATTATAGTTAAGAGATGTATTTTTGAAATATGTATCAAAGTGCATTAGTGTCTAATAAACCCTGAACTGTGTTCTTTGTGAATGATGCCCCAAGGGCTATGCAAATTAGTGGCCCTTGAACACCACCAATATTACCTAGGTTTATGTAAATAAACCATTAAAAGGGCATAATTTTAGAACATTCATATACAAAAAATGCAGTGGAATAATAGCTAATATTATTTTCTAAGTTCCTTCAGAGCCATACTGAATGTGAACATGCATAAAATTTTTAAATGCAAATGGTTTAACCTTTTGTAGAATGTCATATTCAGACAGCTATCTGAAAGATAGTAATTCCTTACTAATTTAAAAGTACCAAACCCTTAATTTTCATCTGGTGTTTGAGTTATTACAAGCTTTATGTAAACTTTTCATGTTGTTTATTTAGTTCTTAAAAATGTAAGAAATTAAGTAATCTATCACATATAGTTACAAGGCAATAGGTCTGTTCAAATTTTAGTTCATTTCTTGCCATTCAACTGAATCATTTTATTTTAAATTACAATTTAGAATTTTAAAGGAAAGTTCCATTACTGAATTCACCATTGATCTGATTCTAATCAATACAGAATCTTGGGATGGAAAAAGGGAGATAAAAAGGTTCCTGAGGTAATTCTTTTGTACTGGTTAAAATAGTGAGAAGATAAACATCTACTTCCCTTACCAGCTAATCTTTTCGTGTAAGTCTAAGTTCTTGACTTTTCTCCCAGCAACTCAAACAATTCCTATTCTCTATGACAAGATAAAGACTAACAGAATATTTCTGTAATTTACATTAATTCCTGAAACCATCTCATTTTTTTGAGATTTGTGATCCATTTCTCAAGTATCTGCATAAGTTGTGATGAAAACAAAACAAAATAGGGTAGCAATCTCTACTTTCGGCGTATTTCCTCTTGCTTTCTGACAGTAATGTTAGCAATTTTCCACATAAAACATGGAAAAAGGAAGGATGATGCACCTGTCACTTTCTACACACCCTTACAATCCAGTCACCAAACTGATCCATTTGATATATCCTAGTGCTAATTTATCAATTGAGGAAACCTAAAAAGCCACTTCAACATTAGGTCAAACACCCCCAAATTCCCTGAGCATTCACATAAAACATCAAATAGTAATGCTAAATGGTCATTTATAAGAGGTGTCTACCAAAAAACAGATCCCTTAATTTCTGGACTGCAGTTGAAGCAATTCTAGTTATCAATATAACTTGTCAATCAGCAAATTTCAGCATTCAGTGAAGTTACTAAATAGTGATATTTTTGAAGTCTACATTAATGTTTATGAATCACAAAATATGAGAAATAACTTAGTCCTAAACTTTAATCTGGGCATTATAATCGCTGACCCTCTGTTCTAACTTGCTTCTGTACAAAAAGACAAAGCAGAGGAAAATATGAACCCTTATCATAGGTTATTATCAGTCTCTACCCTTCCTTCTCTTAACTCCTCAGTCTCCTTAGTCACACATTCTGTGGGTAGCCTGCAGGTTTTCCTGCTGGATACAAAAAATGGTATGCCCAACTTCCCTGACAGCAAACACATTCAGTAGCATCTTAGATAAGTCTGTATACCTTTGTTTTCTTTCTCTTCCTTGTTTTGTCATCTTCCATTCCAACTACCCTCTAGGCCCTACTTAGATTCATATTTATTAACCTTCTCTTCCCCCAGTTAAAAACTTCCCCAGTTTATTAAGCTTAAACTGTAGGGTCACTGTAACATCCTTCCTTGGCGAGCCTTAGTAATATGACCAAGCAGAACACAATCAAATTATTTTATAAAAGAACCTTTTGACTCAAGAGTCACTCAAAGCCCATAACAAAAAATACTGGCAGAAGCATCAAATTAAACTTAATAAATGCTTTTCCTCTAGTCTACTAGGTAAGTCTTACAATTATGAAATACGAGGCATGTCCTTATACCAGATTCCATTAAGATGTAGGTTAGCAGAGGTGTCCTTTGAATCCAGTGACTCATAGCACATTCCTTTTACTATAACCAAATTGTTATCACTGTTCCCTCAGAATTTTAATATTCTAAGAGAAAACAGGCTGTTTCTATGTTAAAAAGCTATTTAGTAAAAAGCACCACTTCTGCAGCAAGTTGTAGTTGTGAGAACTAATGTTTGCAAAATAAAGTCAGTAAACACGATAAAACACTGAAATTATTCTTTGTATTTTTTAAGCTGGAAATCTGGGTACTTAACATGGAGGAAAACCACTTAAGACACTCAGAACACTTTAAGTGAGCTAATGACTATATACAAAAGCCTATATAAAGCATCCTACAAATACAGAATCTAATCACACTAAATTCAATGATGCTCTATTTATAATCCTCATATGGTAACTTCAAAAAGAATGCCTAAGTTGTTATCATTAGCTTGCTTTTTCAAAGCTTCTAAGCTTTGAGCAAACAATAATGGTTATAGCTTTCTTTACCCACTACAAATATTAGTTCAAGATCTGCCTATATGTACTGGATCCAAGTTAAGATAGGAGGGTACTGAGGAACATCTATCCCAGGAATTCTCCAGCATCTCCCACAATTGGACTTATGTTAGCATGTCAAGTTTATGAATGCGGAAAATTCTTTTATAATAGAAACTTTACATAAAAATGGCACTGGTGAAAGCTACATGTGTTTAATCTAAAGTAGAATAATCTTAAAAGCTTAGCTCTCATCCATTTCAATTTTGCTACCCTAGGGTATTCTTGTAAAATTTTCTTACAGGAAGGGCTGGAGTATGGTATAACCCTTATCATCAAAAGGGTACTAAGGTTATTAAATGTATGATACAATAGTAGACCACTCTGTTATTTCAGAATGATTTTTGTAGGTAATTAGGTCCTGTTCAGAGCATAAGTACAATTTATTTCAATGCAGTCAAGGTACTTACTGAATTAAAAGAGGAGTTTATGTGTCTATTTGAAATGTGTCATCCAAAACAACTTAATATAAAGATGCTCTAAGACTTATAAAATTAGCTTGATTTACAATGTGATCAAAATTATTCAATAGGAAATGTGAAAACATACCATATCTAAGTCAAACACCTATCAATTTCAACTGATATGACAGTATTTTGGAAGTGCCACCTTGAGAGTGGCTAAAAAAAGCAGCTGCTGTTTTCCACAGAAAAGTTGTGACAGTGAATAACTCATAACATTCTCTGAATACTACACTGTACTCACACAAATTCAGGGCAGCAATACCCTGGACATATAGCTTACTTCACATTAGTGAACAAACCTTAATATTTTTATAAGTTCTGACTTTTGGCCAGGAGATAAAATGTCCCCACATATATATATATACAAAACCCTAAGTCTTGGCCTCTTAAATCCTCTAGTTCTAAAATGGCTTTCTGACTTGTCTTTAAAGAGAAAAAAGTGTGCAATGCACTTCTATTTGCACTTCTGAATTAAGAAATACATACATTGAGGAAAAAAAGCTTAGGATGAACTAATGTACTTAGATTGTGTGTACATAACCTTTGGGCATTCATGAGAGGCAGTTTAACTGTCCCTCACCTTATGGGCAACTTTATTTTCTAAGTTACCCAGGAAATGTATTTAACCATTCACAAAAACAAAAATTCTAACATGCACTGTACAAAATCATGGTCTTATTTACCTGCATATTCTTCTACAAGACAGGTATACATTAAAAAATATTGCTCAAAAACATAAAAATATATATTATCTCTTTCCTTTACCATTTAGGCATATAAATATTTTACTGAAGAAGATGCATCATTCAATAAACAAATGCAAAAATGGCTTTATATAAAGTGTGGTTCTCTGCTAATTAGCAATATAAAATATAAAATGATTATAACATAATTACTAGTAAAGAGCTAAATTCAAGAGATTTGCAAGCCAATACAGCAGTGAACAGTTCTTTATACAAAAGTCCATTAAGAAAAAGTCAAGTCAATTTTTTAACAGGTTACATAAAAATCAGGGTCAATAAATGCATTATAAATGCAAAAAAAGAGCACTGCTTCATCAGCACATTCTTCAGTCTTGCTTGGACTAGATGCCAAACTTACTGTTCATTCTTCGGTTCATCTTGTTTTCCATTAAGCTCTTGATCAACTCTGTTTAATGAAAAACAATACAGGTAATAAGACATGAGGAAATGAATAATTTTCTTTCTAAAAACAATTGACTGTTTTTAGCATTGAATATTATTCTGTTAAAAACAAGCTTTGCAAAGAAGCAGACATAGTAAAAAGGTTACCAAACACTTCCCCAACCACCAGGATAATTTTTAAAGGCAAGAGGACACTGACAAGAAATGTGCCTGCTCATTCTTTAAAGATTATCAAATACTTTACATACAAATGCACATAAACTTTATTGAAAATTCAAATTAAAACAGGCATATCAAAGTGTTGAATTGTAGCTTTACTAGGGCAAGGATCTAAGTGGCAAGAGTGACAGGAAAAACAACTCCCTCAAAACTGGTTTTGTTACCTGAAGTATTAAAATGCTACTACTGCTACCTACTAATCAATTAATATTTTTTAAATTCAGTGATAAAAATGAGTATTTAAAGAAATCATAACTGTTCTCCAATATTTACTGGCAAACTCAGAATGTGAATGCATTTACTTACTTGATAGTGAGAAGTCATGAGAGCTTAATCAAAAACATCTAGATGTATATTCAAATTCTGAATGAATTGGCAGTGGGTTGCACAGAGATCATATTAAAATTCAGGCAAACTGAGATTAGAAGTACCTAATTACACACAACTACAGACAATGCTTTTGGTATGATACATGAAGATACTTTTCACACTTGTTTCCATTATTATGATCATTACATCAATGATTATGGTCACGTGAACATTAGTAAATCAGCCAAATGAACAACACCTTAAAATATTTCTTCAATTGGGGCCTCCCTGGTGACACAAGGAGTTAAGCACAGCACTGTGAAGCTGTCCGCAGCCTCTGCAGCACGAGTTTGATTCCTGGGACAGCCAGGGAGCAACCCACATGGCGCAGCAGATCTCTCCTGACTTGTCTGCTGCTCCCCTCAGCCGTGTACTTCAGTCTATCTGCCTGTTCTGTTCCTCACTCTGTCTCTGGTGAATCTTCTCCCCCCCCCCACACCTCTGGCCTGTACCCCAATTCTTGTATGCATAAATAAATAAATCTTTAAAAAAAATTTCTCATATTGGTATAAAAACTTTGAAAGGTATGTATTCTTGGTAAGGCATGCAATGTATACCTGATCTTTTCAACATCTGAAATATCTTCATGAACTAATATTTTAAACTATGTTAAAACATTTTAAAAATGGGTATCTGGTGGCCACACTTGCACTGAGTTATTGAAAAGAAACACCAAAAACATTTAAAACTTCTGTACTTCACTCAGTTTTGTATCCTATTATCAATATTACTCAACAATCAGAGATTTCCCCTCAAGCAGCTCACCCTCATGTAGCCTCTGGTAAGTTTTGGTCTTATAAGGATTCCCCTCTATTAAAGGAACTTGAATGTTACCATTTTCAAGCTGATGAAGAGTTCATTTTTTAGGGTTAAATAAACTTTATATAAAAAACAAGTGCCTGAAAGATATATGTAATGATTCTAATTAATAAGACTCTATTTTAGCAAAAGTTGAAAAAAATAAAACAGTAGCAGTTCAAGTAATATAAATAAAAAGTACAGCTCTACATTTTTGATGCCTAAATTATTTTAACATGCAATTAACTATTATCAACTTTTTAAAAGACACAAAACAGCAAATTTCATCGACAAAGGCAGTTCATTTTGAAATCCATAAAGCAGCTGGCTTCAAAATATTCTATAATTAGAGTGTATATTTCCATATTGTCACTTCTCTGACAAATGAATACCAATACCTAGAAAGGAATAAGACATTAGCAAGATCTAAAATCATTGTCCATATGCCTATGTTAAAATGTTTGTTAAACTGTAAGGTGTCATATAGAATTGTAAAGCTATCATGTGGTCAACTGAAATCTTCCTCATTATCAGTCAAAACAGGTATAAAATTAAGAATGTGCCTGTTCCATAGAACGGTCAAAATAGTAACTACATATAAATTTCTCACCTTAACTATGAAGCCTGAATTAAATTGTGTGCAATTTAATCGATACTTTCAAAATCCATGAACAAGTGAGATCCAAACCCTACATATATTTAAATAACTATTTTAAACCTTGCCTTTCATCTCCTATGCAGACATTAATAGGTAATAGTTTGTTATGCTCAAAGCAGAAGTATTTAAAATTAAATTTAAGATGGAAAGCAGAGTGTTCACTATTAAATGGTACATTGAACTTTTAGGTATTTTATCACATGTAGAATTTGACTGGTTAGCAGGCCACTTAAGCATACAAGGAAAATCAATGTTGGTTAGCCAAAGAACACATGCATTGCAAATATAGTCATCAACCCCAGGAAAATAAGTTGATTCCTCACAAAATTTCAACAATACTTCAAAAGCACAAGTTAGAAATTTAAAAAATATGATGAAACAGATAGTCTTAAAAGCAACTGGTTTTTCAATAATATTCTTAATAATTTCTCCAGTTTTATCACCACTATACCAAAAAGAAGGGGAGAGGCTGTCTTTTAATTTCTAATTGGCATTATAGATGGTGTTAAAACAGGGTCATTTCAAGCTGTATTCAGCATCAGGAACTTACATTCACCCTGTTGTGTTCTGGGGTATATTAATATTTACAAATGCAATTATCTTTGTCTTATGAGCTAACCAACGAGTAAGGAAGAGTTAGTCTGTGCAATGCAAATGGACTAGTCTAGATGCAACCCAGTCAAGGTGTGCATATACCTTTTTTGTTTCTTTTTAAACTTTTCTTCTTCATACCTTGGTAGGGAAGAGTTATTTCAGTAAATATACATGTCATGATGATGCACAAAAACTCAAAAAAAAAAAGGCACTTTTGTAGGCAAAATAAAAAATATTTAATACACTCTAGAAAGTCAAAACTGATTTTAGAAATCTGGCTTTGACACATTAAGCAGACTAAAATCTCAGATTAACAGAACAAAGAATTTTCTTTCTATATTATAGCATTGTGATGTTCAATTATGGATGTTAACAGCTGTCTACCAAGTCCTTTTAAATGTTAGATGAAAGTAAATAATTTGGTAAATAAATTCCTGCCACTGGAAAGTATTATGGTTAGGCTAATAAATAAAATTTCTCTAGTATTACAACTATTCAATGCAATGAGAAGCTTACTCAGATGTGGAGAGCAGCATGTTCAAGTTTGGAGACTGTTCTTTAGGACTGATCAATCAGGAAAGTATATTACAGACTATAACCAGTCTTTAAGAATACAAATAAAACAATTCCTCCTATCTCTTCCACTGCTATGGTGTTAATTATGGGGAAACTGTTAAAAAATGGTTTTCCCCCCGTTCTTTGTTACAAAAAACAAGAACAGTTACAAAATATCTGTAATACATGAAGTGAGAAGGAATGAGCATTAAAAAAATTTACCTTTTGCACAGAAAAACACAAAGACCCAAGACAAAGAAATAAAACAAAACATACTGTTTTATGCATTCTGGTATGCCAACGTACTCCATGGGGACAAGTTCCGCTAGTTCTGCCAAATTAAAGACGTATCTAATTTTTTGGCTGAATTTTGAGCTATGGAAGAAAATAAAAATAATTACCTCATCATTTCTGACCAACAGAACTGACAAGAAATTCATACAAAGCATTTGAACTTTTGTTTTTAAAGTCTATGATGCTCAATAAATTACCTAATAAATGGTCTTGTGACAGCCAGAAGAGTTCTGATAAACCAAGAAGGATGTACGATGATTAGAGATTTTAGGTTTTTCCGTAACCTGGAGTTAAAAAATAATAATAGACCTGGATTAGAAAAAGACCTAGCTATCCAGGTATATCTCTGCTAACTCAATGTGTCATTTTCCCTTCCACATCTTTTGAGAGGTGGGCAATCATCACTACCAGGCTTATAGATTCACTGGCTTGTGTGATGCCTCTTCTTTCATGTTACTGTCCAAAGCAAGAACAAAGAGCTTACAGGTCTTATTCAGTCCTCTGCATGAGATCCTGCAGTTCAAGCTGCTAGAAGACTTACAGAACATGAATACAGACTGATACTACATGGCCCGTAAGAGACAATGAAAGTAACAGGGCAACAGGAAACAATAGCATGAGAATGTAAAGGAATACCTTTCAAGGTAATTTTCTTTCAAAGTGTAGGTCTTTAACATTTTTTTTTTTAGTTACGTTTAAAACCTACATAAAACAGCTAAAGTAATGTCACTAGCAGAAGTCAAATAAACAAGGATGGAGAAGACAGTTGGAAGAGAACTAAGTTTCAGGATCCTTCTTAATCTGGCTCCAATGTAATTTCTCCAGAAAATAAATAAAATTTTAGAAGCTTTACAAATTCTAAAGGTAGAGTATGTGCAGTTTTACACAAAAAATGATTTGAAAATGCCCAATTCAAGCATTCTCATTTAGATGGTGATACCCTTAAAAGAAAAGGAAATACACTGGTGAGTTCTGAAAGTCTCTCCTACTTCTATGACACGTACTTCACTTCATTTGGCTAGATTTATATCCATAGACTAGCCTGCTATTAACTATCTCCTAGCATACATTCTCAGGTCTTTAGGTTAGGACTCTGTCAACCAGGGGTAGTGATCAATACTGAATAGGGAAATAAAAAGTTTTCATTTTTCAAGATTGAGAGGAAAAAGTGAACCAATATCTTTAATGGATGGTAGGCATTATACAGGCAGAAAAATGGGAGTGGAAAATTGCCACAGGAACAATCAACTCTTATTTTTTATGGAATGCAAAATTCTGATTAAAAATTAAAGGCATTATCCTAGACCTTTAAAACAACCAAGTTAAAACATGGTGTTTTGGGGCCTCCCTGATGGTGCAAGTGGTTTAGTGTCAGCACTGTGAAGCTGTCCGCAGCTACTGCAGCGCAAGTTCAATCTCTAGCCAGGGAGGTTACCCACATGGTGCAGCAGACCTCTCCTATCTCACCCACTGCTCCCCTCAGCAGTGTATTTAAGTAGATCTGCCTGTTCTGTTCCCCACTCTGTCTCTGGTGAGTCATCTCACCCCACATCTCTGGTCTGCACCCTAACTCTTGTATGTGTAAATAAACAAACCTTTAAAAAAGGGTGTTTTTATCATCCATATTTCCACACATAAAGTGATCACTAAGGATTTAAACAAAATAACCACAACAACTAGCCAATGGTCCTCTAGGTATGAAGAAAAATCTATTAATGGGTCTTAGCTGATTGAAATAGTTCTAACTGGCTATGTAGAATCAAAGTTTCTTCCATTACTGTAGATGACTAACTCATCCCTAGGATAATACAATTCTAGAGCTCATTGGAAAGAACTATTACAGCTAACCAAGCATCTTAAGAAACATAAAACTATAAAACAGGCAAAATACAGAATTTAATAAAATAGGAACTATAGCAAGTTCTTCATCCTTTCCCAAAATGTACATTATAGGATAATGATCACTGGGATATAAATAAGGAGAAATAAAAAGCTATTTTATGTTTATTTTGAGAAATTAACACTATTCTTTCAAGAGAGCAAAACTGATTTCCTTGAAGATATTTAAGAAATTTTGAAAACACAGGAACTTGCTACAAAATTAATAAATGTAATAGGAGATACATGGTATCTTTAAATGGCAATGGTAAAAAAAAATTCAATAACCCATTATACAAATTATTCAGACTAGCTTCCAAGTTGTATGTATACCTTCTATCAATCTGCTGATAGCATTTCCTGAGCCATCCCAGACTGGGCATTTTTCTTCGAGTTGTTGCACCATTTAAATAAACTATCATGTAGTTTTCTGCTACTAACAGCTCCAAAGTGCCAATAACATACCTGTAAAAATTAGGTTTAAGTGTTAACATTGCTTTGCAGAACCAAACGAAGCTAATCAAACTATACAAATTCTCTTCCCTCAACACACTTAAGCAAAAAAAGCAAAACAATTAAAAGTTAAATGTTACAGTTAGTATTATTTAAAAAAGAAGAAGAGTTCTTATCTTTCAGAAATACATATTGAAATAGCTACAGATAAAATGACAGACTGGGATTTGCTTCAAATTAAACTGTGAGGGGGAGTATAAACTGTAGGAATGAAGTATAAACTGGTAATTGTGGAAGTGAATGCTTGGCATAACAATATTCAATATACTCTGACTTTTTATGTTTGAAATATTCCAAAATCAAGTTTCTAAACACTGTACTAACTTGAAAAATAGACTTTGGAAAAATAACAGAGCTAAGTCAGCTTGGTTATATTTGGCTTTAGGGGGCCTGGGGGTGGTAAATGTAATGTCTATGTGATATTTACATTTTTTTTGAGGTGTCCTTAAATAATGCAAAAAAAAAAAAAGAAACTGGAATAGGGCCTCCCCGGTGGCGCAGCGGTTGAGCGCTGGGTTGCGAAGCTGCCAGCAGCCTTTGCAGTGCCGGTTCGATCCCCGGCCACCAGGCGAGGGTCCCACATGGCGCGCAGACCTCTCCTGCCGCCTGCTGCTCCCTCAGCAGTGTACTTTGTCACTCTGCCTGTTCTGCTCTCTGCTCTGGCTCTGGTGAATTCTCTCACCCTCCCGCGCTTCTGACTGTACCCCAGTGCTTGTATAAATAAATAAATAAATATTTAAAAAAAAGAAAAAAGAAAAAGAAACTGGAACATAATCTGAAACATGTAATTTGAAATGTCTCTTCCAGTTTTAAAGTGACTTGTTTGTTGAGTCAAAAAACAGTTTTAAAATGCTAAATATAGACTTAAAGAATCAGGTCTAAGGGCCTCCCTGGTGGCGCAGTGGGTTGAGGACAGCGCCGTGAGGCTGTATGCAGTCTCCACGGTGCAGGTTTGATTCCTGGCCAGCCAGGGAGATTCCCACATGGTGTGGCAGACCTCTCCTGTCTCGACCACTGCTCCCCTCAGCAGTTTATTTTGGTCCTTCTGCCTGTTCTGCTCCCTGCTCTGTCTCTGGTGAATTCTCTCACCCTTCCATGCCTCTGGCCTGTACCCCAGTGCTTGTATGAATAAATAAATCTTAAAAAAAAAAAACCCAGGTCTAAGATATTTATAATTTTCACCCAACTAAAGTTTACTTCCTTAAACTGGAGATCTAATTATTCATATTTCTGCCTAAACATTTTTGTGACGATATACTCACTTAAAGAGATTGTCCATCAGATATCTATAGTTAGGTTGACCACTTTCAGGCATAAAACAGACAGCAAACACAACAATGGCATTTAATCCATCCCCATAATATCCTGAAAAAGAAACCAAGGATAAAATCAGTAGCATGATTTTACTCAAGATTTTTGAGAGGACAACTGTGTATGTCTGATATATTATAGTGGTTGACCAAATTTCTGAATCAAAGAGCATGTTTTTTTCCCTTAACCTCATACATACACTTTCGTAAAGATCCTTAAATCCCCTCTTTTCAGAAAGAGAGCAATAAAATTAGAAGGGCAGTTAAAAAAAACCAGAATCTCAGTTAAAGTAGCATAATCAGAAAGCCCAGTCTTATTTTAGCAAGTAGACAAAGTGATGTAATTCAAGGAGACAACAACATCATCTACAATAAAACAATTATATTCAATTTATGATTAAACATGGTGCTTCTTAAAATTCAATAGTATCTAGCACCTTGTAGATTTTAGGACATTAAAAAACCTAAGAAAAGATTACTTCTCTGACATAATTCTACCTGAAGATAAATAGTGTTAAAATGTATGTATTTCAATTATAAACTCTAGATATTAAGCTGTATCCACAGGAAATATTTCTGCTTTAACTTTCATTTCTATTGTTTATAAATACGCATTGAAAGGTTTGAACATTTCAAGTATATTAGAATCTTCACTACCTTTTTCAATCCCTTAATCATCAAACATGTTGTAATAATTCAATAGGAATAAAGGGCCTTACTTATTATTTTCCCTTAAGAAAAATAGTTATTTCTGAAAGATATTAGGTTCAAACCATGAGGCAGGTTGCACAACTTGCTTTCTATGAACTACCTAAACTAATGCGTGTCTGAGGACTTCCAGACCCAGATTATCCCATTTTCTTCATCTGAATAAGATTAAATTAGGCAGAATAATGTAACTGCAAATATTCAAGTGATCTGCTTTCAGACCAATGAAGACTATAGAAATAAGCAGGGGAATGCATTTGACAGAAAGCAAATGAAGTGTAAATAACTCTACATGAAAAACCAATCTGCTTGACCTATGTGGCTCCCTCGCCTGCATTAGATTTTCAGGTAATGTGACAGACTCCAAATAGTAAGTTACATTTTGACTCTCACTAACATTCTGACACTATTTACACAATGAGTAGGTAAACTTCTATACAGGCACAGTCAGATAAATTACAATTGATAAATTACAATTATACTTCATACCTTCCCTGTTTGATTTAAAAATTTCTTAAGAGGTGGGAAAAAGTTTTGTATTTTCGTATACACCACAAACATGCAAAGTAGGCATGCTGTAAAATGTGGAACGAACCTAGTTCTCTATGTTGTGGTAAAGTGGAATGATTTTTTTCAGAATTTTAAGGTGAATTAAGAGTCATAGTGTAAAAAAGTTAGGTTTTACTTATATCCACAAAAGACTTGTACAAGAATGTTTGCACAGCAAACTGAACAGTAATAGTCCAAACTGGAAAAAAAGCACATCTCCATCAAAAGGAGGATGGATGAGTAAACTGCATTATTCATTCAATGGAACAATACTCTGCAATTAAAAAGGATTATAGCATTTCACTGTATATGTTATAAAAAGATAAAAAGGGGAGAAAGTAAAGTCCCAGTTTGGGGGGGGGGAGGGTTATTGTTATTAAATATTGGTTTACCTTTTACTTCAAACCTGTATATTTAAAATTCTATGACGAATGTTTATTATATCTTAAAAATTATGTAATACCTTAGGGAGAATTTATGCAAGCTTTTAGAGTTCTGACATTGCATGAATAAATCTCAACCATCCTAAACTCTTACCTCCATGGCTGATAACTTTTTTATAAGGTTCAATTGCTTTCATATCAACCCTGTGGTCCTGTTCTCCAATTCTGAACATACGCCAGCGCCTTCCATCTTCTTTCTCTTCTGTAGCTGTGTATTCAGTAATTGAATCTTTCCTAATAACTTCAGTAGTTTTGGGTTTTGGAAGATCATCTGTCAAAATAAAAAGATTTTTGAATCACAAATTGTTATTTATATATATATATAAATCAAATTACATGTTAACCACTTTACTATCTAATTAGATTGTTCAGAGAATTTTTCATTATACCTTTGATGAATTTTAAATATTTTTTCCATAATAGAAGAAAAGGTTTGCTCTTTATATGTGACTATATTTAGTGTTTTTGGAAATCATGGTTCTTTACCTTCTTGTACTTAGAAAAGAACCGAATCACAACACAAGGTATATAATTAAGTTCAGAAAGTATAATTCATACAATCATAACCTATAATATCTTTCGATTCAAGATTTTATGTATAATAACACAGCCCTTGACAGTTACTGCTATAGGTTACTTAAAGTAACTATCAGGGAGCCAATTGCTCTTGTTATTGAGCACAAAAATTATTCCCCAAACATTATAATACCAGATAGAAAGTGGTTAACTAATCAATGATTATTCCTCATTTGATCAGTTTCATAAGGCAGAAATTTATTTATAATATTCTGAAGTATACATGCAAAAGTCTAATTGTAAATTAACATTAGCCAAAGCATAAGCACCAATGATCAGATGTAATTTATATTTCAAGATGGCATTTTAGATTATTTTTAATGAAGTAATGATTTCAAAATTTTAGTATCATAGTCCTTACCAAAAGATGGGGGAAGGGGAACCTACTGCATGTTAGTTGTTTGTTTCCAAGACAAAGTTGTTAACGGAAAATATCCTTCCAGGAAATGACTACAGCAGCATTAAAGAAAGAAGAGACAAAACACATAGGCAGAAAACTATTTCAGTATCTTTATAAAATATGACTTATTACTGGACTGCTTATTGAACCAGTAAAACAGGGAAGGAAGAAGTAACAAAAGATAGTGCATACCGAGGATCCTTACTCTTTACTGAAGATCTGATACCTAGTACTAAATACTATTTTGAAGTAAAAATCATTTCAAAGATAGAATATATTACAACAACTATATAAAAAGAGTGTAGACACCAATTACCTAATTAAAGGAATCATGTAAAGCAAAAGACATGCCAACTCCTTTTAACTCCAAATAACTAATGGTAAAGAACAAGGTTTGGAGGTGAAGAATATACATTAATTCAAGTTGGTCATTTACAAGTGTAGCACTATCAGGCAAACCTACTGAAAAAAAACTGCACTCAATAAAACTCCCTTCAGAACTCCCTGTCAATCCCTTTAGCACACTTCCAGTTACATGTCTCTTCAGGTTTTTTTCCCTTAGTGGATGGACTGAATTAAAGAGTATGCCATAATTATCAAGCAGTATCTGGGAAGCAACCATGAAAAAATAACTTCATAGCATTGGTGATTTAGGGAAAAATTAAGCTGTTCACCTACCATAAATGGCTTTGAAAGCCATGAGAATATCCAGTGTTGGCAGAATTTCCTATCCTAGTAACAAATATATGAACTTTAGAAATAACATGTCGACAAAATCCCTTGAAACAATGATTTTAGTTGGTTTAATGATAAAGTTTTAAGTTTCTTCCATTATCCTAATTTTTCTAATATGAGAATGTCATTGTAAAAATATTTATGTATATATGACGAACATTCATAAAGAAAAGTCAGATAAAAACACTGAAACATTGGGCCTCCCCGGTGGTGCAGCGGTTGAGCGCTGGGTTGCAAAGCTGCCCGCAGCCTCTGCGGCACCGGTTCGATCCCCGGCTGCTCCCCGGCCACCGGAGGAGGGTCCCACATGGCGCGCAGACCTCTCCTGCCGCCCGCTGCTCCCCTCAGCAGTGTACTTCGGTCCTTCTGCCTGCTCTGCTCCCTGCTCTGGCTCTGGTGAATTCTCTCACCCTCCCGCGCTTCTGACTGTACCCAGTGCATGTATAAACAAAACAAACAAACAAGCAAATAAATAAATTAATTAAAAATAAATTAAAAAAACAAAACAAAACAAAACACTGAAACATTTACCTTCCCACTCAAATTCATTACTGTTCTCTGATGGTGTGTCTAAGCCATCTAAGTCAATTTCCCCACTTTCATCCAATTCATCTGACAACACAGAGCCATCACTAGGATCCAGGGTCAGGCTAATGTCCGGAGCCATTAGTTTCTTTCTTACTTTATTTCCATTAACTTCAAGTGAGGCTGGAATGGGTAAACAAAGTCAAAGAAATATTAGAATGGATACTTAGATGCTCAAGTTGGATACAGAGAAAAAAGTTAATCATTTCATTTGTGAAAAAACATTACCTAAACATAATTCCAAAATACCAATTTATAAACTTTGGATTTTGATTCCTATTGCTTCTATATAATGGCAAGATGACATAGCCCAGCGAGGCTATGTCTTTAATAACAGAGGCAGATCTTATAATTACCTCTTAATACTAAGAGGTAATTATCCCCTTTATTTCACCCCTCTCACCCCTTTATTTCAGAAATGTCCAAAAACCAAGGGTATATTTTTGGAAAGTTAAATTTCCAAAGCATTCCAAACGCTTTCCTCAACATTCAACTCATTCTTGGGTCACTTATGATAGAACAAAAAGTGAATATTTTTTTCTCTTTGACAAAGGAATGTGTTTAAAATAGCACCGTTGAAGTCAATCACTGCTCTGAAAGCAAAAGTATCAGGTTCTTACCAGGCTCGCTCTCTGGTCTAGTCACAGCCAGTATGTCAGCTTCAATACTATCATCTTCTGGTAAAGGTCTAGAAGACACAGACATACTTTCAAATCCAAAAATAACACCCACCCCCCAAGTTTAAAAATCTATTAAAAATACTTTATGGAAACAATTACATGGAAGATGGAATAAAGCAGTGTTTAAGCTTCAGTAATTTACAAACCATTTTTAAGGAAAAAGTTTTCAGACTGTCAGAGTTGACTTACATATTTATAAGTAATACAAAAACAGCATAAATTCCTTATGCGACTGCTCTTAAATATAACTGTAAATGAGAAGCCAAGTGCTAGCAAACAAATGTAATTCAAAGGCATGAATTTAATGTGATGTATGATGAACCTTACAATAGGAGTAAGGTGATGACAGCTACAATTCTTGAGTTCAGCGTTTCTATATTACTTTTAACATCATGTACCATGTAATGATTCAGATCTTCCCCAGATGTCTATGTTCCATCTGCCAAGGGAACTTAATGAGTGCAGTGGGATGCACTTCTGACCAAGATGCCATGGAAGCATCATTTAAATACACTTTCTGTTAGCCGAACTGGTACCAATACAATTGTAAATACAAATGCAAATGTGTTAAGGCAGCTGGCCAGTAGGTCCAGAACACCCTTGCTTTTTTTCCTCTTAAAATAAAAACACAATATTTAAAAACTTTTACAGATAAAGACCCGCCCCTCCCAGAAATCCCTCAGATTCTAGTTTAAGAAAAACTGCATCAAACATTGTTTATAACAGCAAAAAGTTAATTAAAATGTTTAAAACAAAAGATCATAGAAGACTATATATTTTGGCTGGAAAGTAAGCTATAAGAGAATGAACATTAATTGTTGAAAAGCTACTTTCAGTACCGGTTTCTCTAAGAAGCCAATATTGGGACTCCCTGGTGGTGCAAGGGGTTAAATTAAGTCTTAGCACTATAAAGCTATTCACAGCTACTGCAGCACAAGCTCAGGGAGCTAACCCACATGGTGCAGCAGACCTCTCCTGTTTCTCGCCTGCTGCTCCCCCCAGCAGTCTATTTCAGTAGACCTAGTAGATCTGCCTGTTCTGCTCCCCACTCTGTCTCTGGTGAATCCTCTAAACCTGCACCTCTGGTCTGTACCCCAGTTTTTATATGCATAAATAAATAAATCTTAAAAAAAAAAAAAAAGCCAATATTCATTTTGTAAATGACAACTAAGTAAAGAAATTTTGAAGTTTTATTCTAAATTTGTTTTCATTTAAAGTATTGCTCACATTGGAAAATCTTCATCTTGCCATTCTTCTTTAAGTTCCACACCTTCCATCCTCAATTTGGACTCAATGTCAACTGCCAGCTCCTGGTAATCCAGAGAGCCAATGTCCTGTGAAGAGAGATAAATTTATATATGAAATTTATAATTTATAAATAAAATTTATTTTCCACTTTACTTTCATCTGTCAGTTCATACTCCACCCAGGCAACCATATATAGTTTCAACATGACCATTACTGAGCTACTCAAAGGTTTTCAGTAACTGTCCAGTAAATGAATTGTGCTACATTTTGATTTGTTTCCTATCCACACCAAGCTTTTCTCACAAAGTTCAGCATGAGTTTTCAGGCACTGAAGTTGGTGAATAATTTTATTCATGCAATTATATTTTAAACTAGGTGATGAATTTTAATTTTAGTTTTTCCAAGGGAGGTTATGAGTACCAATATCCTCACTTAGTAGGAGGAGTCTAGAGACTGGTTTGGTTGATGGAGTAGTAAATAGAGTCTTCAGTATACTATCAAAAAAGTCATGAGGACCAGGTCAACAGTGCAACAAAAACTGTGACTAAGTGGCAACAGGTACAAATGAGTTTTTAGTTCACTTACATGAGAATCAAAAGGCAGTAAAACATATTGAAGGGGCAGGAAGTATCACTAAATTCAGTAATAATAGTAAAAACAAAGTAAAAGTAGTTCACACCTGTGGAAAAGGAGGGTGGAATGAGGAGAATGTTGTTTTTCATAGTCCTTCTAAACTATATGACTTTTAAAACCATGTATGTATAACTTAAAAATACTTATCAAATAAAACAAATGGTGTCAGTAATTCACATGCACTCCAAAAAATCCTCTAAATTAAGACATGGTCAAAGTTTCATGGTGACCTTATTTGCTACAGCATTATAACATAACACTCAAAGGATGGGCAAAGTGGTTCAGAAAAAGCATTACGTTCTAGAACAAGAATAAAATTACACTGGGAATTATCTTAAGTGCTAGATTTCATATAGTAAATAAATTAAACTCTCTGCCAAGAATGGGAGGCTCTCTTGCCAGTTTAAATTCTTATGCTCAAGGGAAAGTTTCAAACATTCTCAAAAGATTTAAATTTTTGAGCACCCACTAGTTACCATAGAAATAAAAGCAAATGCTATCTTTTCTTCACTAACATATTTGCTGGGAAAAAAGCAATGAATTTATGTATTAGAGCAAGTCATTTTTAATTTTCTAAGAAAATGAGACAGGCAATTTTGAAAGATTAATGAAAAACACACTTAAAAGACATTTGACTTTTTTTTAGCAGTTTCTATTTCTAAAATATAGCCTACACTTCAATTAACACACATCTTCAATGATCACTTTATAAATTGTTCTCCTCTGACAATTTTTTCTCTGTAGAGAGGAATATAAACAAGAAAGGGTTATCTACCTTACTAATCTCATCAATTTAGAAGACAGAACTAGTAGAAAAGACCCCAAAATTACAGACAAGCCTGAATACTTTAATACTTATTACTCTAGAAGTCTTCTACTACTCAAGGTTGAAAACTAATATTCTCTTCCCAATTTTTAATTCACTGGTATACTTCTTTTTTTTTTTTTTAAGATTTATTTATTTATACATACAAGCACTGGATACAGTCAGAAGCGCAGGAGGGTGAGAGAATTCACCAGAGCCAGAGCGGGGAGCAGAGCAGGCAGAAGGACCTAAGTACACTGCTGAGGGGAGCAGCGGGCGGCAGGAGAGGTCTGCGCGCCATGTGGGACCCTCCTCCGGTGGCCGGGGAGCAGCCGGGGATCGAACCGGTGCCGCAGAGGCTGCGGGCAGCTTCGCAACCCAGCGCTCAACTGCTGCGCCACCAGGGAGGCCCTCACTGGTATACTTCTTAATTGTTTCTCAAGTCTTTGGTACTCTAAGTGAATTAACATATTTTCCTAAATCAACAATTGGAAAAGTTTTCCATGATTTCACCTCACCTTTTTACTGGGTGTTGGAAAAATACCAGGATGTTCTGTGTTTCTCAAATATCCCACATACTCAGAAAAATATTTAATATTTCAAAAATGCAAGCAGTGACTGCACAATGCCTGACATATATTAAGTATCAATATTAGTTAAATGAACATATAATAAGGTATGGCGCTGGATAGCAAGCCTTTGTTTTGTTCAAACTTTTAGGCTTATTTTTCTTATTAAACTATGCAAATAGGCTTCCTATTATGCTTTACCATTCAAAAAGTGTAACAAAAATATTTGGGGCAACTTACATACATGCAACATCAATTTTTGCTGGAGTCTATATTTTATACTTGTAAATATACATATCCTGTGAAATGCTAGAAGACAAGCCACATCTTTTAGCTGCTTTACCACTTGAACAAGTCTCTCACTCAAAAAAAGTGCCTCTAACAGAAAACCCAAGTCTTTCAGCTGCCAGCCTATTCAATTTTTAATTTTAATATACTGAATTGTGTGATGTCAACACCACAACATATGGACATGGGTACTAGTTTGTGGATAACTAAGCTAGTTAAACAGAACTTCAGAGGAGACATGCAGAGTCACGACCCACTTCATCAAGAATTTTCAAAGATGGCCTCCCCGGTGGCGCAGCGGTTGAGCGCTGGGTTGCAAAGCTACCCGCAGCCTCTGAAGCGCCAGTTTGATCCCCGGCTGCTCCCCGGCCACCGGAGGAGGGTCCCGCATGGCGCGCAGACCTCTCCTGCCGCCTGCTGATCCCCTCAGCAGCGTTCTTCGGTCCTTCTGCCTGTTCTGCAACCAGCTCTGGCTCTGGTGAATTCTCTCACCCTCCCACGCTTCTGACTGTACCCAGTGCTTGTATAAAATAAAATAAATAAATAAATAAATAAATAAATCTTAAAAAAAAAAAAAAGAATTTTCAAGGAAAAGGACACGAAGATGATGAAAACTGTAAAATGAGAATACTGTTCTTGGAAGCTCTTACTCACTAGCAGCTCTAAGAACAGGAACAAACAAGAAAGGAGCAATATAAGCACACCCACTTTAAAGGAAATAGGGATATTGCTGACACAGGTTTACTGTGGTTAATTCCCATTTTTTTACCCACAGATTTTGTAAATTAGAATGGGGAAATAACACTTTAAGATGCTATTTGTTAAATTAACTTAATGAAACAGGAATAACTTGATTTCTCAACCAACTTGTAGTAGAGGTAACACATCCTTACTTATGCCCATTATCAGTGTGAGTGATAAGAACAACTTCAAAATAGTCACTGACCTCAGTGAGGTTAAAAATTAAGGTGAATAAGGATTTTTTTTCCTGGCAACTTCTGAGGGGAGATGGGGTGGAAAATTCAATCAAGAGGAAGAAAGGTATTTTTTTCTAATCAGCTTAACAATATAAGAAAAAACAATGTCTAATTTAAACCGCCTTAATTTTAACTTTTAATTTTACATGGCAACTTTACTATTATGTTGTTTAACAATGCTGCTAGAATAAGGTGCTAGTAATCACCATCTATGCTGAGATTAATTACAACTGGCAGAAGGAAGTGCCCAGGCAAGCATTTCACTTTCCCATTTTAACGAAAGGGCTTTATTCTCAAGATTTATGATCACTTTTTCCTGAGGCTGGCAATGTTGTTAGCACTATAGGAAAATACTTTAGGCCTGTCTAAGTATCACCAAACACCACTGGAGAGATCATATATGCCTCGTCACTGCTTCCTTGAGAACAGTCATGTCAGTTACTAAGAATGAGATGAAACACTCTATCAGAAACATTAACACAAAATTCAAAGAAAAACTACAAAGGTGTTAACTTTCCTCAAACTTGTGAAAATAAAGCAAAGAATAAATTATGTCATCTATAAAAGGTATATTTATTAAATTATCACTAAACAGAACATACTGGAGATGCTCTGTCCTTTAAAAAGAGTAAGTCTAAGTGGCGCAGCGGTTGAGCGCTGGGTTGCGAAGCTGCCCGCAGCCTCTGCAGCGCCGGTTCGATCCCCGGCTGCTCCCGAGCCACTGGAGGAGGGTCCCACAAGGCGCGCAGACCTCTCCTGCCGCCCGCTGCTCCCCTCAGCAGTGTACTTCGGTCCTTCTGCCTGTTCTGCAACCCGCTCTGGTGAATTCTCTCACCCTCCCGCACTTCTGACTGTACCCAGTGCTTGTATAAATAAAAATAAATCTAAACAAAAAAAAGTTAAGTCTAATAAATGATATCTAACACTTTGTTGCAGAATTACAAATATTACTTGTAATATAAAATAATTTTGGACTATTACTATCATCAGTTCTGCTAGTATTCTGCCTTACAGAACGTCAGTTTAACAAGACATCCTTTCCATCACTGTTAGTCAAGGTTAACTTATTCGATCTGGGTAGCTCTTCTGCCAGCCTGTGGCTATGCAGGTGCCTCTCTTTTTTCTTTCTCCCTTTCTTAATAAACCTGTCCTTTCAAAATGTAAAAAAAGAAAAAAACTGGATCAGGCTATATAAACTTCCTTTCTTAAGTGCCAGTCTCTCTCAGAGGTGCTACCCAGCATTACTCTAGATAAAAAGAACAGAATCGCTTTCCCCAAAGAGCGCTTTTCACATTTACTAATCACGTGTACATTCACCATCTTTACGTTTCAACGAACAATTCTGTGAAATATAAATCACTGGTGTTATTATCCCCACTTTATCTAAGTCAAATAACACTACACTATGGTTCCCAGACCTAGACCTAACTGTTTCTAAAACAGCAGAGTCCCCGGTTTATTAGCAACTGTATACAGAATAAGCCTATAATGCCAGATTTGGTTACACACAGTACTGCCATGTCCACATTATTGTAAAACCTGCAATAGTACTTATGGTGATCTCATTCGAGCCCCATGTTTGCAGAAGTGGACCCTTCCTTTTTCCTGTCTACACTCAACACGACGAGGCTGCAATAGAGATCATGAAGACCAACACTACTTTCGACAGAACGTAAAATGACAACTAAAGAAATGATGTGTAAGACCATCAAGAAATTTCTCTGGCACGGTAATTAAATTGGGTAACTTCAGCTATAGTTTTGAGGAAACATATGCGTTTACTAATTTCAGAAATTCATATAAAAAAAGAACACGGGTAACTATTTTTTAAATTTAAGAAGCCAATCAATGGGATAGACATCCTAATCCAAAAAATGCGATGACTGAAAAAAGCACCTCTAAAACGCAGAGTGCATGTTCAATTAATTGCATGGAAGGCGCTCCCACAGCGAAAGCTGTACTCTCCAGTTCCCCAAACAGGCAGTCAAAGGAAGTCAAAGCACCGCAACAGACCCCTACATAATTCCGACTTCACAGACTGAGAGCCCTCCAGGAGCGTCGCCTGCACCCAGGAAACCCACACCACTCTTGCCAGGCATCTCAGCAAAAGTAGGGTGTGATTCTTCGCAGGAACTAGGCCTTTCGCGCAGGAAGGTCTGCTAAGGGCCGATTGCAAAAGCCGCTTCCGCGTCTTTTCCCCGAGGGCAGAGGGAGGCACATCTCAAGTCCAAGTTTCTTTGTTCTGCAGCAGGACGGACGCTGGCCACAAATGCCGGACGGTCGGACACCGCCCCCAGCCCGGGCGCGTGCAGGGCGCCGAGAAAGGCACAGGGTCCGCGCGAGCACAGCCGCCACGAACGGAAAAGGGGTGGCGTCGCGGGGGGTGAGGGGGGGGCCCGGGGAGGCAAAGAGGAGCCGCGCCAAGGGCGGGGGCCCGGTCTGGGCGGGGATCCGGGAAGTGCCCCGGGCAGGTTCAATGGCGCCCGCCACGGCGGAGAACCCCGCGAGCTTCCCCCGGCCGCCGCCCGCGGGCCCGCGCCCCCCGCGGCCCGCCCCCAGGCGCGTCCCAGCCCACTCCGCCGAGCCCGGCCGTCTCGGGCCGCACTCACCCCGGAGGAAGCCTCGGCTCCCTCGTCTCCTTCGCCCCTCCAGGCCGGCGACGTGGGGCTGACGGCCAGGTCGCAGAAGGCGGCGCCGAGCGGAGCCCGCTCCCCTCGGCCGGCGGTGGAGACCCGGGCCCAGCGCCCCAGCCACAGCGGCAGCGGAGGCGGCGGCGGCGGCGGCAGCACCTGACCCGGACGCAGAGCGCGACCCCGGCGGAAGTGACAACATCCAGCCCGTTCCCAGGCGCGGCGAGCGGGGAGGCGGAGGCCGGCGGTCTGGAAGCCCCGGGATCCCTCCCAGCGCCTTTAGCCTTCGCGCGCATGCGCCCCGCGGCGGCCCAGCGTCCCCAGGGCGGCGCGTGGCGTGCGCGCCTCTCCCGCGGCGCCCGGGCCGGGGCTGGCGCGTCCCGCCCTTTCCTCGCGCTTGGGACGCGGCTTCGGGTGCTTCTGTGCGTTGTGTTGGCTTTGTTGATCCTCCCGGAGCTGCGTGCTATAGAATGGAAGAAATGCCTGGAGGGACAACATCCGAGCCCTCCTCTGGGGAGACTAGGACCTTAGGAGTTTTCGAAAATTTTCTAATGTGAACAGCTTTTCCACAATACTTGTCCAATTGTGTTGATGTGTAGGGAGCGATCAATTAATTATTTTTTTAATCTCCAGTTAAAACGACTACTTTAAAATTCCAATGTGGATCCCTTTTTCTGTGCTTGTCTCGCCACGGACCTTAAGCAGCTGCAGGAAGCTGTGGTGAGGCGGGCCCGGGTCTGCGGCCCGTGGTAGTGACGGGGCCCCGCGGCTTCCAGAGGCTGCCCGCAGCCTCGGCAGCGCCGGTTCGATCCCCGGCCGCCGGGCGAGGGTCCCGCATGGTGCGCAGACCTCTCCTGCCGCCCGCTGCTCCCCTCAGCAGTGTACTTCGGTCCTTCTGCCTGCTCTGCTCCCCGCTCTGGCTCTAGTGAATTCTCTCACCCTCCCGCGCTTCTGACTGTACCCAGTGCATGTATAAATAAATGAATAAATCTTAAAAAAAAACCCAAAAAACAAAAAACAAGAATTTGCAATCTGGTTTACTTAAAAAAAAAAAAAAAAAAAGAATCCTCAGAAAATGCACTCATTAAATCCCTGCGAGGTAGTACGGAAAGTGGCGCTTAAGGGGAACAGAAGAGCTCAGAAGTTGAGTCCGTGATTCGAAAAGTATCCCAGTGAACTTGACTTTGGCAACATTTCCTCACTGTGGCAGGTGGTTTACGCTCTGGTCCGTCTGTAAAATAGGGGGGAAATATCTATTTGATAAGGGTTTTTTGAGTTAAAGTCATTAGAACAGTGCTTGCCATATTATAGTCATATTGTTGTAGAGCAACCCCGATACAAAACGGGGTATGTAACAAGTATTGCTAGTTTCCTCCCGTTCTAGCAGTTTTGTTAGATGCCCGGAAGAGAAAACAAGCAAAACTGATCAATGGGGCTTTGGCTAAACACGTCTTGGGCCATGTTCCGTAAAAAATTTCATCTTCCGTTGCAGATTTTCTGAGTTCCATATTTTGCTTATTTCAGGCCTGCAATGAGAAGTATTCACCACAGGGGGGCAGAAAATCATATGAAATTGTATTGCAATCTTTAGTTTCTTCATTTTAGTAACTTTGTTGAAAAAGCTTCAGCAGTGTTTTGGTTTTGAGTAAGCCATTCTATTTTTATCTCTCTCATGAATTATTCATAATTTTAAAACTCTAAAAAATACAGACAAGGCAAAAAAGGTAATCACTACTGATACATTTATGCATAACCTTTCAGATTTATATATATATCTCACTGTATAAATAGCATATGTATATTTTTATAAAAATGAAATCATGTACCTACTGGTTTATAATCTAATTTTCCCTCTCATTAAATATATATAATGAACTTTTCAAGTCACAAAATATTTTTCTACACTGTCATTTTTATTACAGATCGTTATGTACTAACAAATTCTTACTGAACATTTAAGTTACTCCATTTTTTATATTAAAAACATTTCATAGACTGTCCAAAAAGGGCAGAAACATAGGGCTAACTTATTTTCATGCTTTAAACTACCTACACTTTCAAATAATATGTACAAATTTTCCTTCAACTTCTCGATGAAATAGCTCTAAAGCAATGGGTCAATTGTTAATCTGAAAAAGTATAAAAAAGGCATTGTTTTCTCTGTGTTTCTGAACTTTGTGAACAATCAGTAGTGTATTCATATAATCACTTGTTTTTCTATGTTCCTCCTTGGAAAGGCAGACATTTAGACTCTTAAAAATTGGAAAAGAATTTAGTGGGTAAAAAGCGTGACTTCCAGACCCTACGTAGAAGGTATCATTTGGAAAGCGATGCATTAACTCAGCCACCATTAAACTGTTTTGTTTGTGATTTTGGCCTTGGTGTTTTATTGAACACCCTAAAATGACACAAGCACTTAAGAGTTGTCTATAGTTTTATCTTTAAAAAATATGGATATTAAACTGAACGGAAATTTTGTGTGTAGTCCTATGATATGAAGTAGAGAATGTGATCTTAATAAATTGCCAAACACCTCATAGTGATGGAGGATAAGAATAGGAAAACTGGAAAGGAGATTCAAGGTCAAGAACGTAACTCACACAAGGAGATAGGGGTAGAAGAGATTAGCATAAGCCCTTAACCCAGTTATAGAAACCAAGACCGTTAGGCATCAATGCCCAGATCAGGAGGCGCAACTATCAGAAACTATCAGAATGGTGCTGGGAAAACTGGGTCGCTACATGCAAAAGAATGAAGCTTGACTACTACCTAACACCATGCACAAAAATCAACTCAAAATGGGTTAAAGAACTAGACATAAGACCTGAAACCATAAAATACATAGAAGGAAATATAGGCGAAACACTACGTGATTTGCACATCAAAGACATCTTTACAGACACATCACCCAAAGCAGTCATAGTGAAGGCCAAGATAAACAGCTGGGACAATATCAAATTAAAGAGATTCTGCACAGAAAAAGAGACAATAACAAAAACAAAGAGAAACCCCACCGACTGGGAGAACATTTTTGCACACAACACTGATGATAAAGGACTGATCACAAAAATCTGCAAAGAGCTGATGAGACTCAACAAAAACAAAATAATCCTGTCAAAAAATGGGCAGAAGAGCTAAAAAGAAACTTCTCTGAAGAGGAAAAGCAAATGGCCAACAGGCATATGAAAAAATGTTCACCATCACTTGTAATCAGGGAAATGCAAATCAAAACTACCATGAGATACCATCTTACACCAGTGAGAATGGCACATATTAAAGAAACTAGCAACAACAAATGTTGGCGAGGTTGTGGAGAAAAAGGAACTCTCCTGCACTGTTGGAGGGAGTGCAAACTGGTCCAAGCACTATGGAGAGCTGTGTGGAGATTTCTTGACCTACTCAACATAGAGCTTCCATATGATCCAGCAATTCCACTCCTAGGTATTTACCCAGAGGACACAGAAACATCAATTCCAAAGAGCACCTGCACCTCTATGTTTATAGCAGCACTGTTTACAATAGCTAAGCTTTGGAAACAACCAAATGCCCAAAAATAGATGACTGGATCAAGAAGATGTGGTACATATACACCATGGAATATTACTCAGCATTCAAAAAAGAGAAACACATGCAATTTGCAGCAACATGGATGGTACTGGAAGGGATCATGCTCAGCAAAATAGGCCAGAAAGAAAAAGAAAAATACCGGATGGTCTCACTCATAGCAGGAATCTAGAAAACTTAAATAAGGGACCAGGAAAAAGAATAACTATAAGAAAGAAAATATCAAAATCAACAAACAACTATGAACCAGAGACACTCTATGGGGGGTGGGGAGCGGGGAAAGGAGGGCTTGGGGTCAAAATAAGGGGGTTGAATTATATGGGGAATATAAAAATAAAATTTAAATTAAAAAAAAAAAACTATCAGACTACTATAGGGAGTGTCAGGAGCACAAACCATCCACCTAAAAAGATGAGCCCCCTCCTGAAGATGATAAAACCTAATGCTGCCCTCACAATGGGGTGCCGCAGACAGGATAGCCCGATGAAGTTTTCTGCCATTAACAAAGACTCAGGGTTTAAACGAATTTGCAGTGGGGGGAGGCTGGGAAGAGCGCCATCGAGAGCAGCTCTGCCTCTCACTCTCCCAGCCCACGCTTTTATTGCAGATATATAGCATGCAGTTGTGTTTTTGCTTATACAGATTAATAAGTTACTGCTGAAAACAAGTTGTCCTAGTTACTAGGGAACATGTGCAGAAGCCAGCACATCCTCAGAACAGGAGTCAATTCTGGGAAGAAGTTCTGTTTGCAGAACTTCTAACGTCCTGGAACTCCGTACGCAGAGTAAACAGGTATTCTCCAAAAACTCCAGCTCCTTTAGGGCAGCAGGCTACCATCAACGGGGCAGCAGTCTTTCTGCCCACCTGTGACTATGCAGGTGTTTCCTTTCACCAACTCTCTCCTCTGCAGGCAGCAGCCTCCTGCCTGCCTGTGCCCTGTACCAGGCCGGGCCTTCTCTTCACTGACCTCCCTCAGCGGAGGCAGCTCTCCTTAAGGCCGCACGCCTGCGACCATGCAGGCCTCTCTCAGCAGACCTGTCCCTTTCGGGGCAGCTCTTCCTGCCCACCTGTGTCTATTCAAGTGTCTTTTACTATCCTATCCCTTTTCTAATAAACCTGCTCTTTAAGTATAACTAATGTCTCTGCCTCGTGGAGAAACTTGCCTGGGAAACTCGCTTCGTGCCGCTGAAAGGGATGCTCTGGTGATACCTTTCCCAGAGTGAACCCAAGGACCTTGCACTCCAAAACCACTGACTCCAAAAACGACATCAGTAACATCATTTATTGAATAATCCGCTAATTCTTGAATTTGAGTAGGACTCAATCAAATGAATGTTGACCTCCACACTTGTCATCTTAGGTTATCCACTTCATTTATGTATCCATTCACAAAATTTTTATACAAGCCTTACATCCATTTATAAAACATTGTTTGACCAACTTTTTATTGAACAATATTATAAGTTAATACTGTTGGAACCTCAGGGTACAGATAAAGATTACGATTCCCGTCCTCAAGAAGCTCACAGACTAGTCAGGAAGAGGGGCAAGCGAAGAAAAACACAGTGTGGTGGGTTGAGGAGACCTTGATACTTCCAAGGTACAGTTAAATAGAAAGATGCTAAACACATTGGTGGGTGGGAGGTGGGCACATTAAGTGAAAAACTTCTGAAGGCTCAGCAGGATTGGAACACAAGCAGTGGGAGGGTAAGTGGGTGAGACCAGCTGGTAAGAAAAGTAAATGTTACAGAATACATCCTATGAGAGGGGAAGGATCACTGCAGTGCAGTGGCCCAGGAACAGGTACCATTTCCTTGCCCTCGCTTACATGTAGCCACTGCGGACTGCAACTCCCAGCATGCCCTGAACCAGACTTCTGAATGGGGGGCAGCTGGGAAGCAAGAAGGATAGTGGTGGGTTTATAAACTGAGGTGGAATGAAGGAGAAGAGAGAGACACATAAAGAGGCTGCTTCCATCCTTGGTCCTTGCTGCATTAGTGTTTTGGTAGAGACAATGACAATCATTACCTTGACCTCCTGGTGGATTACATGGTACATTTCTTGTGGTTCCTGCCATTATGAGATTTGGACTTGTTCTGGTGCTTTTGGGCCTCAGTTGCCCTGTTCTGGGCCTGATTTATTTGGCTGGGCCTTCGCACACAAGAGGATAAGTAATTTTCAGAATCTGAATCGAAGTCTGTTATTTGAAAGCCTTTCTTCTTCTCCTCCGTCTCCTCTCCTGTCCCCCTCCTTTTCTTCTCACTATGTATGCACCAGTAAAAGATATTTGAGCACACCAAGAGTCAGCTTTCTCTATCTTTGCGTGTATGGATGGTTGAACTCTTAGAACAGACAAAATGGATTTTTCCCAGTTTGAGGTCTCTGGGTACCCCTTGGTTTTGTGCAGTTTCATAAGTAGTCAAAGCACAGATTTAAAAAGGGATATTTTAATGCTAGGGATTTATTCAGAGTCATACAATGAGCAATATGGAAAAAATTAGTCATTACTTTATATCTGTGTTTCAAAATTAGAAATTAAACATGTCTTACACCATGACAGCATCATTAATATAAGTTATAAGAGAAGAACTTTGAGGGACAACACTCATTTAAATATATGTTTTTGTATGTGTGTTAAAATCAACCATGTTAGTTTATCACACTTCACACATCAAAATAAAAGTGCTCAGCCACATCGATTTGAAGAGGCACTACTTCTGTGCCTACTCTCCACCCTCACCCCAACCTTAGATCAGAGAGAAGATAAGAGATGATGAAGAATGAGACATTTGCGATAACACTAAGAAAATGCTTGTGTAAATTGAAAATTCAGACGCACCTTAAATTTCAGGCATAATGTACATTAAGCAGAACTCCTGAATGCAGCTGCACTCTCTACTGTATAATTTTATCGACAGATTATTATTCTTGCTTGTGAGCATATACATTCAGTGATGTCTGGCAGCTCACTCATAATTTTCAAAAAAACTATGAAGTATCCTTTTTACATGGGTTGATATGTCTCTGCTGCTTGAGCTTCAGGGTAAAGCTGGGTACAATTACATATTCGTTTAATTATTCATAACTTGAGTCTGGAATGAATGTGTATATATTTTTCACTTATTCACTTTATCAAATCCAAAACAAAACCCAGCAGCAGTTTTGTCTTTGGCATGGTGACAAGTTTCTTTTCTATAATTAACCAGAAAAAGAATTTGTCCCAGGGAGAATTTGTACTTCTTCATTTCAGAAAGTAAAATTGGTCTGCACACGTGATATTCAACATTACTGTTGTGTGATGTGTTGCATTCCAGAATGTATTAAAGGAAGCAGACATTTCTAAGAAATATTTCCACATGCAGAGTTAAACTGTGGCCATTCAAGAGGAAAACTAGTCATATTTGCCTGAGAATTTTAGTGCACAGGAGATTAAGTATTCAACTTATTCAAGGGAATAACTAGGTTATAGTTTGAAGTCATGTGAAAACAAGAACAAGAGTGGTCATGTTTGTTGAAGATGAGAGGATATGCATTTCACCCAACAGAAGTTGGGAAAGACTAATAATACCTTAGATTGCTCATCAAAACTAATAGTGTGAACAAAGCTTACAATCCATATTTAAAGTCCTCTATGCAAATGTTTTCATAATGTCATAAGCAAATGAGAACTGTGAATTAAAACTATTTCAGGGTACATATTTTACAATATAAAAACATAAAACTTGGCAAAATCATAAGCAACAAAATGGTTAGAGATCATGGTTGCCATTTGGAAAGACTATGGACATTATATATACCCTGAACAGGGGTCATTACAAAGAAATCACTGCACTTATTAATTAATTCTCTTATAAGAGTAATGTCACATAAAATCACCATGTTTTGTCTATTACTAAAGATTAATTCTGAAGAAGGAAGGATACCTTGTTCTTTTCTTCTTTTTTCTTTTTTTTTTTAAAGATTTATTTATTTATTTATTTATTTATTTATACAAGAACCGGGGTACAGGCCAGATGTGCAGGAGGGTGAGAGGATTCACCAGAGACAGAGTGGGGAACAGAATAGGCAGACTGACGAAATACACTGCTAGGGGAAGCAGTGGGCGCGACAGGAGAGGTCTGCCGCACCATGTGGGACCCTCGCCAGACGGCCGGGATCTAACAGGCACTGCAGAGGCAGTGGACAGCTGCGGACAGCTTATGAAAGAGGCAGTGGAAGCTGCGGACAGCTTCATAGCGCAGCACTCAATCGTGCCACCAGGGGAGGCCCTACCTTGTTTCTTTTAAGATGTGAAATGTTGCTAGTGCTATGACCATTAATATTTACAAACATACAAATAAGTTATAGTCACTAATTAGTAAATAGAATACTATTATTAATTATGATAATGATGATGATGAAATTTCAGTAATAATGCCTTCTTAAAAGTTTTTTTGGACTGGGTAAATACTAGCATGAATTGATTAACTAGGGTCAGACTTATTTTGCTGTCAATTATAGAGCCCTCATTGAGATTAATACAGAGTTATATACAATGCTATCACTCACCAAAGCATTAATTATTCATCAAGTAAAATCTTAGTTTAGAGAAATAAGTACATTTCAAAATTTACAAGTAATTGTTGTCAGTTGGGAATCTCATTCAGTTTAACAAAACAAAGCACTAATGTGCCAGCATATATGGCAAATACACTTTTAATTAATACAAATATAAACATTAAGAGG
Source organism: Talpa occidentalis (assembly GCF_014898055.3). NCBI lineage: Eukaryota > Metazoa > Chordata > Mammalia > Eulipotyphla > Talpidae > Talpa > Talpa occidentalis. Next base: position 25,744,087 of record NW_023601104.1, read on the forward strand.
TTATATTATCTAATTTGTTATTGTAATGGGCTACATGTTTTGCAAATGTGTATCTAAAAATACTATTTACTTCTTAAAAGTAACTACCTCAACTGAGAGAATCTAGGTGAAAACCCTGGAACTCTGTAAATATGTAAAATGTAGAAACAATTCTTTTCAATGAATTTCAGTGCAACTGAAGAAAAAGTATTAATATTGTAGCATTATTTTTCATTTACATGGTTCTCTTATGATACTTAAAGTGAAATGCTCTCTTCTAATAAAATTGCAAAAGTACCAAGTTAAACTTACTAAGAAAAAGAATACTTCCCAGTTTCAAGTATTTAAAATGCAATTATTTTTCATAGAAAGGTTTAACAAAATACCCTTAAAAAATGGAAGTCTGAGGACTGGACATGAACGCAGAGAGGCATTCTAACCCTCCTTCAGCTACAGTAGCTGTGACATTGGGCAAATTACTTAACTTCCTCAGGCCTTCAGTTTCCTTATCAGTAATTTATGAGGAATCAAAGACTCAATTTACTTCATTTAGTATTTTGCCTAAGCTGGCTTTATCATTTCCTCCATTTTAAGAATTCACTAAAATGTTACATGGAAGTTTAAAGTACAAATATCTGAAAATAAGAGTTCTTACATGTTATCACTTTTCTTTAAAAAATGGCATTCCAAAAAAAGACAATCCAAATACATACATCAATTCCATGCCAGCTAAAAAGAAAGACACTAAAGAATCTGAATATTTATCAGGATATTGGTATTTACAGTTTGTGGGTTTACACAATATGTGTGTTTACACAATAGAACCCTGACTCAGAATCAAATAATTTCTTTTGAAATTCCAACTGGACCAATAAAATGTGCATGTCTCCACTCCCATCCTCGAGGGCCCAACAATGTACATTCTGTAAGACCAGGACACAGGCAATAGCAGATGAAGAAAGGGATGGAATCTCATCTTTTAGTCCTTTAGTTTCAGGCGTTACTTTGAATTGATCACTTTTGTTGAAAGACCATTGTGAAAACAAGATGTTCTTTTAAAGTTTCATGAAGTAATTGTCTTCTGGTGGGTATAGAGGATACATAGCTGAGATGAAAGTATTTGAGACTTGTTCCTCTTTTTTATTTTATTAATTTTATTTTAATAATTCTTTTTGTGTTTTGACTATTAAGAAAGTCATTCTCTAGCAAACCAATTTCCTAGTTTTAGCTATATATTTTTGGCTTTCACTATATATTTTTAAAGTATTAATAAAAATGTATATAATTTTATATTTTCATGTCTAAGCTATATTTTCTTTTTTTTAAAGATGTTTTTATTTATGCATACAAGAACTAGAGTACAGGCCAGAGGTGGGGTGTGTGTGTGTGAGAGGATTCACTAGAGACAGAGTAGGGAACAGAACAGGCAGATGGACTGAAATACATTGCTGAGGGGAGCAGTGGGAGAGACAGGAGAGGTCTGCTGTGCCATGTGGGTAGCTCCCTGGCCAGCTATAGAACTTGTGCTGCAGTGCCTGGGGACAGCTTTGTAGGTTTCGTTTTAACCCCTTGAGCCACCAGGGAGGCCCCTAGGATATATTTTCTAAAGATGTCCCAGCAGGTTCCTAAATAAAAGTTTTTATATTAAATGAGTAAATCTTTCAAAAAATAAGCTTCTTATTTTAATCCATTTTAGAAAAAAAAAAAAAGGTCACAGGTTGTGGGCTTCACTGCTTATCTTCCCCAACATTCTCGTAAACTGGTTTGGTGTTTAATTTTGATCTAGGAAAGAATAACTCATTTTTATCTTCATTTAATTTTAATAGTCAAGGGATAGTCTATAGAGAATGAATAAATTTAACCCTTCTGCAATTAGTGTCAAATTAATTCATTCTGGATGTGGATAACTAAAGAAAGACCCTCCCTCACACTAACAGAAACCTTTATCAGGTTTAATGTTTTATGGAAATGATCCTGCTTGAAAGGAAGCTTGTCCTCTTTTCTGTTCTTGTTAATAATTTGTTTTTAAACCTAAACTTTTCTCACCAACCTATAGTCTTTACTGGATTGATTCTGTGACCCAATAAAAGATAACATTCTACTGCTAATTTGACTCTTTTGGGTGGAGAAATTTAATTTGCTCCCCAAGTAAAGTTCACAACTGTTTACCTTCTATGGGGTGTCCCAGGGAGGGTGACCTGGTCAGACCTCATGAAGATGATCTAGACACGTCTTGTGTGCAGCAAGCTGATAAGATTGGCTTCACACAACACAATCCATCTGGATCATCCCAGATTTGTCACCCAGAGATGAGTTTTCTGAGCACAAATGTTGTCCCTGGGCACAAAAAGCTTTCAAGCAGGTTAGCATTTGAAACATTTACAGTCCCCCTCCTTTCTTTCAGTTAAAACAAACATTTCAGGCTATGTGGTTGATGTCCATCTAGGCTTCATGATTCACCATCTTAGAAATGAAGAATATAATAATCTAACACACTGTTAATTTCTAGTTCTGCTATAAATGCATATTGGCTATTACTAAACATGACTCATCAGGATTTTTAAAAAAGCTAATTTAGTTATCTCTTTCTTGTCAAGTCACTATTTAATGCTACTTTCTATATTTGCTGTGATAAGCATTACAATCTGTATATTGGTTGATAAATCATTGTTTAGGAGTGTCTAAAGGGTTCAGTAAATGGTACGAAATTGCCATAGTGTAATAAATGGTTATTTGATAATGAATGAAATTGTTTGAAAATACTGTTAAAATGTCAAGTTTAAACATATAGACCATTATTCAAAAGGAAGGCAAACATGGAAACCACAGTGACATCATAAATATACTGCAATAAACACATTTATTTATACTGGGCAAGTTGTAGGTACTTCGTATAAATGCATACAAATTGATATATGAAGTTAATTTCAATCTGTAAAAGTAATTGCATTGGTTTAACTTATTTAACTCTCCTTACAATAATATTTATTGCAGAAAAAGAAGGTAAAGAAATAAATGATGATAAATAGATAAAACACATAGGAAATGGGAATTGTTTTACAATTTAATTACACTGTCACATAAAATTATCACACAAATACACCAACCCGACAGTAGAAATATATTAAAACTCTATTATCCAATTCAGAGAACAGTTTTTTTGATTGGCCTTTATTTCATTTGCACATTTTTAAAAGAATTTTCTTTTTTTCTACCAGCACGAAATGTCATATAAAGTCAAGAGCAAAAAGGGTATATCAGGAACAAAAACTATTTTCTCAAAGAAATGTTCTGCTTTGTGCAGTCTTTTGAAGATTGATAAGTGATCTAAAAAAGGATAACAAAAGCTACCCCACCCCGCATGACTGGTATATTGAAGGAATGTAAACATAGAAATTCACAATAGAAAATGAAGTTAATTGATTTGTAAGATTCATGCAGAACCAGTAAGATCTACAAATAATAGAGTGGCTGTACATCTTAAATGACATAACATTACATTTTGACATATATATGCATGGCAAAGATTCATTGATTTTAAAAATCTAACTCAAACACTTTTTTTGCTAATATTTACTAGGCATCTATTAGATCCTGGGGGCTTTGCTTTAGCTCTGTCCTGCAAAGGTTGTCATTTAACAGGGGAGATGAGTTCATAAGAAATAAGGCGTCTATGTCTGGCTTGATTATTTGTTGATAAGTACATTGAGTCATTTTACTTCATGTTTCTAAACCATAAATTGGCATCACAGTATAGTATCACAAAAAAATGTTCAGTAAAATTCTGAAATGAGTGGGAATTGTAAATAATTATGGGAATGAAAACTTGAAGGTTTAATGCAAGTAAGAATATAAAGTGATTCAAAAGCATAATGTGAAATTTCTATATGAAGATCAAATATTTAACCCTAAATAAGAAACTAACTTCTTAGATGATAGTTTTTATGAGATAAAGCCATATTTTTCTTTCTTTCATTTTTAAAATTTTCCAAGCAAATGGAAGGGTTTTTTTTTTTTTAATGGGGGATGCTAGATACAGGTACTCAATAAGACACTGCAAACACACACAGTGCTCAGCCAATTGGATCTATCCTGATTTTTTATGAAACGCCTAGTGGGGAAACCTAAATGACAAATGAAAAACTAGAAGAAAGTTTTCATGGACTTAACTGAGTGGATGGGACTTATCTAAATTATGTTGTTCTCAAAAGAAATTGAGAATAATTTTCTAATGTCTTATATTTGAAATATCTTTAGTACTATATGTTTTAGGGTTATTTTACAGTAGTGCCTGCTGATACATACGTAGGTATAATCATTTTATACATATTTATTTATGTATAGGTTCTATCACATGCATATCTTTCAATAGGTAACATTTTTTTCTTAAGTAAAATCAGTTGAAGGAATGACAGAAATAGTTGTTTAAAGTTTTTAAAATAATAAGAATGTAGTTAATTTTCAGAATATTATTTTCACTTTACTGTTATTAAAGATTATTTTAATAAATCTAATTTAATGATGTATTTGTAAACATAATTCTTATCAGACAGAAAGCTATATCTGATTTGTCTTAATGACATGATATATGGAAATTAAAATGTATTAAATTATAAGGGTTTCTATGTTCATTTTAACTTCAACTGGCGAATTCATTTATAAAAGAAAAGAAGCAGACATTGAAATAGGTAAAATACAATAATGAAAGTATTTCAAACATGACAATAGAAAATGGAGATGCTTAAAAAGAAAATTTAGAGTATCAGAAATTGATGAGTTGAATCATAAAATGCTATTCCTTGAATGGTTTTCATATTCCTATAAATTAAGTAAATTGACTTACTTCTGAATGTTAGGGTCTTCAAAATGATATGTATATACTGAAAATATGATCTTTTTTATTGGCTATTGCTAAAAAAAGGGTCATAAGTAATGCCAGCCATTATTAGAATTCAGAAGACATCATTTAGTATATGTCAGAATGGCCTATTATATACAATCGTTATTTAAGAAAATATTGAACATGGGATGTCGTTAACTTTTAACATATTGGAAATATTACTAATTTAAAAGTCAAATTCCTCTCTTCTCAAAAGGAGGGACATCTAATTATTTTGAAAAATAGATACTCCTATCTTAAAATTGAACATATAAAACTCAAGAAAGACCACTGATAGAGGAAAACACAAATGCCTACCTCCCTGAGCCTCGAAGGTACCCCCCAGTAAAATGGAACTTTCTTGTTTTTCCTCTCTAATGTCCTCTTAGTATTAACACTTTCACCAGCACTAGTATTTCTGTCAATGTTCCTCCCTGCTCCACCATGACACCAACTTCTTGCTTCACCAGCTTTCCTAAACTATTTCCTAAGTGTCTTGGATATGAAACCGCGTGAAGAGAATAGGGTAAATCATTCTCCTTTTCCTCAAGAGTCAACAGATTTTACCATTGTCTACTCTCCTGTTGATACAGAAATTTGTAGGATTAAATAAAAATACGAAATTGCCAGTTGTATCTGCAATTTATATAAGAAGCATGAATGTGGGAATGCTATCACCGGTCCTTCACATGCACTTGTCACGTGGCTGTGTGTGCCTCCAGGCAGAGACTTCTCTAAGATATGGAAAGCAGAGGTACACTGCCCGGAGTCTTTGGAGCAGTTCAAACTCTTTCAGGATTTAAGCAACTGTTGCTACCTGGTGCCAAAGAGTGGAGGATGAAGGGATGCTACTAGCTGGTGCTAAAAACAGATTGAAGCCCTGGTACACATTTGCATAAGTAGGGTATCTGGGCTTGGCAGGCCCTCCTAGCTTTTAGACCTCTTCATCATCTTGAACATCACCTATTGAAATAATTTCTTCTCTTTTTTTCTCCTTTGAATACAACTATTGTTTCAACAGATTTTTATGTGTAAAAATAAATTATTTAACTTAATTATATATACATATATATATATATATACATATATATCTTTCTTACAGAGGTGGGGATTGTGAGGTGGAGGTAAGGACCATATTGCATATGATGTTTTGCTCTTAGCTTTGAAAAGCTTTAATTATTTGGATGAACACAAAAATATCAACTCTCAAAATGGAAAAAAGACTTGGCTGGAAGACATTAACCCATGAAATAAATAGAAGAAAACATAGGTAAAACACTCCAGGATATAAGCCTTAGAGATATCTTTGGGGATCCATCTCCAATAGCATGGAAAACCAAAGAGTATATAAACAATTGGGACTACATCTACATCAAACTAAAAAGCCGCACAGTGAAAGACACACCCTACTGAATGGGAGAAAATATTTGCACACATTGCATCTGGCAAGGGACTGATATCAAAGAACTACTAAGAGCTCACACTACTCAACAAAAAACAATGAATCCAAGCAAAAATGGGCAGAAGAAATAAACAGGCATTTCTCCAAACAAGATACACGGCTGGCCAACAGGCATATGAAAAAATGGTCATCATCACTTATCAGGGAAATATAAGTTAAAACCACAATGAGATACCAGCTCACACTTGTGAGGATGGCAAATAGGGTAATAGGGTAAATTACCCATATCAAAAAGACTAGAACAACAAGCGCTGGTGAGGGTGTGGAGAAAATGAAACCCTCTTATGCTGTTGATGGGAATGTAGACTGGTCCAACCTCTGTTGAAAGCTGTATGGGAGTTTCTCAAAAGACTGAAATTGGACTTGACATATAACCCAGCAATTCCACTCCTAGGTATCAACCCAAAGAACACAAGAACTCTAATTCAAAAGGAAACCTACACTCCTGTGTTCATTGCAGCACTATTTACAATAAGTAAGATATGGAAACAACCTAAGTGCTCCAAAACAGAGAGTGCATCCCCACTGCAATGCATGACAGTTCCAGTGCTCTGCATTCTTGTCATCCCTGGATGACATCTGCGGATTTGCCCTGATTAGAGCCAGTCTAATAGGTATGCACTGGAGCACATTGTTATTTAATTAAATCATTCACTTCTATAACATTTGATTCCATGGGGAATTCAGTGAGGTTTAAATAATTTTGCCTTCAAAAAGCTTATCATCTGGTTGAGAGGCTAATGCAAATACACACAAAAATCAAATGGAATATATCACTAGTAGTCCAAGATGGTAGCAGGAAAGTTACCTGGTGAAAGTTCATGATTGATTTCCAGTGAATTGTTCAGCTAATCATTGCTAGAGCAGTTTGCTAAACTGCATGTTTTTATGGACACCAAGTCTACTGAACACTTCACAATCTGTTACTAGGTTTTTCTTTTTATTGTCAGCACCTCAATGCTGGTCTGTCTTATCTCATCTTAAATTATTACAGCAATTTTTAGATGGTTTTGTGTGCCTCCATATTCTTTCTACTACAATCAATCCTAATGGTAGCCATTAAATGAATCTACCACTAAAACAGTTTGCTCTTGCTGCATATATAAATGGCCCAAATGCAGTGACTTAAAACAACACTCATTTATTTGTTCATAGTTCTGTAAGTCAAAAGTCTGGACATAGTGTGACTGGATTCTCTGCTTAAGTCTCATAAGACTATGTCCAAGGTGTTGGCTGAGTTGCATTCCCATCTGAGACTCCCTTTCAAGCTTATGTGGTTGTGGCAGAATTTAATTTCTTGTGCTTGGAGGACTCAAGTCTGATTTCTTTGTCATTGTTACCTGGGAGATGCTCCTGGTTACTCAATGTCATTCTCATCCTTTGCAGGGGGCTAGGGCAGGTGGGGGTGGGAGGATTCGTCTTCACAGGCAGTGATGGAAAGTCCCTTCCCACCAAATTCTTCTCACTCTTCACGTCTTTCTAAAGAGAGTCCAGCCCCATTTAAGGCCTCACTGATTAGGTCAGGTCTACCCAGGCTGATCAACATTTCATAAAGAGTCAGCTATTCTGTACAATGTAACCTAGTAGTGGGTGTGATATCCCAATCACACTCACACTATGGTGATTGTATGGGGGCAGGGGGTACTGGTGAAGAGTTTCTTGGGGGTCCATCTCATAATTTTGTCTATCATATGTAGCAAATAGTTATCTAAATTTAGCAACATAGGGCCTCCCCTGGTGGCACAGTGGTGAGCTCTGGGCTGCGAAGCTGCCCGCAGCCTCTGCAGCACCGGTTGGATCCCTGGCCGCTGGTGAGGATCCCACATGGCGCGACAGACCTCTCCTGCCATACCCGCTGCTCCCCTCAGCAGTGTATTTCTTCATCAGTCTGCCTGTTCTGTTCCCCGTTCTGGCTCTGGTGAATTCTCTCACCCTCCCATGCTTCTGACTACCCAGTGCTTCTATAAATAAATAAATAAATAAACAAACAAATAAATAAATCTTTGAAAAAAAAATTAGCAACATAAAAATCCCTAATTTTAATGATCACTGCATTTTACTTTTTTTCTTTGGGTTTGTTTTCCTCTTTGACAAGTTACTCCATATGCTAAGTAATAACTTTATTGAGGGTCAGCAATAAACACCTTCAGTATTAGAAAATGTCTATTTGATTCTCACTCTTAAAATACAGTTAAGATGCGTGCGATTCTAATTGACTTTTTGGGCTCCTGCTCCATTGGCTTCTGGCACCTGAAGACTGAAGTTGGCTATTAGTAATTGTACTTCCTTTAAAAGTTATGGTCTTTTTCTCCTTGATAGTATTTAAAAGGTTCTCTTTAACAGAGTTATTTTCCAGTTCCACCAGAACAAGCCTTGGTGTGGACTTACTAATTTTCTCTATAGAGTACATTTTCATTTTATGGACTCCTCTCTTTTGTAAAATTTGCAAAAAATTTTTTCTTCTAATATTGCCTCACTTCATTTTCCCCCCAGGCTTTTTAATATATTCAAAACAAGTTATACTCCTTGTAGATGAGCTGTTTTTTTTTTTATACTTCATATCTTTGTATTTGAGTTACATGCTGAGAGAATGCCCCAGTTCTACCTTTCAAATTCAATAATTTTTCTCTTCAATTCATTTATCCAGAGTTTGTCCCTTCTACTGATTTTTTTAAAATCCAATCAGTATAACATTTCATTTGCACACTTTCTAATTAGTTTGCTTTACTAACCATACATTTTGTTTAAATGTTACCTATTTCATAACTTTCCTTTTATTTCAAATGAATATTATCCTTGCTAGTATTTATTCATGGAAATGAAATGTATTTGTCAAACTTTTAAAAAATTATTTTCTTTCATCTCCAGTAAATTTGTATTTTAACCATACTTTTATTTGGTTCTCTTTCTCAGAATTAGTTTTCTTCTTATGTTTTAGAAATTAGGTTCTCAGATGCATCTAGAGTGGGAGATTTTATTTTTCTCTTTTTCTGTGCTTACGTCCTGCTTTCTAGTGTTTTTACAGTAAACTTCATTTGCTCTCTAGAGGCCTCAGTCTAGAACCCAGTCTTATGCCCACTGCTCTCAGCTCCCTTCCTAGAGGATAATGATACACAAGACAATATTGGCTCAGGTCCAGATCAAGAAGCTGTGTGTGTTTCCTTTTCCCTCTCTAGATTGTCTTATAAATATCCTTGGGCCAAAGCACACTTGACCTTGAGTAGAGGTGCTGCACTCATGCTTATGGCTCATGCCAGAGAGAGGAGCTAACTTCCACTTCTTCTTGGGTCCCTGTTATTGCATGAAAGTTGAATTCCTGATCTCCTCTCTATGCTTTCAAAATCAGAGTATAATAGATTCAGTCCCAGCCATTGCAAAGTTTTGGGCAGAGGGTTGATATGACATGACATATGTTTATTTTGGCGTGATAACATTGGTTTTCATTCAACATGTGTCTTTTTCTTTTTTTTTAAAGATTTTATTTATTCATACATACAAGAACTGGGGTACAGGCCACAGGTGTGGGAGGCTGAGAGGATTCACTAGAGACAGAGTGGGGAACAGAACAGGCAGACTGACTAAAATACACTGCTGAGGAGAGCAGCCGGCGAGATAGGAGAGGTCTGTCACGCTATGTGGGATTCTCCCTGCCCGGGTGGGATCGAAAAGGTGCTACAGAGGCTGCGCTCAACCGCCTGCGCCACCAGGGGAGGCCCAACAATATGTGTCTTAGGAGTACAGGTTCACACACTTCTTCAAATGAACTAGTAACCCTCCACCGCGGTCCAAGTCCATTGGGCTCCTTCTCCCCTTTGCTCCCACCCAAAATCTCCCCAAAGTCTCAGTTCTATGGTCAGAATCCAAGGGCTTATTTTTGTTTTATCTGTTTCTTTGCATTCCATGTGAAGTAATTTGGGTTTTTTTTTGTTTGTTTGTTTGTAAGATTTATTTATTTATACAAGCACTGGGTACCGTCAGAAGCGCGGGAGGGTGAGAGAATTCACCAGAGCCAGAGCGGGGAGCAGAGCAGGCAGAAGGACCGAAGTGCACTGCTGAGGGGAGCAGCGGGCGGCAGGAGAGGTCTGCGCGCCATGCGGGACCCTCCTCCGGTGGCCGGGGAGCAGCCGGGGATCGAACTGGCGCCGCAGAGGCCGCGGGCAGCTTCGCAACCCAGCGCTCAACCGCTGCGCCACCGGGGAGGCCCGGTATTTGGGTTATTTTTTTTCCTCACTTATTTCACTTAAGCATAATCTCCTCAAGTTCCACCCATATAGTTGTAAATGGCAAGATTTTATCCTTTTTTCTAATAGCTGAATAGTACCCCATTGTGTGTATCTGTCACAGTATCTTTATCCACTCATCTGTTGATGGGCTCTTAGCTTGTCCACTGTGAGTAGTGCAGCATTGAGCATATGGGTGCACATATCTTTTTGAATTAATATTTTTATATTTTTTGCATAGATATATAGAAGTGGAACTGCTGGATCATAGGGTAGATCTATTTTTATTTTTTTCTGGAACCTTCCCATTGTTTTCCATAGTGGCTATACCAATGCACATTCCCAAAAGCAGTGAACAAGGGCTCCTTTATCTTTATCCCTTCCTTAAAACCTGTTGTTTCTGGTCTTTTTGAAGGAGTACAGGCCATTCTCACATGTTTGAGGTAGTATATGATATAGATTTTAAAGAAACATTCGGGCTGCTGCAATGAGAATAGGTTTTGTGGATCAATGGTAGGGTTGGGCAGGAGGCAAGAGTGGAGGCAAAGAGACCAGGGAGGAGGCTGTTGTAATGACCTAAGCCAGAAACGGTGTGGTTCAGACCAACACAAAGGAAGGTGAAGAGTCAAGGATGATTTCTAGAGATTCTCTTTGAACAGCTGGGCAGATGGGGGCACTATCCACTGAAAGAACCTAAATCTTTCTCCAAATGAGTGGTGGTCCAAACCCAGGTGACTATGGCTTTTCGCAGGCCACCTATGGATGTGAAGCAAGCAGTCAGAAGAAATTTGATCTCCTACACCAAGGTCAGGTACATCAGACCAAAGAATCAGCTCCCTAAAAGGATGGTGTCTCTGTGATTGGAATGGGTCACCCTGGCTGGGGTGATAAAGGACTCCCTTGGTAGTACCAGTTAATGACTGCCTTACTCTAGACCCAGCTTCAGCCTGTTTCTGTATTTTCAGTGCCACCTACTTGCCTGAATCAACCTGTGTCCAGTCTAAGTGGCATGAGGCTATTTCCTTTCCATGTGATACCAGAGGGTTAACCCTATTCCTCTGGCTGTTAGCCTTGGCATCTGAATTGCCCATGAGAAATCAAAGAATGTCTGATGCATAACCCAAGTGTGATTTAGGGCATAGTGCTGTGAGTAGAAAGTGGAATCAAATGTTGAGGCAATTATGAGAATCATTCAGGCAAAGATAGTCCTTTCTCCCTTATATGGATTATTTCATGAAATATTTGGGGGCCTGTCATTAACTAGCTCATTACTTTAATTAACCACTTTATTATGTAAGTGTAGACACAGCCTTAATGTTATTTGTACTGTTTCTTCTGTGTATAAATAACTGTGAAGTAAAAATATTAATTTATGAATGTAATTGTGTAGGTGATCACTCCAAATTTACTCAGAATTAGCAATTAGTGCATGCAAATCAGCTAAGACAAAAGTCTCTGATCCTGTTCAGAATACAGGAAGAGTTAATTTGCAAGAATGCCTGCTTCTGCCCCATCTGATTTGCAAAAGTCACGTTCTTCCTTCTGAAAATCAGAAACTGACCAAATTTGTTGTGAGCTTTATGATCACTGTTAATGCCCTTGCAAACACAGGAAATAAAATGCTAACAAATCATCATCCATTACCTAATTATATTTACCTAGACAGATAAGGGGGGGGCAGTGAATCATATTTTTTTTTTTTAAAGGCATTTCTCATTTGGCAAACAAAGATGAAATTTATAGCTTAATTATTCCTCGTGGTGCGATACAGAGACTTTTCTGTTAATCACACCCAAGATTAAGCTTGAGATTTTTTTCCCAAAGAGGTGTAAAATGTGTGTTGACTCCCAATTACATCAGTTTTCCCTTCACTGGGGTAGTGCTAATAGGATTTCAATGTTCTTGAAGTTTCACTGAGGCCCACAGTGGGAAAAATTCTGATGCAGAATATCCCTGTTTCGGCAGCACAAATATCAACTAATACAGAAAAGCACAACTGCCTTGGGCATCTTGAACTAAGGGAAGCTACTAGAATGAATTGTTTTTATTAAAAATCATATATGTAACTAAATGACAGCTGTTGAATTGCCATGGTCAGTGAGCAATATTTGGACATTTATTTCTTGGTCATCTATTAAGAAATATATTGTCCTGTAGTTTTATAAGATGCACCCACATCCCTTGGCCACTGTGATCACCTATATTATTAATTCTCTATATGTCTTGGGAAAGCACTCAAGTGACTGTCTGCCTAAGTTGGGAGGTACCTTGAAAAGGCATGAACTGGAAGGGAAGATGAAGGTGGAAAACCAATCTTCTTTCACTCAAGAGTTTCTTGTTTAAATTTTTATTCACCTAGTGCAGTTCTTAGGAATTTCCACCAGAGGGAGCCAGGTTAATATGTGGAGGAAAAACCCACGTAGTCTTACATCTCTACTTGCAGTACTGATAGATACATTATCCAGGCTCATACTCAAGTACCAGCCTCATGCTAGGCATCTTACAATGTTATTTATTTATTTCTAATCCCTTAAGGTTATGTTATATTACTTAGTTTTGAATAGAAAATATACTGACAAGTTTAGAAAATGTGCAAATGCACAAGAGGATATAGTAAAAACTCCCTGTTACTGCTGTCCCTCAGCTTCTCAGCTGCCCTTCCCACAGGGAGCTAATGTTACCAGTTTGTGATATTTTGTTCCACAGATATTTAATATTATCAGTTTCTTTAGAGCTAATTTATACATATATCTTAATGAACATATTTCTTCTCTACCTTTTAAGAGACAAATGGTAGTATCCTATGTAACTGGCTCTGAGTTTAATGACTTATCTAAGAGATTGTTCCTTATCAATACAAAAAGATCTTTCATGGTCTTTATCATGTAATTGCATGCATGTACTGAAATTTATTCAATCAATTGTTTATTGATGGACAAATGACAAAAGGATTATTTAAAATATTTTGTTTCAGGGCCTCCCCGGTGGCGCAGCGGTTGAGCGCTGGTTGCGAAGCTGCCCGCAGCTCCTGCAGCACCAGTTTGATCCCCGGCCACCAGTGAGGGTCCCACATGGCGCGCAGACCTCTCCTGCCGCCCGCTGCTCCCCTCATCAGTGTACTTAGGTCCTTCTGCCTGTTCTACTCTCCGCTCTGGTTCTGGTGAATTCTCTCACCCTCCCACACCTCTGACTGTACCCAGCGCTTTTATAAATAAATAAATCTTTAAAAAAAATTTTTTGTTTCAATATAATAAAGGCCTCAAAAATAAGAAAACAAATAATCCAATCAAAAAATGGGGTAGGAGAGCTAAGTAGACACTTCTCCAAATAAGACATACAGAGGGCTAGCAGGCACATGAAAAAATGCTCCTCATCACTTCTTATCATGAAAATGCAAGTCAAAACCACATTTGTGAGAATGGCCCATATCAAAAAGACTAGGAACAGTAAGTGCTGCCAAGGGGGTGGAGAAAATGGAACCTTCTTACACTATTGGTGGGTACGCAGACGTCCAGATCCTATGAAAACCAGTATGGAGGTATCCCAAAATATTAAAAATGGATCTACATGACCCACCAATTCTACTCCTAGGCAACAATTCAAGGAACACAAAAGCACTAATTTGAAGGGAAACATGCACTCTTATATTCATTACAGCACTATTTGCAATAGCCAAGCTCTGGAAACAACCTAATTACCCACGTACAGATCCGTGAATCAGGAAGATGTGGCATATATATACGTGTATGTATGGCATATATATACTCATACATACACACACAATGGAATACTACTCAGTTTTCAAAAAAGGTAAACTTTTACCATTTGTAACAACATGTGCGGAGCTGGAGGGGATTATACTAAATGCAAAAAGTCAGAAGAAGAAAGACAAATACCGGATGGCATCATTGACGTGTATGTGAAATACAGAGAAACCAAACAAGGGGTCAAATAAAGCCAAATTAGAAATCTGACTATAGAATTGAAGCTACCAAGGGAGGGGCTAGGATGAAGGGTCAGAACAATGTAGGGAGGGAACAAATGGACTATGGGGATGAACTCTGCGTGTCCTGGTAGTCTGTGTGACATAGTAACAACACCTGAAGGGAGAGATCCTATAACTCTCAAACACAATGATGCAAACCAATGTCACCTCAATTAAAACAATGTAATAAAGTCCATATGTGCCAACTCCATAGTTAACATCATATTCAATGGTGACAAACCAAAGCTTTTCTTCTAAGGTCAGGCACAAGACAGGGATGTCTATTCTCACCGCTACTATTTAACATAGTATTTGAAGTCACAGCTAGAGCAATCCGAAAGAGAAAGACATAAAATGAATCTGAACTGGAAAAGAAGTAAAATTATCACTATTTGCAGATGACATTATGACATTATGACATTATGACACATAGGAAACCCTAAAGACTGTTACATTAAAAAAACTCTTAAAGGGGCCTCCCTGGTGGTGCAAGGGGTTGAGCGCAGTACTGTGAAGCTGTCCACAGCTTCTGCAGCGCGAGTTCGATCCCAGGCCCGGGAGCTACCCACATGGCGCAGCAGAGCTCTCCTAACTCACCTGCTGCTCCCCTCAGCAGTGTATTTCAGTCAGTCTGCCTGTTCTGTTCTCCACTCTGTTTCTGGTGAATGCTCTCACCCCCCACACCTCTGGCCTGTACCCCAGTTCTTGTAATCATAAATAAATAAATCCTTTAAAAAAAAACAAAAACTATCATTAAAATGAAAAGACACCTTACTGAATTGGAGAAAATATTTACACATCATAATCTGACAAGGGACTAATTTCCAAAATAGGTGAAGAACTCATACAACTCAACTAGCAAACAAATAAGGCAGAAGTGCTAAGTAGACACTTCTCCAAATAAGACATAGATCGCCAACAGGCAAATGTAAAAATGCTTATTACCACTTATCATAGAGGAAATGCAAATCAAAATCATGATGGGGTATTACTTGAAACCCTGAGAATGGTCTCTATTTAAAAAAAAAAAAAAAAAAAAAGACTAGGGCCTCCCCTGGTGGCACAGGCGGTTGAACGCAGTACTGTGAAGCTGTCCGCTGCCTCGGCAGCACGGGTTCCATCCTGGCTGGCCGGCAAGGGTCCCACATGGTACAGCAGACCTCTCCTGTCTCACCTGTTGTTCCCCTCAGCAGTGTATTTCGTCAGTCTGCCTGTTCTGTTCCCTTCTGTGTCTCAGGTGAATCCTCTCACCCTCCCGCACATCTGGCCTGTACCCCGGCTCTTGTATAAATAAATAAATAAACCTTAAAAAAAAAAAGACTAGAAATAACAAGTGTTGACAAAGGTGTGGAGAAAAAGGAGCCCTTGTACACTGCTGGTGGGAATGTAGATCTGTTCAGTCACTATGGAAAACAATATGAAGATTTCTCAAAATATTAAAAATAGATCTGCCATATGATTTAGCAATTTCACCCCTAGATATATATCCAAAGAATATAAAAACATTGATTCACAGGGGTATATGCACTGCTGTGTTCATTGCAGCATTATTTATAATAGCCAAACTATGTAAACAACCTAGTGACCAAAACAGATGAGTGGATAAAGATGTGCTATATATATACAATGGAATACTATTCAGCTAACTAAAAGAAAAAAAAAAGATGTAATAGTGCCATTTGTGACAACATGGGTAGAACTGGAGGGGGTTATGTCAAGCAATCTAAATCAGAAGGAGAAAGGAAAATATCAGATAATTTCACTCACATGTGGAATATTTATATGACTTACATCTTATAATCCAAGGTCAATTGATTCTCTTACCATACAAGAGAATATTGATACTGTTTTTTTTAGGTTTGATTAGCAAGGTAGAGTGTGCTGTGGAAACCTACAGAGGGTGTTAAAGCTGACCAGAATTCTATGTCTCTAAGTTCTATAAAAATTTCTGGTCATATGATAGAATATTCTGACTTATGTAGTTAGAAATACCAAAATACAATGACAATAACATGATTAAGAAGTAGCCTCCGCACTGAAAGCATGCTGGATTTTCTGTTTCAGTTTGCTGGAAATATGTGTGCATTTCCACTAACAGTGCAAAGGTCCACTATTCATTTTATTTTTCAGTTAAACTGACCCAAGAGTTTTTAAAAACCGTTTTTATGTGAAAAGCTCTACTTAGTACATAGTTTCAATGCTACCTTCTAGAAATTAAGTGCACAATGACCATAATTATAAATTTACTTGAACCTGATTAATTTTGTAGGTATGATTTGCGATTTCATTTTCAAGGTTCTCGTTTTGAGAGCCAATACTAAGTGTTTTGTCTTGGCAAATAAGAATGTTGAACACATTTCATTTCAATAAATACAACTCAACAAGGGTCCCATATTCTTTTAGTGTTTGCTAGACAAGAGATGTTGTATGCCAGTGCAATTGTATTGCCAGTGCAATATGACTTAATTTCAGTCTTGTTAGTATTTCTAATTATTCTTTAAAATGAAGTTTAAATCATAACATGATCTAAAAGAATTAAAATCAATACAAAGATGTTGAAACTCAATAGCAAAGACCATTATATATTTTAGCATTTTTATATCCAAATAAATAGTAATTAGAAGAGCTAATCTATTTTAAGAAGTGATTCAACTACGGTGTATGATTTTTCAGTGTATGATGGAACAACAGGTAATACAATAATATGAAAAGGTAAACAGCATTTTTAATATGACTATTTTCTACATTTTAGAAATGGAAGGCAATCTTGCAGTGACTCAGAAGTACATTATATATTGTGGAGGCTAACTCAATTATATTAATAGATGAAACAATTATGCTTTATAATTTTACCATTTTAAGATTGGAGATTACCAAAAACATAAATAACATTAAGAAACAAAAATAATTTTTTGCCTGGCAAAGATAATGCATATTTATTTTTAATAATTAGAAAGTACAGACAAAAAAAAAAAGTGCAGACAGAAATGCAGACTGAAATATAAACATAGTCCCAGTAGAGATAACCACATTATGATACACATTCTTTGACCTTTATGTATCATGTATATTATGATATACAACTTCTATGAAATGAGATTATAGTTTACATATAGTTTTATGTTCTGATTTTTAAAAATTTTTAAATTATTTAAATTTTAAAATTTTTTATATCATTGTTCATTTTTAAACAATATTTGCTTCCCTCAATCCCCTCAGGTGTAGTCCCCATAGAATTTCCTTCTGATTTTTAATTCTAAAATACAGTGTAAGGAATTCCCTAAATCCACCATTCAAAGTTACTCCTCAAGTTTTGGTAATTGTACCAATAATGTTCTTTATTCAAAAGGATTGAATCCTTTTGAATAGAAATAGGTGCAGCTTGTAACTGTTACATCTTTTTAGTCGCCTTCATTCTGGGACAGTTTCTCAGTCCTAACGTAACTTTAATGACCTCGAAGCACTGAAGATTACAGGTTAGTAGTTTGTAGACGTCCCTCTATTTGGTTTTGTCTGATGCTGCCTTATTCTTAGATTCACTTTATGCAGTTTTGGCAGGAATATTACAAAGAACAGAGTCCTCTTCCACTACAGTCTATCAGACAGCACATTATTTGATTTGTTCACTACTGGTAGCAGTAACTTTTGTCACTTGAGTAAGGTGGTGTCTGTTAGATTGTTCCACCACAAAATTACTTGCTTTTCCTCTATAATTAATAAATATTTTGGGTGGAGATACTATAAGACTGTGCATCTATGCCATCCTTCAACCAACACTCTTCCACCAATTTTAGCATCCCGGGATGTTTCTTAACAACATTTATTACTACTATGATAGTTACCAAATGGTGATTTTCTAAATCCTTTACTTGTACATTTGTTAGTAGATATTTTACTGTAAGGAAGAGCTTTCTCTTTCTTTCTTTCTTCATTCATTCATTCATTCATTCATTCATTCATTCTCAGTGTGGATTCATGGATTTGTATTGTTTTCAATAGGATGTACTCTATTATGAGTATTACTTATTCTGATTAAATTGTCTGAGACAATTTAAATCTGCAAACTAGCTTCCATGTCTTTTTGATATGTCCTGTTGTTCTCTGATTGCTGCCTTGAGTGTATTTTCCCTGCTGTAACCCCCAAATCTCCCATTTCTCCAAGGAACTCTGGTTCTTCATAATGACAAGTGATATACAGATGAAAAACCTGCTTATTGCTTCTAGAGTGCTGATGCTCCCAGGGCTCCAAGACAGAGTTGGGACATGATCCCTGTGCATGGTACATACATATTGACATTTATATTTGCTTTTATGTTTATGTATATTTCAAACCAGGGGTTCACAACAATATCTCCAAATCCAATTCAATACTGTGGGGTTAATTCTAACTTTCTTTTCATATTTGTACCTCTCTTGTCCTATAGTGAGAAACCTCCTTTTCTTAATCCATTGCCTCCATTTTTTTCAATCTCCCAACTCCTGCTGGCTCATCTTTAACCTGCTTTTTGAACAGCTTAATAATATACTATTAACTACCCAAGTCTAATTATCTACAAGACCATTTTTAAAAGCTGAATATTATTCTACTGAAGTAATCATGGATATTTAGGATGATCCAAGTAATAAACATTCTTTTACCTAAATCTTTTTTTTTAAAGATTTATTTATACAAGAACTGGGGTACAGGCCAGAGGCACAGGAGGGTGAGAGAATTCAACAGTGACAGAAGGGGAACAGAACAGAGAGAGGGCGGAGCAACATGGCGGCGAGGAGACGCTGCGAGTAAGATCTCCCATTAAAAAAAGTTAATAGGGAGGAAAAGCGGCAGGTCCCAGTGAGAACTGGGACACGGAAGATAAACGGACGACTCCAGCAAACTACCCGAAGAAGAAACTGGCCATAAAAGAGGACTAGAAGGGAGGGAAGCGCGAACCCTGCTCCCCTCCCCCGCCCACAGAGGCGGCACTCTCCGACAGCAAGCGGGACTGGGAGTGGAAAGGAACTATTGCAGCCACCACACCCCGTGAACGGGAGCTGAGGCGAACCCTGCAGGATCCGCTGCGGTGGTGAGCGAACGGCTCCGGGCGCCATTAGAGAAGAACAAAGACCCGGGATAAGCCTGCGTGGGAAAGCGGTGCGCTTGGCACGCTTGAAAAGAAAACGCGGACCGGGATCCCGGCTGCCCAGGTCCCCGCGCCTGCGACCTAAGCTTGCGGGGAGACGACCTAGGCTTGCAGGGAGACGCGCGGAGGTCCTCACTGAGGTGAAGGTCCCTCCCTGAGTGAGCAGGAACCAGGCGCCCAGGCACGGGAGCAGTGCAAAAGGCGCCATTCCCGCGCCACTGAACTGGGCTACAGCCCGCGTCCTGGAACTGAGGGCTTTGAACTGAGACCCGGGGCACGAAAATTCGGGGCGTGGGTTCTCCACGACGGTGGGGCACAAGGCAGACACAGCACCCCAAAGCTGTTGAGGTGTACCCTACCATTCCCGCTCTGTTCCCTGTCCCACGGGGTGGGGGGAGGCGAAAAACAGCCCCCCAAGGACAATAGGAGAGATCTCTGGCGCCACCTAGCGACCAGGAAAAAAAAGTCACTAACACCCCATAAAACAGGAAATTTCTTAAGACTGCTTGAAAAGGGCAGAAGGCTTCTGGAGGACCCAGTGGCCAGCCGGGAAGTTATTCCACACCAGGCCCCTTCCGACCAGCAGTCTGAGCCCACAGAGGGAGCAGGCACCCACGTCCGGGGCAGACCGGGGGCGCAGAAGAGTGTGCCTGAAACCGGAGGCGCAGGGACTGCATCCCGCTTCGCCATTTGAGAACAGGGACATTTCTTCAGTAAAAACTGCCTAAAACCAGCAGAAAGCTCCCCCAGAAGGCAGAGATGGCTCCTGGAAGAGCCAGAGGGGAGCGGAGAAGTTCACCCAAGATGTCAGTCAGTCCGAGCAACACAGTGTCCCAACACATACGACAAATTAGAAAACAGACAGTAGGGAGTAGAAGAACCACACGCAACCTAACAACTCCTCAGGAAAGAAGCACACCACAAAAAGAAAACCACTCCCCAGATTGCAACGACAGCAACTTGGAAGAACTTCTGAGCCTTCCAGAAAGAGAATTTAAAATTGCCATGATTAAAAAAGTGATAGATCAGAAGAAGGAAATTGAGTCCCTAAAGAGGGAAGTAAGAGAATGCAGGAGATCAAAGAATTAATGGAGGAACTAAAGAACTCTGGGAAAAGCAATGAAAGCAGAATAGATGAAATGGAAGAACGAATAAGTAATCTTGAAGACACAGAAATAAAAAGAACCAAAACAGAAAAGGAAAGAGAAGTACGAAGGAAAAAGAAGAAGAAAGACTTCGGGAACTATCTGACTCCATGAGGAAAGGAATATAAGAGTTATAGGAATTCCAGAAGGAGAGAGAGAGATGTAGGAACAGAGAAAATATTCATGGATATAATTGAAGAGAACTTCCCAAATGCGAAGAAGGAGCTGAAAATTGATATACAAGAAGCAAGAAGAACACCAAACTTCCACGACGAAAGGAAAAACACAGCAAGACACATGATATAAAGCTCCCAAGAATCCAGGACAAGGAAAAAATAATGAAGCTGACAAGAGGGAAGAAACAGATTACATTCAAAGGAAAACCAATCAGGCTGACATCAGACTTCTCTGAAGAAACACTACGGGCAAGGAGAGAGTGGAGGGACATAGTCAACAGACTCCAAGAAAACAGATGCCAACCAAGAATACTCTATCCGCAAAGCTCTCTTTCCTCCATGAAGAAAGAATATGGACCTTCCCAGACAAAGAGAAACTCCGGAATTTCATTGCGACTAAACCCCCACTCCAAAAAATACTACAAGGAATCCTAAAGCCAGAACCTCAGAGGGACGAATAACAACGAAAGAAGACCAAAAAAAAAAGTTATTAAAAGAATAAATAAATAAAATCAAAGGAAAGACAAACATAATGGCAAATACAGATGGTAACATATCAATAAACTCTAAATGTAAATGGACTAAACTCTTCAATAAAAAGACACAGAGTTGCAGCCTGGATTAAGAAACAAAACCCAACCTTTTGCTGTCTCCAGGAAACACATTTAGCTACAAAAGATAAAAATAGGCTCAAAGTCAAAGGATGGAAAACAATCCTACAAGCAAATGGCCAAAAAGAAAGCAGGAACAGCTTACTTATATCAGATAAAAAGACTTCAAACTCAAAAATAAAAAGAGACCCCAATGGTCACTACATTATGATTAAGGGGACAATACTTCAAGAAGAAATAACACTCATTAACATATACTCACCAAACGAAAGAGCACCAAAATATATCAGACAACTGTTGTCCTCTCTGAAAACAGACATCAGAGAAAACACATATGTAGTGGGAGACTTCAACACACCACTATCAACAATGGATAGATCAACAAGACAAATAATAAGTAAAGAAACTAAAGCTCTAAATAAGGACCTAGAGCATTTGGGCTTAACAGACATCTATAGAACACTAAACCCAAAAAAAACGGAGTACACATTTTTCTCAAGCGCACACGGATCATTCTCCAGGATCGATCACATACTGGGGCACAAGACAAACATCAACAGATACACCAAGATTGAAATCATACCAACCATCTTTTCTGACCACGAAGGCATCAAACTAGAAATAAATCATAAAAAGAAGGCAAGGAACTATCCTACCTCATGGAGATTAAAAGCAACACTACTGAAAGACCACTGGACTAACGAGGAGATCAAAGAAGAAATTAAAAAATTCTTTGAATTGAATGACAAGGAGGACACCAATATCCTAAATGTATGGGATGCAGCAAAAGCAGTAATAAGAGGAAAATATATAGCAATAGAAGCTCACATCAAAAAACAAGAAAGAACTCAAAGAAACAACCTAATCTCGAAGCTCAAAGATCTAGAAAAAGAACAACAAAAAAACCCCAAAACCAGTAGAAGAAAAGAAATAATAAAAACCAAAGCAGAAATAAATGAAATTGAAACTAAAAAAACAATCCAAAAGATCAATGAAACCAAGAGCTGGTTCTTTGAAAAATAAATAAAATAGACAAACCCTAACCAGGCTCACAAAGGAAAAAAGGGAGAAAGCACAAATACACAGGATCATAAATGAAAGAGGAGAAATCACAACGGACACAGCAGAAATCAAAAGAATAATCAGTAACTACTATGAACAGTTATATGGAAACAAGTTCAACAATCTAGAGGAGATGGACAAATTCCTACAACTCTACAATCACCCAAAGCTAGATAAAGAAGAAATAGAACACCTAAACAGACCAATTACAAGCAGCGAAATTGAAATGGTAATCAAAAACCTCCCCAAAAACAAAAGCCCAGGACCTGATGGATTTACAAATGAATTCTACCAAACATTCAGAGACGAATTAGTGCCTATCCTTCACAAACTCTTCCAAAAAATTGAGAAGGAAGGGACAATACCAAACACGTTCTATGAAGCCAATATTACACTAATACCAAAACCGAATAAGGACAACACAAAAAAGGAAAACTATAGGCCAATCTCCCTAATGAACACTGATGCAAAAATCCTCAATAAAATTTTAGCTATCAGAATCCAACAATGTATCCATAAGATAATTCACCACGACCAAGTTGGATTCATTCCAGGGGCACAAGGATGGTTTAACATCCGAAAATCAATCAACGTTATCCAACACATCAACAAAAAGAGATATAAAAACCATATGATAATATCAATAGATGCTGAGAAAGCTTTCGACAAAGTGCAACACCCATTCATGATAAAAGCCCTTGAAATTCTTGGGATACAAGGAACATACCTCAACATCATAAAGGCCATCTATGACAAGCCAACAGCCAGTATCATTCTCAATGGTGAAAAGCTGAAAGCAATTCCATTAAGATCTGGAACAAGACAAGGATGTCCACTCTCACCACTGCTTTTCAATATAATACTGGAAGTCCTAGCCAGAGCAATAAGACAAGAGAAAGACATCCAAGGAATCAAATAGGAAAAGAAGAAGTCAAACTATCACTATTTGCAGATGATATGATAATATACATAGAGAACCCCAAAATCTCCACAGAAAAACTAATTCAACTCATCAATCAATTCAGTAAAGTGGCAGGATACAAAATCAACACGCAAAAGTCAGTAGCCTTCCTATACACAAACAATAAATCTGAAGAAGAAGAAATCAAAAAAACCACCCCTTTTATTATCGAAACAAAAAAAATCAAATATTTGGGAATAAATCTAACAAAAGAGGTAAAGGACCTATACAAAGAAAACTATAAAACACTGTTAAAAGAAATAGAAGAAGACACAAAGAAATGGAAAGACATCCCCTGCTCATGGATTGGAAGAATAAACATTATTAAAATGGCCATCCTACCAAAAGCAATATACAGATTCAATGCTATTCCAATCAAAATCTCAATGGCATTCTTCAAAGAAATAGAACAATTATTGATGAAATTCATATGGAATCACCAAAAACCCCGAATAGCCAAAGCTCTACTGAAAAAAAAAGAAGGAAATGGAGGAATCACACTCCCAGACTTCAAACTATACTACAAAGCCATAATCATCAAAACTGCATGGTATTGGAACAAGAACAGACATACAGACCAATGGAATCGAATAGAAAATCCAGAAATAAACCCACAGATTTATGGTCAACTAATCTTTGACAAAGGAGCAAAGACTATGCATTGGAGCAAAGAAAGTTTGTTCAATAAATGGTGCTGGGAAAACTGGGTCGCTACATGCAAAAGAATGAAGCTTGACCACTACCTCACACCATACACAAAAATCAACTCAAAATGGATTAAAGAACTAGACATAAGACCTGAAACCATAAAATACATAGAAGGAAATATAGGCGAAACACTGCGGGATTTGCACATCAAAGACATCTTTACAGACACATCACCCAAAGCAGTGATAGTGAAGGCAAAGATAAACAGCTGGGACTACATCAAATTAAAGAGCTTCTGCACAGCAAAAGAGACAATAACAAAAACAAAGAGAAACCCCACCAACTGGGAGAACATTTTTGCACCCAACACTAATGATAAAGGACTGATCACAAAAATCTGCAAAGAGCTGATGAGACTCAGCAACAACAAAGAAAATAATCCAGTCAAAAAATGGGCAGAAGAGCTAAAAAGAAACTTCTCTGAAGAGGAAATGCAAATGGCCAGCAGACATATGAAAAAATCTTCAACATCACTTGTAATCAGGGAAATGCAAATCAAAACTACCTTGAGATACCATCTCACACCAGTGAGAATGGCACATATTAAGAAAACTAGCAACAACAAATGTTGGCGAGGATGTGGAGAAAAAGGAACTCTTCTGCACTGTTGGTGGGAGTGCAAACTGGTCCAACCACTATGGAGAGCTGTGTGGAGATTTCTGGACCTACTAAACATAGAGCTTCCATATGATCCAGCAATTCCACTCCTAGGTATTTACCCAAAGGACACAGAAACATCAATTCCAAAGAGCCTCCCCGGTGGCGCAGCGGTTGAGCGCTGGGTTGCGAAGCTGCCGGCGACCTCTGTGGCGCAGCGGTTCGATCCCCAGCTGCTCCCCGGCCACCGGAGGAGGGTCCCACATGGCGCGCAGACCTCTCCTGCCGCCCGCTGCTCCCCTCAGCAGTGTACTTCGCTCCTTCTGCCTGCTCTGCTCCCCGCTCTGGCTCTGGTGAATTCTCTCGCCCTCCCGCGCTTCTGACTGTACCCAGTGCATGTATAAACAAAACAAACAAACAAATAAATAAATAAATAAAAACATGCCTCTATAATTAAAAAAAAAAAAAACAAAAAAAAAAAACAAAGAGCACCTGCACTCCTATGTTTATAGCAGCACTGTTTACAATAGCTAAGCTTTGGAAACAACCCAAATGCCCAAAAATAGATGACTAGATCAAGAAGATGTGGTACATATATACCATGGAATATTACTCAGCATTCAAAAAAGATAAACACATGCAATTTGCAGCAACATGGATGGCACTGGAAGGGATCATGCTCAGCGAAATAAGCCAAAAAGAAAAAGAAAAATACCGGATGGTCTCACTCATAGCAGGAATCTAGAAAACTTAAATAAGGGACCAGGAAAATGAATATAAGAAAGTGAAAATCAAATCAACAAAAAAACTATGAACCAGAGACACTTTTGGAGGGTGGGGGGCGGGAGGGGAAGGATTGGGGTCAGAATGGGGCATTTGCAATTGTATGGGGGAATATAAAAATAAAATTTAATATTAAAAAAAAAAAAAAAAAAAAAAAAACAAGAAGGGGAACAGAACAGGTAGATGATTGAAAACACTGCTGAGGGGAGCAGCGGGCAAGACAGGAGAGGTCTGCCGCGCCATATGGGTATCTCCCCTGCCGGCTGGGAATCAAACCCGCACTGCAGAGGCTGTGGACAGCTTCATAGCACTGCACTCAACCAGCTGCGCCACTGGGAAAGCCCCTTTTATCTGAATCTTTACACAATCTGTATTTACTGTTTCCTAAAAATGAAACTGCTGTGTGAAAGGTATGCACAGTTTTAAGGTTCTCAGTTTATAAGGCCACAAATTTTAAAGTCCCTCCCTGGTGGCGCAGGCGGTTGAGTGCTGCATTGTGAAGCTGTCCGCAGCCTCTGCAGCGCGGGTTTGATCCCGGCCGGCCGGCGAGGATCCCACATGGCACAGCAGACCTCTCCTGTCTTGCCTACTGCTCCCCTCAGCAGTGTATTTCTTCAGTCTGCCTGTTCTGTTCCCCACTCTGTCTCTGGTGAATCCTCTCACCCTCCCACGCATCTGGCCTGTACCCCGGTTCTTGTATAAATCAATCTTTAAAAAAAAAACATTTTAAAGTCAAGTGAAACTGTATGAATTTGGACTCACTTTATGGAATCTGTAATTGCTTTCATGGTTTGGGCTAAATCTGAACATCATACTAGCTGAAAAAGTAGAAATTACAACATAAAATGAAAAATATGCAAGAAATATTTATTCACGAGAGCAAATAACTTTCCAACCACTTACAAGCACATTTATCTACTCATTCGCTAGTTCCTGCCTGTCAGTGTTATTCAGAAAGCTGGTTGAGCACCATAGGGTGATACAGTTTGCATTAGATACCAATTCCTTTTTCAGAAAGTAGCAGGAATCCAAAAATTAGTGAATTATAAAACTTTATTCATCAAAGGAAGGTCCTCTAAGACCTATTTTGGCAGCTTTTCATTAAGGTTTAATTTTCATTATTTTAATAAAAATGTTAAGGGAATTCTTTAAAAGTCTATAGTTGGGGCTAATTCAGACCAGCCTTTTCTTTATATCCTACACATCATTCTTACTGGAACACCAGATAAGTTCATTTTTATTATTAAGAGTGATTTGTGCTTACAGAATAATGGTGAATTGAGCTTTTAAAAATTGAGTTTTTTAAATTCTAAGCCAGCCTATTCACTTGGGTTTTTGTTTTATTTTTTTAGGGAACATTATCTTAGTATTAATACTTTGGCCTAAATGTAGAAATTGGCCTGCTCTAAGGTACACTATGCTTACAAAAATAATCAAGACAGATGCCTAAATTACAGCTTCCTCAGAGATGCTGAACAATGTCTGCACTGGCTTGACTAGACTGGCTGCCCCCTGCATCTGAGGTATTGAGCGGTGTGAGCCTCATGCTACACAAGAGGGTGAAAACAAGAAGGTGAATAAGTTAATAAAACAAAAGACCTTCTCTCACTAAATTAAGATACAAACACTCATTTTTTTCAGAACTTTATTTTTTTAATTTTTAATTTTTAGATTTATTTTCATTGAAGTAACATCAGTTGACATCATTGTTTGTGGGTTGGAAATAGAGGATCTGGGCATCCCTGGTGGCACAAGGGGTTAAGCACCGCACTATGAAGCAATCTGCAGCCTCTGCTGCATGAGTTCGATCCCCGGCCAGGGAGCAATCCATATGGCGCAGCAGACCTCTCCTGACTTGCCCGCTGCTCCCCTCAGCAGTGTACTTCAGTCAGTCTGCCTGTTCTGTTCCCCACTCTGTCTCTGGTGAATCCTCTCACCCCCCAAATCTCTGGCCTATACCCCAACTCTTGTATGCATAAAAAAATAAATCTTAAAAAAATAAAGAAATAGAGGATCTCCTCCCTCAGGTGTTGTTACCACACGGCACCCAAGACCCCCACAGCCAACACCTGAGTTCTAGAATCAGTTTTCTGGGGTTAGGAAACTTAATTTTTTTCATCTTTAAGCAAGTTCTAAGTCATAATGTCAGAGGAATCTAGTTCAGTGTTTCCTAGTCTGATAAATGGAGCAACAGGCAGGGAGGTGAGTTATGTCCTAGCAGACCTTCCGTGGGTTCAAGTCACTGGTGATGGGGTTGGTTGCTGTAAGTATCTGCCATCACACAAGCGTGACATCACATTGAGATGAGCATTCTTCTAACGCTTCTTTCCCCTTTACCCCTTCAAACTTTCTAACCAAGATCAGCTCCAAGGGGCTCTGGAAAACACACTGTGCCTCGTGGACTCTTAGCCTGGGGAGGAGAGGCTCCTGTCCTTTGGAAAAGTCATCTCATTACTCCAGTGACTAACATGGTGTCCTGTGCCTGCTGGGCCTCATTTATCATTCCCAAGAAAAATCTCTCATTTTTCTCATGCTGCCTTTGAGGGACTCTGTAATATTCTCTGTTTTTCACAATAGGTTCTGAGACCGAAGCCACCTTCAATTTGTCCTTCAGGAAACGGTTAGAGGATTCACTTTATTTCCTTGAATGGTTGAAGTCAGATTTTTAGATTTTAAAGACTTAGTGGGATGGTGGCAAACTCCTTTTGATATGAGAACCTGATACACTGGATGGAGAGTCTGAGCTTCATCCAGGCTCAGTGGGGGAAGGGAAACATGGCTGACTGCCATGTTGGGCAGCGACTTGACGGAGAAGGGCCATCCTTGTGCCACACATCTCCCATCTGTGGCTTAGTGACCCCTTAATGCTGCTTCCAGTCCATTTCTGGACTAAGGACAGGTCATAGGCATATTCACTGGTTCTTCAGTTCTGGCTGATTCCTGCACCATCCTGGTCACAGTAGGACAGCCCTGTGGTGCGTTCAGTTCCGTGGGAACTCCTTCAACCAAACTGTTCTGTCTCAGGCAGTCTCCCAGATTGAATCTGAGGCCCCTTTTCTGCACATGAACTTTCACACAGTGGGGGCTGGGGAGTGGAGGGGAGTGGACTTCTACTTTTATATGATCTGTACCAGACATTACCAGAGGAAGAATGTCCCATCACTGTCAATGGAGTGAATATTCTATCAAAGTGCGTCTCTCATTCTTCAGTATTGAGATTAACTTTACCTGCTAAACATGGTAAAATTTATTTCGGTGGCCTATGACCACCATCTATCAGCATCCGACCCCTATCTATATAAAACAATAAGCATGATCTTAAGGCACTCTTAGGGGCTGTCTAAGAGATGTATATTTGCTGACATACAACCTGACTGAAGCCAAACACCATTACCCCTGTGACTGATTGGAGGGCGGCCGTAACTGAACAGTTTTATTTCCCTCCAGCAGCTGAGCTCCCTGTCCATGCGAGCTGAGCTGACACGGCATTTCAAGTCCTGTTACCAGCTCAATGGTTCTCTTGTATAAAAAAAAAAAAAGCACCTCTTCATTTAGCCTCTCCATCTTGATCATTGCTGATGGGCTATCAATAATTTCAAGTTGGTTGAGCAGTTGGCTGAAGGTTAAATAAATTCTGCCGGCTGTTTGCATGATTGTACCCGAGTGGAAGGATTCCAATTTGAGGCAGTTTCCTTGCAAGTGCCCCTTGGAGTTCGAAAAGTTAAGAAATACCGTTATGGAAGCCCAAGTGCACTTGAAAGAGAAGCATGGTCAAAAGCCATGTGGAACCTGATGTGAACAAAAATGGGTTCCTCTGTATTTCAGATTTTCCTTAGAGTAATTTAGACTCCAAATAAGCCATGGAATTAACTATTAGCAGGGAAAATTCTCAATACGTGAAAGCACTATTTTGGCCCATTGGTGTTCGTTTTAAATAAATGAACACTATTTTTTCCAGAAATTAGCCCATGGGCAGTAAGTGTAGGAAGGTGTATCTGAGCAATAGCCATATTATATAAAGTTTTCATATAAAGTAAACTTTGAAAGTGTTTTATTCAAATTCAGAAGATGATTCTCTCTCTCTCTTTTTTTAAAGAATCATCAACTTGGTTTTGTTTTCCCCCCATATTATTACAAAAATAGTACACATTGATTATGAAATGGGAACAAATTAAGCAAAAAGAAAATAAAAATCACCTATCAAAGTTAACTGTTCTCAAAATTTTGTCACGTATCTTTTTAGCTTTTTCCATACATATTTTTTTCTTTTATTAAGATGTGATTTTACTGGATCTAAAATGTTGTAGTATTTCTTATATGTAGTAAAAACTAAAGCACATAGATACCATTAAGACTGCTTCTAGAAACTGTTTATCTGGTTTAAGCCAATACCGTCAGAACCTCCCCGTGGCTCCCCCACAAAGCTCTATTTCTCAGATCTTTACCAGGAGACTACACTTCCTGATCTGTAATTTTCTAATCTCGGACTCCCTATAAATTGGCATCTGGGTTGCCTGGGTCATAATTAATTTTAGATAAACAAATCTCTAAATAACCTTGAAAGTTACAGTATTTTCAGTACTGCTTTCCAAATGACAACATCCTAATTTCCTTTTGAGGCGTTCAGAAAGCACTTTCCTGTGCATCTAACAAGAAAGTGTCACACCCTGTGAGGTCCCCAGGACACTCGCACCCTTTGCATGGCCCTCTGCCTTTCATGCGAGACATTTCTCTATCAATATGAGTTACAATATCATTTCCACTTCTCTGGAAATTCTGGCCTGGCAGAACTCAATGACTGAGGAAACCTAGCTTGTCCACAGCTCCCACCTCTGTCTAGGCACTTATCCTTCCCTTGCGTTTATAGTCAATGTCATCATGAAAGGTGAAGGTGAAGCTGGCGTGAGAAAGTGAAGACTACACAGAATAATACCTTGTTCCTATGGCTGTTCTCTGGATTGTAATTAACTTAGCATGTTCTGCTGAGTGACAGGGGAAGATAATAATAAAGTGGAAGTGGAAATGAATTTCAGTGATTTAGGGAGTTGTTACTCCACATGTGCTCTGCAGGCTGACAGCACTGGCACCACTTGGGAGAAGGTGAGAAATGCACACATTACAGGAACCACCCAGACTAGACTGCATCAGAATCTGCATTTGCACAAGAGTCCCTGGTTATTTGTATGTACACTGAAGTTTTAAGGGCACTTGTCTAATAGCTA
Organism: Talpa occidentalis; assembly: GCF_014898055.3. Taxonomy (NCBI): domain Eukaryota; kingdom Metazoa; phylum Chordata; class Mammalia; order Eulipotyphla; family Talpidae; genus Talpa; species Talpa occidentalis. Next base: position 25,775,000 of record NW_023601104.1, read on the forward strand.
AAATGTTGAAGCTCAGTCATTTGTGATAGTGCATTTAACTGATAAAACCGGACAAAAGACATTTAAGTTACTTTTATTGTTTTTAAAACAATCATCTCAAAATACGGTACTGGTTTTTCAATTACAAAAAGTACCTGTACTCTATGCCCTTGGCTTGATCACTGATGATCTCCTAAGAGTTGGTTTAAGCTATAGGATACATTGTGATTGGATTTAGCAAGTTGAAAAAGATGACTTATTCAAGTCTCTTCAATATTAATAATACTAATAATTAAACAATAATGAAAAACTTTGGGATGCCCTAGACTATGATAGGCAGTGTTTTATATGTGATGACTCATTTAATCCTCATAGCAACACATTAGAATAGGTTGCAGTACTATCCCCATTTTATAGATGAGAAAAGTGAAACTTGGAAGGGCTCAGTAATTTACCCAAGATGAGACAAGTAGCAAAGCTGGGACTTGAACTCAGGCTAACTGCTCCAACATGCATTCTTATAATCACTCTATACAGCTGTATAAAAGACACACATTCACATTTTATGTGAATTTGAAATATACTAAATTTAAAATTATATAATACAAAAATAAAAGTTGAATCTCTCCTTACATAGAAAAATATTTAAATAATGCAAATATTCCCTTCCTCCCCACAAAAGTGTCAAGGATCAACTTATTTTGAACTGACCTGGTAGAGCGACTTGTAAAATGTATTTATGATAGTACCACATCATACATGGTGGTACTATCTCCACATGGTGGCGCAACTCCAATTAGGAAACAAATACCCTCTATTCTTCATCAGTTCTATGGGAATATTAGCCTTGAATTGTGGCAGACCTTTGGGAATACCCCTTAAATACATGCAGACCCCACAAATTTGACTCACTCTACATCCGGCCCAGACTGTCTGGATTAATTTCAAATGAAATACTACAGTTCTGTATAGTATCTTCACTGGTACTTTGAATTGTCACATTAATTTCAAAGTTTACCTTTCAAAAAGGCTTTGAATTTGAAAAGAAAGGATTGGAAAATAAAGTAATTCTGTAGCAACTCAGTACTTTCTGCTTCTATCGCCACTTCTTGATCAGGCTTTCTGTTAAATCCACAAATAAATACCATGGTGCATCTGGTGACCCCTTTTGGAGGAATAATGGAAATAGTTTTAAATTGGACAGTAGCCTGTCTAACTACTTTTTGTTATTGTTGTTGTTTTATTATTGTTATATTGTTGTTTATTTTATTAATAGCTGTTTTCACTCCAAAATGTTCTATACGCATTATTTTGAAAGTTAAAGAGAATTCACACATCCTTTGAGATATTGGAAAATACTGTGGAGAATTGTTAAACCAGGTGGATATTACTAATACAGGAAACCAGCAGATCCTTCCTAATGTTTTTCTGCTTGGAAAGTTTGTGGTGATAAAGTCAGCGGTGCTACTTGCTCAGCATGAGGTCAACCAAAGAGAACCAACTACCCACAATGGAGTTTCATCAAGAAATGAAATTCAGGGCACAGTGGGTTGAGCACAGGGCTGTGAAGCTGTCTGCAGCCTCTGCAGCGCAGGTTCGATTCCTGGCCGGCCAGGGAGATTCCCACATGACGCAGCAGACATCGCCTGTGGCGCCCGCTGCTCCCCTCAGCAGTGCTTTCGGTCCGTCTGCCTGTTCTGTTCCCCACTCTGCCTCTGGTGAATCCTCTCACCCTCCCGTGCCTCTGGCCTGTACCCCAGCTATTGTATAAATAAAAACTAAATCTTTTTTTTTTTTAAAAGAAATGAAATTCAGGTCCTCCACGGTGGCCTAGGGGTTAAGTCTCAGTGCTATCGCCACGACAGCCTGAGTTTGATCCCTGGCCAGGAAAACAACCCCTCATGGTACAGCAGATCTCTGCTGTCTCACCTGCTGCTCCCCTCAGCAGTGTATTTCAGTAGATCTGCCTGTTCTGCTGTCCACTCTGTCTCTGGTGAATTCTCTCTACCCCTCTGGCTGCACCCCAGTTCCTCTACACAAAAATAAATAAAAAAAAAAAAGAAATGAAATTCAGACAGGCTTCTATTGTTAAGTTGATCAGAAGAATATTGAGTCATAATTTATTGAACTAATAATCCTTTTACTCTAAGTTCAAGACAATAGTGAATTCCCCTAAGAAAACACATTATCTCGTATCATTTTAAACTGTCAGTTTATTCATGGGTCAGTCATTAATATATGTGCCAATATACTAGAAATATAGACCTAATAAAACTGGAGGTTATAGTAAGTCATTAATTAAGATTGGTGGCTTTGGCAAACCGTCTGAATCAATTTTACAGACTCATGTCAAAAATGTTCTAGAGTAGTTGAAGAGGTTTCTTTCAAAGGGCAGCTCACAACACTTAACAAAATTCATTGACCAAAACTACATATAAATATACAGATATGTATATTAAAACATCTTCCCAGCTACCCCAAATTCTGCCTTGTCGACCATGTCACACTGAGAGGAAGGTGACCGCACACTACAGAGAATAAATGAAAGGTGGGTGCTACTTGCTTTCCTCCCTGACCTGCAGCAGGTGACTTCAAGGTAGCCAGATGATGGGATGATAACAAAAAGGCAGCCCAGTCACTGAGAGATAAGACAGCAGTGGGAAGTTCAGTCAGCACCAGCTTTTACTGAGGACCCACCATCAGCTGCTTCTTGGGCACAGCACCAGGAGACAGAAGAATGGCTTTGAGCACAAACTCTGGAGCCTGACCGCTTGCGGTATCATACTGTCACACATACTGTGCACCCTGGGATGGGTTACTTTACCTCCTTGTCTCAGTTCCTTCGTCTGTAATAGAGCAAGAATATCAATCTACCTCAGAGAGTTGTTGTAGGGATTAAATGAGTTTAACAGTAAAACACTTAGGATGGTATTTGACACAATTTATTTATAAAAGAATATCACTCAGCACAGGGGTAGCCCAGGCTTCTCCAATTGCCTTCAAGTCTGCAATGAAGTCTGTCTCCTGTCTCCACATATATGAAGTTATCTTTTAAAATGGCAGGTGCGTTTTAGTCGATCTCACTGCATACTCAATTGTATTCAGACTCCTTTTACAACCCTCTCTCTACTCCTCCAGTTCCTGAACCTTACAGTCAAGACTCTACATTTCAGATACACAAAACAATTTGCTCTTTCCCAAATCTGGCAGGTTCCGTGCTTCCAACCTTTGCAAATGCTTGTTCTGCAACCTGAAATACTCTTTCTTCATTATCTTGCTGGTAAACCCTATCAAGTCCTAGTTCAAAAGTCTCCTCCTCTAACAACACTTCCCTTGTCACCCCCTCTTTGCTTGTGCCCCTCCCCTAGCATCACCCTCTGATGAATTATCCATTGCCACAGCCATCCTCTTACTGAAACATATATCATTATATTAGGTACAGCACAAGATGATATGATTAGAGGTCACCTGTTTCTCCAAACATTTGGTAAATAAATATTTGTTGTATGAAAGTTGTTAATAATTCCTTACTACCTAGTATTGTTTTTCAATGCAGCCCCAGCTGCCAACTTAAACTACTCCCATCCTAGGTTTTGATCTCCCAGAGCAGCTTAGGTTTTCTAGTATCTATCTGGGATCATGTGAATTTGCCCAAGCTCCCACCCTGTTGCCAGCCCCCACATCTCCTTCCTGCTAATTCTGAGGGGCCAGGGCCTGCACTTGTGCTGGAGCCCAGCCTCTCTTGCCCATCTGGCCCAGACATGCTAGAGCAATGCACAATCCACTCCACTTTGTGGTCCTACGAGCATTTCTTTGAAGGCTTTCTGCCTGCTGCAGACTTCACTTCCTTAGAAATAAAAAGGAATAAGCACAACTGACTGTATTTTAGACTAGATTTGGATGATATATTTAAGAAATATTTTTAGGTAAAGAACATGAGAGTGGTCCCTGACACCTATATTAATCAGTACCTATAATTCCTTCTCTTAGTCTTAGGGAAAGAGAAAGTTCTTAGGCAAATACTGTAGAAACTCTCCCTTCACCACCACTCTGTGTTAAAATTAGTGCTAAAATAATCACTGAGTCCTAATGGCTTCTCTTTCAGATTGCCTACTGGCCACCACCGTTTATGTCACATGATTGTGTTTTACATCAACACTGACATTTTATCATGTTTTAAGGGTTTTTTTTTTTTTTAGGGGAAATTGCTAAATTTCCATGATCACCTTACAGGAGTGGGATCTGATTCATAAGGAGATTTCTCTTCAGTTCCATGTATGTCCTTCCCTGGCATTCACATGATAGGACTTTGGCACAGTAGGGCCATGAGAACACACAGTGGTATGCAGCTGGGCACTTCTGAAATGCTGTAACATTTTGAATCTATTCAATGTTACCTCCTCAGTAAAGGCCCTGAGTAGAAAACACATCAAAACCAAAGCCAAACAAAAAACACATGTTTCTTAGTCATGGAGACAAATACTAGTGAAGTCCTATGGGACTTCAAACTTAACATTGAAAGTTTGATTGCATTTCAAACTTAACATTATTTTTTTAAAAGATTTATTTATTTATACATACAAGAACTGGGGTACAGGCCAGAGGTGTGAGGGATGAGAGGATTACAAGAGACAAAATGGGGAGCAGAACAGACAGACTGACTGAAATATACTACTGAGGGGAGCAGCGGGTGAGCCAGGAGAGGTCTGCTGTGCCATGTGAGTATCTTCCTAGAGGAGATCGAACTCGGGCTGCAGTGACTGCTGACAGCTTCACAGGTTGCATCTTCACCTCTTGCACCACCAGGGAGGCCCCAAACTTAACATTATTGATAAGAACTATGCCTATGGAAATAAATAAATGAGGGGCTGATCGGTTTTGACCTTTTGTGAAATGCTTCTCCCATTATTAGAAATGGGATGTAGGAAAAACAGACATCATTATGAACATCAAGGAAAGAAAGAAGAAATCTAAGGTGTCTCCATGATCATTAACAGGAAAACACAATGATGCACGCACGTTTCACATGTACACCACATGCCCCCTTTTGGTAGAAAGGGTGTGTGAAGCAACCTACATGGCCTATGCCCAGCAAATGTGTCAACATGCTATCGGGGCCAGGGCTTAATGCCTCCAGTTTAGAATGACTTCTCATCCTAGGGTGTATCCATGAATATTAGATATATTATGTTTGTTTTAAATTAAAGATAAAGCATGTGCTTTCAAAGCATCCTGTTGGCACTATTATCCCTGGAGCAATGAAGTGGAAATTAAAGGCCTTCCACCGGGTCATTTTGCCTCTTCACCCCATTTCATAGCCTGCCCTATAAATTCTACTTTTAGCTATAAAATGACTTTGTTGTGAATAAATGTTGGTATTAGCATTAGCTTGCTTTTTACATCACAGTTTATTTAATACAATTAATTTTTCTCCAGTTATGCTAGAAACTGAGAGAAAGCAGGAAACAACCACTTAATGGACAATGAACTTTCTCACACAGGTCTTCAAGGGAGGTGTTATTCTTCCCATTTTACACACCAGGAAACCAAGTGTCACAAGGGCTGTCAGCTCTGTGCAGCAGGACAAGAAGCCACACCCACATTTGTCTGTCCCCCAAATCCCAGGTGCTTTCTGCCATACCAGGGCGAACTTTGGCACCTGTCTGTATAGTTACATCGAACAGAGCCACGAGTATTCATTCACCCTCTGTCTGGGATGCTTCTGCCCTGGACTGGAAAACACGAATGGTTGCAAAATCAATGTGTGGTTTGTAAAATCAATGTGTGGTTTGCAAAATCAACATGTGGTCTACAGTCTATGATAGTTACTTTTTGACCCTTTCCAGAGAAAGTTTACCATTTTTTGATAGTCCACTATTTCTAAGAAGCTTTCATTTTTATATTTTCTGAATAATCTATGGAAATAAGAAACTAGGGAGGTTTTCTTTTTTTCTAACTTGGTTTCCCCCACCCCATTTCCATATTAGTATGAACTTTGCCTCGTTTCACAACACTAGAAGGTAACAGAGATAATGATTCCTTAAAATCTTGCTACCCAGTGATAACCTTCATTTTTTTTTCTCCGTGTGTATATGTATTCATGTGATTTTTTTTTCAAAAATGAAACAGTATATATGCTGCCTTGTTATTTGAGTTTTCACTTAATCTATTTTAAAAATTTTTCCATGCCAACAAATATATTTTGCATCATCTTTTTAATAACCACATAGTGTTGAGTTTTATGATTTTGCCATAGTTCATTTGGCCTGTGGATTTTTGTTCTGTAGAAGAGGAGAAGCAGCAAATTGCTAGCTGCTAGAATAAGTTATGACTACAAGAACATTACCCAAAATGATGAAGATCTCATATTTATAGTAAAATAAATTTGCAACTTAACTGAGTGTTGAGCTCATTTGAACACAAAATAAATCTGGAAGAATGTATGGTATTTCCCTCTGTGCTCTTGAAATTGTAAGGGCTATTGGACTTCTTTCCAGTGACCCATGTTAAAGTGAGCATTTTATATTTGAAACCAGCATGTTGATATAGTGCTGGTTCCGTGCCTGGATGTTTTTACTTTCCTTGTTAGGTTAAAAGGGAGGCAAGCATGCTGTTGGATAACATGGCCTAATTAGATTGTTATATCAAATAATAGCCACATCCATACTAGTGTTTGGGCTTAGAATATAAAAGAGCACATACTGTGGAGCAGAGGAATGCTGGAGACAGTTAAATGCAACTCCTCGCTTTCTAAATGAGGAAATGTGGTTCAGAGCTGATTTCCAGAACTGCTTTCACTATTCAATGTTTTTGTAAAGTTTTAAAAATGGCTGAGTTCTCCTTTTTGAATGAACTATTACTGGGGTAACCACTCCGTAACTTGATTGGAGGAGCGTTGCAGGGGCTGAAGTAGGGTGGGGAGCTGCAGGGACCTTCTTGTACCTGAGTCTCCATCTCCTGACACTTGCCTGGGTCTTGCACCCTAAATTAGATTCATTTTATGTGTCTCCTTTGTGCTCTTCTTCTCACCCCTCTGCTATGTTAAGGAGAGTTTTCTGTCTGGAAGGCTTTTGGGAGTTATTTTTCACCCTGTCTGTCAATCATCTCTAGCTAAGAGGGGAGGAGTAGTTGGGGTTAAATGCATAAAAGTATTTGTTTCGTGCAGATTTAGTCCAAAAGGTCAGAAAAAGACACTTTCTCTTGATATGATTCCAACTTCAGAGCAGTGTTCTGGCAATGAACAGTATGTTATTAATGGTCAAATATATTCAACGAAACATTCATTTTTGCTACTCAATGGCACTTTGCCACAGGAGTGATGACAGAGCAAGCAGATCAGAAAAAATTTACTGTAATTTTAGGGACATTTTTATTCCAATGTTTTATGAAAGGTGAACCATTCTATTACCTAATCCAGTGGCATAAATAAGAATTATTAAAACCCATCTAGATTATTACTTTATTGATGTTTCTCACCTGTACATCCTATAATACACAATGTTTATCTTGGAATGACAATACCTTGCAGCACAGAAAGAAAATTGAAAACCAGGCCTTCCCAAAGAGAAAAGCAAGATCATTATGTAAACAGCAGCCAGGTCTCATCCAGAATATGTCACATAAATATCACACCATCAAACAAGAAATGTAAATTATTGTACATAGGCTGTAATTGAAAATTGTATTATACATTAGTGGAGTCGCCCATTTATCTAATCACAATCAGTTCCCATAAAATCTCATTTAGGGAAGTTGAGTGCAATTCAGGGGAGGTGGTTCTGAGAATTTCAATCATGAAATCTAAGTTGGATTGAGCTCTCAGGAAGGTCTGCAAAGCAGCTTCTGCGGCAACTCAGATGGACCTTTCCAATCTGTGGTGGAGCCTCTCACCTGGGGAGTAGACCTGGGACCAATGAACATTCATGAGTTTCTAAATTTTTGTTATGGGCCTCCCTGGTGGTGCAAGGGGTTAAGCACCACCTGTGAAGGTGTCCACAGCCTCTGCAGCATGAGTTCTATCCCTGGTCACCCAAGGAGCTACCCACATGGCACAGCAGACCTCTCCTGTCTCACCTGCGGCGCCCCTCAGGAGTGTGTTTCAGTGGATCTGCCTGTTCTGTTCCTCATTCTGTTTCTGGTGAATCCTCTCACCCCTTGCACCTTTAGCCTGTATCCCAGTTCTTGTATACATAAAAAAATAAATCTTTAAAAAAAATAAATTTTTGTTAGAGGACAGTGTTCAACCCACAGCACTATTTAAATGTTTCCAGGGAGTTCTCCCCACTTCAGACCTGAATGTGGTCATTTACACTCATTCATTTATCATTTACTTCTCAATCAGAGAAGTATATCCTTAGTACTTTAAAGCCTAGGCTTTGTGCTATGAGCTGAGGATGCAAAGAGGTTGAAACACTCTCCCTACCTTCAGGACAATGCCAGTCTGGTGGGAATAACAGAAGCAAGCAAACCCTCACTACAACATGTAATTTCAAACTGTGACAGATGCAAAAAAGGAAAAGATAGAAGGTGCTATGAGTGTAGAACAGATCACGTTTGGGGGACTGTTAACAAAGGGGTGGAGGGGGCACAGAACAGATGCCAGGCAGAGGGGACAGCCAAATAAAAACATGGGCTTGGAGCACAAACACTAGAGGAGACTGGTGAAGCTGGAGCCAAGTGAACAAGGAGAGGGCATGCCAGGCAAGGCTGGGAAGCTGGAGAGGTGGACAGGGACTGCAAAGCTGTAATACAGGCCTTAAGGACTTTGGATTGTGTTGTAAATGCAACGGGAAACTACTGAAGAAAAATGTAGGTTGGAAGGATGGGGTGTGGGGTGGGGAGAAGGGTGGGAGATGAGAGGTGAAGAATACTTCTGTTTTGCATAAAAAAGATCCTCCAGGAACAGATGAAAAGCAGAATAAGGGGCCTCCCTGGTGGCGCAGCAGTTGAGCGCTGGGTTGCGAAGCTGCCCGCAGCCTCTGCAGTGCTGGTTCGATCCCTGGCTGCTCCCCCGGCCACCGGAGGAGGGTCCCACATGGTGCGCAGACCTCTCCTGCCGCCCGCTGCTCCCCTCAGCAGTGTACTTCGGTCCTTCTGCCTGCTCTGCTCCCTGCTCTGGCTCTGGTGAATTCTCTCACCCTCCCGCACTTCTGACTGTACCTAGTGCTTGTATAAATAAATAAATAAATAGATCTTAAAAAAAAAAAAAAAAGCAGAGTAGGGAGGTCAGTTTGAAAGCCATTGCAGTGCAGGTGAGACACAGTGGCAGCTCTGGGAAGGACTGCTGATGAAGGAGACAGATAGAAGTGAATGGATTGGAGAGGTAATTAAGAGTTAAAATCAACAGGGTGTTGGGAGGCAGTGAGGGAGAAGAAGATATGGGGGATGCTTCCTAGGTTTGTAATGTGATGTGTGACACTGCCAAATTCCTGGACAGGGAAGGTGAAGGAGCAGCAGCCGCCTTACTGGGCCTCCCCGTACGCCGTCCTTGCTGTACTTACTGCCATAAACAAATGATACGTTGTAGACCATAGCTCTTCCCCATAATGATGACAAATGAAGGGGTTGAAGCTACTTCCCAGCAGTCTCCAAGAAAGCACCGTGAATTCCCCTTCTGAATTTATCAATATAAATTGCGTTAATGGATATTAATATCAGGTCATGGTAAATATGAATCCAGTTGTATTTGAATCTATCACCAACTGCCAGGAAAAGCTTCACTATCATCCTCTTAGATTTTTCATGGATTATATGTAAAGTTTTTATAAAATTTTTTTCCTATGCAATCTCTTCATTATGCATTATGATGAGAGAGAATATATTTTTGAGCCATCATGAACAATAATAATCATAATACATTTTAATTTATGGGTAATCCATGCTTGAAGGCCTCTTGGCATTTTATAAAAAAACAACTAAGAGAGCAACATGTAATCAAACAAGGCAATAGTCCCAAATAAATAAATTCCAATATCAGTCCATAAATAAACCTTATACCCAGGACTCAACATTAAAGAAATGCAATATGTGAAACTGGCAAAGGTTAAATGTCGAAATTCTTCTTCCCTGGAAATATGCTGCAGTCATATGATAGAGCCTGGACCCTTGATTATTTAACATACATTACTGTTTGGGCCTCCCTGATAGCACAAGGGGTTAAGCACAGTACTGTGAAGCTATCTGCAGCCTCTGCAGCACGAGTTCCATCCCTGGCTGCCCAGGGAGATACCCTCATGGTGCAGCAGACCTGTCTTACCTGCTGCTCCCCTCGGCAGTGTATTTTAGTCAGTCTGCCTGTTCTGTTCCCCACTCTGTCTCTGGTGAATCCTCTCACCTCCTGCACCTCTGGCCTATACCCCAGTTCTTGTATGCATAAAGAAATCTTAGAAAAAAAAAGATACATTACTGTTCTATGTAGCTGACACCCACTGGATTGAACACTGCCTATCATCTTTGATAGCCTCCTAGAGAAACATCAATTATGCCAGTTTCTGGCCTACCTTGCAGCAAGGATATAGGCCAGAGAGTTAGGCTCCTACAGTGCATCAATAGGAGACTTTGCTTCAGCGGAGCCACCCCAGAAAACACCAGCATTTCCACTTTTTCTGGGGTGACAGGTGACACTAGCTCTGGTGCAGCAGAAGCAAAGGAAGATTTCTCAGATGGTCTCAATGGTAAATTTCTGGTGCTAAAACAGGCAATGGAAGCAGGGAGAAGCAGTGCCCTCTGGTGGTGAGTGAGGCTGAGCATTTGGTGAATTCTGGTAATAGCCTGAGGTGATTTAGGTGTGGGTCCAGGAAGCCCAACCTGGAGCTCCAGCCCTTTCACCAACCCTGCTAATAATTAAGGGGTGTCCTCTCCTCTCTGATGTTGAACACCTGTAATAATCCACCTTGCTCTGACAACAGTCACCTTTTCTATATCGGCTTTAATCCTCTCTCTGTGCCTGTATGTATTTTTAAATTTCCTTTTTATTTCTTACTCTGCAACTTAAAAGCTGTCTAGTTGAAAGTTGTCAACTTGCTAACATTTTACTCCTAAACATTTTGTTTTTTTAGAAAATATTTTAATTTTTTTTTCTGTTTGTAGTCCCCATAGTTCTCCAGCTACCATGTCACCTGTGAACATCACCATAGTCCCCTGAGTTCTTCCCTCCCCTCTTTTGAGTCCCCTTCTTTGCTGTATGCCTCAGATCTATGGTCAGATTGCTAGTTTTGACTTTTCTTGACCTTTTGTTTTGTTTCTTTATATTCCACATATAAGTGAGACCATTTGATATTTTATCTTTTTCCTTCTGACGTATTTGGTCTAGCATAATCCCTTCCAGCCCCATCCATACTGCTGCAAATGGCATGAGTTTGTCCTTTTTGATCATCAAGTAATATTCCATTGTGTAATATACCACAACTTTTTGCTCCGTATTTCTGTTTTGGGGCATTTGGGTTGTTTCCGTATCTTGGCTATAGCAAATAGTGCTTCAATGAACACAGGAGTTCAGATTTCCTTTTAATGTTTTTGTGCCCTTTTACTCCTAAATACTTCTGAGTGCATCTCCTAAGCATATGTATAACCTCCCATACCGCTATCAACCCAAGAACATTAATGTTAACTTCATAATACTATCTATCATAATACCACCATATAAATCATATTTAGATTCATCCAATCAGAGACTATCTTCAATATCAATTTTTTTTTCAAAATCAATTCAGCCCAGGTTCAATATTGTATTGCTAACAGGAGTTTATATCTCTTTAGTCCCTTTTAGTCTGCAACATCTGACTTTTGAAAGTCTATTCATGACATTAACTTTTTGAACTTATTGACAACTGTATCATAGACCATGTTCCTGGTGAGTCTAATCATTTCCCCTTAGTGGTATTTAAATTATGCCTTTCTCTTCTTGCATTCCTTGTTAGGGCTGGAGGCCCAAACTAGTCTGTATTTTTTGTATTTAAGAACTCTTAGTAAGCCACTTCTTATTAGTAAGAAACAGTGTGAAATCAAAGATCAAAGAGCTCATATTGGCTCATTGACTGTGTGACTTTTGAAGTGCGTGGTCCCAAGGGTGGCTCTGATAGAAGCAGGTCCCAGTACTGACCTGAATTCAGCCCACCCTGTGCTCCTACCCACCTCATTCCATTCTGTGACTTTCCATATTTATGTCTTTCTTTTCCTCAGCTCTATTTTCCCATTCAGGAAGCCAGGGGAGTGTGAAAGGGGAGAGGGAGTAGGATGGGGTAAGGACTCCACCACATCCTCTCAAGAGAGTTCAGACAAGCCTATGAGACCTGACTGCTCCAATGCTCAGGTGCCTGCTGCCTCCAAGGCAATGCTACGCCAGCCTTCTCACTGGGGGAGTCACACCTTGATGAGCTATAATGTAGGTAGCTGTTGCTGGAAGCCTGCAGATGTCTCAATTCTGGTTCAACCTGTCTTCTCTGTTGTGAGTTCCTCGAAGGAAATGAAGAACTGACCATAGTGGATATGTTATGTCATCAGGTTGAGGATGAGTAAATACCAGTTCATACATTAATATAATCACCCATAAATTTATAGCTCTCTTGACTTCTTATATGTCTATAATCTAAATATTTATCTCTATCTATCTATATCCTCAAGGCAATGCTTCTACTACATGTAGCAGAAGAGAGTGAGACACTAAGTGGTCAGCTTAGTTGTTCAAGTTTCTAGTTAGTTAATGGCAAGCATAGAAGCAAGTTTCCAATTAGTAGACAATTTCTCTCTAACATCTCTGAATTCTGTGAAAAATCATCACCCAGACCTGGCTTGAAGAAGTAGTATACACCAGGAATGACTGAGTTAGGCCATAGACTCTCTCCATTCCAACCACTGCCTGCCTGAACCATTTCTCACACTGCAGCCACCTGCTCATCTCCACGTCATCAACCCATAGTTGAGTCAATAAGTACCAGAACCTCATCAGACTGGGTGGAGGTGACCCCGAAGGTCCTGTGCCTGATTGCCAATTCCCGTAGATGCCCTCAGTTTTTAGTGTAATTGATGTGTCATAGGCTTCATCCTGTGATTTGTTATGGCCTCATTGATTAACAGGGGGGCTGACAGAGTCCAGTGTTTTTCTGCTGTTCTCTCTGGCAGGAATGTTTGTTCAGCAAACAAGGAAGAAGGGGGTAGGGATGAAAGCGCAGGGATTCTGCTTCCCATGTGTCCCCTCTGCTCTGGGCATTGCGGAATCAGCCAGGGCTGGATTAACCTGACGGGTGTGGTGGTGTGGCTCCCGTCACAACTGGTTCCTATAGTTTCTTAGGGGAATTATAGTGGCTTCCTTTAGTTTTATAAGTAACTGGGGGCTCACATGAATTTATGAAAAGTTACTGATATGTAAGACCTCACTAGCTCTCTTAGAAAAAAAATTATATAATACAGACTGTTGGCAGGATGAATCAATGGTGATAGAAGACAATAGCTTTCTTTGGCATGTGTATTGGTAGGCAGGAATAAATCTACAACTATGAAAAGGTTTTGCATTTTGATCTGGGTAATAGTTAAACAAACATATATGTGTGTGCATTTACATATACATAGATATAAAACATTGAATTGAATATAACAGTTCATTGGGATGAACCCTTTAGAGTTATGCCCCTGATTCCATATATGCTATAATCTCATTAAATTTCTTAAAATTTAGCCTCTTATGATGGAAAGGACCCTATCTCTGGGTCACCTTATTGCTTGCTCTTGCCTATCTTCACTTCCTCACGGAAGCTTTCAATAACCATAAATAGAGCAGCCCACCCTCCTTCTACACTCTATGTAAGTCCCTGGCTTTCTTCCTTCACTTATCATCGTGTGACTATAGCTTATTTATTAACGGACATATTGGCTTTCTCTCACCAGTAGCATGTAAATCCTGGGATGGCAGTGTTTTTGATCATTTTGTTTTGAATCCCCAGCAGGAGAAATGCTGATCATCTGATGGTTGAGGCAGAAATATGTAGGTGTTAAGATTCTGTTGTAAGACAGATGTTACCAACATAAGGTCTGCAGAACAAGTCAGGTTCCTGGTAAAGACTCAGGACTGTGGCCAAAGCAAAGCATTCACCAGGTAGAAATTCCACATGCCAGCCAGGAAACAGTCATGGGCAAAATGAAGCATGAGTGTCATTGCCCAGCTCCCAGGGCAACGCGGTGGGCTGGGCCTGCAGCTCATGCTCCCGCAGCGTCTAACCACTCCACAGACCAGCGTGGGGGTGGAACCTGCATCCTGAGGAACTCAGATCAGTGGTTCTCAAGGAGGGCACTGTTGCTTTCCCGGGGCTCTCTGGCGAGGTCTGGAGGCATTTTCAGTTGTCACCATGAGGGGAAGGAGGAGGAGTGGCATTGAATGGGCAGCGGTGAGAAATGCTGCTCAGTGCGGCACAGGACTACAGGCAGTTACCCAGCCCAGAATATTAGCAGTGTCCAGATGGAAAAATCCTGCCTGAAATGGGGAGAAACGGAGATCTCTGCTTGGAGTACTGATACTGTGCACTCTTCTGCAGATTTTCCAGAAGGGAGATATTCTCTCCACAAGTTAGTTTTTATGGATATTGCCTTCTCCACAAGTAATGACTGACCAGCATTTTAGCCTGTTTCAGTGATATTTGGAAATTCAAAATCTAAAACTTGTTTGAGTCTCCCTTGCTGGATGAGTTCCTGGCAGCTCTGTCTGACAACCAGTCATTCTCAGGCTCCAGGCCAATTTCTCTAATGAATCCCTCTAATTTAATTCATATTTTCCCACCTCTCTATTAAGTACCTCCCAGGCTCATCGAGCCTAATATTTGAACCCAACACATTTAATGACTGTCCCTTCATTAAACATTACAAGCTCTTTAAGGCCTTGGCAGACGGGTGTCCCATTCGATAACCTAGCGCCCCGGCAAAGTCAACAGCCAGTGCCAAGTTCATCCCTCTGCTTCCATCTTACAGCTGGGGCGGGAGCCTTGTGGGGGAGGCGGGCTTTATCACCGGGGAAGCATAAGTTTTCCAGGCCAATGGATCCAGCGCGCTGGCTATATCTCACGCCTTGACACTAGATGTCAGCGAAGGGTAATTGTTGTCTCAATTTAGAGGCCAGCTCAGGTAGCTGCTGGCACCCTTGGTTCATGTTTTATAGCAAAGGTGAAGTATGGCTCCCTTCCCACCACACACATATATTACAATAAAAGGGGATATCGGCGCCTGGTGTTTTTAAAGGCTAGTCATAAAAGATGAATAACGAGGCAGTTTAAAGCTAAAAGACAGCTGCCAAGCTCAATGGCCATGATGGATGCCCAACATCCCGTGTGGAGAAAACCCGCTCCTCCGAGACCACCGTCCAAAAAATTAATTACTACAATTCAGCATCTTTAAATGTGCCACTTAATATACTGCTACCATAATTAAATTTCCAGCCCTGTGACCTTGAGACCATTTCCTGAGATAATAAATGAGATCAAGGTTTAATCGATGCAGATGCAAGTAGAAACTGTCCAAGGATGCAAAGAGCCTGGAGCTGGAGTCAAGGCTGGGGGTGGGGCCTGGTGACTGGGGTGGAGCAGAGCAGCGTTGAGTGCATCCTTCTGGGACTGGGGTGTCTTCTAAAGTTTCTGTGTCTGTCAACCTGGACAGCACAGTGAGGGGGACACAGTAGTGAAAGGGGAGCCAGAGGCTATTGTCTGGTCCGAATATTTTGCTGTTTGACCTCAGATGAGTCACTTTTCCCTGGAGGTGACTCTGCAGAGTGCTGTCTATAGAGCACCTATAGGCTGCTGTCTACAGAAAGACAAAAACACATTTTCCATAGTTCTTCCTAGCCCTAGTATTCAACCATTATTTTTTGTGTGGGTGTGCACACTATCCATATATTTTAAATCGAGGTAATACTGGTTTATACATCTTTATATGATAGAGAGCTATACCATCACACCTCTTCAGGTGTATGTGGTCATCACATCACACTCCAACCATCCACTGGCCCCCCTCCACAGTCTGCTCTCCACCCTCCCCATATGGTAGCCACAATTCTACAGTCATATTTCTAGGGTTTGTTATTGGTTTTGAGTCTATCCATCATTCTTTCTGCTAAGTTGCATGAGAGAAATGTGTTAGCTGCCCCTCTTTCCCAGCAACAGCATATCTGATCCCCTCCCTGCTACCCCTCCTCTCCCAGCCAGTCTTTAGAAACCATCTGGTAAGCAATCAGGTTTCTCAAACACCAGGGGTCCTGGGTGGGGAGAGTGGGTGAATGGGGTTGCAGCCACTTTCTCTCTCTCTTTTATGGCGTACAGTAATTTTACATCTTTGTTTTTTCACAAATAGGTTTTCTCCCCTTAGGTGTGGTCACCCTAGTTTTGCCACCATCAAAGCCCCCACAGTCCTCCATCACAGTCCACTGTGCTCCCCTCCCTGTTTGTTCCCCTCCTGGATGCCTCAGATCTTTGTTCAACTTTCAAGGGTCAGTTTTAAAGTTTGTCTTTGTCTGATCCTCTCTCGGATCTCTATTCCACAGAGAAGTGACGTCCTCTGTCGCCATCTCAAAAGTCAGGTTCCTTGGTGGACTGTGGTGCTCCCCTCCTTGCCAAGTGAAGGGTTAATCTCAAGTGGAAGAGCTCGGGAAATGAAAATTCTTTGCAAACAACAAAAATCAAAAGCAATGTAACAGGGTGGTCCCCAGGAAAAGGGGAGGTTCCAGGTTCCCTGTCCCACCCAAAGGAGGGTGGAGCTGAGTAGGGAAGAGAAGAAGCTGTAGGGGAGACTGGAGGAGGAAGGAAGCAGGAGGGCAAGTAAGGAGACCTGGAGGAGGCACGTGGAACAGTGAGACATGTGAAGAAACCGTGCTTGCCTCTTGTCCTGGACTGGGTGACAGAGGTGTGGGTGAGAGACCTGTGGGGAGGTTAACAATGGCAGCTTTTATCTTGATTTTTTGGTAAAGATTTATTTACGCATACAAGAACTGGGGTATAGGCCAGAGGTGTGGGCGGTGAAAGGACTCACTAGAGACAGAGTGGGGAGCAGAACAGGCAGATCCACTGAAGTACACTGCTGAGGGGAGCAGCCCGCGAGGCAGGAGAGGTCTGCTGCGCCATGTGGGTTAGCTCCCTGGCTGGGGATTGAACTCGCGCTGCAGTGGCTGTGGATAGCTTCATAGGTTGCGTCTTAACCTCTGTGCCACCAGGGAGGCCCCTTTTATCTTGATTTTGATTTTGTTCTTTTCCTTCCAGACTTGTCTAGCTGTTTCTGACCCTGTTCTATGGGTCCCCACCGGAAGGTGCTTTAGACTTGTGGCAGGCTTTTGGGCCTTGCTCTGGGCCAATCCTGTTTGGGTGGACTTTTACCCACAAGGGGATGGGTAACTTTGTGTAATTGATTTAGAAACTATATTCTTTGTCTTTTCAGTATTGTTCACTAATTGTATTAAAGCTCCTTTCCATTAAAGGTTTTACATGTTTTGTCTTGATGTGGTGGATGGCAGAACCTATTTAGAGAAGACAGATTTGGGGAGTCTGGGGTGCCCTTCTCCCTGCCCTTGTTACAGCAAGTTTAAAGAGCTGGGACCCATGCTATCTGAGAGTGGTGAGTAGAAGAAAAAAAGGGGTGAACTCAACCCTGTTCTTAGGGTCTGGGGTGGAGTGGTACCCACTGTCAGTTTCAGTTAAAAGCTAGTGAGCACCTACCAGGCACTGGGAACCGTGCTAGGCTGGTCCCTACCCTCAATTGGCATCATCTCACAACTTCTGTCCTAGTGCAGTAATACAGATACCATAAGGCAGAGCTGATCTGGGTGGGGCTTTTTATTAGTCCCCCACTAACAGCAGGCTTTATGAGTATGTGCTGGTTGACTGGAGTTTGCAACAGTGCCCCCTCCCATGAAGGCCTGAACACCTCAAGCCTTAATTCACCACAGTCCCTGAACCCATATTGAATGAATCCCTCAACCTACCCCCACATATCACATGTGTCCAAGGCAGTAGGTCTCAACAGGGGGTCACTTTCTTCCTGAAAGTGTTGGCAGGGGCAAGGATGTCCTGAAGAAACGCCACAAATAGGTTTTATGGGCCCCACACCCATCCCAGAGCAGAGATCCAAGACACCAAGGACTACAAATCCCATAATGTCCTCACTACTGAAGGGAGGATTGCTGGGAACTGAGGGTGGAGTAAAGCAGCCAGGCTTGGCATATAACCAGACAGGTGGGCCTTGGGGGGTCCTTGGTTTTTCACCGGCTTTCAGCATGCTATTGGAGTCCCAGCTCAGTGGAACTGGTAGGACACATTCACCAATTTCTCTCTCTCTCTTTCTGCCCGAGTTATTCATTTCTTCATTTCCCCTTCTTTCGTAAATAAACCTTTTTTGTGTGTGCCTGCAATTGAGTCTTGAGCATGTGGGAGGGGCATCCCTGGTGGCGCAGGCATTTGAGCACAGTGCTATGGAGCTGTCCTCAGCCTCTGCAGTGTGGGTTTGATCCCAGCCGGCCAGGGAGCTACCCCCATGGCGAGCAGACCTCTCTTGTCTCGCCTGCTGCTCCCCTCAGCAGTGTATTTCAGTCAATCTGCCTGTTTTGTTCCCCGCTCTGTCTCTGGTGAATCCTCTCACCCTCCCACACCTCTGGCCTGTGTACCCCAGCTCTTGTATAAATAAAATTTAAAAAAATCTTATAAAAAAAATAATGCACGTGGGTGAGGACCCCCAGTCAGGCAACCCATTTCACATTGGGATTGCCCTATAATAAAAGGACATTTGACAACATCCAAAGACATTTTGATTATCACATTTGGGCTGGGATAACTACTGGCATCTAGTGGGGAAAAGTCAGGGATCTTGCTAAATGTCTCGCAATGTACAGGACAGCCCCCCACCCCCCACACTCCCGCTGCCAAATGTGGTCTATGGTAGTCTAGATAACATCAACTCAAACAGTTGAAGGTTAATTAAAGTAATCCCACATCTGGTGTGACTCTGACTTTAGTATACTTTCTTGGTGAGTTATTTTGATGTGAATTGGTGGAGGCACAGTGTAAAGAGCTGTCAATGGATTAAAGCAGGCATCGAGAGCTTCCCGAATCTTTGTCTCACAACAAGTAGTGTTCAACGACAATATAGAGTCAAGCAGGTCTCAGGATGAGTGCAGATAATGGCAGATTTCTCAGGGAGGAAACTTGAGCAAAGACTGAGCCCTGGGATGGTGGGGTCAGGAGGCTAAGGAAGAATCAGCAGAAAAACGTGGAAAGCGGTCAGTAGACAGGAAGGAGAGCTAAGAGAGAGGGCTGAGCAATACTGCTGAGAGGTCAACCCACATGCAAACATTGGATTTTAGCGCTGGGATCACTGAAGACCCTGCCAAGACCTTTTCAGTGGGGTGGAGGGGGGACAAGTGACTTGAGGGGGCTTGTTGCAATGACAACACCACACTGACGAACGGGAGTGGTGGAGCAAGCTGTCCACTGCAGGATGCTGCTGAAAGAGCAAGATCCTGCCCTTTTTATTCTTAGAATAATCATACAGCATCAGTTGTGTGGGGAAGAAGGACAAAGAGAAAAGGGAGGGGTGAGACTAGAAAATGTGCTTGGTCATCTATAGTATTAGGGATCATGAGTCTGCCCTCCAGGCACTTCTCATCTGCTTGATGACTCAGTATTGAGATTGAAATCAAGCCCTAGATCCCCAGCCATGGTTTCAAACTCATCAAGGCATTCCACTGATCAGCTTCTGGGGTCCCTTGTCATCTATAGGTCAATGGCCCCCAGGGTGTTACCAACCATACCTCCTGATGTGTACCCTTCCCAGGGTGATCAAACTTTCCACTCTTGATTAATTTGAAAGGCACCTTGTAGGGTTGGGTTCCTATAACTGATTGACCAGGCAGTTCTAACATTGTATAGGAATGCAGAACCGTAGGTAGCAAAAATGGTAGCTGAACAGGACACTTAGGATTAGCAGATCCACAGGGGCTCAGTAGAGGAAAAAAATCAAAATAGAGACAGTGTATAGACTCACTTTCAAAGAATTTTTGCCATAAAGGGGAAGAGAGAAGTTGGACTGTAACTAGAAGGGGTGTGAGACCCAGAGGTGTATGTTTGCTCTTTAGATAGGGGCTATTATAACATGTCAGTGTACAGATGGGAATGATCTGTTAAAGGGGGTGGTGAAGCAGCATGGAAGGGGATACTTCACTTGAATAATATTTGGGGTTGGTGAGAACCAGTGTGTGCTAGCTATTATTGTTAGAAATGAATCATTAAGTTCCTACCACAGGTAGGGAATTTAGATTATACTCCTTAAAAATTCTTTGAGTATCTCCACAAATAATTTGTGGGTATATTTGTTAAACCACCACAGCAAGGAAGTCAGCTGATGTGGACACAGATATTGGTGGTTTGATGGATGTAGTGATAGGAATTGGTGGATATTCTCCTGTGAGTACTACTATGCTTTTACAGACATAGGAAGCAAGGTCATCAGCCAAGAGTGGGTGGGGAGGTCTTGGAAGCTGGAGGAGAGAAAATGGAATCTATGAAGCAGTGGATGGGAGCTGGAGGAATGAATGGATTTTTAGTACTTCTAAACTAGGGCTTGCGGGCAGTGAACTCATATGGAGGCTAAATCAGCAATTTAGGTGTTTTTTCCCAACCAGGTTCAACTGAGAATACGCAGTGTGAGAAAAGAAACCCTAATCTCTTTTTATTCCAGTATTAACACAGACCTAATTCTTTTCTGTTTGTTTTGTTTTGTTTTTTTGTTTTTTTGTTTTTTTGGAGAATGTTTGTATTAACACAGGAATGGTGCTTCATGTCTCTTTACACTTTATTTCATTCTGTCAAGTTTTCTAAGATTAATTGCATGCAAGATTTCTCCTCCTTCTTCATTTAACATGTAGAAATGTGTGTGGTGTGAATCAGAGCCCCACTGTGCCCAGAGCTGCTCAGGCCCCATGTGGCGTTTCCAGGATGTTCTCCATATTTAAAGAGTTTGAGTCTATACTTGATAAACCAGGAGGCATCAGAGGAAAGTGGCTGGTACAGCAAGGCACCATCTCATGGTGGGGAAATGACAAAGGAGCTGGAATGTTTCCAAATTGGTCACTGTTTTCAAAAATCCGAGAGACTGTGCAGGATTGGCTGATTCTGGCTGCAATTCAGTTTCTCAAGGATGCACACCCAGAGGGGTGATGTGTGTATGTACCGCTCGGATGTCAGCCATGACAGGGTGCTCAGGATGATGGGCAGGCATCAATTTCAACATTTATCAGGAGTTGCTTTCTAAGGGTATAAGTTCACTCCACTCAGCTGGATAGAAATCAACTCCCTCCCCAACAGGACAAACTAGCAAAGTGTGTCTGGGGTGGAGGGTGGTTTGGGGTTGGATTAAGCCCAATCTCAGGCTTTGTTGGCTAAACCAGACTTAACTTGGAGGATAAAGCCTCTCAGTTTCCCGCTGAAGTGCTGCCTTTGTTTGAAACCTCATTACAGGCAACAGAAGTGACTGTGCTGCACCCTTGGGATTGAACTAGAATACATGGGTAAAGTCCCAGCAGGACTGATTTCTGCTTCTGTGAGGAACATGTCCCAGCAGGTAGAAGTACAAAAACAAGAAAAGGACTCCTACAAGCAGTGGCGAGTTGCCCTTTTCTGGAAGCTTTGAAGTATCTGCCATTATACTTCAGAAGGAAAACCTATACCAATTGGATGAGCTGACTTCCAAGACCTCTTCCAACTCTCCTCTTCTGTGATCTGCTCATCTGGGGTCTTCACAGAACAAATATTTATCGGGTTCTGACAGTGTGACACAGGTTGCGTAGAGAACGCCTCTCATACATCACTTCAGGTCTTCTCAGACTCGCCTCTTGTGCCAGCCACAGCTGTGGTACCTGGTTTCCACAGACTCCAACCAGCTGCTCGCTGGGGCAGCCTGGCCGGGTTTTGCTGCAGGCCCACATCATGGGCTCTTTGTTCCTGCTTTTGTTTCTCAGAAGTCATTGGACACCCAGGAAAATTGACTTGTAACTTTAGCCTGTGTGACCAGGGTGGTGGGCTGTTAAAGTTGTGTGAGCAACCCCCAAAAATGGGAGAGGGGTTGAAGGATATGACTTCCCTCTGCCTTGCTCTGAGTGGAAGGGCCTGGAATGTATTTCACAAAGTTTCTCAGAAGACTGGGACACACTCTTGTTCCTTACAGCAATGGCCCACTGACTAACGCAACTCTGTATGGATGCGCCTGCCTTCCTGCCGCTGCCACACAACCCCCGCTCACTGCTCATACACAGTTTTGTCAGCCTCTACTTTGGGGGAAACTCACTCACTTGTAATCATTAAGAGGAAATGATATTAATTAAAACAAATATGACCTCTACCTTCATGGGGTTCATAGTCTTATGATCCATAATATCATGAAAATCTGCATTTGTATTTGCTCAGTGCAGAGAAAGAGAAATATTCTTACTTGGCCGTTGTAAAATCATGGGGTATTTGATATTTACAAAATCCTATGAGACACCGCTATCAGGTAACCTTGGCTGAAACGTCACATAACGAGCTAGCATTGCCATTTACAGCTCACCCTCAAAGACTGTGAGTCACAGATTAGTGACTTGTATTCATTTGGTACATGTCATGATTTAAGAAATTGGAAAATGTTTTCTAGAGTACTTTTTGGGTTTGATGCTAGCTTTGTGAGTTGTTTTAAATTCTTTATATACCTTTTTTGAGGAGTGTTTTCTTATTTGCTATAATACTAAATTGCTGGGTTGGCATGACATGGAATTTTTTATAAAATATGACATTTTTATAATTTAATTTTTTGATATCAAATGGTTTCGTGGTTCAAACTTCCTTCTCCAGCTTTCCATTCCTCCAGTTCTCATTCTCCTCATGAGTATTAGTTTCTTATTTATTCTTCTAGAGAATTTCTCTGCATAGTTAAATCAATATACATGCACATATTTTTCTTCCTGTTTTAATTGTATTTGTTAAAACTAGCAGCTATAAATGATGCTATATATTTTATGCATCTTACTCTTTATATCTTTGAGATCTTTCTATCCCAACATATATACAGTCATCATTGCTTTATATAGCTGTATAGTATTCCACTGCATATGCTGCAATGAGTAATTTTGTACAAATATAATATTCATGTGGGCAAGTATATATGCAAGTTAAATTTTCTAGAGAAGGAAATGTTGCACCAAAGCACACAAGCTTAGCAGTTTTGCTATAAACTGGCATATTGCCTGGCTTTGACACAGACTGCACAACCACCACCAATGTATACAAGTGCCTACTTAGGTACAAAATTGATTTTTTCTTTTATTTCTAAAAGATTAATAACTGACTGATATTCTTTTTTTTTTTTTAATAAATTTTATTGTTATATTCCCCATACAATTGCAGCCCCCCCATTCTGACCCCAATCCCTCCCCTCCCACTCCCGTCCCCCTAAAAGTGTCTCTGGTTCATAGTTTTTTGTTGATTTTGATTTTCACTTTCTTATAGTTATTCATTTTCCTGGTCCCTTATTTAAGTTTTCTAGATTCCTGCTATGAGTGAGACCATCCGGTATTTTTCTTTTTCTTTTTGGCTTATTTCGCTGAGCATGATCCCTTCCAGCGCCATCCATGTTGCTGCAAATTGCATGTGTTTATCTTTTTTGAATGCTGAGTAATATTCCATGGTATATATGTACCACATCTTCTTGATCCAGTCATCTATTTTTGGGCATTTGGGTTGTTTCCAAAGCTTAGCTATTGTAAACAGTGCTGCTAAAAATATGGAACGCTTCACGAATTTGTGTGTCATCCTTGCGCAGGGGCCATGCTAATCTTCTCTGTATCGTTCCAATTTTAGTATATGTGCTGCCGAAGCGAGCACCTGACTGATATTCTTAATGAAGGTTATAAGTGAGTGAACTTAGCCATTAACTATCGTGAAACATATTTTCAAAAAAGAAAAAATGGACTCAATATTACACCAAAACAGAAGTCTATAGAGAATACTGTATAATTTGAGCCCATAGGTTAAATGTCTATCCTTATTGTCTGGATTCAGAGGTTTCTTTGCCAAAGACTAAACTCTCAGGCTCCTGATGTTTCTTTTCTCTTCCTTTGTGGATCATCAAATGTGTTTCTCAGTGACTCTGACTGCTAGGAAAGGAGGCCCTCTCTGCAGTGTATCTGGATGGGCTGCACTTGAGTGAGCTTCCCTGACATCACGTGTAATGAACCCTGCCTTCCTCTCTCTCTCCCAGAACTATTTCTTTTGGGACCTTGTCTCTGCCTGTTCAAATTCCTATCATGACTCGTCCCTTTTTCAATTCTTTCTCACTGGTTTTCCTCTCATTGTCATTAGATCCTTGGAGTTATTTTAACCTGCCCTCCTTACTTTTCCAGAGTTTTAACCCTTGCTCAGTTCATTTGTCTGAGGTTGAATTTTGTAAGCTGACCTAGTCATTCTTGCTTAATAGATTTTAGTAAATCTCAATAAATCATACTTACATGTAGTCATTCTTTCCTCAACCAGGAGTATATATGTGCTACAAAGGGGTTCCTTCCAAGGTAGTACTGTGAGTGGTTGTTGCCCCAGGAATGGAGTCTCTAGAGTTAACTAGGGTGTCTGGTGGTTTGGTGTTTGGAATTTGATAGCACTGGCTGATATTTTTATAATGTAGCGGTCACTATCTTTCTATTGATCAGTACATGCAGGAGATGCTGTTATTAATCCTATTTTATAGACAACAAATTTGAGGCACAGTGTTTAACTTACTCAAAGTCATACAGCTCAGATAGCCCAAACTCAAAGTCCAGTTCCAACCTATTTCTGGGAACTTAAGGGGAGATTTGACTAAATATCAAGATAGTCACATCTGAAGTTTCCCACCCCCTCAGTTCTTGATATACTTTCTCCCTTCCACATTGGTTAAAGAAAAAGAAAAGCTTATAATTTCTTGGGGGGATTTCTCTCCCTCTTCTTTTGTTTCAAAATAACTATCACCTGATTCTCTATAGTAGACAAGTCAAAGGAACAAGCAATCAGTGCTTGCCTTGGAGACCGAGGCAAAAATAGACAAATGGGACTGTATCAAACTAAAATTTCCCACACAGTGAAAGAAACTTGCATCAAAATGAAAAGATAGCCTACTGAATGGGAGAAGATATTTGCACATCACCTATCTCAGAAGGGGTTAATATCCAAAATATACAAAGGACTCAAACCTCAACAATAAAAAAACCTAACAGCCCAGTTAAAAAATGGGCAGAGGATCTGAACAGTCAATTCTGCAAAGAAAATATACAGATGGCCAACAGGCAAATGAAAATATATGTTATTTCTTATTACTAGAGAAATGCAAATCAAAACAACAATGAGAGATCACCTGACACCTGTGAGAATGACTATTACCCAAAAGAGAAAACATAACAAGTATTGGAGAGGATGTTTGGAGAAAGGAACCCCTACACATTTTTGGTGGGAATGTAAATTGGGGCAGCCATTACAGAAAGCAGTAAGGAGATTCATCAAAAATTAAAAATAGAAATTTCATATGATCTAGTTATCAATCCCATTTCTGGGTATTTACCCAAAAAACACACAACACTAATTCAAAGAGACATATGTACTCCCCCAACTGCCCACAGCTATTGCAGTGTTATTTATAATAACTAAGAACTGGTTGGTAACAACCTAAGTACATCAACTGATGAGGAAAAGAAGATGTGATATATGTATCATATATATGATATATAAATATATGAAATACTATTTTGCTATAGAAAGGAAAAATCTTGCCATTTGCAACAGCATAGGTAGATCTAGAGGGTGTATTGCTTAGTGATATTAGCTAGACAGAGAAAGACAATTACCAATGGTTTCACTCATATGAGGTACGTAGAGAAAACAAACAAACAGATATACTAAATAAACCCAAATCAAACCTTGACTACAAGAATAAAATACTGTTACCTGAAGGGAAAGAGATGGGGTAAATTGGGACAAAGGAGACAATTGTGTGGTGAAAGACAGAGTTGAACTTTCAGTGGGGAACTTAATAGTGATAGACACATAATAATTTTCAATAATGTATACCTGAAACTTACATAATGTTATAATGAAAAGTTACTTCAAAAAAAAAAAAATCCAATGCTTGCCTTAATTTGTGCTCAACTTTCTCTTTTGTACCTTCATCTCCATGTCTCCAAGGTATAATCGCAAAACTATTTCAAAACTCTAGGGGGAGATAATAAGAGATTCTGAAATTTGACAGAAAGGAAGAGCAAAGCATAAACCTTACACTTCAGGTATACAGTGATAGTGATGGATGCAAGAAATGTTTACTGAACTCTAGCCCATGCCAGACTGATAATGGCCCATGTTCTTATTTTTAGGGACTGAAAAGAAACCCACTGGGCTTGGGTGGGAGCAGTCATATGGTAGAGATCACAACGGAAACAAGTGTCTGCATCTTGTCAATCCCTCTTCAGACCCTGTACCGTGTCTCTCATGCACAGACTCCCACAGGAAACCTTATTCAAATAAGATTTCCCTTTAAACAGGAAGAACTTGAGAAGAAGGGAAAACACACAAACTTGAGGTTCCAAACTATTGACTAGCAGAGTTTTGCAACCTTGCATTTACTTCTTTTTAGTAAAGAGAGTGAGAAGTGGAAAGATTAATGCAACATGCCAATCATAGCATATTGTCTTTATAAAATAAACCTACGAGGAAAAAAATCAAGTGTTTTGTAAAAGATCACAGAGGACGACTCATTCGGGAACAAAACTCAGCTCTTTTGAGTAATCTGTTACTCTCTAGTCCCGCCTGTTGAGTCTTGGGCATCGGTTCTATAAACCATAAGCCATGCCCGTCAAAATAAACTAATGCCAAACCAGAGCAATTCTGTTACCACCTTCTTGTCATCTGTCCTAAGATAAGCAGGAAATATGGGTAAGGAGGAAAGTTGTTCAACCAGGCCTGCAACCTTGGAGCATCTTGTCAAGCAGGTCATGGACAGATGAGACTGCAGACAGTAGGCGAGAGCTGAGAGGGAACTAGCTAGAAGATCAGTATGTGCGAAGCCCTAAACCCTAAAGTTGTGAATGAGACAGACCTTAAAAATTATAATAGTTTAACTGTAGGATCCCAACAAATAAATTTAGTCAACCGGAAAAAGCTCTTATGGGTCAAAACACATCGCTGCAGCGACAATGAACCACCTTCAGGAACAATGATTTTCCCATCTGCTGCTCAGGTAGCCTGTGCTGTCAGCGGAAACCCCAAGATGGCATTCTTGCCTTATTTTTCTTTGGTTCAAAAACAAAAAATGAACTGCTCTGCTCTGCAATCCACACTGGGTTGGGAGTTTTGATTGCAGGGCCAGGGGGAGGTGTAGTAGAAGGAGAAGGTGACTTTTTTTTTTTAACCTAATAATCAGAGCTTTCTGAGACACCTACGGATCGGACTGTCGGTATGCTATGGAGAAAGGCCCTTGCCTGCAATGATCTCTGCCTGCTGGGCAGCCGGACGGCACGCAGTGGGATTTTGAGACTCTCTGTCCTCTTACTGAGACTATGGGAGCCTCCCCCTTGACTTCCAGGAGTAACAAGAGTAAGCTTTTACCAGCACAGATAAGAACTGGATGTGTTACCTACGTTGCAGGGCCCCGAAGGAAACAGACTAAGAAAAAGCACACTTTGCACTAGAGATTGAGCAGAAATAATAATTGCTAACCTTTTTATTTCCTTTTATACATTAGAGCCTCTGTTCACTTTTCTTATTTTAATCTTCCTAGCAATCCTGCGTGATGCAGCAGTAGCTCTATAGCACTATTCCTATTTTGTACAACATAAAATGCAGTTGAGGGAGTTGCTCTGACTTGGCTAACCCTGCACAGAAACACACATGCAGTCAGCCCACCAGGGTGACATTGGAGAGTCAGGGGGACAGTCTTCTCGTCTTTCTTGTGTATATATGGCCCTGCCCGCCCAGGCAGTTATTTCTTATGGAAACTGAAACAAACTCAAACCTCTGCCTTCACTTACTCTGTTGTTAAGTCCAATGGGCCTGTTTCAGTCACAATTCTCTTGAACTCGCAACAGAAATGGACCCCACTGATCATTCCCTCCTTCTTAAAACTATTCGCCTCACCCCAAACCCCCTCACACTGAGATACCACACTTTCCTGTCTTTCCTCAAGCTTCTGGCTATCCTGTCCTGAGTCTCTCATACAACTTATTTAATCAACTTAATCGTCATATGGAGAAGCTCCTCCTTGTCCTCTTAGCTTTTCTGCTCCTTTTCCTGCTCTCATTCCATCGTTCAACTGTTTTAAAAGCCAGTGATTTGCAAATTTAAATCGCTGCCTAGAACTCTCTTCTGAGCTCCAGGCCCTGGCAGACACCTACTCAACATTTCCAGTTGGTTCTCTGCAAGGGACCTCAGCGACAGCACGACCAAGACCTTGACTCAAGTGGTGTGCTTTCATGTTTTCTACCTTGGTGAAGAGTGCCAGCATCCAGTGTCATTCAAGCCAGAGACCTTCGACTCATCCTCAACGTTTTTCTCTTCCTCACTAGAGCTAGTTCATCACCAAGTTGTCTCAGCCTAAATATCTCTCAAATTTTCCCACTTTTCCACTGATGCTACATTAAATCTAAGTCCCCATCACCTCTTTTTCAGTATTCTCCCTCTACTACTGGGTTTCTTATTAATTTCCACAATGAGGAATTTGTTCAGACTGTGAATCTGGTTATGTTCATTGCTTGTCCTTCCACTGTCCTTGTGATGAGGACTAAAATCTTTAGCATAACTTAACAAGGTTCCTTACGGTTTGGGCCCTGACAACTTTTCTAGCCTCATTTTATACCAGCTCAGTCCCTGGGCCTCAGTCTCAACTCATATGTATTTTAACACTATTCATTCTTTCTTTGGCCCAGGCCCTTATCTACATCTTTTCATTTGTCAGATCTTAAATCAAAGGTGATTATCTCATGCAAGGCTCCCCTGACCCTCCTGCCTCCCACCCTAAGTCAAGTTCCTTTGGTTTTGTCTGTTTTCAAATGAATGGTTATCTCAGTTTGTCACTATGCATTCCTGACAAGATTATTTGATTAATGTATATCTCCTGCTATACATTCTAGGTTTGGTTCTGCCCAACATCTTAACATTAACTACAAACACAGGATCTAGTATGTAGTAGGTGCTCAGTAAATATTTGTTGAGAGACTGAATAAGAGTTAAGTAGTGACAAGATCAACAATGCATTTCACTACTTTACCTATGCTATAGATTTTCAGGGAGAGTTAATATCATCTATTTCATACTTTATAGGTCTTAAAGAGTAATTTCCATTTTGGTTTTAAGTACCATTTAACATAAAACAAACAAGGTGATATAATCCTAAAAATAAACATCTGTTTATTAGAAATCATCTTTCTCTTCAGTTGACATTCAACTATACTTCAAAGGTCATCAAGTTAGGTATCTGTCAACAGTAAATGGAGAAAGTTCTACAGACAGAAGCACTTTTTAGGAAAAATAGATTTCATCGACCCAATAGAGGAGAGCTGACTCAATGTCAGTTTGCTGAGAGGAGTCATGAAAATTTCCCTATTAAAATGTAACTACTGAAAAGTGTATTGAGACGAGGTAACTGAACTACAGTAGGAAGACTGTCAAAAGTATCTGAGACTCACCCTCCTCAAAAAAGTATCATGTTGATCAAAATGAAAATGTTATGACATAAAAATGTCATGCAAACAAACATAAAATATTCTATAGATTTTTCTTAGGGCAAATCTGATAGAAAGCTTGCCAAACTAAAGAAGCTAAACATGGTAAGCATATTCTTCATGCTAAATCTAATAACTGAACTAAATCTAATAATTACATTATTAGTTACACTTAAAACATAGTGACACTGAAAAAAAAAATGACATGGTTTCTTTAAAAACAAATTTATAATTAAGGAAATGTGGGATATCAGGGGACTCTAATTTTCATTACAAACCTATATATTATGTTTTCTCCAAAAGTACCTTACGGTTATATGCCATTTCATTATTTATTTAAGTTTTAAAATTGAATTAATGTTGGCTTACACTGATGGCTGTATTTTGGGAGTAGAGAATTCCCTGTTCATGTGTTATAACCGTACTGCTCCGTCCACCGAAGCACCTATGTCCATCACCATAGTCTACTGTGCTCCCCCAACTTTGGTCTTGCTCCTCTCCCCCCCACATCTGAGCCCCTCGCTTCTATAATCAGTCTTCAAAGGTTAGTTTTAAAGTTTGCTGTTATCTGAACCTTTGATTTCTCGATATTCCATTTATAAGTGACACCATCTGGTATTTGTTTTTCTCCTTCTGACTTATGCCACTTAATTTATTCAAGTTACATGATTAGTAGTTGGATACTTTAAAGAATTTATTGTTTTGACTGAATTCACCAACACATTGGTGGGTTATTTTCTAACCCAATTTCAGTAGAAATTCAGTTGCTATTTTTTAAAGCCATGAAGTACATTATAAAATTAATTTCTAATTATAAACATAGAAACTGGTGATGGATAATTCATCTTTTTAATTTACTTGTCCTGTTTAGTCATCAAAGTCCACTTGCAAGTAGGAAAACAAAATAATACTTTTCTTTCATAAATATTAAGCAGCTCTGAGTTTTGATTCATTTTCAAGACAAGTTGAGGACACATCCAAAATCTCAGAGATGTATTTTTAGAGTTCTTTTCTTCAGCCTAATTTAGGATCTCTGGATAAACAAGATATTTTAGTACATTGCTAGGAATAATTGATAGTTCAAGCGTCTGTGTGTTATACTAGTTAAAATATTTGCATTCAAAAGCAAAGTCAGAAGTATAGCTCAAGGCTATATGTATATGTTTCCTAAGGAACATAAGACATAAATAGCATTTTGAATTATAATTATTTTGAATCATAAATTTAAAGATACAGACTTGCATTTTTTGAAAAGGAGGGCATTGTCTTCATTCAAATTATTTTCACTGGATGTATGTGTGTGCCATATGCTGTGGCAGGTATTAGATATAAAAGGTCAAGGGCCTGTTAAGAAGCTTGGTGTTGAGAGTGGAGGAAACTAGCTATAATCAGGTTTGGGATTTCAGAGCAAGAAGGAAAATCTCTGTGCTGGTTATTAGGGATATTCAATGAGATTCTGGTTCCTTTTCTTGGCTTATGGTAGAACTGTGCCTTTTCATCTCTTTAAAATTAGGCATGGCTTATTTTGGTTAATGAACTATGAATGGAAATAATAACAGTCAGATCTTGGTGGAGCCTCTTTCCTTCACAGTGACTGGTAGTGTTCCAGAAGGTAGAGGCTTCACTGACCTTAGATCATGAGGGAGGGTGACATGAAACAGAATCCCCAACTATCCTGCAGTTATGCATAATATGATTACCAATATGCCTTTATTGCTTTTTTTTAAAGGCACTGATATTTGGAAAATGCTTATTATTACAGCATAGCCAAACTTATACAGGCTATTACAGGTTTTATGCCGTACAGAAGGGTAGTTGTGTTTCTTACTCATTTATATCCTTGCCTTAGCTTTTACCTACTTCATTATATGTAGACTCAGATGAATTTTTCATTTTGTTCAAGTCAATTATATTTAAGTCTTTGCATGTCTGGTTGATTGTAAGCTCCTTGAAGGCAGGGTCCAGTCATGTTTATGCATGAATTTTTATTGAGAGAGCTGCCGTTATTTTAGGAATCTAAAAGCAGATCACAGCATTGGCTAGCTTCTAAATAACTGCTTTAAAATGGAGATAAAGCTCTGTGCACACCTGGTTATATATTCAGCTTTAAAATATTTCAGAAACATGCTAATTTCTTTGATAACACTGGAGTTGTAGATTCATGGAATTTGCTGCCCATGACCTAAACTTTTGGGTCAGTGCTTCTTGGTTATGAGTCCTTAGGTTTAACTTTTACTGTGTTGTTTTCCTAACCTGTAAACTGCATGGAACACTTATCCTCCTCATTTCTCTGGATATTGTGGAACCAAAATGGCAACTCAGGATTTCAAAATGCTGTACAAATACGATGTGATATTCATGTTATTGCTGTTAGCAGTCTGATTTTTGGATCATTAGAGAAACTGGGTGTAATGCAAAGTCTTTGCAGCTGATTAGACCTGGGTTTGAATTTTTTCTCCATCACTTAATAGTTGCATAATGTTGGGCAAGCAACCAATCCTAGCATATTGCCAATTCCTCAAAATTTAATATAGAATACTTTTTTTATCCAAATGTTCTTAGAGGAGAAGCCTGGCATGCTACAAGGTCATTAAGCTTTGAAATGATATAGGGAGAATTCAAAACCCACCTCTACCACTTAATTAGATGTGTGCTCTTGGGTATGTTCATTAATCTTCTGGACTCTCAATTTCCAGATCAATAATGGGGACAATACTGCCCATTTCCCAAGGTGAAGAGACTACTTGATGTGAAAGTGTTGACTTACTATGCCTTTGAAATGATAACATATTTGTTCATCACAGAGCAAATTTTATCTCTAAAAATTTTGAATCCAAGTTATTCATAGAAAAGTCTCAGTAACACTAAGCTACTTTTAAAGGGATCCCCTCTCTCATCCAGACATAGAGAAAATGCTGAATAAACTTTATCCTCAAACTTGGGTTGACTTGTGAAACTCCAGAACAGACAAGATTCCTATTTTCCTGAAGGACATGAGACCTTCTTGTGCTTCCTCATTCTCCTTTTCTCTTTTCTTTTCATGGAATGACAATGGCTCAAAATCACCATAATTGTACAAAAGAAGTTTTAGAAGAAAAATAAAAAAAGATAGGGGCCACATTCCAATAAAGACGCTAACACTACATGGACAAAACACTCACATTTGGGGGCTGTTTTCTTAAACACCCAATCCTGGCCCAATGAAATTGCTCACTCTGGTCATTGTCTCAGACTATGCAGCTGGCCAATGGACAAATTCCATTCTAGAGCAGGAGGGTGAGCTAGGCTTCCAGAGAGAAGCAGATTCTCGGAGCACAGACAACCTCTGAGTTCTGATCTTGATGGAACACCCTTGCTTTCACATTGAGTGTGATTTTTGCACCAGCTGCTCTGGCATTACTGAGATCTTGTTAGAAATGCAGACTCTCAGGGCCACATTCAATATTCACAGACCCACTGAATCAGATTTACATTTCAGTAAGATTCACATGCACTTGAAAGTGTGCAAGGCAAACTTTGTGCTATAAGGTTTAAATAAC
Source organism: Talpa occidentalis (assembly GCF_014898055.3). Classification (NCBI taxonomy): domain Eukaryota; kingdom Metazoa; phylum Chordata; class Mammalia; order Eulipotyphla; family Talpidae; genus Talpa; species Talpa occidentalis. The sequence continues at coordinate 25,808,240 of NW_023601104.1, forward strand.
GCCTGACACCAGGTGCCAAAGGGAGCCTTTTTTTTTTTTTTTTTTTAGGATTTGCTGGGGAAAACCCACAAATCCCTTCACCAAAATTCTTGAGCTAGACAACATATTCGAGTAATGAAGCAATGGTCTCCATCCTACCACACACATGCAGCACTTCAAGTACAATACATTATTCACTTTCTAATAAAGCATCCTTGGATTTTGAGAGTTGTGTAAAATCTTAGGGCCAGGCAGTTGCTAAAATGTTAAATAACCTTCCTTTTCTGTAACTATTGGTTTTGGATGATAGAAGTCATGCATATAGTCATATTTCAGAGAAATTACCATGCCTTAATGAGAACTTTAGGTTGAAGGAAGACATTTCAGTAAAATGATAGTGAAATTGATATGATCAAAATGAAATATGTGGCATATTTATCTAATCAGCTAGAGCTGCAATCTCTAACCATAGTCATTTACAGCTCAATCAACTCATCTAGTCATTATCAGCTAATGATACAATGAGTGATTACCCCCACATTGAGATAATAAGTGAGTTCATGAAAATCAGCACTTCTATTATAAAGTGTGACAGGTAGGACTGAAAATAGGTCTTTGAATGCAGTTAGTGCCTGGCATACCTGACAACAATTTAATAGGAAAAAATGGAACTGCAGAATATAAGATGAGGTACAACCCTTTGGAAAGCAACTTAGCAATTTGTATCAAGAATCATTAAAATGTTCACACTTCTGTACCACACAATTTTTTTAAGTTTAAAACAATACCAAACTTTCATAAATTGCAACTGGAGCACACAGAACTTTTTCTGTACCATTTGAGAATAAGTTGCTGATAGGATACACTATTGTCTTTGAAAACTTTAGGGAGAATTTCCTACAAACAAATATATTCTCCCACATAACAGCAATGCAACCATCAAAGTTAGGAAATTAGCACTGATACCTTGCTACCTCTTGCCCTCACACCCTATTCAGGTTTCACCATGGTCTCAATAATGTTTTCATAGTAAAAGGATCTAGTTGAGAAGGTGTCGATAATGTCTGTATAATAAGGGGATCGAGTTCAGAATCCGGTTGCTTTGAGTTGCCATGGCTCTGTAGTTTCCTTCCATATGGAACGGTTCTACTTTCTCCCTGACTTTTTATCATTATGCCACTTTGGCAGATTAGAGGCCAGTTATTTTATACCTCAGTTTTTGTTAGTCCTATGTTCCCTTAAGATTTGGTTACCTGATTTTGGTAAATATATTACAGAAGTGATAGTATTCTCCTCATTGAATTCTAAGAGGTGGCATATAATTTTGATTCGTTGCTTTATTAGTTGTATGTACTTTAATCACTTCATCCAGGTGGTATCCGTCAGGTTTTCCCACAGCAAAATTATTATTTCCTTTCATAATTAATAGCTATTAACTTTGAGATGATATAAATACCCAATACCTCATCAAGATTTTTGTTTATTCATCTATTTATGTAATATTATTTGTTTATTTAGATTAGGACAAACTCACATATTCCTGTTTTATTCAATGGGCTTTAATCTATTACATCATTACTTAATTTGCTGCTCAATTTTGTCCCAGATTTCACCAGTAGGGAACTCCAAGTTGATTTTTGTGTTATTTGGACATGCCTCCATCATGTTTTTTTTTAAAAAACATGTAATTCTTTTATTATTCTGTAGGAAGTACCACAATATATAGAACAAAACTTTCCCTTTTTGAAAATAAAATTATAAACCCATATTATCACTTACATACAATTACTATACTCTCTATAGCTGATCATTAATTAAATATATAAGTCCAACAATGTAGTCCTCTTGCTATTAGGCAAAAAACAAAACAAAACAAAACAAAAACAAGAAACGTTTATCCAAAAGTGGAGTGACCTTGGTTTTCCTCAACAGTATTTGGTCAACTGACCTGAAGGACTAAATTCAGGAATGATTCCATGTATGTGCACATGTTAAAGTACTTTAGATTCAGATTTCAAACTAATTCTCACTCCTCAAAAACATAAATATACAAGGATGGATCCTTCACAGAAATCAAGACAAATCAATCAATCTGAGCTAATTCAAATACAGAAAAAATATATGGCACAGAACGTAAGTCATGATGGAGTTTTCTTTAGTTATACTGAATCTCCTATCATATTTGCCAGCAAAAATTTCAATTCAAATTTTACAGACATCTTTCTTCAATTTTATCAGTCCTGCTCTAAGCATAAAACAAATAATCAAAGTAATAATAATAATTATTATTAAATAGACAAAACAGATAAATGACAAGTAAAAAGACTAACAATTTGGATTCCCTTATTCTTTCACCCAACAGAGACTAGACCTGTATGATCCATTAACCCATGCATCTGTATTACCAAATGTTAGACCATAAAACCAAATTCCACAAATTACTGTTGCCATCATTACTTGTACTTCATGTGTGACTCAGAAATAAAAACAAATGCAAAATTAGTGTATGTGGGGGGAATCCCTACAAAATCAAAACAAAAACAGAGGCAGAAAAGTTCAAGTTCTATTGTTAGACGTTAAGAAAAGATGTACCTGTATGTTCTTAAGCCCACTTAGGTGTCACCTTTCTGGCAATGCTGTTTACCTGGCTGTGTCAGGGCATCTTGACTTCGAACCTGTTAAAATATAATTAAAAAGAAAGTCAAGACTCATATATAAATACAAAAAGATCCTATGTCAAAATTTGTTAATTACATTATTAAAGAGGGAGCTGATAAACTATTATAACCCATTTCTATGGTGGCTTCTAGAAAAGGAAAAGAAGAGGGAAAGGAAAGGAAAGGAAAAAAACAATAATAGAATAGGAAGAAGAAGAGATTACTAGGCAATTTTAATTCTGAAACCTAATCCAAAAGAAAAATCTAAATTAAGGATATAGTTTTATGAATTAAGATCTTCATTTCAGCACTATATTTAATAGATGACAATTAGGAAGCAACCTAATTGCCCATCAATAAGGAGAGAGATAATTAGGCAGTTACCAAAAAGATTGGCTGAGGACTGCCTAGTAAAGGGGGCAATCTGAGCACACACATTATATCTAACTCACAGCAACAACAGCTAAAAACAAGGGCATGATATAATTTGTGACCACATAACCCAGTTTATTTGGGACAGTCCTACTTTACCCGTGTTGTCTTATAATTATAAATCTCCTTTTTTTTTTTTTTTTTTTTTTTGCTTTGAAAAGTTTAGATGATAAATTATATGGTCACTCTAGCTATCTTTAGTTGGCCAGAGGTAAAGGGATAAAATCTCAATCTCAGTCATTTCTCTGGGAAACATCCTGTAAGAGGAGATCACAAACATTAAGTCTTTCTGTAGTGTTTACACCCAATTTACACTTAGGTCAGAACAGTGGCTCACACATTATAAGCACTCAAAAATGTTAGCTATTTTGATTGCTGTTCTTACAGTTGATGTAACTAGACAAGTTGAACAAATACAGGGCACTGCTGACAATTTATGAGGACCACCTGAGACCTGGGGTGCTGGCTGGAGTAGCCTGGCTGCTCTAACTGGATGTAGACAATGCTGAGACGCACAGGGACGAAGCACCCTGCTTTGACTACTCCTGCTTTTGCTCATTATTTCCCACTGACTTCCAGACTTAACCACAGCAAAATTAAGTTTTCTCTGCCATTTATTTGGGATAGAAAGTTTGAATAGAGATATCAACAAGTTAGACTGATCTTAACTCATAAAGCAGACGAGCCCATATGTATGAGAACCTATAGAAAAGCAGAGCATTCAAGAGGAGGGGGCAAATCTAGCCATCAAATTGTCTCTTATTACTGAAGCAAAAGGAATTTTCCACTTGTTAAATAATGATTGTCTGTTGCTCTCCCCATGAGCAAAGGCACTGCATATACACTGTTGATAAAAAAGTAAATCAGCACAAATTTTTAGAGTACAATGTAACAGTACATGTTAAAGCCATTAAACGTATGTAAACATTTAGGCACAAGAACTCTGCATCTGCAATGTGCTTAAAGATTTAGCTAAAGGAGGGCCTCCCCGGTGGCGCAGCGGTTGAGCGCTGGGTTGCGAAGCTGCCCGCGGCCTCGGCGGCGCCGGTTCGATCCCCGGCTGCTCCCCGGCCACCGGAGGAGGATCCCACATGGTGCGCAGATCTCTCCTGCCACCCGCTGCTCCCCTCAGCAGTGTACTTCAGTCCTTCTGCCTGCTCTGCTCCCCACTCTGGCTCTGGTGAATTCTCTCACCTTCCCGCGCTTCTGACTGTACCCAGTGCATGTATAAACAAAACAAACAAACAAATATAATAAATTAATAAATAAAAACATGCCTCTATTAAAAAAAAAAAAAAAAAAAAGATTTAGCTAAAGGAATTTCAGTTTTGTCTCACTTATAATGAAGAAACAAACAAAAATTCAAAAGTAGAAAATTTTTAAATTATGATACGTTCATATGATAGAATACAATGCAGCTTTTAAAATATTAAGGGATCAATTGTACAGTGAAGGACAGAATTAGTCTTTAGTGGTGAATTTTATGTAGTATATACAGATGTTGCTTTTTAATGATGTACTCCTGACACTTATATAATATTATAAGGCGATGTTACTTCAATAAAAATATTACTGAACACATAATGCCATGAAAACAAATCCATACACATGGTAATGAAAAATAAGATTTAAAACAATACGATCCTATTTAATTTTGAAAACTTAGCAATGGCTATTTTAGGTGACCAAATAAAACTATTTTTTGTGTTGTGCTTATTTCCATTTTTCAAATAGAATTTTTTAAAACTATGAATATTCATTGTTGAGATTCTGCTAAACAATTTTATGATAAATATAAGATCATTAAAGCATTTCTATTATTTGTTCTGTCAGCAACCTGGCTGTAACAAATATAAAATGTAAAGAAGTGTTTAAAAGCATATTTCTTAAAATATTACTTACAATAGAGGAAAATTAGAAATAATCCGAAATTTCAACAATATAAGTCTTTGATTTTAAAAATCACAGTACTGTCATATAAATAAAACATTATCAGTGGTTAAAACATATGGTCAAATACTTCTAAACAACACTGGGGAAATATGATATAATGCTGAGAGACTAAAGTAGGCTATAACATTTATTTAGTTTGAGTTATATGGAGCTAATTCTGGTTCCTGTCAAAAGCACACAGCTATACTGCATCTCAAAAGTCAAGACTAAACCAGGAATGAAAATTAACATATATAATTTTAACATATATAATACTACTGTTATGGGTTTCATTCTGTCCCTGCAAAACACATGTTGAAGTCTTAACCCTTGGCACCTGTGAACATCACCTTGTTTGGATATAGGTTCTTTACAAATGCCATCAAGTTAAGATGAAGTTATACACCATTAGGTGGGTCCTAATCCAATATGACTGGCCTACTTATAAGATGAAAAGAGAAACAGACAAACGCAGAGGGAAGATGACCTGAAGACACACAGAGAAATGGTATGAGTGGAGTACTATGTCAATGAAGACCAAAATTGCCAGCAACAACTGAAAAGCAGGAAGAGACAAGGAAGGAGCCTCTCTTAAAACCTTCAAGAGAGAGCATGGCCCCGCCAACATCCAGATTTCAGACTTAGAGCCTCCCAAGAATAAGACAATGAATTTCTATTGTTTTAAGCCGAAACAATTGATATAATCCATTCTGTAAATGTATATTCTATATAGAATATACATAAGTGCATTGAAAAAATACAGAAAGAGAATGCACTAGGTGATTTTCAGTTTTCTTTGCTATATTTCCTGAATTTACCCAAAGTTTTATTTTATTTTTTTTTAATTCTTTTTTTTTTTAAAGAGTGTAGCAGAGTCTTTTTTTTAAATTAAGATTTATTTATTTATACAAGAACTGGGTACAGTCAGAAGCGCGGGAGGGTGAGAGAATTCACCAGAGCCAGAGCAGGGAGCAGAGCAGGCAGACGGACCAAAGTATACTGCTGAGGGGAGCAGCGGGTGGCAGGAGAGGTCTGCGCGCCACGTGGCCCGGTGCAGCCAGGGATCAAACCGGCGCTGCGGAGGCTGCGGGCAGCTTCGCAACCCAGCGCTCAACCGCTGCGCTACCGGGGAGGCCCCGCCCCACCAAAATTTTAAATAGGAATAGATGGAAATAATATAGTTGTAAAAAGTGAATGGGTGGTTGTGAAGATGTGCAGCAACAGGAAGATTATACTTGATGAAGGATAAAGTACAAGATGCAATGAGGGGTACACTCCATATTACAGACTGTGAAGCCCTAAACCTTACTGTGCAGCAACTGAAGATGGTGACTCTAGCAAAGTAATTCAAGTTAAATGAGGTCATGAGAGTGGGCCCTGATCTGATAGGATTAGTGTGCTTATAAGAAAGGACCCCAGAGTTTATTCTTTCTCTTTTTATCCTGAGCACACACTGAGGAAGGTGGCCGCCTTCAAGTCACAGAAAGAGGTCTCAGCGGAATCTGAAATGGCCAGGATCTTGACCTTGGACTCTAGTCTCCAGAATCAATGTCTTTTGCTTAAATCACTGAGTCTATGGCAGCCCAAGCAGACTCATACACTGGGTTAAAAAATAATTAGTCCTTTTAGTTAAAAACTAAAAACTAAAAAACTAAATAGTTTTTAGATAAACTCATGCTATTGGCAGCTAGATGGAGCTGGAAGGGATTATGCTTATTGAAATAAGCCAGAAGGAAAAAGAAAAATATCGGGTGGTTTCACTTATAGGAGGAATGTAGGGGAACCAAATAAGGGATCAGGAAAAAATTACAATAAATAAAAAAAAAAACAAAATTAAGAGGTAACTATATAAATCAGAGACATTCTGCAGGGGAGTGGGAGGGAGAGGGATCAACAGGGGAGGGAAGAGCACAAGGGACTATGGGGATGGGGCACAGGTGAATTGGTGGTGGGAATTTTCCCGGGACTACACCTGAGAAGAGAATGCAAATATTGTACAAAAATGAAGAATGATGAAAAATACATATAATAAAATTTAAAAATTAGTCTTTTTTTTTTTTTTAAATGAAAGGAAACACTCCAGAGAGTAATGTCTGGTGGATCTCTTCCTCCCTGACCTGTTTCTAAACACAACAGGAGGGTAGTGGACTGACAGGTGATGAATTGCAGGTCATGGGAACAAATCCCAAAGCTTCTGCTAGAGCATAAACCCAAGGTGGGCTACTGGGGTGTGGCTGCCCGACTCCTGGAGTCTCATGTTCTGTGTTGGTACCTGATTTTAATAGTAGGTCAGCGACTCAGGAACACATTCAGAGGAGATTAACTAGGTCTGTGAAGGCTTTTTTAGAAACAATATCTGGGCTGATGGGGTGGAGAGGGAACAGTGTCTTGAGGATATAACACCTCTGGCATTCTCTGCCACCTCTAAGATTCTAAGATTCTCTTGGAAATTCTCTTACTTAGAAATCTCTAAAAATAACAGATAGGTATTTAAATGATTATATATCAGACTTGAATTTTCTTTATCCTGCTCTGTCCTTAAAGAAAAAACAGAGGGTTTTTAAAAAAGAGGTAGTAAAGGAGGAAATGGTGTCACACAATCTTATTATCTGGCAGAACACAGTCATTGCAGATTCAGAGCCTCCAGTGAGTAAGCAAATAAGAGGGTGTCATCAGGGGACAGAGATGGCAGGTGTTTGTACACACAGAGCAGGCTGCCAATCACGGTGTCAACAGAAATGTGTTGTTCCCCCAAATCTCAAGACTTTTTCATTAAGTGTCTAAAATTCAAATAACAATGTAATCTGTGCTTTTGCAAATTAGCCACAAACCATCTAGTTTCTCACCAATTATTCGATGTTTTTATCTACCTCTAAGTGTTACTGACCTAAAAAAAAAAAAAGAAATCTGATCAAAGGCTGTGGAAATTCTAACCCCTGCAGCAAGTATTAAATTGGTCCACTCTGTGTCCTGTGCTGACAAATCCTTATACTCTCGAGCCTGACGACCCGGGAGTGCCTCAATTAGATGCACGGATGTAGTAGCAATATTTAAAAGTTGTCTACACTTGACTACATTCTTTTAAAACAACAACCAACCTACCTGGTCCCTAAAAATGTCCCCAAATCTAATACATAGTAATTTCTTTCCTTCTATATGGCAGGGCAGAAGTGAGGGTGCACATTAAATGAGGATAATTACTTTTGTGAATAAATCTCTTTTTTATAATCAACTTCTCATAACAGGCTTCTTTGTATGTGGTAGAGAGCCTGGCATTTACATGGCCTCTTCTACCTTGCCTGCCTCACCCCTTCTTCCACATCAGGTCCTGATGCCCTGCAACTTTATCGACTGACTTCAGAAGGACTTGCTAGCAAGGGGCATGGATTAAGCTGCCAAACTCTGCCAAAAAAGAAGAAATCAGAACACTTGACATCTCTTAGGCCATGGAATTGACCACTGGAGGCAATAGTGGAATTTGAAATATCCTGGAAATGCCATTTGGTACTGAGGAAATTTTATTCTTGTCTTGAGAAGTTACCTGTTAGGTATGTCAGTTATTACCTTTCACAAAAGACTGTGAATTAATGTATTAAAATTGGTAATTTCATGCATTCCTGTTGCACATACTAGAGTGCTAGGGATTGTATGGGACATAGCATAAATGACCATGAATGTTATTAGGCTGAAAAAAATTTTCTGTAGAATATATCACATTATTATACTACCTTTTTCCAGTGAATTCAATGAACAAATAGAAAGGACTAGCTTTTTAGGGACAATGCATATTTAATCCTTGTCTGCCTAGTTTTTTAATTTTAGTTCGTAACATTATAAGGGTTTCAGGTATCCAGCCTTATGAATCAACATCTGCATGTAACTATATTATGTTCACAAAAATGGCGTAATTTTTGTTTAGGCAGAAAGGCCTCTCCTAATGGTTATTGGACCAATGAACAGCTAAGAACGCTGCTGTTTATGTAAGTTGCAACCTGCTTTTTCAGGTATAAGCTGTCATTAAGACTAGATGTCAGGCTGTTTCTGTTGTTATTTAGGCTCTCTGACTTTGCATGTGCAGGCCAACACACACACACACACACACACACACACACACACCCACACACACCCCACACACACCTCCCCCACCCCACCCTGTTCTAATAAGAAAGTCAAGCCTTGGCTCCCAAGCTAGAGTGTCCAGAGCACTTGTGAGCACCTCTTTCTCCTCATTTTAGAGGTTCTCCTGGGGCAACGCTGTTCCATCTCTCCTGCTGCTTCTCCATCTCTTAGGGCAAATACATGTCAAATCACAGGGTACAGAACTTCTGATCTAGATCATTGTGAGGATTAAAGAAAACAGTTATGTGAAAAACACTCTATTAGATGGCACATAGCCTATTAGGTGGCACATAGTAGGTACTCAGAAAAACGCTATTTGTTTATTTGCTTGTTTGCATGTGTTCCTATTGTGAGTCCTGAGGTGATTTGAGGAAGCTTACAAAAATAAGTACAAAGAATCTACTATGATGTAATTGATGATTCTGGGCTCTAGAATGAACATAGGGGAAACATTCTCCCTGTATTTTCCCCACATCTTAATATTCAGCAACACCAGGTTCTGCTCATAAGATCATTTCTTGGAAGCTATTGCCTATTTAAGTTCTGATATCTGAAAGTCTGGTCCCCAGAGAAGCAATCTACACATTGTATAACTGCTCCTTTTAGTCTGCCACCATTTCTGGGGTGTAGGTATTTAGACAGAGTTAACACTATGAGGGATAATTAGGAGAATCAATAAATGCTAAAAGATCACCCAAAGGAAAGCCATACCTCCTGAGACATTATATCTTGACAACATGAACAATGATAATCCAAGCTGTCCGACAGAGAACCAAATCAGGGGTAGGATGCAGAACTTCCATGCATCTGAGCTGGGGACCTTCATCGCTGTACACCGAGATGAGACCACCAGCCTATCCTGAACAGGACCCATCTATTCTCCAAAGTGGCCATAGTCAAAGGGTTCCAGGCCATGACATGGAGAGAAGGGAGATTCAGATGCCCCTAGTCCCCCAAAATCCTCATTCCAAGAGAGGAATCTTTTTCCTTTTAATTTTATTAATTTTTTTTATTGAGGTGGCATTGGTTTACAACACAGCATATTTAGGGGTATAGGTTCATACCTCTTCAGATGTTACCACACCATGCCCCCCACTACCAGAGTACTTCTAGCATAGTCCATTGGGCCCCTTCCCCACTGTGCTCCCAATCCTCCCCCTCCCTAGCCCCCCAGTGCTTTCTCCCTCTAGTAGCCTCAATTCTACAGAATTTTTAGGGCTTCTTTTGGTTTGTTTTGTTGGTTCCTTTGTTTTGTTTCTTTACATAATCCTTCCCTTCTCCATTCCATCCATGTTGTCACAAACAAAGATTTAATTTTATTTTTAAAAATAATAGCTGAGTAGTAGTATTCCACTGTGTGATTATACCACATCTTCTTAATCTACTCATCTGTTGGGTCTTTAGGTTGTTTCCATAATTTGGCTGTTGCAAATAGTGCTGTAATGAACACAGGCCTGTATACATCCCTTCAAATTAGTGTCTTTGCAATTCTTCAGTAAGAAACCCAGGAGTGGAGTTACTGGATTGTCTGGCAGATCTATATTTTTCAGAAGCCAACAGGAGAGGAATCTTAGTCACAGAGCAGTAGGCCAGGCCCTTCGCTACTTCTCCACTAAACAGTTGATACAAGACTAACTTTTAATGAGAAATATTTGAAGGTTTAGTGGTAACAGAAGAAAAATTTTACATAGAAAATCACTTATAACCACAATATAGGTCAAACCTGCCTTGAGTGTCAGATGGGGTTAATCCCCAGACTTACTCTCAGCCTCCCCAAGGTTGGGGAAAACCCACCTTCCTCTGGGGCTTCTTTCAGGGTTCCTGGGGACTTGGATCTGTTCCAGACTACTCCCTAGTCTCAGAAAGAGCATTACACCCTAACCCCCTCCATGCTCAGCCCCTGCTCCAGGGCAACTTCTTCCCAGGATTATGATAACTTGGAGTATCCATCCCTCTAAGGGGAGACTCCATGCCCACCTGCACGGCTTTGATTTCTGTCATCAACCTAAAACCATCACAAATTCACGCACTATTTCTCAAAGTTACAGAGTAATTGAGTCCTGTCCATGGTCATCTTACTATCTATCAGCTCTTTCTTCTTGATCTTGGAATGATTTTCACTGAACATTTCATAATCACTTGTGTTTAATATAAACAGAAGTATTTTATCGAATTTATAGAATACCACGAGGCAGGCATTTTTGTTCTCATTTTACAGATTAGAGAACTTGAGGCTTTAGAGAATTTGAGTGACTTGCTTGGCTTGAATGGATCAGGTGGGATTTCCATGTATTCACAATCGACTATCTAATGCCTTGCGAGGAGATGTCAATGCCTTACGGGATTAGATTACTGAGGTTTATTGAGCAGAAAGTGAAATTTATCCTTCATCTCTTCACCCCTCCCCATCTCCCAGCTCACTGCTACTCTTCAGAGGTCCACCTTGTAACATTTGGGGAAGGTTCCACGCCAATCTTTTTTAAATCTAGTTAAAAACACAAAGTACATATGTACTATTTAGAAATATACAATATGATAGTATTATATAAATATATAATTCTATCACTTATTTTTTTCATTCAAAATTATACCATGATTTTTTCCCCTTGACATTGTGATTGGATCTACTTTGTATAAAAGAGATTGATATGTATTCCATCATGTAGCCATTCCAAGACTTGTTTGGCCATTTTCCTATTTGTAATGCAGTTGTCTTCAATATTTTGCTATATGACAAATGCTATAGGAACAGCCTTGAATCCATATCATTGTTCATGGGTGTACATGAGGTAGCTTGGTCAATGGGGATATACATTTTATTGATATTTTGATAGATACTACCAAATTGCCTTCCCAGTTACATTCTAACAATGCAGATTGACATGAGATTCCTTGTTCTCTAAATGCCTACCAATAGGAAATATCATCAGTTCTTAAATATTTTGTTGTCATTCTTACAGGCAAAGAAAGCAAAATTGTTTTTCACACCTGAATCCCTAGACCTTTGCTTGATCAGAATTGCTTCTGGAAGGAAAAATATAGTAAGAACAGAGACTACCATGGTGGCTGCAGATTTTTTGGAAAATAGAGGAAAATCCTGAAGTTAGTTGGGGTGGGGTGGTGGCTAGGAGATCACACTAGAGTTGTGTTTGCAAAGGAGGCCATTTTTTTCTCTGTAATGTTTGTAATGTGAGTTGACTTGTAGGACACTGATGAAGATTATGGATGGCTAAAATCTCCACTAGTTTCTTCCTTCCTCCCAGTTAATGCAGACATAAAAGTTTGGGGAAGAACGCCGCCGCTACCCAATCCATCTGTAAATGAGAAAGCCTCAGTGGTGAAAAGAATGTTACTTTCACATCCCCCTCCATTTATACCACAGCAGGTTCTGTTCTTGGGCAAAAGAATTGAAAACTGTGTGACAAGTGAAGAACCCAAGCATCTGATCTTTCATTGCACTTCCTTGGAACTGGCTGCCTGGAAGTGGCTGGTGCTGGAGCAGTTTCATATTCATAAACTAAGTTTCAACTAGGGATACAATTCTGAATTTATAGAAAAAATTGTAGAATATGTTATTCTAGTACAAGCTGGTGGACATTACAGTCCCTGAAAGGGGCTTTGGAGCCTGATGTGGCATTAACTATATTTAGTTCTGGGCAGTATATTTAGTTCGACTTCACTATCAGTTTGAGGAATTACCATCAAAACAAATGATTTGGGGAGAATCAGAACGAGGACAGCTGGGGGTTTCCTTACTGTGAAATCAAAACACCTCCCAAACACTTCTTCTTTTAATCCTGAACACAAACTTCATTCTAATTATACTACTAGTGAGAGCTGAACAGTGTGAGATCCACTGTGAAATGAATATTACTAATGTAAAAAAAAAACCCTAGCATATCCATCTTTTAAAAATTTAGTGTCCGAATATGATCCATGACTTAGTCACCTTTTGTAACGCTTTCTGTTTGATTATAATTTTATCTATTCATCATGTTAATCCAATAGACTCTGCCTTAATCAAATGTGAGTCAATTACCCAGTTCTTCAAATTATATTTTTTAATGAAGGACATTTTTTAAAATTGAATGCCAATTAGGGCTAAGCCCAACTTGTTCATAAAGTTTGGGTTAGCACAGAACAGTGTGAGCCTTGACTATACCTGTATTTCCAGCTCCTTCTGATGAGGGCGTGCTGTGTGCTCTTAGACACAGCCATTAACCTCTCTGTAATTCCCAGTTTTCCACCTGTGAAATGAGGATAATGATACTTCTGGCTTGGGAAATGATTTTATGACTCTTAGTTGAAAAATGCAGCTAGAATACCATTTTTAAAAAAAGGCTTATGTAATTCTGCTCTTAACATCTTACCCTAAGTGGTTTTGTTTTTCCTTAGTACCAAACTGCTTTCCACATTGTTAGAGAACTACATATAAATCCACTGAGAGGGAATCCAGCCTAGGAAGGGTCTTTTAGAGCAGACATTCTTTACCATGGACATTTACAGACAGAGTGACAGGGGTATTTTATCCATGGGCCTCCCAAAATTAGGCCCAAGTGGTCTTCTGGGGCTCTGTGCTGGGAAGATTGCAATGTTGCTTCCTAGTTCAGCAGGGCAGAGCTCTATGTTCCACCAGGAGTCCTATTACAAAGATGGGCACGGGGCATGCTGGCACAAACACAGAGAGGACTAGGCAGTGAGTTAGGGGTCTCCACAGATGTGCCTCTGAGGTTCCTTATGCTCCCCCAATATTGCATATAAGGTAGGATGTGTGTGTGTGTGTGCACATTCCTCAGAACGGGAATCCATAGTTATTACTGATTTTCAGCAAGATTCTAAATGGAGTCCACAAACACTGCTTTAGGATCAAATGGACTGTGAGGTCAGAGGCCCAAGTCTGGGGCTGGGATGATGTTGGAGGATCATCTCCACCTGTTCGATGGGAGAGTCAGGAGAGCTTATCAGCAGACAAGTGCTTCAGCTTCTGTTCTGCAAAGCTGGCTGCCATTACACCGTCTGAAATTGGGGATCTGGACTTCTCGGGAAGAGGGCTCTTTCATGGTTGTTGAAGTTTAGGGAGGTAATGACAGTTATTTCATTGCCTTTCTTTTCTGCTCCAAGTGCCCTACTCCTCTGGTATTTAGCTCTGTCGTTTAGTTGAAATCACGTTAGTGTATTAGAGGTTGATCCAGCTGAGTGCATTCTGCAGAGAAATGACAAGTGGCTTGGTGGGGGTAAAAGGCTCTCCTAATGGTGGGTGGCCGCATGGCAAATTAGTGCTTCTTGATGGACAGCTAGGGTCCCTTGTCAGTCTCTAATTCTGGTCATCATAGTTCCAAGAAAAATCATAATAATTATCAATTAATTTACATCAAGGAGGGGCTACCTGGCAGAGAGTTTTTGCTCCATACAGTGGCCTGACCAGCTGGCTGGGTAAACTGAGATGTTCTGACCCTTCTGATATTAAGCTTGGCCATTCCACTTGAATTGAAGTTTCACATAGCCAAGGGGTTCAAGGCCACTTAGAGCCAACACTCTATATGAGTAACTATTTCTGAGTTGTAACGCTATTGTTCAAAGTTGGTTGGCAGAAATTTAAATTTACATATAATAGAACAAAGACCTTCTGCATTGCAACCTGTGTGATCACCTGAGCATCTCTTTCTGTGTTTCAATCAGGTAGAGGTGTTTGATGACTGTTACAGGGATGCAGGCTACTTATACCCAGTGAGCAGCATGACAATCAATGTGAGCAAACATTGAAGGTTCTAGAATGTTCTAGTAGTTTCCTGTTGACTCTCAATGCCTGGTTCTGATCCTCTTTCTACTATAGGCCCCAGCAAGGATGCTAGAGAAAATCCTGTGAATGTGCATAAATAAATAAAAATGAATCTTAAAAAAAAAAAAAACAAAGAAAAAGGCACTTCTCTAACATTTATAATTCTCTTAGATTTTTTAGCAGTGGACTCATCAGGTCAAATAAAGTGAATATTTTGAGGCTTTTGACTTGCAAATAGTCTCCAAAATATTAAGTTAGGTTTGGAATTTACTTGTTGTACTACTTCCTCCTCTGAGAATTGACTTTTAGGTACTTTGCCCACTTAATCAAAAATGGTTTTAGTTTTTCTCCTCTACTTGTGAACTCTTTACATACTAAAGGTGATAGTTCTCTGCAATCTTTCTACAAATATTTTCCTAAGGATATTGTGAATTTTCTTGATGTCTAGGACTTCTTGTTCTCATGAAATCAAATCTGTCCTCTCTTTTGTGACTTACTTGGTCATTTAAATAAATACTTAGTAAATATATACTAACATAAATGATATGCCAGGCACTCTGGTGAACTTAAATATAAATAACTCATGACGCTGGCCTCTAAGAGCTTGCAATCTATATGAGGATATGACAGCACAAAAAATTTCAACATATTGAATTGGGGGGACTTTTAATTCTGGAATTATGGCTGGCTAGCTACTCAAAGGAACCCTTTGACTGCAGAACAGAGCCAGGTTTCTAGAACTAAACCCTAGAAAGGACACGCCTGTGGAGATATTGCTAGTTCTATAAGAGCTAGAGGTCTGTAAGGATCCCTGTCTTTCTCATAGAAAATAGCAACACAAATGCAAGCTGTGGTGGGAATGAAGCAGTATGGCGGGCAGCAAGGAGGAAGTGGAGACCCGAGACACCTGCTGACAGCAACCCTATAGCACTATGCAGGGTGGAAAGCTGACCTGACGCCAACCCTGCCCTTGGCCCAGGCTTTTGAGAAGACTTTTCTAGATTCTCACACAATAAACACAAACAAATGTATTAGAGACCCGTGCTCGGTACTGGGAAAGCACATCTGTACCCTGCATAGCACTCTCATGCTAATTCCATGACAGGCCCAGGGAAACAAACCCTTGTGTCAGGTGTTATCTAAGCAGAGGAAGATCGTCTACATGTGATAGGTTTGGGTTTCTGGAGATGGATGCTAGAGATGGATACAGCTTTGGAAGACAGGGAGGAGACCCTTAGATAAAAGAAGAGCTAAATCAACTTGCTAAATCCTTTCTTTCAGAATGAATGCAACAGGTTCTCATATAATAAAGTACTGCTCTAGTCTCCGGGTCCTTTTACAATTTTTCTTCTGTGTGTCCAATCTGTAGTTCTGGAGGGACTCACAAATTAGCACAGGATTTGCAACAGATGCCCATGACTGCAGAGAAAATTTTGACTATTAAACAATTCATATTGCTCTTAAATTCACAGATCTGCAGATTTAATACACCATGTGTGAAATGTGATAGCTACTGATTCTTTCCATCAGAAACTAGACAGACACTGAACGCTAGGATTACAAATACTTTTGTATAATACAAGTACTCAGATATGTGCAATAATGATTTATTTCAGTTGTTTTTACTATTTTGCCAATGTTCAGTCATATAAAAGCCATAGTTTTTAGTACCTAACTTTCTATTTAGTTGTGTGAAGGCATATTTTTAAATTAAAGGAATGGAATAGAATATATTTTATATATCAGTTTGTAGACTTTATTCATAATTTTTAATTTATGTCATAAAACATGAATTAATGGACACGCCAGTTTTACTTTTGCCCCACAGCAACTACACATATTAGGGACAGACTTGTACAAGGGGAACTGAAGTGGCCAGGTTAGATCAATAGCATCTCCTGGGTGAAAGATGAAATTATATTAGATATTTTAAAAATGCCTATTACATGAATTGTGAAATTTTTACATGTCAAACCTTTCACTAGGATGCAGTGAAACCAGTATTTTCTATCTTTAAGCACTTACATTAGAAAAGGTTAGAAGATGAAAATTAATGAATAGTGTCCACTTAAAAATTTTAAAGAGTAGAACAGAATAAACTACAACATGCAGACAGAGGGAGCTAATAGAGGTCAAAGAGTAACCAATGAAAAAGAAAATATGATAGAACAGATTGCTTCTTTTGAAAGACTAATCAAATAGGGAAATTTTTGATAATAACCAAGAAAAATAGAAATTATCAATATAAAGAATAAAAGGGTATTATTGTATATACAGTTGAAAATTTAAAATACAATTATGCCAACTGATTTAAACAATTAGATATAATGAACAAATTCCTAGAAAAAAATTAATAGCAAAATTGACTCAATAAGAAATAAGAAAACTTGAATTGTTCCTTATTTATAAAAGAAATCACAACATTTAATAATCTCCCTATAAAGAAAACACTAGTTGAGTTCTAACAGACCAAACCAGTTTTACACAGGCTTTTCTAAACAAAGAAAATGCAGAAAGAGGAAATACTTCCCAACTAATTTTATAAGACCAATATAACCTTATACCAAAAAAAGACAAGGGCAGATTGAAAATGAAAGATTATAGGATTTTTACATAATTTCAAATCCAGACTTTTTTTTCTTAGGAGATTTGATATATACATAATTATGTTCATAAAATTTTGTCTGTGTTTGATTTAAAATTTGAATGCATCCAGAATTTATTTAGATATGGGACATGAAATACAAACACATCACATACATTTCTCAAATTATCTACAACTCTCTCACTATCTATTAATGAAACCTTTCTCTTTAGTCAAAGTGAAGAGCTTATTACCAGGAATTTTATAAACATGTGCTGCCTCAGGTACTTTGGGTTTATTCCTGATAAACTGATAAAAACAGATTTTGCTGCTGCCACTAAAAAAATAAACAGAAAAGGGGAAAGAAAGTGAGAGCGAAGCAGGCAATCACTCAATTTAAGTTAAATCTAGTTTTCAAATTAACCCACTTATTTGAAGAGCTTGTGTCAATAACTTACTATCCACCTATCTTTTTAATTATCACAGTGACAGTTTAATTGCCATGGACAATTAGAACAGTTAGTATTATTTTGAGTTTTTTATGTTATAGTAGATTATATCACATTAAATGCTAAATACCTATCAGTTTTCATTTCCTGTTAATAAATTTCCACATTCATCAGCCTCAAATATTATAGCATTTTCTAATATGTGCACAGTGGCAAAGGGAGGGAGGGGGTGAAAGGAAAGGGGCAGGGAGGGAAGGGGGGGTAGGAGAGGAGTGCAGTGAAGAGGGAGGGAGGAGTGGGGGGGAGGGAGAGATGGGGAGGGGAGGGAGGAGGAGGGAGTGGGGGGAGAGAGAGAGAGAACGAGCAAGTCAACTGTTTTAGGCCTTCCCTTCGCAGGAAAATTATTCAGGCAGCTGGTGTCTTGCTGGCTTCGGGTTCTGATTGATGACAGACAACATAATAAATAATCTATTTACTAACTCCTAACAGCTAAATAATGCCCTTATTTTTCACCATAACTGAAGTGCCAATATGGTATTGACAAAGCGTCATAGTGCTGGCACTAAACTGACCTCATGTCACCATTTTTCTTTCTACAGCATCAGTGAAGACCCCAGGAAGAACCCCTTATTACTCTGATTAATGGAAGGCACTAAAGGTTACCAGTGAAGTTGGCTGTATTTATTTATTTACACTTAACTCACTGATAAGGGGCGGATGGATGGAACTCACTGGGTAATGAAAAACACAGTAATTTTTTTCTTCTCTCCCACACTGTCTACATAAATGACTGCTTTGCATACTGCAGGGTGCTTACTGGCACCAACAGCTTCTGATCCCCGTTTCAGTCGGCTGCAGGGAGACGTTTGCAGCACGGAAAAGAATCTTCCCAGAGCAGAGCACAATTTTTCTCCTTAAACATCAGTCGATTTTTAAGGCCACAGACCCCACAAGTGGGTGGTGATGGGGAGGAACCTTTAATTCTGAAGAAAACCACCACTTAGGATCTGTCTTTGACTATACCTTCCCAAACAATTTCAACACTAGGTTTTTTTTGTTTGTTTGTTTGTTTGTTTGTTTGTTTGTTTTTCAAAACAATCACTGGTCCATTGGTGAGCTGCTCTCCTCAACCTCAGCTCAGCAACTCCTTCTGATCAGGTCCTATCAAGTGTGCCAACTCTGGAGTCAGCTGTATCATACTCCTCTGGATTCCACAGAGTCTTTCCGAAACCCAGTTCTGACCATGTCTTTCTACTTTAAAACTCCCAAGACCCACAACAACTTATAGGTGGAGCCTCAATTGCTTAGCATTTTTTAACATGCTCTGCTTTTATTTCTGTACTCAGCTCTCCTTTTTCCCAAGAAACTCTTGTTTCTAGGCACTTACCTGGGACATACTCCTACTTGAAGCTGTTCCCTTTTCCCCAGCATGAGGTGACTTCATCTGCTCTGTGTCCTCACCGCTCAGGACCCAAGGCTGCCTGAGCTCTCTTCACCACTCCTGCGAACCCCTCAGTGTCTACCTCTATCTCCATGTCCTCCTCAAAACCCGAGAACTCGGGGTGCTTTGCGCCTCCAAATTCAGTGTGGTTTGGTATTCAATTGTTCTTATTTCTCTGATTACTTTGTATCTTCAAAGTCTTGTCTCCTAAGTGGATCACAAATTCCCTTGCTGTGAGTTGCTATCATATTTTTCACCTAGCATGTTCTTGGACTCAGAATAGCCATTTATTAATGTCTGAAATGGAACAAAACGTGAAAGCGAGTAAAAATCTAACTGAAATATATTTGGTTGTGTCTCTGTGTGTAAGAGAGAGAAGGTGGGGGAGGGGGAACGGGAGACAGAGAGAGAGAGATTGATTCTTATTTATTCACCAAGGTGTGCTCTTTGCAGCTTGCACTGCAGCACAGAAACAATTCACAAGAATGACAACCTCTTTGAGGCACTAGGGGAACAATCACCAGTCAAACTAGCCCAATTACATTTCTTAGTCTGATTAAGATTAATCTGGACCTTCATATGAACAAAAATTTGGTTGCTGGGGTGGGATTTTATAGCTGTATCACTATAAATTTATGCCCACCATATAAAAATCGTCAATGTATATAATTAACTGCCAAAATATTCCCTAGGGTTAACTGTCAACTGAATTAACTAAGCAATACGGTTAGGTTTTAATTAGCCATTTTAGGGCCTGTAGAATTAGGTGCAGCAAGCAGGGTGCTAATTTCACATAAAAAAGCTTCTTCCCAACTTTAAGTTTCACATGAAATTGTAAATACATACCTCCCAAAGAAATCTTCCTCTCTTCATTTCCTCTTTTCTTTCTTTTTGTAGTTTTGCAGTTTATCTTTTAATAGTGAAAACTAAACACTTTCCAGACAAGATTTTTTTTAAAGGCTACATTGCCAACTATTCCAAAGCCTAGAATTTATTTAGAAAATCAGTCCTTGCTAAATTTCAACATTATATTTAAAATGTTCATTGGACAAATTTCTCAGCTATCTGTGATATGGTTTCTTTAATGATAGTAAAGGCAATCTTACTCAGAGAGTTATGAGTTCATAAATTTGTGACAGCAATTGGTTGTGGCCGCTAGATGATGCCTAACTCAAAATGTTATTTATATGTCTTTTGAAGTCTTTGAGCCTGGCCAATCTATTCACACACACACACACATACACACACACACAGCACTAATAAATCAATAAAATACCACACATAGTTGGCTGTGCCTAAACTGCATTTAGAAGCGATAGAAGTTTCAATTATTTGATTGCATAGCATCTGGTGATGAAGCATTAGGATAAATTACGGATGAGGCAGTTTATTTCAAAAGAATGAAGCTATTCTGACATTTTAACTGATGATTATTTGATGTACTCTCAAATAGTAACTGACTTGATATCAAGACACTGGTCATCTGAACACTGAATAAATTGAAAATTGAATGTCCAAGGTAATAGAGTATCAGACTGTTTTCCAGCTCTCATTTTGAATTTGTTTTTGTGTTGTGTTACCTGTCTTGATTGAACAAACTGAAGAAAGAATATATCTCACCTTTTTTTTTTTGGGCTATGGAGCCAAACCTAAGATGTTTTGAAAAGATTACTTCAAGCATCAGAAGAACAATCATCTCTCTGTTTTTAATCTCATTAAAAAATTTTTGGAAAATCTCATTAATGTGTTTTGGTTAGGAAAATTTTGTGACTTGCAATTTCTTAAACTACAGGACTCTCATTTGTATAGATTCATACCCCACAAAGGGACATTATCATTCCCCCACCACTACTGAGGACGACAGAGTTCGCATTCAGCTGTGTGGGCTTAAATAAGTCATTTAACCTCTGTGGGCACCATTTTCCATACTTGTGAAAAGGAAAATCTAATATTACCTTCGATGGAGGACCACATAAAATAATGTACGTGAGTGTTGCAAAATACACTATCAAACTGCAAAACTATGAAAAGTGAGGTACTATTATTACATTTCTATCAGATTTTATTCTTCAAAACATTTTTCCCTCATTGCACACTGCCCATATTGTGTGTGATGTCTATCTATGCTTCGGAGGGAGGCAATGTCTATGGACCAGTGGTCTTAGATATACATTTACCTTTATAATAACATTTAATACCCATAATTTTCTTAACTTTAATATTCTTTCTTTATGGTCAGCTATCTCACAAAGAAAAATGTGATATATTTATATGTATTTATACATATTTTATATATCGTAAGCATTATAAAACATATCCCGATAATAGTAGTTTTAAAACAGGGCCACCCCGAAGCTGCCCATAGCCTCTGCCCCGCGGTTTGATCCCCAGCTGCTCCCAGGCCACCAGGCAAGGGTCCCACATGGCGCGCAGACCTCTCCTGCCACCCGCTGCTCCCCTTAGCAGTGTACTTTGGTCCTTCTGCCTGTTCTGTTCCCCGCTCTGACTCTGCTGAATTCTCTCACCCTCCTGCGCTTCTGACTGTACCCAGTGCATGTATAAACAAAACAAACAAACAAATAAATAAAACATGCCTCTATTAAAAAAATAAAAAAATAAATAAAATAAATGAAACAATGTATGAGACTTGGGGTTTATATATGTATCATAAAGTCAGCACTTCTTCCATCTCTTCCTGGGCTTAAGGAAAATGGGAGAAAGGTAAATTTCACTTGAGTCAAAATCAAGAGATAACTTGGACCCCAAACTCTAAAAAAAGTGGAAGGGCTACCAAAAGCAGTGGAGATTATTTAGGAAACCTACAGAGAGAGGACACTGCTGCAGTATAGATTTTGGAGGAAGACCAAACATACTTTTAAAGGTAGAGGTTTAGGCTGAGGCATGAAAGTTAATACCTTATATGCAACAAGAAACAGGGTACCGATGCTGGCAAGAGGGAATCTTGAATCATATTTTAAGTATTTGGTTATGATTCAGTATTTTCTTCAGCTACCCCAAGTATACATATGTTGTGAATGCTTGCAAATATCTGGACATAGAAAAACTCATATTGCAAAGATGGAAAACCAAAAAGCAACAATCAGAGGATCAATGGAAGTACAGAAAAGAATTAAACAAATGGCGCACAACCACCAAAAAAATATTGCCACTGGGTAGATAAAAACTATGATGGAAAAATCTGCAAAAAGTTTTAAACACTTGGTGAAGCAATTGTCCCATGAGGGAAGAGCCCAAGGCAGAAATGCAAGAGCTCAGAGAACACAGAGCAACTGGGGGGTGTAGGTGGGGGTGGGGGGAGAAGTGGAGAAATACAATCTGGCAGAAATAAAGGAAAAGTTGAAAGGAAAATAATAAAATCATCATAGAAATTGAAGTGAAATTGCAAGAAGCACCAGGGAGATTACATATGGTTGAAACACAGAGAAAACACAGAATAGAAATGGGAGCTGGGAGTCGAAGAGGGAAGGAAGACAAATGAAGCAAAAATGAAGACTTAAAAGGATTAAAAAGAGACACAAGGGATTGACAAAAGGGATTAAACATACGTATATTTGAGGTTGCTGAAGAAAATACTGAATCATACCCAAATACTTAAAATATGATTAAAGAAAACATTCCTGAAATAAAAGAAAACTTGTATCTAAATAAGGAGAACATATCATTTTTCAGGGAAAATTGATTCACAGAGAGCCAACACGGCCACATATCCTAATAAAGTTATTGGACTTCAAGGCAGCAATGCGAAGACACCAATATTCTTGAGCCAGTGAGGTAGAGTGATTTTATAAAAGAATAAAGACATGCTGGTGGGCATTTCATGGGCAAAGGCCAGGGATTCTTCTATACATCCTACAATGTTTAGAACAACAAACAAGAATCTCACACCAGAGAAGAATGGGATCCAAAATGTCAAGTCTGAGATTAAGAAATTTTGGGCCTGCCTGGTAGCGCAGGCAGTTGAGCGGAGCACTGTGAAGCTGTCCGCAGCCTCTGCAGTGCCAGTTCCATCCCTGCCAGCCACGGAGATACCCACATGGCGGGGCAGACCTCTCCTGTCTTGCCCACTGCTCCCCTCAGCAGTGTATTTCAGTCAGTATGCCTGTTCTGTTTCCAGCTCTGTCTCTGGTGAATTCTCTCACCCTCCCACACATCTGACCTGTACGCAGTTCTTGTATAAATAAATAAATCTTTTTTTTAAAAAAAAAATGTTGCTCTAATCTGAAAGAGATTTTATTCTCAGTTCAAGTCAATTTTCCCTTTGGCAGCAAACTTTAGGGAGGAGGTGAACTGAACCTAAAAATTTCGAAGAGTCTTAATTCTCTAACAATCTTCATCTACATGTCTACATATATTCATTCACTCCACACATACTCATTCAGTACTTCCTAGCTTTAACAGGAATAAAGGCACATGAGATGTAGGGTAAAAGACAATCTATTGTTATATGGGACGCTGTTGAGGATTATTAGTAATTATGGGGGACAATAGGAGGAGATCAAGAATCTCTGGGTGGATCAGATCATCTGATCAGCTTCGTCCTATGATAGCATGCAATATCCAAAACGATGAAAGATTTAAGGAAGAATTTCTAATGGCAGCTACTTGGGTGAACAGCGCTGGGCAGTGGAACTGAGCATCAAGGCTGAGGTCTAAACTGATTCCTTGTTTGTGTATTGATGAGATAAAAAAAAATCTAGTGCGAACAGGAGGAGGGGGTCAATTGGACAGTGGTGGATGGTAACTAAACTTCTGGTGGTGGTGGCGTGACATATATGGTTGTTGAGGTGTGAAGCTGTACAACTGAAACAGTGTTGTAAACCAGTATTACCTCAATAAAAAAAATACAGAGTGAAACCAGACACACTACAATAGTGGTTGGTTTTGGAGAGGAAAAAATAAGCATAAAACTGAGGGTATATCAGGAATATAAACTCTGCTGGAGGCATTATAAGACACTTTTTAATAAAGCACCTGTATAATACTTGTACATAGTAGGTTCTCAACAGATGTCTGCTGAAGAATAGATCTATGTGGTCTTACCTGACATGTGGAAACCTTTCTCAGTTGAAAGTGTGTTATTTTAATTTGTGTGACTTCCTGAACCTAGGTCTAAGATAGACAAAGTAGACCTACTGTTCAGGCAAGACAAATAATTATAAATGCCAGTGAAGTCGCTTTCTTGTTTTCCTTTTGATCTGTAAGGTTACCAGTAGATGAGATAATCTTTTATTTATATTGCATGTGGTAAAATTTTGAAACAGGATTTTTGCACCCACCATACTCTCCTTCCATAATTAAGCCTGTAGGGCTGGCTGGCTGGTATTTTTTAAGGCAGAGCTTGTCAATTTCTGTTAACACTAATTTAGAGTTCATAGCTCCATATATCATGGAAATGTGAGGGCAAAACAATTTATATAAAAAATATTTTGAGAGGAGTTGAACAAACGGAAGATCATTTCTGCACTGACTGGCCAGCATTTCCGTTCTGATTAGCACACCAATTTGCACAGCGATGCAGGGAGCTCACCTTGGCAGGCACGCACATTTGATTGTCCCAGGTTCCTAGCTCTGCCTTCCCTTTCCTTTCATATGTGCCCTCCTGCTATAAATAAGTGCTTTTTTCCTCTTTGCCATGTGTTGTCTTCTTAATTATGCCCCGAACTCTAATCTAGTCAGTCCAGATCTTGTTTTGCCATTAACTTGGGAAGAAAAGAGGCTGCCTCCTGCATTTCACACACGACATTACAAGGGCAGACGGGGGCTTGCCTCCCTTCCACCTTCAGCAGACAGAACAATAGGCAGCTATAATCTGGTGACACCCATAACTAATTTCTCCAACCAGAAGACAGGTAGCACTCTGCACCGCTGCTCCTGTCTGAATAGGAGCAGTAAATACTCAGCTTAATAGTAGCTTCTCAGGCAGGAGGGCAACATATCACAGCATGGAGTTTTTATAATCTTCCTGGCATGCCGACAGCCGGGAGCGCGCAGCCACGCAAGCTCCTCCTCCCCGGGGCTGAGGACGCGTGTAACTGTTAGATGGTGACACATTGTGCCTTTAAGCAAGTTAACTGTTTTATATCCCCTCTGATCTGCAGCTTTGTACATCTGTTAAGCTGCCTCTTCAACTACTGTGGGCACATCTGTGGAGCCGCTTCTTGAAGCTACCATCGTGGTAGGCCTGGTGTGGGGTTTCTTAGCGCTGGCCCCTGTTTATCTGTCAGGAGTTTCTCCATTCCACTGCAAGGCCACAATTAAATACATCATCTTGGCCAAAGAGATGTGACAGTCAAGAGTAAGCTACTTCGCAAAAACTGAACAAAAATCTTGTCAGGGGAAGCACCGATTAAGACATGTAGGAAAAGCCATCAGTTTTTCTATGGTAACATTTATTTCTCACATGTCTGTGGGGCATTTGTGCTTTAACTGATCTGATTCCAAGTTTGTTTTTATCAGGGTTTTCCTGAGAAACAGAACCAAAAGAATACATCTAGATATATAAGCGAAGATTTATGATGGGAATTGGCTTACGAGATTGCATGATAAGCCATCAGCAGGCTGAAGAACCAGGAAAGTACAAGCTACAATTCAAGTCTGGGCCCAAAGACTTGAGAACCAAGGGCTCTGGAATGAGGGCAGGAAGAGATGGATGCCCCAGTGCAAGTTAGAAGAACTTTTTGTTTTACTTGAGACTTCAGTGGATTGGATAAAGCCCATCGCATGGTGAGGGTGGATATTTTTATTTAGTTTACTGTCTCAGATACAAATCTCTTTTGGAAACACTCTCACAGTCACACCCAGAAATAATGTGGACCAGTTCTCTGGATGTCCCTACACCCAGTCAAGTTAGCATATAAAATGTTAAAGTGTAAGGTTGGACCAGGTGTAAGGTTGGACATCATAAAGTGTAGGTTGGACCAGGCTGCCTCTATGTGTCTCATCATCCTAAACAAGAGGTGACACCAGGCACGTTATCTTTCTGGTGAAATGTCACTTTTTTTTCCAAGTCAGATCTTCAGCTAACACCCCATTGGCCAAAGCAAATCACATGGATGGCCAGCACTCTGCTGGTTACGGGACCAAAACAACTCACAGGGTCAAGTTCACCATTAAAGGGGCAAGAAAATATATTCCTCCCAGGAACCGAGTATTGACTGAAGAATTATTTTGTCTTTAACCCAGTGCCTGTAAACAACTGAAGGAAGCACTGGTGTTCGCTGGACTGTGGAATTCTACATATATTGAGTCTACCAGCACTGGGTTCCATTTCTGAAAGACGCCAAGGACACCAGGAGAGGATGAGCAACTAGAACATCTTGACCATGATTAAAGAGGTGAACGCTATGACCTGGCAGAAAGACTCACTAGAGAATTTTGAGAGCTTGACCCGATTTTACAAAGCTTGGTGAAATATTTCAAGGTTTGAGAAACTGCAAGGAGAAAGTAAGGGAGGTCTCAGTGAAGAATCTCAATCTCAGGCTTTTTATTATTTATCTTTTCTCTTGATGATGTAAACTTTGTCCATTGAACAGACCTATGTTTTGCTTTTTTTTTTTTCCCTGCCTTTTGTTTTTTTAAAGCAATTTTGGTATCTAAATATTCAAAGAAAATAAATGTATGTGAGGGTGCTGGGGGTTTTTATCAGGCTGATACTCATTTGCATGTGCCAGGCTAGCACACAGCTGGCATTTGTTCTAAAAGACCAAATTTTGCAGCTTTTGCAGAACATCAGCTTTTGGTTGAATCACAAACTTCCACATCCCAACAACTCTCCCCAACCTGGCCACAGCTGACTGGACCATGAAAAGAGCCAACAATGATGTTTTTGTCTATTAGGGGGCCTTTGATTAGGTCCCTTTTTACATGTGTTGGACCAATCAGATTTTGTACGTTAGAAGAATAATTGGGAAATGTGGAGCAAATAAGATGTTATAGTGGCTAAAGTTTCATCTGGAAGATTGAGAGTTTCCTATGTTTTATTATTATTTATTGAAACAACATTGGTTGATAACATTATATGGATTTCAGGTACACAGTCTTGTAATTTGACATTCTGAACAAACTGCAACACGGTGACTGCCAGAAGCCTACTTTCCATCCATCATCATTCAGTTACCTCTTTTACCCAATTTACCTACCCCCCTTCCACTTCCCATCTGGTGACTGCTAATTTGGTCTTAGATTCTAAATGTTTATATTTGTTTTATTTGGTTCATTTATTTGTTTTATTTGGTTCATTTATTTGTTCCTTTATTTATTTGATTCATGTATTTCTAAAATCATATAGTATTTGTCTTTTTCTGTCTGATTTATTTCACAAAGCATAATACCCTTTAGGTATATCCATATTGTTGCAAATGGCAGGATATCAACTTTTTTTTAATAGCTGATGGTTTAGTATGTGTTTGTATGTCTTCTTCATCCAATCATGCTGATGGGCATTTGGGTTGTTTCTAACTCTTGGTCACTGTGAAAAATGACCTTGATGAACATGGGAGTTGTACTGTTTCATAATCAATTTGTTGGCATCAATCTGTATTAGTTATCTATTGTAACATAACAAATTATTCCCAAATTTAATGCTTTAACAATAACAAACATAATTATCTCAGTTTCTGGGCATGGTTATATGGGGTCCTTTGCCTCAGGGTCTTTCATGAGGCTGTAATTAAGGTGTTGGCCAAGGCCCTACCCATCTTGAGGCTCAGCTGGGGTAGCAACCCCTTCTAAGTCCACTCACATGGTTGCTGGCAGGACTCAGTCCTTTATGGATTGTTGGACTGATGGCCTTAGTGCCTTGCTGGATCTTGGCTGGAGGCCTTTAGCTCAGGTCCTTGCAGGCGGCACTCTCTATAACAGCAAGCATGTAGGAAGAAAATGCCAGCAAGATGAAAGTTAATCTTTATAACTGAATCTCAGAAGAGGCATCTGTGCCATGAAGGTTCAACCAGAGAAACAATACCCATAGGGATATGTGTTAACAGACTTATCAGAAGGAAGTTGCTGACATGATTGTGGAAGCTAGCTAATCAAGTCAGAGATCTGCACAGTAAGATGTCAGGAAGGGCAAGCTGGGTGTGGGCCAAATCTGTTTTTTCTTCGGGGAAACCTCAGCTACACTTAAGACCTTTCAACTGATTGGATCTTATCCACCCAGAATACGTAGGACAATTTCTCTTACTTAAAGTCAACTGATAATGGATTTTAATCACATTGACCACCCTCACAGCAGCACCTAGATTAGTGTCTGAATAACAGGGTACTAACCGAACCATGACCACACATCAAAAAAATTTTATCACAACATCAACATCCTTTCACTTTTGCCACATTCTGTTCATTAGAAGGAAGTCACTAGATTCAGCCTACACTCAAGGGGAGGGTACAACACAGGTGACACTGGGAATCAGGGCTTACTGGGAGCCATTTTAAAAGGCTACATACCAGAGTAACTTTTTAATGGTACTTGTAAAATAACCTTCACAAGGGCAAATACCTTTAAAGATGTTCCTAACTCTCAAGAAATCTCCATAGCCATTTATATTTGCTGAATTAATTATAGTTAAATGAATGAGGTCTTGTTCAGTGGTTAATTACACAGGTTTGGTGAACAAACATAGTTTGTAACTTTAAGTGAATAAGTCCTATTCTGTATAACAAACATTCTAACAAATACGGTTTTCACTAACAAATATTTATAATCTCAAGGTTACAAGTCAGTGTTCCTCAGAACTATTAAAGCAAATCTTTGAATATTATAGAAAAGTCATTTGATTTTCTTAAACTTATAGATTGAAACTTACAAGATGACTAATACAGAAAACAAGTTTGGAATGACCTTAAATTTTATGAGAATTAGTGTGTAAATATTGGCCAATCTTCTTCCTTGTCTTTTTAAACAAAAGCTAATGGCTATCCACTTATTTCGCATTCTCAAAATAACTTGTGTCAATCAGTTCTTTACTTAAAGCACTTTACAAAAGATCACTGAAAGGTATGGAAAATGGACTCTAATTTTAAAAAAAGGCTGAATGGAAGAATTTGAGATTTATAATGCTCTATTTCTACAATCTGGGGGAGAGAAAGACCAGAGAGTCTTTTAGAGCACGAAGCATCATCAGTATGACAAAACTGAAAGCAAGGATGAGATGAAGCTTTGAGATAGAACAAAACCAGTGGAAAAGCCAATAGACACAGCATTGTGAAGGCAAAAGGAGAGCAGGTAGATGTAGCAACAGGGGGCAGATCCCTAACCTCCAGTGGCTAGGCTACATTTGGCTCATCTCCTGTCTCCACCAAGTTCTGCTCTGACCACTGTTTTTGTTCCTGGATTCCTCCTCCCAGTTGCACCTATATCCCTCCCGCTTCATAGACGCTCATCCAATTTTTTGTTTGAGAGAACCTGTGTTCCTGTCTTCAGGAAAGTGGATATTATGCATTTATAAAAGTTACTTTTTTAGTTTGCCTTTAATTCATGTTACTTCAAGAGAAGGGAACTTTTTTTTTTTATTGTGGTAAGATACGCAACATAAAATTAACCATTTTTATGTGTACAGCTCAGTGTCATTAAACACATCCAACCATTCCCACTATCCCCTTCTAGAACTTTTTCACCTTCCCAAATGAAACTCCAAATTCAGCAGGTATGAATCCCCCCAGGACCCTGACAACCACTAATCTACTTGATTTTGTCCTTATAAATTTGACTTGGTTGTTAATATAAATGGAATCTAGAGCATTTGTCCTTGTGTAGCTGACTCATTTCATTTAGCGTATTTTCCTCAAGGCTGTAGCATATGTCAGACTGAGTAATATTCCATTGTCTATATAGTCCACATACTGTTTATCCATTCATCTGGGGATGGGCAGTTGAATGGCTTCTGTTTTTTGGCTATTGTGAACAATGCTGCTAGGAACATGGGTGTATTACTATCTTTCCCCTGCTTTCACCTCTTTTGAGTATATACCAAGAAGTGGAATTGCTGGACCATAAAGCAGCTGTATGTTTAATTTTTTGAGGGACTGTTATACTGTTTTCCACAGTGGCTATACTGTTGTATATACCTACTTGCACTGTATTAGGGCTTCAATTTCTTCACATCCTTGTTATTTTGGAGGATTATATCCATTCTAATGAGTGTGAGGTCGTCAAAGCGGGATAAAAATGTATGAACTAAACTGAAACCGGAAACAGAATTGAAAATATTCTCAGGGCTCTGTTTCTGGCTGCCTGAACACACCCCTGTTCCCTTCTACAACCCTGGGGCTTTTATCATTGTACTGACTGACTCTGCTTACTTGGGTTTGTTTTTTTTTTTTTTTTTTTAATCACTTTTGCCACCTCATCACTTTGACTTGCATGTGGTTCATCACGGCTACTCCAGTCCATTCTATAAGTTGTGATTTCCTGAACATCATTTCAACCTTAATACTCTGTAATACCCACTTAGAACTCTTACTTTTCCAGTACTGAATCTATGACAGAAAGCACTGATTATTCTAATTTATCATTTGATCATGGTCCAATAATGGATTGATCTATGGTTAGGTGACCTGGTCTGGTCTGGTACACATGATCAGAAGGGTAGAGTCACTCTGAGAAATGATACTCTTCCTAGAAGTGTGTGTATGTAGTGAGCAATGATTTGCATATACTCTATGGTGTCTTCATCAGACTTCCCTTTATCAAGCCACTAGATACTTGCTATGTAAGAGGTGTTAGGACAATCATGGTTAGCTAATATCTATCATTTATTAAGCACTTAAAATGTACCAAACACTGGTCTAAGAGACCATTATACTGTGGGGCACCACCAAATGATAGCACCACTCCCAAGAAGAATTTTGCAATGTGGTCAGAGATGAGACACCTAACCCCCAGAAGACATTTGAAAGGCAAAACACTAACAGCAAAGGGCCTCCCTGGTGGTGCAAGGGGTTAAGACACAGCACTATGAAGCTATCTGCAGCCACTGCAGCATGAGTTAAATCCCTGCCCAGAAAGGTACCCACATAGCGCAGCAGACCTCTCTTGGCTCACCCGCTGCTCCCCTCAGCAGTGTATTTCAGTGAGTCTGCCTGTTCTGTTCCCCACTCTGTCTCTGGTGAATCCTCTTATCCCCCACACGTCTGGCCTGTACCCCAGCTCTTGTATGCATAAATAAATAAATCTTTAAAAAAATCAGTAACAGCAAAACTATTATATGTAATTTCCTGATTAACTTCCCAAAGAGTGATATAGATAGTAAGTACTATACTCTGAGGGAATGCTGTAGTGAGTCATTATCTAAGAAGCCTTTATGGAGGACTTGGTCTAGAAATTTAAGGATAGGCAGGTTTCAAATGCTTACAGAGGACGGAGAAAACAATTGATTATTGAACAAATATTTACTGGATGTATTAAGTGTGGTCAGGCGCTGTTCTAGGAGCTAGAGACATAAGAGAAGAAGGATATTCCCTTAAATAAGCATACAATCCAGAGAAAAATAGATACACAAATAGAGAACAAATGTAGCATCAATATAAGAAAATGATAATCTTTGTTTCCAGAAAACCCTAACATTTTTATATCACAAGAAGTTTGAGTAAGAGAGATATTCTTTGGCAATTAAGGCAGCACTTGCTGCAGATTACTCTTTCTTGGGAAAAGATGTCCTCTTTAAGCCTCACAGAAGTTATCTGTCATCTCCATGGATCTGGCATCACCTATCCCTGAGTGAGATAGAGAAGTTGTAGGCTGTTCTTGGGTTACCTCTTAGAGTCCTCCTCAAAAGCTCGCTCAATGCTGCAACTTTCTAGAGGCAGATGGCCAGAGGCAGAAGCCCTCGTCTCTGCCTAAGAATACAACAAAACTGGTCAAAGGGAAGAGGAAGAAACTGAAATCTAGAGGGGAAAAACAGATCTTTCAGATGCACAAAACGTGCTAAGTCCAGTGTGACATAACCTTTCATGGAACAAACCACATTCGCTGGTGTGCTTAATAGTCTCTGACCAAATAGAAACCCTGCAGTGGAGAGATGATAAGAGATTTGAGGCTAGGGAAGATGAATTTCTATATAGAAATTGTGTTTTTTATGTTTTCTATTTGTCTTTTTTTTCTTTTTTAAAGCATGAACTGTTGGCTTATTATAACACTTAGTGTTGAAAATGGTGAAGATCCATATTCTAACGCCGAACAAGCATTCTCATTTCTAATAACCCAAGTTTTAATGATTCCACAGGCCTTAGTAAACAAACAAAATACCTAGCTAATTCCACATAATATCATCAACAAGTCATCTTCTAGGAAAGTCCTGATGTGACCTTCACATTTTATTATCTTCTTGCTCTTAATCTAGACTTTTTGAAAGTTTAGAATATAAATTTCTAGCCTGCTAAAATGAGGAATACTTAGTTCAGAAGCAAAACAGGTCGTTCTTTGGAACAAAGTCTGCAGCTTTTTTTCTGGCAGGTTTTAGGGAGATAGTTCCCATGGAACTCACATCAGAGCAGCTTTGGAAAAAAGGAATCTGAACTTGATCCCAGATAAGCTGGGGGAAACGGAAAAGCAAGGAGGTAGACACACTTACTTATTTCACTACCTTTACATTGTGATGAGGTCCTTATCCTTGCCTTTCCCTCAAGCCCCATAAACCCCTACAAGGGGGCAGTGGGATCAGATCATACATTTAAATTATCTTCAAAGATGTCAAGCAATTCCAATTTTAATACAGCAACTTTCAAAAGGAGCAATAAATCTCCAAATGGGAAGAGAGGCTTTCCAAATTTTAGCTGTGGAAGACTGATTATGTATTTAGCTTTGGAGCTGTGTAAAGCTTTGTTAGGCAAATCAGTAACCAATCCATCTTTCCTAGCCTCAAATCTATAGCTTCTATTTATATTCAATGAATTTTCTAGGACTCTAAGAGCAAACTTCTTAACATGGTTATCATCAGTCCTTTGCATAACATCTGAGGAGCTAACAACTTGGTTGAGTTGATGGCAGACTTTTCACTTGGACAAGCCTCACGACTATAATGGAAATCCAAAGGCCTGGAAACAATGTACATAGCTTCCCTGACTAATTTTATTATTCAGACACTTAATGGCTCCTGTTACAATCACATATGGGGTGGGAAACAGTACTGGATTGTGACGATCACACTAAATCGACAAGGATTATCAGTCATTAAAAAAGGAACCAAATTAGCATCAAGCAGTAATATTTTATACTTATCAAATCTTCTGCTGGTCAAGGTCCATTACTGAACGACATCATAAAGGCAGGAGCCATCAGTTCATTCCCCAGAACATTTAAATCTCTATTGTATTTGTGTAGGATATAATTTCTGATAGCAATAAAGCCTAATAAAGGTTACACCCCAATGAATAAAGTGTTAATAAATTGACCCATGACATTTAAATGGATAATTATATTTGAGATAAAGTAAGAATCTCTCATTTCCATGAAGAAGTGCTTCAAGTTGTATCCAACCTAAGTTCCCCATCAGCTATAGGATGGTTTTATATGATTTCACAATAATGAAAATATTAATATTGTTAATATTTATGAAAATATTAATATTGTTAATATGTCCAACAACACCATAGTATTAGATTCATTATTCATCAGGCTTTCTGAACAACTCCTGTCTATCAGGATCATTAAAATTACATTTTAAATGTTTCTAACATGTTAAGCAACTCTCTGGAAATGAACTATTACCTCTACTTCTAATCAAAATTTAGAAATGCCAGGGTTTGTCACCCTGTAATTAGGCTTTACCTTCACATGACAGGGGAGTATAAAGTAGAATCAGGAAGTGATTGGGAAGAGACTGAGAGAATTGTTATTGAAAGTGTTGTATTGCATTCAACTGGGACAGTTTCACTTATGTACTTATGCCTCTCAGTTCTCATTATACTGGTGTCACAGAAAACTACAAAATCTATCTGGGAAAAGCAAAACAAAGCAGGAGTACTGCAGGGGTTATAAGCATGTCTGTCTATCAGATGCTTAGATAAAGCTTTGTCTTTGTATTTCCTGTACTGCATTGGGCCCAGGGAAAAAAAGACACACAATTAATGCTAACTTGTTTCAGTAATTAACTAATATTTGTGTATTCATTTAACAATTATTTATGCACTTATATAGTTATTAGACTCTCTTTTGCTGGAATCTGCTATGTTTTCTCACATAAATTGAATACAGAAAAGGTTATGAATACCAAGAACAAATTCCACAGAAACCAGTTACCAAAAATGCCATCTCTTTTAAAGCAGGGACTGGTTTTTATTATTCTTTATATGCCAGGTGCTTAGCAAAAAGTCTTGAGTAAGTGAATTTCTTTTCCAGTACTATAATGGAATAGAAACTATAAATATATTTATCTTGGTAAATTACAGAAACCCCATTAGAAATGCATTGTTGAGCTGGAAATAAAGTATGAAATCCTCAGATGCCAAAAATGTTGTAGAAGTGGGAACCACAGAGCAATGAAGCCAGCTTTCATTCTGGAGAACTTCTGATAAATTTTGTAACTTGGAGCTTCCACTTTGACTATTTGCAGCAAAAGGGAGACAGAGGAGAAAACTTATAGCCTAACCAAAATGGAGAATCTATCTTGTGTATCTAGGATCCTAAAGAGTTATATAATCAGGGCCTCCCCTGGTGGCACAGCGGTTGAGTGCTGGGCTGCGAGGCTGCCTGCAGCCTCTACAGCACTGGTTCATTCCCTGGCCACCAGCAAGGGTCCCACAAATATATATATATATATATATATATATGTGTGTGTGTGTGTGTATATGGGGCACTGTTTGAAGCAAATATTAAATCCTCTATAAAGGAACATACTTTAAATAAAAACTTTCAAAATGTTCATGAAATGTTAGTTCACACCAAAATTACCATCATCATCATCATCTTTAGCATCATCAATAAACAACAAAACATTGAAAAACATGAAAATGTTAAAGAGAAGGTAAGTAGGGATATAGAATAAAAATGTCTTATATATATAAGAATAACAGAAAGAGGTAAGAGGGATTCAAACAGATAATGGGTAAAAGGCTTTCAGAACTGACAAAAAACACTAACCTTCTCATTCCAAGAGTCCAAGAATCTCAACAGGATAAATAAGAAGGAATTCACCTGTGGACATAAAAATGAAAATTTAAACAATCAAAGAAAAGGAGAAGGCATTAAAACCAGCAATAGAAAAAAGACAGTTTATCTACAATGTAATGATATTTAGACTGACCGCTGATTTTTCAACAGCCACAATGCAATCCAGAAGACAATGGAATTATCTAATGCTCTGAGAGGAAATAATGTTAAAATAAAATTCTATACCCATTGAAAATATCTTGCAAATAAGAATAAGGTAAAGATGAGCAAAAACACAGTTTTCCATCAAAATACCAATACAAAAGGAAATTCTAAGTGTGTCCTTCAGGAAAAGGAAAAATGATCCCAAATGAAAGTTTGATATTTAAAGAGAAACATAAACCCAGAAATTGATAAATATATACTGAATAGATAGTCATAAATGAAAATTTACTCCATAAAAATAACATTTATCTAATTTTGGGGATTGATACAAATTATATATAACTAAGTTATAGGAAGAAAATAGCAATAAGTTAAGATGGAGATGATCAGAATTAAAATGTTTCATGTTCCTTTTATTGTTTGGAGAAGAGTACAATATTTTAACTTTGTATTTAAAAAATGTTAATATTAATCTAAAAATGTTAATAAAAATGTTTAATATTTAGGTGAAGGATATATATAAGTATAAAGGATAGAAAGGATAGAAAGAGTATAAAATACCCAGCTTTGGAGAGAGTAAAAAGAGAATGAGGGAGAGAAATATGAGCAAATCTTAAAATGGCAAGAAAGGAGGAAAAAATAAACAGAATAGGAAGGACATGTGAAAACCATAAAATAAGAGAACATAAATTAATCCAAACATTGCTCTAACCACAATAAATTGAAAATATTAAATTATCCAGTTAAATGACAAAGATTCTCAGAGTGGACTAAAACATGACAATCATAAATAGTTATAATAATTCTTAATTCTTTTTTTTTAAAGATTTATTTATTTATACAAGCACTGGGTACAGTCAGAAATGCAGGCGGGTGAGAGAATTCACCAGAGCCAGAGCAGGGAACAGAACAGGCAGACTGACGAAATACACTGCTGAGGGGAGCAGCGGGCACAGCAGGAGAGGTCTGTCGCACCATGTGGGACCCTCGCTGGTGGCCGGGAATCGAACTGGTGCTGCAGAGGCTGCGGGCAGCTTCCCAGCCCAGCGCTCAACCACTGCGCCACCAGGGGAGGCCCCAATAATTCTTAATTCTTAATGACTATGTAATTAATAATGTTACTTCAAAATGTGTAAAGTAAAATTGATAGAACTACAAAGAGAAGTGGCCTTAACCTTTCACAATTATTCATAAGACAGATAACCAGTAAGGGTACACTTGAACTCTACATAATTAACAAACATCATCTAATGGATAAATAGAAAACACTGCATATGACAATGCACATACTTATGCATCAGTTTTCTATTGAAGCCACAACTAAATTACCACAAACTTAGCAGTTTAAAGCAACATAAATTTATTTCCTCATTTTACAGGTAAGAAGTCCATAAAGGTCTCACTAGGCAAAACCAAGCTGCCAGGACTACTTTCCTTATTGAAGGTCCTAGGAGAGACTATGTCCCCTGGCTTGCTCAGGTTGTTAGCGGAATTCAGCTAGTTTTGTGCTGTTGCTGGACTGAGGTCTCCATGTCCTTCATGATTGTTCACCTAGGATTGTTCTCAGCTTCTAGATTGTTCCTTGTTCCTTGATTCATGGACTCCTTTGTCTTCAAAGCCTGCAATGGCAGTCAAGTCCTTCTCACAATTCATCTCTTCTCTTCCATCATATCTCTGACTAAAATGAGAAATCACTCCATCTTTAAGGGCTCATGAATTTAAAATGGCCCACAGGATAATTTAGCATAATCTCCTTGTTTCAAGGTCTATAACTTTAAGCCATTTCCAAAGTTCTTTTTGGATGTTGGGTAATAAGTTCTGTGCCTCAGGGCATTGGCATCTTTGAGAAGTCATGATTCTGCATACCACATGTTCCAAAGTTAGAACATACAAAATTGTACTCACAAAAGTTCATAAAACAAATGTCTATAAAATTCACATTCTATAACCAAAATGAAACTAGCTTTTTAATGTTTTATTTATTCTCTTACATCTTTGTTAATTTTTGGATAGTATTTTATTTCTCTGCACAGGTATAGTCACCATAGTTCTCCCACCACTATATCACCTGTGATCTATCACTATAGTCCCTGTGCTCTTCCCTCCCCTATTTTGAGCCCTCCTACTCCCCCTCCCCTGCCACATGCCTCAGATCTATGGTCAACTTGCTAGTTTTGTCTTTTTCCCACCAACACTTTATTTGGTTTCTCTGTATTCTGCATATAAGTGAAATTATCAGTATTTATCTTTTTTCTTTTGACTTATTTCACTTAGCATAATCCCTTCCAGCTCCATTCATATTGCTGCAAATGGCATGCATTTGTCTTTTTTGATCACTGAGTATATACATCACAACTTCTTGATCCATCCATCCTTTTTGGGGCAATCTTGGCTATTAAATTATTTTTGTTGCAATAAATATAGGAGTGCAGGTTTCCTATTGAATTAGTGCTGTTATGTTCTTTGGGCAGATTCCTAGTGGAATTTCAGTGGAATTGCTGGGTCATGATGGTATGGTAGTGTTTCGAGGCACCTCCACATAGTTTTCCATAGTGGCTGGACCAGTTTACATTCCCATCAGCAATGTAAGAGGGTTCCTTTTCCTCTACATCCTCACCAGCATTTGTTGTTTCTGTTTTTTTTAATATTGGTCATTCTCACAGGCATGAGATGACATCTTACTGTGGTTTTGATTTGCATTTCCTTGATAATAAGTGACGTTGAACATGTTTTGATATGCCTGCTGGTCATGTGGGTTAAAATGAAACTTGTTTTAAAAACAACAGAGTGATAAATAGAAATACCAAACACTTAGAAATTAACAGAGGCACTGCTCATGGTCAAATGGAACATCTATTAGAAAATATTTGAGGTGGAGTCTAAAAAAATAGTGCAGTTAAAGTTTTTTTTTTAGATTTATTTTATTCATTTATGCATACAAGAACTGGGGTGTAGGCCAAAGGTGCAGGGGGTGAGAGAATTCACCAGAGACAGAGTGGGGAGCAGAACAGGCAGATTGACTGAAATACACTGCTGAGTGGAGCAGCGGGTGAAACAGGAGAGATCTACTCTGCCATGTGGATTAGCTCCTTGGGAGGGGATCAAACTCTTGCTGTAGTGACTGGCAATAGCTTGATAGAACTGAGACTTTAACCCCTGTGCCACCAGGGAGGTCCAGTTAAAGCATTAATTAGAGGGAAATTTATAGCTTTAAATGGTGAAAGGAAGTCTAGAAATAATCTATAATTATCATTTCTCATAAGATGTAGGCAAAAGAAATGGATAATACTGTGTGAAGGCATACCTGAAGAAGAACATAGTTGGGGACTTGGTTTACGAGGTATTTAGGCAATAGTAAAGCTTTAAGACCTAAGGCAGGTGGGAACTGGCAGATGAATAGATACATAGACCAATGGAACAGACCATATTGCTGAGAAACAGACCCACTCACACACAGTGGTCGAGTTTACGGCAGAGCTGGTATTGTAGATGAGTGGGGAAGAGAGGCAGTAACACACAAAAGAGCCTGGGATGACTTATTATCCATATGGAAATAATGAATTTGGACCCTTGCTTCATACCAGATGCAAAATGAACCCACAGAATCATAGGTGGATTAAAGACTTACTTACATATGAAAAGCAAAACAATTATTTTTGAAAACAACACTGTAGAATATCTTTATATTATCAGTGAACGGAAACATTTCTGAAAGTTCTAAAAAATGCACCTCATAGTGGAAAATATTTATATTTTGGAATCTTAAAATTAAGAACTTCACATCAAAAGTCACTATTAATGTGAAAAGGCAAGCCTCAAATCTAGAGAAGACATTTGCAACATATAAAACATGCAAAGCATTAGACTTCAGATTATTTAGTAAAACACATGCCTATAATTCAATAAGAAAAGATAACTCAATAGAAAACTAGGAAAATGTTTCAAACAGTATTTCAGAGGGCGAATGTAAGAATAGTCAATAAAATATATGAATAGATGCCTAATTTCATGACTTATTAGAAAGTCAAATGAAGACCACAATGAAATTCCACTTTGCACTCACAGGACTAGAAAAACATGAAAAATACTGAGCTATTAGTAAGAATGTGAAACAGTGGGAACTCTTGGGCCCTTTTAGTGGGAGTACTAGTGGCAAACCATGTTAGAAGAAAATTCTGAATTTCAAAGTAAAGTTAAAGATATGTATGGTCTATGAGCTCCTCCTAGGTATGTAAACTCCACAATGGTTCTTGAAGGGAAAGTTGGTGAACTATGTGCCTCAGGATCAAAGGGGAAGCTTGTAAAGATGCAGATTTCTGGATTCCACTGCAACCTTGAAAGCTGACCATGGATCTGAGGGATCTGATGATCTGACAGGAGGGGAATGAGAGGGGGAGGGGAGGTGTAAAAATAGGAGGGGGATTATGACTAAGGCTACCAGAGGGGGATATGATGCGTGGGAGCAAGGGAAAGGGGCTCTAATGGAGGATCACTGGGACTTTGGTGATAGGTGTGGTGAAATAACATGCAATTAGAGGTTACACCTATACCCCTAAGACACATACTGTGATGTAAATCAACATCACTCCAATAAATACAACACCACAAAAAGAATCCTCAGGGATAGAGTCTGGGAATTTCTGTAGGGGCTCCAGGTAATTCAAATGCATACTAAAGTTTGAGATCCACTGTTCTAGGGGACCCCCTGCAAATACACAGCATGAGACAAATACAGGAGGCTTTATAGCTAGAATGCTTTAAAAAAGAACAGGAAACTACTCAGATATGCATCAATAGCAGAACAGATAAGTAAATTACAATAAATTCATACAACACAAAACTATACAGTAACTATATTCATTCATAGATTTCAGGAACATAAAATAACATAATGGAGGGTGGAGCAAAATAATACATACAGTATAATTACATTTATACCAAGTACACAAACATGCTAAATAAAACAATATATAACTGTATGATTTAGGGATACATATATATGAAATTTAAAGATACAGAGAAAATAAATTTAGGATGAAGGTCTCCTCTGTTGGGAGGGTGGTAGATGGCAGTAGATATGGGCACATGGGGTTTTTGTGGACACTGGCAATGTTCTCTATGAATGGGCATTCATTTTAGTGTTGTTCTTTACACTTCACACATGTGATAGATATTTTTGCATGTGTGCAATGAAGAATAGTAAAAATTAAAGAATAGTAAAAATTCTTTAAACACGGGACATGAATAGGTGAGGTGTTGATTGAAAGTTGACTGTTGAATTAGCAGACTCAATTATTAATATCTCTAAATGCTCTTTGGCAACTCTTTAAAATATTCTTATGATTGATGACCATCAATTTTGCCTTCAAGGCAGAAATTAAAGAGAGAGTAGATCAGGGGGGAGAAGATGAACTCTGAAAGATTTTGATAAATGACATTTGAGAAAACATCTCTGAACTTCTCAAACATTTTTTGTCAACCTATTGACACTACAGACAATTAAGGAGAGCTCCTGGAGGGGCTGCCTCACCAGAGATTATGTGTGACATGTCTTGACGCTTGGCCATGCTGATTACAAGCAAGTCAAGTGCTGAACAATACATCTGATATTCTCAAAGACCAACTCTCCCATTACACAACCTGCCAGAATTGGAGATATGAGATATTTTCCCCAATGATCTCTGACTGCACTGAAGGTATCCTTTGATGCTATTTGTGTCACGGTAAATAATGTAGCTTGATGATTACACCAGGTTGGGTATAAGAAATAAAGTTTACTAACTACCATGGGATGGCCTCAATACCTTTGTATTGCATTTTCTATTTGGGTAGAGAAAATCCACAAATTCTAAATACCTTTATTAATGTATGATATAGTTGTTGAAATCTCTTGATATATTTGATGTGGGCCTTTCACCATCTAGTAGGAATGATCACGAAGAACAACACAGGGTGGATGGATTTAGTAAAGGGGGATCTATATTTATTTTGCTC
Organism: Talpa occidentalis; assembly: GCF_014898055.3. NCBI lineage: Eukaryota > Metazoa > Chordata > Mammalia > Eulipotyphla > Talpidae > Talpa > Talpa occidentalis. The sequence continues at coordinate 25,849,876 of NW_023601104.1, forward strand.
TCTAAATCACAGCCCCCTCTTCATCAGATCTGTTCAGCTCCTTAAGCCACTAGTATATCGTCAAGCCCTTATTATTGATAAATACCACATGATTTGAGTGGCTTGTTTTCTGACCTCCCTTTGTTACTGACTGGATGTGTGATTTTGAATAGATCATTTAATCAGCATTAATCAAGATAAACTAACCGCATGATTGAAAAAAGAAACAACAACGTTAGTGGCTCTATGCAACAAATGTGTATAGTCTTATATCGCAGCTCTAAGGGCACTGTAGAAGGGAATGAGAGAATCATAAGTCTCACCCCGTTTAACTGTCCCAGCCCATAAGTGACAAATCCCTTCTCTTACAGTTAGTGGAAATCAGTCACATGGTCCTATCTGTCTGTATGTAAGAGGCTGGGAAATGTAATTCTCCTTTGTGCCCAAGAAGAGGAAATAAGATTGATAAGCAGTCTGCTAATTACTACCACAATTTCATTATCTTGGGTCTCAGTTGTTTTATCTCTAAAATGGGGATCATTGTTTCTGCCTCCCCTAAACTTGGAGAGTAATGAGAACCAAATAAGAGCATGATTTAAAGAATACACATTGAAAATGCACAAAGCACTGCAATTTCTAACAGTGATTTGGCCTTGGGGGTTTGGATTTCAAAGTGACTCTCTGTGGAGCTTAAGTAGGTCTATTCAATGCTGATAGAGTCCTGGAACTTGATTTACAGGCAGGATTTTGACAGACACCCCACCTATTTTGTTTATGACAAAAGGATGAAGTCCCAGAGGAAGTGATGACAGCAAAAACTTCACATTAAAGGAAGCTTGGAGATAGTTCACACTATTAAAAGTACAAAGGATAAAATGCTGGAAGGAGATTCAAATTGCAAAAAAAGTAGACCAATTCACTAAGGCATGGAAAAGATGCCTGCTTCGTGTCATGTTATATGATAAAAAGCAGGTAAGACTGTCAAGTCTTCCTCCTTTTGTACAATGTATGAAAGAAATACTGGTTTTACTATTTAAAAAATTTCCTTATACATTTATGACCAACAATAAGATAAGATAGATTTTAATGTTTTGATGAAAAGTTTTAAAGGTAATAAAAAAAATTGTATTTCTTTTCCTAGAAGTTATGAAAGATGATTTATAGTGTCCCAGCCTGCTTGGTCATTTTTCACGCTTCTGTACAATTCTGTACTATCATGCAAGGCAAGGACTGACTGTTTAGTAAGTTGGCTGCAACTACATGTATGTGTTTCACTCAAAGAATTAGATATAAGGGGGGAAAAGGCCTTTCTAATATGGTTATTCTTCCTTAGGGCTTATATTCTCTAGGAGAGTTTTGCCTATGACAAGATGATTAACCTTAAGTAAGCTTATTAATATCTAAGAAGGACTGTTAACTATAGAAAATAGTTGCTTTATTGAAGGGCTGTCAGCAAGTCTAATTTATTAGCTTGCCAAGATCTGTGAGTGGGAACATAAATCTTGTTTTAGTGATCAAGATGAAAAAGACTTAAAATACCTGCCATGGCAAAATTCCCCACATACTTTCCAAAGATAAACACATAGATCACCTGAGTCTTCTAAGTAGGAAAGTTTGATTACCTACATCCAAAAATATGAAACTCCATTATAGATGTCATGTGAGTAGAAACTGCACAGCAGAAACTTAATTTATAACAGCACTGTGATGCAAAAAACTGGCTAAAAATTCAAAATACCAACAAAACCAATCAAACAAAACAATGCCTTTAAACATCTAACACTGTATAAATGAGACCAACCATAATCTCCTTGGAGAAAAGAGCGAGGCAGTGTTAATCCAAAAAAAGCTAAGGGGGTTAGGTCTTCGGAATGGGTTTTAAGTCTTAAGAATGTACGGCACGAACGCACATTCAGTTCAAAGCAGCTTTAGAAAAGTGGGAGTTATGGCCTCAAAGACCCGAGGGTCTCTATTCTCAAGCATGGCTCAGCTCAGCTCCCAAACACTTCCAGCAAATATTCAGCTCTCCATCTCAGAGCTTGGCTTCCTTCTCAGGGGCTCTCTCAAGAGGTCCAGGTGAATACTGAAAGTTCCAGACCTACATCTTCCAGCTCAGCAACCGCCGTCAAAAGAAAGCTCTTCTGTTCCTAGTAGAACCACCAAAGTTTCCAGACTAAGTCATGTCCCCTCCTTGAATTAGTTACAATTGCCAGAATTAGAACATATGTCTATGGTGGGGCTGGAGAGAAAAATGACATGGGCCCACGAGTTGGCAAATCACCTTGGCTGCCTAGGAAGAACTGGCTTCCTCCCAAAAGAAAGGTAAATGAAAACAGGCCAGAAAAAAAGAATAGATGTTCATAAACTTCAGCGTTTGAAAGACCTCAGAGAGCAAATTCCAGACCCATCTCTATCTCTATGAAGAACTCTATGCTACACACTCTGAAAGGTGATGACTCTGTTTCCACTTTCCCTCTCCTCAAGACCAAGGACCGAATTCTGCGGATGAACAGTTCTGGTTGTTAGAGTTCTTCTACTGTGCCCAAATCTGCCTTGTTGCAGTTTCTACCTTGAGCCCAAGTTCTACATCCAGGGACACTAGAGAAGCAGATGCCTGGTCCTTGGAATCACAGCACAGCACCGCTGTCAGCACAACTAGTAGCATCTTTCCCACCAGGCTGTGACGTCTTCCTCCCTACCCTGCATACAGATGTGTAACTAGAGGCTATTTAAATGTGAAACTATTAGAGCTCAGGCATGAAGGTTCCTCCCAGGCAGATCTACTGAAATACACTGCTGAGGGGGCGGGGCAACAGGCTAGATAGGAGAGATCTGCTGCGCCATGTGGGTTAGCTCCCTGGCTTGGCCAGGGATGGAACTCATGCTGCAGTAGCTGGCCATAGCTTGATAGTGTTGTGTCTTTAACTCCTGAGCCACCAGGGAGGCCCAGCCCCATTGTTTACAGAGGGTCCTGGGTGAGTAGGGGATGTCAGGTTTCCTACAGGAAGCATTTATACTTAAATATTCCTGGTAAATTCTCTGAAGATCTCAGAAAAAAGGGTGATCTGAATTTCCTAGCCTCCAGTATATTGCTGTGATCATTTCTTCATTCACAATAAATATTAAATTCATATCTATTTATAATAACATCAAAAAGAATATATCTGGCAATAAATTTAACCAAGGAGGTGACAAACTTGCATCCTGAAAGCTGCAAGAGACTGATGAAAGAAACTGAAGATGACACAAATACATGGAATGATATCTCACTTTCATGGATTGAAAGAGTTAATATTGTTAAAGTACCCCTTTAACTTAAAGCAATCTACAGATTCAGTGCAATCGCCATCAAAAATTCAAAGGCATTTTCTACAAAAACAGAACAAATAATCCTAAAATTTGTATGGGACCCACAGAAAAACTCCAGGTCTCAATCCAAAACAATATTCAGAAAGGAGAATGAAGGTGGAGACATCATGCTCCCTGATTTAAAAAAGTTACAGATGTCAAAACAGTATGTTATTGGCATAATAGCAGAGATAAATATCAATGAAATATAACAGAGAGTCTGAAATAAACCCACACATACATGGCCAATTAACTCATAAGAAAGCAGGCAAGAATATACAACAGGAAATAATAGTTTCTTCAAACTTGCATCTTAATGTTGTTAAGAAAACTGGAGAGTCACATACAAAAATAAAAACAAAACAAAAAATGGACCACTATCTTTCATCATACACAAAATTAATTCAAAATAGATTAAAGACTTGAATGTAAGACTGGAAATCATAAAGCTCTTGAAAGAAAACATCAGAGGTAAATCTCTTAAATCAGTCTTAGCAATGTTTTTGTAACAGACACCCCCCCTCCAAAAGGGAAACAAAAGCAAAAATAAACTAGAGAATCTGCACAGCAAAAGTAAACATCAACAAAATGAAATGGCAACCTACCAAGTGAGAGAAGATATCAGCAAAGCATATGTGTGGTAAGGAGTTAATGTCCCAAGTATATGAAGAACTCATACAACTCAATAGCAAAAAATAGAACAATCTGATTAAAAGACAGGCAGAACATATACATAGACATTTTCCAAAGAAGACATACAGAAGACCAACATGCATCTGAAAAGATGTTCAACACCACTCATCATCAGAAAAACAAAATCAAAACCACACCTGTCAGGATGGTTATCATAAACAAACAAACAAATAAGTGAGCAAGCAACAACAAGTGTTGGCAAGAATATGGAGAAAAGGGAGTCCTCCTGCACTGTCAGCAGGAATGTAAATTCCCACTAACCACTACAGAACATAGTATGACAATTCCTAAAATAATTAAAAATAGAACTACCCTGTAATCAGTAATTCTACTTCTGGGACTTAGTTTAAGAAAGTGAAAACACCAATTTGAAAGGTTCTATACAACCTTACGTTCATGGCAGCATTATTTACAATAACCAAAATATGGAAATAACTTAAGTACCTATCAATAGATGAGTGGATAAAGAAGATCTCTCTCTCTCTCTCTCTCACACACACACACACACACACACATACACACACAGAGGAATACTGTAGTAATAAAAAAAAAGAATGAAATAATGGCCTTATGCTAAGTGAAAGAAGCCAAAAACAAATGCCCTATGACTTCACTTATATGTGAAATTTAAAAACAAAACAAATTTTTAAAAAAACAAAACAAATAAACAAAACAAAACAAAGCTCAGATACAGAGAACAGATTGGTGGTTACCAGAGGGGAGAGGAGTTGGAGGTGAGTGAAAGAGGATCCAGAAGTCAAATGTTCAGCTATGATATAATAAGTCATGGGCAACAATCTTGTATTGCAACAATCTTGTATTGTTAGGCAACAATCTTGTATTGCAAATTTGGAAAAACTGCTGAGAATAGATGGAAAATAAACTCACCATGGTGACGAATTTGCGTTGTGTACAAATGTCAAATTATTATGTTGTGCATCTGAAACTAATATGTTATGTGTCAATTACGCTTCCCCTCCCAAATTTATACAACTTAGACCCCACAAAACCTGCATCTGCCACTATATGAAGGCGCTTGCTTCCCTTATCAATCTTGTTCATGACATGGCTTTGTGTATTTTACCATCTACAATGACTTCCAGACTTTTAAACTTGACCATCTAGAACTAAACAAAATGGACTGCTATCATCTGGCATGTGGAATTATGTAGGATGTCATTTCCTTGTTCTGGCGCCCATGATTCTCTTAATACAGGACAGCGGGCAATGGGCTTACTCTTAGGAGTTGCATCACATTTCGTTCACTTCCCCTCTAGGGTCTGTGCAAAACATCAGTTCTTTTTCACCCTCTGCTGTCTTGAATAACAAGATTTGCAACTGGTGGATAAATAATCTTAATTGTCAGAGCTGGTCTAAATTATTTCCTTTGATATTGAAGGAGGAAGTTAGGAAATGGGTATAGGAAGACAGTTAGGAACAGAGTGCCCCAATCCCCTAAGTCCACTATTGAGACTGATTGAGAAACACTGGGTTGGAATCAGGAGGGCACCCTTCCCTTCCACCCCCTCCCCAAGCCATAGGTTCATTTATCAGTCTAACTGGAGAACAATCCCAGACCAAGAGGGTGGCCCCCCGAACCAACCCAGTAAAGAGTGGGTTCAGAACACCAACATGATGACATGATGCTAAAGCACAGATCCAAACTACAATAGTTTCAGGAAGGCAGGCCAGGTAAAGTGGGCAAACTCAGTGGGCCTCAGTAGACTAGTTAACTCAGTGGACCTTGGTAGCTTAGGAGAACCCCACAAATTCAGTGGACCTTAGTATCCTAGGAGATCCCTGAGGACCCAGCCAGTCAACGAGACACAACCTGAAGACACCCGATGGCCAAACCCTTACTCCTTGCCCACTACACCCATATAAATACCCACTTCTCGCCCCCTCAGTGGCTACCCATTCAGGACCCCTCTTCACTCAGAGATCTTTCTTGTCCTTCCTCTAGTCTATCAATAAATCTCTTGCTTTTCTTTAATTTTTGTCTCAATGCTGAATTATTTCTTTGCCGAAGACAAGAACCAAGAAAGAGCCCTCCTGGGGTCCTCAGATCTCAGGCCTGCTCCCCCAAATCCCGATTCAACATGACCAACACTCCTCAAGCTGAAGTATAAAAATTAAAATCCGAAAAAAAAGATACCCAGGATGCAAACTTTGGAATGAAAGGGAAAATGAAATCTTACTGAAAGTCATCCTGTCTGCCATCCACATCATGTTGGTGCACTTTTGTCAGAGTATTTACCAGAAAAAGCGTCTTAGCCAGATATTTATGGAGACTAATATAGACTACTAGAATTTAGACTACTAAAAATATAGACTACTAAAATTTAAATAGACTGTAAGCAGCCCAAATGTATACCTCTTTTAATTTTTGTTAATGTGACTATCCAATAGTAATTATTATATAGTTAATACCTGCGAGGTTTAAATTTTTTAAATGATTAAAATTAAAATACTATTAAAATGTATATAGAACTGATAAAAATCCAGTTTAAGGAATTTTAACAAAAGAAGTTCCTCTTCTATAAAATATAAATAAGTACTTGAAAGTGGATTTAGTCTCCTCTCCATCTAGTCTTTCGTTTGGTTTTGCTGGCTACATTACTGTATTTTTTATTCAGCTCTGTCTAGTTGCAAAGTATTCATTTAGTACAGAGGTGGCAATTAGGTCTTAACAAGCAAGCAACTTTTAATCATTGCTCCCTGGCCTGAAGCTTTGTGATGAGAAGGACTCTAAGGTTAGATGCATCAAACGAGTTTTGTGGCCAATTGGCATGTCTGTCAAGAGCACAAGCAGCAGAAATTCATGTCAGGTACTTGCTGTGATCGACTAGATAGCTGACTGTGATCTGCATCTTCAGGTACAGACCTAATTCATACCTTACACAACATTTGGCAATTTAAACTTTATGATTATTGAATGAATATGGATTTTTGCCAAGTACCATTTTGCTTAGTAAAATATATACAACAGAAGCTCAAGTAGCCAAAATCCAGTAACATCAAAATATAAGCTTCCTTGTTCCTAGAATAAAATCAGAAAAGGAACAATGAAATACATATATTTGAAGTTAAACTTCAGGATTTCAGTCAAGATTGAAAGCAATTTATTGTCCAGCCTTTCTTGATCTACAATCTTTCTTCTTACCCAGTGGTAAGTGGTGCTTAGAATTTTTCAACTTGGACTTACTTGGAAGTTATCAATTTTAAGATCACCAGACTACAAAGTATAGAAGGTAGATGTAAACATTTCAAACATTAAAGTTATAAAGGAGAAGAGCCCTTAGTTAGGTTCATGCTCACAGATATTAGGTAAACTCCTTTACCAGACTGGAAGCTCCTGGATGGCAGCGATGATGTGTGATTGCACTTCCTAGTCCTGCTTCAGCTAGCACAGTTCCTCAACATTGGGTGTTCAGTAAATATTTGATATATAGATGAATGAATTAATAAATAGAATTTCCTTGGGGTCAGTTTCCTCATGTGTTTTCTTTCTCAGAGTCTCTGCTTTCAAAGATTTATCTGAGAATTTTCCTCCCTGACCAGGGGAGTGGTGGGTGTTGGGGGGAGGACCAATGACCCATGTAAAGTATCCCAGGTTTGGGCCATGGACACACTTCAGGGTTAATGGGAAAAGCACTGGCAGTTCAGTGGGACCTGAAAGGTCACTAGACTCATTGTTTACAAATTTGGGTTTGACACTTAGGATCTGCTTCCTCACTGGATATCAGTTTGTTTATCTGTAAAATGGGGACAATATTTTCTCTGTCTTCTCAAAGTTGCAGTGAGGATCAAATAAAATAAAAAAAAAAAAACAGGAAACTACTTTGAAAATGATGAAATTTCCATAAAAATTGGAGACTAGTTCTCCTCCAAATTCTGCAACTAAGTAGCTATGCTCCTTATCCCTTTAAAGGCCATATCCTTTAATTCTCTCACCCCCGATTTCTTTATTTCAAAGCTGAGAGCAATGGATTGGACCCTCTCTAGTGCGCTTTCAACCCTTGTATTATGTACACACAGCTGTGGCCTCAGCTCCAGGAGAGGAAAGAGGAGGGCTGGATCAAATTCTTTCCTGAACACACTTAGGCAAATCATTTAATGCCCTTTGCCCATTTACAAGCAGCAGCCATTCTAGGGGGGCAAATTGCACTCTGTAGAGTGGATCAGAGAAAGGCACTTGGGTGTCAGGAGCCCGACATCTGGTCCCCATATTTTTCTATTTGGGAGTTCGAGAAGTTCTGAAACCAAACCAAGTACCCACAGACAATTAAGGAACAGCACCTGCTGATGACAGTGCTGCTAGGCACTTAAGTGTGTTACCTCATCTAGGCTTCACAGCTAATTTTTTTAAAGATTTATTTATTTATGCATACAAGAGCTGGGGTACAGGCCAGGGATGTGGGGGGGGTGAGAGGATTCACCAGAGACAGAGTGGGGAACAGAACAGGCAGACTGACTGAAATACACTGCTGAGGGGAGTAGCGGGGGAGACGGGAGAGCTCTGCCTCGCTATGTGGGTTGCTCCCTGGCCGGCCGGGGATCGAACTTGTGCTGCAGAGGCTGCAGATTGCTTCATAGTGTGGTGCTTAACAGCTTGCGCCACCAGGGAGGCCCCACAATTACGTTTTAAAATGAACTGTCACACCCATTTCCCAGATAAGAGCATACAGAGACTCAGAGACATTATATAACTCACTAAAGGATTTAAACCCAGGGCTACCTGACTCCCAGAGTTTTCCTTATGTGCTTCCACTTCACTGGGCTCAAACCAAAGATAGCTCAGAAGTAAGACTGCATATATCGGAAGGCAGCAGCTGTGGCAAGTCTACAAACCTCTATAGGCACAAAACACAGCAGGAAAAAACCTAAAACACAACCACAGGGGCTTAACGAGGACCCTGAACACCTGACCTTGGTGAGCACCAACTTTGGTTATCAGAAGTGTGTCTAACCTACTCATGTTCTTCCGCCTTTCAGTTCTGATGCTGACGCCACTGGGATCATCTCAAAACCCACCCAAGGTGTGGATCTGTGCAGAAAGCACTTTATCAGGCTGCAGGCTTCAGAGTCTATAGCCCTGAGTAACCAAATCCCCAGAGGGAGTTTCTAAATTACCCAATTCCCTAGGCCTGTACTTATATCCTAATGATAGGACATTAAGATGCAAATTAAACAGAAACTTAGTAAGCAAAGCATGCCACTTTGTAATGGATACATCAATAAAGGCCAGCCAGAGGCACCCCACACTTGCCAAAGCTGGAGGAAAGATTTCAAAGGCCCACCTGCAAGCCCCAGGCACACCTGTTAGAAATTCTATCTGGCCAAAAGTATTTATGGTCCAGATTTTTTTTTTTTAATCCCCAGGTAGCTGAACATTCTGAAGTGGTCCTTCTTACCCCACCCAGTGCTGATTGGGCTTTGCAAATGTGTGGGACTCCAAAGGTGTTGGTGGTGTTTGCCTCTTTGGTTTATAGGGTTACAAAGGAGAGCATGACCTCTTCCGAGTAAAACACTTCTACTACCAAACATGGCTCGGTTTCTGCTGGACATTTTTATTGTTGCCATTTGTCTCCTCCCTCTTTCTCATCTGTCTTCTTTTTTCCTATTATTCTTCCCAAGAATGGATTGTGCTCCCCTAAATAATTTCTTTTGGTTGGTTTGTTTGGAATTTGGCCAGATAAAAAGCCACTCCATTAAAATCTTTGACTTTTACAAGCCAACTGTTTATCAGACATTTCAGCATCTCCGCCCTTAGCCAAGGACTGATATAAAATATAGAAGAATTCAATAAATGTTTGACAGAGAAACAGTACAATCTCCTCAACTTCACCACCAAATACTTAGGAGCATTGACTGTGCTCTCAGAAAGCCAGAAAACCTGGGTTCTATTCATAATGAAGGGCCTCATGAGTTGTCTGATCTTGGGCAAATCATTTCCCTTTTCCCTGGACTTTGCTGTCTTCATCTTCTGGGTTCATAGCTACGGCAGTGGTCTCTACAGCTGCTTCCAAATTAGGTTCTATGAGGGCAGGGCTCAGATCTGCCCTGCTCACTTTCACAAAGATCTAGATCTGTAAGACCTAGCATCTATCTTGAATACAGCAAGGATTCAGTGAATATTTGCTAAGGGCAAAAATTCAGAATGCCATCATTCTAGGTTTTAAACTAATGCTGTTGTTGAATTGTACTTTAAACTTGTGTTTGCTGTTAAAAGTAAAACAGCTCTGGATTGTTTCAGGCTTTTCTCATTTTCTTCTATTCAGGACTCAGATACTGTTCTGCACAACTTCTGGAAGCTTTTGAGTCTTTTCACAAACACAACTCCACACTTACCTCCCAGCTGACGCACTGGCCTCCTGGTGTTTGTCACCAAACCAGATGACTCACCCACAGGTGGCAGGATTTTACAGGGCAGTGAGGACGTGGGACCCATATGAGGAATTCAAGTCAATTCATCTAACAAAAGCATTTATTGGACACCTATTGAAACACCTAATGTTTAACACTAGTTTGAGAAGAAAGTAAGCAGCAAGAGAGCCGTTTCTTTGATAGTCCAGGATTCAGGAAACACCCAGTTGGATTATATACCCCTAAAGCTTATTTTTATAAGTGGCTTTGGCCACTTTCTCAGATGTCCTTTTTGCATTTATAGTCAGTTTATATACATAGTCACACGTATACCATTCAATTTAGTTTCTGATCCTAACATCGTCTTGCTGTTCATTTGTCTTAAATAAATTGGAGGTTTCTTTAAAACCAAAGTCCAGGGACTGTTTTCCAAAAAGGGGCCACAAGTGCTGAGATGTGCAAATTTCATGTGGATGGACATTTTTCTGAAGAGGGTTTAGTTTCAACATATTTCCAAAGGCATCTTCCAACACACTAAGAGGCAATAGCCTGCTTCCTATCACCTTCCTCTCCCCAGTGCTGGGCCCTGGGGTGCTCCTGCCCATGTCATGCCACAGGCTTTGGGAAGCCAGCTCTGACTCCAGCTTTGTTGAAGTGGGTGGTCCCACGAGTCTTCCATTCTCCAGCAGAGCGGTCAAGTTAATTATACAAAGATCGAAATTTGTCAAGTAATCCAAGAAGGCAAGGAAATGCTAATTTCTCATATTCATTCAAACACTGAGGGAAAAAGAGGATTTTCTGCTGGGAATAAAACTTAAATGCTCAGAACTCCTTCTAGCAAGTTTTTACGATCCAAGTGAGTGAAGGACCCTGGAATAAAGTCCTAGATCAGCCAGGAAGAAAGGAGAACTTGAGCTAAATATTGGCTCTAACAACTGGGGTCCAATTTTGGGCAGGGGAGGTGGAGGCGAGCCTGTTTGTGTTAAGAAAATGATGTCCAGTAAGATCTGCCCACGGTGGTCACCCCTACTTGACCAGTAAACACTTGACATGACAGACTCCAGACTCTTGGGGTCCCTGCATCTAGTGCTATGCTGCCCTGTCAGTTTCCAGATGGAACAGAATTATGCAAGTAGTACTGTTCTCGCCTTTTCTCTTTTGCAGCATAAATTATGCATCAGGGAAAGAAATTAATTTTTTTTTTTTAAGGAAGACTGCAGATCCTGATGCCTTTGTACAAATGGTAATCTGAATTTCTCTTAAAGGTCAGGTGAGCCCTCTGGAGGGAAAGCTGGACTGCTCAGTGGGCATAGAGTACAGCAGGCTTAAGAAATGGGAATTGTTCAAGTTCAGTTCTGTATCTAGATGGCCCCGGGCCCTTATTTTAGGGTCTTTTGCCCACACCTGTTGTGAAAACTGGTAAGGAGAGCCTGGTACATTCTGACTTCATTCTCAAGCAGGTCCCTACCCTCCTGTTTGGGGCCTTCCTTCCTTCCCTTCATGCCATCACATTCCCTGGATTGAACTGGCCCTGATCTTTGTTTCAGTTCCCATTCTCAGCTCTGCTCTTCCCTCTTAGGGAGGATGACACATTTGGCTAGAGCTGTTGTTAACCAACCTCAAGTGTGCGCCCTTTTTAAGGATATGACATTGTACTTTCCCTGAATACTCCATTTCCACTACTTCCTCCAGTGAAGTGAGATGCCCAGTGAGGGACCCCGTTATTTGCAAAATTTCCAGTGGTCAGAGTGACTCAGGATAACCTTAAGAATTGAAGGTAAATAGACTCCAAATTTGTGATACTGAAAAATACAGCAGTCTGAAATTTTATGGATAAACATTATTAAATTGCTTGAATGTACAGTTGACCTTTGAACGAGGAGTGGTTAGAGGTACTGAAACCTGCATAATCAGAAATCCAAGTCAACTTCCGACTCCCCCCAATCTTAACTACTAACAACCTGCTGTTGACAGGAAGCCTTACTAATAGCACAGTCAATGAGCACATACTCTGCATATTTTATATGAGATATATTGTATGCTTACAATAAAGTTGGAGAAAAAGAAAATCCTAAGGGAAAGAAAATACATTTACAGTACTGTCCATATTTATTAATGCAGTAAATTTACATCATCTGTTTGTAAGAATACTCAGTCATACTTACAGGGTCAACTGAATATCCTTTCGCTCCTTCCCACCACACACACACACACAAATGCTATTAAATGAATGGCATACCTATATGGCTGGAGACAATAAAGACACTAAATTACTATTAATCAGAATGCTGAAGACAGAATGAATTCTGGTTATCCAAAATTTACAGCAAAATTTCTGGTTTTAAAGATTCTCCATTCCTTATACTTTAATGTAGTGAACACATTTTAAATAATTTGCTCTCATAAAAGTCATCAGATGGGTACAGAGAATGCAACATTATGTATCGCGGTGAAGGCATATATGCACAATTAATAACTTAAATGCCTGCCTGCTCCTTCTGTGCACATGGAACAAGTGAGTAAGCTAGTCTGGGCCACTTCTTGGAAGTGTGGCGGGGTTGAGTCATGCTTACAGGCAGCCAGCTCACTAATGCATCTTTATACTGGGTTTCTCTCCTTTCTTCTTTCATCATTCTGTCCTTTATTCTTGCTCTGTGATTACACTCACTAATAAAGTATAGCACATAAGCCCTTGCCTCAGGTGTGCTTCCTGGAAAACCTGGGCTACAACAAAGAGAATGTATAAAATTAGTGATTCTCAATGGCCTCTGGGTAGGGGGTAGAGGTGTGTGTATGTGTGTGTGTGTGTGTGTAATTTTGCAGGGAAAAGGAGGGAACAGTTTTTGTGTTTGTTTTTTTTCCCCCTCAAATTACTTATAACATCCCTTTTCTTTCCCCTCTGTATCGGTGAGGTTTCAGTCAGTGAGTAGAAACACCAATATTCTGGACATGAAATATTTAGTATAAAGATGTGCTAATTAATAAAAGGTGGTTAATTACTAAAAGGGATAAAAGAGAACTCTAAAGTGTTCAGAAGCAACACAGCCAGAGAGCAATAAGAAGGAGCAACTAAGAAGTTGCCTTCTGAAATGATAAGAATCAGCCTAATAGTGGCAAAGGCCCTTGCCAGGGGCTGTGGACCAGAAATGGTCTGTTGGTTGGAAGGAAACTGGCTAGAGACTGCAGACAGGAGCTGGTCCATAGGGATGGTCCTGGATACTGGGAAAACTTGTTGGGGGTAGATGTTGGCAGAGTTGGCCCATGCAAGTTGATGAGATGAGCAATATCAGACCTCCACACTGACCTGCTGGCACCAGGGCTGGGAACCGGAAGGGAAATACATTCCTACTCTTTGGCCTTAAAGTGGTACTCCAGCATCCTCTATTAACAAAGCCTAACATCCACCCAACTGCCAAAGGAAAAGTGTCTGCAGGGTTCAGCTCCAGCATCACCAAGCAGGGCAACGGATGGTGAATTTGGAGCTGAGAGGTAATAAGTGGTAACTGGCACAGCCACCCTTTCTCTGTGAACTTTCAATTTAAAGGCATGGAAAATATTCACTCTATAATGGTAAATTTAAAATTAAAAATAAAGGCTATATATACATTATTACCAATGACTACCATTCAATGATATAATCAAATTTTACTCCTTAGACTTGTCTGCATGATAAAATTTTTCTAAAAGTAATAAACTTATTTTTATCTAGACAAAAAAGTTTCCCTTAAAAGATTTTCATTCATTATTACTCAGCAATCAGAAAAGATAATCTCATGTCATTTGCAGCAACATGGATGAAACTGGAAGAGATTATCCTAAGCAAAATCAGCCAGAGGAAAAATAAATGTTGGATGGTGTCATCATTTATAAGTGGAATACAGGAAAAAACAACAAAGAGTCAGACAAAGACAAACTTTAAAACCAAGCCTTGTAAGTCGACCATAGACCTGCGCCTTTCATATGGGGAGCTGGAGGGGGAAGGGCGAGTAACAGGTGGAGTTGGAGGAGGAGAGAGCACAATGACTATGGTGGAGGACTACTGTGCTCTGGTGGTGGGAGGGCTGTGGTAATTACACCTGAGGAGGGATATCCTATACTGTCAAAACACTAGCAAGGGTGTAAAACAATGGTACTGCAACAATTAAACAAATAAAGTAAAATAAAAAAATTCTCATTCATTACAGTTTTATTGAATTCCTTTAGTAAGCATCATGCAGAGGAGAGGCAATTTCCCTCTCACCCTTCAGGATTCTCAGGCAATCAAATTAATATCAGACAGATAAGCAGGAGAAAAGACTTCATTTAATTACAAACATATAGCAAATCTACATAGATGTGGAGTCTAAAACCAATGAGGTAAAAGGGGGGTATATATCTGAGCTATGGGATGGGGTAGGTGCACATGACAAGCAGAGGGTGACTCACGACAAAGCCAGGGGATCTGTAATTAGATGTTTAGGAAGGCATCTCCATTAGGAAGATGATTTCTGGTAAAAAAATTCTAGTGCTGGGTAATAACCCCACATTTTCATTTCTGTTGATAGTTAAGGGAGTGGTAAAAGTTTCTCATGAACCTGCAGGTCCTACACTGACCTCAACTGGAAATAACCTACAAAATGACGAGTCTTGTTCTGGATATTTTGGGGGAAGCTTATCCTTCAACATGAAACTCATTATTAAGCAAATATACAGGTGAGGTTTAAAGGGACTTGAGACACTTAAGAGTCTCCAGTGTTCTAAAGACACTCTGAGCAACAAGCCCACAGTCACTGGCCTTGTTATAATCTGGGACATCATTCACCCTTAAGTCTCTTATCTATATCCCACACTGTACACCAAACACAAAAAGAGAGTACAGAGTATCAGCTCCTACTTCAGATCAGCATTTACCAGCGCTAACAGATAAAACTTGCTTGGAATCTTTCAGCTAGCTTGAAATCTGGAAACTGCTATCGAGATTGTCACAACTTGTTTAGCCTTGCTTTGGCTAAAAATCCTTGGGCTTTACACCTCTCCTATTTCTAGGTAGCTTACCTTATCTCTCACCACCTCCCCAGGCTTTGAAATTAAGCAGGGAGCTTTCCTTCCTGCCACCCCCACACCCTCCACTGCCCCAGGTTTCTTTTCTCAGTGTCTTAGTTCACGCACATCTTCCACCCAAGTTGCTCTTCGGCTCCTTTCAACCAACTTCCCCACAGTCCTTTAAGGCTCGGTTTATGTGTCATCCTTTCTGGGAGACCAGGAGCCACAGTGGATGCTGAGTGTGCATTCTTGCCAAGTGCATTCTGCCTTAATTTTAAATGGTCAGTTTAGGTGCCTTGTCTTCCCAGGTCTGGTCTCAGACCTTCCTCTTGGCATCCTCGGCATTTAGCACGACAGGTGCACAGTGGGCACACAGCACCTGTTGGTGGAATAAAACGTCTCCAAGCCCTGACTCGCTTTATCCTTCCTACTAAGCAGGCCCTGGCATGAAGTTGTCCATCACAGCCCTGGGCAGAGGAGCCAGGGAAGGCAGTGCCCTGTCCTGGTGTCACTGCCAATTCCTTTCTCTCCTCAACAAGCTTTTCTCAATAAGTGATAGGCAGAGCTCCAGACATGTGCTTCTAAGATCCAGATTTCCATAAGATAATCTAAGAGGCTGGGAAAGAAGAAAATGCCACCCCTTTCAAAGCTATTTTTGATTTTTACAGGTTCAACTGGATATGACTGGGGGCCAGGAGAGAGTGTTATTTTCATAGCCATGGCCAAATCTCACTTCTCTTGCACAAATCTCACAAACTCTGCCCGCACATGCAAATAGTTCTCCATCTATCACTTTCACCTAAAGTATATAAACAGGTGAAGATGAAATGAGCTCATATGACTTGGGTTGTCATTATCATACCCTCCATTTCCCACACTGGAGACACCATCACTCACACAATGGATCATGCTTCCTGCATACACTGGCTTCTCCCCAAGTCACAACAATTTTCACATGTGAACTTATTTGATCTAATTCTGGGGTAAGTCTCACGATGACAGATCAGATTATATTAGGAGCAAGGACTGGGTTTGGGTGGATGGCCTCATGGTGTCACAGGCAAACAAGATGGTCGTGTACCCCCAGTGTGGCCATGTACAGAGAAGATTTGGTCAGATCAGCTGGTGGGCTGAGCTTTGTTTGCCTCTCAGGGAGACCCCCCTTTTTCTTACCCAATGAATATGTTTTCATTTAAGTCTTCTTTAATTCCTCTCAGCAATAGTGTATAGTTTTAAGACCACAGGTCATGTTAAATTTATTATATGTTTATTTTATATGTTTATATTTTTATATGTTTATATGTTTATATTTTATATGTTTATATTATATGTTTATTACATGTTAAATTTATTCTTAACTAATTTATGTTCTTTGATGCTATTGTAACTGTAATCAAAATTTTTTTCTATCCAAGGATGATTTAATATATCTGAGACTCTTTTAAAAAACTTTATCAAAGGACTGATCACAAAAACCTACAAAGAGCTGATAATACTCAACAAAAACAAAGAAAATAATGCAGTCAAAAAATGGCAGAGGGCCTCCCCAGTGGCGCAGCGGTTGAGCGCTGGGTTGCAAAGCTGCCCGCAGCCTCTGCAGCGCCAGTTCGATCCCCGGCTGCTCCCCGGCCACCGGAGGAGGGTCCCACATGGCGCGCAGACCTCTCCTGCCACCCGCTGCTCCCCTCAGCAGTGTACTTCGGTCCTTCTGCCTGCTCTGCTCCCCGCTCTGGCTCTGGTGAATTCTCTCACCCTCCTGTGCTTCTGACTGTGCCCAGTGCTTGTATAAACAAACAAACAAACAAACAAATAAATAAGTCTTTAAAAAAAAAAATGGGCAGAAGAGCTAAAAGGAAATTTCTCTGAAGAGGAAATACAAATGGCCAACAGGCATATGAAAAAATGTTCAACATCACTTGTCATCAGGGAAATGCAAATCAAAACTACCATGAGATACCATCTCACGCCAGTGAGAATGGCACATATTAAAAAAACTAGCAACAACAAATGTTGGCGAGGTTGTGGAGAAAAAGGAACTGCACTGTTGGTGGGAGTGCAAACTGGTCCAACCACTATGCAGAGCTGTGTGGAAATTCCTCAACCTACTAAAGATAGAGCTTCCATATGACCCAGCAATCCCACTCCTAGGTATTTACCCAAAGGACACAGAAACATCAATTCCAAAGAACACCTGCACCCCTATGTTTATAGCAGCACTGTTTACAATAGCTAAGCTTTGGAAACAACCCAAATGCCCAAAAATAGATGATTGGATCAAGAAGATGTGGTACATATACACCATGGAATATTACTCAGCATTCAAAAAAGATAAACACATGCAATTTGCAGCAACATGGATGGCGCTGGAAGGGATCATGCTCAGCGAAATAAGCCAGAAAGAAAAAGAAAAATACCAGATGGTCTCACTCATAGCAGGAATCTAGAAAACTTAAATAAGGGACCAGGAAAAAGAATAACTATAAGAAAGAAAATATCAAAATCAACAAATAACTATGAACAAAAGACACTCTAAGGGGGGTGGGGGGCGGGGAAAGGAGGGCTTGGGGTCAAAATAAGGGGGTTGTAATTGTATGGGGAATATAAAAATAAAATTTAAATTAAAAAAATAAAAAACTATATCATATCTTTCTTTTCCCCCTCTATTCTACTTGCAGAAGGTTTTTCTATGTGCTTAAAATTTCTCAGCTGGTAATCTGATACCCAATCACAGTGTTACTGTTTGATCTTTGTGAACTAAGGAAAAAAGGAATTCTGTTCAAATAAGCACACCTTTCATGTGATTCAAAAATTGTTGTCTAGGGCCTCCCCGGTGGAGCAGCGGTTGAGCACTGGGTTGCAAAGCTGCCTGCAGCCTCTTCAGTGCCGGTTCGATCCCTGGCTGCTCCCCGGCCACCGGAGGAGGGTCCCGCATGGCGCGCAGACCTCTCCTGCCGCCCGCTGCTCCCCTCAGCAGTGTACTTCAGTCCTTCTGCCTGCTCTGCTCCCCGCTCTGGCTCTGGTGAATTCTCTCACCCTTTCGCGCTTCTGACTATACCCAGTGCTTGTATAAATAAATAAATAAATTTTTAAAAAAAAAATTGTTCTCTATCTATGAGAGCTATAATCTATTAAAAATTTTCCATGATTGGAAACTATACTATCACTAACCTTTGCTTTTCAGAAATAAATTGGTTTTTTTTTTTCATCATTTTAAATTGAGCTAATGTTGGCTTAGATGGTATAAGTTTCAGGCATTTAGGTTTAAACCTCTTCCTATACCTTGCCCTCCAACAAAGCACCATAAATCCACCATCACAGCTCACTGGGCCCCCTCCATCTGGTGTTCTCACCCCTCTCCCACTCCAATAGCCTCAGTTCTGCATTCAGATTCCAGGACTGTGGTTTTTTTGGTGGGGGAGGGGAGGCTTGGTCTCATCTGTTCCTTTGCTTTGTTTCTTTATACAACCATGAATGAAACCACCCATTGTTCGTTTTTACCTTCTGGCTTATTTTTTAAGCTTATCCTAATCCTCTTCAATTCCATCCATGTTGTCTCAAATAGCAAGATTTCACCTTATTTATGGCTGAGTAGTATTCCATTGTATTTATATAACACATTTTCTTTAGTTCTCATCTGTTGTAGGACACTTCAATTATTTTCCATAGCTTATTGTAAATAGTGCTACAAGGAACATAGGAGTGCATATATTCTTTTGAGGTACTGTTTTTGTATTCTTCAGATAGCTATCTATGAGTAGAATTGGTGGATCATAAGACAGACATATTATTATTTTGAGGAACCTCCATACTATTTTCCATAGGGGCTGGACCTGTCTACTATCCAATCAACAGTGTAAGAAGGTTCCCTTTTCTCCACACCCTTATCCATTCTTGTTCTTCCTGGTCTTTTTGATGTGGGCCATTCTCACAGGTGTGAGATGGTATCTCATTGTGGTTTTGACTTGCATTTCCCTGATAAGTGATGATGAGCATTTTTTCATTTGGCCACTGGTCTTCTGCATGTCTTGTTTAGAGAAGTGTCTGTTTAGATTTTTTGTTCATTTTTTGATTGGGTTACTTGGTTTTTTTGTCGAGTTGTATGAGTTCTTTGTAGAGCTTAGATATTAGCCCCTTGTCAGATGTATGATATACAAATATTTTATCCAACTTGGTAGGGTGTTTTTTCATTTTAATGATAGTGTCTTTCATTACACAGTTTTTTAGTTTGACCTAGTGTCATGTATTTATTTTTACTTTTGTTTTCCTCATCACTGGAGCTGAGAGCCCAAAGACATCTCTGAAGCCAATGTTGTGAAGTGTTTTGCCTATATTTTCTTCCATGTATTTGATGGTGTCAGGTCTTACACACAAAATCTTTCATACGTTTTGAGTTCTTTTTTGTGTATTGTGTGAGATAGGGGTCTGGTTTCATTCTTTTGCATGGGGCTATACAGTTTTCCCAACACCATTTGGTGAAAAGACTTTCCTTTCTCCATTGTGTACACTTAGCTCCTTTGTCAGAGATCAGCTACCCATATATGTGTGAATTTATTTCTGGGTTCTCAATTCTAGTCCATTGACCTGTGTGTCTGTTTTTATTCCAGTAGCATATTGTTTTGATTACTATAGTTTTGTAGTACAGTTTGAAATCTGGGCATATGAGAATTCATTATCTTTTTTGTCAGGATTTCTTGGCTATTCAGACTCTTTTGTGGCTTCATATAAATTTCAGTGAAGTTTGCTCTACATTTTAAAAAATGCCATTGAAATTTTGATAAGGATTGCATTGAAATTATATGTTGCTTTGTGTAGTATCACCATTTTAACAATGTAAGTTAATAATGGAAGTTTTCCAATCCATGAGCATGGAATAGTTTCCCAATACTTTGTGTCATCTTCTATTTCTTTTAACAGTGTCTTATAATTTTTGTTGTATAAGTCTTTCATGTCTGTTATTAAGTTTACTTCCAGGTATGTAATTTTTTGATGCAATTATACATAGGTTATTTTCTTGATTTCTTTCTCTAGTTTATTGCTTGCATATAGAAACACAATTTTTTTGTATATTGATTTTGTACCATGCCACTTTGCTGATTTATTGTTTCTAAAAGTTTTTTTTTTAATGGAGTCTTGGGGTTTTGCATGCAATGCCACTTGCAAATAGTCATGGTTTTTACTTCTAGTTTTCCAATTTGGATTCCTTTTACTTCTTTCTCTTGCCTAATTGCTCTAGCTAGGACTTCTAGTACTATGCTGAATAGTTGCGGTGAAGATGGGCATCCTTGTCTTGTGTATGATCTTAGAGGAAAATCTTTCAGTTTTTCAACATAGAGTATGATGTTAACAGTAGATTTGGCATATATGGCCCTTGTTATATTGATATATATTTCTTCTATTCCCATTTTATTGAGAATTTTTTCATCGTACTTGGATTTTGAATCTTGTCAAATGCTTTTTCAGCATCTATTGATATGCTCATATGATTTTTATCTTTCCTTTTGTTGCTGTGGTGAATTATACTGATTTGTATATGCTGAACTATCCTTGCATCCTTGGGAAAAAATCTCACTTGATCATGGTGTATGATTCTTTTCATGTATTGTTGAATTCAGTTTGCTAAGACTTTGCTCATGAGGGGTTTGGTCTATCGTTTTCTTTTTTTGTATGTCCTTGCTACTTTTGGTATCATGGTAATGTTGACTTATGGAGTGTGTTTGGATGCTTTCTCAGGGAGGTCCCCTAATTGAGCCATAGGCTGCTTCTCTAATACCCACTGATTCATGACACCGAGGAGATGATCAATGAATGAATCAATGATGAGGAATGGTCTTCCTTTAAATACTTTCTTAGTAATCTAGTGTACATATATGTAGTGTGTATATATATATATTATATACCTAGTATATATATTAGATAATTATATATGCATATAATTATATATGCATATATACGCATAAATAATATTAGATATTATATGTGCATATAATTATCTAATTCTATCTGCTTGGTTTGATGGATATAGTTTCTAGAGAAAAGAATTTCTAAATTGAGGCAGAGCGAGGGACCAGAGCAAATTTGCAGCAGAGAATGAAGGTAACCAGACTGAGTTTAACTCAACTTGTCTTACCAATTGTTCTCCTCTTTCTATAATTTAATCCTCTCTCCCCTATCCATGGCTGGCACACTTTCTTATGTACTTAATTTCAGACTCTAAATGTGAAGATGGTTATCTTTCCTAGAATACCCCATGGAAAAGTCATGCCAGGGAAACTTCTAACACTTTTCAAAGAAAGGACAATAAAAGGCAAATTCCGGGGCCCCTGGTGACCCAACTGGTTAAGACACAACCTATGAAGCTGTCCGCAGCCACTGCAGCATGAGTTCAATCCCCTGGTTGGCCAGGGAGTAACCCACATGGCGCAGCAGACCTCTCCTGACTTGCCTGCTGCTCCCCTCAGCAGTGTACTGCCATCAATCTGCCTGTTCTATTCCCCACTCTGTCTCTGGTGAATCCTCTCATGCCCCACACCTCTGGCCTATACCCCAGCTCTTGTATGCATAAATAAAAAAATCTTAAAAAAAAAAAAAAGAAAATTAAAAAAAAAAAGGCAAATTCCCCACCCTCTAGACTTCATCAAGTTTTCTTGTTACTAGTTTAGGAAAATTCAGGTTTTCAGAGCCATATCTGGCTAGTCTTAATTAATTGACTATATAAATTTATTTTTAAGGTGATTCTGGTTATTGAAGGTTCTTATTCATGAAATAGGGAATTTTAATGATACAAATAGAGTGGCGGGGGAACAGAAAGGCCAGATACAGAGATGTGACTGTACGGGGTAGGGGGAGGGAGAAAAGAGAGAGATAGGGATGGAGGAAGGAAGGAGCAGAAGAGCATGAAGCTAGGTCCCAGGATCCTCATATCCTTGAGGCATGCCCTTAAATGGATGGCCTAGTAGTAGGAGCAGCAGTGAATGTGTGGAAAGCTTCCACTTCCATATTTTTTAAAGATGTTATCAGGAGCTTCTACTACTGACTTTACCTAGAAGTTTCAAAACTATCTAGATAACCTGAAAATCACCTTTAGCCCCTAGCTGGTTGTCATTCATATGACATACGTGGGTGATGTTTTCCCTTTGCATAAAGCAGCTCCTGCTGAGCTATTCCACACTTTCTTCATTTCTGTTCCACTTTTGTATCCCCAGTCAGGATCTGGCACAGAAAAAACCTTAATAAACAGTAGGGACTTTATGAATAACCTTTTTTTTTTTTTTTTTAGAGGCACGTATTTTATTTATTTATTTATTTGTTTGTTTATTTGTTTATACATGCACTGGGTACAGTCAGAAGCGCGGGAGGGTGAGAGGATTCACCAGAGCCAGAGCGGGGAGCAGAGCAGGCAGAAGGACCGAAGTACACTGCTGAGGGGAGCAGCGGGCGGCGGTAGGGGTCTGCGCGCCATGTGGGACCCTCCTCCGGTGGCCAGGGAGCAGCCGGGGATCGAACCGGCGCCGCAGAGGCTGCGGGCAGCTTCGCAACCCAGCGCTCAACCGCTGCGCCACCGGGGAGGCCCTTATGAATAACTTTGAAAAGGAACAATGAGTCTGGAATTTCACTTCTAACCCTAGCATTGGCTTTTCTACATAATCTTGAGAAGGTTATTTTCTATTTCTGGGCCTCAGTTTCCTCATCAGTAAACTTCAGCGGACAGGATGAGTGACAATCATTACTGCTAACATTGACCACTTCTCATGTGTCCAACTGTGTTCTCACCAGTTGGCATTTTGAGTCACTGGGGATTCTCTTGCAGGTCACGTCACACCCAGCTCTGGAAAAAGCACCAGAGGTCTGAAAAGAGGGGTCTAGAGGGGTCAAGTACTTCTGACTAAAATATGCGCTGGTCTCCCCCTCGTCATTCTTGGGCATGGAGCCATGAGCTTTACATTAGTGGAGTATAAAATCTTTCCCTTTGCAGATTTAACATTTCATTTAATTTTTCTCTCAGCCAGTAAAATCTATGAGCAGTAGAAGAAATGTACAGGGAGAACAGTGGGTAGGTGGTGGGGGACTGGATAGTGGAGAGAGGCGTTTATAGCTGCCCTCTGTTTCATTTAGCTAAATTGAAGGGCAGCATAAATCCAGGAATCTACCCAGTAGAAACTCCATGCAGCCCCCAAGATGCAAGGGCATAATTAGCCAGGGTAATTGCCAGCTGTAAGATGAATTAATTTACTCACTGTTTCTCTCACAATGCCCCCCAGGATAACAGGTGTGGGAAGTGGCCAGGAGGGGTGTAGATTAACGAAGATGCCATTATCCAGCTGCCTTGAGGGCGCCCAATGCCAGGCTTCACTGAGGCATGCGGGGAAGCAGGCAGGGCGACCTTCCCACTGACTTGGCAGTGTTGAAGCTGAGTATGCACCAAGAATAATTTTTTTTTTGCCTAATCTGAGAGGAGTAGGTATCTTGAGAATTCCAGAAACGGTCTCGTATAGTTTCCTCAACAGACTGCCCACTTGGCCAAGGCAATTGGAGCTGCTGGGAGAAACAGTGGGAGAAAAGGGCTTCTTTCACAGAGCGTTCAAATCCTTTGGAAGAAAATATTTGAACAGGAACTTCACTGGGAGGTCTGCTGTTAGAATACTGAACAAATTTCACACTCAGTGTTTTAATATTTGCCATGAAATTCCTGGCTGAATTCTAATTGGCGACCATCACTCTGCTCCAGTCCCAACCCATACTTGGGAAATAAATACATTTCTTCTTCTTTCCTGCTTACCGCACCAGAAGCCACTTTTGAGAGAGTAGAAGTTACAGGTTAGGTACCCAGACTCAACCCAGACAGACCAGATGGACCCTGGTGCTATCACCTACATGAGCTGTGACACTGTCACACATTCATGTCCCAAACTCCATTCCACCTGTAAACCCACTTGACTATCTCACACAATTAAAAATAGGGCAAGAAAACACCACATAGAGTTGTTCTGAGATCCAATAAGATATCCATGAAAATCTCTGAGCACAGTACTCAGCACACAGAACACAGACAATAAACCATAGCTGTTCATCATCAGCATTGTCAGCAGTAGCAGCAACTCACTTCTACTGGAGTGGACCTGGAGGCCTGGAGCAACATGCTCAAAATTTCAAACTCTGACTAAGACAGATTTGCTCTTCATGTTAATTTCTATCACCACAAATGGAATTATACTTGTAAGATATATTTAGGAGGCTGATAATACATTGAACTTTTTGCCTTTTTCATATATTGAATTACATCCCACAGATATGATCCAATGCTTCCTGCACTTTCATAAGATATACAATTTCAGATATCCCATGACAATGGGTCCCAACTACTGGTCAAACAAGCCTGGTCTGTCCTGACCATTGTCATCCTGCCTCTATGATCAGCTTCTTTTTTTTTTTAAGATTTATTTATTTATGCATACAAGAGCTGGGGTTGCAGGTGTGTGTGTGTGTGTGTATGAGAGAGAGAGAGAGAAGATTCACCAGAGACAGAGTGGGAAGAGAACAGGCAGACTGACTGAAGTACTCTGAAGTACACTGAAGTACACTGCTGAGGGGAGCAGCAGGCGAGTCAGGAGAGGTCTGCTGTGCCATGTGGGTTGCTCCCTGGCCGGCCAGGGATTGAACTCGTGCTGCAGATGCTGCGGACAGCTTCATAGTGTGGTGCTTAACCCCTTGCGCCACCAGGGAGGCCCTATGATCACCTTTCTTAAAAACAGGGTAGTTCCAGGGTTTTGAGGAATTGAGGTGATTGTCTTGGGATCATTACTATTCTCTAATTTGGAAATTGAAGATAAGTATGCCACAATCAGGAGCAACCATAGTTTGAAGAGGAAGGTCTGGTATCTCTATGAAGTTGCTACTTGTTCCCTATGCAAAGGCCTTCCTTCTTTTTCTCCCTTCTTCCTTCCCTCCCCTTCTCCCTTCCTTCCTTTCCGCTCTGATAGATATAAACTCTGAGAGATAAGAATTTTCTAAATAGACACGCATGGGGCCCATCTAGGGCCCCAAACAAATTCACAGTGGGCCACAGTGTTGGGGCTCAAAGGAAATCATCCCTCTGGGTTCTTCCAGGCTGGCAAATAATCAAACAAGCATCAGACAGATTGACAAGAGAAAAAGCCACGTAGAGGTTAACAATAGTAACATGAATACCTTCATACCTCTCTCCTCCTGGGAGAGACCCGGCATGACTGGGTAACTTGCCCATGTGCTTTTAGATACCATCTTAAATAATTTAGCTAAGATATTGAGAGGTTGGGGAGGAAAAGAGAAGTTTAGTTAGAGCTTTCCTGGAATAGGCCTCTATAGAGAGAAGTTGAAATAGAAGCAACGGAAGTAGCCTCCACCCAGCTTCAGAGCCCCTCCCTGTAATTAAAATTTTGCCAAAAAAAGATCTATTTTGGGGTGGCAGATTTTTGCTTCCCTATACTAGTTAAGTCCTAGCAATTTAGGTCAATTGATCTCAAGCAGACAGACTTGATTACAAGTGATAGGAGGGGCAAGAACCACTCTGAATTTGGGATGTGCAGTGTGGAAGGCAAGTTCTCAGAGGGTCTCACCTTTTATCTTGAAATCATTTTGCTCCAAATTCACTCTGCTTGGGACTCAAATTGCTTTGTTTTAAAAGTCAAAACCTCCCCAGACAACAGTACTGAATTGATCAGTGAACTTAAAAAAAAAATCAAATTGGAAGATATGTAACTCCATATGTAGCATAAAAAGGCAGCAAAGCCATCCCATTCCTAGGCACAATAGCTCCAGTGATAAGGCAAGAAATTCCAGATTTCCCCACCACAGGGCAGACTGCATAAAAGAGCAGGGTAAGATTCAGACACTGGTCAAAACCTTAATTCCCACACTTACTTATTACAGCACCTTTTCCTTCTAACAGGGAAAAGAACTTCCCAGGCATCCCATTTTTATACTCAGTTACCATGATGACCATATCAGAGCCAAGAGAAGACTGCTGAGCTCACATTCCAGAGAGCCCAGGTCTCCAGTGGTGGTTCCATCCTCTTCTCTCTCCCAGAAACCTAGGAGGGGGCCAGATCTTCACAGCCTCTGGCATGGAGAGGCAGGAGTGCAGGTGCCTGTGTTCTCAGCCTCCAAACTACCAACTATTTGGAAACACTTGTGTTAACTCTTCTTCACCACCCCACTGAACCAATTTTAGAGCTCAGGACCCTCCCAGACTCTCAGGTTTCTCGGTCTATATGCAGTTGAACTGAGTGAATCAGTAACACTGAGCATGAGTTAAATCAATGTATCATACTGCTCAGGGAGACATTTTAAAGAGATCCAAAGACAGCAGGGCCACCCGAAAGACCAAAACAAGTATGAGGCAAAGGGCAGCAGACAGAGAATAGCTGAGAAAAGAGGGCCTACTTGTGGAAAGGATGTCTTTCCATATAGGCAATTATCTGCTGTCACTTTAAGGTCAGTCATTTTCAGGCAGAAGAATTTAAAAACATCAATTCTCCATTTTCCATAAGGTGGTGTCAAATAAAATAAGCATCAAAATAAGTTCTCTTTATTTCATTGCTCCTGTGTCATCACACATGTGCAAGGGGGAATTACAAAGCAACATATTGCTGTACCAGGAAGTAAAAGCAAAATGCAATAGCTAGGTATGAGCGGGAGAGCAGATGGGATGGTTGGATTCCCAGGTCCTCACCCCAGCTCTGTCACTTCCTCACTGATGGAAACTTGTCACTGAACTTGTCCCAGCCACCATGGGACTTGATGTCCTTCTCCGCACAATGGGGGTGACAACACAACAGCCTTGGAAAGGTACTAAGTAGGATATGAGAATCCGAAAAGTGCCATGTAAATCAGATACAGTAGGTTGCACTATAATCAGATTCACAAGGGATTAAACAGTAGATGCTCTCCAAGTTTTCAGTTATGGGCACAAAGCTGTCAAAAGCCCAGGGAGGTGGGGAGGTGAGACAAAGGGAAAAGGGTGGGGAATGGTAGCAATGAATGAGGCAGGACTCCCAAATAGATTTCTATAGAGTTCAGCAATAGTACAAGTCGTGTCTTAAATTGAGAGAAAAAGACTTGCATTTTGGTTAAATCACATTTCTTTTGCTCTCAAATCAATGCTTCAGCACCGGGCTGAGCACATCTGCTCACTGCGCCCTTATTTCATCAGAAGTGAACAGACATCACTCTCCATGCATAGCAAGAGACATTGTCAAGTTGAGTACCCACAGCTGGCTCTGCAGATGTCAACAACAGCTGCATTTTGTCATTGCAAGACATATGAGTTCCAATTAATCTCCCTCTCGCCTTGTTTTTAGAACTTTGACGTTTACGAATAAAATTATTTTATCTTCCTGGTTAAACCTGCTTTGCAATTACACCCAGATGTACCCAGTCACCTTTAGAAAATTAGGTTCTGTTTTCTCAGAAATCTGAAATAAAGATGAACTCAAATTAATAGTGAGAGAAACCTCAGCTGAAGGCATGATTCAGTTTGCTAATCCTAGCAACAGATCTAAATGATATTATCAGCTAGCTCAATCACTTGGGCCCCACACAGAGACACTGCGGCAGGATATCTGTACATAAAATGGATATTCAATGTTTCTTAGTGCACTTTTCATTCAATAGGTCAATAGACAAGGACCAATCCTTCTACAGATGGAGAAAGCACCTTAGCTAAAAACAAAGACAAAAAAAAGATGTCTGTGAGAATTCAACTAGGGCTACATGTATGGGGACTGTCCCATTGTCACTGTCTCTCGGATGGTGCTGGCCTTGTCCGCCTCAAAGTGTCTTTAAGGCAGTCAGTTTCTGAGCCGAACTAGACAGAGTCAATGCCTGTAGGGCAAACTCTTGGCTCTACATGTGTGGGATGTGATGCTGTGCATTCATTAAATGAATGGATGTTTGTAAGCTGTAGGGATTTCTGTCTGGAAACACAGGGCTAGCAGAAGTGACCTAATAAAGTGGACAATGGGGATAAGAGCGAATAGAGATACTTAGGTACCCTCACATTCAGGGGGTTTATTGCAAGGTGGGCCTGCCTATTAGATAAAAAATACTTTAAGGGCCTCAACTCAAAAGAGAAAGGCAGGCAGGCACATGTGTAAAGCACCACGATCAATGATCTTATTGGGGCCTCTCCCCTAAAAAGGGAGGGGAGGTTTTCATTTCTATAGGCTCTTCTTTTAATCTACATCGTGAATTGCGCCCAGTGGGTGACATCCACGGTGATTCTTCTTGTCCAGGGCCAACCCACTCACCTGAGCTGTCCGCTAATGGGCCACCACCCCTGCGCAAAGACATAGCATGTCCCTGTGCGGAAGATGAAAGGGAAGGTTGGAGTTAAAACACTATTCCTCGACTGCTGCGGTGATTTTGTGGCTTTTCAGCTGTGTTTATTTCTTCAGAGGAACTTCTCAAATCAAACTTTTAAGCAGGAACCCAAGGTAGTAGAAAATGTGATGATGCTCTGACTAGAATGCCTGACTCCTCTTTATTGTTAGTGAATGTGTGTGTGTGTGTGTGAATGCGCACGTGTGTGCATGTGAGACAGAGACAGAGTGAGACAGATTATCTCTATTTATAAGGAAATTAATCACATTCACAAGGGCTATTCCCTCATAACCTAATTATCTCCCAAAGGTACCATCTCCAAATCCCATCACATTGGGGAGATCAAGGTTTCAACATGAATTTTGGTGAAACACAAACATTCAGACGATAGCATAGAGCATTTCTTTTCTGAAACTCTGGTTCTTGTGAGCCAAACAGGCAAACCATGGCTAAACAGGAGTCCCCTAATAGAAAGAGTGCCCCTGTAAGCAACTTTTGATGTGTGGATGTCAAGACCAAAGTTAGCATTTGTGTCTACTACACCCTTTGACTCAGTAATTCCACTCCTAGGTATATACACTCAACAGAAAGGCATATATCTGTGTCCCAAATCACATATACAAGAATATGCACAGGAGTAGCATCTGCGACAGCTCCCAAGTAGAAATTACCCAAATGGCCCTTAGCTCTGTGGAGAATATGTGGTTTCTCTTGCTCCAGTGTAGTCTAGCCATCTTCTCTCACCCTGTGCAGCTTCCTAAACTTGTCCTCCTTCCTCATTTTGTTTCCTGTAGTTAGTCCTTTCCCTTACCTTAAAACCCTCTAATGGAGTTTCACTTCACTTAGAATAAAGTACAAACTCCCCTCCTGTACCTTGCCTACCCCCGCACTCCTCTGTCTGTCCTTCCCTTGTGCACTTCAGCCACCCTGGCTTTTTCTGCCTGTAACAGAATCACACCAGTTCCTACTTTGAAGCTTAAAGCTCATAGTTCCTGTCCACATGCACACCAGACCTTCTCAACATGGCTATGTCCTGCTCATCATTTTTTATTGAGGTATAACATACATATGGAAGGCCAACGAGATCTGAGGCAATGAAAAGGCACAGAAGCATTTTAGGTAGAGGTGGCAGGGCCTGCTCTGAATTTTACAAAGATAGTCCTTGCAGCAGGGAGGAAAGGGAAGTGGTGTGAGGTAGCTAGGGTGAAGGGAGACTAGTGTTGAGGTGTTTGTCTGAAGTGAGATAAGAAATAACTAAGACTTGAACATGGGCCCTCGCCATGGGAAGGGAAAAGAGGGGACAGAGAGAATCAAGACAATCTACGTGGATTCTCAGGCCATCTGTCGTGCCTTATAGAGACCACCTACTGCAGTCAGTTTATGGATTTATCCTAATCTAGAAACAGGAAAAGCTCTCATGATACTTGGATTCTCTCAGTATTTTCACTAATTAGACCTTTAATTGCTTTTTCTTAGGAAGTCTAAGGTCTGGGTCATGCTAACTCTTTTTTAACCTTCCTTGCCTACTTAAAAGCCTGATTATTTTGATACACTGTATTACTAGTAATCCCTTCCTTATCTTGGATCCCAGTTTTCCTCCTGCTTTTCCCCCGCCAGTATATGAATAAAATATTGAGCTGCTGATTAATGACCCTATACACACCACTTTGAGATGTCTGAAGGAATTATCCAAATGCCCAGACAGCTCTATAATGTCACATTTAAATTAGAGGCTGAATCTGTAAAAGGCTGTCCTGGGTAGTAAAGGCTGTGTTACAAGGATGGTAATCAGACCTAATTTCCTTTTAGGATAAAGAATGGAAACATCTTTTAATGCCAAGAAAAGAGCATGAGCTACACTACTTACAATAGGCAAATATGTAAGTTAATGCTTTGACATCAGCTACACTTTGTCCAAGGTTGAAAGTATACTTTCTCTGGAACATATTAGTATAGATGGAGATTCTTGGTTTTGTTTTTCATTGTTTTTGTCTTAGAACTCTTAAGTAATGTCACTTTCCCACTTTTTTCTGGGCAATGTACTAATATTGAAATTCTTCCGGGGTGGGGGGGTGGCACTGGGAAGTGGAATCCACCCATTGCTAGAGAGAAGTACCGCCCACCAGGCCTATAAAGCAGTCAGTGGAATCTTTTAGCTGAAAGTAACTGAGAACCCATGTTGAAATACAAGAGAGTGAGGGTCCACAAGAAGCAGTCAGTTATCTTGATCTCAACAATAACTAAATCAATAATGATAATAATAGCAGCAGGAGTATTGTGTGGGCTATATGGCTGGCAAAATTAAGTGTTTATTATGTGCCAGGCATCTCATTTAATCTTCTCTACTCTGGAGATTCCTCAACCTGCTAAAGATAGAGCTTGCATATGATCCAGCAATTGCACTCCTAGGTATTTACCCAAAGGACACAGAAACATTAATTCCAAAGGGCACCTGCACCCCTGTGTTTATAGCAGCACTATTTGCAATAGCTAAGCTATGGAAACAACCCAAATGTCCAAAAATAGATGACTGGATCAAGAAGATGTGGCACATATATACGATGGAATATTACTCAGCAATCAAAAAAGATAAACACATGTGGTTTGCAGCAATATGGATGGAGCTAGAAGGGATCATGCTCAGTGAAATAAGTCAGAAAGAAAAAGAAAAATACCGGATGGTCTCACTCATAGCAGGAATTTAGAGAACCTAAATAAGGGACCAGGAAAAGGACTAATTAATACAAAGTAAAAATCAAAATCAACAAGCAACTATAAACCAGAGACACACAACTGGGGGCGGGGGTGGGGAGAGGAAGGATTAGGGTCAAAATAAGGGGGGTGCAATTGTATGGGGAATATAACCAAAATGAAAATGCATACATTGTGCAAAAATGAAAAATGATGTAAGAATTATATAAAATATTTAAAAAAAGGTAAAAAAAAATTTTCTCTACTCTACAAGGTAGGCAAACATCCAAGGTCATGCATTTGGGAAGAGGCAGAATGAAGGTCCAAGCCAAAGTCTGTTGGATGCAGGAGAAACTGCTTTTCTCCATTGTGTGATATGTAAAGATTTGAGTACTACATAGTTCTATAGTCATGGACCTAGCCTGTGATGACTTTCTCTGTGCAAGTTATATCTTGGACAGTTTCGCCAATGTTGAAAAGAAAGCAAACAATATTTGGATCAGAACACATCACCCCAAACAGAATGTCTGACTCCGGTGGCTGCATGACCAGTAATCATGCAGAACTCTTCTAGGACTGCTCCAAGATATAATATTATTTCCCTTTATTCTCATAAATACCATTCCAATTTATTCAATCATGTGGCTCATTTTTTGAATTACAAGCTATAATGGTAATCCATTAAAAGGGGACATTCAGCTTTATCTTTTAAAACCTAAATGTTACTAAGCACAACCAATACTGACTCTGCTCTATCTCAGAGGCCTGCCTCAAATTCAAATACGTTCATGTTGTTGTATTTACTTCTGCCCCAAGCAATGTTAGTGTTATTACAAAACCCCAAAGTCTCATCTAGAAAATTAAAGATTGTTTCTTTAAGTGCAATGAACTTTTTAGTGAATATGACAAAATTATTCTAGTTAATCTTGAAGAAAAAAAAGAGAAAAAGAGAAAAGCCCTATATTTTTAAAAATGTACTTAAAGGCCTCAATAATAAAACAGTATGATAATTGTACAAAAAATGACATAAATATGAATTTATATATATCAGAGCATATATCTCTATCTATTGAACTATACATATGAGGAAGGAACAATCACATACTAGTGAGAAAGTGATGGATTATCTACTCATGGTATGGAAAATCTGCCTTTGAGAAAAAAATTAAGTTAGATACTTATCTCATTCCCTAACCCTTCATATATACTTCGTGATCTGAAAACTAAATGTAAAGTCTTATTTAAATTATAAATGGGAGAAAATACAGACAAATAGCTAACTTTTCTTGGATGGAACAAGGAATACCCTAAGCACTAGAGAAAATGGATGGAATGACCAAGAAAATGGTAAACAGATTTTACTACTTAAAAATTTAAAATTGTGGCACTGAACAAAAGCCACCAAAAATCCTCCAGAAAAATTATCTGCAGCCAGGACAGTACACAGGGGATTGAATCTTTGATAGATCTTCAAATGTTCAATAAAAGCCACAATAGAAAAAAGGCAAAATACATAAAAAATAAACAAACATCCATAAAATTGGATTGTTCACTTTTACTTGTAATAAAACAGATCATATTAACAAGTTAATGTCAGTGTGAAGACAGTGAGATAGACATTCTCAAACATGAGAAAACATACGATTACTACCTTTCTTTAAATCAATTTGACAAGTAATCTACAGCATTAGAAACTTTTGTGGGAATACTCTAACACTGCTGGTGAGGATGTAAACTAGTCTAGCCACTACTGAAGGCTATGTAGAGGTTCCTTAAATAAAAATGGATCTGCCGTATAACATAGTTATTCCACTCCTAGGAATCTACCCAAAGGACACAAATACAATAATTCAAAAGAAAACTTGCAATCTTATATTTATTGCAGCCCTATTTACAATAGTCAGGCTATGGAAACAACCTAAATACCTCAAAACAGATGAATGAATCAAGAAGATGTGATATATATACACAATGGAATACTACCCAGCAATCAAAAAGATAAACTCATGCTATTTGCAGCAACATCAATGGAGCTGGAAGGGTTGCTGCTAAGAGAAATTAGTCATAAGGAAAAAGATTAATACTGGATGGTTTCATTTATATGTAGAATATAGAAAAACCACAGAAAGGGTCAAAGACCTTGAAAGCTGATCACAGATAAATGGCATCCAGGAAGGGAGAGGGAGGAGGGGTAGAAAAGGTGAAGACAGGATTGGGAAGAGCACAAGGGAATACGGTAATGGACTATGGCTGCTTTGGTGGTGGGAGAACCACGATGACCACACCTGAGGGGAGAAATCATACATTGTTCAAAAATCAGCAATGATACAAGAAAAGTACTACACTTGAAAGTTTTGGGTTTTTTTAAAGCTACACCATGAGTCATGACGTAAACATAAATTAGAACAACAAAGAAAAGTCATTATACAAAAGTTAGAAAGGCCAAAATAAAAATGCAATACCAAATGTTTGCAAGATTTGGAGACAACTGGAATACTTAACATCACACGTGGGAATATAAGACCATACAATCATTTGGCAATTTTTTTGCACTTTCTAAAAAATCTAAACATAGGGGGAGGGAGAGAGATTAGAAAACAGAGGGTGAGGAGGGCACAGTGGACTATGGTGGAGGACTATGGATGCTTTGGTGGTGAGAAAACTATGGTGACCACACCTTACTGTGAAAAAATAAACAAGGATGTAAAACATATATATATATATATATATATATATATATATATATATTAAATGTAGACAAACAAAAAATAAGTAAAAATTTATGCTGTTAGGTTTTTATAGTTCCTATCATGCAAAAGTCATATGTTGGAAGCTTCAGAATCACAAGTACCTATGTTTTCAAGAAAACAGTCTTGCTCTATTTAATTAGAAATTTATAAAATGTGGGTATCCTATTAAGTACAATGACTTTAATGGCATGTTTGAAACATGACTTGAAAAAGAGCTCAATCTTTCAACTGTGCCTGTGTAAAGAACAATTACCACATACATTAGCTTATTAAATTAAATTTAAAATTCATATTACGGTCCAAAAAGCTCCTTTCCTTAGCGTACTTATGAAGCATATATTGAAGATAAGCTCATTTAATATTTTGTTATATCACTGTAAAGATGGTATTTAATAAATCCTTTAAAATTTGGAAAAAATGTTTATCTTTGTAGTGTGGTAACAGACATCTGAAGAGGTATGAATCTATACCCCTAACTCAGATACAAGTTGTAAATCAACATTACTTCAATAAAACATTTTTCTAAGGAAACAACTCTTAAAAAAATAAATAAAAGGCTCAGCCGAGCCAAAATAATTTCAAATCTAGAAATTTTGGTAAAAATCTTACACACAGGTATACACCAAAGAATTATTTCTATCTTTCTTAACCAAATGGAACCCAGGTTCCTTGGAGACATGACTGACTGTGGACCAGAGGCAGGAAATGTTATAGTGAGTCTGAACACAGAGCCCCAGAGCCAGGAGACCAAAGACCACTCACATTTGGGGGGAAACTTTAGACCTACCTCCCAGTTTGAGAACATGCAGAGGCTGGAGGAACACGTTAAATGACTATAAGGGAATTATTCAGACTTTTATAAAACATGTGGTCTCATATTTTCAAAACGCCATCAACAAGACCAAAAAACGGTGAGTGTCCTATTCCTGAAAGAGACTACGCGTCCTAACAACCACGCGCAGTGTGTGATGGGATTCTGGTAGGAGAAAAGGAAGCATGAAAACACACTAGGGATAGTTTGGAAAATTTGAATACGAACTAATGTTTTTAGGTGTGATAAATGGCTTGTGGTTGTACAGAGGAATATCTTTCTCCTTAGGATAGGCATGCTGATGCTCTAGGAGCGGGATGTTATGGTATTTGCAGTTAACTTTTACTTAGGCTTGCAAAACAACCTCCAAAACCTCAACATGCATTTCTACATCCATGCAGATGCACACACACATAAGCACAAGCACACATGCACACTCACACCTTCATACTCACACATAAGAGAAACTATGGCACACTGCTTTAAAAATGTTTAAAACATGGAATGGCACTGTATTATCTTTCCAATTTTATATGTGTTTGAGCCCTTTCATAACAGAAAGTTAGAAAAGGATTTATGGAGGAACTAATGTTAATACATGCCAAAATTATAAGAGTTAAGTAAATTAGAGAATATTTACAGAGATGATGTTATGCACTTATTAAACATCATCTCAAAAACTCCCCAAAACCTAGGCAAGTAGTCACAATGCCATGATAAGGGCAAAAAACAGGGTGAAAAATTTTGTATGTGCCATAGATAGCTTGTTCTTACTTTTTATATTCATCCAGTACATACATTAAACAATTAGATATGCCAGGAACTCTTTTAGGTACATGAGAAGAAAATATACCTTAATGGAAGTAGGCTTGTCTCTGGCTATTAGGATTATAGGAGATCCTTACTAGTTTTGATGCATTTCTAAATTTTTCAAAGTACACAATTCCTTTAAAGTAAATGTAACAAATGAGCATTTCTTTTAAGAATAGTCACCGGGAATCCAATGTTAACAATGACTGATCCTGCCTGATGCCTGACAGGTTGCGGCAGTCTCTCTCTTCTCCATGCTCTATAGGGACAAGTCCATGGAGCCTGCCCTAAATTGCTGAGGTGAGTTTTATTTTTATCTTCATTTTGTACATCTAGAAACTGACCACTGCGAGGTTTGGTGATTTGCAAAGCTGGGGAAGCAACAGCCCCTGAGGAACATTGAGTAGTGTTGGGAGACATATGTGGTTGTCGCTCCTTGGGCCTGGGGAGTAAAGGACAGAGTCGTTAACTAGCACACGAGGCACAGGACTGCTCCCGCAGCAACAGTCAGCAGCTCCAAATGTCAACAGCGCTGAGCTCCAGAAACCCGGCCCGACATCACTGAGAAGGTAGAGCCCCTGTGAGCCGGGTGGCCTGGCTTCACACTCCTCATGCCCAAGCAGCTCTCCACGCTCTGACACACTGCTGTTTGATCACTACATGCTACAGTGTTTAATTTATGGATGGCAATTACTAGTAAAAATAAAAACGAAACCAGACATGAGGCTTTGGGATTCTAAGCAAGATATGAAAGCACTATCTTTTCCTAAAAAGTTCAAAGTGTACAAATGAACTAAAATAGCAGCCGCTGTGGTGAAAGAACATTCCTATGCAGTTAAAGTGAAAGCTGGTGTGATTCTTTCAGAAAGCATCGAAAGCATAATGCTTAAAACCTTTGATCCAGAAAATTTCACTTTGGGGAATTGATTCTGAGACTATACATCAAAATTTGGCAAAATTCTGCGGTGCAAATATATTTTTTAGTGTAGGGAAAGAGAGACATTAGCTACGTATCTAATAACAGAAGAGTTGGATAAGCCAGACATAGGTGCTTGAGAGAATCCATTTAAAGGGGGAGAAAATCATGTGCAGTACAATATGAGGTAAACAAAAGAAAAAGGATATAAAATCAAGAAGGTATGTTTGCAAGCATGTTAAAAAGTAGCCTCACTTCAGAGAAGTGAAGGAAATACCTTGTTAGAGTTGCTAGATTTAGGCTAACAGGGTAAAGAGTGATTTCTTTGCCTTTTCTTTCAAAATTATCTGAAAGGCAAGTGTGCGTTTTTATGAAGTAAAAGCAATCAAAATATTTTTAGATGCACCTAAATCCGGGGAAAATGATATTTTTTTAAAGGGAGGTTCTTTATAAAGCCCAAATATGTGTAAACAAGCTTATGACCTAGATCTGAGCACTTTAAAGGTAAAAACAAATCTGTGCACAGAGCCGACGGTCCTCCCAACACATTCTCTGTGTCGATATTAGATGAGAAAATCTCCTCTCTGGCAATCTTAATGTCTCCTTCTCCCTCTATAATGACTTGATGCATAAAAATTAATCTTTTTCCTCTGCTTTGATCCCTGAGCTCCTTAGTGAAGATTCCATCTTGTTCTATAACACATGATGAAGCATTTTCCCTGTTATAATGTGACAATGGCCCTACTGAGCACAACAATTTGAGCCTGAATATGCCAGCCAAAGAGGAAATCTTAAGAGGCAATTCCACGTAGAACTATTTGGCAAATGCATAAAAAAGACACATTAACACTGTCGGAAAATAGTGCCCTTAACAAAAGAACACACAACTGAGCTGGGAGTCCGGGTGGCAAAGAGGGATGGGGAAAAGGAAAAGCAAGGAGGTGGAGCGCTCTGGGGTTCGACCCCCAAAGTGCTGGTCAGAAGATCAGTCAGTTTCAGCCAAAAGAAAAAAGAAAAAGAAAAAGAAAGAAAGGCACATTTGAAAACTTCAATAAAAAAGATTGTTTGTCAAGGCTAGAAAAAAACATTCTTTAATTAGTTTACTCAAATATTAAGTCTGACATCTAGAATCTCAATATTAGCAAAAATGTGATAATTATAGCTGGAAGGGTTTTTTATTGAATGTAAATTCATGTATAACACTTTTAGCATATCTCACTCCCTATTGTTATTTCTCATACAGTGTTCACACTTAACTGGAAGCCTTTGGGCTCCACTCTGAAATCTGATCTCAAATTCAAAGTCTCCATACTTCTCTTGAAGTAGTTGCAGTTCAGCAACTATGACAAAGGACATGTGGAGTCCATCCCCAGGCTAGATGCGACCTTGAGAGATCCTGCCAACTTGGGGTGGGGGGGTGAGGCTGGGACGTCTGAAAGCTGAGACTGTCCAAAGGGAGGTCTCTATTAAATGAGTCTCAAATCACACCAGTTCTTTGCAAGAAGGGCACAATGTGTTTTCCAGGAACCAGTCTGAGCCATTTGACTGTCATGCTAATGAGAGTTTGCCAACTCCATCCAGTTTCTGGTTTGAAGGGAGATAAGAGACAGAAACAGGGAACATGTGGTTTGTGTAAGTGGTTCAGGTCAGGTAAAGTGAGGATTCACCTTATAGAGAAGGTCAGAGACGTTTAATGACTTGCCTAGCATCATGTGATTACTGAAAGGCACATCCGGTATCAGCAGCTCCATCTGTCAAAGTACTCTGTCTTCTCTAGCACTCACTGCAGTGAGGAGAGGGAGTGATAGACCACAACACACTACGGACACCCACCACAGAAACAAATTATATGCACTTGCCCAAGGCAGGCCAGACAAACGTCACTGTTGTGACAATTATTGAGAAGCAGCAATGTTTGCTGGTTTTTGTTTTCTGGTAGTAATCATTAGCCAGTCTTCTAGGATAGCAATCTTAAAGGTCTTTAGGGGTTCAGCTTTCGCTCAAGACATCAGGGAGAGGTGGGAATCAGGGCATCGTGGGGAGCATCTGTCCCTTCTTAAAGGACATAGCCTGTGTGTCTCCGAGCAATTGTGAACCAGTTTGAGGAGAATTGGCATTTTCAGACACTGCTGGTAACTGTACCTTATGCTCATACAAACACTCATGACTTGTTTTAAATTTGGAAACTATTTTAAAAAATCTGTTTTTCAGTTGTGTGAGCCAAAAAGAACATGTCTCTGAGTCCCATTTGGTCTTGGTTCTTTGCTTTGCTACTTCTGTCCAGAAGATCTACCTGTGCTAGAGGTAAGGTGGGAAGAACCTCAGCTCAGCCCTCTGGAGAGTGGCAGACACAGTCCTACAGTGAAGAAACATTCTGTCTGAAGCTTCAGGCAGTGGTTGTCATATTAAGAGTATTATTTAGAAAAAAGGGAATAATTATTACAAATTCTAGTTAAAATGTATATAATGTCAAAATCAATGATCAGGAATGAGGGTAAGAGGTCAGAGAGCTTTTACAGTTTGGCAAAATAGAAAAACTAGCACAAAAAAAAAGTACTCGTATGTATTCAGCAAATGCTTAGCAGGAACCCCATTCTGAGGGAACCATCCCGAGATTTCCTACAGAACTAACTTTTTCAAAGGAAGTACACATCTACTATCTCTCCTTTCTGTTACCTCTTCCTTTCCACCTCATTACCACCTTGTTTCTCAGAATACAGATTCAGTCATAGGTCAGCTTTTGCTGCAGTTTGTTACTGAAAGCTTCCTCTTGCAAAGGAGGAAAATGAAACATAATTTGGGGTTCCTAGCCATGTCAGGCACCCCGAAGTAGCTCTTCAGGCAATTTACAATCTAGCAAGATGAGTGCTCTCATATGCAAAAAAATAAAATAAAATAAAATAAAAAACTGCTTAGAGGGAAGCATTTGAAGGCAGATTTTTGGGCACAAAAACATGGAGACACAGACACATCTGGTGATGCTGAGATGTGGAGTGGGTGAGTTGTGATGAAATCACACATGGGAGAGACTATCTGGGAAAAGCCGTTTCTACTAGCTTGTTGTTAATATTTTTAAATATCTGTCCAATGGGGATTACCTTATAACAAATTAGTTTTAGCAGAAAAATGTTCCTAGTAAAATAGCTCAAGCTATTTTACACATTTCTAAGTATAAGTAAAACCAACTGGCTGCTATTTGTGGAAGGAAAGCTGTGTCCTCTCTCTATTTCACCAGGAAGAGGTGAAGAATTCTGCAGTCTGAGAAATTTGTGATCAAATTTGCTCATTTCAACTTTTAAGTTCGGGCCTTTGATTCTGTGGTCTGCAATTTCACTGGACTGGATGGTTTGACAGAAAAGATTAAGCAGCCTCACCTTGCCCATGCTCCCAAGACCAATCAGCAGTAGAGTGGGTAGGTACTCTCTGGCTTGGGGCAAGGCTATGCCATTTAAGCTGCTGTGAAGGGTTTGTCCTAGAGAAAACTGCCATGAAATTTCAACTCCCTCTCTACTCTTAAAAGCTGCATGGAGCTTGAGCAAGATCCTGAATATTTCTCAGTCTCATTTTCTTTATCTTTAAAAGTGAGGGTGAGGGTGAAGATTTAAGCATCTGGCAAAAAGTGAAAGTACTGCAAATGTTCTCTAAATAAGAAAGTTCAAAGCTTTCTAAGGCCAGCAGTACTAAGTGCATTACATACCTTACCTCATTTATTATCATTCACTATTAATAATACCAATAATTTATAAAATGAATAACAGTTGACAATAATACCATGTTCATAAGATCTCATGATGGTTAAGTAGTAGAACATAGATTAGAGGTATCTGCCACCCAAAAGACACCTAGATATTAACTGTACCATGTAATTAATAAGGCAACAGACTCAACATGGAGTAGTCACTTGTTCTAAGTCTATGTCACCAGAGACTTGACTTAATCACAGTTTTAATTTTCTTGGAAATGGAATCTTAAACCAGTCAATCAAAAATTGTCTCAGCAGGTAAACTTTCTGATAGAACCTGCTATGCCCTAAAGGAAAGTAACTTTGCAATAACCAACTGGATATTTTTGCCAAGTAATGTCCTTGCTCCCCCTCCCTTCTGCCCATAAAACTCTTTCACTATGTGTAGCTCCTTGGAGTACCTTTGTATCTGCTAAATTGGATATGATTTAATCCTAATCAACTTTGCTCAAATAAACTCCTAACATCTTTCATATACCTCAGCTTATCTTTTAACAACATGGCATAAAATTTCAGAAGCACCCAGAAAAGTCTATGGAATACCTATGCATTATAATATCTTTATCGGGGATCAAATTATCTTTTACTCCCAACTGCCAAAGGATTTCAAATCATAAATGATTGACATAAGTATCTTCCTAGGTCTAGATTTTACTCAGGTAGAGGGTATAGAAAAAAACATGGTCTCTGCAATCTGGAGAAGATGTGGAGGCACAGGTAATGAATTGTGTGTGTCACTTAGAAGGTATGTATGATGCTGGAAGGCGGCAGGGAGGGCTGGAGCAAACTCAGCTGACTCTGAGGATGACTTCTCTTAGTGAATAGAGAAGAGGTTGTTAATTCACAGTAACAACATAGCAGATGTCTCTTCAATTATGTTAAGGGTATTTTATTTCACTCTATCAACCAGTTTCACATTGCTGCAACACCAGCACACCAGAACAATAACATCAGAACTGCCAGCTTTAAATTTAAAAAGCTGAGAATAAATCTATAACAAGGCTTCATTAATTTGGACGTCAATATGTTGGAATGTGTGGTAATTTGAATCAGGACTAGGCTGATGCTTGCCTTTGCTTGGAAAACTGCCTCTTCATTGATAATGCAAATTATGACTGCAAACAGCGTCTCTGGGGGGCCTTTAAAGAGCTTAAGGGAACACACCATGCACTTCAGAAGTGTTCCTTTTATATGCAATTAGTCTGTTCATGACACATCATTCTTATCTATTCATTAAAATAAGCCCCTGGCTTAGCTGGCAGCATTTCATGGATTTATAGAATCATGGAAGCTCAGAACAGCCTGGATCCTAAAAGTCAGCCAGTTCATGACCCTGCTGGTGGTCACTCCTTTCTCCAACATCCTTGCCTGTCCAGTGAGCAGCCACCCTTGACCTACTCTGGCAGCTCTTGGAAATGCCATGAACTTGTAGCCAGGAGGGTCAAATCCTAGCTTCATCCTTACTCAGTTGAGTCTCAGTTTCCTTAGGAGGATTATACCTAGTGTGGCTGAGACATAGTTTGGTCTCAAAAATATGGACAGAAAGAAGATTAGTGATTGCCTGGGGGAGGGAAGGGAGCATGGCTACAAATAGACATGAGGATGTCTTTTGGGGATGATGGAATGTTCTAAAATTAGAAGGTAGCGATGGTCACACAGCTCTATGAATTTACTAAAAGTCACTGAGTTGTAGACTCAAAACAAGTGAATTCTATGATACATAAATTATGCTTCAATAAAACTGCTAAAAAAACAAAATATACAAATACATCAGGACTTTTTTTTAAATACGAAAAAAAAAAACCAAGGTGCTAATTATAGTATACATGAAATAAAAGCTAATTTTGGGTGTTGTGGGAGGAGAAAGTTTATGTGGTTAAAAAAGCAAAAAGAATTTTAGAAAAACATCTGCTTTGTACTCTCGGGAAAGCTGTCTCTATAAAAGTTAAAGATGAGACCATAAGACAGACTGAAAAAAAAAATATGTAGTTCCACAGCCCCTTAAAAAGAAATCCATGAGACCATGTGTTTGAAAATTCAGATTTCTTTGAATTTTAGAAAGGTGATATGAGGCATTTTCCATAAATTACATAACACCCCCAATAGGGTATGTGGCAGCATCTCATAATTAAATACATTAATATTTCTTTAATGAAATGTATGAATATTCATAGTATGTAGGATAAATACAAGACTATAAATAGATTCATGTCATTCTAGGCTCTGTTTTGCCACCCAGAGAGTTTGCTACAAACTTCAGAAGAATCTTGGTTTGTCAGACTTTTGAATTTGAGGGCTAGGGACCTAGGGCTATGGTTATTATTGTTATTGCACACATCACGACCTTGTCTTTCATGTGGTAGATGCTTTAGTTACTTCTCTTTCCCTCTCCTTTCCCATGGATTATCCCCGGGGACTATGAGTATTTCTTCTAAGTGAGACCCTGAAATTGGGGACCACATTTGGGAATAGATTGAAACATTTTCTGTGC
Organism: Talpa occidentalis; assembly: GCF_014898055.3. Lineage (NCBI taxonomy): Eukaryota > Metazoa > Chordata > Mammalia > Eulipotyphla > Talpidae > Talpa > Talpa occidentalis. The sequence continues at coordinate 25,892,851 of NW_023601104.1, forward strand.
CACTACTGATGTTAGCTGAGAATGAGATATGGAAAGAAGGCAGGGCAAGTAGGAAAAAAAATGGAAATTGCTGTTCAGGATGGGGTAGATAGAAAAAGTGAAAAGGACCTATTTGTTTTGACTCAGAGTGATGGGTAGAGAGTGTACCCTAAACAAGCACAAAAGCACAGGGAACAGAAAAATAAACATTTCAGGTATGATTTATTAGTAAGTCTGTATCACCTACTTGACGTGTGTATTTTTTTCAGAATTGCCTTGCAGTAGTATAAAGACTTGCAAACAACTTAACTACCTGCTCTTCTCTGTCTTCAATGCACGATGTGAAGGACCCCATTTTCCTTCCCCTCCTCTTCCTTGATCTCCTCATGGATATAGAAGAAAAAAAAATGTATTTGTAACTAAAAAAGATCCTGATTAGCCACGACAAACCTAAGGAAAAGTAAAAGAACAAAAGTAGAGGTGTCACACTCCCCAACTTTAAACTATACTACAAAGTAAGAATAATCAAGGCAATACTATTTTAGAATAAAAAAAGACACATAGATCATTAGAACAGAATTGAGAGCCCATAAATAAACCCACACATATATGGCCAACTAATTTACGACAAAGGAGTCAAGAGTACATGACAGAGCAAGGAAAGTGTCTTCGATATGGTGCTGGGAAAGTTGGATAATGAAATGCAAAAGAAGGAAACTACCACTATCTCACACTGTACACAAAATTCAAAATGGATTAACAACTTGAATGTAAGACTTGAAAATACAAAATACATTGAAAAAAAAAAAACCACATAGATGATGTGCCTCATGACATCCACCTTAGAGATGTTATTTGAGAATTTAATTCCAACAGCAAGGGAAACAAAAGCAAAAATAAACAAGTGGGACTATATCAAGCTAAAAAGCTGCTGCACAGCAAAAGAAACTGTATTAAAGCAAAAATATATTCTATTGAATGGGAGAAGATTGCACACTATACATCTAACAAGGGGTTAATATCTAAAATATACATAAAACTCATATGTTTCAAGAAAAAAAAAAACCCAATTAAAAAATGAACAGTGGATCTGAAAAACACTTTTCAAAAGAAGATCTACAGATGGCCAAGAGGCACGTGAGAAGATGTTCATTATCACTTCTTTTTATGGAAATGCAAATCAAAACAATGAGCTATCACCTTACACCTGTGCAAATGACTATTACCAAAAAACAAAAACAAAAAGCAAGAAACAACAAGTTTTGGAGAGGATGTGGAGAAAAAGGAGCACTTGTGGGTGGGAATGTAAATTGGTACAGCCATTACGGAAAAAAGTATGGAAATTTCTCAAAAAATTTAAGAACAGAAATTCTAGTCAATCCAATTATCCCACTTTTAGTATTTATCCTAAGGAAAATTACCATGTTCACTGCAGCCTTATTCACAATAGTTAGGTGTTGGAAACAATCTAATTGCCCAAAGACAGGCAACTAGATAAAGAAGATGTGGTTTATAAGCAAAATGGCGTACGATGCAGCTATAAAAAGGATGAGATCCTGCCATTTGTAACAACATGGATGGGTCTAAAAAGCATTCTGCTTAGTGAAAAACATCAGAGACAGGCAAACACCATGATTTCAATCAAATGTGGAAGACAAAGAAACAACTAACAAAACAAAATAAACTCCGACTATAAGAACAAAACAGTGGTTACCAAATCAGGACAGCAGCATCAAACAGCAACTGTACCACAGATCAGCTTTTTCTTGAAATAAAGTTTCCTCTTTCCAGCAGTGGAACTTCAATATACTGACAGTTTAAAAGTCTTTTTAAATTATATTTTACAATTACCCACTATCCTGACTTCTTAAGATGAACATACTGACCCACATGTAACCTTTCAACAATGTCTCTTTTACACAGTGGGGGTGGAGAATGCCCTCTCCCGGCATTAGTTCTATATCCCCTCCCTTCCTAGGCTCTAGTTCTTGGTTTGGTTTTTGTCCCTGCCTAGAAAAATAATCCTTATCACCTCCTAGTTGGAATAAAATCAGTGCTATGGGATTATTCAGAGCAAACCCCCTCTGAGAAATACCAGGCAAATATAGAGAGATAAAGAGAAACAGTAGAAATAAGGTCTCAAGGTGTTTAATCCACTATGGATTGGGGAACCAAGTAAAAGAGCTTAACAGGAATTGCATGGTAAATAAAAATCAATAAGGATCAGATGAAAAGTCTGCTGACAGAAGGAAAGTACATGACTTGAGATCAGACATTCTGAGGCACTTGCTTGCCAGAGACCCTCAGATGTCTTTTCTACATACCCCTAGGATCAACAGGGTTGAGGGGTTTGGGAAACTGACCTCCAGATAATAAGGTGTCCTACACACATGCATGCATGCACACACACACATACACACACTAAATCTGTGCATACACTGATACACACCTAATACACAAACGGAGGAAAAGATGGCGGGACCTATAATGGACGAGCACAAAGAAATAAACCCCGTTTAACCCCTATTGGCTTAAAGAGGTCTTGTTTTAAACGAAGCATTTTGAGTTAGCCTGTGGGAGATTTGTGCCCTGAATGTGTTAAAGGTCTCGAGAAATCTACACCAGAGGTTAGTCAAATCCTTATTCTCATTTCCTGCCTATTCCTGCAGCAACAGCCTCACATGCCTATTGAAGAAACATCCCTTTTCTTTCCAACACCACAGAACGCGCCTGCCAACGAAGGAACAAATATGAAAACTTTAACAGCACCTCAAGAGTGTTCCCCCTTTGCTCCTCACCAACTACTGACAATCAATGTAAAAGTAATCCTAGTTTTTATTTGAAGCTATCTTGGCTTTAAAAGAACCTTCCAAAAAATGATTGATGCGATGAATTAAACCCATAGGTAACCCCTGAAATCTGCTTTGAATAGCAACAAATTCCTAACAATATCTTCAACGCCTGCAACAACGAAATCTAATCTCTGAACTCCTAAAGGTCAAGATTTGCTGTCTGGTAGCACGGCTCAAGAGTAAATGCTCCCTAATGCTGCGCTAGGCGATTGCTTTGCACTCCAGACAATGTCAATTTTGTCCAAGTAGCTGCAGATGTGTCTAGCATTAAGTCAGAATGGTGTCAAGGGCCCTTCTTGAACACCGGCTGCTTCTCAGAGAAACTGGTCCTAAAGCCCTAGTCTATTACAGTCCATGCCCAAAAGGCAGACATTTAAGGCTTAAAGGAGGATGGAGAATAAAGCTGCATTAGATTTTTAATGTTTCTGAGTCAGGAGACCCAGGGGAAGAAATTCTCTGGTGATCCAAATGTCCTTTTCTCTCCCCGCCCACCACCAGCAGTCCTTTGGATTTCTCGATTAAGGTACTGTTGCAATATCTATGAGTCCCACCCTTGAGCTGCTTCCCTGATAAACCATTCATCATCACTGCGGCCCACTGTGGCTATGGGAAAGCCATAATAGACTAATGAACCCATTACATTAAGGAATGTATGTTACAGGAAGTAATGTGACAAAGGCAGGCCTGGGGGAGGGGGTGGGGGAGCAGAGATTGAACCAACCTCAGAACAGAGTACTCAGTATAATGAAGTCTGCAAATGCATCAGCCCCTGGACCCTCAGCCTGCAAAGAAGACACACCTCCCCAACACAGTACACTTTTTTAATTTAAACCTTTTGGGGTTTTTTTTTGTAAGCAGGAAAACATTAAAACCCATTTGCAGGTTTACTTAAACTAGCAGGTTTGGAAGAAGGCATTTTGTTTTTACAAATTTGTAGGGCTGAGTGTAAATGAAGTAACAGTTTTGTATTTTATTGGGAGAGCCCATTCATCTGCCACATTAGTTATCTCGGCTACTCTGGAGTAATTGATTTTTTACTCTTTTCCTTCCATGGTTAGCCTTACAATAAGCATATGTCTACCTGGGGGGTGAGGGGGGACGTAGATGCGGTGGGTTCCCATAGGCAAGACTTGCTGGCTTGTAGAAGAAATTGTTCTTAAAGCAGAAATCAGAATGTTTTTCCTCTGTCAAACAAAAGACGCTTCTCTTTGGCAACACATCTCATATTTTCACTGCGTAGTGTCCATGACACAGGAGGAGAGAACATGCCACAGTTTCCCAACCTCTCCTGAATCTCCTCCTTCACATCAGATGAGTAACAAATGCAAAGGTTGCCACTGATTCACTGAACAGTCTCTGTTGAAAATCAGAGCACATTCCACAGAGCAACTGCCACTCTGAAATCAACAAAGAAGCTAAGCCTAATTTCTCTGCATCAGGAAACATGATGTAATTGAAAACTCTGGATTTGTTTTTCTTCACCCCTGTACTGACCCTACCACACATTTGGCCCCCTTTACTGACAATAATTGCAGCATATGACAAGTCTACCTGGGAGGAACGCTAACCTTAAACCAGGGTTGTAAGTGACAGAATCCAGGCAGGTAACATACGTGAGTGAAGGAAGCAGGTACAACACAACAGTGAGTATTGATCCTGTGGTGACTTAATCAACTTCACCATGAGTTGCCACCTAGAAATGCTTGCTTGCATTGCTGGATCATCCATTTTATTTTTATTTTATTTTTTGGAGTAGAGAAATCCAGATTTTATTGTGACCAAAATATCCAGATTGTCAAATATTGGCTCAAATTTTTAAAAACTTGGTATATGCCAACAAAATTCAGTTTCCCACCAGATCTAACACTTGTGATTTCTGCTTTAAACCCATTTACAACTCAGTTCAAATGGGAAGTCATCTGACTTATCAGATGTGTTGGCAGGGCTATCAGGAATGGTATAGGGGGTAAAAATCCAACCTGCATGTCCACACAGGCCATCAGATTGAGCAACCCTATGATTCTATACATGAGAGTGGGCTCAAAGGCTTCCTATTCTAAAATAGGAATATGGGGGTAATTAGTCCTAAAAGTGAAGAGGTAGCTAGAGCTAAGGTGAATTGTGAGTGCAGACAGCCCACCGTCTAAATGAGGGCTGCTGCAACGGACTGAATATTTGTGATTCTCAATCCCTGATGTGGTGGTATTTGAAGACAGGAGGTAACTGGGTTTGGATAAAGTCATGGGGTCAGAAGCTCCGTAATGAGATTGGCTGACTAATCCTTCTCCCCACCCCCCATTCCAGCTGCTATGAAGATATGACAACAAAGTTGTCATCTGTAAACCAGAAAGTTCTTGGCCCTCACCAAGAACCCAGCCATGGTATCACCCTGATTTCAGGCTTACAGCCTCTAGAATTATGAAAAATTCTTGTTTAAGCCACAAAGTCCATAATAATTTGTTAAAGTAGCTTGAATTGTGACAGATGTTGAGCAGAATTCATCACACCTGCCAAATCCAGCTGACAAGGTTGCTGGGGAGGCTGGAAAGCTGTAGAGAGGAGGTGAGGGTAGTGACCACTTGAGTGCAAGGCTTCTGCTACCCCTGGCCTGCAAGAGCTTAGGATTTGAAGGATTACCAGACACTCAGGTCTTACTCGAGCAGGCAGCAGCATAAGCATGGGCCTTGAGAATGGCCCCATTTTGCATCTTTAAGTCATTTATAGTGAGTGTATGAGTTGATCAGTATTTGAACTTCCATCGTGCATTTTGAAACAACAAAGAACATTATTACACTGGAAAGAAAAATTTAAAATACAGAATCTTAGGTGAATGATGCCATATCTGTAATTGTAAAGGAAAATACCCAGTGGTAACATGTATGAAGGTGTAACTGTCCTACACTTGGCCCTCGATATTTAAGTATTAGGATCGTGTGAGTTTTTCCCATGCCTGGGAACCCACTGAAGTGGATGCAATAGGCACTACTCACACTCCCCTTCAGGACCTCACGATTCACTTTCCCAGCTGCTGGGACTCTGGCTACTGCTGGCTCACAGCTGAGTCCTCTCCAGGACCTGCCTTCAGTCACAGAGCTGCTCCAGAGGGCCCGTTCAATGGCTGGTCAAAGAGAATAATATGAAGTCCCAGCCTCCCTTGCCTCAATTGGGATGACCCTGAAGGGCCATCCTAGCTCCAAAGCCCACGTAAGATCACCTGAGGCCTCCGTTGCAGCTACACTGCAGTTCTATTCCTCCTTTGTACAATCCTGCTTCCTTTGCTCTCTACACTGCAGAAAAATCTGTTTCAGAATCTGTCTCCTGGGAAACTGACTGACAAGGACCAAGTTGAAATACAGGAGGATAACAGAATATTAAAGATGCTGTATGCCAGGCTAATTTAAAATGACTTTTACATTGATGGAATAAAAGTGCAAATTTAGGGACACAAGGACAATATTATGAAAATTTTAATGAAAACCATTTCCATTTGTTAATAATATTCAGCTTTACTTACATCTAGAGGACATGTGTTATTTAGGATGCCTCTCTGTTCATTTGAGGAACTTTCCCCTGCTCTAATCATTAGATTTAAGGAGCAGGTGCCAATTGTGACAGCCAAATTCCTGGAGGCAGGAGTAGGCAAGTGACCCTGGTCTGGCCAGCCCTGGTTCCTTTTGCCCTGTCCATAGTGATTGGTCCAAGAGAAGGGCATGTGACCAAAGCAGAGCCAATCAGGGTCACTTCATGGCATTTTATAAAACATACCAAGAAGGGCAGGCTCTGTCCTCCTATCACAAGCTATGATAATATATTGCTGCAGCTGCTAGTGACCATGTACCTCACGATCCATCTACAGTAGACAAAAATAAGGCCAATGCAGAGCCAAGAGATGAATAGATGAAGAAGACAACACTGTTATTCCCTTGGATCCAATTGTGCTTGGAGTTAGAACTAACCTTGGACATTCCAGTTACATGAATCAAAAATACCATCCTTCATTTTGCTCAAATCATCTTAAGTTGGGCTGTCCATCACTTGCTGAAAGAGCCCTGACTAATTCACAAACATCCAGTCAGGGACAGATTAAAACAGAAAGAAATAACAATCCTAAGGGACAAATAGCAGAGTAGAAACCAAGAGCTCTACCAAGTCCCAGCAGAGTAACACAGTCACGAAAGAGAGAGGATGCATTCTAGGGAAGCTCTTTGCCAAAGAGCTCAAGCCTAGAATTAGAATGAACATAGAAGAATATACAGTAGAATACAGGCAGAAACAAAATGGGACCGAATGTAAAACAATCATTGATGACCCATGCAAGCAAAACAAACGGGACAGTGAAAACTGGTCCTGTTATTCTTGGTGTGCAGGAAACAGTGTTGAGTTGAGGTCAGAGATAGTGGAGGAAGACTTGACAGGGCTCAGGGAGAGAGAGAGATTGGTGATATCGGTGGAGGGAGTTCAGGTCCAACCAGGCATTCTGGAAGTAAGGGGCTGTGAGGCTCTTGTTAGTGCAGGGAATTTCCAGGTCAGGGAAGAAATAGGTGAGGATAGAGAAAGTTGCTGGTTTACCCACCGCCCACAATTCATAAGCAGAGGCAGATTTGCTGTGAAGTTAACAGAAATTAAATGGCAGTGCCCCTCAAAGGCAAAACCCCTTCCAAGATCCCATGAAAGGCTCTGGCAATTTGTTCTTATGTATTTGTTCATATATATATTTGCTATTTTAACTACAACTAGCTAACAAGTGATTTAAGGGACCATCTCTTCCTCACCTGATTTTCCCTCTCTCATCTTGCTGTTCGTGTCACATGGCATCAAGGTGGCTGTGAACATTTAGGAAACCCAGTTAAAGGAAGACTGAGTTGGGGAACCATTCTAAATGGTTTGTGTGGTATTTTAAACTTCATTGTTTACTTTTATTTTTATTATCATTCTACATACATATATCTGTACATATCTAATTCTGTCTGTAATACTGTGTTTTGGGGGGAGTCCTCCCTCTCCCCCAGTCCTCCAGATTATATGCATCAAGCCCCACAAAATCCTATTCCTGGGGTTGAACTTCCTCCACTGGACAAGGGACAGAGGTGAGAGAGGAAGAGTTCTGAAACAGGCTCCTGGCCACACACAGTCAGTCTGGCAAAGGCCTACATTTTGTTATCTGCTTTCATGACTAGTTGTGTAGCCTTTGCGCTCCTTCAAGGAACTCATTAGTTCCCACATCACCTTTTTCCCAGCTTGCTGACATCTAATTGGCACCTGGGACTCCTCTAAAAGGAGTTAGAGAGTTCTGTTTTACTACCATTCAGCTTAAAATTCAAATGTTTGGTTTAATTAAATCTTCAGAGTAAATTAGTTCTATTTTTTTTTCTACTTGTTGTTAAGTGTAGAGGGGGAGCCTGGGGTAAGATGGGGGTAACAAGGAGGGTCTGGGTAGAAGGGAAGAGAGAAGAGGGAGCAGCAGGAAGGAGGAATGAGGTGAGGACTATCCCCTCCCAGGGGGTGGAAGGATACAGACAAAAACCTGGGATCAGGAAAAATTTCATAGACAACTATCCCTTTGCTTAGCACAGCATTGCCAAACATGATCAAGGGCTTGGCATGCAGCTGCCAGTGTGGGCAGCGTGAATGCATGATTTATGAAGGGTTTTTGAGACAAGCCCACATCCTAGGAAGAAGGTTCATTCCCTTGGGGATTCGTTAATCAAGGAGCACTATACAAACACCACTTCCTGTGGGATGTTAGTAGTGTCTGTAAGCAGGAGAGAAAGCAAGGGAATCACCGTTAAGCAGAGGGATATTAGCTCAGTCGAAAAAGAAAACTTGACTTGTTGTAGAAAAGACCCCTTTGTTAACAAGTGAACAACTAGCACATTTCTTATGCAAGCATTTAAGTAGATCTGTAGTTAACTAAAATGTAAGTACTTTCTTCAAGCTCTTAGGTGGTCAGGGTTGTTTTAGAACAACAGACAGACTGCTCCACCTACTTCCAGCCTGAGAGCTGGACTTTGGCTGTTTATTTGCATGAGTTGTTTGTGTATGTGGGTGTGCGTGTGAAAGAAGAAGTGGGACTTTTTGGACGATGGTGTCCACTTGTCCCCTCTCCCCATGAAGTGGCTGTCAGTGCCAGAGGGATCAGCACGGAAGGAGCTGTTTCCAGGAAAGGAGGCACAAGGTTCTGAACACTAGCAGTAGAGCGGTGTTCCTGCAAAGGAGAGACTAAGGGGGAGGAGAAATCCTCCCAGTTCCAAGCATCTGGGAGTAGCCCCCAGCCCAGATGCCGCTTCTCTGGCGCACTATCAGCAGAGCAGCACTGAGAGCAGCTCACTGGTTGATTTTGATGAGGAAGAGTATGAGCGTTGGAACAGGTGGGGATAGAAGGCCTTGTGGTGACTGAAGCTGGTGGACACAATCATAAGCCCAGCTCCTAAGAGACCTAGTGATCTTCAAGGATGGCCTCCCCAAGAGGTTCAAAACAACCTTTCCTGAGACACACCACTTTGACATGTAGAGTATTTCAAGTTAAGGTTCATGGAGGCCCTCAGGCCCATGAGAAATTTTGCCACTTTCCAGTGTTAGGGGGCATTTCCCAGTGTTAGGATTTTTACCAGAGATGACTTTCTAGCAGATAAAACTATACGTCAGGGCAAACACTGAACTGCAGAGCATCTGGCAGTCATCATATGAATCACTCTCTCTTTGTCATCTAAGTCTCCCTTTTCTCCCCCTGAAGTCTCAGACCCTACTCCCCAGTCCCCTATCTGATTCCTTAGCTCAGGAGCTATACTCTCTTTGGTTTTAGCATATGCAACCATATGGATTCTCTATATATGTATGTAAATTTTGATTTCTCTTCTATTATTCTGTCTGATAGTAATTTGATTGCTTCACCAACTGAAAAAGAATTCAGAAGGGTGAGGGGGATTGTTCCTTCTCCCCGACAACCTCATTGATCTCATTCCCCTTCACCCATGCCCAAATCTAGATTTTTATCATTTCGAAGGCTGGCAAAATGAGCTCTCCAAGGAAAAGAAAAGAAGTGGCTTGTTTCTCTCAAGCCTAAAACTAACTGCCTAAGCAGTCTACTTTGAGGTCAGGAGGCCTGCATGGAGGGCAGCCCAGAGCCATCGCATCACACCAGATACAGGGTAGGGAACAGCTTAGTAGTAGGAGACAATGAGGCCAGGACTCCTGGACCCTAAATCCAAAGAGATACATTTTAATAGGGAGATTATCCTCTAGGAGCTCACACTGAAAAGACAACCCTAGAGTCCTTGATGTAACCCCCTATCTTGATTGGCAGTAGAGAGAAGATGAATAGTTTCCTGAACTTACATCCCAGAGGCTAAGCAGAACCTTAGAACTTATTCTCTAGGACAGAGATTTTCAGTGGTCTATTAATTTAGCCCTAGGGGTAATCCTGGGGCTGAGAAGAGGATTAAACTCTTCCTTCTGTTCCCAAATCTCAACTCCCCTTGATATGCTGCATCAGTCAGGACTTTTATGGTAGCAAAAAAAAATAATAATAACAATTGAAACTGGCTAAAAAATATTGGGATGGGGGAGAGAAGGGAGGAGATTATTTGCTCACATCATTAAGATGTCCCTAAGAGTTATCTTTAGGCTTGGCTAAATTCAGGGGCTCAAATAATTTCATCAAATCACTGTCTCTAACACTTGATGGCTTGCTTCTGTTGGACCAACATGTTGGCAAAAATGGCCCAGCAGTTCCACATTTACATGGACTTTAAAGACTTTAATCTCAGAATGAGAGAGTCCCTTAGCCAAAATGTTAGTGAAAGTAGCAAGCAGTTTTTCAGTGGTCAGGCTTCAGCCATGTGGCCATTCCTGAAACACTCATCCTATCTGAGAACATGGAGTTGACCAGTTGGGAAATGTGAGTGGAACTATCTCCACTTGAACACATGGACTGAAAGTAGGGGATGATTTCCCAACAGAAAAAAACTAGGAAGTGATATTAAAATATGAGTGAAGAAAAGCTGGACAAGCAAAAAACAAATATGAACTGTAATTATTATATTTATAAGATCTAAATTAATCAATTGGAAAGGGCAGGAATGAAGGAGTCACTAAAAATGCTCACAATGGACATGAAAATGAGAGGGAACATTCCACAGCTATTTTGTGGCAGCAAAAAGAGAGTTACATTATGGACCAGCTGTGTTCACTCAAGTCCCAGGTCTTATAATGTATTATTGGCTGGCCAACAAATCTTTTTCTTCAACCCTACCCTTTCCCCAAGGGCTGTGGGCATGAAACATGGGATGCGTGTTCTGATTGTGACTGTATCTCTCATGTCTGCTGTCATCTTCTTGCTAGGAAAGTCTTGTCCTCAACTCCCTTAATAGAGATGGCACCAGAGTCTTGCTTTGCCAGAGGTAGCCACCGACTGGAGAAGAAATGGGCACAGGACACAGAGTGGCCTGTCTGTGGGCTAGCAGTTAACTCTGTGAGGTGTCTTGGTAGCAACAGTATTTAGCCCAACCAGACTTGGGAACTGTGGAAGGATCTAGTTCCTTTGGCATCCTCTGTTTTAGTGTCTGTCCACTTCTGCTAAGAATTTAAACCTCTAATGCAAAGCAACAATTCACCCTACTGCACGGAAGCAGCTTCCCTAGTTATCCCAGTCCTCTGTGGTGACAGGCTAAGTCAGAGAGCCCCAAAGGAGATGCCACCACAGCTAAATTCTTGAGTTTGCTTCGGGAAACATGAATGCTCGGGGTGGCAGACATGTCACACACACAGCTGGGAGTGGGGAGAGTTGTGTTGTGCATAGGGCAAACTGTTATGTTGGGAGAATGGCCCAGAACACCCATGAGGGTAGGGGGAAAAAAAAGGTGAGGACATTCAGCAGTACACGACCCTAAGAAAGGGCTCCTCACAATGGCTCCTCAAAGATGTCGCAACCAAAGCAAGATGGAAAGGCACTTCAGGACACTTACCTCCCCGGGACTATAGACAGGGTGAGAGAGTGCACGAGCGAGACAGCGAGCTGGTGAGCTATGGCTAAGAATAAGAAAGAAAGCTACCATTCCCAGCCATTTAATGTAGGGATTTCCTCCACTTGTCAGCTTGTCAAAAAATGGAATCCTGATTCCTCTCTGGCACCTCAAACCTTTCATGTCTAGTTACATCTGTGTGGAGACTGGGAAGAGCAAAGGTAGCGTCTGATGGGAGCTGGGGGAGCACTGCTTGAGAAAAGCACATTAACCCTTCTTGCTTCTGCCACTCCTCCAGGGGACACAGAGCAGGTGGGCTTAATTGGCTCTCACTCAGTCCCGAAATTCCCTAGAAAGCCATGTAACCAGATGGCACGCTCTGGTGCTTAGTGTTAAAGAGCATCTTTGCAATACAGTGGAAGGTGGCAGGTTTGTTTTTATAAAACTAAACTCCCACCTTCACTGTGCAGACGTGTTAGGAACACTTCCTCAGAAGAAAGAGAGTGAAGTCGTTACTGTAAAAGTTTACAATTTTAGTTCTAAGTTTTCCATTTAAGCTTTGAAATGAGGTTACAGTTCCTCCTGTCTAAACAGTAACAGTCATCGAAATTACTCCTCCACCTTCCTTGATCTTTATGACCAGCTCATGTTTTCTTGTGGTATAGTGGAAGGATCAGGGGACAAAGGTCCTGGGTTCGAGTTGTGTTTTCATTATTTACAACCTGTATGATCCTGGGCATGTCACTCATCTACTCTGAACCTGTGTGAGACAGCTTCTGTCATATCTGCCTCACAGGCTTACCATAAGGGCTAGGTTACATCTGCAAGGTATTTGTCAGGCACCTGCTTTGTACCCAAGTGGCTGTCCTGTGAGGGGTACAGGAAGCCACACAGACTTGAACTAGACTCACTTCCAACCTTCGGGAGCTCACCCGCCAGCCAGGGTACAGGAATATGCTCCATAGACTGAAGAACATGCACAAAAGAAAGCCATTTCTATTTCCTGTCCTACAATCTGTTCCTCTAGATTTATCCTAGATTTGGCAAGCCTGTTATCTTAGCTAGCTTTAGTCTACTCGCTTTCGGTCTCCTGCTCCTTTCTTTTAACTCACTTCTAAGTTATGAATTCCAGATGAGCTTCCCTTGCAAATGAGACATTCCCAGCTTCCTAGCCTCTATCCAGGAATTCAAAATAGTGACACTGAAATAGGGACAGAAAGAAGCAGCCACTTGCATGGGGTGACATGTGAATAGTGACTTCCAGAATGGAGATCCATCACATCAACAGGTGTGTCCCCAGTGCCAACCCAGTGGTAGTCTGAGACCTCCTGCCTTGCCTATTTTATTTACATTAGTTTTAGTAGGATTTTGTATCTGATGAACAACTGATCTTTGACATCCTCTCCAGACAAGCCTGGCTCTGGGGCACTGTCCCAGGTTGGCCTGCAAAATCCTGGGATCTGGGTTTAACCCAACAATGAATCATGTGTCTATGCTGCAGCACATGAAGTTACAGCCACTTTTTAAATGGAAAACATGAAGAAGAAGAAGAGGAAGAGGAAGAAGAAGAAGAAAAGGAAGAGGAAGCAGAAGCGGAAGCGGAAGCAGCTGTTGAAAAGCTAACCCAGTATAAATGCAGTCACCCTGTGTGCGAAGTAGCTAAGCCAGTGTCAAAAATATTCTTATCTGTTAAAAACATTTTAGAACACCTAAGTCAAAACTCAAGTCAACATTTTTAGAAGATAACAGAGCTGGTTCACACCATGGGATTGGTTTCCTGCCTCGGTTTCCTTGCATCACACTCCACTCTGCCAGTATTACTAAAGTTGAGCACTGGGTGTAGGCAGGAGCCCGGAGGCACCATAGAGCCCAGGTTTTTTTCTGTGAAAGCACTCCTCTGCTGCATACTGGTGTCCCAGCATTATTCATTCGTTCCTTGATTTACCAGCAGTTATTTAAGAGCTACTAGGTGGCAGGCCTAAGCTTGGCACTCAGGAGACAGGGTAGGAAAATCAAAGCTGTACTTTTAAGAGCACTCTGGAAAGCAGAAGCAGCCCATATTTTAATGAGCAATCACAACATTGTGTGACAGACGCAGTGTGTTCAAGATGCAGAGCTAACAAAGAGATGGGAGGGACCAACCACACGGGGGAGCATGGCGGGAAAGGCTTTGCAGGAAAAGCTGACTGCTGAAAATCCAAATAGGTGCTTGCCAAGCAAATAGCATGAAGTCAGAAGGGGACAAAGAAACATCTGAGGAAGAGGGACTTGTATCACCACAGACCACAGCCCTTCAACCTTTACTCTTGCCCTTCAGGATCACCTACCACGTAGCTACTCTGGCCACCATGCTCTGCCTGCCAAAATAAGTCCCCCAGAGGCGACCAGCACTGGCTCACCTTCACTTCTGCTGGCCCAGAATTTTGGATGCTTAGTCAAGTTGAAACCCGCAGTCCTGTCACCACATGACTTTCTCCAGCTCTGTCCCTCAACCTCACTTATCCCTCCTCTCCTGGTCCATTGATTGAGATCCTAGTAAGTGCTTTCCAAATCCACCCGAGTTATGACCCTGAGCACCTGAGGATGCAGTGAATGGTTCCTGTGGGAGTGGTGCCAAGAAGTAAAAAAAGGCTGGAGGATAATTCAATAGGTGTCAGAAAGAAAAACTTAAGGAGGTGGGTAGGCAGAAGTCGCCTACTTGAATACCCTGTATTCCTCACTGAGAGGATGAATACCTTCAGAAAGGGACATTTACATTGGAAAAGACATGATTTCAAACAGGAGCTTCCTGGGCAATCCTGTCACACAAAGGCAACATGGGAACAGTGCATCCAAAGTACTGAGAGCGGGACCTTGTCCCACCATGGGTCAGAGTTGAGCAACATTCGAAAGTTCCTATTCATCCTAAGTGAACCAATGTGCAGAACTAATGAGGTCATCAATTTTTCTTCCAGCTAATGAACTCGTCAGGAAGGGTGTGATGCGGGAAGATGATGAGATGAGCAACCAAATCTGATTAAATAGTTTCATCTTCATCAAAGAATCAGACACAGAGCTGCAGCCCCATTATTCACTGGAAGGGGATAATTACACAGAGGGGGCTGCCATCAGGGCCACACCTCCTTTCACCCAACTGGCTCTATTATCTTGGGTATAGGGAAAGTGACAGACCTCTAGAAGAGCACTCATTTAATTCAACAACTATTTATGGCAGCCTGCCCCGTTCTAGGTGGGGGCTAAGGATAGGGGTGAAGACAAACAAGGTATTGTTCTTGCCTTTAAGTTGTTCATAGTCAATCTAGCATGGAACAATGACTACCTGGAAAATGCTCTGAAAGATGCTCTCCTAGCACTTTGAACCAAGTATTATGGGGAGAGAGGGGACTAAGGGAATGGAGCAACCAGGAGAGTCTTCTTATGGGAGGTCATCCTTGAGCTGAACTTTAAAGATGAGCAGAATTGCATTAGAGAATGAAGAAGGAAACTGGAAGAACATACCAGACAGAGGGATAAGACTGTGTGAAGATGAGTGGTGTGATGACATCCTGCTTATTTGGAGAATTCTCATTCAGCACACAGGAACACAGGTTGTGAGTGATCTGGAGCCATTCATATGGACTTGGAAACAAAATAATTAATTCTCTTCCAATAATCCCGATCATGTACGTCATCCCAGACTTGTTGGCGCTATGATGTTAGATGGATTTCATGACAGCTTTTCCACTCAGACTCCAAATTCCATGTCATTTACTTAATTTTTAAAGCATTTTCATTAATAAAAATTGTTTTGAAGATTCTTATCACTCCCATGTGAGATGCTCTGAAATTATATAATACCAAATGTTGACTCGATGACTTTAAATTGAACTTCGCGAGAATTTGCAAAATGTCTTGCACAACCCCAGTCCAATAGTACAGTTGAATTAGCTCATCTTATGATGTGACACTTGAGGGTACTTGGAAACAAATGTCCTTCCTCTGGTGAGTTCATTCAGGTGCGGCTAAGGTGCAGCAGTGGAAAGACCTAAAGATACAGAACTCTAAGAATACAAAGGTTTATCTTTCCCATATAATTGCACTGCGTGCAACCCTGTTCAGGGTGACCATTCAAGAATCCAGACTCCTTCCAAGCTGTTGCTTTCCTATCTCTAGGGCACTGTCATCATCCACGTAGTGGAAGCTGGGTTGCTACTAAGTCCAGGCTGACAAATATCACTTGAGATCACATCCATTAGCAAACACTTAGCCACATGGCCACACTTCACTTTTTTTTAAATGTCAAATTGTAGGTTTAATTTTTATTGATTTTAACAAGTAGGAGTGTTATGTACATTTGCACATTCTATTAAACAGAGTTTCATTTATATGCACATCTGTGTAAGCAGGTAAGACTAAACGGAGGGAATAATAAGCTAAGTCATCACAGAAACAGTAAACATTGAATCAAATACCAGAAAAATTGTTTACAAGCAATAACCATCTATGAAATGAGTTAATCCTCATAGTTGGTAATAGAACAGGCACACACAGCATTAAAGGAGGCTGGGCAGTCCTGTGTAGATGGCAAGCAACTATTATTTTGGAAGAAGTAGGGAAAGGGCTGTGGAAGACAGTGAGTGGTGCCAGCCACTACCCCTGCGACCTGTCCCTCAGAGCTGTGCACACTCTTTCTTCCATACACCGTCCTTTCTCCAAGAAAGATTACTTTAAAAGTTCATCTGGCCCTCCGTCCAGTATCTCTGAGAGTTGTACAGGGCCCTCAGGTTCAGATTGGGTTTCTCAAGGTCTGGAAAACTTTAAATCAACACATGTTATCTATCTTCTTCTCTCAGACAGTGGGAGAATCATGATAACCACAACAGCATGGAAAACACACAGCAGTCATCGTCCATACAACAATGGTTAAATCCCACTGGGGAAAAGTGAAGAACTTCCACTTCCCTGACATGGAAGAAATTCTCTGGTAAGAGATGTATTCACCAAGAGAGACGTATTTCTCTTCCTATGTGTCATCAGGCTTCACCCGCTGAAAGTTCCTTCCTAGTCCTTGATCTTTCATGACTACATCTGAGGTAGGCTTTGGGAATATGCCCTTGCTGGTGGCTCCATGCCTTTCACTACTCTCCACTGGTTCAAATTTGGGAGACTTGCTTTAAGGCTGGAACCGTCACAAGCTTTTTCTAGACCAGGCACAGTTTCCTCCATAGTACTTTTTTTTTTTTTTTTTAAAGATTTATTTATTTATTTTATACAAGCATTGGGTATAGTCAGAAGCGCGGGAGGGTGAGAGAATTCACCAGAGCCAGAGCAGGGAGCAGAGCAGGCAGAAGGACCGAAGTACACTGCTGAGGGGAGCAGCGGGCAGCAGGAGAGGTCTGCGCGCCATGTGGGACCCTCCTCCAGTGGCCGGGGAGCAGCCGGGGATTGAACCGGCGCTGGAGAGGCTGCGGGCAGCTTCACAACCCAGCGCTCAACCGCTGCGCCACCGGGGAGGCCCTCTTCCATAGTACTTAAAAAGTTAGTAAGTTGGCTGTTAGTTCTACGAATCCTGACCACACCCAAGTTTTTAGCCTACTTGATAGGCTTCCCCTCCCCCTTTTCCATCTCCTTTCATAGTGAATGCCCTTGAGTCGCCTGAAACAAAGGGCACAGGTAAGAAGGCAGCACCTTTGTTTTCATCTTTGCGGAAGTCTTGGAGCAAACACAATTTTATCTTTTGCTGTTCAGGTTAGAGATTTAGCTATTGTGCCAACGTGGAGTCTTCAAAGTTCAGGGTGGTGTCTGTTCTCTTCATGTCTGCACCCTTGCTTAAAAATCACTTTCTTGTAGTATTTTGATAAAAGCAAAGGTAATATGCATTCACATTCTGGCTCTTTCCAACCTGGTCCTCTAGCACTATAGTCTTGGTAGTTGCATAGTTTGCCTTTAAAGTATAACAAGAGATGGTGTTACCAAATATTTTGCTCTGGCATAATAAAGGTCATCAGCTTTGTAGCCTGGAATATGTTTCCTTTACCATCTGCCTCCTGGCAGCTAAGCCAAGTCTATGTCTTAGGCCAGCACCACAACAATGCAACAATTTCAACATTATTAAGGGTAAGCCGAATTGCTTTAGAAATATAGGCTTTGGTTTTCTTTCCATGACAGTTCTGAAACCAGCCACAGTGATTGGGCTTTTCTATTCCTGGAAGTCACATAGGAGCCAAGATTCCTTCTAGGTTATAAATCTGCGATCCTCCATGGTATTGTTAGGATCTGAATGTGTGAAGATGAGTCTGGGCCACAACCAGTTTCCAGTCAGAGGAGGGGGAAAAGAGATTTTGGTATCTAATGTCCCAAATAAAGAAATGGCACCTATCTATCCAGCTCATATTCCATTGGCAAGGAGGAGTTCACATAACCAAACCCAACTGCAAAGAAGGCTGGGAAATGTAGTGTGGCTGAGATTGACAACTGTAACACCACCATGGAAGAAGGGGAGAAAGTACAGTGTAGTATATATATGGTATAAAGTACAGATTTAGATGCAGAGCTGACAATTTCTGCAACACCAAGACTGTAGAGATGTAATTTGTAGACTGTTTTGTATTGTAATTGCTTACTAGGCTTGAGGAAATCCACAATAGATTTTAAACCTCTTTCTTTTACTCCTGTAATCCTAAGTGCTGCTATTACAGCAGCATGCAGCAACCCTTGAATGAATGACAATGAATTAGAAAGGAGTTATAATTAAAAGCAATGGTCTCTCGGGCCTCCCCTGGTGGCGCAGCGGTTGAGCGCTGGGCTGCGAGGCGGCCCGCAGCCCCTGCAGCGCTGGTTCTTTCCCTGGCCTCCGGCGAGAGTCCCACAACAAAACAAAACAAACAAACAAAAAAAAAAACAATGGACTCTCACCACCTTAAACTGTAACCGACAAATAAATAGATCTGCCTTCCCAAAAAAGAACTAGAGATTTATAGCCTCTGAAGCAAATCCTCCCATGAATCTGCAGCAATCCAAGTTTCCAACAAACACAGTTTGAAATTCTCAAAACTACTGACAGGACAGGGCTGAAGGCTTATCAAGAAATTGTTCTGTGATTTAGATGCATGAGCAAATCTCCATTTCTGTAAATAGAATAGTACTAACATTTCAGTTGTGTTATCCTAAGAGCTAAAATTCTGTTGGGAATAGAGTATTTTGGTATCCACAAGTCAGTGCGGAACCCCCCCAACCCCCACCCCCGCCATTCTCTAATTGCCTTATCATGGCAGACAAGGCTCTTGACAAGCTGACCCCAGCCTCACTTTCAGTCTCAGCTCCAACACTCTCCCTGCCCCATGCTTGCTGAATGCTTGCTATTTCCCAAGCATGACATAAACTTCCATACCCTTATATCTTATATGCAAATGCTCTTTCTCCACTTTGTCTGCAATGCCGTGTTCCTTATTTCTACCTCTACAAACTCTTCCTTTGTAATAGTTAGCATGTCCCTCAAGTCCCTCCTGATCCCTCCAACTACATGTGCTTTATTTCTCCACAGTTCTTTGCTTGATGAGCTCCTCTCTAGACATTACACATTCTTCTGCACTAATTTTTTTCCCCCCCTCTTACTAATCTGTCTGGTGTTCATTTGTTTGCTCATCCAGCCTGAGAAAAACCTAGAGGGTTGGGGAAATTTTCCCCCAGCCCCTACAGCTTCTTACTAGCCAGCCAAACCCCTGATAGACATTGAAAGCCAATATGCAGTGGAGATGGGGAACCTAACTGGATAATCAGGGGTCAGCAAGGTAGATGGAGACCTTCAACATTCATCTCCCCACCCCCCATACCCCACTCCTTGGAATTACTTGCCATTTTTTCCCTTCTTTCCTTCTTCAATAACCCCCTTTTGATTCTCCTTTTGTGCTTAACTATGATACATGGAACTTAAAAGAATAAGGTTACTCTAGGGACAATTCTTTGGGCAGTGCCAAAGAGGATAATAAAATGTCAGATGAAATAACAAGTCACCGGAGTTATGAAACTCCTCCTTCGAGGAGAAAATACAGTGACCACCTAAGTAGAAGAAGAATTATACTGTATACAAAAAAACATATCCCCTCATCTTCTATTTTCACTTTCACATTTTCTGCCTCTTTTTGGGCAAGGCCAATCACCTATCTAAGTGAGCATTTTTTGCTTGGCCAAAGTGATAACTAAATTTCATTTAAGTTATGGACCTATAAAGCTTAATAATTTTTCTCAGTTCTTTCTTATACTATTCAAACATTGTTGGTTGTTCTGCAGAGAATTCATTGTGGGCCTAACTTTTGATCAAAATTATTCTAGAATAACACACATTCTTACAAATGATCTCCTGCATCTTGAAGAAATAATTTTCTTGATAAGCCCCTTGACTCTCTTTTTGCAAGTCTGGCAGGGTGGTTTATTGTCTTTGTAATAGGAAGCTCTTGCCATTAGGGACTGAGCTAAGATCACCAAACTATTTTCTGTACATTCTTAGTTGAGCTTTGAATCACAAAAGTAGTAGAAGGCCCAGCATGACTCCGCTTCCAAAATGAGCAATCCCTTAATTAAACAGAAGTAAATAGAGGTTACAACGTGGTCCTTAATTAAATAGATGTAAATGCCTGATCATCTGCTTTCCACACACATCAATTTTACATCATCTCATTTTCCCATTTGCCCAGTGGAAATGGGAATTCTGAGGCTCTATTTTGGTCAAAATCTCCCAAGTTTGCCCACCAAGCTGGGTATTCAATCATATATATTTACCTACTGGTTTATAGAAACCTGTCTACTTTCCTTTTGGCGTCTGTAGGCTTAGGAATTACTATGAGCCCGACTTAACTGGACCATCAAAGAGATGGCCTTTGCCAGACTAAGCATCTTGACTCTGGACTTGGGAAAAACATTCCTGGAGGCCCAGGGTGCTGGTGGCATCAAGAAGATACTGAGTCATCTGTATCAGATGGCACTGGGCAGCTCTCAGCCACAATGGCCCATACCTGCTGCCTTTTGGGTGTTGGGACTAGAATTCATTGTATTGGCGATGGCTAGCTTTTTGTGTAAATTTGACTGAGCCATGATGCCCAGTTGTCCAGTCAAATACTGGTCTGGCTGTGTGGCTGTTAAGGTATTTTGCAGTTGTTATTAATATTCACAATCAGTTGGCATTAAGTGAAGGTGGTTACCTCCATAACACGGGTGAGTCTCCTCCAATCCAGTAAAGACCAAAAGAGCAGATACTAAGGGAGAGGAAGGAATTCTGCCATAAGAGTATAACATAGAGATCTTGAGTTTCCAGCCTGTTGGCCTGCACCGTGCATTTCACACTTGCCAGTCACTACAATTGCATGAAGCCAAGTCCTTAAAATAACTGTGTGTCTACATAGCTTATTGGTTCTGTTTTCTCTGCAGAAACATGACTGAATATGTCTGAATATGATACTTCGAAATTTAGAAAGAGTAGCTCCATCCAATTGCAGCTCAAAGAAGCTAACTGCCTCCTCAATGGCTACAGTGGGAGGAGGAGAAGGAGGGAGAGGAGCAAACTGAGTCCACAGCACCCCAAGTGGTGACCATGCTTAGATGACTCTCATCTCCTTGCTAGTTCTCAAGGCCAGCAACTTGCCATCCATGAATTTGATGGTTATCAGAGGACAACAGTGGGTTAACGACACTTTAACTGAGTCAAACTGTTAATTGGAATAGAATCCATCTCAATTTATTCCTAGAAACAGTTCTGCTTTTCTGAGGTATTAGGAATAAATTGAGGTGGATCCTATTCCAATTAGAATTTATGATTAAGACCATCATTTCAGGAGGACAAGCTAAGCAAAGCCACGCACATTTGAAAATCCATATGACTGAGGGGGTCTTAAATAAAAAGGTTACTTGCTGACGAGAATGTCATACCACCCAATCTCTCTGGTGATTTCTCCCCAGTCCCTGAATTTCCAGCAAAATGACCAACATTGGAAGCTTAGGATCAAGGATTATTTTTCACTGAATCATAGGATTTCAGGGCTGAAAAGACTCCTTTATAAATGAAGAAATAAGTTCAGAGAGAAGAAATGACTTGCTCAATGCTGATGACAACCTGGGATGCCTGTTCCACCATCTCCCTATGGAGGAGATGGGCATGGCTACAATTTTGGCCTCAAGAGAAAATGAGTCATGGGCTGAAACAACTCTCTTTGGTTGCCTCTGCTTTGCTCTCTAAAGTCATCACTGAAAAGCCAACATGTGTGCTCATTTTTAACCAGAGAGTCAGTGGGTAGGATTGTCATGTGCCAAATCTGACTTCTAGGTCCATTAGGGATTCGGGCTATTGCATCATCAGAAGGGAAAATCATATCTACTTGGTGAACTGTGTCAAGCAGTTCAGAAATAATCCAGCAGATAGTATCAGAATATCTACAATTTGCCCAGAACCATGCTCAGTACTTTATGATAAATCTTTACAACAGCCCTTAAATTGGGCCTATTTTTATTTCTTGTTTACACGAGAGGAAGTTGAGGCAGAGGAAGTAAAGTACCCTACTTGGAGGCACACAGAGTAAGTGGTAGAGCTAAGACATGAAGGTGGGCAGTGTGGGCACAATTGACATGCTCACTACTGTGCTATTATTGCAAGACAGTTCTCAACCTTTGCACTTTTAACACAGTGATATTATTCCTATGATTTTACCGATTAGCATACCAAGGCTCAGGGAAAGTGACCCACTGGCCCAAGTTCAAAGCACCAGCCCGTTTGTAGGCAAGCAGGGGCCAACACACAACTCACCATTACCTGCCTCCTGCTCTCCCTCCCCTTCTTCTCTGATTGCACATGGGGCTTCCACAACTGATATCCTGAATTAAAGCTTGAATGAATGCTTCTGAGTGGATTAAAATCAGTTCTTCCTTTGTAGAGAGGATAGGTATTTGGGTCCCATCTTCATGTGCTCTGCTGCTGAGGAAAGGGCTTACATGCACTTCCTGCTCACTAGTGTTCCCTTAACTTCCTTGAAATCACCTCATTAAACACAAATTGGAAGATTTCATCCCAGACACATGCATGGCATGCAGCACATGACTAATGAGCACCCCGATGGAATTCCGTCCCTCAGGGAATTTGGGAATGCTGAGTAAAACTGACCTTTGCTACCTCTCTAGCCCCCCAGCTAAACAGCGCACATCAGACAGACCTGGCTTTGACTACACAGACTATAAGTCAAATACACCTGATATGGTCCCTGCTCTATTACCAACTACACTTTCTCAGATAAGTTAATCTTTTGAGATTTCAGTGTTGTTTTCTGTAAAATGGCCATAATAATGGTTTCTATCTCATGGTGGTGCTCTGAGGAGTAAAGAGATAAAGCATATAAAGTACCTACTGCAGTGCCTGCCCTAGAGGTAGGAATCAGTATGTGTGAGGTATTCCCTTATTATTATTCCTCCTAGCCTATGGAATTTACATTCCAGAGGATTCAACATCCTCTCTTCTTCAGAAGGGCAATCTCAGTCTTCAGCAGTAGGCGTACAAGCTAATAGGCAGGGAAGGGCAGGAGAGTTTTTAGCTACCACTGAAAACATACCACACACACCCTAGGGAACAGGTGAAGCCATGGAGGGTGCTTCTGAGCTCTGAGCTGCATGGACTCCCACTTCTTCTGGGACACGGGACTCATCTCTGCAGCTACAGGCTCTTTGAGCTTGTCAGAGCCATTGTAGTTCCCGCGAGGACTTAGAATCAGGAAGGAGTGTCTGCTCATGGCTGGACTGGAGTCTTATCCTCGAGAGGAGGGAAGTTTGGGGATATGAACATCCTCCAGCAGGTCTCAAATATAGATTAATCACAAGTATCATCTCCATCCCAGTCAGCTCCTGCCTGGACCCTGGGCACAATCCTGCAAGATGGATGAGGGCAGGGACACATCCATCCCTTCACTTCCACGCATTTTCTCATGTAGCCCCTGTGGTCAACTAGACCCTGTGCGAGCCCGCTGAATATCCTCATCCTGCCCTTCAGGAATTTACGGGCTAGCAGGAAAGACAGACAAACAAGCAAGCTTCACACAGGGTGGTGGGGAGTGTAAGGAGAGTGACCTCAGAGTCATTTCCACATCCATTTCCAACAATCAAGAGTGCACAAGGAAATGGGTCACTTGCCCCATGCCGACACCCACCAGCTTTGTTTCATACTCCTCCCACTTGCCAACTGCATGCCAGCTTCTGGGCTTCTTTGCTATTTGTTCTCTACATGGACCACATCCATTTCAGGCCCAGGCTCTGTCCCCATCCCTGCCCCTCCTTTGGTTGGAGAACTTATTACCCCCTCCTGCAGGGAGTCCACCATTGATGTCCAGAGTAGGAGATGTCCAGTCACTCTGCTCTTTGCATCCCTAGCACCAAGCATTGTACCTGGTATCTGTGGTAGCAGAATCATGCTTTTTTTAAATGACTACATTCTAAATAACTTATTACTTCTCTGTGTAATAACTCCGCTATGTCCAGTGGGCAGTGTGTACACCTCTCTGCCATCACTAAAGAAACCTATATGCTCCAAGATGCCAACATTTTGCAGCAAATATCCTAGCAGATACTATATAATTACAAATATTTTCTTATGAGTCAACTCAGATTTTTATTTTTGGGTTGTGTTGTCTCCTTTTACAAATA
Organism: Talpa occidentalis; assembly: GCF_014898055.3. Classification (NCBI taxonomy): domain Eukaryota; kingdom Metazoa; phylum Chordata; class Mammalia; order Eulipotyphla; family Talpidae; genus Talpa; species Talpa occidentalis. Next base: position 25,917,293 of record NW_023601104.1, read on the forward strand.
ATGAAGCACTACTTTAGAAGGAGAAATAGCCCCATTTTAAAAATGGTTCTTCTGTTTATTTTTAACAGTAAACATTTTTATTCCCATTATTCTATGGTGAACTGAAGCTGATTTTTCATTTTGAGGAATTTTGTGAGTTGATGGTAAGACCCAGACGTTACTAAAAATTATATACAACTAAATATATTGCACTAAAAGCAAAGGTAATACATACGCAAAAGTCATCACTTCCTATTTATCTTACTGTCTATGCTCTTGAGGTATTTACAGCCATCACATCTATGTGGTGGGTGACATACTATATAACGGAGTGACTGTTTCTCTCTCCCAACTCTGTATTTAGTGACATCACATTGGTATCTCAAAATTTATATGTTGGGGGCATTTACCAAGGAAATCAGCAAACCAGGGATTTTTTTTTTTTTTTAGGGCACTGGTGTCTAAACATTAGCACATCACAGCTACCACACAAAGATGAATGAGGTCAGTCTCTGATTCCCAGAAGTTTGCAATCTAGTGGCAGAAACATACAGGTGAGTGTGATCCAAGGCAGAATGGCATGCATTAAATGAACAATGAACAGCAACAAGGAAAAGGTGGAGTTACGTGAACTAGGATCTGATCGATTCACCCTTAGATGTGAGCCTAAGGTGAAAAAATTATATAGAAGATTCAGAATGTCTGTTTTGCCACCAAACTAATTTTTGGATCCTGATTAACTAGTTATTTAGCAAGGCCTTTATGTAGGCACCAAATTACAGCCTGAGATCAATTTATACACTTAAGGTGAGGTGCTTAGCTTCTCCCTCTGTCAGATGGAGATCAATATGTACAGGTCAGGCTGTTTGAGTATATCAGACCACTTGGAATGCCTCCAAAGATGGGTGCTAAGTACCAGGTACTCAGCACAGTTAGTAATATTTGGCCTGCTCATTACTGGAGCTCAGTATAAAGTACTGACTTTTCTCCAGAAAATTTACCAATTTGAAGCAGTAACCCCCAAACCAAGATGAAATATTAATTGTATTAAAAATGTACTGGACTCATTTTTGTGATTATAAAAGGCAGGAAACTAAAAAAAAAAATTAAAGATGGGTGAGGGGTTCTAAGTCACCCAAGCTACTAGTCCTCACATGCACAGTGGTCTTAGAGCCTTAGATGGAAAAGAGGATTCTTGGTTTTGTTGCCTCCACAATCATAATGGCCGTGTAAGGAGCTGCTCTGTTAAACGTTAAACAATTTTATTCTAACTTAACCTATACGTTTTTATTCTAAGCAAACCTATACGTTTGCTTGCTGCACTTATTTAAGAAAAAAGATCAGTCAATATCAGTTTTTAAGTTACATCCACACCTACATGTATATATATATACATGAACGAATCTGGGAGCAATGAAAGGGAGGGGAGAATGAAAGGAAGAGGGTTTGGAGGGAGAGGAAAGAGGGTGGCTCACTGGAAGAAAGTTGCAAGATGAGAAGAATTTCTGGAAGGAATGGAGCAAGAGATCAAGAAAGAGGATGGAAGAAGGCAAAACAAGCCAAAAAAGGCAAGGGGGGGGAAGGTGGGAGGAGAGCGATGGTGAAGGAAAAGCAGGTAGGGACAGCAGTGAAATCAGACATGGGAGGAGTACTGTTCTGGATCTAAACCCCAAATCTTCCGTCTGCATCAACTACTGTGTCAATCTCGGCCTCAGTTTTCTCATCTGTAAAATGGGGATAAGGAAACCTACACTGCAGGGTTTTTGGAGAACTAGGTGTGTGCAAAGGTGTAAAGAACAGTCCCAGCAGGCGCAAGCCAGGGTGCAGGCATGGTTTAAAGAGCACAATTTCTCCACCATGCGCTGGGTTTGGCCTCCCAGGAAAATCCAGCTTAAGTATCCATCCACTCTGAAAGATAGTCCCTGGCCCGCGCTGCGTGTTTCTCGGGAGAGGGAGGCTACCATCCGTATCGCTCCCCCCCCCAGCTGGTCGGCGGCGCACCAGAGGCGCCCGCAACCACCAATGAACTTGCCACAAAGACAGTTTGCTTCTCACAGATATCAATCCATAACCTTTACTGGTCTCGGTAGAGTCATTACGACCATTAGGCTGTGGACTCAGCACTGCTTTAGCTCTTAAGTTAATACAACCGAGACTTTTTTACTTTCCTATTGGGAAGGAACATGTGCAATTTTAGTGATTTCTTAGATCATTCCATAAGTAAATCAAATATTCTTTCAAGCCCAGTTATCAAAATTGTGTCCTTTGATACCACGTCTTCCATCAAACTGCAGTAATCCAGATCAACACATTTTAAACCTCTGCTATCTCCTAATATCATCCCTACTAGATAGAGTAATTAAATTTGTACTTTTTTTTACAAGTCGTACTCAATAAATCTGAATAAATTAACAACGCATTACTAAGACTGCTACATTAAATTTGCATAGTGCATTTAATGAATATGCAACTGCAAGTGAAAAGGTCTGCTACTGCGAACCTTCTACATTAGCATAACTACTTCCAGCATGTTTCTTAAATAATGCACTCATTTGCACATCACTGACTTGGCTAATTCTAACTTCAGTCAGGGTAGCCTTGTAATTAAGACTCTTGCTTTAATTTTTAATGAAGTTTATGTTACATCAATCCTGACAGTAATGAGGGGACATGGAAACAAAAAGGCTGCTAATAATTAAATTCACAAACCAGTTTGAGGGATAATAATTCCTGAGGAGAAATTACATGACTAATTATTAATTAAATATTCATACTATTGCACAGCCATCTCACTTAACTGCTCTTCTTGTTGGTAATAATATTGAGATGTGGATGCCTTTTGCCAACCATTCTGAGTTTAAGGTCTCTGGTTAATTTTAGTGCACCATTAATCAATATGACACAAAAAATAAAATTGTTTTAATTGGTATCATTTTATTGTGTCTAAATATTACTACAGTTGGTTTAGTTTGTGGAGAATTAATCTAGTTAGTCGGTGCCTGTTTTATGGAAACATAAATCCAGTTTATATCCATAAACATCTAATGGCAGGACAACTTGACCTTTTTTTTTGTAACATTACTGTTTACAGATAATTACACCAACTCTTTAAAAGGTTATTTAATAGCTTTGCATTCATCACAGTAAAATGAAAAACATGCAATATTATTTAACTCCAGCCTGTTCTGAGAGGTCTCTGAGACCCTCATTTACCCCTGCTGAAAAGTAAGCAATATTAATGTGTGGGTTTTTAGGAAATGTATGAGTGCTTTCTTTGAATGTGCACAAACAGATTTACAAGTTTGGGTGGGAATCTTCAAATGTCTAATTCATAATTGAGATGGGGTCTGGTAAGGAAGGAAATTATTTCCCATTGTCACAACTTTTCAGGGTAGGAGGATGGAGAATTTATGGTTCTGGATATCAGAAACGGTGACCATTTCCCTAAAAACCCAGTAAACAAACATTACAAAGCCAGAGAAATTACTATGATGAAGCCTAATTGGCTACAATATTTATTGTAGACAGGCTTTTTCTCCTCCCTTCCATTTCTCAGTGGTATTTAGGTATCTGCATTTAACGAGAAAGCCCCCATCTGTGGGCAGGTTTAGGAAGCACAAGAAAAGATCTACAACATTTTGAATGGATCACATTAATCATTAAGTTAAAACGGATCATGACGTTTGTTTAAAGCTCCGATAAATTCAGGACTAGATGCTTCATGGAGACCATTATGCATATTATAAAATTAAATAGACAGAGAAAAGGGATCTTTTTATCCTGCAGGGGCATTTGGAAATTCTGAACGAGGGCAAACATTTCATTTTTCTAATAATTCAAACTAGCTGATTCATCAAAGTGAGCCAAGTCTATGACCATAAACCATGGGGCAAGGATTCCCCTCAGCTACCCGTGTCACTTTACTACAAACTGACAGGTTTGTAGGGCATGATTACCAGGCCTGGTGTGTATCAATCGCTCCCTTTTACTAAATCTTAAAAATCTTTTTAACTTTTCTTTTTTATCTACACTCTTAAACTAACACCTGAAGGCAATTTGCGAAGACCACTCACCGTGAGATAATTTACTGGCTCAGGTCAGCAGAAAGATGTCCACAGCGCGTCCCAGGTCCCTGGTTCTGCTTTTTGATTCCTTTATTTGAGGAAATCATCCTCCGTCGAAATCTTACTGAATAGTAGAAAAGCTTCCCAAAGGGGCAAAGGCAAGGCCACAGACGTGAACAGGCTCTCTGGCAAAACTCTGGACTACTTGGTTTAGAGGCGGCAGCAGGCCCCGCCTCTTTTTCCGTGGATTACCGGAACAAGCTACACCTGTCCCAGGTGCAGCAAAACATTTGTCACCAAGGCGAGCTGACCCAAGGGATCTTATCATCTCCTTTAAGGAAAGCAGCCCAGGGAAAGTTAAGGTGTGGAAGCCAGGCACACCTAGGTTCTAATCTCCATAGGTATTGGAGATTATTTAGATTTAATAACTTTTAGCTTTAATAATTTCATCTCCCTGAACTGCAGATCCCTTTTCAGAATGGGGCAGATCATGCCCCCTTGGCAGATTGTTGTGAGGATGAGTCACACGTGCAAATGCTTAGCACTGTGCCAGACTCACGAGAGATGAGTGCAAAATGCTAGTGATTGTTCTCTTTGTGCTTTCTCCCAAAGAAGATTGTCAGAAAAATCTACCACTGGAGTCATTCTTTGAGATAAATACTTAAACAATGCTGTCTTGAGACTTCTTTTTAAAAAGGCAAAAAAAAAAAAAAAAAAAGACCAAAAAAACCAACCAAAGCTAAATGTAATGACAAATTCATCCTTAATGCACCATTTCTTTGCAATTCACCTAAGAGATGTAATTTTATTTTCTAGATTTTATCAATATCATACTGCAATTGCCAATATAGTGAACAAATCAAAATTGTGAATATAAAAAGCATTCTCTTTTCTGAACTTTTGTTTTTTGATTTTCACCTAAATTCTTTTAATGTCAGATGCCTTTGGTTTCACTAATATAAATGCTCATTGCTCTGTCATTTTCCAGTATGCTGTAATCATGACTACTTTCAGCCTTTTCTACTTATACAGAAAAATGCAGACAATGTATCTTGAAAAGGGATACTAGAAGAGTTTCATTTCAGTTATTTTGACTCGTATCTATCAGAACTTGGTTAGTTCAAGAAACAGGCAAGCGTAGTCTATGCCACAAATTGTTCCCACATGAAAGTTCATTTTGTGATGGATCTCCAGGAAGAAAGAGCACACTGTTTCAGTAAATATCTAATGATTTAGTGATTTTACATACCAGGTACCCAAAGGATATAAGCTTTCCTCTCACATCTCTTCTTCATGCTCCCCAATAAGTCACCCAAGAAACACCACGCAGATTCTTCCCAGTACCCATACCAGGCCGGTGCATGCCTAGTGTCTGGTGTTCTCTGGTCCTTCTCTGGGAAATGGTGGAATGGAGAAACCCCTATTTTTGAGGTGGACAAATTTCAGCCACTTCACTTTACCAGCTGTGGGACCTGTATAGTTTGTTTGATCTTGCCAAGCCTCATGTGTAAAATGAGAATACAACCAGGTACTTCACAGGATCACAGGATGATGTTGAGGGTTAAATGACATGTATGAAAAGGCTCAGGTGCACAGTAATGCACATGGTGGTCCCTTTTCCAGATCTCAGAATCCAGCCAAAATCTCCTGATGGGGCATGAGGACTTATTGCTACAGGAGGTGTCGCGTATGGCTTTCAGAATTCTTGAGTCTGGTTTTATAACATCACATTTACCCTATTTTTCCCCATGAAGCAACAACCTTAGATTTTCTTAGACAATGCTTATTTCAATACTGCAGGTCAACAGTCACCTAACTTGCTATGAGGATTAAATGAGTTAGTATTTTATTTTTAATTTTTTAAATTTTAATATTTATATATATTTTATATCATTCTTCCTTTTTGTACAATGCATGCTTTCTTCCTCTCAGGTGCAATTCCCATAATAAATGAGTTAGTATTTTTCAAACAACAGTTTCTGGTATTAGCAAACATAAATACAGAAATAAATTAAACCATGCACTTAAGCATCTCATCCCTAAAAACCCATCCTTCTCATCTCCTACTCCCACTCCCTCATCTGCCTGTCACACTCCATAATCACAAAGTGGCAGACATATCTGACATTTCTCATCTCTGTGCCTTTGCAAATGCTGTCTCCTTTGTCTTACTTTCTCTTTCCACTTGATCACCTATAAAACTCTTATTTATTCTTCAAAACCCCAGCTGAACAGTTGCTTTCTTCCAGAAAGGCTGCCTTCATTTCTTTATCCCTCTGGGGACTTTCTTGTTTGTGCTTCCTTATAGTTAGTACTCCTTATAATGGAAGTATGGAACTTCTGTTATGCTTGCATACCACACTATAGATAATCTCATTACACTTCTCCTTCTGGGGAAGTGTTAGGGGGAAAAGGATGTCCTAAAGTTAATTCCATACAGGCTTTGTGGACTCCACCCCCACTCCAGGCCAAAGCCAAAGACACTGGGAACTCCAAATCCCATCACCACCAAAGGGAAGGTAGCCAGGACCTGAGGGTGGGGTTAAGTAGCCAGGTGGATATAAAAGGCAGACACATGGGCTTTGGGGGGTTCCCATTTTGACTTTCCGTCAGCTCGCAGCGTCTGGCCAGCTCTGAGAGTGACTTTGGGTTTTTAGGTTGTCGGATCGGGTAGGACACATTAAAGACTTTATTTTTTTATTTTTTTTTCTGAGTTGTACATTTTTTTTATTTTTTTATTTTTGTAACTAAATCTTTTATTAACCTTTTGTGTGTGTCTGTAGTGGAGTATTTATAAGTTTCTTTTAAGTGCGCGGGTGAGGACCCACAGCCAGGAACCCGTTTAATATCGGGGCTGTTTTATAACAGCTTGGCCCCCAATGTGCTTTTGGGGCTGCTCTATAACAGAAGGACTGTGCATTATTCTTGTATCCCCAACTCCTACTACACTGCAGTTGCACGCTGGCAGTCTTAGATGTTAGTTGTATCAAACTAAATTCATGGGACAAAGAGCAATTCTGTGCTAATATTTACAAATCTGAATATCAGAATTCTAACACACATCTCAGAATAATACACGTTCTAATGAGCAAAGCTTTTTACTTTTGTTTTCTTCGTTTTCCTTGTTTTCAATCAAGAGACAAGAAGATCACGGTAATGAGAGTGGAAAAGAAAAAGTGGCATGGAGATGCAAAGAAGTGGGGAGGAGAATGATTTGTGAATTTGAAATAGCAATATCCTACAGCCTAGGGTTCATTCAGAATGAACCATTCATTGGCATTATCGATGGTTATTCAGTAACAAATCTAAATTCATGTCCAAATTTTAATTAAAAGAGTCACTAAATGTCCCAACTCACTTGGCACATATGCACAGTTTTTTTTTCACTGTTATAAAATTGCCCGTCATGATGTTGAGCATCATCTGAAGCCAAAAGGTTTGTGGGCTGAAATCCTGACATCCTTCCTGCTTCATCTAACAACCAGAAGGCCATTTGGGGCAAAAGCAAATGAATAGTGATTAATAGTGACAGTTACAAGTCAAAACGCACAGCCGCCAGGGGTGGCCAGGTGGGTTATACCCAAAGAAACTGCCCAGCACATCGCCTCCCCAGCACCTGTGGTTGGCTGACATCTGAGACATGGAACCTGCTGTCAGTGGCCTCTGCTCTTCAGGAAGGGATAGACATTCTTGTGGAAAGGATATATGAAGTCAGGAAGTTCTGCTGGAGTTTAGGGTAAGCCTTCCCATCTTTTCTCCAAAATAGAGATCTTTCTCAGCTTTTTTTTCTGTCATGGACAGTCATTTGTAGCAGCTAAGAGCTTAGGCTCCAAAGTTGTTTTGTTTCGTGTTTGGTTCAAATCCTAGCTTTTCTAGTAATTAGGCCATGTGGTCAGAGACAAGTGACTTCATCTCTGTGTCTTGTATTTGGAACATGTGTTAAGAGAAAACAGAGTAACATGTTTAGAATCATGAAATTGGAGAAAACCTTGTATTTTTGTATGAAAATAGAGGAAAAGGGATAGGATAAAAATCATGTTAATACTAATCATCTCCATGGGATAGGGATGAGGAAGAGAGATGATATTTCCTTATTCACTTGCTATTGTAGGGAAAAAAAAATCTAATCAAATAAATTAAAGAAGAATGTGAGATGGGAGGATTGATACTTTTCTTAAGAGGGTTTTTGATAGGTTGAAGGGAAAATAAGAGTAGTAAAATAAAGCCAGAGATTAAATTGAAATGAAATGAAGCTGAAGTAAGTGAAACAAGGACAAACAACAGATCTGCAGGCTCCCAGATTCACCTTTTTCATGGTTCTGAAATTGTTACGTTGCTGATGTCTGTCCCCTCCCAATCTGCCCAGGGCTTCTGACTGCCACTCCCCAGTTTTACATGGGGTAATTTCTCCTTTGACAGTAGATGCCTCACTGTCAGAGCCACTGGGTGTGGGCGTGTCAGGCTGGCCTGTATTGAAATGCAAACCACATGGGCCTCCTCCCTCTTGCAGTCAAGTCAGTTCAAGCTCACCCACCTTGAATGTCTCTCTTCACAAAGTCCTGTTGAAGGTCACCCGTTTTTATGAATTTATTGATTTAATTCATTTTGTTAGGGTCTATCTCTCTTTTTACCTCTAGATCTTCTGAATCCTTCCACGATCAGCTGCCCTCTTCCTTTTCTGACCATCACAAAAGTTTTTGCTTATTTTACTTCATAACCTTGGTAACACCATCTGTGATTGTTGTATGATGTTTGCAGACTATGTCAAATTTACTTAAATATCCTCTTATTGGTGGAACCCAGATTTGTTTCAATTCTACAGTCAGGAATGGCACTATAATAAACATCTTAGAGCAGAAAACCTTTTAAAACTTTTAATATATTTTTTCCTCTTAGAATGGAGTCCAAATAGTGGAGAGACTAATGTTTTATTTTGTGGGGGGGGGGAGGGGGAGGCGAGAAAAGTTTTATCCTCCATTAAAACACCAAGCATTTCCTACACATATTCATGAATTGTTAGATTCTTTTGTGAAGGGTAATAGAAATTATTTTCTCTCAGTTAAAGATTATTTTCTCTAGTTTTCCCTTCCTTCTCCTTATTTTCATGTCAGAAGTCAAGACAGAAACACCATAGCACAAATCTTGAGGGAACATTTTCAGTACTGTTGTTTCAAGCAATTGTTAGGGGGAAAGGATGTCCTGAGCTAATCCCATACAGGCTTTGTGGACTCCACCCCCACTCCAGACTAAAGCCATCAAGACATTGGGAAAGACAAATCCCGTCGTCACCACCTAAGGTAGGGTGGCTGGGACCTGAGGGTGGAGTTGCGCAGCCAGGTTGGATATAAAAACCAAACACGTGGGCCTTGGGGGCTTGATATCGCTCGCCTCCTGGCTTCACGGCTCCTGGCTCGCGGCCAGCTCTCAGAGCGCCATTTTGGGATTCCTGATCAGCGGATCGGGTAGGACTCATTTAAAACTGTCTCCCACTTTTCTCCCTGAGCTGTACATTTCCTCATTTGCCCTTCCCTTGTAAATAAACCTTTTATGAACCTTTCGCGTTTGCCTGCAGTAGAGCATTGATAAGTCCTTTTAAGCGCGCGGGTGAGAACCCACAGTCAGGCACCCCGTTTTGTTATCGGGGTTGCTCTACAACAGTTGTGGGCAAAGTACTTCACATTTTCACGAAATCCACCCTTGTGGTAAAATCATTTCCAAGGTGCCACCCAGCACTAAAGGTTTTTGAATCTGTATTTTTTTTTTTTTTTTTGCTTTGAACCAGGCCCCTCTCTGCATTCTTCAAGTACACCCCTCTCTGCATTCTTAGCAACTAAGAATGTTCAATTTGTTACAACCAGTTAATACACAAATAGATGGAAAAGGCTACTTAAAAAAAATTGTTCAAATATTTCATCATACCCAAGATACATTTTTTTACTTCTAAACTGGAAAGATAAATTAAGATTCCAAAAGATTTTCTGTAATTTTATGTGGGATAGCACCCTATTTTCTTTTGAAAATTTATGACTATACCCTAAAATGTTTATGATTAAGTTCCCAGAATGGCCCTATCTCGGGAGTTTTAGTTTTCAGACCCAGAGAAACCCTACCTCTCTCAAGTCATCACAGTAATAATAGTTCCTAATTATCTAGCATCTTGTAATTTGTGTCTTGTAATCTATATGTTTAGCATTTATTATTCCATACAATTCTACCAATGGGGCAGGATACATGTGCTTATTTTTATGGAGAAAGAAACAGACTCTAGACTTACCTGCCTCAGACATGGCAGCTAGAGGGTGTAGATTCAATGACTCCAGATTCAGATTGTTTTTTTTTTCTGACATAGATATACCTAGAAAGCAATCAAATATACTAAGTGACCCAGATAAACCTGAGGCGGATCAAGAAATAGATACTCTAATTCAGAAAAATATATTATTCTCTCCAAGATACTCTTTTTTCACCCTATTAAAAAGGAACCTATATAGCAAAGAAGCAGAATGAGGTCATCACTTTTATTTGCTTCTTTAGTCTTCACAGCTAAACTCTGTGTCCATTACATTTATAATGGATGGGATTAGTGGATAATGATTGCCCGTGCTTATTATGGCCCTTCAATGTGCCTGGCATGGTTACAGGATCTGATAGCCATTAGTAGTAATTCACTTACCTCTTATAACTTCTATACTAGAGAAGTGTTGGTAGTAAGAAAAAATGAATCTATATATTGATAATAAGACAGGAATCATTCATATAATTTAACTTAAAAATACCTATTGACATTCATTATGTGGCACCATGTGTTAACACATTGTATGAATTATTATCTCACCGATCCTTGAGGAAGAAACAAACACTATTCTTATTTTCCAGAGAAGGAAACTGAAATGTAGTAATTTGGAGTCACAGGTAGCTGAAGCAGGATGTCAACATGGGTCTGTCCTACATTCTGGTGCTCACAGACTTGGTTCTACATTGCCTCTCCCAAGCTCTCATAACTGGAAAGTCAGATCTTAGGATCAAATACAAAACTAGGCTATTCTCTGATTAGGGCTGGAGATGGTTTGAGAAATTGCATTAGGCACCACACTGCTCCCATCAAATACCTGACTCTTTTTCAGTATTTCCATCGGGTCCCTTCCACACCTATAGAGACAAAAGAGGTGGCTGCAGTCTCCAGGGCAAGTCATCTTACTACTTCTGTCCAGCTCTGCTGGTTCAAAATGCCCTGGTTCCTAGGTTCTGTGGAGTTCCATTGAGTTAACTCTCAGCCTGTTGGCTTCTCCACTGATCCTGAGTTTAGCTTTGAGGCTTCATAGAAAAAGACAACACTAGCAAACTGACCATTAATCTGAGGCACACAGTAGGGGAGAGGGTGGGAAGAGCCCAAGGGACTATGGTGATGGTTCACAGGTGCTGTGGTAAAGGGAGAACTATGGAGACTACATCTGAGGGAAAACATCAAATATCATCCAAAAATCAACAATGATGTAAGAAAATAAATCAATTAAATTTTTTTAAAAGTCTACTTTCCATTCTACATAACATGAAATTTGGAGACAATTGCATTGTTTATAGAATCTGTTCTTTAGAATAAAGAAGCACGGATGTAGCTGAAGACAGCTACTTCTCTAAAGGCCCAACTTGTTTTAAACTGAATGTGACTTTCTGGATGTGGTCAGCCTACAAGACAGGGTTATCTCCTCCCTCTTCTGAATGCCCACGATCTGCCCAAGCTACCCACGAACTTCCTCATCCCCATACTGTTAGATGATATTGAATTTACAATCTACAAAAGAGTATACCTATTTCATACAAGAGGCTCTGAGTTATGTTTCCCTGATGCTGTGAGAGTCCAAATGACTTCTTGGAATCAAAAGCAAACATAACTTCACTTTTCCCTGAATTACTTTACCTTGTGTTGAAGTAGACTTGGCACCCAAGTTCTAAGCTGTTAAGATTCTAACAGTTTCATTCAGGTTATCGTATAGAAATCGAATGCAGCCTTTGTAATAGCAACAGAATGGTCTCTAGAATCAATGAGTCACAATTTATCCAAGTATCCCCTTATTGACAGACAGAAAGACATTTGTGTGGTTTTTAATTTGGCCACTTTGAGCAATGCACGTGATGATGTACTTGCACACATAGCTTCACGCAGTGGTGTTTTATTTGGAAAAAACAGTGTCAAAAGCAGCACTGCTGGAGCAAACAATTATAATCCCAGTAGATATTACAAAAGTTTTTAAAAGTTCACGATCATGCTGAAAATGTATGTGGTAGAGGGAAGAGTTAGAAATAAAGAAAAAATAAGAGTAGAGGAATAAAATAAAGCTGGGAGTAAAATAAGCCTTTGAATTTTCCTATATTCCCTATGCATTGCTTTGGAAAGCAGGAAAAAAAGGTCTTTTTTTTTTTAATTTTTTTTTTAACTTTTTTTAAGATTTATTTATTTATTTATTTATTTATTTATACAAGCACTGGGTACAGTCAGAAGCGCGGGAGGGTGAGAGAATTCACCAGAGCCAGAGCGGGAAGCAGAGCAGGCAGAAGGACCGAAGTACACTGCTGAGGGGAGCAGCGGGCGGCAGGAGAGGTCTGCACGCCATGTGGGACCCTCCGGTGGCCGGGGAAGCAGCCGGGGATCGAACTGGCGCTGCAGAGGCTGCGGGCAGCTTTGCAACCCAGCGTTCAACTGCTGCGCCACCCGGGAGGCCCAGGAAAAAAAGGTTTTAAAAGAATGAGTTAAATCTTCTGTTAAAGCTTTTGTTAATAAGAATGCCTAAAAATAATCATTACTTCCTATGTACTCCTGAAATATTTATGATTTGCAACACCTTCTATTTGTTCCACTTATGAGGCAATTAAGTAACCCTTCTATTTTTATAATGAGATGTCATTCAGGATGCCCACTGCTGTCTGCATTTTCATGCCTTAAAGGCTCAGGCTTAGAGTCAAACTCACCAGGGCTCATGTTCTATACATTTACCTGCTAACCAATATGTGGCTTTAGGGGACTGAGTTTCAGTATCTTCATCTGTAAAATGGGGCTATGCCACTTAATTGCAAGTTTGCAGAATCAATAAAATTATGTTTGTAAAGTTCCTGGAAGAGTGCTTGGAACATACTACTACCAGCTAGTTAACAACTGTACACACTACCACTGAGGACTAGCATTAATTAAATACTTACATGCCAGGTACTCTGCAAAGCACTTTGCCTGCATTATATTACTTAAAACTAAAACTATAACTCACACATGTAGTCACAGTTGGTTAATAATTTCAGGAAAAGGCACACAATATTATGAGCCCTATTTTGTAGATGAAAAAATAAGGATCAGAGTAGTAAAGTAATTTGTCTAAGGCCACACAGCTTGTGTCAGAATAGGGATTGGAAGCCAGATTGAATTATAAAAGCTTACTTAAGAAGTGGCGATTATCATAATCACTACTAATCTTTGGAGTGCCTTCATTTATATAGCTTCAGCCAAGCAACTTGATGGAATCTTAGCATCGCTATTGGATGAGTAGATGAGTGAAGCGTGGCCACTTTTGGCTGCAGCCAGCATTCAACGTCCAAGGGGTTAGAGCAGCTTAGACAGGCATCATGCCTCCCCCAGCGTCCAGGCATGGAGCGGAGGGGGTGGACCCTGGAGCTGGTGACAGTGAACATACATGAAATGCCAGAAGGCATTAGTGTAATGGTATCTGGAGGTGGCCCAGGCTCAGAGGAGAAGGATGTGAGATTTCCGATGGCATTACAGTCCCTCTGGGCTTGTGATTCAAATCAGAAACAAGTTCAAAACTCAGTGGTGATGACACAATGCTGGATGAGGAGGGGAGTAAGAGAGGACAACAGCTCTGGCACCGTGGTGCACCCTGGGGGCTCACCCACAGATTCATGGCTTGAGAACCCCCAGACACTCTGCTAGGGGAATTGGTATTGCTAAGCCAACAGCTCCCAGGACTCTGTCTGCTGTCAAAGGAAATCTGTAGTGGAAGGAACCTGTCTTCATTAGGCCGATTCAAAGTCTACATTGACCTTGGCTATGACTAGCTCTACAAGTATACTGACACCTCAGTTTCCTTATCCTGTGTTTTGTGTTCTAGCAGAAGTTTTTGCTTCTAAAAGCCTTCCTCTAGCTCTTGATTAAAAAAAAAAACAACTGATTAAAATACATTTCAACTAAAGGACATGTCACACATCCCAGCAGCAAGGACCAGTCTTTCAGGTCAACTTCTTCAGCAACAGTTTCGCCTGTGAATTCTGCCACTGATCTCAGTAACTTCCTGGTCTCACATGTGCACTCTCTTTGCTCTTAGAGTTCAGGAAAGAGTGGCATGTGAACCTCAGTGCGTGTCTCCCCGGAAAGCCTGCCCTCGCATAACCCTTGGTACCATTTCTAAAAATATGTCAGTGCACTTGGCTTGATAATGTTTTTTAGACTGAAATTTAAACTCAACACTTCAAAAGTATCACAGTAAGCCTGTTGAAACTTCCAATGTAAAAGCTCAGAAATTCTAATAAGCACTACACCTCACTTATAAATAAAAATGTTCCTTTGAATCCGCTGCTGAAGGATTCAGGGAGAATAATTAGAACAATAGAGATAATACCTCCCCAAGTTAAACCAATTTCTGCTCTCTCAAAGAGTTTCATTAAATGCAGGGGAAAGAACACCAGGTTAGATGCCAGAAGACATGAGCTGGATCCTTTTCCTAGCTACTTGCTAGCTGTGTTTCCTGGGGTAACTAACTTTGCTGATCTTTCTGAGTCTGTTACCTTGTTTGCAAGATGGGGGTTCTTGAAATCTGACTTTTCACCACTCCCCTGCATCCACCATGGTCAGGATCACTTCCCCTCTTACCTGGGGTATTATGAAAGCTAAATAACCATTCAGCCTACCTGCCACCTTGTGCCACAAAGAGTTGCTTCTCAACTGGAAGCCAGAGTGGTGTTTCAACACAACGACAGCATTAATAAACATTGTGAGGGCTCTGAGGTTAAGCGTGAGGAGAGAAAGAAGATATAAGGAATAAGGAATGGTGGTTGGGGAAAACACAAACAAAACAATATAAGTCAGATTGTGTTTCTCCCCTGCTCAGACCTTTTCCTGCTCCACTCAGTGTCATTCACACATTGACCTCAAGCCCCTGTCTTCACCCACCTCTTTGCCTCCTATTCGCTCCACACCAAACCCATTAATCTCCAAATTGATCCGTGCATGACAGGAGCGCTCATGTGCTGCAGTGATGAGCAGCTGATGTCTGAAACATGTTCCTGCAGATGTCTGCATGGGCTTTACCCCTCTTCCCTCAGGTCTCTACTCAAATATGACTGAATTTGAAAGTTCTCTTCTGACACTTGTATAAAGTTATGTTCCTGATGATCATTACCTTCTGGTAATTTTTTCCAACAGCAGTTAAGACTGCCAGTATGTACACTTCGCTTTTTAAACACTTATTGCTCATTGTCTATTTCCTCTTCTAGGATATGTGCTCCTCAAGGATAGGGGTGTTTGCTCACTGACATATGAATACATGCATAGAATGATGGGGACACACAGTAGGCATAGGACAAATATTTGTTGGATGGATAAATGAACCAAAATGGGACAAAGAAATATGGCCAGAGAAATAGTCAAGAACCAGCCATGAAAGTTATCCATTTGGGGCCTCCCCAGTGGCGCAGCAGTTGAGCGTTTGGTTGCGAAGCTGCCTGCAGCCTCTGCAGCACCGGTTCGATTCCTGGTCGCTGGGTGAGGGTCCCACATGGCGCGCAGACCTCTCCTGCCACCCGTGGCTCCCCTCAGCAGTGTACTTCGGTCCTTCTGCCTGTTCTGCTTCCTGCTCTGGCTCTGGTGAATTCTCTCACCCTCCCGCGCTTCTTACTGTACCCAGTGCATGTATAAATAAATAAATAAATCTTTAAAAAAAAAAAAAAAGAGAGATCCTTAGGAAAGCAATTAAAAAAAAAAAGTTATCCATTTGCCAAGTGAAATAAAGCAATTGGCCGTGAGAAAACAGATATCTTAGCAGGGCTCCAGGGTGGGGCTTGATTCACACACCAAAAGCCTGAGATTTATCAGAGAGAAGACTCCCTTCCAGTGAGCCACCATACTGTGTGTAGATTACTGAACTTTGTCAAATTTTGACAGGGTTGCAATCAAAACAGAGGAGCAAGGGGCACTATCACATGGATGTGCCCTGTGCTTTTGCATGTGCTTTCCCCTCGGCCTTCAATGCCTCCTATGTTTCTACCCTCCGGTCCCAACCTGCAGGACTGCTATTCAGCCTCCAAGGCAGCTTTAACCTGGCTTTTACTGTCCCCCTCACACTGAATTAGCTGGTCCCTTATCTATCTTCATTTCCTTGTGGATTAGTTACTGCTGTACAATATTCTTTATTCTTCCCTGACAGAGTGTGGCTGCTAGCATCCACTTGCAGTGCTCTAATCAGGTCAGGGCCAGGCAAACCAGAAGAGTTGGTCACCCTAAGTAAGAGCTCCCACAGGGACCCATATCACTTTAATTCACCTGTCCGGAGTCTAATTGAGAAATGGAACATTGAAAGGTTAGTTCAATGGAAAATGTTCAGATGTACGCTCCAATTTTAGGGGCTGGGCTATTCTGAGTCTCTTGAAGATGAGCTCTGCAGTCTAGAATAAAGTGAGAAAGATCAGCATGAACAAATCCTCTTAGAAACAGAAGGTCCTTTCATGCTTGTTTGACAGGCTGGTAAGCACTGATGGATACAGACTTGAAATATGCAAACCAACAGGTGGTTCTCAGCCTTGCTCCAAGTGTGGTCCGTGGACCAGAAGCAGCAGCAGCTGAGACCATGTTAGAAATGCAGGCTCTCAGGCCCTCCCCTCCACTTACTAAGACAGAACCTGCCACTTCAGAAAGTCTCTGGCTGATTCATAGACACAGTAAAGGTTGCTGCACTTTAGGGCACTCCAGAAGTACTGTGGTTTAAGCAGTTAACAAAATGTTTCCACACATATACTTTGCCAGCATCACCCCTGCAAATGTTGATTTAAGTAATTGGTAATTTTGATATACAGACTGTCCCCGACTCACCATGGTTTGATGTATGATTTTTCCACTTTATGATGCTTGATAGGGATGTACATTCGGCAGAGGCTCTGGTGTGATGTGCACAGGAGGCTGGGCTGTGGCAGGATCTTCTCAGCATTTTCGATTAAATGATGTTTTCAATGTACGATGGATTTATTTGCATGTAACTCCATTATACGTTAGGGAAGATCTGTAGAGCAAAGATTGAAAACTGCTAGAAAAATCTTTATCCTGTTGCCCTCGTTTCTTAAAATATAGTACTTAGAATCCCTACATATACTGCTTAAAAAAAGTACAGATTTATGAGAAATACTTGAACATATGGATTCAGAATCTTGGCAGGATAAGCCCCTAAAATCAGTATTTTCAATAAATTTCCCAGAGGATTCTTATGTGTATGTGTATCAGTTTATAAAACTCTGCCCTAGGAAAAGACATGATGGAGAAAGTGTTACTGTTGTTTTTGGCCTGTGTGGAATTCCTGCACCTAAGCCAGAACTGATTGTTTATAACATCACTCTTTGGAGACCCCACCTCTCCCATTTTCAGTCACATGGCTTAGATCTGATGGTCCCCTCCTTGTTTCAGAAGTGGACATGGCACAGGGGCCTGACCAATAGGATTCTTACTCTGCCTGCTCTTAATGCCTCCAGGCCGTGTACATAAGCCAATGCTTGACGTTGAGATCAGCACTATTTCTAGAATGACTGGCTCCCTAAGCTGTGGAATATGAGTCCTGGTGCTGGTCATCTTCTTTGCTAACATTTGCCAACACAGAAGAATGATGAAGTAGAGGGGGTAGTTGAGGGGAAGGATCGAGAGGTAGAGGGCCTTGCTGATCAGAAGCTATGAATCTTGTTGATGCAGTGCTTATAAGCTGACTACCACAAATCTAGACATTAGTTATTAAACAAAAAATGGATTCTATAGTCAAACAGTTTGTGAAACACTGCATTAAACAAATTTGCAGAGTTCACTTTTCAGGACTTCTCATATCCTTTAATATGTCAAAGGACAATGAGTTTCTAAGACTGGTAATTTACAAGCATGGATTTAAAGAGTGAGTGAGTGAGTGAGTGAGAGAGAGAGAGAGAGAGAGTGTGTGTGTGTGTGTGTGTGTGTGTGTATGCAGCATGTTATGATACAGTGTTCATTGGAAAAGTCATAGTTAATAGTTTACAAAGTATTTCCACACACATTGTTTATTCTCACAATTTTTTCGAGGGACATTCTTGGCACAGATGAAGAAAATAAGACTGAGGACTGGATAAAGGATCCAAGGCTGCCAGCCAGCTGGTGGCCAACGTAGTGGCATGGGGTTTAGCCACAGGGGCAGGATGGGATGTGGAATCTCCAACTCCGGGCACCTCAGCCTTTCTGATGTTTTCCACTGCTACCTGAGCTGGAGTTCCTGTAATAAAAGCAAGCCAAGAAGAGTCAGCTGGTCAGTGTGGAGATAGTAAGAATACAGCAAATGATGCACATGTTAATTGATGCACACAGAGTACAAATTAATTCTTGGCCTTTCTCTCTCAGGTGGCTCTTCAGAAAATCTTTGCAGAGACTCTAGGAAATTAGAAGCTAGAAAGGGAGTTGCTTCAAGAACAAAAAGAAAGTCCTTACCTTTGTTTCCAATTTAAGCCAAGGTTCCTATGAGATTAAAGAAACTGAGGTGTACAGATGTGAAGAAACTCTTCTCCCTGGATAACATTAATCCCTTCCCCTGGTGCAGTCAGCCTGCTGGTGCTATGCCAGAGTGATCAGACAGACCCAGGGATTCATCTTAAAAATCAAATTTGTGAACTTTTATCCAAATGAAACTTAAAGATGACCACCAGATTCGCCACGTAGTAAGGCTAAATCTACCTTCCTATCCATGCTTAAGAGGTTCAAAATGATGAAACATGAAAGTAAAACAGGGCTTTCTGATTTAAAACCCATGCTCTTTCTGCTACATCACACAAGAAAGATGTTACAGAAAATAAGAGGCTGAAATGCCAGCTCCACGGAGACTTAGCTGCATGGCCTTAGGCAAGATATAGAAACTCTCTTGACCAGTTTCCTCAGCTAAAAAATAGAGGGAATAATGTCTGTTCTGCAGAAGGGATGAAGTGACCAAGTACGTAAAACTGTACTTCAAAACCATGACATGCAAGGCAAATGTTACTATAATACTTAATTGTTATTACAGCAACCACTACTATTCTGCAACTAAAAATAATGTCTCACAATAGAAATAACTATTAAGATGTTAAATTTAGAGTGGGTGATAGAGTGAAATTAACACGTTTTTCCCTTTATGTTGTCCCTCACTCAAGCCTTGGAAAAACAAATGTCATTGTTTGTCTCATCGAAGATTTAAGTTAGAAAAATGACAATAGACATCTTCAGAGATTTTCCTTGTTGGCAAAGGCGTGCATAGCTACTATGCTGTTGTGTTCCTTCACCTACTGTTTCCAAGTCTGTTCTCTGGGCCAGACCCTGTGTTCAGAAGCAGTGAAGTCTTTAATCACCCAGCACTCCCTTGGTGAAGCAGTGGGAGGCAAACCTCAGCCAAGTGCAGGCCTTTCACACACAGGCACCTGCCTGCATTCCTATGCCCAGCAGAGCTGTTCAGTAACATCACTTCTTTGAAAAGACTATTTTTTCTTAAGAAAGTATCCATTCAAAAAGAGTCCTGGTTTCAAATCTTTCCCCCCCACTCCCCCTGCATTTTCTCATCATGGTTAAATATAGTTAGCCCAAGTGTCATCATTTTGAGATTTCTCATATTTTTACGAGTCTGATTGGGTATTCAGCTGGTATTCAGCTGAAATAAACTTTTTCAGCTCTGAGAACCAAGATGCAGACACAGGCCTTAAGATGTACTTAGCAGTTTAGTTCAACCAACACTTATTGAGTGCCCTTGAATGTGAGGCATTTGGCCCTCCATGATCTTGGCCACTTGGATCGATGGCTGAGGTCAGCCATGCAGGTGCTGTGAAGCCCAGACCAGCAAAAGAGCCTTCTTTCATGGAGAGAACATATAACCTAAAGGAAAACTTCAGCCTGCGTTCTCACCGGTCTTTCTTTTCTGCTGGGCGATGCGTGCTGAGGAACACAGAAATCTTTTTTATTTTAATTGTGAAACATTCCAGCTAAAAAACATCCTCGTGGCTGGCATGTTTAATTGAGCTCCTGAGAGGCTGTGTCGGTGAGACTTCGGGATGAATCGCCCGCAGTCCCATTGGTCTCACCAAGAACCCATTGATGTTTCATAAATCCAAGTCGGTACAAATCTAATTGAGTTACCATGCTGAATTAGCTCACATCTAAATGGCATTCATGTCTACAAATGGAATAATTAGAGTCTAGAAAATGGGATATATCAAGTGGCATCCCAAGTGACAACAGAGAGGCATTTGTATTCATTCAATCAACTGCTTTAAAAAAAAAAAAAAGCCGCTGTAAGACTTGACTTGGGCTGGATGATTAGATGCGGTGTTTGGGCGCTTGCTTCTCTTATTTTTTTATATTGATATTTAGCTCCAAGAGGCCCCTTTACTCTTTCTTCAGATATATGAAAGAGAATGTCAGACTTGAAGTTATTTTTGACTGGCTCCTTTTAAACAGTAAAAAAGAAAAGAGAGACAGTCCCATTTCAGCCTACAGATCTGTTTGCTTATGACAATTGAAAATGGCTTCCTCATTTCATTACTTTTGAGCTTTATTTTTCTTTCTTCTGCATATACTTCGATATGCCCTGGTAAGATGGATTTATAACCTGGCTGGGGTGGTGGGAGCAGGTGGATTTGGATGGGAATTCCAGAACCATCCTCTGTTTGAAAAGAGCCTAAATGCTTAACATAAAAAATAAAGTTCACATTTTGTCCAGAAACGATGCCATTCAATAGCATATTTCCAAGTTACTTTAATTGTGAAGTTTTAGGATATTTGAATTTAATGCTTCCTCGATTAACAGTTCAACTCTGTAAAAATTTCAGAACAGAAAAAAAGGCATTTTGACTATGCAGGCTAATGGCCTCCTTCTAATTCACACTGTAGTCTTCAATCTAATTTACATGCTTAGTTTATTTATTACCCCAATTAAGTTTTGCAAATAGTTTGCGATGAGGTCCTCATGACCTCATAACTCACAATTACTCTTGGGATCCCTGGCCCACTTTGGCACATTTTGAATAATACTGCAATATCTTCCAGGAAAGGACTGTATTTCAAAAATGATGAATGGCAATTGTGAGCATCTTGTCCATAAAAGACAGGATCTGAAATGTGTCTTCGGTTTGCTACCAAGTATTAGGAACTTTGAGCTGGAAGTGTTCCCTGAGACCGCTGGTTTCCTCACCGGCAGAGCTCTCCACAGCCACTGGCTTTCTCTTCAAGGGTGGGGATGCTTCAGTGTTAAAACCGTCTGTGCCTGCTGTGAGGTCCGTCCTTATAACACGCAAGTTTGATGGCAATATTTGATGGGGGTGAGAAGATTTTCTATCCCTGATCCTATTACCACTTTCCAATTTACTTTAACTTGTTCTTTAAGAATTTAAACAGGTGAGATTCAAATTAACTTTGTAATTTAGTTCATTCTAGTCTAGCAATGTTAATTTTTGTAGCTCTGGCAAATATACCAAAGCTATATAAAATGTTAACATAGGAAAGCTGGGTAAAGCTATGAGGAACTCTCTTTGCAAGTTTTCTTTATACCATCTTTGCAAGTATTCTGTAAATACAAAATTATTTTAAAAACATTTAAAAGTCATCCTATCTGCAATCCCAAAGGTAAGGAGAATCTTTCTGAATTCCCTATTAAAGTTCACTTGAGAGTGGATCAACCTGCGACTGAATTATCAGGGCAGTGGGGACTTGTAGGAGTAGGGGAAGTGTGGGTATCATGGAGATAGAGATCTTCGGAGAGTCTTTGGATCTACTTTGCCCAATTCTACCTTTACAGATGAGAAACCTGAAGTGAAAAAAGTGACTTGTCCAGGCATAATGATCAGAAAAGAAGTAGCACCTTAAAGTCCCTATCCAGCGCTCTTCCAGGGCTGTGACATTTCCCAGTGGAGTTCAGGGACGGCCCTGGCAGAGGTCAAGCAAAATGACTTGCTGGGTGTTTCTTTTCCAGTTTTGATTCAAAAAGCACTCCCTCTCACTGCTATAATCACAATGAATTCCCAAACCAAAGGCCTGCTTGTTAAGCATGGTCTAGTTATTAATGCAGAGAAAATTTGTTAAAATAAATGCATTGGAATACTGCATAGAAGTGGGACTTCAAACAGCCTGATGATCTCCAGCTGTATAAAATACTCTACAAACCTGTCCTACAACATCTGAGATTGAACACCCTGCAACTAAGCATCTAAAACCAGGAACCCCTTCTGAGCTCTCCATTTCCCTTGCAGCATCATTCTGCTCACAGATGTGCAAGTGCAAAATCTCAGAGTCACTTTTCTCTTTTTGTCACCATTTTAGGTTCCCATCTTATCTGGGATCCTCTTGGGAGTATATTCTAAGTCTGACTCATCTTCACGATCTCCCCAACACCTCACAGGACACAGAATGCCTCTCATCAGGTGTTGGAGACTGTTTCACGATGGTATCTATGGGAGACCTCTTTTGTGAAACCTTTCAAAGCTATGTCTGGCTTCTCAGGTCCCTAGGAAAGAGGATTTCTCTCTCTTCTTTCACACCTGAAACCATGCAATTTTAAAAGCTCAATTAATCCTTTTCACTGCAAGTATGCTGACGGATGGATGACCTCTCATAAGTCAGATCCCAAAAGAATACTCAGAAAAGAATTCCCCCCTGTAAGAGGCAGGAATGAACACAGTGCAGGTTTTCTAGGATCCAGCAGACCGGGTAAAGGAGGAGTCCTGGAGCCCTCAGTGGTTTTGCAGGTCTTTATTGGGATTACCAGGTACACGGCAGGCAGGGGTGCTGGGGGGCTGGTAGGCTGGCAGGCCTCCCAGCCCCCAGCAGGTCTTCACTCTGGGCTCCCCGGCCTTCTCTCGGCTTCTCTTTCAGCTTCTGTTCGTTCTTGGCTTCTTGGCTTCTTCTTGCGTCCCCGTGACACTGCCCTTAAAAGCCCAGTCTCAGCCCAGGTGAATCCCATCTACCTATGCCCACACCCTATTCCAGGTGCCCGTCATCAGGCATGCATTCAGGACCGCAAGGATCCATCATCTATCCTGATGGCGGGAGGGCAGAAAAGCCTGACATTTTTCCTTACCCTACACCCTCCAACTGCCAGATTAACTGAAAATGTACTCTTAATTTTAAATATTTCCTCTGTAGGTTGTTACAAATTTCTTTAAAGGGTTACCTGTTTACTATTCTAATCTGTGGATATGTCCACTGATCACCATACTATAAAACATGGCGCCATTTCCCTTGTTTGTGTTAGCATCCCATATCGGCCATTTAATATCTGAAGGTGTACTTTTTTGAAATACTCAAAACAATCAGATGTAAATGCATTGATCATTTTGAATGCTGTACCAGCAAATGTGCAGAGGTATAGAAAAGTGACCTGGTTGAAATCTTAGTCTTTTTTAATTCTAAACAGGGGCAGTGCAGGTGAGACTTTGCATGTAGCCCAAATAAATCTTCCCTTTACCTGGACTCTTTGCAGCAGAGGACAGAGTGGGAATGGTAGCTCAGTCCACTCAGCTTTCAAGAGAAAAATTTTTCCAGGAACTGTGATTCCGAAAGAAAAGCTTTGGGGAAGGGTAAACTTGGCTGACAATAACAGAGAGTTCTGGGACCGTTTCATGTGTCCACTAAGTCCTGGATTCATTTATTCAGACCATTTATTTATCTGAAAAATAGTGAGATGGAATCAATTGGCAAGATGAAAGTCCCAGTGCTCATCCAGTACAAACACAGGAAGAGTCAAAAGTTCTGGGTTGCAAAAGAAAAAAGAAAAAGGTAGTTGTTTTTATTAAGGATAAAAGTTTCTGTTGCTTCTAGCTGTACCCAACAGGGACTCTAACTCAAATGGCTTAATAAGAGAGAAAACATGTTACATAATAGGGAAGCTCTGAGTCCGGCAGCTCAGCTGCAGCTGGGGCTGTCATGAGGAGCCCAGGTCCTTTACATTTGTTCTCTCCACCAATGTCAACATGTCAGCTTTGCCCTTAGGGGCCAGCTGATACAGGAAGAGAAGTAGGCCATTTCATCTTCTTGTCTGTCTGTATGAGAAGGCCTCATTTCTAGGGGCCTGGCGGAGTTCTACTCCAGCTGCACGGAAACGCAGTCATATGCCTTCTTCTAAACTAATCACTGACAATGGAAATGAGATTACGAAAATGAACCTAACCAGGATTTACCCTTCAACAGTGGTCATGTTCCCTGGAGAGTAACCATCTACATTAACTGGAATTTATGTCTGGAGGCAATCGCTGTCAGTGCCCATCCACGGAATGTTTTGGGAAAAACCTTCCTTGGCGAGGTAAGAGTGCCTCATACTGTCTTAACTGAGAAGCTCTCCCTAATATTGATAAGCATCTGATAAGGGGGTGTAGGGTAAGGAAAAATGTCAGGCTTTTTTGCCCTCTGGCCATCAGGATAGATGATGGATTGCGGTCCCGAATGCATGCCTGATGGCGGGCACCTGGAGTAGGGTGTGGGCATAGGTGGATGGGCTTCACCTGGGCTGTGACTGGGCTTTTAAGGGTGGCGTCACAGGGATGCCAGCAGAAGCCGAAAGAGAAGCCAAGAAGCAGAAGCACATATCACCGGAGAGCCCAGATAGAGTGAGGATTTGCTGGGGGCTGGGAGGACTGCCAGCCTCCTGGCCCCCCAGCACCCCTGCCTGCTGTGTACCGGGTAAATCCCAATAAAAGATCTGCAAAAAACCACTGAGGACTCTGACTCCTCTACCCAGTCTGCTGGATCCTAGAAAATCCGCACTGTGGTATTCCTGGCCTTTACAATTGATAATCTTCTGATAAGGGGGCCGCTGTAGTTTCTCCTACAGGGAATAAATGCACTGGGCAAGTCTGTGTGAACCATCTGACCTCTAGACAGGTATATTTCCTGCCATCATTTGAACATTTGTGTCCTCCCCTTGTAACAGGGTGGTCCCCAGGAAAGGGGGAGGTTCCCTGCCCCACCCAAGGGAGGGTGGAGCTGAGCAGGAAGAGGAGAAGCTGCAGAAGAGACTGAGGAAGGAAGCAGGATGGAGCCAGGAGACCTGGAGGAGGCGCATGGAGCCTAGAGACATGTAAAGAAACTGCGCTTGTCTTTTAGTCGTGGACTGGGTGACACAGATGTGGGTGAGACCCATGGGGAGGTGACCATGGCAGTTTTTATCTTGATGTTGATTTTGCTCTTTTCCTTCCGGGCTTGTCTGGTTATTTCTGACCCTTTTCTGTGGGTCCCCACTGGAAGATGCTTTAGACTTGGGGCAGGCTTTGGGGCTTTGCTCTGGGCCAATCCCATTTGGATGGACTTTTACCCACGAGGGGACGGGTAACTTTGGGTGCTTCATTTAGAAACTAGACTCTTTGCCTTACCTGTATTGTTTCCTAGTTTTATTAAAGATCCTTCCCATTAAAGTCTTATATGTTTTGTGTTGATGCGGCGGATGGCAGAACCCATTTAGAATAGGCAGGTTTGCGGGGCTTGGGCTACCCCTCTCCCTGTCCTATAACACCCTCAAATTCATATGTTGAAATGCAAACCCTTAAGGTGATGTGACTAGGAGGCACGACTTGAGAGTGATTAGGTCATAAGGGCAGAACCCTCATGAATGGGATGAACACTTTTATGAAAGAGGGAGGAGAAGGCTCCCTTGTCCCTTCCACTCCTGAGAAAAGGTTCCAGAGAAAAGAAGGCCTTCAGCAAGGAAGCTGGCTCTCACCAGATACCAAATCTGTGGCACCTTGATCTCAGACTTTAAGGCTCTAGAATGGTGAGAAATGTTTGTTGTTTATAAGCCAGAAGTCTCTGACATTTTGTTACAGCAGCCAGAACAGACCAGGACATTCTTATTGTACAATAATGCATAGAACTATGTCCTGATATTGTAATAGACACTGGGACTCCTGTGTGTATTTAGAGTCATTACAGACACACATAGATGCCAGTTTATATATAAACCCAGTTACTGTCACCTTTCCCTAAGAAAAAGATCCATTCCGGGTCAGTGGACAAAATCTAAACAAGCAATTCTGGATGGTGGTGAGTTCACTGAGACAAGCGTCATCTGCACAGACTCCCCACTGATTGTTTAGTCATTTGTCTCTGGCATCTTCCAAAATGTAGGATTCTCCGGACTGTCAATGAGTAATTAATGAAAATATTCTGGTGGTCTTTGTTTAATAAGACAAGAAAATGCTTCACTTTTATGCCAAAAGTCTTCAACCAGTTCAACTTGACAAAATCTACAAAGCTTGCCATCATAAGACCTTACTCAACTAAAAATTCCAATCTATATTCTTTGTTTACTACATTTAAGTTTGAGAAGAGACTAGTCAGGAAAGCTTACATCAAGTGTTTAGTTTTTAAAGCCACTTCTTTGGGATCAATAAAGACTCAGTCCATCCTCCTGCACCTTCTCCATCTCCACCCCCAGGTGCCAAGATGCTGGCTCACATTGGAGCTGGGCAGCCGGCAGCTGCAAGTATCTCAAGCATCAAAGAAAAATTCACGTACTTTCACAAAACTGTAGGATGAAAAAATAATCCAAGAAGAATTTCAACAAGAATTGCAACCAAAAGTGTTTCTGATTAACTTTCAGGCAACTTATCAGAGCCCTGAGCAATCCGTTCCAAACATAAAGCTGTTTTCAACAGCCATTCGAGTGTTTTCTGTCCACCAGATGAAAACTCTTCAGATATGCTTCCCTTTCTGAAAGCTCTGTCCTTATTAAAACACACTCTGTGGTCTTAATTTATTCAAATTTGCACTCTCTACCCCCTGGCACACAGGGGGCACTACTTATCAAATGGCAATGAATAGTCATTGCTAAAGGTTGTGGGATTTCCTGTAGGGATAAGGTGTTTCTTGCTCTGAACTTGCAACATGCAAGAAACCAAATGTCAAGACAGGTTCATTGATTAACTGGGAAAATTAACTTTTTCCCCAATATCTAAAGTGAACACAATACTGAAATAAAGGCACACCTGTCCTCCAGTTTGGCTACAAAAGAAAGCTCTTGTGTTCCTTTAAAATTTTGCACAAAACTAGCATTTCTCTCCAGATTTCACTGCACTTTTGAACACAAACTGAAGTCTTTCTTTTATTATTGTAAATACCATCTCATAAATCTGAAACTAAGGCAAAACAGAGAACCGAAAGCTCAGTGATATTTAAATCAGCGAAATGTAGACCACACGCTCAGCTGTGTTCACATTTTGCTAAAATGATATGCTTTAAAAACCAATTAATAGAGTGCATTATGTATGGACATAAAAACTCTGCTACTAACACATCTGCATGAGAAGACTATGAGAAAAACCACTTGGTGAGGACCCATCAGTGCAGCCATTACTGATAGCAGATTCTCAGGCATCTCCAACAAGAGTGATCAGCTGTCATGATCAAGGAACGTAACGATGGCTTGGTCCCTGCATCCCATCCTCAAGGCTCTAATCTAATCCTGACAGTATCCATATCCACTCCAGTATGTGTAATTCTTCCTGCAAGTGTGGCCCAAGAACTTGGAGTATCAACATCACTTGGAACGTGGTAGGCTGACCCCAGGCTCTCAGGCATGCTCATATGCCTATGCATACACATGCTCATCAACACATGCCTCCCACCCCAGATCCCCACATTTCCACCCCAAACCACTTCCACCCCCAACAAACTGAATCCTAACCCTCCTTTTAAAAGCGCCTCATCGAATGCATGGTAAAGTTTGACAGGCACTGGTGTCCATCACTCTAAAAGTAAATAACGTTTCTTCCATGTCCCCCATTTTACTGGGCTGCATCACCAAAAGCACACAACCCAAGTGATTGTTTATCAGTATACAAAACACAGAGAGGAAATTTTCCCCAAGGAGGAACAGACTGAATAGTATTAACAGTGCTTTAAACTGTAATGAATTCCCAGTCTAATTCACTATGAGGTTTCAATTTATACCACATTTAGAGTACTCCAGGTTCAAGTAATCACTGCAGTAATTAGCTTACTTCCAGTCCTCCAAAATAAACCCACTAATTTTTGCAATCAGCCTTCATTTGGTTAATCACCAGTTTAATTGATTTAATTAGTTTGATCTGCAAAATTAGTCAAGTGTAAATACTGTTTTGTAAACAGAGTTTAGCTCCGAGCTGTAAGATAGGGAATTCTAATTCAAACTTAGAGTTAACAACAAAACCCACACATACAGGATTTTGTTATGGAAGACAGCAGTTTTCAAGACAGAGGCCGGTGGATGTTCTGGTGAATGTCTTGGAAATACACTATTGTAATTACAGTATTGCCTAAGCTAAGAGACTAATTTTCAACTAATTCTAACACCATACAATGATAGCGTGTGAAGATTATAGAAGGACTAGTCATTTCTCTTTCCAAATGAGGTGGCTCAGCCCTAAAGAGTTGTCCCGATTTTAATTTCATGCTATTTTTAATATTTCAAGCCTTTGCCCACTAAGCCTTTTCTGGAAAAAAAAAAAGTTTTAATACAGTAATTGAAATTGTAAAGCAAACATATCTGCTTATATTACTAATTATAATCAATATAGAATTCCAACGATGTAGCACAGATTGTGTACTGCAAAATCTTTCTTCCGTTTTACTAGCTTTTTAGTACAATGAATTTGATAAGATAAAAAGTCTCTTAAAAAGACCCCAAGCGAATTCATCCTAAGTGCTAAATTCAGTAGATTCCCTATAGAGTAAGACATCTTTCCATTTAAAATTTAAAATGTTCTCCTGGTAGACTGTAAATGAGGGAGGAGTTAGGTAGAAAGGTAATCGTTTGTAGACTGGATTTTCCCATATTGCTTCTCACTGATGAGCCATATGAACACTATCTCTTTGGAATTCTCTGCCTTATTCTTTGCCTTATTTTTTCAAAAACTAATTTATTATTATTTGAACACTTTGGGATCCCATTCGCTTTGGGATCCTATTTCTAACTGGAATGTTTAACCTAGATTAAGAATTACGTGGGGAAAGAAGTGCACAAATAATTTATCAAATAATCAAGAATGCAAAAGACAACGATCTAACTAAATAACCAAACTGGGCCAAGTACTTAAAATTTTAACAACACAGTGAATACCGAAACAGAGGGTGGGAGTAGGGAACATGGAAACAGCCTGTGAATATTTGCCCTATTAACTGCAACTAACATTTAAAAAATATGTTTATCAGTTTAGAAAAAGGATCTGGTCTTTTTGTTCCAAACGCAATGATGAATTTATCTGTGACACGTAGGTTTATCAGGTCCATGCTCTTTCATGTTGCCCTGGCAATGCTTTCCTCTATCTTGGGTTTTTTCTGCAATGAGTTAGGATAGTAACTATTTTAGGCTTTGAGAGTCATAAGTTCCTTGTCACCACTACTCAATTCTGCTGTTTTAGCACAAAAGCAGTCAGTGTAAATATCAAAATGAGTAGGTATGATTGCATTCTGAGAAAACATTTTATGGTTACTAAAATTTGAATTTCACATAAATTTCACATCACATAATATTATTCTTCCTTTGATTTTTTTTTTTCCCCAACCACTTCAGAAGGTTAAAACCATTCTTAACTCACAGGCTTTACAAAAAGAAGTAGCAGCCAGATGTGGCCATGATTTCCCTACCCCTATTCTAGTTATGGGACCAGTAGCTGCTGAGGGTTAGTGGAGACGTTACTTCCAACAATGCCACTTCAAAGTACATTTCATAATCCATAATTTACAATTTCCTATCAATTTCAAAATGATTGCTCCTTGCTTACAGAAGTCATTTCACATACTAGATTCAAAAGCACAGGGGTAATAAGGAGTTAGACATGGAGGCTCAGCTGGGGTTAAAGAAAAAGAGTGAAAAAGAAAGAGATATAAGCATATGGTCTTAAGGGTGCCTTCTTGGGCCTCCCTAGTGGTGCAATAGTTTAAGCACAGCACTGTGAAGCTATCCGCAGCCTCTGCAGTACGAGTTCTATCCCAGGCCGGCCAGGACGCTACCCACATGGCGCAGCAGACCTCTCCTGTCTTGCCTGCTGCTCCCCTCAGTGGTGTATTTTAGTCCGTCTGCCTGTTCTGTTCCCCACTCTGTCTCTGGTGAATTCTCTCACCCCCACGCCTCTGGCCTGTACCCCGGTTCTTGTATGCATAAATAAATACATGTTTTTTTAAACTAGTTTTTTTTTTTTAACTAGGTTTTTTTTTTTTTTTAATAGAGGCATGTTTTATTTATTTATTTATCTATTTGTTTGTTTGTTTGTTTGTTCGTTTGTTTTGTTTATACATGCACTGGGTACAGTCAGAAGCACGGGAGGGTGAGAGAATTCACCAGAGCCAGAGCGGGGAGCAGAGCAGGCAGAAGGACCGAAGTACACTGCTGAGGGGAGCAGCGGGCGGCAGGAGAGGTCTGCGCGCCATGTGGGACCCTCCTCTGGTGGCCGGGTAGCAGCCAGGGATCGAACCAGCGCTGCAGAGGCCGCGGGCAGCTTCGCAACCCAGCGCTCAACCGCTGCGCCACCGGGGAGGCCCCTAAATACATTTTTTTTTAAAGTGCCTTCTTAAGAGTCTCCCAAGCAGAACTGGGGCTACACTTCCCCATCCAACTGCCTTCACTGTTCATTTAAACCCTTTTGATGACATTCTTCCTATTTAAATATTGTTTTAAATTACTTTAACTTTATTTCACTTGAAAAAAAAAACATTGCAGTTGTGGGGAGGGGAATTGCTTGAAAATCAAAACTCAATGTTCCCATTCCTATTCTTATGTAGAATGGCTCTGGGAACCCAGTGTCTTCTGGAAGGGTGTGCAGACATACAGTGTGGGTATCATCACTCACTACCCACTCTCCCTGCCACAGCAGCTGGAACCTTCACCAATGGGGCTTGATAACTATGTTTCAAGAAACACTTAATTTTCCACAAATTCCCTATAAGTAAAAGATGAACAGCCTAAAATGTATTCATCTCAAATTGTTCCATTACATTGCAAGAGAAATTAAAGGAAAAAAAGAGCCTTTGCATTTAATGTGTCTGATTTAACTTGTTTCATGTCTGTGGGAGTTTGCCTGGAAGTTCTTATTGCATCTTCCTGGGTGCATGATTTTGGGGGAGATCATTCAGTGTCTCTGAGCTGCAATATCTTTTCTTTAAAGTGGGTTACCGGAACATGTATTGAGGACCTCGGAACATTGTCGAGGAAACCTGGAGCATTTCTATAAGGGAAAACTGCTTGTAGAAAGACTTTGCAAAACTACTCAGTCATCAAAAAAGATCAACTCAAGCCATTTGTGACAACATGGATGGAGCTGGAAGGGAGTATGCTAAGTGAAATGTCAGAAAAAGAAAGACAAATACTGGATGGGGTCAATTATATGTGAAATATTGAGAACAAAGACAAACATACATTTATTTATTTTACTGTTTCAATGAAGGGACTTGATTTCACTTTAAAGTTTCTTGACCATTAATTTTGTTATTTCCCTACATTGTTATTCATTTCTGTACAAGTTTGATTTCTCCCCTCAGGTGTAGTTCCCATAATTCTCCCACTACCACATCACCAGTGAACATCACCATAGTCCCTTGTGCTCTTCCCTTCCCTGTTTTAACCCCCTTCCTTCCCTCTCCCCTGCTGTATGCCTCAGACCAATGGTTTACCTGCAAGTTTTAAAACAAAGACTAACTATAGGGCCTCCCTGGAGGCGCAAGGGGTTAAGCACTGCACTATGAAGCAATCTGCAGCCACTGAACAGGAGTTTGATACTCCGGCCAGCCAGGGAGCAACCCACATGGCGCAGCAGACCTCTCCTGACTCGCCCGCTGCTCCCCTCAGCAGTGTACTTTGGTCAATCTGCCTGTTCTGTTCCCCACTCTGTCTCTGGTGAATCCTCTCAACCCCCCCCCCCACCTCTGGCATATACCCCAGTTCTTGTATGCATAAATAAATCTTTAAAAAAAAAACTATAAAAACAATGCTTGAAAGCTGCCCATAGTTTTGAGGCATCCAGAGGGGGATGGGGAAGGGTCCGAAGAAAGTCGGGGGAAGAGCACAATGGGCTATGATGGAGGACTGTGGTGTATTAGTAGTGGGTACAATATGGTGACTACACCTTGGGGGGAAAATCCTATACTCCCAAAACATGAACAAGGATGTAAACC
This sequence comes from Talpa occidentalis, assembly GCF_014898055.3. Lineage (NCBI taxonomy): Eukaryota > Metazoa > Chordata > Mammalia > Eulipotyphla > Talpidae > Talpa > Talpa occidentalis. The sequence goes on from NW_023601104.1 coordinate 25,949,705, forward strand.
AATGGCACTTCAATGAAAAAAAAAAAAGAGAAATGATAATAAAATTTTAAAAAGGACAGAAATTTTAAAAAGGTGGGGTGCCATTAACATACATGAGCTGAGCACCTTTTAAACTTAGGAGGCAGCAACAAATACATGGAGGCAGAATAGGCTTAGTGCTAAGGAGAAGAGAAAGCAAATGCTTTACAGGTTGGAACGCCTAGTCTTCCTGAGGTTGATAGGAAGGACTTGAGGGAAGAAATGGAGCTAAGTCAAAGGAGGGAAGGAGCAGTTCAGGAGTGAGAAAGGCATTGCTCTTCCATCACTCCGCATTTGACGATGACTTTCTTTTTCCCCTTAATGAAGTCCTTTCTGATCCAGATTAATGTATTTTTCTGAAATTTGTCTCTGCAGGATTTGTACAATAAGCACTTACTCCTGATTCTTGCTGGACTCAGGTAGAGGTGGTTGTAAAAGGAAATAAACCCAAACCAGAGCCAACAGCTTTGAAAAACCCTTCTTATTGTTTCACTAGGTGTGTTTAGATCTGAAAAGATATGTAAGTATTACATTTTATTAGAGCTTTCCTGGATTTTTTAGCTGTAACAAAGTACTCATAAAACCTTCAAATTGTTTGTGTGGTATCTACATTTCCTAACAAGGAAAGGATTTAAGCTGCAGATTTTAAGTATCTTAGATATTTAAAAATTCTCAGGGTATTTGTGTGAAATTGGTAAAGGATTCTGTGGGGAAAGGAGAAAACTGCCTCATAGATGAACTTGCCCACCTGGGAGTTCCAAGTGCAAACAGCAGTAGGATTCCAGAGTCTTAACTTTTTCTGCTGCAAGAAGTCCCCAAATTGTATTCCGGAGTGTATCAAGATGAATACATATATTTGGCCAAGCTACCTAGAGCCCTGCTAAATTCCCCAATGTTTTTACAGTCAGTATACTTTTCAGATCTTGGGTGCTAATTTGTATCATTTGCAAAAACAACTGTGAAAGCTATTTTGTGCTTGCAATGCAATTACCACTAAAGAGGTTTTGGGGTATTCTCATTAAACTGAGTCCCAGATGTTTTTGCCCTGGTGATTTGTGTTGATCTGTTCTTTGTCAGTTCTAATTATCAATCAAGACGAATGAATTAGTCGTCCACTTGGTGAAAAACCTATTTATGCGTGTGATCAGGATCCAGGTTAAAAGAGCCTTCAGAAGTGTGTCACCTTGGAATGCACCATTTCTTGCACAGATGCGTGGAACAGTGTGTGTTCTCTGTCTTTTCCCCTAATACATATGTTGTATATACATATGAATATGCACAAAAATACGTACACACAAATATATACACACATTTCTGGAGTGACTATAGATCTATACATATCCTCTTCTTCTAGGATGATATTTTATATTTGAAGACTTTCATGTGAATAACATTTCCAGGGGGAAATCTCTAATTGCTGAGCAAGGAAAAAAAAAATGTGCCCTAGGAATCTGATTACAATATTTTAGTATGTTTGCTTCCCATGGAGTTGCCACCAGTCTGCACTTAACAGGGATACAAACTACCCAGTGGGCACTCAGTACACCTCACAGGAGATTAGGACACCTTGTGAATATGCATTAAACCATGATCCTCTTTACCTCTGCAGCCTGCTGTGCCGGGCTGGCGTGCTGGCAAGCATTCTGGAATGCAGTGTTTACGGTATCAGACTGGCATGATGCCACTGCACATGAAATATGTGTCTCTTTTTATAGCTGTTTCCGATGCTCTTGGGAACAAATTGGCCATCTAACAAAGATTCTTTGAACTGGGAATTCAAATGGCTTTGGATAGGCAAGAAATGTCTGTCTGAGAGGCAGAAGGAGGGGGAAGTAGCACCCAGCAGCAGGTATAGTAATTTGTTAGCAAATTCCAAAGCTTCCATTCATCAGTGTATAACATTACAAAGGGAAAAGTGTCTTTATTTCTGCAGTAACAGCAGGTGACATCACCCTGTCTAAAGAAAATGCAACTGAAAATTGTGTGTATGTTGAAAAGGAAGAAATTAAATCCATTTCATCAAAGACACAGGAGAAGCATTTTCACTAAGTTCATTTGGGTCAACGCATATGTATGTGGTGTGTGTATATATACATTATATGTATGTCACCTAACAAGCCATATATATTTATATATATATACATATATACTCTCCTAAATTACTATTATATCTAATGCTGTATAATATATATGCATTATAAAAGCCCTGTTGTCCAATAAGGTAGGAAAGTTAACATAAAGTGTCATTAATGTACACTAACATAAAATTTTAAAAATCACTGTTTTTAACATTTGGAAGACAGCTGTAGGGGAATAGTGAAGTCATATAAGCACATCCTTGGTAGATTGGTGGGATGTTAATTTGCCTCAGGAATGAACAAAGCAGGCTGCGCTTCTGCATGAGGGTTACTCACTAGTAAGCTGTTTTTCAGTGTGTAAAAAAATATAATTCTATTTTACTTCAAATCAGCAGGGAGGCAAGTCCTTTCCCTTGAATCAGTAAGAACCTCTGTGACTGTCACAAAACAGTTTTCCTAATGTCCCTTTAAAAAGGCCAGGGAATGCAGGCAATGAACAACAAAAGTCGTAAGAAGGTATGCCCTTTGGCCAGTTATGCCCTTCTGGAAACCTGCTGTGAAGAAACCAGCCTAAATACCTTACAAGTATTTATGCACACAGGTGTTAGTTACAGCATTAATAATAACAGAATAAAAGCAAAAATTACCAAGTGGGAGTACATCAAGCTAACAGGTTTTACCATAGGAAAGGAAACCACAGACAAAATAAAAAGCCAACATACTGAATGGGAAAAGATATTCACAAATCCTAGGTTAGACAGAGTTGCTATCCAAAATAGACAAAAATGCATAAAAGTCTATAAAAAACATATCCATATCCATCCAAAAAAAAGGTAGAGGAACTTAATAGATGTATTTCCAAAGAAGACATAAATACGCGAAAAAGTCTCATGAGAAAATGTTCAACATCATGATTCATCAGGGAAATAGGGAAATATAAATCAAATCTACCTGAGCTATCACCTCACTAATATCAGAATGGCTGTCAAAAAAAGGAGAAGAAACAAGTGCTAGTGAAGATGTGGAGAAAAGGAACTCCTGGGCACTCTTGGTGGGAATGTAAATTTGTACAGTCACTGTGGAAAACAGTATGGAGGTTCCTCAAAAAATTCAAAATAGAAATACTGTGATCCACTTATCCCACTTTATCTACATGAAGAAACTGAAAAACACTAATTGGAAAAGATATATACACCTCTATGTTCATTACTGCATTATTTACAATAGCCAAGATACAGAACAATCTAAGTATCTATTGATGAAAGATAAAGAATATGTAGTATATGTACACAATGAAATACCATTTGGCCATGAAAAAGCATGAAATCTTGCCATTCACAACAACATTGATACACAACGAGGGTATTATGATAACTGAAGTGTCAGAGAGAGCCAAGTACCTTGAAATGTAAAAAAGCAAAACTAACAAAACTAAACTAAGAAACAGAAAACAAATTGGTGGTTACAAGAGGGGTAGAATGTTCAGGGATGGGCAAAATGAGTGAAGGAATTATAAACTTCCAGTAACAAAAGAAGTAAAGGATATGTAATTCAGAGCATGGCAACTATAATCAATAATATGGTGTTGCCAATTTGAAAGCTGTCAAGAAAAAATGGTAAGTAGACTTACTATGATGATGATCTTGCAAAATATATAAATGTCTAATTATTATGTTGTATGCCTGAAACTAAAATAACTGTCAATTACACTTTGATAAAAATAATAGAAATAACAGGAAAATGAATCATTTTATTTTATCTCACTTAGGTTAAGTAAATTAGCATATAGCCAACGAATTAGAATGCATTCATTCGATATATTTCTAAACATGTTTATAAATATGTTATACATTATGTTATAAATTTTGCACATTTGCCACTGTTGCCAGAGGAGTTAAGCAGACAGATGGGGAAAGTTCTGGTTTATTATTTGGCAACTCCCTATTCATCATCCCATTCAGGGAGAGATCTGTTGTGCTGGTAGCTCAAGGAAATCACCTGTCCATTTCTAACTCTCAGTTCATATTCTGTATGTGGTGGACGGATGGGGAGTATCTAACCTGAATCAACAACCTGAGGGTAATTATCTGGGCTGGAAACATAAGACCACTCTGCCAGTCTTTACAGAAATCCAATTGCCTGTGGATGAGAAAGTCCCTCTGAGGAAGTTATGAGACCAAGTGAGTTGCATGCTGAAGTGAGGAATTTGGAGTTCAGCAAAGAGGGGGCCAGAATATCCAGGGAGTCACTCTTCAGTGGCAGTACATAAGCTGGTGTCCATGAGGAAGGGGCAGGCCGGGAGCCAGCCAGATGCTAGGGGACTGAGTCTGTGTAGGAGCTTGGCTAGGAAGCAGTTTTTGTCAGATTTGAAACCTGTACCTGGAAGTCTGATGGTTTCATTTTTCTTGCATTTCTTTTGTTCATTTCCTTTGCCTTTTCCCTTGGCCTCTCATAACAGTCTGTCAGGAGCTGTAGCCTGTGCTGTAACCAGAGGGTTGAAACAGAACAAATATGTCCCTACAAGTGAGCACAGTGGCAAAAAAAAGCAAACCAAATGAGCTTAGCCCTGCTGTCGTTTTGGGGGAAGAAGCCAATTGGAGGCTTTTTATATGAACATCATTTGGTTAAGGCCAGAAAAATGTTTTAAGAATACTTTTAAGTTACTTTTTGATTTACATTTAAAATCTCTTTCATACACACACACACACACACACACACACACACATATATATATATATAGTTTAAGATTGATTTATTCATGCATACAAGAACCAGGGTACAGGCTAGATGCACGGGAGGGTGAGAGGATCCACCAGAGACAGAGCGGGGAATAGAACAGACAGACTGACGAAATACACTGCTGAGGGGAGCAGCGGGCGAGACAGGAGAGGTCTGCTGTGCCATGTGGGATACTTGCCAGCCAGGATCGAACAGGCACTGCAGAGGCTGTGAACAGCTTCACAGCGCTGCGGGGAGTCCCTCACATAGCCATATTTTGATAGAAAGTGAAAAGGTGTATTCTTAATGCAAAGTCTGAATTTTAGCTTAAGCTTGTGTCAAACTAGCAGAAGGCATCTCCTCAATTCTGATGGAAGTGTCCCGAAGATAACTTCTGGTTGACTCTTTGGGATGTCACCTGCTCTAACAGCTCTTTTCCTTTCCATTTTGACCTCTGCATTCAAGCCACTATCTCACCTCCTCTTATGGACAATACCTTTACATTTCCCACTCGCCCAAGTTAATTTACAATTAGCTCTCTCCAGCTTGCTGCCTGTCACTTGATTGTCAGAGTGAAATCTGTCAGACAGAAGCTTAAAATAGAGATCATGAAACTCACTTTGATTGGTAGTTAAGCCTCTCCCTCCCTAGATACCTTCCAATGAAAAAGTATGAAATTGAAAAATAAATGAAAATAGTAAGAAAATATAGAAAGGCAAGATTAAAAAATTGGTGTGTGGGGAGGAAGATGGTTAGGATTTTCAGAATAAGACTGGCAATAATCAGGAAATTTTTTTAATTTTATATGCTAAAGTATTTAGAGTAGAAGCGAAAAAAAAATCTATGCTGTTTCCACTGAGTAACTCTTACTTTTAGATTTTAAAAATAATTCAGAATTCAAAGGAGAAGGGAATTTTATCATGCAATTGTAATTCCACAGTTCACCAACTGCTGTGTTTCCTACTACAAATCACAGCTCATCTTAAAGTCTTAACTTTAATGTTAAATAAGAGGCGAGAGTTAATTTAGGAAGCGATTACAGTGGAGGCATCTTACAGCAACAGTGATCACTGCACAATTAGTCTACAATTTGTAATTGAGAGTATCTCCCACAGGACTAACTCACTGATGAATTTCAAACAAGCAGACTTCAAAACTAGAAAGAAAAATGGCTAATTATAAGCTGAGGGGGAAAGGAAGGTGGGAAAAGAAGTTGAATCCATAGAATCAGACTGGAGATTCATTAAAATCTGAATCACCTGTAACAGTCAGAATTTTTTTTAAAAGGGCCAATAAGAAAAAAAGACAAGGAGCAGACATTATAGGTGCCTCCAACCTAAAAGAGCACTAAGTTTCCTCTATATGATGTTGGTCCAGAGTTTTGGGGCACGTCTCAGATTGGGTTCCACTGAAAGCAACCCCTGTAACGAGGACTGAGGCACAGGTAGTCTAGAAGGAAAGATGAGCCAACAAAGGGAGTACTAAGGTGCTAGTTACTGCTAAGCAAATTTGACACAATCCCCCACTGGGGAACTGTGCAGAGAAAGCTGAGAAATTCACCACAATGAGGTGGAAGGAAAAGGTATGCACCCACAGACACATGACCCACACTGGCCTATAAGTATCTTCCAGAATGCTAACCTCCCATCCCACAATACACACTCACAATACACACTCTGCTTTTGACTGAAACCATGCGTGGCTGAGTGGTATTCTGCGCTTTAGAGAACACAGAGCAGAGACTCTGTGGGACATACAAAGGTATATGGAACAGTCTGCAGTTACGCTGAAACCAGGCAAGTTGAAAGGAATGGCATGGCGAGCAAGCATCACTGGACAGTCAATAGTCGTGAGAACATTTGGAGTTCTGAATACCTGGAAAGGTATTTGACGGGTGGTATTCTTGGAAGAAAAACATTAGGGTATTTCATGGCCTCATTAAGGTCATGTGGAATGTTTTCCTAGCGTGGTTTTCAGTTTACAGTAAATCTTGGGAGGCGTCTACATGAGAATGTGCGAACATGTATTTACTCCACTGTTCAAATCGTACTGGACCTTTGTGAAGGCTAGAACTCTGTCAGGTTTGGCTTGTTGCTAAGTCTCACCATAGAACACAGTTCCTAGCACATAGTACATGTTGAATACATATTTTTGAGTGGATTAAACAATAAAAAGAATTATGAAAGTATTGCTTGGGGGCTATGTATTATCTCCAATGACTTTGGGTTAGCTTGTCTTTTATACCACTTCACAGGTCTGAGGCTGAATATTAAGGCCTAAGATTTCTGAATATTACATACCATGTGAGAAGGACAGCTCATAAGTATCACAGGAGTTCACAAAAGAGAACAGCAAGTTTCTTAGGTAGCAGGAAAGCAGCACTGGAATGGCCTTACACAAAAGCTAGACAAGTGGATGGCAAAGTGGAAGTGTTCACAGGAAATCTGTCAATCAGAGATAAGATAGGGTTCCTTCTTGAAGATAAATGAGGCTCATTGGAAGAAAATGCTGGAAAGAATTACTGGAAACTTCTTTCCTCTGCTTCCCATGTTTAGGAAAAGCATCAAAGAAAGAAAGCATATATCCACACACCCATTCATTCTGTCAACAAACATTTGAGTCCTGCTTATGTTTCTGGGGGTGCAGCAATGAGCAAAACACACAATCCCTGTCCTCAGGGAAATTATCATGTGGCAGGGAGACAGACATTAAATAATCATGAAAACAAGTATATAATAAATTGCTATGGTGACTGCAAAGGAAATTATAGGCTCTACAAGAAAGTATAAAGGAGATATTTCTTTATAGGAAATTTCATTATAGGAAAGGTCTCTGAGGAAGACACCTTTATGGTGGCATCTATAACAAGAATACAAGTGAGCTAGGTCTTGGGGGAGGGGATTAAAAGTATAAGGAGCAAGGCCATCCTGTGGGACAAGGGGTTAAGATGCTACCTATGAAGCTGTCCACATCTGCTGCAGCATGAATTCGATACCCGGCCAGGGAGCTACCTACACGGCGCAGCAGACCTCTCCTGACTTGCCCGCTGCTCCCCTCAGCAGTGTATTTCAGTCGATCTGCCTGTTCTGCTCCCCAGTCTGTCTTTGGTGAATCCTCTCACCCCCCACACCTCTGGCATGTACCCCAGTTCTTGTATGCATAGATATATAAATCTTTTTAAAAAAAGTATAAGGAGCAACATATTCAAAGACCCTGGGGAGGGAAGGACTTGCCAAGTTCAATGAGAGGGTAAAGAGGCTGGAATAAAGTGAGTGAAAGAATAAGGAAGACAACACCAAAGGAGAGTGAGTAAGAGACTTTGGAGGCCATACTGAAGATTTTGCATTTTTCCTAAAAGTAGTGGACAGTCACCAAAGAGCTCTGGGCAGAGGAGTGAAGTGCCCTTGATTAGTTGCTTGACTTGAAGGTGAACAGGAGAAGATGCAGCGAGATCAGTGAATGAGCTATCTCCACTGCTCAAAACATGACCATAGAAATACAGTTGAGGTCAGGAAAATGAAGAAAGAAGGACACGTTTGAGAGGGATTTGGGGTACAGAAATGGCAAAACTGATTGGAAATTGAAATGAAAGGGAGGACGGATGCAAGGAAACAATTGGAGGGTGAAGGTGTCAATAATTGAGATGAGGAGACTAGGGGAATAGGAAGCAGGGATGAGAGATCAAGAGTCCAGTTTGGACATGGTAAGTTTGAGATGCTTGTGAGATGTCAAATTGGGATGTCTCATTATGTGAGCTATCATGGCCTGGAGCTCAAAGGTCAAGGCTGCAGTTAAATGCTGAGGGAAGAAAAGTGAGCAAATTTACCCACTAGGATACTTTGGACAGTATCACGTTTATTTTAATCATTTGTGGGTTTTATGGGAACTCTAAAATGTTTTAAGTTTCCAACAACCAAAAATTCTCATAAGAAAATGATGATGTATAGATTTGACAAGGAGGTTTGGCTTCATATTGTTTCATATATTACAAGGCTTAGTCAACTCTTCCCAGCACTCTGACCTAGAATGTTTGGTCTTTCAACATGAATAACTAAACACCATCTTTCTCATTTCCCCCTGAGCTGGATTTGATACACAATTCATTCTCCTTGGATCTACACCAAGGTTCTAATCCTGAGATTCTCATCATACATGATTCAAAAAAATACATCGACATTAACCAGCAGCTATCAGGAGATGGTCAGATAATGAACATTTTTTATGTTCCTTTTTTAAATTTCCAAGTGTTTGATTCCTTTTTAAACCCATGTATTAACTGTAGACTATTGCCTTAAGGTACTCTGCATCTTTTTAGTTTAAGTTCTGATTAGGAAATAAAACACTGAATTATTAGAAACACTAACAACTGGAACTATTACATTAACATATTTGTTGAATGAGTTGTTTCCATGAATAAAGGGGAGTTTGATTTTTTCCATTTTTATAATGGAAAATACTGCTTTAATGGTAAATTATTGCCTCTACTAGTTCATTCTTAAACATGAGCACAGACCTCTGGACTTTCTACCTAAAGCATGATAAAAAGGCTTATGGGAGACAATACCAAGTTTGTTTGTGTTTATATAAATATGTGTACATACACATGTGAATATGTATGTTAATTTCTGCGCATCGTCATTTGCTATCTGAAACACAAAACAGTACTTTGCAGTGTTTATAGTAATCATTAATGGTTATGTTTACATCATATCAAAAAATCCATTAAGTTTATATGTGGAAAAAAACCACAACATAATATTGCTGTTAGGCATTGTTCAAACAAAGCAACTGAGTGGAAAGTTGCCCTCCTTTTAATCCAACCGCTCTGATGACATCATTACTTTGTAGAGTGTGAGTTTCTGACCCCCAGCATGACCTGTTTGCAACTTGTCCAATCAATAAACTCATTTCTGAGCACTTTCTCAGACTTTCGCTCATTTAATCCTCCCTAAACTTTGACACAATTAGTAATTCCCACCCCGCATCTCTCTGAGCATTCATTGATTGCAAGCAGGGATTGCTGACATCTCCCTCACAGACCAGTCCCAGAGGCAGAAAGGAGCAATCGGGCATAGCCTTTGTGACCAGGGGTCTAAGCACCAGCTCTGCCACTGACTGCAGTGTGAGTTCAGGCAAAGCTTATCACCCACTTCGGTTACCATTCTTTACCAATTAAGGAGGGTTGATTCCAGGGATGATAACAATGGTACCTGGCTCAGAGCAAAATGGCCTACACCTAGGTCACAGGAAGTGACTGATGAATCGTCAATGTCACAGTGTTGGAACAGAAGAGAAGTACTTTGCATATATATAAGTTAAGAAAATAGTGGAGTCTCATCACTATTTTGTCAATACATTCACTGAAATTCTGAGTTAATGATTTATCAAGTGGTCCTATGGCTAATGAGTAATAGAGGTCACATTGGAACCATCGCTTCTTCCTCCTTACCTGTCCATTCCTTTCGCAAACCCGGTTTAAGACCATAGCTGCATAACCTGCCCATATACGAACTCTTAACGAATACTTAGTGGGACTGTGGTGACTTTCCAAGTAATTCAGATCTCTAGCCCCATAGCCAAAGTTGCAAACACTTGAAGTTCCTCCCTTTTCAGTCTACCCTCTCAAGGAAGGGACAATGAGGAATTGACTAGATTTTCCTTCTCTGAGATGCAGATGAGGAGTGTTGGCTATTGGCCATTCTCAAGCAAAATGATAATAATCCCAGATCTAGGTTACTGCTATTATTGAAAATACAGTATAATTTCTTTCACATCCCTCCCCCTATCAATAAAGAGAGTTGCCTTGTCATGAATGCCTTTGTTTTTTAAACTATATTTGATAAAACTAAGACATTTTTTCAAATTTTAAAAATAGAGTATAAGCAATGGCTTAGAAATCATACTAATGGGGGCCTCCCTGGTGGCACGAGGGGTTAAGATGCAACCTATGAAGCTATCCGCAGTCACTGCAGCATGAGTTCGATCCCCAGCCAGGGAGCTACCTTTATGGCACAGCAGACCTCTCCTGACTCGCCCGCTGCTCCACTCAGCAGTGTATTTCAGTCAATCTGCCTATACTGCTCCCCACTCTGTCTCTGGTGAATCCTCTCACCCCGCCCCACACCTCCGGCCTGCACCCCAGTTCTCGTAAGCATAAATAAATACTTTTTTGAAAAAGAAATCATACTAATGGAATATAAAAAGGCTGTTAAGTATTTGTGCAAATGACCAATTAGAAAACAAAACATGAACACACTTGCCGGATACTTTGCAAAGCAAAGGTAGGTATTGTGGACTAGATATTACCAATGTTGTTTTGTAGCTAAGGATTCTGAAGCCATGGGGGCTAAGTAACTTGCTCAAAGATACAATCAGTAAGTGACAGAACTGGTATTTGAACTCAGGTCAGTTGACTCTAGATTCAACATTCCTCCCATTTCATCACAACTGCCTTTTGTTGAATGTGCCTGGAATTAGTACTGCATAAGTGGGGGAAGAGTCTAAGCCACGTTGTATAAGGATAGTCACACCATGGGAACAGCACGAAAAGGGGATTGGACCCTAATCAGGAGAACCGTGCCCCCCTCCACCTGCCATTAAATGCCCATGTGGCTTTCAAGAAGCCGCTAGAGTTCTGAAAGCCTTGGTTTTCTTCTGTGTACTAAACCATTCACCATCTCCTTCTGTTTATTTTATTTATTTAACATTTAGCTGTTAGACTTTATTGTGTAGAGCTATAGCTTCTGATAAGAGTCAGTAATTTGGAAAAAAGCAAACTAACAGGATATTATATGAGGCTTCAAAAATACTACTGAGTCTAAAATTCAACACTAAACAGCACAGGTGTGGGGATTCTGGTATGCTCATGTTTATTGGAAGGGAAGACAGATTAGTACAATTTTTTTCGAGGGCAATTTGGCAATTTTGTAAAGTCTGACCCAGAAAATCTGTTTCTAGGGATTTATCCTATAGTTCTAAGAATAACCTGCAGCCATAATCACCCAAGTATGTAGAAAAATGCATAGAAGGCCATTCCCTGCTGCACTGTATGTAACTGCAAAGGATTGCAGGGTTGGTTAAATAAATTAAGACACACCCATGTAGAAAATACTCTGCAGAAAAATATGCAGTACAGCCATTATGACAATCAGCAGGAAAGTTCCTTAAAAATTAAAAGTAGAACTACCATAAGATTCAGCAATCCCACTTCTGGGTATGTATCCAAAGGAAACAAAAACAAAAAGACATTTAAAAAGACTTATGTGTCCCTCTGTCATGGCAGCACTATTTACAATAGTAAAGATACAGAAACAACCTATGTGTTCATCGATGGATGAATGAATAAAGAAGATATAAGATATATAGAGACACACACACCCACACACACACACACTGCCATTTTCCACAACGTGGATGGAGCTTGAGGGTATTATGCTAAGTGAAGTAAGTCAGAGGAAGACAAGTAACATGTGATTTCACTCATGTGGAACACAAAAACAAACAAAACAAATGAACAAACAAAACAAAATAAAACTCGTAGAAACAAAAAACAGATTGGCGGTTACTAGAGGCATTTAGGGGATGGGCAAAATGGGAGCAAGAGCTAGCAATTACCAGTTACAAAATAAATGTCATGGAGATACAATGTACAATACGGGGACTACAGTGTATACTAACATATCGAAAGCTGCACTGTCTGTAACAAATGATAATCAGATTATTGTCATGATCATTAGGCAATGTATACAAATACCAAATCATTTTGTTGTATGCTTGAAATAACAGTCTTGCATGTCAATTATACAAGAGAGAAATATGAGGCAGATGATATGTACTAATATGGAAAGCTCACAAGATATACTGGCTAACTTTTTAGATGCTGAACAGTGTGGATCGTATTCTGCTGTTGTGGGGCTGCTGTATGTGCTTGTGTGTGCATGCAATACCTCTGGAAGCACACAGAGGATGCTTAGTAACCACAGTCACTGCTGGAGACAGGCGCTGAGAGTCTGGGGGACAGAGGTAAGGGACTTCCTGTTTGGTGGTGTTTTAAATGATTTATGATACAGGCATATGTATTACTAATTGGAGGTAGAGGGTGGACAGATGAATGACTGGAAGGACAGATGAATGGATGGAGGGAAATAGAGAATAAAGTCAATAGAGAATGGTGACTATTATATGAAATCAGAGTAAGAAACAACTTGCTCAGCCTATAGAATGTCTAAACAAGGCCGCACTCATGCAATATAATCAAACCCCTCTGAATCATCAATAAAAACAGGAGTAACTACCTTGTGTTTTATGCTTATCACCTCACTTAATCTATACTTTATCACCATGGAGGAATTTATAATTACACATAAAACTATCCCTCCCTCAGGGATGGATAAACTGAGGTTTGGAGAGGGAAACTAACTCACCAAGGGCACCCAGATTATAAAAGATAGCATCAAGTTTTGAATCCTGGCTTCTAATTGCAAAGCCACTAACCTTATTTATCACGAACTAAAACTGATGGTGATGCTGCAAGCAATTACAATTTCATACAAAGTGGGCTTTGCCCTTGGCAAACTGTGGGAAAATGTTCCCTATCACTTTCTCTTCAGATTGTCACCAAATTCATTTCCTACTAGGAAGACAGGAAAGTTGGGCTTTGTCCAGAAATGGTAAGATCCACAACATACAGAAAAAGTTCCCTCAATAAAGTTTGCCCTGTTCCTCATTAATTCCACTTCTATTTCACCTCAAAGGACAGACTGGGGACTGGCAGGCTCGGGGGCTGCTCCCTGGTCTGATGCAGAGGTCCTATGTGATCCTGACAGAGCTCCCAGGGTCTGCAGTGGTAAAGCAGTCGCTGCCAGTCAGACAGCTAATCATCATTATTTCCTGGAAAGGTCCTCTGAGACCTTGAGCATGAAAGAGCCTATTTCAAACTGAAGGAGTCTCTCTGGTCTATGTGCTACCCACAGGAAAGCAGAAGCAGTTGAGGTACCAGGAAGCTACTGACAAGGATCTGAATTGACTTTGCTAACAGCAGCAACAAAAATGCCCTCCTCTCCCTCAGGAACATTGACAGCACCACCACCTCCCACCCTGGGCACAGCTGCTCTGGCACAATCATTGCACTCACCTGAGCTCTCCAGGCACAACCATGTGGAGGTTCCTGCTCCCACTTCCCCACTCTCCTTTTTTGGGGGGTGAGGAGACTCTAAATTGCATTGGCAGAGTGTTAGCAAAGAGCAGCAGGTAAACAATGTTCCAGGTTGGTTACTTTTAACATACGCTACCAAAACCCGCCTTGAAGTTACCCCAGGCAAGTTACACAGTACAGTGCATAGGGATTTTTTTTCTTTTTCTTTTTCTTTTTTTGGATTTAGCAACAGTACATAGACTTGTGAAGCAACTGTGAATATTCAAATACCGTAATTGGAGATGATTTACATTGTTTTGAATTAACTAAAATTCCATTGTTAAGCACAAATACTGCTCCACTAAATCATCATGCTTTTAATAGGTCCACGTGAGCAGGTTACCGAGCACATTAGGATTTATAACGCTCCTGGGGAGCTGACCACTGTATTATGCTTCCTGCTGCTAGGTAATATGCATGACACATTTCTGGACACTAATTCATTTATTTAATAGTAACAGTATGCAAAAACAGAGTTCAAAATGAGGCTGACAAAGGAGGTATAAAAGTTTTATTAATCCATAGCTAATCAAAGGCCAGTGGAAGGCATATAATGGTGGCATTTACAGACCATATCGAATGTGAATAAATTAACTTTTTGTTTCCTAAAATCTTACTAATAGGATGTATTCGACTTGAAACATTTATACTTTTAATTACAGAGGCAAGAGATTTGGAGTAGGCTTCCAGCCATACTTTCCTTAAAAGCTACAACTTTGCATCAAGGATCAACACAAATCCTGTCATCAGCTGTTGTCTCAAATATGATCAATTAAACGCAAGCGTCTTTGCACTAAACATGGCAATGCTGTTTATTTTATGGCTGGTTTAATTGCATGCTGTCAATCATTAAAAAATGATTTTCTCTGAAAGAGGAAGAGCATCTATTTTCCATCACCCTGATCACTACACAAAGCACATAAGCAGGTGCCATGATGATTCTTGTAGAAAACCTTTTTCACAGTTTGATGGCTCAGTTTTGCAACAAATCAGAGCAAAGCAATAAAGAGAGTTTGAAGTATAAGCAAAGGAGGACATCAGGAAAGACCAAGAAACACTGAAGTGTTTGGGAAAAATCATTCCCTAGGCTTAATTCAATAGCACATGTCCGAAGAAAATTTGTTCACCATTTGTAAGTCGAAGCAGAAGGAAATAAAGACATCTACAACATACAGCTCTCTCTAGTCCAGAATTCTAAGCAGAGTCCATGGGTCAGAGCATTTTGTAACAATCAGCTAGTTCTTACATACTAACCTTATGCGAATATTGTTCTCACATTGAAGGTGAGAAAGAGATCATAGAATTATCCATGGCAGTATTTTCCTGTGCATTTTGTAGTGCATAAGCTAAAGAGCTTTGGGTATTAGGAGGGTTTATATTAGAGAAGGGTTCCATGGTCAAATGAGTTTGGGGAATGCTGGATTAAACAAAGCTGTGTAAACATGAATCTTTACTTTAGGTTTTCTCACAGTCTTTTTACCAGTTAATGGACATTGTAAAACTTCAAGAGGAGGCTATAGTATGATGTGTTTACTGAATTTATTTGATTGTGGAATTTTTACTAAAAAAAAAAAAGGTATATCACAGAACTCAAGTTAGGGAACACCAATATACAGTCCAGCCCTGACAATCAGGAAATAACAATGGGTCTTAAATCTTTTCTGGAATGTCTTCAAATGCTGCATACTTCCCCCCCCCCCACATACACACATGTGGGCAGAAGATACAAATGGGTGAAGTGGGGTGGACCCACCGAATAGTGTTAGCCAACTGGTTGCTGTTACTCAGAAATGCTGGCCCAGTGTAACTAGATGATTTTTTTTTTTCCATTCCCACAGAAGCTATAGTGGGTTCATAAATTGGAAGATTCAATATTGTGAAGACCTTAAGTCTTTCCAAACTGATCTTTGTAATCAACAAAATCCCAATCAGAGTATTAGCAAGTTTCTGGTAGAAACTGACAAACTGACTCCAAAATTTAAATGGAAAATTTATGTAGAATAGTTGATATACTTTCGAAACAAAAAAAATCAAATACTTGGGAATAAATCTAACAAAAGAGGTAAAGGACCTATACAAAGAAAACTATAAAACACTGTTAAAAGAAATAGAAGAAGACACAAAGAAATGGAAAGACATCCCCTGCTCATGGATTGGAAGAATAAACATTATTAAAATGGCCATCCTACCAAAAGCAATATACAGATTCAATGCTATTTCAATAAAACTTTCAATGTCATTCTTCAAAGAAATAGAACAATTATTGATGAAATTCATATGGAATCACCAAAAACCCTGAATAGCCAAAGCTCTCCTGAAAAAAAAAAAGGGAATGGAGGCATCACACTCCCAGACTTCAAACTATACTACAAAGCCATAATCATCAAAACTGCATGGTATTGGAACAAGAACAGACACACAGACTAATGGAATCGAACAGAAAATCCAGAAATAAACCCACAGATTTATGGTCAACTAATCTTTGACAAAGGAGCAAAGACTATGCATTGGAGCAAAGAAAGTTTGTTCAATAAATGGTGCTGGGAAAACTGGGTCGCTATATGCAAAAGAATGAAGCTTGACCACTACCTCACACCATACACAAAAAGCAACTCAAAATGGATTAAAGAACTAGATATAAGACCTGAAACCATAAAATACATAGAAGGAAATATAAGCAAAACATTATGTGATATGCACATCAAAGACATCTTTACAGACACATCACCCAAAGCAGTGATAGTGAAGGCAAAGATAAACAGCTGGGACTACATCAAATTAAAGAGCTTCCGCACAGCAAAAGAGACAATAACAAAAACAAAGAGAAACCCCACCAACTGGGAGAACATTTTTGCACACAATACTAATGATAAAGGCTGATCACAAAAATCTGCAGAGCTGATGAGACTCAACAACAAAGAAAATAATCCTGTCAAAAAATGGGCAGAAGAGCTAAAAAGAAACTTCTCTGAAGAGGAAATGCAAATGGCCAACAGGTATATGAAAAAATGTTCAACATCACTTGTAATCAGGGAAATGCAAATCAAAACTACCATGAGATACCATCTTACACCAGTGAGAATGGCACATATTAGCACATATTAGCAACAACAAATGTTGGCGAGGATGTGGAGAAAAAGGAACTCTCCTACACTGTTGGTGGGAGTGCAAACTGGTCCAACCACTATGGAAAGCTGTGTGGAGATTTCTTGACCTACTAAAGATAGAGCTTCCATATGATCCAGCAATTCCACTCCTAGGTATTTACCTAAAGGACACAGAAACATCAATTCCAAAGAGCACCTGCACCCCTATGTTTATAGCAGCACTGTTTACAATAGCTAAGCTTTGTAAACAACCCAAATGCCCAAAAATAGATGACTGGATCAAGAAGATGTGGTACATATACACCATGGAATATTACTTAGCATTCAAAAAAGATAAACACATGCAATTTGCAGCAACATGGATGGCGTTGGAAGGGATCATGCTCGGCGAAATAAGCCAGAAAGAAAAAGAAAAATACCGGATGGTCTCACTCATAGCAGGAATCTAGAAAACTTAAATAAGTGACCAGAAAAATGAATAACTATAAGAAAGTGAAAATCAAAATCAACAAACAACTATGAACCAGAGACACTCTATGGGGGGGTAAGGGGCGGGGAGGGGAGGGATTGGGGTCAAAATAAGGGGGTTGCAGTTGTATGGGAAATATAAAAATAAAATTTATTTTAAAAAAGAAAGAAAAAAGAAACCATTGATGATAAATATGAAAAAAAAGAATAGTTGACATACTTTTAAAAAGTACAAATTAGAAAATTTGCACTAATTGATCTCAAGACTTGCTCTAAAGTTCCAATAATTAAGATGGTATAGTACTGATATAAGAATAGAGATGGATCAATAGGATAGAATGAAAAGTCTAAAAATAGGCCTATAGAAATAAAGTTGGCTGATAATTAACAAAGTTGCCAAGTAATTCAGTGAAGAAAGTCTTTCCATCAATGGTCCTAGAACAATTAGATGTAGCTGAATGCCAAAAAATGAACTTTGATCTTTTCTTCATGCTATATACAAAAATTAAGTTGAGATGAATCTTATCCAAACAGACAAAACCTAAAAGCTATGAAATTTTCTGGGAGAAACATATGACCTTAGGTTAGGAAAAATTTCTTAGAGCCCAAAAAGCATAAACCATAGAAGAAAAAAGGAAGCAGATTAGACTTTATCAAAATTTAAAATTTTTGCTCTTCCGAAGACTCAGTACTGAAAATGAAATGGTAAGTGACTAGGAAAACCATTTTCCAAACAGGTATCTGATAAGGGATTTGTATACAGAACCTACAAAGTATTCTCACAACTCAACAATAAGAAAACAAATAAGTCAATTTTTAAAATGGGCAAAACACTTAACAGATATTTTGCCAAATAAAAGATGTGATAGCAAATAAATACTTAAAAATTCAAATTATAAACATTATGAGATACCATGGCAGACACATCAGAATAGCTAAGCATCAAAAGTGAAGGCTAGATGAGGAAGTTGAGCAAGTGTAACTCTTAAATTATTGGTGGGAATGCAAAATGAAACAGCAGTTTCTGCCCATTGGCAATTTCTTATAAAGTTAAATACACATTACTATAAAACACAGGAATCACACTCCACAGTTTTTACCCAAAAGAAATGCAAACAAATAGCCACACAAAAACCTAGATGCTAATGTTAAGAGTAGTTTCACATATAATTATCATAAGTTGGAAACATCTCAAATCTCGTTTAAAGGATGAACGGATAAATAAACTGTGGTACAGCCATACAATAGTATAGTGTGCAGCAAGGAAAAGGAATACATTAATACTCAAGCAATACACTGATACTCTAGAGACAGAAATGAGATCAGTGAGTGCCAATGATAGGGATTTGTGAGAGAGGGCACAAGGGAAAATTAGAGATGATGGAAATATTCTATATCTTGATTGTGGTGGTGGGTTTATGAAACCTCATTGAACTGCACAATTCAAAAGGGTGAATTTTACAGGTCAATTATACTTCAATAAAACTTATTTTTTAAATAGAGCATAAAGTCATATGCTTTGGTTCATCTTACATTTTACCGAACATACTCAAGTGAATGATTATTCTATAATTTTGTGGGTTACGTTTAATTACTAAATGTAATAAACATTTTATATACAACATTTATTTTAATGTGGAGGGATCCTCTTGGATATTTGACATATGGTCATGCCCACGGTGAAATTTTTTCCACACAACAAGGTAGAATACACTGGTGGTGTTATGAGAATTCTTAATGGCAGGAAGTGACCAACTGAAAAGCCACACTGAAATGGCCAAGGCCAACTGTGTAGACTCTGCCTTTTGGATCTGAAACTTCTCAGTTCCATATATAATCCAGGGAACTTTGAGCACCTAAGTTAGAAAGTTCCTTCAATCATGGAAATAAACAATTACAATTTGGAGTTCCTGACATACATACATACTATGAGGCTGTTTCAATAAACTTGCTTTGACTAAACCATTTAATGACTTCTAGCATTATCTCCATTTCCTTCTTTTTTTTTCTCTATCACTGATATGTTCATTTGAAGTCAACATTTCCGTAAGTGTATAAAGAATTATAGAGAGTGATTCATCATATTGTAATGGAATCAGTTAAAAACCTGGAAGAAATGGATATCTTCTAGAAAATATGAATAACTAAAACTGATCTATATACAATATCAAAAGTCATAGAACTATATGCTTTAACAATTGCACATAATTAAAACTCAGTGGGTTTTGTGACATGTAAATTATACCACAGAAAGCAGCTTTTAAATTTTTAGAAAATAAATTGATTTACAAAACCTGAATAGAGTACAAAACCTTATGATTGAAGTTGTAAAAATGATTGCAAATCCATCATTTCTTAGAGAACCAGAACTGAGTTTCACAGATGAATTCTGTCTCACCTTTAAGGAACAGATAATTCCTTTATAATTCAAAATGTTACAGACCATAATAAAAAGTTGGAGAGAGCCCTAATTCATTTTTTATGATTCCAACACAATCTTAATACCAAAGCCTGATAAAAGTGGTATAAAAATAGAATCCATAGCCCAATATCATTTAGGAATGTAAATGTAAAATTTTAAATCAAGGATTAACAAAGAGAATCTAGCAATGTATCAAAATAACAATGCTCTATGGGGGCTCTATGACCAAGTAGGATTTGCTCCAGGAATGCAAGCATAATTCAGGATTAAGAAGTCTTTCACTGTATTTCATGACATCAACAAATTAAAGGAGAAAAATAACATGATCACATCACTAGATGCTAAAAAGGTTTTTGTTTTCCTCTCAAGTAGTTGCACACCTCACATGTGGGTGCTTTGGGCCCTGGACTCATCATCCATTGGATGTGGCCAGTTTGTCAATGCTAACCTGGGAGGGTCTGAAGGTTTCATTATAGTCCCTTAGATATGTAGGAGATAAAGGAATCCAGAAAACTTCTCCAAGTGACATTTCGGGTAAATGTTGTATGTGACTTGTTATAAGTGAGTATGACCTATAACTTTGGAAAACTCCAGCTTAAGGATGAAACTGTCATAAAGAGGTCAAAAACAGAGGGAAGTTCAGGAAAATTCATGTGGCTTTTTGCCTGCCTCCTTAGCTTTTCTGGTCCTCACTTTGGTCATCTGTGAAATGAGGAGTTGTTTCTACGCCTTAGGTTCCCATCTGCTGCTGTATGATTCTTCTGCTTGTCTAACTTCTTTGAAAGGTAGGGCTGCATTAAGTGTATATCAACAGGTGGAGTGCTGAACTTTGATATGAAGGTTGGAATTGTTCCCTGATATTTTGATTATCTTATGGTCATTGTTTCCCTCCACAAGAAGCCACCTCTTGTCTTACAATGGAAATGAATAAAGAGCATTCAATAAGCAAACTTTGTTTTACACATAATTTTAAAGCAGTGTACCAAATAGAAGCATTTAGCAAACAGAACAAATATTATATGTTATTAAAAAAGGGGTTGTGAGCTCAAATATGAAGTGGAAGTCCCAGGTTTTAAATAAGACACATTTCTTAACTTTTAGAGTTGAACTTTCATTGCCATGTACAGAGTCTCCAAAAAAGGTATGTATCCTGCCTCAAACATGATTAAGCTCAGCTAGCTTCACCTCCCTCCCTTCTCTTCTTCCTTCTTTGCTCCCTCCACCCCACCCTTCCTTCTTTCCTTTTTTCTTCTTTTCTCCCTAGCAGCATCTCAAAGTATCTTTCAGAACAACTTCAGAAAACACTAAATGCAAGAATTGAAAACTTAGGCAAAATGAGAAATGAAAGTAAAAGCAGTCTACATACCTGGT
This sequence comes from Talpa occidentalis, assembly GCF_014898055.3. NCBI lineage: Eukaryota > Metazoa > Chordata > Mammalia > Eulipotyphla > Talpidae > Talpa > Talpa occidentalis. Next base: position 25,971,080 of record NW_023601104.1, read on the forward strand.
CTATAGTCATCTATACTTTGTGTTTGCTTTTTAGGGAGACTGTTAAAACAGTCTCAATTAAAAGAGCTCAATTAAAACAACCTTTTTTTTTCTTTTTTTTTTTTTCTCACAGTAATATGAGAAAGGACTGTTTTCCAAAGACAGTTTTGTTCCTTCTACCTTGGGAGGTAAAGCTGGAATGAGAGACAGGCGTGGGCAGCTCAGAAAAGAGGCAGCCACTCGGTTGGATTTGTTCACCATTTCTGGGTAAGAGCAGGGAGCATTTGTGAGATCAAGTCATCACTGCCCTAAATCCCCAATCACAACGGCCTGCACTCCATAAAGCAGTAGGGCAACCGGCCAGGCAAGCGCCTAAAGGTTAAGCACATACCATTGACCTCAGAGAAACGAGTTCTCACATCATTAAATACAGCGTGTTCTCTGGCTTTGCCTGATCACAAGGAAAAGTGCCCTGGGAACATTATTTAAGGCTTAAATGTTCCACCTACATTTGTGTGACACAAAATCAATATCTTTCTCCTGTCTTTGCTTGCCTGGATTATGTTTAACTACTAAATGGCTTTTAAGACACCAATCAGATTTAATATCTTGCATTTCACATAGACAGGTGTAAACAGATAGATACATAGATCTCCCATTTGCTTTCTCTCTGAATTATCAGGATAAGAAATACTAAGCACTTTATTTGGAGTATGCCTTTTGTCAATATACAGGCACACAATTTATAATCCTGATAACAGAAATGTTTTTCCCATGACCTAAACGACTTGACAATAGTGTTTTTAGGAAACCCTGAGAAAACAGGTTATTTAATAAATAGCATAGACAGGCTATTCATTTGGGGGGAAATAAATCTCAAGCTACATGTACATAAATTTCCAGATGAATTAACTTGTTATTTATTTTTATTTTAGGGGATTTTTTTGATTAGTTTTTTTAAACAAAAAGTGGAGACATTTGACAAATACTAAGAAAAAAACTTAAGTCATGAAAGATTTATACATTTAACTATGTGAAGTTTCTGAATGACTCAAAAAGTGATTCAAATAAGTTCACCTAACCTTTATTCAATACTATGTAACAAAAACTAAGTCTTTGCATGCATACATTCATTTCTTTCTCCCCCAAAATATTCTAAGATAGCTTATGGCATTAGGATTCTCCAGAGAAACAACCAATAGGGTGTGTGTGTGTGTGTGTGTGTGTGTGTGTGTGTATAATAAAGGGATTTATTTTAAGGAATTGGCTCAAGTGATTATGGAGGCTGAGAAGTCCCAAGACCTGTAATCAACACACTGGAGACCCAGGAGAATTGATGGGTAGTTTAGTCTGCCTCTCATGTTGAATGCTTTAGAATTATTTTTCTATCATTGTCTTCTCTAAGCAAGGCCTGTAGTGTATTTTACTTCCATTCATATTTCCTCCCTTCTACCTGTTTATTGTCTATTCTTCAATCTCTTATCTATAATTATAAAAATCTTCCAGAGAGAGAGAGAGAGAGAGAGAGAGAGAGAGAGAGAGAGAGAGAGAGAGAGAGAAGCAGTTTTCTCAGTTCTTTGGTAACAAAACTTGATGACTGTATTTAATTTAATGAGAAAGTCTGACTTGAACTGACAGGAGATTATTTTGTCCTACATATAGTGAACATTCATGTTTTGCTGCAGAAATAATTATGCCTTAGATTATAAGGTATTTGCCCAGTACCCATGAGTTTTTAAGTAATAAATGCTATATGAACTAAATTATTATTCTACACTCTGAAAATTCTTTATTCTTAAACATAACAGATCTCATAGGTATTAGAAAGGAGCCTGTGAATCTTTCTGTTTCATTAAAAAAAATGCCTTTTAAAAGTTAGTCTTAATACTTGGTTTTCCAACATTTTAAATTAAACATCAAGCTGATAAAGGGGATCTACAAAAAAAATTCTACTACTAACATCCTATAGTTAACAGTGACAGGATAATTTTTCTCCCCTTAAGATCAGATAGACTCCAAAGATGTCTATTCTTACCACTTACATTCAACATTATATTGGCATATTTTTCTCTAATTAAGCCTTGAGATGATGGCAGCTCTGACCAGCACCTTGGTTTTAGCCTTCTGAGGCTAAAAGCCAGCTTAGCTGCATTCACACTCTTAACCCACAAAAATTCTGTGGTAAAATTGTTGTTTTAAGCCATTGATGTGTGTGGCTGGTATATTATGAAGCATTAGACATATAATACTAGACCTATAAAATGCTGATCAAATTAGTAGTCGACTTTATCAAGGCCATAGATTAATATAGAAAATTTGTCATTAATTTTGACCTATATACTAGTTATAACAATTAAAAATGAAGTTTTTTTTAAATACAATTTAATTTGACACCAAAAAGATTTATTAAACACTTACAAGATAAATTCAGTAAAATATGTGCAAGTTCTGATTGTTGAAAACTACGGAAATGAAAGAAAACCTAAATAAAAAGAAAGATATATACTATGTTCATGGATAGGAAAGTATGGTGTTGTATTCAATTATCCCCAAACTGATCTACAAATCCAATGTAATTCCAATCTAAAGCTGACCAGGAAATCTTCTAGAAAATGATAAGCTTATTCTGAAATTTATATGAAACACATAATAAAGAGAACAAAAAAGACACTTTTGTGTTTGACAAGATGACAGAAGAGAGAAGATGAAGGCTCACTTCCTACACATATTTATAACCAAATTATATACAAATAAGGATAACAGTCCCTGAGGATGGCCAGATAATCACTATATGTATAGAGACCACAGAGCAAAAAGGGTAGAAAAAAATAGGAATTTATTTGTTTTTGGAGCATTTTCAGGACTATACAACCCAAGAAAATGAGAGACAGCTGTTGTTGTTGTTGGCTAAAGGTATCATGCTCACATCAGAGACTTTAAAATTCAGGGACTATATAGAGAGGGCGGCACAAAAGTCAGTACACAGGATGAAGCATCCTATCTCTAGAAACACACAGGAGTAGGGGAGCAGAGCCCTAGAACAGAAAGCTGGGATAGTAGTTAACATCCTATTCCCTAAAATACAAAAATCCTTCCTTACATGAAAAAAAAACCCAAGCCCAATCCCCCCAAATAAATAAAATGACCTCTTTGCTGATATTATTAAATTAGGATTCTTGAAATAACTATAAGAAAGAAAAAAATCAAAATCAACAAACAACTATGAACCAGAGACACACTTTGGTGGGGGGGAAGGAGGGATGGGGTCAAAATCAGGGTGTTGCAATTGTATGAGTAATATAAAATTAAAAAAAGATAAAAAACAAACAAAAAAAGATTAAAAAACAAAAATAAAATAAAATAAATTAAGATTCTTAAGTTGCAGTGACTGATTATCTTGCATTACACAGGTGGGCCCTGACTGCAATTACAAGTATCCGTATACGAGAGAGGCAGTGGGAGATTTGACTGACAGAAGTGGAGAAGGGAATGTGACCATGGAGACATAGTAGAGTGATGCAGTCAAAAGCTAAGGAGAGTATAGCTACCAGGAGCTGATGAGGCAGGAATGAGAGTCTCTGCTAGAGCCACTGGAGACAGCACTGTCTTACTGACATCTTGATTTCAGCCCAGTGAAATGGATTTTAGTCCAGTGTTGCTGATTTCACACTGTGGCTTCCAGAATGGGTGAGAGAATAAATTTTTGTAGTCTTAAGCCACCAAATGTGTGATAATTTGTTAGAGCAGCCACAAGAAACTAATGCAGTGCATTATTACCCAAGTAGTACACAGGAAACTTCAGGTGAGTACATACAAGTGAGATCCTTGTCTATGACAGCTCAGAGATTACCAGAAAGACTAAAACAGAATTTCAAGCCCAAGTGAAGACATAAACATCATAAGATTCAAAGCAACTTAAATTCAATATTAAGTTACTAATCTACATTAATAACCAATAAAATTGGGAATAAATACAGATTTTAACCAGAATTTTTTTCTTTATCTGAGAATCTGCTGTTTGAATCAGCCTTCTCTGTTCTTGGTATTTTAAAGTCAAGTAATAGCCACACCAGCATCTGATTCATATGACCATCAGAATTATTCCCAAACAGTCTTTTTTGCAGAGATCTTCACTATTTCAGCCTTCATATTTAGTGATGTAGTAGAGTAGCCAAATAGCACAACAGGAGTTCTGATCACTTAGACTTTTCTTTCCTGTATATAACTCCAGTTTAGCAGTATAACTTCTACCACTGCTCCATAACACACACATATTTATTGCAACTCACAATAAATGTGCCTTTAGAAAAAGGCATCATGGATTGTACAGTATTGGAGGTTTACTATAGGTAGGTCCACTATGTATAGCGCTGTAAATCAACCAAGTCATCATTTCCTAGCACTCTACTGCACTTGTAATAGACTACTGACCATCTTTGCAAATGCCTATTTAATTAATACATTCATTTTATTAGGGGCGTTAGAAAACAATTGGTAAGTTTTAACTGAATGTTAAGCATGTCCCCGGTATTATGCTATGAACTATAAAACATACAATAATAGTACAAAAAAAATGGCTCCTGGCCCAGAGGAAACTTACCATCTTCTTGGGCAGAGAAGACTCCTCACAACAATTGGAAAACTATATTAAGGAATACCTGTTGAAGTGCTTCCTTCACCTCTTCCTGTGCAAATAAATGTAGTTAGAATTCAGGATGACATCTTAATTTTTATGAATGTTAAATTCATTAACTGATACTATTCATATTGAACTTGATGCCAATTTATTAGTTTGCATAATGGAAAACATGCCCGTCCTGTACACTGACTATAGTATATAACTACGCTGACTCCCACTGGATTGTCTGTCTTATCGACTCCTTGAAAATAGGGCTTCCTGGAAAGCCCAGTTGTAACTGGAAGACTGCTTAGGAAGCATGGGCTCAGTGTGAGCAGTTATGTGGATGATGTAAAAGTTCAGTAGTGTCCTCCTGACAGTCTTTCCAGACAACTCACTGTGGGTGGCTCACTGGATCTTCAGCTGTCAAAGAAAACCACCTTTCATCAAGTGGCACCTCCAACCCCAGTCTGAGTTGGTATATCTAAATCAGTAAAGCTTTGTCCTCTGCTATAGATAGCTTAGCATTCTAGGTAATGTAGGTGCTTTTAGGAGCTGATATGGGACTCATGCATCTCCTCTAAAGCAATCTTAATATACAGACCCAGAGAGAACCGTAGTTGCTTATAATGGTATCAGCTAGAAACAGAAACTGTTTTTTCTCAAAATCTTTCCATGCCAGGGCTAAGTTACCTTCACACCTGCTTGTTGTCAGGACAATTTAGCCCACATGGTAGAAAGCAGAGCAAATTCCTCCAGAACATGATATTATTTATTGACTATCTGCCTTACTCACATCTGTGAGACATGGAAACTCACCAATGGTTTACAAGACCATCAGTTTTAAACAACACCATCCATCAGAAAATGGAAAGGAGTGATCAACGTTTCCTCAACTGCTATGCATTATATGAGGGTCAGCAAGTGGGAGTCATGGTTGGCAACACAATTGCTGGCCTCAGGTAGCAAATCCATCCTTCCAGCTGTTCTGATCCATATGGGTTCAATGAACCACAGAGAGCGCCATCTCTCCTTACTGGGAGTTTCTGCTGTAGCTCTTCCCTCCAAACCCCATCATAAAACAACTGTAAGGTAAGCTGACAGCCATTTATCTAAACTTCATCTGGTAGCCAACTGCTGACAAAGAGGAAAACATGCACATTAGTGAGCAGACAGATGTGATGAGAGAAATTAAGGTGTTCTTATCTTCAAGAGACCAAAGATTTAAGATGTAGGAAAAAATAAAAATAATTTAGTCATTAAGTAAAAGCCAGATGGAAAGCCACTAGTGCTATTTTCCCAGCTAAGCAAATTACCAAACTGTCCCTGATAGTCCTCACAGTCAATTTCTTATAACATAGAGCTATTAGGAGAATATTCCACAGCCTCTCAGTTAAAAATATCAAAATTTTCACTCCAATTTCTAGGGCCTAAACATGCATTTCAAAATAGTAAGTAGTACCTTTTCATTTTGCTTCTTGGGTCCCAGACCAGAAAATTTTTCACCCAAGAAAAAAAAATTTCACCCATTGATATTTTACTTATACATTTTAAAAACAGCAAAATCCCTTATGATATTTGACCTTGATTTTTTTGCCTGTAAGATGGGATCACAGAAACTGTACTATCTGTAACACAGGGTTCTTCACTAACAGTGTTTTCTACCTCTTGGGGGGTGAGAGTCAGGGACTGTGACAATATCTGGAGATATTTTTGACTGTCAAAACTTGGGAGAAGGGAGTTTAGTGGGTAGAGGCCACTAAACATTCTATAGTGTGCAACCCTTAACAGGGAATGATCCAGTCCAAAATGCCCATAGTGCCAAGGGTGAGAAACCCAGCCTTAATATCACAGGGATCAAAGTACACGCTTAATGAAAGATGTTATAAATAGTAATGTCATCATCATAATAATTAAACACCTTCATTAGTAGCTTGTCCTTATTTCACAACACAAATTAAACTCTCACTGCTGGATCACAAAATAAATATGAAGGACCAATGATGACTCAAGAAAAAAGCCATCACTGAACAGTGTAAGTCTAGAGCTGCAATGCAGAGACTGCCCTAATCACATCACTAATCACATCACAAAAGCTTGGACATTAGTCTGGGTGACGAAGAGCACATTATTTTCTTCACTCTGAACTTGAGTAGATCATCCACTGACTCTTAGTATGGAATCAGTTGTGGGGTTGGTGGATAAGTTCTGGAGCAAGGTCCACTAGGCTAAGATTCATCTCTACTGGGTTTGGCAAGCATGGGCCAGCTGTTGGATCTTGAGTTGTCAGATACCCCATGGAGGTATCTTCCTAGGATCAAAGGATACTGGAGATGTACCACTGGCAAAGGCATAGTAGGGCAGGAGTTAACTAGACAGAGTAGCTGGCAGGGAGGGACATGTCAATAGAAGGTACAAAATTGGCATTATCCCTAATATATCTTCATTTGGTCATGATCAGACTATCGCTTGTTAATTCTCTCATTCATACCTTGCCCTTCCCTTCTGTGCATGGGGTAGGGGTTTGCTAGCGGGTGGGAAGCACAGGTAGCACAGTCTGCTTTCCTTATGTTCCCATGTCAGTGAGTGCTGTATAGGGCTTGCCAGTGAGTGATTAGTGAGCAGTGGAAAGGAAGAAGCCAGAGTATTTCTCCCTGCTTTCTCTGCCTGCCTCTGGTTCCTCCTTGGTGTCAGCGTCCACTGAAAAGATCTGTGGCTTCAGAGTCTACTGGGTACTCTCAGCCCCTGAGCTACACCACTTCCTCCTTTGGTTCTTCCAGTCTAGGGGTGCAGCTTCCTGCCACTGCTGCTAGCTTTGGAGTTGTTTTCCCATCTTTACCTTCTTAGTTCTGGCACTGTATAACCAATTCCCTGCACTAAATTCCTTCTGATTTAAACAGAGTAGCTCCTTTTTCCTCATTTGATGTTACACGATTATTTTTCAGGGTGGAAAGTGGGGCAAAAATATGTGAGCCCTGGAGCTCACACAGTTATACAGGTATGACAAGGGCATGGCAACAAAAGGCTGCAAAGGAGCTGACTTTCACCTGCCCAACAAATATTTGTTGAGCACCCACAATGCACTGGAAATTGTGTTGGGTATAGGAACTTGGTGCAAATAAAAATATACATGACTTCTAAACACTAACAAATAATAACACAAATAACTACACAGTTACATAATAGTGATTTGTTCTAATTATATTTTTTTAATGTAAGAATTCTGGTAACTCAAACACAAGAAAACAAAACATGCTGTTTCATCAGAATAAGAGTTGAGCTGAGGTTCAGTGTAATAATACATAGCAGAAAGAAGCTACAACTCTCCAGGTTTATAATTTCAAATATGAATATTGTTAAGCTGCTTTTCCAAACCTCCACATAATAGCCAGTACAGATACCTTCTGCTCAAAAGAGTGATACTTGGGGAGCAATGTATTTTTTAAAAGATTCTTTTCTGGCTTAAAACCCTCTATCAAAGTCAAGAAAAATTAGTAGGCCTTGGATTAGAGGTTTCCTGGATGACCAAGTGATCTTGTTAGCCACCCAGCTACATAGGACTCGTTCTGTTAAGAAAGAGAAAGCAGTTTTAAGACTGGTCTAATGATTCAAGAAATGAAATACATTCATTCCGGGAGTTGTTTGAAGTCTATAGTGAAACATAAATACAACTAAAAATCTAAATTGTTAAGCCAACTGAAGAGACTCAGAAATCAAATTCTGCTTATACACATTTGCACATGTAAGAGTAGAAATCAACAGGCACTACATGTACATCTAAGAGCATTATATTTACATATTTTACTCATTTCTGATTTGGAATAATTTTTTCTGTAAATAGAATAGGAGTTTATAGATTAGTCACTGCTTTTATCTGTTTGTTTCAATCTATTTCACTAAATCCACAGTGGTTCTTCTTAAAAGGCTTAATTGCTACTTAAAAAAAGAAAATGAGACACTCATAAAATGGATAGTCCCCAAACTGTATAATAAATCAGTGGCTGATTAAGGAAGCCAAAATTTCTAATTCTACACTATGCTACCCTTTTTTTTTTTTTTTTTTTTTTTTTGTGGGACCCTCGGACCCTCGCCGGCGCCCAGGGAACGAACCAGCACTGCAGAGGCTGCGGGCAGCCTCGCAGCCCAGCGCTCAACCACTGCGCCACCAGGGGAGGCCCTATGCTACCCTTTCTGAAGATGTAAGAATGACCAAATTTCATATATAATACATATATAATACAATACCTTTATGCTTAATCAGCCTAAGACTCCTTTTCCAGATACACACAGAAAATTAAATTTTTAGGAAAATGAAAATACAACCTTTGGTGTGGCATAGATTTTGTTAAAAATGCAACTTCTTTAAACAGAAATAGTTAACATCAGTAGCTGGTTAGCAGTTGAATAATTACATTAAATATATTCACCTCAGTGAAGACTGTAAACAAAGGGATATTAAGTAATTTTTTTCACAAGTATCCTGCTGTGATACCAGCTGAGCAGGTTTAATAGCAACCAGCATTTCTACTAATTTTGCAAGAAAGATATGTTGGGGATAATTTCATCTTCAAGAGTGAGTGTAAATAATCTGCTCAGCAGCGAGCTTACAATGACACCATGTAGCATAACCACCAGCGATCAACTCAGAAATGTAATTTCTAGAACTGTAGTATTTGCAAATTAAAGGATTAATGTTAACTTCAGTCAATACAGAAAATAAACTTGATTAGCAGAATGCATTAATATCAAATCAGCTTGGCAGATAACATGCTCCGTGCTATATCCCAAGGTGTCTGTCTGTCTTACTCTCTTTTTCAAGAGAACCCCAAAGGAAAACACTTTTCATTCTAATTGTATTATTCTAATATTCATCTTGTAAACAATGCAGTGTTTTTGTGTGAAGGTAAAAATTCATGTTGCCTTTTAAACAAATCCCCAAAGAACTGGGGAATTAGGGAATCTACTTTATTTTGTAATTGATAACAAAGAACTTCATAGGAACCATGGGCATCATGACATCATGATTTTCTTTTTATCGTTAAGTATACAATTATGTTAAGGGGGAAGACTGCAGTTTTTCCTCTCAGTAATAAACCCTGAAATGCATTTTCACATAGCATAAATGCCCAATACACAAAATGAAAATAAAAGCACACTAATTTTGAAAGTTCAATCCTTTTTATAGATATCCAACAATTTTATTTTGATTATATAGAAGTAAAAATGGGGCCAGGAAGTAATGGGCATTTCAATAGCCCAAAGCATGGTGGCAACCAGCAAAAAGCAAACTTTCTTCCTCAGCTGTAAGAATAAAGAACCAATACATCATTTAAAAGAATCTAATCACCACTCCTGTAGGTGCTTTACAATTTTATAATATGGTCAGAATATCTGCTAATGATAACATACTTAATTATCAGAATACTAAAAATATAACACAATAGAGGGATTACCAGGTTATGTTAGCTCTAACTGTATCCATACTTAAAAGTAAAGATATCATGGCAATGAATATGATAGGTATTTTAGGAAAGCTTATTTCTATTCAAGGATAATGAAATACATAGGCAAAAGTTATTCTCTGGCAAGAGAATGAAAGTAATTATTTTTACAGCATACTTAAAACATAAGAGGAAGGAAATATTTGAATATGTTTAATTTAATATATTTCTAATTCCTCAAAAGCTCTGCAGAACACAGAAACTCAATTTATTACAAAGGATTAGGCCAGTTCAAGAAAAGAAAAGGACACGTGTTGACAACTTGTTTAGAGAGAACTTAAAAGAACAGAATTTCATTTCTACGAGGTATCAAATGTTCTCTATTACAATGAGAAGTACATATTCTGATGTCAGCATACATAGGTATTTCTTATTCTCATTGTACAATAAACTTTGATATTGATAAAGGAATCATTCATACTTTTTATGGAGTCATAATTTATAAAGTTTTAAGTGATCAAATACTGAGAATACCATATAAATTGTCATTTGCACAATTCTTGAAGCCCAACTAGAAAACAGAAAGAAAAAAATAATGGACCAAGAGTTGAGCAGGAATGTTATATATATTTTAGTAAAGATAATTTCAAGCACCCTAATATTATGCACACACATATGTGTATATAATATGTATATATTTATATTTATATGCATAATACATATATATCCTTACAATATACATATATTTATATGCACAATATATATGTATTATACTATCTTTATGTATGTAAAGGTTGAATTTAAAGATATGATTTGTATTGAAAAAATGGGACCCTATAAGAAAACTAAAGCACTGATACTATTCATTTTAGTCCAAGAATGTTAAAAATTAGAGACTTTTAGTTTGTCTTAGAGACTTAATGGTATTTCAAAATGAAAAAAAAACTTTTAATTTACTTACTTGAAAAGGGAATACTCAGTAAAACTCACAATAAGTTTTATTCATAGACTTGTTTTGAATATGAAAAAGTAACTGCTGCGAGAATTATCTTCCTATTTTAAAAAACTAGATATCCACACAAAATGCATTTAAAAACCAGGAAGACTCTGGTACTGAGTGATGGACAAGAAATGAGAGACACTCCACAATTACTACAGTTGACTGCCTAGAATTCATTTCTAGGCCCTAGCACAAGGAGAAAGAATTCCAAATAGACCAGTAGTATCGCTACTGAGGTGATAGAGACTAGACTAGGTATCCAGACTTTGCAGATTATATTACTAGAATCTACAGAAAAGTCTTCTGGAGTCTTTGACTGAGTACAGATATATCTATAAGTGCAAGGAGGAAAAATCCACTGGAAAGTAGTAAGGAGAGCCAATTACTGGGTCACTTCAGAGTTAGGAATAGTTTCCTTTTCCACCAAATAAAATGTAGGGATCCTTGTAATATATACGGCATCAGGTAGAGATGTCTGAAGGGTCACACCTTAATAGTGGACTAAAATAGCCCTTAGTGTAAAGGCTGCTCTGAACCAGTCATAAAAAATCTAAAATCAAGACTTACTTTTGTCCAACATACTTTCAAACTTCTTTCAGTGCTCAATAACTTAAAATTCACAGTGATTTATATTCAATCAAAATTAAATGCAAAAAGTATGGCCCATAATTAAGAGAGAAAAATTATTTAATGAAAAGAGATTTAGAAAGGACAAAGATGATTAATTAGCATACAAAGGATAAAGAACAAAATTCTACACATGAAAACATATATCAGAAACAAAAAAGTACTGGATGAGATTAACAGTTGATTAGAAACTACAGAAGAAACACTCATAAACAATATAAACAATCAGAAGCAATATTAAAAAACTAATTTTATATGTGAATAAAATTTATCCAAAATGAGACAGAGAGAAAAATATGACTAATAAAAATCATAATCTGTGGAAAATATCAAGTAATCAAATATATATGAAATTAAAGTCCCAGAAGAAAAGGGTGAAGGGACAGAAAAAAAATTTGCAGACACAATAGCAAGCACAACATATAAAAATCAAATTACTGAAACCAGTGATGAGATATTAAAAGTAGCCAGAAGGAAAAAATATGCATTACATACAGAGGAACAAAAATGAGTTATCACAGACTTTTCATTTAAAAACATGCAAATCAGAAGGGAACAAAAATTTTTCAGTACTAAAGAGAAAAAAAAAACCTGATAACCTATAATTCTATACCCAGGGAAAATAACTGTTTAATTTAAGTCACAATAAATATTTTCTTAGGCAGACATTGAGAAAATTTATCACCATCAGACTTACACTATGAAAAAGAATAAAGAAAGTCCTCAAGAAAAAGGAAAATGATTCCAGATAGAGATTTCGAGTTATAGAAAGGAATAAAGTGTAATGGGGCACATATTTAGGTAAAATAGGAATTTGTCCTCGTCTTTAATCTCTTTAAAGGTAATTGTCTATTTTAAGAAAAATATCAATGTATTATGGAATTATGAGCATACAAAGAAATTAAATATTATAATAACAGTACTTAAAGAAAAGGGAACTGATGTTTTTACATATGAAGTAGTATAATATTATCTGACAGTGGACTGATAAAGTAGACTTATGTATTTTAAACTCTAGAACAAATACAAATTTAAAAAGGAACCAAACAAAAACAGTAGAACTAATAATAGAGATAAAATGGAATCATAAAAATATTCACAAACAAGATAATTAAAGTAGAGAAAAGGAATAAGAAGAGGAAAATAGAAAACAATAGTTTTCTACCCAACTATATACATTAAAAGGTAATGGCCTATATGCTTCAATTAAAAGTCAGTGATAGTGAAATTAGATAAAAATACAAGATCCAGTTGTATGCTATCTATAAGAAAACTCATGTTAAGTCAAAAATAAAAGTAGCGTAAAAAAGTTGTATGCTGTCTATAAGAAAACTCATGTTAAGTCAAAAATAAAAGCAGCTTTAAAAGTAAGTGATGAACAGAGAGAGCTACTACACAAACCCTAATCAAAATTAAATTAAAGAGGCTAATTAACATCAGATAATACAGACTCGAAAACAGGAATAGACAAGAGATAAAGATGGACATTTCATAGAGGAAGGGATTAATCAAGCACAACAACCCTAAATATATATGCATATAAGGCCATTTCAAAATACATAAAGTCAAGACTAATAATACTAAGAAAAATAAATGAATCAACAATTTTAGAAACTTTAACATTCCTTTTACAGTAATTGATAGAAGTGAAAACTTCAGCAAGGAATATAAAAGACTTGACCATATTCTCACCTAACTTGCTCTAATTGACACTAATAGAATACTCCATTCAATAACAGAAAAATATTTTTTTTTCCAAATGGACCACCCTTCAGAATAAACAACATACTATGCAATTAAAAAGTTTCAGTGAAGGTAACAGTATTAAATTCATACAAAGCAAAGTTTCTGAAAACAACTGATTTTCAGTTAAAAATCAGTTACCAAAAAAATCTGGAAACCCACAAATAATTGCAAATTAAACATCACGTTTCTAAATAACACATGGATCAAAAAAGAAATCACAAGGAATGTTAAAAAATGTTCTGAGCTGAGTGAAAAGAAAAATACAATATCAAAAATTATAGATGAAATTAAAGCAATCCTTTAAATTAGTAACATTAAATGTCTACATAAGAAAAAAGTCTCAATCCAATAAGCTTATCTGTAACTAAAAAGAAAATACAAAAAAATGAATTAAATCTAATAGAAGTTGGAAGAAAGGAATGATGAGACCAGATCAGAAATCAGTAAACTAGAAAGCAGAAAGAACAAAGTAATGGAGTGCAATGACAACAAAAGCTGTCCTATTTGGGAAAATATCAATAAATTTGACAATCCTCTCACCAAATTCATCAAGAAAAAATGAGAGAGAAGTTGAAAATAATAATAAGGAAACAGTATGAGCAACTTTATAACAACAAATTAGTCAATTTGGTCAATTTAGATGAAATGTCATTTATATTTAAAGGTCCAAGCTACTAAAGGCCCACCAAGGAAGATATGAAAAACCTAGATAGCATGATAACTATTAAAGAAATGAAAGTTTTATTTTTTTAAAGATTTATTTATTTATGCATACAAGAACTAGGGTACAGGCCAGAGACATGGGGGGGTGAGGATTCACCAGAGACAGAGTGGGGAACAAAACAGGCAGACTGACTGAAATACACTGCTGAGGGGAGCAGTGGGCAAGTGAGGTGAGGTCTGCCACGCCATATGGGTAGCTCTCTGGCCAGGGATCAAACTCGTGCTACAATGGCTGTGGGTAGCTTCATAGGTTGTTTCTTAACCCCTTGCACCACCAGGGAGGCCACCAAGAAATGGAAGTTTTAGATAACAACATTCTCACAAAGAGAAAGCTCAGATGGCTTCACTGGTAAGTTCTACCAACGTTTAAGGAAGAAAGTATTTACATATATACATATAAAGTATTTCTTAATACTTTAATATAAAGTATTTGATACAGGGCCTCCCCGGTGGCGCAGCGGTTGAGCACTGGGCTGCGAGGCTGCCCGCAGCCTTTGCAGTGCCGGTTCGATCCCCGGCTGCTCCCCAGCCACCGGAGGAGGGTCCCACATGGCGCGCAGACCTCTCCTGCCGCCCGCTGCTCCCCTCAGCAGTGTACTTTGGTCCTTCTGCCTGCTCTGCTCCCCGCTCTGGCTCAGTGAATTCTCTCACCCTCCCCACTTCTGACTGTACCCCATGCTTGTATAAATAAATAAATAAATTTAAAAAAAATTATTACAATGTATAATAGAATGAAAAGAATTACTTAGGGATAAATTTAGGAAAATATGCAAGAATATATTAAGTGAAAACTATCAATTATTGACGAATAAAACTAAAGAAGATGCAAAAAATTGAAGCATTATATCATGTTCCTAGATTGCAAGAGTAAATATTATTAAGATTCTCCTCCAAATTGATATTTCTATACAATCTCACTCAAAATCCTGGTAATTGTTTGTAGATATTGACAGGTTGACTCTATGTTAGAAAATAATACTGTCGTTTGGTAGTGTTTTTTGACAGGAAAATGATATATGCATAAAATAGTATAATGTACACAAAATATATTTGCACAAAATATTTTGTGCATAAAAAATTATATGGGAAGGCAAAGGACATAGAAGAGCCAAAATAATTTTGAAAATGAAAAATGATGTTTGATGACTTATACCACTGGAGAGTAACCAAGACTTAGTATAAACTATGGAAATCAAAGTATGGGGGTACTATAAATTTTACATGTGAAACTGAAGAGAAAGTCCAGAAATAAACACTGACAAAGGGACAAAGGCAAGTCAATGGAGAAAGGATAAACAGTGCTGGAACAAGTGGATATCCACATTTAAAAAAATGAATCTAGACACAGACCTCCCATTTTTCAGAAAAAATTATTTCAAATGCATCTTAGACCTAAACATAAAATAATAAAACCTCTAGAAGATAACATCAGAGAAAATCAGTGAAAGAAAAAAATTAGTCGGACTTTAAAATTAAAAACACTGCCTAACAAAGACACTGTTTGAGGATAATAGCCCCACCTTGAAACACCTCAAATGTCCATCAACAGGAAAATAGATAACAAACTACAGTATATCAGTCCAGTGAAATATTACTCAGCAATAAAAAGGAAAGAGCTATAGATACATGGAACAACATAGATAAACCTCAAAGCATGACACTAAGTAAAAGAAGTGAGAAACAAAAGGCTGTTTTCTGACTTTATTTATATGAAATTCTAAAATGGTAAAGCTAGAGTAATGGAAAGTAGATCGATAGTTGCCAAGGGTTAGGGTGGAGAAAGAAGATTGATTGCAAAGAAGCACAAGGAAACTTTTTGAGTGATGGAAAATGTTCTGTGCTGATTGACTACAATTGTATTTGTCAAAACTGACTGAAGTGTACACATAAAATGGGTGAATTTTATGATAATTATATCTCAATAAGCCCAATTATTTTTTTTATTTTTATATTCCCCATACAATTGCAATCCCGATTTTGACCCCAATCCCTCCTTCCCCCGCCAAGAGTTTCTCTAGTTCATAGTTGTTTGTTGATTTTGATTTTTTCCTTTCTTATAGTTATTCTTTTTCCTGGTCCATATTTAGGTTTTCTAGATTCCTGTTATGAGTGAGACCGTCCGGTATTTTTCTTTTTCTTTCTGGCTTATTTCACTGAGCATGATCCCTTCCAGCGCCATCCATGTTGCTGCAAATTGCATGTGTTTATCTTTTTTGAATGCTGAGTAATATTCCATTGTGTATATGTACCACATCTTCTTGATCCAGTCATCTATTTTTGAATCCCAATTATTTTTAAATATATCTGTATTTAGAAGTGGTGTTTTGGGCCTCCCTGGTGGCGCAAGGGGTTAAGTGTCACACTATAAAGCTATCCGCAGCCACTGCGGCATGAGTTTGATCACTGCTAGGGAGCTAACCCACATGACACAGCAGACCTCACCTGTCTCACCCGCTGCTCCCCTCAGCAGTTTATTTCAGTTAATCCGCCTGTTCTGCTCCCCACCTTGTCTCTGGTGAATCCTTTCTTCACCACCCCACCCCCATACCTCTGGCCTGTACCCCAGTTCTTGTATAAATAATCTTTTTTTTTAAAGGTATCCTTTACCCCCACTAATAATGTTCTGTTGCGATTGATTACACTGTCCAGTATTTCACGTGAAGTTTTTTTTTTAAAGATTTATTTATTTATACAAGAACTGGGGTACAGTCAGAAGCTTGGGAGGGTGAGAGGATTCACCAGAGACAGAGCAGGTAGCAGAACAGGCAGACCGACCGAAGACACTGCTGAGGCAGGAGAGGTCTGCCGGGCCATGTGGGTTTCTCCCTGGCCGGCTGGGAATCAAACCCGCAGCTGCAGAGGCTGCAGACAGCTCAACCACAGCGTATATATATATATATATATATATATATATATATATATATATATGAAGTCATATATAGTAAGTGGTGGAAGCCAGTTTTCATTGAGCCAGCTGGCCAGCCAGTCAATACCTATCACATATCTGTCACAGCTTTAGGTTATGGAAAGTAAAAATGTGAATAAAATACAGTTTTATATTTATAAATCTTACAATCTAGAATTAAAACTACCATATTTAACACTTGTGGTGTGCATACTCTATACTATTTTATATTGTTATTTATATGTATTAGCTTAATTATTTCAACGACCCTACGGTGTGGATTGCATTCTTAATTTTAATTCACAAGAGAGACTAAATTGCCCAGTTAATAAATGTCCAAGCTGGGGTATGAACCCAGGAAGACTGATGCCACTGCTTACTGCCCAACATAGTAGCCACTAGCCACATGTGACTAGTGAGCACTTGAAATATGATTAGTGTCCATGTTTCAAAGACTTAAAAAAGAATGTAAAATATTAACATTTTTTACATGTAGAAATATTGATTGCATGTGGGAATGATAACATTTTAGATATGTACTGTTAAAGTAAAACATTATTTAATAAAACATTATTTAATTAAGTTTATCAGTTTCTTTTAGCTTTTCAAAATGTTGCTACTAGAACATTCAAAATCATATGTATGCTTACATTATATTTCCACTAGAGGCATTGTTTTAAATCCTGACAATTGAACTTATATTCTACGGCTTTGGTGACAGTCAGACTTAAGAGCATCTATGAGATTATGATGGGTGGTAAAATAGAGGTGTGGACAAAGTATTAAGGGAGTATAAGAAGAAAACTGCCAATTTTGATCAGGGATAAAGAAACCAGGGGAGGTGTCCCAGAGAAAGTCTCTAAGCTGGGCACATTTAACAAGGAACAGAACAATTCAGTGACTATGCCTCACGTTGTAAATATTTTACCTTTTATGAAAGACTCCACAGAGTGAATGTATTTCCTTCACATTTCTGTACTTGCTCACATATAGTGAAACAGACAGGGCAGCTATTTTTGTCCCTGTTTTATAAGCAAAAACTACATCTGATTTGATGAAGTTACTTGCCCAAGGTTACTCGACTGGTAAGGAGCAGAGCTGGGAATTTAAGCCATGTCTTTTGAGTACAAGATCAGGAAATTATCTACCACATCATGGTTGTCATAAGAGAAACTGGAAACAATTCAAAGACAAACAACAAAATTACACAGAAAACAGAGTAGAGGCAATGGTACACACTAAAGCCAGCTTTAGCAGTTCACAGCTGGTGTCAAATCAGTCACGGAGGAAGTGTTTACACTACAGAAATTGGCAAGTGCTGTAAATGAAGACTATTCCATCAAGAGCCAGCTTCTCAGCACATCACTGAATGGACAGTAGGGGGTGTAGAGGCCACTGATTGTGGGAAGGACCTGTTAAGATCCCATCTTAGACTCAGAATATCTGTGCTTGATGAAAATTACATAGTCTCTCTAGGTTTCAGCATTTTCAACGAAGAACAGGAACACTTCAATTTCAACTATAAAATAAAAATCAGATCTCAAATTCTGGAAGCAAGGAGTCTTGAGCTCCCATCCCACCTACCTTCTGTGAAAACTTAAAATTTCCTAAGCTTTCTCCTACCTTTTGTTTTCTAATCTAAGAACAAGGATAATAGGAGACCACCCCGAAGACATTTGTTTTTTGTGTTTTTTTAAAGATTATTTATTTATACAAGCACTGGGTACAGTCAGAAGCACAGGAGGCTGAGAGAATTCACCAGAACCAGAGTGGGGAGCAGAACAGGCAGAAGGACCGAAGTACACTGCTGAGGGGAGCAGTGGGCACAGCAGGAGAGGTCTGCACGCCATGTGGGACCCTTGCCGGCGGCCGGGGATCGAACCGGCGCTGCAGAGGCTGCGGGCAGCTTTGCAGGCCAGTGCTCAACCGCTGAGCCACCAGGGGAGGCCCTAACATTTGGTTTTTAAAGTCATTTGGGGAAAAAAACAGAATTTTAAAATATTTATTCATTTTAAATAACAAATCTATTACATGTTAACATAAATATGTTATGATGCTCCAGAAAATGCCACTGTATACTAGTAAAAGAATAAGAGTATAAATGGTAAATAAGTCTTAGTATCATTACAAAGATCATTTGGTCCTCATGGAATCCATTTAAAACTCTCAGGAACACTAGGGTTCTAGAGCTATACTTTCAGAACTGCTGGCCTAGCACCTCCCTAGTGGCGCAGGTGGTTGAACACGGCACTGTGAAGCTGTCTGCAGCCTCTGCAGCATGGGTTCGATCCCAGCCGGCCGGCAAGAATCCCACATGGCGCAGCAGACCTCTCCTGTCTCACCCGCTGCTCCCATCAGCAGTGTATTTCAGTCAGTCTGCCTGTTCTGTTCCCCACTCTGACTCTGGTGAATCCTCTCACCCTCCCACACATCTGGCCTGTACCCCGGTTCTTGTATAAAAATAAAATAAATCTTAAAAAAAAAATAACAGAACTGCTGACCTAATACAAAGCATTTGATGGTTCTTAGCCATTTTTATTCATAGATTCCATTCCCTTACGGGTTATTATGAAGGTCAACTGAGAGAAGGTTTTTTTTTTTAATAATTTTCCCTCTCTGTATCTTTTTTTTGTGTATGTGTCTTTCTCCAATCCTCTTTTTCTTTTAATTTTTTTTTATTTTATACATTTTTTACATAATTTTTCATTTTTGCACAACGTATGCATTTTCATCTTGGTTATAGTCCCCATATAATTCCCACACACTTGTTTTGATCCTGCTCCCTTCTCTCCACTCCCCTGTAGTGTGTCTCTGGTTTATGGTTGCTTGTTGATTTTGATTTTTAAGTTATTATAATTAGGTTTTTTCCTGGTCCCTTATTTAGTTTTTCTAAATTCCTGCTATAAGTGAGACCAACTGGTATTTTTCTTTTTCTTTCTGTCTTATTTCACTGAGCATGATGCCTTCCAACTCCATCCATGTTGCTACAAATTGCATGAGTTTATCTTTTTTGAATGCTGAGTAATATTCCATGGTGTATATGTACCACATCTTCTTGATCCAGTCATCTATTTGGGGGCATCTGGGTTGTTTCCAAAGCTTAGCTATTAGGAGTGGTGGTGCCCTTTTCAATTAATGTTTCTGTGTCATTTGGGTAAATACCTAGGAGTGGAATTGCTGGATCATATGGAAGCTCTACCTTTAGTAGGTCAAGAAATCTCCACACAGCTCTCCATAGTGGCTGGACCAGTTTGCACTCCCACCAGCAATGCCGGAGAGTTCCTTTTTCTACACAACCTCGCCAACATTTGTTGTTGCTAGTTTTTTTTATTATGTGCCATTCTCATGAGTGTAAGATGTTGTCTCATTGTAGTTTTGATTTGCATTTCCCTGAATATAAGGGATGTTGAGCATTTTTTCATATGCCTGTTGGCCATTTGCATTTCCTCTTTGGAGAAGTTTCTTTTTAGCTCTTCTGCCCATTTTTTGACTGGATTATTTACTTTGTTTTTGTTGAGTCTCACCAGCTCTTTGTAGATTTTTGTGATCAGCCCTTCATCATTAGTGGTGGGGGCAAAAAATGTTCTCCCAGTCGGTGGGGTTTCTCTTTGTTTTGGTTACTGTCTCTTTTGCTGTGCAGAAGCTCTTTAATTTGATGTAGTCCCAGCTGTTTATCTTTGCCTTCACTATCACTGCTTTGGGTGATGTGTCTCTAAAGATGTTACTGAGGTGTATGTCACGTAGTGTTTCACCTATATTTCGAGAGAAGGTATTTTTAAAAAGATTTTGAAATCATGAAGAGCTTACAAGATGGAATAACTCCAATCTGAGAAATTGATGCCTACTCTTGAGTATGTATTTTCTCTCATAAAGTGAAAATTAAACTCCTGAAATAAATTTATCAGAGCCCTGCTTAGCTATGTAATGGCTCAGAACTGAATTAGTTCTCAGAAATGCTTGTGGAAGGAAGGAATGAGAAAGACACTAGAATAGGAGGGAAGAGAGTGAGAGAGGAAAGGAAAGAAGAAGAAAGGAGAGAGGGAGAAGGGAGAGGAGACAGGTTGCCTGACTGCCAAGATTTCTTAAAAGTTTAGGGATATGCATGTGGTCACATAAATGAATGAATAATAAAAGTGAAAACAGGAATTCAGTGTGAAAAAATGCATACCATGTCATTTCAAGTCCTTTCTAAATTCGGATATCCTGCTTAATCATGATTAAGTTAACATCAAGGAGCAAAATCAGTTGTATCATTCACAGTGTCCTTATGGGGGAAAATAAAAAAGTTTAGGGATATGCTGATGGAGACATAACCTTAGCTCCTTCATCTGAAGACTGACAGGCTCTAAAAAGCCCTGATAAGTATCCCCGCAAGTTTGCAATCATCAAAGCAATATCTAGTTCCCACCAGGGAAAAACATGAAATTCACTGGAACCCAAAATCCAAGAGCTACCTAAATTGGTGCTTCATGACTAAGGGACAAGTTGAGTTGCTCCTCTTAGTGAGAATGGAGGGAATAGGCAAGATTTTTAACTCAGTTGCTCTGGGTCTCATACTAGGAAACCTACACTGGTTGTGACCCCTCAAGGCTTGGCTTAAACATGCTCAAGGGAAAAGAAATTGTTGGTTCCCAGAAGTCCAGGGCTCACATGGAGAGGATTTCATCTTTCTTCCTAACCATCTGCTCCCTCTTCTTCCTCTTCCTCCCTACCCCCCTGTTTCTGCTCTTTCCCCCTCCCTCTTTGTATCCCTCAATTCATCCCTTTCCCTTCCTTCCTTTCCTGGTCCTCTCTCTTCCAATCCCTCGTTCCATGCCACCAAGGACTTTATTTATGCTTTTGTCTCAGAAGCGCCTAGAAATAGTTCTTAACTGCCAGAAGTCCCAAGAGTCAGTTCTGTCCCAGCAGCCCTAACAAAGTCCTAGTTTGCACTTTATTTGCCTGGCTTGTGTTTTTGCATCCATCCTTACTACCAGATGATAGCACTGAATCTAATCGAATTGTCAGTGGCCAAAAGTACTTCTAACTGCCTTAGGCTCATCGTTTTGAACTTCACTGACTATTACAATATGAAAAATGTGCATTTATAGCTATAAGTCAATCGCTCTTCAGTATTTATGCAAGGAAATTGATTGGTATGTCTGTAGCACTAATCTGCACAAACACAATTAGCAAAGTTGGTTAGAAAGGTGTTGGCCTGGTCACCATCTTGTCTAGCAGGAAAAAGAGCAAAGACAAACAAACTTTGTGTATACCAGTTACACTGTGCCGTGAAAGAAAGAAATATTTCCTGGTTCATTAAAATTTATTAAGTTGGACAATCATAAGATGTTAACTAGAGTCTGGCCACTGAAATTTATTAGAGCCACAGGGAATAGACATGCTTTCCAGCAAATGGAAATATCACAATGACATTTAACGGGCTTGTGTGACATCAGTTTAGGTTTATCACATCTGCCTCATTTTGAAAATCATTTCACATTAAGTGAGCTTTATATTTTAAAGGGAAAATGAAGGGAGAGGAAAAGAACAATCCTTTAGTAAGAGAAATTGAAAACTCAGTTAATTGGGTGAAAAATGTCTCTAATCCAGCACTATAAATTTGGCACAAAAAGAAAAAGCAGATCAGCTGGAAAGCAACAAAGCATATCTGCTTCTGATCCACACTGCTGACAGCTGCTGCTTCAAGGGTCTGGCAAAACTAGCCCTTGTACAATAAGTCTACTTCTTTGATTCCTAGAGACATACAGCCTTTTTGAACTTGGATGGTGATTTTATAAAGAGTGCTGTTTTATTTACTCTCAATTAATCATGCTCAACTGTAAACAAAGTGTCTGTTTTAGTTCTGCTGACAATTATCCACTTGTCAACATCTCCCTCAAGTACCTTCAGCATCTGGCTACCGGAGGAAACCTCTACATCAAAATGAATGTTTGTCTCAGTAAACTCAGGAATTCATTGGTTTCTTTAGCCCATCAGGAGTCAGGATGTATACAATCAGATGATAAAGAATTTCTTAAAATTTCCTTTCATTCTCTGTGTTTGCTTTGGCAAAATGCAGAAAATGATTACAACTGGGGTGGGAGTTGTGGAGGCTGTGGCTTCAGATACTTTACAAACTACCAGGCACATGATGGCAGCTGAGAAGTTGCTGAGAAATTTGTCCCTCCACTAGTAGTAGCATTCCACTAGATCAACAGAACCAACCTGTGTTATATTGGTGGTAATTTATGTGAGAAATGCTTACGAGTTTTGTTGCAATTTCACTAGGGTTTGGAAATGGCAGGACTTTATCCACTGTCCCAAAAGCTCTTTTACTTTGGGAACACTTTTTCTTTCACTTGAAATATGCAGAGAATAGGGGAAAGTGTCTGGATCATTAGTATTTGCCAATGATGTGTTTGAAAGGCAAAATAAATGTTACATTTGGCGGCCTATTACAAGAGCATTACTCGCATGTTCCCTGGACCTCCCCTCAGAGAAGGGAGTCCCAGGAAATTAAAACTGCACATCCATGCTACACGCATTTCATTCTTTCATCTATAAGGGGAGAAATCACATATGCCATGGGTGGGCAACAGGAGGAGTTGGGGTGTCCTACAAACCAGTCCTCAAGGAGAATGTATGGGTTGTTTACATAAATGTTACATCAGGGGGGTTAATTTACACCCACTTAAAAAATCTAAGAGATTCATTCAAATCACTTGGTATTGCTTCCTCCAAGTTGTATTCCTGGGTGAGGAGTGGCGGCCAGCCAGGGAGGATGTAGACCCCAAAGAGGCGTCCAGCGCGGCCAGGTCAGGGTCCAAATAGAAAGTGGCCTAGCGATGATCTCAAAGCCAGAAAAATGAGAGGGAAACTGAGGTCATGGATCGCGGGACTACACAGCGAGGGCGGGGGATTACTACACAACCAGCTAAGGTGGATGGAGGGCGGAGAAGTGGGGGAAGAGGAAAGGAGATTCAAAAGGGATCTGCTGCGTCCCTTTCTGACAAAAGCTGATCAATCTAACTGCACGTAATTGATTTTAATGAGAGGCGGGGGCGGGGGTCCTTCACATTAACAGTTGCCGGGGGTCATCAGATTGCACCTGCAGCGACTCCGGGTGCTGATCTCCGGTTTCTCTTCGCGGGCCAGCGCCCGAAACTCAGGCATGCGCCACGCAGCCTAGCTTTCGGGCTTTAAAGAACAGATAAGCCAGGAGAACCGGGGATCCTGCCCGGACCGTCGCCCCGATTCACCTGGTAATTTATGCACAATTAATTGAGATATCTTTTATACTTGATGTGTTGCAAAATTAATGCCTAATTTATGTAATTAGTCAATTAGCTCTAATTCCAGCATATGTTCCCAATGCCCAGAAGGTGTTCTGTTTCCCAGGTACTTATTTTGATGTCACGAAACGCAACTAATTAATTTTACATGCATATTAATTTGGGATCTCTTTAGCGGTTCCCTTTGTGCAAGTAATTTTAATATTTGTCTTTCTAACCTTTTGGAGTAGGGTGGGGGAGGTGCAGGTGGGCGTTAGCGGCGCGAGGGCGCCTAGCTAGAGGATGCCAGAGGAGCAGCCCCGGAGGAGGGCAGGCGGACTAAGGGAGAGGCCTTCAAGTGGTTGCGGCTGTGGGTCATGCTCCCAACGGGCCCTTAGGGGGCGTTGCAGATGCCCACCACCAAGCGCATTTTGCGCTCGCTTTTGGGAAACCAGGAACCTTAAGGCCTGGGCAGAAGCTCCTGGACTCGCTGACCGTAACACGCCGCACCCCACCCCTCCCAACACACACTTCCCGCAGCCTTGGACAAACAGCTCTGCACCCTGTCCTCCTCATTCCAGGGATCTAGCGAGAGGCTTTCTATTTATTTATTTATTTGTTTGTTTGTTTGTTTATTGTTTTTGCGTCCTGAAGGACGACTCAGATTTCCGCGACAGTCCCGGGAGGCAAAAGTGAATGTGCTGTTCCCGGAGTGTCGGGAGTCGAATTACCTGCGCCCCGAAATGACAGGGGTTGGAGAGAGGGGAACCGCGCTTCCATCCCGGGCTGTGCTAGCCGCCATCTGTCCTCTTCTGACCCACAGCGAAGACCAAGCGGGGCTAAAGTTTACTTTCCAAGTTACTGGGTGGCACATTAAAACTTTTATCCTTTTTGGACAAATTAATGAGCAATTTAATTAATAAAATCAGAGAGTAGTGTAAGAGCTATGATAATGAAGTTAAATGAGTGCACAGTAAAATAGTCACTAATCCAGCGCATTGCCAAATACCCCCCTTAATTCTGCTTAACACTAAAAGGGTTTTGAGCACCATAATGAGATTCCTCTGTCTGCTAATTAATTGACACGCTCCTGAATATTCATATGAGCTAGCACCAATACGTTCCTAATTGCACCGTGGAATAGATCTCAGAGGAAAGTAAATCGCCATAGACTTAATTAAAATAATGTATTCCATATCCAGGACGGGAAAAGATGAGACATTTGCCTTCGAGCGCGCTAAGAAAGTGGCACCTGGTTGGTGGAGGGGAGAGATATCAAACGTCGGCGCCCAGCCTGAAAGAAGCGGCGCGGGACGCCCAGGGAGGGCGTTTGGCTTCTGAAAATAGCTGAGCTCGGGCCAAACCCCGCGGCTCCCGCGGCAGTGGTTTCTCTGGAGCCTCGGTGTTCTCGCTGCCTTACTGGGGGAAGCGGCTGATGGGGCAGAGTATGGAGGACCCCGACCCAGCAGCCGCCTAGGCCGGCCCGAAATGCTATCTAGAGAGGGGCGCGGGCAAACGCCGTTGGTCGAAAATGCGCGGGGAAACTTTTCCCAGAGGTTGTTGAAGCCTCAGTCGCCCCAACTCTCGCAAGCCACGCGGTGTCTGAGGGAAGCAGCAGGGGCGATGGCTCGGGGGTAGCGTGCCGGATCCGTAGGCTACTGTTCTCTCTCTCCCGACCCCCCCAGGAAGTGCTACGGTCCCCAAAACCGCGCTGCTAAATCCTAGGCGCATTTTTCCTTTCTTGGCCAGTCCAATGCAGGTTTCTTCCCAGCCGACTTGACTTCGGCGGATAGAACCCGAAGCCGAACTGCGGACCCCACGTCTGGGCTCGGGTGCAGAACCATTTTCACCAAAGGCTTGAAAGTGAAATAAACTCCTCGTTCCTTGGGAAGACTAGGTTCCCGCCCTCCCTCCTCCTTTAAAAAAAAAAAAAAAATCACCACAGGTTAGAAACTAAAAAGAGTTTATTTGAAGACATACAAATGCATATTTATTATACACATGTAGGCATTAACAATGTAAATTACACCGCCAGCAGTTGCTGGTTGTTTATTCATTAGATCTTTAGAAAATCTACATTGCCTCCAGACAGCGCGATGATAATGTGAAATACACAAGCAGTTTACATAACCAACTTCGCCGGAGCTCCGCGCTCAGCGACTCAGCCATCAACAGGTCGCGGGATCCGGACGCCAAAGAAAACCTAAAGTTGTTAATTGCCAAAGATCTCGAGAACAAATGAGGCCCGCGTTTCCCTCTATCCTTTTCAAAAGGGGGGGTTGGGGGGGGGAGAGACGGAAAAGGGGAAGATCAGGCTCACTCTGAACGCGTGTCGCTTTTTTCTTTTTTTGCAATTAAGGGAAATCGGTGGAAAAGCGAATGAAGGGACATGAGGAAAGACGGATGCTCAAGCGCGGGCTAGGTGGAGCGCCCCTGAACTCTAACCGCTTTGGGGAGGGGCGGCGGAGGGGGAGGGGAGAGGTTTTCTCACTGCTGGCACGGGAAGAAAAGCAGCCAGTCTTCGTTAAGAGAAGTCGTCAGCTTTCCCTACCCAATCCCCACGGCCATCGCGAAGAAACAGCCAACACCCAAAGGAACGCACCTTCTGGCTCCCTTTTTGGAATTATTAAACGTTCCGCGCGGCTCTGGGTTTACCCAAAAGATGGAGGGGGGTTGGCATCTCCATGGGAAAATGGCAGTGCCGTTTAATGCCCAAATATTTATGCGTAAATATCTCCAAATTTCTTAATGAAAATAAGCAAGGAAATAAAAGAGGGAGCGTGTGGAGTTGTTTGCTCGGGTCGCTAGTGTGGGGGGGGAGGGCAGTAGGTGCAGGATGTGTCAAAAGTCTCTAGGAACTGCCCCGGCGCTGGCTGTGAACGGCGGGTCGAGGATGCAGCCGCCCTCCGCAGCCGCCCGCCGCCCGAGGCCTACCTCGACCCCGCCGCGACGCGCGGGCCGCGGAGGTGGGGATGTTGGCGTTTTCTGTTCCCCGCTCGCATCCTCCCTGCTGCCCTCCCTCCCTTGCGGCCGGGCTTCTGGGCACCCGAGGAAACGCACTGCGGGTCCCGCACGCGGAGCACTGCGGCGAAGGCAGCTAGTTTGCCGACTCAGAGGGCAGAGGGCGAGAGGGAAGAGCAGAGAGCGAGCGAGAAAAAGGCCAGACGGAGGGCAACGCGTCAATTTCTGGGGCATCGCCAAGCCCTGAGGCAACCTGACTTCCCTCCACGGACTGTCGGTGAAGAGCGACCCACTAAGAGGGAGCAAATTGAGGCCCGACTCAGGGGCGGTGCTGAGAACAAGGCGCGCGGCGGGGGGTCGGCCCCCCGCGTAGGGACCTCAGCAGCGAAGTCCTGGTCCCAGGTGAGACCCGTCGGGGCGCAGGGACCCGGCCGCCCGCGGGCCGCGGCCGCCCCGCACCGCCGCAGGCCCCGCCACGCCCCGCCTCTCGGCCATTCTTAGCTGGGGGAGGCCAGTAAGGATCAGCCGCTCTTTCTTTTCTTTCTTTCTTTCTCAAACCCGCTTTGTGGGTGGCAGCTCAGCGGGGGACACAGGGAGACAAAAAAACAAAAAGCGGGGGGGTGTGTGTGTGGGAGAGATCGAGAAAGAAATAGTTTTAACCTTCCCGAGTCCAGTGAGTTATTATATATAAAGGCTGTTGGAGCATCCGCCAACCCTGCTTCTGCCATTAAGAAAACACATACTGCACACATCCACCCAGGCTAAGCTCTCCTCCCGGTCAGCCTGAACAAAGCAAGCATGGGGGGTTTACAGCTGGAGACCTACAGGTTATCCCAGTTCCAAAAAAAAAAAAAAAAATTAAAATGTGAGAATGCACCAACAAATAAATATTATGGATGCAAAAGTCTGATTTTAGATGTCTGCAGTTGCCCTGCCCCCTGAATCGATATTATACAAATTCATTAGCAAATACATTTACCTACTATTGTACAGATGTTACCCTTACATTGAGGTTAAAACAGTTTCCCCAGTTACTGGGAACTTTGAAATACTTTGGAAAGCCAACAATCACCTTCCTTGTTGGACTTTCCCAAACTTCTCCCCCCAAATTTTTGAGGAGAGGGTACTTAATGCCATCTACTGATTTTTCACCAAAAATCTGAGCAAACAAATAATTCCTGACAAAGGAAATTAATATGAAAAGTAGATGGGGGATTTTCTCCCCCCCACCCCTTAAAAAAGACCCTTTGCTCCACCCCGCTATTAAACAAAACACAATACCTTTTTCTGGGTGGTACTGCACAGAAGTTGATTCAGTTTTGACAATGTTGTTTAGCTATCATTTGCTATTTTGAATGAATGGGAGCAATCCCCCCTTTTACAACATTTGTTTCCTATTATGGAGAGGTGCAGCAGTTGAGGGCAGACATGTGAAAGTGGCTGTTTGATTCTCTTTTTCATCCCCCTGACCCTGCTTTTGTCCCTCCTCACCCTGGGAATGTCACGCCTCGCTACTTCACTTTGAGATGCTCGAGAAAGTGGCTTTGTTATTCCCTTTTAGACATACACGAAATTGTTCTCATTCCCCCCGCTGTAAAAGATACTTCACATCGGGACTCGGTTCACAAGTGCAATGCAATTTGGCTTAGTCCAACCTTTGTTCTGCTTGTACAAATGAGCGAACAGTGCACACATTATACAGTTGATCTACTGCTGTCTTAACCCCAGAGTTAGGGGCTGGGAGAAAAGCAAGTTAATCCCTTCAATACCAAGGTGGCTTTAGTAATATTTCCTCCAATAGTAATAATAGATTTGAATTGCTTCTTCTAGTTCACACAGTGCAGAGCAAAACTTATAGAGAGGGTTTAGCAACAACAAAAATCCTCCCGCCAACCTTTGGCAGGTAACTTTTTAGCAAATACATTTATGGGATAGAAAAAGCCCAATTTAAAGTAATGTAATTGTTTGTGCAAAGGAGGGGACGAGGATTGGAAACTAAGGCTTTAAAGCCTTGAAAACTGAGAGTAAACCACAGCAAGCAAAGACCAAATGGTACTTAGCAAAGTGATTCTAAAGAAGGCATTGTGGTGAGCAGGGCGAGAGTTGTTTTCACAGGCATTGACATTGCCTGCTGATATAGGAGAGGGTTAGTACTTAGGGATGGAGGTCAAACAGGAAGGTACCTAAGCCCGGCTATTGTTTGTTTTGTGCTTGAGGTGGAGAGAAAACTGCTCTTTCCAGAACTCCCCAAACGGTAGCAGATGCTTGGGAAATACTCTTAAGGTGCATGAGGGCTGCTGCCATTCCCTTTCTCCTAACCCCAAGGAAAACAGATTTCACTTCAGGTGCCCCAGGCCCAGCCGGAGCCATTACCCACCCCCAGGTGGCAAGGACTAGAGAGGAGACATCTCTGAATTTGAGCCCCGGAGCTTGGCTGAGAGTAAAGAGTGAGCAGGAGGTAGAGACTCTTGCCTTTTTGAGAACCCAGAAAGACTGGGGAGAGCTAATTTTAGGCAATATGCACTTTTCACCAGAAGTTTCTTTTCAACCTGTTATGAGTTAAAGTCTAAACTATGTAGCCCCATCACCAACCAATGACATACACGGCTTCAATTTTTGCTGGTTGAAAAAAAGAGGTGTGCTCCTTTAGCTTCTGCCCCAGGGGTGGAGGGGGGATCTTTTGGGAGGGGGGAAAGGGTTTGGAGTACTTTTACTGCAGGCTGGTGGCTGGCACCGGAGCACAAAGTGTGTCCCCTGTCCCCTCCCCCTTAGCTGCCTTCTTCCTTGGACCCTTTGATTTCCCTCCAGACTAGGTGATGTAATCGCTCAATGCTGGCTCAAACTCTGGGTGCAGTCAGGAGGAGTCATGGGCTGGCAGGTTTTCTCAACCTGGTGGGGGTCTCTGGGGCTGGTGAACTTTGAGGTCCTTTAGCCCAAGAACAAGTGAACTCACTCAGCGGTTTCCCGCTGGATCAAGAAGTCAGAGTCAGGCTGTGCCAGGTAGGGGTGCTGGGCCACCCCCCCCCACACACACACACACAGATGCCTAGGACAAACAGCCTCCAGGACACTCAGGACGGCATTTTTTTTTAATTGACCGCTGACAGGCTGAGGGAGTTTGTTTTAGTACTGAAAACCACGGGAACAAAATCCTTTTGAAAGGAAAGCTAAGTCGTTTCACGCCACCAAAGTGCAGATTTGGTGAAGAATGACTGATGGGACAAAGCAGCGAGGGGCTAACAGGCGGGTTCCCAGAGAGTGAGAAGTTGGGCAAAAGCAGGAGGCAGCCTGAAAAGGTGGGGTGAGCCAGAGGGGGCCCTAAAACCTGAAATTGACACTGAGCCAGCCCAAGGCCTTCTCTCCACGCCCCCGCCCCAGTCCCCTCCTTTTCACTTTCCTTTTGGTAAAGAGGGAAGAAGATGGGGAAGACCCAGAAAAAAAAGTGAATCGAAGAAAAGTGAAGGGCAAGGGGTTCAGCAGGAAAGTAAAAAGGAGGGAGGGGGAGGCTCAGAATGGGGGCTATGAGACTCAGGAGAGGGAGGGAAAGACTCCGAGGGAGAAAGGAGGGAGAAGCGGGCAAAGGAAGGCTTAGGCAAACGCTCCAGGGGGTGTGGAGTTCACTCTCCAAGTCAGGGAGGCGGGTATTGTTTTTGGCGCCTAGGAAACCCACGGAAGCTGCCTTTTACTTTCCCTCCACCTCCCGTTGGCGTTTGGTAAATATTAACAAACCAGGGCGAGTTACTTTCTGGAGTGTGGATGGAGGGGCTGGCCAGGACCAAGGAGGGTCTTCCTCTTCGGAAGCCCCTGCCCCCAACCTCTGCCCCTCTGTTCACGTGGGTGCGCTGTGGTGCACACACACACACACACACACACACACACCTGCTTGACAACAGAAGGAATCAAAATCAATATTGTATTTGTCACCCCTCTGTCTCCTTTTTACTCCCTCTGCAGCCCCAGTGCCACTGAAGCGAATTGTAGATTTATGGAGGGAAATTAGCATAAATTATTACAAAATCTGTAGCCGTGTGTGGTCCAGCTTGTGGGAAAAGAGGCTATTGCGAACTCTCCAAGCAGAAAGGTGGTCGGTGGTGGGCTCCGCCTGAGGCGATGAATGGCTATTGCACCAAAGGGATTTCCATTTGGTTTGCACATGGGTATAATTGACTTATGTGTATTTTATACAGTTTTCCCAACAACTCCCTAAGCCTCCGGGTCGGATGTGCTCCCTCCCCCAAAGCTTCTGTTTGCTTTGGGTTCTGTACAATAGACTCTGATGCACTTTTCAAGATTTCTGGAAAGTGCTCCTTCCCTCTTCTCCATAATAGCCCTCTTAAACACTGTAAAAAAAGCAAGCAAGTTCCTTGTCCCTCCCCCACTCCATCTTCTGCAGGGACCAAGATACAAGTTTGTAACAAAGTATATGATTTAAATGTACAGTTTAAACGTGCAATTAAATCTCACAATTCGTCACCCCACCCAAGGCAAACCTGTACTAATAGGTCCAATTTCCTTAATTAACTCTAGGCATGGAAATGTGCCCTGTCCCCCCAACTTTGAAGATTCCGACATGAATTGTTACCCCCCCCACCCTCACAAGTCCCAAACTTGGTGGTGACAACTTTTCCCGGGGAGATGAACAAAGGTTTATTTCAACTTAGATTTTTTTTTCCACTCCTAGAATTTAGTTAATCTTCTGTTTACTCTGAGCAATGATTGTGACAGCCATACAAAGACTCTTTGCAAGGCAACAAAATGCCAATTGTTAAAGCAAGAAAACAATTTCTCTTCCATCTTCTACGCTCAAGATGCGCAAACACAGACCAGGTAGAAAAAGATCTTCCTGGCTGTCAGTGAGGGAACAGAAATCTTTCACTCCTACCGTCCATGTCTCAAAGGCAACCTAATACTTTTTGTTTCCATATGAGGATGTTCACTGATCCTCCTCCTCCTCCTTCTTAGGCACCCGAGGGAGCACCCACCGTGGGTACCTCTGAAGCCAACTGCCTTCTGGAACAGGAAAGCTGTGGACCAGCGCCTCCCTTTCTGCCTGGAAAACACGAACCCGCCCTACTGTTTTTCCGCAGGTCTCCGGGTACCCAGGCTCCCCACTTCCTCAAATGCCAGCACCTTCCAGTCGAATCTGGTCAAACCAAGTACCCCCCAAATGCTGGGCATCACTAGGAGCTGAAGCTCCTGAGTCTCCCACAATTTCGGCAGCCTCCAGTCAAAGCTCTGCAAAGGTTCCACCCCCGTCCTACTAATGTATCTGTGGAGGGTCTATCTGCCCTTCTCCGCCCATGCCCCCAGAGGCAGGTCAGCAGCCCAACGCACCCACCTCCTCCTGCTGGTTATTTTTTCCGAATTAAGAAGGTGACATTATTCTTTGCTTCAAGCACTCTGTTAATATTGAAAAACGTGCGCTTGCATTTCAAGCAAGGCAGCCCAGACGCGAGAACCATTTCAATATTAATGAAATTGTTTAATCTCCTAAATTCATCGTGTTTAAGTTACGTTTTGGTGAGTTATTGACCACCTACGAAACTGTGGCTAATGGAGGGGGGGGGTGTGCACACGCGTGCGCGCACACACACTAAAGATCTTTTTTTATACTAACCCCAAACAGCCCCACCAATAATGCACTATCACTGGAAGTGTCAAAACTTCACACCTAGAACTCTCCCACCCCACACCACCCTTATCACCACCATCTCCTCCTCTTGAGAAAAATAAAGTTTTCACACTTTCCACATGAAGAAGCTTCAAGGTGGGCAGCAGGTATTGTGTTTTTAACAACGCCGTTAAAAGGAATTTCTTTTTAAAACCATAAAGACTAAGTAACATACAAGGTGCAGAAGCCAGTGGGAATCCCAGTGTCTATTCCTAGATTGTTTGCAAGAGGCGAGGCCGACTAGCTATTAATTTCAGAACAATTTGATGGTGATGATGATGATCATGATGACAATGATAATAATTCATCGAACCTCCCTAGACAAATCCCAACCGAAGGAAGCCTGCTGCCCTAACCCAGGAGGCACATCCTCACCCTCTCCTCTCTCCAAAGGAGGGAAACTCTCTGCGTCTTTGCGAGTCTTAGAAGGGATTGTTGTTTTAGTGGGCGCAGGCAGCTCTTGCTGAGCTCTCTAAAATCCTAAATAAGTTCTCTTGATGCAAGAAAGGGGGAGGGGGCACAAGGAGCAAGTTCCGGCTGTAAAATGCAAACTTCCAGACATTGCCTGACCCCGAAAGTTTCAAACCACCCGGGGAAAGGGAGAGACCCTGCTGTTCGTCTGCGGATAGTGTGTCCAACCAACTCCCGCGCTCGCGGGTTGCACGCTGCCTACCCCGGCAGCCCCAGCACCTTCATCCTGCGTCTCCAGAAATTCCTGGAAGACTTGTAAAGTGAAGACGTTGCCTACTCACCCAGATTCAAGATCCTATTTTTTTTTTTTTTTACATTTGACCAATACACTTGGATTCCAAGTGGGCTCTTAACACGTGGCTGTTCATTACATTGTTGCAGGTATTTTTTCAACCCTATCACTTAAAGTTACACACCCACTGCGCGGAACTAAGGCAGCAGCCTAGGGAGGTCCAACAAAACTTTGACCCGCCTTGTGGAGGCCTGGGGGGGGGACAAGGGTGTATTTTCATCATCACAGCACAAGCAACAGGCCCCGGGATAATGCCACGCACGGGAAGAGAGTCTGCTTCAGGGGAGAGCCGTGCCTGAAGTTAGCTAACAATACAAACCCGACACAATGCGGAGGAAACAGAATACCCCAGCCAGGCAATTTCCATGTCAGACATCATCTGCGCCGCAGCGGTCTGGGAGCGTGAGCGGCCGCCTGCATCCCGGCTCCGCACCGGCCGCCGCCTCATACCTTCACACGGCGCGCAACCTGGCCGGCGCGTCCCGCTCCCCGCCGGCGCCGAGGCTCTTCCCCCGCGCCCAGTCTCCAGCTGGAAGTGATTCCTATTGGCCAAGGTGTCCATGTAAATAGGTGTGAAAGAAATCGGAGCTGGCCGGGCTCTCCCCTCTCGCTCAGTCCCCTCCCTCTGCAGCCCCCCGCTCCCCGCTCCCCCTCCCCTTCCCCCTCCTCCCAAGGCGATTGTCATATGATAGCTAAGAAGTGGCACATTAATGAAGCGCCTCTACAGGGGTCTTTTCTGCTCCTGTCACCGCTTAAAACTATCAGATGGTTCGAGGGAGGACATGGAGGCAGCCACCTAGCTCAGCGGAGCCCGGGATCCCACAGCAGCACCCTCCGGAGCCCCGAGGCCGCCGCTGCCACCGTCCGCGCGGGGACTGAGCCCCTGAGCGCGGCCGCCCGCGGAGCGCACGGCCAGAAGCGCGGCGGACCCGGGCGGCGCGGGGCGCTCCGGGGCTGCGCAGCTCAGCAGAGCGCCCTGCGGAGCCCAGTCCAGGCCGGATACCGCGCCCCGTCAGCGGGCTGTGTGCTGTGAGGGACGCGGCGAGCAGCAGCGCCATCCCGGATGCGGACGACCAACTTGGAGTAACTTTAAGGTGAGCCGCCGTCCGTTGCATCCCTCCCGCCCCCCCCCCCAGACTCCGCTCCAAGTCCAGTTTGCTCCCACCCTATCCTCGCGCCGCTCGTCGGCTGCCCCTTCCGAACCCCTGGCTGCACCCAGCTCGGCTCGCAAAGTTGCCGGCTAAGAGGCACCGGCGCCTGTTCAGCCAGCGCCGCTCCCCTCCCCGCCACCCTGGAAGTCTGCGCTCGGCCTGGCTGACCTCGCAGTGTCTGTCTGTGCATCCTCTCCCCACCCCCCTGTTCTCTCCCCCCCCCACCCCCTTCCAGATCCGAGCCGCCGCTGGCCCGCGCGGACCCCAAGCCAAGAGGCAAAGAAGAAGATGCCTCGGCCCGGCCGCAACACGTACAGCGACCAGAAGCCGCCCTACTCGTACATCTCGCTGACCGCCATGGCCATCCAGAGCTCTCCGGAGAAGATGCTGCCGCTGAGCGAGATCTACAAGTTCATCATGGACCGCTTCCCCTACTACCGGGAGAACACGCAGCGCTGGCAGAACAGCCTGCGCCACAACCTCTCCTTCAACGACTGTTTCATCAAGATCCCGCGGCGGCCCGACCAGCCCGGCAAGGGCAGCTTCTGGGCGCTGCACCCCAGTTGCGGGGACATGTTCGAGAACGGCAGCTTCCTGAGGCGCCGCAAACGCTTCAAGGTGCTCAAGTCCGACCACCTGGCGCCCAGCAAGCCCGCCGACGCCGCGCAGTATCTGCAGCAGCAGGCCAAGCTGCGCCTCAGCGCTCTCGCGGCCTCGGGCACGCACCTGCCGCAGATGCCCACAGCTGCTTACAACCTGGGCGGCGTGGCGCAGCCCTCGGGCTTCAAGCACCCCTTCGCCATCGAGAATATCATCGCGCGCGAGTACAAGATGCCTGGGGGACTGGCCTTCTCAGCCATGCAGCCCATGCCCGCCGCCTACCCACTCCCCAACCAGTTGACTACCATGGGCAGCTCGCTGGGCACTGGCTGGCCGCACGTGTACGGTTCCGCGGGCATGATAGATTCGGCCACCCCTATCTCCATGGCTAGTGGCGATTACAGCGCCTACGGTGTGCCGCTGAAGCCTCTGTGCCACGCGGCGGGCCAGACGCTGCCCGCCATCCCGGTGCCCATCAAGCCCACGCCGGCCGCAGTGCCCGCGCTGCCCGCGCTGCCCGCACCCATCCCCACCTTGCTCTCGAACTCGCCGCCCTCGCTCAGCCCCACATCCTCACAAACAGCCACCAGCCAAAGCAGCCCTGCCACTCCCAGCGAAACGCTCACCAGCCCGGCCTCAGCCTTGCACTCGGTGGCGGTGCACTGACCCGCAGCAGCCGGCGCCCCCTCTTGCTCCCTTCCCTGCCAACTCACTTGCCTTCCCCGGCTCCCAGCCCAGCCCTCCCCGACCTGGGACCGCCACCCTAACTTGTCTATTTCGCCTCTGATCAACCCTCTCAGCCCCAAGAGAACTTTGTTTTGAACCCAGGAGACAAAACACAAACTTGCAGATGGGCCTGGAGGCGAATGGGACTCGTCTTCGCCCCCACAATAGGAAGGCAGGGGCACCTGAGTCAAGCCGTCCCGCCCCCAGGGCCCCGAACCCCCCTCCCATTTAAGGGGGGAAACCCTGCCTCCCGCCTTCGCGGAGAGAAGCGCCTCTTTTCCTCGGCAGGGCCGGCGGGGCTCTGGATGCCGCGCAGTTCGTTCCAAGCCCAGAGAAACAGCCTCAGAGGTTTTCTCCAACAGATCTCCCCCAGGGCTGCCGCTGCACAATGGAGGGCCGGATCTCTGTTTGCGTCTTGGAAATCTGCCGCGAAAAGGGCCCACTAATCTTCCCACCCCACTCGCCTCCGCCCATCCCGCGGCGGCTGGGCGGACCGCAGCTTCCCCGCGTAGGGCTCAGCCTCCCCGGCTTTCGCAGAAGGTTTTTGTTTTGTTTTGCTTTTTGTTTTGGGTTTTGTTTCCTGCCAGCGGCTCCAGGCGCTGGGAGCTAGGGGAGAGGCTGCCAAGTCGGGAAGGGGACGCCTGTCCTCCACACAGGCAAAACAAAACTAAAAGTAACCTTGTATTGTTTACAATGTGCCCGGTAAAATGTAAACAGTGAACTTGAATCTGTCTAGCTTGGCGGGCGAGCGGGCAAAGCCCACTTAACAAGTACCTGTTGTCATGTGAATGTTTACTCTTCATTTCTGACCAGGTGGAGGGGAGGGGAGGGGGGATAAGAAAGCTAATTGGGATGTTAACTTTCCGATTACTTAAGAGACCTTTTTAGCTATTTATTTTATTGGTGGGGGTGGGGGTGGGGGTGGGGCGGGGGTGGGGGGAGATGAAATAAGCCCAAACCGAGAAAGCACCAAGGGCAACTCTAGAAGAACTTAAGCTAAGCTGAGTGTTAACAAGAAGATGTCACCGGATAGGTCTCCCACGGACAAGTCTTTCTGTTTGCTACAAGAACTTTTCCAAGAAGCTAAAGGGCTGCAAAGAGATGTACATGCTTGTGAATAGGAATGATTATACACTGTGTAAAATGCACTTTTGTTTGCTATATTCCTTTAGAGTCCTAGGTAATTTGCTGGAAAACAAACTGTTGTTCTGGTGTGACCCGCTTAAGTTAAAAAAAAAAAAGTTGTAGTCATCAGAGCTGTAAAATTTTTACCTTTCATTTTTCTCCCTCCCTCTACAGAACTAGCATGGCATTTTAAATATTGATGTTCTTATTCCCAGCATGCCTGTTTTAAGACAAAGAATTTTAAAAAGGTGTCTACATTAAATTATGAACCTAGTCCAAATAATATTTTCTCATTAAAATATGTAAATTAAATTTTAGTTCTGTGTGTTTTTGAAGAATTGCCGCTAACAGTAACTTTACAAGAGATACATGCAGTGATTCTCTAGCATGTTTTCTGCAATTCATTGCCTAGTTTGTCTTTCACATCTTATTTGGAAAACAGTCATCTCTCATCTTAGTCACTTGCAGATTGGGGGAGAAATTATTCTGATGGACTCATGAAGATATTTGTACATAGGGAAAATGGAATACAAACTCTTCCTAGTATATACCAGGTGCACAGGTAAAAGAAAAATTGTTACTGAAAAAAATTAATACTTTATATATATATTTTTTGTTTATCTTAAATGTACATTTTACAGAATATACAGCACTGACAGAAATGTAAGGCTTGTGTAGAAATCAAGTTGAGACGGTAGGGAGATACCAAAACTAAAAATAGACTTGCCTGCTCAATCCTCACATTCTGATGCTTCTTGTTTGGAGTAATCATTTCCTTGCTCCTTTAAATTATTGCAGTTGTTGAAATTTTCTTTTTGAGAAGTTTCCTAAAGTTTGTCTTGCATGTCAAGAAACCTATTCACTTTGAATTGAACAGGTTTTATTTCATTCCTTCATGTGGAAAAATAATGCTTGATGCATCTATTTTAAAGACGTGAATGAAGTTACTTTACATGCTTGACTCTAAATATTTGCTTTTCTTCAGATTTTTGCAGAGAATTAAAATTTTCCAAAAACGTATGGCTCAAGGCCAATTGCAACTTTATTGACGGGGTCACAATATTTCCAGAGTAAGGTGTGTATTCAACTAATGAAGTTACAAGACAAAGAAAAACTGAAATGGTGATTAACACTTTACTGTGTAAAACGATTAAACAAGAGACCCTTGTGCAACACGGAGAAACCCACATAGACATCACAATCACTACACAGCGTAAGAAGAATCTTTAACACCTGCGGCCCTTATATATTTAGAAGCCTGTTTTTAAAAATTAGGATTAATGCAAAGGGTAATTAATCCTGTTGTGACCATTTTTTTTAAAGAAGGATCCCACACACAGCCAAAAAAAAAAAAAAAAGGTGGGAAATAA
The DNA here is from genome assembly GCF_014898055.3 of Talpa occidentalis. Classification (NCBI taxonomy): domain Eukaryota; kingdom Metazoa; phylum Chordata; class Mammalia; order Eulipotyphla; family Talpidae; genus Talpa; species Talpa occidentalis. The sequence goes on from NW_023601104.1 coordinate 26,009,739, forward strand.
ATGAATCATTGGACTGATTAAAATGCATGAAGCTACTAAAGCTCGTCAGACAGGGGACAACTAAACTCATTCATCAAGCCCAATTCACAATTATATCAACAAGATCAACTAAAGAAAGCCTGGAAAACATATCCACTCTGAGCTAGGAAACTCTTGAAACTTTGTTCTCAACAAGAAATCATTCACATTAAAAAGTACACACTCTTTTTCATCTACAAAATAAAATCAAAGTCATCTCTGGAATGTTCTAACCTCATTGAATTCAGTAACACTGAATTTGAACTGGGAATGAGAGATGCATAAAGGGCTAATATGGGTCTCAAACATCTTATAAATTATTAACTTAGTCCCGTAAATATTCTTCCTATAATAGGCACTGGAATTCAGAGATTAGTGATATGTACATACACATTTAGTAAATGGAGATAAAGAAGATTCAGATTCTATTTCTGATTTTTAGCAGTGGACTCAGTATTTGAAAATGTTCTTTTCAGCTGGTAAGTTCGTCATGGTGTACTGCAAAGAATGAAATAACTTGGGTATTGTGAGTCCTCCTTTTCACCAATTGTAGGCATCTTTTCTCAGACAAGTTGAATGAGTAAAGTAAAAAAATCCATTGATGATATTTTGACCTTGATCAGAAATCCAAAAGCAGCCCAAAATATACATGCCTCCATCTCACTCCATCCTGCCTTCATCCCTAGCATTGAGACTGACACCCTTTTTAGCTCAAGTGCCCCACAAATAAGGAAGTTTATAACTATGATACCTTCAATGGCTCTCTTTGTCATGTTAAATATTTTCACCTGGCTCAAGTCCAAAGTCAATACACACAGCTTTAAAATAAAACTGGAACAAACTCATGCACCAAGAAGATGGGTATGTTGGGTCTTATCCTGAGAATCAAGATAAGTTATACTTTCTGTTTTGTAAATTTGGGCAGTATGGAGTTTTTAATTTAGATCTTTGGTTTGGAAACTTGGCTGTTCTGTTACTCTGAGGTTTTAACATGATTCTGTACTCAACTGTGTTTGCAAATGGCTTTCTCTGTGATTTGGGGAAATGCTTACACAATGGATGAATTTTGTGTGCTTTCTCAAGAGAGAAGCTGCAGAAGTTCTCACTGCTTCCACTGCTTGGGTTGGGGAGTTTTGAGAAGCCTGAAGGCTAGCTAGAGCGGTTCTAGTAAATGATCCTCAGAACTGCTTAAATATTACAGCAGCAAGTTTACTTCTTTTTAAAGAGATGAGAACATTGAGTGTCTTGAAAGCATATATTCAGCCTGGTACTAAGAGTGAGGTGGAATTGGGGGTGAGAATAGAAAGAATCCAAACTAGCAAGCATGACAAACAGTAGGTCTTATATTAGTTCAAGCAAGATTGTGTGGTGGGTGAGGGTCTGTTTATACTTTTACAAATGGGAACTCCCTTTGCAAAAGGTATCTAAGAAATGGAATGGGTTAGGATCTGTTCTTAAATTCTTAATATAAATGTCATTTTTTTTTCTCCTATAGCCACGTATGCAGAGATACATAAACAAAAAAAAAACAAAACAAAAACAACCCAAACCACCGGCTGTGAAGCCTCAAAGGGGATGCATTTGTTTCGTTTAAACTAACAACAAATTATCTAATTAATATGTTTCAATTACAGCATGAAAGGCACAGCCCCTGGACCGCCCGCCGTGGGGGTACAATAGCCCCAGAGCCCACTCTAGGAATTTACAATAACTTCACATCTGTTTCTTTATTTTCCACTTTTTGAGTCTAAAACTCCTCTCAAGATCACTTCAAACCACGGCCTGAGTTATGAAATATGCCCCGGTGTTAAAGGGGGACGAAACTTTGCCCACTGATGCTTCATTTGCAAGCAAAAAAAGTGAAAGCCCATTGAAGAGCATTAAACAAATATATTAGAATTCTGTCACTTTATGCAATTGAGTAGATCAAATGAAGGGTCCCGGCCACTTCATTCACTCTCATTCACTCGAATAGAAAATGCAAAGAATAGCAACCCAAGACTGGGCCACCGATGTAGATTTAGCTCCTTTTTACTGTGAGACAAAAAGGCTGAATTTTCACAAACACATTGCTGACTCGGGGACTAGGAAACCGGCACTGGAACCCCTTTGGAATTTAAATTCATTTTATCTTCCTCCCTCTTTGCGGGATCTGTTTGCACTACAGTGCAAGATGCAGCAGGCATCCTCTGGCTTCTGAAAAAAGTGGGGGAAGGGAAGAAAGTGTGTGGGGGTGGCAGTGTGGGCTTCTGGATTCCCAAAGAGCTCTTGGTGATCAGTTAACACTCAGGTCTGCATTATTAATGACGATTTAAACAAATCTTTATCTATATCAACATAACATCATTACAGCACATATATCTCCAGACCTTACCTCCTTGCTTGGTATCGGTTACATAAACAGCTTGTTTTCAAAGATTAGAATCACTTCTGGGCTATCCATTTCTCTTCTTTCAACTAATATCTGGTCCTTGGTCTCACAACAGACTTGAGAGTTGAGCTTTCAACATTACCTGCGCTCTCTCGCTCTCTCTCTCTCTCTCTCTCTCTCTCTCTCTCTCTCTCTCTCACTCACACACACACACACACACACACACACACACACACACACACACACACACACACACACACACACAGAGACATGTTTTCAGATAGCTACCCTCTCTGAGCACCATGATGGTAAATGTGTTATGTAAAATTCAGGAGCTAGCCCTTGGTTACAATTTCCAGGTCAGAAGCTTCTTACATTTTCATTTCCCATTCTCCGTGAGGAAGAAAACAGAAGCCACATGTGGCAGTGGTAATTAAGATAATCCTGTGGCAAAACTTCCTGTGTCTTCAATGGTTGACATTTTTGTTTTGGTGAACCTTACAGACTTTTATGTGTTAAGATCTTAGAAAACTTACAGTGACTGGGTGAGCTGCTTCTGGCAGGGAAAAATAAAGAAGCAGACTTCTCAGCCTTAGAGGTGTGACTGCAGAGGAATGAACCAGTTTTTCTCAAACTCGAAGACTAAATAAGATCTCTTTGCAGAGAAGGTATTTGAAGGGTTTCTATTATATTTAGATTTTTTATCTGGTACTATTTTTAGGTACATCAAAACCTTGAACACTTCTCATTTTAGCCTCATGATTTCTTAGGTCATATTTGATATGATTTTTCATTTAAATCCTGAGATTAGTGTTGAGCTGAGAACAGGATGTGGCTCAGATCTACAGATCTAAAAAGATACTGAAGAAATAGCTGATTGTTTTATAATCATAAACTATCAAACTTTCCAGAACTAATAATAAACTAATCAAAATTATCCCTGAAAAGTTGTAGTTGATTAAATACAACCTTCCAGAATATTTTCAAGAATATATGGCTCTTCTTTGGAGGTATCCTCTTTTTTGCCTGGGTCTGCAAATAACCAATGTCAAATCAGTTGCAAGTTCATGAAGGAAAAAAAATGAAGCATTAATTAGAGTAGATTAAGCTCGCAAATACTAAAAAAAAAATCATTCTTTAGTATTGGTTGTTTGGAGACACTGTGATACTGATTCATGCTTTGCAGTCTGTATATATTTATTTACTCAGTTAATTTCTTCCCCAGAGTGTTTCCTGTTGACTGGATTTATTAAGATATACAGTACAGTAAGAGTTGTTGGTTTGTAGAAATAATTGTTTTCAAATTCTGTTTTTGCTATAGATTTCTCTCCCCTCCTTCCTGAAGAACAATGTACTAGTACAATGATTACAGCACATAGTAGCATATAGAGAAACTATTAAATAAAGCATCTTAATTTTATACCACTCAGAGAAAACTTAGTATTTATTAAGTGGTGTCTAGATTGTTTTGCATAAATTAGAGCAGCTCCTTGGAGAGACATTACAGGCAAGAATGGTTTCACACAACAGGAAAACTCAGAGCATCTAAACTCACTCCTTAAACCTGTTACAGTGAAATGCTGAGCTGCAAATGTCTGGCTCGCTTGGAAATACCAACACATATTTTATTTATTTACATATGTTTGATAGACTGAAGGTCTACTCATAACAATAAAATGATCACTGAAAGGCCCCCCATCACCCTGGAAGCCATGATATTTATGTCAGCTACAAACAAATTAAAAAAATAAACTGAAATAAGATCCTGGTGTAATTTCATCTCAAAGAAAAATTAACAAATGACACCTACTCCTCTATTATTCAATGGGTTAGTCTGATTGAATCAGATATTTTTGTGACTGCCTAGAGGACACTAATAGTTTTCATCCTTGTGGGTATATGTATTGGTAAGTAGGGAGAAGGCAAGGGGAAGTAAGGAAGAAGAGGCAAAGATAAAATTTTATCACTATCAGATTGGTCCAGACCATGTATAGGCAGTGATTCCTGTTCCCTACACAGAAGAACAATTGACTGAATGATGAAAGATCTGAAAATCGTCCTATTAGTTTAGCTTAGGTTAAAAACTCTACATCTTTGTTCCAGGTTATCGGCAAATGAGAGTACTGGCTATACATTACAGCTGTGATACTAAAATTGTACAATTAGAGCATATGAAATGCATTTAAATTTACTTGAGGATGCCACTGGCTTTAATATAGTAACACCTCCCCCCCATAAAACAAGAAAATGAAAATGATTAACTTTGACATAGAAATATAAACAGCAACTTGATTAATTATATTGCTAATTATTCTTTGCTATGTAGCCAAACATTATGCAATTCTTAAAAATGACATATGCTGAATAAATTGTATAAGATAATTACTTGGAGTTTCACCGCCATGAGAAATGGTAGAGTTTATGGAGAGGTTTATATTGGATTCTAAATATATAATTGGTTTTGTTCTGTTCTATTTCATTTAGAAAATTAGTCTTCACCGTAAAAGTACTAAAATAATATTATAGAAATGTTTTTCTATATTTTTCCTATGGATATTTTAAAACAATTCATTTCTTTCAGTATTTTCCACTTTATGGTAAGTATATATACATTTGCAAATTTTGCTTTCCTCCAGCATTGTATTATAAACATTTTCCATACTTTCGCTTGTTTTCATAACCATTAATTTTAATGGTTGAAGAGCATGCCACCTGAGTGGCTTCCCCTGTTAGGGCACTTTGAATGTTGTCAGGCTGTTTTCTGTTTTTGCTAATACAAAGACTGTTGCAGCAAAGATCTTGTACTTTATACATCGTTTTCAAAAATGCAAAATACTTTAGAACCAGAAAGTGGAATTTCCTAACAGCTCCCTGCAAATTCAATAATGTAATTTATTTTAGGATTTCAGCTTTGATTCTTACAAACCTACTGTTATTCATCTTCTGCAATGTTATCTAAGAGCAACATTGTCTCTACCTAGAATCATAAAGACCTGAAAGTCAGAATGGGAAAGTTCCCAAGAGATTCCACACAACCCAATTCATTTATTTTATTCATTTGGTGAATCCCACTGATATAGTCCTTCATCTATATCCAAATAATTTCAGAGCACCAAAGTCAGGTTCTGAAACCAAAGCAAAATTTCAGTCCCATCATCAATGACATACAAATACAACTAAAAATCAGAAATCAGAAACATACTGAAATTGTCAAAATGAAGGCTAGTATCTAGTAATAAAGGCTGACATCATTTTAAAGGCAGTTTATACTGCTTGACAAGCTGCAACCTTTTTTTTTTTTTAAGCGAGGGTCTTAAGCATTTGTATAACTAGAGGGAATGTTTACTGCTCAGTTCAGGTCTAAAGAGGAGATCCAAGCTCAATTGGAACCATAGCTGAAGTCCCTAGTACCTTCCCTGTATCTGAAAACATATTTCAGTGTCCAGGTGCACAGCTGATGTTTACTGTATCATTCCTCTGCTGTGGTGAGATGGTTAATTCTCAAGATGGGAAAAGGAAGGGCAAAAAAGTGCAAGGAATCATATCTTCTGATTTTGTTTCATTTTAAATTTGATTTTGGCCAGCCTTCTGTGGCAATTTTATATCTGATTTCCCCACCCTGGTTTCCTGAGATCTTATTGGTTTTAATAGAGTGATTTAACACTGTCTGAGGCTGGACACAGGCACCAATAGATGGTAAGATGGAGAACATTCAGATAGCTTAGAGCAGACCCGGAGAGAACAAGCAGGGAAAGTGCCATAACTAGTGGCCGAGGTTCAAATCATTCTCCAGAATTAGAATCAATGTTTCTGGATAGGGAAAAAAATCAGAAACAAAGTAATTTATTATTTATAATTACTATCCATGGTCCCCAAACTACTCCAACCATTATTCCCTGAACTGATAACTCCTGTCCTTGGTGGCTCACTTAACACAGAGAGGAAAGCTACCACAGAAGAGGGGAAAGGAAGGCTGAGAGGAAGAGGAGAAGCTGGGTGAAAATCTGCTAGCATGGCTCTTTAAAAGGCTTCCCCAAAATTTCTCCACACAAGTTCTTTTTTTTTTTTTTTTTAAGATTTATTTATTTATACAAGAGCTGGGGTACAGGCCAGAGGTGCGGGCAGGCAAGAGAATTCACCAGAGACAAAGCAGGGAGCAGAACAGGCAGACTGAAAACACTGCTGAGGGGAACAGCGAGCGAGACAGGAGAGGTCTGCCATACCATGTGGGGATCTCCCTGAACCCACGCTGCAGAGGCTGCGGACAGCTTCACAGCACTGCGCTCAACCCGCTGCGCCACTGGGGAGGCTCTCCACACAAGTTCTTTTAATTGAGTTCAAGCCAATTCAACTCAGTCTGATTCAGTCTCATTGAACAAATACTACTAAGTATTACCTGCATAAACAAGACCTTTCAAGAAAATATTTTGGTTGGAAGATCTAAATTTGAGTCCCAGTTTTATCATCTTTTACCTCAATGATTCTGAACAAGTTTCCTTAACTCTCAGTTATCCATCTCTTATAAGAGAACAAGGATGTGCTCAAAGGTTTGTCTCAGTGATCAAGTGAAGCAAAGTAGATGAATGTGCTTTGAAGTACTATGCAAATTTTAGTTATGATTACTGTCTAAGACGGAAAGAGTAAAGTGATAAATTGTCCTGCCTGAGAAGAATTTAGTCTTAAACACTTTGGGACAGATTGTAGACTTAAGAGGGAAGGTCTGTTTTTAACCCCTAAATTTTCTGTCTGCTTTTCTGTCCCCACCCTCCATGAAGTAACTTGCAGCTATGGCAAGGGAAACTGTTGCTCCTTTTTTTGGACATTTTCCCAAAGTAGGCATTTTCACAGACTTTAACACATGCTGTTGATAGGCTTATTAAGATTGCTGGAAAGACATGAGAGCAAACAGTGTAACAGTCAGGCACATAGAAATGACTGACATGGGAACTGGGACATATTTAGTGTTCCTTTCCCTGCTAACCAATGGTACAAGCCACTCCTCTGCCATTTTAAAAAATGTATAAATATCTATGTATCATTTGCCATGTGTCAGGTACAATTTAAACTTCTTTTTTTTTTAGCTCTTTATTTTTTTAAAATAAATTTTATATTTACATTCCCCATACAATTGCAACCCCCTTATTTTGGCCCCAATCCCTCCACTCCCTTAAAAAGAGATTTATTTTTTACTTATTTATGCATATAAGAACTGGGGTCTAGACCAGAGGTTGGGGGTGGGGGGCGGCGGTAAGAGGATTCACAGAGACAGAGTATGGAGCAGAACAGGCAGATCTACTGAAATAGACTGCTGAGAGGAGCAGTGGGCATGTCAGGTGAGGTCTGCTACGCCATGTGGGTTAGCTCCCTGGTGGGGGTTGGAACTCATGCTACAATGGCTGGAGATAACTTGATAGCACTGAGACTTAACCTCTGTGCCACCAGGGAGGCCCAATTTAAACTTCTTTACAAATACCAACTCATTTAATCTAAATAACATTATGAGATAGGTGCTTATTATTATGCCCATTTTAGAGATGGGAATATTGAGGCACAGGGCATCTAATTAATTTGTACAGGGTTATGCAGCTAGTAAATGGTATCAGTGCTCAATTATTTTTTCCAGTGCCCAAATGACTGTCAATAAAAGTTGTTTCCCAGACTCAAGGGCTAGAGGAAATCCATTTAGGTCTAAAGGTTAAAAAAGAGTTAACCTCTGCTGGCTTTAAATAAACTATCTCAGACACATGATGAATTTTGCAGCTGCCAATCTAATTAAATAACTTTTTTTGTTATTTCTCTTATTCTGCCCAGCTTTGCTATGAGTTACAATTTACTACGTTACATTTTCTTCCTGAACTATTTTCTATTTAACTTAGGTAACTGGGGATGGAGAATAGGTAAAAAAGACAAGCTTCAATAGAACCAAAAATACCTGTCTATGCTAGCTTACAGATTTTTTTTTTCCAAACTGAGGCAGCACTGGTTTACAACACTGTATATGATTTAGGGGCATAGGTTTACAATAATGTGGCAGGTCACAAAATTAACACAAAAAAAACTGTTGCATTTTTACATACAAATAATGAGCATGAAAAAAAGAAGTGAAAAAATAATTCCATTCACAACTGCATCAATAAGAATCAAATACCTAGGGATGACTCTAACTAAGCAGGTGAAGAATCTATACAACAAAAACTACAAGATTCTACTGAAGGACATAGAACAAGATAAGGAGATGGAAAGATATTCCATGTTCATGGATAAAGATATAGTCAAAATGTCTTCTACCAAAAGCAACATAAAGATTTAAAATACAATCCCCATTATAATCCCAAAGCTATTCTTTAAGGAAATAAAACAAAAAATATTAAAATTTATATGGAACTATAAAAAGCCCAGAAAAATTAAAGCAATCTTGAAAAAAAGGGAAGAAAAATGGAGGCATTACAGTACCTGATTTTTAACTGTATTATAAAGCAACAATAATTAAAACAACATGGTACTAAAATAAAAATAGACACATGGATCAATGGAATTGAAAGCCCAGAAATAAATCCACACATGGAGAGCATGCCTAGATGTGAGAACAGGTTCTGTGAAAGTACTGTTGAGGAGGAACAGAAGGCCATGAGAGGATTTGGGGATAAGGACTTGGTAAAGGCAAATGGCTCAAATTTGAGTTTAGAAGGAAAGAATTTCAGGGGGCTTATCAGGTAGATAGTGAAGAGATCACTTAATAGAAAAATATTTCTAATGGTAAAGACAAGAAGGAGGTCAGAATGTGTGGAGGCATAAGATGTAAGGTTCCACAGAATGAAGAGTCTGTGGAGCTAGTTGAAATCTTAGGAGATTTATAAACAATAATATTGTGAATTTAAATGTCAGGGAGGCAGTAAGTGATGAACAAGATGGATAGAAGGGCTGAAGAGAACCATGAAAAGGTCCGAAATACTCTTTAAGGATGCCAGTTGGGTCTTTCTTTTTTTTTTAAGATTTATTTATTTATGCATACAAGAACTGGGGTACAGGACAGAAGTGCAGGGGTGGAGGGGGGTTGAGAGGATTCACCAGAGTCAGAGTGGATAACAGAACAGGCAGATTGACTGAAATACACTGCTGAGGGGAGCAGCGGGCAAGACAGGAGAGGTCTGCTGCACCATGTGGGTAGCTCCCTGGCTGGGAATGTAACTCATGCTGCAGTTGCTGAGGGTAGCTTCATAGGTTCCGTCTTAACCCTTTATGTCACCAGGGAGGCCCCAACTAGTTGGGTCTTTCATAGTTTCTTTCCTCTTTAAGCACTGCCATTTCTTGGTTGCTTATTGTATACCCATACTATTTGATTCACATGTTATTCTCCTTTAATCATTATATCAACCCTGTGAGGTAATCCTCATATAAATATGAAAATTAATATCTAAAGAAGTTAATGTTTTCTGGTAAGTGGCTGAACTACCTGACTTAACCCAGTGTTCTTGCCAAACTATTCCATGCTGTGGTGATATATACTTGTCCTTCAAAAAATATCTGTTGAGTAGGGTATCATTGAGCTACTGTGACAAGTAGGAGGTGAGGTGAAATAATTAAGGAAAAAAGGGATGGATTGAAATACATCTCCAATAAATGAGAAAACACGGTGATTGACTAGAGAGTGAATGGGGGAGGTGCTGGCAAAGAGAAGTAGAATGACAAGAATTAAATGACAATGCAATTAGTCAGGATTCCTTGGGTTGCAAATAATAGAAACCCAATTCAACCTGAGGGTTCTAACAAATATCCCAGAAAAGAGTGTGGTTCTTTCTCTTTGGACTAAACCTATCACTGTAACTGAAGACACAGAGTACTTTGGTCAGATGTGGTTGACCTTCCAGGACTCATTAGATTGAATTCCTCAGACTAAGCAGGACTCTTGGGGAATATTCCTAAACAATGACTCTAAAGATTTATGCCTGGTTAAATAGAAATGAGGTGCTAAGAAAAAAGGGATAGCTGAGAACAAATGATTTTAGAAGGAAAATGTTGAGTTTGGTAAGGACCTGCTAAACTTACATCAGCTCCAACAAATATGCAGCCTAATCTTGAAAGTGTCCAGTCAAACCTGAAATTACTGCCATGCTCATAAAGCCTAAACCTTTTTAACTTTAAAGGTTAAAAATGTGAATTTTGGGACTTTTGGATCATCCAATGATATCAAAATTTGAGTGAAAAGGAATAAAAATATTAAACTTACAGAACTTACATGCAAAGTAGAGTGAGATTTTTTGTTAATGTACAACTTATTGGTTCAAGAAATGACATTTTTTTTTTGGAGCCACCCTGGTGGCGTAAGGGTTAAGCACTGCACTATGCAATCCACAGCCTCTGCAGCATGAGTTCGATCCCCGGTCAGCCAGGGAGCTACCCACATGGTGCAGCAGACCTCTCCTGTCTTGCCCACTGCTCCCCTCAGCAGTGTATTTCAGTCTGTTTCTCACTCTGACTCTGGTGAATCCTCTCACCCTCTGCCTCTTTGGCCTGTACCCCAGCTCTTGTATGTATAAATAAATCTTTTTTTAAAAAAGGAAATGCCATTTTTATCTCCTTAAATCTCATAGTTTTGAGCTAAAATGGGGTTGGCAAATTACAGTCCAAATCCAGCCTGCTGTTTTTGTACAGCCCCTGAGCTAAAGTGGCTTTTTACATTTTTAAATATTTGGAAAAAATCAAAATATTAATGTTTCAGGACACATGAAAATTATATGAAATACAAACTTCAGTTCCCATAAAGTTTTATCAGAATATAGCCACAGTCACTCATTTACATGTTACCTGTGACTTCTTTTGCATTCCTCAAGCAGAGTTAAGTTGCAACAGAGACTACATGCTCATGAAGCCTAAAATATTTATTATCTGGCTCTTAAAAAATAATGTCAACCCCAGAGCTAAAAATTTGCAGTACCTATTGCCCTAAAAGGTTTTTGCCATTATGCTTATGTTTATTAGATGGTAAATTAGCCACAAATCTGGCCAAAGGTCAAGATACAGTCCACATTCTCATCAAGCAATAACCCATTTGATTGTGAATGTGAGGGTTATTGATAAACATATTCAAAGTTTGTTATAGGACTTGGGTCAAATATTTAAAAATCTGTCACTACTCTCAATCCATGCTTATATTTCTTCTCTTGCAGCTGGCATCATCTCACATATTTTTATAGGCTGTGTAGTTCACTAAGTACTATCAAACACACCATTGGTTTGATACAATACGTAATATGCTACACAGTTAGCGTAAGGGAAGAGCCTGACTCCTGGACAGAACATTTGCTAGGGATTAGATGATTAAAATATTTGCAATAAAGGAGTAGAAAAACAAATGAATAAATTTAGGAACCACACTAGTTGTAAGGTCACATAAGCTTGTCGCAAGAAGAATGGAGATGAGCTGGTTGTCTCTTTGCAAAACCTCCCCCTTTGCAAAACCTCCGTTTAAGTTTGGGAATGCAAGAGATAATGAGAAAGCTGCTGCTGCTGCCAATTAACTAATACTAAGTCAGTCAGGGCATTCCTAGGCACAGCGATTGGTTAGAGATGGACATAAGACCTATTTGCTCTTATTAGAATGATCTCAAACATTTTAATAGAGATGTTTCCACAAAGTGTCTCTTTCTTGCTGCAGCAATATGGGAAGTGGGTGGGAGTTGCTGACTACCATCTTGGGAACCACACTAAGCTACAATCGGCACTGTAGAAGAAAGAGTGGAGAGAGAAAGAAATAGTCTTTGGACATTACGGAATCAGTCTGTAAAACACTACTTGATGTTTTGTCCTGAACTTTTGAAGAGTCATGACCCAGCAAGCTCCCTTTATTAATGAAGCCCATTTGAATCAATTTCATTTATTTATGATTAAAGCACATCAATAACAAAGATTCTTTCATTTACTTTCATTCCTCCATTTGCTCATTCATTCATAAAACATTATGTGTGGTTTCTGCTGACATCAAATGTTATCTTTTTCAAACAACCGCAACCAACTCTTTGATTCTACAATGCCAACGATGTCTTATAATTCAACTGAACTCTGACACTAACTAAGCAGAGTTTATGTAGACCCCACATATCAAGGACTTGGTCTCCTAAGGCTGCCCCACTTCAGCTGCAAGTGAAGTTCCCGGGCTATTTGCACTTCTGCCCAGCTGACTGCAAATTCAGGGGTTCCCACAACAACCCCATTTATGTTCAATAATTTGCAAGAACAACTCTCAAATTTAATATAAAGGCTACAACTTAGGAAGAATGAAATGGAAGAGGTATGCGGAGCAAGGTATTTGAGGGGAAGGTGGGGAAGCAGGGCCCAGAGCACTCATGCCCTCCCTGAGCATACCACTTTCTCAGCATATCAATATATTCACCAACCTGGAAATTCCTTGAACTCCACCGTTTAGAAGGTTTTAAGAAGATTTTATTACATAGGCGTGATTTATGAAATCACTGGCCACTGGTGATTAAATTCAATCTTCAGCCCTTCTCCCCTCTCCAGAAATCTGGAGGTAGTTTCTGACAAATCTCTATACAGAAGCTGCCTAGGGCCTCCCCATAAGTCATCTCATTATATATAGAAGCATAATCTCCAAGGGTTGTAGGAACTCTTTGTCAGAAACCTGCAACAAAAACCAAATATTTATTCTTTATTATACTGTATATATACTCAACTTAATAGTATGCTCAGTTCTGGAAACTACCCTATCAATTGACTTCAAGGCTGTTACCAAGTGGAGAGGAAGTGGGGAGCAATCAGTGCACAGGCTCAACTGCATAGAGGTTAAAGAAAAATGCAGGGCCTCCCTGGTGGCGCAGGTGGTTGAGCACAGCACTGTAAAGCTGGCCACAGCTTCTGCAGCACAGGTTCAATCCAGCTGGCCAAGGAGATACCCACATGCAGCAGACCTCTCCTATCTCACCTGCTGCTCCCCTCAGCAGTGTTTTTGGTCTGTCTGCCGGTTCTGCTCCCCGTTCTGTCTGGTGAATCCTCTCATCCTCCCACACCTCAGGCCCGTACCCCAGTTCTTATATGTAAAAATAAATAAATCTTTAAAAAAAAAGAAAAATGCAGTAAAGAGTATCTGTCAGAGTAACTAGAATCCTAGATAATTTTAGTCATCTCCAATAATGAGTAGAATAATACAGGAAAGACATCATCCCTGACCTAGTCACACTTTGTATCCTTTTTCTCAGATGATCCTCAAAGTATCATTAATTACTAAAAAATTAATCAGAACAAATCTATGCAAGAAAAGATTCTCCCCTTTACGTTGCAATGATTCCCCTTCAATGCCCAGCTCATCACATTGTACATTTTACATATTTTAAGATAAGTCCAAAATTATATTTCCACAGAACATCTAGGGATTTCTCTATAGGCATATCAGCTTAAAAAAAAAAACAAAACAAAAACTAGTTTTTCCTTCATGAATTTTTCCTTTTAAACATATCCTTTACTAGCAACGGAGCCTTCTGCATTATAAGGCTGATTTCCAGGAAATCTTCAGCTCAGTCACTCCAAGAAGATTCTTTATGTCAAGGTAGTCAGCAACAACTTGGATGTGTGGGACATGTGAAGATACCAGTTTCCAGCACTCACGGCTGGGGTAATGTAGTTGCTAACCTGAGAAGCACTCAGATGTCCAGGGCTGTGCCTTCACAGCTGCTGACCAGCAGTACAGGAGACAAGAGAACGGAGCAGCATTTCAGTGAAAATAAAGGTGAAGGATGTGTGGCTTAGTAAAAGCAGTGGCGTCTCCTTGCCTCAACTACCAAGCAGTTTAGAGCCCAACTTCCTTCCCTGCAAAAGTAGGGACAAGAATTTCCTCTTTGCTGAGATGGGCATATACAGGAGCTAACATCTATAGGGTAGTTGGCCCATTGTTGGTGCTTGATAAATGATTGCCATATTTATTTAAATACCACATTATCCTATTATTGGTGATTTTGAAAAGTTTCAAGGCATGATAAGTGACTGGGAGCACTGAGACTGGCTGTTAGGCCTGTGCTCTGAGAACCTACAATTTACAAGTCCCTCAGGGCACAAAAGTCATGGCAGGGGCCTCCCGGGTGGTGCAAGGGGTGTCAGCACTATGAAGCTATCAGCAACTTACACGGCATGAGTTTGATCCCTGGCCAGGGAGCTAACCCACATGGTACAGCAGACCTCTCCTGACTCGCCCGCTGCTCCCCTCAGCAGTGTATTTCAGTAGATCTGCCTGTTCTGCTCCCCACTCTATCTCTGGTGAATCCTCTCACCCCCTGCACCTCTGGCTTACATTCCAGCTCTTGTATGCATAAATAAATAAAATAAATCTTTAAATAAAAAAAAAGTCATGGCAAGGGGGTAGTTCCTCACTTCGGGTGCACATGCCAGGAACAATTTAAATAAGAATAAAGAAAGAAAATGAGAGAGCAACACAACAGGAAAAGTTTCAAAATAAAATTCAGGCTGAGTTACCAAACATACTAAACCAAGTGTTACATAACCAAGAAGAAAGAGGTGTCGCAAGTCAAAATACTTCAGGCGATTTTAGTTTTCATTCCAATTTGAAAATTGTAGAATTCCTCCCTGTTTTAAGGTGGAAAAGAACTATTTGGATTTACTGACATCATGTTCCCTAATGATTGGTCTTTCTGATTCAAAAGTTCTATCAACACTCTGATGTTATGTCTCAGGGATGCAAAAGAGGAAAATGCTCGACACAAAACAAACCTTCGCTGTCCTAGGACAACCCTTCTTTTCCAAATTTGGTTCTTATTTTCAATTCCAAAAACAACACACAGGCCCTTAGAAGGTACAAACTCCCTCATGTTTATGCATGCAGCCCTGGAGAAGCGAGGATTTCAGACGCCTTTGATTATGAATTGGCTGAACAAAACATCCAGCCAAAGTTACTTACTGAAGAACCACTCTCCCTGCCCCCACCTCACCTCAAACCTAAAGGAATCTCCATCCTGCATCAATTTACAACTGAGCACTTGACATGACTTTATTGGTATATCTTTCTTATGCATTTGACCAATCAAAATGATAATTTAGACAAACTGGGGATGGCAGAATGCATTATCCAGCAATATCTCATTATTATGCAAAAAATCAGATATTCACAGCAACTGTCTCATCTATTTATTGTTTGGTTACTCATCTGGAAATTTTAATACTTTCTTCAGGGGCAGGGACTGGTAATAAAAAAATAGACCTATATATCAAACCTTTAACTTCCAGCCATCATTGTGTGCCATAATACAGATGGAGTGGCTATCAGCAAGCTTTACTGTGTTGGTTTATTTCCTTCAACAGAGAATGTGGATTTAAATGGGATAAAGCAACAAAGTTGACTTAAGACTGGAGGATCCCTAGGAACCTTCCAGTTTCTTTGTCGAACAGACATACTAGCTATTGTTTGCTTCCTAGTAGCTGTCTGCAAATCAGAAGTGCGGGTGTGAGCAGGATGGGAGTGATTTAGGATGCGGGAGGATGTCACTGCATCTGAGAATCTCTGTCCCCAATTGTCTTTCATATGAAAGTGTTTCTATGGACCACACTCCCCTTCTCACAGACACAAAGCTCGCTGGATGCTGGCCCTGTTCAGTTGTCTTACAAACAGTGACTTATTTAATCAGTATTGCGAGTCTGTGAAGTACACAGTGATATGACTTCCACTGCAGCATATAGTGGTGACATGAGAGCCCATTAGTGAGCAGTGAAAGCCATGTTTAAAAGCGAGCAGCCTGGTTCCAGAATTGGCACTCATAACCATATACTCTGCAGGCCCGCTGTATGGAAGTACAGTAGCTCTCTGCTTCTGTTCTTCATGTGCCAGAAGAATAAACTGGAGGGGAACAAACTGCAGTCTGCTTGCAAGAGAATCATATGAGATATTTGTTAAAGATCAGATTCTTGGACCCAGATCAGCTGATTTAGTAACTTGCATTTCAAACGAGTTCCCTAAGTGATTCTTAATCACATCAAAGACTGAGAACCACCAGAATAAGATTTTTGGACTAGGAATCGGCAAAAAAATCTGAATTTGGGTCCCACGTCACATTTATGAATCTGAGAATTTAGGAGAAATCACCTGAGCTTTCTGGGTTTATGTTTCCTCATCTAAAAATGAAGATAAAAATATCTGCCTTATATAATGTGTAGAGCTATCTATAAGAATGAGATGAAGGCCTCCCTGGTGGCGCAAGGGGTTAAGCACCACAATATGAAGCAATCCACAGCCTCTGCAGCAAGAGTTTGATCCCCAGCTGGCAAGGGAGCAACCAGCATGGCATGGCAGACCTCTCCTGTCTCACCTCCTGCTCCCCTCAGCAGTATATTTCAGTCAATCTGCCTGTTCTGCTCTCCACTCTGTCTCTGGTGGATCCTCTCACCCTCCACATCTCTGGCCTGTGCCCCAGCTCTTGTATGCATAAATAAATAAATCTTGAAAAAAAAATGAGATGAGATAAAACAGGTAAAAGAAATCAGCAAATTGAAAAGCTCTTCCAAATATTAACCACAGTTATTGGTCGCTCATTATTTCATGCATGCAAAGCTTGTCTCCCCACTAAAATTATAAGCTCTATGAGGGGACAGGCTTATTTTCAACCCCATAGAAATATGTACCAAGTTAAGCACATTGTAGCTACCCAATAAGCACAGGCTTAGTTCACTACATTTTTAAAGCTATGTAAACAAATCCACAGGATCAGTGCTATCTATTGTTGACAATTCAGTGACCTACAGCTGTACATGATGCCTCCAGAGACCTCAAAACATCATTATATACACTGTCAAATTTGATCCTCATATGTCTTATGGTAGAGGGTAGTTAATGTTGATAGCTGTATTTTGCTGGAAATATGAAGCTCAGGTTAAATGATTTGCCCAAGGTCACCCATTTGTAATCAAATAACAAGCTCCACAGTCTCCAGCGACACCATACAGCATATTCAATGATTTGCAGTTGGAAACAACCTATCAATAAAGAGAAAAAGTGCCAAATTTTAGTCATTGCTAGTAAGAAATATTATCAGGAGGAAAAATATGTTGATAGAAAGGGAAAAAATTTTTCATTTGCATGTACAACACCTTGATTTCTGACAGGCAGGAATAAGGCAGAAAGAGAGAGAAATTATCTGGGAAGCTACGAAATTCTTCCCTTACAGACTTATGCTTAACAGCATTCATTTCCCTCCCATTAAAACAAGACAAAACAAAACAAAACAAAAAACACACACTGTACCTCTGGAAAAACCAAGATTCTACAAAAAGAACAAGAGGAATCCAAAATTATGGTTCCTTTTGCAGTAAGGGAAGAGGATGTGGAGCCATATCGTGGTTTCAACATCTTCCATTCTGGAGAGTCATTCCCTTTGGGCTTAGACTCCCTCCACTGTGAAATAGTTTGCCAAAGGCAATCATGAGCAAGTTTCATTGGCTGAACCTGATCCAGATGGATTTAACATTCTAATATTCTTTGATTTCCTAGTAATAAAATCTCTTTAGAGGATGTAATACATAGAGATTTAATTGAGGATGCTTAGTGATATAGGATGATACTTATTTATATTTCACTGTATACAGTGAATTTAAAAAATCCTTGTAAAATGGATAGTTGAGGTCAGGATTTGACACTGAGCATGTCAGAGTCACCAATGCAACCCTTTTAAAATATGTCAGGGGCCTCCCTGGTGGCACAAGGGGTTAGGACCCAGCCTCTGAGGCTGTCCACAGCCACTGCAGCACAAGTTTGATCCCCGGCCAGGAAGGTGACTCACATGGCACAGCAGACCTCTCCTGGCTTGCCCCCTGTTCCCCTCAGCAGACTATTTTGGCCGATCTGCCTGTTCTGTTCCCCACTCTGTTTCTGGTGGGTTCTCTCATCTCCCACGCCTCTGGCCTGTACCCCAGTTCTTGTATGCATAAAGAAATAAATCTTTAAAAAAATATAAGTCAGATTATATGTCACTCTTCCTCAAAATCTTACAGTGTTTTGTTAGAGTTGAGAATCTTTTACAAAGTTTATATGGAAATGTAAAAGATGGAATGGAGAAACCAATTTTGAAAAAGAAGTAAGTTGGAAGGCTTATATTACCTGATTTCAAGACCTACCATTAAGTAACATTAATTGACTCTGTGGTATTGGCATAACGATAGACATAGACCAGAAACAGATCCACACCTATGGTCAATTGATTTATAACACAGACATCTACCTACTTCAAAGGATAAGAAGAGCATTTCAATAAGTGATGTTAGAACAAATGAACATTTTCATGAAAAAAGATGCTTGCTTTTTTTCTTATACCATTTACAAAACAAATCATGTTGGATGACAGACCCAAATGTAAATACTTCCAGAAGAAAAGAAAATCTTTATGATCTTGGGTAAGGAAATTATTTCTTAAAAAGAGTACAAGATCTCAAATGATAAAAGATAGATTTGATACACTGGAATTAAGACAAATGAAAGACAAGACACAAGACATATTTCTGATAAAGGACTTGTAGCAAACATTTATAAAGAATTTCTACAACTTGATAATAAAATAACTAAAAATAATGGGCAAAGATTTAAATAGACACTTCACCAAGAGACACAGGTTGCAAATAAGTACTTGAAAGACATGTGCTCAAAATTACTACTCATGAGGAAAATACAAAATTAAAACCATCTATTAGGAAGACTAAATTTTAGAACCAGAAAATACCAAGCATTGATGAGGTACAGGATACATTGTTGATAGGAATACAAAATGTACATTCACTTTGGAAAATATTGCCAATTTCTTATAAAGTTAACACATATACAATTCTACTCCCATTACCCAAGAGAAACAAAAAATCCACATAAAGTCCTATAGATGAGTGTTTATAAGTTTTATTTATATTTATTTATAATGGCCCATCGCTGGAAACAATCCAAATGTTCTTCAATGGTTAGATGGATAAACAAACTGCTACATCCATACAAGAGAATATTCCTCAGTGATAAGAAGCATAGATTATGGATAACAACTTGGATGGGTCTCAAAAGGATTGTTTTAAGTAAAAGAAGACAGATCTGAAGGTTACAAGCTGTATGATTCCATTTATATGAAATTCTGGAAAAGGCAAAATCACAGGAACAGAAATCAATGGTTGCCAAGGACTGGGCATAGAGTCAGGGATTGACTCCAAAGGAGTATGACGGAACTTTCTGGGAATTGGTAAAGCTGTTCTATAGCTTGATTGTGGTGATTTTTACTACTGAATCCATTTGTCAAGTCATCCATTGTACACTTAAAATTGGTGTAAATTTATGTAAATTATAGCTCACCAAAACTGATTTAAAACATCTTGCCAATAGTGATTAACAGAGTTTTGGAGTGTTCTAAGGGGTAGTCATCACCTCCAGCTGTCAGAATTGAAAGAGGCTTAACAGAGGGATTTACTCCTAAAGAATAAGTAGGATTTCTTTACATAAAAAACAACTCCCTGGACAAATGGAAATATTGTTCTAGCTTCTCTATAGGGTAAAACTCTGAGTTCTACTTAGTTTGTGCCATGTAAACATATTTCCCTGTTTTGAAACATCCTAGAAAACTGCCATGCCACCAATGATTCAGAATCTCTCCAGCATGTGCATGGTACCCTTTTTTTTTTTTTTTACTTGCTGGCCTAATGGGGTTATTGGTAATTAATTGGCCAAGATACACACTACACAAATGCTGTGCCAGACATCTAGAAAACTGACAAGATCTCTCCCTTGTATTAATATGTCTATTCACATATCTTTTGTAGTAGATTCTGATATCCTGGAGGGCAGAGCTTGAGTCTCACTCAGCTTTGGGTTCAACAATGTAGCATAGTAGGCTCAAAGAATAAATGTTCCTCAGAATTTTGAGCATTCAGTTTATACTAATGTGCACATCAGGGAAGAACAATTAGCAAGGTCATTAATCATGACTCTTTCTATTTAATTGTAAAAGCTAATTGCCTGTTAAGGTAAGGCAAGCCGTATTTCCTTAAGCAGAGGGTTACAACCTGAACATGTAGGGGAAATTTGAGATGCTGATGTGAAAGACAAAATGGATGAGGTTCAAATACAAAGCTGAAATCCCAAGGTCTTCTCATTTACTCTTATTTACTTGTGGTCTTTAATCAAGGTAGAATGATTGTCCAGACCAATTTTACAAGGGAAATAAACTGAATGTCTGTATTCCCCACCCCCTCAACACTAGTTCATACACTGATGCCCTAAACTAGGTATGTGTCTGTATTTGGAGATGGAGCCTCTAAGGAAGTAATTAAGGTTAAATGAAGACCTGATCCCATAAGATCAGTGTCCTTATAAGATACGCCTAATCTTAAATTCTCTGCTGTATAGATTCAGAATCTCCTCCATCTCAAGGTATGAACTACTCCAGGGCTTTCCAAATGTCTCCATTCCAAACTGACCTGCTGTCTTCTAACACTTTCACTACTACATGTCAACCAATACATGATTTTGATAATTTTTCTTCTTGCTCTGTATGTCTAGTTGGCAATGACTTTCATTTCCTACAGTCAATTTTTCTTTTTTTTTTTTAAAGATTTATTTATGCATACAAGAACTGGGGTGTAGACCAGAGGTGGGGAGGTGGGGTTAAAATGATTCACCAGAGAGACTGAGAGCAGAGAGCAGAAGCAGCAGAGCCACTGAAATACACTGCTGAGGTGAGCAGTGGGCAAGACAGGAGAGGTCTGCTGTGCCATGTGGTTTAGCTCCTTGGTTTGCCGGGGATCGAACTCATGCCGCAGTGGCTGGCAATAGCTTGACAGCTTTGTGTCTTTAACTCCTGTGCCACCAGGGAGGCCCCTCATACAGTCACATTTTTTAGTAATTTTATTTTTTAAAAGATTTATTTTATTTATTTATACATACATGAACTGGGGCCTAGGCCAGAGGTGTGGAGTAGGGGTGAGAGTAATCACAGGAGACAGAGTGGGGAGCAGAATAGGCAGATCCACTGAAATACACTGCTGAGGGGGACAGCAGGGGAGAGGTCTGCTGCACCATGTGGGTTAGGTCCCTGGCTGGCTTAGAACTCATGCCACAGTGGCTGGCGATAGCTTCATAGTGCTGAGACCTTAACCCCTGCGCCACCAGGGAGGCCCTTTTCTAGTAATTTTAAATGATGGAAAGTTTTAGAAAAATCTAGTGAAGTCATACCTTCACTAAGTGTTATCTTTGCACATATGTGTTTTTAAGGACAGCTGGAACTAAAAAAGCATTCAAAATTCACATTTCAAACATTACCTAATACTTTCAGTGTTAAGTACTCACGAATAGTGTCATAGAAGACATTCTGGCATTGCAAAGAATTAATCCAAATTCCTCAGTTCATAATGTTGAGCACCATGTGGCTGAGTCTGATTCCTGCTTTCATTCAAAATAGCTAAGAAAGTTATGTGGTTAATACCAGCCGTCTTCTCCAATCAAAGATGCCCGGAACATTTTTTTTTTAGACATTTGCCTTACATCACAGTGCAAACACATTTTCAGTTCTGAATTAGGAGCTGGAAATGTTCTTCCAGCTATTT
This sequence comes from Talpa occidentalis, assembly GCF_014898055.3. Lineage (NCBI taxonomy): Eukaryota > Metazoa > Chordata > Mammalia > Eulipotyphla > Talpidae > Talpa > Talpa occidentalis. The sequence continues at coordinate 26,031,706 of NW_023601104.1, forward strand.
GAAGGCTATTTTTTTCAGTTATTATGAAAACAATCTTTCGCACCGTGTCCCTCCTACTTTGGAAAGCAAGATAATACAATAGGGCCAGGAAACGGGAGTTTTGGAGTTAGTCTCTCAACTTTGTGGCTTACTCTTCTTTCTAGGGTCAGCTTTCTTATTTGCAAAACAGAGACTGTAATGCTAAAGTTTGTTGTGCTGCTAGCAAGGGCAAGACACGCGGGTATTTCTGGGTACTGTATCAGAGTTCAATCAGAAGAGCAGCAGCACTGTAGGAGACAGAGAATAAAAGAGTCATTACAGGGATTAGACATTCTACAGCTGTAGGAGCAAGTGGAGAAGTCTGTACAAGGCGAGGCTGCTGTGTCTGCTCGTAGGCTTGGGCTCGGTGCATTCAGCAGGACCGGGAAATGGGAAAGGAGGCTTGAAGCGGGGGAGGAGGAGGTAGCGGAATCTGCACTGGTCTCTCCAGGCTTTCCCCCTCCATGATGCAGGAAAAAGCTACTATATTTTGCCACAAAGCAGCTCACACACCTGATCCAAGACTTGGAAGATCTGAGGGAGGAAATGTGGTGGGAGGCAGAGGAGACACGGGCCCAGGTACCATCCCAATCCCCGAGGTGAGCTCACAACCCGTGCAAGATCCCGCAGTGCCTGGCACCCTAAATCAACATTCAAAGCCTAAAAGTTGATACTACTTCATTTCTGCCCTGGGAATCTCATCAAATTTCTTTTGTGGTTTATCCTGATGGGGAGCCTTACAGACAAAGGGAGTCTGGGGAAAGTAGTTCCAGTTTAGCTAAAAATTTCCATAATTTTTTTTTTAAATTTCTTTTTTATTTATTTATGCATACAAGAACTGGGGTATAGGAGAGAGCTACGGGGGTGGGAGGGTATGAGAGGATTCACCAGGGAAAGAGTGGGGAGCAGAACAGGCAGATCTACTGAAAAACACTGTTGAGGGGAGCAGCGGGCGAAACAGGGGAGGTCTGCCACGCCAGGTGGGTTAGCTCCACGGCTGGGGATCGAACTCATGCTGCAGTGGCTGGCGATAGCTTAATAGTGCTGAGACTTTAGTCCCTGTGCCACCAAGGAGGCCTCCAGAATTTCCATAATTATTTAGAGACATGGAAATGAATTTATGACAAAAAGTACTATGGTTAGATCTTTATATTGGGGGGGGAGGGACATTCATATTCTTTGCTCTACTACTTTATATTCTTTGCTCTACTATTCATATTCTTTGCTCTACTATTTCTCATCCTTTCAGGAACCCCTGACACGACATTTTGCCGGAGGCTGGTCCCCGGCAATAAATTGTATATAGCTTTCTCAAGCAGCACCTTGGTCATCTTCCTAATGCCTCTTACAAAATAATTCTATCATTAATAAATAAAAAATTTGAACCTGCAGGAACCAACTGCTATTCTTTTCTGGGCAAACCAAGTCTTTTGAAAAGTTTCTGAAGTAAACCTATTACTGTTTGGATACATATAAATTATACTATACAAACTCAGTTTTATGGCGTGAAAACCATGAAACACATTGCAAATTGTCAACACTGTATTATCCTTGTTTGATAAATGTTGACTCAAAGGAAAAAGGACAAAGGATTAATGCTTCCTTCTTGTTAGTAGCACATAACCATATTTAAGTGCTGAATTTGTTAATTAATACAATTTATATTTATTTTGGTTTTTTTTTCTTGATGAAAATATGTTCGGTGTAAAATCTGCAATGCAAAAGTTATTCCAGCAAATGATAATCAGTTATGGAAGATACTACTGCAAATCAAATAGCCTTATTTGATAGAAAGATGTGTCTAAAGACAAATTAATGAAAAGGCATTTATAAATTTACTAGCGTGCAATCTCCACTGGCCTGTCAGTATTGTTTACAATGTTACTTTCAAACTTTTAAATACACTTAACCTTATTTAATTTTTTGAAGCAATAAGGCATTTAGAAATTTGGTTTCAATAAAGTATACAGTAAAAATTTCTCCATTTTTCCCCTCCTCTGCTCAGGTTCTGCTTGCTACCCCAAACTAGATAAACTTGTACTAGTTTCTCAAAATCCTTCTAGACACTTTATGCACAAACAACAAGTGCATACATACCTGCCTCACTCTTAACCACTTTATACAGATGAGAAGAGTCCATGCACTGTTATTTTCCATCCTTCCCTTTTAACCAACTTCATGTATCAGTATTCTTTCCATTTTAGTATATAATAACTTCCCCAGTCCCTCATTTAGCTACTAAATATTCCACTGTATGAAAATATAGTAAATTAAACTTTCAAATATTATCTCCTATTTTCAGCTCTCTAGAGTCTGATTTTGGCTTCTCCCTCCATACCTTCTGGAAAAAAACTGCCATTCGTCAACTGGCAATTCTTTCTCTGTCCAAAGAGAAGCAACACAAGTGATGCTGACCCCAGAGCTTGATATTTTCTCCATCACACAGCGCCAACAGACACACATGCTCTCGTCAGCAAGCTGCCTCCTTTCCCCTCAGCCAAGCTCCTGATGTCGGTGAGCATGACCGACATTGCACGCTTCACTCAGGAAGCTTGAGCTTTCAGCTCGTGTGACATGGTGCCCAGCTGCAAACCGTGAGCCAGTGCCCTGGCTCATGCACGCCATTTGCCCAGGAGCCTCAGGCGGCCTGGAAGCTCCTCTGCCAAGGTAAAGCTCCCTGCGTGGTCATAATGTAGTCCTGAATCCATATGCTTGGTTTAGTTCTTCCTAATTACATCCATTGATGTTGAAAAACACTCCGACCAAGAAAGAGACCAAAGGGACTGTGGGCACTTGTAGCTGCCAAACAGGCAGGTTTTTATACCATGGCGGCTGGGGAGATGCGTAAAGGCCAGATGGTGTGTTACAGCATATGTTCCCTGCGAGGACAGCACTAAGACACTCTGCATGTAGAAAGCCCAGGGCAGAAAATGTGATCGAGGAAGGCATGAGAAACACAAAGGGATCAAAGCCCGAGTCCGCAGTTCCTTCAGGGAGTGTGAGGACTCCCTCTGCTTCCCAGGGCTCCCCACTGGGGGCAAGGGCTTCCCCCAGAGTCAGCTCTTGCTAGTTGGGAAGATCCCTCTTCTCAGGGGCACACTGGAAAGCCAGCACGCCCTTTGTGTTAGACCGTTTCTGAGGAATCCACAGGGTCAGAAAGGACTGACACTTCTTTTTGCTTTTAAGCAAGTCAATAAAAGTAGCATTTGGATGATTAAGAATTCATCCCGGACCCTTCAAAGGGGCCATCTGTAACATTAATTTGGTTTCTAAACTGAAATGTGTGCGTGTGTGTATGTATTTTACAGTTTCACATGCCTATCTGAATATTGTTATAACTTGCTTTCTACCAGTTTTGGAAAGACTCCTAGATTCATTCTGAAATATTGGTCACACAATCCTTTGCTCAGAGGTCCAAACTGTGCTTACCTTACTCATACTGATTAGAATAGTAGTTAACACTCACTGATTACTTACTGAGGGATCATCTCTTCGGTGAGCATTCCCATCTATCATCTCATTTAATCCCATCAACAGTCCTGTGGTATAGGTCTTATTATTATCCAAGTTTTAAAGATGAAGAAGCTAAAGGACTTGTCCAAGGTCACTCAGCACATCCCTAGGGAAACTGAGTGTCTGACTGGATGGTAGTCATCATGAAAATCACTTTGGGGAGTAGTTGTCACGTTTTTGTTTAACAAGCTATGGGCCTTACTAAATTTGCTAGCAGGTTCAGGTAGAAAAAAATCTCCCTTAAGGTTTAGACATTTACTAGTTATAGAGCTCTCTGCCTTTGAATTATATTCTATGTGTGCACTTCAGCCATCCTCCTATTATCTGCCTCTTTGGACTAACACCAAAACAGGAGTTGAGCATTTAGGAATACCGTCCATTTCAAAGGTATACTGCACTGTAGTAAGGGTTATCAGGAATCTTTCCTGATGATGTACAGAAACAGTGTTTAATTCATCCTAATTTCACTGTGTGAAGCCTTCCCAGCTCCCCTGGAAGGAGTCCTGGTTTCCTGTTCTTTGCTCAACTCATCTGGCTAGAGGAGCACATTTCACTGTTTGCCCATGACTCCCTTTTCCCTGTGAGCTGCTGGAGAGCAGGAAGTATGGATATTCGTCTTCCTATCCTCTACATCTGGTGCATAGCTGTGGCTCAGTAAATAATTGAGAGGTATCGATCATACCAGCATTAGTGTAGTGATGAAATAAATCTGCTTGCCTCTTCTGCTGGCACTGCATATGTAAATGGAGTTCCTAAGAGGCCAAGAGAGCCTAGCCAAGTCCTACCAAATCCCTCTTTTCAGGATTTCTTGCTCTGGTTGCGAGGCAGGATTCCTTTGCCATGCTTGGCACCACCCAGTCCATGTTGGGTTCCTTAATAGGCTTGGAAGTGGGGAATTTGGTGTCCCCAACATATCCATCAGTGGTAAAATATGGAATTTGAGAACATTATGGCCTTCACTTTTCCTATCCTTCTTCTATTGTAGCTACAAGGTGGAGATCAGAAAAGAGTGGGAATTTCATTTCTAAATGTATTGATATGACATGAAGAATTAGGCGATGTTGATAAAAATACCCTATACTTTTTCGTTCTTTCTTTTCTTTTTTTTTTTTGTGGGACCCTCGCGGCGGCCAGGGAACAAACCGGCACTACAGAGGCTGTGGGCAGCCTTGCAGTCCAGTGCTCAACTGCTGCGCCACCAGGGGAGGCCCAAAATACCCTATACTTTTCCTCTTTCCAACAAACCAAAGAATGGTTCTATCCTACAGGTCAGTTGCTTTTGTACAAATTTAATTAGTATTTAGTGAAAAATTTACAAGGATATTGGAGTAATTCCAAAGTTGGAATTTCAGGCATATTCAATTGCTCTCCAGAGTGAGTAACTTTTCCTTAAGATCATTTAGAAAGTATTCCTCTCAATCATCTTGTCAGAAATTAGAATGATTTAAACACAGTTTCCATATATAATCAGGAAAGTCCCATATTTAATAATTAATTTCTGTGAGAGAAATTAGGGTAGATGGAATCATGCTACACATCATTCTCTTGCCAGCATTCTTGAATTACTCATTCAAGAGCTGATACTCGGCCTGACATTGTCATGCTCATGCTTTAAGACTCAAATGCCACTTCTTCTGAGGAGCCCCCCATGATTCCACCAGATAGAGTTACATGATCCCTTCTTTGTTTTCCTATTACAGGACCTACCACATTGTGATATGTTTGTCTCTTCCAGACTATGAACTCTTGGATATTTTTATTGTTTTTCTTAATTAAAAAGTATCAAATGCAAGAGGAGGAGATACAGAATAATCAGTAACTTTCCCTTCCAATTCAGATCCCCAACACTTCACAAAAGCAAACCTGTCGACACTTTTTCCTGCATCTTCCTAAATTTGTCTATGTAAGTATAAACACAGATATGCCAATACTCTTTTTTTTTCTGTTTTTGAAAAACAACAACTAGAGCATTTATCAATCACCATGATTATCTGGTACCAGGCACAGTGCTAGGATTACAGTAGATATTCAGCATGCCTTGATTCAGTTATTCAGTTGGAGATTAGCAAGGTTCCTGGTACTACATAGTCCTTTGAATTTTTGATTCTCTCCCCTCCTTGCCATCACTCCCCCACCCCCTCAGATATTAGGGAAGTAAAACCTAAGCAATCATTTTTACTACCTAGAAGCAGGAGCTCAGTAAGAAGACAAGAGAAGATTAATAGCCATTGCCAAAATACACACGGGTTTTAAATTTCTCTATTCTCCATCCATTAATGGTTTTAGATACTAGAGACTAATTATACTCTTAAAAACTAAACTCATGATAGAGTTTATTTGCTGCAAACTCTGTAATATACAGATAGCAAAGTGAAGAGTGCCCCTTCCCCAGTAGCACATTGTAAACAAGTCTCTGTTATTTGTATTTTAAGGACTATAGTGCTATGCTGGTTGATTGTGTCATTTCAATTTTTGTTTTGTTTTGTTTTGCCTTTCCCCCCATTTTAGGATCTCCAGCAGAATCATAACTTTTTGCAGAGGCAACTAATTTCTTAACCTCAAAGCAGGAGAGAAACATTTTTCTAATTTTCCTATGATAGTTGGGAGGAGAAGTGGTTTGCTGAATGTATATACTTAGATGAATTAAATTCAGACCTTCTTCGGCTGGACGTGTGCGCTGCCCAGACAAAGATGAAGGTTAACATAGTTTAAGGATGAAATATAGACCATCCTGTGCAAAACCACTGTGTTGCAGTTTAATTAAAAGAATTCATTAAAGTGGTGCCCCATCCAGGGTAATTAGTATGTGTAATTTATGCATTGCCTAATACACAAGGGCAGTAGCCTGAATAATAAACTCAAGTTAACCTTAAGTGGAAGAGATTGAATGGTCAGATGTTTATTTAGCTCAGGTTTGCTCACGAGTTAAGGTTAAAGAGGTGAAATTCAGTTACAGTTAATTAATTAATTTCTCAGATTTTCTTCATGAAAATCCTGCCTGCTCAATTGGGTAAAAGTTTTGTCAAAGACAGACAGCACTGCTTTTATTCATCAGCTATTTTCTGACATGTCCTCTAGCAAGCTAAAAATCAGCGGAAAGAACACATTTAAGGGAACTGCAAAGAAAGAGGAAAATAATACCAAAAAAAGAACAGAAGATATGCACTGACCTGGGGTCTGCGCCTATAGAAAGAAAGCACACAACTAGGACGGATTCAAAGAGGGTATCACTAACATCAAAATGTTGGGCGTGACCAGGATAAGGGCATCCAGTTTTTTCAATAATGGGCCATGAATTTAGGAATTCATACAGATATTTGAGCTTTGTGAATTCTGACTGCCACGAATGGCCAGAGTACATAGCTGGCATGTGCATCACTTGTCAGAAAGATGAACCAGGGCTTATGCCAAGTTCTGTTTGTTCCTTTGTTAGAAATACTTCATCATGCTCCAATTCCATGATGTAATTTTTGTGGAATTAAACTTGAAGAGTTCAAAATTATGCAATTAATTGTATTCACCTTCAATTACAATGACTTATTAATCAAATCCTTTGGCAAGACACCTGGCACCTCACCCAGGGCTGTGATGGGAAGTGGCTAGGCCTAAGGAATCTATTGGATCATGGGGGCAAACTAGTTAGGTGAATTGATATTGATTGACTTCTTTATTGGTAGCTGCATGTACGGAGGAGTTTTAAGGTTTGGGAGCTCAGGTAAGTCAAGAAAGGTCTAAATTAATTTGGTTATTGGACTGGAATGACCTAGGACTTATAAAATCAACAAATTCTTATCAATTATCTAATGTTTATTGAATAGCACCAATCATATGCAAGGTACTGGGTCAGTCTCTGGGCTTCCATATTGAATCTGAGTATAAGACAGAGATGCCCTCCTCTCACTCCTGGCCAGATCCCCCCAGGACTAAAGACCTAGGTGGATGTTAAGACAGAAACACAGGTGAGTAAAATAGTTACACACAGTCATTGATTTTGCAGTTACATGAGTACTAAGGAACACACTTTCTTTACTTGAAAGCATTTCTCCCTTTGCAGAACTAATTTTCCTCCATTCCATATTGTTCCAGTGGGCAGCCAACCACCCCTTCCCATATAGTGGCCACATGTTTCAGACTAGGTCAATCAGATCTTCTCTTTCATAAATTTGGATGTTGAGTGGAGAGAGCACAGTGGGGAGAAAATTAGTTGGTAGAGTCATCCGATAATACCAATATTGGATTGGGAAAATCTCAATAGGCAGCTAATCTCCCTAGGGTTGTCATGGTTCTTTTCTCAAAAGTGTTTTTTCAGCTTTCTCCATTTCATGACTTTAGTAGTATCTTGCCAAACTCCTATTTGCTGTTTGTCAGCCAGAATTAATTTCTGAGACAGGAAACCAAAGATTTCTGATGAAGACAATGAATGTTCTCACAGTTCAGAGAGAGCTCCCAGTTGGAGTGGTGTTGGAACGGTATAGAGAGATGATGAGGCACACATGATTCTGGTCTTGCCTGCTAAATATTTGCTACAGATAATAAAATATGCAACCTTGCCAGACACACAACAAATATACCCATTTCCCAGATGGGCAAGTTGAGGCCCAGGAAGATTCTATAACTTACTTGGAAGCCAGACTGCTAGCAAGTGGCACAGCTGAGACTTGAACCTAAGACTTCCTGACTCCAAAGTTTATGTTGCTTCTTGTACTCCACACAGACCTCTACTTTGTGGCAAATTAGCTTCTATGCTCTTTGGGTTCCCTTGTGGTAAAATTTGGCTAACAGCTGCCCTGTGTCCCCTGCAGGGCTGTTGTGAAGATCAAAGGGCAGAATGTCTGTGAGAAAACTTTGAAGCCTGTCACACTCTCCACATACTTGTAAAGGCTTCCTATTGTTAGGTGGAACTCCAACCAGGAAGGGCCAGATACTGAGGGGTGACAAGGAAGAGGCTGGCAGAGAGTATGATCACAGGACAGGGCTCTGGGGGAGAACTGGGGAGGTCTGAGGAAGTCTTGGGAGAAAAAGAGCTGTAGGAAGATTGCGGCCAGCAGGTGCAGGACAGCAGAGGTTGACCCACCAATTCAGAATGCTTAAGACTGGGGCCTGGGGAGCCTAAAGTGAGAAATGGATCATTTAGAGACCAATGAAAGGAAGTGGTACTTTGACATAGGGAGTAAAGGAAAGGTCTTATCTTCAAGAGGTTGAGTCATTTTCACATACATCATCTGACAGAATCGTCACTGAAATCCTAGGAGGTCTGTGTCATCCCATTTTTCAGCTGAGATTCTGAAGCTCAGCAAAGTTAAGAGATCTGCATAACATCAGAGCAGAAAGGATAGGAGCAGATATTAAACCCTAGCCCAACTGAGTTTTAACACAAAATCATTCACTTCCTCTGATTCTCCCCTCTACCTCCTTCCTTCTTCCTCTCCTCATGCTGGAGAGGAAACTTCAACTCAATAGCTGGAAAGAAATGTGGAGGTCTCACTGAATGAATATGCTGAGTGACCTTGGATTAATAAATTAATCTTTCTGAATTTCAGATTTCCTTCTTTGAACGATGATCTGGTTGAATTCTAAAACACTGTCTAAGCATTATGATATCCTCTGAAAGTGTGTTTAAGAAAAATTCTTTTATTTGCATAAATCTCTACCCTTAAGGCCCAGGCCCCAGTGCTCCTCACTGCATCTTAAAACACAGTTGGTATAGTTTTATAGAGAAGATTGTGTCAGATGTAGTTCTACTCCTTGTAAACTTTGCAGTAGTCTGAAACCAAGCTATAGGTAAGCTCATATTTTTACTGATCAAATCAGTACCTAACATAACAAGATCTGATTGGGCTTTTCTGAAGAAACAGAAAAATCCCTTCTTCACTGTGAGGCTTTTGATCTGGAAAGATATTGACCTTTTAATTTAGCCATGAAAACCTTGGCCCTATTATGCACTTTTTCTGAGAGATGGGAACATGTTAGCATCAGAGATAACAGTGGACAAAAGGAAAGAACATAATTACCCAGAACTGGTGATAATTACTTCACATTCAACAATAAAGGCAACTATTTGGATGACCATCCTTGTCAGGATTAGTGTAGATAGATGCATTATCACCTTTCTAAATTCACATAAAAATACCATCACCTTTAGAACTTCACTTTAAGCAAGTTCACAAAGTTTAATTTTGAGAAAGTCATCTCACTGAAGTGTTGATTATGTCTTCTTATTTGTATAATAACCTGTACTCTAAAACACTCCTGAGTTTTCTCTTGAGACAGTTTAAGAAAACTTTTATTTGCATGAATCTCTGTTTTTTGATTTTGTAAGTTTCTGTTTCTTTCACATAGGATTTATAAACTCCATGAAGGCAGGAATTCTGTTTTGTGTTCACTAGAATAGTGCCTGGCCATAGGAAACAATAAATATTGCTTTAAATAAATTAATGTTCCAACTTTCACTCATACAAAATTGCTAAAATAAGAGAGTTGTATACCTTGAAAGGGAAACAAAGGGATAAGGAGAAACCTGTTTTTCCTGCTTGCTGATATATATCATAGCACCCAAGTAATGTCCATGATGGCAAGCAAGGGCATGGTGTGTATATGGGGGTGCACACACACACATACACACACACAGGCTTTGGGTTCAGACTAATAGTTGTCCTCCATCTCTTTTACTGATTCACTGATAGTGACTTTGGACAAGGCACTAAATCTTCCTGAGCCTGTTTCTTCATGCAAGATGTGGATAACAACACATAAGACTGTTGGAGGAATAATTGAGATCATATCTTTGAAAGTAACTAACAAAATGCGTGGTACCTTAATGATAAGTTCTCATTATCTTACCATCCAGACTTGTGGTATTCAATAAGGTAGCCAACTGACGCATGTGCCTACTAAGCATCTGAAATGTGGCTAATGTGACAAAGGAACTAACAGTAGAAGTTTGGAGGTTTGTTCTCTATAGCAAGGGGACTATGAGAAACCAAGTTGATAGGGACTAGAGAATTTGTGAAAACTTAGGTATTCAATTTTAAAACCTCTCCTCTCTCTTTTCAACCCTTCTTACTTATTCTATTCTCAGAATGCTGACAACCAACTTTAGACTCTCTAGATGAGAGATGAGTATATTCTACTTTGTGGAATCTAATCCGCCCAAGAGAGAAAAGTCCTACAGATATTGGCATCAGATTTTCCTGCAAAGAAATACCCCAGTCAGAATACCATCTGTGGTACCCATATAAAAAGCACAGTTAGCAAGTTTCACCCATATGTACAAATTTTCCAGTCAATTTTTAATATTTCACTTTTAAATATGAAAAACAGTTAAGGACTAGTAAACACCTGTGGAAGGCTATAATATGAATAACAGAAACTAAGACAACAAACAGAAAATAATAATACAAACAAAAAGGCAAGAAATAAAAACTGTGTGGGAAGATGAAAACGTAAATTATCATTGCTGTCTTCTGGGTTATAAGAGAATTCATGAGGATTCATGAAACAAGAAGAGGGTGTTATTGTAAATAATTTTTTTTGAAGAGGGTGTTATTTTTAAAAATTATTAGAGAACAGGCAACACTACCTAGAAATTGAGAGTATGTTATATAAATGAAAACCCAATAGAAAGTTGGAAGGAAAATCTCTTTAAAAACAAATCCAGAAATAAAGCAAAACCAAAAAAAAAGGAGATGAAATAGATGAGAGAAAATGCAAGGAAATTGAGATCTCCCTCCCCCATTAGATTATACACTTAAGTAACAGCAATTCCAAAAAACAATGGCAAAAATATAGTGTAACATTTTAAAATTTCAGAATATTGAAGACAAAGAAAAAACCCTATGAGCTTTTAGAGAGAAAGAGAGAAAAAATAAAAACAAGTCACCTGTGAAGAATAATCTCACTTCACAACACCTCCAGAAACTGGAGACAATGGAATGAGCTTGAAAATTTTTAATGAATATGCTCTCCCACTTAGATTTCTATACCTAACCAAATTATCAGTAGAGAGAGCAAACCAAGGATATTTTCAGAGCTTCCAGAGTTCAAAATAATTATATCTCATGTATCTTTTTCATGAAGCTATTAGATAATGTGCTCTGCAATAATAGGAGCATAAAGACAAAAACAAAAAATAATAGGTTTTGAAAAGGCTATGGAGGAAAGGGACCCACCGTTGCTGGGAATGTAAACTGATGCAGCTGTTACAAAAAGTGGTATGGAAATTTCTCAAAAATTCAAAATAGAAATTCCATATGATTCAGTAATACCTGTGTCTGCATATTTACACTCCAAATATAAAAACACTAATTTAAAGAGCCATATGCACCCCATGTCTACTGCAGCATTATTTATAATAGCCAAGAAACAACCTAAGTACCCAATGACTGACAAATGGATAAAGAAGATGTGGTGTACATAGATACATAATGTCATACTACTCGGCTATTTAAAAAGATGAAATTCTGCCATTTACAACAACACGGATGAACCTAGAGTTTTAAGCCAGAGAAAGACAAACACCATACGATTTCATTGATATACGGTACATGAAGAAAGCAAACAAAGAGATGGACTAAATAAATAAAAATAAACTTTCAGACTTTAAGATAAAATAGTGATTGCCAGAAGGGAAAGGGGAAAAAGGTTGAGTAGTCCAAAGGGGACAACTGTAGGATGAAGGACAGAATTGGACTTTAAGCAATGAACTTGTAGTATATATACACATGTTGATTTTCAATGATGCACACCTGAAATTATATGTTATAATACAATGTAACTTTAATTAAAAAGAAAAAGAGGGCCTTTCTGGTGGTACAAGGGTTTAAGACACAACCCATAAAGCTGTCTGCAGTCTCTGCAGCATGAGTTCCATCCCCGGCCAGAGAGCTACCCACATGGCACAGTAGACCTCTCCTGACTTGCCCGCTGCTCCTCTCAGCAGCGTATTTCAGTTGATCTGCCTGTTCTGTTCCCCACTCTGTCTCTGGTGAATCCTCTCACCCCCACACCTCTGGCCTGTACCCCGGCTCTTGTATGCATAAATAAATAAATCTTAAAAAAAAAAAGAAAAAGATACAGAACAGGAAGAGAGAGGTCAAAGAATTTTTCAAAAGTTTGATGAAATATCCTCAAATTCCTTCCAAGTATATCCATTTTAACAGCATTTTATGAATATTTTGAGTATCTCTGGATCTGCTTCTATTGATATCTCTTAACCACAGCTCTTATTTTCTTGCTTCTTCAAATATCCCAAGTTTATTGCATGTCAGTTATTGTGTGTTAAGGAGCAGTGGATAATAATAACATACTAATATTTACCTTCAATAAAGGTATACCTCTTCTTGTGTCAGTTCATAAGTGTGGGGGCTAAATTCATTTAATCTGTAGTTGAACTTTGTTGAAGCTTTAACTACATTCACTATTCTTAACCCTAAATGTTTCAAAGGAGGGACTGGGACTTTCCCTTCAGCAGGGCGGGGGGTTTGAATACTGGACAGATGCTGAAGATGTCTTTGTATTTTATCTCCATGTCTTACCTAGGGGAGATTTATTTGTACTTCAAGTCAGACTGCCAACCTTTAGAAGATCAAAGTAGTCCAATTCCCAGCTCTTTATTCTTCAGAAGATTCTTCTTTGTCTACTCTGTCTTTAACCATTGGAGAGGCTCTGCAGTGCACTAACAGTGCATTACACCAAAAGAGCAGCAAAATTTCTCTAATTCTTATTAATTCAGTTCTATCAAAACAAAACTTAAGTCTCATTCATTCCATGTAGCTAAATTCTTTAGAACTATTTAAAGGGGGTTTAGCCACCAAGGCGCGTATCTTCGGCAAAATGTCCTGTTGATTGGAGGGATGCATGCCTGTATTAAAGTCATTTCTCCACACAACAAATTTATATTTACCACTTTCCTTTTACCCCAACTTAAAAAAAGAAAGCCAAAGAAATATTTACAATGGAGATGAAAAATGTGCATCATCAACTATTTTTGCAAAAAAACACACTAGTCTCTTCTCTATGCAAACAGTAAGATCTAAGGGTGTTTGTTAGCAGAGTCCCATATTGGACTGACTGGCCATTTACATTAGTCACAGGCTGCCAAAGACCATGGTGGGTCAGGGGCAATGCCTCTAGGAGGCTTATGTTGGACTTTTCAACCTCTAACCATAATTCCTTCAGACATAAGACTCCTTTCTGATGAGATAAATAACAAAAAGTTTGTATGACAGTGTCCAGGGCTCTTTCCACTTACTAGTAATCACATCATCCCAATTGACAGGCTGTATTTAGACTCAGCACCTTCTAGTTCATTTATACAATATGATCTGTGGGAAAACCTACTTTTCCTTCCTTAGGTGTCCTCATACTCCATCACTCCAGTCCCATGTTGGCCTTGGACAGCCAGGTCTCTATCCATCTCAAATTACTGAAACCTTAGTGACAGACCAAGAGCACCAAATCTCAATTTCTTAGCAGAGACATGCTTGGTTGGCTCATTTTCCAGATGAAATTTGGTTACACTTTAAAAGTCAAAGCTGTCATAAAAATACCACAGAAATGGAAGATTTAGTTTATATTGTAGAAACCCTTCTTCAAAATTAGAATTAGGTTGTGTACAGCTTACAAAGGAAAATAGGCCAAGGCACATCAAACAGGGTACCCATAATTGTCTTCCCCACGAGTGATTTTAACTCACTGTGTCCCACATTCAGTCAGTGCAGCATTCTTAACATGTCCTTCATCACTGGTCACAGATTTATTGGGGATCCACTGAGTGTTAATGTGTTCAGTACTAGGGATCCTGAAGTCAAGAAGACCTATTCCCTGATTACTGTGGCTTACCGTCTAGCAGGGCAAGACAGATAAGAAGGCATTTAGGATCTCAAGTTTCCAACGGCTCATCACTCTCAGTTCTGTGAAAAGTTTGATTGTGACAAATCTTCCCTTGCCTCTGCTTCTTCAAAATACACCTCACAAACCATAAGCACCATGGTAAGGAAAACTCACTTATACATTTTCTGAATCTTCTGATAAATTGTCATACACCAATGTGACAACAGATGCCGGAAGGCTTACTATTCCCCTTTCTACAGAACGAATATTACATCTTTTGCTAGGATTTGCTAGAGATCTGATGCTCCAAAAGGTGGCAGGCTGGGGTGTGCGGAGATTTTCATCAGGCAAGCCTTTTTGTGGCCCTTCATGTCTCATGACTGTCTTGTCAACCCAAATAATCCAGCTGACCCACTGTGTGTTTCATTTAACACAGATTTATTGGGGATCCACTGAGTATTAATGTGTTCAGTACTGGGGAGCCTGAAATCAAGAAGACCTATTCCCTGATTACTGTGGCTTACCATCTATTAGGCCAAGCAGACATGAAGACATTTAGGATTTCTAGGTTCCAACATATCATCACTTAATAAGCTACTGAGAAGAGATGCTAATAATTAGCTCTTGCAAGTCTGTCTAAAGTGGTGTGGCTCCAGCATTCCACAAAGAAGCTTTCTGTTGTGGATGACTCTGCACTTGTATCTTAAAAAATAGAAAGGTATTACCTTGGGTTGTCTGTGAATAGCATGCAAAACTGGAGCTAAAACATGGAGTAAAAGCATAGAAATGAGAACAGTATGGAAGCATAGTTGGCAAGGTTAAAAATAAAGGAGTGTAGTAGAAGCATATGTTCTATAATCTTTCAGGTAAGGAATGTTAGGAAAGAAGGCTAGAGTGGTGTGGTCATTGAGTCCATGGCTTCAATTCTTTACCCTCCTCTGAATCCACACCCTGTGCCATGTAGTTTGGCATAACATTCCATCTGTGAGTCTGGGCTTGGTTATGGGATTTGCTCTGATCAACTGAATAAGGCGCAAATGACAGTGTGACACACCGAGGTCTCAGGAGAACTTGCACACTTCTACTTTCTCACCTGCACTTCTTCCATCGCTATGGAAAGATGGGCCTGGGCTAGCCCACTAGTCCCTGAGGAAGGATACTCAACACATAAAGCAGAGCCGTCCCAGCTAAAGTGATGCAGACAAGCCCACGATAGAGCCTCCACTTAACATGAGACACTTGATCTATAATCACTGATCATTGCTGTTCTTAGTTACAGCATTTTAAAGTGGTTTGTTACACAGCAATAACTAAGCAACATAAATGGACAAGGGTTAAATGGTGTAGTCTTTCATTACTTGCTATTGAGTTGAACTTTCACCCAGTGGACAAGGAATCCATACAGGAACTAGCAGTATGGTTTAATATGGACAGACTGATGTGTGGAAAGATCATTTTGGCAGCAGCACGGAGGATGAAGTAAGGGAGAGGTGGTTTGCTGGGGGCCTAAATATATGATAAGAGATAATTTAAAGGATATAATCTCTCTATCTAGCATTTTATAAACTCAGGTAAAGCATAAGAAAATCTAAGGGGGAGGAGACCTGGGCTGAGGGAGGCAGGGCCCTGGGTTCTAATTCTTTGTCATTGACACTTCATGTTTGCACATATTTACATGTGGCCGTGGCATGGTAAGGAGCTACGTAATGCAATGAGGATTATCAGTAAGGAAGAAGGTGGTGCAGGGGGATGGGGAAACAGGACAAGTGAGGTAGGCAGATGGGGTTCCCATGTGAGGGGAGGAGGGCCACTAGAAGTGGAACCATCAGAGACTGAAGTGTTACATGTCATCTTCAACACGAGGTGTGCAGCACAGCATTAGTACATCTGAAGAGATACTTACTTCCTGAGTGTGGGGAGTTCTGGACCATCAGGGGTGAAGTGTAGTCACAGAGAAATGTGGAGTTGAATCCTGGTCCTAATGGAGATAGAGTCACAGAACCTAGGGTGATTTCTTATAATACCATTAAAGATAACGGTTTCTACAATACCATTAAAGATAACGTCAGATTCTATTGTTTACATGCTTATTTGGGAATTTCTTTAGTCTGTTATTTTACTGATCTAGAGATATTGTTAAAAACAAAACCCAACATACTATTATTTTTGATTTGCAATTGAAAATTTGGAAATATTTAAAGTAATCTCTAAAGTAATCTCTTAACAGCAAAACAAATTAAGCTAAATTGACAGTATTTTCCATGAGAACATTCCAACCTCTCTCCTTTCTTCAACCCTGTCCCCGCCGCCCCTTGGTGCCTCTCCTGCTCTCACTCCTGAAGTGTCTTGCTCTGACAGCTGTCTGAATCCCCCATGATGTGCACATTGCACAGGAGAGTTCAGCATTAGACAATGACCCTGAGGACCAAAAACTATCCAAGGCTCACAGGACTGAAATTTTAATGGGGGAATTTCAGACACTGACAAACAGTAGCAGAGCAAATCCTGGCATTTGGTGCATCAGCTGCTTGGCACATGGTTTCTACCCTCTCTTGCCCAGGAGCAGGTCCCATCTCATTCATGACTTAGAAATGTTCATGTGTTGATGCAGCCATCTCATTGTTTCTGCAAATTCACTGTCTTCTGGTCATCCCAACCACTCAGTCACCACAGAGTAAGTCTGAGCAAAACCATAAAGGCCATGCCTGCTGGGAAGATATGGAAACCCTTTCTTAAGTTTACCTTTTTTTTTTTATCTCAATGACACAGGACAGTGTCTTCTTGTCCTCTGTCCTCTGGCACAACTATAGTCACTTTCTCTGGTCTTACTATTGTTACTTGCAGTATTTAGAACCACCAGCTAGGATTTAGAGTTCTAGAAATCTAACTCTACTTTTTTTCTTCCATAGAAAAACCCTACCATAAGTATATATATTCATTTTAAAAAAGAAAAAAACCTAAAGACAATACAGGAAAGTAAAAGTCATCTATCATCTCACTATTTATTTATTTATTTTTTAAAAGATTTATTTATTATTTATGCATACAAGAGCTGGGGCACAGGCCAGAGATGTGGTGCTCGGGGTGAGAGGATTCACCAGAGATAGAGTAGGGAACAGAACAGGCAGACTGACTGAAATACACTGTCGAGGGGAGCAGCGGTGAGACAGGCGAGGTCTGCTGCGCCACGTGGGTTTCCCCCGACCGGCCGAGGATCGAACTCATGCTGCAGAGGCCTCCGACCGCTTCATAGTGTGGTGCCCAACCCCTTGCGCCACCAGGGAGGCCCTCATCTCACTATTTAAATGTCATGTATACTCTGATTCAGAAATCACACTCTACCAATTCTGCATGTTTTATCAGTTATGTGGGTCAGAACTATCCAATGTGGGAGGGGGAAATTACACAAAAGTGTGAATGCCAGGAGGTTATGGGCGCTGCCTACCCACAGACATATAAATGTGTGCAAAATTATATAATAATACCACATGCTGCTGGTAACCAGATGTTTTCACTTATATCTTTATCATCACTATTCAACATCAGTATAGTCATAAGCATTGCTTAACAATAGGGATATGTTCTGAGAATGCCACTATTAGGTAATTTTACTGCCGTGTGAATGTCACAGAGTGAAGTACACAAATCTGTATTGTTTAGCCTACTACACGCTCAGGCTACAAATACAGGGACCATTTTCTTATATTCCATTTATCATTGGTCAGAAGTGGCACATGACTATTATTTTGCATCATTGTTAGTGACTGCATAATATTCTGTCATATGGGTATGCTAAAATTTAATTCCATAATTTTGAACATTTATTACAAATGATAATTTTTAAAATATTTATTAAAACATTAAAAAATATTTTTTAAATAATAATTTTGTTTAGTATGTAGCCAGTATTGTGGCGTGTAGCTCGGTATTATTCACATATTGCCTTCAAAGTAAACTTAAGGAAGGAAACATTTATATCCAAGGCAATTTATTCTACTTGTAAAACAGCCCATAAAAATGATTGCATGTAATTCTTAGACACGTGGCCTTTGTCGTTACTATTTTATGAGAGCTCAAAGTGGATTTTTTTTTTTTAAAAACATCAGCTTCTGTTAGAGGTTTCAAATTAATTTTGGAATGTTAACAAGAGCTTAAGGCAGACTAACCTCAACATGCAAAGGCCTCTGTTTTCTATTTTGGGGGGACAATTAGTGAACATCTTTTTGTTAACTATGTATTTGGAGATGTTGTTACATCTAATTTGAACATTTTTTTTTTTTAATTACAAGTGGACATCTAAGGGGTAAATTTTTGCCAAGATTGGGCTGTTTGCAGTGACATTCTAGTTCCCTGTACAAGATTCCCTTACTATCTGAAAGTTGAAGGTTTCTATTTGGTAAGATTTAATAGGTTATTATTTAGGGGGTGGCCTGGAAACACTCAAAAATGTTTCCATATAAATTAGTGGTAACAGCTCTCACAGATCCCAAAAATAATCTGCCAGATCACAGTAAACAGAAGCAGTCTGCATTCAGTGAGGGACATGTTTATACTGGTCAAGAACAGGCAGCTATGGGAAGCACTGCTGAAAGAGGCATTCCTCCTGCTATTGTCAGGTTCTTGTCCCAGTTATTAGATGGTGAAGAGCAAGAACTTTTGATTTAGACAAACTTTACATTTATTACACATCTGATGAACTTATTTTCTGTCAACTTAAAAAATGTGCAAGAAAAATCTTAAAACTTCAATCATCAAATACACTCTCAAAGAAGACTTTTGTCATAAGAACTCAGACCAGAACTCAAGCCTCTATCACTGCTGCCATATTTACTCATGTATTTAACACTTGCCAAGTGGATTTGGGTCAATTTAAGAAACTGTAAATAAATATTGATACATCATAAAAGAAACTATTACTCACATTCTAAGTAAACCACTAATTCTAATTCACTCACAATTTTGCTGTGGCATCATTCCATGGAGAAAATTAGATTTTTACATATCAGAGCAAATCACAAAGCCAAAATGTCAACTTCATATATCAGGCAATTACTTGTAGTGTTTATTTTTGGGGGAATTTTCTACATATATTTACTTAGAAAGCTGCATGAGTCCTCCAAAATAAATGGGGGCTATAATTCTTGCCAAAAAATCCACAGTTCTAGAGAGCTACTCATCAATTTCTAGCAGCATTAATGAGGAAAGGCGCTGAGACAGTCATTCAAACTGTCTTTATGATAAGAGTAACCTACAGGGCAAATCAAGATTAAGGACAAGGACAAGACAAATGGTTTGGAAGACTCTCTCTTTTTTTAATCAATCATTTGAGAGCTCCATTTAGTACCTGAAATCCCCATGGAACACTAGAACCTTCAGGGAGGAGTGAGAATTGGTGCTGAAGACATCCCTGAAGACACCACTGAAATGTTTTTTAGGATGATAATGGCCTCCCTACAAATACAGAAGGTTCCCACACAGGGAAGAAGATTTTCTTTGAGCTAGATCGTTCTTCACAGGTGGGGACAGCCACTGCACTGTAGGATGTTTGGCAGCATCCTGACACTTCATTCCTCCCTAATTTTGACAACCAAAAGTGTCTCCAGATATTGCCAAGTGTCCCCTGGCAGGGTTGGGAGGAACAAAATGTCTCTAGTTGAGAAATTCTGCCTTAATAGAAAGATCTCTCTTAAGATATCGTTTACTCTAATTGGCTTCACCATGTATTATACTCTTCAAATGGCACTAAAGTGGGGGTCACCCCCAAGTTAGGAAACATGCCAAGGAACTATTTGGGGGGTCTGGAACATCTTCATGGGATTTTCCCAGGATGTGTGTGCTTTCAGTTTGCTGCCACCAGGTTCCACAGCTAGTGGTTGATTTCAAATGACTAGTTTGGCAGGATTCTGCTGAGGCAAGATCAATGTGGGTTCATTTGGATGGGACCATATCAATTAGCCACATAGCAAAAGCCTTTTTTCATTTTTCATGATATGAGCCTTCATTTCAAAATCATAAATTAAGGGGGATAAAATAACCTTAAGTAAAAAGGAATATTTGCCTCTCCTAGTGTGCAGGAAATGACATTTACATAGTTAGGATCTTCCAAGGTGGTCACTTTACATGACCTTGAACAAGTGAAATTAAAAGAATGTTAATAGCAGTAGCAAAGATCAATTTTCCTCCTAAAAATTAGAAAATAATTGCAGACACCAATTTATTACCAATTGCAGACACCAAGCTTATTAAGTTTCCCTCCTTGCAAGATGACTTCCTTCCTCATCTGCTCATATTGTTCTCCTGTTTTCCAACTTGCAAGCACAGAAAAGATTAGGGGCAAAATCTTGCACTAAGTTATTTAAATGGAGCATTAAACCTTTTAGTTTGTTGACCCAGTAGGTGATCTAATTTATAACATTTTATAATCCACTTACTGTATATTTGACCCACTGAGATAAAAATTATTTTAAAAGAACAAAGTTAATTTAACTGGACTTAATTTGGAATTCTCCCATCCCCTGGCCTTCTTGCCTTTTCTTCATTCCTGACACCCACAGGCTTTCACTGACAGTCCAGCTGCTTACAGAGGCCCCATCTGTGCCACTGTGGCATAGTATCTGAGATACTACCTCCCTAAAAACTGCAAAACAGCAGAGAGCTGACATATAGGCTCCCATCATCCCAAATGCAGCCCTTCCTCATTGCCTGTGAACTGTACAGGCTGCTTTGGGGGGTTCACCTGTCACATCAGGAAAGGCAGATTTCCTTCCACCTGATCTAGAGATTTCCATCCAGCCCCTGGCTGATTCCACCTCTCTGCCAGACTCTCATTAGCTAAAAGAAGAAGGAAAAATTTCCTCCCAGACTTCATTTTCTGATCCAGCCAGATGGTGGATAAATAAATAACAGAGCAAAGAGGGGAAACATACTTGTTTTTGCTTAATAAAGTACTGAGAGTATAGGCTGTTGTCACAGGAAATATTCACATGTCAACAGCAGACAAGTATTCACAGTGTAGTGGAAGGCAGACCTGGAGGGAGCCCCTTCGCTCTTAGCCTTGAGTTTTCATTGCACAGAAGACTGGAGGCAGTTCTGAGGGCTTCAAGAGCTCCGGAGAATCAAGGAAACTTAAGGTGTTAACCAAAGCAAAGCAGTCCCATTCTGTTGGAAGTGGTGGTATGCTCTACTGGAGTGACTGCCTGTCAACAAAATTCATACCATGGAAGAGCTCTGCTTGAATGTACTGGCATCTTAACACCTGCAGGACAGACCTATCTTAGGTAGAAGAAACTGTCAGCTGTCCTCTCAGAAATTTCTGCAAGAGTTTCATTCCAGGAAAATCTATGTACATTGACAAATCTAAATGGGTTCCTTGGTCAGAAAAAAACAAAAACAAAAGTGGAGTGAAGTAGGCATTTCCACTTTTGCCTAAATTGTCATGAAACATAAAGCCAAATCTGTACCCAACTGGTTAATGTCATTATCCCAGATGCCAGGGGTGACCTTCAGTGCGCGCTTCCTCTAGATAATCACTGTTTTAATATTGTTCTTACTAGTAAAAACCTCAAATCATTTTGGAGGAACCCTCATCTAGAAACCCAACCTAAATAATAATAGGCCATTTTTTATTCCCTCCTGGACTTCATTTACATACTTCATGACAGTCACAAATTGTTTTCATTTCTTCATCTAGGTAAGTCAAATAAAGTAATTCTGCTTGCTTGTTGATATTTTGCCACTCTAGTTCAAATTGTGGCAAACGTTATTTATTTTTGCTCCTCTCTTTCTTCTTTTCCCTGCTTCCTTTAATAAATACAGTATGTATTATGTGCCTGCACAATGGCAGGCACTGCATATGGGATACATGGGTGAGAAAAATGAGATGGGGCCTTATTTGATGGACTTAGAGCTGATAATAAAATACAAAAACCAAACCAAGCTGATAATCTTACAAACCAAAGGGAAAATGTAAAATCTATTATATTCTACAAATAAGAAATACATGGTGCTTTCACATAATTGGAGATTTGTCATAGGTGGACAATGAAGGAAGGCTCCCTGAGGAACTGATGACTGAGCCATGTTAAAAGGGAGAACAGAAATATGCTGATAATGGAAAAAAAATAGCAGTTACAGGTCATGAAATATTCTATATGTATTATTATACTTTATCCTCACTTGTGATTTAACATAAATTTATAGAGCTTCAATTACATGCCTAAAGAGGATAGCCTTTGAATCGCTCTGAAAGAGATAGAATGGTATTACCAAAGAGTACAGAATCATAGTAATTAGCAATTAGTAAGGACCTGAAATTTTTAATTTCCATAAATGTCTAAGCCGCATCATAACTAACATTATACATAATCACGTTAAGTGTGAGGAAAACAACCTTTCAGACATTCATCAGTTTGTTCCACTTCTTTAGGTATTCTGGAGCACCACTTACTCATTTATGTTATATTCCCAGGATCAGTACGAGAAGAATCCTCCCAAACTTTCATCTTATACATGGGCAAACAGAGTCACTGCATCGCTTTAAAGTATGCTATAATTCAGATTTATCATTAAGTAGGGCCTTTCTCCCAGCTTGTCCAAGTTCAAACATCAGCTGGAGAGCTCATCTTTAAGGTAAAGACAGTTGGTTTGCTGGCCAAGGGGAACTTCTCACAAGCCAGCATTGTCAAGGAGCTTGCCAGTGGCGCTGCAATGTCAGACGCAGCAGGCTCAGAAACAGCTCTTCCAGGGTAGACAGAACCAGTACTCGCGTGACAGACAGAGCCAGGTTCTTTTCTAATATAATCTCAACACCTCTCTCCCAAGGGAGATATACTTACTTGGTACAAAGAATTCAGAGACA
This sequence comes from Talpa occidentalis, assembly GCF_014898055.3. Lineage (NCBI taxonomy): Eukaryota > Metazoa > Chordata > Mammalia > Eulipotyphla > Talpidae > Talpa > Talpa occidentalis. The sequence goes on from NW_023601104.1 coordinate 26,054,924, forward strand.
AGATGGATTTTTTCTGTCTGCTAACGGTGACCTCACTGAGCACACCACCTATTTGGCTACCCTTGATCTCCAGGTGACGGCCTGTCTCCCTCTCAGCTCCTTCTGGAAGGCAACTGCATTCCTAGAGTGCATAGATCTGAGTCTGAACTTAAATCATGTCACTTCATTCATATTTGAGGCATACCTTTTATTTCCCTAAGTTTTAAAGGTTATCTTCTTGATCTTGGGCACCCAAAGCAGTCATGTGAAACAATAAAAGATAATGCACAGAGATAATCTAATTATTGACACATGAGATCATCAACATCAGTCTCAGAATCAATGGCTTGGTTCATCTTTTAATGTGGCTATGTTGAGCTAAAGTTAAAAACAATGTAAATAGATTTCAATTCATAGCTAATATTACAACAAAATAAATACACAGCAGAGTTATTTAAAGAAAAAAAAGAACCATTAAGGAATCAATTTCTTTTTTTTTCTTTTGGAATCAATTTCTTAATTTAAGGCCCTTCATAAATTAAGAAGAGGGAAAAGGAGAAATTATTGATATATCTACAACAACCCAGTGAAACAGTTGTCATTTTCAGTTGAAGAAATTAATGCCCAGAGAAATTAGTAAAACAGTTCCTTTACCCTGAACTTTTTTACAGCAAGAACCATCTCCTATTCATCTATTTATCCATTACCCTGTGCCATGTCTCCCACATGACGGCTGCTCCATAAATGTTTCATAACTGACAGAGCAAATCAACAGAGCTGAGATCTGGACATAGATCTATCTGACTCTGGATCCCAGGCTGTTGTTGGTCACCATGCCTTTTCTATAGCTACAATAATGAAAAAACCCTTGAAATAAATTAAAGAAATAATATCAGATTTCCTTGGTTGAATTTTACAAACATTTACTGAGCATCACTATGTGCTAAGCACCACTCTGGGCATCATGGGAGCTACAAATTACAAAGGCCTGGTGTTTATGTTGGGAGACTGTCCATTTTACTTGACAGAAAGAAGTCCAGATACTTCATAGACAAGTCAGAAAAGCCTTTGAAGGAATGTATAAGCACATGTGAGCAAGCTAAACTATATAAAACGAATGTGGATTGAGTACATGAGAGGAAGAAACTTCTGTGGAGTTAGGCAGAGGACAATTTGCTCAAGAAAGAGGTGGGGTCTTGAACCTGAACCTCCTGGGAAGTGTAGGAAGGAGAGAGTATGTTGAAGCTGGGGAAAGGTTTGATGATGGTGTGTGAGGGAGACAGGGAGAACCCCAGTGGATAAGGTCAAACCTTCTCTTTGTGTAAGTTCCTCTCTTCTCTCCCTGATGCCAGAGGCCCTTATCCCATTTTTTTTTTTTTTAGCTCAGGATATAGTCTAGGACTTATAGTCATATAAATCTGCATGTATGTAAATGTGGTCCTTTCCTCCTACTAATCTGTCTGGCATTAATATGTTGCTCGTCCAGCCCAAGAAGAAGCCAGAGGGTTGGGGAGTCACGACAGACTCTTTTCTTCTCTATATTAGAAAAGAACCTGTGTTTCCTATAAGGGCAGTAATTCTAAATTGGAAAGGGAGACTATGAGGCTTGTTGCCTTGAATGGTAGTTCAAGACTCACTTGTTCAACCAGTGAGGGATAAGCAGGCACACTTTAGGAAGATGACAGTGACAACACCACACCAAAAGGAAATTCACAATACACAAAGGAATACAAAGTCTGGGGTGGTGGCAAGATGAGAATCCCTCAACAATTCCCTCAGAGAATTTTAATGATTGCCACACATAGGTTAGTCTTGAGGATAATTTTTATTGACTAAAAAATATCTTAATAACATGAAAATAGTATCATCACGTATTAACTCAGAAACATGAGAAAAATGCTTTCCAAGCAATTCAGTGCATTTCTACTACCTCTGGCTGTTCTTAGGCGTATCATTTGTTTAGCTAGTTCTCAGTTCCATAATGTTAGAATTTTAGTACTTAAAAGAGACCTTAGAAAGCATAGCCCAATCCCTGCATTTAATTTTTTTTAAAGATTTATTTATTTATGCATACAAGAGCAGGGGTACAGACCAGAGGTGTGGGGCGGTAAGAGAATTCACCAGAGACAGAGTGGGGAGCAGAAGCAGATCGACCGAAGTACACTGCTGAGGGGAGCAGCTGGTGAGCCAGGAGAGGTCTGCTGAGCCATGTGGGTTGCTCCCTGGCTGGCCAGGGATCAAACTCATGCTGCAGAGGCTGTGGACAGCTTCATAGGTTGCATCTTAACCCCTTGTGCCACCAGGGAGGGCCCCAATCTCTGCATTTAAAAACAATAACCTTGACCTAGAAAGGTTATGTCCTCCTTCGAGGTCACACAGTTAATTAGTAGCCATTAAGTTTTATTCCCATGGGCTGGGTAACAATCACTCTGCATTCTAGGAGCCCACTCCCCTTTAGTAAATAACACTTGCCCTTAAACAGATACACAAGCCACTATACAATAATTCTGCTGTCACTGACTTTTCTCCTCCCCTGAAGTTTGATCTCGAATTCCCCCTTTTTTGTTAGGGGTTTAGTATTATGTTTAATTCATTTCTGTGTACTCAGCCCTAAACTGGCTGGCATAGAGTGCCTACTCAATAAGTTTGTGTTGAGTTGAGTTGAATTTGAATCACTGGTTTTCATTCCTTTGCTCACAGGGACTTTTATTATTACTTTTTTTTAAAATAAAAAAGTATCATTAAACTGGAAAGAACAGAGAGATTAACCATTTTTTCTGTAAGTGAAGCCACTAAAGCCAAGGAAGTTAAGTACCAAACCCAGTGCTTAAGCTGGGACTCAAGCCTTCTCCAGATCGTATGATTTGCTCATTGGTGGAAAATAATATAGTTTTCAACATATTTATGTGGAACAGATTGCAAGACATCAATGCTTTGAAGGGTACAAAAATCTTCAGAGTATTATTGTGTTTCCATATGAAACTTGTAATTAGCAAGTAGAATGATAAGTCTTTGGTTGCCAAATGATTAAGTGACAAATACTTTCTGGGAAGAGGATCCCACCGAGCACAGGCTTGGGCTCTTTTTGGAAGCTTCCCATTAGCAGGAAAAACTGACTCAGAGAGGGAATGAAACCAAGCTAGATAAAGCAAGGCAGCTGGGACCATAAACTTAGGTATCGCTATCCCTATACAGCCCAATTGCTCTACTTCAAGCCTCAGGCAACAGTAACACTGCTGCCCTTGGCCCACTGCCCACCCAGGCTAACTCATGACCCAGGAGAAACAAATGTGAGCATGGGACTGGCTTAGGTCAACCTGTCACTGGAACTGGGAACTAATACTCCCCCTTGTTCAACTGAACGTGGTCAGAGCATACTCTCCTAACACAAAGGGCTGGCCATTAATCCTTCCCGAGTGGAAGGTCAAACAGGGGCTCTCCTGCAACAGTCTGCTGGCTTCATACAAGGGCTTGCTGGCTGTAGCCCTGAAACTCTCTTCACACTGACAATGCCAGTGGAGGACCCAAGGGCTAAGGTGCTTTCTAGAAGCCAGCTGGTCAATGGCAGAGCTTCCCACGGGAAGTCTGACCCTGAGCCAGGAGGCTGTAATAGTGAGCTCAAGGCTACCCAAACAAAATGCCACAGATCAGGAGGCTAAAACAACAGAAACTTATTTTCTGTGGTTTGTTTATAGTTCTGGAGGCTGGAAATACAAGGAAAGGGTGGGCAGGTTTGATTTCTCTTTGAGCCGATCTCCTTGGTTTGTAGATTGGTCACCTTCTCCCTGTGGCCCTGCATGGCCCTTGTAAGAGTCCCTGGTATTTCTCCCTCTTTCTTATAAGAACACCATTCATACTGAATGAGGACTCCACCTTTATTCCCGACCTTCAACCTTAATGACCTCTTTAGGGGCTTATCTCCATATTCAACATATGAATTTGGGGAGAAATAATTCAGTCAGAGGGAAACCAGTCTCTTTTCTTTCCAGTTATTATATGTCCTTCTGACCGTTAACGACTCTCCTTGATATTTTCTCTGTGCTATTTGTGATTGACATTTCTCAGAGAATGTGATGAGGAAAATCGCTTGCTAATTGAGTTCTTAAAAAAATTCTGGGGCCTTCCTAGTGGCGCAAGGGGTTAAGTCTCAGCACTATGAAGCTCTCGGGAAGTGACCCACACAGCACGGCAGACCTCTCCTGTCTCACCCGCTGCTCCCCTCAGCAGTGTATTTCAGTCAATCCACCTGTTCTGCTCCCCACTCTGTCTCTGGTGAATCCTCTCCTCCCCTACCCCCACACCTCTGGTCTACACCCCAGCTCTAGTATGCATAAAGAAAATAAATTTTTTTAAAAATTTGAAAATTACAATTAAAAGGGGAAAAGTGAAAAGAAAATTCATGTGCCTAACAGGATGTAAAGCAAGGTGGGAGGTAAAAACAAACAAACACACCGAGGAGAAGAAGCAAGGCTCAGAAGTTCTGTTAACAGAAGATAGCAACTTCACTGGCAGGCTGTGGAGAGCATGCCCTGTCCGCCTGATTTACACAGGTACAGAGAGAATGGTCTGGAGGCTGCGGGTCTGCTCAGCCAAACGCCCATGTGTGCATGAAATTAGAATGTCAACATTTGATTCATGCTGCCAAGCTGTGACTGTGAAACAAATTATGTCAGTGGGTGGCAATTGCAATATTAGTCTAAGCAGATAACATTTAACTATAAAGAGGGGCCCAGTCTTTCCGTCTTTTCTCTATTATTATTTTAATATCAACATTGTTAGACCACGATGGGATAAAATTTTGAGAAAAAGAAAAATGTTTTATGGCGAGGCATGTGCCCTTTAGGAAAGGACTCCCTGCCATTCAACTGCTATTTATTCCTAACCCTCCTGTTGAAATTTGGGGATCAGGTAATGCAAGGATGATTTTACAAACTACCACCACCACTCACTCAACTGAGTTCAAAGTGGCTGTTCCATTTGTGGGGTAATCGAAACCACAATTCAATAATCTACCTTTTATAAAGGAAGCCTTTGATTCCTGGGCAGAAGCTAGGAATTTTGTCCTTAAATGCATTTCAATGTAAAGGAAGCGGCAAGTACCTTGAAAGGGCTGGTAAGCAAATTCTTCCCACTTACTTCCTGGATTCCACGGTAATGTCTCTCTAGTGAGGTCTGTGGAGATGTTTGAGTTGAAATCTGTTATTTTCTACTCAATTGATTTAAGCTTGTGCGTATTTAAAATCAATTTTAAATTAATATGCAGTTGGAAATTTGTGGAGGAATTTCATATAAAAAGTAGGGGTTTTGTTGCTGTGTATTTTTTCTTTAAGGCCTTCAGTGAAACTGCAGCCACTGACAACTTAAACTTGGTCTAGGAGATAACAATTTTCCCATGAAATGAGGCGCACATCTATCTCCATTCGAGGTCCACTTCTTTAACTAGCAATATGGCAAAGCATCAATTTGAAGTTTTATTCCATTACAAACACCCGTGTAGTTAAAGTTAATGCTGTGAAAAATCCAACTTGTAGCAGTGAAATGTTTATAGAAGCAGCATTCACTTAGCAGTTGAACCAGGGCAAGATGACCAGGCACAGGATTAAAGCGCAGAAAGAACACTAAGATGTTTTTCAAGGGAGGGGTGCTGGAGGAGATGAGTGTCACTTAAAAGCTTATACATTCGTTTAAAATATTTTTGCTTCCAGTAATGAAGGTATTCTCGTTTCACCTCACGGTTAAACATGAACACCCAGAATCCATCTTATCTTGTGAAATTCCCAACTCCCCATTCACATGTATCTATGCCCAAAGCACGGGAATTGGATTTTTCTTTTTGCCAAAGCATAGCAGAGGCATGAGGTCCTTATCAAAGTGAGCAAACAGGCTTTGATTCTTTTAAAACAGATGTCCTATTGATGAAGAGGGCTGTGGGGAGAACAAAACTTTAAATTTTACCAAGAACTCTTTGGCACTAATATCTGATTTAACAGTTTCCTTACACCAGACAGAAAGTAATATCATTATAATTGGTAGGTTGATTTTCAAATAACTCGCCTTGTTGGCATTTCTCAGGATCTACTGATTAATTGCTCTCCTTTCTTAGCTGGATATAGTATGATAAAAACTCACAAAGAAGCAAAACAGATTTCTCAAAATCTTAAGTTGTGGGGCCCGTGGCCAACGCGTTTATACTTTGTCTCCACTGCGTGGTTTGATAAAGGTGAGCACCAAATCCACCAATTTGGCCTTCGCCTACATATAAAATCCCTTGGCCGAAATGCCCTCATTGTTTGAGATGTTTATGAAAAACAAAAAAAAAAACAAAAAAAAAAAACTGCTTCAGTGGAAGGTCTCTGGAATGGATCATTGTAAAAGGGAGAGGTCTGAGGTAAAATGCCCGTTTGACCCACCAGTCCGGTCTGTTGCTTCAGCCATGGCTATTGATGCAGAAATGTGTTCTACCCTTGCCTCTCAAGCAAGAATTTCCACTTTGAAATTTCATTCACTCTGAAAACACCCCTTGGGTAGGCCATATTTTCTTTTCATTCAGATGATGTCAGAGCCTCCCGGCATCCATTTTAAAGCCTTAACATCTTCATAGCCATATAACATATCCTGCCGTTTATTTCAAAACTATTCACAAACCAAAGGGAATATTTTCTCTTTATGGGGTAATCAGAGGCTTATAACTTCTCCATCCTTGGAAAACCATGGAAAAGAGATGGCATTCTCATCTGCAGTCAGTTGTTAAATGCATTTTAATGCTTTATCAGAATTAGGGACAAAACTGGTCTCATCATCCCATGTCAGGAAAGTAAATTTGAGTTCTCAACCACGTAGGGAATTAAAAAATCCTTCAGCCAGAGATGCAAAAATCAGGAGATCAGAGAGCAGAATAAACAATATTTTGATGTAAACAGATTATCAACATGAGAGGAATGACCGTCTGGTCACCCAGGGGGTTTATTCAGTTAACACTTCCACCCCTTAAAGACAATGGTGTGCAATCAATGCATATAGGGCCTTTCAGGCCCGTTGCTAAGTGATACGCAGAGTCAACAGAAAAATGCCGGATGTACAGAGGACAGCTCCAGGCCCAAGAGAGATCAACACCCTCTGATGATATTTTAAACTTAATTCAGTTCCCGATGAAGATTGTGACAGGTTCCGTGGCTGGAGCAGAAAAGATGTTTGCACTTCAAAATCCGACTTCGTAAAGTTGCTCTGCTGTGTGCAAAGAGTGTTTAATTTGGTAACAAGTGAATCATGGCCCAAACAGTAGTTGGTTCAAATAGGAAAAGGCACCCAGCAGGGGCATCCTGAATATTCATTTCTTGCAAGGCACAGCAGTCATCTTACAATCTCAGCGTCAGTATCAGAGCTGATCATTTGTCTCAGATTGTCTATGCATTCTCTCATTTTTTCATCTCTAAAATCTATTTTAGGAACAGCCCCCCCAAGCCATTTGCAACAGCTTCTTCAGAAATTCTAAAGAAAGGAAAGAAACTTGAATAGGATCACATCACCCCATACAACCATGAAAACCTGTTTTGTGGGGCATTCTTGAATCCAGCCCAGAAGCTCTTAAGAGTTTTTGTATTTATTTACCCATTTCTTTCTCTCCCTTCTCCTTCCCTCAATGGATTTTTATATTCAAATGCAAAAGATTTCCATGTGCACTAAAGATCCATTTATGTATTGGTTTAGAAGATCATGCCATGATGTTGAGAAATGCACCTTTTTCATAAACAGATGTTTACAAATGCAGTCTTTGTAAGAGGGAGAGCACACTCACCATAGAGGGCCTGTTTTCCGTATTTGAATGCAAAATCCTTTTGAAAAAAAACCTCAAGTCCCTAAAGTCCAGGAAGCATTAACCTCAGTTATACTGTCCCTCAAAGCCACCCCATGTATGAAATGATTTTCTGAGTAAGACGTTGGTCAATCCTGGCGGGCCCGGATTGCTGCTGCCAATAAGCACTTGGCGGCGCAGGCCCTGAGAGCTGGGCGGCCAGAAGGGTGCTGAGGGACATAATCCATCGAGTCAACCCTGAACACTATTCACCTAGTGGAACACAAGCGTTTTCAGGGCCCAACTCCTATAGTTTTCAGTGGGCAGGTTTGCCCTCTTTTGTCCTCAAGAGTTTGGTTTGTTTATTAAAGCAGTAAGAGCCCCAGAGCATTTTTGTCTAGTGGGCTAAAAACTCCCAAAGCAGGAGTATATTAACTCAGATGCAAGTGGTGGTGGTGGGGGGGACAGCTTTTTGACATTTTTCATCCTGTCTCATCCCACCAAACTAATTTTATAGGGTTGTTCCTGTCATGTTTAAGCTACAGGTAGTAAGGGGGAGATTGAAGGCAGATAAAACCACACAATAGCATTCCCAGGCCTTGTTTCTTTGCTTCCCGGAGGGTGGTTCTCTCTCACAGAGGCAGTAAAGCTTTGTGAGGTAATGAAGAAGCAGCACACAGAAACAAGCAAACAAGTTAAAGAGATGATTGCACTAAGACCACCTGCCACATTCTCCTCCTATACCCTGTCTCCTTATCAGGATTCTGCAGTAAAATCCATGCAAATGTTTCCAGTTTTAAAAGATGGAAAGACAGGACTTAGAGCTTTGGGTTAGCAGTGTGAATGGAAATGTTACATTTTGGGACTGTTGGATTAATGATCAGGTCTAACTCCTGATTGAGTTTCTTTCTCACTGTCAGAGCAAAAACAAGTGAATGCTGAATGCCAGGCTAAAGGAATTTCACTTATAAGGACTGACTGTGAGGTTACAAATATTGATTGAAAGGCACAGGTGTTTGGGTATTGATTCATTGAAGCTGTTAACCAAAAACTATCAGAATTTCTCTACAAATATGAGCAAGTAGGAATTGGCCACAAAGTTTCCTTAAATTTCTAGTCAAATTAGAGTTTAAATTGATTCCACAAAGCCTATTGCTTTTCATATCTTTTCTGAATTTACCCAAACCACACCAGAATCAATGACAACGTTTCCATTGCATTTGGCCCTAGAACAACTGCTGAGTACTGCAGAATATTTTAGCAGAAATATTATAATTTGGATCATGCTCCAACAAGGGGCATATCCTAAGTATACAAATTTCTTTGTATGTAAAAACAGTTCCTATAAAATCTTCCGTGGCAAAGATGCTAGTTACTGTGGTTTGTTTGTCACATATAAAGAAAATGTGCTCTCCCACCTTGGAGGGAGGACATGTTTTCTGCTTCCCGGGTGGTAGTAGGGAGGTGTTTGTGTTAAGCCAGCCACACTCTTTCTCCTTGTCCCTCTTGTGGCCAACAGGCTACACTGATAAACAGGGCTCTGAAAGCAAAGACATCGACAGCTACAGCAACAGAACAAAAGTAACTAGGTCACACTAACGGAGCCTACAGTTTCAAAAGCTTGGTTGGCACGGGTGCTGATGAACAGACACATTTGCTGAAGCTGAATGATTTCAGGAGGGAAAACACTAGAGCATGCCATGAAACAACATGGCTTGGAATAAAATAGTTATGAAACAAGCTGAAAAATGGCACTGTTTTCTATATAAATATGGAGCTTCAAGTACATGTTAATTTATTAAACAATGAAACTAAGTCAGATTGCCTATTTCCAAAATTTCCCAATAATATACTTAATATATACATGCTGTCCTTCAATCTTCCCCTTAGACAAGATCATTGTTGATTTCTGGTCCTCAACCTTGGCTGTACATTAGAAGCACCTAGGGAACTTTGTAAACTCTACAGATACCTAGGCTCCACCCCCAGAATTTTTTTTTTTTATTGACCAGCAGTAAAATTAGAGTCTAACTCTAAATCGATTCCACTAAGCATATGGCTTTTCATATCTCTTCTGAATTTACCCAAACCACACCAGAATCGATAACAATATTTGTCCAAGCAATGACTGACATTCCCCAAATGAGTAAGTGTTGAGGGCCAGAGTCATAGATAATCAAGTAGATGCTGGTAGAATAAGCAAAATTTATGGGAGCAAAACCTAGAGTTGAGAAAAATCATCCACTCCATGTTTCTTTTTCTGTTAATGGAGTTAAAAAACACATTTTCAATCTCAGCAACATCTTAGTTTGGCTCCAGTGTCAATGTATTCTAAAGGAATCTAGTGAAGACCCACTGACTGAGTGATTAGAAAGTAATCCCCAGAAGCTGGAAGGCAGGTACAGGTACAGGCCATGTTTAGGAAAAGTGCCCCCTGACAAGTGTCAAAACACTGTGGAAATGTGAAGGACAAGCACAGAAGGTAGGGAAGCAGGAAAGGCTTCCTGGAAGAGGTGATTCTTGAAATGGGCCTAGAGTGGGAGGTTTCCCAGGGAACAATGGTGGGTAGGATGAAGGGAAAAGATGGTTGGGGAGAAAACGGAACTTTTCTCATGAAAGGAGAAAAAATATTTCACCTTTTTTCTTTTTACCATTCTTCTGCTTCCACACAAGAAAAAGTAACATCTACTATTGATTGTATGCTGGACATTATTCATTCAACTTTTCACTTAAATCCCTTAATGGCCAAAATAGCTCTATGAAGTAGGTATTGTAAGTAGCCTCATTTTCCAGAGGGAGAAATTGAGGCACAGAGAGATGAAGCAATTCATTTAAGATCACACAGCAATTAAGTGGTCATGGTCTTAATTTTGCTGCTCTTCCAGCCTCTTTCAGAGGCTGTCGTTGATTGATGATGCTCTTCCATGAGTAGCACAGAGCTCCCTGGTGAAACCAGCAGCTCTCCAGAGATAGAAAAGAACAAAAACTCACCCAGCTACAGTTCAGACACGCTAGGGGCCTTATCCAAGAGAGCTCCATGGAGCATGGGAGTAGGTTAGCCTACAGTTTCTGCCCCCAAATCTACAGTCACAGAAATTGAACCCTGGCCTGTCATTTTCTCTATCACATCTCACCCCTGAATAAGATCATACAGAGGTCCCCTGTTATTATTTTTTTTATTATAGAGGTAAAGATGATTTTCTTCTTTGAAACTCATTCTTTAAGGGCACAAATTACAAATTTTGAATAGTAAGTGGCCTTACCTAAAAATCCAGACAATGAGTATTTAATAAATGTTTTAAGAATGCCCTAGAAATTGGTACAGCAAAGGGCAGAGAAATCTTTTTTCTTCTTCTCACTCAAATAAGTTAATTCAACTTAACAGATTCTTGTTGAGCACAACTAGCACAATTAAAAAATATTTAATTTATTTATTTTTGCATAGAAGAACTGTGGTATAGGCCAGAGGAACAGGACAGGCGAGAGGATTCACCAGAGACAGAGTGGAGAGCAGAATGGGCAGATCTACTGAAATACACTGCTGAGGGGAGTAGTAGGTGAGAGACAGGTCTGCTGTGCCATGTGGTTTAGCTCCCTGGCCAGGGATCAAACTCAGGCTGTAGAGGATGATGGCACTGAGCCTTATGCCACCAGGGAGGCCCACAGAGCTTTTAATCTGAGTGAAATGATAACACACTGCAAAAGTTACTATAACAAAAGGCAAAGTGAGCAGTATTAAAAGGAAAATCTCAGAATGCTCTAGTCAATTGTAGGTGGGTAAGAGGGAGGTAGGGATCCTAAAACTTTCTTGGAGGAGGTGATACTTAAAAATGGTCCTTGAATCTAGAAGATTTCAATAGAAAGAGGGCCTGGGAGGGGTGAAAGACAGTTAATTCTGTTGAGAGGAAAGATCTAAAGTCACTTCTGGTTGTCAGTCTTGGAGTTGAGGGTGTGGAGGCTGCAGGTGAGGCTGGGGAAGAACAAAGAAAATGTTTGCTGCCAACTTCCAAAATTGCACAGGCGGCAGAGTCGGGGGCAGGGAAGCTCTAAGGTCGTTCGTACAAAGTAGCCAATTTACAGTTATGGTTACACTTGAGTCAATTAAAGTGTTTTATTAGCAGGAATTTGAATCTCTTACCTTCATTAACATTTAACAGTAAATGGGAGAAAAAAGGTAAATAAAATATTATCTGGCTTTTTAAAGGTCATTTCAGACTGAACATTATAAAATGTGAGCTGGGCAGGGCGGGGATGGCTCTTCGTGTGGATTTAGTATGGGGAGACGGCTAGATATGTAGCGTTCGAGAGACACTTCATGGCCCGGCCGCGGGAGAACACCTCATGGCCGGTGAGGTGCTCTGAGGAGCAAGCATTAGAAGCAGCACACTTGGAACAGAACCTGACAAGTGAGAATGAATTTTTTGCTTCAGATCTCAGATTGTAAATCATTTGGGGGCATGCAGCCCCAAGTAATTACTCTCATGATCAACACCTGCTTTTTAACAACCCGAGGCTAGCAGCCTAAATTGATTAAATGGCATACCTAATCATCCCCCCAAAGAAAAGCAGTGCAAAGGAAGCCCTGTGCCCAGGTGTCAGAGTCCACTGAGGGCCTCAGGGAAGCCCCATCAGTCGGGAGGCATCCCGTACTCGAGCCCCCAGTACTCTGTGGACGTTTTCCATAAAGCCTGCTGTTACTGGAACAAAAGCAAAAATATGATAATCTGCTAAGGATATGAATGTTCAACCTGGAAAGATATTCGATGTTTTAATTTTCCAAAGTGGAGAGCCACAAATGATTAGAAAGCCATCCCAGTCTCTCCCTGTGAGATGTTAAGTCCTAACTTGGGACACTCAAGTCTCATCTGTCTCTGGAAAGGCAGTGGGAAGTCAAGATGCCCCATATGGAGGGGGAAGAGCTTTCTTGAAATTCATTATCAGAACAGGCAGACTAGAGGAAAAGACATACCCTCCCACGACAGGGTTGCTGAGGATTCCAGGGGTTTGGTCATGGCCATCTTCCTTGCCCTTAGTGAAAGAGTAGGCAGGGAAAGGGAACTCTAGACTTGGTGCTATAAACCCTCACAAGTGGGATGTGGCGCTTATTAGGTAGTAACAGAAAGTGTGGTCCTATTCAAACAGCAAGATCTATTTGCTAAATCCCCTTCCTCGGCTGTCTTCATCATTAGGGCATTTGACTTTACTACACCTGAAAGTAGGGGAGAAATGCATCACAGCAAAATAAATATTTCCTAATTTTAAGTAAATATTGCGAATCTCAGTAACTGTGTTCAGAGCACAATGCAACTGTATAAACACAGAGAACAAAACTAGAAGGAAACAAGGGGATATTTACATATATAAATATAAATCTAAAATTTGACTATAATGTGCAGAAAGCATCCGTTCTAGTTCTCTAAATGTCAAAGGCTGCTGCTTGCTGTCCCTCTAGCACTACCCCAATTAGCAGTTGAGGAAATAGCTTTCCGTTTATCTGAAGGTAAATATCATGGACTTCAGTGCAAAAACGATGAGGACCTTTTCCTGTCCATTTAACAACTTTTTTGTACTTGATCTAGTGAAGAAATAAGGCAGTGGTAAATCAAGTTGTAAATAGCCTCCCCCATGGGCTCTCTTGACCTCATTCCATTGCTTTTCCTTGTTGCAGAGTATACATAAGCAACGCTGCGCCGATCCTATGAAGTCTGGGGATATCAGGGAGCCTGGGAGACCTTCAGCACTGAGGTGAGCAAGGCCACGGTCAGCAGAAGGGAGTGGAACTTAGATCACTTCCGCTGTCATTCAGAGAAGTCAACATTCTCTATGATGCACCACTTGTATGCAGCATGATGTGATATGTACAATGTCCACATGTATATATGCACATATGACTTCTGGACTCAAACATGTGCTGTTGATTATCTGAAAACATTTCACATTGAGCTCCTGAGAGCTGCTGAGACAATCATCCTTTACAAAATATATTGAACACATAGTGAAAGTCAGGAACTGTGTTTTGCCTTGATGAATGTCCTTACAGCTCCAAGAATAATATATACTGGGTAATTTTATCTCAAATGCAGAGAATGAAGTTGGACTAAGAAAGAGAATGCATACATGCAAAAGAATGAAGCTTGACTACTACCTCACACCATGCACAAAAACCAACTCAAAAAAGATTGAAGAACTAGACATAAGACCTGAAACCATAAAATATATAGAAGGAAATATAGGCAAAACACTACATGACATGCACCTCAAAGACATCTTTACAGACACATCACCCAAAGCAGTGATAGTGAAGGCAAAGATAAACAGCTGGGACTACATCAAATTAAAGAGCTTCTGCACAGCAAAAGAGACAATAACAAAAACAAAGAGAAACCCCACCAACTGGGAGAACATTTTTGCACACAACACTAATGATAAAGGACTGATCACAAAAATCTGCAAAGAGCTGATGAGACTCAACAACAACAAAGAAAATAATCCAGTCAAAAAATGGGCAGAAGAGGTAAAAAGAAACTTCTTTGAAGAGGAAATGCAAATGGCCAACAGGCATATGAAAAAATGTTCAACATCACTTGTAATCAGGGAAATGCAAATCAAAACTACCATGAGATACCATCTTACACCAGTGAGAATGGCACATATTAAAAAAACTAGCGACAACAAATGTTGGTGAGGTTGTGGAGAAAAAGGAACTCTCCTGCACTGTTGGTGGGAGTGCAAACTGGTCCAACCACTATGGAGAGCTGTGTGGAGATTTCTGGACCTACTCAAGATAGAGCTTCCATATGATCCAGCAATTCCACTCCTAGGTATTTACCCAAAGGACACAGAAACATCAATTCCAAAGGGCACCTGCACCCCTATGTTTACAGCAGCACTGTTTACAATAGCTAAGCTTTGGAAACAACCCAAATGCCCAAAAATAGATGACTGGATCAAGAAGATGTGGTACATATACACGACGGAATATTATTCAGCAATCAAAAAAGATAAACACATGCAGTTTGCAGCAACTTGGATGGAGCTAGAAGGGATCATGCTCAGTGAAATAAGTCAGAAAGAAAAAGAAAAATACCGGATGGTCTCACTCATAGCAGGAATTTAGAAAACCTAAATAAGGGACCAGGAAAAAGACTAATTAATACAAAGTAAAAATCAAAATCAACAAGCACCTATAAACCAGAGACACTATGGGGGGGAAGGGGCGGAGAGAGGAAGGACTAGGGTCAAAATAAGGGGGGGTGCAATTGTATGGGGAATATATCCAAAATGAAAATGTATACATTGTGCAAAAATGAAAAATGATGTAAGAATTATATAAAATATTAAAAAAAAGAAAGAGAATGCAGTCTGCCCTACATCAACCTATATCTTCTTTCAAGTAATTTGCCCTCTCTCATAAAGGTACTCTGGAAGTATATAGATAAAATTACCATTTTCTCCTACATATGATAGTGTTTCTGCTCACTCTGGGTGAGTACCTCCACAGTCTCACTGGAAGCAACACTGGAAGGGACCTTGGAGATCTGGCACTCCCCCCAAGGGCCTTGGAGATCTCCCACTTGCTGGGATGGGGAGAAGGGCTCGTGTAACAATGACTGGGGGTACTATTGTTCTGAAGTTCTGGGCATGTCCCATGTAGTGAAAAATGTGCTGCCCCACTGAGAAATGATAACACCCGCAAACCCCATTTAGACTGGTGAGAAAATCAAGGCCCATAGTTGGCAAACTGAACTTCCAGTTCAGAGTTAGTCACTGTGCCACAGTTGAGCAATACAGAAACAGTATATTAAAAACATATAAATATAGTTGTTTTAATGTTGCCTCTGCTGTCCTGCATAACCCATGTCTGTCAACTAGCTCTGAAAAGACCAATGCCTATTGGATATATGAACTGTGTGCCTGTTAATTTCCTATTTCATTTAACTGAAACGATGCCATAATGAAGGTACTAAAGCCCTGTTATAGAATGAAAAACCTGGAGGCTTTGAGTGGTCTTGTACAAAAATTGCTCCAGGACTCATGCCCAGTGACCGGCCTAGTGTCAGACTTACGTGTCTCATTTACCACTGGTTCCCCTGCAACTCAGATCTTTCACATCTTGGCATCATGACTCAATAGTCACTGGAAATTCTTCTCAAAGCCAACGATTCTATCAAGTAAGTGAGTTCTCAGGACATGTGAGTGAAACAAAGACTCACTTAGTCAGAATTCTTGAAATCTGACATTTCCAGGTGAAGATGGAAGACTTAGATGTTTACCCATGTGATTCACTTTCCGTTGAACACATACAAGGTGAACTGACAGCACCTGAGACTATCACTGCAAAGGAAGATCAATGATAAAAGCTCATGGCCATGTACAGGAACACAGTCACAGACAGACAGACAGACACATACACACACACACACACACACGCTGTATACTGTAAACATGTTGAAAAGGTTACTTGCAGGCATGGGAGAGAATCTAAGTGGGAACTAAAGGAATAAAACAAGGCAAGTATGATGAAATTAACCATCTACTCCTGAGCTTTGATATTTTAAAGGTAAGTTTATGATCATTCAAAAATATGTCTATGAAAGGATTCCCAATAAAAGGGATGAAATTCCCAAACCTGACTAGATATGACTGTAGGTGTGGAAATTGGCAAGAGGAGGGATAGAAGATGAACTTTCCACTTGCTAAAAGAGTCCTCCTCCTTAGGAATTTCATAATTATATGCTCTTGCTAGTCATTAATTGCAAGGAAACCAGCCTGGCTCCAGCCCCCTTGCCTGCTGGGAGGGCATGACAGAATTACGGACTCACATGAAGGATGGGCACTGGCGGACGGCCCCCATCAGAGTGCATGATAACGGGTCTGAGGCTCCAGGTCAGAGACGGCCACCCCAATTCAGGCTGCATGTAATTAAAAGGTTTGCATGGAGTAGAAACTGACCCTCACCATCTTAAGCATGTCAGAGGCCACTCATTTGAAACAAAATTCTTAATTGTTTTTCTTTGCTCTTTCAGTTCTAAAACAATTCATAGAAATCATGTAGCTTGGAAAAATAAAAAATAAATATGCTATCAGCTGGTGAGAATTTAAAGTGCAAAGGTTTTTTGTGACTGTGCAATGTGAGCGCATGGGCACACACACACCCAAACGCACACAAACACACGGCAGAGCAAATACTCTGATGAATAAAAATGTGAATTTGAGGGCAAATGAGGCATGAAACATATTGGCCAATAAACAACACAAAAGAAGGTCATATGAAATTTTTGTATCTAACCAGACTGGGAAGCCTTTGAGCCCAGAAAACCCACCAAGAGAATACTTTCAAGGAAGTTGCATTCCCTAACAAATGCTGAGGACTGCTGCTTATTTATTTTGCTATAATTCAGATGCAAAGAAGCCTGGGCACTTTTTGTACTGTATTTTTGAAGGTGAGACTTGGGGAAGGTTTCACATATCTATAAAACACATCAGTGCCCTATCAAGAGAAAATAAAATATACCTACAATGTTCCTGTAGTCAGAGTTGATTTTTTTTAATGTCTTGTTTAGGAGGCCATTATGCTCATAAAGTACTTTTCAGTCCACAAAGGTCCTTCAAAACCGTCTTGAAAATACAAAGGGCAGGTTGTATTTCCCAGACGAGGAAGTCAGTTCAGAGTGAGTGCGGGTGATTTTCTCAACCTCTGGTGGTCAGGGTGTAGTGAAGTCCAGCCAGGACCCGACTCCCAGCTTAGTTCAGCCCCGTGGAGCTGTCAGTTCTGAGCCTTCAGAGAGCAACTGTGAATGTGTGCCACTTGACCCTTGCTGCTGCTATCTTTTAAGGCAAAGCTGATTTCAGGATGCTGTTTTATACCAACACATCCCATATCAAACATGGCTCTCTCTAGGGAGGTAGGATGATGTGGCGATTGAGAGCCAGCCAGGCCTGGGTGCAAATCCTGACTCTACTGGATGTGCTAATCACATCTGCCCAGGAGCCTTGGCATGTTTCTAGCCTCTGTGAACCTCAGTCTTCACTTCTATAGTATTGTCATAAAAATTCCTGTCTTCCAAAGTCTTGGGAATAATAAAGGTCTTGATCCACAGTAAACATCATTACTATCACTCCTCCATAGTACATAAAGGTGATGATGGATTCAGAGCAGAATTAGAAGAGGTCATGCACAGAGCAGCCTTGGCCCTCCCAGAAGGGTCTAAACTGGCACAATGTAGGAAAATGAACTTTTCTGTGCATTGGGATATAGCAGAAACAAAAGAACAATGAGAATGTGCATCTCAGAGGATTCTCTACCCTGACTCCAAACCACCACCAGCACACCCAGAAGTATCATGAGTCGAAAGAAAATGGATTCTTTCAAGATTTCCCAGACCACTCTGTGCCAAGTGAAAAGGTTTCCAGCCCCTGTCAGTTCTGAGAAATACCTGAGCCTTGTGAGGCTGAGGTCACCCGGAGCTCCTCAGGGGGCTCTCTGTCTGCACTAATTAGAGAAAGCAACATTGTTTGAAAGCATTCCCTTCATCTGTCTTCCAACCTCACTTTGCTCCAGGATTTGGTGTTCGCAGGTCCAGGCCCAGTTCACACAGCCTGCCAAGCTTTCAAAGGTGGGGAACAAAGACGAGCTCACCAAACAGGTGGTGATAAGAGACGTGCCTAGACTGTCTTGGCGGTTCTACTCTGCACCTTCACTTTCATTATCTCCATCATTTGTCAAGCAAAGGCAGGCTGGGGGGCCAGGGCTTCCACACCTTCAAAAGGAAATATGGACTAAGTGGCGGAGCTGCTGCTCCCACGACCTCCTCTTTACCTGCTAGATACCCACAGGGACTCGCATCGTCAAAAGAGCAGTCATCAGCAGACGTTCCTCACTGACATCCCGTGGCCCAAGGGAGAACAAGAGAGATGAAGGGCCAGTCATAGGAGGGTTATGAGCCACACAGAGAAACTGGAAACTACAAAATTAACTTTCAAGGGTAAGAACATTAGATGGGACCATTTCACTGAGAACCTGTGAAAAATAGTCTATGTGATGTTGAAGGAATTTAAAACTCCCTGAGAATTTGGGTACTGACCCTGATGGTTAATAACCTCATCTGTTTGAGGAGCTCAGGTTTTGCTGCCCTCCACATACCCACAAAACTTCATTTCCTAGAATTTAGGAGAAAGGTTCTTAAATTAAGATAGGGGCAAAATGAGGTTTCATGGTGCTGGCACCACAATGGACACAAATGCAATGACCAAGGCATACTCTTTGCACAGGAGAAAGGATGGCAGCTCTGAGAATTAAAAAAAAAAAAAATGGGTTTAGTGACCTAGAAAGATGTTCTAGTGTGTGGCAGAGAGGAGAAGAGAAGGAAGTAGTTTGGGGTGGGAAAAGGCTTGATTTGCTTTTTTCTTCTGTGGTAGGGAAAAAAACTGATCAGCAATCAGAAAGTTGATGTTCTAGTATGATGGAAAGAGAAATTTGTAGCCCTCCATGTTTCAGAAGAATGTCTATGAACTTGATCCCACAATTCTCCCAGCTTTCTCCAACTCTCTTCAAGAAATTTGCAGAAAATCTCTCCCAGGGACTCTTAAGCACAGTAGTCCCATTCCAAGTCACCTCATCCTATGCTCCTCCTTGAAGGACTGAATTTCACCTGTTTCCAAATTGTTTCTTTTTCCAGATAACATATGAGTAAAAGTAGCAGAATATGAGTTTCCTTCAGGTATGAAGGAGTAACAAGAACAGAGTAGTTCTTGTAAGTCAGTGGTAAATAAGAATTTTTTCCCTTAATAGTGAAAACTTCATTTATCTTTAAGAATGACCTTGCCAGTTCTACTTACATAAATGAATATTTCTCCCTTGACAAATATATCTCCCACCAAAAACACATTTATGTGATCATATGGGAGTTGATTTGCATGACCACCGCATCCAAAATATATAGACGGTAACATGATCTTGGTGCTAACCAGCACTGAGAAACTCTGGATTGTTCTTTTCTGAAGGTGGTGCAGTATGGGTAGGCATGTTCTCAGCCCTCATAGATTGGCCCAGCTTGAGGGATGAACACAGGAAAGCACAGAAGTGGGAAAAGCTGGCATTTCTGGGAAGAGCGAGCTATTTCTATTTAACTGGAGCTCAGAGAAGGGTCCAGACAACAGCAGAAGACAAGGTCAGGAAGGCAAGCTGAGCTCTCCTGGACTGGGGAGCCACTTAAGATTAAGAAACCAACGTAATACATCAAATTGGTGTTTCAGTTATAGTGAGTGTGTGGAGGTCCTTGAAAAAGGAGAAAGTAAGAAAAAAAAAAAGAAAAAAAAAAAAGAAAAAGGAGAAAGTAGAGATGGCAGGATGACACTAACCTTCACTTAGGAAACAAATACTGAGCACCTGCAACTTATAGGCACTGTGCCAGGCAATGAGGGTGTGGCGAAGAATATGATCTAACCAATGATTTTCCTGGAGCTTGAAGTCCAACAGGATGTGGGGATGATGGTCCTGGGTTTTTATAATGTTTACGGGCAATGTTTCCAATGTGATGTATTTGAGATGACTGTGAAGCAACCACATACAAAGGTGCAAAGGAGCCCACATCAACTTGCACTCTGAATTTAAACAGAACATACAATTTCTAAAATTCATGTGGTCTGAAGAAAGTCAATTTTCTTCATCATTATCTATAAGAGCTTCCCTCTAAAGCGAATACACCCTTTGAAAGTTCCCTTGTCAAACTGAGAGATAAGTAACTTGCCTGAGTAATAGTGAGATTAAATGACAAAGCCCTGGGTTAAACCTAAGGCAGTGCTGCCAGGGTCTGCCACCGAAACAGCTAGTTAAAAAGTAAATGATTTGAGGGCCTCCCTGGTGGCGTAAGAGGATAAGACACAGCCTATGAAGCTATCCGCAGCCATGCAGCACGAGTTCACTCCCCAGCCAAGAAGGAGATCCACATGGCGCAGCAGACCTCTCCTGCCTCACCCGCTGCTCCCCTCCCGTAGTGTATTTCAGTCAATCTGCCTGTTCTGTTCCCGGCTCTGTCTCTGGTGAATGTTCTCACCCCCCACACCTCTGGCCTGTACCCAGTTCTTGTATGTATAAATAAATCTTTATAAATAAATATATACATACCAGCCCTCAAGAAAGTTGACAAGGGATTAAGGGATTTAAAAAAATGTAAATGATTTGATATGGGCCATTCTCACCGGTATGAGGTGGTATCTCATTGTGGTTTTGACAATAAATGTGAGGATATGGAGAAAAAGGAATCCACTTACATTGCTAGTGGGAATGCAAACTGGTCCAACCACAATGGAAAGCTGTGTGGAGGACCCTCAAAATACTAAAATGAATCTACCACATGATCAGCAATTCCACTCTAGGAATCTACGCAAAGTACACTGAAACACTAATTCCAAAGGAAACCTGCACTCCTATGTTTATTGCAGTACTATTTACAATAGCTAAGATATGGAAACAACCGAAACCCCTCAAAACAGATGAATGGATAAAGATGATGTGTGTATACACACAATGGAACACTACTCAAAGATCCAAAAAAGATAAATTCATGTCATTTTCAGTAACATGGATGCAGGTGGAATGGATTATGCTAAGTGAAATAAGTCAGAAGAAAAAAGAAAAATATTGGATGGTTCCACTTATAGGTGGAACATAGGGAAGTCAAACAGAGGGTCAGGAAAAAGACAAAACTCAAATACAAACCATAGATCTGAGGTGTACAGCAGGGGAGGGGGAGAGATAGAGAGATGAAAAATGGGGAGAGAAAGCACAAGGGACTATAGTGGTGGTTCATGGTGTTGTGGTGGTAAGAGAACTGTGGGGACTACACCTAAGGGGAGAAATCAAATACTGTACAAAAATGAAAAATCATGTAAGAAAACAAACAAACAAACAAAAAGGAACTTGAAGCACAAACCTCAGAACTGAATTCCAGTTCAGGGACTTGCTCTCAGTAACCCCCTATTTCTTCAGAGTAGTTAATTATTATTGCCCAACATGGCATGAGAGTCAAGGGAGGGCCTCCCTGGTGGCACAAGGGGTTAAGACACGACCTATGAGGCTATCCGCAGCCATGGCAGCACCAGTTCGATCCCTGGCCAGGGAGCTTCCCACATGGGGAGCAGACCTTTCCTGACTCGCCCACTGCTCCCCTCAGCAGTGTATTTCAGTCAGTCTGCCTGTTCTGTTCCCTACTCTGTCTCTGGTGAATCCTCTCACCCTCCACACCTCTGGCCTGTACCCCAGTTTTTGTGTACATAATTAAATCAATCTTAAAAAAAGAGTCAAGGGAGATCTGACAGAACTAACCAGATGAACCGTCACTGCATCTCCTTCTACAAAAGAAGATTTAACCACCAAACCACCAGTCAGCCCTTCTGTATTCCTTCTAGAGAGTCAAAGTCCCTCACCCACAGAAACCAGCGCAGCTTCATTAATACTTCTTTCAATGACATTTACAAATTTTATTCTACTTTCTCTAATTCAGCAAAACTTACCTCTCATTCCATTCTGCTCTCAAAGAGTTTACAAGCCCTTAGCAAAAATAACAGACTTATCACTTCAATTCCCACATGCACTAGTTTTGGGTCCTTCCTTAAAGCAAATTCAAGTATTTTCTATGGTCATTTTTGCAAGTGTCAGAGATTTGGCAATCCAACTTCAGGATGACTCTCAACACACAGTCTATGATCCAGAGCAACTAACTATAATTGATAATATTTTATTGCCTTTCAGGTACTCTATATGACCCGCCAATTATCTGTGAAACAGAGGCATCAGAAACAAATCAAATAGACAAAAAGAAGTTGATCCTAATCTCTCCTTTTTCCAGTTTTTGAGTATCTGAATACCAAATACATCAAACCCATGTTTTATTCTGGAACAGCACATACTTGAATGCACTCTCCAAAGCCCATGCTTCTCAGCAAACGACTCTTTCTTTGCCGCTGAGATGAGTATGTGCTCCTTCCTTGCCTGGGAATGCGCACAGAGTAGAGCTGACCTGCTCTTCCTTTCCAGAAGACATGTTGTAGCCACCATGTGAAGGTCTCTTGACCTTGAGCGCAGCACTCTTTGCCACAAGGAGAAAACTCAGGCTCAGAGGGGACTCCTGAGGAGATTATCCTAATTCAATTTGTACTTTCTTATATGAATGAATGTCCAGAAAAAAACCCACCATGCATTTGGGTTTTATTTTCCTTCCTAAATTTTAGGAAGAAGTCCAAACTTTTGCCAAACCAAGTTTAGTTATGTTTGTGTAGAAAGTGCCATCACTGGAGTCATATTAAAATTGGACTGGAGAAGCTACCACAGAAAAAGTCACTTCACTGAACTCTTTAAACTAGATCTGACCGACCCTTGGACAGGTCAAACCGCAACATCTCAAGAAGCCAACAAGAATGAGACTATCCTGTTTGAAAGGACGGGTAGAGAAATTTTACCGACTTTTATTTTGTGACCTTCCACCTGACCTTCTTTACCTTGACACGCCTTCATCTGACCATGACTTCATCCTTTATTACCTCATTTTTCTCTCCCCTCTACAGAGGCCCCTTGAGTTACTCATTTGAACCTGTGCTCCTCCAATTGCAATTCTCCACTATTTCCAAATAAACACATTTTGACTTACCTTTTCCTTTGCTGTTTTCTTGTTAAAGGTTAACATTTTACATACGTACTCATCAATTATCATTCAGCTAATATTTATGGAGCACTTCTATGCAACCAGGTCCTGTGCTAGATGGAATATAAACAAGCAAAAAAATCCAGTTTCTATGAAACCATTATTTCCTGAAGATTTCATAGAATATCAGAGGTCTTTATTGGATGGGATTTTAGTGTCTGTAACCAGATATTCTCACTTTTAAAAGGTAGCTCACTGATTAAAGAAAAAGGGGTACTCTCTTATACTGCCATAGACCTCACAAAGACAGGGATTTTTGTCTCTCTTTTTCAGGCCTTATTCCTAACATCTTAAACAGTACCTGACACAAAGTAGGTGCTCAATAAATACTTGTTTTGCAGATGAATGATGTTCTTGACATAGAGAAGAGGCAAATTAACTTCTACATAGCTTGACCAAGAAGTACTTGAGGAATACTAGCACTTTCTTCCAACCAACAATCTAAGGAGTATGTCTACTTTCCTTGTGTTGGAAAAGATGTTGCAGATGAATTTTCAATGACATGACAAATGACTGGTATCTAACTGCATGCAAAAGTAGGTTACAGGGGGCTTCCCTGGTGGCCTAGGGGTTAAGTCTCAGCACTACCACTGAGACGCTGAGCCGGCCTAAGTTCAATCCCTGAGTTTGATGCCCAGCCAGGGAGCTAACCCATATGGTGTTGCAGACCTCTCCTGTCTCACCCACTGCTTCCCTCAGCAGTGTATTTCAGTATATCTGCCTATTCTGCTCCCCACTCTGTCTCTGGTGAATTCGCTCACCCCCCAAACCTCTGGCCTACACCCCAGTTCTTCTGTGCAAAAAATAAGTTAAATCTTTCTTTTTTTAAAAGTAGGTTACGAAGCAGTAAGTCCACTATAAACCTGTTGTTTTCTTTTTTTTTTTACACAAAATGTAAATAGCAGCTCTTCCTGGTTAATGGGTTTTTGAGTAGTTTTTATTTTCCTTTTGTGAATTTTTTGTGTTATACAAGTTCTCTACAATGAGCAGATGATATTTTTCTGACCATATTTTAAAATATTACTCTAAAAGAAAGTACAAATCAGGTATTGACCTGATTTTATTTTCAGTTTGCATTTTGAGTCTAGTTAAAAATAGCAGAAACTTTTGGAGGAGAGAAGAGAGGATGACTAGGTTTTGAAGAGACTGATATTTTACATCAGAAAAGAGAGGTGTCTTCAAATATCACCAGATAAGGACCAATCAGTAACCAGCTTTGAAGAGTTAAGTGTGAGAGTTACAATTTGGGGAAGGTCACTAGATAGATAGGAAAGATGTAAGCATAGGAGAGACAATGAATCAACAATAAAACAACAATGAAAAGGGATCTTCTGTAATCCATGTGATAAAAATCTATTTAATGGCAATTAGCCGGATTTCATTGGATTCCCCGAAGAGACATCTCCTTAACAAGATCAGGAATGGAAAGCCAATTTATAAAAATTGCTATTTGCTATTTTTCAGACTTTCTTTTTTTTTTTTTCTTCCTCTTTCTCACCTAGGAAAAAGGTTGAACGAGGATTTCAAAGCCTACCCTAGCCACAGCTTCTCTGGAGTTTGGCAGCTGTTGGATTTTGGTGTCTGTGTGCCAGTTATTTGCTCTGCCAGCAATGTGTTAGTATAATCACCCTCTAAAGGATTTCAACACATTACATTTCCCCAGAAGCCTTTGTCTAACAAGATAATTTATGACCTGTTCAGGAATCTGGTCTTTACAAAACAATAAATTCACACTTGCTTGGGACTTCAAAGCTGCCATTATGAGCCGGGGTAGCAGAAGGCATCCTGCAGTTGACAACCAGATCGACAGATAAGTGAGTCTTTAATGATGTCTTTCAGGCAGGTAGCACAAGGGCAAAGCTGATGGCCACTGTAACATTTGGCTATTCTGTTTGCAAAATCTGAACCTAAAATTGGGTCCTCTTGACTATGTTAAATCCATTTCACTGACTCTCCACAGAATATGGGATCTTTGGGATTAAGGAGGGGTTAGGAAGGAACTGGGTATTCCTCTTGGGATGTTCAGCTGCTCCTGTCCCTGGTAGGCTCTGGCTGAAATGCCAACAGAAGTCCATTTCTCCAACCCCTCGGCCAGCCTAAGTCCAAAAGCCCTTTTCTAGAAAGCAGGGGTTCACTTTTCCTTGTCTCCAACTGAGGCCAGGGGCATCCTCCCCACTCACAAATTCTGAATAAAACTTAGTGGGAGGTTTTCCAGGGTGTGGTCTGTATGTTGCTTGCAGGAATCACTTGGGATGCTTGTTTTTAAAAATGCAGGTCTCTGGTCCCCTCTCCAGGCCTGCGGTAGCTCAACTCTAGGAATTGAAATCTTTCAGAAATAATCCAGGGCCTCCTTGGTGGCACAAGGGTTAAGACGCAACCTGTGAAGCTGTCAGCAGCCTCTGCAGCACGAGTTCGATCCTCCACCAGGGAGCAACCCACATGGCACAGCAGACCTCTCCTGACTTGCCCTGCTCCCCTCAGCAGTGTATTTCAGTCCATCTGCCTGTTCTGTTCCCGGCTCTGTCTCTGGTGAATCCTCTCACCCACCCCGCACCTCTGGCCTATACCCCAGCTCTTGTTAAAAAAAGAAAAACAAAAAACAAAAAACAAAAAAACAAAAACAGTTCAACTAATTCTTAAACACACCAATGTTTGAGAAACACTGGGCAGAATAAAAAAAAAAAAAATAGTCCAAACTAGGAGTTTAAGCATAATGGCTTTGGGGAGAGCAAGATGAAGATATAAACTTGGGAGCCATCCTTTCTACTGTGTGCCCTAGACAAATGTCTTAACCTCTCTGAAAACTGGTTAAATCATACATGAAAAGGGAGCATTACCTCTTAGTCTTGAAGTGAGGAGTAGTTTCTGGCTTTGAAGATGTGGCCTGTCTTCCCCCTTCAGACTTCTTATAGCTCTTCTTTTTTTGTGTCTGGTCCTCCACCGACCCCATTTCTGCTACCATTTGGCCAGACACAGAAAGCTGTTGGGTTTACCATTCCAGACAGCTCTCAATGCTCCAGCTTCCATGAAAATATAACTGCCTTCTGTTTCAGATAGAGTACAGCTATACTGCTTTCATTTTTTTTTTCTATTTTTTGAGCAGTAGACATCAATTTTCAAAGGATAGCTTTCATACAACTTTAATTTATTAATTAGGTATTTTTTTAAGGCAGTAGCTCTGTGTGAAGGTGAGAAACACTTGAACTTTGAGTCTACTCACCCCCTCTACCCCACTCCCAAAGTGTCCCCATCCAAAGCCTGGGATGGAAGGTGTGTCTGTTTCTGGGGTTGTGGGGGTGAAGTGGAAAGCAGAGAGGGAGGAGTCTCACGGTGACAAGAGAAGGTTGTGGTGCCACTACCCACACTGGGGTGCACATACCAGTTGTCAGAGAGACAGAAATGAGCTGTTTCTGCTATATTTAGTTTGAGGTACATAGCAACCAGATAAAGACACGTAGCAGGCAATTGGAAATTCACACCCAGAATTACAAACAGAGGTTCAAGCACAAATACAGATGTTTCTGCCTCTCTCTAAGCCAGTGGTTCCCAAATATGGCTGTACTTTGGGATCATCTCGGAACTTTAAAATTACTGATGTGTGAGTCCTACCTCCAGAGTTTCTGATGTAGTCAGTCTGGTTAGTGGCTGGCATGGGGGAAGTCTCATCTCCCCAGGTGATTGCTGTGTTCAGCTAAGCTAGGGAAGGACGGTTCTTAGTGTAAAAGAAAAAAAGATTTGCCCCTCATTTAGATACTCCTGTGCAAATGTGGGAAGATTTATTCAATATCTACATCCTTGGAATTATATTAAAACTGTTAATTATCATTTGTATTAGTTTCCTGTGGCTGCTATAAAAAAAAAAAACACCACAAAGTTGGAGGCCTAAAACAAGAGAAATTATTCTCTCACACTTCTGGAAGCCAGGTGTCTGAAATCTGTAATAATGGGTGGAAGTCAAGGCGGTGGCAGGACCACAGGCCTTCCAGAAGCTTCAAAGGAGAAGCTATTATTGCTGCTTTCAGCTTCTGGTGGCTGCTAGCGTTTTTGGCTTCCTGATGACCACATCCCCTCAGTCTCCACCTTTGTCACCACACTGACTTTTCTTCATTTTCTATCTGCAACTCTCTTTTGCCTCTCTCTTACAATGATACAGATGATTGCTTTTAGGGGATAACTCAGGCCAATTTCCTGATCTTAAATTCCTTAAGTTTTCACGTCTGTCTTTCTTTTTTTTAACCACTTACGGTAATAGTCATAGGTTCCCTGGATTAGGATCTGATACATTTGGGGTACCATTCAATTTACCACAGTTAGTCCTCAATGAGTCACATCCATTCCATGTGCAAAATAAATTCACCTCATCTTTATATCCTCTAAAGTCTCAACCCATAGTGGCATAAACTCATGTCCGGGGTGTGAGTCCCAGCCCTGTCATTTATTAATTGATGCTCGTATGCATCATATTTAGCATGATCGAGCCTCAGT
Source organism: Talpa occidentalis (assembly GCF_014898055.3). Classification (NCBI taxonomy): domain Eukaryota; kingdom Metazoa; phylum Chordata; class Mammalia; order Eulipotyphla; family Talpidae; genus Talpa; species Talpa occidentalis. Next base: position 26,082,881 of record NW_023601104.1, read on the forward strand.
TTCCTCCTCTATAGAATGAAGATAATGACAGCATCAAGTCATTGGCTTTCATGAAGTTTAAATGAGGTTAATATGTAAAAATGTTTATTTTTGGCCCCCAATAAGCAGACCAAAAACTTCAACACTGTCTTATCCTGCCTGGCTGCTATTACAAAGTACCAATAATTTGGTGGTTCATAGACAACAAAAATTGATTTCTCACAGTTCTGGAGACTAGTAATCTAAGATCAAGGTGCCAGCTCAGGGTGTGGTGAAAGTCCTCTTCTGGGTTGCAAACTGCAGCTCACTTCTCACTCTGTTCTCACAAAGTGGAGGGAGAGCAAAAAGAACTCCCTAGGTACCTTTGATAAGGGCACCAATCCCACTCATCAGAGATTCACCCTCAAGGCCTAATCACCTCCCAAAGGCCACACCTCCTAATACCATTACAGTGGGGATTAGGATTTCAACATGTGAATTTTGGGGAGACACATTCAGTCCATTGCTGCAGCAAGAATGAATAATGGCATACCTTATAAATGTTACCCCAAGAACTGAGGCCTAAATTAGTTTATTTGCTAGGACACTAGGCATGTATTAGCTAGGTTAATATCAGCTAAGGCTATTAACCTTAGCTGATAGTGTAGTGCTTTTTAGTTATTGATTCATTTGGTTTTCAAAACTACCCTCTGAGGTAGATACTACTATTACCCCTATTTCACAGATGGCAAAACTGAGGCATAGAGTAAAGCAAAGTCCAAGGTCACAGAGTTAGTAAATAGGAAAGCCAGGAATTGAACCAAGGCAGAACAGCTCCACTGTCCTTGCTTGTCACAACTATACTGGCTCAGTTTTCAATAAAACAGCAATAAGCTGTGATTCAGCAATGAACTATTAGCATATTCTCTCTGTTCCTATAGGTAACTTCTGTGATTTTGGTTAGATGACTTTTAGTCCATGCCAGTTTTAGTATTTTAAATAGACAGCAAGGGAACACTTCTGAATCTCCAATTTATCCTTGACTAGGAGAAATACAGACTTTGGTGGTTTTAGCCACTAACTTATGGGTCCATACAGTTAACACTGGCCCTAACCACCTGGTTACCAGATTAGTGGGAGTTCATGAACAGAAATCAGGAGAGTCTGGGGTTACCACCCAGCCCATCTCTTTGAACAGGCTGCCAGCTGCCTCTGAGGTTGTTCTTTTTGACCAGATGTGGTTGCAAAGTTCACACTTAAAAGTCCATTTAAGAGGATTTAAAAGAAACAACAACAGAAGCAGGTGGAGCAGAAGTGACCTAGTCACCTTTTGCCCCTAGCACTGCTTCAACAGCTGGGAAGAACAGGGCCAGGCAGCAATGCCGGACCATAAACCTCTGTCACTCCCAGCCGGCAGCTGCTTTGAACAGAGAGCTTGGCAAGGGCAGGCTCCACTCAGTGGCAATTTGCGACTGGAGAGTGAACAGTGGCTGGAACTTAGAGTAAACATGGAGGAAGACAAGAGTCTTCATTGAGGCACTGGAATTCACCAGCAAAGGTAATTTGACCACTTCATAGCAAAAATAAGGTCTTTTTAGGTGCCCAGTACAAGCTTGTTGCTTAAGGGGTCTCAGGTTTGATGAGGTGCAATCAGTTCTGCAAAGTATTAAAGACTAGCTACGTACAATGTTGGTTTTCTCATTTCATGAACAAATCTGTCTACTTCAGTTGCTTTGCCAAATTTATGTCTGGGCCGTACTTCATGGGAAAATGAAAGCATAAAAAATAAGGAGGTGGCAGGGGAGGGAGAGCTGTAGGGGCAGAAAATGAGTAATGCTCTTAACTTAAAATCAGGAAGATTAAGATTTGACAAGAAAATATATTATCTATTTTGATACAAATTTTCAAATTCAAATGACAAATACTTTAGTAACCCTACCCACGCCCCTTCAGAAAACAATTGCCTGTCTTCCTATCCTTTTCAAAAAGAAGATTTAGGATAATAATATTCTGTTTTTTAAAAGGTATTGATTACTTGCTATCAGGGTTATAAATAGTGACTGGCCCCCTTGGCTTGCCTAGGACTGAGGGAAACTTTCAGTTCAAAACCAGGGAAGACCCAGGCCAACCATGTATAAGGCCCCATAGCTACAAAGAAAATCAACAGTAGTAATAGATTTGTGATATCACATTGGTGTAATGTTATATTCCAACATTTCTGTTTACCACAAAAGTAACTACTTAATATCACAAATAAGTCAAATAGCAGCCATTTCTGAGAATTCTTCTAAAATTGCCATGCCAAAATGATGAGCTCCAGTTTTAGAGAATCTTTTACTGATCTGCTTCTATTCTTTGGCCACAATCATGTCAATTCTTAAAAAGGCATATTTTATTATTAAGTAGAGTGAGAAAATTAGGACATTTATCCCATTTCAAAACAAGAAGCCCTTTTCATACAAACCAGTTTTAGGCTTGTTTTTAAAACTTAATTCAATCTTTTGGAAAAAATGCTACCTCTTTCCCTTAAAGTGGCTAACTTTGAGTTGTTTCCCCCCAAAAAAAGAAATGTTTTCATGCCATTTCATGTGCACACGCACACAAGTACACACAGACTGTGAAGCCTTTGTGAACAGAAGATGTTTAAATAGATAGAACCTGTGATAAGTTAGAAAGAGCACAGGTTCTGAAATCAGACAAGTTTGACAGAGGGACTGTCTAATTCTGCCTGAAATTTTTCTTCTAAGTAACAGAATCATAATTGTTACCATAACCTATAGTATTGATGATATGGTCCAAAATGTTTGCTTATATGAGATTCCAGTAAAAATGCTTGAGTTTTCATTATATATACCTTATTTTTGTTTCTGAAAAAAATGGTATTATTGAATAGTCATAAATATTTAACTTGACTTTTATGACAGGAACTTAAGGTCGAAAAAGTCTGTGTACAAATAGCCAACCCTTTTGTTATTATAGATTAAAACAGGAAGTGGTAGCTAAAAAGTAATAATAGGCAGTAGCTCATAATTTTATAAATTAAAATAGTTGAGGTTTAACGAAGATACCTATTCTTCTCTTTTTTTTTTAAACTACTTTTTTTTTTAAATATTTATTTATTTATTTATACAAGCACTGAGTACAGTCAGAAGCGCAGGAGGGTGAGAGAATTCACCAGAGCCAGAGGGGAGAGCAGGAGGGTGAGAGAATTCACCAGAGCCAGAGGGGAGAGCAGAGCAGGCAGAGTGACGAAGTACACTGCTGAGGGGAGCAGCGGGCGGCAGGAGAGGTCTGCGCGCCATGTGGGACCCTCCTCTGGTGGCCGGGGAGCAGCCGGGGATCGAGCCGGCGCTGCAGAAGCCGCGGGCAGCTTCGCAACCCAGCGCTCAACCGCTGCGCCACCGGGGAGGCCCACTATTCTTCTCTTTCTACTGAAAAAGTGTGTCTTCTGCAAAATATGTCACTCTGTGACAGGATGACATTACAGATGACTGCACCAAACAAAATTAGCAGCAAAGCAAATTAACACAGTTCTGCTCTCTAATCTCAAGTGTATGAAGTGTTTGGGAGCCATGGGCTACTGTGACAAATTATCTCTGCTGTAATTGAGAGATACAGGTTTCCTCTGCTATCTGAAAATAGAACATTCTTTCTCGGTATGATTTGGTAGTTTATTTGGGGGACTCTGGGAGTGCTACTAACATTTATTTATATGGAAAAAACTTAAAACATTCCCAGACCCCCCAAAATAATCTAATAAATCATACCAACCAGGAACATTCTGCAGGGGAAACCTCTTAAATAAATTACACTTTCCATTCTAACTCTTCATGTTGAATTTGAATTCTAACATGTTCTTTATTTTCCTGTTTTGATTTGCTCCTGTTATTCAGTTATAAGAGAATAACATCTCTCATATTGTCCTTGGTCAACACATTATTACAAACAATCTTTGTTGAGTTACAGGAAGTGAAAATTTGGCTGAAAGAGTATGTATTGATTGCAGGTTACCCTGTGGGAGCTTAAGAAGTTCTTCAATTTTTTTCTTGATTTAGGACTGTGAAGATAAAAATTAACATTTTTTGAGTGACTATATGAAGTCTCACTCACCAGACTCTGAGAGACTAAGCACACTGGTGTGTATTCTACTGAGAGATATTTCTTCCTCACACTTCCTGAGTGTTAACAACCATCAGTTCCATTCCTTAGTGAGGCATCTGAGTCAGAATTAGATACCTACTGTCCACTAGGTCTGTTTGCCAAGTCTATGCTCTTTTTAATATTCTTCAAGGCAAACCTTTTTCTACCACTTCTGTTTAAAACACGTTCCAAAAGTCTGTTAAGGAGGAAAAAAAGAAACACACGGCTTCACTAAGAAAAATCTCTTAAACACAGAATAGCATACAAGGTTGTAGGAACCCAGTTTTAGCTCTAAGACCTTTTTTTTTTGGTTGTATATTCAAAATATAAGGTGTCTAAATCCTAAAGTTGGCAAAATCATCTTCCCTCACTAAACCTACTTTTATTCTTTTAGCCAGAGCCAGGCTGTAGCAGGGTGGCTACAAACAGAACAAGTTAAGTGCTATCTCTGATTGGTGCCAGAAATTTTGTACCATGCCAACCCCGAAAGGTAGATACTAAAAACCTCATTTTACAGATGGGAAAACTAAGACAAATGTCCCCATTGATGTCACATCATAACTGTTTGATGGCAAAATTTATCCTTTGAATAATGCACTCCGTTGTCCCCCACCATTTGTCATACAAACCAGAAACTTGGAAGTTGACCTAGACTTTTTCTTCTTCCTTCCTTGTTACATCTACTTGTTCATTTAATCCCATTAATTCTAACCCTCAAATATCTTGTTCCAGCCTCACTGTTGTTGCCTTGGTTTAAGTCTCAATGATTTCTTATGTGGTCTTTGGCAAGATTTTCCAAACTGAGCTCTTGGATGTGTCTTCTCCCCCAGCCACATTCAATACATATATACGCTACAGTAGCACCTGCATGCATTTTTGTTAATTCCAGTGTGATCATTACTCTTAAAATCTTTGAATTGTTCACCATTCTCTGATATATAAGATCCAAACTCTTCATAGTTAAAAAAAAAAGACTTTATTACCTTGTCTCTGTAATTTTTTCACTTATCTCCACTTGCTGCTTCATACAACCCCACTAAACCCCTTATGGTTCACAATTCAACTTTAAAAAGTGTTTCTTGAGCTGGTTATCTATGCCATCTACCCCACACTAAAGACTTCTGGAATGTGGGTTCATTACACTAGTCACAGTTTGTACCCTAGTCAGCTACAATACCTGGCACATCTGAGTATTCAAAAATATTTGTTGGTGAGGATGGTAATGATATTAGGTCTTATATGTGACATTATTGTGGCATATTGACAAGTCACTGATAAATTTTACAACAACCTGCCAAAATAGGTAACCGACTTATTTTTACAAATATGGAAATTGAGGGCAAGACACTAAACGAATCTCCAAAAATAGTCAATGAGATGGAGTTAGACTCAAGCTCAGGTACAGTGGATTTCATAGCCTTTCTATTCTATCACAGCACACTGAAGCTAATGCTTAAAAAGCACCTTGAGACACAACTGAGCTTTACTGGACGTTAAATATCAGAAAAGAAGTTCTAGCCACTATTGGATTACTAACTTGAGAGTTCAGTGACTGTCAATCAAGGCAAATAGGTGGAGAAAAAGTTCAGTTTCTGGTATGCTTGAGGACCAGATTCCAGAAACAGACAAAATCTTTGCTAACTAACAGTCTTTCCCTTACCAAACCTTGCTTTAACTGGTAACTTGACTTCTCTTCAACTTCCCCCGGTGTTAAATGCTACAGAAAAGACTCATGGATAATAAATCTCAAGAAAATACCAATGCAGGGCCTCCCCGGTGGCGCAGCGGTTGAGTGCTGGGTTGCGAAGCTGCCCACGGCCTCTGCAGCGCCGGTTCGATCCCTGGCTGCTCCCCGGCCACCAGAGGAGGGTCCCACATGGCGCGCAGACCTCTCCTGCCGCCCGCTGCTCCCCTCAGCAGTGTACTTCGGTCCTTCTGCCTGCTCTGCTCCCCGCTCTGGCTCTGGTGAATTCTCTCACCCTCCTGCGCTTCTGACTGTACCCAGTGCATGTATAAACAAACAAAGAAACAAACAAACAAATAAATAAATAAACATGCCTCTATTAAAAAAAAAAAAAGAAAGAAAATACCAGTGCACTGGGTCCCCAAGAATTGGGAAAGGAACGGTCAGGAGAGTACCAAGGTGTAAGCTAGACTTCAAGAGGCAGAGGCAGTAGCAGCTAATGCATGCAACAGCAGCGGCGTATTAATAAGAGCTGGACGAGAAGGTAGTTGACAGAGCAGGAGACACCTACACATGTTGTGGACCGGAAGGAGGAGTCAGCAGATACAAGATACAAGAAAGGCAAGAGAGTCTCAGAAGAGGTAGATGGGTGTGGGCTCACAGGCATGGGGAAGGATTAGCTTGCCAAGGTGGATGCCACCTCTCACCAATAAACACAACAAAAGGAGTGACGGGGAGAACTGCCATGGAAGCCTTTGGGATTAAAGGAAATTGGAATCCCCAGTATTAAAACAGGATTCCGGTTTTCCTTCATTTCTCTATTGAAGATTACACAAGAGACTTTAATTAAACTGCTTATTTTTAAGTCCGTAGAGTTTGGAGGAATGTCTGGGTATAACTCTGAATAAAGAGGTAAAGTAGTAAATTCTAAGAAGTTGCCTGAGGCCATGACTAGAACACACCATGTAGTGTGGGGGTGGGGGGCCTAGGGGGCTGGACTGGATATGCTAGGGACTGGGGGCATCTGAAAGAAGAGAAAATTAAATCAGAGGGAGTATAAGTAAAATACATATTGATATTTGTTCTTATATTCATTCATTGGGCCTAAATACAGAGATGTTTCTTCCCTCCTCCACTGCACTGCTGTGTGATGATTACAATAAAAGCAGTTTGGAAATTCTGAAGAATCTGGGATTGCTGTCAACTAGAAGGTTGGATATGTGGATGGTGCACAGGTGGAAGGATAAATGGAAGGATAGAGAGGCAGATGGAAAGGCAAACAGAATCCCAAGATAGGGGGAAAAGGATAGAAGGGGATTATATTGAAATATTTCAAATAGTTATGTCTCCTAATCGGGAGACCATCAGTGCTGAATCATTAGGCAGACGAGGAGAAAGGAAACTGTTCTGACCTTTGGCCAGTATCGCAAATGAGAGTTAGAGAATGGCAAGGACAAGTTTTATCTGAATGTGTTCACGTAGTATGAGTTAAGAATAGAAGTTACATGTGTTAAACATTTTTTATAGTGTAAGTAAAGTGTGGGGAGGGGCAACAAAGATATTGGCTCCACAGTTGAATCAGGTCGCCTTAGCTACTGGAATACATGTAAAGGGAAACTAGTACAAAAACCATGAATAGCACAGATAGAATGTAAAGACTCCTGAAGCAAAACTGAAAACCAACTCTAAGGTCAGCAGAAACTGGTATTAAGTATGAACTAGATGGAAGGCACCAAATGCACCTAAGGATCTAGAAGCTCTAAATTCTTGCTCCACATGTTAAGTTTGTAATGACTTTGTAGATGAATAATGATAACTATATGACTTGCTATGTTTTACTTTTAAATTTCATATTCCTTTTTGTTTAAAAGATTCATTCATTTATTTATTGCATAGAAGAACTAGGGTATAGGCCAGAGCTGCAGGGGATGAAGAGGACTCACCAGAGACAGAGTGGAGAACAGGACAGGCAGATTGAGCAAAGAACACTACTGAGGGGAGCAGCGGGCGAGTCAGGAGAGGTCTGCTGCGTCATGTGGGTAGCTCCCTGGCCAGGGATCAAATTCTGGCTATAGCGGTGATAGTGCTGAGACTTAGACCCTAGACCACCAGGGAGGCCCCCTTAATTTTTTATTTCTATTTTCGATGGAGCATTCATATATGTTTTTCAGGACATGATATTTCCATGTGAAAGTTTGAACAATTTCCTATCTATTAGCCACATTAGGAGAATTTTACTTCCAGGAGAATAAAATTATATTCTTGTTTGGGATAATTAGGAAAAGTAGAAAGGTGGGAATTTGGGGGGTGGGTACACTGTGGGTGAGATAAAGCCAACAATAGAGAAGGAAAAGATATTTCTTAGTAGAGCTGTACAAAATATCTCGGTGCTTATTAGTCCCAAATTTATAGTGACAGCCTTATATCTTAATTTGGATTCAAATATCCCATGACCTCACTTGGTTGCCTTCCAAATTTATTTAGCACATCCCAGGCTGAGCTCCTGATCTACTTTCCCAAACCTACTCCCTCTTCCTCTGCAGTTGCCCCCTACCTCTATTAATAGCAACTTTCTCTTTTAATTATTCAAGCCAAAAAATCTGAGGAGCAACCCTGGACCTCACCCTTTGTTTTGCATTCCTCATTTGACCTATTAACAAATCCTGTCCCCTCTCTCTTAAAAACATTTATCTAGACTCAGAATCTATCCCAACAGCCTCCTTACTGGCCTCCGAGCTTCTCTCCTTGCCCTCCTTTAGCCTATTCTCAACGCAACAGCTTGAGTAATATTTTTTAGAGAGTAAGTTACATCATGTAATTTGTCTGCTCTCAGCCCTCCCAGGGCTTCCCGTTCCCCTCAGACCGAAAGCCATTGCATGGGCTACCAGGACCCATGACCTGGCACTTGCACTTGTTCCCTTACCTTGGAATGTGCAACGCCTGGAATCCCCATGTCCACATGTTCCTCCCTCACCCTCTTTAAGCTTTTATTTGAATGGCACCTTTCCAGGAAGCTCTCCCCCATTACACTATTTAAATTGCAAATTTTTGTCACCCTATTTTCCACTCTGACACCGACACCCAACACCCGCTGATCCCTCACCTGATGTATGTTTCTCCATAGCGCTCACCACCATCTGACGTTGAGATTTTATTTATTTATATTGGTATTGTCTGCCTGCTCCCAGTAGATTTGTAAAAGCTACAATTTTTTTTTTTCAGTTTTGTTCACTGCTGTGACCTCAGTCCCTTGAACAATGCCTAGAGAGTAAACAGTAGGTGTTTGTGGGAGGAATGAAGAAGGAAGAGAGGGAAGAAAGGAAGGAAAAAACTAAGGGCTGATAAATGCATTCCAATGTGTGGGTGGAGTGGAAACACAAGAAAGTGCTGGAAGTGAACTCAATTCCTAAACAACAACTGAGAAGAATTCAGGTATTAAGTACAAGACACAGTCAAAAAGACTGCTTAGTCTGCATATCTGTTAACACACACACACACACACACACACACACACACAAAATGAATGTACAAGTCTTCTACTGAAACTGCAAAAATAAATGTTTCTATAAGTAAGAGGTAGTCATTGGAAACCAATGATACAATTTCATTATTACTAATTGAAGTATGTAAAACATTCATATTCCCTTTACTGAAGGTTTTTTCTCTGTTGTCTTGGCTTAGTTAATATATAACTATTAAATGAGGTTTTTTAGATTTGCTTCCTCTCTTGTCTTCCCAATCATATTTTTCCCCATAAATTCTAAGTTTTTAAATTTCAAATTTTCCTACAATAACAATTATTAGGAACTAAGCCCCTAAGTTATAGAGGGACTTCAGTATTCCTTTTAAAGCCTTAAAATAAATGTCATCTAAATTTATTTTCATTTATTCTTCAGTAAATGATATCTAAATGAGGATCCCCAAGGTTGGAGTTCATGATTCATTCATTTGTATGACTTCTAGTTAGAGTTCATACTAAGCAACATTTTATCTCCACGAGATAGCAAATGAAGTCACTATTATTTCCTTTTACCACGAGTTAGATAATAGCCATAAAAAATGTAAAAGAATAGCAAAATAAATGTAAAGAAAACATCAGGAAGAAATTAATAAAGGAAAAATTTATTAAATAGAAAAGGAATATACAATACAGAAGATTAGCAAGCAAAAGCTGGTTGTTTGAAAGATTAATAAGGTTGACAAGTCACAACTAAGATTGATCAAGAAAAAGAAGCACAAATAAGCAATGAGGGATGAAGAAGGAGACAGCACTACATGTTCTTCAGAAAATTAACCAAGGATGAGTATATTATAAACTACTTTCTGCATATAAATTTGATGATCTATATTGAGGAGGTAAATTTCTAGTAAATAAAGTTTGACTGACTCAAGAATTAAAAAAAAATGAACAGCTGTAAAACCATAAATTTAATTAATAGTTACATTTCCAATAGAAATGACTTACAAAGAGATTTACACGTATAAAAGCCTCTCTCAAAGGACAACCTCCATCCCATCCCATCTCAGAGCCCCTCCAATGAAATAATACTTATACTAAGGGAACATGTTTTGGGGGTAGCAGATTTTTGCTCTCCTACAGTCTCAACAACATGGATAATTTTTTTCATTATATTATATGAAAATACACAACTTTAGAATTCTAAATGGTTTTCAAGAAGAGGTAAAGTTAGTCCATGAAAATAGAAATAAGTATAAATGTTACCCTGGACTAGGGCAGTGAGTGCTATTTGTTGGGGAGCAGCATAAAATAAATTTCTGGGATGATGGAAATATTTTAGATCTTGATCTGGGTGATAGCCACATGGATGTATAAGGATATCAAAACTCTGAGTTGTGTACTTAAGCTGTCTACATTTTATACTATGTAAATTACATGTCAATAAACACTGAAAAAAACTTAATTTTCTAACAAAGAAAACACTAGGTCTTAATGATTTCTGCAGCAAGTTCTACCAAACATAAAATTAAGATATATTGCTAATTTACTTCTACACAAGACTCCAGAGACAAGAAAAAGAAAAGACAATCCTAGCTCATATGAAACTAATATGAAGTTGATTCCCCAACTTCATAAGGCTATAAATGAGAAAGGTAAGTCACAGGTCAATCTCACTTATGAACACTGATGCAAAAATTCTTAAGAAATTATTTGTAAGCACCATCCAACATTTGAAGAGGATAATAATGTATTATGATCAAGTGGAATTTATATCAGTGTGCAAGCATGACATCTGATAATCAAAGTGATTCTTAGCAAAACAGAATTAGGAGGGAAATTCCATAATCTCATAGACTATCTACAAAAATCCTAGAGCACATGTCATACTAATGGTAAATTATTAAGAGCTTTCCCTTTGAGACTGTGAACGAGATGAGGATGCTTACTATCACCACTTCCATTAAACTGTATATTGGAAGCCCCAGACAATCCAGCAAGAAAAAGAAATAAAAGTTATAAGAATTGAAAAAAGAGAAATAAGGCTCATTATTCATGCATAATATGATTATTTAAGTAGATTTTTTTAAATCTACAATGAATTTGAGAAGTTTCTAGACACAAAATCAAAATACAAAAAGTCAACTGAGACATTAATAAGAATCTAAATATTTGGTGGGCTGGGCCACATTCATGATATTCCATATTAATTGAATAATGTATTCTTGCTAAATTTGTTTATAGACTCAAAGGTATTCTAGTTCAACTTTCAATAGGTTATTTTAGAATAATTCAAAATGAAAATAGATTTCACAAGGAGATGCAAAGGACTTCAAAAAATCCAAGGCATTTAAAAAAATAAGTCTAAGAAAAGTCCTGGTATACAGAAGTTATAATCTATATATTGTGAAACTGGTATAAACAGATCACTGGAACAAATTAAAAAGCCCCAAAATAGACCCTTATACATATAAGGACACTGTAGATGACAGAGGTAGCAAAACAGAGTAGTGGGAGAAGGACAAATTTTTTAATTAATGATGGTGGAATAATCAAGCATTGACATGGGAAAAAGTGAAGTAGGACCCCTATCTAAAACATATGCAAATAATAACTATGGATGCATTTACAAACTAAATGTAAAGAAACAAAGGTAGAACGATTTTATAAGGTAACACAGAATACATTTTATGACTTCAGTGTACAGCAGGATTTCTTAATCAAGACACTTAAAAAATATTAGCTACAAAGGAAAAGGTCAATAAATTCCATTACACTGAAATTTTATTTACAAAGACATAAAAAAAACTTAAAAGATAATTTTTTGCCATAGACTGGATGAAGATAAGTGCCAACACATACAATTAATAAAGGCCTAATATACAGAATATATAAAGAAATCCTACAAACCGCATGAGAAAGAAACCCCAAGAGAAAATTTGGAAAAAGCTTGCACCAGAACCTCATACAGGAGGAAATTCAAATGACCAATAAACATATAAATATATGGACAATCTCAGTTCTTAACTAGGACATGCAAATTTTGCACCACAGTGAGAAACTATTCAATTTCCTTCCGTTGGGCAGAAGGTAAAAATTCTGCCAAGTATTTTAAATGTATTTACAAGAATTTAAAATACCAAGTATTGACAAGGACGTGGGGCACAGGAACGCTCATCCACTGTTGATGAGAGTGTAACTGGTCAGCCACTGGGAAGCAGTGTGGCACTACTCCAAAGTTATGCACAGTCGTTGACCCAATAGGATAAGGTCATCAGGAATGCAGACTATGTACAGCAAGATAACTGTTCAAGTCTGTTCACAGCAGCATTGTTCATCATTGGAAACAATTCTATAATAATTAAAGTTAAGCCGGCTGCTGCTACAGTAACCTGTGAAATCTTAGGAGCTGCACCCAGTAAAAGTTTTTTCCTTAGTCCCAAAATAGACCACTATAGATGCTTGTGGTCAGGGGGCTCTCCTGGGCAGCTCTCAACCAATGACCATTCAGGAACCTAGGGTTTCTCTACCTTTTGGCTGCACTACCTCCCAGACAAGGCTTTCAAGGTCACCCAGAGGTCATCTCCAGTCTAGATTGAGAGGAAAAATTATAGAGAGGCATAGATGGAAGCTTTTATGGGCCTGGCCAGAACCCAAATGTATCCCTTACTGAAAAGGAGGCTGGGGAATGTAGAACAAACTTCCCCGAGAAGAAGAGGTTCCCTTCTCTGCCATAAACCATAATGTCCACAAAAAATAGAACGGATAAATGAAGATACATTCCTACAACAGGATGTGATCTGACACACATATTGGAAGGGAACAAACTACACATACACACAAAAACATGAATGAATTTAACAAAAATGTTAGCCTTAAATATACACAGCTCAGAAATAGGCAAACCTAAACTATATAGTATTTGCCCATACACAGGTAAATAAATACATAGGCAATAAAAGTAGAAAGGAAAGCAAAAGAATTACTACAACAAAAGTTTGTTACAACAAAAATTGGGACATGGGGATTTGTGGTTGGGAAGGCTATGTCAAGGGGCTGGCAATGTCCTATTTTTTAATGCGAGTAGTGGTTATATAGGTGTTTATGCATTTTTCCTCACATGTATGATGTTTTTTGCAACCACACACATAAGTTTAGAAAGTCCCATGTGTTCTCTACCTTAGCAAACATGCTATTCAGAAGAAAGAAACACACTCTCCTCGTGGCTGGAACAACCATTGCTGTCTAGCAAACCAAGCTTTCCTGTCTCCCTTATGAGAAGCTGCACACCCACCACACCTAATTTCCTCTGATTTACCATTTTGAAGGGGAAGAAAAATCTGTACTACCATTCGACATAATTGCCAAACACCCAATTTTGTCCCTGTAGGTCACTCTGTAAATGTTATTATCTGTTGTTGTCTTCCATAATTGCTGCCCCTTTCTTGAGTTGATGAACAGTTTCTGCCATCCATCTAGTTTTGCAGTTAACAAAATGCCATTTTGCTACCAGCGTGACTACTCCCCTTGTGATCTCTTTATCTTTGTTTCCTATAGTAACTTGTAAATTCCAGTGACTCATATCTCTCTTGTTCCAGACACTTAACTTTCAAATCTGTATTTTCCATCCTCCAGTGCACAATTTGTTTTATATTCTGTTGCATCTCCCTTTCATCATCCTTGAATTCTACAGCTGGGAAAAGCCTTCGTCCTGTTACCCAGCCCTGAACACCTTTGTTTTTCCATTTCACAGACTCAGGAATCTGTTCTCGGGTAGCGACTCAAACACTCAGCTTTTGAAGGTAGATAATTTGAAGTATTCCCATGTCCCCTTGCATAAAAGCCATTTGTACTGGTGTCCTTCAGCAGAAACTTCTCTCTGCCTCCTACTGAGATATCCAAAGGACTGGTTGGCTCCCCGCCCTGGATTCTAGAGATGGTGGCATTTTAGTGGCAAGATTCCCACTACCTCTTGATGGTGAAATGGATTGGAAAGAAATGCTCACTGTTGTAAATGGGAGTAATGTGGGGATAACGAAGTCGCTTCCCCTTGGCTTCCTCCTGAAAAAGCCTCAACTGCATTGCCAGCTCACCTGTCAGATCCAAGGTCCAACCAAGTTCTTGAAAATCAGGACTTGAAGGTCTTTTCCTTCTCTTTCTTTCGCCTGCATAATAGTAATGATTTTCTCCTCGACTCAACCCACAGGAGGATCATCTACTAGTGACAGTAGCCTAAGAAAGACATTCAGGGGGGTATTTCTTTTCTTTTAATTACCTCCCTGAGTTTACTGAAGCATGCCTGAGAGTTGGTTTTTAGGCTATTTAAAATAGCTAAACCAGAGTTTAACTCAGGTTATGTGGGTCCCACTTAAGGCATACCCTGTGACTATTTAGAAATAAAAGAGCCAGCTATAGAACCAAGACACATAAGCTTAATAGTAAATAAGTAAGCAGGAACAAGAGCTGTGAAACAATACAGAAATCAGTGAATCTGTAACATTTACTACTTGTTATTGTCTAATAGTTTAACATATGACCTGACTATCATTTATTTCAGTGGGTTTCATGGTCAGATTCAAGTTTCCACAAGAGCAGATGTTGTTACAGGAATTTTGGAAGGAGAATGATGTTGCACCTAAGTGTGATTTTATGCAGGGCTTCCCCACAGATGTCCCCCACTACCCCCCACAACTGCTTTCTATTGTAAATTACTTCAGACAAGCCTATGGTAAAGAATCTGCAGCTACTTTTGATTTTAAAATGTCTTTTTTTAATGGCAATTGATGAAATAGCCAATCAATCTAAAAGGATTCAGCTTATCATTTTGGGCATTTCAAAGATAATCTAAAATGTCAGAGCTACATATATACACACATATAAAAGCCAGAGATTTGAAACTGTGCCAACTGAAAAAAGAAAGCAATTATTTTGTTGTACCTACAGATTTCAAGCATTAAAATGACATGATTTTAATATGCATCATGTCAGCATTAGTTATGCATGGTTTAATTGAAAAAACAACTTATTTTTACATAGACATAACATAGAACTATTTCCCAAGGAAAAACAAAAATTTCCAACTAATGGAATGTATCGATCATGTAAAGGCTCATCAATCCTGTCAGATAGGTATCTGGCACTTTAAACCTGTTCTAGAACCTCAGATGTTACTAGGAGGCAAAATAATTTTAAAAGAATACATAATTAATATTCAAAATACTCATGTAGAAGGTGGTTTTTATTTTTAAAAACTGCCCCTACAGAACATTATTTTTTAAAGTGTTTTCTTTCTGAAGGACGATTAATAGGATTATTTCAATGATGTTCCATAAATCAACTACAGTCAAGAAATGATAAATTAAGGCTACACATCACAAGACTCTCAAATTAGATGCACATGCGCATACACACACATTTCACTGATATGCTGGCAAATTCACCTTAAATTATCTGGATTCATCTCACACTTTAAATACTAGTATAAAGTGCTTTGGGTTGCAATCACTCATTTTGTATTAATGGTTGATTCCTTGCACAAATAATTTTTTTAGTAAGTCTTTATTATTAAAATTGGAAAAAAAGGTTGAGGTAGGAATATTTACTTTTCCCCGTGTGTCTAACAAACCTTCATTCTTAAAAGTGTGCCCCCTGATAAAATTTTAAAGATGTTCTAAAGTACAATAAATCATAAAATGAAAATTAAATGTCAGTAGGGTATTTGTGGGTTGGGGCAAGGAATGTGTGGGTGGAGATGTAGATGGGGGAAGGGAAGGACTTCTGTAACTGGCATTCCTTCAAAGAAATAAGGCAGTTTAGTGTATTTTTCATGCTTCCTCAGCGCTCACCAGCAGCTCCTCCTTTCTGATCGCAACACTGTCCTATGCACTCCTTCCTCCATCCTCCATGTCAGGTTGTGCCCTAAATACTGGAAAGTCACAAATCACTAGTTCAAATAGACCCGCTTCTTCAAAGGACAGAGTGGGGAGCAGTGAGGGAAGAGGGAGGAGAGATGCTTAAAGTGATTTACGACCCCCCTAGGAGAGGGGTTTTGGCACCTGGGCCATTATGCTGAAACAAGGATCTGGCAAGTAACAAGAGACATTGAAATGTACGAGGGGCTGATTAGGATGGTTCAATCTTCCCTGGATTAGTCAGGCATTTGATATAAAAAAGTAAACACCAAAATCACCTCCACCACAGCCCAAAATATCTCTTTCCCCTTTCACTTTCTTTCTTTTTTTTCCTCAAAGAGTGAAAGGGACTAGAGATTAGAAAAAGAGGTCTTGTGTATTCAAAGTGCTAATTCAGAACTTCTTTCTCTAATGCACTCATGAAACATTTTAATTGTCTGACTTTGCATTCAAAAGCCTTGTTTGCAACTCCTAATTGCAGGCTGCTTTGAACAAATAATTGAAATGCATGACTTGTGGGGCCTGCTTAAACAATTATAATGTGCTTTGCCGCTAGGTGCCGGGCCTCCTCCTACCCCCGTCCCTTTTTGCATAATGACAAGCAGCCAGCTTGATATTTGCAGCCAAGTTAAAACCTTGCTAATTTGCGGCACTGCAGTCTGGGGCTGAGGCAGTGGCCATACCTGCATTAGTGCTTGCAACAGCAAAAATGGCTCTAATAGTTCAACTGAATGTTAAGAAGACCTTTTCATTTTCTGCTGAGAGAATCCCATTGGGGTTTTGTTTTCAAAATACAAATCTTTCACGTGCCTGTTAGTTTTGCATCTACACACAATTTATGGAGCTATTTCCCTGAAAGTTTGGCCCAAGCTGATTTTAGCACAGTCCTCAGCAAATAGGTTCACTCCTTTCATGGGGCTCAGATGCAGACATGAAAGAAGTGTCCAGATCCTAGGAATGGCCCCAGCAGCGACTGAGGACCACACATGGGACACTGCTCTGAGCCGCTATTAGAATCTAGAACACAGTGCCAGATAGGCCTCCATCCAGCCTACTTGTCAGGACTCAGAGGCTTAGGGAACCACGTTATGTTCACTTATGTTTTGAATATTTGAATGAAAAAATTTAATTGTTGCAAAATGCACATGACAAATGTATGACTTGAACTCATTCTTTAGCGTGCAGTTCAGTGGCATCAAATGCATCCATTATGTTGTGCAACCATCACCACCATTCACCCACAGAACTCATCTTGCCAAAACAAAACTTCAGATCCATTGAACAACTTGCTATTTCCCTTTCCCCTAGTCCCTAACAACCACCTTTCTACTTTCTGTCTCAATGAATTTGACTACTCTAGATGGAGCATTTTTTTTCAAAGACCCAACCATGTTTCCAGATTGAAAGGGTAAACATTTAACTCTTTAAGAATAAACTATGCCTTTACTGGAATTATCTAGTTCAGTAATTAGCAATTCTTACATTATATTAGTTCTTTCTATTTAGAGTAAAGTGCTTAGCAGGTTACAAAAAGTAGATTAAAAAATTCACCATTTTACGATCTCAACTCTGCCTAGTAAAAATAGCTCTAAAGATGACTGCCTTGTCCCGGGGCCCTCCCAGATGAGTTCAGTGGTCTTGGAGGGTGGTTCCAGTACAGCATGGAGCCTCCAGAGGTCCAGGCATTTTTGCTTCATATAGCATCAGTTCTGAGTGCTCACAATGACTGTATGAGATAGGTACTGTCCCTCTTTTACAGGTGGGGAGATGGAGTTCAGAAAAGCTGGGTAAGTTGTCCAGAGTCGCACAGTACAGTGACTCTATGGGGGAGACTGGAACTCAGGCAAGGCCAGTGGGACACAAAGCTCTTTTCAAGTCAGTGAGTAGCACAGCAGGAAGGATCCACAGGAAGTGGGCTTCAAAGATACTGACTGTTTGGCAGGAGGAGTGGGGATTAACACCAGCTTGTCCCAGGACACAGGTGTAAACACGTGTGAGCAGCAGAGGGAGGGGAATTCCTTGTCATTGTTATGAATACCCTGCTTCCCAACCAAACTAGGTTGCACCCAGCAGGTGGTATTAGAACCCTCCTTGAGAATCTCTGGCCTAGTGTTTCTTGGTCTTAATCTCTAGAGAAGAGCCCAAGGATTCTCTTCATAACCCACTTTTGAGCTAAGAAAGCTATTCATCTCAGTCACAATAGCTGGCCTTTACTGAGTGATTACCATGCATCAAGCTTTGTGTGTTTCACTTGCAAACACTGGCAGCCTTGCTCTCAAGTTGACATACTGAACACTAACCTAGACAAGTTCTCCTAACATAAAATACAAATAAAGTCATGGAGCCCCATTCAACCTTCTGTGGAGAGCCCCTGCATGTAACCACTGGACATTACTGCCCCAAATGAGATTTTTTTTTCTGTGATGGGCAGACCAAGCTATCTGAAGGACATGTCTGGGTCTTCCAAATTATAGCAAATGACAGCATCAGCTCTGCTTTTCTAGGCAGGTAATCAAGTACCTCCAGGTGAGCACTAGAGAAGATAACTGTAATAAAAGATATGAACAGCCTCTATTTTGGATGGAAACATTTGTTTTAGTCATCTTGTTGGCTGAAAGATCACCTCCAATATTATTCTGCTCCCTAGAAGTTCAAATTAACAATTCAAATGTGTGCTATGAAAATCAAATGTCGACATTTATTATAGATCTCTCCAGAATTATTTATTCACAGTAGAACAGTTAAAAGTCTTGAATTTGAAATCTGAAAATTTAGGTTCAAATGCTATGTCTGTCATTTATTAGCTATATGATCTTGGGTAAGTTATTTAACTTTTCTGTGCCTCAGTTTTCTCTTCTGTAAAATGGGAATAACACCACCATCTACATCAAAGAGGTTATTGAAAGGGTTACATAAGCACCAAATAAACAGTACCAATTGTTATTACTTGAAAGGTAATCAGACATCCAAAATATTCTTGTCAAAAATATTTCAACCAGATTTAACCAAGTTTTTGCTCCCCTGTGCAGGTTTTAGAACACAGAATGGATAGAATAAAAAGATACATTCTACTACAAAGAAAAAACATTAGGAAAACACATCAGACAGTTTCTGAACTGGAGTATATTCCATGGGACAAGTGGCCAGTATCTTCCTACTGATTATTATCCAACAATAATAAGACCGCCAAACAATTGAAGGGGCCCACGTCTACTGTCTGGCATTGGACATTCCCATAAGCCTCAGCATGGCAGTCCTCGGACACATATTTTGGATACGGAACTGGTGCTCTACCTAGTGAGGGGAGATTGCCTCCTTCCCTGAGCCACACAGCTAAGTACTGAGGGCAGAACATGGTATGGTATTCTTTCACCAAATCCTGCTTTTTTCAACTCCCCTTCACCCCCAGCCAAACTATTGTACTATGCCTCAAATGCTGAGCTCATTTTGATTTGAGCTTTGTGACTGTGTTCTGAAACAGAACACAAAAAAAACCGAAACCCACCCCACATCTCATTTACCTTTCTGTAGATTTGAGTCACTGACTACCATCACCACAACTAGCTACTGAACCGTTCCCTCAGGGTCACCGCTGACTCAATTTGTCCACTTGCCTGGTGAAGTAGGGCACATTCAAATCACTTACTCTGCAGCTTGCTCTTGATTATTCACTAAGACTTTCAGGGTTCATCTCTGATATGCTAATGGAAGAGCCTGAGGCTGTGAATGTGGCCCTCTCCACAGGCATCTAGTCCAACACCAGAACAGAGCCAAGCTCTTAGATGTGTTTTCTGCTGAGCAAGTTTTCCATCATTTTTCACCTTCAAATATTGACCCAACTTGAAAGGATACCCACAAAGTTGGGACAGTTTAAGTATCACAATGAATAACTATAATGGACTGAATGAGTCCATACAGGTACTTAAAAAAGAGAAAGTGGGAAATAAGTAAACAAAGTCTCATCAGTTGTCACTGGAGCAGATCTTTACATCAACTCCTTACTCTTAAAATTGGTTAACTATTTTAGGGTACTCATTAAGCCTGAGTTGATGAGGTAGGTCTTTTTTATAGATGATACTGAGTAATGATAAAATTAGAAATCGTTCTTTTGCAATCCCTACAGACACAAAAGAGTCAATTAATGATCATCTATGGACAATAGGGGAAAGGCTGATAAGGAATTAGAGTCACATGGTGTCAAATTACCATTCTCCCTTCCAAGAGAGTCCTACTTAGTTACAAAGGGGTAAGTTATCTGGGACATCAGCCTGTGTGACCTAAATCCACAGTCCATCTCAGCACCACCAAAGTGGGACAGTGACTGTGTACCTATTGATGAGATGCAATATAAAGCAGACAGCACCATTTAGAAAATATTCTCATCAAACACATTTCACACCAAAGAATAGATCTTAAAAGTTCTCATCACAAGAAAAAAATGAATTTGTAACTAAGAAGGGTGATGTTAACTATAATTGAGGCCCTCACTTTACAACATATGCAAATGTGGAATCACTGTGTTGTATACTGAAACTAGTCCCTCACCCAAATCTTGTTAAGTGTTTAGATATTACCATCAAGTTGCAGAAAATAGAGCATCAAAACAAGATAAACGACAACAGAAGACTTGTGATACATTCTACAGGGCAGCTGGCCTTGTATCCTTAATAAATCAATGTCATAACAATGGAGAGGGAGTAAAGATGGATACTGGCATAGATAATCCATGAGAATTAGAATTAAGGAATGCTATCATTTTCTGGCAGCTGATTTTCTTTCTAGAATAATGCCTACTTCAGAGTCAGACCAAACTGGACTCGCAATGCATATTTGCTACGTGAAAGAATGAAAAGTGTGTGAATTCTATAGATGAGACCAAAAAGGCTCAGCAGGTTAAGAGTTGTGCTCACTGGCAGGCAGTCCCTCCATGACAGGGATAGGACTAACAATGTGATCTTTCAATTCCTGACCTGTGCTTGCTCCATAATCTTCTGGTTTTTTGCATGTATAATTTAGTTCTACATTTAAAAAATCTTGAGACATAAAAACAGAATGTACGTGTGTTTCCTGTTTGGATCCTAGTTTGAATAAGCTGGCTGTAAAAGACATTTTGAAACTGTGAAACTGAACAGCAAGTGGCTGCTACATGACACTGAGACACCTCTGACAACTGTCAGGTGAGATAATGGTATTGTGTTTACATAGGAAGCCATCAGTCTTTATTTTCTGGGTTTGCACACACTAAAATCTGTAGGGGCAAAAGTTATGACATTGATAAGTTTCTTTAAAATACTCTGATATAAAGAACTTGGTATGACTTTATGGTAACATGTTAATAACTATTAAATCTGGGAAATGGGTACATGGGTATTTCTTACTTTTATTTCTTCTCTCTGAAATATTTGAAAATATTCATATTAACAAGATAGATGAGTTCTACCTATCTATGTTAGACAGAAAGAGGGCAGATGGATAGCACCACCAGCAAAAGCCTGGAATTCTTTCATTTCTTAACGTTCCCACTAAAGTGAGCAATTTTTACCAAATTAGGATATGACTAATAAAAAGAAAAGTTTCTCAAACACCTATTTTTCAAGAAACTGAATGTTAATATTGATTTCAATCTTACTAGTAGAAATAACTGTATTCGTGAACATCCTTCAAGTTCACATGCATATCCACAGCACATGGCTTAGAAACCACCAGAGGATCCAAAAATATTTAGGATGCATTCCTCAAACAGTGTTCAGGAAATATTATTGCTCGTGATGCTCTATCAAGAAAAACTGAGGAGGAATTGATACCAAGGACAAGTGACAGCTTTCTTTGATGCTATATCTGAGGAGAAGCATGTGGCCCTCAATGAAGGACTTTGCATTACATCTGAATAGAAGTTCTAATAGAATGCCTGAAGGAGGGCTAGTATGTTGGCTCTTAACACTTTGCTAACACCTATGAATTCAGCTATTAGACAATATAGAGGTGCTGAGAAAGCTCTTCTTTCCTTCCTACCTAATCTACCCTGGATACATCTCTGAGTTAACCCACAGAAGGGGAAGCACCAGTCTGTGGGGCTGCAGGAATCACACCTCACCAGCTTAGTGCTTGGACACTCCCCTAAGCTGTGACACAATATCACACATTTGAACATGAGAAAGTCTCTGGGAGACCATTGGTTCACAGTTGCATGAATTTAAGGAATGAAATAGCATGCGAGAAAAACAAAACAGGAAGACACTATGGCAAGAGCACTGTGCTTCGAATTGGCAGACATGGAGTTAGTTTTAGTTTAGCCTCCAACTGGGAGTTCACCTTATAACAACTAGCCATCTATTCATTCACCTAGCCATCTGTCTGTCTCTATTTGTCTGTTCAGTCTCTCATTCCAACAATTTTTGAGTGCCCAGGATACATCAGGTGCCAGAAAAGAATGTCTGCCACCAGAAAATGACAGATTTCCAAAAGTTATGTAAATTATGAATTACCTTTGCCAGGTTCCACTTCCTCCTTACCCCTCCTTTTGCAAAAGTAATTGAGAATAACTCTAGGCACTTTTGAGAAGGTCAGATCTCAAAACATAAGGAAACTTCTGTGTGAATATAAATGATCAATATAAAAAGGACAGAGTAGTTCTGTGAAGATTTTAAAATTGGTTATTGTGTCAACTTGGTGATCTAGTTAGGCCATACAACATCCAGGGCCGAGAAGGCACACTGGTGTCTATGACTCATCCAGCTCAACACCAGGCTCTCAGAGTGCCTGCTTAATTGTTTTTCTTACAGTAGAGAAGTATTTCTTGGTACAACCAATAACTGTCATTATCAAAGGGGGGTAATCAGAGAGAGGATTAAAAGCAATAGATGTTCTCTAGGAAATAGTATTGAGCATGCATTGGTCATATCCTGCTCTTTGTTTTGACCTCTTGGGCTCTGAAAATATATACTCTATTCAAACTTTGCCACTATTGAGTTTGTGGTGTTTCCCTTTAGACTAATGGGAAAATTTGTTCATCCTTTGACTCTCGAAAGAGAAGTTGTTTCCTAACACAGGGCATAAGGAAAAGGGAGAAATGGAAGACTGGCAGAGGCTGCCTTCTTTCTAAAATTTCCCAGCCACAGCAGAGAAGTCTCACACTCTGAGCTGAGACACACTGGGGATTAACTGGCTCAATGCTTTTACTTAAGATATGAAGAAATCAAGCCTCAGAGAAGTCGAGAGCTTGACCCAAGCCAGGTAGTCAAGCCAAAACAGGTTGAACCCGAGTGTTTTCCTCTTTTAAGAAAAGCTTCAACCTCAAGTGAAAGCGAAACCTCAACTTCTATTAAATCATGTTTTTTATGATCTCTGAGCACCACAACTTTTTACGTATTGTTTCCACTCCAAGTTGATTGTCTAAGTGAAATCTCTCACTCTGTTCTGGCATTAGGAGCCTGGAAAAATGAGCCCCCAATAGTCAACCCATTATTAGTGTGCTTTGCCAAGCTTTTCCAGTTTGCTAAGAAGTACTTCAGAGTCCTAAGTTCATCTCTCTCTTGTCACAAAAGAGCTTCTGCTCTTGCTGGAATGTCACAAGTACAAAACAAAGGAACTTGGGGTGGGCAGTAGAGTTCAGCCTTAAGAATATGAACTTCTTGGTCAAACCAGCTCTGGGGAGAGCCTTTCCTTGACTCAGTTTCCTTTTATGAAACACCAAGCAAACTACGGCATCTATTTCATGCTGCTTTTGGAATTAAATAGGAGACAATAAGTAAAGTAATGCCCAGACACAGAAATTGCAAAAAGGACATTACTCATCATAATTATAGGTAGGCAAACAACTGTATTAAGTGCTGGTTTTTGTTTTAAGGAGACTAGATAATTGTTATTCCCTTTCACAATTTGCTTAGAAATTGAACTTCCAACAGAAGTTTTGGACAAAGATTATAACGAAAGCAGAAAATTTCCCAACATAAATCCTTTGAGAAAAATCTTAATGGGACCAAGTCAAAGTTCATCCCTAGTTAGGCACCTTGGCAGAGTTGTAACTATGTTCATAGTGGAAATGCTTATAAATGTTGCATTTCTTTTCTGCTTTAATCAGCCCAGTGGGCACTGTGAGGACAATGTAGCAATCACCTCTTTCCCTACAGGTATGCTAATTGCATTATTTCCATAACAAACTCACCCCTCATCAGCTTGAGTCCTCCAGATTTGCTTACTGTCCTTTCCATAGGCAGTTCTTCTGGTTGATAGGTTCCTGCCTGGAAGTTCAGAGCATAATCATCCCAGAATGTTAGGAACTGGGGTACACACTGGACCTGAACAGGAGGCAGAGGGAATGCTTTGTTTGGAAGCATTTGGTGGGGCAACAGGAAAGCACAGCTGTGTAATCTGAGCGCCTTTTTGACATGATTGTGAACCATTTTAGGAACCATGAACATCTTAGGAACATCTTAGGAGAAACCACCCAACTGCAACCCAGAGTTTAGCTCTGTGCTTTACCTCTAACATAGTTGCCATGTCACTAGGAGTTCAAATTTACTTTATTAATCTACAAATTCATGTGCAATGATTTTTTTTCTAGCTGTCCTCCAAAATACTGAGTGCCTATCAACTACAAGTGAAGTCATTTTTCTGCTTGAAAGTGTTGCTATTTCTCTGATTCTGAAAACTAAGGAGAAACAAAGGGGAAAGCATAGGTGACATTTTCCTGTGCAAATCTGCAAAAATGTGTCCCAAACCCAGCAGTCCCCAAACCACATAAGCTGCGACTTGCATGACATTGCCATAGGAGCCTATTATTAATCCCTAAAGTTAACAAACTCTCCTGATAGGGATTGTGAATTGTGGATTATCAGAGTGAGTAATCTCAAATGATTTTATTTAGGAGACTTGGTTTCACAGAAGGTCTAAGGTTTACTCTAAACCTTTGTTATGGAAATAACGCAAACCTTACTGTTGAAAGTTTTAAAAAGGAAATAATTGTAAATGACTGATAACAGTATGCTATCAATGTTCTCAAATTGTATCTACAGGTAGATTACAAAATGCTTATGGTTAATATTTCCTTGGTAGCTGCACTTGCTATTTTTGTCTATAACAAATAAATATTCCTTGTTAAAATAAAAAGAAAAAATCATCACAAGAACAACAAACAAATTGAGGCATTCTGGGGAGCATGAGCATGGGGGTGGCTAGGTTACCATAGCAAAATAATGCTAGTTTTCATCGATGCCTGCCAGTGGCCATTTCTCTTAACTGGCATGTTAAGGATAACTCCCTTAGGACTCAGGGGTCCAATGTCTTGGTAGTGATATTTATTACACTAAACATGCCGGCTATATTACAGATCTCATATTCTAAACTTCCCATGTTGCCAAACTAAATCTATGCCTACCACATCGGTTCTTTCCTTTGGCAAAGGGAATTCCCTCGAGAAATGGGAACATTACATTTTTAATAGCCAATTCTTTCAATTAGGAATGGAGACACAGTCTCATAAATGTCTTACGAGATGAAATTCTCTAGGTTTTGTGATCTCTTTTCTAGCTACACTTCAAGATTCTTCGATTTTAAACCAGTGGCAGCCAGTGTGCTCCATCAACTAGCAGAGAAATAAGAAAATAAACCCACCAGAAGATCAAAATATAGTTGGTTGGTGAGAAACAGAAAGCAGTAAGGCTGGGGTGGGGGAGGGCACCGAATCTCATAAAAACATGGAAATTCGGTTTTCAGTGCTTCTTTATGTATTTACTTAACTTCTACTGATGATTCAGGCCTTGGCTTAAATGTCACTTCTGCAAGAGTGCCCTCCCCAACTCCACAGATTAGTGTGTCTCCTTGTCATGCACTATCATTGCACTTTGTATTTTTCATTGTGGTGTCTATCACTGCTGTAGTCAAATAATTACATGCATAATCATTTGTGTGACTGCCTGTCTCTCCCACTAGACTATGAGGGGAAGGGCTGTGTCTGTGTCTGTCTTTTAGCTGCAACATTCTCAGCACCTAATTCTCGGACTAAAATATAGTTAAGTATTTAATTGAACAACTCATGAATGAAAAAATGAATGAGTGACAGAATTATGAAATACTCCTTCAGTTGTTTCTCTAACCTCTTTCAACTTTTTGGCATTCAGCTTCATATTAATTTCTTACCAATTTCATGAAACTATAAACACATAAAAATATTCATGTGCATGTTCTATATAGTGACTGCTGGATATCAATGGCTCTTCATGCATTTCCATGGCACCTGAAGTGGTATGGCTGTTGCTGTGTCATACTAAAGTTTAGAGACATGAGGTTCAGCAAATGATATACCCAAATTAAAAATCATAATGTGCTAGGAGCACAACTCTAGGTGCTTCCTACAGTACCCACTGACCCTCCAGGACTCATGGGTCACCTGCTCCCTGGAACACCTGCCCCAACTCTGAAGTCCTTCCTCTGCACAACTTCTGTTCTGGGGTCTCCTTTTTTATTTTAAAGGTTCTTGGCTAGTAGGTATGATCAGTGTTTTAAACTAGCCTTTGTAATATTTGTATTTTCAGAGTCACTTGGAAAGATTTTAGGTGATACAGGAGTCTTGAATTTTAATGGTTACCCATTTATTTTAATGTGTGTTAGAAAAAAGTTGCAAGTACATAGTTTAATGGCTACTACTGCTTTGGGTAAAGTGAAGTATAAAGACAATTCAATTTAAAGAAAAATGTCAAGTAGAAGAAAAAGCAGTTCATAGATCTGACAAATATTTGGACAGGGAGTATATAATGGAGTTTGGGAAACACAGTTTTAACACTAAAGATTGAAGAACTAGAAACATAACAGATATTCAGCAAATATCCATTTATTTAGTGAAAACATGTTAAACTCCTAGAGTAAGTCCTAAGTGCCAGAGGAACAAAGGTAAGCAAGACAGGCTATACCCTCACTAAGTATAGCCAGTCACGTGAAGGAACAGATGGAAGGAAGAGAGGGAGGGAGGGAGGATAAAGGAAAGTAATGCAAATACAGGAACTCTAGTGGACATGCTAGGACGCTGGAGGGAAATTTTGAGCTGGGTCCTCAAATCACACTACCTGACTATATTTTCCTTGGAGAGAAACATGCGTACCATTAGGTTTTACTTACTTTACTTTCAACAAACGTAGAACTTTTTCTTCTAGCATTATCTGGATCAATTGGGTATTTTGATTTGTGTGTCATCCAGGTATATTAGCCACACCACTGTCCCAACAGGACAAAAATGCCATGAATAACCACAAATGACTCTTACAGCAGCCCTGATTCTAGGCCCTGTAGACTAGGCCCTCTAGGCCCTAGAGGGCCTAGATTCTAGGCCCTCTCTGAGGGATGTGATGAGAGGGATCTCAACGAAGTGTGGATGTTTTCCTTTCACATAAACAAGAATCTTCTCTAGAAACCTTACAAAGATTTCTAACCTAGACACTGACTATGAAAGGGAAGAAAGCACCTAAACATGCATATTTGAGCAAAAAGCACAACAAAGCCCTCACATCTGATTTTGGCTGTGAGCTCAAGTGTCTGAGTTTGAATCTCCACACTCCATGGAAAATCCATCCTTCCTTTGCAGCCAGAATTTCCCCCAGTTTACCACTGCTTTTTGATGAAGATGGATGGGCCTGTATCTGGCATTCTAATTAGATTAGAGAATAATGACCAGGAAGATATTGGGGAAGAGAAGATAATTTATGACTCACATTACTTCTACCCTATTTAAGAAATGTTCAGAAGTAAACCAATTCCCCGAGAATTCACTTATCACACCGGGAAAACAAAATACAAGTTGGAAACAAGGAAAACCTCCACGATTTGACTCTTTTCAGATGAATCAAGGTAGGAACCCTTAGAGAGTTCCAGCCATTTCTGTCAACTTTCTACCTGGTGGATAGTGCTACCACTATAGCAGTTATCATCTATTACAAGTTGGCATAATACTGGGCATGTTTAATTATCCAAATAAGCCTTATAATAGATGGAATTATTCCTTTCATACAGAAGGAACAGATAGAAAATAACTTGCGGGAGGAGCACAAAGGACTGAGGTGATGGTACACGGGTGCATTGGTGAAGGAAGCTCTATGGGGACTACACCTGAGGATGTGGGAGGGGAAGCAAATATTGTTTTAAAATGAACAATGATGTAAAAAATTTTTAAAATTTAAAAAATAATAATTAAAAAAAGAGAAAATAACTTGCCCAACTCACACAGTTGAAAACATGGTGAATAAGAGATTGAACTCGTCCGACTATAAATCCATGTTCTTCGGGGTTCAGTGGCCTCTCACTTGGCCACTTTCTAACCAGCTCACATGATACCAGCAACCATAGCTGGAGCATCAGAGGGTCCCACTGGTAATTTGCTAGAGTTCCTTGGCATGCAGTAATCATGACAAGTAATAAATATGACTTGCATGTCCCTTTATTCATTTTCACAGCCAAAGCCCAAATTAACTCCCAGAGGGACTAGGAGCTCTAAAGGCAGGGTGCTGGGGCCTGGCAAAAAATGTTGGTGCATCCTTCTCGGAACACAATTCTCATATCCTCAGCTCAGTTCCCCCTGCTCTTGCAGGCTCTGTCGCCTCTGTGGGTGAAAGAGATACTCTCTAGTATTCTAGAAACTATATTGACCAAAAGATATGCTTCCTCCATTTCATGTACTGCCTGCTGTTTGGTGTTGGGGTTAGAGGAACGAGCAGCCTTAGTAGGCTGGTGTGAGAACTTGACCGTTCACAGGCAGAACCATTCTTCAGACGGAACTTGGGACAAGTCACTTAACAGCACTACCCTCAGTTTCCTCATCTGTAAAAAATGGAGATCTGATACAGAATAGTATTAAATGAGAGGTATCTAATATTGGACAAACTGGCAGAAAGAACAGAAAAAGATTAACGTCCATTTGTGGTCCCTTGATATGGTAACCTTTTCTATACCAGGGGCACATAAATATATGTGACACTTTGTATATCTGGCTTCATTTACTTGTCACAACAGTTTCTCAGGAACCTGTTGTCATCTCCTTTACAGATGAGAAAATAGGACAGAGCAAGGTTAAAGGACCTAACCAAGTTCCACAACTAGTTTGCAACAAATTTGGATTTGAATTAAGATGAGTTTAACTGGATTTCCACAGTCACACACTGCCAATCAATATGAAAGTAGGAGACACTGTTTTATAAAGTAATGCGTTTTCTCTCAGTGGAAATGATAAAATAGAGATGACTGGGAGAAGCTGGATGTATTAGCTAGTAAGTGCCCTCAAACTCTAGAATTTGTAATTCTATTAAGTCTGACTCTTGTTCATCCATCCATTTATTGAACACCTGTTTACTGGGTACTTATTCCATGCAGAGCTGTTTTAGGTGCCAATCAATCGGTAAAATAAACACAGCAGTTTTATATAAACAAGACAGTTAATAAAAAAAGAGAAGAAGCAAAGATCATTTCAGAAAGTGAAAGTGATCTAAAGTCAGGGTGACATTGCAACTTTGTAACTAGTTCCTAGGGGATTTTGGGGGTGATGGGGCCATGGGGAGAGGCTCTTTTAGATAGGGGGTCAGGGAAGGTTCTGTGTGGAGAGGGTAACTGAACTAAGACCAAAGATGAGAGTCAGCCACATGGAAGCAGCAGAGAAAAGTAGAGAGACTAAGAAATGCACAGGTTTTGAAACTAGAACAAGTTCGATGAAGAGGAAGATGGTAGTGTGGCCAGAGGGTGCATGGCAGAGGTGGGGGAGACTCACTAGAGCTGCTGGGAGAGGCTGGCGGTAGTCAGACCACTGGGGGTCTGTAGCACGTCAGAAGTGGGAATTTTAGTCTACTTGCCCTGGGAATTTCTCAAATATGAAACAGAGGCTCTTACCTCTGCTCTCCACCCGAGATGAATCAAACAAATTCCTTGCATGTCAGCATTTACATTTTCCCACAGAATTCAGGAGTTGCTACACTATGAATCATCTAAGGTTTCAAAGCTTGTGACTCTGAGATAGATCTATCCCCTTGTGTTAGGTTAAGAATGTGAATTTTCTCTGACAAACTCTAGCCATACTAACTGAGAAACCTGCGTACGTCAGAAGTTTCCTTGCTTATTACAGGCAGAGAAAACATCTGTCTACCAGCCACAGGTGCTGGGCTGCCCCCTCCACCCGCCGCCACCCAGTAGAGAATGGCACCTGCAAGTACCTAAGCCTATGATGACACCCGGCGGAGTGTTTATTCACACATAAGCATATCATCGTCTCCTCCAAACTCTACTCAGCAGTTGGGAAACTCAAATCTACTCAGCAGTTGGGAAGAACAGGTTTAAGACTCTTGCAGTTGTGGTATAAACTGGAGTTGACTCAGAAAGATGGATAATTTCGAATTCTACACTTTGCAAAGAGCTGCCTCTTTGAGCTCAGTTTCTTATCTACAGAATGGCAAGAGAAAAACAAATCCCACAGGATTGTTACAGAATAAAGATCTGATGACAGAAGTGAAGGCTCTGTGCACAGTGCCTACCATGTTTAATGTGCTCAAAAATGTATATCTTAAAGAAATGGAATAGCTAAACACTGCCACATGAACCTAAGATCAGATAAGAAACACCACCTGGGAATTTCTATAAGCCATCTGTATCCTACATCTGTGGAAGGAGAGAGGGGGAGGATAAGAAGTATCCAAATGCAGAACATTACTTCAAAATACAAATATCTTCAGTATCCAAAAAAACATAAAATTTAAATATTAGAATCAGCTAAACTTGGGAGATAGGGAAATGAATAATAAATGCAGGTAAAAATTTAGAGTTCTCTTTTATGCATACAAGGGGAATAATTAACCAATCTCAAAACATGTAAATGAGGGCTTAAAAGCATTTTCAAAACACCACATCCAACTCTAGTTACATGTATGGAATTTGCTACATTATAATAATTAGGTTTTTTTTTTACAAAAGATTTATTTATTTTGAATAGAAGTATTAAATATTATACTAATTACTAGTTATTTTACTTTGTACCCAGGGAAAAGAAATGAATATTCATTAGCTCCTTAAGCTACTGATCCTTTCCCGGCTAGACAGATTCTAACATCACCATGAAGCTGTGGGTGGGTGGAAAACCTCCCTGTAAAACCCGGCTAACACTACAAATCACAGCCCAATCTATTCTGCTAATGTGCACATGCTAGAATCCCCAAGTGAATTCCACTAACATCGTACCTCCAGAGTCCCCAGCTGAGTAGCCAATAAGCAAGAATAACTGTTAAATTGATCATAAAACAACAGAATTTTTCTGTCTGCACAATTCAGTGATCTTGAACAACACAATTCTTAAAATTTTAAACATGGTTTTATAAAATCAAACTAACATCTCCATTTGTCCAAAACATGCCTAGTTCATTCCAGAAGAATAGTTCAATGTACATAATTTGATCATTTTATGACTTGGCTTTTGATCCTACTCTAAAGAAAATATCTACCTTAAAAGGACCAGGCTTGAAAACTTAATTTATGAGGCATTTTCACTGTAGTTCAACAGACAAACACTGTTTTTCTCTGGTAAAAGGGGAAAGTAATTAGGCAATACATTTTTTAAGCCGGCAGTCCAGTTGAATTTTAATCCTTGCTCTATTTAGGATACTTTGGTGTTGAAAACCACACACTGCTTGATTTTTATCTTTTGGTTTATTAAGCTTTGTGAACCAATTTAGTGCTTGAGCAGCTCACCAACCCAGAGGGGGAAAAGGGCTGATAGCTTTGGGGGAATCACAGTCTTGCAGGGGGGACCTCCAGTTTCCCTCTTGGCTTTGCTGCGCTGCTGACCAGCTGCTCCAGTGGGGCATCTTCACTGGGCAGAGACTATTAAGTATGCCAAATTGGGCTGGGAAAGGGTGACAAGTCAGGGTACATGGTGATGTTCCCTACAGGGAAAGTCAGACCCAGATCCTGCCTCCATATGGATAGATGACCAGGATGTATGTAAAATAGGGTAGTTTGATAGTTAGCTTTCTTTAAAAAAAAAAAAAAAGATTTATTTATGCATATAAGAACTGGGGTGCAGGCCAGAGGTACAAGGGGTGAGAGGATTCACTAGAGACAGAGTGAGGAACAGAACAGGTGGATTGACTGAAACACACTGCTGAGGGGAGCAGCGGGTGAGTCAGGAGAGGTCTGTTGCGCCATGTGGGTAGTTCCCTGGCCAGGCATTGAACTCATGTTGCAGTGGCTGGCGATAGCTTGATAATGCTGTGTCTTTACCACCACCAGGGAGACCCCAGTTAGCTTTCTTAAAAGTGAAAATTTTCCACATCTAACAGAGAACAAAGAGAAAGGTCATGTGTCTATAGGGGGTTTCTCATTTGTGGAGGTTTGAATGGAAGAGAACTCATTCAACAAATACTTATTAAGTACCAAGCATGTATTATATATTCTTGGCACTATAGTATAGAAGTGTACACTACCCTTCCTGGACCAGACATGCCACGCCCTGGGAATTTCTTAGAAATACAAGTTCAGGGCCTCCCCTGGTGGTGCAGGCGATTGAGCACCACGCTGTGAAGCTGTCCGCAGCCTCTGCAGTGCTGGTTCGATGCCGGCTGGCTGGCAAGGGTCCCACATGGTGTGGCAGACCTCTCCTGTCTTGCCCGCTGCTCCCCTCAGCAGTGTGTTTTGTCAGTCTGCCTGTTCTGTTTCCTGCTCTGTCTCTGGTGAATCCTCTCACCCTCCCGCGCATCTGGCCTGTAGCCCAGTTATTGTATAAATGAATAAATAAATCTTTAAAAAAAAAAGAAATATAAGTTCAAGGGTTCTCCTTAGACTTACTGAATCATCATCCTGAAGTGATTCCTCAGACAAAAATCCTAGTTTGAGAAACACTGCTAGACAGCGTGCTAGTAGTTTACCATTATTTTCCATTTAACAAGTTATAGAAGTAAAATTCCGTCATACATCTACAGAATGTACCTCATAACAAGAGATATGTCATAGGGATCTACAGTGATATGAGGTCGTCAGGGGCCTTTCACAATGGCCAAATCAAGGGTAAGGAAGAGTCTCACTTCAAGGCCAATGAGGGTCCTGGACTTTCCCCGCCCCGCACCCTCCATGCAGGTAAATAGTCAAAGTTCTCATTCTTAAACTCAGAAAGGAAAAATTTCTGACATAGAAACTGTAAACACTAGAAAGACTTGGGGAATAAAGGCTGGTCTCATCTGGTTTCCAGCTGGCAATGAGAGAGGGCTAGAAGGGAAATTATCCAATCCATTTAGTCAGCTAATTTATTTAGGTTTTTCACTAGTCCATGGCCCTTATAGGAAAAATCACATGAGAAGATAAACACCAGGGAGGGGCTGTCTCCACTGATTTCATTGGACAGTTGTGTTACATTTTATCTTCATTTTCTGCTCTAATAGATGCTGGTAATACTTTTTGACAGGTTGTGTAGAGCCACAGATTTTCCAAAGCCAAATGGAAGTGACTTTAAAGATATTGTAGAAATTAATGACCCGTGAGGGTTTTCTATGGACTTACATCTACTCTCCCTGGAGCTTCCTCCATGTCAATCTTTATCAACTTGTCTCTTTCCTAGCATCTTATTTTTATAGTTTTCTTTTAAATTTTAATTACAAAAGCATTCTAGAAATTCCTATTAGAAAAAATTCAAATAATACAAAAACATATGTAGTAAAAAAAAGTCCTTTAGTCTCCACCTGAAGTAATCACTTAAACACTGGGATGTATTTTTCCAGACTATGTTCTATATATTTACATTGTGTATGTCTATACATAGTCATCTTATATGATTGAATCTTACTAGATTATAATTCCGCAACCTTTTTGCTTACTTGTTTTTTCTTTCATCTTATAGATGGTTTTCCCTCTCTCTTACTATATATCTGTATTTCTACATAATGTTCCACAGAGTAGATTTACCTTGCTTAATATAATCATTCTATTATTGATGAAAATTTAGATTATTTCCAATCAACTTTTATTCAATTATAATGTTACCCAGATGGCCAGTAAAAGAGTAACATATGAAAATTAAGAAATTTCTCACCAATAACTAACTTTAAATGTAATTTTTTAAAGCCCATTCACAGTAACAGAAAAGAAATGCACAAGTACAGTATGAAAAAAATCTACAAAATTACTAACAGATAGAAAAAGACAACCAGATAATTGAAGTAATTGATACATTTAAAATATTATATCAGTACAATCCAAACAAATGACAGTGGGATAGTTTATATAAGCTTGACAGACTGGATGTAGTTATTCTAGAACAGCAAGTATGAGAAAAAGCGAAGTAAATCTGAGGAGGAAAAAGAAGACCTGGATAAGATACCCTCAAAGTTTGTGAGTAGATGGGCCTCCCTGTTGGGGCAGTGGGTTAAGCGCAGCGCTGTGAAGTTGTCTGCAGCCTCTGCAGTGTGGGTTCGATTCCCGGCCGGCCAGGGAGATACCCTCATAGCATGGCAGACCTCTGCTGGCTCGCCCGCTGCTTCCCTCAGCAGTGTTTTCAGTTCATCTGCCTGTTCTGCTCCCCATGCTGTCTCTGGTAAGTCCTCTCACCCTCCCGCATCTCTGGCCTGTACCCCAGTTCTTGTATAAATAAATAAATCTTTTTAAAAAAAAAAGTCTGTGAGTAGATTTGCTTTATCTCTAATATCACTGTAATATTCAAGTCCAGAGTCAACAGAAAGAGCCATGTTTTTGGACTAGAGAGAAAAAGAAAAAGAAAGTTAGGGAGAAGGGGGGTGGAGGCAGGAAGAGTGGGTAGATGAAGGGAACTATCAAAATCCAACTTAAGATAAATTTGCAAATCAAAATTTCAGAATTCTGTCACTAAAACATTGACCTATAAAGACAACTGTAGAACATAATTGTAATCAATTGTCAATTATAATAAAAGTTTAGGAGTTATTTGAAAGGAACGTAGGTTGGCTAAAAATTTACATACACATTCATACTCAAGTTTATTTATTTCACCCTAACAAGTACACTTTTTTTTTGGTTTATATTCCCAAGGAGTGTGAATACTTGAGATTTTCTTCATTTTAGATTTTTTTAAAATATTTATTTATTTATGCATACAAGAACTGGGGTACAGAAGTGTGGGGGTGGAGGGGGGTTGAGAGGATTCACAGAGACAGAGTGGGGAACAGAACAGGCAGACTGACTGAAATACACTGTTGAGGGGCGCAATGGGCGAGACAGGAGAGGTCTGCTTTGCCATGTGGGTATCTCCCTGGCTGGGCACTGAACTCATGTTGCTTGACAGTGCTGTGTCTTTAACCCCTGCACCACCAGGGAGGTCCCCCCTAGAATTTTTTACTAGCTATGATTTTTATAGCTATGATTAAGACCGTCTCTCTGACTTCACCCTGTCTGTTGTCCCCCTCCTCCCTCTTCTTTACCTTCTCTCTCCCTTTCCTTTTTCTTCTGCTCTCCACTCATACATTTTTGTAAATTATTTTGAAGCAGACTCCAGATATCATATTTCAGATCTATATTAGAGTTTCTACATGGGAAAACACTATTGAATTTTCCTAGCCACGAACATTGAATATCTCTTAATTTATTTAGTTTTTCCTGGATTTCTTTTATCTGAGTTTTCTAATTGTCCTCATATAGATCTCCTACATATTTTTTAGGTTTGTACCTAAGCCTTTCATTTTGAGAGGTGGTAATGTAAATGGAATTATGTTTTAAATTTTAAATTTCACTTGTCATTGCTGTTATATACAAAATGATTGACTTTTACACATTAGGCTTGTAATCTACAACTTTGATATAATTCTTATTAGTTTTAAGAATTTTTTTCAATTCTTTTCTGATTTTCTACATAGATAATCATATCATTTGTGAACAAAGATAGCTTCTTTTTCTCTACTGTGTCTGTATACCTTGTATTTCCCTTTCTTGTCTTATTGCATTAGTTAGGACTTCCAGTATGATACTGAAAAGGAGTGTGACAGGAGCATCCTTGTCTTAGGGATTTTTGAGTTTCTTATCATTAAGCATAATGTTAGCCACAGGTTTTTATAAATAGCCTTTAGCAAGTTGAGGAAGTTACCCGCTATTCCTAGTTTACTGAGGTCTTATACCATGAATAAATAATGGGTTTTCCTTTTTTTCCTAATTTTTAAAAATTTTTATTATTTTTTAAAGATTTATTTATTTATTATACAAGAACCGGGGTACAGGCCAGATTCATGGGAGGGTGAGAGGATTCACCAGAGACAGAGCAGGGAATAGAACAGGCAGGCTGATGAAATACACTGCTGCAGGGAGCAGCGGGTGAGACAGGAGAGGTCTGCCGTGCCATGTGGGACCCTCGCCGGCCAGCCGGAATCGAACCGGTGCTGCAGAGGCTGCGGACAGCTTCACAGTGCTGTGCTCAATCGCCTGCGCCACCAGGGGCGGCCCAGTAATGGGTTATCTTAAATGTTTTTTTCTGCATCTATTGATAGGATTGTGTTATTTTTTCTTATTGGTGTTAAGGATTACACTAATTGATATTTAAATATTTAACCAGCTTTGCTTATCAGAGACAAATACCACTTGATAATGGTGTATAATTTTCATTTTATATTTTTGGACTTATTTGCTAATAATCAGTTGGAGACTTCTTATATGTATGTTCATGAGAGAGATTTATTTATAGATTACTTTTCACATAATTTCTTTCTTTGGTGCTGCTATTGATATAATGCTGATCTCATAGCCCTAATTTGAGCTATTTCCTTTGCTTCCACCTTATAGAAAATATTATACAGATTTAATATAATTTCTTATGTGCTTGGTAGTATTTACCAGCGAGATCACCTGGACCTATTGCTTTCCATTTTGGAAGGTTATTAATTATGGATTCAATTTCTTTAATAGTTACAGATCTTTACAGATTGTCTATTTCTCCTTCTGTGTGTTTAGGCAACTTGTACCTTTTGATGAACTGGCCATTTCATCTAGGTTATCAAATCTTTGGGCATAGTTATTCATAATAACCTTTTATTATCATTTTAATTTTCCATAGGTTCTGTTCTGATGTCCCATCTTTTAGTTTTGTATCATCTTTTTTTCTTAGTTAGTACAAATAAATGCTCACCAATCATCCCAAAACAATCAACTTTTGGGCTCATTGATTCTATATATTTTTTGTTGTCAATTTCATTAACTTTTGGTCAAATATTTTTTTCTTCTGCTTACTTTGAATTTTAATTTACTCTTCTTTTTCTAGATTTCAAAAGTAAAAATGTTAAGTGATTAATTTTAGATTTTTCTTTGTTTCAAATATATGAAAACTATACAATAAATTTTCCTCTAATCATTGGCTTGACTGTATTCCACAAATTTCAGTAAGTTGTGTTTTCATTTTATTCAGTTAAGAATATTTTCATTTTTATATTTTTGTTTTGTTTCATATTTGGAAGACTTAAAAATTTTTGTTTCTCTTTTTTTTTTTTAATTGAAGTACCATTATTTTTCATCTTAGTGTTCTGACAGTATAGGATTCCTCCCTCAGGTGCAGTCACTGCCACAGTCCCACCACCAAAGCACCCAAAATATTCCATCATAGTCCATTGTAATAGCTCCCCTCCACTTTTACTCTTCCCCCACTCAAGATGCCTCAAATCTATGGTCAGCTTTCAAGGGTTCATTTTAATGTTTGTCTTTGTCTGGTCCTTTGTTCGGTTTCTCTATATTCTATATATAAGTGACACCATCCAGTATTTATCTTTCTCCTAATGGCTACTTCACTTAACATAAATTCTTACAGCTACATCTATGTTGCTGCAAATGGCATGAGTTTATAATTTTTGATTGCTGAGTAGTATTCCATTGCGTGCATATACCGCATCTTCTTGATCCACTAATCTGTTCTGGTGCACTTGGTTGCTTCCATATCTTAGCTATTGTAAATAGTGCTTCAATAAACACAGGAGTGCAGGTTTCCTTTTGAATTAGTGTTTTTGTGTTCTTTCGGTAGTTACCTGGAAGTGGAATTGCTGAGTTGTATATCGAT
This sequence comes from Talpa occidentalis, assembly GCF_014898055.3. Taxonomy (NCBI): domain Eukaryota; kingdom Metazoa; phylum Chordata; class Mammalia; order Eulipotyphla; family Talpidae; genus Talpa; species Talpa occidentalis. The sequence goes on from NW_023601104.1 coordinate 26,121,040, forward strand.
CCATTTTTAATCTTCTGAGAAACCTCCACACTGCTTTCCACAGGGGCTGGACCAGTCTACATTTCCAACAACAGTGTAGGCAGGTTGGTGTGAGGTGGTATTAGTTGAAAATATTTTTAAATTTCTCTTGTGATTTCTTCTTAATTTGTCTTTATTCATTCAGCAATCATTTTATCAAGCTTCTAAGCTCAACAGACACTAAGGACACAAAGTTGAATAAAAACATCTTTCTGTCCTTAAGAAGCACTATGTAGTAGAGCACAAGTATACGGGAACCTATCAGTAAATTTCATTTATTATCAATGAAAGATGATCGTAAGTACATAAATGGAAATAAGTATATTATTATAAGAGAAAGATGATGGAAGATTAAATGTGTTTTAAGCCAATCTTATTCAAATATAACCTCTGTTTCTAACTTTTCTTGGTGGTTTCTGTCAGGATTCATTTACTTCTGTAACAGTGGTTCCCCAACACTTTATATTCATCAGCTATCAGTGACCTCATTTAACTACAGCTGTTTATTACTATATTACTCAAAATAAATTTTAAGTTTCTTTTGACCATCATACAGATCTTACTCTGTGTTTTTTGTACCCAAGACTGTCTACAATGCAATATGAGCTCAGTGATCTTTCTATATAAAAATATGGACATTTGAACATGGCATATGGCTAGATGAGTGAGATATTATATATTATGATTAGAGCTTTAATAAAGCTATACTGTTTATTAACACAATAAGTTGTGCAGATACTAGAGCTAGAACATCATGAATACTAAAAATGAAAGCCTTAACTAAACATGTACATGAATATCAATAAGGTATTGAAATTCATATTTGTTAAAACTATCAGCAACCATAAATCAGAGATATTCTGCAAGGGAGGGGGAGAAAAGGGATCAAAACAGGGGCGAGAAGAGCACAAGGAACGATGATGAAGGTTCACGGGTGAACAGGTAGGGAATTTTCGGGGACTACACAATGATGTAAAAAATATAAATTAAAAAAATAATAAATTATTAAAAAAAGGAAATTCATATTTCTTATTTAAGTAACAAATTATTGAACTCCTTTTTCTGTATTATAGCAAACATTACCCCAAATATTTCTTTGCTTTTTGAAAATGCACTTTCATAATATAATTAATATAAAACTACTTGTCTCCTGCCTAAAGTTGAAAGATCACTTAGTTATCTCTGAGGCTAAGACAGACACTCAAGCATTATACCCCCAAGGTGAGTTCAGATACATTTTGAATAACTTCCTTTAGCAAAAATCCCTGAGTTGTGCCTAAGTATAAAGTAGAAGGAAACTTAGCAAAATCTCAAAGGGTAAGACACCAAGTTCTGCTATCTTAACATTCTTTTTTTTTATAATAAATTTTATTTTTATATTCCCCATACAATTTCAACCCCCCCATTTTGACCCCAATCCCTCCCCTCCCTCCACCCACCCCAAAAGTGTCTCTGGTTCATAGATTTTTGTTGATTTTGATTTTCACCTTCTTATAGTTATTCATTTTCCTGGTCCCTTATTTAAGTTTTCTAGATTCCTGCTATGAGTGAGACCATCCAGTATTTTTCTTTTTCTTTCTGGCTTATTTCGCTGAGCATGATCCCTTCCAGCGCCATCCATGTTGCTGCAAATTGCATGTGTTTATCTTTTTTGAATGCTGAGTAATATTCCATGGTATATATGTACCACATCTTCTTGATCCAGTCATCTATTTTTGGGCATTTGGGCTGTTTCCAAAGCTTAGCTATTGTAAATAGTGCTGCTATAAACATAGGGGTGCAGGTGTTCTTTGGAATTGATGTTTCTGTGTCCTTTGGGTAAATACCTAGGAGTGGAATTGCTGGATCATATGGAAGCTCTATCTTTAGTAGGTCCAGAAACCTCCACACAGCTCTCCATAGTGGTTGGACCAGTTTGCACTCCCACCAACAGTGCAGAAGAGTTCCTTTTTCTCCATACCCTCGCCAACATTTGTTGTTGCTAGTTTTTTTAATATGTGCCATTCTCACTGGTGTAAGATGGTATCTCATGGTAGTTTTGATTTGCATTTCCCTGATTACAAGTGATGTTGAACATTTTTTCATACGCCTGTTGGCCATTTGCATTTCCTCTTCAAAGAAGTTTCTTTTTAGCTCTTCTGCCCATTTTTTGACTGGATTATTTTCTTTGCTGTTGTTGAGTCTCATCAGCTCTTTGCAGATTTTTGTGATCAGTCCTTTATCATTAGAGTTGTGTGCAAAAATGTTCTCCCAGTTGGTGGGGTTTCTCTTTGTTTTTGTTATTGTCTCTTTTGCTGTGCAGAAGCTCTTTAATTTGATGTAGTCCCAGCTGTTTATCTTTGCCTTCACTATCACTGCTTTGGGTGATGTGTCTGTAAAGATGTCTTTGATGTGCAAATCACGTAGTGTTTTGCCTATATTTCCTTCTATGTATTTTATGGTTTCAGGTTTTATGTCTAGTTCTTTAATCCATTTTGAGTTGGTTTTTGTGTATGGTGTGAGGTAGTAGTCAAGCTTCATTCTTTTGCATGTAGCGGCCCAGTTTTCCCAGCACCATTTATTGAACAGACTTTCTTTGCTCCAATGCATATTCTTTGCTCCTTTGTCAAATATTAGTTGACCATAAATCTGTGGGTTTATTTCTGGATTTTCTATTCGATTCCATTGGTCTGTGTGTCTGTTCTTGTTCCAATACCATGCAGTTTTGATGATTATGGCTTTGTAGTATAGCCTGAAATCTGGGAGTGTGATGCCTCCATTCCCTTCTTTTTTTTTTTTCAGGAGAGCTTTGGCTATTCGGGGTTTTTGGTGATTCCATATGAATTTCATCAATAATTGTTCTATTTCTTTGAAGAATAACATTGAAATTTTTATTGGAATAGCATTGAATCTGTATATTGCTTTTGGTAGGATGGCCATTTTAATGTTTATTCTTCCAATCCATGAGCAGGGGATGTCTTTCCATTTCTTTGTATCTTCTTCTATTTCTTTTAACAGTGTTTTATAGTTTTCTTTGTAAAGGTCCTTTATCTCTTTTGTTAGATTTATTCCCAAGTATTTGATTTTTTTTGTTTTGACAATAAAGGGGATGGTTTTTTTCATTTCTTCTTCTTCAGATTTATTTTTAGTGTATAGGAAGGCTTCTGACTTTTGCATGTTGATTTTGTATCCTGCCACTTTGCTGAACTGATTGATGAGTTCAATTAGTTTTTCTATGGAGTTTTTGGAGTTCTCTATGTATATTATCATATCATCTGCAAATAGTGATAGTTTGACTTCTTCTTTTCCTATTTGGATTCCTTGGATGTCTTTCTCTTGTCTTATTGCTCTGGCTAGGACTTCCAGTATTATATTGAAAAGCAGTGGTGAGAGTGGACATCCTTGTCTTGTTCCAGATCTTAATGGAAATGCTTTCAGCTTTTCACCATTGAGAATGATACTGGCTGTTGGCTTGTCGTATATGGCCTTTATGATGTTGAGGTATGTTCCTTGTATCCCAAGAATTTCAAGGGCTTTTATCATGAATGGGTGTTGCACTTTGTCGAAAGCTTTCTCGGCATCTATTGATATTATCATATGGTTTTTATATTTCTTTTTGTTGATGTGTTGGATAACGTTGATTGATTTTCGGATGTTGAACCATCCTTGTGTCCCTGGAATGAATCCTACTTGGTCGTGGTGAATTACCTTATGGATACACTGTTGGATTCTGATAGCTAAAATTTTATTGAGAATTTTTGCATCAGTGTTCATTAGGGAGATTGGCTTATAGTTTTCTTTTTTTGTGTTGTCCTTGTTCAGTTTTGGTATTAGTGTAATGTTGACTTCATAGAACGTGTTAGGTATTATACCTTCCTTCTCAATTTTTTGGAAGAGTTTGTGAAGGATAGGCACCAATTCGTCTCTGAATGTTTGGTAGAATTCATTTGTAAATCCATCAGGTCCTGGGTTTTTGTTTTGGGGAGGTTTTTGATTACCATTTCAATTTCGCTAATTGTAATTGGTCTGTTTAGGTGTTCTATTTCTTCTTTATCTAGCTTTGGGTGATTGTAGAGTTGTAGGAATTTGTCCATCTCCTCTAGATTGTTGAACTTGTTTCCATATAACTGTTCATAGTAGTTATTAATTATTCTTTTGATTTCTGCTGTGTCCGTTGTGATTTCTCCTCTTTCATTTATTATCCGATTTATTTGTGCTTTCTCCCTTTTTGCCCTTGTGAGCCTGGCTAGGGGTTTATCTATTTTATTTATTTTTTCGAAGAACCAGCTCTTGGTTTCATTGATCTTTTGGAATTTTTTTTAGTTTCGGTTTCATTTATTTCTGCTTTGGTTTTTATTATTTCTTTTTTTTCTACTGGTTTTGGGGTTTTTTTGTTGTTCTTTTTCTAGATCTTTGAGCTTCGAGATTAGGTTGTTTCTTTGAGTTCTTTCTTGTTTCTTGATGTGAGCATCTACTGCTATATATTTTCCTCTTATTACTGCTTTTGCTGCATCCCATACATTTAGGAAATTGGTGTCCTCCTTGTCATTCAATTCAAAGAATTTTTTAATTTCTTCTTTTATCTCCTCGTTAGTCCAGTGGACTTCCAGTGGTGTGGGTTTCAATCTCCACGAGGTAGGAGAGTACCTTGCCTTCTTTTTATGGTTTATTTCTAGTTTGATGCCTTCATGGTCAGAAAAGATGGTTGGTATGATTTCAATCTTGGTGTATCTGTTGATGTTTGTCTTGTGCCCCAGTATATGATCGATCCTAGAGAATGATCCGTGTGCGCTTGAGAAAAATGTATACTCAGATTTTTTTGGGTTTAGTGTTCTATATATGTCTGTTAAGCCCAAGCACTCTAGATCCTTATTTAGAGCTTTAGTGTCTTTACTTATTTTTTGTCTTGTTGATCTATCCATTGTTGATAGTGGTGTGTTGAAGTCTCCCACTACGTATGTGTTTTCTCTGATGTCTGTTTTCAGAGATGCCAATAGTTGTCTGATATATTTTGGTGCTCCTTCATTTGGTGAATATATGTTAATGAGTGTTATTTCTTCTTGAAGTATTGTCCCCTTGATCATAATGTAATGACCACTGGGGTCTCTTTTTATCTTTTTAAGTTTGAAATCTGTTTTATCGGATATGAGTATAGCTGTTCCTGCCTTCTTTTTTGGTATTTGCTTGCAGAATTGTTTTCCATCCTTTAACTTTGAGTCTATTTTAATCTTTTGTAGCTAAATGTGTTTCCTGGAGACAGCAAAAGGTTGGGTTTTGTTTCTTAATCCAGCCTGCAACTCTGTGTCTTTTTATTGAAGAGTTTAGTCTATTTACATTTAGAGTTAGTATTGATATGTTAGCATCTGTATTTGCCATTGTGTTTGTCTTTCCTTTGATTTTATTTATTTATTTTTTTAATAACTTTCTTTGGCCTTCTTTTGTTGTTATTCGTCCCTCTGAGGTTCTGGCTTTAGGACTCCTTGTAGTATTTTTTGGAGTGGGGGTTTAGTCGTAATAAAATTCCAGAGTTTCTGTTTGTCTGGGAAGGTCCTTATTCTTTCTTCAAAGAGGAAGGAGAGCTTTGCGGGATATAGTATTCTTGGTTGGCATCTGTTTTCTTGGAGTCTGTTGACTATGTCCCTCCACTCTCTCCTTGCCCGTAGTGTTTCTTCAGAGAAGTCTGATGTCAGTCTGATTGGTTTCCCTTTGAATGTTATCTGTTTCTTCCCTCTTGTTAGTTTCATTATTTTTTCCTTGTCTTGGATTCTTGGGAGCTTTACTATTATGTGTCTTGCTGTATTTTTCCTTTCGTCATGGAAGTTTGATGTTCTTCTTGCTTCTTGTATATCAATTTTCAGCTCCTTCTTCGCGTTTGGGAAGTTCTCTTCAATTATATCCATGAATATTTTCTCTGTTCCTACATCTCTCTCCTCTCCTTCTGGGATTCCTATAACTCTTATATTTCCTTTCCTCATGGAGTCAGATAGTTCCCGAAGTCTTTCTTCGGTCTTTTTCCTTCGTACTTCTCCTTCCTTTTCTGTTTTAGTTTTTTTTATTTCTGTGTCTTCAAGAGTACTTATTCGTTCTTCCATTTCATCTATTCTGCTTTCATTGCTTTTCCCAGAGTTCTTTAGCGTCTCCATTAATTCTTTGATCTCCTGCATTTCTTTTACTTCCCTCTTTAGGGACTCAATTTCATTCTTCTGGTCATTATTTTCCCCTTATCATTGTTTTCCTTTATGACTTCTGTCAGTTTTTTAATCACAGCAATTTTAAATTCTCTATCTGGAAGGCTCAGAAGTTCTTCCAAGTTACTGTCGTTGCAATCTGGTAGATGGTTTTCTTTTTGCGGTGTGCTTTTTTGCTGAGGAGTTGCTGGGTTGCATGTGGTTTTTCTACTCCCTACTGACTGTTTTCTAATTTGCCGTATTCCTTGTGACACTGTGTTGCTGGTACTGGCTGGCATCTTGGGCGACCTTCCCAGCTCACCACTGGCTCCTCTGGGGAACTTCTGCTGGGTTCACAAGTCTCCAGCAAAGAAAGGTCCCTGCTGCAAAATGGCGATGCGGGAACGTGCTCCCCTGCACGCCCGGTCTGCCCTAGTGGTGGGTGCTGCTTCCCTCTGGGCTGGAACTGCAGGCTAGAAGGCACCCGGCATGGGCAAGCCTCCCAGCTTACCTCTGGCTCCTCGGTGAGCCTTCTGCTGGGTTCACACAGTCTCCAGCAAGAAAGGTCCCTGCTGCAAAATGCCGGTGCAGGGGACGCGCTCCCCTGCACGCCCTGTCTGCCCCAGCGGTGGGTGCTGCTCCCCTCTGGGCTGGAACTGCAGGCTAGAAGGCGCCCGGCATGGGCAAGCCTCCCAGCTTACCTCTGGCTTCTCGGTGAGCCTTCTGCTGGGTTCACACAGTCTCCAGCAAGAAAGGTCCCTGCTGCAAAATGCCGGTGCCGGGACACGCTCCCCTGCACGCCTGGTCTGCCCCAGAGGTGGGTGCTGCTCCCCTCTGGGCTGGAACTGCAGGCTAGAAGGCGCCCGGCATGGGCAAGCCTCCCAGCTTACCTCTGGCTCCTCAGTGAGCCTTCTGCCTGCTATCTTAACATTCTACTATACAAAGTATGTCTCCATGTTTCTTTGGAATTGGAAATAACAATTTTACACTAACTGAAAATGATAAATTCTTAAATTGTTAACCGCTCCCCCAATTCCCCCAATAATATTGTGATGTTTGTTCATCAGCTAGCAATCCTGAAGTTCTTGTTACTCCTGAAAACAACTTTTAGAATAGGAAATAAAACACAGGGGTTAATTCTAGGCAGGAAGTATTTTAATATGGAACTCCACTGCACAATTCATACTTATTTTCTTGGATACTGACAGATATACAAACTAAATTTTATGCTTATTAAATTTATCTTCTTAAATACAACGTCATGCCTAGCATATAGTAATCCTGTCAATTGTCTTGGGTTAAATGCTTGAGGAGGGTGGGTTGTAAGTGGCACATACAGATAACTAGTGTGGAACTGGAGAAGGCATTAAATGGGGGAGGAATAGGTAGAGGTCAAAATAATAATAATAAAAAAGAACTTGTTATAAGAATAATGCAACAAGAGTCAAGAAATTAAATGGGAAAATGTAGGCAAAGGGAAAACAAGGTAAGAAACTATGCAGATGAAATAAGTAAATAAAATTAGAATTAGGATTCAAATATCCAACCACCACCACACAGAGGGGAACAACAGATGTTTAGTATAATGCCAGATTAAAGTTTCTCACATATGTCTTCCTGAAGAGCCTACTGTATGCAAATGATGCGCTGTATGGAACTTATGTAAATTTTGGAAAAACCCTTAAACCTTTGAAATAGATATTACTGGTAGACACTTGGACATGTACTAAGTGAGGTACGGAGAAGGTCAAAATAATGTTAACAGGATTTCAGAGTCTTAGGTGACCTGTCCAACGCCAGCGATGTATAGTGTCATGCTGGATGAGGGGTGAATATTCTCTTTAGAAAATTTCTCCTTAAATGTGCTTCCCACTGAGATTTTTGATAAGCAACAGACAACCCTGGATTCAAAGTTTTATTCCTTGCCAAGCAGTTATTTCTTCTGTTAAGTTCAGTGCCTTGAATACTCAGCCAAACTGTGACAGAACAGATGTCTTCCTCAGAGGGTTGTGGAAACTGCCAAAAACCAGTGCCTGGCTATAAGGCCCCCCACAGCAAACAGTGCTGAGGGTACCTGTGGGAAGAGACTGCCTAAATTCCAGGTAGGTGGGGGGCAAGGCACCAGATTTCTATGCAAAATCAGATTACTACTATTTTAAGTTTAATTTCTCTTTTCAAATGAACAATTTAATCAAACATAACGGTTAGTGTATTTTTCTATTAAGTTTAATAAATGCATAAAAAGGAAGAAGTTTGGGCAGCTACATTAAATATTTAACAACAGAGCATAATGATGTAAAGTCTTTATTATGTTCTTTATTGCTCTGTTATTTCCATTACAACAATCAGCAAATGAATTAACAAGTTTGTCACCTGTCTGGGCATTTTTAAGCAGATGTAACCAACTGTCACCTTGGTCATTAAAATAATAGTATTGCTAAAAATTCCAGAAAAACAACCATATTTCTAGAGATCTGAATGTATACAATTCTCCTCTAACTCTCAGGATGATTCTCCTACCTCCTCTTCCATCTGCTCTTTTCTCGTCCATTTCCAGACTTTCTGTAATAATCACTTTAACTAATTGCATACATACACTAAACAGAAGGGGGTCCATGTGATTCTCCTTGCTCCCCACACCCATCCACAATTTTTGGGAATGTGCAAACTAGCTTTTATAGGAGGGTCCTTTTATAACAACTTGAACATGTGGATTCACCTCAGTATTTTATGGATGCCAGAGAAGCTGTGAGCCTATATAGGAGTCCTGATACAGCTCCTCTCCCTGGTCAGATGTTATCTTAGCAGTCTTTCATAGACTGAGCAATCCTGAGGTATACATGCATCTGACCATCAAGATTTTGTGCTTCTAGTCTACATTAATGGTTTTTAAAGTGTGGGCTCCAGACCAGCAGCATCAGCATAATCGGGGAACTTGTTAGAAGTGCACATTCTGGAGTTTCACTAAGACCTAATGAATCAGAAATTCTAGGGATGAGTATTCACAATCTATGTTTTTAAAACCCTCTAGGTGATTCTGAGGCTTGCTGAAGTTTGAGAACCATAAGTTACTTTCAATTTTGGTTCCTCAGGGATGTTGAATATAACGCGAAATGTAGATTCTGGAGCCAGATGTTCTGACTTCAAATTTCAGGTATCGCACTAACTATATGTTATTACACTAACCATTTCACCTTTCTATGTTTTAGTTTCTTATCTACAAAACGAGGGAAGTAGGATATCTACCCTTAGGATGCTTAAAGGAATAACTGAATTGTTTTTAATAATTATTAGCTATTTGTATTAGGTAAACTACTTATTGAGGTCATTTCTCCTAAGAAAGGAAGATCAGGCCCTAGTTCTGCCTTGGGCAAATGTTTTTCTTCCCTAGGGCAAAATGACTTCATCTGTAAATGGGACAGTTACATCTAAACCACTTGCATCGCTGGGCCAGTGTGAAAACAAAATGAGAAAATGTGTAAGTTTTTATAAACTGAAGAGCCATCTGGGGCAAGGTAGCACATACATACCACACTCACCACCTTGATTGTGATTTTCTGCTCATTAGGGACAGTACAGACCCAGAACATTGTCTATTTTTGTTTCTTTCCATCAGTTGATCATCCTACCCCCTTGAGAGAGCTCTCAATTCATACTGAGAACCAGCTGCCACTCTACAAGTTATTTTTCTAGTACCTTGTGTAACACTTCATTAGAAACCAGACATTCTCTCTCCTCTTCATTGACATCATTCTTACTAAATATTTTTTATTCTCCCTGTGGTTTCTATCTGAGTTGAGAATATGCCATAGTTAGCAGTGGAACTTAACTTGTTGATATCTTGCCAATTATGTATAGAGTAACTATACTAATGACACACTAAAATAATAACCATTTATTAGGCAATTATGAGGAACAAGGTACCGCTGTGCTAAGGTACTTCATTTCATTCATTCATCAAAACAACTCCATGAAGCAAATACAACGGTCCTCCCACAACATACTGTTGCTCAATGTTTTATTATAATGTCAATAAGAAAAAAAATCATTTCCCAGAAGCAGCTACTGTGAGGAGTTTGCATGCTCTCCCCACCTCTGCATGGGTTTTCTCCCACATCCCTAAGATGTGCACATGTGTAACTGGTGTGTCTACACTGTCTCAGTATCAGTGAGTGAGGCTGCATGTGATGCAATGGAATGGCCTCCTCTTCAGGGCTGGGTCTCCCCTTGCATTCTGAGATTCTTGGTTAGGCTCCACTCATCCACAACATCAAATGGAAATATGTTGGTTAGGAAATGAATGAATATAAATTATTATTTAATAGAAGTGTTAAATAAAATAAAGTGGTCTGTATTTAGATGTCAGATATTTAGAAATTTAGAAAGACCACTTAAATAAAGTGCTGTGGGAACTTAATTAAACTTAATAAAATAATTTACTTACATGTCATTTCCTTGCAAGTAGCAGTTCCCAAAGAAGTTGTCTACGACGTTTAGACAGCTAAGGACTTACTAAGCTACAGATAACCCTGTTTTATAAAAGAGAAACTCGAAGCTAAGAGAGGTTAAGCAACTTGACCAAAGTTTTCCAGCTACTCTGATTCCAAGAGTTCTTTCCATGGGCATACACTTTTGAATAAGACCCTAGAACTTTGTTCCTAGAACTCTTTTGGCACTTTGAAAACTGAACACTCAGAGAAGGATGAAGACAAATCAACTCATATCTCAAACCCCTCATATATCAATGAGAATACCTGTGTTTGGGCAGGGTTCGAACGACATGTTAGCAATGAATGCTCAAGAAGCATTTCATGCTTCTCTACCCACTACCTGTGTCATCACCAAGATCAAGGCTGTGCTTCAGACTGGCACCTAACTTTCCCTCAATAAACCAAACTCAAATTACCATACCATCACATTACACAGTTACTGTTTTCTTGTTTAAATTCACCACACTGATTTGTTTGTTGCCCACACCAGCAACTGAATGACATTACTTGTCCATTTAGAAACATTTTTTATTGACTTTCTTCTATTTTCTACATGCCTTTCATCATTGAAAGAAGCAGTACACAGTTACTTAGAAAAAAACTAAATATCTATAAAATATTTAGAAATGGGCGCTAAATAAGAGAATCCTATTTACTTATAACGTCATCTTAGGATTCAAGAGAAAAGTGTTCAAAGACCACTTAGTGGGTGTTTATAAAAACCTACAACTACAGAAATTTAAATGAAGCCAAAAGACCTTTCAACCAACCTCTTTACTTGACAGATGCCATCTCTGAAGGCTTTCAGAGTAGACTCACCCGGCTCCTTCACTTGTGGAGGCAAGTCTTAAAACTCAGTTTTATTTAAATGGGATTTTTGCTTTGCTTTGTTACAGTGCCTTGGAAAAAAAAAATCTATGTAGCTTCCCAAGCATATAGACCTGGGAATTGCCCCCAGAAATATTTGAATAAATTAATTTGCTAACTCAAATGCAAATGAAGTGTAATTCAGTGGATCTTTTCATGCCAGGCATGCGTTCTGCTGAGGTTCAGAGTTCATTTGCTCAACTTTTGAAGTAGGTTTTATAAAGATCTTTAGCTGTTACCCACAGATAGTATGAATTTATGGAGTGCTCGCTGAATGAAAACAGTATTATAACATAAAATGCATCATTAATACTTTAAAACCCAATATGATTTATATTTATATAAATAACATAAAAGAAGCCAATTAAACCAAAGCCACTGGAGTGTAAATAACATAAAAACTTATTGTTCTGTAAGCTACTGAAAATAAACTAATAATGAAAGTATTTATCATATGTCTAAAACCAAGCAGGTACGAGTGGGTTAAGCAGACTGCAGAGGAAAACATTTTAATTTTTCTGGCATATTTTAATGCAGTACCAACATTTTCATCCAATTCAGAACTGTTTAAGATGTGACATTATATCTGAAAGTTGCCTTTTGTCCATTTGAGTAATTAATAATTTAAGTGTAACAAGGACATCTTGATTCAAACACTTTGTAATCTGACTGGGAGGATATTTAAAATTCATTACAGTACATTAAACTTGCAGTGAACAGTTAGCTTCATTGCAAAATAAATAAATAGCCAATTTGCTTTGATCAGCAGAAATTCTGATAAAATCAGCAAAACACCAATTAAAATGTGAAAAATGTCACCTACCATAGTTATTCTAATGGAACATGGACTTAGAGGAAGGAACTGATTCAATGTTTATTTTCGTACCAGCTGTGGCTTCCAAATGTAAATCATTTCACTTTTTGCTACTGTGGCTAGCTCCTCCATAGGCCCTCTACTGATCCTAGGGTTGAACAATTTATATTACATAACAAGGCAGCTATACTGGGCAATTGATTTCCTTTCATGTTCTGGCAAATCATTCTTTTAAAGGTTTTTACCAGTATTCTCATCTCAGGGAGTACTGTTAACTGACAGAGCCAAAGCTGTGACCAAAGGACCCAGACTCCCTCCTGGCACAGGTGAAAAGTGTCCAGGCAGAGGCAGCCTCTCTTGGATGAATCATAATCCTTTGATCTTGCCTCCTAACATTGTCACTTTGGTATATTAGCACAATGGGGCAATCTGTCCACAATAATTCAGCCTTTTATCACTGCCCAGGAAGTTCAAGTTCAGCATGTGTTTGTTCATCGCTAGTATTTAACCCTGTGGCAGGTACTGGTGAGTTCTCAGTACATGAATACTGAAGGACTGAGGGGTCTCACCTAAATGTCAGTTTCTTTCAGTTAATTCTATAACAGATGCTTGAACAATTTGATCTCAGATTCCAGAAGTCAATTCTTGGCCCCCAATGCCTTTATGTAAAATTGAGTAATTACAGTGAAAAAGGAAAAAACTACTTAACTCTGTATTGCATAGCCAATTTATGGAATTAAAAAAAGAGAACAAAAAATAGAATTGTTTCAAACTGCAAGAGTTTTCTTTCCTCATATGCCTTTTCTTTGGTTTCCTGACAGAAACCATGAATTCATTTCTAACAAGCACTGTGGAATCGCTGTCAATTCTAGCCACTTCAGAAATCAGTAACAGGAAAGGAATGTACGAAAATGAAAACAATTGTGCTGTCTTGTGGGTGCTGTTTTCTTCATTTTTTTCAAAATGTGGCTTGTCTTTTCAATAATTATAAGCAATAGATATTTAAGAAGAAATGTTATGAGACCCTTACTGTGGAAACTGGCCCATTTGCAAATGAACTTGCTCATTATCCAAGTTAGAGATGAAGTCCATGTTTAAGCAAATCCATGATTCAAAAATCCCAAAATTAAATTTAAATACCTCAGGGCAACCCATAAGAGTTGAAAATTAAATGAAATGATGGCAATTTTACTGAGTTCAAAACAACTAATTGTTCAGGAGCTGCTTTCACTCATTTTAAGTTTTGCCCAATTACTCCCATACATCTCACACTTTAAATTTACATTTTTGCTATAGTTAGGAGGTTTCTTTTAATAATAAGGGGATGGGCTACTCTATTTGCCTTTAAGATGAGTTCTGTATGCTTGCTTTAACATATGCACTGCAAACCTCACTCCTGAATATGTCTAAATGAATTTAACACTGGCCATCAGCTCCAACCCTCCATCATCTCTTTTGCTGAGTATCTTAGACAAGTACTTAACCTGTCCAAGCCTCATTTTCCTGTATTTGTAAAATGGGATAATAATCCACCTAACTGACAGACTGGATGATCATAAATGTAAAGCACATAGGACAATGTTCAGCACATAGTAAGCACTCAATAAATCTAGGCACTACAATTAATGACTACTATGCCAAGGATAAAAACAAACAAAAGACCCAGGCCAGTTATTAAGATGCAGGGACTTAGTCCTCAAAAAGGTTCACAGACGTAGCAAATAAAAATAGAGGCTGCAGTATTTGGAATATACTAAAAAAATATTCATTGTTTACCTGAAATTCAAATTTAATGGGGCGCCCTGCACTTTGTTGGGCAATTTAATGCTTCAGTTTTGGTACTTAAAGAGTTTATAATTTCATAGTTTTCTTTAAGTACTTGGGAAACTAGCATAGGGTATACTAGAAGTGAAATGTTTAGATTATTGCCTTAATTCTTCACTTCACTTTGGGCACAGAAACAGAAAGTTTCCATTGTCATTTGGATGTCCTTGAGTCTCCATGACACACAATCAACATCACCAGTGCTGACTGATAATTCAGAGGATATGATGCCCTTGTTTATAGCACCTTCAATTCCACAGACATTTTTACTTGACTAATTCACTGTTTCATACCAGGCAGGGGGTGGGGAGGAAATCATTCAAACTAAATGCTACTTTGAAGTTCAGTTACTTGGCTGGAAAACAGCAGATAAATTGATAATTGCAAATGGTCTGAAATTTGAATGATTCTTTTTCCACTTCAACTAAATCTATTGAGCACACCCAAATAATTTAAAAGTGCTGAAAATAAGCAGTATTGGGGATTAATGAAAGCAATATATTCACTCTGTTGCATTTATTATTTTTAAATTATAGTATGCCCACTTGAAGGAATGCAATGAGGTTGAAATGAAGCAATTTTGTGGTTAAATATTGTCATTTAGGAGAAAACGCATGTGCCTGAACTGAAACAGCACAAGCTGTTGCTATTTTCTGTTTATCCTAGTTATTTTCAAGTGAAGCAAAAGAAAAATAGTAATAATAATGACAAGGAAGTCCTGCATCTCAATGATCCCACAGGAGTTGACCAGAGTTGACACAAAAGTTGTTCCAATTATGAAAACCAAGGAGGCAGATATGGGCCTTCAAATCCCTGGAAGCTACTTTTGCAGTTCAGCTAGGAATGGCTCCTTTTGCTTGTAGACTGACCTGAACCTTGCAGCTCCAAGAACAGACTGGAGCCATGGAAACAGAGATTTTCCTTGGGACTTAGACCCTGTCCTCGCAGAACTTTCCTTCTAGTAGAAAGACTACCTGAAATATTAAAATATTTTTACATGAGATAATAAGTGTTATGGAAGGAAAATGAGCTTTCTGGCTGTGTGGCTTTATGTAAATTATTTATCCTCTCTGAGTTTCAATGAGTTCATCTGAAGAAAGGGAGATGCTATCTACCATGCAGGCTTTTTGCGAGAACTGCAGATAATGCCTGGAGAAGGCACACAGTTCCTAGGGAATGGAAGCAGTAGCGGCAATAGGTTTTATTGGTATTATTTTCATTGTTAATCTTCCTGCTCTATCTTGTTAGAATGGAAATCAGCAAAGGTAGGGTTGCCAATAAAGTATAGGATACCCAGTTACAGCTGAATATCAGATAAACAACATACAATATTTTTAGTATAATTCTTTCCCACACAACATGCTCATACTAAAAAAAATTCATTATCAGTAATTATTATTTACCTAAGTGTCCTGCATCCTCCCGCTCATACATCAACCCTAAGAATAAGGTTCCTTTCAGGAAGTCTGTTGAAGTTAAAATCCTGTGTCAAGTTCCCTTTTTCTATTAATTGTTCTATAACACTGATGTTATCTTAATTTCTTTCTTTTTTTTAAATTTAGGTTGTATGAGTAGGGAGCTCACTGGGGAGGCTGACACAGGGAATATGCACAAAAAGGAAAGTTTTGTTGTTTTTATTCAACAAATACTCATTGAGTTTCTATCAATATGTCAGTCACTGGGCTGAGCAGCAGGGAGCAACTTCCAGCTTATTGGGAGCTTCCCCATGGCACAGCTCTACCCTCAAGGAATTTACTTCTGATGGGGGAATTAACAAAAATATTTTATGTCAAATGATGATAAGTGCTGTGGGAAGTAAAAAAAAAGGGGGGGGGTGGGGCAGAAAATGACAGGTAGTTGATATTTTGAATAGCATAACTGATGAATGACTTTAGAGCAGAATCCTTAATAAAGTTACGGAGCAAGCCATGCAGATATCTGGGGGAAGAATATCCTAGAAGGAATAGCAAGGTAAATATGCTGCTGCAGATGAGGGCTTGGGAGGGAAACCATTATTGATGAGACTGAGCAGGAAAACATATTTTAGTTTCCGTAAGTCAGTTCACCTGGAAATGCTGGCCTCACACAGCCCTTATTCTCATTGTCTGCCCAACTGCAACTGCTGCCTAGGAGCTTACTTTGACCATCCCTTGTAAGGGTTTCAAGGTCTGAAAAAGTGCCCCTTTGGAAGCCTATTCTTTTTTTTTTTTTTTTTTTTTTTAAATACAAGCACTGGGTACAGTCAGAAGCGCGGGAGGGTGAGAGAATTCACCAGAGCCAGAGCGGGGAGCAGAGCAGGCAGAAGGACTGAAGTACACTGCTGAGGGGAGCAGCGGGCGGCAGGAGAGGTCTGCGCGCCATGTGGGACCCTCTTCCGGTGGCCGGGGAGCAGCCGGGGATCGAACCAGCGCTAAAGAGGCTGTGGGCAGCTTCGCAACCCAGCGCTCAACCGCTGCGCCACCGGGGAGGCCCTGGAAGCCTATTCTTAAGGGGAGCAAAATCTCTCCCAGCTGCTACCTCTCCCTTCTTACAGCCCTTCTGACACTGATGGAAGCTGAGAGTAGAAAAATTTAGGATGGAAGGTCTCACAAGGACAAACACCAGAGGTCAGAGTAGGAATGTTTAATGAGTCTTCAACTAAAATCCAGCTATGGAAGTTTCCAGGAATCTGAGGTGGGGTCAGAAAAGATAATCAGCCATAGGTGGGGGCAGAGAGGACTATCAATCACAGGAGACCAATCCAATCTGACCTTCAGGCGATAATTCCACAATAATTCCATGAAAGAACACCATAAAAAAACACCCCCAGCTCTGGCAAAACGCAGAACTTGACTTTTAAGACTGCCATTTGTGTCCATGTAGGCATCTCACTTTCCTTTTTTTCCCTTCCCTTAATAAACTTGCTGTGTGCTGATGAGTGGGAACAGCTGCTGAATTCTTTCTCAGTGGGACCCAGGAACTCCACACACCGAACCCCAACATCACTAACACGTGAGGCTCCCACAGTTGCCTGAACGTTATACTAAACATAGGCCCTTAGATTGGCAAGAGAGCTTTTAGTTTATCTGACTCAGCTCCATCTTTAATTTCTGTCAGCCATTTTCCCCTCTCATAACTTTTAATTTCTATACTTTGCAATATTAAATAATTCTTATAAAATTCTGTCCCTTCTTCAAGGTCTGGTTAGTATACAACCTGACCTCCAGCACTTGTCCCTTATCTCTATTTCCTAGTTGTATGCAGAGCACAAGACCTGGTGAGATGACCTTCAGGAGAAATCTAGGTTATTTAAAATCCTCTAAAAATGCAGCCTGACTAGTTTTTCAGTACCTTTCCATTTTTCTTCCCCTAGAGCTCTTGAAAGTGCTTCCAGGAATAGAGCAGAATTATTCAAAATAATCAAATTCATTTTTAATATGCCAGCACTATATTAAAGTGGTTCTTGGCTTCAGTAATTGTATCTCACTCTTAAGTAGTGTAAACATTTCTTTCATTTGTATTAGTTTCTTCTATTTTTCTTGTATGCAAAGTATAAAGATCAACTCCAGCAAATGAACATGTTCGGATTTATAAATTCAATGTTGCAAATGACTTATTTTTAAAGTTCTTTCATTTTTTTTTTTTTCAGTAAATATTTTATCACTGTGCTGGTGAGTAAACAAGTATGAGGACATTCCTCCTACTGCTGCTGCTCCCACCAGAAGTAACCCTGATACCACAGGACACTGGGTCATGAAAAACACCCTCTGTCTGAACATCTAAAAGAACAGTTGAAGACCTGGCTCCTTGAACTTCTGCAAAAGGATTTGTTCATGCCTTTTTAAATACTTATCAAGATTCCTAAGAAATTTCTGACATTTTTCACAAGGAACAGGAGTCATTCGAGCTGTAAGTTTTCTAGATTGAAACTTTCAACTATTGAGGAGTATGCACAGGTAAACAGTATATTCTTAAGTTAAGGGAACTAGTTAAGTCAATCTTTAGGGAGGTAAAGCTTGAACCCCTTACCCATACTGATGCTTATTAGGGGGTTACCATTCCTATGAGAAATGACCACCAGCTTACATATCCTTGATCAATGTTCTTAGCTATAACTTCCATCAACCTCAAACCTGGTTTTAGGGCCTATAACAGAAATCTTACTTTAAAAAAAAAACAGAACTCTCAGCTCAGTCTACCAGGCTGCTGTATCTAGTAGACTTGGCTTATAAAAACAGTGCCATGCTGCATCTCCATCCTAGAATTAATGGCTATTAATTAAATATCATCCCATTATAGCTATGGACCTTAACAAAATATGTCCTGGGGCTGGAAGTGTTCTGGACTGTTTTTTAGGTGACAATGAATCCCAATCTTCCAGAAGTTCTTTCCATCTCATGCCAAAAAAAAAAAAAAAAAAAAATGCAGAACATCAAAACAACAACATCTTCTCCCACGTCCTCAAAATAACCTGGCGAGCAGAATGGTAACTTTTATAAGCAAACACCATGAAAAAACATAATGTATTGATTAGTTAAGAAAAATAAAGTTTCCTCTCCATGCTGTTCAGTTATTCTGCTCATTTCTTAATAGTCCTACATTCATAAAAGGCCAAAGGACTCTGACCTTGACAAGCTAACTGTGCAGGAAAAGGCAATCATGTGTACAAGGCTGTCACCCACCCCACAAATTATGATAAAATAGACCTCGGTATCAGAAAAAAGAGTTGCATATCTCCAGTGGCACCCACAGTAGTACATTTAAGGATTTGAATAGAACAGCAATTTATTTTGCACTAACATGTTTTATGGTTATCATCAAGCATTATGTCTTCAGAGACTGAAAGGTGATGTTTTTATGGACTCTGGCTCCTGGTTGCATTACCTTCACAGCTCAGAAATGATCTTTCTCTCTCTTTTTTTAATTCTCCCTTCTCACCTTTGCCCCTACTTTAACAAAGCAGCTGTTTTTGTAAAGAGAAGGGGAAAAATAAAATGAATCCACATTACACAAAGGGCACAAAATGAACAGATTTCCAACCCTGTATAGTTTCAAAATGAATGATTAGCTGGTTAATTAGTGAAATAAATAATAATAATTGCCTGTCCCTCCTCATTAGAGCTCTTAATAGCAAATGGAACCCCAGTGCAGAGTTTCAGGAGTGGGTTTCACAGCACAGGACTCAGTTCTGAGTTAGAAAAAAGAAATATGACTCTATCTGCTGATGCCCCTGTGCCAAAACCTAAAACCAAAATGCAAGAAGAATAGGGGTCTCAGGATCTACAAGGGAGATATTTTAGGAGATGGAAGGAACGTGTCTGGCTTATACAAAGTTCCAGGCACCCAAAAAGTGAGAGCTAACATAGGCCACTGGGGTCAGAACATAAAAGAAATATTCTCACTCATTTGCTTATCTATCCAGAGATATCCATGTTCTTAAAATCTGATCTAATCCATCTCCAATATTAATTACCTGGGCTACTTGTTAAACCTTCAAGTCTGGGCTTCTTCCCAAACCCACTGACTCAGAGCTCTGGAAGCGGACCTAGTGTTCACACAGTCAAAAGATTCAGGGTGCTCTGTACGCACCTGAAGTTGGTACACCTCTGCGACTGTCAGTGGCTGGTGCTTGGGCAATGCTGTAAAATAGAGCCTGTTTCTGCCTCGTGGGGAAGATGCTGTAGCAGGAACTCTCATCAAGTTGGAGCGTGCCCTTGTAGAGATTTTTACCCTGTGGTTCAGCCACAACATCCTCTTGCCAAGCTCCTCTCTGCACCTGCCTTGCCATAGCGTCCGCAGTTAGCAGAGAACCTAGTTGCTGTTCTGCTGGAGCCAGCCCAGCCAAACCTATTATTCAACACTGAAAGCATCTGATTGGCTTCTAATGAGGCAGCAGATCAGCTTTTAGGGGTCTGTTCTCAGTGTGATGTATGAATGAAGCATCCGTTAATGTTAATCAGTGGGGAGTTTCCATTGATTGCTCAGGCAACTGTCTAGTAAAGCTCTAGCTATTTGATGCTCAAATTATCTTTTTTCTTAGTGAAGTCCATCAACATTCAGGGGTGAGCAGGAAATAGGAATTAAAAGTCTTTCTTTAAACTTCTTACTCATTTTCTGAATAAACCTGTTTTCAAAACTGAGTTCCAAGACCATGCTTCTTCCTCCACCATGAAATATTTCACTCAACCAGACTTAGTAATCAGTTAGCTCTAACATGCTGAGAACTGAGGAGGGAGGTGTTTTTCTCCTGAGCTTGAAGAACCATAGGTTATCCTGAGAAACAGGTAAAGACACAATTATAATACTGGTGTACCCAGGGGATGGACTGAGAAGGGAACTTGGTTGGAGTCTCAAATGATGAAGACAGATGAAAGAGGAGAAGGGATGATGCTCACGAGAGGACACTTGAGAGAAATTCCCATGCAGGAAGGAAGGGCTTCCATCAGGGCCAAGCTAGCCAACAGGATCCTGCTTGTCTGAGCTTCCCACAGCAGACACAGTTTCCCGGGGCCCAACACAGTTTTAGGAGCTGCAAATATGTCTCACTTCTAATTTATTTCAAAAAATCAGCACTTGCTCTGTGCTAGGCACTAGGCGCTTTCCTATAAGCCTCATAAGCATTAACCTCTTTACTGCTCACATGAGGGAGTTATAATTACCAGTGCCCCTATTTTATAGGTAAGGAAATCAAGGCAGAAGAGGATAGGTTCTCCCAAAGTGATACAGAAACTATGCTCATGCAGTCATCCAGGTGCCCAGGTCACCTACGCAGGCACTGTCACTCCAAAGCCCACACCCTGCAACTCTACTTTAATGCTCCCCAGATTATCTAATTATCTGTGGTGAAGATAATTTTCTTACTCTTCAATCAGCCACAGACTTCTATCTTTTCAATAAAACTGAATTGCTAGAAAAATGAAATACAAAACAAAAACATTAAAAAGCCAAGCCTCGGTTTCTTAAAAGTTAACTCAACAGACAGCAACTTATATTTCACTAATTGCTTTGGGATGTTGCTGCTGCACCAAACACCAATTTCTCAGGGCTCCCTCTCACATCCATGCTTTCCTCTTGTCACACAGGGAACAGCCTGCTGACAGCAGGCTCCCTGCACCACATATGGGGGCTCTGCTTCCATCACTGCTGCCACCCCAACAAGCTGCAGTTGGCTCTTTCACAGCAGTAGAGAGAAAGGAGACACACACAGGAGGATGCTGCTTCCCCCAAATGTTGGTGAGAGGAAATGGAAAAAGGAGGACTGGGAAGGATGAATCAGGGTGCATATCCTTTTCAACCAACCTGAGGCTGCAACTCTGTACCAAGCACCTGTCTACCACAGGTAGAGCTGGGGGCCAGGCCGCTTAGATCCCCATCTGTTAGACCTTCAAATTTTACACTTTCAGTTCATCTGCAGATAAGGTTATATATCGATCACTGAGGCACATCAAAGGATCCAAAGAAGATATTCAACTATAAATTTTAAATTGGGTCCTATTAGCGATCTATATTCTTTATGGTGCTCTATGAATTAACATGTCTAATTTAATGTAGTTAGATTTAATAGAATAAATTAAATTTAATATAAATCATTGTGTTTTATTATAAAATTATGCATTAAAACTATTATTTAAATATAAGTATAATTATACCATCATTTTTGTTTGCTTTCTATAGTTTGTTTTATATCTTAATTAAGTACATTTCTGAAAATGCAGAAGAAAATAGGATTTTAGTCAGCACAATCATATTTTAACATCCCAGGAGATATTAGATTGATAAGCAGACTAGTGTGAATTCTGTTTCTCTATTTGCAAACCAAAAATGACCTACTAGATGCAAAAGACTTGGAAATCTTAAAATGGTTTTTTCAAGCTATTGACTATGAGTAGTGCTAAAAAGAAGACAACAGGCCCCAAATGGAATCACTTATACTAAACCTCACATTGCCAAACTAAGACAATTTTAGTTACAGTTTTGATTCTCCCAGAAATGGATTCTTAAACCAGTCAAGAAGGAATGGCCTGACCATTACTAGTTAGGTAATCTGCCTCATAGACTAGCCTTTTTCCTTGTGTAAGTTTTTGTTCTGCTCCCTTCTGCCTTTGTCTTTCACTTCATATAGTTCCTAACTATTCTACCTGCGAGATTGAGTGTTACTTAATTGAATGTTCAAATAAACAAAGTTTTTAATATGTTTCAATTTATTACTTTTTTAAAGATTTATTTATGCATGCATGCAAGAACTCAGGTCCAGGTCAGAGGTGTGGAGGATTCACCAGAGACAAGAGTGGGGAGCAGAACAGGCAGATTTACTGAAATACACTGCTGAGGGGAGCAATGGACAAAACAGGAGAGGTCTGCTATGCCATATGAGTTAGCTCCCTGGCCGGGGATCAAACTCAGGCCACAGTGGCTGGTGATAGCTTGATAGCACTAAGACATTAACTCCTGTGCCAGCAGGGAGGCCTTCAATTTATCTTTTAATAGCAGTATTCTCTTTCTTAAATTCAGGGCTTCGTAACAAGATTCCT
The DNA here is from genome assembly GCF_014898055.3 of Talpa occidentalis. Lineage (NCBI taxonomy): Eukaryota > Metazoa > Chordata > Mammalia > Eulipotyphla > Talpidae > Talpa > Talpa occidentalis. Next base: position 26,143,709 of record NW_023601104.1, read on the forward strand.
ATATAATGACATGCAACTATATATAATTAAAGTAACTATCTTAGATCACTCATTGCCTCCCATGTCAATCTCCATCAGGATGTTATATGGTGGTAATTTTTCTTAAATTGCAAGGAATTATTTCAATTTCTTAAGAAAGAATTTTATGGGTATTATTTCTCTGGTCCCCTACCTGAATAATCTTAATATATGATCTCAATACCACCATTTTTTAAATCTTCCTATTTATTTATTTTCCATCAGAAATTTCATCCAGGTAGGATGGTTCTACTGATGATGAGGAGGGGAAGCAAACCTTGCTCTTTTCCCAGAGAAGGCAATTAGGCCACCTGGTATTTAAGGATTTAGAAGTTCTAGTGAATGAAAAAATCTGGGATTGTAACTTGGGTAGCCAGCCCATAATGACCACCATAATGAAGGAAGATGAGCAGCCTAGCATAGAGACACTGCTCCTATTGATCACCCACATCAATATCCATACAGAAATGAACCAATACAACCAAGCTAAAAATAACCATTCCACCAATGTGTTGCCATTGAGAAGGAAGCACCAGCCCCTGAGGAGGCAATGTCCCTGCTCCTGAAAAGGAGATGGCCAATCCCTCCCTCCCTGGGAGCACCACAGAAGTACCTTCTAAAAAGTTAAGAAACATTTGTGTTCTTGTTATATCACCAGGGAAGATGTGGCGGTGCCAGGAGGTTTAATTACTGATCGTGTTGAAATAACTTCAGAATGCTCTTCTAAGTACTTTACAGATAATCACCATATTTAAGTCTCATGATAACCTTGTGAAATAGTGACTTGATTTAAGGATAGAGAAACAGAGGCATGGAAATAGTGAGTAACACATCCAGGATGATACAGCAAGAAACCGGCATAGCTGAATTTGAATTGGGCTGCGCAGATTAGTGTAACTTACTTCACTACACTGATCAGACACTTACTCTTCCATGTAGCTGTTTCAGTCTACTGCAGGACTCTCTTGTTAAAGACCATCATCAAAACTTCAGATACAAGACAGGCAAGACAGTATTAGTAATACTAAAAATAGTAGTTGTAAACAAAATGTACATAGTAAGATATTTTATTATCACTTCCCTAAATTACTTAAAAATCAGAATTTTATCACACCCCTATTACAGATGAACAAAGGATGACATCAGAGATTGACAGTTGCCATAATCACACAATTGATTTGAACTTAATTGAATCTGATATTTCAAATGCTCTCGTTTCTACTTAATACTCTAAGTTTTGAGGGCAAACTATGCCTTTCTGGAGCCATGTCCTCCATCCCTTCCTGAACAAATACAGTTTCTTCCAGTTCTCTTTACCTACTCTCTAGCCATGCCTGATATCCATGATTAAAAAAATATTTAAAGTTTAAAGCTTAGTTGCAAATTTCAGGTTGGGAAATATTATCCAACTCCTGATTCACTGTGAATCAGATAGTTAGAAGAGCCTCCCAAAAGGCTCAGACAATTTGTATAAGCTGAGTTGAAACCAAGCAACCCAGTCCTAGCATTAATAATTACCGAAATTTGTTGAGAATAACAATAGCTCAGTAAAGCTGGGTGTTTCCCTAAAGGGCAAGTATAATAGGCCTATAACTTCAAACATGTAAGAATAATTTGTTATTCATGTTAATCCCCTCGTCATTGCCAGTCACATCAATCTTTTTCAAAGGGGGACATTGGAAAAACTCATTGAAGTTTGAAGGGAAAAAACAGGCACATAAGGTGAGCAGTGGCTGATAGCAAAGCAACACTGTGATTCTCCTTGTTGCTGACTTGTAATGTTTCATGGGGTTCATCTTTCACCCAATGCCTGTTTGGCCCCAAATCCCCAACAAGGCTGTGAGGTGGGCCAGAGGAAAAATTCCACCATCAAGCCATTTCTGGCTACTCCTAAAGGGAAAATGTTTTTCAAGAATTTTTACTACAGAGGTCCAGGCAAAATTACTAGACCTTCTAAAGTTAATACATTCCTTACCGATTTAACTTCAACTTGGAAACAGCACCCATTTTAAAAAACGTACACACATACACATAGATGGCCACACTTATTTCTAGAATTTAGTTTTTAAAGTTGCAGAAATATCTCAAATAAAAAGGATTATTTTTAGGACTAGGCATAACCGACAATAAAAGGAACATGTAACATGAAGGCGACTCTGAAAAACCAAGAATTCAAATGGACTGAAGGTACAACCTGTGGTTCAACATCTTTCCAGACAAGAAACAAATGGTGCAAGTTATTTTAATGACATCCCCTCTCCTCTTTGACTCAAACCATGAATGAATGTTTATGCTTTAGCTGGTCTTGACATGCCAGAAAGTGGGTGCCTAGTTTCCCAATTCTTGGCCTATGGGAGGAAATAAGGCTCCTTTTTAGGTGGATACTCACCAGAGATTCTAAATGGTTGGGAATTAATTTAAGACTGCTGACGCTTGAACTACATGGGGGTTAAGGGCACCAACCCCTCTGCAGTCAAAAATCCAGGTACAACTTTTGACTCTCCAAAAACTTAACTACTGACAACCTGATGTTAAATGAAAGCCTTACTGATAACATAAATAGTAGATTAACACATATTTTGTATGTTAACTATGTTATAAACTGCATTCTTACTATAAAATAAGCTGGAGGCAAAGAGATTTAACTAAGAAAATCACAAGGAAGAGAAAATACATTAATGATATTATGCTGTAATTTACTGAAAAAAATCTTCATTTAGGTGAACCTGTGCAGTTCAGCCCCATGTTATTCAAGGGTCAACAGTATTCACTTTCATAAAACAGGGCATTTGATCCTCCCTTCTGCACAAGCATACAGCCAAGTCACACCCTTCCAGGCTTGGAAGAGACACTCAGTCATGGCCCTTTCTGGGTAGTTCTTGAGTCAGTGGCCACTGCAGGCTACAGCTGGACTGTCTCCTTCGCCAGAACCTGGAAATTATTAGAGAAACCCCGGCTCCACTGCCTGGAGGGAAAACCATCTGGGACTCCACATTGTCAGGGGCAGGCCCAAGAGACAGAGGGGGATTTGTGCTGGGCATAGGTGCCAACAGTTGTCTCTACATAAATTATTCTGGATTTGCCAGGCCTTGCAGCTTAGCTGCTGGGATACATTTTTTTCTCTTTATTTTTATAGGCCCTTAAATTGAAATATTACCTGTTCATTATAAGATATTTTAGCAACAAATTATGAAGTTAAGAACACATCATTTTCTTTCTACCACCATTTCAGTCCTCAACACTGTTAATACTTTGGGGCATATCCTTCCAAAACTTTTTCTAGCACACATACTGGCATATTGACTTAGGTTAATGCTATAGATTCTGCCTCTGAAACTGTGTCACTCTGAATTTGCCCATTCTCTTCTACTGTCCTGGTTTCCAACATCAGATTGACGCTCAATTTCAAGTCTGCCATTTGACCTCACGTTAGGTTTTCACCCTCAAAGCTTGGCTTTGACTAGCTTGCCCTAATTCTAAATCATTTTAGTCATTTAGCATGTTTAAGCTGCATTTGAAGAGCTGTCTGGCCTTCCTCTCATGAGCAATAGAAAAGATTGGTGCTTTATTAGCCAAAATGTTAACAGTAAATTGTGAATAAGACCTTCCAGTATAGCAGGAATAAATGATATTTTCTAATTTCTAAAAATAACAAAAAATGTTGCTTATAATATTTAATAACATCTACTTTTTGAGAGTAAAATACTATTCTGAGCATATTTATGAACTGTAGAATGGTTTATGAACTATAAAACACTTACGTTTTTCTCAAGGTGCACTTTTGAATGAAGGAGATAGGCTATTTTGCTCATTTACTTTTCATGATGTGAACTAAGATCTAACATCCCCACCTCCTTCTTTTAGCACAGTCAACCACAATATGCTATCTTAGATATATATGATTTTAAAAGATGAATAGCCTCAAATTCTGGATACTTAACATGAACATAGTTGGAACCTGAATTAATCTAAATCATCTTGACCTCTTGCACCAGCAAATCCATTTTGCTATGAAAAGGCTGTCTGAAATGATTTCCCCATTAGGAATCCTGCCCACACCCTTTGAAAATAAATCATACCTGTAAGTGATACTTCTCTTCATGGTTGTGACAGAATGCAATGGCCTCATTGGCATGTCCAGAAGTTGATGACATGGACAGACTCTAGAAATACAAAGTTAGGGAAGAATATGAATCCAAGAGTGACCTTTTTCAGGATAAGATTCCCACATAAGGTTGTGTGATGAGGTAGGAACTGGTCATAAGGCAACCGATTACATTGCACTTCTTAGCCTCCCCTCATTCAACTGGCAATTCCTCTAGCAAATGTTTTTAAGTGTCAGCACACATGGGATGATCGAGTAACAAGATTGACATGATGAATGAATGTGATTTCATGTCCCTGCCCAACCTGTATGACTTCTAAAATTCTATTCAAAATTAATTTATTTGCATTTATGAATCCCTATCAAGTCCCTGAGAAATGCGACATCTTAAGATATTGTCATTTAACTAATTCATGATTAGAAAGCTGCCAAGACCTAAGGGTGAGGAAGAAGACATAAAGGAAACATCAGGAAGGTGAACATGGGCGTCTAAAGGACATTTAGGGTGTCAAAAGCAAATTATAGTCTTTTCTTCATCTTGCTTATGGTTTGCTGTTTAGGGAAAATTTTCATCCTAGCAGTAGAAACCCTTAGAGTGAAAAATAATTCATTCTAAGGAACCTGGAAGAGGATTAATTCCAAGCATCTAGCCATATAGTTTATAGAGTCAAAAGGAGAAGTTTTTATGGATTTTAAATACCTTGACCCTCTTTTCAGCATAATCTTGAATATCAATGACAATGTTAATAAACATAAAGAGATATTATATAGGGGAACAGGAGCTTGGACTGAATCCAATCAAAAGACAACCCCACTTAGTTTCAGGGTCCTCCCTGCTGTGGGGCTAATTCCTAACAGAAAACAACAAACCTATAAAAAAAAATTAATAAAGTAACCAATTAAATACTTCTGAGAACCTCATTAAAACATTTCACTATTTGCACTGATTATCATGTGGCTGCTGATACAGACGCCCATAAATCTGACTGCATTAGGTTCTCAGGCCTTTATTTCAGATCATTTCTTCTCCCTATGTAGACTTACCCAGGAAATGAGATTTAATGAGTCACCATCCTCCCTGATAATCACAGGAGAGCTCATTAGCTTTTTGTCAGATTTGTACCTACTATCTGCCCCCAATATGCCTATGATTTCTTTTGAGTTAAATATGATATTACCAAAAGGGAGAGCTCAAAAGAGTATGTATGTGCTGAATGCTGTGACTTGAATCACTATATAAATATTTTTACATATCTTAAAAGGCATCTGAGAGCAGAAGAGAAAAAATAACAGAAACAACATCCCCTATTGATGGCATCACTATTTAGATGACACACATCATTAAAAAGAAATAAAGTTTGACATTTACACCCTTGCAGTCCTTGTTTAAATTCCTAGGCTGAGTCAAACCAAGAGAGGATTCAAAAGATAGAAGAAAACAGTCTAATGGTTCTTAGGATTCATCAAGTTTGGGAGGTCTTCCATTATGATTCTTTGGATTTTTTTACCAATGTTTTTCAATTTCATGACCTTCCAGTTTTCACTGGAAATAACCAGAAGACTCTCACGGCACCTCATGGAAAGAGAAAATATCCTACATTGCTTTTAAAGACAAGTTTTAAGTGAATCTTCAATTCTTCTACAGGTCATCATACTAATAGATTTGATTTCACCAGGCTTAGAAATTGCCTATAAAGGAAGTCATAACATTGATGACCTTCTGCAGACATCATCGAGGTTCTCATTTAGGTCCTTCTAGTAACAGAGAGAGATACCTGGGTGAAGGTGTTTCTGCATTGCTAAGTGACTGCTGTGCATTAGTGCCCAGTTCCCAATCACGGTTTATTGAGCTAAACTGTGGAATATCAAAAAGTGTTCAGCTCTATTGTCCTTAGGCTGAAGCAAGAATGATACCAAACCTTTTGCAGTTGCATGTATTTTTAAGAATCTGATGAAAAATCTGAACTGTCTCCAAGGATAAAAATGTATCAAACTACACACACACACACACACACAAAATTTGGGTTATAATTCCAAAAGAGTTCTCATACACTCTGATCTTATTTTTAAGTCTCCAAGTATGTGGAGCTATGATTAACACTTCTACATAACTTGTGATATAAAAGGATGTAATAAAAATTGGTACTTGTTAAGAAGTTAATATATATCCAGCACCACTGCATTTCATTTAACTCATATAACAAATCAATGAGGTATATTTGTTATTGTCCCCCACTTTATAGATGAGGAAACTGAGACACAGATAATTGAAGCAGCATGTCCAAACAGCTAGGTAGTACAGAGTTAAAGTTTCTTTCTTTTTTTTTTTAATGTTAGTTTTTTTTTTTTTTAATAGAGGCATGTTTTATTTATTTATTTATTTATTTGTTTTTGTTTTTTGTTTATACATGCGTTGGGTACAGTCAGAAGCACGGGAGGGTGAGAGAATTCACCAGAGCCAGAGCAGGGAGCAGAGCAGGCAGAAGGACCGAAGTACACTGCTGAGGGGAGCAGCGGGCGGCAGGAGAGGTCTGCGCGCCATGTGGGACCCTCCTCTGGTGGCCAGGGAGCAGCCGGGGATCGAACCGGCGCCGCAGAGGCCGCGGGCAGCTTTGCAACCCAGCGCTCAACCGCTGCGCCACCGGGGAGGCCCCAGAGTTAAAGTTTCGAAAGCATTGTGGCTCAGGAGTCTGCGCTCCGAACCCCTGGGTAATGCTACTTCTTACAGAACACATTTCTGTCTTAAGACATGTTCACTTCTGCTTTCTTATTTAAAATTTTCAACCCCCTCAAACAGTTAGGTTAGGTAGCTATTTTCACTTGAGTTGCTGTTGAGGGCATTTCCAAAGTGAAGCTGGAAATTTGCTTTGCTTTGTCTCTTTTTAAACAATGAAATCACAGTTGATGATATTAAAAATTAAAAACCAAAACTGACATGAGCCTCCTTCCTCCATTAACTACAGGGTAAAATACCCTAGGAACACTTCTAATTTCCTTCTTCACAACCAACCACTGCCTTGAGCACTAAGTCCTCATGGCGAGGTTTTGAAGCCATGTGGTGTTCCTGTTTAAAAAAAAAAAAAAAAAAAAGCCTTCCTGCAGTTCATAAAGCACAGTTTTGTTTCTACAAAGGAAAAGACATAGGAAAGTGCAGGAAGAGGATAGCTGTCAATCTGCAGAAAATAGAAACTCCATGTGCATGTGATCATGCTGGACACTAGGAGCATATCTTTGTCCTTGTAAACAGCTGTAAATCTAACTGACATATGGAAATATCTTTTAAAATATTACTGATCTGAACTCAAGTTAGCATTCTTCAGCCTTTTGTTGTTTTCCTTCTTTAGTGAATCTCTCATCCCTTAAAACTTCTACTAGCACATTACGTCCATTCTTTACAATCACTCAATGTAAGATACTGGTCCCAGCTTCTCATTCAGTGAATGGCAGACTGCACTGGCACGGTACTCCTTCCTCTGACCATGTATTGAGATGCAGTGGGGAAATGTTGCAAAAGCTTTGTGAAAACTTTTGAAAGAATGAGAGAGAGTAGGGAAGAAATTCCCAGGTACCAGACCAGAAATTAAGAGAAACACAAAGCCAGGCAGTCATGTTTTCATGGGTGACCGATGCTGGTGGCCAGAAGGATGTGGATCTAGTCACAGGCTCTAATGGCGAGGGCAGGGGTTCAGAGGCCAATCTAGTAATTAACAGGAGAGGTAGAGCAGGCCCAAGCTAGAAAGGGAATAGAACATACATGACTGTATGTGGGCACATCACAAGCCAGAGTCAAGGAACTTATCTCCTAGGTGGTAAAGAACTTATCTCCTAGGTGGTTTTGCCTTATGAGAAGGCAAAACCCTAATCCTCTCTGAGAATGCAAGGTGTAGAATCTGAATTCATATTATCAACCTAGAAGAAAACCTTGGTGAAAAAGTTAAATATTGACTGTAGATGAATAAAGGCACAGAGATACCCACCGTAAGTTTAAAAATACTGTACATTACCGCAGGTGAATCCCCCAAAGTGGGAAAACCGCTTGCTGAAAGTCAGCTCACAAATAAAAGAAAAAAGTTACAAATCACTAGTGGAAATGATACTCCAAAAGAGAGACTAAGCAGGCAGAATGAACCAGAAGATTAATACTCTAAGAATTTAAGATAATGGGGTAATCTGAAACAGGCAATAAAAATATTTAAATAATTAAAGAGAAAAAAGATTAGAAGCCAAGATACAAAACCAAGACATTATATAATAAAAAGAAACAATGTTGAAAAGAATCATGTTGTATTTTTGGTAATTAAACAAAAAAACAGAATTATTGAAATTTAAAACTAAATTAACAGTATTTCGTTTCCTAGGGCTGCCATAATAAAGCGTCACAAATAGAACAACAGAAATGTTTTATCTCACAGTTCTAGAGAACACAAGTCAGAAATAAAGGTGTAGGCAGGGCCCTGCTCTCTGACACCTGTAATGGAAGGATTTTTTTCTTGTTTCTTCCAGCTTCTTGTAGTTCCAAAATGTTGCCTTGGCTTCTGGAAGCATAAACACCAATATTTTTTTAATTTTTAAAAATATTTTATTTTATATAATTCTTACATCATTTTTCATTGTTGCACAATGTATGCATTTTCATTTGGTTATATTGCCCATACAATTGTATCCCCCTTATTTTGACCCTAATCCTTCCTCTCCCCACCCACCCCCCGGTAGTGTGTGTCTGGTTTATAGTTGCTTGTTGATTTTGATTTTTACTTTATTATGATTAGTCTTTTTTCCTGGTCCCTTATTTAGGTTTTCTAAATTCCTGCCATGAGTAAGACCACCCAGTATTTTTCTTTTTCTTTCTGGCTTATTTCGCTGAGCATGATCTCCTCTAGCTCCATCCATGTTGCTGCAAATTGCATGAGTTTATTTTTTCTGATTGCTGAGTAATATTCCATTGTGTACATATATCACATCTTCTTGATTCAGTCATCTATTTTTGGGCATTTGAGTTGTTTCCATAGCTTAGCTATTGTAAATAGTGCTGCTATAAACATAGGGGTGCAGGTGCCCTTTGGAATTAATGTTTCTGTGTCATTTGGGTAAATACCTAGGAGTGGAATTGCTAGATCATATGGAAGCTCTATCTTTAGTAGGTTGAGGAATCTTCACATACCTCTCCATAGTGATTGGACCAGTTTGCAGTCCCACCAGCAGTGCAGGAGAGTTCCTTTTCCTCCACATCCTCACCAACATTTGTTGTTGCTAGTTTTTTAATATGTGCCATTCTCACTGGATAAACACCAATCTTTACATGGTATTCTCCCCATGGATCTTCACATAGTGCCCCCTTTGGGCACATCTCTGTGACCAAATTTTCCCCCATTCTTTTTTAAGGACACCAGTCAGCTTTAATTAGGGCCTACCCCAATGACTTATTTTAACTTAATTATCTCTATAAATACCCCATTTCCAAATAAGGTTATATTCTGAAGTATAGTGGTTAGATTTGATGTATTATTTTTGGAGGCTACAACTCAACACATAGCAAATGTGCTTAACATTAAATCAAATACAACAGAAGAAAACCAATAAGCACTAAAAGATAAATCAGGAAATTACCCATAATGCAACACAGAAAAATTGAGATAGAAAATATGAAAGTTCAAAATTATACAAGACAAAGACAAAGTAAGAAGGTGCAGTGTATCTCTTATATCAGTTTGATGAGCTGCATGTTCATGTGTATTATTTTATATTTTACATATAATATGTATACTATACTTCAATAACATTTTTAAATAAAAGAGAACAGGAGGGAATAATATCTTCAAAGAGCTTAGAGAAAAAGCTGGCAAAATGATCACTCAGGTGATGATAAAATAGGTACATTTTTACTATTCACTGACCTTGCTGAAAGAATAACTGAAGAATGTATTATAGCAGGAAGAAAATTGAACCGAGAATGGAGAAACAGCACTGGAAGAAGCAATGAGACATGAATGGTAAATCTAAATGAATGCTTACTGAAAAACAACAACAAAAACTACTTGTTTTTTTAACCCAGGAACAATTAAAGTTCTGAGGGCAGAAATATCGTGAAGGATGAGAGCAGTCTTTGGGTACAAAGGTTCTGTATTATTTGAGAGATGGGAAGAAATACTACATTTTGAATTTAAGTAGTTAAAAATTTAATGATAATCACTGAAAGAAAAAGAATATATAAATGTCAAACCAATAGAAAGGGAGAAAAGGATAAATATGAATCCATTCTATTCAAGAGAAGTCAGTAAAGGCCAAAACCAAAAACAAAACAAAAAAACACCAAACAGGTCAAGAAAAGGCAGGGTGTACTTAAACAGTAAACAAGAATGTTGAAAAAAAAAGTTCAAAGAAATCATGAAGTTTAAATAAATTAAACTGACCACTTAAAGATTAAGCTGATGAACTAGAGATATTCTTAACTTTCTAATAAATGAGTAATATGCTGTTTGAAAGAAGTATGCCTGAAATATAATGTCTCATAAAAGATGAAATATAAAGAATGGGAAAAAATATGTCAAATATTAACCCAAAGACAGTTTTAAAATTCCAAGAAAAGAAAAAATATAGTTGAAGGGGTGAAGGGGGAAAAATTATTAGGAGTAAAGAAGAACAGTGTATTTTATCATCAATAAAATATAATAATCATAAGATAGAAGGAGTCAAATGACATTGCCTCCAACTATTAAAGAAAAATTTAACCAGGTACAAGAAGGTACAAGAAGAAACTGATCAGTTCTCTACCATGCAGGGAGAATTTTTAATAGTTCCGTATTAGATCTGATTAGTCTAGATGATGTGCATTTCTTTCATCTCCACAACTATAAGATCCTTGAGGTCAGGGTGGGCATCTTCTGCCATGTTTCTCAGTATATGAAATGTCTTCCCCTATACCCCCAAAGTATCCACACATAATCCCTTCTCATATAATAGATGAAGGGTTAAATGCTATAGGCAAGTGCAAAGCACAAAGAGTAAATACTAATAATTTGTTACTGACAGTAAACACTTTTTCTAGCAAACAAAACTCTTATAAAGTAGATGACTAAAGAGGACTTAAAATAATGGAGGGAAAAGAGAAAAAATTATATTCTCTCACTGATATATTTTGCAGCATTTATGAAACACCAAGTTGATATCTTATACAAATATTTATACTAATCAGAAAATCAGTTATATGCATTCTAAATGGGGATGAAATCCACCTAGAGAGAGCTGTAAACAGAATTTGCATTTAATGGACCCAGACAATAGCAGTGATGCTACCCCCTAGTGGCAGAGCATGGCAACCCAAAAAGTTTTTTATGGGTCATTTTCCTGGCAAAAGTATTAAGCTACAGACCATAGAGTTGATGGTGATAAGTGCATGATTAATGACTGTTGTTATTATCTTCATTATCATCATCATTTTCATCATGCTCAGTCTATAGCTAAGTGTCTTTGTGACAGGTAGCAATTTCCAGGCCATCAGCTGTGGCCAGGGTTGCAAGGTCACACAGAGAGGGCAATTTTTATTCAAGGAACAGTCTTTGCCAGAAGAAGGCAGTGTCGTCATCTGACACTTGAAGACTTCCTGGCCTCTTTAGTATATCACACAGAAGCAGCTTTTTGAAGATCAGTAATGAGAAGTTCTACCAAAAGAGCACTGAAGGATGCATCCACAATGAAACACAGTATCATTTTCCTATGGCCCTCAATTAAAAGAAATGAAGGAATGTAAATGATGATATACTCTATAAAAAAAAAAAAACGAAGGAAGATAGGCATTTCAGCTATCACTCAATAGTTACACATCCATGTGTACGTATGCCTCCACGGGGAATTGAAAGTATACCAATTCATGTTAAAAAGGAGTTCATTCCTATTTTATTTGCCAAGAGATTCCCCTACAGTAAGTGCCATAACCTATAAGTAGTAGGCAGCAATTTTGCCATTTCTTACTTTAACAAGGGTCTATAGCTATTGAGAACATCTAACATGTGGTTTTCCTTAGAATTTCTTCTCAAACCAATGTTAAGAGTAGGCTTTGGACAATCTACCTTTTTTTTTTTTTTTAATTAGAAAAGCAGTTTTAGAATCTCTTTTTTTTTTTTTTTTTTTTTTTAGAATCTCTTAATATCTCATTCTATACAGGAAATAACTCTCTTCGTAATTTGAGCAATTTTCTGTAGACATGGGATAATTTTAGTTGTGTTTTTTAGACCAGAGAAGTGGAATATTTAAGTAACAGTATTACATCTTTTTCATGAGTTTTGTCTCATCAGTGGGCAAAGGAGCTGGAGGTGGAGACAAACACAGATGGAATGTGACAGAAGGCAATCTGAAGATGGCTTGGCAGCCAAAAATGCAATGGTCAAAATACGCTGCTTTAAATGTTTAATGTGTGGACTTCCACAAGAGAGAAGGGACCTCACATAAAATCGTGATTGCAAAATAAACACAAGTCCATTCAGCTGTCAATTCTATTTGGTGATTTTTAAGTTTAAAAGATTGTCGATAATTAAAACCACAATTAGCTGTGATTCAAACCTACCAGGAAGGCTAGAATAAAAACAAATGTAAAATACTGTGTGCAGCAAGGGCAAGGAGCATCTGGAAGTCTGGGCCACACTGTTGGTGGGAATGTAAGTGAAATAAGTGTAAGAACATTTCAGCAGTTTCTTGTACAATAAAACCTATTGCTACTCTTTGATGTAGTAAGCCCACTTAAGTACTTAAGATAAATGAAAACACAGGCTCACAAAAAGACTTCTACACAAAGAGCAGAAATTTTTATTTTGATGAAGTGCAGGTGTTTTTTTTTGTTGTTGTTGTTATTTTATAGTTCATGCTTTGGTATCTTATCTAGGAAAAATTTTGTTTAAAGATTTATTTATTTTTATACAAGAGCTGGGGTACAGGCCAGAGGCACGGGAGGGTGAGAGCATTCACCAGAGACAGAGCAGGGAGCAGAACAGGCAGACGGACTAAAATACACTGCTGAGGGGAGCAGCGGGAGCGACAGGAGAGGTCTGCCACATCCTGTGGGATTCTCGCCAGCCGGAAGTGATCGAACCAGCACTGCAGAGGCTGCAGACAGCTTCCCAGCACAGCGCTCAACCCGCTGCGCCACTAGGGAGGCCATTATCTAGGAAATTTTTGCCTATCCCTAGGGTTGTAAAGATTTTATTTTCTTCTAGAATTTTTATAGTTTACCTTTTCATAGGTCAGGATCCACTATGAGTTAATAAAAAACTGATAAATGTTCATATCATGAAATGTTGTATTCATGTCCCCAAACTGTGAACCATCAAGTGTCCATTAACGAGAGATAAAAATATGGGGCCTCCCTGGTGGCACAAGGGATTAACTCTCAGCACTATGAAGCAATACGCAGCCACTGCAGCATGAGATCGACCCCTATCCAGGGAGCTAACCCACATGATGCAGCAGACTTCCCCTGTCTCGCCCACTGCTCTCCTCAGCAGTGCATCTCAGTAGGTTCTGCTCCCCGCTATGTCTCTGGTCAATCTTCTCACCCACCACACCTCTGACCTACACCCCAGCTCTCGTATGCATAAATAAATCTTTAAAAAAAGAGAAATTAAAAACATGGTAGAGTCACGTAGCAACAAAGAGGAATGAACAATGGATGATACAGAACATAAAAAGAAACATGTTGAGTGAAAGAAAGGAAGACTCCAAAAACTATACTGTAAATTTCTGTTTATAAGAAGTTCAACAAAAGCAAATCTAATCCATTGTGACAGAAGTTAGAAAAATGGTCTCTGGAGCTAAAGACTGAGAGGATGGTGACTGGAATGAAGCACAAGGGAACTTCCCAGGGACATGGAAATGTTCCACAGCTTGTTTTGAGTGATTACACAGGAATTCATTTTTCCAAATTCTTCAAACTGCACACACTAGGGAATTGTACATTTTATTATATGTACATTATAACTCAGTAAAAAAAAAAAAAGAACATTGCTTACTTCAATGCTGACATTTTCTCTGATCAACTTAATCCACAGAGAACACCTTTCAAGGCACAAGCCTCCTTTGCCAGAAGTAAAGTAAAAATAATGTCAGCTTCCAATGCCTTATCCTTGTATAGCGCTGTTACAGAGAGAAGCTAGAAGACAGAAAGGTAAAACCAGGGCAAAGTGGAGTTAACATCTCACTTTTCCAGCATCTGCAATTCAAAAATTTGCTAATGACTGGTTCTTGAATCTCTGCCACCTTCTATCCTAGGAATAGCTGAGTGACAATGAACAGGATCCATTTTTTATTAACTTAATACTAAATAGTTTTATTTTCAAAACAGGAACATGCAGCAGAATCCCAGATTTCATTTTGAATTCAGTGTTCCCGTTTCATCCATTATTCATCTACACTGCACTTTCTTGGTTTATGATTTTACTAAATTTCTTCATTTGAATTATGGCCTTGTGGTCAACAGTGGGCGATATATTATTCTTATATAATTTTTAAATACAAAGGCAAATGGCACGGAACAATTAGAATCGATGGCTTGGGAGTCTGGCTCTTGGATGTCATAGGCAGACACCATGCTCTTGACTTTAACCTATGGGTTCCACTTCATGAGGGTTGTATTTTTCATACATCAAGGGTTTTTATAAATTTACTGTTCAATCCAGCAGCCCTACTTTGTTCGCAAAATATAAGCAAAACAAATATGTCAGGGTAATGATGCCAGGACTCTCCCTTATTGAAAAAAGCAGTTTATTAATACCTTATTGCTACAAGCTAGATCTTATTATCATCTTGGGTCATTTAGAATCTTATTAGGTATTCTGCTGGTGGATGAATAATCCTGTGATAAATTCTTTGCCATGTCCTTCACAGTTGTCATAGCAGGATCATAAACAGCATTTATAACAATCTAGCCTAGAGGAAGCGGCTGACAATGGGCTGCTTAGCATGCAGGAAATATTCAGATAGGCTGTGTCTGGTTAGACACAAACCCACAAGAGAGATCCCAAAGTTAAATGTAGCATGGGTTTCTCTGAAGATTCCCCTTCGAAAAATGCATGAGGTCAGGGACGTGGGGACCAAAAACACTTTGGAAGCCACAGATAGTTTCTTCCCATCAGATCACTGGGCAGCAGGGGAAGGCCTAGGCACAAGTCATTTTATTCTGACAGGCTGTTCAGGTCTTCATTTGAAAACTCCAGATCAAGGCACAAATTATTTTACATGGACTGATTTTTTTTTTCTCACTTTAACTTCACATATAAACCTGTGATTTGCTTGTATAGTGTTCTGTGTCTAATTAGTGCATTTGATGAGAAGAAGAATCTGTAGAACAAGATTACAGATGTAATTCCCAGCATAAGTTAGGTACAAATGCATTTTTACGAAAATGTAGATTTTAGCACCTATAAAACTAATGCTAAGCATATACGTTAAATTTTTCTCTACGCACACACACACACACACATTTCCTGTACAGTTAGGAAGAACTGTGGGTAAAGTACTGCAAATCTGCCATCACTGTTCTTAGAAAGATCCATACAAGATGCAAACGAGCTGGTCCAATATTTTTCCAGCCTCATCTCCTGCTACTCCCTGCTATTCTCCTCACAATTAATCTACAATTAATTTCTCATTATTCTCTAAATATGTCAGGCCCTTTTTCAAGTCTGGGCTTTTATAAAAGTGGCTGTCATTGTCCAGAACACCCTTGCTTTCTTTTTCTTTGCCAAATGTCCTAATTTGGATTTCCCCCCACCCCACCCCTAAAAGCAGAACCTGAAACAAACAGGTTCTGAGGGAAAGTAATTTATTTTGGAAGTCACCCCAGAAAGCACAAGGTAGAGGAGTGAGAATGTGAGACAGGAAGAGAAGGAATCCAAAAGTGAGTGCAAATTGTGAGCAACTAAGACTCAATCCCTCTGGGGATCTCTGAGACAGAATAGGAAACAACTCAATTGCCCACCTCCCCAAGGTCAAGGAAGGTGTTTCTCTCCTGCTCCACTGGTCATTTACTGTGGTGGATCGGGGTTGGGGGGCGGGGTACTTAGCTCCCCAGCATTTTCAACCTGCACACTGAGATGGCTGAGTTTGCTTTCAGTCAAATCAGAAGTGGCAGGGAGGGTCAGAGAGCATTGTAATGGTGAATGCCAAGGGGAATGTGGAAAGGGCACTGACAGCATCTACACCCCAAGCTAGGTCTCCATATTTGTTATGTCTTGGTCTATTGTTATTTTGTCTGGGAAAGTTTCTTTGGGGAAAAGAGTCAGTATCAGACAGTTTTCACTTGATTCTCACAGTGAAATGATATTTTATCATTGCACTTTTCAGATCATATTATAAATGTGACTGCCTTTCCCTCTAGGGAAGGGCTGTGCCTGGTTCATGTTTGTACCATCAGTAGTACAGTCCCTAACACATTAGGGAAACTCAGTAGAACCATATATTCCACAAATATTAAGGCCACACTATATTCTAAAAGCTGGGGGATAGAACAGTGAATAATATATTCTACTTGGGGGTCTTATAATGGCAAAGGTAAGAAAAAAACATCCAACCAAATTGATTGAAAATTTCAGGTATTATTAAATGCTACTAAGAAAATAAAGGAAGGTAAAGGGTAGAAAATGACTAGGGTAAAGGGAGCTTGCTATTTTGGCTAGGCTGCTGAAGAAAGGCTTCTTTAAAGGAAATATCTGAACAGAAAATTTTAAAGAAATTCGGGACAAGGGGCTAAGGGGGAGGAAAGGATGAATAGGTGGAGCATGAAAGAATTTTAGGTTCATAAAAATTTCCCTTATGATACTACAATGGTATACACCTGCCATTATATACATACATATACACACATATATTTGTCAAACTCCATAGGATGCACATGAAGGGCAAATCTTAAAAGGGTTCACTTTGGGTGATTATGCGTCAATGGAGATTTATCAATTGTAACAAATATACCACTCTAGTGGGGATGTTGACAGTGGGGAGGCTGTGAGTGGCAGGGGGGCGGATAAGAAGTCTATGAGATGTCTCTTTGCTTTCCATTAGTTTTGCTGTGAATCAAAAATTACTCTCAACAAAAATTTAAAGTAATAATAATAATTAATAACAATAACAAGGAATAACAATTGTGAGTTAAAACTGCAAATAATAGCTTAAAGATAAGGAAGCGTTCCAAGCAAAGGACAGAGTGAGTTCAAAGTCTTGGAGGTGGAAACAATCATGGTATTTGGAAGGTCAGAAAAGCCAAAAGACCTGCACCATGGAGAAAAAGAAGAAAATGTCAGGAGAAGGGCTCAGTAAGTTTGGCAGAGGCCAGATCATATAGAGATTTTGGGTGTTGTGAACGAAATCAATTTAATATCCCCAAATCAAAAGAAAATTTCAGACTCCATTAAAAATATTTTCAGCAACTGTCTGAATTTTTTGTCTAAAGTAGTCCTGATCTACCTATCAGATACCCACCTTAGTTTGTGTGGGGCAACCATAAGGCGTCAGTGTTGATCAGAATGCTTTCTCAGCTAGAGATTTATCCATACATTCAAGGTAACACCTAAAGTGCTATCTCGGAAATAGCCAATACAATGAAAAATAAAGTTCCTTGTGGGGATCAGCTTCTTGAACCAGCTCTGTTACAAGTGACCTTTGGAAGTCCTTTACCTTCTTACCCTCAGCTTCCTCTTCAGCAAAGTTAAAGGGTAGAAACTAGATGGACTTTAGAGTAGTGGGCAGCCCTACAACTCTTAATCAAACCATACAAGTGAGAAGAGGTTTTCTATGGCTGATTCTTTACCTGACCAGGAAATTCTTTGAGCATTCACAGAAGTGAGGAGACTATACAAAGATGCTGCATGAAGCCACAATCAATCTTCAGAATTTATGAATGCTGAATCAATAATTAACTATTTTTACACACAGTTTATGCAAGCAAATACTCATAGTCAATTCAAGGTGAGAATAAGGTGGAAAAAAGAAAATGATCATTTAGGTGATAAATATTAAACACTAAATACATATTGAATATCCACCTTGAAAACAAATAATTTAAGAAAGAAAATACTTTCTTTTTTTAAAGACATTTTGAGCAGTGGTTTAGAATGCGTTCTCATGTATTTATTCAGTAGTTAGTAAATACTGCATGTGACGCCCAGGAACAGACACTGTGAGGGATACTAAGATGCAGGAGACGGTCTTTTCCTTAGAGAACTCACAACTGACAGGTAGATTTTTCCGGGTTATGCTGGCCGGTGCCTACATTCCTGCACGCTTGACCACACAGCAGTTTCAGCATCCCATCAGGATATTCTGATTTGCCCTTGCTTTCCTTTCCAGCTTCTGACAGTCACTTTTGTCTCTATGTTGGTGAGCAAACACACTTAATTCTAGCATATTTTCCTTCTCTAGCACAAGGGACAGGGAATTTGTTTTCTTCAAACCCTGCACAGGGAAAAGGCTGAGACGCCTGCCTCACTTGACCAGGCATTCACAGACACCCGCTGCCAGGGCCCTTCGCAATGTGCACTTCCACTCAGAAAAAGCGATTGCTCCTGAAGTGTCTAGCACCAAAGAGATCAATTGCTCCCACTATTCCCACTGAGGGAATGTGCAACTCTCTCACTGATTGATTGACTTAACACTAGCCAATTAGAGCTTAAACTGTCTAATTAAGCTGGAGAAGGAGTCATCAACTCCCGAATCCGACGCCTGTTAGTTTTACCTAAACAATAGAATGATGTCAGGTGTGTATTCACAATGGGAATAACTAGTAAAACCAGAGTAAAGCACTTTGAAAATATAAAACACTGTGGGAATGTTAACAAGGATATGTAAGAAATATGTCTAGAACTAAAAAAAAAAAGAAGGTAAGTCAAAACCGGTACAAAATCCATACACAATTCTCCCTAATACCCTCTTTCAAACATTCATACTTTTGAATTTGCTTTATGTCTAAGTAACACAGCTAAATGTGCATCATTACATAGCACTCTCCCATAAACGGTTTCCATCTTTATTTCTGGTTACCACTGTCTGGAGTTGCTTACTATGCTACAACTATCAAGACAGCTCCATTACACTTGTTTAACCACAATTTGGAATTCATTTACATTTCTCCACTCCTACATCAGTGTCAGACCCCCCATCTTTCCCTCAAGAAAAAGACTGCTTACTTCACAAACATCCTCCCCAAGAGGAAATGATAGAAAATATTTCCTGATTTGCTTTAAAATCAGACAGCTCACTGTGAAAAGATTAAAACTGTCCACTTGCAAATACTTTATTTTTCCACAGCAAAACAAGCAGCTGCAAAGAAAAGAAATATGCATGGAAAGATGTTGGAACTTGACTTGTTTAGCCAAACACAAATGTCTTATAAACAGCACGACACAGAGATACCATCTTAGTCTTTCTCTAAATCTATAGCTGCATTGGCCCCTGAGATAATATTTAGCAAAGAAGCATTTTAAGAAAGTCAGCACAAGAGAAAAAAAAATCTTCCAAGGTATGTGTATGATATTAATCATAATTAAGGCATATTTGACAGCTTCTTGGCAACAGAGACAATGAGTTCCTTTCTCTGGCATCAAAATCCTCAAGGAATACTTGCTATTTCATTATCAACTTCGCTGGTCTTTAAACCTATAATATCCACTTTGAGAATATGAGGTCTTCGAGAAACCTGAGCTTTGACAATTAGTTTGCCCATCCCTGACACGGTATAGGGTATAACATAAACTGGGGTCTTACTAAGATAAAGTACGGGGAACTATGCTGGGGTTAAAATGTGAGTTGCAAGAAAACATATGGCCTGCCCCATAATGCATTTCTGCTGAAGGGTCATCCTTCAGAGTTGTTGGTTTTGTCTGTGCAGGTGGCTCTGCACTTTTGATTTCCCATTAAATTGGAAAGGGAGCACTTGGTTCCCACTGCAATGGCATCCTCTGATAAGATGGTGAGAAATGGGAAATGGATCTGCTTCAAGAGACAGACTCATTTTAATAAAACCAAACAAGATACTCACTTCCATTTAATCAAGCCCAATTTTGTTAATGTGCTTTTGACAATAATGCCACTTTGGAAAGGTTCTTATAATGGCTATATCCTAGAGTTAGCATCACCAAGATTTCAGTTTGGCACTTTTACAGATGATTTCAAGGAATTTATTCTGAATATCTATTGATCACAAACTTCAGCCAAGTTTGTCTTTCCCACAGCAGAGAGAGTTGGTCTGTTTTGGGTGGCCTGAGCTCACTTTCTGCTGTTTTCCCTCACAGAAAACCTTTGCCTATTTTGGTACCTATTGAATAGTATAGGTTGAAATATGGATGATTCTCAAAATATGTTTCCGTTTTGAAAATGATCACTGCCATTCTTGAATTTCTCTTGTTCATTCTCCCTTTTAAGCTGTCTCTTACTTTCTTTTTCTTGCAGCTTCTCTCTCTTTACCTTCTATCCTTCTCTCTGTCTCTTTCTCTCACAGTGTCTTTATCAGTCCAGACTGAGAAGGGTGGGAACTAAAAGAAGACAAATGATTTTGTCTCCATTATGTAAGTGAATTGAAAGAAACTGCATTTTAAAATCTTAATTACTCAGTTTTCAGCTTAATTTTTCCCACAGAGATCTGGAAGTGGAATCTGATATTCTGCAGTTGGAAGGGACCTCAAGGGGAAATAAACAAGTTAACTTCCTTCATCATGTCAGAAGTGCCCCTTCCCAATCAGTTACTCATTAATGAATGGCTTCTGTCTCTTCTAACTTAACATCATGACTATAACATACCTTTAAATATGGTCTTCACGATGTTAAAATCACTACTTCTGCTGATTTGGGGTTTTATTGTCTATTCTTGGCTGTAACTCATCTTAGTGAGATCTCATGGGACTCAGCAATTATCATGAACACGGTACTTTTGACAATCAAGAGTAATTAATGGCATCAAAACAGTCCTGCCTGCTTCTGAGGACTTGTTACACGCATCTTGATCTTCCTTTGTGAATGAGTTACTTTATCCTTGTTAAAACTGTCTACCACAAAAAATTCTATTTATAAAGAATACAATTTAGCTTAATATACTGACTTGTTTGAAATAACATTGCAAATATGACTCAATATGCAATTAGCAAAAAGTTTCTAATCTACTAATAAGTAATAATTCTAACAACAAAAGAAAAACCAAAGTTGTTTGTACAATATATTGTATAGACATTGTGGTCTTCCTTTAAAAAAAGTAAAATTATAAAATATTTTGTCAACTGTCAAAAATTTAAGAAAAATCATGGTTGCTTATTTTTCCTTTCAGAATGCTCATTTGAATACTGCTGAGGAAAGGAAAAGGGGAGGGAGATTCTAATTTTTTAATTTTTTCTTTATTGTGGTAACTTTGGTTTACCACACTGTATATAATTTAGGGGGATAAATTCATACCTCTTCAAATGTATGTTACCTCACCACTCCCATGATCAAAACACCCATAGTACTTTACCTAACTAAGCCACTGGGCCCAAAAGGGAGATACTTTATTATAAGTGTCAAATTTATTATGAATCAAATAAAACAAATTCTAAAGCTTTTCACAGCAAAAAGAGAAATATACAGGAAGGAAAAACTTCCTTGAGCCTCAAAGGGTCCTAGACTGGGTCTGAAAATCAGACTGATAAAGACAGATTAATAGGACAAAAAACATACAAATGTGTTCATTACAAGTTTTATGTGATATGAGAGGCTTCATAAGGAAATGATGATCAAGGAAACAGAGCTGAGTATTTTTAAGCTGGGTATGCTGAAGAGGGGGCAGTCATACAGAAATCTGATAGGTTGAAGAGCAGGAGTAAAATAGGGAAACAAGGCTTGTTAGCATTCTTCTTAGCACATCGTGGTCTTCAGAGATCAGGAAGCTCCTTTTCTACAAGGACGGGAGAGCATTTCTCACAAGAGGGTTTATGGCCTATTTCAGGAAGGAAAGGTGAAAGAAAGGTCTGAGTGGCCTTCCTGCTTCTGCTGTTACCTCAGACTCCTTCAGCTTATATACTCAACACGGGAAGGGGCCATATTTGGAAGCAACAAATCCTGAATTCCAACAGAAGCAGATGTGGGTTTCAGTTAAACAGATAAACGCAAATCTTATTTAGATCTGAATTTCCTTTAATAAGTCATTGCTGAAGATGATCCTGTTTTCACATCAGTAGGACCTGATCACAGGGATGTTAGTTTCAGGCAGTCTGGTATCACTGTTTAGAAGGCTAACACTTGGACCTTTCCAGTGGAACTGAAAGTGAGAGGACCAAGGTAACAAACTACTGTAGAAAAAATTCTTTGGAAGTTCTTGCGGGAGCTTCCATGTTTGGCATCCTATTTCTAGTGATATAGCTTCAAATTTAGTGGCTAAAGTTAGCAGGGTTGGAGGAGTGTGTGAAGGGCCCTCCAGCGAAATCTTTAATTCATTCATTCATTCACTTATTCAGTGAACCAGCATTTATTGAGCTCCTATCACAGGCTCCAGCACTGTGGATATAGGGGTATGATAGTGAGAAAAAACTGCTGTAGGGATGGAAGGCTAACACAAATGAAACAATTATACAGATTGCACACAATTACAAACAGTGGTAAGTGCTTACAAGGAGTATAAGTTCCTATAGGAAATTATAAAAGGGAGAGCAGAATTGTAAATAAAAGAAAGACCAAGAGGTATAAAGAGATGAGGGAGGGCACTTCCTTGACACAGGAAATGACAGGTGCAAAGGGCCTGAAGTAAGGTGTATAGGGCAGCACATCTACTGCATGAAGCAGGGTCAAGGGGAAGGAGGTGAAAGGGAGAAAAGTGAAGGGGAGAGAAGTGAAGGGGAGAGAGATGAAGAGGGGAAAGATGAAGGCAAAAGGTAGGCCCAGGGCCAATCTCCAGGAGGCTTGCCACGGTTAAAAAGATTTTGGTCTTTGAAAAATATCAGATGGTCTCAATTACAGGGGGAGTATGGGGAAACTGAACAAAGCCTGAGGAAAAAGACAAAACTTGCAGGCAGACTATAGATCTGAGGTATACAGCCAGGGAAGAGGAGGGAAAGTGGTCAAAACAAAGGGTAGAGAAGAGCACATGGGACTATGGTGATGGTGCCATGGTGGGAGAATTATGGGGAATACACCTGAGGGTAGAAATCAAATATTGTACAAAAGTGAAGAACAATGCAAGAAAATTTAAAAATTTTAAAAAATAGATTTTGGTCTGCACGTATAGAGGAATTTGAAGCCATTGAAAAGTTGTGAGAACAGAGATGTTCATGATCTAATTAAGTTTTCAGATCACTCTGACTGTCACATTGAAATGTATTGAAGGGGCCAAAGAACAGAAGTAGGAACACCAGTGGCAACATGGTTTGAAGTATAATTTCTAAGATTGCTGATGGTCATATGTGGAGTTGGATGTGAATAAGTTTGACAGAAGAGAATGACTTGGAGGGAAGCCAAAGTGTACATTGGGAGATGAGTTCATTGGCAGGTGCCCCCAGCCAGGTGAAAGATATTGATAGTCAGGGGCAGGAGAGAGTCTGCATGAAGAGTTAGCTCACTTCCACTACCCAGGCATTTCTTGCATCCAATATGTCCACGTCTTATAGAAGACAGTACTCTTTGGTATCAAGGCCCAAAATCCTCTTGCTTCTCTTAAGTAGTTGACTTACTCGAATCCTAAACCCTTTGTTAAACAATCAATAGTTATGTTGCCCTTGCTGCATTGGTGGGGAAAAAACTCCACAAATTTGAGACTTACTTTCACCAATCGTATCACAGTTCCAGCCTGCCTCTGGTGGCTAGGCTAGCCTAGCTTCAGTCCTTTTTCTGCTTAATTCTCTTATCCTTATTTTCTTCTTTAATCTTTTTTTATTTTATTGAGTAGGCATTTATATTTTCCATCAAATTGTTATTTACCTTTTAGCAAGTGTCTATAGATAATTTTTAACCAGTTATAAATTATTTAAAACTTTAAAATACATAAAAGAAAAAACTTTCTCTTCTCACTTCAGTCACCAAATCTGAGGGTTTTTCCACACCAAGCAATTCCACAATTATATGTGAACAACAACTGATACTCAACAATTTAATTCAATTCTGACACTACCTACCCAGAGTTAGTGCAGTCTCCACAAGTTAAGGTTAAGTCACACAAGACTACCCCACTTCAGAATCCAGTCACAAGTAGTGGGTACCCAGGATAACTACAAGTTGGAGGTTCACATAATCCCCTCCTCAGGTTTGACAATTTGCTATAGTGGCTTGCAGAACATAGTCAGACACTATACTTACATATACTGGCTTATTATAAAGGACATACCCACTTCTGGGTATTTAACTGAAAAATACAAAAATGCTAATTTAAGAGACATAAACACCTGCATGTTTACTGCAGCACAATTTACAGTGGCCAAGAAGTAGAAACAACAAAAGTGCCCACTGATTGACAAATGGATAGACGTATAATGGGAGACTACTCAGCTATATGAAAAAAAAAGATAAATATGTAGTATACAGGAAAAACAAACAGATTAACTATATAAAACAAAAACAAGCATTTAGTCTGTAAGACCAATTAGTGGTTAAGAGGGAAGAAAGGAGGTGGATACATTACAAAAATGGAACAACGGTATGGTGAAGGATAGAACTGAACTTTAAGTGGTGAGCTTAATATTGTACATACACGTTGATTCTCGATGATACACACCTGAAACATATATTATAATACCATCTTACTTCAATAAAAAAAAGAAAAAGAAAGCAAATGAAAGAGATAGAAGGTAGATAGATACATAGATAAATAGATAGGTGAATACATTTTCAGCCTATTTGGATGATTTATATCCTAGATTGCTTTTTGACAATGTCAAGAAGAAAAAAAAGTTTCTTTCCAACTACTTCTATCAATAAGTAAAACTTGCTTGTTCAATAAGAAGCAATCATTTGGCCAGTGATGAATGATGACTTAGAGGTTATGTGATTCCAGTCTTTTCATCTTGAGTCCTAAGGGTATTCAGGTTGATGGAAGACTGACCACAAGTAAAAAGTAAACAGTCCCCATGGTCATGTCACATGTTACCAGACCATACAGCACATTATATTTTAAATTGTTTGTACAACAAAACTAGATTGCCAGTGGAAGTGATAAATCTCGTGGCTAGTGGTACTCTGTGAAAAAGCAGAAAATTGCTCCCAAGTTATATCAGACTAGTTTTTTTTTTAATTGCACACCAACCTATCTTTAGGTCCCAGGAACTACAAAAAGTACAATTGGCCACATTATCTGCATAATGAAGGCAGGTAACACCTAGAATATTGTATCTAGCAATAAAACCTAGAACAGATGCCACTTAGAACTCAGCAGCAAAAACCCATGACCACATTGAGCTTTAACAGATGCTCAGGCTTACCCAACTCTTTCCTCTGATAATCAGTTGAGATTGTTTAAAAATGTAATAGCTATTATTTCCATATTTCATTTTGGCCATATGAAAATAAGTATATACATATAGAAAAATATATAACATAATACTTGCATAAACACATACCTTATATATACACACACACACACACACACACACACATACATGTAGAAATTTATGGTTACTATGCTATGTCACAATCCCCACCCAGAAGAGTATATTGAGGAATTTCCCACAAGTCTGAACTGGGAAGGGCAAAGTGCATCTACCTGAATTCTCTCTTTCTCCCTCCCCTCCACCCTTTCCCTCCTTTACTTAATATAAGCTCAACAGATTTTACAACTGTGAGGGTTGTAAATATATATATTTTTTTCAGTAGAAATTGGATTCATGGAGAAAATCTTATATCCTAGACCTTACCACCATCTTTCTGATTCCCTTTTTCTGATCATTCATGATATAGTCAGGAAAGGTAACTTTATTGCAATGTTAATTCAGCTCTGTTTCAAAACATTTTTGAGCATATAATTTACTCTGATACCATTCCAGGTGCCGAGGACTCCAAATTAAAAAGATGGAATCCATCTTCACTAATCTCCCAGTTCAGTTGAAACTTTGTAAGCTCTATTTTTGAGTGGAGTATACTAATTTTTAAAAATAGAATTTCATTATTAAAACGTTTGCTTTCATTAATTTTAGTATATAAATACAAGGATTATTTTTCCCATTTTATGTCCTTCTGATTAGCTTAATACTTGTTCTCTTGACATAAAAAATAATGAATAATGAATGAAAAATAATGAATAAAAATTCATGTATTTGTGTAATGGATAATCTCAGCTTAGCTCACACCTTCATGTGTGTGTGCGCACACACAAGAGCCAAAGAGAGAAAGAGAGAGAAGAGAAAGAGAACACAAAGCCCCAAAGTTAAGCTCAATTTATGAATTCCAACCTTCTCGATCACAACTAAATGTACCAGAGGTAAACAATAGACTCAAACTCATTAAGTCAGATTTGGATCTTCCTCTTCTTGCTATAGCAGAGACATTTGGATCAGAATTGTCTCTCTACTGAAAAAGTCTAGAAGAGGTGGAACACAAGAAAAAAGACTGTTTGAAGACAGAATACTGAAATGCATCAAGACTTAGAGAAGTAGGATCCCATGGACAGAGAAGACTCTGAGAGTTGAGTCACATACTTTTGCCCTTAAGCATCTGTTGATTGCAAAGTGATGTCCCAAGGGCTAAGAAAACTAGCAGAATCTTTAGTAGCCTCACAAGACTTTAGGGAGAACTGGTATATGGGGCTAACCAGAATACAGTGGTCATGCTAAATACCTCAGGCTTTCAGTTAGGACATCTAACAAGCATACAACCTAGTTATAAGGGTGAAATGGAAACAGAGCAACCCTCACAGTGACTGAAGTTCAGTATTTAGTCAACGTAATCCCAGAATGGAACAAGGTGATCCATCCCTGTAGGTGGCTAGTCTTCAATGACACCCACCATTTTTGGATACCCATGCCCTTAGGTAACCCGTGTGTGTTAGCTAGAACTAATTATTGTATTCTAATAAACACAACTGTCAAATAGGATGGATTCTCACTTCAAAATTAGGATACAATGATGTCATCCTTCTATCCTGAAGAACCTTTCTGTTTCTTTCACTTGCTCTGGCACATAGCCAGATATCATTTGTGAGCTGACCAATAAAGGAGATTTATACAGAAAAAAAATCAATATGCCCAAAGACCTGAAGCCTGCCAATCTATATGAGCATGCTTGAAAACAGATCCATACCTAGAACAGACTTTAGTACCTTCATTTCAAATTTGTGAGAGCCATCAAGGCAGAAGCATCCAACTAAGCCACACGTGGATTCCTGCGCACAGAAACTGTAAGATAATGTTTGTTGTCTGAAGACACTGAGTTTTGGAGTAATTTGTTACTCAGCAATAGACAACTAATATAACCTCTATCTTAGTATCTCCCAGAGTAAAAACTCATCTCTTGAGGACTAATTATTCAGATTTTCAAACTAGTTCTAAAAAATTCATGTATATTACCTGCCATTTAACAAAAATATAACAAATATGCACAGTTAAAAATAACCTGACAATTAAGAGGGGGAACAAAAACATATTAGATTCAGTCTCACCAGACATTCAATAGTGACATTATCAGAGAAGGACTTAAAAGGGACTAATAATTTTTTTAAATTTTTTACATCATTGTTCATTTTTAAACAATATTTGCTTCCCCCCGCCCCAGGTGTAGTCCCCATAGAATTTTCTTCACCAATGCACCCCTGCACCATCACCACAGTCCCCTGTGCTCCTCCCTGCCCCTCCTCCTTCCCTGTAGGATGAAGGGACTAATAAATTTAAGAAAGTAGATGAATTGATAGAAATTTCAGGAGAGGGGCCTCCCCTGGTGGCGGAGGCAGTTGAGCACAGTGCTGTGAAGCTGTTCACAGCCTCTGCAGTGCCAGTTCGATCCCGGCCGGCCAGTGAGGGTCCCACATGGTGCAGCAGACCTCTCCTGTTTCACCCGCTGCTCCCTCAGCAGTGTATTTTGCCTGTTTGCCTGTTCTGTTCCCCCTCTGTCTCTGGTGAATCCTCTCACCCTCCCGTGCATCTGGCCTGTACCTCAGTTCTTGTATGGATAAATAAATAAATCTTTAAAAAAAAAAAAAGGAAAAGAAAAAGAAATTTCAGCAGAGAAATGGAAAATATTATTTAAAGAAATAAAATAGAAGTTACAAAACCAAAAATACAACAAATGAAATTTAAAATTCAGTGAATTATTACTAGCAGAGTAGACATAGCTAAAGCACAGAAATGGAAACTAGAAAATTGTTCACATACACAAAAATAGCCAGAGTATATTACATATTTAAAAAATATTCTATGTGCAAGAATTTAATGAATAAAATATAAAACTATTAAAAGACAGAAAAGAAGATCTAAATGACTGAAAGATATACAACAATTACTGAGGAGACTTAGTCATATATGCATCACTTTTCACTTAAAATGATCTCTAAACACACTGTAATTTTATTTTTTTATTATTTTATTTTATTTTATATAATTCTTACATCTTATTCATCTTTGCACCATGTGTGCGTTTCGAAACTAGCATATTCTTATGTTATTTTATAGGAAAACAGAACAAAGCCCCAGAGCTTTAAATTTATTTAAAATAGCTTATTATTTACCCAATTATTGTTCTTGTAGTTATGCTAATCTCTAGTTTAAATTACTTTTGAAGGATACACATCAATCTTTCTTCCTTGAAGGTAGAATTGAAAAGGTAGGCATCTTAGTCAAAGGCAGGTAACTGATCCCAGCCTCTATCCTGTAAACACACTGTAATTTTAGTCAAAGCCCCAACATGGGTGTTTGAGTTAAGTGTGTGTGTACTTTGATAAGATGACTCTAAAATTCATATGGAAGTAAAGAACTATGAAGCAGCTGAAAAAATACATTAAAAAATAAGAAAAAGTTTACCAACTTCAAAGATTTATTATAAATCCAAAACTGAAAAATGTCCTGTGGCTGAGGGATAAATAGATAGATCTGTGAATCAGAAGAGAGAGCACAGAAACAAACCCTGAGTCATGTAAACCATAACTTGGAGGCATAACCAAACAGTGAGGAAAGAAAGGACTAGTCACTAAATAGTGCTAGAACAACCAGCTATCACTTAGGGCATAAATGTATTTATAGTATCATCTAATATTTTACACAAAAATAAAATGTAATTGCATTAAAGGTTAAACGTATGAAAGCAAAATTCTAAAACATTTAGAAAAAAATATATAGAACAAAACATTTTAGGACCTAATGGTACAGAGTAATTTTTCAAAGACACAAAAGAACTAGTTACATCAGAAAATAGTGACACATTTGAGTACATTAAAATGAAAACTTCTAACCAAAAAATAAGGAAGTTAACAGGCAAAACCAAAGATTAGAAGAAAAGTCTTGCTATGCTTATATAGAACATATAAGAAATTATTACCCAGAATATATAAAGAGCTTCTACAAGTCACTAAGAAAAAAGATAATACATGGGAAAATATGAGCAAAGGAGGACATAAGTAATTCACAAAAAAGGAAATCTGAGTGGACAAAAACATAGAATAATGCTCAATCTTAGTAATAACCAGAGAAATGCAAATCAAAAGAAGAGTGAAATGTCACTTCATACCATCAAAACAGAATGACATAATACATTTCTAAGGGGGGCGGAGCAACATGGCGGCGAGGAGACGCTGCGAGTAAGATCTCCCATTAAAAAAAGTGAATAGGGAGGAAAAGCGGCAGGTCCCAGTGAGAACTGGGACACGGAAGATAAACGGGTGACTCCAGCAAACTACCCGAAGAAGAAACTGGCCATAAAAGAGGACTAGAAGGGAGGGAAGCGCAGAACCCTGCTCCCCTCCCCGCCCACAGAGGCGGCACTCTCCGACCGCAGAAGAGGAAAACAACAAACCAAAACTGCCAACAAGAACAAACGACACAGCAAGAGGGACTGGGAGTGGAAAGGAACTATTGCAGCCACCACACCCCGTGAACGGGAGCTGAGGCGAACCCTGCAGGATCCGCCGCGGCGGTGAGCGAACTGCTCCGGGCGCCATTAGAGAAGAACAAAGACCCCGGGAGACGCGCACACAGCCCGGGCTGCCGGTAAGCTGGCGCGGGAACACGGCGCACTCGGCGCGCTTGAAAAGCAAGTGCAGACCTGGATCTCGGCTGCCCAGGTCCCCGCGCCTGCGACCTAGGCTTGCGGGGAGACGACCTAGGCTTGCGGGGAGACGCGCGGAGGTCCTCACTGAGGTGAAGGTCCCTCCCTGAGTAAGCAGGATCCAGGCACCCAGGCACGGGAGCGGTGCAAAAGGCGCCATTCCCGCGCCACTGAACTGGGCTACAGCCCTCGTCCTGGAACTGAGGGCTTTGAACTGAGACCCGGGGCACGAAAATTCGGGGCGTGGTTTCTCCACGACGGTGGGGCACAAGGCAGACACAGCACCCCAAAGCTGTTGAGGTGTACCCTACCATTCCCGCTCTGTTCTCTGTCCCACGGGGTGGGGGGAGGCGAAAAACAGCCCCCCAAGGACAATAGGAGAGATCTCTGGCGCCACCTAGCGACCAGGAAAAAAAAAAAGAAGTCACTAACACCATATAAAACAGGACATTTCTTAAGACTGCTTGAAAAGGGCAGAAGGTTTCTGGAGGACCCAGTGGCCAGCCGGGAAGTTATTCCACGCCAGGCCCCTTCCGACCAGCAGTCTGAGCCCACAGAGGGAGCAGGCACCCACGTCCGGGGCAGACCGGGTGCGCAGAAGAGTGTGCCTGAAACCGGAGGTGCAGGGACTGCATCCCGCTTCGCCATTTGAGAACAGGGACATTTCTTCAGTAAAAACTGCCTAAAACCAGCAGAAAGCTCCCCCAGAAGACAGAGATGGCTCCTGGAAGAGCCAGAGGGGAGCGGAGAAGTTCACCCAAGATGTCAGTCAGTCCGAGCAACACAGTGTCCCAACGCATACGACAAATTAGAAAACAGACAGTAGGGAGTAGAAGAACCACACGCAACCTAAAAACTCCTCAGGAAAGAAGCACACCACAAAAAGAAAACCACTCCCCAGATTGCAACGACAGCAACTTGGAAGAACTTCTGAGCCTTCCAGAAAGAGAATTTAAAATTGCCATGATTAAAAAAGTGATAGATCAGAAGAAGGAAATTGAGTCCCTAAAGAGGAAGTAAGAGAAATGCAGGAGATCAAAGAATTAATGGAGGAACTAAAGAACTCTGGGAAAAGCAATGAAAGCAGAATAGATGAAATGGAAGAACGAATAAGTAATCTTGAAGACACAGAAATAAAAAGAACCAAAACAGAAAAGGAAAGAGAAGTACGAAGGAAAAAGAATGAAGAAAGACTTCGGGAACTATCTGACTCCATGAGGAAAGGAAATATAAGAGTTATAGGAATTCCAGAAGGAGAGGAGAGAGATGTAGGAACAGAGAAAATATTCATGGATATAATTGAAGAGAACTTCCCAAATGAGAAGAAGGAGCTGAAAATTGATATACAAGAAGCAAGAAGAACACCAAACTTCCACGACGAAAGGAAAAACACAGCAAGACACATAATAGTAAAGCTCCCAAGAATCCAGGACAAGGAAAAAATAATGAAGCTGACAAGAGGGAAGAAACAGATAACATTCAAAGGAAAACCAATCAGGCTGACATCAGACTTCTCTGAAGAAACACTACGGGCAAGGAGAGAGTGGAGGGACATAGTCAACAGACTCCAAGAAAACAGATGCCAACCAAGAATACTCTATCCCGCAAAGCTCTCTTTCCTCCATGAAGAAAGAATATGGACTTCCCAGACAAAGAGAAACTCCGGAATTTCATTGCGACTAACCCCCACTCCAAAAAATACTACAAGGAATCCTAAAGCCAGAACCTCAGAGGGACGAATAACAACGAAAGAAGACAAAAAAAAAAAAGTTATTAAAGAATAAATAAATAAAATCAAAGGAAAGACAAACATAATGGCAAATACAGATGGTAACATATCAATATTAACTCTAAATGTAAATGGACTAAACTCTTCAATAAAAAGACACAGAGTTGCAGCCTGGATTAAGAAACAAAACCCAACCTTTTGCTGTCTCCAGGAAACACAT
Source organism: Talpa occidentalis (assembly GCF_014898055.3). Classification (NCBI taxonomy): domain Eukaryota; kingdom Metazoa; phylum Chordata; class Mammalia; order Eulipotyphla; family Talpidae; genus Talpa; species Talpa occidentalis. The sequence goes on from NW_023601104.1 coordinate 26,175,950, forward strand.
TTAGCTACAAAAGATAAAAATAGGCTCAAAGTCAAAGGATGGAAAACAATCCTACAAGCAAATGGGCCAAAAAAGAAAGCAGGAACAGCTATACTTATATCAGATAAAACAGACTTCAAACTCAAAAAAATAAAAAGAGACCCCAATGGTCACTACATTATGATTAAGGGGACAATACTTCAAGAAGAAATAACACTCATTAACATATACTCACCAAACGAAAGAGCACCAAAATATATCAGACAACTGTTGTCCTCTCTGAAAACAGACATCAGAGAAAACACATATGTAGTGGGAGACTTCAACACACCACTATCAACAATGGATAGATCAACAAGACAAAAAATAAGTAAAGAAACTAAAGCTCTAAATAAGGACCTAGAGCATTTGGGCTTAACAGACATCTATAGAACACTAAACCCAAAAAAAAACGGAGTACACATTTTTCTCAAGCGCACACGGATCATTCTCCAGGATCGATCACATACTGGGGCACAAGACAAACATCAACAGATACACCAAGATTGAAATCATACCAACCATCTTTTCTGACCACGAAGGCATCAAACTAGAAATAAATCATAAAAAGAAGGCAAGGTACTATCCTACCTCATGGAGATTAAAAGCCACACTACTGGAAGACCACTGGACTAACGAGGAGATCAAAGAAGAAATTAAAAAATTCTTTGAATTGAATGACAAGGAGGACACCAATATCCTAAATGTATGGGATGCAGCAAAAGCAGTAATAAGAGGAAAATATATAGCAATAGAAGCTCACATCAAGAAACAAGAAAGAACTCAAAGAAACAACCTAATCTCGAAGCTCAAAGATCTAGAAAAAAAACAAAAAAAAACCCCAGAACCAGTAGAAGAAAAGAAATAATAAAACCAAAGCAGAAATAAATGAAATTGAAACTAAAAAAACAATCCAAAAGATCAATGAAACCAAGAGCTGGTTCTTTGAAAAAATAAATAAAATAGACAAACCCCTAGCCAGGCTCACAAAGGAAAAAAGGGAGAAAGCACAAATACACAGAATCATAAATGAAAGAGGAGAAATCACAACGGACACAGCAGAAATCAAAAGAATAATCAGTAACTACTATGAACAGTTATATGGAAACAAGTTCAACAATCTAGAGGAGATGGACAAATTCCTACAACTCTACAATCACCCAAAGCTAGATAAAGAAGAAATAGAACACCTAAACAGACCAATTACAAGCAGCGAAATTGAAATGGTAATTAAAAACCTCCCCAAAACAAAAGCCCAGGGCCTGATGGATTTACAAATGAATTCTACCAAACATTCAGAGACGAATTAGTGCCTATCCTTCACAAACTCTTCCAAAAAATTGAGAAGGAAGGGACAATACCAAACACGTTCTATGAAGCCAATATTACACTAATACCAAAACCGAATAAGGACAACACAAAAAAGGAAAACTATAGGCCAATCTCCCTAATGAACACTGATGCAAAATCCTCAATAAAATTTTAGCTATCAGAATCCAACAATGTATCCATAAGATAATTCACCACGACCAAGTTGGATTCATTCCAGGGGCACAAGGATGGTTTAACATCCGAAAATCAATCAACGTTATCCAACACATCAACAAAAAGAAATATAAAAACCATATGATAATATCAATAGATGCTGAGAAAGCTTTCGACAAAGTGCAACACCCATTCATGATAAAAGCCCTTGAAATTCTTGGGATACAAGGAACATACCTCAACATCATAAAGGCCATCTATGACAAGCCAACAGCCAGTATCATTCTCAATGGTGAAAAGCTGAAAGCAATTCCATTAAGATCTGGAACAAGACAAGGATGTCCACTCTCACCACTGCTTTTCAATATAATACTGGAAGTCCTAGCCAGAGCAATAAGACAAGAGAAAGACATCCAAGGAATCCAAATAGGAAAAGAAGAAGTCAAACTATCACTATTTGCAGATGATATGATAATATACATAGAGAACCCCAAAATCTCCACAGAAAAACTAATTCAACTCATCAATCAATTCAGTAAAGTGGCAGGATACAAAATCAACACGCAAAAGTCAGTGGCCTTCCTATACACAAACAATAAATCTGAAGAAGAAGAAATCAAAAAAACCACCCCTTTTATTATCGAAACAAAAAAAATCAAATATTTGGGAATAAATCTAACAAAAGAGGTAAATGACCTATACAAAGAAAACTATAAAACACTGTTAAAAGAAATAGAAGAAGACACAAAGAAATGGAAAGACATCCCCTGCTCATGGATTGGAAGAATAAACATTATTAAAATGGCCATCCTACCAAAAGCAATATACAGATTCAATGCTATTCCAATCAAAATCTCAATGGCATTCTTCAAAGAAATAGAACAATTATTGATGAAATTCATATGGAATCACCAAAACCCCGAATAGCCAAAGCTCTACTGAAAAAAAAAGAAGGAAATGGAGGCATCACACTCCCAGACTTCAAACTATACTACAAAGCCATAATCATCAAAACTGCATGGTATTGGAACAAGAACAGACATACAGACCAATGGAATCGAATAGAAAATCCAGAAATAAACCCACAGATTTATGGTCAACTAATCTTTGACAAAGGAGCAAAGACTATGCATTGGAGCAAAGAAAGTTTGTTCAATAAATGGTGCTGGGAAAACTGGGTCGCTACATGCAAAAGAATGAAGCTTGACCACTACCTCACACCATACACAAAAATCAACTCAAAATGGATTAAAGAACTAGACATAAGACCTGAAACCATAAAATACATAGAAGGAAATATAGGTGAAACACTACGGGATTTGCACATCAAAGACATCTTTACAGACACATCACCCAAAGCAGTGATAGTGAAGGCAAAGATAAACAGCTGGGACTACATCAAATTAAAGAGCTTCTGCACAGCAAAAGAGACAATAACAAAAACAAAGAGAAACCCCACCAACTGGGAGAACATTTTTGCATCCAACACTAATGATAAAGGACTGATCACAAAAATCTGCAAAGAGCTGATGAGACTCAGCAATAACAAAGAAAATAATCCAGTCAAAAAATGGGCAGAAGAGCTAAAAAGAAACTTCTCTGAAGAGGAAATGCAAATGGCCAACAGACATATGAAAAAATGTTCAACATCACTTGTAATCAGGGAAATGCAAATCAAAACTACCATGAGATACCATCTCACACCAGTGAGAATGGCACATATTAAAAAAACTAGCAACAACAAATGTTGGCGAGGATGTGGAGAAAAAGGAACTCTTGTGCACTGTTGGTGGGAGTGCAAACTGGTCCAACCACTATGGAGAGCTGTGTGGAGATTTCTGGACCTACTAAACATAGAGCTTCCATATGATCCAGCAATTCCACTCCTAGGTATTTACCCAAAGGACACAGAAACATCAATTCCAAAGAGCACCTGCACTCCTATGTTTATAGCAGCACTGTTTACAATAGCTAAGCTTTGGAAACAACCCAAATGCCCAAAAATAGATGACTGGATCAAGAAGATGTGGTACATATATACCATGGAATATTACTCAGCATTCAAAAAAGATAAACACATGCAATTTGCAGCAACATGGATGGCATTGGAAGGGATCATGCTCAGCGAAATAAGCCAAAAAGAAAAAGAAAAATACCGGATGGTCTCACTCATAGCAGGAATCTAGAAAACTTAAATAAGGGACCAGGAAAATGAATATAAGAAAGTGAAAATCAAAATCAACAAAAAACTATGAACCAGAGACACTTTTGGGGGGTGGGGGGCGGGAGGGGAAGGATTGGGGTCAGAATGGGGCGTTTGCAATTGTATGGGGGAATATAAAAATAAAATTTAATATTTAAAAAAAAAAAAAAAAAAAAAAAAACAGAATGACATTATCACTTCATACCATCAGATTGTCTTTAAAATACCAAATGTAGAGAATGATCAATGTGTACAACAACTTTAAAATACCAAACGTAGAGAAAGATCAAGATATACAACAGTAAAGAGCAACTTGACAGCATGAATAAAAAAGAATATGTGGATATTTTATAAGTCAATAGTACTATTCCTTGGTAAGTAAGAATAACACAAACCCTCACACAGCTTAATTACACACCAAGCCCTGTCCTGAATGTGTTATATATTAACTCAGTTCTTTACAACAACCCCATGAGGGAGGTACTCACAGCACAGAGAGGTTAAGTGACTTGTCTAAGGCCACATAACAATAGTTAATGGCAGTCAGCATTAAAACCTAGCAGTCTGGTACCGGAGTTCATGGTCTTAATCATTATGCGCTGATGCCTCTCACAAGGTACTGTGGATGGAGGTATAGAAAGATGAATACAGTGTCATGATACTGATCTAGATATTAATCATTATTCTATTTTATCAGAAGCAAAATTACGCCAATGCTAATGAACTTAAGCTTCAGGGACCCTTATATGTGTGAATTCACTCTTCCAAACTCCTGGGAGGGGCTCTGGCAATATGTCCAAGTTCATATGTTTTTATAAAATTTGTACAAGTAAAATTTTTTAACCAACCTCAATTAAGAGTTTCTTCATGAACTTTACCATCTGACTCCCTTTCATTCATTTTAGTTAAGTACTGGGGAGACTCCAATCATTTTGGGGAATGTAATTTAGGAGAAGTTAAGTTAGGGACAGTTAGTTTAGGTTTTGTGAGATGTGGTCATGGATTTCACTATCCATTTAACTGAGAAATTGCTCGCAGGAACATACTTGCTCAGTGGCCGTGTGGCCCCTCATATGGGGTGTTGTGGTTCTTAAGTGCATTGACCAAGGTCAGACTCAAGACAGCCACACCTGACAGCACCAGGCACTGGAAGTGTTGTGGAAGTCAAGAAGAAACAGAAATGTGTGGAAGCAAAAACTGGTATGTGGAAAATTCTTCCAGTCATCAGACTAAATAAATTTTCATTTCTTCAGTAGTTATTGCATCATGTATACACAATACATGTCATAATATTGATAAATCCCCGTTTGAACTTTAGGGAATAATATGAAGTAATGTCTGTAGGCATTTAGGTTTTCAGTTAAATTCATCCAGATTCTACACTATGTCTTCTAAAATCAAAACTCAGCAAATTCAGAATATTGTTTCTATCAAACTTAGAAGTTCCATGTTGACATTTATCTGTGGACTTTCTTATTTACCTAAAACATTATGAAATGCCACATCTTCTATCAGAAAATTTCAGCATTATGGAATAAACAGTTGTAGTAAGTATCATGCATTCAACAACGGAATTATGTGCTACAAGCAGGCAACTGAAAGAAAAAATTCCATGTTCTCAGAGACCCACAGACCCAGTCTGAATTAGTCAATAAAATAAGCAATAAAGCAACACAAAGAATTCTAAAATAAAACAAGGTGGACTCCTCAGGCAGAGACCTGAGGATATGAAAACTGGAAAGGGGGAAAAAAAAAAATCAGACTCTTTGTAGATATTCACACCATCTCTCTCCTAAGCAGCTGCAGACCAAAAGTTACATTACCAATGGATTGAGTCATTGAAATTATGATCTCAGGTGGAGGGGAAACGAGGATCTTTGGTGAAGCAAATAGGAAAAAAAAAGTTGGACAGAATTTCCTGCTGGAACGTATTGGGAGTGTGTGGTGTTTTAGCCACAGGCTCCTGATGATGGAACTTTAGTTGCTGAACATGAAGATAATTTCAGCACCCTACAATTATGTGCCTAATTAAAATTAAGAAATTAGAACACAGTTAAAAGGAATAATATTTTGCTCACAGCTAATTTCATTAAAGTATTAATGAACAGGACTCTTTTTATGGCCAGAGGGCAACCACTTTCTACAGAGTACTTCCATGCTAGCTAATTTATTCATGCATGAAAAACAATCCAATGAGAAATGAGGGAGCTGAGAACTGCTGGTCCTAATTAAAATATTTAAAACACCATGTCTATTTTCTTCTATCTAGCCAAATACCTAAGCTTGAGCCAGCATGGTGCCAATTAACATGGAAAAAGCAAACACAAACACCCACGGTTTCTGATTAAAGTGCACATTATTGTACCATGCGATATATTGTTCAGCACATATATGTAAATGTTTAATTAACCCATGTCTAAATCTCAGCAACATTCAAAAATCGATACTTTAATCCCTAAACAAGTGGGAATCTGTGTAGGGAGACACTTACTTATTTATCACAGTGTTTTATTCAAACCTAATTTGAAACAGTCGTGTGCTAGACATGCTAAAGTGTTTCTTAAGGGAAAGAGCAGGGAGGAGATTCTTGGCTTGGCAGACTTCTCTTCAGATGGCAGAGAGATTGTTAGTCGCCAAAGACTTGTGAAAGGAACTAGGTTAGCCTCAGGTGATATGAAATTTTTCATTAATAATGCAAGGGGGGAGTCTGGACCTAAACCCATTTGTCAGCCTGGACAGCAATGACTATACAGCTCACATGTTTGTGCGCACGCACACATACACACACGCACACACCTCTTCTCTTTGTTAACTAAAGACATTCTGAACAAACTCTGGACATACATCCCTGCTATGGCAGCATGGTAGCATGTGGGAAGAAATGTCTGAAACTGAGATGATGAAGATTTGAAAAGCGTACAAATAGTAACTGAAACTCTATTATATATTAAAAACAATTGTAAAAGAAGAATGAACATTTTCATAGTCGCTACAGTTTACAAGTACTTTCACCTCAGTTAGCTCTATCTCAACAGTCCTGTGAGGAGCTGAGTAAGAAGAAACCACAGTGAGAGCCCTGAAGTGACAGGGGAAGGCAGCACCCCAGGCATGCTGGAGCCACACCTGATCTCATGTCCTCAACACTATCATCAGTACATTATGTATCATGTGGATTTTAAACAGTTACTCACTTTCTATTTACATAAGAAAGATGCAATCTTAAGAAATTTGACTAGTACCCATTTAGCGATTTGAAATCATTTGTAGTTTGCTTTTTTTTTTGTTGTTGTTGTTGGTGGGACCCTCGCCGGCGGCTGGGGAATGAACCGGCGCTGCAGAGACTGGGGGAAGCCTTGCAGCCCAGTGCTCAACCGCTGCGCCACCAGGGGAGGCTCTATAGTTTGCTTTTGAACATTTCTGAGGAAAGGACTGAGAAAGAGAGGATCTATTATGAAACTCTTCCTCCTCCTATGGTTTAATCATTGTTTTTCAGCAACTACAATAACGGAAATTCAGGCTAATATTTTAGAAATAATTTTGTTCACAAGGTTTCAAAATATTTGCAGTAACAGAACCCTATTTTCAAATATAATCTTTTATGAAAAGGCAATTAATGATAGAGATAAAAGTAGAATCCTCTCATGGATGAGGTAGATCTCACTTCCCAGATGGCAGCTGAGGCATGACCCCAGAAACCACCTTCTGAAAGTCATTATGCTCGTCAAAGCTCTTATTAGACAGCTGAAGGAACTGAAGTCCAGAGGGGTGAACACATAGCTGAATATTGATCAAACTTCACTGACCTGGCATATGCTTGACCACTCACCCAGTGCTCTTTCCATAACACCATGGACCCTAATGGAATCAACTGAGATTCCATTAGGAATCAACTGTATAACACATGGAAAGTTAAATAGCTGAATAGAGGTGAGTTTGTGCAAAATCATCAGCAACAATACCAGAGGCAAGGGGCTTCAAAAATAGATCTGTCTTTGCTCCAGAACCGAAGGCTCTCGGTTCATGGGCCCAAGTTCCTCATCTGAAAACAAGGTTCATATTTTATTTTATTATCTATTTAATCAATTTAATATTCATTTAATCATGATAATAACTTCTCAGGACTGATACCATTATTGTCATCATTGCACAACTCAAAAGCTGAGACACAAGAAAATGAGTTGTTTGCCCAGAGTTCCAAAACCGGTTAAGTTGTGGATAAAAGATCCACAATGAGGGCCTCCCCGGTGGCGCAGCGGTTGAGCGCTGGGTTGCGAAGCTGCCCGCGGCCTCTGTGGCGCCGGTTCGATCCCCGGCTGCTCCCCGGCCACCAGAGGAGGGTCCCACATGGCGCGCAGACCTCTCCTGCCGCCCGCTGCTCCCCTCAGCAGTGTACTTCGGTCCTTCTGCCTGCTCTGCTCCCCGCTCTGGCTCTGGTGAATTCTCTCACCCTCCCGCGCTTCTGACTGTACCCAGTGCATGTATAAACAAAACAAACAAACAAACAAACAAATAAATAATAAATAAATAAAAACATGCCTCTATAAAAAAAAAAAAAAAAAAAAAAAAAAAAAAAAGATCCACAATGAGATGGTCAAACCTCAGGGAACAAGCTGTTGATCACTATGTTCTTCAAAAGCAGCAAATGGGGTGGCAAACAGAGTGATCAGTGAAGGAATGAAGCAGATGTCCTAGATAGAAAAGCATATGAAACATACCACACATTCACTGAGAAACATGGAATGCAAATTTCAAAGAGTTTTGTTCTCTATGACTATTCCAACAAGGAAAAGATGGGGATGATTACAGAAACATCTATTCTTCAAGGAAGATGATATGGATGCCGTAGTTCAGCCTCAATTCAGAAGAACTATTGGGGTGATTCAGCATGTCTAAAATAGAGACACTTTTAAAAATGTAATAGCAATAGAAAATCGAATCAGAAGGCAAGGGAAAACAAGAATGTGATTCACAAAGTACCAGTACTTATCCTTGTGATCAACAGCCTCATTGTTCTCCCTTATAGATCCATGTACATACTCCAAAACTCATGCTAAACCATGAATTAGATGAATCTGGTCACAATGCAGACTGACAAGAGTCAACAGAAAGATGGCCCTAGTTTTCTCTCATGCTGAGTCACTGCCGAGATGTCAGCAGTCAGAAAGGATTTACGAAAGTTCAATAGTGATACAAGCATACTGGACTATAATGGAGAGCTGTACATACCTGGGTTACACCCCAGACATTTCCATGTTCTTCTTTTGGAGCAATCATGTTTTAAATTATGGTCAGAAAGTGGACAGATCATTGGTCTGGCCGTATGTAATAGTCTTCACTTGATCTTGACAGTTAATTGGTTATTAGCAACTACATTCATGCATACAGTCTCTCTTGGAAGGAAAGATGGACTGCATATTCCTGGGTTCCTAATTTACAGCTGGCACTGACTGGCACTGACTGGCCCTCAGTGACTGTAGTTTTCCAATTATTGAGAAGACTTTGAGGAAAGAGCTAATATTGCATCACTTTAACCCCTATAACTCATCTACATTCTACTGAATCTCTTAGTTGCTTACAATCCAAAGTAATTTAATTAAATACACTTTCTTATAATATACCAGGATACGAGTTAGTATTTCAAACATTTGGCATTACCTCCAAAAAGCCAATATGAGATAAGGAATTTTCAAAAGGTCGGTTTGTTTGTTTTTAACTCTCTTTCCATAAGCAAATTCGGATTTTGAAATTTTCACTTTCAAGGGGAAAAAAGCAACAAAGCACATCTCCAAGATAGAGCTCGCATTTTTATGCATCTTTAGTCAGACAAACATTACTCCTTTTCCCGAAATGGAGCAGCTATTCTGAAGAATGTAAACTTGCTGTTTTCTCAATATGCAGATAGGCTGTTGTCACAGATCCCCATAGTAATGAACAACTTCTCAATATTTAATAAGCTTGGCATTTCTGTCCCCAGGCGGAGAACACAGACGGTTGGTAGCCAGCTACTAACTGACCATTAAAATACAGAATCTCTCTTTAAAATGTGTTTCACAAATAGGTTACATCACCTGCAGTGGGCAGTGAGTGCTGTCCTCTGCCGGGAGGTGGCCAGTTCTCCCGCCCACAGAGATCTGGCAGGAGCAAGCAAAGTTAGCCTGCTCTACCTTCACAGGGGCTTCAACACAGTCCTATTTTGCAACAGGATTTCAAGTAGGGGGTAGGGGAGCCCATCAACAGCCCTTCTCTTTACAGTGTGGTCAGCACCAAAAACCACCAAGCAAGTGGAAACGAGGAAATTAGCCATGAGATTTTCTTGAATGTACAAGAGTGAAACTGTTATGGAACTCTGGTCGTTATGTTATTTTCTCTGTTCTTTTCATGCTGGCTTGTCACAGGAGAGTTTTGTGCTGTCTCTGGTGTGCTGTGTGAGTGCAAATATATTGCAACAATAATGCTCACTAATTGGACCAAGAAGCAGTTAATTCAGAACAATAATATTTGAGCATTTTAACAGCGTTTTTTTTTTTTTTTTAATCCAAGGAGTAAAACCTAATGTTAATGCGATTACATGGAAATGTAGAAAATCATTAATACAATTAGATCATCTTCTGAATAACACAAAAGCTAATATAATGAGTTCTCCATGCTCTTATTGACCATTAAGAGAAGACATTCAGCTGTAACTATAATTTCAGGTTAACACAAATATTCCTGTGATCACATAAAGCATACAGAGATTTTAAATTCTTGACTGGAGCTACCACGACTCTTATTACCATCACTTCATAAGACAGGATTACCTTTCCTCCTCTTTCATCAACAACAACAGGAAGAATTTTGTTTTTCAGGTCACTTTTCACAAGAAAATGAGATTTTTTTTCTTAATCATTTTAGGGAAATTATCAGATGCAATAAAGAAGGGGGTGATGAAGAGGTGGATGATGAGTGGCTGACTTTCTAGCAGATAACTGACTTTCATCACCATCCTCCAACAGTATGTGACCCAAATTCATACCTGGGGAAAACTAAAAATGACAACTTCATAGCCCTTTGGGGCACATTCCAGGAGCATTCATTCTAAATGCATTTACTATTTTATATGTGCTGCTGAGCATTAAAAGGAGCAAACCTGTTCTGTGTTGTGTGAGATAACCAAATGAGGAGTAAGGATAAACGATATATGGGAAGTGGATTCAGGGCTCTCGTCAGAAATTTCTAGTAGAACTGTACAATAATACAGTAAACAAGATAACATACAAGATAGAGGCACCCAAATACAGGCAGAAAGACTATCATGAATGTTACTAACAGTGCTTTCAAAAAGTTTTGTGTATTTTTCTAAGAATCTTAGAGGAAGTTCTAGAACTATAAATATAAATAGCACTGCTCTGTTTGAGGTAGAAAATGGAAAGCCTAGAATTCCATTCACTCACTTTTAACCCCAAGGCTCCTCTGGTAACCCTATAGGGCTTCAAGGAACACAGTTTAAAAACCAGTGACGTGAAAAACATTCTTAAATGATATGCCCAGAAAATTTCATGGGGAAGTAGAGCATCACAAAAGATCTCAGGTTCCGCAAGTGTTAATATTATTCACCGGTCTTAGGGTCCACCTCACTTACTCAAGAAACCTCTCAGAATACAGAAGAGTTATAAATATGTTCTTACCAAGGTAACCTTGTTTCTACTCTTATTTTAAAGTAATACTTTTTTTTTAAATCTCACAATTTTGAGTACCTCACCAAATTCCTTGGGTCACACCTCACAACTGACCACAACTTGTCAGAGTGTTATAATCCTGGGCTTAAGAACTTGGATGACTAGATGAAGTTATACCTACACCCAAACCAAGGCAACAGAGCTGATGCACATGCTGGCTAACACTGAAATAAGGTGAACATTTTTATTAAATTATACAACCATTTTTGAAATATCCAAATGCTTAGAATCTTACATAGAAAAAGAAATTGTGGTCAATTTCTCTCTATTCAGCCAGAGAGTTATAAAAATTAGCCTAATGAACTTTTACTGCTCCTGGTAATTCTTCCCAATTACTATCATGAACAGCAGATTAGATCCAGCTACATAGTAGAATTTAAACAATGGTGTATCTTTTAAATAGATAACGTTTTTTTAATATTTATGATGTGCCAGGCATGGTTCTGAATGCTTTATTTGCATAAACTCATTAGATTTCCCAGGAACTCCATCATCTAGTTATTTCTGTTACTGCTACCCCCTTTTTATAGATGTGGAAACTGAGGCTTAGAGGAGATAAGAAGCTTATGAGCTCTACACAATAGCTAAGTTGTAGGGCTGGGATTTCAACCTAGGCAAATCTGACCTCAAAGCTCACAAGCTTAACCTATACACTACGCAAGAAATCAGAAAATTCCTACTGTCCAGAGAGAAAACGAAGGAGTATTTTACAAAAGACCTGATTCTCAAATTCTCATCTCTATTCTATGTTGTCAGGGATCAACAAAGAAAAGAAAAAGAAATGAAGAATGGAGTTGAGGAATTGGAGCAAAGGGTGTGGCTAAGCTACTTTTCCTGCAAAAGGCAAAAAATGTCAAGAATTCAGATTAGTTCACCCAAAGGTCAAAAGAGGATTTATTTTTCTTTTGAGTAGATAAAGATGAAATGTGTTGGCTGGCCCCAAGGCTAAAAAGAATAATTAGAACACCCCTCCACATCTAATTGACAAGTCCAGGAGAGCAGACTCCCAGCTGGACTCAATGCAATGCCAGGGAGCCTCTTGAAGGGCCGGTCCTAAGCAGGACACACAAGAGACCCATGGCTTACCAACATGGGTGTTGTCAGTCTTGTGACAACCACAACAGTAACATCACCAACAATATATCTAAGGAGGTCTAAAATTACTAAATCTCCTAGCAATCACAGAGTTTGATCCTTACAGCCAACATGATCATATTGTTTATAGATGAGAAAACTTAGTGGCAGAGAAGCTACATGCCTTATGGAAGCTTTTTATCTGGTTAAGAGAAGAATTCAAATTTAGGTCTTCTGATGTCAAAGTACCTCCCCTCTTAATACACCCTTTGTCACAGAACTTACTCAAATGACAGAAGGCAGAAGGGGCTCAGGGCAGGTGCACAGACTTTGGCCTGGGCTAGCACCCTGGAAACCCTGGTTAATGGTTGCTGGACGACCCTAGGCAAGTTATTCAACCCCTCCAAGCCTTTGTTTTCCAAGCTGTAGAATGGGAACAATAATAGTACAGGCCTCATAGGGTTTTTGTGGTAATTAACTGAAATTGAATGAGTTAATGCATATAAAGAGTTAAGGAAAGTGGCTAGAAATAGTAAGAGTACAACAAATGTTAGTTGTTAGTTCTTATTATTAATCATTCCTTCATTTAGCAAACTTTATCAGAAAGGTATTCCTTTCCAGGCCTATGTGCTTGAGCCTGATGACATGTGATCAGTGAGGCATGATATGTGACAAACCCTGTTGTAAGGCTACTCACAGTCCTTGGGAGATCATCACAGAGAGAGTTTGAGAGGCCCTGGGAGGTATAAGGATACTTGCAATATCATACCGGACATCACACAGGCACATAAAATAGCCTTTTCTTTAGAGCAGACAAAGCAAGTTAGCAATTTTTTCCCAAGAGTTTGTAAAACAAAATCTATCTAGAAAGATGCCATAAATTTAAGTACATTTCTGAAATTGAATATATGTGCCACAATGGTTTTAAAAAAAAACAATTAACAAAACCCTGAGTTAGAATTGGAGACTGTTTAAATACCAATTCCACAACCTATCAGGTATGTACTTAAAACAAATAAACTCTGGACTTCAATTTATTACTCTCTATAACTGGGATATAATAACAATTTATCTCACATGTTATGAAAATAAAATAATGTAACATGTGAAAGCGCTATGTAAATTTTTAAATGTCATTATAACTATTAATAATTTTAGGGGAAAGGGAAAGATAAAGAAGTAGAGGAAAAGGAGGAGAGAAGAAGAGAGAAATGCTTTAGCCTTTGCTAGGGTGTTTGCGCTGCCATAAGCATAGGTCCCTCATGCTCCCATGGTCTCAGGTGTGCACAAGGATAGTTCTAGTAATTTAGGGCAGACGAGGATTTTGCCAAATTTTAAAATCTGAACACCCCCCTACCCCCACACCCCCACACACAATGTGCTCAATTTCCTTCTTATTCTAAGGTACCATGAACTCTTCTGAGATTCAGTCTTTTTCACTCAGGCAAACCATATAGTCTGCCTGTGATATGGATTCTGCCACCTGCCTCCATGGTGAAGTCAGTTTGTCCCCTGCAACTCACTTTCTAGTTGCAGATAAGGCCATTACCTCTCTCTGGGCACATGGTAGATAGCCCATCCCAAGCCATCTGCAGGCATGTTTCTCTTCACCACAACCCCTACAGCCAAGCAACGCTGAAATGGACCATAAAGGAGGTGAGTGAGTTTGCCAGTAGAGGAGAAGAGTGAATGGTATCTGCAGGGGGCACAGGTGAGGGAAAGACACTGTACTAGAAGGGCCTGGAAACTGAGAGAATGATGAGCAGGGCAAGAGTGTACAGAGGGAATGGAGGGGGTGAGGAGTGAAGGTCACTGCCATCAAGGATAGGGACTATAGGCTTTATTGTGGAGGATGAGAGACCCAGGAGAGCTACAAATAGAAGAGGGAGATGATCTGTCTGAAGAGGTCACTCTAGTCATACAGGAAAGATTAGAAGCTGGGGGAAGTAGCAAAAGAGAGGTCAGTTACCTAAAAGGTTCATAATGAGGATATTGATTCTATTCAAGTGTGCCTGGGGGAAGGAGGGCGAGGATGCAAGAGTTATTTATTTATTTGTTTGTTTGTTTATTTATTTAAGGCAAAAATCAACAAGAGTTGGAGACTGATCGAAAGTCAGAGAGCAAATGAAAAAGTGAAATGAACAAAGATTCTATTTTAATTGACTGAATTAATGGTCTATAGTTTTGCCAAAAGTGGTCAATTCAGTAAAAAAAAATCTCTTTGTATTGAAAAGAACTTATTATTTTTATTTATCATAGATCTCATTTGATATGCATATGAACTTGGTATAGCTGATGGGTTAGGCAACACTTCATCTTTATGGATGATGGTTGAGAGGCTCAGAGAGAGAGATGCTTGCCTCAGTTCATGCAAACGGTTAGAACAGAGAAGAGTTAGTGTTAGCCTAATTAACCCAGTGTTGACAAAAAGGCCTTAAGTTTATGTCAACTCAGATGACTTGGTAGTAACTACATGAAGCATGACATTGAGATTCTAATGCTGAGTCTGACCTTGGAAAACTACATACAGTGACAAGGTGGCAATGTCTGCCCAGATACCAGGAAGGGAGAGTGACAGTATGTGATATTTTTGCCAGCCCTGTACCACATTATGGCGACTCATTAGAAAAGGATAGAACAAGACATTTGATTAGATCCAGCAAATGTTTCCTAAATGCAATGTCATTAGACACAAATCAAACTTTATACCAACTGACAAAACTGATAGCAACAAGATTATATATGAGATGATCAACAGATGCCTAAGTCCCTTCCACTGTTGCTCTTCATTTCACCACTTGCAAATGGGAGATTCCATTTCTCCAGATAGTAGAATTCTATTCTACTCTTTCATGTGCCAAAGGGTGTCCCACTTTACCTCCCCTGAATTTTCAGTCAATGCAACATTTTATTTATGCCCCATTAGGAACCCTTTGCCAGAAAGTAATAGAGAAGAGTGGAAAATACAGAGATTGGATTTGAAAAGAACAGTCTTTATCTGTAAAAAATATCTCAATTTCAGAAGTGGTGAATGATTCAATAACATACGGACATGTAGCAATTAACCTGCAATGCTTTATGATTGTTGTTCATACTTTGGAGTGAAAGGGAGAATATTTTGGTCAGACAATATTTTGGTGCACTTAAAGTTCT
Source organism: Talpa occidentalis (assembly GCF_014898055.3). Taxonomy (NCBI): domain Eukaryota; kingdom Metazoa; phylum Chordata; class Mammalia; order Eulipotyphla; family Talpidae; genus Talpa; species Talpa occidentalis. The sequence goes on from NW_023601104.1 coordinate 26,191,601, forward strand.
GTCTCTATTTAGGGATAGTCTTCCAGCCTCAAGTAACAAATATTTCCATAATCCAATGTCTGCACCATTCATTTCAGACAAAATGAATCCACATTTTTTTCACTGGTGTTTAATATACAAAGCTAAAAATAAAAAAAAATCTTAATTCTTAAAATCTTAAAGAATTCAATGTTCTTAATGTCATCATAAGGCAGCTTAATCAATTGAACAAAACCAGTGATAAAAGCTTCTTCTAATCTTAAAATTCCATGCTTTTACGAGTTAAGATCTTTTTTCTCTGGCTTCCAGGTAGCCTAAGGGTTAAGTTTCAGTGCTATCACCACTATGGCTGGGCCAGGGAGCCAACCCACACATGGTGCAGCAGACCTCTCTCTCCTGTCTCACCCGCTGCTTCCCTTAGTAGTGCATTTCAGTAAAGCCACCTTTTCTGCTCCCCACTCTGTGTCTGGTAAACCCTCTCACCTCCCATACCTCCAGCCTACACCCCAGTTCCTTTTTAAAAAAAGAAAATCTTTTTTCTCAAAGAAGCAAAACATTCTTTTGAGTAACATGTAGAAGAAGGAGACTGGGCCTAACAGTGGTTAAGAGTGCAGGCCTTCCAATCAGGACTGGGAAAGTGACTCAGTTGCTTAGTCTGTTTCCTCATCTTAAAACAAGTAATATCTACTTTGGGAGATTTGATCAAATGAAATATATGAAAAGAACTCAGAAAACCATTTAACACTTAGTAAGTGCTACAAATTGCAGTTCTTATTTTGTAGCTATTTAGATTAAAAAGATAAAAGTCTGCTAGCACACCATCAGCCATACCACAGGACAGATATCCCTTACCATTTCCCAGAGTCTCAAACCCATTATATTCTCTCCTCCCTTAGCCTCCACCAATCTGCAGCATCCTCCTCCATATAGAGAGGGAACCCCTAACTCCCAACTCTAGGTAACTCTTTGGGAGTATTTTCCTTCTCATGGGAAGCTGTTTACTTTTTCTATTCTCTTTGTTTAGCCTGCTCCTAACTGTGTAGCACAAGAAGGATCTCAAATTTTAATGTTTTTAAAGTATCTCTCCACTTAAACTTTTTAAATAAAGAGTAAAAGAGTAAAAAATTTAAAATAAACCAGTTTTTGGTTTAATTTTACCATGAGTTGACATGCTCTTGTATCCCCAATACAGTTTCCAATTACAACATTCTCTGTCTTCTCAGACTAGAAAGTGTAAATACAAAATTCTCAGGTATAAATTCCACCTTAACAGTCTACATATTTGATAATGCCTATGATAAACATGAAAGTAATGAGCAGAAACGTGTACTGAGTTCTTCCAAACATCTTGGTATTATACGAGCATCATGGAGATAGGTTTCAAAATTATTTCATAAAATCATCATTTTTTTGGTATCACATAGTAAATTTTAAAGTTCTCATTTGACACTGAAAATCCCACCCACATAGACACAGGAATTAAGAAACAAATGAAACCACTATTTTTCAAGCCCTTAGAACATACTTTGCATGGTTCTAAGCATGACATGGATGGAAAAAAGTAAAAAATATGTCTCCTATGCATAAATTATAATCTGCTTCAGGAGAAGCTTTGGGAAAATGGGTTCCACTGAAATGTCAAACTCAACATAATGTAATCAATGGCCAGTGTCCAAGGTTCATCCCACAACCAGAAGGGCGAAGAAGAGTGAACCGTTTGGAAATATTTGGAAATAACTGGGTTTGGTAGTCGTTATCAGAAAAGCCCAACTACATAAAGAGTTCTTTTGCGGGAAAAAAAAAAAAAAAACATTTTCTCACAGCCTCAAGCAGTTGACCAAGGCTGCCAAGAACATTACTATAGTCCTCTGGGGCTATTTGTCTTTAGTGACACTATTTTTACAGGCAAAAAAGAGGAAATATTTGTTCCCATATGGAATCCAATTACTAATATTACCTGAATTTCCCTTTGTGTCACTATTACAATTAGTATACACACACAAAATAATCACAGCTCTGGGATGCTCCTTAATTAACAAGACTTCACTGCTCAACAATACCATGTATGCGGCTCTCATTAGAACTTGCAGCAACTTTTACTTGAGAACCTCTTGCTGGACAGACACCAATGTAGGAAGCACTTACCCCTACTCCACTCTATTCAGCTATCAAAAATCCATCCAACCTTCTCCCTCAGAACAAAAGGGATTCTAGGATGTTTCACATGTTCTTCTCTATGGGTTTGAAATTATACACAGCAGTGCCAAAGGTAAGACATTTCAAGAGGTTTTTTCCTTTTCTTTTTTACTGCAGTTCTGGGTATTATTTTTTTCCCTGCTACCTCTCCCTCTTGTGGTATATGTTTGTGGCCTACAGCAATCACTTTAGACTTTTTAGACACGTCCGGGTAGAGATAGATGACACAAGTGATCTACTTATCTTCCTTTCCCATCACCAATAAAAGTGACAGCCCGCCTAATTAGGCCTAATAAAGCAGCGCAGAAAGAGTGGCGCAGCGGCATCTAAAGAGAGATGGCACTGACCGGGAGATACAGGTGCTGCCTTAAGGCGTTGCTTCTACTACTTTATCTCCAATACATTACAGCTCTGCTCATGCCATATTCAAATGCAAGTAGCATGTTTTTCTCCTCGATTCTTAGATCAAGAACAAAAAAAAAAAATCTCATCTAATCAAAAAAGGCACTGACAATTTTTCAGCCTCACATTAAAAGCAAAGAGTCATTCAGAACTGTGCACTCCATATTCTATTTTATAATATCACTTTAAGCTATTGCTTTGAATCTCAGACATTTCTTTGTTAAGAAGGAAAATCAAAAATTCATCAGAAGAAATTCTTTCTCCCCCCACCTCTTTTTTTTTTCTTCCAGGGCTAGCATGGGGCTTGGGCTGGAACCAACATTTGTAGAAGTTAGGGGTCCTTAAGCAATTATTGGCGATGAGAGTTTGACATGCTTGTGAGTTGTCAACAACTGACTTTAAACAAAGTAGAGGAAAGAGAAATAAACGGTGCTCTCAGCAAAATTACTATACAGGCCTGCAAATTAATGATGTCGTGTACTTTTTAAACAAGGGGAAAAAATCTGAACTTTGCATGAAACAGCATTTTAAGTACATCTTTGCAAAAATTATCAGATTGTCAAAGAGCATCAAAGCAAATTGAGTCTGCAACTATTCATAATATTTCCACATATGCTAAATGCAAAATTTATCTTACTTTCTTCATCTTTTCTGGAGCAATTATTTAAAGCTATTAGAAGGGGAAGACGTCCTTGATCTAAAGTGCCACTGCTTGTTCCTCAGCATTTACTGTAAGAAACATGACGCCCATGCACACAAACATGTGCGCACACAAATACACACTCTCCACTACTTACTATGGCCAGATACTACTCAGCCATGAGCATTCTATCTCACTTTCTTTAATTTCTTCCTGCAAATTAACCCAACATTCACTGCTATTGATTGCTACATGCATATAAATCAGCTTTCCCAATCTCTACTTCTAACCTTTTTCGTCTGTATCCAAAATGAAACCTAGGATCTTCCCAACCTCACCTAGTCTGAACACTCTTACAATATTCCACCTCTCCAGCTCCTCCATTACCAATGGCAGTTATAGCTCCCGCTGTAACTGTAACCCTGCTGACAATCTGTAATCAATCCCAACTCCACTCTCTTCGTGTTGCTGGCCATGATAAAAAGGCTGCTGTTAGAACAGTCACAGTCATTACTGATGGAGGGCCTACGGCACATTATGCACAATGACATACATGTTGCATACAGCACTTAATTACTATAGTAATTTTGTAAAATAGGTATTTTTTATTTTTCATTTTTACCAGTGAGGAAACTTTGGGAGACAATGCAATTTGTGCAAGGTTGCAAAGCCAGTAAGTGGTAGACTGTGGAATTCATGTCTGTTGACTATTACGACAAATACCTACCTTTGAGCAAGTTAACAGGATTGCTACTGTTATCAGTCCTTTCTATCATGGCATATCTTACAACTCTTTGGAAGCACAGTTTAAGAGGCTTCCTGGCAAGTCAAGTGTCAGTGTAGGGAAAGATGAGGCTTAGAATATCAGACCTAACTTGGAATGCTAAGTTTTGCCATTTATTATACCTTGTGACATTGGAAAGATCACTCACCAAAATGGGGATGATAAAACTGACTCACTGCTCAGTGCTGGGGAAAGTTCTAAATGAGAAAATATGGAGAGAGCTCCTGAAATACAAATCTCATTTAACCCAAAAGAGGAGAAGTAGTTAACATAACATGTATTGTATTACAAGCCTGGCAGAGGTTACGTGCTTCATTGTCTGGTCTAACCTTCATCCACAACCCTATGGTCCAATCCTATAAATAACAACCAAGGACCCATGAGGTTACTACCAGATTCTGTGTTTTTAGATGGAAAACCTGAATCTTAGAGACACTGTGTAACTGCCCCAAATTACACAGCTAGCAAGTAGCTGGGCTGGGATTTGAACATAAGCAACCTCTCTGTCCAGAATTTGGATTCTACATCTTCCTAGATAATTGCAGTTCCCTTTCTTCCCCCTGTGAAGACTTCCTTGATTAACAGACTCATTCAGACCCTGAACACACATACACACACTCTCTAAATTCAGTCATGCCAGTAACCTTTCCACACTCACTACTGACAGGTACCACGTGTCCATGTGCCAATTATTCGAAATTTTTGTACATCCCTCTTTTGGCATTCATCCTTTCCATTAAAATGCTAATGCCCCAAGGACCATGAATCATGTCTTTTACCTCCCCTTGTCTCTTATTAGTATTTAGTAAAAGTGGTCAATGGGAGAAGGATTAGTGCCATTGCAAGAGACACAATTCATATACACCAAATGCTCATTTTAAATACAAAACCCCCAGGTGACACATCTTACCACTTCTACACAAACTCCAGACCATCCTCATTTGGCTGGCAGTGGTCACTTCATTGGCAATACACCCTTACAGGATACCAGCCATCAGGAAAGTTCCCATAAAAAGGGAGAAAAAAAGATTTCAGATCTTTTTAAATGTGCTACCCTATCAGACTCTGGATCCCTATAGGACCTCTGCCAAGGAAATAACCAGAAAGGTGTGAGGTTGTGTTCTGTCTAAAATGCCAATGCTGCAGTTTTGGCACCAGAAAGAACTGGATTCAAATCTTAGTTAGTTCATCCAGTAATTGAGGTACTGGCCAAGTTCTACAATATACACCTTGCAAGACAGTTTGTTTAATGAAAGAAGCCAGACACAAAGAGGAGTACACTATATGTCTCTATTTATATGAAGTTCAGTAGTACAAAACTATGCTTAAAGAAATTAGAACTGTGGTTGCTTCTGGGCTTTCCCACAAGGAGAAAATTCCCACAAAGGAAATATTTTGGATGATATAAGTGTTCTGTATCTTAATTCCAATGTGTGTTAGACAGGTGTCAAAATCTACCAAACCATATGCTTAACGATTTGTGTCTTTTAATTCACATAAACTATACTTCAATTAAGAAAGAGATCATATAAATAATTTTTAAAAAAGACGAAATAAGATGAGATCATTTATATCAAACTCTAGCAAATATAGGGCAATCCACAAATTCATATTTTAACCATTTATAAATTATTTAATAAATGCCTACTAAGTACCAGACACTCTGCTTACTGATAAAAACAGAGTGATGGTAAATCATCACTATCATGTATATGGCATCTATAACTCTTGTTTAACAGTGTGGCTGGACACAGAAGGATAATTTGTAGAGAAAGAGGGACATTAAAAGAGCTCAGGTCAAAAGTTGGCTGTGCCCAGAGCTAAGTCTTGGGGAGTAAAAGACATGCCAGGGGAATGGCCATCATAAAGACCATAACTAGAGAATGGAACAATGATTCTAGGAACTCTGTTCAGTTAGTAACAGATAGGAGGAATGAGTGTGCCCTGACAGACAGGCAAAGCAGACAATGGGGGTGTGCTTTGGTTTCACAGAAAACATAAATGGCAAATTGGAGTTGTCACTCATGTAGTTTTATTCACACCAACTCTACATATGGCCAATAGAAGAATTTTCATTCCCTAATAGTAAAAGCAGTAGGAATCTCTAGCCTACTACATTTCTGAATTTACTAGAATTAATGTCTATAAGGATGCCATCCATGTCCTAGAAATTTCTGATGTGCCTGATCCTAAATCGAATTTCCTCCAGTGTATTTTTTGTGAATTGGCAATACATTTTGAAACCAAAACAATAATCCCATTCCCTGACAACTCAAGATAACTAAGTTCATAATCATAAAGGAAACACAGAACCTCAGATGGCTCAAATTTTCAGCATTAGTTGATGCTGCTTTAACACAACTCAGTTGTTTATCAGCACTAATTTCTGTTAGAAAATTCTGAAGAAAGGAAATCATTTTGGACTAAGGTGAACTGACGCCATGTAGATTTCAAGAGAAACTATTACCAAGGAAGAAAGTGGTGGTATCAAAGTGGGGAGGAGTCTGATGGTCTATGGTAAGGGACTATGGGTGCTTTGGTGATGTGTATAGTATGGTGACAATCACCTGAGGAGGCATGAACTATTACCCTAAATTACCAAAAAAAAAAAAAAAAAAAAAAAAAGGAGCTCTATTATAAGAAATACATTATTTGCTTTAAAGAGAGAGAGAGAGAAACCATAGCCTCTTCCTTACCTAGAAGAATGAAGAATAGGGGTAGTACCTAGAACTAGAATACTTCCAGGAACAAGCTTTTTATCAGAGAAACCTATCTAGATGGGAGCGCAAATGTCTAGTTATAGATATCTGGTTTTCTCATACGTGACACCCTCTCTCCTCATCATGTGAGTCCCTCTCCTTTCTCCTCATGCCCTAGACCCTTAGCCACTAATTAACTCAAGCTAAAAAAAACCTTTGGTTTGTTCTCTTTACTCTAAAATTTACAGTCATATAGATTCTCTAAATGTACTTTATCAAATTTTTTCTTTTTCTCCTACTAATCTGCCTGATGTTAATTTGTTGGCTTGACCAGTTCAAGAAGAGGGATGAGGAGAAATTTCCCCTCTACTCCTAAACCTACTTATATCTTCTTTGTAACAGTAAATGGAAATAAGTTTTACCAAACAATTTCAATTTTTTTCTTGCTTTCCCATAAACCTTTTGATGTATTTTCTAGCATCTCACACCTTGATTGAAATGTAACAGGTAAGGGGTCTATTGCCCCTCCCTGTTATGAAGTAATATAAAAAATGATGGGTTACACAGGAGCCAGCTGCCACATTGCACATAAGACATGCACACTGTCTTCTCTTGCATACTCTCAGCAGCTAGTACCCTGCACACAAGAAGCTCTCCATATGCGAGTGAGATGACATAAAGAGTGGACTGTATAGCAGAATTACCAAGCACTAAAATTATAATCCTTATATTGAATAAAACAAAGGCAAAACTTCCCTTGAAATTGTCAGAAGTCCTGTATGGATGAATGCTAGATCAGAATATTACAATTTTTTCCTCATTTTTTGTTTTTGCTTTTATTGTTTGCCACCTACTACCTGCTATTGGATTAGCATTTTTTCAATACCTCAAAGACTCAAAAGCCAAATGATCCCTTCCTAAATATATTTGTAGTCTCAGCAGAAACAGTGAAGTTTTTAAACTCTCATGTTGCACAAAAAATATCTAATAATTCACTGTTTTTTGTTTTGTTTTTTTTTTTTAGTCAGATGATCTTAGCTAGAAGCAATTAGGGTTGTATTATTATTTGGTTTATTTCAAAACATGTGTTTATGCTTTCAGTTTTGAAAATTCTTATAACTGTTGCAGTAATCCCTCTGGTGATTTATTTCTCTACTTACAAATTAGTTGATGTCCTCCTATACCCTAGGCTAGCAGAGTAATGGCCCACTCCACACATACATTTAACTACCTCACTGATCTGGCTGGCAGACTTTGTAAATAGTACTGCTTTTCCCTTCTCCTTCATTGTTTTAGGATCTACTACTAATGGCAGCTGGCTTTTGCATTTCCTACCCTTGACTTTTTTTACTCCTTCTTTTGAACACACCTCATTAAGCAAGTGATCAGCAAACCAAATGCATAAGAAATACACTTGCCACAAAAACATATGGCATTTCTGGCTCACCATTGATCTCTCAGGATCAAGTGGTAATAAACTAAACTAAAGTCTTAAAGCCTTAGTACAATTAAATTATATGTTCTCCTGTGTAAGCCTATACCTCTCCTTTCAAAGAGAAGTACTCATACTCACACACACAAAAGAGTAACATTTATTATCACCCTTTTAAAGAGAGAGAATGAAAGCTATGTAAGAAAACAAGAACTAAAACAATCTCACCTGAAAAGAGGCAGGAACTCCAAGGAAAACATGAGTCTTTCTCATTCTGAAAGCTGGGTGCTAGACAACCCAAGTTCCAGAAATGCTTCATGAGCTCCAGAGCAAAATGGGAAGTAGGCAGTCCCGAGGCTTACTTCATCAAGCAATTTTACATTGAGAACATCTTACATATCACAAAGAGCAGGTTTCATCCCGCCTATACGCTCCATCCTTCCAACACTGACATCACTTCTTGCCAGAGGGGGAGAAAAATGCTTTTTAAATATTGACTTTCTCAGTCATTGCCAAGGCCAACCAGTCAACCGTGAACCACATTTGTTGCTGCCATCTTATACAGATCTCAAACTCTGCTGCTTGCCAAGTTATCTCCAGGGCAATAGCAAAGCTGCAGTAACGATCCTGAGCTAAGATTCTAGGCTTCTGAGCCAGCAGTGCAGGAAATACTTTCCCTACTTCATTTAGGAGTCACAACTCACCCTCTTAGTCTTAGTGACTCCTCAGACCACAGAATTCTAAGTCACTACCCTTCACTGCAAGATTCCTGAGTCAACCCTGCCTTGTGGAGCCAATCATTATCATCATCATCATCACATCATCATCATCACTAACAATTAATAACAGTTACCACATGCTAGCATTGTTCTAAATTATTTTATATTTACTACCACTATTAATGGTAATAGCTAATACTATAATAACACATGTTATTTGTCAGCACTGTTTCAAGAGTCTCACTCACATAATCCTTACAACACCTCTAGGAGATGGGGCCCTTATATCCTTATTTCATAGATGTGGAAATTGTGGCACAGAGTGGTTAAAGTAACTTACCTGAGGACAGAATAAGCAGAATAGTAAGCAGAATAGCTGAATAGTAAGCAGAATAGCTGAATTTCAAACATAGGTGCCTTGCTTTAGAGCCTGTTGCCTACACCTCCTCTCTGACTCCATGGGAAAGACAGACATAAAACAACTAATCATAGGACCTCCCCTGGTGGTGCAGCGGTTGAGCGCTGGGCTGCGAAGCTGCCCGCAGCCTCTGCAGTACAGGTTCGATCCCTGGCCACCGGCAAGGGTCCCACATGGCGCGAACCTCTCCTGCCACGCCTGCTGCTCCTCTCAGCAGTGTATTTTGTCAGTCTGCCTGTTCTGTTGCCTGCCCTGGCTCTGGTGAATCCTTCACTCTCCTGCACATCTGGCCTGTACCCCAGTTCGGTTCTTGTATAAATAAATAAATCTTTAAAATAAAACAACTAAGCATAATTCCAGGTTCCTTTGCAGAGACTCAGAGTGGTTTCTGAGAGACCTGGCCCACCCACCTTCCTTGAGAAAGTGACTACTGGGTTGAGTCTTTTTTTTTTTTTTTTTTTTTTTAAATATTTTTATTTATTTATTTATTTATTTTTAATAGAGGCATGTTTTATTTATTTATTTGTTTGTTTGTTTGTTTATACATGCACTGGGTACAGTCAGAAGCGCGGGAGGGTGAGAGAATTCACCAGAGCCAGAGCGGGGAGCAGAGCAGGCAGAAGGACCGAAGTACACTGCTGAGGGGAGCAGCGGGCGGCAGGAGAGGTCTGCGCGCCATGTGGACCCTCCTCGGTGGCCGGGAGCAGCCGGGGATCGAACCGGCGCCGCAGAGGCCGCGGGCAGCTTCGCAACCCAGCGCTCAACCGCTGCGCCACAGGGGAGGCCCAGCTGGGTTGAGTCTTGAAGGTCGAGGAGCCAAGGAGAAAAGGAAAAGTTCTCCTGATGAGGGGAACACTGCAGACGTAGACCTAGAAAAGGGATGAGGGGAGAATGGCTTTCGTCAGGGGGACTCTAGGCAGTGCTATATAAAGTTAGACCTAAGGAGGCAGAGGAAAACATTTAGAGACAACAGAGAAAGACAGTGAACACAGTTCAATACAGTTAGAGTCCATCCTGAGAATGAAAGTGAGCTCTAAAGGACATGAAGCCAAGGAGCTTCATGGATTTCCTTTTCAGAAATATTTCTTGGTAGCCCTGTAGCAATCACACTGGACAAGAAGGAGAACTGATTAGGAAGTTATGAGCATGTCCAGGTGAGCAATGAAGAGAGTCTGAAGTAATACAAAGTCAGTCACAATAAGCCTAGAAGAAAAGACCCAGTGTGAACCATTCTGATATCACTTTAATAAAAAATACTCGCCAATACATGAGATCACCAATGGTTTTTTCCCTTAGAGGACTTAACTACAGTCAACTCACTCTGTGGACCTCATAGGTATGTCATCATATCTTTAAACTGACCATAAATGAGCTCACTATTTCAAGTTTCACAATACTAAAACTCAACAGCTTAGCTGTTTTCACTGTATAATAAAAGATTTAAGGAATAAAAAGTGAGGGTCGATATGTATCTAATTAAAAAAACAAAAAACAATCTTTGCCCTTCTCTTCCTTTTTTACATGAAGCAGCTTTTACCACAGGAATTTTTTTTTATTTTATATATTTTTTACACTTTTTCATTTTTATGCAATGTATGCATTTTCATCTTGGTTATAGTTTCCACAGGAATTTAAAGAACGTCTCTATCATCTTACTTTGGGCCATTATCTTAAAACAATGTCCATAATCTATCAGGAAGTCACAGGCTGGCACTCTCTTATCACATCCATGCAGATAAGTGACACCACCCCTGGCTCACACTAGATACTCAAAACATTAAAAAAAAAAAAAAAAACAGTACATGAGATCTACAATGGATGTGGGCATGAACAATTTCACACGATATTTTACAAACCTCTATGTTTTCTCACCATTTACCTCTTTCTCTGAGGTATTCTCTTGTGGGAAGTTTTCTTGTGAGATGCCTTACTACAAAAACAGTGATTTATGTGGTTCTGTTGATGGTGGTCCATTGATCAAATAGTTTGAGAACACTCTAAGGGACACAGGAGATTTCACAGAAACCACTCCTAAATGGCTGTACTATCACAACAAACTGGGTTGGGGCTCATGTGAAACCACAGGTAACTCAAAAAATATTCACAGATCATTAGGATTTTAAAACTGGGAGAGATTTTGTCCCACACAGTCAATAAGTGGCAAAGTTGAGATCAGGACATGTGATTCTTAGTCTCCAGATTTGTAGTGTTTTCATTATTCCATGCTGCCTGCTCATTTGTGTGAAATATTTCTAAAACATAGCTTGAAACTTGACTTGTGAACAAGTTAAACATACACAAATGACACTGAGGTGGTAAAGAGCCTTAGTAATCTTAATGTTTAGTCCTATTTGCTATTTGCTAGTTGGATGATCCTTAATATCTTTGAATTTCAGCTTTTCTGTTTGTTAATAGCAGTAAATTCACCAGTACTGCTTCTTGATGGCCATGAGTCTGGGTAGTTCCTTCTCAATGGTAGCGTACCTTTTACTTAGAAATCTGTTTGTAGCATCCTTGCCCCAAATCCCTGTCTCCAACTCAACCTAAAACCTGGTTTTCCCTCTTCCCATTTATAACCAAATTCCTCAGAAGAATCTATACTCATAGCTACTACATGCGCTGGATAAATGGCCATCACCAATTCTTTCTTGTGTGACCTAGATCAGGTCAATGAACCTCTCCAAGTCTTGATTACCCCATGTGTAAAATGGAGCTATCATTAAAAGTTCTCATCTATGGATTGCTATGTGGTTTAAATGAGATAACTGAGGTAATACATAAGCATTCATTCAACACACACTCATTCAAAATCTGTTATATGCCAGCAGCATTCTTAGTATGGAAAACACAGGAGTGACCCAAAACAAAGGCGAGCTCTCATTTCCACAAGGCCTGAGTGTTCCACTTCTGGGAGTTTTCCTACACCTCACTCTTCTTTGGATGCTTATAGTAAGGACCTTTGCTTTGTGGTAAATAGAGTGTGACTCTGGGCCTTAGAATGTAAGGAGCTGGGCATTATAAGATAGATGACAATACTGTGAAAACTGTAAAAACACAACACAAATGGAAGGGATTTTATTAGCACTTCTCAAACATGAGCAGAAATTTGGCAAACCAATTTCATTATTGCCTTTCCATCCTTGGGATAGTGGAATTCACAATGAATAGGAATCTTCCTCAGGAAGAGTCTTCACTTCTTCAAAGTGAAGTCTCCCTCAGCGGAACTGCCATAATACCCTTCATATCTGTCTTCTCACGCTCACTTCCTGCCACTCTGGGCTGGTTTTATGTACCTCTGATCTCCCCCATAAAGCAGCATGCTCCCGAAAAGTAAGGTGTATGTCTGGTTCACACTATCACCATCTCCCAATCTCAGACACTTGGCTGGGTAAGCCCACAAAAAGGTTTACTAGTATAGAGCCACCAGGAGTCATGAAGAGATTAGGCCTTCAGGGGGCTATCTATTTTGGCTATGCTCCTCTTCTGCCACACACACGTTTTCTTTCAAGCCCACCAGTGTGCTTTATAAGTAAATAGAAAATGCTAACCTTAGCATATTTAAAAGAACATTTTAGCATGCAGCAATTAGGTTATCTCTTGGTTATTTATTTCTTGGGCTTGTTATTAGCTCTGTGCAGAATATTATTCTAATTATGTCAGCCCAATCAGCAGTATTGCATGTCCAGGCTCATTTCCATTAGTTTGAGCTTTGTCTTTCACACTGTGATACTAATTCAATGAGACATCAAACATTTAAATCGACCCAGGATGCCGAGGTCAGGCAGTTCTGCCCTTCCACTCTATTAGCACTCGGTGTAATTGTGTTTGTCACTCCCCACATGACGAATAGTATCAGGGTGACTATCAGAGCACAAATGAGCAATGTGCTAATATATTATTTTGTTCCATAATATCAATATGTGTTTATTCAGTGCTCGTGTTAGCCAACTTGAAGCGGTCACTTTAATTTAGCCGCATAAACTGCTGTACTCCCAGTAAAGCATTTATTTAGAATATTTGCTGGAATTTTCAAAGGGATTTGGCCAAAGAGAGGAAAATGCAAGTGGTTACTGGTGAAAGGAATCACAAAGTTCTCAAAATTCCAAGTCTCTAGCAGCACTAGTGAGAATTCAGAAAACATAAAATGGAAAAGCAGAATGCAACTTTCTTAGCTCCAAAGAGTGCTCTGCAGAACTCTTTGATTCTCTGGCAAATAGTTTAAAAATTAAGACACAGGCTATAGTATTTGAACAACTATACCTGACTGGAGTTGTTGATCTCCATGACTGTTTTTGAGGGTGGGGGAAATGGAAAGAATTGGCAAGCAGTGATAATAAACGTTTCTGGGAATTTGTCTATGTTTTGGTGATACAGTAGATTTTTGACAATAATTTTATCCCTGAACCCCCAACAACCCATCTGTGCTACTGCCGCATGATTAGCTCTTCTCATGAAGAGATCTAAATATGAGTATTAGTATAGCACCCAAAGTCTTTTAGTTTCTTATTTCACTTTTGAACATCTAAAAAATAACCAGGGAAATTGGCTTATAGTAAAAAAGTCTGCCAATCTGGTACACAGTCTGATCAGCATGCATTACTGATTCTAACAGATATTGTATTTCTGGATCTCGCTGTCACTTTCACAATCACCATTGGGTGGATTTTGTTATTCTCAAAAAAAACTAGGACTGACATATTTTCCACTGGCTCAAGATGCCAGTTTGTCAGTGGCAAAGACAGAACTGATCTGGGTTTTCAGATTTGCATGACCTGCTCCCAAGCCGCCTGCCCACATCCCTAAACTGCTGACCCAGAGTGTGAACCACCCTGCCTTGATGCCATCTCTCATCCATGTTCTGTGTCAGCTTTGGCTCCCAACACATCCCATATAGCCTGTACTTGGCACTCTGCCAAGACTGACTTCTCTATCGTCTCCAAATCATAAACTTCTTAAACTAGTACTTGCATGCACAAAGCTATGCATTGAAAGAAAGGAGGAGGATAAATCATCCCTAACCTCCGTAGACAGGTTCAATGAATTACACCAATGCATGTTAATTGAAAAATCGCTCTTTATAAATACAGATAAACCTAAAAAGACATAATTAAGTACCTTTTAATAGCTTTTTAAAGCATTCCATTTCTTTAAATGGCTCTTAGATGTATTTTTATTCTATTGATTTTACCATTTTAGATGCAGCTGCATCTTTCAATTTACTCTGAGGAATAAGTCGAGAATCTCCTGTTTTTGTTTGGGTCCACATTTGTGTTCTAGAATCACCTCTAATGCAGGGGAGGAGGAGAGAGGGGTGAGAGGGATGGAGTGAGGAGCATAGGGGACTGTGGTCATGGTGCATGGGTGCCTTGGGGAAGGAAATTCTAAGGGGGACTCAACCTGAGGGGGTGGGGGGAAGCAAATATTGTCTAAAAAATGTTAAAAAATGATAAATGTTAAAATTTAAAAAAGATGAGGGGCCTCCCCGGTGGCGCAGCGGTTGAGCGCTGGGTTGCGAAGCTGCCCGCGGCCTCTGCGGCGCCGGTTCGATCCCCGGCTGCTCCCCATCCGCCGGCGAGGGTCCCACATGGTGCGCAGACCTCTCCTGCCGCCCGCTGCTCCCCTCAGCAGTGTACCTCGGTCCTTCTGCCTGCTCTGCTCCCCGCTCTGGCTCTGGTGAATTCTCTCACCCTCCCGCGCTTCTGACTGTACCCAGTGCATGTATGAACAAAACAAACAAACAAACCAGCAAAACAAATAAATAAAGCATGCCTCTATAAAAAAAAAAAAAAAAATTTAAAAAGATGAGAACAATAATAATAAAAAAAAATCACCTCTAATACAGACACCATTAAAATTTAAAGACTTCTACAGTTTAAGAAACAAATTCTAATAACTCGTTCCATTATAGGGGGAAATGGAATTTAATTCTGAGTCTACAAATGGACCAAGAAACTGAGAGAAGATCCATAAATAAGAACTTGATACTATTTTTACATGGTTTAATTTTTTTTTCACATTTCATATTTAACTACCATTACTCTGCATTTTGAAAGCAGCATATCATGATGTCTTTTGCTCTTAAAGATTCAAGTTGAAGAGAATTTCAAGTAGAAGTGAGACTAAATTCACAATGAAGACCAGTCCCCTGAGACACAGACGCAAATCCTTTGGGTTCATAGCACTTTGGAACAGAGCAGTAAACAAACCATTGAATCAGATTAGAGGTCAGCAACCTTTTAAAATGGAGATTTGTTGAAAAGCTGACTTATGGATGATAGGAAAGGCTGCTGACCCTCATGGCTACTGGTAACCAACCACCCATGTGTGTGAGGAAGAAATCTGGCATAAGTGCCACCCCAGGAAGCAACAGGCCAGGTTCACCCTCACCAACATTGAGACCTTTGATCAAGAGAGGAAAATTTATCAGATCATCTCCCAGTGTAACTCTAATAACATAGAAGGCATTGATAGGAGAAAATAACGAGACAAAAAATAAGTGGAAAGGTTAACATACAAGACACCAGAGAAATCAGTGATCATTTCCTACCATTCTTTACCCTACTACCTAAAGGAAATCAGACAAGGGAAATATTGAATGAGCTTCCTAGTGGCACAAGGGAGGGACATGGAATCATAGCAGAAGAAATAAAGGGAAGGAAAAGAGAAGCCATAGTCAACCTAATATGCAGAAGTAGCCATTTATTTATGCACTCTTTCCATTTATAAAAGATGTGCTTCAGCCTCTGGCTGCATGTACATAATAATTAGCACTAATGAATATAAATGATACTCACAACCAACCTGTTTACAGAGTTCCCCCTCCCCCTGCCTCAGATGTGGCCATGTCATTCAGGGTAGAATTGAGATTGGAAATGAGATGTATGCTGTGTTCCTGGGACTGAGGATGACCCAGAGGTTAAGACACTGAGGAGGATGAAATCAATTAGCTATTAACAAGGCAAGAAAAAGTCAAACCTATAGAATTCTGAATTTGGCACCTCCAGTCACAGGCACTGTTACAATAGAGGACACTACCTTTCTCCACAGACATTTGTCAACATAGGAACACATTTATTTCTGCATAGCTTAGCAGCTTAGAGATACTGAGGTGGAAATTCTGTAGACACATTTTAAATCATGAGAGGTCTGACAAAAAGAAGAGAGAATGTAAAAAAGATTGAAAGAATTAGATGCCGGGCCTCCCTGGTGGCGCATGGGGTTAAGCACCACACTATGAAGCAATCCACAGGCTCTGCAGCACAAGTTTGATCCCCGGCCAGCCAGGGAGCAACCCACATGGTGCAGACCTCTCCTGACTCACCCACTGCTCCCCTCAGCCATGTACTTCGGTCAATCTGCCTGTTCTGTTCCCCACTCTGTCTCTGGTGAATCCTCTTTCCCCTCCTCCCCCTGCATCTCTGGCCTGTACCCCAGCTCTTGTATGCATAAATAAATAAATCTTAAAAAAAAGAAAGAAATAAAGAATTAGATGTCTTTACCTTATTGGGATATTGCCATGTGGGAAAAGGAATAACCTACAGGGCTACTTGGCATTTATACACCAAACTAAAAAAATGCCCCAATCTAAAAGTTTGTTTTTTAGATTACTGGTCATATAGTTGCAAACCCAAAAATAAGAAGTGAACTGGATGAACAACAGTTCATCTCCAAAGTTCACTTTATTCATAAAATAACTACTGGACCCACACTCTAATCTTGTTTACTCCTACATCCAAACAAGGAAAGTCATCTAGTTGCCTAGCTCAGGGCATATTTGAAGCAGCAAATGCACAGAACAGCAGCTGCACAAAGACAATAGTAAGTAACATAATATGATAAAGACAGAAAAATCACAGAAATTAGATAAAAGATTCCTGAAAATAATATAGTGCAAAGGAAAGTATCTTAATTTAATAAATAATCCTGAGAATTTTAGCATATAAAATGGGTTGAATTATAAATGATCAGTGACATTTGATATTAACTTTTAAAAAGCAACACATTTTAGAAAAGACATACAGTTTGGTATGTAAAATCAAGTTTGAGGTTTTAAAAATCTAGCTCCACCTACTTGCAAAATTCATTTACAGGACACCTCATTTTGGGTCCAGTATCCAAATGTTCAGTGTTCAGACATTCCTGAACAAACATACTCCTTTTCCCACTCGATATTACTCCTGCCTTTAAGGCTATTGCTATCTTGGCTATTTCATAAGTAGAAGAGCTGTGAGAGATCAATAATGTTCTCAATTTGCAGAGGAAACAACTGTGCTTAGAGCAGGTGGGGACCTCCTAAGGTCGCACAAAAAACCTGGGGGACAGAGGTGGGTGGATCCAAGGGCCCCTGGATCCAAGCCTCCAGCAGTTAAGCACAATGCTCAAAGGAAAGCAACACATTTGTGTGCCTCCTCCCCTCCAGCTCATGGACTGCCTAGTTCATCTTTCTTAAGAAATTAGAGAAGCCGGGCCTTCCCTGGTGGCACAGTGGTTGAGCGCTGGGCTGCGAAGCTGCCCGCAGCCTCTGTTGTGCCGGTTCGATCCCTGGCCACCAGTGAGGGTCCCACATGGCGCAGAGACCTCTCCTGCCACGCCCACTGCTCCCCTCAGCAGTGTATTTCATCAGTCTGCCTGTTCTGTTCCCCACTCTGGCTCTGGTGAATTTTCTCACCCTCCCGCGCTTCTGACTGTACCCAGTGCTTGTATAAATAAATAAAGAAAGTAAAAAGAAAAAAGAAATTAGAGAAGCCTAGTCAAGTTTCAAGAAAGAATATGGGGAATTTGGGGCTGTGAATATGCCCGAAGTTGTCCTTCTCATATGCTTCACTCTTGCCTCCCAGGCTAGCTTTGTATACTTCCAACCATTCACAGAATCCCAATTCTTCCATTGACTGGCCATGGGAAATTTGCATGATGACTCAAGTCATCAGATTCCCCATTTGAAAAATAAGGATACTAAGAACTACTTCCTCAGACATTTCTGAAGATTCAGTGAGATAATGTATAAAAGGGTCTAGCACAATATCTGGCAAACAACAATAAAATAATAAGAATAAAAATAGTATTTGCTCAGTTAATATGCATTAATATATGTAGTAATACATTCTTACCACAGCAAAGAAATCTAAACAAGTTGCTAGATACCTCTCTATCATCACTTTAGCACACATGATATTTAGTGTTGTTCCTTTGGTGCTATTTTGGTCTCATCCACCACGAGCTCCTGGAGATCAGGGATGGTCAAGTGCACTGTCTTTCATGTGGGTTAAAGTTCCCCCCATTTTTTTTGTTTGTTTACATAGCTGCCTACCTCCTCTCTTGAATCTCTCCTCTCACTGGATTAGAATCCTGTCTAGAACAGAGACTCTGTGATTTCTTGCAAGTGTAGTTGGCATACATGGGCTACCTGGCAGGTGACTATGCCTGAACTGATAAATAGTAACCAGCACTTAAACAGTTGTTAGAATGATTTACAAGGCAATTTCACGTAGAGAATTTCATCTGATCCTTGAAATGACTCTGGAAGGTGAGTAGGACACTTACTATTATCTTACTTTAGAGAAGAGGAAAGCACAGAGACTTCAACAGAACGCTAGCCTCTCACCTTGAGTGAGGCTGATACTTTTTGAAATCAAGAGCATCTTTGTCTAGTTCATCAGTTTTCATCAAAGGTTATTACTCTTTTCCCTGAATGACCTTTAAAACATGTGATTGCTGCTGTGTAGTGTCCACTCCATGAAAAGTCCCTGAACATATTTCTCTTTGATTTTAGCATATACAACTATTGTGTCTCCCCATAGGAACTTTTTTTTATCTTATAGGCAGACAGCATCTATCTAACAGAGATCAGAACTACAATTAAATCTGGCCCATAGTTTGTTTCTGTATGTTCTGCAAGCAAAGGATTTTAAGGGTTGTGAAAAGCAAAACAAAATGAACAAAAATGTAACAGAGATGTTTGTGGTTCAAGAAGTAGAAAATATGTGCAATTTAATCTGCTAGAGTGATTTGCTGGTACCTGAATCAGATTGTGGTTCCCTCTTGCTTTAGCAACTAGAAGCTTAGAGACCAATTTGTGGTATCCTTCTCCCGGAAATGAGAACTATCACTGTTTGTAGACGATATGGTAGTATACAAAGAAAAATTGATTCTACTAAAAAATTATTAGAAATATTAAACAGTGAATGAGCAGACTACCAAGTCAATATATAAAAATCTGTTGAATTTGTATGCGCAAATAATAAACTAGAAGATAAAGAAATCAAAACAATACCATTCACAACTGCATCAAAAAGAATTAAATAATTCGGAAATTAGGAATAAACACAACAGAGTAGGTGAAAGAATTATTAAAATTATTAAAAGAACCAAAAATGGAAAGTAATTACGTTCATGGATTGCAAGAATTAAATTTGTTAAAATGGACATCCTACTCAAAGAATATAAAAATTTAATGTAATCCCTATCAAAATATCAATGGCATTCTTCAAAGAAACAGAAAAACAAAGAAATTACTGAAATTAATATAGAACCACAAAATACCCCAAATAACCACAACAATCTTGGCAAAAAAAGAAAGAAGGAATCACATGCCCAGATTCCTAACTATACTGCAAAGGTAATCAAAACAGTATGGCATTAAAAACATGCAGAGAGGGCCTCCCCGGTGGTGCAGCAGTTGAGCGCTGGGCTGCAAGGCTGCCCGCAGCCTCTGATGTGCCAGTTCGGTCCCCAGCTGCTGGCAAGGGTCCCACATGGCACGCAGACCTCTTCTGCCGCCCACTGCTCCCCTCAGCAGTGTACTTTGTCAGTCTGCCTGTTCTGTTCCCCGCTCTGGCTCTGGTGAATTCTTTCACCCTCCCGCGCTTCCGACTGTACCCAGTGCTTGTATAAATAAATAAATAAATAAATAAATAAATAAATAAATAAATAAATAAATAAATAAATCTTAAATAAAAAAAAAGATGCAGAAATCGAGAGAACTGAATCGAGAGACCAGAAATAAACCCACACTGGGCCTCCTTGGTGGTGCAAGGGGTTAAGACACAACCTATGAAGCTATCTGCAGCCACTGCACCATGAGTTCAATCCCCGGCCAGGGAACAACACACACAGTGCAGCAGACCTCTCCAAACTTGCCCACTGATCCCCTTAGCAGTGTATTTCCATCGATCTGCCTGTTCTGTTCCCCACTCTGTCTCTGGTGCATCTTCTCACCCACCACACCTCTGACCTATACACCAGTTCTTATATATGTAAATAAATAAATATTTTTTTTAAAAAAGAAAGAAACCCACACTTAGAGGGAGTTAATTCATAATAACATATACAATGGAGAAATATACAATGGGCATATACAATGGAGAAATAAAACTCACTACCTAAACTGGTGTTGGGAAAACTGGACAGCCACATACAAAAAAATAAAACTAAACCACTATCTCATACCATGCACAAAAATTAACTCAAAATGGATTAAAAATTTGGATGTAAGACCTGAAATCATAAATACACTGAAAAAAAACAAAACATTCTGCAACATTGGCTTCAGATAAAATCAGGGGGAATTTGACTCCAATAAAAAGAGAAACAAAAGCAAACATAAACAAATGTAGTTTGATATGCTACATCAAACTAAAAAATTTCTGCACAGCAAAAGAAACCAGCAGTAAAAGGAAAAGACACCCTCCTGAATGGGAAAAAATATTTGCATGGCATATTTGACAAAGGGCTAGCATCCAAAAGCTACAAAAAATTCATACACTCAACAAGAAAACCCCAATAAAACAATGGGCAAGAAGAACTAAAGAGACTTTTCTCCAAGTCAAGCATACAGATGGCCAACAGACACATGAAAAATGCTCATCATGACATCACCAAGGAAATGCAAATCAAAACCACAATGAGATACACCTCATACCTGTGAGAATGGCCCATATTTAAAGACCAGAAACAAAAGTGCTGGCAAGAGTGTGGAGAAAAAGGAACAATTGTACACTGTGGGAATATAGTCTGGTCCAATTCTTAATGAACATAGCTTGAAGGTTTCTCAAAATATTAAAAATAGGTCTACTTTATGATCCAGCAACTCCTCACCTAAGTACCTACCCAAGAATACAAAAACATTAACTCAAAAGGACATATGCACTCCTATATTCATTGTAGCACTATTCACAATAGCCAAGTTATGGAAACAACCTGAATGCCAAAGACAAATGAGTGGATAAAGATGTGGTACATATATAGAATGGAATACTACTCAGCTATTAAAAAAAAAAAAGATGAAATCGTACCATTTACTACAACCTGGGTAGAAGTATAAGGGACTATACTAAGTGAAATAAGTCAGAAGGAGGACATGCCAGATGATTTCTCTCATATATGGATTATAAAGAAATAAAGGAGCAGACAGAATGAAAACAAAACAAACCCTAGAAACATGACTGCAGAATTGAGGTTACTAAAGAGGGAGGGTAAAGGTGGGAGCAAAGGAGGTAGGAGGACCAATGGACGATGGTGGAGAACTATACATACTTCGGAGGAGGGCGAGGTGTGTTAAAAGTACATCTGAATAAGTGTGAATCTATGCCCCCAAATTATACAGTGTTGTATACCAATATTTTCTAAATAAATTAATAACTAAAATTTAAGAATTTTCCCTGGTAGTAAATGCAGACTTGAACCCATCTCACTTCATTCCCTCCACTACCCCTAAAATCAAGAAATCTTTAAATGGAAACTATTATGAAATGGACTATTACTCCCACCTGTAACCCACTCTCTTGGAAGTCAATTCTGAAGCAGCCTTCAGGGCTTCCTCTTATACTGCTAAAGAAAGCACACACACCACTCAAGCTTTCCCCCCAATTGTTGGAACCAGCTACTCATCAATGCAAAGGAAAAAAAGTGGACAAGAACCTATTCTTAATTATGTGGAAGGAATCACTGGCATGTGAGACCAGCTGGCTGAAATGGGGGCTTGATGTCACTGCCTATGAGTTACATGACCTTGGATCAGACACGTACCCGCTCTAACTCCATTTCCTTGTCTGTAGTAGGGGCTCTTATCTTACTTAACATCCCCCCTAGAGGTGTCATCAACTGCATAGGTGAGAATAGATGACAAAGCACTAAGTTTTAAAAGCCTTGTGTACTATCACTATAAGAGATTGCTATTATAGCAGCAGTAAATCTACATTCAACCTTACATGCTTGGAGTTGGAGTAACCAGCCCTCTCACCACTATGCCATAATAAATAAAAATAATAGGAACAACTGTTCTAAGAATTTGGACAAATGGGTTTTTTCAGGGAAAAGAAAGGGGTTTTTGTTTCTTCTGCCATTTCATCCTTGAACTACGAGGGTGGGTCTTCAGGGGCTAGAGGGACCTCATATTTTCAGAAAAGTCAGAAGACAATACACACATCCCAAAAGGATTTAAATGACACCCTACACTTCCACAGAAAATCTTTGACTAAAAAAAAAAATGCAAAAGAACACTTACCCATACAGCCAATTAGATGAGACTGAGGAGTCCAGAATACAAAGTGATACTGACCCCACTCTGGCTCCAGGGAACAGCCAGGACGACCTTACACATTATGCACTTCAAATTTCCTTGATTATGTCCTGCATGTATTATATACCCCCACACAGAATAAATATATTATTTGTGTGTTTTCTCTTCCCTCCCCAAGCTCAGTAATTAAGCCCCTGTGTATTGCATCTAGTCACTTGAGAACATGCCTTTCACTTGACAGATCAAAAGATTAAGCATATATTTTTTCCTCTTCTCTCAAGCCATCCATTGCCTCTATGGAGCATTGATTTCCTCAAAAATGCTGCTTTTGGGGGGCATTAAGAAATATCTTGCACAGCACAGACTGGTGCAAAAGACATGGGTAGAACCAGTAGAGCCAACACTGTTAGCTAGTGGAAGAGACTGTGGCCAGATATGAAGACTGACACTAAAGCTAAAGAGGAAACTTCTAGCTGTCAAGCAGAGTGGGTCTGAGTCCTCTGTGCAGTATCCATGCAGTCTGATATTTTAGGAAGTCCTACCTCCCTCATTTTATGTCAAATGCATTGCAACTCAATTTAAATGAACTGTGCATAAAATTATATGAGTTGAAGGCCTCCCCGGCGGCGCAGCGGTTGAGCGCTGGGTTGCAAGGTTGCCCGCGGCCTCTGCAGCGGCGGTTTGATCCCCGGCCACCAGGCGGGGGTCCCACATGACGCACAGACCTCTCCTGCTGCACGCTGCTCCCCTCAGCAGTGTACTTTGTCAGTCTGCCTGTTCTGTTCCCCGCTCTGGCTCTGGTGAATTCTCTCACCCTCCCGCGCTTCTGACTGTACCCAGTGCTTGTATAAATGAATAAATAAATCTTTAAAAAAAATTATATGAGTTGAACTGAGTTGCAATTGATGGATAAACATATTTCATTTTGTCAAAGCTTAACGAAACATTAGTAACAATTTTATAGCTTTAGATTATTCACTTAGTATTTTCCTTGAAGATTTTCAACATTTTATTAAACTCTTGCAAATTATAAAGCCCAGGTTCTGTGTTTATGGATCCGAAGGTTAAATGGCCTTGCTGCCAACTACTGCTTGGGCTCGAAGAGAAGGTTTTCAAAGGGGAGTGGAGAGTGCAAGGAGGAGGATTTGTAGTACTTGCAATAGAAGGGCACAGGTGAAGTACTCAGAGTTATGGCAGTAAATGCTGCTCACTACTATTCTCCTAGGAACAAGATGTCCATCAAATAAGAGCAAACCATGTTTGAAGATGTTGCATTTTTTCAGTTGTGACCATAGGTATCCAATAAGTCTTGCCAAATTTGGCAATATGACATAGGGACAGTGGAAAGAAAACCCTGCTAGGAAGTATGACTCTGAGTAAAGGATGAACGCCTAGACATGATGTATCTATTAGGTATGTGACTCTGGGTTTCACACATTTCCTCAGTTTATCCCTTCAATGTGAACTACTCCTTCCAAAGAGTACAGCATGGAAAGGGGTTGAGGGTTGGGGACTAACTTTATGCAAGAGAAACCTGACACACACCACCTCAGTCAGGTGACCAAAATCAAAATCAACAGGAATAAGTCATGTTGATAGTTTGTACCCCTGACCTAAGGAGAATGACACTTTACCTCTGTGTTCTCTGTCCCAAAACCCCAGTCTAAACAGGAGGAAAAAAATTCAAACAAATTCCAATAGAGGGGAACATTTTATAAAAGTCCTGACCAGTACCCTCATAACTGTCAATGTTACAAAAAAAGAAGGAAATCTAAAAATCTGTTAGTCAAAAGGCACTTAAACATACTTTTGGAAAAACATCTGTATTAGATATGTGTTATATAATATATAAAATATGTATATATTATATATTAAATATATACACAATACATACATATATAAAGATTATGCACATAAATAATACATATTAATATATAAATATGAAATATATAAAAACTTTTGTCCCCTGGGAACCTTGAAGATCAAAGGAGGAGACTTTTTACTAGAAACACAGAACACACAAAAGATTTGGCCTCTGTCCTCACGACAAACTTGCAGAGGCAGGAGAACACATCTGAAGCAATAAGCAGATATCAGACACTAAACAATTAAGCTATAAATTGTAAGGCATAAACACAACTAATTTCCGAGGAAGTCAAACCACAGGCAGCTTTAAGATCCACTATTATAATTAGAACATCATACCTGATCATGAAACCATGCAATTGACTACTGTCCACACCCAAACACACTTATTTTTAACCATAATCTTAGTAGTCCTCTTAAGTCTTCTGACACCAACATGCTGTTAGATGGTATCTATCAAGTGATTTCATAGGAACAAGAGAAATTGGTGCTTTAGAAAGAAGTCATTTAAAACAGGCTCCCTGAGATCATTTCTGGATGTGCAAATTCCATGTGGATTATTTCTTCACTCATCTCTAGTGTCTCAACCTGAAATATGAAAGTGAAAGTTTTGATACATCACTGCCATTTAAGTACTGCTATAATGACAGTATCACAATTGGATTTTTTTCTTTACATTTTTCCATCTGCAATCTTGCCTTCTGTTACTCTGGGATTTTCCAGAATGGCATAATAATAAAGACTTGTGTTATTACAATGGTGTATGGAAAAGGCTCCAAGCAAAGGAATTTTAAAATATGCTCTTAGTAGGATTAAAGCCCTTTAACATAAGCACTGGTAGGGTTAACAAACGATCTACCATAAATATTTTCTCATTTGAACCTGACTCTAGTAATCAGTAAATGTAATTTGAATTGCTTTTCCAGGAGTTCTGAGTCACCCACTTTTTCCTCCTCTCTCTACTCATTAGTGAATTTGATTTCAAGAGGGCTGAAGAGACCTTAGTACATGGGACTCCAAGAGATAATTTGTTCCCTTGCAAAGTTAGCTTTGCAAGAGTAGCTCTTTTGGGACTGAATGTGCAAGGTTTGCTCCTTTAACACCATGCTCTTGCAACTGACAGCTAAGAGGACCCAGCTCCCCAACAAGTAATAAATGAGCTGCTGAGAGTTCATCTACCTCAATCTTCACCATGGCAGAGATGGTGTTTAAATTTGCAGACAACTTTTACTTGCTAATTGAGACAGTTCTTTGAGATGAAAACTCCTAGAAGTTGAATAAAACAGCTCAAGTAAAATGCTTTTCTTGGTTCCTGAATAATTATCTACATAACAGTTATTTGCCATGAAAATTAATAAAGATGCATCTCCATTGTCATGTTTTATATGCCCTTGTTCACTCAACTTCTAATTAGCACACACTGTCTGACCTCATTATTCCCCATACACAAATCTCTCTTTTTAGCAAACAGATCAACTTTTGGTTCCCTTTGCTAAAGAATGCTTCCCAAATGCCTTGAGGTGAGTGAAGAAGTAAAGATAGTTACTATCAATAGATATTTTTATTTTTTAATCTAGAACAAATTACATTTAGTGAATCACTCTAACATCCTAGGACCAAAATGACCCAAGAAATGAAGGGAGTCCAGTATTTTGCCTAACATGAGAACCTCATAAATAACTTGTAATGATTTGGAAGTGGAAAGAAAATGTAGCTTTATTTTGCCTCTAGTTAATGTTTTCCTTCATAAGCTCTCATCTACTATTTAGTTAGAATGGCTACATGTAGTTCAAAGATAATTCTAATCTGATTGTCTATTCAGACCTTTTAAAGAATGTTCAGTCTGATAGTCTTTCCTGCCTGCTACTTATCTTTCTAAGAGAGCATCTGGGTATCTGGAGAGAGCGGTGGTGTACACATCCTGTGAACTCGAGAGAAATTGAGCATGTGCTACCTGATACTTATGGGTCTCTAAGATCTTGTCCAACTGTGTGTGTCCTGTCAACCTCAATGCTAGATGTTGCAACTAGTCAATCTCTGGTCTATTCTCTTCATGTGCCAATACTCTCTTTCCGGCTTATCTGTCTGCTCTGCAGCACCAGACCAAAGGCAAGCCACTAGCCACTTGTCATGTTTTATATGCCCAAGTTTATGTCATGGGACTGGGTGTCAGATTGGTGTGGGAAAACTCAGGAAATGACCTCATTCCTGAGTGCTCAAGAGGAGTTAGGTGGGAGAGGAGAGGTTGAAAGAGACCCCGTGACTTCACATAACATATGGCTACAAATTCCCTGGCTCTTGATAGTCTAGGAACCTTAGAAACCACAACTCTGGATCCATACATGACTTCCTCTGTTTTCCCAATTAATATTCTAGCTTGTTCATACTTGGCCTCAGTACACACTTCAAGGAACAATTTCTAGTATTTGCCCTTGAATACTTCCTTCCTCACCAGAAAACCTTAGGTGCCAGAACTGGGAAATACACATAAGGACAAACTGATAAAAAGCAGGATCTCACGTTTATCATTTGTCTCACGTAATAACTTACAAGGAAGTTAATGATGTCATAATTATTAATATATCAAAATATATATAAATAAATCTTAGGAGACAATGTCAGAGACAAAAAATATTATTCTTTTATAAATAAAAAGGTTATCTAATGTGATTGGGGATACTTAAAAAATTATTTCTTTCTCTCATATAGTATATGTTGAATGTAATATTCATTTGTAATCTTCATACCCATTATCAGAGAGGGTAAGGCTGTTCACTCCAAAGAAAACTAGAGAGAGACAACAATTGTTCCAATCACATTACAAATAACTAAAGCAAAATCAACAATGTCGTCCATATTACAAATTGAATGTGCATTTTCTAAACTAAAATCAAAGTGGAAATTTATACAATATATTATTTAAAGAAGACAGAAAAAAAAAAACAAAAGGGATAATTTTTTAAAGTCATGTGATTTCATAGAACTTGAAACAAAGCTCCTGACTCCAAATGCTTGAACCAAGTTAGTATTTTTTACACTGTCAAATTCCTGCCTCACTTTCCAAATGTGATGCCCTTATCTACAATTAAAAAAGAAAAGATCCATTACCTAGAACACACAGACCAGTTAGTTTTTGATATGTGCGACTATAAAATTTTAACATATCTTGGCAACAGTGTAATCTAAACAGGCAGCAACACCTTGTTTCTGTGTCTTGGGAGACAAAGCCCACCCAGAGATGACAAGTCTTACTGCTTCAGAGGGAAATGATGCAGGCGTGATTGAAGTGTAGCCTTTGGGACTGCATCCACTATAGGACAAAAGCAAGGACCATATCCTTTCAGGCAGAAAGCATGAAAATTCTATATACCACTTTTAAAAAGCAATCTGAATTCATCATAAAGAAACATAATTTCAGTTAAACAAAGTGCTCTGTAAATAGGTTGCACTTAGTATCTAAAACTATAGGAGTAGTTAAATAAATTATGTTGCATCCACACAATGGATTACACAAGAGTGATTAAACATCATGTTCCAGAATGTTAACTGACATTACTATTATGTAAAACCTTATTAGGAGAGAAGCAGTCATTAAAAAGTAGAATTTTTTTTTGTTTTGTTTTCAAAACAACAAATATATTCACCGACTAGAAAAAGAAAACAAAAGGCTAGCAACAGTTGTTCAGCATTATTTTTAAAAATTTTCTCCTTTTAATCTGAATTTTTAAAGTTTTATACAATAAAGCCATTGTTTTGATGTGAGAATATTATGATAGGAAATTGATGTGTTTAGTTCTATTTTTGAATCAGTTGACAAGCAAGCAAAGTAATTAGGAATGGTTTGAATATTTTAGTCTATATCCTTCCTACTAGACAACACAAACCCAATGCTCTGGTTATGTTCAGTGAAATCAGTCAATCAAGCAATTTACCACAGCACCCTTAGTGTATTTTATATATGTATGTAAAAGATAGTATTATATGTAATATAAATATTATATGTACATATATAGCCAAAATAGTTAATATTTAAGTGTTTACTTTCATTCAGTTATTACAACTCTAAACTGGTAAAGAACCTGACATAAACTTGAGACAATTGACACAATTACATCTTTATTTCTTACTTAAGAGAAACATCACCTAATCATGAAGAGAAACATCACCTAATCATCACTGTTAATATTGTATAGGGAAGTTTAATATCCATTGGTTCAGGCATCATAGTTTGAATGGTGTTTAATCACAAAATTCTTGGTTTACATTTCTTTACATATCTGTCTCAAAAGGGCAACATAAATTTCAAAAAATTTAGTTTGTTGGATTCTTGTTATAATCCTATTATAATATAGTGACTTCTTTTCTTTTGCCATTTCAAATATGCAAGTTTCATTTAACTTTTTATATTTACTTCTAGGATTTTTTTTTTTTTAGAAAATGTTCATTTATTGTTTTGAACAGGTAAAATATTAAAGTGAGTCAAACATCCAAAAGTTCAAAACAGCATATTCTAAGAAGCCTCCCTCCTATCCACATACCTCTGTACACAGTTCCCACCCTCCTCCAACAGACAACCCCTGTTATTAGTTTTTAGTTTATCCTTCAGAGAATGTTTAAATGCATATGCCAGTATAGTATATATTTTATGCACCTTATTTTATCCTTATTTTATGCTAATACTCACTTTCCTTTTATTACTTATGTACCTTAAAGATCTTTCCCAAACAATAAAGAGAATCCATTTTTTTTATAATTGCATAGTATTTTGTATGAATGTACCATGATTTATTGAACAGTCCCCTACTGACAGACCTCTAGGCTGTTTCCAATCTTTTGCAAACAATGCTGCAACAACTTAATACAAAATTAGTAAACAAATTCACTAGCTTATCTGTAAGATAAATTTCCAGATATTGAATTGCTGGGTCAAAGGATGCATACTTTTATAACTGTTATGCCATTGCCAAAAAGTAGTTATAACAATTTAAATTTCCCCAGCAATGTGTGAAAATGCCTGTCTCCCACACTGTTGCTATGCTAAGTTATCAAACTCTTAGCTTTTGCCAAATTGGCAAGAAATGGTATGTCAATTTAGCTTTATTTATTTATTTTTTTAAGATTTATTTATTTATTTGTTTGTTTGTTTGTTTGTTTGTTTATTTATACAAGCACTGGGTACAGCCAGAAGCGCGGGAGGGTGAGAGAATTCACCAAGCCAGAGCGGGGAACAGAGCAGGCAGGAGGACCGAAGTACACTGCTGAGGGGAGCAGCGGGCGGCATGTGGGACCCTCCTCCTGTGGCCGGGGAGCAGCCGGGGATCGAACCAACGCTGCAGAGGCTGCGGGCAGCTTTGCAACGCAGTGCTCAACCGCTGTGCCACCGAGGAGGCCCTCAGTTTAGTTTTAAAGACCTTTCTCTCTTACTATGTGTGAGTCTGAGAATCTTTGCATGTAATTAAGGGTAATTTTTTGTTTCCCTTTTGGTGAATAAGTATTTTCTTATTAAAATTATAGGAACTCTATATATTAAGGAAATGAAATCTTTGCAATGATCTTAAAATATTTTTTCCCAACTTGCCATCTTTTGATTTTGATAAGTATGAAAAACATACGACATGCACATTAACACACACATTTGAATATATTGATCTTTCACTTAAGGCTTCTGAATTTTGTCAAAGTTTACAAAGCCTTCCTTTCTAAGATATGAAGCTTCCTTAATTTAATGGGTCTGTTTATTCATACTAACTTTTCTACAGACTTGGATTTTTCTTGGTATACAGTGTAAAGTATGGCTTCAACTTTATTTTATACTTCATTTTCTCACATCACTGTTTTTCAAATATTTGCTAAATAGTTTACTTTACCATTTATTTGCAATATTCCCTCTTCATATATTAAAAAAATTATATCTTTTCTGAATCTTCTATTTTTTCCATTTTTCTGATTATATTCACCAACAACACCCAAAGTCAATAACTAAGGCTTGATAGCATACATTACTATCTGGAACATCTAGTTCTCCTAATTTTTGCTCTTTTTCAAAGTTTTTCTAGGAAAAAATATCTTAGCAAAAGTTTTCCCTGGTTCTGAAGAAAAAGAAAATGTCTTTGGTATTTTTCAGGCACTGTGTCAAATTTATAATTTAACTAATATCTCTATAACATTGTCTTCCTAACCAAGAATAGGATATGTTCTTTTCAACTTTCTTCAATTATTTTAATAATTTTGGGGTATGATATGCATGTGATTTATATTAAAGAAATGACCAATTTTATTGTTTTTTTAATCCAGGTTAATGTTGAATTTTTTGGACAGTCTTTACAGCATTTATGAATAAAATACAATTTCTTTCTTAAATTCAACAATATTGTGAATTATGACAACAGATTTTCTAACATGTGAGTCTTTTTTTTTAAGTAAAACATCATGGTTTGTTCTAATCTATCTGGATTATGTCTATGGATATTTTATTCAGAATTCTGTATTCATAAGTGAGACTGGTCTGTGATTTTCCTTTTGTGTAATTTTTGTTAGGTTCTTATATCAATTTTATGCTAGCTTCTTTATTTTTATGACACATTAATTTATTCAAATACCAGACTGATCATGCATAGTCCAAGAAAACTCAAATAATAAACCAAATATAATCAGATGTTAAAGACTGGCTACCAGTCTCAGCATGTTTTGACTATTTTTTTTCAAGCTCTGAATAGTTGTAGGGATCTCAGCAGGGGTTGAAGGAACAAGGTCAACTTTGGCCCAGTGCCAAAATGTGGCCAACTGAGGTTTCTGTTAAGTCACAGCAGCATTTATTAGCCCAGGGGCTTTCTCCACCAGGTAACAGACAAATTGGGTCATGATTCTAGAAAGGAAGTCAACATAGCCTGTCTGAACATCATAGCCCAGATAGACACTATGCTAACTTCTTTAAAAGATTTTGGAGATTTTCTTCCTTTATCCATGTCCTAGAGCAACTGAAATATCACTAAAAGGATCTGTTCTTTAATGGATCACAGAATTTTCCTATGGAATCATCTGGTCTTAATACTGTTGAGGGCTAGTAATAGAACAAGTACCTCTGTTTCTGTGATACAGCTGTTCAGATTTCCTATCTAAACTGATAGTTTTTCACAATTTTCATCTGCTTCAAGATATCTTTCTGGTGACTTTGATCATTTACAATTTAACTAACTTCTCTTTCTTTTTCTTATAGTTTCTCCTTACAGACAACTTTATTCTAGCTTCTTTATCATCACTTATTATTAAATGAGTTGACTTTTATTTTTGTACAGCAAGAGACATTAACCAAAACAAAGACATACCCTACTGGTTGGGAGAAAATCTTTTGCACACAATACAACTGATAAGGGACTGATCAGGAAGATCTACTAAGAGCTCACATCACTCAACAAAAACAAAGTAAACAATCCAGTCAAAAAATGGGCAGAAGAGCTAAAAGGCACTTCTCCAAAGAGGAAATGCAAATGGCCAACAGGTATATGAAAGAATGTTCAAAATCACTTATAATTGGTGAAATGCAAATTAAAACCACAATGAGATACCACCTTACACCAGTGAAATGGCACATATTAAAAAAACTAGTAACAACAAATGTTGGCAAGGATGTGGAGAAAAAGGAACTCTCTACACTGTTGGTGGGAATGCAAACTGGCCCAACCACTATGGAAAGCTATGAGGAAGTTCCTCAAATTACTAAAAATGGAGCTTCCATATGACCCAGCAATACCACTCCTAGGGATCTACCCGAAGGTCACAAAAATATCAATATCCAGATAAAGGCCACAAAACAACCCCAATAGAGGACTGAAAGTTTTTATCTGAGAAGGTTAAAGCAAAGGGTATTTGAACTAAAAACTACTAGTTAGAGTTGGTGGTGGATGTACCATTCACAAAATATGGAAACACATGCAACTTGGACCTTCCTACCAACCTTGTCCCACTTAACTTAGACCTCTAAGGCAGTCACCTCCAGGCAGAAGATTGGAAATTCTACACAATCTCACTAGCCCAAGTACAAAGAGCTCCTCACTGAAGTCTCAGTATATCATTCAAAAACAAAGCCCACACTCAACAAGTCCACTTACGTGCTCCAACATTCCAGAGTTTTAGTTCCTATTTTGCTCTGCTTGGGCTGCCATAACAATACCACAGAGAGAATGGTTTAAACTCACAAACTTTTAGACAACTATTTTCTCATGCTTCTGGAGACTAGGATTCCATGATCAAGGTGCCAGAAAATTCAATTGATGGCTTGCAGATAGCTGCCATCTCATTGTGTGCTCACATGACCTTTTCTCTGTAATCCTCTTTGAAGAAAAAGTGAAAGTGAGCTCTCAGGTATATCTTCTCATAGGACATTAATTCAGTGGGTCAGGGCCCCACATTTAAGACCTCATTTAACCTAAATTACCTTCTTATAGGCCTCATCTCCAAATACAATCACATTAAGGGTTAAGGCGTTAGCATATGAATTGGGCAAAGGGATACAAATATTCGTTCCATAAAAGTTTCCCAAACATTGTCAAACCAAACAAACTGTAATCTATAAGACTCCAATATATGGGTAGTGATTACCTACCAACCGCTTCTTACTTGACTGTTAACCTCTGGTGTGTATTTGAGTCATGCCAGGGTGTGACTAAGTGGAAAACATCTCCAGTTTCAGACCATTGTTTAGACCTCTGGGCCTAAAGCAGACTGGTTGTGGCACTGCCTTCTGTGGACACTACTACACCTTGCAGTCTTATAAAACTGATAGAGATGGGAAACCGAGAATGCTAATTCACATTTTCTTTTCACTAAATATAAATGTGCATTGATCAAAAATATCTGTGGATTGGTATATGGGACTATCTACTGTGTAAGAACTGTTTTGTCGATGTACAAAGCCTTCACCCTAATAATCCTTAAGCACAGGGGGATCCCCCATTACTAACAGAGTCTGGTGATTGCTTCACATTGCAAACCAACCCAAGTTGAGACGTTCATATGCCAATCCATCAACCAAGTCTTACTCTACTTATGTGGGTTTTTCCCCTCCCTCCCATCTGTGTGTAAGGGCCTGAAAGGAAACTGATGCATCGCAAAGTCAGCCTTGAACGGTGAGTTTATGTGAGCTATGTTGTCCCTTTGTTTGCTGCTGACAAGCATAAAGAACCACTTTCACTGCTGATAATAATGGTTAATTTATCACATCCAGCCGAGGCTGACCTCTGGGTGTCCCAGCCCCTCCATCACCTTCACACCTGCTCAAGCTAATTGTTAGAGCCAAGTGTAAATGAAAATCAACTGGGCTAATAATGAATGGAGCCCATTACTCGCAACAGCACATTGCTTTACGAAGGTTTATCAAGAAACATTATAACCAGTGCCCCCGTCACAGTTCCCTATTTCATAGATGAGAAAACGCAAGCAAACAAGGGAGGACCAGCACCTGAAAACAGGCACAGAACCTACAAACTGAACATTCGGCTCTAGCTTCCAGAGCCCTGGAATAGCTACACTTTACCAAAATTCACTCACACAGTACCAAAAGAAAGGGTTTAAGATATCTCTCCCAATGTTGTTGTCATCTGTTTATATAAGCAAATGAGATCATTACTAGATATGAAGACCTTAATTAATATGCTAATCTCATTACTCCATCAAAACCATTCTTTAAAGCGGTTATTTCCGTGGCTTCTCCAAGTCACTGACACCTGCCCTAGAACTGCCTTGCCATTCCCTTCTGAAAGCACAGACCCAGCTCCCAAATGTTTGACATGAAATAACCGGAACTCCCATTAAAGAAAACTGTCAAAAGTAATTTAGAGAGTTTCATATGAATATTTTATTGAGTAAGAAACAAACTGTTTGCAAACAGAGAGACTTCCCAACAGAATATGGTTGAGAAGTTCTCAGTTCTCAGTAATTATAGCTCAGTTTATAAAGCATGAGGGAGTAATTAGATTGGTTTCTAATGTGATTTGTTACTAGGAACTTTCCCTTCATTTTCATTACATAAACATACTTTATTTTTTAGCTAGGAAGCTGCAAAGCCTCACTAATATGAAGAAAGCTTAAGTTTTGTTTAAGGTCAGTGTAGGGTAAAGAAAATATCAGGCTTTTCTGCCCTTCCGCCATCAGGATAGATGATGGATCCTTGTCCTGAATGCATGCCTGATGGTGGGAACCTGGAATAGGGTGTGGGCATAGGTAGATGGGATTCAGCTGAGCTAAGACTGTGCTTTTAAGGGCGGCGTCACGGGGGGACGCCAGCAGCACCAGCACCAGCAGCAGCAGCCGCCGCAGCCGAAGCCGAAGCCGAGAAGCAGCAGAACGAACGCTAGAGAGCCCAGATAGAGTGAGGACTTGCTGGGGGCTGGGAGGCAGGCAGCCAGCACCCCTGCCTGCCATATGCCTGGTGAACCCCAAATAAAAAACCTGCAAAACTACTGAGGACTCTGACTCCTCCTTTACCCGATCTGCATGGGATCAGAAAACCTGCCTTGTGCCCTGTCCTGCCTTTACAGTCAGAATCTGCATTTCAGTTTTAGTTATGTGAGTATGAGTGGTCTAAGGGAATAGTCCAACTGTGGCCTCTGTTTTAATTTCTCTTTAACAACTAAGTATCTTCAAAAGGCAAGTAATAGACTATTTGGAACTATCAACTATAGTTGGAAGATTTAGTGCTGAGAGTGTACACAATCACTTCACAATGCCAGAGTGGAAGCTGAATGTATTTGGGGAAAATTTTTAAAGTTTTTTCATGTAGTAATACATTTATTATTTTAAAATGTATTTACAAGTAGTCAAGATTCCCATTTCAGCCATAAATCAGAGGGATCATTTATTCCCAGAGAATTCAATGATAGCAGGAAATGCTATTAATCCCATGCATCTGAGCACATACTTCACCTGCACGTCTACCAGCTGATCCTCTGGATGCATACACATGTCAGACTTCTGAGCCAGCAGTTTGGGATCAGTTTAGACCAAATAATGAATGATACATTTTAAATCAGTTGTTTAGAGAATACAAATAACTGGGTTAAAACCTGAACAACCGGGCCTCCCCGGTGGCGCAGTGGTTGAGCGCTGGGTTGCAAAGCTGCCCGCAGCCTCTGCAACACCAGTTCGATCCCCGGCTGCTTCCCCGCCCTCAGGAGGGTCCCACATGGCGTGCAGACCTCTCCTGCCGCCCGCTGCTCCCCTCAGCAGTGTACTTCGGTCCTTCTGCCTGCTCTGCTCCCCGCTCTGGCTCTTCTTTCACCCTCCCGCGCTTCTGACCATACCCAGTGCTTGTATGTATCAATAAATAAATAAATCTTAAAAAAAAAAAAACCTGAACAACAGAGGCTGATTCCCCATGATATTGTCTTCTTGCCTGATGGCCAAGTTAAACCTGGAGGATGATCAGGACCTTCATATTGACAAGGACTTTATCATTGGCCTTAATCTGGGCATCTTCTTGAACTAGATTTTGTGATATCTCCTGGAGAGATATGTTAATCAGTGACTTATGTAGTATCTGCCTAATAACCTTAAATGTTAAGGACACCATTCCAAATGTATGCCTCTGCCTGCAATATGACAAGGCCAGGCAAGTGAGCACATGCTGCCCTGAACAGCAGTATCCACTGGTCCCAGAGGAACAAAGTATGAATTTGTGCTGAGGGAAGGCAGGCTGTAGGGAAGGGAGAGAGACAGTTCCACAGATAAATATGACTGGGAAATAATGGCTTGCATTACATTTAATGGGAATTCTTTTTTTAATGCAGAATTTCTTAAAAGGTACGAAACACTACCAGTCTTTTGACTTCCATGAATATAGAAACTGTTTTACAGAACACCAGCAAACATCCTGAATAACACTACTGTTCAACAGCATATAAAATGGAAACACTAATTGAAGGGGCTGCCCAAACATAGACCAAATATATCACCTCAGGAAGAAAGAACAATTATAAATTTATGTACTTATACGTCTGTGGTAAGGGATACAAACTGTGCTAGCTTCTTTAAAAATCTAATATGGGTCCTCCCTGGTAGCCTAGGGGTTAAGTCTCAGCGCTACCCTGAGGGCCACCACTACAGCCTAAGTTAGATCCCCCACCAGGAAGCTAACCCACATGGCACAGCAGACCTCTCCTGTCTTGCCCACTGCTCCCCTTAGCAATGTATTTCAGTCAATCTGCCTGTTCTGCTCCCACTCTGTCTGGTGAATCCTCCCACCGTCCCCCTGCACTTCCAGCCTGCACCCCAGTTCTTGCATGAAAAATAAATGAAATCTTTTAAAAATTTAAAAATTAAAAATCTAAAATGAATGAGTTTTTGGATTTTGGATCATTTAGCTGTTGTTGCAATACATAGTGGACAAACTCCAAATCTCAAACACTTATAAACTGCAGACATTTACTGCTCATTGACTGATCTCTAGTCTGACTGGTATAGTTTGACTTCAAGCTGTAGGTCAAATTCAGATGTGGTCCAGATATTTCTCAACTAGGATTCCAAGCTAAAAAACAGCGGCTACTTTCAGCATTCTTTTCTCACGCTATCAGGCAGAAGTACAAAATTGCTGTCAGTCACCAAACCATTTAAACTTTAGTTTCAGAATCAGTACACTATCACTATTACCATGCCCCATTGGCCAAAAAATGTCACATGACTAAGCTTAACTTTAGTCAAGTAGGGAAGTATATTCTAGCCACAGGGAAGCCAGGTAAACGTAGGAGGAAGGAAGGATAGCAGAAAAATAATAATATCTACTCCACTGACTGTAAATTTCAATGCAAGATTTAAGTATATGTGTGGGAATTTAATATTTCTATTCTTTTAAGTACAAATGTCCTAGTTAATAACTCAATCCTACAAATGATTAGACATGACAATAGGAACGCAGATGTTACATCTATTCTGTGATTCTTCTTTCTGCTTTGGACAAGTCAATAGCTGGTATTTATTTGTACTAATCCAAGGGAGTTAACATATTATGGCATCTTCCAGTTGACTTGGTTGTATATCCTGAATGTGAACCCCACAGTCAACAAAAATATGAAAGATCAGTGATTCCTATACATGTTTCCTACATAGTGTAACAAAAACCATACAATTAGCAGCTTAAAACAACACACATTTATCATCTCACAGTTTCTGTGGGTCAAGAGCATAGGCACAGCTCACTTGGGCCCCCTGCAGGACTACAATCAAGGTCTGGGTTCTCATCTGGAAACTCAAGTGGGACAGGGTCTGCCTCCAGGCTCATTCAGGTTTTGGGCAGGATTCATGTGCTTGTGGTTGTAGTCCCATGGCATCTTGCTTCTTCAAAGACAGCAAGGAGATAAAGACTCTCAAGCAATTTTGGTAGCAATTCTGCTAGCAAAACAGAATCTTAAATAATAATATCACATGAGTGACAGCCCATCACCTTTGCCACATTCTATTACTCAGAAATATATCACAGGTTCTTCACACCCACAGGGGAGAGGATTATACAAAGGCATAAACAGCAGGAGATAGAGATTGTGGGGACAATCTTAAGGTCTATCCCTCTTAATTAGAAACCAAGATAACATATTATTTGTATCCCACTTTATTCTAACTTTGACCAGCCTCTCTCAATGGCGAATCACTCTTCACTGTTTTAGAATTACATTCACATTTAGATGAACCCACAGCCACTGGTCAATTCTATTTTACATTACATCTTAAGATCTTTTTTAAAGTAAGAAACTTCTTTAGTGGACTGGCCAATGCTGTTCAATCATTGAGTAGTCAGTATCATTAGCACTGGAAAGGCTAAGAAATCATTACAGCCAGAAAAGGCCCAAGTACCAATTATTGAGCTGTCATGATTTATGTTCGTGCTTGATGTGACCAACATAAGTCAGCTGGTTATACACGGAAATGCCACCACTGACTGTCAAGAACAGCAGCATATGACTCATGCTGTGTCTACCCGGAGCCAGAGCACTCAGTCAATTCTAAATGTATAAACATCAATCAAATAAATGATTTGGCAGCCTAAATATTTAACAACTGGATGATGACTGGAATTTTCACTTTTCAATCAGTCACACCAACATGGTCTCAGTAAAAGAAATAACTGAAATTTAGAGTAGTTTTCCTTTTTTGAAAAGTTATTCATCCAAAAACATCTGTTGAATGCAAACTGTGCCCTGGTATTTTCCTGTTAGGAATATAAAGGTGGAAGGATGAAGCAGGCTAGGAATAAAAGCTATATTTTAAAAGTTTTCTCTTCTAACATTAAGCTTTCTGGACTACTAAGCCTTGTTCTCAGCAGCCATCAGCGCCCAGTGACCTTCTCATTGTTTCTCTTTCAAACATTTCTTAAAGGTAAGAAAGCCCTAATAATTAACCAAAATTTGGTTTGCTGTCACAA
Source organism: Talpa occidentalis (assembly GCF_014898055.3). Classification (NCBI taxonomy): domain Eukaryota; kingdom Metazoa; phylum Chordata; class Mammalia; order Eulipotyphla; family Talpidae; genus Talpa; species Talpa occidentalis. The sequence continues at coordinate 26,230,659 of NW_023601104.1, forward strand.
AACTTTAGCACCTATTCAACCCATTGACCCCAAAAATAACTGAAGTGAGATTATAGCCTCCTACTGGCTTAACAGAAAAGTCCATGTGAAAAAAAAAAAAAAACTCTAATGTACATGGTAATATCTGAGGTTAAGAATACTTTGTGTTCTGTAACTATTTTCTTGAAAGCCAAAGAGTGCTTAAAAAAAAATACACAGATTCAATACAGATGATTCAATACAGATGCTCCAACTCACAGAAGAAATGGCAGAGAGAGACAACCATGGACAACTCAACCCTTCCTTTTTTTTTTTTTTAAAGATTTGTTTATTTATGCATACAAGAGCTGGGGTGCAGGGGGGTGAGGGGATTCACTAGAGACAGAGTGGGGAACAGAAACAAGCAGAGTAACTGAAATACACTGCTGAGGGGAGCAGCAGACGAGATAGGAAAGGTCTACTGTGCCATGTGGTTATCTCTCTGGCCAGCCAGGGATCGAACTCATGCTGCAGTGGCTGCGGACAGCCTCACAGTGCTGCGTCTTAACCCCCTGTGCCACCAGGGAGGCTCAACTCAGCCCTTCTTTCCCTTTTATACACACCATGGCTTTTATGTACTAAATCCTTAGACAACAAATACTTGTAAATACTAATATTCATTTATTGCAAGATTGGTGTTGGTGGTAAAAATGAACCCTTGACAAATACAAAGGGCTCTCAGGTATTCCTTATTCTACTGCAGTGTCTCCTGAAAACTTTCCTTTTCAAGGATACTTTTTCAATCAATATTCTGCAATCAACTTTGTGATCTCTTTAGAAGCCACGACCTTTTCGGTTTTGGAGTTTTGAACATAAAATGCATGACTGAATTTCTATAGGCCAAAGAGTTTAAAGTTTCCACTTTCTGATTATGCATCAGGTTATTAACACTCTGTTGGTTTTTGATATATAATGGGATGTTAATAAGCAGTTTTTAAAATTAGTTTTAGAATTTTAGAGTTGAAATGAGTTGCACAGCACATCTGACCCCAGCACCTGTATAGACTTGAGAGACTTTAGCAACAACTACAAGTAGTTGTCCAGTCCTTGCTCCATTTCCAGGAATGTGGTGCTTACTACCTTGTGGGAGAGATCCTTCCATCTCCTCATATCACCTTAGAAACATTTTACTTATTTTGAGTCAGTGTTTTGTCCTACAGCTTCAATCCATGATCCTAGTTATACCCTGTGGGTCTCATGGGACAAATCTAAAATCTTCCTCATAAGATAATCCTCCAAAAATTTGAACTTGCCTACCATGTCCTCAATACTCTCTTCTAAAATCGCCACACAGAGTTGCCTTCTAAAGTTCCTCATAGAATGACTTTAGTTCCATTACCATTCTGGTTTCTAAGTCAGTGGGTTTCAACTATGATTTTGTAACCCAGTGATTCATTTGATCAATAAGAAAAGATAGGGCAAAAGACTATAGCAACTACACTCAAAGCCAAGATAACTTCCTTTCTACAATACTTCATGCCACAGCCTGGGGAGAAACTAAAAATACCAGGTGAATAGTTTGCTCCTATGTGCCTGGTGTGAGAGTTGATGACAGTCACACTCTCCCACAGCCAATTAGCACATCATTTTTTCAGTTTGCATATCAGTCTCATATGGGATTAATGCATGTGAATTGACTTTTCAGCCTAATCCCCTCTGGGGAAATGATCTGAGTTACATTCTTAAAAAACTGAGCAATACAGTGTCTCCCCGGTGGCCTAGGGATTAAGTCTCAGCACTATCATGTAATCACTGCTGCAGCCTGAGTTTGATCCCTGGTCAAGGAGCTAACCCACATATGGTACAGCAGACCTCTCCTGTCTCACTGGCTGCTCACCTGGGCAGTGCATTTCAGTAGATAAATATGTTCTCCACCCCTCTCTCTCTCTCTCTGGTGAATCCTCTCACCCCCCACACCTCTGCCCTATATCCCAGTTCTTGTATGCATAAAAAAAATTTAAAAAATACAAGAAACACAATTTGCACTATGAAGAACTCCCTCACTGATGCTGATTCTAACATCCCCTGGATCCCTGTAACGACAACTCATACAAGATAGTGTCTCATCAAATTCGTAGGAGATGGGAATTCTGCAGCCCCAACCCCCACAACAGCCTCCCTCCCCCCTATGTTCCCCACGCCTGCCCTGCACCACCTCCCCAATATACTAGCCCTTTCCCTCTAAGGCAGGCGGAGCTGCTGTTCTGGTCAGCTTCAGAGACATTTGGCAGGCCACTGACAGCACAGGATAGCTGTCTTTGATGGTCCCTACTGATGTTCTTTTTATTCTCTTACCCCATCATCTGGATCCCAGTTATAGCCCTCATCTCTTCACCTCCTCTGGGAAAGGAGTATTGTTGAAACTTCAGATCCAGTTACTTTCCCCTCTACTCCCAAAGGCTCACTGGAACTGACGGGTCTCAATATTCAATTTGGTGATAAGATAGGGGTGTGTTGGTGGGGGGATGTTTGAATGGAGTAAGATGATCTCAACTTTCTAACTTTCATCAGAAAGTCCTAGCAAGGCCCTAATCTTAAGCCCTAAAAACATGTCAACTCATTTATGTTAATACAATTTTCTCAAATAGAATCAGTAATCTCCCTAAAAGCATAATTGATATTCTAAAGTCTTTCTTGTATTTTGTATCTTTTCTCATGGTACCCAATACTATACATTTGTTGGGTGAGGATAATTTGCATTTCATTTGGAATACATTATTTATAACTCAAGTTTTTTATCTTTTCAATAAACACAGTCCAAATCAATGACAATGGACATAGTTGGGTTCTTGGTGAAAAAAACAACAACACACAATTATAAATACAAATATAAACCTAACATGTGCCTGAATTTGTGGGACAAGGGCTAATAATTATAAGGTGATTGTCTCAGGGACCTGAGGTATAGCTCTTTTAAGATTTTCTTAAGACACAAAATTTTAAAATCTTGTAGAAAAGCATAACCCCCTCCAAAATGTATCTGAAAACTTTAGTTTGAAAAATCATTGAGTAGTACACAAATCAGAGATAATGAATAGATAATGGAATAAGATTTAACAAAAATTCACATTCTTAAAATACACATATTACTTGACCTCCAAGAACCAAAGTGAATTAATTTTCATGAAACAGAAATAAACAGCCATCTTGGGGAGGGGGAAAACCCCAGCCACAAAGTAAGGCTAAGTCAGGCCTCTTACCAACACTTCCAGATTTTGCCTATGTCACTAGTCTTGTCTCCCATGTGATTCAGAAGCAGGTCTGCTGTTAGACTGCCTCTGTTCCAACCCCAGCTGGCACACCAACTATGGTCTTGGAAAATGAACTTGACTTCTTTGAGCCTTCCTTTCCCCATCTGTAGGATGGGGATCACGAAGGTTTGTTTACGTAGATGAATAATACAATGCCTGATACACAGAACTCAGCAAATCCTGGGGTCTTGATTCCTATTACCCATGTGGATCGTGAGCCTTTCTTCAGTCCTCCCTGTCAAAAGGAAAAGGGCTTCCTCCTCATGCTTAGGCTAATTCTTCCCTCTCTGCACTGGACTCCACCAACTTACCCCTAGCTTGGAGACTTGCTCAGCTGATTGCCTCAGTCTTGTCTACTAGACATCCCCATTAGCATACTATTGTCCTTGTCCACCTATAAAACTCCTCCCTCAACACTTAGTCCCTCTCCAGCTACTTCCCTATATTTCTTCTTCATCAGAGACACTGATGGGGAAAGTTATTTATCAGTTTTCAAAGGCTGACATAGAAAAGGTTATGTCTAAATCCTACCCTTTTCTTCACTCCCCCACTCCCACAGCTGAGAGTCTGACCCATATCCCACTGAAATTGCTCTCCATGATACCACCCTTCCTTTATTTTTCTCCCATGTTTTTGGCAAGCCCTTCTTAGCCTACCTTCCCTCTACTTGTCCCCTAAACACTGGTATTTTTCAGGGCTCGAACGTTGACCTTCTCATCTGTGTGCTTAAATGCTGATTACTTGACCTTCCTGGATGCTGCTGATTCATAAATTTGCATCTCCAGCCATGGTCTCTCTTATGAACTCCAGTTCACCACACCTCAGTCAAATGCCTACATAGCTTCACTTGAACTCCCTGCAAACATCTCAAATTCAACACAGCCAAAACTAAACACATACATTTCTTCCTCAAACTTGCTACTCTTCCTATCTTCCCTATGCCCACATCTGACAAAACAAAAATGCATTTTTTACAATTGGGAATGTAGTTTTTGAAACCCGAGCATACACATGTTCATACACATATCTAAATCTTTCAGAGGCTTACTCAAAAGTATTTGAAGTGTTTTTTAATTTTTTTAAAGATTTATTCATTTATGCATACAAGAACTGGGGTACAGGCCAGAGTTATGGTGGGGGGTGAGAGGATTCACCAGAGACAGAGTGGGGAGCAGAACAGGCAGACTGACTGAAAACACTGCTGAGGGAAGCAGCAGGTGAGACAGGGGAGGTCTGCTGTGCTATGTGGGTAGCTCCCTGGCTGGCCAGAGATCAAATTCATGCTGTAGAGGCTGTGGATAGCTTCATAGTGCTGTGCTTAACCCCTTGCACCACCAGGGAGGCCCCTTGAAGTGTTTTTTAACTGGGCCTACAAAAGGAAAGAATCTCTTTCCCCTTTCTTCTACCTAAAGTAGGCTCTTCATTCTTTTTTAATAAGACCTACCTTTTTACCTCAAGACTCATCCCCATGTAGCACTTCCTCCAAGGCAGCTTCCCTGAGTCCCTGAGAGCAAGTTAAATGGCTCTCCTTTGTGCCCCCAAAGTACCCTATTTCACCCATCAGATTACTGAGTATCTTAGTAAGAAGATCTTTATCACCACTTATGATGGCTTTCCTCCCTCACTAGGATTTTTGAACTCCTGAGAACTCTGCTTTTTTATCATTGTCATCCCTGGGCCTACTGTAAACAAATGTTCAACAGGTTTTATTGAATGAATGACTGAATGAATGAATGAATGGCAAGTATTGCTAATAAACCTCAAACAGGCAAGAGAATAGAGGAGTTGAATTAAAGGTCCACCATTTTATCCCAGATTCTAGCCATGACTCACCGTGTGACCCTGAGGAAGTCCCTCCACTCCCTAAGCCAAGGGTGTCTGTATCTTTCAAAGCAATATTACATTCCACACAAGGCCATTGGGACAATTAAATAAAGAGACATCCATAACATTTCTTAGCATGTGATAGGTTATATAACACTTTTTTGGTGAATTTATTGGGGATGGATAGAAGGCAATGGAGCTGGGGAGGTGGGAGGCAGAGGAAATTTACAAAGTTCTACTTATGCAATAAAAATTTAAGTTCACATGTCTCCTCCATTTTGAAAATGGAAGTAGTGTAGATAGCATGAAAAATTTAAAGATGGTTTGCTAATAATAAAACCAGAAAATAACAGAATACAGGTGGGAGGGGGTACATTAGTAGAGATTCAGATGGAATACTAGAGCCTTTTCAGGTATTTATATAGCCACGACTTTCTTGGGAGGTGGAGAGAAGGGTCAAAGACCTTGGGCACTATAACTTGTTCCCCCACCCTGTAAAGATCATGATGATATAACTAATCCAAATGGAGCTAAAATGGTTAAAGTCACAAAGCAGCTCAACATTCATTAGGGATTCAGACCAAGGCAAGCACTAGCACTAATATTAACTATGGTTCTTAGCCTTTGGAGTTGGCAACATGAACCCTGCTTCCTGCAGACCAAACACTTATGCTAATTGAAGAGAAACTTTCTGAAAAAAAAGGCAGCCAAATCTAAGAGACCTGTCAACTCCAGGGTCATCAGTGAAGTGATAACCAGGAAAGAGCTGAAATCAAAGGCTGTCTCTGCCATCCCCCTGCACACTCTGTTCAGTGGGAGCCCATGGTGGTCACAGCTCCTTTAACAATATTTATAATGAAGGAACAACGTTGGAGATGTCAACCTTGATTATTCATAAAGCTTCCTCCTGCTCAGTTCCACCCTGGGGCTAACAGTAAAAGTACCTGATTCCCAATTCTCAAACACAAAAGCATACAGAGCTTGAAAGAGGAGCTGACTAATAAAGTTTGCATATCCCTAAGAAAAAGAGCACACAAGGAAGAAGAAAAGGAATGGTAAGATTAAACAAAAACAGTACGCTTGGATGGGAAGTGATAAAAATTTTAAAAGGCAAAAACTTAAATCTATTTTCCTTTTTTTTTTTTTTTTTTTTTTTTGGTAACGTCCTTGTTCATTTACATTTCAGTATAAGCCATTCAGAGGAAACCACTGTTTCATCTCCAGAGTAGGATGCTGAGGCACTTTGAACACTGACTAGGAGCATAATGTTGCTAAACTCTGTTCTGGAGAGTTGTCTAGTGGCTTTAAACTATGAGGAGAGGCAGCGGGAGACCTTCATCACTGGTTCAATTAGACAAGGAAGTAACCAAAGCAGAGACCTTGAGGACTCACTTAGGTGGTCTGTGTAGGGGGAAGAGTACCAGGTGGGCTCTGGATATCACCTTGTTATTCATTTGAGCATACTTTCCCAGTTTCCTCATTCATTAAATGGGAATGGCAATACTACCTTCTTCCCAGGGTTGTTGAAAACATTTAATTAAATAAGGAAATTGAAGTCCAGAACTGAGATTATAGTAAGCACCTAATAAATGTCACTTATTTGCTGTCATCATCAATCCTGACAAGATCTGTCAAATATAATAGAAATTAAACTGTTTGCTTTTCAATTAGGTGGCTTTAATAGAGGTATGGTTTGAGCTTATGATAATTACCAATATTGATTGCCACATACCCTAACCCTGGGCACACACTACAGCAGGATTCTACTCCTGGCCCCTTGTGGTTGGTGGGGTCATATGACTAGCTCTGGTCAGTGGTTGTGAAATGAAGTGCTGTGTCTCTTTCAGGCCAGAGGATTGAATTATCTGTGCAAAACCTTCCAGAGCTCCCTTCCTGGTGCCATGTGATACCTGCAAATGTTCAAAATGACAACTTCCATCAACCTGAGTCCCAGGGAGAAAGACAGTGAACAAATAGCCTCCTTCCAGCCCACAATGGATTCAAAGGAAAAAAAAAATGGATTCAAAGGATAGAGGAAAAATAAACATTGTAGTTTTAAGCCACTCAGATATAATAAAAGACTTGTTTGTTATTGTTAGCCTAGGCCATGCTACTGAAGCAGAGAACTAATTTTTGTTCTTTCAGAATTCAACAAATTTTGGCTAGCATATACCACAGTTTAAGCGCTATGCTACATGATTGCATAAGCACTATGTACTTTAATTTTTACAAAATTAAAAAGTCCTGAGATGGAAGTCATCTCCATTTTCAAATATACTCAGTCATGCATTGCTCAGCAATAGAGATACATTCTTAGATGTGTCACTAATGATTTTTGCTGTCCTGCAAACATCATAGAGGATAACTGCACAAACCTACATGGCTGGCCTGCTGCACGCCTAGGTTCCCTGGTGTATCCTGTTGGAACACCACTGTATACACTCTATGTCGTTGCTAAAACATCACTAAGTGATGCATGACTATACGAACGAGACAAGAACTATTGAGGGAGTGTTTCTCTGTCCCCCCCCTCCCCTTTTCTCAGAGTGTTCTGACTGTTCCAGCTTATTCTCCAACTTCTGTAATTATTTCTTTCTCTCACACACATACACATAAATAATATTTAAGAAAGAATAGTAATACTTGTACAGCAAGTGCAATGCCATTTAATGTATTTAATGCCACTGAACTATGTATGTAAAAATGGTAAAAACAGTAAATTTTATCTTTTTTTGGTATAGTTTTTTAAAATTATTTATATATATTTTACATCTTTTTTCATTTTTTAAAAAATGTTTGCTTTCTTTTCTCAGGTGTAGTTCCCATAGAATTTCCACCACCAGTTCACCTGTGCACCATCACCATAGTCCCTTGTGCTCTTCCCTTCCCTGTTTTGATCCTTCTCCCTCCCCTTCCACTGCAGAATGTCTCTGATTTATAGTAGTCTGCTTATTTTTGTTTAGTTTTGTTATTTTTTTATTGTAATTATTTTTTCCCTAAAAAGGTAAACCTTATCTTATGCATACTCTACATGATTTTAAAAAATTCAAATGGTACACAGAGGGATGGAGAGATGAATAAATTTGTGATAAGGAAATAAAGCAAAATGTTTATTGCAGAAACTGGGTAAGAGGTATATGAGTGTTCACTGTACAGATTTTGCAGCTTTTGTATTATTAACATAAATATACAACTTTATATAGTATAGGGTAGAGAAACACTTTAATTTTCAACTTTACTGATATATATAAAACTGACAAAAATGTAAGATATTTTAAGAACATACTGTGTTGTTTTGATATATGTGTAAATTGTGAAAAGATTTCCCCCATCTAGTTAATGAACACATGTATCACCTCACATATTTATCCTTTTGTGTGTGAGAAAACATTTCAATTCTGCTCTCTTGGTCAATTTCAATTATACAGCACAGTTGTTAGGAGCCTGCTGCCCTAAAGGGAGCTGGAGTTTTTGGAGAATACCTGTTTACTCTGCACATGCAGTTCCAGGACAGATGTTAGAAGTTCTGCAAACAGAACTTCTTCCCAGAATTGACTCCTGTTCTGAGGATGTGCTGGCTTGTGCGCATGTTCCTTACTAACCAGGACAACTTGTTTTCATCAGTAACTTATTAATCTGGATAGGCAAAAACACAATTGCGTGTTACTTTTTTGTTCCTTTGCTCATGTCTTTAATAAAAGCCTGGGCTGGATGAGTGAGAGGTAGAGCTGCTCTCGATCATGCTCTCCCCAGCCTCCCCCCACTGCAAATTCATTTAGACTTCTAGTCTTCATTAATGGCAGAGAACTTCATCGTCTGTCCTGCCTGCAGTGCACAGTGTTATTAATTATACTCACCATATTTTACATTAGGTTTTCAGACCTTATCCCCTTGGAGTTAAAAGTCTGGACCCTTTTACAAAACTCTCCTTATGTCTACGCCCACTCTCCCCCCTCCATCCCACCTTCCACCATGCAAAAAGGTTGGAGCAGGATCTAAGAGGCAGAATTGAAAGTCAAAAACTATTATAAATCAATCTACATAATAAAAAGATGAAAGAATTAAAAATGGGGAAAGGAAAACTATAGGCGGCCTTAGCAAGTTTGGGGCTCGGGGATGGTGTGTAGGTAGGTTGGGAGTGAGAAGCTCTGAGCAGTTCCTGTGTGAGGAAGATTAGCGCAAGGAAAAGAGGGCTAAGGAAGTGCTATGGCTCTGAATTGTACTCACTTAACATTCTTTGAAGGATTCCAAAAGACTGGAATCTTTAATTACATTGGCTTCTGAACTGTTCCTCTCTATACTGCATATAACTCTATATTGGAGTTGCATAAATTGAAAATTCAAGTAGCTTTATGTTGACATATCCAATAATCATGCAAAATTTCATCTTCAACTTTTTTTTAAAGATTTATTTATTTATGCATACAAGAACTGGGGTACAGGCCAGAGGTGTGAGAGGGTTCACCAGAGACAGAGCAGGGAACAGAACAGGCAGACTGACTGAAATACAGTGCTGAGGGGAGCAGCGGGTAAGTCAGGAGAAGTCTGCCATGCCTTGTGGGTCTCCTCCCTGGCTGGGGACTGTAGTGGCTACAGATAGCTTCATAGGTTGTGTCTTAACCCCTTGTGCCACCAGGGAGGCCCTTCATCTTCAACTTTTTTGAGTATTTTTATTTATTTGCTTTCTGATTGTGTTATTTTTTATTGAGATAATACTACATACAATACTTATAAGATTTAGGGGTACAGGTTCACACTTGCTCAGATGTATGTTTCCATACCATGCCCAACACAAAAGCACCAATAACCCTTCACCATAGTCCCTTGGGGCTGGCTCTTCCCTTTGTTTTCCAATCCCCTACCCTCCCTGGAAATCTGACTATAGAATTGAGGCTACTGGAAATAGTCTTTGTGGAGTGAATGCTGACTCAGTTTTAAGCAATTTCTGCCCTGTCATGTGATTTTTTTCTTCCTAATCTTCCTTTCCAGGATGATTGTCCCAGTGCTGTAAGAGGAAGGTGAATGAGGGTGCTATGACACAGCAGCTACCCATGCAAGTGGCTAATGCAGCTGGCCCCTGAGAATCCTGTACTGTATAGTGACCACTGAGTTGCCAGTTGCCTCCTTACTTGTGTGCTATGTCAGTCCCATTATAAAGTTCATAACCCTGCCAGAACCTCCCGTAAAAAGGTATCCTCCTCACTGTAAGTCTAGGCCTCTTCTGATTCACATTTTTTTCACTGAGATTCACAGGGAATTTGGGGATATCCTTACATGTTATGCACAGGTGCCAGAGAAATAGGACACCTCTTCAGCCCTTACATCCAGGCTCTTCTCTTCACTTTTTCAAAATCCGGTGACCTCTTATTGCTCAGGTACCTTGAAGAATGTGAGACTTTCTTAAAAACTTACAATTTTCTCAACATGAGAAACATGAGTCCTAACCCAGACTCGGACCCAGGTCTCATCTAGAGGGAAGTCAGGACAACTACTCATCTCCAACTTCCAACTTTTCTTACGCTCTCTTCTTAGGCTCTTCTACTGATAAAATTCCCCTTTATGTCCAGTGTAATTTCCCTTATTTTATATCTTCTGGTCCTTGCTACACTATGGTTTATGATTTAAAAAAAACTATGATACAATTTATGAAATGCAGTGGGAATCTTTCAGAAATTAGAAATCCCTTTTTTCTCTAGAAAACCTAATTTCCTTGGATTGAAAAGATAAACTTGAAAGTCAAAGATGTTCTAGATAAAACATACTCTTTCTGAAAAAATTCCATTAATTTAAAAGATGAGAAATCAGAAATCTGAAGACAATTGTAATTTTGGCAATAATGCTGGGGTATCATTTAAGAGAGTTAAAACAGCCTTTACACTTTGCTCAGCTGAACAATGCTAGGAGACATAAAATAGATAAGAAAGGCAAACGGATGAAGTTACCATGGGAACCAGGCCATGGACCCATAGGCCAAGAGACTATTTCAAATCCCCAGGAATGTGGAAACAGGGTAAACAGAACGGGATACCCGTTCTGCAGAAAACTGACCAAAGCCTGATGTTCCAACAGATAACTGGCACAGATGGACTCGCTTGATTCTGGAAAAGTCTGTGAAAACAGGTTACAGAAGACAGCCCCAGACCCTTCCTGCACAGATGAACTCTTCCGTCTTGCTTCCCACTGCCCTTTGCAAGGTATTTAATAACTCTGACCCAGCAATTACAGTTCTGCAAATATACCCAAAGAAAATGAAAATACTAACTCAAAAATATATTTGCACACCCAGCACCCCCCCGGTTCATTATAGTATATTATATAACAGGCAAGACCTGAAAACTACCTAAATGTCCATGGATGGATGAATGGAATAAAAAGTTGTGAGATATATGCAGACACACACACAATGGATTACTATTCAGTCATAAAAAATGGACCTTGAAAGCATTATGCTATATGAAGTCAGACAGTAACGAATACTGATGTCACTTATATGTAAAAATCTTAAATAAAAAAAAAAAGCCCTTATGGAAAAGAGATCAGAATTGCAGCGACAAGAGAAAGAAGGTGGCCAAAAGATACACTTTCAGTTATCAGGCAAGTAAGTATAGGAATATATTGTACAACATGATGACTATAGCGAACTAACATTGCTGGGTGATATACAGAAAAGTTAGGAAAATAAATCCTAAGTGTTCTCCTCACATGGAGAACCTTTCACCCTTTTTTCTTTTCTTCTTTCTTCATGTTGTATCTATATGAGAAAATGAATATTATTTAAACTTGTGGTAATCATTTCAAAAATATATAGAACTGTATTTTGATTATCCAAGGTACTAGTAAAATAGAACTATTTAATAGAAAAGCATATTGAAATCCAGGATTCAGACTGAATCCAATAGTTCTCAAACCTCAGTGACCATCAGAATCGCCTAGGAACTTTCAGGAAAGGATAATGTCCAGGCCCCGATTAAATCAAATTCTCCCATTACAGTAACATAGAGAAAAGTTTCACCCCCTTGAAATATCTCTGTGCACCTTCTCTATCATCCCTCCTCATCCTCTCTCCCCATCTTTCCTCACCTGTCCTCCCCCGCTGAAGAAACATCAATTCATTTCAAAAATGAGGAAAACAGAACTCAAGAAACTATTGAGTGATTCTTAATTTCGGTAATGAGAAAAATGTACAAATCTTTAAAACACACCAAACTGACAAAAAGAAACATTTTTAAAGGCTTTGTATTGGCAAGAATATAGAACAACAGGAACTTCTCACAGAATGTTAATGAGATTGTTAACTGTTTTCACAAAAGAGTTTAGAGAGCAACTTGGAAATATCTTGTAAGATAAGAGAGATGAACATCACAAAACCCAATGATTTCTAGGTTTCTGCCATAGTGGAACTCTTCCCTGTGGCCAAAAAAGGCACGTGTAGGACATTTTTGTAGCAATTATTCATAATAGATAAAAATTAGGGAAACCTCAAGATTCATCAATAAACTGAATTAAATTTGTTCAGTGAAATATTACATAGTCTTTTAAATATTGAGCCAGCCAGTTATAACTCTATACAGATAAATCACAAAGTCTAAATTCTGACTAGGGAAAAAAAAGTATAGCGTGCTTTCTGCAGATATTTAAAATACATACACAAAAATGCTACATACAGAGTCATATAAATATATAGTTAAAAGTATTAAAAATATGAATAAGGTGACAAACAAAATCATAGTAGAGGTGTTTCTGATAGAAAAAGAAGAGATGAGATCAGAGATGAGTTTTAACTCTAAATGTAACATCTTATTACTTAAAAAATATGAAGTGCATCTCTCAAGTGTCCTAATTGTGTGTGTTTGAAATTTTTCATGATCTTTTAACAGATGTAATAAAATGAACAAATAAAGAACATAATGAGGCATATTTTTGCTAAAAATCAAAGAGCAATTTAAAAACATAACTTCTTTAAAAAGATTATTTAAAGATCCACAACTCCAGTGGGTTAGACAAGACATACGTTTCTTTTCCCTGAGAACAGTCTAGGAGCCCGTGGTCCAGAGCTAGTGGAGCAGCTCCACCACCACAACCCTGGGTTTCCAGCTCTAGGTCTAAGATAGATGCTCTAACACTCTCCATCATACTATATAACAGCTGTCAGGAGATCAAGAAAACATAAAAGGAACTGAGCTTCATTCTTTTTAATAGCATGACATGAAATTGACACATATTTCTTCTCATATCTAATAGGCCAAAACTCTGCTGGATGATCATATCTTATAAGGGAATGTGAGAAAAAATAGTCTCTGAGTGGAAACCATGTGTCCAGCTAAACTGTGCAGTTCTATTACGAAAGGAAGAAGAGAGGAATGGATACAGCTACACCACTAGCCACCTGTGCCACAGGATGAATTAGATGGAACCACAACGGAGGTGCAGCAGGAACACTTGCATACAGCATATTTGTCCTTCTGTCTTTATCTTAGGAACCAGCCCCACAAGTAGTCCCTGCACGTCTTTCTTCCCATCTCTTCCTAGCACTGGTACTACTCAGCTGTCCTCATTCTACAAATACCTTTCATGAATCAGATGCTGTGAGGTGCTGTAGGATGCAAGATGGAATGACGTGGACCATGCCTTCAAGAGAAGAATTATGATGCCCATGACAAGCATTGAAATGCCTGTACACATGGTTTAATATAAGCAAGAAAATATCAAAGTCAAATGTCTTTTTAATGGCATTCTGAGCATTAGGGGAGATCCAGGAGCCAGTTGGGAAAGTCTATAAAGAATCCTCTGTGAGGTTTCTCTGGGTTGCAACTGAAACTTAGGAGTTGAACAGGGGGCTTTTAGGGAGACAAATGGGGTTCTGATCAGAGGGGAAAATATACACAAAGATAACAGATTGAGAGGCATAATATAATCAGGAAAACAAAGATACTTGGTTTGGTTTAAATTAGTTAAGTCAGTAATCAAAGATGAACTGGGGGCCTCCATGGTGGTGCAAAAGGGGTTAAAATGCAACCTAGTGAAGCTATCCGTAGCCACTGCAGCACGAGTTTGATCCCCAGCCAGGGAGATACCCACATGGCGCAGCAGACCTCTCATGTCTAGCCCGCTCCTCCCCTCAGCAGTGTATTTCAGTCACTCTGCCTGTTCTGTTCCCCATTCTGTCTCTGGTGAATCCTCTCACACACACACCCCACCTCTGGCCTTACCCCAGTTCTTGTATGGATAAATAAATCTTTTTTTTTTTAAAGAAAAAAAAGATGAACTGGGCAACCTAGGGGACATCAGATCATGGAATCTTTCATTCATACAGAGGAGCTCAAATCTTATTCTGCATACACAGAGGGAATCATTAGCAAATCTTGAACATGGAAAGGACAGTATTAGAATGGTTGGAAAGATCACTGAAAGCAATGTGGAGGATAGATCAGGATGGGGGAGATTACTGACAGGAAATAATAGTTAAAGAAACAATTCTGGAGGGTGGGAAGGAAGAGTTGAGTTTGTGACTTGTTTGGTTTGATGTCCCTCTAGGACATTCTGTGGAGATGACCAGCAAATCCTGTATTGGACACAAGGACCTAAAGTCAGGAAAGCTGAAGCTTCTATAGTGTGCCACTCCCTCAGCTTACAGTTTATTCTGGAATGTATAAAACATTTTTAAGCTCCAGCACTCATTTCTGCTTTGTAATTCATAGTGGCTGGTCTGTTACTCCATGATAGTGGAGACTCCTGGGTGTTTCTGGCCTATGCTCCCTCCTTAATAACTCTTTCCCATATTACTGCTGATGATGGCAGAGAGCTGAGAATTCAAAATCCAGTTGAATGCCTTACTAATGAGCAGTGCCAGCCTGAAGGCAGACCTCTAGAGCTTGCAGCAAGCTCTGTTTGGCACTGTCATGTTTAGCAGTTTTATCAGACATGATCAAGGCAGACATGACATCTTTAACCAATTTTCAGAAGACATAAAGGTAGAAGAAGCACATTTATGTATGTCAGAATGAGAATTTAGAGAGAACTCAATATATCAAAATAAATAAAATATATTGGTGAATCATGGAAAAATCCTGTCAAATCAATTTGGTCAAATAAATGAATTGTGAGCATAAACTCATCAGGCAATCTTGCTAAAGATGTTTGCTACCCAAACATTTAGAGCTTATAATATCCTGAACAACTTTGTGCAGAACATAAGAATCACCATTTCCTAGTGTTCAATCAGCAAAACAAACCTGACTCCATTCTCCAGTAAAATGGCTGTCAACTTAAATAAAAGGGGTGGCAAATAACTTCTCTCTGAGTTACTGTTTGAGCCTACATGGACTTCCACTTATTTCCCCTGTTCTTTCTAGACAGGCAGCTACATTTCCCTATGAATATCTTTCTAGAAATGCTATTTCATTTTTCAATGTGTTTCATATTTCATTCAAATAGGCCTGTTCAGATAGAAAGACAGAGATAGATAGTTGCTAACCAAGACTGAATGCAGCCTCCAGACAATAATCTGGTCATCCTTATTTAGATCACCCCCTGAGTAATGTTCACACAGCACACTGTATTTCTCCCCCCAAATTTCATCACTTGTAATTAATTATTTCAATAATATTTAGTGTCTATAAGCTCCACGTCAGATTGATTCATTACTCCATCTCCAGTGCCTCAGAGATGGCCCTTAGTGGAGGCAAAATAATTACTGATAGATGTGAATAAATAAAAAACAAATGATAGACACCTAACAAGAATGATAACATCTTTTATCAATAGTCACGCAAAATACTGTTAAAGATCTTTCTTGTCCACTGTTTCGTGGTAGGAAAAAAAACATTCTTTTAACCACTTTTTCACTAATTGGTTATCATTATCATTCATATTCATATTATCAGCTGTTTCTACTCAAATAGGCTATATACCTGTCATCATTTGCAGCAAAGGACTTGGCAGGAAAAGTGGCAAAAAAATAAGGTAATATTGTGGTATATCCTCCTATGCTTAAATTTTCCTTGTATAAAAATGAGAAAAACATTCACCCCTTTTTTCACACATCCATATTCATTTTTAGTTAGATTAAAAATTGTTAACAGTCCATGCCAAATTCCCTATGCATAAGACTTGAATAAAGTACTATTTGTTATATAAGGGCTGATTTGGCTATGAATTCAATAAAGTGGAAAGAGAGGGTGAGGAGGCAACTCAGAGGATGCCAACAGAATATAGGTGAAATTAATTGCATCCATTCTCTATGAAGCAGATCCTGGCTCCTTTTATTACAGATTCCACAGGCAGCTAGTGGCTGTGCTGTTACACTCACCTACAGCAAATCAAAAATTCTCCCTGTTGAACTTTCGTTGAGGATTCCACATGGTGTTTGTGTGGGCCATTTCATTTTCACAGTGGCCTAATTAAGGTGCTTCAGTTCACATTTGTTCTGTAAACTGTACCATAAAAAGCCACCATTTAAAACTTCGCAAGCAATCAATTCCACTGCCCAAATAGGAGCAAAATGTCATTTAAAAGTTACTGTCATGCAGGATTATTGAACAAGTAGTCAGCAACCCATTTCAAAGTTCATTTCATACAGACCAATCAAGATGCTTGCCCACTATTGGAAAGGAAAACTTCTCCATCAATGAGCGAAATTACTTCATTTTTAAAAGGCTAAAATTTTAGCTCTCTCCCAACCCTATTCAACAGATCAAACAAATGGGTTCAAAAGATAACTAATTCTTCCCTTAACAATAGACATAGGTGGTGAGAGAGGAATTGTTCTGCACTCAGGAGGATTAACCCACTAATTGAGCATCCAAAGCTTCATGTAACATCCAACCTCAAACAAGTAATCCCAGCTGCTTCACTCATGAACAAAAAAGGGAGATAAAGGCAGGTTGTGTTACTTTCACTGTAAACTAGTTTAGCATAATGTTAAAGTTCCGTTCCTTTACACATCTGGAAGTTAAAATCACCCTACAATACAAAGTTTTTAAACTCATCCACTTTTGGATTTTTTAATTCTTAATTTGTGGGAAAACAGAATTTTCAACATAGTTTCAATAAACAACAAAATTTTGGTTTCAAAAACTCATGCTCCCCTCCCCTTTTTAAAAACTTATTTGTCAAAAAAAAAAGTTTTTCTTTTAACTTTTCTTATCAAGTAGCAACAGTGTTCCTGAGCAGGTAAATTTTCTTCATTGTGTGGTTGCTATAGAGCAGAGTTGTGAATCTGTTCACTGTCAGGGCAGATTTGCATATCCACAGCCACTCAAGACAGAAAAAGAATTGCAGCCTGATTTTTGAACTTGCCAGGGCACATATTAAAAAAACTAGCAACAACAAATGTTGGTGAAGTTGTGGAGAGAAAGGAACTCTCCTGCACTGTTGGTGGGAGTGCAAACTGGTCCAACCACTATGGAGAGCTGTGTAGAGATTCCTCAACCTACTAAAGATAGAGCTTCCATATGATGCAGCAATTCCACTCCTAGGTATTTACCCAAAGGACACAGAAACATTATTTCCAAAGAGCACCTGCACCCCTATGTTTATAGCAGCACTGTTTACAATAGCTAAGCTTTGAAAACAATCCAAATGCCCAAAAATAGATGACTGCATCAAGAAGATATGGTACATGTACACAATGGAATATTACTCAGCATTCAAAAAAGATAAACACATGCAATTTGCAGCAACAGGGATGGAGCTGGAAGGGATCATGCTCAGTGAAATAAGCCAGAAAGAAAAAGAAAAATACAGATGGTCTCACTCATAGCAGGAATCTAGAAAACTTAAATAAGGGACCAGGAAAAAGAATAACTATAAGAAAGAAAAAAAATCAAAATCAACAAACAACTATGAACCAGAGATAAACTTTGGGGGGAGGGCGGGGAAAGGAGAGACTGGGGTCAAAATCAGGGGGTTGCAATTGTATGGGGAATATAAAAATAAAAAATAAATTAAAAAAATAAAAGAGATTAACAAAAAGTATATATAAGTTAAAAAAAAACTTCCAATAAAATGTTGAGGCAAAGTTAAAAAAAAAAAAAAAAAGAACTTGCCAGGGAATAATCCAAAATTAGGAAATTGTACAAAGATCCCTGTGACCACTCAAAAATAAAATACCACACTCCCAACCCAGAATGGCAGGCTTTTTTTTTTTTTAAGAAAAAAAAAAGTGAACATTTTAAATATCCTAACAAATATTTCAGGTGAATTTGCCAGAACTCTGACCTGCTAATTAAAAAATATGGAGAGTCACACTGAAGTTCTATGCCAACTTTGTGTAAATATCCACCTGAAAGGTAAAATAATTGAGGGGAGCTCTGACAAATTAATTGGTTGCCATCATTAAAAGTGGCTTTTCAAACCCTAAAAAAATGACTCTAGAGGAGAAAGGTAGGTGTGGGTCCTGACAAAGTGGGAAGCAAACCTAAAGGTATAGGACATAGGACTATGCGTGCTGTGATGTTGGGAGTGGTGAGATAATGAAATCTGAAGAGGTGTGAACTATTCCCCCGAATCATATACAGAATAACATTGTAAACCAATGCTACCTCAATTCATCAATTAATAAAATAAAACTGGTTTTCCCTTATTGTGGAAGGCAGGCATACAATGCCTCCACTCTCTCCACGGTACCCTACTTCTTCCCGTTCCCTCAACACCAACAAACCAGGAAATAAAATGTCAAAGGTATCACACATCAGAGTCCTCCCTACTCTTCCTCCAACCACTCATCGGTCATACAGTACTTATCACTATTAAAGATTTCAATACATCATAACTATGGTTCCCAATCTGTAGCTATCTAAATTGAAGATAGGGTACTGAAGAGGAAAGTAAACATTTAGATTTCTTTTTACATCCAAGATGGCCATGACCTCTCAAGGATGTTCTTCAACATTTTTAATCCCAGTTTCCTGGAAGCAAAATGTGTATTTACAGCAGAAAATAAAGAAAGAGAATAAAAAGAATCATTTCATAGCACAATTATTATCATAAGCGATAAAATGGCTAGTTAGGAAGCAATCCATACTTTAACCACTTTTGGAAACAGATGGTTCTAAATGTGACTAATTTTCCTCAACATTTAACAGCAACATCAGAAATTAAACATGTTACAGAAACCATTAGGTTTAGTCCCACCCCTGTTGCTGTCAGTGTTGTCTATTAGGGAAATCATATCCCATTAACATATTTACATTAATGGAAGGAGAAAGCTTGAAGGAAAGAGGAGAATTAACTGTCACTAAATACTCCACAGCAAAGGCAGCGTACTTTCTTTACCAATTCAAACCAAACACCTGCTTGCTGGGCACATTTCCCTTTCAATCAAGAAAGTTGGTAGTTTTGGTAGCTGAGGTTTTAAAATGTTTTCTTAGATAGAATCTGGATCCATTTCTAGAAGCTATAGTAAATTTCTACCTCAGGGGAATAAAATACCCTACTAGTAAATGTCCTGGTCTATAGACTAATAAGAAGGCTTGAAACAGCAATCCAACTCCATCCCTGACTTTATCAGAACCCAGAGCAAATAGTCAAGGAAGAATGCAGATTTATACACATAAAAAACCTCCCCTTTGTGTCTTCTTAACCATGGTTCTAAGTACAAGCCTAGACATGTACTGAATTTATTAACCTTTCTCAACTAGACAATTTGAGTAAAAATCATTTCCAGAACACTTTGTTTGATGTATGATTAAGATGCAACAAGAATGTAAAGTGCCTATAAACACTTTTTCTGGAAACCTTTATTCCGAAGATGTGATGATCATATCTCCTATCCTTTCTTCTTGAGAAATGCTTTATGAATAAAGTAAAAATATGAATGTTGTGTTTATACCAAATACAGACCTCAAAATGAGCAGTGACTATGGAGTAACCTATGAATTCCAAAAAAGGAAGAATTTACTGGAGAAAGAGTCAGAGAACAATGAGCCTAATGAGCTAAAAATCCTAAAGCCCTGTAGTATGAGAAAATGAAAAATGAATGGATAATGAAAAAGGCTTTGAAGCCATAAGAAACGAGAGATAACATAAGCATGAGTTTGTTCACAATATGCTAGAACAGAACTGGAGAGGGTATGGGGATATGAAAAGTGGGGTCATTTTGAATTGCAAATAGACATATTTAGAATAAAACACTGCTTTCAACAGTAAATTGATGAGCTAACAAATTTGCTCAAACCTTCCTCCTTCACGCCTCTGCTACTTCAAATACAACCACACACGACCCTCAAAATGTAGCTAAAACTGCAAATAAGGTTACAGAAGACAAAACCATATTAAGAAGTATATTATTTTTCTGTTGTTTATTTTAACAAGCATGTCTCTTAAAACATAAGCATATCCATTATCTACCTAAAGCATTATACATCCTTCAGTCCTATCCTAGTACTTAGCTTTTCTTTTTTTTTTTAAAAAGGCCAATTTCATTAACATTTTTTTAAAGATTTATTTATTTATTTATACAAGCACTGGGTACAGTCAGAAGCACAGGAGGGTGAGAGAATTCACCAGAGCCAGAGTGGGGAACAGAACAAGCAGACTGACGAAATACACTGCTGAGGGGAGCAGCGGGCGGCAGGAGAGGTCTGCGCGCCATGTGGGACCCTCACCAGCGGCTGGGGATGGAACCAGCGCTGCAGAGGCTGCAGGCAGCTTCGCAGCCCAGCGCTCAACCGCTGCGCCACCAGGGGGGGCCCAGTACTTAGTTTTTCTTAAGAAACAAAAACTAAAGAAGGGGCAAAAGGCTTACAAAGAATGTGTCCAAAAATTGTAATTTTGGGCGACAGGCATATATTTTTATAAAAATTATTTGTAGGAAGAGCAGGGACTAGAAGATTCCTCCCCAAAATGTGGGAAGAGCTAAAAGTATACAATGAATGAGATTTGGGGACAGTGGTTTTAGAGTTGTGCTAAATCTTTTGAAAAGCATGGCTATGTGATGCCCACTCCATTGGGACTAAGTAGTTTAGGTAAATAACACAGATTTGTACCCACTTTTCCCTCTGGTACACTTGGGAAGCCACCCTGGATTAGAAAATAGCAAAATGCATTTTCTTGTAGGTTGTGGGATTTGATATGGGTTACAAGCAATTTGTAGATTAGGCTACCAATCCTTGTTGCCACATGAGAATTTGGGCTGCCATAAGTGGTCTGGAAGGAAACAATAGGAAATCAAAAATTTCCCTTAAATCAACAAGTTTTATATGGATAGGAAACTGTTTTCTAGTGTTATGCTATTATTCAGAAAAGAAGATAAGAAATTGCTACATAGAGTCACAAAATATCTGTTTACTTATTGAGTCAACCATTCATTTGACAGATGACTAAGTTCAAGCACCTAGTGATGCTTAAAAGGCAAAGAATTCACAATAACAATTTCTTAATGTTAAATAAGGCACTGTAAGGGCAGTCAAAAGTTGAAAGTCAAGAAAAGAAAAGACAGATTGTCTGGGCTTGAACCCCAACTCCCCATTCTTAAGATGAACAACAGGCAAGTTATGGTCTCTGCTTTAAATGGAGATAATCATGAACGCCAAATAAAAGGGTTTTTATAAAGATTAAATGGACTGTTGTTAACCTGCAAAGCTCTAACACAGTATAAGAATTGATCAGGAAGCATTTAATATTGCTATCATCATCATCATTAATTCCTTCTACCAAATTATAAGATCCTTAAGGACTGCGATGAATCTAACATCTAAAGCACCTAGCACAGTGCCCAGCAATGGAATGTTTGCATGTTGGCAAATATTTAACAACCAGCTCTCTATCCAGAGGTGGGGAAAACTCTGATTTATAGTGATTGCCAATCCTCGTGGTAAACATACTCCAATCGTGAGGGAATGGGGTTATTTCAAGCAACCAATATGATGTTACTGAAACCAAATGTTGGAATGAGATGCATATAGTCAGTCCTTGGGGGCTGTAAAAGCTGCTCCTGTTCATCACTGAGTGTAAACAGTAAATAATTATGAGAATGGAAATACCTTAAGTGATTTTACATCACGGCCAATAAAGAGCCAGGTGCACGGCGCCTGGGAATAGTAACTTTCAACCACCCTCTCCTGTTCTACCAATTAAATAAGCAAATTTTTCTCACAACCAAAAGTTTTACCCCATTATAACTCACTATTACCAAAAATTCTAAGTATTGCTTTAGCAGAATGTTGTCACTACAAAATACATGTGAACTGTATGCAACAATTTAAAAAGAGTTTCAGTATTTACTGTTACCAATAAAATGTATACTGTGGGGGTGACTAAACCAGTAACACTAAAAAACAAATAAAAGCAATGACTAGGAATCCCTCAAGAGAAGAAACCACAAATAATTTAGAACAATTATTGAATTCTCTATTAATATAACCAGTTACCTTGAAGATGCCTTCATTTTATACAGGCTCATGGCTTTTTCAGCCTTGACTGGTCCAACCTCTATCCCTTTCAATCCTAGTCAAGTAGTGCTATTGGTCCCTTTTCAGTGAGCCAACCAAAAGTGCAGGTGGCCTGGGGATTCGATCCTCCTGCTTCTCTGAAACTGAGTTCTTTCTAGTCCTTTCTAATGGCATTCAGAAGCAGAACTACACCTCCAACTGCTTTTCAGCTTAGTAAAATTTACTCTCTGAACTTAGTAAAAATCTTTATTTTTCTTTTGTTTCAAAATCAGCCTTAGCTTTGGTTGCTTTCATCAAAAGGGAGCACTATATGTTTTTTCTCATCCATTTCAAATTGCTCTTTCATTGTATATCTCTCTCAGCCTCCACTCACCTCACTCAATCTCTTATCTATGAGTGTGTGTCCTTAATCAGAATGCTTCTTTGTCATGAGTTGCACTTACAAATGAAAAGCTTCTCTCAGTAAATACCACATTAATTGAACTCTTTCCTCCCTCTAAGAAAATGTCTGCATACTTTGGGAAGAAAGAGTTATACTCTGCCTGGGTGCCATATGCCTCCTAGTTCTACCATAACCTCTGGACACTTATCAAAACTTTTTTCTCTGTCAGTGCCCCTTGGCATGGCTCACACCTCTCTTTCCTTAAAGAAGACATAGATTTCCTAGGTCTCATAAACAAACAACCAAGACAGTAAAAAACAAACCCACCAACGTAGCCAAATTCAGTAAGATGTTCATTTAACAGTGGCTCAGATCAGAGTCATTCGGTAAGAACTATGTATCTCATTTCACTGGGTTTATCACCTAGCACCCAGTGACATTCATCAGTGGATCAGTCCACAAATTATTAAATCTCATCAAGAGTCTACATTCTTGCTTTCCTTGGCAAAAATAAATCCATTATTTAATGTATGTGTGGAAACAAATTAATTCTTCTCCCTCTAGATAATTTCTGCCTTAGAGAGCTCTATTGTAACATACATCACATCAATGCTTTAAAAGTCGTGTCTTATTTTCAGCAGTCATTAAAGGCATTTTTTAAAATGACAAATTCTGGAGTCTGCACTCAAGTAGGAAAAATAAAGAAACAAAACTTGGAAGAAGGCTTGACAAGGGGTAATCTAGGCTTTATGAAACCATGTAATTTTGGAGGGCCTGTTTAAGGAAAAACAATAGCGAAGGTGAAATATCTTTTTTTAAAGGTTGTTTGGGGGTTTGCTATGCGGCCCACTATCTGTTCACATTCCCAACTTGCAAATCTTCACTATTCCTGAATAAACCCATTTTGAGAGAGTGCACTGGAGGGAGGGCGGAGCAACATGGCGGCGAGGAGACGCTGCGAGTAAGATCTCCCATTAAAAAAAGTTAATAGGGAGGAAAAGCGGCAGGTCCCAGTGAGAACTGGGACACGGAAGATAAACGGGTGACTCCAGCAAACTACCTGAAGAAGAAAGTTGCCATAAAAGAGGACTAGAAGGGAGGAAAGCGCAGAACCCTGCTCTCCTCCCTGACCCACAGAGTCGGCACTCTCCGAACAGCAGAGAGGAGGAAAACAACACACTAAAACGACCAACAAGAACAAACTACGCAGTAAGCGGGACTATGAGTGGAAAGGAACTATTGCAGCCACCACACCCCGGGAATGGGAGCTGCGGAGAACCCTGCAGGATTCGCCGCCGGAGGTGAGCTCCGGGCGCCATTAAACAGAGACCCCGCCCCCCAGGAGGAGGCCAGGACCAGCACACAGCCCCGGGCCTGCGGTAAGCTTGCACGGAAAAGCGGTGCGCTGGAAAAGCAAACGCAGATCGGGATCTGGATCGCGCAGAAAAGCAGCGGGCTGGAAAAGCAAACGCGGATTGGGATCGCGGCTGCCCAGGTCCCTGCGCCTGCGACCTAGGCTTGCAGGGAGACGCGCGCGAAGACCCTCACTGAGGTGAAAGTCCCTCACTGAGTATCCAGGAACCAGGCACCCAGGCACGGGAGCCGGGTGCAAAAGACGCCATTCTGTGGACACTAAACTGGGCTACAGCCCGCGTCCTGGACCTGAGGGCTTTGAAACTGAGATCCGGAGCACAAAATTCGGGGCATGGGTTCTCCACGACGGTGGGGCTCAAGGCAGACACAACACCCCAAAGCCGTTGAGGTTTACCCTACCATTCCCGCTCTGTTTCCTGTCCCATGGGGTGAAAAAAAAAAAAAAAAAAAAACAGCTCCCCAAGGGCTCTAGGAGAGATCTCTGGCGCCACCTAGCGACTTGAAACCAGCAGAGGCTCCTGGAGGAGCCAGTGGCCAGCTGGGAAGTTAGCCCACGCCGGGCCCCTGCTGACCAGTAGTCTGAGCCCACAGGGGGAGTGAGTACCCAAAGCCGGGGCAGACCAGGGGCGCAGAAGAGTGTGCCTGAGACTGGACACGCAGGGAGTGTGTCCCGCATCGCCATTTTAGAACAGGGACATTTCTTCAGTAAAGACTGCCTGCAGAAGGCTCCCTCAGGAGCCAGCGGTGAGCCGGGGAAGTTTGCCCACACCAGAACACCTCTGGCCTGCAGTCCAAGCCCAGAAGGGGAGAGGGAACCCACCGCCAGGGCAGACCAGGAGCACAGGGGAGTGTGTCCCCACATCGGCATTTTAGAACAGGGACCTTTCTTCAGTAAAGACTGCTTGAAACTGACAGATGGCTCCCGGAGGAGCCAGAGGGGAGCAGAGAAGCTCACCCAAGATGCCGGACAGTCCCCACAACACAGTGTCCCAACGCATACAGCAAATTAGAAAACAGACAGTAGGGAATAGAAGAACCACACGCAACATAGCAACTCCTCAGGGAAGAAGCACACCACAAAAAGAAAACCAGTCCCCAGATTGCAACGACAGTAACATGGAAGAACTTCTGAGCCTACCGGAAAGAGAATTTAAAATTGCCATGATTAAAAAAATGACAGAACTCATAAAGGAAAACAATGATAAGGGAAAAATAATCAATGATCAGAAGAATGAAATTGAGTCCCTAAAGAGGGAAGTAAAAGAAATGCAGGAGATCAAAGAATTAATGGAAGAACTAAAGAATTCTGGGGAAAGCAATGAAAGCAGAACAGATGAAATGGAAGAACGAATAAGTTCTCTTGAAGACACAGAAATAAAAAGAACCAAAACAGAAAAGGAAAGAGAAGTACGAAGGAAAAAGAACGAAGAAAGACTTCGGGAACTATTGGACACCATGAGGAAAGGAAATATAAGAGTTATAGGAATACCAGAAGGAGAGGAGAGAGATGTAGGAACAGAGAAAATATTCCAGGAGATAATTGAAGAGAACTTCCCAAATGTGAAGGAGCTGAAAATTGATATACAAGAAGCAAGAAGAACACCAAACTTCCATGATGAAAGGAAAAATACAGCAAGACACATAATAGTGAAGCTCCCAAGAATCCATAACAAGGAAAAAATAATGAAGCTGACAAGAGGGAAGAAACAAATAACATTCAAAGGAAAACCAATCAGGCTGACATAGGACTTCTCTGAAGAAACACTACGGGCAAGGAGAGAGTGGAAGGACATAGTCAACAGACTCCAAGAAAACAGATGTCAACCAAGAATACTATATCCCGCAAAGCTTTCCTTCCTCTATGAAGAAAGAATAAGGACCTTCCCAGACAAACAGAAACTATGGAACTTCATTACCAATAAACCCCCACTCCAAAAAATACTACAAGGAATCCGAAAGCCAGAACCTCAGAGGGACAAATAACAACGAAAGAAGGCAAGGAAAAAAAAAAAGATATTAAAAGAATAAATAAAATCAAAGGAAAGACAAACACAATGGCAAATACAGAGGCTAACATATCAATATTAACCCTAAATGTAAATGGACTAAACTCTTCAATAAAAAGACACAGAGTTACAGCCTGGATTAAGAAACAAAACCCAACCTTTTGCTGTCTCCAGGAAACACATTTAGCTACAAAAGATAAAAATAGACTCAAAGTTAAAGGATGGAAAACAATCCTACAAGCAAATGGACCAAAAAAGAAAGCAGGAACAGCTATACTTATATCAGATAAAACAGATTTCAAACTCAAAAAAATAAAAAGGGATCCCAACGGTCACTACATTATGATCAAAGGGACAATACTTCAAGAAGAAATAACACTCATTAACATATACTCACCAAACGAAGGAGCACCAAAATATATCAGACAACTGTTGTCATCTCTGAAAACAGATATCAGAGAAAACACATATGTAGTGGGAGACTTCAACACACCACTATCAACAATGGATAGATCAACAAGACAAAAAATAAGTAAAGAAACTAAAGCTCTAAATAAGGACCTAGAGCATTTGGGCTTAACAGACATCTATAGAACACTAAACCCCCAAAAAACGGAGTACACATTTTTCTCAAGCGCACACGGATCATTCTCCAGGATCGATCACATACTGGGGCACAAGACAAACATCAACAGATACACCAAGATTGAAATCATACCAACCATCTTTTCTGACCATGATGGCATCAAGCTAGAAATAAACCATAAAAAGAAGGCAAGGAACTTTCCTACCTCATGGAGACTAAAAACCACACTACTGGAAGACCACTGGACAAATGAGGAGATCAAAGAGGAAATTAAAAAATTCTTTGAATTGAATGACAAGGAGGACACCAATATCCTAAATATACGGGACGCAGCAAAAGCAGTAATAAGAGGAAAATATATAGCAATAGAAGCTCACATCAAGAAACAAGAAAGAACTCAAAGAAACAACCTAATCTCGAAGCTCAAAGATCTAGAAAAAGAACAACAAAAAAACCCAAAACCAGTAGAAGAAAAGAAATAATAAAAATCAAAGCAGAAATAAATGAAATTGAAACTAAAAAAACAATCCAAAAGATTAATGAAACCAAGAGCTGGTTCTTCGAAAAAAATCAATAAAATAGACAAACCCCTAGCCAGGCTCACAAAGGAAAAAAGGGAGAAAGCACAAATAAACAGGATCAGAAATGAAAGAGGAGAAATCACAACGGACACAGCAGAAATAAAAAGAATAATCAGTAACTACTATGAAGAGTTGTATGGAAACAAGTTCAACAATCTAGAGGAGATGGACAAATTCCTACAACTCTACAATCACCCAAAGCTAGATAAAGAAGAAATAGAACACCTAAACAGACCAATTACAAGCAGCGAAATTGAAATGGTAATCAAAAACCTCCCCAAAAACAAAAGCCCAGGACCTGATGGATTTACAAATGAATTCTACCAAACATTCAGAGATGAATTGGTGCCTATCCTTCACAAACTCTTCCAAAAAATTGAGAAGGAAGAGACAATACCAAACACGTTCTATGAAGCCAACATTACACTAATACCAAAACCAAATAAGGACAACACAAAAAAGGAAAATTACAGGCCAATCTCCCTAATGAACACTGATGCAAAAATCCTCAACAAAATTTTAGCTATCAGAATCCAACAATGTATCCATAAGATAATTCACCACGACCAAGTAGGATTCATTCCAGGGACACAAGGATGGTTTAACATCCAAAAATCAATCAACGTTATCCAACACATCAACAAAAAGAAATATAAAAACCATATGATAATATCAATAGATGCCGAGAAAGCTTTCGACAAAGTGCAACACCCATTCATGATAAAAGCCCTTGAAATTCTTGGGATACAAGGAACATACCTCAACATCATAAAGGCCATCTATGAGAAGCCAACAGCCAGTATCATTCTCAATGGTGAAAAGCTGAAAGCAATTCCATTAAGATCTGGAACAAGACAAGGATGCCCACTCTCACCACTGCTTTTCAATATAATACTGGAAGTCCTAGCCAGAGCAATAAGACAAGAGAAAGACATACAAGGAATCCAAATAGGAAAAGAAGAAGTCAAACTATCACTATTTGCAGATGATATGATAATATACATAGAGAACCCCAAAAACTCCACAGAAAAACTAATTCAACTCATCAATCAGTTCAGTAAAGTGGCAGGATACAAAATCAACACACAAAAGTCAGTAGCCTTCCTATACACAAACAATAAATCTGAAGAAGAAGAAATCAAAAAAAACCATCCCTTTTATTATTGAAACAAAAAAAATCAAATATTTGGGAATAAATCTAACAAAAGAGGTAAAGGACCTATACAAAGAAAACTATAAAACACTGTTAAAAGAAATAGAAGACACAAAGAAATGGAAAGACATCCCCTGCTCATGGATTGGAAGAATAAACATTATTAAAATGGCCATCCTACCAAAAGCAATATACAGATTCAATGCTATTCCAATCAAAATTTCAATGTCATTCTTCAAAGAAATAGAACAATTATTGATGAAATTCATATGGAATCACAAAAAACCCCGAATTGCCAAAGCTCTCCTGAAAAAGAAAGAAGGGAATGGAGGCATCACACTCCCAGACTTCAAACTATACTACAAAGCCATAATCATCAAAACTGCATGGTATTGGAACAAGAACAGACATACAGACCAATGGAATCAAACAGAAAATCCAGAAATAAACCCACAGATTTATGGTCAACTAATCTTTGACAAAGGAGCAAAGACTATGCATTGGAGCAAAGAAAGTTTGTTCAATAAATGGTGCTGGGAAAACTGGGTTGCTACATGCAAAAGAATGAAGCTTGACCACTACCTCACACCATACACAAAAATCAACTCAAAATGGATTAAAGAACTAGACATAAGACCTGAAACCATAACATATATAGAAGGAAATATAGGTGAAACACTACGTGATTTGCACATCAAAGACATCTTTACAGATACATCACCCAAAGCAGTGATAGTGAAGGCAAAGATCAACAGCTGGGACTACATCAAATTAAAGAGCTTCTGCACAGCAAAAGAGACAATAACAAAAACAAAGAGAAACCCCACCAACTGGGAGAACATTTTTGCACACAATACTAATGATAAAGGACTGATCACAAAAATTTGCAAAGAGCTGATGAGACTCAACAACAACAAAGAAAATAACCCAGTCAAAAAATGGGCAGAAGAGCTAAAAAGAAACTTCTCTGAAGAGGAAATGCAAATGGCCAACAGGCATATGAAAAAATGTTCAACATCACTTGTAATCAGGGAAATGCAAATCAAAACTACCATGAGATACCATCTTACACCAGTGAGAATGGCACATATTAAAAAAACTAGCAACAACAAATGTTGGCGAGGTTGTGGAGAAAAAGGAACTCTCCTGCACTGTTGGTGGGAGTGCAAACTTGTCCAACCATTATGGAGAGCTGTGTGGAGATTTCTTGACCTACTAAACATAGAGCTTCCATATGATCCAGCAATTCCACTCCTAGGTATTTACCCAAAGGACACAGAAACATCAATTCCAAAGAGCACCTGCACCCCTATGTTTATAGGAGCACTGTTTACAATAGCTAAGCTTTGGAAACAGCCCAAATGCCCAAAAATATGACTGGATCAAGAAGATGTGGTACATATATACCATGGAATATTACTCAGCATTCAAAAAA
This sequence comes from Talpa occidentalis, assembly GCF_014898055.3. Classification (NCBI taxonomy): domain Eukaryota; kingdom Metazoa; phylum Chordata; class Mammalia; order Eulipotyphla; family Talpidae; genus Talpa; species Talpa occidentalis. The sequence goes on from NW_023601104.1 coordinate 26,260,659, forward strand.
GATAAACACATGCAATTTGCAGCAACATGGATGGCAATGGAAGGGATCATGCTCAGTGAAATAAGCCAAAAAGGAAAAGAAAAATACCGGATGGTCTCACTCATAGCAGGAATCTAGAAAACTTAAATAAGGGACCAGGAAAATGAATAACTATAAGAAAGTGAAAATCAAAATCAACAAAAAACTGTGAACCAGAGACACTTTTTGGGGGGTGGGGGATGGGGGCGGGAGGGAGGGATTGGGGTCAGAATGGGGGGGTTGCAATTGTATGGGGAATATAAAAATAAAATTTATTATAAAAAAATAAATAAAAATAAACCCATTTTGAGGATAAAACAATCCACTGTTTTATTTTTCAGATCAACAGTGGCTTTTTCAGCACCAGTTCAGAATACATAATATGAGTGGCTTTAGTCTGCAACTAGAGAAGAAAAATTTCACAGGTGCTGAACCAACCAACCAATTCTTTTGTCACTGTCTCACTACCTAAGTATACCTATATCTTAGCCCACTTCTTTTTCAATTAAAAGTGAAGGCAAGGTCTGTTACTTGGAAGATTTCCCTTTACCACTGTCCTTTAGGGCCTCCTTGAAGAGGCCTATAATTCAGCAATTAAGCATTTTTGGCTCATACCAACATATATACTAACACATGTGAACTTGGACCAAGATCTTTTCTATGCCATTGATCACAGAGAATCTTCCTGTGCAGTCATAACTGTGAAATGGGAGAGACTTTGGTGCAATAGAATTCAACATCTTTTGCACTATATGGCTGTGGTTACTATGGAGAGAAGAAAAAAATTTTTGTATAGTTCTTGGAGAAGGCTTGCATTGGCTGTTCAGTAAATAGTTTCCTTAAAGGTTAAAAATTCAGGGGCCTCCCCTGGTGGCGCAGTGGTTGAGCGCTGAGTTGCAAAGCTGCCCACAGCCTCTGCAGCGCCAGTTCAATCCCTGGCCACTGGCGAGGGTCCCACATGGCATAACAGACCTCTCCTGCCACACCCACTGCTCCCCTCAGCAGTGTATTTCGTCAGTCTGTCTGTTCTGTTCCCTGCTCTGGCTCTGGTGAATTCTCTCACCCTCCTGCGCTTCTGACTATACCCAGTGCTTGTATAAATAAATAAATCTTTAAAAAAAAAAAAGTTAAAAGTTCAGTAAGATAGTCTCAGACACAAGACGTCAATTCAGTTAAACTGAACATCCTTTTCACAGTGGGATCTGTATTCTGGAACCTGGCTGGCCACTCCTCCCCTATCCAACTGCTCTTCCCATTTCCTAAACACTTGTTTACCTTCCAGATGGAACACTCCACAGGGTTCTGAGTACTCAGTTGTGGCTCAAAAAACACTTGAGGCAAATCTGTGGAGCCCAATATGTGTTGCAGTGTTGGTTTTGATAGTAATGACCAATATTCTTTGAGAAATGTGAAAGCATGAAGCAAAAAGTGTTCTGCTCCATGAAGCCTATTGACAATGTAGTGAGTATATTGGACTAATGACACAAGCTGATGATGCCATCCAGCTACCTGGGGTGGAGGCCAGTTCTTTCATGCTACAAACCTCGTATTTGTCAGCCATGAACACAAACCTGGACAGGTTGTCACTTTAGGACACTAGATTTTCTGGAAAAGAGGAATAAAAGCCAGCCTCCTAAACTTTCCCAAGTCATGGATAAAAAATTCATCTCAAAATTAGAGAAAGATGGAGAACTGTAAGAGACACAGTGAGGGGCCTCCCCGGTGGCGCAGTGGTTGAGCACTGGGCTGTGAAGCTGCCCGCAGCCTCTGCAGCACCGGTTAAATCCCCGGCCGCTGGCGAGGGTCCCACATGGTGCACAGACCTCTCCTGCTGCCCAGCTGCACCCCTCAGCAGCAGTGTACTTTGTCAGTCTGCCTGTTCTGCTGCCTGCTCTGGTGAATTCTCTCACCCTCCTGTGCTTCTGACTGTACTCAGTGTTTGTATAAATAAATAAATAAATAAATAAATAAATAAATGAATCTTTTAAAAAAATAAAAAGAGGTACAGTGAGGAGCACCCTCCAATCCAGTGGGGTGGCAGCCATAGCCAACTCAATAGTAGAAGGTGGAGCTTTTCAAACTCCAACCTCAAGGGGTAGGCAGTGACAGGAAAAGGGCAGGCTTTTGGCAATTAAACTGCTGGGGCTTTTGACCAGTGCAGATGTTAAGGTTTTGGCAGCTAAATTGCTGGTAAGGAGGGGAGTCTGTGGAAAAGTTGCCAGCTTGCCACATACAGCTTCAGTTTAGACTTTGGTCTTGTTCAAGGGATAGTATGTGGGGTAAGAAAGACAGTATCTGGTCACATGCCAACCTGTGAATACACTTACACACACACACACACACACACACACACCCCTCCCTTTTTCTCACTCCCTGTGTAAAAAAACCCCCGTTATTGTTTCATACTGTGTCTGCTTTTGGGCCATGTCCTGTAGTCATTAACCATGCAGGTAAGGGCCTACCAATTGGGTTATTAGCCTCGGGTTTACTTAGTTTCAAAATAATTTCAGAAGAAAGCAACAGATTCTTTGATTAAAAACACTCATTTTCCAGAGAGTCCAAGAAATTGAAAGAGAGAAGCAGGGAGCACAGGAAAAGGACAAGGAGAAAGAAAGGCTGGAACTTCCACATGCATGGATAACACAGGTCCTAAAAGATAAATTCAGCCAATTATTGTCAATGCCTAAACACATGCTGCAGAGCTCCCCCTTGCCTGCCTGCTTTGGAAATCACATGATGACAGGAACTCAGAAGGGAACTTGAGCATGAAAGGGAAGCAGAAAATGTGCTCAAGCAGTCTCAGTCAGAAGTTGAGTTGTCACTGATGATGCTGACTTCAATGTATCCCTTCAAAATCAGAAAAGTCAAGTCAAGAAACAAACAGACAATTACGGGGAGGAAAACATGAGTAAAGATTTTACAGGACAAATAACAAGTGTCCAAATGAGGGAGTATCTCTGGAGCATTAAAATTCACACCTTGAAAGTAAGACTCAGCAGTAGAAGATGACCCTTCCAAGTCAGCCTAATATACATGATGAACATGTCATCTAACATCCACGTAAACTCCCCACATCCACTTCAGAACCTCTACTAGAAAACTGAAGACACAGTCAAAGAATTGGAGAGAATCACTTATTACCAATAAAAAGAGATCCTTTTCCAAGAGACAGGAGCTTGAAAAAAAATGGATGATAAATGTGTCCATTGAGAGAAAGCTAAAAGAGCTAAGAAAAGAAAATGACTGCAACAGGCAAATGTTGGCCAACATCTAGTCCCAATGCTAGCCTTCCCTAAGTGGCCCTTTAGTTCCTTTTATTTCAACCACAGATAACAGAGGCCCCAGAATGTCTGGAGATCCCCTGGGTCATCTCATACTCCAAGAAGGAGGAGAGTCATGCTGTAAGGGATCAGAGATCTGGGGTGACCTGTAGATTTGATTCACCTCCCATGCAACCTGGTCTAGAATACCCACAACCAACATAGAATATCTCTATGGGGCTTTCTCTTCAGGTAATTTTAACTTATATTTTTTTAGTTTATTCACTATCACTAAATTGATTCCACAACTACTCTTATTAGTATAGCCTTATTTTACAGCAATTTTTTTAAATATAGATTTCTTAACATAATTTTCATGAATACATTGTTTGCTCTTAGAATTATGCACAATAAGTAGGGTAATTAATTTAAATTAAATTCCCATTATTGCTTAAACCATGATCTAATTTTTACATGGATAAATTTAAAACAATAAAGATGATCTGGAAGGTATGACTATTACATAAACCTGTAAAAGTAACTTAAAAATTACTCAAAAAATTTTAGTGTTTTTAAAATGATGCCAAAACAAAACAAAAATCCCATTCATACTAGATTTTTTTTACCATATGATCATATCAATAGATAATGAGAAAGCATTTGACAAAGTCCAACAACCATTTATAATGAAGGCTGTAGAAATTCTCAGGATAGAAGGAACACACCTTAACATGATAAAAGCCATGTTTGACAAACCCACAGCCAACATTATTCTCAGTGGTGAAAAGCTGAAAGCCTTTAAGATCAGGAATAAGACAAGGATGTCCACTTTCACCACTGTTTTTCAGTATAATACTAGAGTTCCTAGCCAGAGCACTAAGACAAGAGAAAGACATACAAGGGCTCCAAATAGGAAAAGAAGAAGTAAAACTATCACTATTTGCAGATGATGTGATAACATACATAGAGAACCCTAAAAATGCCATAGAAAAACTAATCAAAATAATCGATTGGTTTAGTAAAATAGCAGGATACAAAATCAACACACAAAAATCAGTAGCCTTCCTATGCACAATCTATCTGAAGAAGAAGAAATCAAGAAAACCATCCTTATATAATTGAAACAAAAAAATCAAATACTTGGGAATAAACCTAACAAAAGAGGTGAAGGGCCTATTATAAAACACTGTTGAAAGAAATAGAAGACGACACAAAGAAATGGAAAGACATCCCCTGCTCATGGATTGGAAGAATTAACATTATTAAAATGGCCATCCTACCAAAAGCAATTTACAGATTCAATGCTATTCCAATAAAAATCTCAGTGATATTCTTCAAAGAAATAGAACAAATACTGATTAAATTCATATGGAACCACAGAAAACTGCAAATACCTAAAGCCCCACTGACAAAAACAAAGGAGAATGGAGGTATCACACTTCCAAACTTCAAACTATATCACAAAGCCATAATAATTAAAACAGTGTGGTACTGCAACAAAAACAGACACAAAGACCAACAGAACTGAATAGAAAGCCCAGAAATAAAGCCACAAATATATGGAAAACTAATCTATGACAAAGGAGCAAAGAATATGCAATGGAACAAGGACAGTTTCTTCAATAAATGGTGCTGGGAAAACTGGACCACCACATGCAAAAGAATGAAACTAGACCACTACCTCTCACCATGCACAAAAATCAACTCAAAATGGATAATAGATCTAGTCATAAGACCTGAAACTATAAAATATATAGAATAAAATACAGGTAAAACACAACAAGGCATACATCTCAGTAACATCTTTAAAGACTCATCACCCAAAGCAAAGAAAGTGCAGAAAAAGATAAACACCTGGGATTACATCAAACTGAAAAGCTTCTGTACAGCAAAAGAGACATTAACTATAACAAAGAGAAACCCCATTGACTGGGAAAAAATCTTTGCACTCCATACAACTGATAAGAGACTAATCACAAAAATACACAAAGAACTCAAATGACTCAACAAGAACAAAGTAAACAATCCAGTCAAAAAATGGGCAGAAGAACTTAAAAGACATTTCTCCAAAAAGGAAATGCAAATGGCCAACAGGCATATGAAAAAATGTTCTACATCCCTTATAATCAGGGAAAGGCAAATCAAAACCACAATGAGATACCACCTTATACCAGTAAGATTGGCACATATCAAAAATCTAGCAACAACAAATGTTGGCGAGGATGTGGTGAAAAAGGAACTCTCCTGTATTGCTGGTGGGGGGTGCAAACTGGTCCAACCACTGTGGAAAGCTGTCTGGAGGTTCCTCAGTCTACTAAAAATGGAGCTACCATATGACCCGGCAATTCTACTCCTAGAGTTCTACCCAAAGGTCACAAAAATATTGATTCAAAAGAATACTCTACTATTGAGTCAAAAGAATACTCTACTCAAAAGTATCTCTATGTTTATTGCAGCACTGTTTATAATAGGTAAAATCTGGAAACAACCCAAAAGCCCCCAAATAGATGACTGGATCAAGAAGATGTGGTATATACACACAATAGAATACTATTCTATACACACAATAGAATACTATTCCAAAAAAGATAAATGCATGCCATTCACAGCAACATGGGTGGAGCTAGAAGGAATTATGCTCAGTGAAATATTTCAGAAGGAAAAAGAAAAATATCAGATGGTTTCACTTATAGGAAGACTAGGGAAAGCCTTTAAGACATCAGAGGAAAAAAATAATAACAGTACAAAACAAAACAAGAACAGACAATTATAAACCAGAGACATCCTGCAGGGGATTGGGAGGGAGAGGGATTGGAGGGAGGGAGGGAGGAACACAGGGGACTGTGGTTGATGGTGCACGGATGATTTGGTGAAGGAAATTCTATGGGGATTACTCTTGGGGTGGGGAGCAAACATTGTTTAAAACTGAACAATGATGTAAAATATATATAAATAAACAAACTTAAAAAAACAGATATTTTTATCAGTGTAGTCCTAAATTCATAGTTTTATCCTGGATTCACAGGACTAGGTTTGTCCTAAATTCATAGATAAACAATTTAAGTTTCCCAATCATTTCTTTTCGGTTTTTAATTTTTTCTTAACTTACAGCTTTTTGTTGTTGTTGTTTATGATACTTTTGTTGTTTCACATTTTTAATATTTATGTAGTCAAAATAAAAATATTTTGATGGCAAATATTCTCTCTCTGTAACATAAAAATAAGAGTTGCAAATTTTTAAAAATATTTTTAAATAATTGAAAAGAAAGAAAATAAAATGGATATGGGTGAGTAAAGAGTCCTGAAAGTTTTATGTTTCATAAGTTTCACAGTAATCCTCCTTCCACCTTAAAGACATTCCTAAAAACAAGCCCATAGGACTTTCTACCTACTGAGTCCACTATAAAGGGCAGTTCAGTTAATCACCACACTGGCCTTGTGAAAAAGGCACTATTCCCAAGCTCATTTTGTAATTGAGATCAAAGCCAAAATAGGTTGATCAATTTACCAATGTCACATTACTATGGAGGACAGTGTCAGGGCCCAACTCCAGAGCTCGATGGTTGACCAATATATGTCATGACTCCTAAAACCAAAATAATGTAAGTCCTTTGACCATTTCTCAACATTAGTTTATTTTTATTCCATCCTAAATTTCCTAAGAAATAGAAGCATAAAAATGTAAGACTGTTTATTTTAAAGCGAACATAAGTTTGGACTTTGAACTGGCACAACAGATATTCCATCATTTGGTCTTAGGTTTTCAATCCCAATTGCTCCAATTCAATCCACAAAATGAGCCCCTTCATCAGTCACGGCCAAATGGGTTTTGAGTGGATGAAAGTTACAGCTGCTGGTTGTGGAGTTCTCCAAATCACTAAGTACAGATCATTTCGAATGTCAAACTGGCACTTAACAGGCAAGAGCTGAGAATCTGACTTGATTTTATTTTGGAGTAAAATCCTTTCCAAGTTAAGGTATTATTCTATAATTCCTCACATTACCTACAAGTGTCATCAAATAGAAAATAAAGATATTTTTCACATCCTTAAGTAATTCAGAAACATTGGGGATCATCCTTCTAATGCGAAAGGCTCAGGAATAAAGTTGCTCACTTTCAACAGGGGTATTAACTTCCTTAGGACCTAGAGGTCATCAGGTGTAATGAAATAGGTAATTTAACAAATGGTCTCCAAGAGGCAGAAAGAGTTAATCTACCTAACACATTTATCACCAAATATCACTTAATGCTGCAATTAAAGCCACAAAGAACTGTGCAAGCATGAATTAATCTAATCGAGTGTTTACCAAATATACTATACTTCACATGAGAGAGAATGGCTATAGCAGTAGTGCTGTTTTGTTAGTGCCAACCCTATTTTCAAAGTTGTTATAAAAACAGCTTTTATTTTTAACAATTAAGATGCATGTTAAAACTCAGTAATTGGGAATAAGGAAACCAAGGAGAAAAGTACTGTAATCTTAAGTTCTGGTTAGCACTTACACCCAGAAAAATTATCAAGATGAACTGAGAGCACTACTGCCTTACTATCTCTTTTCTGTAATACACTTTGCTAGCTTTGGCCTACAGACACACTCCATGGAATAGAATGGGACACCAAGAAGTCTGAAGGGACTGTTGAGGAAGGAACCCAGAGTCAGGCTTATGTAGGTTTGTTTAAACTGAATATGCCCCAAATGCAATAGACTCTCCAAGTCACATCACTTGCCAAGGATCTCTGAATTTGGTATGGAGTGGTGTATTTTGAGCCTCATAAAGAGATAATTATTTTTTCCTAGGATCCAAAAGACCTCTTTGGAGGTCACTTAAACTCTCTGAGCATTATTTTCTCTTCAACTGTTTATTAAATACCTACTCTGTGCCCAGACACTGAGATAACAGCTCTATGTAGACTGTCTGGACCTTGTATAATACCTGGCATGCAGAAGACAGGCTCAAAAATGGAAGCTATCATCATCATCATCACCATCACTACCAACAAACCAATATCACCACCATTCTTAATAGGTAATCTCATAGGGAACACTGAGGTCAAAAAGAACAAGGGTGTGATCCTGTAAGGCTCACAGAAGCCTTAAGTCCTACTCTTGGGAGCCACCACTTGCCAAAATGATGGATTCAGGATGATCAGGACAGAGAGAATGACTTCATCATGACTTTCTCACAGTTCTCCACACCAGTGACAGAAGCATGTTACTGTGAGGTTAAAATGAGTTAATCTGTTAGTGAGTGGAAAAATTGTTCTGGCATTCCTTGTTGGAAATTCATGTGTGAGTTTTTAAGGGAGATGTACACATTCAACAATTGCTTCTAAGTTACATTCTTATTTCATTAAGAATATGATGGTTTAACCATGACATTTCTAAATGACACTTCCCTGCCAGGCTCTGTTTTAGGCATCTGATATTCATTAACTCATTTAAACCTCATCACCTCCTTTTATGGCATTATTGGCTCCATATCCCACATTTTATTTCTTTATTTTTTAAAGATTTATTTATTTATACCTACAAGAACTGGGGTGTAAGCCAGAAGTGTGGGATGTGAGAGCATTCACCAGACAGAGAGGGGAGCATAACAGGCAAATCTGCTGAAATACACTGCTGAGGGGAGCAGTAGGAGAGATGGAAGAGGTCTGCTGCGCCATGTGGGTAGCTCCCTGGCTGGCCAGGATTGAACTCATGCTGCAGTGGCTTGTGATAGCTTGACAGCGCTGTCTTTATCCCCTGTGCCACCAGAGAGGCCCATATCCCATATTTTAGATGGAGAAACTATCAAAAAACTGGAGGCTAGAGAAGATGAACAGGGGAACTAGAGAGACATCTGTAAAGGACAATGAGAAGTGTGTCTTTAAGAGTGTTGGGGAAACTGAAAAGGCCAACCTGAGTGAGGGAGAGGACAGGGAGGTCTGGCATGCTAAAACTTAGGACACATTAGTCTGGAAAGTTGGAGAAGGGGAAATGATCAAAGGCTATAAAATCATGTGATATGAAGAGAATGTAAACTGGGCTTATTTACAAATGACAAGCTAGAGACAGAAACGTGAGACATGAATAAAATGAACGGATTGTATGTGATCACCTAAGAGAAAATCACCTAAAGAAAAAGATGAAGGTTAAAGACAGGATTTAGAAGTACACATGTCTACCTGGCACATTTTTATTGATTCCCTATTAGGTTCCTAGATTCATGCAAAGCTCTTTCCCATGATCTCATTTGATCCTAATAACCTCTCCAGGGAGAATGTATAGTTTTTTTTTTCATAACTGCTCTAATGCTCAGTCATTTAAATTCAGTGTTTGTGACCGCACTCCACAAGAATAGAGAAGTTATTTTCAAGTTGCCATGATGTCTCCAACTTTGTGCTCATGGTTACTCAGTCTGTTGTGTTTACCTATTTCTCTATTATTTCATTCTGATTGAAGTTGGAGTAACTATCACACTGAACAACTGTGCACACTCACTCTTTTCCTAGTGAATCCTCCATCTGTCTCATCTGTTAAGGACTGAATTTTTGTGTCCTCCCCCAATTTATGTGTCGAAACCATTCCCTACCCCTGCCCCCAAGTGATGGTATTAGGATGTGGAACTTTAGGAAATAATTAGGATTTAAGGATCATAATGTGGAGCCCACACAGATGGGATTAGTATCCTTGCAAGTTATGAGAGCACTCCCTTCCCCTCTCTCCTTTCCAAGTAAGGATACAATAGAAAATATGTCCACAAACCATAAGAGGTTTCTGAAATGAGAACCTAGTCAAGCTGGTACCAACTTCTTGGATTTCAGTCTCTAGAACTGTAAGAAATATCTTTTTTGCTTGTTTATAAGCCACTTAGTCTTTGGTATGTTTGCTGTGGAAGCCCAAGTTAAGACATCATCTTGCAGAAATCTAGGATTTCCCAAACAAAAACTCAACCTATAGAAAACTATTTCTATGGCTCCAATAACAGTGCTATTTGGATGGCACCAAAGAAGTCTCTAAGAGCTAGAACAACAAGCTGATGGTATTTAAGAAGATCGTATTTAGCTATGATTAAAAACATCTTTACAATGACAAAAAATTGTAGATCTATAGGTTGATTCTATGAAACAAGAAAAAAAGTAATTTGGTTAACAATAAATTTAATTTGAATCACCAGTGTAATTTATCGGAAAGATAATGCGACTGGGCCTCTCTGGTGGCACAAGGGTTAAGACACAACCTATGAAGCTGTCCGCAGCCAATGCAGCACGAGCTCGATTCCAGGCTGGCCAGGGAGCAACCCACATGGCGCAGCAGACCTCTCCTGACTCAGCTGCTGCTCCCCTCAGCAGTATTTCAGTCAGTCTGCCTGTTCTGTTCTCCACTCTGTCTCTGGTGAATCCTCTCACCCCCACACCTCTGGCCTGTACCCCAGTTCTTGTATAAGAATATTAGGCTTAAAATTTGGGGAGGGAGGAACTAGGGGTCAAGGAGGGCAAGAGTTGTATTCAATGAGGCAAAGAACTTCCATGAAGAGAAATACTTGTGCTACACAATTCCAAGGAGCAAACAAGAAACAAAGATATCAATAATGAAAGCAGTTACCTTTTATTGTGTTCTTTCTCTGTGCTGGACACCATGCTAGGCACATTATATTCCTCATCCTATTTAATTGCCACACAATTCTGATAGTAAAAGATAGTAGTTACCAAGAAACATTTGAAGCGACTAAGGAGAATATTCTAACACTCAGAGCCCCCCACAGAGGTGAAATAGCTGCAATGGCAGATGCTGAGTGTTCCACTGCTATTTATAACCAGGTATGTTGTGGGGAACCAGCCAAGAGGATGTTATTGAGCAAATTCAAGTATCAGATGGATAGCTGAGTTAGAGGTACTGCAAGTACCTTCTAGGACTTGTTAGGATAAAAACGAAGATATAAACAAGAAGGGCTAACAGATGCTTTTGAATGAATGAAACAGAGCATAAAACAGACCAAAAATAATATTTCAAGTAAATAAAATGTCATCAATCAAAATCCAGTATATCTTCAATAACAGAACACATTCTCTTCTCTATGGATTTCTTTCTGGTGACGGTGCAAATGAGCCTTCAGAGCAATATGTGTCTTCCTGGTTGGTGGGAAAATTTCAGTTTGTGAGATACTGGTTGCTCTGGATCCATTCAGGACTTGATAGCTCCCTGATTCTAGAAACCAGCAAAAGGGAGCCCCCAAATACCCCTGGTTTCTAGCCACTGGAAGTTGCTATTCCTCTCATGTAATGGAAAAAAAAAAAAACGTGTGCATGTCAAAATGGTCTCAGTTCATTTCTTAGAAAACAACTTCATGTGCTCTGAAAGGACTTGGGCATTCCAAAAAACCTACAAGGAAATCTTTGGGAAAATAAATTGGAATTCTTAAAAAATAGCAGTGGGGCTATTTAGGATATTTAGGAAAAGACATATGGTCACATTAAATTTTAGAAAACCATCTCCAATGCCCACCTTTGTACTTCTTCCTGCTCTTTGTGTGTTCTTCACCTAAGGGACAAATTGGATATATTCTCTAAGATGTTTTTCATATAAGAAAGGGAGAAAAAGAGGAAGAGGAAGAAAGTCAGGAAAGGAAGGGATAAAGAGTAGAGTGAGAAATGGAGGTGAAAGAGGAAGAAAGAAGAGGAAAAATATACTCAGACAGAAGCAAAGGGCGTAGGGTTGCACCATCTTAAAATAAGGGACTAATGAAATTATACTGAACACTGGGCACATGGGGGCAAGATCTACAGAAGCAGCTCAGAAGATAGATGGAAGATGCAAATACCAATCATTACCCAACACGCTTCCTGACTATTGGCTCAGAAACAGAGAGAAGGGAGTTGATTTGAAAAAAATCTCAGGCCAAAATTTCCCCCAACAATCACTCCAACACATCAGCTACCACCTCCTCATGGGGAAAAGCATTGTCCTGGGCTATAGTTTTGTCCTCAGAGGGCAACCCCCATTTGCTGATGTTTTATAGGAGCTGCAGCAAAAGAGAAATGGAAATTCACTAGCAAGAGTCCTCTCAAAGCAGTTTTCTTGAGTTCCCTTGCATAAAGCATGTTTTTCCTTCTACTTGAACAACAACAATTTGTTTTCCTTTGATAGGTCCTCCTAAATAATGGCTTCATCATTAAACATCTGGCTTCTTCTTAGCAGATTAGGCCTCCAATGAGGAAAGTGTGTTTATAATTCTAATTTGAAACACAGCACATTAATATGCTGATTTTCATAATGTTTGCCTTAACCTGTTTGGAGAAATTATGACTACAAATATCTTGTACACAACACCTCTAACTACCAGCTTGTACAAACAACATAAGAGCCGGAGCGCCTCATCCAGACGATTGGAACCACTTCAGAGGCGATCATGATTAGTGCTTTGGCTGGAAGCCATATTTTACACATAAACTCAGCATCTGTCTCGGAGATGCTGTCCCAGGCTAGCAGACCCACCTCCACTGTTACTAATAAGCACATTCAAGAGAGCCAGATGGTCTGAGGGAAAAGCTCTGCCTTTTCCTGAGCTAGGCACACTGGAGGGAGGGAGCCCAAACAGGCTCCAAGTCGTATTTCCTCAGGCTCCAGGTTCCTGCAATGCTGTGTGCGAACAGGCGCCACTAAAAAAGAATGTAAATGAGGGTGCTATTCATTATTTACAGCTGGCACCTTGCCATCGCCTCCTCCTCTGGGCGATGCCTGCCTGTAGGAACAGGGAAAGCATCTGAAGAGAGCCTGGCAACCTGAAGGCATCCAGCCATCTCGAAGCAGTTTCTTTCCTTCTGCTGAGGATCCTGCAGGCTCAGCATTTCTGGCCTACAGAACAGCTGAGCTTTTCACTTCCTAACAAAGCACTAGAGTTCTTCAGCCTCCACATTTGTATTAAGGGTGTTTATTTACAACCTGACTTCAAAAAGCAGACCTGCTACTCTATTTTCAGTTATAACCAGATCCTTTGCCCCAGGCCTGGACTCAAGAAAAGAAGGGGAAAATGATCAGTCTATATAAAGGACAGAGACTTACATGCAAGTTCTAGACTACACTGGCCAGACGTTGTATCAAGAGAATGGCTCCTATCTTCTGGGTGAGTGCCTACAGATCTTCTGTTGAATCCTAAAATATCTCACCAGTCCACATCATCTTTCACTAACTGATTTGAAGCAACATGAGAGCATGGACCATACATTATACTTAATCTGGATTTCTCCCAAGTATTAACCTAACACAAGATCATAATTAAGCCCTTAAACGTGATTTTTATGTCCTTAAATAACTTTTTGATCGACTATAAACAGCATAATTTGTCATTTATTAAAGATTTATTTATTTACGCATACAAGAGCTGAGGTATAGGCCAGATGTGTGAGGCGTGAGAGGATTCACCAGAGACAGAGTGGGGAGCAGAACAGGCAGACTGAAATACACTGCTGAGGGGAGCAGAAGGCGAGACAGGAGAGGTCTGCAGCTCCATGTGGGTCACCTCCCTGGCTGGGGATCGAACTCATGCTGCAGTAGCTGCTGATAGCTTCATAGTGCTGAGACTTAACCCCTTGCACCACCAGGGAGGCCCCTAATTTGTCATTTTGAATTGAAGCAAATTTCTCTATTACACATGGCAAAAACTAGATATCCCTATGGCTGGGGCTATGTGTCAGCTCCATGTCAGTTGTCAAGCCATCTGATTGCACTTCAATTCCATTTAGTCTTTTTCTTTCAATGACATAATCCCAATTGTGTGAAAAAATAAATTAAGAGTTATAGACATGTCTCCATGCTCTTTCATAAATATAGAAAGCTTTTCTTGCCTAAAGATATAAAACATGCTGGCTACTACTAATAGTCTGGACTATTTGCAGGTGACAAAACTCCAACTCTAAATAGTTCCATTAGAAAAAAGGGGAGGGAGTCATTGGCTTCTGATTTCAAACTCTGAAAACGGCATGGGGCTAGACTCAGGTCAGCTGCAAGCAGGGACTCAGAGGCCTTATTCTCAATATGCATTCACAGCATCTCTCCTTTTTACCCCTGTATCTGCTGGCATATTTGCTCCCATTTCTCTAGACAACTAAATCCACACATCGGAAATTCAGCTATAGGCAGTCCCAGCTCATATCCCTATAACCGCACAGACAGGAAATTGTCTTCTCCAATAGCATATCATCTGACCAGTCAGAAAAGGGAAGGGTCCTGACTGGCCTAATGGGAGTCACGTTCTCATTCCTGGGCCAGGCATGTGACCAGAGAGAGAGCAAACAATGACAGGCTCATGTGGCCCAGGAAGGAGCACCAGCAGACATCCACTGGTATTGGCTGATGGGTAAGTTATGCCATTTACCAAAGATAAGGTGTGCTATTACCAGAAAAGGCAGGAAAAAAGCTATATCCTCTAAGTTGCTTTCGGGAAGAAGAAAAACTATGCAATGTCATTTTTTTTTTATCATTTCAGTTATTCGCAGTCAACAAATTTACTTTTACAGTTTTGGAAAAGTAAAGAATTTGACCCTTGAAAGTAATTATAATTTTTCCCTATGTGACTTTTCAGAAGCTGAGAAAGTCTGCCATTCCAGCTAATAAAGCCTCATATCTAATGCATTTTTATATCAAATTTTACATACAAATAGCTTTAGAGGGCAAATAGTTCTACAAGGTATAAATATACAAGAAAAAGTTCTAGATAACTAGAAATAACTAGAAATTCCCCTAATTTTCCTTTCAATACATTTAAATGTTACCGATTTTATCTTCTGGAATTCTCCTTGAATTTTCTGACCTGCTCCAATCCTTGGCTTTTCTCTTGGTCTGCTGTACAGATTCACCTGGGAGTCTTCCTTTACCATCAGCATGAAAAACATCTTCACATTTCTATTGTGTTAAATTCCCGTTTTCTTAGCATCTATGTCTTCATCATTATTTGTAAATTGTTTGCTTTGATAGAACCTTTCTACCAGTTGCTTTATAAGCTAAAATGTTCGAGGCCTTACATATCAGAAATTTTTTATTGATTTAACCCTTATACTTCACTGATATTTTGCCTGGTTATAGGTGCTCTGGGTTATAGAGCACATGTAAAGTCCAACGTGGTTTATATTGCTGGTGCTTTGGACATAACTTTCCTCCTGCTCTCCAGAGATTATAGGACCACTTTTTGTGCCCAGAAATGTTATCATAATATACCTTGTTGTGGATCTATCTCCTGGGAACACAGTGGTTCTTTTCATTCTGAAACCTCATGTCCTTCAGGACATGTTCTTGAATTATTTATATGATAATTCCCTCATTTTCACTTTATCAATTCTCAATTTCATAAATTTCTATCATTGAGATATTAGACCACTTAGTCTAATTTTCTTTTTTCTTCGATTTTACATTTCTCTGCCTTCTTATTCTGGTTTCTGAAAGATTTCCACAACTTCTTTTCTAAACCTTATACTGAGTTTGTGATTTGTGTCATTTTTTCCAAGATCTTTTCAGTTTTTACTCTACTAAGTATTCATTTATCATATTTTATTCTTATGAAGGCAAAATCATCTGTTAGCTGCCTTTTTTTTTCCTACTCCCTGAAATGCTTTATTTCCTCAAACTTGTTTTTTTTGGTTTCTTTTTTAACTATCTGTCTGCCATCTTCAGATGTCTGGTAAGCCTTAACTGTATGTTCACATTAGGACAGAGTAGAGACTAAAAAGTCGAAGGAAGCTATGAGGAGATGGGCTGAATTGTCAATTCTGAGTCCTAACCTAGATGATCTAGCTATGTTAACCTACTTAGGTATTTTCTCTTGAACTAACAGGATTGATTAGATTCTCATGTCTAGAACTGAAGCTGGCTGCCAGTATTTGGGGAGTTAGATGGGAAGAGGAAACTATGTTTTCAAGCTCAAACTAATTCCCCCTGTTGAGTATGGGCTTCCCTCCCTCTCATGTGCTGAGTGCCACTTAGTGCAAAGAAAAAACTTCAAAACTTTCTGTTGCATCAGGGTTGGGGCAATCATCAACTATTCTAGGTAAGGGAGGGAACCGAGGATTTAACTCTGTGTTGTCCAATACAGTAGCAACTTGCCACTGCAATTACATAAATTTAATTAAAATAAAACTTAAAATTCAATTCCTCAGTTTTGCCAGCCACACTCCAACTATTCAATAACCACATGTGGCAGTTGGGGATCTCACTGGACAACACAGATATAGACTGTTTCCAATATTATAGTAAGTTCTTTTAGACAATACGGGTCTAAACGCTTTTTAAATAAACCTTCTGACCAATCCTCATTTTCCAACCCCACCTTCATTGCCATTTCCAGAGCTATCTGGTGTCACCAATATTTTGAGATGCAAAGCTCATTGATAGATTGGCTTTTCAGAGTAAAATTGTAACTCCACCAAACAATGATCTTGGCTTCATTCATTGATGAATGTCAAGGACCTAAAAGAGTCCCTAGTACATAGTAGGTACTCCATAAATGTTTGTGGATTGTTGAATAAATGTGTTGCTCATTGATAACCTAGGATTCATAGTTCTTCTATCTGCTAAGTCAATTATCCACTTTCCTGCTTTCCAATTTTTGAAATGTTATTGTCCATGTCTCCTCTCACACTCTTTGTTATTGTGCATCAATGTCTTACTGCTGTTTTAGAAGGGTTTCAGAAGGAAGCAGAGGTGGTTATGTTCAATCACCATTTTTAGTGTATTTCTAAAAGAAAAGGAAAAATAATTTTTCAAAGGAAAAGACAGTCTAGTTTTTCTGAGAAAAAAATACCAAAAAGATATTCAGACTTTACTCAAAAAACAAAGATTGATAAAGCACAAAAAGTAGTCACATAAAGATAACACATATCTTAGAAATAGTGTTTTTTATAGTTTTTTATTACATTATAATGCATGTTTATTATAGAGTATTTAAAGCATCGATGCCTTTTTAAAAATGACACCTTATTTGAGAATCAGATGACATTGATTAGGATGTCAGTGATGAGGATCGTTAGTGATATTTGTCATTCACTTGGCTGCCAGGATCTGAACCCCCTTTCTATGCTTGGGGAGCTCCACAACTGGTGGAATGTCAGAGCATTTCCCACATCTGAGGTAACAGCTACTTTACCACCTTCCCTTGCAGTTAGGATACAGGAATAAGGCAAGCTTTGCTAATAAGACACACAGCTGACCTAGGCCTGGAATTAGACACTAATAATTTGAAGACTTTGAAATGGCCCAGAATCTATTTGACAGGTGCATCAGCAGCACTGTATTCTGAAGCTAGGCTGGAGGAATAGTTTCAGTTCCTATACAAAATCCCTTTAAGATATTCCCTTTTTATTTAAAAGAAGCAGAATTAATTTCTGTAACTAGCAAATAAGAAGCCTAATAGACTCCCCATGTTAGGAACATCTTATTTATACACAGAATAGTAAAGAAATATATAATCCAATTTTTTTTAAAGAATAGCAATTTTTGGGCCTCCCCAGTGGTGCAGTGGGTTGAGCGCAGCACTGTGAAGCTGTCCACAGCCTCTGCAGTGCGGGTTCAATTCCCTGCTGGCTAGGGAGATACCCATATGGTGCGGCAGACCTCTCCCGTCTCGCCTGCTGCTCCCCTCAGCAGTGTTTTCAGTCCGTCTGCCTGTTCTGCTCCCTACTCTGTCTTGGTGAATCCTCTCACTTTGCCATGCCTCTGGCCTATACCCCAGTTCTTGTATGAATAAATAGATCTTTAAATAAATAAATAAAAGCAAAAAAAAAAAAAAAGGAATAGCAATTTTCTAAAACTTGCAAAATTGATTTTATAGGAAATGTAAACAAAAATACTCAGATTTATTTGGTAGAAGTCTTCTGCAGGAACAATGCAAGAAGTTGGTACAGACTCATAAACTAGTGATAGTTTCTCTTTGTGCCAGGAAACCCTTAGAAAGGTTGGCATTGTAGGATAGAGATTATGGGGGTATTTTCTTCACTTAGAAAAAAGTATGGGTTGATAAATTGTCACATTTTTCTTAAAAGCTGACACCACAAGACCTAGAGAACTTTATTCCAAATGATAATTTATACAAGTCTCAACAAGAGACAAATACAGAAAAAATGAAATATTTATCTTTTGCTCTCTGTCTAGAGAAATTATGACAACTTGCTATTTAATATTTCTATTAAAAAAAATAAAGTTCAACTCTTAATGTCCCAAAATAGAAAAAAGAAGTTATAAATGGGTGTCCTCAACGCCAAGTAAGCAAGAAGCAGCAGTCATCAGGGATTATCCACAGAACTTGGCTATCATGAACATTTCTTTGGCCCACTCCTTTTATAACATGGATTTCAACTACTGAACTTTGAAGTCAAGAGAATTATTTTCAGCAGAGTCTAAAAAGACAACTTGTTAGTTGATAATTATTACCTTAAGTTAAAAATAGTAGAACTTTTGTTATCAAAATTTTCTCTTGACTTATTTCTGTTCTTGGTATTCTAAATGTCCTATTTCCTGCTTTGTATAACTTGGTATTAAAGAGCCTCAAAGTATCTCCCCAAAATATTTTTGAATTACTGTGGTGGTTTTAATATATGTCCACAAATCCTGTTATTCCTCACTCCACTCCTGAATACGAGCTGGAGGTAGTGACTTATGTCTAACTAACAAAATACAGAAAGGGAAAAATTATAATTTTACAGCAGAGAAACCTGACATACACCATCTTATGCAAGTGATGAAGGTTAACATAACCAATGATAAGTCATATTTATAGCAGGTGAGAAAAAGGGATGGGCCCAGGATGATCCTGAAGAATCTGGTTTAGAGCAGGAATTCAGAGGGAGAAGCAGGTATTGGGGGATTGGGGGAAAGAAGTTTCTGCTACTGAGAAAAGAAAAAGGAGGAGAGATGACAATTCCAAGTTAGTGTCTACCGACTATTTAGCACTGAAGTTGCGTGGCAGCAGACATCTGATGCTCATTAGCCTGCACCCAGAATGGAGAGAAGGAAAATTAAAGGAGAAAACATAGCTGCTCTTAGTGTAGTGAGGAAAAAGCCAGCACCCCAAAGCAATCATGGAGTTCTTAGATTGTGTGTTAGGTGTCTGTATCATCCTTGCTCACCGGGGTCAACCAGAGAGTGAGGCAGAAAGTCAAAGAGGAGAAGGCATAAAAGAGAAGTAGGATTCTCCATGACACCAAAACTGTGGGTTTTTTCCATGAAGTTACCAAATTATGGTATTGATTTCATTTCGCTTTAATGCAGAATATATAGACTTCACTAGGCGCTTGCAATGAGTTTCAGTTAAGCTTAAGGAACAATCTCAGCTTAGTATTTGCAATGTTGCTGTGATTCATTCACTCAACTACAGTTCTCCCTACCCCTTAAAAAAATGCTCTGTGAAAATCTAAAGCCTCTCATCCCGACTACAATGGTTACACAGGTTCACGGGTTGTTTCGTGGCGGGAGGTGGAGTGGAAAGGAGCAGGGCTGAGCAGGTACAGGAGGGTCCGAGGGATGAAGCCAGTGCATGCTGAAATGGTACCTCAGATTCAAAGACAAAAAGCCTCCACTTTCCCCATCATCATCAAGAAAAAGCATCTGAAATTAGACACGTCTATCTTCATGTCATTCCCTGGTGTTTATTTAGCATTTCAGCTATGTAAAAATTGTATAGAAGAACATATTGAGATACTAGCAAATATTTGCATTCACTTTAAATTCAGGGAACCAATAGAAGAAACTGAAGACCCTACAGTGTGATTTTCCCTGAGCCCTATACAACCTTAGAACAAATTCATCCAAAACACATTGCAAAATTGGGGGGTCAATGTGGGGAGAGGAAAAGAGAGTCTAATGATGAAATTCATAAGAGCTTTACATACTTGCTTACACACACACTATTCACGCACATGTCCATTTCCTCTCATTGTTGGAACTCATGGTCACCTAAAAGGTGTAATTTTTTTTACATGGCATTTCCCATCTCCATCCTCCCACCAAAATACTCTGCTTCAAAACATCTACTGATTCTGCCAATGGTAGCAATACCACCCCCTCCAGTGGTTGGTTTTTTGGTTTGAAATTTTCAATGTTGTACAACACAGATGCACAACAGGAAAAGGTAACCTTCCAACACATCCCTCCCAAGGGGTTGGGAAAGAATGAAACAAGAATCTAGGAATAAGCCAAATATGTTTGACCCATATCCTAGTTGTGTCTGGGCCAGACCTCGACATAGTAATGCTATTACCAAAGAACGTGGCCTAATTTATGCCCTTTAAACATCACAGCAAACCTCTGTTACTGCATCTTCTCTGTTTTAAATACCAGGAAACAAATCCAAGTGTAGTTAAATAAAAAACATCCATGATGACACAGCAAGGAAGAGGCAGTAGAGGCAGGACAGCTTGTCCACAGGCATCAGCCAGAACCACCACACCTCCCTGGGTTCATCTCCAGGAGGTAAAGAGAACAGGGGAGTTAACATCCCATGCACATAGATAATTCAAGATGGTGTGGGAAAGAGGAACTCCAGTGTACTGGGAAATAAATACTTTCATTTAACCTAAACATCAGGTAGTATTGTGGAAGAACACTGAGCATGTGGGATTAATGCAGATGAAAAGACTCTAAACCAGTAGCAGTAAAATTTAAGGGGCCAGATTCTCCTGAGGACCGGGTGTATTTGAGAAGCCATTTGTTGTCAGGCCCAAACAGCACACAGGACAGAAATAGACTTTTGAGTCAACTACATTTCTCAGATCAATACTAAAAGGTTCAGAGCTCAAAATATCAATCAATAGAATCAATGAACTTCCCAAAAGCTGCTTTCTTCAGTAGTGGGTAGTAGAGAGAATGTCAACTAGGATATAGAAAATTGGGTTCAAATTCCTGTTTAACTGTCACTGGCTGCATGTCTTCAAGCAAAGTGTTCTGCCTCTCTAAGAAGCAAATACAGGTATTAAAAAATTTTAAAAATTAAAAATTAAAAGCTCTGCACTTTAGAAAACTGGACCACATCACATGGCCAAGTCACAACTCAGTCTTATGCAGCAGGGACCGCAATGCTTACCTCACAGAGTTGCTGCAGAGGGGGAACCAGGGTAAAGGCACCAGGGTGACAACCAAGGTAACACAAAATGACAGTGCTTGCCTCCACCCCAAAATAGGGGGTCAAACCACGAGAATCTTAAAAATCCCTTCTTGGCCAATCTTTAGTCAGTAACCCACTGGTGAAATAAGTTAATAAACTGCTTCTGTGAGCATCTACTAGGTGACAAGCAGGACCAGCTGCATGTGTGCAGCCCGTGCAGTGATGTGGGCCCCTGCACTTAAAGGACTCACACCGGGATCAATGTTCCCTTGTCTTCAAATTCTTAGTATTTGGACAAGGAGCCCTGCCTTTTCATTTTGTACTGGTTCCCAAAAAGTAGGTGGCAGGCCTGGTGCATGACACAGCGCTTACCTCCCAGGACATGGTGGTAAACAGACCTGCTCCCCCAAGGAGTTCCACCCAACATATTGGAAACAAATCCTAGAAAACAAGCACGTACTGGAGGAAAGATATTAACTTGTGTATTTTATTCCTCAGTGCCACCTTAGATGGGAAGTTCTAATGCTACAAGTGGTTATCTAGCCTCAGGACAGGTCCAGCTTGCTTGCACATGAAACATACACATCCCCAATAGACTTACTCACTCCACCCTTATGGGCTGAGAAGATACCTGCCTGGACTCAGACAGCAATTTGAGGTGTATCCACAGGCTGCGCCACAGACAAATGAGTGCCCAGAGTGGGGGTTCTCAAAGTGTGGTTCCAGCTCAACAGCATAACACTACCTGCAGCCTGTTAGAGACTCATGTGCTCAAGTCTCACCTCATCCCAAATCCACTGAGGCAGACTCTGGGATGTGGGGGGAGGCAGCACCTGTGACTGAATACGTGCTCCAGGAGATCCTGATGCATGGGCTGAAGTTTGAGAACCACTGACCTAGATAACCAAGTTTAATCACTGAGTTTTGTTTGATATCTTTTCTTTCCTTTGAAGGGCTAGGGAGCGTGTTTGGCAGAAACTGATTGGCAGAGTTGGGCCTTCCCATCATCCTCCCCCACACTACAATCACTAGCAATTCCCAAAGATCCTGATCGCTTTGTGTGTTTCCTGAAAAATTCAATTTAACTCACACACTTTGTTTTTGCCTGTTCATTCAAGTCACAATGCAGCCTGGAGTCCCTTGTGAACAAACATCCCATTTGCACATGTCAAGTATCTGATTCATTTAGACTTATCCCAATTGCTTAATGTCTGCAACAGAAGCCTCTGTGATATTCTGAGTTAATACCCTCTGACAAAGGGGGCCTGGGGTTTGGGTGAGCTCCCATGGGTCTGCCAACCACAAAGAGAAGCTTGTTGAATGCACACATAAAAAGAGAAGAGATAGGAGGCAGAGACGCTGATCTTTATGACCCTCTGATTATTCTATCAGTTAGTTAAAGCATAAATCTATCCCCCGACCTAGCAAAATACGATTCTACTTCCTTTTACTCTATATTTTATCTTTTATAGCCAATAAAACATAAAAACCTTACAAAGGTTATGTGCTCATCAATTTTTTTCACTAAACGACAATAAATTAAGTGGCAGTTACTGCAGCAGGAACACAAGTGGCAGCTTGAAACTTTCTGGAAAGATAATCCCCCCCTCCACCACAGAGTTGGGAGCTGCTAGCCAGAGATTTCTCCAGTAAAACGGAGGCCAGTTTTGATGATATTACCATTCTGTTTCTTTTAGTAGTCTCTCCCCTTTCCTCTTGTTTCTTAAAAATCTGTACAAGGAGTAAACAAATTACAAATATACATATAAGAACATGGAAGCTTAAATATTTATCAGGTATGAGAAAGAAAAGCTGTACTTTGAGTCCAGTACCTTCCATTCTCATTGTAGTTAAGTCTCCCAAACTGAGACAAAACTGCATAGTTACCAGATTATAAACTCAAAATTCATTTTTCATTTACAGAAAAGTCATTCAACCAGTATTTAGCAAAAGTTTCTTCACGTGAATTAGTATTGAGCACTTAGAACAATTCCTGGAATATATAACCCTATATAGGGTTATATAACCCTATATAACAATTCCTGGAATAAGGGTTCAACAGTGTTAGTTCTCATGCTGATTCGTTCTGACTGTGGTAGTGTTGCTGTTGTCAAGATATGTGCTACTGATATGCTATTGCACGCTGAGTACACACAATGACAGACAAAACTGATGTGGTGACCCTGCTCTCATGAAGTTCATGGGCAAGCAGCAGAGACAGGTATCAATCAAATAATCAAACAAATAAACATTACAAATTGTTATAATTAAGATTCATTTGAGGGTGTGAATGAGACTAAGAAAATCCCTGAGAACTTTCATGTCCTTTTACGATTTTGAAACTTGTTGGACAAGTCATCTGCCTTCCCCAGATGTTTTTTCTAAGATCTTTCTTCTGTATTACCATGCAAACTGTAAATGTAAAGCAGCAAAAAAGATTTGAAAACAAATATTCATATTTCATTACCATACCACTCAACATCAGAAACATTTGCCAAATTTTGTAGATTAGAACTTATATTTCTTTTATACTGTTAACATTTCCAAATGAGAAACCAGCATATCCCAAGAAACAAGCCTATGGTCAGATACATTCAATGAATCTTCCATGAATTTTCTCAGAACTTTATAAATTAAAATTAATTCATACTTAAATTGTAAATCAAATTTAAGATAGGATTTACTGCTAAGTAAAGAATACAAACCGCTCTCTTATATCTTGTGATTTTCTAAACAAATGACTTTATAAAAAATATTTTTTATTCCTTAACTTTTTTTAAGCTGTAAAAATAGGTTTTCTGGTGACTTCACTTAGAGTCCAGAGCAAGAAAAGCAATACATAACCACAAACCGTGGAGGCCCAATCTGATACAGAATGTGTCTAACAAGGAAAACTAGGGAGACTCAGAAAGGCCCAGGGGTTCTCCAGCAGCAGAGTCACAGGAAAGCAGGCTCCAGCTTGTATACAGCTGCAGCCTGGGTCATCCGGCCCAGCCTCCTTGGCATCCATCCCCCCAGGGCAGATTCCAGCTCCACCTCTCCCTGTCTGAACCTGGGGCAAAATGGTTATTCACCTCACAGAGAAGCAGTGAGGATTAGGGGAGGGAAATGAGCTTGGTGCTTCTTGACTGTTTTGCAACCATGCCAGGTCAGGTAGGTTCATCTTCAGTACTCGCAGACGAAAAGGTAATTTTGGAGACTTCGGTAGATTTTTACAGGCCTTTAATGCTGAATAAGGGGGCAGATCAGCGCTCTCCATATTTCTTTGGCTGTCTCCTATCGTGGACCTTAGTCTCTGAGTGACATATGCACAATCCACTCTCTGGGCCCAGGTGTCCATAATTACAGGTGTGCCTGCAAGACCGCAGGTGCCTGTCATGGATGTTAATGGTGGGAGGGCACAAAAAAGCCTGAGACCTTCCTTTACCCTACATTGACATATTGCTGCAAACACATGAACACAATAGTTCAAGCCTCTGAAAACGCAGTCTCCTAATGAGACAACATCCAAAATCACAACTAGCACAAAACAAGCTGGCACCCAAAAATCCAGTTTCTACTGCCCATGAACTTCCTTTTTTTTTTTTTTTTAAAGATTTATTTATTTTTATACAAGAACCAGGGTACAGACCAGATGCACGGGAGGGTGATAGGATTCACCAGAGACACAGCGGGGAACAGAACAGGCAGACTGACGAAATACACTGCTGAGGGGAGCAGCAGGCGCAACAGGAGAGATCTGCTGCGCCATGTGGGACCCTCGCCTGCTGGCCAGGATCGAACCAGCATTGCAGAGGCTGAGGACAGGCTTGAACCAGCGCTGCAGAGGCTGCGGACAGCTCCACAGCACGGCGCTCAACTGCCTGTGCCACCAGGGGAGGCCCTCCATTTGATTCTAACAGTCCTCACATATGATTCCCCAAGGACCACTTAGCAAGTATTCGGCCCCACAAGAGCAGAGGTGGTTAGCTCCTGGAAAGCACATTGTCTCTGAGCCTCCACAATTTGACCTCCTGTGTCCATCCCTGGCCTACACCTCACAGAACCATTTATTACTGGAGTAGAGACTGCAGCTAAACCAATAAATGAAGCAAAATTCTGCCCTCCAGGGTTATCTCAGCAAGTGCATTACCTAAATACAATCAGGATCAATTCTTGTGTGCTAAGAACTTTAACCTCACAGATCACTCATGAAAAAAAAAAAGTCTTCTGACAGTCAGTCAAGACCCTTTCAACTCTAATACAAAGATTTATGTATATCAGTGTATTCAGCAGCACTGTCTATTGATACAATGGCCAAGTTATGGAACCAACCCAAGTGCCGTTCAACAAATGAATGGATAAATTGTGGACTATCTATCAATGGAATAATACACAGCGGTAAAAAAAGATGAACTAGTGGCTTTTGGAACAAAAGCATGGCTCTTGAGGTGATAATGTTAAGGAAATAAGCAGAAAGTGAAAGATACTGAATGGTTGTCACTCACCTGTGGAACAAAAATAACCAAAAAACATATGCAAGTAAAATACAGTAGGGATAAATCTTGAGCTCAGTGAAAGAACTTAATGATTACCAGAGGGAAGGGGTAGGAGAGAGGAGAAGGCAAGGGGGCAAGAAAAAGGGAGTATTGGTACCAGTCTGGAGGGTGAGTGGAATATGTGCACATATGGAAGAGCAAAAAATGTAACCCCAAAATTTAAATTTCAAAAAAGACCCTTTCATTTATCTATTTAAAACACTTATTAATAAGTACATGCTGTGTGCTAAGCTCTAAGCCAGGCCCTAGATATAAAGATGTGCAAGTTTTGTCATCAAAGAATTCGAAGTCTTGAAGGATGAAGACATTTAATAGATACTTTTAATATAAGGTAGTCAAAATAGTAAAAAAAAGTTACACACAAGATGTTAAAATGTTTTTCCTTTTAGGAATTTGGCTTCAAAATAAAATATTCAAGACTTTAAAAAAAAAACTCCTCCGGGCCTCCCCGGTGGCGCAGCGGTTGAGCGCTGGGTTGCAAAGCTGCCCGCGATCTCTGCGGTGCTGGTTCGATCCCCGGCTGCTCCCCAGCCACCGGAGGAGGGTCCCACATGGCGTGCAGACCTCTCCTGCCGCCCGCTGCTCCCCTCAGCAGTGTACTTCGGTCCTTCTGCCTGCTCTGCACCCCGCTCTGGCTCTAGTGAATTCTCTCACCCTCCCGCGCTTCTGACTGTACCCAGTGCTTGTATAAACAAACAAACAAATAAATAAATAAATAACATGCCTCTATAAAAAAAAAAAATTAAAAAAAAAAAAAGAAGGTCTTTAAAAAAAAAAAAAAAACTCCTCCAAAATAAAAACTATTACTGAGTTGATAATTAATAAACATATTGTGACAGAACCATAAAATGAAGATAATCAAAAAAAGAAAAACAAAACCTACAATCATAGCATCTGAAATAAATACTGTTAATATTTAGCTGGATGGCCTTCTATATTTAAAATGTATCTTTTTCTAAACAAGATATGAGATCATTTTATACTGAGTATGGTGACCTGGATTTTTCATTTATCAAGAAACATATATAAACATATTTCTGGAGTATGAACTGCTCCTCTAATTTATCATTTTAAGTGATTGCACAATATTTCACTATAGATTCCACAATTTATTCTCTGCGGTGGATATTTAGACATCTTCCAATGTTTTTAGCGATCATGACATTCTTATTCACTTATCTTTTCTAACTAGGCCAAATAGGTCTCTAGAATAATTTCCAAGATAGTGGAATTCTTGAATCAAAGGGTATGGGTATTCTTAAGATTTTGCTATACCCGAAATAAGCCAGAACGAAAAAGAAAAATACCGGATGGTCTCACTCATAGCAGGAATTTAGAAAACCTAAATAAGAGACCAGGAAAAAGACTAATCAATACAAAATAAAAATCAAAATCAACAAGCAACTATAAACCAGAGACACACTACGGGGTGGCGGGGGGTGGGGAGGGAAGGAGGAAGGGGTGAGGAGAGGAGGAACTAGAGTCAAAATAAAGGGGGTGGGGTGCAACTGTATGGGGAATATAACCAAAATGAAAATGCATACATTGTGCAAAGATGAAAAATGATGTAAGAATTATATAAAATAAAATATTTAAAAAAAAGACTTTGCTAAACCTATTATCAAATTGCCCCATAGAAAGATTGCACCATTAAATACTGTTTCCCTATGTCTTTACTGTATGGTAACGGTCTTCCACACTTTTTCATTTAGAAATTTGAAATTTTAATGTACTCATCTTCACTAAAAATGTTGCTTATAAGAACATCATTTTCAGAAGTAGGTACAAAACTTGCTGAAATTAGGCAGCTGCGAGCTGCCCAGGATATCTCACTGGGTTTGGGGCATGGCATCAGTGCTTCTCAATCTCTGCCATGCATAGAACCACATGGGGATCTGGTGGAAATGCTGCACGGCTGAGAAGTTCCAAGTGATACCAGTACTGCTGGTCCGAGGCCCACACATTGAGTAGTTAGAAGTACAATTCTCGGGCCTCCCCGGTGGCGCAGCAGGTTGAGTGCAGTACTGTGAAGCTGTCCGCAGCCTCCCCAGCGCAGGTTCAATTCCCAGCAGCCACCAAGGGAGCAACCCACATGGCGCGGCAGACCTCTCCGGTCTTGCCCACTTCTCCCCTCAGCAGTGTATTTCAGTAGGTCTGCCTGTTCTGCTCCCCACTCTGTCTCTGGTGAATCCTGTCACCCTACAGCACCTCTGGCCTGCACCCCCAGCTCTTGTATAAATAAATATATCTTTAAAAAGTACAATTCTCGGGCCGCCCCAGTGGTGCAGTAGTTGAGCACCTTGCTGTGAAGCTGTCCGCAGCCTCTGCAGCGCCGGTTCGATTCCCCACCCGCCAGGGAGAACCCCACATGGCACAGCAGATCTCTCCTGCCTCGCCCACTGCTCCCCTCAGCAGTGTCTTCACTCTGTCTGCCTGTTCTGCTCCCCACTCTGGCGCTGGTGAATTCTCTCACCCTCCCGCACTTCTGACCTGTACCCCAGTTCTTGTATAAAATAAATAAATCTTTAAAAAAAGAAGTATAATTCTCTTATTTTGAAGCCCCTCTCAATCCCTAAAAAGATGCCCCCATATCCTATTCTTCAATGGTGCCCTGCAGGACTAATAGTATTCCAGACAAACAAATCATCAAGCTTCAAAGGGCCTCAGTTTACCCATCTGCGAAATGGAAGGCTTGGAGCACAACGTCCTTCCTACCTCATAGCAAAGGAAATTCTCCTTTGCCCAAATACAATGAGATGCACTAGGACAGTTCTGACTAACACCTTCCCTTTACCCCACAAGGCTGCATTCAGAGGTGTGTGACCAAAGAGCTGACATTCAAGTAGCTAGTGACAGCCACATCCTAAGTAAAAAGGACCCTTGAGAAGGGACACGCTCCTCCAAATAACATTTGCCTGGTAGTATCAGGTCATAACGATGGACATCATTTATTCTTCCAAAAGGAAGAGATTTAACAAGAACCTAATGCTAATTTGCCCATTAAAGGAACAAAGAGTGAAGTAAGGGAGGAGATTGACAGTAATATTGCATCTGTAAATACCTTGTCAAAGAGCCGCCAGAAGTCAGCTCTCACACGGGAGTTCAGTGTCCTCGATAATATTTCACTTGTAATGGCTACTCCCTTCTGTTCTGTTTTTCCCTCTTGCTTTTCAGCAACACTAAAAGGCAGGCAGAAGTAAAACATGATCCTTAATGTCTGAGCTAACTGAAGTGGTTGTCTAAAATAATGTAGAATCTACAAACATATTTCCTTATTTGCCAATATGAAAGTGCTGCCGTTTTTGTTGTGTAACAACATTAGACATGTGTTAGCTCCCCTAACAGAGACACATTTTAATGTTGTCTGGTTCAATTAAATTATGGGTCAATTCAATTCTCCATTTTTGAAAGACTGTGCTGGACTGATTTATGCTGGACTGATTTACCTTTGATAATAGTAAAGCTTCCCACCCTTCCCCCACCCCAAACAAGCTTTATCTACTGCTGCTTTTCACTTATGGCCGAATTAAATTTGGTGACAAAACTTCTTTGACATTAATTTCTTTTAACTTTCTTTAAGAAACTCAGCATAATTTTTACTTTCACATGATCTTTTTTGGGAAAAACACCAAAATCCTTTACTTTTCTGCCCTCCTTCCCATTGTCTCCCACCAAGTTGGGAGGTTTTGTCTTCTATATTAGGCCTAAATTGGGAATGTTGCTCAATGCTATTCAGGAACATTAGCTCACCTGCTAGAACCTAAACTACAAAAAGCAAAACACATCATCGGCTAGTATCTTCTGGTTCTAATGTTAGTGTTGCTGGCTGTTCCCCTGAATCCACTTCTACTCTGCAAGCCTGTGAACCCCTCATTTTGGGCTGTTTGCAATCTCTTGCTCTCCCACTTGGAGGTGGAGCTCGGCTAGGATGCATTTCTAAGAAGAATTGCTGCCTTAATTCCTCCCCATCACTTCACAGCTTGTCAGCGGGACCTAAGCAATAAAAAGATCAATAAGAAAACAAATCCCACCTTATTAGGTCCTGTTTGATCTTAAACCCCCACCATTCAAGATTGCAGCTACCTAATACTGGCATGAACAACAGGCAATAAATTAGATAAGCACATAGAAGAAAAAATGGATGTGCAAAGGCTAAAATATTCGAGATCCTTAAATGTGGTCAGTGAGCTAAACACAGGGCACTGGTTTATTTTCCTTCTGTAACCTTTTACCCCCTACACTCTGTTCTCCCTGCAACTAGACAAATATTTTTGTTCAATGAATATTTTCAAAGTACTACTTTTCAACTAGCGATGACTTTATTTCTTTTGTATACTGGGGTTTTGTTTCTCACACTCAATGTTAAAGTAGCTAAAGTATGCTAAAGACAGCAAATGCAAGACCTAGGAGTAGCCTTGCCACAATCCATCAGCTGTGATAATATCAAGATGAATATATTGTCAGGAACCTGTATGTAGCATTTCATTTATCCTACTCCCTCCCCTTAGAGTGGCTCCACCAGGGATTACATTATTATTCAAGCTTCCTGGACTCACTCCAAATGCAGATTGCAACTACAATTCAAAGGGAAACTTATAAAAGGTGATAGGAAATAGACCTCTGTGGAATTTTTTTTAAAAAAATTAACCTTTTCAGAGTTTAATTCCATCCTATATACCCATAAATAGATCAGCTTTCAGAAACTAAAACTAATCCTATAGTAATAACACAAAGCTCAATTTCTCATTCCCTACTATCATTAATATTGCTTTAAAAATCACAAGACATCTCTTCGACTTCTTAAGCTTTGTAATTCATTTCTGTACACCAATTCAAGAAAACTCATTAATTTAGGTGGCCTTTTTGCAGTATATCTGAGGCTTGCAAATATTTGGAACTTTTACGTTAGGTCAGAGTTTAAGAAAAAAAATTAACTTCTTATTTTCAGAAGGGATTTATGAATGTAGAAAATGGTTTTGACAGTAACTTGTTTATGTTCTCTAATTCAAAAAAAAAGAAAAAAAAGAAAAGAAAAGAAAAAGAAAAAGGCTACACAGAATATATGAAGTGAAAACTGAAGGGAAAAAAAAAAACAGAAAGGTTTTATACAAATGATGGGTATATTTTTCAAGGAAGAAAAAAAATCTTGTTACCTCAACATTTTTTTCCCTACACCCAGCTTCAACATTCCAGTCAAATGTAGGATGAAAGAGCTTTGATTTGGGAGAAAACAAAATCCTTTGAAACACTAAGCAACATAAGATCTGTGCAATTATTTTACCTATACTTACCCCCCTGTGCTCTACTCTCCAATCACTAGATGGGCCGAGATGCTGTTTCCATTGAGCTGGGTTTACAATTAGCCTTATACAAGGGAAACTTCAAAGGCTGCTCAATAGGTATTTTCCGTTCTTCATTAGAACTCATAAACGTATAACCTGCACATAAACAAGTCACTCCACCTAATTAAATGGAATCTATTCATCTCTATTAAAAATTTAGAAGTGCTGCCTGAGTATAAACATGTCATCTGAGAAAGGGGGGAGGGAGACCCTTGAAATATCCCTGAATAACCAGCTGACTCTCCTTTAAGCAAAGACATGTTAATAATAGCACAGATGCACATAAATTTTTCTAATTATTTTATTATCAGTAAAGATTGTTTAAATGTAAAGAATTTCATTGTTGGCAATTATGCCCGCAAGTATTATCTGTCTACTAAGGAAAAGCAGCGCAGGGCTTTGATTGACTTCAGAGACCAGCAGAGAATTTTCCTCACTCTCTTTTTCAACTATCTGTGTCCTGGGAGAGGTAAGGCCATATTTTCTCTGAGTTGTGTCGATATTGGAGGATGGGTTTGTTTGGTAGGATTTCTAATCACAAAGCTGGACTTAGAACTCCTAGGACGATAATCCATACAAGCTTCACTTTGGAAATGGAAACATTCCTAAAGTGTTTTGAATTGGCCTGTTGCTAAAGGTAGAAAAGGTTTTTAAACTCTGCCCGCTTTTTGGAAATTGATGAAGATATTATAAAGCACTCTCAAAAAAAAGTCTCTTTTCATAAAGTCTGAAACAATACCCATAGCACCGGTGTGTTAAGACCAGCCAGAAATTAAAGCCTATAAATGTTTGAGGAGGCATGTGCAGACTTTTGAGCTGTGAGATGTTTTGTTAGAGCGCTCTCTTGTGGCCAAATGCCATCAACACAATTTCTGTTCTAAATTTTTTTTTAAAGGACACATTTGCCAAGCCACGATAGCATCATTTTGACAAAAATAAGCTTCTTGTTAGATTTTGGATACCCTCCTCTTCTCCAAAAGCATGTTAAACTGCATTGTGTGAGGACTCCCCGACAGGCTCAGGTAGGGTTTTCTCAATATTCCCAGGCAGACCTCTTCCAGTCAGTGTCACTTTGATAAATGCAACGAAGGTCAACCAAAGCCCTTGGGAAGTCTGTCACCATTACTTAAAGAATGCAGATTATTTTAAATTAAGAGCAGTAAAAGCTGCAGAGGCTGAGAATTAGCTCTTGTTTTAGTCCTTTGCTCCTTTCCTAACTGGAGAAACAATCATTGTTCCCCCTTTATATGACCTAGAAAACTGTAGAGGGGTATGTACCACTCAGATATAGGTTTATCAGGGAACATGTCCTCCTTTCAGAGAATCTCACCTTCACTAAGAGTAAAAGATGAAGTGAAGTCATCCTTGTTTGTCATGTGATGTCTCCCCCCCTTCTCTCCTTGAAACTCCAGATTTCTTAACACAGGACAAATATCCCTGGTTTGCCATCCTCCCATTTTCACTTTAGAATTTACAAACACAGGGCCTGACTGGTGGTGCAAGGGGTTAAGAAGCAACCTATGAAGTTATCCGCAGCCACTGCAGCACAAGTTCGATCCCCAGTTGGCCAGGGGGCAATCTACATGGCGCAGGAGACTTCTTCTGACCCGCCCGCTGCTCCCCTCAGCAGTGTACTTCAGTAAATCTGCCTGTTCTGTTCCCCACTCTGTCTCTGGTGAATCCTCTCACCCCCCACACCGCTGGCCTGTACCCCAGTTCTTGTATGCATAAATAATCTTTAAAAAAAAAGAATTTACAACCACATAAATTCTCCACATTAGTTATTAATTTTTTTTTCTCCTACTAATCTATTGATGTCAATTTGTTCATCCGTCTAGCTTAAGAAAAACCCAGAAGGTAGGATTTTCCCTTATGCCTTGACAGGATTCACTCAAGCAAACAGGCATGTATGAGAGTTGTTAAATGTTAGAGAGCTCAAACATGTGTACACACATACACACACTCATTAAATGCAAAAGCAAAGCAATGTTCCTTATAACCTGGGAACAGAGAAAGTCGTCTTCATGAAATCACATCCCTCTCCAAATAGCCTTCACCTGACCACGAAAGAGATGTTTTCTTTCCCCAGTTGTTGCAACAGGAATTTTGTTGCTGCTTTGAGGCGGGAACACGATGAGGGAGACAACAGTTGTGGAGCTTGTTTGTAAGGCAAGGCTCAGCTATTTGAGCAGAAGTTCTTGTGCCATTTATTGAAAGCATGCAGGCTAGTAAAAGTCAATCATGTGACAATGGTATGAGGGATAAGGTCCAGAGGGTGGCATTGGAATAGGGGACAAAGTTTTACAAGGAACAGAGAAGGGGACACCGTGACCATATGTCAAGAGACATTTGCGTCAGCCTATGTGCTGATGTTATCACAGGCAGAGTTATCCTGAGACCACCATGGAGATAGTCACGTAATCAGGTCAACGGTGGCGTAAGCATCCCCGGGCCTGCCTCGTGAATGTGGGCTATTCTCCGTAGGTAGTCAAGCAGGAATGCTCTGTTGTGACTTGCAGATAGCAAAGAGGTCACAGTTGCCCATAAGTGGCCAGCTCATAGGAACCCACACCCAGTATCATTACCTCAGTCAGATATCCATGGCATGTGGTGGTTGGATAGCTCCAGGCTGGGTGGATAATGTCACCCATCACTGCCCAAGAGAAAATGTCTTAAAATGCAACAGGTAGAGTGACCCATCTGCAAAGATAACATACATCCCTGGAGGAGCAAGGGATCAGCTGCCCAAGTCCTTGAGTAAAAAGTATGACTTTTCTCTGATACCTCCTCCAAAAGAGCTGCAGGAGTTCAAATGAGGATAAAAATATTGAGGGGAATAATTATATTCAAGTATTTGCATATTTGTTAACACTTCAACAAAAGCCATTTCTACGGCTTCAGGATGGTCTTCACTAAAAATAAGTATCTTTGTGACAAGGTCTACCTTTGACTAGAAAACCTGGGTGAAGAAGGATTGAAAAATGAGGACTCCACTTTGACACATCAAATTTCAGGTATTAAAGTACCAACTTCACTTTGACACGTCAACTTTCAGCTATTAAAGTACATTTCAAACTTGTTATTTTACAAACTTAAAAATAAAAGCCAAATGATGTATCGGGATTTCCCCAAGGTCTTATGATAAAAGGCAGCAAACTTGGGACTAGAAGAGAGTATCTCAGATGTAACTAGCATAATCTGTCTTCCTTGACCCCCAACTTGCTGAAAAGTTTTCTGACATCCAGTTCTGTGGCCTGGCCTAGGGTCCGTAATATGGCTCAATGGCCTCTGAACTACTACTAAAACTTCTGTCCTGCTACAAACTGGGCTGTCCTTGTCTTTCCTCACAATTATAAATAAATGACAACCATACTGTTTAAAACAAGACGAGTACCAATTTAAAACCACAACCAAACTCAGTATAACACTCAATACAAAACTTCCTCCCTGCAAATTTCTGGAATTCCATTCCATGTAGGTTCTCCACTGTAGGGCTTGTTTGTCAAACCTCTTATACATAATAGAATTAACTATGTAAAGGAACTGATAATGTGTCATTTTTCAATTATAAATGCCAATTTTAGTACCCCTCCATGTCTGACTTTGTAGGGTATTAGGAAATTCCCTTTAGTCATTTATTAAATAAAAGTCCATGGATTTATTCACTGTAGGTAAAAAAACTGAAGAGAGGTCCTGGGTCAGCCGCCTTCAGTTGATACACTACATGTAGATCTGTACACATGCAGAACAGTTCGTGGAGTTGGTGGAATGCCAACATCTGAGGGGTTTGCAGTAGTAACAGGGACCCCCCACAAGATGGCACTCTTCTTTTTTAACTCATTGTAAGTAAAAAAAAAAAAAAAAAAAAATGGTTTTCACAAAGTCCATAAGAAATGGGATTGTGAAAAATGTGGCTGATTTTATATACTATCATGTTTGACGAAGTAACATGCATAACAATTATAAAAATTTGTCCCCCATCCCCAACACATACACTTCTTGAGGACAAGGTATGTGATGACAGACTCCTGCCTGATTCCCCCAAGGCCTGGAGGAGAGGCGTATGGACAGTACTCTCAGAATGCCAGCACTTGTGAAAAAGTCTCTCTGTGTGTGCGTGTGTGTGTTTTGCATTATACTGTGTTTTTCCTAAAAGGTGAATTGTTTCTTATAAATATGTTAATAGGAGTTTTCTATTTTCAAAACTAAAGTAGGGCCTCTCTGGTGGCCTAGGGGTTAAGTCTCAGCGCTATCACCACTATGGCCTGAGTTTGATCCCCAGCCAGGAAGTTAACCCACATATGGCACAACAGACCTCTCCTGTCTCCTCTGCAGTTTCCCTCAGCAGTGTATTTCAGTCAATCCACCTGTTCTGCTTCCCATTCTGTCTCTGGTTAATCACCTCTACCTCTCTCTCTCTCTCTCTCTGTCTCTCTCTCTCTCTCTCTCTGTCTCTCTCTCTCTCTCTCTCTCTCACACACACACACACACACACACACACACACATCTCTGGCCTACACCCCAGTTCTTCTATGCAAAAAAGAGTTAAAATAAAAGAAGTATTCCTATAAAAAAAACAAAAGTAGAGGCTCTCCAACTACCCATGCATCATCTATAAACACCCCTCCTGAAGTGACTTCATAGTCTCTGACACACTCACACACAGCAGTTCCTATCCTATCCTTGTGAAATGACATCTGTAGTTCTCTTCAGTTGGCAACAGACATAATCTGATTAGGCAGAAAGATGGCTGAACAGAAAATAATGTGTGAAGGGTATCAGAAGAATGATCGCAGTGGCGGAGCTAAAGTTCTCAAAGCTTGCTTTCACAGTACTCTATTCCGCAAACTGAACAGAAATATTTTGCTAATTGAAAAAATATATATTGGTTCTTCAAATAATGCGGCCAGAAGAACTGATGTCCATATGCAAAGATGAACCTAGACACACCCAAAATTAATAATTACCCCAAAATTAACTTACAGGCCTACATGTGAAATCAAAACTATAAAGACCTCTTGGAAAAAATCTACATGGCCTTGAGTCTGGTGATGAATTGTTAAATACAACCCCAATGGTATAGTCTATGAAAGAAAAAAAAAAATTGGTAAACTAAACTTCATTAACACTTCTCTATGGAAGGCACTGTTACAGAATGAAAAGACAAGCTACAGACTAGAAGAAAATATTTACAAATATACATATGAGAAGGGGTTTATATCCAAAATATGAAAGAACCCTTGAAAGTCATCGACACCAAAAAAAAAATTAAAAAAGGGCAAAAGATAACGAACAGACACCTCACCAAAGAAAAAATTCAAATGGCAAATAAACACGCGAAAAGGTGCTCTACACTATTTGTCATGAGGAAATTGCCAATGAAAATAACAATGAGATATATTTTATATATACAACATAACTACTAGAATGACTACATCTAAAAAAAATTAACAATATTGAAGGTGATAAGGACGAGGAACAACAGAAATGCTCATTCACTGCTGGTGGGAATGCAAAACAGCAGAGTCACTTTGGAATACAGTTCGGCAGTGTCTTACAAAACTAAGCACAATCTTACCATAAGACCCAGCAATGTACAACAAGGTATTCATCCAAATTAGCTGAAATGTATGCCCCCCCCCCACACAGAGAAAAATCTGCATAGATATTTACAGCAGCTTAATTAATAATCACCCAAAACAGGAAGCAACCAAAATGTCCTTTCTCAGGTAAATTAACAGAGTACATCCATATACTGGAATATCACCCAGTGACAACCAGAGACAAGCTAATATGCCACTAAAAAACAAGGATGAATGTTAAATGCATATGGCTAGATGAAAGAAATCAGTCTGAAAAAGCTACCTGTAGTTATGATTCCACTTGTAAGACATTCTGAAACGGCACAACTCTAAAGCTGGTAATAGGTCAATGGTTGCCAGAAACTGGAGGTGGGTAAGGTTGAGCAGGTGAAATGCAGTGGATTTGGAAGCAGGTGAAACTGTTTTGTGTGCTTCCATAAGCTAGATGTAAAAAGAAAAACAATTTTAGGAGGAAGGGGTTCTCAGAATGGAACAGAAAATATGATACAAATGTGTGAAAGAACACTGAAGAGGGTGGGGAAATGGTGCTAATCTAAGTAACTTTGGAAATGATTAGAATCTGTTACACTAAAGGAAACATATATAGTACTGCATTCTAGTTGATAAAGTTGTTTTCCCTGGGAGATATAGGTCAATAATTTTGATATTGCTATACACATAATCTGTAATTAAACAATTAAGAAAATGGATGACAGATGGTAGGAAATGGGTTTCTGCAGGGTAAGGTAAAAGTATCAGGCTTTTCTGCCCTCCTGCCATTAGGATAGATGACGGACCCCTGTGGTCCAGAATGCATGCCTGATGGCGGACACCTGGAGTAGGGTGTGGGCATATGTAGATGGGATTCACCTGAGCTAAGACTGGGCTTTTAAGGGCAGCGTCATGGGGACGCCAGCAGAAGAGAAGCAAGAGAAGCAGCAGAACCACGAGAGAGCAGATCACCAGAAAGCCCAGACAGAGTGAAGACTTGCTGGGGACTGGGAGGCCTACCAACCTCTCGGCCCCCCAGAACCCCTGCCTGCTGTATACCTGGTAAATCCCAATAAAAGACTGAAAAGCCACCCAGGGCTCCAGGACTCTGACTCCTCCCTTACACCGTCTGCTGGGATCATAGAAAACGTGCCCTGTGCCCATTCCTGCCCCTACAGTTTCTCATAAACATGCTGGAGTGCAAGTTTGTAGATGGGTATATGATCCATGTAGTAAGGGATTAGTGTGGAGAGAGCAGTATGAATTCATGTTTAGCTTAAAACGGACACAAAGGGTTACATATAGAAAAATTTACAGATACATGTATATACACAAACTAGTGTATACACATATATTTCCTTGCTCTTTCAGCTAAGAGGACCTAGAAGCAATGACATTCCACTGTGTGCCAGATAGTGATTTCTGATACCATTCTCCAGTGAAAGTAAAAAGCTCCTTAGAGAGATGGAAGATTCTGGGATTGGGGCAGGAAATAAGTAAAATGAGACTGGAGCATCATGTAGTGTCAGAAAATAAAGTACAAAAAAAAAAAAAAAAAACACCTCCAAGCCGATGTGTCTCAAAGGACACAGGAACCAACTGAAACTCCAAAGCTGGAACAATTTGAGCAACAAAGTATAGCAATACTGGATTATAACCCAAAGAATAAAATAAAATCCATGAGTTTCTAAATGACTGAATAAATAAATGGGCAAAAGAGACAAATTCTATGTGCAGAAGTCCAATAACCTCCGTAGATACTTCATCCTTGAAGAGGTGGGCTACAGCTCCCACTACTTAAATGTGTACTAGTGACGTCCTTCCACAGAGGAGAGCACAGAAACCGGAGAAATAACTGTAAGAGTAGAAACCTGACAAACACTGCCTCAGCCAGGTGATCAACATTAACAGCAATAAGTCACGTTGTTAAGATGATGGTAAAGGCGTTTCTATAGTCCTCTTCCAAAAATATATCATCCAATCTAATCATGAGGAAAACAGCAGACAAATGCCAAATTGAGGTACATTTTACCAAAAAAAAAAAAAAAGTTATTTCCTAGAAGGAATTTGTGTAAATTTTTGAGACACGGAACTTGCAGACTGCTAAGAATAAGCCAACAGGCCACAATGTAGTCACTTCTGCTAAGTCCCTTGTCCCCAGACCAACACTGACTTCGTTCTGGCGCTTCCAGCAATGGACTCATCACTCAACCGCGCATCTCTGCTCATGACCACTTACGTCAAATCTGCTTCAGAGACGCCAGCAGCAGCAGCAGCAGCCCCTAAAGGAGAGGCACCTAGGCCGACATGACCAGCTCACCTGGTGAGCGAGTATGAAGTCGTTCCTGGCTCCGTTAAGCTTCTATTTTGTAAAGTTGCCCAGAACTCCTCTCTCTCTGCTAGATAGAATGTTTCCCAATAGGAATTGTATTTTACTTCAAAAAAAAAAAACCCTAATATGCTTCCGTTTATCGCTTGCGGCCCCAGAAGTCAGGAGCACCCGGCGGCGCAGGTACCTGTTCGCCCCCTTGAGCGCGCCGCTTCTCGCCGCTTCTCGCCGCTTCTCGCCGCTTCTCGCCGCTTCTCGCCGCTTCTCGCCGCTCCGCGGCCCCGGGAAGTCACAGCTGTAACTTTGCGACACAGTTTTAGGCTTGCGCGCCTTCGCCCTGAGCGTTTTTTCTGGTTTGGGCCCAGAAACTGGCCCTGGTCCGTCAGGTCCCACTTGGAAACTGGACCCGGTCCGAGTTAAAAAACGGAACCGAGTCTTCAGTACAACTGGGCCTGATTAAGCAGAATGGTTCCGGTGTGAAACCTCGGGTACATAATACTTGGTTTTAAGGTTGAACCAACAGGTTAGCCTTAGCAGAGATGATCGTGAATTACAGTGGCCGCAGTGGGGAATTTTGAATCACCTTAGGTTAAGTTTATTCATTTCGAGGTGCCCTTGGAGAAGAAGGGTCTCAGTCAGGTGCTCGCTATGAAAGGAAGAAGGAAAATTCTTTTTCCTCCGCTATTTCTGGTGACCAGGAGCCCTCCTCTTTTTATTTTTTTGAAGATTTATTTTTGCACACAAGAACCGGGGTACAGGCCAGAGGTGTGGGGGGGGGGGTGAGAGGACTCACCAGAGACGGAGTGGGGAACAGAATAGGCAGACTGACTGAAATACACTGCTGAGGGGAGCAGTGGGCAAGACAGGAGAGGTCTGCTGCACCATGTGGATAGTTCCCTGGCTGGCCTGGGGATCGAACTCGTGCTGCAGAGACTAGGACAGCCTCACAGTGCTGCGCTTAACCCCCTGCGCCACCAGGGAGGCCCAGGAGGCCTGCTCTTTGAGACAACCCAGACAAACCTCCATCTTCTTGAACTAGACTTTAAGAAAAATAAAAAGTCAGTTAGCTCTGTTTGGGGGGGGGCCAAGAAAAGTCAGACATTCATTTGAACATTTATTTATTTTTCTTGAGGCGGGAAAAGAAAAACGACCATTTCTTTCTTCATTAACTTACTATCAAGGAAATAAGAGCTAATTCTTGAACAGGTTGCTAGGCCAACCCATTAACAGTGATTGGATGGAGATTGGGTTCCAGATGATCTCCATCTTCTTTGTACTTTTCTATATTTTTCAACTTTCTACAACGATTAAGTATTCCTCTATAAGTCAGGGGGAAATATCCTTCTCCCCCCCCCCCAAAAAAAAATCTGCTTTAAACATTGCTTCACGCAGAAATCTTGAGCCCAGCCACCCATGTCTTCCTCTGTCATGGGACGTATCACTTGCTAGAGTCAGTGTTGCCTTGTTCTTCAAATCCCCAGTGCTTAGTTCAGTTACCAGCACATACTAGACATGTCTACTGAAAAATAAGGCATGGCCTCTCCTGGTGGCACAACAGGTTGAGCGCAGCACTGTGAAGCTATCCGTGGCCTCTGCAGCGTGGGTTTGATTCCCTGCTGGCCAGGGAGCAACCCACATGGCGGGACAGACCTCTCCTGTCTCACCCGTTGCTCCCTTCAGCAGTGCTTTCGGTCCGTCTGCCTGTTCTGCTCCCCGCTCTGGCTCTGGTGAATCCTCTCACCCTCCTGCACCTCTGACCTGTACCCCAGGTGGGTTGCGAAGCTGCCCGCAGCCTTTGCAGCGCCGGTTCGATACCCAGCTGCTGGGCGAGGGTCCCACATGGCGCGCAGACCTCTCCTGCCGCCCGCTGCTCCCCTCAGCAGTGTATTTCCGTCCTGCCTGTTCTGCTCCACGCTCTGGCTCTGGTGAATTCTCTCACATAACCCCCCCCCCGCCCCCGCGCTTCTGACTATACCAAGTGCTTGTATAAATAAATAAATCTTTAAAAAAAATAAGGCAATGAATGAATATATGACAGCGGCTCAATATTACTTGCTCAACTCAACTTCATAGTTGGGAAGATTCAACTTGTCTTCATCTACTATTTAAAAAAAACAGCCACCTCACAGCCAGGTTCCTTGGGCATAATGTCTTTTCTGGTTTGTTTCTTTCAGTAGAAAAATGGTGGTTCAACTACAGATCAATGAGTGGGGGAGGGGGGACTGTTGATGATCCTAAGTACCTGCCTCATGTATTCACTGTGATTTAGCATCCAAGAAAGTCCTCTGGTACCCCAACCATTCTGCATCTCCTGACTCCTCTTACTCTTTTAAGAGAACAAAGCTTTCATCCCAGAGAGAGCCACAGTAAGATTTAAACAACATCCCACAGATCCTGAAAGAAGTGAGAGGGTCTGCCGAGACCAGGAAGAGAAGTTTGGAGAACTATCTTTGATCAGTTCCAATTTTGCCCAGAGCTTACCTAGATTTTAGACTACATATGGAGTATTAAAATTGGAAATTTGGGGTTTGAATTTCTATAAAGCCTAAATAAAGTGGCTTCTGGTTCACTTTCCCCTTACCCTCTACTGTGGAGAGCAAGAGTGAACAGCCTGATTAGGGACGCATCTCTGGGAACAGCACAAATGCAAAAGAGGACTTGCAAAGGGGGAAAGTGTGCTTTTCTGTTTTAGGAAACCTGCTGACATAGGGAATGCTTCTGTTTTTCTGCAGAGATGCTGCCTTCCGTGGACAAAATTCAGCCACAAT
This sequence comes from Talpa occidentalis, assembly GCF_014898055.3. NCBI lineage: Eukaryota > Metazoa > Chordata > Mammalia > Eulipotyphla > Talpidae > Talpa > Talpa occidentalis. Next base: position 26,302,557 of record NW_023601104.1, read on the forward strand.
CAAGCTAATTGAATGCACAAATGTAATATTTTTCCAGGGCACCTCCAATTTAATGCTTGATGAAATCGTGTCTTTCGCATATATTTACAAAAGCTTTTCTTCATCCAGAAATGTCTGTTAAAATTGCTTATAGATGCTGAGATAGCAAATCACTCTTCTAATGTAATGAGATAAGTCATCTCTATAAACTTTGCTTGCTCAAATGTACTCGCATAAAAGAAATCAGGCTACAGGCTTTTTTCAATAAATAGAATGAACAACTAGAACTTGATGGCTGTAGCATGTTCTGCCTCATTGCTAAGGGATGTTTAAAATTGCTCCCTCTCTCTCACACACAGCAGAGTTTTCATTTTGGTAGTTGATGGAAAAAGGAGGTCAAATAAACTGATGTGGAAAAGCAGCCAAAGCCGTTTGTCAAAACGTGAGGAGAAGCCTGAAGATTGGAGTCATTTAAAGACTGAAAATTGATTTAAAAGATTTCTGTCCTCAAATCATTTTTCTTGCTAAATGTAGCCACTTTGTGAGCCTGGTTTTCCCTGCTTTAGCTATCTTTACTAATAATTTACACCATAGCAACTTCACATACTAGGAAGATTCACATGCCCAACCATGAGCCTAGTAAAGGGGTGCAAAGTTCAAGAGTCCATGGAAAAGATGAGGCCTGGTGGGGCTTACCCATCTGTTTCCACAGAAGATTTGTCTTCTTAATCTGAAATCCAACTCTGTGACAAAGGTCTAATAGGCCGTCACACACACCTAGGCTCACTATATAAGGTCAGCATGTATTGCTACTCAGGTGATGCACTGCACAACTCCAGAGGCAATACCATTCACTTAGGCTACAGTGAAGGGTGATGTCTGGAGTTGTGTGGTGTAACATTTCTGCCCAACCCCACCACACAAGGCAGAGAAAAAATAATACGCCTGCTTGTTCACTCTTTGGTTGGTAAATTTCCATAAATACAGCATTGAACTGTATTAGAGGCACTACATTGCCTTTAAATCCCTCAAAAAATAAAAAATCAAAGTTCTTATGAGTTTACAAAATATTAAAACCTGCCTTGTGCCCTTTTCCTTCTCTTTGCAAAGTAAAACTGGGAGAATATTCAAATCTCCAGATGGTTCTCTTTACTTCAAGAAACAGTTTGGACAGCTTGACTGAGGACAGGCTAGAATCCAAAAGAATATGAGACCAAATTGCAAATGCCCTTTGTTAGTTTTGGAAAACGCTAGACAACCATTGTTCTATACAGGGAAGAGACAGCTGGCAGCCTTTGGAATGGTTTTCCAGGAGCCTCTCTTTTCCAATCTGCTCTTTGGACTTCCCTCATGCCTGCTGGAGGAACCCAAACAGCCAGATGAGCAGTCAGGCTGCCCTGGACACTGTGGGAGCAGAAGCCTGCTCACAGCACTGCACAGACTTGCCTTCACCTTCTAACACCTTTCACTTGCCCCCAGAAACCCATGGTAATAAAGTCTAAATACTTCCTGAAACACTGCTCCTGACAGTCTCCCCTTAATCAATTCTGAGTTCAACACTATTGTGTAAGGTTAAATAGAAATGTCCTGTTTCTGACACAGTTCCTTGAACTTTGCCCCAAGCACACGGAAAAGTATATTTTGGAATTTAGGGCATCAATTCTAAAATGTATGAAGGATACACTTCCTTTTATGAGGCTTCCTCTAAAAGAAAGCTGTCAGCTGATTCAGACAGGTGAGTCCTAGAGATTTAGGCAAGATGTTATAAATTTCTGTAAATCATTAGAAACATTTGTTAAAAGAGTCCCCTCCCCCTTATCCCATTCCCATTTTGAAGCCACCACAGATGCTTATTTTCACCTAATTTATCTGTAGGAAAATGAGCAGATGAGGGGCCACTCTGGGATTTTCCTCCCACAGGTTCCTCATCCCCTGGGCATACAGCACCACCCTGGGCATACAGCAGAACTCTCTATTACAATGAAATGTTCCCTACCTGAGCAGTCGGATATGCTGCTGCTAGCCCCAGTGGACATAGAGCATGTGAAACGTGAACAGCACATCTGAGGAGCAGAATTTGAAATTTCATTTCATTTAAATTAACTCCAATGTAAATCACCATTTCTGACTACCATACAGCACAGTTCTAGAGCATTCTTTCTCCAGGGGACAGCCTTACCAACTGAACACAACCTTTAAATGTGTTTGATTTTTAAACAATTAAATTGAAAGGCAGCTCAACAAAGTGTTGCTGTCTAAAGTAAAAACTCCATTTATTTATCTGTTTATGACACAGTACACAAGATGCAAAGTGTTTCACATCATAGTTTCCTCTTCCAGCTCCTTGGAATGGTCATTTCATTGTCTAAAAGGAGAGACTAGACAAGAAAAGGCAGGCAATCTTCGGCTACTAAAATAAGGAGGGGGGCAATGCTAAGATGATCTTCACGGGGAGAGGCACAGGGGCTGTTAGCATAAGCTGATTTTTCTAGCTCTGTTAGCTGGAAGCCTAGAACACCACTCCTGGAGGCTCGAGCTGCCTTGGCTTCAATCATCCCCACCGCACAGGTACAGCAGCGCCTTCTGGTAGTCGCCCTTGGTGTCTTGCTACAAATGGCCAAGGAGAAAAAAGAAATTCACTATCAGGAAAAAGACCCAAACTCCACAATAACGTACAAGCAGGTCCAATGCAACCCAGCCTCCCCAAAGTTCACAAAGAGAAGACCTGTCCAGACACAGAAGCCTGGAGGGCCACATCCAAGCTCTCTTGGGTGAAACCCTCAGGGAGTGTGGCCTAGACATTCCAGTCATTGTTTCACCAGGGCAGGCAGAGCACAGGGGAATTGACATACTAAGTGACTAGAGCCCAGGAGCCCCACCTACTGCTCTGAAGGCAGTGAGGTCCAAAAACCACCACTTTTCTCCCAGGCCTTCATCCCCCCAAAGAGGATGGGTTCTTTCCTGTCTCCTTGTGCTTTTTTCATGGATTCTTAAGGTCATGTGAGAGAAGCAGGTGAGGTGAGAAAACAATGACTGAGTCTAACTGGTCCCTAGATTTTAAACATATATCCCAATAAACTTGGTATACTAAACCCACCTCTAAATTCACCCCTGGTGAGCACTGATGTGCCTTTGGAAATGCCAGCATCTTTTACAAAGAGGAGCTGCATGCCCATCAGAACAACACACAGTGGTAACTGTGAAGGCAATCATTCCTCATATATGGGACAGAGAGAGACCAAGTGGCCAGAAAAGACGGGAGTTCTGAGGAACTAAATGTTGTCAGACCAATCACAGAGGATTTCTCAAGAAATGGAACTAAAATAAGATGTAAAATTTAACTGATAAGTGTCTTCAGAATGTCAGTAAGTCTTACAGGATCATCATCATGAATACCAATTATCACTGTAGAATAGCAGATGCGAGGTACAGAAAATATTTGCCTGATTCTTTTGCGTCCAGGACACATCGAAAAGGGCGCTTTCAAAATAAATTCTTGATGTCTGATAACTAGATCTCTTTCCCAGTGAATGAAGGACAGATAATCACCACCCTGTCAGCATTCTACAGGCCACCTGCCTCTGGATGGTGAAGCAGAGCCAACATTGCCCTGGGGCACATACCTGGATGTAGGAGTACAGAGACTTGCCGTAATTTTTCTTGAATTCAGACCTGATTTTCAACATGTCCACTTCACTGCGGGAGACCATGATTCTAATCAGGACCTTATCACGAGCTGCCTTGCCCTGAAAGTCAAGTGGATGTTCCAAGTTACGATTCATTGACAACATGAATCATTAAAAAAAGAATCAGTCGGGGAGGCCTCCCCGGTGGCACAAGTTCAATCCCCAGCCAGGGAGCTAAACCACATGGAGCAGCAGACCTCTCCTGTCTCACCTGCTGCTCCCCTCAGCAGAGTATTTCAGTAGAGCTGCCTGTTCTGCTCCCCACTGTGTTTCTGGTGAATCCTCTCACCTGCCACACTTCTGGCCTAGACCCCAGTTCTTGTATGCTTAAATAAATAAAAATAAATCTTTTTTAAAAAAGAATCTGATAAGTTTTCTTGCACATGTAACTGATCTGGGTTCCTGAGGGTATCCTTTAAGAGACTGCTAAGGTAACAGTGATACCACCCCTTTAAGAAAAATTATCATCTTGGGAAATTCCAAGCACATTAGGAAGAAATTAGCACAAGCCCCCACTCTGTGCATTCAATAAATGTGTACTGAGCACCGACTACAGCAGGCTCAGTTCAAGAAGTATGCAAGGTTACCCATGTAACAAAACCCTCCCAGCTCTCAGAGCACATGCCTGGGCCATTTTCATCATGGCCTGGGCAATTTTGACAAGGACACCGAATTCACTTGCAGTAGCCTCTTGGCCTCTGGCCAAGGAATAGTCATAGAATCTGTGGCGAGATGAGAGAGGCAGTGTGCACAAGGGGGTGATACAAGAAACCGAAAAGCACAAAGCACATGTGAGGTGTAGAAAATGGGATGAGATTGTGAGAAGAGATGGTCCATTTCAAGGTGAGTCGCAGAGCCGGCTGTGTAGTCAATCGTTCCAGGTTCAAATCTAGTTGTGTAACCTTAAGCAAGCTGAAGCTTTCTAAGCTCCAGTCTCCTTGTGTATAAAGGAAACAACAACACAAGCCTGACAGGTTTTTGGATAATGATTTACAGGAAAGCAAGTAACACAATGTCTGCTGCATAGTGGCTGCTTAATAATCTTTCTCTTCCTGGCTTATTTTTACTCTGGGCTACAAGGAAGGACTCACTGAGAAGTTGGAGCAGCAATCACACACGATTACCATCTGGCATTCTCTCCCAGGCTGGCACTTTATTTTCTACCTACACCACCTCATGCTCGAATAGTTGGGAGAGATAGAGGAGAGATTTGTGGTTTTCTCATCTGTCAGACACCACAGCTGACTGGGGCCCCTGCATTTAGATAGTGGGACCTTCCTTTACCCTCTAGTCAGGCAGACATAGTTTGAAGTGCAAAAAAAATAGGGTCTAATGTGGAAACAGATCTCTCAGTCAATCCTCCTTACCTTCAAGGCATCATACAGTCGGCTAGCAAAATACTGGGGCTTGTTCTTAATACACTGGACTGTGAAGAAAAAAAAGGGGTCAGTGGTTCATCTTCTCCTTTCTCCTCCACCAGTGAAAGGCAAGGCCCTGCCCTGTGTCCAAAGCAGATGACAAAAATGGCCTGTAAAATGGGGAAGACTAAAAGAAAACCATGGACCCTCTGAGACAGAGCTCCACAGTGTTTAAACCAGGGTATTCTGAGGGCTAAAGAAATGGAAGTAGCATCGATTTCCCTTTTCTTCCTTTGTTATCTTACTCCTCCCAGGCACCTCTCTATTCTACCAATTTAAGCCCTTCTTTGGTTTTATCTCTTAAATGTATACAGATTATAAACCACCCAAATCACATACAGAAGAAGCTACACCTCCCAAACACACTTGAAGTAATAGAATGGACACATATTACTCTGCTTCAGTACAGTTCTCTGAAATCTGATTCCCACTAAGGATGGGGGTGCATGCTTGCTTACCCAGGTTCAGGAAAGCATTTTCCAAGTCTCCTTTGACCTCCTTCCTGATGCTCTCCTCCATATCATAAGGGCTATAGCTCTTGTACTTATCAAATACTGAGGAAAGGCAACAATATCATTATAACAGAGCCACTAGTCAAAGATGTCTATGATTACCCAGAGTTGTTACACACCATGATTTAAAAAACAAAAATCAAAACGAGGATGCTCACAGCATTTTTAGGGGTGAAGAGATGCCATGAAGGACCAGAACTGACATTACTCCAGTTTGCCATGCACCTGGCTGGTGTCATTGCTCAGGTCACATAGTCTGATGACCTCCATTTCCCTGTGAAACCCATTCTATCTGGAAGCTATGAGAAATAGTATGAAGCACTCAGCCAAGTTCATTACTTAACCAATATGGCAACATAAAAAGATCCTCAGACAAGAAGGAGCAGGGAACCAAACAGGGAAAATACTTAGGAGAAAGATCCAAAATGGGAGAGAAGGGTGTATGGATGTGGTGAGGCTTGGGAGTGTAATGTGGAAAGTGAACTTTTTCCCAACTGACCCTACCTCCTACATAGATACCCACTTGGCCTGCCTGACAGAACCATTCATTTCAACCCAGGCTCTAAGACCTAAGACCTCTGAGCCAAGCACCCACCTTTCTGGAGGTGACTCACACTCCGCTCGGTCATGATGCTGATCCACTTGGGGACATCGGTTCCTTTCCTCTTCACTCCAGCATCATAGAGATCCTACAAGTGCAATCAACCAGGAAAGTTAGTCATACAATCTAGAGCAATCTAGAGCAAGGTCATAAAAAAGGTCATGCAGGAAAATCCAAAAACCTATATACTCAAAATGAGAAAGAATGACTGTAAAAATGAATTATTTAGGTCAAAAGTTTTCATCTCAGACAAAGAAGGACACCTAAACAGTCACTAGAACATCCAACCTACCTCTCCTTTTAAAAAAGTAAGGCAGTGGGCCTCCCTAGTGGCACAAGGGGTTAAGCATAGCACTGTGAAGTAATGCGCAGCCTCTGCAGCACAAGTTAGATTCCCAGCTGGCCAGGGAGCTACCCACATGGCACAACAGACCTCTCCTGTCTCACCCGCTGCTCCCCTCAGCAGTGTATTTCAGTCAGTCTGCCTGTTCTGGTCCCTACTCTATCTCTGGTGAATCCTCTCACCCCCACCACCCCGACCCCGCACCTCTGGCCTGTACCCCAGTTCTCATATGCATAAATAAAATAAATCTTTATAAATAAACAAATAAATAAATAAAAAATAAGCTAGTGGTCAACTACTGAAGGAGCCAGGGCTCAGGTGCCCACTCTCAAGCTTCATAGAGACAAAGGGAATGACAGGGCTGGCGAAGGAGCCAGGTCAACCTTACTTTCAATTTCTGGAAAATGAAATGGCTACAAGTGATGCTAAAAATGGCAGGGAGGGAGGGTGGAAGGTAGAAGGCTTATGCAAGGACAGGTACTCATTCAGTGACCACCCACCATATGGGAGTTGCAAAATCTAATATCTATTATTTCTTGACCTACTAAAAGTGCTCTGTGACATATATTGAATTTTTAAAACTAAAATGAATTTAATTTTATTCTGTAGCTCTTATGAAATGTTTGAGGCAAATGTTGACCCTCTGGAAAAACCATACTGTTTATAATAATCTGAATCAGCTTAACAAATAGTTCTCAGTGGTTGTAGGCTAGAACTCACAAAAGCTCTATTCGTCCAGAATATACCACCCTTGCTGCCTACCCTTCTCCCCGACTACAGAGGGCAATAAGAGTTCTTGTCCCTGGCTGTGCCTCCACCATCTTCTTCTTCTTCCCCAGGTTATTCTTTAGCAGCAAATGCACACCAGTGTTCATGGCTGTATCATACCCTGCAGAAGCAGGTACTTTCATAAAAGCAAAACCTGAGTATGTGAGTTAGGTATTGATCCTGTAATGGATACCAGCAATATAGGGGAATTCCTTCTAAAAAACCATTGCTCCCAGAAAGAAAAAACGAAACCCCCATTTTTTTTAAACTACTCGCTTCCTAAAGTGGAGCCTATTTGCTCTGCCAGTAGGCTATACATAGCGATTCATATCTAACGGATGAGTATGTCAGAAGGGACAGCATGTGAATCCCGAGATGATGCCATAAAAGCTCCTGGTTTCCTGCATGCTTTCTTTCCTGGATCACTCCCTCTGGACACTCCCCACTGCCATGTGGGGAGGACACATAAACATCTCTGCAGAGAACCCCATGTGGGGAGACATGAGGGCCTCCTGCCAACAGGCATCTGGTAGGCCATCTTGGAAGTAGACCCACTAGACATCTCTGGGCCCTCTGACTTCAGCTCTGGCCAACAACTTGTCTGTAATCTCACAAAAGGCCCTGAGCCACTCCTAATTGCTGACCCACAGCAACAGAGTAAATGTCTTAAGTGTAAGTCTTAAGTTTAGAGGTAATTTGTCACAAATGATAGGTTATTGTTATATAGACTATGTATCCAGAGACTTGCCAAAATATAGAAACTCAAACCAAAAAGCTTAGCACTTACCCGGGCATCTTGGTCAATCAGTTCATAATCAATGACAGAGCCTTCCTCTGCCCTTCTACCCTACAGGAAAAAACAGAAGTTAAGAACATCAAATATATTTTTTTGTAAACTTTAGAAGTGAAAACTGTTATTTTCCCTCCCACTCATATGTCATTATTTAATTTACTGATAAATACCTACTTAAAATTTTTCTTCACTTTGAAGCGAAGCCTTTAATAAAATTCCACCCTCCCAAAAAAGTTAATGATACTTAGTTTCTTCCCTCAGAGAGCTTACAATCCAGATGGAGAAACTGCATGGAACAAATGATAAAATAAGTAATCGATGGCTCTGAGAAGCCTTGAAATGCAAGTAAAGGAGAAATCTGCCAGCGAGTACAGTCAGCAGTGTATGAACAGCAGCTTATGGCTGAAGTACAGCTTAAAGGATGAGGAGGCAGAGACTAGAATGGGGCAAGGAGGGTGCACTGCACACAGGATGACCACAAAGATGGAGGTCAGCAGGCTGGTGGGGAGTGAGGAGCTGCCCAGCTGGAGCAGAGGGTAAGCAGAATGAACTACTCGGGAGGAAGATTAGGTTAGCAAGGGCCAGAGCACAGATGACTTTTAAAGTCAATTGAAAGTCTGGAATTGATGCAGAAGAAAAGGGTTTTGATCAGGGGAGTAAAATGGATCTCAAAATCATAAGTGGTGGTGCTGCACAGAGCAGGTGGGAGACAGGAGAGCTGAGGAGTGGTACAGTCTTGTTGCAGTAGTAGAAAAACATGAGCAGAGAGCACATTAATCAAACACTTCATCAGGATTCCCAGAGAAAATTATTTGTCTCCCTTCCCCTGCCATTGGCACTAAACTGCACACTGGTCAGAATTCACACTCAGAAGGAAAATTCTTTTCATCCACATTGACGTGTTAACATTAGCAAACAAACAAAGACCCTCTTCTCAAGGAATAGGACTATGTGGCAAATCCTAAGAAGTGTAAGCAGGTGAAAGAAACAAGAGCACCACATCCCACTGGGTCCTATGTGACCATGGATAGAGGCAAAATGACCTTTCTGGGTCATGTGACCAGGGCTGGCACATAAACCCATACCAGGACTTCACAGCCACCTATTCCTCCTCTGGGCCCCAAAGTCCATTTGACCATGCAGTTTCTCAGGATAAGAAATCCTATTATAGAAAAAATGACAGCTCGCAGTGATAGTGCAGACCCACTGTTGGAAATGCAGCTGAAATTTCTGATGTAGGCAGAGGAGACTGAGTTAATTCCCAAGTTTAAATGAGATATGTGACTTGCGTTGGGAGGGACAAGGACAAAGATATAAACCAGAAACCAACCTTTGCCAGGGCAACCATCAGCTTGCGGAAGTCACCAGAAGTGTCAGAAATAATGTCCTTCTCCAGATCTGTCTTGTACACTTGGAAAACAACACACCTGGTTTTACCTTCCTGCCTGTGCAGTCCATCACACATCCCAAACACCCCCTGCCCCACTACATCTCTGAAAGCAGAAAGAACAGTGGCAGTATGAATATATCTGCCCAGGAGAGGGTGAATTCTCTAGAATGATTTTACTTCATAAAACCAAAGCCAGTGCCATTATCAGTGACAAGGGACAGATGGGGCTCGATAAAATCAGCGCTCCTCAAGCTCATCTTTGATAAGTTACCTTTTGTCACTAAAATACTGGCTTCCAACTTTCTTGACAAGGAAAACTCATTTTGAACACCAAAAAATGTGGAGGACTACAGACAGACACACACACCCACACCCACACCCACACACCCACACACACCCACCCACCCACCCCTAGTATACTTCATTATCCACTGAATAACAAAATGCATAGAGGCAAAAACTAGTAAGAATTCAATAATACTTTAGAATAAATTTATATTTTATTATTCAAAATAGCATCTATATTGAAATATAACACATACACATATAAGCTGCCTTCTTTATCCTTCCCACAGTCTCCTATTCCTCCCGTTAGATATATGTCCATGTGTCCTTTGCCACAATCATACATTGTCGAGTGCAAACCTCTTAAGCAGAGCCACCCAATAAATGAAATCCACATATAATACATTCTACTCTTACCCATCAGATCTTTCTTTTCTTTTCTTCTTGTCTATCCTTTTGTAAAAGTTCTAATTGATGCTAATAATCAAAACTCAGCCACAGGAGGTGGAGGAAAGGAATTTGGACCACAGCAGCCCCTGGTCCAACCCTGCAGTCCAGATAGCAGACATTTCTGCATAGGTAATCCAGGCATCTGACCCCAAGCACTAACCCAGGTAGCCATGATGAGATCACAGAAACTGGTCTGAGGAGATGCATCACAGAATAGGGCTACTCACTTTCCTTGTAGACTCTGTTAATTTCCTGTAGCTCCTGGTTTGTCCTCGAGCAAATGATCTCAATGAGGGACTCCTCATCAGTTCCCAGGCCCTAAAAGCCAAGCAGCACAGACATCAGCAGGGAAAGTCATCTTGGTCCTTAGCCCTCTTCCCTAACCTCAAGCAGGTAAATTGCAAGCATGGGTAAGAGCCACTAGCATGCTCCTTTCTACATTCCTACTGAGGGGTCTGTATTACATTCCTCAGCACAAAGTAATGTTATTTTCCATTCCTTTAACACATGCCTTTCAACAATATACCATGGCATAAGTGACACACCTGAGCTCAATTATATATATGGAAGAGACAGCAATGCACCAAAATGTTTCCTTTTGGTGATGGTCTTATAAAATGTATTAACTTTTTTTCTTCTTCTTAATTTTGGTTATTTTTCAATTTCTATAAAAATCAACCATTATTTTAATAGATGGAAAATAAATTTTCTTCATTAAACAGTTCTAGTCAGTAATTTAAAATAAAGGAATACAGAAATTTTATGTTACTGCCTGCTACCAGCATTATTAGTTTGAAATGAGACTTTTTTTTTAACCAGGGAAAGGTGTAGCTAAGATAAAATTTTTAGCTTCAGATCTTTGAAATGTAAAATTGGGTTAATGTTAAAAATTTCATTCTTGTACTTCCATTTTTGTTTGATTACTATGCATTCTCCAGGCATTTTAGGGAAGCAAGAGGATATAATGAACTGTCAAATAAACCCAGACACCAACACTTTATTAAGGAATAAGAATTTGATGGCGATGTATTCAAATTTAATATATACACTTTTGAGTGTGCCAGAGAGCTTGAAAGGACTCAATGAAACATATATTTCAAAGCTAGCTTCATGATCAAAGTCAAGATTTAATAATCATCTTCTAATACTTGCCTTCCCGAATATGGAAGTATTACTTTGAACTAAGTAGAATTACAACTGTTTAAAATGTAAATGAATTACTAGGTGTTAATACAATAAGAAACGTACTTTTCCACATGAAAAGTATGTAACCTATTAATTAAACTTAATAGAGATTATATGTCTCTGAAAAAGTGGTTTGTGTAATATTAGTTAAGCCTCAGGTTAATGGTTAATTTTGAATTTCATTCTTAATCTAATCTATGAGCCAATGTCTCCTCCTCACAGATTTTAATCATGATCTGTAGAGGTTCTGACAAAGTCAAAATTTCTTCCTTTCTTACCCAAAAGTCCATACAGCATTCTACACAAAGGTTATAGAATGACTATCAAGGCCTTTAAATATTTTAGGGGGTCAATGTTTCTCTCTCAAGGATGATAAAAATATAGTCTAAAAGCAATTCATGCATTAGAAGAAATGATATATCCTGACATTGTTGAAAGGTAAAACAAAAATAGCAATATAAGATTTTTTTTTCTTCCTTCAATTGGTATCTCAGGGCTGATATAAGGAATTCTAATAGTGTTTTTATCTCTACATTCAAAGATAACCTTGGCAATTTCTAAAACTAGGCCTAAGCTTTCCACAGATTGGTCACAATTTCTATCACAAGGGTAATTTCTGCAGTAACATATGGCAGATACTGCTACTGGTACTGTCAGGAGTCAACACATTTTTTTAAAGCATAGTTCAGTTGATGTTACTTCAGTTTTATGGATTTCAGAAGGGCGTTCTACTGTGAGAGCTAATGGAAGAGCTGGCACTAGGTCAAAGATTTAGCAGTCAAAGCTTCTTTCATTAGACCCAATTGCATAAAATACAACAAGTGAGTGATTGTTCAAATAGGTCCAATTTAAGTCACTAATACCTAGTAACAGATATTAGTAACAGTAACAGTAAAACCACAGGAACACAACTAAGTGAATTCTTGATGAACATAGGATAAAGTGATCTGAACTAATGATAGGCAGAAGACACCTAGAAGGGCCTATTTCATCCACAGTTCCAGAGGTCCCAAGACTCAGTTTTCAGGACCATTCTTTTTATTGAGCAGAATCATTAAGATTTGTTGACAGTTTATCATTTTTTAATTATACCATCCCTAAAATATAGCCTACTTAGGAAACTGAGGAGGCTCACTTAAATACATGAACCAAAGCTTGGGCTAAAGTGTAGAACTGAAGGAAGAAAAGAGATTCCACAACAAATCCTTTAGCAGCCCTATCAAGTTCTGGGCCCTGAAAGGTCCGGTGCATGAAGCTGCCTCACTCTCTGGAAAAAGGGATAGCAACTGAACTGTGACATTAGCTCTGATGAAAGACTTAGAGCTGGGTCTCTTCATAATTCAGCAACAGTGGCATCACAAAAAAAACACTCAGAATTAAAAATACCAACTATAGCATCTCCCCACTACTTTGGAGGTTTTCCCCAGTTCCATCAGCAGAGGGCAATATCAGATTATTCTAAGTGTGACAAGCACATACTTTGAAAAGGGTTCTCTGCTGTAAAATACATGTTTGTCCACCTATTACATTTATATAATAATTGATGTCTTAGGTATGGTGGTTTCCAACCTGGAATTTTTACTATTCTCTAAATTCCATGTTCAAAATAGCTTTGCAAAAGAAAAACAAAAGATAACATATGTGCTATACTTTCAACAAAATACAGGTTCCATTCACCGTCTGAAATCACCCTTCATATGCACTTCAATATTCTGATTTTCAATATTCTGATAAAGGGGAGGTCAGAAGAAGAAATACCCAATGGAGCATTGGTAGAACTTGTCAGCTTCACTTAACAAAAGCTATGAGTTTTACTTTTGCCTTAATATCACAACAACTCTTTTTTAAGGAGGAAGTGTAATCAAGGAAATAGTTTTTCCAAATGGTATTCGAATTGCCCAGGTGCCAAGCAGTAGCAGCTGGTAACTGACTTCTCAGCATCATGAAATTTCTTTACAGTCATAAAAAAAGTAATTGAAATATTTTTGGTACAAATTCTGAGACTTATAGCTTCAGTTCATTCAAAAAAAAAATGGTTCCAAATGAGAATCCAACAAAACTGAAAATCACCTAATTATACTCAGAAAGCTGTAATTCACAAATATTAATGGCAAATTTGACAGAGATTGCTTCTCACATGTGTTTACCTTCATGGAGGCTTTCAGCTCCGAGGCGTCATACTGAGCAGGTGTTTTCAATAGACCCAAAATCACCGTCTCCAGGTGGCCGGACAAGGCTGACTTCAGTGCTGATGCAAGTTCCTTCAGAAAGACAGGCAAGAACATGGGAAATGTGGTTGGTATCTAACATTCATCTTAAAACTGGTGAGTAGAACAAAAGGGTGAGGGATCTGTTTCTATAGCAGGTTAGGATTGTTTGACCACTTTGAATTGTGGTCAACTATCATCACCTGCATTCCCTTCAATAGAATCAGATGTCAAAAACAGAAAGCTGAGACTTCTAACAAGCTCCCTAAAAATCCAAACTGCTTTGGCCTTCTCCCCAGTCATTAAAAGGAAACCAGAGAAGCATGTAATTCCTCAGAAAGCTTGGAGTTTGAGCACAATACACTTGCAGCTGACAATAGTCCATGAAAGACAGGGTGCTTTCTGGGGTCAAGGCCCCTGGTGAGAAGGAGGTGGTTCAAGTAACTCCAAGGAAGCTGAAGCCTCGGGGCCTGTTGATACTCTCTGCTCAAAGGTATTCATGCAGCTGGGTCAAGGGTAGCTCTTGAAAGTCTCCAGGAGTTACTAGAGGCAAGAAGTGGGTTCATGAAGCTTCCCTTTGCAAGACAACAGAACAGAACAGCTGTTATCTATATCACACTGCGGTCCTCTCTATTGATAGAGATGATAATGAACTGACACTCCAATTGCCCCCTTAACTTCCCTGCTGCATATATTTCTTAAGGGTTTCACTGTTACCATTAACACAGATTTTAAGTCAGAGGGTAAAGTCATCACCCAAGGATATAGACAGATAACCCAACTTAGTGTGGCTTTTACAGATTCTTCCTCATGGATTAAATTTCCTACAAATCGGGCCTCCCCGGTGGCGCAGCGGTTGAGCGCTGGGTTGCGAAGCTGCCCGCAGCCTCTGCAGCGCTGGTTCGATCCCCGGCTGCTCCGGCCACCAGAGGAGGGTCCCACATGGCGCGCAGACCTCTCCTGCGGCCCGCTGCTCCCCTCAGCAGTGTACTTCGGTCCTTCTGCCTGCTCTGCAACCTGCTCTGGTTCTGGTGAATTCTCTCACCCTCCCGCGCTTCTGACTGTACCCAGTGCATGTATAAACGAAACAAACGAACAAACAAATAAATAAATAAAACATGCCTCTATAAAAAAAATAAATAAAAAAAAAAAAATTTCCTACAAATCATGGGAACTGGTGATGACTGAATTCTGTTGTGATTATTATCTTCTTCCTTTCCACCTTTCCCCTCCCCTTTTCTTTCTGTCTTGCTTTCTAGTAGCCATGGCATCTACAATGTTTAGCCCCGGCAGGCAGCTAAAAGCTGATGTGTAACCTATTTCAGAGAGAATCTTCTCAAATCATTCACAGCTGCTGAGAATTGAGATGGCTCTTATAATTATCTGCCCAAACTCTTTCACCACCTACTTTCTCCTGCTTCCCAATGTCCAATAACACATAGCATGTATGTTACCACACCATGCTCTTCAGATGTATGTTACCACACCATGCCCACCACCAAAGCACCATGATCTTCCATCATAGTCCATAGGAACCCTGCCTTTGCTCCCCACTGCCCATCATCCCTCTTTGGTAGCCTCAATTCTATACTCAGATTTCTAGGGTTTGTTTTGGCTCGGTGTAGGGTAAGGAAAAATGTCAGGCTTTTCTGCCTTCCCGCCATCAGGATAGATGATGGATCCTTGCGGTCCTGAATGCATGCCTGATGGCGGGCACCTGGAGTAGGGTGTGGGCATAGGTGGATGAGATTCACCTGAGCTAAGACTGGGCTTTTAAGGACGGCATCATGAGAACGCCAGTAGAAGCCGAGAACAAACAGAAGCTGAGAGAGAAGCAGAGAACGCTGGAGAGCCCAGATAGAGTGAAGACTTGCTGGGGGCTGGGAGGACTGCCAGCCTCCCCGCCCCCCAGCACCCCTGCCTGCCGTGAACCCGGTAATCCCAATAAAAGTCCTGCAAAAACCACTGAGGACTCTGATTCCTCCTTTACCCGGTCTGTTGGATCATAGAAAACCTGCACTGTGGCCATTCCTGACCCTACACTTGGTTTTGTCTGTTCTCTTGCTTTGTTTCTCTATATTCCACAGGCGTGAAATTATCCAGTATTTGTCTCTCTCCTTCTGACTTATTTTGCTTAGCATAATCCTAGTAGGGGATTTAAAAGTAACACCTTCCAACCATAGCACCAAGTTTCCGATTTCTAACTTTGAGATCACATCATTCCAAACTGAGTCTACCCAGGACACTCCCTTCCACCCAGTTTCCCAAACCTCAAATAGCAACTGGACACTTACTGACTTCTTCCATTTCTATTCTGAACTTCATTTGGGCGTTCAACTTCCTGCTTCGCCTAACATCTAGCAGAGGACTTTACACTAAACACAAACTCCAAAGATGCTTGATAAATACAACATACATAACTAGTTGGAGAAACCTGGCATTTGGCATTAGCTTGAATGTGAGATGTTCAGGGGCCTCCCTGGTGGCGCAAGGGGTTAAGCACAGCACTGTGAAGCTATCCACAGTCACTGCAGCACGAGTTTGATCTCCGGCTGGCCAGGGAGCTTACCCACTTGGCACAGCAGATCTCTCCTGTCTTGCCTGCTGCTCCCCTCAGCAGTGTATTTCAGTTAGTCTGCCTGTTCTGTTCCCTGCTCTGTCTCTGGTGAAACCTCTCATCCCCTGCACCCCTGGCTTGTACCCCAGTTCTTGTAAGCATAAATAAATAAATCTTAAAAAAAAAAATGAACACGAGATGTCCAATCCATCTTCTCAGCTCCTCTCATACTAACTCTGCCCTTCCTGTTCAAATTCATCATCCAGGCAGCCTGGGCCCACAGACCTAAGTTCTCTGCAGTACAGGATTTTCTTCTTTATTATGCAAACAACTCATTTGAAACAATAACACCTGGCTGCCAGGATTTCCTTCAGAAATTATCTCAAGTAGTTTATGTATTCTGTAAAAGATGACAATTCTCCTTGGCCCAAGTGAGAGATATCAAGAATCAAGAGAATGCTGGCAGTGCCCCACAATTATCAAAGCCCATGAGGCCAGCAAACCCCACGAAGATTCTGGTACTATCTTCCCTCCAACAGGGTATATGAGTGCTTTGCTCTCCATTAATCTAATTTGTAATCAAGATATGAGCTTCTGGGCCTCCCCGGTGGCGCAGCGGTTGAGCGCTGGGTTGTGAAGCTGCCCGCAGCCTCAGCGGCGCCGGTTCAATCCCCGGCTGCTCCCCGGCCACTGGAGGAGGGTCCCACATGGTGTGCAGACCTCTCCTGCCACCCGCTGCTCCCCTCAGCAGTGTACTTCGGTCCTTCTTCCTGCTCTGCTCCCCGCTCTGGCTCTGGTGAATTCTCTCACCCTCCCGCGCTTCCGACTGTACCCGGTGCATGTATAAACAAAGCAAACAAACAAACAAATAAATAAATAACATGCTTCTATTTAAAAAAAAAAAAAAAAGTTTATAAAAAAAAAAGATATGAGCTTCTGTGTTTCTGGGTACACTGAGGTGTATGCACTCAAATGTGTTCCCAGATCACACTCTGCATATGACAGCAGAAAAAGCCATTATAGGCATACTCTCCAAAGAGGTGGGCCTCCTGCTCCAGCTGAAACTTGACTCTACCAGTTTACTGTCCTTTTGGGAAACTGGGCAAAGCATCCTCCTTTATACCTTACTACAAAAGATGACAATAAGTACTGTTGAGAAAAGCACTTTAATGTACATGAGATAAAGGAAGTCAGATGCTTTGCAATTTATGTCTTTTCCTATGTTTTGAAGAGGAGGAGGAAACTGTAGCAGTTTTTGACCTATAACCCCCAGGACCCTGGGCATCATGTCAACTCCAAGAGCAGAAATATCTTTTTCAGTCTTCCCAGCTCACCTCCACTGTGGTTGTAAGTGAAAGCTGTAAGTCAAATGGGAGCTGCAGGAAGCCACGCTTACTGCACCATCCAGGAATAAATCAAAAGCTTTTAATAGCAAGAAGCTAAAAATAAAGCAGTCTATTCTTAAAAATAAAATATCCCAACACTGCGACAAAATAACGGATGAACAAGCACTGGTTTGTTCCTTCACCACTAGTGGATAAACAAGGAGAAAAGCACATAAAGCCCCTTTAAGCAGCAGGAGCATGGCACACTGAAGATAGTCTGGTAAACCAAACAAACACTAACTAAGCCTGTTCATCACTAAGCTCTTAAGAATTCAAGTGTATCTTTTAAGACTGAAGAGAATGTGTCAGGATCAACACTCAGAGGAGACTAGTGTCCTAAGATTAAATTAGAAACGTTTTATCAAGAGCCAGCAGAAGTCATTAAGATGAAATGAGTTGCCACATGTACAGAATTATATGCCTGGCATAAATTAAGCATTCAATAACCGTTACCTATTGTCATTATTGCTTATTCCTTTCTAGTTTTCCATTCCCAGAATCGCTCCCACCGCATACTTTGAGTTGGAGGAGGACATGGTGTTTAAATATGAGCTACAAGGACTCCAGGGGCTGTGAGGGGTGATGGGGAGCAGGGGTGATTCTTACAAGGATATAAGAAGAAAATCTTGCACGCCCAAGGATTACAGAAGGCTCTTTCTCACAAGAGCCAGAATTCATGAAAACAAAAACTTATGGCTGAAGAAATAAAGTCAACAAGGAATGCTCTCCATCCCTGAAATTGCTTGTACCTTTTTGGTCCTTCTCTGGTAGGTGAAGGCAATATCCTGTCTCTGTTCATTGCTGCGGTTAGTCAAAATGTTAACGATGGTGACTTCATCCACACCTATGGAAATACAAGTTGTGAATAATTACTCAACCATTTGCTCTCATCCTTTGGGCTTATATAGAAGATTTTAAATGTAAGATTTCATGTACTGATTTTCAAACTGAAATACCAGGAAATCAAGATTTGCTCTGTCTCTTTTCGTCAGCACCCTCTACCCAACACATACATGCTCTTATGTATTTTTTCTAACAGCCTCAAACCTCAAGCCCAAGTAGACTTTTTAAATATTTGCTTTTTTAAAAAAACATTTTACTCATAAATTGGTTTCTGACATCAACAGTGGGAGGGGTGTTCATATGGCTTTGGCAGTCAGATGGAACAACAAAGATTTAGGAGGATTTCAAATGAAGGTCCCCAAATTGCCATTTAACTGGGATTTAATACACAGTGACTGTGAACTGAATTAATAGAGATAATTATTTATATTTATGGCAAGACTACAGCTATATAAGCAACTAGGTATAATTTCTATAATTATAGAAACTGTCATGACAAATGAGTCAGAGTTAATATGGCAGTTGTATTTTAATAGCATAATTGATTAATACAATTGTTACTTATTGAAGACTAAATTGTTTTGTAAGGAAAATAAACGTTCCACTGCTTTTAATCTTCAATAGGCAATTTTAATAATCAATTTTACAACTTTATTAAAAAGAGTAAGTGTTTTAATCTAAATTAAATCTAAATTGGGAGTTTTGAAGTACCACTACAATATTTTAGTACCTATTTTAATTGGAACATGTGTATTTACAAAGATAAGCAATGCCTCCTGGTATATGAAAGTTTCCAATTTTATATCAGAAATACTCCTAACGTGCCATTTAGCTTAAAGGATGATTTTAAGAATTCAGAAAGTGAAAGGCCGCTCTCCTGACTGATTATGAACTTTGTAAACCACAACAGCTTGGCCTAAAGGAAATCCGAGGAGTCCCAAAGCAACAGAAAGTCAGAACTGCGCTGCTGCTTTAAGGAAATGACAACAACTCATCACCTCAGCTCTCAAGCATGTGGAAAGGTCAAAAAGGATAAAGTTAGATTTTCTAGGTATAAAAATAAGTGCTTAATACAAATAATCATTTCAAAATGAGTTCATACCAATATGTTAGTCAGCACCTATGACTTTAGGTACTTTAGGTACAAGTGTCAATAAACCCAGTTGCTATCGAGATTCATCAGTTTAAAAGATGCTTATCTCAGCATTGTATATACTATCAAAAAATAAAGGGAATTAGAAAATCTAAAATCAGTAAGAGACTGGTTAAATAAATTTTCTCTTTTCTATATAATGGGATATAATACATTAATTTTAAATGATGGTACAAAGTATTGACTGACTTGAAAAAATGCTCACAATATACTGCTAAGTAAAAAAGACTGCAGAATAGCATGCCTGAGATAACCCAATTTTCTGAAAGATGCATATGCATAAAAATAGAACTGGAAATGTTTATATGAAAGATTTAAGTGATCATCTGAGTGGTGGGATTATGGACAATTTAAAGTTTTCCTTTTTTTTAATTAGCATTTTAAAGTTCAAACCATAAAAGGGTTTTTTTAAAAAAAAAATACTATGAATGACATATAATCATTGATCTAGAATCAGACAGTGTCTTCACCTGAAGTTATTCCAAGCATGGTTCCAATATTTGAATTAGAATAACATACAATATGCATAATTAGGAGCTTTAGCTATACAATTCTCTTTGGTTTTCAAAACGTCCCAACACAAACTTAATCCTCATAGCAACCAAATGGGGATAGCTAATTCCCCTCCTAGATTATAGATGGGGAAGCTGAAGCTCAGAGCCCAGCTCTGAGCTGTCACTGTATGAACAGTTACGCTCCCTCTATATCTGCACAGGGCCTTAAACAACAACCTCCAATTCTGCTGCCACAAAACACTAAATGATAGAATCAAGCTTCAAATTACATTTAGTGTCACTTAGATAGGGACAGGATAGATTTATCCAACGACTCATTGAGGCCATGAAGTTACTTTAGCATATGTTCACCTGGGCACATAAGCATGCATACATCACTCACACACACACACACACACACACACACACACACACACACACAGACACTCAAGTTTACACATGTGCACTCACTTTTCTCTTTAAATATTCCATGGCTCCTACTTTATGTTGGGAAAACTACTTGTTTTATAAATGTGTTTTTGCTTTATACTTGACTCTCTTACCCAAATCTGAGAATGCTATCCTCTAATCTCAAGTCTAATATTTCCTGTAATCAACTGGGGGCTGCTGGATTGAATGCAAACCAAGAATAGTGGTCCATAAAAAATTATTCAAAGCAGGAATTTAGAAAACCCAAATAAGGGATCAGGAAAAAGACTAATTACAATAAAGTAAAAATCAAAATCAACAGGCAACTATAAACCAGAGACACACTACTGGGGAGGAGAAGGGCATAGGATCAAAACAAGGGTGTGGGAATTTTACAGGGACTATAACCAAGATGAAAATGCATACATCGTACAAAAATAAAAAATGATGTAAAAAAATATTAAAATTAAAAAAAATAAAACAAAATATTCATAAAGAAAAAAGTCATTGAAAAAAATTATTCTCCCTGTGAGAAACAAGTGCAAAGTTTATATTCGTGCCAGAATGTGGCCCTGGGCCCTCTGAATTAGAATGACACAAAGTACATGAACACTGTCCCTGGGCTCCACCTGAGATTTACTGACTAAAGATTCCCTAAGGTCCCCTATCCAGGAACTGCCACAAGGCTGCATCCTGCCTGCAGAGATGGCTCTCGACCCTACAGAGCACCATCTCAGAAGTGTTGAAAAAGATGTTTGGGTCCCTAAAATAATTAGAGAAAAGACTCAAGAGAGAGATTCTGAACAAGTTCAAGATTTTACCAAATATTGCAAGGACTTGAAATCCAGTGACCATAAAATGCTATAAAAGAAATTCTGCACTGAAAGAACTGTCTAACTATAATGATCCATTTAGGAAGAATGCAAACTGGAATACCAGAAGGAAACGGAAGCATTCAGAAAAACTAGAATTTCTACCCAAAAAAGGCTACAGAAGTTCCCCACAACATGTAGGCAAATATTCAAATGATACTCCACAACTCTAATATTCATAGAAACCACCTGAAAAATGGACTTAAGAGAAGGTACTGGATTTATCCTAAATTGTGGAAATACTAAAGTTTATCTGAAATAAAGATTTTTTTAATTGCAAAACAGACTCCTTAGGACTTTAGACCCAGCAGCAGCATTTTAACTAGTTGACGACGACGATCCTTTATTTAAGAATCACCAACAGAAATGCTAAGAGAGGTAGGGAATGATAAGGTCTTTAAACATCTGTCTATGTACAAGAATTTTAAGTCAGTTTTACTAACCATTTCTGTGCGGTGCAGGGGCAATCATAATATTAGGGGGGAAAAACTCTTATCTTTGTCCAAATAACCCAGGTAAGAAATGGTACCTGAAAAGAGTTTACTCCACAAATAGCAGTACAATGCCACACTCTTAGTGGAAAAAAAAAAACCAAACAGATTTTTACCTTACTGTTCATAGCAGCTGAGCATCCAGCCAACATAGTCAGAATTCAACCCAATTATGAGAAATCCCCATAAAGGGCAGGGGTGGTTAACCTGAATCTTACTTGGGAGGCAGTAACAACTAGTCTGAAGGCAGCTAAATGTATTTTACCTAAATTATTTACCAAGCAAACAGCCTGCTGAGATGCAGCATCAAACACACTGGACTTATAAGTGAACCTCCACAGTGTTAATGTCAACTACTACAAAAAAATTAAATGGAGGTTATTTCTGCAAGTGGGAGCCTTCGCCTTCTGAGAACCTCACCTACATAAGCTATTTCTCCCATACCATGGTCTGCAAGTTCCAAATTAACTGGAAAGAAGGTGGGGTTGGGGAGGTATCATGGAGCTTAAGACTGATTGCCTAGTCAAAGCCCCTTAAAGTATGTCCTGTATTGTCCCCAGAATGCACATATCTGCCAGAGGGATTTAACCATCTTATCTTCAGAACACGGCTGCTTCCTCCTGACCTGCTCTCAGAAAAGGTGAAGCAATTTATCCCTGTGGAAAATAGTCCGGTACAGGTTGAGGTTGCAAGGGGCATCGGTTACTCAACATTTCTGCCCAGGATGTAGGTGAAGGATGAAGATTGAATACTCAGCTTCCCATGTCAGCACAGTCATCATCAATGATGCCCAGTGAGTGCCAATGTGCTAGGAAAGCTTTCAATTTACCAAAGGTAACACTGGCATAGACACCAGGAATGAGGTGCTGCCTCTCAAGATTTCCACTTCAGAGTTCTCAAGCTCCAGTGCATAGGGGCGTGATTGCTGGGTGGAAGTGCCAGGGTCTAAAAGAAACTATGTGGGTGGGGCAAAAGCATAAAGAAAAACCAACAAACCTGAATAGCGCTTTCTCTTCCACCCCATTCCTCTTAGGTTAGATGTAGGTCACAAAGTAATCTAAGCAAAGTTTCAGGCTCACATTGGGAACCAGTGATGGGAAGGGCAGGATGAGGGATCCTACAGAATGTGGATGAGAGCACAGAAAATTCTGTGACCCAGGCAGTTTTTAAATTTCCTTTCAAAACTAAGAGAAGTTTAAGTTTTCAAGATTGCTGTGGAACTAAGACATGAGGTTATTTGGCTCCCGACAGGACAAAGCACAAAGTATTAAAATATTTATTCCTTGAAAGAAAATAGCTAATCTCATGGGCTAACTACAAAAATGTTTCCACACTCCAATCTGGGGCATCCAAAAGGTCAGTCACTGTTCTAAAAACTAGTGAACCTGAAGTAACAGCTTCGCAAATGATGCCACAGGGAGGCGCCGCTGACAGCAGGACCCAAGCCAAAAACTCCAGGGTCGTGGGCCCCTTAAACCAACATTGTATTTTTAAAGCATAAAGAACACACACAGCCTAAAATAATGGCTGAATCAAAAACCACAAAATCTGCCTCCCGGAGTTTCCTCCCCCTCTCTGCGGGTGGAGACCCCAAGTCAGCTCCGCATCTGGCATTCCATGGAAAATGTGTGTCTCTATTGTCCATGGCAAGGAACCAAGAGGCCATTCTGAACAGGATGCTGACTCACATCTGCCAAGACACACTGACTGCACAAAGAAAATGGATTTCATTTTGTTTGATAAGGATTCAGGAGGCCCTCAGGGCAGGGGGGATGGGATGAAAAGTAAGGGAAAGCTTCCAGGTCCCCTCCTTACCTAGATCATGGGATAAACCAAGTCTAGGTTTAGATTACTGGGCATACTGCTATCAAACCTCAGAAAATTATCACCCATAACAAGAAAGTCAGAGGCAGGCCACAAAAAGAGAGGGCACAGATACACGGGTATGGACAAGTGGACATAGTTTATTATAATAGCAGACATTTACTGAGCAGCTACTACATACCAGCATTTTACCAGCTACTTTACATAATTCTATCATGTAGTTTTCACCACATCTATGTGAGCTGGGTATTGTCAACCCCATTTCATTGATGAAGAAATCAAAGCTCACAGAAGGCAAGGACTTACCCCTGGTCACAGGAGCTAGTCAACTGTAGTGCTAGGATCCAAACCAGGATTAAAGACCCTAGATCACTACACTGGGCTATCTTGCCTCCTGTTACAGGAAATCATCCAAAGCTTGAAAAGAAGGCAAGAGGAGTAAGCATATTACTCCCAGTGTGGCTGTCTCTCCAGGTACGTGCTCTCACTGGACTTGCTACTTACCACTGATTAGGGCACAAGTTCTGTGGAGTTACAGGTTAACCTGTAGATTTGGTCCAGTGGCAAGGATAACCCCAAAGGTTGTGACACTAGGACCCTACAGGACATTGACAGTCTTGTGTTCAGCCCAGGAAACTTATCCCAACATTCTTTTCTCAGGGCCCAAAAACATGCAATCTCTCAAACTTTTACAGCAGCCTTATCTCAATGAGTTAAATAAATATTTGACATGTATTCACCCTATATTTATAGGAGTCACGTTTGTACTGTTTTGAAATTGTACTTTGATGCTTTTACCACACTCTTCCATCAAGTTCCTAGTGAGAATTTGGGATAGCAGTGTCTCTATACGTCTACGGAACTGAACTCGGATTTAGTACATACATTTAATAATCTGTAGGTAATCATTTGCCACCCAGGAACAATGCATGGCATGGTCACTAAAGAGATGACCCACTGAGGTTTTTTAAACAGAAAGAGCTAGAAGACTCTCTTCTGGGAAAGCCATTAATAACTCAGTGGGAGGAGGCAGTCCTCTGAACAAGCCTAAGACAATTCATCTGTCTACTGGGAGTGATTTCAGGGACAGAGAAGCACATGCCTGCATGTGCAGTTACCCAAAATTATCCTTCCCACCATCAGCCAGAGTGCTGCCTGGCCCAGAGGTCCGGCTGTCAGTCACCCCTCTGGATCATGCTGCAGAAGTGAGCACTGTCTCCACAAGGTCTCATCAGGAGTTGGACATCCGTGTGGGTGAAGGTGCAAACCATGGAGGTTTTGGATGAATAGCAGCAAGAGATGTAGTGCACGGACAACCAGGTGGAACTCAGAACCTTGAGTTCTGGAGAGTACTAGCTACTCCCCATGCCTTAGTTTCTCAGCCCGTAAAACACAGTTCATAAGAATACTGAATTTATGGAACATAGAAAGGAATAGCTGAGTTAATAATTGGGACTGTATTTTCTACCTTGTCCATTTAGCTTCTCTGTTGTATTTGCTTTTTGGTCTATGAAAATACAAGACATAGAACGAGAAACATTTTTGCCAAGCCCACACGGAGATGACTAGTCCTCAAGGCCTGGGAGATGGAATAGAAAACAAGCACTACACCGGGAGGGAAGAGACAGGGGAGTCCTGCACCTCTTCTAAATCATGGGCCCAACTCAAGGAAGTAGTTTAGCTAAGTGCCTGGAGAGAAGTTTAGCTAAGTGCCTGGAGAGAAGGTTGGCCCAGAAGTCAGGTTTCTTCTGTTTCTATTTTGCTCTGATCTCACCTCAGCTGAGTCCCTTAGAATGGTTTTAATGTGCCATGTACTTCGTAATCCCACTGGGTGCTTTAATAATCCAGAAAGCTGTCTGCCTTCCAGACATAGTCACTCTACAGGACCAACAGGAAAACACTAGTTATGCAACCACTCCAGATTCAAATCCAGTAAAACTATAAATGAAGGAATATGCACAAAGTGCGAAGCACCATTGTGTTCCCTGCTACTCTATCAAGTCCCATGAGACAGAAAAACAATCTGAACAGATTCAAGAGGAACCAACATACCCACACTAACTCAATTAATAGTAAAAAGGTTACTATTTATTCTTAGCGTTGGGGATACCAGATGAGAATCTGCTTACTTTCATTGTCCCTGGGTGGCAGGGAAAAGAGGTAACAGTCTTTATAAAAATGAAAGCTGAGCAGCAACAAAAGCTAAAGCCTATAATTAGAAAGACAACTATGTTTTCATAAGCTTCTTGGTTCAGGCTTGGCATCTAACACAATCATCTAGAGAAAATATGTCATTGAATGTTTCTAAGAAAATCTGTGCTCAGAGTAAAGGTGGCCATGAATCAGGGCAAAGGTGGCCACGAATCAGGGCTGGTCCCTGTGTTCCCAGCAGCCCTATAAGCTGAGAACTCGGTATAAATTTGAACACCAAGGGAAAGACCCTGGCAATTTGGAAGATTCTCTTCCTTCCAGTTCGCAGCCATCAGGCCTTGGGCTACATGAATCACAAAGACTTCTCACAAACACACTCTCACTCAGACTCTTGTGGGTTTGGGCCCTCCTTGCCTGCCCCTCCCCTAGAGGAAAGAGGCTGTTTTTCAGAGCCAATCCATCTTCAGGAGAGAATATATTCCTAATTGCTATTTCAGCTGTATGAATACACCTCCAGGTGTGCAGGTGAAACCAAAAACACATATTCTCACTTGCCTTCCGCTGATGAGGGATGTTAGTTTTTTGACCATGCTGGAAATCTGTAGCAGTTCCATTTTATAAGAAAAAAAAAAAAAAAGTGCAAAATCTTGCTGCAGTTATGCTTCTATACTTGTGCTTGTAAGAAGAAGGGGAAAAATCACCCGCTTTTGCATCCCTTCCGGAGAACACAAATACTGCTAAAATCAAAACTGGCAATAATAATAGGGCAACTCATTACCCTCCCCTTCCAGAAAGAGAGAGACCAAAGCTGTACCAGTTTATTGGCACTTACACTAACTCTGGGGTTGTGCTGCTTCTAATTACAATCTATTTTATGTAGTCTAGATTCATCCTTTTCTAATTTAGCTGACTTTCCTTTCTAGTTATTTGGACCCATATGGTAAACCATTCACAGCTGTGTTGTACACTCCACAGTATATATTTAACCCAAGGCCAATCTAGACCAAGAGACTCCTACAGATTTAAGACTCAGAAACCTCTTGTTAATTAAGCAATATTACTACCTTTGCATGACTTTATTCTGTTTCTAACTAGACATAAATTAAGGTAAGTAATTGCATAGTCTATCTCAAGCTGAGCATGTACAAGACAATCATGCATTAGGCTTAGGTAACAGAAATGGTAAGATCCCTTCAAACTAGAACAAAGCAGACCTATGAAAGTGAGCTAAATTCATTTTGTGAAAGTGGATCAAGCTCAGCAGGGGATTCTGAGCCTTTCTGGATACTGTCCAGATTCTGGAACTGTCCTTTGATGCCTCGATTTGGCAGTCTTATGCACTTACCTGCGCGATCTGGTGTCTGCATAAACTTTGATTACTACTTGGGATAAATTTTTACCTTCTCACAGACCCAGGGGGTGTGTAAGTAAGATTAATGAAATAAAGTTCTTGCCCTCAAGCAGCTCAGATTCTGGTGATAAAGACAAACCCATACATTATTAATTAACCTTAACAATGTGACAAGAGCTACAAATGAGTACGTGTGTAATATGAGACTGATAGGAGGAATAATTGATACCATCTCCTCAGAGAAAGTTCACTGAAGAGGCTGTATATGGGCTCCAGCAGAGAAGTGAAAGGGCATTATCTGGAGGTGAGAAGAGGACTGAAACTCCCACTAGAAGGGGCTGCACACTCCTGAAAGAGGTAGATTAGAGACAAAGCTAGAAAGAAAATGGATGAGGCAAAGAGGCCCACTGAAAGAACAGACACCTAATGGCCCAAGTGAGAGATAAGAGCTGCTCCAGAATCTTCCAGCCAGTGTGGGCAGTACCAGCCCTTTGATCTCACCCAGGTCTATCCCTGCTACTACCTCCTCCCCCGCCAGGCCTGTCCAGTTTACAATCCCTGTATTTAACAGAGGCCTCCCATGAAGGGTTTGAGGGGAAGCAGTGTTAAGTTGTGGCACAAGCTTCTCTATTACACTTAAGGTAGAAGATACTCTAAAAGGGAAAGCAAGATCTTAATTAGCTCATTTTTTAAAAGTGGTATTAGTTACCTAAAAATGCCAAGTGGTCCCAAGTGGAACTCACTGGGCATGAAGTCTACAAGAGAGGAAAAGGGACCTGCAGCAGGACCACAATTATGACATGTAATTCACAGCAATAGAATCACGTCTAGAAAATGCTTTTCATCCCTGGAAATAGCTCATGGCAAAGAAAAATGTCCAATCCTGGCATGGAATGGCACAATTCTGGGATGCTTGAAAATACAGGTGTGGGGCTCAAATTCTAGTGTGAACCAAGGCCAAGAGACCTGGAACATGTTAATCCCAATTGGAGTTTGGGATGATAGGATTAAGATTTACCTAAGATGACTGTTCCTGAAGAGCCTGGTGCAACGCCCTCCATAACAAGCACTCAATAAACAGTTGCAACCATGGTTGTGTGATGGTGATGTCAGTGGCTTTGGACCAAACTGCAAATCAGCCATCCAAATCTTAGCCCTCCAGACATTTCTGCTTGGGAACTAGTGTTTTTCTTCTAGCTCAGAAAAGGCCTAATGGTATTTTCATTACCATGGGAGTTTCAGCTGATACTGGAGTTCACTGTGCAATCTTTACATTCCAGCATGCTAAATGCTTTCTCAGGCAGGAATAAAAGCAGCCTTTGTCTCAAGCTTATAAAAGGCACCATCCTTGTCAGATGAGCTAACTGTTATATGAGTTAAGTGTGTGTTCTACAATGGCATGTTGGGAAACCCCAGGGATGTAGGCACACCCAAATAGTGAGACAGGGTGAGTTTTAGGAAAGTGGAGTGAGTGAGAGTGAGTGAGAGAAAGAGAGAGAGAGAGAGAGAGTGTGTGTGTGTGTGTGTAAGGTAACATTTTAAGCACTGGCTATATGTCAGGCCCCATGTGAAATGCTTCATACTTCACAACAGCCCTGTGGAGTGGACACTTTGGTTAGCTCTACTTTAAAGTAAGGAAACTGAGGCTTAAGGATATTGTTTTCCAGAATCAAACAGCTAGTAAGTTAGTGATAAACTCAAGATTTGAACCATGATTTCACATGCTCTGGCTGCTACATTCCACCCAGAACTTTCAATAGTGCTATAAAGCCTGTACGTGTTGGTTTCATTTTCTCACTAGTGACTTCCTGACTTTTTTGCCAAGTATGGCCATTTAAAAGCACCAAAATAGAAAATTTGTTAAAGGTCTCATTGGTACACTTCATTGTTCTCCCTGCAGTTGTTCAGGCAGGGAGGTGGCCTCTGTGTAAGTTGAGTGGAGGCAGATGACGCAAAGCCCTCTGCCTCCTAAGAATCAGGAAAATCTGGAAACAAAGTCACGGATTTCTCCAAGGGTTTTAGGAACGGTGACCATGTAATTTCCCTGCAAAATGAGAATTCTGGGAGTGAAGGGGGGCACTATTGGTAAATATGTGGGCATACTCCAGACATGGTCACCCTATTAATAGGTTTCTAGGTCATCCTGGTTGAGGATCCTAGTCTTTCAGTGACCTGCATGAATTGCAGACAAGTGTTAGTGGGTTAAAGTGACTCTACCTTGAAGAGAACACTGCCCTGTGGCTCCTCAGCAAAGGTGTGAAGCCATAGCTGTTCTGATTCCAAATCAGATCTGGTCACTCTGGCCTAACAGTGAAGGCAGTGCTTTGTCCCAAACAGAGGAAAGTGTGGTGACACTTTAGAATCACCACAATAATTGCAATGCTGCCAGGGATTTGGGGGTGGGGCAACCTCAAAGATACGTGCTTCATTAACATAAGCCAAGAAAGTCTGAACATTTACCTTTGTGGAAGCAACATAATGACCCGAACAGGTTCTCACTCAGACCTCACCAATTAAATGCTTATCTATTTTATTTTGAAAAGGAAGATTTATGCCTCTTGGTCCTCCCTTACTCCTTCTGGAACTTGAGGAAACATACTCATTCCAACAGCTCTTCTAATTCAGGCCCCAAACTTGAGGAGGGGCAAAACTTGAGCGGCAGAAAGTCCAGATTTTTTTACTCATTCAATCAATCTAAGAGCAAAGTGTGAAGATTTCCCAGTATTTTTCCAACAAATGAAATGGAATTCAAGGGTCTTTGGAATAAGAAAGGCCCTTAGGAATCACTATGACTGGCCTTTTCTTTATTAGGGAGACACTAAGGCCTCAAAATGAAGAAGAGAACCCAAAGCACACACCCACAGCTCAGACTCCTGGTACTCAACTTGCACCTCTTTCCCTGTTACTCCACTACTAGGTGAAAATACTTTCTCAAGTTTTACATCTTTTTCTTTCCAAAGAGGAAGAAGGGGTGGGGGCGAGTGAGAGAGAAAGAGTGGAAAAAAGGAAGAGAAGCAGGTATGGGGTGGGGTGGGTTTGGAAGCACTTCACTGACAATTTCACATAATGTATGAAGATTTGAGTGAGAATCAAGAAACCACTAAAAATGCCTCAACCAGACCTGTAGGGCCTACCTTTGGTCTTGATGGCTGTTTCAATGTTCAAAGCATCCCGTTCAGCATCGAAGTTGGTGTAGGCTTTGACTGATCCGTATGCACTTGCTGGAGCGTGCTAAGGTTAAAAGACAAACATCCTCAAATTACACACATTCAAAACCCTCTTGAAATATCAATTCCTAAAAGGGATTTTTCCCTACTGTTTCTTTTAGCAACTCAAGTCATTCTTAGACTAGATAAGTAGGTAAGTATTAACACGCCATTGCATAGAAAATAAAATACTTCATTGTTGCTACTAAGAATTCTTCTTCAAAAGGCTGAGCTAGTTTAGAACAGGCTATCTGTATTTCTACTTTTCATCTTACTTTCAGTGCAGGTTCAAAAGCAGACAATGCAAAGCCCAGCACTCCAAACTGCCCACTTATTTGGAAAAGGCTTTGAAGAGCATTAAACTGGACTGGCAACAGTTTGAAACAAGCTGAAATGTAGAGATGCCTGAATAACAAGTGTGTTTGGCCAAGTTTTTGCTACAGGCACATGAATTTCCACTGGGCCCAAGTTGCTGAGTTCACAGTTCTTTTAAAAAACAAATGTAGAACACCTGCCGTCTCTCCGACTATCAGATAATTAAGGGAAGTGTCTTTCTTCTCCACACCTCTACTTTGGTCATTGCTGAGGCATCACAGATGGTCAGGCCACATGTCCCACATCCTCTCCATGTCCACCAAGTTTCTGTTCCTCTCTCTCCTTTCTATCTCCTCTGCTGTCAAAACACAATCAGGGCCTCCCCTGGTGGCGCAGCGGTTGAGCTCTGGGCTGTGGAAGCTGCCCGCAACCTCTGCAGCACCAGTTCGATCCCCGGCCACCCGCAAGAGTCCCACATGGCACGCAGATCTCCTGCCGCGCAGATCTCCTGCCGCCACCGCTGCTCCTCTCAGCAGTGTATTTTGGTCCATCCGCCTGTTCCGTTCCCTGTTCTGGTGAATTCTCTCACCCTCCCACGCTTCTGACTGTACCCAGTGCTTGTATAAATAAATAAATCTTAAAAAAAAAAAATCACAATCACATGTGCCAGCACTCTTGCTATTATTTCTTACTGCTTTTGAACAAGGCCCTCTCTTTTTCCAAGGAGAGCTTTTGAAAACCCGTTACCCTTCCTGATAGGATGAATCCACCCACCCCAAATTGAAGAAAGGACAATAGCAGATGTCTGTATCATTTCTCTCCCTCCTATGAAATGTATCATTTCATTTCCCTCCTATGAAATGCCCTTATAGGGCCTCCCGTGGTGGCGCAGGCCATTGAGCACCGCAATGTGAGGCTGTCCGCAGCCTCTGCAGTGCCAGTTCGATCCCAGCTGGCCGGCAAGGGTCCCACATGGTGCAGGAGACCTCTCCTGCCTCACCCGCTGCTCCCCTCAGCAGTGTATTACGTCAGTCTGCCTGTTCTGTTCCCCATTCTGTCTCTGGTGAATCCTCTTACCTTCCCGCGCATCTGGCCTGTACCCGAGTTCTTGTATCAGTAAATAAAATAAATCTTTAAAAAAAAAAAAAAAAAGGAAAGAAATGCCCTTATAGTTTCCCTCCTCTCTGCTATCCAGTTCCAAAGTAAAAGACAGACAATTTATGGTTTGGATTTGTTGATGGCCACTGGCCTTATCCACCACTGCCTCACCTTCAATGGCAAAGCTTGCCAGCCCCACCACCTTTGCCAGAACAGTGTGCCCAT
This sequence comes from Talpa occidentalis, assembly GCF_014898055.3. Classification (NCBI taxonomy): domain Eukaryota; kingdom Metazoa; phylum Chordata; class Mammalia; order Eulipotyphla; family Talpidae; genus Talpa; species Talpa occidentalis. The sequence goes on from NW_023601104.1 coordinate 26,334,568, forward strand.
CACAACATGATGACTTTGCCCTGACTTACCCTTCTGCCCACTGGCATCATGTTAGAGGCACCCCAGCACCCACACCATTTGGTTTTATAGCATAGAGGTTGTACAGATAAGCAACTAAGATACCACCCTCTTACATGTCTTCCAGGATAAGCGAGAAATCTGAGTTCAAAACTAGGCAAATGTACTTGTGATCATCTTGGTCAAACAGTAAATCCAGTAAATATTTATAGCTCTGACATATAATGGATTATCACAGTATTTTCCACCAAATTTCACTACTTAAGCTTCCAGTGAGATTAACATGATAGAAATGGAGCACACATTCAGGGAAAGGTAAGGGCAAACTGCCCTTTTGAAATACTATTTATGTTATATGGCTACAAGATAGTGGGTGGAAATCTAAAGAAAAATATTTTTCTATGTATTAACTAGGCCATCAGTGATTTACAAAAGCAGGCAATGTGGTTGTTGGGTCATATAACACATGGCTTCATTTAGGAGGTGCTATGTTGTTTGATTCCAAACTGCAGTTGAGTAGGAGAAAGTTTATATCATTTTATAATATCTCTGAAAATAAAGTTAAATAGATAATTGAATCCACCACCTGTAAAATCCACTTATCTGGTGGCACAGGGATTAAAGACACAGCGCTATGGAGCTACTGGCAGTCACTGCAATATGAGTTCGATCCCAGCCAGGGAACTACCCACATGGCACAGCAGACGTCTCCTGTCTTGCCCACTGCTCCTCTCAGCAGTATATTTCAGTAGATCTGCCTGTTCTGCTCCCCAGTCTGTCTCTGATGAATCTTCTCATCTCCTACACTTCTGGCCTACACCCCAGTTCCTATATGCAAAAATAAACCTTTAAAAAATAAATCTTTAAATCTTTAAAAAAAACCATGTTACATGAAAAGCCCTTTCATGAACCTGATACTAAGAACAATGTAGTGAGTGGATCTACTAAGAAAAAATAATATTCAGCTTGTCTGGACTTGTCTGGATTTCAACATGCAATTTGTATTATTACCAACAACAGTGTATAGAAGTTCTAAGGGAAGGGCAAAAAAATATGTAAGCTGTGTAGTCTATACAACCTGTGCTTGCACCGACGTCACCCATCTGAACAATTGATGGCAAGAACCACAGACAACAGAGAGAACCCTTGTGCTTTCAACCCACTGTGGCGTGCTTCTTTGTATTTTAATTTCTATGTGCATATTTAGAAATATCTGGAAGATGTGCCTACAAACCAGCATCACTCTGTTTTTGTAAAAACCATTTCTGCTAAGATGACCGGAAAAATATTTGATATTAGATCTTATATAATCATAATTTTTATGTACTTCATTCATATCTTCTTGGTTTTACAAGTATTCACAGTAACATAACTTCACATATAGCTTAACATTTTCATAATTGCAAAACAAAAATGCAAATGCATCAGAATTTCCTGTTTCACATATTTCCTCTGAAAGACAATTAAATAGACTTCTGAGGTCCCCAATAGCCAAAACAAAAAAGGTGCATGTTGAATTGTAATACTTTCATTAGTTAGTTTAGAAAAAAAGAACTAACATCCTAGTTCTTTTGAAGAAAAGCTCTCCCAGCTGCTAAAAAGAAAATAAAAGTATTAAGTCCTTATCTGGAATAATTTCCTGGATGCTGTAAGAAATCCAAAACATACAGGATGATTTTTTATGTGACTGTAGCTTACGGCAACCATTAATAAAATTCTAAGGCATGACATTAAATTATTTATCACCAAAACAATAACTACCAATGACATGCTAAATATATAGGATAAAATTCCAGTCACTAGTGATGTCCCATTTTAATGTGATCCTAAAAAGGTTTCTAGTGCCATAACATTTCTTTCAAATTGAACTAGCAGGAACAGCGAATGTAATTAGGAACAAAGCAAGGGAATGCATGTCTGAAATTTATCCCTATTTTCTTTAGATATACAAGGAAAGCAGTTACCCAGAGATGTTCAGTTTGCAAAACGACACAAAGTGAAAATGATATACTTACATCACCCTCCAAGCTGAGCTTGCACAGAATCTCGTGAACTGTAGACATTTTGAAAGAAGCTGTTTAAAAAAAAACACATAACAAAGTCTTTATGAAGGTTTATGAGATTTTTCTTTCCCCTGAAGCACAATGATTCATTATACTAATCTCTACTTCTTGGACCATTTCATCTGAAGATATTAGAGTAATTTTTACAAATAGATGCAATTCCCATCTTATGACTGGGAAAATTAAAACTTGAAGGTGATTTGCCTTAGATTTGGAATGGGCTACTGAACTAGCCATAGCCAGTCTTTGTCTTCCCCTCTTTACAAACAGACCTTGGGGAAATTGATGTGTGAATACAAAAGCAAAATGCTCCCTAAGGCTAATGCAACTTGTTCAAACAGGGTAAAATTGAGTCTTCCACTTCTCACAAAAAGTGATAAATTTGTCAAACCAGCCATTACTTCTCACCAGCAGTTTAACATATTGAAAAAGGCCTGAAAACTATGGTGTTAACTGAAGTCAATCATTTTTTTCAAGCTGGCCCACTTCTAAATGACATCCTCTATAACTCCCCATAATTATTTTCTTAATTCAATGATGCTCAAAGAAGGTATTAAACTGTTTGTGAGAAATACAATGGACAAATTTTGTCATCAACTCATTCCTTTAATAAAAGGCTGAATTCCTTGTATTTAAGATTCAAAATGGCTGAAATGAAGTCACATTCTAGTTAATACATTAAATAGGGCAGTGACACCATAGCTTGATGAATGGGCTTTTCAGCTTTGCAATCACACAGTTCTCAGAATTGATACACCAATGCTTGCCAATAAGGAGAGCTCAATTGGCAGGAAATTTATCTCAACTGAGATAAAACAGGTCATTCAGCATCCCCCAAATAAAGAAAATAGCTGAGCCACATCACAAAACAGTGACATCTGAATTGCAGCAAGCCAACTCCTGTTTTGGTCTCTTTTTGCTTAATATTCTTTGATTGAGGAAATTGTGCCCATGCAAATTCAGTTCTCCATTCTCTTCCAGAAGTTTGCTTAACCTAAATATCTTCATAAAACTGGAATGGAGTGTCCGACATAAATATCTGCCGACCTATCAGAAGACTTTAGACTAAGCAATTCCAAGGTGTAGGTGGGGGAATGTAGAGGAGAGAACTTGCCTTTATTTGTGGCTAAGGATATACTTCTGAGATTTGCATCCTGAAAGCTCTCCTAGACCACTCCTCTTTTCTTGATATTCACAGAAACCTTTTTTTTTTTTTTTGTGGGACCTTCACTGGCGACCGGGAATGAATCGGCACGCTGCAGAGGCTGCGGGCAGCCTCGCAGCCAGCTCTCAACTGCTGCGCCACCAGGGGAGGCCCCACAGAAACTTTTTAAGCACAGCAATAAAAAAAAAAAAAAAAATCACAGCTGTTCCAATTTCCTACTCCCAAAACTCACAGAACACCCTTCACTCCCCACATGTCCCACTGCTAGGATATAATCCTGGTTTGCAAAAATCTTCCCCTGTATAAACTGTGGCACAGCCAGATAATGGAATATTACTCGGCCCTAAAAGGAAAGATCAAGCCACAAACAAACATGGAAGAATCTTAAATATATATTATTAAGTGAAAGAAGTCTTTGAAAAGATTATGTACTGTATGATTCTAACTACCTGACATTCTGGAAAAGGCAAAGCCAGGGCACTGGTAAACGGATCAGTGGTTGCTAGAGAATAGGTGGGAGGGGAGAGTGAACAGCCACCGAACAGAGAATTTTTAGAGCCATGAGACTATTCTATACTATACTATAACAATGGGTAACACTGTACACTTATCAAAATCCAGAGAATGTTTAACACCAAGAGTGAATCCTAATGCCATTGAGTGACAACGATGTGTCAATGTAGGTTCAATAAACTGTCACCAATGTACTACTCTGGTACGGGTGTAAGAACAGAGAAGGTTATGCGTGTGCAGAGAAGGGAATATGTGGGAACTTTCTCTTATTATGCACTCAATGTTGCTGTCACCCTACAACTGCTCTAAAAAAAAAACCCTTATTTTTTTAAAAAAAAAAAGTCTTGCTCTATAGCTGGACTGTCCAATATTGTCCAATACATTCACGTGTGGCTATCAAGCATTTGAAAAGTATGCAGTTCAAAGTGATGTGTGCTATTAAGTACACACCACATTTTAAAGACTTAATATGAAAAAATGTAAAATCTCTCAATAATTTTATATTGATTATATATCACATTTATGATGATGGGAGTAACTGGGTTAAATGAAATATATTATTTAAATTTAATTTCACCTCTTTTACTTTTTTTTTAAAATATGGCTACTAGAAAATTTACAAATGCATGTGCTGCTCGCATTCTACTTCTTCTGGGCAGTGCTGGTCTAAAGAATCCCATGACACTGTGGACCAATCCTAGTCCTGAAACTTAGTAGCAGCCAGATCAGTTGGAGACTAAGTTTGAAATGTCTTATCAGAACAGACAAGTTTGAGTCTGACTTGATGGCACAAGAAATCTCCAACGACAACTTGGGGCAAGAAACATTCCAGAGAATAACCAAAACGGAAATGAATTTCCCGGACACTGAACCATACAAGTCTCAGACTTGACTTTACCCTTAAGACTAAGTCAGAGGGCCTCCCCAGTGGCGCAGCGGTTGAGCGCTGGGTTGCGAAGCTGCCCGCAGCGCTGGTTCGATCCCCGGCTGCTCCCAGGCCACTGGAGGAGGGTCCCACATGGTGCGCAGACCTCTCCTGCCGCCCGCTGCTCCCCTCAGCAGTGTACTTCGGTCCTTCTGCCTGCTCTGCTTCCTGCTCTGGCGAATTCTCTCACCCTCCCGTGCTTCTGACTGTACCCAGAGCTTGTATAAATAAATAAATCTTTAAAAAAAAAAAAAAGAAATAAAAATACAAACACAAAACCCAAAATAAGGGGCCAGCAAGTCAGAGTTGCAAAGAGTTATTCATACTTATAAAGAATTACAGATAAAATCCTGCCTATTTATTAAATCAAGTACCTCACATTGGTCCTGATGGTTAGGGAGGGAAAATCTCCACCACAGATGCTCAGTAAGTTTTTATTGTGCAATTCTTTCAGGTTGTCTTTCCAGCTCTCTTGACAGAAAACACCAGCCTTGGTGTCTTCTACTAGATTCCTTTAATCCACAGCAACCTGACTCAGGTTTCCTCCCCATCTCCTTACCCTCACCACCTCTTTCTAGTTCCAGAGAGACCCTTGCCCATTACTCAAGTCACTACTACTCTGACCTCTCCTATAACTGGTTGGCTTCAGCCCCACCCTCCTCCTCCGTTCTCCAGGGCCCTCTCCCACCTTTCAATGTTAGAATACTTTGATTCATTCATGAGCAAAAGTGTACCAAATGGCTGCCATGTACCAACTATTCAAATAATAAATATATAATTATAATTCAAGACAGTAGGGAGTATTTTACCTGTGTCCCCCATAGAGTTCCAGTTTCCTCACGGGGAGCAGCCGGTGATCGAACCGGCGCTGCGGAGGCTGTGGGCAGCTTCGCAGCTCAGAGCTCAACCGCTTCGCCACCAGGGAGGCCCTTCCTCACAGGTTTAAAGGTACACTGTACACTCTCATTGCTAATTAACTTTTGGAAACAATGAGTTGTTATTTTGTAAAATTAATATTTATATTTCTCTGATTTATTACTGTTCTGTAGAAAAAGCAAAAATATCATAGTAACCACGAAGCAATATCCATGAAGTTTGCTCTAAGCAAGTGTCTTTTGTATCCATATAAACATTTCATGCACTTTAACAGCAAACATATTTTCACCTTAGAAGTAAAATCTGGCCCTCCTTTCTAAACTACATCCACACTCTTGGTAATGCAAAGTCATTTTGTAGACATTGATTAGTCTCTAGAAGAAGCTGTCAACTTTACTTATAATGTTTGGTAGAACATTAGGTTAAAAACATTTGAGGACCTCCCTGGTGGTGCAAGGAGTTAAGTCTCAGCATTATGAAGCTATCTATCAGTAGCCACTGCAGCACGAGTTTGATCCCCAGCCAGGGAGCTGACCCACATAGCACAAAAGACCTCTCCTGTCTCACCTGCTGCTTCCCTCAGCAGTGTATTTCAGTGAATCCGTCTGTTCTGTTCCTGCTTCTCATTCTGTGTCTTTTACACACACACCCACACCTCTGGCCTACACCCCAACTCTTGTATGCATAAATAAATAAAATCTTTTAAAAACAAACAAAAAACATTTGATTAATGATAATGTGTCAGTGTGCTGCTCCCCTTAAACTGGAAAAGAAAGTCGTGGCATTGTTACTGTAGGCTACAAACACTGGTGACATTCAAGTAAGCAATAACAAACTCCTTACAAGCACACACTCAGCCTGCACTAAATTAGGGTGTGGGGGGCACACACAAAACTCTAAAACACAGATTCCATCCCCACCAGACCTTCAAGCCCTCTCTCCCTTCTTGCTCCAGGGAGACATCTGAGAAATAGGGCAGGTCACCAGCTAAAGAGTAACAGAGGCAAGGCCAGAATCTAGGTCTCTGACTCTTGGGTCACTGCCCTTTCACCTACCGCAATGTTCTTCATCCCAAGAGAGTAACACAGGGAGAGAAAGATAAAACCAAACCAGTGAGATCAACTAAGTGTTAATGATGAAGTAATAGCTAAGGCAATCACCCTGGAAGTTTCTAGCCAAAGAAAACAAGAGAGGGAGCCTGAGGAGATGGGGTGGGGAGAATGTTCCCTGGTGGTGGGGCAGAAACCAAGAAGACAAGCTTAAAACAAGCCAGTCTAATGTGGTGCCCTTAGCGGGTCTAAAAGAGAAATTTCTTAATGGTGCAAATTCAAGCTTGGCTAAAAAAATGCCAGTGGGTCAGAACTCAAGTGACTTATTCCCAATACTCATAATATTTGTTCACCGTAATAATTTTTCATTCAAAATAATGAAACAGCTCTGCCTTAGTACACCTATTATTTTGAAAGAGAATAAAATGAAATCTACAAGATGCACAGACAATTCCACCCCAAGGACTCCTTATCACACTATAAAATTGACAAGTGCATTAAAAGCAGGAGCATCACACATTTTCTGGCTGCCTTCTCTGCAGAATATGAACATAAACATGGCAGCCTGCATCACTCTTTCCAACATTTCAACCTCACCCATATCTCCAACTGGTTTCAACTTGCAAAAAAGAAAAAAAAATCAGCAAATTCAATCTGTTGATGAGCATCTCTACACACCAGGAATTTCCATTCCCAGGGAAGGGCTGGGTAACTAGACAAGATCATTAAAATAGCTGTTATCATCAGGGCAAGACTTCAGTTTAAGAAAATAGAGAGATACAGAGGCTCTTACTGAAAGAGCCACACCTACTTGAGACTAGTTTGAAATAATTCATCCCTGGGTGCTATACCCTAATGAAGGGAACAGAACAGTTTGTTCTGGCCTTGAAAATACCACTAAATGTAATATTTTAAAATTGAAGTAACACTGCTTTATGACATTATATAGATTTCAGGTGTGTATCACTGAAAAACAATGTTTTTTTTTCTTTTTTTATAATTTAATTAATTTATTTATTTTTAAATAATAAATTTTATTTTTATATTCCCCCATACAATTGCAAACCCCCCATTCTGACCCCAATCCCTCCCCTCCCGCCCCCCAAAAAGTGTCTCTGGTTCATAGTTTTTGTTGATTTTGAAAAAATCAATATGTTTTTATGCTATATTAAGTTCACTAAAAGTCCAGTTCTATCCTTATCATACCATTGTCCCTTTCCACCTGACTAACCTGCTCGCCTAAACAAAGCTGTTCATTGCCTGGCTAGAAAAGCTCTTAGAATGCAGAGTTAGGCACTAGCAAAATCTGTGCAACTGCGGGGAAAAAAAAATTATATTCAACATAAAGAAAATCTTCAGGATGATAATTAGAGTTTGCTCTATTTTGCATTTTCCACAATAACCCCAAATAAAGCCGGTATAAAGACCCATTCCCTGAGTGGTAATAATGGATATTCCTAACAATGCCCAACAAATTTTATTGTATTCTATTGTTTCACTTCAAATACATAGTTACAACCAAAAGAGTTTGGACTTCTCCCCAAAAAAGAAGAAAAAAAAAATTGAAAGAAAACCTAAAAGTCAACACTTCAATGGCAAAAACAAGTTCTACTGAAATGAATTATGACCTAGCTCCAGAAAGTCCAAATATTAATTAGCAAAAACAAAAACATGTTTCAATAGGCATAGTCTGCACAGCCCAACCTGAGTATGATCCAGCCGTTTCAGGAACACACCCACTGTAGTTTAAACGTGGACTGTTGAGTGTTGACTTGTGCCACAAAACACATCCCTAGCAACCAGGGTGAATCAATCAGGGGCTTGATGACACAAACGAGGATTTTTAAAGCAAAAAAATGTGTGGGGGTGGGAGGATGGGTTGGGTTTCCCCACCAAAGCCCTTACTGTACTCAGTCCAGGGACTACAGGGACAGAGAGGAATTTGAAACTAAGAAGGGGGGGAGGATTTGCATCAGTGGGGAAGGACATGGAGTTCCCACTGTACTCTGCACCCTCCTAAAGCATTTCTATGTAACAGAAACTTCCTGAAAGCACACTCTTTTCTCCTTAGCTTTATGGTCTTGATTAATGCCTGAGTCACAAGGCCAAGTCATTCCCCAGGATTTCTGGAATTCTGCCCAGTGGCCTTGATCAGAGTGAGCAGAATAGTCACCATAGCACTTGCTCTGGCTTGTGTCTGTTCTGCCTGATCTGAGTTAATATTTGTTTGCTATCCACGGACACATTGCAGCTTCTTGCTCTCAGAACTCTCTCTGCCCAACTCCTGATCTAGCATTGGAGTGGGTGGAAAGAGACTGGCAGGAAGAATGACATCACTTGGCATGAAGCACTCTCAGGGTTGGGAAATCCAAGCCTTCACATCTACAAACTCAATTTTAGTGTTTTATGACCCACATATTGTATTTCCACTGGGGCCCTGCTGCCTGCAGAAAAAAAAAATCTAAACTCAGCATTTCAGATCTTCCATACGCTGAACTTTACCTAAATGCTCCCACCACAACCAAGAAAGATTGGCCTAGTAGTTCTTCAAACACACTCAGTATTCTCTAGTTACCTCTGGTTCTCCAATTTCCCTCTGGGAACACTCAATGTGGGTCAGCTGATATTCTCATGTGATTTCAGGTTAGAAAAAAATAGTGTTACCTTTTCTCCCATACTTTTCCCTGCTCTGTGCTCAAGTCTCTCTTGATATGTCTGTGAAACACCAGAGTTGAATATATAAAGGCAGTCTTCCAGCCAATCTGCCCACAAGGTTTCTGTCTCATTTACTCCATTTTCCCCATGGGTCTGAAGTTAGTGCCTAGCACACTTAAGCATTCAAATGCATTTTGGGGATGCATTACATATACTAGGTATTTCTATAATGTCTTCCTCAATTGTCTTCCTCGCCCTCAGACTGAGTATCTCAAATGCAGCTCCAATGTCTACACAGAGCAGGAGGTGTAAATTCCAGCCTCTGTTCAAACCCTTGCAAAACTTGGCAGATCCCTTCAGAGGTAGCCTCTTTCTCATCACAAAAGACAGCCCAGCACCTCACCTCTACCTCTACCGTGAAAGGGATAATGGGGTCCTATCTCTGCCGCAGGAAGTGTAGAAATGTAACCTATATCTCTGATGACAAAGAAAGGCAAGGAGGAAGCAAGGGCGGATTTATAAATGGCTTTAGGACTCAGATTCCCTTTGAGCTGTGAGTGTGTAGATAGGGGTGTGGCAGGGAGACAAAGAGCAAAGGTTCCACTTCATAACTATTCCCTTGAGTCTGAACTTTCCACATCAAGCCTGGGATTAGAACTGAGACTGCTTGGATGCCATGTACTTCTCTGACAAAACCGAGTTCAGCTGTTTTAAAATCTTGGGGGTATATCCTAGAAGGTAGATTGCAAGATAATCTCAGTGGAACCATCCAGAAAAACAAGCCTGGGCCATCTTGACCCCTACTTCTGACCTGCCCCCCTCAACAAAGTAAATGGGGACTGGCTCTCACAATAGGAGAAGGAAAAATACGCCAGACAGTAAAAGGGCGGAAAGATTTTTTTGAAGGACTGGAATTTCCTCTGATGTAGTCTACAACTAGAATAGGGCATGGCACCAGAAAAAATGAGGGAGGTGAATTCCCATGTCCAAAAAAAAAAAAAGGGGGGGGAGGTGCACTCCATTTTTAATTAATTTTCAATCAAATCCAGAAGGCAGGTTAAGTAAGTCATGATAAGTTCACCACTTACCGAAGGTACGCTAAATATGTTCAGATCTGTGGAATGGCTGGATTAAAGAAGAAATGAGGCCAACCAAGTTTGAAAACTAACATTAATTTGGGAAAAGTTCAAAATTCGATTGCTGTCTATACAATTATCTTAGTTTGTCAATCTTCATTCTCTCCCTGCTAGATTTAAAGTCCAGAAGAAGAAATTTTGTTTACTATTCTATCCCTGGCACCTAAAACTGTGATTAGAATATAGTAGTTGATTAATAAATACTGAGGAATGAATGGGTGTTTCAAGCAGCCCTTTAGAGCCTGGGCTTCCTTCTGTAATACACTCACCTTAAATGAAAAATGCCTCTCAGCAGGTCAACAGCTCCCAACAAGGAAATTTTGAGAACAAAGGTCTATGACAATGTGTTAGTGCCAGATTCTAAGTGGTACAGAAAGAATCTACAGCCCTCAAAATCAATAGTAATTATAGTAAGATATCTGCATTGCCAGGAAAACTACTTAAACCAGGAATTATTCAGGAAATAATGGGCATGACTGATGGCCTAATGTCAATCAATATAATACCTTAATAGCTTAAAGACACTCGATATTAAATATTGAGACTCCAATCCAAGTCCTTGCTCTTGATGAAAGCCATTGGGTCAGCAACATTTCCTGGGTATTTACCACAAACAGACCACTTGGCACTGCGGGGAAATTACAAAATCCAGCAGCCTCCAAATCATAAACCCACAATGAAAAAAAAAAGCACATCAATAGTCAACACCCATTACAGATGCATTGGAAAGCCTTGAAGCATTCATAGATAATTGATGGACTTAGAAGGAAGGAAAGTGCTAAGCAGGAATGGCTTAAACCCTTTAGCCACAGAGAATATCTACGCATGTTTGCCACTCTGAACTGGTCTTGTCTAATATCTTCCTTCACATTGCCTGAAAATTCTATCTTGTGGCTCCTTGATTCCACTTCTTATATAAATTTTAGATGTGTTTAGATTAACAAGATTTTTCTTGCTGTTTTTTAAATAACAAAACTTCTCAGGTTGTTGAGGACTTTAGGACCACCAACCATTCCTAACTTAAAGGACATGAGTCAATTTGTTAGTCTCAGGTTGGGTGTAAGTACACTGAAATAAAGAGGGAATCGGCAGAACTGGAAGAGCAGGAGGAAGGTAAAGGAAATAAGGGGGGCGGGGTAAAGTTATAATTTTTCAATTAAAATAATCAGGGCCAACCTTAAGAACAAATTCCAGAAATACATTTCAGTGATTTATTCATTCTACCCACATGTTCTCCCTCATTCTCCCACCTTCCTACCCCCTCTATAGCCCCACCCCCAAAAGTAGGCATTTACAATGAGTACGTGGATATAGTGCATGTTAAAGTGGGGGTTTCTAGACTGACCTTCTATAACATTGTTTCAGTAGGAAAGTATTCTGAATTCCAAACCACCAAGTTCTGGACAGGCACAACAGCACACACTTTTGGACAGAATCCATTAGTAGAGATGATCTGAATTCTGGGACCCACACTCCCCTGAAGTCCAGGTAGGATTCTTGGTGAAGACCTGATATGCCCCTATGAGGTCACTGTTCTCTCACACACATTTAGAAAATTCATAGCTTTAAAATGGCAAATCGGAACACAAAAATGGTTAACACTCTGCATTGGTATGGTACTTAGTGTTTTCAGGGTGCTTTATGTGTATTTTTTGGACAGACATGCTTTTAGAAATCTTCTACAATAACCCTGTGGGCAGAGGTAAAAAATGAGCATCATTAAAGCACTCTCATAAGATAAGGAAAAGTTATGTTCACACTCTCAGCAGCCCAGTTGAGAAGCCCAGTCCTACACAAATGAAGGAACTGCAAGGAGTGGCCCCACCCCACAACGCCACACCCTATACTGTACCCTAGGTCCCTGACTCACAGATGCATCTGCTGAATATGTCAGCGACAACCCTTCCCCCCAGAACCAAGGTGACACTTCCTTCCTGAGGCACTGAAATCAGAAGTTGCTCTCCCACAAGGTGATCTAGATTAGGGTACAAGCCGGGTTTTTTTTTGTTTGTTTGTTTGGTTTTGTTTTGAGGGGCTGCTGCTAAAAATTCCCACCCTTCATCCTCCTTCAATGTTTCCCTCCTGGTGGTCGGTTCAAATTTCACTTGAATGTGCATTTGTTTTCAGTAAATGATCTTGTAACACACGGACAGTACCGTCTATATGGCAATAAAGCTTTTGTTAAACGTGGAAGGAAAAGCCCCCAAAGTCTGCTCTGCCCAGGGATCCCAGGCTCCCTGGGCGGCCACACCCTAGTCCCAGCCTGGGGCCAGGCACTTCTGGAATGCGAGGGCCTCCCTCGGTTCCTCTTCTCCTCACGAAGGCCTCCCCCAACCAGCTTCCTGAGAAAACTTCGAAGGGAGGGGGCATGCCCGACCCCCTCCCTCTGCTTTGCACTCCCCCGAAGCCGGGGCGCCACCGGCTCTCCTCACTTCTGGCTAGCCCACCTGGCTGCTGAGTCCTGTCTTCATAGAACTCCTAGTGCAGAAGATCCCCTCCAGCCCCTTCCCCTGGACGACCGCCCGGGCCCCTATCCTTCCCAGCCTCTCCTGGCCAGGCCGTGTTCTTCCCGGCCGCTCAGCGCCCCGCTAGAGCAGCGGCCCCGGGGCCATAGCGGGAGGGTTGGCTTACCTGGGCGGGCGCCGCGAGCAGTGCAGTCCCTGGATGCCGAGCGGAGCAGGCGGGCCTGGGTGGGGCTTTTATAGGCACCACAACCTCACGGAGCCGGCGAGGGGATGGCCGCCCCGCCCCGCCCCGCCCCGCCCCGAGCTGGCCCCCCTCCCCCGCCGGGTGACTCACCCGCCTAGGCCCTCCAGCCTTGAGGGCGCCTCGCCCTGCAAGTTTCTGAGCTGAGCCATGCAGGAAGGACGGAGGCCCGACCACCATTAAATCACTACCAGCCCAGGCTTCCTCGCGGCTCATTAAGGGCCTCGCATCTTCCTTCCTCGTTTTGCTCATTTTACTTTTGAATGCCAAGTCGAGTTTTCAACCCTCGCATAGATTAATACACTTAAGATTGTAGTGAAGTCTTAATTTCGTCAAGTAACTTTTTTTCTCCTTAGGTGTCAATACAGTGGAAGGAAGAATTATTCCAGAAGTCCTAAATCATGATTCCCTTAGCTTAACCTCTGGGAGGCAGATCCCAGGAGGAGCGCTGCGAATGTGATTAGCCAGGTCCAAGCCTGTGATTACTGACCAGCCCGCCCCGACCCCCTCCCCAGGCCTAGAAGCAGGCGCAGGGAGAGTGGGAACCAAGTTTGGGGTAGTGTAGGAGACCAAAGCTAAGGGCCAAGATATCACTCTACTCCTGCTCGCTCAGCTTTTCCCGGTGCCTCCTGAAACCTGAACTCTGCAGACCCACAGGTCCTGCAGCTCCGGTGCCCTCATGCTGAGCTGTCCAGGGCTGGGTGGGGCCTGTGTCTTTGAATCTCCACGTCCAACAAAGAAGTTCTTGCTCTTCTGTCTTTCATAATAACTGCCCATTGTTGTTGCTATTATTTTCTTCTTTTTTTCTGCAACCGCTTAGCCAGCCTCCTTTCTATGTTGTTGTTGTTTGTTTTTTTAAGATTTATTTATTTATGCATACAAGAGCTGGGGGGTACAGGCCAGAGTTGAAAGGATTCACCAGAAACAGAGTGGGGAACAGAACAGGCAGATCGACCCAGGTACACTGCGGAGAGGAGCAGGAGAGTCAGAAGAGGTTAGGAGCAGCAGGAGAGCAGGAGAGGTCTGCTGCCCCATGTAGGGGCTTGAACTCCTGCTGCAGAGGTGGTGGATTGCTTCATAGGGCTGTGTTTAACCCCTTGCGCCTCCAGGGAGGCACTCCTTTCCAGGTTTTGCTCAGTTTCTTGCCTTTCCTTGGTATTGCTTCCATAATCCACATAAGCAAAAGTAGACAAAGGTGTTTCTGTGTGTGGCTATGCAAATACTGTGTTCAAACTTCAAACTAACAGGAAATAAGAGTTTTGCTAACAATCCAAAGACCCCTCACTGTGCCTTGAATTCCCTTTTACACTCCATGATGCTCTTTTTTCTAATTTTGATGCTTCTGTGTTTCTGTCTTTATCTCCCATCTATCTTCACATCCATTTTATTTCCCAATTGAACATCTTTGCCTTCCTGGGAATCAGAAATATATAGCATGGCCAAAAACTTCCATTGCCATGCTCACTGTCACTTAAGTCAAGTAGCTGCAAAGTCTGGTGTCTCTTGACACTCAGTCCCAGAGCTCACTGTCACTCAGAAGGATACATCACAGGCCATCTCAGGAGAACAAACGGGAAATTAAGCAACTCTTCTGATACAATTTCTGATTTACATTTATAGCTCTTCATTCAAGTCGAAAACCTTTATGGGCAGAAACCCTGTTTATCTGCCAATTCCTGAGAACATTTTAAACCCAAAGGAACACGGGAAGACATTAAGAGTGGACCATCTCACACCAGTGAGAATGGCACATATTAAAAAAACTAGCAACAACAAATGTTGGCGAGGATGTGGAGAAAAAGGAACTCTTGTGCACTGTTGGTGGGAGTGCAAACTGGTCCAACCACTATGGAGAGCTGTGTGGAGATTTCTGGACCTACTAAACATAGAGCTTCCATATGATCCAGCAATTCCACTCCTAGGTATTTACCCAAAGGACACAGAAACATCAATTCCAAAGAGCACCTGCACTCCTATGTTTATAGCAGCACTGTTTACAATAGCTAAGCTTTGGAAACAACCCAAATGCCCAAAAATAGATGACTGGATCAAGAAGATGTGGTACATATATACCATGGAATATTACTCAGCATTCAAAAAAGATAAACACATGCAATTTGCAGCAACATGGATGGCACTGGAAGGGATCATGCTCAGCGAAATAAGCCAAAAAGAAAAAGAAAAATACCGGATGGTCTCACTCATAGCAGGAATCTAGAAAACTTAAATAAGGGACCAGGAAAATGAATATAAGAAAGTGAAAATCAAAATCAACAAAAAAACTATGAACCAGAGACACTTTTTGGGGGGGGGGGGGGCGGGAGGGGAAGGATTGGGGTCAGAATGGGGCGTTTGCAATTGTATGGGGGAATATAAAAATAAAATTTAATATTTAAAAAAAAAAAAAAGAGTGGACAGGATTCAGTTTCCCTTCTCTAGTTCTCAGGCAGGTTCTGCAGACCCTTACTTCTAATGGTGTTATGGCAGGCCCTTTACAGAAGACATGATTTAATTCAAATCATGTGGGAGATAGAAAAGCCACCAAGTATGCAAAAGTTTTTTCTTCTCTTGGGAATCTAGCAATGCCAAGCATACAAATCTGTGCAAAAGGCAGGGTTTGCTACATGCTATGGAACTCTACACTGTTACCACAAAAATGAAGTCATTAAAAGTCATAGTCACAGTTTGAGGAATTTGGGGTCAATTTTGTCAGTATAAAAAACTGTAATCTCTTAGTGCAAAGACTCCTTTCTTTTTTCCCCCACGACTGGGAAGAGTGTTTACTACAACAGACCTCAGATTATGCCTACTGGGGTGCCTACTGTCTTCTAAAGCCACAACTTTGTTTTGTTCACACTTCAACACCTCTAATGATATCTAGTTATCGATGATAGGCACACATAAAATGTATAGCATGGCACAATCAAATTATTCAGAGTAATAGAATGTTAGAGCAGAAATCTTAAGAGATAAACCTGTTCAACCCTTGATTTTTATAGATGAAGAAACTGGAGCCTAAATATGGTCTTCTGCCTGTCAGAGATTAGGTAATGCAGTAGTGTTACTTACTGCAGTATAACAAATTTCCACCAAAGTTTAGTGGTTTAAACATAAATAACCACTTGTTTGCTCATGAATTATGCAATTTGGGCAAGATTCAGTTTGATTCTGCTCTACATGATGTTAGAGTGGAGAATCAGAAATGGCTTCACTCGCATGTTTGGTGTCATAATTAAGGTTTCTAGAGTGGCTGAGAGCAGGTTGTGCCTCTCTGCCCCTTGGTCTCTCCAGTGTCTCTTTTTTTTCTACATGGGGTATTAATGGTAGCTAACCTTCTAAAAGCAAAAGATGAAGCTCATAAGCTCTATACACAAATAGCCAACAAGGTAAAGTGACCATATGGGCCATATGTCTTTGATCTTTGTTTTAATTCGCTGTTGAGTTTTTGGCTTTGCCTCTGGCCCCCCAACTCCACTGAGATGCCTTTCATTTTCTTTAAGACTGACCTATATTTGTAGCTCTCTCAATGTTTAATCACTGAAAGAAACTCTAATGTTCAGAAACTTCTTTTTACTTTGAACTATATCCTGTTTCCAAACTGCACTTTTTATTACAATTATCTTTAAAACTATGTGGATTTTCTATAAATCTTACTGACATCCATTGCACACTCCAAAATTCATGTCTAAATAATTTCCTCAAAAATTTTATGGGTTATCTGAAATCTTACTGAGATGTAATTCCATGTGTCAATATTCACATTTATTAGTCTTTCTAAAAACAGGCCCCTCTCTCCTTTTCACTTAAGATTCACAGTTTGTCTTCAAAGTACCACATAAATCTTTGTGGAATCTTAAAAGTTAAAAAAGGTCTTGCGGACACACATGATTTTACCATGATCCAGAGGCCATTTCTCACTTTGCAAATCTTAAATTGTCTAGAATTATGTTTGAAAACCATAGGTCTTTCTTTAGCGCATTTTTATTTTCTAGTACTTTACCACGCTTAACACTTTTGAGTGTTAAGCACAGCACTGTGAAGCTATCCGCAGCCTCTGCAGCACAAGTTTGATCCAAGCCGGCCAAGGAGCTACCCACATGGCGCAGCAGACCTCTCCTGTCTCACCTGCTGCTCCCCTCAGCAGTATAGTTCAATAGATCGGACTGTTCTGTTCCCCACTCTGTCTCTGGTGAATCCTCTCACCCCCTGCACCTCTGGCCTGTACCCCAGTTCTTGTATGCATAAATAAATTTTTAAAAAAGTGTTACAGAGAGGAATCTCCATAAAAAGGGGCAATTCCATGCTCCCTGCCCCACCTAATGAGGGAAGAGATGAGTAACCAGGGGAAGATATAGAATACTTGGAGGAGACACAAAGAGCAGATGGGTATGTGAAGAAGAGTGTGCTTATGTCTTGGCTTGGGACTTGCAACAGGGACTTGGGGATATGGAAGAGCCACATGGATGAGACAAGTGGGAAGGCTGACAATAGCAAACTTTATCTTGATTTGTACTTTAATTTTGCTCCTTTCACTCCAGACTTGCCTGACCTCTCTGACCCTTTCCTATGGTTTCCTGCCAGAAGGTGCAGATAATCTACCATAATCCTTAAACTAGTAAGTGGTAGAGCTGAGATTAGAATATAATTTTCTGCCTTTCAATCCACTGCTTGTTCCAATACATCATATTTCTCAGATATATCCCTTCAGTGATACAAAGGCTGCCCCTAGGTCCTTTCATGTATGGTTTAGACTCACACCAACCATAAAGCTGTCATTTACTTGAGTCTTGTTATATAACATTGGCATATGTACTGTCTTTATTTGAAGATGTGTCCATAAGAGGGAAAAGATACATCTGGGAAATCCAACATTTGAAGAATAGGAAGAATCAGCAAAATGAAGGGGAGAAAAATCACCAAGAAATAACTAACTGAAGACAATTTTCTAGAACTGAAGGTCAAGAGGTTTTAGATTGAAAAAAACCACAATAAGTGAAAAAATAAACAAAAAACCTAAGGTACATTATCATGAAATTTCAGAATTGTGGATGAGGAAATGGGAAAGTTCCTAAATAATTCAAGAGATTTTTTTTTTAAAAGGTCATATATGAAGGGTAAGAAATAATGGTATTACACTCAATACTCAAATAGTAGTTTCTAAGTACTATTCCCCCGTAAATGAACTAGATCTCCTTAGAGGACTAGCTGGTTGAAAGGATGAGGTTGAGTAAATATAAGGTGAACTTCATGCTAAACAACTGATAGGAATATAGGAAGAAGACACAAAAGTTAACTTGGAGGGGCTCTTACTGGTTAAAATGTAGGATGATTTAAGCATCACATTGAATAATGATAGAAACTGATAAATCACATTGATAGTCTAACATAGTAAAAAAATATACAAAAAGATGAGTAGGTAAAGTTCTAATTTGCAGAAAAATACCAACTTATAAGTGTATCAGAAGAGATAAATATAAAAAAATAATTATTTTTCAACTAGAACTCCACACTGAGACAAACCATAAATCAAGGGTGCATATATAATAAACAATTTTCAAAAATGCTCCTTAAGCCCACACATCCTGTGTTAGTTTCCCAGGGCTGCTGTAACAAATTACCACAAAGTTGGTGGCTTAAAATAACAGAAATGTATTCTCTTACACTTCTGGAAGTCAGAAATCTGAAGTCACAGTAACATCTGGGCCACACTACCTTTGGAGACTCTAGGGAAGAATCTTTCTTTGCCTCTTCCAGTTTCTGGTGGCTATCATGGTTCCTGTAGCCATCTCTCCATTCTCTGCCTCCATCTTCACGTGGCTATTGTCAGTATTTCTGTGTCTTCTCTTTTTCTAACAACACTTGTCATTAGAGTCAGGACCAACCTCCATAATTCAGAATGATCTAATCTTGAGATCTAGAACTTAATCACACCTGCAAAGATCCTTCTTCCAAATAAAATATTCACAGATTCTGAGGTTTAGAATGTGGATGTTTTGGGAGCCACTATCCATCCCACTGTATACCCTTTCTCAGGAGGATGATGAATGATATACTTTACCAAACCAAGGGAATAAGGCAAACACAGGAAGCGTTGAGCCCAAAAAAACAATGCAAAAAGAGGTGAGCCAAATTCCCAGCATGATGAATACAGAACTTGAGACAACAACTACACAACAGGTACACAGAGCAACAAGTCTAGACTGGAGAAGAAGACTGAATGAAGGTTTTAGCAAGGGTGCCTCAAGACTGGGAAGAGCAATTGTGTCTAAAGATATTGGAGAAAAAATTAATAGCTTTATTGGATAGTTTGGATAGAATTAGTGAATGTGACAAGAAAACTTACGAAACAAAAAGCTTCAGGAAAAAAAAATTTGTTGCATACTATAAATTGAATGTTTGTGTCTTCCCACCCAGACCCCCCTCAAATTCCTATATTGAAACCCACCCTTTCAGGTGGTGATTGGGTCATGAGAGAAGAGCCCTGGTATGGGTTTAGTGCCCTTTCATAGGTGGCTCCAGTGAGCTTCCATGAGCCTCCTCCATGTGAAGTCACAGTGAGAAGCAGCAGCCTGTGAACCAAGAGTTGGGTTCCCATCAGTCCTCCAGAACTGTGAGAACTAAATTTCTGTTGTATTTAAGTTATATAATCTATGGTAGTTTGTTGTAGCAGCCTGATAATATTCAAAACTGAAAAATTAAGGAACACTGATAGGTTATCAAGAAATACATGGGCGAATCATCACAAGAAAAAGCTACAGTGCCGAAAATGTTTGATTTGGGGGAGCAGAAATTGTGGGTACTGTGGATCAAGGTAAATTATTGTTAATCTTTGCGTGTCTTTGTAAGATATGATAAAAAGTACAAACTCCCCACTTGATAAACATTCTGTTCTTCTTAGCAACAAAACTAATTTTTTTGAGCACAAAGCAATATATTCAGCTAAAAGGCTACATTTTCAAACTTCTTTTGGAATTAGGTATGGCCATTTAACCAAGTTCTGACCAAGAATAAGGAAGTGAAAATTTTCAAATAAAACTCTTTTTTTTTTTTTTTGGCCCTGAAACCAGCTTTTTTCTATTTCCTTTGCCTAATATTTCCTGTGATTGCTGGAGCCCCCTCAGTTATTGTGGACTACAAGGAAAAACTGGAAGGTGGACATGAAGGACAGAAGATGAAAAACAAGAAACCTGAGGACTAAAACAAAGGAACAGGGGAAAAAGTTAGGAGGAGATTATTCCCGTAATGCATGTGAAATCATTAGTTCAACATGACTGTCAACCTACAGATTTCTTTAACGTCAAAGCAAAATAATTTTCTACTTTGTTTAAATTACCTATTTTCAATTCATGAGCTTAATGCAAGCTTATATACAACTTTCAAGTAAATATATAGAATTCAGAACTATTCACATTATAACCTAGCTAACTAATCTAGGTTCTCCTTCAAATTACACTATACCACTCCATGAGAATTACAGGTGCCTTGTAATATAGTATTCCCAAAACCTCCTTCCTGTTCCTTGATACATTGCTGTTATTCATTTCACTTATCCATGGCATGTACTCATTTACTTTGAACAAACTGTAACCTTTTAGATCAATTTAGAATAAGAAAAATTTTTAAATTAGTTTTTTAAAAAAAGACAAAAACTAAAAAAGGGACGAGAGGTGGGAGAGAATGAGACTGAGCAAACGAACAAGGAGGTATAGAGTGAACCAAGTACCAGGATCTCATTTTGTTTCTGCTTCTTCCTGGCCAGGGGAAACATCTGAAAATCCCAGTTTTCTCATTTCCATTACTGCAGGACTTTGGTAAAGATTAGACAATGTATTAAAAAGCACCTGGTGTATTGGGTGCTGAAAAAATAGTGGCTACTTCATTGCTTTTTGTTTCTTGGCAGTAACCCTGCTAAACTCATAGTAAGATGGTAATAAATTCTTGTTGAACTAAGGTATAATTCAAACCACATGGAACACACTAGGTATGGATAAGCTTGTTTTTAATAATGCTTTGAGACCTTATCAGGGAAACATTTGCTGTGACTCTAACGTCTTTTCCACCTGTAATGTATACTCTTGGTTTCGAATCATTCTCTACAAGGCATCCAGAATTATCTAACAAACAGTTCTGATTATATGACTCCTATCTGGGAACTTTTCACAGCAATGTCTGATCTACCTTAACAGCCTTATTTCCCACATTTTCTCTCTTCACTCCCACCTCTTGCCACCTCCACGCCTTTTTCCAGGTATGGGATGTCCACTCCCACTTTCCTCACTGAAGAACTTTCCCTTATCTTTCAAGCCTCAGAGAAAATATTATTTCCTCATGAGGGAAGCAGACTTTTTTATTCATATAGCCTTTGTATTGTACCTTTACCTCATGATACTATGACTGTACCGTAAGCAACTGGGAGCTCTATGTTCATCTTTGCGACCCCAGAAGCTCACCCAGTGTAGGCCTGTAGTAGATTCCTCACACTGTACTCCATTGTATGGTCCTTTGCTAATCATCACAGAACATGGGAGACAGGGATTCAGCTCCTAGCTCATGTTCTAGTTGGGTGGACTTGGACAAATCGCGTAGACTCTAAATGGAAAATGAGAGGTTTTGACTAGAAAAATTTTAAATTCTCTTTTAGCTCTAGAACAATATGCAAATGTAATAGATTAGGCACAGTAATCATGTACCTGCACATAAATGTTACCAAACAACAAGCTTTATGTATTCATTAAAACAGGCCCAACAGGATTCCATTCTAAATTTTTTTTTTTTTTTTTTTTTTTTTTTTTTTATAGAGGCATGCTTTATTTATTTGTTTGCTGGTTTGTTTGTTTTGTTTATACATGCACTGGGTACAGTCAGAAGCGCGGGAGGGTGAGAGAATTCACCAGAGCCAGAGCGGGGAGCAGAGCAGGCAGAAGGACCGAAGTACACTGCTGAGGGGAGCAGCGGGCGGCAGGAGAAGTCTGCACGCCATGTGGGACCCTCCTCCGGTGGCCGGGGAGCAGCCGGGGATCGAACCGGCGCCGCAGAGGCCGCGGGCAGCTTCGCAACCCAGCGCTCAACCGCTGCGCCACCGGGGAGGCCCAGGATTCCATTCTAAATGGAAGTACTTTGAATAACAAAATTGTTATCACTTTACAAGTAGATCAATAAGTCATTTTTATCAAATATGATTGACTTTTCTTTGCATTCCCTTTCTGTCCAAATTAGAAAGAGTATCCCTGTGTAATTGAATACATCCCTGTAATTATTACTGCAATTCAGACTCTGTACAGGAATTTTGGCAAAGGGCAAGCAGTTAGGACCTGGTTTTGTAAGCCAAGAGACCCACATTGATGCAGGAGCGCCAAGAGAGGACATCAGAAGTTGGGATAGAGCTAAATGAGGTACTAAGAGAGAACCCAGGGCACTATGACTTGTCAGAAAGTCCAAATGACAAGAGTAAAATGTAAACAGAGATGAAGCCAACTGGAATTATACAGAGGCAAGCAGACAGGAAGTAAGATATGTGGTGGACAGGCTGTAGGTAGAGTTGAAAGGGTATCTGCAAGCCTCTGTGGCCCAAGGAATGCAATACCTAGGGGTTAGATTTGGCTGAGAAGAGCAACAGACACCAATGCTAAATTATACTGCCATGTCTTCAAAGTGTGCAAAAGAGAAGACAGGAGGAGGGAAAGACTGCAGTGGAGGGGAGATTTGTGAAGAAGAAAACTGAGATTGTGACCCAGAAGAATGGAGAGGTCTAATTTAGACAAAATTTCTTTTTTTTTTTTTTTTTTTTTTTAATAGAGGCATGTTTATTTATTTATTTGTTTGTTTGTTTGTTTGTTTGTTCTGTTTACACATGCACTGGGTACAGTCAGAAGCGCGGGAGGGTGAGAGAATTCACCAGAGCCAGAGCGGGGAGCAGAGCAGGCAGAAGGACCGAAGTACACTGCTGAGGGGAGCAGCGGGCGGCAGGAGAGGTCTGTGCGCCATGTGGGACCCTCCTCCGGTGGCCGGGGAGCAGCCGGGGATTGAACCGGCGCTGCAGAGGCTGAGGGCAGCTTCGCAACCCAGCGCTCAACCGCTGCGCCACCGGGGAGGCCCTAGACAAAATTTCTTAACATCTCCATCTGAATCTGGGAACTGGACATTTAGCCCCATAATCTGTAAGATCTTTCTAAGGCCTTTTTCAAAGAGAGTCTTAAACTTTATCTGACTCAGTTAAAACAATTACTTAAAGATGCATACTCCAATTTTATTATTCAACCGAATTTTAGCTCAAATCCTTAAAAGTTTGGCATCTGGAATTCCGGGGGCCCATGATAAGAATTTCTAACTGCTTTCTAATAGGGTGGAATCTCATATTGGTAGGAGTAACAGGCAAACAAATGGGTAAGCTGCTGGAATCAGCTGAGTTGCAGGGGCATTTTTTTTTTTTTCCTTTTCAAATGAGAGGTTAGTCTTCCCCAAATCCCAGTGTTCCACTCCCTAATTTGGAGATAAACCAGATGATTTCACCGGTATTTTCCTTCCCTGGTTTCTATGATTCATCAGCTATAGCAACTAGGGTGGGGTAAAAAACCCAACTCTAGTATTCAGGTTTATTGTTACTCAAAAGGAAGAAATCTTAAATCTGTTAAAATTGTAAAATAATGTCAATTTAATAAACTGAGTATATACCAGTATATACCACTATATACCAGGTACTAGGGCAGAAAGGTGCAGTAGATACATTATAGGAAAACATATGGTAACATCAACCTTACAGTCTAGTGCAAATAAGTAATTATGACTTGATAAGTCTATCAGAAATGAAATCAAGTGGTGGGGAAAGGTCCAATAAAAGAATGACTAATGACAGTTAACCATTAGAGAAAGGAAGAGAGACATTCCATCTTGGCCTATTCATTTAGTTGCTCAAAACTATTCTTAGCATTGCACAACCACAAAAAGAGGAAATATAGCATACAGCAATGTATTCTATCTGTTGGCAATGCCAACACAGAGGTATGACTGTTAATTTTTAAACAAACCTTTTCAGTATAAAAACAGGAAATGAGTATTAGTCACTGAAGAAGGTATAGTTTGATTACCGCCATCACTGTGAAAATATTTTTGGAACTTCTTTACTTAAGTACTACTCTCAGAGCCTAAGGCAAATACTGGTCATTTGGGAGGAGTTTTGAGGAACAGTTAAAGGTCATTCTGAGTCAAGGCTCATGACTAAGATGGCAAAGGATAGGAGGAAGAGAGGACAGTGACCAAGTGGGATTAGAAACACATGACAATGGGATTAGGCTTTCACTTGATTACACTGTTCAATGAAAGACAGAGTATTCATTTTCTGGTTTTAAGAAAATGTGATCAGGGCTTCCCGGGTGGCACAGCAAGTGAGCGCTGGGTGCAAAGCTGCCCGTAGCCTCTGCAGCGCAGGTTCCATCCCCAGCCGCCAGGCAAGGGTACCACATGGCACGCAGACCTCTCCTGCCACCCATTGCTCCCCTCAGCAGTGCACTTCATCAGTCTGCCTGTTCTGTTCCCGGCTCTGGCTCTGTTGAATTCTCTCACCCTCCCGCGCTTCTAACTGTACACCAGTGCTTGTATAAATAAATAAATAAATCTTAAAAAAAATAAAAAAAAAATGTGATCATTCTAACTTGAGGGTTGAAGTGGCTATCTATCAGTCATGAAATTTTGCAGTCATGAAATTTTTAGAGTTACTGAGTACTAGTGGACTGAAATGGAATCTTCAATTATGACATTCCATAGTCTCCCTTATCCTCAGGGGGATATGTTCAAGACCCCAGTGGATGCCTGAAGTGATGATAGGATCAAACCTACACAGATAGAAGGTCCTGGAATAAAGTAGTTTTATTTGAGGTCATTTTGGTTTAATGTTCAAGAGGAAAAAACAATCCTGGCCAATGATGAATGAAAGGAGGTTACTGCTTTTGTTACAAATTTTTGGCTTAGTCAGAGTTTCCAAGAACCTTTCAACAAATTCAGTGAGGACTTCTTGTACTGTTTTTTCCTATAGACACACACACACACCCCCCTATATCTATGATAAAAGATTAATTTATAAATTAGACACCAAAAAAGATAACAAAAAAAAATAAAACAATTATAAATATAACGTAATAAAAGTAATGTGACTGTGGTGTCTCTCTCTCTCAAAATATCTTACTGTTTGTAGTATTTTTGGACTTGGGTTGACCATGGGTAACCAAAACCTTGGAAAGCAAAACCAAGGATGGGGTGGGAGGGTGCAGTACTGTATCTATGAATGATGCACTTATAGGGTAAAATATCTCAAAAATCAGTACTCCTATAAAGAAGCCACACTTCTTGCAATTTCTAAAGAATGACATCAATCTCAGGTAGTTCTTTATCAAAATGGATTTAGTTTATACCATTAGGCCCTTTCCTCTTCCAGTGTCAGTGGCATTCTTGTGGGCATTCTGGAAAGCTGCAAGAGATAGCTATGAGCTCAGAGAGCTGAAGAAGCAAAGAGGGCAGAGTTAGTGGACATAGAATCTGTCCAGGGAGTAATTCCACCCCAAAACCAGTCCTCATAAAGGTTGACTACTTTTTGGGATTGTATTCTTCTTCCATGAACTGAAAACACTTCTCAGGATTATTAACATTGTTTCTGTTAGTCCTTCATCAAATTAGCCTGTTAATAAGTTATGTACATAATACAATTATTCTCCTTGTATTATTTTAAAAATACATGAAATCTTCATACCCCTGATATCAAACTGAAAAGGAATGGAGGTCAGGGGTACATGGCCTGGGACTGACATGGCCTGGCCATGCTGGTTGCTATCTTACTATTTGGTTTTCACTGGTTAATCCCAATTTTCTTTATAGGTTATAATATCCATTTTGAATATTTGAACATTAGCATAAAATCACATAAACATTAAGACATACTGGGGAGGAGCTCATGGCATGACTTACTTGCCCCTAATCCCCTCAGGGAGGACAACTTGGCTCTCAGGTTGCACATCTTGGGTTCAGCTGCTTGGCTCGCTTTATTTTCCTTTGTTATATCCCAGAGTTTTAAAAGGCTAGGAGAGAGACAAACTAGGTAAAAATATTTAAAGAGTTAACCATCCTTTTTAAAGTGACTTCCTTGGGAAGATACCAACTTTGATGTATTTGGAATTTCATTCCCCCAAAGAACAACTTGTGCAAAGAAACCCTTCCTCCATTTAGTGCTGGGCTGTAGAGGAAGGAGAGGCATGGGAAGCACCCAGTGTGAGGATCTACTGTACTTAATTCCCTATTTTGACTTGTCCAACTCCAACAGATGTAAGATCTGCAGCTCCTATCCCCTTGGCTTGGTCACATTCTTACACATGTGGCAGGCATATTTAATATCACAGAAACAAAGGGGCAGACCGCCAAATAAGATGGATCACTATAACTATAGGTTTAGATGGCAAAACAGCCTCCCCGATCCTTCTGCTCTGACTTCTCTAGTTTCCATTCTGCCTCCCAATCTATCCTATTTGTTAGTCATACTTTCCATTCTGTTTTACCTTATAGCCCACAACTTCTACCACCCACCCCCCTAGTAAAATGTTAATTATTTTCCAGCTGAAGACACATTTTTTTTGGACAAGTTCTCCCCAGCACACTTTTTTACGTTCCTTTTGTTCCCTTCACCATCCTGGCCAGATCTCAGCCACAGTGGATGAACTGCCATTCTAACACACCATGGAAGCTTGCATCTCAGCAACATCAATCACACTTTGTCCTGAGAATGGAAATTTCCTCTCCAGTTTGGCAAACTCCTTTCATCTCTCCTTGATTTCATCTGATAATACTTTGCATTTATACAATGACTTGCAGTTTAAGAATGTTTTTAACCCATAACTTATTGGAAGACTTGAGGCTCAAAAAGGGGAGAGGTATTGCCTTAGCAAGTGTAGAACTGAGGCTAACTCAGTGGTCTCCCCTTATCCCTGTGCCTCTTCCAACAAACTCTAGTTTCAGGTTGGCTATTTCTAATGCTCAACGGCTTCTATTTCTTCATTCCAAGTTACAGCTGACAGTCTTAACATTCTGAAGACCTCCCCAACTGCAGGATGGGAATTAACTCCAGCCGGGGGCTCCTGGAAGGCGCAAGTCTTGGCAGACAGCAAACTCAGCACTCACTTGTATGCAAAATGACATTTTGTCCTTAGGCATTTACTAAGTTATGTGGTCCTTGCTCCTTAAGAGTAAAAGTTTTCAGGCAGTAGAGTATATATAGCATTTAAAAAAAGCCAAACTGAATTAAGGACTGACCTACCACTTTATTAGCCTCCCAACATGTGCAGATATGTAGACATTCAAGCCGAACGCACAATGATGTCTATTTCTCACCCTCTTCCTGACTCAAAAGAACTCTTTGTGCAATTGTATTGGGAGGCATATTGGAATTGGATGGAGACTATTTCCAGCTGCCCACTGTGGCACTAGGGAAACTGCAATTTGCATCACTTTTGTTAGGGGCAGAGGGCAGACATTATACTTGCAAAATGTGTTCAATTATTTATTTTTCACATTCGTTAAACAGCTGTTTGCATATTGTTGGGAATCAGGACTAAATAGGAAGAAAACAGAAACGCCATAAAATACATTCTATTCCTTTAGTTGTGTAGAAATGTTTACTTTCTTAGGCAACAAACAGAGCTTAGTCACTTGGTCATTTATTCTAGAGTCATGTCTCAATTTCAGCTGAAAATTTTAGGAGTAAATTTAAATATTGTCTCATGGGTGATTATGCAGTCAGTTAGAGAGAGCCTAGATTCAATATCTTCTTTATTGATTTGGAGAATCATGTAACAGACTAAAGCCTAATAAAATCAATTTAGTTCCAGGAGCTTATGTTGGACAAAGGTTTGTTGAAAGACCAGTTTGCAAACTGTAGACTTGTGGTTTACTGGCATTGGAGAGCATTACCTGCAGGTGGGGAGACTCCAGAGTTGTGTAGAAGAGCAGGCTTCTTCTTCAGCACCCAATGACTGAACATAGGTCCTCCCTTTGATAAGCTTCTTTTTGTTTCCACAAGAATCAGAGTGTATATTCATGTCCAGACATGTTGTAGCTGCCAGGTAGAATGTTTAAAGAGGTTTTGAAATATGCTACCTTCCAAGTTGTGATATCTAACTTGAAATTGGACTAGTTTTGATGCCTTTTAAGTGAAATAGAGCAACATTAAATAAGATAGTACTGTAAAAATGTATCCAAAACATGGAGCTTTAGTCTTTCTTGAGGGGTAACTGGTGTGGCCTTTAATAAACATGTTTTAAAAGTTCTTATCTAGTACAGAGCTCAGAGCTGCCCACAGATTTGCCCTAGTGAACACAGAGATTGAAGATTGAGGAGGAGATAATCTAGCTACATGCTGGTGTACGGCAAGCTCCAAGATATCACTGCAATGTAAAACCTTTTGAATCAGCATCTGGTTTGCCTAGCAATGTGCTTGTTCCTAAGTTGGACACACATCTGTGTCAAGACCCAACCATTAACCATAAAGAGTTTACAATCTGTTTAAGGATAGATGCAAAATAACTGAAAAATATTGTAAGATAGCATCTGAGATTCAGTATTTATAGTATTCTAAAAAGCACAGTAAAAAATTTAGAGATTAACAGACTTTTATAGATTTGAGTTATAAGTTAAGTTTCATGCTCTGGATTCTAAAATTAGGATTTCCTGTTGTTTTTCTTCTTTATTTCATTTAGACGCTTTTGTCTTCATGCTTCTCTGCACCATTTGTTAGAAAATAACTCTCTTATCCTTTCATATCAGTTAGGATGATGCTGGTAGCAAGTTACAGGTAATACTACTCAAGTTGGCAATAAAAAAGGTGTACTGGCAAAAAGAACAAAAAAGTCCAGTGATAGCTTTAGATATGGTCTGATCAGGTCTCCAGTTTTGATTTTGTGTATAAATTCCTTGCTCCCCTTTAGTGTAGATTTCATCTAAAGGGTGGCATCTCTCCTGTTCATATACGTCTGGCAGTAGTGCCGGGGAAGAGTGTCTCATCTCATAAACATCTAATAAGAGTCCTGGGATTTTTACTGACAGAATATAATCCTTACACTTCATTCCCTGGGTGCAAGAAATGTATTATAAACTGATTTAGATCTGGTTTACCATATAAATCACAACAGCAAGAAAGATTAGAATTACCAGGCTCTACTACTGGAGTTGTAGGTGAGGTCAACTGCACTTAAATTTCATGGCAGCTTTATACAAGGGAAGGAAGAATTAGGTCCCTTTTAGGGAGGAAATGATGGAGAGGAAGTGGAAGACTTTCCCAGTTGATCCCTTTACATCTAGGATCTTGATTTTATTCTCTATCACAACCATATACCTTTCCCCAAAGATTACCAATTGGTTCTCCACCAGTTATTATCCCTTTAATTGGTATCTCTATATTTTACCAATTTACAGATACATTTTCCTTTATCTGTCAACAAAAATGAAACCCTTTCTCCTTCCAGTTACTGTCCTACCTTCTCTCTCCCAATAAACTTCTCCAAATGACCTCTCCATGCTCCTCCCTTCCTTATCTGCCATTCCCTTCTCAGTCAGCTGTAAGTGCACCTGACTCTCAAGACTAGTCTTCCATTGATTGTCGAAACCAATTCCTTACT
Source organism: Talpa occidentalis (assembly GCF_014898055.3). Classification (NCBI taxonomy): domain Eukaryota; kingdom Metazoa; phylum Chordata; class Mammalia; order Eulipotyphla; family Talpidae; genus Talpa; species Talpa occidentalis. The sequence goes on from NW_023601104.1 coordinate 26,364,323, forward strand.
CCCCTTCCTCCTTAACCTCCCTTTAGTACCTGACACTGCGAACTATCATACCCCTTTTACAATATTTTGACTGTGAAATAACCTCATATGTACATAAAAGTCATAGAAATGTATATATATCCTTTATATACTTTTCATCAAGAGGGCTTATTAATATTTCTCTATCCAAGACCCCCACTTTAAGAATAAGTTGCAGACATGATGCCCCATTACCAATTTATACTTCAGTGTTTATTCCCTAATTCAGTGTATTCTTTGACCTAATAAATTCAGGAAATTACCATCATTACTATCATATAGTCCACATGCTGCCTTTAAATTTTGCCATTTGGTCCAATAAGAAAGCCCTTTACTCCACTAGGTTCCAAATTAAGTTCACAAGTTCCTTTCATTTAGTCCTTAAGTCAAACAGTCTTTCATGACCCTGATATTTTTTTTTTTAATTTTTAAAAAAATTTTTGTATAGAAGAACTGGGGTGTAGGCCAGAGGTGCAGGGTGGTAGTGGCGGGGGGTGTGTGTGAGAGGATTCACCAGAGGCAGAGTGGGAAGAACAGGCAGATTTACTAAAATACACTGCTAAGGGGAGCAGCTGGAGAAACAGGAGAGGTCTGCTGTGCTATATGTGGGTTAGCTCCCTGGCTGGGGATCAAACTCAGGTCTTAATGGTGATAGGGCTGAGACTTAACACCCCAGGCCACCAGGGAGGGCCCCGACCCTGACATTTCTGGAGACTGCTGTCCAGTTACTTTCTAGACCAATGCCTTAATCTGGGTTTCTCTGATGTTGATTTGTCTCATCGCTAATATTAATCACTTGGTTAAGATAGTTTCTGCCAGGTTTCATAAACATTAAGTAAACCAGTAAGAATGTTATACTTATTATGACTAATAACAATCTTATAGGAAAATTCTTTAAGACTATGTAAATATTCCTATTTCCTATCAAATTTTCACCCACATTTGCCATTTTTTTGATGATTCTTAGCTAAAAAACTATTACTATAATGGTTTTAAATTGTTGATTTTTCTAATTTCATCATGCCCTCTAGCTAATATTCTATTGAGCAAAAAGTTCCCTTCTTCCCCCTTTTATTCATTTGTATGAGTATGAGCTTGTGGATAGTCATTTTGCTCAAATAATTATGAACTGTTATAATCACAATTTGATGCTCCAATTTCGCAATGTGGGCACTCCTTTAAGCTAGCTCCTGGGTCCTTCTGACATGTACCCTGCATTCTTTGAGCATTTTCTTACTTTCTAGGGCAAGTTAATATCCCAGGTTCCTTCATTTACTTTTCAGATGCAATCTGGGAATTAGTAATTTCTCTAAGGAGTCCTGATTTGGTGAAGAATAAGATTTGGACACCAAGACCTGGGTAAAAAATGTGTTGTTACTAGTGTCATTGCTTCTATTACAAAGTGTGTATGCACATACACACAGAGAGCTATCTGTTTCTCCATCTCTATGAATATACTAAGCACCATTAGTGCATTCTGATACTTCTACTTCCAGTCCACAGATTTTACTCTTGTCTTCCTCTCTTCCATTATTCTCAATGTATTTATTTGCTCAATTAACCTGGTATGGAACCGAACTCCCAACCCCTTGGTTCAAACAAAGGAGAAGAGGAGGAAAGAAAAAAAAGAGAAGGCCAGTTTGACCCTAGACATGTCAGCCCAAAACTCCCGGTTGATCAGCTCACAGGTAGACCTTTCCTCTCCACTTTTGTACTGGCAACATTTGGTTAAAAATTGGTTGTCTTTTAACCCATCTATAGCCCTCCCTTAATATTTTCATTTAAGGAAGTGGCAGCAATCAAGTTAAAAACTTAAACACACAGGGCCTCCCTTGGTGGCACAGGCAGCTTCTGCAGTGCCAGTTCAATCCTGGCTGGCAGGTAAGGGTCCCACATGGTGCAGCAGACCTCTCCTGTCTCACCTGCTGCTCCCCGCAGCAGTGTATTTCAGTCAGTCTGCCTGTTCTGTTCCCCGCTCTGTCTCTGGTGAGTCCTCTCACCCTCCCATGCATCTGGCCTGTACACCAGTTCTTGTATAAGTAAATAAATCTTAAAAAAAAAAAACCCCTTAAACATTCTTTCTCTCTTTCATGTGCCATAACATTGAATATATCTTTGTATTCCCAATATCCAGAGTCTATTGTTTAGTTATGACTTAATGTTATGTGAAATAAACATTCATTTTGGGAGTAGGGCAAAACCTCATTTACTCCTAACTTTTATTTTTTTTATTTTTTTTTTTTTTTAGCAGAAGGGGATGCCTTTTATTGGTCTGACCAGCATGGCTAGTAGCAGGCTCGGAAGAGCGCCCCTAGCTGTCCTCTGCCCTTTCGGGGAGGGTGGGCTTATCCCTAGGGGAGAGGAGTGTCAGGCTGGGCAAGGATAAGAAATACAGGGTTGGGATCTGAAAAGGGGCTCAGGGTGATGTAGAAAAATCGGGGTTACCACACAGCCACATTAAATGTCCATCAGGGCAGAGCAGAACCTGCTGCCCCACACAGGCCCCTCTGCCCTTGCCAGGAACGGAGGGTAAGAAGGAAGAGCTTCCCCCAGAGGCCTCCTACTGTGCCCTTCGAGCCATCAGCATCTCCCGGATGTTGTCCTCCGCTTCCTTCACACTCCGCTCCAGGTAGGACTTTTTCTGTTCCAATTCTTTAATTTTTTCTTCTGCTATTTTCTGCTTCTCTAACAGTTGGCTGTGAATTACCTCTTTGGATTGCAGAATAAACATTCTTCCTACACCTTCATACATATTAGTCTCATCTACCAAAGTCATAATCTCGGTATCTGTAAGATGAGCATGCTTTTTCGTTCTGTTTAGCTGTTCAATCTGTATGTCTGCAAGCTTCACCTTCTGTTGAGTGTCAATAACTTTGGCTTGAAGCTCTGTGAAGGCCTTCTTCAACTCCAGATCCACGGGGGCCGCCATCTTGGTTCAATTTGCGCCTACTCCTAACTTTTAAATAGTCTTCCAATCTATGTATTTCTCATCTGTCAGCTACTTGAATAGTTAATACCTGGCCATAAGTCATCCTAAGTCCTAATTCTTTATAATGTAATCTTCCTAAACTTGATCATGTCATCTTGCACAAAAAGCCCTCAATGTCTAGTCATTGCTTTTAAAATCAAATCAAGCTATCTGAAAAACAGTTAATACCGTCCTCTATCAAGCTTGACCTTACTTCTCCATTATCATCTTGTAACCTCATGAGCAGACTTACCACTTCTTAAAACTAACACTTTCCACACAATTTTCCCTTATGCTATAATGATGTTTGCTGTTTGTCCACATTAATTTTATCTGTCTTTCAAATACAGTTTAAAGATCATTTCTACTATGAGTTTCTCTGACTTTCCTTTTATTTACTCCTATGCACTACTATACCACTTGAATATTCTGCTCTGTATTATAGCTAAATATGCATATCTACCTCTCTACTAGATTAGAAAATGCCGTTAAGGCAGAAACCAGTCTTAAATTTATCTTTAAATCTCAAGAGATTGGTATAATGTCTTACACCCAATAGATGCTCAAGTATGCATTATCATCTAGGCTAGGCAAGGTTTTGATAGGTGATAATAAATCCAACCAGATGTAGCTGTATGTGCAAAAGCATGTAGGCAGGAGCAAGAGTAGCTGATTTGTTTGATGGTAAAGCCCAGCTAGAACAGATGTTGCATTAATGCAGTGCTTGGGAGAGATTAGGAACCCATGACATCAGTCTGGCACTGCCTGCTTGAATGTGACTCAAGATTAACACACACATCCCATGCTGTATATTTCTAGATAAACAAACTTTAGGATACAATACAGAAGACTCCCTGCCTTCTAAGAAATGCATATCCTTAAGAAAAGGGAAAGAGAAATTAAATCCACTAACCAGAGAATCTTTAGGTTTCCTCACTTTCAAAACAGCAGTCCCCATGCCCTGCCACTTACTCAGAGAATTAACCAAGTTTTACTTTTATCCTACTCTATAGGATTTCCCTTTCATCCCATTCTTTAGACTTCTGCCAACAAGCCCGAGTTTTTTTTTTTTAATTGAAATAACACTGGTTTATATTGTTGCTTGTTTCAGAGATACAGGATTTCCCCATTTATACTACACCACACCTACTGTGCCATAGTCCACTGTGCCTCCCCCCACCCCTTCACTTGCCCCCTTCCCCATTCCCTCTGTTAGCCTCAGTTCTATTGTACAGTTTCTAGGGTTTGTTATTAGTTTTCCAACCGGCACTGTTTCAAACACACATATAAGAAAGCCCTTTTTACTAAAATTCACTACTAGTTCCTACATAGCACAGGACAAATTTCTAATATCATAGCCTGGCACATTTATTCCTGTCCTGTGGATTTTTCTCTCATCTCCCATGATCATAGCCTACAGCGTGTCCATCTTTAACCTTTGTACATGGTGCCTTCTGTGTGAAGATCATGCTTTCTTCCCTTAGAATTTATACTTATTTTAAAGATTCAGCTCAAGCTTCATCTCAGAAAACCTTAAATATCAGGTCCAGGTTATATGATTTTCATATATTATCAGAGCACTTATCACAAAGATCAGCATTGTGTCCTCCACACAGGAGAAAAGTAGCTCCTGACAGAAAAAAATCTATCCTTGGTGTCTAGACATTCATTTATTCATATATCCAACTTACATCTGCTAAGCAACTATATGACAATCCATGGCAGGTATTTTATTACATAATGGTGAACAAAGCAAATATGCCCTACGCTTGCATAGCTTGTCATCTATCCAAGAAGTTAGATGAATAAACCAAACAAATATGTGAAAAAAGAATGTTGTGAGTAACAGTGGGAGCTACTTTAGTTTGTGTGGCACACAAATGCATTCAAACATTTACTAAATGAAACATTTTCCAAGAGATATGTTTAAATTATACCTTCACCTATAGTATAAGTGAGCCAGGTTCATCTCGTCCTTGGTCAATACTGAATTTGCTTTTTCTAAAAACATCTTTGTTCATTTTATCAATATCACTTTGCTGCTTAAACAGTCTCAGTTCTAAAAATCAAGAAAAAGAATACAAGACACTATGAAATTTTTTTTAAAGAGGGTCAAGCACAAGTGGAAAACTAAGAGTAACTTGACATGTTATCAGGTTTATTCAACTATATGGCTAAGATAATTTTAAAATAATTAGTAGCATGATCACACATTTTGCTAAGTAAAAAGTATTATTAAAAAATAAAGCCAAGTCTTTCTGATATTCAAAAGCCTGAAGCAATCATTTTCTTTTTTTTTTTAAGAGTATTCAGTAGTATCCCATGTCTCCCTTATTCAATGCCAAATGATTCAGAACTAAAATATTTCTGGGGTATGTGGGTATGTGACAGTTAAAAGAAAAGCAGAAAAACAACCAAAAAAACCATGTAAAATCCACTACAAAAAAAAGCTCAAGATTTTAAAAAAGGAATGAATGGCAGGATAAGGAAATTATATATTAAAATGTATAATTTTACTAATAATTACTCATTAAAAATATTTTATAGCTGATCGAAAAAACCAAAACAAAAATTGGCAGTTGAAGATTAAAAATATTCACCTGTTACTTATGAAACTTGAGGAGATTTAAACAAAACAACTAGAAAGTTCTAAAAACAAAGCAAATACTACCTCAGATTACAAAACCTATATTTACAAATGATATCCATATTTCTGAAAACTTTAAGAGTATTAAAGAATACAAGGGATACAAAAATTAAATAGGTTCATTCTTTCGTAAGTCCAAGAACATTATGTATGGGCGACAATATCAGCTGACCATGCCCCTTCCCAAATTAATTTCTGTGGGCCAAAAAAATTTAATCAGTATAGAATGAGGTAAAATTAGTTTGTTTTATTGCCCACTAGCCTTGTCAGTTGAAATAATGAAGTTTTTCTGGGAAATATACTATCCTTTGCTTTCAGTGGTGAAGTTCAACACTCAGTTGTGATATGTGCCAAGAGATAAACATATTCATCACCAAACCTGCTAGACTGCAAGTTTGTTTTTTTTGTAAGCAAATTTATGGCTTATCAAAAAGAAATTGTTAACTTGTAACTTTTCAGCAGCAGGGAGTTTAATATTTTAAAAAAAGATTTATTTATTTATGCATACAACAGCTGGGCTGTAGGCCAGAGGTGTGAAGGGAGGGAGGGTAGGGAGAGCAGTGGTGGTAAGAGGATTCACCAGAGACAGAGTGGGGAGAACAGGTTGATTCATGGAAATACACTGCTGAGGGGAGCAGCAGGCGAGACAGGAGAGGTCTGCTGCGCCATGTATGTTAGCTCCCTGGCCATGCTGCAGTGGCTGAAGATAGCTTCATAGTGCTCAGACTACACCCCATGTGCCACCAGGGAGGCCCAGGGATTTTAAGTCTGGAATGAAATTTCACCAAGTTTTAAAAGGTATTAACTTTACTAATCTTTAATGATATTAAAGTAGTATATTAAGAACTGTCACAGGGTTAGAAACTAGATTTATATTGCTCAAGATGATCACTGACAGTGGCAAGATTTAATCTATACAGCAAATCTCAATAGAGTGGTAATACAACTCAAAATTTTAACGTAGTACATAATGATAAACATCACTCTTGAAAAAAGCAAATTATTTTCCTATTTACAATTGCTGGAAAAAGTCTTGCAAAAATATTTTTCTTCTCTATGTATTTCCCTGCATAATAATAAACATACCTAGATTCTCTTCAAACATCAAGTGTTAAGAACACAGTATTCCATTTTGGTTGAAACATTCCTTCACATAGTCAAGGCACTCTAAGAAGTCTCAGACACTAAAAAAAAAGTTTCTCTTTTTGATAGCTCTTTTAGGCATATTTCCCCTCAAAAAGCTAAATTGAACACTGTTAATTTTGACTTTTGTTCATTTTTCATGATAGAGTCCTCAAGTAATTTTTCTTTTATTTGAAGCCACTCCTTCATTTTCAACTTGCTGAGCAGGCAGGCTTTTGGTTTCCATGGAAACTGGATTCCTGCGGCTACGAGCAGGCACTCGTGTTCCACCCATCTAAGAAATGAAGCAAAGAATAGAATAGCTTAACATGTTTTCAACACACATATATGTTGTGAACTCCCTTTTTTTTAAACATGTATTATGCTGTGAACAACCCATTATATATTTTAATCTTCAGCTATCTGTAGCTGCTTCTAAACAAGGTTAATCTGACAGAGTTTTAAAGTATGAAACTTTCAAATAACAACCAGGGAGAGGAAAAGATCAGGATTAATGAAGAGAAGTGAAGGGGGAAACTACTCTCTCTGCTATATTTGGGAGAGTTTGAAATGTTCAATTTAAAAAATAAGGGACCGACAGGCTTTTCAAGCAACATGTTTGCAATAATGAAGTTGAAGGGCAGAAAAAAAGGAAGAAATTAAAAATGTGCAGAGAGGAAAAAGAAATACAAAAAGGTTAGAAGTGGTAAAATAAGAAGAAATTACAAAACAGAGACAAAGTAAGAAAAAAAGAAAAGTCCAATGGGTTCCTTCCCATTAATTGTATGGTTATATTGTAGTGAGATACATAAGAGATAACCAAAAACTTCCTGTGGTTTTGAAAAAAAATCAAGAATTAGGTATGTAATTGTCTACTGCACCTAATGAGAACAAGGCAGGAAAAAGAATAGATATGAAAAGAAGGAAGAAAAGAAAAGAACCTAAGTGGAAAGGAAAACTGAGGGAACAAAAGAAAACAGAAGAAGAAAAGAAAAGAAGGAAACACTGGACAAAGACTTCAGAAGATGGGAAAAGAGAAAGAAGAGAAGTAGGGAACAAACCTTTGTTGCAGTGCTGGTCATACTTTAATTACCTACTTTTCCTAAGTGCAAGCTGATACCCTCACTTTCTAATTTACACAGTCTATGGAAGAAAGAGCACGTATTTTTACAACAAATCCTATTGAAGATGAGATCTAGGAATGCGGTCATCTCCTTGGCTACTGAAAAGAACATAAAGTTCTTCAAAGGGTCATGGAAAAAGTCAGATCTTTAAGAAAAGGACCAAAGCTGTGTAACCTGAAACCATTTCCCCAGAACCCTGGCTATCTGCCTCTATTTTCCCCAGCAACCCTACACTGCACCCTTTCTATTTCTTCACATCTTGTCTGGTGAATTCCTGGTCTGGGAGGGGGAGATACTCAAGCATACTCTTTCATATTCCTAATACAACAAAAATAATACCAACAGTGAGCCTATGAACCACTAGCTCACCAAAAAGGAATCAGACTGCAGTTGCCCTCACTTAATATCTTAAACATTTTTGGGGGGCCTCCCTGGTAGTGTAAAGGGTTAGACACCACACTATGAAGCAATCCTCAGCCTCTGTAGCACGAGTTCAATCCCTGGCTAGCCAGGGAGCTACCCACATGGCGAAGCGGACCTCTCCTGACTCGCCCACTGCTCCCCTCAGCAGTGTATTTCAGTCAGTCTGCCTGTTCTGTTCCCCACTCTGTATCTGGTGGATCCTCTTGCCCCCTGCATCTCTGGCCTGTACCCCAGCTCTTGTATGAATAAATAAATCTTAAAAAAAATTTTTTTTGGGTTTACAAGTGGATGACAAGAAAGGACAGATTTCAGCTGAGATTTGCCTCTGCTAGTCTGATCTGTTTAAATCTAATGAACTTGGGGAATATATTGATTAGAAAAATACTGTGATTTTTAGATTATTCTATTCTCTTCTCAGCTGATATTTACTATTGATAAATTTACTGACCACACTAAATGGTATCTATGGTATCATCAAGTAAAGCAAGTATTTTGACACTTTCATTGTGAGACAGTGTATGTGTGCACATGTACATACATGTATATGTCTAATGAAAGGGGGAAAAGGTATAAGCATAGAGCTTCTTCAAAAGAAATGGAAGCAAAAGTTAGGATAAAAGGAGCAGAAACATTATACCATGGAATATGTAAATTATTCTTATTTCATACAAGGTTTTACTCCCCCAATTTCTGGAAGTTCTGGTCCTCTCTTGTTGCTCCTAAGGGTAGAATTCCTATCTGTGCTGTGCTTAGCTTGGTTGGACTAGAAAGTTCTATCTCCCTGGCCTAGATAGGAAGTAAAGGAGAAAGGTGGGGCCATTCACATTAATTGTATGGCTATACTGTAGTGAGATACATAAGAGATCACCAAAAACTTTGTGGGTTTGAAAAAAATCAAACTAAGAATTAGTCATGTAATAGTCTACTGTACCTAATGCTAGGCTGAACAACAACCCGGTACTGGATGATTTCCTAGCCTGGCCTGAATTCATAGAGCAATTAAAAAACACAAATCAACAAGTGCTCAGTGGTGCACATACAACAGAATTGTTTAGCTTTATATATTATTTGGGCAAACTCTGAAATATGAAATTTTGTCAAATTATTAAGCTGTTCATTTTCACTAAAATGGACTAAAGCAACTTCCATATAAAGCTATATGTTATAGGTAAGACTAACTACAAACTCTAAATTAAAAAATTATACTTATAAGAACATGAATCCTTCAAAAACTGTTTTCAATCATTACTTTTAAGTCAGTTAAGAAAATTTTGCCTTAGGAGGTTATAAAAATTACTGTTTATATTAAAATTAGAAATACCAAACTGAAAATAAAATGGCTTAAAGTGCTAACATCTAATTTTCTCCATTATTTCACTTATCCCAAATAGTTAACCACATTTATATATTTTTTGGCCAAAGTAAACTAAGACTATCCAAGCATATCTCACTTCTAAAAGAAGTCTCCCAAATAGTAGTAACATTAGGATGGGGAACTGAATAATATAAAAACATTCACTATAAATTATAAAAATACATTCAGCATCAGCATTCCAATTGTTTTTGAAAGAAGTTCAGGTCACTTACAACTTAATTTAATGTAGGAAAGAAAGAACATATCCACATGATATAAATGTCACAGATGTTCTGGGGCAAACATATTAAGAAAATTATAGACCTCAAAGATTTTTGGCAGTAGGGAAGGAAAACATGGGACTTTTGTTTCTTAAATATTCAAATTCAATTGAGGATAACACAACTTTTCCTACACCTAAATTTCTTACATGATGTAATACGTGATATTAGCCATAATTTTGTAAGTTTCGCATAGAGAAAAATGACCAATAGGTATCTCTGGGAGGATTCCATAAAGAAAGTAAAATTAAATAATAAATATTGAGTTATAGAATACTGAGCAGAACAAAATTTAGTCCTTAACATTTTACTGTAATTTTACTTTTAATAAGGCACTGCATTCACTAATTACCAATATGCACGCATCTTTGTATTTTTCCACATCCTACTTGTTAATTTTTAATTATATCATAATTTTGTTGTACATATTCCTCAAATATTTAATAAAATAAAGCTATATATAAAAATTACAAAAAAAACAAAACAAACAAAACCTTTGCTTTTCAAAGGAAGATGAAGAGTTAAGTATGTGAATGCCTTTTCAATTCCCCACTGGGCAAGCTAAAAGAATTTTCTTCAGTTGACTTATAAATCTTACAAAAAGAAACTTCCCCTGATGAAAAAACTGGACTGAGATGAACATACAACTTTAATCTTTCTATGGATATAGTTTTTAGAATGGTGTTGTGATTAATATGGCAGATGTGGACATCAGGTTGAAACATTATATAATCAATGAGACAGATTAATAAACAACATAATGGAATACTTACTTTCAAAATAAAAATCTTACCTTTTGTTGTGTTGTGGGATCTAGTGACTTAGGAGGAAAAGTACAAGGTATTCTTCCATGATGGATATGATAAGGTAACAAGAGACTGGGATCTAATGGAACCCAGGGAACTGAGAGACTAGAAGGCACACCAGGAAGACCACAATGTGTTTTATGTAAATTGTATGCTGTCCTACTAAATTTTCCATCTGAGGTCTTGTGGATCAGGAGGGAAGAATCTTCTGCTGCATGAGACAACAAGTAGGAACCTTCCTGCAAACTAAATCCACACATGAAACACATTGGCTCAACTGTGTCAATTTCAATAGCATTTTTTTGATTATGATCTATTAGAACAGCTAAGGGAATGGACTACCACCTTTAAAAATACATTTTATGACCAAATAAGATTTAATAAATCTTTTTAACTCTTTTCATGCCTTTCAGGCAAATAATTTTAATTCTTATTTCAAAGTATAATTATTTTTTACTATATTAATTAGTAAGTTTTTAATAATTTAATGGGAAACACATTGTCTGCCTAGTTCTCTAATACATTGACAACATATACTGAAAAGCATTTCTGAGTATACAGATGTAGCATTCCTATAAGCAATTTAATTCATTTAACACTGCATCTACTTTTTTTCTAGTAATAAGTGAAAAGATACAAAACTCAATGTGTAGACACATTTACTACATTATATAGTTTAAAATAAAGAGGCAGAAACAGTCAGTAGAATCACAAATACAATGAGGTGCTGACACATTAACAATAAAAAAATGACAGGTAATGAATGCTTATCAAGAACTAATGACTACCATACTGCTTACATCCATTTTGTCATGAAATCCTCCACAACAAAACTTCAAGTCAGAATATTAAACTTTAACCATATATCAGAGATAAATAGAAATGACAGATGCTAAGCAATTTAGTCAAAGTTCTATGTACAGATCTTAGATATAAACCCAGGCAGATGACCTCCACAGGACATAACCTTAATCATAATCCTCTATTGTCATATTAATTAGTTCTGTCAAACAGCAAATCTGTATTTTTCCCTTTTCCCTAAAAGTTTTAGGGAATTCCATGTATTAACATAAGGAACATGAAGGATCTGATTAATATTCATGGAATTTTAGTCCTGTAGCTCAGAGGGACTAAGGACAACATCAATCAGTCCCTTTCCACAATATATCATTAAAAATAAGAATCAAATTTTAGTTATATGGATCTGCTCATAAGCCTACTACGTTTCATAATGATGTCTATAAGGAAGCTGACATCGGCTGCATAAGAAGGAGAACTTGAACATTAAGATTTTTCACTTTTAGTTCAGACTACTGAACTGTTTGTTTTACCTTTTGCTGAATGACAAAGAATGCAAAAGCTCGTAAACACTTAGATAAACGATCAGGTGGAGAATTCATCTTCTAAGATTTGATATGGACCTAATAACTTCCATATTGCTTGCTTACCCTGAAAATGTGGACGGAATTACATAGTTAGCTAAATAATGGTAACTCAGATGCTCACATGCTAGTTTCTAGAACCTTTAATGGCTTTGCAAATGTGATTAAGGATACAATGTGACAACAGAAGTAGAGATTTGAATGATGTGCTTTGAAGATGAAGGAAGATGCCACAAGTCAAGGAATACAGGTGGCCAAGAGAAGCTGAAAAAAGTAAGGAAATGATCATCCCTTCAGAGATTCCAGAAGGAACCAGCCATGCTGACACCTTATGTTGGGTGCTGTGAGAATGATTTCATCTTTCTGACCTCTGGAACTTTAAGAGAATAAATTTGTGTGTTTTAAAGGTACAAAATCTGTGGTACTTTGTCAATAAGAGACGAGTACAATACAATGTTAAAGAAAACTATAACTGCAAGCTCATTAAAACCAGATACTGTTATCTTTTTAATTACATTTTCACATTTGGCACAATAAAGACTACATTTTTAGGGTTATTTTCTATCTAGCCCTAAACAGCACATTTTCAAAGTTTCTATGACTGTTCATCCAAGAAAATCAGACACATCAATGCAAAATATAAAAAAAAAAAAAACAAAAAAAACCAAAAAAACAACTTACCTACTCAATTTCTTTAGAATGTGTTGGAGGATGTTAAATAAACTTGAAATCCTATTAAACAGAAGAAATTCATGTAAAATTAAAATTAAATGACAAAAAAACTTACTCTTAACTTTTCAAGAAGAGAAATGGCTGCAATAAAAATATCAGTATTTTACATTCAAATTATAAACTTTTGAAATTGTTCAGATGTCTTTAACAGAACTAATCTGCAGAAGAGTTTCCTTTTATAGATGATGGTATACCAGCTTCCAAAGAAAGTGAGAGGTATTTTATATGTGTAATGCTAGAAAACGCAATGATTGGAGAGAGGATTGTTAGAGAGAAAGGAAATATAGAGATTTGGTTAGTCTATTATGAGGTCTATTATAGACCTAATTTCATTTCCTTTTTTATTTAAAAGTGATTTACTCTGGGAGTACATATGTAAAGATAAGTTACCCCTCATAAGAAGCAATTATCATAAAGAAGTAAATGTTTTTAAGGACAAGCAAAGAGTTCAAACTTAAATTTGGAACCCTTCTAAAGTTATATCAGCCACTAAAGCTGGAACTTGCAGTAGTTAAAAAAAAAAAACTAATATAAAAAGGCAATTTCTCATCCTAAGTGGTAAATCAAACATATTAACTACCAAGGCTGTCACTCTAGCACAGCTGTGAGCTCTGGGGCAAGTCACTCTATGTTCCAGTTTCCAAATAATAGATAACACTTTCGGTCCTTCTGCAAAAGTTGTGAGATGCAAATTAGATAATGTTCATAAACTATTTTCCTTGGCATTTAGGCAGTTAAGAGTATTGAGTACAAAAAATTAATTCCATTCTCATAAACAGTAGAAGGATAAACATGGTAGTTGGTAGAAGGGTAAACTTTGAGCAGTTAGGATGTCCAAATGAGTATATACAATTCTGAGAGCTAAGAGTAGCATCACATATCCAACTGGAAGCTCAAAATTCAAGATTTACATAGAACTCATACATGAAAACAATAAAAATGAAATAACCCCATCAAAAAATGATATAACCAAAATGAAAATGCATATGTTATGCAAAAATGAAAAATGATGTAAGAATAATATAAAATAATTCATATAAAAAATGAGCAGGTCTGAACACTTGTCCAAACAAGACATACAGATGATCAACAGGCACGTGAAATAGTGCTCATCACTATTTAATAGGGAAATGAAAATTAAACCATAATATTACCTTACAACTATGAGAAAGACCTGTATCAAAATGACCAGGAAAATAAAAAGGTGGGGGTGATGGGGTAATATGTCCCCCACCCCACCACCCCAGAACAAAAAAAATCCAAGACACCAAGGACTACAAATACCACAATGTCATCACCACAGAAAGAAGGATTGTAGGGAACTGACAGTGGAGTTAAGCAGCCATGTTTGGTATATACCCAGACATGTGGGCCTTGGGAGTCTTTGTTTTTTTTTGGCCAACCTTCAGTATGCTGTTGGGGTTCTAACTCAGTGAAACTGGTAGGATACATTTACCAATTTATCTCTCTTTTTTCCTGTTATTTATTTTTATTTTCCCTTTTTATAAATAAACCCTTTATTATCCCTTTTTGTGAATACCTGCAGCTGAGTCTCATTTTAAGTCCCTTTTAAGTATGCGGGGAGGACCCAGCCAGCCCAACCCATTTCATATTGGGGTTGCCCTGTAATGGGGAGGGGGGGGTACAGAAACAACAAGTGATGGAAGAAAAAATGCAAAGGAGCCCTCATACTCTGTTGGTGGAAATGTAGACTGGTCCAGCCTCTATGGAAAACAGAACAGAGTTTTCTCAAAGTATTAAAAAAAATCTACCATATGATCCAGCAATTCTACTCCTAGGCATTTGCCTAAGAACACAAAATCACTAATTTGAAGGGATATATGCACTCCTATGTTCCTTTCAGCATTATATATAATACCCAACTTAGGGAAACAATCTAAGTACTGAAGGAATGGGTTAGAAAAATATAATATAGGGCCTCCCTGGTGGTGCAGGCAGCTAAGCACAGGGCTCTGAAGCTGTCCGCAGCCTCTGCAGCGCGGGTTCGATTCTGGCTGGCCAGGGAGATACCGACATGACGCAGCAGACCTCTCCTGTCTCTCCTGCTGCGCCCCTCAGCAGTATTTTCAGACGTCTGCCTGTTCTGTTCCCCTCTCTGTCTCTGGTGAATCCTCTCACCCTCCCACAAATCTGGCCTGTACCCCAGTTCTTACAAGCATGAATAAAAAAATCTTTAAAAAAAAAAAAAAGAAAAAAATAATATATACACAGTGGAATACTATGCCAATAATAAAAGATGTTCTTTTGCTATTTGTAACAAACTGGATAGAACTGAAAAAGATTACACTAAGCAAAATAAGTAAGACAAAGAAAGAAAACACTGGACAATTTCACTTACGGGTAGAATATAAAGAAACACAATAAAAGAAAAGACAAAACCAAACCAAAACAAACTTTTGGATTCTTACTGCAGAATTGAGGTATGAGAGCGGGAGGGACGGCAAGAACAAAGTGGTGGGTGTTGTATGGTAAACACATTTGAAGAGGTATGAACCTGTACTCCTAAAACACAGAGTTGTAAATCAATGTTACCTCTATTTAAAAAACAGAGTTTGTGACTATCCTTTCTTTTCCATCCCTGTGCACTTCTCAGATGGGGGGCCACTCTCTCATTCAAACGTCTTTGTGTTAAGCAGAAAGATTGGCACGCTTTATATTTAATCTGGAGATAGGGATGATTAATTTGGCTAGATCACAACTTAGGTATAAGAAGCCTCCATGTATAAAGGGATTGAAAGTTTTCAAATTAATAATTTAAACATAAACAATATTTAGTGATAAAGAATTTCAAAGGTCTTGAAATTCTCACAACGTGAATGTTCTTACTTGAGTGCTGAAAGTTTTTCTTTCAATTCTTCTGAGGTAATTTCTTCTAGCAGGAAAAGCTTTGAAGTAAATGCATCAATATGTCCTAAAATAAAATAGCAAACTTAACAAAAGAATAATCGCAGTATTTAAAAAACATAAAAACAATTTACTCATGATCTTCAAAGCTATTTTTATAAAATTATAACAGTAAAAGACCTTTGTATTCTAAAATGGCCAAGAAGCACTTGCCATCCAAGTCTTGCTGAAAAAGTATTAATATAGTTTATTCAGTTTACCAACTATAGCTACATTTTAAAGTGATGAAGGTCAGATTATAAAATATGCATTAATTCTAAGATATTAGCTGAATGTAGAAAAGTTTACACAAGTCCATACATCCCCTCAAAAAAAATATCATCTTTTAGCCAAAATTTTGAGAGTAAGAAATTGTTAAAATGCTGGTGTTTCTAATTACGATTAAAGGTATATTTTTATAGAAGTTAAGTTTTTAGAGAAATACGTACCTATTATCAAAGCAAGCAAAGAAACTCAAATTTGTAGTCTGGGCATGTTCTGCATATTATAGGGACACACTTGTTTCTTATGATAAAACTAAGATCATAAGAATCTGGCCTAATTCATAATAGCCACGTTATAGAAACAACCTAAGTGTGCACCAATGAATAAATGGATAGAGAAAATGTGGTTTATATACACAGTGCAGTTTTATTTAGCCACAAGAAGAAAATCCTGCCATTTGTGACAATAAGGATGTACCTCGAGGGCAGACAAACGTAATTACTGCATGGTATCATTTATGTGGAATCCAAAAGTAAAATCAAACTCATAAAAACAGAGTAGAAAAGACTGCCAAGCCTAGGGATGAGGGGAGGGTAGAAGGTTGGTAAAAAGATACCAACTTTCTGTTATAAAAGAATACAGACTGAGCCTCCCCTGGTGGCGCAGCAGTTGAGCGCTGGGCTGCAACGCTGCCCGCAGCCTCTGCAGCGCCGGTTCAATCCCGGGCCACGGGTGAGGGTCCCACATGGTGCGCAGACATCTCCTGCCGCGCCCGCTGCTCCCCTCAGCAGTGTATTTCGGTCCTTCTGTCTGTTCTGCCCCCGCTCTGGCTCTGGTAAATTGTCACCCTCCCGCACTTCTGACTATACCCAGTGCTTGTATAAATAAATAAATAAATCTTTAAAAAAATAAAAAAATAAAAAAAATAAAAGAATACAGACTGAGAATCTAATGTGTAACAGGATGATTATAGTTGATTACATTGTATTGGATAAATGAAATTTGGTAAGAGCACATTTTTAAATGTTCTCACCAAAGACAGAAAAAAAATTGTGAGCTGACAGATCTATTAATTAACTAGATTTAAGTGTAAATACCTTACAATCTTGCCAAGACGCAGTGCTATTAAGCTATCACCAGCCACTGCGACGTGTTCAATCCCTGCCACAGAACTAACCCACATGGCACAGAAGACCTCTCCTCTCTAGCCTGCTGCTCCCCTCAGCAGTGTATTTTAGTATATTTGCCTGTTCTGTTCCTCACTCTGTCTCTGGTGCATCCTCTTACCCCCCTGCACCTCTGGCCGACACCCCAGTTCTTACATAAATAAATAAATCTTAAAAAAAAAAGTCCTGAGTTAAATGTAATGTAATCAAGTAAAAATAAAAACGTTATTATTGGAACATTAAAAACATCAGGATACAAATGTAACTTATCAATGCTGAAAGTAATACCTTTTCTCTTTTAACTTCTTACATATAGTTCTCAAAACACATTACTTGGAAAGTTGATGTCAATCATTGGGCAAACAAAAACACATATTTAATAACTCATTTTCATATTTAGCCTTTCACTTCAGTTGTTTTGTGCTCATAAGGAATCAGAAACATTTTTACCAGATAGATGTCTTTCTTCTAAAACAAATTCAATTTTCACACACTTGCTTTTCACCTCTGCATTTATAACACTCATTTAATAGTGACATTTCCAGCAACAAAGAACACATTTTAAAGGTATAGTAACTACAGAAAGGGAAGAGTTAATATCTTTAGATATTTACTAAATGTAACTTTGAGGAGATTTAGTTATTACTTTTTTTAAAGAAATCTAAATGAAAAGTTACATATAAATAAAGTCAGTTTAAAATAACTCTACAGAATACCATATGCTAAGTGTTACGAGGACCTGCCTTCACAGAGTTTATAATTCTCTAAACAATGGAGCATTTTTACCTGTGGTTCTCAAATGAGTTATATACATGCTTTTATATATCTTCTCTCCTTAGGCAGTTGAGCAAGGATTGGAAGGGCAAGATCTTTTTGGCCATTACCCTTCAGCTATGGGAAATCAATTTGGTATCTCATAGTAAGAGATATATGTATTTTTTAGATGAAACAAGGTTGGAAAATACTGCTTTATCCAGTACAAATAAACCATTTATATAATATCAAGTCTTTATATACACGTACTTTTCATACATATATATACCCACACACACGTACAGGAATCTATACACACAGAGGCAGTCCTTGTTTTTCAAGCATTGTGGGATGGTAAAATAATCACATAAGCAGAAACCACACAAGTAATTTTAATAAACAATGGAAAACTATAATGGCTCCATTGCTTCTAAATTTTTTAAAACATCTCTATCAATTACATTCTCCATCAATTATAAATATATAGGGAAATGAAAAAATGGTAAAAATATTTAGCACATTATAATTTAAAACACCTAGAATTAAAGAATACAAATTGTTTCTTTATAAAAAAACTTATCAAGAGCAGTTTGAACAGTGTTTATCATCTTTTGCTACCACTTAGGAAATAAGGATTTCTTCTACGCCCTGGAGAATTGTCATACTCCTTTGTAATTTAGGATCAGCCCCAACAGTGTATTCTTTATGCTTTCAACATCATGAAATATCTCCAACAGTCCCTTTAATGTAAAATCTTATGCCAGTGCCACTTACTCATCCTTTATGTCACATCTACTCTCCTCATCTATGTCAGTGAGTTTGCCTTCATTCACCGGGTTCCACCGCAGGCGATCAAGAGTCTCTTCAACAGCAGCAGCGTCAACATTTCCACTGTCAGCTATTTTTTTCTCTAACTCCATTATGTTCCTTTCAAAATTCACTTTCAGCATTATCACTTTTTGTTTCTCTTCTGCACTTGAATCTCTGTTAGCCAGCTCCCACTTTTGATTATCTACTTTAGTAAAATGTTATGAATTCATCACTGAGAGGCAAAGAGAGCACAGAACCACATACTATGCTGTGTATAAATTCATGAACTAGTGCAGAGTGACAAATTACTAACACTTTGAAAAACGTAACATGATTGGCCACTGATGGTGATGTGCATGCTATGTGTATAGCGATTAGTGAATTGAAGAGTGAGCTAATTACTTTATGCAGCTATGCAATTAATCATAGTTAATACATCCTCATAACTAAAATTTGTGCATATGAGAAATGACCAAAGCAAGGACCATCTTCTAGATATCAACTATATAGAATTGATACATATTACAGAATTGAAAGGTAGATACAAAAGTTTGTGGGGTAAATCTGCAATCTAGTGTCAGGAAAAAAACATATTCATAGCAAAGCAAAGCAGAGAAACAAAAAACAAGTATGATGAGTTTACCTCAAAAGAGACTGTGAACTGCAGAAGTAGTTCTCAAAGTGCACCCCCTGAAATAGTAGCATCAGCATTACCTGGAAACATGTCCCAAATGCTAAGTCTTAGGTTCTAATCCAGACCCATTGAACCAGATAAAGGTCAGCAATTTCTACTTTATAATCTCCACAACAAACCCTCAAGTGATTCTGATGCACAATCAAATTTGAGAATTGCTGAATTTGTGTCCTGTATATCAATAAGCTTATAAGTTAAGGAAAATATGAATAGAGATCTCACATCACTTATATCTTTTAAGACATGTTTTACTGAATCTCTGAGTTATGCAAGTAAACTCTACCCTCACTGTTCTCTCCAAATGATCTAAGGCACTGTTCCCAATTTTGATTTCTAAAGATAAATCATCTTCAATTTCCTTGAAATCTTGAGATCATAGGGCTACAAAGGGAAAACTGAAGTACCTGAATTAAATTGAGTAGAGGATATCAGTGACTGAGTGAAGAAAACAAGGTCATAACTGAGGACGACTGTGGTGTGTGAATGCATGTGAAAGAGCATATGGCATGCAGAAATCTTCTGTTACGATTTTAAGATTCTAGGGCCTCCCTGGTGGTACAAAGGGTTAAACACAGCACTATGAAGCTATCAGCAGCCTTGGCTGCCTCTGCCCCACAAGTTCGATCCCCGGCTGGCCAGGGAGTTACCCTCCTGTCTTGCCTGCTACTCCCCTCAGCAGTGTATTTCAGTCAGTCTGCCTGTTCTGTTCCTCACTCTGTCTCTGGTAAAGCCTCTCATCTCCACCCCAGCCAGCCCCGCCCCCTACACCTCTGGTCTGTACCCCAGTTCTTGTATGCATAAATAAATAAATCTTTTTTTTTTAAAAAAAAGATTTTAAGATTCTAGTTTCTAAGACAGCAAATCATTTGTTTTAAGCTAAAATGATTAGTGCTGTTACACATGTACTTCACTTTATTACTTCTGACCATTGTCTCTCTCCCCTCCAAGTCTTCACAAGTTCTTTTTACAGATAGGTTAACAAACACACACACACACACACACACACACAAAAGTGATTAAATTCTGGTCCTGCCATGGATGAAATCTGCATCTGTGTATTTAATCATCCTGAGCTTTTACTTTTCTCTTTTGCTTACAGTAGTGGCATACATATTTTAAAAACTATTCAGTACTAGTAATTAAAACAAGGCCAATATTTTTTGAAATAAAATATGCAATTTATGAATGATCAAACCTCGCTGTTTTTGAATAATCTTAGTTTAAAACTGTGTGATACAAGTATTTGAAGAATGGATTCAAAGTTCAATTCATCTTGCTAGAGGTACTAATACCTGCCACAGTTAAAGAAAAGATACCTACAATGATTCATAGTTCCAAATGGAAAAAGCATCTCATCACTGGATTTACAAAAGTATGACAGTGATTGTTAATTTCATTCACCAATTACACAAAAATTTTTTACTAAATCTTTAATACCACCCACCAATTACCCAAGATTTTTGTCAAAATTCCACTAGTGAAAGTCCATACTCCCTAATGCTAGCCAGGTAGTCTTACAAACTTATGATGGTCCTGCATTCTTATCCCTAAGGCTCTTTGGGAAATTTCAAAAGAATTTTTTTCTAATCTAATTCCAAGTCTTTAATGTATACAGATATGAGGTTTTTTTGCTATATTGTTCACTATATTTATACACTTTACATATGTTATATTTTTTGTTATATTATAGCTATATATATATATTTCTGATAATTTTTTTTCTTTAATATAATCACAACTCTAGTGATATCCTACAGATGGGAAAGTATACTGCAACAATTAAGAGCACAGCATAATCTCTCCAGGTGAGGAACCACCATGCTTTCCTCAGTATAGCTAAGAATGCTGTGTGGCACAACTCTGCAACTTCTATGTGCCAGGTACTGTTCTAGGTGCTTAGGATATAGCAATAACAAAAGACACAAATACAGGCAATAAATACCTTAAGCAGTTAAATTACATAGTTTGTTAGTGGCAACCAGGAAAAGCAACTGGGAATATATTTGTGTGGATAAAAGTAAAGAAGTCAACAGTAAGAAGAAGGGAGTACTCAGAGACATGAGTCTGGCGCTTTGGGCTGCTTTTTACTTAGGAGTGCTAATTAAATCTGGAAACTGCAATTGAGAAGCTAAAAACAAAGCAGAGTTTTTAATAGTCTCTCAGGATTAAAGGAGTAAAAACTGGAGTTCAGAGATTATCACTGAAATTAATTTAAGCTGAATGTGATCCGTGTTAGGTGGTATCCCCAGGGTTTGTTCAGTATCTAAAAGGGCCCATAGGACTCAGCATACAGTTGTATTCATCGATAAAATTTATTACAGCAAATGGATATAAAGCAAAAGGAAAATAAGAAAAAGGAAAAGAGTGTAGGAACAAGTCTAGAGGAAACCAGGTGTGAACTTTAGGAGTCCTCTAGAGTTCTGTGTGGGATGATAAAAATATTCTGGAAATGGATAATGTGATGGCTGTACAACCCTGTGAATATATTTAATGCCATGGAATCATACAACAAAATATGATTAAAATGGTAAATTTTGTTATGTAAATTTCACCACAAATAAAATTTTTAAAAAGTAATTCTTTTTACTGTTAAAAGAAATTAAGCCATATATTCAAGAATCAACATCAACTACAAAAGGCATATTTACAAAGAAAACCTAACCTATGAGTATTCTAAGAAAATTGCTAAAAACCAGAGAGGAAGATAAAATCTAAAGTCTGACTGATGACATAATATATACAGAAAATCCAAAAGGTTCTACAAAACAACTACTAGAAATAACAAATACAATAAAGTGAAAGGATACAAAAATCAATACACAAGAATTTGTTCTGTTTTTCTATGCAAACAGTGAATTAGAGGAAAGAGAAAATAAGAAAACAATCTCATTAACAACTGCATCAAAAAAGAATGAAAAAACTGGAAGTAAATTTTAACAAAGAGATGAAGGATCTAAACACTGAAAACTGTTAAGATGTTGTCAAAGGAAACAGAAGACACAAAGAAATGGAAAGACTTCCTGTGTTCATCAATTGAATAGTAAGTATTGTTTAAATGGCCGTATTACCTAAAACAAATTATAGATTCAATACAATAACTATTAAAACCTCAATGACATTTTTTCAAGCAAATAAAAACAATTATAAAATTTGTATGGAACCACAAAAGACCCCCAAAGAGCCAAAGCAATTCTGAATGAAAAGAAATGGAGGTATCGGCCTCCCTGGTGGCACAAGGGTTTAAGCACAGCACTGTGAAGCTGTCTGCAGCCTCTGCAGCACGAGTTCAATCCACAGCCAGCCAGGGAGCTACCCACATGGCGCAGCAGACCTCTCATGTTTCAACCGCTCCCCTCAGCAGTGTGCTTTAGTCAGTCTTCCTGTTCTGTTCCCTACTCTTTCTGGTGAATTCTCTCACCACCCCCATCTCTGGCCTGTACTCCACTTCTTGTATGCATAAATAAATAAATCTTTAAAAAAAACAAAACAACTATATGGTACTAGAACAAAAACCAGAAACACAGACAAACAATAAATAATCAAACAGAAATAATCCCACACAAATACAGATAATCTTTGACAAAGGAGTCGTGACTATACAATGGAGAAGGAAAGCCTCTTAAAGAAATAGGAAACTTGAACAGCCACAAGCAAAATAAAAACGAAAATAGGCAAAAAATAATTCAACATGAATTAAAGGCTTAGATATAAGATCTGAAATCATAGAAGAAAACATAGGTGAAGGGCCTCCCCGGTGGCGCAGCGGTTGAGCGCTGGATTGCGAAGCTGCCCGTAGCCTCTACAGCGCCGGTTCGATCCCCGGCTGCTCCCCGGCCACCGGAGGAGGGTCCCACATGGATCCCCGGCCGCCGGAGGAGGGTCCCACATGGCGCGCAGACCTCTCCTGCCGCCCGCTGCTCCCCTCAGCAGTGTACTTCGGTCCTTCTGCCTGCTCTGCTCCCCGCTCTGGCTCTGGTGAATTCTCTCACCCTCCCGCGCTTCTGACTGTACCCAGTGCTTGTATGTATGTATGTATCAATCAATCAATAAATAAATCTTTAAAAAAAATGATTAAAAAAAAAACATAGGTGATAAACTCTTGGACATCAACCACAGAGATACTTGGAAATGCAACTCCAGTGGCAAGGGATGCATAAGCAAAATTAAACAAATGGGACTGTATCAAACCAAAAAGCTTTTTGTATGTCAAAATAAACCACCACAAAAAACAAAAAGGCAAACCTATGAACTGGCCTGCATATCACAGGTCTGACAAGGGATTAATTTCTAAAATATGTAGAGAACTCATACAACTGAATAACTAAAAAAATAAACAACTCAATCAAAAAATGAGCAAAAGACCTAAATAGACACTTCTCTAAAGAAGACATACAAATGGCCTATAGACACATGAAACAATGCCCAACATCACTTACTATAAGGCAAATGCAAATCAAAACCAAAATGGAGTATCTTGTCATCCCTATGAGAATAACCAGCCCATATCAAAAAGACAGGAAACAAATGTTAGCAAGGATATGGAGAAAAGGGAACCCTCATTCACTGCTAGTGGGAATGTAAATTGGTGCAGTCTCTATGGAAAATAAGGAAATTTCTCAAAAAACTAAAAATGGAAATATCACATGATGCAGCAAATACCACTTTCAGGTATATACCAAAGATTAATAATTTGGGTAAGTACCTAAAACTAATAGGTTTATGCACTCCCATGTTCAAAGTAGTTTTATTCATAATAGTCAAGACACCAAACCAAGCTAAATGCCCACTGACAGATAATTGTGGAATATTCAATGGAATACTACTCAGCTATTAAAAAAGATGAAATATTGCATTTTTGGACAAAATGAATGGATCTTGTGGTTATTGTGCTAAATGAGATAAGAAAGTTAAAGAAAGGGCCTCCCTTGGTGGCACAGGAGGTTGAGCGCAGCGCTGTGAAGCTGTCCACAGCCTCTGCAGTGCTGATTCCATCCCAGCCAGCCAGCGAGGGTCCCACATGGCGGTGCAGACCTCTCCTGTCGCACCCGCTGCTCCCCTCAGCAGTATATTTTGTTAGTCTGCCTGTTCTGCTCCCCACTCTGTCCCTGGTGAATCCTCTCACCCTCCCACACATCTGGCCTGTACCCCAGTTCTTGTATAAAATAAATAAATAAATCTTTTTAAAAAAAAGGTTAAAGAATGATAGAGGAAGTTAAAGAAAGATAGAGGATTGTTTCACTCATGCAGAATAACCAAAGATGACAAACTGGCAACACACAACAAAAATAACTTAGATAGAAAAATATAGAGGTTACTAGAGTGGACAGGGAAAGTAGAATGGAGTAGGAGAGGAAATGTGTAGGGTATTGATATTAGAGCTTTTGGTGGAGGGTGAGTAAAACATGCATACTTGGAGATGCGAAGTTATATTAGCAAAAGTATGTAGTTACATACACAATGCAAATCAATAAAATTTGAGAAAAACGTTCCCACAAAGACATTTTCAAAAAGATAAAATATGCATAGTTAACTTTCAACAGAAACAAAAGAAGTCAGGAAAAAAATGAAATATTTGTGTTTCAAAAAAGAATAATTTCTTTTTTTTGCAGAGCAATAAAAACAAGGGTGCTTTGTATACTATCAGATCTGTAATAAATATAATAGAGGGTATTCTTTAGGCAGAGCAAAAAGATCCTAAGTTAGAATCTCAGAGATAATTTTCTTAGAAAAATGAAAAACATTAAAAAGGATGTGTGGATAAATGTAAATGAGTAAAAAATATGTACACCAATAATGAACAGAAAATTAAAATAGTACAGTCTGAAAAAAAGCTGGAATAGAAATTAGTGGTGAGAATCACTAGAGTAGTTCTGTCCAATTGAACTTTCTTTGATGATGAAAACATCTGTCCAAAATGGTAACCATATGTAACCACATATGGACACTTGAAATATGGCTGGTATGAAAGAGAAAATCAATTTCAAATTTTACTTAATTTTAATTAAATAATATTTTATATTTAAATAGTCACCTGAGTCAAGTAGCTACTATATTAAGACTGCTCTAGATCTATTACAAGAATTCTAAGAAGGTGAAATAATGATTAAAATGTAATTATCTTATTAATAAAAGGCACTAAGAGGAGAAAAAGAAGTCACTGAATAGAAAGATATAAACCCAAATTTAGTAATATGTGTGTGGTAGTAACTAAGACTATTACAGACATTAAAAGAGCATCAGAAATAATCTGTCATTAAATTTGAAAATTTGGGTCTACCCGGTGGTGCAGCAGGTTGAGCGCAGCACTGTGAAGCTGTCCACAGCCTCTGCAGCATGGGTTTGACTTCCGGCCAGCCAGGGAGAAATACCTAGATGGTGCGGCAGACTTCCCCTGTCTTGTCCGCTGCTCCCCTCAGCAGTGTATTTCAGTCTGCCTGTTCTGCTCCCCGCACTATCTCTGGTTAATCTTCTCACCCTCCCACGCCTCTGGCTTGTACCCTTGTTCTTGTATAAATAAATCTTTAAAAAAAAAATTTTGAAAATTTAAGCAAAATGAACAAATTTCTTAAGTATATGTTGCAAAAATTAATGCAAGAAATTAAGTATGTGAATGGTCCTAAAACCAATTAAATAAATGAATCTATAATTAGAACTTTCTCAAAAAGAAAACTTTAGGTCCAGATGCTTCACAGGTAAATTTTACCAAATGCTTAAGGACAAAATAACACCAATTTTATAGAAGTTCTACCAGATAACACTAATGAGGGTATACACCCCAACTTGTTTTATGACATACACATAACATCCTACCAATAACTGGCCAGGAAAACTACAGACCAATCTCACTTATAAAAACAGATTACAGAATTAACATTAAGTAAACACAGTAATACATAAAAAGAATAAACTATAATAAAGTTGTACTTATGGTAAGAACACAAGGTTGGATTTACACTTCAATCATTACAATTTATCACATTAGAAATGAAAGTTATAACATCATCTCAATAAATGCAGGGAAAATAACTGATCATTTTTTACTCATTCACGCATAAAAATTCTCATACTAGGCACAGAAAGAAACTTTATTTTAATAAAAGGTATTTACAAAAACCTATATAAAATATCAAGAATTTAGAATTTTAGTAAAGTTGCTAGATATAAGATGAAATCACAAAATCAATGTCCAAATAAATTATATATTAGTAACAAACTGTAAGAAAATTTCCAAGATACCATTTGTAACAGCATCTAAATATCCAGTATCAACAAATACACCTAACAAAAGATATGCATGTTTTCTACAAGGGAAAACGAGAAATTTAAAATACATACAGGATTATGTAAGTTCAAAGACTGGGAGATTTATCATGTAAAGCTGTCAGTTTGCTCTACTTTGACTAAGTGCACTTCCTAACAAAAATCACAATCTTCTTGTTTTATTGGTATAAATTGACAAGCTGATTTCAAAAATTTGTAAGTGCATAGGACTAAGAATAGCTAAGGAACTCTTGAAGACAAGATGGCAAGCTTTACTTTACCAAACAGCACAACATTTCATAAAGCTAGAATAATTAAAACATTGTGAATTGTCTAGCTAGAGTAATCAAATAACTAGCCTAGCAACAGCAACAAAGACAGGTGTTGCCTCAAGGACAGAGAAACAGGAAGTAATGCATGTAGAAAAAAGGTAAGTAAATAAATAAATAAGGCTTCCTGACAATAAGAGAGTATCTTCATGACCTTGGGGAATATCTTCATGACCTGTAGGAAATATTTGTTAAGTAAGGCAAAGGAAGTACTTAATAAATTGGTCTATATAAAGTTTAAAAGATATCATTAAGAGACTGAAAGGTAACTGACAGAATGGGAGAAAAATATTTACATTTAAAACCAATAAAGAATCACCAAACAATAAAAACCTGACAACAGAAATGTTAGCAAGAGGTTTGAACAATTGACAAAACTGATTATTAACCATATGAAAGAGTGTGCAACCTGATAAGTAATCAAAGTGAAATCAAAACAATAATCAATGATTAGTAATACTTACCCTACAGCATGGCTAAAATTAAACAAATTCATAAGGCCAAGTGTTGGCAAAGATGTGGAGAAACTTTTTATGTTTCTGTGCTGAGAAAAATGACACCTATTAACCTTGAATTTAGATGAAAATGTAGATCATCTTTATGATACAAGAGTTGAGAGGATTTCTTAATCAAAAATGAAGAGCAGACTAAGACAAAAAGACCAATGAACCTTCTCTATACTTTTACATAACTAGCAATAATAGATATGATAGTGGGCCTCCATGGTGGCCTAGGGGTTAAGTCCCAGCACTATCACCGCAAAAGGCCTGAGTTCAATCCCAGGCCAGGGAGCTAACCCACACAGCACAGCAGACCTCTCATTTCTCGCCTACTGCTCCCTCAGCAGTGTATTTCAGTAGATCCACCTGTTCTGCTCCCCACTCTGTCTCTGGTGAATCCTCTCACTGCCTGAGATGTAGGGGATGGACTGATAAATATGAGATTAGGCATTCTAACAGGAGGAAACAGTATCAATGATTAACAAGTAATGCATTATGTGAGGCAAGTTAACATAAATGAACCCAGCCAACACAAATTAAAACTGCCTAATTACCACCACTCAAAAAAAAGAAAATGCAGAAAACCATTTCATCAAGGTAGCATTTCAGGTTTAAAATGTCACAATTTTAAGAAAATTTCAAAATGTTTAGATCAATTAAACAATTAAATAGCACTATATAAAGTTCATAAGAAAACGTCTATATTTTTAATTACAGTTTTAAAAATTATTTTAAAAATAAAATTATTATGTTGAACATTCATATACAACTAAACAGATGATGAGCAAAATTAAACCACTTAATTATTACTAGTCCTACCCCACCACATAACTCAGGAGCAGGAAGGGTGTTTATTTTTTTTTTTAAAGATTTATTTATTTATTTATACAAGCACTGGGTACAGTCAGAAGTGCAGGAGGGTGAGAGAATTCACCAGAGCCAGAGCAGAACAGGCGAAGCACTGACGAAGCACACTGCTGATGGGAGCAGTGGGCGAGGCAGGAGAGGTCTGCATGCCATGTGGGACCCTCGCCCTGCAGCTGGGGATCGAACCGGCGCTGCAGAGGCAGTGGGCAGCCTCACAGCCCAGCGCACAACCGCTGCGCCACTGGGAAGGCCCAGGAAGGGTGTTTATTTTAATAGAATAGAATGTCAATACAATCAGGAAACTGAAAACAAATACATGAATGAAAAAACAGCTACAATTGAATTTTAAAGTGTGTATTCACAAGAGAATTAAAAAGGAGAATAAGAGCTATGCTCTCGTATAACTAACTTACCAACATAAAATGAGCAGTTGGAATGCAATAGACTTTCAGTCCATAAGCGACAAAGTTCACTTTCAGTCAGAGCTTCAACTCCATAACAAGCTTGATACTCCACTTTTGGTAGTACATAAACTGGAAATTGCTGCAAAACAACAATATACTTTTTCAAAGCTCAATTAATTTATTGTTAATAGCAAATACATCTGCCTAGACAGCTTTGCCTATATTTCATCCTTTAAAACACAGTGGAATTCAGATAGCAAAATGGATACATTTGAGCCTGATGAACAGAAACTTGGTAAATGAGGGGATGTGTGGCAGAGATGTGGAGAGGCAGAGGTGAATGTGTAAGAAATCCTGGACCGGGCCTCCCGGGTGGCGCAGCGGTTAAGTGCTGGGTTGTGAAGCTGCCCGCAGCCTCTGCAGCTCTGGTTCAATCCCCGGCCACTGGGTGAGGGTCCCACATGTCACACAGACCTCTCCTGCCGCCTGCTGCTCCCCTCAGCAGTGTGTTTCGTCACTCTGCCTGTTCTGTTCCCTGCCCTGGCTCTGGTGAATTCTCTCACCCTTCCGCACTTCTGACTGTACTCAGCGCTTGTGTGGATAAATAAATAAATCTTTAAAAAAAAAAGAAAAGAAAAGAAATCCTGGACCAACTGTATTTTCATCCCTCAACCAAAATCAAAATACCTACATATGTATATATTTTATTTCAGTCAGGGAATGTGATTGACAGCAGAATCCTTTGAACAGAGCCTATGGTCCATTAATTGTTCAAAGATTCAAAGACAGATGTCATAAAGTAATGATTGTAATATATACTAACAATAATCAGGGGGATTAGAAAAAGGGTAAGAAGTTTCTGCCCCTGTAAAGAATAGTCACAATTTTCTTAGGCTCAAATAACCTGAGCAGTTTGTTTTCATCTGTGACTGTATGAGCATTACTACTGCATTAACAACTGTAACTGTTATTAGCTTCATTAATACAAAGGTTTTATTCAAGACACTAAGTACATGACAAACTATTCATTTAGAGTTTACTGAGCAGGACACTAAACAGATTAAATAAAATGACCATAACTATTATTTGTCTAAAAGAGGATATGTAAGGAAATACAAGCTTGTGAAGTAATACAATGTTAATTATCTTCACTGTGCTCACATCACATTCCGTCAAAGACAATTCTACTCTCAACAGCACCCCTTCATTTCCAACTACAGGAGAAATACATTATTTAAGGAACTAAAGAAGCTAGTTAGTACATTTGAAATTATGCTATGCTGTCATTATTTGTAAATGAAAATGGCCCATAAACTTTTCACATTTCCTGAATTCCAGAGTTTCTGAATTCAGAAAGTGGCAAATAATATGGGCTTGGCACAATGGTGGTGGTAAGAACAATTCAAATCTAGTAAAATTTCTATTGACAATAAGTGTGTTGTTATGATTACAGTAGTACATTGTATAATTCTAAGACAGTGTTTTTAAATTTTAAAGTGCACATGAATGAACTGATGATCTGTTAGTACACAGAATCTCAGGTAAAGACCAGGTTTTGCACTTTTAACAAGTTTTTGTTCCAGGAGTCCAAACCTCAAGTAGTAGGATCCCTACAGTGTCTTATCAATGAAAAAATTAAATTATAATTAGAATAATCTTATTGCCAAAAGCATTTTATTATAAAAGCATTTAATTCTTTAGCAACTGGTAACCTACATATGATTTACAGTTGTTTAAGTTTAGAGAAAATAGAAGCTAGAGTTAAAAGGAAACGATGGCCCAAAGAATTAGGACATTTGCTTAAAGACACAATTTACAGCAGAAATGGAAAAAGTATAATTAATAAAGAAGATCGCCCCACCCCCCGTCCCCAGAGCAGATGGATAATAGCTAATTTTAGATTTTTAAACTAAAAATATTTCTGAAAGGTAAATAGTTTGGGGGTAACTTTCTTTGATAATACTGACAATATCTGTAAAACTAACTCCTGAATCTAGCTTTAATTTCTATATGTATTCTACTGCCATCTCCAGGAAGTCAGGGGAAAGAAATTTCTGAGTATTTTATCTTAGTATTCCAGAATTAAAGTGGACTTTTAAGTAGTTTTCATAATATAAAAAATAAACTATTTTTTTCTTTCTTGACTGACAGATCCTAATCTCCTCAAGAAAACTTTTTTTAAGACTTACTTCTATTTATTTATGCATACAAGAACTGGGGTATAGGCAACAGGTGCAGGGTGGGGTTGAGAGGATTCACTAGAGAGACTGGGGAGGGCAGATGGATCTACTGAAATGCACTGCTGAGGGGAGCAGTGAGAAAGGTAAGAGAGGTCTGCTGTGCCATGTGGGTTAGCTCCCTGGCTGGGAGTTGAACTCAGGCTGCAGTGTCTGGCTGGCCACATCTTGATAGCACTGAGACTTTAACCCCTGTGCTACCAGGGAGGCCCAGGAAAGCTTTTCTTCATTCTCTAACTACCAACTTATCATATAAATCTTTTAAACTTTTACATACATTTCTAAACAGGTATTTCATAGCTCATATCCTGTCACCGATCTCATTAGGGTATGTTCTATTCTTTTCTAACAGTCAAGCACCTCACGATCCTTTTTCCTGAAGGGCCTTTGAACGACAACATAAATTTTTAAATACTTAAACCAAAGCTAAATTTTTGAACCAAAGCTCTTGGAAAATTTAGCTGAGATAGACAGTAACAGATAGTATCACATCATTTAAAATTACATGGTCTGGATTTCACAACTAAGTGTAGAACTCAGTAAGTTCCAGTTTCATCATATGCCCCAAATTGGCCCTCTTCATATCATTGCATTATATGAGAATGGTTATTGTTTTAAGTTTTCCTCCTATTAAGCAGAGCTTTGATGAATGATAAATGATATAAGAAACTAAAATCTCGGCTCCAATTAACAAAGAATTGAAGAACCAAGAAAAAACAAAGAGAGATGAGGTGTTTCACATTAGAGGTTCAAGAGACTTCCAAGTACTTAAAAGTTTTTATCTAAACAAGTTGGTTGTTAAGTAGGAAAATTAATCAGGATGCATTCTTACCTAATTAGAGTTTAAATAGCACCACTTTAAAATTTCTCAAACTAGTGCCTCAACTTTCTTATTTTTTCAATAATTACTTATTGGATTTCTACATAAGGAAAAACCAGATGAATAGGACATGGTTCCTGGGGCCTCCCTGATGGTGCAGGGGTTAAGGAGAGCGCTGTCGCCAGCCACTGCTAGCACGAGTTTGATCCCTGGCCCACCATGGAGCAACTCACATGGTGCAGCAGACCTCCCCTGCCTCGCCCACTGCTCCCCACAGCAGTGTATTTCAGTTAGTCTGCCTGTTCCAGCACCCACTGTGTCTCTGGTGAATCCTCTCACCCCCCGCACCTCTGGCTTACACCCCAGTTCTTGTTTGCATAAATAAAATCTTTAAAAAAAAAATAGGACATGATTCTTAGGGGGCATACATTCTGCTTAGAGATTTAAACCATGCGTACTAAACTGTTACATAAAATGATAGATGAAATATGATAAGCATTCACTAAAAATTTTCTTATTTTTCTGGGTTTGACACAATGAGAAATATAAAGTTCTTGTTTAGAAATTCTGTAGGGCTCAGCTGTTTCTGACATGTTTTCAGAAGATTAGCCCCAAAATAAATTAGATAGCAAGAAATAAAGGAAATCTTGAAAATACAATCCATAACACTGACACCACTTGTATTTAAGATGCTCATGCAATGGTCATTAAAATGATCACAGTGAAATACAGATGATTAGAAAAAATTACCAAATAGAGTAAAACTTTTTAATACAGAGTATTTATCTGGGAGGAGACTAATATGAAACCTACAATATCATAATTTTTGACTTTCTCTTATAAAGCATATACTCATATACATTTAATTTCAAGTTATTTATTTGGTTTTTAATTTAAAATTTGAACCAATAATGAAAACCAAATTACGAGAAACAGGGATTAAATAATTTAATTCATATTTTTCCTATGTAACAAGGGATAAAAACATAATCAAGGGGGTCTCCTTGGTGGCACAAGGGGTTAAGTCTCAGCACTATTAAGCTATCCACAGCCACTAGAGCACAAGTTCAATCCCTGGTCTGGAAGCTAGTCCACATGCCACAGCAGACTTCTCCTGTCTGGCCCCCCGCTGCTCCCCTCAGCAGTGTATTCAGTCAGTTTACCTGCTCTGCTCCCCACTGTCTTTGGTGAATCCTCCCACCCTCTGTACCTCTGGTCTGCACCCCAGTTTTTCTACATACATAAAATCTTTAAAAAAAAAAAAACATAATCAAGGCAAATATTTGCCAAGTCTACTGGAGTCTGGTGGACAGAATATACACAGGTATATACATCCTAGATCCTGATGGGTTAACTTTAGAATTTTCCATGATAGTTTCTCAACACTATTATTAGCAGTTTGGAAAGGCTGGCACTTTTTCCCACCAGTTATTCCTAAATATAAGAAAGTATAAGTCAGGGACTTGATCTACAAAGATTAACACTGGAAAACAATTATCCTTGATTTGCCTGATCAACCAGTCCAAAACACACTGACAGCCTAAGGTGGTGATTTTGTATTCTTATTGAGCTAGATGTTAGATACAAGACAAAGAGACAAAGACAGTCAAAACTTTAAAAAAAAAAACAAAAAACAGAACTGTACAGCAATAAATGTATGCAATAGAAAAATTTTGTTGAGAAAAATTTTGAAGGAGACATTCACTATTTCTTACAAATTTTATCAAAATCCAGTAGTAATACACAATCCACACTAATCTGAAAGAGAACTTCAAATATCAAATATGAAAAACTATTTAAAAAAACCAATTACTCAAATTGTAGCAAAAACTTTAACTGAAGAAAATAGTTGTATCAAATGCCAAAATAAATGACAGGGTGAAGAAGGAAGCAATTTGGTCTTCTAGCAATTCTGGGAAGACTTAACAAATATGTGTGAAAATACACCTTTCATAATTTTGAAAGGTGTATTTCTAAATTGAGCATTTAGAAATACTCAATTATTTAGAAATACTCAAGTATTTAGAATACTTTAAAGTATTTAGTATTCTAAATACTCAAGTATTTAGAAATACTCAAGTATTTAGAAATACTCAATACTCAATTAGAAAGGTGTATTTCTAAATTTCTAATTGACTTCTAAATTGAGTCAAGAAGATCCCAAAGTAAGAGAAAAAAAGTTCTTATGTCATAATGGAGATCTAAACTGAAGAGAAAGGAAGAATGTACGTGCCAATCAAATCAAGACCAAATCCATGATGGTATTGTTTTCAATGAAGTTTACATTATTCTATATAAGAATGTTATTGGCGTTTACGACTAACAAAACATTTTCTCTTACTAGAAATGTTTTCAGTATTTTACAGGAAACACTATCATGATAATCAATAAAACTTCATTAAAAGTGCATGTTAAATATTTGCTGTCTAATTATGCTACCACATCCTAACTCCCCAAGTAAGAACTTACTCTTCTGATTTTCTTCCGTTTTTTAGAGCGCGGTCTGGTCTCTATCCTTTCGACACTGCATCGCACAAGTAACAACAGGTCTTGCAGGCTAAATAACTTGTAAACAAAATTTCCTTCCTGAGGAGCTACATATTCTGAAGTATCTTCAACATAGTCCTGAAGTTCATATGGCAATCCTTTAAAAATAAATATATTTCTCATTTTTATTTAACAACACATTTGCCCTTTACCCATATATCACAAATTAAGATTAAACAATTTGATGATCTATTTTTAAACTTCTACCAACTGTACCATTCTATTTCCTCTCGGCTGACCATCGCTCTATTACCATTTTGCTTTTAATGCTTCTGCACCAATAGCTAAAATCAAAGCTTTAAGGTTTGCTTACACCTTCAATAACTCTAGATAAAGCATGAATTAGTGAGACAGCTTCTGAAAAAGCTTTAAAAAGTAATTCAAGAGGAAACCTCTACTCCTATGTTCATTACAGCACTATTTACAATAGCTACGACATGGAAACAACCTAAATTTTCAAAAACAGATGACTGGATCAAGATGTGGTATATACACACAATGGAATACTACTCAGAAATCAAAAAAGATAAACTTATGTATGGAGCTGGAAAGGATTATGTTCAGTGAAGTAAGTGAGAAGGAAAAAGAAAAATATCAGATGTTATCACTTACAGGAGGAATATAGGGAAACCAAACATAGGGTCAAAAAACAAAAAGACAAAACTTGTGGGAAACTATAGATGTGAGGCTTAAAGGAGGGGAGGCGGAGGAAAAGGAATCAAAACAGGAGTAGGAAGAACACAAGGGACTATGGTGATGGATCATAGGTGCTGTGGTGGTGGAATATTTACGAGGACTACACCTGAGGGGAAAAATCAAATACTGTAAAAATATGAACAGTGTAAAAAACTTTAAAATTAATAAAAGGGAAAAAAAGTAATGTTATTCCTTACTGAGGCTGTACTGAGGTGCAGCTTTATAACTATTTCACAAAATGAAAAAGAACTAAACTGTAGCTTAACACAAAGAATACATACATTTTAGACTAACATTGATACATTTCTCCATCAGTTTGGTGAAACACATTAATTATAATTTAGTAACCACTATACACAGTAAATACTGGTTACAAAATCCATATACCTCTAGGTACACAGAGAAGATCCTGAAGTTGAAATATTGATCAGTAGATAGAAAAACGAATATCATTAAGATGATAAAATAGGTTAAAATAAAGAAGAAGTGAGAGAAGAAAAACCTGAGGACAAAGAGTAGGCAAAAAACAGTAAATATAAAAATTCCCTATAAAAAGGTACTTACTTCCTTTTGGCCTATGAAATGCAGAAGGCCATATAGATCTTGGCCAACTAGAGGTATCTGAAGCAGCAGAGGGTTGCTCAGAAACAGGAGGTTCTTTAGAATTTTCTAAATTCATTAAGGGCAATTCAGGCACTTTTCTGGAAATGGGCTTTAAGAGTTCATCCTGCATTTTTAAAATTTCTCCAACTGGATCAAATTTTTTATATACTCGTTTGATTGGTTTTTTTAAAACACACGACTCTTCAGAACTACTAGTATTATTCTGGTTTCCTACAGAAGCCTGTCCTGAGGAAGAAATTGGGTTAGCTGGCTCAGAACTTATATTGGAATCCACGTCGGCTGTCTTTCCATTACTACTACTTTGACACTCAGTATCAATGATTAAACAGTCTTCATCTGTATCACTATTACACATTACATCTTCAGTTTTATCTGCTTCTGATCCAACAGTCTTATCCTTTGAATTGCCTGTGTTCTCTAGAACCATATCAGTAGTCATATTTTCATTACAGGTTTCGATTTCCATAGGACTTTCTAGCTCTAAGTTCTCAGATGCTTTCAAGTCACTATTCTGCTTCAAAGATTTGTCAGAATTTGATACCTTTTCATTACTTGGAACACATCCCTGATCATCTTTATTTCTGTACTCTTCTGGGCTGCCATCCATACCAGTCACCAACTGTTTCTCCTTTTGCAACTGTTCCATTAGAATGTGAGATAAACTTCTAGAATGAGCAGAAATGTCCGGTGCAATTGGTGCCATGGGTGTTGCTGCACTGGGTGCTGTGGGAGTATTTGTTGTGTTGGGCACTGTAGACGTGCTTGTTGAAGTTGGTGACTTTGAAGGTTTGGTAGTGGTTACTCCAAAAGTTTCAAGTTCTGTGACATCATCATCAAAATCCAGATCCAAATTTTCAAGGGGTTCAATTTTTCGGTTTTCATTAACTTCATAAGACATCTTAAGAAAATACATCGGCAAACAATTAACAAAAATTCCAGACCACCCTTAATCTATCTCTTAATGTCCTTACCCATCACATATACAGTTTATGCTCTTTGAATGCAAAAAGAAAAGTCTAATGGCTCTGAAAGGTTCTTACTGAATATGGTAACACACTACTGGCAACTAATCTAATGTTAACTTCTCATTGTAATATTGCTGAGACACAGACAAATTCCCAAATTGTACTAGTACAGGAAAAGGAAATATTTGCAATTACTACAACCCTAGAGCAATTTCCATTAATGAAAAAATAGTCAGGACCACAAAGAAGAAATGAAACAATGGGCCATCAAGAAATAGAGAAAGAGTAGCAGTATCAGTGTGAGACAAAGCAGATTTCATGTAAAAAGCATTAGGTAGAAAAAGAAATCTTTGTTGAAAAATGAAATTGAGAAGAACAAAATGGTCTGGCCTTGAATTGTGACATGCAAACAACATTGTCAAAATACACAGTTGAAACCAAGAAAAAAAAGGAAAATTTGACAAATGACCAACTGTATTTGGTCAAGAATACACAGTCTCTAAGTAAAAATAAATATCAACATAGAAAGTATATTACATAATCGAAACAAAAATATGTGGATGATTAAAAACATGAATACATTATAAAGATACCTTTTCCCTCCCAAGAATCCAAGGGGCATTTCCAAAGACAGACTATAAAGTTAATACACAAAAGAACAAAAATAAAAAAACCATCAATATATCACAAAGCAGAATATGCTAGGATCTTGCTTTCTGTTTAGAAGGAAATAGTCAGAAATCATTAAGAAAAATTTAAACCAACAATGAACTAAGCATGTGGAATTAAAAACTACCCTAAATTAATGGATAAAAGAAGTTAAGATAATTACAAATACTTTAAAAGCAACAAAACCTGAAACATTACACATTAAAAATCAGAAGAATTATTCACAGTATTTGAACAATAAGAGCTATGAAAAAACCAAAATAATCATAATAAAATAGATTTAAAGTCAAAAGTTAATGAATTAAAGGTAATGCTTTTATTCCCAACAGAAAAAAAACTCAGATACAAATACCTAAATTATTTCGAGACATCACCAATCAATAGATACTTTAATATATTGGGGTATAATATTGGGGTATAAGAATTCTTCAATAAAACAATCACATCACTAATTACTTCAATAAAAACAATTACTTAGTGTCATAAAATATCTAATCAATGTTAAAACTTTCAGCCTTATGTCTTTTTACAATTGTTTACTGGTATCAGGGTCCAATCAAGATTCTATATTTGGTTAAGTTTCTCAATTTCTTTAATTTGTCAAATGTATCCCCCCTACATTCTATTAACTCTCATAGTCACTAGATATTCATAGAAGAAATCAGAGTAGTTATCCTTTAAATTATTCCATTCTGGATTTTAAAATCTGTGTCTCTATGATGTTTCTTAACACATCCTTCTATTTCTTGAATTTACTATTAAGATGATTTAGCAGTTTCATCAGATTCAGGTACACTTCTGTTTTTTTAACCTGAATGTTGTATGTGGTACTGTGTAATTCCACTTCAATCAAGAGGCTAATGATGTCTGATATCGCTCTCCTTGTGATATTACAATTCATACACTGATTTGTGTGTCATCATTAACCAACCCATTATAAAATTCCTCATCGATCTTCTAATGATTTTAGTACCTGATAATCAAATGATGATTATTGCTTAGATTCATTATTACATTAGGAGCTGCAAAATGGTGATGGTCATATCCTACTGTTACCCTGAAATACAGTTTTTACTGGAAAGTCAAGACAAATACTAGATTTTTTAATCAGTTTTCAAAATTTAGGCTTTACGTGCCAGCATCCTCCAAACAACTAGTTATATACCTTTTTCAAGTATCATTATGAATGATACTTTTCACATATATCATGTTTTAATTCATTGCAGTCATTTTTTGTCATGGTCAAACGGACACATCTCCAACCAATGGGAATTCCTTCAAGTTGGTTTAGACATCTTTTTGATACAATTTCATTATTATTTTAGAGTTTTTATTTAATGTCTTTGGCATTTCTTTTACGCTGAATTTCTTGGTTCTTAACATAACTACTTATTTGTTTTATTATACAATTTAATGTGCTCACAATAACTATCATTACTAACAATCTGGTCACTAGATGCAGTTGAAAATTTTTTGGCAGTACTTTTCTTTCTTTTTTTTAAAAGATTTATCTATTTATATAAGCACCGGTACACTCAGAAGCGCGGAGGGTGAGAGAATTCACCAGAGACAGCAGGGAACAGAACAGGCGGACGGACGAAGTACACTGCTGAGAGGAGCAGCGGGCGGCAGGAGAGGTCTGCGCGCCATGTGGGACCCTCGCCAGGTGGCCGGGGATCAAACTGGCGCTGCAGAGGCTGAGGGCAGCTTCGCAACCCAGAGCTCAACTGCTGCGCCACAGGGGAGGCCCTCCTTTAATTAAGTCTTTGTTCTGCTCAACAGGGACAATACCAAAAATGATTTTTCCTAAGTGGAGGACTTCTAGAGTTCTTAAGGCTTGGGCATCTCAGAACTCTTAACTTCCTGAGTTCCCATACATGCACCTATAAATTAGAGCCTATCTATATCATGTTCACTTGTGTTATTCCTCATTCTTTCTTCCATTTTCACTGTCCTCTCCATTTGAGATTATTTCCCTTTTGTCTGAAGAACATTCATGAAAAGGGGTTTGCTGTTAGCAAACTCAACTTTTACCTTAAAAGATTATTAATTTTTATCATTAACTTCTCAAATATTATTAACTTTTCATTGTTTAAGGACATCTTCACTGATTAGAAAATTTTACTAAGTAGGTTATTTTCTCTTAATACAGTGTTTCAGTGTTTTCTGGCTTTCATTGTCATTGAGAAGTTATTTGTCAGTCTAACTCTCAGTTCTATATAGGCAATGCACCTTTATTTTGTTTATCTGGGGGTCTTTAAGATTATTATTTATGTATTTATTTGGTTTTCAAGTATTGGTTTGGTCATATCACCTCTTTCATACCACTATTCTGTATGCAGCTATACCATTCTCAACTTTACATTTATCTTTACATTTCTTGCGTTAGTCTCCATACTTTATTTTTGTTGTCTGTGTTTCATTATAGTATTTTCAAACCATCTTCCATTTTATTCTATTTTCAGCATTATCTAATGTGCTAATAAATATATTTCCAGGATCTTAAGGTGCACTTACAATATACTTTTGAGTTTTAAATTTCCTAGCTTCTTTTTTAAAAACTGCAGCTTTTTTTAAAGTTCTAGTTCCTCATTAAAATTTTCAGGCATGAAATGGCCAACAGGCATATGAAAAAATGTTCATCATCACTTGATATCAGGAAAATGCATATCAAAAATCACAGTAAGATACCACCTCATACCAGTGAGAATGGCTTACATCAAAAAACCTAGAAACAAGTACTGGCAAGGATGTGGACAAAAAGGAATGCTCTTACAGTGCTGGTGGGAATGTAAACTAGTCTAGCTACTATGGAAAGCTGTATAGGGATTCTCAAAACGCTAAAATGGATCTGGCATACAACCCACCTATCCAGTCTCCTTCAGTTCTACAAATCTTCAAGAAATTTATGCCCATTTATACTATACTTAGGGAGTAAAATTCATAAAGGTTTCTTACTATTAAGCATTCAATATACTTCATTTGTGAAGTAAACATTAAGCAGAAAAAAATTTTTCAAGCATAACATTAATTTCTTCACTGAGTGTCATATAGCTAAAAAGAATTGGCTTATAGTCTATGACTGGCAATTCTAAGACTTAATTTTATGTGTTATAGTTTTGGTCACTATTTCTGATGGTTCTTGCTCACAGTATCCAGTTTCCTATATATGTGTCAAGTTATCTTTCAGTGCTTTCTGGATGCCGTATTTTAAAAGTCAGAGAAATAATTTAAGGATCAAAATGTCATTATGTTCCTCCAAGAATTATTTTTATTTGCCTTTACTAGATATCTAGAGAAACCAGAAATCTGAAAGAGTATGATTTCAAGTTCAAGATCTGAAAATTCAGGCTATAATCTCTAAGAAAGCTGATTTATCTCTAGTGAGCCTTCCTCCTACAGTGCAGCCCTGAGGCACTGAAATCCTTGGTGGACAACTGACTTTGTCCCAATAGTCCTGCAATGCTGCCAAAACACAGAGTTCATTTCCTGTTGCCTTCTCATAACTGGTAAACCCATCAAGGGCAAAATGTGACAGCCTTACCTCCATGAATTCTGATCTTCTCTAATATCTCAAACCTATACTTTCTCACTATGTTGGCTAGCCATTTGAGGATTCTCAAGAATAAATTTATATACTTTTCCAACTTCTGTAGCTGTTTTCAGTAATGAGGGAAGTACAATTATCTGTTCTGTCGTGACAAGAAGAAATTATTCTGTCTTTAAGTTCATGTTTCTTCATGACACTATTTCTAAACATTAACCTACTACCGATTTAAATTTTAGGCAGATGGAAAAGTGTAAAAAGAGAAAACTTAAGAGAAATTGGAAGTGCTTTACAACATATACATCACAAGATATGCTAAAAGGCCAATGACAGAGAAAAACATACAAATAGATATGAAAGACAAAAGCCCAGTATCTTTATGAGCTTTTAAATATACATTAGAAAAACATTTTTCTATTCATTTAAAAACTTTCTCTCTCACTTTTTTCGAGTCTGTTCATATTTCCTATTATTGGGGGAAAAGCCTTCTTGATCATGAATGTGAAATAGACCCATCCCCATTCCCCCCCCCCCCCGCTTTAACCTATACAGCATATGCTTTCTTGCTATTATTTTACTAATTATCTGCACACACTGCCATTAAAGTAAGCTCCAGGAGAAAAGTGATTTTATTTTTGTTTACTGCTTTATTCTCAATGCACAGAACAGTATTTGTTCAATAAATATTTGTAGAAAGAATGAAGTTTTTTATAAATAATGTCTTAATTATCATGAAAAATACTTTTAAATAAAAGTTAACAAAATAGAACTTAATATTTATGGAATGCCAAGCATTGTTCTAAATGTTTCACATATATAAATTCATTTATACCTGAACAATCCTCAAAGCTAGTTAATATCATAATACACATTTATAGAGGGAAGAAATTATGTAACCTGCCTTATGTAATAGCTACTGAGTATATTGAAAAGTATTAAAAAGTCTGGTCTAATATTGTTTGCACTGAACAAACTCATCTGTTCCTTTTCATACTTAAAAACTCCTTGAATATGAATGAGACCAATTAAAAGTACTACCACAATTACTACCACCACTGGTTTTAGTATGTACAATCTATACTCAGTGTTTCACATCAATATCAATATAATATATGTAATATCAAATTTAATCCTTAAACTTGTGAGTTAGGTATTATCGCATTTTATTAAATAAAAAGATAAAACTGAGGTCAAGAAAGGTTAAATTAGTTGCCTAAATTCGTGCTCAACCTAGGGTTCATTGTTAAGTTTAAATCTAAAGGTTATTTTTAATTACTAGATTTAGTGATTTGCAATAAAACTTTGTGTTTCTAAAGCACAAACAGGTATATCCCCTTAAGAAAAACAAGAAAACACTACATACATCCATTTCAGTTATGTACTCTTCAGGTTTATCCATAAACACCGCAGAGACTGGAACTGATGTGCTTTTGGACATCATGAATTTTAATGGAATTTCATGGAAGATTTGATTTCTCTCTCTCATTGTCATTTTCTTTTGGGGAAGTGGTGAATTAATATAAATTACTTTAACTGGTTTTGAACCTTAAGACAGAAAAGAAGAAAGGATGTGGTTAATTTCCAGTAGTTACATATTAAAATAAAAAGGGATGTATAACAAGAGGATCACTAAATAAAATTAAGATAGAGCAATAGCACATGTTCCCATATATTTGCCATCCTTAACTAGAAGATCTTTAAAATTCTGTAAAGATGTAAGGACATGAGAATCTCACTAGCAAGAAAATTCTCTTTCTAAAAATTATTTTTATTTAAGTAACATTGCATATAACACTATATAAATTTCAGGCACATTCTATCATTGGGAATCAGCAT
Source organism: Talpa occidentalis (assembly GCF_014898055.3). Taxonomy (NCBI): domain Eukaryota; kingdom Metazoa; phylum Chordata; class Mammalia; order Eulipotyphla; family Talpidae; genus Talpa; species Talpa occidentalis. The sequence continues at coordinate 26,407,033 of NW_023601104.1, forward strand.
GCATATTACATGAATACTACAATGAATTCAATACTACAAGTCCAATTTTGTCCTTCACAATACTATTGCTTCCCTTTTCCTAACTTATTCACCCTTCTCCTCTTCCTTTCTGGTAACCCTTAATTGGTCTTTCAGTCCAAAAGCTTATTTTCCTTTATTTAGCTCATCTGTTTGTTTTTTCTATATACCACATATGAGTGAAATCATATGGTGTTTGCCTTTCTCTGACTTATTTCACTAATTCCCTATAGATTCATCCCTGTTCTAATAAATTTTTGAAAGGATTTCCTGTCTTTCACTGTTATACTTTTATTGTCCTTATTAGTTCTTATAGGATTGAAAGTACAGGATTATACTTTCAAAAAGTGATGAAAATATGTACCACCCAAGAATATATTACATTTAACTCTTAATTTATAGTTTTGTTTCAGTTGACATAGTCTTTCATTTATGGTAATTATGTTGCTACATACAATAATATTAATTCCTGCAGATATGAAATTATTAGTTATAAACAAAAACAGTATGGGGAACCTGCACAGAGGAATTTATGTGCAAATATTCATTTTACTGTCAAAGGAGAGACTATTCCACACTTGTAAATACAGACCTAATTTAATTCTGAATTTTAGTAACAGGCACGTAAATAAGTTCCGGGAACTCACCATTTAGGAATGTCCAAAAAAGTACATTATTCCTTTCATTGCAGTGAAACTTCATCATTTTCATGTATATTTTGGCCACCCTACACCATAATTATTTCTTTATCACCTCCCCAAGTGAGTGTCAATTCTATGGTGGTGCTATACATTAAAAAGTCCTACTGAATATAAATGTCAAATGTATATTCTCCTTAAAGTAAGACTAGATTTTTGGATTTGTCAAATCACCACTATATTTAAACAGCTGAAATAGAACATTTAAACTTTTTTTTGAGGTATTACTTGACAAGTTATATCACAAACCTGCAACAGGTATTACTTGAACACACACTGGAATTTCCCACTGCTCCTTGTAGTTAGGTCCATGATTATTTAATAAGGTAAATAATGATTGGCTAGTTAGAGCTATCTGAGGGTGGTACCTTGAAACAAGTTTCTCTGCATTTGGATCTTTGCTAATATCCTGAAAAACAACATATAACTTGTTACTTCATTGTACTTATTAAATGAATTTAATAAAGTAATAATAAGAAGAGAGAAATTCAGGAAGAGGACTTTAGAACATCAGGTTATACGTATTTCATGAGGTACAGAAGATTACTTAGGACCATCCAAAATCACCTTTGTACTTACATAATGCATAGCTGCAGCTATTTGCTCTGGTGTTTCGAGAGCAGACATGTTATCTTTTGAGAGCTGCAACTTTGCAGGCATTGATGGAAATACTGTTTTCACATATTTCACACTGCCCTAAATAAGAAAAATAAAAGTTTTATTGCAAAAATCATGATGCTTTTAACCCTAAGAAAAGTATCCTTTCATCACATGAAACTCTTATTAATCTAAAATTCTTCTAAGTACAAATGTTAAATTTAGAGCCTCCTTAAGCCAAGACATTCATGTTTATGCTTGACAACCACCATATATTCTTTTAAAGAAATGATCCAAAATAAAGGTGCCATGGAATTTTCTCTAAAATTTCAAGCTCTAAAAATATCCTCTCTTCCCATGCTTACTTCCAATAAGATTGTGACTTAAATCCCTTAAAATAAAAAGAGCTATTGCTTGTATTCAGAAATATTAAGAAAGATGGGAACCAAAAAAAGAAAATCAACAAAGTTGGTAGTGGCATTTTTATAAACAATATGGGTACTTATGTAATTTTAAAAAGTGACACACATTTATATAGTATATTTTAAGTTAGTCACATTGTTCAAAATTTAACAAGCATAAAATAATGTCTGTGAAATACAGATAAAATTTCAGATAAACCATACTATAAATCTTACCAAAGCAAGAAGAGTTTTTTCTAACTTTAATCCCATCTCTATTCTGAATGGAAAGAATCCCATTAAACTGGTGACTTCATGGAGAGTATAGAATTCTGGATACTTTTTCACTTGTTCAACACAAGCTCTTAAAATTTGCTAAGAAATTAAAATGAAGAGAAATTTATATACAATATACATTTCTAGTGATACAACAAAAATAACTTAGTTACATGTGACTATATAATTATTCATGCCAAATAACACAGTGATCCAGGTATAATCCTTAATTTTTTGTAACAATTCTTTTTAATCTAATTTCCTAAAATACTGATAACTAGTAATACTAAAATTAGCAACTGTATTAAAATTTAAAATTAGAGAAAACACATATTTTATATTATTTGATATATACTATTTTAGGAAACTGTCAAATATGTGAAATTTTAAAACACTTAAGTGCGATAAAAGCAATAACATAATTAGAAATAGATAAGTTTAGTACCCTAAAGAATCTAAGCACAATGAATTAATGAAATCATTCTAATTTACAGTCAAATTATAAATCAGAAATAACTAATTCAAATAATAGGATATGCAGTGTTCTTTCTCTCTACTTTCAAAATATTGGTGATCTAATAGAATATCTAATCAGTAAGGTAACAAAATTCACAGCTTTACCAAATCAGAATAAATGCCACTGTGATAACATATATTCAGAGAAGCAGAGCAGCTTTTTCTTGGAGTGGGGGTAAAGGGTGGTTAATTAAAATACACATACACATACACATTTTATCTTGTAAGAAACCCATTTTTTCTTATGTCAGTGAATTTAATCTGAATATACTTTAGATCACAAAAGCTCTGAGTAATAAGCACATCCTATTCATCATCCCCTTTCTCTTAAGACATTGATAAAATGTGTCAAAAATATAAATTTCTAACTTGACTCCAGTTTATATTTTCATTTATAGTTTCATATTCCTTTCTTTAGTCCTCACTCCCTACTACCTTTCATATTTTTTACCTTCCTTGACTTTTTATTTTTTAAAGATATTAATTTATTTATGCAGACAAGATTTATTTTCATTTATTTATGCAGACATCTGTGGGTGTACGCCAGAGGTGCAGGGGCGAGGGTGAGAGGATTCATCAGAGACAGAGGGGAGAGCAGAACAGGCAGATCTACTGAAATACATTGCTGAGGGGAGCAGCGGGTGAGACAGGAGAGGTCTGCTGCGCCATGTGGGCTAGCTTTCTGGCTTCATCACCTTTTTTTTTTTCATTCATTCATTCATTCATTCATTCATTCATTCATTCATACAAGCACTGGGTACAGTCAGAAGCGAGGGAAGGTGAGAGAATTTGCCAGAGCCAGAGCGGGGAGCAGAGCAGGCGGAAGGACCGAAGTACACTGCTGAGGGGAGCAGCGGGCAGCAGGAGAGGTCTGTGCGCCAGGTGGGACCCTCCTCCGGTGGCAGCCCAGGGAGCTGCCGGGGATCGAAGCAGCGCTGCAGAGGCTGCGGGCAGCTTCGCAATCCAGCGCTCAACCGCTGCACCACCGGGGAGGCCCCTCATCACCTCTTTTCAATACTAACCTTGATGGTTAATTCAAGATATTACTTTTAGCTAAGGCAGACGTAGGTCAATATGGTAAAGTTTTAAAAACCCTAATCATCTGCCAATTTATACCTACACAGTATTTTTGCTCTTCATTTATAGTATTAGATAACTTGCTCCCCTCAAATTCCTGTCTATAGCAATCGTTTCAAGAATTTGAATATGCAAAGGAAAGCAACATATGAAAACCATGTGACAAACTATTCTGATTAGGTATTTATAGGCATATCTTTCTTGGTCAAACTGCTGAATATTATAGGGCTTTTAAAGGAAGTTCACCTAATTTAGTAATGATAGTACAGAAAGAAAAAAAAGTCAGTTTTACACTCCACTTAAGATATATTATATAGGATTAAAGGTATTACTTGATATTAATAAAAAATTCTTAGTAACTTATCTTTGAAAAAGTTAAGAATGGATAAAGGTGGTCAGGCTGTTCTCTGTCAAACATCCTTACGAATGAAAATATCTTGAGAGTTAAACACACCAAAAATACACTCATGTACACAGTGCATATTTACCATTACAAAGAAAGTGGATATGGCTGTGGTCCCTAAATTTTATTTTGGTCCAGAGGGAAAAATATGGTATTATATATGTTTTGAAAGTTAAAAACTTAATAGACAGGTCTTGTGGCAGTATGGTAAAGTAGATACCTTGAAGAGCACTCCTATCCAAGTAATACTAGATTCTGAATAAAGCACAACTAATATTTTTATCTATTTCTGGGGCTTGGTAAAAAACAAAGAAAATCTTCAAAGACTATAAATAAATAAACCCCAAATACCTAACATGAGGAGAAATAGGATCAGCAAGTAGGAAGAAAACCCATGAAATATGAGGTAGCTTGAGTGCAATGACTCAACCAGTTCTAAACAAGGTGGGGAGTTAAAAGCAAGACTCCTATATTTAAGCCTTAAAAAACAGAGATTTGAACATATATCACACACCCATGTTCATAGCAGTATTATTCACAATAGCCAACAGGCAAAAGCAACCTACATGTCATCTATGGATAAATGGATAAGCCATGTCCATATTGATGGTGCCCTCATCATACTACTCCAATATTCTCACAACTGGTGTCCTCAAGACTTCCCAGTCTGGCATGCAGAGCATTTTAAAGCAGTGAAATAGCTTGAATCTGAGGAGAAGCTTCTATCCTTGACTAGGTCATTCACTCTTCCCTAGTCAAAGAAGGATCATGAGATTCTAAGTTTCTGCCCTTTACCTAATCAGAGAAGCAAACACTGCTTCTTCTTTTATGACTGAAAAGAAAGGGTTTCGGGATTGGTTGTCATCTAGCTCCAGGTTTAACAATAAACATATCCTCTCTATTTAACAATCTAATCTTTACTCTCAGAGTAAAGATGAGATAACCCTCTTTTTGGCTGGCATGTTGAGTCCTCTTCTTGCTCTTAACACCACAGGTCCCTAAATGCAGGATAAACATTCCTGATATGCTCCATGATCTTCAGAATTTATGACTCTATAAATTCTCCATACATGTGTTATTCACTTGACTTTTGCTTTGCTAACCTTCCCAATATTGGTTTGATGACTTATCCAGCCTGAGAAGAACCAAGAGGGGCAGAATTTCTTTTGTGGCCCAACAATATACTTACAATACATTTAACAAATGGTTAAGTCTATTATCCAATCTTAAAATGGAAGATAGCACAACATGGATGAGTCTTGAAAATATTATGCTAAGTAAAATAAATAAACCAGTCACAGAAAGACAATTATTTATGATTCCACTTATATGGGAGTAACCAGGATAGACAAATTCACAGATATAAAGTATAACAGTGGCAGCATGAGCTGAGAGGACAGGGGAACCTAAGTTCCTGTTTAAGGGGTTTGAAACAAAAAGAAACATTTTGGTCTTTGCCTGTTTCCTGATATATAGCTCCTACAACCTTGAGTCTCCTGAATGGCAGCAGTGTGTTTACATGCTAATGCCATGACTGGTGTCCCCTAGAGAGCTTCAGGATAAGAGATGGCAGCCAGAAAGAAAGCTGCCATTCTAAGGCATATTAAAAAGTTGGAACTTTCCATCCCACTTTCTGACCTCTAGGAAGAGTGGGGACTAAAGATTCAGCCAAACACCAAAAGCCAGTAAGTTAACAAACACACCTATAAAATGAAACCTTCATAATAAAGCCCTAAATGATGGGATTCCCTCATATACCTTATTCTATGCATCTGTCTCGCATTTGGCAATTCCTGTATTGTATTTAAAATAAACTGGAAATAGCAAAGCACTTTCCTGAGTTCTACAAGGTATTCCAGCAAACTAAGGAACCAGGGCCTATGAAGCTATTGCAGCCACTGCAGCACAAGTTTGATCCCAGGCCAGGGAGCTAAACCACATGGTGCAGCAGAGGTCTCCTGTCTCGCCTGCTGCTCCCTTCAGCAGTGTATTTCAGTAGATTTGCCTGTTCTGTTCACCACTCTGTCTCTGGTGAATCCTCTCACCATCCCGCACCTCTGGCCTGTACCCTAGTTCTTGTGTGCACAAATAAATATTGAGGAAAAAAAATAAGGAACCAGAGCAGGAAGTCATGGGGACCTTCAACTTACAGTCAGTCAGTCAGAAGTAGAGGTGAAAACCCAGGCTTTGCAACTGGTGTCTGAAGTGGGGACAGTCTTGTGGTACTGAGTTATGAATCTAACATAATACTGAGTGAAAGAAGACACAAAGGAATTCTGTTCAAATAAAATTCAAAAACAGGTAAAAGAGAAGTTGAAGAACTCCGCCTCCTCACCCCCACCCCTCAAAGGCATGAGACTTAGCAACAAAGGGAAAGAGATTATCTCTTCAAGGAGGGAGAATGTAATTATCTGGGAGGGGACATAGAGCCTTCTGGGATACAGGCCAGAGGTAGGGGGCGAGAGGATTCACCAGAGACAAGAGCGGGGAACAGAACAGGCAGATCTACTGAAATACACTGCTAAGGGGAGCAGCAGGTGAGATAGGAGAGGTCTGCTGCACCATGTGGGTCAGCCCCCTGCAGGCTGGGGATTGAACTCATGTGGTGCTACAGTAGCTACTGATGGCTTCATAGTGCTGCAACTTAACCCCTTGTGCCACCCAGGAAGCCCCCCAGTAGGTATATTTCTTAAAATTTTTTAAACAGTAAGAAAAAATTTAGAAAAATATTAGTGAGCCTCTGGAGTAGTGATATAAAATGTAAATTAGATAAAATGTGCCGCCAAGTTAGTCTGGCTAAAAAACAAGACTTAATTCTAAGTATTGGCTACCTAATAATGAACTTTGTTAATAAGCATATTTATATCTACTAAACAGATAATTAAATTGCACACTTATTGTGTGTCAGGCATTATTCTAGTCGTTGGAAACCCAGCAGTGAGAAAATAGTACTAACACATAGGTGCTGTGGAGAAAGACAATAAAAAACAAAAAAACTATGGTGAGGTTAATACAGAGGGTGACAATATTTTTAACAGGGTAATGAGAATCACCCTCATTATAGTTAACATCTGAATAAAAAAGAAATCAAGGAACTAATCTATGCAGATATATGGGGAACAGTTTGCCAGAAAGGTGGGACTAGCCAAAGACCTTACAAGAGGACCAGGTTTGGTATATTCAAGAAACACAGAGGCCAATAGGCTGGTATGAGCTGAGAACAAGATAAAGCAGGATGGGGCAGGAGTGATCATGTAGTCCACTGTAGAACTTTGTAAAGGCTGTCTCTTACTGAGCAACACACAAAATCATTTTAAACCAGTGGAATGAAGGGATTTGATTTATGTCTTAGAATCATCACTCTGGGTCATTTCAAAGGCATTATTAAAACAGCAACAGCTACCAGTTCCTCTTCCTTACAGAAAAATGACACACTATTTGAGTATATCATATTTATGTTCAGAGAAAATAAAAACAGAATTCTTCCTTTAACTTAAAAATACCATCCTTCTGGTTCATATTAACAAACAGAATTTTACTTTGCAGATTTATTTTTTTAGCACATAAGTAATACTGTCTGAGCTTCCCAATTTATAGTGACTACATATTGTTTTTAATCGTGGTAACAGACACACAAAACATAGTAAGCATTTTACATTCAGAGGTGTTAAATGTAATACATTGTGCATGGTGACAGGTTTTAAAGATTTAAAAAATTTTCAGAGTGAAGTTGGTGTTTGTAGATGAACACTACTATAAAATATAAATTAACAGTTACTATGTAAGTAGTCTAAATTTCTCCCACGCCCACTGAATGATGGTAGGATACAAGGTAGAATAATTTACATGCTTTACTATTAAATTGACATGAATGATTCAAGAACTCATGGTTGAAATGTGGGGGCAGAGTACCATGAAGATAATAAATACAAATTTATGTGACTAAATTCGATAGGATCTGTCAGATTTAAGGGCCCGGATAGTTGCTTAAACACATATTCTTTCACAAAGGAGATCAGGACATCAGACCAAAGCACCCAAGTGTGTAAAATTTAATTCTCAAATACTTAGTTGAAGCAGTAAAAGAAAATAAATATGAATAGCTATAGCACATGATTTTGTAGTGCATTTCTAATACTTAAATACACGGTGAATAAAGAACTTACATACAATTTGGTCTCTGAATTGGTAATACTGACATTTTCGTATATTTTTTACAGAATCATCACACATTTTAGAATGCTGTTATTGCCTATTTACTTTGTAGTTTATGTAAATGTGACTTTTTTTTTTTTTTTTTTTTACCTCTGTGAAGAGACGGGCATCATCAGATAGCATATTATAATCCTGTGCACATTTCTTTGCAGAATTCTGCAAAAACTTGAGGAATTCAGTAACTTCTTCATTCACGTGTTTTTTCATATCCTGAATTTTTAAAAAGTAGATGTCTTAGAATAGGAAGCTTGGTTAAAACACAATCACTGCTTTTATAATTTGGACTCAGAGAATCATTAGTATCATATCCAAAATAGAAACCACAAAGAAAAACTTAAAATTACTACATAACAATGACAAGTTCCACAAAAACAGAAAAGTAAATGACTAATGTTACAATACATGGTCAAGAATAAGCCTACTTTATAAAATACTTTTAATTATTATACAATTAGACTAAAACCACAGTGGAAATATGGGCAAATAGAAAAGAGGAAATAGAAATAGCTTATAAACACTTGGAAAATATTTATTTTCATTAGTCATCACTGTAAATGAAACTAATGAAAACAAGAAATTACCATTCTTCCCATACCAAATTAAAGGCAAAAGAGGTAATTCTAGTATTAATGAAGATATTTTAAAAAGTTTTCATACAACAGTGGTATGAACAGATTGGCTAAAATTTTTTACACAACAGTTTACACATGTATAATTGCAGATGAAACCCTTAAAAAGTGTAAGTTTTGATTAAGCTGTTCTATTTTTAAGAATTTATCTTTAGAGAGCAAACATACACATGAACAGAGTTTGCAACCAAGATGTTCAGCATAGCATCATTTATATAACTGAGAACTTCAAAACTTTAAGGAATAGACAACTTAAAATTGCTCCGGTAAATTATGCAAAGTCCTATTGCTAGCACTTTAAGACTAACTGGAGTAAAACTGCTCAAAACTAGAGCAAAATGCCTATATTGTGATAGAAGCAACAAAAGAATTAATGCATCAAGGCTCCATTAAGCTCCTTAAATTTTTCATTTTTGTTAATATGATTGCACCTACAAGTAAAAAGCAAATTTAAAGTATTTCCTGATTTTTAATATATTTTACTGATGCTAAAGAACAGAATACATACCAAATATTGTAAGTAGTCATTTTTATTTATTCCAATAGCTTTAGAATTTGCAGGCATTTTGGCATATTTAGCCAATAATTCCACATAATTCCTCTGCTCTCTCTGTGAGAAACGAGAGAAACGAGGATAAGGAACTCTTGGTTTTGGAAGAAGGACCATTCCAATTGTGGTTTTAACTTTTTCCTTTGCTTGAGTTGCTGAACTAACTGCCGGTTCATTTTCTACAGAACTTGCTGAGATATTCAAATTTTCTCCTATACGTCTGGAAAAAAAAATACAATTTACAAATATGTGCTTTTCACATGAAGATTACTATCATGGAACTTCATGAGTCTCAATCACCAGGGATAATATAGCATGATTAACACAGTGAATTCTGGATTATTATCTAACTCTGCCACCTGCATTTTGATGTTTAGTCATTTGGTGTAAATTAAGTATTATGTAGGATAAGTTCACATTACAAGCTTACCTTCTATTATCTGACAGAGAAGAGACATTATCCTTAGACAAGTTATTTAATTTGCAAGTTTTTCCCCTTTATTAAAGGGGTAAATCATTCTTGTCCATTATATATGCAGGTATTTCATGTTTATATTTTATTACAATGCAAGTTGTTTTTTAATGCTTAAATTCTTCATAAGATGTATCAGTTAATAGTGAGCAAAAGTTACTAACAGGATATGATGGGATCACAAACTCGAAGTTAACAAAGTCACTGACAATCTAGTCTGGTTTCCTGTGCTTTACTATCTCGAGAATGAAAAAGAAAATTCCAACACTGTGCGCTTTATTTTATGGAAGCAAGAGTGGCTTTGAAAAAGTTGTATAATCCCCTATCACTTATGTACAAAGCTCAGTCATTAGAAATGCCTTTATGCCTTCTGTGAATGTAAAAGAAAAATCTTGGCTTACCCATAATGCAATACACTAGAGAAGAAAATGGTGAGGAGCTAGATATCCTGATATCATACTTGTTCATAAAATGCTATTCCCAACTTTTTATAATCACTTTGTCACCCCAATTAATGTATAATGCAAATTTCTTATCGTGTTCATAACCTGCCTCTATTCTTCCTAGTCAGCTGTCATCTGTATTTTTACATAAAGTCTATACATACAAAAATGACATTCTTAAATCTCTACAGCTCTAATTTTCACCACAGTAATTGGTCCCTATTTGATTCAAAATTACACGATAATCCAAGAGAATGAGAAACTAATGATAAGGATGCAAATCTGCTGATTCACACTTCATTTCTCCATTCATTAATATTTACTAAATGACTCTAAGTGACTACCACACACCTCCCTATTTGAGTATTAGAGCTACAGCCAACATTAAGCATGATACATTCACCACTATCTAAGATTATTTATGATCAAGTAGGTAAGATGAGTGGAAAAGAATGAAAAGTGGTAGACAGATAGAGACAGATACAGATATATAAATACATCAATACATGTGACTACATGGAAATACTGAATAGGTGACTGAGGAGAATCCTAAAGACACTGAGATGAAGGATTAAGAGAAAAAAAGAGGAAGAGAAATAGCCAAAGCAGCATTTCTTACTATTGACAGTATCAGTTCCCTCAGGGATTTTTAGAAACCTATGGCTGCATCTGGTTTGTCATTAAAGAGGCAGAGAATTAAAGGCACTTAGAGTGAAGAATACTACATGCCTGTGCTAAATGTTAGTGACCTTTATGATATTCAAAGGTCCCTTCAGGCTTTCTTTTATCTTCCACAAGTAAGTCTGGTCTGTTATTATCTTAACAATACATTTTATTCTCTTTTGTTTTTCCCAGGACTTTCTTACGGTACACTTTATCTTCTCTGAAATCCAACTTTATTTATTTTAGCTGATTTACCTGACTACTTCATTTATCTTCTGCTGCATGTTGCAATGGTATATATGTAAATACATAATAACATACAAATTATAACATACACTATTTTCCTTTTTTTCACACTTATATATCTAGGACATTAAAGTTCTTAAGTATTTGATATGTGGTTAATATCTATGAATTTCAATTCAGGCTAGCAAAGGAAGAGTTTTATTTCTTACAAATATCTGTTATTAAAAGCAGAAGGCTTCAGCCTGATAAGAGTGAGAATTATCTAGCTAGGTCTGTGTTGGACAAAGGATACACTAAGCCTCATCCAGAAATACCACTCATTTGTCTATACTAGAATATGGCAAAAATTCCAAAATTGTTAGAAAAGGATATAGATACCAAAATAAAGCAGGAGCTTCACGACACTCTCTTAGAGCTAAACTATGGGTAAAAAAATCAATCAAGGGAGTTAGTGAGTGAGTGGGAAAAGAATTTTGGATATTGGGGCCTCCCTGGTGGTTCCAAGGGTTAAGTTTCAGCACTATGAAGCTATCCACAGCCACTGCAGCACAAGTTCGATCCCTGGCCATGGAGCTGACCCACATGGCGCATCAGACCTCGCCTGTCTTGCTGCTGCTCCCTTCAGCAGTGTATTTCAGTCAATCCACCTGAATCCTCTCATTGTCCTCCCACCCCCTGCACCTCTGGTTTGTACCCTAGTTCTTGTATGCATAAATAAATCTTTAAAAAAAGAATTTTGGAAATTAAAATAAGGATGCTTAGGCTGACTTTGAAAATAATACAGATGAAAGAAGACATACTTAGCCACTAAAGTTTCTCCAATAACTGTATGAAAATAAGCATATTTTAGGTTAACAAAATGAATATTAACTGCTGATCTTGGGAGAAATGTATTACAGCAAATTGATTTCTCACTAGAAAATGTCGTGAGAGTTATTCAAACCTAACGGTATTGTGTCCGCATCTCTTAACAATACTGCTTCACAGCTGTCTCTCTGAATATGAGAACATGTCTGTCCTTGTGGCACAAACTGGCAAATTTAATTAAGCTGCTGCAGCAACAAGATGCTGACTCAGATATGTCAGAGTGGGAATGTCAAGAAATTCTAGCAGTTTAAATTGGCTACATTCAGCAAAGAATGAAATGGCAGCACATCAAGATCATTTCCATGTGCAGTGCTGTCAAAATCTTCATCAGGGTGTAAGCCAAAAGCATCTGACAGGGTTTCTCTATCCACATTTACAGCATTATATTTTATTTCTGTTGATGGTTTGAAGTTTTTCCTCTTCATTTTGTTAACTACCCATTTTCTTCTTTTTACCTAAAGTTTCTAATTAAAAAAAAAAGGCTGAATTCAAACTTAGTTTCTTATATTGTCTACTGGTTTCAGTAGTTTCTTTAAAATATTTGGAAATGGGGCCTAAAGACTCCATCTAAAGTCTACTCTACATCCTCTGAATACAATTTACTTTTTTTTAATTAAACATGTTAAAATTTCTCATAATCTTTTGCAAGTTGAAGCTTTCTCCCTGTTGGCTTAAAACTCAATTATAGGTAACTACAACCAGAAACTTAAATTTAAAAAAAGGTAAGTGTTCACCCCAGGTCAAGGGATACAAGTTGAATAAAAACCTCTTTTTGTGGAAAAAGCATAATTAAAAGTTATCATTATTTTCCCAAAATATCTCAGAAAACACAAAAAAATAGAAAATCAGCAACAATAAAAATTTTACATTCTTCCTAGTTTTTCCATCAAGAAAACAATTTTAAGTTAATAGTCTGAAAATCCATTTCTTACTCTAACAGAACTTAAGGTTGGCACAAAAGGCTAGAAACACACCTTGTGTCTACCCTTTTTCTATACTAAGAGTTCAACTATACTACTGTTTCATGGGTACAGAAATCTATAGTCTAAGAAAAAACCTTTAGAAGTTAGATGTACCCAATTGCCAGCAAGATGTCCTCTCCCACACATAATCCAAACTACATCCCACATTGGGATATACTGAAGAGCAGACTAGAAAAGAACCATTAAAATTATTAAGAAGGATGAAGGATAAATTATTAATGGCAGGATGAAGATTATATCAGAAATTTTTCATCTGGAAAGATGAAGGCTGAGATAAAAGTCCATGGCAAAATTTGTTTTTAAAAAGATACATGTTCACTAAACACCAGCACACTAGAATTTTTAGGCATTCTTTGATTCAAATAAATAAAAGCGATGATTTAATAATTTTTTTAAGAAATTAGTCATCTGCAAGAAATGATACAAGTTAAATAACAGAAATAGCTTTTAAAAAGTACCCGCAGATGCACATTCATAAAGTCTCTATTCTTATTGTCTTGACCTTCTATAGCTGATATCAGAAAAGACATTACAATTAGGTACTTTGGAGAGATGTTTCCTCTGAAATTAACTCATTGAAACATTTTTGAAATTGTCTCTTTACCACAACTTATGTTTACTTTTACATGAACCTATCTATTCATTTGATGGAATCAACAAAGCACTTATTTAATGTTTTTAATAGTAATCTGGCAATACAGTCTTGTGTCACTTAATGACATTTCAGTAAATAACAAACGTCATATATGACAGTGGTCCCAAAAGACAATACCATATAGCCTATGTGTGTAGCAGACTATACCATCTAGGTTTGTGTATTTATACTCTATAGTGTTCATATAATGAAACTGCCTACTCACACATTTTTTCAAAAACATCCCCAACATTAGGTGGCACATGACTATCATCAAGGTAAAAAACAATAATATATATCCTTTACTTATAAGAACTTATCCTAATTATACTAACACAAGTATAAAAAGGAGGCTTACTATAATAGTAAAGGAATGGAAACAATCTAAACAAATACTAACAGTCCAGACATTACATGTTTCAACAACTGATTATTATATAGCTATTACAAAAATGAGGTCAATCTATATACACTCATATGAAAAGATCAGCAGATTATCGAGGGGGAAGCACAATGCAGAATATCATACATAGAATGCTTCCACTGTGTAAAGAGGGGTATTTTAATGTAAGTGTGCATTATAATATACGTATACCAATTGCACGCTGAATTGATTCTGCAGACACGTCATCAAAGGTTCAGATTCAGAGGTTGGGCTGAGGAACCAAAAAATTATTTTTTAAAAGCTCCAAAGGGGGCCTCCCTGGTGGCGCAAGGGGTTAGGATGCAACCTATGAAGCTGTCCACAGCCAGTGCAGCACAAGTTCGATCCCCCGGCCAGCCAGGGAGAAACCCACATAGCACATCAGACCTCTCCTGACTCGCCTGCTGCTCCCCTCAGCAGGGTATTTCAGTCAATCTGCCTGTTCTGTTCCCCAATCTGTCTCTGGTGAATCCTCTCACCCCCTACACCTCTGGCCTATACCCCAGCTCTTGTATGCATACATAAATAAATCTTTAAAAAACAAATAAATAAATAAATAAATAAAAGCTCCAAAGGATCTAATGACGACTAAGGTAGCAAAAGAAACATCACAATAACCAGAAAACTGGAAGAAGGAGATTATTTTCAGAATCAAGAGCTCACTGATAATCTCCAATGGAGAAATATTAGTGGACTAGTGAGTATGAAGCCAGGAGGGAACATGTTTAGTGAAAGCAAGTACACTGGAATATAGTGTGAAGGGAAGTTTTTTAAACCTTTTAAAAAATCTATTCTGCCAATCTGTCTTTTGACTCAAGAGCTTAATATATTTAATTATTTCAAGAGAAGGATTTTATATTGCCATTTTGTTAATTGCTTTCTATATGTCTTAAAGCTTTTTTGTTCCTCATTTCTTCCCAGCAAACACATACATATATTTAAAGAAGTCTAAGGGCAAATGAGAGAAGGAATAAGAAGCTAACTAAAAGGAAACACATTCAAGTGTGTGACTGAAGATACAGTAAGAGGGGCTGCTAACAGAAAGGGGAGTAACCAGGCAGGAAAAGACAGGACTCTATTCCATGCAGAGTTTGGAAATATACTTCTTTCATTGCAAAAGGAGAGAAGGATGATATAAATGTTGTGCTCCCCAAGTGGAGCTCCCTAATTCTTCATTTGGGGTATTTATACTCCTTTCTAGTAAATCCAATTACTTTCCATCCACAAAGGAGTCATCCACAAAAGAGTAGTAATGATCAAATACAAAGAAGAGCTGCTATAGGCATGGGAATAATAAGAGGGGAAAAAATTATCACTTACTGGGTACTTTCATACCAGAGACAAAGAAAATTTCTGGGAATTTGGTAGTAGTGTATATATATGAAACTATAAAATATGCCATCTAACAAAAAATTTCAATCTCCATGAATTTCTCTTATGCAAATTACAAAAAGTTTGTCAATGCATTTTTTTATAATTACAGAAAAAGAAAACACAAACATTTTGCAATACAAGACTAACTAAATAAATGTTTACCTATATAGTGAAGCAATATGCAACCATTAAGAACACTGAGCAGTAGGTAGGCATATAGGGAGATACACAAAATATTATCTTAAAAGAAAAAAGGCAATGCAAAACAGTTTTAAGTACTTATACTGTTACTGTATGATCCAATCTTAGGTATACACACATGCACAGAGGAAGATCTGAAAAGAGATATGCCAAGAGTAGTTGTCTTTAGGTACTGGATGCTTCTAATTTCTAATTATGGATACAGGTAGATATAAAACTTCAACTCACAGAAAAAAGCAATCAAATATGGAAATAAATAACCAAATAAACATATTACCTGTTTGACAAAATAAACAGTTCTTTTAAACTCGAAGCCATGGAATGATCTTTATAATTTTCTCGAGAGAAAAATGTCTTCAGGCCATTTTTGGGGGAAATATCCCTGTGAAACAAAAGTAATTTACTTGCATTTAACAATTCAAACTCTCATGCTAGATTAAGCATCATCACGATACAGTTATAATTCATAACTATAAGCCCTCTACTCCCCCTTTCCCAGATAATCACCTCTTAATAGCGTTTATTTCATATATCAGATATGTGAGTTTAGATGTTTTACTTCTTGGATAACTTTTAGCCTAGGCCCATTCTGATACTCACCAATTCCCATAAGCAGCCTGCCATTTTTCTTTCACACCCAATTAAATGTCAGAAACACTTAAGAGTTGAAAACAGAACAGACTGAAGTACAAAAAGGAGTCTGTCAGGACCAGGGTTTACCTCTATCTCTGTGGTATATTATTAAGATGTTTGATTGCTAAATGAGAACATCTCAACCTATCTTTGTTTCATGCACTACTATGCCAGGTAAAGAGAAACAACAAAAGATATTTTGTTAATTTAGCAAATATGATAAATGATGTGCACTTGTGAAAGCCCTTTCTCAGGTCATGTATGATTTTCCATTAACATTATAATTAATTTAGAGACTAATAAATTATAGTCAAATGGTTTCCATTACAGTAAACATGCAATAAGTGCTGGTTAAAGAATTTAAATGTACAACATTGTGAACCACTAATCTAGGAAGGACAAAGATTATCAGGATTCTGTGGAAAATGGTAGTTCTGGAAAGGCTCTGAAACACCTTTGGTTTCACAGTGTCAGTGGCATAGAAGAGCATCTGCGCTGCACCTGAACACATACTTTATGGCAAGAAACAAAGACACATGCTTTATAAAACTTGCAAAGGGAACAATTTAAGCAAATGGCTACTTCTAACTGAACCATTCCCAAAATGGGAAATTTCAGCATATTTGCTCCATACTAATTTTTTAAAGAGGTGTTTATCCAAAAAACTATAATTAAAGTATACATGGTAAAATGTGGATGTTGTATTTGCTATACACCAGTGTATTTCCTTATTACTTGTTATAGTACTGTATCTGTACATCTCATTAAATTCTCAGGTTTCTGCATATCATACTAAAGAACTCAAAGGCCTCAAGGCAACAATGCTCAAAGGAGCACTGTTTGCAATAAATGAGTACTTCTTGAGCACATACTGATTCTTTGAATCAGGTACTTAATTATCTTTGTAATCTCTTGCGACTTTTGTAGCAAAGAGTAGAGGCTCAGTAAATTTGTGAAACTGACCTAAAGCAGCACATGTATTAGTGCTCTAAAGTACATGCTTAATGGAGTCCTCTAGTTGCAAAGCTCTCAAACACTTCTGAAACACAGTCTATAACAAAAAAGAGGTTTGTCTGTTTTTAAACAAGCTCTTTTAATTACTTGTGCAGAAATGGGCAAGGTTCTTGAATACAAGAAAATGCCAATATCCTCTCTAAGAGACCAACAATAAATATAAGATGGAATTATATACCTAGTAACAATATGAATACTGAATTGGCTTTAGGAAAGGAAATGTGGTCAGCTATAACTCAGTCATGCTCAGGGTACGAAAATGACAACAGGGTAAATTCTGTGACCCTGAATTCAGATGTTCTTTCTCTTTTCTCCAAATGTCTCCAGGCCAGAAAGCTCCCTTCCAAATCTGGCTAGTAACCCCTTTCAATCCTATTTAGGGGACTACAAATTGATGTAACTCACCAGTTGAGCCTTGGTTCACCCATGGCCATCAGGGAGCTCATATTCCTAGATTTCTGCTTCACTTTAGCTTACAATTCTGTTGCCTAGCTCTGGCGCAGACTTCAACTGGCAGGATTTCTCCAGAATCTAGCTCAACTGAAAGGAAAACAAAAGGGCAAAATCAACTACCCTCAATTAACACCTGCCCTCAATTAACACGAACACTTAAATGGACAAAGGAATATTCCCAAGGTTCTTTGTAGCAAAGCAGCAATGCTCATGTAGGATGAATTCTCCTTCATTTAACTTCCCCAAGGAATGCCATTATCAAGACACTGAGAAAATAAGCGCCCAAACAGAACAAATGCTCAGGGCTTACAAAGTGGACCACTTACAGCATGGAGCTGTAAGTCTTCAGTCTGCTTCCCTCCACTCCCTTACTGCCCATTGTAATCTTGCTTCAGTTTCCCCAACCATACACCATTATGGGACAGATTTTGGCCAGCAACGACGGACAAAAGCTATTTCAAGGTTATCAAGAACGAGAACCTCCTATCTGAGGAAACTGAGCTTAAAGCAACCAGAGTGACCTTTCACAGCATCACTTAGAGGCATGACCGGAGACTACACATCTGGCGTGGCCACTCCGCGTTCAGGGCTTCCCCCCAGCAAACCGATAAAGTGAAATGTGATAAACTAGCAGTGAACTTTAGGAGTCGGTGCGTTGGTCCTGAAAGGCTCCCAGTTAATTCCCCTCTCACACTTCGACCCAGCGTGGGGCCGGAAAGGGAGCATGGGGGTCAGCAAAACAAACGACTGAGGGAAAAGGAGGACAGGAGACGAGAAAACACGGTTCCAGGAAGGCAGGGAAAGAGGCAAAGCCGGGGGAGGGCCGCGTCATAACCAGGAGCGAAGGGTCCCGGTGGGGCCTCGGCCGCCACGCTCCCCTCCCCCGCCCCTCTCTAGTGCGCCCGCCGGCTGGGCGGCGCCCTCCCCTCCGCGTCTCCGCGGCCAAGCAGCCTTCCTGCCCACCTCGAGGTCAGCAGCGGCTCGGGCCCCGGCGCGAGCCCAGCTCCACACACTCTCCATCCCACTCCTCACTCGCGCGCGCGTCCTTAGGAGGCCTTATTTAAAGGACGTAGTCGCGCACTCGCGGCCCTGCGTGATGACGTGCCAGAGACGCCGTGGGCGGGGCCAGTGCCTCTCTAAAAGGCCCTCCCCAACCTACTCCACCCCCACCACGTACTGTATTGGCCCGCCAGGAACTGGGCGACCCGGCCTGCCGGGCGGAAGGGCCAGGGGGGTGTGTTCTGTGAGTTGTCGGAAAAGGTTCTCGACTTTGCCGTGGGTGATAAATTACACGTTGGATGGGCGACAAATCCATTGTTGGAAAGTTCCTAGTAAACTTAGTTGTGACTTTCCTCATCAGGAAAATGGACATATTTTATTAGCAATTCCTTAGAATGGATTTTGAGATTAAATGTAAGAAGATTAAAATGTAATAAGGGAATAAACTGTGCTCAGCACAGTATCTGGCACATAGGTGCACCTCCACTGAGCCCCATTCCATTTTAGTTTTTGGTTTCCACCACCTGGATCTCACATTCATTGTATACTCATTCACTGAGGAAAGATTTATTAAGAACTTCGTGGTTAGTGCTAGTTCCATCATAATCATCAGCAACTGCTGAAGAATTGTTCAAACACTTAGACTGTTTGGATGCACCAGGACATTTTGTGGAATGAAATACCACCAGGCATGGTCTGTGTTGAGATTCCAGACTATCATCAAACAACACCTTCTGTTGTATTTGAGTTCCAGTGGTTACAAGATAACTCAGAGAATCAGAATTTTTTGTCAGGAGGAAGTTTAGAGGTTGTCTGATCCAGTTCTCTTACTTTCCCGATAACAACTCAGACCCAGATTGTCAAGTGACTTTTCTTGTAGTACACCATCAGTGTTAAAGCTGATGGCAGGTTTCATAATGTCTGCCATTTTAGTATGTTGACTTTATGCAACTTTCTGTTTTATGCTTTGTTGTAAACCAGAAGCAGTTTAGGGAAAATATTTGTTGTTGCTTTATTGTTGAATAGCTGCCCATTTACGGATATGCCCTGTTTTGTTTATCCATTCAACAGTTGATGGACATCGAAAGCTTTCCACTTTTTGCCTCCTATCAATAATATTGCTATGAACATTTGAATACACGATTGTGTGTGAACTTTGTGCTGTCATTTCTCTTGAGTAGACACCTAGGAGTGGACTGTTTGGGCTGTATGATATCATACTGACAACTTTTTTCCAAAGTGCTTATACTATTTTATTCTGTGGGTTTTTAAGCAGAGTTTTTTTCATTTCTGCTAAAGTGAGAAACAAACTCAGAAATTGAATGAGAAATCAGATTGCTTTGAAAAGAATTTATAGTACTTATTTTGTTTGGTCCCAAATTTCAAAAAGAACTTAAAACTCCTAGGACCCAAAGGAGGCTATATTCTAATTGGTACTGGTTGTGTATTTCTTCTTGGACATCAAATCAAGCAGAAACATGTGCATGCACGATCTTTTAAATTCTTTTAACTCAGCTAATGAGCATCCTTTGCATGAGTTGGAGAGAACTTGGTCTTGGAAAGTTTATAGGTTGGTAAGTACTTCACTTGAGGAAATGTTTCATGAATTTATAGTCACTTTTTTTTTTAAGGTCCATTCAAAAGGAGAATCTAAAAATAGCCCTCTAGCAAAGAGTTTTCAATCTAATAATTGATTCAGAAACTATTGGGAGAAATAAGGTTGCCAATAGCAGTTTGTTTAAATTAGTCTTTTCAGCAATGAAGGGTATTTTAAATGGGAAGGAAATGATCATTAATCTTGAAAACTAGCACAATGTTCTGGCCCAGGATATGTTGTGTCAGAACAGAATGGTT
This sequence comes from Talpa occidentalis, assembly GCF_014898055.3. Lineage (NCBI taxonomy): Eukaryota > Metazoa > Chordata > Mammalia > Eulipotyphla > Talpidae > Talpa > Talpa occidentalis. Next base: position 26,427,673 of record NW_023601104.1, read on the forward strand.
AAAGTGTTCAAATTTTTTATTCTAGAAGATAATATTTTTTCATGTATATTCTGTTGTGTTCTGTAAAAATATGGTCCCTAGGCTAAAAAAAAAAAAAAAAAAAAAAGACCCAGAAATGACCGTTCATCTCAATGCCTGTCTTTTATAGGCAGTGTCTATTCCAGAGAGAGAAATATTGATGATAGCAGAGTAATTCCAAGTATGATAATTACATTTGTCTTCAGAAAATAATGTGTATTTATTTTATTGGAGGGGGTAAATAATGGTCCAAGAGTATGAGACTTTTTCAGAAGTTACTATCACAATTTTGGGTGACGCTTATATTAACTTTTCTTCTAAGCATAGAATTAAGATAAAGCAGCTTCTCCTTCACAGAGAAGAGGTCATCCTGGAATTAAAAATAGCATATGAGAAGTCCATCAAGTGGAAAAACAACAAATGGATGGCTGAGACACCACTATATTTTACTGCAGTAATTCTCTCCCAAGGAGGAAAAAAAAAATCCAGATTCAAAGTAAATGCACAGACTAGTTTGTTTTCTCTTTGCAAGTCAGAGATAAATGATATGGGGCGGGGGGGGGGGCAGGCTTTTCCTCCAGTTTACAACTAGTAGGCATAGTGAAAGATTAGTGTGTCTGTTAATCTAGCAAGAAGCATCAGTGTGATTCTTCTGGGATCTAGGAGGGTTCTCTTGATAAATATTTCCTCCTTGCTCCCATCTCCTTGAAATCCCTTAAGCATGAAGATATCATTCTATTCTTCCTGTTGTTGGTGACTTACCCACCATTCATGGCTTCATTTGGATCATGGTTTTGAGCACCACTGGCCCACATCTTCAGTTTCTTGCTCAAAAGGGGAAACCAAGGTGCTGAGCTGTGTCTAGCAAATCAACCCTCCCCAGCATATGAACATAGCTTCGTCTTTTCACAGATCTATGATGAGAAGCAGAAGCATGTTCTGCACTAGCTCACTTGATCCAAACGCACACAAGAAGTTGAAGTCTAGGGCCTCCTGGTGGCTCAGCTTCACAGCCTGCAGCATGCGTTGGATCCCTGGCCCTCTGGGGAGCGGCCCACCTGGTGGAGCAGACCTCTCCTGGCTCTCCCGCTGCTCCCCTCAGCAGCTTATTTCAGTAGATCTGTCTGTTCTGTTCCCCACTCTGTCTCTGGTGAATCCTTTTGCCCCTCACACCTCTGGCCTGTGCCCCAACTCTTGTGTGTGTGTGAATAGATAAATCTTAAAAAAAAAAGTTTAAGTCTAAGAGGCTAGATCCTCCTAATACTCCCACTTAAGTATTCTTCTTAAAGTGGAATAAGCGAACCCAAAATGGAGTGGTCAGTGTAAACCACTATTTCTATAGAAAGGATTTGTACATGGATTTGGTCAAAGTCTGGCAGGTGACAGATTTAGTATTTTGAACTCCATTTTATTTCTAATGACTCAATTTCCCAATATACCAGAAGGTGAATATTTATGGTTATGTCGAACTGGACAATTTCACATGCACAGCCTGATACTTTCTTTTCCCTGAAAATAGAAACAGGATTAGGGGTTATGATAGGCAGCAACTTTTAGCATTCAATTATTTATTTTACTGAGTGCAGGGGATGCCTAGGTTTGACAGTATGTGTGCGGAGCTAAGTGCCAAGTCAGTTGCTTTTATTCTGACTTTAGAATATCTTATGATTTGAAAGCCCTTGAGATTACATTGAAAATAGTTTTACAGCATTAAAATATTGTGATTCTTACCTGATGTTAAATTTATTAGTCCATTCCTAATATAACCTACCCAAGATAAAAGCTTGAAGTGGGGTGTGCAATCATAACCCAGGTAAAGTTGGATTTTTAAAGTCTTTGGCATCATTTCTGATATTCCATTTTAATGATAAAAAAGCAAAGATGAAGAAGTCTAGTGTGCATTCAGGGTTTCTACCTTCTAACTCAGAGCAGATATCACTGATCAGCCATGGCACCCTTTTTGGAGACGAAAAGCAGCCTCAGAATCCTGGTATCAATCAACAGATGTTATCTCACTAATTCAAATTGCTTTCTTTGCCTTCTTTTGATCAGAAGGGTAACTTAACGCTTGTATACGTTTCCGCCCTGCAAAATGAAAATGTTTTTTAAAGTACGATACTATAAGCCAGTGCTTTTCAAACATTTAATTGCAAACCAGTTACTCTAGGATCTTATAAAAATGCATATTCTGATTTAGTAGGTCTGGGTGGTGCCTGGGATTTTACATTTCTGGTAAGGGCAAGGCAGCAGGTAATGTCAGTACTTCTGGTCTGAGAACCACACTGAGCAGCAGGGTCACTACATCGTTCTCTGGAGACAAGAGGTAAGTTAGCAAACTATGTGTTCAATGTACTCAATAACAGAAAAAAGAAAAACAAGGCAAGTGTTCCATTAGAAGCTGAAGTTTTATTATAGGATAATAGTACATAAAGCACATCTAAAATTGATGTGTTCAATGCACTTTTAATAAAGGTAATGTAATATTAAAGGTACAGTTTCTAAGTACAATATAACAACATTCATATTAGAATGAAAATTGGAGTATTTAAAAGACAACATTAAATCTCTCTCTTTTTTTACAGCTTGTATTTACAAAATGAATCAAAATATTTTTTTTTTAAATTCAGGACTCAGTAAAATAACAAACAACTGGAAATAAGCAGACTACTGTAAAGTGAATTGAAAAGAAAACCCAATGTAAGTGAAAAGTTGGATGATCCTCTAATAAAGATCATTAGCAAAGTTTTAGTACAATATTATTTTTAGGATTCCCATAAATGGCTTGCATTTTTAGTGTGGCAGAAAAGGAGTTTTTACATACTGTACACAAAACAGACAGCATATATTTATAGGTACAGTATTACTATTTCCAAACTTGCATGTATATTTACAGAAGGCTGAGTTTGTTACTCACAGAGTTTTGTGAAATTTGTGTGCTTAATCCTAAAGACCTACACACAATTAGAATCAGCATTTCATGTGGTCTTTTTAAATGTGGCTTTAACATTTGGTTGAAAACAAAGTGTTAACCATCAGGCTTGGCATACTCTATAAATTTACCAAAACAACCCAGGGAAAAAAGTTTCAATTGGAGCACACTTGCCATTAAACAATTATTAAATGCTGACATGGCTGGCCATTGTGCAGATGCAAAGAGATAACAATCTCTACCCTCAGGAAGTTTAGGAGATTAAAGGGTGCTTAAAAAAAATGGTTCAGTCCCTTTCTAAGCAACTTAACAAGGAATGATGTGATTTGTGTTAAAAGAGATTTCTCCCTAAACTGTAGCCAATTCACTTTAAAAGTTTAACTATTAGCATAAGCTCTCATTAACCACATGATTGCATTTATAATTAAGGTAATAGCAACTCTTCCATAAAAATGGAAAATGTCTAGAATTGTGGGTAAATGTGCAGTGCATGGAAGCCAATAACCATGGCTTAAAAATTTATCACCTTCAATTACAAAAAGTGCAGTAAACAGAAACATTTGCTCTATATTTATAAATTGCTCAAAAATCTTTGCTAAAGATCTTACAAATTCAGTAATATTACAGAACAATTCTAATCAATATTTAATAAGGTTAACTACATCCTTAGTTAGATATTTGATATACTTTTATTTCTAATGCCAATAAGTCTTGGGATAATAGGTGAAAGAGTTTAACTATTAAAATACTTTTAAAATGAAGGACCTTCACTCAGTTCATGGAACTGGTTGAAGCTGTATTGAAACAGGAATTCTCCTGTCGAATTTGCTTTATGACCACGGTCTGCCATGACAGTTGGCAGCTCATCCGTTTCAGGGCTCAGAAAGGAGGGGAAAGGTTTATTCTGCCATCAAGCCAGCAAGGTTATTTTATAGAAAATACTATTTTCTATAATAGGAGCTAATTATACAACTCTTGTCAGGTGCCAATAGTATCATTCCTTAGTAAGAATAGAAAGATTTACTCCATTAAACTAGAGTGTTTCCTTAGGATCTTGAAGGCCTGGAAATTATTTTTCAGCTTAGGAGATGTGGTATAAAGCCAAATAGCAAACATAAGTAAATGCTAACACATTTTTGTATATTCATATTGATAAACAAATTCACCCTATAGATGTCAAATATCCATACTAAGGAAGTAATTTTATCCTAATTAAATACACTCTAGAATAATTTATATAATGATATTATGTATTTAAAGAGAAAAGCATGTCCCAAATCCAGCACTCTGATACAGCTGCCAGTTGGGTTCAGGTAGATATATATATATATATATATATATATATATGTATATATATACAAATATATAGTTATACTCAGTGAAATTAACAAGACCCAAAGGTGGTATTGTCTAGGAATAAAAGGGATTTTTTTTTTTGTTCACAAAAGTAACTTATCTAGCACCACACATCAGAAAAACACAAAAATAGCACACTCTAGTTCTAAACAGCTATGTCTAAAATAGATTATATAGTAAAACTGGTATTATACAGCATATTGTGGATTTGATAAACAGATAAATATTTGCACTGAGTAGGCTGTTTATAATATAACATTTTCTTATCTATACAGAATGAAAGCCAAAAAGTTAACTGTATAGAGATGTGCAGAACAACATTTAATATTATGACTCAAAAGCAGGGACGAAGGTAAATTTGAAAGAAGAGTAAGAGAGAAAATGTTTACAGGCCATTACAAGTTCTTAAGTTAATAGTAAATAAGGAATTGATTGCTCAAGTTGAAGAAAGCAGTAAACAAGAGATTGCATTTACATGCAGATGTCTAAAATTTGTATTTTTTTAAGTCTATGCGCAAAAGTCATTTGTTTTATTGCTTGACATTCAGTTATGGCTAGATTATTTAACCTATTTTTTTTGTACTTTGGAAACAAGAATATTGTTAAAGGTGCCATAAAAATGGACAACATTGAAAACGGTTTGCAAATAAACCACCTAACACTGCAGTTCTTTATACATATTAAAAGCCTTGTCTGGGGTTTGTCATATGTTAAATATATTTAAACTGGGAAAATATGTTGTAGCTTGAAGCCTCCCATTGGCCCAAACATCCAATACAAAAACACATCTCCACAAAAGGGAGCAGGCAGACAATACAGGTACATTTAAAGAAGCAGCCAGCTAATGTCCTAATGTTTAAAAATTTACCACTGTTTTATATGAGATTTCAAACCACTGTGGATAAAATGAGAATTTTGGATTCATGAAGATGTGTACAGTACATACAGATTTTTTGTGTGTGAAATCATATTCACTATATTGCTCAAGAAGTATCTGCATTTACATATGCAATCTGTTCAATGATAACCAAGTTCCTAGAAATAATATTCATCCACATTAAAATAATGAGAAAGGAATCACACACCGGAGGGTTCAGTTGCTCTTAGACAACAACATAATGACATGTACAGCATGTCCAAGCTAACAGTGAGCTACCATTCATTACTTCTTAGAAGGAAAAAAGAAAAAGTATGATAGTGCTATTGTGGCAAACACACTAAATGTAAACAGCAAACACGGCTTATCTAGGCATCTATTTAAAATATTTACATTCACTTTTTTAATAAGACTCCACTTTATTTTGCATCACTGAAAAGACATTTCTATTGGGTTGAACATTCATTTACATATAAATGAATGAATGAATGTATTTATTGCTCTAAGTTCTGAAGGTCTGGTTAACAGAGATCCCCCCACCTATAATGTTTTCTTGCCATGAAACCAGGCTTCTGGATTATTTCTGAAATTGTTCTGAGAGGCTGACAAAATTGTTCTTACACAAACAAGCAAACAGACTCAGACACTGATTATCAGCCTTCTCATATCTTAAAATAAACAAAAATCTGATGGACTCTCTTTAATAGTAATAGTGTTTAGGTAGAGACCGAAAACTTGCATCACAGACTGTAAGTAACAGATGGAGATTTACTGTTGCAATTGCATTTCTAGATATATAATCTGATCTATAAGGTATTTATAAGGTTCTATGTCATGTCTTTATAAGAAAGAAGTGGCATCACATATAATATGTAAAAATGTCAATAACTTCTTTGTTGTGAGTGGACAGAGAGGAGGGGGAGGAGGAAGAGGAGAAGGAAAGAGAGCTATTTCTGCCATTTTCCATAGTCCTTATTATTAAAAACAACAAGTTACAGGTTTCTTTTTCATCTAATAGAAACTGAAAGTTTTCCCAAATTACGGATTTCTACAGCAATAAGAAAATAAATAAAATTTCTTCTGAATGTGTGTTCCAGGTGTGGAAAAATGAAAGCCAACAATTACTGTGAGATTCACTGACTTTACAGAAAATAATGCATGGAAACAGGGAACTATTTAAAAATTGTAAATTTCAAAAATATAAATAACCCTAAAAGCTGACTCACATTGCTGCTACACAAGTGGGTTTTGTCAATCTTAAGACAATAGCTCTTGCATTAATCCAACAGACATCAACTACAACTGTGGAAGTAGAAAAAAATATTCCACTAAGGGATTTTTTGGTTTGCTTCCAGAGGATAACACAGTGAAAATGAGTTTTTTGTTGGCATTAAAAAACCATTTTTCATTTGACCTCTCTCCCTGCACGGAGGGGCAGGGCTCTTGTCTCACCATTTTTTAAAAAACTTTTATCCATAATATGTAGACTACATATTATGGCATAGTTTTTAAATATAATGGCATGAATATGTTTATCGTGAATAATTTAATTAGAGAAGTGGTAAAGGGAGTATGTAAGCCTGCACTTTGAATGATGCTCTTTATTGTATTGCCTATTCATTTATCTTTTGAACATACTGGCATAACTGCACTGTTTTGAAAGCGAGTCCACACCTGTAAGCCTACAAGACTGAAGAACACTGCAGTTTTGAACTTAAGAAAATGAGATGATAGCGAAGAGTTTACGCACACACACAGATCTACACAGTTCACTTGTGCCTAGGAGGGATAGTATTATTATCATTATTATTAATAAAAAACACAATTTTTCCCAGTAGTACTGGCCACCCTGTTTTGAGAGTTTTAGAAGATCCCTGAGCGCATTGTTTCTGACTCAACCCCAACTTCAAAATGATAGGGCTTCTATTGTTGATATCAAGATGGATTGTCATTCACAGTAAGTCAATCATAAGGTGCTTATTTACCCTTTTTTTTCACCAATCAGCACAAAGAACTGTCAGAAAATAATTTTTTATTATTATTGTCTTAAAATAATAGCACTGAAAGGACACATGATTTAAACAATCAATGTTTGAAACAGTGGCTTTAGGATTATTATCTGGCTGCCCCTCAACAATAACAAGTGATTCAATCGACATTCCTTAGCCAAAAACAAAAGGCAAAAAAAAAAAACCAAACAAACAAAACAAAAACCTGTACAAATATGTATTTTTCCCTGAGGGATCAAGGTACACCCGCAAGTGCTCTATGTACATATTGCACTAGAGAGGAATGAAGAACATGTGCAAAAAAGCAACAATGAGAGAAGCTTACATCCTACTTAAACCTTTTCAATAAAGATTCTACTAGGTTGTTTTGCATTTTGGAATGTCGGAACACAAACAGCTATACCCTAGTCTAAAACTAAAAACATATATTTCTACTATGGCACAATCAATGAAATAAAAAGTTTTCCAAAGACAGATAGACAAATTCCATCAAGAAAATAATACAAAGTTTGTTTGTTTGTATTTTTTTTTTTAGAAAATTACATTACTTTCTTTCTTTGTTTCACATTACAAAATCTTTTTTTTTTTTCTTTACACAAATCACATTTTATTGCAGGAATATTTCAAGTGCCATCAAATATTTATAGAAGGGTTAAAAAAATAGAAGTCTCTCTAAAGTGGTCCAGACAAGGCTTTGTATAGAATAAATCTTTTTTTTTTCCATCTTCTAGTTTTGATTTAAGTATTTTGAATACATTTTCTTTTCCATTGACACTTAGTAGCCTAGAAGCGGTTCAACACACGCACGTCACACACACAAATCCTTCCCTCTCTCTCTCTCTCTCTCTCTCTCTCACACACACACACACACACACACACACACAAACACTCACACACTATCTTTCTCACACACCAGCACGCTCCCTCTTTACCTGACCCTCAGCCCACCCCCATATGCTCACAGAGATCTGGGCATTCCCACTATAAAGAACAACCAAACTTAGAAGCAGTGTCTTAATTCATGTTTTCCTTAAGTTAGGAAGGGTGATTTAGGGTGCTGAAGACTTTAAAAAAAAAATCCATCGCTTTAACTCAAATTATGATGCTGAACAGTTAAAAAAAAATCCATAGCTTTAACACAATTTGCAAACTGTCCCAAAAACCCACTTCCATCTGCACTTTTGTTTTCATTGTGACCAAGGCCAGTTTCTTCACAAGATAATGCAACCATTTGGACACCATTTGTAACTGAAAGCATTCCTTTGTACAAAAGCCTTATTTACCCTATGTAAAAAAATTGTATAAAAGGCATTACAGCAGCCAGGATTACCATGATGTGATTCCAATCTTTAAAAGACTATTGGTCATTTAAGTTTAGGAAACATTAAAGAACTATTGAGAATAATTGTTCTGGCACACAGGTGTTTCTATAATAAGGAAGAAAATAAAAATGCAAGGTTTTTCACGTCATTTTCTAGAATCCATATTGTTTTCGACTGGATTTATTGTTTAACTTCAGATCCCGACTTCAATCCCAATGATGGCTATCCCATCATTTCACAGAGCACGCCACTACTATTCTTTTCCTACACTGTCGATGTACTTTGCTCTTAAAGTCCAACCCTGCTTTTCTTTCAAAAAGACCTCGTAGCAGCATCAGTCAATGTATCTTGGTTTACTCTAAAAGCATTGTCACCACATTGTGACTATAACTGAGATTAGAGCATTTTTTGTTTGTTTGTTTCTTTTTGCATATGGTATATCCAAAATCCTTTCTGGTAAAAGGAATTTCTTTTAAGTTCAACATTGTATTCTCTCTCACCCTTAGAGAAGTGCAATTAGCTCTTATTTCACAAATGGACACTGGAATTAGGTTTAGTTGCTCTTTAATGCTCTAGCACCTGAGGCTGGTCATATTCAGAAAGCTTTGGTTAAAAACAAGTTAATATACTTTAATAAAACCATCCCAAATTTAGTGAATCAGAATGACAAAAAATTCCCCAAAAACCACAAAAGAAAACCAAAATAAAAACACACCATTTCCCCTAAAGGAGAAACAATAGGGGGAAAATGGACGAATAAATAACTGAACTAAGCTTTGTACTCTTTCCAGAGTATAAATACTATTGATCTTAAAGGAACTATGCTTATTTAAATTAAAATTTTGATTTAACCCTTCTTGCCCAAATATAAATACTATATGCTGATAGTTAACCTCTCTATATAATAAACACATAAAGTTTTATATTCTTGTAAGAAATTTAAGTAAATATTACTCTCGTCTTCTATTTATGGTTAAACCTTTACTATATATTTGAGAAAAAAAATTGCTTAGATGTTATTTAGGCTTCATACACACTTCTGTGTGAATCATTCCTTCCCCTATTCCAAGTCCCTCAGGAAACGAGTCAGAAGGTCAGTGGAGTTAAAAACAGTGAAGGGCTTCAGGCTGCCCTCACGTGATCACGTGATTGGGCAAGACATCAAGGAGCTGTGATTTCTGGGGAAGATTCAGGAGGAACCCCATGGGAGAGGAGACACTTTCTCCTCTGCAAAGGGCTGCTTGGGAACTCTCACTTTCACCCTGTGTTAAGATGTTCCCTTTTCTGGATAAATGTGATTTTATTTCTATTTATTTATAGTCAGACCAGAAGTTTGACTCCCATTCCGTGTGTGACTAGAACTGTCACCTAAATGCCCACATCCCCAAAGGTCACTTATTTTTAAAATACGCACATTTGTACCTCAGACTCTTCCTTCTCCATTTCCCCATTGCGAATTATTTAAACAAAACAAAACAAAACACAAAATTAAACAAAAACAACTGTATCTCTCACCTGAATACAAAAGCCAAATATTCTTCTAAATATTAATAAAATAAATTACAGTCCACAGTTTTCTAGTGAAGATAAATACAAGAGTAAATGTTTGCAACTAGCATCAGCTTCACTTTAGAGACTTAAAATATTTAATATTTAAATAAGAAAAAATGGTTCAACGTCATATGCCTTCCTCACCCTCCTATCCATTGCCTATGGATTATGGAGAGCAATTATAGGATGAAGAGACAGCTGGCACAAAACTAGTTAACTCTGACATAAACTCTTAGGGTTCCTAGATTATACCAAGAATATAAACATTCAACACAGTAAATGTTACATGTCCTCACACAGGGAGTGTGCGTTTGCTCCAGAAATAATCTTTGGGTCCTTCTTAAAATAAGAGCTAGATTCCAATAAGTATCCTGGTTGCAGATTTGTTCTGAAAGCGTAAGAATTTCCAAGTTGAGACTGAGTCCATAAAACTATTGAATTGTGTCAAAAGAGCCTCCTGGCCCTGCCCCCAAGAGGTGGCATTTTGAAAAACTTAAAAAGCAAAATGTGCATCATGGTTTAAGTCCACAGCACCAATCGACCATTCAACTTTGTATGAAGCATAAACACATCTATCCTTAAATGTACCCAAAAGCAAAGTATAATTCAGGGAGAGTTCTGTGTCTAATTCCCAATTCACATGTAAAAAAGAAAAAATCCAACATTGTGATTTCTAGATATGACCAGCCAGACTTTTAAAAGTAATTTTGTAAACAGCAGCATAAATACCTCCCGACGTACCTTCCAAGCCTTCTCAGTTAAACTTGTGTTTCTGGTGCACATGCGACACGACAGTGAACACGCTAGCATTTAATTTAAAGAAAAAGGTGCAAAATGAAAGTGCCTTATCAATTCAACAGGAAAAGCTACACCAGTAACTACATTTTATATTAATTAAAACAATATATAAACAATATCTCTTTTAGCTATATATAGTCTTCATGCCCATTTACCCTGTAATATATTATAATGCTATTGTTGCTAGTGCTATGGACCCTTTTCATGCCATCCTGCTGACTGGCAATAATCGGTGAAAAAATAAAAACTTCCTTCATGAAACAAAGAGCAAGTTGTGCAAAGTAATGCTGCAATCTCCGCTATGCACACCGATCACCGATTATTGCTGGGCTCTGTTGTTACCGACAGGTTGGTGACTCTGTAGAAAGTCTGTGGGCAGTGAGCTACAAGAAAAGGAAATTCTCTTTAGTACCCTCCTTCTGCTGTAAACAGAGGTCAACGATCAAGAAGTTGAGACAGAAAAAGGGTCCATATCTGTAGGCATAATGGAAATCATATGCATGAGAAAAACAAGTTCAACTTTTATTTGTTTTCATTGTTTCCCCTCCTTTGCCTGACCCCATCACCAAAAGATGTGCAGTGTGTTGGCGCTCCAGGTCTGTGCAGGGCCATATAAAGTGTCTCAGTTAATTTTTTTTGTTGTTGTTTTTCATGTTTGTACTTCAGACATTCTAGAAGTGCTTAGGTGATACATTTACCCATCAATTTGCATTGCTGGCTCAAATTCTGAAGTGAACAACTCCTTGTATAATGGAGGAAAATGAAGTCGCACAATGTCTGGGTATATTGCTTTAAATGCCATTAGCTTTTCTGTATGTCGTCCACATAAGGCTCTTAATGTAGACACCTTGCATATTAACTGTAAGTGGAAGAAAGGACACAAAGTCAGGAGAGAACAGACACAAGAATCAAAAGTCAGGGCATCAGGATGATCTTTATGGCTTTGTTTATAAAGGTGAATGAAACACACTTGAAGCAACTTAAATGTCCAGTGATAAAGGGCGGGTACAAGTAAATGATGGTACAGTTACACCAGAGAATACCACGTACAGATTAGATATGATTTTGAAGACAAATAACTTAATGACCCAAAATGATGTTTGTAAGTGAAATGTTTACAAGCAAAAGTGACAGAGTCAAAACAGGAACCCAAATCACTCCTCCTCTCATCCAATATGCTTCCTGCTCTACCCTGCCAAGCCCTGCCTTCTGCGTGCTGGGCAAAGGAAGAGCTGTGGCGACAAAGACAGCGAGGGGCACAGTCACCAGCAGGTAACATCCTGCAATCAGAGACGATGGCATCCCTCACATATTTTATGCAGAGCAACTACTAGCCAACTTCAGTGACAAGTTTCTCCTCAAGAAAGAGCTTTGCCTAAAACAAAGCAAAAGAATCTTGACTTAAAAAAAAAAAAGACTAGTTAGAGACCCGGATAGAGTCGCAGCACTGACTAGTTGAGGATGAATTTGAGAACTTTGATAACACATTTGATGCATTTGGTACAACTGAGGTTAACATACTGGCAAAAATGCTTTTTAAACTTTAAAACACTATACAAGTGCAAAACACTTAGTTCAATCCTTGACACGGGTATAAGTCCTTATTGATAAGCCTGTCCTCATAAGCTGAAAGTCAAAAATGCATCTAGTACTTGTCCTCCAACAGAGCTTAGGCTTAGCCTACCATAAACATGCTCGGGACACTTATATTAGCCTAAAGTTGAACAGAGTCATCTAATGCAGCCTACATTCTCCACTAAGGATTCAAGATCTCAGGCACAGACTGGAGTTTTGTGGACACAGTGGGATGCGAAAACACAAAACATAATAGGCAAAAATACATGGCAACAGCACATTGAATGTCATCTCCCCTTACGGCCACAAGGTTAACTGGGAGTTGGCTCACTGCCCTGCCCAGCACCATGTGGGTGTAAGACCACATATCACTAACCAGGCAAAAGGTCAAAATTCAAAGGAGGGGGAAGTACAGTTTCTACTTAATGCAAAGCACTTTTTTCAACCGTCACAAAATCAAAAAAAAAAAAATCCTAAGTTGAACTATTATAAGTGGGACCATCTGAAATCCTCTCTAAGTAATGATGTCATCAGATCATAAGCTTTGTCTGAGTGTTAGGTTCTCTCTATAATAAAAGAACCTGACAGTTCCCTGGCATATGGGTAAGAAAAATGAAGAAAGTAAAGCACCTGAGAGCTCTTCCTTCTATTTCCCATTCCTGCCTCAAGTTCTCTTTTAACAGGTGCAAAATCAAAAGCCAAATAGCAAACAGCCTCAAATTTCTTCTTTATGACCTAGTTTAGCTATTGGGAGAAAAAACAAACAAACAGGAACTCCCCCACCCCCCGCAACAAACCTTTCAAATTATCTTCTTGAATAATGACATATAAAATACTCTCCGAAAGAATATGGTTGATATTTATAAGAGCAAATAATTAGTATTAGCACTAGCACTGAAGGATATTAACATATTTTAAGTTGACATCCTAATTGTACTTTTATTGTGAAAGATAATAATTAGCAAAAATGAAACCTTATGCTTTGAGTACAGGGTAATAAAACGGGAAATCGATGAAGAAAATGCAAAAGTCATTTGCTGTTGATTATTAATGAATTTAATGGAAATAGAACTATTATTAGAACGTACAGTTATCCTGATTGTTTTAGTACTGCATAACATTTTCCTCTTAAATTCAAAGATTTTTTTTCTCATATTTTTCCCTCCCTCCCAGAGGCAAGTTTTTGTCTTCTTTTTTTGTCCTCTTCTAATTTATATCAACACCGAACACAGAACATTACCTCTGTTTTATGCTCAATTTTGATGGAATAGAGTATTTTCAGAGTGTATTAATGCTTAAAAATATGTGGTGCCCTATTATTGCAGGGTACTTTATAACCAGATAAACAGAATTCAACTTGATTTTTGGCCAAGTGGAATTTTTTAAAATAGAGGTATTTTTTCTTTTCAGTAGCCTATTGCTTATTACTTTGGGGTGCTGGTAAATGACTTGTAAGAGTAACTGGCAACTGGGACAGTTCAAGATGAAAACCGTTGGCTCTCACCTTTGTTAGTATTCCATCTTCGCGGTGATTCTTCTGTAGGACATGTTGAAGAGCTAGCTGAATTTTCTGTTGCAGTTTTTCAATCTTTACCTTCTCCTGCAGCCACGAGCGATCTAAATATGAAACATGATACTCCTTAGCATTCTTCCCACATGGTTTCAGAACACCCCCATTCCTCCTGACTTTTAGACACAGATCATTATACATAATGCATATTTAGAGACTAAAAGGCTAGCATTCCTCCTTCAAAATTTGCTCCTTAAGGAGTAGAAAACTGATCTAGGATGGTTATACAACAGCGTTAAACCTTTTTATTTGTACTGATACTTAAAGGAAGGGAGGATTATTCCCATTCCAGAATGATACCCATTAAATCTAAGGCCACACTAGTATGCATGCAAATAAAACCACCATGGCCCTTCCAGTTTTTAGACAATTAAATTTCTGGAAGAAAGGCTTGTTCCATTTCTGCCAGTCTTTCTAGCAAATTGAAAAATAATCTTATAATCCAAGGTAAGTGGAACTGTCAATAGAATTAAAAAAAATAAGGGTTGGTAATTTAGGATAAAGTTTTTTGTGTAACAATTCCAAATGGAAGACAGTAAATTTACAAAGCTAATGATCCCCTAAAGGCAGTATTGGTTGAAAACATGGATCAAATTCAAATAAACTTGAGAATGACATCCAAGTGGATTTTAAGAAAAAGTAGGATGTTTTATTTTATTATTATTATTAATTTTTTTATAGAGGCATGTTTTATTTATTTATTTGTTTGTTTGTTTGTTTGTTTGTTTATACATACACTGGGTACAGTCCGAAGCGCGGGAGGGTGAGAGAATTCACCAGAGCCAGAGCAGGGAGCAGAGCAGGCAGAAGGACCAAAGTACACTGCTGAGGGGAGCAGCGGGCGGCAGGAGAGGTCTGCGCGCCATGTGGGACCCTCCTCCGGTGGCCGGGGAGCAGCTGGGGATCGAACTGGCGCCGCAGAGGCTGCGGGCAGCTTCGCAACCCAGTGCTCAACCGCTGCGCCACCGGGGAGGCCCTTATTATTATTTTTAAACATTAATTTATTTATGCATACAAGAACTGGGGGTGCAGACCAGAGGTGCAGGGGTGAGAGGATTCACCAAAGACAGAGTAGGGAATGGAACAGGCAGATCTACTGAAATACACTGCTGAGGGGAGCAGCGGGCAAGACAGGAGAAGGTCTGCTGTGCCATGTGGGTCACCTCCCTGGCTGGGGATCCAACTAATGCTGCGGTAGCTGCAGATTGCTTCAGAGTGCTGACGCTTAACCCCTTGCGCCACCAGGGAGGCCCCCAAGTAGTATATTTTAAAAACCACGTTATCTTGGTGACTGGAGTTAAGAACGGCAACCCTACTCTACTATAACTTTTCTCTTGGAATCAGGAGGCTAACTCCGCACTGAGTTATATTCACTCTCCATTCTTAAGATTTTATTATAACAACAACATGAGGTGTTCCAGAAGGGGTATGTATGGGGGTTGTCATTTGAAAAATTTAAATTTAACAAGGGTGACAGCTTCTCTTGGTAACATCCGGAATATTCTATACCCATTAAAAGTTATGAACCTCTTAAAAATCTTCACCTGGACACTATGAAAACTAAATGGTTTTCATTAAATGATTTTTTTCATTAAATTAAATGGTTTTTTGGGGGGGGTTCGCCTACCTGCTGACATCAGTACAAATGCAGAAAATAATGCAATTTCATCTTCAGTCAGGTGCATAGAACATAAACTTTTTCCAAATTCAAAGACAAAGCTAATGAAGTCTTCACAACCTGCCAAAATGAAAATAAAGACAGTTTAGGATTTTGGTTATTATCCTAGGTGATATATATGGAAGAAGGTGAATCTAGTAATTGAAGATCAGACAGGATAGTAATTAACATTCTAATGTAAAAGCTTGAAATTTTAAAGGAAAATCTGGTTAGTCAATACCACCATCAACCCCTACCATCATCAGTCAAAATAATCAGAGAACTTGCGTTGTGTAGTGAGTAACTTAAATACTACTCTAAGAGATTTCTAACTATTTCATAATAGCTCTATTAAGGAGGTATTATCATCAACAACATCATCATATCACCCCTCTGAGTTCACAAAGTTCCTGTCTCAACACACCCCCAGAACAGAAAAGTCATATACATAGGTAACACAGATAGAAAATACCAGCTGAGTTTCAAAGCCAGGCTACCTGACTTAGAGCCCCACTATTAACCAATAAAATCTAACAGCTGCAACCTAACTGAAGTGTTAAATTCACTCATTTTTGGTTTGTGCTCTATTTGACCTCAAACACCTTTAAAAATGCTAACAAATGCTACATTTGGGTGTATTAGTTACAAAACTGCACACAAGGAATGTGAGTCCTATAAAAATAACAATCTGTTCCCCAAATGACTATTTGTTTGATGTCTATTCTTTCAGACTTGCATGTTATAATGTATATTTAAATGGCAATGGGTTATATTAAACTGACATACATGTCTTCTGTCATTTAACTGTTTGAAAAATCACTTACATATCTTGAATACCATCCCATTCTTCTTAAAGACTATATCCCTTTTTTTTAAATTATAGAAATCCAAAGTAATTTATTTTTAAAGTTTATGGCAGAGTTTTGCTTAGTTATAATTTATTTCTTTGACATCTGCAATTAATTCTCATTAACGGCAGTCATTCCAGGAGTACGGCTCGGCAGACTTATAGCTCTTTGCTTGATTTCATGTATCAAATCATATTCTTTACTTTATATGAATAATATGTCCCCTGCAAATCTGGTTCTTAAAATCTGGAAGGCAATGGGAAGGATTTATAATATAAATCTCTTTGATTACCAACTAGATAACCAACTTGTTAACCTTGATGTGTAATACAGACAAAAGGCATTTGAGCTATTTGAATTTTCTATAGTGACTAACTATAAAACAAAAGTTATAAAAGCCTTTAGTTTTTTGTTTCCAAATAACCACTGTGTCCACTTTGTTCAATGAGAGCTTTCGCCCAACTCCCATCTTTTCCTCTAGCCCGGTTTAAAGACAAAGCTCCCAGCATGCCTCTTACCTAAGGATTTGAAGACATCGGGGCTCGCATATTTCCCATCAAAGTACACGGTGTTGCTCTGGGAGTCAAAGGCACGGCACATTCTGATAAATACCACCTCTAGAGAACCTACGCAGAGGCAGAAACGGTTTGGATTATTCCATCTTAGAGAGTTTATTTGGAAGGCGCTAATGCAGAGACCCCTTTCTGCATCAGCTCAGTGGGTGTTCTTTGCAGTTTAGTTCCTCGGCTGTCAATCATATCAGCTTTCCATCCCAAAGGGCAAAGTTCACCAGTACAATTAAAACTGTGCTGAAGTTAAGGACTGCTTTATTGAAGAAGGGACTGATCTACAAATCGCTTCTCCTAGCATGCTTTTGACTCATAATATACTGTCTCAGAGTTGCTAGGAAAACACTTATTCTTCTTTGTTAAAACAAACAAAAGAAACAGGGATCACTCTCTGGGTTCTACCAACAACCTTTAACCTAACAACTTAATGTAACCTTCCAAAGGTTACAACAAAATGTAACCTTCCTTCAGAGGACCTGGAGAGTAGAAATAAAACACAGATGACGGTGAAATTGGGGATAACAGGTGACCTTCAAATTAATCTTTTCACCCAGAGGAGAAGCAAAATGGAGGTAATGATTCCTGCAAACAGTTCAAAAACCTTTAAAAAGACCTTGGTTTTTGCTAAGGAAAACTAGAGCTATTATCATTGGAGAAGAACTGTTCCCGACACCTTCCTTACCAAGCAGTTCTTTAACAAGCAGGTGAAAGCAGGTTAGGAAGAAATTTCAAAATTCACTTGCAAAGCACATACCTGCTTTGAGAAGCACAATTTGATCGTTTTGACACAGTTCCATAAATCCATCAATGCGTTTGGCAAACTCCACCACGTACTGTATAGCTTCTGTAATTTTGATGGCACACAATTGCCACATCACCTCCCGCTGCTGTTAGAGGGGAAACACATTAACACACGCGGTTACTCATATTCTCAGCACCACTAGCTAACCTGTTCCCATTTTGCAAAATCCCTGCTCGGAAATGGATTCAGAAAGGCTAGAAGATTAAAAAAAATAAACAGCTGGCCAGTTATTTGAGTTATAATGATTGCTTCCTGTTCCTATCTCCTGTCCTCTCTTACCTTTACGGTGGTGAAGGGGCAAGGGGAAGGTGTGATGAGCATATATGCAGCACAAGATGAAAACAAGAGTGGGAAAGCCTTGCACGACACAGAGAAGAGCAAAGTAGATTCTTCTTTCAGGCAATTATTTTGCCCTGGGGAATTTAGCACCAATTATAGGGAGAAGGGAAGTCAAATACATTTATTGCATACCTGCTGTGAGCTAGGTGTTTTATGACATCTTGTGTCTTATTTCATTTTCACAAGAACATTTTTTCCATTTTCCATAAATGGACACAGAGGCCTCAAAGAGGCCTCGAAGCTAGTGAGCACTGGAGCTGGGATTCAAATCCAAGCATTTCTGACTTTGAATCTCATGCCACATGCCTTGCTGCTTCTTACTGCTTTCTTTCTTTTTTCTTTTTTTTAAAGATTTATTTTATTTATGCATACAAGGGCTGGGTATAGGCCAGAGGTGTGGGGGAAAGAGGATTCACTAGAGACAGAGTGGGGAGCAGAACAGGCAGATCTACTGAAATACACTGCTGAGGGGAGCAGCAGTCGAGACAGGAGAAGTCTGCTGTGCCACGTGGGTTAGCTCCCTGCGTGGGGATTGAACTCATGCTGCAGTGGCTGCCAATAGCTTCGTAGTGCTGAGACTTAACCCCTTGTGCCACCAGGGAGGCCCTCTTACTGCTTTCCTGCTTCTTTTGTAACTTGGGCTGCTAGCATTATCTGCTACCTCAAAAGTGGATAGATGTGTTGCCCTTACCAACCTGTTCTGTTTAATTCCTTTTATAGAGCCACTCTCCAATTTACTTACAGGGTAATCTAGATCTGTTGTGCTGCTCATTTGTTCCCCCAGTCTTGTTTAAGACTGTTTTCATTGATATGTTGGGGTGGAGGACACACTGAATTAGGAGTCAAGAGTCATCATCTAATCCTGATGTTTTCAATTCCCAGGATGGTGGTTTGTCGAGCAGAGTGTTACACAGTGGCAAGTGGCACCACTATTTGTCAGTCTCATATCAGACTGGAATTATGGACCCCTTGGAAACAAAGGCCTGAGATTATTTTATGTCAACTTCTGTATTTTGAAATCATCCATTGTGATATTGGGACAAAACCCAATTTATTTATGGAAGTTGCTTAATCTAGCCTCCTGTTGATAAATGGAAGGAGATATGTGTGTAGTTATAGGCAACAATGAAATTTATTTGCTATTGCTGACATTTTGCATGCTAACATCTCAGTTAGATGACAAAACTCTAAATACATGATCAGCTCTGAAAGAAAGATTTTTTTTTTTAAACAGAAATGTGATAGCTGATGAAAGACCATCATTCTTTGGTTTGTCTGTATTCTTGATCAAATCTCCTTTACTAATACCCTTCCCCAAATTGCCTCAATCCTCAGTAAAATTCCTCAGAGTATACCTTGTTTTGATAGTTCTCAATCTCCTCCTGCAGAAAGGTCTGCCACGTTATCTGCTGGAGCTCTTCTCTCAAGTATTGGCAAGTTTCCAGATGTGATTTAGATATATTCTGTGCAAGATGTTCTATGGAGAAAATAGGAGATCACAAGCATGAAAAGCCATGTTCCTCTTTGCATGACCAGTGTTTTCCCTATTTAGCACGTGATTTACAAAGCCACCAGTTGAAAGCAACATGCTGAACTAATTTGAATTATCTTTATACATTTAAATAAGCAAGCTGGGATATTTTGTATTTTGGAACATGAGGATGAAGAATAAACAAAGTCAACATTTGCAATAAAGTTTGATGACTTCAAATGACTCTCCTGATCTTGACTTTGTTCTGTGCTTTTACACCAGAACAAATATTGACCTAGATGGCTGTGGGAAATGATTGACAAAGCCTCCTCTTAGGATTTTTATAAAAACACATCTACCACATACATTGACCTAGGGAGGATTACTCTTGAACAATTAGAAAATGATACTCTTTTATAATGACACCTATGTGTCTCTTTGATTTTTCCTGACAATAACAAAACCAGCATGACTGAGGGTCAACTATTTCACTGCATTTAGTATAGTGGTTAAGAGATGAACTCTGGAGTCAGACTGCCTTGGTTTGACTCTTAGCTCTGCTATTTGACTAACTGTGATCTTAAGTAAGTTACTTAACGTCTCTGTTTTTCATTTTTCTCTCATTTGTAAAATGAGAAAAACAGCACCTATTTCTGTGAGAACTAAGAACATTAGGATGAATTCATATCATACTGGAGGGAAGGGGATTTGAAAATACTATAAGAAATACATGCCAACAAATTTTCTATAGGAACTTTGTGATTTTTTGAATATCTAGGGACCCACTGAACAGACGATTCAAAACATCAGACAATAAAGCACAGAATTGGATTATATCAGAAAAGAAAGATAAAAGATAACTGTCAGGGAAAAGAGAGAGAATGTTGGTTTGGGGAATCAGTAAACAAAGGACAAAGAGAAGAAAAACATTTGATAGAGAGAACTGAAAAAGAGCAAAGTAAATGATGTGTCTTAAAGTCAATGACTCCTGTGCATAGAAGAGGAGAGTAAATAAAAGAATAATGGGGAGTCAGAAACAAGAAAATAAATGTTTGAATGGTAAACCAATTTCTGTAGATTAAAAAAAAGTGATGAAGAATGTTTACAGGGAAGAGGGGGATCCTATGAGGTGAAGGATGAGACTCACAGTTTTCTTCTTCTAGATTATGCATCTGAATGTGCTAATATGTTCAGTGTCTTGTTTCACGTTATCCTAACATTTCTTTCCACTCATTCCTACCTATTTGGGAGCAGTTTTTACAAGTGCAAACAAGTGATGCAATGTACCTTGTGGTCCAGTAGAGGGCAGTGGCTGCATTCTCATTAACTCCCTTTGATTCCATTCAGTTGATTTGGTTAAGTGTATGATTTTAGACACTTTGCTCTTTTTAAATCTCCATTTCATCATAGAAGAATATGGTCAGACTGAGTAAAAGTTAAGAAGTAGTAGTCTCTTGGAGAAACTTGCTCGAACAGTGAAATATCTGGGGATCAAAACTAGGAGAACAGGCTGCTAGTGGGAGCTCAGTGGATAACTTACTTTGTAATAGTCAAATCAGTTTGCCCCTTCAACCATGATCACTTCATCAATACAGCCAAGGTCTCGAGGCTTCGGTCAGAAAGTCCTGACTTCTGAGTTAATCACAGATTTTCATAGTGGGAAGGAACTTTGGACTTGCCCTCAGTTTACAGATAACATTAAGACTGATGAGAATAGTTAACACTTATGTGCCAGACCATAGAATTGATACATATATATTCTGAACATATGTATTTTCTCACTCAGTCTTCATAACAAACCAAGGAAGAAGGTATTCATTTATCTCCATTTTACAGATGAGCAAACTGAGTGACAGTAAGGATGAGTAACTTTTTCAAGATGTCACAGCTGGAAATGGCCAGTGATTCAATCGTACACAATTTGGCTCCAGTCTGTTCTAAATCTTTTTATTCTAGAAGTAAAGCCACTTCAGCTTGCAGAAGTAACAGGATTTACACTGGGTGGTATAACCTACAGCAAAGCTAGGACCACAATCTATATAAAGCTGACTTCTTGTTTTTGCCCACTTCTATCAGTGAAATTTCCCACAATTCGCATTAGTTATTGATTGTGGTAACAAGTGTAGTTACCTTTTTTGTTTTCAAATGAAATTAGACTGTTCATATGGAATGTATAGTCCAGGTCCTACCTGTGTATTGGGAGCAAAATTTGCTAGCTAGGGATGCAGGCATATTTTTACTAATAGTAATGGATTGTAGATATTGTTCTTGAAAATAGAATTGGACTTAAAGTATGTTAATGTACAAAATTTACTTTCCAATCGTAACCTTGGATTCATTTGTTTAAAATCTGATGAAAAATCTAGTCTGAAATGAAGCCAAGACTCCTGGTTAAAGAGATGGCATGACTTGAATTCCCAAAGGAAATACTGGGGGACTACAGAGAGCTTTGAAGAAGGTGCAGAGAAGTCTGTGGCCGCTTTCATGCAACATTGAGCTCCTCAAGCTGTTTTGTGCATGTAACTGGGATAGAAAATTTGAGCCCAATTATATTCTTTTCAGATAAATTCTTGGGTTTTTTAAAAGATTTATTTATTTATTTATACAAGCACTGGGTACAGTCAGAGGCGCGGGAGGGTGAGAGAATTCACAGAGCCAGAGCGGGGAGCAGAACAGGCAGACTGATGAAGTACACTGCTGAGGGGAGCAGCGGGCAGCAGGAGAGGTCTGTGCGCCATGTGGGACCCTCACCCAGCGGCTGGGGATCGAACCGGCACTGCAGAGGCTGCGGGCAGCCTTTCAACCCAGCGCTCAACCGCTGTGCCACCGGGGAGGCCCCGATAAATTCTTGTTTAATGTTGGGTTTGGAACTAATCCCACAAATTAGTTAATTTTATTCAAGCTGGAAAATGCCACAATACACATGAAAAATCCCTAATTAAGGAGAACATAAAAGAAGTATGAGGACACAGGGCTCCTAGACTACCCTAGAAAGTGAAATGATGGAAGAGGAAATGGAAGTGGGGAAACTGAGGACCGGGGGAATCAACTTGGCCAATTCTGCCTCACTCAGGTATCAGTGCACATCTAGCCAAAGTGCTGTAGTCAAAGGCAACACTTTGGCTAAGCCCTGTAGGCTTATTTCAGAGTTGAACATTTGACAAGAAAATGGGATAGATTCACTAGTATTTATAAGGTGGAAACAAACCTAAAGTAAATCAGGTCATTTTTCATGATATCATGTCAGCTTTCAATCAAATCCTTATTCACTTCTAAAAATTTGATTTTCATTACAGTTCTGCTTAAGGCTCAGCCAACCAAGATTTATGACAAAAATGGAAGGTTTTTGTTCTAGTTCAAGGAAAAAAAAAAATCAAACCTACCTCTGCTCAGCTTGGCTTCTAGTTCAGAGGTTTCTCTGTTAATCAAAAGAGCTGCAATATACCTTTAATGCTGTTCAGTGGTTAAAGACCAAGCTTAAAATGTCCCTGCTCTTGAGGATTTAAATTTAGACCCATAAAGAGGGGCTTGTGTAAAAACCGTAAAGCACATTCAATTTGTTCTATTTGGAGAAAGATTTTACTGGAAATATAAATTTCACTTAAAATGTTTTATGGGGTACAGAGGTGGAGAAACCATCTAAAGAACACAACCGTTATTTCTGTGAACTGAGGACTTCTGTCCTCAAGTGAGAACCTGCTGTTTCTTTTCCATCTGAAGTCTTCATTTTCTCCTCACATCAACTTAGCCATCTCCACGGCAACTAACTGAAATACCCCAAAGGATTATAACCTTAAGTGAGGAACCACTAGGAGGAGCAGATCAAATCCTAAAACTGCAAAGGGTCTTATCAAACTTACTCTAAAAAGAAGTAATTAAAAATCAATTAACCATTACACAGGGTAGTAACACAAATTCCTTGAAATCAAAGTGTTCCATTGTTTGTGTTGTCAACATTTCTAGATCCCATCTCCTAAGAGAATTGACAGGTGGTTTTTTTTTTCCCCCTTGCATAGTGAGATTTCCATGAGCTAAATCAGTTTTGTCACCAATACCCATCACCAAAGTATTTTGGCATGTCAACGAATCAATCTCCATTTACCATTTATAGGATATACCAGGGCTGCAAAACTTAAATGCCTACAGGCGTGGGCAGAAGATACAAATGGGAGAAGTGGGGTGAGACCCTTTAAGGTGTTAACACCTACCTTGTGCCAGCCAGTTGCTGTCACTCAGAAATGCTGCCCCAGTGTAATTAGACCACCACTCCCACCAAGAAGCTGAAAATCTGAACTTTAGGTATAATTGCCTGGTTTAAAATTTTAGCAACTAATTCAAAAATATTAAGACTCTGGATAGGCTAAAAATAAAGTCTGTGACCTGGGTGGCTTCTGGGCTGGCCTTTTTGTGACTTTAGGTATAAAGCAATACCTGGTGTATAGCTAAATAAATAATGAAGTTAATGGGGCCACTCCCTGAACTTACAATTTTCTGTGGAATTTACAGACTGCTTTAAGTTCCTATTGTCTCATCTCTGAGAGGATGTAGAGAGGAAACAACGGTGGAGGGTCACAATTAAGGGGGCAGGGTGGAATTATGAAGGGGGTCAAATGATAAAGGTGAACTGCTTTTCTGCTTGTATTCTTTAATAACATAACTCAACAGAGGAACATCAGACATACTCAGTTGACTTCTCAAAGCCCTAGTTCAGCCCAATCAAAATATGGAAGCAATTACCTAGTTCTGCCATGGACACAGTTGGGGAAGTCTCCCCATTGGTGAAAGAACAGTAGGGAAAGAAGCCTGATGCTGGTGTGTAGTCACATATTGGTTCTGGTTTGATTCCATTGATATCAAGACCTGACTGGTCCGGGGAAGGCTGTATGTCCAGGTAGAAGCTGCTGACAGCAGAGTCTGCCTTGCTCCCCTCAGGGGTGTGCCCATCGATGTAGTTGCTGAGGTCATCGTGAAGTTCGGTCAGCCCGTTGGCCGAGATGTTGTAGGTGGGCGTCAGCGGCTCGGCCTCCCCAGGCTGCTGTTGGTGGTCTCGCTGCTGCTGCTGCATCCGGTGTTTCTGCACTTCTGCGTACAAGCTGTCTCTCTGCTTTTTCGACATTCGGCCAAATTTTACAGCTGGAAGAAAAAAGCCAAACCACACCTTATACAATGTACTTTTCTTCCTTATCCTCTCTGGTATGAATTAGGGGTTCCTTTAAAGTTTAGAATTGCAATGATAAATCACAAAATAAGGGCATGATCCAGAGGTGAAAACAGTTCCACCTTAAAAGGGTTTGCTCCATATCCCAACAGCAAGGACTTATCCCAGAGGCACTGTTTCAGAAGCAGGATGGGTAGAAGAGACCCAGAACAATGACCATCCACATTTCCCTCTGTCATGTATACCTAGGGTACCACTGATATGTGACTTAATGTTTACTTTCCACCCATGCAGCTCACCTGGACAACCTCTTTCTCTTCCCAGTCTTTGGAACAACTGCAAGGATGCACAGACTCACAGAGGGACATAAAGCACAAGCCGTCAAACCTGAATTTTCATTCACTTCACTGCTCTGTACACTCAAAGAAGTTTCTTTCTGATTAAACTGCCAAATCTGGGGCCTGGTTGAGAGGCCTAAACAGACTGGACAAGGGATTCGCCATTCACCAAATCACACTTGTGAACCTGCCTGGACTGAGGAGCCTCCTTTCTACTCATGGCTGGTGGTGGTCCCTGTGAAGCCCTGGGCCACTATGACCCATCTTTAAACTTTTAGCCTTAAGTAAAAACAGTGTCAGAATTGTGGAAAGGGTAAACAAATGGAAAGGGCAAACATACAGGGTCCCTGCGGGGTGAATTTGTGTTTACAGTGCTTCTCCCTGTGATGTGTCCCCATATTCAAAGTGGAGCAACAATTGCAGTAACTTTCCAGTTCATTCAGAACCCCAAATGACTTCTGAGATGCTCAGATAATTAAGGAGGAAAAAAACCCTATGATTTCCTGGTCTGCGTTCTCCTGCTAGCCATTTATTCTCAGCTCTGCTCTGTACATGCAGGACAGAGTTTCTGCTGGAGGGACTAAGATCTCTTAATTCAGTATGGTCAAAATTGCACTTGACAGGATGCATGAATTCACCCCTTGGCCACCAGCAGAGCTCTGGTGAGCACAGGTAGGAGAGATAGAAGTGAGATGGAGAACCAGGCCATCCCCTCAGGCCAGCTGATGGATTCTTTTCCTGCCAAAGAGCACATCCTGTTCTTCAGCACAGAGGAAACAAATGAGATGGATACTGGTCAATTTCCAGTTTCCACGACTCAGGTGACAAACTTGGGTGGGGCTGGTTAGATGGCAATCAGGAGGATGTGGGGTTTAAATTTCAAGCTTCTAATTGTATCCTGTCCCCCCCACCCCATTCATTTTCCAAAGTCACAGCAACATGTGCTATCACTTACAGGCAAAATCTCAAGAAGGCAAACTGAAGGTGCTTTATGTCTTTAAAAAAGAATATTCTAGGATACCCAAGGAGATTAAACTCATAGGTAAACTCACTTTGCTGTAACTTTGAAATGTGTTTTAACATTTGCATACATATTAACAATAATCAGATCCCGTAAGTAAAATCCTGAGTATAACATCTTGAGACAGGCCCACACCACCTGTAATTTTATTTACAGGTTCAAAAGTGATGTCAGTTTAGCACCATTAAAAGATGAAGTCTGCAGAGTTGCACATCTCTGGGAATTTCTGAGAATATGGCGTAAGTTCTGGGACTTGCATCTACCAATGTCAAAAACTTCACTTTTGTTCCTACATATTCTAAGAGGCCATCTCAGGCCCCAGGTTCTGAAGGATGTAACTTGGTCTGGGCGGGTCCAGGACTCTCTATTATGGGGACAGCAGGCTTTCAGAACGCCTGCATGATACTCAGAAATATTTTTCCACAGGCTGAAGCTCCACTGAAGAGATGTTTCCTTCAAAGGGAGCTTCTGATATAGTCAGCCAGCTAGTATATTCAGAAAAGTCCTCAAAATGTACCCACTGTATTTTTTGCCCAATTTTCATGCATAAGAATAACTTTTTTGAAATCTGGTATTGATAATTCAGTGCACTCAAGACAGTTTTCCAGGAATATCTAGAAATGTTTTGCAACTGAATGGTTGATAGTCTCTTAAAATAACTTCTTTTAATGAAAAGAGCATTTATCATTGAGCCATACTTTGCACTATTTTCACATGTTCTGTATGTATAAATATTTGATTTTGGCAAGTGATTCAATGTACCCAGTTTAGCATAAAAGCTAATTCACTTCAACTGCCAACATGCTTACTAGGTTAAAGCACATAGCAATTCTCTCTGGTTTGCATTTCCAACTTGGGAAATGCCTATAGGAGGTAGATTTATTAAGGCCCTCAGATGACACTTAAATTCAATCAAATTCACTCGTGCAATGTCTTAAATGTTGAAAACTGGAAGGTGTTCTAGTCACAGAGACTCCTCTCCACATCACCCCCAACGGCCTGTTCACTGATGGATGGATAATAGAGGAGGAAGTGAAATCCATGAGCCACCAAGTGTGTGTGTTGGGGGTGGAGGGAGGGAGAGAAGAAGAACAGGGGGACATATTTTGGCAGATCTAGATCCATGTTTGAGAATGCACTTTCATGACCCCACAC
Organism: Talpa occidentalis; assembly: GCF_014898055.3. NCBI lineage: Eukaryota > Metazoa > Chordata > Mammalia > Eulipotyphla > Talpidae > Talpa > Talpa occidentalis. The sequence continues at coordinate 26,455,036 of NW_023601104.1, forward strand.
TACTGTACAACTCAAGCTGTGGTGCTCACCATCTCGAGACATCCCCACGGCAAGGCATTTCTGTAATCGACAGTGTTGGCAGCGGTTTCTACTGGTTCGATCAATCAAACAGTTCTTCTGACGAGGACAGGAGTAGGTGGCATTGCTTTGCTGACTTCTCCTGAAAAAGCCCTGTGATTCCATTATGAAAAATAAAACAGGTTAGTGTCAGTTTGAGTTGTATGATACTAAAAGGCAGTATACTAAGCATTTAGCAGCATTAATATTTAATGAAGAATTAAACTTGTAGTAGAATAATCCAGGAGATCATTAATGAAATTAAAGTCACTTCTTTTTCCTTGAGTCAAACTGATCCCCAGAGCCTACTCTCCTGTCCCTTACACATGCAAAACTTTACCTCCAATTGAGGGTTGCCTATGTGAAAGGCACAAGATCAGTGGCTCTAGACTTCTGATGATCAAAAGCAATGTGCTTGATGGGACAGTACAGACTTATCATTAACATTTATTTCCAAAATATTTTAGAAAAATAAATACAAAACCCTTCTCTGGGATGTTTAGAGATAAGGAAGATGCAGCCTTCTTACAGCTCAGGGCAGCTGCAACCTGGCACACTGTGGTGATCTGCACTACCCCGCTTAAATCACTGCGTTTTAGCCCTTTCCCACTCCCCAAGTCAGAATCTACTGAAGTTAAATGACACTTGGGTGGATTATGTTGGTAGACCAATCACATTAGAACTATTACTCAACCTCTGACAGTTTTTTTAAAGATTTATTTACTTATGCATACAAGATCTGGGGTGTAGGCCAGAGATGTGGGGGTGAGAGGATTCACCAGAGACAGAGTGGGCAGCAGAACAGGCAGATCTACTGAAATACACTGGTGAGGAGAGCAGCAAGCGAGACAGGAGAGGTCTGCTGTGCCATGTGGCTCAGCTCCCTGGCCGGGGATTGAACTCATGCTGCAGTGGCTGCAGATAGCTTGATAGTGCTGAGACTTAACCCCCTGTGCCACCAGGGAGGCCCCAACCTTTGACAGTTTTGAAACACCATGTATTCACAATCAGGCCTTTAAGATTCAACAAATCCCATTTGATGTTCGTCAAGTCACAGTTATTTGTCAGGCACCATTTCAGGAGTGAGAGGGATGGATAATGAGCTGCCAAGCTGCCACACTCAAGAGTTTCATTCATTCACTTATTCTCATTCATTCAGTAAGCTATTTATTTTTTGTTAACTTCTTGAGCTGGATTCTTACTAGCTCACACTCATTTTCAGTGTTTATCCTTTTCTTAAAGCTGCAAGTTTTCCTTTTAGTTATGTTTTACCATCAACGCACAAGTTTTGCTATATAGCATTTTCATTACCCTTCAGTTAAAAAGATACTCTAACTTTGAATAGAATTTTTTTCTTTGATTGATTTCAAGTATCTTTAGAAACATATTTTTTAAATTTCCAAACAATGGGGATATTTTTTGCTACCTTCTTATTGTTGACTTATTTCTAGGGATATACCCAGAAGGAAAAAAGAAGTCAACCAGAGGAGTCATTTCTAAGAAGTAAAGGCATGAAGCATACAGGAAAGGTATTGTTGTCTTCAAATCTTTAATGGCAAAATAGATGACCCCCAACACAGAGGACACCAGTGAAGAGGGGAGACATAAAATCCTGAAGATCTGACAGATGGTGAGCAAACTAATAAGGGTTTGAATTTTTCTAGAGGCCAATCTGGCAGTTGTATCAAAATCCTTAAAAACATGCTTATCCATTGAACCAATAATTCCCCTTTGGGGAATGTATCTTCAATGAATATGCAGAATTGTACAAAAATTATCTGCAAGGATGTTCATCAAAACACTATCTGTGATATAAAAGAGATTCAGAAAAGTTCTGAATGTCCAACATTAGTGAAATGGAAGTCACCTTGGATACCTGTATCTGTATCATGGAATAGTCTGCAACCATTAAAAATGGTATTTCAATAAAACAATTTTTGACATTAAAAGATGATAAAAATATTCTTCCTCCCCCCCCTTAAAAACAACTAAAGAACTAAACATAATTCTTTTGCATTTTTAAAAAAAATCCTTATGTTTAATATAGAAGGAGCTATGGAAAATTATGTCCTCAAATGAAAAGAATCATTGACACTGTTGGTGGGATCCTAGGTGATGATAATTTTCTTTTTGTTTACCTGTACTTTCTGAATTTTTTCTGCAATATACAATATGCAGATGGGAAGGTATATGAGCTATTTGGGAAGATCAAATATAACTGCTGTGAGATGTGTAGATGAATTTCAATGAATGTAAGGTATGTGACCTTAGGTCCTGTTTTTCCTTTGGGAATCAACCTGGGAAGGGAGAGGGCAGGGCACAGACTTCTCACCCCATCTCTCTCTGCCAACCTGCTCACTAAACTAAACATGGGCAGGCGGGACCCCAGGGCCTTAGATGGTCTCTCTGTTACACCTTAAAACTACCCTATATCAAGTCCAGTCTCTTCTGTGTAGCAATCTTTTCACAAACTATCTAAAGCTATAGGTTTTTTTTTTTTTATTTGTTTTCTTTTTTTTTAAATGTGTGTGTGTGTGTTTTTCCCTCTGTGAAAAGGAAGTGAGAAAAAGTAAAACATTGGGGCTCAGAGGAGAGAACTGAAGAACATAGAAATGGTAATAGAGACAGATAATCCTGAGAGATTACCAAGAGGTCACCTGGTTAGGTATTCAGTTGAGTCTGAGACACATAATCTCTGTGAAAGCTGAAAGGTGTCTATTTCTTTGTTGAGACTCAACCACCATTCAGACCCTACTTGTTTGCTGTCACTGCGGGTGCCTGCAGAACGAGGATCAGGATTTGCCTTTTCTTTAGTTGAGGACAAATTTAAACTTTACTTGCTTCACAATGAGTTTGTTTCATTTTGTTCTATGATCACTGAATATGGAGAATGTCAGAGCTTTCTAGTTTTCTCCTCACATGAACCAGTAATTAAGGGTAGGCAAGCTCTCTGCCAATATCATGACTCTAGATCAAATCACAGCATCTGTCACTTTTCTTTATGGATTTTTTTACACCATTACTATTTCGTCTCAGGATTCTCTCCAATTTTTCCACTTCTTTACAAAATACAAAATACAAAACTAGATGTGGTTCTCCAATAATGCTGGCTGGGTCCTTAAATTAACAAAAAGGATTCTGCTTTTCAGTTCCCAAATATTAGACTGATGTTAGCATTGAACTGTCACTAATACAGTTTCAGAATGTTAACACAGAAGTTATACATAACTTCCAGTTTGCTCCATTACAGGGGAACTCTGAGAAGGATTGATGATGATGAGATCAATCTTAATAAGTACTTGTATTGATCATATTTCTTTATTCTCTACATTTGATGCTTTGACATCCTGGTGCCATGCTGACCCAACAGGGATTGTGCTTCCCAGGACCAGCTAATTTTTGGACATAGCAAACTTTTGCCAGAGAATATGCTTTTCATATGTAAACCAACCAATCCAGAACCCACACACTCACTACCTACTCCACAGGGTCTCATGTTCTGGGCCACTGTTCCCCCATCCAAACCACTCCAGGATCAGACACCAGACAACAACAGAGAGCCCTCAGGCTCTAAGCCTGTGACATTACTTAAACTATCCCGTCCTAGGCCTGTTTACCCTGGCTCACCAACTCCTTCCAGAGGAAAGGTGCATGGGTGAATTGGTGAAGGAAATTCTATGGGGACTATACCTGGAGAGAGGGGGGAGGGAAGCAAACACTGTCTAAAAATGAACAATGATATAAAATATATATAAGTAAAAAAAAAATTAAAAAATAGGCTCTTGCCCACATTTGCCCCTCACTTGCTTTTCTTCCTGGAAGAACCTGCTGCTTCCAGTTGGTGCTGCAGCATGCCATGCTGGGCCTCCTGATTCCAGGAGCCTGTCAGTACAACACACTTCTTTCCAGAAAGTCATTTTTGCGTGTCTTTACCTCCCTGATTAAAGCAAATCTCAGGCATCATTGAAACAGTGCTGACCATGTGCTAGGCACCCTGTTCTCTAGGACACAGTATTAACCTTGCCTGCATGGGTAGTGAGCTATTATCATTTCTCTAGTTTTAAGGTAGAACAGATGGAGGCTTCCAGATGCAGAGTGACCTGCTCAGAACCCCACCTCTAGCAAAGGGTAAAGGTAAGATATGAATTCATGTGGCTTAACTCCAGAACACATCCTTTTAATATCCCTTTATTTTTTTCACTTCCCTTGTGTAGCAGAACAATTCCACTCAGGCATTCTCCTACAGGGCAATCACAAGTCAGCCAGTGTAGAGACAAGGTGTGCATGACAAAGTTGTGAGAGTGATCTCTGAAATGAGACTACCTTTGGGTCCGCCCCTTGAGCTTATGATCCCAGTGCCAGGCACTTGAAAGACTGCCTTTACAGCTGCCTTTTGGTGGGGGTTAGAGTCATACAAGAAAGCCAGGTTTATGATTTTATGATTTTCCCCTGATTTTGGATCAGAGTTTTAAGTTCCCTTTTGTTCACCTTATTTCTAAGTTACTTTGGCTTGTTTAGAAAACAGACAAAGCAATAATAACCAACTTACTTTAAGGACTCAGTCACTATCTTTAAAGATGTCTGAGTCATTAGGCCATAAATTGCAGGGCAAATCCAGGAGGCATTCCACATGTGCTCTGAGCAACGGCAACAGGGCAGAACCGATTCTGGCTTCCAAGCTACCTCCTCAAAAAAGGATCACGCTTCTTTCTACATGTGTCTGCTGTGAGGCGTGTGGGGAAAGCAAGCAAGCGAAGAGATACACCTTGCTCTTCACAAGACATTTATTCTATGAGTCAGCTGAGCAAGTGCCTGCTAAGAGTGCCAGGAGGGGCGCAGCTAAGAACCAGAGATGTTTCTTTTGGACTCAATCACTAGTCATGCCCACAGGAGAGCTATCAAATGCCAGATGGGAAGGGTCAAACAGGGTCAAGGGAGTGGCGTGAGGGGAGAGAGAGGGCAGCCACTGTGACTCAGATAAACACTGAACTTTGCATGTTGGACAAAATGATTTGGTTATCCTTTTTCAAAAACTCTTTTTCAGCACTCCTTAGTATTTCTCAAAGGTTTAAGGATTCGGGAAGTTAAGCTGATAAAACATTTAAAACAAATGAACATACAAGAGGGAGAAGAGTAACGAAGATAAGGAAGAAAGGCAGAAAGTCAGTGGGGGGGGGGGGGCCCTTCCTACCTAAAGGTATGCCCGGCAGTGTAGAAGTGGAATCTTGACCAGACGTGAGTTCTAGGGGAAGTTTGAGTCCACATAGAAAGCAGGGACAGCACAAACCCTGGGCGTGGGGTTTTGGGTAGAAGTGGGTAAAATTTAAAGTGCGAAAGCTGTGAGAAAAGGTATTAAAAGTCAAAATTTTGGAGTTTCATTTCTAAACTATAGGCTAACCAATTACTTCTTTGGTTTTTGTAAAATTTTCCTTTTTATGGATATCAAAAAAGGTGGAAATGTGCCATTATAAACATGGTGGGCTTGAGCAGCAAGTGACCCAGATGAATTTCAGGTCAGTGCCAACTGTGAGACTGTAGCACACTACCACCACCTAGTGGCAGCATACTAACATGCAGTTAATACAAATAGTAAATTAAAAAAACACAAGGTGTTTCCAGCTAAAAGAGATTGAGAGATGATCGGGTTCAGTAGTTCTCAAACAGAGAACACATCAGATCATTCATGGAGATTTAAAAAAAATTACTTTAGCTCTATTTATCTAGAACTTTGGGGGATCCAGTCCAGACATACTTATGAAATTGCCACGTTATAGGTCAAAAAAGAAGATAAAATCTAACAAAGGTTCTTGAAGATGCAGCCCCCTTCTTTTTAAAAAAGTCTGGAATTACTCTAGTTTTCTGATTTTTGGAAAGAACCAAAATGAAGTTCAGAAGAGCATGTGACTTATTCAGGGTTGTCCCAGGATCGGGAAGTATCAGTGCTGGGACTCCAACTTCAGAGTTCTTATTTTCAATGTGGTACCCTCTCACTTAAATATCTCCTCTTTCATATTGGACTACAGAACTGATGCCACACACATAGTCTCGATTTCCTCACACACAGAGACCCACACTGCTCAGCTTCCACTGTCTCAAAGAAGTCTCCAGCGTTTCCTCCCTCATCTTGTCTAGCCTCTTAAAGCGCCTTTCGTTAGGTATTATTTCTGATTTCTACCTTCGAGTCCCTGGAAAATTCTGCTTATTTAATTTTAAACAAATTAGCTGTGCACTTGGAAAATGTTCGTTGACTACACTAGGCTGTGCTCCCCAGGACGGGGACTGAAGGCAGGGTCTGCAGGAGAAGATTCACACCAGGCGGCAAAAGTAGAACACAAACATTTCAGGAATTTTGTGATTCCTGATTGTGAATACATTAAACATAATCATAATGAGTATTAAAAGTTAACTTGTTATTATTTTATCATTATCCATGCTTTTGAGGTGATTACATATTTGTATGGTAGAGATACTACAAAACCACATGCTACTGTACATCTCTTCCCTACTTTGCATTCAGTGAGATGTGAGTTGACTATGTGGTAGGAATATTTATACCACAGAAAGTGGCAAATGCCACAAATTGGGGCTTGACTTATTGTTCTGCTTATTGCTTGCATTTAAAAAGTGATGAAAAAAATGAGAAGTGTAGGTTAAATTTATAAGTATGTCTATAGGCATCATGTTGTGAATAGCACCCCAAAAATTGAGGAAATCTTTCAGTATTCAAAACGCATTATCTGATTTAGCAAGGAACTTGCTCACATCAGCACTGATGAAAGCATGAAGTTCCAAAATACGTTTTCTTCATTTCACTTTCCTCTTAATCATTACCATAAATGAAAATACCACTGACATTCGAATATCTTGGCACTGTCTCTCATCAATGCAACCACAGGTATGGAGGCAAGAGTTCAGCAGAAATCAGTGAGAGTGTTCAGTGAGGATCCTTTGTCTATAGGAAGCTGATTTCACTATTTGCAAAGTATGTTGAGCTATAGTTATATACATAAATATAGATACTTTTTCAGAGAGCTGGTTATTAAAAATGGACCAGCATGTGACTGGGTCAAGCCCAGTGCTTGCTGGATACTCAGGTTCCTTGTAGGCTGTCTGAGTTACTCCTCCTTACTTCAGATAGTCCTTACTCCAGACTTATGGCTTGGCTTCCTATAGCCTCCTGTCCTCCCTCTGCACACACAAATATACTCCAGAAATTTTAGCTGAAAAGATAGAAAATGACCTTTTTTTTTTTGCATAGAAGAACTGGGGTCTAGGCCAGAGGTATCGGGGTGGTGGTGGTAAGAGGATTCACCAAAGACAGAGTGGGGAGCAGAAAAGGCCAGATTTACTGAACTACACTGCTGAGGGGAGCAGCAGGCAAGACAGGAGAGGTCTGCTGTGCACTATGTGGGTTGGCTCCCTGGCTGGGGATCGAACTCAGGTCATAGCAGTGATAGCACTGAGATTTAATCCCATGGCCACCAGGGAGGCTCCAAAAAGGGCCTATCTTCATCCACTGTCCATTTTCCAGTCTTAGCTTCTCCAGTGCTTTCCTGCTCAGTTAAGGGTACACCTTCATACCAGCTACTCAAGGAAGAAAGGTGGACTTTATTTCAACCCTGATTCTTCCCCACCCCTATCCACATAGTCCTTAAATTAAGTAGCATCTTTCCATCTTCATATTTCTGAAATCCATCTGTTTCTCTCCATCTTTACTGCAAGTTTTTCAATTTCTCATACCTATCATTTTGAGTTGAAGCTATAGAGCCTCTCAGCTGTTCTCCCTGTTTCCACAATCACTACTTCTGATCCATGTTCACCATCGCTGAAGATGTCTTTCAAAAACACAGTCTGATCAGCTCACTTCTCTACATATTAGCCCTGGATGGCTCCCCATTGATGACTGGGCTGTGGCCATGCGTTCAGACAACTGTCCTCCACACAGCCCTCTTCCAGAGTCACAGCTGGCCAAGCTTAGACCACCGTGTCCACACTAGCTCAAAGGTCAGCTCTCTCTGTCCCTTCAGGATTGACTGGGGTATTTGCCTTCCCGACCTTACCTCTCCCATATACATGGGCCCTGGGAGCCCTGTGGGCATCTCCCTCAAAGCCCTTCACTTGCTGTATCACTAATCTCTCTTGCCTTGTTTGTTTCCAGAAGCAAGCTCAGCACTTGAAAAAGTCAACACATAGTTGCTGAATGAATGACAGTGGGTAAATGGTGGTAGTGATAAAAATAGTGGTGACAATCATGTGCTGGGCACATGTTCTATACCAGGCACCATGTAGGATGCTTTGCAAACATTTATTTGCAATTCACAACAACTCTGCAAAGTAAGTATTTTTGTATCTGTTTTATAAATGAGAAAAGTAAAATGCAGAGAGATTAAGCCAGGTGTCCAAAGTCACATAGCAGCTAAGGAATGGAGTTGGGATTTGAATTTCTGAGCCTCTGATGCATCGTACTGCAAGTACCATAGTCTTCTTCATGCACCATCAAAGAGGCAGGAAGAAAAACAAGTTGGGTAGACTGAACAACATAAATAAAACAAACAAAAAAATAGTTCCACTTCTCAATTCTGTAGTCAGAGTTCCAGAAAATGGTACAGAGAAGGTAAGGGAGATGGCATTTTATAGGGCATCAAATGCCAGGTTTCTAGACAGGTAGGAAAAAACTTTCATTTGCTATGCCTACTAATAAAAAGCTTTGAAATATACATGGCATTCATATTGGGGTTATTAATAGTTTTGTCTTAAAGTATGGGTCAGCTGGTCACAGATCTGTAAGTGTGGTGGGAAGGTTTGGGGGTCTTGCTCAGAGGGGGGACCCCTTCTGCTTGGGGCTCCTCCTCAGTGAGGCACAGGCTGAAATGCTGATCTGATGTTTGGTCTTTTGACAATTTTCACTTAATGAATTGATTCCTACAGTTCATTAACATACCCACTTCCACTTCTGTATACACATATGTCTTAATTAGCTGCTCATTGGCTGTTTAATTACAAGAAAACAGCTGACAGCTGCCTTGCTGAATTCTAATGGCAGACGCTTTGGAAGGGCTACACATTTGCTTTTGACAACCAAGATTTATTCATAATTCTATGATATATTATGAATGCTCATATGCTTGCCTGAATATTGTATTTTCTGATAAAATTAAAGTTTTAGAATTTGGGGGACTGTTGAAATGGATATATGTGTCCCTCGAATTCCACTTGCAAGGATGAGAGAATCCTATACGTAAAAGCATGAACCATGTCACAATTTTAATTATCTTGGAATCCCATATTCAGAAGCATGGGGTGAGGAAGAAGAAATATCTTTGGATAAGCCTGGGCAGAAATTTAAGTACCTGGATAAAGGTAAAAAGAAAACAACTACCAACTTAATTTTCTTGAAGGGTAAAGAGGGAAGACAGAGATTAAAATCAGGCAGAGGAAGAGGAAATAAAATTTAAGTGGGGTGGCAGAGCTAACTGTCTGCCAGGAAGCAAATGGTGAAGGAAATTTCTTTTCTTTTCTTTTCTTTTTTAAGGAAATTTCTTCTTTAGACAAGAATAGGCAATCACATTTGCAAAAGTTAGCTGGTCCAACCCTGCACATGCATCTGGTGGCAATAAATCATGGAAGCTCGGATCTCCCCAGTTACTTTCCTGTTCAATAATGACGGGTCTCCCTGTAGAACTGTATGTGCAAATGATCTCTGATTACAGCTGACGTCGTGTGTCATACTTGGTAAGTGTACACAACTGCTTTACACACAGTCACGCGCCAGCCTTAGTCCAACCCAAGTGAATGCGTTCAGCAGTGGCCTAGCCAGCACCGGGGGCCCTGCCCCAGTCTGGGGCCCTGTCTGTGACCTGCCACAAGTCCGTGTGTCTCTCCCTGTCAACTAAGGAAGAACAGCAGTTACTAAGACATGATTGACTAAAACGAAGAAATAAAAAATATAAGTTATCCAAATCATCTTGAGGCAAGTAGGGGTTTAACACATCCTACTGCTTGTGGATTCATCACAGGACTGCGAGAAAAAAATTTCTTAATCACATGTACATAACAGAAGTGAAACCCTGATGTCAGATATCATTTTCTGATATAATTTTCATTTTAAATGGCTAGCTCTGATACTGGGGTGAGGTGCTATGAAACTTTGTAATTAAAATGTTGATCATGAATGCATCGGTGCTGAGAAATGGACAAAACTGGTCCAGGGCTAGTGATATTTTGCCACAGAATTAAAATATTAGAATTCTTTAAAAAGCTCCAGATATCGTTTTAATTCTTTCTGGGCAAAAAATACCAATTATGCATTCTATTGGTAATTCTAGATAATATATTTATGAATGTAAAAAAGGAACACTGACTTCTCCCTTTACTAAGTGGATGAGGAATACTATCTATTAACACTAAAGGGAATACTAAAGTATCTAGGAATACTAAAGGGATACTATCTATTCTTAGACCAAAGAAGGGGGTCACGAGCAGATCTTCATGTAATCAGAAATCAATTACTAACTCCAAAACTTGACTGTATATTATCATTTGAGAAGTTATAGTTGAAATTATAGAGCCAAAAGACTAAAAGGATAGGGGTTAAAAAAAAAAAAACTGTGATTTTAACCTTGAAAGAAAGTTTCATCGTCATCATCATCATCATCATCTGAACAGCTTATGAATCTAATGATAAAGCTAGAAACTGAATGTGAATGATGAAGAGGGTCATTTCTCAAAGAAAACCTCGATCAAAGTTCATTTTTCTATAAGCTCTTTCTATAAACACTTCAGCATTTTCACTTGCTTTCAAGATTGAGCCTTAACCCTGCTGCCTTGTTTTATTTCTGTCCTGTCCCCCTACAAGTTCCATGGTCTGGGCCCACTTCCCTGGCAGACTTACTTTATACTTTGCCCTAATTTTCATCCAGGGCTGGGGCTAAATTCTGTTCCAAGGCTCTGAAACATATTTCCAGATAGAACTAAATCCTTGAGGCCTGGATTCTAACACATATCTTCTGGAATGTAAGCCCCAAAGCTCGGGTAAGCACTCCCTCATTATTTCAAAAGAACAACTAAAATATCTTTATAATAAAGACCTTAGCATGATGGAACCCTGAAAAATTGAGAATGTTGTACCCATCTAGCTTACCTTCTACTGTGCACAGAAAGGGACCTCTTTCTCCAGTCCAACTGGGTTGTATGTTGTCCTCAAGATACAACAAAGACTTCCCCACTCCTGGGTTTTTGCTAATGTCATTGCCAAATGCTGTGCAAAGTACAAGTCCTTCTCTATCCCTGGACTACTGCTGGTTCTGCAGAGGACCCTTTCTAGTCCTCTCTCCTCTAAGTCACACAGCCTGATGCATATGTGTTTCTGGAGTCACATCATAGATTGTAACCTTGCCCTAGTATTCAATTCCTTCCTATTTAGCTTTCCCTAATCAGGCCTCAGTTCTACAATGAGACCATAAACTACATGAGGGAAGGAGGAGGCCTTCCACGTCTTTGGATCCTTTACAGTGCTTAGATCATATCTGGTCCCAACAGGGTATCATATTTTTGGTTGTTTTATTGGAAGAATCTACATAATAAGTCACCAATGGTCCCCCAAACCAAGACTGGACCCACAGAGGTTCTGAAAACATCCGATAGTACAGAGCAACGTCACTTAGGCAAAGAGAGTTCTTCCATGTGCCTGACACTCTCCTAAATGCTGGGCCTAAATGCACATGATAACCCTGTGATGTAACTACAATGACTTCCCTCATTTTTACAGATGGGGAAATGGAGACACAGAGTGATTGGGTAGTTGTTCAAGCTGGGAAAGAGAAAAGCTGGGATTCAAACCCACAGAGTCTGGTCCCCCAGGAGGAACAAAGGATGGCAGTCCTGTTTCTCGACAGGTGGGTAAGGGGACAGGTGCTGAGCTGGGAAAACCTAGGAACCAGTGAAAGAGCTGGCAAAATGTTTACCCTTACTGCTGTTGATGTGCATTGCTTAACAGAGCAAATATGTGGTAAAATAGATAATCATTTCAGTTCTTAGATAGGTTTTCTAGTTTCTTGTGGTTTCAGGTTGTTGATTTTTCAGATGCCATTTAAAATACATTCATAAAATGATTAGCTCAGAAATAACTGAGTCACTGTCTTTCCTCTCATCAGACATCTATGTATCTAATTAGAAACTGTCTTGATGTCTAATGATAGTATCATGGAGATAAATTATTTACAGTCTGTCATGACACAACCCTCTTCACCTGGTTAGAAAATGACAAATCATTAATATTAATGGCAAAAGCAGATGGTCTCTTGACTTCATCACAACTTGAAATAAAAAATGTTAGTTTTGGCAGAAAGGAACTATAATGTAGAACAACCACTGTCTGCATCAAATATAATCACATACCATTGTATAAGTCCCAGGCTGGGCATTGCCCAATCTGTTAATAAAATTAAATTTCAGTTGTTTGTTTGAGTGACTTTCGACAGAGGAACAGAACCATAGATAACCGAAAACCACTTTGGCATTGAAGCTATATATGGTCAAGATCTGGAAGGGAATAGTGAAAAATGACAAGTGTGAAATAATAGCTGCCTTTTTTAAAAAAAAAAGTTTATGTTCCTATCATAAATAAACATTGGGGGTAAAAAGAAAACACACATTGTTTGTGCCTATGAGCACACAGTGGTGCTCAGACAGGTAACTGGAATCTTCCTGAGCAGTAGCTGTTAATTCATTTCTGGACTCCAGGGAAGTCCCCTAGGAAGCAGTCCGGCCCCACTCTGGCCCTCTGCAGGCTCCACTCCTGGATTCTCATTCCAGTTTGCCTCATAAAATCACATGCGATGTCACTGGAAGATGCAGACAGAGCGATCACTTTCTGGGGCCGAAAGAAGGAGCACATGGCGGTCAATGCCACCCAAGAGTCTATCCACTTAACAGTCTAGGTGGAGTTCAGTAACCTAAAGTCAGGTTTGCTGGGAACCCCTGACAGGGGAGCACTGTGGCCTGCAGGCCCTTCAGGAAAGGCCATGTCATCTTCACGTGAGACTCACATAGAAGGCATGAGCATGGGGCGGGTGAGGGGGAAGGGGCACGGCCCACATCAGCCCCAATGATGCCAAATGTTGGTGGGTGGCTGTCTCCGGCAGGTAACTGCCCTTTCCTTACATCCTGGGTATTGTAGGCTGGGAAGTTGATTTAGTTTACTTCTATTTATTTATTTATTTATTTATTTAAATAATTAATTTTGAGGGAGGGCAGACAAAGTAAATAAAAGCGTTTAACTTTTTTTTTTCTTTTTAACCTGGAATCCTGAAGTCTTGAGGGTTACCAGAGAGATAAATAATTCTAAAATCCTCTTTAAATTCCAAATCCCCTTTAAATAGCAGGCTCCTCACTCGTCAGAGGTAGGCAACATTTTAAAAAAATTTGTGATTATTGAGTGTGTTTGGTTTTGGGTGCAGATCTCAAACCTCACTGATGGGATCAGTGTGAAGCACTTGCACGCATACAAAGTGACGAATGTCATGATGATTAACAGTAAAACAAAGACTCAGAAATGACAAGGCAAATTTCCCTCAAGCCTCTCAGTGGTTATTTGTGTCTGTAGGAGATTTTGTACGTTATGACACTATCTTTTCTTAATTTCACTAAAGGAAAGCTAACCAAATTCCTGGATTGTATTTATTATTTCAGCCTCAAAATGCCTTAGGGCTAATTCAGGCCTGGTTCAGTGGCAGTGGACTGTCTCAGAGGCCTCCTGCATGTTTCAGTAGCTTCTCTCCTGTTTATTTTACACTATTTTATAGTGTAAGCTATCTTGAGGCTCTTCCAATATTAGCAGGATTTAAATCTTAACAAATTGATATTTGAATAACAGAGGCAATCCGGACTGTGGAGTCTTGAATGATTCTGACAAACATCTCTATTTCGCATTTTCACATTATGCATGTTCTGTACACAGTGGCCTAGATCAGCGTCAATAAGAGCTAAAATAGTAGCAATGGCAGTAGAATATTTAGATTTAAGTGGCATTTTCAGTTTTGTAGCATTTTCATTTAAGTAACATTTTGTTTGCAGTTTTCCAATCTACTCTTGGAATAGTTCTAACAGGCAGGTAGGTTAGAGTGTTAGATCCCCTTTACAAATGGAGAAACTGAGTCACTAGAAGATTAAGCCTCCCAGGTGGTGGGGCCAGCACCAGAACTCGGTTTGTCAAAATCTGGCCAAATGAGTCAGCAACGGTGTGCCAGAGTAAGACTTCCAATCACAGTCTCATCAAACTTACTGGAAATGCCTTCTTATAACGCTTATAAGAGGGACATTACAGAAATCTAGAGTCATCTCTTTTTTAAAAAAAAGATAGCCAAAGGGCCTCCCCCATGGTGCAGCGGTTGAGTGCTGGGCTGCAAAGCTGCCCGCAGCTTCTGCAGCACCAGTTCGATCCCCAGGCGGCCAGGGAGAAATGCACATGGCGCGCAGACCTCTCCTGCCACCCGCTGCTCTTCTCAGCAGTGTACCTCAGTCCCTCTGCCTGTTCTGTTCCCCGCTCTGGCTCTGGTGAATTCTCTCACCCTCCCGCGCTTCTGACTGTATCCAGTGCTTGTATAAATAAATAAATAAGTCTAAAAAAAAAAATAGCCAAAGAGATTGCTCATCACTTCAATCAATTCTAGGACTGCAAGTGACAAGCGTAAGCAGTGCTCCAACACCCTTCTCCAGTCTCCTGTTATTTTGACAGAAGGCGTTATTCCTGAATAGCAATTTAACACCAAAATATTTATTTTGTCCTGTCATTGCTCATCACTTAAAATTCCAAGGAGTTGAATTTTTAGATACAGCAGAAGTAAAGAATAAAAATCACAAAGATACATTCTAACATGAATGGGAACAACAATTAAAAAGGCTTACCTTGCAGCCTTCACATGTAATGACACCATAATGGATTCCTGATGATTTGTCTCCACAGATCTTGCATGGAATAATTTCAATTTGAGCTGCAACAGAAGCACGCAACCAGTTAATTACATTTTCTTTTAAACACCTTATAAAAGCGTTCCCTGATCAGCATTTGTATAGTGAAAACTAATAACCTGCTAAACATTATACTGCATTAACTATTCATTGCTGAACTGTGAGGGTCCCCCTAGAGCCCTGGACTAAATTATGGCTGCTCGTTATATAATAGCTTTCGGGTTATTAAAATGGGTCATTTGAGAAGGTGTTTAAGAACCCACAAGAAGACTGGAATCAGCATTTCAAAGCCTTCAAGAACTGGAGAGTTCGCAGTTTAGGCCTCAGAGCAAAGCAGATACTAAAACGTTTCCTTCAATCTCATTTTCCATCATTATTTTTAAAAGGTCATAAATCTGTCTTGGCTGAGCACTGCAGCTCGACTGGTAGGGAAAAATGTACTCCAAAAAGACAAGACCACTTAGGAAAATGATTCAACTCAAAATATTAACAAGTTACATATGATGGTAACTTAAGAATTCCTTACCCATCTTTTTTTAATTAATATAGTTGCCATGTGTTAAAAATTAGTCCATTTGTGTACGATCAAAACCTTTCAGCCATAAAGTTAATAACTTCTCTGAATGTAATGATGATGAATCCTGACAAAAAGAATATGTAGCTTCTGAGTTCTTTACATTGAAAATTGATTTCCTGATACAGTATGCATGTGTCTCTATCCAACTGATTACTTAAAAAATGCTGCATGATGGAAGGCTAACAAAATATTAATATACATTGCACCAAAGTTCTCAAATATGACAAAGCATACTTCCAAGCAAATGCATTATTGTCTTGAGCAGAGTTGGAAAGAGCACAATTAAGGTTTAAAAAACAACCTAAGGAATAGAATAATTTTGCAAGACAAAGTACTTGACCCACCTATTAAAAAGAATTGATATGTGAAATAAAAAGACCAACGCTGAGCTGTATAGTTAGGATGGCAACGTTCACCAATTTACCTGAACTGTTCCATTAAGCGAAATTCATTTTCATTTGGGTGGAGTGTCAGAATATCAACTAAATTGCGCACACGAACACAACTGTAAGTGACCAAGTATATTTCCTTTACATAGTCCAGGCTCCATGCCTTACACACAGCAATGACTTGTTTAAAGAGTATGTTACACAATGTAACACACATATATGCACAGCACACATTTTCTTCCAGTGTAATCCCATACTCCGGGATAATTTCCACAATCACTTACTTTGGATTTGATGAGATGCAGTATCCCACACTTAGAAAGAACACATGTGAAATTACTAGGCTTAACCTCATTATAAATCATATGTACCTGTTAACTTCCTTTCATGGAAACTAGTACTGATACTATGGTGACTTTTAGAGAGAGTCCTCTTAGTGTTTATACACCGAGTTTCTTTGCTTGTCCAGATTTAGAGATTGGTTGAAATCTCACATCCAAAACATTTCCCAAAATCTCAAGATTTTCTAATACTACAATAATGACGTCTTTGTATACAATCTGTCTATTTTGACTCAATTGTATAAGGTCACATTTAACAAAATTATTGTCTACAAGTCTGCTTTCTCATCTTAGTGACTAGTTTGATTTCTTCAAGAAAAATTCTTTATGAATTCCTAAATCTAATTATACTTCAGACCTTTGGTCCTTCCAGTATTTTAAATATAGTCAAAGCAAAATTTTTGTTCCACAGTGTGGACAATTTTTGTTCCACAGTGTCTGCATCCTGAGAGAGAAAGGGAGAGAGTTATACCCAAAATTTTCCAGAGACTCACAGAAGCTCAGAGGTTGTAGAGAAGTTCTGAAACGTGATAGCAGCTGAGAGTGATTAGCTGGATTTCCCCATGTGAATTAACTCTTCTACAATGAGAACTGGTCCTTGCCTCCAACCTCTAAGGAATAATCAGGCAACACAAAATACTTGGACCATCTATTAAACAAAATTTATAAGTGAAAATAAGACTGACATTGAGCTCATGTCACACTTCGAGCTATAACCACAAAAATTAGACATAGACAAACCTTACTAGGTCTTAGAAATGAAGTCAGCATCAAAACTATCTGAAGCAATTAAAGGAACACAAAGGCAACACTTGGGTCTTTTAACAGTTATCTGCATTCCTTCTTAACAAAGGGGTGATTAAACACTCCTATTTAGTCTTTTATAAGACTATGAAGGTCTGGGGTAGGCCATCTTAGGAAGATGGCCTGTATCTGTATCTGAAACAAACTAAAATGATGTGTTACAGCTGTTTGGTCTGCCCGGACTCTTAGTGGATGACCCACCAGAAGTGAAATGATGATACGTAAGGTAGCACCCCAAATGCCCTGCTCCTGGCTCCTGTGATCCTGCATGTAACATGAGGTCTGGTAAGGAAGAGTGTGCTCATGACAGGCTGGCCCTGGAGAGTGCTTTTCTGCCCAGAACTTCCACCCAGTAACAGCTCAAGTCCCGCTTCCGGGAGGGGAGGAGTGGGTGGATGGTCGCTGAAGTGCAAACCCAGAGTTTAGAGCCACTACTGCACAGGACTGCTGCCCCAAGTCTGGCTCCCAGACTCTTGCTTCAGCTGCCAGGGTCTTTCAGATATGGAAGTTACTCATGCTGAGACAGATTTTACAAGATTTCAGAGGTCAAGGTGCTTAACATGAATGGACTCACTGTAGATAACCTGTATTTTTTTTTTTTGGTGGGACCCTCGCCAGTGGCCGGGGATCGAACTGGCGCTGCAGAGGCTGCCGGCAACCTCATAACCCAGCGCTCAACCACTGCGCCACCAGGGGAGGCCCAACCTGTATTTTTAAGCAAAGGTCCATTTGCTTAGAGCTTGCTCCCTTCTCTCCTCCCCCGGTGTGAGGGCTTAGTTCTGGGTAAAGTTGGCCAAAGAAGTCAGTATTATCTAGAACAAGCTTCATGAGTAATCTCATGCTAAGGTGACAGGAAAGTTTCTCCAAAGCAAAGTTCAGGTCTTCTGACTGGCCAGAAGAAAATATTTTACAAGCCTATCCCCTGAGTGGCTCTCATCTCAGAATTCCAAGTGCGCTTTAGGAAATAACAAAAATCCACCTGCTCCAAAAAGCAAACTCTCTGAATGTGATCTGATCACACATGTTGATATTTCCAGAAAGCAAATATTTGCAAATTGGAGAAGAGCACTATTCACTCAGTCTTCCATTTAATCCAACAATTCACAAAAGCTGCCCCCTCCACCTTTCAGTCAATTTACGGAATTCAAATATATCAATGAAAAAATAAATGTACTCAATGCCTTACACATTTTTTAAAAGGAAGGCAGTTAGTTCCATAAATTGGAGTTTTCAGTCTTTATAAGAGGGAAAAGGACAAAAATCCCTTTGCCCTTTGCTTTCCATCCCTCAGGCTTTTCCATTTTCTAACAGACACTGTTGTGTCTTTTCAAAATAATCTCTCTTTAACACAAATTATGAGTCTTGGCCCACATATCTACTGCACACATTAACTCAGCTGGTATTTCAAAG
The DNA here is from genome assembly GCF_014898055.3 of Talpa occidentalis. NCBI lineage: Eukaryota > Metazoa > Chordata > Mammalia > Eulipotyphla > Talpidae > Talpa > Talpa occidentalis. Next base: position 26,473,581 of record NW_023601104.1, read on the forward strand.
GATGAGTTCTGTCAGACACCACTACTGTCACAAGTATATTGATTAAATTAGTCCACATACATATTCATCACAGCAGAGAAGTTTATTGTGTGGCAGAATATCTGAAGCAAGACGCACACATATAATCATGAATTGGCTTAACAATGAACAATTTTGCTATGAAAAATTCTAATTTGCCCATATTTTCAGCTCTATTGCCTAAATAATTTGCTTTCTCATGCACCCTGAGTAATTCAAGCAGATACTCCACACCTGCAGAGGCAAATTTCTGCAGTTTCAAGAAGCTGACAACAAGTGGCAGTGGGGCGTTAGCAACCCTGGAATGCAACAAGCTAATGAGCCAAGTGGTCCTTGGGCTGGGCTGTGTTTGAGCAGCTATAAAAAGTTTGCTCTTTCCCTTTAATTATAAAAGGAACAAGCACATGGGTACTGGCATTCTTAATGCCTGTTTATTCCTTAGGACCTATTTTGGTCTCCATCCGAGACTAGCGCCCATTCTCTCAAAGAATTAAAAAAAGAACCCCACGATTATACAAGAGTTGGACCCACCACTTCGTTCTGTGAGTGATAATAATCTAATGTATTTACAATGATGAATAATATCTAACATGTATTTGTATTAACAATGTGTCAGGCATTATCATATTCATTTCCCCAACAACCCTAAGAGGTTGTAGGTTAGTAGTAGCAGCATTTTTCGGGTGAGAAAACTGACGATCAGCTTCAATAATTTCTTCGGTGTCAGAGAGCTTGCAAGAGGTCCAGTGGAGACTTAAGTACATCTTGTCTTTTTGTTAGACTCAACATTTAGGGTTTTCCCACCTTTCTCACCATGCTGCATGGTCAACCTGAATCATCCCAGTAACCAATATTGGGAGCATATTGCTCTTGTTATTCGACCATTAACTGAGTGTCAAAAGTCATCCCATGGGCTTCCCTGGTGGAGCAAGGGGTTAGGATGCAACCTATGAAGCTGTCCACAGCCACTGCAGCACGATTTTGATCCTCAGCCAGGGAGCTACACATAAGACTCAGCAGACCTCTCCTGTCCTGCCTGCTGCTCCCCTCAGCAGTATATTTCAGTCAATCTGCCTGTTCTGCTCCCCACTCTGTCTCTGGTGAATCCTCTCACCTCCCTACGCCTCTGGCCTGTACCCCAGTTCTTGTATGCATAAATAAATCTTAAAAAAAAGGAGACATCCCGTAAGTAGCTTGGTTAAAATTGAACACTACTTAGAACTGATGTCAAGATGTCATTCTGGGAGTTATCTGACTAATTTACAACCAGTAGTCATCACCAACCTTGTAGACCTGTCTCCATTTTATAAAATACCAAGAGTGTTGTTGACCGTACGTGACTGATGCCAAGATTTAACAATTCTTAAGGCTGTGCAAATAACTTCACCTCTAGGAGCCTCAGTTTTGTATTTGGAGATTCAATGATATGATGGATAAAGACTGCAGCACACATGATTATTTGACACATATGCACATCACACAGTTCTTAGAAATAGTTGGCACTCAATAAATAGCAGTTATTATTATTGCTATTGTTGATAAGAAATCCTGCCTTGTAGTGAAATGAAATTCTTTTCTCAGACTTTAAGCTCTTTCCAAAGTGGGGATAGAGAAAAGCTGCTTATCCTCCAAATAATATGACAGGCAGTCCATACCAGCCACCACAGCAATCCTTAACTGTTTGCTGCAACACACGGCATGTTGCAATCATGTGAGATGTATCCTATGGAATTTGTTGTAGTAATAGTAAAAAAAGAAGCTGAAGTTCTTTAACGGTTCATATAAAAAATAAATATGGACCCACGTTTACCCCAATAATATCATTCCATCTAGCTCACTTGCACAACCATATACTTCCTTGAATTGGACTGAACAAGGTGAGGTTATTGCTGGCTTGCCAGGAAATAGTCAAAGCTTGAGCTCACCCAGGAAAGTATATGAATGTCAAGCACTTTTTTTTGTCTTGAAAAAATGGTCAAGAACTACTTCTTAAAAAATAAAAACAACCAACAACTATCTTTTACACAAATTGTTGACAGTGTTTTTTTTTTTTTTTGTTGTTGTTGTTTTTTTTTTCCTGGAAGGATGCAACTATGAAGGACTTTTCTACTCACTATGCTACATATTTCTCTAATGTCTGACTTTTTACAACCAGCATGTATTACTTTTTGTAAGCAGAAAAACCAATAAAGATTAAAAAGAAAAACCCTAAGGCATTTGATTTTATTTTCAGTAAAATGGCTTGAGTCCTTTATGGATTAGTCACTTTATTTTATCCCCAGTTTAAAACTACTGGGGTATTAAAAGCTTCTGCAGCAGCCTGGATGGCAGCCTGGCCCCCATGTCAAGGCTGGCTGGTGGGATATAGGCAGTCTTCCCCTGGTTCTCTGGAGGGACTTCAGGAGTTTCTGACCTCTAGAGTTTTATGGCTGCTCTGGATCTGGCCATCTCCAAGTTCCAAGGGTCTCCAAGAACAACGTACTCTGTCTAAGCTAAGCTGAGAGGCAGAGACTCACAGAAATCTAGCTATCTGTGAGCTCTGTTGCGGTGGCTCCAGTAGCCTTGAACAAGGTCGCCTTTTTCTAATTTGTTTTCCCAGGTAGGGCATCTCTTTTTTAATCCATCCTTCCAGAGGTGGCACCCTTCTCTATAATGTGCATAGATGAGTGTGGTGGTAGACAGTTCAGGGAGGAAAATACTCTCCCTCCACTCTCTCTTGCTGACCTAGAGGCCCCAGGCCATCCCCGCATTTACAGCAAGCTCTCACTATATCTTCATGGGGAAAGGTGAGCAGACTTTGGTAACTGTGGCATATTCTGTCCTGGATCTGTGGCTTGGGTACAGCAGGGAATCTGTGCTATAGTCCAGGCATGTTGGATGGATCTCCGGGGCAGGGAGGGTAGAGTTCCAGCTTTGAATCATGCAAATTATTGGTCAACTTGTCTGCCATTTGTCTACTAAAGATCTACTAAACATAAAACTAGTGTTTCCTGAATGTAGTTTTACGCTGATTTTGAATTCTTTGCTGTGAGTACTTGATCCTGGCTGATATCACCAAAGCAATTAGCCCCCTAGTTAGAAAAGTCTTCGGTGAAGCAGCTGCATGGTCATTTCTGTCAATAATAACATTGCCTGATATTCGCAGAGCTGTGTAACAGTTTTTAAAGTTTTTGTCCTCATTAGCTTGTTGTGATTTTGATAATCACAACAACTCTGAAGTAGGCAGTTGGGTATTATTATCCCCATTCTACAGATATGGAAAATGAATCTCAGAAGGGCTAAATGGGTTCTTCTCCATGTCTTGTTTTCCCACGGTTTAATTACATAGGAGGGCAGGAACACACACATACACACACGCACACACACACACACACACACACAGAGTATCTCTTTCCTATTCAATATTATTTGCTGCATTTAGATTAATTTTATCATTAACCTGGAGCTTTCAAGGGAAAATGACACAAGATTGTAAAAAGGTGGAGGTTGATTCAGCTAAGAAGTGGAGCCACCATCCTTCCAAGTGTCCCTCTGGCCCTCAACCCCCTCACCCCCAATAGTGGCCTCAAGCAACTCTCTTACACCTCCAATTCCTCCATCTATAAACTGAGAATAATTCTTACCTCCCAGGCAGGGGGGGGGGGTAAATGAATGCTCCCAAAGCTCTTTGAAGATGAAAAGACCTATATAAATGGGAAGCTTTAGGAAGCTTGGAATATCATTCTTGGCAAGGACCAGGACGCTGAACCCTCACTACCCACAACAGGCTCTGCAGCAAAGAGAATAAAGAAAAATACATAGAACTGTAATTTTCATCTGTTAACTGGACTAAGTTTTTTTTTAATTGCTGGTTTCCAAAATGCATTCCTGAAGGACTAATGGGCCCAGATATTATTATCTTAGTTGCAACTTGAGACCAAAAGAGCACTTAGATGGAGAAGTCACCTCAATGACAGCCGTCACAAGCAAAGTCGCTGAACTAAACGTTCAGGAGGGCTCATGCAGTCCTGTGGGCCCGTGTGGAAGTGCCGTGATTCCCATATGTTAAATACAATAAGTATATGTGTTATCCTCAGATATCCAGCGTCTCAGTTAAGTTATATCTCACTCAAAGGACCCTGTCAAATTATAGCCATAAAAAAACCCAAAAAAACTTGTACCTTACTTTGAAGCCCTTCCTCTTTAAGTCTTGTACCTTACCTACTATTTTCAAGTCACTTCTTAAAAGCTTTGATTTGTTTCTGCTGAAAACCTAACAGCATATTAAAAATCATTTTTAGTAAAAAGTATTGCACATATCTGCCACATACACCTCAGACACTGGCAGATCAAGCATTTGCAGACTAAATTTAAAATAAGACAAAACCAGAGCTTTAGAACTTTGACTGTTTCCATCAGTCTTTGTACAAGTAAGACTTAGGTGTGTAAGAGTTAAAACACTGGGCCAGAAGTCCCCATATGAATTGAGAGAAAGCTGAGTTGCAGGAAATCTCTGAAGAGTAAGAAAGACAGGCACATCTTCTCATGGGGACAGTCTGTGAACATGCAGGTACTTCTGACAATGGGGACAGAATTTAATCCTTTGTAATATGTTTCTATCCCTGCAAGATTAAGCTTTCTAGAGAAACTGACTCATTCCCTGATGCATATGTATCTTTGCTAAAAGCCAAATATAAATGAGCACTTTTGTCCCTGGACAGGGACATTCTGTCAAATCGGAGAGGAAACAGATTTTTCATATAGAGGAACAGTGAATGGCTTTGATTTTTAGATCCAGTTCTCTCTAGAATTCTCCCACTTCACAGTAATGCACAGAATGCCTAAATATAAGGCAATTGACTCTTTATCTGTTTCGGTAACTACCTGGCAACCAACTAAGCTGTGAATAATTGAACAGCAAGAGCAGCAGCTTTGTAATTCCTCATTCCACTCATCTAGTGGGCAAATACTGAATAAATCCTCACCTAAGAAGATGCCATTAAGATCAGGAATATTTTTCTGATCGCTTTCCTTTTTTTGTTTTTCCTAATTTAAACTTCTGCCTTTATAAAGAACAGAACATACTTGCTATTAAGAATTTGTGGGATGATGTAAAATCAGGTACCAAGACAAAGGTAGCTGGCCATTTGGGACAAGATTCCATGAAGATTTTAGAATTAGCTATATTTTTTAAAAAATATACAGTTCTTAAAGATTTTCTAGGAAATTGAGCTCAGAAATATATCTAATCAATATCCTCTTAAAACTCTCAGTGTGGGTTGTCACCTCATATTCATAGAAAATGAATCCATTTTATTTTACTAAGTGGTTAGACTATGCTCTTGGGAAATTCCTAAAAACTTCTCTTTCAACAATAGGCGTCTGTCCCTTAGATAACTCTGGATAATACCAGAAAAAAATTCTGATGCACAGAACGGCATCTAATCTTTCTAGTGATCAACCTCAGTGTAGATAACATATTTTTCCCTCCTTTAACAAGAAAAATTGCACCACATTTCGGTTGTCTTCCTTTGCTCACAGTTGACAGCAATGGGGTCAGCTTTGTGCTTTCATCATTCAAGGTCTGTTTTTCACAACAACAGAAAAGAACATCTTTAAAACCAAACCAATCTGGAGATCTTATCTAGTTTCTGCTTAACCAAAAACTTCAGAATTACTCTTACTGCATTTTATGAAATAACCTTACTTTACACAATTACCCCCAAATTCTCACACCTAAGCCCAAGAGATAACCACTTCATTTTACAGCTTACTTAACTTCATACTGGCGTATGTATACTTCAAACTATATCTATTCTACAATCCTGGCATTTCAATTTAGGTTTTATTTTTTTTTACATGGTTACATATAATGTTACAAAAATAAACTAATCTGGTAATTCATTATAGAGCCAAAGACAGAAAAAATTTGTTGACCTAGAAATGGGTCTTATAACAAATAAGATGTTTGTTTAAATCTATTAATTCTATGACTTTATATGTGTCTGGCCCATGGTATACTTAGCATGTAACATCACTGAATAAAGCAATCAAAACACGCTGTTGGCCTCACAATATTTTTTTTTATTTATTTGTTTAATTTATTTGTTTTTTTATTTAATTTATTTGTTTTTAATTGAGGTAATATTAGGATGTGCCCCTCAGGTATTGCCACTGTAGTATACCCACAACTAAAATCACCCATAGTCCACCACCATAGTCCTTTGTGCTTCCTTCCCTCTGTTTTCACTCTACTTTCCCTACTCCCCGCTCTGGTGCTTCAATTCTATAGTCAGCTTTCATGGGTTGGTTTTAAGCTTGTCTTTATCTTATTCTTAGTTACTTTATATTCCACATATTAGTGATACCATCCAGTATTTATCATTCTCCTTTTTTAAAAAATATTTATTTTTATACAAGAACTGGGGTACAAGTCAGAGGCAAGGGAGGAAGAGAGGATTCCCCAGAGACAGAGCGGGGAGGAGAACAGGCAGATGGACCTAAGGCACTGCTGAGTGGGGCAGCGGGCGCGACAGGAGAGGTCTGCCGCACCATGTGGGAATCTCCTTGGCCAGCTGGGAATCGAAAGAGGCTGTGGACAGTTTCACAGCACTGCACTCAACCCGTGGTACCACCGGCGATGCTGCTCTCCTTCTGTCTTATTTCAGTTAGCATTATTCCTTTTAGCTCCATCCATATTACTGCAAATGGCATGAGTTTATTTTTTTGATTGCTGAGTAATATTCCATTGTGATAATTCATCTTCTTGATCTATTCATCTTTTTTGGGGGCGCTTAGGTTGTTTCCATAATTTAGCTCTAGTAAATAGTGCTGCAATAAACATGGGAGTGCAAGTTTCTTAGTGTTTTCAAATATTTTAGGTAGATGCCTAGGAGTGGAATGACTGGGTTGAATGCCAGGTCCATTTTTAATGTTTTGCGATGCCTCCATACTGCTTTCCATAAGGGCTGCCTGTCTGCATTCCCACCAGCAGTGTACGAGGGTTCCTTTTTCTCCACATCCTTGCCTACACTTTTTGTTTCTGCTCTCAAAATACTCCTTAAAAGGACAAAGTCTCCTGCCTAAAAAGTCTGTTATATTGTTACTAATTCCAATTGCACAAGACCTATGACCCTGTACCCATGCCACTGCAAAAATCAGCTGGATGACAATGTACAAATTTGGGTCAAAATAACCAAAATCCAGGTTAAGTCATCAAACTAACCAGGCAAAGAAACCCATAGCTTCTATTAGTTTGAATAGTTTTTAAAGGACAGTTTTCATTTACCAAATAATAAGTTATATCATTCAAGAAATATTTCCTAAGCAAATCAAATTTGAATTCATGGCAAAAGATTAGAAATAACTTGTAAATTTAAGCCTTGAAAATAAATTTGCACCCCTCTGTATTAAGTCATAGAGATTGAAAATGACAACACATCCACAGCCACAGGAAAACAGAGTGGAGGCGCCAAAACTTCCTTGGTCCACAGATCATTTCAGTGGGTGTGGTTGGTTAAGAGGATTATCCCACAGTCCAGATCCCCACCCCAATTCTGTACTTTTTCCCATTTTTCAAAGTCTCCATAGAAATTAATAGGGAGAATAAAGCTTTGATGAGAGACCAAGGAAGGGTCTGGTTTTGATTAAAAATCACAAGCAAATTATTTAGACTTGCCAGAAGCAGAAGTGTAGCTGTTGTCATACTAATCATTTTAAGGCTGTTAGATGTTGAAGGCTTAGTAACCAGCTCCAAGAAGAAAAATTCTACTAGGTTTTCCACCTCCCAATTTCCAGGATATAATCAAGGACATCTAAACAGCAGATAAAACAAGTTTTAACCCTTTGGATGCAACCCAGATATATTTTTAGATTGCAGTTCAATGGTGATTTTTTTTTTTAGTTTTCTTTTCTAAGACAACCAATTCTGTCAGACATAAGGAGGTCCAGACAAACAACCTGAGTTTTTTTTCCCTGAATCCTTCTCTAAATGCACCCTTGTTTAATAGGTTTATTAAAGAAACATATCCAGTATTTATTACAATGTATAAGATCAAATAGAGAATGGATAAAATATTTGCTGATAGTTGGAGCACAGTTGTTTCTGTCTATTCCCAAGGGGACAAAACAGGAACTGGTGGCTATTTCTTCATAGGAAAGGAAATAGAGAGACAGCAGCAGGGCCTTGTGGGATATTAAGTAGTTGTGAGACGTGAGAAGAAAGCATGCTCTGCACCAAACTAAGACTGTCAGATTTATTTTAAGAAGGTCTGACATCTGAGCATCAAATCACACTCTATAACACCTAAAAAATGTCATTTTTCCCACAAAAGGAAATGTATATCCTTGGTGTTTATCTTGAAATTACCTATTTTTATGTAAGTCAAGCTCTAGAGGTGAGGTGAGAACACTATAGTGATACAAAGATATCAAAATAATGCTCATAACGCTGTCTTTTCTATTCCATTTTCAGTGTCTGCTCTTTTTCCCCCCAAAGGAACATCTTTTGCCTGCAGAGACAAGCATTTCACATGACATCCCGGCGCTGTCCTGCACATACTCCTCTCAGCTCTCCAGCATCTGGTAAGTGTGTCTTTGCCACAGAAGATAGTTTGGATGAGTGAGTATGACATTATAATTGGAATAAGTGAATCTTTCTAATTTGCAGTAAAAATGTACCATTCATACACTTAGGTACTTCAGTATGGCAGGGTTTTGAAATCCATTTCACAAGTGATGGCAGCACATTTCACTTTGGATGGAAACATAGTCTGATTGATAACAGCTGCTATAGGCACATCTTTCTACTCACAGCCAGAGCTCAGGAGAGCAGGATCTTTTCAACGCCAAGGGCTGCTACCATCTTAAATCATTACTCCCCCTCCCCCCACATACACTCAGACACATGCTCACAGACAGGTCCATCCATCCAGCTGCAAGTCTACCACCATCTGCAGGCACCTTGTACAGGTGGATACCAGGGAAGCGCAGGAGATACACAGAAATATTGCACACTCCTTCTCGTTATATTTGCTTCCCTGTGTGTGAGTTAAGGATGAAAATGAAAACTTTCTAAAAGGAGAAGGAAGAAAAGTATTGAGTCCAACTTTGAAGACAGTCTAGAGGTTCAGTTTGCAAGTTCTAGAGACGGGTAGAATTGCTGCATGTCACTTTCTAGCTAATATGAACTTGGGCTGCTTTTTAAATGTCTATGTGTTTGCGTTTCCTCACCTTTAAAATAATTACCACCTCATTATTATAGGGTACCCAAGTAAGATGCCTGTAGAATCAGTGTCTAGCATATATTAAGTGCTCAATAAAAGTTAGGTGTTGTCATCACCACCTGCTATCTTTTAAGGACCACTTGGGAAGGGCTGCAACTGGAGCTGAGGGAATCAACAGAAGAATGAGGAGGGACAGGTCATTATATCCCTATAACACAGACACAGGGGTTAGCAGCTTTATTCCTAATGTAGACTGAAAAGGAGAAGTGATCCTAAGTGGCGCAAAGCATGACTGAAAGAAACCACTGTATGCCAGGAACCCACTTTCTAGATAAAGCCCACAGCAAAGTGGCATCTTGGAAAGGGTAAGTGGAGGAAGTGGGAGGTAGGTCTTTAAGAACTGTGTGGTAAAGTAGGAAAAAGAGAGAACTCCAGGGCTCAAAGTCTCCGAACACTACCTGTGTAATGAGTGAAACTGATCACACACCTGAGAAACTTTTGTGACCATATTTCTCCAAGCTCAACTTCCCTCATCTGTTCTTAGGTAACGTGTTGCACTAATACTCTTCAGATCTAGTGGTTCTGTTATACTATGACTTGATTAAGACTGAGCCGAATGGCATTTCCCCAAAAGGAAGGATATTTTTAAATGGCAAAACCCTGCAGGTGTCATCTACTCAGGAAAAAGTGATAGAAAATGAAAGAGAAGTCTGCCTGGCAACCAATTCACCCATTTTCATTGCCTTTTGGTTTAGGAACGGGAACATGCTGAAAAATCCTCAACAAGGTGCAGAGTAGAAGTTCTGGCAGTGTCTATGAGAGCTAGATCACTCTTTCTATATACCTGCCTCCTCCTTTTTGACTTACTTAAATAAAATGTTTACTACTATCAATCAGAATGCCGTTCAATACCAAAGCCTGCCCTTAAAGATGAGGCAAGGAAGCACATATTCATAGGGCGTTAACGGAAAATACAGTATTTTTTCCCCTTCAAGGTAAACAATTTCATTTGACTGTGCTGGAACAGTTAGTCATTTTTTAATTTTTCTTTTTCTTTTTCTTTGAAGGTCACTAATTGTGCACTTTTTAACCTTTAATTTTTTTTAAAGATTTATTTATTTATACAAGAGCTGGGGTACAGCCCAGAGGCGTGATAGGGTAAGAGAATTCACCAGACACAGAGCGGGGAGCAGAACAGGCAGAAGACCGAACATTGCTGAGGGGAGCAGCTGGCGAGTCAGGAGTGATCTGTTTCACCATGTGGGTATCCCCTGGCTGGCTGGGAATCGAACCCATGCTGCAGAGGCTGCAGGCAGCTCCACAGAGCTGTGCTCAACCCCCTGCGCCACCAGGGAATTCCTAAACTTTAATTTTAATTTTTTTTAAATTGAGGTAACACTTGTATACAAGTTATGTGATTGTGACAACATGGATAGAACTGGAGGGGGTTATGCTAATAGAACACTTTTGCTTTAAATCAACAGAGGCAAAGCCCCTGGTAGGTAGCAGCAGTAATGCGAATCTATTTTCCACTGTTATTTATTTCTCAAAACAAAATCTTCTCCAGCAGCAAAGCAAGTTAGAACCTCAAGCTACTCAGTTCCAGCTATAACTGCTTAAGGCATTAGATGTCAAAGACCAAGTCCCATAACCCCTCCAGAACCATTAGGACGCAGAAAAGTAACTTCTGAGGCAGGGGCTGTTGGTAACACACAATGTTACCAGACAAGAGCCAGCTCTGTGAGATCTTGGGGAGCCCAAGCCCAGAGGGTAGCTGGAGCCACCAGTGCTCCCAGAAAATCAATGTAACTATCACCATGGCCTGCCTCAATTTTGCCTTCACAGTTTTTCACAGGGCTCAAAGCAGTCACTGAAAGCAATTCCAAGAAAGGGAGTTCAAAAAAAAAAAATATTTAGGCTAGGAAAAAATCATCTCAATAAGTGTGCAGATTTCCAAATTGAACTTCTGAACTGGACATCAGCTGCCCACACTCCCTGGTAGCTGGACAATTTTGTTAGTAATTCTGATAGAGTAGAATTCTGATACAACTGAAAAGATGCAAAATCTGGATCCTGAATGGGAACTGTAAGTGTGTGGATGTTCCTGAGCTGTAGCAGAGAGTGGTCTTTAAATGTTGTTTGCATTTGCTATTGTCATCACCTACACTGTATTAATTTTTCAGGTACAAAATCTTGCTATGCTTATTTAAAAAATTAGCCACATCTCAAACACAACTGCCAATAATTCAAAGAATGGATAGCACCTATGAAGAAATATTATTCATTTAAAACCTCTTTAAAAAAATCTTTTAAAATATGTTACAAGAGTAAGTTTGACCGTTCCTTACCCATTTCCATCCTCTGAAATAAACAGAGTTATTTCCGTTGAAGCCAACCTCCTGTTCCAAGAACAGGAGTTGTCAGTTTGACAAGATAAACTGATTATCATAAAATTTACCATTGTCAATTACAAAGCAGGTAACTACCAGAAAAACAGCTGCCATTGCAAAACATCTTGTGAGAGTGAATTACTCCATTTGTGAGAGAAAAAGCAGTCCTTTCCTCTCTCCTGGCCTGCTGTGGCACAGTGTTAGAGGCACACGTCATTCACCAACTAGACATCGCTGTCCATTTCAGAATGAATCTATCATTTTCCTTTCTAGCCTCGTTTCATTTCTTTCTTGAGGTTTGGACATTACTCACTTGTTTCACAGAATGTTTTCTTTGGGTATGATTTACGAATATTCTTTGAGAATTTATATCAAAGTTCAAGGCTCTGTACAAAAGTTAATGTCCCAGTGAGTCAGGGAGATCCAGCAATAGCGACAGGAAGGCTTTTAGAAGCTGTGTAGGTTTCTATTGTGTCATTGCAGGGGCTTTCCTTAAAGGAGCTTTAAGAAATAACTGAAATAAGAAAGAACTGAACATGGAGAAAAACAACCTTTGACCAGATGATCCTGCCTTCAAGCTAACCTACATCAGGGAGGTACGAGGAGGGTTCACAGTCCCCTTGGATACCACAGTTTCTTTCTTCCCCTAATGTGACAACTGCTGTGTGGCATCCTCCATCCCGGTCAACTTTCCAGGTTCTATGTTTTGTTCAAATGTAACAGAAAACAGGGAACAAGGAAGGATGACCTCGGGGAAAACTGAAGCTCTAGCATACCCTGCCCCAGGTCAACTAACAAATCTCCTAAACCTATGATGTGTTTTTATATTCCAGGAATTTAAATTTATATTAACTGTAATTTGGACGAATGACTGGTTTGTCTATAGAGAAAGTAATTGTGAAACTGAAGGGAACTTGTCGAGAAGGAGAAGGCCACAGCAATGGGTGTAAATGCCCAGAAGGACCAGGCTTTGAGATCATGAATGGTGACTGTAAGAATTAGCTACTCATTTCACACTATGGTGGCTATTTGCCCCATCTGCAGCAAGCCAAAATAACCCCTAAGAGGCCCAAGACAAGAAAATAGGTAGCAGTTCTAGGCATTCTTCAGTAGACTCTCATAAATCTTAAAAAAAAAAAGAAACTTTAAAGTCCATTTTTCTATCCCTGAACACACCAAACTGTGAAATGGGATATACAAGGATAGTTCCAAAAGACTTTTCATGGGGAAAATGTTAATGCTACAACTAACATTTCTATCAAATTCCAGGTGTGCCCTTATCTTGGACGCCTGGCTGGGTAAGTAAGACCTGCCAGAAATAAGGAACTCTGCTCGCTGCAATAAAAGCACCGAGCCACCTCATGGCTAAACTCTGTTGCAGCTGAGTAATTTCTGAGCTGGTGGCTGAAGTCAGAATTCTCCTGTATTACCATCAGATTATGTCAATGAAAGTCACTATTCCGAAGTCCTGTTAGGGAGGAATTCCCCTTGTGTTCTCCCTCCATTCAGCTGCACACACGCCCTGCTAGATGGGCAATTTCGTTAGTAATTCTGTTAGAGTAGTGATTCTGATACAGCCAAAAACATGTAAAATCTGGATCCTGGATGGGAACTGTAAGTGTGCAGATGCTCCTGGGCTGTAGCAGAGAGTGCTCTTGGAATGTCCTCTGCATTTGTTGTTGCCATCATCTACTGTATTAATTTTCTGGAAGAAGGAAATTAGCCGCCAATATTTTCTTCTAACAAAATCACTGGCACCAGCCTCTGCACCAAAATGAGGATTGATCTTCAAAGTAGAGATGTTGTCATTGCCACAGGCTACTCTGAACCACTTCTTTTGCAACTGCCTTTAATAAGATGAGAAAGACAAGTTTGGGACTTTAGAGTCATTTTCTTGCTTTTAAGAAAATGGCCTGGTTGGGTATCTTCTCTCACCTTATGCACCACTTTTTTTTAAATTTTTTTTTTAATCAAAAGCACTTTCCCAGGAGAACAATGGCCACTCTGGAGACTATGTAAACATTGCTAAAGGAGTTGAGAGCAATTCCACAAGAGGAATTACATATTAGCTTTTGGCAGTGCCAGCATTTTGAATACAGAAGTTTAGCCTCCGCAGTTGACTGCTCTGAAGGGGCAATGTTCACAGCTCTGAGTACATCTGTTAAAGTAAAATCAGCCTCGTTACCTAATAATATAAATGACTCTGGGAGGAAATCTTGAGTCCTGATGTTATTTCTCCTTGTAATACTGTTCAATTAGAGTGGACTTTGTGGAAATTCTGACTTCATTACCCATCACCACTGCATTAAAATATGCTTTCTGGTGTCATGCTCTGAAATAAACTAAGTTGTTTGTTACAACTACCTACACACAAATTAGAAAATTATATGACGAGGAGTTTAATGCACCCTTCAGCTGGGACACAGGTTATTACTGAAAGTAGTTGTCGGCATGGTTTCTGGTTTCGCAGTAAAAGAAGACGACTTGAAAGGACTCAGTGGTTTTGATGCTCTTCTGAAATGAAAACATTCAGTGAGTGCACAGCACTGGGTTGTCATTAATGCCAGCCATGCAGAAACACTGTCTCCACCAATATTCCCATCATTCCTCCATCAAGAATGTGACTTTCCACTCTGGCATTTTGGACACTGTGCTGGTACTTTTCCAAAAGAGAATCTCTGGGCAATCCATTCAAGGTAACAAGCACATATAAAGCTCTGTTGTGAATAGGTGTCCTGAATTTGCTATAGTCAGCCACTAATTTCCATAGGAGAACATGTTCCTTTCTGAACCACTGCATACTGATGAAATGCTCAAACTTTGGGAGACAAGTATAAATAGTACATTTAATGGTACATAGTCTCGGTTCAAAATGTAGTGGATAAAAATATAAAAATACGGTAACTTTACTTTACTCCTATAGAAGTTCCTGTTGAACTTCTTGATATGTACCATTCAAAAAAGAAAAACCTCTGGGATTCTTGATAGTTTGCTGCTATGTAACACACCTTTTATACATTCTATCTATTGCCTGACTATGCTGTAAACATGCAACAAAACATTCATACTTCCTCTCAAAGTTAGGAGGCATGAAACAAGTTCTGTTGGGTAGAATAGCACAACCTTAAAATAATACAGAGCTGCTGCCTACTTTTTGTTCAGTGAGATCAAGCTGGGCACAAGAGAGGAAAGAAAGCTGCTTTCTTGGGTTGGTATTGGTAGAGAAGTGGTATCCCACTCTCCAACCATGAGGGTATTTTGTTGTTCTTTTCTTTCTGTTCCTCCTTTCATTGTCCATGAATTGATTTAAGAAACGAGCAAGGTGTCAGGGAATAGGCTAACTATAAAACCATATTGCTATATGCTTTGGTTTCAAAGACACGAAGAGCAAGATACCAAAACTTTACATGAGAAAGTATTCTGCCATTTCCCAGGAGATCACAAAATTGTTGGACTTCCGACAATGGCAGTATGCCAGTTATAATATCACTCCTGTATTGTAATGATTTTGAAATACCCAAGGTGAATTTTCAGAGAGATATCCTGGGTGTTGGGGGTGGTAAAGAACTCTGGGGATATTCTTAAAGCAATCTTTTTATTTCCCTCATTTTTGATGCTTTAAAATTATAAATTCAAACTATAGTGTCACTCTCCACCTTCTCCCATCTCCCTCCCAATCTGCAAAACAAAAATAAAAAAGTCATGGTCTATTAGCTGTATTGTGAAAGGACTACTAATAGGATTCTGGGGAGGTTATAAGTCCTGCTTTATATAAAATATCTGATTTTCTTCCAGCCACCAACTAAGCTTATTTTATAAGACAAAAAGTGATATTTGAAAACCAATGGCCAAAGGATGAAATTATTAACACTTGACCTGTTTTTGACTTAGAAAAAAGTGGAGAAGAGAAACATCTAGGATTTGTAAACCGGATGGGGAATTTTAATGTTTTAAGCTATTCATATTCAACCCAAGACATATTCATTTCAAAAAACAATGGTTCCCCTTTTAAATGATACTAAAAAGACAAAAAAAATTTGCTATAGAATCGTATCTGGAAAATATCAATAGAAGTGTCACTGAGCATCAATAATTGGACATTAAGGTGATTATGTGTACTGTCAGCACACATAAGCTTCATTGGAAAACAATTAACTTTTTCATTGTTGTTTCCTTTAAGTTCAGTCTGAAAAAGATGTAAAGGAATATATACCATCATGTAAATGATTGACTCTCAAAGGAGACAAATGTGGATGGAACTTTAAAAAATGCTACCTAATTCTGAAATAACAAAAGTTCAAGCAATGAATGACTGATTCACACCTCAAAATTACACCCTGTACAGACTTACCAAAATAAGTTTTCAATTTTGTGAAATTATCACCACACTTAGAGAAAACAAAAGAAGCATTTTGCACAACCATAGCTGGTTTTGTTGCTCTTTCTGCTAAGCTTGTGCAGAAGTTTGATTGTGTGGACTACTTGTTCTTCATCACAGTAAACCAACACCTTTAGAAGAGGACAAGACAGCTATGAATTAAGCAGTATCTTCATTTTTCAGGTTACTGCAAGGACATTTCACAGGATTCCGTAAGTGAAATCAATTAAGTACGAACTATAGCAATTCAGAGAATGTGCAGCACATTAATATATCCATATAGAACAGATCCATGCCCATTTGTCTTCAGCATTTGAAAATTGCTGGTAGGAGTGATTCAGTGCTCTTGCCTGTTATCTTAATAATATCATGTCTTTTAAGCAAAAGGAAATGTATACTGCATAATAGCTTTACCACTCTGACCTCAATATAGAGTAAAATGCCAGATAACAAGGAAGCAGAAGCCGGCCACTTACACAAGTAAGTGATTTTGATACTTTGGCTCATTCTGGTCTCTGCTTAGTTTCTAACATGTTGGTCAGCAGATGTGGTTGACACAATTAAAACCAGTTATTTCTAAGGCTTATGATATTAAACACAGTTTGGGTATATGAAGAATTCTTTTTTTTTTTTTTCTCATCTCAAAACAATCTCAGTAAAAGTCCATTCCCCACAAGAACTATCCTCAGGAAAGGAAATGAAAAGACCTTGGGGAATTTTCCCTACTGCCCTACAGTGACACCTCCTTGGCCTTCTCCTTGTCTGAATCGCCTCCTATGGTTAGACAGTAAAGGTAGATACACTGCCTCTCATGAATCATGGCTTCAGTTTTGTTTAGCATGCTCTAAAGAGCTAAACGATCTTTCAAATAACAAAATTCCAGACCTGTAAAGACCTCTGCAGTCACCCAATCAAGCCCTTTACTTTCTATCCAAAGGGATTGAGGCATGGAGAGGTTAAGTGTCCCAAGATTATCACCATGCTGGGGTGAGAACCCAAAAGAAACCACATCCCACATCTTCTTACTCTCCTGCCATCTTTTCAACTAGATTGATCCCAACCTCCCCATTTCACAGATAGAAACAGCCAGTGTCAACAGAAATCACTCACTTGGGAGGAGTGAGCACACATTAGTTTATCAGGTGGCTAGCAGAGGCCTTGGCAGCTGCAGGGGCCTGACCTTGAGGACACCAAACACAGGATCATTCAGGGTTCACAGTGGTGGGAGGGAGAGGCAGTGAGCTTTGACACTGCAGGCAGAACACTGGGCAGCTGGGGGTGGAGAGAGTTATCAGAGTGTGAATGTGCCAGCAGATAGGGAAAATGATGGAGGTGCCAAACAGGAAGATTACACTGAAATACAACTGGATCCACCTGACATTTTCTTCAGTCTCAGCCCTAGTCACAAATACAGATGTATCTAGAGATACAAAAACTGGACTTACTTTTGAAAGTCTTTCAGTATTTGGCCCAGGTGTCTGTAGGAAATCAAATACAAGAGACATCCCTAGTCCTCTCCCCCCAAGTCAACTGCTATTTTTATATGTGGATTCATTCTTCATAGCATTTCTCAATCCCTGGAAAGCGACATTTATTAGCTGTCTCCACATGTTTGGGATGTGCAGAAGGGTCCTGTCTTTCTTCCTTATCCTATATCCCAAGATCCTAGTTCAGTGCAACTGACAAGCAGCAGGTGCTCCAAAGAAATAAGTAAATCAGGGAACCCTATCACTTGGCATGTAGTCCCTACTACCCTAGAGTGGAACAGGGTTTGTAAAGATATCTTAGACGGCCCCTTCTAGCATGAAAACTATGGCAAAAACTAAAATAAATGAATGAATTCCTCCTTTATCACAAAATGAAACAGGGAAATCAATGCATAAGCATTCTTTTCTGAGCTACACTTACTAGATATTGCAACCCAAGATGTCAAAGGAATTCAGAGGCTTGATAAAAATGTGTGTGGGGCAGTACAGGTGTAGGGAATGGGGCTTCTCATGGAAAGGTGGTAACTACTTTTCTGAGGTCAAAAGGTCGGTCCACAGGTGGTCAGCACATGGATGACTCATGGGTGCTATTAGGTGTCACAGAGTGGCTTCAGAGATAGTTCTGCGCCGGAACATGAAGTTGGTCACTTGCTAACTCAGCAGTGATCATGGTTATTTAACCTCTCAAATCCTCTATTTTCTAATCTGTACCATGGAGATAATAACTATTTCATAGGGTGCAAAACATCTAAGCAACCACCTCAGTGCCTAGCACACACTGGTAGCCACTGTTACTGTTACTATGTGAGCTATTGGTATTTTTATCTGATCTCAGATAACACTCAATAATCAAAGTTAATCTCCATCTGCTTTTCTGAACCAGGAATTACTGCTTTATCCTGGGATTACTATAAGGCCAAGGTAGTAGTGGGTTTCAGCTCATTTTCCATGGATTTCTAGGGGATGCTTGGGAGGCAGGTGGAGATGCATGGTGCTGTGTGTTGTGATTGATTATGATGTCTGCCAAGGGTGTGGGGCCAGGTTCTCTGGTTCTAATATTAGAATTGGTAAGCCTCTTTTAGAGCCACAGAGACTAATAGTTATGTTAACATTATGTAACAAAGCACAGAGAAATGGAAGAATGGACTAAGGGTCAGGTGGTCTGGGTTCTAATTTTAACTGCAACTAACTACTGGCTGTGTGATTTTGACCCAGTCACTTTTCCATGAAATCACTTCCTTTTCCAATTCTGTGATTTATCAATACTAACTTTTTAAAATGTAAGTTTGTATATATATAATATATATATATGTAAGTTACACACACACACACACGCGCGCGCGCGCACACACACACACAGCAGGGCCTGGCCTACAGGAGGCCCTTGATGTATATTTGTTGAGCTCATTTGAAAGAAAAATAAAAGCATGAGTCTATTACAGAGAAGAGTAACAGTTAAAAACTTCCTGTCCTCGTTCAAAAAGTTCGGTTCTTCCTACCAATGAGGAGTATATTTGAAAGGAGAGAGAGTTACAATATTTTCGGCTCTAAAAAAATAACAGCTAATGCTTAGGGGGTGCTCCAAGAAAGACAAGGCTGTTGAGAATATGGCAGCTCTTTAATAACCAAGTCTCCATTTAAAAATAGCTGGAATTAATTACAGAGCTAATGACCCATTGAAAGGCTTATTTAAATACCAAAGCCAGCACTGAACAATCATGGAAAATATGGCTTCAAAGGGTTTTAGAGAGCAGAAACCAGGAACAGCAGTGGAAACAAAAAACAATTTATCTTAGCACACTAGCTACTTTGGTGGAAAACATTCAGGATGTGACCATCTCAAGGGAGTTCTCACACTGGGTAAGAGAAGCCACTAGGATCAACAGAGAGACAAGAAGACGACAGTCAGTCACCTGCTTGGAAAAAAGGGGCTCTATTCAGCATTCACCCCAAGAGGTGAGCCCTGCACAAACCGTTTCCCCCACCACCCAGGCTTTCTTTTCCCCGTGCTCACCCCGTTTTTCTGATGTACCTACCCATTTTTAATGTGCTAGAGGGTAAAAGGAAAATTTCCATAGAGAGGAAAAATGTATTTTAATAAGTCTCTGTGGCTATTTTAGAGCTGCATTATCTCCACGAGTTTCCTGTGTCTCGGTCCTCTGTGCCTGGCAGCCACACCATCATAAGCCAAAGAGGAGGTGATAATCTTCTCCGGCGTGCCCTACTTGCCAGGCAAAAGTGACAGCGCTGCAGTTCTTAGTTTCTCTCTGTACCAAAATGGCCTTTCTGCACATCAGTATCCTGGGAGCACACTGGGTGGCCAGGGCTGGAATAGTTTCATTACTTCATTCATGCCCATTTATTAAAAGCATTACTCTCACCCTTATTTACTATAGCCCAGATGTGCCTTGTAGTTGCCTGGCTAAGTAAAAAAGTATAATGGAATCAAAAGTCTCCAAAACCCTTGAGATCTCAAGGTGAGGATGTGGGGGTAGGCGTGAGATGCTCTTGACGTATACTGGTTTCAAGGAGCAAATACAAATTTTAGTATAAATTGCTGCTCACAATAACGCTTTTAAACCAGCAATTATTTATACTGTACTACTTGAGAAACCCTATAATTATTCTGAAAGCGCTTGCCAATGTCTACCCTGTTTCATAATTGCCAATACAGCCTTGTTCAAAAGAATTAGTGGTGGTGTTAAAATTCTGTTTGATATTAGGTTACTGTTCAAAACAAGAAGTGATGGCAGGACCTGGTAATAATCCAGCAGAATGGGACCGATGAAGAAGAAAGAACTTGTCTTGTATTCACAGGTAGAAAGAAAAGGAGGGTGGTGTGGGAGAACACTCGCAGTGCTTGAATTTTTCTCCACTCCTTTTCTAAGAAATACTGTCATCTGTTGAGTAAAATGACTTTAAGGAAACTTTAAAAAATGTTTCAAGTGGCAGTAACTTAAGGAAGGACAAAGCCCAACTCTCCCTCTTCCCCACCCCCACCTGCTCGGAAAACGTTTCCACTTGCCATGTTCACTGATATTCCGAAGCGAATCCAGGAAACGTCTATGACCCGCAGCTTACACATCTCAAAACACCCATCTGTGTAGATCACTGGACTCTGCTGACCTACCTATCTTCTGCTGTTTCTTTCTGTTACAGACACCGCTTCTACTTTAAGGAGTGGTACCCCTACTTTGCAGTGATGCACAGATAGCAGAGAAGTTCAAGTTATCTGGATTGCAAGATTTTAGAGTGCCTGACATTTCAGGGGAGCATTCAGGGGAAAAAGGGAGGCATTCTGGGTGTCGCTCTCATTTTTATTCCCAGTGTTGTCTCTATAGAGGCACACCCAACTATGGATGAGGGGGCTCTATCCAGGTCTAGATGAAATCCCCTTCAAATGGAAGGTGCCTCGCAGCCTGTGTGGACAGTTTCATAATTAGAAAGAGGGAGGAGAAAATTCAGACCAAAGCGACATCTTCTGAATTAAACCACTTAGTTCTACCTCCTGGTGTGGCCATTCTCTTATATAAACTGATCACGTAAAAGAAGAGAACTATGGCAGTTAGTTACTGAAAGTAACTTTTGTGCTACATATTTAAAGATTTTAGGGGAGTGTTTTTCCTACTCTGCCCACCTAGGTTATCTTCTCACTTCTCTTGTTTCCTTCACAGACCAAGACATTGCCATGGGCCCCTCCCCATATGTCTGTGAAGGTGTGGGCCATGCCCCAAAGTCAGCACTCTGTGGATCCACTGCCACGGAGAGAGCACCTCTGTGCCTGTGAAGTGCCAGCTTCTCCTCATTTCCACTTCTACGGGAGACCCCATCTTTGACTCACATCTCATGTCATCTTAAAAACTTTCTAAAATGACATCTAGAGGAGAGGTGGGAGAGGGGAAAGAAGAGAGAAGGAAGGAGATACAGTGGACTATGGTGATTTGGTGGTAGGGCACTAGGATCCCTGGGTATCCAAATATTACCTCAATTAAAAATAAATAGTAAAGGCCTCCTTAGTGGCTCAAGGGGTTAAGTAGCACACTATGAAGCAATCCGCAGCCTCTGTAACATGAGTTCGATTCCCAGCCGGCCAGGGAGCAACCCACATGGTGTAGCAGACCTCTCCTGACTCGCCCGCTGCTCCCCTCAGCAGTGTATTTCAGTCAGTCTGCCTGTTCTGTTCCCTACTCTGTCTCTGGTGATCCTCTCACCCCCTGCAGCTCTGGCCTATACTCTATCCAGCTCTTGTATGCATAAATAAATAAATCTTAAAAAAAGTAAAATAAAATGAAAAATGCTTACAAATTAGATACTTCCCTTCACCATTTCTGTATCCAGTTTGAACTTCCTTATCGTCCTCTTGTGACCATATATTGCCTTGCTATTTCCCCTCCAGGGACATTTGCTTGTCTACCACAATTTAGGGATAAAACAGATTCAGGCAAGGAACAGATTCACTGGAACATCTACTTTTGCATCATCCCCAAATGTATGAACAACCTTAAATGCTTGAACAGCATTAAGTACCTGATGCATACTTTTAAGGTAGCCAACCCCGACTGTCTGATTTAATCCCACTGTCACTGGATATGTCTTTTTCTCCCTTCGTTCTAAAGAAATTCCTCCTCCTCCTAAAGGCTGGCAGGAGTAATTTTCTGCTATCTGTATTCTTCTGCCCAGTACTCTAAAATTCAATTTGCTGTGAAAGAATCTGCATTCTCTCTCTATAGTCATATTTAAAATTAACCTACTTTCTCAAGGAAGAGCTAGCACGTACACAGCTTTTAGATCTACCTAGGAAGCAGAGAGTGGGACTTTTTGGCCCTAGAAGAGGATGTGTAAGACAGCACATGTGGTTTGCTTACATTTGGAAGCAGTAAAAATCACAGAGATTGTGGTTAAGGACAGGAAGGGCCAGAGTAGAGAACTGTGGTATTTGGACTAAGTTACTTTGTACTATTATGTAATGACATACAAGCTCATTCTTGCTTAAGTTTAAATAATCAGAGTCAACTGTTACAAACTCTGGGATGGGAGGATAACAGGAAATTCTGTCCTGTGTCCTCCAGTTCGTCAAGCCCACCAGCCATGTCCAGCACATTCCCTCCAGGGGGCTATAAGAGGAGCATCTTGTGGGCCTCCCTGGTGGCCAAGGGGTTAAGCACAGCACTGTGAAACTATCCGTAGCCTCTGCAGCATGACTTTGATCCCCAGCCAGCCAGGGAGTTACCCACATGGCACAGCAGACCTCTCCTGACTCGCCTACTGCTCCCCTCAGCAGTGTATTTCAATCAGTCTGCCTGTTCTTTTCCCTGCTCTGTCTCTGGTGAATTCTCTCACCCCACACACCACTGGCCTGTACCCCAGTTCTTGTATGCATAAATAAAAAAAGGAACATCTTGTGTATTGGAAACAAATAGAAGTTGTTTTTGAGATAGTCCTCTCAAAAATTCAATGAAGCAAATTCTTTAAATTTCAGAAACCTTTGTGAACATTATGTATTTCAGAGCATCATCAGAGAGAACAACCACAAATCTCAGCTGATTAGCGCCTTCGTAATTTGAGAGAGATGAATTTTCAGAGTGGCATTTTATCAAAGCAAGTATATCAAAACAAAGGGGCTGGTTATCATAAATATTTTCTTTGGAATATTTCTAAAATTATCACACTCTTCTTCCTAGAGCATTTATTCCTTCCTATGATGAAGTCTCATACAAATTTTTAAAAACCAAAAAATCCCAAAATTACTACAGATTGCTGTAATGTTTTTAAGGTCTCTTAGATTCAGATGACATTTATCTCTATATTGCATGCCTCAATCTGTTGTCCTTCCTATAAATTTTTCCCTCTTTATCAGTTGTTTTCCTTCCATCTGTAGTCATATGCTAGGTCTTTGGAGGCTTTCCTACTTGTAACTAATATTTCAGCTTAGAATCAGCTATTGTCTTGGAATCTAACCAGATAACCAAACATGTCAAAAGGCCTATATAAAAGCCAGTTATAAATAGGATGTATTGGGTCTAAAGGGATGTCCTCTGAGTCAAGGGCATGTGCTGGAGTGCTTGAACTTCAGGTTCTACTTTGGCAGCCCAAAGTCCTATTTGCTTACTTCCTAAGTTCTCAGAAGTTCCTGAGGGAAGAGGTTGCAAGAGGACAGATTCATCATAGGTGAAGTACTGCTTGTAGTAGTAAGGCAAAAAAGGTAACTGAAAGACCATGTTCTTCAAATTACCTGGAATAAGTAGGTAATTTGCATTAAGATCAAATAAGAATGAGTTCATCACCTTTCTGTAATTTGCATTATGGCTGGATAATTATAAAAAAATCAGTTTGAGAAAGAATCTTTATCTCTGCAATGCTTTCAGCTAGGTATATTTTAGTATTGCAAATTGATTTAATATTTATCTAAGCAAGACAAATTTTATGCCACCACACACCCCTGCCCCAAACTTCCAATATCCCAAGACAAAACACCTACTTTATAAATTCTGGCCACTTTTTTTTCCTCACTAGAGATAGTCATAAGTTACTACAGTTTCTTTTCTTTTTTTTTTTTTTATGGAAGCAACTTAATTTATAGCATGAAGTCTGTGAATGATTTGAATTTGTAGATTGAATTCATGTTTGGACTAAAACCAATCATGTGTAATCCATATCTAGAGAAGCAAAAAATTTCTCAGAGCAACTCTTTATTGTGTTCCCTTTGAGACTGTATTAAATTTAGATTTCTCTAGAGAATTTGATTCACTTCTTAAAGAGATTTAAGTTGGAAATTTTCATCACAAAATGCAGTCCAGCTGTGGATTAAGATGTATGTCACTTTTAAAACAACCAAGTAACAAGACTGCTTTTCCAATTTTTTCTTTTGTTTTGGTTATTTTTGTTTTCAAGAATGGTTTCTGAAAAGCACATGAAAGTCAAATTCATGTGACATAACCAGAGTCAGCTCACCCCAGTCACACCCTTAATATTTCATTAACACAGGAACTGAGTTGTTATTCCATTTTTAGGTTTATGTTTAATACGTGTATTCAAGTGGTTATCCTCTCTCTAATGTGGCTGCTTGGGCAAGTTGTTTATCTGTAACTGGTATTATTTAACTGTAACATTCAGCTAATCTTTTTCTTATTCAAAAGTTATATGAGCTTATTGAACAGAATTTAGAAAATACCAAAAAAAAAAGTATACAGAAAAAATGTATTTACAGTCTTCACATCTGGACATAATCAAGGTTTTAAAAATGAACAAGAGTGTATACATACATCTTTTCACACAAACACACATGCAGTGTTTTAAAATATACAGACATATGTATGTGGAAGTTTTCATTTGTATTTTTTGAATTATTAGAAAATGAAAATTAACAATCAATAACTGAGTCAATTGTAACTGTAATAAGAAAGTAATGAAGAAAAATTTAAACCCTTTTACTGTGAAACAAATACAAGGATTTGAGCCCGTGTTGTAGATCCAGGAAAACTTGAGCTGTCACTAGAGAGCTCCCAAGGTTTTGGGCCCCTCTTCCATATTCTAACAGACCCTAATTTGTAAAATACCAACACACTTTCAAAGGGGTAAAGAAAAACAGAAGGATAGTAAATGGCTATCCAAAACTTTATCCATGTAACTTGAAATTCTCCCAGTGGGAGACACAGAGTCACTCACCAAAGCAAAACCAAAAAGTGAATATTCAAATATTTAGACGAAAACCCCTGGCCCTGAAACAAACCACAAATATTTGCTTATTAGCACCTACTGTGCACAAGATCCTGACTATGCAAACACCAGGTGTACCAGACAACTGGCCAGCCCTGTCTGCATCTTTGCCTTACTAGATACACCTGTAGTTTTCTACCTGGGCTTCTTCCTGCGTTTCGGCTGAAGTGCACAATTATTCTGATGGATAGAAGAGAGTGAACAGGTTTTTGAATTGGAAGGTATCTCAATTCACATCAAAATGAAGTCTACACTGCGACTTGAGTGGGGACCTATTATGAGATTTTAGCTCCTACATCTATTTTCCACCACCATACTAATCAAGAGCACTTAGGACTCTAGTCGGTCATTTATGTAGGTCTTAGAGAAATTTCCTCAAGCCTTGCTTTACCTCACAGTGTTTTAAAAACCAAATAAGACAGTTCAGAGCTTGGTTGTGAGGGGGCTCCCAGTAAACAGTAGTTCTTACTGTTACACCCAAAGAGTCTATGAGGACACTGGCTTCCCTGAGGTTCAGACATGGTGTTTCCTGTGTGCCGCATCACAGACATCATTTACCCAAGGACACTGGCAAATTTATTCCAATACAGCAAGAACATGAATGGGTAGCAATGGCTTATATATTTACTGAAAAGCAAACACAGCACTCAGTAATCCACGGGCCCAAGTTCAGCTTTCACTTGCTCTTCCCAAGTGCAGCCTTCTACATGCTGGTCATCACACACTGCTTTTGCTTAGCCTGTGACTTAGACACCCAGACAATGAATCCAACCTCTGAGAAATACATATGCTTACAAATCAGCATACTACAGAGATGCTCTGGGTGAGACACCTAAGTCCAAAACTCAGCTCACACTGCTGTGTGATCTTGCTGAAGTCACTTCAACCCCTCTGATTCTCAATTCCCCTCATCTGTAACAGAGGGTTGATAACAGCTCCTTTTTGAAGAGTAGTCCAACTGTGCTGACATACAAGCTTTTAGACCTACCTAGGAAGCAGAGAGTGGGACTTTCTGGTTAGTGTTACTGTCTGTGCCCTTCACATTTGGCTCATCAAATAAGATATTTTGGAGCTATTTTATTTATTTCTTTACTTGCATTGGTGACAATGTATAGAGAATCATCCACAATCTCTCTCATCTAGTTTCCTTTACCTTCACTTATGAGAGAGCTGGTTAGGATGAGGGGTACATTGAGGGCTAAGAAATAGTGTGTTTATGCATTTGAAGTTTCCTGGGCTATATAATAAATCTGGTCTTTCGGTTTCATTAGGACAAACCTCTAACCAAGAAAGATGGGGGCTTATGAGAGCAAGTCATCTTTGTTTTTGTTAAACTTTCAACAAGGTTATTGCTCAGTTATATCTGGGAGATGGGGAATCAGCGACAGAGTCCTAGACTAAAACTATTTTCTTAATGTGAAATCATGATAATTCTAAGAAAATTATGTGAGGGCATGAAAGTACTGATATTTAAGTAACCCAAGGCCCTAACAACACCCAGGTTAAAACCCTGTAGCTGGTGCAATAACATTATTAGACATTTTTGCTTCACTTTTTGGGGCTTTAAATTCAATGCTATAATCAATTGCTTACAAGCTGCCGTGGGCAGGCAGTGACCTCCCTTTGAGCTTAGTGAATATTATCTGTTGTGTTCTACTAGTATCTCAGCAAAAAGACAAAGTGTTCCTAAATCCTCAGTCTCTACGTTTCTTCATCAGAGCTTTGAAGAAAAATTGTTTTCTTGTGGGCAGATTTCAAGAGCAATGGAGATTTAACAGGGACAACACCATGGGATTTATATAAATTTGATGTATTCCCAACAATTATTCCATTAAAGTAAATTCCACAGATAAAACACTATCTTTTCTTCCTTTTTAATTTTTATTACCTTTTTTAGGAGAGCTGCTTCCTGTAAGCAGAAGTTCAAATACTATTGCAAAGAGCGTTGATTTCAGGGTGGCAGAGGTGACAAAAATAATTCTGCAAATGTGACTCACCAAGTGCATGCTATATGTAATCTATTTTTTTGTATTCATTAGCAGAGGCATTTAGAATACCTCGTAGCTGAATAATGAGATAAATTGCATTTGTCCAATATCTTCCCATTTATATCACATTTATATTTGGCCTTGAGCCTAAACTTACGC
The DNA here is from genome assembly GCF_014898055.3 of Talpa occidentalis. Taxonomy (NCBI): domain Eukaryota; kingdom Metazoa; phylum Chordata; class Mammalia; order Eulipotyphla; family Talpidae; genus Talpa; species Talpa occidentalis. Next base: position 26,500,920 of record NW_023601104.1, read on the forward strand.
TTTTCAGTAATCAACTCTGTCTCATTCATAATGGATTTTCTCCAAATGGATCTGCTTCATGTTAAAATTAGTGATAAAGGTGGTTTTTAATGAGATAGGAAGCAGGCAACAGCAACTTCTGAAAGCATAACCTAATGGGGATAACTTAATTATTAGCTCTATTGCCTACCTAGAATCAGGACTATAATAAAACTCAATTTGGCTCAAACATACATATCTATCATTCCTGTTTTTTTTTTTTTTTTTCAAATTAGCTAATTATGATGTGACCTGAATTGAGAAAGTCAACATACTCCCTTGAACAACCATTCAGACCCTTAAGGAAAATGAATTGTCCCTGGACTCAGGCCAGGTATTTGATGGATTTATAAATGTCACTCGCCTTCTGGCTTGGAAACAGAAGTTAATTCAGATACAAGATTCTTGCCCACCTACCCCCTTGATGTTAGTAAATTGTTAAGTAAGCATTTGGGTAATATGATGCAAAGTTAATAACAGAGGTCTATAATTAACACACACTCATGTGCACTCTAAAAATAGGGTACCAAGGAAAGTCTTCTTATTAGGCAATGTGATCAAGAATTAATTGGTTAATGTCTATATAGCCCAACTATATATAAATAAAATGTATGATTATTATAATTATGGAGAGCACAGTTCAAAATCCACTTCAAGTTCAAAGAATAGTAATTTAAACATCTAAGTATAGACGCAAATATTTAACTGTGTAAAAATACTTATTTTAATGTTATTCCAAACGTTTAATCAGTATTACTCATCTCTCAAGTTTTACTTTTTCTCTCTTAATAAAAGATCTGAGATGATGCAAACAAAATCATAATTCCCTTATTGCCATTAGTAACATTATTTTAGTTTGGGGGCAAAGTTAGGTCACAGGAAGGGAAGAGAGAAAATTTGGCATTATATGCAGAAACTGTCATCTTAATCACATCACATCCTGGTGGATGTTTAAGGACATGATTTAAATTTATTCAAAGCTGTGAATATGGGAAAGGAATAATAAATAAAGTTCAGCAATAGAGCTAATAATAAAAGCCTCAGGTCTTATATATTATTTGAGGTAAGAGAAATAACTTGATGAATATATGGTAAGTTGTAAAGACCCTGAACACATAGTCTATCAAACCAGATATTTTGGAGGAAAGTGAGGAAGATCATTTGTCATTTGATCTGGGGCATGAAGAATATCATTGTTCAATTGGTAGGAAATGTTGAGTTGATAGTGAGGGAAAGCTAGGCAGAGGTCTGGTTGTGAACAGGCATGGTATGTTCAAAGAAGGGCTCTTTAAGGAATGGGAAGAGGAGCAGATGGATGGAAAGTAGTTAGCTAGGTTGACAAGACCCATTCTCAAAGGGTCTTGAATATTCAAAGGAATCTGGACTGCTTTTCCAAGTCACATAAAGTTTTGGAACAGAGGGGAACCTATTTAGATTCACATATTAAATCAGAGATTTTGTCTCATCTGCCCAATGTTGAAGCATACAAAGCTTGTGAATTTGTAAATATACTTATAGCAATTAATAACCAGGGAATTTCATGTGAGACTTCAGAGTTCCAAATTCTCTTTAAAAAAAAATTAAAAGACTTGGCAGTGGTGGACCAGTTGTTCTAAATGGTGACAGTGACAGTAGCTCAGGCTCCCTCTGGATGGCACAGGGGCTGTCCAGTGGCCCAGGCGCTTCTTGCATCTGGCACACTCACACCACTTGCCCAGGAGCACAAAGCATTTGGGTTCATGCTTTCTCTTGTAAGATGTCTTCTTTCATCAGCAAGCGTCTGTATACCATTGCAGGCAGCATAAATTAACTTCAATGAGTTAATTTAAAATTGATCATCTTTGGTTTCTTTTGCTAATGCATTCCTTTTTTTTTTTTTTTTTTGGTCCTTCATGGCAATGAGGTTTCCCATTTAATTATTTAAAAGTGAAGATAGGTTCTTTCAAATACCATTTTTTCTGGGTTGAAAATGCAGATATCATGTGTGAAGGGTGCATTATGAATATGAGGTTAAAAAACAAACAAACATGGGCCTCCCCCGGTGGCACAGCGGTTGAGCACTGGGCTGCGAAGCTGCCCGCAGCCTCTGCAGCACCGGTTCGATCCCTGGCGGCCGGCGAGGGTCCCACATGGCACGCAGACCTCTCCTGCTGCCCGCTGCTCCCCTCAGCAGTGTACTTCAGTCCTTCTGCCTGTTCTGCTCCCTGCTCTGGCTCTGGTGAATTCTCTCACCCTCCCGCACTTCTGACTATACCCAGTGCTTGTATAAATAAACAAATAATAAATCTTTAAAAAAAACAAAAAACAAAAAACATGCTCTATGGAAGGATTTTTCAACCTCTGCACTACTAACACTTTTGACTAGAAAGTTCTTCCTTAGGGTGGGATATCCTGGGTACTGCAGAATGTGTGGCAGCATCACTGGTCTCTCTGTACTGGATGCCAACATCCAGCACCAATTGTGATCAGCTAAATTGTCTCCATGTACTGGCAAATGCACACTGGGGGATGGAGAGTCAAGACTGCCCCAGGTTGAGAACCACTGCTCTATATGGGGGGGGGGGGGAAGGTTTCCAGGAAAATAACTCCAGGTGGGAGACTGATGCTCTGCTGGAAAGTAGAGAGGATGACACCTTTACCTCCTACTGTCATTCTGCCCATATGCACCCCATCACGAAGCCAGAAACAGGTGGCCCCCCACGGGGCAGAGGACAGCCAAGCAGCCTCAGCTAGTGGTGCCAACAGAGGCTTCAAAGGTCTCTTCCACCTGTGAGTGCCTTGGAACACCTCCATGAGCTGGCAAAGCAGCAAAGGTTCCTCTTTCAATGCTCCCTGTTACTGATAGAGTTGAGAGAGAGAAGACACAAAATTTCATAAACTACACTCAAGACCCAAGCCCCTGCCATCTGCATACATCCTGGTATAGTGTGGTGTCAGAAAGCCAGAGTGCCTCCGAGGAGGAAGAAATCTCTTCTCCCCAACAGGGCAGGGGCGAGGACCAGTCTGGGTGTCACTGGGAGAGGGACACCTGCTGCTAACATCTGGGGGGCTGACATCATAGATGACGGGGCACATTAAGACCAAGTTCCAGGGCTCCCAAGTTCTCTGACAAGAGTGGACTCAACAAAGAACTTCTTTCATTTTTCCTTATACTAAAAGTTTGTCTCGAATCTAAGCATCATTGTTTCACTAGAAAACAGTTAATAAGATTTGGTAAGTTTTCCTAGTGCAAGTAAAAAAGACAAACACTTGTGGGAGAGCATTTGTCGAATGATAAAGTCAAGTAGTGGTGAAAGTTCACGAAGCTTTGGTAATTTTTCATATGGATTTCAGGTTGGATTAGGTTTGAGCTAAGAAAAAAGCATCAAGATTATGGCATTTCATGGAATATAAAGTAGTGAGGCAGATGAAATGATTTATAAAATCATATGTTTGTGGTTAGTGTCTTTTCACACTTCTTTCTTTTGGCGTATAGAACCGAATCATTTGTGGTGAGAGGTATTATATTCAGAAAATTGGTTGATTAAATTAATCATGAAAGTGGCTTATTCATTTTGCATCCCTTCTCAAAAAACCCAAAGTCTCCATTTTCATAAAGTTCAGTTTTCTGAATGTTGCTTAGCAAATATTGAGGGAGTTGAGGGAGAGAAGATATGTAACAGATACTCAATACGTAGAAGATATGTAGCAGATACTCAATCGGGTTCAGCTAATGACGACAGTGATTCTGGTCCTTAGGATAATTTGGGGGAGAGGTGGTGGTTAAAAACGAAAACAGGACACGAGCAAAGAAAAATGACAATGAGCCTTCTTATTTGCTAAATAATGAGTAAATGAAATAGCAGTGACCCACCCCAAAACTGAGATCATGTTTACAGTAAGGACAGCTCAAAAGGATAAGTGACTTGAACAGGGGGAGGAGGAACAATACTGGAGTAAAAGAAGGACACAGACAAGGAGGGTTTTGAGTAAGTTAAAACTACTGGCGACAAAGAATGGACAGAGCAGGGCTGGGGAGCTGAGGCATCCTTTTATTCACAAATCAATGGAAGCTATTCAAGCCAATATGATTTGATGTAGCAGATATTAACTGCAGCTAAAGTGATGCAAATACGTCAACCAAAGGAGAGCAAGATAAACAGGAGAAACCCACACTGGTTAAAGAGAACAGAGACTGACATTTAAAGACCAGATTAAAAGGATAGGAAAAACTAGAGAAAAGTAAGACGATGTAAGCAGGACATCCTTAGACAGAAGGGAGCTGAAGGGGAAAGATCCAATGACCGCCTGCTTATTATACTCAGAGAAAAGACAGGGGAATTGATCACAGACCACAGGTCACACAAATACAGCACTGGCCCTTAATACATGTTTGCTGAAAAACTAAATATCCACGAAAGTTCCACCTGGGAGATGACAGTACCGTAATATTTAATACAAAAACACATGAACAAGCGTTTGCCCTTTGGAAATGCTTAAAATCATGAATGGCTGTAATGATGATTTTAAAACTGCTCTGCATTTCAAGAAATTTCCATAAGCTTCATCTTGTACCCCTGACAATGGTCCTGTCACAGATTCAAAGAGGGGGTCAGGCTACAGTAGTTGGAGCACGGGACGGAGAGTCAAGAGATCAGGGTTCCAAAATTGACTGCTGTGAAGCGTGTAGTGCGTGTAGTGCTGGGCTGGCCACTTAACCTTCCTGAGCTTTCATTCTCCCTGGAGCGAGAGGCCTGGACTAGGTCACGCTGAGGACCCTGTGGTGATCCTACTGTGTGTTACCACGTGAATCACATTTTTTACTCTGGTCCTACCCTGCTTTGTGTGCCCAAAGTTGAATGGCAGAAAAAAAGGTTTTTTTTCCACCTCTCTCCTCATTTTGTCTGCTAGTGGCTTGTCAACAGTACTTTATGTAATCAATTCTGGAAATGTTTACCCATCTGTATTATCTGAGGGTTGTTATTTACTGTTCCTGCTATTTTTTTTTTTTTTTAACTGTGTGTGGGAGAAGAATTTTGACATGCCTCTTGCAGGCAGGGAGACCACAGCAAACAAGGATAGATTTTCACAATACTCAGCATGAAGGGACACTGTTCTGTGGGCTTCTCTGACACAGTTTGAATTTATCGTGATGTGTACTTGAAGTGGTTTCCTGTGTTTTTCTGTGCTTTTCAAGACTAGATTAAAAGCCAGGTGCCTATGGGTCTTCCTTTGTGCTGTTATTCTCAGCTGGAGTGAATTTTTCCCCTTTTCTATGAAAATGCAAATAATCATGCAATCAGAACTTTTGATCACAATGCATGGCCTAGTTACTGAAGAGTTAAACAGACCTAGCAGCACTTATGCATGACTGATGTAAAATAGTATATGTAAACTTTTCACAGCACTCTTAGACTAAGAAAAAAGAACAGTGGAAAAATCACGGCCAAGGAGTAAGAAGAGTCTGATTCTAGTTCTTAACTGGCTACTAACTTGTCCCGGGCACAGCATTAGTCTTCCAGTGAACTGATTTCTAAATAGATTGGACTAGATGACTTCTGGAGTTGCTTATTGGTCTAAAATTCTATAAAATTCCCAATTAGCTAGAGGACTATTATTTTTAGTATGTCACTGTCCATAATCAAAATTCTGCTCCTAGTTGGGGAATCAACAAAATTCACTCATCAGGACACTGTGGCAACACAAATCCACTTCTACAGTTTCCCATTATGTTGTTAAACAGTAATCCATGCAAAAGTGCAGAATGTGAGGGTGATTAATATCAACTGAAAAATATCGTAATTCAAATCTCTGCACTCCATGTGAGCTCCACAGGTCTGCAGAAAAGATTCTAGGCAGATGTTCATCTGTTCCTCAACATGCATGACTGGAATCCTGGGGCCTTAAAATTATATAGCAAAGCTGAGTAACCTTAAATGTGGAAAACAGCTCAGTAAGTGGGCATGAAGTGGATTTCTTTGCTGGAGATAATAAAACTACATTTATGAAACACTTATGGATGGGCCAAGCTCTTAAATGTCTTCTCTCATTTAATCTTCAAAACAATCCAGAGGGTGATGTCATTATTATTCTTATGGACAAAGGAGAGCCGAGTGAGTTAAGCCACTGGCGCTTTGGTGAGGAAGTCCACTCAGCCCTATTCGGGATGAATCTGAATCTGCCAGATGCCAAGTGTTTATCTTGAATACTTGAAGGGGAAACAACCGAGAGGCAGCTGGCAACGCTACTGACTTTTTTTCACGGTGTGGGCCTGAGTCCTGACTAACGTGTATTAAATTACCGAGCATATCTTTAAATAAACGTGTGCTACAGCAACTCAAAATCAAACAACAATCTCCAATGTAATAATTACACCGGCTGCGACACGAGCCTAGCCGAGAGTGTATTTTTATTTTAACAAGCTTGAGTAAGTGCACGAGTGTGGGCTGAGCTTTTTGCTCGACAGTCAATACTTGAAAGCCGGCTCCAACCTTTAATTTAAGCATTCGCTTGTAGCACCAACAGGGCTACAGGGTTTCTAGTATCAAAGACACACTCCTCCATCCTTTCATGGCCCGACTTCTGCTATAAGCAGCATGATTGAACTGCAGCACCACAGAAACTTGTTTTCCCTCCTCCTGGCAGCACAAGCCAAAACACTACTGCCCCATTCATCTTAGCGACATCATAATGAAGTCCCTGAATCAATTTATAACAAGCAAAGTGCAAAAAATCCATTGAAGGAGTCTTGTGGTGGGTGCCTTTCATACAGCTCTCAACAGCACAGGCAAAGTGTCTACACAGAAACCCAAATCATACCCCAGAAGGGTCTTTTGCTACATCCAAAAAGCTTTTTTTTTTCCCCCTGAAATGATTAAGGGGAAGGAGACACTGGGAACATCTGATTGTTCCTAATGATTCGATGTGCCTTAAAAATGTTTGGCAACCTTCCCAGTGGCTTGCAGTCACCTTCAGTATAAAGAACAAGTCACTCAGAATGACAGACGGGCCTTTCAAGGTCTGAACCCCATTGGCCTACTCCAGCAGCCTCATCGCCGGCATCCCTACAGGCCACAGTGAACTACTCGCTGTCCCCAAACTCACCTCGCTTGCTATCTCACCTTTGAGAATTTTCACAAGCTCTACTCTTTGCTGGGAATAACCTGCCTTCCTGTCAAAGCTCAGCTAAGCCTTTGCCTCCTCCAAACAGCAGTTCCTAATGCCTTGGTCGGATAAGGGCTCCCTCTCTGTCTCCCATCATATCCTCCTTCACTCTGTCACTGCGATTTAATTTCCACTGGCCTGGGAGCTCCTTGAGGTAGGAGCTATATATTTTTTCCATCTCTCTGCTTCTAGCACTTTGTACAGTGACTGGGTCACAGTGGATACTCAGTAAATATGTTCCTAATTTGCCTATCCCGACTCTATGGGAAGGTTCTGAAAGGTTCCTGAGCCCCAATTTGCATGATGACCTAATGTCTGGGTTTAGAACCATCATTTTTTTGAGACTCCCACGGCATTGTGCTGCAGGAAGAGACAGACATGGCCTCCCATAGCAGCTACGTGCTGCTCTGTGCTCCTGGATGGGCTGCTCTGCCTCTCTGAGTCTTAGCTTCCTTGTTTGTAGAAAGGGGACTGAAAAGCTCATGTGAACATTAAATATGGTAATCCACTTCCCCTGCTGGACCCAGAAGCACTTTATAAATAACAATTTTTTTTTAAAAAAAGATTTTTTTATTTATTTATGCATATAAGAACTGGGGTATAGGCCAGAGGTGTGAAGGTTGAGAGGATTCACCAGAGACAGAGTGGGGAACAGGACAGATTGACTGATATACACTGCTGAGGGGAGCAGCGGGAGCAACAAGAGAGGTCTGCTGCACCATGTGGGTTAGCTACCTGGCCGGGGATCAAACTCATGCTGCAGTGGCTGGTGATAGCTTGATAGCACTGAGACTTTAACACCTGTGCCACCAGGGAGGCCCCCCCACAAATGATGTTTTGAACATGTATTCCTGCTTACCATGGCAGGGCTTCGAAAATGTCTTTTATGTTATAAGAAATATCTTGTCCCTTGTATCAGCTCCCATCTGACCAGACCACAAGTCATGCTTTGGGGTGCCAGCAGAGGCCCCTGTTAAAATGCTGGTGTACCAGCTCAGATAAGACTGGGTGAAATCACTCATTCTGGCCTCAAATGTGGGTACAGGAGCTGCACCTTCGTGGTGAGCATGGCATGACATTAGTCACATCCCTTTTCAGTCTCTGCTAGATACTGTTATAGGTGAGGCACTGCAGTGCCTTTCCATTTGTTACTTCCTTCTTTCTAAAGCCCCCATGAGGTAATATACTGTTTCCATATTACAGGTGACAAAACTGAGACCTAGAGAGGCTATATGACTTGCCTAAAATCCCAAGGTTAGTACGTAGCGTATTTTGGACTTAAACCTCTATTTGGAAAAGTTTTCAAATCCATCCATGCTTTTGTTCCTATGCCAATTTTCTTATATTCCTTTCTTTCTATTCATTTATCTATGTCACCTGGAAGAGCTAGGAGAGAAAGGGACACAAATCTGACATCCTGAGTTAGGGGAGAGGGAGTCAGACAGACTGGAGAGAGGCATTTCTTGATTTTTATATGGTGAGCAGGGGCCTCTGCCGGGACTTGTGCCTGTGGTTGCTGAGCCAGAAGACCACTGAGAGCACTGACGAAGGATGATGGGCTTTGACAACAGAGCCAGTTTGCCTGCAGCCATCCTTACCTAGGGCAGAACCTTAACAAAGAGCTAAAAAGTGCACAGAAAGCATAAGCCTTAGAAGAACTTTCTATTCCTATAACAATATCACCATGTCTTCTCATCGCTTTTTTCCCTCTGCACAGGTCATTCAAAAGCCAGTCAAAAAAAAAAAAAAAAAAAGGGAAAGAAAAAGAGAAAACTGTGAAGGTTGCCATCAAGACTTCATGATATATAATCAGTTTTGTATACGTACTTGAAGTAAATAAATGCCTTTTTTCCCCTTCTGTAAAGCTGTAGATTCAATTCTGTTTGAATGTGTATGTGGGGGGGGGGGGCAAAGGGGGAGGGGAGGACAAAGGAATTGAGAATAAACAAAATGTTTAGCGACAGAATGAAAAATTCCAAAGCCTCAAATCTAGCAAATGTTTTCAGTACTGTGAGTATTATTTACAAAAGAAAGTACTAGTGTCTCCGTCTTTGTTATTTTTACTTAGTAAGCTTTTAAAGAAAGCTTTTATTAAAGCACAACATAAATGTATAAATAGATCCAAATCATAAATGTAAGCCCGATGAAATTTCAAGGAGTGAACACTGTCAGATCAAGGAAAAAAATGCCTTTGGTTTTTAAATAATTTTCTATGCTTGGGTCAAAACTACTGAATCATCTAAAATTCAAAGAATAAAATTTGTACTTTAAGTACATAGGCAAGAAAATGTTAGATATTTAATAAAATACAAGGCCTAAAAAAGAGTCATTTTACTTTGAAGAGGATAATTATTGTGGAGGTTTGGAAGAAGGTTTGTTTTCTTTTTAAGCATGAGCAGGCACGTTAGTAGGGATTTCTCTAGCTCTTTATACGGGGGTTAAAGCTTCACCTCCCTGATAGCCTTTCTAAGGAGAGAGGCCACTATCTTTGTTTCCTTCCTCTCCACTCCCATCCTTCCCCCACAGTATCACTGCAACTTGTTTTGAAACTAGGCCATCTCACTCCCCTCAGCCCTTCCGATTTTGGGCAGATCCAAGGAGGAAATGAGGTGTTTTCTTGCATCCAGGCTAGCTGGGGCTCATTGCACCACCTCTGTTTATTTTCACAGGGCGTGTGTTTCAGCCTATACCTTCAAGTGACTAGTTAATCCACGCAGGGAGCAAGATATCCCAATATTCTGAGACAGATTGGCTCCAGGGGTACCAATTCCTCTCTTAGTTACAAGAGTTAGGAGCAAGATCCTGGAAATGCAGAATGTGCCAGAATGCATTTGCTCCCATTAACTGAGAGCCTGTTGATAGGAAACCAAATAGAACCAAGACCTGGGTGCCCCTTATTTGATAATAACAAAGAGGACGATGGCCCAGCTAAAAGGGCAATGTAAATGTCTATATGTTAGATGCCAACAAAGCAATTATAAAATTAAGAACAAGTACTTGGGCACTGTATTCTAACTGCACGTTATTTTTCAGAGGAAATTTCAGGGAAGGCTGGACTTTCATACATTTTATTAGTATAATGGAACTGATTCTGCCAAGTGCATCAGAAGTTAATTGAAGGGAGTTTTTGTGTGTGTGTGTGTGTTCTAGGTGCTGGTTGCTATCTGGGCAGGACCCTTCTTTCTTTCTTTTTAAGATTCATTTTATTTTTATGCATCCAGGAGTTGGGGTAGAGGCCAGAGGTGTGTGTGTGGGGGTGTGTGTGAGAGGATTCACCAGAGACAGAGTGGGGAGCAGAACAGGCAGACTGACTGAAATACACTGCTGAGGGGAGCAGCAGGCAAGTCAGGAGAGGTCTGCTGCGCCATGTGGGTTTCTCCCTGGCCGGGGATGGAACTTTGCTGCAGTGGCTGCGGTTAGCTTCACAGGTTGCGTCTTAACCCCTTGCACCACCAGGGAGGCCCCAGGACCCTTCTTTCTTGAAGGAGGTCAGAGGGACCTTGGGTGTAGTGCCCATCACTTGCATGATGGATGGACATGCCAGGACCTTCCATCAACTACACACAGTAACAAAATTCCCCAAAGCACCTACACTGGTGGCAAAAACCTCACATCTACCAGAAGTTGGGATAGTTCTGGGAGTGGTACTAAGGGTACACACAAAATATATTTTCCTTGGTGCAAGTCCAAATTGAAAAGACAAATAGCAGCAATTTACTACAATTTCTGCTAATGTAGGTTGCAGATGATTAAAGGTAAATTGTAAAGCCTCTGTAAGCCACACTTTAATACCAAAACTCTACTATATTAAAAAAGAAAACAAAAAGTGAAAGTGTAACATCAGAGATGATACTGGCCTTCCAAAGTCATTAGAGATGAAGATATTATAAAGTATTATAAAGAAAGTGGGGATTAGAAAATTTGTGCCTGAATTCATGTTTGAAAGTGCTGTTTAATATATAATTCATGGCTTATCTGCTAAATCTGCCTGAACTGAAAGCTCCTTCTATTGTTATCTTGAACTCTGTGACAAAATCTTCTGTGTCTCCTAAACTGTAAAACAGCAGTTCTCAAACTCTCTGATATCTGGATACTTTCACGGTCTTTAAAGCTCCGAAGAGCTTTTGTTTATGTGGGTTATATATCAATAATGATACTGTAAGAAATGAAAACTGAAAACACAATTGATTTAAAATTAATTTTAAAATAACATTAATAAATTTATTGCATATTAATGAGGTATTCTTATGAAAAATTTATTTTCCACAACAACAAAAGACGTTAGAAGAATGCCATTTTTTATATTTCTGCAGCTCTTTTATCCCTGACCTAATAGAAGACAGAAGAGAGATTCACATATCTGCGTCTATCTTCAATCTGTTGTGTTCTTTTGATTGAAGTATGTGAAGAAAATCTGGCCACACACAGAAGGTTGGAAAAGGAAGGAGTGTTTTCATGGCCTTGTCAGATAATTCTGGACATTCTTCCACAAATACCCAACAAGTGGTGGTTTCTTGGGACTACGGAACTTGAAACAGTATCAGCAACTTTTTGTGCTCTATTAAATTGAAATACATCATTATATTTGCACTCTGAATGAATCTTTCACCCAAGCCTATTTTTATAATAGCATGCATCGGTCACTTGGAAACTATTAGTTCACCAAATTATGTAGCTCTTCCAGATGTTGACATATTTCATTACCAAATGTGATTACATCAAGTAATCACATTTATTAATATTACCACCTACATCATCAGAAAAGTCTTTTAAGTATTGGGAAGCTGTCAAGTTCATGGCACAAGATACCAGTGTTTCCAAATGCTAATATTTGCCTGAAAGCTTACATTTATTGGCAGTCAATACTGCCAACTGTTTTTCTTAAAATGATGGGCTTTTTTGGTTTATTTTTGAGAAAATGTATGACATATCTAAGTCTGAGTAACCACAATTAGTGGTTCTAGTAAGTAAAGTAGTATTCCATTTAAAAAGCAGCTAGTTCAGCTCTTAAGTCAAACAATGGCACAAGGACTTTCCCCTAGAGACAGCATCCTGCTTTGGTGTAGAGCAGCAGTGCTTTATGTGTACTTCCCATTTTGTCATACAGAATATTAAAAAGACTTGTACTCAAGGGTCAAAATTTAATAAACATAATAATTTTTACTGCTCCATCAAGGACATTCTCAAATGAACCTGGCGATGTTTTGTTAAAAGTAAGTGCCCAGTGATGACAAATACAATAGCTACTACTATAGGCCAGTGTCATTGTCTTGATTCCCACAAAGGTGCCAGGACTTTTACTGACCAATTCTTTGGCACTATTAATGCAAATAGTAAAAAGGATAAATACAATTTTAGTGTGACTATGCAAATGTTGTTTATCTCTTGGAACTCTAGAAAGGGCCTTGAGGATCCCCAAGAATTCTGGATCACACCCTCAGAACCATAGCTGCAGAAACAGTAACTATAAATCCATTCTCTAATCTGCTCAATGCTTATGTCCTTGCAGGGTTCACGTAAAGAAGATTTAAAAGGTTTATTTCTGTCTCCACCCTCTTGCCCTCCCTGCTTAAAAAAAAAAATTCCATTGTGGTAATTCAACATAAATTGTGCGTATAGAACAAAGAAATTGCAGTACTCTTGATGTCATCAGCATTTTTTTTCCTCCCTAACAAAGAAAACTACTCTAACAAGCTATTGGGAAAACTATCATGAAATATAGGAAATATGACATGTTAAGTCCCCACTCTATCTCAGCTAACTCCCAACCCTCCCAAACCTTTCACTTCAGGGGTATTTGGGATGAGCTCTTAGTAGCGTCCTCAAAAATAATTGGGTGTCCTAATTCAGCCACATGCAAATTAATGCTCCCCTAAAGAGGCCTTATTATAATTTCCAACCCTTGATGTCTACATAATCCCCTATAGTTCTTTAACTTCTTGTTTTCTAACTTCTGTTTACCGATGCACTACTTTTGTCAGCTCAGTATAGCATCAATTAGTAACACAGTTGTGTTTATTAGGTCTCCCTAGAGTCTGGAGAAAGCTGTTTTGTATTTATTAATGACTACACAGAGCACTACTATTTTTCAATAGCATTTAAAAATGAGTAAATTACTGAAGATGAACTATAGAAGAATTTCAAATTTCAAAGGCAAGCAAAAAAAGCATATTATTTCAAACCACTCTTAATACTTGCATGGTTAATTTTGTTTTCAATTTAGTATCACGAGGGTTGGGGAGAGGCAAATCCGGACTCTTCTTCCTGTTCTACTTTTGGTATTTTAGAGTACACCCCATTTGAGTTAGAGAACTAAAGCACAGATCTGGTGATTAATTAGGAGCCGGTTTAACAGGTCTAAATTTCATTATCACACACACCTGTTAAGTAACATGCACCTGATTCAGCAAAAATCCGCCCACAAGGTTAATTTTAAAAAGTTAAAAAGCAAGCGAGAGAGAGACAGTCAAAACTCCACAAACTTAGGTCCAGTTTTATGTTCTCTAGCATTCAAAGCACCCAACTTGAAAATGTATCCAATTTGTATTCTCTTATTCCTTGAATAATTCCCTGTATTATATTAGGTAAAGTTAGAGCTGCCCACGCTGGTACAGAATTCGCTACTTAAGGAAACCAGAGAGACCAATCTCTCCTGCAATGAATCTTTCCTAACCTAACTTAAAGTGATGGGGAGCAATTACAGCGTTCATTTGCTCTGCTTTTATATTCCTGGTCATTTATGAAATGAAGCCGCTGATCTGCAAAAATCACTTTGCATTCATGAAAGGAGCTCTGGGAGCTCCCCCCCTCCCCCCTCCCCGCGTTCCCCCCCCCCCCCCCCAGCATCTGGCTAGGAGGCAGAAACATACCTCATGCACTTCCTTTGTCTTGCGCTCCTTCTTTGATGTGCAAGTCACTGGTGGAGTAAGCTGTGATCGCTTTGATGTTGAACTTCTAGACTTTATTGTTACTAGCATGCCTACAAGGAGAGCTGTCAGTCATTTCTTACATCTGAGCAACCATGTTTCTTCACGGACCTCTTTTACAAGCATCAGTCCTTAAATACATGTTTTCACATTCCTGCTGATTACCACACTATCTTTGTTGGGGGAAGGCTGTACTCAAATACAAGTAAAGCACCCACATTTTCTATAAACACCCTACGGCATCATTAGATGGCTGGTAACCAACCTTCAACAAGAGAAGCCTGGGCGCAAAACTTATTTCTAGCAAATGAAAACATTCTGAAAACACCCAAGCCAGTTTCATAGTCAAAATGAGTAGGTTAGCCAATATTTCCCCTAAACAGCCATTGAAATCACACAGAAACTTCCAAGCCACTTTAAAAAGGATTCTGAATGCAACAGCAGCAGGGGGCTTAGAAAGTCTGCCAAAACTTTGAGACATCTTAACTCATCTTAAACAACTTTGTTTCTCTGTAATAGTGGAAACAAAACACTTCTGTTCTACACTATTTTGCTTGCGCTTTTGAAATAAATTCCAGCCAACTCAATTATTTTGTTAAACAATGTCATTTTCAGAAGGTGCTTGCTATTATGGATGTGACTTAAGTTAGAGAAAGATAGGGTGTTCACGATTCGTGTCTAAGGCAAACATATGGATATGTATACAGTATGTGTAAAACTTCTCAAATATATACATGTAAAATAGGCCATATGCTCATCTTTAAAAAACCTCTGTTGAAAAAGACATGGCTCCCATCAAATTTCCTTTTCAAGCTCCGTTATCACTTCTGGAACTGTGGAATAGTAACAAACCCCACAGGGAGATTCCACACAAGAGGAAAAAAGTTAAGGTATTTACATCACACCAGGCTGGTTTATGATGAACTGCTATCTTTCTGAATAAATGTTTCAACGAATCCCAAATTCTTACAGATACCAGGTCTCAAAGAAGTACAATGATATTTTTCATGAAAGACCTTAGTTCTGTTATTCTCCTTCTACAAGCTGGCAATACAAGAGATACACTGTTTCTACTTGCTAACAAACTGCAAACAATATATTAGGATAGACTGGATTTCTGGCCTGGAATATTTGATAAGAAATAAAATTACTATTGTGTGCAATGGTTAAGACTATTCCAGGTTTCCATTTTTAAACAACTTCTGTACCCTGAACCTTCTCAGTTTTAAGTCAACCATCCAAAATGAAAAGACCTTTCGGCTAGAATGTGATAAATAAGGTATGACTGTAATTTGCCAGAACAAAGTCTAAGAATATTTATTATTAATATTAATGAAAGCCTGCTTGTTCTTAAATTTATTTAAGTAGTTGGCAAAAAGTAATCACCTCTTTCTACCTTAAATGATCACTTCCAAAAGGAACTTATTAGAGGACTGAGGCACCTAGATCAATGGGGTGGACACAGGCATGAGGAAATAGAAGGCATTCGTTTGCTTTTCCCAAGTCTTAAATGAGAAACCTGACCATTTTTCTATTTTAATAGAAACATTTTCATAGAAGGGGAGAGCTGGGACATCTTCTGATGGCTATCAAGTCCAACCCTTTAATTTTATAAAATAGGGAAAGTGAGCAATTGAGGTGACCTGACAACTACAGAATACAGATTAAAGAAGAGAACCCACATCTTCTCCCACTCTAAAGAGGGGGGTTTCCACCACCGTGCACTGTTTCCCTGCACTGGGGACCAATGACTCATGTGTAAAATAAGGGTGTCGGGCTTCAGGGGTTTCTCAGCGAGAATCACCTGGGTAGCTTTTAAAAATTACCAATTCTTAAGTCCCACCTAGCCCAATAAAATCAGAACTTCTAGAAGTAGAGTCTGGACTTTGGTATTTTAAAAAGTTTTATGGAGTCTAATGTGCAGACAGAGTTGAGAACTAAGAGATAGAATGCCCTATAGGCTCCCTTCTAGGTTTACTTAAAACGGAGTTCTGCACTGGTTGGAGAACAATTCTTGGATTCTGGTCCCTGATCCAGGAGGCTGCAAGTATTGCTGAGCCATTTTACTGTTTAATTTATTGATTTTGTTTATTTTTTTACATCATTTACATCATTTTACATCACTGTTCATTTTTAAACAATATTTGCTTCCCCCATCCTCTCAGGTGTAGTCCCCATAGAATTTCCTTCACTGATGCAACCGTGCGTGCACCATCACCTCAGTCCCCTGTGCTGCTCCTTCCCTCCCTCTAATCCCTCTCCCTCCTCCCCTGCATTATACTGTTTTAATGTTGGCCTAGCTGTAGTCACTACCTGTATTTATCTAGTTTATTTACATATTTACTAGGCAGTGTCTATCTCTTCCCATCAGAATGCACACCCCCAGAAACCAGAAACTGCTGTCTCTATAGCATCACATCAGCCACAACAAGGGATAGCGTACCATTTTCCAAAGTAAATGGGGGCTTGAGTTGTGGTGTGGAAAGGGGTAGGCGGCCCTTCTTCATATCAACCAGAGCAGTGCTACTTTTTATCTTTCACCAGCCTAGAATCTAAGTGTGTAAAGCCCTGTGTGTCAGTCTGGTTCCAACTTCCACCACCACTAGGGTGAGAAACATAAACAGGAGACAGCGAAGAGCTCTCGGGACACTAAAATCTGTACCATGCTGTTGAAAAAAGCAACACAGAGAAGACATCACTGTTTCCACTTGAGCTGGCCTGGGTTTCTGCAGCACAATTGCCAGATTGCCACCACTTCCTTTTTTTTTAATATATATATAATTCTTACATCATTTTTCATTTTTGCACAATGTATGCATTTTCATCTTGGTTATATTCCCCACACAATTCCCACCCCTCTTATTTTGACCCTAATCCCTTCTCTCCTCCCTCCGCCCCTGCCGTAGTGTGTCTTTGGTTTACAGTTGCTTGTTGATTTTTTCTTTATTATAATTAGCTTTTTTCCTGGTCCCTTATTTAGGTTTGGGCGCAAGAGTATCCAGGCCTGGGGGAGGACTCCCAGATTGCAGGCTCAAAGGCTAGGGCTCCAGGCAAGATTTCAGCTGAAAACTATCACAGGCACCTCCAGCACCAAAGCAGCCTCAGGGTCCACTCCTGTTTGGGTCATTTCGGGTGAGAGATTTGTAGTATGCTCACTCCCCCTACATGCTTGTTTGACAACAAGGCCAAGACAACCAGAAGAACATCTCATATGTGTTAACAGCATCCAAACACTGGCAGAAATTGCCCTGGTTCTTGATATTCTTGCGTGTGGTAAGTGATGGCAATCTGGCAGTTGTGCTGCAGAAACCCAGGCCAACTCCAGTGGAAACAGTGATGTCTTCTCTGTGTTTTTTTCCAGCAGCACAGTACAGATTTTAGTGTCCTCTTCCACTCTGAATAGAGACTAAGTGGACCAAAGGAAAGCTTATACTTATCTTAATATCATTTACCTTTCTGAGCCTCACTTTCCTCATTAGTAAGAGGGGAGGTTTACACTAGAGCAGAGGTGTGAAAATAAGCATGAGTCTTGGTCACCAGGACTTTTTACGAACTCTTAATTCCTTGGTCTCACTCAGACCATCAGGGGCAGAATGCGTACAGGGGGTGGTGGAGGATGGGCATTGATATTTTAAATGCTTCCTTGCTGACTGTGATGGTCAGTGATATTGGGGAACAGGTGAAGTGCTATGGAAACTCACTGCCTATTTCAGCACTGGCAGGTGAAGTGAGTGCTGAGGACCACTGCGTTAGAAACACCCCAGTCTCTTTGTAAATCCACACCTTTCTGGGTACAGGGCTCCTGCCTAATGGGACTCAGCCTCTCAAAGGGTATAGGTAATAAGTAGTCCAAAGTTTCAGAGCTACCGCTTAGGTAGGATTTTAGAGCTAACCCGTGGCTTATTGGGAAAGAAATCATGTTCAAACGTAAGTATAATGATCAGTTTCACCCAATTATATCAACATTCTGTTGTGTCTCGCAAAATCTCTGTTGTTTTCAATGGCACGTAGCTCATGGTAACTGCAAACCGATAAGCCCAGTTGTCTTAAAGCAGCCTTCTCTGGCGTGGCTGCCAATTTCTCAGCACATTTTTTAAACGCTGATTCATGGCATAAGAGCCATGTTGGGGAGGAAAGTGTCTCAATTCTATCATAAAAGCGCACAGGTGGCACCTGAAAAACGCAGCACTTAAAGAGTATATGCTGGAACAAATTTACTTATATCATTATTATTTCTACCCCGGATTCTACAGAAGATCTGGCATGAGATAAACAAATTAAAAAAAACCCAACAACTGAAAAATGAAAATAACATTCTGTGAAAAAGTATTTCTTGTGTGGTGAAAGAATCACACTTCTGGGTGGCGCAGTTTGAAAAAAACAGTTTGCTTCAAATAACTGATGTGAAATGTAACCACAAGTCTTCCCTTCTGAACCACTATCTTATTTCTATGATGGAAAAGTCTAAACAGCAGGTTTTCCTTGCTTTCTTTCCTTCTCTGCTTTTCACGTAAAGCCAAGATTTTACCTCTCCAGCAGGAAAAAGTGAACACTGTCATCCTTTAAGATCCTGGTGCTTGCCTGTCTTTATTACTACCTTGGTTATTCCAGCTCAGCTCAGAAGCCTTGACTTCTGGAGCAATGCAAAATTCACATAAACTTGCTGTCTCATTCATATGTGTAGCATTGCTTACAAACAATTTTTAAGGAAATGGGAAGATCAATACTTATTTTTTCTGATTTCAACATAGAAATCAAATTGTCTTATAATTGTTTCATACTTGATACATCACCGAAATCTAAACCAACAATTCTCCTGTATTATCTTTTTTCCTAATGGTTACGTAAACACTTATCTCTACTTGATACTGTTTTAAAATATAAACTTTATGTAATGGTCTAAGAACACTATTTCTCTGGTAAATTGTATATGAACCAAATGAGTTAGTTATAAGATTTCAGAACCCAAAGGATTGATAGTTTTGCATCCATATCTAAAATTGTTTTATTGCCAAAACAGCTACACTAGTTTTCTCTTTCTAAATGTTCATATTTTTCAAAAACAAAAATTTTATTGATTTAAAAAGGGAAAATGCTAGATTTTGTTGATCAAAACGTCTATTTCTCTTTTTAAAATATTAGCAATTAGGGGAAGAATTCAAACTCTAAAAAATGTGTAAGACTACCAAATATTATAATAATTTTTTACTTTTCATTCACTGTGGGGCCGAACAGAATTTTACATATCAACTATCTTAAGTATTTTTTAAACTTCCCTTATTTCCTTCCAAGCAAACTTTGAAAACTCACTATCTCCCCCACAATTAATTTGATAATAATCATATAAAAAACACTTTTGAATCTGATGTGGAATGCCCCACAGCAACTGAGAAAATAATTTCAACCTTTGACCTTCTCCACTAGCATGATGGGAAATTCATTAGCACCATTATGGTCTTTAGCTTTCCATGAGTAGCCAACCACTAGAGGGCAGCCTTATCTCAGATCTGACACTACTTTGGAGAAAACATTTCATAAATGCTTCTAATGTTCCTTTAATTATTTTCACAATACCTTTGATTTTCTGGACATTTAATAGCCAACTTAAATGAGAATGGGTGATTTCAGGATTATATGGCCATAGACAAATAATAATCAGTTCAGTTCATCTGAAAGTACTCCTAAGTAGGTCAAAAAGTCCATGTTCAAAAATTACAACCATATGAAGACTGGTTATGGGATGGTTTAAAGACACAATCTAGCTTATGAGTCTTTAAAATTATTAAGCTATACTCTTCACTCATTATGGATTAGTTATAATTTAATCATACCGTAACTAGTATTCAGGTTCTACTTCTAGTACCATTTTTTCAAGAGGTTTTACAGAAACTGAAGTGTGATTGAGGAAGAAACTAAGGTTGTGGAAGGGGGACTGAACAAAATGGGGTAGAGAGGGACAGCAAAGATTAAGGATTAGAAGGGGTGTGTGTGTGTGTGTGTGTGTGTGTGTGTGTGCGCGCGCGTGCACGCGCGCACGCGCGCGCATTATGCTAGTAGTCTTTAAATAACCTTCCATGTGAAAGGCAGATTAAATGTGTCCTACACAGTTCCAAAAGAAAGGATTAGAATTAGGAATTAAAAGTACAAAACAGAGATTTTTACTTGACATAAGAAGGTTCTAATTTAAGATGGACTAGGCTACCTCTAATGAGATTGAGTTCCCTATCACAGGAGATGTTCAAGCATATCCAGACAACCATTTGTCAGAAATGCTTTGGAGAGGAACCAAAAGTTAATAAGGATACATATCTGAATGATTTTTAAGGTTTATTCATTCCTCAAGACTTTATGAAATATGCTTATTTGCTTTTAGTCAAACATATGTCAATCCAGCAGTCAGAAAGGTAAACACTCATCAACTGACACATGAGCTTCTGCAGAGCTATCTTAATTGTCATGAAAACAACCACAAAAGTACTCACAAGATCAAGGATTCGTGAGTTTTCTATGACCTAAAGGTATATTAAAATTAGAAGATGCATTTGTGACTGCTTCCTTTGCCTAAAAGATAAATCTCTTGACCAACTGTGTCATAATGGAGATAGGCTGCACAGGTTAGCTGCACTTCATGGTGTTCTGTGTTCTTTAGGAAAGTAATGCTAGGCCTCCTTGGTGGTGCAGGGGTTAAAGTCTCAGCACTATCAAGCTATCTCAAGCCACTGCAGCATGAGTTCGATCCTTGGCCAGGGGATTGCCCAGCTGCTCCCCTCAGCAGTATATTTCAGTAGATCTGCCAGTTCTGCTCCCCACTTGTCTCTGGTGAATCCTCTCATCCCCGCACCTTTGGCCTCTACCCCAGTTCTTATATGCATAAATAAATAAAAAAAAGCAATGCTTACATTTCACCCAGATCCTCTTGTAACAAGCAGACTTAATGAAAATCATGGATGAAAAGAGCTAATGATAAGCAAATAAGAATAACCCCATTTGTACCAAATTGATTTTATTAAATAGTAATTTAAAGATATTAGACTCAGCAAAGCATTACATAATTGAATCTATTTTTTCCCTTATAAATGCCAGAGTTACAATTTCCACTAACTAGAGACAAAGTTATATCCAGGACATTTTCACAGCTTCCTCCAGGGGAGGCAGCATCAGAAAAGAGTAGAAATTAGGGCTCTATTCCTTGCTTCACCACATATTAGCTGGAAGAGCTTGGACATAGCATATAACCTATGTGAGCCCAAGTTTCTTCAACTAAAACAGATGAGAATATCTATGACTTTTCTGGAAGGATAAAATGAGACGGGATTTTTCGTATGCCACACGGGACTACGCAAATACAGATTAGCATCATCCTTTTATTTATTTACAACATGCCTAGTAAACTTCAGAGGTAATGAAATCAAAAGCAAAAAACGAAATTGCTGACAAACCTAGGGAATCAACTTTGCATTACTTTCTATACTCACAGGAGCAAGATTTTAAAGTCATCATGCTGCTTCATAATATGATGAAAGCTAACAAATGCTGCTTAAAAAAAGAAAACCCAGAAACAAAAGATTTCAACTGATTTCTTGCATTTTGCCCATTGGCAAATATATGCTATTATCTGTCTATGTAGACTTATGTCTGGACATAACATTCAGACAATTTACAGAAAAAGCATGTTCCATCATGTCACATGAAATACTGAAAGATTGAAAAAAAAAAAAAAAGAAGCTCTACGATGATCTCTAAGTCCACATCTCAAAGACTGGGGTGAAAGGGAACTCAGTGGAGGAGCCGAGAAAGGAAAAAGAACTTGTAAATCATTCTTCAAAGGGTCAATATGTGGTCTTTGAGATAATATCAAATGTCAATTCACATCTGTGTTGTGACAGTGGGTCTCTCCAAATGATTTTTTTAAACAGAGAAACAGTGTAGCTGCTAATTCTGAAAACCTAGTCATACTTTTAAAAATTACTACATATGCAATATAAAAAGACAGTTTTAATTTCTTACTGATGAGCAATGTGAATGTTTAGAATGCATGTAGAAATTATTTCTATTACAAAGTATTCTTAGAAGACTTGTCCCATAGAATGGATTTTATGGATTGCTGGAAAAATGTATGAAAATTTTAAGAAAACTGAATTGCAACTCTACTTCTGCAGATCTCTCTCTCTCTTTCCCACCTTAGTTATCTATCCATCCAGTAATTTTTTTATTCCAGTAAATGGTCATTTTAAAATATTATTTTCCTAGACTCCCCATAGCAAATTACAAAGTGGCTGGGTGCTACTGCAGGTGCTTTGCAATTATCTACTTGCTGATCTCATCCGTTTTATTGTGGTTCACTTGGCTGGGAGGAAAAGATGGGAGAAAAGGAGTCTAGTAAGGACTATTAATAAATTAGATATGTAAAAACCCTAGATTTAAATCACATAATATATATGGTACTCATTTTATATGTGTGTGTATATATATGTATACACATACATAGGATTACTTATATGTGGAATTTTATTATTTTATAAACTGGGTAGCATTACAGAAATTACATGGCATGTTCAAATCGAGCACAGTGGTTTACATGAGTGCTTTGCAATCCAGTGATGTGATTGAAATAAATAAAATCAAGAGGCAAGGTGGGGGCAGAGAAGGGGGGAAAAGAGGTTGCTCATGAAAATGCTGCTTTCAAAATATTCTCTGCCTCATAGAAGGTCCTAGCTACCTATCCTCCCACCAACAAATAGATTCAGAGATCGTCTTTGTCTTTAGAGGAACTTCGACCCCTCCTTACTTGATGAGCACTCAAGTCCAGCCATCACCCCACTCCCGACGCTACTCCTCAAAGGTCACAAAAGTGGGACGAAAATCCCAGCTAAGGACCTCACTGAGACGGTGCTTAAAATAAAAGCAGCGAAAAAAATTCAAGTTTCATTTGGTAAAAAGAAAAGTCAAATTCTTCAAAACTATAAAACCAGATTTCCTAGATTTGGAAATGCTACTAAATCAACAACAATCAAGTAAGGAGTGTTCAAAGCAATAAGGTGCCTTCTATTTGCACACAAATTGTGCTGGGGGAAGAATCTTTTCTGGGACAGAAATTCCCTTTAAGCCTCCCTTCACACTCTTAACTCCGCTTACATGAACAGAGGCTGAGGACTCAACACGATGCAAAGGGGTATATAATCTACTGAACTGATGATGAAGCGCTTGCTGGCCCTTTCAGCACTGGGCTGCTGCCTGCCATTTATGTGCTTTCATGATGAGTAGAACAAGTGCTCCCCTGATTATAAATGTTGTCAGTGGCTCTCTCTGTTTGCCCAAGCAATCCAAATGGTATTGGAATTTTGTTAATTAAACAAAAACAAAACTGAAGGATGAGACCAGAGTTGCTCAAATGAAGATTTATTACTTCTAAGCATGAAGCCACTTTAAACCTAAACTTATTTGACTACTAACACAGAGGAAGGATTTTCTTCTTTGGTAAGTTCAAAAGGCCTGATTTACTGATGTTTAAAAAACATCAGTAAATCAGTCAACAAAGAGAATGTTTCTCTTTTATGGTTGCTTGTTCTCTCCTCTCCCATCCACATGCATACACATAGCAAAAAGCTATGTTGTAAAGACTGTTTCGGTTTTGCCTGAAATATCTAATTATATAAACTCTCTTACATATGAAACCAATTTAACTATTAAAACTGAGAAGCAGTAGGGAAGTATTTAATATGATTTGGGGCCAGTTTTTTTCCCCCCTTAAATCTGATATGGAAACATTTATAGCATTCCTCATTTTCCCACAAACTATTTTACTTCAATTTAAATTTGCACCAAAGCAAGATAATCCCATTAAAACACAGGATGTGATGATAATGGAAATGATATATTCTAATTGTCTAAATGCATTTCACCCGCCCCCCCAGGGCTTATAGAAAAACTGCATTGCCAGTACATCCCAGCTTCTTTTCTCAAAGCTCACCACGAATCTATTATCTTATGGCAGCCAGAGGTCACTCCAAGACAAATGTGTGGGTTACAGCTTTTGGGGTATGATGGTGGGGTATGATGGTGTGATTCTCATGATTATTTTACTAAGGGATTGTAAGGAACCCCACTTTGTCCTCAAACTTCAAAAGCAAACACCTATGTACTTGGAAACATCAAAATTAATGTATGAAAGTGTACTCGATTGTTTGATGATTACAGCTCATTAGGGGAAATAATCTTAGGCTCTAGCCCTCCCCTCAACCAACACAAATTTTACCAAATAAGATGGGTAAGGACTGGCACTGACACCTCCCAAATAGCAAAATGCATTTTATATTTTAAAGAGAAAACATGGGGGGGGGGAATGTCTTAACTACAAAGGCAGTTTGAGTCGTTTTGCTTTTACAGGATTAATGAAACACAGGAAATATAAAAGTTTTTTGGAAGGGAGGGGAGGAGCACAGATTTCCTTTATATAAGAAGTCGGTAAGATAATCTTACTTTTTTTATTTTCAAAATAATTTTAAGTGCTTAAAAACGTGGCTCACAGAGAGGTTTCCTCTCTTTTACTTTATCAGTTCCATCCTAAAAACGATTAAATCCTATTTTCCGCAAGTCACGGGAGAAAGAAAATTTGCTGAGCGCACGTCGAACAGAAAGATTTCATCTTAAGCAGCTCACCTTTGCGTCCAGTACGTTTCGGCCTGTTAATAATTAATAAAAGGATGCCACCCAATCTCCAGTGGAGAAAGGCAAAGCTCGGCGATCCGAAAGCAAACCCAGCGCGGACACCCAACTGGTGTCCTTCATCCTGGATTGCAACAAAACCTGAACCTAGCAAACATTTAGCGCGCGCCCGGCGTCCGCACGGACGGGCAGAACCTGCAGGCCAGTCTGGATCTGTAAAAACGCTGCGCATTAGGGGAGCCCTGTCCACTGCAAACAGATGGGGCTCTAAATCCCCACTCCCAGCCGCGGGGTCTGCGAATCCGCTCGGACCGATTATCTCCGCCGAGGAAGATGCTGGCGCACTAGCGGGAAGCGCGTAGAGTTTCTCCCGGGTTGTTTGTAACAGTCCTCAGAGCGAGTCTCGGTTTCTCTGGGCCGCTCAGGCGACTTCCTGCACACCTCCAAACTTTGACTTTCCAATTAGAAACTTCCCTGACTTGCAATGGTTTCTTTCCTTCTCCAGTGAGAACCTCGCCAATCCTCTTTTCAAACTGCACCCCAATGCCATCCCGCCACCGGCCAGGCTAAGGAATCTCGACCAGGGCTGAAGGCCCGGCGGGAAGACTTGGCCGAGACCAATTTGAGCCGGTCGGTCCTCACCGCGGTGTAACCTCCACCACTGGCCGCGAATTCCTTGGGCAGATACGTTGCCTCCCCACATCCATCCACAACCAAACTATCGAGCGGGCAGGGGCCGGGTGGTGGGAGTTGCTGCGCTGTGGCTGCGGCGGCCGCGGAGGGAGTCTTGGAAAGCTGGAGAAGCCCGTCTCCCTCCAGCACGGGAGCTTTCGGAAGTGGCCTCTACGGGACGCGGCGCTGACCAGCCGCACTTTCCTGGTCCGCCGCCACTCCGGCGCTCGCGGCCGCCCAGCCACCAAGTCGGGGGGAGGGCGCAAGGCCTGGGGCGCTGACCAGTCCCCAGGGATGACATCGCGTCCGCGCGCACGCACGGCCCGGCCGCAGCGCCTCCCCTACGTAGGCCGGAGCTGTCCCGGGTGCGGGCCCCGGGGACCGCCGAAGGCGCCCCGGGCTTCCTTGGAGCTCCCCAGACCCATCCCTCCCTTCCAGAAGCGCAGCGACTCCCGGCAAACTTTCTTCCCGGAGCCCCGCCGGGTGCCAGGCGGACCCGGGCGACTGACAAGGACCCGAGGGGACGGAAGAGGGGGGTCCAGCCCCTGTGCCTTTGCCCCCAACAGAAGGCAGGCCGATCCCGCGGCGGGGCTCAGGTGGTGCCATTTAGGTGGTCCAGAAGGCCCTGGCGGGGCTCCGGAGCCCAGCTCCGGGCGGTACGTGCGTTCGGGCAGGCGCGCCCACCCCTCCCCCTGCGCACCAGCCTCCCCGCCCCCCGGAGCAGCCAGCCCACCCGGCCCCGGCGGGGCGCCTGGACTCACCTTTCATCGCTGCGATCACAAAATACATCATTTAAGCCGCGGTGCGGAGAGCGCAGAGAGAGCGGATGGTCCGACCCCGGAGCCCCCTCTGCCGCCGCCGCGCCGCCGCCGCCCGAGCCACAGCAGCAGCTGCCGCAGCTGCCCGCCCGCCGAGAGCCATCCCGAGCCATAAGAGGCTCCATGTGACCGGCTGACATCACGGCCGCCGCTCTGTTTACACCGCGCCCCTCCGCTTCCTCCCCGGGCGGGAGGCGGGAGGCGGGCGCGCCCCAGCGCCGCGCCCCGCCCCGCCCCCGCGGGCAGGTGAGCAGCGGCGGCGGCGGCCAGGCGGGCGCACCCTGGGCCCGGCGCAGCCGTCCCGCGCCCCTGGCCCACGCCTGGGCCCCCAGCACTCGCCTCACACCCGCAGCACCTGTGGTCCTTCAGGCGCTTTCTGCGCAAAGCGCCCGGCTAGGCGCGCGCCTGACTTTCTGGCCCCACCCCGTGGGGCGAGAGGCACGCAACCCGACGCTCTCTTCAGGCTCCCTACCCGGAGCCCCCAGGGGTGGTAAAGGTCCTCGCTCCTTGGAGGGAAAAGTTGGGGTGGTTGTTCGGGTGCTGCGGTCACCCTCATTTCCCATCGCCCAGAGCGCCCCAGCTCCATTCTAAAGGTAGAGTCCTCTCCAGGACCGTGGAAAACGCAGCGGCGTAGAGTAAGAACCGCCTAAATCTCTCCTAGGAGCCTCGGCCAGGGCAGAGGGAACTCCTCCCACCCAGAGGTAGTAGCATTCACCTCACCAACATCCCTGCCCCCCAGGACCATTGATACCTGGAAGGAAAGCAGAAAACTGTGCAATCACTTAAATGAGCTCCACTTGTCAGCCTCTTTGAGGCACTAAATTATCAGGCTCTTCCACATCCAGCATTTTTCTCCAGAGAACCCATCTCCAAGCCGAAAAGACTAGTTTTCACACCTTAAAATACCAGACGTTGTGACAGTTTGGACAGGGAGGGGAAAAGTCCGCTAAAGGTCAACTTCGTGAATTTTAACTTGCAACTAAAACTTAATTCCCTTCAAATTTTGAAGTTTAATCCTTAAACTTAAAATCATGACTTATCAGATCAAACTCTTTGTGATGGATTTCACATGCTATATACTCAGAGTCCTACTTGAAATTTTGGGAAGCATGTCTGTAGTATTGAGCAGAACAGAAAAAATAAATCAAGTTAAGTTTGCATATCTAGTATTGTTCCTTCACACGACTTCAATGCTACTTTCTTTTCTGATGGTCTGCATTTACATTTAAAAATGAAAATACTACATGATTATCAGTTATTGCATTCATGGTGATTCAACAAAGAAAGTCATAACATTTTTTCCCCATGTAGCTGAACTACTTTTGCCCCTGAGTTGGGCCATAAATTGTAACACATACACACAATCAGCACTGTAATAAACCAGGATCCATCCATTCACCCCCACTTTCCACCCCTGACTTTCAAGGTATAGTTTACCTAGTGCACTGATTCAGAGGGTTAAATAAATTCACTATACCTTAAATCAAGCCATTACTTTATAAAAGTTTGATTTCAACTAAAGTCATCCTAACACAGGTTTTCTTTAAAGTCTTCCCAAATAAAACCAAAAAATAAGAAAAGGAATTATATAAGTGTGAAGCCAAGACCTACCCATGTTAACTCAGCTGTCCAGCCATAGCGAAGTGGACAAGAGTTTCAAATGAATCAATCATACCCCCTGTGATGTTTACAATTATGAAATTAAATCACACCATGTTCCCATGATGCAACTCCATCTCCCAGTGAGGCAACGCCCCTCGGTTACACTGACACCATGATCATTCCTATTTGATACTTGATTTCCCATGTGCTAACACTTTAGCAAGGAAAGGTAATACCAGGCTATCCTGTCGCTGTCCTGTATGCTGTCCCAAGCACAATTTTCTTTCCTTTACACCATTAAAGGATGGAAAAACATCAGAAGCTGTATTATGCTCGGAGGTATATGCTTCCATATTGGTTTTAAAGGAATCTGGATATACAACTATTTGCAAGTGACTTAAAACAGTATCCTGCTTTAGAAGATAATTCTTTGACAATGACCAAATTCATTAGCTCTAGTCTGTCTGTTCGACAGCAGACGCCACCAATGTAAATAGCTTACCTTACTAGTTATTGCTATTTATTTCTAGATCATTTCAAAGGAAATCTGTAATTGGGAATGACAAGTAATGTGGCATGTACTCCTGCAATTACAGGTAGAAGAATCATTCATCCTATAGATATATTCCCAATAAAAATAAATACAATCTCATAATACTTAAAGTATTTACACATTTATTTAACAAAGACATTTCCAGGATAATGTAATATGACCTTGCCCTTTAGAAATGTATCTTTTACATCCTACAACTAATGAGCAACAGAATTTCAGATATTAAGTTTTAACCTTCCTGTGTAGCTAGATGCTATTTGTAATACATGCCTCTATTAAATGTCTTCCACTTTTAACCCCAGTTATATTATTGTTCTTTATATTAACACAAAGCTCTTGTTAAATGTGAAAGTAAAATGAGAGACTTATTTAAAAAAAAAAAAAAACAACTCTCCTGGTATACAAATTTTCTGTGGAATTGTAAATCTGCAACCAGATAAATCAGTTAGGAATAGAAGAATCCATACCTCCCTTCAAAACCACCATATTAGAGCTATAAATTATATATATATATGTGCAAACTTTTACCAACTACATAGTATAACGAAGGAATAATTTTTTGGATTATAGTAAATAAATCCTTATGGAGTATTTGCAATGGAGGACAACACTTAAACAATGCATTCTTACCATTTTAAATATTTTTACCAAGTGTTCTAAAAAAATACAGAAAAAGAATATTGCTTATATGAAGATAATTAAACAAGCTAGGAATCCTTTACCATGAATGGGATTATGTTACACATTACTTCTTGTCTCAAGTGTTTTTGTTGACTAATCTCAGAAAAAGAAGGGACACTGCATACCTAATAATACATGTAGTTCAACCCAGTGTCTTCTAGAGAAGGTTATAGCCCCACATGGTATCCCTAAGTACTGGATTTCACATTGAATCTGTACTTAGCAAGGATGTAGAGAGCTATTTCTGATGGCAGGTTGTTCCAAAACTTCTAAGAAAAGTATGCTGTATTTTTTTAAAAAGATGACAGCATTGTATTTTATTATTTATTTTATTTTATTATGCATACAAGAACTGGGGTGTAGGCCAGAGGTGTGGGGGTGACAGGATTCACCAGAAAGAGTGGGGAGCAGAACAGGTGGATCTAGTGCTGAGTGATCTGCTGGGGGAGCAGTGGGTGAGACAGGGGAGGTCTGCTGTGCCAAGTGTTTGCTCCCTGGCCAGGGATGGAACTTGTGCTGCAGTGGATGCCTATCCCATAGCTTCACAGTGCTGAGACTTAACCCTTTGCATCATCAGGGAGGCAGTATGCTGTATTTCTACAGGCTTCTCTAAACTAGAGTATAATCAGTAAATTGGTGCCAATCTTCCCACATTCAGAGATTATATTAAAAATATGGTAGTTGACTTCATGAAAATGTACTTGATTTCCCATCACACAGGGTCTGATCTCTTGGTACTCCACCCCAAATCACATGTACAGTGCTACCAGGAAGAATGGCAAACCAACAGATCAAAAAAGGTATCCCAATTTGGTAAGCGGTTCCTAATACAAAGATGATTTCAAAGTTTGCCGATACAAGAAAGAGAGAGCATTTTGGCAATGTGGCTCTGTCTCGCCAGGCTCTGATTCTCCCTCTCCAGTGTGGCAGCTTGCTAATTCAATTAATTTCTTTTTAGTTGAACAAGAAAGGGATCAGTGAAAGGTTAATGTGGTCCTAGGCAGCTTGATTCAGCTGAATCCTTTGCCACCAATGCACTGTGATCTGTAGGAGCTAGGCCATACTGGTTGACACAGAGCCAGGTCGCCTAATCTTCTACAGACCAAACAGGGTCAGATCCAGGGAGCTCTATGCGAGAACTACAACTAAAAAAAGCTAAAGAGAAGGCACAGGCTTACCTATAATGATCATAACTTTGTTCAATTTTGAGTCAGGAAGAAGCCAGTATCTCCTATAAAGGAGCACTCATAAATGGCATAATATTGGTGAGGTGTGGAAATGAAAGATGATTCCCTATTTATGAGTATTAAAGGGGAAGGGATGAACAGATTGATACAGTTGGTCTGTCCTATCCTTTGTTTTAAAACAAATATACATGTAGACTTGAATGTAATTGTAAGTGTGCATATTGAGTTCATGAAATACGAGTTCATGAAATAAACTATATTTTGGTGGCAAGAGACACATCCAATTTTACATACACGCCCTCACACACACCTCACATAACTAACCACATTTACTGAATACCTGTGATGTGCCTGGTACTGTACTGGAGAATCAAACAGGAACAAGGTAGAAGCTCAATACTCAGTTGACCTTGGCTCTGAAAACTCTACAGAGGAATCGGCTCCCTGAGTCAGTGTGAACATTCCTATAGGAGGGCAGTGTCTGGCAGCCCATCGAAAAGATGTGTGCACAACACTCTGCCCTTCAAGTTAATAGATGGCTGGAAATCATTAGTGTGGCCATTAAGATAATGGGATGATGGAGGTGAAGGATTTGGTTGGACAGAGACAATGGTGAAGGGATTCTGGGATTTCTGACACTACATATCTCGCACACCTATTAGGAAATTCAAGAAGTGGCGGATGTTTTGCAACCATCACAATGAGGGAAAGGGTAAAGTTCACAGGCACATGGAACTGAGCAACCTCCACAGAACAGGTAGGTAGCAGGTGCCCCATGGTGCACACACCTGCCAAGACAAAGGAAGAGATACATATCAGAGGCCAGAAGGATCTCCATTCCTGCTGTTCTCAAGGGGTGTCCTCACACCACTCTCCAAGCTGGCAGTGGGGTGGGTCATTCAGGAAATGATGATTTCCTTTCATTAAGGGACTACTAGAAATATTCAGAACCTGGCGTCCTGGGTTCGAGCTTTACAGTAGCTCCTCACTTTCCATATCACTGTGGGCAAGTCATTTTACCTCTCAGGACATTCGGCTCCTCACCTGTGGAATGGAGGGAAGGAAACAAATTTCAAAGTATTCCTGCATTTCAAATGTCTCATGGCTACGTTCAAAATCACGTTCTGTCCTTTCCTCTGCTAGCAGTGTTGACTTACTTCTCTGAGGAGCTTTGTTCCATTGATCTCCACTAACGGCAGGACCTGTTCTGGCATTAGGCAAAGCTGGGTTCAAAATCACCCTTTATCCCACTCACTAGCTGAGTGATCTTGAGCAAACCTTTGTTTCCTCATCGTGAAATAAGGAGAGCAAAGCTTTGTAGGGCCAGTGAGAGGATTAAATAAATTATATTTTAAAAGTACAGAGTGATTAGTTGTACTTGGGGCTTGAAGTTGTACTTGTAGTTGGGGCTTACAAGTGGAAATGCCATCACCACTCTCAACAGCCCCTGCATTTTAATACATACAGAGCTTGTGCTTGACATAACTATTGATCATAAATAAAGATGTGTTGAAATGACTATCAGAAGGCACCTTTGCTAAACCTTCTATACTTTTGAAGAGTGTGTGTGTATGTGTGTGTGTGTATAACAAGCATTTATTAAGTACCTGCTAAGAACTGGGAATAGAAAGGTGAATAAAAATTGAATTACCCCTTGGCCAGGGAACCTTGTGGTTTAGCAGGCTTTTTTATGTCTCCTTTCTATAAGAGAGTGCCTTCAATGAACAATGACAAGACATCTGGATTACACTGTACTAGAACATGGGGAGGGAGGGAGAAGGCGTCAGTGCTTTTCTCAAGAAGCTTGCAATACAGTAGGAAAATGAATGCAATGCTTATAATGGAAGGCAGCAAGTGTGACACATTCTCCAAGTGTTCCAGAAATAATGTGCTATGTAAGCCAAGAGTAAGAGAGGTTACCTTTTGTAGGGTTAATTATAAACTTATGAGAAGAGGGACTTCATGAAGGAGGTACCACTTGAACTAGATCTTGAAGGACAGACTGAATCTAGTGGATAGTAAAATAATGAAAGGCATCTTAGAAACAGGGTAGAACACAGGTAAAACTCTACACAGATAGAAAATGTATTTCTCATGTATGGAACAAGTTGTAGCGAAGGTTGGTAGTAGCATAAAGTCCACCTGGATAAGGGGAGAGAAACCTCAAAATATAGGTTGTAGCTATTTTTTCTGCTTTCCCTCCAAGTATTGAGCTCCA
Source organism: Talpa occidentalis (assembly GCF_014898055.3). Lineage (NCBI taxonomy): Eukaryota > Metazoa > Chordata > Mammalia > Eulipotyphla > Talpidae > Talpa > Talpa occidentalis. Next base: position 26,533,403 of record NW_023601104.1, read on the forward strand.
TACACTATACACATTCAGAGAATGAGTCTTGACAAAGTAATTGAGGGCAGAAAAAGGGAATTGTTCTTTAGAAAATAAATCTCTTTGCAGCTTGCCTATTTCATATTCTTATTGTAAGGATTAATAGTTGGTTTGATAGTCATAATGTTAAATTACACTTAATAAAACACATAGCGCAAAAGAGTTCCACATCACAGCACACCGAGGAAGAATAAAACTGAAGTGGGTATTACTTCATCAGAGCGAAAAGCTAAGCAGAGCATTTTAGGATGAACAAGATAAATTGAATGTTATTTGATTTTGTCTCTCATCCATTTCAGTTCTGAAAATTATCTGAGACAGTTCTATTAATATAGATGCTTCAGATATAGGCCATCTTTTACTTTTTAAGAGCTATCTTAAAAATATATTTTCAGGTAATGGAGAAAGGATAAGCAGTTACAGATGGTTTCCCTTATTTTTGTCAAGCATGATCAAGGAGTGCAGAATGACATAGGCATTGCTGGGAAATCCGATTCTCGCAGCTAGGAGCCTTTCAGGAGCAAATGCTGGCATTATTTTGCTCTCTAGAGAAAATATGTTTCTGTTCAGTCAAGCAAAGTAATCAATTATTCTGCATTATGAAATACTCATTTTATAACTATTGGCATTTCAGACAGTTGTGTCTCATGTCAATAGTGGTTTAGATGCTCACATTTAAGCTCCAGCATATAGGATGGGATTCATTGGCTGACTGTCTGATCAGAAGTTTATTCCCTGCCCTCTGAAGTACACTTATTATTTATGTCCCATCTCACAGAGAAGTATGCCATGAGTACTGAAACAAGGTCAGACTCAGGTGTATTTTTCTGATTTTTTTTTGAATGTTCAATTTTTCTAAATGTCTTATATTCACATTTAGAAAAGTAATACTGTTACATTAAAAGCTATCCCTCTGTTTTATAAGATGGAGATGGACCTCATTAGGTATTCCATTCAGAGGCTCCACAATTCACATCTGATTTTGCGTATCCAGTTAAACCTTGTGTCCCCAAAGATAATTTTCCTAAATCAGAATAGCTTTCCAATAATTATCCAACACAGTCTCTATTGCTTTTACCTCTCCCTTTGGTTAACAGTTCTTACTCTGTGGCTGACATTTATTAAATATTTGTTTTAACATTTAATTCACTCAAAATTCTCTTTTTATGGATGAGGAAACTGGGACACAGCGAAACGAAGTAACTTACCCAGGAATACAAGGCTACTAAGGGGTGGAATTGTAAGAACCTCTATATATAAACTGATTCTAGGGTATGTGCTCTTAACCATTACACTCAACGCTCAAAAAGTTTATTAATTTTTTCTTGAATTGAGTACCACCTAGTATTTTGAAAATGGCAAACAGACATCTTCAGAAATTGAAAATTACTACTCTAATAAAATTTAAGCATGTATGCAAGAAATTCTTCTATCACTAGCTGCTGTAATTGAGCAGGGTTAGCATGTTTCATTATGAATTATTGCACAATTTAGTAAATTATTTAATTACTTACTAATGAAGAAACATACACGGTCGCAATTATCCTGTTTGAAAACAATGTTGCCATTTGTATATTTAAGAAACACTGGCTGTACATTAAATTAACTCTTGAGAGGAATTCTTTCCTATTTTGGAATAATAAGACAACTCTAAATATGGGCAATGAAATGTTAGCTAGGACAACAAAGAAACTAAAAACTACAAAAGTCAGTCCTGGCATATCTGAAACCACAAATAAAATAGATCTTCAAAAATATAAAATATAATTTCATAAATCATGCTTGTCAACAGAAAAAGCACAAGATAGGGATGTTGACTCTTATGTTTCCAAATCCTATCACTGCTATTCTTTTGATAGTTATTGCAACAGGTCATATAGTATAGCAATTCCTTTACCTATTTTAGTCACCTAATAAATGTCTTTGATAATAAATAATCTTCCGCAGAGCCACTTAATTTTCAATATACTTTGAATAAATTGTTACCTATGTTTATTATGTTATTATAGTCATGCATGGCCTTGTTATTTATAAAAAGACCTAGTACAATCACAGTCTTGAGGTGTTTTGACAACATTCTTAAGTAAAATATAAGGCAACTTTTAAATATCATAATGCAAGTAAGGATGATTGACTTGGTTGTGTTAAGTTATGGTGCACATTATTGAGAAGTTACTGATAATGCCATTGGATTGGTAAAAAGACCTAAGTATAATAATAGTTTCAGAAAACCCATCTGCCCATTATTCCAAAGGCTAAGTACATATTGTACAGTGAAACTGATTTGCATAAACTAGACTGTAATGGCAGTTTGATTTACAACTTCTTGGTTCTTGTAAATACAACAAAAATAATGTGGCAAAGCCATTATAGACAAGGAAGAATGAAAAAGGGAAATATCAGAATTGGAAGCTACTCAAATAGGTGATGTGATAGGTCTTCCTGTTTCCAAGGAAATGAGCAGTTTACCCATCTGTGTCTGACAGTTGCCCATAATGCAGTAATCATGTCTGAGCAACATAAAACACATTATCATATGTATTCTGTTGTCTTTATTTTGTTTTCCCTGTTATCCCAAGGTTAGGATGCCATTTAACTTGGTGACTCAAATTAAGCAAAAATTTTGTCCTCACATGAATAATGCATATATTAAAATTATAGTACAGTTTATAGATTTCACCACATGTCAAACGATCAGCATGAAACATTTTCCTGTAAACCAGTAAGAACCATGTTAAACTTAAACATAACAAAGCAAGAAAAAAGGAGATAAGTTTTATATGTTCATAGCGTTCGCCATTTAATTCATAGTGTAACATAAATTACTACATAGTGTATATTTCACACACAGTATTTTATAACTAGAACTAGAGGAAAACACATGGAGTACTTTGTTTTAACAGTATTTTCTCACATTCTTGTGACAAACTAAAATAATTGCATTTTGATTCGTTCTTCAGACACCATTTCTCACCTCTTATTAAAGTATAATTACACATAGTAAAACTCGCCCTTAGTATATAGTTCTTCAAATTTTGACGAAGGAATTAAATTTCATAACCATTCACACAATTAAGACATGGAATGGTTCCATCTTCCTCTCCTCCCAAATTTTCCTGTGTCCCTTTGTAGCCAAATTATTCCCATCCCCCAGATCCTGGCAACCACACAACAGTTTTTCTATCCCTTTAATTTTGCCTTTAAAGAATATCACCAAAGTGAAATATTATATCACTTAAATGAAAATTTATCTCTGGCTTCTACCACTTGGCATACATAATTCATTTCAGATACATCCCATGTTGTTGAGCATATCAACAATTTGTTACTTCCTATTTTTGAGTACTATTTCATTCTAGTTTATTCATTCATTCCCTAATTGAAGGACACTTATGTTTTTTCCATTTCTTTGGTAATCACAAATAAAGCTGCTATGAACATTCTCATATAGATTTTTTGGGGGTGTGTGTGTGCGCGCGCGCACATAAATTTTTATTTTACTTGGGTAAATAACTAGGAACAAGACTGCTCAATCATTAGGGGTTCTGGGAGTTTATGTGACAAGAAATGCCCCATGGTTTTGGCTGTGCCATTAACATTCCTCTTAGCAATGTATGAGAGTTCCAGTTGCTCCATATCCACACCAGCACTTAGTATTGTCAGATATTTTATCTATTATCAATTCCTGTTATTAGAGGTAGTTATAGTCTAAAAAGTCACTGGGATCAAAGACTTAGCAAATACTGCCCCTAGGGGAAATGCATGGTTAGGTTCCATGAGTCTGTGCTGATAATATTTTTGTCAACATTATGTAATGTTGTTGTTTTTTTTAATTTAAGGATATCTTATTTGATATATAATTGTTGATTCATTAACATAGATGTCATAGCTAACAGCACAGAATAGAGCTTATTTCACATGCATTTTTTCTGTGAGGCACATTACAGCCTTCCTTTACTTAGGAACACTTGCCAACCTTTCAGCACTATATTTGGGGGGCACTTTAAATAGTCAGATCATCCACAAACTCAAAACGTTAGAAAAACGTGGCATTAAGTAGACCGAAAAGGACATTTATTTACAATACAAGGGCTGAAACATGAAGGCATAGCATCACCTCAACAGACCTCAGTTGGGAGGGTGTGTTAGGATGCTGCACACCTGTGCATGCCTGAGCATGGCAGCCAATACTGATTTGGGGTTTTATAAATAAACTTCAGTGAGAAGGCAAGTTTGCAAATACAATAATGAGAACCAAAACTATTTGTCAATCAAGCAACCAAATCAACCAATCATTTTTGCTATTGTACCGTCTCAGTTTAAAAGCCAAGTGATCTTGATCAAACTGTTAGCCTATATCAGGTGAGCTTTGGCCTCTGATTGACATGGTATTCTTCCTTTTCTGTAAAACTGTTTCTTTACAATTATTTGGTAATCATTTCTTCTCACTTCTGTCTTCTTCACTTTATTTTAGACTTTAAGAGGCAGAGAACACACCTGTCTTATTCACTTTTATAACTCTTGTAACAGCAAGGTTTAGCCTAGTGCCTGACATATATACCAGATGTTCGATAAATATTTGTTGAATAAAGGAATTCTTCTTTGAAACTAGTAGGTACTGAGGAAAGAGCACTGGAATTGGAGCTGGAAATTCTGATTTCCCATCTCAGTTCTAATACTTAGCAGCTTTATGTCTGGTGACAAGTTACTTACATGCCTTGTGCTTCAGTTTCCTCACCTGTAAAATTGGAAAAATAATACCTATCTTTCAAGATTTCTTAGAGACTTTCAAGTCAGACAATAAATATGACAACCACCAATATCTGGCACACAGCTGATAGGCAATAGTCATTGAGTTATAATGGCTTAGGAACCACAACTAGGTATTTCTAACTGGGAAAACACTATAAAATACACTGATGTACAGCATGTTAGTGATAAGGACAGTAGAGACTCTTCAAGTGTTTGGTGTCATATACTCAGGAAACCAAATAGTTAAGAGAATTTTTCACTTTAGCAGTAGATGTTTGTCACTCTATCAATCTAGCCACATTACAGGATCAAAGGTTATATGCACAATATACTATGTACAGGTCTTCTTAAGAACCGATGATTTGTCTACTCCATTTCAAAAATATATTCTGAACATTTACAAGTGATTCTTCAATAACAGTTTTTACTCTCTGGGAAACAAGATTATTTTTCTCTTCAAACACTCCTGAATAAAACAAATAATTAAATTTAATTAATAAACATATCATGATTCTGCCTGAAATGTTTTCTTACAAGGATCTATCATGCCTCTTATGGTTTCAAGGCAATAAAAATGAATAATTTCAATAACATGATCAGGATTCTCCTGAGTGTCAGTCAGTCTAACCAAATAAGCTAAATGCTAAAACACAGTGGAAAAGAAACTGCATAAACAATACGATGGTTACATCACTCAAAATTTATACAGAGGATTGCCTTGCAAAATTATGATGATCAGATATGATTAAGTGACACTATTTAAGATTATTGGTCTTTAGCAGATGCCAAGTATGATGATTCACTGCAATGCAAGCTAATAGGAGGGAGGGAGAGAGGCTGTGTATTTGATTACAAAGCAGAACAACTAGGTAAAACCTCAGAACTCATAATCATTATTTTTTATGGAACTTTCATTGTTTTCTAAATTACATTCATATTAACTTTACTTGAAACGACTTTTTTTTTTAAAGACAAATTCTCACAAGAAACCCAGCGACAGGTCTAAATTAAACCTAGGATTTAAAACATCATTTGCCAACAGGCATCCTCCAAGTGTTTTCCACCGGGGCACATCATTTCCGATTATTTCCAGGCTATTCTAAATGATCTTGGACAGGGTTACTGAATGAGTTGACAGGGAAAAGGAAGACATTATGACACTGCTTCTCCAGATTTCCTTCCAGAACATGAAATATTTGGGGTTGGCCTAGAAGAACAAAGCTAGTTTAACAAGTTAAGCTTCACTTTAAAGCTTTCAATGTTTAACTGGGGGAATGCTTCTAACATATGGCAGCTGGGCTCTGACTTACAGCAACCTTCAAATTCTGGCCAAAACGTCTGTTTCCTGTGATTGTGTCTGATATGCCTGTGCATCCCTGATGGGACCCACGAGGCATTCAATAAATGCCAATGCTACAATGAATGAATGAATGAAAGGGCTTCTAATTATGAGCTACAAATTCCTCCATCAACAAAATAATCCCATAGGAAACTGCAATGAACTTAGAATTCTTATCTAGGAAGAGTTCTATTTTCAGATTCGTTACTAAATTTGTTTGATCATTTATGCTTTACTTGGTCTTTCTTGATTTTTTTTTAAACCAAGGTGTGAAAAGCAAAGAAGCATTTCCAAGAATATGAAAGACAAGCATAGTCCTTAGAAAGTTGTGTAGCTTGTGCGTAATAATTATTTTTAAAACTAAGTTAAGCATCAGCTATTTTCTGAGAGTAGGCTGTGGGTGAGACAGACCATAAGAGAAATTTGAAAAAGGAAGTTAGTAAGGCCTACTCTTACTTATGTACAAAAATTGTCACTTAACTAGTAAAAGGAGTGCAGATTCCAGTATATTCACAGGTAGGGCAAATGGTTATATAAAGTTTAATTAATGTTAAATTACAGTTATCGGGGAAGTAACAAGAAATGCTATACCTCTTTCCACAGCTAGAGATCTCTGATTCAAAAGTCTTATGAAATGGAACACATTCAAAAAAAAAAAAAAAAGAAAGAAAGCAAGAGGAAGAAAATAGTTTATTAAAGATACCACTAAAATGTCAAGAATTAAAGTTTTTCCCTGTACTTAAAATGAGAAGTCTTCTAGTATCAGACTATTGATTCTTAAGTAAGATGAATTCTGACAACCTTGAAATCTGATTTGCCACTATGTAAAATATATAAAAAGGCATAGAAGAAAGCAAGCATTGAAGCAAGGAGAAACAATACATACTGAAGGAAGAGATTTAAAAATGATCAAAAGTTAGATATAAGCTTTCAAAAACTATGGCAACTGGGAGCTATTTAGCATCGGGGCAAACAACCAGTTAGGCTGCTAAGAGTCGGAGGCCATCCTGTATTGCAGCATACTGCACACACCATGGTAATTAATGTTTATATTGACTTTAAGTCTTGATGAATGGATTAACCCATGAACTCTAAGACAGGGACTTACAAAATATACTTAGAAAGGCTGCCCACACCCCCAAATAAAGTGAAGCAGTTTAGGCACTTATAGAGTTACACCTCAGAAAATTACTTTCTATGGAATAGCCCATTTTCTAATAATGTCGGTGAATGTGGCTTGGGTATACATACCTCAACTAATAACTAATTATGTCAGGACTTGCAGTCAGGGCCTTAGTTACTGCAATGAGCAATATTTTGAAGACTGTTGGGAGAATAAAAAGCTTAACATAGTAGCATAACTGTTTTATATACGGGTGTTTCATTCCATTAGCCAAGCATCAATAAGATAAAAACTGTTGAATACTCCCCTTCCCTTTTTAAGCTACAATGTGTGTGTAAATGTTTCCTTGAATAATGATTATGCAGGGCTGAGGTTTAAATATATGTCATTACATTAAGGTCTTGGCTGTTTATATAATAACGATTGCTATTTATATGACCATGTTTCACCTGCTGGAAGTCTGGAGAAGGAAAGGTTAGCAGTTAAAGTAACTTTAATGGGAGGGAAAAAAGAAAGAAAAACTTGGCATTGTTTTCATTCTGTGCAGGTGAAATGACAGGTTTTTGCAAGTTGGCTTCCTATGTGCACACACACGACACTGACACCTTCTTCATGGCTGTGACAACTCTTTTTCAAAACTTCTAGCCTTTTTCCAGGGCAGCTGCAAAATATCCGTGAACACTCCGCTCATTTAGTGGAGTCATGGAAACTGCTGCCTCTATACCTGTCAGGCTAAATCCATACAGCACATTCTCCCAGGCAGGAGCCTAAGGCCCCAAGATAAATTCTCTCCACTCTGGGCTAGACAGAGAATGGGAGCCACGGAGTGAACGTCCTGGGGCCACATGTTCAAATTTCTATCACATTCACTCAACATATTGCCTAGGTTCCTAAATAATGCGTTTTGTTCTAAAATTACCATGGCCGCTTGCAAATTGCTGTTAAATTTATTATTATTATTACTATGATGATGATGACGATTGTATACTGTTGTTGTATTGAAAACTGATTTCCTGACTTTTAGACAGAATTTATATTTTAAGGAACTCAGTTTGGTAAGTATAAGAGAAATCTTCCTTCAGAGGATTTTTGAAAGTGAAACAAGAGGCCGTCTAATGCCTTTTTCAGGTTTTCATCACTAATTATGTCTTCCTTTCGGTTTATACACTTTTATGTTATCTCTTCACTTCTGCCACAAGAGATCATTTGCATGGCTCTTCAACAATACACCACGAACAAATCACCAGTTAATTGTCAATGAATGGCAACTCATAAAAATCTACAGGAAACTAACTAACTCTTATGTTGCAGACCATAAACCGAGCATGAACATACATGATTGTTTCCTATTTTCTGGTCCTTTCAGTGTGACAGGGACACATGGGGTATCTGTCAGAGACCTTGGTCCCCACTATGACCTAAGCCTCGGAAGCTAAGACTATATTTTGAGGTTATGTCTTTTTTTTATGGCTCTTTTCCCCCTTAATTTATTTAAATGTTTCTTGTACCTTTTAATATTTTGTTCACTCAGATGGGGGAAGGGAGAGAGGTCCAGGCAGGTTGTATCACAGGTGTTTACCATAGCATAAGGGAGTGGTTCCTATGAATAATTCTAAAATGAACCTCCTTCACATTTAAGGGATACTCATTTGGCATCCCTGCCCCACACAGCTTTGTTCTTACCACACTTTGCTTGTAGGAAACACTGAATTAGTTTAGAGAAGAACCACAAGGGGTTCTATTGCCATTTAAAAAATCACAGTTTTACTACTAGGATTTTTGAAATAAAATGTGAACTATTAAATTGGGCAAAATAACATGTAACATTAATGGGCAGGATTGCAGGTGGAACAAAAAATGTGGTAGCCTTAGGGATGAATAGCTTATATAAAGTCTCAGATAGAGAGATAGAAAAACCCAGGTCTCATTCCTATTCAGAGAATATATCTATATCTATATCTATCTATCTATCTATCTATCTATCTATCTATCTATCTATCTATCTATCTATCTATATTTTCTGTGGAAAGCCCATAAGATGGAAATGAGGTGGCCTACCTTTCATCATTTGCAATGATCAGAGATGAAACCATCTATGAAATAAATACCTGCTATAACAAAAACTGCTGCAGTTCAACTAAATGGGAAGACACAGAAGAGAGATTGATAAAAATGAAATCATGATACACTAATCCTTATCCTATCACCAAAGTGGTTGACCAAAAAGGGGCCTCCATAGTTGTGTGATGAAAGGCACAAATCATGGACTACCCACTGAGGCAGCCAGGCCAGAGAAGTGAAGGGAAGGCCTTTTCTTCAGAAGGTTGAATGGCTGGACTCTCTCAAATGAATAGCTAACACCATCGTGAAACAGACATTGGAGATGAAAGTGGAAGCCAACGCAAACACAAGGATGGAGGAAAGCCATCAAAGGTGTAGAGAATAACAAAAGTGCAGGGACTGATGTGATCAGCACCCGAATGCTAAAACTGCAGTGCGAGAGAACTGTTTGAAGTTGCTACAGAGATTTAACACAATCTGGAATGAACAAAATTTGCCATCGTATAGAACAGAAGGGCCACCAAGAGACCTTAAGGAAGGACAACCTAATGGAATGTAAGCCCAGGAAAGAGGCCACTTAGTGATATCCTTTTGAACATCTCGATCATTTTAAAGCCGGCTTCACACAAACACACACACACACACACACACACACGCACGCGCGCGCGCTTTCTTGCTGCAAACATGGTTCAGGGTCTGTGGGAAATTTTGATGGGAGCTGCTCATCACAACTCCTAAATAATTCAAGGCTATGGCAATCCATCCGATCTTCCGCTCTGAGGACGAGAAGCAAAGAACAGACACAGGCTTTATCAAAGCAGCCTCTAATCTTTCTAGCACATCCGCAATGTCCATCTCACCAGGGGTGACCTTCTGAGTGAACTTTGGGAGAGATGTGCTCTTTGGTTTTGTCTGGGTTGTAGTTTAATTCAGCAGGAAGCAGGCCGTGGCTGGGAACCATAGCACAAAGAAAATCACGGTAAGGAGGTGAAAAATGCAGGACTGATCGACAATAAGTGAGATGAAATAAATGACTAGTGGTTTTTTTTACAAGACCAGCAGAATATGATGGGTTATCACTTTTAAGGCTCATTTTCTATTGCTGCTACTAAGTAGGCAATGATAGAAACAGCACAATTGAGCGGTAGCGGCTGGATGTGAGAGAGAGCGAGAGAGAGAGAGAGAGAGAGAGAGAGAGAGAGAGAGAGAGAGAGAGAAAGAGAGAAAGAGAGATTGAAAGGATCAGAGGAGACTCTTTAAGACAGTATCCAATCCAGAGTAATCACCTGAATAAAAACTTTCAATTTCTCAAGTGCAATGAGAATAAAATGCATTATGGAGATAAAAATATAGAGTCTAAGAAGTTATTCTGTTGTCATGCAGATAATTATCAAGAACATCTCTGAATTAAGAATGTTTTGGTTCAGGTAAGGTAAATAATGAGGTGATCAAAAGTGATGTATCTCTTTCTAGTAGCTAAGAAGTCATGTCATCTAAAATTCATGGATCATTGGTCTTTCCTATTCTCACCTTTAAACCTATTTTTGGACAAAAGAGAAGGAGGAGGAATTTGTAGGGTCAAGTCATAGGGAACTTGCATAGAGAGGGAAATAAAATTTCTTTTCCCACTTGATTATCTTCATTCTGCCAGACTGCATATTATGACATCAGCAGTGGGGAATGGAAAATTCTTTTCTCTTGAGTGGATTCAATCTCTCAGACCTCAAAAGATCTCCAAGTGAGCCTCCAGGGCAGGGGTGGCTGGAGACTGGCTTTGATTTCTTCTGTCTCTCACCCTAGGTTGTTCATTCCATAGCTCACCAAGTGTCCAGTACAGGAATGTGGCAGAGGTGGAAGGAGAAATGGATTCCATTTACCATAGCTTTAACCCTGCTCAAAGTCTATTAGGGCATTCCTATCAAGGTGAAAAAAAATTTTTTTTTTAAATTATCCCACTCCACATTTTACTTTCTTTGTCCTTGATAGAAAACAAAATCACCATCTTATCTCAAACAATCTTAAGTTTGGCAAAAATAAAGAAGGATGGAGTCTTCTTTGTATGAACGGTCTAGAGTACACCAAGCACCTAGTAGGTGCTCAATAAATACCCACCAATAGGCAGTGCCTGGTTCCTCTGACAGCTGGCCAGGGACGCAAGCTGCTTTGGGAAACCTGATGAAGAGACCCGCCTTTCTGGCAGAGCCATCCTCACTCTTTCATCACTGTACTCAAAGATATTACTGATGTTGGTCCTCTGGTTTTGCTGCTTTTTTCCTCTGACTGGACTAACTGAGTCTACTCTGCTCACTAGCTGCCACTTCAGAATCCTGTCACGCAGCGGAAGGCCAAAGGACATTTTCCCCTAAGTCCTTTTAACTTCCTGGCATTCCGTTTTTCAACCCCACATTAAAGGTGCTGATGTTTCATCCTAGTCCTACCAGCCAATGGGTGGCCTCAAGTTCGACTAGGCAGGGCTTCTATCAGCTCTTTCCCTGTTGGGCACAGGGAGAAGGAACCCAGAAAAATGTTTCCTCAAGCTCATTTTGTAATTTTCCTTTGGATGCTATCACCGAAGTTCTGAGATCATTATTAAGAAACAGACAGACACATTCACAACTAACATACAACAGATGTCAACAGAGAGCCACAGTTGGCCAGTGGGATCTATTTCTTGCAAATTCTCGAAAATATTTTTTTGCTCGCCTTTCTCTCCCTCTGCTCTCGCCCAATGTCCAGTCCTCTTCTAATCCATGAAAGCTGGTATACTAATTCTGTTTCTCTTCCAAGACAAGACTGCCAACTTGAAAAACAAAAATGAACCTCCCCTAATTTTGGCATGTTTCTCCAAGCCTCAACTAACCCCAGGCAGAAACTGGTGGATGGGTGCCCAGTGGAAGCTGGAGGTGAGAAGCTTCATTTTTATCTGCCTTAGCAAACAGCCACCTGGTATGGTCTTGAATTCGCATCTTTGCTGGTCCCAGCATTAGCAAACATTGGCAGAGCAAGTCACCTGTCCCGAGCTGCTGAGATCTGAGACACCCCCACTCCCATAAGAATCTCTCTGTGTCTCTCTGATTTACCCTGTTCCCGGTGGTGAAGTATTTTCTGCAAACATGAAATTAGTTTATATTTTAAGGACTTTGGAATGACTAATTTCAACTAAGTTAAACAGGGCAGAGGAGGGACTCCCGAGTGACTCGATCTGTGATTCTTGGGAAGAGTTTAATGGACATATTTTATTTTTGTTCAGGGTGACCTCACTGATCACTCTTTAAAATGCCCTTTCTTAATTTTTTTCCCTTTTAAGCAAAATAGCTGCAATCTTCTAGGCATTTCCTAAGGAAGAAGACACTGACTGTAATTTATTTATCTTTAAGACCACTGTTCAGGAGATTTTTTTTAAAAAGTCTACTTTAAAATTAAAAGTGTAGGTGAAGGTGATTATATCTTTCCAAAGTCAGTAAAACAAATGTGTTGCATAAGTCATTTCAATTCAATTAAGAGAAACAGGTCAGATGCTAAAATATTAGTAAAATCAATTATGAGTAATAGGTCTCCTGTTAACAAGTATCACTACAACAGCCTTCCTCATAATTTTTGAATAAATTTACATCTGTTTCATATTCTCCATATGCCAGTAATATATATGCATGTCACCGATCATAAACCCTTCTCCACTTTCTTTTCTTTTTCATGTTTGCTCTGGTATGCCTTGGGCATGACACATGGACTAGTCTTAACTTAGTGAAGGTTTTCCTATGAGGGAGAAAGTTAGGTAGCAAGTTCCAAGAGCCCTAGAGTCAGGCAGATCCAGCTTTGCATCTTGTCCTGTCCCTTGCCAGCTGGACAGGGACCTTCATCCTCTGAGTCTTGGTAAGAGACTCGGGTAGAAGTGAGATTTAAAAACAGTAATTTGCTGTCACATGCCCACCTGCATGCCAGGCAGATGGTGGTCACTGAATGTCTCTTTCTAATCTCTTTTGAAAATCCCCCAAATCACTAACATGTAAGAGGATAATAATCATAATATTTCAAATTTGATGTCTGGTTTTGGTGTTAGGATTAGGGTCATAAAAAGCACGTGAAAAGTGGTATCAAAGAGAAAGATTTTCTTCCTTTATCTTTACTGTTTAGTAAAGATAAATTCTTGTGCAGATAAGATGGGACATTAAATTTGCTGCAGCAACCATAGTTAGCCTTTCTTCAGGCAAACAGGTGATATCTGATATGGGGAAATTATGTGGAGAAAAAACCCACAATATTGACTCTAAAGTATAACTACCAAAACTTAGAAATGACATGTGTATAGCAAAAAAATGAAAAGGGAAAATTAGAAATCTTTTTGGTAGATTAGTGAGAAAAATGGGTATATTTATCGCCCTCCTTTTGTTATTCTTAGAATCAGGCTGAATATTTAGGTGGAAAATAGGGAATTTGATGATTGGAGATTCATCTTTTTAGGTTGATGGGCTAGCTAGTCAGAAAGTAAATCTCTATGTATCTCAGGAATGGGACATAAATATACTTTGGTTATTGGAATGCTTTCCTCCTGGTAGCACAGGGGGAATGCGAGTGTTGACTTAGTAGAGCAAGAAGAAGACAAGATGATTTTGAAGCATTGCCAACAGCTGAGGAGTGCACACCTGGAGAAAGTGGACTTTAAATAGGAGCCGGAGGTGGGAAGATGGTCGAATAAGTGGAAAAGAGAAAGTTGTAGAAGCAAGGTAAGTAATAAAGGAACATGAAGGGGTTGATTCTTTTAGGGGAGCATATGTGTTTAGTTTTGGAGGAAAAAGATCTCCTGAGGTATTCTGATAAACTTGCTATCTCGAGAGCAGATCCCAGGAAAAGCATTCTAGGGTTTGAATATAGCTCCCTAACATTATGACATTATAGCTTATAAAGACATCATTTCTGCCTTTGGCTCTGTGAACCGTGTGTGTATGTTTGAGGGGGAGCATGGCAAAGTGGAAAGGTAAGAGTTTTTTTTTTAATTTTATTTTTATAGTCCCCATACAATTGCAACCCTCTTAGTTTGACCCCAATCTCTCTTTTCCCCGCCCCCGCAATAGCATGTCTCTGGTTCATAGCGGTTTGTTGATTTTGATTTTTTCTTTCTTACAGCTATTCTTTGTCCTGGTCCCTTATTTAGGTTTTCTAGATTCCTGCTATGAGTGAGACCATCGGTATTTTTCTTTTTCAGAAAGGTAAGAGTTTTGGGGCTTGGCATAACTAGATTCAATCCTCCCTCTGCCACTCACTAGTTATATGGGCTGGGCAAGTTACTTAGGATCTGAAACTCAGTTTCCTCAATTAATATTCATACTTATATGTATTATTCAAAGTTGTCACAAGGCTTAAATATGATTACATGCACACACACATATAAAATGTCTGAAATATAGCAAGTTCTCAGTAATGCTTTGTCATACCGAAAGGCATAGAAAAGAACTTCCATCTTAAGATAATAAGAAAATTTATAAAGTTAAATTTTTGGCTCCATCAGGTTTATATCCACAAAGAGAGCCCAGAAGAGCTTTCTCAGGGAGATACGAGTTTAATAGCCATCAGTGAAAATAGGTAGCACTACCCCACGGGTCCTCAGAGGGCTTTCTAGAACATGGTGGCAGATTAGCTGCCAGTTCCACAGGGGCCAACTCCTAATGCTCTCTCCTGTTTCTTCATCTTAGGGCTGGAGTGCCTGGCTGAGCTGATAACTCTGATTTCTGTATTTTAAATCCTTCGATATCCCGTGATTGGGGTCAGAGGACACAGATAAAGGAGGCAGAGGGTGATTTCTATTCTCTATTGAGCCCTTAGACAGTCTGTTTCTAAGTCCTGAAGGTTTGCCTCTTCTACCTAGAAACCTGGTTATAGAGCAGAATGCCCCAGTAGTGTCTCTATTCTGCACCTTCAATGTATGTAAAATGAGAAAGGGAGGAATGATCCTCCCTACAGTATCAGAAGAAGGGCTCCAAGGAATTCCTGGGAGTGGGCAGGTAACTCCACAGTTGGGGTTTCAGTCAGAAGGGAGAAGGCTTACAGTGGATATGAGTTTACCCCATCCCCCCACAGCAGGTAATCCCTAGGTAGGCGGTGGAGGAACGTGAGCACAGGATGGCCAGGGTAAAGGGAAGCTGTTTTCTTCCAGTCCAGCTCATAAGGAAACTGTTTATGTTTTCTGTTTGCCAAAAAAACCCTTGTGCATTGGTGAAACCTGTTTGTCCTGAACTCCTAACAATAAACACACGGCAACCAGTTCTCCAGATGACAAGTTCTTTTGTTAATGAGCAAGGAGTGAGTGATGTGGCCCTACCACTACTGTGAAAACCCTTAGCTGCCTGGAGTCTTGTGGGCCATGGTTGAGGGAGCTGTTTTGGAAAGAAATCTGTTTTCTCATGCTCCATTCTGCTCCTTCGCACGTGGACAACTCTTACATATTATTGTTGTGGGTGTGTCTCATTTGGGCAACTTGCATTTATTTTATCCCAAAAGTGCCATTGCTCCAGGGGAAGCAAATGTATCTCCATATGACTCACAAACATTCAATATGAAGAGTAAGACATTGTAAATGTACTCATAAACATAAAACACTGCACATCCTGCTGAAGGTATGCATGCACACACACACATGCACACACACATGCATTTGTGGTTTGAGTATTAATAGGAGCAATGCAAACTCAAGAGCATGTGATTTGATAGTGCTAAACAATTAATGTGTTGATCAAAGCCCTTAGGGGGGTGTGTTTCTCCAGGGTGGAGCTATGACGAGGCGGCGGTGTGATTGAGACCACTGCCAGCACACGCACCCACTGTCTCTGCCTTCTCACCTTGTTGTCTGTTCACATCCGTCTGTCTCCCACACTTGCCAGGCAACCTCCCAGAGTACAAGGCTGTCTCTGGTTGGTGAGGATTGAGAAATTTTGGCTTCTGTTTGTTGTCTCACTGTATCTATCTTTAACCAAAAGTTAATGTTCCTTGCAGTCCTTATAAAGGTCCAGAGGGAAATCAGGAGTCTTGAAGAACACCAAAGGAGTGTAAGGGAGAAGCCCTGAGGAATCCCAGTGGCCACAGGATTTAACAGTGTCTCACCTTTGAATCAAAACACACCCCAACAATGTCAGAGCCACATCCTAGGAAAAGAACTTGAAAAAGGAAGCTTATTAGGGAAAAAATAAATTGACTTTCCCTGGGTAATCCTGCACTCCTCACGAATAAGAATGACCACAACTCTGTTCTGTGGCTGGGTTAATTCAGGTTTGGTCCATCTAGCTCAGAGATTTGCTAAGTCCGGGGCAAGGCTATAAGAAACCCCCTTGTTCTCAGTCCAGTGAGACTTATATCTCTGGAAAATCCTCAGAGGAAGTGATGAAGATGTGATGGAAATGCTTTTACTGCCATAGACAGCTTCATATTAAAAAAACAATGCATTTTGGGGGAAGACTTAAATAATAGAGAATTGTTCTCTCCTAAAACAAAAAAAAAAAACCAAACAAAAAACAAAAACAGAAACAAAAACAAAACCCAAAATCAAACCTCCAGTAGCCCCAAGTTGTTTTCTTTTTCTTCTAGCATAACTTGTCAAAGGCAGGGCATAGATATTTTCTTTGTTGTCATACCCTTTAGGCCAGAAAGTGTCTTTATCTGGCTCACAGTTACAGTTTCAGAGTCTGCCATGGTGCTTGGCATAAAATAGGTGAAATATTTTGTCGCTCAGATTTGTTAAATGAATAAATGAATAAAAAAATAAATATTGCAGGGCAGGGTGGTGGGTTCTCAGGTGCTTGTCTGATCATTGAAATGGAAAGAAATGATATGTAATTTATCCTAAGAATATGGAAATACTAATATGAAAAGAATTATGCATTCCTATGTTCACTACAGCATTATTCACAATGGCCAAGACATGGAATCAACCTAAATGCTCATCAAGGATGACTAGAGATAAACTATGGTCTATATGCTCAGTGGACTATTATTCATCCTTTAAAAAGATAAAACCTTGTTTTCTGGAACAATATGGATAGATCTTGAGGTGATCATGGTAAGTGAAATAAGTCAGAGAGTGAAAGACAACTACTGGGTAGTTTCACTCATTGTGGGACAGAAACAGCCAAAAAAATCAAACTAGCAAAACACAACAAAGACAACTCTTGGACTCCGCGCAAAATGAGGTGGTTACCAGAGGGGAGGGGCAGGTGATAGGATATAGAGTTTTGGAGGAGGGTGAGAAAAGCCTCCTGACTAGTGAAGCTGCAGTTCTGAAAATGCATATAGTTTTGTAAAAGAATGGTAAATCAATAAAATTTGATTTAAAAAGTTACACCAAGGCCTATTTGGGCTATTTTTACCTCAGAAACTCAGTAACAAAAGGTGAACTCTGTACTGAGTCTTGAAGGGGAGTGAAGTCTGAGGTAGCAACTTATCAAGAGGCAGAACTGTGACAATGAGAAAATCTCTCAAAGAAACCCTGTCCATAGGCTCCCTCAGAGGGACTGGCAGTAGAAATGTAATGGGTCAATTTCAGTGTCAGTTATAGTTTCATAGCATGATTAGATGATGAACTATATTTATCAGGAAGGAATACAGAATAAATACAGAATCACACACACCCACACAGAAAAACCTATAACAGTGAGTTTCTCACAGTCCAGTCTTTACTAAGACCTTCAAACCTGGTGACAGACAGATTTTTTCCTATGGAGGACAGAAAGCCTGACTTCCTGTGGCACCTGATGACAGCTGCTAAGACCAAGGTGTGGCAGAGCTATTTCAGAGGTGACCACGTGAGAGACTGGGTGGCCCTACTTATATGGGCAATGACAGGAAGGCATCTGGTAAAGCCAGAGGCTTGAAAAGGGTGTTACACTCTTGAGAGTGACAATGGTAAGTCAAACTCTAGCTCTTGAAACTAGAAAGGCACAGAGAATTGAGTAGGGCTTGTATGTGAAGGCAAGTTGTAATGATCAGATAAGGTTAGGACTATTACAGGCCACAGATAAGCTGTTGAACATTCTTCTAAGTATAACCACACATTTTTATTTCCTTGGCCATTAATGCTTAGCTTGACTGGTTTTCCCCTCTTGTATTCCTGGAGGCAGAGGTATCTGGGGACTCCAAGAATCTGATGGCGGCACCATCCTCAGAAAGAGCAATGGAATAACCCTTGAGTATCAGGACTGAAGGCTTCCTCAATGTTGACCAAAGCCAAGAGAAAATTTCTGCTCTCTTCCTCCCCTTGCTGAGCCACACCTCTGCACACAGCCCACCACAAACACAGGCAGTACAAATTGACAGCATGCACACACACACGTGCACACACACACACACACACCTTGAAGCCAGTCTTTTTGTGCACAATCTAGGCACCTGGCACACAGCAGCACCCAACAGATATATCAAATGTGGAATCACTGGATAAAAAGATTAGGAACAGGGTTCTTTTTCCATGCAGCTCTTGTCCCTACTCACCTTTAACTCACTATCAAAATGCACAGACATATTTTTTCCCATGTATTTATTCTCCATAAAGTAGCTTTGTGAAAATCAGGATACACAGTACTATGTTCTTTGAACTTCCGTGACAAATACTTTCTCACTTTAGAATAGTAGAAAGTCATCTTTCCTGTGAACTTTACCTTTTAAATACAATCCCATCTTCACCTCTCATAATAAAGCTCCCAATATCCACTTCCCCAAATTTTTATGTCAGGAGAATAGACAATTTTTTTGGAATTTTTCCTATCTTGCCATTTCCCCAAAGCTTGCTAATCTGCTGGGTTTGAAGCTTATGCATTCTTTTTTCATCTGCTTCAACACCTCCTGCTGACACATGCCCAAAGGAGCTCAGCTTAAAAAGGGAGTGGTCTTTGAAAACACAAACTAGGTGTTCCCTGTTTAAATGCAAACTTGACAGGTATTCTCACAGGGAATACTGGAACCTTTCCCTCAACAGCTGTACAAAGGTGAAAACTTGTTCCTGGCAAACCAGTTTATACGGATAGATCCTACATGGATTCTCCCTTCTTGTGGTTCACTAAACTCTAATTGCAATCATGTTGGGCATAAGCTGCTTATCATAATGTTTCATAATGAAAAGTGCACTCCAGAA
The DNA here is from genome assembly GCF_014898055.3 of Talpa occidentalis. Classification (NCBI taxonomy): domain Eukaryota; kingdom Metazoa; phylum Chordata; class Mammalia; order Eulipotyphla; family Talpidae; genus Talpa; species Talpa occidentalis. The sequence goes on from NW_023601104.1 coordinate 26,552,813, forward strand.
TTCAATACTCAGTAATGGTTTCTTTGATTTAAAACATGATTACGGTAATAAAGTGACTACACATCTTCTCCAGGAGATCATCTTTCTTTGGAGACAAAGACAAGTTCTGATTCCTCTCATTACTGAGGATGGAATTTAGTTTTATGCACTGTCAGCAGCTGTTTCCACTTTATATGATCAATTCTGGTTTATAACCCCCAAGTTTGGGGTTACAAACTTGGCCACCTATAGTCACAGATGATGTGCCATGGGGATTCCTTTGGGGTCCATTCATAATCAGCAGGGTTGAGGGATATTTGCTTTGCTTAGTGATTTTTTTACATTTTATTATATAAGAATATCCTAACATATTAGGAAACTGAAACACTCACTCATAATCCTGGAAATTAAACACACAAACTGCTTTCCTCCTCTGGTCTCACAGCTTTGACATGTGACTTCCTGCAAGTTGGAGTTCTCTTTGCCTCCACACTTTCTGAATCGTGACTTCATCATAATGAATCATGATGGCCGTAGGACAAAGATTGACCATCCTGACCGTCTTGACCCACTGAGGCTCAGGAGCTGGCTAAACAACCAAACTACCCAAGATTTGGGGGCTTTATAATTTTAAGGTATAAAACCACAGATATTGCTTGTGGTACTTTCTGCAGAAGATGCATGACATCTTTGCCTACATTTCAGGCCTTAAAGTACAAGAAGTTGTTGTCCACACACAACTGATCCTCTTGGTTTCATTGACCCAAAGCTGCTTCAGTTTTCAAAGAGTTCCGTTCCCCATCCCTGTGGCCTTCCCTAACCATTCCTCGAAGACTGTACCTTTCTTTTCAACTTCTGAAGCTCTTGTGGCTCCCATTTCTCACCATCTTCCCTTGTTGCTAAAATACAGATGGCTCACTACCCCCCCCCCAAATCCAATAGCCCCCTTCTTGAGTGAGGAATCTCCCTTAGATTTCTTTGGAGTCTCCAGGATATCTAGTGCACAGAAAAGATTAATCTATATTTATAGTTTGATCCAGGTAACAATGTTGATGAGATAAACTGTCAAATGGAAAAATAGGTAAGTGAAGATAATGTAGAAAATATGAAAGAGAAAAAGACTTCAGAGTATTAGCTCAAATGGGAAGCCAGGCTCACCTTCTTATGTTCCTTAGCCCTCCGTGTGCCAGTTTCCTTATGCAAAAAATGCAAATAATAATAGTACCTACTTCGCAGGCTGTCATGAGGATTAAACAAGTTCCTATTTGGAACGTGCTTAGAACAGTGCCAGGCATGAAGCCAATGCTACGCACGCATGTGTCAAGTGAAAATAAAAATTAAATAACATCAAGATGCCAAAATCTACCATAGTGCCTGCCACGGTGGGTAGCTGCTGGAGAAGGTTAAATTCAGCTATGTTTGCCATACTTTGTGTTGTCATACTTGAACCAGTCTGGGCCTGGGATGAGCGGCTGCCAGGACCAGTGAGCTGGTGGGTGACAGTGCCTTCCAGGAGGAGAAGCTCTGGGAACAAGGCAAGCTCTCAGCTTCAGCTCAAGAGCCCTGGGAATAGCAGGTACTGCCACAAACTGGGTTTAGCTGGAGCGCTCTCAGGCCTAGGACTTGCGGCATTCGGGCAAGGGGAGGAGGAGTGGCTGCTGGGAGCTCTGGCGCCCAGCCGGTGGTGGCTGCTGCGGTGTGGGGTACAGCCCCAAGCCCCGCCCCCGGCGGGCCGCCCGGGAGGCGCACGGAAAGTTACTGCGTGCTAACGTGGCAGGAACGATGCAAAGCCCGGGGCTGCCAAGAGCTGAAAGCCCAGTCTGCTGTTTCTTAGGCTCACAGGCACGGCTCTTCTAAGTCTAGTCCATACACGTTCCCCTGCACGGAACTGGAGCCTTTCAGCAGTTACTATATTTTGGGGGAGAGGAAGGAGAAAAAAGTTGAAGGGAGTGGCAGTAATGCATGAACCAAGCTCCCATGGATGATTTTTTCCCTTGCCCTAAGATGCTCCTAAGATGAATGTATAATTTCACCCACTGCATCTTGTACGGCTGAACTCTCATCTAATAGATTAAAAAACAACAATAACTACTACTAGTTTAACTCACTGGAGGTTTCCATTTGTCAATTTGGCCATTCCTTTTTTCACAAACATTTCCTAAGCACCAATTATCTATCAATCACTCAACCGGGCCTCGCGAACCCGGAGAAACTCCTGGTCCAGTGTGGAGACAGTCCAATCTCTGCTCTATGTTATCACGGCGACAAGCACAGAGGCTGCCCAGCAGAGAAATGACTTCCACCTGTGGGGGAGCAGCCTGACTGACTTGCAGGGGAACCCTGTAAGGGCCCGGCTTTGAAGAATGGCTTCAGCCGCTGCCCACCAGGTAGCAAGTGGCCTAATGAGGCCGTGGTGTCCATTTATCATCTTTGTCCCACATCTGCTTTTTCAAGGGAGCCTTTAAAAATACAAAGACAGATTGTGGGCTGGAGACTAGTATTGTATCAACATTACATTCCCTGAGTATGATCACTGTCCTGAGTTCATGTAAGAGAAAAACCACAGTCTTAGGGCTCTATGGGAACAGGGTGAAAGGAATGTCTTCTTTCTCACTTTCCATCTCTGCATGTTAAATATGTATATATTGTTACTGTATGTATATACTGTTAAATATGTACATATTGTTATACAGGTATATGTAAAGATATGGAGAGAGACAATGAGAATGATAACGCAAACCAGATAAAAAGTCACTGGTGAATGTGGATAAAGGGATATGGGAGTTACTTGCAAATTACTAAAAGCTGGAATCACACCAACACAAAGCAAACAAAGATGTTCAAAGCGCAAACATACTAATTTAGTTTTAAAACTCCCCAAATGATAATGCCTTTTTATCACCATCACTCTGAAAAGCATTAGCAATACTCAGAACACAATTGGGCCACAGAAATGCCGAAGTCCCAGGAACTCTGAAGATTTCAGCATTGTGGGACTGTAGGCCCCTCCTCACTTCCCCACTTGAGATCTTGAGATTTGAGTAGGGAGTCGGTCAGGAGAGCAGAGCAGCCCCTAACAGGTGAAGGCAGCAAAGGCTGGAAAGGGGAGGAGCTAAATGGAACAGTGGATGGACCACCAGGCAACCGAGGGCTCAGGCTTCCAGGAAAGCGCAGAAAGCATAACAAGACTGGGGGTCTATAGCCAATTCTGTTGTATTTGCTTTTCACACATTTGAAAGAGCAGAAGTAAAACTTAATGATACTAACAGTGCACCTCACATTTACAAGGTGTGTACTTCATTTTGGGACCTTGCTCACTGTTTTACAGGGATAGTTCACTGATTTCCCACAGCAGCTCCATGAGGAGAGGATTGTCCACAGTCCCATTTGAGAGATGTGGACACTAAGGCCCAGCCAATCAGGGGTGGATGTGACATAAGAACAAGCACCTTGGCTCTGAGCCTGGACTTTTGCCTAGAGTGCTATACTACTCTTGGCTCTGAGGGCTACTTGATGTGCAAGGACTAAGAACTTCTAAGGCCCTGGAGAGAGGAAGAAGGCAGTATGAAGCCGGGGTGGTGGGGCTGCAGTGATGTTTAATTCAATATTCATGCCATTTGTGTAATAATAATTTTTTTAAATTGAGGTAACTCTGATTTATAATACCACTTAAATTTCATGTGGATAGCTTTATACTTTGACAGCTCTATATACTACACTATGATCACCATCAAAAGGCTAGTTTCCATCTACCACCTTACAATTGATCCCCTTAGTCCATTTTACAATAAATAAATTTAAAAAAATCAGCCCTACTGATTATTTCTAACTCAGAAATCATCCAGAAGATGCAGTTTAGAATCTGCATGCCTAACATGGAATCTTTATCACTAAATAAATCACAGCTTTTCTGTGACTTGATTTCTGTATATGAAATATCAGATAGTATTTCTAATGTTTCCCCACTAAAATAGCTGCTCTATGGTTGATATTGTGTGTGTGGTTTATGTAGGATATGGAGGGTTTGGAACCTAGAGGGGAGGAAAGGTTTGAGAGGAGCTGGGTAGTGTGAGGACAGACACTCATTGTAAGGACGATTACTCACTGATGGAATCAGGCATTATGCAGGAGGCTAGCCCGGGCTCTCACTCACAAGGTATAGTCTACCAAGGAAGAAAATATCAGATCTGAATGAGATGCCCCTCACTTGCCTTCCTTCTTTTTTCACTTCTCTCCCTCCTTCCATTATTTTTCTGGGCCAGTGGAGTGGTGTTCTATCCTATTTATACTTCTTAGTTAGGAAAAACTAGCAGAGAATTAACAACAGAGAACATAATCATACCTCTTTTTGCATGCAGGAACTCAACCCTCTGATATCATTGAACCCCTGTACCTCTGGCATGCAGGGGTTTCTTTTATATTTGCTACTTAGAAACAGATGATTATTCATTGAAAATGCATCCAAAAAAGGCAGAAAATTTGGAGTAACCAAAGGGACATGCTACAATGGCTAGGGACTATGCTGGTTCATTTGTATTCTTTTCCTGGTCACATTTCTAACAATCTGGACAGAAAGCAGAGTTTTCGTTTCCATACATCATCCTCTGTGTTCAAAGATGCTTTTGAGAGAGCAAAAGGAATGATGATTTAATGCTGTCAAGTGCTTTGAGATCTCAGACACAGACACTCTGTAAATACTGAGAATTACTGGGCATTATCTGCCCCAGTATCGTTCCCCTCAGTATTTTCAGGGCTTTGGAAAAATTAATGAAGAAATGGGTCCTGGCATAGTGGCAGCAGCAATTGCTTCTGGAAAGATTAAGAGGCCCTCTACACTGGGGAATGTAGGGATTCAGTGAAAACACTTGCCTGAGGATTAGTTTTCTTTTCTTTTCTTTCTTTTTTTTTTTTTTTTTTGTGCAATGAAAACCACTAAAGATGAAAACCCACTGCAGTATAAAAAGAAAGAATTACAGTTTCTTCAAATCAAGCTCCAGCAGGGAAAGGGCACGATATGTGTGTGAACATACCTGACAAGAGATGAGAAGAGAGAGACAGACATTCGGAGAGACAAACCGTCAGAAAATAACTATGCAAAAGCTCTTTGCCCATATGTTTACATTTTCTACAAACCAAATATATATACATATATTTGTTTTTAATAAAAAAAAAAAAACTTGGTCCTCTGTGTTGGTGAGGGTGCGGGGCAACAGGCACACACATGCATTGTTGGTGGGTAAAAGAACTGGTAAAATCTCTATGGGAACCGCTCTGCAGTGGTTGCAGGAATGCAAAGACATCGCAGATGCATGTTCTCATTCCCCTAACAACTCTACATCTAGGAATTACTATACATCTATTTGCATAAGTTCAAAAGGGTATATATTTGGGGATATTCATTGCAGCACTGTTTGTATTAGGAAAACATGAAAACAACTTAAAATTGGTTAGTAGGGACTAAGTAACTGCCAACGTAACCATAAAATGGAATATCACACACTTATTAAGAAGACTAAGGTAGCTCTGCATGAATTACTATGATGAATTACAACTAAAGATGTAGTGTTAATTGAAAAACATCAAAAGAATAGTGTGTGTATAAATATATATGTACATATATAAATATTTACATATATAATAAACATACACAGATATATCCTTAAACAACACCAGGGCTAGGAGCAAAAAGTCTGTTGCAGTGAAAAATCTGCATTATAACTTTTGACTCCCCCAAAACTTAACTACTAATAACCTGCATAGTCTACAAATGTTTGTGTGTGTAAGATTTGATGAATTTTAATTTTTTTGTGATAGATGTATGCATTTTATGGTATTAAATGATTAAACAGAATATTATTTCCATATATTTTATGCATTTATGACAGACCTAATTTTTTCTTAATATTTTTGGCTATTTCAAGGTGATTTGGTTCATCTGAATTTTGAAAAATTGTCCCAATCTCCAAAAATTTTTCCAATATATTTTTGGAAAAAATCCACATATAAGTGACCCACATTGTTCAAGGATCAGTTGTCCATATACACATATTTGAATATGTATGTTTAAAAACATATACTTGATTGCTCATATATTCATAGAATGGATTTTTGTTTATTTATTTATTTATTAAAGATTTATTTATTTTTATATAAGAGCTGGGGTATAGGCCAGAGGCACAGGAGGGTGAGATGATTCACCGGAGACAGAGTGGGGAGCAGAACAGGCAGAGAACAGAAATACACTTTTGAGGGGAGCAGCGGGTGCGAAAGGAGAGGTCTGGGGCACCATGTGGTGCCCCCAGCTGTGATCAAACCCACACTGTAGAGGCTACTGTCAGCTTCACAGCATGGTGCTCGACCCGCTGCACCACCAGGGAGGCCCAGAATGGATCATGTTTGGAAGGCTGCATAAGAACTGATAACTGTTAGTTCTAATTTTATATCCTTTTGAATGTTGTATCACACAGTAGACCTCCACTTTACTATGGGTCCACTATGTAATCAAATCATTGTGCAATGAGCCTTTCCTTTTAAAATATAAACCACATAATGACTTAGTATTTACATTACTGTTGCAGTCACCTAGACCATATGGGTGGGACAGATGAGTTAACATATGAGCCAATCACAACTGACTTATCTCTTTGACAATCTTTTGTCATGTAGGTCTGTGTTTTTTTGGTAAAGTTTAGAAATGTTTTGTGTTTTAGTCTTTAATTATCCTTTCATATGAATGATTATTGTTGAAATGCATAAAATGTTGTGCTAATCTGTAACCATGAGTCCTAACGCATTTTAAAAAGAAAATTGCAATTGAGACAAGAAATTATTAAAAAGTATGATGATGGTGTAAAAGTTAGTGAATTGGCCTGAGAATCTGTTTTCTACCCTAACCATTAGTAAACTCACTTAAGTGATTCTGAAATAACCTTTTCCAATTTAAGTTAGTTTACTTATTTTCAGTTTCATCTTTTTAATGTCAATAAAAATGAAATTCTCACAGTAGATTTGTTGTTTTATTGGATAAATCACAGTCTTATATAAGCTTAGTTATGTGTCCGAATTTTCAAATTATGCTGTGTTAGATCAAATTACTCAATATCAATGTATTATCGGGTTCACATTACAACATTTTCACTACACAACTGAGCCTGTAGAACTGATTAGTATCGTAAAGTGGGGGTCTGCCGTATATACACAAATATATATTTGAATATGTATGTTTAAATATGTATGCTTGAATTCACCATATTCATATATTCATTGAATGGATTATTTCTGGAAGGCGACATAAGAAACTGGTAACTGAAGCTAAAGGATTTGGCTTGCCTCTAACTTTATATACTTTTGAATATTATATCATACTGTATATCCAGGCAACCCATTAAAAAATGAATAATGCTAATTTAATAAATTGTATGAAACCACTGATTAAACAACAAAGTAAAAAGATGAACTTTGTACCATTTTCTGGGGGTGTGGCTGGATGAGGTGTGTCTTCACTTCACAACTTCCTTCCTAGCCTCTGCCTTGCTCAGCTGCCCACAGCTCATTTTGTTGTATCTCAGCCTGGTGTCTGAATTAAGGTTGGCCAAACCAGGAAATCCCTGAGCTGTACCACACATAATCAATGATAGGTCTGAGTCTGCAGGAACTTTCCCTGTTGGACTGATAGGGGAGATCATCTCTAGGGATTAAGGACCCCATTGGGCGACACCAAACATGTTTGTTCCAGTTATGGCCAGAGATAGTTTTGGAATTGGGTTTCTTTTGGTCACTAGGAACAAAGACTTGCTAAGCTATGGGGTGCTTAATGCTAAGATACACGTGGAGCGATAAGGATTGTAGAGTTCTCAGAGGAATCTACTGAGAATAATAAAACATCAACCTCAAAAATAACAATTATGGAGCACTTAGGTGCCCAGCATTGTGCAGAGCACTTTGTGTGGATAATCTCGTGTCAGCCCCACCACAAACCCATGAGATCGTCATAGTTACTACCCCCATTTGAAAGGATATTTAGGTCTGTAGGTCACTGGCATCATAGCGTGATTGGCTTCTTGGAAGCGGTATCTGGAAAATCTGAAGTTCTCTGACTCTCACTCTCAGGGCCAGTGAGAATGCTCTCTCTCTCTCAGGTTTGTTGCTTCACCTTGGACATATGCTTCTCTATTCTGACACCAGGGGTCTTATGCACTACCTGTTGGGCTCACTTGTTGATTTTGCTCCACTATTACACCAGCTTCCACATGGCCCTTTGAGACACTCCTCCACCTCAAGGTCTCCTCTGGGCTTAGCTGCCCCCTAGCAGCCTTTTCCTTTTCAGACCTCCTGTTCTTATTCCCATGAGACGGAACTCGAAAGATCATCCTTCTGTTGGAAGTGGGTCACTTTCTGACTGGTGGGTTGACTGTTCCAGGTCAGGCTCTCATTTTGCTTCATTTATTGGTGGCAGAGAGCTCCCAGACCCTCAGTCTTTTCCTTCACTCAAATATTTTTTGAGGACTAACTTTAAGTCAGGCATTGGGATACTGGGAACACAGCAGCAACAGAGTAAAGCCCTTTCTCAATGGACTTACCTTCTACCTTCTTCACTTACAGATATGGGTGTGGCAGACATTTTGTCTTGTCCAGCTTGGGGCCAGTGATCCATGATTGACCATTGAGCTCTTGACCTTAGTTCCTAAGTCTCCTTCTCCTGTGGTTCCCTGAATTCATGCCTTTCCTGATGATCCATCTACCTTCAGAAATTGTCTCAGGTATTATAGAGTCTGAGGTGACCAAACAGATGGCCTCAACAGTTGGGTGGAGGCTGAAGGGAGGGAATCCTGGTGCACAATGCTCTGAAGTCCCTTGGACCAGCTGCCATGGGCAGTTGGATCCCAGTCATAAAGATGAGGTTACCCATATTCTACCATAATTCAAAGCAAACATCCAGGTTGCGCTCCTCTCTTTTCTTTCTTTCTTCCCCTCTGTCAAAGCTGAAATATTCCATGTTTGTCAAATGATGTTTTCTAGTCCTGAATTAACCTTGTCTAGGCTTGTTTGCCACATTCTTCAAACTCCCAGTCATTCTTCAAAACCTAGCTCCAGGCATTTCCCTCCTCCTTACTGCAAGGAATCTGTCCCTAAATCCTTAGAGGTAATCATATCCTCATTTGGACTACTTTTATACTTGATGTGTTGCTTTTATTACACTGTATTGAAAATATGTATTTAGATGTGTGTTTCCTTTACCAGAGTATAAACTCATAGCAGGCAGGAACCATGTCTTGATTATTTATTCACTTATTTTTAATTAAATAAGCTGTTTCAGAATGGTTTTGATTTATAAAAAACAAAACAAAACTGCAAAAACAACTCACATACCTGTCGTCCAGTTTCCCTTACCATTAACTTCTTTTACTCTAATGTACTTGTTACAACCAAGGAATCGCTATTAGTATAGTACTACTGGCCTTATTTCATAGTTTATTTGAACTTCACCATATATGCCCTAGTTCTTCTGCTATTCCTGAATGTCAACCCGACCCCCATGTCTTCTTGGCTTTCTCTGGTCTGTGACAGTTTCTCAAGTTTTGGTGACTTTGAAATTTTTGAGACCTACAGGTCAGCTATAGTGTAGAATGTCCCTCAATTTGGGCTTGTCTGACATTTTCCTCATGGTTAGAGTAAGCTTTTTTTTTAAGGTAAGCAAACCCACAGAATTAAAAACCCAGCATGTACCACCTACCATAGATCAGACATTTGATTACTGAATAGAATTGAACTGAATAGAATTCAAGTGTTTCTTTAGTACTTCCTATAAGTAAAGCTGTGATTGATGCTCTTGGAGAGATGAAGTATGAAGTTAAGTCCTGAGAAGATCTTCCACAGAGCCGAAAGTAAAAGAGACTACACAATCAAGTGTCAGATAAGCGAAGCCGAAAGGATGACCTACAGCAGCTTAGGGTACAGCAGCTTAGGGATGGATTAATCAGTACAAGTGGCTAAAGTCGGCGATATTTATGTGAGAGAAGGGGGTAGATGAGAGGAGCCTTCTTGAATTCCCAAACACAACAACCTCTTTTTTGCCTTAGGGGTTACTTACATGCTAAGTCTGAATTCTGGAAGGCATTTTCAACCCTCTCTTCCCTCCTCATGACTTCTTTTCACTTTTTAGGCATTACCACATTATCTAAAATAGTTTGTAAATGGTTGACCATTTATTCTTCATTGTCTTTCTTTTCTCACTAGAGCTGAAGTCCCTTGAGGACAGGATTGTATTTTTATTCACTCTGCACAGCACACTACCCATCACACGGTGGTACTCAAATGATCTCATTGAGTGAATAAAAGGGCTGATGTTGATGAGGTTGACAAGGCATGAGGCAGTGACAAGGCTGCTGTAAGAGGAGCTGGGATGGAGCAAGACTGAACTGGGTAGGCAGGTGGGATGCTGCCAGGTCATGAGACTAATCACAGTGGTGTCAGGTGATCCCAAATGGGGTGGCATAATTTGGGCAAAGGCCAGCAATGAACTATGTGTGGGCCACAGAGAGGTACAGGCCATCCAGTAATTTTCCATCTTGAGAAGGCCAACAGGGTTTACAGGTCAGAGAATGGGGAGTTAAGGAATAACTGGGGTCGGTTATTCCTGGTGGTGCAAGGGGTTAAGTCTCAGCACTATGAAGCTACCAGTAGCCACTTTAGCAAGAGTTCAATCCCTAGCCGGCCAGGGAGCTAACCCACATGGCACAGCAGACCTCTCCTGTCTCGCCGGCTGTTCCCCTCAGCAGTGTGTTTCAGTCAATCCACCTGTTCTGTTCCCCCCTCCGTCTCTGGTGAATCCTCTCATCCCTAACATCTCTGGCTTACACCCCAGCTCTTGTATGCATAAATAAATAAATACATAAAATCTTAAAAAAAGGGAATAACTCGGGTCAAGAAGGGGCAGAGGCTATAGGAATACCTGTGCACATGGGGAGCACATCACATGAATGAGAATAACACACATACTCCTGGGAGGCAAGAGAATACTCTGGTATCGGCACAAACCTAAGAAGAAAAAGACACTTCATTCAATGCTTTTGAGTAACAAAGACAAAATGGAAGATGAAGAGTGGTGATTTTGCTATAGGAGTTAGTATGAGGAAAGACCAGTCCTCTCTGGAAGCCTGAGGAAATCCAGAACAACGCAACAATGAGCTTCAGCGCTCAGAATGGCAAGAACCACACAGAACTTTGGGTCTTTTCTACTATTTTCTCTACATGATCACAAAGGGCAGAATCAGTATACACTGACTACCTTGAAAAGTACATATTTTCTCATCTGAGTTCCATTTTAAAACACTGACCTAAAGGGCAATGTTTCATATGGCTTCTGACTCGAATGAGCCCAATGGGAAAAGGTCTGGAAAGCATACGGCCAAAAAACTCTGTGCAGTATATGAATTTAGAAACAAAAAAAGTGGCATTGTCATCTTTGTATACCAGATAAATAATTACAGTGGTTGAACTCGGCTTATTTTTCACCCAAACTAAGTAACACCTTTGAAAAGGAAAGATAGCGGTGACCTTTGTGAATGTGAATCCAGAGGGTCCATTGTGCCAGAGCCCAGTGGGTTCCCAGGAGAATCAAGAACACGGCCACCCTGATCTTCCTCAGACAAGGTGGAGGGGGGCAGCAGAGGCACAAGAATGGTTGCACTTCTACATCTGAAGGTCAGAGCATGAGATCCAGGATCAGAGCTTTGTTATTTCAAATCTACTGCCTTTCAATCCTCAGAAGGTAGGTGGGTGAGTCCTGTTCACTTGTAACTGAGGAATCCTCTCCCTGCACTTCCTCAGATGAAGGGCTACAGAGGACCACAAATATCAGCCTGTGCAACCCTGTACTTGTGAAGGGAGGAAACTGATGTCTGGAGAACATGACCTGCCTGGCATCACTCTGGTAAATGGCGTCGGAACCAGGATGACACCTTCTAACCCAGCTTTCCTTTCACAATCCCGAGCAGCACATCTGAGTATTGACCACAAAATCGCCTCTGATTCCACATTTCGATTTTCCACTCTCCATTTATTTGAATACATTAGCACTACTCACCATATCCTCCTCCCCTCCACCCCACATTATTTTGGAGACAACCTTGAGATGGTCAAGGAAAAAGCAAAACAACCACTGCCCACATTCCTATCATTTTAATGACATGCACACCAGGAATCTGACCTGGTATCCTACTTCCCTGCTAATCTCCAGCTCATATCAATTCATTTCTCCAACAGAAAATTGGTGTCAACTTCGTAGATGGAAAGTAATTTCCCTGAAAATATTTCCAGTGAGGCCACTAGCACTACTTGACAGTTTTATTACTACTTTTGTTTCAAGCTAAAGCGGGGAACTCTATATTTGCCAGGTAGGACAGTGAGAAATGTTCAGTTTTTAACGTTGCGTTAGTTTTAATATCAAAGGGAAAACAAGAAGAAGAGTGTAGACTGCACATTGCACACGTCTAAGGGCACCTCACAGGATCCTGGCATTTTTCTCCACTTCTCACCCACAAACTTTCAGTTCCTGAAACATCAGTGTGGGTTGAAGAGAATTACTCTGCAGCACCTGAATAGTCAGCTCAGAGGTGGGCAGCTGAGGTGAGGTGGCAAGACCTGCTTGTAAACACTGGTTATCAGCGCATTTACAAGGTAAGCCAACTGGGGGCAAGTCAACTTGCCATATACAACTTCTCTGTATTTAATGGAAAGTAGCTATGGTTTTATAAGAACCTTCTCATTTAAAGAGTTCACCTTTAGACAAGAAAACTAGATGGCATAAAGATAACCAAAGAATGTTTCATTAATAATCACTATGTATTTCACTAGCAGTGATGTATATATTGGGACTACTTTAATTCATATTTTGCTGTCTATGTATATTTTCTAAAGTATTACATGTAGGGTGGTCAGGTAAAATTCAGAATGTTCAGTTAAATTTGAATTAACAATAAACAACAAATTTTTTTTTAATGTCAGTGTGCTCTGAAAATACCTGGGATATACTTTTATTCATTGTTAATGACCCCAGCTCCATTAATCAGCTGGTTTATTTACTATTTGGATTGATTTTCCCCATTTCCTTCTTTTTTTGACCTTTCAGTGGCTTACTTTTAGGACCCTATTACAGGGTGGAGAGAGAAAGACATTCAAAGATATCAAGTGTCCTGTTTATCATTAGCAAAGGCACATGTTTTAGTAGGGGAAGATCTGATACTTCAGGTTAAAAATGGGGACAAGCTGCATTCTTCCTATTACGATATGGACAGAATTAGGAATATGCTGATGTCTTCTAGAGTTTGGATTCTGAAGACCAGTAAAATGTTAAAATCTAAGAAAAGGAAATTAGGGTATGTTCCACATACTGTTAATAAGTTTAAGTTTGATCAAACAGAATGTTAAAAAATTACCAAAACTATCATCTTGACCATTAATTTGTAAAAGAAAATAATATTTTAATAGCCCCAAAGTAGGAAGGGCTTGCTCTTAGAATAAAGAGCAATTCTAAAATAAAATTGTCAACTTTAAAATGTGTTTTGTGAAAACTTCCCACAATGTGGCATTGGCCCTGGGCTTCCAGAACACGCAGATCAGGTGATGCCATAGCAACACCTGTAAAAGGACAACAGCAATACTGCACATTATACAGGTTTGTCCTGGTAAGGAATCATCACAGAGCACCATCTAATAAAGGAAAGGTGGTGAACACAGTTTTAATTCTGATGGCCTTAAATTAATATCTAATTTAAGTAATTTCTTTCTGAGAAGCATATTATTTGTGTGAACGTACAATGTGATTTTTCTCAAACCATGAAGTATTTCCTCAGCTCAAAATATAAAGAGAAACTTTTTTCTAAACTTCCTTTGGCGCACAGCCCAATCTCTGTATTCTTCTCTATCTCTATAAAAGGAGCTTCAGGAACCGGATAATATGACTCTGAACTTAAACAGCCCCTTCCTAGGCTAGTTCAGAGGTCTTTGAAACTACAGGTAATTAAGCCTCCTGGCTCCTGTGAGCTGGCAGGATGTGTGACCTCGACTGAGAAGAGTTGGATCTTTGCCAAAAGGCATATGTAGTTGGTAGCAGTGCCTGGAGACCAAGTCCCCAAGTTCAATTTTTCTATCACCCTCTCCATTTTACACAAGGGGAAATTATGGTGTGAAAGTGGAGAATTGCTTGAAATTGCTGAGTAATTAATAGAAACCACGATTAAAATCAATTGCCAACCCAAGTCTTGCACATAGTTTCTTCTATCCTTGTCCTGCCTGAGAAACAATATAAAGCTTTTATTTTTTATTTATTTATTTTTTTTAAACAAGGGGAACTTCTCTTTAAACAGGACTGAAATTAAATTTCAGGTGCTGCAGAGAGATCGAAAGCATTAGTTACCAATGATCTCTAAATATTCTTTCACTTTCCCTGTGGCTGGGAAGTTGGAAACTGAGTTATCTTTTTCAGGGGTTCTTTTGAAGCAAGGAAGTGGTCATTAAACACTTACAACATTCATATACGTGCACACATACCAGATACCCTATCTTTCTCAAATATGTTAGTGTATGCTTAGTACGTACCCCCAATTTAAAAAATATTGTGATGTAATTTTGTCTTTTTCTAGTCATAGGGTTATTTGCTATCTTTTGATTCTGTTTTGTACCCAGTTTTTTATTCAGTTTTTATTTTTTTAGTTTTTATTATTTTTTTCAAAGATTTATTTATTTATTTATACAAGAACTGGGGTATAGTCAGAGGCGCGGGAGGGTGAGAGAATTCACCAGAGACAGAGAGGGGAGCAGAACAGGCAGACGGACCAAAGACACAGCTGAGGAAAGCAGCGGGCGAGGCAGGAGAGGTCTGCCATGCCATGTGGGTTTCTCCCTGGCCAGCCGGGAATTGAACCCACCACAGAGGCTGCGGACAGTTTCACAGCGCGGTGCTCAACTTGCTGCACCACCTGGGAGGCCCTATTCAGTTTTAAACCTAACATTATCATTTGAGGATTTCTCATGTTGTTGTAACTCTCCATAATACAAATATAAATCATATGAAAATATATTTTTAACCCTGGTTTTTAATGAGTGATATTCTGGGCTTCAGGGCAATGAGCAGGGGGCATTTTTGATATTTTGTGATAATGGCATTTTTACAGTAATTATAATTATTATTCTACAACAAGTGAAAAATAAGACATGGAAACACGCAAGCTCCTATTAAAAATCACTTCAACCAGAATTTTAAGGAAGGCATTTAATATCACCTCATGATTACATCCTCCCATAGTCCGAGACCTGAGAAATTCAATACCTCTCCGTGTTCCAGACATTTGTCTTTCTGAGAGGAGTGCAACCAATTTTTTTTAATGTCGCAAAATCTCTGTTCCTTTGTACTAACTGAAGTTCAGGTATTTTCTCCAAGCCCTATTTAATATCAACTTGTTTTCATTCCTCTTTCTTTGTTGTTTTCTTTACTAATTCTGACATGACTTTTTTTTTTCTACTCCACTGAATAGAAGATAGATTTTGGCTTTGATTCCAGAATGATGTTTCACAGAAAGTCAATTTGTGTTCCAGGTACTTGATAAACATCTCACTAACGAATTTCTCGAATTTCTCGCTGTTTCTAAGTCATTAGCATTTTGGTTAGCAAGTTCAGGGCCCTTCAGATGCCTTGCCTCCTACATAATAAGTTGGTGAATGAAACCATGGCCCGGACCTGGCCTTCTGCTTCTCTTTAATGGTTTCTGTCACCTGGGCCAACAGCCACCACCATGACACTGCACTTCTTGGGGTGCAGCCTCAGGGCAAGTGGAGAATGCTAATGACTGTGGCCCTCAAATTGCAATTTAAGGATAGCTGTTAGATTATACACTTTCCATATAGCCCTCTTCCAAACCAAGTTTGAGGATAATGTGCTATTTTTACTGATTTTCAGTAGAAAGAACATTAAACCTTAGGGTGATGATGGCATATTGCTGAATTATGTGTTTTAGTTTGACTAGAATAAATTAGATTTTTTTCTTTTTGGAGAGTTGGGAGATCAGAGAGCACAGAATCCCAAGAAAATCAGATGAAAAAACTAGATTTTCATAGTTCCTGGGTTCTGGGCATAAAAAAAATAGCCATAGTTAATAAAGTATAATAATTTAACGATAGGACGTTGTGATCATTAACAAGGTGTTTCTTTCCAGGCATTCAAAATCTGTGTACTCATTTTAATGACGTTTGCTTCCACTGATGTTCAGAGAATTTCACATACTATATGTTTTTGTTCAATCATTCAAAAATATTTTCTCATATTAATTTTTAAAATAATATTGTCATGCAGTATAATTTTCTATGATATGATTATACCACCATTTATTAGTAATTTTCCTAATACTAGAATTTAGGGTGTACTTACATACACATTTTGTGTGTGCACATAAATCTTAGCATTTCAAATTACTTCCATAGGCTAATCTACTAGAAGTAAAATTGTCAGATCAGAATATCATCATTTTTCAGGTCTTTAATACATAATACAGGGAAGCTTATAACAAGTTATTGGAACAGAGTATATGTCTTCTGAATCTCTGATCAAATTGATTGTTATCTAAAAATCTTTGCTATTTCATAGGCCCTTGATATTAATTTATAATCACTGGTGAGGCTAAAAATTGTTTATTGTATAATTAGCTTTTATCTTCTATGAATTGTCAATTCAGCACCTTTGTCTATTTTCTCATTTATCATTAAATATACAGAAATATATTCTTTTGTCATTTAGTTAATTTTTCAAAAATAGTATTTCTTTAATCTATCTAAAACTTAATTTGTTATATGGAATGAGAAGAAAATTATTTTTTTGTGATCACTGTACCACTTGATTACTTTGCCCACAGCTCCTATGTGATCCATAGATACACATTCAATACTGTTCTTTCATATTCGAGACTAGGTTTGGGTTTTTTTTTCCCTCTCTGTTTCACCGATCTCTGCCTATTTTTTTCCAACAGTACCTCACCCTCATTTTTTTTTTTTCTTTAGAAGTTCTTTTATCATGGACAAACAAAAATAAAATCACACTTTAAAAACAAAGTGGTGGTTACCAGAAGCGGGGAGAAGGGTGGACAAATCTGGGAAAATGAGTCAGTTTTATGGGGAAGGATGGAAGCTAGATTTGTGGTGAACCTAATGTAGTATATACAGATGTTGATTTATAACACTGTACACCCTAAACCTATATAAACCAATGTTACTTCAATAAAACAACCTGAAAAAAAGAAGTTCTTTTAGCTCTTATGTTGGATTCTTTCAACTTAAAAGATGGCCAGGATGATGTACAAAGAAGGCCATCTTCTGTTGGAGAAAGAGAATCTCTGCCTTTGAACTTCTAGTTCTTAGGTGAAAATGATAGTGTTAGTTCTTGTGTCTATGAAGGGGTGGGGCTGGTGCAATGACACAGAAAATCAGAAAGGATTTTCTCGGTTTCTTGATCGTCATAGGAATAATAACATAAAGAAGAATTAGATGTCTTTTTGTTCATCTCAAGAAAAGAAAATTTTCAGTGAGGGGATTAAGATGTTTAATGTTGAAAGATCATCTCTGCTTGTGCTTCTAGGGCACTAGTAGAGCAACCCATGTAGCTGTAGAAAATTGCCAGAAATTGTCGCAAAATGAAAAATGAGAGAAAGCCTGAATTACAGCGATCCTGTTAGTGTTCCTTAAGGTATGTGCTGAATAATTTTTCTTTTTTTGAGGCTTGTAAAGAGTGCATATCATAGGGTGGTGGAGATATAAGTGACTTTTCCCTTTTTTAAAAGTTTAGGTATATTTTCATCCCCCCCCCCGCCCCAATTGCATGAAGGTTTTTTCCCCCATGAGTAATGATCTATTAATTAATTTCTGGAATATGGTTATAAAATCCAATTCCAAGAAGCTCAATGGTATAAAAAGTAGATTTTCTCTTTTTTTTTTTTCCCCACATTTTTACCTTAATAGACACAGCAACACCAAAACTCATCTCATTAGAAGAGATTTTGTGAAAATGAGACAGGACATTTCTAAACCAAGTGCTTTTCCTCTGAATAAGATTTAACCCAAAATGAGGTTGGGACTGGAAGAGGTATGAAAAAACTACCTTTCAAAATTGCTATTTCTAAAACTAATAGGAATTCTTTTGCAATAGCTTTTCTTCTTTGACAAGGATTGATACACCCTGCATATTAAAATTTAGAGGGCTAAGTAAGTGCTCACTGGATACAATTTTCCCTCTGTGAATTCCCTTTTTGTGATAAATTCCTGCTATTTTACTGTCTTGAAGATTCCCATTTTTCTTTAATAGTCTCTACTGTCCTATTTTCCTTAGCTCTTCTTAATTGTTCTGCTTTGCATTAGAAAAGAAATTCTCTCTGGCTGACCAGCTGTGCAGAGGGTCAGAGTCATGGATAATATACTGTATCCAGTTCAGTCAGGCTCGAGAAAAGCTAAACTGTGCCTCATCCTGGAATTAGTCACTTTAAGTGTAAGTGATAGTCAGCTTCCGTGGCAATGATTTCATCATAGTAAGCACTTAAGAATACCTGCTGCATTTTTTTCACCCCCACCAAGCAAGTTTATCTGTGCTCTTAAACTTTAGCAGCATTCTGTATTTCTTTTCTATGCTACATTGAAAAGAAATAAAAACCAAGTACTGGACACATCACTTTTAAACTCAATTAGGTAATAGTCCATTTCCCCCTTAAACCTTTCAGGCTTGTTTTCCTTTTAGAATAACACTTAAAACCCGACCAAGCAGCCACAAAACCAGTGACTTTCCATTTCGGGGAGCTGGGGAGTGTTGTGTACATAAAGTCCTTGCTCTTCAGTGGGTGTCCACAAAATTTCTTGCAACCAGGCTTTCACTGGACAGCCCTATGAGATGGAAGAAACTTCCTTCTACTCAGATACTGTCAGGGTCAATGTGCCTTTCAGGAGATTGTCTAGCACATTACAAACGTTGAAATTGTAAAACAGATTGAGCTGGACAGATCCTTGCCACTGCTTTGTCTGCTAAATATAGATAAGTTGTCATCGGGTTGCACAAGCAATTTCCAGCTACAGCTCCTTAGGAAGGGAGGCCACACAAGGGCTCATGTCTGTGGTAGTTAAACTGCACAGAAAGTTGCTGATCCTGACTCAGGGTTGTGAAGAGCAAGGGAAGGGGTAGACGTGAAATGGGAGAAAAAAGTGTTAGTTTCAGTTAAATATAATGACATCTGGAGGAGCTGTGGCAAATGATGGCATTGGGTAAAAATTAATCATCAATAACTTGGAAGAAAAGACATATAGATAGAGTCCTAGCCTGGAAATTTGTGCTCAGGGTTCATTCTCTAACCCCACTTTGGAAAGCAACATGGAATAGTGGGAAGAGGACCTGAGATCGGGAGTCAAATAGTCCTGAGTCTGAGTCCCAGCTTAATCTGACCCTGTGTTTGATTTGGAGTTAATTACTTAACCTCTCTGAACCTCAGGATCCTTAATATGAAATAGTTTTTTTTTTTTTTTTTAAAAAAAAAAAAAACCTCACAGGGTTTCTGGTATTTACATTAAAGTACATGGCACTACTAAGTGCTCAACTTTTGTTGGTGTCCTTCACCTTCTCTTCTCCTAGGCAAGTCATTTCAGTTCCCCTGGACTCCAGTTATTTCTCTCTTAGTCCTCTTGGTCCCACCTCTAAAAATATCTCCAGAAGTGATCCATTACTCTCTATTTCCACTGGTACCCTGATAGTAAGGGCCACTGTCATCTCTTGCCTAGGCCATTATGACAGCTTCCAAACTATAGTTTCTCTCCTGGTTTGAAATACTATATGATCCATCTCTGCACAGCAGAGCATAGCAAGCAGTGAGAGCGTTTTTTGAAAGGTAAATTAAATCATGCCTTTCTCTACCTAAAACCCTCCAGTGGCTTCTCACTGTACTTAGAATAAAAATCCTTCAAATTCCAAACTCCTTACCACAACCTTTAAGGTTCCATGTGATCTAGTCCCTTCTTACTTCTTCCCCTGTTAACGTTATCTGTTAATCGCTTCCCCTTCTATTAATATTTTCGAGCTGTACTGGCCTGATTTCACGTCCCAGAACATACCCAGTGTTCTTCTACAGCGGGGCTCTGCTTTTACTATTTTCCTAGCTTGGAGGTAGTTTCTTCTGTATATGCTTCAGTTGAAATCTTCTCAAAAGTTAGGTTGAATATTTCCTCCTAAAATTTGTCTTTCTTGACCTAGTCTTTCTCTATCACAGCCTTATTTTATTTTCTTCATAACCCTTCATAGCAACACTACATGAACTTATTTAAAAGTTTGCTTCTCTGCTTCCCCCTCAGGAATGTCAATTCAATGAGAGAAAGGGACTATATTTTACACCTCCGAGTAAATCCAAAATAATGTGTGCTGCAGAGCATGTGGGGAATGAATTCCAAATAAAAATGTAAAATGGGGAAATGATATCTTACTGAAAGTTTGTGACTGCATTTGAAAATCTTTGTATGTCCTTTCCATTTCTACAGAGCCTATGATTCCTTGACAGAAAATCTGAATCCCAGAATAATTTTAATGAAATGCAGTTAGAAAATTTTCAAATAGTAGACACAGAACAACTTACATCCAAGTTGAGGCACTTTGGGTATCTGTTTCAATGAAAAAAAAAAAAAAACAAAGAAAAAAAAAAAAAAGAAAGGCCTTATTATTTGCATGTTGAATATCTATATATAAATAGATCCTTTAAAACGATTTAAAAATTGTGTTCCTTTAAGTAGTAGTTAGATTTTATCAGCAATCCTATTTATCATGGGCTTAACACATCCTTTCTTCACAGACCTTGAAAATGAGTCTGATTCCACAGAATAACACATCTCCTCAAAGAAATGGCTCAGGTAAGCTCGGCTGAGTGAATCGCTTGGTGCAGCTCAGGGAGTTAGTCTTGCCACTGTGCTCTGTGCGGGCCAGACTTCTGAGCTGTGCTGTAAGAGGAACATAGTGCAAACTAGATCACGTCCTAAGGAGAAGAAATGGGAGGGGCAGGAACTGTGAAGCTGATAGCTATCAACTATTTGAAGTTTCTCATAAAAGATTTTGTGCTTGTGTGGTGAGGGACAAATCTAGAACCAACTAGCAGAAGCCACTGGGAGGCAGATTTTGGCTCAGTCAATGGAGGGAATCGCTAATAGTTTGCTCTTGTGCATAAGCAAAGGGCTGACTGAGAATATAAAGAGCAGGATCCATCGCTGGGTGTTTACACTTCAGCCCTGCAAACCTCAGTCAGTGGTCAGCGGTGTTCCTTCTGTTGTTGGGCAGCATGCACACTCCTGGCAAGGGCTCATGGAACTCTTTTCACAAATTCTTGGCTGGGTAGCAGGACCTAGGAGGTGAGCTGCACCACACAGCATACTCTCTACTATGTAATGTATGGAACAAGGTTGAGTCAGCTGTTGGTAGTGACAAAGATGCAGAGAAGTTAACCTAGAATCTCAAAGACACATGGTTTTCTCTTCTGATCTGGAAGCAAGTTACTGTTTATTTCCTACCCAAGGGAACTCATACTGGGAAGGCTGAAGTGGGTACTACTCTACTTGGTACATAGTTTGTGTTCCAAGCATAACCCTGGGTTTAGGCCTAGAAGAAAGGGTTGGCAAGTTTAAGTTGTTAAATTAGATCACCTTTTAATTTGTAGCTGATGACTGTTTTTTTTTGTTTTTTTTTTTAACCTATCCCTGCAGGCAGGGGTGACTGTCTCTCCTTAATGACCCCCCCACCCCTCTTTTCTCCTGCTTTCCTTCCTTTCCCTTTCATTAGAATCCCTATGAGTCTTTACATGCTTAGCATGAAAATGAGCCCATTTTATTTTTGGAACCCACAGAGGCAGCCCTGAGGGGAGTTATTGTGTTGCTTTTAGCAACTAAACAAAAAGGTGTGAAATCATTTGCTGGCTGTTCTAGAATGGGGAGAAAAATAAATAAATAAACTGAGAAGGAAGGTTCAGGACAGTGTGTAGCAAGTTGGCCAGAAGCTCGTGACTCGGCCTTCTCTGAGGCTTATTAGTAACCAAAGTGGCCTCAGGATGTCTGTGCATTTCTCTTGTACCTTCCCAGGAAGTTATGTATTTTTTTTTAATGATTCATTTTGTAATACAAATTTCATGTTGATTTGAAAAGGACCTGAGGATGGGACTAGTTTGAGAAAATACCTTTGCCCTTTGTGAAATCCCTTCCACAGGGAGGTGAGAGAGAGAGACTATTCACCAAGTGCTTATAAGAATCAGGGATACAGTGATTTGTGATGCTTCTGTGAACTGGTTTCCGAGTCTTCACCATCGACCTTTAATGGTTAAATGACGCAAATGTGGTAAGAGACAAAGGCCTCAAGCAACAAAGACTCCTTGAGAAACTTGAAACTTTTACCTCCTGCTGATAATAATCATTGGGAGCCATCTTTTGTTTGGGGGTGGGGGTAGAGGGTCCCAGATACATCTCTTTTTGGGAGAACATCAGATTTGGAGATTTCCCTTCAGGAGCAGGGGCAACTTCATTTCCAGTTGACAACTTTGATACGGGATTTTCTTTTTTTTTTCTTTCTTCCTTTTTTTCCACGATGGTGGAATCTTCTGCAAACTACAAAATATTTAAAACATATAATAATGCGAAGACTTGGTAAACGCACGTCCTCATTCTCAGACTTCGCAATTGCTACGGGAGCTCTTTTTAAAAGAAACTAAAAGCTTCTTTCTTTCTCTTTCCCAAGAAGCAAACAGTCCTGCAGCTGATGTGTGTCCTTCCTTTGGCCTTTATGCAGCACTGACCAGAAGGCACTTGGCTTAATGGCGTGGCTCTGCTGCCAGGCTCCAGGAGGCACTGCCGAGTCGCAGCGGCCACTCTCCTGCATTACTAAGGTGGATCAGCCTCCTTTTATTCAGCATTCAGGGCCACAATTACAGTATAGACAAATGAGGACAAGACAGACCCTTTTAAAGCACTGTTTAATTGATGAATCAACCCATAGATCAAATAATATCGATTATCCACTTATTATCAGGGACTATGCTATGTGTGGAGATAGGGTGAGTCATAGACAGACAAATGGAAATTAAAAGCACTATGATACTAAAATTACTCTTAGGAACTGTCTTTCTTTAGGAAAATTCCATGATAAGCTATAGACTTGACGAAATGGGCAGTAAGAACCAAGAGATGTGACTGAGCTAGGTAAGACTGTGGGGTGAAATTGGAGAAAGGAGAGAAGAGGAAGGAGAGAGAAGGGAGTGGGGAAAAGGACAAAGGAGGGAGAGAAAGGGTCATGTGGCAAAGTGGTTCAGTAAAAAGCTCCACGGTGGTTCAGTTGCCAGAGGGCTCCCACAGCAAAGTCTCTAAGGATCAATTTGAAGTTGTTTGTGTTTCTGTGAAAGAAATCCATCCTTTGCTACCTATTCTCCACCCTGCCCCTCCACCCCAGTAAAATGTCTAGTGAAATAGATTTTTTCAAAACAAGGGATATATTTCATATGTGTGTGTATATATATATATATATATATATATATATGCCTTGTGTGAACATGTGGCACATGCCATTTAAGTACACAACACAGTCATACACATATACACATGTACACACAGACACACATGCACCTGCTATATCAAAGACCTGGGATAAACAAATGAACCAGTGAAAAGCAGAAATTCACCATCAGAGGTGAACTGGAAAACATAGTCCCGGTGCTTCCTCATACATTCAAATCTTGGAGCTCTCAGAAATCCTGGCCTGGGTTCTTGGCCTTCCACGCGGTGTGGAGAAATTGCACTGAGACACACATTGGAGCACAGAGAGAGCTTGTTTGACATAAGAGTTGAGAACGGAGCTTATTGTTTTAGTTTTACACTGTAGGTTATAGGGAACATGATTTGAATACGGGGGTGGATTCTGAGGTCATAATTTATCAAACCTCTGCCACAGTTGCCCAAATGCTCTTTTCCCTTGTTTCCAACTAGCAAACTCCTACTCCTCTTTTTAGGTTCTATTTAAATATCATTTTATCTGTGGAGCCTTCCCTGACCCTCAGGGAAGGTAATTTTCCTCTTCTGAGCTTCTCTTTTTTCTCCATGTACACCTCTACTACAGCACATACTTCACGGTAGCTGCACATGGTTTTGGCCTGGCGTACAACAAAGTAGACCTCAGGGTACCACTGCTAAATCCCCACTGCCCAGCAAGACATATGACACCTTTGCTAAATAAAACCTGGGTATGGGAGTTCGAGAGGGCGATGGAGAAGCAGACACAGCTTCAGAAAGAACAGCACTCTAAGCTCCCAAATTCAGTCCAATTCTTCTCCCACAACTAGAGATGCCGTCTGTCTCGCCCCTTGTTCCTATTTTGAATAAGAACCCATTGCTCCCCAAAAGTAAAAGCAATGTAGTAGTCATTTGTTTATTTACTCCCTGCGCCAAGACCCAGGGTGACGAGGCTGGATTGCACACGGGGCGTGGGCATCAGAAACTGGAGAGGCTCACCCTGCCAGGCCTGTCTGGCTCGAATGCTTGGGCAAGTCACAGAGCTCCTGTGGGACTCTGCTTCCTCACCCAGTGGTAATGACCAGCTTCACAGGGTGGCTGCAAAGCTTAATTAAGGATTGAGGAGGAGGCTGAAAATACAAAACGCTGCGTCTACGCAAAGGATTTCTCCTCCTATTCATTCATATTTTGGGGCTCAGTATCCTATGGTAGGAAGTGTTTAAGATATGGAAGAAGAGTGAAGCAAAAAAAAAAAAACGAGAACTACCATTCTTATTCTAAAGTGACTCACTTGGGACTGACTGGGAATTTGACCACAGTCTCACTGCCTTTATTCTAGTATTTTCTGCAGTCCTTGCTGCTAACTTTTTATGTGTATGGCTTGCTAACTCTAGGCCTCAGTTTCCTTGATGACAAGGACTTCCTTGATGGCTCCTTTTATGCGCAGGTGTGCTGTGATGCTTTACATTTTTATACTAGTCCCTTTACTCTTAAACCATACTCAGAAACAAGGTTGGCCGAAGGTAGCCACAGAGGTCAGTCCCTTGAAGGAGAAAACATGGGAACTTGTAAAGCTTTGCACAGGGAATACCTCACCTTTGCCTGGCTTCCCAGATGCCCACCTATCTTCTAAGTACTTGGAAACTCAGCTGATTCTGGGTATCCATTACCGCCAGAGTCTGTAGCTTCACTGCTAATTGCTTGCTGAATGAACTGAACAAAATAACAGCTGATTTTAAGGCGAGAGTGAGAAAGTAAGAGAGAGACAGAAAAAGTAGGGGGATGAGTTTCTACCTTGAAAGTCTTATTATTACTATCACAGTTTGTCGTTTTTAATTTTAGAGGTTGTTCCTGAACAAGGGCTATTTAAGGACCAACAACCAGCTTTCAGAAAGAGAAGAGTCCAATGCCTATGCCCCAAACAAGTGTCCTTTGCTACGCTCATTGTTGAGAGAGGAGCAGGGCCAGGAGATGACCATCGTTTACACAGAGAATCCTCTGTACACGCGTTCTGCTGCAGCTGTCTTCAGAATACCTGGCATCACACCCCAGGGGCAGCTGGGTCAGCCACAGGGATCAGGTGAGGAGGAAGAAGAGTGAGACAGCTATTGCAAGTTGCCCAGCCAGGTGTGGCGATGGCTGTGGAAAGGTGTGGGGCCACCCAGGTTTCTATAATGAGGAGAGAGAACATAGGCCAAAGGGGAAGATGTAATGCTGACTGTGATTGGCTAATTTAACATGAGGCAGATCGAAAGAGGAAGGGGAGAAAGGGCAAGATGACGTCTCTGAGAGCCTGGCGATGTTCCCCTTGAATGTAAGTGCTTCCGAATGCAGTTCTGAAGAAGGTGGGGATAATTGGGAAATATGACATGCAGAAAGCCACGCGCTAACTCAAGTATATACAAACATTAATTAATGTTGGTGTTAGTAGTCTGTGATGTATATCCTAATTATATCAACACTGAACACATTGCTGATACTTTCCACTTCATGTAAAACTCACTTTCAGGAGAGGCAAAAATCATTTTTGGAACTTTAACTTGGGGTGCCGTTGACAGTTTTCTTAGGAAAATGTGGCTACTGGAAATGTTGGATAGCTTTTTTCCCAAACAAAGCATGATGAGTGGTTTCCAACATGCCTAGAGTAAAATTTTCTATAGAAGTGCTATGAGAAAAATGCCACATCCTAGGGATTGAACACAGAATCTAGCCACAATACATGAGAACAAATTCAGTGTGTTCCGAGAAAGTGCAAAAATCTTGAGACATATTTTCGTGAAACAGGATCTTAACAATTCTTTGAAAAATAGCCTTTGCAAAGAACTTATAATGTACCTCATAGAAGTTTCTCAGTTTTAAATGTGGTTAATTTTATATGATAAATTTTATATGATAATGGAAGCCGAAGACACTATGGAAACATCATTTTAATTCTAAGCCCCCCGCTTTGGGGGAAATGGAAGCTTTCCTTATTTCCTTATGCATCTTCCATTGAATATAGGGAGGAAGGAAAGCAGTGCCAGGTAACTCCAACACTTAAACTGTTACTTAGCCATCCACCTGCTAAAGGTGTCTGAAGGAATTGTTAACTTCAAAAGAGGTTTCTCAATCTACATCCTACTCGAGGTCAACTCTGATCACAGGTGCACTTGGCCATGAGACATTGGCAATCTCAGAAGCAGATTTGGCTGCCAAGTTCAAGATTCCATGACTCTGAATGTAGTATAACACTCGACTCCAAGCCAGAGCCTGTAACTCTTGCTGTGGAGTTGAGGGCCCTCCTGGTACCATTCTGGCTCACATTCACTGGCTACAGTAGTGCAGCAGGTGAAGGACTTAAGTGTCACTAAGTTGGTTTCCAGTTGCTTCCAGGAAAAAAACATCCATGGCATATAAGATTCTTGCATCTGACACCTGGCAAGTTTCCCCTGTGCTCACAGGCTGCAGAGAGATATGCTCATTGCTGTCACGGCCCTAAGTGCTGTCCCCCACACTTAGAGGTGCCCCAAGACACATGTAAACTTAGGGACATTAGCATTTTGGAGACAAGGTATAGGAAAAACAATCTACATGTATCTGAAAGTTCCGCCAAGCACCTCAGCCCTGACATGCCACTTCTTAGCTCTTCCAACTTCAGAACATTCTGTCTTAGGAGCTGTCAATCAGCTTCTCACATCACAAGCTGGTTTTATGGTGTTGATACACAGCTACAGAAAGGAGGCCAAAATAAAGGACTTACCAACACTATTTCCTGCAAATGATCCCCCTGTTTTCCCCAGGGGTCTTTCTCCCTGTATTGTTCTATGGAGTTGGGTAAACCCTGAAGTTCCATGAATATACAAATAATAAACAATAGTCAAATTTAGCCTCCTCAAACAGCAATAGAATAGCATAACTTGGCCTTTGCTTCTTTGGCAATTGAAAGGTCAGAATGCTATTCTGTCTTTTTTTTTTTTGCACAGTCATTTACATTGACATTTCCCCCTTGCGGGATCAAATCTTCAATGTGAAAATAAATCTAGAAACTTTCTGTTCACACATTTTTAGGTGTGTGCACTAGATGATTTCACCCCCCCTCCCCCACCCCCCGCCCAGAGGTAAGCGCAAGTCATGGTAACTGGCCACATCCTTTATCTGTTGGGTCCTAAGAGTTAGCAGAACTTTATCTTTATGATGAAATGGCCTTTAGAAGTGGGTATAGCCTCGTTCAGAATGCAAGCATCATTATTGAGAAAAAGCACTTTCCTTTTAAACAGAGAAACCAACAGCCATGCTCTAAAAGGCCTGAAAAAAAAAAAAAAAAAAGTCGAGCTACCACAAACCAAACAAATATTCAGCTGGGTTTCAGGAAGTTTAGAGAGGATCAAACAAGCCTTTCTCTATTGAAGTTGTTCGAGAACATTTATGCTTACTTCAGCCTTGTTCCTATTTATGCTACTGGCTTTTATACATCGACCTCAGGAGGGCATTCCAACTTCAGCTTACTCACAAAGTGCCTTCAGAAATGGAGGCTGAAAATCCCACCCCCCGGTGGGGGAGGGGAAGCACTGAGATTTGAATTTGTTTCCAAACCACTGCTGCTGCTTTGTCCTTGAGGTGAGGATATCTCGAAAACTTGCAGAGAGAAATTCCACAGAGACAGGGTGAGGAAGCTTTCTCACGGTGTGAACATGGCTGTGAGGAGAATGCCTCTTTTCGCAGGATGAAACCAGGAGAAGAGGGTGTCTATTTGTGGCGTTCTAGCAAAGGTTCCACTCAGAAGGAGTTTGCAATTTCCTGCTGGTCCCTGGAGAGGAGGATTACAGTGTGCAGTTGAATTTTCAAGCAATAGGATAAGGGGGGGGACCTACATCGGGCCCTTGCAAACAATATTCTTGCTTTATAAACCTGTTAGTTTTCAACAAATAATGTCATTCATGCTCATAAGAATGTTTTGGCGAGTATTTATATCCCCATTTGATAGATCAGAAAATTGAGGCTCAGAGATTAAATAACTAGCCCAAATACACAGAAAGCTAAGATCAAACCTGGGTGGTTCTGCCTCTAACACCTGAGATCTTTCTAACATACCACGTCAGCTCCTCCCCAGATCATGATTGGTGGGAGAGGGGAGAAATGTCTGGAGAAGAATACTAAAGAGTTGTGACTGGGGAGTGGCAGGAGGATAATGTTATCACTTTGCCTGTTGTTACTTTGTCCCCAATTTTTCATAGAAATAGACAGGTTTCCTCTTAAAATATGCTTGTCAGAGCTTGTGGTGAAATTTAAGTTAAATTTGCCCCCCCCCCCCCAAATCAAATTCACCTAAGAGACAAATTCACCTAAGAGAAGCCTGGGGGACAAATTCACCTAAGAGAAGCAAGAGATGAGGAAGCTGGTGTCTCCAGAAAGGTCAGATATGAAGAAGTGATGTATCTGAACTCACGTAAAAGCCACATGTTGCCTGTCTCTGGAGAAGGCCTCAGTAAGGTTTATCCAATGTAAGGGAAAACAAGTCTTCAGCAAGAGTATATCTGCCAAGACGTCTTCCACTACTGCTGGTGCCCAGTTATGTAAATACATACCTGGCTTACTCTGGAGCTTAGAAAAAATTTCTGGCTTATGCTGAACAACTCCCTCGTCCCCCCTTTTTCATTATGACAGAATAGATTTTTAGTTACACCAAATAGCAACTGTTCTATGATACAAATTGATGTGCACCCCACCTACACCCCCACCCCATAAAATCAGTACCCTCAAGTAGGAAAAGGCTTCCACTTGGGGAGGCTCCTGGGAGCAGCCATTGTCTGCGCCTTCCTCCCAGCCTAGTCTTTTTAAAGTTGGTATAACATATCCATAAAGTCGACTATCCCTTCCCGAGTTTCCAACAGCCATTTTAGTCACCTAAATCTGAGGGAGATAAATTTACAATCCACTTTAGGTTTATGTGGGGAACCATAAATATCAGGCTTGAGCCCTCAGGGCTAGAATTTCATGGGCCATTAAGCATGTCACCAGGTGGAGAGCTGTCAATACCCTGATGTGAGTTACCCTGAGATAACCACAGTCAGCCTGGCTTAAGGAAGTGTAGCCCTGGTCACAGAGGGGGTCTGTTTACCCCCTGCCATTACTCCATTCAGTGATTCCATTCCCTCCTCTGAACTCAGTTCTTGTTAGTTCTTCTCCTCACTAGACAGCAGGCTGCCTTTCTCTGACCTGGAGTGAAAGGCTGGGTGACATAGAAAGAACAGATTTGCAGTGTGACAGATTTGGATTTAAATCCTTATCTCCCATTTGCAGTTACAAAATAATGCACAAGTTACTTCCAATTGTACAATTTATTAAGGATAATTAATAGCACAAGAAAGATACAGCTAAGGTTAATGGGGAGAGATTTTAGAAAGACAGATTTCTAACTTGGTAGACAGAAGAACTTTCTACATTCAAGATTGGATCAAAAATAGAATAGGCTGTCTTGAAAAGACTCAACTAAGTAACCTCTACTGCAGATTTTGTGCAGAAGTTGGATGCTGGGTTGGGAATCCTAGGAATATTGTGAGTTTAGACTGGCTGCTGCAAATTTCCCTGCTAATCATGAAATTTGATGATTCTATGATTTGCATGTGTGTCCTTCCAGAAAAGCCAAGATAAATCCGTTCATAATCCCCAATGGAGAAGAAAAGTAAAATGACATTATTTTTTCTTATTTTCATTTTCCTTCTAGAAAACTAATCCCTACCATGTTCTGTTCCCTCCGCTCAATTAGCTGGTAGAATTAGAAAATCATATTACCACTGAGTGCAAAGAACACATTTAACCATTTTGAAACACTTAACATTTAACAGAAACCACATGGTCATAAGTTTTAATTACTTCCCACTACACAAACAGTTCCATTTTTAGAAAAATCAAAATTCTCTATGTTGCCTCTTGCTCCCCTTCTCACCATTGTTCCTCTGTTTGACTAGCTCGGCAGTGCTCACCCGTCCTGCCCTCTTGCTGTCTGAGTCCATGGCACCTGCCAATAAAAGTGATGACTGACTTTGATGCTCACGCAGGTTTCCAACAACAGAGTTCACTTCATAATCACCAGAGTTCAGCCAGTAAGCCTGATCTGAGTGACACTGGATTTTTTACCTGAGATGTTGCACTGTGAGCTTTCATTTCTACAGGTTACGAACCACTTTGAAAGTGAATTTTTTAGCTTGCTAGGGGAAATGACCTATGAGCCTGCAGACAAATCCCAGCTGATTGGACAAAGCCCAAGCCCTTGTTAGACAGCTTGAGTTTGCTCGGAAAATTGGCTACCGCGTATGAGTCATAGTTATGGGTCATCCTCTGGGATGGTGTGTGCACGCACATATATATGTGAACATGCTCAGGACATGAAGCAAGTCATAAGTATACCTTACAAGACAGCATTTTCTGTTTGGTTAAAGTGGGTATCAAGTGCAGCCTTAAACTGGAAGAGGACCATACAAGATGAAGGACATTGAGCAAAAGGGAGCGAGAGGAATGCTCAGACGAGGGCTCCGATCCTCACCCCCATTATAAAACTAATGTCATTATCTTCTCTGCACATTGATCAGCAGGCACTGAGGAAGCAGGTGCTTGTGTTCATATGACCTTATTTATCTAGACGGGTACTATTGTCCCCATGTTACAGAAAAGTTAAATGGCCTGCCGACAGCCACATTACTCTGAGGTTAGAGTAAAGGCAGTAGTAGACCTTACAGAGATGCCTCCAAAGCTGCTGAATTTTTTTCATGCTGATCTTTTTTTGGTGGCTTTCAGGGCAGAATCTGACTGTATCTGCCTCTCAGGGCCTGCTTGAGTCACCCTGTCTCCTTTTTTTTTTGTCTTGGATGTCATATTTCCTATTTGTGGCTAGATTCCTGCTTCTCCACAGTGGTTCTCTTATTAGTCTAATGTTATCACTGATGTTTCAGATACCCTAGGGTATCATTTTTCAAATTAGGGACAATTAAAATTTCAATGAAAACAGAGTTCTATCAGGAGACCCCCCAACTTTTGTGGCCAATACTTAAGATAAGGAGTAGTTGTTTTTTCTTGCTCCCAAAAGCTGCCTCATTTGATAGCTGGGATAGAGAATGTCTATTATTTTAATCAAAGAAATTACCAAATAAAGACTTGTTTCTTTTGAAAATAATCATTCAACCTTTTCATACTGAATTATGGATAACATGACAGTATAGATAGATGCCCCAAAATGTTTGATGGTATGGTTAGCTTCTATTTCCAAGGTAGCTTTCAGAAATAGATTTATTTTTAACCTTGACATAATTTGAATCTAACAGATATATTTTCCTTCACAAATTTATTTCCAACTGAAATGATATGGCTGGGATGAAGCAGCAAACACAAATATGCAGGCAAGCAAACAAACAAAAAAACAATTGCCAGTTGTTCTTCCCTTTCCAACTAGAACTTTGAGGTGCTTTGAGGTTTGAAATGCTGTATACAGAAGGCTGCAAAATGCTCCCCTCCTTCCCCCCCACCAATATGCCCACATTCTAATCCTCAGAATTTGTGATTACGTTATTTTAGATGGCAAAAGAGACTTTGCCGACGTGATTAAGTTAAGGATCTTGAGATGGGGAGATTATTCTGGATTAGCCTATTGGGCTCAACACAATCACAAGGGACCTTATAAGAGACAGACAAGAGGGTTAAAGACACAGAAGGAAATGTGACTATGGAAGTAGCGAGACAGAGAGAAAGAGATTGGAAGATGTTAGCTGTTGACTTTGAAGATGGAGAAAGGGACCAGAAGGCGAGGCAGGCCAGAGGCTCTAAAGCTGGTAAGGTCAAGATACAGATTTCCCTTTGAGCCTCGAGAAGGTATCAGTCTTGCTTACACCTGATTGTAGTCCTGTGAAACTGATTTTGGACTTTTCACCTCCAGAACTACTGCGTTGTTTTAAGTCCCAAATTTGTGATGCTTCTTACAGAAGCAATAGGGAACTATCAATAATAAATTTGTTCACCATTTATTGCATCTTAGGTCTAGCTCAGTGTTTAGCATATAATATTCACTCATAAATTAATATAATTATTTGAAAATGTAAAGGAAGGTAAGCATGAGAATGGAATGTACCAAATTCATGGCAACGATTTTTTCAGGGTGGTTAAAAATCCCCTATTTCTGAGGATCTAAAGAACACTTCTTTAAGGCTTGGGCGACAATCACCCAGGAATCCAAGAGGAGACCCGGGCATTTAGGTGGCTTTGTCTTAGCTCTTCAGGGTTAGTGAGCTCTTTCCTGGCATCCTGGGGAAGAGACTGTAGAGTGACATAAACAGCATTTATAGATCAAATGCTTTAATAATATTTATTTGTTGCTTCCAGGGACTTAAAGCACTGGGAAGCAGGGAGGAAGAAGAGGTAGTGCTAACACTATGCAGATTCCAGCACCTTTAAGAACATCTGGAATATAGTAGGCACCCAACAAGTAAGTGGTTTTGAATGAGTGGCGTTCAGAGTCAGCATAAACATGACCCTTCAACCCCCTTCTAAAAGTCTTCAACAGTAGAAGCAATATCCTACCACCTCTGCCTCCCTGGATGCTAATTACAATCAGACTTTATACAGCTTTGTAACTGAAGAGTAAGTTAATAAAATTTGATAAAAGACAAAAGGAAAGAAATACAGTTAAAAAAGATTTTAGCTATAAACTAAAGTAGAGTGAAGGAGAGCCCCCTCCAGCCAGACACAGACACACATATATACATACCCATCAACATGCAATGTATTTCGGGCACAGGAAATGCAGACCACAGCATTATAACCTCACTTTTTCTGGGGGCCCTCTCACTTGTTCACTTTTTGCAAGACTTTTAATTTAAAGAAAAAGAAATTAAATCATTGTGGCTGATTGAAGAATCGTTCCCCTAAGGAACTTAATACTTAATGGTTATATTAGTGATTTACAGTCACTTCTCATTCAGGATTCTTTCAGATTTATCATAGAGGTAAAATCAATACCTTCTACAATACTGGAGAAATTTAGATGATTCATTTTTAAGATATAGGAACAGAGAAAAGTTAATGATAAAGACTGAAAATAATTCCAGTTCTCGCAATTCAAGATCTGGTTGACTCTCAGAATCATAATTTAGGAAGATGGTGGTCTTGGAAATCATCTAGTCTTGCTTCCTCACTTGACAGAAAAGGAAAGCTCGGGCCCTGGTGGATTTTTCCAGAAAACACTGACTAGGAAACTGCAGACACAGGACTTGGGCCCAGGCCTCTGAATTTTGGATCCAATGTGGCACACATGATGGCACATGGAGTTCGGGGCACCAAAAGAGACACCAATCTTGCTTTCAAGGTATTGACAGTCTAGCAGGGGAGATAACACATGTATATTAAAAAAAATGATGACACCAAGAAAACAGAGATAAGTTGTACAAAAGGGAGGTAGATTTAAAAAGGATCTTTAATCACTGGCCCATAAGATTAATATTTTTTCATTTTTTATACTATTAATAGTAATAAAACTTGTGAGAGAGTAAAGTTCTTCCTTTTTTCCCCAAGAGTCCTTGAAACCAAGTTCTTGGACTACAGTTTATTTAAGAATTTCACAATAAATACTATTTGAGTATCTAATTTGAAAATAAAAACAACTGAGCTAGACCATACAATGCATGGTGGGTGAGATCTTCCAGGCAGGTATCTCCTTGCCTGCCTATGCAAGCCAACTCAAATGAGGCACTGGGGCAAAAAGAAGTCTTTGAAGAGAAGATGAATTCACTGATCACCACCCTAGGAGGATAAGAGACTGTCTTTCCCCCATTAGTCATGATCAACTCTAAAATAAAAACAACACACTCAAATAAAACATTGACAGAGGAGAGCTCTTGGTTTGGAACCCAACTACAAAGCATTAGAATAGAGAGATTAGGGGAGGAGGGAGTAGGATCAAAACAAGGGGGGTGGGTTTTATATGGGGACTATAACCAAGATGAAAATGCACACATTGTGCAAAAATGAAAAATGATGTAAAAATATATAAAAAGAATAGAGAGATTATCATGCATTAGAGAGACTCCTTTTGGTGGAATTAGATGAACAGGACAACCATCGAATAGTGGGGTTTGTGAGAAACACGTGTCTTGTGTTGACAAGACAGCACCAGTTAACTTTCAGAATGGCTATGTGGGTTGGCACAGGGTGCAGTGAATATTAAATATTAGAAACTACAGATCTCCAGAGTTTCCTGAACAAAGGAAAAGCCCTACTTTGTGGATTGCCAGGTTGGGGGCTGAGTCATGAAAGAAGCTCCTGGGTGAACTCCACAGAAACCTGTGCTTTTACTTCATTCTGATCCTTGCCTTCCTTTTCCTCCTCTCCACTTGCCCTTCTTTCTCCTCTCATCTAGGATTTGGCATCTTAGTGGATGTAAGAGTAGCTTATGCTGCTTCTGCCAACCCCCAAAGGAAACAGACACTCTCCATGACAACTACCAACTATGCAGCCGCAGCAGATCTGGACAATGGGACAAAACATATTTCCATAAACAAAACCAAGAGAAGCTCACTCTTTTGCCTCCAGTAGATTAAATACTCTCTAGTCAGATTGTACTATTTTTCAAATCCTTAGGACTAAGTATACCTTGGACATGATTTGTCATGTTATTATACTGTATACCTGGAATACTCTCTTCCTTCATTACTTAGAAATGTTACTGAGCCAGATCTGCATTGATGGTGATTTCCTTCCTCCAGTGGAGGATAGGTCCTAGGTCATCTCTTTCCTTAGCTCTTGTGTCATTTTTTTTTTAAAGATTTATTTATTTATGCACATAAGAACTGGGGTACAGGCCAGAGTTGTTGGGGGGGGTGAGAGGATTCACCAGAGACAGAGTGGGGAACAGAACAGAAGGATTGACTTAAGTACACTGCTGAGAGGAGCAGCAGGAGAGTCAGGAGAGGTCTGCTGCATCATGTGGGCTGCTCCCTGGCCAGCCAGGGATTGAACTCGTGCTGCAGTAGCTGAGGACAGCTTCATAGGTTGTGTCTTAACCCCTTGTGCCACCAGGAAGGCGCCAGTACTTGTGTCATTTTATGCCTTTCTGTGTCTGCCCCCGTCTCCTCCCAACAAAAGGGAGATGATAGTTATAGATGGTCAGTTTTTTCTCCTACATTCCCAGTGCCTTCCACATGATTAGAAGACCAATTAGGTCATGAGAGTTTCTAGATAAATGTGCAAAATATCTCTATTTCTTGGGCATCTGACAGACATGAGAATCCAGAGTTCTGAGCAAAGGACAGGAGAAAGAGAACTAAACTCTATGGCTGTTCTCCTGCCAGGCCACACCAACAAGGCAAAATCCTTCTGCTTCTATTTTATTTCCCCATCTATTTACATGACTATGTTTTTAGGAACCAATGGGTTGATCTTTGTAAAACTCTTGAAAATATTGGGAAAAAGTGATTTTATAAATGTCAATCTGATCCTCTACTTTCTCCATGGTACTAATAAGTACAATGCAAAGAAGATACACGTTAGCAGAAAGTTTCTGCTTAAAAGGGGTTGGCCATAAATGCTGAAAAGAATCCATTTTTTTTTCCATTGTAAGAAAAATGTCCTTTGTTCAACTGTGATGTTTAGGAATTTCAGCTTAAACTCCAAAAGGCCTTTGGAAGGCCTCACTTGGTCAAGCGTCTTCCTATCTGCCTAGACTGTCATTTGAGCATATTGACCTGCCCCTGACAGAAAGTCTATAGAAGGCAGAGGAGGAAGAACATGCTGCAAACCTGCTGCAGAGCATTAACAAGAGCAGAATTAAAAATGATCACTTCTGGGACTTATCACAACTTGGAAATGCTATTCAATAAAAGAAAAGATAATTTTGGCCCACACTACAGGAATGAATGTCTGACACGCAGTCACTGGTCTGGATTTAGAAAACTGCTTTGATCCCCAGAGAGTAGATTGTTAATGAGTATTTTAAAGGACAAGATTGAGGTAGCATGATAGAGTTGAAAAGGGTATGGGTTTCTTAGGGTTGCAGACTTGCTTCCACTCTTGTAAAAGCAAGTGAAACTGCCTTTGAACAAGATGCTTTATACCTACCACCCTGAGAAAATGTTCTCAACTCCAATTTGGGACTTGGGGTACGTCAGATTAACTCTGTTCTATCTGACTCTGAAATCTGGGCATTTATGACCACAACAATGAACAGCTTTAAAAACAAGAGCAACTAGCCGTACTCACACCATTTTCTTATCTCAAATGTAATTTTTCTTATCTCTTGGTAACAATGTATAATTTTATAGAAATGCAGATTTTTGTATTTTAAGAGGTCATTCTCAATTTCCCAAATTTGATTATAGCACATCCTTGTCACCACTTTCATATTAAATACTAATTGCCCATGGTGGTCAAACCTTAAATATAAAAATAATCACCTTATAACTTACAGACAACAAGAAGGCAAAACATTAACATGAAAAAATTTCAAGCATACATATCAATTGAATAATATAATTCACCTCCATACACTAATACTCCATCCACTGTGAAAATATTTGCCACTCTAGCTCCACTTCTTCCCAGTTTCATCCCATTTTTTTCCTGGTAGATTTTAAACAAATCTCAGATATCTTGTCATTGTACCCATAATTACTACAGTCTTCATTGTCGATGAACTTTTTTTCCCAGAAATAATTTAAGAAGATTTATTCTGTCCATGGATAAAGATAAAAACAAAACACCAGCCGTTACTTGACCTGACAATAGCAAAAAAGAATTCCTTAAAATCATCTCAAATCCCAGTCAATATTCAAATGGTTTATCAATCATCTAATTTGCTTTCAGTTTTTGCTTGAATCAGCATTTAAACAAGAGCAGAGGTAATAATGATTTTACCCAATTCCCAATCCTTTGTCCTTTAAATGTTTCTTTCAGATGCTAACATTGCTTAGGCACATTGTATCTGGACATAGATATTGTGAAGGCCACCTTCACTGCTACTAAGTATCTCATTTTTTGAAATGTCTGATTCTAAGAATCCGACACAAATGTAGTGAAAGGCTCAGAACTGGAATATTATCACTTAATTCTCAGTTTTCTCAAAAGCATAAATGACTTAGCCAACTTTAACTGCATGCTTTCGGGATATTTTGTTAAATTTTATAACATTCCCGGGAAGAATACCTCTGACAAACCCTGGCAACCTCGATTTTATCAGCGCCAAGGCTTAATTTCCTAGGCTCTAGCGCATCACAATAGCAAAGGTTGTGCTTGCAGTTGTAGCTTCATCCTCACTTCAAAAAAGAGACATCTGATTGAACCTGGTGAGAATGCAGCCGGCTTTTGTAAACAGGGCTAAGAGCCCAACACAGTGGTAGGTTCTGACTTTTGGAAGGGAAGAAGGTGAACAGTTTGCTCCATTTGCTTCCACAGGCCTCACTGGTAACACACAGCCGTTGCTGTGACTCATAACTAGAAATACTGTTTTATAACACCAGTCTATGTTTTGTAACACACACCAAAACAAAACAGAATTAAAAAAAAATACCATTTAGAAACCAAAACCAAGTCTTGCGTCTGGGCATTGGAATCAAGATCTTAAGATGTCAGAGTGGCTATTTCATCCAAATCAAGCAGGCAAGGCCTTATCCCTTTGCTTGGCAAGAAAGCACAGGCTTCCTGCCGCTGCACATGCCCACAGGAGGAGCAACCAGGAATTTAATTTTCTTAAAACAGAAGCATTTTCAGACTTGTGTTTTCCTGGACAGCTGCCTGGTGGCTGTAATACATAATAAGGGCGTGTAATTGACAGTAATGTGAATCACTCACTGAAATTCTGGCAAAAAAATATGGTGTTATTTTTTTCCAGGAAAAAATTAAGGAGCAGATTCATCCTGTCCATTGAAAATAGCAATTACTTTACATTTCAATTCATTAGCTACCTTTATATGAAAAAAAATCACTGTAATTTGCACTAACGATCAGCCTATGTTGTAAAGTAACAGGATTGCACAATGCATGCAATTGGATGGGCTTGGTCAGACGTAATCTGTGAAATGGCAAATTTAGATGGGTTACTTGATACGGCATCCATGGGATTCCTCTCCCAAGAGTGAGTTACAGGAGACTGTCCTTGCCAATGATTTCGCCACTTGAAAAGCTGGTATCTGCCAGGACCTTGTAATTATTATGGTAATACCCAGGGCAGACTGATCAAGCTGCCATTGATGTCCATGGGCAGCTTCAGAATTCCTTTCACAGGGACTCAGATGCAGGGGTGTCCAAAAGAATGGCTGGGGATTTTCCCAGGTAGGGGTTGTCGGAGCCATGGAAGCTTTGAGACCATGTACAGGGTTTCTCCAGTCTATTAATTCTCTTTGAAAAAGGGAAAGAATAATTTGCATTAACTTCACTATCCACCTGAAAGGGCCTCTTATTTCTAAGGCACACACACAAAAACTAAACCCTGGAAAGCCATGAAGATTGAATTCCACTTAGATAAACCCAGACTCCATCTGAACTCTACAGGTTCAGGTATTTGTCTGAACCTTCAGCATCTGTGAAATTAACTAGAAAGCCCTTGCTCAGCTCTGCAAGCTGTCTTGGCTTACAGGAGTTGGAGGCAATGGGGGTATTCCGAAATGTGAAAATCCCAGAAGCACATGGAAAAAAATCTTGGGGCATTAGAAGGCTGGGGTTGGTGTGGGGGAGATGTATTTTGAGCCAAGGTTGAAAGAGAAGAAATACTTAATTCATTCCCTCCATCTATAATATTCCATGAAGACAGTTTGGATTGATTTTCTCATTTTGGGGTCCCTCATTATTTGAAGTAAAACTGAAGTCAGATTTCACTAGACAAGTTGTTATGTTGGTATTTTGAAGACTAAACTAAAAATTCTGTACTTTAATACCATTAATTAATACTGAGAACTTTTTCTCATATGGCAGCAATTGGGGGATGGGATTCTTGGCTCACGGTGACTCTTATCTTGAAAACTGCCACTAATCTCCCACTTAACTCTGAGTCCATTTGCAAATAGCTGTTAACAGGCCAAAGGATGGTGGAATCCCATAAGCCCCTAAAAAGAGACTTATTATTCACATAAAAAGGTCATGCAAAGTAGTTCAGATGCTGTATCTCAATTATAAGACAGATGTTCTATCTCAATTACAAAAATTCCTAGACACCCAGAAAGCCCTCTGAGTTGTAGTATTGGTTTCCAAAATGATACAATCCAAAATCTGAAAAGTAACATGTAATATATACAACGTGTCCTTTGCAGGCATTCTTTTTCTTCCTATATGAATACATTTTACAGGAACCCAAATAGTTGGAAATGTGTTATTTATTATTATAATTGACAAAAATGTATTCGCTCTCTGGAATGTCCATGTGTGGAAAAATAAAACATTATATGGAATTGTGCACAATATGATTTATAAGGCACATATATTCAGCGCCAGAAATTCTAACGAAGAACCTTATTCAACAGAATTTTTTTTCTTCAGCATTTGCAATTCTGGAATACCATATGCTGAGGCCAAGCATATATTATTAGCTTAAATCCTAGCTAAGCGATAAAATGTGTGTTGTTTCAAATACAGAAAACATGTTTTCCACAGTTAAATGTGAATAGTTAAATTAATAAAGTAAAAATTTAGTCTTTCAATGTCCATTTTTCTCTGTCAAAAGGTAAATGTAATATTCGTTTTGGCTCTCCAGTTGTGGGTGTTGTGATGTGCCACCCACACCACCCCCTTAACAGTTGAGGCTCTAATGCTCCCTGTGATCTGGAGTGTTGACTCCAATGGCTCAGAGCAGAGTGGTCCTTGAGACTTGCCATAGTCCAAAGGAACTGCCTTGCCCAAAGTTCTGCCCTTCCCTGGGCATCTGGCATCCAGTGGCTGGTGGATTCCAGGTGTTGCTCTAAAAGCATGCCCCAAGAAACTTGCTGAGTGCAAATCTCAGTCCCTTCTATGAGTCTGTGCTACCCATTTATTTAAAAATGCCTTAGTGGAGTGACAAGTTGGGACTAATGATGAATTTTAAATGCGAATTCACAGAACCCCAGTTTATTCAGTGTGAGTTAGATGCCACCTAAGCTTTATGCCAAGAGGGGTGGTTTCAGAAGTTTTCCAAGTCTGACATTGGAAGCTTATTTAATGGTGATTATACAAAATATGAAACTTTATGATGAGGTTTCACTATGTGTTAACATAGACAAATCATGGACGTGTGCAGAACCTTTGCCCATATGCAAAATGAAAGAGCAACTCTTATGTATCCCAGCGGCATAGTAACCCAACCTTCTGGAATTCTTCCTTATAAGTGAGACTCTGGGATAGGATAAAGAACTCACTGATCATTAGAGAGTAACTTAAACACTAGGAGAATCTGTAAGAATGGGACCCATACTGGTCATTTTGTTCATTAGAAATCTAACTTAAGAGTAGCACATCAATGGAATCTCAGGTAAAGCAATTTAGGGCAATAAAAACATATTCTTCTAAATGATACTGTCCCCCAGTGGCTCCCATAATGAAAATGAGAACATTTTCCCATCTCTCAAATCATCCCATTTATATGTAGGATTAGGTAACTTCCACAAATCAGGCTATGGAAAGTTCTTTGATCTAGACCTATCAGTCAGAAGTCTTTGGGGGGGTGCAGTGGGGAGGGTGATGGTGGTGTGTACATATATGTGATGGTAAAACAATTTTTCCTTTTCCAACTGGAAAACCATAGGTCGGACTGCCTTCCAGGACAGTTTCTACTTTGATTGTACTTTGCTTTGTGAAACTGCAGCACAAAATGACAATCACTCCTCCCACTGCCCCATTGAAGATTCTCATCTGAGAAAGGAAAGGGGAGAAAAAAAGCTATAGGAGATGGTGCTTTTACCAAAAATCAACTTCAGAAGCCCCAAAGATCCCCCTACTTCATCCTTTTCTCATTTAACTTGCTAACAGATGCCAATGAGAGAATTATTGTGAAGCTGAAAAGCTAGGATTTAAATTTCATATGAAGAGATGGACTTTACGTTAGAGGCAAAGACATTTATTCTCCTTTTCTATTACTTCCAAAGTGCTTTCTGACCTTGGAAGAAAAGAAAATTAGTGTTATGATAGAATTGGTTAGGTCATTGCCTAAGGAGGCATTAAAGGCCACCAGGAAATAAATTGAAATTAAAATAAAAATAGATTCTTTTATTGGGTCACATCTCACCCTCTCATTTACAAGCAAGATTTCTACTCAAGGAATTGATACTTCAGGGGATAATTTTGCTCCTTTTGTTTTCTCTCAAGGAAAAGTTACAAACAAAAGTAGGGAGGAAGCTATATATAAAGCTTAAAGGACAGAAAAATCTGAGGAAAAGTAGACAGAAACTATGGTTCTGTGTAGCTACGTATGAAAGAGACAAGTTTTGAAATCACTGTTGCTGCTAAGTTAAAGAAACATATTTATATTCCAAGTCAGAACAAACAGCAATGTCATGTTTTCTGACCTTGAACAAGTAAATGGCACTTTTTCCAGAACTTACCTCCCAGATAATCTATGATTATCAGAACATCTACTTCCTCAGTTTTGTTCTGACATATTACTATCACTCTTTTTCTTTAAAATAGACACATAAACATGTCATATTTGCCTTGATAGAATATACCCTCTATTCTTGGAAAGCTTAGGCAATACTTCTCTAGTCAGTAGTTTTCTATTTTGCATTTAAGTAGATGTCAATGGCAAGTGAAAATATCTCTTTCCTTTACACTCTACAAATTTAATTATCTGGTTTATAAAATCTTGTATTGATAATGCATACATATGATGTATTAGAGATCACTCAGAAAAATAACACATTTTCTTTAGAATGACAGACAAGTATTTTTAAGCCTTCTGGATGAGATTCTGACTTAAATTTTACAAGCTGTTTAAGAAAACTTTAATGCAATTAGTCCTTAAACTGAGACTCAGAATATATACGATAAATTGCCAGACATCAAGAAAGCCCTTTGAGTTGTAGTATTGATTTCCAAAATAACACAGTACAAATCTCACAAATAATTTCAAATGATAAGTATATGCTCACTCTTATTAGCTGTCAACAATGCAAAAGATCATTATTTTTCCCTAGACTCTAAAGTTCAAAAAGAGTGTCTGGTCATGTAATTATGTATGTGTACACACGCACACACACACACACACACACTTAGAATCTACAGATATTAATTGCACACAGAGCACATACAATCAGCATGCTAAGCCCAAGGGTCACAAAAATAATTAAAACATATCTAATGGGACAAAGTTATATAAACAACTTTTCTACAATATATTCTCTGTACCATCACTTTAACAATGTACTGTTGGGGCACAGGACCTATAGCAATTAACTTAACAAGTTTTGGAGAAGACTTTGCTTGGCAGATGTTATTTGTGTTGTTGCTCTTTGATGGAGCAGTAAGATTTCTACAGGTATAGAAGTTGGAAGAACATTCCACAACAAGATACAGCAGAAGCAAAAGCAGTATGTTAGGTCCATGCACAGTCTTCTAGGTACTGGTCATTGAGGGTAGTCAAAACTGCCAGCATGGGGCCTCCCCTGGTGGCTCAGCGGTTGAGCGCTGGGCTGAGGCTGCCTTGCAGCCTCTGCAGCGCTGGTTCATTCCCCAGACGCGGCGAGGGTCCCCCCCCCCAAAAAAAAAAAAAAAACTGCCAGCATGGTAGAAATCAAGGAAAGAGCAATGAAAAGAGGAAGACCAGATAGTCAAGGGTCCGAGTTTTCTACTAAATAGTCCAGACATCTCAGGCAATGGAACATTCCAGAAGGTTAAGGAAATGAAGTAAGATCTTCCTGCTAGTGAAATTCTAAAGCAGGACATAATTTTTTTCTTTTTTTTTAATTTTGTATTTGGGGAAGGAGGAACAGGTATTGCTGAATGTAAAGATTGTACTTTCTAATATACTCAGTCTCGGCAAACAGAATTTAGCCAAGGCATACTCTTCACATGACCTTATCACAGAATGATTCTTAGCCATTAGACAAGATTTTGATCTTGCTTCTGAACAATGCACAATGGTCCTTCTTGCTCTTGGTGTTGTACCATATTCATACTACACAGCGAAAGGAGCGTCCAGTTACATTTTGAGTGCTCCACTCTGCAGATTCACTAACAAGCCTCAAAGTTAGAGAAATCATTCAAGCTGAAACTGTCACTAACAACTCTATATAGTTTGTTGGTCCTGAGTCTCCTATCCACTGAGAGTCCAAGTTTCACTCCAATCCGGTTCAGT
The DNA here is from genome assembly GCF_014898055.3 of Talpa occidentalis. Taxonomy (NCBI): domain Eukaryota; kingdom Metazoa; phylum Chordata; class Mammalia; order Eulipotyphla; family Talpidae; genus Talpa; species Talpa occidentalis. Next base: position 26,596,605 of record NW_023601104.1, read on the forward strand.
GATGAGCCTCACTGCCAATGACTTTAAATATTAAATAGACCAGCCTACTGAAGCTCTTTCAAGCCAAAAAGTCATGTTGATGATATGAACAAAAAACTGATTTTTCTCCTAACTGCCTTTATTTATTAGAAATGTTTATATTTATACAGTGTGTGAATAGTAAAGAATGCAATATTAATTTTTTTATTTTTTGATTCCTCTTCAGGACAGTCCCTTGTGGCAGGAAAGTCGTTAGTTTGCAGGTAGGAGAAATCTACAACTGAAAAGATAAAATAATTGGCAATCATCGTTTTGATGGAAGCAGGGGCAGAGTGAGCAATAGTATTCCTTGGCCGCTGCTCTCCTGGGGCAACCCGACAGCCTTGCTACCATAGCAGACTTAAACGTCCTCAATCCATGTAGATCAATTCGATTCCTGAGCCTGAATGACAAGCTAAACTCCCAATAATGCCTCGCATAGGGTTTTAAGCGACATCATCAAGCAGAGAGGGACTTGTGTCAGTTAGATTTTGTCTCCTTAAAAATCAAGAGTAGCAGCAGTAAGAAAGAAGTTTTTAACAAGGAGGAAAACCCTAGACAGTTGTCTCTTAGATTCTTCACCACGGCTTCAAGGACGACCAGGAAAAGAGCTGCTATTTGAGGCAACTTCATTATAAAATCATTTTTAATAAGCAATCTTAACAAAGAGAGGGAATACTCTTGTGGAGAAACCCTCCAGGGACCCAGAGGCTGCCCAGTTAAGTTATTAGAAAGTTTCACACAAGGGACCAAACAGCTATTTCATTGGCCTCGGGGGACAGAGTTTAGTTTTCACCTGTTCTCTAGAGGCACTGGTGTTATCCTGTCTACTAACAGCAGGGACTGGTAACAATCAATTATCCCAAAGCCCCAACTTGGCGAGGGAAAGTGAATTTTCAGTTTTGTCGACACAAAAGACACAATGTAAGAGACAGATAAATTAAGGCAGTGTGGTTCATTATATAGTGAAGACTTTTCTGAGTGTGCAGTCAGTGAAAATGCCTCCTCTGGATCATAGTGTTCTTTAAGTGAAACAATAGAAACTCACTCTTGGAAAATGAAAAAAACACCAAACAAGAAAAAAGGAAGTATGATTCTCCTCTTATTGTACTGTCCAGACATGAGAGGGAAATCATACTTTGTGCTGCTGAATAAAATAATAATCTATGCCGCTGACTTTGTCCACCTAAGGTGTGTGTAAAGTTTGGAGTTTAGGGTTCAAATTTTTATAAAGCTATGTATGGCAGAGTTAACAAGGGTTAGGAGGCATAGACTCCTAGTGTATTGCAGTCTCCCCCAACCAATTAGCAGGAGGAATGAAGGAGAAGCCAGGAGAACTATTAACCATACAACAAAGTGCTACATATCTTTCAAGTTTCACTGTTCATTTCACCCCTGTGATTTTAATGAAATGGTAAGAACTGGCCTTACAATTAGACCTTAAAACCAGGAAAATAGAGAAAAAAGTGAAATACCCTTTTTCTTTAATTATCAGCTCAGCCTTCTCTTTTTGGGCTAGATCTTTCCTGCTCATCAAGCATTTTTTCTGCACAGTTGATCAGAGGAAGACCAGAGAAGAATCCCTAGCTAAAGATAAGAATTTTGTCTGACTTCAGAGAAAGGACTGAATCATGGAACATCTGATTGACATGACACTCACTAAAATGACGATGGCAATAAAGCAATGTTCATAGGACACTGCATTTTTCGTACATATCCTGTGGCTCCCCATCTGTTGTGAGATAAAGCCCAAACAGCTCTCTGTTCTTCATGTCCTCTCTTTGCCTTATTAATACCCTACTGGAGTCTGAGAGGTCGACACCATCATCTCCCAGGCCTCGATTGATCTCCCTGACTATGCCCAAATCCTGGCTATGCTTCCAGATCAAGCTCAGCTCACCACTAGTTTTCCCAACTCATATAGACACTGCAACTTGAATCACAGCTCTGAATTTTCCTGCAAGTCATTCATTATTAAATGTTCCCCAGGTGTGTCTGTTCTTTCTCCTCAGATATAGACACAACTACTGGAGAGTAAGGCTTATGAGTGAAGCTTCTGGGACTACAAGGTGCCTAACAAGGTGCTAGGCAGAGAGGAGGGGTTAGAAATATTAAGCTAATAAAATCTTTTGACTCCCAGTCTTATGCTCTTTCTATAGTAGTTGGCTGTGATCTGCTTTCTTGATTCCTCCCTTAGTTCCTGATATTACAGAAATTTGGATTATTCATCATAGAATGGCCTCTTTCTTTCTTCCAAATAAAAACTTAAAATAAAAGATTTTTGAATTTAGTGTCTTTCACTGAAACCAAACTTGGATCCTCCACACTGTAGCATTTTCTACTCCTCAATATGTCTTCTAATGACTATGCTCGACTGTTGACTATTTAAGACATTAGGAGCTAGACTCAATGCTTAGGAGAGCAACAAAGTAAAACAGGGAAAAATCTAGCTTTCCTGTATAGGAAAAAAATTTTCCCAGAGATGGAAGTGAAATGCTTGGAGAATGCTCCACTGTGAGGAAGCTTGGGCCATAGGAAAAAGAGTAATTGAATAGTTCAGAAATGAAAACCTTAGTCACCATAATGTGCAGACTTGGACATCAGTTATGCATTAAAGGAACATGTGACTAAAAACATACTAACTTCCTGGTAGTATATATAGTTGAGAGTGTAAAAATTTTCATGTAAATTATAATAATGTAGTCTTTTTTTCATATTTCAAACACATCAGCACTTTTGCTTCTCCTATGTTTTTATTCCTTTGGCTGCAGATCCCAATAAAAAGAGAACCTGATGTACCTATAAGTCCAATTCTAAAGTCAGCTATGCTTAAACACACTCCAAACCAAGATATTTAATTCTCTTGTGCATCCATTGATAGATATTTCCGTTTCCTCGGCATTCTTTCAGTTTTCATGGTTTTGTTTGCTTTTGGTTAGTTTTCAGGGAAACCACAGTATCTTGAATCATACTACCTCTTGGTGGCAATGACCATTATATATGAACTGTCAGATTGGTCTGACAAAAGAATAATGCACAAATTTATTATAAATATCATTAATGTCTACTAAAGAGTTGGTTGCAGTGGGAAATGGGTTCATGTTGCAAAAAATAAACATACCACTAGAATGGGAAGCATAACTTAGAGACAAAAATTACCACTTTTATCATTGTTTTATTATAGAATCAGTTGAGTTGTGTGAACAGAATGTTAAATGGATGCCAGCTCTTTGATGAATTAGGTCAGATTGTTTCAAAGATAAGCAATTATGATTTTAAAGTAAGAAGACTATTCTTTCCAATAGCTTGTTTAAAATTTTTTCTTTTCATCTAGTGGGAATAACATAATCATTTGGTTTCTCATAATCAATTGGTTTGTCAAACTTAGCATCTTTTATAGATAAAATAGATTTAGGTTAAAAAAAAAACAGAAACAAACACTGAGTCATTTTTAGGAATGACTACACTTATCCTTCTTCCAATATTTTAGGATAAAAGACCACCCTAAGGAATGAAGTTCTGCATTCTAGAAATATTTAGGCTCAGCAGTTTGGTTTTAAACCCTGGCTCAACCACACATTAGTAAGACGCTGGGCTTCAGTTTCCTTCCGTAAGTGGGGATAGTAGCAATACCTACCTCAGAAGATTGTGGTAAAGATTAAATAAATTAATATCTACAAAGTGCTTAGAAAAGCATCTAGCACTTTGTAAGTGCTCCATAACTATTATCTAACATTGAGATTGGAGATAACAGTGGCATTTATGCGCATGCAAGGAGTCCATGCTCATTAATACTCTATTTTGAGTCCTGGCTCTACCCATTATTAAATGGATGAGTGTGCAAGTTTTTTTTTTTTTTAATTCTTTAAGTTAACTTACTGATTTATTTGATAAATATGCATTTTAATTTTAGAATGGGTTTTAAGTAGTACAGAACTCATGGAACTGATAGAAAGATTAAATGAGATAATCCACATAAAACACTAAACACACGCCTGGAATATTAGGATTGCCAGGTGGTAGCTCTTGTTGCTGCTGCTGCCACTACAGCTCCCGATAGGTACTTCTATACTCCTGTTGCTATAAATATTGAATTAGAAGTGAAGCAAACTTTTATAATAGACATCTGATTCTTGAAGATAATCCCAAACATGTGTAAGAGTTTTATTAAATATATGATAAAATTATGAGGTTCATATTGGTACCTGGTAGGCTAGACATTTAAGTATGTTCAAACCAAGATGTTTAATTCTGTATGTATCTTTTGATAGATATTTCCATTCCCTGGGCATTTTTTTTGACTTTCATGGTTATGTTTGTCTTGGGTTAGTTCTCTGTAGTAGTGATCATGAATTTTAAAGAAGCACTCACTATCTCAATCCACTCTGGAACCTATGCTATGAAATGGGAAGGCAAATACTTTTAGTTGAAATTCAATTTTTGAATCTGATGCCTACTAATGCTCTGATGCAAACAGCTAAATACTCTATTTTTCTATGGAATACAAAGATCCCCACCACGAACTGTGGGTTCTAAGACTATGCAAATCTCCTACCTTGGAAGAACTGACTGGTAGGACCAAGCCCAGTTCATCTGTATTTTAACATGAGACAGAAATCCTGCTACGCTCAAGAGGGCTTGGTTCTAGTCACACAGGCTGACTCTAAACAAGGCAAACATTTCCAAGCAGCACAGGGGATTGTGACTCCCTTGGACTTGTTGATTTTGCTGGGAATAAATAGCTGTTACTCTGCTGAGAATGGGTGGAAATGCACAGCGGGCATAGTTTTTAGCACCCTGAGTTAAATTCTTCACTTTCCCTTCTTTGATATTTAGGTTGGATCACAGTATCAGAATTCTGAATGGTCCAGATAATTCTTTCTCTTCTCCCACACTTCCAGTTTAATGTGCTTTTAGTTGAGAGCTGAATCTTCTGGAGATGGCACAGTTGGTATTTGTGTGCGATATTGTTTTCTGTGAGTATGTCCCTCTACTTTCAACCTAGTCTAGAAACTCCTTGAAGACAAAGAATCTTTCAATACATAGTAGGTCTTCAAAAAACAGTTGTCCACTGATTTAGGTCTCCAAAAGCACTTGCATTTTGGTCAAGTTCCATTGTCAACAAACTTGAGGCATGGGATGGCCAGTAGCCTTTGCAAGCTAAGAATATATGCTTTGGCTACTTTGTGAGCACATGGTTATCCCTTTTCCTCACTGTCAATGTGTACACGGGATGAAAGCCTACTAAAAGAACTTCAGCGACGCTTCTTCTCAGGTCCATCCTAATGAAACAATGTGTCAGCAACTGACATTATAATTGCTGTGAGTCACACCATGAGTCACATGGGTTGTCACGACAACCTATTAACCATATAACCAAAGTACCTTCCATTAGCTTTGCCAACAATGGTTCCTGAGTTTTCCTGGACTGTGAAAATAATGTGGGTGAGCCCCAAGTTTGAGGTTGCTAAGAGTCTACAATCAAAAGGAATGGCCTCAAGAAAAGGCACAGAAAATGAGAAAATAAGGTTATTCTAATTCTTGGACCTCCTGAGTAAATGGCCACAATCTTGACAAATTGTTGGGTTGGTTTTGTGGTATCAACAAATGCCTAAGGAGAGAAGGTTGAGGCCTCAAAACTAATTTTCTCTAAGTCAAATTCAAAGCCAAGTCTCTGGGGGAGAAAAGTGAATACATTAACCTATTTCACTTTAAATGATTGCAATAAACACTTTTTCTTCATGCAGAAACAAAGAACTATTTCTCAAGGAAATATTCTGATTTGCACTAAAATATTTTTTGCTACCGAGAAATAAAACATCTTTGTAAATAACCTGGTGCTTTGATTTTATGTTTTAGGTGTTAGCTTGCTGCAATCAAACAACTGAATAGATACTAAATTACCTTTTAAAGGCTAATTGTGTTAAAATAATTCTGAAGTTAGGAAGCATATTTTATTTTGCTTTTTACTGGGGGAAAACTGACAATAGGTTAGATTAAATTGACACATTTTCCTAATTGTTAATTGAGTGACCCACAGTTTTTGCATGTTTGTAAATGCCTGTCTGTTTCTGAGTGTGGAAGAGAGCAAGCAGAACAGACTTCAACAGGAAGAATAACGAATATAAACAAGGATGAGAACAGGAAGAAGTGAGAATGGTCTGTTGCCTCTGGAAACAGTTCAGGGTCCTACCAGGCACATTTTGGGTCTGCATTGTGGTGATTGGCAGCTATATTCTCTTGGGTTATGACTCTGTGAGGCTAAATTTCCCAGTAGCTGGAATAGCTTACAGGATCTGTAGCATTTTTTACTTTTTACCTCCATATTTGTCATCTTCTAACATTTTAGTGCAAGCAAAACTATCCAAGTAGAATTGGATTAAGAAGTAAGGAGCAAATGACCAGTTGTTTTTGGCAAATAATAAAAACTAAGACAGCAATTGATGCCAATAAAAAGACATTTATCCACATGGTACTATTTCAGTGGGAAAGAGACCAGAACAAACTTGTGAAACACCAAAGCAAGAACAATCTTAAAAGTATCTAACCAAACACAGGTGCTATAAAATCACCATGAAAAACAGAAATTCTGTATCATCATGTAAAATTTATCTAATATGTCCCTATCCCACAAGAAAAAACTCCCTTTTATGTTCATACACCAAAATTTGACAGCAACATTTCCTAGCAATAGTTGAAGAGCACCTGAAGTGTAAGAATTCCTTGACCAATTTGGTCATGATGACTTTGTTCTAGAAGCTCCAAAACTTTGCCTTCCTCCATCAGCCAAGTGAAGTTAATGACAAACACAAGGTGCCCTTCTCCAGAACTCAGAAAATCCCAAGTTCTCCAAAGAATATGCTTAGGGGCTCTTGAAAGCTAGCAATCAGATTTCCTTCCTGGGGAATTTCTTCCTTAAGTGAGCCCAAATTATTATTATTGTTGTTATTATTATTATTATTATTAAGGAGTATCTGTGCTTAACAATGTAGCCTAAAATATTATAGGGTGTCACAACTATTCAGGTTCATTTTGTAGTTTCCACACCTCTGACTGGTGTACTTGTGAGCTGACATTCTGGTCTGATAATATATTCTGCAACTGTACATGTTAATTTGTAAGTTGAACACTCTTTTTGTGAGGGCAGTTAGGAAACCAGATTGAAATTGCTAATGGGGGGTGACTTCAGCTGTCCATGATTATATACTCAAGTTCTTACCAAGGTTTCCAGAACCCAGGCTAAAAATGGAAGTCTTGAGACAGTACAAAAATGAATTCATACATTTCACTGATAGTGAAACTTTTTGAAGAATAGATGTCAAGATGATTTAAGAGGTGCTAGAATTTAACATCTTAGGAAAACTTATAGGCAAGTTGGGACAGTTCAGTTTCCAAGAAAAATCCGACAGATGCTAAAGAAGAAGTCATTTGGATGACTGTTACTAGAGAAAGAACTGATTGATTTTCTTTCTCCTCACAAGTTGTGGGCCCTTTAGAGATGCTAAGATCAGAAATCTGATAGGCCGTCTGCTGAGTTGGGTGACAAAAACAATCTGCACATTTAAGTGGCATGGAAGACTCTCACTAAGATGCCTCTTGGACAATTCAATTTCTCCTTGGCATGTGCAAACTTTTGTTATCAACTGTCTCCTCGGGTGCTATTCTTCCCAACTTTACATTCGGTCATTTTATTTTGGTCCCTCTCCCATTATTCGAGAAAGTAAACATCAACCAAAACACCAAGACGAATCCTGTCCCAAATCTTTCTGTTCACTTAACATCTGAATTACATAAAGGGAACTTTAAGTCTACCTAACTTACTTTATGTCTAATGTCTAAGAATTTTCCTATTGATTTTTCATGGTGAGAAAGGCACTTGAAATCCATCCACACTGGCTATATCTTGCTTTTGTTTATAGCTAAATATACTTGGCCAAGTCTTTGCTGAAAGGTCAACTTTGTTATAGTGCCTCTTCCTGAGACTTGAGTTTTTCCTCACTAGCCACCACTTTCATGCTGTCACCTAAGTCCTTCCATAAATCCAATCATAGGTTATTATTTCTTTAATAGGCTGATACAATTATTCTCAGGGATGACAGTTCCTTGAAGATTCCAACAGATGAATGCTACAGATATTAGGTAATATCTATAGTCACTGTCTTATTAGTTGAGGGGTACTCTGTGTAATAGTGGAATTGAACTAGTGGTTTTGTCCACTTATCCAAGAGCCAAGTCATAGTGCAAACAGTCAGTGGCTTTCCGAATATTGCCAGGTGGTCAGGCGTTCATACACCAAACCACCATAAACAATAGGCACAATCATCCGCCTCTGTTCAGGAGAGGCCCAGGACTGAGCTAGCAGAAAGACTGAATTACTTACCACCTCTAGAGTGGGTCCCTCCAGGCCAGGGACGAGCTCATGGGCAAGGCTGTGCAAGGAAGCGCTCTGTACCATGCCTGCCCTGCGGATATACAGAGGACTTCAGTCTCCTGCACTGTCAATCTCTCAGTCATCATGAGCTCAATTATGCACCGACAACAGCAAGAACAACAACGACGACGATGACAAAACAACCCCCAAAAAGCTAAGGGCTACAGACTACCCTGGTGGAGGGACGGACAGCTAGCTGGAACTGTGCATCGAGAGCTGGAAGGTGCTGTCCTAAGCATGTATCCATTAGAGGCCTGACCTTTCGATCTTTCCTCAAACAAACATTCCATTGAAGCCCATGGGAGAGCCACGTGGAGAGACTGTAGGACTTGGTGCTAAAAGTCAGGCAGCTATTGATTTTGGTCTTTTTTTCCCCTCTTTTGTTCTTCTACAAATACAGATAGACAGACAGACAAACCCAAGAGCAGATTTCAAGAATCAACTGAGGCACAAGAATACTACTTTGATGTTACACAGATTTTTTTCCCCCCAAATGTTTCACATGAAATCAAAAACCTTACAAACATAATTTGGAAAAGTTGGGGGATATGACTTGTCAGCCCTAAGTTGTGCCATAAATATTTCCCCTGCTTGCCTTAGAAGGAAGCCCAGACACATCTCATAGGTAACACAAATCTGTGGTCTAAAATAGTCACCAAGTACTAATGACACTGTTAACTCAAATTCTAAGTAATATGCTGGCCAAGTACAGTGACATTTGACTGCCTATACCAATGATGTATTCCTTTCATCCTGAGGTTCAAGGCACAAACATCGCTCAGATTGCAAATCACAACACTTTACATTGACGTGAACTTGTAAATTTATGGTGTCGTTTGAATGAAGGCAATTGATGAAAGCAGTTGAACCTGAGAAGTGGGGATGAATACAGAGTATAAACCCAGTGCACTTTTCCACATCCAAATACCGATGCCATTTACCAGGGCCCTCATAGGACACATTCAGGGTCAAGCGACAGCGCCTCTATTTCCAGTCAGTCTCTCTGCTTCACACACACAAGTACAAAACAGCCTACATTGTGAACTGGTAGTGAGTAAAAAGAGACCAAAGTTTAAAAGAAATCAAGGTGATGTTTCCTAGAAACATACCGACTCTCATAAGAAGGATCCACAGTAAGGGCGATCAGTAAGTAATTAGTTGATCCCCCATCTAAATTTGATGTTTTCTAAAGTTTAAAGGCTTGAGTCACCAGAATTCATCAAAATATGCCTAAACTCTCTTGAACACACACTCAATACAAACAGGTGGAGATGTATCACTTCCAACCACTACAGGTAGAAAAGTATGACCTCTGTTGACCATGGAGCACAGCTGAAACATAAGTTTATACTTGAAGGGTCACAGCAGCCAGACATATGTGACTTCCAACTCTTCAGAAAACTTTGGGCAAAAAAAAATGCATTACTTACATGTATGCGTCTTCTTTGTTACTGAGATACCTAAAAAAAAAAAACAAAGGGAAAGGTGAGAAAATGTTCTGCATAAGCTTCTTTGAATGTGCATCACTCACAGTGGACTCAGGAACATGCTCTATCCACAAGGTGATGTAGAGACAATATTTGTCTTCGTCACCTACAGCAGTGGCACTGGACATACCCCACAATAATGCACCCACGAGAGACTGGACAGAGAGTGTCACATATTGGCTTAAGAGCTTCTGCAGTAATGAGAAGCAGCACGGTCAGTAATTGAACAGGTTGAGAGAAGGCACTTTTTTATTTTAAATAGGGGGGATGATCAGGTTTATAGGCAGAGTGGGGAAGATTTAAGGCCCAGGAGAGTGATGACAATTTACTCAGACAAGAGTAAGCTGAGCAACAGACCAATTAATTTGCTATGGCCATTGATTCTGTGTTTACTTTTAATGAAAATGACTCTTCCTGCTTACATGAAGCATAACTTTTAATGATGAGGGAAAATAAAACTATCTGTCCACACTCATTAAGATCTGAGGGAAATGGATGCTACTTCTCTGCCAACGGCACCAAAACGAACACATACTGTATGAAAATATGAAGCATCCATGAGTCAGTACACTTACTGGTTCCAAGATGATTTACAGAGAGGAGGTGACAAATGGAACCAAAAAGATTCGGCACACAAGACAACAGAAAGATAGTAGGGATGCGTGCTTTGACATCAAAAGCACTATGTCTGTTTCCGAACTCTCCATTTTGAACTCTATGCTTCATTATTCTTGGGGGATGTTCTTGAGACCAAATAGGCTCAAAGTAATAAAACTGTTGAAAACATTTAGCCTGTGACTAAGAACTGTGGTAAACCTTAATTTTTTTTTTCTTCTCTTTCAAGTTATTAAGAGAACTACTTAACCCTCCTCTGGAAAGTAAAAGCTGTTGAAAGATGTGGCACCCACATTAAACCTATTACTTAACTAAGGAACATATCGTACAGGGAAGAAATCCGTTATGAAAATCCATGGTAGATGTTAAAAAATGTTAGTTCCAAAGTTGTGCGCCAAGACCAAAATCACACACTTGCTCCCCCCACAATTTTCCGAAGGACTTATTTAGGGAAGCTGAAATTACATAGCCCAACTCAAATTCTTTTTTCCCCTTTTTATTGAGGAAAACTAAACTATTGTTTTTCATCATGTTTGAGTTGGCTGTGCAAAAAAGTTAGAACCTTCAGCAGAGAGTCTTGAAGGCTTTCTCACATGGGAACTACATAAGTGTTCTAGAAAATTTTGAAATAAGTTTATCATGGGAAGGGAACTTGTCCCAACAGTACCAGTGAGCAAAGTTTAAAATCTGAATACAATTTGCCACTCCAGCTCATGAAACCAGCACCCATAAATTGATACATTAGTGCTCCTTCAGCATTATGAGAGCTATATGTGTACTTTCCTTAGGAAATAATGCTCTCTGTAAAATCACTTTGAAGAGAAAGCGCTTATGCTGTCACTCCTGATTATTCAGAACCTCCACACAATTGGATTTAACACAGCCCCAAACAGACCTATCTATATTCGCTGAGTGTGGAACTATTTTCTCCTGACATCCAAAGGCCTGATGAAAATACCACTGCTTTGACTTTTCTACTTAAATTTATTATACAGCGTGATGCAGTGTTCTCATCAAATATTTTCATGATGATTACATTGATAACAGATTTTTGAGAATCTTTCTGGGGGAGCTACTTGATATTTCAGATCATAGAAGCATAGAGCTAAAGCTTCCATCTGTCTCCTGGAGAAAGCAGGACTTCAAACATCAGTACACAGGGTCCTGTCCCTTAGTTTTGTTCAACTGCCAACTAGTGGTCACTCTAAGTAAGTGGGGGCTATACCTACTTCAGAGTTGCCAGATTGAGTAGATAGAAAAACAGAATGCCCAGCTAAATTTGAATTTCACATACTAATTTGTTGATCTGAAATTCAGATTTAATCGGGCAGTGCTAACCTGTACAAATATGATGTAAATTTTATTTATTATAGACAATGAAGAATATGCCAATCAATTAACAAAAACTTTTTTTTTTTAATGGAGAAAGGCTTAAAAAGACACCCCTCTCACAAAAGTAGTATTTTTTAAAAGTGTATTATGGACATAGGACTAAGCATAACATTTAATTTTAGAAAAAAATCTATGATAGCCATTATGAAGACAAACATCCAATTCCCTAGAAGGAAATCAAACAAACACAATATGTACACACAGAAGAAAAATTTAATGGATCTATCTGAAATTTACTGGAATTCCTCCTTCCTCTTTGGGAAAAAATATTGAAATAACACTGATGGTCTGAACTTGTATTACTCCTTTCTCCACAGAAACTCTAGGACTTTATAGAAATGGACTCCATGAAAGTCTAAAAACAGCATTTTCATCTCATAGATAGGGAAACTGAGATTCAGTTTTATTAGCACAAGAAAAAGTTTTCTGTGAAAAGTTAATATGAGTCTACAAGGGCATCGATGGTACATATTAAAAAAATGCTGTTATATATAGTGCCTCTCAAAGGAGTAAATATTCAAAAAACTCCATTTAGTCCCTGGATCATACCACTCAGCAGTCAGTTCTGTAAATAATTAAAATCCACAGGGCCCTCACTTTCTACCCCCTCCTGCTTTCCCTAAACCAGGAAGTCCCACCTGGGTTTGGGTGACAGCGGGACTCAGACAGAAGGCCATAGGCCCAGGTTTGTGACCAGCAGCCATTTCTTCAGCCTTACATGGGAGAGAGGTGGGCCTTCCTTTTTCTTTTCTTTGTCTTTTCCCAGGGTTTGGAAGATTCCTGTCTTTCTCATCACATAGCTCATCTTCAGCAAAATCAGAGCAGTCATTGATTGCCCATTTTAATCCTTAAGTGGGAGGGAAAAGGCCTTCTGAAAAATTTCTTATCCAACCTAATGCTACCACCAGCAGCAGCTCTGAATCAAGGAAAACAAAAGCAAAAACAAGAATCAAACTAAAAATTTTCTATACAGTGAAAGCAACTATCAACCCTACTGAATGGTAGAAAATATTTGCACATCATAATCTGACAAGGGGTTAATATCCAAGATCTATAAAGAACTCATGCAACTTAACAAAAACAAAACAAAGAACACAATTAAAAAACGGGCAGAAAAGTTAAATAGATACTTCTCCAAAGAAGACATACAGATGGCCAACAGGCACATGAAAAAATGTTCATCATCACTTATCATCAGGGAAATGCAAATCAAAACCATAATGAGCTACCACGTCACTCCCATGAAAAGGGTCCATATATAAAAAAAAAATACAAAGCCCAAAACAGAAACAACAAATGTTGGTGAGGATATGGAGAAAAAGGAACACTTTTACACTGTTGGTGGGAATGTAGAGTGGTCCAGCCCCAACGGTAAACAGTACAGAGATTGCTCAAAATACTTAAAAGATATAGCATATGACCCAGAAATTCTACCCTACCTAAAGAAAGCAAAAACACTAATTTGAAGAGAGATTCACTCCTATGTTCACTGCAACACTATTTACAATAGCCAAGCTAAGGAAACAACCTAAATGTACAACAGAGCAGTGGGTCAAGGAGCTGGTATATACACAATAGAATACTACCCAGCCATTAAAAAAAAAAAAAAAAAGATGAATATTGCCCTTTTCAATAACATAGATAGAACTAAAGGGGATTATACCAAGTGAAATAAATCCGAAAGAAAAAGACAAATACTGGATTATTTCACACATGTGAAATATAGAGAAGCAAAAGAAAGTAACCGACAAAACTAAACCAAAACAAATACTAGAAAGATGATTGTAGAACTGAAGCTCGAGAAGGGGACGGGAGGGTGGTGAGGGGACCTGTAGTCTATGGTGCAGTGCTGGCTATGGGTGCTCTGGTGGCAGCCATGGGGTGCTGACATACACAGTATTGAAAACCAACATTACCTCAACAAATAAATACAGTTGAAAATAATAAAACAAGAACTTTTTTACAGCATTGGATTTTTTTTTAATTTTTGCGTAGAAGAACTGAGGTGTAGGCCAGAGGTGCTGGGTTGAGAGGATTCACCAGAGACAGAGTGGGGAGCCGAACAGGCAGATCTACTGAAATACACTCCTGAGGGGAACAGCAGTAGAGACAAGAGAAGTATGCTGCACAGTATGTGGGTTAGCTCCCTGGCTGGGATCAAACCCAGGCCATAGCGGTGATAGCACTGAGACTTAACCCTGAGGCCACCAAGGAGGCCTAAGCATTAGATTTTTTAAAGATAAATTATGATGGGGCCTCCCCGGTGGCGCAGCGGTTGAGCGCTGGGTTGCGAGGCTGCCCGCAGCCTCTGCAGCGCCGGTTCGATCCCCGGCTGTTGGGCGAGGGTCCCACATGGCGCGCAGACCTCTCCTGCCGCCCGCTGCTCCCCTCAGCAGTGTACTTCGGTCCTTCTGCCTGTTCTGCTCCCTGCTCTGGCTCTGGTGAATTCTCTCACCCTCCCACACTTCTGACTGTACCCAGTGCTTGTATCAATCAATAAATAAATCTTTAAAAAAAAAAAAAGATAAATTATGATGATATACAGGAGGCAAAGAGCTCTGAGTCCTTGCAGGAGTAGAAAAGAATAAACTTAATAAAGATAGCTCTTAATAATGATGAGTCAAGATGACCTTAGTTTGCATTCTTAGCTGATCCAATTTCCTGCCTCTTGGCTGAGAGATCTTGAACAAGTCCCTTCACCCTAAGTCTGAATTTCCTGGTCTTTAAGATTCTATATAATCATGCTACTCAAAACTATAGTGAAAATTAAAACAAAACAAGGATGTGTGAAGAGCTTTACAAAATGTGAAGTGTGGTATCAATGTGACTATCTATTTTGGCAAAGGGTGGGCAACCTACTAAGTCTTATTTTATTTTATTTTTATTTTATTTTTTTAAAAGATTTATTTATTTATTTATACAAGCACTGGGTACAGTCAGAAGCACGGGAGGGTGAGAGAATTCACCAGAGCCAGAGCGGGGAACAGAACAGGCAGACTGATGAAGTACACCGCTGAGGGGAGCAGCAGGCACAGCAGGAGAGGTTTGTGCACCATGTGGGACCCTCTCCTGCGGCCGGTGATAGAACCAGCACTGCAGAGGCTGCAGGCAGCTTCGCAGCCCAGCACTCAACCACTGTGCCACCAGGGGAGGCCCCAAGTCTTATTTTAAAAAAGTTAGACTTTTTTTTTTTGCATTTTCTTTTTGAAATTTTATTTATTTATTTAATATTTTATTTTATATAATTCTTACATCATTTTTCATCTTTGTACAATGTATGCATTTTCATTTTGGTTATATTCCCCATACAATTGCATCCCCCCCTTATTTTGACTCTAGTTCTTCCTCTCCCCGCCCCACCCTAATCCCCCCCACCCCTGTAGTGTGTCTCTGGTTTATAGTTGCTTGTTGATTTTGATTATTACTTTGCATTGATTAGACTGTCTTACTGAAAGCAAGACCCTGGCTAACATGCTGTCCCTGATTCTAGGACTCTGGTTTCCAGACCAAGTGCTCTGACTTGAAAATTCTTATTTGATGGAAGAGTGCATTAGAGTCAAGTTCCTGGATTCTGTTCTGAACTCTGAATGCCACAGGGATCTTGACTCTGAAATCAAGGACAGGCTTGCTCACTAGCAGAGGGCTCCATGGTCTAAGAGGGCTGCTGCTCAGCTTGGGCGAAGGACACTGCTCACCACTACCAAAGGCTGCTGAACCACGTCCACCAGTTATGAAGGTTTTGATTTGCTTCCAAACAACTGGGGAGATTCACCGAGATTCTTCTCCAGAGATTTGAAAACAAGCCACCAAACAGGATAATGCTCTCTACACAGATTGGGATTTCAGGGGGTGTGAGAGGGAGCGGGTAGAACCAACTTTCTTTTTTTTCCAGGGTTGGCTGAATATGTCATTTTTTCTCATGGTCATAGTCTATGTTCTTTTTATTATATTTTATTTTTGTTTATTATTGCTGAAGCACCATTATTTTATATTTTACTAGTGTTTTCATAGTATAGGATTTCCCACCTTAGGTGTAGTTGCCAAAGCTCCGCCATCACTAAGGCACCCACAGTCCTCTAGCGCCGTCCACTGTACTCCCCCCCTCCTCAACATCTTTGTTCTCACCCTTCCCCAACAGCTTAAGATCTATGGTCAGCTTTTAAGGGTTGATTTTAAAGTTTGGCTTTGACCTTTTATTTGAGTTTTCTATGTTTAACATATAAGTGATACCACCCAGTATCTATCTTTCTCCTTCTGGCTCATTTCACTTCCAGCTCCACAAAACACTCACATACCCTGAGCCAAAAGCAAACTTACTATGTGATTTGTGCAAGTCATGTGACTTCTCTGGGCCTTAGTTTTCTCATCTGTACGATGAGGTATTTGAACAACATGATTTCTTATTTCCTTTCTAGTACATTGGTCAGTGACACCTTGCCCTGCTTTCCAGCTATCAAACCAAATCTCCCCCTTCTAAGCAACAGGCTGCCAGAGCTATTTCTCACTGCACAAAATCTAATGTAGCTCACAATCAAAGGTAACCCCCTGAAACTTTTTCCTTTTTGCCTTTAAAAATGAAAGAAGAAAGAAGGCAGGATCTATAAAAGGTTATATAAGTAAAATGATACACTTCTTTTGGGTGATATTTTAAAATTATCTGGGCTAGAAAAAAATGGCACCTTTTGATAAAGTTGCGAGACTTCTTACATTTCACCCAGATCATCATATATATTTAGAGAAAGAGAGAGAGAGAGAGAGAGAGAGAGAGAGAGAGAGAGAGAGAGAGAATAGGATACATAATATTATTTCCAGGTAATGCTTTCGAGTAATTTCTAACTTAACACTATGACAGCAGTTTTAAATTACCAATTAATACCCTTAAGATAAAGAGGAAAAATTTCCACAAATATACTACCCAAAGTGGGGCTTCTAATACAGCAAGAATGCCTGACTCTATTTAGCCGACCATGCTTCAAAGTAAAGCAAAGGAAATGTCATGAAAATACCACAAATTTATCACTGTCACAGTTATCAGTACTTTCAGAGTTACAGTTATAACAGAGCAGAACATTTTAGGAATATAAGCTGATATTTCCAATCAGTGCCAAATCTTGGGCCAATTAACTTCCTTGATGGAATTCTTATTGTTTCTTGGTTTCTAGGCAATTGTCTGGGTACCAAGTTTTACATTTTTGGGGGCGGGGACGGGGGTCAGCAGAAAGCGATGGCATTGTTCTTCCTTCCCGGAGATGCCAATTACTAACTCAGAATTTCCAGAGATCCCACACTGTGAATCAATTGTGAGCTGCAGAGCTGCCCCTTTGCCACTTTGCCAATACCCAGCCAATGCACTTTCTCTGGTCCTCTTTCACAAAAAGAGAGAAATTGTTGAGGCAGAAATAAGTGCTGCATGAGAATAAAAAATAGGAAGACAAAAAAACACCTAAATAAAATTCAGGGAAGTCTGTTTTAAAATGTATTAATGTTTCCATATTTTAAGTGAGAGTGTGTGGCAGGGAGGAATGAAAGCTAAACAGTAATGAACCCAATCTTATTTGACCAGCTCATGAATCAATACCAACCCCACACATTGACTCTTCGTTGAATTTCTAGTAAAGGAGGGCTCCAAATCTAAAGGCCCTTATGAGATTTACTCTTCCTCCCTCACAGGACACATAAATCAAATAAGATGCTCTTTATTCCAACTGTGAGGTCATGGGCAAATGTAGCTTGACTTCTCAGAGTCTGTTTTCTGATCTGTAAGACAGGGATAAGATTCTCTGTGCGAAGTTTATAATAAGACTTAAGTAGGCTCATTCACATGGGACCCCCAGTAGAGTGCCTCTTTCTTACTAAAGTTGTTTCTAATTGCAGATTACAAAGTTGTTTGTAATCGCATCATATAAACAGAGAACTATCCCCTGGGCAGACACAGGTAATACCCATTAGGGCACTGTTGTTAACCAGGTGAATAATCTGAGAGCCCAGGCAGAATTCTCAAAATGAAATCTGGAACATTCAGCCTCCTTCCTGCCATGTCATCAACAAGCAGGGTGCGAAGGTTGCAATCTCCCGGGTGCACTGCTCCTCCTGTACTTCTTTTTGACTTCCTCCTAAGGAGCTAGTCATTAGAATGGCAATTTATATGCAGCGCATGAATACCGGCAAAGACACAAGGATCAGCATTTGGGTTTTTTTTTGGGCGGAGGTGGCGTGGTGGCTAACAGTTGTTTCATAAAGAAAAACTATTTTGTGTTAGCCTTTGTGTCCCCCACCCTCCCTGCCCAGCTGGCCCATGAGCGTGCTCCATTCCACACATAGTCAAAGAGAGAATCTGTGCAGGAGGCCCTGCAGGAAAGCAGCCAGAGCAGGGCCTCGCCAAACAAAATGATGTTACAAAACAATGTCCTTGTCTAGGACAAAAGAGCTATTAATGATAATCAGTACATATTACTGAAAGTGCTCCAAGTAATCTCTGGACTTTGTTTCAAAAATTCTTAATGGACACTAATGCTTAGAGTTCACTCAAAAGAGAAATAAATTATGTGCTAGGGTTGTGGAGACCAAGGACAACAGGCAGAAGGCATCAAAGCATTAGTAATGTTAACGACGATCATTTTGTAATTGCATAAAAAGCCTTTAAAAATCATTTAAAAATACTAATTATGAAGATAAATAATACTTTAATGTGAGTTGTCTTTTATGTTAGAATTGAGTCTAGGTTGGTTGTTTCGTAATAATATTCCAACTCTTACCAATCAAGGTGCTTTTTTACAACATAAAAAAAATTTCCACTTTCATTTGAAAAATGGTTATGGGAATGGAAAGCGGATTTTCTCCCCATTTTTTGAATTAAAAAAATTTGTGTGTGATTGCCTTCCATCTCTAGGTCATATTTCCTGACATTTGTGCCCAGAAATATCTTTTAATTTTGGACAGGCAGGGCCAGAGCTATACCCTCTTTCAAGTTCTGCCTTTATCTTTGACAAACAGTTCCAAGGACAAAGCCTCCTTCCCAGTCCCCCAGCAGAGGTAACATAAAGAGACCATCAGTCTATCCTAGAAAGAAATCTTGAGACTGACCTTATTTGGGAAATATCCATCTTCTCTCTTAGAGATTACTATTTGATGCATTTAAAAAATCCATAACTAAGGAGGGTAATTTCTACTCTTATGGCTTGTTGGTGCCAAATGTATGATTAGTACTAATGGACAGTAAGAATAATAAGAATCTTTGTTCTTTTAAATTGATTTCATTCTGTCAAGTCTCTATATTGAAAATGGAGCTACCCATTAGATATTACTTGGTTGACTTAAATTTGATCTAGGAGCACTAGGCAGAGATGTGAACCAACAATTACCAGCATCTCCAGCTTAGCCTTTTGGCATGGAGTGGTTTTATCTTATAAGTGAATAAATCAACTCAGGTAAAATTAAAGAGCTTTGATCATGCTATTCTAAGAAATGCTTTCCTTTGCATACCTCCAAGATCTGTTGAAATTGTTTATGTTTGCCACTAATATGGGCAGGTATGGACCTGAACTCTCTGTAGGTGACTTGCCTGGATGCTGTCAAACACGTGGTTACAGCTTAATCCCTAAAATCAAAGCTACAAGAACTGGTTGGATGAGGATGACCCACAGATTATAGAGTTGTGGCCCTGAAGCACATCAGGCATCATGAGCATTTTTTATGTTATGCCCTTGAGTAGACAACTTAAATCATATCTCATGCAGTGTGGATTCTGGGCAGTATACTGGGTCTAGACAATAGATATGCTAGTGATGGCAAAGGAAGAAAGACCTCCGTGGGTTCACTCATGTGCTGGATTACTCAGAGAGGGAATATGCTCAGGTGGGATTTGGTCCTAAATTTGTCAGAAATAGGATGAATATTAAAAGTCCCAGAAGCCAAAGGGATAACAAATAAAGATCTATATGTGGAGAGGTGGCTTCAATTATTCCTGGACATAAGGAATACCAAGGGTATGAAAAGGATTCCTAAAAATGTCAACATTATTTTTATCTCAAAAAAAGATGAAAACTACAACTGAATCAATCATTTGCAGCCTCTCTGCTCTCCAGTGATGACAGAAATTTAGGTATTTCATCTGGACTGGCCACTGCTGGGTGATAATTCAAGAAAAGAAAGTAGACAGCAAGGTATTCACTTTGCATTCTCAGAATTTATTTAGTATCATAATTACTATACTGGATGTATGAGCTATTTTCCTTTATGAGATTTAGAGTCAGGAAACTGAATTCCAGTCTGAGCTCTATCACTCACCAGTAGAAGACAAGTTAAACTAACCATGGTATATGTGTGTTATAGAATCCTCTACCTCCATTAAAATAATGAAAACTTAATTGCTTAGGAAGATGTTTAGTTGTCTTTAGAAAAACAAAAAATTCAAAGCCCCAAGGCAGAGTGTGATTCCATTTCTGTCCAAAAAAAATCAAACATGTATAGAAAAAAAAGACTTAAAAATACATACCAAGTTAATCACAGTGGTGATCTGTGGGTGGAGCTATTATGGATGATTTTAATTTTCTTTTGTCTATATTTTCTAAAATTTCTATAGAAAACAAAATTTCAATACTAAGAGAAAGTTAATATGAAAATACATACCCCACAGGGTTACAGTGAAGATAAGTAAAACAATGAAATGTTAACTAAACACTAGGTTTAATATGGCAAGCTTCATCTCTCTGTCACCACGAGGAAGGAGACTCACTTTCCTTTGACACCCACTAATTACATTATATTTTCCAGGAATCTCCATCTGAAGTCTGAAGTATAAGTGTGATGTATATCTGGCAACTTTCAGGACAGTCTGATCATACTGGACCCAACAGTAACCCAACTCCTTATTCAATATGCTGATGAAGGCCTGAAACCTAAGTCTTGTTAGGTTCAGTGTATTTTACATAATGCTCTAGAACCCAGTGAGACATCTGGACTCTGATTTTAGACAACTCTGGACTTCCGGAAAACAACTGTCCTATAGTTACCACATGGAAGTTTATGGTGACAACCGTATGAAGTTTTGTTTATGAGGACACCTATAGGGGCTGACTATGCCGGCACACAGGCCCATCGTAGGCTTGTGGAGACCTCTACAGAGCAGGTGAACCTCAGAGACTGATCACAAACCCCTCAAGGCAAAAGCGCCCTTCTGGTAGCAGCCCCTGAAAAGCCCCCAGGACTCAGTGACACACAAGGTAAAGAGTAGGATTTTTTGGAGCTAGGAAGACCCAGACTGCAAGCTTGCTTCACCACCATCACTAAGTGACTATCACCAAAGTCCTTTCATTTTAGCCAAATTACTTAGTCTGAGCTACAGATTCAATTTCTATAGGACAGTGATAAAATCACCTTTGTGAGGTTGTAATCACCAAATGGTATAGATAATGGGAAGCTGAAAGCTGTTGACTGTCTTTGAATTCCATGGCCTAAGTAACTTATCTTATAGCACTGTGCTGGAATACTTCTATAGATGAGGGAAGGGAAAAGGTCTAAATGTCCTTGGATTAAGGTGGCGCTGATCTTCAGAACAAACTATGGGTTCTTTCTGAGATTGACAGGTGTTATCATAGTTTGTTCTATTTCAAATAGCATAGTTCTTCTAAATTTTTTTTCTTCTCTCCCCTTATTAGTCTTAAGAAGTTTGTAATGGCTTAAGTTGAGTCCCCTTTTCCATGCCCTCCTTACCACCCAAAAAAGTATGTTCAAATTCTAACCTTGCCAAAAGTTAATTCTGGATGAAACGGAAGTTGTCTCTCTTCCTGGAAAAGGAAAGAAGGGTGGACTCAGAGTGACTAGGAAACTGGTGTGATCACAGGCAGGGCAGAGAGCAGCGCTTGGCTCTGTAGGTTCTGAGGCCTGGTTGTATGAAGTCTCCCTGGCTTTGTACAGGACACCTAACTGGACCCACAGATCATTCAGGCCAGAGTAATTTTCTGACTGTACTCTCCTGTTTAAGCTCCTTCCATGGCTCATAAAATCCTCCAGGATCCAGCCCGCCTGGTTCTCCAGATCATATTCTCCTTTCTCTGCCTTGCCTATCTCACTCTTCCACATTAACCTTCTTGAATTTTCTCCAAAGCTCTACACTTGCAGTGACCTCGAGTTATTTCTCCTTGTAATCCCCACTGCCTGCTTCCATTTCCTTCAAGATCTCCCTAGGCCTCTCTCACACACCCAGTCACAACTCTGCTCAAAGGTGACTCCTCCTATAATGCACCTGAACCAGCCTTTCCAGAACTGTGATTCTATCCCATTCTCCACTTCATGTTACTTTTCTCTCCTCTGACATTCTATTAAGTAGACTTTCCAACAGTGTGAACTCCTATCTTCCTAGTTTTTCACTATATATTTTAGTTCTCAGTATGTGCCTGGAATTAGTGGGAGCTCAAGAAAACTTGCCAAATGAATGAATGAATGACGATGACTCCCAAAAGCCAGGCGACGAGTTGTGCATCTAGTTGTAACCCTAAAGCCTAATCCTTTGGAAATCTACAGAGACCACAAGGGGAACAGAGGTGGTGAGGCAGGAGCTAAATGAGATGGTTGGTGGTGGCAGGTAAGAGACAAAGAAAAGGTTTGCACAGGTGAAGAGAAACCAGAAGGCTACATACAAAGACAGAGAGGTGGGGAGAATGCACCCCAACCCCAGGACCCACAGCAGAGGTCAGGCAATCAATAGGAAAGTTAAAATGGCACTTTTAAGTACTCCTGATAAAATCAATCTGGTCATTACCGGAGCTGAACACAGGGCACGTAGGCCTCATCTGTTAGAAAGATCTTTATGATCTTGTTAACGGATCCCCGGCACAGATGCTGTAAAGGTTATAACCCAACTTGTAAAGCTAATCGCATATTGGCTCTGGGATAATAAAGAATCTACAGAAAAATTTCCACTTAACCATATGCTATCGCAAGAGCAAGGCTTCTGTGACTTCTCACATGGCAATTCAGAAGAGTTTAACTCTCCCCTTTCTGAGGTTGAAAAAGCTACTTTGGAAACAATTTTAGTACATAGTGTATGCAGACAGAACAGCTTAGAGGGTAACTTGGGCTTAGCAACCTCCCTTCCATTCAAAGTGATTTAAAAGTAAAAGTTAAGGTGTCACTGGGACCTTAGGAAATAGTAGTTTGGCATATTACTGTTTGTCAAATTTAGTTTTTTTTTTTTTTTAAAGACTGCTCTTCTTTATATTTGTGAACCTCAGATTTTTTTTTTATTTTATATATTTTTACATCATTTTTCATTTTTGCACAATGTATGCATTTTCATCTTGGTTATAGTCTCCATACAATTCCCACCCCCACTTATTTTGACCCAACTCCCTCCTCCTCCGCTCCTCCCCACCCCCCCGTAGTGTGTCTCTGGTTTATAGTTGCTTGTTGATTTTGATTTTTACTTTATTATAATTAGTCTTTTTCCTGGTCCCTTATTTAGGTTTTCTAAATTCTTGCTATGAGTGAGACCATCCGGTATTTTTCTTTTTCTTTCTGGCTTATTTTGCTGAGCATGATCCCTTCCAGCTCCATTCATGTTGCTGCAAATTGCATGAGTTTATCTTTTTTGATTGCTGAGTAATATTACCTTGGATTGTCACATGATTTGATATGTGAGTTTGGGGTCATTCTTCTTAAATAGAATAATGCAGCATCATTTCTTCTTGATTCATGTTCCTCTGGACCACACGGATGAGGGCCTGTTGGCAATGTAGTACAGAGAGGGATGCTGCATTTATCTTACATGGTGGGCCCAGAAAATAAAACAAAAGGACAGTCACAAAATCATCTGAGTGGCCTTGAAAAGGAAACAAGGCAAATATGAGTACACCAGGCATTGAATTTCATACTGAAATATGTAGGGATGAAATGATACGATGTCTGAGGTTTGCTTTAAAATACTGCGACAAAGAAAAAGAGATAGATGAAACGTGTGGCAAAATCTTGATAAGTACTGAATCCAGGTGTTGAGAATATGGGACTTCATTTTTTTTTTTTTTTGTATTTATGTTCTTTTGGAATTTATGTTTGAAATTGACTAAATAGAGAATTCCAGTCAGTAAGGATTGACTAGAAAACTTTAAAAAGATGCTCAGCCTCCTTCACAGAAAGTATGTGATTCTGCCTGTGTGTGTGAATACACTACAGTCCTATTTCCTTGACAGCTAAAGAGAGTGTTCCTCACTACAGTAGGTTTGAATACTTTGGAGGCAGATACTTCAGAATATTTATTTATATAGTCACTCATTTTATTTTATTGTGAAAAGAAACCATTACTCTCTTTTATTCCTCACCCTTAAATTCTTGTTTTCAATGGGGCCTTAATCCTTCCAATCATGATTTTGTCAACCATGGCACACTTTAGGGACATAACCTCACTAGTTGATGAGGGAAAACTGGAATTTTTTGTGGCTGTGTGACAGAAGTGTTCAGGAGAAATAACTACTCAGAAGACCTGCTTTGAATCCATCTTCCTCTCTTCTGGCCCGCCGCCATCTTTTTACTATAGTTTTGATGGGTCTGCCCTTTTGGACAATTTTCTGCTTGGTTCCCTTTCTTCTCAGCAGTCTCTGTTTGTTGGCTGTGTGAGGAGTCCCATTGGTGTCACATAATCACACCCTCGACAAGCAGGCCAGCCCGACTACACAGTAACTAAATCAGAAGTCCCTTTGGTCAATGAGCCCAAACAAGAAGCTATGGAACTGTAGCTACTCTCTTAAAGAGGTTATGTTAAAACAGACGGTTGTTTCTCACTTGCAGTTCAGTCCCTCTGCAGGTAGTTTCAATTCATCATTTAGAATAGCAATCTGATCTTCATTCAAACAAGATGTAGCATTTCCCCATCAGTTTTTTTTTTTTTTGGTGAGTCCTACATTTTTAAACTCATTTGAAGATTATTCAAGGGCAACTCGCAGTTAACCATTGTAACAACGCGTGCATTGTTGTACAGTTAAGAGCATATTTTCAATCCATCTTCTGATTTCCTCATCTCCCTCTGTGAAGTTAGTAGTGAAGATATTGTTCAACAATATTTCAGAGAGGAAACAATGTCAAAAAGGTGAGGGGCCTGATCAAGGTCAACTGGCACCTGCACGGCAGAGCTGGGGCCAGAGCTCAAACATATGATGCTTTCAGTGATCTTTGTAGTTATTTCTTCCTCTGGCTGAATACCTTAAGTGCTCCTCTCACACTCACAACAAAAGCCAAAGGCATCCACAGGAGCATCAGATGAACACCTGAAACCTGGCTCAGGTTTCCCTTCTACTGGCAGTAAATTTTCCACCAACAGGCCTCCTAGATTTACATTCTGGTTGTTCTTTCTTATTTCATGCTGTTTGGATTATTAAACCAGAGATAGTTTATTACTACAAAAGTAAATGCCTCTGTGTACTGCCTAGATTTGTGAACAAGACACTGGAGGAGCTTACCAAGTCTCAAGGATACTTGTAGGTGCAGGGAGGGAGAGAGACTGGACACCTATGATAGAATGTTACCAAATGCAAGGACATCAACTCCATCACACAAGGGTGCATTCCACTCTGCCCTTCCACCCACATGTTAAAACAGTACTCCCAATGCCTTTAGGAATTTGGAAATCAACCCATGTCCAGTGAGGCAGCTTCAGTTACCCTAATTACTGAGCTGCCACTAATTTGGCCCTATGTAAGGGCAGGACTGGATACAGTGCAGGTTTTCTGATCCCATGCAGACTGGGTAAAGGAGGAGTCAG
Organism: Talpa occidentalis; assembly: GCF_014898055.3. Lineage (NCBI taxonomy): Eukaryota > Metazoa > Chordata > Mammalia > Eulipotyphla > Talpidae > Talpa > Talpa occidentalis. The sequence goes on from NW_023601104.1 coordinate 26,622,298, forward strand.
AGTCCTCAGTGGTTTTGCAGGTCTTTTATTTGGGGTTCACCAGGCATATGGCAGGCAGGGGTGCTGGCTGGGGGACTGGGAGGCTGGCAGACCTCCCAGCCCCCAGCAAGTCTTCACTCTATCTGGGCTCTCCGGCGTTCTCTGCTTCTGCTTCGGCTTCTCCTTCAGGTTCTGCTGCTGCTGGCTGGGGCTGCTGGCGTCCCCCCGTGACGCCACCCTTAAAAGCACAGTCTTAGCTCAGCTGAATCCCATCTACCTATGCCCACACCCTATTCCAGGTGCCCGCCATCAGGCATGCATTCAGGACAAGGATCCATCATCTATCCTGATGGTGGAAGGGCAGAAAAGCCTGACATTTTCTTTACCCTACAGTCCACCCCCTCAGGGTTTTCTGCCATACAGTCTATACATATATATACAATTTTCTAAGCAAACAAACAATGCAGCCATGGCCCACAAAAGCAAATACATCAAATATAACAAAATACAATATAACAAAATACAACAGAACACAAATAAGTCCAGGCAGGGCACCAACCAAGTGCAAAAGACAATTATTGGTACCAGCAGATGAGCCACCAAATCTGCTGCCGAAGGCACTGCTCATACGAGGGAGGGGAATCACTCACGGCATCTACTATAACATACCAGGAGCCGTCAGGCTTCCTGGCCTTCTCTGGCTGTAGTCTCGGCTACAAGGCGCACACAGCATCCACCCCCAGGATGCACTAGCTCTGGGATTGGCAATTTTATTCTGTTGGGGGTAATCGCCAACCCTTAGGGTTTTTGTCTGCAGTCGCTCCAACACTCGGCCTTCATGGCCACCCATGCGACTCGCAGACCCCTGCACTCAGGCCAACCCACTGCACAAGCACATGGGTCGGGGATCCAAACTCTGCATTTGGCTTGGGCTCCACCCCAAGCCACATTCCCCACCCGTCCCCCAAGGACAGGTTCCTCAGCTCCTCACCCTCGCTAAAGAATGAGCAGGGCATCACCCACAGGTGATTTTACGAGACTCACAGTTCTTCAGCATACCCAGGCTGCTTAACAGCCGCTCAGGGCTTCTCAACTTATCATCAGTACCAGCTTTTGCCTTCTTAGTTGGCTTTTCTCCTCCACCTGGCTGCTGGGCATGCACAGGCTGCTTTTGGCCATCAAGGCCCACTGGCCACCCCCAGATTCCCATCTCTTGGGGTTTACAAACAAAACTGTTCCACCCCCAGGGTCCCAAAACATATCAACCTGCAAGGTCCTCCGCCTTCTGGCGGCATTGTCAGTCCAAGTTTATCAGTCCATGTCCATTGGCCTCTCCCTGCGTCAGCAGCGGCCTGCTGCCTCAGGGGTCATTGGCTGGTCCTTTCCGGTGTCATTGGCTGGTCCTTTCCGGTGTCATTGCCTGGTCCTCTCGGGCGTTTCCTCCTTGCGAGGTCTCGTCCCACAGCTCCGGACCGTATCCACCTTCTGTGCCGCCATGGTGCCTCCAGCGTCATCACAGGCAAACAGTCTGTTCTCCTTAGTCCCTCCAGGTCTTCGGAGGGCTCCAATACCCGTCTACATGGATCTTGCCGACTTACGCCAATTGTAAAGGCAGGACATGGGCACAGGTGCGGGTTTTCTGATCCCATGCAGACCGGGTAAAGGAGCAGTCAGAGTCCTCAGTGGTTTTGCAGGTCTTTTATTTGGGGTTCACCAGGCATATGGCAGGCAGGGGTGCTGGCTGGGGGACTGGGAGGCTGGCAGACCTCCCAGCCCCCAGCAAGTCTTCACTCTATCTGGGCTCTCCGGCGTTCTCTGCTTCTGCTTCGGCTTCTCCTTCAGGTTCTGCTGCTGCTGGCTGGGGCTGCTGGCGTCCCCCCGTGACGCCACCCTTAAAAGCACAGTCTTAGCTCAGCTGAATCCCATCTACCTATGCCCACACCCTATTCCAGGTGCCCGCCATCAGGCATGCATTCAGGACAAGGATCCATCATCTATCCTGATGGTGGAAGGGCAGAAAAGCCTGACATTTTCTTTACCCTACACCCTACAACCAAAGAAATGCTTGAAAATATGAGTGTATCTCATTAATGAACAATGTAGAGATAATCTGATATTTCATCTCAAAGTAGAATCTGTTAAAGTATGAAAAGCCCAATGTGGCAGCCATATTGGCCCTGGTGGGCTATTTGTTTTCCTCCCGCCCCATGTTGTCAAGCACTGTGTCAGGTGATGGGAAACAACAGCCAGTGACATAATGGTCCCTGTACTCATGGTGCTTGGGGGGAAACCCGGCAGTGGAAGAATATCTGTCAAAGCCCCAACTGACAACCCACATTCTATTCTGGCCACTTATTTCACATAAGCCCCATCTACCTTTCTTTTTCCATCTCTTCTTCCTAGTTAGGGAAGCCCAAACACTGCCATTCACATTCAAAAGGTTTAAGAGCAAAAAATGATTTGGGGGACTGAAAAATTCCAGGGTATGTTAATTTAGCCTAACACTTAGCACATTTCACATGAGACCCTGTTGAATTTTTTAGGTGTCAATATCTGTCCAAGAACATATGTGACAAAAACCTCTGCCTGCTTATATATTACCCCTACAAACATGTTGATTTCCTGTTTGCATTTTAAGATCCTTATGCATGACCTAAATATTTTAACTAATTTTTACAACTTTTATAGAAGAAAACTAATAGAAGAAAACTAATCCTGTTACTCTCTCACACAATTGAGACCTGTGCCTCAGTTTCCAAGATACTAGAACAAATAAAACAAGCAGTCCTCCTGAGGCCAGTGTGGGAAAGGTCAGATGGCTCTGAACTCAGACAGCAGGAACTTCTCAGCCAACTCAACAGCCTCCTGATTTTTAATGTTTCCCCTCAACAGTTATACTTGGTGTCACTTAGCAAAAAAAAAAAAAAAAAAAAAAAAAAAAAAAAAAAGCTTTAAGTATGGTTTTTATAAAAGATACATGAATGAAGCAAGTCAACTTTCAAGATGTTCGTTCTAGCACAGAAAGGCAAAAGTGACTAATCAGAGTGTACACAACTCAGTCAGGAGCATCCAAGGTGAATGAATGACTCAGTCTCAGAAAGTCAGTCTGCCAGCAGGTACTGCCTCTACGACCACCACGCCTCAGCGAAACCACCCAGCTGCAGAGAATTCCAACGTCAATTCTAAGTTGATAGAAGTCTTATTATTATTATATATTATGCTGAAACTCCGAGTCTTCCTGTAAGTCATCATTTTATATAGTTTTAACAGTGGCGGTAAAATACTGCACTAGTAGCACTGTCAACTTTTCTGTGAGGGCTACCTTTTCCTCACGGTGACATTCAAAGTACAGAGTCTCCTTTATCTAAAGGAGCTGTCCTATCAGCTTGCTAATGGGAACAATTCATTTAACGTGCACTGGAAGTACAGCCAAGCAGTGGAGTAATATGCATGGGGTCCAGGGGGAATCGTCCTCCCAGCCGGCCCCTCCCACCATTTGATTCATTGACGAGAGTTCCACTTTCTCTCCATTTAGGCTGACTTACAGAAAAAAAAGGACATTCCAGAAACATTAAGTTAACTATTAGCAAACCCCCTCAAGCTGCTGGCTTGGATTATATAATATCTCCCTAATTCTGGAAGCTAAGGAATGAGAGGGCCACATCTCTCAGATTTTGTGTTGTTTTAATGTCCCTCTCCACTGTTCCCTCCCCTTCTCTCAGGACACGACACGGCCACATATATCTTTGACAGACTACAGAGCATATATTTCTCATCTGTTTTAATTATGTTAGGTGCTTCTGCTTACACTGCAATGTATCATGGCTTTATAAAATCCTCCCTCTACACGACCCTCGCTTGCCGCCTCTGACCCACTCACCATAGAACATTTTGCAGAGCCAAAATTCTAGGAACAGCACCTGCAATCATTAATGTATTAAACCGTTGTTCCAAAATGACTAACTGCATTATTTCTGCTGCAGAAGAAAATGCTGAGGTGAAGCAAGAGCAAAGGTAAGAGACCTGGTTTTCCTAAAATGGATATAGCCCCAGAAGCATTTATATTCTCGAAGGACACAGTCGGAAATCTTCTGATCATTTTTCAAATCAACTTAATGAGTGTGAGATGGTCTGCTCATTAAACTGATATAATAGATAAATAGTAGCTGCACTTAGGGTGGGTGACTGAAACAGGGAAACTATGTCCTGAGATTCTCAAAGGTTTTTAAGGGGAGTAAAAATGAGGGTCTGACTTCTGAAGGGGAATTTGTATTTTGCCCTCAGTCTTAACTGATTCAAACAGTAAATAGAAGGAGAAGTAATTCAGCTCCAATGAACTAAAAACAACTCCACTTGGTATGGACTGCTCTTTGAAGGTTTTTGAGTCATTTCCACATTACAGTTTTTACCTGTATTTATGTCTTCCTCAAGAGACAATTAAGTGGCAAGTCAGTTGGAACAATAAACATCTTAAAAGCTCCCTCAACACTAACACATTGTTTTCTTCAAAAACCACAAGCCCAAGTTACATGTCACATGCCCCACACAGCTGCCCAAATGAAGCCCCCATGCCAGGCTTCCAAGTACAGTCCAACCCAAGTTTTTACAGACCTCCTACAAAGTGGATGTGAAAAGCCAAACCAGGATCCCCTACCCAGCTGTTCCTATTGCCTCGACCTACAGAGTCATCCACATTTGCTATTTCCTTCCAGAAAAGTTGACTGACATGTGTACTTTCTACTCCCAAGCCCAGGAAACTTCAGAGTCACTCACATAAGACAGTATCCAGACTGCTCTGTCTGGATAAAACAAGGCCTGATCTTGGGTTAATGAAGTCAGGCTCCACACTCAGTAGAACCTGTGGTCTAGAGTGACCCTGAAGAGACAAAAATTTCTCATTTTTACACTTTCCTCCAATTTCATAAGTTATTTTTGTTATTGCAAAACCCAGTGCTTTATAATAAATTTATAGGGTGCCTGGAGGAAGATCCATTCATATTATATGGTATCTCATTCACGGTTCCTCTGGGATAAAACTTGGAGTTACACCGCTCAGTCAGCCAATGACTCTCACTTGTGAAGTTCCTGTACACTGGGACAAACATGCTTCCTATGGGATTCCACACACATGTAGGATATAAACCTACAAAGAGAAAATAATGCCACTCTACTCCTGAAGTGAGGTCACCCAGGCAAGCAGGGGAAACGCTTGTCTTTGCGGTCATGAGATGGTGGTGTATTTTATTGCAGGAACTGTTTTAAAGTACCCATTTTGAGTGGTTTTTACATACTAAATACTGAAATTTAGGAATTGTCTCTTCCAGGCTTCAGCAGCCATGGTCACATGTCAATGACAGAAGAACCCTGTGGGAGCCACTGGCCAGGGTGCAGGCTATCAGTTAAACACAACCAGAAGCCAACTACGATTTCCTGACTATTAGCAGGGGTGATAATTCTGGACAATCTCAGTGATAAAACAGTCCCTCTCGAGGGGGCCGGCCACTCCCACCTCCTGCCCCTACTTGATATGCCACTGTGAGAGCCCTCCAATATCTTTCTTAGAAGGCTCGGCCATCATTTTCAAAAGGGAAAGTAAAATGTATTTACGTAGAACATACAGGCAAGTTTTTGATAAATCACTTTTCGATAATCACAGCTCTTTAAGCCATCCCCAGTTTTTGGTTATTAAGCATAATTCTACTATAAATATTTTTGTTCCATACATTGATATCTTTGTTGGAATTCATGGATAAAATAAAAGTATATTCTTGAAAGTTAAACTTTTAAAAAATAACTGAATACATATCATGAAAGTGCCCTGTAGAAACTATTTAAAAATTTATAATGCCTGGAGGGAGTACCAACACTGAACATTATCATGAAAAATAAATCCTGGTACTTAATTGACTAAAAAAAATCTTTTTTCAATTTACATTTCTTTGTTTACTTAGGAGATTATTTTGTCTAACTTACTCTTTATTTTATTTTTTTTATTACTTGCCTGTTCATAATCTGTGCTCATTTTTGTATTATGGTAGTATTTTTACTGCCATTTTATAGTAATTCTATAAAATTCATCATGTTGCTTGCTTTCTTTCTTTCAGAATTTCGATTAGATTTTTCTAACATGCAAATTTAATATCTTAATATTATTTAAGGGGTGAAGTTAATTATAGTAGTCTTTATTTCTATATTTCATAAAAACATGTTCATCTACATTTAAAAAATTGTTTTATGATTTTGTTATTCATTTTTAATTAAAAATTAAAATGGAATATGTCTATACTTCTTTTTATTTCTTTAGTTGACCTTGTCAATAAATTGTTCTGTTCTGCTTTTAAAGATTTGAGTTCAGACAATACACCAACTGTCTTATGTCTTTCTTTGTTCTTTTAAGTGAAGTATGTCATGTGTCTGTCATGTCAGAAAAAGTCAGGAATATCAAAAGTCTTGTATCCACATTCTAGCCCCCAAACTTGATGTGTAGAATTTGAGTCAACTCACCCCATCTGCAGGAAATGAGGTCAACCTAAAGATTTCGAGCATCCATTTCTTAAATTTGTTTTCCTTGAGTAAACTTGGGCATGTTTTCTGATTTCTCTATAAATGGAGAATATAACAAAAAAAGTGTAGAACTGTAGTACCAAGCTTAACCCTTTTAGAACAGATCCTGAAATTTTTATTTTTAGTATTTGCCTGCAATGAAAATTACTAGTGTATTTTAATACTTAAAAATAGTTTTCTAGATAGGGCTGAGTCTATGTGGCTCTGTGTGCTATTTACCTGTTTGTTTAGATTAGAACAATATTCCAGAAGCTAAGAGGGCTCCATTCACTGATTTCACACAAAGCACACATGCAGAACATAATATGACTGCTATTCCACTAGCTCATCCGTTGCTCTGTTGTTTTGTACAGGGGACAGCCAGGGAGGTCACAGAGACAGGAAGGACCTTTCAGAGAGAAGCTGCTCTGCCCTGTATGGGAACTGTGCTCCTTAGGGGAAATGGGGGTGTGAGGCCAAGTAAGAAACTATTTTATTTTATGAAAAAACTGGAGCATGGGAAGAATAATGTGCATGCTCACCATCAAATGGGATTTGAATTACAATTTACCACTTTATTTAAAAGTGTCTAAAATATAACAAACCTTCCTTATTACTCCCTTCTGGCAGGACAATTGCCATCAAATAGGTATCACAGAACACGATTTTCAGCAGCAATGCATTCCTTTGGGGGACCTAAATTCTACTGAAAGGGAAGGGGAGCAAGGTGGTTGACCTTGCTGACCATAGCTCCAACCCCTGGGATCCTCAGTTTTGCAGAAATTGGATAAAGCAGAACCGGCGTGATAACGAGTAAGGGACATTTTTCATTCCTCTCATGAGAAACAATATGCAAAGGATACTTTCAACTCACCCCTTCATGGTGTAGGAACTGAGTATAAACTACAGTCACCCTCTACTTCATGAAGGAAATGAACAGCCCAGTAAAAAAAGTAAGGAAAAATGTCAGGAACCTTTCTACTGATGTATTTCATTAGCAATAAATATTTTCTCAATACAATGCCACCTTCCAACCATCAAGGAAGTTACTGAATGAAGAAAGGCACCTGGTTTCCCAGCCTTACACCTTCCTAATGTTGCAGATTCTTAAAGACCTCTGAGCTTTTTGGCGTTCTGTTTTCTCTGCTAGAAATGTGGTTTCTTATTCCTTTCCTGGGCTAATTCCCACTTATCCTTCCAGACACAGTGCAGGCTTCACACGTCATCACGGAAGCTGTGCTGGTTGGCTATCCCCAGTGCCTGCTGTGGTTGGCTGTACAGCTTGGTCACAGCTCAAGGGCACTGTTAAATGGATGGGCGGAGCATATTTCCTCTCCAAGTCACAGGCCTCGGAGTGGGTCTGCATTCATCCTAGAAATGGGTACCTTTTTCTAAATTCCCCCAAAGGTTCCCTTCTCTTCTCCAAGCTTACCACTCTAGTAGCTGTCATGCTACATTATTTTTGTTACTTATCTGTTTCTGCACATGCTCCTGGCACATTGCACCCTCCACTATTCTCCATTCCAAAGATGTAAAATATCACTCTTTCCAATTAAGTGCGCAGGAACAATATCTTTATCTCTGGATCCTAAGCCCCTGCCATTATGCCTCAAACATAGAAGCTCATTAGAAAATATCTCTTGAACATTTGCTGAGCAAATCAAAAGTGAATGCCTTCGAGAAATGTGCAGTTTTATGCAAGTGTCTTATCTTCCCATAAGTACTGCAACACGTAATATAATGCTTCATAAGTTAAATTTCGGAAGAGGGGTCCAGACAAGAACCACCAACGACCAGAAGGGCCTGAAAAAGAGGGAAAGTTTTGTGGAGGAAGTAAGTTGGTATCATTGACTCACAGGGTTTCACGGAGAAATTTCTTGATGGAGATTCATTTATCTAAATATAGGGTAAAGTAGGCAAACTATTCAGAATTTGCCAATGTACTTGACTCTCCTCTGCCCTTTTAACTGTGAATATTCAGTCACTCTCTTCACAGTATTTGTTTTCCACATGCAAAGTCATGGCAGTGCCCAGGCCTTCCACTGCAATTGGATTTTCCTAGTCTTGTTGTCATGTACCCTTTTTTTTGGCAAGAGAAAGGCAATCCTTCTTCCTCTGTACTGATAATGAACTCATCTGATCTTGGAAGTCTGGTGGAAAGACTGATGAGGCAGCATTTCCAAAGGGTTCTGAGGTTAGCAAGAACAGACCCGTCATCAGGCTCAGACATCTCAGACCCCAGAATACTATAAGGCAACAGCAAATTCTCATAAAGGTCACACTTCCGTAATATCCTGAGTCCCTTCTCATTCAATAAATTAACATGCAGGAAACCCCCTGAAAGATTGTCCAGACTGATGGAGGAAGAGGGCGTGGTGAGAGGTAGTTGAGGATTACAGCTGGGAGCATAGGCTGAGGTGGAGTCTGGGATGAGAACTTACCAGCCCTGGAACACTGGGCAAGTCACTCATCCTCTCAAAATCTCAGTTTACTCATCTGTAAAACTGACACAATGGGTTCAATGATCTTATATGAACAAACTGCTCAGCAATGTCCACAATGGAATGAACTCCTTTAAGGTATCTGTGTAACCTAAGAAAGCCTATCATTCATAAGCTAGTACTAATATTACCTAGCTTGGAAGATTAATATAAGGGCTAACTGAAGTAATGCACATGTTGGTAGTTGAAATGTTGAGTCTTTAGGATTAGTATGATGATTGTTTTCTATGTGCTACGTTTAAAAATTCTTAACTCAGTTTGGGAGAAAGTCCTAACCTTCCCCAACCACCTTGCTTAGAATGGACCTTTTCTCTTTGCTGCTTTCATTCAAAATATCTGTGGCAGTGCTGCGGAATATTCCAATACATCCTCTTGACCTCTATCCATAAACAGCCTTTCTCACAATGAGATGTTCTGAGTTTAGGAGCCTTGCTATTTTCAACAAAGAATTAATTGCAAAGTAATTAAGTTTAGAGCAGGGGAATAGATGAACCCTGTCTATCATAAAGGAACAGTGTGGATAGTGACATAATGAAAAAGGAGACGATGCTTTAGATTAACACACACACATGCACACACACACAATCTCTTTTCTAAAGCACACAAAGAAACCTCCCATCACTTATATTGACAAGATAAATCTAAGCTGCTTAAAGAAGCACTTAATTTTGTTCTCATTAAGTCGCAGGGTTAAGGGCTTTACCCTCAATGTCCATGCAAGTGATGTTAGGTTTTCACCTTGGAAAGTTCTCTGAGGCCCTAAGTCCATTGACAAATATAGCACCAAGATACACACATCTGAAAGCAAGTTGTGTTATTGGCCACATTCACACCTGGCTCCACTTTCCTCAAGGAACACAGACCCTTCAGAGAATACCAGGGGATACAAGAGTCCAGGCCCCCTGTCTTGAAGCACACGCACTTATAATTAATCAACTGTGCGCATGGAGGGGGCAGATGGGAAGCATCACGAGCAGGTTTTACCACTGGAGCTGGGAGGCTTAATCAGCTTAAGGGCAATTAGGACGATGCCACCCAGTTGCTTCAGGGACCAAGAAGATGCTACACGCATCATACATCCATTTCGGTCAATGTGAATGCAGCGGGTGCTGTAGAAGTGCAGGGGGGGTCATTTAAGATGCATCCTTACACATCCCTGTGCTATGATTAAAACAGTGTATTTCTAAATACTTTACGCTTGAGTCTGGAAACACTAGGTGTGAGTTAAGAAAAATTGAGCACTTCAAAGGAAAGGAAGGAAAAAAGGAAAAGAAGGAAGAAGGAAAGGGCGGAAGGAAAGGAAGAAGTGTTGAAGCGAATAAATCAAAATTTTAACTGATTATATCTAGTATTTTTCCTTCTTTCAGCTTTCATATTTTTCCCATTTTTTTAAAATAACGTCTATTGTTTTACTTTTATAATTGGAATAATAAAATGGACTGCATTTTGATAAAATATTGAAAGCTTTTTCAGAAAACATCCATTCAAATGAAGTATGCCTTAAAAATTCTCACTGCCCTCGAGGATTTTTTACGTCGAAGGGTAGGCAACACAGCTGTGATGGACATGGGTGAGGCCAGACCCGAATGGACAAAGGTGGCTTTTTTCAGAGTATTTCTGTTTCAGCTCTTTTCTGGTTTTTCATGGTTTCGAGTTGGAGAGGTGCTGTGGGAGGGGCGATATCAGTGTGTGGTTGCAGGAGAGAAGGGTGTGGCTGTGACTGGCCTCCTTTCATCACAGCCGCTTAAGAGCAGACACAACCCACAAGTCCTGTTGTCACACTGCCTGGGTGGCTCCCCAGCGAAGCTGGAGGCACACTCCTAGAGGGTGGGGTGGAGGAAAATAAACAAAGAATAAAAACAATCACCAGGGTGCTCTTGGCCGAAGTCTTCTGTGGTCTCCTTTCTCCTCACCCCTATTGTCCAAGGAAGTGGACTGTTTTATTTGCTTAAATCCCTCAGGAAGCACTGACTGGCTCATAAAATAAAATAAATAGTATGGAAAAGGTCTACACTTGATAAGGATGAGCAAGAATGCAATAGCAAGAATGAGGAGCTAGAACTGAAGTTGCTGGTAACATATCATCTACGCCGGATGGGCCCTAGGGCACAGGGTGCTGTTAGCCACACCTGCATGGGGCAGTGGGCTGTTGCTTAGGTCCTGGCCATGGGTAGGACTCCTGATGTCCTACCGTACTGCCTTCAAATCCTCCATATTGAACCCCCCGACTCACATTGCTCTGGATGGTGAATGAGCTTGCATGAAACACCACATTCTCTCCACGCTGACTGACCTACATTACATTTTCCTGTGAATGAGTTTAATGGATTAAGGGCTGACTGGCATGAGCTGCCACATGTGACTGTGGGGGGCTGACAAATGCTCTTTGTGTGTCCACAGAGGCACCCCAGACATCTGCTCTGGGCGTTCTTCTCTAACATTCTCTCAACGACTCGCTTTAAGGTCTCAAGTTTTTTGGTTTTGCTTTGGGTTTTGTTTTCCTTTTCCCCAGCAAGATTCTTTCTCATCATGGAATTTTAGTGGCAGGGGAAAAAAAAAAAAAAACAAACGAGCCATCTTCTACCCACACCGCAAAGACACGAACACAGTCTGCATCTAATTGTAGCAAGTTGTCCGAAATGCAGGACTCTTCGAACTACTTTCATCTGAAGACCAGGATGGTATTAAATGCCAAATATGGAGTTTTGACACAATTTGGAAAATGAGGTGAATATAAAATGAATACTAGTTTGAATTTTCTCTGAAATTTCTGTGGACTGGAGCTTGGATTTAAAATTTTCCATCCATAACTTACATTATCAATTTGTAAAATATCACCGCAAGCATCTGTACTATGATAAATAACCCTGTAAATTCTGAACAGCTACTGAATGACCACGTAATTTAATCAAAGGAGTCAATAATTGTAAGGTCAAAAGACCATCAAATGAACAAACTTAGAAAAGGAGAGCTGCCTTTACCATGTAATTATTATAAAGGAGTCAAGGGCATTTTATAAAATCAGAGGAAAGGTGATAGTGTCTATTTTCCTTTGTAAGAAAGTTCTTAAGATCCTGGCGTTACGGTTAGAAATCTATCCCATTCTCTTATCAACAACCAACTTACTTTTTTCTTTTTCTTTTCTTTTTTTTTTTTTTAAGGACTATATATTTTGTGCTATAGATGGTAAGAAATAGGAAAACTAGGAAGTAATTTCTCTAAAGGGAAGTATAATCTATTTGCTTAATGATTCCACACGGAGCTAATAAGTATCATCTCTCTTAGAAATAATAACACTCTGCTTTTATGTAGAATCTTTCTCCAAGGAATGCAGAGTATATTGCAGATACTATCTAATTAAGCTTTCTGGGGTCCCCAGGTAGAAGGGAGGTGACAGGTATTTGATGGTTCATCAGCACCATCAACATGTCTCTGGTGTGGAAATGGAGCTCTTATAAAGCGTGGTAGAAAGCATACACGCCTAGTAAATTAGGCTAAGTCTGCTTGACCTCAAAGCACCTAATCAACTCACTGAAAAAAAGATCAAACAAGTTTGATCCTGATTGCCAAATCAACCAAAGGACAGGACCATTTGAAAGCATGCTTTGCCCTTCCCTGGGTATGTGGCATGAGCTCTTATGGGGGTGCTTGTCAAAGAACTCTCTCCCTTCAATCCCTGACTTTTAGCCTGCTGGACTTTTCCAAAGGCAAACTTGATGACACTGATGAAGTGGATAACTTGATCAAATTTTCTATTGCTGCTGGACACAGTACCTTCAAACATCGGTTGTGGCTGTGTCTTTGTTTCTTGCAGGCCTTTGAAGTTTGCTAAGTTGGTGTCTGACACCATTGGCAATGGGGTTTGTGTATGGCATTTTGGGGGATTGTGCATGGTAAGAAGGGATCAGGGGGCTTGAATGATTTGTTTAGTAGTTCCTATTTATTAAATTAATGGACGGCATGCCCCAGGTCGAAATCTCTTGTATCAGTTGACACCAAAACCTGACAGAGAAATGCACTTGCACTGCTGCTTTAACTATTGCTCCATTTCATTTTTAAACATTCCGGGCAGAACCCAGCTTCTCATTGTTTCACACCCTCTCTAGAGACAGAAGACTGTACCAGTGTCTTGATCAATAACTGATGAACAGAAGAGGATGCTTCTACAAAGAATGAACAGACTTAAAATAACAGCCAAAGTTGCACTTCTGAAACTTCAGACTCTTAGTCCCAAGCTCTCTGGGGAACTAAGGCTCAGCTAAAATCACTTCCCAAAAAGGAAAAACCCCCAAGAGAAAATTCAGTCAAATTAATAAACTAGTTGCCTCTGATGTGAACTACATTTTTTTGACACGTTGTAATAATAAATAGTTTCTGATTCTTACTTATCAAACTTAGGAGAAGCTACTTGTTTTTCAAAGGAAAAAAAAGACACTAGTAATGTCATTTGTTTAGTCAATGGAGGTATAAGTGTGTTCTGAGGGAAGATACCACCTGACTCGACTTGGAACTTGATAGGTGAGTTGGAGGACCCTCAGGTGGTCACTGGAGTCTGAGGGTCTGGTTTTGTTACTGGAAAGGTGGCATCTGTTGAAGTGCCTGGGAATAGCAGTGGAGTTTACTGCTGATTATTGCAAAGGAGAGCTCTCTCACTGCCCTGCCCCTCACACCTGCCCCATAAGCTCTCGGACTCTAGCTTGTCTCTTATATAGAAAAGAATAATTCCCTGTAAGCCTCCAAGATCTCATTTCTTAAAGTCACTTAATTCATCCCCACAGCCACCTCCTTTTTCTCACTCCCACATCAATTCTCTTTTAATATTCTCTTTGACTCCTTCCTCTCCACCAACTCTTCTCTTCCCATTTATGCCGAGTTCTTAGGGTGTCACTGGCATTCCCTGTGCTGTGCTGTAGTAGTCTTTACCAGGACCTCAAACAACACAGTTGGAATTTCACTCCATCCCTCCAATGTAAACCTTTCCCCTTTTATAATACTGGGTGCCCACACTAATTTCTCCTAGATCTTTTTCCCACGCCAGCAATCTCAGCAGTCCTGTAAGACTTACATAAAACTAATTGCATACATACTTGATTTTATGTTTATCACCCATTTGCATACCTTTTTTCAGGACTATTTGCTCAGCCTGCTCCTTCCAAAAGCAACTCTTGATTCCTTAAGTTGAGGTTTATTGTTTAGGCTCTTTGAGGGTGTAGAGGTTATTAGGGCCTTTCAACCTCCGCATAGCACTTGGGCCACCAAGGCGCTTCTGTATGAGTTTTGTTTACTATCCAACTGGGCCTTTCCTAGGCACCTATCTTCCTTTTAAAAGCAAAATGTCACCAACTTGTCATCCAAGTGGCATTCAACTGTCTTAGCATTAGAAGTTGAGCTTGTCATTTTATGCCTGTATGTGTCCCAAGGTGGGTGGGAGAAACACTTAGAAATAACTTCTATTATATAAAGGGCCATGAAGAAATTTTCCATACTATTTGTACAAAAATTCTTTCACCAAGCATCCCAGACTCCATAGAAGTCCTAACATCTACTTCCCCTCCTTCCCTTCCTCCCAAGCCCTTTCAATTCCCTACATTTTCACCCTCCCTGTTCCCAGGGTATAGCAGCAATTCTGCGGCTAAGTCTGTTTGGTATTAACGTTAGAATTATTTATATCTTAGAGCTCAGGCTTGTTTATGTAGAAAAATTCTGAGAAGGAAGTGAATCAAGAGATCTATCCCCTAGCAGGGCATCTAGGGGTCAGGCTGAAAACAAGTACAGATGGGCAAGGTAAAGCCCCCTGCTACACAGCAGGCTTTGCTGCACACCTTAGACAACACAGGCCACACAGTGGAGAGGACTTAGTGGAATACTGGTGCAGCTAGCCAAGGGGACAGAGCAGGCAGACATGCTGATCTCAGGGCGGTTCCTGAAAGTCTGGGAGAATAACAGAGACCTTCTAGATACCACTAAGCTGCAGACCCTACCTCCAGGCCTGCCCAGCCCAAAACTTAGGTCAGAAAGCCCAGCAATACGATACAATATAACACACCAAATATTCTCTTCTCTACCTTGATGAACGGCATGTAAATGCCTCTTGAAACTAACTATATTTAAGTTCCTTTTTTAAAAAAGATTTATTTATGCATACAAGAACTGGGGTACAGGCCAGAGTTGCGGGGGTGAGAGGATTCACCAGAGACAGAGTAGGGAACAGAACAGGTAGATTGACTGAAATACACTGCTGAGGGGAGCAGTAGGCGAGTCAGGAGAGGTCTTCTGTGTCATGTGTGTAGCTCCCTGGCTGGGGATTGAACTTGCGCTACAGTGGCTACAGATAGCTTCAAAGGCTGCATTTTAACCCCTTGCACCACCAGGGAGGCCCTATACTTAAGTTTCTTAAGCAGCAGTAATAAACAGCTACTCCTATTCATTGAGTTTCTACTACGCACCTGGCATTTTATATACAGATCTCATTTAATTCCAAAACAGAGAAATTATTACTAGTAGTCTCATTTCATGCCTAAGAAACTCAGAGAGGCAAAGTAACCTCCTGAAATCTTCTAGCAATTAATAAATACAGATGAAGAATTCATATGCAGGTGGGTATGACTGTAAAACCTGTCATGTTCCTCTAGACCTCCCTGTCTCTCTGAGAACTGTAAACAGGCAATGACCAAATTTACATCGTTAGGACTGCTGGGTTTGGTGGGGAGGAAGGAAGGAACTTAAAAATATCAAGTGTTTGTTTAGTCAGAGTTTTTAACCTTAATTTCACAGTCTAAGGAACACCTTAGGGCTGGAGGCTAGGTAGGATGGAGATCAGGCTCTGCCACGTTGGACAAGGTCCCATCTTGACTTCGAACTAGGGAGACAGATTCCTTCCTACCTTAGGAATTATACATATTAAAATATAGGAAAGACAACCCTTCTACTGTGAATGTTCAAGTAGATCAGAGATGGGTATCCTTCTAGCATGTGGTGTGGGAGATGTTTAAGTCTCTACTGAGGCAAGAACCATGAGCTAATGAGTTGGTTGTTAGTGGGTGGGTGGCTCTCACTGGGTGCATCCACTCACATGCTCATTGTTGAAGCCTGTTTCTCCCTGAGCAGTGGGAAGCCCAGGATGGGCCTTCAGAAAGGTTCCTGTGTGTCCTCTGGAAAGTAGGGCTCTTTTCACTACTTTCTGACCTCTCCTCAGGCCAGAGGAGAGGTTGACCCTGCATGAGGGCTTTCAGCAATCCTTGGGCCCTCTCTGCTCCCAGACACAAAGGCAGTCAGGACCTGTAGCCCTTCCACAGAAAGGGCTCTCAGAGGTGATGTCTCCAGCTCCATCACACAGAGGTAGGCATGGAAGGCAAAGGAAGACCTTGCCTGATCTGCTCACACTGCCAAAAGAGCTAATAATAAATCCCGGGACTCCTTTTACCCCACACGCCAGGCCTTCTGAAGCCTCATTCATTGCAGCTTGATTAGGACAAATTTATCACAGAGTAGGTTTTGCCTCTAATGAAGTCTCTAAGGTGGGTCACACCTGCCCTTCCCGAGTGCAGCGCCCAACATAGCCTGGTGTCCTCAAGGTCATGTGTATCTCTCATTTCACCTAGAATTAGTCAACAGTGCACATATCTCACTCCTGCTTCCAAATGCATATATACTCTGCAGGCCTGGAATGACATATATTTCTTTCCCCAAGTTGCTGCCAGCATAGAAGGGCGATCAATACACATTTATTAAATAAATGAATGCATAATGAATAAATGTCAAAAAGTTGCCTTGAATACTCAAGAAGATGGACAGTGATGGAGTTAGTTACTACAAGCTAAATAAATGCAAAAAGGGGTGATATAAGATGGCTCTTCTCCCCATTATTGTTCTGAATCTTCCATGAACACACACCATGAATCAGAAGGGCTTATTTTTAGGGAACTATGCTATGGTTGAAGAGGAAGCGTGACTGAGGATTGCCTATCTTGAGGGAAGCACTCCTATTGGTGTATTCGCTTCTGTGTCCATTTATCCCTGGTTCTTTCCCACTGTTTTCTGACTCTGCTGTCTCCTTTGTGCCCAGAGTCTTGAGATTCAAGGGCTATGGAGAGAGGACACTTCCTTTAGAGCAGATGGTCCACCAGGTTTTTCAAAACCTTTTAGCTATACACCTTTGCATCCATGACTTACTAGAAAAACCTAAAACTTAAAACACTTTTACTGAAACAAATTATATAATAAAACACCAAATTCCTTAGTCTTCCCACGCTCACTCTTGAGGTGCTATAAATTATAATAACAGTGGTTTCAGTTCTTTTTTTCTGTAACCGTACAATACAACTATTTTATGGTAGGTAATCTAATAATACATTGGTTTTTTTTAGAAATGAAATCTGAAATGTGAATGCCAGTATATTATTCTTCTATAAATATTAGAGTGCGATGTTTCTTATCTTAGAAAGAGTGGCTGATATTTTTTCCAAATGGAATTCAGATACTAAATAGGACAAGTTGAAAATATCTTTGTGTTGATTTAGCAATGAAGACTTAATCCAGCGGTGACCTACCAGTGGTTTCCTCTAGGTCCTATTTGACTTTTAAGAAATTGAACTGTAGGGCCTCCCCTGGTGGTGTAGCGGTTGAGTGCTGGGATGCGAGGCTGCCCGCAGCCTCTGCAGCGCCAGTTCATTGCCCGGCCGCCGGAGAGGGTCCCACCAAAAAAAAAAAAAAAAATTGAACTGTATTCCAATATTTAGACATCCAGGTGCTTCCTTTAAGGCCTATCTTTTTGTGTCATTTCTTGAAACTAGAGAGTATGGCAACATAAAGCCTATGTTAACTGTACTATAAAATCACACTTGATCTGAATAAGCAGATGCTGTATTTCGTTAGGACATAAGGCCTCTAAGTTGACACAATCCACAGTGTAGTGGAACTGAATTCGTGCGCCAAGTGCCCTGGATCATCAGGTATGTACGATGGTTTAAATTCCTTTTGGTTTGCACCCAGCAAACCAAAATTCCTTTGTACATGCACCCAGCCAGCTTTAAGGTATCTACCTTAAGTCATCGTTTGCATTAAAGACCCCAATGTATCAAAAGAGTGAGGCCTAATTTAAGCTCTGACGATTCTTCTGGAGGTTAGCCTTCCAGCCTCCCTTCCACACTGTGCGGGTTCTGTTGCTTACAAGAAGACCTTCTTGGTGGTTGACTGGCGATTTCCCATCCCTTAAGTTAATCACCATAAAGAATAGAATTCACACTGTCCTCTAGCTGTTTCATTGAGGGCAGATTGCTCTCCTCTGTGGTAGAACAAACTTGACAATGAAAATCCTATGTCTCCAACTAGGAAGCCTGAAATCTCTGTGTTAATGCATATTTAACTTAAACCTAATTCAACAGTTGAGGTGGATACTTTGAAGTTGGAATAGCCAGAAATGAAATGAAACAAAACAAAAACAAACCCAAGAGCTCAGGCTACATTAATCAGCAAGGCAAACAGATTTTTCCCTTCTTTTACTTTTTCCAGATTGTGGCTAGGACTTCACTGGCAATAAAAGATCACAGTAAATTGTTCTAAATTATATAGGAAGATTATAGTTATTAATGCAATCATCTTCCATAAGAACACAAATGTGCTAAAGCCAACAACCCATGCCAGTGGAGCCCAGGAATTTCATGTCTTATTAGGGTGTCCGCCACCCTAGGAGAGGACAAGTCATTCCGCTGGTCACAGAATGAGGTGAAGAGGTCATTTGGTGCAAGGAAATGGCTTTTGGCCTCTTTCTACCCCTTCACCCCACTAAGAAAACCAATGGCGCCTTTTATCAGTTTGGTAAAAAGACAAAGGGGATGCTTAATTCTGTACTTAAAATTCTTGGTTCCCACTGTCGACATTTCCAGTTCTCAGAGCAGACAAAATGGATATTTGAAGAGTTCTGGGAAACTGAGACTGCCCAGTGGCAATGAGGAGGAAAAGATCCAAAATGAAAAGAACATTTTATAACACACTCCCCCATATATTCTTCTCCTTGCTCTTCTCCCCAGCCATATCCTAGTTAGCCCCTTGGAACATTCTATCAGAGGGAAGTGAGGTAATATCTTCCACACCGCATTCACATCCCAGTCAGTCTAATCAGTCATGTGGATTTAGGTAAAGAACTAGATATCCCCATTCTGCAATACCCTTATCAGTAAAGGGAGGTTAATATCAGTATCTAGAAGTACCTGCCATATAGGAAGGATTTAATAGATATGAGCTGCTATTAGCATTTTAATTTTCTAAGACACACACCTTTCAGCAGGATTTACAATACAGAAAAATAGCTGCCAGTTGACAGATCACTGACCCCAAGCCTCTCAAGTCAAGATTTCACAGAACAAGGAAAATATTTCTGCAGTCTTCTCACATGAGTGAGGTGCTCTCATTTGGTGAAACAGAGTCCCACAGGAACTCAAGAGCAGTTAATTAGCACCTCCTTAATTCTCCCTCTTGTATAAAGGAGTTTTCTTCCGCACAGAAAATTTGTGTTTATGAAGATGTCAAAATGGGCTTTTCCACCTTCCTGGTCTGATAATACTCTAATATGACAGGTGACCAGAGGGAAAAGGAGAATATCTAATGAGTCCCTTGCTGCACCCCAAATTGGGAGCTTTCTTCTGTGGACAGAATACTGAAAATCTTGATGAGGACCAGAAGAGGCTGTGGGAGACCCTATGTTCAAAAGTGCCATCTAACCCTTGTGAGTTGAGGGGATATGACTAAAATCAACCCAACCCTTGGTAGTTGGGTTGATAGAGACCAAGCTGCAGAGAAGTATTGGATTTAGTACGATTTTCCAATTCTAGATTATTGCAAGGGAGGATCAGCTTTTATAATACAAAAAACCCATTCTTTCTCCAGCAGGCTCTGTGATGGGGGGGCCCCCATCATGCCTCCCAGCCATAATCCTTTCCAAAGGAAGACCTACAAGAAGAAGGAGTCCAATGCATAAGGACACAGTGAGGAGGAAAAGAGTAAATAGGAGGGGAACAAAATTTCAGTTGTGGTGGAAGTTTGAAAGCACTGAGCACTGAGAACCTTCTGTCAATGACATGTTGTGGCACAGTCAGCTTAGAAGCATCTCCCCCCTTTGCTAACTTTCTTGTAAAACTTCCAAGCAACAGGTGGGTGGTCAACTCTCCCACTGTTTTTCCGAGGACCTTCACATTGTGTCTCATGGTAGACTGAAAACAGCTTCCTTGGAGATTTTCTAAGAAGAGTAGGAGAAGCCTGGGCAAACAAAGCTAGGAAAACCACATCTTTATTCATTCCTTACGGTTTGCATTCATATAAATTGTGCAAACTGTTCTGCATGTTAAAAAACAACAAAACCAAAATCATATTTTTAGAAAGGGATTATAATACAAACACAACTGGATTTTCTCTAATATTCCAAGGAGTGCCCAACAATAGTTTTAATAAATTCATAGGCTGACTTTTTTCTATTTACATATGTGTCCCATATACACAAATACTCATGCATTAGTAGTCAAAGAAGCAATCTAAAGTGTTGGAGAAGGGAAAGATCCATTTACTAGGTCAAGTCACCAATCTTGAGATTTACAGTTAGAAGAAATTCTGTTACATTTTTTTAATAAAAAAATTATGATTCTTTCTCTCAGCCTAATGCAGAAGAATTGCCTTTACCCAGAAATGATCTTACACTACACTAGAACTACTCAGTCAGCATCTTTAATTATCATTTCCCACAAGCCTCTAGGCCAGTGCTTCTCAAAGTTTAATGTGCATAAGAATCGCCTGGAGATCTTGTTAAAAATGCTGATTCTGATTCAGTAAGTCTGGAGTCGGCCCTGAGATTCTACACTTGTAAAAGTTCCCAGGTGAGGCCAAAACTTCTGGTCCATGGATCAAACTTTGAGTAGCAAAATTCTAGACCCACTTAACATTGTTGTCAGCAGGTTAAGAAATGGGTCACAGACAATCACATTTAAGAGAGAATGACAGCAGGTTTCTGTGAGCTACCATATATTTTGGGGGACTCTTCCCTCACTCAATAACTCCTTTGCTACCATCTTCCTTTCTTCTCTTTTGAATGCACTTGTAGTTACTGACTTAAAGGACGCAAGTTTATTACAACAGAACAGGGAGAAGAGCATGAAAAACTGGATTTAAATTTCAGCAATACCATTTGCTAATCAGGCAATCCTCATCTCTGAGTTACATCTGTCATATGGGACTAAGACACCCACCCATGAGCTTGTTATTTTGGATAAATGGGGGAATGTATAATACCCAGTGCTGTGCCCTGCACACATTAGGCATTTAACAAATATCAGGCTCCTTTCCACTGTCCTTTAAAGTGTCACATTCAGAATCAGTGTTTCATGCACAAACTGATCATTAGAGATTTGTTTAGGGGTTGGGGTTCATAATAATAGTCTGCCCATGATGCTGAAAATTGGAAAGCAAGGGAAGTGGAATTACAAGTTCCCTCTCTTGGCAGTAAGTCATAAAATCTTTATGCTGTGCTGCCTTCTGCCATCTCTCCTAAATTCTCTTCACCAGTTAGGGCAAGGTTGGGACTAGAATGAGACTCTTTTACAGCCTATCAAATGAGTTTTTCATTTCACCAAGCTATCCATGGTAATTGAATTGATTGACTATGCTGCTGAGAAGTATTGAACTTAGTAATATTTCCCAATTCTAGATTCTAGATCTTTATTGTGAGTGAGGATCAGCATGAATGACTCAAAACATCCCATTCTTTTTCCAGCAGGTTCTGTGATGTAGGATCCCTACCATGCCCCCCAGTTGTAATCTGGTAAGTCATATAATCTGTAGGAAGACCTACAAGGGGTCTTGCACAAGGACACAGAGAGGAGGAAAGAAGTAAATAAGAGGGGAATGAAATTTCAGTTGTGGTGGAAGTTTGAAAGCACTGAGACTGAAAACCTCTGTCAATGACATGTTGAGGCACAGTCAGCTTAGAAGCATCTCCCCCCCTTGTCAACTTTCTTATAAAGCTTCCAGCCAACAGGTGAGTGGTCAACTCTTCCACTGTTTTTCCAAAGACCTTCACATTGTGTCTCAAGGCAGACTGAAAACAGCTTCCTTAGAGATTTTCTAAGCAGAGTTCTAGAAGAAGCTTTGTTAATTCATCAACTATCATATTTTTATTAAGTCCTATTAGGTGTCACACATTGAAGCAGATATCCAATGAGGGCTTCAAATGTAACCAGTTTCTAGATTATTTGGATTTTATGTAGTCAAACTGCATAATTGGTTCACAATGTTGTCTTTTTATTCTAAAATTTGGTGTTCTATAGTTGGGAACTGCATATCAGTGCAGCTATGTCAAGATGGTATAAAGAAAGAGCTGGCATAATGGAAATGAATTTGACACACAGGTAGAATAAATGCTGGTCTTGGCATTGCTAGGCAGAGATTTTTATCCTTCTGTTCATTATTCACTCTCTGATGGAAGACTCTTTCCAAATGCTCAAGTTTCTTACCTACCCCCTGATACTACATTCAGATGCAGCCACTGAACCCGCTCACCTTCTAAAAAGTTTTTCTCGTGTTTTGGAATTCAAGGTAAATATGACAGCAGAGAAGTAAAAACATTCATCTAGAAAAAGGTGACCACACTTCTAAAAGCTAGCACAGTAAATGAAAAAAATTAAGTTAGATTTGCTTATCGAATAGGAAAACTACATTAGAAGAGAGTTTTCTAGCAAGGTATGAATATAAGTCTTTGGTTTATTCACATTTGAACAAATAATCATCATTTGCTGTTTTACTTTCCTGTCAAAATTGTCACCATGTTACAAGTAGACTTGAAAGAGTGATCACTAGAGCCAGAGTAGAAGAATAGTGAGAACTTAGTACACAATGTTCAGGGAGCAGGAAATTCACCTAAACATCTATGTCTTGAACTCCTTCTATCCCAAAGTACAGAACCTGACAGAACAGAGGAGGAAGTCATTAACATGAGGAAAAGGAACCTTTCAAAGGCACACCAGACCTTGTGCCTTTCACTGATGATAACCAAGCGGAATTGTACAAATATTTGCCACAAGAAAATAAAAAAAAATTCTGTCACAAAGTTGTGGAACTTCTACAATTGATACAGGGAACTGTATCATTATCAGGGCAAAGCTTCTGTTCAGTACAGAGTACAGATCCACTCTCAAGGAGGTCAGAGGTCAAGGGCTGACCTTTCTTGAGCTTTAAAAAAGGGAGGTCTCTGTGTGTGTGTGTGTGTGTGTGACATTTCCAGGTGATGGTTAACAACCCAGTTAAAACTGCTAAAAAACCTCACATAAACTCTTTCACTGATGATTCAGTGCTTTTCTTCCTGTTGGGGCTTTATTTGATCAAATCTACTGTAGATTTAAAAATGGTATCTATTACATAATATTAAGAAATTATTCATTTTCTGTTATTTTGACAATGGCATCAGTTATATGAAAACATTTTTTAAATGTGTATCTTGAAATATTGAGGGGTGAAATGACATGATGTTAGGAATTTCCGTGAAAACACTCCCACAAATTAAAAAGTGTGTATGTATGGATGAAGCTGGGCAAGTAGATAAAACAACTGCGTTAAAATGCTGATGGTTGTCCAAGCTGAATGATGGGTCTGTTGGAGGACTGCATTTTCTTTCAACTTCTTGAGTATGTTTGAAAATTTTTACAATGAAATTTAAAAAAAAAAAAAGCCGCAAATAAAGAGGTTTTCTTTTAAGGGCACTGAAAATGGTTTAAACAACAATACGGATTTTTGTGGTGAAACATGGGGAATAAATGCAAAACCCCAAGAGCAATAATTAATGGCCAATCCTAGGTGCATTCCATTAAGTACAAGCAGCTGTCATAAACATCTTAATTTAAAGAGTTGGGGTTTGGGGAATCGTGGCACTGCAGAAGCTACGTCCTGCTGCTGCTCCACAGAACTGGTACATATCAGACCCTTAAATTTTTAAACACAGCTTTCATGTTTTTGAGAGCTGAAAAACCTTTGAAAAGTCAGCTTGTTAGAAAATTCACCTTGCAGACTCCTGCTTCAAGGATTGGTTGAGGTGCTTGGGTACTATCAAAATTGACTATGGGGTAGGGGTGAGTGTTCACAGGCAAAAGAAATGTGTTGTATGCTTAAGAAGGAACAGGGACAGCTCTGGATGTTTGGGACGTAGCTCTATAATGGTAGATTCATTCTTTCAGTAATGCTAAATACAGCCCCTCGCTGGGGAGTTGTTTAGCGTGGACAAAGCCTCACCCACCCTACATTGTTCCTCTCATCATCACTGTGGGAAAAAATGCAGACATAGCATTTTGAAGGGGGAAGCAGCAGAGAGCTCACTAGAAAGCAGGTACCCTCACCCCCATCACTGTGTGCTCATCTAAACCTTTGGCAATGACCTTGCCTTGGGTACCTCCTTTGTAACAAGGGGGCATCTAACTCCCAGGAAGGTGTCTTGGAGCCTTCCTGACTGGGTGACATCTGCGTGCATGGGCTGTGATTTGTATGCAAAGTGTTCTTAGATGGCAAACAAGAGTCCTTTCTGGATTGCTATGTTTAATGTGAACAGAGGGGGAAGACGATAACCAACACACTCTAAGTCAATTAAAAAATCCAGACTCCCCATTCAAAAATATCTGAATGGGCCCAATAACCTTTTATTACCAGTAAATGTAACTATCCTCCTTGGTGGCTACAGCTATTCATGACAAGTTTACTCACTTCTCGCACAAACTCTATATTTTTGTCTAAATAAGTTAGTGTCTTGGGATGCTATGTATTAGTGATTCCCCACAAACTGAAGAACACCTGAGTGTAGGTTGAACTTGACAAGAAACGAAGCTTACTGGCAGCACAGAGCAGGTCTCCTATTAATTTCTTGAATCGATCCTGGCAATATTATCATCTGGTCCAGGAAAGAATAGCTCTTTACTCAAAGAATCAGGTTTGAATTTTTTTAAACAACACTTTCTATTGCCCGTAAGAATGACTAATAACCGTCGGCTGTAATTTCCCAGAGTTTGTGGGTATGACTTCTATAAGTGTTCCTGGCGTTTGAATTTGCCATATTTTGTCTGGGGGCTTGCTAGGGCTTTCAAACACAATTTAACCAAAACCCCCAGCCAGCTCTCGGTTCAGCCTGGAGAACTTTGTGGTACTCTTGAACTTACTTGCTCCCACCCCCACACCTGAGAGCTCCCCAAAGGCTGCTTTCCCTGCATTGCACATCATCAATCAAACAACCAGAGAAACACAGAAACCTCAGTTCTCAACTGCAATCAATACAACCACCTTTCCTGGGGTAGCACTGCCTTCGTTTTGAAGGTCACAGAATGAGTCAGGGGCAGAGGAGAGAAAAGGAGGCAACGGGTTCTTTGATTCTGTATCTCAAAGAGATCAGTCTCGACAGAAAAATAACCTCATTAAGCTGGATGAGTCGCTGGGGAGAGGACAGTCCAAATTCCCCTATATTTTGAATGATCAAGATACAGTTTTGTTATTTTATGTGCAGTCTCAAGAGTTAGACAAATATATTTGCCTGGTATAAGTCCTGATTCGCAAACAGATAAGAGGAAATTGAAACCACAGTAGCCAAGCACACCTCTCTGAAGAGAGTAAGGCTCTGCTTTTAGTGCAATCATACTTTTACTAATGTATTCTTACATTCTTTATTTAAGGATATATTTGTTTGCTCAGATAAACCAGGTTTGTGGAGTACTACTAAATGCAATTGTATAACTTGCCAGGGGTAGGTAACTATGATATCCTCAGAGAAATTGGCAAATAGCTATTTCTTAAGTGTTAGTAAATAAGTAGCTCTTCTGGTAGAAAAAATGACTGCTGGAAATCTAATTTCCCCCATCTATATACAAGGCTACTTATAGAAACCAGATACAAGAAACACACATGAAGCATTTCTAAAACAGATGAATCAGGGATCAATCCTCTTCATTAAAACAAAAGATGAAGTCCTAGGCCTCCCCTGGTGGCGCAGTGGTTGAGCGCTGGGCTGCGAGGCTGCCCACAGCCTCTGCAGTGCCGGTTCGTTCCCCGGCCGCCGGAGAGGGTCCCACAAAAAAACAAAAAAGAAAAAAGAAAATACCAAAAAACCCCCCAAAAGATGAAGTCCTTTGCAGTCTGAGCAAAGAATATTCGTGCAAATGGGTCATCTCCAGCGAAAAGCTGCTGACCTGCAACCAGAGCTGTGCTGGTTGGGGAGCCATTCTTTACAGGCGGTGGAGTGATTTTACTGAAGGATCCGTCATAGAAGTTGTACAGCTGACTCCTTAGAAATACTTTTGATCGTTTAAACAAACTTTGCCTATATTTATTTGCTTAACAAATTATTTATTATCAATTTAGCCCAGTCACAGTCTAAACAATCACAACTGGTGACACACCAAAACCATTTCTGAAACTGAAAACCTGTTGATGAAATAGCATTAGCTTATGCTACCACTATTTACTTTTGACCTTTCTTGCTGAGCTATTCCCTTCCCTTTCCATTTGCTAAATACCATTTCTTTTTTTAACTTTTGAATTCCAAGAAAACTTCTATGTGTTATAACATGAACATAAATGTATGAAATTATCTATGTATCATTAAAGACCTTTGCGTCTGTTGTAGTTAGCAAACTGAAAAGGAAACAAAATCACAAAGAAAACTCAGCAAACTGAGACAAAGGTAAAGAAATAGTCTCCCCGTGATCCACTATGTCTCTTAGAACTGCTACCCTTTACATATGTACTAATAAACAGTGATTCTGTCCTGCCTTGTTCAAGTAGAGGACTTACCTGAAGTTCTCTGATGTTCTTCTTCTGATTAACCCCTAAGGGACCTGGGCACCCACAGGCAGATGACACCAGCAACAAGCTGCCTTTGTGAAGAATCAGAGTTCTTGGCTCATTCTTGCTGTTCTTATCACCTGTCTGACTCCTGGGCTCTGGGCCCTGCCTACCAGGGAAATCATCTCCACTTGCTCCTCTGTGATTCAGCTGACTTCCCTGGACTCAATCCCTTGTTGGTCTGGATATGTGCTAGATGCCAGGTGCCTCCTCTGGTCACTCCTGGGCAGTGGGGAAATGGACCTCCCCTTGGATGATGAGCATTTCTATCAGGCACAAGCTCTCTCCTGCCCATTCCTCATCCTTCTCTCTGCATGTTTTACAAGCAACAAGATCATTCTCTGGAGAAGTGGTCAGGGTACCAAGAGATGGGGAGCCAAAGAAATCTATTTGTGAACATGTCATTACAGACCAGAGAGTTTAATGTCTCACCAGATCTTTGCAAAGATGGGACAAAACTAGTTTGCCAGTAGCCCTGGGTTCTCTGGTTTTCTGTGCTCAGGCTACTGAGGACTTTAAGAGCATGGGGGACCTTTAAAGATCACTTTTTTCAATGATTATATTATAAAAAAACCCGAAATTTTCTTAAGATGCAGAACTCCTTTCCCAAGGAAAGAAAGCAGGCCAAAGAAGACAATACCAAGACTAGACTTGACAAAATCTTAACAATTATACATAGATAGATGGCTTAATAGGTGACATTTTACTTCAGCAGTAACAGCTACCCTCGTTTAGATGACCATAGAGGTTGAAAGGTTTGCTGAAAAGGGAGAAATGGTTAATCACTGGTTGTGATTAACAAATGTGACCCTATCAAGTAATTTAAATACACACACACACACACACATACACAAATAGCCATTTTGGGGGGGAAACTTTTGGAAAGATACTTGCCTCAGATTGGAAGCAGGAAAAAATAAATGAGAAGAAGGTAAGCGGGAATGGTTGAGCATTTTCTCTGTGAAATGATTTGAAAAATGCTTTGAAATTTTCTGAGCCCTCCCTAAATAAAATAAGAAAATACTACTTCCTGGAGGTTTTCACATCAAAACAAATATGGTTTAAACTTCTGAGAGGTGATCAGGGTCAGATTTAAGGCCCTAGGCAGAACTAACACCGTCCATCTGGCTATCCACAAATGTATGCAATTCAGCTGTGCATCCATCAGTCCATCTACTCTAATAACCAATCAAAAAGCGCTTACTATGTGCAAAATTCTATTTCGGGGGATTGGGCCCTACAAGAACAACCAAGGTCAGTACTTAGTCCTTTTGGAGTGGGAAAGGAAGGTAAGAGTTTTGAGTGTGTCTAGGGATACAAGGCTTTTTTCAGCGACACAGAAACAAAATGTTTCTATCTGTGGAGCACGCCTAACTCTGGTACTTTGACCTTGTCTTAGTGAGACTATGTTCTAAAGTAAAGGTGTTAATTCTCTAAGGCTTATCAAATGTACCAAATCCGAGAGCATGAAATTTGTGTACTTAATTTACTTCTGGCTTTGTTTTATCATTCCCATGTTTTCTTTCCATCCTAATATATTTACTGAATTTCTATCTTGTGTACTGTATGTATAAGTCATTTCAAATCCTCTTGGGAAATAAAGATATCTAAATTCTTAAAAAATGAACACAATTACCAACTAGACTGCATAATAATAACAGATAGTAATTTTTATCTTCGCAGGTAACTTTTATTGAGGACTCATATGGGTCAGGTATCATTCTAAGCACTTTACCTGTACTTTCTCATTTATTTTTCATGATAATCTTGAGATAGTTACAAATATTATCTCTACTTCATAGATGAGAAAAATGAGGCACATGATATAACATGCTAGTAACATCATAGTGATGCCAGGACTTGACTTTTCTTGCAGGGGGGCTTCTGGGAGTCTACCTAGGTAGTGGAGCCTTCCAGGTCTTCTGGTGAACAGAAGCCCTTTGCTTACTGGTCTGAATTACTAACTTTCCCCTATTGTATGACCCTATGACTCCTAGATTGTACCCAACTCAAATCTTGCTCCATCTTCTCTGGCCCCATGGCTGGTAGGAGGAGCTCCTTTATCTAGGTACCTATAGCCCTGGAGAATGAGCTCCTGACTTTCAAGTCACTAGTGCCTGGAAGCATATAGAAGCCATAGCAGATGATTAACAAAGGTGAGTGTGGGTTGCCATGAATACTGTGCAGCCCTCCCAGAGAGACATCCCAGGTCCTGCTGAATGCTCCCCGCTGTGGTCACTTCACGATGGCTCTGTGTTTTTACCTACTTGTGCTACTGCACCATGTCTAGGTGAGACTTGTTAAATTAAACAGCTACTAACCTGAGAGTTGTAAAGTATATGCTCTCAGTTTTTATGAAACAAAGTACATTTTGCAAGGAAAAAAGGTCTTCTTGATTAGTGATTATAAAATTGACTTGGTTTCAATCCAACAGTATAGTCAAAAGTGCCATATTCAAAATTGGAATGGACACTTTTAATTATCTTATGAGTTCAGGCATTGCAAAGCCTTCTTTTTTCCCAATTTACCTAAAAGCAATGCTACCAGCACCAATGTTTTCTCTCTCTTTCCTGCTCCAGTGTGGTCTTGTCCTTCTTTCATCATCTAGACTTTTATTACCTGAGCTATTTACTTGACAATTAATCACATTTTACTCAGCGATACATATTATTGTGCCCCCTTGTTATTTTTTGCTTGCATTGTTAATTCATAGTCCCCATGTTTCTGACTGTCTCCAGTAGAAATTTCTTGACAAGAGACCATTGTGACTTGTCCCTCTTGAATTTCTCCACTAAATCCAGTCACTCAAGTATTAGTTCCCTTGTGGTTTGGGAAAGGTCATGGAATTTCATAAAAGGTTATGTTCCTCAAATAAACTGAATATAAATGCCCTCCACTATTGGGTCATTCATAAGTGAAGTGAGGAAGGTTCTATAGAATGGCAAGACAGGCAGGCTGTGTGTGTGGGGAGGGGGTGGGAGGTAAGAGGTCGGGGATGAATGGTGGTGGTGGCAGTAGTGTGTATGGGTGCACAGCAAATGGCCACATATACTTGTCACATTTAATTTAATTTCATCATCACAGCAACTCTCAGATATTGACAGAATGCCATTCTCTTTATACCCATGATTAAAATGAGGCTCAGAGAACTTAAATAACAACCAAGGTCACACAGTCAGTAGGTAGAGGGGTTGGAATGTGTATCAGACTCCAAAATAACACTTTTCCCACTATACTGCTTTCCAGAGTCACCTTCAGTCTGAAATGCATGTACTGGCTAAAGTCCCTCTTTTGTCTCAGGAAATAAAGGTCAATGTGCGGCCTAGCTGGCAAGGCTAATAAATGAATGGGCTCAGGACCAGCAGGGTAGGGAAGGGAAGTTGAAATGTCCAATTTCTGATTGTATTAGGGTTGCAAAAATAAAGAAAGCAAATGGCTCCAAGCAGGTCATTCATGGCCAGTTTTGAGCGCTGACTGTGTGCAAGGAGGAGAACGCATAGAGGAGAACGGATTGGGGACAAGGTCATATCACACAGCCACCAACTTGTGTTCAAGACAGATGAGCCAGGAGGGCACATCTTGCCTTTCACTCCTGCTTGAAAGTCAGCATCCAGTCATCTCCTTGAAGACCTGGTGAAGTCAGTCCCCAGATCTGCTCAAGTGGGCTGGCATACACACTCATCTGCTGGTGCCTCCCGTGAGGCTGCAGACGCGCCACGGTGTCTTGGGGTGCCCGGTGTGCAGGGAGATGGAACCAGACTGCAGGCAAGCAGGGGGTTAATAGCTCATAAAATAAAACCCTCTAACACAAAAATGTTATTTTAATTGTATTACATTGAGGAGCCCTGAGGGTCGTGGGGTAGATAATCAAAAAGGACAAGGAGGAAATTAAAAAAGGGAAGAAGGCAATCAAAAAGGCCATTTAGGAGAGCCCCTTAATCCTCCATAGAAAGAACACTAATTATACTCCAGAATCTCCTTATAATTAACCCTGATATAAAGTGTTTTTTGAGCAGTAATAACTTTCACATTCACAATCATTTTGATCGCAAACCCCGGTGAACACCTCACAAACAGCCTCCCTCACAGGTTGGCCAGGCTTCTTCTCAGCGAGCCACATGATTACACGGCCTTCCACAGGCACAAAGACAAATATTTCTGCCCTCAGCTAACTCTGCTGCATCTCTGAACTCGGCCTATTGCTTTCTTTTTTTCTTTTTGGCAGGAACAACTCAAAACAAACCATACTCGCTCCTCCCTCCCCTTCTTTGTAATTGCTTCCCTATGCTCATTTTTAGTCTTTAATGTGACTTGGACTCGCTGATGGCTGCAAACCCACTGAATTCCCAGCATACCTTCCTTAGCTAACAGACCCCTGCTTAGATTTACCTACACTCCTAGGCGCTGGGCACACATTGCTGTGATTGTTCTTAAGATTTCCAGGCAAAAGCAAGGATTCAAACAAACTGTCCAAATCTGTCCAAAATAAGAGCCTCACATTCCTTGCCCTGACAGCTGATCCCTTATGAACCAAAGTTCCAAATTGTCAAAGAGAAAAGTGCGGCACAAAACAGTGCAGGAAAGGAATGCACACAGTTCTATGCTTTAGGTGTCAGGGCATCTCGGGGAAGAAAGTTGCAAAAGAAAAGCAACTGGACCAGCTCTGCAAAAGGAGAAGGGCCTGGAAGAGGTTACTGAGGCTTTTTTTTTTAATGGCATGAAAATGAAAAGACTCTGTCCCTGCCCTCACATGAACTGGCCATTGCGCTCATCCCAACCAGTAAGAGAAGGCGCAGGATCTCAGATCCCATGAGATGCCCAGGGAGATAGTTTCAATGGGGCGCCTGCCTGCCAGCTGAAACCCTAGTGGAGGTTCACAGGGTTGTGGACATTCACAGCACTCCAACGGGATTCTGTCCCCTCTTTGAAATTACCCTTTTCCTCCCTACAGATACACAGTAACCATGCTTGAAAGGTTGGTCTGCTCACAAAGGGCTACATCCTCACTTTAACCAGAAATCAGGAAACCAAAGTTTGCAAACACTGAGCCCAGTGTTTTCCTCTGTATCAGGAGAATGCATGCCAGAGGAATTTTCCCATTTTTTTTTCTTGCATGCTCTTAGAATTAAGCCCGCAGTTCTACTTCCCATCTGGATGGTTATTCTTCATGTCAAATATAACAAGATAAGAAAATGCTTCCTTTTTTTCTTTTTCAAACCAGAATCTATAACTGAGAGACAGATGTTCTCTTCCATTTAATGATACTGACTGAGGAGCTCCAATAGGCTCACTGCCTTGGAGCTAGGCAATATGGAACAGGAATTATATTGTCCCTGTTTGTGGAGGGATTAGGTTGCTGCTATTCAGTTACATATTTGGTTAGACAGCAAGTTGTAGTTTATTAATATAAAAATCAGAAGTTAGTTTATTGACACTTTAGAATATCATTACCAAATCATCACTCTCATCCAAAATAACTACAAAGACAGAGTTCACTTATAAAGTTGAATAAGCAGAGTGAGAATGTAGCTAGAGTCTCCTACTTTTTAAAATTGTACAAGTATAATGCATTTTAAGTATAACACACTAAAAAGAGTTAGAGAGATCTAAATACCCCTGATCTGTGCACTAATGCACCCAGTATATGTGGAGTGCTATTCATTTCTTAATCTCTAAAGATAAAACAGGCATAGATCCTGCCCTCCAAAAACTTAGCATACGAAAGTACTAGGTTAAAAAAACTTCATTAAATGATAAAGTTGCTATCTAAATATAAGATTATCATTCACTTCATCTAGCAAGGGTCTCCCTTAAGTTATCCTATTTGAACAGAGAGTGACATTTCAGTATGTCCATAGATGGGGGTATTCACCAGACAGGAGTTGGAAGCACCACTGAAGCTGGTGCTGATCTTGAGCTTGCTTTGCATTGATGTCCCTTGCTTTGCATTGCATTAGGTTCCTTCCAGTTCCCCCCACCCTACTCCATACTCTGAATGTCTCCCCTCCTCTGTTCTGCCCCATCAAAACTTCAGAGCTAAAGAGCCCCATGAATGCCATTGAAAAGAACAACACCTTAACTGGAAAGGTTCAATCTCTTGGTCACTCCCCTTAGTCCAACCTCTAACAATATACATTTCAAGTTTTTCTGGGGATTAGTCCTGAATCAAAAGAAACTCCAGGGCCTTCCTGGTGGCGCAAGGGGTTAAGCACAGCACTATGAAGCTATTTGCAGCCTCTGCAGCATGAGTTCCATCCCTGGTCAGCCAGGGAGCTGCCCACATGACACAGCAGACCTCTCCTGTCTCACCCACTGCTCCCTTCAGCAGTGTATTTCAGTCAGTCTTCCTGTTCTGTTCCCCGCTCTGTCTCTGGTGAATCCTCTCACCCTCCCCACCTCTGGTCTGTACCCCAGTTCTTGTATGCATAAAAAAATAAATCTTAAAAAAAAATAAAAAGAAACTCCATGATAGGAGTGTTGGAAAGAATAGTCAGGAGTTCTGTGTTCCAGTTGCAGATTAATTACAAAGAAGAGTAACCTTAGAAAATTCATTTACTTATCTGAGCCTCCATTTCCTTCACTGTTAAAATTCAATGATAGCAGATTCCCAATACTGGATGTAATATACAAGACAAAGCTTTCATGAGTAACACAAATATATATATTTTTAAAGATTTATTTATTCATGCATACAAGAACTGGGGTACAGGCCAGATGCGTGGGAGGGTGAGAGGATTCACCAGAGACAGAGTGGGGAACAGAACAGGCAAACTGAAATACACTGCTGAGGGAAGCAGTGGGTGAGACTGGAGAGGTCTGCTGCGCCATGTGGGATTCTTGCTAGCTGGCCGGCCGGGATGAAACCCACACTGCAGAGACTGCGGACAGTTTTACAGCTCTGCGCTCAACCACCTGTGCCACCAGGGGAGGCCCCACAAATATATTTTAAAACAGTTGTGCTGGGAATTTCAGTCAGGTGCAGGGGATCTTTTCAGCAGGAACTTTGTCTATAGCCTACTGCGAAAATAAATGTCATGAAACCCATCCCGATTGGATTGTAATCATTTATACAGTCCCTTGTTCATTTGTTGTTGTTCTTTTTTTTAAAAGATTCATTTATGTATGCATACAAGAACTGGGGTGTAAGCCAGAGGTGTAGGGGGTGAGAGGATTCACCAGAGACAGAGTGGGGAGTAGAACAGGCAGATCTACTGAAATACACTGATAAGAGGAACAGCAGGTGAGACAGGAGAGGTCTGCTGCACCATGTGGGTTGCTCCCTGGCTGGCCAGGGATCGAACTCATGCTGCAGTGGCTGGTGATAGCTCGATAGTGCTGTGTTCAACCCCTGAGCCACAGGGAGGCCCCACTTGTTCTTCTAACTCTGCATTAAACCTAAAATGTAAAGTCTACTCTAACCTGCACCTTGAATAGTCAGGAGTAGGGCTAATAATACAGTATCTTCTATGTAACATCTCACCTCTCTACTTTACAGCTAGCTGCTGACAACAGAGGTAGCTTCAACATTAAAAAACTGCCAAGTTTCCTCTTTTCTTGTTCCCTTTGCAGGACATGGAGACTCTGGCAGCACTGAAACGAAGTGACCCTTGTCAGTATCTGTCAGTCTTTACATTGATCCCTTGTCACACCAAATAAATAAAACCATAAACAAGAGTAAACAACTAGTGTTTTGGAAGCAATTTTTAAGAAGTAGGCCTTAAAAGAAAAGCTCACCCTAAAAACAGTGAGCAGTTCCATACGAGGCTCCCAGCATCTTATCTTCCTTCAGTAGATACGGACAGGAATGATGCAGAAGATGCTGGAAAGCCTTCTTCATAAAGGACAATGGCTTTTCTCCCACAATTCATGTGTGTGCACAGGACCCTTAGAGAGGATCCTTGCAGATGAAAACCTTGGTTTTATAGAGGACAATAGGAAATGCTATTCTTCTCACTCTGAGTAACTAATTGGTTCAATGGCCTTAATCCTGTATGGCCTGATTTCTTTTGTTGTTGTCTTCCAGTTAATTTAAACCATATATTTCTTTAAATTATAGAAGAGATACATATTTGTATAGAAAAGGCTAGAAAATATGAGAGGATATAGAATAAAAATAAGACTCTGTCTGCTTTCCTTTATATTCCCTAATACCACTCCTCTCTTTCAAGTTAAAAATTTTGAATTTTGAACTTATTTTGGTGGCTTTATATGCTTTAAATATAGGCTTAAAATATATACATACACACCAATATGTGTGTTGTGTGTGTTCACTTATATTTTCTTTACACACCATCCTGTGATCATTTAATTTCCCTTAATAAAGTATCATGAATTGGCACCAAAATAAACATATGTATATGGGCAGCATTCTTCCTAACTGCTTTATAGTATTACATAGAATAAATACAAAGGTGTATTACAGTCTGAACTTTATGTCTCAACAGTTAGCTACCTTGAAAAGGAATATTTCTTTTGACAGAAAGAACAGTATTTACCTTGCTTCTTGATAATAATTTGGAATAAATTCAGGCTAAGCAGTAGTAAGTAGTGAAGTAAACATTGAAGTTGTCCCGCATTTTTACCTCAAGAGGTCTGAGAACTCTGTGGGGTCACATCAGGTGAATAGCTATCAGTGAGAATGAATATGGTCATTCAAGCTGTGTCAAAAAAAAGGCCATGTCCTTAATCTCAAATAGTACACCCAAATTTCACCTAGAGAAATTTATTTCTTTGGTCCAAACACAGCCAACTCTAAGCATTCTTTTTAAACACACATGATTTTAGGAATAAACCACTACTTAGTTCATGGGGTGCTTGCCTCTCCAGAAAGCATGATTCAACCTGAAAATGTTGAATGTTTCTGGGAGAAGACGTTTCTAAGACTGAGGAGGATGAGATGCAAGATAGGGGAATGCACTGAAAGAAGAAAACAGAAAAAATAAAAAATAGCAAGCGCTCTATAGTAGCTGAAATATCAGTCGCCTGTGCACTGTTAAGAGCAAAAATTAACTTCACCAAGAAAACAAAAATAGACTTTTATAAAGGCAGCAACTTACTTTTTAACTAGAACAGAGGAAGCAAATACAGCAAGCATGCTAACACCCCCACTCCTGTCCATAGCAGACATCACTAATCTATTGCAGCATTCTTTCCCACTGAACCAGAACTCTGCTTCAGATTTCTTCTGTACTCAGCACTCCAGACAGCTATTACTATTTGATTGTAGTTGGTGCCCCAAATGAAATCCAGTTCGTCATTTAGTCACAGGAGTCATCTCCATTATCACCAACCACAGGTTTGGATTTCACAAGCTAAAATTGAATTGCATAAGTTAAAAGTTGCTGTTTGGATTATTTTCCAGCCAAGTATCTGCAGAGGACACATCCCAAGGAAAACAGGAAGTCTCTCCTAGCAAATAAATTAGGATCCTTCCATACCAGATTGGAAGCTCCCTGTAGGTCAAGGCTTTGCTTCCCTAAGCCCAAGAGAATATCTATGTTATAGCAGGTGCTGAGTTGAATGTTTGTATAACTGTAATGGAACAGAATATATCACTAGCAGACATTTGATCAACAGAATCCTGGAGTATTAAAAAAAGAAAAGGTTCCCTTAAAATATTTTGTTTGAAGAATACAACCTTTTCCTATGCACCCTCCTCCCCCATTTTATATCTTTAAAAGAAATTATTATCTAAAATTACAATGAAATATTAAAAAACTATGTTCATGACTAAGGAAAATAGAAATAGAATATAACAGAAAGGGATTTGAGTGTTAACGTGTTTTATTATATTACAGGTGATGGGGAGTCTGCACCTTCTAGATTCCTGAGAGGTGGGAAAGTCTGGCTGCCTTACAGAAGGTAAGCCCTAACTTTTCTTCCTGTGGTAAATCTTCAGCAAGCAGCCAGCTTCCTGCACCCAGGGCACACAGGAGAATCTATCACCACATTTTAGCAAGTGTTCCTGGAGTTTCAGTGTAGACATGGTCCCAATCAAAACATTAAGCAAATAGAGTAAGCCTTTAACTCTCTGGCCAGTTTCAGTTAATGGCATCAAAGGACATCAGGCAACTCCATCCAGTCTGTCTGAGATGGGCTAATCATTCTTGTTTCTCTCTCATTCACTCATATGAACACCTAGTCACATGCACACACACAACAACTTACACACACATGCACACACTCACATAGACCCACACATCTACACTTATACATATCCACATAGATTCTCTCTCTCTCTCTTTCTCTCTCTCTCTCTCACACACACACACACACACATATACCCCTTCTCACTCACACCTACTCAGCCATACATACCCTGTCCGACAGTCAGCCCCCAGAGAAACAGACTCAGATATTGTCCACCTGCCCATTATACTATTTTCCTCTCAAACAAAAACTACTCTTTTTTGATAGAATTCTCCTTCTTTTAAAGGGACATTTTCATAAAAACCAAGCCCTGGGGACAGAATGGAAAATAAGCATACACCTGCTCTGCTGCCGGCCCCTTTATTGCAGAGATAGTATTAGCTTGTTCCTCTGGAGGAATTCTGGCTCAGAACTTTTATAAGTAGGAGACTCAATTATGTTTCTTATGAGTTCCCTAAATTTGGAAATGGAGCTAAATATGGAAATACATTAGTCAATGTCCTTCCCAACCTCCTCCCCTACTCATTTCTCAATCTTTTTTTTTTCTGTTTTCTTGGGGTGGTTTCTTGAATTAGCAAAACTACCAAATTGTAGAAATCATAGACAGGGTGCCATATTGATATGGGAAAGAGATAGTGTAAGTCTGGTCAACATATAGCTATGGGGCTACGGGCTAGTGGGGTCCTTACGTGAGCCAAGCCAATTTCCTTAATGTTGGCTTCCACCAATGACTGGGCAGTGGACTTTGTAAGAGCCCACAGAAATAACAAATTTCAATATAGGAGGTTTTCATAATTTAAAATGCAATAATAATGTCAATATTTGGAGATTACAGAAGATTGTACGTGTAGAAAATGTCTTCAAGTTAAACTGTATGATCTCATAGAAAAGGGGCATCTCAGAGATCAGTAGAGTTATCTTACAGAGTTTTCTCCAAGGCAACCTTTGACTGGAATCCACTTAAATTTATAAATACATGGAGAGAAGGTA
This sequence comes from Talpa occidentalis, assembly GCF_014898055.3. NCBI lineage: Eukaryota > Metazoa > Chordata > Mammalia > Eulipotyphla > Talpidae > Talpa > Talpa occidentalis. The sequence goes on from NW_023601104.1 coordinate 26,660,313, forward strand.
TGACAACCTAGTCTGGACTTGGAAGCAAAGAGAAAGGAGGATCATGGAGACAAACATGAGCAATGTCCTCCTAGGGATTTTTCAGAGCAAAGGACCCAGTGTTCCCCTGTTCCCAGTGACAGGGAAGATGATGTGCCTAACTTATAGGTATCACCTACATGCATACAGATCAGGTTTTAGAATTTGGAGGAAGAGGGAGGAAAAGTGAAGGAGAAGGACAGAAAGAGAGTTAAGAGGAAAATGAGAAAGAGAAGAAGAAAGGGAAGCAAGCAGAGGGGGAGAAAGAGAAAAGAAGAATGAGACCGATATAGGAGATGTTACTCTGTTGATCCTCAATAGCCCCAGTTCTTGTGCCTATGAGTATCTCTATGTGTTTGGTGTGATTTCTAGTGTTTCATTATGGCAAACATTCAATTAACATGACCCATAAGCCAGTATTTTTTATGTGGGGCCCTTGTGCCAGCAGCATCAGCATCACCTGGGAATTTGTCAGACATACAAACTTGGGCCCCACCCCAGTCCGATTAAATCAGAAACTTGGTGGGTGGGGCCAGAAATTTGTTTTCTAACAAGCTCTCTCAGTGATTCTGATTCATGATAAAGTTAGAGAACCACTATCCTAAACACCAGTCAACTACTGCATCTGGAGTCCCACTGAAGAAACAGCTGGAGAGAGCACTCATTTTAAACAAACACAAAAATATTCTGGTTTTAAACATCAGCTTTGGGAGCTTGGTAGATTCAAGTCTGTCCTCAATAATGTCTTTAAACATTGCAAAAACAAGTCTTTGAGCCTGTGGGGCTGAAAGCTGGTCTCTGCTTAAGGGAGAGCATGACCATGGTGAGGTTTCTTGGAACACCTGACTTCTCCTCATCCATTTTTAGACACTTACAGAAAAGTAATTTTATGGTTTGAAAGAGACCCATACCTTAGCAATGTGCTTCGAAAGATCCAGTGCCTTCTTTCAAAAGACCACTCAGCTCTATGCATAATGTCATTGTAATCATGCACTTTGCAGACAGATGGGGCTGCACATTTCTAACATACTTTTTGCAATGGCTAATTAAATAGTTCTCCTGTAATCCAATATATCAATCTTGTTTGGACTGTTTCTGTACTGTTTTATTGTTTCATTTTCTCTGCTATGTGCACTCAGACTGACTCATGGGCAGCACAGTTGGGTATAAAAGAGAATTATTTAATGGTGTTATTTAAGGTGTGCACCTTAGCCATGCAGTTTACAAAAGCAAATCCCTGTGAGGTTTAAAGCATCAGAGGGCAAAACAACAGTTGCTGACATTGCTTTAGAGGACAGAAAGAAGCTGAGTCACTGAGCCTGCAGTTCAAGAGAAGGCAAATATATCACAGAACAAAGAATAAACCTCCTCCCTAGATCACAGGACATCTGCTTCAGAGATGTTCACCAACACAGACAGAGTTATTGCTTATGATCAAAGGCATCTGTGATAAGACATTCTGAACAAAGCATCACCTGACCCCAATCTAAACATAGCTTGCTTTATAAAACGTTGTTTTTTTTTATGTAACATTGCCAAACACTATTTCTGTTGCTCTTTTAAGAAGAGAGAGACCAGTTAGTGCAATTGAACCTGTGGCAGACATCATTCTAATACAAATCTGGAAAGTATATAAAACCTACACTCTACCTGAAAAATTTGTTATTTAGGGATAGAAACTAATGTTTCTTAATTTTAAAAAACACCATCAGTTGCACTACTGAGGGCCTGCCAATTTTAGAATCATGCTAAGCATCCTAAGAAAGAGACAGGTAACATGCTGGCCTTCAGATGAAACAAGGTAAACAGAAGTTCACATCTGAAATGTTTGTGTTTAGAGAAAGCAATGTGAATTGGAATGTGGCAGGAAAAGCCTCTGTGGAAGAAATGAGTTTTGTTTGGTGGGTAAAAATTCACAAGGAATTCTGGCAGAAAATATAAGCAATGTAGCACAGCAAGATCACAGTTCCATAAAATCCTTAACATAAAATCCAATTCCTTACTTCCATTTAGGTTGAAATATTGGGAAGCAGCAAAGTTACCAGTAGGAAGGTTGATTCACCACCATCAGAGAAAGATGTAATGACCTGACTATCCAAGCCAAATTTAAACCTCCATCCCCAACTCTAAACACATATAGATTAGATGTATCCATGCCTTTACATCAGGGTACAGTATATCACATTTCAGCTGTCATTGCTGCTAATTATTTTGCTCACCTGTCACCTCTAAGAAGTCATCTGGGTATCAAGCATATGCTATCAGAAATAAGAAGTGAATCTGTGCAGGTGTCGGGGTAGGAGAGTATAAACAGGGATGTTAGCTCACTGCTGGCTAAATCCAGGACCCTGATTCGGTCTTCTGCTTTTTTTCTGAGCCCAGAATATCCTGGAACAGAACTTTGTGACTGGGCTAAGTGCTTTCACAGTGGCTAGTAGGGACCTATAGCAGATAACAAGCACCCTGACAGGAGGTCAGAATTATTGAGGAAACATCTTCAAATACAGCTCCTTCTGTCTTCCTCTTCCAAAAAGCATTGATAAGAGAGGCCTTTGGCATTTTATATTAGAAAAAAGACTCCTGCACCCAGAGGAAGACCGTTGCATATGGCAGTATTCAGCTCAAGACTTTTGGCTTCAGTTTCTTAGTTCATGAACTGTAATTTGATATTCTTTGATTTGAACACACTCTGATCTGATATTCTTTTTTTTTTTCCCCTCCTGAACAATGATTATATTTGAAGTATGGTGATCCCTGGAGCATCTCTGAGGAACTGTGAATCTGATTTGGTGGCACTCTCTACCAAGTTTGATAATGATCTGTGGGCCTGTCTCATTCTCCTCCTCCAGAACATCAGCTACCCTGGATAAATCACCTTAGCATATCCCACTTTTCCCAGGGAAAAGAAATGTGCACAGGAAAATGTTCAATAAATGCACCTTGGCTGAGGGAACACAGCAGAGAATTTAGTCAGGTTCTTTTTACCTTTCCACTGCCCAGAAGACTAAGGTTTGCTAAACCTTCATTAACCAGTCCCCTCCCCCCCCCATCCTCCTTGCTCTTTTTTAAGTGCCACCTGTGCAACTGCTCCTAAGTGCCTTAGCATCCAAGTATTATGAGCCTCTGTTGTGCCTTTATCGTGGGCCTGTGGCACCCATTTAATATCTACACATCACTGGAGGGGATGCCAATGAGGTAACTTGGGAGGGTGGCAGTATGAATGGAAGGGGAGCAGGGTATAATCATGTTGATGGTGTGGCCTTGTTGCCAGACTGCATTAAACCCTTTGGAAAAGCACTGGTGTCTTCAAAGATCTTGCAGGAAAGAAGATTCATGACTTCAGCAGTCTATTCTTATGTTAAAAATGCACCATGTCCTCTGGTAACACGGGATGTTGTTCTAGTCTACCTACTGGCAATGAAGACCAACTGAAGGCTAATGTGGATCTCAAAATGCGGCCTCTGGATCAACAGCATGGCACCATCTGGGAACTCAGTATAAATGCAAATTTTCATCCTAGACTTACTGAAACAGAAATTCTGCAGGTGGGCCCAGCAACCTGTGCTTCTAATGGCCTCCAGGTGATTCTGATGCTCACTGCAGTTTGAGGACCACTGGTCTATAGAGTGGGGACTAGGGAGTCCTGGATACATGGTCACTCATCAGTTTAGGATCACCTGGTTGTTTGATGCAAGCTTCCTCTGCTTATTGTGGCTTTTCAGGAAAAGATATTAATTCCAACTCTAATTCCATAGTTGTCTCACCTGTCAACTGGATACAATCTTCATAGGACAATGGTTGACTAAAAACTCTGGCTTTACGTTTCGAACATATACCAGGTGAATGAATTTATCAAGAGCTGCTCCCTTTCGTGAGGATTTTAGCAGAGACTTCGGTGACAGCTTTCTACTTTTATGGATTTTAACTGAGTAATTAATAGACTAACAGTTACAAGTGCAAGTTAAGTGCATATTATTTCCACTGGATTGGGTCATAAATAAGTAATAAAGCTTTTGAAAGTGAATGGAAAGAGACAGTTGAAAAGAAAGACCTATTGGGATCTGAATGAGGGATGCCAGACTTAATTTTAAGCTCTACCTTCTCATTTTATTGAAGAAAGCAGTTCCACAGGGGACAAGGAGAGTCTGTGGTGGATTCTGTTTCACTTTGTGCTTCAGCTGTATCCAAACATAGACAGTAGGCCAAATGGAGACATTGTCCAGACTCTCCTACTCCCACAGAAATGAAAAGTGAAAACAGCTCAAAACACCAGAGGTGAGGGAGGAAGGACTAACAGAAAAGCTTGAGGAATATTGTGTAATGCAGTCAAACAAGCTATTGGGTATTTTGTCTTTTTTCCATATCTGGGCTAACTTCCATATCAACTTCCCTAGAAAATGAGAGGCCTCTCACCCCTTCCCTATCATCTCCAGGACTTTGGGCAACATCACATCTCTTGTGGGCCTTGGGCACTTTTGCCTTCACAAACCCCTTCTTCCATTTATATATATATCAACACATTAATGTGTGTGTGTGTGTGTGTGTGTGTGTGTAATGCCCACATTGGTATAAAGATACCTACAATCCAGATTGGATTTCACAATTATATATTCATTATTGTCATAGACGTGTTTCTGTTTTTAAAAGAAGGTAAAATGAACACATTTTAGTGAGTCTCTCAAAGTACTGTGGATCTCTGGTATTTTCCTAGGGCTGCCTGTACAAAGCACCATAAACAAGGTGGCTTAAGCGACAAAAATGTATTGTCTTACAGATGTGGAGGCCAGAAAATGGATGTCATGGGGCCGGCACCTTCTGAGGAGCTAGGGGAAGATTTGGCCCAGGCCCCTCCTCTAGCTTCTCAGAGCTCCTTGGCTTGTGGCAGTGTGACTCCAGTCTTCACTTGGTGTCAGCACCTGTGTGCATATCTCTCCACAAATTTCCCCCTTTTATCAGGATACGTCAGGGAAGGTTAGAGGTCCACCTTACACCAGAATTATCTCATCTGAGCTACCTATAATGACCCTATTTCCACCACATAAGTCACATTCTGAGGTACTTGGAATTTAGGATTCAGCAGACGAGTTTTGAGGGGATAAAAGACAAAGAATAAAGGAGCTGCCAGACCTGTGTCCAATGGGGAAATCATCCCTGCAAAGTCTTCCCTGGCATTCTGAAGGCAAGAGGCAAATCTAGGGTCTCGAAAGTATCAGAAATAAGATAAAGGCCCAGGAAGAAGTTTTATATTTTTAAAGGAAATATTTCAGGATTCAACAACTTTTCAGGTAAGTTTTTTTGTGTGTATCATGTTAACCTGGAGGAATGTTAATATCTCTGAATGCCCCACCTCCACCACGCACAGGGTAAGCTTCAGTCCAGGCCTTGGCTCAGAAGATCCTAGTTCAGAACAGCAGCAAACCTTCTTTGTTTGACCCCAAGCTTTCCATCCTCCACATTTGCAGCTAATCTCTTGGAAGTGAGCCCTCCTAAAAACTAAGGAAGGGTACAATTTCACCGTTTTAAGAAGCTAATTTTCACGGAGGCTATGTATTGCTCATGCTCCTTTCTACATGTTAACCTCTTTTACTTGCCCTGCAAGAAATATTCAACCTGCCTCTGGTTCTTGATTAATGACAATCAGAGGAGACAGAAGGAGAAGCTCCCTCTGAAGAGAGAGAGATCTGTCCATCGCCCTGACACCAATCACTTTCCTTCTCTATTGGAAAAGAGAAAAAGAGCGAGGGAGACTGGAATCGATACCTGAGATTATCAGTGCCTTTTTTTGCTTCAATTTTTAAAAAGTTACTATCAGCCCATTACAACAAAGGCCTCTGAATTCTTTCTCAGTTTTGAGCTCAATGGTTTAATTCCCAAAGGACTCTAAAACCCCAAACAAAGTGCAGGCTACTCTCCTGGAACCTCTCCCCCTGTGCAACCTCACCCTCGCCCCCCAGTCACATTCAGAAGAAGAAAAATCACCTCTCACAAAAACAGTAAAATAAAGCAGCACAGCCCAAGGGGGCCCATAAAGTGAGAACTGAAACAGTACATGGACTCTGTGTGTCTATTTAAATTGCTAAAGCTCCAGCTTATTTCCAGGCACACAATTGGGTCTGGCAACACCATTCACAGCTTTGGATGTGAACTGGAGCTCAAGACATCGTTAAAGGCACCAATGACAATGCCAGTTAGGCTGTGTGGAAAGCCGAACTAGCGCTGTGAAACAGTGTCTAAAGCAGGCTGGGAGAAATGACAGTAATGGCTGTGAGGGTGAGCATGCCAAAAAAGAAGAGCTTGGTGTTTATGTGGAGGAACAGCTGAAACCATCCCAGGAAGGACTTTTCGCTTTGCACAGATTTTAATAAAATAATGGCAGTGGGAACTCTGAGCCATAAATCTCTTAGGTCTTTGTTAACCTGAAAAAAAAAAAAAGAAAAAAATGACATTGCTATGTATATATACAAGACCAGTGATTTATGGAAGAAACAAGCAGAGTGCTCTTTTCTCCTCAAAATACATCTCAAGTTGGTTTGCCTACCGGACTCAGCCCAAAGCTTGAGGAAATCCCAGGTGAGAAAGGAATTGAGGTACTTTTGGGTTGTACATTCAGATAATCTATATTTCCTGCCTGGTGTTTAGCAAGTGCAAAATATAAGCCCTAGGCATCTGCTTGGGCAGTGGAAATGGTGTGGTTTAGAATGAATAGGCGGTCTATGCTCTAGGTCAGTGTATGAAAAGCCACAGGGGGTTCCCCAAAGTCCTCTCCAAATGCCTTAGCTGACTAATCACATATAACACTGACCATCAGCAAACAATGTGGGACAGGAAGTGAAAGTTCAGTGAACAAATGACTCAAATGCAATTCTCAGTCAGAAACTCCAGGCGGCAAGGTGTGGATTTCAGAGGAGAGTGTCCAAAGAACAGTGGCTTCTGCTTACTATGACAGTGAGGCATTTTTCCCCTTCCATGAGCTACATGCTCTCCCATACTTCTCTCCCCTGAAGCAATGGCTGTTTACTCTCTATCTTCATGACCTCTGATAATATTGCTTTCAGCAGGCCATGGGCTTTGGGCTTTCATTCTGGAGGCTATAATTACCAGGATCAGGGCAAAATGAGAAGGGAAAATAATGCCTTGGGTAGGAGATTTCAGAGAATGGAATAGGATCAGAGGATAGAATCAGAAAGACTGAAAATTCTCCACACTGCACACAGAGCAGCGTAACAGGGCAGAAATCACTGTTGGTTCTCCTTTCACCCTGGAAGGATGGAGGTATACAACTAGGTCTTTGAGCAAATGCCTCTTATTTCACTATAACAAGTACTGGAAACTCAGTTCAGTGCAGAGACCTGCGGCCACAGCTTCATTGACATAATGGACTCTCCCTGGAATCTCCTTTTTAGAGCCTCAGGGCCCTTCTCATTCTCTTCCCATCTTCCTTATTCACCTGGGAGGCCTACAGACTTCCTTTCCTTCTCCACTTCCTGTAAGCAATAGCTGACTCCTCCCCCATGCCTCAGACCGACTGCACAAATCTCCTTGGGAACCACTTGTGTCACCTCTTGCCAAGCTTCCTCAGAATGTTGCCTTCGCGTTCCTTACCACCCAGCTGAACAAAAGTCCCTCTCATAGCATTTATGTAACTTCTGAAATCTGACCTCCTCCAGGAAGACACTCTAGATTGATTAGAGAAATGTAAAAGATTCCCATGGCCGCAGCCGAATATATACCTATGTATGTAATTTGAGGTGTTCTTGTCTCCCACGGCCACCAAGTCGTGTGGTATTCCCTCTCTGCCACCCACAGGGAATGCTATTACTCTTGTGAAAAGCAAAAGTAACTTTAATGTTTTACTGATTATAAAAATGTCAAATGTTCAAACTAAACAATTGGATTTGTAGAGACAGAAATCTATTCAGAGGAACATGAAGAGTACACAAACCCCTCTACACAGAGGTTACTTCTTTTTACCGCATGCTAATTCACAGAAATGCATTTACTCTTGACTGATATGCCTCAGTGAAGTGGGTTAAAGTTAAATGGAACTTAATTTCCTTAGCAGAGTTTGTAGCTGTCCCTTAGATCCCGTTTACATGCCTGCCATGACGGTATCGTTTTGAACCTCAGGTTCAAGTTCCTTAATCTGGAATAAAGACTTATATAAGAAACAGTGAACAAAGGAAAGATGTACTGTGAAGTGCAAGAAGTGTGAAGTTCAATCCCACCATCACCTAGCTCTAGATACCAGTGTGTCTCACGAAGGTGGCAAATGTTAGTTTGAGTGAGAGTGATTGAGGTTGACAAACAAGTGTGAACAAGGTGGGGTTGGCCGATCTGCCCATCTTCCCATCATCAGAGAGCACTGTCTGATTCTCAGCTCAAGTTGAGAGTCTCTGCCAAGGCACCTAGTGCACTGCTGCTTTGGTTGGAAGGTTTGAGGCCTCCATCTCTAGTAATCAGGAAAATAAGATTCACAGCTTGCTCCTCCTTTCAAGAAGGAAGCCACCTCCAATATGATTCTGGGCCTTGTTGTTCCAATTAGAGTCATAGCTGGAGGATGAAGGAGAAGAATAAAGCTGAGAATGATGGACTGGACAAACCAGACTCATGGAAGAGGAAAGGACAGATTCGAAGTAAGAGATAGGCAAGAAAAAGTTAAGGTTCAGAAGACACCAGGTTGAGAAAATGTTTGAGAATTTTTTTTTTTGTTTTGTTTTGAGGAAGGGGAATGGACACACTGTGATGGACAGGATTTTCAAGAGATAGCTGGATTAAGAGATTTTTCAGAAAATTTGCCATAAGCTATGGATGGAACCCTTCCTTTAGTAGATTTTGAGAGTCTGTAATGAAGATCTAAATTGCTTTAAAATGATTTTTTTGAAGTCAGTGTGTGCTTCTTTGGAAGTGACACTGTGCTGACACTGGGGACAAAGGACAGTTCAGTGTTATGTGGGTTACATATAAATACCTGTGTTGTTTGCTTTAAGCCCTCAGTTTCCCAAAGGCAGGGACCTATTATCCATGCAGCTGATTTGGTTATATACCAAGAGGCATCTTGTCATAGTTATAAAAGCTCTGAATATGAACCAGAAGACCTGAATTTGAGTCCTGGTTCTCCCTCTTAACAGCTGTGGGACCCAGGGTGTGACACATGACCTTCTTGACCTTCCTCACAAGTATACGTGGTAGAGGTGGAGGTGGGGACAGTGACTTCTGCCTGCACCTTGGGCTTCTACGAGTATTAAATGAGCTGAGTGTATATGAGCATACTTTGTGGACTGTAAAGAGCTACCAACTCATGTTACCAAATCATCGGGCCTCTCGTACAGCATGATACTTGTACTTTATCATAACTGATGATAACAGTGGCTATAGGTCTCCTTCTGCCCAGAGCTATTGGGGAGTCTTCTCTATCCCTTCCTGGTATCTTCTCTGTATTGGTTGCCAGGGAGGAATAAACTCAATCCTAGGAAACCTACTAAGAACTGCATAACTTCCCCACCTCATTTCACCCATGGCCTCTGCCACTGATTAAATGGAAATGCTGGAGGGCGTGATGGGCCTGGGCCAGGATTCTGCTGAACCCAGCCTGCGCCTGGCTACCGCGCCCTGTACTGATGGTGACTTCACAAGCTGGCTCCCATCTCAATGGATGGCTCTTTCTGAAAGGCCATTTTGTGACTTGTCCTGGGAGTGCTTCATTCATGCTGGCTGAAGCTCTTGCCTTCTCTCTCTCTCTTTTTTTTTTTTTTTTTGTTCAAAATTAACTCTACTCAGCCCAAAACAGCTAAAAAGGATCAGAAATAAAGACCTTGCACACTCTAGGTTTGTCTCCAGGGGAGTTTTCTCTGCTTTCCAGGATCCCAACAGAATCCCATCCAATGATGGAGGCAATGGCTTGGCTGGAGACAAGGAGCTTGCCTGCTCTCCCCAGATGTCCTGTGCCTCCAGGATCTGCACCACCCCAGCAGAAGGAAACCAGACACATGTCTACCTGCTGTCTTAGAATCAGACCCTGTCTATTTTGCTTTTCGGAGCTGAGACCAAAAGCCTGGCCAATTCTCCTTTTGGTTTGAGGCAAGTGTCCTTGCAATTGATTTTCCTGAGAGGCAGCCCAGAGGCTGGTGCAACAAGGAATGAGCCTGCTTTCCTTGGCTTTGGCATGGCCAGTTCTGCCCTTGCCCAGAGCCAGGCCAGCAGAAATCAGAGCCCAAAGCAGCACCAAGACCTTGAATTAAGACACAGGCAACTCATTCCACTTTCCTGGCCCCCTCAACGCATCTGTCTTGTCCGCCTGAGTCTAAATCTCTTGAGTGATTCCAGCTGCCGGGTCGGGCTGGCAAACACAGCGACATTTGGTTTCTGTTAGAACACAACAGATCAGTGTGCTCACCTGCTTCATTTTTTCCCTCCTGCACAGAGAGGGGGACAAAGGGAGCCAAAACCTGATGCTGCTGATTTGGAGGTTTCCCATTCTGTTTCAGTGACTTCACGCCTTGGCCTGGCCTCAGCTGGATGTTCCAAAACCACTTTATTTCCTGTGTATTTTCAGTACTTGGCCAGTAAGAATGTACAGTATGAAAAAAATGTCTGCTACCCTCAATTGAAGAGACCCTCTGGAAAAAAGTATCAGGAGGGCTTTTAAATAAAAGAAATAATTACAACCTGCTGTGTACTTTACAGAATCTACGAAACGTGGCCTTTTCCAAAATATCGTAGTATTTCCTGTGGCTTCTGGAGGCTAAGCCTTCATGGATTTATAAGTATGTGTCCAATGTAGTCTCTGGGCTCCACGCTTTTGATCCAAAAGTCAGATTTGAAAAGCACAAATACATCCTCTTGGAAGACAGAATCCCAAAAGGTGCTAAGCTAAAATCCAGCTGGAAAAATATAGGCTTCCAGCTGTCAGGGGTGGTGGACCATGTGCATTTATTTTATTTTATTTTAATGAATGGAGGCTTGAGTTTCCAGCTTGCTGCCCAGTTGTAGTTTTTCAGATGCAGAACATGCCAGGTATGCCTTGCAGATGTGTACAGTGACAGCTTGCAACTCTATAGTGGGTGGAGAGTGGTTTATGAGGTTTGAGATTCATAAAATCTAGTCTTTAGAACTCTGTGTAAACATGGTGAGAGATTGCAAGGGGAGAGAAAGAAAACTTTCTGACCTTAAACTACCTGTGAGCAGTGATCCAGATGCCTACTACTCTTTCCCAAGAGAAAACTGAAAGCTTTTGAAAGAGAAACTCAAGGAGTCTGAACCTTCTTCTGACTTTCCAGAAGATGTAAAGATTCCAGGCCTGGGTTCATTGTGTATGACTACTTCTCGCTAAGCCTGTGTGCGGAGACCAAATGAAGCAGAGGGTAGTGGAGTGAACTAGGCAGATCCACCTACATAGACCATCTCCATGGTGAGGTCAGAAAAACTTTGACCTTGCTGGTTTTAAAAAAGATATTATTCAGGTTATTATTATTTTAACTTCAGGCTGTAGGCTGCCCATTTTAGTTGAACCTGCAGAGTTCAGAACTTCAATTTCCAATTAGAAAGAGCTGAATTCCATATCACATTACTATGAGTAAAACAGTGAGCACCAACTCACTGGTGGACTCCAGTTAGTATCAGCCTGAGGTTGAATTGTCAACAAGTGACTGTTTTCAGGACCCATGATCCCCCCACCCCTTTTATTCCCCTTGTCTATCACAGTAGGGACCTACTATTAAAGTTTGGTATAGCCCAGGTTAAGACGTGAGCCTTGCTCAAGTTAAAAGTAACCCAAGAGTTTTTTACAAAACCGACAAAGTAATTACTGTTGAGGTAAGAATGGCTGGGTATGGACCACAGGAAACAGCAATGTCTTAATCCCCAAGGGAGAGTGCAAAAAAGTGAGAATACTTGGAACCAAGCCAAGCTGAGGAGAGAGCTATTTTTAGCTGGGAGATGAGCATGTTCGACCCTTCTCCCCAACCAGCTTCAGGGGAGTAGCAGAACATTCCCTGAGAGACAGAAGCATAAGGATGAGTCTGCCTTACTCTGTAAGTTTGGATTGCTGGGGAGCAGAGCAAGCAAAAAGAAACAGGTTTGAAAAACCAACATGTCTTTATTTAAACTTGGTCTATGAATTAGAGAAAAATTAACAGGTATTTTATACAGAAAGAAAAAAGCTAACATGTCCCAATCACCTTCCAGAGACACCATGTGAACCCCCTCATAGTTCAGGCCTGCCTCCCCCATCCTAGGACTACAGAACAGATAAGCCTTTGTCTTAAGGACCACAAGAATGAGCACAGAATGAGCGCAGTGCATTGCGATGGCTGTCGGCAGACACACCAAATGTGATGGCTGGAGGGCACAGGCCAGACACGGGGCAGAAAAGGTTGAAACAGACCATGCCAAGTTCTTAGATGAGTTTTCCTGGACTCCCTGGTAAGCCACAAATCAAGTACTGGTAAGTAGGTAGAATCTTTCTTGTTTTTACGCCTTTCCTTTAGGGAGCTCATTCTTAGTAAAGCAACTCAGGAAGAAAAAACTAATGCTTCTTTGTTTCTAGGACTTGGCCCTTTGTTTTATAATTAATATAGATTCCCACCCAATGCATAAATGTTTAAAGCATCATTTATATTGCATTGCCCACTTGTTAAAGTTTAAAATGTTGCAAATAGCCAAGAGTTTGTGCTTTAGTTACAAGCAAACTTGTTCACCCCATGGTCTTAAACTCTGGCACACAGTGGCACAGGTCAATTTGGGATTTCTGCACATTCTTTGCTGTTATAAAATAAGATATAAAGAGCTGGTTTTGAACTAAAGCCTTACTTAAAATATTTTAAGTATGTACATACCTAGTCTAAAATGTACATATCTGAGTTCATCTACATGGTATACTGAATACAGAAATCAGTGGAAAGCAATGGTTCTGGCCCAGTGTTGGTATATGCAATAAATAAATAACAATATGAGGAGATATGAAACAGCATCTTCAGGCATAGGGATTATTTTATTAGTAAGGGAATGGGTCCAAATATTGAACAAGTCAACTGCTTTCAAGAGACATGTGCAAATGAAGAGATTCCTCCTTGTTTCCTTCTTGGATACATTAAGATTTCATGTCACTTTGATTTATATGTCAACACAGAGGCGGATTATGCAGTGGCTCTAAATCCAGGTAGCCTCTTTGCTAATCTGTCCTGAGTTTCATTCCTGGACCTGGGCTGCTGATATACCTCTTGTAACTAAGTTGCTCCTGGTTCAGTAACCTGGCATGCGTCATCCTGCTCCTCTTTCCAGGATGCCCAGGGTCCCAGTCTACTTTGTTTCTTTTCCTGATAATCCTCTTGAATCCCAATTTTACCATCATAATTTTTAGGCTATGCGGTTCTCTGAAAGTGGAGGAGTTATCGTGCAGGAAGACTCACATTGCTCCTGAGAGCTGGGTTGCTCATTATGGGGCAAGATGAGTCTGTACTCTTGAAAGAGTTTGAATTCTATAATATTTTAAAAAGAAGAGGCCCGATTGGGAAACAGTGGAACTTTAGTCAACTCCTAAGAAGAGTTTTCTGGGCTAATTCAAAGTATAAATGAGGCCTCCCCGGTGGCGCAGCGGTTGAGCGCTGGGTTGCAAAGCTGCCCGCGGCCTCTGCGGCGCCGGTTCAATCCCCGGCTGCTCCCCGGCCACCAGAGGAGGGTCCCACATGGCACGCAGACCTCTCCTGCCGCCCGCTGCTCCCCTCAGCAGTGTACTTCGGTCCTTCTGCCTGCTCTGCTCTCCGCTCTGGCTCTGGTGAATTCTCTCACCCTCCCGCGCTTCTGACTGTACCCAGTGCATGTATAAACAAAACAAACAAATAAATAAAACATGCCTCTATAAAAAAAAAAAAAAAAAAAAAAACAAAGTATAAATGAATTCTTAATATTCTGTATAACATCTGTTCTTATACTTCAGCAAATCTAAGGCTCATCCAGGGAGCCTGTTAAAATGCACATTCCTAGGTGTCATACCAGGTCTCCCAATTCAGAAGTTTTGTAGTATAGTTCAGGAATCTTGAATTTTCTTACCCTAAAAGTCTCTCTCCTAGAGGAATTTTGAGAAATGTTGCTCTATGTATGCAGAACACCACCTATGTGTAAATTGCAAGCTTTATTTTCATGACGACTATAATTACTGGAAAAATATTGGCTATCTTTAAAAAGCATAGTATATTCCCCTACAATCTTGTTTGCACCATTAATTTAGCTAGTAAATTATTTCTATAAAATAGATGTAAAAGTTACCATAGCCTGATCCTGACTGTATTACCACAAATTGTCTAAAAATGGGTGAAATGCAAATTAATGAGATTTCTGTAAATGTTATTTTTTTCCTAACTAATATTCTATGGTGGTGAGTTATAATGTATAGTCAAATGTTGAACTATTTTAGTTATTTTAGGAGGCTAATTTAAAGGTTATTTTTGCACTAGCTAAGAAAGGAAAAATAGAGTTGATGATCATCTAGCCTTTACCGTGATGCACCAAATTCTGTTGGGCAAGAGAGTATGAATTAGACCTGCCCAGATAAGTGTTTCACGGTATCTGTTAGCATGTTTAGACGGTGTCTCCTTCACCAGGAGTATGGCAGAAAGGAAATTTGTTTTATATTTTAGACATTTGAAGATCTAAATAACAGCAATATTTAGATTGCTAATATTATTCAAGCCCTTTCTATGTGCAAAGAACTTTGCAGTCACTATTTCATGTTCTCTTCACAACATCCCTATCCATGTTTGCAGATGAAGAAGTGGAGGTCTAGAGAGGTCTGATTTGCTCAAAGTCACACAGCCAGAAAGTAGTACAGGCTAGAGTCTGCCCCCAAAGCCCAAGAGACCATGTCTCTGTCAGGATCTGAGAAAGCATTCACGCTGCATTGCTGCTGGTCTCCGCAGCCTGTGTTTTACACATAAACCAGCTCTCTAAAATCTGTTATTTGAAAAGTTTGTGTACAATGAAGTAGTACACAGAAAATAACTGCCCAGATAATTTTCTTTAGGAAAAAGGAAAAACAAAATCTCATTTTCATTTCCGTTTCAGTCTATTTTTGCTAACATAATTTAGCCTGATTGCCATACAGCTCAGTTTTGTCTGGATCTGGTAACCAAACCTTTGTTAGCATTCTGTCCAGGTACAATAGCTGCTTTCAGCAGTCTCATCATTAGACTCTCGAAGGAAAATTTCTTGAGAGGAAGAAGAGGATATCAAACTGAGAATAGGTTAGAAGAATGAAAAATGACCATGGCTTGCACAGGTTTCCCCCACTATCTGAAAGTAAAAACTGCCTATTGGTATGATCTGGTTATATTTTGGGTTTGAAAATACTCAAAAATTTTTCCATATAAGTTAATGATAATAGTGTTTCCAGACCCAAAACATAACCTACCAGATCATACCAAATAGGAAACTTCTACTTTTGGATTATCAGGGAAACCTGTAATCTATTCCCTTTTGTGATCAGCATGCAGAAAACAGTTTAAGTTAGAAATTTTTATTGTTTACTTAAAAACAAGTTTACTTAAAAACTTAAAGCCAAGAAAAAGAAGTGTTCTGTTCCCACATAGTTGCTTCAGATGCAGGGAACTGGGAACTGGCTGTGACTCCAGGTCACATGGGCTATTCCCTCGCTGTTTATGTTCACAAAGTCACCAAGCCCAGAGACAGAGTCACCCTAGGGTTGCAGGGTAGGGAAGGATCCAAGCCTCCTTAGCTCCAGGCTGGGTGTCCCTCTCATTACAACATGATGAGGGATTATTCTGATGGGAAAGCTTTGTTGATGGAAGATATTTCAAAGCAGGCAGTTATTTGGGTGGAGAAAGGAAGAAAGAGGGGGACCGGACACAGAAGGACGCAGAGGACTGAGGAGCCCAGGAGAACAGGGGCCATGGCGAGAGGCTCAAGGAACACATCTCCTAAGACCCTTTAGCTGAATGTCTTTTCCCTCCCTCCCCATTGTCACAACCCTTCTGTGTTTTAAACCATTCAGCCTCCTTCAATCCTGTTGTCATGGATTGATTACTTATGTCAAATAACAGCAGCTGTGACTGGCACTTGTGTGAAGATAAGTGGTGGGAATGAGAAGTGTGGAAAATAGAAAATGAATCATCATTATTATTATTGTTTTTATTTAACTAGGTTTTGCTATTATAATAATAAATAATAATAATGAGACTAATAATAATGCTGAGAAGCTAACATTTGGTAAGCCAGGCAATTTGCCACGCATTTAAAACATGCAATCTTATTTCACCCTCTGCTATTCTGATCAGCAGTATTATTATCCTACTTGACAGAGGAAGAGATTTTGGTCACAAAGAGGTCAGCAACTTGACCAAAGTCACTAGGTGGGGTGAGTGGTTGCGCTAGGACCCAAATCCTAAAGATTGGCTGCAGATTCCAATACAAGAGCCCACACTCTTTACCACCATATATCAGGGTTTCATAAGTGTTACTGTCCTGAATCTTCATGGCAACAGGCTGAGCTGGGCATTGTGACCCCACTTATAGATGAGGAAACTGAGGCTCAGAAATGATGATCTACCCAAAGAGGGGATCAGAGGTGAAGTTCAAGACAAGAATTTAGACCACACTTCCCTTATTTCATAGGCCACTCAGTGAAACCCATTCTGAGCTATGGATGAAATTCTGTTTCCTGTGTCTAGTGTTTTATGGGTACGAGCCGGATAAGAAAAAACAGAACCAACAAAGTGTGCTAGCAGACAGGGGAGCTGTAAACATTTAGCACAGCTCCCCTGATCCATCAGTTCTGAGGTGGGCATCCAGGAGTTGGAGAAGGGTCACCTGATTGGACTGAGGTTTCTTTAACTTGCTAAATGAAGCTGGGGAGAGAGAAGGCCATAGGGGAGGTTGAGAGAGCACAAGAGAGTAAGCTAGTCATAAGGAATGAACACCTGGCAAAAGGAAAAATCTCTCAGAACAGCACAAAAACAACCAAAATTTTGGGCATCAACAAAACCTCATTGACCCGCAAAACCCTCCGGCTCCCCTCCTTCCCTTCCCTGATGGCACACTTGGAAGCTCTGATTTCATATCTCCTTTTACTTCTGGATGATGCACACTGACAAATACAGTATGTAAAATGCAGGGACGTGTGAAAGAAAAGTGTGGCGAGGGTTGTTTTCCATCTCCCAATAATAGTGTTTCAATTTGGTACCTAAATAAACAATCTATTTTAGTGGCTCCCCTTTGATACCTCGAATGTTCCCTTCTGTTATTTCTGGCAGTTCCCAATCCTGTGATGTGATTAGAGAAGATGATTACACTTACATAACAGCATCAAATTAATTTGCCGCCGAGCACAACAGCAGCAGGAAATCATTGGAGTTCTTAAATCGCTCCCCACCCCCACCCGCCTCGAGTTTATTTAAGTGACATCAAGGGATTAGAGCGAAGTCGGTCAGTAGAACACTGCTGGGAAAACAACCAAAACATCGACTCTGACCTTGTAAACCAAAGAGGAACAGAGCAAATAATGAAAAGTGCTGGTCCCAGGCCTGGTGCAAGGACCAGGGGTGAATCAGCCTCCTAAACACATTTCTGCCTCTGGGAGAAAAAAAAGAAACAAACTGTACCTTTCAGTAAAGATTCTTTTCTACTGCTACTCCAGCCAGCTGAGGACTGTCAAAACCAAAGACATTTGAGAGTTTGCTTACGTTCTTCTCTTTTCTTTTTGGCCCTTTTCAAGAACACTTGAATTTTTAATTCTACGAGCCCTGATTTAAAAAAAAAAACAAAACAGGGAAATAATGGAAAGGCAAATAGTATTGCTTGTGCTTTCCCAAAAGATTGGACAATAAGAGCTCAGAAAACCGTAGCACATGATTTCACCAAAGGCCTGGGATTTACAACTGAGGGCAGTAAGTGTGAGCTTGGAAAGGGGCTCACGCCAAGTCACATGCTTGCAATCACATATCCTGACTGCAGTTTTCAGTTCTGACACTAATGTTGGACAGTCATTTCAACTCTCAGTCTTGGTTTTCTTACCCAGCCGGGCAGATATTACCTTCTCTCATCTCTATTACAGAATTGGTGTTCACCCATCCATTCATTCTGTTTATCCATCCATTCGGCAAATACTTATTGAACACCAAGTCCATCTCAGATACTACACTGACCACTGGGAATACCAGCTGACTGCTCTAAGCCCTGGCAGCTCAGGTCCTAGGAGGGTGTGAAATCAAGGACAGTGGCGCACTGAGAGCCTGGGAGGGCAGGCACAGGCACTGACCTCGCCAAGCCACTGTGTATTCATTACTGTATCTAAATCTCACAACCATCCAGCCAGCACAGATATCCCTAGCCCTATTTTACAAATGAGGAGATGACCCTAGGTACTTTAAATAACTCTGTGTCAAATCAATTAGGAAGGGACAGGATTGGAATTCAAACCTAGGTTTCCTGACTTTGAAGCCTTTATGTTTTTTTTTTTTTTGAAACTGATAAACTCTAAAGCATTCTGAAAATACAAGAATTATTTCAAGCGTGTTTATATAAGCTATTAGTATATACAATTAAGATATCACCAAATGCACAATTTTTTTGTAATGGCCTCAATCCAGTCATGACAGCACTAGATCCTGGTAACTGCTCTGTTATACACATGGAATGAGTATTATTATTCCCATTGAACAAATGAGGAGGTCAAGTTTAAGCATTTTGCTAGAAACAGCCTGGTCAGCAGAAATCAGTAGATTTCTGGATGTTGCCTATATTGTGCCAATATTTTTGGGTCCTTTGGCCTCCCTATTTAGGTGGAAATCCACTGAGCTCCTTTTCCCAAAGTTGGTACTACTTCAATGAGATAGTTTGAGCCCTTTCTTGCTTGTATGTGATATAACATTACAACAAACAGGTACCTGCTAATTCAAGCTGTAGCAAGGTATCCATCACCTCCCTTGACCCTGATTGTTCATACGTCTCTTGACTAATTCATAAATTGGTCACCAGAAAATTCTTTGTACAATTTTACCCTCATGACTTAGCTCATTGCTCATCCTTCTGCCTGAAATACCTGCTCCCCAACTTCTACAACCCTCCCCCATTCTTCAAGGCCAATCTCACTTCTACATCTTGAGCATACATTTTCTCTATGCCTCTGTCAGCACCAGCATCCCTCTACTCTGAGTTTCCAAAATTCATTGACTGTTAGATAACTGAGCAGACACATTTGGAGAAAGTCCAGTCCTAACCCTTCTTATACGGATGAGGAGACCAGAGTCTAGAGAGGACAGAGGCCTGTCTGGGTGATGCTTAAGTTATAAGGAGGCTATTACTCCCCAGATTGCTGAGGCCAGCAATGATTCTGTTGGACCCTTCTGCCTCTCCCCTAATGTCTGTGGAACTGAATAGTGTATATCTAGTCTAAAATGGGTATTTGTCTCATCATCCCCCTTTTCATCTCCAAATCCTACAGTGCCTTTCATAAGCCCTAAAACATATCAGTAGTTCAGGAAGTAGTTTTGTAGTTAGAGATTGTCCATTACGGCCACTAAGCCCTTGATGAAAACTATCATTTTTATCTATAAAGTTGTTTGCTAATCCATCCTCTGTTGGCTTCCTCTCTTTTTCTTTTCTTTTTTTTCTTTTAGATTTTTATTTATTTATTTATTTATACAAGCACTGGGTACAGTCTGAAGTGCGGGAGGGCGAGGGAATTCACCAGAGCCAGAGCGGGGAACAGAACAGGCAGAATGATGAAATACACTGCTGAGGGGAACAGTGGGCAGCAGGAGAGGTCTGCGCCATGTGGGACCCTCGCCCAACGGCCTGGGATCAAACCGGCACTGCAGAGGCTGCGGGCAGCTTCACAGCCCAGTGCTCAACCACTGTGCCAACGGGGAGGCCCTCCTCTCTTTTTCTTGAAAATTCCACATTCTCCTCAAATTCCTCTTCCACCCCACTCCACACCTGTGCAGGGGACTTGGCCTCCTACTTCACCATGCTTCATTCATTGCTCATTCACTTCCTCTGTGAAGGTCTGCTGTTTGTCAGGCACTCTCCTAGGTATTGGAGATGCAGCAGTGAACAAAATGAAGTCCACCCTCATGGGGTGTGCCATCCTTCAGTGTCCCCCCCCTTCTCCCGCTAAATAACAGCTCCCATTGTGAGGAAAACTCAGAAATTCATTAAAAAGTTCCAGGATTGTTCACGTCATTAAAGGTGATAACAGGGTACATTTTACCTTATAATTAAATAGGTGGACAAATATAATGATTACTTAAATGTGTTTTCCATTTGAAAGAGAATTTGCCATTAGGCACCTGTAATCATGAGTAGGTCACTTTCCAATGTTGGGTGGTAAGTTAAGTATCACCAGCCACCATGACATTTTGACTGTCATGCAGTTTAAGACTATATTTTGTTAGTTGTTTACTGGATTAAGTTGTTTAATTTTCCAATGTAAAAGCCTTGGGGCAAATGCAAATCAAAGAAGAATGCTAAAGTATAAATTTAGAAAGTTTATGAAAAGACAGCTTGTGATAGGGCCTCCCCGGTGGCGCAGCAGTTGAACGCTGGGTTGCGAAGCTGCCTGCAGCCTCTGCAGGGCCGGTTCGATCCCCGGCTGCTCCCCAGCCACTGGTGGAGGGTCCCACATGGCGCGCAGACCTCTCCTGCCGCCCGCTGCTCCCCTCAGCAGTGTACTTCGGTCCTTCTGCCTGCTCTGCTCCCCGCTATGGCTCTGGTGAATTCTCTCACCCTCCCGCGCTTCTGACTGTACCCTGTGCTTGTATAAACAAACAAACAAACAAACAAACAAACACACAAATAAATCTTTTTTTTTTAAAAAAAAAGACAGCTTGTGATAGTAATTCTACAGAATCTCCTTCAGGTACTTTTTACCAGCTTCCAGTTATACTTCATTGATTGACCTCTCACATAATCCATTAAGATTACCCTATAATTTCAAAATCCAATGACAATCACAGAAAATTCAGTGTTGCTTAAGTCTAAATTGAGTTTTAATGATGTGTATAGAATGCTTATAGTATACATAATGGCCAAACATCATTTTTTATTTCACTACTCAGAAATAAAAAAAAACAAAGAATTAAAAAAAGATATGTCAATCTGACGTTACATATAAAAATAGATTTTTGACTGTTTTTGTCTGTATTTGATGTTAAATTTCAAGCCATAGTTTAACATTTGCTTTCCAAACTAAGCACAATGTTAGATGTCATTTGAATGCATGTTTTATAAGTTGTTGCTTCTTACATAATTAAAGTAAATTAAACCATGTGCATCACTTGTTAGATGGAACTCATTCAGAATTTATTATTATAATCCATGAATATCAGTAAATGTATTCAATTATTTTTGTAATAAAATCTTTAATATATACTGATCTAAAATGACACATCTTAAGACATTAAATTTCATTTTGCATTGTGTGCAAAATAATGAGATGATTAAAAAAATTCCAAAAATGTTAACAATGAAATGAGTTTATAAATTAAAAATGGTTGGGAACACTGTTCTAAGCTCTTAGCATCTATGCGCCTTCTCCAGGATGAGTCTCCTTTATGCACTATCTTTCATACTTTCTCTCTTCTCCACAGTCAATATTTTCCTTTCCACTTTCTCCTCCTAAATTTAAAAACAATATCAAGTCTCCCTATCCTTAATAGCCAGCCAAACAACTATAAGCAACATCAAGAAACCACCTTCTTAGCACTGTCTTTACCACAAGTTCCCACATTACACAATTCAGGAAACAATATTTTTCTGCAGTTTCTTCTTCCTCAGGGCCTTTGCACTGGCTGTTTCTTTTCCCCAGATGCCATTCATCAAACTCTTCACTTTTTTGGCTGCATCTTGTCATTCAAGTCTCACTTTCTCCAACAGATGAACAGCCCTGTTAAATCTAATCACTTTCCACCATATCACCTTCTTCTGATTCTGACTATTTATTACTATCTGAGAATTTCCTTACTTGCTTAAGAACAACTCCAACAAAGAGAACATTGTCTCCTCCCTGGAGGTGACCCCAGCACATAAGTGGTACCTGGGACAGAGAAAGTACTCACTATTTATTTGTTGAAGTATATTCATTGAATGAATGAACAGATGAATAAAGGATGATCCATTTCAGCCTCGTTCACTGGTTTCTTTTTCCTTCACTCACTCCTTAAGTGCTTGCTACCTTTTAATACTTTTTCTTCTCTCTTTTCAATTTCCCAGGGTGAGCACAGTAACCCTCAGAAATGGAGCACCCACTCATATGGAGGTGGCAAATACAGAGCACAGTACTAACAATACCATGCTTTTCATTACAGGGCAGACATTACTAGCAGATCTCAGCACTCTTTTCAAAACAGTCTAGTCCTAGTTCACATGCAGCTCCCGGCAGACTCTGCCAATCGATGGGAGTGGGCACTCCAGAGAAAAGCTATTGCTCCCCAATTCTATATATCTGCAGCACTGGGGTTTTCATACCCCTTTTTTAAACTGCCTCTGCACACTTCCATTTGTTCACGTCCATCATCTAGCCCAGTGCCTGGGACAGGGTGAATGCTCAGTAAGTGCTTTGTGCAATGATAAGCACATATTTAGGACACTATGCACTCAGGTAGTCTCCGCGGCTTGCCAGGTATAAAAGTGAGACTCCCCTATTTGTACTTCTCTCCTTTCAGAGTTGCAGTGGCAACTTGCCAGCCTGGAGCACAGTACCCATTTGTAACAAGTTACACATTTTGGCCAACAGTTCCACAATTTCACCCTTGAGTTCCTTCAAAACTCTTGGGTGGATGCCATCAGTTCCAGTGATTTATTTACCCCTAGAGTGTCATTCTAGGACATCCTGTCCATTCACACCAACTCATTCTAAGGCTTTAGATTTCTGTTCTCAAATACAATAGGTAGTGGGAATTTTCCCTTTCATTTCCTTAGTAACAGCCATGCAAAGAATTTGCCATGATTCTTGCCTATTTTTCGCTCATCTTTAAGGGGGTGATGATCACATGGGTCTAATTGATCCAACTAACTCTCATCTTTTACTGCCATTGGCATATACTAAAAGAATGTTTTCTGACTGGCATAGAAGTTTCTACAAAGCCATGCTCAAATCTTCTCCTGCAGCACTATGCCAACTAACGAAAATTCAGGCTGATAGTGCAAAAGGATTAAAGAGCTTTCATATCCAACAATTCATTTAATCTTCATGAAAACCCTGAACGATTGATAAAACAGGCTAGACAGATTATCATTTCACAGAAAAAAGAAACTGAAGTCCAGAGAGGTCAAGCGATTTGAATGTCACATAGCAAGTTAGTAGCTGAGCTGAGGCTGAAACCATTCATTAGGTTTACAATCCAGGGCTTTTTTCTTCTCTCTCCTATACCTTGATTCAATTGAATGGCATCAAACTATCTTAATGCAATCAAATGCTCAAAGAGCAGTCATTAGGACAACTGGAAAGAACTAACCCATGTCAAAATGGTTGATTCAGTGGCCACATGCAGCTCTGGCCTCATGCAGCAAAAATGTGCTCTCCTAGGAAATATTTTGCAAGGGGGGCCGAAGAGAACGAACTGAAAGTCCTGACCCACAGAGGCAGGCCCAGACTTTGTTTGAGGGTGAACACCATGTTACAGATAAATATATACACATCATTGTACATTTCAAGGCTTAAAAGTTCTTGTTGCTAGATTTTATCGTGAGGCTAACTGTATTCATTTTGGGACCCCCAAGTGGAAGCCAGGCTAAGGTGAGCACTGGGGCCATAGCTAGCAATTAATACATCGCCAAACAGGGGGAGAAGGGGGAGCAGCTTTGAGTTAGTGGCAACCACAATTCCCACAAGAGAAAAATGAGGAAGCTGAGTAGCTGGAAGGATTAAATACTGGTATTTCATTTTAGGATCAGATTTTGCGTGCAACCGCAGCTCCAGACCTGAAAGACTGGCTGTCTTAGATTCGTCCATAAACAGAGAGAAATCTGCCTTGAATGTAATCTGCCATTGTCCCTATTCTCTGATTAACCACGTCTATATATATTTTTAAAGATTTATTTATTTATCTATGCATAGAAGAACTGGGGTGTGGGCCAAAGGGGTAGGGGTATGGGGGTGAGAGGATTCACCAGAGACAGCATGGGGAGAGGCAGATCTACTGAGATACACTGCTGAGGGGAGCAGCAGGTGAGACAGGACAGGTCTGCTACGCCATATGTGGGACAGCTCCCTGGCCAGGGATCCAACTCAGGTTGCTGAGGTGACAGCACTGAGACTTAACCCCTAGGCCACCAGGGAGGTCCCCCGGTTAACCCCTTCTGGGCAGGATTCAAAGAACTGTGTGCCAAATGGTGCCCTGTGGATCTAGGGGACTGACCACTTTATTCGTCCTTCTATCAACACTTTTCCCCAATATTGTCTTGCCAGTTAAGCCAACCTAGTTAAGCAGAAAGGACCTTTATACTATCTTTGATATGAAGTAGAAAAATTACCATCTTACATCTTCTTTTCCCCTATCAAGGAGATACCAACTAAATGGTTATTTTTACTTGATTTTTTTGGGTACAAAGATCAGTCTGATAGTATTTTGGACTTGTTAGTCACTCACTAACTCAGTATTTGACATTTTTTAATGTACAACCTTGGACTGCTTTTTAATAGTTTTAAATTTGAACCACAAAAATCTGTGTTTTTTTTTTTTAATGTTTTAATTTGCTTCTTTCTGAGATCCCTCTCCGAGTTTTCTTTTTAAGTCTTAAAGTTTTTTTTCCTAATATTGCAACTTTGGAAAAACAAAGCACTCTTCTAAAAAATGTGAATTGATCATTGATGCCCAATCAAAATTCAGAATTTGCTAGAGTGGGGGAACTGTGCAGAGGTTGAATGTGGGTTGAACATGCTCTGGGCAGCCAGCAAATTTGTCTCCTACATTAAGTATATTTGCTAATGAAGGGAGCATTGACATGGGGCTGAGAAAGGATTCCCTAGGTCTGGTAATTTACTTGGAATAATTCATTAGCTGACACTTTTAGCTGTGAATTTATCTGGTAAATCCCAGGTCACCCCAACATTATGTGTAAAGAGGGTAGTGCAGTTTTTGTGCGAGAACTTCCTGAGGATGGATTAAAGCCCTCTCTCCCATAGTTACCCTGACTTGAGGGAGCTTCTTAATGAAGAGCTCTTCAGAGTCTCTCCTTTGTACAGCACTATATGAATATTTATGGAATATTCTATCTGTAAACAGCATTAAAATATAAACAGAGCATATGAAGAAATAAGAAGGCCATTTCTACCTAATACATAGCAGAGCTGTGACACACCAGGGTTCCATTCTTGGAATGGCTAAAGAACAGCACAGGAGGAAAAATCATTTGCTTAACCAACTAGGGGGCAGCCAACCCTGTGGTCTGGTGGGGCTTTGGTGTTCCTGTTCATTCAGTCTTCTGAGTAATTAAATGATATATATGTAGCTACACATACAGACAGATACACACAGGTACCTGATTATCACTGAAATTAGTCATCTGCTTTTGCAGGTAAAAGTGAAAATCAGGGCCTCGCCGGTGGCACAGCAGGTTGAGCGCTGTGCTGTGAAGCTGTCCGCAGTCTCTGTAGCATGGGTTTGATTCCCGGCCGGCCAGCGAGAAACCCACATGGCGCAGTAGACCTCTCCTGCCTCACCCACTGCTCCCCTCAGCAGTATCTTCAGTCCGTCTGCCTGTTCTGCTCCCCGCCCTCTCTGGTGAATTCTCTCACCCTCCCGTGCCTCTGATCTGTACCCCAGTTCTTGTATAAATAAATAAAATCTCAAAAAAAGTGAAAATCAGAATTTGCATATAGTTCAACCCAATTAGTGCTGCCCCATGTTTCTAGCCCCTTCTCCTTCTGCCTAGAGGGAGGAGTGGGGCACAGAATTATGTTCACCATGGGCTCCAGCTAGCAAGTTGAGCAAGAAAGAGAAGTGGGCGGAGGTCATTGTATGGAAACCTTCACAAAGACCAATTTCTGCAGATTTCCCAGATAGCATCACCTCTTCCAAGGCAATGGGATGAAGGGTGTGGGGGTGGCATAGGGGCTGTACACCAATGACATTTCCCACTTGCCAGTTGTAGTTGGGGCTGTGTGCTCTTGATTGCAAACCTCTGGTCCCTGTCCTAGGTGTGTTACCAATTTTCAAAGGGATTAGTATACAATAAAATACACTCAACAAGAAAACCACCCAGAACGCAATGAATCATTCTTTGATGATTCAAAAGGCACTTTGGTATCCTGCGGTGCCTTAGGGTCAGCATTACAAACATCAATTATATTATGGTAAGTGTGTGGAAGAGCCAGTTCACTAGAAGTACTAGTTAAGAAAGTGCTGGGCAACCTTCTCTTAAAGTATTAAAAAAAAAATCTATCCCAAGTCTCTGCTTTAAACCATGCTTATAAACCATTGTTTATATTCTCTCCAAAAATAATTCATCAGCTTAGAGAAATATTTATTCTATAGTATAACTGAGTATGTAAAAGTGAAATTTCCTGATTTTCCTTTTTTTTTTTTTTTGAGTAGACGGTTGAGTATACTTCCAGCCTTCTATCTTTATCATATATACCATTAATTAAATTCAAACCACTCTATGAAAAGTTGACTTTTTTTTTTTATCATAGATGGCACACTTATGCTTTGTTAAGTGTGAAATGCTGCTAAAAATGAGGAGATGTGACTCTACTGCATTCAAGCCAATGTCAAGTTTACTTTCTCCCTCCTTGCAAACCACAGCCACTGATATGAAGAAAAAAAAAATCTAGTCCTTGGAAATCTAGTTCCTGGGCATTTTTGAAAACAAATTAATTTGAAACATCTGCAAGAATTTGATCTTTAAAAACACAGGTGTCTAAAACTTCAGGGGGAAAATACACAAACAAGGCTTTGTGTTCTGTTTGTGAAAAATTGGTCTCTAGCAGAGATGAGATGTGAAAGGAAATGCAGTTGGCTTTATTTTTATTTTCTGAGGAGATTCCTTTTTTTGGCTTTCCACAAAGAATGGAATTCCTAGGCGAATCTCCTCAGATTTTTCAAAAAGCTGAACTATACAAAGGAATTCCAGGCAAAGTCAAGTCTCCAGGAGGTAGTCTAGCCTGAATCTGTTGAAAAAATTCCAGTTCTTAATTTAAATTTTAATGGTTGTAAGCCCAAAGCAGCCAGACATAAAGGTTATGGTATCAGGCTTGAGTAACCAAAGACAGATGTGTTGTCTTTCTCTCAAATGACAAGCTTAGGACTAACCCAATCTGTGCAGAAAGAGCACCAAGAGTTCAGGGAAAGAAGGGCAAGTTACTCCACCTGTGCCTTTAAAGAAATACATCACACCCATACACGTACAATGAAGGAGTGCCTCCAAGCCCCCTGCACACATATTTACTCTCATTACAATGGGTATGTAAGCCTACCTGGGGTCTTTATGAATGCCATTTTGCTGGAAGCGGCTGTGGCTCTGCAGCAGCATTTTGTAACTTCCACTAGTTCAGTATCATCCTCTTACTACCCTAAAATTAGGTCTCCAAGAGGGACACTATTGGTATTTTGTAAACTGCTGCTGCTTCTCCTCTTTCTCTGTTAGACATGGTCTAATGGGTTCAGAAAATGACATTCAAGACGCTGCTTTGCCAATTAGAACTTCCGCTACCTGATTCTTGAAGGACATAAGCATGCCTAATTGTGTGCTCAGACATTTTATTAAGTTGTTTTGAGTGCTAAAAGTCTCTTAACCTTCATATAGACCCATATTCATAAAAAATAAATGTTTTCAGGGAAAAAAAAAACAACTGGAGGAATAAAGGGCATTTAATTCTAAATGGAAGTTCTATTCATTTCCAAAATGCACAGAATCTTACCAGCCTACCAAAGCAAAGGCAGGCTGTAGATGTTGAAAGCTGAATTAGGAGACTTGCACAGATATTTTCCTGAAACTTACTTGGTAAATGCTGTCCTGGGCAGCTGAGGTGAGGAAGGACAGAACCATCTTGACAGGATCAGGGTTTAACTTTCAAACCATTTTTAAGAGTGAAATTTGAACAAATATCACTTAGATATTTTTACTGCCCTGGGTTAATTGGTTCTTGGGGAAATTCATGCCCAGGTTCCACTCCCAGGGTCACTATTTCATGCAAAGAGAAGCCTCCCTTAACATCAAACTCCTCAACTTACTTTCAGAAAGTTTCCTTTTCAAAGTTTAGAAGGTTACATGATATGTCAAACACTTGACGGGATCTAAGGCAGTGGAGAGACAAGATACGGTGCTGCCAGCCCTCCAAGACAGCCCCATTGTTAACCAACTCCAACTGTCACCAATCATATGGGTCCCCATGTGGGACACACTTAGCGTGAACACAACCTTGCCTCAGGAAGCATGTGGGAAAATATGCCAGACGGTAGCTCCCCATCCTCCCGCTCGAAGATGTTTCCCATAAACTGCACTGACTTGCCCATTCAGGAGCACCAAACCTCCCACCGGGCCTGCCCCTCCAATTCTAGATCATCCACGTGTGTTTCCTACCTCTGGAGACTTCTTTTCTGCTTCCTACTTTCTCGCTATCGTGCCAATCACGATGCTCCCCCTGCCTTCCCCTCCCCAAAGGCTCTCCGAGGCTGCTCCCTTTGTGATTGGCATCTCATTAATGAAGGGCTGGTGTCTCTCTCATTACAGTTACAGTGAGTGAGAGTACCTCAGAACTAATTTACTTGCTCTCACTGGGGAAGACACTTTCCTCCATCAAGAAGTTCACTTTCCTGCTGCCTGTGGCAAAAAAGAACCCGTTTTGTTTTAACATTAATAAGGTGAGAGAATAGAGAATTTCCAAAAGAAATTAAGAAAGGCAAGAGGGTAGGTGTTGGCCCGTGGAACTTTCCCTAAAGCAGGCCTGATGCTGGAGTTCAGTGAGGGACCTTTGATTCAGCAACATATGGACGACTCCAAAAAGCCTGACAGGCAAATGAGAATGCAGTCACACTGGGAGTCTGGGGTACGAAGCAAGAGATGTTGGTTCTAATTCTGGGTCCTAAGTCCCTGAGTGACCTTGGGCCAGTCTTTGATTTTCTCCAGTCCTCGATTTTATCATCAGTAAAATAAGGGGATTGAATAAAATGGTCTGTTAGGGTTTACTCAGCTCTAAAATTCTCATATTCTATAAATGGGACTCTGGACTATTTAAACTTTTTTTTTCCTGTTTGGAGTGAGTTTTTATCTCTGGCACAAATTAGAAATTCTTCTAGAATTAAAGAGCATGGAATGGAAATCATTTGGCTTCTCTAGCTGAAAAGGTCAACTAGATTCAGAAATGTACTCCAGGCCTGCACCGTCTATGTGGAAACCTAATTAGAGATCATACTTCATTGGCTAAAAGGGATCAAACTTATCCAAGCTTTCATCTAGATATGTATTTTTAAAAAATTACTCTGAGTTACTAATTCATTTATCTTTCAACTTACAGGAAATTCCACTCATTGATAAAGCTCCGCTTTGACACTCCTGCTCAGATAAAATACCTACCTTTCCATGCACATTACTTTATGATTGTGCCCCTTTATCACGTTGTGCTTAAAATGCCTTGTCATTTAAGAAACCATAAAGAGGACAGCTTAAAAAATGTATCCATCATTTACTAGAAGACGGTTTCCATGCCTGGAACCAGTGGTTTGCTTCCATGAAAACTGCCAGCCCAGAGACTGGTACCAAAAAGATGGTGCCCTGTGTTGCCTTGACCTGTATGAATGGGAATGTTGGTGTCCAGCTTCAGTGGGTGACAAAGCAGTGGGAAACGCTCCCGTTATGAGGGAAAATTCTGGAATCCAGGGCACATTCCTAATTCCTCTCTCTCACCGATACGGGCTGTTGGTGAAATGAAAAGTGTGTTTTTTTTTTTTTTTTTTGAAAAGTGTGGTTTTGTACCTTCGATATGTATGGGTTGCACTAGCACTGCTTGCTCCCAAGATACCCCACAAGCCAAATGAAAATAATTCAATGTGTGCCTGCCAAGTCAGACCTGGGAGTGTTTGAGATCAACTCAGAATCACGGTCTTCCTGCCATTCTCAAAACTATCAACTATCATACCTAATTCTACCTGTTCCTAAGTATCGCCTTAGGGCACTGACAGCCTTTTCTCCTACTTACAGTATTTGAATGAAATTAAAACTAATCCTCTCTGGCTTGGTTAGGTCTTGTGTAAGATTCCCACACCCCACAATCTGGGCCTCACCAACATGGTGTTAGAAGAGATAGCCAAGCTACCACACCTCCCTCACGCTTTGGACGAGGTTCCTAGTTTTTTTGCCTCCTAAGTGGCAGTTTTGAGAACCTGAGTCACAGATCCTCCCTGTGCAAATCCTTATATTCTACATCTCCCAGCCAGAACATTGGCACCTCCTTTCAAAAGCCAGCAGAGAAGGATGAACAAAACATCTGTGCCCCTGAGGATGAAATTAGGATCTTCAGATTTCCACCCCACAATTTCACCAAGCCCATGCGGCCCAGCTTCATTTCCACCTGTACCATGGTGTGTAAACCCTCTAATCCGGGCATTTTACTCACTTCCCCCGTAAGAAGAATAAATAAGAAAAGAGAATCAAAGGGAAGAAGGCAAGAGACGGGGGACCAATTTTCAGGTCATCCTTTCCCTTCTTGAAAGAAGGAATTTGCCTGCAGTGTCTGTAATTTAGAAGGTTTTAATGAATGGCTTCTAAATTATTTATTACTCATAGAAAGCTGTAAACATCCCTCCCTAACCCATTATGAAATTATCTGGGCAGGAGTCAAATGGTTCAAACATTTGGCACTTTTTACTGGACTGTTGTTGAAAATAGTTCTGATCTCTGAATAAAACTTCTTTCTTTGCTTGTTACACAGGATTTCACAGGAGCAGGTGAGTCTATGTATTTGATTATTGACTTGAGATTGTCAAAGCCATCTTAGCTTCGTAATTTGCTCTTTTGCAAATGTCCAGCTTCATAAGTGATTCCAAAATTAGTAAAAAAAATGAAATAAAGTAAAATAAATTAAAAAAAGGCATCCATAGAATATACAAACTGGATATTCAAGCAGAAGTGTTTGAAATGCCTCAGCCTCATTTCAAAGAGCTTCCTGCTGTCAAGCCCAAACACCCAGACAGGTAGACTGCTGTGAAATATGTAGGCGATGCCTGCTGCCTGATTTTCAGATGGCGAGCAGACATTTGAAAGCATCAAAGCTCCCTGTATAGATGTGTGTACATTAATCCCTGCCTCTGTGATCTCCACACTCGCCTATTGTAACTTGCTGTTTAATAGATTGCCAAACTTTGCCCTTCACAGACTGCACATTTTTTTTCCCAAGGACCTGCTCCTCTCCCAGGAGCTTCTTGCTGGGGCCGAGTTTTAAAAGTTTTCATTCCTGGGCTTGTGCGATGGCACTGGGTCACTCTTTGAATTTTGCACTTTTGAACACCTCCCTTGTTGGCTGGCTTTTCCTCGCCCTTGGTGCCAATGTCTGTATGTGGTTAAAGTCAGTGCCCTCCAACCACGGCGCATCCGCCATGAGCCAGCCCTGATCTGAATCATTAGGACCACAGCCCTTGCCCTGCAAGAGCCTGTAATGTGGTGGGAGAGAAGATAGAGATCAAAGGCCATAAACTGGCAGCCCACAGGTAGTATATGGCCCAGAGACATGTACTGTTTTGCCTGCACTGTGTTTTAAATTTGGATTAGTAATTAACACAGAAAAGTAGAAAATTTTACTTGGAAATCTCTGCATCCAGGTTCTCCTGGAAAATTGCAAGATGTGACTGTGCAGGGCTCCCTTCAGCCTGGGGCCTGTTTCAGGTGGGGCATATGTCCTTTTTCGACTGAGTTGAGTGACAGTGCCTGCTGAGTGCCTTAGGTTTGGTTTTCTTAGTATCTGTATTACCTGCCAGGTGCCACTGGCCTTTTGAGCTTGTGAATCATGATAAGGACACACACTCAAGCAAACAACAACAATTGGCATATTTGGGGACACCTGCAGGTACTTCAGAGATGTCACTTCAGTTGGTGTTCCAACATGCCTACCAGGCTGGGTTGCAGTACCCACTTTCCATGTGAAAAAATTGAGGCTTTCTACTTCCCAGTAACTTGTGTTATTTCACACAGCTGATGAGAAGAAAAGATGGGAGTTGAAACAAGGACTAATGGTTTTGAAGCATTCTTCTTTCTAATTAGCAATGCATGAAAGCCCTGGGAAGGTGCACAAAGTATACTGGACCCATGATCTCCTTCCACACTCATTCTGCCCTGGACTAGCCACATCGAACTTCTCACTCTACTGGATATTCTTGATCATTTGATCATTTCTTGCCTTGACATAATCTTTTGCCTCTACCTTGAATGTTCTCTCCTCATCTTTCCTTCTGCACCTGGCACCTCCTCCTCATCCTGCAGAACCAAATATAATTGTCAGGTACTTTGCAAGGATTTTCATGACATGCCTGAGTCATTTACTCTGACCTTGCAGCTCCTGTAACCTCCATTCTTACTCAACTGCCCTGTGATAAAAGGCCTAAACATATGTCTCCTTTCACCTGATGGTCTGTTCCTTCTGGGCAGGACCATAGTTGATTCATCCCTGTGTGTGCCATGCCTGACACACATAGGAAGAAGTATCCAACACAGTGTGGTCTATGGCGTGGAGGTATCTGAACCATACATTAGTAAAGGTCACCTTAGGGGAGTGAAATAAATTGGAAGGATCAACAGTAATTTCCACTTATGTTTTGGACTGTTTTCTCATTGTCCCTCTCTGCATCCACACATCTCCTCCACATTCTCTACTTAATAAGACATCACCACTCAGTCTTCTGTTGCCAGATGGTTGAACATACTCCCTACTTTGAATACCCAGATAAGTTCACCAAGTGGCTTCAATTTTGAAATACATCAGAAACTTGCTGGGCAATGTATGGGTAATGAGGAGCTGGCATATGTGCACTGCAGGATCGTGACAGGGTTGTATAGTCAACCAGGAAATGACTGATCCCACCAAGAGCCAATGAAAATACCTGGAAGGAAGGCAGGGATGCCCAGGTGTGAGAGGTAGGTGGGTAACTTCTCTTTCCCAAGTGGGTTGTGGGAAACTGAATACATACTGACTTCTCTCCAAATCACTGACTGAGCCTCAACTGAACTTCCCTTTTTATTCTCTAGCCATACTATTTTTGACTTGTATAATTGCTGCTACAGCTAACCACTAAAGTCTTCATTTAAAACAAAATTAATATGGAATAGCATAAACGGGGAACACACCAAACTGGAGATCAAAGCTTAAACTCCACCTCGCACCTAAATCATAAGTAAGTGGTGAAATTGAGAGCAGGTGCACTGACAGACAAAGGTGGAATGCTGCCCTGAGAAGATGGATTTTTATTCTTTCTAATGAACTCATCACATGCAGACAATGAGAAAGGACTGACCAGGTGGGAAGGAGGAGCTGACTTTGGCAATGAATTATTAAAGGTGGGAAATGAGTCTTCTCACAAAATGGTTATTGCAGGAGGATACACCGTAAAGATAGTAGTAAATTTAGGAGTTTCAATCAGCATGTTTTCATTTCCCATTCCAAACAAACTGTCACTGAATGTGGACTACATGTGTGGTTATTTCTAAACTGTGAACAGTGAACACAGCCCTTGAAACTTCAGCCATTAGCATAATCGGGCAGCTGCTACCCTATCCAAGGTTGGTGTATAGCAGAGATCAGCTCTTTTGAATTATTTTTCCTAGTGTGAAAGGAGAGTAAAGGAAGGCCACTTCTTTCCCTTAATAACAGGTTCCTAACTGTTAGTGCCAGGAAGTTAAAGTACAATGGGAAATTAACTTCCATGATCAATATTTGTTAAGCAAAATACTCTTTAATTGAGTTAGAATGAAAGTAAATGTGCAAACTGCTATTTAAGATAACTGTCTTGATAAGCCTCTTGCAAGAACAATATGAAGCAGAAAACTTGTTAACTATTGTGTCTTCTTTAAATTCTCCAGGGTCGGGTGCTCTTAAGAGGTAGGTGCTAGGGAGGGGGAATCTGGACTAGTAATATCTTGATGAAGTTGCAAAAAGAGAAGAAAAAAAATCAATTCAGTTGAACACTGTACGCTGACATCTGAATCTGTAAACCAAGATAATTAGAGTGACTCTACAAATTTGGTTAGGGTTTAACAGATCATCTTAGACTAATAAACAGTCTCAAATGTTCTGGTTGCCATGTGAATAAAAGTGGATGCCTTCTACCTGGTGTGGTCGGGAGTCAGATATTGATGTTACAAATGCTGACGCTACAGGTTTTCCTCTCTGACGTCTGAAGTCCATTTGGAATCACCCTAAAACCCAATACGAGCAGTTTCTGTAAAACTCAATCAGTCCAGCCTCTTTGAGCTTGGACCTCCTCTGACCAGGCTGGACTTTTTTCCTTCTTCATTAATGATCAGCCACCCAGTGTTCTCCTTGAATTTCTTCCAAGCCTGCTTCCTACCCCTTGCATTTTCTTGCTTTTCTCATTTTTCCTCTGTTTGCTGACTCTCTACTTCCCCCTCTACTAAATTATGCTCTATTATTTCCACAGCCTGAAGAACTCACAGCTGAAGCATTATTTCTAACCTTATTTTGTATTCCTAGCATGTGCTATAACCTGTTTTGAGTTTTATTTGCAGCCAAGATGCTGACACAGCTCCAATTTTGTTTTCATATTTTGATTGGGTAGGAGTGTTCATTACTGCGTGTACCAGGGTAGGCAAGAAAAGTCATTTGAAAAGGCACAATTTACACCTTCATTAAAGGGTTTTTTGTTTCTGAATGCTGCCTGTTTAAATCCTCAAAACTACAAATGTTTAAAAAATACATTACTTATTCTTTTTTGGAGACAAAAATATTTTAATGAAAATTATATATATATATATATAATATATGATGAAAATTATATTATTTTCTTTTATGCTCTCTATGTCATACCTATTACGCCTTACCTCTCTTTGTGGATCTTAACTGTCCAGCACACACAGGCATGTGCAGAAAGCCTGAGAGCCCAGGGCTTGTCAGAAGGATGCTTTTAAAACCCAGCTCAGTCCTAGGGACAACTGCTTCGTTGGTGACATTGTTGAATTCATGGTTCATGTTAATCTCACATCTTATAGCCAGGTAATTCATGCATTTTAGCTATGGGAACCCCTTTGATGAGGCAGTGATTTCCACTGAGCCTTCCCATAAAGGAATGCATAGGATGAGCTGAGGTTTCACCGTTCTTAATATTTGATTCTCACAGCCTTCCTTTTTCAAAGAGAGTTATCATCGTGGGACCCTTCTACTCTGAAACCTTGAAGAGTTTCTCAGCTAGGTTGCCAGATAAAATACAGGATACCCAGTCACATTTGAAATTCAGATAAACAATGAAGATGTTTTTGTGTAAGTATGTCCCATGCAGTTTGGGGGACATACTTTTATCAGAAAAAATTCTTTTATCCCAAAATTCAAATCTAACTAGGTATCCTGCAAATATATATAATTTTTTTCTTTTAAAATATGGCAATTCTACCTGCAGAGGACAGGCATTAACTCTTCAGCTAGCGCATCACCAGACACTGACCTGATCCTTTTCTTTTTGCCTTCTTTTCTGTAATTTCTGGCCTCACCTCCCCACTACAAGCCAGTGTGCCGTTTGTTAGTTTCTGAATCTGGGTTACCTTCCCCATCTGGAAAACCTACTCCCCTTCACTTTCCCTGTTACTCAAACATGCTTCCTCAGGGAAGTCTCAATGAAACACCCATTGAAAAAGTCATCTCTTGCTCCATTTATAATAGATGAGAAAGTTCTCTTCCTCTGTATCATTGATTGGTGCCTCCCACACACGGTCAGCAGCTCTGTCCTGCATGTCACCTGTGTGTTGTATTCTTTCCAGGAAAGCCAAGCTCTTGCACGGATGTGGCTTTGCCTGGCACCTCTACATGTGTTTCACAGAGTCTAGCACTGGGCTTTACATTGCTCATAAGGTATCTACTGATTTAATAGGTGACTCCTGATGGTCACTGAGCTTCTCTCTTCGGCAGCTTCAGTGTTCTCTTACTTATTTTCTTTCATCGAGGAAAAGCTCAATGCCTCTTCCACAATGTGCGCCAACCCCCCCCCATACACACACACTTAGGTTTGATAAAATGTCCAATGGCAGATTCATTGCTTATGGCCACCTGAGTAAATAATGCAAAACCTCTTATGTGGACAAGACACTGATCTCCCTCAATATCAGTTGTCCCATCTGGGACAGCAGCCCAGTACCCACATACCTCCGAGGGTCACGGGGATCCAAATGATCTTTGGAAAAACATAGCATGGTGTGTATTTAGTGGTGAGTATAGGAACACGGAGTATATAAACTTCTCAAGTATATTACCACTGACATTGCGTGCTTGGGTTTGTCATGAGAATGTTAGGGTTAATGCTAGGATCAAATCTTCAAAGCATGGCTGATGAGGTGGGAATTAAAAATCACATAAGCAGAGTCCTAACCGGCTGGAGAGCCAGTGGCAGGATTCTAACCTAGGGTACTAAGAAAAGATCACTGGGAATTTGCAAGCTATATTGCATGATTGTTTTTATTTAGAGAAGGAAATTCTCAGAACACTGTAGTGATACTGGCTTTAACTCTCTTTGCAATAGCTCTCAACTTTTTTCACTTTTTATTTTGTCTTTCCTCATATCCATATTGGTTCCCATACCTTGTGTGAGTTTTTTGGTCATTTCATGAACCAGGGATTTTAGATCAGGCTTCTGCAAACCTTGTTAGGAACTTGCTTTCCTTTTTGCTCTAGTTGCAATGCAGTAAAACATTGGGACTTTTATTTACCTGGAGCCTTCACAGTCCTGGGAGCTACACGGGTGTGTGTGCTAGCCAGGACTGCCCAACACTTGTAAAACCTCGTGTTACTGCTGGATCTGCAGGCCATCTGCACACTGAGGTTCCTCCTCCTCACACCCACATTCCAGGCTCAATTAGTGGAATCCCAGTCTTACATCCACACCACAGCAGCACATTAAAATGTCTCCGATTAAGCCCTGGATTAGCATGTGCCCTGACTTTATCTTAATTGCCGATTAAGATTAATCCCTCTAGGGATTTTTCCAGGGCTGCTTTATTACCATGGGGTGAATCATTATATATTTTGGGCTGCAAGTTCCATTTAGCTTCCTTTGACTCAAATGGGAGACCCACAGTCTCCTGGTGTCTAAGGAAAAAGCTCTTCATTGTTCTCTGAAAACTTGCCCCTGACAGGTCCTTTGCACCAGACAATTGGAGGTAAGGGGGATGAAGCCTTGCCCCATCGTGACAAGTCTATGAAAGTTGGAGCACAGGGAGCCATGGGTTTTGGGGGTGAGCTCTTGGCTTTCAATATCTCTGGTGAACTTTGAGCCAAAGAATGATATTCTTGATAAACTTTGTGTTGGCTTTATTATTCACAATGATTTAAATTTTTTGTTCTTGCCCCTGCTTTTTCTTTCTAAATGGATAGAACCGTATACTAACCATGTGAGGAAAGGAACTTGATACATACACATACACACACACACACACTCATATATACAAATATATCATGGTCCTTTAACACTAAATTCTTCACTGTATTTTTTTCTAATAACAAATATTCTTTTACATAACCACGCCTGAGTTATCAATTTCATAAATTTACATTGCTATGATAATTGTATCTACTCTACCAATACTGGTTTATGTTGCAATCTGGTTCACTTAATGATACCCTGGGTACTTGTTCAGATCTCCTTACAAAAGAAGGGGCGGGAATCAAGAAGAGATGATCTTTTCAGGAAAGAGCAAGAGAACTTTCCGTCTTTGAGAGAAATGAGACCCCAAAGAGAGAAATGGTGAAGGTCACATTGTGGGAGCAGAGTCAGCTGCTCAGAAGCTCAGGCAGCCTGCTTTGCCCTTCCTCAGACAGTGTTCTGCAGAGTTCCAGGGCACACTGGGGTGAATGGTGGAGGGGCAAGAACTGGCAGAGTGACTGCTCTCTTCTCTTACCCACTGTCCCTTTAGTTTGAAGAAAAAATTCTACTGCTAACAAGTTTCGAAACTGGTCATGGAGAAAGAAATGTAGTTAAATAAAAGACCAATAAGGTCAACTTCCGGCCATTGAGCTGAGACGCACGTACAGACCCGAGGAAGGGCCAGGTCAGCCTAGACTCCAGAAGCACTCAGAGCTTTCGCCCAATCAGAATTGGCACTATGCTACCTGGAGAAAGAGGCTCCCCCACTGCAGGGACCAGGGGTTGGGGTTGTTTTAGTTTTAGGGGTATGCACAGTCCCTATGTAGGTGATGTATAATAAAGACTCAATGATACCTCCACCTATGCCACTGAAATATACCTTCTCATATTTAAGATTCTAATAACTCCGGAGGCATAAATAGGGGTAATCGGCAGCAATATGAAGATCACTAAGGTGGAGCACAGCTGAAAGGATGTTGATAATGGATGTGCCTTGAGTCAGAAACCATGAACTGGCTGAATCCCATAGCCATGGTTTCTGGAGGTTTCTGATAGGGCATTTCTTTGCCTTAGACCACAGGGAACCTCTTAATGCTCTGGATAAAGTGGTGAACTCTGACCTGAAGAAAAATACTCTTGATATGCTCAGTGTTGGCACTATTGTTCAGTAATTATGATTTACTCAATTTTTCTCTCTCTTCCTTTTGCTTTTTCTGTGTGGAGATATATATATATATATATATATATATATATATATATATATATATATATATATATATTGGGTTGTTTGTTTTTTATCAGAGTATCTGGGTCAGGTAAGCCTATGTAGTGTTTATCAATCAAGGTCAGTCTTAATATTCATCCTCAAATACTACTGCCCTATTTCATGATTTCTTTAGCTAAGAATTGGTCTCAGAACCACCACTGAAAATGATTTCATTCTCAGAAGCCATTACCAGAGACCTCAGGAGGATCAAGGAGGTCCAAACTCTTTCTTGAATTCTCCACCAGACATACCTTTTGAAAGGCTCCTCCTCACCTGGTTGCTGGTATGCCTGATAGAAAAGAGAGCCTCTCTATTGCTTTCTTACATTGCTTACTGCCCTGAGTAGCCATCAGGTCTAGCATTTGAGAGTCTCAAGGGATATACCCAAATCTAGGTCATTCAAATGTCTCATGGCCTTCATCCTTCTTTGCACTGAGGTCCTGAGATGCCACATTTGTGTCTGTCACGAGTGATCCTGAATGGACTTGTCATTTGCAATCTCTTTCTAAATGTTCTAGTCTGCCCCTCCCTCAGTAATCTTATTTTTTTCCTGAAGCAGAGCATAAGCACTGGGGGCAAAAGCTTTCTTTGTTGAACCCACATGATAACCATGTTCCTTAGATTCTATTACAAAACAACCATTGGCTTTAACTGGAAACTTGAAAATTGAGGGTAATTGTAGTATCAATTCATGATTACTCAACACATTTCCTCAACTTCCTCTGTGACTGATACTTCGAGCCTATTACTGTAACATTCTCTGAGTAAAGTATGTTGTCCTGAAACAGGTTACTAGTGGGGTCTCAGACACCTCACACCTCTAAGGTTTCTCAAGTATGAGTCACCTGGCTGCCAAAATATCTTCACCCTCTTCTTTCTTCTTTCAGCCTTTCTCTCTTCAGTTTCCTCCACTTGCACTGAGCTTTCTGGATTTGCCTTCAGCGTTAGTAGTAACATGACTCTAAACGAATGGATTTCCACGTTATTCTGGTCCAAGCTGCAAATGATTAGATTCCCTACCGAGCCCCGATGGCAGTATTACGAGGCTTTAACTTGATGGGACTGACTTCGTTAATAGAATTCTCTCTTCAGTTGTTTGACTATGTTAATGTTGCTAGAAGGAAAAAAACTGATTTTCCTATATGTAAGCTATTTTCAAATTTGTGTGGGGGGTTCTCCTCAACAGATCTGCAGTTTTCTTCCTATGGAGACACTACAATTACATGCTCATTTTTTTTTCTCCTTATAAAAACTAATATCTTGCTAGGCACTCTGCCAAGAGTACTTAGATTTAGTTCTGATAAAGGCTCTT
The DNA here is from genome assembly GCF_014898055.3 of Talpa occidentalis. Lineage (NCBI taxonomy): Eukaryota > Metazoa > Chordata > Mammalia > Eulipotyphla > Talpidae > Talpa > Talpa occidentalis. The sequence continues at coordinate 26,700,427 of NW_023601104.1, forward strand.
CTTGGATATTTCTGGTCTAAGTTTTAAGACCTCTTTCCTCATCTCCCTTTTCTCCTCATCCCTCCCATAGCACCCCTACTCAAGGCACACTTGTGCACACACTTCGTTTATCACTACCTTGGAACAGATCTGAGCCAACATGTTCCCAGGGGAGAAACAATGGTCTCTTTTTCTATTAATAAGTGTGTTGTTGCAGATTCATGGAGGGCTTAATTTAATAAACATGGAAAGATGAATATGCTTGTGGGACATCAAATCTCTTTAGGTTTAAAATTACTGACATAAAAGAGTTATCTTGTGAAGCACCCCAATCCTTTCATGGCTCGGTCATTACGGAATACCATGTAGCCCGGGATGGAGCGGGGAGGCCCCTACACTAGGCTTCGATTCCTGCCCTTTGACTCCATCTCCTCCATCCCTAAGGGCCAGGGGAGAAGTCAGATCTGCAGACGTCAGCAATGTCTGTGTGTGAACTAACTAGTTCAACCTCAAATTCTGTGGCTTAGTCCTTATCGGTAATTCGATGGGAACCTGAAACTTTGTTGAAGGGGAGGTATTTTGCTGGCTCAGTTAGAATTGAGTTTAGACAGCACCCAGGATATCATGATAATCAAATGGCTTGAAGTGAAGGGACTCGGACCAGTGTGAAAGGGAGAGCCTCTCCCTCCACTGCCCTCCGTCTATTCTCCTCTGCCTCCTCTGCCACTTTCAGTGCACACACGTTACACTGCATCCCACCCTTCATGTTCCTGACCTCACATTTCTTACTATTGTGAGGAAAACAAGAGTTGACTTTACATTGTGATTTAATAAGAACCATCTCCCTTACTGACCATGTCTTAGACCTGGCTCTCCAGTACTCCTGTGAGTTGAAACAAAGACACCAGCAATTCTCACCCTTCCTTCCCCAGCCCCCCAATTCTTAATCCATGGGACAGACATTGCTAATCAATCATAGAATTCTTACCAAACAGTCCCCAAATTCTTTGCCAAAACAGCACATCACTACCAATCAGTTAGCATTGACACGGTAGTTAAATTCTACTTACATTTCTAGTTAAGACACTGAATAAGCCTAGCCTGCTTGGGCGCAGGAGCGGGGAGGGGGCTTTGATCCCAGTTCCACCACTTAATAGCAGTGAGACTTAGGGCAGGTTATTCTGTGCCTTGGTTTCATTAATGTAAAATGAGGATAATTATAGTCTCAAGTATGGTTACTGTATTAAATGAGTTAATATTATAAAGTGCTCAGAACAGTACCTGATCCACATCAAAAGGGAGATACGTGTTTGCTATTGTTATTTTCATTTAAATACAAATGACACCCAGGAGGATGAGATATAGTGTTTCAGCTACTTCCCCTTCATCTTGGATTAGTCTATTAAATGACAAGGTGCTCTCAGCATGGTCTTAAGGAGGGAAATAGAACCAGGCAACTCTGCCCAGGCCTTTAGAGATGCAAAAGACTGTCTGGTGGAGATGGCGGTAGGCTAGGGTGCTAGGAGCACCAACTGAGAGCTGAGCTAAGCACCAGAGAGAAAGAAATGAGGGGGCATCAAAGACTTCACAACCAGGCTTTATTGAAATACATGAGCTGTCCTGATCCTTTTAAATTAGGCAAAACACACTAAGGAGATAGAAGAGCACAGGTCCCCAGCCACAGGATTGCAATTAAGCCATGGAAGCAAAAGACAGAGAAAAGGTGTGAGGTACTCAAAGTTAGGGGTCGAGATCTGGTTGCTGGAGTGGTGTTATTGTAGAGTCTTTGAAACTTTCTTTGTATCAACCACTGTCTAGACACACAGCAATTACTGTCTCTCAGTTTCTGCAGTCCTATTCTGACCACCCTATTTAAATCTGCACCCTGCCTCACCTTACCTGTTTTACTTTTTCTTTCTACACTTAGCCCTTATCACTTCCTAACCACGATGTAATTTACTTATTTCTTTTATTTATTGCTAATTATCTATCTTCTCTTTGTACAAATATAAGCAACTAGAAGCATAGATATTTGTCTGGTTGTGCTCGCTGATAAAACCCAGGTACCTAGAGTTGTGCCTGTTTAAGAGGAGGTGCTGAATAAATATTGGCTAAATGAATGAATGAGTGTTGTTAGTTCTTAAAAGCAGTTCTCAGACTCTACTACTTTGGAGACCCTTTTAGACAGTATTGAAAATGAAACAACACAAAGAAAAGTATAAACATTTGTACAATTTAGCCCTTTCTAGCAACATGTACTTCAATCAGTTAAGTGAAAAGCAGAAAAACAAAGAATATTGCTCTATGTCCTTCTTCACAAGGAGGAGCCTCATGGCATCTAGATATAAGGTCTAGATAATAAGGAGACCCTGGTCAAAAACTCAGCTTTGCATAAAACAGCAGTGTCACCCTCGGCAAATCACCTTTTCTCTCTGGGCCTCACTTTCTCCGCCCAAGTTAAGCTTGACTCAATTCAAAGATTTATTGAGTACCCACCTCATCACTTCTAGTCCTAAGGTGGCATAACTACACATTCCCACTCGATATTAAGGATATTAAAATGCTAAAATAGCCTACCACCCACATTTGATCATTCATGAGAGAGAAATCAAAGTTGAATCCCCTCCCCTCAGGGCTGTGGGCTGCAGTCCTGAGTGGATTACACCATCATGTAGACATCCTGACTCGGCAGAGCAAGCATTTTCTCCAAGAGGAGAGGTGCTGAGAACCCTGGTGCAGCAGGGTTCAGGCACTCACCCCAGTAGCCATGTTGGAGAACCGGGAATCAGACAGCAATCTCCCCAGCTCAGGGAAGTAATGACAGGCAGACAGTCAAGGTGCAAACTGAACTGCTGAGCAAGGGGAGTGCAAATGCCATTTCAAATGGCCTAAAAAGCATCACAACAATGTGAGTGGGTAACCATAGCCTCACAAAAGCACATCTGGAAGATCTCTTTGCTCTCTGCATCCTTGAATATTGAAGCCAGAAAAATAAATTGACTTGCTGTTTAATCCAATAGTCAATACCAGCTTCTGTTGAATAGACTCAATTGACTTAAAACTCAAGCCATAGCCTTCGGCTAGAAAAAAAATCTAATGCAACTGTGCAGGCCTGGTATTGATACATATCATGGGTTTCTTCAGTAAGAAACAATTATTGCAAACCGCATTTGGTGGGAATGGTCAGTGCTCAGGGATCAGTGTGTTTAATAATTTTTGATCTGGCTTACTGAGAAGCCTGGCACAAGCTTGTTATCTTTACAGTTTATGAAGGTTCTCTAATGGGATTAGGTTATCATGATTTTTTTTCCCACACAAAAGGACCGGTCTTTCTCTCCCTGTTCAAACAGAAGGGTTAAACACCCCTGGCTCCAAAGAGCCGCTGCCCATTAACGTGCTCTCTGCCACGCATCACTTTGGCGTCAAACCTAACCCCATAACACAGCCCAATTACCTGGGTGCAGACAAGTGTCTGTATTTCGCTGTTTTGCTGCTGAGTGACAACAGGATAAATTAAGAGGGCTAGAAATTAAATTATACAGAGTCGGCTTTAATGCCTTCCATGCAAACCCTTCTGCTTGCCAGACTCTGTTTGGCTTCCTCAGGGACTTCATGAAGGCAAAGGGGTCGACAACTAAATTTTCTGAGAATGGATGACTCCCTTTCCCGATGAACAAAATCCTGCCACCCTCACCTCTTCTCAACTCCAAGAACTACTCCCTGCTTTTTCACAGGAAAGGTGGTTATGTTTTTCCTTTTGTTTCATTTTTTTTCTTTTTCCTTTTGTTTCAAAAGGCCCCTTCAGAGTCTTACAAAGAACACATTGTCTAAAGAGTAGCCATTTTCAGGGAATTTACATCAATCTTAGTACATTTTTGTCTCCCACCTGGGGGTGTGACAAACTGTGAAGTTTCCTTTGAGTTTCGGGTTTAGACACACCCCAGAACTCAAAGTAACAATGATATAGGCTTAATAACAACTTCCAGGGAACCTTTTCAAGTTCAAAGCAGAGTGTAAACATTAATTAATCAATTCCCCCTCCCAACACTGTGTGAGGTATGAACTAGTCCCATTTTATAGATGAGAACATTTAGGTGAGGAGCACAGATGACTCGTTCCAAGCAGGATGGACTGTGGCTGGTGAAGGGATGAGCCATTGGGACACCCATGTGCAGGAGGCATCACAGACTTTCCTCATTCACAAGAACGGGTGCAAACCCTGTCCCCGGTTTAGGAAATGGAGCCTCATATCTCTGTCTCTCTGGTGTGACCAGAGTAGCATCTCCCAGCTCAGTATGGCTACTCCAGTACCATCCTCAGTTTTCTGGTCGGAAGGAACTGCCTTCCTCCATCACAACCGAAAGGCACTCAGATCAAAGGCTCACTGATGGGTCATTTAAATTCCCAAGCCAGTCCAACATCTCCTAATAAGGCTTTCTGAACCACAGACTTGAATTTTACTAGCTGAACTCTGCTACGGAAGTTTTCAATTCCAGCTGCTTATAGCACCTTGCACCTGCTGTCTGCGTGGGAGATGTAAGATGCTGGTAGGACTCTATCAGGGGAGTGCTGTTTGGCACAAGTAGATGGATAGATGGATGGAGGGAAAGTTGGAGCGAGAGAGACATAGGTCAATGCATTTTGTAACCTCTCATTAAATAAGCCTGTTGACCCTCTTTATAATCCATATATCCTGTACAAAGACCAAGCTGGGGGTGACTTTGTGGGAAACTCAGTTTTTATCAAGGCTGACCTAGCAATGGAGCAACTGATGACTGTGAAATGGTTCTAGATTTTCCCTATGAGTTGTCCTAAACTGATGAGCGCTAATGCTCTTTCTATTGACTAAAATGTCAAGACATGGTCCACTGAGACCTGGGAGGAATTATCTTTGTGGTTCATATTAGCCAAAGAGTTTTGCCTCATTCAGGGGTGCTGACACTCAGATTTTAGCTTTCCCTCATCAAAAACATATGGATACATGTTTTCCAAAGCACTTGAGGTTTTTCTTTTTTCCCAGCAAATCTTTCTACATCTCTCAAAAGGTCTTTTGGAGGTAACAATGGTCATACTTCACAGAACACACATGAAATGTTTCTGTTAAGTGGGAAGATGGCCAGAGGAGGAGTTTCAGCTGAACCATAGTGAGTAAGAGAATACAGAGAAAAACAGATGCTTTTTTTTCTATTACTATTCTGGGAACGGGAGATTTAGCCTAGTGGATCTCAACCTGGGTGATGATCTCAACCATGACTGCTGATCAGAACTACCTGGAGAACTACCTGAAAACTCTCATGTCCATTTCAAGCTCCTGAACTTACTTCTCCGGCAGTGGGTTAGACAATTACATGGGGGGAAAACCAGTTCCACATGTAACTCTCATGTGCAAACAGGACTGAGAACCCTTAGTCTGGTCAAGGGAGCAGAGCACAGACTGTGAATACGTATATGTGAATCACATTACCTGTCAGGGCATTAAGAGAAATACTCCTTTAAAAAGACTCAGGCCTGGGCTGCTCGGGTAATTGCTTCCAACCCGCATCATCGTAATTAGTAATTTAGTTTTATTTGATGTTTCATGTGAAAAACTATTTTAAAACCAGAAATCCTTCATTCTTATTTTCATTTAAACAGACTCAAAAAGAAACAATTTGTTTGATAGATGAGCAGAATTAGGGATTACATTACTGACCCAAAAATAACATGAAAAAGTATTTTAAAAACACAACAAAACCCACACTGTTGAAATCCATAGTCTTTGGGGCCAGGTTTCTTCAGAAAGCTTGAAACTACACAGCCACGCATGTTCCAAGCTTAGTGAGGAGCTACTGGGTGTTGGGAATTCTTGGATCCTAAGTGTGGCTGGGTGAAGCAGATACAGTCCTTACATTCTAGACTCAGCCTAGCAAGGAGGGGGGATGAGAAAGAAGAAGCACTATGCTAAAAGCAGATTTTATTTGCCTTTCCATGGCTGAGGCAATATTTCAAATGCTTTTTGTTCATATCTTATTCTTCCTCACAACAGCCTTATTAAGTGGGTTCTATCATTATACCCACTTTATAGATGGGGAGCTACTCAAAGGTATACTCAAAGTATACATGAGTAGCCACTCAAAGGTCACAGTACCTGGAAGGAAGAGAGCTGGGTCCTTCTGACTCAGCCGGCCAAATTTATATCCTCATCTTACTCTGCTCCTTAAGTGCACAGAAGGTATGTGGGGGCTCTAGCACATAGGGTGCTCAGCTTGGCTGGCTGTGCTGGGGTGGAGTGGGGGAGTTGAGCACATCCTTTTCTCTTGTTAGGTCAGCACTGCTCCAGATAAGAGCAAACTCAGCATCCTGAGTGTATGCAGCTTTCAAGATTGGTGTTAAGAAATCCCCCTCCCCTTGAACTTGCACGCCCACAGGAGCCTGGGCAGCCTTGTGGTCAGCAAAGCTTCTGAGGCTACTCTGTTAAGGTGGAAAAAATATAACCACCTAGAGTCCTCATGCTGGGGCTTAATTTGGTATCTGAGAGCCATTTATTTCAGTTCCTGGGGCGGGATCTGCTTGGCCGACTTACTAGTGTTTCAGCAGCACAAAGCACCTGGCCAGTGCACAGAGTTAGGTGCAGCTGATCTGTAACTCAAAGTCATCCATTTATCCTCTAACTATGCTCCTTCCTGGCAAGTGCAGAGAAGGGGAAGGCACACTTCGCCACAGTTCAGTGAGCCCAGCTCCCAGCTCCTGTACCTTGGCTGTGGAGTTAAGTCAGTTATATAACCTCTGGGCTGTGTGTGGGAAGGGGTGGGGGGAAGGCGGGAAGGGGGAGGAGGTGGGGTGAGCACCAAAGGAAAGGCATTATTAGCGTAATGTTAAGAAAACAGACTTTGAAATCTTGCAGAGAGTGGAGAGTTTGGCACTGTTTGTTTCCCTTAGAGTCCTACAATCTTTGCATCCCAAGCATTTGCGTCTGGTCAGCTGTGCCTGGGGAGGTCCGCAGACTCTATCAGGCAATGAATTCACATAGCTTTAAAATATGCCCTGGGGCCTCCCCGGTGGCACAGCGGGTTGAGTGCTGACCTGTGAAGCTGTCGGCAGCCTCTGCATTGTGGGCTCGGTTCCCCACCGGCCAGGGAGATACCTACATGGCGCTGCAGACAAATCCTGCCTCACCCGCTGCTCCCCTCAGCAGTGTCTTCGGTCCGTGTGCCTGTTCTGCTCACCATTCTGTCTCTGGTGAATCCTCTCACCATCTCATGCCTCTGGCCTATAACCCAGTTCTTGTATAAATAAAAGTCAATCTTTCAAAAAATAAAATAAAATATGCCCTGTTGTACAACTGCTTTCAGTAGACCAAACCCGAGGATGAAGCGCATGTGAGAATGGATGCCCAGTTACAGCTAAGGAGGTATGCTTTGTCGTGCATTTTGCAATTACTTGGTTTCAATGTATTCATGTGGACAACTAGAAAGACTGAAAGGTCTGAAGTTAACTGGTCTCCCAGAAGCTTCTTGAAACCTTTCAATAAGGACAACAGGGTAAACAAATGAGTACCCCTTTAGTTGTTCATTATAGGGGTCCTGTGGGCCACGGGAGGTATACCATCTATTTTTTAACCAGAAGGTGGTCATATGACATGTATCAGGCCACATCACAGAGATCAATTCAGCTGTCATCTTTCCCTGTAGCTAAGTGAAGTTTCCCATCCACATTCCCTCACCCAAATGTGGCCCTAAAATATTCTCAATGAATAGTACCAGATAAGAGAATATGCTGGAAAATATTTATCACAGTTAGGAATAAAGAATGCAAATTAAAGCAACTTTGAAAAGGTAGCATTTTAATCTTACTAAATAATATCCTTATGCTGGCCAGGCTGCAGTGAAGCTGATAGACTGAATGCTATAGGCATGGACTTAAATCAGCATAATTCTTTTTGAAAGAAATAAGGCAATGCGTAACAAGAATCATGAAGATGTGCTTACTCTGACCCAGTAATCCTTCTCCTGGGAATTTATACTAAAGAAATAATCTGACAGAAGCAAAAAGCTACACAAACTATCGTACTGTCTCTAATGATCAGATCTAATCACACATATAACACATAGAATTCCAGAAGTAGCTTAATGCTTAGTAATTGGGGATGGCTTAACAAATTAGGTATATTGACAATGGAATATTATGCAGCCACTAAAGTCCGAAAGACATGGGGCAGGGGACTTAGGAACTAATATCACCAGGATGATTGAATTTGCTTAAATGTTTTCTTTTATCTTTTTTTTAATACATAAAAGAAATGAAGGCTCTTATAGAGAAAGTACCAGGAGGCCCATCAAACAGTATTTTCCTGTCCAGATCATCCACACAAAGGACCTCTTGTTAAGGTTTTACCAAATAAAAATAATCAAACAGAGATGACCACTAAGATCATGCTGGGTTCTCACAGAGGGTTTAAGACACTACACCCTTGACTCTCTAGTCTAAGTCAGATCATTAGCCTTTAGCATCATCTTTGCTGAGAAACTCTTTTTCCAAACATGATGATCTTGAAAGGTGCTGATATGGGGACTCGCCCTTCCCACATCAGCCCCATTAGCTCACATCCATTCGGATCCTGGAGGCACCTCAAAGAGAAGGTGAAAAAACTCTAAGGAGCTTCAGAACTCTCCACAATGATAATCTATTATCTATCCTAGAATTAAGGGAACTCAGGCCCATGTGACTGATTATCTTAAAAGATTAGCAAAAAGGTGAATCTCTATCTATATATAACAATAAACCCTTCCCACAATCAGTTAACTTGGCGATTGCTGGTCAAGTGGAGTCAGTCTCCTTGTACCTCAGCAGTCCCCAGACCTGCCTGGAGGCAGTAATGACAGGTTCATACTTTGATTCTCACTGGCCTGTGTCCAATTAGGGAAAATAAGGATAATATGAGTTTCCATGAAGATAAATATATTCAAAGTAAAAAATTAGTCCTTACTCTAAGATAAAGTCCTTTCCAGTTTTCTAGTGTTAAAACGCCATCCTTTTAGAGAAAAGATGGTGATGACAGGTGGGAGTTATTTTGTGTTCCCATGATTTATTTGAGTGAAGTTTAGGAACCTTTTATTGGTCTCCCCAGGTGTTAGTGAAATCATATGACTTCATTAAAGATATTGACCTTGGGTCTCCATTCACTAGGAAGAGGGCATTATGGGCATTCTAATGGGGCCTCACCAAATAGTCTGACAAAATGTTCTGGTCTTGCTAACTCTTCAAAATGTGCTGCAGGACCAGCATATCAGAAAGTCTTGCTTCCGTGGCTCTGTGTGTCTGTCTGCCCTACTGGGCTATGAGACTCTTTTCCCAGAAACCATTGCCTTAGTGGTCCTTGTGTCCTTGATGACTAGCACAGTGCTGAGTATACCACTGTTAAGCTCTATTCTGTACTTGGACAGATACAGTTAGTGAAATCTGAAGAACAGCTGTGGAACTGAGCAGAAGTTGCCAATGTGGGTTTAGAAGATCCCATTAGAATCCTGGTTTTCCCACCTACCAACTGTGTAACTTGAGTAGGGACTTGCCTGCTCTAGCTTGCATCCCCTAATGGCCATAATGTAGAAACACTTCTCACATCCTCCACAAGCATACTAGCTATGTCATTACGTGATGGGGTCATGGTCAGTGCTTGTGAGTTTGTTAAATTTCATTTCCTTCTCTCCATCATATTCCCCAACTGGATGCTCCTCATAGTTACCTGTGGCCACTATCATAACCTGGCCAGAGAGGATCACAAAATTAAATGCCAGGTCCTTCCACTCAGGGAGGTGGGGGGCCGAAGGCCACCATCAATGTGCTTTAGGGAAAGATAAAATCAAATATAAGCAGCATCCATTCACTCACGATTATTATGTTTGACAAGATAACCTGTACCCGTCTGCACATTCATTACAGAGCTTCTGAAATGATTTTTCTTTGTCTGCTTGAACAGAGGAATTTTTAATGAACAGTTTCAATGTCTGGTTTCATGCACTTGAAACATAAACATTCAGTGAACATCTTTCTAAGAGGCTTGATCCAAACCCTCAGACGGTCTACTGGAGACTGCAGGGAAGTGGGGGGGGGGAACTTCCTGAGGTCAACGATGCAAACAAGGGGAACTTTTCAGCCTCTCCTTGCCAGTAATAAATATTTTAAGTAATGGAAGGGGGTAAAGGAGAAGGAATTTGAATTTTAACTGCTAGTAAGTAAGGCATGGAGGGGCAAAGAGAGAGCTATAACTGCCAGGGTGATCCCATACACTTTTGAACAAATTCATTTGCAAATTATGTTTATGGCACAAAGAAACGTTCCTCAGCTTCTGGGGCTATTATCCAATAGGCTGCCTCTCTAGCTGGTCAGTCCCATGTTTCTGGGCTCCAGTCTCATTAGCCTTTACGCAGTTCTTCAAACACTTGCTCTTTCTCCACAGGACCTTTGTGCATGCTATTCCTTTTACCTGGCTCAGTTCTATTCATGTTTCTATTTAAGTTGAAACAAATTCCATATTATATATTCACTGAGTGAATCTTCTTTATGGTACTTGTCACTGATGTTAGTTTACATTTATTTGGTGACAATTTAATGAACTCTGTCTCCCCCATGAGACTAAGCTCTGAAGAACTGGGACTGTGTTGTGTCTGTGTTGGCTCCCATTTTATTCTAGCACCTCACATGACAGGTGGCATTCAGTAACTATTTAAGTCCTAAAGGAATGGATCCCTGACAATTAACCTCACAAAAATCTTTTCTTAATGACTTGCCTTTGCAAGGCACCTCGTGGAACAAGTTAAAAGTCATGGCTCCAGGCCTCTGGGGTTTCATCAGCTGGAGATACCATTTCACACAGAGTCACTGAGGTTGAGAGTTGGTTGGGCTGTATGTGGCATCCGTGAATCCAGGCAGACTCCAGATGGCACATACTGCCTTGGTCAAGCCACAAAACCTTTCCTCCATTTCCTTATTTGTCAAACGGTGACAATATTACTGTGCCCTTCACTGAATGGTCCAAGGATAATAGCAGATAACAGAAACAGAAATGTCTTGGAAAGGTAAATATGGTATTAATTGCAGTTCCTTGGTCACCTATAGAAAGAGTCTTGGGCCTTACTAGAAAATCAGGATGGAAGCAAGCTTCTTGGGTGAGAAGAGTTTATGCAGCAGGAGTGTGTGAAACCAAGCAGGGAGCACGATCCAGTGGCAGATAGAAAGGAGCTACTCTAGGGAGCTGGGGAAGACCATCCTCCTGCCACCAGTCTACCAGAGAGGACGGCCACCTTGAAACAGGTATACTGAGCAGCTTTGTGATGGTAGGGGACCAAGGCAAAGGAATAGGGGCAGATTCTCCATTAAGCAATCTGCCCATCTGCTCACTTAATGCTCTAGTGGTTCTTGGGTCTGGTCTCACCTGGGTTTGGCAAGCAAACAGGTGGCCTCCTTCCTGCTTGATGTTCACCTGACTGCATCCAGTCCCACGCAGGGGCACCTCTCAGAGTCTTAGTTTGTGATAACCATTTAGCAGTCATATGAACAAAGGTGTGGCAAACCCTGCATGATCACAGAGCAAGAACTATTGCTTATCTCAGGATAAGGTAGGGGAGTCACTGGGTGGGGTGGGAGTGGAACTTTCTCAGTTTTATGAATTATGCTCAAGACTTCCCAGTCTAGAACTCCCATATGCTATGTCATCCCATACTGTAAATAAGAAATGAGCAGTAAGTAAGCAAGCCTATGGCAAGTCATTTAATGCTGTAAAGGTAGGTATTGGTTCATCAAATGAGACCTATCATGCATGAGAACTGGGTGACCACAAAGGACTATGGAAACGAAAGGTTCTATTAGTGCTTAAGCTGCTGCTGCCACATTTGGGAGGTCAGGGACCCTGGCCCCCTGAGATGGATCTGACAGTCACAGGAGTAAACACTGAATGATTTCCTTTCTTATGGTTTTTAGAGGCTTATACCCTCATGAAATGGTAACAAGAATCACGAAGGATCCACTTTAAGTGGCATTTCCTCACAACATTTGCCTCTCAACTATGATCAGCACTGCGGGTGGAGGGTCACAGCCTGTCATCGTTTCTGAGTGGCTCACTGTGAGGAGAGCACAGGGAGTCCCATGTTAATGGCTAAGAATTTGTCCCTTAACAGAAATACTGGTTAACTAACCCAGAGCAACATCAATTGTTTTTACCTATTCTGCAGTCCCTGTGCTAAGCACTGAGAACGTAAATCTAAAAATGATGCACAAATGTTTTCAAGGAGCTATATCCTAATTGGTTAGAAAGGATCAGAAACCAAAATTTATAAATGCCCTTTGGCAAGTTATCACTATACTGCACAAGGTGCTATAGAACCTCAGATGAACGAGAAGTTCTGCCAGAAGAACCTAGAATCCTTCCTGAAACAAGATATTAATGAGACTAGGAATTCACCAGACATCAGAAAGACCATTTGTTCATTTGTTCATTCATGTATTCATGTTTTCCTGTTCTGGGCACCTTGCCAGGGGCTAGGGCTATAATGATGAGTAGCCCCTACTCCCTACCCTCATGAAGCTCATAGTTTATCACACATTTGGAAAGTGCTATAAAGGGAAAGCACAGAGGGTCTCAAGAGACTCTATCTGGGTAACTGATCATGTCTGAGAAACAGGAGAAGCTCTGACGAGGATGTGACATTTACCTAATACGGAAAGGGTGCCTGGCAGGATGCTAGCTCAAGGGGCTGGAAAGGTGGGCAGAGGGAGATGCAGGCAGAGGGAGCATCATGTGCACTGTAGTTAAGTATGTCACCCAGTGCTTAGCACTAGTCACCATGATGAGCAAGACATTTCTCACTTCAAAGAGTGTCGTCTCGGGAACGGGGGTAATTATAACGGAATGTGCTACATTCAAGGTTGGGAGGGGGAAACGCTTTGCCATCAGAGGGAACAGTATATACAAAGACCAGGAGAGCAGAATTCAAGACATCTTAGTCAGAGTTGGGGGTCCCTAGCGCTTCTGAATGACCGCTGTGTGGAGTGAGGCTGGGCCATTATCTCGCTCTTTCTTGCTAAAGACGAAACTCCTTTCTCTACCAATGGCAGTGAGAAGAAACCACCTCAGCAAATGCTGACACATGCATTTTGCAGTGAGCTGGAAGTGGCCAGCCCTGCTTGGCCTGTGCCTCCCTCCTCTCCTCCCCAGGCAGGATCTGCCGAGTCATCAGCACCCTGGGGCTGATTGCTTCGAGAGGGCACCCTCCCTGCCTCATTACTCCAAGCCTCAGCATAGCACCAGCGACATCCAAGGCCCTTCCAAACCTGCTGTCTGAGGGTCGGGGAAGGAGGAGGCTTCTAGGAGAGAGCCCCCATCCCACTTAATAACATTTTCCCTCTGCCTGTCTAATTAACTCCGTCACTGTATCTGCAGTCAGATAAAATGCTCATTTCACACCACATTAATTTTTATCAGCTGAACATTAAGCAACACAAAGCTATCTATGCTTGGTTTAATTTACATACTGACAGACCTACAAAGCGTTACCCACAGTGGCTGCGAAGCAAATAAGCAGAACTGGCATCAAACAAGGCTCTTCAAAATGAAATATTGATTTGCAAGTCTGACAGTGAAGAAGGGCTGGAGGGAGGTGGGAGAACTGAGCCTTTTTTGAAAAACAATTATTGATGTAGTCAACCAATAGGTCTCCTAAAGGTCAAGTAGAGAGGGGCCAGCTGGGTGTCAGGAGCCTGAGGATCAGGTGTGTTCTGGGGATACAGCCCCACAGCTCACATAGTTTCCCAGAAATGGAATAACTTCACCATCCTGACATCTGAGGTTACCCCAACATAAAGCAAAATGCTTTTAATACACACATGCCCACGCTCTCTCTCTCCATGATATGCTCACTTTGTAAATATGTTCAAGCTAGTTTCCTGGAAGAGCCTTCCTTCTCTTTTCAAGACTGAGGTCAGGCATTGCCTCTTCCAGGAAATCTTTACTGGCCATGCTCCTCCTTCCTCATACATAACATGTTCCCAAAATGCCCAAAAGAGGGTTCCCCATTGTCCAGACCACAGTGCATGTTTCTTTCTGCCATTGGTTTTAAGTTATTTGCAGGGGCAGATCTGGGTTTGGGGTGGATAAAGTTTATGCAAGTTGGGAGACTTTCTTTAGAAGAAAAAGAATTTTAAAAAATTTAGTTGTGCAAATATTAAAAAAATGTGTAACCATGAGAACACATGATGAGGATCCCTCTTGCCAGGGTCTGAGAAGAGACCTATGCGAAGAGAGGTCCTTTATTTAAAGCTTTATCAGTTTTGGAGTAAGTCTACTTCTGGTCTCTTGAACACAGTTCCTTGCTCTTAGCAAGTATTTGATAAATATAGGTAACATGGATGGAACAACTAAAGGAGAAGGAGCTACTATTGAGGACAAAGTCAGTGATAGGCTCAGTCAAGAACTTTGGCAAGGGTAGTCTCCTCTAACATCATTGCAGCCCAGATGTTAGAGCTGATAAGTGTTGGAGCCAGAACTGGTTTCCACGAATCATGGTTTTCCATTGGAGAATCTATGACCCAAGGAAGTGAAAAGACAGGTGGTTCATAGGGGTCAGACTTTAGACTTTAGATTATTCCTAGTATTCATCATTTTACCCACATCAGGGCCTTCCACTTTCATGACCACCTAAACCACCTCGATTACTTGCTACGTGGAAGATTCCTGGTTGGTATGTCCAAGATCCCAATTTCTTATAACTGCAGTGAGGCTTAAGAACCTGCATTTCAAACACATATGCCTGCCCATGATCTCCCCCACTCTACTTTGTTGGGGTATAACTGATATATAACATTGTAGAAATTTAAGATGTACACATACACTTTAATGGTACTTAACCTTTACAGGAACCCAATATTGCAGAATTTACTACATAGAGCTAGTTAGCACATCATTCACCTAACATAATTACCATTTTGATGCTATTGTTATGGTGAGAATATTAAAGTTCTCTATTCTCACAGCAAATTTCAAGTGTACGATTCAGTATTATTAACTACAGTCACCATGCTACCTTGTCATCCCTGGAACCACACATGCCCTTACTGGAGATTTTCAAAGACCACACCTTGGGAAACTTGAAAGGGAGTGGGCAAGGGAACATGGGTGGGAGCTGGTTGGGAGGGGTAGTGGAAAACTTTGTCTCTCTCAAGAAATTGGAATGCAACTTAGGCATGATGTGGCATCATAGCTTAAGAAAGGTCCAGGATTGACCAAGCATGTGGAAAACATTTATCGAGAATGTGGAGAGTAGACAAGACTGTAGATTTACTTTGCAGTATCTGTGCAAACCCCAGCTTCAGAACAATTTTGTCTTTCTGGGATTCCAACCTGCATCCACTTTACACTGAGTCCCATGAGGAGAGGAATAGAATACTTTTCCCAAACACAGGGGTTCATGCAGGTTGCATTGTCAGCTCTGCTATATTGAGAGTATCAGTAAGTAGTATTGAATCTGTAAGGATAATACTTATGTCATGGTTGTGTATAGTTCCCCCAAAACAAAAAATCTGGACCAGCTTCAGTTTCACAATCATGCATGCTGGGGCTTGCAGCTATCAGTTGTTCTGGGATTGTCACAAGCATTTTGCTTCCAAAACCAGCATGGTGTAGTCTCTCTTCTCAGAGACATCTGTGACCATGGAGGCCCAACACACGTCCTTCACACCAAAAGACTTCAAAATGTCAGGATTGTCATTTGCTCATTTAGAATCAAACATATAATACTAATTGTGGAACTGAGCCTAGACCAACATCATGGACTCTGGAGTTCAGGCTCAGTTCAGAGCTGTATGAACTTGGGCAAATCATTTAACATCCCTGATACGTTTTCTTATCTATAATATGGACTTAATATTAGTTTTACCTCACAGAGCTGTGATAAGGAGTCAACATATTTTTAAAAATCTAAATGTAAATATAAAGAATACTGGCTTCAGGTAATAGTCTATTAATCCTCCTGCAGATAACAACAGAAATATCTGCACAAAATACCTTAAAAAATGGCTTGAAGACAATGGAGCACAACCCTAAGCAAATGAAAACTGGAAGAATCTTTACCCTTAATGACAGGGACTCTACTTGGTGAAATTTGTGAATTTGTGGATTTTTCATCCAACACACTCCCCAGTCAGCCTTTGACTCTAAATAGCTTGAGTTGTCAGAGGATAACGTCAGGGTTGGGAGAGAAGTAAGAAAGTAAGGAGGGAAATTCTCAAAGGATGGGAACTACAGAAGGGGCACGTCACAAAATCTGTGCATAACATCTGCCCCAAATCCTTGGCTGGCTGCTAAACTACACGTGCATGAGGAAGACCCCAGGGGACCTAAAATACAAGGAGCAGTTGGAAGATGAAAAAACAAAAAAAGAGACTTTAGTTGCTGCTGATGACAGGGAAGATGGAGCTGGAGTTTGAGTCTAGCCAAGTGAACAGGCTGTTAAAACAAAAATTCTCTTCAGCAGAATGTAAAATCTAGAGTCTCAGCAACAATCATTTGTAATATCTATTATCCAAACAAAAGTACTAGACATGCAAAGAAAGAGTGGACTTTAATCCACACTGGAAGAAACAAAAAGCAGTCAATAGATGCCACGATTACTCAGATGATGAATTTTGCAGATGATTTTAAGGAAGCTAATAGAAATACATTCAAGGAATATATTCAAGGAATTGAAAGAAATATATACATAATTAATGAACAGATGTGTAACCTCACTAACTGATCAGAAATAGAAACTAAAAACAAACCAGATGAAAATCCTGAGTTGAAAAAAAATTATTACAATGAAAAAAATGCTGTATGAGCTCAACAGCAGAGGGGAAATGGCAGGAGAGAGTAGACTTGAATGTGGATCAACAGAAAATACCCAATCTTGAGGACAGAAAAAAAAAATTGAACAAACCCTCAGTGACTGAGCATAATAGATCATTGAATAGTCTAGCATACATGAAATTGAAGCCCCAGTAGGCGCAAATGGATAGAAAATGTGTTTGAAGCAAAGGCCAAAAACTTATAAACTATGGTAGAAGACATCAACTTAGAGTCATCAACTTAGAGTCAAAAAGCTCATCACATCCCAAGCAGGGTAAATAGAAAGAAAGTCATACCAAGGGATACCACAGTATTTTTTCTGAAATCCAAAGGTAAAGAGAAAATCTTGAAAATAGCAATAAAAAAATTACACACATATAAAGGAGAAACAAAACTATGAGTGACAGCCAACTTCTCGCAAAAAACAACAAAGGACTGAAGATTGTGGAGTGTTATCTTTAAAGTACAGAAAGAAAAAAAAATTGTCAACCAGATTTTATATTCAGGAATAAAATCAAAATAAATCATCCTCAGATAAACTAAAATTGAGAGATCCATTACTAAGAATCTGCATTAAAATAAATGGTAAACGAAGTTCCTCAGTTTGAAGTGAAATGACACCAAAAGCAATTCAGCTCTACAGGAAGGAATGACAGTCATGAAAAGTGCTTCTTTTTTTAAATGTAAGCAGTTATTAGTTTTTCCAGTGGGCAGTAAATTTATCCCACATAATCATCCTTTACCTACATTACATGATGCATGGCCTTTATATAGGACCAATAAATCCTGTAAATTGTTAGTCCCTGCTACCCCCATACCCCCCAAAAAAGAAAACTTGATTTTATTTTATAGCTTGGTTTTATTATTATTTATTATTTTTGATCTTAGCCAAAAAGTTAACTTATCTGTGTACTTATTTCTCCATTTATGATATGAAAAGATGAACTAAATAGTGTCAAAAGTTCTTTTTGGCCTGGACAAACTGTGATTCTGTGACTATACTTGAGCACTGTATTATTAATATTCTCCATTTAATTTTTACTATTGTTATTTAAATTTTCATTATTACCGTCAAACTGAGTCTTATTCTTAATGATCAGACAGATTCGTAAAATTCTCCCAAGAACTAAACTTTTATGTGTTTCAAGATTCAAAATAACCAGAAATATAGTCCCATGGCTGAAGTAGTGAAACAAGGTAAGTCACGGTACATGGGCTTTGCAAACTGTAAAGCTGATACAAATAAAGGCAAGGTGGTTTTGTTATCCCAATCATCAGATTTCCTTTCACATTTGCAGAATACTGATGCTGGATACCCAATTCTTAGTCATCTTGAACACCAAGGAACTACATACATTAAACCACATCAGAATGTGCTTAGCCAAGTGCAAAAGTTCACTGCACAAGTCCCGCCTCTCTGAGCAGCAGAGAAGGGAAGCTGTGAGCCTCTAAGGACTGGAAACAGTTAATTAAATACTCAGTGTGTCCCTGTTTCATTGAGGGGAAAATTGTGGGAATTCGAAGGGCTTTTTGGTGATCTACCACAGAGATGGACGGAAACCAGGCGAGGCTCCAAGGCTAGGCTACCACGTTCTGGGAGGCTGCCCCCAGGCGGCCTTCCTCAGTTCTGATGCTCTGTGACTTTTGAGCTCCTGCCTTGGTGCCTCTGGGGCTCTGATGAAACAGGCCTGGAAGGACGTCCACTCAGTGGACTCTAGAGCTGGCTATTTGAGGACCTGGGCCACAGCTGCCTCTCTGAGATGGGCATTAGCCCTTCATTGGCAGTAGCTCTACGGATCTGTTAAGTACAGTGTGTTCAATTGTTTCTTTTTTCTCCCAGAAAACAGTCCCTGGTGAATAACATGTTGTTTGGAAACGGGTCTACTCAAAATGTCACATTAATACATTAATATAATTATTTATAAATACTGGGATAAAAGAAACAAAGGTCTGACTAAAACAAAAAATTTCAAAGCCCAGCATCATTAATGAACAGAGCAGAGAAATGCTGAATAATTTCCTGCTTATTTCACAGTGTTCTCGATAAACCTCTTCCCCTCCTACACATATGTCCCACGTTAAATTTTCTTTTTTTAATTTGCCCCAACTTCCCAACTCACAATACAAATCATTGGTGTTTTGGAATGGTTGGGTTTTTTTTTTTTTTTTTGGTGGGACCCTCGCCGGCGGCCAAGGAACGAACCGGCACTGCAGAGGCTGCGGGCAGCCTTGCAGCCCAGTACTCAACCGCTGCGCCACCAGGGGAGACCCGTTTTGGAATGGTTCTTAGATCTGAATGTTGCCACCTCAAAAAAGCATCACACCTGCTGTGATGCTGTCTCATGTATGTGTGTGTGTGTGTGGGGGGGGGGAAGGCAATACAGATAAAGCTGTAGAGGAAAATTCTGGGGATAGAATCAGCAAACCAAAACCTGCTTTCTCTTATCCAAAATCACCACCAATATCAGAGGCAGCCAAGCCACTGACATCCCGGTGAGCTGCCTGCAGGTTTCTGACAGCAAAATCTAATATATTTTCGAAATGACACCAGAGCTTCCTAAACCATTGGCCACTGGCTGCCGAATACCAGTACATCTATTCTGACAACACAGCGCTGTCATTTGGCACCTGGCTTCCTTCCCTGCCTCCTCTTAAGACTGATACCTAGCCCATCTGCCCATATCCTAGAGTCTACTGCTCAGAACCAGCATAGACCTGGAGTTCTGTTTTTCCATTTCCTGCCCTTCAAACAAGCAATTGTGGGAAGAGGCAGGTGATGAGATTCTGCTCTCAGAGGGGTTTGCCTAAAAACAAATCATCAGGCTTAGTTTCTGAATTGTGACACCCATCCTATCACTTGCCAACCACGTAAAAGTCTCAAGAAAACACTTCCAGAAGCATTGGTGTTTATAATCCATCACTGTTTTGGCTTATGTATCCTGGGGGTGATAGTAGATATCCAAATTCCCTACCCACTTGATGTCTTCCAGCTGAGGAATCTGGGCAAAAAATCCTTACCTCTAAAGAGCTAACTGGGATTTGTAGCTGATGGCAGGGAGGGGGAGGGGTAGGCAAATATAGAGAGTATTCAAAATGGCGTCCCCAAGCCAATGTGAGTGTGGGCTCCTCCCTGTCACGGGCTGGCTGCCACTCATCATTTTACTGCTGCACTCACAAACCAATAGCAGCCATAAAACCTTGGCCCCTGGGCTGCTTGAGATACAACATTTGCTTCTACATTCTTCTTCCTATGATCTGTCTTGAAAAACATGGCCAAACCCCAGTAGATTATTTTGTGAGTTAAAAACCTGACAACTGTTTAGACTGGAAGCTCCCAACTGGGAAGACACAGACTTTTAAACGCATTTCTGTGGGGCACAGTAGGACATCATGAGGGTGGGCATCTTGTCCTGTGGTGCAATGCAGGAAGGATCTGGAACAGACTCTTGAGATTGCAACTTCAAACAGCTTCTTTCTTATTCCTGCCTCAATATTGAGCTTTCCAGAAACATCTTGTTGTTTTTTCAATTTCAGACAGTCAGAAGAGAACTTTCTTATTCCTGCCCCTATGTGTCAATTTCCCTTACTTAGACCTCTGTCCTTACTTCTCCAGCCCCGTTTGATGTGAAGGCTCCTATTATGCTGTGAGGCACTGTACCACATTATATAGGGCAATATATTCTAGTGGAAATAGCTTTGGGTGGTTACCAAAATGGCCCCATGCCTTGGTTTCTTGAGCTTTAAAATGGGGATAACAATGGGGGATTTAAATACCTGATATCTGGCCTATATCCCAGGATTATTGTGTATATTGAAATGCAGAAAGCCTATGCAAATATTATCATCATCACAATATTTTTCTAACCTCTGAATCCTCAAAACAGGAAGTGTGAAATGAATCTGTGGTTCCTGAGAGAGTGGAAAGGAGCCTGGAATAGGAGTGAGCCAGAGCCTGGTGGTGGTTCTGCTTCAGTCTCTTCTGCACACTGGGACGAGGCTGTGTTCTCTGTGCCTCCCCACATCACGGGAGCCCGTGTCCTAGCTCTGCTGGGTCACAGGCCACTGGAGCTAGTGGAGACTCTAAGAGATGTTACAAGCTCGAACAGCTCAGCATGCCCTTGACAGTTCTGATGTGCCCTGCAATCCTAGAGGCCACTCTTTTGACTAAGTACAGAAGCCTAGTTCTAAACCTGGAGGCATGTCGAGGACTCAGAGGAAAAGTTTGGGCTGGGCTATGGTGCGGATTTGGCCCGTACAAGCTTTCCACCACTGAAAGTATTTAAACTGTTTTGAAAAACAAATCCCTCCAAAAGAAAACCAGGCAGATAACATTTCATACCCATTAGGAAGGCTATTAAATAGGGGAAAAAGAGGAAAATAACAAGTGTTGGCAAAAATGTGGAGAAATTGGAACCCTCACCCATTGCTGGTGGGAACGTAAAATGGTGCAGTCACTTTGGAAAAACTGTTTGGCAGTTCTTCAGTAAGTTAGAAAGAGGATTGTCATATAAACCAACAATTCCACTGCTAGGTATATATCCAGAAGAATTAAAAGCAGGTGTTTAAACAAAAATTTGCACACAAGTCTTTAGAGCAGCGTTATTGGTAAAAGGTGGAAACTACTTGTCAGTCAACTAATGAATGAATGAGCAAAATCTGGTATATCCATACAAGAGAATTTTATTCAGTCACAAAAATAGGAATGTAGGACTGACACATGCTACAACATGGATGGACATTGAAAACATCATGCTAAGAGAAAGCCAGACACAAAAGGCCACAGAATGTGTGATTCTATTTACATGAACACTCAAAGTGGGAAACTAGACACAGACACAGAAAGCACGCTAGTGGTTGCCAGGGGCTGGGAGTGGGGAATGACTCTTAAGTGGGAAGGGGGTTCCTTTTGGGGTGTTGAATAATCTGGAAAAAGAGAGTGATGTTTGTACAAGTTTGTGAATATGGTGTATATCACTGTATAGCACTGTTTAAAATGGCTAAGATGGTAAATGTTATATGTATTACATCATAGTACATTTACACAGATAATAGACAAAGGTGATGATGAGGTGAGGAAAGGGAGAGTTCTGGAGCTTCAAGAGAGAAGAACCTTCCAAAACCATCTCTGAGGTACTGAGCATGCCCTCGGGCTCTTCCAAGGGCTGGGGTTATTCAGCTTAATTGAGAAATTGTTCCTAATAAGTCCCAAGGAGCTACAGGTCTTTTCCTTACAAACTGGGAAACAATCATATCTCATGGCAGCTCATTACACATTCTTTTGGTACCATGAGTTGTTTTAAAACCGTGAAATTAGTTCTGGCAGAGTTTACAGAAAAACACCCATGAGATGAGACCGAATGAGTTATGTAAGACTCTTCCACTCTGCCTATGAGCTGTTAACTCCTTACTGGCCCAGCCAAGGACATCAGTGTCGTTTGTAAGCTAACAGCACACTCTGGTTTCTACCCAGATCAGCACAGGGCTGATGAGAAGCACCAACCATCTGGACATAGATCTGAACCATCAAGTAACTGCCAGGTGCACTCAGACCTTCCCTTTCCCACATTAGGCTATGGAGGCCCCTGGGCAGAGGGATGGACTCACCTTTGCAAAACTCCAGTCTTTTTCCTGGAGCTAGGTTGGCTCTTTGCTGTGGTGTGCTGAAGGCTTTAAATCTTCCAGATATCTAAAACATTAGTGTGATAGCAGTGTTACACAGCTGAGCCAGGGGCCCAGCCCCCGCCCAAACTAGAGGATGTCTGGCTTGATCATTTGACTTTGAATTGTGGCATCAAGGAGACACAATTTCCAGCTCACAATTTCCACCGCCACTAAACCAATTATATCTGAAAAAATAAAACAACTTTATCCTAAGCATGATCCTCAAGCAAGTTGTTAAGTTCATAAGCTCTCCCTCCCCTTTTTCTTCCTGTAGACACACATGAACACATTCTTCACCTAGAGGACATCTACAAAACACATAGCGAAATATATATGGAGTGCTTTACCAACCAAGTAATACTTCATAATTTCATTATTTAGAAGATAGGGAGGAATTGGAAAACAAGTTTAAAAATAAAAAAGCCTGCTCAAGATAAGCCTCAAGGATCAAGTACTTAAAATTGGAGAAGCTCTTTGGACTCTACTCAGAATACAGCCTCTTCTTTGATAAACAGAAACAACAAACTTAGATATCCTGTTCCTGAAGCAAAACACAATCCTTAGATGGGCGAGAGAACCACGGGCTTGCTTCTCCCACACAGGGGACCTTAACCACAGTGACATGTGGCCACTGACCTGCAATGTGGGACAATCAAAAGGGACTGACAGCAAGCAGAGGTAATCAACAGACAAACAGCCCGGAGCCATGTGAGGCAGCATCAAACGGTTCCAGGCTAACAGGCAGCGTGGCAGAGTGCAGGAGACACAGGCTCCCGAGTCTGTCAGATCCATGTTGGAAGACCAGTCATTGCCATTTACTTGCTGTGTGGTCTTGGGAAAGTCACTCTCCCTTTCTGACTTCTAGTTTCCTTCTATAAAGGAATGATACATGTCCAATTTAGAGTGAGGATAAGCATATTGACCTTACAGGGTTATTGTGAAAATGAGATAATTTATGTAATGAGCTAATAAAGCCATCTAGCATTGCTCAATACAGGACTTTTTTTTTTTTTTAATTTTTTAAGACCTGAGGACATCAGGGTATCATGGTGTGGTCTGGTTACTCATGCTCATGATGAGAACCTGAGTCATTTGGAGAGGGTTACATGCCCTCTGCTGTTGTTAGGGAGAAGGCAGGGACCGTCCCTCCCTCAAGGCTCTTCATTCTCTTCCTCTCCCAGAACCCCTGATGCCTCAGGCCTCCATTCCTTTATGCTCACCTCTGGAGAAGTGCTTATACTCTCTCTCCCTCTCTCTTTAAAACCTATTTTTACCGAACTATTCTTCTAAAAATGATCTGATTAACTAGTTCATCCTAAAGTGTTGATGATTCGTAATAGCAAAACAAAACTTCATGGATATCAGTTACCAGGTGGCATGGCCATAAACCAAAGGAACACATCTCAATAGTGACATCACAGCAAAGGTGACAGAGCAATGAGGAAGTAGCTTGGGCTAAGAGGAACTTCCTGGTCCTTTCCCTCACATCTTCTAAGCATTTTCTCTTTCTTGCTTGAAACATTGCCGTGAGGTGCCTGGAGAACTAACAGGGTCCAAGAGCTGGCTGCTGACGTTATGTGGTGTTCCCTGTCATCCAAACATTCCAGCTCCCCTTTGGACTGGTTCACAGTCACTGAATTCATTTATATTCTGCATTAGCACCAAAATATTGCAGAGGGAGTGCTAAGTCACTAAAGGGAAACAAGGACATATGACAATAATATGCCACCACCACCAAATTTGATCATTATTCTTTCATGCTAAAATGCACTAAGAAGTAGCACTTGTTTCTTTTTCCTTTTCTCATTTTCCTTTGCAATCTGATGCTCTTTTAAACACCCATATGCTGGAGATTGCAACAGCAGAGAGGTAGATAAGGAGGGAGGGGCACAGGAAGAGACAAATGGCTGAAGCATTTTAGAATTTATCAGATATGTACAATGGAATGTTTTAGTCTGCTTCTCTCTATATATATTCTGTTTCTCAGTGTCTCTGTCTCTTTAAAAACAACAACAGAAATATTGCTAGGATCAAATGGAAAATATTGTCTAGATCCCATCTGGCCAATGGGGAGGGGGTTCTAATTTGTTATAGAGGACAGGAATCAGGTCTCTTTTGTTCACTTGTCTATCTCCAACACCTGGCCTAGAACCTGCACCAAATTTGTGTCTCTCTTTCTAAAACTTGCATTCATATATATATATATATATATATATATATATATATATATATTTAATCAGTTACCTGAAAAACTAACATGGGAGAAAAACATCACAGAAATGGGAAAATACTACAAATCAGGTCTTATTTTTAATTCTGTGAGTCACTTGTTGAACATTTAATAGCACATCACTGATAATAGGTATTCCATAAATACTTGTTAACCGATTGAAAGAAGAATGACATGTTTCCATTTTAATTCAGTCATTTCCAACACCTCTCTGGCCCTACTCACAGCAATCCTTCTGTAAGTTCTTCTCATCAACAGAATGAGAAGCCTCAGGATCTAGTTCTGGGGCAGAGAACGAAATGTCAGGAAGACAAATTTAAAACAAAATTTCTCTTTGGTAGTAGTGTCTCTGACTCAGCTCTGGTGGAAAATATCAACCTTATAAACCCACAAGGAAGAGGTGAAGATTTCACATCATTTCTTGTTTCTTTTGATGTTAAAAAGAGAAAACTGTCTTAAGTTACGGGACAGGGCTTCTAGAGAAAGGATGCCAGACTTGGAGGGGGCAGTCATGTACAGCAGCTGTGTCTTCGTGACCTCAGGGAGCAAATGACTTTCCCTGAGTGTAGATTTCCTTGCAATGGACTTGTAAACAACACCTTCTCTGCCTGCCCTCCATGGCGTCCTCTCACTCCTGTTCATCCTTCAAAACTCAGTTCTCTTGCCCCTGCTCCCTCTGTGGCTTTCACAAAGCCATCTCACCTCCTTCAGAAGAAGAAGGCGTGCTCACTGGCATACATGTCCTTTAGCACTTCGTTCCTGTCTCAGCTCCAGCATTTACTACACTGAGTTGTGTGTAGCTGCTGACGGCTTTGGTCCCCTCCACCTGTCAGCCTGCAATGTGTTCAAGGGCAGGAGCCATGCTGAGGCTGCATTCCTAGTACTTTTGATAGCGCCTGGGACACAGTAGTTGATTACTCCATGTTCATTAAAGTGAACCACTGAAAATACTAGAAGCAAAGAAACTTTTAAACTGTGAACATAATATATAAAATGCAAACGGTTATTACAAAGGGCAGACCACAGGAAAGGGAGGCACGCTGCTGCCAGCCCTATGAACAGCCTTTGCCTGTGCAGGCCCTATTAAAGCATTTAGTCCCATTGCTGCTTGATAAATTCACGAACACCTAGAGGACTTGGGTGGAAAAGTGCAATTACAAACTGTAGTAAACATTCTTCCAAATAGTAGCCTCCTACTCCTCCCATTCCCCCTCAGCCCCTTTCCCCTTCTCCTCCTTCCAGTGTGTTCCAACAGCATCATTCCAGGATTCTGAAAACTCCCTGCCCACAGGGCTCAGAGGTAAGAATATTATATAAAGAATGAAGGCTGCCTTCATTTGTTTTAATAAAAGAAACAGCCCATTTAAAGGCACATGGATTTTAGTGGCTCAGATATTTCAGAAAGTGAATATGACCCAGAGGCTCAGGAATACAGAATGGCTGTCTTGAGAAAGACTGTTTTTTCCTATTTAAAACATTCTGGAAAATTGCTCCATGTCCCTGTGCCAAAATGAAAAAATGAAAAACATAAGGGCTATTTGGAATGTCTCTTCATTTTACAGATGACTTTAACGCATAATGTTATAAAGACATGAAGCTCTCTGGCCTC
This sequence comes from Talpa occidentalis, assembly GCF_014898055.3. Taxonomy (NCBI): domain Eukaryota; kingdom Metazoa; phylum Chordata; class Mammalia; order Eulipotyphla; family Talpidae; genus Talpa; species Talpa occidentalis. The sequence goes on from NW_023601104.1 coordinate 26,726,758, forward strand.
AAATGACCTTGATGCAGCTGCCCAAAAGCCCGGGAGAGGCAGCTCACCACACTGTGGAATTTGTGAGCAGACCCTTGCAAAGGAAACTCACCATTTCAGATGAGACCCAAAGCTGTTCACCAGCTTTTCAGTTTTCGGGCTTTTCCTAATAACATAAGCAAGCGGCTGCAGGGGTAATCCCTTCGCTGTCCCTTCTTACATGAAAAGCAAGATACGTATAAAATGACGGTGGTGGTGTGTTTCAGTGTAAAAAGCTGTGTTCACATATTTTTTCTCATTTTATTTGGTTCGGCAACTTTGTGAGCAAGGGACGGCATGAATTAGCGGTTACAGATGTGGGAAAAGGAAGGCAACGAGAGGGGTGATGCTGGCGCCAGGTCTAAGTGCCCAGCAGCAGATGACCCTGTGATATTACTCGGAGCCCCTCTAGGCTGCCTGTCTGGTAGGAATGGTTTAGAGGGTGGGAGTCAGATGGAGGAGAGCCACCATAACTAGTGAGGATTTGGATCTGAGAGAGCACAGTGATGGAGTCAGACAGACTTGATTCTGCACTTGGGTCCTACCAAGGCCAGGTCTGTGTTTGTGGGCCAGCCACTGCCCCTCTGGCCATTTTCCTCATCTGAAAACATGAATAACAATTCCCAACTGAAAAGTTGTGAGGATGAAGTGAAGGGGGGAACTGGGGAGACAAAGTACATGGTAGGGGCCCCCAAAAGGTAGTTATTAGTATTTATCATTATTTCTAGCTTTACAGAGTTCTTGGCTCTGTGAAGGGGCTAATTTCATTTGTTCTTTGTGACTCAGCCTGACGGAAATTCTACATGTTTCATAAGGCCCATGTCCCTTCCTTTCTCCCTTTAGGGGCTTAGCAAATAACAGTTCAAGTATCTGGCTTCCATGAAGATATAACCATGCCTGTGAAGACTGCGTGCGTGTGTGTTCACATGCATGTGCGTGTGGATGTACGCACGCGTGTGTGCGTGCGAGCGTGTGTGTGTGTGTGGGGTGAGCCTGGTAGCCTATTTCTCCCACTCTTCATTTTTGAAATGATATTCACCTGTTGTTGACAAACTATCTTTGTCTTTTTCAGATATTTCTGTGTCTACAGAGATGAAAATCTTTGCCCGGATTCAATAAGGCAGGAAATCAATTAAGGTTTTCATTTTCTGCTTAACCTCAAAAGACAAGACCAGGAGAGAAAGCCTAAGTAAAGAAAATGTGTACAGATTCCTGGAGGTTTCATTGTGAATTCTATGATCTATTAAAATTGAAAAAGAAAAGAAGCTGAACATGTCCCATTTAAAACATAAATGCTTTTTCTGTTTTTCTTTTCTTTTCTTTTTTTTTTAATTAAAAGCCACTCCATTCTACTTTGATTAATACGGACAACTCTGACAGACAAAAGATGCCTCAATTTTTAAAAGACATCCCTAAGCCTAACAGGTTGGTTTTTAAATGGCTACATTTAAATATTTCTTTCTCTGTTCATCTCCAAACCTGGGCCATAAATCACCCTTATGAACACAATGGTCTGTGCCTATAGCAATTTATCATTTGGATAATGTCACCTGTTCAGGTATGCATTAATTTATGCCTCAAATTAGAACTCGGGTTGGCTGAAACCATCCCTCTCTTTGCACATTGGAGCGGCAGCAGGCGGGGCAGACGGCGCACAGTCCAGGGCAGTGGGGAGCCTGTGGACAGCAGATGCTCGGATGATGTTTCGTCCAACATTGTTTTGTTACAACATTGATGAGAAAAAAACCCAAAAGGACATTATTGAGCACCTGTTTGCTTATACACTGCTTTGCTTAAAGTCTCAGTTTCCAAGAACCGATTGATGATATTAAGTGAGGACTTACTGTAATTCTTTACTCACAGGGGAGCAGGAAGAGGCTGGTGGAAAGAAAGTTGGGGCCCAGTCCTTTCTAGCTGACTCGCACAGCCTCTTACTGTTCATCATCCAAGGAAACAGCCTCTTAGGAACTTCCCCACAATTCCAGCCCCAGGAGAAGGGACACGAGGCGACATGTATATCAGTTTTGGTTGCGCTAAGACAAGTAACTAAAAGGAGTGAAATGGAGAAGGGTGGAACTCAGGAGGCAGCATCCCGGAGTGGGAAGGATGCCAGAGAGGCTGTCAGGACTTGGATTGATAGCTTTGTTGCTCATTTATGGTATGTCCCCTTAGTCAGGCCATGCTGTCTTTCGGGGCCGCTGTTTCCCTAGCAATGAAATGAAAGATCTGCAAGCTCTTCTTTCTCCAGCATTCCGTGACTTTAAGTCAAGAGGAAGTGGTTGTTTACAACTACTGCCAGGTGTTTGTTACTACCTACGAGCCTGTGCTATAACCATTTTCTCCAGTTATCCCAAAATAGATGGGGTGGAGATGACTAAGTTTCTAACCCCAATATGAAGAACTGGTTTTTATATCTCTGGTGGGGAAAACTGTATTTGTTCTCCCCCATTTCTGTCTCCACTCATTGTTTTGTTTTGTTTTTCCTTCTCTATGTTGTTCACCAACTCTCCCAAACATCTCAGGCAAAAATACAAGACACTCTTTGGTTTGAGGAGTAATCAAAACAAACATTCAAGAAGGGCTTGCTCTGTTTTAGGTATTAGGTCATAATTTATAAATTTTATCTCATTTAATGCTTCATATAACTTATGGCGTCCCAGAAAGGGGGCTTGTCCAGCCTCCCACCAGGAATGGTAGATTCCGAAGGTAGAATGAGGGCCATGATTGCCAAGTGACAGCTATTTCCACAGTGCTCAAGTGAGCAAGTTCATGAATCCGGGTCCTTTAAAATGTGGTTTAGTAAGTTTGATTACTTAAGAGCCACTGGTGATTAAGATCACCTGTAGCCAAGGGGGAACACAAATATTTTTAAATTTCCACAAACGAGAAAGGTGTGACTATACGATTACATATGTATGAGATTAAATGACTGATTTGGGGAGCCACACACCAAAACTAGTCTTGCTGCATTTTAGCCAGGGTTTGTATATTTGAATTGTAAATCCAGAGATCCTGGCTCAGTTTATTCTTCTTTATAAGCCTGTGATCACAGCTCTTAAAATAGTCTCTCCCTTTCAACACAAGAAACCTAAAATCCAAATTTGTTCATTGTTCTTTCTTTAATGGCCTCTTTATATATGCCGTTTTAAAAAATGATTTCCTCATCACTCAACTAAAGCAAGGGAAAGCAACTTCCCAGTCAGTCTTTAAAGCACCAGTTTTGTTCAGGGCATGAAAACGTTGTAAATCCATGGATCGTGAACACATCCAGGGTGGTGAATCATTGCTTCCACCAACCACTTCCCCAGTGTGTGCCCTGAGTTGTCCCTAGAGCCTCTCTGCTCCCTGCATCCCCATGTGCAGCCGTCCCCTCTCACCATGACGCCACTCTCCTCTGACAGACAAGAGAACACCTGCCAGAGGGTGACTTCACCATACCAGTCACTCTGACAACAGCCCAAATAAAACCATGTCATTTAAACCACAAACAACAATCCAGCAGGGCTGAGGAGCGCAGATAGAGTCATAGAAGAGGGTTGGGGTGGGGGGGGGGCCTGTTGCCACAAACAAAACACAGTCACCCGTGCTTGGGAAATGCGGGGAGACTGTGCAGCTAGAGGGAGGGTTAAGGAGTCAGAAAGAATTGGGTTTGAGACCAGCACTTCCCCTTGGGAAAGTCCCTTACTCTCTCTGATCCTGTTATTTTATTTGTAGGAAGGAATAATAATAGGACTCAACCCATAGAGCTATTATTGTATGATTCTGAGTTTTTATGTAAAACATGGAGCACATAGTTAACACTCAATTCATGTCAGCTGATATCATGGTGCACTATTACTATAGGTTTATATGGTAGGTCTGCCTTCCGGTACATTCTAGATCTCTAGAACATTCTAGAGATCACTCACTCTGGCAAACTGGGCACAAGACCATTAGGAAGGCCACGCAAGATGGCTGGATTCTAGTTCTGGTCCTGTCTCTCCTCAGCAGATGGACTCAAGGCAATCTTATTACTAAGTGTGCATTCTCCTGTTCTGCCAGTAAGAGTGGCAGAAAAAAATCTTTGCCCTGCAAAGATTTCTATGGAGTTCTAATATCGTATTGTTTCCTCTAATCATGGTTTAGTACCAAATGTTCAACATGAGTGGCAAAGGTTTACATTTTAGGTGTCCAGGAAACCCTTTCCTTTGGAGGCCAGAGTCCTCTCTTTCCAAGCCTGCTCCTCCCCCCGGAATGTCGCGGGCAGGCTGGGCAGGATTTGGTGCCTGGGAATGGTTTGTAAAATCTCTTGAGTGCTCTGGCCAATTCCACAGCATCTCTAATAAGCATTTTAGGCAGTGACATGCTGCTGGGAAACATTTCATCCCAGTAGGAAAGTCAGAATTGTCAGAAGGGGTCTAATTCTTCTGCTTTGGGTTTCTTAGTAAAAACCCAAGAGGGAGAAAATGGAAGTTTACAAAACTTCAGGGGGAGAGAGAAATTCATACTCTAGTGAATGACTGGCCTGTGTGCTCAACCCAAATGCATTGACCCAGATGTGAGCTCTGGCTGTGAGTGCCCCTCATGTGACGGAGGCAGGTGTCCACCCATGGACAGCAGCAGCAGGAGAAGAATGGTGCAGCCACCCCCAGCCATGCCTTTTGGGGCCATTCTTTAAATACTACACAATCACTCTCATGGGTATTACTAACGGGAACTTTTTGATGGCCTTGACTTGGTCTCTTCCAAGGATCACAGTGGTAATGAAAATAATAGCACCTCCTAGTATCTGTAAAGCCCTCACAGTTTCATAATGTGCTTTCATCTTGATACTTTCTCCTTTGATCCCTACAACAATGCCACCGCATAGGCAACACAGGCTTTATTATCCCCATTTCACAGATGAAAAAACAACCGATGTGTCTAGTGAGTTAAAGATCAGCAGCCAGGAACAGAGCTGAGGCTGCATTCAGAGTTGCCCCCTCCTCTGACACCACTGACATTGTATGTCTCCTCCACTACACATTCTCATGGGCAAAAAGGAGAAAAGTGGGGTCCTGTGGGTGTCAAGGAAACACTACTGGGTCAGGTACGAGGGGCTCTGGTTCCAGTTTTGATTCTGCTCTAACTGAGCTGTGGGACCTGGAACAAGTCACTTCTTTGCAGGGAGGTTCTTGTCTATAAAAACATTGTCCTTCAGTTCTAAATTCTGTAACTAATTCCATGCCTCCTTGGAATGACATCAGTTTTGGATTGGTAAGTTGTATGGGAATAACAGCCTGAACTGCAACAATCAGTGGAAATGTGCATAGTTCATTCCAATTCTACCTTTAAAAAAAAAATCATGTTTAAGTGTTATATCTACATATTATCAAAAGAGGCAAATAATTCTGGAAAATCTTACAAGAAATCTGATAGTCCCTTTTTTCCATTTCCCACGCCCCAAGGACAGCCACTTCCAACTTCTTTAGCAGATTCTTTTGATATTTACCTCCATTTCTCTAAATAACATGTTTATGTAACTACTTGTTGACTTTTCAGTTTTAGGTTTTACCTATTGACCTTCCACTACGGAAGGTGAGGTTTTTGCTTTCTTTCAAGAACTACTACCCCACCACACGCGCACATTTCCTGTTCCCTGTGCTGCCAACGTAGTTTATCACAATTTGGTGGGATCCACAGGACACAGTAAATGCTATTCACAGCTAGGTCACTGTCTCCCGGGAGTGATCTTCCTTTTCTATACAATATTATGTTTCTCCTGGAGTTAATCATGAACCACTTTGCTTGCTTAACTTTCTATTTACTGATTACTTATTCAACCCCAGACACTCCATGTGTTTGCGCAAGTTTTGAGACATTCTAATAACATATCTGGTATTCTATCAATTTCACCCTCTCGAAGCATTTCCCCAAGAGGCTTCAGACCAGTTCCAATCTGGTCTGGTTTTGTCCGGGCTTTTGTGCAGCTGCTGTCTTGTGATTTCTCTTTCCCAAGACCCTGGGGATTCACTTCACTCTGCATTTTGTTGGCTCCTTTGTTTCTTAGACTCTAAGTCTTTCTTGGCTTATGGTCTCCTTTTGATGGAATTTCTTTCAGTAGCCTCCTGAGAAAGGATGTACATGAGGTAAAATTTTGGAATTCTCAGATATCTGAAAATATTTTTATATTCTAACTTCACACATAATTGACAACTTGGTTAGATATAGAATTACATAGTAGAAATCATTTTCCCTTAGAATTTTGAAAAGTCTAGTTTTGAAAACTCTTCTAGTTTCCAATGCTGCTATTGTAAGACTAATGCCAGTCTAATACTTGGTCTTTTATATAAAACCTGTATTTCTCTTCGGAAACCAAAGGTCTTCTCTTTATCTTTGGTGTTCTGAAATTTCATAAAGATCCTGCCTTGGTAAGATTCTAGTTCCATCCATTAAGCTAACCATTTGGTAGATTCAAAGGGAAACTAATGTTTTTCACTATCAAATTTTCCTCATTTAAAATTATTTTATCCTTTCCATTTGCTCCAATCTCTTCCTCTTCCCTGTCTTGTTTTTCATTTCTACTGTTAGATTTTTAATTTGTTGCAGACCTTTTTTAAAGAACATTTTATTCTTTCATGGATATTATATCTCCATTTATCTTCCTGTATTTCTTTAAGGCAGGAGCATTTCCCTGTCTTTATTATCTCCATTTCACAGATGAAATCCCCCAATTATTTTCCTCCTGCCATAGTCTGTTTCCTCAAATTTATTGTTTCACCACCACCCCATTTCCCCCCCCCTTTTAAATCTGTTTTCCATAGTAGATGTTTCTTCAAATGCCTGGTAATTTTAGATTATTTGCTGGTTTTTAAGATTGAGGCATCAAAAGCAGAATCTGATTTCCAGGTACATGTGAGTGGTTGATGCACTGTTAGAATAACTGATTGGGCCAATTCCTTGGGGCATCCCAGTGCTGGGATTTTTTGTTTTGTTGTGGATTTTTTTTTTTTTAGTGTTTAAATCTTCTTAGACTCCGGCAAAGATTCCAGCTCCTGTTCAGAGGGAAGTCTATCTCTGGTCGCCTCACTAGAGGAAGAAAGCAGGGAATCTTCAATAAATATACAAATTTATATTTGATTCTACTGTTTGCACATGGTGTTGCCTCAGTTTACACCATCCAAAGAATAGTTTCACTCAGAGAAGGGTAGGGCAGTTTCCCATAGGGAAACTGTGATCAAACTACCACTTAGTCAGACTTTTAATCATTATCCTATTTTGACCTACTTTCGACCTTACTTGCAAAGTTCACTGACATCCATTCTTGAATCTTTCTGACAGTGGGTTCTGTGAGTTCTGGGATTCGCTCCTTGCTGGCTTGGGATTTAGCTTTCTCATGTCTGGTGAATCAGTCACCTCTATTCCATAGGCTTTTCAGCTCCCAAAATATTATTACACATATATATGGATTTTGAGGAGAGAACAGAATTAAAATGTGTGTTCAGTCTGGATCTCTTGCCATTTTTTTTTCCTAAGCTCTTTCATTCCATCTTTAACATAGTAAAATAGGCAAAATGTACTTTGGGCCAATTCTATAAAAACATTGTTTGAAAAGAAATCTTAATCTACTCAAAAACTGACAGCTTCTTTATGTCATTTATTATTGCCCATATCTTAATTCTCATTTCTACCTAGTGCATATCTGTAGAACGGGTCCTGCCCAGAGACTTTATAATCCAAGTTTCTCCAGTATCTATAACCACTAATCCAGGGTGAGCAATGTGCAAGGCAGCCTGGAACCAAAGAATGTCAACTGCATTTACTATCTCTAGGGTAGCTAACAATTTTCTACCTTAGGTATTTATGAAAGTTGAATGATTTACATGTTCATTATTTTAATACTGAAATGGCTTTTCCCTACCTGCTAAAAATCCCTAAAGTCAGATCAACTGGTAGCAGTCCTTAATTTTCAAGGGTCATGCACCTGGTGGAAAAAGAGTGTGTTTTACAAGCATGGCTTCTGGCATCACACTGCCTGCATTTGAATCTTTGCTTCCTGCTGTGTAACCTTGGAAAAAAGGATGAACCTCTCTGTCCCTTAGTTTCCCTGCTGGAAAAACGTAAGGAACATTAGTAACTACACTAACACACTTTCTTGTGAGAAATTAAAGAAATACAGATAAAACACTTTACCTGTGACTAGCACATAGAAAGAGCTCTATAGAAATAAGCTAATGCTATTCATTATCATCCCATATTTTTAAGGACTTAGGAATAAAGTCCACAAATATCCATGGAGTATACATGTGGCCTGACAATGAGATACTACCTCAATCCTCAGTGACATAAGAGAAATAAGTTTTATCTGATGGTTAATCTACTTTCAGTACCTAGTGGGTCTGAGTAAAATGCACAAAGTCAGACTGAGGGAGGTCTCAGGGAAGAAAAGCCCCATGCACAAGGGGCAGATGAGCGTCATCCAGAGATACCATGCAGGAAAAAGCCACTGTACTATCAGAAGGGGCTGTGTGCTGGCTAACAAGGAAGCCCCTGCATCCCAGTACTTAACAGAAAAAGCTTTATTTCTTGGTAAGCAGGTCTGTTGGGGTTAATGGCCCTGCTCCATCTTGTTTCTCTGCCATCAGAACACATGGTCTCCAAAGTCCCCACAGGAGGATAAGGGAGACAGAGAGGCACCTTCTTCAGTTCTCAAATGACTTTCACTAAAACTTGTATCATGTCAACTTAAGTTTCACTGGCCAACTCTCAGTGTCATGGCACCAAACTAACTCTGAAGAGACAGAGAAATTTCATACCATATATACCCAGGAAGAGCAGAAAGAAGAGTGAATTCAGAGCCCCACAGGGGTCACTTCATGGTGGAGATTTAGTCAGACAGCCAACTGTTTTATCTAGGGAGTATTTTTCTGTGTCTTCACTGAGCACTCACATTTGTACATGATGGACCAGCAGTCTCTCTTTGCTCAAGTCCCACAGAAACTAGAGGTGGTTGTGGCTTAAAACCTGTGTGCTTAGCTCTCTGAGTCTCCAAAGCAGGGAGAATCCAAGCAGCAAGCTGTAAGGAGCTCCATTCCTGATGGCAAGTGAGGTCTGGAATCTGTTGACTGAAATCTGGCCTTCATTCAGACCCAAGGAATTGTATTCTTTGCCCATCTTCCTATCAGTTTTGTTTGTGGTCCAACTAAAAGATTTGAATTGGAGATAGCTGAGGATAGAGAAAGGGATCACTCTAGAATAGTCTCGCTTCATTATGATTGTTATTAGGAAAGACCTAATAACAACACTATTTTATATACTATAGTTCACAACTTAGTTTTGTCTTCTTTTCCTTATCTTATCATTGAAATAATCCAGAGAGTATGTAGGAGAAGGATCACAACTTTACATCTGAGAGGGTCAAGGCTCCGAGAATGGGAGTATCACAGTCAAGGTTACTCAGTGAGCTGGGGCTGGAAGGGACCCTTGAGCCTGGGTCTTCTAAGTTGCCTCAACTGAACAATGACTTTTCCTTTATGGTTCTTAGTTAGACGTTAAGACACTCAGCATTTCTCAGGTCTGTGCTATGGGGGGAAATGAGGTCTTAGAACTTTGGTGATTTGTAATCTACTTGGTTAAAGAGGCCTACTAGGTTTTCTAAAACAATCTATGAAATTTAGGATTTCATACATAATTAGGGACTAAATTAGCTATTCTGGTCCAAAGGGACAATGTTGCGAAACAAAGGGAAAAGTTTTAAATGGTCCCCAAGCCTTGTACAGCATCATGTCTCCATGCCCTTGCCCAGGCTGTTCCTTTTTCACAGAGGGCTTTCTTTCAGTTCTCAGTCCAATTATCTCATCTTTGTAGTGCTGGCTCAAATGTTATCCTTTGCCCAAAACCTTCTCCACCTCCCCAGGTAGAATTAGCCAGTGTGCTTTCTCTGAGGGAGCCTGCATGTGCTTCTTCTGCCCTGGAGCACAAATCACATGTATGTTAAGACGGTTACATTTCAGTGGAGGCAGAAATGTTGGAGGGGGTGCAAAGGTATCTTTTCCTCCTCCAGGAAAATCTTTCTGAGGGTTGGGATTAACCTTATTCTACTCTGCATTTCCAGGATCCAGTGTGGTTCCTGACATGAACAAAAGACTCAAGGAATGAAAATTAAAAACACAGGATCTGGAGGAAAGGACATGGCTTCCTAAGATACTCAATGTTAGTCCATAGGTGTCCTTGGCAGTGCAAATTCCAGAATTTTGGAGGCAGGAGACCTCCAAAATGAAGGAGAAGGGACTGCACTTATAGATGCCTAAGAATTTCTGGGGTTCCTACTCCTGTCACCAGAACGCAAAGCCCCCCTGACAACAGTGACCAGTCTGGCTTCATCTACCATTTCCAACTGGTGCTGTGCTTTTCCTTCAGTGGGCTGACTTCAGCATTGCAATGCATCTACTCCTCTGTGTTTGTAAAGGCCAATGGGAGCGTGGGGAGGAGGGCCACAGTTATCACTCAGTGGCTCTGGGTGCCTCTCCTCTAAGATCTCCTCCAAGCCTGAAGGTATACCTTTTGTTAGGCAGTGGGCAAATCAGAACCACATTTATAAGCAGGACCCATGAAGCAAAAGGGCTTGATAAAATGTAAAAAAACCCAGTTTCTCTTCCCACGGTTTGACCTTCAGGAAGCCAACTAACCTGACAGCGTTTCAGTTTACTCCTCTACAAAGGAGTCTAATGATACTTCGCCTAAGTCATGGAGGAGTGGCGAGGCTTAATTAACCAATGTTCATTTCTCTTAGCACTTTGGATGCCCTCCATGGGCACAAAATTATGTTATTACTTGGAATAATAATAATAGTTTTGCCTAATAATTCGGTGTTATTATTGCATTTAAGGAACTGTATTAGAGGCCTTCTGGATCTAGTTTAATACCTATAAATGTCTCTCTCTGGCAAAACAAGGGAGCATTGCCTGGTGATTATGGTTTGTCTTACATTTCAAAACTAGTCAGTTTAAACTCTCAGCAGAGTCCTTAAAACAGCGCCAGGCCAAGGGGGACCTCTTTTGATCTTAATTCGCTAGACCACTGAAAGCACTTAACTTTAGCAAGGTGGCTTGTTTTCAAAGCCGAGGACTTGGCAACTCTAAGGGCCCAACCCACCACTGGGAAAAGATAGGCACAGAGCCAAGGTAAGTAGCTCAGCTTTCCAGCCTGCAGCCAGAGCAAGGTGCCCGAATCACAGATCTGATCCCGTCACCCTCTGTTTACTTTCATCACCTTCCTCTGTTGCTTCCAGTCAAGTCTAAACTCCTTCCCAGGTAGGCCAAGCCTCCCACTGCACCCCTGACCCCTCCACCTCAACTTTAGACACTTTCTCTTACTCTCGCTGTTCTGCCACCCTGATCTTCTATTTCCTCAAATACACTGGGTTCTTTCTCCTCAGTACCTTTGTTCAGGCTGCTCCACAGTCTCTGCACACCCTTCCTTTCTTGTCTACTTTCAGCTCTCAGGTAGAGGTTACGTCCTTTCCAAGCCCTCCTCAGTAACCCACCATGTCCCTTGTTTCCTGACCCAAAACATTTGATAAGAAGAACTGTACTTGTGTGTTCACTGCCATATTTGCCCATGGAACTATGGGGGAGAATGATCACACCAATCTAGTGCTTCATTAATATTTGTCGAATGAATAAAAGAATACAGTTTCTCTTTTTTGTCTCCTGTATTCTATGTCCTGACCCTAACCTAATCCCTCTCTCCCTCTCCCCTGGGCCAATCACGGGGTAGTAAAATGACTAAAGAAAGGAAAAAAGAAAAAAAAAAAGGAGAAGATTCCTAAAAGGAAGGAAAGGTAGATTTCTGATCCCAGTGAGAGGGATCAGGAACAAAACAAAGCAAAGAAGGAGGAATTCTTGGTGGGAAGGAGGGAAGGATCTGAAATAAAAGCAGGGAACAAATATAAGGATTCTAATAAGCTAAGTTGCTAAAAATGAAACCATCCTTAAAATTTCTTTTTCAGGAATTTTACATGTGAGAGTGGTGAATAAGGCAAGGGAAAGTGCTGGGATTCTTTATATATATTATCTCCTTTATTCTGCACACTCACCCTATTTGACAGCAATCTATTGGACAGAGGAAGACAGGAAGCTCAGAGAGGTGGAACACCCTGCTCAGAGTCACAGAGCTAACAGGCGGCAGAGCCCCACATGGAACCAAACATGTCTGACCCCATCTTTCCCATTCGGAGGGGTGGGATGCCTGCCCCATTGATGAAGCATCTTTCCTTTGAGACTCTGGGGCTCTCCAATGTTCCTTATCTTTGGGACACAGGGGAGAAAGGGCAAAAGGAAAAAGTAAGAAGATTAAAGAACTTAGCAACCAGTTGCACTTTGAAGAGTGGTTTCTTACATTTACACTAAAAAAAAAAGAAAAGGTTCCTATTTTCTTTCATCAGAAGGAAAATGAATTGAAATGATTTTCCTTGGTTCTTGGCTTGTCTTTCCTATTATTAGGTGCTTGTCTCAGAGTTCGGTGTACACAGGCCCAGCAAGCAAGCTGTTAACTCCTTGTCACAGCAATATTTCCAACAGGCTTTGGACCTGGCAGAGAGAAGTGAGCTTATAGACTTTTGCAAAACCAGCCTTACAGACATACTGAAGAATAAACCCTTGACTGTCATCTGTTTCTTGTAACGGCTCTGTGACACCAATTAATAGAGTCCAGCAGTCCAGATTCTTACTGACATCTAAATAACTTGGTCTCACTCTCTGGCTTTCTCCATCTAAATTTCCCCACCCTTTGGGGAATAAGATTAAAATAAGAGACCTGTGCAGAACAAGCAACTGTCTTGCCTTTGATTTATGCTATTACTGAAACTGTAGCCCTTGAAAGAAATTCCATCACTACCATAATGAAGACGAAGATTCAGTTAACTAATAAATCCTTCAGGAGTGTGATCTGATGTTGTTGAACTTTACATTAAACTCTGATGTACAAGAAGGGAAGAAAGATTTTTAAATAACACGATACAGACACATATCCAATGTGGAATGAGTCAAGACCAGGAAATATCATGTGTAAGAGAACTAAGTTTACAGTCAATAATAACACGTTTCTGCTGAAAGTAGGAAAATCAGCCATTCTTCATTCCTGGGTCTGTCTTTGTAAAGGGAAAGGAGAGAACCAAAACCTATCTGTGATTCAATCAGAAAATGCAAATGAGGTCAAGTTTCTTACAGGCTTGTGAGATTTCCCTAGAGAAATTTCCACAGTGTCTTGGCCCCTGCTGGGGCCCCACAGTTCTAGCTCCTCCTTTCCTGGGACAGAGCTGGCTGGGCAGTTGATTCCAGTCAGGGCTATCCTAGGGCCTTAGGAATGTCATTCCAGGGGCTGAGGTCAAACCAAGCTGCACACACGGTGGAACTTAAAAGGGTGGAACTCTTGGTGCCTCTGCTCTGTCTCAGAGTGAGGGCCCTGATCCCTAAATAAGGCAGGAGGGATGCTCCTCAGACAAATCCTCACAGGCAGGAGCTATCTTGGAGGTGCTGAGCCTGCTCCTAGGACCTGGGACTCCTCCCCTGTGATTGCTTCTAGGCAACCTGGACGGAAATCTCTCTCACATCACCCCCCAAGTAAAAGTGTGAGCAGACCTAAACTTCACACAGCCTGGTCCTCCACATGACCACAGAAATCTGAAGCCCTTGTGCTCTCTTGTGATGGGGAAACCAGTGGTTTGGGACAAGCTGACAAGTGATGCTACAAGTCAGGACGCTCCTCTCCCCTCCCAGCAACCTGAGGGTGGCTCAGGAAATTTATAGGGTTTCTCTTTGCTCAGCACAGGTTCTAGCATGTGTTTTGAAAGCAGTCCTTTTTTCCCCCTCCTGCTTCCCAGAGATAGGTAAACACTGCTGATCAAAGCCATATGCCAGTTCCCTTAAGTTTTAAAAGACCAGACAATATCAGAAGCTGGCTTTCACGGGGTTGAGAGAAGGAGGAAAGAGACAGAGGCCTCCAGCTCTTAGCATATGGGGAGATGTCACAGCAAGGAAGCTTTGATTAAGCATTTTACAAGTGGGAAAGAGCTGGTGAGAACACTGGCTGCATTGCATGATGGCGGTGGTGGGAGGGGGAGTGGAGTTAGATTTGAGGGGAAAAAGTTGCACTCTTTCTGTAACATTTTTAAAAATTATTTTTAAGCTAGATATATATTACCCTCTTGGCTTTGTAGCTTTCACATTGAGAATGAGGACTGGGGGTGGGCAGGAAGGGGCAGGTGTACGGGTCTTACAGGAAACTTTGAGGAAAACAACACAGACTTCCCCTAAGCTGTGAAAACGGCAAATCTGGAGGTCCTGACTTATTTCTCAGTTGGCCTGTTCTTGTTTTCTCATTACTAAGTTTCCCCCACCACATGTCTCTCATAGTGAGCTACAGACTGCAGAGAATATGAGAACAACAAAGGACGCCTATTAAAATGCAGACTCCCAGGTGCTGCCTAACGGATTTGTGGGTGTAGCCCAGAGATTTGTAAAGGAGATGGTCTCAAATCCCCATACCCTCTCCGGCACCCCCCCAAATGCTCAGAAGAGGAGTGCCTCCAAAAACTGCACCTACATCTTACCTCTGCCAGGTGTCACCAATTACCTAGTCCCCCGCCCCCCAAAACAGAGGCCCCAGGGTCTTGGCCAAGATTGACTTCTCCTACCAGCGCTAAAGAGAAGCTCAGGAGCAGGGCCAGTGAGCAGTGCAAAGACTCTGTCTTCACTGAATAGGGCTCAATGCCTTCAGGCCCTCTGACCCTTGGTGGGGCAGGGGGGTGTGTTCCACTTCCAGCCAACCCCTCCTGGATGCAAACCTCTGTTTCCCTGCTTCCTGACCTTCTCTTTCAGGTTACTCTTGCCTTTGCTGATTAGCCGATGCTCTGCTCGCTCAGCTGTTAGATCCGGAGCTCCTCACCCCTGTGTCCACTCTGTGTGAGGCCCATGTCCTAAAGCTGGTGGCCTCCAAAGCCCTTGGCCCTGTAGAAGGTGACACATTAAAAGGTAGTCGTCTGTGTTTCCTCTTGCCAGCCAACTGACCGATTAGTAACTCATCCTATCGCTGTTCACTACTCAAAGGCTTGGAACACACTTATAATATTTTATATTACTTCCTGCCCAGGCTATAGGTTCTTTGACACTAAGGACTGTGTCTTACTCATAGTGTGGGACCTCATGAACAGGATGTAAACTTTTCTTGAGTGCCTACTATATGGCAGGCACTGCGCTAGATGCTTCCAGATACAATGTTAACAACCCTCTAAGAGCAGACATTTTTATTAATCCCATTTGAATAAATGAGGTCAGTGAAGCCAACAGCTTTAGATAACTTGACCAAAGTCACAGAACTGGTGAATGGTCAGTTTAGGATTGGAATCCAAACATTCTGACTTCTTATTCCCATACTATGAACTCAAAGTTTGCTGACTGAGTAAAGGAAATAGGGACAAGTGAATGTGTGGAAGTAGCCCAAAGACCGCTGAGTTCAAGCCCTGATTTTATTACTGTAGAAACCAAGGATCAGAGTGATGAGATGAGGTGTTAAAGGTAATAAAGTATGGAAGTGAGAGGCTGAGCCAGAATATGCTGTCACCTACTGTCTGTGTGAGCTTCGGCCTCTTTGTTCCTCAGTTTCTTTATCTATAGAATGGGGATGAAAATAATAGAATTTATTGTTTTCTTGAGAGGATTAAATGAGAGCATGTAAATTTCTTCAAAAGGTCTCTGGTAAACCCTTTAAATGTTAGCGATTGTCATTATTGATAGAATCATAGCACTTGGGTCTTACTATAGTCTTATAAGTCAGTAAATTAGAATTAAGTCCAACTTTTATTTTATCGGGACAGAAACTGGGGTTCAGATTCATAGTTACTTTCACAACAAAATCACTAGAATATGATGGTTTTAACAAAGCACGCTGATCTCCTAGTTCATTGCCCTCATTTTGCAAATGAGGCAACTGTGGCCCAAGACAACTTGCCAAAGTATCCACTTTATCAGAGCAGCAACGAAAAAAAAATCCGAGTCTCCCCCAGTTAGCTGCACTACCACAGATTCACTAGTCTGCTCTCTACGACCCTTAAATCAACAGCTTCATAGCTCAGGGACAGAGTCCAACTACCCATAGCTCAAATGTATTAGAAAGACTCCATACTGGAGCAAGTCCACCAAAATCCACTTTTATCATATGACAGGTAGGTGGAATGACAGAATCACATTGCAGCTGGACATCTATGAGGCCCACAATGGTAGGGGCAGAATTCCCCACCACTAGGCTGACTGGTGAGTGAGTGAGTAAGCGATGAGTACTTGTGTTGCAAACCATTCAGGGACATGCACACATTCAGCAACCATCACCTCCCTCCCGGCTGCCACCTAGCACCAATGATTCTTTATCCTCCATGTGCACTTAGTGCCTTTTGAAATGTTAATACCCAGATCCCAGCCCTGACCAACAATAACAGACTCTACATGGGGCCAGGGATCAGTATCTTTTTAGAGGCCTCCAGGTGATTCTAATGTGCACTGAGCTAATCCATAAAGCAAGAGAAATGTTCTCCACCCACAGTGGTTGGGGCAGCGGCTCTTGGTATATGGTCCCCAAACCAGTAACATCCAAATTCTCCATTAGGAATACTCCGCCATTTTTCTCTCATTGAACTCGATTATTAGTTTTCATAACACTCAGTAAGACATGACATTGTATATTCATTCTTTAAACAACCTTTCCCTATCCCCTCCATTCCAGAGAGTGGGCTTCATGAATGCAAGTTCTAACCAAGCTAGTTGTTACTCAAAGCACCTGACACAGGGGAGACTCAACTGGAGAGTCAATGAATGAATAAATGAATGAGTGTTAGTATGCATAGGTAAGACATGTGTACTATTGCATTTTTCATTTTTCAGATTTTATTGCTGTGGCCTTATGGAGACAGAACACAACCATATATAATACAGAATTATGGAATAAAGGAATAAAGGAATTAAGGAATAAAGTCAACCTGATGTAGCTGGTACCTAGATTACACAACTACCAGGAAAAGAACCTCCACCCTCCAAAAAAAGTAAATAGCAGATACAGACAAGAAGCAAAAAATCAATGTAATAACTGGTGAAAAGAGTACCTTCTCCTAAACCACTACTGCTTCTCTAGGTCAGGTCCCTAGGTACTTTTTAATGTAGCTTGGGGTGGCGAGCATATTCATAAACTCTTTGTGAGAAAATAATGAGGTTTAAGACAAGGTTCATGGCCTTGAAGTTTGTTGGAAAAATAGAGCTTATTGATTAAAAGGAGAAAAGTTAGTAATTGGGGGTAGTGTTATTTCCAGTTGCAGATCTGTTGGATGCTGACATACATGTGTGCTGGTCAGACCGGGTATTCTAAGTTAGGTTCAGGGAGATCCAAGCAAGAGAGGCAGAGGGAGTGCCTGTGATGTGTTCAGAGGGCCTTGGTGGGAGAAAAAGAGGTCTGTGACTTGGAAACATTCTTCACTCAGCTAGGTTTTTGGAACCTAACACAGTCAACATTTCTCCCTTGCTTTGTGTGGAGAACAGGCCTCATCTATGAAGTCAAGACAAACTTTGTTTTTGGATGTGATTTGGGGGTTCAAATGAGGAGAAACAGTTGTCTCTATGAGCTTTAAATACAGTCTTGCTGACAGAGGCCAACTGGCTCATTTCAAAGACATCTTCTCTTGTAAAAGGAATCCTAAAGTGCCAACAACTGGGGTGTTACATTCAATAATAAAATCCACGTTTCAAAACTGAGAGTGCTAGTGTCTGTATGCTGCAGTGATTAAACCAACAGACGGGATTCAGATCTTATCTTCTGCCATTTCATAGCTGTGTGACATTGTTCACAGTACATGACACCCCTTTACCTCAGTTTCCCCATCTGTAAAATGAGTCTGATAATTAATACGTTGTTCATACCCTGTTGCAATGAAGATGAAGAGAGGTACTTCATGTAAAGTTTCAGAACAGCACCTGATCCAGAAGAAATGCTGTAGGAGCATTAGCAATCATTATCTAGAAACCACACTCAATCGCAAACCTCTGCAATTTAGATATATTTGCTGATCTAAAAGACTACTCAAAATGAACTGCAACTCTGCTAAGAGACTGGACAGCAGCTGGCTAAGGAAAAAATGACCTGATACTTGTGGAAAGGGTTGCAGAGGTGACATCTGTGTTGGAATAAAAAACCTTACAAATAAGGAGTGTTCAGATGGGTGCATAGTCCTACATAGGACTGTGCAGCCAGCAACCTCTGGAGTTGTCTGGTGTTGATAGCCGGGGATTAGCTCAGGTGATTAGAGCATCGTTGCAAGGAACAAAGGGTTACAGAGTTTATCCTCACTGGAATCTGTTGACTCCCCGCTGGGCTGTGGTGACAGAGATAGCTGGGCAGCCTTCTACATTTCTGTGCCAAGTGAAACTGGAAGGAAGCATAGTGGGGATGTTTGCCACCATCTCTTTTGGCTGCTAGCACATGCCTAGGTACCTCTGTATCTGGTATCTGCACCACCCACACACAGAGAGGGCATTCATGCAATCACTGTAGAGGAAATTCAGGTTTGATAGGCAGAGCGGGAAAAATGATGTAGCTACTCCCTGGAAGTCACTGTGACATTAATAACTATGTTCACTATTCATTAGAGACCAGAAGTTGAACTATGGCAAAGTGATCTCAGTCTCATTCAGGAGGTTTGTTTGAATCACTGAAGTTCCATAGGGGGTTTGAATCAAGGTGGCCTCATTTGTAAGTCTCAAGGCCAAGAACTGGAGGCATGATAGCGAAATTCTAGCATAAACCCCAGGACCTCTGAGTACGCCCGCTTCCCCATCTCACATCTCCATCCTCTGAGTGGGTGTCGCTGCTTTTCCCGAGCATGAAACATGAGCAAGGGGAAGGAACAGCAGACTACTCTTCCAGAATATTCTCATCTATAAAAATATGAATTTTATTAGCTAATTTCGAAGACCTTTCTGCATCTATGACTTGAATCTAGTATCTCTGATATGTGTAGTTTATTTATTTATTTATTATTTTTTTTTTGTGGGACGCTCGCCGGTGGCCGGGGATCGAACTGGCGCTGCAGAGGCTGCAGGCAGCCTCACAACCCAGCACTCAACTGCTGCGCCACGAGGGGAGGCCCTTTTTATTTTTTTTTTAAAGATTTATTTATTTATACAAGAACCAGGGTACAGGCCTGATGTGCGGGAGGGTGAGAGGATTCACCAGAGACAAAGCGAGGAACAGAACAGGCAGACTGACGAAATACACAGCTGAGGGGAGCAGCGGGTGAGACAGGAGAGGTCTGCCACGCCATGTGGGATTCTCGCTGGCTGGCGGGGATCAAACTGGCACTGCAGAGGCTGCGGACACCTTCACAGTGCGGCGCTCAACCGCCTGCGCCACCAGGGAGGCCCTGATATGTGTAGTTTAGATGTGACTTATTTGCTGGGTGGGCAGAATGAAGGGCTGGCACACAGGATGGGATAAGGAGTCTCCCTGCTGGAAAGGTATCTCCCGCCTCTCCCTATCATAGTTCCTGACATTTTACCATTATAAATTATAAATATATTCCTTTGAACTTCAAAGGTTTTTAAATTCTGAAGTCTTCTATTAAATGGCAGGTGACTCTGAAAACAATTTATATCTTCATAGTTCTTACCTTACGGTAAATTAATTGGTCAGTTGATGCGATTGCTGTCCAAACCCGACTAAGAACAAAACCCATGGGAATGGAACATTGGATGGGATGGGGAGAAGCCCACCCAACCTGAGAGCAGGGACTGTTCCCTTCATAGTCCCAAGTGCTAGCTAGCTCTATACAGGTATTGACACATACTCAGTACATTTGAATGTTTTTGTTTTCTTCAGAAGGAAGAAAAATAGAAGGAATGAAGGAAGGAGGGAAGGAGGGAAGAAGCAAGGCCATATGAGAAAGTGCTCTTGAGAGTGCCTCTCACATCTCACCAGGTCAGTAGCTATCAGATACTAGAACGCCTTTTGAGTCCCAGGCACTAAAAGATGTCTCCTACTCCGGAGGGGCAATTTCCAGCCTTGCTACTGACTTCGCTCAGCTCTGAGGGTGCTGGCTGTCACTGAGGACTATTCAGGGATTCAGGCAGACCAGCTGCTGCTATGCTGAGCCCTGCACCAGTTCTAGGCGCTACACTTTTTTTAAGCACTTGATTTAAATGAAGAAAGAAATTGGCTTATATTTTTAGCAGCTCCTGCTACTAAAACTCATTTGACAAAAGTGCCAAAGGGACAGTTAAGTCTGAGTATGATTTTTTTTTTCCCATGGAGGAGGAGGAGGAGGGTATAATTTATCTGAAAATGACTGGTACTTTCCTGGCCTGGGGACATTATTCTACCTGCTCTCCTTTTTTTAAAGGCATACTCTTTTTTTTTTTTCTTCCCATCAAATTTCAAACTTAAGATATTTATTGTCTCTAGCTTTAGTTTCCAAGCCCTAACATGACCACAGAAAGGGATAGCCGTGCAACCTTAGTTCAGAAACTCCATAAAATTCAATTACATTTCAGAATTAGAGGCATCTTAATCAGGCAAACCAAACCTACCACCCCCAACCACCAATTACTGTGATTCAGATATAATGCCAAGTACCTTGTAGGAATATGATATTAAGCCTCACTGGAGAACAATATTAATGTGTCCACACATACCATCAAAGTGTATGATTTCAGAGTGCCCAAATGCCCTCGTTCCAGATGTTTCTATTACTGCCTTGCCTTAATGTCTGAGATCTCCATGTAGCATTACAGCTGGGGAGAGAATTACCAGGATGAGGAAATTTTTTTTTTTGAGGGTTAAGGCATTAAAGTCGCTGTAAAAAAGCACAATGCTTCTGAAAGTAACATGTTAACCCAATAATACCTTGACATAAATGACTTCAAAGGGTTAGTTAGTTTGTAGAAATGGAGCCCTGAGAGAAGGGGAGTTTGGAAGGGTTTAGGACTGATAAGAAAAACATCTCATGTATACACAATCCAAAATGAACACATTTGTACATTTGTTCATTTGTTATTTGAAGTTTTTTCCTCAGAAATGCAAAGCTATGAAGAGTGGTTACGTTCCCAGAAGATATTCAAACCAAGTATGTTTTAAGCATAATGTTCTTGAAGTTTAATCCTAAAGGTAACCCCAAATCACCCTTCCTGGCAATGCTTCATGGGAAAGCTAGCTTGGGGTCAAAACTCTCCTGCTACAGGGAGGTGAGGGATGCCCAGCTACCTCCTGGGAGAGAGGGGGGTCTTCTGAGGAGTTGGGTGTGGTGAGGAGATGCTTATGTTGGTTCTGGAAAGAAGCTAGTTCATTTGTGGAAGTTTCCTTCCTAGGAGCTAAGGGGTTATTGGTTATTCCTTATTATTGCTGTTGAAGCCTCCTTTCTAGCAGTCAGAAACTGTAATAAAGCTACTGTTTCATAAATGGCCAACAACATCCTCTCCTTCGTCATTGTAACCCCTGGTACAGTGGATGCCAGGTATTAGGTGTTCAAGGAGAACTGGGTAACATCAGAAAGATTCTTGTACATTTCAGAAAAAGGTAGCACTAACTAAAGGGGATATTTCATTGGGAAAGGTGACAAAGGTGAGGGGCAGGCAGTGCCAGGAGCATCAGACAAGGGGAACAGGTTGAGGAGGCTTCCAAACAAGATGTAAAAGGCTGAGGACAGACAGCCTTGATGAGTGGGGGCAAGTGTGAGGAAAGGGAGCAAGGCTGTGCAGATCCCAGGCAGAGATGGGGTGCCTTCCCACCCTCTCAGCCTTGACTTCAACAGAGCAAAAGCCTCCAACAGGAAAGGGAAAACAGGCAGGTAGGGGAGGAAGGAGGTCCTGCCAACCTCGTGATCAGCTCTAGGTAAAGGAAGGCTTTTGTTAGGGCCCAGAGGGCACTGAGAGACTCCCAGAAGGAAAGAGGGTCTAAGCGGAGGACAACAGGAGGGGAGGTGGAGACCTGCTCTGTAGCGCCCTCAAACCTGAACCCAGTCACTGCAGGGGTGGTTCATTCATTTTCAGCACTACCCACCCCGCAGCTACAAAGGCCCTGCATGTAAATGGACACCTGACCCTGGTCCAGACCCACAGAGGACATGCAACCCTTGAAGAGGAGGCACTGAACAGAAACCATTTAGGTTACCTCTTACAACCTTAGAAATAAAATAATAAAAGCCAAGCCTTGGTTAACAGCTTCTCTAAGGACAACCTCTTTACATTTTTCTTCCCGCTCTTCTCCCTGATCCCCATTGATTCTGATTCTCTGTCATGTTAGACAAGGTCTCGCCACCAGTAGCAGCTCCTCTAGTCTCTCTCAAACCTGTGTAAAGGGAGAGAATTCATTTGCATTCATTATGGTCTCAGGGCAACTCACTGACTTTCATCTTGCAATATCCAAAGAATTACTCATTTACTTAGATCATTTAAGGATTTCCAGGAGTCCTGCAAAGAAGACAGTGGAGACCCCTCCTCCTGAGACTTTCAGAAGAATCACAAGTTCCACTGGGGGAGGTGGCATGTCACAGAGAGTGGGAGAGCCAGGCAGACAGAGCATTTAATAAGAATCTACCAGGGAGGAGATGGCTTTCCTCTGGCCCAACCTGGCTCAGGCTTCACCTTTGCTTACCTGGATTAGTGCCAGTCTGGAGACTGGATATGCCCCAGGGAGTTTCACAGCAGGAAGTGTCAGTCTCCCTTGGCACTTATTTATACCTTAGGGCTAATGGAATTCAGTGGGTCGCTGCTCCCTGGGCTCTGACCTGTTAAACTCTCTCACTGGAGTGGAAGATGCTGTCCTCAGTTACTGCATCAGTGGTTAGGGAACAGTGGGGGGTGAGAGGGAGGCTTTTCAGGACCCTTGAGATCACACACGAGAGACACTAACTTCTGTCTCCTAGTGAGCCCAATGCTGACAAAAAAATAGTGGTCTGTTCACGTCTCAAGCTTGAATTCCAGTCCCATAGGAATCCTGCATTAACCAGGGAAAAACTGCACATCTGGAGGCTTCCAATCCTGACTCTTTAATTGGTACAAGCTCCCTAGGACAGCACATGGAAAGAGCTTGTCAGTTCTTCCATGAGCCTTTGTCATTTTATGAAGCAATCAACAGAAGGGCAGGGCCAGACACTTGAGATTCCTGCAAGGAGATGGGAGAGCTCTTTCAGAGCACCAGAATACTCCAGAGGGAGGTCAATACTGGGGACAAACTCCTGCTTCTGTTCATTCATTAATGGATCTGTCTGTTGATTTACACAGTAAGCACGTTCTTTATTTTCAACATGGCCTGATGGGTAGTTTACATCTCCTCGCTCTATGGCAGCTACTCAAGGTTAGGGCCCAGGATCATTGAGTTTAGCACTGTCCCTAGGAAACAGCGGCAGCACACCACTAGCCTGTAGATGAGCAAATGAATAAATGAATGAACACACACTTTTAAAGAGAGCCAACTGAGCACATGACTATGTAAGAACGCATTTAAGGGTGACGAGCCACAATTTTTGACCTCGACTTTTGCAGGAAATTATCCACTTTTATATCAATATATTCCATATTCATAAAAGGGCATTTATTTTTAATATTCTTTTAAAAATAAATACCTTTCTATAATTATAAATGCATTACATATTGCATTAGAATGTAAGGGGATAATTGTTTATTTAAAAGATGTGATAAGGATAGATCATTTTAAGGCTAAAAACTGTCTAAAATTTTACCAACATTGTTAATTTCTTGGAAATTTCCTTCTAGTCTTTTTTCTAGAAGAGTTGGCAATCAGGCTGTATGTGTAGTCTTAGATCTTGATCTTTCCACCTAATGCATCTTACCACATTATTATTTTTTGAAAATGTTACACTTAATGGCAATATCATATTATATTATAGCTCTTCAGTTCTTAACTAATGCAAATTTATTATCCTTAATAACTCCCTGAATCACTGAACACTCAAAACTGTCCCTGGTTCGGGGATCAAACCGGCACTGCCCCCAGGCCTCTAACTGTCTTAGTGACTGATACAGACTGAAAACCTTTACAAAGTAAGTACTTCCAGGCAAGTAAAGTTGTTGGCTCTCATCTTTAGCTTTTCCCTCCTGAATGTTACTAATTCACATAAGCTTGCTAATGCCTTTGGAATGTTTATCCTGTTAAAATTGGAAGGTCCTGGGCACACAAGAAAACAGGCATGGAGAACTTGATGAGAAACACATGGCAAAAACCTAGCTGATTCACGAAATACTCAAGATTTACTTGGGCATGAGGGAACCACACCTTAATTTAGGAACAGAAATATTTAATTCTCTCCATTGCAAAGTGGTTTAACCAAAAAAAAAAAAAAATCATCTGAAGTTGTCAAGAAGAGAAACAATAATTCAAACTAGAGACACAGTCACACACTTGTATCACTAGTGCAGAAGGAGTCCGGGAGTCTGGGAACCCCTGGAAGTTATGATGGCAGGAGGTGATAGAGGCCCTTTACCAGTCTGGAAAATGTTAATTAAGAGGTGGCCTGGACTCTCTTCTATTAGACGATTAGTTTCCAAATGTTGCCATATTCTCCATCACACCTTGGGTTTCACCCTAACCCAATCCAGTCTTCCTTGCCTTAAAGCCAACCTGTTTGTTTGCTCAGGTGAATCGGGACCTCATTTTTGGAGAGATATACATGGAACTGAGGTCAGCCAACATTAGACTAGATGACATGTCTGGTGGGACGGAACTGGGTACCCTCACCTTTTGGGGGATGCTGGTTCATTCACACCCTGACATGTCAGCATGAGGGCTATTATTACAGACGTCCTCCCATTTCTTGGAGGATACATTTCAAGACTCCCAGTGGATGCCTGGAATCTTCCATAGTATGGAATTCTCTCTATATACTATGTTCTTCCCAATATATACATACCTATGAGAAAGTTTAATTTAATTTAAAAGTTAGGGATAGTAAGAGATTAACAACATTAATAACAAAATAGAACTATTTTACAATGAACATTATGTGTATGCACTCTCTCTTACTCCCAAAATATCTTATTGTACATAATAATTCAGACCACAGTTGACTGTAGAAAGTGAAACTGGATTATATGGGCCTATTGCTCATCCTAATAGCATGGTACGTGTTGCAAACTTTTCTATGAAAGCTAGTTGGGGGAGGAAATCTAGCTAATTAAGTGGGAAGTCTTGCATGAAGGCAGCATAGTTGAGGTAAATCCTATAGCTAAATCTTACAGAAGCGCACAGTTATATGTCTCTGATGATACTTAAATACAAAATGCTAGAACCATGCATTTGCCCTCACCTAACCTAGGTATTTGGGATGAAGTACAAAGACATCCCAGCCCATTCAGGTGAATCTTTCTCAAGTACTTTTTCATCATATCTTTTCATGAATCTTGAGCTAAAAAACCATTCTGCCCACCTACTAGAATACATCAGAGTTTCCATGTGTGGTTATGTTAGGGAGTTGTAATGAATCATGAAGGTGTCATAAGAAACGTATGTGACTGATTAATACTTTTTTTTAAAGTTCTTTTTTTTAAGATTCATTTATTTATAAAAGAAGCAGGGTACAGGCCAGATGTGCGGGAGGGTGAGCGGATTCACCAGAGACAGAGCGGGGAACAGAACAGGCAGACTGACGAAATACCCTGCTGAGGGGAGCATCGGGTGATACATGAGAGGTCTGCCTTGCCATGTGGGCATCTCCGCGGCTGGCAGGGATCAAACCAGCACTGCAGAGGCTGTGGACATCTTCACGGCACTGTGCTCAACCGCCTGCGCCACCAGGGAGGCCCTGATTAATACTTTTCAAAGGTAAGCTAGTGGGGTCCAAAGTTATCCCTAGAAAACATCACTTTCAAAATGCTGGGTTGAGAAAGAATTGAAGTCACAGCTAATAAGGCAGGATGTGTGTAGACCAGTTTTCTGGGATGGTGTTTGCAGAGTCACTATCATCGATACAACACCAACAGTCATACCAATGCATGTGAACTTTTTTTGAGTGTGCTGTCCTACCAACAAAAATGTTTCTACATTATGGCAGATACTGCTAGTTATGGCTAAATAGTATTAGTTCCTTCCATAGGAATTAGGATATCAGCTAGGCACTTTGCCATTTCGAACAAGATTCTATTTCCCAGTCTGACTTGCAGCTAGCCATGATGTGACTAAGCTCGAGTAAATGGGTTGCAACCATAAGAGAAGCATGAAAGTTTCAGAGGGGTCATAGGATTATGGTGACAACCCCCTTTGTTTGCCAGGGACTTTCCTGGTTTTAGCTTTGATGGTCTCAGGTCCTGGGGAATCACCTGTTTCTGGGCTAAAAAGGGATATTTGGTCACCTGCCCACCATTTCTCCTTTCTTCTATCTAGTTCCTTGAATTAATGAAGGCAAAGCCGAAGTATGGCAGATGAGCCTGTGTCCACGCCGACAACATGAAGCACAGCTGCTCCACCACTGCAGATTTTTGCATGAAAGATAAATCAGCTTTGTTTTTGCCAAAGTTATTAGTTTTGAGGATCTCAAGTATATGCTGACATATCTGTATGCTACCTAATATATCTAAATTCATTGTATTACTTTTCTCATGGAAAAAATGGAGGAGGTGAGTTATAAAAAGTTGAATATTCCAATGAAAATTATTATCATGCCTAAGGACATCATCTATCATGTTTTACTGAGGGGCAAAAATGTGTTAAACACTTTTTGTAGCATGAAAGTCCAAAACCTTACTTGGCATTTTCCCCTCCTTCCTGATTTTGCCTGCACTGTATCTCCTGCCACTCAGCCTTCTGTTTTATCCCAAATTTATCTTCTTCCTGTCTCTTGACTGTTACCTGCTAGTTCTTTCCCTTATTTGTCCCTTTGCTCATTTGGTGCAATATATCTTTTCTTTCTTTCCAGCTAACCTAACCCATCAAGCCTCGGACCATTAAAAAAAAAAAAAAAAAAAAAAAAAACAGCAACATGATTTTGTCCTCTTATGTAATGTGGCCATTCTTCACTATGAATTTGATATTTCACATTTTTCTTTATATTGCTATTTACCTTATAATGTTTCAATCTCATCTCCCAGGAAGGTTCTTAGATTCAGGGAGATGGTATGGTAGAAAAAACATGGCTTGGGGATTAGAAGATCTGGGTAGAAGTCTTGAGTATCAGTTTCCTCACTTATAAACTAGCAATGATTATAATAATTATTCTGCCTACTGAACTGTGCTGTTGTGAGATTAGATACTACGAGAACACTATCAACCATTAAGTGCCTATGCTATGTTAAATGTTCTTGACAACTGGTCATCTATTACCAGATATCCCTAGCAGGCTTACTACAATGCTAGGGACATAGTCAATGGCAGCTCCATGAATCGCTGCAGGATGACTAAAGTGAATACAGGGTGGAAGGGGAATGGTAAATACTTCCTTAAATATTGCAAAACTGCAAAGGATAAGGCCTGGACATCTACTCTCTCAAAGGCAAAGAAGGCATAAAATACTGGGCAATCCATGTTTTCATTCATGGATTAAAAAAAATTTTTTCGACATTTTATTTATTTTTGACAACTAAAAACTGCATGCATTTAAAGTGTACAGGCTGAAGTTTTGATATATGTATGTATATAAAATGATTAGAACAATTAAATGAATTAACATGTCCATCACTTCACAGAGCTACCAACGTTTTTTGGATTTGGTGGTGAGAACACTTGAGATCTACTTTCTTAACAAATTTCAAGTACATAATACATCTTTATTAACTATAGTCACTATGCTGTATTTCATGTCTCCAGAACTTATTCATTCATAGGTGGTTTTTAAGAGCTGCATTATTAGCTAATTCATGGCAATAAATTCTAAGTCAACAACCCTAGGGATTCAAGGTTACTTTCTATGAACAGTGAAACCACCCTTCTCAGTTCTACTCTGTGTGTTACATACCACGACAGAACACAAGGAAAAATCAAAAGGCTCCATTTACATTTTATGTCAGGAAAGAAATGGCTGCTACTCAGCAAGCTGCAAAGACAGTTGCTATTTTCAGGTGCTCTATAGCTTAGCAGATTTACCAAAGTGATGACATAAAGTTTAAGACTATCTATTAATAGAAAGATAAATGTGACTAATTCAGAAAGGCCACTTAAGCAAACACCAATTGAAGGAAAAAATCACTCTGAAGCCCATGGGGGAAGCACAGAGATGACACTTTACCCAACAGCCAGATGCTATATTGGATCCCATCACAGATGCAGAGTCCCTGCTCGTTCGTTGAAAGTTATTTTGTTCGAACCAAATAATGACAGAGCTTCGCAAACACAGCTCTCATTCAACCAGACTGTGGGCTATGTCCAGTGCCAAAAGGAGTCTTTCTTGCTCTTTTCTTCCTCTCACACTTCACATGGTATATTTTCCATCAGGACCCTTTCCATCAGGAACTTTCCCTCCTTAGCACTCAGAATAGGACCCAACAAAGTAAGAATTGTTGAGCCACAAATGTCTGATAGTTCTTTTTTCCTGGAATTTTCCCTTAGAATTTCAAAGGGAGAACTTAAACCCAAGGACTGGATGTGTCATTGGGGAGCTCAAGTGAGTGTCTACACAGTCAGGGTAGAAGTGGTGTTGAAAAGAAGGTGATTTTGAAGGGATGGGGACCCCGGTAACTTCAGAGTAACATCATTCGGTTGCCGTCTTTGCTGCCTTTCCACAAAGTGAGACCAGAACACTGCACACAAATTGCTCTGATCAAATCAAGGGGCCCTAAAGGAGATCAGACTTGGCTTAAAAGCTCTTGGGCGATGAGTTAATAAGAATTTTAATAAAAATGGAAAGTATAGCCCTGGGCCGTGGTACAATATCTCTCTGGGTTGCTGGTGTTCTATCAGTCAATCATATAATCTTCCTGACGCTGGTAAAGTGAAGTGGGTAAGTAAAAACTGTGTGGGCCAAAAAAGGTTTCAAAAACACAACCTGCAGAAAGAAGACCAGCTCTCTGATTGGCGCTCAGGGGCCTGAGACAAACCTGAAAGTGAAGTCTTTCCCACAAGATAAGATAGCAATGAAAACAACTTGTGACTAACAAACTGCACATAACAAAACCATTTCCACATACATTAAATTGTCATGACAACCTGCAATTCAAATTTATCATCATCCCTATGTTATAGATGAGGAGCTGGAGGGCCATAGGAGTGGAGGCAGGGAAGCCTGATTCCAGGTCTTCTGACTCCTACCTCCTTCCACAAATTTCTCAGTAGTTTATTTACATTTTAAACTCCAATTGTCTGTCTAATCACCAGTTTACTATCCTCAGATGCAACTTTGAAGACAATAGGTCTGTGTCACCTGATTAACCTCAAAGGTAGGAAAAATTATCAATTCTTTTTTAACATTCCCAAATTAGCATTGAGATGCAAATTTACATCAATTTAAAAGTAAACAGTCTCCCTTGTACCTATGTTCTTTTTTTTCCCAAATGACTGCCAAGTATGTAGTACTCAAGTTGCAGTTAAATTCCTTGGGTGTTGTCCAATTATACTCCATTACACTGACCTCTTTTAATACGTCCATCAATGGGCATACTTCTAATAGTTCAAGTTTGGTGATAACAGTTGGCAGACAAAATTGGCTTACAAAAAGTTTTTTTTTAAATAAATGCTATTTAGCTGAAAATACTGTTGATATGGTATGATGCTTGTTTAGCCAGGACATACTGGTATAAAGGTGCTAGCCCATGTGAAAGGCATATTTCTTCACAGAACTACCATGTGATGCGAAACATCACTTTACAATTTGGGCCAGCTACGCTGCTCTGAGTGCTGACTGAGAGGAGACCACACAGAGAAACTTCATTCTTGCCCCTGACTTTTCATACTAGTAATGACAGAGTGAGAAGAGACATGGAAGTTTACACTGGTTGTCCTGAGCCTCTAAGAGACGCCCTTTCCTTATCTTCACCACAGGCTCCCTTCACCTTCCAGCCCCTGAAGTGATTGTCACAAAGGTTTCCTTCACTGGTGTGCTCCACACTCTCCCGGGCAATCAATAAACCCCCAGTATTAATGTCATGACCAGAGCTAGCCTCTCAGTTTCACACTCATCTTCAGTGGCTCCCCACACATTTTCACTCCATGCCCAGTAAGGACTCGTGGTATAACGTTTTCAGAATCAAACTCATGGCCTCCTTGCCTATCACCACCTGTGTTCTCCAGCTCAACTGGAAACATTCCATTTAACTCTAGCAAGAAAGCTGAGAATCATTCTGGACTCCACCCTCGCTATCATAGCTCATTGGTGACTAAGTCCTGAAGGGTTTGTCTCATCAGGAGTCCCCTATCAGTCCCCTCCTTAGCCCTCCCACCCCCATTGCCCTGGGTCAGGCCCTCCAGATGTCTTACCTATACTGTAGCAATAACCCAAACACTATATATACTGCAGCCAGTAAGGCTGCTAAGCAGCAAAGTGGACCAGGATGTTCCTTATTGAAAAACTCTTCAATAGCTTCCTACACTTGCGATCAAGTAAAAAATCCTTACTTTGACCACTGTGGCCCTCTATAACCTTGTCTCTTGCTCTTTCCCCAGGTTCCCTGAATAGGACTTAGGTAATGAAGGGACTTGGCAAGTTAGAGGCAGATCCCAGATTAGAACCCAGCAAACTGATCTTTCCACCTTGAATTCTTGTCACAAAAGCTATCTCTTTCTTGTTCCCTTTCTATTCCATACTTCCTATTTTTTTTCAGTGGATTGTAATAGGGGGAAAAAGTGGCTAGAAATGAAGTCCATTTGGTTGAGGTGATTCCAGATGTGGGATGAAGCTTGTCTATACAAAGCTCATCCACAGGTGGGGCTCTAGTAATCATGCAGCAACGAGGGTGCACGTATATCAATCAATGGGCACTACACACTGCCAGCCCCACCCCTCCTTGTGCACGTCAACACAGGCTTGGTAGCAGGTACTACAAGTTTAACATTCAAAAAAAAAAAGGCAAGAAAATAACCACCTCCTTTCCTGCCTTTCACAGAGAGCATGTCTGCAGTGTTCAGACACATCACTCCAAGTCCTGTCTCATGCTGGCCTATAGTTTGCCCTTGGTCTTCACGTTGACTGCAGTGTTAGCGATAACACACCATCAACTCCTCTAAAGTGCTATTGGGGGCAGAGTCTTCATTCTCTTTAAAATCACCAAACAAGTTAGCGTCTGCTTATTTCTTCTCATGATGGCAAAAATACAGATATCCAGAAATCTCTGGAAGCAACTAGCTGTTTACTTTGTGTGCGCGCATTTGGCATTGGGAAGGTACATTCTGGAGGACAGGGACTGTCTCCCTCATCTTTGTTTCTCTGTTTCTAGAACAGGGATTGACAAAATAGCCACGAATAACTGAGATGGGACCTAGACTGTGAGGGGCTTACAGCCGACTCTCCAAATCTTTCAATGTTTGGCTTCTCCGCTATTCTCACAGATTCTATTCTTAATATGTTGATTTTTGAGCCCCATCTGAGCCTTGCTAGGCTGCAAGTGACCTGGACTCCCTATTCCACTATTGCCTCTGACACCATCCCTCTCTTTTCCTCTGGAATCAAGCCCCACGTCTGTTTCCTCTCTCAACAATTCTAGAAAAAGGTGTAAGTTTACTCCTCACCCACTCAGGCCTGATGATCAGATCAGCTGGTAAGACTAGGATGACCTGCAGAGTCCTAGACTGTCCTCCTGTTTTTGTCAACAGATAGGCCTGGGAGTGGGATTTAACCCTGCTGTTGATAGCAATCACTTAGCATCTGGAACTTGTTGGGGAAAAAAAAAAACCTATCCAGATGTTCCTAAACATCCAGATGTCTGGCAAGTGGAAGAAGGAGCATCCTGGTACCTGTCCCATCAACAAGAACATATCAGAATATGAATTTTCCATCTCAATGAATGTCCAAACAAGAAGGCAGCAGGTACCAGGGCCCAGTTGACTGGTGCCTGGTCATGGCCACAGAGTCAGATCCCTGCAGTTCGGGGCAGCCACCTTGTCTCTGTGGAGGGCAAGAGCTGACCTGATGGCTCTAGACCTGAATACTCTTTCTGGAAGCTTTCTTTAGAAGTCGTGGGGGTCGGGGGTAGAAGACAGCAGTCTGTTCACAACTGAACCCCACCTACACCAGATGTAATAGCCTCACACTTATAAATGTTAAAAGCAAAAGTGTGGCCAGGTCAAGATTTCCCTCTCTGCTTTCAGTTCCCAGGGGACACAATCTAACCAAAACCACATTAAAAAGCTTAGTGTGATCTGGCCCTGCCTCAGTTCCCCAGACAATTTTCTCCTTTTCCTTGCAAGAGAGCATCTGGGTTTCTACCTGATCATTCTTAAAACATATATTCAACACATATTTATTAATCCCTTATGTGCTGGGCATTGTCAGCATAGTAAATCCTACCTTTAATGGACATAATGACAATAAGACTAAGCAATAATTATATTAATGATGATCATGGTAATAATAGTTGCGAATATGTATTATCCTTTATGTATCTCATGGAATAATCTTTTTATTTGTCATTTTCACTTAATTTACCAAATTACCCTAAAATAAATATTATTGTTATCTCTTTGGAGGCTCAAAGAGATCAAGTAACTCACCCAAAGTTACATAGCTTACAGAGAGTAGAGCCTGAATTTGATCCTTTTTTGGGTTTGGAGATCATATTCTTAAACACTGCATTATTCCATCACACATCTGCACAGTACATGTGGCAGAAAGGACCTTGGACTTGCACTGTGAATTCACAACTTTGGGAGCACTATCCATGCTATCCTATGAGACTGATAGCTGTGAGAACACAGCTCGAGAGGATACAAGGCAGCTGACAAATGAGATAAAGTGGTCTTGTCCTGGGTTCACTCAGAGGTACTAAAAATACAGAAGGACAAATCCTATATAAGGCTGGCTATGTTTGTTTTGGTATCACCAATAGTATCTAATATGAAGACTGGCATCCAGGAGTTGCTCTTATATTTTTGCTGCTTGCCTTATTAAAGGAATACATTGTAAGCGGTAAAGGGAGAAGAAAGATGACGAGTCTGGATGGAGATGAACAGAGTCAGGTTCTGTTGAGGTCAGCAGGCTGTGGAAGGGTTGGGTGGAAAGTCCTCCCTGCAGGGAAGCCATGTAGGGGGTGTGAACTGTGACCATGGGCAGGGCCCTCACAGTGTAGTCATCCCTGAGATGGCTCCCAGTGAGTAGATGGAGGCCCGAGTCCTCAGTACCCATTGACCTGCTTCCAGGAAGAACTCTCCTTGCTGGGGATTGATGTTGCCCCCGGTTGCCTTAATGTGAGGGCCTTGGTTTTTTGATGAAGCCTCGTGGGGCAGTCTGTCCAAGCCCCAGTGGGCCTGCTCATGGTGGTGGGGTGGGGGGAAAACGGGGCTATTCCTGTGACTTAGTAGCTCCACATGCTTTGTCCTCTCATCCACATGTCCTGGGCATCTGTCCTAGAGGGTGCCTGGATGGCTGGGGCTCAGCCTGGGACTGGTGAAGACAAAGCCTCCCAGGTTCTTAGGCTGGATATGGTTAAGTCAATCTGGTAGCAAAGCTGGGCTCTTTGCACTTAACCAAGAAGTGTCTTAAATTCTGTTCCCACTCTAACTTGCAGTAGCTTGACCTTGGGAACACTAGTTCCATACTAAGGTTCCCATGAGGAAGAAGATCATGAGAATTAGAGGTTTGCTAAGCAGATTTGTCTCACCAAAAATGGACCCTGCACTTGTCATTCCTAGGCTAGCAGAACAGAGAAGGAGAGGCACTCTGGGCTAATCAGCATAACTTCTCACCCTCGTCCACCTTCTCACTCACATCTCACGACTGGGTGGGTCTAGGTTTTGGTCTGTGACCAGGAAAGCAGTCTTCATTATCTCCCAGAGCCCATAGGCAGGCCAGGCCACCCGCACGAGAAACCTGCTTTTAGCACTGTGGTAACAGCCATCGAAGTCTGACTGGCTAGAGCCCAGGGGATGGTTTGGTTTTTTTTTTTTCTTTCTTTTTTTTGAAAGCTGTTACCCAAAAAAAGCACTGCTGAGCTGGGTGTAGAGATAACTATCTCTGCCCTGTCACACCACACAGGGAGGGAGGATGATGATAACACCTCCTTCCTCGACAACAATACCTTACAGAAAGGAAGTGGGAGAAATTTGGGCATTGAAAGTAAAAACATTCACTGCACTTACCAAATGTTGAGTGACTCTTCATTACCATTTTTCGGCAGAGACTTGCAGGGAAACAACTTTTTCTTGATTTCTCCGTGTGCCACCCACAGCTGACCCATCTGCGGAAGGAACCCTGGCCCAGAGGCTCCCCAATTCTGTGGTGACAGTGAACACTTTCAGGGGCCTGGGGCATGGCAAGGTGCCCTCACAAACCTCTTGGGTTCTGAAACCCTGGGGAATTGAGGGCTGAGTGATTCTGTGTTGCCAGACAGAAAGAGGAAGCAAAGCCACCCCTATCCAAACAGCAA
The DNA here is from genome assembly GCF_014898055.3 of Talpa occidentalis. Taxonomy (NCBI): domain Eukaryota; kingdom Metazoa; phylum Chordata; class Mammalia; order Eulipotyphla; family Talpidae; genus Talpa; species Talpa occidentalis. The sequence continues at coordinate 26,761,281 of NW_023601104.1, forward strand.
GTCACCTGGCAGTGCCTGCTGGCCATATGTTATCTGGGTCTTACACATATACACTCTCTCTCTCCCTCTCTCCCTCCCTTCCTCTCTCTTACTGTTCTTCTCTTTCACCCTTTCCTGGAAGTTGTATTCATTCTGGAGCTGGAGGCCCTGCCATTGCTTCTTTCATTACAAAGAAAAATGAAGATGAAAATTATCATTGAGAATTACCATAGTGATATTCTGGAAGTTAGAAAAGAGGTCAAAAGTCTTGTTTTTTCCCCCTCTCATAAAGGGAGTAGATTAGAAATGATAGAATGTTGATTCTAAGACCAAGAGTGGACATTTTAGAACTAACCCTCTATTATCCCTCCACCCCCCGCCCGCCCCTCAGTCTTTTTATATCTTATTCCCTACTCCCCATTACTATGTCTTACTTTTTTCTTTGATTATCACTGTTTCAGTTCTTTGTTATTGTTATTATTATTCTTTGGAAAGTACAAACCACCTACTCTGTTAGGTGTAAAACCAGCTCCAACCTTTTTTGGACAAAGCAGGACACCAAGATCCAAGCAAGTCAATACACCCAACAGTGCCCTTGGGTGCATGGGGCCTGGGTCAAGTCACTCAGTTTGGTGATGCCCTCAGGACACAGGGCAGCATGGCCTTCCCTCTCTCACACCTCAGTGTGGGTGGAAGCTACCACAGGTACATCCTCAAAACACATCTTTGATTTCTCTTCAGCCTCTTCCAGTCTCCAAGCTGAGTGCACTTCCATTACTCCTTCGCCATCTTCCTTTCTCAACTTCTTTCAATCTGTTTTTTCCATTCCTTTCCCTCCAGCACCTCCCTGAGCCCCCATCCACTTTGCATGACACCGAGAGAGCTTCCTTGCCAACATTCCTTCTTTGCTCTGATGCCCCCAAGTTGATGACAAGTGGAGATTTCCCCAAATACTGATTTCTTTCATGTCATTCCCTGCTGGAGGACTTTCATTGGCTGCCCATGGGCTGCAGGATAGAGTCCAAATTCCTTGTCTTGGCAGACTGGAGCCTCCATATCCTGTCCCTTACTTACTTTTCTAGACATTAATAATAATACATTTCTTAAAGCTACCATTTATGGGACACTTACTGCATGTTTTGGCATAGCACTAAACTCTTTATCTGAGCTTGTTTTCTTGAGAGTCCTACACGGTCCTATTTCTTATACTTCACAATTGAGAAAATGAGGCAGTGGAAAGGTCACTGTACAGGCTGTATGGTGAGTCAAAGGTGGACCCAGCATTTGCACCCAGGTCTTAGGATATCAAAACCCATGTCCACGTCCAGTTTTCCACCACCTCTTCTGCCTGTACGATTGCCCTATACAGCAGCTCCTGTTCCCTGTCCTACACACTAGTCTTGGGGCTGCCAAAACCCTGCCTAGAGTGCAGAGGAACCCCAAGAAGTCCTCAATGCAAATTCGGTGATGATTCCCAGCCCTTGTAGTAGAAAAAAGGGTTTAAAAAGATCACATGCAACCTGGAAATGTCAAGTAAATGGGCAATGGGAGCAGGCCCACCACTTGCAGGATGGTGATGGTGATGGTGGTGGGGCTGAGCTGGTTGTAGTCTTTTTTTTTTTTTTTTTTTTAAGATTTATTTATTCAAGCACTGGGTACAGTCAGAAGTGCGGGAGGGTGAGAGAATTCACCAGAGCCAGAGCGGGGAGCAGAGCAGGCAGAAGGACCGAAGTACACTGCTGAGGGGAGCAGCGGGCGGCAGGAGAAGTCCGCGCGCCATGTGGGACCCTCCTCCGGTGGCCGGGGAGCAGCCGGGGACCGAACCGGCGCCGCAGAGGCTGCGGGCAGCTCCGCAACCCAGCGCTCAACCGCTGCGCCACCGGGGAGGCCCTGGTTGTAGTCTTTTGAATGGTAGGTTCTGTAAGTGTATCTTGAGGCTGCCTCCTACTTTTTCCACTGTCTGTTCTCACTCCTTGCTTTCCTTACAAAACTGTATTCCTAGGTACCTTCTCCAAACCCTCAAACCCAAGGACTACACAAGAAGGAAATTGGATTCTGACTTCCTCCCTCCAGCAGTTTTACCACCAGGAGACAGATAAATCCAGGCCACCTGCCCAAGGCAAACACCCCAGAGCAAACTTGCTGAGATGAAACACTTGCTGGTTAGACTCTCCCATCACAGACCACTCTGTGTAAAAATGCAAGAGGTGAGGTAGAGTTGGACAAGGGAGGAGAGGCCCTTAAAAGTCACCTCTCATTTTACGAGTTCACTGGAGTCTGGAGAGAAATTATTTGTCCAAGATCATTTAGCATGAGAGTGGCAAAGCCCAGACAAGTCCATGAGGCTCAAGTCTCTGAGGCACAGAGATCTTTCTTTCGCTCTGTAAACTTGCCACTGAGCCATCCAAACCAACAACAACCCCTACTGGGGAGCATGGCTAAGTGTCCATTAGCTTCCCCAGGGCCAAGTGAAATATAAAAGCAATTCTTGCAGTGTATTTTTTCAGTCGTAACAGTGAAGATTCACACTCCGATCACAGCAAGCCAGGTACTGGGAGTGCTAAGTCACTTGTAAAAAGAAAGCTACAATGAGTCAGAACCAGGGACATACTTGCAGGCACAGCCCTGTCTGACTGGGGAACGCAAAGCTCTTCATTTTGGCAAGGACCCTGAAAGTCTCCTCTTGATATTCCTGGGTACTCTGGCGCACTCATTGGGGTTAAATCTTAAAGCATTGCCAAGTGCTAAATATCCCCGGTCAGACCACAGAGTCCTTCCCCAGCTGGGCCCATCTTTCTATAGTCGCACACTCATATACCTACCTGCCTGCTGGAGATATATAAAGCATAGCCCATGCATTCATATCATCATATATTTCTTTTGCTGTATTTTATGCTGGGAAATATTTTTTCCTCTTTAACAAACTTGTACTTGACTTTGAATGTGGAGTTTAAACGTCTGCTTCTTTTCATAGCATCCCCTGGCCCTTCCCAAGTAGGTGCCTCATTGCCTCATTTCGCTTCCCTCAGAACTCTGTTGATGACACCTCCTTGGCCCTTTCTGAGTTGAATTCTAGGTATTTTCTAGTTGTTCTCTCTCTCTCCTCTCTCCTCTCCCTCTCTCTCTCTCTTCCTCCCTCCCTCTGTGTGTGTGTGTAAGGAGAATCTCTCAAGGACAATCGTCAGTCATATTCATATCCACACCCAAGTAGCTACCTCAGTGCCCTGCACATAGAGGGAACAAAAGAATCAGTAGCTTCAATTAAATAGCGATGTATCTGCTTAAGGGAAACTTTGCATCAAATCCCCCAATAGAAAATCCAATGTAGATTTCAATTCTTTTTCTAAGGGTATAGCAAAGGCCCATGATAGATGCATAGTAAGATATCATTTTACAAGTTGCTTCCATATGCAAGCCTCCCCATGAGCCCAAACGCACATGTGTGTGCATGCACACACACAGAAGCTGGAAAGAGCTGGGTGCTCTAAGGCAAGGTGCAGCAGGGGAGATAAGATCACCATGCTGCAAAAGAAGTAAGCCACGTGATGGTGTGGGTAACCCCAGGCATAAATGATACCTGGGCTAGGCCCAACCTAAATCTAACCACATCATCTTTTCATGAAACAGACATGAAAAAGTACAACTAAGACAATTACAAAAGGGAGATTTAATGCCTTCTTGCCTCGATGGTATCGAAGCTATTAACTCTGGGGCTACACTTGGGGAAACAATTCTCTGAGATAAAGAGATGAGATATCTGCTCAAGAGAATGTGCAGGAAGCCAAGGAAACTGGGCAACACATAACGAAACAGTTTGTGGCGAACGAGCCATCTAAACCAAAGTGTCCCTGGGCAGCATCAGTTGTGTAAGCGCGTGAAACCAAACCCACCCTTGTCTCAAAGTGAAGATTCTGTGGGTGCCAGCACATGTGTGTCCTCACTAAATACTAAGGCTAAAGTGAAATTCACAGCTCCCCCACCTGTGGCTGAGCCTGGAATAAAAACACAAAGGTTGAAAAGGTGAGACATGTCACACAAAGGTCTTGACATTCCTTTTCTGTGACTCTACCTGCCTTGTGACTCACTTGTTTAATGACCAGGGCTGCATTAACTCAAATTGAGATGCTGGCATTGATTTCTCAGTATCCCCCAGAAAGAGATACTGAATTTCAGCGTCATGTATTCTGATATAGTTAGGTCTGAACTCTCTAAGCCACAGGTGATGGATGTGGTTTATCCTCTGAAGCACTGCTCCTGAATAGTCCATGGTTTATTGCAATATGCTTTCTTTCCTGTTAGTCTTAACCCTTCTTATCCCCCATGATTCTTTAAGATCTGCAAAACTACAGGATGTAACAGCATCGGGCGTTTAGACCCTAAGACTTGCTACTGAATCTCCGTTCTTTATTAGTTAACGTTCTTTGATTTGGAGGAAGTTACTTAGCCTGAACCTCAGTTTTCATACCCACAATTTGGGAAAAAAGAACCCATCTAATTATTTAAGTGTGCTTTATAAATATGTGAGTTAATTCCTATAACATGTGTTGTTCAGTCATGAGCACACAGTTAAACCTCACTCTATGAACTGCTATCATTATCACCACCATCATAATCCATTCAACCCCTCTATATTTCTAGAAAAGGATCCTGAGATTCAGAGAGGCGAGGAGACTTGGAGCAAAGAACTGAATCATGGTGGCAGCAGCTATTGTCCCTGCTAAGGTGATGGCTAGATAAAGGGTAACAGCAACCAGACATGGCTGAGTTAGCAGTGGAACTCAGGTGTACGGATTCCCGAGGGAAAACCTGACCTGGGGCAGTGCATTGGCAGCACGTGTTATTTATCACATACAGACCAAACTGGTCTTACGTCCCTAGAAAGTAGGGACCTTACAGTTCTCAAGTCCCCCCAGAATGTAGCACTATACAGATACTGAATAGAGATTTATTAATCAGCTGGTGGCAAAGATAGCTGTTGCTTTTCAAGGCAACAGGGTTCTGTGATAGTGCTTCTCCCCCACATGATCATGTCCTCATAATTTCAGAAAACTCCCAAGAAGGGCTTGTGTTAATGTTTTATCAGAGGAAAACATTCCACCCCTTTTTGGAATGTAGATATAGATTGCTCCAGATTGCAGGCACACTAATTAGAGCCACTAGTAATTTGACTGATGCTCTAAAGCCCCAAGCACTCACTGAAGGCACCTTTGTCCTTGCACATTAGAGCTTTTGTCACTACATGTCAAAATGGCCAAGCTGCCTTTTGATGAGGCTGCTGGTACCCACAGTCCAGATGTCAGGGTCGAGATGCCAGCCTACCAAATCCATCATCAGAAGGGAACTCGGCTCCAGCTCTGTTCCTGAAAGCTGAGTGTGTTGTACAGATTACTGGCTCTAAATAGGATATTCTAATAAACATTGCTGTTATTTTTATTGTTTTGGCAGTATTGAATATGCTTCTCATAATTTGGCCTTTATGCAAACCACCATGACCTACATGCTTAATGCAGATCCTTATTTTCTGTTTCATAAACCCTTTTAATTTAATATCACTGTAAAATGTCTAAATGAATGTACATGATGTTCTACTGGTACTAAGTTTTGGGGGCTGGACTTTTGTGGTTAACATCAGGGTCACAGCAAGAGCACAAGAGAGCATGGGTGTAGCTCGGAAGTGCCTGGCATATACTTCTTACGCTAGCAACTGACAGCCTCTCATTGCTTCATTCAATTTCTCCAGTTCTTGGCCTCTGCCCTTGTTTTCAGTAATATTGGTATAATGAGTTGAATAAATAGCCTTGTCTATAAGAAATGGGAAAAGTCTGGTTTTGACTAAAACTTCTTTAGGGCAATTAAAGATGGGGGGGCACAGAGTTGAACTGAAAGATCAATCAAATGGATAGAAGAAGGGGTCCTTTGGAAGTTCTAGTCAACTAAGAGTCCACTTAAGGGTCTGGGGCCCCAAGAACCCTACCAGGAGACACATTTTTCCCCTGTAATCTGCTATTACATCTTGCATATCCTGTGGCCTGGTCAGAGCCTCTGAAGTCAGAGATGACTGGCAGGAGTGAAATATGCCCTGATTTGCTGGGACACCCCACTGTTCATTGTTTTTTTCCCCCCTGCCCCCACTGCTAGAGTAGACTTTGCACTGGACTCGGAGGGAAGTTTCTGGACATGTACCGTCCAAAATGGTCACCACAGACCAAGTGTGGAATATGGCAAGTCCAAATTGAGATGTGCTTTATGCATACAACAAACACCAGTGTTGAAGACATAGTACTAAATAATCAAACAGAAAAATATCTTGTTAAAATGACTTTCCATGTTGTAAGATAACATTTTTAATACATTGGGGTAAATAAAATACTTCATTAATACTAAGTTCCTCTGTTTCTTTCTGCATTTTAAAATGTGGTGACTAGAAGACTGAAAATGACAAATGTGGCTCACTTTATATTTCTACTGGACAGACAGCACTGGTCTAAACAATTACTAGAGAAGTCGTTTCTATTTCAGAATTGAGAAATGTATATGGTTGGCACAATGATCTTTTTGACAAAAGCTGAAAAGAAGCAAACTGTGGTGGGGGCAGGCAGCAATGGTGCACATGAAGACAGGAATCTCTTAGACCTGTGAAGTGGGGTCCCCAGAGTATTTGTGGCTCCCATGGATTTTTTAGTATTGAGACAAACAGAAATAAGCAACTACTAGAAGTCACCATGAAGAAGGCTACTTGGAGATGCAGGAGCAGAGAATCTTAGTGCCAGGAGGATGGTGATGATTTTCAATCCATCACTGACTTTAGAGAGCTCAGAGTAGAGACAGGAGCTACCCAGGAGCTACCACTGCCCAAGGAGGAGCAGTGACAGTCTGTGTTCACTGAGCTTGCTGAAGCACACCAGACATGAAACCAGGCCAATGCCATCACTTATTCTGCCTCTCATATATTTGACTGATGTATACAACATTCAGTTCCCCATGGTCTTAACACCTGGATAAGTTGTTTTCATGTGAACTTGGGATAATCCACTTAGAGTCCTCAAAGTAACCTTCCCTGAAATTCCCTTCATCATGGAGGAATCATCCCCTCTAGCTTGGAAGCCTAGGAGACCTGATTCTGAGAATCTAAGGGTGGTATTTAAGAGGATGGTGTGCAGGCTCAGATGGTACCTGGATTCAAATCCTGACTCTACCACTCACCAGGTGAGTAACATTGGGAAAGTGACTTGATATTTCAAGTCACTAGATCTCTAGAACTAGATCTAGATCTCTCTTTTGTTTCTTCCTATCTAGAGCAGGAATAAGAAATTCTTCCCAGATGATTTTGTGAAAAAGACATTATGCATGAAGGATCCCAACACCACACAAAGAGCACAGTAAGGCCCAATGAACATGTACAAAAATGGCAATAATGGTAAAAAATCATACTGTTCATCTTCTCCAGGTCTCACCAGACAGAACCTAATTTCCAAAGGTAATTTCCTAGCCCCACTCCCTCCTGCCATCCACTGTCACCCGTCCTTTACCTTGGCTCAGAGCATATATCTACCTCTCCTCACCCACCCTTCAGATACCAGGTTGCAGCAGTTCCCGAGGCCTAAGCCTTCCCTGCTGGTCACTTTAAGAGCACACATTTGTTTGTGTGCGGGGGGGAGGCGTTTTCCTTGCTTTGGGCATGTTTCAATGAAGGACAAGGGCAAGGCCATTATGTGAACACAGGGACAACAACCAAAACAAGACTGCTTTCTGAAAAGCACTCAAAAGCTTTATTTTGCCTGAATGGCCATTATTTTCATTCTTTTCCCGCCACACAAAGCACCAGGGCACATTTCATTCAATCTGTTGTGAGCGAGTGGGTGTGAAGATGTGGTACAAACAAAGAGGTAACATATTGCTGTTGTCAGGTCTCTTGTTAAGTGCTCAGCAAGGTGGACGGAGCTTCCCCGCTAGCCCCACTGCTTGAACCATCAGGAACAACAATGCACACACACGTATAAATATAAAACCCTACATAATCCTTGACATGGTTACACGCCGATTTACAAGCCAGAGCTGGATTTCAAAAGTTGGCAGAACATAAAAGCACAGTGTTCTTCTGAGATGTTGGCACCTTGTCATCCCCCTTCCACAGTTTAAGGCAACCCCGCCACCTTGGAAACACGGTTCCTCCTGTCCCCCAGGAAGAAGCATGTCTGTGTTGTTCCAGACACTCTGGGGTTCCTGGGCACTGAGTAGGAAAGGTCTCAGCTGGGGCGGGCTGAGAGGGTTTGCAGCCACACTCTTGGGGAACAAGGTAAAGTGTGAGGTACCAGGGTTGTATTGTTTCAGGTCTCCAAATCAAATAACTCAAAGTAAGAGAAAACCATTGTCTCCTACTCTAGAAATAAATAATCTAAATAGGAGGAGGAGGTAAATTCTGGCATTCTCTAAGTTTTCCTTTCTTAAGGACAGTTTGGAAGCTTTGGTTTATGGTTGTGTGGGACGGGGAGAGAGAGAGAGAGAGAGAGAGAGAGAGAGAGAGAGAGAGAGAGAGAGAGAGAGAGAATTTCCACTCCACAATCTACAACAGTTTTTTTCCCTCTAACTTTTGTCAAAAAGGTGACTGCACAAATAAGATATATATCTGTGAACTTTTCTTCAGGATCACTGGATGGTTCTAAGGGAGGAAGAGTTTCTTGATATTGGCTCAACTCCCTGAGGGCCAGGCCTCTGTCACATTTCCCACAGGATCTCCCCCATGCCCAGCATGTACCCACACTGCAAGCATTTGCTGAGTGAGCTGATGATCAAGCAACACTGTGGTGGCATTTTTTCCTTATTTCAAAATCCCAGTCTGAGGGAACCCTGCCCTGGTTATACAACAGTGCTTGAACCTCAGCAGGAGACCTGACCCTACGTGATTCGGCAAGAGAGTCAGGCTGACAAGCACCAGGTGCCAGCACTATGGAGTTCAGTGTACAAGGATAGCACGATTCTTGTTTGGGGGACTCAGGAACCTGTCTTCATGCAAACTCAGCTTCCCCACACCAGCCCTGCCAGCGTCCAGCAGTTAGCAGCCCGCCTTGCTGCAGGGCAGTGGAAGCTGCGGAGCAGCATGGCTCCTGCCTTACTAGCTGCATGTGACCCGTGGCAAGCTTATAACAGGCTTAGATAGTGTGTATGAGTTCCAGCTTTTTCACTTATAAGATGGGAATAGCAAAACCTAAATGTGAGGAGTAAATCAAAGTATATTGTTAGGAGTAAATGAAGCTATGCATGAAGCACCTAATACTAGGTACACACATAGTAGGTGCTTAGGAAATCTTGTATTTGCTAGGTAGTTAAAAAAAATTGATTTCGGCCTCCCTGGTGGCATAAGGGTTAAGACGCAACCTATGAAGCAATATGCTTCAATTCCCGGCCAGCCAGGGAGCAACCCACATGGTGCAGCAGACCTCTCCTGACTCGCCCACTGTTCCCCTCAGCAGTGTACTTCGGTCAGTCTGCCTGTTCTGTCCCCCCACTCTGTCTCTGGTGAATCCTCTCATCTCCCACACCTCTGGCCTATACCCCAGCTCTTGTATGCATAAATAAATCAATCTTGTAAAAAAATTGATTTGAGGAAATAGGCTAAACATGCAAAAAGAAAGAAACCTGTGAACATTATAGAGTTAAATAATGAAGAACTAAGAATAAATAACAAGGTCTTCGGTATGGGCTAAAGCTGTCCCTGGTGTGGAGGAGATTAAGGGGCTGGAACTGCAGCAGTTTCATGGAGGACACACACCTGGGATGGGACCTAAAGAAATATCTTAAATTGTTGTGATTCCCATATAATAAGAGTTCTGGTGCGATAAGACATGCTGCTCAAAAAAAAAATTAAAAAATTCATTGCCAGAGTCAACTCTTGGGATCATGGGCTAAAATGAATATGACAAGGAAGTGTGGGCTGGACCAGGTGGTACAAAGGCCCTGTTCTGCTAACAGAATCTCCCCCTGAAAGGTTGCCCGCAATACTCTTTGTGTCTATAGCTGCGGGCAATTAGTAAAGACCCCCAACTTAGCGTTCAGAGCATTCCTTCACAGGAGCGAGACAGACACAATCCTTCTACTCAAAGTTCAGGGGCTTAGGAAGGCAGGCAGATTCACACTGTACATGGCTTCCAATTAAAAATATAGTCAGGCAAAAGCAAAATGAATGTCACAGAAAAGAAAGTGCTGCCACCCACTCTTGGCCTAAAGGTCACTGTGTCTCAGCCTCGGCCATTATCTCCAGCTGCAAAGGTCAGGGGGGCTGTCTGCATTTCTGGGGAGTATGTAGGCTTTCATGAGGCCTCAAAATGACTATTGCTCTGACACCAAAATTAGTGATAAGCTCTCAGTAGAAGAGGATAATAGAGAAATGGAGTGACTGTAACCTTTTCCACCATCTCTCTGGTTGGCTCCATGAAGCAGAGTCACAAGGCATAAAACGAGAAGTTTCCACATTCTACAAAAGACTACAAGACTGCTGACTTAATTGGGCACGTAACAAATGGCTCTACCACTGCCAACAAGAAGACATAAAAGAGGAGGAGAAGGAAGCAATTAAAACATCTTACGACTTCCCCATGGCCTGGAAACAGGTTCACAATCTTTGTGGACACAGCATGATACAACAGTACAGGACGCTCAGCACGTGGTCCACAAACAGTCTGACCACTGTGGCCCACCACAGCCAGCAAATCCTTATCCAACTCATGGAACTTTAGGAAATTAGAAGTAGATATAGAATGAACTGGATGGACTCTGGACTTGGAGTCAGGTAGGTCTGCACTCATATCTCAATTATTGTACATATTTGATGGACTGTTGATATGCTGTTGATATACTTTTTTCAGTCCTATACAGTGATTCCACAGTTTTTGCATATGCAAAGTCTGGATGATCTGAACACCTATGTTTTAAGGTCCTAGTGATGATTAAATGTGAGAAAAGTCAGAAAAGTACCTTGTAAGTGAACAGGTACAATACAAATATTGTTAGCTAGAAATTATATGGACGCTGATTAATCCCTATCCTCATATGCTCTAGGGAAATGCTGTTTTCCAGTATTAAATCCTCCTAGATAAGAAGATTTTTTTGCTATGGATGATTAACTCGAATCTAGGAAAGGACTGATACACAACTATTTAGGTGGGGTGATATATAAAACACTAGAAGAAAAGTAAAGGAAGGTACAAAGCACATGCATGAGCATATGGCTGAGTGTGGCTTTGGGTGGGTGGGTAGCAGGCACAAAATTAGCAACTTGTAGCAGTTCAGTTAGGCTTCCTAGCAACAGAAATGCACACATAAATACTTATTATTCCTAAAAACAGGGATGCTAGATTGTGGTCTTGGTCCCTCCAAGTGTGCTCTGCTAAAGGCACTTGGCAATTTCCAGTTCATCCAGTAATGGAGAAACTGATGCTGAAGCCTGTTAAGTATAAACAATAAGGCAGGAATGATGATTTGGTAATACAAAATATTTGCCTCCTTCTTTTCTAGAAGGAAATTGATTACAGCAGCAGTAATACCTTAAAATATAGAGAAGCACCCAACATAGTGGTAAGAGTTTTCCTAATAAATGCCTGGGCCTGCCCCTGGTGAACAGGTCTGAAGGAGCTGCTTGTAGTGGTTTTGATCATAGCATGGTAACTCAAAAGTGGCTGACTCAGGCTCAGGTGTTGGGCTAGCACTTAAGATCACGTTTGTCTGTGTGGCTGACCACACAGCAATGCTCCTGGCACCGTCTGCTTTATTGGACAGCATATAATTCACTGGTAGACACAAGCTGTTTGGTAAGATGTGGGAGAAATAGGTTGTTTAAAGTTTCCTGGAGCAATGGGTATCAAAGGAATGTAATGTGTCCTGGCCTTTCATGTTGCAAACTAGAGAGAGAGACACACACAGCCTACCAGGGCAGCTAAAATTTAGGATCAACCCTTAAGGTAATGTGAAAACCACATGACAGATTGTATAGGCGCCTGCATAAATTCTGAGTCATTCCCCAGTTGCTACTCCTCTCTACAGCTACACAGAACCACACTGTGGAGATAAACACTTCTTGTCATCAGTAAAAATTTTTCTTTGACTCTATAGACCCCTTCCCTTCCCTTCCAACTTCCAAAGTATCCATGCATGGGCTTAAGATCATTGTCCTTTTGCCAGATTTTCCAAAGGATTTTTGCCATGCTTCCCCTCACCCAGAGTGAAGAATCAATGTAGCAGAATTCATCTGGTGGTGCTGGTAAGATTTAGGGGCATAATTATGAAGGGCAGTAGCAGAAATTGAAGTACAGCTATTGTCTGAGTTTACTATTGTTTGTTCTCTTATTGCATAGATAGAATTTGACTATGGTCTTAGTGAGCTACTGTGTAGTGTCTTACATTTTATTGTTCACTCCTTTGCAATGTGTGCATAAGGAAAACCTTGCTCATCTATTAAATTTGAACTAAAAAGAAATAAAATGTAGATCTCTGGACTTACCCTATCTATATTGAATCAGTAATCTCAATGAAGAGTCTGGGAATCTAAATGTGAAGCAATGTCAAGTAATCACTGAAGTGAGATTAAATACGATAGTGCTGATCCCTCCTCACCAATCATAGTTCGGAACATATCTGAAGATCATCATTACTAATCCAGGAAACAGAGCAAGTACAGAAGGAAGATGGGAGAGACCACGAGAAAAGTTCAGGGAAAAGTACCTTCCTGGCCTATCTGAGGCCACTGTTGAGTGGCTTGACAACTTTGTCTCCAGGGAGGAAGCCCTCCAAATACCTCCCACCACCTAATATTTTATTTCCCTCCTAATTATTTCCCTAGCTATTAATAACATCCAGTGTATTCACCACCTAGGCTAGGTCTCCCTTCGACCCACCTGTACCATTTAAGGTCTGGTGGCAGATCTCCCAAATAGAATCTTTTGGAGTGAGATCCAACTCTGATTTATAGGGATAGACATTTTTAATCTATTTTGTTTGTTAACAAGAGGTAGCCTTAGATATTATCAGATTATTAATTTGACAACTGAAGGGCCTCCCAGGTGGTGCAAGGTGTTAAGACGCAGCACTATGAAGCAATCCGCAGCCACTGCAGCATGAGTTTGATCCCTGGCCAGGGAGGTGACCCACATGGTGCCACAGACCTCTCCTGTCTCACCCGCAGCTCCCCTCAGCAGTGTATTTCAGTCAATTCGCCTGCTCTGTCCCCCACCCTGTCTCTGGTGAATCCTCTCACCGCCCCCACACCTCTGGCCTGTACTCCAGTTCTTGTATGCATAAATAAATCTTTAAAAAAATTTGACAACTGAGATTTGAGAAAAGCCATTGATACAAATGAATTGATATCTTCACAACTTAAAAAAATATTTAAAATTTCACATCACGTGTGGAACTAAAAGAATATTTTATAGCGTGTGAAGACAGACTCACCTAGAAAATGCATGTGCTCTGGGTGAGCAGTGTTTTAGGAATCATTTCAGAGTTGGAGGACAGACAGAGACCCTGGCCACCCAAAGAGGACATGAGCGAAGGAAAGAGAGGGAACAAGGGTGCTGTTTGGGATATAGATAAGCTGAGGAGGAAATAGGGAAGAGAGATTGGGGACAGGATAAATTCTGAGTAAATCTGTTAGTAAGCAAGGAGAAGGAATAATGTGACAATGCCAGAAAGACAAAGGGGAATCTTGTTCCTAATCTGTATGTAGAACCCTGGAAGAGTGTATACAGAGAGTATTGTTACAGCTTCATTCATTCATTCATTCCTTCACTCAGTAGAGATTTATTGGGAGCACATCCAGGGATGAATGACATATAGCTGGTGCCCTCGGTCAGAAAAATAACACTAGCCATTTTCATTGTGGTGGGACAAGGGTTATGACGGACGCAAATTCAGGGAGGCAGGGTGAAACATGAGACAGAGAGAAAGTGTCAGGGAAATCTTTCTAGAAATGTGGCTTCCTGAAGACTAAAGAGAAACAAGAGTTTTCAACCACAGAGGGAGCTACCCAGGAGGTGGCATTATCATGGAGAAGTCTGAGATTGAAGGTCAAGGAAATAAATGGATCCCATGTGAGTCTTTTCTGTTTTCCCCTTGAACACCCCACCCACACAACATGAAATACAACCAGCAGTTTACATTAGTCCAAAGATCACTGATCCTGCATTCTGGGTACTCGTGGCTGAAGGTATGTTCTTCGGTATAAACAGGGGACTGGAGCTGGCATCCAGATGCAGCCCATGGCAGTATGTGGCCAATGACAAGGCCAGACTGGCTGCTGAGCATGGCCTGCAAAATAGCACATGGGTGCTGTCTCAAGCTCTGAACTCTGGTAGCATAACAAAAGGCAGTGTGTTGTCAGCTTCGTAAAACACAACCAAATTGAAATGTAATCAACCAAAATGATTAGCATCGAACAGAAACTGGCAATGAAGAATTCAGATTTCTGAGACAAAATTACAGGAGGACAGAACATGACAGTGGGAAGAGCTTGCACATATCTCAGACAGTGCCTCTGTTTCACAGATGAGACCAGGAAGCCTAAGAGGTGAAGCAAAGTTGCAATGGGCTGATGAATGACCTAAGCAGCTATATGGCTACAGGGTAAGAGTGAGGACTCTGAGATTAGACAATTTGGGTTGCACCCCAAGTTTAGAATTCACTGACCTCTTTAGAAAGTTCTTTAGCCTCTACAAGACTCAGTTTCTTACTGGAAATGTGGGGTGCTGTGGGGATTAATGGAAGATTATTGCAGGGCCTGCTCATTGCAAGCATATGATGTTTTTATGTAGAGGCAGGATACTGGGTTCACATTCTTGGTCCACCACTGACGAGATATCACTCCCTGAGCCTTAGTTTTCCCCCCTGTAAAATGGGGATAAGAATGTTAGTATCTGCCCTAGCTCCTTGTCAGAACAAGTGGAAGGCCTGAAGATGAGAGCTGTATAAATCTCCGAGTAAGTTGTTGCTACTACTGCAAGACAACCTGTTCTAGGCCTCCTAATGATTAGCATCAGAGCCACGACAGAACACATGCAGCAAAAGACAAAGACCAGGAGAATCTTTTTCTGGGGAACTATTGATTGTAATGCTTGGACTCTCTTGGGCTGGTGTGGGCAAGCCTGAGAAGAGGTCTGCGGTACATATAATACAAAAGGATCTCAAAGGCATGCTGGAGTCGGAGGGAAGCAGGGATGAAGGAGAGGAAAGGGAGGAAAGGAGAAGAAAAATCAGGAGAGGAAAAATCTAGAGAAATTGAGCAATCTGCTGGAATTTCACATTGAGTGTTGATTCATTAAAAAGAAAGAAAATGCCCAAGAAAGACAAAAGCAAAACCTCAGTTTGGACAATTCATAAGAAATAAAGGCAGGACTGCAAAATAGTGCTGAGAATGGGAATGCTTGACTTTTCAGTTTCATCTGGTTCACAATGCCCTCAGCTTGGTGCTTCTCCTGACTCCACAGCTCGGATGCTCTAATTATACTGTGCAGCAGAGGAAGGCCTGTGCCCTTGGATGTGAGGGATTGCTTACTTGCCACAGCAATGTTCTGTGCTTTCATATGCTTAGTATTTTGTTTTCTGGGTCTTAGGAGTGAACAGGCCAATTTTTTAAGGTGTCTGCTTTACAGAAAGGCAAAGAGTTTGCATTTGGTTTCTCTTTTTATCCAGGCTCTTATTACTGCCCCAAATACTCTTTTCTGGCTTCCCTACCCTCTCACCTCCTATTCACTTTTAAGGCCCAGTTCAGGGCTCCAATAGGGCTCGCCTCATCTCATCTTTTGCCAATGGCAACTGCTTACCTGTCTCCATCCCCCACCCCCAAGGTAATTCCCTAAGGGTAATGGGTCTCCTTGTCCACCAATCACATTTGCATTTCCTACACTTGGTGAACTGCTTTGCATGTGGGGCCTCCCTGCTCAAAATGTTTCCAGTTTATGGACCAGCAGCATCTGCATCATCCGGACCTTGTAAAAAGTGCAAAGTTTAGTAGACTCTGCCCCAGAACTACTGTCTTTGAATTTTCAATCTAACAAGATCCTCAGGTGATTTGTTGCCATGTTCAAGTTTAAGATACACTGCTGGGAAACACTTAATTCAGCATTTGTGTAATTTACCTGCAGAATCCACTTATTTCTGCCAAAGTTCTTTCTCTTCCAGGAAGGCAGAGCAAAAGGTAAAGTGAATACAGACTCTTCAACCCTCTCTCCTCAGCCCTGACAAGAACTCTGCCAAACTCTGTGGCCTATTTCCATGTTCCTATCACTACACCTACTTCTTTCAAAGAAACCACAGCCTGGACCGGCAACACAACCACATGCCAAAATGCTTGAGGACATTTCATCGAAATGTGGCTGGACTGATGGGAAGTTGGCACGATGAGAAATGTCAGAAGTCTTCCCTCTTGAGGTTTCGAGTTTTATGTTGCTAATTCAATGGTCCGGATTGAGATCAGATGAGTCAAGTTCAGATAAACATCCAAGCCTTTAGATGGGGACTGAAACCAAATCTGTGTTCTCAAACCATTCCAAATGTGTTGATCACCGGTTTTAGTTTGTGTATAAGCCAATCCAAGAGAGTATAGTCATTTCTCTAAAAGCAGATGCATAGTTTGCTCATCAATGGAAAATCTAAGTGTAGCATCAAAGGTCAAAAGTTGCAAGAAACTTGACACTTGTAAGACTGTGCCAAACCTCAAGCTTCCAATAATAAAGGTTTTCTCAGTTAGACCTGAGGGAAATGAGGCCATTTGACCCAAAATCCACACAAACCGTCCCTTAAAAATGGCTGCGCTATTCGTTCAGAGTGTTAAGGAAAACAACCACCTAAGCAGCACCTTCTGTGCCAGACTACCACCCAACGACGGGAGATGAAACAGCCAGAGGTGCAGAAATCCAAGGAGTGAAACCAAAGTCCTCAGTTTTTTCTCTGAAATTGTGACATGTTAAACAAGTATCTATTATTTTATAAGTCCTAAATTCTAAAATGTCTGTTATAAATATCAAAGCTATTAATTCACTATACACTCAGTGGGCCTTCATTATGTGCTGGGGCAGGTTTTGGGTATTTAGGATTTGATGTGGTACTTCTCTCTTCTCCCACCCTCACTGCCTTTCCCTTTCAAATATTTAGTGACCATCTACTGGCCCCCAAACTGTGCTAGTTCTGATTCAGGAAATTTTCTCTCTCTGAGTTCTTTGTGTCCCAGCTGGAAGTGACAGATGCACCAGCCAATAACATGCTTTCATTTAGTCCATTAATAACAATGTGTACACAGTCCTTAACAATCATACTCCAGCTTGAGCCCCTGAAAAAGACATTTCAGCTATTTCTGAGGATGTCAACAATAACACTAGATCCTAAAGACACCATTCATGCTGCTGTATCCTTATTGGAACTGAAAATGCATGAGGGGATTATATGCATATCATGGTTGATACAAGGTCAACCATTCATAGCAGAGGTCAATGGAGGAGATATGATCACACAACTCAGGAAAATGTGCTTACTTCTTGATTTTATAAATCATTTCCTACTAGAGGAGCTGGGTATGTTGCAGATTCAATCACTTATATTGGTAAGCAACCCTTTGCTTTAAAACAACTTTCATAAATGTTTGCTCATTGGGCCCTCAGAGTTCCCCTGGGGTAGCTGGTGGTTTGTTGCAATGTGACATTGATAGTATGCATGGCAAAGAGATGGGAACGCTCTTTCATTCTGCTCTTGGACAAGCAAAATGCAGCTATTAGTCATTTTAAGAATGTTAGAAATTCTTTTTCTAAATTCCAAGGAATGAAGCATCTCTTTAAACTGCCGTCTGCTTAATGTAATCTGACATTAAGTATCCTGGCGTGTTAGACTCTCCTCCATTTAAGTGGTCCTGCAGAAGGCCACGCCACTCAGATTTAAGGAGACCGAAGGATCTAAAGGAATTCTAGGTCACTGGGCTCTCTACAATAGACATACTAAGATGTCCTTAAAATAGGTCCTGCTACTTCAATAAAAGGATATATATAGATATAGATAGATATAACTGTACTTATAGATAGCTATAGATATATGTCTATATAAAAGAAAACAAGTAGAAATACACCCAGAATAGATCCCTAATTTTAGGGTGGAAAGAAAATAACTCACTGAGGTGATGAATTTTAAGTTCAAATTATTTTCACTTTAGATTTTTTTCTTGGGTCTAGGTGATGAATACTTCAATTTCCATCAATATGGAAGGCAATGAGCTCAGCATGAGAGGACATGGCACTCTCTGATTATCTTCTGTGCATACACATCTTTAATACCCTCTAGATTTTTTCTAAGCCCACAGACCCTCCATTATTGAAAGGCAGCCCTTGATGTTTACTCCTCCTCCCAAGGTTTTCTCCACTGGGCCCCTGACATCCTTCTTCTCGGCAAAGGTCAGGACAAAAGGGAAGAGAAAAAGTATGGAGAAGCTTAAAGCTATCTTAACATTTTTAGCTAGGATGTATATTATATATGGGTAAAGTATGGGTAGCAGAAAATAAAGCTAACATATAGATAGAAAACCAACTCTCCGATAAGGAAAGAGCCTTGTTTGATAGTACCAGACAAGACTCTCAGACTCTGACTTTGGATCAAGTCAATGATGGAGACCACTGTGGAAAAATGTTAAAAGCAATATGGCAGAAAACACCAGAGCTGGCAAATTGCATGCACTCCCAGTAGTGAAGGAAAGAAGGGTGAGTGGGAGGTATGTTTTAGGGATAGGAAAAGAAACAAAAAGAGGAACTGGTGTGGATTTTCATGTTATTTCAGTGAAGTCATAAGAGGACAACTTCTCCTCCCAAAACTTGCCCAGAACAGCTATGTGAAGGGGGAGCGAGGACAATAGAAGCTTTTACTGGATTCTGAGGTCGGAGCCTTAATTAGAGTCACAATTGTGTTGTACATCTATTTGTGTAACTGTTCAATTAGGAGTGTAATAGCTGGGACAGAGATCTTAATGAGCTTTTAGTGTCATGATGCTTCAAGACAGGTTTTTTTTTTTTTGGTTATTGTTATTATTAAGCTTTCATTTGGGTTCTTTCCTCTGCAGTCCAATTATATAGTTCTCCCTTCAAACAGGTTGAATTCAAGGTTAAGTCTTTGTACTAATGATGTGCATTAAAGTTGGGCTGCTTTTTCCTCATCATCTTTATGATTAGTAAGTAAACATTTGCTTGGATCTACCCTGTGGTCAATATAACTTCTGCAAGTGTTGGGATTTTAGAATCAATCTTTTACAATTGAGAAAACTGAGGTTTAGGATGAAGTGACCTACTTTATATGGTAAGTGACAGAGCAGGGGTTAACACCCAGGTGTTCCAACTCTTCAAGAGAAAAACAATCAAAACGCTTGTAGGTCCCTGTATAGACATCTTAACATTACAACATACAAAAGTAACCCAGTTGGAAGATTCATTAAAAAAGAAAAAGAACTCCTTTCCAAAGAAATTGTTTTGTTGATCTTAATTTAGTAGAGGTTTTAATTTTTTCTCTCCCCATCATTACTTAGATGTGGGTAAAGTTAAAGATAATAGTTACATTTTATGCTATATAAAAAGAAAGGCACTCAAACACACTCCAATTTAAGCAAACCTGGTTGATGGAAACTATTCATGAAACCTCATAAAAGGAGACAGTGTCTGTTTTTGTTTTAAAAAGAATTCTCTGCCTCAGTTTCCTCATAAGTAAAATTAGCAAAATAATGGCATCTACCTTACAGGATTCTTGGCACGATTAAATGAAGCAAAACAGTTAAAATGTCTAGTACAGTATTTGGCAGACAGTCAATATCAATCAACGCTAGCTGCTTTTGTTCTTTTTCTTTTCATTATCACAAAAGGATGCCCAGAAGATTCTGTATACCAACCAGTCAGAATTGTTTTTATGTTTGCAGGAGGAGGTGGAGAGATTGGGTAGCATGCTGGGGGTGGTGTATGCTAATATTTTGAGACGATTAGAAAGAAAGAGAAAATTAACACCAGAGCTTGTGAAAATGACTGTTGAGACAAAATAATTATTCTATTATAAATTAATAATACAATTCATTTGTGATGTGTTACTGAATGCTGAGGAATAAATTGTCCTCAAATATTCTCTTCAAAATCCATTTATTGTCCAAGACAAATTTAAGGGGAGTATCACATTTTGAAAAATGTTATGTTATTGGCCATAATTTTTCATGATTCTGATGGGGACCTGATGACAGCCCAACACAGCAAATGTCCTTCATGTTGCCATCCTTTCTTTTTCTTTAAAGTGGAATTGTCCCGGGGCCACTTGAAACGTGATTTATTTGTCCCTGGACCAGTAGAAGGTTCCATGTAGGTGAAAATGGATGTTTGTCTAGCAGAAGAGAAATGGAAATGAGACCCACAGGCTGCTTTATTCAGTGGAAAGAGGTAAGTAACTTAGGGACATTCTATCACTCTATGTTCTGATTATGTGGAGTTCCGGATGATTCATGTCCTTTAGAGATACATATGGACTTGCCTGTGATTTATCAGGGAGGAAGAAGGCAGGAGCACAGGGAAGAGAATGAGCATGTTATAAGTGTCTCTGTGCTAGGCCTTGTGCTATGTGCTTTGTCTATATTAACTCACTCAGTAATTCCAACAGTCCAGTGAAGCTTAGTTCAATGTGTCTAGGAAATGTGTTAAAAGTAACAGAGCACCGGGCCTCCCCAGTGGCACAGCGGTTGAGCGCTGGGTTGTGAAGCTGCCTGCAGCCTCTGCTGCACTGGTTCGATCCCTGGCTATCGGCGAGGGTCCCCATGGCACACAGACCTCTCTTGCCACCCGCTGCTCCCCTCAGCAGTGTACTTCGTCAGTCTGCCTGCTCTGCTCTCCCCTCTGGCTCTGGTGAATTCTCTCACCCTCCCGCGTTTCTGACTGTACCCAGTGCTTGTATAAATAATAATAATAAAAAAAAAAGTAACAGAGCACCAATATCAACGGCACTGGGTTTGTCCCAAGTTTGGGTTGATTCAGAAGGACAATGGGGTTGTCAGCACTGCGTAGACTTTGTCTCGCCTCTTCCTTTGCGGAACAGTATGAGGCCTTCACTTTCATAATGAAGTTGATATTGTGGGCAGGAAACAAGAGGCTAGAGAAACTCAAGACAAAATGAATGAAGCTGTATTTCGATTCTGGTTCTCTCACTGCTTAGTCCAGTGTTCTTTCCCCCACACTCCAGTTCTCAGAAATGAGGCAGGAAGATGTCAGACAGATAAGGTGGATCTTACACGGGACTCGATGTCAAACAAACTGTGTTCCAGCCCCGCCTGTAAATTGGACTATCTACACCTTGGCCTTTTACGTCTGTGAACTCATCTATCAAATGAGAAGGTTGGAGTAGAAGATCTCTGAGGTCCATTGCAGTTTGAACATTCCATTATTCTATTATCTTTGTGCTCTGATGAGTAGAAGCATGTAGCCCTGGGCTTATTAATATTAACTGGGGCAAACAAGTGAAATTACTTTATGAAAATAGAGCTGTGGTTGCTGCTTGGAGCCAAATCTATCTTATGAGACTCACTCTAAGCATTGGTAATGGGATTGCTGATGGCTCCTTGGCTGAAGCCCACGAATGCCCCGTGGTTTCACTTTTCAGCTGGTGCCAAGGGTAAGTGTCCTCCACAGACACATGAAAATGAGGCCCAACACAATGTAAGTTAAAGGAATAAATCAAACCAGTCACGTATGGCCTGACTCATCTTTTTATCCATCTACTTCCCCATGTTTATTCAGTCCAGTTTTGTCTAAAGGCCAATGATTCCTAGAAACTAGCCCTTTAAGGCTCAGCCCACAGTCATGGGTTATTTCTCAAACCTCAGAAGAGTTCCTGCTGTCTACATCCTTACCATTTATAGTCTGGGACCAGGGCATGTCTATATGTTTCAATATCTGAGATCTATAGCAAAGATCCTTTTTACTGGGGCAATGTTTTATGCTTTGGGGAGGATAAAGAGGGAAGGCCATAAGCTATATATTTGACCTATTAGTCAAACTTGACCCTGTTAGTCAAGTTTATTTTTAATTCTCTGCTCTCAGGTTCAATGAAAGATGCTACAGAAACAACTGCACTAAGTTTATTAATGCATTTGCTATAGGAATTTTGCTGAGACTATAGCTAAGTAAATCTCTCAATGTTCCCTACATGAAGTCCTATGATACAGATTCAATTTTAGGAGTATAGCTACTTTATTTTGACATTCATTTTGTTAATGAGTTAGGATTTGACAGTGTCTCCTCCTCTGTTTGGCTTCCAGGAAGTCTAGGTCAAATATGAAATGCATTGATACAATATTTTCTTGTTCCATAGGATTTGCATAGTATATTTTTAATTTATCATGATAATCTTCCAAGTTTATTTATACTGTCTCTGATCTTAGTTTTCTAGTCTTATTTATATTTTCCCATGGTTGTATATCAGAAGTTTCTTTTTAATTTGCCTCAAATATTTTTTAGAGTGAGGTGAAATATAAATAAATACATAAAACCCATTATTTCTGTGAATCGGAAAGACCTAGCATTGTGTCTGAAATGTAGCAGGTACTCAATTAATACCAACGGCTTGATTTACAGGAACACACAATAGTGCTTATAAAGAATCAGCTGGTGACAAGAATAATGTAGTGTATACTGATGTTTATGTAGAAGTCTGTATACCTGAAACCTGTATAACATTATAAACCAGTATTACTTCAGTTTCACAAAAAAAGCAGCATTTCCTGAGCATCAGAGCAGGTTAAAGGAGAGCTGCATAGTTCCTGTGACTGGAGATACTTGTGAATAAACTGGAGAAGCCAGGTTAGCTTCAGTTTCTTTAATTATACAATGGCAGTAATACTATCTCTCTGTGAGGCTGTTGTGAATAGTATATGAGTTGGTGCATGTCAAGCGCTTAAGATCTTAGCACATAGAGTGAGCATTTGCAAAAAGCAACTATTATTATTAAAGAGGACTCATGCATTGAAAGCTGTTTTATTAGCTTAAGTTCACTTCCAAACCTGACCATTTTGATGGGTTAGCAAGCTCTCTGTCATCAGAAGAATCACAGACTTGGAGTCCTGGACCAACCTGCTTACAAGGTTAACTATGAGGGGGATTCAAATAGCAGAGGAGGGGCTGCATGAGGCTTCCATCATGGTGGGAGGCTTCCATCCCACCCCAAAATTGATGACGCTGGGGTTTTAAATCCATTCAACGGGAGTTAACATGAGGGTGATGGGGACAAAAGGATTTCCAGTATCATTCTATTCAAAGTTCTCTCCTCTTTCATGTGCAAATTGTCTTGGGGACCTTACCATTACATTAAAGCATTTTCCAGGGAAAAGAAGAGAATTGAAGAAATGTCAGAGAACACTTCATGCCTTGCTATCGATCTGTAAGAGCTGCTTTCTCTATGACTTTCCAACACAGGTTGGCAACCCGATAATTTCCACTGAGGCACAGAAAATACACTTCAAACAACGAAGTTGTTCAGAATGTATGCCAACTAAGATGAATGTTCCAATTTCATTCCTGTCTCACCAAATCACTCCATTATGACCCGCCATTACTTTACAGTATTTCAGTGGTGGCATCCTTCAGATAATATGCCACATCTATGTAAAAGAACACATCTTCTCTCTACCTGTAGGCTGGAATGATCCATCCATAACACAGGTGCTCAATATGGCACTGTAGCCATTTCCTCCTGAGCTTTGTCTAAGGAATTGTCAGGCCCCTATATTGGGCAGAATTAGTAGGTAGAAAGTTCTCCAGAGATATAGAGGCCTTAAGATCATTTTATGACTTTAAATATGGCTTTTCTTTTCCATGAAAACCCCAGGAGGGGCATCCATCACAGAAGTTGGGAGTATTGCTGTTACCCTAGGTAACCCACAATATAGAATGGAGGAAACCACTGTCTCCATAATGAAGAAAGGACACATTTCAACTTAATACCCCTGGTTTCAGTCAATACTTTGGTCGGAAACAGGACTGCTAATTTTTCATTGGTAGTGCCACTTAAAAGGTGAATGGGCAGGTCTGGTGGCAAGTGGTGTCAGGCACGTGGCTGGCCACAAAATAGGTGCTATAAATAATTGTGAAAAGAATCAAGCTGCTTCCGCTGATCCCAGGTTAGGACTCACAAAGCTCTTCTACAGGAGACTCCCCAGCCTCTCACGGGGCAGGGAGGAGGGGCGGGCATTAAAGAGCAAGCAGGAAATGATACCTCCCCTCTCCCCTCCCACTCTGGACAAGCATAAAATGATATGAAATTGCATAAGTGATGGTCCAAGGAAAGGGCTGGCCCTGACACCCAAGATGGCCTCCTTTGGTGCCCTCTGGCTTTTTAGTGTGCCACTTTTCCTCCTTCCTCCATACTAACCCACCCTATATTCCACAGACAGGAAGCAGCTTGGCTAGGATACAGAGTATGACTCTGAATTCATATCAATGTCAAGAAAGTGACTTTGGAATTCTCTTCAGTTGCTTGCTTATCTTTTGTCACCCACTGCTGAAATCTCATCATGGTTGATTAAGGCAAAGAAAAGAGCTCTATAAAGTGGTCTTTGCAACAATGACATTAGAATTCAATCAGATCTTTGGCCAGGCCTTCCTATTATTCAGGATTTCACTCAGAAGGTGATCAGTAAGACTAGGAGTATTCTGTCATTGGCTAACATAATTGACTGAAGAAACTAGGTGCTATTTATTGAGATATTTTACCAAAGTGCTATTACGTGTGAAACATGCTAAACACTATGGAGATATACAAAGGTGAATTAAATATAAATTCTGGGCTCAAATTAGTTGTAGTAAATGAGAAGAAATTAGACAACCACTTACATAACTGGAGGGGGAGAAATGTGTGAAGTCACAGACCGATTGTTTGGAATTTCAGAGGAGGCAATGAAATCTTCCTACTGGAGTCTCTCAGCTTCCATGGAAGTGGTAGATCATATGTTGCCCTTTGGTGGATACAGGGAAACTGGACATGTGAAGGTGGTGGTGACACAGGAGTAGTGGCAGCATTGACAATGGGACAGAGGGGGTCTTAGGCCAGCAAATGTCCGTGATGGCTAAAGAGGCACTTTTCTACTGCATGAAACAGTTTGTAAATGTGTGTATGTGTGTGCGGGTGGGCGATACTGAAATGCTGGCATAGAAACTTGCTTGGTGTCCCCAAAGCTTAAGACCTGGACACTGGCCTGAGTTTTCTACCTCCCCACTGAGCATTCTAGTTTCCAAAGGTTAATGCATTTTATGCTAACTTAATCTTCACCCTTCTGAGTCACAAATGGGTCACTTGTAGAGTTGATTAACTGTCCCTGTGATATTAGAGCATGTCTGCCTCTGGTTCTAGTGGAAGCTAGTCCTAATCATATCATCTTGCTATTTTCCAAGACAATGTGATCTCCTGCCAGGAGTATTTTTCAAACTACTTAGCTCTTTCAATTACTCCATCTAGTCCTATTATGAAGGCATACAACTATTTTGCCAGAATAGTCAAGTGTCTAAGAATTTCTGTTATTCTGTGAAAGCACAGCAAAATCTTCTTTTCTCCGAATGAGAACTTTTGGCGATAGCACATTAGAGCAAGCATGGGAAATGGGAATTAGAGTGGACTTCAGGGCACCATAGCTCAAGTCTAGGACAGGAGATGGGTTGGGGAGATTAAGGCAACAGAAGGGTTGCACTCTTTCCCAAATTACATTTCTACTGCAGATCAAAGTTGTTTTTTTCTTTTCAAACCACACCAAAGCACACATTTGGAGACCAAACTCTTCAAGGGTACTTAAGAAGTATTTGGTAACTTTGTTGTTAAACTTGGAGTTCAGCTTACTAGCCCAAGGTGTACTGCTAATGACCTTCATTGAACTACTGCCCAGCAAACAAAGCACTCACTGCTTCTGGGACTAGAGGACTGCATCTACATGAAGTTTGAAGTATTTTACAAGCACCATTTGTTTCAAGAGGTAATGGCCAGACTACCCATAATGCCACTCCTCAGATTTTGACTCATCCAATTCTTTGCTACCTTATTAAAAACATTCTGCCTAGGAAAGTTGATGAGGGGAATGTTGCACCTACATCCCAAAGGTGGGCTGATTTTCCACTTAAAGAGAAAAACCTTTCACTTTCACAGAAATGTCTCTCCCCTTTCCAGTCTCACCAGGTTCAAAGCCTCTTATGCAGAGTAGTCTGTTTCCATACAGCACAATCATGTATAATTAAAAACTTTTTAAGGAATGCAATATAGTAAATAAATACGTGCATGCAATGCAGTACTCTGGACTGGATCCTGGAACAGAAAATGGCATTAATGTCAAAACTTGTGAAATCCAAATCAAGTCTGGACTTTACTTAATAGTTATGTGTCAACATCAAATTCTGAATTTTGACACATGAATCATGCTTATGTAAGACATTAATATTAGGGAAACTGGGTGAATTACGGGAACTCATTCAACTCTTTGTAATCCAAAGAGTTGATTTTTTGCAACTCATTGTAAATCTAAAATTATTCCAAAATAAAGTTTATTTTAAAACCTTATTGATGAACTTGTGCTTTGGAGAGTAGCTTGTGGCATGCTTGGAGGAAATCTCTATACCAGACGACCAGTGTGATGAACAGAGAGAACACTGGTCTAGAACGTAGGTGTTCTAGGTCTGAGAACCACATCAACATATAACTAAAGCCATGACTTTGGAAAATTCATTTAACTTCCTATGGGATGTACATTTGGATCAGCAAGAAGCTCTCTTGGGGGCTATTATGAGGAACAAATGGAAAGATGCTTTAGAGGATTCACTGAAAACCTTACAGTACTACACTCTTGAAAGGAAGTCCAAATAAGCCACAAAGTATTTTGGTAACTTACAGAGACAAGATCCATGGGCAAATATACAGGCAGATATAGTTTGGGCTCAACTCTAAAAAATGGCAGCAAGGAAAACTTCAAACACACACAAGAAGGGAAAACCACACCAGGGAAGCTTCAAGACACACAGAAGGGATTCAGCTGTCAGGAACAGAACAAGGTAGAGAAATTTTTCCTTAGCATCTCCTGGGAACTCTGGAACTCCAAGATGGAGTCACCTCAATATTTAGTGTTTGAAGAGGTGGCTCATTCATAGGCAGAGAGACTCACACTACCTCACATGCTACCACCACTGCTTGCTGGATTGCAATTCCAACTGGCTAGTTCCCTTCCTATTATTTGGAAGGGAATAGTTGGTCATTTGGCCATGCCTCCCAACACTTACACTACAGATTAAACTCTAGGATGACACGCCGGTCCTTCACACCCAATCACCTTTGCTCTCTTCTATATTCTATCCTTATTTCCAGCCATCTTATAAATCTGCTGGCTCTCAAGTATACATATTGGTTTCATTTTTATGTGCTTTCACTTGTGCTTCCTCCTGCTTGGAATGCTCTTGTATAGCTTTCTCACCAGGCTAATTTCTATTCATCTTTTCTTTCTTTTCCAGTTTACCTAATTCTTTATGGACTGCCACCCTTCCCTTTATCCTTCTGATCTTCGGGTTCCATACCAAGAGTCAAGTCCTTCAAAAATCTTCCTTGATCTTTTCCTTTTCTCAATCTCAGGTGGTGCCTCCCTCTCAACCACTATCAAATTGTTCATCCCATACTCTGTCTCCCCATATTCCACCCCAGATTGTGGTCTTTGATGGGAAAGAGTGTGTGTGTGTGTGTGTGAGGGAGAGTTTTACATACAGTCTCCTCTTCATTTTGCTTAAATCAGCCCAAAGTTGATTATAGGAATGAATGAATCAATGAATAAAAGAGTCAAGCCACTTAGAACTTTTCCAGAAATATGCATGTATTTCTAAGGTCAGGAGAACTTGGTATTAAACAGTAAACATTATTTCTACCAGAAAAATTTCCAAAAATACTCATACAACTAGCAGTGAGCTCACATGGTTCAGCAGCACTAACAGTATGTACAAAGCATTTTACAGAATGACATAATAAGAATGACAACATTTTATGACTAAGTACCAGATAAAGAAAGAAAATTAATTAATTCACTGCTAAGATAAATGACTGTAAGAACTTGGGGAAAAAAAACCACCATAGTTATTATGTTTCTAAGTTTGTTCTGGAATATAAAGTACCTTCCACTGAACAACTCCCACCTCCAATTAGCTGTATTAGCTCTATTAAATTGGGATACAACTAGAGATACCCAGCTGCTGTTTTAAACATCCCTAAATAATACATTCTTGAGCAAAAAGCAAATCTTGTAGTTAACTGACAGGTGTAAAATACAGGGGAATTTATCCTTTGCACAGTAATTCACAAAAGAAGGGCTGAATATAGAATGCAGTGTAGTCTGTCTATCTTAGGCATATTTGCTGTTTAGATCTACAAAAACTCAACCTAAAAGAAATAAACTAGTTTTCAATGTCAATATTAATTTCACCAAGCCAAGGCATCAGATCCGGTAAGGTGGGTGGGGAGGAATAAACCAACTATTTATTTACATGTAGTATACCTCTCTCCTTTGGTAAATACCTCCCAATCCCCATGGACAAAAACCTCATTTTATGAGTTCATAGATCATAACATTTATATATTTGAACATTAAATTTTATAGGGTTTGGGTTTTGGGGAACATCATATACTAAAATTCTGTTTATTTGGAGACAAAAGCTTTATCTAAGAGAACAAATAACTGAGAAAGTTACAAACCAAAGAACTGATCTCATTTTTTTAAATGATGTGTCAAATGCCTACTAAGCACAAAGCATTGCTCTAGACATTGACAATACAACAATAAAAATAATAAAGTTCCCAGCATTATAGCCTGACATTCTAGCTTGGAGGCCAGCAAATTTCTTCTGTAAACGGTCAAGAGAGTAAATATTCTTGGCTTTGCACTGTTCTTGATAATCCTCACCCTGGCCATAATAACACAAAGGCAGCTGTAGAAAATATGTAAAGGAACTAGTGTGGCTGTGTGCCAATAAAACTTTATTAATTTGTTAACAGGTGAGGGACCTGATTTGGCCTGAGGGCCATAGTGTGCCAACTTCCGTTTAAGTTCATGAAATTTATAATAAGTCACTGAAACTTAATAGTGCTGTTATAAATTTATGGAATGACTGTATTCTATAGAAATTCAGACTTGAAGTAACCGTACTTTTCCCTCATGTAGTAGCATGGCTAAAAATGTGACCTCTGTAATGAAATACCACCTCATATCCGTGAGAATGGCCCATGTCAAAAAGACAAGAAACAACAGTATCAGTGAGGATGTAGAGGAAAAAGATGTGGACTAGATCCTACGGCACCAGCCACTGCTGTAAACAGCATGGACGTTCTTCAAAACAGACATATCATATGGTCTGGCAATTCTATTCTTTGGTATTTATTCAAATAGTACAAATTAAATCAAAGGAAACTTGCACTCTATGTTCATTATAGCACTATTTAGAATACTCAAGTTATGGAAACAGTAAAAGTGCTCAACTACAGAGAAGTAGATAAAAAGATGTTACATTTACACAAGGAAATATTAGGTACAGAAAGAAATGAAATCTTGCCATTTGAGACAACATGGATGGGACTAGAAGGAATTATATTCAGTGAATAAATCAGAAGAAGGAAGACAAATACCAGATGATTTCACTCATATTTGTAATATAAAGAAACAAAGCAAAGGTACAGACAAAACTAAATCCAAATAAACTCTAGAAATCTGAGTGCACAACTGATCTTACTAGAGGGGGCTGGGGAGCAGAATAAAGAGGAGGGGTCCTATAGACTATGGTGCAAGATTTTTGGTGCTTTGGTGATGGGTGTGGTGTGGTAACACACATCTGAGGAGGTGTGAGACTATTTCCTTACATTATAGACAGTGTTGTAAACCAGTGTTACCTTAATTAAAAAAAAAAAAGAATGTGACGTTTGGAAGTCAGCCGGTCAGGATTCAAATCCTGCCTTTCCACTTGCCACAGGTAATTTGGGGAAAATTATTTTATTTCCCAGAGCTTCTTTTTTCTCACTGACCAGAGGATAAGAATAGTAATACCTATACTCAGGAGGTCCTGGAGATAATCCAGGAAAATATTTATTGAGTACACATACCTCACAGGAAAAGCACGTAAAAATTTTAGTTATTTATCACAGCAATAACAACAATAAGAAGGAAAACAGATTCAGAGAGGTAACAAGACTTGCAAAGGGTGCCAAAGTCAGCAAATAACAGGGTTTTGATGGGAACCCAGACACTGTCTCTCCAAAGTCAGGATTCTTAGTCACATGATCCATGAGTGATAAAAACGGGATATGTCTACAAACGGTAGCAGGACTTACTAGGTTCATTTTTTTTTGTTATATGGAGAAGGATTTGGGGGAAACAGTCCTACCTCAAAACTTTCTGTTAGAATTGTGTATGCTATTGACCTACAAATATATCCCAACAGTGAGTCTACCAATAAAATTGTCCATGAGACAAAGATGGTCATTCAAAGCATAATTCTACAAGAGAGGCCTAAGGTGGCTGGGAGATACCAACTCTTCCATGTATGTACGAAGTCAGGCCTTCAGGAAATTCTCTGTGAACCAGAATGCCTGGGTGAGGCTTAACAGTTGGCTTCTTCTACCTGATGACATGCTCCAGGAGACCACCTAGAGAGACCTGTAAAATATTATTTTTCCATGATAACTACTTTCAAACCTTTGTTTGTTTCACTTAAGGATCAAGTTCTCCAAAAGTTCCTTGGAAGACCACAGTTGTTCAGTATATTTGAGTTATCCTCTGGGAAAGAGAAAAGCCAGAGTTCTGAGAGTCAGGGTTTTGTATTACCTCACCCTTTGAAAGCCACATATTTTTACTGTTTCAAGCAAATCAAGCCACAACAGCAGAAATGTTCTCTCAAGCAAACTTAAAGCTAATTAATTGTGAATGAAACAGCTACAGTGCAGAGAATTAATTTACTGACTTTGGTCAAAAAGCAATTTTTTTTCCTGAAAATGGTACCTCCTGGGATCTATCATCTGTGGGTTCTGAGAAACAGCAGGAGGGGTATAGACCACCACACTGTTAAAATCAGTAGAATTATCTTTTTGACATATGCTTTTGCTGACTTGAGACATCTGGGTCATATTGAGTTTGAATTCAGTTTTAAGTTCTTCCCAGCCAGAGACAATGTTCTCTTTGAAACTGCTAGACATTGCTCTAATGGTGCCATATATACTATCTCCTTACCCATTTTTAGAATCTTTATTAACAGATCAAGGTAATGTGTTAGAGTCACATGTCCTCAATCCACCTGTAATAAAATGTATTGCACTTGAGATTTTCATTGATTTTCTTTTCAGAATGATTTTAAAGGTTTGCAAGTTTCCACTTTCAGGAAGTTTTTAGAGAAAGTTCATCTTTTAGAGAAAGTAATCATTTATGACTCAAATATTCATTGGTGTAATATACTTGTATGGGCCATGCAGTAGTCTGTGAATTATCAGGTCTATCATCTCATGAACACACAGTTCTTTCCTCAAAGATTAGTGGGACTGACAGAGGCCTACTTTCAATTTTACATGTTAAATGCTATTACAGAAGCATTTACAAAGATGGGGATGGTGGTAAAAACCCTTTTAAAAAATTTATTTAAATGCCTTGGCTTATAACACTATATAGGTCTCAGGTATACATCATTATAATTATACACACACACACACACACACACACTATATTACATTTGCCATAAAAAGTCTATTTTCCATCTTTCATCATACAATTATCCTTTTTATTCAATTTACCCAGCCCCTTTATCCCTTCCCATCTGATAATCACTATTTTGTTCTTATCTAAAGCTTTATTTTATCTATCTTGTTCATTTGCTTAGCTTTGCTCTATCTTTTTTTTAAAGATTCATTTATTTATGCATACAAGATCTGGGGTATAGGCTAGAGGTGTGGGGTGGTGGTGAGAGGATTCACCAGAGACAGACTGGGGAGCAGAACAGGCAAATCTACTGAAATACACTGCTGAGGTGGCAGTGGGCGAGACAGGAGAGGTCTGCTGCGTCATGTTGGTCACCTGCCTGCCCTGGATCGAACTTGTGCTGCAGTGGCTGCAGACAGCTTCATAGTGGTGTGTCTTAACCCTTTGTGCCACCAGGGAGACCCCTGCTTCTCTTTTTGAAAAATATTTTTTAAATTTTTTTTTTTTTTTTTTTTGCATGGAAGAACTTGAGATGTAGAAATTGGGATGTAGGCCAGAGGTGCAGGGAGTGAGAGGATTCCCCAGAGACAGAGTGGGGAACAGAACAGGTGAATTTACTGAAATACACTGCTGAGGGGAACAGCAGGTGAGATAGGAGAGGTCTGCTGTGCCCTATGTGGTTTAGCTCCCTGGTCAGAGATTGAACTCAGGCCATAGTGGTGATAGCACTGAGACTTAACTCCTAGGCCACCAGGGTGGCCCCTGCTTTGCTTCTTTATGTATCACAAAATAGTGAAGGCATTTGATATTTGCTTTTTCCATCTGACTTATATCACTTAGCATAATGTCCTCAAAGTCCAACCATATTGTCTCAAATAGCAAGATTTCAGCTTCTTTTATAGCTGAGTAGTGTTACATTCTACATATATACCAAATCTGGTGAAGATCTTTTAGAACAACATCTGAAACTGAGGGTGAGAAGCTGTTCACTATGGCAATTAAACAGGAAGTACATACTAAGCTGAGCAAGTGAAAAACACAAACGCAGATTCTAGAATCTTTTAGGACCAAATGTTGTTTTACTAAAAGTTGAAAGCTTGTGTTTCCTTTACCTGTTTAGTGTTATACAGTTTTACCTTTTTTATCCATTCCAGTCTCTCCAAGGCCTAGCATAATGCCTGGTAATTTGTAAGGCTATAATAATGATGCTGAATGAATGTGTGAGTGTTTTTGTGCATTTTTGGTTTTTGGAAACATTTCTCCCTAGGAAATAACAAATTTTCTTTAGATAGAAAGTGGGACTGTTTTGAAGTGATCGAAAGATGTCTAGATGACTTAGTTGGTAACCAAAAAACAAGCAAGGGTTAGATAAGGATTTCAAATGAATTCAATGGACAAAGAATAGTGTCTTCAACAAATGCTTGAGACAACTGAATATCTACATGCAAAAGAACTACCTCACACCATATATAAAAATTAACTCAAAATGAATCATAGGCCTAAATGTAAGGGTTGAAATTCTAAAACTTTAAAAGAAGATACAGAAAAAAAATAGAAATAAACCACTGCAACTTCATCAAAATTAAAAATTGAAAAACAACATACAGAAACAACCCATTTTAAAATATGAACAAACTATTTAAATAGGTATTTCTCCAAAGAAGATATTAAAAGGCCAATAAGCACATGAAAAGATAAATAAATCATCAGTGATTATACAAATCAAAACCAAACTGAGGGTTTGGTTACTACTCAAGACTGACTAAAATCAACATGAGAGACAATATCAAATGGTATTAGCCTTCACAAAAGGATGTAGAAAAATTGGAACCCTGATATATTTCTGACGGGACTATAAAATGGTGTAGCCACTTTGGAAAAACAGTCTGGCAATTCCTCAAAATGTTAAACATAGAATTACCATATAAGATAGCAATTCCACTCCTAGTATAAACCCAAGAGAATTCATAAAAAAACCACATGTATATTCCTAACAATGTTATTCATAATAATGAAAAAAATGGAAACAACCCAAATGCCCATCATCTGATAAAT
Source organism: Talpa occidentalis (assembly GCF_014898055.3). Classification (NCBI taxonomy): domain Eukaryota; kingdom Metazoa; phylum Chordata; class Mammalia; order Eulipotyphla; family Talpidae; genus Talpa; species Talpa occidentalis. The sequence goes on from NW_023601104.1 coordinate 26,795,032, forward strand.
AAATAAAATGTGACATATCCTTAAAATGAAATATTATTAGGTAATATAAAGGAATATAGAGCTCACACATGGAACAGCTTGGATAAGCCTCATAAAGGGGCTAAATGAAAGAATCCATCACCAAAGGTCACATATAGTATGATTCTATTCACATGAAATATTCAGAATAGGCAATTCCATAGGGACAGAAAGTAGATTAGTGATTTCTAAGAGCTACAGAGAAAGGGAAATGAGGAGTAACTGCAAGTGAACACTGGACTCCTTTTGGGGGTGATGGGAATAGTCTGAAATTAGAAGGTAGTGATATATTCAGTGAAAATACCACTCAATTGTAAACTTAAAAAGGATGTATTTTATGGCCATCTGATTATACCTCAATAAAGTCATTTTTTAAAAAAAGAATCTTGGTAGATGTTATTCTGCCTTGGTATAACAGCCAGTCTCATCGTAGTCAATGTCACTGAGCAGAAACTTCATGCCAGCTGAAGACCTTACAAAAGCACTTCTGTTTGGATTTCTCTTTTGACTCTCTCACCTGTGGGGACTGTTATAAAGCGGTCCCTCTCGTCTATCATTTTGATGTGTTTCCATAGTACCTTGACCAGGCCTAGATCTCAGGTGGAATTCAGTAAATCTTTTTTTACTATTACCAAAAAGTTAGTCTTTTCAATAAAAAACCAAGTTCACCCTTAATGTCATGAACTTATTCTGAGGCCTAAAAACTCATTACTAGTTCTGGATCATACTCACTGTGGTTCCTGATACTTACTATTTCATAAGCACAAATAAAATAAATAAAATCTAGCAAAGCAATAAAAGGGAGAATTCACTTTTATGCTACGGAATTACATCTGAATGTACTCATGATTTCTTCTCTTTGCAGATAATGGTAAAATTGCCTAAATCATATACTAGCAGTGCTCTAACAAGACCTGATTTGGAGTCATTTCTATTCAAGGCAAACTAAATGTGTAAAATGCCCTACTTCTAACAGCTCACCATAGTACACAAACTTAAAAAAAAAAAAATACAAATTCCACTGAAGTGAGTTTGGACTGGTGAAGAATCAAGTGTTGAAGCCTCCATTAAGTTAATAGAATTTTCCAATGTTAAGGAGGACAGAATGACTTTCCCCTCACCAGCACTCACCCTCCTGGGATGCAGAGAGAGCTGTAGACTCTGCACCACCCTACTGCTCGTGGGTGTGACTCAGAGAGTAGGAAAATTGGAGCTCAGAACCCAAAGATGTGCTGAGACTGCCTTGCTCTTTTGTGGGCCCATCTGCTAGTCCTTTGGCGGCCAAGTCCTGGCCAGTCTCTGAGGCCAGTCCTGAATCCAGGAGCCCTGCTTAGAAGAAAGCTCTTTTCCTCCATAGGTATACTACGTTTAGCTTTGTGGTTGAATCCTGACTTCCTATTGTTGCTCAGATGACTTTCTGAAAACCTGAGCCCCACAGAAGTGGCAACTATTGGAAGCAAAGTTACTACAGTGACCTTCTGTGCTTATTTTTTCAGGTGAAGTAATGTGTGTCCAGTGGTAGGGTCCTTTCCTCTAATTCCACTGCAGTCGACTGGTTAAGAAAGTTCTCATTACAAAGCCCTCCCTCTAGGCATCTAGTGCTGGTGTCTTCATTTTCTTAATTTGAGCTACTTGGGCTCCAGACCTCTGTATTTCCACCATGCACCTGTCTGCTCTTCACTCCTCAACTCAGGCACTCATTGGTCAGCTTGAGCATCTTTCAGGATAGAACCTCAAAGCCTCTGATGACTCTCCTAGCTACTGGAGTGATGTCTTGGAGAGCCAGCTGAGACTTGACCCTATGGTAGTCCTAGTCCCTCTCCTGACCAAGTTCCTGTGTGAGCAAGTCAAGCTGTTTCCACGTGAGGAGTAACTTTAAGAGAACATGAAGGAACATCAGTGCTCATAACACATAAAAGAACATCAATAAAACCTACCTAACAGACTGATTAAGGGGTGAAGGAGTGAAGGTTCTGGAAATTCTTATATACTAAAAGGAAATACTTTTAAATTATGACAGAAGAAAACGAAATCCTCCTCCATCCCTTAGAAAATAAGACACAAACATAAACCTTGCACCTCAATGTGCCATTTTAGAATATTATTTCCTTGAAATATAAACATACAACCCATTGTCATGAATGTCGTATTATCATTGCCTTTAGAAGGGGATTTATAAAATTGTGATTGCCTTCCCTGTTAGACTGTTTTGAAGAAATGATCTACTCTGTCATTCGTGGGTCCCCTAAGAGGGTGTGCACACAGAATTTCTTTCATATAAAAGTGTAAGGAGATTTGCTTCCTTCAAAGATTGAAAGACTTTCTCCATACCAGCTACATGTCATTTTATGCCTTGGTTTCCAGGGACGCTTACGGCTCAGTTACTAGCCACAGGCAGGTCCACAGATCTGTGTATTCCTCTTCTGTGACTGGTCTGTCCTCTCTCTGACAGTGGTTTGACATCCTTCACTTCACACTAACTTCTCCTGAGCTCTAAACAATAATTATACCAGGTTAAATCTACTGCCATTTTTACGGGTCAAAGTTCATTGAAGTTCAGCAATTTCATTTGAATATACCTATGTTACCCTTTTTAGTTTATGGTTATGTTTGGTCCGCTCAAAGCCTTTGTAAAAGAAGTTAAGACCTAAATAAAACCAAATAATAGTCCTATTCTTACACACACTAAAATTATGGTACAAAAGATTAAATTTAATATGCCTGTTTTGAGAAAACTAGAAATATGAAAATCTGCCAGTGGGTTCAACTTTCTCTCCTTAATTAGATGATTCCTTTTTTTTTTTAAGAAATGAAAACTGAGGCAGGGGCAAATATAGAAGTAAAATGCTGCCATTCACCTGCTCATTCAACATCTCAGTCACCGTCAGTACTCCCATTTTAAAATTGAAGCCTTTTCTGCAGATCCCCAACACACTGATCTGAAGAAGCAAACATTAATTAGGAGAGAGTTGGGAACTTCCTTGCTCTCTACCTTTCCTACAATGACATACTGATTCACCTTCTTGACCTTCAGACCTTTGATACATTTTCTTACTGTCAGCCTGGCTTCTGCTGTTTTGGGTATACTTGCCGGTCTTTCCTGAGACCCTGAATTCCCATGATCTGCATGGCCACCTTCCCGACAGTCCCCAAGTCTGGTCATATTCACTATGCTGTCTCTGTGGGACAGTGGTCCCTTACCAGGCCAGAGACACTGGATAGACACCTGCAGACCAGCCCCACTGGATCCAATGCTGCCCCATCACCACTGCAAAGGGTTTTCCCAACTTATTTCAGTCTCCTAAAGTCCCCTATCCTACTTAGTCAATGAGATGCCTTTGTCATTCAGTAAGCCTTAACGCTATTACTCAGAATATCAGGATACCACTTAACCTCACAGCTGAGGATCAAAGCACACCTCAATACAAAATGGCCCTCCTGCCACTGTCGTCCCATTTTTTTAATAAACTTGTTGCATCCTTTTACCACAAAATAAAGAGAACGAATGAAAGAGGAAGTGTTAAAAAGCAGGGTGGCTCTTTTTTTTCCTGAACAATAGTGGCATTGAACAGTGTCCTCAATGCAGAGAGACCACTCAAGAAGGAAATAAGACCTCAAACCAGGGGGCTATTCAACCAGAGGGAGGTAACATTTGCAGCTCTTTGCAAAATGTTTTCATTTCTGCTTTCCCTTGTTCACCACAGGACAGACAAAAAAGAAAGATGATAAATATGTTTAGAGAAAAAGAATCCATTCAATAATTCATTACCTTCTTGGCTTACAAAATGACCACTAGAAAAGAAATCTGTTTTCCTACCCACTGACCATAAATAAGCACTCAAAACTTAACTATGGCTCAGAGCACTGTCCTCAGGGGCACATGTCCCAGCATGCTGTGCAGGTCAGGACCCCGGGGTACTTCCTCCTCCATCAGTCCTGCTATCTACCATTGCTTCTGTCTCTCCACACAAAGCACGCTGGCTATCACCCAAGCTCTGCTTTGTAGAAACCACAAAATTCACTAGAAAATGGAATTACAGTATTTTTCAGCCTAAAGCAGTGCCTCTGAACTGGGGGTGACTGTGCCCCACAGGGCACATTAGGCAATGTCTAGAGACATTTTTGATCATTACCACTCACTGATAATGGCTACTGGTAGGCAAAGGCCAGGGATGCTGCTAAGCTGCTTGCAATGTGCAGGACAGCCTTCGACAATAAAGAATGGTCCAGTCCAAAGTTAAAATAGCCTTAAAGTTGAGAAATTCTGGCTGAAAAGGAACAGTAATGAAAATCTGCTAGAATAAGCTCTCATTTCACAGATGAAGGTACTGCAGCCTAGGCCAGGGGAGTGGTCCCAGAACCTGCCCAGGATCAACCAGGCAATAGCAGAGTCAAGCGTGGCAGCCAGGTGGTTTCGTACATCTCCCACAGCATAATTGTCCCACCAAGAAGTCTAAAACGATGCTCACACTTAGAAATAAGTCTGGAGGGCTACACAATTCAATAGAATCTGTTATTATCTCTGGGTAGTAAGAGTGTACTGATTTTTCTTCATTGTTCTGTTATATGCAGCATGGGAGCATGGATTTATTTAGTTTGTAATTTTTGTTTTGCTTCTACAGTAAGCATTTACTGCTTTTATAAGAAGACAAAAAACTTTTCATTGTGAAAAACTAAAGCATAGTAAAATTTTATTGATAAATTATTATCTGTGGTCAGCAAGAATATGACAATACACCATTACAGAAAAATGGGGTGGAGCGGGCAAGTGGTACAAATTGTAATAGTGGTACAAATTCTCCTAGAAAACAATTTGATAATGTATTCAGAGTATTAAAAAATGTTCAGTCTTTGACCTAATAATCACTTTTTAAGAAATGTATCCCAAGGAAAAAAAAAGATTTATATACAAGAGTGTGAAGCAAAACTTAATTTATAATAACATAACATTGGAAGTAATCTAAATATCTAATAACATGATTAGCTTAATAAATTCTACTTTGACTTAATATAGGAAATATACAAAAAGTGTTACTCTAATCCCTAATATATGCAAATAGCAGAATGTTATTCAACTGTTAAAAGCCAATTTTTTAAATTATTTCAGTGTTGGTTTCCCCATTAAACTAGGGATACTACTTTTTAAATCTCTTCTGTATTCCTGATATCCAAAGGAGTTCCCACAGTAGTTGTGCAATACTTACTATTGAAGGAGTGAAGTGAATGCATCCATATGGTTAACAATGAGTGACAGTATTGTAATTAGCATTACCTTTTCATTTTTCTATATTTTAAAATGAGTATATTTTACTTTTATGTACCAAAAAAAAAAACCACCTTGAAAAATATTTTGTTGTTGCAAACAGCCTAAGAACATCATAGAATTTTAATAAGGAAGAAGGAGAAAAGAATGCAGCTGGAAAGGGCTCACGGCAGGGCATTTGGAGCTTGGGAAGCCCATTCCGTGACGCAATGGAGGGACACAGAGGCACAGCTACTGCGGATTCAAAATGTGGGGATTATATGTAATCCACTGGACAGGCAGCAGCCCTTTGTCATAACTAGTTTACTCTTTCAGCATTTCCCCCGCATTTGAGCTCTTCTCCAACTGGTAACACCAAGAGCTAAAACAACAGAAGCCACATATCAACAGACTAGTGTGGTCAGAGGCTCCAGTGGCCACAAGATCACAGGCATTGTGGCAGTGGAGGCTGGGGGTGCTTTTCAACTGGATGTGTGTCTGCAGCTGACAAATGGAATAAAAGAGCTATGCTCTGGTGCTCAAAATAGAACAGAAAAAAAGGATCCCAAAGAGAGAGAGAAGAAAATGACACAGACATGAGAGGCTAGCTTCTGGAACAACCTAAAAAGACCACTGTTAACCCAGACCCATGAATATAATTCTCACATCCTTTGTAAAACTTTTTTTTTCCCCTTTCACAAATGGCTCACTGGGACTGCAACCCTGAAATATGTCACTTGCCCTTTTCCTGGAATGGCCGGATCCTTATGTCATCTAGGTAGAAAAAAGCCCAGATGCTTTTGTGTATTTGACTAGTTGTAGTCATCCTGGTAGAGTGACTGAAGAAAATAAACAAAATCAAAAAATATAAATCCCCATGTGAATATGGAGAGTAAGAGAAAATGAAGAAGAGGAGAGAGGGACACAGAGAGACCAAGAAGCTTATACAGTGAACTTGTTGTAGGGTAGAATTAGCAGCCACTGGAGTGTCCTGGGAGTTTGTTGACTCTGTCATGGGCCTTCTGCCAAAACATATTCTATTTTATCTTCTTTATATTCCCCAAACTTTGAGAAACAACACATTCCTGTAATAAAAGCAAAATCCTTTCATTTGCCAAGTAGATATACAGCTTAAGAGGAAAAAGGCCCCCAAAGGACACATGAGTCACAGATGGCTCATCTTTCTTAAGTGCAGGTTTTAGGGACACAGAAGAAGGGTTAACTAAAGGTAGGGGAAAATCAGTGAAATAAGAATTGGTGACTGAAATGAGTTCTGTGTTCTTTATAGTTTGGCCTATGATAAGCTTCATCTTAAAAAGCAGTCTTATCACTTGATTCCATGGAAAAAGCATATGTGATTGTGATAAATTAAAGATGGTCATGAATTCTTTGGCACTCCAGTCACTGAAAGTCAGGGTCAATTTCTTGTTCCCTTGAATATGGACTGGTCTGTGATTCTGTGACCATCAGAGAACAGCAGAAGTGATGTTAAACCTGTTTGGGACTCAGCCTCTAAGAAAACTGGAGGCTTCTACTCTGCTCTCTTGGAGCCTTGAGCTGCCACTTAGAAAGTTCGAGCACTCTGTTGCAGAACCATGTGAAAATGACCAAGATCACAGGAAGAGGGTAGGATACCCAACTGAGTACCAGAATCCTAGCTGTTCCTGCCAAGTTATCAGACATAAGAGTAAAGTCACCTTGCCCCCTTCAAACAAGCTTGGCTGTAGTTGAGTACTAACAAGTGACTCCAATTGATGTCATATGGAATAGAAGGACTGCCCAACCCAGCCCTACATGATTTCCTAAACTACAAAATATAGTGGGATAGAATAAAATGGTCATATTTTAATGCTCCAAAGTTTTAAGGTAGAATGTTATATAGCAGTAAAAAGTCTGGTCCAGGCAAGAGGGTGATAATGTCCGTCCATTTGCAATATAAGTCCTGCCTCAGAAATCCATCCATCCATCCATCCATCCATCCATCCATCCATCCATCCATCCATCCATCCATCCAAAATAAGAGACAAAATGCAGTCTGTGCTCTCTGTGGAGAACATTGCAATGCCAATAATATTTGTTTTGAATCAAACTCTCAGTGTTGCCACTTGCCTGGCAGTATGACTTAGGTAAATTATTAAATTCTTTGAGCCTCAACTTCCTCGTTTGTAAAACGGGGGTGACAGGACCTACTTGATAGGGTTGTTATGACTGTTACATGGGAAAGCAACTGTAAACCATGGAGCACAATGCCTGTCTCACAGGCAGAGGCTTCCACCCTCTTCTGCCCTCGCCATCTTGCCCACCATGTCTTCTAATTGCCAAGCCTTGCTCAGTTTCTCTGCTCCCTCATTTCCTACATACTGAGTTTTGTTTTGTTTTTAAAGATTTATTTATTTATTTATACAAGCACTAGCTATAGTCAGAAGCGTGGGAGGATGAGAGAATTCACCAGAGTCAGAGCGGAGAGCAGAGCAGGCAGAATGATGAAGTACACTGCTGAGGGGAGCAGTGGGCAGCAGGAGAGGTCTACACGCCATGTGGGACCCTCACCCGGTGGCTGGGGATCGAACCAGCGCTTCGCAACCCAGCGCTCAATTGCTGTGCCACCGGGGAGGCCCGGTACTCTTGAGTTTTGATGAGTGACTGCCTCACTGTTTGTCTTGTCTATATCTCAGATTCATTGTTAGAATTCAGGAAGTAGAAGGCATCTTTCTGATATGCAGACAGCTCTTAAAATGAAAGAGGGACAAGATTATGTTATATGTAGGAACACATTTCCCCAACACAGTCAGGAGAACATGATCTGATAGAAGGCAGATCACCTAAACATCCATAATACAGACATCAGAAACAAACAAACAAAAAAGAACAAGGTAGAGGGTATCTGAGAATTTAGATAAGAAAAAGAACCAGAAGGTTCTAATAGTATTATTTAAGTGACTAGGTAAAGGTGAGACAGGTTGTGACCCCTCTGTATCTGTGACTCATCTTATTCTACAGCTCACAAAGGTTGAGGCAGTAACTAGGTCTGGAAAGGCTTTGCACTGCACATCTTTTACCTACAACCAAGTACAGGCATATTCCACATGAAAGGCCCAATTCCATGCCTGGGGGGTTCCTATGGAATCATTCCTTATATTTGCTTATGTTAAACTCCTTATAGAGTTGATGTGCCAAAGGCCACCCAGTCACAATCATGGATTTCAATCCCTCTTGCAAAATGTTTCAACCCATTTGCTTAGTCAATATAGACAGCTTTGATCTCTACCTGAGGTGGGTCTAGAATCATAAAGAAAGCAACTTTCTTGTATAAACAATTGTAAGGATGATGAAAGGATTAAAACTCTTCTAGGATAACTTAAGACATTACAAAAGTTACTAAATCCTCATCCAGGTTTTACAACAAATATATTTATAGCTATAACTTCTTCCTAGACAACCTGGTCTCTCTCTGAAATGATTTGGCACTCCTATTTAGTGTTTGTAGCATAGACTTGCAAGACAACCACAAATGTTAAAAGCCCAACCATTTGCAAAGATCAGATGAGACTCCCAGAGTCACTATATTTATTTATTTATTTATTTAAATATTTATTAGTTTGTTTATACATACAAGCACTGGGTACAGTCAGAAGCACGGGAGGGTGAGAGAATTCACCAGAGCCAGAGCGGGGAGCAGAGCAGGCAGAAGGACCGAAGTACACTGCTGAGGGGAAGAGAGGGCGGCAGGAGAGGTCTGCGTGCCATGTGGGACCCTCCTCCAGTGGCCGGGGAGCAGCCGGGATCTCTGCAGCAACCGGCGCTGCAGAGACTGCGGGCAGCTTCGCAACCCAGCGCTCAACTGCTGAGCCACCGGGGAGGCCCTTTATTTATTTATTTTAAAGATTTATTAATTTATGCATACAAGAGCTGGGGTATAAGCCACAGATACGGGGGTGAGAGGATTCACCAGAGACAGAGTGGGGAACAGAACAAGCAGACTGATCAAAACACACTGCTGAGGGGAGCAGCGGGCGAGACAGGAGAGGTCTGCTGTGCCACGTGGGTTGCTCCCTGGCTGGCCGTGGATTGAACTCATGCTGTAGAGGCTGCGAATTGCTTCACAGTGTGGTGCTTAACCCCTTGCGCCACCAGGGAGGCCCCGAGAGTCACTGTATTTAAACCTAACAGCCCACGAGAGAACATCGTTTATGATGCTCTTTTGCTCCTGGACTGCAAAAATGCCTTTTTGATAGATTTGATTGCTTCTGGAAGTGATTAGTTCTTCATCAGGTTATCACAAATGAAAACCAAGACAGGTCAGAAGGAAGATGGCTTCTTTATCAGCAAGACACTTTCCTTTGCCAGAGCTGACACAGAGGAGTGCAAGCGAGGTGGAATTAGAAAAATGGCTTTGTGTGCCTCTGTGACGTCTATGATCTTTTAACAAAGATGTAAAGCATCTCAAATTTGCAATCCTTCGTGGCCTGGAGGCATCTAGCTATTTGGTCAGCTGTGCAAACGTCCCCTTGTTCCTATCCTGACTATCATGCTGTCACTAGGGTGCATGCCTGCTTCATGATAAAAAGGGAGCCAAACTGAGTTTTTACAGGAATTTCAAGAGTCTCAGCATTACTGAACACCCTTACTAGGATTAAACCTAACTTCAGCAAGCCAAATTGTCCTATGTACTATCGACAAGTGCAAAGGAGCAGAAAGAAAATGTAGGAAAAGGTAAAGAAGCAGGAATACAGAATGGAGCAGAAAAAAGTATCTTTTCATGCACATCTGATGTAACTCCAGGACATTTACTTCTTTCTTTGTGGTTATTTGTTCATGGTTATTTGGCATTTGGAGAGGCAGAGGATAGGGAAAAGGTTATTAAAAATAACCCACTCTCTCTGGCACAAGGCAGCACTAGCATGAAAGATTGGTTGTTCTGAACTACGGGTGGTTGTAGTCACCATGACCTCACCTGTGCCTGGCTGCAGGAACGACAGGATACCATGTCCGATCCCAGCAAAGGTATTTTGTCTCACTGAAGAACAACACATCTTCACATCTTACTTCACACAGTCTAATACTTCACGCAAGTTAATCATGGGCAACTGAAATGAAGGCTAGTAAGTACTCAAAATGAAGAAGTAAAAATAAGCCCAACTCAGCTACTGAAAGGCATGCCTAGATAACCTCACCCTGCTTTGTAGAGGAAGTCCAGGAAGGTCCTGTTCTATCCCTGCCTTGTTCCTAAGTTCTCACCTCATCAACCAGGGTCCTCACCTTCAGCCTCTTTTCTGTCTCCTATTCTTATCCACACAGACAGCTTGAGCCACGGCACTTTACCTAGGCAAGACCTTCTGTTGTTTCACTGTCCTATTGTTCCATCGATCTAAGTGAGCAGAGCAGGGGCTGCTGTGCCTGTCAGGTACACCTCTCCAGGGGCCTTGGACGGAACTGGAACAAGGGAAGCAGGTCAGTGTATCAGAGCCCTTGTCCTGAATGTCACCAATCTCTGGACGAGGTGTTTCTTCCAAATTCTTTCTGCATGGGGAATGTGTGTAAGCGTCATGGCAGAGTTACACAGGGTGGCGTAAGGATAGGTAGGTGGAGGAAGGCTGTGCAGACATGTCCACACTTGTGTGTTTACACATGCACACACACGCACACACGCCCTCTCCCCTGACAATCATCTCAGGTCAGCAGCTCATGGCTAATTTTCCTCAAGTGAATGAAATCATACAATCCATCAGGTAAAAACAGCTATCTAGCCCTCCTTATGGAAGGCATTTCTGGGCACAGGGGGGCCAATGACATCCTTTGCCCTGTGGCTACTTTTGTTCCTATTTTTTTTTCTAGCCCTACTCAAGATTCTCTTTCTCTTTAAGATTTCAGGCCAGTGCCTATCAGTTCCAGTGAGCAGCAGGGAGGAAAGCTGTCTGTCCACTGTGCGAGTGAGCCTGCACCTCACCAGGCCTGCTCAGGACAGCTGAGGGGAAAGAACTGATACACTAGAGTGGACCCTCACTAGTGGACCCTCACGTCCTTATTAAATTACTACTTGTTTAAACTCATCTGTTGTTAGGCCGACTCATCTGTTGTTAGAGGGATGATGTAGCTTCAGGAAGAGAAAAGCACTGGGGCAGAGTACACAAGATGCTGGAGCGTAAGAGATGCCTAACATCACAAGGGCCACCTCTGAGACAACTGAAGCCTCCTGCCATACTCCCAGCTCTGCCACCTGGGGTCCCACAAGCATCTGTCATCCTAGCCTGTTCCTAGCTACTTTACAACAGACCATGAACCCCTTGATGGCAGGAATGAGGTCCTCCTGTGCTGAGCACCCAGCACACCACATAGTTCCCTGCAGAGAGGGACGTGCACTCGATGTTTATGAATGACAGATTATTTAGTCAACACTCCTTTTGAAGAGGAGGAAAATGGTGCTTAGAAAGGAAGAGAAGGGGGCCTCCCTGGTGGCACAGGGGTTAAAGACAGCACTATCAAGCTATCGCCAGTCACTGCAGCATGAGTTTGATCCCCGGCCCGGCCAGGGAGCAACCTACATGGCGCAGCAGACCTCTCCTGTCTTGCCCGCTGCTCCCCTCAGCAGTGTACCTGCCTGTTCTGCTCCCCACTCTTTCTGGAGAATCCTCTCACCCACTGCACCTCTGGTCTATACCCCAGTTCTTGTATGCATAATCTTTTTTTAAAAAAGAGAAAGGAAAGGAAAGGAAAAGGAAAAGGAAAGGAAAAAAGAAAGCAATCTTCCTGGAATGTCCACATGCCAGAGAGCATCTCAGGCATTGGACATTCCTGAGTTCATTTTCCTCATAGAAACCTGGTGAATTAGATTGCACTGTCCTGCAGATTTCCAAGTGGCACCAGGACACAAATTTATTTGGGAGAGAACAAAATGCAAGGATGTATAAATTCAAAGCCTAAACAGCTGGGGACAGAAGAGTGCCAGAGGCCTCACAGTGAGCTGAAATGGGGCCAGTGCTGCACGAAGGAAGACACTGGAGGCCTCACACCCGCTCCTTGCTCACTGTGACACAGAACCTCCAAAGTTAAAAAGTTGAAAGGCAACAGACCCAAGTCAGAAAAACAGACAGTGGATACCTTCATCCTTTTACCTTTGTCCACTGGCAGTTAAATTTACCTCAGGTGGAACTCATACACAGAAACCAATATACATCAATGTATAAATTTAAATTCTAACAACCCTTTTGGGTCAAACAGTTGTAAAAATACTTTTAAAAAATATGATTACTGCTGAAACCCGAGAATGACCTGCAAAGCATAACAAATTATAAAAACTTATCAAGTAGTTTCCTACTTTTGAAAATGGAGTAAAACATATGCCACAGTTATATACATACAGTGAAAAATAGAATCTCAAGCTCCATCTTTCCACAATAACTCAGGTCACTGTCTTATTTTCCAGTTGTCTGTGCCACACTTGCAAGCACATCCTTATTAAATCACTACTTGTTTAAACTCATCTGTTGTTAGGCCAAAGGCACTTCCCTGATTTTTTATTCTAACCCTTTTATTTTACATTTGGGAAAGTTGAGAGCTCAATGAGTTTTCTGAAAGTGAAAGATCCAGGTGAGCCTAGAATACTGCACATTTCTAAACTGTCTTGTCCAATGCTTCTCATTAACAATATGACCATTCCAAATCTCAGAAAAATACAAAGTACCAATCTTCAGTAAGATTGCATCCTTCAATATTGCATGCTTGCCATTAAGAGGTGAACTGCTTGTCCATGACAATCGCAGTTTTTCTCTTGCCCCAGAGGCCCCAGCTATGGATCGCAATCACATGGCCATGGAGGGCAAGGCTGTGGTACATGCGTTCCTGTGGTCAGGACACCATCAACCCTCGCGTGCTCTGGGCCCCCTTCTGCTCAGGGGTTGCAGAGAGCAGCTGTGAGAAGGTGTGGCTGAGGGCTGCTCTGTTTGTGCCATTTTAGTGAAGCCGGGATGTTATGCAAGGAAATCTTTGGTATTGCAATAATCCTGGATTATAAATAATTTAGCATATTTCTTTGTAAACTGCAGTCCAGAATCCTTGCAAATAAGAAAAGGATTAACTTTTTTAGAAGTACTTGCTCTTGAGCCATTAAGTTCAAGGCAGAACAATGCTTGCTGTGGTAATTCCATCTATTTTAAGATCACAAAACCATACCAAGTTGAAACCAGAGCAGAAGATATTAATGCAGTGCTCTCTCTGAAGTGCCCAATAGTGGGACGAGAAAGCTTTCAAAGGGAATTAAGTAGACAGAGAAAGCTCCCTGTTCATGTCCAAATCACAAGGAGGCGGCTGAATAGGATTCACAGTTCTCCGTGGGAAGGACCCACACCACAGCTAATGTTCAAAACAGGGGGGAGATGTCTTGGGAAGATCAAGGACCCAGAATTCTGCTGTCAGAATCAGCTGCCTGCCCATTAGAGCCTCAAAAGACCCTCTTCCATGTGTGAGCTGATATGATCCTGCAAATGAGCCCATTTTCTTTTGCTAACCAGCCTAAACTCTATCTGAAGGAAGCTGTCATTATGTAATATGTCCCAAGTGCCCTTGATGTAAGCCTCAGATCTGGGGTGTGTGTGTGTGTGTGTGTGTGTAGGTGTGTGTGCACGCACGCGCGCGCACGCACACACACACACAAACATGCATGGCTCCTGTGCAGTGGAGAGGGTTAAGGGGACAGTGAAGAATGAGATGTACATATAAAACAGAGAAGCTAGATGGCCAGTTGCTCTGAGTGTTGAAGAACATACAAGTATCTATCTAGGTGAGTCACAGGTCAAGGGTGAGTACCTGGTTAGGTCATGAGAGGAACAATGTTAATAGTCTCACAGAGAGTCGGGGACAAAAGACAACAAGAGGCAGAAACCATCAGCCATCAAACATGGGAGGGAGGGCAAGGCAAGGACATGAAGGATAGAGGGGGCAGGTTGATGAACCCACACCTCCACAGACTGGCATCCAAGGCCCTCCTTGATATGGTCCATGCTTGCCTTTCTAGTTTCACTTCCTAATATCCTTCACATACCACCTTATCCGCCACCAGATTTAAATTGTAGCATGTACTGTACTAGAATATTGCATGTTTTTAAATTGTCTTGTCTAATGCCTCTCATTAACAACTGACCATTCCAAATATCAAAAAAATACAAAGTACCAATCTTCAATAAGATTGCACATTTCGGGCCTCCCCGGTGGCGCAGCGGTTGAGCGCTGGGTTGCGCAGCTGCCCGCAGCCTCTGCAGCGCCGGTTTGATCCCTGGCTGCAACCCGGCCACCGGAGGAGGGTCCCACAAGGCGCGCAGACCTCTCCTGCTGCCCGCTGCTCCCCTTAGCAGTGTACTTCGGTCCTTCTGCCTGCTTTGCTCCCCGCTCTGGCTCTGGTGAATTCTCTCACCCTCCCACGCTTCTTGACTGTATCCAGTGCTTGTATAAATAAATAAAATAAATAAAAATAATAAATCTTAAAAAAAATAAAAACAAGATTTCACACTTCAACTCTGCATGCTTGCCATTAAGAGTTGAACTGCTTGCTTGTTCATAATAATCTTAGTTTTTCTCTTGCCTTCGTGCTTTCTGTCCTTAGTACCTAAATATCCCTTCTCCAATAACAGCCAAGATTTAGCTTTAGAATCACCTCCTCCTGGGAGCCTTCCTTGTTCCCCAAAACATCAGGCTGGGTTAAGCACCACACCTCCTATGTGCTCTGATGATACTATGGCAATTTCCAAGATACTACCTAAAGAAGATAGCGAAGGGTTTTCATGAAAAGGGCTAACTGAATTCTGAAATGGTCGTAGCTGCCTAAGGCACTGTGTCGGGAAGGAGTCTGAGGTCTCATCTGGAATCAGTTAGAAAGAACGCTACAGTTAGTTAGGGATGCCTGTCACTGAAGTACACAAACCACAGTTTGCCTTTGCTGCTCTGAACCAACAGTCACATCAGCCAGATGAGGACCTTGAGGCTGAAAGATGAGAAATAGCTGCCCAGTGTTATAAGACTAAGTAACAGCAAACTCTGGGTGGGGATTCCAGGTCGTGTGTTCCTAACCAAAAGCTCCTTTTAAATGACAAGATCCCCCAAAGATGCTAAATCTGTAATTGTGAAACTCTGAGCTCTTCCCAGAGGAAGAGGGTTAATATATAGTGATGGAGACAGAGAAGGAAAACTCAGGGTTTTAGTCATTTTGTTTGAACCTGCGTCTTATAATGCCTTCCTCCACTGAATCCTCTGCAAGTCCCTGCCTTCATGCTTTTCTTTAACTGGTGCTATTGGCACTGCCAGTGCCTATTACCCAAGTTAAAATGAAGACTTCTGAGCTGACTCTCCTAATACCACAGATAGGCAATCAAAATGATGCACGCTCCTCAGCGTCAGGGAAGAAGGAGAGGGAGTTGAAGCCACTTTTCCTAACCTGGAAGCTGAAACTTTCCTAAGAACTATCCTTAGAATGGTTTCACTAGATAAGCTCTTTCCCTGTCTCACCATGAAAGGAATTTTCCAGCGGGTTCCAGTTTCAGGAGTTTATAAGCTATAAAGGAAAGAGAGCTGGCATATTCCCAGCCTGACATAGGTGTCACTTTAGCAATGTCCTCAAGTTTAGCTGGAACATCACAGGATTCTATAATGCATTTTTCTGAACCATCAAATGGTGAAAAATGCGAAACATTTCCCTGTCCATTCCCAAGCATCCCCAAGCTCCTATAAGGGTTTGCGATTAGACAAGGAATTTTCCCAGCATGGCCTGAGCTTGCAAACAGTCATCTAACCTTTAAACTTCAGTTTGGAGAACTGAGCTGAAGAGAATTACCAGGATGCTCCCCTTGTTTTTCAACATCAAATGACCTGCTTCACCAGGTTACCCAAGGACACGGTTCTAAGCAAAGACAGGAGAATTCCCAGATTGGAAGGAAATGCAAGGTGATGATAGGACATTCCTTAAACCCCCTATCCCAAGATGCCCAACAGCAATTAGCAACCATGTCCTTTGTCTCACCTCCGCTATGTTTTTAGCAACTCCGTTTCTTCCGAGGACAGGGCAAGAGGGAATGGGATTAGGCTAGGAGCCCTGATTTTCTGAGGGAAGAGAGTATTGCACATTTTCATTTCAAGTTGCTATGAAGGCTTTTTGGACAACCAAGCCCCTCCCTCACTCCAACTCATTGTTTTTTTGATTTCCCACTTTACTCCTCAACAAGAACTCAAAG
Source organism: Talpa occidentalis (assembly GCF_014898055.3). Classification (NCBI taxonomy): domain Eukaryota; kingdom Metazoa; phylum Chordata; class Mammalia; order Eulipotyphla; family Talpidae; genus Talpa; species Talpa occidentalis. Next base: position 26,811,508 of record NW_023601104.1, read on the forward strand.
CAGCCAATTTGCAGTTAAATTTTCAATTTTAAATTTTTGCAGTTAAAATTTCAGCTGAAAAGAGGAGATTCCCTTATATCTGTCTGTATATATTTTTTTTTTTTTAAAGTGTCAGTCTTTTTTTTTTATTTATTTATTTGTTTGTTTTGTTTATACAAGCACTGGGTACAGTCAGAAGCGCGGGAGGGTGAGAGAATTCACCAGAGCCAGAGCGGGGAGCAGAACAGGCAGAAGGACCGAAGTACACTGCTGAGGGGAGCAGCGGGCGGCAGGAGAGGTCTGCACGCCATGTGGGACCCTCCTCCGGTGGCCGGGAAGCAGCCGGGGATCGAACTGGCGCCGCAGAGGCCGCGGGCAGCTTCGCAACCCAGCGCTCAACCGCTGCGCCACCGGGGAGGCCCTCTGTCTGTATATTTTTAAGCCCCATAAGAAAAAAACTTCAAAAGAGGGCGCAGAGAGGGAGGAGGAGGGGGTGACAGAGGCTCAGAGGGGTCGATAAAGTGTGACTTCTTGTGCACACAGGAAGGATGGTTCAGGGAGGCAGAGGGGAAAGGAACCCCAGAATCATAAATTTTAATGCTGAAAGAATCCTTAGCAGTTTCCTGGTATAACTTCCTCTATTTTATAAACGAGGAAACTAAAGTCAGAAGTAGTAATGGCCCTGCTCAAGATCACACAACATGAGAAGACAGAACCAGGACCCAAGTCCCACTTTCCTGGGGCCCTAATCCATGTTTCCACAGTCCCTGTACTTGCTGCCACCCCACCAAGCTGCCATTTGAAGGCCCCGTGTCCACCCCCAGGAGCCTCCCCCGATACAGCTCTCCTCAAAATCAGTGTCATGGCTGCCCGCTTTCTCTAAAAACTATCTCCCTCGACCACATGGACCCAGAGACAGTTCTTCCTGTGAAGAGCTCTCACAGATGACTTTTTCTGTGAAGCTAGCAAAGCCGCTTGGGCGATCATTTCTTAACATGGCAGCTCCCTGACAAGAGGATTAAAACCAGTGACTTTCAAAAAAGTCTCAAGAATAATTTAAAATGCAGTATGTTAATGCTTGTCGAGTTTTGTACACTTTTGTGAAAACTAATGAATCTCTCCTGCCACACCCTGCTGGTGATCCTGTTAATGACATGGTTTATTGAAATGAAAAAGTCACAAACCAAAATTGAACATGGAGTCACAATCTGAGGATTTTTGAGGGAGTAGGCAGTAGTTCTTTTGTGGGGTAGTTCTTTTACAGTCATTTTGGCAAACAGTACAGGCAAGTGACAAGAAAATAGTGCTTCTCAAATGACAGCGTGCAGCAGAATTGCCAGGAGAGGACTATCATGCGGATTCCTGGGCCCCACTCCTAGACTTCCTGATTCAGCGGATCGGGGGTGGGGAGGGGGGGTGTGCAGGGCCTGAGAATGTGAATTTCCCTCAAATCTCCACATAGTGCAGATGCTGCTGGTCTAGGGACCACAGTTTGAGAATATCTGGGTTGGAAGAACCCGCTCAGGTCTCTGCTGGGGTGAAACTTCATTACAATATTCAAGAGAAGACATGGAATTTAAAAAACCCTTTTTTGGCACAGCAGGCAGGGTGGGAAATAAAAGCACACAGATTTGAGCACCCCTCCCCCATTGTCATAGCTACACATCCAGCAGTCCCTTTAACAGGGAGGTGAGCCAGGAACTCCAGCTCCTTTAGTCACCTCTAAAAAGATAATGCCTGTCTGAGCAAAAGCAAATACTGGGAGGCTTAAAACCCGGGGTCCCCACGCTCGTTCCTCAAGCAGGAGAAAATGTCTTTATGTAGAGAGAGTGCAGTGTAAATAAAAGTAGGGCTTGATTTCTACCAGCTCAAGTCAAAGAATCTGCAGAGAAGGCCACATGACACACAAAATGAAATCCAGGTCCTCAATACCCGGAGGCAAGAAAGAGAATGGAAGATCCAAGAAAATCCAAATGTTCCTGAATTTCTACAGTAAACAGTTCTGATTGGATCCTCTGGCTGTTTTGGAACATACATGAAGTTCATTAACTGGCATACATTAAACAGGAAAAAAATGTTTAAAAAAGAAGGTGCTGGAGGACACATCAGTAATTGCTCCTTTAGAGCAAACCAAAGTTACTGAGAAAATCTCCTATAAAGGCTCTGTCAAAACAAGTCACTTAAGGATTAGTGAGAGCTAAATCCTCCGTCAGAGAGATTTCTCTCAACAGTCGTAAATGGGTTTTAGTATCGGAAAATCTTAGAAAATTTATTTCTCCTGCCCCCACCTCCCTCTCAGAATGGTTTTTTCAACAGCTTGGCATCTTGTGGAAGCACAGTCTTTCCTTAGGCTGAGACATCTTTAAAAAATAAAATAAAATAAAATAAACTCTCCTATTCCCAACAAAATCAGTGGCTGGAAATGAATCATTACAGCACCCAATGCACATGTCAGAGACTTGTCCATACAACACTCATGTCCACATACAGTCCTCTCAGCCTCCTGCAATTTCCCTGCGAACAATTAACATATGGCTGTTAAGCTAAACTGTTTTACCTCTTTCCTTTTTGATTTTTCTGTTTGATTTTTTTCATTGGGTGACGAAAAAGCTTAAGTATCTTCCTGAAGAATATGAAGGTGATTCATTTTTTTATTAGAAAAAGGCAAACTGCTGAAACCAAAGTTTTTCATGGGAGCCATGTAAGAGCATGCATTTCTAATTCCATCAAGGGTTTTCTTATTTATTATTCTTTGAAAGTTACCATCAGGACTTGTGTTCTAGTTCTGAGCAGTCTCCAGAGTTCTGATCACTGGATTAGGGAGGTGTGTCTCTGTTCATTAAGCTGGTGTCCAGAGGGCCTTCCCTGGTGGCGCACAGGTTGAGCGCTAGGCTGTGAAGTTGCCTGCAGCCTCTGCAGCGCTGGTTCAATCCCCGGCCACTAGCGAGGGTCCCACATGGCGTGACAGACCTCTCCTGCCGCGCCTGCTGCTCCCCTCAGCAGTGTATTTCGTCAGTCTGCCTATTCTATTCCCCGCTCTGGCTCTGGTGAATTCTCTCACCTTCCCGTGCTTCTGACTATACCCAGTGCTTATATAAATAAATAAATAAATCTTTGTGTGTGTGTGTGGGGAAGCTGGTGTCCAGAAATGACCCACTCACACTGTAGCAAATGGAGACAATAGCTGCCATTTTTCTCTCTGCCTCCCAGATGCCTACACTCTGCTTTTTTTGCCCAAATCTTTGTTCTAATATCAGCTTTCAAAGCTAACACAGCCTGCACTTCATTGGTGCCAATCAATGGAAAGTTAACACATTTGCAAAAAAGCTCCACATGTGAATAAGGATTGATATTATGCCCTTGGATACAGGCTACATTTCTAATTTTCCATTCGGCCACTGGAGCATTTAAAAACATCCAGTTGCCAGACAAAAATATTTCTTCTGATAGTCATACAGCAAGTCATACAGCAAGTGGCAGACCTGATTTTAGCGTAGTATGATATAAGGGGTTGACCAAAAATTTTAACTCCAAAATATTTTTCTTCACAATTTACCTTATGCCTAACATTTTACTTCTGAAAACTCCTTAAGATAGCTTCAGTTCTGACATACCTTTTTCATATTACATTATTCCCAGAGGCAACCCATTAAATCTATTTAATCAACAAGACTCTGGAGAATTCAGGAAGTCTTTTACTTTGGTTGCATAGCAAAGAAAATTTAGACTTGGGTTATATAAACCTGAGGGGGAATCCAAGAGCCTCTCTTTCCTGGCACCATGCACTTAGGCTAGTCACTTCACCTCTAAGAGACTCAGCTTTATTATTTAGAAAAGGGGAATAAAAAATACTTGCCTGGGAGGAATAAACAAAAAAAAAATAGGAAGAGCACACAGTGTGGAGCCTACCACCAAAACAATGTTCCACCATGTGAATTCCCTTTCCCAAGGATTGACTGGTCAGACAGAGTGAGATCTGATTATCTTCTTTAGGTAGAGAAGCAATAAAAGAGACAGGTCACTCCCTTGCAAAGGCAGCTCCTGAGTGGGTTACTAGATAGGTTTCTCTCACTCTCTCTCTCTTTTTCCGTGTGTGTGTGTGTGTGTGTGTGTGTGTGTGTATCTTTGCTGTTTAATTTGCAGCAACAAGAACAAGTTACTGTGACTAGAGGACTACAAAGTGGGAAAAACAGGCATTAAAAAGAGAGAAAGGACCACAGAAAGCAAGCAAGAACAATCTTTTCCCTCCTCTACTCAACAGCTCTACCCACAGTTTTACATGTTTCTCTATAGTTCTGCCCTAACTTGATTATATATCAGTACCTTGTAGTCATTATCTCAAAAATGACATCTCAAGATCTTCGCTTATGGGATTAATGAGTAATCAGGATAGACACATAAATCTCCATTTCACTAAAGATCAAGTTAAACAGTTGTTGCCAATCTTTTCCTTGCAGTGGAGGGGTATAAATCCTAGATGCAAATACAAAGGAAAGTATAAAACAATTATCTTGGTGACATGTCCAGAGACCACAAAAACCTATTTTTGAGGGTGAGGATAAAATTTTCCATCAACATGATTTACCATTGCTCAGGGAAGAATGTTGTGTTGTATTCCATATCCACTGGATAGATCTGCTGTGGCTAAAGATACAGTTTTAATCCCCCAAATGAGGCATTATTTTCCAAATGACTTGTGAATTTTATTTAAGTGAAAGTTCTGATAAAATTACACTTTTGTTGAAAAACTTAAATGAAAGCAATGAACCCAGAAGGTTTATAATGTCTGTCCAGAGGTAATGTTTACTCTATCCCAAAGGGTTTACAATTGTTAGTATCTTGTTAATTCATTCACTTCAATCTTCCTGAGATTCCTCTTAAGCAAAAAGCCATGAAACTGTGAAAACAGAATTGTGCCCAAATGAAAAGAGGAAGACCCTATGAAAAGGATAAATAAGGCCCACAATGAGTTCCAGACAGGATTTGAGGTTTCCCTCCATCTTCCCTTCTTTCTACCCTTATCTTGTACACACAAATGATGACGGTAGACCTATGTAGTAGTCAAAAAACTGTAAGATAAGAAAAGGAAGCTTTAAGCCTCGAGCACCTACTATGTGCCAGGCAGTTTATGGGTACCAGTTCATTTAACATTCTATATAAGAGAACAGTGAAGTGTGTTTATTCACTTTATGAGACAAAGAAGCAGGGGCCCAGCTTGGTCAAGTTACATATTAGTAAGTGATACAAACTGAGTTCTGATGACTTCAAAGTCTGGGGAGGTGAGTGGGATCAGGGCAGTCCCTAGATTATGGAGGCCTTTTACTTATTGACAGTGTAGGCTCATCTCTAGGTTTAAGGAGCAGAAGTAAAAAGAACTGTTAAACCTCTACAGAAGTCAGGGTTAAAATGGAGACAGGAAGGCAGGTAGGGTAGAACCCTTCATAAAACAAGGGAATGATTTTTGGCACTATTTTTTTAGAAATATCACACAGAGTTGGACGGCAAAGTACTCCAAGAAAAAACTATTTGAAATTATTGTGAAGACGTTCTATCAACATACAGTTTTCAGGGATCTCATATGAGGGAACAGGGAAGCAGATGGGGGGCAAGGCTCGATCTCAAAATTACTGATGAGTGAGACCACAACAGATATTCCCTGGAGCTTCCAGAAAACGTCAAACAGGAAGTCCCATGGACAGTAACTGATCTTCATGCTATTGTCAACCAGCATTGGGGTCGGAGATGCTTCACATCCTATTTAGTGGAACAAGGAGCAATACTTTATTTCCAGATCACTAGGGATTGTTCACAGAATAACAGAAACTATGACTTACACTTGACAGGGAAGCCAATATGCAAACATGTTTTACACACATACATAATTCTCCAAACTCGTCTTTCATGCTGCTTTAGAATCTCCTAAGCAAGATCTCAGAAAAGTAAGTAGGCACGCATATCATTTTCTCGAACCTGGAGAGCACAGAACTCTGCAATCTGCTAACCGGGAAGGTCAAGCTTATGTCCCAGTGTAGACATGGTTCCTCTGCAGCTCTTATCTGATTGAAATGCACAGATATGGATTGGAAATGACATGATTACTACTTTTCTGAGGGGGAAAAGGGGAAACCCAGTATAGTGACTGAGTGAAAAGTAAGTAACAAAAGGTAAGTAGCCCAGACAGGGAGTTTCCTGAGCAAGTATAACCAGCGGTTTTCTGCCACACTTCTTTCATGGTGCTCTACAAAACTGGTGATAGCTATCTGACCTAAAGCTTGACCATGTACTGAAACCACCTCATGCCATTTCACCAGGTATGGATGTCAGTGAAAAGCCTTTTCAGCGCAAGCAGCGACCCACTTACCAAAACAACTCTCCACACTTCAAACTCAACAAACAACTATGTAAACCCAGATTAAACACAGCTTTATCAGAATGGAGTCTGAATAATCTCTGAATCAACAAAATCTGGGGAATGTGTGTACAAAATAGCCATTATACAAATGTCAGACCGCAAAGTCAAACTCTTTTAGGAGATGCTGTTAAGGACTCCCTAATCTAGCCCATACAGAAGAGTAAGGAAAGGCAAGCAAGCTTCCACCCCAAGGCCTGTTTTTCCTAATGCAAAGAACAGGAAAGGAAATTTTCTGCAATCTTATTTTAGCTGTTTCCTGGAAAGAGCAAGATAGCCCTCCCCCATTAGCCTGAATGAAAAACTTCTTTTCCAAGTCTAACTGCTGGGGGTTAAGCTTGAACATGACACAAGCACAGAACCACAATGCAACTGGCAACATTTGGTGTTTTTTTTAAACTTTGTTGGGTACAAGCTACAAAGTCCAAAGTTAAAAGGATTATTTATTGTCTGTCAAATGGAATGTTTCAAAATAAAATGATTTAGTCACATAATTAGGGGAAAAAAGAATGAATTAAATGTATACTCCTGTACAGAATTAAGTATGTTCACGAACTGATCAACACAGGAAAATATAAACTACAATAATCAGAGAACACAGTTAGGCTTGCCAGAGAGAGCCTAAAATCCCTGAGCTATAGTGAGATGTGCGTTCTGCTGTCATACTAGTTCAGCACTAAGAAGGCTGAACATGCCTCAAAAACAAATAGAGCTGGGTCAAAGATGAGCTGTTCACTCACTATCAGTTTGTGATTTGAAGCAAGTACCTTATTTTTGAAACTGTCTTACAATCTATAAAATGAGAACTATATAACCTTCCTCATATAACCGAGTAAGACTACATGCAAAATTTCTGGCCTTGGCCCATATTACATCCTTAATATTATTCCTGCCTCCCCTCTTCTTTGAGCAGAAAGATCTTGTGTGTGTGTGTGCCTTTAATTTTAAAACTATGCCTATATGTAATAGGCACATAGTAAGAACTTCTTGTTTTTTACTCAATAACATTGATTATTGAACTTATGTACTATCTAAGCCAGAAGTTCCCAAACATTCTTGTTTTATGTTATCTTTACTGCATCAGTATTTTTTTAACATTGCTAGGTTGAAAGAAAGAATATTAATCATTAGTCCCAAATAGCAAATATTCATGCCCTAACAATTTAGTTCTGTCTTAAAAAATATATATTATATATAAAGTAATATATAATATATACAATAATTCTATTGTTAGTCACATGTTAATGAGAGCTGTGCCTGTTGGGCACTATACAACTTCTCACACCTTGGCATCAAATTGGAAACCTCCATGCTCACTTCCGGCTCCACAGTGATTTTCAAGAGGTGCTGCTTTCTTTTATAGCAATGACTCAAACTTGGTTTCTCAAAGGTATGGCATCACTCAAAAGAATGTCCTGCATTTCAACAGTGAAACTATGAATTACCTTGAGTTCATATGGTGTGTGACAGTTGTCAAAAACTGATGTATTTTCCTCAACTATTTAAGATATTCTCCTTTGAATTGACTGCAATGCCAGGGTGCCTCAGCTCACCATCAGGGAACCAAAAGTCTAATCAACCACACTGAATCAGATACTTCTTCTCTGCTATTATAACAAACAAATAAAAATTGGACATCATTACAGATAAATCTGAGCACTAATGAGACTGGTTATAGTGGCGTTCTAACTGTATTTCTATTTCATTTTTCAGCCTTTAACACTTCCCCATTTGAAAGTTGTCTTAGAAGAGTCAGAGGGTCACTAAATAAAAATCTACAGTGAAGGTTCTAGGGATTCAAATAGATAAGCATCTACTTAACTCAAGCTCAGATGTTCACTTACCTCAAACACCATGCAGTAACACGAAGTCTACCAGGTAATCCTTCTCGTGAATAGGAATTTGTGAGCGGTGGATCAGCTTCCAACAGGTCCATGTGAAATGAGGGAAGGGACTCTCCTTTTACATGTGAGAATAGCTCAGAACCTAAGAATTCTGCTCACATGTTCACTATTTGGCATCTACAATCCAGGCCTAGGGAAGCAACAGCATTTGCCCCTGCTCCTGGTTAGAATCTACTCTGTGATGTTTTATAGGCATGTCTACAGAGCTGAAAGATGATTTAGACCTTGTTCAGGAAGAGAGCGGAAAGGAGAGGTAAGGTGAGGCTGAAGATTACCCTGTAGTTACCTACTCAACAAAGGCTCTGACAGGAAAAACCCTGCTTTGTAGCTTTTACCAATTTCTGTGTTACAAAACCCCCAGCAAGGTTGAGTAAAGGCCCTTGATTCAGAGTTGGGGAAAGAAGCACACCATCAGCTCTGGAGAGCTCAGCTCTAGCCCACCACTGGAGAAAGGCTTTTCTTCTCTTCTATGGCTGCTTGCACAATGCTTAGAACTGAGGGGGATATTCTGCTGAAAGGAAAATATGCAAATGCTCAAGTTTATTAGCTCTTAATTGAGGATTTCTCCCAGACACAATAAATAAAGTTGGAAAAAAGATTGTGTAGAGAGAAAGTAGGCTAATCTGAAGCATTTTATGCAGGGGATGAATTCTGGCCCTTCTTCTATGTAGAGGTAAGCTATCCTGACCTCTCCACCTGAGCCTGCCAGCTCAGTGAAATCAAGTCAGCAGGTATTCATCGGGTATCAACAGGAAGCCTAATATTTATATTAATAGTTTTGGAGGGTCCTAGGAGAAGACAGTGTAGATTTGTGTCCTGAGGAGCGGACAATGTTTCCAGAGAGAAAAGGCTTATTAAACATGAAGTGAGGAAAACCTGGCTCCAGACTCTCTTCCCTGCAACTTTAGAGTAAATCAAGTAACACTGTCTGTCTTCCCCAGGGTGCCCTTGGCGGAGGCAGCAGGATCCATTGTTTCTACCACTGGACGCATTTATGGGCCCTATTGGCCTATTTGGCAAGAAGCTTTCCATAAAGTGTCTTCTGGAATCGTTCTGTTTTGTGTGAGTCAGTGACCTGAGAGTCCTAACTCTGTCCACTTTGCATCAGGTCTTCTCAGTTTCTTGAGGCCCCTGGCAAAAGGCCTGATACCGATTTTTAGAGGTTTGCTTTATTTTGAAATGCAACTGGTAAACTGTAATATTCTACTAACTCTTTTCCTGAGTTCAATATAAGTCAAGGTGGCATATTTGGAGATTTGCCACTCAGAAGGCACCACACTATCTCAGCCTAAATTCATTGAGGAGTGCCCATATTAATAAACAGAAATATAATTGTCATTTAAAGGGACATTCCCAGTGACCCAAATGCGAGAATCATACAAAATAGAAGATGGTCAATCTACAATGTCATATAACAGTGGTTTCAAGGAGACAGCAGTGAATACAACATCTTCTAACATGTCAATATTTTCAAGGCAAGTCTCTGTTATAGAGTGTTTTGTCACTCTACCAATTGGATAACCCTGCAGGGTAGGGTTTTTCTACACATATAGTGATATATAAAGCAACTTGTTTGCTTTGAAAAATGAAAGGTTAATAATAACAATTCTTAGATTGCTATGATTTCCCTACCATTTGTATGGAGTGCCTACTAATTCTGGACTTTAAGCTCAATGTTGAGAACAGCATTTGCTTTGCCCTGAGGAGTTTGCTGACAAGTCAGCAAGCACTTATGTCCTTTATAACATTTCAAACACCATATAACAGTAGTGATATATTTGAAACAAGCCAATTATTATGCTATTTGCACATTTATCCTCTCCAAGATGTATCCTGGGTTTTACTAAAGGCTTTATTCTCTTTTGAAGTTTACCTTTATAATTTGCAGATCCTCATTGGGACAGAGCTGATTTCAAGTACATGGTGTATGGAGTAAGATGAGTCCTTCCCCTAAATATTTATCTGCATGGGGGCTAAGGGCTTTTTCACTGGTGGAGGTAGACTTGGACTTTGGCAACAATGGAGATTTAGACATGTATAGATAAGTTTAATAGCTTGAAGAAGACAGCAGGGGTAAAAAGTCAGGAGACTGGAATGGAAAATAAGGGTCAGTGTGGAAGAATCTAGCAGCACAAACTTCTCTCAGCCACAAGTCTGAAAATCAGATGGAAAGATGTTCTGATGGGTTGGGTGTGCTCCTTCATTATGGTGGCTGGCATTTGAACCTATACATCCTACCTTCCGGCAGTTGTGCACACCTCAGGGAGAAAAGGACTATACACACACACACACACACACACACACACACAGAGAAAGAAGTCTTTCATCAACTACTTTACTAAGGTGATACACTCCTAAATGAATCCAGAGGCAGCTGCTTTTCTGTCATGATCATGGGAGATTTGAAAGTGTTGTCACTTAGGGCAGTCAATTAACCTTGAAAAGGAGCAGAAGAGCATAAGTCAAAGTCAAGGAAAAAAAGGATGGCATGGTTTGGGATGGCCGAGACCAATGCCCATTGCAGTAGTGGAACTCACAAGTGCAAGGAGTCCAGCAATGGGTGGAAGTCCAGGCTAATAATCCCCAATGACACACTTAACACCTGTTTGGGAACCCAAGGAGATGAGGCTGGGAGAGCTTCTGAGGGAGTGCAGTAGCTGCACTAGCAGACAAGGGCTTGAGGTACTGGTCTTAATGTTAAAGAGAGTGGTTTCTACCAGTGCACTGGAAAGGTTTGGTAACATGTTGGTTACATAGGGATACATAACCTTCCATCAATCCCTCTTCTAACTGACAAGCAACCTTAGCCCTGTTATCTTCTCTGCTTGGACAATTCCCTGAGCCACTGTGCAACGGAGGTCTCTTTAAGAAAGGCGGGGAGCAAAATAAATTCATGCCTTTCCTCCTGAAAGGCCCTAGACTTCCTAATTTGCATTGCTATGTGAGTGTAAAGCACAAAGATTAAAAAAAAAAATTCTTAAGACACATCAAAGACAGCTCATTAGATCAACTTTTTTTTTCCCTCTGTGTGTGTGTTGTGTGTGTGTTTAAAACCGGGACCACTATGCTTTCTTTCAAGTGACAAGAGTTGTGACAGCTGCTCTATAAGGTATTCAATGGTTAATTAAGACACCAGTGTCATCGTGGAGCTCTTTTGTGTTTCATAGAAAGCAGTTGCTAAACAGATGAAAGTAGGTCTGAGGCAAGGGGTAGCATAACTATTATTTCAATTAATAAATAGCTCTAAAAGTGAAGGAAGTGATAAAGGCCTCAAGAGCGTCTGTATCTGCCCCGGTTCTGTCAGGAAAATTAAACAGAGTATTTGTGTTTGCCACTGCTTCTGTTTAAGAGGTCCAAGCAAGTTGGGTCACCTGTGCTGAGCAGGTTAGCTTCTACCTGGTTCTTGGGGCACCCCCTAGTGACACATTCGTGTACCCTAGCCCAGGCATTTTATTGCTACATTTATATGCCGAATTCACCTCTTTTTTTCTTCCACCCACACCCTTTCCTTCATACTCCCCCTCCTTCTGCCTTCTACCAAAGAAGCCCTAAAATGTATTTTCAGACAAATATCAGGGAAGCATTTATAAATATTTCAGAGATGTTTCATAAATAAGTAAGCAAATCTACAAAAAGACTTCCCTCTTTTAATGAGATCTTGGCTGTGGTATATGCCTTTTATTTGAGCATCATTAAAACCAGTTGGGAAGATTTTTATACTGGACTCTCTTTTGGGGGGTTTCAGAATATATGAAAAAGCCTGCTATGCATCTCTGAAATGTGTAGTCTCGTCCCTGACAGATTAGGCAGCTCTGGAGCAAGGGAATAGCTTTTACTCTTTTAAAGTAAATACTAATCAATAGCAACTGTACCGACAAAAACCTTCTTGCCGCCTAATTGCACCACAGCTACTCATAGACCCCAACAGAATTTTCCCCTGGATGTAACAAAATTAACTACCAGGAGCTGAGGTAGTGAGTTATCACCATCTCTCTATTCAAATGTAATTAACACAAGCCCCCAACTGCCACACACACCATTAAAGTACCATTTTATGTGTAATTTCCAAACTGGGTCTGAAGGTCGTGCCCACATCAATCTTTTCAACACACTCATCTGCACAGGAAATCAAACTGGCAGGGAGGTGGTCTCAACCATTATAGGAAATCTCTCTCTCTGAAATCTTGTCTGCAGTTTCTCTTCTGCAGTTTAATACCCTCTGCGGTCTCTTTGGCCATGCCAGAAATACCTGGACTATATCAGAGTCAAACAAGTGATTTAATCTGTCTAAGCAAGCAAATCCAGCATCCAGCTCTGGACCAATCCCAGCTGCTTGATATGTAGGAAATGTAACAGCTTGGGAGAGATTTTATGGCTACTTTGGTTAACAATAACTAATATTTTACGTTAGGATTTCTATCTACATTTCTCTAATTCATTATTATTGTTGGCAATTACAGTAATAGCAGTGGCCATTAGTTGAACATTTGAACTAAGCTTTCCATAGATATTTGATCACTTAATTTTCACAACAACTTTGTGAACTGGGTACTACTACCTGTATTTCAACAGCGAGGAGACAGAGGCTCAGAGAGAATAAACGACTCCAAATGCTCAAACAGCTGGAAGGAAGGAGTACCAGGATGGGACCCCAATTTTCTGACTCTAAAGCTCCTTCTAGGCCACAACCATTTTGGGAGGGAGGTGTCATCATCACCAGCATCAGTAGTGGAATTACCTACATTTTACACATGCGGGAAAGGAGGCACAGAGAGATAAAGCAACTTGCTCAGGGCTACACAGCACAGAAGAGCTGGGAAGAAGGAAGAGGTAGTCATGAGGGTCAGTGGAACTTCTGTCTCTCTAAATGTGCTTCACATCACAGCAGCCATTCAGTGTCAGCTTCAAGTGGAAAGAACATAGAAGAGTCCAGAGATATGGCCTATCAGCCGTACCAGATATACTGACTTTCAGCCAGTAACACCTCTCTGGGCTCAGGGACCTACATAATGATAAATTAGATTTCTTCAGTCACTTCCAGATCTAACATTTTTAGCTCTTACTCTGTGAATTCTCTGAGCTGGAAGAGGCCATACATGGACATCTAAGAGGATTACTTTCTAAAAACTTGACCAGGAATGTCATTATTAGAACCTAGATAACGACACTGTCATAAAGTCATCTCTTTATAAAAGGAGTGATGGGCTGAGGATGCCTACATGGAACTTTCTTTCAGAGTCAACAAATGACCATAACTTAAGCTGCCCTCCAAGTAGGTCCACGTGTATATTTGGTAAAAGCTGCCCAGTTTGTCAAGAAGTATGTGCAAAGTCACTGAAGCCTGTAATCCAGTCTGAACTCAACTCTTGCAGTTCTACAGCAGCAGACTCACCTGTCAGAGTTTGCTCTGAGGTGCTCAATTAACAAGAGGGTCCTTCTGTGACAGCAGTTTCTTGATTCCTTCCTCAGAGACTCCTGTCTCTGGCCTCTGAGTCGGTGCATGGCATCTGCCTGACCCTCAGAACTCCCACCCCCATCCAGAAACACACAGCTCACATATGTGTGGGGCATGTGTTGATTACTTTCTGACCACAGCTCGCCCTGGGCACAGGGGTGCCTTTCACAGTTGAGTTTATAGCTGATCCATCCAGGTGAGGCCCCTGAGTCAGGGCCACTATCAGCCCAGATCCAGGGGGACATGCACCTTCGTGCCAGCCTGGTGGTGCATGTGTTGGGGTTGGAGGGCACCTTTGGTGGCCAGAGGTCTTTGGAATCAATTTATTTTCATTTAAATATGTTTTCCCTTGATTCAGAAAGAACTGAGAGAAGCGAAAATACTAATCAAAACGAATGCAAATATCCAAGGCTCCTTTCTCTCAGAAATGCCCTATTTTCCCCTACCCCCTCCATGGTACTAATGTTTTAGAAATAGAAGGCACCTCTGGAGAGACAGGATAATACCAAATTTTAAAATCTGTAGAAAATGAGTACAGGGGTAGGCGGCACTATTAGCGCTACTAAAAATAAGCTTTGGGAAGCTACAATAAATGGAAAAACTAGAAGAGTCATCCTTTTTTTAAACTGTATTGAAAATTCTGTATGTTCAGGAGCCATTTTCTCCAGAGATTCCAACAATAATACTTTGGATTCAATATTCATTTCTATAGCGGTCTCCCTCCCATTTGGATCCGTCCAGGCGCTCCCCTCACCACTGCCCCAATAATGCCGGCTGAATATTGAGCTTATTACCCATACAGGAGAGCATGGTTCTGCCAACTGAATATTATGCCAGATGCCACAGCATGGGGGCCATTACACCCTGCTTGCTTGCTTCGTGGTGTACTGAAGAAGGAAATTATTTTCCTTTATTTTTTACAGACAGTTCTAAGGTTACTGTAGACAAAACACCCAGTCTGCTTCGCCCTCAGTGGATGGCCCTCCCTGCCCCTATTACCTCAGGGACAGGTCTGTTCACACTGCTGATCTTAGAGCAGGTTGGTATGCATCCTAAGAAGCCACAGAGCCATCGGCAGCTCTACTGGACTAGAGAAACGATGACAAATATCGAAACTGCAAAGACACTAGGTCTCATATTCTGCCAACTTGGGTTGCTATTCCAGATGCCATGCTGGACATGTCTGACAGACTTAACCTCCAACTCCCAGCTGAGCTGTTCTGAGGAATCAGGGAATTTCTTGTCTTTTAAAAGAAGAACTGAAAGAATATCTCACCAAGCCCCAAGGTCCAGGTGTTGATGTTTGGGGACTGGCCCCTCAGTATCTAGGTGGATTAGTAGCAAAAGTCACAGACTGTAGGAAACCAAGGGCTCAAGTTTATTACTGCTATTCCGCTTCTCAAAATTAGCCTTTACTGAAATATTTAATCCTTCTATGCATAAATAAATGGAGAAAGATGTACTCTAAGGAAAAGCTGCAGAAAATAGAGTCAACATAGTATTTACAAAAGAGGCACTTATAAAGTGGCCAGTCTACTTGCCTTAATTCACAGATGAAGAAAGTGAGTTACAGAGGCTGGCATTTTGAACAGGACCCCCAATCAGTATATGTCCAAGCTGGGGACAGCCACAGTGAGGGCTTCCTGCTCCAAACTCAGATTTCTTCCCCCACCCCAGAGGGGCCATGTGGTTGCTTTTTGTCTGATTCAGGGAGCCTCTGGAAAGACAGTGGCCTCCAGGTGGGACTGAGTGAAGGGTCAAGATTCAAAACCCTCCTCCTTTTTTACAAGGTGATCTGCAATGTATTATCATTTTTTCCGTCTTTGTTCCAGTCCGGACATTTCTTCCTCTTAAAAGCTGCTAACCCTTTATCATGGAGGTGGTGAAGAAATCTACCAATAAAGTAAGCCTGAAAGCCCTTTGCTTCCTGTGGAAAAATCTATACTTGCCCTTCAGCCTTATAATTGAGTTGCAAAGGGGAAAAATAAAATTGTTTCCTAGCTGTGTGGAGCCATTCCACTCAACATGCCAATAAAAAGCAAGTGGTGTTTTTGTCCATGGGATGTCCAGGTTCAGAGTTAGATCTATGAAGCTAAACAAGGGCTAGGTTATTACCAACAAACGATTACACTCTGGGTTGTATTGAACAGAGAGATATTTGAACTCTTGAGACTAATTGGAAGGGTTCTGAAATGTCAATGTTGACATCCCTGTCTAGATTCCCTGAACCACAGTGAAAACTAACCCTGAATCTTAAAAATGTTGGCTTCCAGAAACCCCTTGTTATCAGGAGATGTGAATATTAATTCTGGGCAGGCGAGTTATTTAGCTACTGGTGTCCTTTTTGTCATCAAGTATCTAGGTAATAACAATCTGCATTACCATTTTCTGGAATTTATTTGAAAGATTGTGTAACTGTCTGTATTACCATTTTCTGAAATTATTTGAGGGATTGTGTAAATAATACTACTTTTGCAGACTACTGTACTGTACTGAATCTCAATTACTCTCCCACAATATCTGTCCATGGGTGAATATCACCTACCTCAAAACAACCCTGTGTAGTTGGGGAGTTGGGAGTAATAGTCCCATTTTAGAGATAAAGGACTGAGGCCTAGAGGAGTGATTTAACTGAGTACACTGAGCCAGAAAGTAACAGAGAAGGGAAAAACCTAGATCAGCTAGTTCTACAATCAATTATCTCTTCATAGAAGCACACTGCTTCTATTTTGGTAAACACCAAATGCTTTAAATGTTAAGAAGTGTGACACCATAACAACTAATTAAGTTCATCCCCACCCTGTCAGTCATATCAATATTTAGGAGTCCATGTGCCTTTCCTCAGACATAAACCACCTTTATAGGTCTCTGGCTGTCTTTATGACTATAGCAAGCTCCTCTACGACAAAAGCGGGGCTTGTGTGATTCACTGGTGGATGGGGGAAATGGCTGGACTAGTCTTGCAGCATGCTCTCTGCTCTCAAGGCCATTTACATGGCCAGATCCAAGAACACTGGACCAGCCCAATCTTTCCTCATATATGGTGATTTGATTTCATTTGTAGACAAAATAGATGGCTGCCTTCCTATCTCAAGGGCAAGCACCTCTTTTACAATTCTTTTCTATCCCTTCCCTTTAGGTTTTCAATCTCTTGCATGGGGTTTTAAAAATAATTATTCTGCAGTGTGAGGCAGGTTTAAAGTGCAAATATATTAAAGAATCAATTGAGAACAATGAACTCATTCACTGATGAATAAGTAAAATACTAAGCAAATGGGGGGGGGTGGGCAAGACGGGCTGAGAGAAAAGAGGAAGGAATCAGGTCACTGACTGTGGGGAGGGTCACAGAGACAGGAAAGGGGCAGAAGTAGTACACAAGGAGCTTGAATACAGTGCACTGACTATTTTGCATAAGACAATAGCTGGTAAACATTCTAGGCTCTGGAGAAATGGTTTAAGGATCTGTTAACAGATATGGTTAAAATTTTTTTTTAATCCTTTTACTGAGCAATCACTTACATACCATAAAATCCACACATTCTAAGTAAACAATTTAAAGAGTTTTAGTAAATTCATATACTATAACCATCCCCACAATCCCATTTTAGAAGAAAATTCGATATGAAGAAATAATACTTGGAAAGGGTACTACAGCTTGCCTATCAAGCACCTTCTAGGATTTACTTTTACCAACACCTGCCTAGCTAGGTCCCACTCTAATGCTGGGATAGGGCAACTGCTTTGGAAGATCTACCACTTTTCCGTGTTTCTCAGTGAGTAGTTGCTGGGATTTGGGGGTGAGCTTGGAGCCCAGCACCTCTATGCCCAGACTCAAGGAGGGGCCCTGTTGTTGACAGGAAGGTCTACTTCCCCAACCTCCACACCCACTACTTGGAAAGTTACAGAGCACGCTCCCAGTCACACCTCCAGTTTCCAAAACCAGGAGAACAAGTGTGCGATCAGCCCCTCCACCCGAGCCTCCTACACCCACCTCTCCTCGGAAAACCTGAAGGAAATTGGCCAACAACCTGGTGTTCCATCCTGGTTGCCAGGTCCCCTTATTGTTTTTGCAGTTCTTAGAGACCATTAGCACAACTTCACCTCGACCAACATGTGACAGGCTACGCTGCACTTTATCTCCCGGCACCAAATGACTTACCTCATTCCAGGTCTTTCTGTTTCACTGCGAGTCCACTGGAAAACAGAAAAGTGGTCCTATTTTAAGGCAATGCAAAAACAAAGGCAAAGCTTGGCTGGCATTTGCTAGCAATACACATGTAAAGAATGGGCATGAGCAAATACTTTGTTGAGTATCGAACATGCTGAAACACTAAGGATTGACTGTAGAATCAAAGCAAGAGTTATGTTGTTGGAACCCGAAAAGGGGGTCTGAAGAAGATATGCCTGACTTTACCACATGTTGCCCTTCCGTTGAAGACTCCTTTCTTCCTCATCTATCTTCCATTTCCTAGTTCTCTATACCCAAACGATCCACCATTCCTTCTTCCCATGTCACTCCCGCCTGAGTGACTTAGGCTGCAGGATCAGGAGTTTCTATTTCATGTGTCTCTATCCTATCCCAAGTCTTGTGGGAAGGAGACAATGTCTCACTCATCTTTGGAACCCTGGTGTCAGATACCAGCTCTGACACATAAAGGACACTCACTAGATGACCTATACTCAGTGGACTAGGAAGGGACCATGAAAACAAAGAGGGGCACACAGGTAGAGCACATATTTCCTTCTGCAGGCAGCTGTGAGAATTTTCCAGAGTTGGCATGGCCAGGGAACGATTTCTGATAATTAACTGAATTAAGAAATTACTTAGGACTCAAGAAGTACCAAGTATAAACCACATTGTTAGAATGCAAGGGAAGGGACTATAGGCTTTGTGAAATTTGGGAGAATGCAGACTCCCAGCTAGAGGATACATTTATAACTCCACTGCCATGCTTTGAGAATAAGGACTATTCCTTCTTACAAACACTTATAGTCAGATCTATTATTCAACCAAGGTCTGAGAATCCCATCATTTAGAAAATAGGGTTAATGAAGGCTCAAAATTTCATACATCCTAAAGTGATTATCCATTTCCTGGGTGAAGG
Source organism: Talpa occidentalis (assembly GCF_014898055.3). Taxonomy (NCBI): domain Eukaryota; kingdom Metazoa; phylum Chordata; class Mammalia; order Eulipotyphla; family Talpidae; genus Talpa; species Talpa occidentalis. The sequence goes on from NW_023601104.1 coordinate 26,830,360, forward strand.
GAGGATCAGAGAGCCAATATAGCATGCCCAAGGTTGTCCAGTTAGAAATTGGCCATGCCATAACTTGAACCTGGGCCTTTATTACTTGAAAGATGAAGCTCACAGAAGTCCATTATATATTATTGCCCTTATGTTCCTCTGGATTTCAGTCTCACAGGGCAGCAAAGATAGGTCATATCTCTGTAGCTTGCTCTCCTGTGTGGGAGCTGAAGAGGTACCAAATGCAAGTTTCCTGAGCTGCATTCTAGATCATAAGCATGAGACCTTTATTTTTAACCAATAAGTGGTCTGTGTCTAGCCCAAGTTACCACCTGAGGGGGACACAAATACCTACAATGTGCTGGCCTGCAGCAGGGGTCAGGCGCACTGATGTCTCTGGTAGAGCACAGGCTCCAGCACAGAGAGGTCCCTTACCACCTTACAGACCCTTGCAACTCAGTGTAGCAGTGTGAATGCTGAATGGTAGGTTGGATTAGTGTGAAGGGTGTAAGAGCATCACCCCACCACTTGGAGAATCCTCAGTCACACAAACCACAATCCAGAGGAACATAGGGGCCAGATTTGGTGGTGGATGGAAACTAGATTTTTGGTGCTGATCAGAATGTATTATACACAGGTGTTGAAATATCATACTGCTAACCTGAAACCCAAAGAATATTATACACCAATGTTACTTCAACAACAATTTTTAAAAAAGTTCCAGCTCACATGGAATCAAATCCCTTTCTGCCATGTACTACCTACCTAAGCAGCCACGTCTAGGTATTAATCTCTTCAAGACTTAGTTTCTTCTATAAAATGGGGACAATTTGCTTTCACATACATTTTCTGTGAAATTGGAATGAGATCAAGCTCCAGGTGTATTGTCTATCACAGGATGAGGGCTCCCTACAGAAAGCAGTGGGGCGGTATCTTTTTCTAATTAAGGTGGAAGGTTGAAAGTTCTGGGTGGGGCACTGGACCGGGAGGGGAGGACTGATGGAAGGAAAGAAGGTTTTGCCCACTTTACATTTTTCCCAGGGCTGTCCCTGTGTGTTTGACTGATTGGGTCAAATTACCTAAGATCTAGCTAGATATTCAGATTCCTTTGGATGTGTCTGTGTTGTGTAATCTTCCGGCCTTGTAAAGGAACAGATCTGACTGGCAAGGATTCTGCAGGAGGCACCATCACAGAGATTTATAGTTCAGGAGAAACAGGGAAGGGCCCTTGACATTCTAAGACAAATCTAAGAACAGACAGAAACATGAGGATAAAGTTTCTATACTATTTAGTTGGTCTTTTTCTAAGAATAATTGAACAGAGGTCTACTTAGTAGATTAAGAACGAGAGCAGATGATGAAAAAGTCAGCCCCAATTGCATTTGCCCCCAAAGATGCCATTTCTAAATAATTCATATCACTTCCATCTGAACACATAGCTGCCTGCCCATTTAACCCCACAAACATAATGATGGGGGGGGATTTTTAAAATTCCCTGTGCCCAGGACACTCCATCTACAATGAAATTAGAAAAGGTGAGTGCAGGACCGAGGCATTAGTTCTTTATGAAGCCACCCAGATGGTTCCAATGTGCCACGAGATTTGAGAATCAAGTTTTTAGAGGGAGCGATTGGGTAGAAACTCAGGAGTTAACTGCACAGGGAGGCCTGATCTATATCACACACTCCAGGCCTAATCAGATCAGGCTGGTGTTTCGTTTAGCACACATTGTTTATTGAGACTAGAATATTTCTCAACCAACATCCTCTTTAATAAAGTCTAATTTGGGCCATTTCCACATTGTTAGTGTTGACAGGGAAATTCCCCAGTGAATTGATGGGAGGGGGTGGTGCTTTATAATCAAGCCTGAAGAAGTATCAAGCCTGCTTCCGGAGCCCAAAAAACCAACAGAAGAGATGCTTCAACAACTTCTGTATACTGCCACCTGGTGGGAGCTGGTCCCAACTTCACGGCTGCTACGCCTTGGGCTCCTGCCCCCTCCCCCAAAGCAATGTGATTTAGGAAAATGCCATGCATTTTCAATCCAATTTACTGGTGCCTTCCACGTTGATCAGACTTCCTTCTCTTTTTTTCCTCCCATCTGGTTAATATAATTATTGCTTTCAATTGGTGAAGCCATTGTATATAATAGCTTTGTTTGTTACTATGGTTACAAGTTTAGCAGTACTTTGGAATATAAATCTATTATCCACAAAAGTAGCTTTCTATTTGTCAAGGTGCAGCTCTTACACACCTCAAAAAGCAAGCTGAGTACTGGCATTAGTTTTCTGTCATAAAGAAAATGACCTTTCTGGGTCTAATTGTATTTGAAAATCCCCTGAGCCTAGTGTAGACACTTCTTGGAAGGGCTGAGTGCTATTCCACTTTCTCCCCGCCTGGGATTTTCCCAAGTGAAGCATCCATAAGAAGAGCTATCCGAAAGAATGTCAGAAAAGCTGGCTGTGGGGCAGATTCGGTTGCCAGTCTGAAGTCAGCACAACTGGGTTGTTCTAGCATATTTACACTTGTCTGATTTATTTCCCAGCTAAAGGCAAGGACTGAGAACATTCTCTCAGGAGTTGATTCTTTGGGTGTAATCCCTTCCTCTCATGCATCTGAAACATCACCCCTTACTTCCTGATGGAAATGGAATTATAATCTCCCTTTAGAAATGGGCAAAAGTTTATATCTGGGTTCAATCCTCCATCCTCAAGTGACAAAGTGTGACGGTGTCTCTGTTTTGACAGCATTTCACACCCAACTGAATCAGACCAGCCCTCAAAGCACAGAAGTTGTACAGCCTGTGAAGTTGGCTTAATGCAATCACTAAGTTCTCATCCTTGGCCAATCACAATCATTAACACTGGAGAGGCTGAGGGTGTCCACACCTTTCATGTGGTGACCTTACCTAATCCCTAGGACCATCCCAGAAGGTGTGCATTGCCATCACTCTCATTTTACAGAGGAGGAAATGGAGGCTCAGAGGATTAAGCACTGTCCTAAAGTCACCCAGTTCCCCAATGGCTAAGGTGGGACTCATCTTTGGACTCCAAGTTCTGCTCTCATTCTAGAGAGTCCTCTAAATCAACTCAACAGAAGCTCGCTTTCTAGATTCAAACAGCAGGGGCCAGGAGAACAGGGAACATGAACGCAATCACTAAGGACTTGATTAAACCATAGTGGACAAATTCCTATCACCTTCTTCCCTTTTTAGGGGAGAGTTATTGGTTTGGTAGGCCATTGGTGAATTTCCAATGGCTACTAATTAACCAGTCATGTCATTCAAATTCATTACCACAGAGCAGATGCATACTTATTTATACCACTCACATGGCAGGATAATTTGCAGTTATATAATTTTATGGTAATTATGATTGGGATTGCCATATAGAAACTAGGCACTTTGGAGGTGCATATTTACCAATAACTGGCTTCCTTGGAATTACCCATTAATGACATGATTAGTTGTTGCCTTATAAAAAAAAAAGTTGTTGTATAAGGTGTTTCATCTTTTCATTCTCAACAGACAGAAAAAAAAAAACAAAACAGGAATCTTGGCGATACCAGGGATAGGATAATTTTTTTTCACTTTTCTGGCAGAAGAGGATGCAGTTGTTCAGGTCTGTCCTGTTTCTGAGCCTGCTAGTGGTGCCCTGGTGACAGGGAGGAGATATATGTGTTTTAACAAAAGACGAAAGCGTGGAGCTGTACCAGGCTGGCCTCCCCATTTGTTGAGCCAGGTACAGGTGGGAATTACCAACCTGTGGAACAGCAGTGAGGAAGCTCAGAGAACCTAATCTTGGCTAAAGGGTATAAGACTCAAAAGGCGGAATGACTGCCTGGTCACCTGCTTCATGGGGTACCTAGAGAATAAACAGTATGAAGAAAGGAGGCCTGGAGAGGTGATTCCATGCTGTAGGGGTGCTATGATTACACAGCTCACATATAACAAATTCTGAGCATGACCACTACTTCTGCCGCCCAAACTAAAGTAGTCTCAAAGCTGGTTTTCTTGGCAACAGTGTCTTCTTGCCCCTTTCTCCACAACCCCTTGAACCTATTGTTCTCAAAAGGTTGTTCCTGCTGCTTATTTTTACTGGATATTACCTGGCATGAAGAGGAGGAACACACACAGAGGGAGGGGTTCTCCCCTTCAGGAATGCTATCACGACAGGTCTGTATAGAAAAAGACTGCTGTAGGCCTGCTGAACTGCAAGGGGGCCCTCATTTAGCAAGGGAAGAATAGAGAACCCAGAAGGCATGAAGGAATGGTCCAATGTCAAATAGTAAATAAATAGCAAGGCCAGGCCTGGAACCCACAGTGGTCAAGTGATTTTCCATAACGCAATTCCATCAAGAGGGAGGAGTTGTTGATGCTCTCAAATTAAGACTAGGTTAATATAAATAATAGTTACATAGGGAGTGCCTCTGCACTCAACATAAAAGCTACTCTGGGAAATTTTTTCATTACTATTTTAAATACCCTTATATGAAAACTTCTGTATCAGATTCCTTTCAGTGGTCAAGAGTAGGGAGACCAGTATCTGTTCCTCTTGACCTGAAATACCTACTACTATGAGATGAGATTGTCGCAGTCCACATTGGCTTTCTTTTTCTCTCCAGCTTCTAGGAGGCTCTGAGCTACTATTATGTTCATTTGGTCAAATTTCCTCAGGCAGGAATCTTCATAATAGTCTTCTTTGCCCCTCTTTTGCTTGATACCTGCTTGTGCTTTATGTAAATCATGGTGATTCTTTTATAGTTGTGTTTTCATTAATAAAATTTGTGGATGGTAAAGGGCTACGGACCAATTAATAAATGAAGATTAACTAATAATAACTAGAGACCTTGAAGTTCAATCATGCATGAAATAAAAAGAGTTATGGACTAGTTGGGAGAGGGTCACATAAGCTCCTGCATTATCCACATTCAAAGTTCAAGGAGAGTGAGGTTTTCAGTGAAAAGGAAGATTAGATAGAAGAGACCAAGTCCAGCCTCAGCAGCACCATTTCACCCCACTAGCCAAAACCTCTAGAGCTTTGGGGGATGTTGGAATTGTGCAATTTGGGAGCAAACTATAGTAACTTGGAACACACTTGATAGCACAGAAAAGTCACTGCCATTTCCTGGACAACTACGGTGTGCTTGTTATCTAGCCATCTTTTTATGATCTACTCTATCATCTTTCCAGTTAATCTTTATCTAATTTCCCTCTAAAATTGATTGCATCATCCTCACTCACACATAAGGAAGCGGAGGGTCAGAATTCAAATTTTCAAGGTCACTATACCGGAGGGGGAAGATCCTATATTTTCAGAAGTATACTAAACAAGGTTGTAAACCCATGGTACTTCAATTAAAAAACAAAAACAAACAACAACACATCAATCAAAAAGATTTTAGGGAAAAATAGTAAGTGTAGGATTTCAACCCATTTGAATTTTTATGTAAAGCCCACATTTTTCCTATAATATCACCCTCATCCTCAGACAATCACTGTGACCTGGAACTTCATTAGCAGGCCATCCATTGTAGATTTCTCCCAAGCTGAAGGTCACCACCTTACCAGTACCCACATTGGACTTCACTCTTGAAAGAGTGTTTCAAGCTCCTCAAATGGACATACCACCCACATTAAGGTGAAAACTGCACTTTGTCATTTTTCCCTGTTCTTCCTTTTTTCATCCTCATTGCATTATATGAACTCTGGATGCTAACTCTGAGATCTGAGCAGAAGCAGATCATAAGTCCCACCACTTTTATTTGGTGGTGATTTGCAGGCATCTGAAAGTTCTTCCTTAGAAGCAAACATCTCACAGTCTTTCATTAAATAACTGGCTAATGTTCTTGTCCCCTCCAACTAGCTCATCAGTGTCTTGAAGGAAGAGCCCTAGTTTTACTCATCTGTATATCCCCCATTCCAGCACAGTGCCTGGCTAGTAGGCCTGTGAACAGAGTTCACGGGAAAATCACAGGACTTGGAGTTAGAGGCCTGTGGTCTCGTCTTATCTCTACCTCTGACTTTTTGGAGTGACCTGAGGCAAACTGCTTACTTCCATGGGCATCTAGTAATTTCTAATGTCTCTTCCAACTCTTAAAAAATGTCCTCAACTCTAGAACGTACTTACTTCTTACTTGACTATGAATCTATTAATTCATTTATATCTAAAGACTGACAACTAATCAAAGTACTGATGACTTTCAGAACATGCTACAGCAACACAAATATATTTTGCCAGTTGCCCGATTGTGTACCTATTGTGTTTCTAGTGGCAACATCCCCATCTGGCATGTCCAGAAGGAACCCTCCCATCTATTTCACCCAAAGGCATGCCGTGTGCTTGTCATGGTTCAATTAATTGGCCCTGGAAGCTGGAGTGAGCAGACCTCAGTTTCTCCTTACCTCTTAGTCTGTGTCTTACTGCTGTCATCAGAACTGTGATGCCTGACCAGTATTACCTGTGGGCACAGACAGGGCACTGTGTTTCAGGACTGAAGCAGGTTGGGTTTGCCCATTGAAGACTTTCCAAGGCGAAACACACCTTGGTACTTGCTCTACTCTTTTTGCCATCATCCCACTGTCCCCCTTTGAAATGTCCTATTTCAAAAAAATCTCTGGCTCCTAGATTGTTGACAAGTCATCTCCATACTTCTTTACTCATTGAAAGTCAAGTATACAACTGGGAGGAGTAGTCTCTTAATTTTTTGCATCACTGCCACTGTTATATGCTTACAGTATATAAATTTAAAAATACTGATTAAAGAAAAAAACTAAAGTTAGCGCACATTGTAGGCCTTTTACAGAAATTCTAGGTTTTTTCATATGTTCACAAACATATTTCACGCTTGTCCATAATCATACTTCTACCCATTATGTTTTATGGAATTCTATTCTACTTCTCATGGAATATAAACTCTATTGCACTCTATTTTAATTCTAACAATACAGAATACACATAGTTCTATTATATGGCTGTAATTTTAATTTGCTAAGGTGGGGAGCTGCATTTTTGATAGGGAATTCATAGTAAGAGAAAGCTTCTAAGACACAAAGGAATGAATGCTTACTGACAAGAACAAACTGTTAAGGTAAAGGGTCTTTCTTATTAGCCCATATTCCAGCCTCCAGGCTGAGTAGTCTCTTTCCCTGCTGACCCTCTCAGCTGGCAATTCTGGGGACTGGTCACTGCACAAACACAGGGACCATTAAAGGCTGGTCTGGGGAAAAACAGAACTGAACATCAGAAAATTGTGATTTCAAACCCCATCTCTATCTCTTGTCAGTTCCTGGACAAATCACTCAACCATGCTCATATTCCTTGTTAATTAGTAAAGCACGAATACACAGTAAAATTAATTAGTGAAGCCCTCATACACAGGGTGGCAAAAGGTAGAGACCAACTAATGTAGTGAAAATATTTTGCAACCTCTAATGATCAGGGAGATATGAGGAATGATTATTGATAAGACATGTTACCATTTTCAAGGTTCCAAAGGTCACCTAAAAACTGAGAAAGCCACTCCAGACCACAGCTCTGCAGGTGGGTCCCAGCTGCAGTCACAATTGTGGGAGGCTCTCACAAGAGCATGTTTTTTTAAGTTGCAGTTTCTCAATCTTGGAACATCTCCCAGCTCGGGGTTTGTCACTCTCAGACCATCTATTCTCTCTAAACAGGATCGACTTCCAAAGGAACATCTGAAATGCTCCCAGATTCAAAACCTAAAGGAGATGCAGAGCTGATAGATGTCGAGTGACACATTAATAGGGGCTGCAAAGCACCGCTGTTTCCGCTGCACCTCCCGGATCCCTCACCAACAACACAGATGTAAGGCTCAGTTCTAAGGACCTTGCCCTAAATGACTGGCTGTCCTCAAAGTAGGGTCAGAGCCATCTCCGAGAGGACCATGTGAGGCTTTGGACCAGCAGCTCCACAACTCAGGAAAAACAATTTTCCCATTGACTGGAGCTCTTATCAACAGACTATTAACAGAGGCAGGACATTTCACTTCTCAGAGCCTCAGTTTCCTACAGGAACATGAAGGGGTCTGACAAGTATTGGGATTCCCTCTTGCTTACCATAGACCTGTAAATTCTTATTTATTTTTGTATTCTAGTCAATGCCCAGCACAGTTACTGCAAAAATATTAATTCTTAGTAGTATTTGTTCAGTCAACTGGCAATGAATAGATAGATGGAAACTCTGCCATAAAAAGAGATAAAGTGGATTGGTTAGTTGGTTAGTTCTACTCTAACTCATCACATGGTGTCAAGTAATGACTGAAAATGCCAAACCTATACCTGGCCTGCCTGGTCTGACATGTATGGAGGTCCTCCTAAAAGCAACAGGAGAAAATACAGCGATGGAATTGCTTCTGAATACCTAGGACAGAAGGCTGCCAAATCAAGGACCAGAATACACAGGGCCCCTGAGAAGCTAATATTTCAGACAGGTACTCATCTATGATTTTGTAGATCTCTCTGCATTTACATTTCTTACAGCTTACTATCAAAAGTCAAATATATTGAGACCCAGAGTTTACCATCTTGGAGAAGTACCTGGAAGGCACCTGATCTGACCTCACATCAGCTGGCACCCAACTCTCTATAACTTTCGATGAGTCCCAAAGTCCCATACCTCCATCAGGCCTATGGTCTGGGACTCATCAGTGCTCAGAGTCACTGGGCAGACCAAAGGCTTCCCTAATCTTCATCTTGGAAACTGATTTTCATAGTGAAAATTTTAAGCACATTAGTAAATCTTTCCAGACAGTACATTTGGCAATTTGTATCAAAAGTTTGCATACAAACTGCATACACTGTCCCCCTACAGTTTCATTTGTAGATGGTTTGACAGAAGCAAAAATGCATACATACAATGATGTTTCTGAGGCTTCCTTACAAAAGAAAAATGGACACAATCTAAATGTCCATCACTACTAATATGATTGACCCATGAAGGAAATTCTATACATCAAAATAATGATGAAGCACAAATGCATTACAAGGTACTTTGTGACATAATTGTGCATGAACAAGATGCATAAAATAGATCCACAAGGTATTATTGACCAAAAAGGAATGTTTGTATGATGTATCCCAGACATGAGAATATATCCAGATCACTACACCTAACGAGGTGACTGGAAGGATCCTCACAGAAATGTTAACCTATTCCCTGGATGATGAGGTTTGGGGGTAAATTTCACTCTGTACTTCTACTTCTCCTTATGGTTTGAACTCTTTCCAATGAGCATGTTCTTTTTTAATATCAGAACTCTCTTTCCTTTTTAAATAAATAAAAAATGCACTGGCAATCTTTGAAGGGAAAAAGAAAGTATAGAGATCTTTTCAAATAGTTGACAGAAATTTCTAAGAGTGTATGTGCTAGGTCTGCTCAATCTTCTCACCAAACAGACTAAATAGAAAGTTTTCAGTGTGAGTGGACTAGTTCTCCTGAGTGCTTTCCTTTCTAAATGGTCCATGAAGAGATTACGGGTTCTACAAATGCCCATTTTGGTGTGGGTCATGGAATGAAGGTAAAGAACTTGCCCTACTATCAACTGGGAAGTTCATTTACCATTGCCCATCTATATCCTTCATAGAACTCAGCTGATGAATATCCCAACCATTATTATTAAATAACACTTCTCCCCACTTTAAATATTGTTAAGTCTTCATTTAACATCATCAGATGGTGAAATTTAAGTGAAATGACCTACAATGAAAGCAGGTCCTCAAATGTTGTTTCCTTGATGTGGGCCCAGATTTATTTTCTCTCACTAATGTTATAATGAAATGAAGGTATTTCAAGGACCTGCTGTACAGAACTGCTTCTTACTACTTCTTACTTCTAACTCCAGGAGAACATAAAAAAGACCCAATCCTTACAGAATGTCAGAACACCATCCAGTCCAATGTCCTCATTTTACAGAGCATGATAAACATTCTGGAAAACAAATACTTTGAGGAGGATGTTGACAGAAACTGAATTAGAGCCAAGGTCTTCTTATAGTCCTATGGGCTCTCCACCTTCCTCAGAGCCATGCCCTTGTTTTGGGTCCATAGTTTCTCTTCCGTGGACTTTGCAATACTCATCTAGCAGGTTTTTCTTCCTCCACTCTCCTCCATGCTAAAGTATGCTCCACCCTGGCATCAGAGGATCTCCCTAAAACACTAATCTGATCATATCTTTCCTTTGAATAAATCCCTTCAAATGTTCCTCATGTCCTCCAGGACAAAGTACAGGCTCCTTCGCTTTCACAACAGTCTCTTTAGCATCTGGCTCTGATACAGCTCATCTTCCACACTTAGACTACTACCATAAATTTACACTATGCTCCAACCAGACTGAACTATTTGTAATTTCTCAGATGGTACATGCGAACATTTGTGCTTTTGCACATACTCTGCTTTACCTGGAATAATCTTCTATAACTTGTTCGCTTGGAAAACTCCTACCCTCCCTTCAAATCCAAACCTAAGTATCCTGGAAGTCTTCCCTAAGTTCCCAGGAAGAGTATGCTCCCTTCCATATATGTCCATAGATTCCTGGGAATGCTACTACAATAGCACCTGATAGTTGTGAAGTGCATTTACCTACCCACCAGAGTGTAATTTCTTTGAGTTCTTGAGTTTTGGTCTCATTCATCTTGTAAACATAGATTTTGACACAAAAATGAGAGTAAATACAGTCTAAGATTTTGTAAAATAAAAGATGAAACCTACAGGATGGAAACTTCTGGAAAGTGATAGCAACATGGAAAACACCTGGCACTTTAAAAGAGAGACTTTCACAACATACTCATGGCTTCCGGTGAGTGGCACCTTGGAGAAACAGCCTTTAACATACAATAGCTGGAAATACTGTGTGTTTTCTTATTGTAAAATAAAGAAGAATTTATCACAAAGGCACTATCTTATAGGTATAGGGAAAAGGTAGCTACTCATTAACTACCTCCTGAAAACACAAACAAAATTCTAGACTGAAAGCTTATAGAAGCTGGCATCAAAACTATACATTACCCAGTAAGCCTATGCCCCCCTTGAAACCTTAATACATGGCAGGTCTTCAGTAAAGACTATTTGCCCAACTGAATAAACAAATTAACTAGAAATTGAGGTGTTAAACCAATGCCACAGGCAGTGAAGGACACACTGTTTCTTTGTCTTCTTAGACCCTTTAGAACTAAAAAGGTCTCTGAGAACACCCAATGTGACACCTCCACTAGGGTGGGGAATCTTAAGCTCAGAGAGTTTGAGAGACCTTCCCCAAGTCCTACAGCAAGTTTGAGAACCAGGGTCTGTGTCTGGGTCCTCTGGTGGTCTCAACTGCACCGTGATGGTCTCAGCAAGCCTAAAGCAACAATGGCAATCATGCACAGGGCTCTTGGCGTAGGTTTTCTCTGGAAGGGGCCAGACAGCCGCACAGGCTGCTGGGCATGAGGGGCACAGCTAATCCTTCCCAGAGAGCTTCACCTGAGCTTTGAGAGATTTGGTTTTTTTCTGAAACAAATGTTGAATTCTTTTGGTGAAGTGTCTCAAGCCAAGGAGCAGACACATTAGTGTGCCCCTCCCCCTCTTTCCTCCTTTGTTCTTCTCTTTCAGCTGAGTCCACTGGAGGAGCATTGTGAGGTGCCCCTGCTGGGTCTACAAGGCCCCTTTTCGGTTCAATTAATGAGCCATAAATAACCCAATGAGGTGTCAACAAAAAGGGTAATTTATCATACCTTGTCAGGAGGGCGAGCCTTGTGAGGCAAACGCTCATTCACCGTCTGGTGCAACATGTTAAGATTTATTCCTGGCCAGGTCCCTCCTCCTCCAGGCTCCCCCCTCCCCCAAACCAAAATTTATCTTCCACAGGAATCCTCACAGGTGTGCTGCTTTGACAAATAAGCTATGAAGTCTGGTATTCATCACTGGCTGGTCTTTGTTGGGATGAAGGCAGCAGGAAATAAATTTATTTTAGAGGGGAGGTACTTGTGATTCAAACATGCTCAAGGGGAACAAGGAGGTTATTTCCACCCTCCTGGTTCTGCAAAAGGAGAGAGGGAGATAATGCTAGGACAGCCTCTTTCTTCATTATTTACTACTAGGTGAAAGAATAGCTAGGACTTTACTGAGACGGTGCCCTTGGCTTCGGGCTGGAAGCTCCAGTCACATATTTCTGGGAATGTTGGGTCGGGAAATCTTACACTGGAGTGAAAAGTGTTATAAGACATCTCAGATGATCAGAATTGCTGTACCCAGAGATTGTCTGGTTTTGCTGTTCAACTTCTGGCTTCCTCTGCAGTGCTAATCCTAAAATGTGAGTTTGTGTGACAGTCATTTGGGGGTGCTTGTTGAAACACAGATTTCCAGCTTCCCCTACATTCTCTCAATTCTGATTCAGAGATCTAGGAAGGAACCCAGAAATTTGTATTTTGACAAGCTCATCTCTTCCCTTCCAGTAGTTCAGATGTACTTGACTTCTGGAGCACACTTTGGAAAAGAAGTACCCTGGGAGTCTGCAATGCCATCCATTTGAACTTTCCGTAGTGCTGGAAATGCCTTATACCTGTGTTGCCCAATTCTGTAGCCAACAGTCACTTGTGGATATTGAGCACTTGAAGTGTTAGCTAGTGTGAGAAAGTAAATGTATTTGTTAATTTTAATCAATCGAAATTTAAGTCATCACTTGTGGCCAGGGGCTACCACAATACAACCCTGAGCCATCACTCTGCACACGTGAATTCTGAGAGCATGTACAATCTGAATTCAATATACACACAAGACCTGATTGACCAGTCTCCTTCCACTCCCCCTTATTTTGCCAGCTAATAAATACTGAAAGCCCCTGGGGTGTGCTTTATTTAGTCACTTAGGCAGAGGAAGAGGGAGGAGCACAGCCACCCACCTCCCTCCCAAGATCTATTCAAGTGGAAAGAGAGAGATCCAGTTCTTTAAGCACCTTCTATGTGTGGCTTGTCTTTCAGAATGAGATAGAGGCCTGGTCCCTTGGGCCTAGGTCCCTTCTACTACAGAGGGAAGCAAGATAAATATACCAACGAGCCAATATCAGCTGTTCATAGTGTGATAAGTACACTAAGAAAACACTAGGATTTTAATGGAAAACAGCTAAAGAAGTAAGGAGTCAGGAGTCTCGCCTCCTCTAGCTAATCTTGTGAATACTTCCGAACATGAGACATTCCTTGGCTACTCTGGAATTAATGAGACAGGCTGCTAGTTCATTGTACCCAACTCACTGACATAACATAGGCTTCTAAATTCTTCCCTTGGAGTATCCAAGGTGGATTTTCCAGTGTCTCTGCCAAGTTGATATAGGCCCCACCTGTATGGTCATACTTAGCACGTGTGACTACCATTGCTTACATCCCTGCTAGCCTGCAGAGGCTGAGATCCAGACTCATTCATCTCAGATCTCAGGACCCCACCCATGGTGGACACAGACCTGTAGGTACTAAAATAAATGGCCTCACATCTGCCTAGGTGAGGCCCCCAGTTTCTTGCTTAAGACTGAGAGTCATATGAGCAAATTGCCTAAGAAAGGCCAAAAGTGGTCAAAGGACATGGGTGTCCTCTCTCCATGGTGCTATGAGAGGGACTCACCCCACACATGTATTTTAAAAGGTAAGGGGGAAAAGGACATATGAAGGGAGATTGGCTAATGCCTGAGGAAGAACTCCCTACCTATGAGAAAAATCTGCCTGGGAAAGTGAAGGGTGTGCCTGACTATGGCGGCAGAAAGGCTCCGGGCCTACATATGGGGCCAAGCAGGCCTGGGAGGTGGGCTGCCCCTGACCAGAGGCACACGGCCCCTGTTCCAGAGGGCAGAGGCGGCCACAGATCTTCGCTGGACCCTGGTCACCCTTAGACACCCTCCCCACATAAGCCTGTGTCCTCACTCACTCCTCTGGCTTCCTGGAGAAGGAGAACCCCAGCAGATAGCTGCAGGGGGAACAGCTGAAGAGAGGAAATGCCTGGCTCCAGCTTCCAAAGTTCTAGCTCTGCCAATCTCCCAGATTCCCAGAGTCTTTCAAGTTTCCGACATTAATTCTCCTTTTTTTTTTTTTTTTCATCAAATGGCTTTATTTTGCCTCCAGAAAACAGGCACTGGTATCAAAAGTTGTGTGCCTGATGCCAAAACTTACTGCACTAGGCCAGAACTGCCTCTCCCTCACAGAGAGGGAGTGAGTTCAGCAGGAGAACTCCTTACAGGTCTCCGGCCACTGCAAGTTCCTCATAACCAAAGGGCAAGCAGGAAAAGAAGGGAAACAGTCTGACAAGAAAGCCCTCTCACAAAGCTCTTCTGCATTCTCAGATAAATAGCTTAGACCCCAAACAGTTGGCTGAATTCTCTAGCTACATATATATTTGGCCAACATTACCTCATTATTAGGGAAGCAAGTGAAGCCATTGTATTGGCTGGATACTTCACTTTAAAACAAACTAAATACCAGAAATTAGGGTCTGCGATTTACCAATGGACCCTGTATAATCCTGAATTCTAAAAAGCAATATTGAATGAAGAGTTTTTTCCTCCCCCAAAACAAAGATCCAACAGTATGGACAGAAGGACAATTGCTATTTGGAATAATGCAACAGTATCAGTATCTTTTAATTCATGCTGGAAAACAAACTGTGATACCTGCTTCTGTGTAGAAAAATTTCATGGTATTAGAAATTTCCAAGATTACTAATTACAGGGAAATCTGGGGAGTTAAAGAGGCAAAGTTGCTTGAAAGGCAGTAGGCAAAGATATAAGAAATGCAAGTATCATGAGCAGACTTGGATCAAATTCCATTCCCACCAGGACCCTCCAGCAAGTGGTTGCAAGGGAAGGCAGATTCTTATAAATTCTGGGACATTCCAGATCTTCTTAAAGAGAGACCATTAGGAACTGTCAGTTCCATCAGAAGTCAAAGCTCTTTGTTAATATTTGTTCATTCAGAGTTAGGGAAACTGAAGCTTAAGACCAAGTAACTAATAGGTAAGTAAAAAACAGTTTCATCCATTTATCTGTTAGCGCCAAGTGCCAAGTTTCTCTATGCAGAGTAAGGAAACAATTTCCATGCAACAGCTCAAGATGTGCAACTGGCATTTGCCTGAAGTCATGGCACAGTGAATGCGCGGCTCCCTTTAGATCTCACATGCTACCAGTCATTTGGCGGGGTGGGTAACTGGTTGGGAAGCCTCCCAGGAAACCACCGCTCCTGCAAATGACTCATAGTAGGTGGTTCTGACTCCTGAGTCAGAACCAAGCCCATAGCCCAGCCCCATGCCAAGGCTCCGTGGCATTGTTGAGATGCTCTGGGCTTGACTGGCATGGGATACTGAGGACCTCTGGTGTTCATTTATAAAAGAATGAATGTTCTTTGTGACAAGTGACCAAGGAGGACGGACCAGAAAAGCAGCTGATGTCATTCAGTGTCCCTTCTCTCTTGTCTCCCAATCCCTGCAGCATTTTGATGGTTTCTATATCAGGTGACCTTTAACTGAAAGTCTCACTCCTGCTTCTCACCTAGAAACTTCCAGGTTGTCTGCGATAGTCACAAACTTGTGGACACAGCCTAGCTAGTTCTACCTTTGACTTCATAGTTTGCTTAGGACCCTAAAGCTGCCTCTCTCCTAGCATGTGAGTGATGTTCTGAGTAAACTGGACTGCACCCATCCCTTGATACATTTAGCTTTCCATCCCCCATGTTCTTGCAGGTCTGTTTACTTGCAATGTTGTTTCTGCCTCTTGAAATTCTGCCCACACTTGAAGGACAGATCAAATGTTACCCTTTCCCCCATGCAGCTTTCCTAGATTCTCTGGTGAGGCCCCTTTGATCTTTTCTGTGGCACACTATTGGTGGCACCTTTTCTAGTGACACAGAGCACACTGTTCTGAACACCAGCATTTGTGTGACTTTGCTCTCCTCCTACATGGCATTATTCCTTAAGAAAGGGGGGAGAAGATGTCTTAATCCTGTTTCATTTCCCCTCATCCTAGTGTATACCAAAATGTGCATTAATGAACAAATGAATGGATTCAGAAAATCTAGATGGATGTTCTAAAATCATCTCCAGCTGTGGAATTTCATCCCAGGGGTGGCTGCACATCTGTAATAAAAACCAGCCCAGCTACAAGTTTTTCATATGGGAAAGGGCAGAAACATCAGTGCTTTCCATGCTTTGGCCATCAAATGTCTTTGGGTGTATGCACACAGACTCCCACAGACCAGATGTAGCATCTGCTTTGAAAGGGCCCAGAGCGGCCGGGCTCCCTCATTTCTCAATGTGATGAGAGGCACACTGAAGTCTTACAGCTGACAGTCTTTCTGGTGAAAAAAAAAACACCTATTTAGCACAGCACCAGCTCCAACTCCACACCATATGCATCAACAGGGGTGGGTCACAGTGCCCACTTGGCAGTGAGCCAGGTGGAGATTTGAGGTTTGGGGTTGCTGTGCTCAACAGGGAGCCTTGATCTACAATTAACAAGACTCCTACTTCTGCATGACCAGCTAACAAGGAGACTGCTGCCTGCTCTGTTATATGTGTGGAGACCTTCCCCAAAGCTTGTGTGCCTGCTCCATGCTGGCCCAGTGGTGGCTGAATGTGTGTGTGTGTAGTGGGGTGAGAAGGGAGGAAGGAAGCTGAGTTTCTAAAGCTCTCCTTCCCACTCTTCCTGGAGACTAGACCTATATCCTCAAACTTTAGCAAGGATCAGGAGGGACTGGTCAAACACAGTCAAAACTCAAGTCTCTGATTCAATAAGTTGGACACCAAGAATCTGCATTTCTACCATGTTCCCAGTTAATGCTGATGCTGAGGACAAGGGGACCATACTTTGATAACCACTGCTCTCGGCTACTGGAAGAAAGGTGAACGAAAAACTGTCAGAGATTTGACAAGAGCTATAAGACGGTCTCCACCTTCAGGTTCTGTCCCATTACAATCTGTCTCCTACTCTGCCACAGAAACCACCTTTTGGGAGCACATGTTTCCCTACGTCATTGGCTCCATGGTCTCTTCTTTGCCTATGAAGTTTGAACTCCATTGCTAAGCTCATCTTGACTAAGCCCTAATCATGTGCCAGGCACTGTTCTAAACCCTTCACACATATTCACTCACTGAATCCATGTAATTCTATGCAGTAGGTACTATTATTATCATCTCCATTTTAGAAATAATGAATCCCACAGTGAGCCCTCGGGAAATATTTTCTGAATGAATGGATAAAGGGACACTTACAAGCATTTGCTCCATGTACTACAGAAGGCTGTTTCCATGCCAAGAGAAACCACCAAAAAATGAAGAACTGGCTCGCCAACCAGTTATTTGTTCCTGTACTACACCAAATAACCCGTTTGCCTGCGTTTGGCTAGATATTCTGGCTTTTGTGTAGACAGCTCCTCGCAGGGAGGAAAGCTAGAGTTAATCCTTCACAAAGGGTTGTTTAATAATAACCAGAAACTGGAGACGAGAAGAAAGGAACACAATGACCCCACACAACCTGAGCAAAATGAACTGCTCAAGCTCATGCCGTTGACACCAGCAAAAAGGGCCCTTGGTGTGGTCTGAGGCATCTTAATTCATATTACAAAAATAGAACATGAATACCTCTTTCCTAATTATCACCACCAAATGCATGGGCACAAACATCTATGGATGCGTATTATGCTAATGTAACACGCATGCTTATCCTGGAACGGAAAACCAGGTCATCTCTGAAAGTCTGTAAATGGACAGCCCTCTCTATTACTTATTTATGTTTCCCGCCTTTTGCTTAACCAGCCTTGAGGCCCAAACAGAGAAAACACACCATACAGAAAGCTAACAGTACACATAAATAAAACACGGACTCAAACTGGTAGATTCATCCTTCGCTGCTTTGGAGGGGGTGGACTTCACCAGCTACATGCTGCTCAAGCGATCAGCAAGAGGCAACCCTTTGAGAACAGCAGGCAGGTCACACCTAAGATGTGTGTTCCTCCCCAAAGATTTTCCACTTTGTCCTTTCTAGGGAACATTTTTGTTTGCCATGAATGGATGACAGTGCTCATAAAGTAGGTATGGACTCAACTCTCTTTAAGTTGGATAAATGAGATTGACATTAGATTTGTAAGCAGATGAAGTTTTTTGGTCCCTTTCAAGGGTGTCCCCATGTGGCCTCCCCTATAGTTACCTTCCCCCTTCTAGATTTACGATATACAACTAGCCATGGGGAAGATGCTACACGAGAGATGTCATTGGAGGTCCCAGACAGAGTCTCTGCAGAAAGACAATTATCCAGAGTCAAGCCTAACTGACAGTCTATGGAACCTTTGGCCTTTCAGAAGACCTACTTCTTGGAAGTACATCTCTAGCCTGGCTTTTTTTTTTTTTTAAGATTTATTTTATTTATACAAGAAACAGGGTATAGGCCAGACGTGCGGGAGGGTGAGAGGATTCATCAGAGACAGAGCAGGGACTAGAACAGGCAGACTGACGAAATACACTGCTGGGGGGAGTAGCGGGCGAGACAGGAAAGGACTGCTTGCCATGTGGGTTGCTCCAAGGCCGGTGGGGATCAAACCGGCATTGCAGAGGCTGTGGACAGCTTCACAGCACTGCACTCAACCACTGTGCCACCAGGGAGGTCCTTGCCTGACTCTTGACAGTTTTCTTTGAGGCTGTTCACAAACAGCTGTTTCTTTTATTTATGTGTATATATACATATATATATATATATATGTATATATATAATTTTTTACATCATGGTTCATTTTCAAACAATATTTGCTTCCCCCTACCCCCTCAGGTATCGTCCCCATAGAGTTTCCTTCACCAATGCACCTGTGCATCTCAGTCCCCTGTGCTCCTCCCTCCCTCCCTCTGATCCCTCTCCCGCCTCCTCCCCTGCAGTATGTCTCTGATTTATAATTGTCTGTTTTTGCTTTGTGTGCTTTGTACTGTTATAATATTTTTACATTGATGTCTTATTTGGTTCCCCTATATTCCTGCTATAAGTGAAACTATCTGATATTTTCCTTTTTCCTTCTAGCTCCATCCACATTGCTAAAAATGGCATGAGTTTATCTTTTTGATTGCTGAATAATATTTCATTGTGTATGTATACCACATCTTCTTGATCCAGTCATCTATTTTTGGGCATTTGAGTTGTTTCCAGGTGTTACCTATTGTAAATAGTGCTGCAATAAACATAGGGGTACAGGTGTCTTTTGAATCAATGTTTTTATATCCTTTGGGTAGATCCCTAGGAGTAGAATTGCCGGGTCATATGGTAGCTCCATTTTTAGTAGACTGAGGAACCTCCAGACAGCTTTCCATAGTGGTTGGACCAGTTTGCACTCCACCAGCAGTGTAGGAGAGTTCCTTTTTCATCACATCCTCGCCAACATTTGTTGTTGCTCTTAACGCCTCTTAACTGGAACAAACTTAGTTACTCTCATCCTGTTCGCATCTTAGCCTGGTGCTAGGCAACCCATGGAGTGCCATGCTAGAGGGAGCTGCTGTCACCAGCGGCAGAGGGCACTGCCTGGGTGAAGCAGAGGGCGTCCTCACAACCTTACAGGCCCTCAGCTGCTATAGCCACAGAAGTGAGGATGTTCACCTCAGCATCTTCCCTGTCACCATCAGCACCTTCTAGCACCTCAAACACACACTGCAGCAGCTCTGTCTACCTGACAGGTTCTGTGACCAATAAGGATGCTGCACCTGAGTCAGGGAGCCTGCCTTGACATGTGGTGGCAGCAGTCAAAAAACAAGCCCTTGTCCTCTAAATGTCCTCTTTGACTCATGCAGAGAGTGAAAAATCTAACTAGTTAGAAAAATGAGAAGTCAACACTGATGAAATGCGTAAGATGGGTGTTCTGACAAGGCAGGGGAGAGTGTAGAAATCTCCAGAGGCCCAAGACTCTGTGTCCAGAACCAAATAAAACTACTCCAACAAATATAAGCACTGAACAGATGTAGGCTATGATTATTAGAAGTATTAGCTCTTGCAATCCATTAAGGGAGGGGTCATATGTCTTATATTTTTTGTCTAACGCTAAAAATTATGAACATTGTAGAGTGCTTTATGTTAGGTACAGATAAGGAAATTGAGGCACACAGCTCACAACCCTCAAAGCTGAGATTAGAACCCAAGAAATCTGATACCACAACTCAGGGCTGCCCTTTTTTAGGCCCAGTGTAGGTGTTATAGGACAGCCCCGATATTGAACGGGTTGCCTGGCTGTGGGTCCTCACCCGAGCGCTTAAAAGGGACTTATTAATACTCCACTGCAGGCACACACGAAAGCTTAATAAAAGGTTTATTTACAAGGGCAAAGGAAATAAGGAAAATGTACAACTCAGGGAGAAAATAGGGAAATAAAGTCTTTAATGCATCCTACCCGATCCACCGACCTAGAAACCCAAAGGCACTCTCAGAGCTGGGAGGACGCTGTGAGCTGGTGGAGAGCCAAAATGGGGGGACCCCCCCCAAAACCCACGTGTCTGCCTTTATACCAACTTGGCTGCTTAACCCCACCCTCAGGTCCCAGCCACCTTCCCTTTGGTGGTGATGGGATTTGGAGTTCCCAGTGTCTTTGGCTTTGGCCTGGGGTGGGGGTGGAGTCCACAATGCCTGTATGGAATTAGCTTTAGGACATCCTTTTCCCCCTAACATAGGTATTCCCTGGGTGCTTCTAGATGGTTAGCACCTGGTGTGCACATGGTAGTTTCGCAAGTATGTTTCCTCTCTGAATGAAAATTACTGTTCATTTCACATGGCTTTTATCTTAACGAGAATGAATTCACTCTTAATCATTTGGAAAGCTAAGCTCTTCCAAGATTGGGGAAATCCTGCTTCATTAAACCCATGTGTTATCACTCAGTACAGGAAAAGCTTAAGACACCTTCCCTGAAGCTGGGTGTGACCATTCAGTTCAAAGCTTTGATAAACCTATTGGGTAGCAAATTCATAGATTGGTTTTTAGAGCCCTTCTTGTGGGTGATTTTTTAATTCCCTGAACTCCAACTTGGGTCTTCAAAACAGACAACAGTCTTGAACACAACACCCTAATTCTAGTCTCAGCTCCAGCCAATGTCACCATTTATCGTGACGCTGAGCAAACCACCAAACCATTCTGACTTCTGTGATTTTATCAGTAAAGTGGGGATGAAGATACCTGTACTACTGACACATAAATGCTCACACCATAAAGGTTCACAATTAGCATCAACGAAATATGATATGTGAAAACATAAGTATAACAATTACCATGAGGATAACTAACATTTCTTGAAAAAATGTGCTAGGAAACCCATTAAGTTGATACTAATATTTCCATTGCTGGTGAGGAAGGAAAGTGAGACTTAGAATTGGCAAAGCAGAAACTGAACCCAGCTTTTACTAACTCATACATTTTCAGCACAGTTGATGTCACCTTCAAGGGGATGAAACTAAATTTTTGGGATTGGGAAATCTTACTCTTTTTATGTATAAAACGCAGGTATCTATGTCTACCTATATACAGATATATATATATATATATATCTAGATATGCATCTCAGATAAAGAAACACACAGTATATCTGTATTAAAATTTCATGGGGAGGGCAATTAGGAAAAACATTATCTAAAAAGGCTCCTTGGGAGGTAATAATGAAGAAAAATTTGAGAAATACTATTCTAACTTCACTATATCATTCCATTTCCCATAATTAATAAAGATTATTATTACTGCACCATTAGGCTCCTTCAATGGGAGGCTGCATGCTGTGTTCAAACACAGTCTCAGAGAAGGTGGTGGTAAAGTCGCCCTTAAAAATGGTCTAGCATAGAGGTCATGTGCAAACTGCCAATCAAAACAAGGGTAATGCCACCTACCCTTCACCCTTGAACGCACATACATAGATCAATTTACACAAACTAGAAGAGAGAAAAACTCATCTTAACAGTTTAAACACAGTATTGGAAAAATTTAAAGTAGTAATTGAGTGTATTTAGAACATTATAACTTTGACTAGACCTACTAGCAGGGACATAGCTCACTCCCTTTCTTTTGGCTATTGGAGATTTTTGTGTAATTTCCAACTGGTGTCAGTAACTCAAAAGAAAAAGAACTGCACATGCCCTGCTTATTAAATGGTCTAAACTTACTCAGGCAACCTGCTTACAGAAACATGTCCCAGTTCAGTCACTGGCAAAGACTTGATCAAATCAGTCCCTTTCAATGAGCCTATCCTGTTTTCCTCTTCTCACTCTCTAGAACTCCTGCCTAGGTATTCCAGCTCCAGATGCCCAGTTTGGCCTCCCTATCCCACTCTTCACTTTGCCTTTAGCCCTAAGAGACTGCTTAGCATCCCACTCGTGGATCCATTCATTTCTTCAGTCTTTCTACTGTGTTCAGTGACTAGTGACCCTCTGATAATAAGCCAGCTTTCTTTTCAAAGGGTGGGATGCCTCTCTATTTGAGAGGCCCAACCATCTGGATCAGCCTTGCTTTACTTCCCTATTGGATGGGAGCAGGGAGATGCAGCAGAGGGACTTGCTATCAGCAGAGATTTGAATTTGTACAAATTGCCTTTGGGGTGTTCTTCTGACTGAAGCTCGGCAGGGACACATGTGCTCACTTGTAACATTGGGCCAGGCTGGTCCTGAAGTAGCTGTGATCATCAATCCAGTTGCCATAGTGGCCATAAGTGTTCATTTACCACTCTAAGACCTGGAGCAACAATATATTATGCTTTTCGCCAGCGGGCGCTGCACCTGCTGCAGCGTGGGGCGCCGTGTCGGCCATCAGTCACCACTCTCTTTCACAACCTTTTGTTCCCCGCTCATTACAATGAATTATAACAGGGGGACAGCACATTTTTCAGGAGCGCCTGTCCTGTTAGGTGTAAATGCTAACACATCCTAGGTTGCTCAAGTGGACTGCATATGAGCATGGGACAGTGGTGCCCACTGTTCTTACTGTGGGTCCTTCCCTGAGCACATAGAGTGGGTGAAAACCAATGTGTACACTTTTCTACAAGGCAGTGTAAAAAAAAAAAACAGCACCCAGTCAAGTCAATTTACTATACACATTGGATACTGCATTTTGTTGTATTCTGCCATGTCCCCAAAGGCCTGTGGTTGTGGGAAATCATATTATAGCAAGCTAAGGTCATCATGTCACCTGTGGGCCTTGACACTACTACTTCAAGGATGAGTGGAAGATCACTTCCAAAGTCAAAGGGCCAACACCTCCACCCCATTAACATTTTTTGAAAATATTTCACATAATAGTGATGGCAAACAATCAAAGGTCAGAAAAATTAGAGACTGGTCATGGAAGAAGGTGACTAGGAGAAATCAAGAATAAAACTGTTGGTTAAGATTATTCCTGATAGGGTCTCCCCTGGTGGCGCAGCGATTGAGTGCTGGGTTGCAAGGCTGCCAGCAGCCTCTGCAGTGCCAGTTCAATCCCCGGCCACAGGCGAGGGTCCCACCCAAAAAAAAAAAAAAAGATTATTCCTGATAGCCCACAACTGGAAGCAACCCAAATGGTCATTGATTGGTGAATGGATAAACATTTCTGTAAACTACGAAATACTATCACAGCGACCAAAGGATGAAATATTAATACATGTGACAACACAGACTTCAGAAACATTATGCTAAGAGAAAGAAGTTGAACACAAAAGATCATGTACTATATAATTTCCTTTCCATGACATTATAGAGAAATGCAAAACTACAGAGACAGCAAACAGATTTGTGGTCCAGAGGCCAGAGGTGGAAGAGGGAATTGAGTAAATGGGGCCTGGGGAGCTCTTTAGGGTGAGAGAACTGTTTATACATTGATTTTGATGGTGGCTATATGATTATGCACAATTCATCAAACTATACATTAAAAACTGTTGAGTATATTGTATATAAATCATACCTTCATAAACAGTCATAACCAAAGTTTAGACTTTTTTTAAAATTTTTTTTAAGATTTATCTATCTATCTATCTATATATTTATTTATACAAGTACTGGGTACAGTCAGAAGCGCGGGAGGGTGAGCGAATTCACCAGAGCCAGAGCGGGGAGCAGAGCAGGCAGAAGCGGGCGGCAGGAGAGGTCTGCGCGCCATGTGGGACCCTCCTCCAGTGGCCAGGGAGCAGCCAGGAATCGAACCAGCGCTGCAGAGGCTGCGGGCAGCTTCGCAACCCAGCGCTCAACCACTGTGCCACCGGGGAGGCCCATAATCAAAGTTTAGAAGAAAAAATATAAAATAGAAAAGCAAACATTGCTGACTAAGGGAAACTGCTGTATTTCTCCTATGTGACACAGGTCCTACAAGAAATAGGAAGGGTGCAGGAAAATGAGTTTCACTCATTAGGTGAAAAAGGAACCAACTTCTTGAACTTGAACTTGTACAGAAACAACACTTCATCACCTCTATGGGATAGTGATAAGCTACATGCTACATCACTATGATACAACAGTCCTGTTAATTTCAGTTCAATTTCTGCTTGATTTAATCTGGCTCTAAAACACACTAAAACAATGGGGTGAATAATTAACCAGCAGGGTGAACTAGGTAACTAGTTTCATCTCCCTGAACTTCAGGTTACTTGGGGGGAAAAAAGTGAAAGAGTCAGGCAAAATGGTCATGGAAACTTTTAAAGGGTAGAAATTCACCATTGATTTCTCCAAGTCTTAAATGAAATGTATCCATGCTCTTGGGACCCTCACACCTTCAATTCCCCCACTCTGTTCCCAGCTAAATCTGGCTGGTCTCAATATCAGCATTTGGTAGGAGAGGGTGAAGGATCCCAAGACACTTGCAGGAAAGTTTACCAGTGCTTTAGTCAACAGTAGACCCTTCTGACTAGTTACCACATGGCTAATTCCCCTGTTTGGACACAGTAGCAAGTTTCTATCATGTCCTCAATCAAAGATGTTCTTGGAAGATCTCTAGTAACTTACCCACTTTACCTTTAGTTCCTTGGTGAGTGCTTACTTTGTAGCCCAAGAAATCTTTTAAACCTCAAAAGGGGGACTTTTTTATTTTACTTTGCAATTCAATTATAAGTCATTCAGCATGCTAACATCTATAAGCCAAGACCCCGCTTCCCCTTATCACTGATCTCCTTTTTCATCTCTTCAAAGATCCTGGAGGTATGGAATGGCTTTAAATATTTGTCCTTAAAAAGAAAAGATATGAAGTTGGGGTCTCTCTGGTGGCGCAAAGGGTTAAGCACCGCGCTGTGAAGCAATCCGCAGCCTCAGCAGCACAAGTTCAATCCCCGGCCAGCCAGAGAGCAACCCACATGGTGCAGCAGACCTCTCCTGTCTCACCCGCTGCTCCCCTCAGCAGTGTACTTTGGTCAATCTGCCTGTTCTGTTCCCCACTCTGTCTCTGGTGAATCCTTTTACCCCCCACATCTCTGGCCTGTACCCCAGCTTTTGTATACATAAACAAATCTTAAAAAAAAAAAAAGACATGAGGACCCAATACTGGTGACAAGCATTACGAAGAAAACAATTTCAAAAGCAAAGATTTTACAGTTAACTGTTTGTATCATCCACCCATCCAGTAAATAAGAAAATCTCTGGAAAATTTGCTAGGTCTTCAAGTGAACCTTCTTTCCTAAAAAGATGAATGACTATTTAATCCGTAATATCTTGGGAAGGTATTTCTTAATTTTCTGGAAGCGCTGATTTTTATTTTTCAATAGATGGATCTGGCTGAAACTAAAATCCCAGCAAGAAACATTGCTAATCATAAAAATAACTATTTATGGCACCCGTAATAATGGCCAATTACTCTACACATGGTAGATTTTTTTAAACCTTATAACTGCATGTGGAATAGTCACAGTGAGTTCATGTCACCAGCCCAAGGCCACCGAGCTTATAAACAGCAGAGCTAGAATAAAGACCCATGTCAGACTAAATCCAAAATCAATGCTCTTCCCTCTATAGCTTGTTTTCAAATTCAAGAACCTGGCTCTTCTGTTTATATTTCTATTTACAAGTGTCATTATGTGGGTCCAGCATGATTTCTACAATTATCTGTCCATGGATAGGAAGGGTTGGGTTGAGGTTTCTCATGTCTTGCACTTTTCTTCATGTCAGCAATGCAGCCTCAGGCATACATCCATGTGGGCAGTGACCTGTAATCCATTCATAAGATTATTATTTAAAAGAATTTTCCTGTGAGTGATGATGCCTAGAGGTCTGCTATTAGAACAATGTGTGCATGTTATATGCAAATACGTACAAACACTTTTGTTTTCTCTTTGGCTTGGAGCTCCCTATCCTTTAAAATACTCAGTTTTTTATTTTTAGGTTTATACACAAAAGTGATAATAGAGACAGAGATTGGTTTGGGGCCGGGGACAGAATACAGAAAACAGCCTAACGAAGGAAAAAGACATTAAAACTCACAACTCTAAGGCCAGCCCTTGTTGCCCTTAAACATTACAAATGAGGTAATAATATTATGAATCCCATAAAGCCCTGTTAGAGTTCAAGTAGCAGTTCATTGAAAGGCGTATTTATTAGACTTTCTTTTCCTCCCTTGTAGAATGGCTGAATAACAACTTCCTATTTTTAGCATGTATTCACTTTGTGATTGCTTCAGCCAAATCAAGAAAACTGGAGACAACGGCGCTTGTATCCATCTTCGCCAGAACCGAGTTCTAGACCAAGTCTGAGAAACTATGCACACAGCAGCAGCAGCTCACTCAGATTTGCCTGTTTGACCACTGATTTAGAAAGAAAGGCAACTATGCAGAGGTGTTACAGGAAACTCAGGCAACCACATTCTGCAGGAATTTAATGTGGACTGCCAGGCTTAGAGTTTAATTTTTATTTGTTATTTTTTTTTTACATTTTAAATGAGTTTAAGAATATAATTTCTTGGAAAATATGAAACATTGGCTAAGAGACACGGAAGACAGAAAGGATAAAGCCCAACATACATTCAATGGGAGTTCTAAGAAATGAGGCTAGAGAGAATGTGGAGAGGACATATTTAAAATAAAATGGTTTAGAATCTTTGAAGAAAAAAAAAAAGAATATAATTTCTGATTCTATTCCATCTTCTCTGGCTTTTGTAGTCATTCCTCTTCCAATGTGTTCTTGTTCTTTGCTGTAATCAAGGTCATACTTAAAAAGGGATCTTACGTCATGATCAGGGTTTTGAGATAACAATGTTTTCAGAGTAAAGGTTCAGTCACTACTTTATTGGACCCTACTGATGAGGTAAGTTTAAGGATCTTTACCCAGTGAGGGCCTGAGTCAGTCCTATTCCACAAGTATGACATCACTAACGTCAGCCACCTATCGTGGGGACTGGCAAGAGGGTCTGTACCGTGAAGAAGATAAATATATTACTCCTACTCATGAAGCAAACTGTAAAACACAGGTCTCTGCCACTGTTGGTCAGTTGACTATTACAATGAATGAAAACCCACTTACACATAACACAAGGTCATCAGCTGTCAGGGGAATCCTCTAAATTGAAGAATTGCAACAGGTGGAAGATAAAAAGCACCAGAAAAAAAGAAAATGCACCTGGGAACCTGAAAATATCCTGAGCCCCAGCAGACCTCACTCCTGTTTCCTGGGAGTCTGATTTAATTGGACTGAGATGGGGCTGGGAAATCAGTATTATTTTATCTCCCCAGGAAATTCCTGTGTACAGCTCAGGGTGTACAACCAGGGGTAAATGCCCTGCCCCAGACCCAGCCAGCCTTGGTGAATGCTAACACTTTCTTGGACACAGCTGCAGGTGGAAAAATCCCAAATCTGTGCACGGTAAACTACACGGCCCAGAATTCCTGAATGACACTCCCTGTATTCCCAGGGGGCAGGAAACCACTCCCAAAGAATGACCCTGCAGAAATCTGGAAACACATCAGCAATAAAAGTAACATTTAAACTGTATCCTGTGGCTGAGGATGTCCACATCTGAGTGGCTGACTCTCACTGACAGTGACCTGGGTCTAGTAATGGGCAGAGTGAGCAGATACATCAGATCTCCTGCAAGGTCCACAGCTCAGAGATGTAACAGATGCTTGAGTTGAGCCCAATGAATAGAATGAAGAAACAGCAACTAAAGCAAACCTCTCACTTTGGTATCAGAGTGGGAAAAACCAGGAGCTGGTTGGCTTCAGGAAAGTGGAAAAGATGATGATAGCTGAATATAAGCAACAAATCCAGAAATTTGGGACAGAAGATAAAAAATCATTTCCCTTTCACCTTGAAAGAAAAAGTTCGTGATCATATAAAACCAGGTGTGTCATGGGGAGGAAATCTCATTTTTTAAAAGGGAACTGATTTTAAGGTCCCTGTTAGAAGAAGCTGGGCTTTGTAGGGCTGACATCTCTGGGGGTGGAACAGAGCTCTGGCTTCTTGCTCACAGTTGGCAGGAGGTGCCAACTGGCCAGCACACATGGTTGGCTTGGATCCAGGAGACACTGGCTTGCCTGAGCACTTGTCAGGGGAAACCTTGTTATATTGTGGCTGGTGCAGACATGAAGGTGAGGGAAAGGATCAGGCTCCCCAGGCCACAACTTCCAGGAATAGGGCTCACTTACAGTTAGGGGAGAAAAAGGACTCTTCCAAATCTTCCCATTTTACCCTCCTCCTCCTGATATGCACAGAAAGATGTTTCATCAATAAGTGATATTAGAAACAAAAGAATACAGTCAAAACTATATTTCGGAGAATGGAAAATAATTGATGTAGGCAAGGGACATTTCCTTTGCAAACAAAGGGTCCTCACATTGGTGCATGTACTTTTTTATTACACGGTATATGGTGAGACCTGAAATCAAGAGGTCACCTCTGTGGGAAAGTCAGGATCCCCAAAGTCACCTAATCGACCAGAAGAGCTAGAGGCAAACCAGGCTGTCAATCCAATTTTCAATCCATGAAATGAAATGGATCTGCTGCCTGCCCTTTCCCCCCAGATAATGGTTATGCTGAGTTCCCCCAGCTGCTGGACACTTGCAGTATCAGAGGGGAAGCAGGAGCCCCACCTTGAATACAGAGTGAGCTCACCCTAGGATTCAGGCAGGTCTGGAAGAGAGGTGATATTCAGTGGGACCAAGGAGTCTCCAACAGGAAGATGCATCCAAGAGACAATGAATCAAAGTGCATCCTTTTGAATCACAGAGGATAAGCCATGTGCGGATGGAAGAGTGATTCTGAGTAGAGCTCTGTATCCTATACCCCACTGTCCTGTGCTTCACGGAGCAATGGTTGTAACTGAATGGGTCAGAAAAAAACAGAAGGGGAAAAAAAGAGCCATCTCCCTGGAAACTTAGGTGGCACCCACAAGGGCATCCTAGTGGTTTTGTTGTCTGCACCTCAGTGGTGGGAGTTGGTACTTAAATAACAGTCCTGGCAGGAGTGGCAGCAGGGACGGCCCCATGAACGGGCAGGGCACAGGGTCTCCTGTTTTTTGGGGGCATTACCTGTGGACATCAGAAGTGGCATCAATGCTATCAACACCAGCAGTAACACCACCCCATATCCCCCCACAGGCCTCTTTGGAGGTGAATACGGCTTCCTCTAGGTAGTGTTTCCACCTGCTGTTTTCAGCATCAGCAGCTTCAGAAAATGTCACCATTAAGAGCCACAGAGAACATGACAGAAGCTGAGATGACCAGGTCACCTGAGATAGAACCCAAGACTCCCAACTTACTTAAAAAATACTGGGAAGGGGAGGGATTAAAGTTCTTTCCATAATAGATAGCAACAAAATTACTTGGAGACCCTATTTTTTATTCACAGGCAGATATGGCCCAAACACAAGTCACAGGTGTTGGTGTAGAAAACTAAAACTAAATAGAAAAATATCTCTGCTTTTTCTTGTGACACAAATTCATGGCACCATCTATTTAAGAGAAACAAATCTGTTTTTTTTCTTTCCACTCTAAAATGCCAACATTCACAAATGAGTTATAGGAGTTGCTTCTGGAAGGGAAAAAAACTCCATGGTTCATTTCCTCAGTCACTCAAAAAACAGTAACTAAATACAGACCAACTAGTGCTAACTTCTATCAAGGATAAGCAACAACAACAATAATACTTTATGCCAGATATTTTTACATAAATAAGCAGCTTCACTTAATCCTTATAATACCACTGTGATAAGCACTGTTTATTCCCATTTTATTGGAGGGGTGTGATCATTCCTATTCTAAAGATGGGAAAACCAAGGCTTTGAGAAGTTAAGTGGCTTGGTTAAGGCACTCTATGTATTAAGGGACAGAACCAGCTCACACACTTGTATCTTCCAATTGCAGCCCCATATTCTTTCATTCTCGAGGACCATCTCCCATATGATGTACAATGACATGGCCTTTCCCCCACTTTCAAGGAGCCATGGGACCTAAGCCCATTAAACAAGTAGAACAAGAACCTGGTTAAATCCTGTCCTATGGATGCTGAAGGGAGGGATACCATAATTCAAGAAGGAAGGGGTCGATGAAGACTGAGGTCAGAACGGTTCTAGAGATGAGATCTGAGGACTGGAACAGGTAAAGAGAAGGCAGAGTTGAAGTACCCTTGAGCTCTTACTAGGTTGCACCAGAGGGACTGAACACCACACAAAGACGGCGCCCACTCATTCATTATCTTCTTCACAAATATCTCTGAAGCACCTAGCATGTGCAGTGTACTCTCCTACACCCTGAAGAACACAGATACCCAAGAGATACCTCCCTCTAGAAGCCCACAGTCTAAGGTGGCAAGGCAGCTGAACCCCATGTGGTCTCCAGATCAGGCAAACTGTCTCCTACAATCTACAATGAAAATGTTGCAAGCTGCCAGTCTAAATTTTGCTTGGCTTCTCAAGTTAGGTGATTTACTAGCACTACCTCATAGAGATGAAACCTCTCAATATAGAGTTAATGGAGAAAAAACACAGCATATAAAAACAGACTGCTCAAATAGTGTTCCTTCCCGATCTACTCAGGCCCCAGCATTACAGCATTACTACACATGTAAGGAGCCCACACAGCCAAGACGTGATCACAGAGCAGCTGTTCTGGGTGGGAAAAGAAAGCAGCAATACAGAGATCTCCTTACCTCTGTTCTAATTGCCACAGCCTGATCTGAACTCTGCAGTGGGCTCGACTGCAGCAGGATACAGGGACAGATTAAGGGGATACTTTAAAACCACCTCCTTGTCACCTGGTATCAAGCACAGGATCGCTAGGTGTTAGAAATGGCACTGACACATTCCTACAAATTGTTAGCAATGCATTTTCCACTTGGCAGCTCCTTACATCTTTATCTGCACTTGCTTTATAAGTGAAATCAACTGATAAAGCTTCCATTTCATACCATCTGTTAAGTGTCACAAACATTGGTTTTACAAGAGGGATGAGAAGGATCTTTTAAGACTATGGAAACTTTTAGAACAGTTTCAAACACTGATGACTAGAAGCAAAATCTTAAAGACATTAGGATATCTATAATGAAATAGTCAAAATCAAAATTTCATGAAGTAAGGGCAGAATATCAATCCTCCGTCCTTATAGATGATGGGGAAAGCTTGGCTCTCAGGAGGTATGTTTTGGATTGAGGGTCCTGAATTAGTCTCTACTGGATCCAGAATCTCTCACCTATGAACTTATTTGAGGTTTCTATGGGATTTAGAAAAAATGAAAGCAGCCTGCTGCTAAGTACAAGGGAAATTCTATTCTACTTCCAAGTCAGGAGACATACCGCCTTTTTTTTTTTTTTTTTTTTTAAAGATTTATTTATTTATTTATTTATACAAGCACTGGGTACAGTCAGAAGCACGGGAGGGTGAGAGAATTCACCAGAGCCAGAGCGGGGAGCAGAATAGGCAGAAAGACTGAAGAACACTGCTGAGGGGAGCAGTGGGTGCAGCAGGAGAGGTCTGCATGCCAGGTGGGACCCTCGCCCGTGGCTGGGGATGGATCCAGCGCTGCAGAGGCTGCAGGCAGCTTCATAGCCCAGAGCTCAACCGCTTCACCACCAGGGGAGGCCCGAGACATAGCTCCTCTTAAAGTCCTATGATTCCCCAGGCAGAAAAAACTGTTTCTCCTGAGTCCCTCACACACCTGACATTACATTCTGAGTTGAGTTGTGAGCTCCTCGAGGTCAGGGATTTCATTCCTCTTTGCAGCTATCCAGTAACTTTTAGCTTTACATTTTATAAGAATTTACAAAGGAAAAAATGGGCATTTTTTTCAGTTATCTCTTATGTGAACTTACCGTATTTTTGTGAGTTTTGCATCTTTTTAAAGGTGATCTTAAAAATAATTTATGTGTTATTTCAGACTTGCTGGAGCTTCAGGTTAAGAACTATGAACATTATTAAACAACACATGTAAAATACTTAGCACATGTCAGTTAGATAGAAGGTGCTCTGCGCCCATTAGCTGTTTTTCTGCTACATGTTAAGTGGGATTGGATAGCAACTCTGTGCCTTTCAAATTCCTGGTCCCAACTGTTCAGCAAATGTTTTTTTAAAGTTGTTAAGCATTCTTGGGAATTCACTATAAAACATAAAATCACATTTATGCAGTGCAAAAGGGGTTTTATAAATTATTCTTACAAAGTTTCAACTGTTGCATTTTGCTCATGAAGAAATAAAGGCCCAGCCAGCAAGGTAACAGAGCCAGGATGGATGCCAAAGGGGTACTCAGACCCACCAAGAATTCTGACTTCCAATCCTCACAGTACCAATGCCTCTCTAGTTTTTCCTTGCAACATTCTAACATTTTTCTAGTTTGTCCATTTTGTTTATTCCCCACAAAAAGGGACAGTTTACATACATATACTCTCCAAAGGGGCCAGGTGACATCTGAAATTGCAATAATAATAGGAAAAGCTTTTAAGCAGGATGGTGTATTATTGAAAACAGAAAACCATAAACAACATTGCAATCACTGGCACAATTTTAAACAAGGTTGCTTTACCTGGTTTTGTTTTCTTTCTTGTTAGATAATTTTACCAGCAGGTTTGTAACAAAAAGAAGCAGGAAAGTAGATTCTCTAGCTAGAAATTTAATAGCATTATGTTCAGGGATGAATAGAAGAACTTCTTTTATTTTGATCATGCCGTGCCCATAGTATGAACTCGATAAACACTTGTTCAATTGAATTATTATTACAATAGCCTGTTGCTTTTTTTCTACTGAGCAATAATAACTTTCATTTGTATAATGCTTTATAGCTTACAAAGCACATTTTTCACATATTACCATTTTATTCTTACAGCAATTCTCAAAGGTAGGTATTAATTTCTTCATTTTACAAATCAGAAGCAGAGTACTGGTAAGTTAGATAATTTGCCCAAGGTCAAAATTGCTCACAAGGTGTTGACCTGTCACAAAACAATGGAAATGTAGAAGAAAACTGGTTTTTCAGGGCAGGAAGTGTGGCAATCTGGTTAAAAGTAGGGACTTTGAACTCAAACTGTCTAGGTTTCAAATCATCCCTCTGCTATGAACTAGCTCTGTGACCAATCACACAACACATAAACATTCTTTCTGTGCCTGAGTTTTCTCCTGTGTGAAATGAACATAACAACAGTAGCTACCTTGGGGTGTGTTAATTTGTTAGAAGACTTGTGTAAAGTACTTGACATTTACTGAGTAACCATTTTAAGGATGAAATAAATAGTAGCTATTTTTCTTACTATGCTTGCTCTTTTTGGCCTGGGAAAGTACCTTGGCATGTTCCACCAACTCTTCAATTGTCAAACATATATCTAGCCTATTAGGAGAAGTAGAGGAACCTGTGAGTTAGGGGCATGAGTCCATCACTCAAGCATTGCAAGTCCGGGGCATGAGTTGAAGACCAATTTCTGTATTCATGCCCTGTGAGCCTCATAGTGTTGCTGGGTGAATTATATCAAGTGAGATCTGAAGGAAAACCACTACATCATCTATAAGATGGGATGCAAATGCATTCATTTAGTCATTTTTCATTCATTTGATCATAGCCTGTTGACAGCACGAAACAGTGTGCTAAAACAGTGATGATTTAAAAATGAATTAGAATAATGGGGGATACAAACATATAAAATAATATATGAATATACTATGCTATGAATTCAAATAAGGTATTATTACAATGTGCCTGTTTCTGAAGAAGACATTGTGGATACTACCATTTTTTAAATTGTAGGAGGCTACATATTTTAAAAATATGAACATGGGCTACAATCCTGTTGGAGAGAAGACTAACATTCTTTCAACACCCACACAGGAATTTGGTCAAGGAAAGCATGTGATGACTCCATCATGCCTGTCATCACTTTTGACTATGGAAGAACTAATCAAAGCACAAGGCCTTTTAGCTATGCTTCTGCCAGTGCTCTGATACCAGGTAACCCTGTGGCTCTTTCTCCCAGCAGTATGATGGTAGGGCCCAGTGTCCCAGAATGTGTGTAGTTCCATTAAGTAGACACTTACTGAAGACCTGCTAAATGCCAATAATTGTGTCTGGTAGACAGAGATATAAAGGACACTTTGCTCAGGCCTTGGCAGAACTATGATGAGTGGGGCAGATGGAATTATGTAATTATGCCAGAAAAGGTTAATTTATCAGTAGGTAACCAAAGTGTTTAATGTTAAAATGAATAAAGGCCCCTTAGCCCATGTGGAGGTCAAAGAAGGGTTTCTGCAGACATTGTGGTCTTAATCTTAAAGAACAAGAGTTAGCTAGATGGAATGGGGAAGGTGGTGGGGGGAAGAGAAAAGGGAAAAGTACAAACAAAAAATAAACTATTATGAAAGAGGTAACCACTTATCCCACTAAACAGCTACATTTTCCTCTCAAATATAAATATTTTTTTTCAAGACATAATTATATTACATCATCTGCTTTTCTTGGAGTTTTATAAACATGACTAATTTTCAAAATGATCTGTGAGGTATGTTTCAAAGTGCTATTTTCCCCGATCTAGAATACCTTTTACCTGGAGAAGGGAATAATCAGTGATCTGCTTTGAGTCAATGTCTTCTTTGAACTACTCCATCTACTTTATTTCCCCAATTGGTTAAATTATTCAAGAAAATGATTGGGGAACATGCAGATCTAAAATCTAAGTCTGAATTCT
Organism: Talpa occidentalis; assembly: GCF_014898055.3. Lineage (NCBI taxonomy): Eukaryota > Metazoa > Chordata > Mammalia > Eulipotyphla > Talpidae > Talpa > Talpa occidentalis. Next base: position 26,865,405 of record NW_023601104.1, read on the forward strand.
GGTGGTCAAAAGGTTCATTACTCATTACAGAAGATGTCTGATATAAATGTTAATTTTTCTAAAGTGGTACTGCCAGAGAATTAATACATAAGATGTTCATACTGGCTTAGACATCAGACTCAAATTACTTGAGCCTTCACATGTATAGAGAATCAAATTCCACTTCATCCTGATAAGAAGTTGCCCTGGAGAGTAATTCTGGATTTAGCAGACAAAAGTGGTCCAGTGTTGCTTTACCAAAATATAACTGCCTACAATATTATTTATGGCCAAATTGCTTTGGTGAGTGGTGGGAAAGAGGAAAGTGGAATTTTATAAATTCCTAATAATATAAATTCTGCCTCCATAAACAACTATTAATTGCCCAAACTATGTCAAATATAAAGGTAGCTGTTCATTCAGTTCTACCTAATCATATTCAATCTTCCTAACCTCCTTAGAAGGCTGAAATTTCATTCCCACTTTACAGATGAGGAAATTGAAGCAAAGAAATAAACATCTAATTCAAGGTCAAGTAACTAGGACTCAGCAATGGTCGTTGAGAGAAACAAGAGAAAGTACATGTGAAAAGCTTAATATGGTCACCCACAGCCTGGCAATAAGGGCAGCCACTGTCATTAAGAAAATGTAACACCACTATGTCCATAAAATGTATTACTTGGAAAGTGTTCTATGTGGGGAAAAGGTTCCTGATTGTTGGATATGACACAGTCCTAGGTGTCTGCTCAGCAGGTTTGCACAGCAACTTGGCTCAGGCATATTGTCAGGCGGCTGGCAAGACCTGAGAAGCCACAGCCTGACCTTTCTGAGTCACATGGGCAAGAATCCCAGCCCTCCAAATCTCTCCCAACAAACCAGAATATCAAAACCCTTCAGACACTACTGGAGTCTATAAATTGGCACACCCATTAAGGTTGTATCTGCTAATAGAGCCTGATGGATAAGTTTCAAGGTTAATTATGTGAGGATTTTGGAAGCTTCAAAAACCAAGATTACCAGGCTCCATAGTACATCCATTCCTGTTGGGCACTTTTGTGGAGAAGGAACAGAAATTATATATTCCTTTTCTTTCCTTTCTTCTCTGTTGGACAGAGAACTATTAGATATTCTATGGCCATTTGCCTGTGTGTAACAGAGAGTGACCAAGGGAGACAATCCATCCAAAGAGGTCAAAGGAAACATTCTTTTAAAATGTTGTTTCCCTGAAACAGTCAGAAAATGGTAGTTAAAATGGGCAGTTTGGCCTGCCTACTCTGATTTCCGGAATTCTGAAGGAGGGGCTCAGGAGACCCAGATTTGAGTCCTAGTTCAATTATGAACTTCATAGTGACTTTGTTCCAACTTCCTCACCTGTAAACAGACAAAATCAGAGTGTTCTGAAACTTCACTGAAACCAAATATTGGATGACAGTGGCAGGACCCTTAATAAAAAGGGTTATGTACAAGAATGAAAAACAGCACAACCACCAAAATACCCATAAATAGGACTCAGGCTTATGTCCCTATCAGAGAGTCACAATGCTAATGATAGAATATTAAAGACTCTGCATTTCCTGACACAGACATGTTATTGTTCTTTAAGCCATCATTTCCAAATTTAGTGGACCATGACATGTAATATGTTGGGAAACTGGTAGAACACACTTTAAGAAACACTGGATTAAATGGTCATAAAGGCTGCTTTTCCTGCTGGGCACCATGATCCTCCAGAGAAGAGTTTCAACTCTGCCATACAGGTTTATAGTAAAGACATACCTATGAAAAACTCTCCCCTCCCACTCTGAAGACCTCATCACAGCCCACTGCTGGGTTTGTGGTGGGGAGGGAACTCTCTATAAGAAAGGCTTCCTTCTGTACTTCCCTATAGCTGATGGGAAGTTGAAATTTTCCTTAGAACTCTCCAGAGTAAATGAAAAGAGGACTTTTTGTGGAATTAAGGAAAAAAGTAGCCTGAAACTAGGATTAGTTCTGGACATTTCTTCAAAGTCAGGCTGTGGAGTGACCTGTCTCCCTTCTATTGCTGCAAAGAGTAAATTAGTTTTGAGACCCTTTTCTATTCCAAAATGACATGATCCCACTGAAATAAGAAGAAGAAATAATTTTGATGTTATCACAAAATCATCAGCTCTGGCTGATGCATTTAACAAACATGCTCCTCTTCTGATACCTCAGTGACCGAGACTGCTGCCAAGAGCAAACATATCAGTCATTTTCCCTGTCCTCCTGAAGCCAGCCTCTTCGGAAGTAGGTACTCAAGTTGCCATGGTGCTTTAAATATGTACTGATTTAGGTCACACATTTGTCCATCTGATTAAAAATAAAACACCTGCTCTGAAAATTGCCTGGTAGATGCTTTGGCGCTTTAGGATGGTGGATTAGATGTCTCCCCAGCTGATCTAATGAGGGGGATAGGGACTGGGGATTTAAATCACCAGGAAAGATAGATTGCTGATGCACTAGCTTTCCCTTAAATCGATGGTCACTGTGTTACACCCTAGTGCATGCTCACATGTGTGTGGCGCACACACACACAGAGAGACCTAAAACCAGTTCCTTTTTTCCAACTGCAAAAGGTACACATTCCTTTAAAGGTTTATTTTTTTATTTATCCAATAGCTGGTACAGGCAGAGGTGCAGGAGGGTGAGAGGACCCGACAGAGACAGAGTGGGGAAAAGAACAGGCAGATTGGCCAAAGTACACTGCTGAGGGGAGCAGTGGGCAAGACAGGAGAGGTCTGCCTCACCATGTGGGTTGCTCCCGGGCTGGCCAGGAATCGAACCTGCGCTGCAGAGGCTGTGGACAGCTTCGCAGCACTGTGTTCAACCCGCTGCGCCACCTGGGCAGCCCCAAATTCCTTTAAACGATTCTTATAGTCCTCCAAAGTCCTCACTTGATTGCTTCTGGTTTATAGTAAATCCTACTCATGCTTGTCTGACTGCTCTTTGTTCTGCCAGAAGGCTGACATCACCATCTTCACCACTTTTTAGCTACAGGCTTTTTAGGTATTATTTTAGGTAATCCTCAAAGAAATCCTTTGGGACAGATACTACTTATTATGACTTTACACTTGGGGAAATGGAGGGACAAAGAGGTTAGGTAACTTGCCCAAGGTCACACAGCTGGGAAGAAGTAGAAGTTGGACTAATGCTCAAGTCACCTATCTCCAGTCTTCATTCTTAACTAACAGTTTATAGAGGCTTGTCACTGTCTCCAACCTGGACCAATTCTCCAGGTCAAGCACAAATCTCATTTATTTCAGGAAGCAGTCTCTCAGAGTTGTGTCCCCTATTTCCTGCCCCCCTGATTTGTTACATTGTCTCATTCACCACCTCTGTCTCATGTTGTGACTTATTGATTTTTGTGTGTATTGCTTTTGATCTGAGTTTCCTGAAGTCAGGAATTAGATAATTTAGTTTTTCCACAAGTGCTCCCGCACTCTGCATATTATCAGGGGCATGATATGTCATGTCCACCAGAACCTGCTGACAGAGGAGTCATCTGATAGCCTTAGGAAGTGGTAGCCCATCCTTCATCTTCCCAAACCTACACAGACACACCTTCTTTCCTTGCCAAGATCTGCAAGGAAAGAAATATAAGCTAACAAGAAGAAAAAGTTCATCCCATGATGTACATGACAGAGCCTTAAAAGTAAAGTGCAGATAGTAGAGATAATGAAAAACCACACTTGTGTTGTTCTGAAGCATCTGAACCACTGCTTGAGATCTGGTCTAAAGTACAAACTCCTTTAAATGGTCTAGGACATGAATAGGCAGGAGTCCCTTCCTTTTGAGAGAGGTCTCTATGAATGGGCCAAAGGAAAGGAGGAGGAAGGAAGGGGAAGAAGCCATTATGGCTTTAATGGTTTAATCTGCAATATGTGTTGTCAGCCTGGCCGGCCTCCAGGGGCACTGTGAACTACCAGCTCAAGCCAACACAAGCATATGTTAAGTTGATGGGCAGTGTAACAAGACACAGATTGTATAACCAAAGGTAAATGCAAAACTCTCTCTGCTTCTGCTCCCTGGGGTCCCTGCCTGGAAGCTGTAACTGATACAGGCACCACGTGGACAGATTTATACCCACAAACCTGGAAGGTCTGCACATTCATGTGTGGAAAGGTGCTAGGGCTGGATTTCATTTGGCACAGGCACCAACTGCAGATGGGTGGATTCATTCGGGACATGGAAAGGGGCCTCAATCTTGACCAATGGCAGCCTTCTTCCTACTTGGCTACAAGACTGGAGGGTGCTAGTGGCTGCTTTGAAGGCTGTGTGCCTTTGCTTTTCTGGAAGCTTTTCAGTTGGGCTTTCTTCCTTAATGCCTTCAATTATCACAGTTCAAATGATTACATTCCCAGCACCTCCACCCAATAGCCACAAAAGTCTGGCATTTCCTGTACGGACTAGAAAATGACCTGGCAGTGCACCTAGCACAAACCTGACTCTTCATCTATATTTTTTTTTTCTGGTGCAGCCTTTATTTCATCCCTCCCCTTACCACCCCCATTTCTGAGCTGCTAGAGAATCAAGAGATTATTGCAGAAGGATGGAACTATGTTTTCCATTTCAGCATTTGCTGTCAGTACCAAGCCCAAGGAGTTCTTAGGTGGTGTCTTTGGCAGCATGGAAATTCCCAGACTCATCTTAAACTACAGTCACCTGGTCCCAAAAGGAAAACACAGATCAAAGGACTGGCCCAATGCCACACTTGGAGCTCTACTTGGAGCCATGTGTCTCCTCCCTCCTGCTCTTTATTGCAGTCATTTCTGAGCTGTCCCCAGCACACTAGCACCCTGTCTCAGACACCATGAAATGAATGTTTGGAAGCCCGAACATGCACCTGACAAACATACCATGATATTCACTGATACTCATGGCCCCCAAGAGCCACATACTAGGCCATTCACTAGAAGGCTGCTCTTGGTGGCATGTCCCCTGTCTGAAAGGGCTTACCTTCGAACTAGGAAAACAGGAGCCCTGCTTAGAAGAACTGGTAGCAAGAGATGAACGTCAAGGAAATGGTAGAAAGCAGGTGTGACATGACTTCAAAGGAAATGCAATGGTTGCAGGAGATGGGAAAGACAATATAGAAGCGATGCATTTGCTGTCATGAAAAACAGTAACAGTTTTAAAAGGTTGGGATGACTAAGTGCTTCTGACCACCCCTATGCTCCCTAACACCAAGGTATCTATAAAGAGTGGTCTTATAGATCTCATTTAATTCTCAACCTCGTGAGGCAGATGACTATCCCTATTTCCTCTTCGAAGAAATTGAAACTTTCAGAGGGTAAATGGCTTGCCCTCAGATTGAAAGCATATCAGGGGAGATTCACTCTCATTCTCAAGTCGGGGCTCTTAATGCCATAAGGCGCGGGAGTTAGAAGCTACAGTACTCTTGTCTCACGTGAGGGCAATGTACAGGAGAGCTCCTGTTTCAGAGCCAGGGTGAGGGGCGTAGGTCACGAGGCGTTGTCCTCTACACAATCCTGACACAGGAAGAGCCACCATAAGCAATGGTACAGGTTGGCAGTGGGGGCTTATGATTGAACATGGCCACATTTGGAGGGAAGCTAAAAAGCTTGACATTAATTTCCCTTAGACCAAGAGCAACTATTTCTGGGCAGTCCTGAAAAGAAAGCTAGCTTATTCTGGATTTCTGGCTCCCTGGCCTCATGGCAAAGAGGCTGACTTACTTATGAGGACTCTCTCCCATTCCTCTCCTCCTTGCTCTCTACTTGTGGTCCTCCCCTCAGCTTATTTGAAGCCCTTTCTGAGCACCTTTATGGAAGAGTTCTACCAAAGCCTCCAGAACTCAGCAGGAATGACCCAAGGAGGTCTGTTAGCACAATTCAGGAAGTTCTGGAGGACAGGTGTGGATGCAACTTATTAGCGCCAAGAGGCTTGGGTACTTGTACAACCCAGCTGTGAGAGTAAGGGTCCTTTGATGGGGCTCTCCCACTAAGATACTTAAGGAGAGTTTCATCAGTGGGTTTAATATAGTCAAAGATACATTTCAAATTATTCAGAGAATGGGAAGACAAGAAAAGCTGGGTGGATTTAGCTCTACAAATCAAATCCTAATGAGTGTAGGTTTTGATACCAACGTCCTAATTTGTTTCAAATTTCTTACTCCTGGAAATCTCTGGGAGCCCCCATGAGAGCTGAATTATCACACTTAACAGACTGGGAAACCACAGCCCATAGTCTTAGTAAATTGTCCTGATCAAACAGTAAGTGTAAGCTAATAAGTCGGGTTTGAATAGACGTCCACCTAACTCTGCTCAAGCCTTCCTGGAAAATTTATGAATAGCTTTCAGGAACTAAGACACTAATATGCCTGCCTACCTAGTTAAGATGAGGTGTGACCTCTAGCCAAAGGAGGATACTCATGTGCTCGCCTGCATCTTTCTGAAGCCTAACTGCTATTCACTGTAGACTCAGGTCTGGCTGGTGAAAGGGAGTGTAGGAGAGAGTGCCTGCTTGCAGGAGGCTCTGGGAAGCTTCCTGGTAAGGTTGACCTAAGGCAATAAGCCATGAGAGCCACAGTGTCAAGGTCCAGGGTCAGAGTCAGAGGGGAGAGAGTCATTTTGAGAGTTCACCTAGTTCCATTTCTGTGGCCTCAAAACTGAATTCTGAAACTAGACTAAAAGAGTTAGTAAAACTCCTGGGGCCCAAGGAGTATAAGGAAGGCAATGTGACCTTGTAGCAAATGCAGGTAAGAACAGCCAGCAGGCACTGGGAACCATGTCTTGCTGGCACAGAAAGCAGGGCACGGGGAGTTTGCCAGGCAAGCTTCCAAGGGGACTAGGAGACACTAGGAGAGACAATGGGTGTCTTTCTACAGCCACTGCAGCCCTGGTAGCAAAGGGGCCTGCAGTTGTTGGTAAGATCTAGGAGTGGCAGCTGGGAGAACTGGCTTCAGAAGCTCAGCTAAATCACTTTCTAGGTGAAGTAGTTACAAAGTGGGTGGTAGGCACGGAGAAGTCCTATCTGAGACTCTTGGAAACCATGAGTGTTACACTGAATTATATGTCACACTCATGATATCACAAGGGCTGGTCCTCAAACCAAAAAGAAACTTCTTTTCCTGCTTCTTTCTCTGTAGCAAATATTTACTGTGTCAACTGTAGACCAGCCATGGATTAGACTGTAGGGATACTGAGAGAACCAGAGGATGGGCCCTGACAGTGAGTACTATCCAGTTCTAGATGCTCAATAGTTAGCAACTATAGCACAGGAGAGTAAGTAGTGATGGGACCTCTTTGATCATCTTAGTACCATCCATACAGGTACTAGAAAAACTACACACCAGATCTTTTTGGTGACCAATAGGAAGGAGGTTCAAGATATGAGGGAAGAGGCCTAAGGTATTATATGGTAAGAGACAATGTTTCTCTCAACTGATGCTAACAGCAATAAGACCCTTTGACAAGGATGTCTTAGATCCCCCAGGAGAGCACTTTCCAGGCCAACAGCACTGACTCAGTGACCTCATGTGCCTCAGCAATTTTGATGCCTTTTGAGTACCAGTGAAGTACCAAGTCACACCTCAAGAGTTTGTAGTGTTTGACTTCACATATTTGTGAAGTCACGTCCCACTATTATTCATGTCCCACTATTGCTCATGTCCCACTATTACTTCCAAGCTTAATTTTTCAACATCCTGTCATAGAGCAATGATAAAACAGTTCTTCTCAATTCTCAGTTTTGTTGCTCCTCTCACCATCTAGATGTGTCCTGATGTTGTCCAATGGCCATCAGTGGTTTAATCTAAATGCAGAATTAAGATGGTTTCACTCCTCTGGGCTTAAATTTTAAATTCCAGCACTAGGGAAACTGGATTAAGTGTGTAGTAACTAGGGACAAAGAGAGTTTTACCTTAGAAGATTTATTATCTAAGCAAAAAAGGAGCTAGACCAACATGAAATCATTTTGCTTCCGTGTAAAACAAGACAATTCAATAAACATGACATCAAGGGGAACGTGTCCCCTGGAGAAGGCAGAAGCCTCTTTCACATTGATGAAATGGTTAGGATGCAAAGAGAGTTGCATCTTGATTTCTCTGTTACAACTCTCTCTCTCTCTCTCTCTCTCTCTCTCTCTCTCTCTCAATCCAGCACTGTTGTTTTTTTTTTTTTCCATCTCCCTGAAACACTAATTATGCCACCCTACTCTCCCAAAACCTAGCCAATAGTTCACTCTATCTCACACTTTGTCTTTCCCCAACTGGACCAATCTATTCCCTGTTCACATTTTGGCATTTAATATACTTGTATCCATTTGTTAGGGCTGCCTTAAGCATTAACAAGGTGCTGCAGAATTGGGTAGCTTAGACAACAGAAATCTGTTGTCTCATAGTCCTGGAGACCAGAAGTCTGAAATCCAGATGTTGGCAGGGTAGTCCCTTTTGAGAGCTATGAAATAAGGATCTGTTTCAAGTCTCTCTCCTTGGCTTGTAGATAACCACATTCTCCCTGAATTGTCACACTGTCTTTTCTCTGTTATCAGTATCCAGATTTCTTCTTCTTATAAGAATACCAGTCATGTTAGATTAGGACCCATTATAATCATCTATATTTTAACTTAATTACCTATTTAAAGACCCTATTTTCAAATAAGTTCTCATTCCAAGGTATTTGGGGATTGGGATTATAACATATGCATTTTGGAGATACACAATTCAGTCCATAATAATCTTGGATAGAGACTCGTTTCTGGAAGATGAGTCTTATCTCTGGATAGTTTGCAAATTCCACTAATGTGATTCTTTTCTATTTTCACCAAATTTAATGGCTAGGTAACACTAAAAAACTGCAAGCTCCATTAAGGAATATTATGCCTGTAATCTTAAGCTTGTTTATCCCTAAAATAATATCTGGTACATAATAGGAAGGTATTAAATACTAGATGAATGTATAAGTGACTAGTAAGTTCCACATAGCAATTATACTTCTCTGCTCTCTCTTCCAGAGTTGAGCCTTGCCCTTAGAGAACAATTTGACCTCAGCCTTTACTATAAGGGCAGTACTTCTATACTTCTGGTAAACATCATAGGTTCCAAATACGTTGAATCAGCACAGAAGTAAGCCCATGGTACCAACCCAACAGGCAATCAAAAGTACTCTTATAGCGTGATTGGATATAATTCTGCTTATATGGTTCAACCAAGGAAGTTACCCTAGCTCAGTGCCAATTTTCACTAGGTCACAGCCTACCTGAGCACTATGAGGACTGAGGTTTGTCTTCTTAGCAGCCATAATGTTTCTGCAATGTCATGCAACCCATATCATAACTTTAGCATATTCCACAAACTTTTTTGTCATCTCAGCAGAATGATCCTGGAAATAACCTAAAACAATGCATTGCACAAAATGACTTTCCATGGGTCCAATTTGGGCCACCTACTTATCATCTACAGGGCATGAATATAGATTCTAACAGTAGCAGAACCTAAAGTTAAGAATTTCTCAACCTATACTAGTATTTAAGTTCACCTGCTTCTACCTGATTAACTATGAGTTGGCTTTGTAGAGAATGTGTCAGTTATTAATATAAATATGCACATACATTTATGTATGACAGAAGTAATTGTATTTACCTTATGTGTTAGCAAATATCATGTGTTCTTTACAGCATCTACTTCATCACCCCACCATCAAATATTACCAATCAAGAGAGCAAAGTGAATTGGGAATCAGTATCGCCAAAATGTGACATTATTAAGGCAGTGAGGAGAGGCAGAGGACATTAACAGCAAAGCAGTGTCCAAGGCCCTGGTTATGTCAATCACTGTGACGTGTTCCTCTTTCCATCCAAAATGACTGATGGGCCTATAATTTGTTGTTGCTGTTGTTTTGGCACACATTTGCAGAAACAAACTCATTCACGGCTCCCCTGCTGAAAGCTCAGCCATCCAAGTGCCACAGGAAACAGACTTTGGCATTTTAGTTGCTCACAGACTGGGTCATCCATAAAAGTTTAATTTTCTAAAAATATTCAGTGAGGTGCTTTTCCTGAATGAGATGGTTTCTGGCTCATCAACGTATTTATGTGAGTAAATAGAAGGAGGATCGGTAAGTCAGGAATCTAATCAGCTATCATCCAGTCCATCTGGTTTAATTAGAGAGCCCAGCAGCTCACAGGCACCTTTTAGTAAAAAGCTTCAGAACCAGCTCCCTTAAGGGTGGGGGTGCTTCTGAATGTAGTTTAAAATGCTTGTCATCATCCCTGTCTTCATAGAGCCTCTTATAAAATTCCCATCACAGAACAAACTTGAGACACATCACCGCATGCCTTTAAAGGGCATGAAAGCGGAAGTAAATGTAACATTGGAAACACCATTGACCATCACCACCGACACCTCAAAGCATGCACCAGTGTCAACTCTATGCCATGAACCTTGTGAATGAGACTGGGACCAGTTCAGATGGGTCTGACAAATGTGTAACAGATCATTTTTAATCCTGAGATGAAACAAAGATAGGGGAATAGCCTGGGGAAGGGAACTACTGTGAGTCTGGACTAACAATGAAGGATCATCAAGAGTTGGAACAGACAGAAGAGAATGAGGAAGGTTGTAGGCCAATGGCTCTTAAACTTAAGTAGATGGAGAGCTTGTTAAAATACATATTGCAGGGCCCTACCCTCAGGGTTTCTAATTCATGAGGTTTGGGATAGGGCCAGAGAATCTGCATTTCTAACAAGTTTCCAACTGATTCTACTTTTGCTCAATCAGCTCACACTGGAAACCACCTGGGAATTTCAACAGTTACAAATATGGGTGTCCTCCCTAGAGATTCTGTTTTAATTGATTCTGCTTTATTTGATTTGGCGTGGAAAATGCACATCAGGAACTTTTTGTGTGTGTGTCTACATTTTAAGAATTCCAAGCTTTGAGAAGTTGCAAGTATAGTATTAATAACTTTTTTTAAAGTAGACTATTTGATAGTAATTTGTTTACTCAGTGTCCTAGCACTCCCTTCTTTGTGATGTAAATTTTCTTCCAAACAAGAACACTGTCCTACATAACTATAATGCAATCATCAAAATCAGAAATATCATGCATCAGAGGCAGGCCAGCTTTGACTGGGGTATTTTCACAGACACTTTGATAACTCACAAAACTTCATCTGTATCTGCCTTCCTGCCTTTCCTAACTTCCTCTTGATTCAGAGTTTTGGAGTCTCTTCTAGGCAGGGAGTTCCAGATGGGTGGGCTCCTTGATGGTGGCCCCCAGGGTCTTGCATGAAGCAGACCCTGCCCCCGCTCCTCTTGGCCCTGCATGCCCTTCACTGCAATGGGAGGCCGGCAGCTCAGAGCAGCTGGTGTCCAGCCTCCAGCCTGGGGTTCAGACACATTGTGCTTTTCACTTTCTGCTGGAAATCCCCACTCAGAATACTTTTTCTGAATATCTTTGTGATTCTTTTCCTTGTCTCATGGCAATCCTTAAATTTTCTCTCTCTCTCTTTATCATTGTTGACCTCAGAACTAGCCTTTCTATTTATAGCCATCCAAGCTCCCTCTTCTTCCTTCCTCAAAGCATTTCTGCAAGCCTCTTAAAGCTCTTTTACAAACAAGAATGGAGGATTAAAGACCCTGAGGAGGCATTCACTAAGGACTCATGTTCTCCAGGAAGAATTTCAAGGAGAGACAAGTATGTTCTTTCACTGACAGATAGGATAGGACTTGCACAAGCTGGGTGGTGAGAGGGCACGGAGCACCTGCCCCTGCTTCTCCCACCTCTGGACAGCCAGCACCAGGGTGGTGCTTTCCACAGAGGGCTCCCTAACTTGAAGTTGCTGGCTGGTACCCTCTAGTTCAAGAAGGAGAACAAGAAGGACAGGAGAGAAGAGTGGATGGGGTCAAGTCTCCCTTTCAGATTTCAAACACACAAGTGCCACTTTAATCTGCCTTATAAATTGGGCTTCTCTAAAAGATCTCAGTAGAGAATAAAGATGTTTCCCCACTAAAACAGTGGGGAAAAAACACACAGTCAGATGTTGAATGTGGCAGATCTTTCCTTTAAGGGTAAAATGGAATTGTGTATTGGAAACACCCAATATCTTTGGTGAAAATATATGTGAACATTACTGGACAGTAAAATAATAATAACAAGAACAGAATAAAAAGCAGACTGTGGTGACGATCTAAAAAACACTGTATGCATGTACATGTGTGTATGTTTAGCTCAGGAAGTGTTCCCAGGATTACCTGGTAACCCCAACCAAGTATTTGTGACAGTATTAGAATTAAGTTTATAAACTGATCTTATAAGGTGATGGTGTTAGAGCCTGAAAGTCATTTATATGTACAAATTCTCCTACTGGTAATAAGTGTGTGTGTGTGTGTGTTTTCAGTATCACTGCTTCAAAATCAAATAATACTTAGTGGCTGTGTGATCTCAGGAAAATAATGTGACTTGACTTGTGGGGGTTTGGGGAGATTTAAATGTCATAAAATATGTTAGCCTCTTAACACAGAGCCTGACACATGGTAAGTTATTTTTACTATTATTGTTATTGTTGCTGCTGTTATTGCTATTATTATTGCTACTATCATTATCCTCTGATCTGAGGATTTTCCAGCATACCTGTCAAGCACTCACTCAAGAATCCCCATCTTTCTTCAGATAACAGATGAAGTTCTGTCTTAATTGCTAAAGAAACATCAAGAAAAAGGAGTACTTACTGACAGTTATTGTATAAGATGATGAGGTAAATGAACATAATAGATAATACAAATGGAAAACTACTCAGCTATAAAAAAAAGATGAAATCCTGCCATTTGCAGCAACATGGATGAAACTTGAGGGTGTTATACTTAGTGAAATAAATCAGATGGAGAAAGGCACTGTGTAATTTCATCCATATGCGGTAGATAAAGAAAAAAAACTAATTAAATAAAATAGAAACAAACTTTTAAACTGTAAGAACAAATAGTGGTTACTGGAGGGAAGGAGAGGGGAAGTGGTACATCAAGTAAAGGGGATCAACTGGATGGAAACTAGAATTCTGGCCCACATAATGCATATAAGTTGTTGATTTATAAAGTGTACACCGGAAACCAACATAATGCTGTAAACCAACAGTAGTTCAATTTCAAAGAAAAGAAAAAGGAGGGCCTCCCCTGGTGGCGCAGCAGTTGAGCGCTGGGTTGCGAGGCTGCCCGCAGCCTCTGCAGCGCTGGTTCAATCCCCGGCCACCAGTGATAGTGCCACAAAAAAAAAAAAGGAGCAGATTTGCCAAATCATCCCTTCACTCATGGGAAATCTGAGACTAGAATGAAAACTAGAGGCAGTTTGGGCAGCTGGGCATGAGGAGGAAATAAGAGAAAGACCTGTGCCTCCTTATGGATGGAGTCAGGAGGGTCCTGGAAAGGAATGGGGAAGATCTAGAAACATGAGGGAATTCTTAGAACCTCAGGTTCACTGAATGTCAGAGCAACATTACTGCTAACTCTCACTCTAGTCCACACAGTGAAAACCAGAGGGATTAAGGTACTTGCCCGAACAACACAGTGGTGTGGTGGAAGTGCAGGATTACTGTTTCAGTCTCCTGTTTCAGGGGCCACGGACTTTTCCCTGCTATCTGCCCAATTTTACTTAGACCAGGCTCTGTCTGAACTTACAAGGTCTGTGAGGGACAAGCAGGGGTGGCTGGGCAGCCTTATTCTGTTGCTCTGAAAATGCTCTGATTTTTCAAGTCTGCAACCTCAAAGCATAGCCTGCAGTTCTCCTGTCTCACCTTCTACTAAAAATGTTCACTCTGAAACTTGTAATAGGAGTGACCTCTGACAGACTGGCACGTCCCAGCTGTTAACATTATTCTGCTTACAACAGAAGTTGCCCTCAAGACCCTTGTAGCCAGGCCCAGTGAGGAGGTGACGCTGTCAGGGCCAGCCTCACAAAGAACAAAGAGAAAAGTCACCTTGGCTCTGAGGGTCTGGGAACCATAGGTAGCTGCAATCTCTCCCTTCTGTAATGCTTGTTGGGGACATGAGACACTGCCTCTGCACTGGCCAACGAGACCCTTCCACACAGCACCCCTATCAATAAAGAACTGGTAGAAAGTCATTTTACATGGGGATTTATTTTTAGCAATCCAGTTGCAGGGCATTTGAGTTTGCATTTCAAATTTTTTAAATTAATTTAATTTTGCTAACATGCTGCTTCTTGAATCCTGCAAATAAGTTACCCAAAGACCCATTTAGATGAAGTCTAGGAAGACTGAGGCCACTGTCTGTACCCTGGCCCCATGGAACTTGCCCATGGAAGGGAGCAGCAAGTTCCCCATTAGTCATTTCTAAATCTGCTGATAGTTTGGATAATTTCACATCATTCTAGCTGTTATTAAGGAAGGTGTGGAGGAAGCTTAGAGACTGTACCTATATCTGGATGCCAAAGCAGCTCTCTTCACTAGCACCCCCTTGCAGCTCATTTTCATCAAGTTGTTTCTCAAGTTCCCTGTCTATAAATTGGGAAAAATCTCTGCCTTACTCATTTCTCCCCTTTACATCACCAGCCACATGATCCTAGCCCAGAGTGCATAGCCCAGTCCGCAGAGGAGCAGAATTTCCTTTTCTTAGGAACAGAATATGGTTCTAGGTTTTCTGCAGGGAATGGTTATTAACCCTTTGGGTAGCCTGAAGTTTTTCACTCTGTACTCTACTTTTGTGGTTCCTGACTTATCAGGAGCCTTAAGAGTCAAGCTATGGGAATAATATGTTGTGAGGTTTGTACCCTTCAAAAGCTTCATTCATCCCACATGCACTGAGCCTCTTCTGTCCTAGATTCTATGCAGAGGGACAAGTAGAAAGATATTGCAAACAAGGTCTCCAAGGAGACTAAAGATGAGTGGCAGCACTATGAGACTTAAATGCCACAGCACAGTCCCATCCAGGCCAGCCTCCACTCACAGCCTTGCGGGAGGGGTCCAGGCACCAGGCTCATTTTCCTGAGGGAGGAGCCCTCACAGTCAGTTTGACATATGCTAGGATTCAGCCAGTGACGAAGTGGGAGGTGACTATCCTAGAACAAGGAAAGGCTGGGATATCTGGGGAGGTCAGAAGTGGTGTCTGCTGTTGAGCCTGGAGAGTACAGGCTGGGATGGCAGGACCGGGGCTAAACTGCAGAGAACATGGAACCTCTGCTTTGGGGAGGAAGGGAAGGTGGGAGGACACCAAGATTTCAACAAGAGGAAAAGCATGATGAGGTCACTGTGTTACTGTGTGTGGTGAGTGGAGGAAACAAGGGTACCAGACCTGCAGAGGCCCCTGGAGGCTGCTCTAGTCATCTGATCAGGGACAACAAGGCCTAAATGACCCTAACCTATTACAGCATATAGCACAAAGGTAGGTAAAGACAACAATAAGGTTGGAAAGAGAAGTGGGCACATCAGGGAACAATTCTGTTCCTAAATTGCCGTGGCCTGCCGAATCCCTTCCTAGACTCTCTGGAAGGGATCCTGGCACTGCCATGGTATTTTCCTGATTTGTCAAGTATGCTCTTTTGAACCTTCTGGAAGGAGTCCATATTCTGCTGGCCAAACCCAAGGACAATAAGAAAAGTTGATCCCACAACTCATTGTGAGAACCACTGAAGTAAACACACAAGATCATATTCAGGACATGTTTGCCTGGAGTGTGTGGAATCTGGGTCTCCTTTGAGGAAACCCTTTCCCATCCAGACTAAGCTGGATACTGGGACACTCTCATTTGCCACTTAGGAAGTGGGGAGGGTAGTGTATATGTCCGAGGAAACAGGGTTAAAAGAGGGAAAGGATGTAAAATAACTGGTAAAGTGCCAGACAGATACAGAAAATGTGACAGCTCTAACAGAGTCTCCTGATTTTTGCTTGCCTGGACACAAACACACACACACATACACATACATACACCCTATCTTAATTTCAAACTCTCAGTTATGAGTTGAGAGCTGCAATCTGTGAGGGTTTTTGGAGCACAGGACCTTATCAGAGGGTCTTAGATACTGCATGACCAGCCTGCCTCTTCTCCCCACCCACTAGCATGGTTGGCCTGGGTGATGAGATGAGCTGGAGGGACTCAGGTAAACTGTTCCCTCTTTAACGTACTTTCTGAACCTACAGCAATTAATATGCAACCAAGCCCAGGGAGGCAGACAGCAGATCACCATTTCACTAATGAGATTGCTCATGGCTCACAGTGGCTGTGGAGGGCTGGGACAGGCTGGAGCTTGGTGGTGGCATTAGTTTTCTCGGTTATCCCAGCATGTGGCTCAGCACACACCCCTGCAGGAATCGATGTCTTGGACTTTTTGGATTTTTCACCCAATACTTCTGCAAATTTCTTTCTTTTTAAGAGCTGTTCCCCTCCCTCAAGTAAAACAGAAACTGAACAGATAGGAAACAAATCCTACTTCGGTAGAGGAAGTGTTAAATGGAAAAATCTTGACCCTTCTTTGAGCCTCAGTTTCCTCATTATTAAACAAAAAAGTCAGGTTAAATAATCCCAAAGAAACTTTAGACAATGCAGGTTCGTACAGGGCATGTGAAGATGGATTCTGCTATACACATCCATTCTGCTTTTGCTGCGTCTGAACACCCCAAGGCTGACAATATCCACAGCCACAGATCAGCTCTGCCACATGATCTGACCACCTTGATTTTCTCTCTCACATATACTGGACCATAACAGAGAGACACACATTAGAAAAGCAGCCTCAGCCTATCCCAAAGTCCTTATTTAGTTGCAAAATAGGAATGGTGGTGATCCTCTCTGGTTCCCTACCTTTGCTGCAATCCATGTGCAGGTGAGCTAAGAGCAAGGGGTCCAGTGGAGCCAGCCCATCCTGCTGAGGATGGTGGGGGCAGGCACAGCTCACCACACCTGACCCACAGCAGCAGCAACTGCAGGAAAGCTATTTCCTTTGAGTCAATCTTCCTTCCACCCCAAGTATTTTTCACTGGGTATGCAGCCCTGAGTATGCGCCTGGAAGTAAATGTCACTTCTGCTTAGGTGGCCGCATGTCCTGGGTTGCCCAGGACAGTCTGGGTTATACTTGTTGTGCTGGCATCCCGTATGGTTAGTGCCCACTTTCATGCTCCAAAGTGTCATGTTTGGACCATAAATCATGTGGTTATCTAGACTCCACCAAGTTGTTTTCAAAATTGGTCACAGTGCAGGAAAACAGTATGTACAACCATGAATGAGAAACGGTTAAGATACTATTTCAGTTTTATGAAGACTGAAAGTGTTCATCCATGAAAGGTATTATATAGTATTTAGTCTGAGGTGTAGATGGGAAGAGGACAGTAAATGTAATTTAGTGTCATAAGATTATACAAGTAAAAATGGTATTCTGTAGCACTTTTTTAAACAGATGTCAGTGGTCAGCTTAACAAAGTACTCTCTATTTAACAATAAAATATTGTGTTAAAACTAAATACAGTTGTGGCCTTTAAAAAATGCACTGGTAAGGGATGCTGACACCTGTAGTCCCAGTTGAAAAATCACATGTAACTTTTGCCTCACCCAAAACTTAGCTGCTAATAACCTACTGCTGGCCAGACATTAATAGTTGCTTAATACATATTTTGTATGTTATATGTATCATATACTTCAAACTAGATAAAGAAAAAGGTTATTAAGAAAATCATTAGGAAGAGAAAATACAATTGACAATTGAGTCATGCATGGGTTAGGGGAACTGACCCCCGCTCAGTTGAAAGTCTGCCTATAAGATGACCCATGCAGTTCAAACCTGTATTGTTTAAGGGTCAACTACAAATGGTGTTTATTCATACTCATTTTTTAATATTTTTCTATGAAAAGGTTGTTCTTTTTTTGAGATGAAATTTACATAACAAAACTCACCATTTAAAACACTGTAAAGGGCATAATTCTGTAGCTTTTTTTAAAAAAAGATTTATTTATCCATACAAGAACCGGGGTACAGGCCAGATGTGCGGGAGGATGAGAGGATTTACCAGAGACAGTGGGGAACAGAACAGGCAGACTGACTGAAATACACTGCTGAGGGGAGCAGCGGGCGGGACAGGAGAGGTCTGCTATGCCATGTGAGTATCTCCCCCATCAGCCAGGATCAAACGCGTTCTGCAGAGGCTGTGGACAGATTCACAGCACTGTGCTCAACAGTCTGTGCCACCAGGGAAGGCCCAATTCTGTAGCTTTTAGCATTTCAATTTTGCACACTATCAAGACTAATTCCAGAGTATTTTCACAACTCCAATAAAGACCCGATAGCTATTATCTCTGTTCAAATTTCCCTCCATCCCCTAGCAACCACTAATCTAATTTCTGTCTCTATGATTACACAATAATTTCACATTTGATTTCTTTCTTTGGGCAAAATGCTTGGAAGGTTCATCTGTGTTGTAGCATGGGGCTGCTCTTCAATCCTTTAATCAGCTGACTAATATTCCAACATGAGGCTAACAATCTTTTGTTTATTCATCAGCTGATGACAGTTTCTACTACTCTAATATTACAAATAAAGCTGCTATGAATATCAGTGTTCAAGTTTTTGTATAAGCATGTTTACCTAGGACTGGAATTACTGCCATAAGGATAGACATGGAGACCAATGAATAGAATTCAAAGTCTAGATGTTCAACAGGGTGCCAAAATTATTCAATGAAGAATAGTCATGGACAAATTTTGCTAACTGGATAGTCACATGCAAAAAATGAAATTGGTAACTCCATATTTAATTTTAGAGGTACTGTCAAACTCTTTTCCAGTTATACCATTTTATATTCCCACCAGCAATGTATAAATGGTTTCCATTGCTCCATATCCATTTCAATAGTTATTCTTTGCATTTGTTGTTTTTTTTTATTACTATCAACCTAGCAGGTATGAGGTGGTATCTTATTGTGGTTTTGAATGGCAGTCCCCTAAAACAATGATTTTGAGCATCTTTTCATGTGTTCATTCATAGTGGCTATTTCTATGTTTTCCTTGAAACATCTATCCATATACTTTGCCCATAATTTTATGTTTTTGGTTTGGTTGTCTATCTTTTATTGTTGAGTTGTACAAGTTTGTCTGTATTTTTAACACTAGATTATGAGGTATATAATTTGAAAATAATTTTTCCTATTCTGTCAGTTACTTTTTATTTACTTTTTGATAGTGTCCTTTGATATATGAAAGTTTAATTTTCATGAAATCTTACTTATCAATTTTTTCTTTTGTTGCCTGTGATTTTGGTGTTATATTTAAGAAGTCACTGTCTAATTCAAAGTCATGAAGATTTATACCTGTTTGCTTTCTAAGAGTTTTATAGTGTTGTGCCTTACACATAAGTATTTGATCCAATTTTTAATTAATTCTTTGTATACAATATGAGGTAAGGGTTGGATTTCATTCTTTTGCACATAGCTACCCAGTTATCTCAGCAAAATTTGTCTAAGAATATTCTTTCTTCATTGAATAGTTTTGGCACCCTTGTTAAAAATAGCTAGTCCTATAAATACTAATTTCTCGACTTTCAATTCTATTCTACTTGTATGCCAGTATCATCATGTTTTGATTATTGAAGATTTGTAATCAGTTTTGAAACTGGAAGTGTGAGTCCAAACATTTTTCATTTTTGAATGTTTTAACTATGTTGTAGCTCTTGCATTCAAACTTCGCAAACTTACAGTTTTGTTAAATTTTCCTATTGTCCTCTGTTCTCTATTTCATTTCTCTTTACTTTAATCTTGATTTTTCCTTCCTTCTACTTGCTTTGGGATTCACTTATCCATCTTATTCTAATTATTTGAGGTAGAGTTGATGTTATTGATTTGATAACTGTTTCCTTCTATTTTTTAATCAAGGATGTTTAAACTTTCTCAGTTTTTCTTTACCCAGGAATATCTTAATTTCCCCTTCATTTTCATTTATTTATTTATTTATTTATAAAGATTTATTTATGCGCACAAGAACTGGGGTACAGGACAGAGGTGTGGGGGGTGAGAGGATTCACCAGAGGCAGAGTGGGTAGCAGGACAGGCAGATTGACTCAAATACACTGCTGAGGGGAGCAGCAGGTGAGTCAGGAGAGGTCTGCTGCATCATGTGGTTAGCCCCCTAGCCAGGGATCAAACTCGTGCTACAGTGGCTGTGGACAGCTTCATAGGTTGCATCTTAACCCCTTGCACCACCAGAGAGGCCTTCCCCTTCATTTTTAAAGGATCATTTTGTCAGATACAAAATTCTGGGTTGGCCATATTTTAATTTGAACACTTTGAATGTCATCCCACTGCCTTTGGCCTACATGGTTTTGCAATGAGAAATAAGCTGTTAATCCTGTTGAGAATTCTTATATGAGTTGCTTCTCTATTGCTGCTTTTCAGACTCTCTATTCGCCTTTTTTTTTTTTTTTAAATATTTATTTATTTATTTATACAAGCACTGGGTACAGTCAGAAGAACAGGAGGGTGAGAGAATTCACCAGAGCCAGAGCAGGGAGCAGAACAGGCAGAAGGACCAAAGTACACTGCTGATGGGAGCAGTGGGCAGCAGCAGAGGTCTGTGCGCCATGTGGGACCCTCGCCTGGAGGCCGGGGATCGAACAGGTGCTGCGGGGGCTGCAGGCAGCTTCGCAACCCAGCGCTCAACCGCTGCACCACCGGGGAGGCCCTCTATTTGCCTTTGCTTTTCAGTGTTCTCATTATGATGTGTCTCAGTACAGATCTCTTTGAATTTATCTTACTTGGAGTTCATTGAGCTTTTCTACAATAGATTCATGTTTTTCATCAAATTGGAGAAGTTTCACCATTATATCTCTATTATATCTTCAAATAATCTTTTTGTCCTTCCTCTCTCTTCTAGAACTCTAATTATGAATATGCTGATATGCCTTATGACCTCTGGTCTCCCAGGGTCTGTTAATTTTCTTTCATTCTTTTTTCTTCTTATTCCTTTGAATGGAAAAATCTCAATCGACTTATTTCAAGTTTGCTAATTCTTTCTTTGATTTGCTCAAATCCACTATTGAGCCCCCCTTGTGAATTTTTCTTTGTTACTGCACTTTTCAACTCTAGAATTTCTATTTGGTTACCTCTAAATGTTTTAGACCATGTCCCTGGGGAAGGGCTTAGTGCTAGGCAAGTTCCCAGTTAGAAAAGATAAAGACATCCCTTTTGAGTGAGCCTCCCAGAGAGCCACCAGACAGACCAAATAAGACTTCTTTGGGAATAAGACCCATTCTGTATCCTCAGGGAACTACACTGGCAACGTGGGCTGCTGTTTTCAAAGCTGTGGCTGGACTACAAATTGGGGGATGGGATTAGGGTAAGTTAAGTCACAAAAACATTTGCTCTTCATAAGAAGAATTGACTAGTTTAAAAAAAAAAAAAAAAGCTTTTTACTGTGAACTTTTTCCTATAAGCTTTTAGTTAGATTTGAAATATTTGAAGAAGATAATTCTGATAGTTTTTGCCAGAATTTTTTCTTGCTATTTTGGAGATGGAGCTTTGGAATGCCTTACTTGACCATTTGCTTTAATTTTGCCTACTTTTTAGTTTCCCTGACCCCCGCACCATACAAAATGACATGTTTTGTCTGTGGAGTTTAATAATAATAAATGTGGACTAATTTTATTATATATATATATATATATATATACCTTTTCTTGTTTCATTTTACTGACACTTCATTTTCACTGTGCTCAACTTTTAAACAAATGTGTTAGTCTGTAATAAATTAGACAGGGAGGAACTAGTCCTTCACTGAGTTTTAGAAGTGCTAGTCTTAACAAATGCTGCTTGGTTTGAGAAATGAAAGGTTTGGCAACCGTTTGGAGGAACAGTGAGATGACGATGGAAGAGAGCTGCTTTAGCAGGATTTATGAAACAAGTGGGACTTCACATTGTTATGAATGATAAATGAAGAAAGGAGGAAAACCCCAGGATCAAGTTCCCTAAGATTTGGGATTGAAAGGTGGGTAAATTCTCCTAAGGTTCTGCAGCAATCTGATTTGAATATTGGCATCTCCCCATTATGATGGGTAAGATCAAGAAATAGATTATAATCTTTTAATTTCTTCTTTGGCTTTGAAGTTCCTTAAAGAAGGGATTTAGAATTTAAATAGTGTGATTGGTAGAATCTTTTAGCAAGGGAGAAAACCTAAATTAAGTGTCTTCTCATTTTCAAAATTAGACAGAAGAACTTGCTCTGCCTAAGAGAAAGAAGAACTAAATAAAAATGTTTGGCACTGAAAGAAATCATAATATTTGATCAAATTGAGAAAAACTAAATCCTCCTAAAACTTTAGTACCTGTGTTTTCAAAAGTCTTAATTCTTTTTGGAAATGGGTGAACACAATTTTTTTCTCATATATGAAAAATTAATCTTGTACTAAGGCTAGACAAGGAACTCACCCTGACATGTTTTACTTAAATCAAGAAATCCTTTAACATCAAGACTGTACATAAAGCTTTAAATAAACACTTCTATAGTATCTACAGCCTGTAGAAAATGGATAATACCCTCTCTAATCCAAATCAAATCACTTAAACTTAGAGGTGAAGAGTCTCTGGTCATGAGAAGCTAAAATTTCCTGATAGTCCACAGCAAGAAAAAGATAGGTGACACTAGGACACCTTAAGATCCTGCATTGGGTGTAAAGGCAATGAGTTAACCTAATTTTAAATCCAGCACATTTACTTTTGTATTTTTCTATGAGTAGAATAATATTTTGCATACAATCAGCTTTTAATTGCTTTTCACATTCATGAAAAACTTTAGCAACCAGCCCAAGTCCTGTGAAGTCACAAGTCAGAGCAGAGAAGACTGGCTGGGCATGGAGCTGGTGATTGCCACTGACTATGGGATCTTCCAACGTGGGCTCACTAGGTGGCAATACAAGGCTGCTGGGGGCATGGTGAAGGTTTCTCTTCAAGCTCACTCTGCCCAGTGACACACAAATTCTGAGTCTTAAAAAAGTTCTACAAGTGTTTAGGTAAAGTACATCATACTGTGTTTGTTGTTACTGTCCTTTAATTACTTTAACTACAGGACAGTTTTCTCAAAGTTGGCTGTACGAGGGCCTGGTTGAACCAGCAAGTTGTAAAAAGCACAGAGGAATTTCTAGTTTCCCTGGGAATGTTCATTCTGTATCAGTTTAGAGGGACACAGAAGTGCCCCAAATCATTGAGACTATCATTTAGCACAATCCTCAAACTGGCTGAATAAAGCATTTTGGATTCGGCTATTGCTAATTTTTCAGAAAGTTCCTTTGGTGGAGTTTAAACTAGCTTCTCCATGGAAAGACTGTAATGGTAATAAAAAGGGACAGGTAAGGTTGGCCACATGCTGTAGTCAGCTGGAGAAACTGATGCTCAGAACAAATTTGAGGACAGAAGACATGGGGCTGTGTGCCTCATTCATTTCCTCCCTGCACCCGGCTCTGTCTACACAGATTGTGCTTTAAGGTTGGCCAGATCTGAGATGAGCAAGTTATTTAACCTGTCTGAGTTGCAGATTCTTCATTATAAAATGATGGATCATTGTGAGGATTAGAGGTGCAAAAAATTCTGAATTTTAGAACTTAACAAAAGTGTTATTACTCCAGCCATCTATTTAGTAGGAGGGCTTCTCTCATGAATTCTAAAACTGAAAACTGCAATCATATTCTACTGTACTGTATGATCTGTGCAGTAATTCAGAAGTTTTGGTCTTATCTTCCTGAGAATCCTTAAGGGCAGTGAAAGCATCCAACATCCCTGAAGCAGAGATTACCTTATGCTAAGTGTCCACTTGTGGAACAACTGCTCTGAAATCTTAGATTCTCATGACCAGGAATTAGGTAAATATAGGTTGCCTGAATTCTCAAAGTACCTCTAATAAGAAGAGATTTTTACTCTGTTTACAGATGAGGAAGCTGAGGCCCAGGCTCATGGTTACGTTTTGGACTCCACACACTAGCATGTACTAGTCATAACGTAAGTGGTCTAGAACCCAAGTTCTCTTTAATCACAGCAAGTACTCTCCAAACATTAAGTGCTCAAGTGAAGTACTGATTGACTGATCATCCACTGATTGATCAGCTGGATTACACTCATACCCTCAGCCAGACTGCTTCCTTTTCTTCAGGGCATCTTTATTTACTGTTCTCCTTGCTGGTAAGAAGGGCTTACCCTCTCTGGCTCTGTTTTCACTCTTGACATTGCATTGAGTAGCAACACAATATTGTTCAGTTCTGAGGAGCCAGGTAGTCAGCAAGTAATACTTCATGGGGCAACTAAGGCATTATAGTGAGAATGAGGTTGTGGGCAAAACCCCAAAATAGGTCTGGAGGAGTCAAGATGGGGCTTGGGAGAGAGAAGATACTGGGAGCAAGTGATAGACAAGCTATTTCCAGAATGGGGTAGAAATAGTAATTCTCCTTGGGATAGGAAATCAAGAGCAAACACACCCACAATCAGTCATAACATACTAATAGCAAGGGAGTCACACTGGTTGTGTCTGGAAATGAACTGGTAACCTCATAGGTCAGAAGGCAATTACCTTCATTCAGCTCAGGAAATGCCTATTTTTCAACCAGTGACTGTAATGTTTGGGGATATTTGTTGTTCTGCCTCTGTTGGAAAGAATATATAAAAGTCATAGCCAAAGGCAGAACACTTGCCTCACTGACAAACAGCCTATCGACCATGGCAAATCCTCTGTTGCTGAACTATTAGAATTATGACTTGCTTTCCTGGCAAATGCTTGCCCTAGATGAAGTGTTCCAGATGCTGCAGCTGTCTCTGTCCTTTCCTGC
The DNA here is from genome assembly GCF_014898055.3 of Talpa occidentalis. Lineage (NCBI taxonomy): Eukaryota > Metazoa > Chordata > Mammalia > Eulipotyphla > Talpidae > Talpa > Talpa occidentalis. The sequence continues at coordinate 26,890,156 of NW_023601104.1, forward strand.
ACCTCTGTGATGTTTAAAGGCCACCTGAAAATTTTAAACAAGGTAGGCATCCTGGTCTATTAGAAATGAGCATCTTAAAGAGCCAACCTAGATTTATCTACTCCAGGTGCCTAGAAGATGGTAATTGTACCTCTCCCTCATCATTTTTCACTTACTTTTCAGTTGGAAACACTATTATCTCACTCTTTTCTTTTATATTAAAGAGAAGAAGGACTCACCCAGTTACAGGAAGTGATACAGGTAGGAAAAGGAAAGGACAATGCTCGAGTGCCTTTGGTTTGCATACCATCCTAATAACCGTCAGGTTGGGGATTTCTTATGTTATTATTTTTACGACTGAGGTGCAACCCATATAACATACAACTATGCATTTTAAAGTGCACAATTCAGCAACACTTACTGTATTCACATATTGGAAACTCCGCTCCCCATACAGATTAAGTTATCACTCCCCTTCATCTCCTCACCTGCTGGTAATCACGAATCTGCTCTCTATCTCTATGAATTGGCCTATTCTGGATAAAACATAGCGAAGGCATCATGTAATATGTGAACTTTTGTGCATCATTTCCTCTTTCATGGATCATCATGTTTACAAGATTCGTCCAAGTTGCGCCATACTCCAGTCCTTCTTTCTTTTATGGCTGACTAATATTCTACCCTACGTATATGTCATGATTTGTTAATCCATTTATCAGCTGATGGATGTACATGGGGCTTGTTCCTAGTGTTTGGGTGATACGAGTAATATTGCTATAAATATACACGTACAAGTTTCTGTGTGGACTTCTGTCTGTTTCTCATGGGAATGCACCTAGGAGTGGAACTGGTGTGTTAAGTTTGCTTTGAGATAGGGAAACTGAGGCTGCATCATTCAGCTTGTTACTGGTAGAGCCAGGTTTGCCTGGTCCCCAACTCTATACTCCACCCACTAAACTTAGAACTTCTTGGGCTAAAAATTCACAGAATAATTATGTTATAGAATATTACTAAGTTTTAACCTCAGCTCAAACATCCTGAGGTGATATGATTAATAACACTAATTTGAACTTGTGGAGCCAGTAGTTTCATTTGGCTCATGCTGAGATCTGAGCTTTTTGTTTCCCAGGCAAATCAATAGCAACGGACTTTATCTTGTTAGATTAAATATAACTTTTATTTTAAAAAGCTCCAATTATGCCTTAATGCAGAGTTTATGCACTCTAAGGGCTTAATGAGATAACAAATGAAATTTTAATTTGACAATTAATTGTATAAAAGTGGTAGAATACTTTGGAATTAAGGCTTGTGCATGATTCTCTTTTGTTATTAGTCATTGGTTAAGATATAATTATACTTATCTTGCATTATGATTGGGCAGTAACTCAGTCATTAAGAGAGAGAATTTGAGTAAATTTCTACTCTTGTGCTTCTTCAGTAAATTGTGAAAGGAAAATATAACGTGAGTGCTACACGCAGTAAGGAATGGTACAGTCTTTCAAAGCCGATTATTCCTAGATGAGAAATGATGGTCAAATAGCCAACACATTTATCTTGAAGGTTCATAAGGAATGTAAACCGGTAAGACAGCAAATTCTGGATGAATTTGGGTTCTCTGAATGAGGTAAGACATAATTTAAAATGTGTGCAATGTATATTTGTAAAATTACAAAATTATTTGCTAACAAACCTGTGTATGAACATGTACCCACACTGAAACACACTGAGAGCATGAACACATGTCCTGGCTACCCCAAAACAAACTACTTGGATGATTATTTTAACAACTATTCAATACCAAGCAGTAGACATCATAAAGGAGTTAAAATACATGGAATCTCAAATTGTGATGTAGAAATCAAATTATAAATTTAGAACTACTTCGCTCATGTGAATTATGAGCAACTAAGTCAAACTGTTCTCTATTTCACTAAATCCTCTACCATATCTTGTAATAAAGGTAACATAGTAGTAAATGCAATGTACTTATGTTACATTTATTAAAATAGCAAACTGCTGATTTTAAATTATTAAGAATCAATCATCTGTTTTTATTTATTAAGTAACTATTGGGGGCCTCCCCTAGTGGCGCAGGCAGTTGAGAGCAGCACTGTGAAGCTGTCTGCAGCCCCTGCAGCCAGTTTGATCCCAGCCAGCTGGCGAGGATCCCACATGGCGTGGCTGCTCCCCTCAACAGTGTGTTTCATCAATCTGCCTGTTCTGTTCCCCACTCTGTCTCTGGTGAATCCTCTCACCCTCCCGGGCATCTGGCCTGTACCCTGGTTCTTGTATAAATAAATAAAAATAAAATCTAAATAAATAAATAAATAAATAGATAGATAGATATTGGATGTTCACTGTAAAAATAAAAAAAAAAAGTTTTAAAAAAGGAAAGCACAGTTTTTGTTGAGAAGACATCAACTCCATCAAAATATAACACCTCCTTCTGTAGTGGGAAGAGAAAACTTCCTCTAGTAAGTTCACATTGAGCCAAAGAACAAAAGTAATACCAATAAAACAAGTACAAAATGTTGAAAGAAGGCAGGAGAGGGAGGCACACCACAGGCAGAGTAAAGATGTAGGTAGATTTTATTTGGCAACTACAGATTGGATAAGGGAAGTTTCAATGTAGATTTTCAAGGAGGTAATAGGCATGGATTAGAGGAGATGAGACAGGACACTTTTGGTCATTTTAGACTTGTGAAAATTAAACAACAGGCAACAGACATCAAAATACTAAGGATGTTATGAGTATTTGTGTCTTAGCAATACTCGTCTGGTTGTTTCCTAATAAAATAGACTCAAAAGATAAAGTTAAAAGTAAAAAAATACATCCCACTAATATCTAGAATGGTAAAAAGTTGAAAACAACCTATTACAATTGAAACAAATTATTAATACATATTAACAAACATTTAATATTACTAAATGTTAACAAAGAAATTATTTAACAATTGGAAATTAGAAGAAAAATATGGCAAGTTGAATAAATGAAACCAAGTCTTTGCAGCCTTCAGAATGAGATATAAAATAGAGTTACATGGGTAAGAATCAGTGTCAAGAGTCTCTGTGTCTCTGAATCACAGTATTGTAACAATGTAACCTCAATAATTTAAAAAAACCTCTACCATAATGTATACTTCTAAATAATATTTTATCAATAAACATGAGAGTGTCAAGGAAGGAAGACAGTTGGATTCCTGCTGGAAGGAATGGCACCTAGAAGACCCATGGGCCTGTGATGAAGGAGAAGAAAGAAAAGATGGAGTGATGACCTAAGAGAGTCCTGAGTAATAGCTAGGATTTAGGCCACTCTCATTTAGGAATTGAACTAAGGGTGAAGTCAACCCACATCTCTTCAGAGGTACTAACTGCAATCCTCAGGTCCTTGGGGCGCTCCTATCTCAGCCTCTAGGAAAAAAGACACCATGGCCTTTTGGTTTGGGACTTAGAATTTAGTGCACAGCCCATGCAAGGAAATACAGGGACCACTGAATGGGGGTGAAGTGGGGGATAAACTAAGCTCACAGCTTGATTCCACATGCCTGCAAGTAGGGGCCCTACCAGAAAGTTTCTATCTGAAACCGCTAATTCCAGAACAAATTGGTTAACCATCTGCAAACTGGTGCTGTGGAAAAATCTTTTTGGGTGAAAAGCTACTACTTGCATCTCCTAGTTCATGGGCTCACACAGACCAAACTCTGCAGATAAAACTAAAATCAGAATTTTCTGGAAACAATCTCAACATTCAGATTAGCCATGCTTTTGCAACCTCCGCATGCATCACCACCTCAAGGTTGACCACTCCTCCTTCCCAACAATCCATCCCAATGAGCTCTGGGGTGAATAAGCCTTAACAGTAAATATGGATTCCCATGAAAGCCCAGGCAAAACACATTAAACGCTCACAGGAAAGACTACATTTGTCCATGACAGATTTAAAACCACTGCAAAATTTTTGGCACCTGCAGTGTTGGAAGAGCCACATCCCATGTGTTTGTAATTGATCTAAATGTTCTCAGTTCAGCATATAAGTAAAATATTTCATTGTTTCCATAAGAAAACAAGAGGAAGGTGGTACTCACAAAGCTACCAAATGGATAGCCAACCCAGTTTTTAAAAAGCTTTTTACATTGAAATAATTTTAGATCTACAGAGGAATTGCAAATATAGAACAGCGAATTCCCACAGAACCTTTACTCAGCTTGCCCTAATGTGAACACCATATGTAACTCTTATCAAAACTAAGAAACTAACCTCCATACCTTTCAATTAATCAAACTTTAGGCCTTTTTCACATTTGGCTAGTTTTTCCACAATTTTTTTTTCCTTTCCAGGATCCCATCCAGAATCTCATTATACTTAGGCCCTCATATCTCCTAAGTTTTAAAAATCAGTGACAATTTCTTAGTCTTTTTTGTTTTTCTTAACTTTGACAGTTTTCAACAATCTCTCAATTTGGATTTGTCAGATGTTTTCTAACGATCAAATGGAAGTTGTAGGTTTTAAAGAAAATTACCTCAGAAATGAATTGATCTCTTATCACATGACTTATTCCTGGTATTGTTAACCTTGATCACTTGTTTGAAGTGGTATCTGCCAAGTTTCAACACAACCTAATTTTACTTTCAGATAGAGTTGCCAGATTCAGCAAATAAAAACACAGGGCCTCAACTGAGACAAAATTACACTAAAAATTATTTCTCTATCAAAAATTTAAATTTAACTAGGCAGGCTTTATTTTATGGAGGAGACCTACTGCCAGAAGTAAGTCACTGTAATGGTCACTGAGCCCTCATCTTGTCCATGGAACTATGCTCACCACATTTTCCACAGGCATTCTTTGGCACAAATGCTGTGAAACAGACAAGAGTCCTGTTTGAATGCTTAAATCAGTAATTCCCAACTTTAGGAGTCCCATTTGAATCCCTTGGGGCACTAGGTCCCATCACTTGAGTTTATAATTCAAAAGGTCTGGGTTGGAGCTCTGGAATATGTATTTCTTACAAGATATTGGGGACCAGATTTTCAGAAGCACTGACATTTTGGGGGTCAGGAGGATGTGGATATTGGTATTTCCTTCACTTGCTATAGGATGAAAGATCTACATAACATGTGCTTCACAAATCTGTCATTACAACTCATATGGGATGGGCCCTAACTGATACAACACACTTTCAACTTATGGATGACAACTGAATAGGAATGGGAACAAAGAAAAATCAGGACCAGCTCTTCCTATCTCCCATAGCTGAGAATCCCTTGTCCTCACTGCCCTCTTTCCACCCCAACCCCCACCCCCGCCCCCAACCCTGGCCCTGATAAGAGTTTAGGATTAGGGATCTCCCTGGTGGCGCAAGGGGGGAGGGGTAGAGGGTGGGAGGGGAGGGATTGGGGTCCAAATAAGGGGGTTGCAATTGTATGGGGAATATAAAAATAAAATTTATTATAAAAAAAAAAAAAGACAATCTATGAGGGCCTACTCTGGTGGTGCAGGTGGCTGAGTGCTGCGCTGTGAAGCTGTCCGCAGCATCTGCAGCGCCAGTTCGATCCCGGCTGGCTGGCGAGGGTCCCACATGGCATGGCAGACCTCTCCTGTCATGCCCGCTGCTCCCCCCAGCAGTGTATTTTGTCATCTGCCTGTTCTGTTCCCAGCTCTGTCTCTGGTGAATCCTCTCATCCTCCCGCGTACTGGCCTGTACCCCAGTTCTTGTACAAATAAATAAATAAATTAAATAAATAAATAATCTTATTAAAAAAAACAAAAAACAAGAAACTCAACCTATGAAGCTTGCAAGGGGTTAAGATGCAATCTATGAAGTTCGCCACAGCCACTGCAGCATGAGTTTGATCCCCAGTCAGGGAGCTACCCACATGGTGCAGCAGACCTCTCCTGAGTCACCAGGTACTCCCATCAGCAGTGTATTTCAATGGTTCCACCTGTTTTGTTCCCCACTCTGTCTCTAGTGAATCCTCTCACCCCACATACCACTGGCCTGTACCCCAGTTCTTGTATGTATAAATAAATCCTTTTTAAAAGAGTTTTGGATTAGACTAATAACTAGATAGGGAACTAGAGTGGGATGACTTCTTCCCCCCACCCCCAGTCCTTGCATTGCCCCACTTGTTGAAAGTGTTTAAGTTTACCTCCATAGGCATCTACCTATCTGTGGTATCCCATGCCCCACGGTCTTAGTCACTGACACATGGAACTAGTGAAACACCCTCTTATACAGGTTGTGAAGAGACTGGGGCACAATATGTGTCTGGAAATCAGAACTCACAGTTTTACAGAAAAAAATAACTAGACACTAAGCAAGTTAAAACTCAATATATACATTTTTTAAAAAATATCCTTGTTTGTTTTCTCAAATATAGGCTTTCTCCCACCAGGAGTGGTCACCATAGTTTTCCCATCACCAAAGTGCCCACAGTCCTCTACCACACTCCACTGCGCTCTCCTTCCACTTATTCTTTGCCTCCCCTTCTGAGTATCTCAGATCTACAGTCTCTTTCAAGGGTCAGTCTTACAGTTTGTCTTTGGCTGATTTCAGATATAAGCAAAACCATCCAGTATTTAGTTGATCTTTCTGGCTCACTTCATTTAAAATAATCCCTTATACTTCCATCCATGTCACTACAAATGGCATGAGTTTATCTTTTCTGATCACTGAGTAGTATTCTTTTGTGTATATGTACCACATCTTCTTGATCATTTCATCTGTTCCGAGGTATTTAGATTGATGTTATATCTTGGATTGTAAATAGTGCCAATATGAACATAGGAGTGCAGTTTTCCTTTTAAATTTGTGTTTTGTGCTCTTGGATAGATGTTTAGGAGCAGAGTTGTTGGGTCATATGATAAATCTATTTTTAATCTTTTGAGGAATACCCACACTTCTTTCCATAGGGACTGGCCAGTCTACATTCTCACAAACAAGTGTAAGAGGATTCTTTTTGCTCTAATCCTCACCAGTACTTGTTGTGTATGCTTTATTTGATATGGGCTATTCTCACAGGTGAGGTAGTATCTTATCAAGGTTTTGATTTGCATTTCTCTCATGATAAGTGATGATGAGCATTTTTTCGTATGTCTGTTGGCCATCTGCGTGTCTTCTTTGGAGAAGGGCCTATTTAGCTCTCCTGCCCATTTTTTGATTAGGTTGTTTGTTTTCTTTTTGTTCAATTGTATAAGTACTTTGTAGCACACTCATCTTTAGCAGCAAGGAAAATAAAGGAGAAAATAACAACTGGGACTAATTATTTCTAGGAAATAATTTTCTTGAATCCAAACAAAAAAATTCTCAAGTACTTTGGCAGAAAGCAATTGGTTCATAAATCGGAGGAGTCCCTCCAACAACCCCCTAGCTTCTAGTTGCTGGGTTATTTTGACATGGAAGATGTGAGTTTCTGGTCAAGATATTCAACGCTTATTCTTGACATTGGCTAATGCAGGCGGCAGCTGACTACCTACAATTTCTCATTATGTTAAGCTCAGCTCTTATTAGGTGGTGGTAACTTTTCAAAGTTGAAAGACACTTTAATAAGTGAAGGTCTTTGAAAAATGGTAGTGTGTCTGTTCTTCAAGCATACACCACATGTGAGAGACCCTATCAGGAACTTTATATACAGGGTCTCATTAATCTTTCCCACATTGTAGTGAGGAAAGTATTAATGATCCCTTTTTACAGACCAGCGAAGTAACTTGAAAGCAAGTCACAGACCTGGGATCTGCTTCAATGTCTTAGACATGCCTTAACAATTAATACCTTATTTAATTTTCATTCATCCCAGTTCAAGCTTAACCAAATGACCTAACTCAACCTGTAAACCATCAGGCAGAGCATTTGGTATCTTAACCAGGCAACTACAAAAAGTGCTACTTACTAGTAGGCTAGTTACAAAAACAATTCTGGAGGTAGATCTCTGTATACCAAAAGAAAATTTGATAAAATATGTCCCCCCATAATATTCCTCTAGACATGTAATTTTCAAAAAGAAATAAAAAACAATCTATAGCACCAAATCTTAAAACCCATAAAAGGGGGGGGGGGCAAACATGAGTGTTACTCTTGGTAACACTGAAGAAGGAAATCAATCTGAGGGCAAATAGAAACTCAATATTTGGCCTCCCCTGGTGGTGCAGCAGTTGAGCACTGGGCTGTGAAGCTGCCTGCAGCCTCTGCAGTGCCGATTTGATCCCCAGCCACCGGCGAGGGTCCCACATGGCATGACAGATCTCTCCTGCCACGACTGCTGCTCCCCTCAGCAGTGTATTTCGTTAGTCTGCCTGTTCTGTTCCCCGCTCTGGTGAATTCACTCACCCTCCTGTGCTTCTGACTGTACCCAATGCTTGTATAAATAAATAAATAAATAAATAAATCAAAAAAAAAAAAAAAAAAAGAAACTCAGTATTTTATTCCAGTTTGCACTGGACAAACAGGTTTATTTCTAAAAGCCACCTTAGAGAAAGAAAGGTCACCAACAGTGGCTACCTAGTATATTAGAAATTTGTTTTTGTTTTTGAGCCACAGATTTCAAAACACAGGAAAAGAATGGAATGTCACAGATCCTGACAGGGAAGGACTCGGTCTCTCAAAATTTCTTCTTTATATTCTCATGATTTCAGTAATTCTGAGACTTCTGGTCTTGCACTGAGTCCCCTCAAATGTGTGGTTATAACTGTATAGATCCTGTTACCATTTTCTTTGTAAGGACTGAGTGAAATATATCCAAATGTTTGTCCAAATCTCCAGACCAACCTCTCCTTTCTTGGGCCTAATAAAAGTGGGTCCCTTCTACTCAGACCACCACTTCTTGAACCCCAGGGAGGACAGGGTTTGGCTGCATTTGCCTCTTGCCTCGCTCTCAGACATTTGCTACATTTTGGGGATTTAGCTCTTTCTGTCATTTTAAGGGTATCTGATAAGACACACTATCGCCCCGCCCAGGAACCTATATGATTAGAGCCCAGGAACAGAGAAATGCAGAAACTACACTCCAGAAATGAAGTAGCCCAAGAATAGGGACAAGGATGCTGCAGAGAGCACTGCAGGTGAGGTTGTGACCATAATGAAGACATCTCAACACACATCTTATTTTGGGTCCTTCAATTTCCTCGTCCATTGTAGCCACAGGCCTGAAAGAACACATAGGTCTCCTTGAGGAAGCCAACTTTATCACCCTTTTGAAGACCCTTCGTTTTAACAAGTATGGTTATTCCATTGGGGCATTGGGGTGTCAAGGGCCAGAAGCTTTAAAAAGGAAAGAAAGAGAAGAAAATCAGGAAGTGGTATAACAAAGGCCTAATTATAAGGGAGGAGTATCTCTTTACAGACAGGTCACTGGAAGGATGCCAAGGGCTCTTGCCACATAAAGGAAAAGATTGTTATAAAAAGATTTTTAAAAAAAGAAGAAGAAGAAAGAGGCATGGCAGTGGAGACTGCGAGGGGGTGGGGCAGAGAATAGGGAAATGAATAAGAATAATGACTTAAAAGCTTTTTTTTCTGGTTCTCTGCTTTCCTTTCTGCAGATGCTCAGCTGAGCCAGTGCAGCTGGCTCCCTGACAAATGTGGAAAAATCAGCCAATTTGAGCTGGTTGTTAGCAGTTCGGGCAGAGACTCAGATAAATGAGGGGCTGCCTCAGGTGTAGCAGCAGATCCTCCGGAGCCACTGCTAAAAGTTTCTGGGCCAACAAGGGCCTCCTGGCCTTCAAGAGTTCACCAATGGCCCTTTCTACCTCCTGGTTGTGTGTTCTGGTAAAGGTGACCTTGGAAGAGGGATCTTTCCCATAAGTTCCTTTCCCATCTTCAACATTTTCCCGAGTGATAAGGTCTCCTTTCTTCAAACTGCTTGAGTTTCCTCCTGCTCTCAGTGAAAAAAAAAAAAAAAAAAAACTACAGTGCAAGAACTCTTGTCCCCACGTGCTGGGTGCACATGTGATGGCCCAAGTCCAGGCATCTAGAAAACACCTGCTACACATTCCTTTGTATATCACAGCATCAAACCACAGTATCTGTGGAAACCCTGGTAGGATATCCTGGTGTTTCCCACCATGACAGTAGAAACTTCCTCATACACGTTCACTAATAACATCAAATGTTTCAGGAAAAGCAATTAGCACTCTGAATCAAGCCCATAGATAGATGACTGTCTCAAAAAGATGTGGTAAAGGAAAGCGGACATGCCGCAACTTACAGTAAAATGGAGGGAGATGGAGGGGGTTAGGTAAATTAAAGAAAATCAGAATGATAAAGCCAAATACTGGACATATATACTGTGGGTGGTTTGACAAAGTACAAAAACTGGAGGTCGCTAAGATACAAAGTGAGGGTTCTGGGGTTAAGCGGGAGGAGAGAGAGAGGCTATAAGGGATATATGGAGAATTTAAAGGATGATGGTTGGGAAAATAAAGTGTTAAGTGTATGGTGATCTGTCATACAGCCATGGATAACAAATGAAACATTTAAGCAATTAAAAATAAAAGAGCCTCTTGAGCAGAATTGAGACAAGGACATTTAAAAAACACTGAATTGATTTCAAGGTAGAGTCTTCCTTTAAGGAGAGGCACAAATTCCCTACTTATTAGCTGTCCATTTTTCTTGTGATGCTTGTTTATGGATAGCTTGATAATTAAATTATAAGGACAATAATGAACTAAGGCACCAAAATTAGGACTTACATAAGGGAAATTTCTAGAGCAAGGGAAATGCTCTACATCTTAAGTGCCAGTTACATGGATACATACAATTGTGAAAATTGAAGACTTAAAATCTGTGTTGTATGTTAGTTATATCTAAGTAAAAAATTGAAATGTTAGAGCTTATCTTTCAATATCACTTATGTCTGCACAGCACAGTGAAGAGGCTGCTACTGTAAAAATGCACAGGAAAGCATACATTGTCAATTCATCAGTTTCATTTAACATAATGGAATACTTTCCAAAGAACTCAAAGTAATTCCTATAGGATCTTTAAATACATTTTAGGACCCTATAATAATCAAGAGTGACTCAGAAATATTTCTTTTGGAGAGAGAGAAGATTGTAATAGGTTACATATGAGTTGACTAGCTACTGCTATTCTTATCACCTAAAAGTAAAGTATCTTAGGTGTTTGAATTAGCTGGCCTCAAAAGCCTTGATGTGGAGACTAAGAGTTTTGAGGAAAGGGCAAAAAAACTGGTTTGCTTGAACTATACTAATTCACAGATGAAAGAACATGTGTTCAATTCAGGAAGAGACTATGGAACTACAGAGATGAAAAGGCTTTGGGTTATTTGGTCTAATCCCCCCCAGTATATCAGTATGAAAGTTGAGGCTCAGGGAAGGAGAGAAATTTTCCCAAGGACACACAGCCACTTTCTGCCAGACATGAGCCTTCTGGCTCTCAAATGTCCTTCTGGTTCTTTGTTATTTTTATTTTAATGCCATCTTTCACTAATATTTTAAAGCAAATATAATACTTATATCTATCATCAACTTTCTACAAAGTAATATTGTTACTGAGTAATACTGTAAAGCATCTTCAGAAAAAAATGTTTCCCCCTGAGAATAGTTGCTTCTCAAATAAAGTGTGCTTTAAAAAATTAAGATAGCTGGTGTTATATTAAATTACTCATGCTTATCTTCTTAGAAAGTACTCATGTGTATCTTCCTATAACAGTTATGGCTTTTAAAAACTATAATTCATGTTTATTGATATCCCCTCCCTAGAATGGAAGGTTCTCAAAGGCATTTTTATCACAACAAACCCACATTTTCTCCTGTTTGGACCTCGACGTTTCCTTTAACTGTGCTTCAGTGACTGGGAAAATCATTCTTCTCTCTATAGTTTTAACAATTGCCAGTGATAAGGTAAAAGAACTATAATCCCATGGAAACCAATTATTACATTTAATAGAAACAAAACAATATCCCCATTCATGTTTTCTACACGTTGTTCATGGAGAGAGTGAGCCAACAGGAACAGATGCTAACGGGCCATATGTTCCCATAAGTCACACTGAAGATAGGTGACTCGCTGCCAGTGACCTACTGCCCACAGGCCTAGTCAAGAATCAGAAATAGGTATGGCCAGGTATAGCTTCAAAGCTTTAGAGGAAAGTTCAGAAACCCCCTTGCGGGTTTGCTTTGTTTTATCAACTCCTTTTAGGTAAGCTGGCTTCCCCACATATATCTGTGAAGCCCCTTGTGAAGGCTGATGACTCTGTGATATGGTAGATCCCAATATCTCTCTGGGCTTGGCCTGCACCCTCTGCCACCTCCTGTGCAGACAGACCCTTCTGCCACACTGGACAACTCAGTACCCTAGGTGGCACATGATCATTTTACAGAGCAAGAAACAAGTGAACAATGAACTACCAAAAGGGACTGAAAGAGAACACAGCCAGGCCAGAGCTGACACCCTCCAGTCAGCAGGAAAGGGAAACTCTTTGGAAAAGGCTGAGGACAGTTAAGACAGGGTGGCTGTTTTGGAAGCTTTGCAGGCCTAAAATCTCATGACCAACCACACCGGATTCTGTTACAATGACAGCAGTAGCTCAGAGTTAGAAGGGAAGTGAAAATTCATCAAATGTGGGGATTTTTTTTTTAACATTTATCATTTTTTTTACATTTTTTAGATAATATTTGCTTCCCCTCACCCCCCTCAGATTGAGTCCCCCTAGAATTTCCTTCCCTAAGGCACCCATGCACCATCACCAAATGTGGGGATTTTTAAGCAGCTTTTTTTTTTAAGTAATAGAAAATTCTTCTGAAATTAAATCTGATATGGACTCCTGACATAGAAAATGCCTAAAACTGAGGAAAAGATTGCTGGATAGTTAAAAATCATCACTGTTTGATGAAGAATGGTATCTCGCTGCTTATGAGAAACCCTGAAACACTACTGGGGGAGCACGTTTGAACATGGAGTTTCTCAAAAGAATAATGACAGAGAGTCTGCTACCGATAAGGCCTATTCTATCACAGGCAACCCAGACTCGTAGAGGACTTTCCCCTATATCCAGCTGAAACTTCTCTCCTGGTATTCATGGATGTTAGATTACCTTTGAGGTCAAGTAAAATAACATATCCCCACTTCATATGGAGACATCTCCACATATTCAAAGATAGCAGGTGTATTATACTTCATTACATGGCAATAAATACACAGCCTCCCTGTCACATAGATGCCCAAGCCTGAAGTCCCTGTGTTCCTCTATTCACCCCCCAGTCTTGTGAAGGCTTCCCACGGCTTGGCCTTCACAGGGGCCCATAGGACCGCTGACCACACTGGTGGACAAGAAGGGAGGAAGGGATAGTTTTTTTGGTTCTTTGTTTTTTTTTCTGTGAGCTTCAAAACATACTCTACCCTTCTGAATTGAGGGCCATGAAAAATGGCTTGTGTCCACTTAGAAGTGCATGAGATTCTGACGGCAAATTCTAAACAGACATCGTTTATTGGAAAAAAAAAAAAAGAGTCTGCAGCTAACTTCAGACAAAAAAATCAGTCTGCTTCTCACTGCCCTCCACCCCAAAGACATCCTAACTGCCAGGCTGTAAGGAAGACTTCCTGTACAGTACTGTTCAGGGTTTAGAGTAGAGCAACAGCTGTAAAGGCAAACTGTTCTTTAGTGCGAACATTTCACAGTTCAAATCACTTAACAGATGTAAAATTATAGGATATACTTAGCATTTAGGGTTTTTTATTATTAGCTAAAGAAGATCTTTTTGGAAAATACATTTGATATTTAGTACTTCTTGATGACGATGGCAAGAATTTTTAAAATGATGGTTATACTAAATAAAAATGCTCATTCTACTAAATTATACTTTAATCAGCCTAACATGTGGCTTATACAGGTTCTGCTAAGATCAACTGGACATTTTAAAGCACTAAATATATAAAATTTAAGACTGGGCCACAGATTGTCTTACTAATCAGCCAATGAATATAAAAGGTGAGAGGCATCAAGACTAGAAATGACAGCTGGTGCAAAGGGAAGATTATGTACGTGAAACTGATCATTAATCACGGTGGTGAGAGGACTTGGGGTCCAGGGACACCCAGGATCATAGGTGCGAGGTAAGAGGATCTGTGTCCCAGGAGAGTGCTTGAAGAGCAGGGTGAGGGGTGGCTGGCCATGGCCCTCCAGGTAGGAGGAGAAGGAAGTAGGAGCAAAGGGAGGAGAAAGGATTTACAGGAGAGGAATGGAAGCCACTAATTGGACAGAAAATTAATCCAGTGAGGAAAGAGTAGTCAAATTTGGGTGGTTTCGACTTAAGAGAAAATGAGCAACTTGGTTATCAGCACCAAGTACATGACAGTTTTTTTTTTTTAATACTATTTCTTTTTTTTTATTTAATTGAGGTGATACTGGTTTACGACACTGTATATGATTCAGAAATACAGAATACTGTGATTCATTTATTAATTTATTTTATAATTTTATTTTATATATTTTTTACTTCAGTTTTCATTTTTGTACAATGCATACATTTTCATCTTGGTTATAGTCCCCGTGAAATTTCCACCACCCATTCATCGGTGTACCATCACCATGGCCCCTTGTGCTCTTCCCACCCGTGTTTTGATCCTATTCCCTTCTCTCCTCCTACAAAATGTCTCTGGTTTATAGTTGCCTGTTGATTTTGATTTTTGCTTTATTACAATTACTTTTTTTCCTCCCTTATTTAGATCCTCTACATTCCTTCTATAACTGAAACCATCCAATAATTTTATTTTTCTTTCTGGCTTATTTCACTGAACATGATCCCTTCCAGCTCCATCCATGTTGCTGCAAATGGCATGAGTTTATCTTTTTTGATTGCTGAATAGTATTCCATTGTGACTGATTTTATAAGAAGCTTTAAGGAAATTAAATGAAACCTGGGGAAATTCATGTGGGTATTGTGGGAGGGAGACCAGCCAGGAGAACTGGGAGGCTTAGGTATACCCAGCTTGTCGCCAACAAGTGAGAAGACATTAGAAAGTACCTTAACCTCTGTAGACCTCAGTTTTTGCATTTGTGAGGCTCAAAAATTACAGAAAATTATTTACATGAGTCCTCTCATCTCTAGATATCTCTTAATTAAAAATAAAGACTTAAAAAACTTTAAACTTCCTTGATAACAGACTAATGTCTGACCCCATGGTTTCTTAAGGGCACTCCTGCATGGAAGTTCTGGCCTGTTTTTCACCTAGCTTCAGACCTGTCATCGTGTCAATCACTTCTGGAACTGAGATGACACTTACCAATCCAAGTCTATTGGAGGAAGTGATGCTTTTGAAACATGAATTATAAATCTTTGGGAGAAAGGGACGGTGTGTTACAGAAAAGACATTAATAATTCAATGCAGAGCTCAGCTTCCCATTTGGGAACATCAACCACAGAGCAATATGCTTCCTGGCTGAGTAAGGTCTAGGGTTCAAGAAGCAAAGAATCATTTGAATACGAAAGCTTAGAGTCAAAAGAAGGAATCTGGCATGTCAGTCATTGTTCTAGGCTCCTTTGCTTATAATGGATTTCACTCTTATTACAGATATTACAGTAAATATCTTACATTTACCATCATAAGTATGGGGTCTAAAAGCCTGCCCAGGTCACATAGCAGACTAAGAAGTCCCTATTTCACCAAGCATCTACTGATGCTTACTCTGCTCTGGACACAGTGGGAGAAGCCAATGTGACACCTGCACTGTCAGAATTTACTTTTTAGTAAGGATCAGGGGCAAAGGGTGAGCAGCTGTAAACATACAAGCTAGTGATGAGGACACATTTGGTAGTGTGGACTATAGCCCAAATAAAACAAGACTATTCCAGCCAGTGACTGAGGTGCTACTTCTATATGATGAAGGAAAGAAAGAGCAGTTTGAGGAGGTTATATTTAAACCAGGAGCAGAATGACAAAAAAGACTCAGCCATGCAAAAATCTGGGAAGAGCAAGGTCAAGTGAGCGAGAGGAAAGGACACTGGCTAGGTAGAGGAGACAGCAGAGGCATGCAGAACACAGCTGGGAGAGGCCACTGAGCAAGGCTGCAAGGAAGCCAGCTGAAGTCTCTTGTCTATTCAGCAACTCTCTCTGCCTGTCTATTGAGACAAGTTGACTGATTTCCCCCCTCCACCCTTTTTTCTAAAGAAGCAATAGGAGGGAAACAAGCCCCATGAGCTACATGAGCACTTGCATCTATGAAGGAGGACTTGTCATAGGAGAGCTGGACATCAGTTCTCACTATCCAAAAAGGCTGAAATTCCTTTCTGCTTCACACACCATCCTGCACTTTCTGCTTTCGTCTCCCAGGGAAAGTTGAGTTACTGTGTTGGAGTTGAAGCAACTGAGCCAATAAGCCACCTCTAAGTAAGACAGCAAGGTAGGAAGGGAAAACAGCATCCCACTGTGATCTCAGCCGTATTTCTTTCACATGGCAAGTTTCATTTTGTTTAATTTAACAATAAACTCATTATATTAACTCAATTCAATAGAAGCAGCAGGGGAATTTCTCCTAATTTAATCTTGGGCTTTGAGGAGCCTTGCTCAGTGCTAAAACAATGCCATGCAGAGAGATTAAAGGGCTTGTATCATATTGAAAAAATACCTTAGAGTTTCTGAAGACAGCCTACCTATAAATTAGGAGTCAGTGAGCCTACTTCTTACTTTATCCAAAGCACCATCTAGTCAAGAGAGCTAATCTTTGCAAGCAAATCATTCTCATGAATGATACTGCTTTAGGGTTTAAACTCTGAGAAGTGATCCTTTCATCCTTGGAGCTGATGCTCCAATTTGAAAGGGAGTTATTGGATGCACCCAGTCAGGGAATATAAATATCTTGTGCTTACCAATGTCACAAAACTGGTTTTCTGTAAGTCACTTGAAAATACAAGGACATTAACTATCTAGCATTTATCACTCTGTGTTTCCTTTATAAGTTATATAGCACACAGCCTATTTTTAAATAAAAATTATTTCTGATTATTAGCCATTATAAGAAAGAATGTCTACACTTTTAAAAAAATCTTGAGGGATGAAAGAGACTATATAATCTGCTGATTTCGTGATTTGAAATCTGGAGATTCCAAATTCACACACACACAATGGCTAGAGACCAAACAATGGTTTTTGTCCCCAGCTGGCAAGAAGAATTAACAAACTCATTAATTAGGATCCCGTTTATGCTTGCATTGAATATATATGAATGCAGGCCCACTTGAGGATTCCAGCTGGGAGAGGCAAATTTTTGAAATCCAAAGACAAATTAGATTTATCTTTGGTGCCTTCATATGCTTAGGGTGGTCAAACTGACCACATGGGCTTCTGAGTATCTGTAAGGTCTGTGAAGATGTATTAAATCAAGCACATGTTAAAGTTTTTGCTATGTCCTTTCAACTACCAAGTACAAAACAAGGTCAGGCATGAGGTAGGGGAGAAGAGAGCCAGCTTCGAGGAAGAATTATTCTTATTCCAGGCTGCTTTTAGAAGAAAGAAATGGCTGAAATGTGAGAAAAGATACAGGTAATAGTCCCAGTTCACTGCAGCAGTGGCTGTAGAGGCCTGGCCTTCTTCCCTGTTGGGACAAAAAAGAAATGGCTGGTGGGCAAGAAAGGCCTTACCTAAGCCCTGTCTCCCTAGCTCATTGTCTCTGTCTCTCAGTCTGTCTCTTTTGATAAGAAATCTTCTCTCACGGTCAAAAAAAAAAATTTGTTTTGAGCGCAAAAAATCAAAATCACAATGTGAAAGGATTGAAGCAATAGGGAGTTCTGTGGCAGGCTTCAGATCCCAGAGTGAAGGGAACTCAGACAAGCTCAAGTTTTAACTCCATGCAAAGCGAGAAAAATTCTTCTCACCCTGTCAATTTGCAAACAAGATTTTCCAGGTATAGGACATTTTCTTCTATTATTTAAATTCCTTGTTATGTATTGGCTTTCTTTATTGACAGCACTTCTTGTGGTAGAAAAGTATAATTTGCCAGAGAGACAGAGAGGGGAGGTGGCACACACACACACACACACACACACACACACACAGAGAGAGAGAGAGAAAGAGAGAGAAAAGGAGGGGGGGAGAGAAAAGGAGGGGGGAGAGAAAGAGAGAGAGAGAGAGAGAAAGAGAGAGAGACTGAGAGGCAGAGGCAGAGAAACAGAGAGAAAGAAATTAATACCAAAATAGAAATAACACAGCAAGAGGGCACATCCTATTATAGGATTCTTTATTCTTAAAGTAGAGCCTCATTTTTTCTATCTAAAAATAAGCCTGTGACCTTTTGCATCTTCTGACCATATGTATTTCTACAACATCCAGTGTCCCAAGGCACATGGGCAGACTGAGAGCTGAGGGCTGTCTGGTCCAGGTCCCTGGAGCTAAGATGTATACCTGTCAGAGAAACAGCAGCCAGATTCAAAGAGAAAGAATCCACAGAGACTGGGGAAGGCACTCTCTGAAATCCCACTTCCTCTGTCAGTTGTTGATTAAACCTCTTATCCATCCACACCCACACCAGGAAGGGGGCACTTTAATTTTATGCCTCCTACAGAAATGAGAGTTGGATACAGACTAGGAGTAAATAATACTAAGCATCCTAAGAACAAACACCTGCACACATTCTCCTTTAAGGAATTTTTTTTAAGGCCACAGAAATAAAAAAGAATGTCAAACCTCACTTATAATCAGAGAAATGCAACTAAAACGTGTTACACTTTTTAAAACTTATCCAATTAGCAAAGATGAAAAAGAAAGGAAATGCCATTGTTGGTGAGGTTTATGCAACCAGGCACTGTCTTGTCTATTTAGAGTTGGAATATAAATTAATTGAGTCTTTCTGAAGTTAAATTAGGCAACATGTTGCAAACGCCTTAAATGTGTAGATTCTAGTACAGCAATTCCACTTTTAGCAGTTTACTATATTAGTCATAATACAGTAGGATGTTCAGCATGGCATTGTTTAGAATAGCATATTGTTAAAATCAACCTGAGTGTTCAATAATTGGACAGTCAGTTAAGCTGTAATATATTCATACAAAGAATATGATGAAAAGTCTTGCTTAGAGCAATACATAACAAATGAAATGTGTAAATGTTTAGGGAATGTTGCTAACCAAAAAAGGTATCAAAGAAAGCTATCCATCCATCCATCCATCCATCCATTATCCCATCCATCTATCTACCCATCCATAAATGTTTACTGCATGCTAAACACTTAGCAAAGCAAACTTGCATTTTCTATGTAACAGAACAGCCCCACAAAGACACACTGTTATCATCTCCTCACAGATAAAGAAATGGAGGAATGGACATTTAAATCCAGGTGGTGGTCTACTCTACACAAACTCTCTCTCTGCCATGAAAATGAGCATACATATTTGTAAACAATTTGTAAACAATAAAGTGTTCTTGCCCTAAAATAAACAAACACACATATATGTAATATGTAGTTATATTATACCTGTAGATATATTTAAAATGTTCATGGCATCTCTGAGTACAAGATCTAGAGATGGTTTTTGCTGCTTTGTACTTGTCTGTGCTTTTCATAATTTCTATGATGATCGTGTGTTTCTTCTGCAACTAAAAAAAAAGTAAAATTAGCTCTTTTTTTTGTGATGATATTCTAACTATGATCATCTGACTCCCTGTGACTCAGGAGGATTCAAGACGAGAAGCCAGTTAATAGTCTTTTCCAGATGGACTCTGGAGCCAAGCACAGCTACTTGCTGACTGTGTGCACTATGAAAAGTCACTTAGCCTCTCTCATGTAAAGTGAAAAAGAAATGTGCTAAGGTATATAAAACCACCCCACATACAACATCTGCTCAATAGTGCTATTTTCCCTTTCTTGCCAGTTTTCTAGAATACCCCAATTCTCCAGGCTTTGTTTAACATACAGTTTTTACTGTCTTAGGGAAGACTACTGACTCAATCAAGGGCAAATATATCCTGCCTGAAGAATACCAAGCAGTACCTGCAATATGTCACTGGCCTATTCCTCCCCTCCCAAATTCTAGCCCTCTTAAAGTCATCACCTTTTTTTTTGAGGTTATTTACTTCTCCAATACAGTGGTCTTCAAAATAGGAAATGT
This sequence comes from Talpa occidentalis, assembly GCF_014898055.3. Lineage (NCBI taxonomy): Eukaryota > Metazoa > Chordata > Mammalia > Eulipotyphla > Talpidae > Talpa > Talpa occidentalis. The sequence goes on from NW_023601104.1 coordinate 26,910,188, forward strand.
ATACTCCTGCAGAGTTCCAAAAATCTTCCACGTTTTAAAGGAATTAACTTCTAGAGTCTCAATTTCACTGATACTCTTTCCTAAATTTATCTAAGAATGTATCCGTGTTCAAGGGTTTATTCCACATGTGCCCCCACCCCATGCCTTTTTCCAGCCACACTTCTCCAACTTTACAGCAGGAAGACATAACTCTCACCCATTACTCTCCAATCACAAATTGTCCAGAGTAATGAACAGCACTGGCAAGACACATGCAGAAAGGCCCAGAAATTTGACATCTGGGTTGAAAATAAGTCCCTATAATCAAGATATAAATTCAAGCAGGTTGGGCTTTGGGTCTTTTGTAAAGAGTTAGAAATAGTGTATTTTGACCTATAAGAATTTGGATATGGGGAGTGGGGTAGCAAGAGTAGATGACGATTATGGTTTCACAACCTCTCATCTTCTATTCCTTCGCTATTATGAGAGACCCCCGTCACAACACAGAAACCCCATCAGAACTAGTGATAGTTTTGTAGCCTTATCACATGTAGGATGCAAGCTGATGGTTGCAGAGCTCCATTCCATCAATTCCTCCATATTTCTCATTCTTCTTTCTCTTTCTAAGTACATCAGATTAAGCAAATCACTAAGTGAAAGAATACATAAAATCTGTAGTCATGTGATGTTTAGGAAAAGTCTTTGTGATATATTTTGGTATACACTGAGAAAGGTGATGAATGGTTAACAAATAATTTTTGAAGCCAGATGCCCACCTAGATGTTTCTCTGCTTTTCAAAGAACCAAAGGAAGACCTAACCAATTTATTAAAGGAGAGATCACGAAATATTACAGCTGGTGCTTGTTTGCTTTGGTCTTATAATTCAGTAGTTCAAAGACAGAATGAGATTGCTCTAATAGAACTCTGATTCTATCACATAACATGTAGATTATGTTTCCCACCATTTACATCACAGGAACTCAAATTAAGACTGAAACTGATATCGAACACTTAGTAATAAGTAATATTCATCCATAGGTTGAACTAGTTGGAAAAAATGGAAATAAAAGCCTCATTCACCTCATTAAGAAATACACTTCATATTTAACCATTAGTTATTAAAATGTTTAATAACTTTATATTGCTTTGATCAACTGTGTACTAAAAATCAGTGTAATGATAAATCAATCTAGAAGACTTTTATTCAAGCTTTATGATCATAGGTCTTTTAAAATTTAACTTTACTTTTACAAATTTTCATTGCAAAGGATTATGACAGCATATCATTAAATACTTTGAAGCATAATATATATAGATAGATAAAGATAGATAAAATTCCACAGTAGAAATATTATAAAAATACACATTCAAAGATAAAATGATGTAAAATGTTTGAGTACTAAAGAACAGCTTGTTCACATATTTTTACAAAATGAATGATGGTGAAAATTCACTCAACATAGTATTTAGATTTCACTGGATACATTTTCATAAGTGATCGAACATATTTATTTTAAAATGCCAGTATTTATTATTTGTCAGCAATTATATCCCTGCAACTATTTAAACTTACATTGAGATATTTCAAATGCTGAATTTTATATAAACATGTACAAAGGGATAAAAAGAATTAAAAAATTCTTTCATGAGGGTAAATAAAAAAATGAAATTCATGATCTATTTCATGCAGTGGCTATCCTTTTTCTTCTATGATACCCAAGGGATGACTTTTATTATATTGGACTTTGGTTCCCTGATGAGTGGAATAGCAGGGACTCATGGAGAGAAAAGGAAAATTTAATTTCTCACCCATGACTTACAGGTACAGTCAAGGAATTTATGTCTATCATTTGTAAGAATGGAGGAAATCCTATGGAAAAAACTGCCATGCAGATGGAATTATTGTTAGTGTATATCTGACTACTTAATCAACCTTTTTATGCTTTATCCTTTATTTCATTAGGGCAAATTCCACAACTAAGTACATTGTTATTTTTTTGAGAGTTGCATGTATATACCCACACCCAAACAATGAAAAAGACTTGGAAATAAATAACATAGAAGAATGACAGGGGACACACATAGATCTTTCCTCCTCTCTGCCAACTCTTGCCAGGAGAGATTTTAGGAATACGAAATTACTACTCAACTAGAACCACAAGTGTGGAAAAGAACCCGGTTGTATCACTTGCCATTCGGAACAACTCCATACCCTCTCAGAACACTGGTTTCCTTTTATTTAAAATAGAGTTCAAACAAACACCTTGCTTACTTCTTCACACAAAATACACTGTGGGTACTTTCCTATTTCTTCACAGCTGTGAGTAGCAAATTGCAGAATGACTCCTAAGGAATGTTATACACCATACTGATTCATCACTTTGTGTCTAAAAAGCCTTTTCTGTGCCAACAAGTTTGGAAGAACCCAATCCTTTGTTTTGACACCACCTTTCTTTCCTTAGAAAGTAGTCCATTTGGAAGGAAAGATGAATTATAGACAACTAATATCATACCCATAAGCAAAAGTGTATTACAAGGAGAATCCACATTGCAATGAAAAGTTAGGACTCACAACCCCTGGTTGCATTATCATGAAAGAAACAGCCACAACTCTGGCCACAGTTATATTCTCAAACAACTATTGTTGGGTGTAGACAGTTACCCCACAATGAAAGATGTCACTAACCTCCCTCATTGTTATGATATAGGAAAGAGCAATTGAAAAATTAATTTACACCTATAAAGTCAAGAATAAGCACTGATTTTAAATCAAATGAACCATCTCAATAAAGCTGTTAGCAACAATGAGAAATGAAAAATCTGATTTGTGCTGGCAATGTTCAGATCTTAAAAATCTTCAACTGCAATCATGGGAGCAAAGATCACTTACCACTTTCTTAAATTGATTTCTGTGAGCAATGTCAAAGCTCTCTCTTGAGGTAAAACATTACAAGCCTTGACATTATTAACCTGGACAATTGACACATAAAAAGGATCCTAATTCATTAATTGAGTAATTGATATTCATTGCTTTAGACATGGACTTCAACACTGTCAATCTAGTGTTTATCTGTAGGAAATAAAGACCAAAACAAAACACCTAACTGCAGATCTGGCCACTGCTTAGAAAAAAAGAATTCACATTTTAAAATTCTCTGAACATGAAAATGAAAAACATAACTAATAAACAGTTGTGTTGCCTTTTAGTCTTTGCCCCCAACTGTACTGCTTCATTTTTAACATATGTTTAACTGCTATTTTTTATTAAACTCATATTTAGGCAGAGGGGAACAAGCTTACTACATATGCTTTAGGTTATATACTAACCATTCCCTGTCAGATGGCAAGTTAAAAAGAAAGAACACTGGAAGAAAATTAAATTTAAATCTAGCCTATCACTGGGAAGGCAAAGTCTATGCTTGAGAGATGGGGTGCTTTTCTAAGGTATACTGGAACCTGAATGTAATACTATCATGGCGAGGTTTTGTTTCAGCAGAGTTATCCTGAGTCTCATCCAAAAGGTCCCTGAAGTGCCAAAATGACCCTAATTAGTGTCCATTTATAAGATGGTATATATTTTGGACCCTTTTCCTAGCTTATAAGGTTCCGATGCAAATAACCAACCTGGTTTAGAACACAGTTGCAAGTGGGTGCTGTGTAATGCACAGTAAACAGTATGCACATTCCAAGGCTTCTCAGGGCTTGGGAACATCCAATGAATATACTGCTTGAGATCCTTCTTTCCCATTCTACCCCATGAGCCTGGTCCCTTACTTCTGTTTTGTTGTTATTCTAAGACACTGACTTAGAGTCCATATAACTTTCTTTATTAAGCCAAGCATCTTCACCCCCTTACCCTCCTTCATATTACTAAAATATCCCCTTGAAGGTTTGCTGGTCATTCCTATTTGATGATGAAAGGAATATGATGAAGGTCAAGTCACAAGTCAAACCTCATGCAAGCAAGGGGCAGAGAAATGGGAAATAAAATCAGATCTTCTGATTCCAAAGTCAGCATTCCTTCCTGCCTCCTCATTCTACTGCACAGACATCTGCTTTCTTATCATTTGGTTCTTATCTTCATTTTTGAATTTAGGGCCTTCTCTTTCCACTATCTCTTTCATAGTCTCTTCCTTAGATCTTCTTTTATAAGTAGCCATTATCTCATTACTCAATCTGTTCTCTCCAATTGATTGCACAGGTATTAAAGTTCCTGAAACCTAAAGAAGGATGGAAATTTGGGAAGAAATTCTAATAATAATGACATTCTACAATTAATGATGTCGACACTAATGAAATGATAAAAGGTTTGCACTTGCTGCTTATCTTTAAATGTTTAAACCTTATCTACTTTTCATTGGAACAGAGGTTTGAAATAAAGCTATAATCTAAAGGGGAAACAGACATGGCACTTCCTTCTATTTTCTCAAGGGAGATATGGGGAAAATACTCTCATTGAAAGTATATCTACAAAAGCATTCCCCACCCCCCCACACACACACAGAGATTTTTTTTTTTAAGTATTAACTACTTGACACTTTGAAAGTAGACTGAATTACTCCAGCCATTGTACCCCATACCTGGCACTTGCTAGGGTCACTGGAGCTATTCTGATTTATGAGGGTTTAACCCCAAGTAGAGTAGGTTTATCCAAGCTTGCTACAAGTACCCACTTAAGGATTCTTTCAGCAAACAAGAAGAAATATTCTTCAGCAAGAATTCACACCATCAAGTCTTGCCAGGAATGAGGCATTAACTTCTAGAGAGTGTGCTTTCTGTTTTCTCCACAGCTAACCTCAATTTCCAGCTCTATCAAAGAACTAGAAGATGACCTGGTCCAGCCAATTGCATGGAAAGTGTAGGTATACCAGGAATAAGGTTCCTAGGGGTGTAGAGCCTCAGTTTCCCACAGCTGACTAGGAAGCAGTGGCCAGCTTCATCAAACATGATTTTGATGTGCTTCTTCTACCACAATTACCGTTGGCCTTTGGTGCTTCAGTTTCCCAACCTCTAAAAAGGAAATACTTGCAAGATTGTTTAGAGGATTAAATGAATTTAAGCACAGCTCTTAAAATGTGTGCTCAAAGATGACACTAGGTACTCAATAATCCTAGTAGATAATAATACTTCATGTAGGACACCCACACTGGTACAATGATCTTTGCTGACAATCTTCCTCCCCACCACAATTTCCATAAACACTAGTTTGTCCTCCTGCTTATTCTACCAACTCTACCCTCTACAAGCTAAAAAGCAGGTCCAGCATGATAACCATGTGAGGTGAACTTGTAAGTCACCAAATGTATCGTTTCTCCCTTGTACAGAATGCTGTAATTAAAAAAAAAGTCATATTTCAGGAAAATCCTTAAGTAGTTACTGTAATAATGAAAATTTCAGGCAAAGTGGAAAATGTTTTCTGACCAGATACTGTTTCTCACATGCTTGGAAAGTAGTAACCTAAATTTCTGATGAGTCTGCCCCAAATTTTAATCAGCATTATAGCAAAGATTATCTTAGGATAAAAAATTTCCATCAGCATTATAGCAAAGATTATCTTAGGATGACAAATTTCCCTGAAATCTTTCTGGGACATATTTTCTACTTAGTGTGTTGGGCATCAAACTATGAAGCAGAGAAACTGAATTCCAGTTCCAGAGTCATTGTTTATTCATTGAATTGCACTGGTCAGGTCACGTACTGGTCAGGTCACGTGACTTCTCTGAGTTCCACTTCCCTCATCTGTATCACAGGAATAATAATAGGCACTCACATGACTGCAATTCTAGGGTCAAATGCAGCTTGTCACCTCTTTTTGTAAATAAAGTTTTATTGGTTCATAGTCATGCCCATTTGTTTTGGAACTGTCTGTGACTGCTTCCCTGTGCTACAGAAGCAGAGCTGTGAAGCTGTGACAGAGACCATATGGTGCACAAAGCCTAACAAATTTAACCACCTGACCCTTTCCAGAAAAAGCTTGCCAACTCCTGCTCTTCAAAGACTGTTGTGAGAAACCAGTAAGATGACTGAGTTGAAAGTGCTTTGTAAACTGTAATATTTATGTAAAATATAAATCTTTATTACTACCACTGGGATGTTTATAGGCAATTAGTGTGCCACTCACCCCATAGCTGCACTCTTCCTAGCTAAACAGTCCCAGATACCTTGAGTCTTCTCATGGTAGGTTATGAAAGTTTTAAATTTCTTCCCCTGCCTTTGTTACTGGGTGCAGTATGTTTGGACTTGCTCCAGTTTTCCCTGTTCATTTTTCTTCTAAATTTTAACTAATAAATAGTAGACAGACAAAGTTGTTATCTGGTTCTCAAGTGAAATCTAGTTAATATAGCCAGGAACTGGGCTGGCTTTTTAAATAATAGCTCTGTAATGAAGTGTTCTTTGTCAAGTAGAAAAAGCATGGTCCAAAACCAGTGAAATTACTAACTGTGAACACTTGATCAAACTATTTAACCTCGCCCAACCTCAGCTTCCACAGCTGTAAAATGAAAGAACAAGTTATATAGGGCTTAGAGAGTTATTTCAGAGATTACAATATATTGGTATATTGGGATATTAGTAATTACATTAACTTGTGCAGAAAGCATAGCTCACAGTAGGTCCTAGGACGAGGCTACAGATGCCTTCCTCACATCGCCGACCAAGACAATTTTCTACCACAAGAGCGCTCATATAATTTTAAATTTGTGAGTTCATTTATTGGACATAGGTATCCTATACCTTATATTTGTCTCTACTGAACTTCAACTTGCTTTTGATTTATTGAGGTCACTTTGACTTCTATTCCTGTCTTCTGAGGAGTTAGAATTTATGCCTTTCTGAATTTGTATTCTGTGCACCTCATTTCCAAAGGGTAAAAGAACAAAAGAAAACACAGGTTAACTAGGGTTATAAGGCTAGCTGTCTAAGGCAAAATTAAGTGTAGATTTGGCTCAATTATTCAAAACCCAAGACGACAAAATGTTTTGGCTGTAACTATCTAAGCCTTAAGAAACAAAATATGTTTTGATCTCAATTTTTCACTTCACACTGCTAACAGTCCAGACCAAAAGGGTAGAAAGACAAATGGGTGGTCAAATGAATGGCATGGTTTGAGAAAAAAAAAATAGAAAATATGTGACATCCCCCCCCACCTCCAGAAAGCATTCACTGATTTTTAAACGCTACTGCCTCTTCAAGGTTCGTTTTGAGATTGTCTTAATCTGAGACATTTTATCTACTAAAACTTTAATTTTTCTGCTCCATTTTCTGCATTTTCCTTCAGCATCTTTGAGTCTCAGCATTTACAGCAAACACCATATCTCTCCACTAGCCTGAAGCTCATTAAACTACCGCAAAATAAGATATAAGCACCTCATTAATTACCATCATCAAGAGAATTAGTGTGCCTATCGATAAATATTAAAGTTGCAAATTCTATCTCTAAAGAGCGTACTTGCCATGCACAGGTATTGGATGTCTTCCCGCCTGAGACAGATCTCAATCACAGAAGACAAGGAAAGCCCTTGCGGCAGATTCTATTTTAATCCAAGGATTTGAGGAGGGGACTTGCCTGCCAACTAAGGATTAGTTTTTTTTCCTTAGAGTCTTGTGACTTTGAAAACCAGCTAAAAATGCACATAAAAATGTAAAGTGCCTAAATCAGCATTGTGGGAATCATTTCCAATGTACTGTCAAAGCTGCTCTGATAAATGGAGATATTAATTCAAAATTTTTAAGTAAAGAAAAATTAATTACATTGAAAGGCCCAGAAAAATGTTTAGAAGACTTTTTGCTCAACTGTAATTTCTAATTTTCCAATAATAAGAATATGATTAAACCAGTTAATACTTATTAAACAGAATGTACAAGCCACTGTACTGAGGGCTGCATGTACTCATGTGCTGCTCCTCCCAACTCTAGGAGGTCTGTACTAATATTATCTTCATTTTCTTTTCATCAGAAAATGGAGATTAAAGAAGTTGAAAAACTGCAATTGATGACAAATTTTAGTCTTTAAACATCAGTCCTATATATGGGGAAATACGACTGGATAATTCTGACAATATGTTCCAAAAGATACAAAAGAGTTATACAGCTGTAAAGGAACTTCTGCAGCCTTGGATTGTATTAATTGAGGTATAGGGTCCAGGTCAAGGAGGTGATGACTTTGCCCACTTCACTGTCCCTCAGCATTCCTCTGGTGGTGTGCAGTATAATGAATAAAGTTTTCTTGGGATAGGGAAAAATCAGATAGAAAATGGGAGAGATGGTGAAACTTAACTCATGACATCTGAAAAGTGATTTCAGGAACTGGTGGTAGCAGCCTGGAAACAGAAGAATATTAAGCTTGGTGAGAGAGTCAACAGTGTAATAAACTAAGAGTATGGACCTAGATTCAAGTCTCACTTTTTTCTCTTACTAGTACCACAATGTGGAGTAAGTTATTTATCCTCTCCAGGTTTCCATTGTCTCACTTCTAAGGTGTCACTAATATGGCAGGTTAGCCTCAGAGGGTTGAGGGAATTAGATGATATAAGTAACACACTTCCCTGGGACCCAATACTCAACGAGTTCTTAGCAAAAGGTAGCTGCTATTATTATTGCTGCTGTCTGTGGGCCTTAAAATAGAAATTGCTAGAGACCACATATTTCAGTTTCAGCAATTTCTAAAACCAATGCAGAAAACTGGTCTCCCAGGGTCAACAGGTGGTATGCCAACCATGTCTATCATGGCCCCAAAAGTTTGGGAAATACCAACTTAGAGAAATTATGCAAGATTTTTACTCTAGGCATTATAGCTCTCCAAAAAGAGGTAAAAGTATTTAACAATTCCCAGATGTGTTTTGGTTAGTACCATTTTTAAAGAACCATCCCTGGGAAAAATGTGTTTTCGCAGATTCTTGTTTTACAGAACAAATCTGGGGTCCTATGACTACAGAAGAGCCGATGCAACAAAAACTATGCCTATCATCATCTGTGCCAACAAATCACACAGCAGAGAGTTGGCCCAGAGGTTTCAGCACTCATAAGGAGAAAAGAATAGCCTAGTGTGATGAACTTGGAAGGTGGGTCACTGACTGGTTGAAACAAAGGAAATGAGCCTGGTGGACACAGGACACAATGTAAGAAGCTGCTCATTCTGAGGCAACTGATGAATCGGTCCCCTGGCAAAAACTGACTTTTAAAGTAAAATGGCCCAGAAAAACCTGAGATTCATTAAATGAGACCTGGAAATAAGGCTGCCCCATATAGACTCATCCAAATATATGAATGAAGAAAGAAATGCATGAACATTTTCGAGGTTATCCCCTCTTTTTAAAAAGTATATTATAAAAATCACACCATTATTATTGCCATTATCATTATTGGTAAAATTATGAACAGCATCATAAAGCGTATCAATTGAATCTTTCTCTCCCATATTGGAATATATTCCATACATCAGATCCTTTTGATTGCTATGTCCTTATTTGTTGGCTTAACCTCAAGGGGGGCTCTGTCGGAATGTATGGCAAACAAACAAATTCCAAATGAGAGAGATGCAACAGAATCCAGGACAGTCTTTGTGTAGACATGGATTTTCACATGCTTATTCAAAATATTTGCTGTCAATGGTACTTGGTTAAAGTGATTGTTACATACAGTGTGGCTAACTTTTTTATGTAAATGAAATGCAAATATATGCAATGTTATCTTTAATGCAGATGTAGCAGAAAGTATTAAGATATGCTGAGAGCCTAATTAGGTCCTACATCAAAAACTATATATAAACTTGACTCCAATGTCTCAAGAACACAAATTGAGCCTAGAAATCCCAGTTTGCAAGCTTAAAAAAAAAAAGATGTACATATATATTTTAAGTCACAGTTCTTTTTCTTCCCCCTTCTCTAAGACTGAGCACTTAAAAGGATGATCTTGGACAGATATTTCAGCTTGGGAGCGGGGGTGTGGAGTGGGTGGGAAATGAACAAGTTTCTTTCTAGCAAAAACTAGGAAGCAAGAAAAGAAAATCCACCACAACCTCTGAGAAAAGGCAAAACAAAGCTGTCTTGTGCTTTCCATCTTCGTATTAAAAATGATGACTTGCCAGAAAAGCATATTTTTGCATCTATTTCCATTTCTAACCTTCCTGGAGACAAACACATGTGCATTCTTTTCTAACTGCTGTTACAGTGAAACCTTACAAATTTCAGTTCTACTAATTCTCCACGTTGATCATTCCAACAGGGGTGGGGCAGAAGTTTACCTTTATCTCAGGGATGAAAAGGTTGACAAAGCAAATAAACATCAGAACCATGCATATTCAACCTAAGTAATAGGTAAAACAACATAACTGCTTTTTTCCTTGTTATTACAATGGCACTGTGAGAAAAATTCTGCTATGTAATACTTTGTTGGCCCAACATACTGCACTGCGTGTGGCAGAAAATGATAAAGTTGAACACCCTTATTATAATTGTTCATCATCCAGGCTCTTCATTAACCCAGAGAAGCCTCACCTTCTGATTCCTGAGCCTAGTGTAGTGGGCTTAAAGTCACAAGTTTCTGGGCCCTCCAGCACTAGCTATAACTGGTTTCATTTTCTCAGACAGCTCAGAGATCATAACTAGTGGTGGAATTTTTTTTTTTCCATTTTAGGGGCTTCTTCTCATCCCCCATTAATACTCCAGGATTGCTATGGGAGCCAAAAGAAGGGAGAAAGGATGCCAGAATAATCTGAAAATATATCTAAAGTATTTCAGAAATGTAAGGTGTCACAGGTCTCCAAATTGTGTGTGTTTATGATGAAGTAAACATCACTTGTATATACATATACATATTTACATTCATGAATATTTAGGTATGTATTTATATTTGCATGTGTGTGTTTACTGAGCTCATATCATACATGTGTATAGGTACCCTGGATAAATACACATGTATATATGAATGTACTGATCTCTAAGTAAAGATGTACTTATATACGATCATATATGTAATTATATATACATTACACAATATATAATATATGCGTCGACATATACATTCAATATGAATCTATCTAACTAAGCCTGTTAACCTGTGCCCTTTGCAACAGAGGATTCCTGAAATGGCCCAAGTTTAAATCCAGACCTATGTGTCCAGGCTGAAAGGCTTAAAGCAAGCAGAGCTTATCCGGCTCTATTCCCCTCTGAATTTTCTTCCATCTTATCTAATACACCCTCTGAAAGGAAAGATCTTTTTTAGTTCTGCTAAGATCCCCAAATGCTCTTAACATCTCCAAAGCTCTCTAATACAAAAGGACCCAGTTGCTGCGAGGCACAAGAATTGCATTGGCTTCACAGCTCCGCAGAACATGCCCAGCGGAATACATTACACAGCGCTCCAGCACAGCTCTTCTGAAATTGATATTGCCGGCATCACTCGCCCCAAATTTCTAACATTGTCATGATAACCCCATTTGTTCTGAGGCTATGCTTCCCACATTTTAAAGTAAAAGAATTTTCCCCATGTCTGTCCTTCATTGTGCCCTTTCTTTAAAAAGGAGAAACATCTTCCCTTGGGTTCCTCCTCCATTTTGTGTAGTAATTCCTGGAGCTATTTGTCAGTCAGTTATCAAGCACATAGTAAATACTACTGTCTGTTAATTAACAATCTGTGTGGTTGGAAGACAGAAGATCTATACCCCAAGTAATTAGAGGTCAATAGAAAATTCAGTTTCAGTGCTATATAGTTTGGGTCAGATGATAACCACTATTGATGCTCAGGAAACTTTGAGGTTATTCTTATGATTTCCCAAACATTGTGGTTGGGGAAGTGGTGGAAACAGCAATTTTGCCCTCTTGCCCTACACCTGCCTTCTCTAGAAAAAGTAAACCATTCTGCACCAGGGACTGGACAGTCCCTCACCGTCCCCTCAACTCCTGCACCACTTCATGATGATGACAATGATGATGATATCCTCCCCTGTGAGGAGCTTCCCCATGGCATCCTGACCACCCTCTCAATGGTCTGTAACTTACCCCTTACCTTCATCCCCTCCTTGTACCTCTATAGCTGGCTCCAATGCCCCTCCTTGCAGACCTCTGACCTCCTCTCTTCTCCCTATATCCTTCATTGTCACTTTTATATGACATCAAAGACTTCACCAACTTCTTTCAGGAGCTCCAGGTTCACAGTCCCAAGTGTCTGACAGATACAACTTGCACTCTACAGGGTGTTCTTTTGTAAAGCAGAAATGAAACTGGTTATGAATGCTGTGTTGTTTTTTTTCCAAATACAATTGGGCTGCTATGTCAGAGTTCTACAATTGTAAAATACCTCATATACATTTTTGTTTCCCCGTTGCTTGGCTCCCACATTGCCAGTTTTCAGGAGTCACCTCCATATAGCTCCTCCCATTTATAACTTACATTCCCCATCCTCTCCCCTGTCATCATGTTCAGACTATCCCACCTGAAGACTTAGATGAAAGAGCTCTTTGTGTCAAAAGTATCTTACATGTCAAAGTACACACAGTCTAGAGAAAGATGAACCAGAATTTTAATTCAGAATTGCTGCCTCTCCACAAATTGATTTTGGACACTGACTCAATTCCTTTCAGGCCAGGTTCTCCTAAAATGTCTCTAAAATATGAATGAGCCTCCTCTCTTATAATTTATTGAAGATGATAATGCCCGACTATTGCTACAGCCACCAAGTCTCCTTCCAACACAGATGGTCCCAAAACCTTGACCCTTAAGAGATTCTAATTCAGAATACTGACAAAAGCCCACTTGAATCAGTATTTTGAAATGTTTGTCAGGGATCGTGGTGCACAATTAGATTTTGGAGACTCAGTTGTAATCCATCATAGACCCTGAAGCCACAATTATCTTCCTAAAGCATAACTCAAGTCATATTATTCCGAAGCTAAGAAAGCTTCAAGGGCTCCCTATAATTTTCTGAGGACATTTAAGGCCCCCTCACCTGTCTTTTCTACTTACCAAATGGTAACTGATCCTTGTGCCAAATTAGGTTATTTCTTGTTCCCTAGCAGTTATGATGAATTTAGTTATAAGTATCAGAAACCCAATTGATAGTGGCCTAAACAAATAAGCATTTATTTTTCTTCACACAACACAAAGTTAGGAGGCAGTTGACTTTGTACTTTGCAACAGGGATTGCACAAGGTCAGGGCTCAGGGCACAATTGGTAATGCTCTTGTTCTTCCCTTCAAGGTGAAGACATAGAAGCAGCAGCTTCAACCATCAGATCTACACCTATATCCTAGTGCAGGAAGTGGGACAGAGCTGCATGAAGAGATTCTCCCCAAGGGCCCCTTTCTCTTGACTCATTGGCCATAATTGGGTCACTTGGCTACAAGGGAGGCTGGAAACATGATTTCTATGGTTTAGCCTCTACAGCGGGAGACTTCAAGGGAGAAGGCTCTGAGAAGCCCACTATCCGATATCACTTCCTAAACTTAGAATATCTTTCTTCCTAAGCCCGTATCCACTGGAATAATTAGAGCTAACATTTAGTAAGCACTTGTTATACCAGGCAGTGCACCAAATGCTTTATGGGTATTAGCTTTTGATCTTCATAGTAACTCGAGATAAGAATATTATACCTGTCTCTCTGGTCAGGGTACTGAGGCTGCAAGGGGTTTAAAACAAGTAGTCTGGCTCCAGAACCTATACTCTAACCACAGTGCAATACTGCCTTGCAATGAACAGCTTAAGCACAACCTTCTCCACAAAGACTATCTGGCATGCAGTTCCCCTGACCAAATGCATCTTTTTCTTCCTTAACCCTCTGTTGTACTTCTCCTATGACTAGGGTAACAATATCCAAAATAGGGCATGTTTGAAAGTGAAAGGAAATACGACTAATAATTTTGCCAGAGAGGCACCCTGTCCTGGGCAAACTAGAGGTCTTCCCTGTGGTTTTAAACACCAATAGAGTGTGTGTGTTCATGCCACCTCCCATCTCACTAGTTCAAAGGGGTGTGGAGACTAGACATGAATGGTGTGCGCACCCTAGTGTGGAACTTTGTTCCAATTAAGTGTCCTTGTTCAATTAACTATAAGCTCACCTGAGGGAGGCTTGGAAGGTAGGTAGGGTATGCTTAGACAAAGGACCAAAGCTGCTTCTCTGTGAGAAGCAGCTCTACAGTTAGAAAGCCAGTATTCAATCACCTGTATCAATCACTTGTAGTATCAAACTGATACTGCACTTGTAGGTATCTAAGATTTAGATCAATCACTTATAGTATCTAAGATTTAGGACACTTCACCAGTTTGTTGCCTCAGGTTCCCTCCATAAAATCATGATAACAAGAGCACTTACTCATACAGGGTAGTTGAAATCCCAGTGTGAGTTAGTTATAGAATGCCTGACACAAATACTCAGACAATTAGTAGCATTAATGAACATACACACATTAATTAGTTAATTTTTGCAAATATAGGCATATGAGTGGAAATGTGCACAGCAATTGTGTCACATGCTAAGATGTTGCAGAAGGATCAGCTCAGATTGGATGTGTAGCCACTGGGCTTGACCTGAAGGACAATGTCATTTTCCTAATGCTTTTAAGAACAGAGCTTAAATTTCAGAGTGCCATTCTTATTTTCATGCCACTATTATCAATAGTGCCCACACAGGCACATCGTGTTGGTATGGCATCTGTTACAGACTACAGAAGACATAAACACACAATACACTTAGTGCATTCTATCTCACAAGGCCTTAAACATAAACTGAACAAAAGTCACAATAAAATTGATGGGGCTTAACATTAGGAGTCGGGAGACAGGGTCATATTCAGAGCCTTGCCTGGATATATAAGACTCCTTACTGCAATTTTGTGTTTTTTTTTTCAGAGTTGGGTAAAACTCACATGCATGTTATGGCAAAGATTATTCAGCTTTAAGTAAAATGGTTAACTGAGGATTCACTGATTAATTCCATGTCCAATTTATATTTGCAGTTCAGTTGTCCAGACAAGAAAAGAACACAACATATTGAATCTAAGTTCAAATTCTTTAGGGAAGGGACATAGAAACATTACTTGTGGTGGTGATCAACATGTAAGAAATAATTAAAAAAAAAAAAAACTAGATGCTTAACTTTTGCAGACTTATGAAGAGGTGGACAACCTCACGATCAGCCATAAATCTTTGTGATGGCAAACTTGCTATCGGTTTCCCTACACTGTTCCAGTTAAGAGCTTTGGATTTTTTTGTCTAAGCAAATTCCCTTGGAGTGGGCAGACACTAAAACAAATGAACAGTCTACAAAAAATGCAAATATACTCATCATAATCATAAATCTGACTCCTTCTGATTAAAGATTTTACATGGGATGAGATCTCACCACACATGTCATCTCCATCAGTAGATAACTCCCAGTGACTTGAGGGAAAAAAAAAAAAAAAAAAGAAAGTACCCAGTGGATATACACTGATGTATACAACCATGTACTCTCCTCTCTACTTTGATCAAGCTCAATTCAGAAGCCCAGTGGACAGCATTGGGGGGCCCATTCAACTGGTCTCCAGAGAGATGGAGCAAAAAAAAAAAAAAAGCAAGGAATGAGAATGAAAATTAACCAATATTAAAAGTTGTTTACATGTCTGGCACTGTACAAGGCTCATGACCTACTTCTGCTCACTTAATATGCACAAATTCTAGAAGGGGAGGCGAGAATGCCAAGTGTTGGATTTCTACACAAACCCAAGCTGAGCATGTCAGAAGAACAGGAACACAGCAAAAATCTGGGGGAAATAATGTGATAATCCAAAACAAATCATATAAGTGGCATTTATCTTGTGGAAGAAGTAGATATTTGTTGGCTGTTTTTATCCTCATTCTCTGGTTTAACTTTTTTTTTGCCTGACATGGTTAGGAGTGGTTATAGCACCCCCCACTTTTTTAGTGTCTAAATTTGCCAAATTCTCAGTTCAGGCCCAGATCACATGATTTGAGCATCCAGGACTCAGGCCCATTATATAAAATGATAAGACCATGTCAGCCACCAGATACTCCGGAATGTTCTAATCATTCCCTCAGCATAACACTGCATACTGAGACAAAACTTAATTTCTCCTCAGACCTCTCTGTCCATATGTAAAAATGGGTATCACAGAACCCTGTGAAAATGTCTTTTTTGAGATAACTATCAACTCCCACAGTTGCTCATTGAAGGGCTCCTGGGCCAAATTCTCAGGAGCCAACTGTTCTTCAAGAACACTATTCAGGAACATTTCCTCTGAGGCTAGAGGGCAAACCTATTCATTTCTGTGAGCTGTCATGCTTGAGTTGTTCTCTCAGGACTTCTCCCAGCTTCTAGAGATGAAAACGAGGCTCAGACCATCTTTGTGACCAAGGATGGGAGAGGATATAAGAGAGAACACAGAACACCCTGGAGCTATTGGGTAAAAGGCACAAATTTATAAAAGTTTCCTTAGCTGAACATTTTAATTCAAAAGAGCCACCAGAGATGGTTTTGAGTTTAAAAGCAGAGAAATCTGGTCCTGTGTAAATCAAGCTTATTAAGGTAAAGAATGAAGGCAGAAAAATTAAATGTATAATGATGAAAAAAGTTTGGGAAAAAAATTATCTCTGCTACTTTTCACCAAATGAGTGTCGGCAACTCCAGAGGGGCTTGCCTTTTACCAAATGAACGTCAGCAACACTGGCTGGGGTTGCCTTTGTGCACATAATTTGCCATGCCTACATTCTTTCAGGCCCCACAGTGATGTTCCTAGTCGTGTATTTGAATTAACCAGACCCAGAGGATAAAACTTTCAAATTAAACACATTCCTAAAGGATTTCAGGCTCATTGTGTATGCACCAAGGAAACATAACATCCTAAAAATAATACATACACAGAGAGAGGAACATTTTCCACGAACATTAAAGTGGAATATGAATTATGACCCAGCTCATGGGAATAGACATCTGATTACATGCAAAATGGAGCTTTTGTAAATAACATCAGTCTTTGTGAGCTACCACAATTATTATCAACCATTTAATTTTACTCCCTAGCAACTCATCCATCATTGTTAAAACTGTCCACTTTTGTTTTTTCCCTTCTGATTCATGAGCCTACAAATTTTATAAAGTTCACTGTTAAAGCTATGTAGATTACTAACCCAGCAACGAAGGACTTCACGAGATTATTGGATTCACCAAAGCATATGCTGCATTGTATATCTGCTATTTCGGGATGTATTCTGCTGGCAAATTGCTAGAAGCAGAAGAATTACAATGGTAGCCATTCTGTTCGCTTTTTATACAAAGGAATCAAGAAAATGTGTTTAAACTTTGGTATTTGGGTATTTAAGAGCAAAATGACTCCCAAGAAAATCAAATATACTTCATCTCCTTGTTTCCCTCATCCCCAATCCCTGGCATTATTCCATGAAATAACAGCCACAATTCCAGTTGGTCTATGTCATATTTAATATGCTTGCCTCATAAATAGTGAAATAAGCCACTTGTTGGCCTTGCAAATTCTATTTCACAACAAAGTAATGAGAAATGTTTATCAATAGAACTGAACTTTTCCAGTTGGCCTCCCAATTTATCTTTAGTCTACCCATTTTAAACTCTTAAAAACCAGACAGAGTAAGTATCTGTAGCCAATGACCTCTTTGTTCCCATAGGACTTGCTTCCCTTTACCATCCAATGGGAGACTTAGCTTCACAAATACACTGAATTTTATATCCCTTTAAATTACATTTTAGTAAGAAGTAAAGACTGTCATCTGCTCCCAGAAGCCTTTATTGTTTTAACTGCATAAACATATGAAGTGGCGTTAATCTATTCTCTAAATCATAGAGTGGCATATACCAATGTTATCTCAACTGAAGAAAGTTTTCACTGTTAGAAAATCTTTGGTCTGCAAAAAAAAAAAAAAAATTCTGTCAAATTTGGCCATGATAATTTACAAAATTTATTACACTAATTGAGATGTACTAAGTAGAACTGTAAAAGCCTGTTTGTGTCCCTTCCACTAGAATATGAGCCCCAAGTGGGAAAAGGGTTACTATTATTACTATCCGACCATATTCATTTCTGTGCTTGAATAGAATTAGTTCAATTGATATTCACTGAAAGGAACAGAAGAATACTTAAGGTGAGAATACAAGTTTCTATTTCTAATAAGTATTTTAAGTATCTAATTTCTTTCTAGTCTTGGCCTGAAAAAGTATTAGCTGGAAGATCTAGCCAAAATTTTATATTGAAGTCATTTTTTTCACATTAACATAAAAAAAATGTTAAGAAATGTTCCGGAAGAATACAAAACCACTAATTCAAAGGGCTATATGCTCTCCTATGTTCACTGCAGCACTATTTACAACAGCCAGGTTATAGAAACAACCTAAGTGTCCAATGACAAATGAGTAGACAAAGAAGATGTGGTGTATATACAAGATGGAATACTACAGAGTTATAAAAAGAGAGGAAACCTTGCCACTTGCAACAACAGAGGGGATTATGAGAAGAGAATATATCAGAAAGAGAAAGACAAAGCACCAACTAATATCACTCATATATGTAATATGAAGAAAGCAAGCAAAGGAAATGACAAAAACAAATTCTTGACAACTGACAAAGAACTGAGGATACCCAAGGGTGAAGATGAGAGGTGGAGTGCAAGGTGGGGAAGAGCATAATGGATTATGGCACAGGATTATTGGCATTTTGGTGGTGGGAAGAGGTGATAACCTACATTTGTAGAGGTGTGAACCTCTACCCTTGAAACAGAGTGTTGCAATCCATTATTACCTTAATAAAGACAAAAAAATAATAATAAAATAAGAAATGAAAGGGAAGGAGGCTTTCTTCTTCCTTTCCGCATCTTCCTCTTCTTCTTTGTCCACATACTTTGTATCAGGCATGGGCTTGGAGTTTTATTTATTTTATTTAATTTAATCTCTAACACTGAGATTGATTATAATTATTCCCACTTTTAGAACTAGGAAACTGGAACTCAAAGAGAGTAATCACATCTCAACCAGTAAATGACTGACGTGGGGTTGGATCCAGATGCACCTAGCTCCACAGTGAGGCAGTCCTTCTGCTCTATGACCACAAAGTTTTTTTTATCCAGGTATAGTCATGAACAGCTTTTAATTTTCTACATTAGTTCGCTACTTTAAACTTTCTAGTTAAACAGAGCCCCCCAGGACTGTCAAAATGGACAGGTAATGCTTTTAAAAATGTAGAAGTTAATGTGAGCTATGGAATTAGAAACACTGTGGGATAAAGGTGAAGCTACTTTTTCCCTCCAAGTGCAATTCACTCATCTGTAAAATAGCAAGAGTGATGCCTCTCATGTGGTGATTGGGAGAATTAAATGAACTTCCATACTGAAAGCCCACAGCAAAGAGATTCAGGAAGAGTAGCTACTGTTACTCTAGTGAACCACCTTTTTTCAAGGAAAACTGTTTACCATAAACTATTTACCACACTAATGACAAAGAGGGAGCTCACAAAAAAAAAAAAAAAAAAAAAAAAAAATATATATATATATATATATATATATATATATATATATATACCTCATACACTTTCAGAAGTTTGTCCCAGGAGTCCCCTTCCCCTTTATATCTGACAGTAACCCAGACCTTTCCTGCTCTGCTACCTTGCAATACACTAACTCCAGCATGCTTCTCTGCTTTAGCCTCTCGTGGTTCCTTCTTATTTTCACAACTTAATTCAAATAAATATACACAATAAATGCTGAATTCTATTAGGAAATTCAATTGGGTAAAGGCATGCTGGAGGCAAGAGGAAGACCTGAATGGTTTATGGAGGACCATTCTAATTTAAGGCACAGAAGAGCCATGCCACAGAAATTCATACAAATGGTTCAAATATCTAGACTGCCAGAGACAATCTTGTTTTAATGAACGGAATGAAGATTCATTCATTTAACAAATGTCTAATGAGCTCCCACATGCATGGCCCTGTGGGTGTGTTGGGATGCCATGATGAGTCAAAACAGACAGAATCCCTCCTCTAGTTTACAGTATGGTGGGCAATACCAGCATTAAATTGGGCCAAAAAATCATAAAGACAAAATCAGTTATGAGAAAAGTTAGCAGAAAGAGAGCAATAGTGCCATGTAACCCCATGTAGCAGGATCTGGCCTAAACGGCAGTTCAATGCAGTTCTCTGTGGAAGTAATACTTGATTCAAGATTTGAAGGGTGGTCAAATTCCTATCAAAGGATAAGAGGGTAAATAGGATATGCTATATCCACACAGTGGATTACACATAGGAAGGAATTAATTACTGACACATGCTACAACATGGATGAACTCTGAACACATTTATGCCATGTGAAAGCAATCAGTCATGATATACCACACATTACTTGACTCTTTTATAAAATGCACAGAACACATCTTCATCTTGGTTCTACAATGCTCATAATACTGTCTCTAGTTAATTTTTCTGAGTTATTTCTTTTCTGGTCTATACTACTCATTTAATTCAGTTTTAGTACATATGCATATCTGAAATGACACATGATTTAGCAAGCAATCAACTTCCTGGACTGTTGTAGCAAAGTTCTGAGAATAATGAAAGTCTTTTAAATAATTAGGCTATATGTGTGTGTGTTCTAGACTTACATGGATGAGACAGTAAAACTTCTTAAATTAGAATGGGAAGAATTGGGTTGGAATGATAATCATTTTTTGGGTTGTACATGAAACATTATGAAATGAAAAAAATAAATATTATTGCATTTCTGTATCAGAAAATCCCAGTCAAACCCCCAAATTATGCATACCTATGCATCTGTACATCTGTATTAGCAAGTATAAATATGTAAAAGGGTAACAGTCTGTTACTTGTTCAATCACATGATTGGGGGCAAGAGCATGAGGGCAGAACCAGGAATGCTTAGTGAACCTTCTAATGGAAAACATTATAAACAGATGTTTGTGGGTAATACGTAGAGATGTTCATAAAATTTTGTTCTTAAAATTACTGACTTCCTCTCTGAAGTTGGAGGACATTTGTCCTTCCATCTTGTCCTGCCACAAACAGTCATTTTATCACCAATAAACTGAAAAAAATGTGTCTTTTATACAGTATCTTTTTGTGTCACAGGAGAAATGCATTGAGTATGTCAAATTCAGCATATGTTCTACCCATGAAGGACACTTCAGTTAATTGACTGGTTAGCAAAATTACATTCAGAGAACTTGAAACTATGTAGAATTAGAAAGGAAACCCTTCCAAGTGGCTCATATCACATTTAACCAATTGTGGTTACCACTTTTACAGATCATAAAACAAGCTATAAAATAGTATCCAAACGTAATCTAAAGCAACGAGTTTCAAACAGAAGGACAAAGACCCCATTCTCCACCTGGATGAAACAGAATCCTGCAAATAGTGCCTTTGTGGGCATGAGAACAAGTCAATGGTGAGATTTTTCTCAACTCCTAACCATGAAAGTTAGAGCATAGAAATACTGTAATAAAAAGTTGCTTTCCAAGAAAGCTACCAGCCCCCCAAAATGTAAAGACCAAGAATTTTATCTATATTTGGTAAGCAGCAAAATGGCGCAGTGGTAGAGCGCTGGGCTGTGAGGCTGCCCGCAGCCTCTGAAGCGCTGGTTCGTTCCCTGGCCGCCAGCGAGGGTCCCACCAAAAAAAAAAAAAAAACACTTTACATTCATAGTTTCTCACTTTGAAAAAAGACAGGAGCTTGGTTTGACAAAAACTTAGTCATTTTGTAACACAGCCCAGATAACTACTCATTCCTACCCTAGCTTCCCAAAAATTCTCTTTGTACAGATTATAAGCTAGAAAACAGTTTTCATTCATGAATTATAGAGTTGTACATGAAATCTTTCTGCACAGGGCCATGGCAGCAGCTTGAGACAATAGCTAAATATGGTGTCATTATTTTTATGTCTATATAAACATTGCATATTTACATTATGATGATAGCTATTATTTATTAACTGTCTACTACGTGTCAGGCACTCTGCCATTGTTTTATATACTTTACGGTATTTACTTCATGAACAACTCTGTAAGGTGGGCATTATATTTCCTGTTTTACAGAGGAAAAAACAGATTCAGATCTGCAATTTACTTCAAGTCACCCAGCTGTTCAAAAAAAGAGCTATCAGATTCTAAAAGTCCATACTTTTTTTGCTACACCCCAAGGAGTCTATATATTTATCGCTAAGCCTGGAATGGATTTAGGCTCCAGTTTGTAACAGAAGAGACAATGTTAAGTCTTCACTACAACAGGCACTACCTCAGACAAGCAGGAAAGGACTGCTGGGTTTTCCCCTTTACTCTGAATGTTCCTTCTTCTCTGAGATTGTTCCAGAAAGAACTCATTCTCTCTAACAATGCTACTTCAGTTCTATCTTGCTCATTACCAGGATGGGAAGTCCAACAATAGAGCATTCTTATAAAAACAAAACACCAGGGCCTCCCCAGTGGCGCAGTAGGTTGAGTGCAGCACTGTGAAGCTGTCTGCAGCCTCTGCAGCGTGGGTTCAATCCCAGCCGGCCAGGGAGATACCCACATGGCGGGACATACCTCTCCTGTCTCACCCACTGCTCCCTTCAGCAGTGTATTTCGGTCCGTCTGCCTATTGTGCTCCCCTGTCAGTCTCTGGTGAGTTCTCTCATCTCCTGTGCCTCTGGCCTGTGCCCCTGTTCTTGTATAAATAAATGTTAGGGGGAAAAAACACCAAAGCCCCCAATTTGTAGCTTTATGTTCAATAAAACAAGTTACACTATCAGTGGAGTCCTTCAAATTTGTAAGAACTCCCGCCATTTCCTTTCTCCAAATTCGTCACCAACCAAGTGAGAAATACAGAGTGATTGTATGGAGTGATTCTTCCTTAGGGCCAAACCGACCTAAGTAAGTAGTGCCATATGAACCAGACATTCAAGCCTCCACATTTTGTTAATTTAACAGTGAGTTCTCTCCAAGTACTGACTTTGAGAAATGCAGCTAGCCCAGATTGAGAGGTGCAGCAAATGTCACACCACACACACGCACACACTCACATGCATGTGTGCACGCACACACACAAGGCTGCTTACTTGGCATGAAAAAAAGAATGTAAAATATCTTATTACCAATGATTTTATATCGATTGCAAGTTGAAATTAAACCATTTTAGATAGACAAGATTAAATAAAATATGCTATCAAAATCAATTTCTCATTGGTTTCTTCTTACTTTTTTTAAACACAGCTACCAGGAAATTTTACGCTTCCTATGTCACTTGCATTACAGTTCTATCGCATAGTGTTGGCCTGGAATAAAGGCCTGCCCGTGCTGCTCAAAGACTGCTGAATATCTGTACCATATGCAGGTTCTTTCTGTTTTAGTTTAATCTTAGAGGGAAGAGCTATATTTAAACTACAGCTCTATTAAGTCCTTGGTGAACTGAGACTAAGGGGAAAAAAAGAGAGGGGGTGGGCTTGAAAGAAAGAGTGAAAGAAAGGAAAGTCGAAGGGAGCATCGAGTATGTTCCTTTAAATATGTGATTGTTGAGCTGGTTGGTGGCATAAGGTGATTTCAAAAGAATGTCAACAGCAAGGATGAAGTTTCTTCCTAACTCACAAGGTTGAGTCAAGTACAGCATATACAGAGGCTATTCCTGGACCTCAGTTGGAAGCCATTGCCTTCCCGATTGTTTAGCCGATTACTTCTGAACGATAATTATAGCTCATTGTTGTTCTCTTAAAGACCATTGACATCCATCCAAAAAATTATAGCTTACAGTTCAGGGAATATTTATGTGATATTTATAGTCTGTGAAGAAAACCCTGGGGAACTGCCAGTAGGGAGGATTATTTATCAATTTCTCATTCTCAAATTTGAACTTTCTTGAGATTCATATCCAAAGGACATTCTATAATTCTATGTAATGCTAATGTCTGAACATAAGTTGGTTTATTAGTCAAGTTGAAAGAAAAAATGCTTTTTGTTTGTAAAAAGGAAGAGGGGGAGATCTGGTTGATTCCACTAAAAACACAGTAGACCAAAAAAATCCTCTCAAGGAAGTAGTGTTACATACTTGAAAATCTTTCTGAAGTTAGCCAAGAAAAATAAAGTAAAATTGAGGAGGAAAAACTGGAGTTTCAATTTCTGGAGATTGTACTTCCTGATGACATAAAAACAAAAGTTAAATTCAGAGATTCAACTCTGAAGTTAGCTCGCATAAAAAACAATAGAAAATATTTAACTATGTGCATATGTTTGTACACAAACAGAAATAGATATAAACAGACCTTAATTAGCGTTTTAGACTTTAATTATCTTTGTACAGTAATTGGGAATGGTTTTGTTCTGATTTATTCCATAACGCTTACTGTGTTCTGTTAACAACTAATTTTTTCCCCCTCACAGCTCGTAATAGAAGGCTTTTACTGCATACTTTATTGCATCTGCTTCTCATTTAATGACCATTGTTCTGGTCTGTCAGAGCAAGCAGCTACACAACTTCCCAAATCTGCAAGATTAAGCAAATATTTTGACAATGCCTAGAGTTTTTTCTTTCCTTCTTTTTCCTTTCTTTAAAATACAGAATAAAAATATAAAGAATTTTTAGTTACCCACACAATGTTAGGAGAGTTCTTAATCGAAAGAGTATAAAGAACCAAGTGGCAGTTAAATGTACTTCATGTGGCAAAACACATCAAGCAATTTTCTGTCCCATTTCACTTAAGAGTCTTAAGATCCTGCCTGAACCACAGAACTGAGGTCACAGAAGCTTTCCCAGACTGCAGGGAGGTCGCTGGGCCCCTGGGGCCAACCACCTGGAGGCTTTGCAATTGTGACTAGCTTTGAAAGAACAAGACAGAGGTCTCTAGATCACCCTGAAGGTCACAGCAGAGAGGCTGAATTACAGGTGTCTGCATCCCTAATAAATATCTTTAAGACAATGTTTATGTTACATACAAAACTGCACTAACACTGATGGCATAAAGACTGGGATCATGACTCTTCCTGCTGAAGGTGGATACACAGTTGACGCTTGGGTTTGTACTTTGTGAATCACTAAAACACAGATTTTCTCATAAATATATAACATGAACTATGGGATCAGTAAATGTAACACAGTGCCACTGATGTATTTTCCTTATGATTTCTTAGTAACGTTTTCTTTTTTCTAGTTTATTGTAGGAATACAGTATATAATACATATAACATAAAAAATAATTGTTGACTGCTTGCCAGTAAGGCTTCTGGTCAGCAGAAGCTTATTGATACACACATATTTGATTGTGCCTTAAACCCCACATTGCTCAAGGGTAAACTGTACATACAAGAACAGCAGCATTGCTAATAGATTTGTGAGAAAGAAAAAGTTGAGGGGAGAATTTATGGACAGATATAGTAACCATCAGCATTCATTTGTGATATAGATAATCTAATGGTGGAAAGCAAGAAATAAACAAACAACAACAACAAAAAAAAAAAAACACATGCAAACTGGTCCAACCATTATGGAGAGCTGTGTGGAGATTTCTTGACCTACTGAAGATAGAGCTTCCATATGATCCAGCAATTCCACTCCTAGGTATTTACCCAAATGACACAGAAACATTAATTCCAAAGGGCACCTGCATCCCTATGTTTATAGCAGCACTATTTACAATAGCTAAGCGATGGAAACAATCCAAATGCCCAAAAATAGATGACTGGATCAAGAAGATGTGGTACATATACACGATGGACTATTATTCAGCAATCAAAAAAGATAAACACATGCAATTTGCAGCAACATGGATGGAGCTAGAAGGGATCATGCTCAGTGAAATAAGTCAGAAAGAAAAAGAAAAATACCGGATGGTCTCACTCATAGCAGGAATCTAGAAAACCTAAATAAGGGACCAGGAAAAAGACTAATTAATACAAAGTAAAAATCAAAATCAACAAGCAACTATAAACCAGAGACACACTATGGGCGGGGGAGAGGCGGGGAGAGGAAGGATTAGGGTCAAAATAAGGGGAGGTGCAATTGTATGGGGAATATAACCAAAATGAAAATGCATATATTGTGCAAAAATGAAAAATGATGTAAGAATTATATAAAATAAAATATTAAAAAAATACATGAAATAGAAATAAATGCTCTAACTGTGATGCCCACTAAACTTATTGTGGTAACATTTCACAACATATACATCTATCAAATCCTTATTCCTTATATTGTATACCTTAAACATATACAACACTACACATCAATGATACCTTAACAAAATTGGAAAAAGAGACAGATGCTAAGAGGCAGGGGCAGCCCAGGTATATGGAGATGATGTTGTTATCACTGGGCAAGGGATGGGATAAGAAAAGAGGACCTTGAAAGAAAGTCTCTACTGGGCCTCCCTGGTGGCCCAAGGGGTTAAGACGCAACCTATGAAGCAATTCGCAGCCACTGCAACACGAGTTCAATCCCTGCCAGGGGGCTGTCCACATGGCACAGCAGAACTCTCCTGACTCGCCCGCTGCTCCCCTCAGCAGTGTATTTCAGTCAACCCACCTGTTCTGTTCCCCATTCTGTCTCTGGTGACTCCTCTCACCCCCCACACCTTCGGCCTGTACCCCAGTGCTTATATGCACAAATAAATAAATATTAAAAAAAAAAAAAGAAAGTCTCTACCCTCCAGAGGAATTTAGGAAACAAGTCACAGAAAGATAACTAGAAAGAAAAAGCAAGTGGAGAGCAAGGACCAAGTTAACCCCAGCGGCATAAGCCTCTTATAACTTCTGGTGGGGCACCTCTCCTTATACCTGGTGGGGAAAACTCTTGCAAGAAGGCTTTTGAGTCAGAGCAGGAAAACTTTCTGTTAGAAGACATGGAAGAACACATGGCATGGATGGTGATAGGAGAGCATCAACGAAGATGAAACAAGAAGAAATAACCCTCTTTAGAGGAAGTAGGGCTTTGTTTTATGATAACCCAAGTCAGATCGCCACTGGTTTGCATTTACCAAAAGGAGGAAAACACAAAGCAAGAGATGTGTTTCTGCATGTTTGTACATGCCTACATATTTCAGAAAGCTCAAGTGCAAGGCCCTGAATTCATTGGCAAGCACCCTGCAGACAGCTGTAACTACGAGAATCATATAGAGTACACCTCTTGAACAGTCCCTTCTGTGCTAGCACCACTGTCTGAGCCACCCCGTGTCTTTAACAAACATCTTGATGAGTTCTCTGGACTGTTCCATTAAATACTCATTCTCCAAGAAATGTCTGAAAATTCCCTTTAAAAATATTTTCATATTACCATTTCCAGCTATTTCTAAAGTTAAACAGTACAAAGTAACAAAAACCCCAAAAGCCTTGATTTTAATTTAGAATTCTCAAGGAGTATATCTACTTTAAAGGAGAGATTTATAAAGTTTTGGAATTGAAATCACTTGTACTTCCTACATACAAAAGAAAACAAACCAACATAAAAGCTCCCAACGAACAGAGCAGAATAACACATCTGGGTGTAGAACCACTGACCTCAGCCCAAAGTATGGGAATTGGGAAGTCTGGGGGTATCTGCCTTTTAAACAAAACTCTAGATGATTTTGATGCGCTTTGAAACATTTTTGCTGGGACGACACTTGATAAATTGTTCAAAATGGGGGTTAGAATCAGATTATAGGAATTCTCATCTCAACTCTACTACAGCACAGCTGTGTGACCTTAGGAAAACTGCCACTCTGAGCTTCAGCTCCCTTATCTTCAAAATAGGATAATGGTAGCTATGTGAAAGGACTGAAGAATAGGTGAAGTATTTAGTAGAGCACCAGACACATAGTACCCACTCAAAAAATGTTAGCTGCCATTAATAGTGAACTCATTTGGTATATATACACAATGGAATATTACTCAGCAATCAAAAAAGATAAACTCATGCAATTTACAGCAACTGGATGGAGCTGGAAGGGATCATGCTCAGTGAAATAAGCCAGAAAGAAAAAGAAAAATACCAGATGGTTTCACTCATAGCAGGAATTTAGAAAACCTAAATAAGGGACCAGAAGAAAGACTAATTATAATAAAGTAAAAATCAAAATCAACAAGCAACTATAAACCAGAGACACATTACAGGGGGCGGGAGGGGGAGAAAGGAGTAGGATCAAAGCAAAGGATGTAGGAATTGTATGGGGACGATAACCAAAATGAAAATGCACACATTGTACAAAAATGAAAAATAATGTAAAAAATATATAATTTTTTAAAAATTTTAAAAAAGTTAAAAGTAAAAAAAAAAAAAAAGTGCTTTCCTCCAAAGATGCCAAATTTGGGGGGGAGACAGAAAGTAAACTGAAATAGATTACAAGTGAGCCAATGAATGAATGCAGCGAAGCATTAAACTGAACCCTTATTAGGTATCGTTTCACCATCATGTCAGCATGGCCAGTGCTGTTCTATAGCTATACAGCCTTCCTGTTACAATATGAATCTCCTCTAGCACAATATTTTCTCACACCCCTCTTGGGCATAGACACAGCCACAGGGCAGAAGACAAAACAATGAACCACCAGGCACACATTCTATGGGCTCACTTTGTGGGAATGCCATTAAACTACCAGTCTCCGAAGAGATACCTTGCAAAGCAAACCAAGTTAATTCAATTCAACAAGCATTTATTGAACCCCTGTGATGTATCAAGTTCTCTACTAGATGCTGAAGATGATATAAAGGGAAAACAGAAAATGACCCTGTCCTCAAGAAGGTCATAATCTAGATGGCAAAAGAGATGCAAGTAATTTCAAGGCAAGGTCACCTGAGATGAACTCTATAAAAGAAGATGGAAGAATGCCATGCAAATATAGAGGAAGTAGTAATTAACTCTGATGGGGGCAGTTAGGAAAGGCTTCCCTGAAGAGCA
This sequence comes from Talpa occidentalis, assembly GCF_014898055.3. Taxonomy (NCBI): domain Eukaryota; kingdom Metazoa; phylum Chordata; class Mammalia; order Eulipotyphla; family Talpidae; genus Talpa; species Talpa occidentalis. The sequence goes on from NW_023601104.1 coordinate 26,939,029, forward strand.
GACATAGCATGCCATCGTAAGAGATCAATAAGGCAAGCCTATGAAATTGTTTAATGACTTTTTCATTCATGGAAACAACCCAGAAAAAGCCTGAGGGACCATCTCTGTCTCTGTATTAACTTGTGTGTGCTTAAGATTTGATTAAATGTTTGCTGTTGCTGGAATATATCACATTTTAAAAAACAAGTATGGACATTAATCTACTGTTTTGATCTTCAAAGAGAAAAAAGAAGCCTAACAAAAGAAAAAAAGCAAATTACTAAATATATCATGTGTTAGTTGACCAAAGCAAAAAGAAAGCCTGTTTGTTTCATGTAGCAATAAGATAAAATGCAAGAGTTTTTCCTTTATATATGGCTGTCTCTTTCTACTTGACTACAATCCCTAATAATTTCTTCAGACCAGCACAGGAAACAGGTATTGATCACAATAAGCCACGGCACCCACAAACTCCTGCTACAGCAGGTTATGGTCTCCATGGAAACCCTCCAATAGAACCAATCTGAATTCAATTTCAGAAATAATAAGAGCAGATAATTTTACACTCAATCAATCACTGTCAGCCACCGTCATCAGCCAATCAGTCATTATGTCAGTCAGTCAGACTTTAGACAAACTTCTTCTGTGGCATGGTCAGACGAGAATGTTTTGACATCCAGAAGCAACACGATCAAATTGGCTCATCTTTCCTGGCACAAAGCCAAAGACATAGCAATACATTGTGTTTGCAAAGGCAATAAACAGACAGGCCAATCCAAATACACTGGTGGTGGAAGATCTGAGGCAGCACTCTCAGTAATTGTTATGATACTAAAGTCATACAAGTACTTTAGATCCAAAGGTCATACAGTTTAATCCTCTCATTGAAACACAGAGGACCAGAGAAGTTAAAATATCTGCCCAAAGCTACACAGTTAACTGCTGGAAAACCTGAGACTAAACCAAATGTTCTCCCTACCCAGTAGTTGTCCAGGATGTCAAGTTGCTGTTACTAAATGTTTCTCTCCTATGGCGAAAGGGTAGAGATATTTGCAGATTAGGTTCCAGTTCTTGCAAGAGAGCCCAGAGCCTGTGGGAGACTCACAGGATACTTGTGGGGTCTGTGTTTTGGAGCCAATTCAAACCTTTCTCTCTCTTTGGGGTTAGTCTGTCTTTGGCCAAATATAACTTCCGGTTTCTAAGGGGGAACAAAAGACTGAAATACTAAGGCTGCCAAATCATTGTTACAAAAAAGACATTTTGATGAATTTAGGGCAGGACTGTCAAGAACACATGGATTGAATTTTCCTAAAAATGCATCAGAAGGAGAGGTAAAATTTAAGGGGAAAAAATCTGCTTCTGGCTATTTATATTTGGGCTCTTGTCAACCTCAAACATTAGAAAACATTCTGGCCTTCTGAAGAACTGAAAGGAATGTGGTTCAGCGATCCTTTGTAAATGTAGGTTTAGTCCTAGAAACCCCAAATATTCCCCATTCTTTTGTATTTTCTCTAAAAGATGCTTTATCTGTCTGCGTTTTTTTTCCTCTTGTACTGCATTATTGCTTTGCCCAAAACTTTGTCTCAGAAAGGTTTCTGAGTCGATGCTCACACTCTATCTTGGTAAAATGGAACAACTTGATGGCTTTCCAACTTCAACATGCATTAGAACCTACAAAGGCTGTTAAAACATAGATTCTCCGGCCCTGCCCCTAAAAATCCTCACTTAGCAGGGTTGGGTCCAGGAATCTGTCATTTTAAGCTGGGGCCCATGTAATTCTGATAGTTCCTCCACCAACCACTTCAGAAAACAATGGTAACTAATGGTATGTGGTAAAGAATTTGGGTGATTTTTTAAATGGTGGTATTCCAATCATATTTCTTCTCATCCCTTTCAACATCATGACTTGTCTCTATCACGAGAAGACAGTTTAAATGACTATAATCACAAGCCTTTCTTCATATATAACCATTTTCTAATAGTTTCCTTAAATTGTCAGATGCTACACAGGACACTAGATATATGGATACCACCAACATATGGGCTACCATCATGGGATATTCATTCCATCAAAATTTGTCTATGGTATATAAAGTGACAAAGCAAAGCAGGTATAGGTTCAGGTCTGAGGTGAGAGCTGTAACTCTAGCAAGAGCAGTTTGTAAGCTTCAACAAGAAATGGTTGCTTTCTTTCTCTGTTGGAATGACCTCAGCTGAAATGTTCTATTTTATATTCCTCTTTTAACTGATTTAAGTCTTTTGTTTGTTGTTTATTTCTATATCAGTAAGACAAGTCCTTTCTTTTTTCTTTGTTCTTAGCTCAATTTTTATCTTTTACTCATGTGTTTCAGAACATCTGATAGACTCTGGAGTATGCTTAAATGATGACAAGCACACAGCTCATATACTAGGTAGACAGAATACCCTATGAAAACAAACACAGTGTTTAATTCTGTGAACATGGCACAGTGCCGGGTGCACATAAAGTATCCAATAAATATTTGTAGAGCAAATAAGTGAAAGGATGACAGGATGCTAGACAGCAAATAAAAACTCCTGTGTGGATACTATCTGAATAAAACTAGTTTGCAAGGCTCAGAGTTAATAGCGTTACCAAGGATGGCTCATTTTTTCAATGACATTGTAATGACATCATTAACAACCTTGGTTGTATGTTGTTTACCCATACAGAAATCAAAGCAAATATAACGGTTTAAAGATCCCTTCCTGGGCCTCCCTGGTGGAACAAGGGGTTAAGCACAGCACTATGAAGCAATCCGCAGCCCCTGCAGCATGAGTTCGATCCCCGGCCGGCCAGGGAGCAACCCACATGGCACAGCAGACCTCTTCTGTCTCACTCGCTGCTCCCCTCAACAGTGTATTTCAGTCAGTCTGTTCTGTTCCCCATTCTGTCTCTGGTGAATCCTCTCACCACCCACACCTCTGGCCTGTACCCCAGTGCTTGTATGCATAATTAAATAAATCTTAAAAAAAAAAAAAAGTGCCTGGGCCTCCCTGGTGGCGCAGCGGTTGAGCGCTGGGTTGCAAAGCTGCCCGCAGCCTCTGCAGTGCCGGTTCGATCCCCGGCTTCTCCCCAGCCACCGGAGGAGGGTCCTACATGTCGCGCAGACCTCTCCTGCCGCCCGCTGCTCCCCTCAGCAGTGTACTTCGGTCCTTCTGCCTGATCTGCTCCCCGCTCTGGCTCTGGTGAATTCTCTCACCCTCCCGTGCTTCTGACTATACCCAGTGCTTGTATAAATAAATAAATAAATTTCAAAAAAAAAAAAAAAAAGTGCCTTCCTTTGTAATACCAGCCATCAAGCAGATTTTTTTTTTTTTTTGCAGTTTTCAACTCATTTCATTCTTGTTATAATTTAAATAGAAATGTTATTGGAGGCCAAAATAACTTACAGACATTGAAGGAGGGGAAGGGGAGTCCTTGATAAAGGGGAGGAGGTATCAGAAAGGGGGGTAGGGAAATTAACAATAAAATATCCCACCAGAATAGTTAGCAATAGGTTCTCTAGAAACCTATACAAATTAAGACATCTTTAACAACCTTCTCTGCTCTAATCACCACAACAGCTCAAGATCACAGCCTCTGTGCATCCTTCAGAGGACACAGGTAACGGCTGGGAAGTTCACTTATCTCACCAGTGGGCTTCACAGCCTTGTGCAGTGAGATCACAGAAAATAGCTTTAAATTTCTCAAAAACAAACCAATGAGAGAGGATCGATGAGCTCTGTGAGCTAGCAGAGATCTTCACCGTTCTACTAGGATAAAGGAGGAAGTGCAGAAACAAGACAGGAGCAATTAACAGTGACGGAGAACCCATTGAAAACCAGGTGTTGCACTAAATTCTTCACATACGATCCCCTTTGATGCTTATGGTATTTCCAGGAGGTAGAAAGTAGTATGCTCATTTTACAGGAAATTAGGACTCAGAGGAGTCCATTCTCATGGCCAAACACCTAGGGAGGCTGGAAGTAATGACAAATATTTACTGAGGGCTTAATGTCAGTCACTGTTCAAGTGTGTAAACTATTAACTCACGTGATGCTCATTCCAACCATATAAGGTAGATATCTCTATGTCCATTTTAGAAATCATAGATATCTCTATGTCCATTTTAGAAGTCAGACTAACTACAGAGAGGTTAGGTAACCTGCCCAACAAGTCACAGCTGGTAAGTGGCAGAGATGGAACCAGATGTCATCTTTGAACCCTGCTGTCATATCTATCATACCACCCTCCCCATTTTCCGTAATAGGGTCAGGGTTGACTTTTTTCAAAGGCCACTTTCTTTCTGGGACAAAACTTTGATTTATATTTCTAGAGAAAACAAAAAAAAAGGCATTCTTTAACAACAACCTATTGCACTCTTCTAGCACAATTCATGTGCTTTCATTACATATACAGATAGGACCTGTGGTCATAAGTAAGGTAACCACATAACTTACTGCCCAAAGCAACACTCACCTGAGAGGGAAAAGGGACACTATTAATATCACCCAAGGACTACAGCCATAACCTGAAACTGTCCCAAGTGAAGACGGGTGCCTGGCTATGCTTGTCATCAATATGTGTCCATACACATATGGGTAGATATACTTTCAGACACACTCTGATAAGATCAGCAGGACTACAGATGTGAAACTAAATGCCTTCTGACAGTGTGAAAACCCCTTCCTCCTCCCACCCTAAAAGCTGCTAGTCCTTTCTTCATCTAACACATTTCTTTTAACTTGTTTTCTCACAAGACTGTGCGTAATTGGTCAGCCACGAGAGATTAATTTGTACTTAGCTGGCTGAGCAGACACAGTGATAACTCAATAGCGGATAGAGCCAGTACGTGGACCAGTAGCTTGTCTGTATAAGGCTCTCGACCTGAGCTTGACATAACCCCTGCCAAGACACATCTTTGGGAATTGCTGGTCAAGCTACTTACTGTATTTACCTCATTTTGTCTACCTAAAGGAATTCTGACTTACAGTTTTCAGTGTCCTCTGGGCCATTTTTCTTTCAGTGATAGCAATAATAGACACCTGAAGTCTTCTTTTTTTATCACAATGCAGGAAAGGATCAGGGTATTGGGGGACATGGGTTGCAGGAAAACAAAGGACCAAGCAAGAACAAGGTCATCTAAATCCTTCATTGTCTCCTTCACATTGCTGAACTATAATCAGATGGACAATAGGCCAAAGGCAATAGAGATGTTGATCATGAAGATGGAAAAAATTTTCTAAGAACTGACAAGAACTTTATGTAGATGATCTCATTTAAGGTACTCTCATCTCTATGTGGAAGCGCAAATACTTCCATTTTAGATATGGAGAAATCAAGGCTTAGAGAGGGAAAACACATTGCCAAGAATCCGAGGCAACCTGACCCCAGAGGGCATAGGGTCACTCTGACCCACAGAGCACAGACATACAAACCAACCCGATGGCAAAATGTCAGAGACACATGGGACTGGGAAGATCCAGGTCTCCCACCCCTTCTCCTTAAGATGAGAACTCCAGCTCTATCCCTTTTCCTCTTCCAGAAAATACTTACCTAGTAAGAACTTTGTAAAAATGAATAAGAAGGTCAAAAAACCATATGAATTAAGATGTACTATAGAAACATTAACTGCTATCACTACACAAGCTCTTAAACTATTCAGAATGTATTTTACTCTAATGTAGTCATTTAATATTTGGATATTAAGCAGAGGAGCCAGGCAAATTCCACATACCATGGAAATGCAGCATGTTGTGGATTTATGCTTGTCATACAGTTATCTGCCAGGTGGCCACATTTGCAACATTCCAATGCACTGAAGGATAAAGCACCTTCAAAACACTATAAAAGAAGAACCAAGGTGACAAGGGACAGCAAGAGGGCAGGTGCCATGGAAACAAAAGGACTCTGTTTTTTAAATGCCCCGAGTCCTCTAATCTGGTTCCTTTCCTCGGACGGGCAGATTGGACAGGTGGATGCGGTGACTCAGGTATCCTATTCTTTGTCTCTCAGTTTTACAAGTTGACTAGAGAGTCATGGGAATTTGTATTAATTTGGTTACCAGAGGAGAGTCAAACTCAAAAGTTTTGACCTCAAAAACAAAGCTGCTAAGAGTCAAAAAAATGGAGTCTAGGTTCCTTCTATCTCACTGCATATGCCCCCCCACAAGTACCCCCCTAACCACACACACCTTAATTCAGCAGAGGAGTTTAAGGAGATTCCATTTTAATGGAGCTGGATAGACACAACATTTGCTGTGGAAAGGAAATCTTACCCACCCAAAAGCAGTTAGCTTGCTCTAAGAAACTGTACATGAGCTAAGATCTCTATTTCGTTATTTCACAAGGGGGAGTGAATGAGTTGGTCTAAGATTCATGATGTTCAGGCTGCTCCACAGGTAAGGATACCACAAAGCCTGTAACCAGAGGCCCAGGTGTGTGGTGATACCTGCTCTTCTAGAGTCACACTGCTGAAAACCCCAGCAATGAGGGTGGACCTCGACCTACACTGGCCGACCACCTTAGGTGGCCAGTGGGTGCTTGGAAACCAGTTAGTCCAACTGAAATGTATGCAAGTGCAAAATCCACATGTATTTTCAAGACTTAATGTGATTATCTCAATAAACTTTATGCTGAATAAATATTTTGGATATACTGGGCTAAATAATACATTTCTTCAAAACGAATTTCACCTATTTTGTTTCACTTTTTAAAAATTAGGGTCACAAAAATCTTTAAATTGCATATGAGGCTATCACTTGTGGCCGGGGTCCTATTTCCATTGGACAGTGCCAGTCTAGACACAAGTCCACAGTAACGTGCCCCCTGGACTCCAGTATCAGCCTAGAGTTTGATAGAAATGAAGAATCTCAGGTCCCATCTCTGACCCACTGCATCAGAATCTGCATTTTAACAAAATCCCCAGGCAATTTGCATGCACAGTAAAATCTGAGAAGCATTGCCCTAGGGCCTAGAACACTGTTTGGCACTGTGTAGACACTTAAGAAATATTTGTTGAAAGAATAAATGAGTTATCTCTAGAAGTTGCTGCACACAGAACACTTGGGAAAAGGGTAAGGCCCTTCTCTGACTTTCTTTTTAACTCATTAATATTGATGTAATCATCAGATTAATCACCTTTCATTTTAGCAGGTCTGTGGAATCTGGCTTTGAAAAAATGTAGATGAATCCTAGGAACAGGTTAGAAACTCAGAATTCTGAATCCTTCCCAGACTTACTGATTTGTAATCTGGATTATAAATAGCACCCCAGACAAATCCAAGGAATATTAATGAGTGAGAAGTTGGGGTGCATGGGACAGGGTCTCTCCATCGCTTCACAGAAGAAAGGCTGACATCAACAAAGTGTTGGGGGTGAGAGGACAGGTGGGCACTTTGGGGAGCTCCAGCTGGACAGAATTGCTTCTTCTGATCATCTGGTAACAAGTATAGGGGAGAAGCAGATCTTTGAACAGGGTAGAGAGGGCAGAGATCAAGGGCAGGGCCAGGCTGGGGTTAGAAGACAGGCTAGGCCCCAAGGCACAATGAAGACTCCAGAGAATCAAAGGCCTAACAAAGGAATGCTCCGCACCCTGACTCTCCATTACATTCCTTTCCAGACCTAAAATCCTCTACTCAAATGGAATGTCTGATCACGTTAGCTATAAAAATATATACTCATAAAGCTGTTGTTTTTTTTTAATCAGAATCAAATGCTCAAAAAAAAGGATGTCGTGGCATGCAGAGAACAACAATCACAACTATTGTCTCTGACTCCTGGCACTCTCTCCCAGACATGCACACCCCCCACCCAGTCAACCTCAGGCCAGAAAAAGAAAAGACCAGAGGGTCATCAGGGAGTACAAGGGAGCCGAATCTGAGAAACCAGGGCACAAGGAAAGGAGACAGGAAGTGAGAGGAAGGAGTCTGGGCTGTGTATGGATGCACACGAGAGAAACAGGGGGTGGGGGGCTGGAAGGTGTGCCTTAAATAAATTTCTCTTTTAATTTGCATGAGGAAGAGGAGTCTATGTGTGGCCAGAGGGTATTACAAAACAGAGAAGGTCCTTATGTAAGCTCGACTTTCCTCCACCCCATTCTGGCACCTCTTAGCTCTGACAATTGTCCAAGGGCAGAGGCTCCCCCAGGATAGGCCAGACCATACAGCTAGTGGGTCTATCATAGTGATGGCTCTTGTGAAGGGGAGGGTGGACATGGAAACACACACTGCACGTGACAATCATCCACACTGGAGAAGCTTGGAAATCCACCTGAGCTAGTCAGGGGTGAGCCAGAGAGTTCCCACAAAAGTATTCCTGCCCAAAGGAGGGTACTCCCCAGAATCAGACACCAAGCAGCAGGGGTCCTTTGCCAGTTGTTGCTCAATATTTTTAAAGAAAATCTACAAACTCCAGCTGGACTGGGTGGGGAATTGAACAGTAAAACCTAGTACTGGACTGGAGAAAAGGAACCAGAAAGGTTCCCAGCATGGACTCCAGCAGGATTTCCACAGAGGGAGAGGACCGTCTCCACCGGTACCAGTTCTCCAGCTTCTTTTGACTTGGAGGTGACCCTGATGCACACGAGGACCCTCTGAAGTGTACAGAGCCAGCTTCCTGCAGACAGCTCATCTTCATCTGTCAAGGTGGAATAGACCTTTTCAAGCTCAAGGTGCTTCTCTGAAAGCATGTTTTGCTCAAAACTCTCTTAGTTTGACTGAGACCATGGGGCTGCCTGATGTGCTCATTTTAGGTGACTCTGCCCAGAAATCAGCTCCACCCAGAACATCAAGCACAGTCCTTAATTAATTTCTTACTCTGAATATGGTAGCCACCTGGGGTGTGAACCCTGAAGGATTTTCTCCTTTTATTTTAGAAGGGGTGGGAGTCTCTCCCTGTTGAGAAGTCGGACAGCAGGAGCTTGTCCAACAGCACAGGGGGTCTTGTGTGATACTGGGCATGAGGGGTTCTGTCTGTCTGCATGCCCAGGACACCCCTCCTCCCATCAGCTGGCTGTGCTGGCTCCCCCTGCAGAATCCTTCCCCATGCAGGACCAGGAAACAAAGCAGGTTTACCAGGAAAGTAATTTGTGTCCGTGACTTTTGAAGATTTTTAAAAGGAAAACCACTTTCCTTATTCTATATCCACATTTTGCAAGCAGGAAGGAACAGCAAGCACTGAGATCATACAAGTGCTACTGGAGTGCCTGGTAATAGCAGCTTCCAACGCATTCTCTATCTTCTCCAAAGGGCAATTGGATCTTCTAGCAGTGAGTGTCTCTCACCTTGTTCTTGAGAAATATATCAGTATGAGGGTGTGGAGAGTGGTCAAGAAAAAAAGTCAATGAAAAATCAGAGGTATCTTTTTAGCTGAATTGTTCCATATTAAAAAAAAAATGATAGTTTTATGTTTCTCTTTTGTGTGTCTGATAATACACAGAACATCCTACTCCTTTCTTATCCCATGTTCATATCCCATATAGACTCAGAAAGAAAAGCAGGGGAAGCCAGGTCCTCTAGTCACAAATTTTTGGTCTTAGTTTCCCCAACTACAAAAAGAGGATATTGTTAGTCAACTACTCAGCAAGCACTGCTTGCAGACCCATTTTTCAGGACAGACCATCCTAACCAGGCTACTTGTTACCACGGTAACAAAATGAGTAACTTGAAAACTCCCGGGGGACAGAAGTGATTCATGTGTTTATGTAACCAGGGGTTTAGACATGGCTTTGGAAAAGAGAGCTGAGACCTTAAAGGGACTCCCAGCATCCTAATATGACCCGCAGGTTTCAAACTGCGCTGAATCCTCTTGACACATGCACTCGAAATTAGCATCTTCTGTGCTTCTCTTTATATTTAAAACATAATAACCTCAAGGCAATTGAAAAAAAGATTATGCCAGTATCACTGGTTCAGTTATAAGCAGTCCACTCTCCGTGTTCCTATTCATAAGCCTTTGATACCATGTTTCTAAGTTATCCAGTTTCATTCACCCAATGCCCACATTACCCCAGGAAATGAGAGCTGAACGCAGCTTCCATTTTCCTCATTCCCCGCGGTCAGGTCTCCTGAGAGGTCAGCAGCTTGGTAGGAACAGGGAGGTTAGGAAGGCGCACCTCTGGGCCCAGGGCCTCTGTGAAGCAGCACACAGAAGACAATACCTCTCCCTTGACCACTTCCCTCTGTTCTACACTCCAGATTCCTTGCAGTGGTGGTCCTCACCCCAGAAGCCCAGAGAGCGTCGTGGCTGAGCCTGTTTCTGATTACTCTGCCTGATGAGGAGGATCTGCTGGCATGTGCAGTTTTGGAAATTTCCAAGCTCAAGACTCAAAGAGACTTTGACATCAATTCCAGCGGGGCCCATATAGGCCCTGAATAATTCTCATTTGTGTGGGAAGCCTATTGGGAGGTTTTAAATAGAAGCTGGCGTGGAGAGTGGGGTGTGAGCTTCCTATTTACATTCTCCTCTCCTTAAGATGTGGCTCTATTATCCTGGAACTTAATGGGAGTCAAGACCCTCGTCTGGCCTCTATGTGGTCAACAGTCATCCCACTACCAAACACAGAACCACCTTTAACCTCCCTCACACCATCTTCCAGTTTGGTTTTCTATCACACTTTTGTAATACGGACAAATGTCTCTTGGTAAATCCTTACTCTGAAAAAGATGCCAACCGAGGTAGCCACTCAAGAATCATTTCCCCATGGAGACCCTTTGGATCTACAAACCCTCCTGTCCCAACACCACACCTGTTGAATTCGACCGGCCCTGAAACACTGGCAGCTCAGTATTTTCAGAAATGGTGGAGAAGTCTCTTGCCACAATTCTCTTGTTGTCGTCAAAAGCAATTACATGTTTCAGATGATGAAAAGCACTGTCATGAAAAGCTGGCACAACAGCCAAGGAGACAGATGTATTAAACCACACGGCTTCTAAGAACTCCCACTTATGTGGGAGCTCAACAGAGATGAGCATCGCGGCACACCCTCCTCCACCATTTGGAGGTTTGGATTTTAGTTTGGATTTTAGTGCACAAGGCTTGTTGCTGATGAGGTGTTAAATTCTTTCCATGGACAAACACAAAGTTGCATAAATCAGTCCTCATACAAGTCCATGTCCTCAAATGAAATAACTTCATAAATGCAAATACCCTATCTTTAAAAAATACATTTGATTTGATTATAGTGAGTCACCGTGAGGGAATAGAATCTAACTAGTGGTGTGAGGAGTTCTGGTCTGTAAGATGTTCACTGACAGATGCTGGAAAACACACTCCATGCTCACAGAAGTAGGTGAACCAAAATGAGAAGTGTTTAACTTGGATTTCAAAGAATTTTTGGTATGGTTGAGTGAACTACAAGCACATATACATACATACATATTCTCCAAACCTTCCTGACGCCTTCCAAGTTTCTATCCACCTGGAATGTCTTCTTTCTCTCTCCCTTCTCTCATGCTTCACTACTCAGCTCAGAGGCAGCCTTCTGTGTGAACTGTCCAGCCCACAGTGGCCTCCTCATGTCCCGAGGCACCCTGTTCACTGGGTGGTTACCCAGTGGATGTGACTGAGCGTCAGAATTTGGAGACAGTACATTCTGCAGTATGACTGAAAGAAGGGTGTGCTGTGACATCCTGCCACTTCTGGGCAAGTACAGGGATTAAGCAATATCCCTAAAAAGGAACCTTTGTAACATGGAGGTCCAGGTATGTACTTTGATAAGTTAGTTAACTTATGACTTGGTTTCCTCACCAATAATCTGAGATATTTAATTGTGCCTACTTCATAATGATAAAAATTACATTTTTCATGTAAAGCAACTGGGAAGGTGTCTGGGATAAAATAAGTGTGCAATAAAAAATAAATTATCTCAGGAAAAAGTGTCATAGCTGAGATGATACCCCAACTCCTTTGGGTCAAATTCCCTCATTTCTTTCACTCCTAATTCCTGTGTTCTACTTTCTAAATGTGTTTCCTACCCTTATTATTTAGAACCCCTATTGGTGCCCACTGATGTGTGTCTCTCACATCTCTGTCTTCCAAACTAGCTTGTGAGCTCTTTGAACACAGAGAAGACACGTAACAGCATAGTGCCTTTCTCTATTATTGCCAAAATGCTTTAATAATCAATGAGTTATTAAAACAATTATTTTAACCTGGAATGCACCCCAATATTGACTTAGACATTCATTAGAAATACTTATAAGAGGAGTGAATTAGGTTTCCCAAACTGTATTCTAGAGGACGGAAGTTGGCAAATTCTTTCTGCGTAGGACCAGAGTAAATATTTCAGGCTTTATGAGTCATTCGGGGTCTGTCTCACTACTCAGTTGTTGTGCGAAAGCAGCCATCAACAATATATGAATAAATGAGCCAGGCTGGCAGTGTCCCAGTAAAACTTAGCAGGCAGTGACCAGATTTGACCCATGGGCAGTGGTTTTCCGATCCCAGTGTAGGGATGGTGGAAAGTGTGGTTCAGGGAAATGGACAAGTAGTCAAGTCAAATGGCTTATCAGACTTTAGTCTGTTAAGTTCAACCATATTACCATATGTACGTATACATTCATATGAATTCTTTTCCCAGAGATTTCCTGCTTCCTTCAGAGTTGGGGATCTATACCTATATATCTATATTCATTTGGGGAGAGAAGGTCCGGGCTGCTAGGTGTGGGATAGAGACACGTAAGCCTTGTGGGGCCAAATGATCCATGAACTTGAAAGCCTGAGCTCCTCTGCTCAGCAGCTTTGTCTCAGCATCAGGCTGGAAGGATGAACTGTGACGTGAGGTATTTGTGGCAGAAGACCCTAACACATAGCTTCTCTGTCTCCTCCAGTCAGTTCAGTGATCCACTGCTAATGGAATCTTCAGCTTGACTAGAATGAACTGTATTGATGCCTCATGATAAGAATCCTATCAGGCTTATCATCAAAGCGTCCCACAGCAGCTACAAGCTTGGCTCCAATAGAAAAATACACCAGGGCAGCTATGCCACCTAGTGATGCTTACATGTACTGTTCTCATCCCGAAGAGAGCAGGAGAGGCTTTGGGGAGGCCTGGCATTTGCTATTTCTGGCTAACAAACACTACCATGTGTAATAGAGTCTGAAATCTCTGTCCTGACTTTAAATCATTCCTTGTGGCTGCATTAACCATCCTCCAGAGACTCAGAGAATATGAGTGACTTGGAGCTAAGAGGGAACAGCCCAATTCTGTAGCACTAATTACCAAAGAATAGATAGGAGACACAAAAACCCATCCTGCTTCTCATCAGAGATGAAAAAGGCATACTCTCCCACATGTTAATGTGGCGGCAATAACCTGTTTTCTTTACTGTACAGCCTGGAAGTCTCATGCATGCAGTATCTTCTGCTTCCTCCTAAACAGAAACTCTTATCATCTGTAGTCAGAAGTGGAAAAGACACAGGAGGGTTGGTAAGGATCTGTCCGCTATTCCAGATTGGCAAGAGCTAGAGGTGCTAACCATTAGTGCTCTGTGGGTGTAGCTGATACACACAGGACAATCAGTATTTTCACAAAACGAGACCACCTCTTCTCCCTAAAACCACGATGGAGGGGAGGGTCTTTTAAGCCTGATCAAAGTTGAGAAGAAACTCTGTAGTCCAACTACATGAAATGTTTTCACTTCATTCATTTCACATTGCTTGTAAGAAGTCTGTTGAATAGCTAGAATTCTAGAAGCATAGATAATACCACACACAGATTACAAATTGTGGTTCTAGTATCATGATGTTATTATAATAAGCTATGACTGTGTGTTTTCCACGTGGAAGGAAAACATCAGCTCAAGAAAGAAATGGAGGGTGAGTGACATTTATCAGATTGTAGTTTCTGAAAATAGATTTGCTTCACTGGATCAGACACAGTCCATTTCTACACATCATCACCAGTTCTGTGGGAGCCATTCCAGACAGTGTATGTTTTGGGTCTAGAGAGTTGATTCTCTCACTGATTATTTCTACTCTAGGTCACAATATGTTTCCATGGGCTCTTGATTGCCTTTGATCGATAGCTCAGCAATAAGACAAAGGCTCAAAAGGTATGCAAAAGTCCAAGACAGAAGAGAGAGGCTAAGATGAAGACTTCAGGCGTCGTCCCATGTACAGGGTGCTTCAAAAGCGCCCAGCCTCTAACATGTTTATCTAGCTGTGTGTCTAGTACAGGATTACAGAAGGGATACCTTTTTTCTAATTCAGTGAAAATCCTTTTGGGAATAAGTGGTAGCATGGTATAAAGTGCACTGAAAAAAAAAAAAACAACCCTCATATTCATGCTCATTAATTTGCGTTATATGATTAAATTTTAAACAAGTACATCATTCCAGCTTTTGTCCCTGGAATGAGGAGAGCCTGTGTTGTCAGGTAGAGAGAGACCTGATTGGAACTACTCAATAGCTTGGTGCTGGGTTCCTTGGTTTTCACCCAAAGCCAATAATCTCAACTCCCCATATTTTAAAAATGCTCATCGCAATGTACTGTTACTGTTTACATACAGCTGTCAGCTGTGAAAACATTCTTTGTTGGACACAAAAATCTGGCTTTTGCCCCTCTTTCCCCGAGGCTTGATGGTGGCCTACTGACTCATGCTGACAAAAAGGACAAAGGTTCCCTTTGCTCCCTCCCTATCCAGACATAATTAGGCCCCACACAGGTGACCCCTTGGCAGCAGAGAACACTCAAAGTTCACCGTTGTGTACATGGCTTTGCCATGCCACCTCGCAGCATCTGAGCAGTAGGGACAGTGATGCCAGGACAGTGACAGCCACACCAGGACAGCCCTCCTGCTTCCCTCCATGCTGCTGACACTGAAGCTGCTGTGCAGGAAGGAGCTGGGATAGGAAAGAGAAGCAGCCCTCAGCTACAAAGCTGGGGATACTCAGTCTTTGAGAATGCCTCATGGAAACAAAATGCTTGCATCTCCCTTTCTGAGGGGTCAGGGAGACAAGGCAGTTGGCAGTTATATTTGTGGCCAGAAAACAAGTAGAGTGGAGTTGGGTTTGTAGCCATACAAATGCACTCAGTGAAGGTGCTACTCATTCTACAGTTGAGAAGCAAGCTTAGATTTTATTTGTTCCTTCAACACACCCAAAGCGTAATGTGCCTCTTGCATTCTTCGGGGAAGGTTCCTTCAGAAAATTTGGTATTTAAGGAAAAAGGGGAGGAGGGGACTGCTTACTATTATTATTTTCTTTGTTCTTTACAAAGCTATATCTTTACAAGGAATCCTTTCAAAGTAAAATAAGCTACACGTTTATCCCAAAGCTGCTGTGTGGAAGGTTGGCGTGGAAATCTACAGTTGGTTTCAAGCAAACCCACTCCAGCTGAGCATCAAAGAAGATTAAGAAGTGAAAGAACGGCAATGAATAAATGGAAAGGTATAAGGATGAGTTTAGTCAGCATCTTCATACTTGCTTGATGCTTTCACATGTATGTAGTTTCTTCTGAAGACAAAAGTGAGGGGGAAAATAAGGCAGGAGTTCATCTTCATTTCTTGACATAGCCATACTCTATTTATCTGAAATGTTTTAAAAGGACTCTGATGTGTTCCCTTAGAGATGGAAATCAGGGACAATGAGGCCAGAATACAACACTGTGATTGTGACCCACTGTCCTTGGTTTTGTCATCACAGCAAGGCACAAGAAACACTCAGTCTACTTATTTAGACTCCAAGCAATATTCAGTGTCACAATAAATACCCTTCAATGAATATTTTACATTTCCTATTATTTAAAAGGAACCATATTATTTAAATACTCTTATTTTTGAAGAGCCTGAAGCATATAAACAGCATGAGCAGGGCCTCCCCGGTGGCGCAGCGGTTGAGCGCTGGGTTGCGAAGCTGCCCGCAGCCTCTGCAGCGCCAGTTCTATCCCCGGCTGCTCCCCGGCCACCAGAGGAGGGTCCCACATGGTGCGCAGACCTCTCCTGCTGCCCTCTGCTTCCCTCAGCAGTGTACTTCGGTCCTTCTGCCTGCTCTGCTCCCTGCTCTGGCTCTGGTGAATTCTCTCACCCTCCCGTGCTTCTGACTATACCCAGTGCATATATAAATAAACAAACAAACAAATAAACAAATAAATCTTTAAGAAAAAAAAATAAACAGCATGAGCAAATGGTATCATCACACAATGAACTGTTTATGAAAAAGGCCAAATTCTCCAGATGTATACATTAAGTAATGGTTAACTCTCTTTAACATTCTTGCACATAAAACTCAGCTTTGCTCTATCACAGCTAAAGAAGCCACATTGACTATTCTAAGCCTTCTTTTTTTTTTTTTTAATTCAAAGGCTTAATTCAACCTTTCTGTAGCACAGTTGAATTATCATGGGCTCTAATTTTTTTTAATTTATTTATTTATGCATACAAGAGCTGGGGCACAGGTCAGAGATGTGGGAGGTGAGAGGATTTACCAGTGACAGAGTGGGGAACGGAACAGGCAGACTACCAAAACACACTGCTGAGGGGAGCAGCAGGCAAGTCAGGAGAAGTCTGCTGCGCCACGTGGGCTGCTCCCTGGCAGGCCGGGGATCAAACTCATGCTGCAGAGGCTGCCGACTGCTTCATAGTGTGGTGCTTAACCCCCTTTGCCACCAGGGAGGCCTGGGTTCTAACATTTTTATGGGTTGGTTTTCATTCAGATTCATCCTCACCCTTCACTATGGCAGTTTATGAAGTAAACATGGCATCCCTGAATGACCAGGAACACAGCAAGGGTTATTACTTATTTTGTGGCTAATGTTTACCAAGTACCTCAAACTATTCAGCAGAAAATCATTTCATTTCCCAAAGAACGTGTATTTGCCTGCTTCTTGTGTCACTGGGCAGTGCCTGTGCAGATGTTTTAACTGTGTAAGGTATTTCAGATGTTCAGGTCATCTGCTTGACCAATATTAGACCTACCATTTGAAATAATTTTAGAAAGAGGTGCCTTCAGAGATTCCAGTTGGTTTTTTAAAGCAGCATTTAAAGTACACAGGCAGAAAAGTTTGATCACTTTGAACTTTTATCACACATCAAAATTCCCTTTCTATATTTTTAGAACCATCTCAGTGAAAGTGTAGAATAGCATTGCTAATATCTATAGGCAACAAACAGAATTATTAGGGTTTGAGAAGTATTTTCAGAAGAAATGGCTTTAAATAATTAACGTCATAGCAATTTTGCTCCATCTTCATCCAGTGGAGTAAATGTCCCTTGACGGGTAATATTCCTTATGTGAAGCTATGATTTCAGTTTGTTCAAGGTAACTGTATTATTACTGAAAGCATATTTTGATTAAATACAATGTCTTGGGAAACAATGTTACTTACAAGCAATAAACAACTCTTAAATATTCAATTAATTAGTTACCAACTCAAATGCATAGAAGGACCATATACTACTTCTATTTTTTAAAAAAGTACATGAAATTGAAGAAAATAAAAGAACTTATCAAGAAATAAGCTAGGAAACAGCAATATCCATAGCATGCACCAGTATTGGACAGTGTACTATTAATTTGCTAGCTCCTACATTAGCTACTGAGATGGGAGCCTTTGACTTGGCCCTTCCCTAAATTCTAGGGTAGTCATTAACATCCTTTACCAAAGGAAGAAAGAGGGGTTCAGAGGGGTCCAGTGTCTTGCCTAAGGTTATTTACCGGGGTCTCTGAATTCCATGTTCCTTCCACTATTCACAATGCCTCTCAAACTAAAGAAAGGAAAAAAGGGGAGAAATTGAAGTCTGATCCACCCAAGAAGACAAAATCCAGGATTATTCAGAGACATCAAATAAACCATATTTTGAGTAAATATGTGTTTTCCAGCCATTGGATCAACTATGATGTGATTCAAACTGGCTTTTATGAAAGCCAAAGATACCAGATGGACCGTCTTTCAATCTGGTGTTTTGTCATCTAAACACGGTCCTAGAAATCAAAACAAATAGAAACATAAAAACCATTTTTTAAAAATATGGGCAATCTCTATCCTAAAATAAAGGCAAAGAATGATAATTAGTTACCAAGACTGGGCCTGATTTACCATTTTAAAAAAGGCAGACACCCATCCGCTTTCCTTCTGCAAACAGTCACCCATCACTATTTCTGCTGAGTGGAGATAAAAATACAGTGATGTGGTTGGGTTGTCCAAAGGGCTACGAACAGTGCTCTGCCTGCTCAACCTTTGCAGCTTGCCTTCCCTCTTGCCCCTGACATTTTTTAGGTGTGCCATGAAAAGGCAATTCCTTTAATGATCCATACTTGACAAGATTTGAAATTAACCTTTTAGTGAATCTTTCACATGCAATATGAAACAACAGAAGCAGTCGCAATGTGACATTTTTGGTAGGTGAGCACATCAAGTCGCCTGCCTCCAATGATCTTCCTGAACACCCAAGGGTATCTCAGGCTGCCAGGTTGCCTTAAACACACAGGCTGATGAAGAGAGAGGAAGGAAGCAGGAACAAACTCAATGAAGACTCTACCCAAAGTGAAGGTATTTCAACCCACTTCTCATTCAGTCTTATGTACTTGATTTTGCTGGCTATTTTAACATTCAAGTGAAAAAAGAAACAGGATAAAAGATAACAAGTATTATTTCTGCCTGTCAAGTTCACAAATGCAAAAATTAATGAACATTTGTTTTCTAACCCCCTATATACGCAAACATGATCTTTCTGCCCATATGTTTCAGAAGGACTATATTTAGTATTTGTGTTGGGAAGGCAAATGTCTTTAGCATTTCTTTAGATCTTACAAAGCTTTTTTTTTTTTAAGATTTATTTATTTTTATACAAGAACTGGGGTACAGGCCAGCTGTGCAGGAGGGTGAGAGGATTCACCCAAGACAGAGCAGGGAACAGAACAGGCAGACCAACTGAAAATACACTGCTGAGGGGAGCAGCGGGTGAGACAGGAGAGGTTTGTCCCACCATGTGGGTATCTCCGCGGCCAGCAGGAGATCGAACT
This sequence comes from Talpa occidentalis, assembly GCF_014898055.3. NCBI lineage: Eukaryota > Metazoa > Chordata > Mammalia > Eulipotyphla > Talpidae > Talpa > Talpa occidentalis. The sequence goes on from NW_023601104.1 coordinate 26,957,970, forward strand.
GGCACTGCAGATGCTGCAGACAGCCTCACAGCACTGTGCTCAACCACCAGGGAAGCCCTTATAAAGCATTTTTGAACAAAAAGCACATGAAATTTGGAGTGGGCTTGCAACAGCACTGTGTAATAATCAACGTGACAATAAATCGTTATCCTCACCTCTAAGGCCCTTGCCTTGTTGCATCACTGAACTCAGTGTCTACTGATCATCTTTGAGGTATGGGCATGTGGAGAAACCTCCGGTTTCTTTGCTTTTTCCATTTCCTTAAAACAGGGAACTCAGGAGTATAAACCACAAACAAAAATATCAGTCTTTGTACAAGGCCACATTTAGGATCTATCACTTTATCCTTGAGAGTCTCATCTAGATTTATTAAAGAACAATGATTAAGCTAATATTAGGTGACTTGGGACTCTAGAGTTTCTAAAATTTCTCTATTCCTTCAGGGATCTGTCCTCCTACGGAAAAACATCACTTGTAAGAATAGTCCATGTTGGAAGGGGAGTCTGAAGGATGGGAATTTAGTTCAAAACAAAACAAAGTTTAAGAAATGCTTCAGAAGCAGATTCAGTTGAACTAAGAGTCTTGTGGGCCATTTACACATGAATATCATTTGCTTCTGCCTGGATAGGGCATATTCCATTCTTCAGGTCTATCTTTTATGGCTGGAGTAGTAAGGGAGACCTCATGGAATAGGAAGAACTTCAAGGAGATCACATGGTGTACCTGGATGACTTGATAGGGCACAGAACAAGAGCAAAGGAAGAGACCAGAACACACAAGGCATGACTGAGAAAAAGTGTTGGTTGAAAAGTTTAGGTAGGAGAAAGTTCTATCAAAAAGGCAGGGGACTGTACACTGGAGAGGATCAGGTTAAAATTCAAAGTCCATCACCAAAGCCATAGGGAGCCTTTTAAGAGTAATTCTGATCTTCCCTTAACCATTTGTTGAATGAATGAATGCACAGGAGATCAAAGTTCAGGAGGAAGAAAATGTTTTAAGGAACTAATATAAATAGAAGGCAGCAGTAAGGCCTTGGGTTCAGGCAGCAGTAGAAGCAAACAAAGATGATCTGAGGAGTATCAGGAAGGTTACAGACTAATTGAATTTCATAGGGTGAGTTGGGGGAGAGGAGACAAAGTTACTGGTAACCAAGCCTTTATGTTGGGGTGACCAGAAGTATTATGACAGCATTACAGATACAGAGAATTCAGGCACACTTTGTCCTGACTTCCAGGAACTGTCCCTTTGTATTTTAAGCAGATGAGACACACAGTATTATAATTAGTCAGCACTACCCACTGGATGACAAACTAGGCAAGGGCAAACCCCACATCTCATTTGCCAAAGCACAAGACCTAACACAAAAGAAGTGCTTCACAAATATCTGCTGTTAAAGGCAGGCTCCATTTTGGGGGAATATGAGGTCCTCCGTTGGAAAACACAGTGGATACAGAGTGAAAAAGCATTTCCACATGTGACTAATACTGAAATTTGGGAGAGGTAATTTTTATATTTCTTAACTACAAATCACCAGCACCCATCTCCAATAATATTGTTAGTCCTGTATCTTCCTTACTAATGAGTGTCAGTTACATCCTTTCCTTTCCAGCGGACACAGGTAAATGTTACAGCTGTAAAGACAGATGGGGTCAGGATGAGAGAGAGCAGTAAAAGAAAGCCAGTAATGAAAACTCAGGGATGCCACCATCTAGACAGCAGGAAAAAGGAAATGTAGTTCCCAGTTGTCTTAGTGGAGTTAGAACAACCGAGATCCTCACCCACTGAAGGAAACACACAAAGTGCAGGTCAGCTGAGTCATCAGCACGTGACCTCAGGAGATGTTCACTGTACTTTAGAGTGATGTTGACTCAGCTGTAAATGCTGGTATTTGTCACTCTTTGAAGGATAGTTCATTTCATGTCTCCATTCTACCAAAGAGTTATTCAAATGAACCCATTTAGTATACATTTCTGGAGGAACAGAGGTTTGTAGAAGTCTTTCTTACTCCTTTCAAAATCTGCTTTGATATGTTATTGTGATTTATATCAACAAATACTTTCCTCCCGTGGGAAAATTGGAAGCCAGAATTTCTTGCTATTGATATGTTGTAATACAGTTGATTTATTTTTTTAACCTATCCTGCCCCTAAATAGAGATCAGTGTAAAAGCTGAAGCAAGAATAGATGGCATTGAAGAGCAAAATTATGTCAATTCAAAGCTCCAGCATTGGCAGCCAATAGCTCTAACCAAGAAAAAGGAACTTGATTACTTCCAATAATAAAATAATTCATAAAACATAAAAGATAAATCAAAACACCATAGTTCCATATTTGAAAGAACTATGCTGTTCTGATAAGTACCACCCAACTACAAGCTTCCTACACCCCCTGGTAGCAGAGGGTGTCTATATTATCTGATTGTTCCTCAGTGTCAAGGGCAAGGTGTGGCTGCATGCAGGTCCTCAGTAAACACTTGGTCACTGAGTAGACTGTGAGCTAACTCCTTACAGGGAGAGACATTTCACATTCTCAGGCTCACCCCTCCACACCTGGCACCATATTGTGTAAAAGTGAACACCTGATAACCATGTTCTGTGGTGCTCTGACATCTACACTCCAGTTTGCATGTGCTCTTGGCTCCCCCTCCCTCCCCATTCTGCTCCAGCTAGCATCAATGCACTGTAGGAGGCGGCTTCTCCCTGGCCTGGTCCCAGGTGGTTGCCATGACAACACACCCTCCTAGCAGGCACTTGACAAGGGCCTTCCCTGACACATCAGGGCAGGAGGAGTGTTGGAGACCCTGAGGCCCACAGCAGGGGAAGAAGTGAGGAGAACCTGTTATAGGACAGGGAGAGGGGCAGCCCAAACCCCGCAAACCTGCCTATTCTAAATGGGTTCTGCCATCCGCCGCATCAACACAAAACACATGAGACTAATGGGAAGGATCTTTAATAAAACTAGGAAACAATACAGATAAGGCAAAGAGTCTAGTTTCTAAATGAAGCACCCAAAGTTACCCGTCCCCTCGTGGGTAAAAGTCCATCCATATGGGATCGGCCCAGAACAAGGCCCCAAAGCCTGCTACAAGTCTAAAGCATCTTCCAGTGGGGACCCACAGAAAAGGGTCACAAACAACTGGACAAGCCCGGAAGGAAAAGAGCAAAATCAACATCAAGATAAAAGCTGCCATGGTCACCTCCCCACGGGTCTCACCCACATCTGTGTCACCCAGTCCACGACCAAAAGACAAGCGCAGTTTCTTCACGTGTCTCTAGGCTCCACGCGCCTCCTCCAGGTCTCCTGGCTCCATCCTGCTTCCTTCCTCAGTCTCTTCTTCAGCTTCTCCCCTTCCTGCTCAGCTCCACCCTCCCTTGGGTGGGGCAGGGAACCTCCCCCTTTCCTGGGGACCACCCTGTTGCAAACCCACCCAGGGCTGATAACACCCCCTGGGTCCTAGACCACCGCCTGCTGCTCAGTGAAACCAGGGACTCCATCCCTAGCATTTCTGCTTTCTCACCCAAAAAGCACATGGAAAATTACTTTGGAATGTGTGAGTGGTTACATATTTTGTTAATGAAAGAAGAATAGTGTGTAGTATCTGGCATCAAAAACAATTGAAGATATCTAGCCTGAATCTAAGCAGGTATCACCAACATCTGTATGAGGAAGGAGCTGCTGTTCTGCCAGGAAATTTGGCATAGCAGGGCATGGCAGGAAGTGTCTATGTCAAGGTCATGCTGATGTGGAAGGCAGGTGTTCAGCCACGTGCTGCAGCAAAGCATGGATGGTTTTAGTGGGTTTTGGTGGCATGAAGTAGACAAGATTTTGGCCTCGTCCCTCATTCCAAAGTAATTGCCACATTTTGAGTTTTCTCATTCATCAGCCCTGAAGTCTTCATGATTTATTCATCCCTAGGTATTTTGAAAATAATTCCAATTTACATAGCCTTTTTCTAATTGCAAGAGTTAAAAAGAAATTTAAACCACTGGCTTTATAGTTGTTAAGCACAGGGGCCCTACATAGCGATAGGATATCATGCATTATTATATCAGCACCTTGTGTATAGTAAATGCTCGATAAATATTAATGAGTTGAATAGAAACTCTAGAGGTAAAGCCAGCATCTCCACCCCAAGAGGCACTGCCCCATTTGCTAGGTCTCAGCTCTGCATGCCTGACAGTATACAGAGCAACACAGTCCTTCATCAAGGACAAAGGCATGCACCCACACCCCAGGTTTTTGTGTTTCTGTCTGGTCAAACTGCACAACTGGGAGTGGGCCTTGGATCACATGTCTCATGCTTGTCCCTCTCATAACTCTTTCCTCAAGATTCAGCTAAGGCCCTTCTCCCCACACTGCACTATGCCCTATCACCTCCCCTTCTCTGCAGTACTATTGATTCTGTACTTTGATGCAAAATAAGTAGCTCCTTTGGGCTACTTTCCTGCTGAGAGCAACCCCTTTTTCCCTGCTTAGGTGACAAGCTTAGGAATGCCATGCTGTTGATCCCAGTTTCCCTACTGTCCCCCTCCCCCACGTGAGTGGCCCAGATGCTAATGAGAGGAAGGAATGCATTCACCTCTGCTCCCCTGGCTGGAAAACTGTTCCTCTCCCTGGAGAGGCCTTGGGGATCCTGAAAGTCAGATCTGATCAAAAGGACAGAAAATAACCCAAGACAGTGTGGAGCCTGACAGAGGTCAGCACAGAGGAGGGAGCAGAAGGGGAGCATAGGAGGAGTGTTCCCACCTGTATGGAGTCTGCGAAGTGATCTCAGAGGAGGGGTCCTTGAACAGAATGTTCACTGAAAAATAGGAGGAGTGAGCCCACCAGTGAAGAACAGGGACAGGGTGTTTTGGGCAGAGAAACAGCCTGGATCAAGGCTGGCCATGTCTGTGACTACTGCTTCTCAGAAGAGTAGCCTCAAGGAGTCCCTGGGCAGTACATACAATCCCTGTGTGTTCACTAAGGCATTCACGTCTGGGGTGACAACAGCGGTTACTCTCTCCTCTCCTGCACGCACAGAGACACAACAGGAGCTCTGTGACAGCATAAAATGCAGTCTTCACCTCCAAGTGTCACGGTGTACATGCCAACTTTCAAGGCTCAGAGACATGGTCTCCAAGGAAAGTCTGGATGAAGGATCTGGCAGGATAAGGTGTCCCACTTCAAATAAGCTCTTTTTCCATAGGTGATTTTTCTAATTCATTACAACCATCAGAAAAAGACAGAATTTACAGTTTGAGTATATCACTCCCAGACCAAGAGCTGCAGCACAAATGGATCATAATGTCAGTTATAGAGGGCAATTCAGATGTGTTCACCCATGTGCTTGCTGACCCACAGGACACACCAGCTGGTCTGGCAAAGTCCCCCAATTAAGATACACCATCCAATGGCACCACGAACATAGCCTCCCCTTACAGACTGAATAATATTCAGTGTCTTCACAGTAAGGCACTGCTATTGCTCCTAACTAAAAATTCATTCCCCACATGGATTCTCTTGCTCTCAGGTTATCTTATTTTATAAAAAAGCTTGCAAAAAAAGGTGGGCGGGGGGCGGCAGACACTATCCTGTGGGAACATGGGAGAATTTTTATTCTCTATCAATGTAACATGAGCAAGCAAAAAGTTGTGTAATTTAGAAGCTGGTGTAAATGTTTAATAAACTTTATCTCTTATTATGTAAACATAAAGAGTAATTCAAATAAGGTTGCTCAACCTTATATCTGTACAAGAGGAATTTTTGGACATCAACATGATTAACCAACAGTGTAATAAAATATAATATAATGGTCCAGGTTGCCCTGGTTGAAAGCTTTGGTTTCCTATTTATTAACTGTCTGTACTTAGAAAAGTTCTTGAAAGTTTCTGAAACCTCAGTCTCCTCATCTTTGAAATGGGGATATTTATTTCCATAGGGCTGCTGAGAGGATTACATGGTCAATGCAAATAGGGTCTGGCACAATGTCTGGCTCACTAAATGAGAGTTTTCAACTGAAAAAGCCCAGGCAATTCCAAATGACGCTACTTGTGAAAACAGTGAAAAATGAGCCAGTGTTGCAAAGTAAAATAAGTGTATATTTGGTGTGACTGTTGAAAACAGGAGATGTTGGGAAAACCAAGTGGCAACCTAGTCCTGAGCTACCTTACTGTGAAAAATTGGGCATACCATTCACCTTACTGGGGCTCCCTTCCACTTCAGAATAAAGCATTAGTAGATTTAAAGCTCAATAATGTCTCAAACCCCTTCCAGTCATAACATTCTGGAATCAATGTTGAGGGCAGATGTGATGGCAAAGGTCAACGCAGTGCATTTTATAAACCATAATTAGAGGACAGAGTGACCAAGCCTATTGGCCAAATTATATAATTGGCCCTCTGCCTTCAGGGAGGGAGTGCCTGTGTGCAATTATGCAATCACATTCTGAAAGGTAAGGCACCAACTCACATCCTCTCATGAGAACAACTGCTCAAGCCAGTTTCCACCTAAGGTCATATAGGTACCTTTAGTCTGTACCTTCTTAGAACCAAATATTTGCATTGCTCTTTATTTTTGCAATACTTGTAAAACAAAGGATACAGTTACCTTGCTCATTCTTACTGGCTTTATAGTAAACTAGTTAAATGAGCTATATCTTCCTATTCCAGGGCTATAATCTGATACTCCAACATAGCCTAAATCCTAGTGCAAACTTCACAGTGCATGAGAGTCACCTAGGGTGTTTGTTAAAAATGCAAACCCTACCCTTTCCATACCAATTCTTCAGGTCTAGAATGTACTATTTTAACAGTCTCCCCAAATTCCTGATGTCACAGGTCTGCACTGTGATAAACACTCTCTGACATTCATCATGGACTGGTTTGAGGAGACCATGCAGATGGCTAATCAACCACCATTACCTGAATTGAGACTTTCAAACTTCCCCCAATCAGGTAGTAAGAACAACAAATGCACAATGCCCCCACCCCTATTCCTCGCACAAAAGTGGAATTTTAGATTTCTAAGATGTAAGCCAACTGGAGAGCAATAAGCATTTCCCAAGCTCCCCAGCCCAGCCCTTGTCCTCTTACACCTAATGCTACCTCATTGCTTGCCCTGAGCCAGTTATTCAGTCCTTCTCATCTCCCCATGCAGACTGAAAAATAACCACTCCATCAGGTATGGAGAATCTGAGTCCAAAGTAATTAAGTAGTTCCAAGATGTTTCACAAATTGACAGTAGTGTTACCATTCAAAGCTCAGCTCAAATGTCACTTCTTCCAAGCAGGCTTCTTTGAAGGCAGTCCCTCCCCCCCAGGATATGCTGTTGCTTTCGCTCCTAGAAGACAACGTAATATCCCTACCTTCAAGCCTCAGGTAGCAGGTATCATAATGCATGAAAACAGTAAGATCCTTATAGGTAGATACTAAAGTTGATAAACTTTACCTCCTCTACTCCCTCTGAGAAGCCTGGCTCACTACTCATGATCTGTGCTCCATTGCTATTTGCTCAAGAAAGCCTTGCCTGACCAAATTCAAACCTTTTTATTCTAGAAAGCTCATGGCATCATCTTCCTCAACTTTGCAGTAATAAATGCAAGTCATTTTCCATATGTTCTGCTTACTGATCAATGCTTCTATTTGCTATAAGCTCCATGAGGACAATTAAGGGGATTAACACAAGGAAAATACCTTGAAAATATCTTAAATGAATGAGTAGATTCAGAGATCAATGATGTCTACCTTGGAGGCTGGTGGAAGATTATGGGACAGCTGTAGATGCTGGAATAGTTCCACCTCTAGCAGGTTATTTGATCTTAGTTACTACATGCATTTGCATGAAGAAATCCAGTGTAATCTCTGGCTGGTAAAAGTTTGATTGTAAAAGCAGGAGACAATGGGGATCTCAGAACATTACAAGGGTCTACCAAGACTTTGTTTTCATGACATAATCCACTTCCTTCATGCAAGACTCTGGTTTAGTGTCCTTTTCTCCAATGACTTCTTTGCTCTATCCAAAAAGCAGGGAATTTCTCTATCAAGGCTGCTATTTCATTCAAGAGTGGATGCAGTTTGGTGAAGTGTCCTAGTGGAGAGTCAATGCTTGAATCATTGCTCCTCTTTGATAAGAGGAATCAAGGCTTTCACTTGTGCCTGCTTAGCTGACAAAGTTGCTACTAGTGTTTTGTAGCTATGTAAGGACTCCTTGTGCAGAAGTTTACTTGGACTCATCTACATTCAAGTTCAACATACCTGCCCATGTTCACCCATTGTCCATCAGCTTTTAACAAAGATTAATGACTGCACAGTGACAGACAGGCACTGTGGAACCAGAAATGGACAGCAGTACGCATAACATGTTCTTTAGCCCTAATGACACTTCAGAACAAAACGTGAGGTTGCCATTACTATGAATTTAAAGTGTCACTAGGGAAACTGGTTTTGCCTATTATTTTTTCCCCTCAAGGAAGAAATGATCAGGATCTGGGCAGTTTAGGAACCATACAACTGTGAGAACAGAAGGCATATTCCTCAGGGATACAGAACATCCTTTCAAGAATGTTCTGATCTCTTAAGAACCAAGAAATGAAAATGTGGTTTCTCAAGTCCAAAAAGCCCAAATTTTCTTCTTCTAGATCCACATACCATAAATATAGTTAATAAGACAGGGGGAAAAAAGTGGGTTGGATAGGCCTTAGTTCATCTTAGCTTTTGGCATCTCATTAAGGAACATGTGAAGAAGATTATATTACGGATGGCCTGAGTCATGCTTTTGATTTTCATTCCAGCACTCTTCATGATTATACCCAATTATTTGCTCTGCCTTTTTCACCACAGACACATTTTGGTCAGTCTTTGCAGACAGTCTACAATGATTTGTAAACCCATTTATGGGATTATCACCTATTATTCTGGTTACTCACCTCCAAATGCAATTTAGAGTCATTTTTTCCATAATCTCTGTTTATATAGATACTCTCTGATTCTTTTTTTTTTCCCAGTGTACATGGACTATGACTTACAATTTTGCTGTTAGAAAGATCCAGAAGTTTCTACACCCAAGATTATACAAAAGCGTTAAACTAGATTAGCCCTAACCAGTTCACACATCTCCATCCGTTCAAAGAAATGACATTATATATCTATCCATTGTTTTCCCTGTCTGAGACAGTCTCCATCTCTGAGACTATTTTTTCTGATATCATATTCATTAAGAATTGTAGCACGCAAAAGTATCTGGAAATATGCATTATGTCAATTGTATTTATTTGCCAAATTCTCATTATTCAATTGTCCCATATTCGCTGACATCTTAGACTTCCTTTGACTTCAGAATATTAACTGTGCTGTGTATCTAGGTCTACACGAGCAAGTCACAATAAGTAAGTACATTATGAATCTGAACCATCAGCAGTTGATGCAAACAATTCTTGGAAAAAGGGGCTTATTTTGCCCTATCAGGGGTCTCAGCTATTGGTAATAACCACATTCACACATGTATCTATCTGTGGAGTGCTATTCCTTGTTTTAACTCATGTAGCTCTAGATCTGCAGGCTGCTACCCAGTAAAACAGCAACAGTTTACTGAGCATACAAGTAGTTAAACTTATCCCTCCATTGACAAATGGAGAAACAAGTACTCTTGAAAAAACAAAGAGAAATTAGTCTGATAATGAAAAACTACTGAAAGCAATTTACAAGCCATTCCCCTGACAGTATATAAACTCTTAATATGCTGCACGTAACTCAGGGTCAATCTTTTCTTGATTCCTCCCTTCTAATCATATATCTTTATAGCAGCAACACTGACACCTGAAATTTCTTTCACTTGATGTTTCAGGGGGATATACAGTAGCAAACGTGGCTATGTATTAAAAGAAGCAAATGGCTTGCATTGTTTAAGTCAATGGATGCCTCTGATAATTAAAAAAATATAAAAAGGTTAATCAAGCAGTAATGAAACCAAGCAGTCCCAGAATCTGAGCACTTGTGTAAAACCTAAATTTGTTGTTACATGCCCTTAAATAAACAGACTAGGAGATTGCCACAAGTAAGTTGGAACTTAAATGGTATAACTATTATTTCCTTAAGAATTTTTCAAGCCAGGAAAAAAAAGTTGCAAAATAAAATTGGGTGGAGAATATAATAAAAGGGGAGCAGTGGTATCCCAATGGAGAGAAAAGCAAAAAGAAATTTCAGAAAGGATAACAAATTAGTTTAGCAAAGTCACAATGAGAGAGGGCAGACAAAAATAAAGGCAAAGGATGTAGCGTCCAGGGAAAGAGGAAGGGGCGAGTGGAAACAGCTGGAATTGTTCAGCTGTGTCAACATTCGGCTGTTTCACAGATTGACTAGCAAAGTGTCATCTGAAACCAATTACATTCCCAAAACCCCATGGACCCAGTTCATAACATTGATTAATCCACATTGTGAAAAAGTCCCCAAGCAAAACTAGAACAGCTGTCAGCCCTTGGAGCTCAAAAAACAGCAACTGCTTAAGGAAAAAAAAAAAAAAAACCAACAAAAAAGATCCTCTTAAATTTTAGGGATTTTCAGAATGCAAGCCTACTGAAATCGAAGATAGATTTAAAATTGCTACTACCCATATCTGTTCAAGAACAACTGACTATAATTAGAAAAGCTGGGGTCATGTTAAAATAAACCCAAAGTCCATTCCCAAAATTGGAACACAACCTCCTCAAAGTCTGTAATATCTTGTATCTTTTTACTCCCTTCTGGAAATAACCCTGTGCATTTAATTTTTTTAAAACCTGTTTATTTTTTCTCCTCATTATTTTAAATGCATCAACCTAATTCCTCTGGGCCAATCAAAATGTGGTTATATTTAATACATTTTCCAATAAAAAGTATTTTCTGTTCCTTGTTCCATTTCACAAAATAGAAGCATATATAACAACCCTGAGTTACAAAAATCTCATTTGGTCACGAATCACACATACATATGGCCACCAAACCCCTTCAATCTGCACAGCCTGTAAAGATGTTCATGAAACCTTGCCCTTGAATCTGAAGTTACTTCAACCAGACATCCTGTGACCAGGTGAGAGGAGACCCCAAAGTCATATAAATGGCCATGGAAGGCTCCATTTCTGTAGATTTGACCTGAAATCTCCACCATAAAACTGCAGGTGTGGTAGGAGCCCTTCATCCTTTGGATGGATTATTTCCAACAGAAATGATATGCTATTCATTGGTTCATTCATTCAACAAGCATTTACTGAATGTCTACTTTCTACCTAACACTGGGTTTCAATATGTGCATTTACTATAAGTAAAATGAAGCTGGAGAGTGACTGGCCTATGCCAGATAATTAGGAATTTCTACAATTTGGACTAAAATCAAGGATTATCTGATACCTATTGTTAATTCTGTGCTATCAAAAAAAAATTGCTACATTATGCCTAACATAGGTTTTCATAAATTAGGAGGGAGCCTGAGTAAGCAAAGCATCATTCCAATGGGAACTACATCCCAAGTTACAAAAAATGGGTATATATTTGATTTTAAGAACATAAACAGCATTTAAACATTCAGTTACTATGCTGCTGTGCTCCTCTGCATGTCCTATTAGTAATCTGATGGTCTCATCTGTTGAAATGCCACTCTGTAATTTCAGATTTTATGAAATTGAAGTGTCTTTGATATATTGATCCTTTTTATGCAAATATGTATACTTGCAGATCACAGCACTAACCAGTACCACAGGGTGAATTATTTCTCTCTGATTGAAATGATTTAAAGATATACAAACCTTGATTCCACTGGTGCATCCTTGGATTCAATAACTCAAAAATAAATAAAATAACACAACCCACAAGGCATAATGTCAAGAAAAGGAATCTAGGCTTATACTTTGGATTTCAGAATTGGAAGAAGGTTAACAAGAGCAACAAGTTACTTCACATGCAAAGAAATACTGTCACTAAATGCTGTTCTCCTAAGAGGAACAGCATTTTTTGAACTTTGCAGTAAGGTAACATCTGCACTAGGTTTTGAAGAACTTGGGGCCATTTACACTACAGAAATGGCATACTGATAGGGTGAAGGGCAAGACACAGAGACAGAGCAATAACAAGTAGTTTCTAGACAGAGGCTCTAATTCTTTTTACTATTTTTTTTTTTTACCCAGAGGATATATATATAATTATTGTTTTTTAAATGCTCATGATGTCACAGATAAAGAATACCAATTGCTCCCGACAGAATTCTAACTACAGTACGTGCTTATAAGAACAAATTACTGTTTATACATGGACAGGATTGCAAATGAGGGGAAGAACATTACAAATTACATGTTATTGAAAGAAAGCCAAAAACATTTCCATTTCTTTCTTTTTATGAAAATATATCATTACCTGCATCATGCCCCCTTCTCTCAATCCTCTCAATGGACATTGGCATTGATAAGCCTACAAGAAATACAATAGTAAGTTTAGGTTTTTATGTTATGAATTTAGAACATGGGAAAATATCCAGAGAAAAGGGAGCAAAATCACTCACATTTTCATATTCCATGTTTCTCTAAGAATCAGTTGAGTGAAAGGATTTGAACTTCACATGCTAAATGGAGAAATCACCTGTCCCAAGGACTACACACTGAATACGACTTTCAATAAATCTACTCTAATAAAAGGCCTAACCCTTACAAAAGTACTACAGCTTAGAAAAAACCAAATTAATTTTTATGTAAGTTGGAGGTCTATTCTCTGCACATTTTAGCGAACAAAAAGTTACCATCAGCTACACCATTTTTGTTTTCTTATAAATTTCTATCTTATAAATTTCTATCTAGCTCTGCTCTGGGAAACATTATATGAAGCAATAAACATATCCTTGTCAACAAATGAATCCATGTTCTCTTCTGGAGCAGGGTTTGTGCCTTTCATTTGGGCCTACTTGCGACTCTGTGGAGGACAAAGGACCCCAATAATAGTGCCTCATTGGCTCTGATATTGTTTTGAGGATTTAATGAGTCCGGCTATGTAAAGAACTCAGATAGTAAAAGTGTTAGAATAATGTTGTGTTTCCATAACATTGGAGTTCTAGAAAAAAACGAGTTCAGGAATTTAGGTTTTGGCAAATCCACATGATTTTATGGCAGAAGGAGAAAGGGTTTTTTTTTAATAAAGGCAGGGTTTTCTAGCCATTTTTCACCCACATCAAATGCATCTTTTCTTAACCCATTGCAGAAAAGCTGAGCTAGAGTAGGAGTATCTTCTCTGAAGTACAACTGGCAGAGACTTGCAAGTGGTCTCTTCTGTGCTGTAACAGCTCCTCAGAGCATCTAGTTGAGATTCATAAGCTAAAGGGTTTTTGTTTGATTGCGAGGCAAGGTAGAGGGCAGTGAGCAGGTGTACTATTAGTCACAACAAGCTTCCTTACTGTTCCTGTTTTATTTAAAACCAAGACATTCAATGACCCTGTGGATTATTAACAGCTCACATCTCAACAGGATGGCTGCTCCTAGGGTTGGAGGGGATATTAAAGGCCTACCTCCTTGCAGTATCATCAGACACTGCTGAGTGGCTCCAATTTCTCAAATGGCATGAACTGTCTAGCAACAGTGTCACTGCTTATATTCTGGACTGTGACTTGCCTCAACCCAGATGAATTCCAATGATACTGGTGTAGGGGATATTAGAAAAATGGTTTTATAGAGAGTCAAGAAAACCCCAGAACTGAAATTCTCATCTCCTCAGGTGTCTGACCTAAAGTGATGTAAATAGAGCCTCTCTGGTGGCGCAGCGGTTGAACGCAGTGCTATGAAGCTGTCCACAGCCGCTGCAGTGCCTGTTCAATTCCTGGCTGACCAGGGAGATTCCCACATGGCGCGGCAGGCCTTTCCTGTCTCCCCCGCTGCTCCCCTCAGCAGTGTATTTTGGTCCTTCTGCCTGTTCTGCTCCCTGCTCTATCTTGGGTGAATCCTCTCACCCTCCCGTGCCTTTGGACTGTACCCAGTGCTTGTATAAATAATAAATAAATCTTTTTAAAAAAAATGAAAAAAGAAAATACTAAAGTAAGGTAAATATTAAAGAGTAAGTGGGCATGTTACCTTCTCAAGCAACTTTCTGCATCAATTTGATTATACTTCACCTATTTTAGATTAGAGACAGGTAGGCCAGAATCATCTACTTTAAAAGAAAAATAAAAACCCTGCTGGGTTTGTTGGAGTTACTGAATTTCCTCACTGTTTTCCCAATGCAAATGCCAACCATCTCTGAATTCATTGCTTAATTAAATGGTATCAGACTCATTCATTTTCCGTAAAGTCAAGTGATTCTTTTCAATGAATAAAAGATATCATTTAATTTCTTACCACCAAAGCTTTGTCTAACCACTCAAACTGAGCTTAACCAAAAAATGTGGGATTCGGGCCTGCCTCCCTGGTGGCGCAAAGGGTTAAGCACAGCACTATGAAGCAATCCACAGCCTCTGTAGCACGAGTTCAATCCCCGGCCAGCCAGGGAAAATCCCACAAGGTGCAGCAGACCTCTCCTGTCTCACCTGCTGCTCCCCTCAGCAGTGTATTTCAGTCAGACTGCCTGTTCTGCTCCCCACTCTGTCTCTAGTGAATCCTCTCTCCCACCCCTGCCACCCCGCCCGCTGCATCTCTGGCCTATACCCCAGCTCTTGTATACATAAATAAATAAATCTTTAAAAAAAAAAAAAGTGGGATTCTACTATGGCTCCAATGGCTTCCAACTCTAGAACCACGCAGACCACAGAACCGAGCCTAGGTACAAATCACAACTGTGGCTTTTCTATTATCATCAGGAGCAAGGAAAATTCCACAAGGACCTCTCCCCCCAATCACAGCAATACACTTTGATCTTATTCCTCCTTGGGAATGCTTGAAAGGGTAAACCTGCACCTTTAAATGCAATCTCAGATGAAGTGTTGGATGCATTTATGCTACTCTTTGTCTACAAGCCTTAAAAATCAAGACAGTAGAATGATAGCAGTGATGTCCATTGGGGAAACCATCTGAGGAATTAAAAGCATCTGCAAGTTATCCATAAAGGCATTATGTAATGGAAAAGCACACACTGAATACCTTCTCTATATCAGATTCCATCCTGAAATAGTTGAAGGTCCACTGAATTATACAGACAGAAATAGGTGTGAGGTGTGAACAACTGTTGTCATTCCAGGTAGAATCTACTTCTTCTAAACTAAACTATAGATGGCACTTCTGCAGATTACCAGTTCTGTCATTTGGCCTGAAACTGATTGTGTTATTGAAATGCCTGTAAAGAAACAGACCACATCTACTAATTCCCTTCCTCCAAATTACCTTCTTTCACAAAGAAATGGGAAAAATACTCTTCGTTTACTATACTATTCCAGGGGAAAGTGTCATGAAAGTGGTAGACTCCTACACTCATGTGTGTCACTGTTCTAAGCTCCATCTTTTTTGTCTCAGAAGAGGATAAGGCCACACTTCCCAAGCTGTGAGTCGCAACAAACTCACAGGAAATCAGGGTAACATACATTAGACACAGCAGAGATGACTACTAAGTACTTTAAAACTAACAAACACTAGCTATTCTTCTTAGTCTAGGGGGTGAAAAAGTTATTGAAACAGAGACATCATGAGCTGAGAAAGTATGGAAGCCCCACAAATCATTCATCAGACCTCAATGTCCTATGGAATCAGGCAAAAGAGTATATCTGTCCTTCAAGGTCACCTTGAAGGAAGCTGCCAAGGAAGATTTAATAGATTTTGTCACTGTGTGACATGTCACTTCAGATTCAAGAAGAAGAGACATTCCTGTCGAATTGTAGTTAGAAAGTTTTGGGGTACTCCTCAACCATGTTTGTAAGTTGCATAGCACAGTACCTGCCATGTAATATGTGATCAATAATTTTTAGTAGTGATCAGGGTGGGGGAGGAGGTTATAGTTTTCTTTATACCTCTATCCAAACTTAGTTGTTGATTTTAAAAATGCAATCTATCCTAACCTGTTTTTTACTCCAAGAGCAGATCCTTGCAAGGAGCCATGGAGCTGAACAAAGTTGAGTTTGTCAGTCTAAGTAAGTTACAATATGCAAAGTATGATAAACTCAGATCTTACCCACGCAGGACTGCTAGGTGTGTGTACACAGTATACACATAGAGCAACATGTAGCAGGCACCCTTACCACTAGTTTTTTTTTCCCAAGATTTTATTTATGAATACAAGAGCTGGGGTACAGGCCAGAGGTGCAGGGGGTGAGAGGACCCTCCGGAGACAGAGTGGGAAACAGAACAGGCAGATTGACCAAAGTACACTGCTGCGGGGAGCAGCAGACAAGCCAGAAGAGGTCTGCTGCACCATGTGGGTTGCTCCCTGGCCGGCCGCGGATTGAACTCGTGCTGCAGAGGCTGCAAACAGCTTCACAGACTGTGTCCTAACCCCTTGTGCCACCAGTTGTTTAGTACACAACTTGCACAACCTTATGTAGTCACTCTACTCAAAATCCTAGACTCCCATATGATAGAACTGATGGGCTTCTCCAGCTAATGGTCACTCTTGGTTGAGTGCTAGCATAGTGCCTTCAGGCAACAAGAAATGGGAAAACAAACAGCAATGAAGGAATATGGCTAGAGTGTGGCCATCATGAGAGGAATTTCCAGAACTTGCTCAAGTATGCTGGGGTGCAGGACAAGCTCCAGACCTAGCAGGTGGCAGAAGTTCAGTTTAAGCAGAAAAGCAGCTGTGGGGAACAGGCATAGACACACATAGCCTTGAGTTAAACTCAGATCTGAGGGTCAGCGGGGGATGCAGGGCAGTGCCAAGACATACCCAGGTCCCATCACTTCAGAGATGCTGCCAGGTTAGGCCAAAGTAGGTTCTAACCCTACTACTTTTAACCCAGTAAACCTATCCATTCAAAAAGTAAGTCACAAATACCAGCCAGTGTTTGAGGCATTCAGGTACAGTCTCCCTCCCACTTTGTTTCAAAGTGTGTTTCATTCTATTTGATGGCTCCTTCATATTTCCTCTTGATCTCAGCCTTCCTACATTATCTTCCATTCTGCCCATTCCCTTGGATTGGGAAGATGAGGTAGTCCTGCTGAGTAGCATCAGCACCATGGGCCCAACCAAGCTGAGCTAGCTTGCTACCCATGTGAGTCCCACCCCTGCCCAGTACACCATGGGTCCTTAGGGCACACCTCTATTCTGAGAATAGGAAGTAATGAAGTAATATAAAATCACACATGTATATATCATAGCATTTTCAGAGTGAGCTCTCAGGTGCTAAGGAAGGAAGGACTTCTCCCATGCTTTCCCAGTGGGCGAGCTGTCGGGAAGGAGGATGTCTATCCTGAAAGTAGAAGAGTTTGAGCACTCTACAATTTGAGGGGAGTCCTGCAGGGATTTGCTTCAGACCTGCATCTCCACGCTCCATACCTTGCCAGCTCCTCTCCAGGGAGGGGGACATGCTCAGCACACAGGATAACACCTGCCCATGGCTGGACCATGATCAGAATGGGCAGGACTGCTGTCCTTTCCCACAGACTTCTAAGTATAGCTTCTTTTTGTACTTTTTGTACTTGTCAGATTCCTGTCTCTGTGTGGTAACCATATTCTAGACTTGGTTGTGTTTAGGGTTCCAGCTATTCGTGCCTAGGCTGGTAGGGTAACTGGGAAGAGGGTCTGCTCACATGGTGGAGACAGGAGGGCTCATTTCAGTTGACGTGACTTTGTTTTGTGTTCTATCACCCCTTATCAGAGAAACTCCATGGCATGTGTATACCTGCGCCCACATATACTTCACATACACTTGAGTGTACGTGAATGCATCAGGTTAACACATTAACAAAGTACTTGGCTGTCATTGAGCTGTGACTGTTGGTAGGACACCTTCATGCAGGAAACTGAGTGAAGAACTGAGTACTTGGAGTTAGGACAAAATCCCATCTTGACCCCTATCTCAATTGAGCAGAACGTCCTGTGAAACAGATAGGGCACATGCAATTAGCTCCAGTTTTGAGATGGGGAAACTCAGGTCTATCTGAGTTAGTGAGGTTAATGGATTTTCCCAGAGTCCCAATGCTACCACAGCAGAGCTGTGCCTTGACCCGAGTCTTTATTGTTTAAACGTTTCATCACACCACAGCTGCTTGGATTTTGGGCAAGAATCAGTGTCCTTCTCTGCCTACGATACATATTTGGTAGAGAAGACAAAAGATATGCTCTTCCAGGCCAAAAAAAAAAAAAAAAAAAAAAAAAAGTCCAGTATCACATTCATATTATCTTGTACAACTATTGGGCTCTTTGAAGTGCTGGACAGCCTTGAGACATCCATATGAGGGGGTTCTATGGAGGGAGCCAGAGGGCAGTGACAAAGCTTTTCCTCACTTTTCCTCACTTTGAGGACGGAGTTTCACTCCGTCCTCTCGTCTCTAATTTTGCAAGTGCACCTCCACTTAAAAAAGTCAATGAAGTGTAGGGAGCCATGAGGAGTGTACACCAGTGCCTCCCAACCATAAGCACTCATCAGAATCATCTGGAAGGATGTTAGAGCACAAACTGCTGGGCCTGACCCCAAAGTTTCTGAGAGTTGGGGTAAAAAATGCGCATTTTAAACACATTCCCAAGTGCTGCTGATGCTGCCGGTTGAGGGCACCAGACTTTGAGAACCACAGACACATATCAAACTGTCTTGTCTCAGAGCCCAACTTGCTGCTCCATACGTAGCAGACACTGAGTAAACATCAAGGAGGGCATCTGCTGATCATCTGAAGAAAAATATTTAAGCAGCTTCTGTGCTCAGCTGTGTCTTAAATCCACTGTGGTACAAGATAAAAATCCCTGCCCTCTAGGAACACATAAGCTAAAGATAGAACAATGCACACAGACACACAAAGAAAGATAAGAGTACC
Source organism: Talpa occidentalis (assembly GCF_014898055.3). NCBI lineage: Eukaryota > Metazoa > Chordata > Mammalia > Eulipotyphla > Talpidae > Talpa > Talpa occidentalis. The sequence continues at coordinate 26,976,843 of NW_023601104.1, forward strand.
CTATTCCGATTATAATAAATCCCCTGGAATAAAACAAAAGGCTTACAATGGGGACTGCAAAGTTCCCTGGGAGGTTTCCAAAGTTTGTGCTTTCTAATTTTCAATGACACCATGATCGTCCAGGGAGCATCGTGCAGCTGGCATGACCATGGTGCTAAGATCAGCCTGGGCTGCTCTGACCTCCTGACATGTGAGCCCTTGACTGCCATCAAGTTGCTCTGACAGGCAGATGTGGCTGTAGAAAGTCTTTACAGAAACGGGTTTAAATGTGGGGGACTCATGGTATCAAAGATCTGTGAACTGTTAGGCTATGCAGAGGAATCATCAAAATAAACATCTTTTTTTGCTCTACCCCCTCCCCTTGCTTGTTTGAAGAAAAGAGCTCTTAATTGCTTCTTGAACTGCACACAAGTGGGCCGTTGACTGTGACTGTAATTCAGCATGGAGCAGCGAGGAAAACTCTAAAACAGATTTTGTTGAGAAAATGTCTTAAATGGCAAAAATGCTGCTGCAGCAGCAGCAGGCATAGGGCACTGCTAAGTAAAACAAGATCTTCAAGAACAGCTTGGGATAGTATGAGCAGTTGAAGCAATCGTTAGTTGTTGATGATACCAGGTGTGATCAATGGGAACACATTTTTAAAGTGGTGGTGGTAATGGGGGTGGGGGGCATTATTGAGAGGCAGGAAAACAAACAGAAAATATTTCAGAAGGATGTCATGTTGTGGATGACCTCACAGACTCAGATTCCTAATGAAGAACAAAGATGCTATTTAAGGAAATTCAAGAATTCCACATTCAGTCATTTGCTATTTACTACCTTTCCACATCCATGTCCTTGGAAAACTGTTACATCCTAAGAGGTCTGAATCCTTTCCCTTCAGTCTTGACTACAGTTACCTGGAAAGAGTTTTGGATTTGGAGAGGCATGAAATGTTTGTTGCCTACTGCCAGGTCCACTTCATATAAAGTTACCGCCTCCTCTGTGTCAGCAGCGCTGGCTACAGGAACTAGAAAAGGGATGCCTGCAAACAAAAAGCCTACTACCAACTATGTGCCTTCTCTAAATATTTCTCTCTGAGTCTATCTGAGAAAGATGCAGATTTTCCAAAGGAAGCTCTTCTTCAAAAGTGTGCTTTGTTACTTCTCCGTGCTGGTAGGTCCCTGTAACAAATGCTCAGTTTCTTTGAAACCTCCCATTTCCTTCCATCCAAAGAAATCTCTTCTTTCCTTAAATACCACTGACACTAAACCTACCCTTCCTCCCTCGCCCCAGGGACGGGTCCAGTGAGGGCCCCCACTTCTGCCCTTTACCTAGTGGCTGTGTCACATTCTCAGTAATAGTGAACTGCAATCTTGTCTGCAGGGAAGAGAGCGGGTCCTCTTGTCCAGGGAAGAGCTGGTACCCACTTCCTACTAACAAAGCAACCACTGGGTAATGCATTAGTAGCTGATCATAACTAGAATCTACTGAGTCCCTAATGCTGCAATGAGTCCATATAAACGGCTTAAAACAGTTTCTCTCAGTCCCAACAATAACCCAATCAGGTATTTTCATGAACCCACTGTACAGAGAAGAAAAGTAATACAGAAAACAAGTAAATGGCAGAAGTCAGGGTAGTAATAGTAAAGTCATATTTGAATTCCCATCTAAAGTCAGTCTCCAAACTCTTATACACTATTTATGACCAGAGACCATGCCACAACAAGGTCACAGCACAAAAGGGACAACTGGAAGGAAGGTACATATTTTTCTCTGTTTCACAGAATCAGGGGCAACATGTCCATCACACAACAGGAAATGAGCTGGGCGATGTTCTTTATAGACTATTTCTAAACATCGCAACAACTATAAACGGTGAGCTGTTTTATCCTCATTTAACAAATAAACCTGCAGTCCATGCAACTGAATAACACACCTACACTTCCACAGGTGGTAGGTATAGCAGATTAAATTAGAAAGCCCATGTGCTTCCCTCTCTGCCTTCTTGGCTCCATTTGCCCAAGATCCCTTATAAACCAATTACAGGTTTATTACCATCCTTCTCCTAACTAGAAGAAAAAAATATCAACTATAATCCAGTACTATTCTAAGACTATACCCTTCAAGACTATACCCTTGAAGACCTTACATACTCTGAGATCAGAAATGAAGCCACCAATTCATTTAAACAATGTCTTCAAATTCTCATATAACAGGAAAGCACTTAAAAAAAAAGCAACACTGAAATGTATTAATGGATCAATTAAAGTGATTACTTATTTTACTACCAGCTCTTAGATGCAGTTCCATATTTTTGAGCTAGTTTGTAAACCTTTCTTCATGACAAAAGCCTGACTTTATTTCCCTAGTGGCAAGGTATGTGCTCTTCCTCTTAAGTAATTGCAAATAGTGGAAAAGGATTTCAAGGGTCTCTTAACCTAAGCTAAATCTCTCATATATTTTCTGCTGAGTCAGAAGGATTATGTAAAAAATGCGTAAGTTCAAATGTCATTGTTCACTTCCTTCTAAATTCCTAAGAGAAGGATGGGAAGGGGGGGAAAGCAGACAAGGGCTTTGCTTAGCAAGTGTGTATTAAGATGTCATGTCCCTGCCCTCAGTCATAGTGGAGGTCCTGGAAGGGTAAATGTCCTCCCCTTGTTCAAAAAGCTGGCAGGAACTTGGGGAAGGGAAACATCAAAATTCCATGAGCTTCACTCTTTCTGGCCTGGGCACGTCTGGATAGTGGTGATGACAAGTTCATGTTATGGATCAGACCTGCTTTTGAAACCTGGCTCTATTGCATTATTTACTGTGAGCAAGTTATTTAACCTCTTGAGGACTCAGTTTCCAAATGGAGACGATACTACTTACAATTAAGGGTGGGAAGGAGTGAAACATGTATTTAAAGAGGCCCGCACATGACCAGCCTGTAGTGAGGATTATGAAAGTCAAGGAGGGTGCACAGGTGAATAGAGATGCTGGCCTGTTTGCCACGAGGCAGGCAGCTCAGAAAGCCATTGGTTATTCAGAGATTCCCTCTATTAATTAGCCAGGCCTTTGTACTCCTTCATTTGGTTGCATCTTTCACTCCTCTACTACCAGGTCTCATGAAAGTTACATCTGGTTAACCTTTATTCGTCCTTCAAAGACTAACATAAACCTCCGTCCATGCACATTTCTTCTTGAAACTCCCATTTCATTGCATTCCATCACAGGAGTGACAATTCATCCACCCTATATGCACTCAAAGCACCTAAGTTTAGCGCTATCTCAGCACCTGCCACTTGCTTCTGGGAGTCCCTATTTTCTTGCCTATACCCCTTATCAGAGTGTAGTTCAGTAAATGGACAGCAACAAGTATTCAAGAACCATTTGTGGGGTTTCCCTGGTGGCACAGGAATTAAAGTCTCAGCATTATCAAGCTATCGCCAGCCACTATAAGCTATAGCCAGCCACTACAGCATGATGGCATGAGTTTGATCCGTGGCCAGGGAGCCAACCCACATGGCACAGCAGACCTCTCCTGTCTAGCCCACTGCTCCCCTCAGCAGTGTATTTTGGTGGATCTGCCGGTTCTGCTCCCTACTCTGTCCCTGATGGATTCTCTCACCCCTCCCTACCTCTGCTTACACCTCAGTTCTTGTATAAATAAATAAATAAAGATAAATATCTTTTTTTTAAAAGAACTATTTGTGTAGGAGATGAGTGAATGAAAACAAATACATAACATGTCTAAACCTCCATAAAACTGCCCTTAATAAAAAGTACATGGCTCAATTATGGCATCAAATTCTGTTGTCCCATCTTGTGTCTGGTGTCATTAAATCTTTGGAAAAGAAGTTGAGATGGTTGTGGCGTGACTTTTAGAATGTTCTACTACATCAGTTGCTTGTGTACACAGTGGGTGTAAGAGCACATCACACATCTTGGTTGACCCTCGGTAAGATCACTGTTGCCAGATTTGGGGTTAACATAGGTGCAATTCAGACGAGATCGGGCGCGTTCAGGGTGGTATGGCCGTAGACAACATAGGTGCAATTCAGATGCTTATGCTAACTTCTGGCATAAACAAATGTGGAAAGAATTCAGGTCAGTGCAGCCATTAGTAACAATATCTTCTTGCTCTCCTGGGAGCCATTTCAGATTTTGGCTTCACCTGCCCCCCTACATAAAGAGACTGGGATGGGACTGCAGCTTCTAGAATTACAACCATTTTGTCAACTTGTCATTTAACTCACAGTCTGGCTGGTGCCTCTCCCCCTGGGTCTGGAGATATTTTGCACAGGAAGAAAGCAGTAAAGTGAACAGTCACAGGACCAGTGAATTCTCCAATCTTCAAAGACCCTTGTTCTGTCCCACAGTACATACATATTTCTGGTAAGCACCATGGAGAGCCTTGCATCTGTCACCTCCTACACTGCTGGGAATCAAAGCACTTACCCCCAGGAGATGTTTTCTAAAGGCCCAAGGGCACCAGGCCATCTTATCCTTACTCCCTTGGCAGCTTCCCTGACTGCATGAAAATACCTGAAAAGGCTAACTTTGTCTGTTCCTTATTATTGCTTTAAAAATAAGAGTAGGCTTAACCTTTAGGGGTTTATATTTGGGAGAAGGAAATGAACTAGATACAACTTATAAAAAAGCAGAAGGGTGAATAATTTTAAAAATTATTTGCAGGTTTGGGACCAAAAGATGTAGATACATAGATCTGCAGTTGTTGAATCTTATCTGCTCTTATATTAATCGTTTCTCATTGTATATTCTTTTCCTTGGTCATATTTTATTTTTCAAAGCAAACTTAGTCCATACAAAATGCTAAAAAAAAACCTTGATTAATTAATAGAGTAAGCAAGATTTATTGTCATTAATTAGAATTAACCCTGGGGATAACTAGAATACTAGAAAACTGGGAGACAGAAAACCAGCACTTAGGTTGCAGCTTTATCACTCACTGGTCATTTTCAAAATGGGGTGATACTAGTCATTCGGTTTACTGTGACCATCATATATAAAAGAATTTTGTAAAGGCCAATATTCTTTTTTTTTTTTTTTTTGGAAGATTTATTTATTCAAGCACTGGGTACAGTCAAAAGCTCGGGAGGGTGAGAGAATTCACCAGAGCCAGAGCGGAGAACAGACAGGCAGAAGGACCGAAGTACACTGCTGAGGGGAGCAGCGGGCGGCAGGAGAGGTCTGGGCAGCAGGAGAGGTCTGTGAGCCACGTGGGACCCTTGCCGGTGGCCGGGGATCGAACCAGCGCTGCAGAGGCTGCGGGCAGCTTCACAACCCAGCGCTCAACCGCTGTGCCACTGGGGAGGCCCATGTCCAATATTCTTAGTGTTAACTAAGATCTCTTCGGTCTCTCATCAAGATTGAAGGCAAATACCAATGGGGTTGCTCTTAAAAAAAATGTTTTTAAATGCTAAAGTTAAGAACCAAAAAATACATTTTTAATATGTTAAATAATGTTTATAATAAATCTCCATCAACTACTTCCTTAGGTTTTCTTTTTCTCTTTCCTTTTTTTCAGAGGGCAGGGGATATGGGACAGGCCATTCTAAAATCCTAAAAGGTAAAATATAATAACAACTTTGGGCAGTTTAATATTGAGTCAGAGTCAAAAACTGTTGTCTTGAAGAGAAGCTCAGAAAGCTAATTCTAATTCAACCCACTCATCTGACAGGTGAGGGGAGAGAGGTGGAAAGAGACTGAGTGAAGATACCAAGGTGATCCAGAGACTCACATAAGATGGCTGGGCTCCCCATTCTTTCAGGACACTGCCTTTTCAGCGCTCCATGCTCAACAAAACCTCCCTTTTCAGCTTTCCACATGCAGCCAGCATCTGAGGCCACAAAAGCATCCCTCTCAAAAAGGTGTGGAATTGCTGTGAAAGCTGTGTCTGGAGATGAGGGCGGTGCCTGGACACTCACTGCAGGATCCTTTCTTTCCATCTGCAAAGGGCAGACAGGCCCGATGTGCCTTCCCTGGGGCCCAACTCAGCTTCCTTTTCCACCCTTAGGGGTGTCTGAAAGGGTCACATTAGCTTCACCACCAACGACCATATTATTAAAATTCCAGGCAGACTCCAGTGAGGAAGTTCAAGATTATGAGATATCTAGTCCTAATATTAGTCAGAAAAAAAGGGAAGACTGGTCCTTCAGATTATTTGGGGTTGAGGTATGATGTTAGTTCCCCTAAACCTATCCATGTCCAGGGATGTTCCAGGGGTGATATTTTAGCCTTTCCAAATCTGAGGCTGGAAATTTGTGCATGTTCAAAACTACAACATATTTCAGAAAATTCTTTGGTTCCAGGAAAGCCCATTTTAAACAGACCAAATAACGCCAAAGTGCATCTGTTACAGTGTTTGTTCATCTGGGAAAGGATTCTGCAGTGCTCTTCCACAGAGGGGAACATTAAGGAAGGGAAGTAAACTTCCTTGACCTGCTCCTCTCACCCCTCCCAGGCACCCTCTCCCTATAGGACTGTGTCTCCCTGGGAAATGGAGTAGTATTCTGTCTCGGGTTGTTATGCAGTGGGAATATACACACCTCTCATTATCAAGTTTGAAAGCAGGAAGAAAAATCAAGGAAGAACACAAAAATAATGGATAACCCAAGAGTCACTTCTGTTTGCTCAGAATGATATTAAGAGCACATGTGTTTCTTCCTCTCCTTGGTTTAACCTCTGAGTAAGGCCCAGGGCTTAGCTGGGTGAACTTGGGCTCCCCAGCACAGACATAATGCCCTGTGGCCAACTTGAGGTGAAAGATTCCCTGAGAGTTGAAGGGTATGCTCACCTCAGGCTGTCCCCATGAGGGCTGTTTAGGCCACTCCCTCTGTTCAAAATTTCTACCAGACCTCTCAGAGAGGGAAAATTATTTCCTCTCTACTTTAGAGCACTCTGGTCTATTTCTTTCTTTCAGAGTACACTGGGAAAGTATAAGATTCTTCTAGGCTGCATGAACCAAGTAGGAAAAGTCTCTCAAAAATGTGGACATTTGCCCCACATAGCAAGGAAAGACTTTATGGGCACCAATTGTACAGACCAAAGTTAAAGAAGTGGGAGTAAAGTCCACAAACAGGGCAGAAGGAGCAAAACACTAACTTGCTGAGGTGTGTTCAGACCTGAAAATAATGACAAGAGGTAGGTAATGCCTTTCACAGTTTTTAAAGGTACACAGATTTAGGGAAATATCCAACACTATTCTTTGAGGCTTGCTGTGTCTTCTTAGAAGCGTGTGTGTGTGTGTGTGTGTGTGTGTGTGATTTTCTACATTTCAAGTATTCTATTGCCAGTTTGAGTTCTCTTGGCAGAACCTTCAAGTGTTCTCAGTAACAGATGCCTGGAGGGAAAGGATGCTAGTTCTGAAACAGAGCAATGCACGGCGTTGGGGAAGCAGCTGCTCTGCTCTAGTCACTGTGTATACAACTTCACCAAAAGTGTTTAGGAAACAGATCATTCTGGAACCTATACCACCTATTCAAAATTCAGGCCCTTTCAGTTCTACCCATCCTTTTCTTTTTTTTTTTTTTTTTTTTCCTTTGCTGTTTGTTTTCGGCCCTGAGCTTTAACAATCTGTTTATGGTGTTTGTGTTTGTGTGTTTGTGTGTGCGCGCGTGCGCGTGCTTCCCTCCGCAGCCCGGCTGAATTATCCCCAAGTGACTCTTAATCCTCAGCCGTAATTCCCAGTGATTGCACTGACATGATGATAACGGGGGAGCCCACTCTCTGCCCGCCCCTCCTTACTCCCTCCCCCCTAGTTGCTAAGCTCAGCCAAGGATGCTCTAGGGAGCTGTTTATTTAAAAGAGGAAGTTCGACAGCAGGGTCACCAGGGTTTTAAGCGGAGAGGGGCTGCTCAGGGTAGGAAGAGAGCTTTCATTTCTCCTCTGACCTCAGAATCCACGTCGCAGGAATAGCAGGGAGCACAGACACCAGTTTCGAGTCATCACTCTTTCCAAGGCTCTTAGCTTCCCACATAGTCCACCTTGGTCAGCACTGTCACTGAGCAGAGTCCTGGACTGGGAATCAGACCAAGTCCTCACCCTCAGGTGGCTGTTTGATGATGGACATGTCACCTGCCCTCAATTTTCACAACCATAAAAATGAACTAGAAGTATCTGACAGACTGGTGGATGGAGCAGTACTTCTCAGACTTTACTAAGTATAATCATAGTCTGGAAACTTTATTTCATAGAAGAGATTCCTGGGTCCACTTGCAAAGATTCTAATTTAGTTGGTTGCTCAGAAGGTCTGATAATCTGCATTTCTAATGTGCTGAACATAATTTCTGGTGAGGCTGTTGCTGTAAGTCTGAAAATCACACTTTGAGGACCAGGTATCTTTCATCCCAAATATTCCACTGCTCTGTCCTCACACTCACTGGCATCACCAGAAGCGCCAGTCTTAAGAAAATTCCTCATCCTGGTCTTTTTTTTTTTAAGATTTATTTATGCATACAAAAGCTGGGGTACAGGCCAGAGGCGTCGGGGTTGAGAGGACTCACCAGAGACAGAGTGGGGAACAGAACAAACAGACCGATCATAGTACAGTGCTGAGGGGAGCAGTGGGCGAGTCAGGAGATGTCTGCTGCACCACGTGGGCTGCTCCCCGGCCACCAGGGATCGAACCCAATGCAGAGGCCGTGGACTGCTGATAGGTTACATCCCAACCCCTTGTGCCATCAGGGAGGCCCTCCTCATCCTGGTGTTATGATTCCATGAAGGACTGCAAAAGTCACAGGGCTCTCCCACAGTTGAAGTTTTTCTCTTGCCTGCAACTCTGCTCACTTATTTCCAAAGGCAAGCAGCAAAAAGCTTCCAGACTGTGATTATACATAGCAAAGTTTGAGAAGTATAGCTCAATCTACTACCATGCCAGACACATCTAGTGAGGAGAATAACTAAGTTTTCAAAAGCAGTTGCTATACCTGGGAGGGCATTTTGAAAACTATTTGATATTACAAGATGGAAATAATTCAAAATAGCAAGGAAGGAATAAAAATAAATTACATAGGCTCCACGTGCCTAAGTTGTTATCCTGGGTCATATCTTTGCCAACTGCCTAAGTTGCCTGGAATAGTGCAATGTAAATATTGTGGTCTCACACACTGTTTGTAGAAGCATAAAAAATAACTCCTGGGCCTCCCCGGTGGCGCAGCGGATTGAGCGCCGCACTGTGAAGCTATCTGCTTCCTCTGCAGCGTGGGATCAATTCCCGGCCGGCCAGGGAGAGACCCACAAGGTCATGGCACAGCAGACCTCTCTTGCCTTGCCCGCTACCACCCTCAGCAGTGTCTTCAGTCCATCTGCCTGTTCTGCTCCCTGCTCTGACTCTGGTGAATCCTCTCACCCTCCCACGCCTCTGGCCTGTACCCCAATTCTTGTATAAATAAAAATAAATCCTTTAAAAAAAAAAAAAAAAACAACTCCTGGGCCTCCCAGGTGGCGCGGCGGTTGAGCGCTGGGTTGCGAAGCTGCCTGCAGCCTCTGCAGCACCGGTTTGATCCCCGGCCGCCTGGCGGGGGTCCCAAATGGCACACAGACCTCTCCTGCCGCCCGCTGCTCCCCTCAGCAGTGTACTTCTGTCCTTCTGCCTGTTCTGCTCCCTGCTCTGGTGAATTTTCTCACCCTCCCGTGCTTCTGACTGTGCCCAGTGCTTGTATAAATAAATAAATCTTTAAAAAATAAAAAAAATAAAAATAAAACAACTCCAAAGCAAAAGGAAAGCAAGTATGTTAATGGATATTTACCTTGTTCCTAGCTCTATAATCTGTTTCAAATATAAAACCAGAAACCTTTCAGCAATTCAGCAATCGGACCATCATCCAATCAGGTATTTGCAAATTCCTGCATGTGTCCATTCGCAGAGTTACAATGTCCAAGTAATGGGAAAAATACGGAGCTGGTGATGCTGGGATTATGTCTAAGAAGGAATTCGGATTCTAAATTACTGCTTTTAGATGCCTAAATAGAATGGACACTTGAAAAACATGGACTTGAAGTGCACAGGAACACATGTATATGTTTTTTTTTTTTTTCTGTCATTGTACATTCATAGATTCAAGCAAGCCTAGATGTTGGTTGGTTGAATTAATGATGCAGAAGCTGTGGATAAGGAGGGCGGACTACAGGAGACTTGGACATCCTGGGATTTTGGCATGGTGAGGAGAGGGAGGAGTATGAAATCAATTCCTGGTAGGTGCCACTGAACAACTACAGTTAAGTTATACATGGATTTTTTTACTGTTCGGGGATCAGCACACCAACACTGTGTTCATGGGTCAACTATATTTTTGCCCATCTGAAATTCTATTTATTTGACTGCAGTAGCTCACATTAAGACTTCTTTTTAATTTCACAATAATTTTTATTAAATATAATTTAAACATACATGTCAATAAATGAAGTCTGCCTGTCATTGACCTCATGTCAATAAATGAAATCAAAACCTATAGCTTCTGTTTTCTCTATAGCACTGTTGCAGGACTGGCTTTGAAGAAGGCATTTAACTTGACATTATTGCCCCAACTGGCTCTAAACAAAGCATTTAACTTCTTAGATTGTAGTAGAAAAAGACAGTTTGAAAAGAAAATTTAAAGAACTCAGAATAATGCCATCAGGTCAGTTTGTCAGCTCCTCTCATTTTTGAAATTTATGCTCTAATGAGCTTGTTATACTAGGTTCACTGTTTACTCTTACTCGGAATGCATTAGATGTACCAAAATCAAATAAATATTAAGATTCACTGAATATAATAAAAAAGAAAAAATTTGATTTAAAATTTTACACTTCAACCTAAAATTTCATTTGATACTTGAGAAACAATCCAATGGAATGGGAGTTGGATAAGATATCCATTCCCAAAAGAGAGGAGTTTTTTCCCACTGAATTTCCCAATAGCGTTTTGAAAAATCTATTTTTATTTGAATCAGTGCACTGTAGCCCTTGCATATTTGTGTAAATAAATTTTACTGGAATATAGCCATTCTCATTTGTTTACATGTTATCTATTGTCAAAGATAATAATGGCAAAGTTGAAAAGTTACAGAGAGCATAGGATCCAAAAGCCTTAAATATTTACTATCTATCCCTTTACAGAAACAGCACTAAACCTGGTTTAGTTAAGAAAAAGGAAATAACAGCAATAAAAACCTTAAGAAGTGATGCATAACATGTATACTCCCACAGATTACCTTGTACATTAATAACAACTTGTCAATTAAAATCTTATCGTCCAATCTATTCCTCTTTTCCCAGCTCTCCATAGCCACCTTCAAATGTAAAGTAATAATGCTTTGAAATTTACACAGCTGCTTAACAAACTTTTGAGATTCTATTCTATCCAGAGTACTAAAATCAATGTAAGTACTGACAATTTATATATGCTCCATATGATCCAAAAAGTAAAAGCAGAGCCCCCCTAATGACAAATTTCTGCACGTGACTTGTCATATAAAAACAAAACAACACATGAGAAAGGGGGGAAACTGGGTTTTTAGAAGCCATAAGTCTGCAGTTGGCAGATAAAATCCCATCTCAGATAATCACATTTGATTGTCACTAATGCTAATATATGTGGATAACAGTCGTGCGCTGCACACCAGAGGTTAGCTTTACTGCTCATATGCAGATGTTTGCAATACTGAATCTCTGCCATAACCCTGTGGGAATGGCATTTTTTATGTGTTCGGCAGTGAATTTATGACTAGGGAGCCATAAATGTTAAAGTTCTTCAAACCTTTTGCTTGTGGAGATTGTCACAGTGCTTGAAAATTATAAAGACACAGATGTTGTCTGTTAGCAGGCCATTTCTAGACCTGTGCAAGGATACAGCCTATGCCGGCTCCTGGAGCTCAGGTTGACTATATTATAAATGCCACCTATGTTGGAAACCTCCTGCTCTGGAGAGTTAGCAAGGCCTGTAGCAGTCAGCTTCTGGGCTGGGTCTTGAGACACGTCCTTGACTCAAGGCACTCACATGCTGACCAGGGTGCTAGGTGTGTGTTATAACAGAGCTACACAGAACACCACAGGAGGACAGCAGTTACCTGCCAGAGGTCATGTCTGAACCAAAACAAAGGCAAAGAAAGCTGTGTGTGCGGGTTGCCTCTCTGGATGTATGTGTGTTGTTCCTGCAAGAAAAAGCATGAACAAAACCAAAGGTGCAAGAAGCAGGATGATTTCTTTTTAAATGTCTATGTAGTTTGATATTGGGTGAGGGTGAAGAGGAGGGAGGGTACACCACTGTGTAGTGTGGAAAGGAGTGTCCCCTTAGCAGTAAGACAGACCTTGGTTCATGTTTGAGTTTTATCACCTACTGGCATGTGGCCTTGGGCAATTTCCAGAACTTCCATAACCGTGGGAGTCTTCACTAGTAATCCTTCCCACAGAAGGTTGGTGTGAAGATCAAGAGAGGGGAAGGCTGGATCCTGAGAGCAGAATGGGCTGCCAGGGAGGAAACAGACTTGCCAGGGAGGAAAGGGTCTGCTGATTTGGTTTTTTCTTACTTTAAAAATTTCTACCTGTAGCCTCTTACATAAGCACTGAATAATGATGCAAGGAGTCGTTTTAGAAGGGAAATCAAAGGCACGGCAATGTCACTCCCAAATTTCCCATGTCATGCAGGTAAAGGAATGCTGTCAGGGAGACAATGAATCACAAACACAGCCGACACCATTCAAAATGGTGGCCTCATGAGCACCAGTGTCTAAACCCAACACAAGATGTCCTTAGGTCACAGTCGCCAAGGCTGTCAGGGTAAGAAACAGATTTCTCCTCGAACATTAAATCCACTTCAGAAGCGCCAGGAGCTACATGACTGATGCAAAGGTTGTTCCCGCCCCCCGCAAAAAAAAAAATCAGCATCTCAATAATAATAAAAGGAAATCATTTAGAATCTTCTGTTCATACAAGATTTCACAGTTTCTCTTGAGGGTAAAAAGCCCATACTGCTTATGAATAAATGCCTATGTTCTGAGGAAAGCCAAAGTTCAGTGGCCACTCCTTACACCAAGGCCTTCCTTGATTTTGTGTGAGAAGGAATTTCACTCTCACAAAGAGTATAAGCCTTGCTAACATGGGAAATTATCTTGTGTCTTGCAACTATGGCTTCATTCATGCCTTTAGTTTTAATTGTTGTTGTTATTATTATTTGCGTGGCAGGGGAAAGGAAGAGAACGGAATCAACATGTCTTCAGGGCTGAGACCCTATCTCTTTAAACATGGTGCAAGGTAGAAGGGGTGTCTATCCCAAGTCTGAATACTGCCATCCATGAGGACTTCCAACCAGTCTTCACACAGAACCCAGGGACCCAGGCAGAGGGTGTTAGCATTGTCACAAAGGGGAATGATTTTCCATTCAAGAAATCCTCCCTCAAAGATTTCAGAGCAACTCTTTTTGTAGGAGAGGGTGGATCCATCCAGCTGCAATAAAAGCCATCATTTCAGGCTCTGGGTCACTGGAATGGGGCTTGCTTTCCTAGGTTATCTACAGTCCACTGGCAATGACAAGCAGCAGGCTGCAGAGGATGCCACTGACTTATCACACAGTGTGTGAGCACAGCTCTCTCAAACACCATGCTTATGACCATTCTGAGGGTGGATCTAAATAATGTCTTAGTCATGTAAGGGAAACCCTAACTATATTGCCCGGAGGCTAGAATTCATTTCTGGCTTCTACTTCTACCTTTCAAAGCATTAAACAAGTCCAAGGTCTGCTCTCCAAGGGACTTTTCCCCCTTTCAGAGCACTGCCCATTGTTGACCCTTCAGCAGATGAGGGAGAATGAGGGAGTTTTGCCCTATAATGGGGTGAAGGGGATTGAGCTCTGGACATGCTCCTGGATTCTGGGACAAACCCTTTTACCAACTGCTGGGTGATGCTGGTGAATCACTTTCAGGATCTCTCTTTTTTTTTCAAGTCTGTTCACTGAGGAGTTTGGAGCAACTAGATGATCCTAAAGCTTCCTTCCAGCTCTACGTTTATTCTGTGATGCTAAGTGAAAATAATCACTATCAAGCTGTCCCTGTGTGGATAAGAATGAGGCAACTGCCAATACAGTGTGATTTAAAGATTGAAAAACTACCCAAGCCTCCAGTGAAAATCTTGCCACCTAGAAATCCTTGGATGAAGGTTTAAAAACTGCTAAAATGTACTCATTGTGTGATCTTGGAATGTGTGACCATTAACCCATTATCAGTCATTTAGTCATCTACATTAAAGCTACCCAGTAAGTCAGCTGAAGGTTAGGTAATTGCTGTCGGGGGCAGAACAGGTCTTAAATCTCTAGCCCAGTGAGAAGACAGCTGCCACAATCCACATACACTGAAGTGACCACGGAGCACTGGATAAGACAGGATGAGACAAGTTATTTAGTTCATGAGAACCCCAAATGCTCTCCCTGTGAGGCCGGAAATCAGTGGTCTCCAGCTCTCTGTGATCTGCCACTATAGTTTGCCTCTGCTTGATACCTTTTGTCAACCCCCAATTCACTGCCTCTATACACACAGTCATTAGTGAATCTCAGAATAGTCAAAAACAGTGTCTGAAAACCTTTCAATATTATTCTGTCCCTTCTATTACCTAAAACAGTCCTCTGTTCCATTTACACAGGCTTTTCTTCAGCCGATTTACAAGGTAACATCTGCTTCAGAAACAGATGTTTATGCCAGAATCCTCTTCTGCTCATTAATGCTTTTCCGGTTAACATCTAACTATCTCACTCATTAGTTCTTAATAATACTTTTTGTATCTGAGCCATGCCAAATACGCACTCTTTAGAGCTCTGTATTATTGTTGCTTCTGTTGCTGTTGAATTACGCTGCTGAATAAAGGAAAAGTAAAAATAAGCCCCTCTAAGGCGGCTGCTATGTGTCAGAGCTCTATCTTTGTGAAATGAACAAGCTGAAATCAATTAAAAGTGTGTGTTTAGAGAATGCATCTCAGCTGTCTAATTGCACCACCTCTGCTTTAGGGCCAAAGTTTGACTCCCTGCCAAATTGCCATCAAGATGGGCGTCCGTCAGCGCTGCTCCAGCGCCACTGCCTGCATCGAATCAGGGTTCGTTTCATGGAGGATACCGAGTGCACTCTGAGGCGCATGCACAGGACACCCCCACTTCCCAGGGCAGCACTCAGTGATGGTGCTCAAACAGTACCCTCTGGGATGAGGGTCCTCCTCAGTCTGACAACTTTAAAAAATCAACTTTTCTAGTTAATGCACAGACAACTTCACATAAGGAGGGCTACTTCAGGAAAAGCAGCATCAACCACCCACCTCTGCTGAGTGTCTAGTGTTGTCCCAGATTGCTAAGTACTATTGTATCCACCCATTATCTGCCCATTATTTCCATGGGTCCAAACACAATAGAAGAAAAAAGGAAAAAGGTTCCATTTTTTTGTGATACAGTGACATATATTAAAATCTTCTTTGAAACACGTTTTCAAAACACTTTTATATGCTTGATGGTAGTTCCAAGACTGGCTTTTGTGTTCCAAGAAGCCAACCCCATAGACAAACAATTGAACAAATCAGGCTGTAAATAAGGACAGTGTTCGTCTATGCAATATGGAAAAAGCCAATCCTCCCAGGAACATGGGCCAACAAAATGTATTGTTTGGAATGAGGAGAAAGAATGCTTACTAAACCAGAGACAATAGTTTCCATGTTTACAATAAATGTATAGTCACCTATATGGTTTAGCCTGGTGTGACCAGTCCTATAGACAAGGAAAAAAAGTAAGAAAACCAAAGGGTCTTGGTGGTTAGCAAATATAAAACTCACTTAAACGTTGGCAGATAGTCCAAAAATAAAAAGAAATGAAACTGGATTTTAATCTAATCAAGCACAGTATTAGTCTCCAGAGTTCTTGATAACCAATGTCTTTTGTCCCAATGAACTCCACTGCAGCTCCATAACGTGCTAGTCTTTTTATAGCAGGCTCTTCCCTTTCTGCCGAAGTGGCTGCTTTTCAGAAGAAAACTACTTGGCAAACACTGCTGTATCAAGTATAAATCAGATATGCTACTCTGGAATCTAAACCCACAAAAAATATGCCCCATAACACTACATAATAATGAAAAATAGAAATACTGCATTATTCCTGCCAAAAGAAATGGAAAAACATGAATGAAAATGATCACTGGGTGTGTCTTCCATGAGATTCCACTTAAATAACGTTCTCCACTTACTTAAATCTCTACAATCTGATGGGCTTAGACACTGCAAAATGAAAGAAAAGCACATTTTAGCAGGAAATTAAAATGTTATGAACTGCCCTGGGTGGTGCTGGCATTGTGTGAAGAATGGTGAGTACTAACCACAGTCAAAACCTCTTTCCCCTCCAGTCAACAGATACCATCTGAGGTTTTGAAGCAATATGCTAAGGGAATTCAAACTGCAGATTTGGGGGCTTCTCCACAGTTCTCACTCCAGATACATTTTAGAGACAGCTAGGCAACTGTGTATGTGAACGATGAAGTAGGTGCAGAACTACTCTGGCACTTACTCCCAGCCCTTTGCTGTTTAATGTGCCCCACCCTTAGATCCACTCTCTCATCAACTCCTTTACTTGCCACAGGTTCTCCTGGACTTCTCTTCTGAAATACTACTCTCGATGTTTTCTTTGACTTTCTTATTAGTCTGATGCTGAGTACCTCTCTCAGATGACTGACACATCCATGATATTTACTCGGTTATGGCACAAAGAGAAAAGTATACCAATGAAAGAGCAATATTAGTTCATCTGTTTCAAGATGTTAACAAGAGTTTTCCTTAACTCCCAACTAAAAGGAAAAGCTTCCTTTCCTATTATAGATTCCTTTCAATGAGACTAGATTGGGTGCCCTAAGAGATCGGATTCTGGGCTCAAAGCTTCCCCAGCTAGGCATGGCTCAAGGCCCTTACTAGTAGGATTTGCCAACAGCACACAAGCCAAACAAATGTTGTAGGTGCAAAGCTACATGATAGATAATCTGGGCATTATCCTCTAAGCCTGGTGACACAGGTAAACAATGCAATTCTCTCTCCATTACCACTGCCTGGGCTGTCGATTTTTTTTAGCCTTATACTTGGAGATTACCTTGGAATGTGAGGAGAAGCAGAAAACCATTTGGGAGAATGACCCAGAGATGAATTCCACAATAGGACGGTGACTGCAGGTGAGTCAACAATAAGTGAGTGCTTACCTGGACTTGTGGGATGTGGCTTTTTGGGAGAAAAGCACATGCATATCAAACCCTGAGTTTATAACAATGTTTTTCTCATCACGATCACTAAATTTGAGAACCACAGCTAAAGTTGACAAACTGATAAGGCAAGGGAGGAGTGAGACATAATCTTTCTCTTGCACCACAAGTTCCACAAGCAGTCTACATGCCATCCTCTTCTTACTCACGGTTGACAGAAGTCCAGTTTCCTGATACAGGTTTTGAGTAAGGAGATGCGAAATCAAAATACAACAAGGCTACCATACTCATGAACCTCATGGGACAGAGATTCCTCCAGGGGGAGAACCATGAACTTGCCTACCTCCCTGGCCAAGCTCTGTGAGGCACATGGTGGCCTGAGATCTTTGCCAAGGTGTAACAAGGCCCAGGGCTTGGTCTCACCTGTAGGACCTGTGCACAGGAGAGAGCCTCATGCTGATAACATGGCAGGTCAAGGTATGATACTTGTTAGAGCCCAGCCTTTTCACTTAAGGATATCCAGAGATATCCCTTCCTGAGGTGACTTCTTTAGATGAGTGAATAAAAATATTGACATTTCCACAATACTGACAATTCTTGCCCCTAGAAAGACCTATATATTTAGGTAGCAGAGATTCACCGTATAGTTACAGGAAGGCAGATGCAGACCACTAAATTGACCTCAGAGTGGTATTTTCCTCTTACCCATTCTAATTAATTAAATAGGCCAATGAGATATAAGCAAGCAGAATCTATATAGCAGATATTTCGGCTGTCACTGCCTGCTCTATTTTAAGGGACACCAGTACCAAGTCCAGCTTTTTCTCTGCTCACCCTAAGTGACATCCATCAACTGGAGACAGGACAAATCAGGAATATGGCTCACATTCTCAGAAAGGAGTTTCCTCAGCAATGCTACCAGTTCTCTCAATCAAGAGGTGGGAAGGTCCACCAAAACCAGCAAGCAAGTCTTATATTCATGGCTTTTGAAGGAAGATTAAGATAACGGATCAGCCCTCTGGGAACTTATATTCCAGTAGGAAAGAGAAAACTGCTATAAAGTGAACAATATAATAAAGGGAAACAAGTCATTTGAAACTCAGCCAAGGAAGGTCAGGAAGGAAAGGGAAATTCTTTGAACTATTAGTAGGTATCCACGGCTAGGAAAGATACTGGGGAATGATACAACCCAACTGATGTCTCACAGGGGCACAGCCTGCCCAATCACCAACTAACTACATTACCACGATATAGAAAAGATATATGTACAAAGCACATCAGAATGAGAAAGAAGAGCACCTATGCCTAAGTCCAGAAGAATTCATGAGGGGTTATTTGAGCTGGTTATTGAGTGGTGAGCTCATATTTCACCAGGCAGAGAAAAGGATTCCAAGGAGAAGGCACTGCTCCTAGTTTTTTTTTTTGCATCAACCATGATTCTTCGATGTCCAGCATAGTGCCTGAAATATCATGGCACTCAAAAAAAGGTAGCAGAATGAATCAGAACTCAGGGTAGAAACAGCTTGCTATATACTCACAGGAGTCTTAGTAGGTCTTTGTTTCCAAAAAGTGTGTCCAAGTGGTCTGGAGAGTGGTAGTGAACTGGCTTGTGCAGGAATAAACTAGAATGCCCAGGGAGGATGATGTTGCAAATGGCTGAAAGGCAGGGAACACCAGGATGGGCAGAGATTATCATAAAAGGCAGTTTCCTGAGGTACTTTTCTGATATTTATAATAGGGGTTTATCAAAAATATACTTTTAAAATATGTATTTTTTAAAGACAACATTTTTTAAAGACTTATTTTCTGGAAAGAGATTTTTATAACATGTTCTGATGATTTTAATATACAAACTAGAAGTTTTAAAACTTTTTTTTGGAATAGAACCCTTTCCTTAAAATGTTATGTGAAGTCCCACAGGCAAATCAGATAACAAAAAAAAATCTTATTTAAGAAGTGATGGTAGGCACTTGGGAACATCAGAGCCCACTATTTTCTGTCCCTTTCTCAAGACTGAAGGTAGCCCTTGAGTCTGTGAACCAACCCCCAGGAGTGTGCCTGCAACACAAAGTACTCTCCAAAAGGTCCATGTGTCACTGAGGACCTGGTCCTTAGGATGATGAGATGTACTTGAAAGGCATCTGAATGGTTATTTCCAACTGCGCATTTTACAATCAACAGAAGGTTTGGAATTATGAATCATAGACCGAAAGGAAAACTCCAAAAGTTCGTACACAAATGAGTACCAGCAAAAGACTGACTTGATGAGGTTCAGAGGTGGGGTTCTGCAGAGGAGATAGTGGGGCTCGTGGGCAGCACCCAACCCAGGTCCACATCCACATGGGGAAGCCTGCAGCAGAGCCAGGTCTGAAGGCTTTGGGGGTTCTGGCTTAAGACGTAGGTCTACACACCAGTGTTCCTTACAGAGGTGCAGACTTCTGGGAAAGATCAAAATTGGGTACATGCCACATCCAGCACTCGGTATAAGTACACAAAGCAAAGCAATGTGGGGTAAATCCAAGGACATGTTGTTCTTTAGCAGAGACTGACAAGCTCATTTAGTAGCAACAATTCACAGTCCACGAGAAAATGCTGAATCTCACAGACGTAGTAAAATTCAGGCAGAGACAGCCAAATAGCACTGGAAGCTATTTTAGACGTGCATATCTGAATCCATAAATCTTTATTTCTTTTAACAAAATAGGCCCAATAACATTACCTATTACAGGGAAGGCTAGTGAGAGAGGTTACAGTCCCCATTTCAGAGATAGAGAAACTGACATGTGCAGGGGGCCAGGGACAAGAGGAGAGCAGAATCTTCCCTACACACAGCAGCCCCTGGAGCTCACACAAAGAGCTCCCACAGTCAGCAAAACACAGCCTTTGGGTGCCTAAGGAAGGCAGTTCAGAGTCATTAAAAATCTGTCCTGTCCCATCCCAAAAGGACATCTGGATAAATATGCACTGGGGAGACATGACTAGCAGGCTTACCTGAGGAATTTAATCCAGGGTTGCTTTAAATTCACAGTCCTTACATCCTGGTCTGTGGTTTCCTTGCTGATGGAGTGGCAATTCTATAAGCACTTCGCAGGAGAATTTCCCTTACATGTCTTTCTCTCCAACCTTTTCCAGGAAATAAAAATTAAAGCTACTAACTGTATAAACTACCCCATCTAAACAGTCTTTCCCCATTCTTTCTGATTTTCTTTTCCTGATCCCTTTTAAATGTATTTCACACTCCAAAGGTTGCCGGGCTGATATCCTTGGGGAGCAGTCTTATCCATTTATGTGCAGAGTCCACAAAAAGTGCTTGGCCCTTCTATGCAGTCTCCACACAGAGATAGAGGAGGGTGGGAGTGAGGAGACAGCAAGAAAATGTCAGTCCAGGTGCTAGGGAAACAGGGCCCAGGGGCTGGTCTGCTGAAAAACACTATCAACTCCACTCTTTAACTGGCTTATTAGCCAGGCTTCTTGGAAATAGCAGGGAACTCTTTTCTAAAACAGCTCATTATGACATAGTTTTGAATATGCAGCAATCTCTTACATGTTTGCCTTAAATGCAGTGGTGTGCAAAGGAAGCTCAAGAAAAACTCCAACCTCTCAGAGGTTTCTTTCAAGCCCCTAATACAGCATAAAGGTCTCTGGATTTGCTCCTGCCTGGCCTACCCCTTTAAGCTCACCTTTTCCTTTTTCTCCCTCCTCCAACCTCATTTCATCCCAGCTGCTCCACTCTGGGTGCTTTAGTTTGTCCCCAACTGCCCTCCTCCAGCTACCTCTCTGCCTTAGAAGCCCAGCCTCTCTCTGGCAAAGCCTTTCCTATGCGCAGCCATCCGATGGTTCTCATTGAGAGAAGTGCAGTGGCTGCCCACTCCCCTGGCTGTCACTCACTGCATCCAGCTGCTTGTGCAGCACCCACTCTCCACCTGACCACAGGCTCCCTGACAGCTAGGCAACATCTCATTTATCTTTGTGTCAGACACACAATAGGTAGTCAAAATGTATGTGAAAAACAATCAAACAAACTGAATGCACTTGTATTTTGACACCACAGAATAGCCGAGTGGTATGCTGAGAAGAAGTTATTATAATTGGAAACAAACCAAAAGCTCTCAATAGGAAAAAACTGTAAGTAATATACCCACATTAGGGAAGTCTCTGTAGTACAAAGCAGATCTATTATGTGTTGATGTGGACAAAGGGAAATGGAATAGCATGTAAAAATTCTCAAAGAGTTAAAGAATTATGAGCAATAATTATCTCTAAAGAGGCCATAATACTGAGGAATGGGTTCGATTTAAACTTTTTATTTTATGCATTTTCTTAAATGTTTGAATTTTTAAAGTACATATTATGTTTGGAATTTTAAAAATGGATAAAAGATGACCTCTCTTTGAAATAAATTTAATTCTAAAAGTTTCCAAGTTAACAATCCTCTCAATTAATAGTAAATGAAGCAATCTGCAACAGACCCATATTGTTCCTGGAAAAATAAAGACTAGTAAAATGACACTCCTTTTGAGTCCTTTTGATAGTATTTCCCATTCTGCTCTCTGATCCTCTTCTCCCTCTACTGACCTGGTATCAAAACTTGAGTTATTTCTTCTCAATATATATGTGTTGGTCTTGTCCTGGGCAGAGGTACAGGCACACCACAATGGATGCAAAAGGAAAAGGGAGTCGCATATGGGCCCTGACGTCGTAAGGCTCCCTCTATAGCAGGGGGCACCAAGACCAAGAATTTAAAACAAGGCAGCATGTGAGAAGTACTATCAAAAGGGAAAAAGTAAACAGGAGGGGTAGTCCTTCCAAACGGAAAAACTATAGGAGCCTGTGAAAGAAGTGAGCTTAGAGCAGGGTGGAGCAAGACAGGTAAGGCTGACTAGCAGGGCCAGGCAGCCCATCAGGGAGGGCTCATCTTTTATACTTTTCTGGCTAAATATTTAAAGGGCTTTCTGCATGCAAAGTAAATGAATGAAATCACCACACTCTTAGAATAAAATTCAACTCTCCCCATGGTTACAAGGCCCACAGGTTCCCAGGTTACCCCTTGCCCACACCCCAGTCCTTCCTGCAATGACCCGCCCTCCAAGTTCCTGCCAGCCTCCAGGACATTCTACCCTGCTGTTTCCCTCTGCCTGGCAGGTAAATTCTTTCAAAACAGGGTCTTTGTCTTCTTCAAAATTTTATCCTCAGTGCCTAGTACACAGTAGGAATTCAGTAAAAATCTCTGAATAACTAAGTAGATAAAATAAAGTTCTAATTTGAAATAGGAAAGAGCTGACAAAGGCAGAAGCACCCCTTTAAAAACACATCTGGGGCCTCCCAGGTGGCGCAGCGGTTGAGCGCTGGGTTGCAAAGCTGCCGGCAGCCTCTGCAACGCTGGTTCGATCCCCAGCTGCTCCCGGCCACTGGAGGAGGGTCCCACATGGCACGCAGACCTCTCCTGCTGCCTGTTGCTCCCCTCAGCAGTGTACTTCAGTCCTTCTGCCTGCTCTGCTCCCCGCTCTAGCTCTGGTGAATTCTCTCACCCTCCCGCGCTTCTGACTGTACCCAGTGCTTGTATAAATAAATCTTTAAAAATAAATAAATAAATAAATAAATAAATAAATAAACAGAAACTCATCTGGATAGGTTTTTCTTAATTACATAAATCTAGCTAGACAATAAATCACGTCACACCTGCCCTAAACCACAGGGAACAGAGTACTCAGCCAAGCACACTAGTACCTCTGATTTGCAGGGTACTGTTACAATCATATATAGGAGCACCTCAGTCTGGACAATTTTCTATCTTACTTCACAGTTGAGAAAACTGATACTCAAGGCAAACAACCTTCCAGGAAGTCAGAGTCAATAATTGTGGGGATGAAGACTCAAACCTGAGTTCCCTG
Organism: Talpa occidentalis; assembly: GCF_014898055.3. Classification (NCBI taxonomy): domain Eukaryota; kingdom Metazoa; phylum Chordata; class Mammalia; order Eulipotyphla; family Talpidae; genus Talpa; species Talpa occidentalis. The sequence continues at coordinate 26,999,902 of NW_023601104.1, forward strand.
CTTGGTCTAAATCCTATTTGCTTCCACTAAACCCCAGCTGTTATGTTAGGCTTGGAAGAGAATTGCTGCTCCTATTCTTGAAATCAGCTGTACAGGATTTCTAGTTTCCAACCATCCAGAAAGACCATCAGTGAAATGTATCAACAGGGCAATGTGGTGTGATTTAGGAAAACCTCCCCCTACAAACAGAAAATACTAAGCAAGTTTTCACAATTGCTCCTCATTTATTTTGCTTCAGAGTGAATATAGCTCCTCTTGATTACTGTTATTAGAATGTCTAAACTTTTATAAATAATAAGTGCCACTTAGGAGCATTATTTTAACTGTGAATTAAAAATCATAAGTCTTTTGTTTAAAATGCAATCCCGTGTTTTGCTGCACACTTCCAAAGGTGCAGGGCTGTCATTTCCTTGCAGGCAACCTATGATTCAGTGAAATTTTTCATTGGCAAATTAGGTTAGTTTATGCCAGAAAATGAAGTCATCATCAGACAGACCAAGAAATGGGCCATTCCTTACCTAGAAGGAGAAATTAACTGAAACATCTGTGGGGAAAATTTGCCTTTCACATAGTGTCGATTTTAAAAAGGTATGCAAGACCCTGAAAGCCTCAAGCACACACCTAACTATGGTTTACCCCTGTGACCATTCATATATGCCTGTTTACTCAAGTTGAAGTGGGAGATACAGGTATTACTTGAATGAGTCCACACACCATAATGTGGGACCCAGTAGTATGGTGTCAGTTTACAACCTTCCAGAGCTGGATTTGGGCAGACTTGTTTGCAATTAATCTACATGGACACACACAGAATCCCTGTAAGGGTGGGTTACAATGATCTCCAAAAGGACAATCAATTTTGTCCTTCATTAAACCCAGCAGAGAGGATATGGCATTCATGCAATATTCCCTCCTGTGTTTTATTTTCAAGATAAATTAGGGTGAATACCAGGGAACAGGAAGACAGGTTGCTGCTTTGCAAGCTTTAAGACTTATAGGACATTATGTAATAGACATCTCCATAAAAAGGGGAGGTTCCATATTCCCTATCCCACCTAAGAAGGGGTGGAGCTAAGCAACCAGGTGAAACTATATGACACGGAAGGCAGGTGGGCTCAGAAGAGCACTTGGAGGATACACAGAGGAGAGATAAGAGGAAGACACATGGAGAAGAAGGGATCACTTGTTTCTCAGCTTTGAATTTTCACCAAGGACTTAGGGGACAGGGAGGTGACTTGTGGAGGACACACATGCTTATGTGGGAGCTTTGTGTATGCCTGGCGCTGCCACCATAATATATTTGAAGATAGGAATTGTCTCTTCCAGAGACACCTGGAAGAGACATGAGGGGAGGCTGACGATGGCAGCTGTTACCTCAATTTATACTTTGGTTTTTCTCCTTTTGTCCCAGACTTGCCTGGCCCCTTCTGCCCCTTTCCTATGGGTACTGACCAAAAGGTACCTTAAACTTGTGGCAGGCTTTCGGGCCTCAGTGGCCCTGCTTTGGGCCAAACCTGTTCTGCTGAGCATTTACTCAGGAGGAGATCTGTAACTTTGGGTGTTTCAGTGGGAAACTTATCCTTTCTGCTCATCTCTCTCTATGCACACTAATTCTATTAAAGTTTCTTTACACTAAGAGTTGCCTTTTCTTTGTGTACACAGATGGCCAAACCCCATAGAGTACTTGAGTTTGGGGGTTCTGCGGTATCCCTCAGTCTGCTTGCTAACAATTAGGATGCTAATCAGACAAATGTTGATTGTTTTTTATAAAATACTACTTATTACTTCAAAATTAAAACACACACACACACCCTACCAGAAAAACAAAAACTATTTTCACCATTACGTGTACCATGTTTAGCTCTGACCATTTTTAGTCCCAGCAAGTTAGATGCATTCCATTTTTAGTGGCAACTCCTTCAGGAAACACTTTTTTAAAACCTGTGTTTTGAGAAATGAAGTTAATGGGCCAGAACTGGTTTATCATGAAATACTCATCAAGTTGGGAAATAAAGTTCAAACCTTTCCACCCTTAGGTGAATGAAATCTATATTAGGACACTCTCAGAGTAACTTTCTAAAGGTCATTTTTCAAAAGTTAGTGTAGAGAGTTGTAGAAATAATAAACGTGGATTTAATACTATTATCTTGTCAGACATCATCTGAACAGGAGAAAACATGTTTAATTTACTAAATCCAATACAGTGGCAGATCACCTTAAATTACAGCAGAACTCAGAAGTTAGATCTTTGTCTCTCTCCACCTAGTTATGAGGTCAACTTTTACACAGCCTCCCAATTTGTAACAGCAATTTTAAAAGCTAGCAAAATTGGAGTTCCACATGAAAGGAGCAGAACGGCTTGCCCTTCTCCACTCCAGCTCTACCTGTCTCTGAAGAAGGACCTTCATTTGGAATGAGCTCCTCCTGCACCCCAAAGGATAAGGGGCAGTGGCCCCCTGCTGCCCCTCCAGGCTCTGATTTTCAATATTCTTTATCTGTCATCAACACATGCCCTCATGTTACAATTAACTAAATCACAGCTTATCTTACACTCCTTACAGTTTAGGTTAATGTTTTTCTGATGAGATTTGGTAATGGTTAATCACTTCTCTGGTACATTGATTCTTAGCAGCTTTCATTTCAGAAAATTATACTTAATAACCTAAAATGCTGGCACAAGAGACTGCACCCAAGCTACTTTGTCTATAACCCTATTAGAAGCCCTCTTTTGTGTGGGAGCTTCGTGTATGCCTGGCGATGCCACCAGAATATACTTGACGATAGGAAACTGCCTTGCTCTTGGCTTGTACATACTCATCACTCATTTAAATGTCTGTAGAACAAATTAGACAATGAATAACCACTTAAATTTGTCAACATAGAAGCACAAATAGGGACACAGCAACCTGCTACTCTGTATTCATTCAGTCATTTATTCTCTTATTTAATCAATATTTAAAGTACAGAGGAGACATTGAGTGAGTCAAACAGGTATGGCTCCTGGTTACTGACAACAGACATTGGACAAATATCAGACAAATGACTATCCAATTGCAAATTGTGACAAAGTGAATAGAATTAAAGTAATTGTAAGTAAGGGTAAGGAGAGACCATGAAACATTGAGGAAGGGGATTGTATTTATTCTGAAACTGAAAGCATGAGTAAGAATTAGCCAATGGGAGAAGAGAATGAAAAAAAGCTGTTTTCTAATCTTTGGGGACAACATGTGCAAAGATCCTGAGCTGAGAAAGTGCTTAATGCACTCTTGAAACTCAGGATAGTGTCACTAGAATTTAACAATAGGCAGGTAAAGCAGGGATGATTGTGAAAGTTAATCTCTCCTTTTTCCTGAGTATCCACTAAATACGCTTCATTTAAAATAATAAAAGATCATATGAGTCTTAGTATACCTGCTGAGGGGTTAATTCGCAGGGTAAAATAAAGCTTCCAAGCAGGAGTGTGACAAACAGCCCTGCATTTCAAAAAGAATATTCTGCCTGCTCTAAGGTGGTGGAGGAAAAGGAGGAAGTAAAAGCAACATGAGAGGCTGTTCAGAGGGCCATTGGAAGTCAGAAGACCTGGCGTAGGACCAGAATGGGGGTGGTGGGTAGGTTTGGTATGAAGGTTGGAAGGAACCCTCGAAGTATTGGATGATAGATTCAACATGAGATGAAGCAGAGGGGCACTATGTGTCTGTGGCTTTATGTGTATCCAACTTACCTGTGACCACCAGGAGCAGTGTTATGGGGTCCATCTCTCAGGCACACACCTGGGTTAGGAGCTTTGATGGAACTGCACGACCCCAGGATCTCCTAGGATCCTAGCTCTGGTACAGGCTACACATACATTTCTCCCAGCCCACCTCAGAAGATCCTACACCCTGGTCCATGTCCTGGCCCCCTGAGGAAAATAGATGCTTGTGAGAATGCACACACTTATCCTTGCCAGCAGCTGTCAACCAAGGCAGACCTCTACTCGGGGTCTCCATGTGGGAAGTCCCCTCCCCAACCCTACCAACTTGATATCTCAGCTGATGACTGACTGGGAAATGTCACACAGACAGTGAAATTTAATCTCTCCTTCTCTTGAGTGGCCTATAAACATCCTTCCTTTATAATAACAAAATAAAAGCCCTGCTTCCCAGTGAGTTCTGGCCTTGGCTGCCCCAACTGTCAGGGCCACAGCTGAGGACCTCTGACCTCCCAAGCTTTTAGTTTCTGCTTTGTATTCCCTCTGCTCCATTCCCCTGACATGCAAAGCTCTTCTTCAAACATCCTTTGATATCCAATTTCCCTGTTCTATGGCCCCTACTGTCAAAAGCACATTTCTGTTTTCTTGCTGCAAGACTGACCCAAAATCCTCTGTGCGCTTATCATTTCCTGGGTCTGCTCCTGCATCCCCATGCCCAAGTGCTTAATTCTCACAATCCCCCAACCTGCTCCTTTCCCAGGGACACCTCCTACCCCGGAAGATTCCCCCACTTTTTCTTCTATTAATATAAAACAGTCCTCATCATCTCCTGCTTGACCACTCTCTCTCTGACAGTATTTTTCAAAATCATATCCCTCCATTTAATGAGCTGGATCGTTTTCTAAAAGGGACCACCAGATACTTCTCAAGGCCTGGGGGAAAAGCCTCATTCCTCTATTTCAGAATCAGTCTGCACCCTAAATTTGACTGGCTCTTGACTTTCAAGACTTGGTGGTAAAATTACTGATTGCCTATTACATGTTTGGCAACCTGTAGGTTGCATGTCTCTCTTCAAACACCTTCATATCTCCCCTGTTCCTAAGTCCTTACCCTGATTTTAGGTGCATGACTCCAGATAGTATGCCCTGTGCAGGAGGAAAGGAAGGAATTAGCTGTGAGCTGGCTGACCACAGGGAAGGCACAGTTGGACACAGGTTGTTTTCCTGTCAGGGGCAGGACTAATTTGGCTGTAGAGGACTGGCGCTGAGCACCAGAACACTGCCATGGGGCAGAGAAAGGGAGCTGTAACCATGACTGCATGGGTCACCGGTCATCAGATAATAAAGAGTTAACTGGATGCAAATCTAGGGTTATCTAGATGTTCCTTTGTCCCTCCTCCCCACCTCCATCCTGGTAAACTAAGGACGGGGAGTGCAATGATTTCACTTGCATAGTATAAACCATGAGGGAAGGCATCCTCCAAGGCCTCACAGTGAGGTTGGTGTACCCCAGAGCAGAGCTCGACCCCCATGGTGCTGACTGCAACAGAAATACCACCACAAACACCACGACTGCAAGGACCCCCAAGGTGGCAGTCAGCATCCAAAATTTCTTCCCTGTCTGGCCCCATCTCCACTACGCAGGCCCTGCCTGCACTGTGGGAGATCTTAAAGACCCGAAGGCAGTGGGCACAGATGGTACAGGGATCCATTCTAATTCCCATGGCATTCGCATTGTCCTGGCAACTCAAGTGCAGGACAGATCCCAGATACCACAGCCAGCAAAGAACTCTACAAAGGCAACACCAACATCATTTGCATGCAGGGGAGAAGCCATCTCCCATCCTGTCCATTTACACAGGCAGAAAGCGCCCTGAGGCTTGGATCTCAAAGGCCCTCTGCAGTGCCACAAATTTTATGGAACGAAAGGGGAATGACAAAAACTCAGTGAATTAGAGGAAAGATGAGGGGATTGCTTCCCCTCTCCTAATGTTCACACTATGCCAGTTACAAAATAATTCACCCATTTGTTAATTTCTTTGGAACTCTGAGCACCCTGAGTTTCTAAAAGTTATTTCTCTGCTAGAAGATGAATCTGAGATGAACAAGGCCACACTTGGGAAGATAGGGACCACCACACCTGTTCTGTTCTCCCCCTTCCACACAACTTACCTGTCATCTTCCCACACTTCCTCATTGCAAAACCAGCTTTTCCCTCACGGTTGGCTATGCACAAAATATCTTTCTGTTCTCCTAGTCACATCAAAGCACTTTCATGCTATGCAGACAGGTCATTGAGGGAATGAAGAAAATTAACAAGCCCACATAGGTTATTTCTATTAAAATTAGCCTCTCAGACTGTAGTGTCTATCAGTTCCCATAGAACATAAACTCTGATAAGTTTCTTAAAAACTCTCAACCTTTCCAGGTTGTGTCAACAGCTTGCAAACAACAGGTGAATGCCGCCTCGGAGTTATGCCTTTTCTTCTGAAACAGGGTTTGGTCACTAGCAGTTTCCACATTTATCTTCATCTCCCTGCTCATCTCATACAACCATCTTACAGGATAAAGACCAACATCTTTCAATTATGTATAAGGTCCCAACAAGACTGAACTCTTATTACTTTTCCATCCATGTCTTACCCCAATTAAGGCTGGCTCCTTGATTCTTCAAAAGATCAAACTCTCTTTGCATATAATATTCCTCTACACAGAGTCCTCTTATCAAGTAACCCTTTCTCCTCCCTTTGGATGTTCATTTAAAAATCACTTCGTCAGACTAGAGAAGTCTCCCATTTACATTTTCATAGTTCTTACACATTTATTTTGAAGCACCTTCCAGAGTTGGTAATTATTCACAGCATGTATAGGATTATATAATAAAAGTCTATCTTCCCCACAGAATAAAAGTTTCAGAGAGCAGAAACAATGTACCATTTGCTCCATAATTTTAACTTGGCACATAATATATGCTTAGTAAGCATTTGTCTAAATAATTATGTCAGTTAAAAATTTTCCAGCTCTAAGATACTTCATAAAGTCTAAAGTTTGTCAGAAACTTTCATAATTCCACTGGAATTCAACATTCTTTCTTATCAATCCCCTAAGCTAGTCTCTTCTCCTGCCAAGGTCAGTATCTTGATCATTGCTCCTCATCTGAAATGACATCTTTTCTCCCCTCTGTCAATTCAAACCTAGTCACCCATTAAGATGTAGTTACAAAGGAGACAGCGTAACATAGTGGACTGGAGTCCTGGATTCAAATTTACCCAACACTGCTTACTGTTGTATGGTCATGGCAAAATCTACTCCGAGTTAAATAAAATGACATTTTCTGGCACATAGTAATACTAGGTAACTAACAGCTCTGCTAGCCTACTATAGGAATAATACACTTCTACTCTTTAAATTAGAACATCTTAAAGTCAAAGTCCCGGTGCCTAAAAGTTGACATGCAGAATGAACCAATTTCATACACAAAATTAGTTGCCAGAATAATCAAGGATATTATCACTAGTTGGCTAAAAGTTACATGGATTCATTCCCACCAGGGTCAAGCAAATCCTAGAGGTGGGCTGCTCTTGGGTATAGGAAAGCAATTTCCAACATGATGACTTCTTTCTCAAAGAAGCCAACAAAGTACTGGTTTCCACTAAGGCTTAGTTCAACAAGGAGTGAATATGCCCCTTTTACTCCACAGTTAACTTTCCTGGTAGAGCTGTAGAGGATGCATAAGTATTAAACATGGGCCTCTCCCACAAAGTGCTAACATTGTAGCCAGAGAGAGAAAATTGCCTCAACAATGTGAGACAATACAGAATTCAGTTTTAAATGGGGTGGTAAAAGCAAAGTTCAGAGAAGGAAAAAAATGCAAAGAATCATTCTTCATTGAATAGACATCTATGAATCAGCTGAACAACACTTGGCAGCTCTGGTTAAAAAACCAATACATGCCTGCTTTTCAGGAGTTCCTATTCTCACTACCTGCGATCCCCTCCTCTCCATCCATCCAAATCCTGTTCACCCACCAAGGCCTTGGGCAAATCAGACCTCCCGTATGTAGCCTTCCCTAACCTTTCCGGACCAGTTCCACCTTCCTCCATCCCCACCTTTTAAAATTTCTCTATTTTTGTATACTAATTTTACCACTCCACTCACTTCATACTGGCATTGCCTGTACTGTCAAACATATTCATCTTTTTTATTAGGTAATTTTCATTTCATGTTTTTTCAATATGCATTTTCTCCACCTACTTATGAACTCTAGGTATCCGTGGACCTTGAATCTTCTGCAGCAGATTTAAAGCCAATGTATTTTTATTTGAAATAAAGTAGGTCTTCCTAAAAGCAACAGAAAACAGAAGGAGGGGGTGAAGATGGAAAGCAACCTTTATGGAAAACAAGTTTATGTGCTGAGTCCTTTCCTCAGACCCATTTAAATCCTAATCCTCCTAGAAGGAGGGTTGAGCTTTCTTGGAGTCCTTGCTCCCCTCCTACACACATCTTATTAAGCATGGTCATCAAACAGCCAGCATCTGCCCACCTAGGACCTAGCTACATTCATTTCTCCAGTGGGTGTGTGTTTCAGTGTTTCCAGAATCACATTAGTAATTACTTGCTGTATCCAATGGGCTGGATCACCTCTGCTTGCTTTGCTCCTAATACACCCATCAACCAAATCTAACTCCATAGGCAACCACTGATAGAGAAGAACAAGAGCTATTTTTGCATGACTGCCTATTTGAACAAAATCACTAAGGCCTCAAAATGCAAGTAAGACCATCTAAGAATAGAGCAGTTTAAAAATGATGCCTAGTAGTTTTGCCAATACGTACAAAACTATACAGCACTTTTACTATGTTTAAAGGAAGTCCACTATTCTCCATTTCCCAAAAAGTTCTTTGTTCTTCACTCTAATAAAGTAAATTATTCCTCACCTTGGGCAAGTTGGTAGGAACGTGCAAAAATTACATTAAATCAGACATCCTTGAGATCAAAATAGATTGGAACAGGGGTTCTCTTTGTTTAAAATAGTTCTTCAAAGAGAAAGCAAAAGAGCTTAAGGGGAGAAAAAGTTGTCTAACACCCTCAAGCACTTTGGAAGCACCTAAGATCTACAAACTATTGATATGTTAATTAAAATTTACTTTTATCTGGGCTAGGTGTTGGCTGGTCTTGGTCCTATTACCCAGTGGTGCTTCTGGCCTCTATAATAAATTTTTATTTCCTGAAAGGCATTAGAAAATGCTTCCCTTTCTCTACTTCAGACTAGCTTCCTCTCATTCACTATAATTTAGTAAGACTGCATTCTTATTTGCTAATGTTATAAGGCAGAGCAAGACATAATCCATTAAATCCATCCTCCATGAGTCTTCTGGTCAGATGAGAAACTAACCACCAAAGACATGATAAGGAGAAAAGCAGATTTTTAATCAGTGAGTGATAAATAATTGTGTTTACTAGCTGCCAGAGTAGGACCTCTCTTGAACTGTAAATGGCTAGTAAAAATCCTTTTCAACAATAACCCTCCCTCAGCAATCTTTCAGCATTGCAAAGCCCTCACTGTTGAAAATTATTTCTGTGTACCCAACATTAATTCAGATGAGACAGTTTATCTCTTTTGATTCTATTTTAGGAAAGACGCCTTGAACCAATCAGAAAAGAACATGCAAAATAGGAAACTTAAACCATCAAGAGTCCAATCCAAACTTAAACGTGTCTAGGGAATGTATTTTAAGTTTGAAGGAGTCTATGTTACTTTATTAGTTCACTATTTTGGAACAGAGGTTGATAACCTGTGGGCTGAATGCCTGCTTTCATAAATAAAAGTTTTATTGGAACATAACTATATTTGTTGACATATTGTCTATTGCTGTTTTCTTGCTACAGAGGCTTGGAGAAGAACCTGGAGAAGAAACATAAGGAAGGCCCGCTTGCTTCTCTCTTTGGACTTGCACCAGGGACTTGGGGGACATGGAAGGAGACACATGGAGGAATCCTAAGTGAGAGACCTGGACAGAGGCTGACAATGGCAGCCTTTAACTAGATTTGCACTGTGATTTAGTCCCTTTTGTCTCAGACTTGCCTGGCCCCTTCTGCTCCTTACTTATGGGCATCAATGCTTTGAGCCAAACCTGTTTAGCTGAGTATTTACCCACAAGGGGATGGCTAACTTTGGGTGTTTCATTGGGAAACTATTATTCTTCTCTCTCTATGTACACTAATCTGTTAAAGTGCTTTCACACAGAGGGTTTGCTTTGACTTTATGCAGCAGAGAGCAGAACCCATTTAGTGTGTGTAGGTTTGGGGTCATGGGGTGCCCCATTCTTAGCCTGCATGCTAATGAATATGCCAGTACTACCTGTAAGAAAACTGAACTAAACTATCATATAATAAAATTAACAGATAGCATATGCACTGTCCCAAAAATATTTTATACATATATATTATGTAACATATATAATATGTGTATATAATGAAGATATGAGCTCCTCAAGGGCAGGATTTTGTCTGTTTGGTTCACTGTGGAAAATTAGTGTTGAGAAAAGTGCATGGCAGTTGCAGTTATCTAATAAATTCATGAGGAAGGAACGAAAAATAGTTCACACAAAAATGCCATGGAGTTTGTCCTGGTACAAGGCAAGGGAGCAAAGTGAAGATGTGAAATCAGGTGGTTTCAATATGTTTATATCTCACTGACTCTGTTAATACATGGTTCAATCAGCAAGCCCTATTTCTAGCTCACCTTGTTTTCAATTAAATAAAGACCCTTTGGCAATGGGATAAGTAAATCTAACCTGATTAAATGGCAAGCATTTATTGGAGGTTGATTTACTTAGCACTGTATTAGAAACTATAAGCCTAAAAAGAAACATAAGATGCTTTTTTGCCTGTAGCACACATAGAATAGTGTGGTGGTTAAAAGCACCAACTCTGAAAGACAGCCTGGTGTCCACAACCAGACTTCATCACTTATCTCTCACATGACCTTGAGCATGTTATTTAACCACCCAGGCCCTCAATTTCTCCATCCATAGACATGGATGATTATTGTATCTAACCAAGAGGATTGCTGCACAATTACAGCACTGGTCACATCGTAACTACTAATATACACCTGTGAGTGACTTATGATAATTATTATAATTACTTAATTCTATGATTGGAAATATAAACTCTGTACCTGAGGCATTTAGTGAGTAACACAGTATCATGGTTTATAATCCCACACCTTGGTAGGGCTGATGGCGAAAGAATACAATTATCCGTAACGGGCCTCCCTGGTGGCACAAGTAGTTGGGCCCTGTGCTGTGAAGCTGTCCACAGCCTCTGCAGTGCTGGTTTGATCCCCGCTGGCTAAGGAGCAGCCCACATGGTGGGGCAGACCCCTCCTGTCTCAGCCGCTGCTCCCCTCAGCAATGTGCTTCAGTCAGTCTGCCTGTTCTGTTCCCTGCTCTGTCTCTGGTGAATCCTCTCACCCTCCCGCGCATCTGGCCTGTGCCCTGGTTCTTGTATAGATGAATAAATCTTAAAAAAAAAAAAACAAAAAACAATTATCTGTAAGTCCCTCAGTACTTTCTTTGGTTGATTTCTACCTACCCTTCATGCTAAGCTTAAACGTCACTTTCCGGGAGTAACCTGACATGACAAACAGGTCCTCCGATTGGGTCAGCATTCACCATGCAATCCCACACTTCTTGCACTCCGCACCTCCTTGCTGCAGGTGACTCACTCCTGAAATCACTTGTACAGCAGACTGTCCTCTTCATGTGTGCAGACATTTTCGTCTGTGTGCCTTGTTCACTTCTGCTTCCCAAGTAGACCTCCAGCATGCCTGAGGACTGAATGTGCGGTGGGGGCCCCAAATGAAAGACAGATTAGAAAAATAGCAGAATGGTGTGTAGGTCTTGCTATTTTCCTTTCCTTTTCTAAGGAAAAAAAAATTTAAAAATAACAGTAATATGTAATTTCTAGAGCAGAATGCATATAGCTTATCCTTAAATCTCAAAACCTCCCTTAAGTAATTACAGAGGAAGTCAGGCTGGGTTTCTCTTCTATTGAGACAGATTATTGGAAGCATCTTGCTCACTGGTTCCTTTCCATATCTCTGAGAATTACCAGAGTACATTCCTCAAGGAGGGAAAAAAACATGGGAGGGAGATTTTCTTGCTCATCCATCGATTTCATGATTGAAGGCAATACTACATACTAAACTTTTACCTGTTCATTCAAATAGGGTACTTAAGTTGTAACTATTCTTGTCGAGTTCATATACATTTAAGTATATAATCTCAGGGCCTCCCCAGTGGTGCAGTGGGTTGAGTGCAGTGCTATGAAGCTGTCCACAGCCTTGCAGCATGGGTTCGATTCCCAGCCGGCCAGGGAGATTCCCACATGGTGTGGCAGACCTCTCCTGTTGCGCCCGCTGCTCCTCTCAGCAGTGTATATTGGTCATCTGCCTGTTCTGCTCCCCGCTGTCTCTGGTGAATCCTCTCACCCTCCTGCGCCTCTGTCCTATACCCCAGCTCTTGTATAAAAATAAATGAATCTTTAAAAAAAAAAGTATATAATCTCATCCCTCTACTCTCTAATTAGCAATTATTAAATTCAGAAATTCTGAAATATAAGAAGCGAATTCTCTGAAGATTCTCATCTAATGTCTTATTCTCAGGATATTATCAAGCATGCCCACATTCTGATGAAATCATAAAACTTCTCTACTCAGCTATCAAAGATGGAAAATAAAAACTAAGGAAAAAGAATGAGTCTTACTATACAACGCAAATGAGTAAATTTTATAAAAGGCAATGATAAAAATTATAATCCCTTTAGCATATCCTTCATTATGAAAATTCTTCCTGAGGATTTTGTGTTCTATACAATCATTCAATCCTTAAATTCAACTAATATTTGTTGTGCACTCATTCATTAATTCAACTCAACCAATATACGAAACAGCCTCCAAGCATGAGGTTCCTGCCAGGTGTGGGAGGCTAAGGTCATGATATGCGAAATGTACCCAAGTAACTGGCTAATGGACAGAGAAGACAAGCATGCACTACTTGTGCTATGCTCCACGGATCAGAGCTGGGCTTTAAACAGGTCATTACAGGTCTGGGGTAGGAGAAGCAGGGAAACTCAGAGTGACCTTTCACATAAATTTGACAATGTAATTTTATGTCTAGTAACTCTAATGTAAAAAAATCAGGACTTTTTACTATTTAAATTCTTTTTCTTTTAAATTGCATCTTATAAAAATATTTCTCCACAATGGACTGAAAGTAAGGGAAGTCTTAGAAGCCTCACTAGAGGAAAGGAAAGATAACAGAGCCAGAAGGAAGATAACAGAAGAGGGAGAGCAAGCGCATTTCCAGCTTGGAAGAGAAGCACAGAGCAATCCAAAAGATTTCCTGGAGGAAGTGGCATTTGGACTCTATAGGCAAAGCTATGAGAAAGGGACAGCACCTTTTGCGGGAAAGGGAAAGGTTGAGTCCAGGAAGTAAAGGGTTTATACAGGATGCAATCTGTATTTAAGTCTTTGTAAAGCAAAGGGCAGGTGAATAACTAATAATAATAGTGGCTAACATTTAACTTACTGTGGTGGGAATGAATTCATGTGTTCTTTCCAATTACCTGCAGGGACACTGATCTGTGAAAATGGTTCCTGGACAGATGAAGAATATTAAATCAGAAATGAGGGGTCATCTCAGGAAGACATTGCATTCAGGGATAGTTGGTCACGATTTCTGATCTCTACTGTCTCCCTCCCCCATCTCCCACCCCAAACATGAGGGTGTGGTATCACTGGGACTGAGTGAGGTTTACAGATATTCTCTTTAAACTAAAGACATGAAATTGTCTCAAGAGTTTCTTTTGAAATGGTGATGTGAGCCCCAGGATGACTAGGCAGCCGAGCAAAAACAAGGACTTCTCAGGTCCAGCAAGACCCCCATTACTGCAGCCCCCTTTCTACTAACCTGGGGAATGCTGCTCTGAGCTGGGCTGCACCTGGCTCCTGGTATGTGTAGCCATCTCTCACTGATGATATTTTGTGCCTATGGCTAATTAACTACAGACCTTATCCTAACCTTACAACCTGTGTTCTGCTCCTACCACTTAGTACAGAAAGGCTACACTGAGTAGCTTTTAAGTAAGTGTGACATGATCTGGATAGCTGATTCCAGCTCGGGCCTGGCTGCCCTCAGAGAAGGGCAGAAAGTAAGGCTGGTACAGTGAAGGGAGCCCTGGATGCTCTGACCAGGACCTGGAGCCTGAAGACAGTAGGGAGCTAATGCAGATAGATGGAGCATAAAAATCATAGGAGAGGCTCTTTGCCTCCACAAAGAACATTCTTTGGCTCAGCAGGACAATACTATGGGAAATGACAAAGTTACTCATATGGCCCTAGGTCACAATCCTCTTGAGAAAAAAAAAACAGGTTGAAATAACAGAATCAGCTCTTTCTAAACCAAGAAAATCTGATGCCTGCAGTCATTCACAAGTACACATTTTGCAGATAAAGTCTTAAAATGTCTAGCTAGGAAATTCCTGGCCTGTTTTTAAAAATGTATACACATAAACATGTGTATATATGTGTGTGTATTATACATAGCTATATATATCTATACATATACACATATCTATAGATCTCATTAAGGTTATAATTTTAGTTATTTAATTAAGACCATTCGAAAGTTATTTAACAATCTTTTAAAATAAATATGTGTAGGTCTCAAGAGCATCATATATCACATATAAATATATAACATGCATATATAAAAATACATATCAAATTTTATACACACATGTCCCCTACAATCTGAATCTGGAGCATTTCTATGAAAACGTCTATAAGCTGAAATGGTTTAAAATATAGAAGAAATTACCATTCATTAATATGGTAATATTTTTGAGTGTTCCCAGGTCCTCAAAAAAACCTACCGAGGAGCACTAACAAGTGCCAAAAGCAGGGCAGCACTGATACACATACACAGCCTGCACGGAGCAGTTCCGAAGGTGCGGGGAGGCTGGTCTTGCTTCGGTGCCCCCACCTCCGGGTCCATGGGCGCAAAGCAGTGCTGAAGACCTTGTCCACGCTTTGGCTTTTGTCATAAAAGTAGAAGCAATAGTCCCTTCCACATGTCTCTCCAGGACAACAGCTACAAATGCAGTTAATGCAAACTTTTGAAAAGTTGGGGATGCCCAGATTCACACACAGCTCTACCCTTTCTTCAGTTATTACACATATTTGGTATTTGTTCTGATTTGCTTCCCAGTTTGTGAGGGTCTCCCGCAATTTTTAAGATGTCAGAAACCACAAATCAAAGTCCGCATTAGTGCAGTAAATTGGTTGTCTTTGCCAGGGCAAAATTAGAGAGAGAGAGAGTTAACTGTGATGGCCTCAAATAGGTGTTCTTTGAGGACCAAAATCATGATTTTTCAATGTCTTCCCATCTGAAACAGGGGAGCATAACTCACTAGAGCCAAAACCGTTTCTGCCCCATGAAGTTAAATCCCTACACTTGCAGTACAATCTCAACAGAAGCCCTTAAAACAGATGTCATTTGAGAGGAGTTCTTATTTCAACAAACAGTTTTAGGTTTAAACTGAACTGCAAAACTTAGTTTGACTTACCACAGACAGAGGCAACTCTCTGGGGAGGACTTTTTTGTTTGTTTGTTAATCACTTGGAGACTGATGTCATTGCTCTATCTATCCAATGTCACCTCTTCCCCTCTCCCTAAAACCCAAGTGAACTCTGGAGAAAGTGGGAAAGGGCTGAAATTTCATCTTTATCCCTAACTGGCACACAATTCCAATTTACTTATTGCTCAGGTAAGTCTCAGATTTCAAAAACTATGAGCAAAAAGAACATATGATGTGCTCCATAAAAGTGGAAAAACAACAATATTATTATGATCTGTAGCACTACTGTTAGGCCTGGGTGTCATACAAATTCCTTCACTGTATCCTTATTTACAAAAATGTTTGTTGCTGTGACTAAATGAAATTAGGTCTTAATATTTATCTCTGTTGCATGAATAAAAATTGCAACATTTGGCAAAAATTTATAGTCAGAGTTTTCTTGAGTAAAAATTCTACAAACAAATGGTGTATCTACAAAATGGTTTACCAAGACATATGTCTACCAATCCCCATGGATGAAGCTGATTATGTAATTGGTTTTTTCAATGAGGAGTATTATCTCTATACCTTGTTCTTGTTACGGCCATCAGTTGAAGAGAACTTAACCCTTTGGCCCATATTTGCACACAACCTCCAGGGTCTTTGTGCATTGGCTCTATGCCCAGAGGGTGTAAGAACTTCTCAGTGACATCAAAAAATTATGGAGACTCCCTTATCACTGTTAAAATTTTAGCCCATTAACTAAGAACTTTCACAATTAGCACTGCTTTAAGATAAATATTTGTAAACCCTAGAGCATCTAATTTATTTGAAAAAGAATAGCAGATGTGACATGTGCTCACCAAGCCCTGAAGATTCAGAGGCCCTAGGATCAAACACCCCAAGCTAGGAATCTTGAGTCTACCTGACCTGGAGACACTGTTCTCTTTCATGTCTGCAGAATGCAAAAAGAAGCTGGTTTCTAGGACTTTAAATTTTGTCCCTTTTATTGGGAGGTGCTCCACTAGTGAAACTTTGTAATGGATTTTCAATGAAATGCAAATACAAACCACATTCAAGGGCACCATTTAAAGTGAAAACCCACACAAGATTTCTCAAGTAAACCACTGGCTTTAAAGGGAGCCTGGCTAACTTGAAGGGCAGGACACTTGATCCTGGACATGCTGCACCACACCATACTCTGCTGGATCTGACCATGGAATTTCCAAAAGAAACTCCCTCCAACAAAGCCAATAGCACATTTTTGTGGCTTCAGAGTGAAGTGAGGTTTCTCTTTATTAGAGAGAGATGGCATTGCTGAATGGACTCCTTTTCTCTCATACAGTACACTGACACTGGTCTTAGAGAGTTGGCCTCCCCATAAAATACAAAAGGAAAGGGAAAGGTCTTGGTTGAGGGGTCATATGGTTTGGGAGACTAAAGTCAGCCTCTAAAAGTCTTGGAAGGAAGAAGCAATTCAGTATTGCAACTGCACTGAAGCCAAGAGGACCTCAACAGTGTAGGCTCAAAAACTGAATAATCTAGTAATTATTTTACATGAAGCACCCAAGAGTCACAAAACCATGAAGTGATCAATGACTAGCCTTCTTTAATGAGCCGGGGGTTCATGAGCTTAGTTCACACTGAGAAGAAAGAGTTAGCCATGTCTAGAGGACATGAGATAATTGTGTCTAAATGCCAAAGAAATGAGTGGAACAGCGTTTGTAGGTGAACTATTTAGAACTGACCCACTGGAACCCACACTTGGCCCATCAGCATGTTCTCAAAAAGCACTGTCTTGATGGAGGATGACCACTTTAGCAAAAACTGGCCCAAGAATTGGGAAGGTGAGAAGACTAATTACAAATCTGTGGTAAAGTTTCAGGTGTGCTGTAGATGGCACCATTATAAAGATGCCATGGACATGGAAATGTAAGTTAGTAGGTACAGCTAAGAAAAGACCTATTGCCCACCTGGGCATCCAGTTCAGGATTTTGACTGTACACAGAATAGTGTGCCGACTGGCAATGTGTACCTGAAGTAGGACCTACTGTTACCCCAAAATATGAGGAGAGCAGCAACTTAAGTATACTCACCCTTTCTTTTCTAATGAGCTAACAGCACAGTCCTGTACCTGGATACCCCCATCCTGGGGGTCCCATATCACAGAACCATTCCTTTAGGTAAACAGTTATGACAAAGTAGTGAAATAGATAAGTCACCCCAATGATCACAAACATCAATGAAACACGGGATTTCCAACTTGAAGAGGATATAGAGCACATCAAAGTATGTGCTCACTTTATAGAGGAGGTAAGGGAGGCAGAGTGTGTGATGCAGCTTCCTGGTCTCTGAGAGACAGCTAGACTCAGTCATCCTGGATAAGTTTTGTTGCCAGCCCTACCACGAACACACTGGATAAAGCCAAATTCTTCTTTTTTTCTTCTCCTGAGCCTCAGATTCTGCATTTGTAAATAGAACAGATAAAACTAAATGGCTCCTGGGTCCCTGCTAGCACTAACTTCTTGTGTGATCAGTGCTTCTAAAATTGTGATGTGTCCAGGTGGGGAAGTTCATTTACCCCCTATCTGCTTTATGCTCCCTTAAGTGAGCAATTTCTTTCCTCTGAGGCTCTCATCTTACCCATTATTCAGAGTGAGCTGCCTCCTGGTGTGCTGTCAAAATACATCAGCTTCAAAGACAAACACACACCTTTCAATCCAAGGCCAAGATAGTTTACTGTATAATTTATGATAATGTTAAGTCTGTTTCTCATAAATGTTAACGGTGCCACTTTTTTTTTTTTTCATAGATGGGTAATTCTCAGAAAAGCAGCTGGATGTTAAAAGTTACATTTTTTTCTAACACCCTAACTGCCTCAACCAACAAATCTGATTAAAACAAAATAAAACTTCACTGGGTTGCACAGACAAAGATTCTGTCAGGAGCAAAATAAAATCGTTCAAAGATTCTGTTCTCATGACTGTTTATCTACCATGATTGAAGTTTGCATGTGCACACTTTTCTCCACTTTAATATGTAGATATTAACAGAGAGAGTTCTTTACCTTAACCCAGGTTCTTTCTATTTCTGTAAATTGCTAAATTTGCTGTACATTAGTGTTAGGATAATACAATATGCTAAAGTACCTCCCCCAAAGTAAATTCTTTCCTGCTAAAAATATTTTGCCATCAAGTATTCAACCTTTTCTCATTTAAAGAATTAGCAAACTTTATTTTGAATTAGAAATGCCATCACTTCATCTTTTATACCCTATAGAGTTGTTTTGAGGAATTTTCTTAGACATTGGGAAGCTGGGTTTTGAAATCACTTGAACCTTTCAAAGTCATTCCCTAACAAAAGAAAATGAGTTGATAACTTCAGTTTAGCTACTATACTGAGGCTTCTGAAATTCCAATTTTTTTTTTTTGAAGCATCATACAATCTATCAGCACAAGAATGTAGGTATTCTTGGGCCTCCCCTGGTGGCGCAGCGGTTGAGCACTGGGCTTCGAAGCTGCCCGCAGCACTCTGCAGTGCCGGCTCGATCCCCAGCCACCGGTGAGGGTCCCACATGGCGCGCAGACCTCTCCTGCTATGCCCGCTGCTCCCCTCAGCAGTGTATTTTGTCAGTTTGCCTGTTCTGTTCCCCGTTCTGGCTCTGGTGAATTCTCTCACCCTCCCGTGCTTCTGACTGTACCCAGTGCTTGTATAAATAAATAAATAAATAAATCTTAAAAAAAAAAAAAAAAAAAAAAAAAAGAATGTAGGTATTCTTATTTGAGGCCATAAGACAATAAACACCTAACATAAAAGGTAAAATTTTAAAGTCCACAACAAAAAGCCAGAAAAATGGTACCAAATAAGGATAAATGGTCTCAAATTGCTTGGTATCAGGAACAGGGTCCTAGTCCCTCTTTAACTTGGTAACCGCACCATACATTCATTCATTCATTCATACACACAAGACATACTGAACCTGCCAGCAAGGTACTAAGCTGGGCACTGGTTATACAGAAATGATCTATCTAACAGCCTCTGCTCTTGAAGATTCCACAGTCCAGGGGGAGAAAAAGACATACAGATAATCCTACCGATGTGTTGGGGATGTTGATAAAGATACATATAGGGTATTAGAAAGAAGGGTGGTGGTGAGGAGGAATGTCAGGGTTTCAAGGTTTCTTAAAGGAGGTGATGCCCCCTCTGAGTGGTAATACCTGCCTTGTTTTGGCTTCACAGACCAGTTGTGAGGCTCTTGTAAGATAAAGCCTTGGAAAAGCCCTTGTGAACTAAAACACAAAAGAGCTGTATGGGATTATTTTCCATGGTGAGAAACAGAAAGCTGTAGCATAATGAATGAGCTCTTTTGCGTCTCAGGCTATTAAGAAAAACATCCAAACATTTGGAAGAGGGCTTTCAAAATCCAGTTGCAGCTGATTTTCTCCATCTTGTTTGTATATACAGAGAACTTAAAATGAAAGGACTAGATATCTGGCTCCAATTCATAGATGAGGAGACACAGGCACAAGGCCCAGAGAGGTAGGGAGGATTCTGCTAAGGGGAGGTGTGAGAGAAAGATCAGGAATCAGGTGAGAGTGATGGTAGGGATGAGGTTTCCTCTCCACACTCCTCTTAAGGATGAGACCCTCCTCCCTGCTAAAACAGGTGAGTGACTCTTTATATGTTTTCCCCTCATAAAGTCAGAAAGGAAACAAAATTCTCATTTAAAACTCCCCAAATATTTTTGCAACATTTTCCCCCTCCATTTCTTTCCAAAGCAGACAAAACTGGTGTTAGGCTCAGCTCACCTCTTAGTGAAATGAATATGAACCTGTAAAATCTGTACTGAGTGACCAAGATAACAACTTCAGTGTAACAGGAAATAAAAAAGGAATCCATGAGGGCTGGGGTCCTTGGAAGATATTACAAAGGCGGCAGGTCAGCAGGAGCTGGGAGCTGAAGTCTGAGGACACTTGGCAAAGAGAGGAAGAGGGGCGGCTACTGTAGAGCAAGGGGTCGTCAGGCTAAGGGGCAGGGCACACTGGGCTTGCTGCTGGACAACCTCCCCAAGAGACCCTCAGAGGTCCTGTGCCATCAGGGCTTGTTCCACTGCTACCCAGCAGGAGTCCAGAATCAGAAAAGCGTTAGCTGTTCCTTGAACGCCTTCTGTCTTACTTTATTCTAGACCATGAACCAAATGGCAGCGGCTACTTGGGGTGTACGGAGCTGACAGATTTATTCTGCGCATGCTCACTGTACACGCCTGAGGCCACAAAGAGCCAGAGAAATTCAGTCTTTGTGTCGTGAAGCTCTTAGCACTATAGGCAGACACTCACTCACTCTGTAGTACAAAGTGCCCAGGGCAACGAAAGTGGTGTGTACAAATGCCAGGGGTGCAAGGATTTTGTGAAACAGAAAAGGAAGGGGAGGGCACAGACATGTAAAAATAGAGGGTGTTTGGGGAGGGAGGAAAAGCTAGTGTGTGGATGGCTGTTTGTTGGGCCATGGTTCTCAGCCCCAGCTGTCCATCAGGATCACGTGGAGAAAAACAAGAACACAGGATGCCAAACGTCCTGTATGTTGATATGGGTGGTGGTTACAAGGACGTATTTTTGTGTAAAAATTCAAATCACATATTTCAGATTAGTGTATTTTACTGTCCTAATCATATCCCCCCCAAAAAAAAGATTAAAATAATAATCTCTAAGCCCCATCCCAGACCAATTAAATCAGACTCTAATAAGCAAGTAGAGTTGATGGCCATAGTCCTAGGGGAGGATTTTTTTAAATCCTGTTTCAAAGGCCACAAATCTTTTTAACAGAAAAAAAAATCTTTATTCCACTACCTGCTAGTAAGAAATTAATGAAAGTAACTGAAATTTATGGAGGGGCCTATGTTTGTTTAAGCCCTATTTCCAATCCTGCAAGACCACCTTGCACGATAGACTTGGTTTGTGAGTCCCATTTACAGATAAAGAAACTGGGGTTCAGAGAGGTTACTCTCTTACCAAAGGGCACACATCTAGTAAGAGCAGACCTGAGAGCTGTGTGAGGCCCCAGGGTATACATCCTGAGGGACTCAAGCATCCTTTCTGAAGGCAGTAAGTAAATACCATCAAAAGGCACTGGGAGACCATCATCCTGACTCAAGCTCTAACAACTTCTCAAAGTAGGAGCTTTTTGCTGTTACAGGAACGATTTCTGCAAACCGGCAAGCCTAGAGTCAGCAGTGATTAAATTGCCCCTTGAAGCCTTTAGCCACTTGCATGTCGCTTTGTCTTTGGGGTCTCATCTCAGCAATTCATTTTAGCTTCAGTCTGCACCACAATCTCCAATCTGTCATGTCTAGGGCAAGAAGAAATGCCCTCCTAACAAGACTCTGGGCATCACTGAGGCTGCCTGCAATCCAGGCTTCTACAGAGTCAGATTCTTCATGCGCAGGTAACGAAGCTCATAGGAACAGGAGAAAACTGCATTAAAGCAGAAAATGACAATTCAGAACACACACCCATTGAGTGACGGCATTTAAGAAATCCTCAAAGCCCTTAGCAATGTAGCTGCCAAAAGAAAAAAAAAAAAAATGACTTATTAAAAAAAAAAAAAAAAAGATCCAAGTAGAAGTTATAATAAGGATCCATATACATACAGCAGGTTATAAAATTACTGCAGCATTAAAGGTGATAACAGCATAATGTCATCTAGTGTATATGAAATCCTGGACAATATAAGATGGGTTGCTTAAGTATATAGGCTAATACTGCCTAGAACACCAGGGAAATAATAACTGCATGTAAGAGGGAAAATATTCACTTGGTAATTCTGCATCACCTTTCTTGGTACTTGCAGGAGACAAATGGATGACATCTCAGCAGTTCTCTCTGTACTCACAGAACTTCTTTCTTAAACCAGGCTCTGTGGTTTGAGCTGAAAAGTTGGAGGGGAGGGAGATGTTTCTGTGTTATTCCTTTACCCCCTGTTCTGTTTCTAAGATCTCACAATGGATAGTGGAAAGGGAGGAGAAGGAACTAAGTGGAGCACTTGAAAAAGGGTAGCTTTGGCAAACTGCACACCAACCACCTTTCCTTAGAATCCAGATATCTGCAGAATCCAAGACTACAGAGTTGGAATGTATTTAAATCCAATACTCAAGACTATACTAAAACAGGATATTAAAATCCAAACTCCAAACTTTAAAAATGAAGAATCTAAGGCATAGGGCGGTGAAGTAATTTGCCAGAGCTGATTTACAAAGCTGGTTTCCTGGCAGAACTGGGTTTAATCAAGCCATGACTTATTAGAGCCCTTTCCTATAAATGATCTCATGAATACCCTATACCTTAATGAAGAAACTAAGGTTAAGAGATCCTATTGTTTTCCCCTAAGCTTTCCCAGTAAGTGGCAGTTCTTGAAGCCAGCTACCTAGAATCCTCTAGTATTCAGAAAACTGCCTATGTTAGTGGGTGGTTAGCAGGCAAATGTCCATACCTGTACTAGGCTTCATTTGTCCTGATTTGCCCCAAATGGAGCTAAGCCATTTCTCTCTGCCCACATCCCAGTCAGGGGAGATGGCATTACTGAGTAAAATATATTCAGGCACCTTCAGGCATATGCTATACTGAGAAAATTGAGACAAAAGGCTAAGGATGTTTGGGCACAGGCAAGAAGCTGTATTACAAAGGTACATCACTTCCATATTCATTTGCACATTTTTCCTCATAAGAAAATTAGGCTTTAATGTAACCTCAATTTCAACCTTGTTGCTTTATCGCCTAAAGCCCATTAAAGAGCTATTTCCCAGGGCCAGGAACTTATGATTGGAGGTCAGGAGGCTGGGGTTTTAATCTACTCATGATGAGACTTCTTTCCTGGGGCTCCACTTCTCTGTCACAGCTCTGTCCTGTTCTGGGGGCGGGGGGAGAAATACACCCTACATGGGTATAAGGCAATGAGGATTTTCTCTTACCACACCAAGGCTGGCTTAACTGCCACTGTGTGTCTATGAGAGTAGGGGAGGAGTGGGGTGAGGCAGAGTTTTCACTGATTTATAGATCAATGTCAGTCAAACCAAGCAGCTATGCCTGCAAATGTACCACCCCAGATAATCAAAGGGCAAAGTATTAGCTTTTTTCTCTTCCTGCCCTTCCACCCCACCATTCCAACCCCAGCATTCTCTGGACTTAATCACAATGTCTAATTCACTTTAGGGGACATGTGAAGGGCCCCTAAAGAGTTTTTTCTGTCCTTTTCCCCATGCCTCAGATAAAACTAGCAACTGATAAGAAGTATTCTTGACCCCTGGTTCTTAAACTTAGATACACACTGAAGCATATAGGTAGTCCCCAAAATTTCTTATACTTAGGCCCTCCCCCAGGTCCTACAGAAATGCTGATATAATTGGTCCTGGTGCAGCCTGGGCATTAGGATTTTTAATGGCCCCTTGCCTCCCCTCTAGGTTTAATATGGAGACAGTTTTGAGCAGCACTGCTTAGCTGAGGCCTGCATGAGATTTCCCAGCATGCCTCTGGTCAAATGTCTTCCCACCCTTTATGTCCACCTCTACCAAGGAAGAAGGAGACTGTAATCACACTGTCCACTCCCTCCATGCCAATGGCACTTATCTCTAGGTAGGATGTTGGTGAAAGACAGGGACAATTCACACAGATTGCTTCAAAGTTCTTGAAGTGTCTGCTTATTCTACTAAATAAAATGCTTATCAGGGATCAGACTCCCATAAGCACAGGCAAACAGTCTTCAGAGACCCATTTGAGGTTCTTTAGTCCCAAGCGCCTAGCACCACACTGGCTCTGCTGCTTCCTTTTCAAAGCAAATTTCCTCGCTGCTCCCCAAGGCTGGCTTCCTGCCTCTTGGCCCATTATGCTGCCTGGCACCCACAACCATAAGGTATCAGCTCCTTTTCCTTTAAGTGATTCCCTTATCAGAGCTCAAAGATAATGCAAACACTAGGAAAATACTATTTTTATATTCTAGTGGGTACAGCTTATAATAATTCATGCAGGCAGGTTTTGTTTCCCGAATATTTGGATCCTGGCTGCAGTCTACCTCCAAGCAGAAACAAAGTGGATACATTTGGGGTGGGGGGGATGGTCCCTCCTCCTTTGGATCCTGATTCAGCATCCTCTCTGCCAGCTTGAGAGCAAAGTGTGGAGTTGGCCTGACAGTTCTTGCTTCTCATAAAGAAGCTCAGAAAGACCCAGACCAGACGAGTGTCAAACTTAAACATTGCTATCTAGCCAGATTATCTCAAGAGAGTAACAACATAGCTTCTGACATAGGTAATTTTAAAAGCAACCTTGTCAATATTTGTTCAAACTTTTCTTAACCTTCCCTTGATTTTTTTCAGCATACCTCTTTCCTAACTCCTTTAACTTTCAATCCTGCTTGGTAATAATGAAACCTGGATCCTAATCTGGGTACTGCTAATGAGTAACACTGAACGCCTCTCTGGCCTCAGTTTCTGCATCTGATAAGGAGATCACACTTCCTGGATTACTGCTGATCTTTCATTGGACCTCACCTGACTCTATGACTATAATCCCTTTTTATTCCATTATAATCCTCAGGGCTTCTTTCCTCCATCTAATCCACAGCAGGCATTAATAATGTTATCTCTCCTCATACAGGTTTTCCCTACCAGCCCAAAGAATGTTCCTATTTGGTATGATTTGGTAGATTATTTTCTTGGATGTGGAAACACTCAAAAAAAAAAATTTTTCCACATCAATTAATGTTCAGTAGCGTTCCCAGACCCCAAAAATAATCTATCAAGTCATATCAAATAAGAATGTTCTACTTTCAGACAGTGAGGAGACCAGTACAATCCACCCCTTCCATTCCTATTAGGGAAAAAAAGTGTGTAACTGGGTTGGTGGGGGAACAGAGGATCAAAGAGTTTATTATTATTATTTTTTAAATAACTGTGAACTCCTATTATTACAGCATTGAAAATAAATTGGCTATAAAATATCAAACCACTTATTTTCCCCAATAAATGTCACATTTTACATCTATTAACATTTGTATTCATATCAAAGACAATTATCACATTATTGCAAAAAGTGCATTTTGTGAGGACAAAAAGGATGAGGATACTATAAAATATGACATTAAACACCCTCCATATTTATATAAACTGATAGTTTGGGAATATTCTTGGTGCTGCAGGTAAAATGGTATTATCTGTCAAATTATAAAATGGAGGCTACTGCCCCTGCTTCCCCACAGTACAGTTGGTTTCTGTACTGGTCCTATTAGATTACAAAATATATGCATTTTACTTCTCTGGATGGTTCTCAAACAAGGGGCAGGAAAGATTGCTACTTTCCTTTGCATTTATGTTTAGTTCAACTATACATCAAATCATTCCATAATTTGTTATTTGATTTCAAACTGTCTCTTTTATAAATATTAGATTTGAATATAATAAGTTCATCATACTATTTTAATTACTTTTCTACAAATTTAGTACTTTTCACTTGACTGAGCTTCTTATTCTTTCACTTAGCAAATACAGCTACACTTTTGCTTCTTTTATTGTGCTGCTGTTTCTCCTCCCTCCCAGGTGAACCAGAACTAGTGTGAACCTAAAATTCTCTATTTTCCATCAATGCCCTGCTATCAAATGTTTTTGATTTGTGTAAAATCAATGCCATTATCACATTTTAAAAAATAAACTAGCTAAAAGATAGTGAAAAATGGTCATGTATTCAGCAAGTAATACGGCCATAGCCACAGGAACTATGACATAGGATCCAGAAAAGCAGAATTTCACATTGGGAAACTATATTATAATACCAACTGACACAAGTATTAATGCTGTGATCTTTCTGAAGTTTCCTATTACATTAAATTACAGTTTTGCAGCGAAGCTACGAAGACTTCTGGTCACTTTTCTCTAGAAAGGGCCTTTTCAGAGGCTCCAAGGAATTGACCTCAGCATCACTCATTAACCACCTTCTAGTCAATAAGCACACCTGGAGTCTCCATATCCTCCAATCAACAGACACTCAAATGCCTTTTTTAAAATGTGATTAATGTATGAGGACAATGAAGAATACTAAATGAGAAAATTATCAATATTCCAAGAGTTGCAATTAACAAGTCACTAAATTTTCACCTATTCTAGATGCCAGATACTTTTCTTGCCTTATCCTATCTAATCTCACAGTACTACCCCTTGTTCCCCCAATCTGATAAAGATAGCTATCCCCAGTTCACAGATGAGAAAACTAAAACTCAGACTAAGTAACATGACCAGGGCCTCAAGGCTAAAAAGGGGCAGAGTCACTACTGAACTCTACAGCCTGTGATGTAGCCCTTGCTCACTCTACCATACTGTACCACTGTATGATCAAACAGGCTAGAATGTGGTGCTTAACAGACTTAGGTACTAAAAGTCCATAAATCAAGGGAAACACTACCTGCATTTTGCTCTTCCAATATATTTTTGGAAGAGAACAAATTGCCCTGGGAGAGTTAGTGTATAATTTCATCTGGAGCATTGTCCTTCTGTAGTGGCAAACTGAAACATACACTAAAATCAGATTGCAATTAAAATCCAATTATAAATATATTACAATATTAGACACCTACCCAGGAAAGATCTGGCAGGGGACCTTCCCTGAAAAGCAGTATGTCACAGTCTTCACACTGCTTCCGTGTGTACTTCTGACTGCCCTCAGACCTTGAGTGTGTGCTAAACCGTGCCTGGCAGCCTTTCTCTGAGAGGAAGAGGATTTGTTTTATTTCTCATGACAGAGTAACTTTAATAACACCATTACCAATTTACTCTGGAGGATGACATGTGAGGAATATTAAGTCTTCCTCAGGCAGATTATTAAACACATTAAACACAGCATTTAAACTGGTGGAATTCAAGAGATGAATTTGTGTGAGATCAAGAAACACAGGTTAACAAAAAAGATCCACGTGTACCTTTCACGCCCTATGGTCCTTTACTTCAACAACTTATTTCATTGATGTAAAAAGTTTAGCAAATATTTATCCAAAGAAAGGGGCAGTCATTCCCCCACTATCCAAGATCATCTTCCCTTACCACATGATACACATACCAAATGAATGGCAGTATCAAATATGCAGTATATCTGATGATCCAGGAAATTTCCTTGCAGTGGCCCTTGAGAAGATTTGCACTGAGGACATTTAATTTTCCTTCTTTTTTTTTTTTTACACCGGTCAGAAAGGAAACCTGCACTCTTATGTTTGTTGCAGCACTATTTATAATAGCAAAAATATGGAAACACCTTAAATGCCCAAAAACAAACCAATGGATCAAGAAAATATGGTATACATACATACTGGAATACTACTCAGCAATCAAAAAAGATAAACTCATGCCATTTGCAGCAACATGGATGGAGCTGGGAGGGTTTATGCTAAGCTAAATAAGTCAGAAGGAAAGAGGTAAATATTAGATGATGTGGAATACAGAGAAACTGAACAAAGGGTCAGGAAAAAAGACAAAATTTGCAAGCGAACCACAGATCTGAGGCATACAGCATGGGAGGGGGCAGGAGAGGGGTCAAAATAGGGGAAGGAAAAGCACAAGGGACTATGGTGATGGGTCATGGGTGCTATGGTGGTGGAAGAACTATAGGTACTACACCCAAGGGAAGAAATAAAATTTTTCCAAAAGTTAACAATGTCAGAAAATGAATATAAAAAAGAAAAAGAAAAAATAAGTTAATTTTCTTTAATTAGACAGGGCATTTCAAAAGGAGAACTCAGGCTTCCAATATTTTTGAACAATTGCCTTTAAGTTTGTCATGGTTAACATGGGCTATCCAGATGGATCACCTCACAAAACTCCTCCCACTTGCCCATCCAACTCAGCAGCAAGGGCACAGTACCAAGGCTGGCTCTCAATAATTTTAATTTATGAAAAGGTCCATGGGCCAGGCACTGGACCCCCACAGTTTCTTTTTAAGTAGTCTGGCATAGACTACGAGGCCATACCAACTTCTTACAGCTATGGGACAGGTGCTAATTAATCTACCTAATTATGCAGTCAGTAGAAGAGGCTTACCCATAGGATTCAAACCTGAAGAAAAAAAAAGAGAAGGGAAAAAGAAAGAGAAAATGCTTTTAGTTTCACACTGAATTATAATTTCAGGAGTCAGCTTACCTGTCAATTCTACTTAAGTTGGATTGATTCCTGCATTTATCCTGTATCACAATTGCTGTGTGGACTTCTCCCCTCCCCACCAGGGGTACACTTAAAAAGCACTACCAAAAAAAATGATAAACTGATCTGAGAATGATTGGCTCACTTTATATGTTTAACCGCAAATAAATCAAGAAATGGGGGGGGGGGTGCCAAACAGTACACAAACTTAAGATCAGTCACATGAAGTGTGTAAGACCCCAAATGATGCTGAAATTCTAGAAGCTCCTCTTTGTACATAACTACTCATAGGACTCATCTCTAGAATTCCCTGGGCCACCGTACAAATGAATATAATTACAGATACCATAAGCACAGACCTATGAGGCTGTTGATTATGTTAGATACTCAGGGATACTGGGAGAGAGAAATCCTGGGGTGTGCAATTGATTTTGTCACATATACTCCCTTGGCCTTTCCAGCTTTACAGAGAAGTTGAAATGCTCTCCTCTGGTTCTCAACTGCCAGGATCACATATGAAAGCTGTGATATCTGTTAGGGAAGGGCAGAGGAGAACTACTTCTTAATTTCCTCCAGGGAAGTAAAAACAGATCACAAGGGATCTAGTCTCTCCAAACACAGTCCAACATTGGCAATGGATCCCCAAGAGAAAGGAAGTCAAGATAAAGGAAGTCAATTCACATGGGTAGCCTGTGGCTGTAGGAATGACAGACCCCACCCAGACCTACCCATTAATTTATGTGCCACTCAAGAAGAAATACTGGCCACCACAGAAGTGGGCCTATGTCCTGTTTCCATCAACAAATGCCCCCGACCCTTTACAAGATAATAATTTAGTATCGTGAGTTAAAATAGCTGAAAATAATTTTTTAAATGAATAATTTAAGAATTCACATGTCTCGTTAACACTAAATGACTTTCCAGCTGGGCAGAAAATCAAAATCTGCATTTGGCAGTTTTACAAGTCATTATGGAAATATGTCTACTCTTTATTTGATCTCCTATTTCTAGATATCTTCCTCACTTCTAGATATTTTCCTCCTCTGTATGCTACCGAAGAGGCTAAAAAATCAGAAATCATTTGGGATTTGAGGGGGGGAAAAGGTAAAAAACCTGATGTTTTAACACATCAATCTTTTTTGGAAAACATCATGTTAAATGAAAGAAATCATATAAAAGGCTATATATTTTGTGATTCCATTTATATGAAATGTCCAGAAAAAGGAAACAACACAGAGACAGTAAGTAGATTAGTGAATGCCATGGTCTGGAGGTTGGGGATTATCACTGTTTAATGAGTGTGAAGTTTCTATTTGGATTGGTGAAGTTCTGGAACTCTAGATAGAGGTGATGGTCGCACAACACTATGAATGCAATTAATGCCATTGAACTGCTTTTTTTATTATTAAAATGGTGTATCTTACCACAATAAGAATGTTACCATGTTCTAAATGATAAAATTCAATGTTTGGGTTCCACTGAACAACAGTCAAGTCAAAGGAACAGCAATTCCCAGACTTCTGCTCTCCCTCTGCCACAGCTTCATGAAGGATTAAGGCAAAAGAAGTTCCTCCTTGACCTGGTTCCTGCTTTTACCTTGGAATCCTGGGATTTGTATGTAACTTACAAGAAATTAATGAGGACAGAGAAGACCACCTTTCTCTCCCTTCTGGGCTGAAAAGTCCTAAGAGAGTACATCAAAGCTGTTTGCAACCTACAGTTCATTAGCAAAGTTCTGAATGTATTCAGTTTCTTAAAAGAATCCACAGCATTGGGAAATTGAAGATGCCATCTCAAACTCCAAGATGCTCCGGACAGTCAGATCCTGGCACATCTCCCTTCTTTCTCCAAAAAGGAAGGAGAAAAACAGGAAAGAAGTAAAGGAAGCATAAAGAGGATGGACAAGAGATCTAAAAGTATGCATAGAAACCATCTCCTGAACTCTGAGTGCCTAATTAATATTTTTCCATTGCTCTGAAGAGTCATAATAATATCGGTAATAATGGCATAATTTGGCTTCTTTATAGAATGGAAATAACTAGGATTTGTTTGGGAAGGGGTGACACATGTACAGGTCTGGTTAATGCTAACAATATTTGGCTTTACATGATCTTAAAGCTAAAAGGGGCTGCAAAACCTCTCTCATCTAAGAGGAGAAAGAGAGGCCCAGAAAGATAAAGTAAGGCACCTGAAGATATGAAAAGAATATTTTATGGTGGACTTTGTAGATATTTGATTCTCTGGAAATTGAAGAATCAAGTGAAAGCTTTGTTATTAGCAGGGTGATCGACAAAATAAGTTAACAGGTTCAAACTATGACTCACCAAGTAATAACTGAACGGGCCCTGAAAAAAAAAATTTACCTCCTTTGGACTTGATTTCCTCATCCATAAAATAAATATCTATGTATCTATGAGGTCATTATAAGTATTAAATAAGGAAAATACAGGTTAATGATTTAGCAAAAAAGTGGATCATAAATATACACTGCAAGAGAGTTGGTGGCATTACCTCTATTGAAATCCACCAGGGTGGGTTTTTCCTGTATATTCATAATAAAATATCAGAAAATGCATTAAAAAAACAAGTTAGGGCTATAAGAGAAAGCAATGAGGAGAAACCTCCCTCACAATGGAGTGGTGCAGTATCGCTAACATACTGCTCCTAAGGAGTGGCTGAGATGCAAGTTCCCTGACCCAGTATTAAAGCTTTCCCAATTTTCCCAGCATATAAATAACGGTGGCATGTATATTTGGTTCCCAGATGCATCCACTAATCAACCCTCTGTAATATCCAGTGAGGCAAAACATAAATCACTCAAGAGCTAGTTCACTAGTGTTTTGTGGGAAGGCTATATACTTGGCCTGCAAGGTGATACCACTTTTGAACACTGGGTATAAACTTGACAGTCACTAACATTTCCACCTTCTCTTCACCAGAGAATATCTCAATAAGTCTCCAGATGACCTGATCCTTCTCATGTCTCAGCACAATCTTTGTTCCTTATGCATTTATCCATTAAAAATACTTATCTTGAAAGTTTCTGAATCATCTGTGGAAAGTTATTATTATTATTATTATTTGCCAGAGAGACTTCTAGCATATTTAAAGAGGAGTTGTCAGGGCAGGGTAGCCAACCTCTCAGTAGGAAACAAGATGTAAGCTCTTTGGAAGCTATGTCTGTGGTGGGTGGGGTGGCAGCAAGGACTGAGAAAGAACATAAGGTGTTTTGGCCATTCATTGCAAAGTTTCAGAAATTGGGATCAAATTTGTTAGGATACAGAAGTAATGACATTCCTAATATCAAACATGGTATTTTTTACTGTTAAGGTCCTAAGCACCTTGTATATATTAATTCATTATATATGAAATGAAAGTCAGTATTCCCAAATCTGAACCCTGATTTGATACAGGGGTAAGACATTGAAGCAAAAGTTCCATTTCACTACAGCAGGCAAGTACGAGAGAAAGAGGAAGGGATTGAGAAACAGGGCATAACTCCTCTGTTCTGCCATCAAATGGTTCTAGGCCTCTTCTGTAATATTTCACCATTGGCAAAATGAAAATACTTCATTGGAAAAAAACAGCAAACTAAACTGGGGGTGGATGCTGGACCCTAGTCACTGCCCTAGAACACATGGGGAGACCCCATTATCACTCCTGGCATTCCCCACAGCAGCCTTCCCTTTCTCCTCTCACCCTCTCTCTTTCTTTTTAAAAGAGAAATCAGATTTGCATTCAAGTCTTTAAAAATGAGGGAATTTGCTCACTAATCTGTCTATTCTGGGTATAAAATGGAAGTAGAATTTCATTGAAATGCATAATTTAGAGTGGTTTATAGAAACCATGCCATTCTGGAAAAATAAATTCATTTTAATTTCCCCAAAGTATAACCACATTAAATGCTAGCATATACATGTCAACAGGAAAATTATTAATTTTTTATATCTTAACGGATATTTGAATGATCAATAATCCATGACCTCCATCATGGCAAAACAAAGACGACTCAGCCAAGTGTCTCATATGTTAGATGGTTATTGCTGCTTTAAAATTTTTTGCCCTGACAATAAATTTCAATCATACATGCTTTTTTTTTTATAGGCATCAAATACCCCAGTTTAGGCTTTTTTCCTTCTTTTCCATATTATCTTTAATAATCTCATGATACTGCCATAAATAATGTCAAAATATGAATAATGAAAATGTAAATTTCAATGTGCTATAATTACAATTCTAAAAAAAATGAAGTGCAATAATTAAGGGCTTGTTCTTTAGCAATTATAAACATAAATAGAATTTCCTTTGACTTTTGGGTACATTCTGTCGTAACAATACTGCTGTCAGAAATGCAAACAGCTGAAAGAACAAACTCTGACTTTACCTACTGTTCTATAAATAAGGTCAAACTGCACTGCTGGCGGGGGAAACACAGCCCAGTTCGACAGCACTATTTGCTTGGTAATTTATATGATTGACCTGTATAAATGTGTGTCATTTCTGCTGTTGACACTTTTATAAATATAAAGAACGCACTGAATAAATCCTGCTATATATCTCTTTGTAACAAAATGGAGCACTTTACTGTTGTGAAATCTGGCAGTTAATAAAAATAGCCTGCTTTTTATTAGATTCTTCTGACTATAAGAACACAATAGTTTAATAGTAAGTAAGCATGGTTTCAAGAGGTAAATTCTTTAAAAGTCAAACTGTAAATACTAGAAAATGTGTAAGAAAAACAACCACTTTGTACCGTCTCACCAAAATTTGTCTTTAAGTACTTTCCAAATTATTAATATGTATATAAAATAATGTCAATCAGATAATAATACATGAAGTTTTGCCTGGTGACTGCTAATGCCCTTTGGGAGTGTAAAGAGAAAGCAATTCTGACACCTTCCTGAAACTTCACTATGAGGGCAGTGGCGATGCATAACTCTCGCAAGACCTCAGGTAATGACTGTAGTAACAGTAAAATAAATTGAATTTACCCATCCAGCAGGTTTACATAACCATCTTTTTGTGAAAATGAAACAAATGAAAACAAAAATGATCCAAAGCAAAAACAATCTGGAAAAGCATATGTTAGGATCAAGAAACCCCAAAAGTTGAAAGGTGCTGTCTGATCACAGAAGGCGGCGGCTAGCGGACTGAGTGATGGTCAGGGGCTGTGTTACAAGGCCAGTGGTCGAGGACAGTCCAGACAGAGGCGCGTTGGCTCGAGCTGAGGTCCTCTCAGGCAACAACTACATCCATGCCACATTCACTCTCCACAGTTCTCTCCAGCCCAAAGGAAACCAGCCATTCGTTGAAATTGGCTGCTCTGGCACCATCATCGAGGTTTCTTTTTAGTTCCAGAATCTGAGAACATTTGCCTTGATGCCAGCCCCTATCTTTTCTAACACCTACCTTTCTTCCTACTGCATCATTAGGCTCAGTGAAAATAAATGTCTGACTGTAGCAAAATGCAATAAAATCCCCCTAAAGGAAAGCAAATCCTCATGAACATCTTATCCAAATGCAACTGCAAAGGGAAACCAAGTGTGTTGAAAAACCATTGTCTGGCCTCTTTTATGATGCGTCTGATTTCTTGTAGACTCAGGCAGGTAGAGCATGGGTTTCTGGAACCACAGTTGACTAAAAAGCCCGAGGCCTCTTTCCTGCAGAATGGCACTATGAGATGCCCAATTTAGCACCTTGATTTAGCCATAAAGACTTCATTGAAACTTTATATCCCTCCCTGAAACTGAGAAGTGGCTTGGCCAAGACCAGTCTGAAAGTGTAGAGGGATCTGCTGGACTTGGAGGACCCACTCATGATCAAAACAATTACTGACTGCCAAGTTTCTTGATCAGTTGGCCTTAGAAAGCATGTCCTTTGCCACATAAGAACATCTAGCATAGAGCCCCTGGACTGCAGCCTGCCACTGGTATTTGAACTCCAGCTCCCCACATGACACTTTGTGTCACAAGGGCTCATTAACAAGGTGTGAGGGCAATAGCAGATCTCAGAACTCTAAGCCAGGATCAAAAGAAAACATGTGGATCACTTAGAAAATAACAGAGGAGTTACTTAATGAATACTAGCCTGTTATTAACCCATAAGGAATTGAGCAAAGATTCCTGTTTTCAATAACGTGGGAGGAGTTAAGAAAAAAACTGTGTGACAGACCAAGTTTGATTTATAAAAATTGTTAAGTGTGCCTCTCATTTTAGATTACCAATTGTATTTCACAATTTTCAAACCTGACTTGGGGATTGTCTTCGGCTCAATAAACAGAACATGAACAAGTATCTGACAGGTCACACCTGTAGATTTTTCAGAGTTTTATGGGCCTTCAGGAGAGCAGACATTTTCCTTCGTCACCCCATTCTTAACTGACTATTGACACAAGAAATGTAGCCCCTTCTAGCATAGTAGTGTGCTTAGCGATTAAGAGAACTCACCATGTAAGGTTATTCTTGCCCAGGATGACATAGTTTCAAATTTAAAGTTAAGTAGTGTATTGCGAAATGTGCATGAAAAGTGCATCTTTTGATCTTAACTACACATTTAATCAAGGGAAACATGTTTTTATTCTTCAATGTCTATATAATTATTCAATTCTCTCATTAGTTTTTAGAGGATGTACATGAAAGTCAATACTCAATACTTGTTGTTAAGAATAAACTTCCTTTTAAAGGTGGGAACCCTCACAGGAATAGAAATCAAAGCAAAAGACAGCATACGTGGTACTTAAACCAGGAACTTTAAAATGGATGAAATACAAGTTCTCTTTGCTAAGGTTTTCTAGTTAATTTATCAGTTCTCAAATATAAGTCAATGCATCTCTGTGATGCCATGTTTTTTTCCAAATGTAATTTCCATCATTTAAATAGATTTTTTTTTTCAGTTAGTATCTTCATTCCCTTTTAATCTGGAATGAACTAAATCCAGAGCATCTTGGTCAAATTCACTAGTTCCTTAATTCAGTCAGCATTTCTGATATAGACTTCCAAGAAGTCAGGAACAGAGGAATTCAATTTGACAGTCCATTTCTTGAACAAAGGGCCGTTCGTAGAATGAACTCAAGAAATATTAGAAAATACTAAGAGTATCTCACCACCTCCTGTTTTTTTACAAGAGCAATGTGTTCATTTCCTTCTTCTTTATATTATTTTGTTTCTGGCAAGATGTACCAGTTAAATGTTTGCTTTAACAAAACTTTTGTGTTGTTATCTGTTTATATCATAACTTTGGAGAAATAATATGATATATTCCACTTACAGCAAGTGCAGACACAACCTACCAATAAAGCCTATTTTGTTCCCCAAAGTGTGAGAATAATATCTAAGTGTGAGAGCTTTTCTCACACTTTGATGTTATTCTCACATTTGTAACGTCAGAGACTTGTATTTCCACATTTTGAAGGAAAAAAAAAAATACCTCCCACCATACCCAAAAACCATGCAGCAATAAAATGCAAGCACATCCCCAATGCACAAGTGTTTGCCTTGGCACCAGGAAAGCACAGAGTAGGACCATGGGTGGTAAATGAAGAGAATCAGTTCAAAGTGATAAACGGGCCCACAGGAAAATCTAATGGACATCAACCAACACTGAGAGTCAGACCAGACACTTCACCCTAGATTAAATCGGAGACAAGCAAGTAAGGCCACTGAGATCTGACCAACCAATGCCAACTGGCTGTCTTTCTGTCACCTCTGAACATTAGTAAAACCAACCTATGGCTGTCTACATAGGCTGGGTAAAGAAGTAAAACAATGAAAGCTTGGGGATGAGGAGGGAGAAAAAAGCACTTAAGGTTCTTCCAAAGTTCAAGAAAAGGGGCTCTTAGAAGTTCAAGTGGGACTTATTTTGAATATCTTTATTACTGGCCCTCTTTTTTAGGGACTGAAGCTGATGTATGATTTCTTCCTCCAGCTTATGCTCTTAAAATAAGGCTCCTAAATACCACATTTATTCTAAATTCAGAGAAGATAGCCTCAGTTTTGCATGATAGCTGCTGGGCTATGCTATGCAGGCATTCACCCATTCAAGAAGGCATGCCCCAAACTCCAGTGGCCTGGGACCAAAGTTGCGAGTGAGTTTTCTCTCCAGACCCAAAGAACATGCCAAACATTTCCCCAAATAAATGAGAAGATTCCCACACAATCTAGATTACCAATTTTAAAACTGTTTTCTGACACTACAAACCCTGGCACGTTTTATTTCTCTGCAGGCTCTTTATCACTTAATCCACAGCACATACAATGCTGAAACTAGCAGCAGCAGCAGTTACTATCTAACTTTCAAAGATTTTGGAAGCTCTCTGGAGCAGAAGGCAGCCCAAACCTGGACAGCGAGTCCTTCATTTTCTTAAAGAAACAAACCTTAATCACTGTGCTGAAAAATTAATAAATAGCACACAAATGCCCTCCTTTGTCTACATCCCTCTTTCTCAGCAGGGTGTGCAGGTAGCTGACTGAGCTCCAGTGAAGGAGACATTAGCCTGCAGCAGTGAATCACCACGCCCCTGCTAGGGTGTGGGGCCTTTGCAAACACAGTTCTCCAAGCCACAAAATGTACCTGCTCAAGGTGCTCAAAACAGCCGAACTACAGTGAGCATTCTGAATTTAAAACGTGTGCTTAGATGAGTGCCACTCTCACTGAACAATCATTTTGTACCATGTTAAATTAACATAGTAATGGACAGCTATAAAATTACACATTTCATGCATTAAATTTAATGATGAAATAATAGGTAATAACAAGTTACAATTCTGATATAAATATAACACAATCAGTAAATCTACTCAATAATGGATAACTTTAAATATCCATTTCCTGGCCAACAAAGAGGAGCCTATAAATTGGAAAGTTATTGTCCACCAGGACAACATAATTACCCTAGAAAGGCACAAACAAGGGATTGTTATACTGAAGCTTATGTTTTATTTACATTGTATTGTATTATGTATTATTTATACTGAGTTATTTGTGAGAATTTAATACAGTTATCATCTTTATTTTGACATGCCCTTTCTGTTATCATTTTTATGCCTTTAAAAAAAAAATAAAAGCTTAACTCACATGCTTGGAATAAGACCAGAACAAAGGTGGTAATTCTTGGTAATCCAAGAAAGTGAGAAACATATGTATTTGGTTCTTTAGATTCATTTGGGTTTTTAAATTAAACAACATGATTTATTTTTACTCATTTTTTTCTCTCTCTAATTATCCATGTGCATGAGACACTTTTTAAAAAAGAAGTTCTTTAAAAAAAGTGACTCATGTAGACGTGGGATGAAGCTCGATGGTTCCCTGTATGCTGACTGATGTATGAATAAAAATATTCAGAACGCAGACTTACACAACGTGAAAACTCATTGCTTCAGGTTGGCTGTCATTACTCCCTCAGGGCAAAGAAGACCACTCTTAAAATGCTCAAATTGCAATGGCTGCCTGTTTTAAGCACAGATCTTTGGAAGTCCTTTGAAAAAACAAATGTGTGAGCTTTTATATAGCAAGAAACCCAAGTCCCTTAGTGTCTCGAGATCAAACCACTACCACCAGCAAAAATCGTGTGAACCACAGATTGAAGCTGCTACAAGAGATGGTGTGGGGGGAATAGGGGTGTTGTTCTGCACAGTCTAAACTGTTTGAAGGGACAATTGAGCTCCTTGGATATTAAGAGGTGCTCTAGGGGCAGGGGATAAGAAAACCATTCTAGAGGCCTCCCTGGTGGCACAAGGGGTTAAGACGCAACCCACGATGCTGTCAGCAGCCACTGCAACACGAGTTCGATCCCCGGCTGGCCAGGGAGCTGTCCACATGGTGCAGCAGACCTCTCCTGACTCGCCCTCTACTCCCCGCAGCAGTGTATTTCAGTCAATCTGCCTGTTCTGCTCCCCACTCTGTCTCTGGTGACTCCTCTCACCCCCCACACCTCTGGCCTGTACCCCAGCTCTTGTATGCATAAATAAATAAATCTTTTTTAAAAAAGGAAAAAAAAGAAAACCATTCTAAGTGAAAAAAAAGGGTAGGGGTCGGGGGGGAGGTCTGCAAATATAAAGCTAACCAAAGTGACAAAGTTTTTGTTTTAGCTGCAAATTTCTCATCTTTACTATGGCAATAGGCACTGGGAAGCAACAAAGGAGAGATACAGCATAATGGTTTTCCCAAACTAAACTGAACACAGAAATATTTTCCACTAAATGAGTACAATGCTGTCATTAATCCCATGTCTTCTGGACTCAGTTTGGAAAACACTTTATAACTTAATAGATTAGAACGATTAGTATATTTTTTTAAAAAAATTTTTTAAAGATTTTTATTTATTTATTTATACAAGCACTGGGTACAGTCAGAAGCGCGGGAGGGTGAGAGAATTCACCAGAGCCAGAGCAGGGAGCGGAGCAGGCAGAAGGACCGAGGTACACTGCTAAGGGGAGCAGTGGGAGGCAGGAGAGGTCTGCGCGCCATGTGGGACCCTCCTCCGGTGGCCGGGGAGCAGCCAGGGATCGAACAAGTGCTACAGAGGCTGCGGGCAGCTTTGCAACCCAGAGCACAACCGCTGCGCCACCGGGGAGGCCCTGATTAGTATATTTTGTCTGAAGAGATCCAGAATCTTATTTACTTCTGCAGAAACAAACACATCAACAACAACAACAACAAAAAAACAAATTTGATTTATAGTCCAAATGGCACAAAATTTTAAAAAAGGAGAATCTTAACATGACAACTTGTGGATAATTAGAAAGTTTTTGGATTTGCAGGGGAGAAGATGTGACCACATCAAACCAGGGACCACCTAAACCAGAAGCCTGAGGGCAACTCTGTAGCTTTAGGGGACCGTATCTTGCTGGGAGAACCACAACACTCTGAAAGAATCATGGTTTGATTCTGCAGGGAAAAGACCTTGAGGTGAACAGCTTGCTGACCAACCTCTCAATGCAATCAGAAACTGGCCCACAGGACAGCAGGTGTTCTGTGGGGGAGGTGTGGGCTTGGTTCCAGGGTGGGCTGGTTCAGATCAAATCTAAGATCTGATAACAGAAAGAACCTAAAAATAATTTACAAGAAAAAAATGATGCTCTCCCAAAAGTTTTCCCTAGACTTTCCTGCAAACTCTAGCCTATTTTCCTAGGTTTTCTTTAAAATATATAGTTAAAATAAATTGGACTGAAAGGAACTGTTACCTGATTGGAAGTTCCTCTCACACCAGGAAAGTTCTGCTAGATGCTGGAGGATACCATTTGGCACTTTTAAGACTTCATTTGCACATTCTCAGTTGTATTGCTAAAAATGTAACCACCGGTATGCATATACATTCACAGTACACTGAATGTACAATGTCAAACTTATTTTCTGAGAGAGAAAATTTCTCCTCAACATGTCAATTCTCCTTTTACCAGTGTCTGCTCACTTCCAAAAATGCAAAGACAGAGGAAGAGAAGTTGGTTCTGGTTTCGCTTGCCTTATGTTTAGGCAGAAGGCCAAGCACAGTGCCCAAACTTCTCAGCACACCACTATTCCTCCCAGACAGATCGGTATAGGTGCTTTTAAAGTAAGTTAGGAGTTACTCTGCCCAGTAGGGGTACTTAACAGGCCAGCACGAGTCACGTTCCTGACTGATAACCTCCTGTCAAAATTCTAATCATCCTTAAACATCCAATTCAAATGTCTCCACCTTCAACAAATATTCTATGATGTTCCCCTCAGATGTGACCTCTCCCTTACTGTTCAAAGGTTCACTGCTAGAACCTCCAGAGAATGGCCTGAGAGCAAACCATGCAACCAGGAATGGTAGGTTCCAACCATGGAAAGAAGAGTCGTGGAATGGTTGAAACCCCTGAGGAAGAGCTGGTGAGACAGGGAACCCCCAGGGAAACCTGAAATCTTTCTGAGGAATAGCCAGTGTGGGGTCAGGGGTGAGGCTCATAGGAGGTGAGGCTGCCTGTGCTCCCCTCTGGGGAGTTTTAGCAGGGGGTCAGTTCTTTTGTCTGGGTATGAACACTGGTACTCTGGTTTTAAAAAAAAGAAGAAGAAGAAACTACTGTATATTCATATTTGTGGAATATTTTTAGTCTTGTGTTTTTGACGTGTGAGCTGCCAGCACAAAATACACCAAACACCTTCCTAACTCCCTCAAACCAAATAAATAAATGAAAAGAGAGGCTGCTGAAAACCTTGACAAGCAGCTTGTCAAGAAAAGCTGTTTTTCACACAAGAAACCTCCTTTCAGAACCTTAAATCCTACCGATTTCCATCCTATTTGCAGTACCCTTATCTGTTAGTATCACAACGGAAAAGTGTAAATTGGACCAAAAAAAAAAAAAATCCTCCTTATTTTTAAAGCCAAAAACTGATCAAGGAGTTCTGACCACATTTCAAAAGGCTGCATTCGCATTTCAGATATGTGTGTGTATATATATATCCCTATATATAGATATGTAGAGAAATATATATACACACACATATAAATAATTTAGAAAGGGATACATAGTAACTTCTGGGGTTGAAGCAGTGTTCATAGATTTATCTCATGCACAGTGTTCTTCAATATGTTATCCAAAGTCAATGTTTATTATCAGTTACTTTTGGAATTCATGTAGAATCTGAAATGAAGAATTTATCAGAACAATTTGTGACTGGAACAGTTTTAAGCCAATGCACATGTTATTATGTAACCTTCTGTCCTGTTACAAAGTCTAACACAATTGCCCAGGACTAGAGAGATCCAGGAAAAGAAAGAGAAAAAAATACACCTACAAAAGTAGCAAAATTATCCCATTTAATTTCACTGTCCAGCATAAAAAAGAGGGTTAAAAAAGGCTTTTTTTCTAAAATTTTAAAAGTCAATTGGAGAAGAAAACTCAAAAATACTTTCAGTCAACAGTTTCAAAGACATAAAACTGCTAAGGGTGATCAGATGATATCACAGCCTAATTTTCTAAGTATAAGATCAAACCCCCCTAGCAGATACACCAAAGGCCCGCACACCTGCCTGGCAGGCATCACCTATCCCTTAGGTTTAAATATTATCAAATGGCCCTGCAAAATACAAACAAATCTCCTGCAGGAGGCACAGAAACAAACCATCAACAATTTGCACTTGAGCATACATTGGCCTAACAGTTCCTTAGTGATGAGCTGCCACACACAAAGGCTTAAGTAGGAGGGAGAAATGACAGAGTCCTGATGCCCAACAAAGGCATGTACCAGGTGGGACCTGAACTAAGAGGATAAGGGGAAGAGGCTAAAGTATGGGGAGGGTCTCCAAATAAAGTACACAGTGGGAGCAAAAGGGAACTAGGACAGCAGACCTTTCTCACATTGTGCCATAGGAAAATAAAAATATAGCTTTATATTGTACATAATATAGACCAATTTATAAAGGTTTTTGGTTACTCTAAATATCTCAAGGTTTTTCCATGGATTCTGAGTATTCCAGCTGAACCCACAGCTCCCACCCTCTCACTGCACTTGCAGGCACATTTCTCAGCAAGTGCAGGCACATTTCTCAGCTCCTCTGGCATCTCTCCATTCCTCAGGAAATATATCTGTTAGCTCCTCCATCTTTCTTTTTCAGCTTGAACAGGACAGGTCCAATCCTGACAATTATTAATTATAACTCAAATATTTTCCTCTAAAACATATTTAGGCAAGCACTAAACACACACACACACACACACACACACACACACACACTAAGCTGTTTCATGCTGATTCACATTAAAATACTTAAATATGTATTCAGGAAAGCAAACTTCCAAGTTATTTTTTCGAAACAGCTTTAACACTGATTTCAAATCTGACAAAAATAACC
Organism: Talpa occidentalis; assembly: GCF_014898055.3. Classification (NCBI taxonomy): domain Eukaryota; kingdom Metazoa; phylum Chordata; class Mammalia; order Eulipotyphla; family Talpidae; genus Talpa; species Talpa occidentalis. Next base: position 27,042,189 of record NW_023601104.1, read on the forward strand.
CAAGAAAGAAAATTCAGATCTAACTTAAAAATAATGATGTAAAAATATTAACTCAAACATCAGCAAACAGATCTCACCAACACGGTAAAAAAAAAAAAAAAAAAACAACATACCACCAGCAAATAGAACAACTTGTAAAGACACCAGGATCATTTGAGAACAGAAATTCTTCTGATTCAAATATTAACAAGTTAAAAGGAGGACTACAGCATGATCGTTTCCATATCGGCTACAGAACAGCATTTGATAAAATTGATATTCATTAATATTAAATGTGTTAATAGGAACCTATGAACACTTCTTAATATGGAAAAGACATAAACATATAAATCTATCTTAACTAAAAAACAGTATCAGACTTAGTGATGACGCATAAGAAACATCCCCTTAAGTCAAGAATGGGAGTTACCAATACTCTATACTTTTACTTTCCAGTTAGCACCAGCCAATGTGATGAAGAGAAAGTTATTGCTCCATAGTCCCCTGCCCACCTGCCCAATTCATATGCTGAAGCTGTAATCCCCATTGTGAGTATACTTGGACTAAGGAAGAAATTAAGACTAAATGAAGTAATAAGAATGTGGTCCTGATCCTTAGATAATTAGATTATCAAATTATCTATAGGATCCTTAGAAGAAGAGACACCAAAGAATTCAGCTTTACTTCCCAGTCAACATCACCAACCCCACCCTCTGATACCTTGCACTTTCCAGGCTCCAGAGCCATGAGAAATCTATTTTTGTTAAGTTCTCTAGTCCATGGAATTTTGTAACGGCAGCCAATGCAGAGGAATACCACCACAAATAAAAATGAGGGGGGAAAAAAGGGAAAACTATTTTTTCTGTAGCTTATACATGTATATACCTAGAAAATAAAGGAAATCAACTGAAACTGAGTAGAAACATTAAGAAGCAATTAAAGTAATGACTGTAAAATTAGTATACAATAATTAATATAAACAAACGCATTAAATATATAGAAGATATTATTTACAAGCGCAAAAGCATAGATTTTCCAGAAATACATTTAAGTTTAAAATTCAAAAGAAAAAACTTCAAAATCCTACAGTGAGACAGACGAGATGAAAAATTAATGGAAAGACATACTTTGTCATAGGTGCCATTGTAAAGATGTTATTTCCCCCTAGAATTACTGTGTGCATTTAAAGTGATCACAGTAAAAATGTCAACTAGAATATTCTTGAAATTTGAAAAGTTAATTCTAAAATGCACATGGAAAATTAACCTGTGAGAAACTGCCAGGAAGTAGGGGGTTATTAACCCTACTGATTATTAAAACATGCTGTAAAGCTAAGGTGATTAAATCAGTTTGTTACTAGCAAAAGAACAGTCAGGGGGGAAAAAAACGGGGGGCAAAAAAACCCAGTTTAGAAATAGGCATAATACACACAGAAATTATATAATACAGTTGGCATTTCAGATGTAGAATGATGGATTATCTAATAAATATGTTGGTACAATTGGCCAGCTACTAGAGGGAAAACTAATGCTTGTTCCATTCTCATGCCTTACATCAAAATAAATCCCAGATGGCTCAAAAATTTAAATGTAAAACAATAAAGTTGTGAGGAAAAAAGAGGAACATTAAAAAACAATCTTAGCATAGGGAAGGTCCTACCAAACACCATCAACTGAAAAAAATAAGATAGTTGAAAAGAAAACTGATATATCTGCATCCACATTTGAAACTTGTGAAAGGCAGAGAATACCAGTAACACAGTGAAAAAGCAAATAACAGAGACATAAACGTTTGTAATTCCTAAGTTAAACAGACCAACACCTAATTTTTCCTAAACAGACTTTCAATCATTCAGAGAAAGTCCAAGAATCCCAAATAAAAATGGGTATGTTGGATGCTCTGAAAAGTGGATTTCAAGATGGAAACTAGAGTACACTGTGGTGTAGCACAAAAATCAATGCATGAAGGAAAGGAAGCAGGAATGGGCAGAAGCTGGGCAGTGATGAAATCACAAAAAATGCAGCTGGAGCTCTTAGGCTCCAATCTCCAAGCTGGCAGCAAAAGGATTGAGCCTTTACAGTCCCATATTGAATAATCCTTGGATATGTGTATTCCCGGGAAGGGAATGAGACCTTCTGTTACTGGGATCTCTTCAGTGAAAACAATCCCAAAATGGAGGATGCTATGTCTGTGTAGCAGCTGAGGGGAGAAGGGTTTCTATCCTACAGGGGCCTCTGGACAGCTGAGCAGCTTCTGCCCTTATTAACAGCCAGTTCATAGAACAGAAAGGCAAAATGGTCAATAAGCATACAAAAAGATGCTCAGCTTCATTCACAACCAACGAAACTCAACTGAAACAGCCGTGAGTGGCATTTGTCCTATTCGAGTAGCAGCAATAAAATGGTTGCCAAGGCAGAGTCGTTAATACTGATACTCTTACACACTGTTGCATTGAATGTGACTCCCTAAGAACCTCTTTGCAGGACAATCTGGCGTATCTTTCTAAGTGCAAAGTACACACACCCTTGGACCAGCATCTCCACTTCCAGGCCTTGTTTCTACAGTTAGAGCCGTGTGTGCACCCAGGATAGGCACTGAGCCTGCCACCGCTGGTACTGCTGGGGAGTCAGTCTGGAGAAAGATCAGACCCGCATTTCTAAACTACATAGGATTTTTTAACTCTGTCAATGTATTACTGGTTAAAATACTAATGGTCAAAATGCAAATATGAACACAAAGTTGAAATATCTACCTATGTTATCTTGATGGCCTTTGCCTTAGGATATTTTCTATATCTGAAAGAACCCTCTTTTCTGTTTCCTTACTACACTAGCTAGAATATCACTCGGATTCTCTTAAAAACAATATTGTGGGCTTATTGTAGTTAAATTCTGCACAGAAAACAGCTCCCATTTAACTCACATCCCAGCAGTCCTTAACACTTTTGGAAGGAATCTGAGTTACTGAAATAATACATGCCAATTATGTTAACAGGCACTCTAATATAGACTTAATACTATGTGATGAACTATGTCTTACCATTCCTGGTGATGAAAACAGAGTATATAAAGGATAAAAGACCTGTTCTTGTAAAACAAAAGTGGCCCTCTTTCTAGGTGTTTTTACCACTTCCTACAATATCCTCCTGCCTCTCATAATATTTTCCTTTGGGTTATCAAAATATATTGTAAGCAACCAATGGTAACTTAAATTGTTAGTATAATTAAATATAAGTGGGATGATGTCCATTTTAAGGAAAGACTGAGAAACAGTAAGAGACAAATAAATGTCTCTTTAGTTCAGAAAGCAAAAATTTCACATAGCAGAATGCCAGTCTTCATCTTTCCACTATCTCCTTTTGAGTACACTTTACTCTGCTTTCTCTAAAATACACTTTCACTGAAAGAGAATTCAAAGTAGGTGGGCTCTCTGCCACAGTCTTCCTTTTTGGATTGCCATCAGAAGAAGGATTAGAGGAAATATGTTCAGCCAAGAGAAGGGGAAGGAGTCCAATTCCATGGTTTTCCTTTTACTTGTTAAACTCAAGCCAGATAATAGAAACCTATGTATGTTTGGATGAACTATTTGTATCTCTGAGGAAAAAAGAGACACAAAATTCTGAGACAAAATACTTTAGCAGGACAAAGTGAAGGATGTGTCTCTTAAATGTCAAGATAATTTATTTACTTAATAAATTAGGGAGTAGTGGGGACTTTTGAGTTTCTGAATATCTGAGGCAACTGCTTCCCAAATGAAAACAGTCAATGCTCCCAAAAATCAGATTTGAGCCCAGGGCAGAAGTCATTAAAAAGATATTTTAATTGTAAGTAATCAGAATGAATGATGGGTTGGTTTAAAAGAATATATTGAGGATTTCAAACCTTGATAGCGTTGTTATCCAGGAGGGAGGCTATTGCTTCTGCTTCGCTGACAGTGTTTATCATCTCGCCCAGACCCTTCAATAGAGATTGCTCTGTTTCTCAGTGCCGACCATCTGTTGTCATCACACACAGGATCTACATAAATCCCTACTAGTTGCTGCACCTCAGAAATGCCCCCCTCCCAAGGAAAACCATAAATTAATTGTTGCTGCTTTAAATCTCCAAGAAAGGGGAATGAACCTAAATATAACTCCCTCCCCCAACACAAACACACACACACAGAGCAACTTTCATCTATAATTTAGAAAATGGATGCAGTTCAGCAACAGTTAAAGACTAATTTCTTATGCTTTTTGTGCATTTACATAATTGATTTGCTAGATAATGCACTCTGCTTCCTTATTTAATAAACATGTTAATGATTTCAGACAATTACTCAAAACTGCCTACAAGTGTCTGCCTAAGAAAAGCAACAAAAAATAATTAAAATGAAAATACACACCAAAAGGCACATCCTTCATATCACATTACACAAGATATTAAGTCAATATGTCACCCTGTCACCAGTCACTTGCTACCTGCTGTTATACATTTATTCAAATTCTAATGTATTAGCTGAGGCTGATACATTGGTTAGACACCCAAGCGGGCAAACACACAGAGCGAGAGAATAAACCTGGTGCTTTGTCAGGGTAAAGGCAGTAAAACAGCAGCAGCAGAGGAGCGGGAGACAATAAAACACGGGCTAGAAACAGAAGGTTGAAGCAGACGCTTTCACAAGAATACCCTCTTCAGGCTATTCATGGTAGGGGGAAGTCACGGGGGGAATTAAATGGATTCCATTTCCTCTGCCACCCCTGAGCGCTAGGAGAGCACTAAGCAGGCCAAACATCACAATAGGTCCAATTTGGGCAGACGCCTTGTGCATTCTGGTCATCTCAGGCTGTCTTATTTTATTCCCCCAGAAGTTTCACATGAATCAATAACAAAGCCATGGTTAGAACCAAAGACATGTTCCTCCTCTGAGGAAACCCTGAGGACAGCATGCACTGGACAGGCGTGACTTGGCCTTTCATGGTGCTTGGTTCTTCCTGCTCCTGCTGGAAGCCAAGTTGCTCGGGCACAGCAAGTGCTAGCCACCCTCCCCGGCCTCCGGGAATAGACGAGAGGGTCACCTGACAGGTGCCACGGGACACTGAAGAAGGATAGTGGAAGTTTCCAGCCCTTGATAAAAACTAGCTGAATCTGGCTCAGGAAGCACTGGCTCTGGCCCCCTTGGAAGACAGAACAGACTGGAGGTCAAAGTAAAAAGATGAATTGTTTGAGGAAAAAACGGGTATTCCATCAGTAACTTCTTTTCCTGCTAGAAGGAGGGTAAGAACAATACGTGAGCAGCCAGACTTTGCTCACCAGGGACTCTCCTTTCATGTTGCTAAGTCCAGGTAACCTGGATGGCGGCACCTATGACCACAGTTCTAAACTAGACTTAGTCAGCAGGCAAGGGTGTGTGTCCAATCTTGATTGGTTTTTGACTCCTTGCTTCATTGTATAAGTTCACTCTGCTTACAGGTAGCAAGCAGAGAAAATGGTGAGAAAAGAAACAGGGCAGAAGTAAGGACAGTTGATTCAGATTACCTTAAGAAATCTGAAAGATTTCAGATTACCTTTATCAGGAAGGGTACAGAGAGAGTACTAGGGGATTTTAAACCAAGAGTGTCAAGGTCTGATGTGTTTCCTGAAGGCATCACTATGGTAACAAGGTAAAAAGGGGACAGAGATTAGGGAGAAGGCTGTAACATGAATCTGAAACCCAGACCCTCCAGCCTGCCCTAACTTCAGGGCAGGTCAGTCTGGGTAAGGGGTAGTATTTTTCCCTTTCATGTAAGGCTAGGATCATAAATGGAATAATCAGGTTCAAGCTGTCAGTCAAAGGCTTTAGCTAAATACTCAGATTTTAAATGGAAGCAGGCTGACTGGTGCTAACTGGACCAATCAGATGCCTAGAATTGAAATGGTCCATAAAGCTTATAAGGTGGGGACACTTTAAGAGGATATAAGGCAGGGCAGGAGCCACCTTGATAGAATCAATCACCAGCCTATGAAGAGAGAAGAATCAGTCAGCAGCCACGCTCCAAAGAAAGGGGCATTCAGCAAATGACCTCCATGGGACTGAACAGACCTACACAGACCTGCAGACATCTGTAGACTTTCACAGAGACCCAGCCACTGCATTCTGCCTCTGGCCCTCTTCTGATTTTGCCTGCAAGACACCGTCAGCATCGGCCCAGGTCCCAAAGAACTGTTTGCTATTGGTTTATGCTACAGCACTGGTATCTCTGATGCCATCCCCTGGTGGCATCATGCCAACTGGTGACTGATGCCAACTGGCATTACTGATTGGCGACCAGCATTCTGGACACCTTTGAGAGCTGCCCACCACCTCCTAGTGCTGTTGAGTCCATCAAGGTCTGGACCAGCATCCCATACTATCTAGGCTGGCCTTCAGACTGTTGCTGTGGTTTGCTAGGGTGTCACCTCAGTGATCCCACCTGTGAACACCTCCAATTGCCATCTGAGTTGGGCCCTGCTGCACTGCTGCCCAGTGTGCCACCAGTTCTAGGCTCTCATTGACAGGATAGTGCTATCTGGCATGAGTGGCCTTTGTTTGGAACAGCTGGACATTGTGGATACTATCTGGGGTAAGACATCTGGCCACTTGTGGCCTTGGGAACTCTCTTCTTTCCCCCAATCTCCTGTTTACTAAGTGAACCCCATTGTTGTTGAACCCTGAACCCAAGTGGTGTCTTGCAATTCAATACACAGGTGAGAACCCTGCTGTTAGTACTGTTTTAAATACTGCCTTAGGTACCGTTTTAAATCCAAGTGAGAAGAAGACCAATGCAGAGGTCCAAGGCATCAGGGCCGAGTGAAGCAGGCAGCAATGTGTGGCTAAAAGGGGGCATCTAGATTCTGATCAATCAGGCCAGTATATGATGATGGTCGGAGGGAGTTAGGAAGAGGCACAGAGGGCATGCAGGGTGGGTTGGGGAATCGATTGCTCTGTTTTGCACATAGCTGCTTTTGGTGCCTCAAGTGCATCGAGATGGAGGTGTTCAGAAGCTAATGCTGAACTCTGGCTTATAATCTCACTTCCCCAATATTAAACAGTCCACTTGACTACAAAGACAGCAAAAGGGTGATCTGTTAGCTGCATCACTTTGGTCAGTATCATAAAGCCTCACCCTGGTCTCTGGAAATTTAGTAAGGCATGAAGTACAATGGATCACTCCTATCGATTATTATGAAAAGACCTAATAAATTCATTCAATTAATTAATTCAAACCACTTCTCCCCTGAATATGTCAAAAAGAAAGAACAACAAAAACAGGGTGGGAAGGAACTGCCTAGCATTCTTGCAATTTCATAGTCAATTCATTAATCCAGAAATATTCAATCTTATTAGGAGGGCCTTATAAATACACTCAGCAGTTAATTTTAAGTCAGATCATAATGGGATCATGTGATATGACTAGTCAAAATAGGAAGGAGGATCATCTTTTGTAGAGGTACAAACCCACCCAGGGTACCAGTCTCTGGTGACTACTCTCAGGGAACCTACAAGGCCTGTATACAAAGCTTGCACTGAAGAGAACACAGGCACATTTCTTCCATGGATGTTCCCACTTCAGAGGACTTCTCACATGCTCCTTCATTAATGACTCCCCTGCAAGCTCTACTAGAGCTTTACATTAAACAACTTGCTCTGTTCCCTTCAATAATGTTTCCAAAAAACGGACAAAAGTTACATCATGGCATTCTGAATGCTGAGGTGTGGTTTAAGTAAGCAAACGAAACTCAGGTGTTAGGGACTTCATCTCATTAGCTGGCTCTGTGCCTGTGCTACCACCTAGAAGGTAGCGCTATAACTAGCTTCCATGAGAAAGTCTACCATTCAGGATTGTTCATGTTACTGAAGATCTGTGGGGCCATAAACAGTTTCCTCCCACAGTTCTCTGCTCCCCCATCTAGGGTCCTTCTTGTCCCTTTTCATCTACAGAGAAACATTATCTTTGGTATGAAACCTGGGTACCTCAAAAGATTTCCATCTCTCCTATAGAGGGTCTTCAGATATGTTTCTCATCAGAAAACCCCCACAACCATGAGGAAAATTATTCTAGCTACTGAGAAGATATCATTTTCTCTAAATCATTTCCTCTGTATTCATTCATTTTCTCTCCTACCACCTTCTAGAGAATATTTGAAGAAGCTTACAATAAAGGGCAGATAAGCCAGAAAGAAAATCAGTTGAGAGGGGGAAAAAAAGCCAATACACTAACCCCATGATCAATACAACTGCAGAGACTGGACATGAACATTAGCCAATAGCTTACAGGTAACCAGAACTAAAAGGAAAATGCTGTTAGGAAATAACTTCTTATTTATTTTGATCAATAATAATGAAACATACCAATATTCCAGGGGAGAAAACTTTAGAGCAGCTTTGGAAGCATTGACTTGGGAAAGCCAAATCACTGGATAATAATTCCCATTTCTACTCTACAATATCCACATAATCTTATTTTATACTGTCTTTATTTTGTAATTATTTGAGGTAAGAACAGACATAGGACATGGAGTCAAGAGTTCCTTATGTGATACCTGCTTCTGCCGTAACTAGGGATCCTGAACAAAGAGCCTCATCTTTCTAAAAAACAGGAGGCAAGAACCAAAGACAGTCTTTCCAAATCCAACATTACATGATTTTTAAGATAAATATTAATGTGTTTAGGAATACCACACATGGTAAAACTCCTTTATATGTGGGAAAATAGGAGAAAGTCCTCCTTAATTAACTCTTACGCATTTATGATTTTGGAAGTATCATGGACTCAAGAGTCTACAGTTTTCTGTATCTATAAGCCACACATGACAAGGGGCATTTTAACATATTTTTGGAAGTAAAGAAACACAATTGGAAAATCACAAGATGAAGCACTTACTGGCCTCTTTTGATTCATGCTGTTTGGTCTTCTAAAGTTCTTATCAACTGCCATTCTTAAAGTGGGGAGTGTAATTTCAAAATTATTTTAGAGTCCTCATTTGTACAAAGATAAATCTAGATTATATGTAGATTATATGATACAAACAGATCATCTCATAAATTGTGGTCCATGTTTAAGGACCTTGTTCAGCCCTCCCTGTTCCAGCAATATTATGTATAACAACCTTAATTTAAACCCATAGTCAAAAGAAAACATCCCTAATGAAACACAATTTCAAATTAGAGTTAAATCTGTCTCCTAGACCAAAATATACAAAAAGGCTCTTGCTTGCTTATATTTTTAAACTCCATGTGACTTATTTAAAGATTCAAGGTTTTCACTGGAATGAGGCATACATGACTAAACTTTCATTTAGACTAAATAGTAACTTAGGAAGAATTCTACTGGTGCATTTGTATTCTTTTAAACACTCTTCATAAAAACTAAACTGACCAGGGAAAACAAATACCTTTCTTTTGTTCTGTTTATAAAGCCAATGGGGGTAGGGGGTGTGGCAGGAAAGGTGCTTATAGGAAAACTGACATTTCTTTACTTAGAAGTAGGGATTTGAAATCATCACATTGCTTTAGTTAACCTTTGGTGTTTTCATTATTAAATTAAACTAAAGAGCTTTGCACTTTGCATATCTGCAGAGGTTTTATGTTTTTTAGATGGCAAAGATTCAATCTTATATAACAATAGTATACAGATATTGGAAGCTTAGATTATCCAGTCCAGGCTGGCAATGCAGTTGTGCAGATGCACTATCCATTGTCCATAGTTGACATCACCAGGCAATCATGTATAGAACTGATTTACTCTGTGCCCTAAAGTGGTCTCAGATTTATTTTCAAAACACTGATCCAGACAGTTAATACCCATTGACAGCATATGAAATAAAAGCTCTTTTGCATTCTGTGATGTCATCCAAATCTAATGTTGAGATAAAACACCTCACACTGAGTTGTATAAAATGCACTGCAGTTAAGCAATGAGCCCTGAACTGTACAGTCCTTATCCAGTACTCTGTCACCAGACATCAAGTGCAGCATTGTACACTTAATAGCAATCATTAAAGGGGATGAGTGAATAAATGAACATTTCCTTGCATTCTTTACTTTTTTTTTTTTTTTGGTGATAGTGGTAGTGGGCTTGAAGCAAAGATACATATAGAACAATGCTCCCTATTACTATTAAGTGATAATATTTGGATACCTAATGAATCCTAGTAGCAAATGAAAAGTACTGAAATCCACTCCTGGATTCATAACACTGGAACAGCTCATAATTATGATTCCAAATAATTAAATCCCACAGAATAAGTCCTGCACATCAATCCTGACTTTGCTACCACAAATCTGTGACACCATCATTATTATCTTCAAATACAAAGTTTCAAAGATCTGGCTTCTAACATCCCTTTCAAATGACGAAACCCAAACATTCACTTTAAATTCAACACCTACTTATTAACAGTCTACAGTAAGCAGAGTGTTATGATCAGAACAAGGTAATAATCTGCTCAAATAACATGGATACTGTCCTCTAGCTCTTGTGCCCAGGATTAGCATATAGCTTGTCTTGCCATTTGCCATACCTAAGTTGTAAAGAGACCACTTTGCTTTAGAGTTGGTGAAAATAGCTGTTCATCTTTCTCCAAGGTGTCAGAATAACTTGGGGGGAAAAAAACACAGTACTATTTCAAAGCACTCTGCAACTTAATAGCTTCTCTTCTATATGCAAAACAATAGGACATGTCTCCATCCTACCTCCAAATCTCCCAGTGGAGAATAATAAACCAGGAAAGGCAATGATAGAAAAGTAAATGTTATAAATGAACAAGTTCACATTTTTAATTTTTTAATTTTATGGATTTTGTACATCATTTTCGTTTTTGCACAATGTATGTATGCATTCTCATATTGGTTATAGTCCCCATGCAATTCCCACCACCTTGTTTTGATCCTACTCCCTTCTCCCCCACCTTGACCCCCTCCCACCCCCGTCCATAGTGTGTCTCTGGTTTATAGTTGCTTGTTGATTTAGATTTTTACTTTATTGTAATGTCTTTTTCCTGGTCCCTTATTTAGGTTTTCTAATGAACATTTTCTGAAAGTCAATACCTAAAACTCACATTCCCTTAAGGATTGCCCATCTCCTTAGTAGGGACACGGTTGAGCTCCTGCTCAACTACCAATGAAAAGAAGCTATTAGAAGGAAGTGACAATATAGGCAGCCCTGAGGAAGATGACAACAACCACACCAAATGCACTGGGAGGGAAAGGATTATTATAGGAAAGGAAAGGATTATTATTATGATGATTGCTTTACTCACTATTTTGTGATCAAAATCTAATAACAATATAAGTTAAAAACTTGGGGAAAATATTCTCTTGTGTTTCATGTACACTTTCAACAAATACTTATTGAAACCCATTTTGCGCTAAGGATGATTCTAGTTGCAGGGGCATTTAGCAGTGAACAAAACAGACACCTCTGCCCTTGCAGGGACAGAAAGATAATCAAAGAGTAGCTTTGGGGCCGGGCCGCCTATGCAACTATCCTTCATACACTCTGAGGTTACTTGTTGCTAATTGCTTCATACCAGGTTCTAGGTCAAGCCCGGAGGAAAAAAACAGGAAGATCCAAGCACTTACAGATAAACAAGCAGTTCACTTGGAACAGCTGCTTCAGTGGAGGCATAGATGAAATACTGGATGGAGGGCCGTAAATGTTCCTTACGTTTTAGGGGAAAACACAAGCTACAGTCTCTTCCCACTGGGTCTTTGAAGGGTGGGTAGAACATTGTATCAGAAAGAGTAATGACAGGGGAGAGAAGGTTGAAAGATCCACAAGAAAGCCTGGGCAATGGAGCACTGGTGGAGGTTGGGAAGAAAGGATTCTAGGGAAACAGACTAGAGCTCCCAGAGGCTGGGTCTCAATGTCATGTCCAGGAGTTTGCCACACTTTAACCTGAAGAATGACACAATTGACCCACTTTTGGTTAACATTCTGTTCAAATAAGCTCACATTATGTACCTGAGATGACTGGTGCTTCTCTGTTTTGGTCCTCCTCCAATCCCTAAGCCTAGTAGGGAAATTCTACTAATTTTTACCAGAAAAGGAGAAGTGTGACTGGTCCAGGCTGGATGGGGCCCAAAACACCCAGAGAAATAATATTTTCTTCCTTTCAACCACTTCATCCAGCAAGCAGCTGCTAACTCACTAGCTGTGCCAGAGAGACTCCATGGGTCTGATGGCTGTTAATGGGCTTTATTACCTTGTTGAGTACCTCAAACTCCAGTTACTAATTACAGGGCATCAACAAGAATGTTTGGCTATATAATTTTTGTTAATTGATTTGCATGAGGGGATTTGGGCATGACAACGCTCTAAATTTTCTTCCGGCTCTAAAACTCCATGACTCTTCTCTATGGCTACATGCATCAGTAATGACATTGCATATTCTGGATTGTGGGTTTCATGCATGGGCTCCCTCATCAATTGCTCAGAACCCTCAGGAGCAAAGTGTTAATCAAGGACACACAATGTCATGGAGGCCCAGGCTGGACTGGGATTCAGTCATATCACTCATGCAAGTTAGCATTTATTAGTCTCTTAACAGTAAGCATTTTGTAGGGCCAAGCCACTTATAGCCACTTGAGTATCTTGCCTGCAGTGGGCTCACACAGTGGGCTCACACAGCTTATTAACATGAAGCAGGTGGTTCAGCATGACCAGTGGATCAAAAATGCTTAGATCCCACAGTTCCCAGCCAAAGTCTTTCCATTTCGCCTACTTACCCCAATATCAAGTCTTTAATAGATTACTTTTTTCATATCCATTCACCCTTTCCCTTCCCCACATCCCACACTTCATTTTTAAGGTAGTGCTTCTCACCAACACCCCTGCTTTACTCTTACATTTTTTAATATTCTTCTTCTGAGCAGAGCCTATGTATGGAATGGGAAGGATGAGATACAAAAGAAAAGGGCAAGAACAGAATGACAATAGATAAGCTGATTCACTACTTACATATCAGCTTTCCCTGAGACCATTTGTTAATTATGCCAGGCAGGTCGCTCTGATTCTCAGACCCCTTCTAAAGTCCTCTTTTTCAAGGCAAAAATAAAACCACTAAGAAATGGTAAGCTACAACACTCCATTACCAAGCCAACTTTTGGACAAATGGTCTCAACAAGAGGAAAATCTCTGCAGTGTGAAGAAGTGGTTCTCAGTGACTCTGGGTGAACTGTCATCCCAGATGTGTCAGGAATCATTTGTGGCTAAGAATAGTACAAAATTCTCAAAAGTTTTCAAATAATTAAGCTTTACTACATAAATGAGACAGAATTCAAGGTTATACAGTAAAGCCTTTTTTTTTGCAGCCCTGCATGCTGGTGTGATTCCTCAACTGGGAAAGAAAATGGTAGTGTTAGAACTACAACAATCATTGCATCTGTACATTCATATGGGTGTGTGCCTTGCATGCACTGTGGCAGGAAATACATGCTGCGAACCTCAGCTGGCTCAAGAACACAGAAGAAGTAAGCTGAGAATTAGGAAAAATGATGGTTCTGCTTCTTGTATTGTGGGGGGCGGGGGCAGCAACTTGGGCAAGGAGATCTTTGGGCATCTACATCAATGACGTAGACATTTTTACTTCCCTGGTTCAAGATGTTGGAAGAACTAAGTCTTCTGTAGGCATGCTAAACCTTAAACCCAGCCAAGTTCAACTTTAGAGAGGGCACCAAAGTGTTCCCACATTGTGTAGGGGAAAAAAGTGAGAAAAAGAAGTTAAAGAGCAAAGCTAGAAGAGTAGCTTGGTTTTCCCTCTTTAAATGGATCCTGGCTGTGTGGGGAGTTGTGGCCTCAAGAATGGTAAGATTTTTGAAGGAGTCCTTGGGCTATTGGGGCAATAGAGATTCAAATGGGAAAGATTAAGCAAAATACACTTGTGTGTGATGCCTGACAAATTCTGTCTCATCTTCAGCTGTGAGGGGAAAAAATTCATCGTTTCCTCCAATAACATTAATTATCCAACCACAGCAGAAACTTGACAAAGCCTGATGATGTGTTTAGATACAGCAAATGTGGTGAATCACTGGGCTCAAGTCCAAGAATTCAGACACCTCATGACAGCAAATCTTTCTCCTCCCCACACTCAAGGTGAAGGGCGACCCCAGCATTTTATTCAAGCAAGAACAGGACCCCGCAAGAGTGCCCTCTGGGCTTTGTGTTCTGGAAAATAGGATCAATTTTTCAGAGAAAGGCACCATTGATATCTCAGAACCAAACAGGCATGGTGTTAATCCAGCTGCAACAATTTACTCTTCTCACCCATAACTTTCCTGGAAGAAATTTCCAGAAACTTTTGTAGAAGAAAAATCTCATGAGCTACTCAAAAGCCAGAGAGTGATCTATTCCTTAATGCGTAAGAAGCTCAGGCACCCTTCACTTCTCTTTCTTTTAAGAGCATAAAGCAGAAGAAAAGAGGGGAAAATAAGAAAAGAGGTTAGTCAGAAGGGATGTATTAAGTTATTTAAAAATCTGTTCCTGTTACCATTTTTAGGATAATTCTAGAGGGTTTTTTTTTGTTTGTTTTGTAATTCTGCAAATGATCCAACACCGTATGTGGAAGAGGCGGCTGCCTGAGATAGCAGGTTTCTTGAGTTGTTTCTTCTAAAGAGAAAGGAAGGAAAAAGGGGAAGTTCCCTTCTCCTTTCCACTCGCCCCCCTCAACAGGCCAGCACCCCTTACAGCCCATGAGTCATAAAATAGCTCATGAAGGGGCAGCTCCCATGGAGTCTTCTCAGCTCCTCTCTATTATCTTCCCCAGAGACCCAGAGAGATGGCGCCAGAGAACAGCCCAGCAGGAGTCTGTGGGAGTGAAAGGCAAACAGGAAGCCTGAGACCCTAGGAGGTAGAGGCGGTTTGCGAAGGAGGAACATTTTGGTAAGGATGGCATTCTAAAAGCCATCATTTAGGTTAGGGCCATGAACTACAGCCAAGACTTAGAATTACAAAGACCTTTAGGAACTGACTCCTTCTCCAGACCTCTCCATTTTACAGAGGTGAAATCTGAGGTGAAAAGAGGTTAATAAAGTTGTTTAGGATCATACTTCCATGGCTGTATTCTGGGCTAGATGAAGGCTTTGTTTTTTTTAAAAGGATTTTCCAGAATGTATAAAATGGTCCGGCCCAGATTAGGTTTAATACCATCTAGTTTCTGTGAGAAAAATGTTCATTTTGAAGATGCCGGGGGATGCCAGGGCTTCAAATCCCCTCTAATTTACCCAAGCAATAGTATTATCCATATCTTTTCAAGGAAGAGTATAATTGATCCTTTTCCAAGCCTCAGAAAATTTAAATACTCCACATGGTACATGTAGTAAGCCTTAAGCAAAATACTTAATTTTAAGTTAGCACCAGACACATGGCAAGTACTCAAAATATGTTTTGGGGATAAAAGACCAAAACTAAGTACTTTGGCCTAATGTGAGGAGATGATATCATCTGAAACATGAGTTTTTACTACCTCTTAGTAGGGAAATTAATTGCCCCCATGGCATGATAAAGCAATGCCAGGAATGTACAAAGGGACTTCAACCCCGAGATAGTTCTGTGATGGATACAGTGGTCTAAGAGTTGTGAAATTAAGAAGGTTAGTTAGCACCTTTATGTTTAATCTATTAAGGAAATAAGAAAAACACCTTTTACTTATAGAGTTACTTATGCAAACTAAGCGATATAGTAAATATAAAGCCGAATAATAGAAATACTGGACAAAATTAGATATTTGTGCTATCCAAACACCATCTATTTGGTTCTCATAGCACTTTGCGCCCAGCTTTATTCTAGCACTTATACCATCATCCTCAAATAGCCAAGATTCAAGGAACACCCCCTCTTCCCCATCTGGTAAGCTCTATGAAAGACATGGGACATACAGATTGCATAGAGACAAAATGTTTATGATTAATTTTATGCAATTCTCTCCTACTATATACTGACTAGCCCTAGCCTAGTGACTTCTACACACACTAAGACATTATTGACTGTTGAATCAACGGACGGATAAATATATGCACCGCAGAATGAATGGATGAAAATGAAAGCAACACTGGGGCAATCATCCAGGCCTGAGATCCACTATCAGTAAAATTCCACAATCCATGGAGCTGCAGAAAGCAACAACATCAGGCCTCAGAGGTATGTGTATGTTCCTTGGCTGGAGCCAAACCCCAGCCCCTAGAGAGCATGAGAGCCACAGTTCAATTCATGGGAGGTCATGCCAAAGCCCAACCCCAGCTGCACAATGATTTGTAGGAAAACTTACTAAATTCCCTTCCCAAATAATTTGCCATGACCACTATCCCAAACAGAGTATGGATCACATGTCAGGCTTGGAGGCCAAGCCCTCTTCCACAAAGTGTGGGGTGAGCAATTCCATCCTGACAGATGTGCTCTCCAGAGTGCTTGAAGTGACAGCATGGAGTTTTCCACTCCTCCAGACAGCAGGGAAATATGTGTTAATCTGACTTATTTTAAAGGAAGATATGATAGTGTCCCTGAAAGGGTCACCTCTACTGGAGATGAGTCAGGATATTTTTGCAAGTCTTCAGTGTTCAACTTTTTTAAACTGGTGGTAGGCTGGGAGATCTGCCACACTGACTGGGTATTAGTTCACTTTTCTTCTCCCAGGTTAGCTAATGTTGCTCTCAGATACATTTTTCGACGTACGCTACTTCCAAGTGGCTATGAAGCTCATTACTTCCTAAGCAGCAATCTCTGCCTTGATTGAATAAACTTTTTGAATTCTTTTTATACATCTGTTTATGTGCTTTAGTCTACTTACTTACTCCTCACCCAACCCTTTTAAGTAGGTACTACTATTCTCCCAGTTTGCAGAAGCAGTAACAGATTCAAAGAGACTAAGAAACAACTCACCATGTGGTCTGTTGTGGGAGCTGTCATGTCAATTGAAACAATACTTCATGAAAAGACTTGAGAATAAAAGAGCTCCATCCCTTTTTGTGATGAGTCATTCTGAAGAATATTCAATGGCATTTAAAGGGTGGAGGCCAGGACTGAGAGAAGAGGACCTTAAGAAAGATGTACACTGTTAATATTGCATTCACATTCATTTATCAGCACCTTTAACCAAAGACAGAGGAGACATGATCGAAATGTAGTAGGATCTTTCCTCAGATTCAGCCTCAGTCATTTTAGGATTGTATCTCAGAAACTGAAAGCATAGAGTAACATATATAAATATAAAGATCACCAGAGATAGATATAAATAGATATAAATAGATAAATCAGGGCCTCTGAGTAAATATATTAAGAACAGCCTCCTACCCCTGTTAATTGGAAAATAACCAGCTCTCACAGGTCCTCCTACACAGGATGCGAGGGGGTAACTTAGCCCACATTAACAGTTCCGGTTATTAGCCTTTCTAAAGGAACAGCCACGCCCTTTGAGATGCTTCTCCTAAAGTAGTAGTTCTGCCTTTCCTATTTATCCATCTACCCTTGCTGAACATCCATCACATTGAGTCTCGTCATCTAACCTAAGTCATAAAATGTAACCCTGAACATCTACTTCTTATTTTTCCTTACCACTTGTCACCTACAGCTATCCCTTTCTTCCATCAGAAACCCTTGTCAAAAACTGATAGTTATTGCATGCTAATTTCACCACAAATACCTGATCTGAATGCTAAGTAATTAGCAAATCCGGTAACCTGTGAGATGCTGATCTTTTTTTATAACCACAAAAAAGCTTGTCACGGAGGATATTTTAGTTCAAGAACATTTCCAATCAGGAAACCTAACATCGTGTTCCAAAATACCACACTATTGCATTCATACATTTAGGCGACATATTGACTGAGGGGTAATAAGGTCCCTTCCCATCAACCTGCATTTTGAATGTGCAGTTCCTACAAGGTGTACATTATGTATGCTTTACCATTTGGGCAGCTGTCCACAAACAGAGATTAGCTCTTATCAAATTCATTCTGTGAGGTTCAGTTTCCTATTGTGAATGAAAAGCATTTGTTTAAGTAGAAATCTGTATGTCACTGAGAATTTTCTTTTTGTGAGGATCTAAAGACAATTATACCCAGAAACAGTTGACATAATGTCTACCAAATTCTGAAAATCAAATTACTGTGTAGTAATCTCAGATGGAAATTTATTTGTTCAGCTCCCTTCCCTGTGATTCACTGCCTCAGTTTTCTTGTCTGTGAAATGGGAATACCCTAGATGAACCTACATCAGAAGATTATTGGCAAGAATTTTTTAAAATGTGGTAGAAGTATTATACAAACAAAAACAACACACTGCATAAACTTTTGTGTTACATATTACATACAGGAGTTCCTAATGCAAGAACTGACTAGGGCCAGCTCAAAGTAAAAAACAACAAGTACCATAAATCTGCCTTCAATTACCAACACTAGTAAAATCTGTTCCTGTTTATAGATATCAGCTTATTAGGTCTTTGGCCTTAGGTAATATATATAAAATAACTATGAGGTGAGAAAGAAAACTTCTTTATAATTTACAAGTTCATGTTACATTACATTTTTTTCACAGTATTGTTGTAACAGTTGAACTACATTTCACACTATATTATCTTCTTAGTGATATCTGACATTCAGTAAATAAGTTTATTCTTATTAGTACTTCAAATAAATGTAAAAACCCTTCAAAAAAACAACATTCTACAAATGCTGAGAAAAGGACACTGGTGAGGATGTAGTGAGGTCTCATGCTTGGTCCTTAGCTGGTGCTCAGTAACTGCGTGAAGACTAAATGGATGAGTGAATATACTGCAGAGGTGATAAGAACCACGGCGGCGAGTGGAGAATTTCAGAACGGCATGCTATTTTAGAGCTATCATAATTGATCAAAGCAAAGACAGAGAATTCTCGGAGTGGGAACTCTTAGGGGGTTATGAAGAGAACTGTCTTTATAAATGAAGACATAAAAGTCACAATGCAGAGTTAGTACAAAGAAAGCCTTTCATTTTTCACTGAGGCCCAACTGATAATTTGTTCAATGAATGAGGATTTCCATTGGAACCTGGGGGTGGTACCAATCTCACACACCCACTCTGCACTGGGGCAGACACAGATTTACTTTAAGCTAAGTTCCCAAGGAAAGGGTGAGGGCTGCAAAACCGGGGACTTCTTACACAGAAGGGCACTTGGAAAAGTTCAGTTGTTCCAGCTGATGCAGCAGTAGAGCAGAGATGCTGGGGACTGAGGAACCAGAGATCCCCTATAAACTCCCACCCTCCCACACTCCTGAGTGGATCCAAAGGACAGAAAATCCACAACAGTAACGGTTATCTTTCCAAATTTTCCCCACAGATTTATAGTGATACAGCACAGGGAAGTGGGCAACAGACACTGGGAACCAGCTTTTAATCGTATTTAGGTAGCATGGCATAATATGGAAGTATTTTGGATTTGAGAGACCTGGATTCAAATGCTGGTTCTACCATTTGCAGACTAGCTAATAAACCTGGGTGAGAGCAAAACCTCTGTGAGCTCGATTTTGTCTCCTGTGAAATAAGGGTAACATTTATCTCACAGACTGCTTCTGAGAACATAATGAGATAATGCATGTGCATCCACATAACATGTGCTCCATAAATGTCAATTTTCATCCTTTCCTAGTTTTTCTTAATGGTTTATTGTTTTGGCTGTTTTTCTTTCTATTATTGGGTTTGGTCACACATAAGCACAGTAACAGAGCCTCCAAAGGAAGATCTTATGTATTATTGGAATCTTTAAACATCACAGACTGTGTCTAGAACATATAAAGATAAAAAATATAAAAATATTATAAAATATATAAAAAATATAAAGATGCTAATCGCATGCAATTTCTTCTCACAGGCAATATTCAAATCTGTTAGTCCAAAGACATTTTGTCTTCCCACCTACAAAGGCCACTTAAAAAAAAAAAAAAAAAAAAGCTCACAAGATCTAAATTAAAACAGTGATACATGTGGCAACAATTAAATTATAGGCAACCTCTCTGGACTATATATACAGATATTGAAAATTAAGTTTTTGAACTATTTTTAATCTTATGAGAAATACATAAACTGTGTTTGCTATAAAAGGCAGGCTATGAATATATAAAAATAGAAATGTATATGTTTATATATTCATTTGTATGTTAAAAATGGACATTTCTAGAATATTTATTATTCTTGTTTTCTACTCCAAAATGCATTTAATTCTTATCTGTAATCAGAAAGCAATTAAGAATGGCTTTAAGAAATATTTCACGGCAACAACAGGCATCCATCAGCTTGAGTGAATTAGCTGTTCAATGATGCAACCTGCAGTTTTCTACTATCTTCTGCAGACACGTAAAGGAATACTGGGTCATTGGTAGCACACCAGAATGATATGTTTAGCGGCCACCTGGATGAGTCTTCGGTTGTAGGTCATTGTAATTGTGACCTTTTAATAGCTTCCAACAGCTAATTTTGCTCTTCATATAGTATGAACTGAAAACATTTAAAGAACAAAAAGAAGAAATATTTTGGTATATATTTTTATAGAAACCAATCTTGGCAAAAGGCCTGTCAGGCCATACACAGGAGACCAGCCACGGGGGCTGGAATGTTCCTGGAGGAGATGCCACCACTGGAAGTGTTTCCGATGCTGTAAGTCCTAAGGGCACTTCCATTCTGAGCTCACTCTGAGTCAGTGGTGTCCAGAGTGACATAAGAGGGCAAGGTGAGTGTAGTCCATGCTCTCTCTAAGCCCTGACATTTCAAAATAATTTTTATAAATTAATAGAATTCAAAAGCTGGCTCATTTTAGACCAGCTGCCTCTTTTGATGGCTACAGAAACTGAGGTCCAAGACAATGGTTAAGGGTTTCACCCAGGATCCCACAGTTAGCAAAAAAGCTGAGACTTAAACAAGGTATCCATAAGCACAAGCCAACCTTCCTTCAACTGCACACAAGCTACTTTGAACAGCTCCAGAGCTGGACTTTCTATTACTAGTTTCCAGTTACTGAAATCCACATTGCAATTCTTCAACATTAAACCAGACACAAGCCTACTATTACTGAGGAATTTGGCAGAACACAGAATTGTCTTATGCTCCATTTAATAGGGTCAGAACAGGTCTTCCAATCTATGTGTCACTCACTGCACCCAGCAGAACAGCTCATATATAAAGTGCACAGACCCAATATATGTTAGGTGGTAAGTCAATGAATGAATGAATCAATGCCAAAGGCTGCAAGTAGCCAAAGAAACACATTCAACATAGCTACACATCATTTTTTTCCATTTTTTTTCACTAGGGTTTTATCAAAGTTCTACTTATTATTTTCCGATTATCTATTTCTCTAATCACTTGTGTATGTATATTTGTACATGTACATGTATGTAGGGTAAAGAAAATATCAGGCTTTTCTGCCCTTCCGCCATCAGGATAGATGATGGATCCTTGTCCTGAATGCATGCCTGATGGCGGGCACCTGGAGTAGGGTGTGGGCATAGGTAGATGGGATACAGCTGAGTTAAGACTGTGCTTTTAAGGGTGGCGTCACGGGGACGCCAGCAGCAGCAGCAGCAGAAGTCGAAGCAGAAGCCGAGAAGCAGCCGAGAAGCAGCAGAACGAACTCCTGAGAGCCCAGATAGAGTAAAGACTTGCTGGGGGCTGGGAGGCCTGCCAGCCTCCCAGCCCCCCAGCCAGCACCCCTGCCTGCCATATGCCTGGTGAACCCCAAATAAAAAACCTGCAAAACTACTGAGGACTCTGACTCCTCCTTTACCCGGTCTGCATGGGATCAGAAAACCTGCACTGTGCCCCAGCCTGCCCCTACAATGTACATTTGTACATGTCAGTTGCTTCAGAGTTAGTATATTGAAGCATGGACGGTTTCATTGGAATTCAGCAGACAAGGGGACCTGGATCCCAGAGAAGCCAACAGATTAGAGATCCAGTACACACCAGTCTTCAATGTATATTGAAAACTAAAAATCAACACCATGATGGGACAGGGCACCTGTGAATATGTGCTCATTCCAAGAACAGGCAGGGTTCAAAGGGCAGGGCATATAGAAGGTTCTGGAACCTGACAAATTGGACAGGCAAGAAAACAGGAGTAAACAACACATAGAGCCTAAATTCCAGTGCAAGCAATTTGTGTTTTGTGAATTTTACTGAAGGAGAGGATGCCAAGGGAAGAGAGGAAATTTAGACCAGAAGAGTAAGACCTGGCACACAGGTGGGCCGTAAAAGCAGTGGTAGCTGGTTAGGGAATAGAGAAATCACAGGAGCTGGTTTGATCCAGGGCAAAGATGACTTACACTGAGTTTCTCACAGGATGGCTGGTGTCATCTCAACCCATCACACAAGCTTGCCTACAAGTAGGTATCCTAACAGACATTCCTGAGAGAGTACTGCATTTAGTTCTTTACATTGTGTTTCTTTCCAAATAGGTGATGTTAGCTCTTGATTCAAATGCAGAAATCAAGATTTGGCTGAGATAAAATGATTTGCCCAAGGTAAAAACCTAATTAGAATCCAAATTAGTTGGCTAGAGGCTGGGCTCAATAAGTTCCTGCATAATTTAAATACACATATACCAAATATAAGCAAACACCAAACCAGTAATATCTTATAACTGGAGATTTCACCTGTAAAGGAGTGTTGTGTCAGGTGATTCAGTGACTTTTCTCAGATCAAAATGTGGGGAGCACATTCTTAATCTTGAATTAAGGTGTGGTTTCCCCAGTTTTTGAGTATAAGATTTCACCAGTACTTTAAAGATATGTCCCAAATTTGTTCTCTCCACAGTACCCAAGCCCCAAAATTGCCAACAGTTGTTGACAGGCTGATAATTTTCATTTGTGGTAAAGCCTCTCTACTTCACACTAATTAGGCAGAAAGGGGGGTGGAAGATCAGCAAAACAAAAGACACAGTAGGTGTCATTCGTTTTATCAAGAAGAGTAACAGAAACCTAGATAACACAACCTGGCCTTGCAAAGTTCCTGCTTTAAGAAAGAGGCAAGAAAGGTTTGCCTCTTTGCTTTGCTTGCTCTTAAACACCTGCAAACATGCAGGACAGAGCTAGTGACACTTTTGCAGTACCTCTGACACAATTATCACAAATTCAGAATCAGTAAGACTTACATGAATACTTTTTTCTGCACTAGATCTGCAGATTATATTGAAGGTTCCTGTTAAGAGCAAAGGAGATCTGGAAGCTAAAAGAGGGCTTTTTGAAAAACTGACAGGTATGGAGGTGTAACACAAAATGACATTGTTGCAGGTAATTATGCAGCGCTTTCCAAAGAAGCTCCACAAAATTCCGAGAGCAAGGCACTACTAGAGAATACTGTGTTATTTACGGTACAGCAGAGGATCTTCTCCCAGAAAGTGGGAGCCTCACCCCAAGTCATCCTGCACTCAGTACTCCCTACCCCTCTCCTGCAGGTTCTTCTCACCCTCCTACAGTTCCTACTGAGAGGCAGGCATCCTGTTTCTCTCCCCCAGCCCTCCTAACAACCCCCAAAGGATAAACTGCTAAAATTGTGAACACAGCATTTGTGTGTTGTAGAAAGCACACAGTTTCATTCTTTTCCCCTTCCTGCTGCGTCACCTGGGGAGAGGCATTCCAAGTCAACAACACTCCACAAGTCCAGTGACAGAAGTCAATTTTCTACCAAGCTTTCGGTGAACAAAATGCCCTCAACTGAAAGTGATCGGGCATGCAACTCCAGCTGTCATCCTCTGGTGTTACTTCTTACTGGACTTAGAACCCCATCTTCTCAATGGTACAAAAGTGTCTGTGTGCATCCAGCACCACTCTATTTCCACAGCAATCCTGTGAGTTTATAGCCATTACATTACATCAGAGTTCAGTCCTTTATCTAGTTTTTTTCTTTTGATACTAAGTCTTTACCCTAGACCAAAGCCAATGGCTGGTGTTTTCAAAATTTTTGTCAAGAATCCTTACCCTAAGCAAATACTATTCCAAATTCCTGTAAGTAAAATAGATCAAAGGTGAGCAGACTGGTAAGAGTCAGAGTTAGGGGCTGGCGTCCTACCAACCCCTACCTGGAGGATGCTAGGGTTCTGTGGATCTTTGAGCCAGGTGCTACAGATCCCTGAGAGGGAAACAAAATGAACAATATGTAGAGGAAGAGGCAGTTCATGGACATGAAAGAGAGGAAAGCCAACTGGAACACAAAAGCTAAAAATCTTCAGCCCGTTCTAATTGTACAGGACAGGCAGAATGGGTAAACTCACAGGTGTGTCTTTCCATAATTAAAGGTATCTGCCCCCTAACATGGGCTCTTGGAAGTGATCTCACTGAATCCCTATCTCTGGCTTAAAGAATGTCAGTTAACATATGAAGACTGTGAAGCCCAGAAGGGCACACAGATTAAATGGCAAAACTGTGACTTCACTCTTTGTACCTGCTGGGCTGCCATCAGATGCAAGTTCTCAAAATCTGCTGTGTAAGGATCTTTTAAGAGTGGATCCATCAGCCCAATGGGAGTATTTTCCAACAGGTGGAGGAGAAATGTAACAACTATAAAAACACAAATGTTTTTAAAAAATACTTTGAAACATTCAGAAAACAGGTTTCCTTATACTAAGGATCTAGAGAAAAGAGGAAGGTGTGGCAATGACCATGTTCAGGACCTGTTTAACTGACCATTCCTATTGAATACCTACCACATACCCAAGCGCTGGAGAGACAACAGATGCATGAGACACAGCTTGGAATGAAGAATAAATTTTCCCCATCCGCCTACTGATTCTGACTAAAGGACCAGGCCAGAGATAGGAACAGGAACTGACACAGTAGCAGGAACAGGAGGAAGTATAGAAGGAAAGGGAGGAGGAACAGGGAGGAGAATAAGAAGTAAACCTTACATAGCACAGAATTTTTAAAGAAAGTGCATCCCCACTGATGATTATTATACTTCCTTATATTTACTCTGTGCTTTTTGACTGAATGTCACAGCACCTTTATTATACGAACAGAATATATAAAAACCAAGCTTTCCTGCTAAGGTAAACCTCAGCGAGATAAGGTGACCTCAGAGAGGTCATTATACCAAAGTCAAAGAGCTAGTTAGGAGTAAGAGGCAGGGCTAAGATCAGACCTCAGGACTCCTGCTCCAGCGCTTCTGCCCCATAATGAGAACAGACAGATCCTTTCTATGCTGTCCACAGCTACTCTGCTGCCAACAATTAACATGGAAATAAGGACTCTTTCACCTCATATCGCCACTATCACATTTATTTGCCCCATCCTCAGCTCCTTACCAACAATTATCTGAGCCCAGTTACTTCTTAAGATCAATTCTCCCCTAGAATTATAACAGTGAAAAAGAAAAAGTCACAGTTGCCAGAAGATGTCTCAAGTTGGCTGCAGTAACACAAAAATCAGAAAATCGGCTACATCCCCAACTCTTGTTGTAATTGCTGAAATGAGGACTTCCGTAAAAATCACTGCTCGTTAGGTACTCAGCAGTTAAGTCTCTTAAATGTCAACCTGGTAGGAATTATTAAAAAAGGTTTTTCTTCTTCATTACAAGTCTCAAATCTATTGAGAGCTCTCAACTTCCAGCTGAAACAGGTATTTGTGTATTCTAAAGGATATAAATGTTCTTCTGACTGCCGGGTTTGAACAACTTTGAGTTACTCAAAGAAGCAGTGTTCACAGCATGAGATGTCCAGGTTAACATGTAAAATATCCAGTTCCTTATCCTTTAGATATTTTTAAGGATGTAGAGAACTTCACTAGGGTTTTTGCCTTTGATGAAGTTTCTTCACATCTAGGACTCTACGTCTGCTAGTCCTACAATTTGGCTATGTGGCCACAAGGTGGTGATAGTGAGCCACAACCAAAGGCCAGATGGGCTAGATTGAGGTGAATTCCTCTCCAACATCTTAAACAAAGCCCTCACTTAATCTCCTACTGCGCTTAAGGTGTTACTTTTAGTACAGCATTTCAAAATCATCACCCCTGGATTGAATCACATATCATCTGTAGAACTCAGCCACCAGTATTTGATTTTTGCATTCAGGGTCCTCCAAGGTGGCACCAACCCCCAAACCCACACCCATTCACCCAATATTCTCCTACACTGTCCTTATGTGACAGCTTCACTGGGATTCATGTTTCCAGCTCATATACACAGATGCAAAACCATCTAACACTTTCCATGTTTGTACATCTGCTCTTGCTCATCTGACATGTCCAGAGGTCCCACGGTGGTCAGTCGCCTCTAAAATACTTGGCAATCTTTACTCAGACAAAACTCCTCCAAAGAGGTTTAAAAACCAAGAGTGATATTAGTATTTATGAATAAATTTAAATCCTGTTCTTTATAGATAATCTGTATAATACAGATTAGCAAAAATCTATTTTTTTTAAATATCAAGTTCAACATGTACAGATAACCACTTGGTATCAGGTTATATATTAATCTTGATATTTAGGATAAATGTGCTAGTAAGCGCTAAATCACATAACCTGCTATCCACTTAGTTATATCCCTTGAACATCTTTCCACGTCATTAAATAACACATGAGGCATTTTATGATTCCCCCCAGGAGTCACAGCATTGTGGTGGAAAGTACACTGGGCTTGCAACCAAAACACGGAGTTTCCATCCTAGCTCTGGTATGTACTTGCTGTGTTTGGGCAAGTTATTTAACCTCTCTGAGGTTCAATCTACAAAAGAGTACAATGCCTATGTCAGAGGCTCTGCCTGCCTAAAGGAGAGTTTTCGTGTGTAAGTCTAGCACCGGCCTGTCTCCAAGTGACCCTCACTAATTACTAGTTTCTCTCCTTTCTACTTAATCAATGTGATTTCTTTCTCCTCCCAGTACTCTCGGTACCTCCCTATGGCTCTGTCCTGCTGATTCTCCAGAGAAGAATGTCTGAAGTTGTTGTATTCTTCCTCCCAGGGCACAAGAAGACCCTGGAAGGCAGGGCCAGCTGACTCCTCTGCATGGCCCCCACAACACAATGCTCCGCACGGTACGTTAGGCCTCCTTTTCCCTCCACCATCGCTGCTCCAGACCTTTCCCTCATGCAGCCCCTTCACAGCTTCAAAGAAAGCCTGGGATACTTTTGAACCCTGGCTAGACTTGATGTTAAAAACATCTCAGTCTGTAGCTCAGTGGTTTGGGGTCTTGATGCTTGGCATCCTCCCCAGTAACTGCCTCCTTTCTGTTGGCTTCTGCCTCTGATCCCTAGGGATAAACTCACTATGTGATAGAAAGGGCAGGTCTCCTCTCTGCTGCACTCCACAGGGGAAACCAACAAGTCACTTTAGCTGGGAGTGGACCATTCTGACGTTTTCTTTATGCTCACTGGGCTTTCTTGGTGTTAGTGTTTCTTAGATGCATGGCTCACGCCCTCCCCTCCCCTAGTTTTCCTGAGAAAGCAATTTTGGCTCTTTTCCCATCTGTTGATTGATCTGTACTAGATACTATAGTCACTTCCTGTTTCCCCCTCAACACCACCTCCAGAAACTGACTTTTTAATAAACCGCCTTAGAAAAATGATTCACGTGAATGGTACAAAACAACGGTGGGGGTGGGGGGTGGAGTACATCAGATTTCATCACAAATTTCAACTTTCCAAAGCTAGTGAAATCAAAACGTCTAGAAGGTCGCCTACCACACAAGATACCTAGTCCTGGAGAAGCAGTGTTTATGGTAACATTTCCTGTGCCTGTACATTTGTTCTCGCTCTTCTCACAAGTCCAGAAATCACTTCCTTTCAGGTAGCTTTAAAATACTTGGAAATTTTTGCTCAGGCAACACTCCTCCAAAGGAGATTTAAAACCCAGAGTTCTATCAGTATCTGTGAATATATTAAGTGTTACTCTGAAACCAGATCCCCATGATACAAGCCATGGAGCAAAACCCACTCTTTCCCCCACCTAAACTGTGGGATGTACCGTTATGTTCGTGTCACTATTCCCCTCCCCACCTCCCCCAGGAAGTACAGCTGGAGGGCTGACCAGTGCAGGTGGCCGAAGGCAGCTAGCAGTAGCAGTGGTGGTCTGTTGCCCTGCTTCTCCAGGGGCCAGTGCACACAGCTCTAAAAGCAGCAGTGGTGGCAGGAGTTCCTGCCCTTCACCAGAGTGTGCTACCTGTGGACTCTCCCTCCCCCAATGCAACACCCCCCCCCAAGTCCATGCCCAGCCCCAGAAGCTCATTGCATGCAGGCAGTGCAACCAATAGTGGATAGCAGCAGGTGACAGACATTTTCTACCTGCCACCAGTGGCTCCATGGGGGCTCAGGCTGCTGGCAGAGGCCAGCAATAATGGCAGGTGGTGGTGACTCCCCTGCCACTCTGCCCCAGGGCATGCAGCCCCACTTGGGGTTGCAATGGCATGGCTATTCTAAGCTGGAGCAAGCTCTGGCATGGGAGGCAACAGCAAGCCCCGAAGCCCCTAGTTCAGTGCTGCAGGGAGATGCAAGGGGCCAGCTGGGATCCATGAACTTGTCTTTTCCAGGTTCTAAAGATCACCTGCTTTCCTTGGCTGGCCCGGCTTTCCATTATTGAAGTCAACAAAGTATCCTCTTCAAATTTGTCTCCCCACCTACCCTGGGGCCCATGTCAGTGCTGCAGGCTCTGCCCCTGCCCCTCTTTACATTGTTAGGGGCACCAGGTGCAGAAACCAGTTCCAGTCCACAAGGCTGTCCACAAGGAAGTCAGGGCAGATAGGATGTGTGCAGCACTGTTTTCCCTTTTATACTTGGCACCCGGATGGTAGGATGAATCAATCAGGTATGAGCTAAATGAACCAATCAAGTTCAATCCCAGCTCACTAGTTAATTATTCAGATTGAAAATGGAGAATGAGCTGATTGGTGCTATGTTCCAATCAGGCTTGTAGGGTGTGGTCCCTGAAAGAGGATCTAAAGCAGGGCAGTGTGCTTTAACACATTTGAGCACTGTCTAGCACTGTTTCAGTTCCCAAAGGAAAACTTATAAAATATACATTAGCAGAAAGAAGCTTAACAAAACATACCCAACTAGAACACTCAGAAGTAGCCACTTCATGGTTATTAGGGTATATTATATATTAATCTTTATATATTTCAGATAAATGTGTGTTAATAAGAGCTGCTTTATTCACCTGAACATCTTTCCACATCATTAAACACACAGGCATTTTATGAGTTCCAATTTATAGTTCCAAACGTGGGCTCTAGGTTTAGATTTGGGTATGATTTTCTATTGGACTTCTTCCTAGCTGTGTAACCCATGGGGAATTGCTTTGGCTTTCTGAGCCCTGGTCTTCCCCAGTAGTTGAGACTTTCTGTACTATATGCTATGGCTGCTAAAACAAAGCATCGTAAGCTTAGTAGCTTAAATCAACATATTATCTTACAGTTCTGGAGGTCAGGTTCTCAGAGTAAGAGTTTGGTAGGCGGTGTTCCCTCTGGAGGCTCTGTGGACAATTCCTTTTCTTGTCTTTTTCAGGTTCTAAAGATCACCTGCTTTCCTTATTTAAGTCAACAAAGTATCCTCTTCAAATTTGTCTCCCCACCCACCCTGGGGCCCATGTCAGGCTCCCTCCAGCTCCCCTTGCTCTGTCTCTATCCCCTCCCTCTTACCTGACTTTTCCCTCTCCTTCTCTACTGTGCTTTCCATGTCACCTCTTCTCTCTCTGAACTACCCATCTCCCTCTGAAAAGGACCTGTGATTGCACTGAACCTACAGGATCGTCTGTATCGATCCCCCATCTCAAGGGTGTTAATTTATCGTGGCAGCAAAGTAATTCTCACAGGGCCCGAAGATTAGGATGTAGACATCATTAGGGGTCATTATTTTGCCTACAAACTTCTCTCACAGGGCCATTATGAAATATAAATAAGAGAATATGTGTATATGCTCAGCATGCAGCCTGGCACACGGAGAGTGCTCCAAAGACAACAGCCATGATTACCCATACCAGCATTTAGCAGAAGTGCCTGTTAACACTTAAGTGGGGCCTAGTGGTTCAAATTTTAGTAAGAGCTAAAGGGAACATTGCTGGGGCAGAAAGTATCCAGAGAAACCCTTGATAGCTTCAAATCCTTACCCTGTGTTTCTTAAAAACAAATATGTATTAGCATTGCTTAGCACAAGTACTTTTCATTCCTCATAGTAAGACTTAGATGATACACTGCAAGCAAAGTTTTGAACTCTTTTATGTCTGACTGAAGAGCCTGTTCTTCCAAGCACAAATCAGGGCAACATAGCCCGGCTCATATGCACACTCATCATCAGAACAGGACCGGCCCACACCACCAGACAGCACATCAGCAGAAAGCAGGTTTTGGCTCCTCTTGTGTCCTTCACCCATTCAGGGGCACACAGAAGGTGGGCAATGACTCCCTTGTTAATTTTTGAGAAACAGGACATGCCAATGAGATGGGTAGGTGCTTCTCAGCTCTGAGCTGATCAGGTAGTAGAATCACCTGGGGGTCTGAGAATCAGCTCTTAGGCCCCTCCACCCCAACCCCACTCTGTTTTCAGCAGGTCTGAATTTAAGCACCCAGGGACACTCCTGCAGCTGGTTCTGGCTTGCACTTAGAAAATCCCAGTGCTGATGTGATCTGGAGGTAAATTATAGTTGACCCTTGAACAACACTGGCTTAAGCTACATGGATCTACTTATATTGGTATCTTTTTTTTCTGCCCTCAGGTTCCACACTGACAGATTCAGCCAGCCACGATGACAGCTGATTGAATCCATGGATGTGGAACCTCAGATACAGATGGTAGCTAGGGGTTGCAGGAGGGTTTCGACTGAGTAAGGTCGGTGCCCCTTGTTCCCCAAGTTGTATAGCTAGAGGGGAGTAAATTGCTCAGATATGTGTATCACTGCTCCCTGGCCCCAGCACTCTTTCCACTTTTTGATTTTCACAGGTCTGCCACATAACTAGTAGTGCCCAGCAGAGGGGAAGAAGAGACCTCTCAAAGCACCTATAACACCCCGTTCACTTTCCCTCACTGTGCCTTCAGGTGGGGCCCCTACCAGGAGCCTTGGCTCCGTGGCCACCTCTTGGCAGAGAGGTCGGGGTCACCCATCCTCCCAGGTTCTGTTGCTCTGCCAAAAGATGAAATACAACCTAAGACTCCAAGCAATCCCTTGGAAACAAAGCAGCAGGGGAGAGGAGCAATTCCTTTAAGGGCAAAGGTTCTACAGGCCACCAATCCTCAACACCTCACCCACAGCTCAAAGTCATGAGCTTGCCAAGGTTCAAGGAATTCGGAAGCCTAATTCTCAAGTGTGCTGGGTGGTGTTATTTAGACGTGACCCTATAGGCTGGAGGGCATGCACATTAGCATATTTTGGAACAGCTGTTGATGAAGATTTTAAGCTTTGCTCAGGGGACCAGTTGCAATGAGGAGCATTTTATGAGAACAATACATATTGTAGACATCTGAATATATTTCCATGAGAAAATAAGGAAGAGGGAAACAAAAAGATGGTATAGTGTTCCTACACAGCAGATGAATATTTAATAGGCAAGGGCTTATCTTTAAGAGAAAAAAAATACCCTTTGCAATTTTACATGCTTCCTACAATAGCAATCCATATACGAAATGACAAACATTACAGCCGGCTGTATAAATACCATGTATTTCATTATTCCCTTATTACAGTGGCACAAAGACCAGCTGCTACATGAAGTATCATGAAAACATAAATTACTGGTTATAAATAGCATATTTAAAGCAGAAGACCATCCAAATCTGGTTGGTTTAACACAGGCTGCCTAGAACAAGTCTGAGGAGTGATGGGATGGGCAGGGAATCTCGGGCAGGAGATGGAAACGGCAGGAGAGGGGCCAACAGGAGCTGCATGAGGAGCTCTCTAAATGGAGGTAAAGGGCAATGAGGAGTAGTTCTGGGGACCTGGAGGAACAATTCTCCTTTCAGTTGACCCTTGCTCCCCCCCCCCACCCGCAAGAGGGACCAATTCACAGACTGCATATCACCACTATTTTTAGCTTCTTGGCAGTCTAACCCAGTGCAATGGGAAATTCGCCCAAAGTAAATATACACTCTCATTTGATTCTTCTCCTGGCAAGTAATTTTCTATTATTTTCCATTAGAACCATTTCCAGGATAAATCACACTCCAGAGGCAGAACATAAGTGTGAGGGTCCTCTAAAGAGAGTATATCATAGTGTGGGATGTCTCTCTGCTCTAGATGCTCGGTCCAGACCAGCCCTTTGAGAAGATTTCCCAAGCTGTTCTTTTACCCTTATTATTTCCCCTGAGTTTTCCTACCAAACAAAATCACACGTGGTCATATATAATTATTTTTCCATGAGACTGCTGAATATTCAAAACACATTTTGTGCATTTCCATTATGCCAGGCACTGCACATGCATTCTCTCTCGCACTCCTCACTGCAACCCTATGAGCAGGTATGACAGTGAGTCCTCACTTAAAGTCGTGGCTAGGTTCTAGGAAATTGTGACTTTAAGCAAAACAACATATTTATGAAAACAGGTCTCAAATAACATCATATTGTTCAACTGACCTGGAATTGTTTTTTTCTCATCAACAAAAAAATATGGAAGAAAAGTACATTACAGGATCAGAGATGAAGCTATTTGCTGGAGACATTGTACTGGGAGGCAGTGGACCCAGTTTAAAGCCCAGATCTGGCTCCCAAATTCATGCTTTTAACCACGGTATTGTGTCGCCTTCCCTCATCTGTTATCACACTGTGTTAATGTAGTACGAATATAGACCAAAGAAAGGACTCATTGGTTAAACTAGTTACAAACTTATAAAAGATAAAATGCACAACTGCATTAGTTTTCAAAACACCTAAAATAGCTTGAAGAGCCCTGTTCAAGGTTTCACAGACCCCTAGTTGTCCCTGACCTCACATTAGGAGCCACTGACCTAGAACCACCTGCGTATCATTTGCAATGTGCATCTTCTAGGCCGGCACAAAAATAGCTAGTTAAAAATATTGTCTGATGCCCTAGCATGAAAAGTCAAAGTCAAAACTCAGAACGATAGTCAAGGCTCTCCTTAAACTGGCCTTATATTTTCAAATCCATCTTTCAAAACTATGGTGTACACTTGAGTCTGAATCAATAGGTGCGTGGCTTGAACATCTGTAGTTTTAGCAAGCTCCCCAGGAGATCTTTATTGGCAGTAAGTTTGGGAAACAGTACCATCCGCATTGCCATCATTCACTCACAGACATGGTAACTGGAATCTCCTAGGGCAACTCCACTTATTCTCACAGCTGTGTGCTTGGCTCATGACCATTCCACAGCCTGCAATGCAAGTCTCACCCTTTCCTCCCAGGCCCATCACAAAGACTTCCTTGGAAAGCCCTGCCTACTACTGTGTTAGAAGTTGTCATATCCCACCACCCCCAGCACCATACTTAGGTCTGCATTCAATTTGCTGAGCTGCCCCTATTCTGACTCACCCCCACTCCCAGATAAGGTGGGGAGGAGCACAATGGACTATGGTGGAGGACTATGGGTGTTTTGGTGATGGGAGAGCTACAGTGCCCACACCTGAAGGGAGAATCCTATACTGTCAAAATATTAACAGGCATGTAAAACAATAGTACTTCATTAATTAGAAAAAATAAATAAAAGAATAGGACTGGTCTTACTAACTTTCTTTGCTTCCTCTGCTTTTTTGCACAAGCACTGGTCACAGAGGTTCTTAATAAGGATTAGCATTCTGTCATTGGAGACCAGGAGTAGATATTGCATGAGAAACAGACTTTTCCACATGCTAGCAGGAAGGGGAGAAGAGAAGGAAGGGATAAAGGATCATACACAAAAAGAAAAAAAAATGACAGGTTGATTTTTCCCCTAAAAATGAGGTTCAGGAATAAAAATATACAAATAGTTCTCAAAAACTAGTATTTCACTAGGATCAAAAGTTTCTACAATAAATTCTAACATAAAGTTTAAATACTTGCCTTTGTCATTATCTACCATCTCAATCAACCCTGAAATGGACTAAACATCTCCGGGATCCAACTGCTCCTTCCCAGACTGCAGTGAGCCCCCCACTAACCAACTCCACATTTCCAATTTGCACCTACTTCCCAAGGAATAGAATTTTGTTGATTACCAGCTGAGGTATAGTGTGTACCTACTGTGTTCTAGGAACTGAAACCTCTATTTACCCATATAACATTTAACCTTCACACTGGCCCTCTGAGGTATTATGATAACTGTTTTCTAAATGAAATAACTGAGACTAGAGGTTAAGTAACTTCCACAGTGACAAAGCTAGCAAGGCTGGCATTTAAAGTCAAATCTCCCTCACAACAAAGCTCATGTTCTTAACTACTCTGTTAATCTTATTAAAAAGAAGGTCCTTATGGTTTTCCAGAATAAAATGTCTCCCAGCCCTCCCCCTTCCGGCCCTCCCCTGGTGGCGCAGGCGGTTGAGCTCAGCACTGTGAAGCTGTCCACAGCCTCTGCAGTGGTGGTTTGATCCCTGCCAGCAGGCAAGAATCCCACATGGCCCAGCCACCTCTCCTGTCTCACCCGCTGCTCCCCTCAGCAGTGTATTTTAGTCAGTCTGCCTGTTCTGTTCCCCACTCTGTCTCTGGTAAATCCTCTGGTGACCTGTATCCTGGTTTTTGCATGTATTAAATTAAATTAAATTAAAAAAATTAAAATTAAAAAAAAAATTTAAAAATAAAATGTCTCCAGACATCAAAATATTAGTGGGGAAGAAAAAGCTCTGCAACTATTCTATGACTGACTGGAAACAAGACCCACCCCATGAAGAGCATAGAGCTCATCCATCTGAGGCTATAGGTAGCCCCGGGGGCACTTCTAACTAAAGACACCTAGAGGGCTGTGTACTCAGGTGTGAGCACGTGGGCTCTGGGGGAACTCTGCCCAGGGCATGTGAGCACACATGCCCAGCCATCTGGCAACCTCCCAAAATTTCCCAAAAACAGGAGGGCCTGAGAGACTCAGGAAATAATTTGTCTCATTCTCCCATTTTAAGATGGGGAAACTGAGGCTCACAGAATTTAGGAGTTTCCCAGGTCATTAAGCCACTAACCTAAAGCTCACACCCATGTTTTCTGCTGAGTCAGGTTTGTCTTTTTCTTTAATTTTTTAAAATTACACACTAAAATAGGATCACTGTAGAAGTGAAACAATAAGGGCACATATATATCCATCCACCCAGCCACATGTATATGTGCGTGTATATATACACATATACGTATGTATCTATCAAGTGTCTTCTGCTCTCATTTTAATCCTAGGCTCGTGCCTTCGAGAGATCACCAATATCACCAGCTTGGTATGTATAGGTCATAAGTGGTCATAATATGTCTGTCACTCTCTCCCCCCCTCCAGCTCCCCAACTTTTATCACGTAACACATGTTGCATATATTCCCAGGTCAGCTACATCTAGTTCTCTCATTAAATGCCACCAAGCACTCGGATCTGGAGGCCTTACACCCTCCTCTTGTGGGCAGTGCGCTGGCGGGGCGCTGCGGCTGCTCAGATAATAATGAGCCCTGCTGACTGTGGGGGGTCGGGGGGGGGTGCTCAGATTCAGATTCCCGTGGCACAAAATGAACACTTCGTCTCCCGAATGGAGTGGCGCTGCAGTTTTCAGAAAGTTCTATTTTCTGATACCTCAGACATCAGGGCGTTTAAGCAAGCCAGTCTGTGACAATGAAGTGTTTTCATCAACTACTTAAAATTTTGCTACTCTGTAGCATGTCCTTAGGCAAGCCAATGCCTAGTCTTCTGTAAAATGGGAAAATACTAGTATTTCCCTCACAGAGTTGTGCAATTCATAACTAAACGCGAAAACGCGCGTCCCGCCCCTCCCCCATATCGGGCGCGTTCCCAGGAAACCGTCCCGGAAGCCAAACGAGCGCGAAGCACTAGCGAAGGCCGCTCGTTTTACACGGAAATTTTGTGAGTATTCCTGACCCCCAAAATAGCCAACTAAATACTTAAAAACAACTCTAACGTAAAGGAAAAGCGGAAAAAAATTAATACATACACAGCCCACACGAAGTAGCCCCCGGGAAGACGCGTGAGGAAGCGGCTCTCGCGGCTCCAGCACGAGGTCTTTAAGCGGCTGCCGTAAACCAACTGACGCAAAACGCCGCTTTGATTTGGGACTTCTGTCGTAAAAGCAAGCCTCCTATTTGAGTCTCTAGGTTGGCGAAAATAGGTGCTAACGTAGGTCTTTTGTAAAAGTGGATGGCATTCTGTCAACTTTCAAAAGCAAAGAATATGTGTACTATAAAGTGGACAACACTAGGCCTGGCACACAATAAACATTTAAGAAAAATGACCACTGTTAATATTGTTACTGGCATTCCACACAATCAAAAACGTATAATAATGCTGATATGAATGTTCATGCTTTGTATGTCTTGGCCTTCAATTAATTTGTCTAGGCCTCTGGAATATTCGTCACCCCCATTTTTTAAATGAATGTTCCACGGGGGGGAGGGTTTGGCAAGAAGAGAACAGGGCTGGTCAGCCGTGGACGGATGTTAGTGGTCAGAAATCAAAAAGACCCTGCAGAAATAATCCCCACACAGTCATTCAGTGAAATAAAACGGGCCTTCTGTGAGATGACAGAAGGAACTCCGATGTTGAGGTTTAGAACATTTCAGCATTCATAAATAATGCTCCTTCCAGAAGAGGAGAATTCACCACACCAGGCGGAGGTTAAAGAATTCAAGTGAGCACAACAGGACTTCGAGGAAAATGCAATTAGAAATGCATACATTGTGCAAAAATGAAAAATAATGTAAGAATTATATAAAATAAAATATTTTAAAAAATGAGGAACTTGAGTCCTAAAAAAAAGAAAAAAAGAAAAGCAGGTACGTGGGGACCTGTGTTTCCAGAAATCTGCTTTTAAAAGTACTAATGGGCTTGGGTTTTTACCCTACATCTTTGAATATGTAATTTGTGTGGTCTTCACACTCCAGATTTTGTTTTGAAATGGGATCTTTATAAATTACTGTATGATAGCTACAAATAATTGAACCAAAGACTAATTTGTGGTTGCACACATGTCCACAAGTATGTGAAAATACAGTCAGCACCAAAAAAAAAAAAAAAAATACAGTCAGCACCAAGACCCAGTTTCCATTACATCACTGTTTTTACATTTTAATGGCCATTTGAACATTGCAAATCTGAGGGGTAAACAAAAAAATATTTTAAGGCAAAAAAGGAGAAAGTGAAGAAAAAAAACTTGGAAGGAAAAACATCTTCTTTGCCTTTCATTCTTAGCGTTAAGAAATATTTCTAAGAGCTCCACTGGAAAGTGTATTTAGAATATTCTGGTCCTCTGTTAATGGTATTTAAAAAAAAAAAAAAGAGCAAAAAACCTAATGTGTGTTTTTCAAAATTCTTTGATTCTAAATCCATTCAGTTATAAATCTGGGTTATTACTTCAAAAGCTAGATCCTGACTTTCCTAAAGTGATGCAAAATATTCAATCCCAGGCCAAGAAAAATCCCAAACCAACCAACAGAAGTCAAGGAAAATTGAATACAGAAGCTTTCAACTTGAATTATTCAGGTCCAAGGAAATTAAGTCTTTTATCTTTCCTCCCTAGTTAACTTTTAAACCATTTTAAATACTCTGCCCTAAATACTTCCAAATATGATCCAAAAGTGATCAAATTCTACTTTATGAGCTAAAGAATATAGATAATCAGTTTTATCTGGACTATTCATATCCATTTCATTCATGGATATTGGAGAATACTGATTATATTATGTCTATTCAAATCCTTCTAAAGTATCATGGGAGGGGCCTCCCTTGTGGCACAAGGGGTTAAGACACTAACCACAGCTACGAAGCTAACCACAGCCTCTGCAGCACAAATTTGATCCCCAGCAGGCCAGGAAGCAACCCACATGGCGCAGCAGATCTCTCCTGACTCGCCCGCTGCTTCCCTCAGCTGTGTACTTGGGTCAATCTGCCTATTCTGTTTCCCACTCTGTCTCTAGTGAATTACCCCCCACACCTCTGGCCTGTACCCCAGGTCTTGCATGCATAAATAACTTTAAAAAAAATAAAGTATCATGGGAAAACCTTTTTTTAAATTTTTTTTAAAGATTTAATTATTTATGCATCCAAGAGCTGGGGCATAGGCCAGAGATACGGGGCAGGGGTGGGTGGGGGGAGGAGGAGAGGATCCACCAGAGACAGAGTGGGGAACAGAACAGGAAGACTGACTGGAATACACTGCTGAGGTGAGCAGCAGGTGATACAGGAATGGTCTGCTGCGCCATGTGGGTTGCTTCCTGGCTGCCTGCGAATCGAACTGGTGCTGTGGAGGCTGCAGATTGCTTCATAGCGCGGTGCTTAACCCCTGTGCCACCAGGGAGGCCCGGGAAAACCTTTTTGATATTTTGTTTAATTTAACTCTAAAATCAATCGTCATGCCAAAATGCTCCTTAAAGATAAGATATCCTCTATGAAGAAACTATAAGTGATGATACTTCTTTACTAGTACACACATAAAACTGAAATGGGAAAATACAATTTATGAATTAGTTAAAATGGAAAACAAGCCTATATATGTGACAAATAAAAAAGCTATGTAGACACATCTGATAAACAGAAAGGTAACACCAATAACAGTCCTTGAAGAGCTAACTGTATAGAATGACAACCACCTTTTGGAATGTTCTTTTGACGGGATGAAAATATTTTGCTATACTTATTTTGTGTTTTTCCATGACCTTCCCTCATCCACATACTTCTTCCTTTGGCACACAGTAAATCTAAAGCCATGAAGTCTTTTTTTTCTTATGTGGATTCAAACCTAAAGCAGCACATTCACATGCATTATCAGTGGAGTCATCTTTTGGACAGCAACACAGACTGGAGGTCAGAAGTCTTCAGTCCTGCCTCCTCCGGTTCCTTTCATGTCATCTCCATGTTATAGCATCTCCACTCTATGGAGAAGAAGGGCACCGTTTAGTACAGCGGTTCCCACAAGTGTGGTCCCTGAGCCTCTTTCAAGCAACAAACGAGGTCAAAACTATTTTTACAATAATTTTTATCACAAGAAGTAGAGTTTTCCAGAAGCTACATGACATGTGATAGGGTAACATACTGAATGCAGAAGCAGAACTGAGAATCCAGCTGTCTTCTATTAAGCCAGACATAAAAGAAATTATTTGGAAAAATAAAAAAGAACATCATTCTTGTGGTTTTGTTTTGGAAAATAGTTTTTTCCCATTACATTATGTTATTTATGTTGGGGTGCAATGGGCCTATTATTATTTTATTTTTTTTTTTTAAAGATTTATTTATTTATTTAATTTTTAAAGATTTATTTATTTATTTATACAAGCACTGGGTACAGTCAGAAGCGCGGGAGGGTGAGAGAATTCACCAGAGCCAGAGCGGGGAGCAGAGCAGGCAGAAGGACCGAGGTACACTGCTGAGGGGAGCAGCAGGCGGCAGGAGAGGTCTGCGCACCATGTGGCACCCTCCTCTGGTGGCCGGGAGCAGCCAGGGATCGAACTGGCGCTGCAGAGGCTGGGGGCAGCTTCGCAACCCAGTGCTCAACCGCTGTGCCACCGGGAGGCCCATTATTATTTTAAAACAAATATATTTTACTTTTTTTTCCATCTTCAGTTCTAATAGGGCAAATATCAATAAATACAATTCACATAAACAAAAGCTCTTGAAGGTCCCCCATCTTTTTTAAAAGCACAAAGGGGTCCTGAGACCAAAAAGTTTGACAACCAGTGATTCAGCACAATACCTGGCTTACAGTAAATGCTCAATATAACACCTTTGGTAAATTGATTGACTAAAGGGTTTTAATGATGTTTTTCAAATGTGCAAGAGCCTCCAGAGTTCAATAAGAAGATCAGTATAGACCCTTGAATGACCATCTTTATGTTCTCTGTGTCTGTTTACCAGGTGATTTTTAAGAATGTAGTAAGAATAAAAAAGTGTAGAGCAATTGAAGATACCAGGTAGGTAAGGTTTAAGGTACAGGTAAAGGCAAGGAAAGGGAATGTCCATGTAGGTATTGGTACAATTGGGTTCTATGAGTATTTGAGTATCTATCCTATCACTTCTTTCTCATTTCAGAAGTAGAATATCTTCTATGAATTCATAGAATATGTCCTTCCAAAAAGGTTTATGAGAATGTTGTACAGGAGGCTAATTAAACTATGCAACATCCTGCATGCTTTAAGTACATAGATTCCTACGAGGTCATGAGGTCATCTGTGTGGACCAATTAATTAATTTTAATGGTTCCATGGCTGTAATGTTTCTGTGCTTCTTCTAGTTTTCTTTCTGATAATTTATTTGTCTTGCAAATCCATTTGGGCAACACCTACTTCAAAATAAACTTTTCCTGAATTCTACTTTCCCAGAAAAGATTAAAAATTCCCTCCTCCATCTTACATCTGTACCTTATACATGCCTATGGCTGCACGTAGGACATGCTATTCACAGTACTTATTTTCACTGCTCCCCTTCGTAGACAAAACCCACACAAACTCTAGCCAGTCATCCTACAGATGCATAAGACTAGTCCCAGAATTAAATAAGATGCAAAAGAACAATAAGGCAGTGATGAAATTTCACCTGTTTCCAACCAGCTAAAATTCTAGCACGTCTTAGTAATGGTAAGTTTGTCTTGCCATGATAGTGAAGGAAGAGCAGGCCACTTAAAGAGAGCCCTCCCCTGAAAAGACATCTTCTGGAAGAACATTTAGCTCTTTTCATCCTTCTGAAAGGATACAAATTGCAAATGGTATAGGCAAGAATTTCAAATGATAAATTAAACCAAGGTAAAAACTCACAAGGCACAAAGCAGTACTAACGTGAAAAACAGTCAA
Organism: Talpa occidentalis; assembly: GCF_014898055.3. Lineage (NCBI taxonomy): Eukaryota > Metazoa > Chordata > Mammalia > Eulipotyphla > Talpidae > Talpa > Talpa occidentalis. The sequence goes on from NW_023601104.1 coordinate 27,083,003, forward strand.
TTAGCAGAAAAAGACTGGAGAAGGGAGGAAATCTAACAATCTGAAATCCTTATGCCACATCAAAGATTTTATTAGAGTCATGCTCTAAAATCACTCAGACTTTGTTACCACTTTTTAAGTGACATGCCTATCAGCAAAGAACACACATTTTCATTAACAGAGCAAAGGAATAATTTATATGCCCAGGGTTGGCTTTGGCTAAGAAATGGGTAAAGTATGTCATTTCCATGTTTACTTTGAAGAGTGAGGCTATATGATAGGGATTAAGATGTTGACCAGAATCTAATATGGAAGAGAGGTCTGTATACCTCCAAAAGAAGAGGGCAGTATCACGTGGAAATTTGACATTGGGTAACCAAAAGCAATCTAATCTTATGAAAAGCTACAGAGAGTAAAGGTCTTGAAGCATAAACAGCTTGTCCATCCTTACAACCATCCAGTATAATTGGATGTGTATCTTTTTGTTAGACTAGAAAATAGCAATTTATTTCTCATTCATTAGTCTCATTTCAAACCACCCTTATCAGATGTTTCAATTATCAGACTCCAAGGTCATCTAACACCCAGTCATTCTGCAGATCTGTTTTCTTTACTCCATTATAACTCAGTTTTCCTCATTAGTGCTAGAGTCCTCGCCCAGGGGGAAATCTCACTATGGAACCACAGAATGTTAGAGCTGAAAGTCAGCCCAGAAATTGACTAATCTAACTCCATCCACTTTAGGAAAATGAAGGCTCAGAGAACTCAAGTTTCTTGCCTGGGGTCACACAGCTAAAGACTGTCAGAAACAGGCATGTCTCCTACCTCCAGTTCCATGCTGTTTCCACCAAAGCAAAGCAAAACAAAGATATATAGATGCTCATTTGGAAATGTGCATTTGGACAAATTGCTAGCCCTAAGCACCATTTTCTCCCGACATAAATAAAAGCAATGCCTTCCACCTGCCACCACCAGCCTGGGAACATCTATGGAGTGTGCATTTATTCCCTGGAGCTGACTGCAGAAAGATGGAAGACAGAGCAGCACTGTGAAGCAGCAGTGCTGATTCTAGGAGGAAGCAGTTAGAGTAAGCCAAAGCACAGGACTGAAAGTGCCCACGGGAAAGTTTAAGGAGAAATGGGATCTTTGCCTAGCCTAAAGAGTCTCCCAGAAGAATTTGTTGATTTCAAAGGGGAAAATGGTGACTACATAGTGGAGAAGCCTGACAGACTGCACCTTAACTAAGGAATGGAGCCTCACAGCCTTGGAAATAGGGAAAGTTAGTATCATGTTCCACAGATAGGATGTGCTGAGAAGGGCACCTCACCTCTGCAATTGTCCCCCAAATCCCTGGCCTCCACTTAATCACGAGAAAACTCATAGTCTGAGGGACATTCTACAAGGTGTCTAGCCAGTGCTCTTCACAACAGTAAAGACGATGAACAAGGAAAAATCAAGGAACTAGCTCAGGCTGGAGGAGAGACTAAGGAGACAGGGCAACTACAAGCAAAAGTGGATCCAGGGTTGGAGCCTGGAACAGAAAAAGGGCACTGGTTGAAAGATGGGGACATCTGGATATGGCCTGTTGTTGGGGTGGTGGCATCATGCCAATGTTAATTTCTTAACTTTGATAACTGTACCATGAGGATGCCATGGGGCACGTTACTGTTGGGTGATCTAGGTGAGGAGAGGAGAGAGAGCATTGTGCTATCTTTACAACATTTGTACAAAACAATTTCACATTAAAAAAAAAAAGTTTCCTAAGTGGCTCATGGATGGAGACAATGCTGAAGATCTTCCAGCCACCCCACTACACCCTCTTGTGAAAATCAGTCATTTTTCCTGTTTTCCCTTGCAAGCACCATGCACATGCTCCCCTCCCTTCCCCATTTATTCTAATTATTTGGTTTCCTTTTTAAATAGCAATGTTTTGAGGACAGAAGCCACTGCTAAAAGCACCTAGTCCTGCCTTTCACAAAGTAAATGCTCAATTAAAAAATCTGTAACTGAGTGAATGAGCATAGTAAATAGCCCCAAATCTCCCTTTTCCTGTCTCTTCTCCCTGAAATTATGTCAGACATACTTGCCCTGTCTAAACCTGTCCTTCCGTAGAATTCAAGAGAAGGTACTCCCACATCCCTCTGCCTCGATCCCCTTCCTCATCTGGGGCTGACCTGACACAGCCACCTCCTGCTAAAGCCACAGCCCACCTTCACAGAACTCCCAAACACACTTCTGAACATCTGATGCTAGCCTGCACCTGCTTCCTCCTGGTGTGTTACCTCGTTCTGCTGCATGTGCTGGTTTTGTGCCATCTTTCCCACTCTCCACGTCAAAACATACAAACTGTTTCTTACTACTTGTCTGTCTCTTTACATCATCCAACACTGCACAATGCCCTCATCCACTAAATGCCACAGAAACAAATGCTGTTTAAATGTTCTTTGCCTACACTGCCCTTCACCTCCTTCTCAGTCTGGAAAAATGTTAGCATCTTCCCAAGCTTCCTGTGTTCTATCACCTCCTCCAGGAAGTCTTCCCTGGAGGCCCCTCAGTGTCTGCCTTAGACAAGTCTTAGGGAAGTCTCCTTCCTCTCAGAATGTATTACTTCCTGCTCTGTGATAGCTATAGGTCTGGTACATAATTCTTTCTCAGTACTCGTAACACTGTTTTAATTATCTACTTACACATCCATCTCTGACTATAACAGGAGCTCCTTGGGAGTAAGTAACTTTGCTTTATTTATTGTGTATCCTGAGCCCCTAGGACAGTGCTTGGCATGTAGTCAGTGACAGGACAAATGTTTACTGAATCAAAAGAATGACTGTTATTCCCATTCCCTGGCTCCTTCTACCCAGGAACTCAGGAGAGGCAAACGTGTGGAACACGTAGATGTTACCTAAAACAAATGAACTGCAAAGACAACCCTCAGGTCCTTTTTATTATTGCAGGGATTTGAAGCCTTAGCACACTGACTGAACATAAAGTGATTATCGCCGATACTCTGATTTCACTGAGTCTTTTACAGCAAACTAAATGCTATTTAGCCTCCAGACCTGTTGATCAGGCCTTTTCTTATTTCCCTGCAAGCATTAATGCTCAATAAAAGGGATAGGAGATGGATTTAGGCAATCAGCTCAGAAGGATCTCCAATGACACAGGGGTCACGCCAGTATCAAGAAGTGAAATCTGCCCAGAATGTTCTCATCAAAACTGCATCTAAGCCAGCTCGGTGCTGGAGTAGTTTTCCTCCCTCTCCCCTAGAGGCAATGCCTTGGGATGGCTCCTATACTTTGGCTAGTGGCACTGTCGCCCTGTTGATCCCCCAAACTAGAAACCTTGGGTTTGTTCGCTGACTTATCTCTCCCTCAGCCTCCCCAACTAAGTGAAAAACCTCATGTCACTGATCAACAACTGAAAAAACCTAAACAAACACTGGTTTCCATCCTTCATCAGGACTCAATCCTAACCTTCACCCCCTGGCTAGCTCCAGGCCACCTTTATCTGTGCCTTCCTCTAGTAGGTCTAGTAGTCTCAACTCCTCACCAAGGCCCCCAGGGCCACACCACAGGGAGGTCTGCAGACACACTCTCTCTCATCTTTTAGCACACAAGCACCTTGGATACCTGGAGATGTGCAGTACAACCACACTCATTTCCCTTGGAACCCATTTCCATGACCCTAAAAGCTCCTATATATCCCTCACCACCCAACTCTGATGTGCATTGTTAACCTTCACCCCAGGAAAAACACAAACACATAGCATTTCTCATACTGAAGTTTTCTCTGTGGTCAGCCCCAACTAGAATGTGGAGGTTACCCATCCATGAATTATCTGCAGTGCACAATCTGTTGGTTGAATTTAATCATGAACTTGTATCATTAGTGTTTTCATTGGCATATGTGATCTGGCTTTGACTAAACTGCAAGCATCTCCTTCCTCCTATCTTCTAGCACAGCACCCCAAATTTGTGGCTGACATAAAAAGATGTGTTGATGAGTGAGTGAAGGGTAGAAACCACTCTGGACCAGGACTTACCTGTGGTTCTCAGCCCCCACGGGGCATCATCAGAATCGGGTGGGAAGGGCACTGGTTCTACGGATTCTGATTCACAGGTCTGGAAAGAGTTCCAGAAATCAGACTCGTTCACTAGTCATCTCCCTCCCCCTCTGCCAGTAAACTGTGCTGCTCCCCAAATATAAGAATCACTCCTTCACACTGTGGGTGTGAGGAGCTCAGGGCCTGCCTACCCCCTGCCCTCCAAGCTCCCTCTCTCTTGGGTGAGAGGTCAGAGGTGAAGTCCGAGGACTCTCTGAAGAGAATGTTCGGAGCCCTCTATGCCGCTTCTCGGGAACTGGCTCTGAGAGGTGATTGTATCTAGAGAGCACGCAAACTACTTATCTGCTCTCTCCGAAATGCCAGCGAGTTTGAAAGGCACTTTGTCCAATTAGAAGTGGGAGAAATATTCATCCTGTCCGTGACAGAGATGAAGTGCTTCTTTCAAAAGCAGCGGTGGCAGCCTGCCAGGTTTAAGAAGTCCAACTATTCCACACCGAGCCAGTGGTTATTAATTAGTTTTATTAGTGGCAGGTCTTTAATGCGAAATGACAGAGGGAGAGAGCGAATATCCCCGTCACTACTAAAATACAAATTGTCCGGATTTGGGTTGTGTTGTTCCCCAACACGTACAGGCGGCCCGCCAGGCCCAAGTGGGGAATGGAAAAGGCAGCCAAATGCCTTTCTGCAGAGTTCCGGACTATTAATGGCATGACAAAGAGACTCGGATACTTACCTCAGGTAGCTCTCTAGGGGAAAATCCACCAATTTTAATTATCAAGGAGGAAGCGCCTCCAAGGGGATGACAGGGAAATCTGAGGGGAAAACCAAAGCAGGTGGAGGGAATGGGGGGAGGGGCGACAGGAGGGCCTTCCACTGTTCCACAGGCCTCTGCAAGAAATGAGCAGAGAGCAGCACAGGACTACTCTGTGGAGAATTAGTCTTACACTGTCAACCTGTTTTTTATGACCATTAATCACATTTGTATTTATAAGCGCTAAGACAGGATAATCAAATCTCATGCTTCAAAGCATATGTTTATCACCACAGGCATAAAAAGGAAGGGAAAAAAGTTTACAAGCCTGCACTGTTGGCGAGAGCTGCTGTTTATCTGGTCGCTTCCCTGAGGCACCCTGGGGGGCTCTGGAGTACATTCTGTGAGGAAGAAGACAGGACGGCCCAAGGTCTGGCTTTGTCAATGTTTCTACCTCTTTGTGCACTGGTGCTAAGGCAGGAACTTGAAAGAAGTCCCCCAATATCCTCTGCTCCAAAGATCCTGTCACAGCTCTGAGCTCCTTACCTCAAAGTATACCAGGCCTTCCTCTTTCGTCCCATAAGAGAGGACACTGACAGGCTCTATGAGACCCTTTCCCCCCACCCCACGCCTTTTCTTTTAGCAGCTTGTATCTCCATGTTCCCCCAACTACCCAAAAATCAAACCCCACACAGCCTATCCTTTGAAGAGGTTTTTCCCTACCCCACCCATCTGACCAGCTTGCCTCTAGGCCAGACCAGATACGGGGGACCTTTTTCTGTCAGATAGTAAATATCTTAGTCTTTGTAGGTCCGACAGTCTCTTTGGCAACTACTCAGCTCTGCTGTTCGAATTCTTGGTTGGGATCAGCCATAGACAATATCTAAACTAATGGGGCCAGTAAAACTTTCTTTATAAAAACAGCCAGTGGGCCAAGTTTGACCTCTGCTTGTAGTCTGCTGATCCTTAGGACTTCAAGTACTAAAGAGTTCTGCAAAATTAAATGGAATATTTTTAAAATTCAGATAGACAATGTTTATTTGTCTTCCCCACAATAGCACAAACTAACTAATATCTTAGAAGGAAGCATATCAGCTAAAATTTTGACAGTAACTTCCATACATCATGTGGGTAACAAAGATTGAGAGATGATCATTACTAAAAAGTTAGATGACAAAAATCTTTCACAACCTGAAGTCCATGATGAGGACAGGGCAGGAAATCAAAGTGATCCCACCACTCACAAGTTAACAGGACATCTCAAAATCATCCGAGGTCACATTTCTCTCGGGAGAGTCCCTCAAGTAGTTCAAAACACTTTTTAATGAAGATAGGACACCATGTGCTAACTTATGCGTAACACAAGTCAGTGTGAAAAAGACATCACAGTGATCAGTACAAATTGCTGATCTTTGGAGTACTCACTGAGAACAGAAATAATTTACAAGCCCATCAGAACCAAAGGCACTCCCAACCGAGGCCCAGATTTTCTAGAACAAGATGAAAAAGGACATATCACCAGGGACCGAAAACAAGAGTAAGGAGAAAAACAAGAGCAAGGAGTCCCTGCTTCCTTTGATGCCTTGCTGGGTGATAAGCAGAAAGTCACTGAACCAAAAAGCTGAGGTCCAATCTTTGATTCTTTAGTGCTAACACAGAACTTACATATTTTTTTGAATGAACGAATGAATGAATGCATCCAATTGATGTCATAAACAATTCAGGAATGAATGTTGGATAGTATTTGCCTTCCTAGTGTAAGAAAAGGGTGAAGGTACACAACGCATGGCCTCTACATATAGGCCCTCTATTTGCAGGTTCCCCTCAATATCCCTGTGCCCTTGTCTTGGAGAAGACTGTCTCCAGCCTTCTCATCTAGTCTCCCAGTTCACAACATATCTGTACTGGGCAATTAAAAAGATGATGGAAGGAGTCCATAGGGGTAGCATAATCTCGATCGAAATCCCAGCAAGAAGGAGATCTGTAACCAAAAAGGGACCAGGAACAAATGGCAGAACTGATATTTGTAATTATTATTCCAGTATTGCTTGTGGTGGAAAATAAAAACACTGCAAAAAATTCATCATCAATAGGGATGAATAAATTAATGTGTACTATGGGAAATTTTGTGATTTCTAATGAAAAGAATAACTGAAAATATATTAGATTTATAGTTGCTGACTTAAAGAATGAATTAGATTCATAGATACTGACTTAGAGTTCATGATACATTTTGAAATTTATCTGTTCCTTCCCTCAAAAATGTGAAGTTAATTCTCACACATATCAGTGAAATGATTTTCTCGATTTGTACTTTGTTCAGAAGAATAAAAACAAAAACAGTGTGTTCTCCTTTAAGAATACTGGTATGCTCAGGCCTAAAATTAAGAAACACACACAAAAACAGCTTTAGCGCCTCACTTTACAAAGGGTGTTTTCCTATTGACAAAAGAGAGGTCAATTGAGCAATTCCCTAAATTGGAGCATTTGACAGGGTGTGCAGAAAGCTTGATGCTTCCTGAAACAAAACTGGCATGAACTTTAAAGAGACATCTGTATAAGGTGAATCACCTTTTAAGCATCAGAAGATGCTTTTGCTAAAAAATATAGTTATGAAAAACAGGTTACATAAAGAATTCAAGGGAGAATACACATACACACACATGATTAATCCCAGAGGGTATATTACAGGATGCTTGTACGTGTGTGTGTGATTTTATATAATTTCTACAAAATATATACATTTTGTTTGTATACATGTATTCTATTTTCCTGCTGGCTTCCATTGAAAATAAAGCAAACACCTGATTGATCTTCAATAGCTCCTTAGCACCATAGTTTTGAGATTTTTAGCATTTCAGCTGAGAAATTAATGGTCTATAAACAAAGACTAAATGCATCAGGGAGATCTTTTGTATATTTGGGTTTTCATTGGGGAAGCAGTGTGGTGTAGTGGAAATAACATAATCTTTAGAGTCGAAGAGCCCTTTGTTGAAACACTGGCTCTACTGCTGTGGCTTTGGGTGAAGCTCCGAGCCTCTGTTTCCTCATCTAAAAATAGGAACAGCAGTGCTTCTCTTGCACAATCATCATGCAGCGTGGAAACACTAGACACAGAGCCTCTGGTACAACTCTTAGCACCAAACACGCATTCAATAATTGTTCCCTACATTGTTAATTCATAAATTGATATTTCCCAAAAGAAATCACATCTATTGTCATCTTCTCATCGTAGCAATACAAACAAAAAGTAGAAATCAGTTCAAAACAAGGGCATACCTAAGAGTTGAAGGCAAAAAGTGAAAAGGGAAGATGATACCACCATGTGGCCCCTTTTCTTGTTCATCAAGATGTGTCCTGGGACACTACAAGGCTGGCTGGTGAGTATTTAGGCTGTGCTCAGCCCACTGAGTCCAGCCCAGTGTTGGGCAGATAAACACCCTGTCATTTTTCTGAAATACTCATCTTCTCCTTCTACCCTGTCTTCCAAAGGAATGGAGGGAGTGACTGCTTACCTGATCTCTCTCTCTCTTTCCACACAAAAACCATAAAGTGGTACTCAGCAGACATTACACAGACAGTAACCCATGGACACGCCCTGGGAGCTCTAAGCCAACTCTTTGAGCAAGGCAGTTTTTGCAAGACCCCTGGTGCCTATGGGTTTGTCCATGAATTCTGCTTCCCCACATTCTGGAGTCTTGCATCTGTTCTGAAAACCTGGCAGCAAGAGAATATTTAAAACCCAGGTCTGCAGAGCGTTATAAGATCTGAATGCCAAATACGATTGCCATTCAGGCTTCACTTCTCTCAGAAAAGTCTGCCTAGAATGACGATAACAACTGCAGCCTGGGCTCAATCTAAACCTTGTTTAATGGCGCACGAGATACTTAGGTTGATAGCCAAGGGATATGTGCTGCTTTGGGGGGTTTGCTCTCTGTAGAGCATGTTGTAAGCAAACAGAGGTTAGGTCAGCGTGCGTCATCCTTAACCAACACATTGCTATTTAAGTAAGTGCTAACCTGTAGTTTCAGCAATTGTGATTTATTGAGGATGGTGGTGTGAATAATGCCGAGAACTTGACCATTGGCCTTTAATTTCTCTCATTTAGACAGGCTACTCTTCCATAAAATAGTCATTCTGTAAATTAATGTGTTTTATTTTAAAAGTGACACATTACACTAGCTTGTACTTAAAGGCAAATTACTCTGGATTGCTGATTTCCCAACCAGGCTAGAAGGGATCTGCCATATTCCACCCAGAGTAGAGGAGAAAATCTAAATGGGCAGAAAAAGATAACAAAACCTATCATCCCTCCCTGAGGCCCACAGGTACTCCTACTCACCATCAAAGGCACATCTGCAATAAAATAGGAGGAACTGAGCTTAGTAACAGGACCTTATCTATAGCTCTGTACCATGCCTGCCTCTCTGTCCTGGAAGCACCCCAAATACAGGCACCACCACTTCCCCAAGACCAAAGGGGTTCTTCACGTCTCTAGAACCAAAGCCAATCTGGCAGTGGGCCAGTCTATTGTTTTCCTTTGCTGTTTCTACTGATTAGTAGTGATTTAGAGGATGGATGGATGGATGGATGGATGGATGGATGGATGGATGGATGGATGGATGGATGGATACATGCAGCCACCAGTTCACATCCAAACTCACCATGCTCCTTACCAGAAGTATATGATGTGGTGAGTCCACCTCTCAGCTCTATAATTCTAGTTATCAAAGAGCTCCAGCGGTTGCCTTCAAATCTCGGAGCACAGCAGGCCCTCAAATAATGCTTTGTTAGAATGTTGATGAGTAAAATAATAAATCCCAGCCAAGGTTGAACTAAAGGACATTATTCAATACCTGCTTTTGTTATACATCATTTCACTTGAAGTCAGTTTCCAAGAACCTATCGGCGACATTAAGTAAGGACTTATTGTACATAATTTCTAATCTTTAAATGAGAGCTAACACTTGCCTCACAGGGCTGCTGTGAGGTCAAACAGAGAAGGTATCTGTAGCAGACACTGGAACAGTGTTTGCAAACATTACTTGTTGCTATCCCTTTCATCTTTATAACTCTTTGGCACTGAAACCTTCAACAACTCCATATTACCAAGAAAATAACAAGTAGAACTCAGCCCAGTGATCAAGACCCAACCCAACTCATATTCTTGCTCCTATTTTATATCTTCCTCCCTCCCAGTATGAACAATCTATTTCAAGCATACACTTTTTTTTTATTAATCCTTGACCATATTATGCCAATTCCCAAGCCCTTTTTTTGCTCATATAATCTTGAAATACTGCTATCTTCATCTCAGCTCACCTATCTAAATTCACCCGTTCTTAAAACAATATTTCTAGAATCTACTTCGTGGTCAAGCCCCAGACAGTGATAGAATGTAACATACATTCCTCCTAGACAGTTTATGGGAGTTGGGGGGAGTCACATGACCCAGCCTGAGCTAATAAGTATGTGTTTAAGGACTCACCTAGGCCCTGGGGAAAAGTGCATTTGCCTTTGGATCTCTCTATGGAAAAGGGCTGCCTGAGAACATAGAGCCTGTTTGGAAACTCAGTTGGTTTTGTTGTTTATTTTTTTTAATTTTGTGATTTAAAAAAAAAAAACTCTTGATCTTCTTAAATTTTCTAATTACATGAGGTCATTAATTCCCACTTTTTCCTAGTTTTAGTTTGGCTTTTCTCATTTGAACTCCTTAGAATTATGACCAATACTAATATTAATAGCAGTTTAATTTGAGTGCAAAGAAACATGTTAATTTTTTTTACATGTATGTTAACTTTTAATTCCCCATTTTTGCAGTTGGAAATGTTACGATTCAAAGAAGTTCAATAATTATCTCAAGGCCACTCAAGTTATGACAGGGTCAGATGTCAAGACTCCTATCTCCCATTAAAGCTCCATTTCTACCAAAAAAAAAAAAAAGCTCCATTTCTACCACATGCCACCTGGAGACACTAACCTCGCGGCTGGTTTAGGGGTATGTAGAAAGGTGCTGCTCCTATAATGGAACTGTGTCCAAGAACTGACTTAGTCAAAAGGTAGCTTCATAGCAATTCCTGCAGCCCTCACTGCTGCCCTTTACATGCCCTGCAGCAAGGCCTAGACTCATAATGAAAGGCCAGTGGGAAGTGCACTAAAGTCCAATGTGAATCAATGTGAGCACTAATGAAACTGCATCAAGTTCTAGAGATACAGGTAAACGGAATGCCTTTCAGAGATGTGTGGCCTCTTCCCTTCCAACGTTATACATTAATGTCTAATAATCTCTCAAATAGCCCACATTTTTGGAGAGAGCAATATTCCACATAAATGATTTTATTAGATACCAGAAACTCACTGTTCATTTTTTTCATTATTAGTATTTTTTAATGAAACATTGGACATGTTGGTGTGTTGTGAAAGGGCTTTCTAAGCATTATTTCATCACGACCTAAGGCTTGGAGCTTATTAGGGTGTGTAGAGTATTTGTTAGAAGATCAGGGAGCGCCATACCTCCTACGTTGGTATTCAGTGCTACAATTTTCTAAGTGTAGTGACCTTGGCCATGTTAATTAACCTCTCTGAGCTACATTTTCTACATCTGTAATACCAGAATAGCAGGACCATTCTCAGTGAGGCACTGTGAACATTAAATAAGACAGTGTAAGAAAAATGCTTAGTTCTATGCCAGATTAAAAATATTAGCCCTTTTTATTGTTATAATTAATACTAATGTTAATCCTGTTATTTTCATGTCATCAATTATTATTTTTTGTAAGACAGTGATGTCTTTAGGACCTAAAGAAGTATATAGGTAGGTTTAGTCTACCCCTAAATGCTACCAGGATGTTTTATAATTTTTTTCTTGATTTTCATATTTTTTTTATTCTGTAAGATTTTAGTTTTTTTATTCTGTAAGATTTTAAGTAGTGTGAAACACTACTGCTCCCTGCTTGCACATTATTTACATTCTACTTCCAACTTAAAGTAGGCTTATAAGAATTGTGTGTTAAGCCAGATTCGCATAGTTTAAGTTTTGCAGTAACTCTCTCCACCACTAGAGGTCTACCCCTCACTCATGGGTTCACCTTTACTTTGAATTTCCCAGATGCCTGCAGGTCTATCTAGAGATCCATGTTACGACAAATCAAGCTACGTTGGATAATGAAATGATTTCCTTAACTTGATTTCCGAGCCCTCTGCAGTAGGGTTCAGATAGACATTTCTAACCTCCTATTCCACTACTTACATTATACAATCTATCTCTCCCAAATTGCCCTTGGGTCTCTCTATGTCTATGACACACTATTGCTCCCAATGATATCCAACTGACACCCATGTAAAACACACACACACACACACACACACACACATACCATATTCCTTTAAATTCTTTAAATTCTTTTCATCCTTTAAAGACTGGTCAAGGTTCACCTCTTTATGAAGTATAGTGAACTCACTAGTGATCTAGCCTTTGAACTACTCAACTTATAGCCAAAAAGTCCCTGAATATTTCTGACATGTCAAATTATTCATTTATACCTTCAACTCAGCACACACTGATGCTTTGCCTCTCTAAACAGACTATAATCTCCTGAGACCACAAATGGCCTTCTAACCCACATGAGTGTCCAAAAGCAATTAAAGGAAGGTCTGGCCATTTATGTTAACACCTAGTACATGCAGAGCACATTGCTGGTCACTTTATAATCTTAACCAATAAACCTACTAAGTGTTTTTTTTTTTTAATTGTGTAAAATGAGCATCAAAGACATAAAATGACTGGCCAGGCCTCATTGCAGGTAAACCAATAGCCAGAATTCAAATCCAGATCTGATCCCATAGGCCATGATCACATCTATTCAACATTACGTGCAGAACCTCTTCAATAAATATTGAGGGGTTGCTTGGATAGCGAAGGGGTGGTTTGTGCTAAACAGTTACAATGTTAGACTAACAGTATGTGGCAGTCCCAGAGCCTGTGTGACAAATCTGGCAGCTCAGCAGTTCACCCGACAAGCCAGGGCTACTTCAAAATGGAAAAGACTCCTTCTTCAGCAGCTCTGAAGGTACCATGCCTGGCGCTACTGGTCTATTACAAGTCACAAGAGTCTAATGATCTTCTCAGATGAAAATTGGGGAGTGAGAGTCACAGAGAAATTATAGAAACAGCCCACAAGGCGATTATCAAAGAGTACATGGAGGCTAACATGCACATTTTCGCTGCTACCAGCTTTGTGATTCCAGTAGCACTGCGATTAAGTTAGCCATAATATTATGAAATACATCGCAAACAACTGGATTTCATTTCAAACAGCATAAATTAACAAATTGCACATGTGCACACAGCATCTGCTAACCTAATAATTAAGATATTAAAAAGTCACCTAATAGCACCAAAGTCAGGATAATGGGATAATTGTTACAGTGTTTAAAAAAAATTTAAAGACACATAATCCAGGCACCCATGTAGTGCACTAAACGCAAGGTTGCTTTTTCACGGTTTCTTTGAGCACTGTGTTTGGATTAGCAAGATGTGAAAAGCAGCAACTGCTGTTATGTAACTAAACCCTGCATATACAGTTGTCAGTCTGGGTAAATTTAACTCTGCAGGTTTAAGGCAGAGCTTGCCTGCCAGAGCAGAACTTAGGAAACAAGGAAAATTTAAAGACACATTGCCCCACGGAGCACAAGGGGGAAGCCGGTTAGGGAGCTGATCAGAAAGCAAGGTGGAGAAGGCCAGTGCTGCCTGCCGGTGCCACACCAGGGCATTAGCCCCCTGTAATAGCTGGTTTGAAAACAATGAATACTGACAAGAGCATGGTTGTACAATTACAAAGCTGTCTGCATTTTCCTTCTCCCTACATGGCAATAAAGGCACTTAGGGGGCCTAATGTAGTTCGGAAGGAAAAGCACTGAAACCTAGAATCAGTGGGATGCTTTAATAACACGCTGCTGTACAGTGAGAGGACTCCCCTGTTCCCATGGCATGGTGAAGCTGCCAAGGGCAGAACACTGGCCTGGGACTGAGGCCTGGCCCTGTGTGGCCAGCCATATGACTCAAAAGGAGCCTCATCACCTCCCTGTCTCAGGTTTGCCAACTGCAAAATAAGGGATAAGGGTAAGTTTCCAGGGAGCGTCCCCAAAGCTATTTTTTCTCCCTCCAGTTTTATTGGCCAATCTTTATTCATTATGGACAAGGAATAACTCTGCCCAGAACCTCTCATTCTAAACTGGGCTGTGTCAGGTGAGGCTGAGAGAACATTCACTGGGAACTGTCAAGATGTCAAAAAATATAAATCTACTGGACCATATTGTCAAACCTCTTTACTCCCCAGCAGAACTCGTTATGAAACAGGAATGTCGTGGACCTCCTCCAAGACTGGGTGAAGTCCAATTGACAAGGAGATTCCCTTCCTAGACTGTCCTCCCCACACACATCTCAAACCGTGTGTTGAGGCTATGCCTGGGGGAGAGCCCACCAGCCCATTAGAAGGCAGGGTCCCCCGTGAATTCAAGGGAGGCTTCTGGGTTGTGGTTAGTTTGTTGTTTGTTTTGAGAAGGTGGGAAAGACATCTTTTACAAGGAGAAAGTAGATTGGAAGAGAGTTTGAAAAAGTCACAGCACTGAGAAGATATGCCATTCAGTTTTGTGACATTCAACAGGGCCAGATTAAGCAAAGAAAGTGAGACACTTTCCAGGGGCATAATGTAAGGGATGCCAAAAACCCAGTAATCAAGATAAACAGTAATCTAATACAATATTTTTAAATTGAAGATTGATGCCAAGAAACCACATGAGCAAAACATCAAAATTTAAATAGAGAACAAAACAGTAAGGTTCTTTTAAAAGAGGGGGAGGGGTCTGTGTCACATCTGTGCTTGCATCTTCTGATCCCATTTTCACTTTAGATCTAGGAAAGTAACCAGAGTAAATTAGCGCTGAGGACTTATCCTTGCTCTCGTCCTTGTCATAGCCACATCTGCATTTGGCAAACGTTCTGAACAAGGATATTCAGGAATAAGCAATACAGCCTTGGTATCATAAGGGTAGATACGCCAGTGAGAGGATATGAGGCTATCTATCTGGCTTCCATTTTCCAAGACCAGACTGAGCAGAAATTCTCAGAGATGACTCCAGGAAAGTTGGTGTCCTGGAAAGAAATATTACCCCGAAAAATTTTACTTAGACTATTTCTTTAAAATAATTACCATTCAAGCAGCCATAAAGCATTGGCCTGCATTGTTTTCCTCTAAAAAGAAGAGATGACTCTACCTTCTACTGTGAGTTAATTTCCTGGAAGCACAGTTCTCTCCAATGATGCCACCCCTCACTCAGAAACCTTGCATTGCTCCCAACTGCCCAAAGCTTAAATTCATATTTCAAAGCCCAGCAATCAACTGCCTTACTTAATACATTAATTCCCACCATTCAGCCTCACTCCCTTCTCCACCTCCATGCCAGAGACCCTGTCCCTTTCCTCAACCCACCTTGCTAGTCTCCCTGCTATACTGAGGCAGGACTGTTCCTCAGGACCAGGAAAATCCTCTCTCTCCTGTTCCATCTCATCTTTCCTTTTCTAAGTCATACATTCTTCGAATCTCAATCCTAAAGCTGCCTTCTTGGAGCTCTGGTGAGTGCCAAATTATAAGACAAATTAAAGTTAACAAGAAATAATTCCAAGTCACTTTTGCATTTCAGTATAACCCCAAATTAACCAAAACACTTAATTTATCCCAAATGCCCCATTGTTAAAGCAGACTGATTACTTCCCATCTGCCCTCAGGAACAGTACCACTGGGGAAAAGGAAAAGAAAACCTGGAAAAGATAGTTTCTTTTCCTCACTCACTCTTCCTGGAACAGAGTAGGTATTCGATATAGGAATAAACCAGCACATACAGCATCCAGTAAAAATAATGTCTGGACAACAGCCCTTTTAATAGCCACAGATGAATATTCTCGGGAACCTGAAGACAGCACCATGGAAACACACCACTCCTGGCCAGAATGAGGGCGTACAGAAAATTCCATGTGGACCCCTGAAGTCTACCTGGAGTTCCCCAGCTCTCCCAGGCCCACACCGCTTGCCTCAGCTGATTAGCTTCCTTAGCTCAGGGCCTGGTACTCAAAGCCTGATTTTCCCCCAAGCAGAGCAATTCAAAACCATCTTAGTCACACAGATAGAAGGTGAAAGTATATTCCAAGCAAACTACTGGACTGAGGTTGAGTTTATCAAACCAATTACACTGAGATGTTATGGGAAGGGGGGGAAATGTAATCACATATGACAGGGATTATCAAAACTGCTTACACAGTAAATCAGGAAACTGATAACAGGCTGACAACGGCATATACCTGATGGAAGAATTTCAGGCTCAGATTCCCAGAGCTTGTAAAACAGAAATAACAACACAGAACAGGCTGTGCTGCCTGCCCGGGCACCTGGATGCCTCTGGATGAAAGGTGGAGGGTGGGGAGGCCTGGTAGGGGTGAAGCAGGGGAGTCACTCCAAAAGGCCAGTCTAGAAGACCTTGTTTTGCAGGAAGCCATTTCTTGTTACACGGTTCAAAAACATCTTAATGGGTCCTGACCTTGGACACCACAGAAATAGAGCACTAAGTCAGGGGAGAGACAGGCAAACCTTCAGGGAGCAGAAAGAGACAGACCCAAGACAAAGTTGTACGTTGCGGTGAGGCCTGCAGACAGCTGCAGCTCCACCAGCCAGCTTCAGTGTCAGCAGACGCTCTGGGGATCAGCCTAGACGGCCATGAGGGCCCTCAGGATGCATGCAAGTACCCCACATGGGAAGATCTCTCTTCTTTGTAGGCCCTACATCTCAGAGAGCTTAGAGGACCATCCAGGGTAGGCGAAGGCCTATACAGTGGGCTCATTTTGTAGCCCAAATAATATAGTAATAAATTAACTTTGGGGAATGCACAGTCACCTCAGGACCCATGGGGGCCCAGGGTAAAGGCAACTGCAAGAGATAACTAATGAATCACTGACAGACAGAACACCAAAATAGAGGCCCTAAAAAAAGCTGCTGACCTGGAAAAGGAAATAAATACCTGTATTTAAAATGAGGGGCCTCTTTCCTCTGTGCATCACTGAATTTTACTTTTCCTTCAAAACGTGGCCCCCCGAAATATCCTAACAAGTTCAGAGGACTCAGGGCACAGGCTTCAACTTTATCAACACCAGCAAAGGGAGTGATTTGCATCAAGTTCAATGCTGTCCTTTTGGCAGTTGTTGCACTTAATTGAGTGAAAAAAGCTGTCAGTCTAAAGCCCCAATCCCAAGGTAAATTCACTCTGAACTAACCATCTGCCAGGGCTTCTCCCAGGGTAGTCAACACTTATCATCCAGAGGACTGGATTCACTTCCTCATAATTAGATCATTCCTGAATTAAATTGACGGTCCCAGGGAAAAAAAATATGCAAAATGTGTTTGGAGACCAGAAACAGAAGCTGACTTGTTTTAACAAATGCAAGAGACTACATATTTTTTCACAGCGATAGGGCGGCACAATAAATGATTTTTCTAAATTAGGCTTCACGACAATTATTATCTTCTGTGCCAACCTCATCATTTATATTCGCCTTTTTGTTTTGAAAGTTGAGGCATTTCTTAGAGGCATCGCCACATACAAACCAAAGGATGGGCAGCCATTGTTTCCAGTCCCAGGTGCCCAACCTGGTCAGACCAGGTCGACCAATCTTATTAAATGTTGTGAATGTCAAAGTCTCTGTGAATTTGTTGGCATATTCATGAACCTGCTGCTTCTCCAAAATAAAGGGAAAGAACAACAGGCAACTTCGCATACCCCACTGCAGTCCCAGTGGGTACAAAGGCTGGGGCTAGGGGAGGCAGCCACTAATAGATAAATCTGGAACCCGACCCCAAAGCAGTGCAATCACGCTGCAAGTAAAAATAGCTGAAGACATGAAACAGCGTGGGGGTGGGATCCTGAAGGTTCTCTGTAAACATGATTTCATTCCTTGCCAGTAATTGGGTGATTTGCCTCCAGTCAGATTCAGTCCCGTGGGTACCTGACTGCACAAGGTTTTTCAAATACTGCACATTAACTCACATTTTTCCAGGAAATATTTTTGAATTATCTAAAATGTTTAGTAATTCTATTGTTCTTCAGAAGTTTGCACAGCACTTGTAATCACTATATTTCTGATGAGACACAGAGACAGAAAGCAGCGAACCTTGTCTCACAGGGCCTCCCTCCTCTAGCCCTGGGCCAGAAAAGATTAAGGTAACTGAGAATAGATTGAAACCAACTCTTTTTTTTTTGCCTGAATATCCAGATAGACATATCAATGCCCACTTTTGATGGGATGTACTGTGAAAGGTAAGATAAAGGAAGATGGACAGCGAGAAAGAACCATCAGGTCCACATAACATCACAGACTAAATAAGGCCTGAGGTATTAATAGCTGCCTGGAGCATTTCATAAAAACACAGGGTTTTTAGGTTCTTTTTGTAGAGATTTAAATTCAGTAGGGCTGGGTCGAGCCTCAGTAATCGATTCTTTCACACAAAATTATCAGAGATTAATACTTTGCGTAAAACACAGAAGCAAAAAGCAAAGAAAAAATTAGGACCAGAAAGTCTTGACCATATGATACAATGATGCCCTGGGGGTGAGACACATAACCCGATATATATATCCCCTGGGGTGAGGGGAAAGGTACTAACATCTTGAGAGGGTCAGGATTGCAATCTCACATCCTTGCTAAACCAGAAGCTAAAATTGAGATCCCTATTAAAATAGAGATCCATAATGGGCCTCCCCTGGTGGCACAGCGGTTGAGCACTGGGTTGCGAGGCTGCCTGCAGCCTCTACAGTGCCAGTTTGATCCCCGGCCACCTGTGAGGGTCCCACAAAAAAAAAAATAAATAAACAAATGAAAATAAAATAGAGATCCATAAAAAGCTGGTTCTTCATGAAAGAAACACTAGAAAAGCTCTACCCCTAGCCCAGACAAGTGAAAAAGGAACATGTCATCTACCTAGACTTCTAGATGGTGGGAGAGAAGGAAATGTCCCCTATAAGAAGTTAAGATTCTAACTAAACCTATGTAATAAGCGAATATATCTAGGTTCTGAATTTACATTACACTCATATTGCAGAATAGAGAGAATTTCACAGACCAAGACACACAGGACTTTAGAGAAAAAAAAATTCTGAGGAAGATGAATCTTCAATCAAGAACTACAATCACCTATGAAAAGATGCACTATACATATGAGAGAAACAGCAAAAGTTAGCACCATGAGAACTTTTCACAATAGAATATGATGGGCGGTTTTATAAAATAATGCTGAAACTATTAACAAGGTTTAAAAATGGGAGAAATAATGAAGTTGTAGAACACTATGGCAAAAAAACAGATTAAAAAAAATTTCTAGAGAGAACAAATATTTGGGAGGGGACTGCCTGGGTGAGCTGTTCTCTGTTCAGCGATATTCTCTGTCTGATCTGAGTGATCAGACCCTGAGTGTCTCTACATGTAAAACCATCACTACATTCATTATTGCATGTATATTAAACCACCATTTTGAAAGTCCAATGGGCAGTTTAAATGGCAAATTACAGAAAAGATTAGTGAACCTGAAGGAAAAACCAAGGGAACTCCCCAGATTGTTGAACAGAAAGGTATGCTGAACAGAGATAAAAGATATGAAGGAGAAGCAAAATAGACAAGACAATGAGATCACTCATACATCCTAAGGAAGTTTCAAAGGGATCCAGAAAAGAGATGATGTCTGGGAATTTTCCAGAATGAAAGGAAAATATGAATTATCAGAATGAATAAGCACACCAAAAACCCCATATACATCCATTATCGTGACCCTGCAGAACACAAAAGAAACTTTTAAAAGCAACCAGGGCAAAAAATTACCTCTAAAGGTGCATTCATGGGACTAACATTAAACTTTTCATCTATACAATCAGTACCTCCTATTGACCAAAGACCACTGCCAAGCTGTTGACAGAGTGTGAATTCTATTTGAAATGATTACAGAGAAAACATAGTTTTCTGTGTTAAATGCATCCTAAATGCTTCTGATCACCAGATTTTTAATGAGCATCTACTACATATCAGCTTGGGCAAGAAATTTCCTCTCCTCTCAAAGGGCTCAAAATTCTGGCATCTGGTTCTAAGTGCTCTAATGGGAAAAACACAGGTGGAAGAAAGCAAAGGAAAGATGTCTAACTCAGAAGAGAGAGGTCAGGAGAGATTCCAAGAAGAAACAAATCTAAGTGAGCTGAGGCCACTCAGGTAAATAGGATTGGCAAGTTAGCACTGTAAAGTCCTTGAGAGTAGAGTCTGTATACTACCATTGTCTGCACACTGTTATATCGCTAGGATTTAGAATAGTACCTGGCCTTCAGAAGGTCCTCTGTAAGTGCTTACTGAATGAATGAGTGAATGAATGAATGAATGAAAAAATCGATGGAGTTGCTGGAACACAACACAATTGTAAGGGAAAGCACATGGAGGTAAAGAAACATAGCATGTTTGACCATCAAAGTTTAGTTTGAGCACAGGGTACATGTATAAGTATGGGGAGGGTGGGATCATGGACAGGACAGGTGAAAGGTGAGGCTGGCAAGCTAGACAGGGGCTGATATAGGTGATACTCAAGGGTTTGGATTTTATTCCAGAGCAATAGGAATTCAATGAAGGGTTTTAAGCAAAGAAGAGCGATATTAGATTTGCATTTACAAAAATCACTTGGGTCCTAGAGTCTGTGTCAGAGAAGTTAGCACTGTTCTATAAAGAGAGAGAGTGCTTCCTTACCAGTAATATGAAGAGCAGATTTCAGGATTCTACCCCAAAAAGTTGGGGAGAGAGTGAGAGGGGGAGGAAGAAGAGGCAGGAGAGAGAGGGAGAAAGGGAGACTGTGCATGAGCAGGTCTAAGAAATAAACTTAAAATCCTGGCTATCCAAATCATACAGTGGGTGTGTTTTCCAATCAGCCCGAGGCTTATGGCAGAGATAAAATAGGAAAGGAATATGTCCCCAGCTCAAGCCGAACATTCTGTTCAGGCTTTTCAATCTTAAATCTTCAATGTGCTGGTAGGCACTGTTGCTGTTCTGTTGTTTGGCCAAACCTTGCCCCAAAATATCAACGTGTCACATGTGGGCCTGGGCAGCACTTGGTAACTTTTATGAAGTTTGAGTTTTCCCCTCTCTTGCAAAAGCAGTGAATCAAAGAAGGGTTCAAGGTAATCATTGGGACGGTGCTGGTATAGACAGCTTCCAGAAAGGGGCAGCTAGCCCACAAGAGTCTGGCTGAGTAAAACCATGCCCCAGTCAATGTCAAGTTCTGCTACTTCTTTATGAGCAGGGCTGCAAAGCACTGGAGTTGCTGGGGAAGTCCTTAAGCTGCCTTGTCCTTGTGTCCCCGGGCCCCTGCCATGTGGTCAACTCCATGTCTTTAATTCAGAGTCCACAGCACACACATCTGCCAGGCTGCAATCACAGGTTGCTCTCAACAATCTGTTAGTTACTTGTCAGAACTGCACACAGGAATTCATCCGGCAACGTTGGAGTTTCACTTTGTCTGGTCAGAAGGAAGTCAGCCAAGACAGTGAGGAACAGAGTTAAATCTCACGGAGTTCTCTGGCACCACCATCTCAGGTCTAGGAAGGGCAACAGGATACCTAAGGAATGAAAGGAAAACCTGCAACCGGAAGGATGAAGCTGCTACAGGAACAGCCAGAGGGCAAGAGAAAGTAGAAAAACAATCTCTAGGGGCGGCTGTGGTCAGCTGACTTAGCTGGCTGCACAGCCCAAGGAGCTCCATTCGCCTTCACTGCAATCTCCTCCCGCCTCTGCAGATGGAGAAGAAATAAACAGAGATGAGAAGGGACCCCAGGGCACCCAGGCTGTTATATCTAGACACATTTCTCACAGCTAGGGGAAGAGGAGGAGGAGCTCCCCATCACAGTCAGGTGGTAAGGTAGCCAGCTCTGATCACCGTCTAAGCAACCCTTCTAAGCCCCAGTCTTCTTGTTTGCAACCCAGGGACCATAATTCTGGCCTGCTAGGGACACAGAGAGGATTTCAAGGACTGAGTTCAGTATTCCCAGTGCCTAGAGCACAGTGAGTGATCAACAAGTAGGCATGCATAACTGTGCCTATCGAACTCCAGGATAACTGCTCTTGTAGACTCACTAAAGATACCAATGGTATTTTATTTCACTTTTGTATCCTCAGTCCCTAGTACAGTGCCTGGTCAGCATAAGAACTGAACACATGGTTGTGGAAGGAAAGAGGGACAAGAGGAAGCAAGGGGCAAGGGAAGGAGGGAAAGAGCCAGGGGCTCTGTCTTTCTTTCTTCTCTTTGGCATCCAGCAATCCTGCCAGAGACCACTGTGAACACCAGCATATTCAGAAATACTGTATGTCATATAGAAAGTACTTATTCCTTGTCTGTTTATTCGTAAAAGTTAAGAGCCTGTGGTATGCAAAGTGCTGAGCTGGGGTCTCTGGAAAACACCCAGGTCACTCCACTGCATCCTCGTCCTCAAGGATCTCACCACTTCCACGGCCTCATATATAAACAATCCTAGCAGCCATCAACTGTGACAACATTATAACAGAAGCCCAAGTGAGCGATCACCAAACTTTCCTCCCATAACCTCACCAACAAACAAAGAGAAAGGGCTTTGTTTTCTAACTGGTTTCTTCCCCACTTAGAAAAGAAATATGTTCCCTCTTTAAAGCTATCAGGGAGAGGGATAAGAACGTGATCTTGGCTGAGTGCAGTCTGCTCACCCTTACTCAGCCCTGGGCAGTCTTCTCTGCCCACAGGTAGCATACTTAAGACTTAGCACAGAGAGGTTCTGAGTTTTGTTAAACATCCTGGTTTAGCTTTCTCTACAATAACCTATGTTATGTATTCACCCAGGGCAAATCTTTCCCAGGACCAAGAGGCACAGGGTGTGACAATCTAAACATCACTTCCACCACTGGGAATAGTAAACAACCTAAGGTCTAAATTCCAAAAGATATTACTGATGCTGTTTATAATTAGTGGGTTAAATAAAACAGAGTCAAGCTGCTGGCTTGCATAGGACTAGCCCTACTGTGCTGTTGGAAGAGTGTGTGTGTGTGTGTGTTTGTGTGTGTGTGTATAGTCACATATATACATGGGCACAAAGGCATGAGGACCACTCCTCTTGTGGGTCCAACCTTCCTGAAAATTTTAGAATACACCATGACAACAAATACATCCTCCAAATGGAGATGAGAAAGGCAAATAAGGTGCCTTTTACCTCCCTCCTATATGACACACTAGTCAAGGAAGGATTCCAGGAAATTGAGTGGACCTGGGAGCAACTGAAGATCAAAACATACTGCAGATTAACCACATTGCCAGAGCTGAACTTGAAGCTGGAGAGCCATTTGTGGAGCACGCAGAATACCGAGTTGCTACTCTCCATGACCTAGGAACTTATCAAATGAAAATGCACATCCCACATTTGCTCCCAACACAAAAGAATGCCAACTATCTCAGACAGTAAAGTTGTCTAGTCTATGGCATCTTTTTAAAGAAATCAACACAAACACTTACTTCAGTCTTCTTATTTTCTCCTACCTCTTTGTGATTCACTGCTGAAAAGCAAAGAGTAGATTTCTCTGCAAGTACTTACTTCCCTTCTGGATTTGTTGTCCATAATCACTCTGATGACTTCCAGGGGAAAATACTGAAAGTGACATTACTGAGTCAGAGTAATAGCCAGTGTTCCTAACTAACTGTTGCTTCCAAGTATTCATCACCCAGTGGGTAAACAAATGTAAAACAACAAGCAGGCTGTCACTGGGGAGAGTTTTGAGATGAGTTCCCTATTAAGGAAACCTCACATTTACATTAATTATAAAACATAGAAGCTAATGTTTTCATATTTACTGATAGTTACTACGTAGTTATTTAATCACATTTTCAATGACCCAGCCAACTCAGCCAACGGACTTGGAAGTTTTTAAGTGGTTTAAAACACAAAACTCCAGCCTTTTCTACAAAGGGAAACCTGAGATAAAGACTACAGTTCTCTAAGAGAGACTCCCAAATGGAGGCAGCTATATCAGGAATCAGTATTTCACAGAAGAGCAAAGCAAGAAAAAGGAAACTTTCAACAGATGAGCAGATAAACAAAAAGTGATATATCCACACAATAGATTATTATTCTGTGATAAAAAGATGGAGGTTTGGATGCTCACTACAACATACATGAATTACAAAAACATTATGCTAAGTCAAAGAAGCTAGGAACAAAAGACCACTGATTGTATGATGCCATTCAAATGAAATGTCCAAAAAAGGCAAATCTCAGAGTCAGAAAGTAGAAGAACAGCTGTCATAGATTGGGATTAGTAATGGTAACAGCAAATGGACAAGAGGGATCTTTTGGGGGTGACAGAACGTTCCATGACTAGATTGTGGTGGTGGTTACATACCTCTATAAATTTACTAAAAATCATTGCATTGTATATTTTGAAGGATGAAATTTTATGACATGTAAATTATGCCTTAATTTTTAATAAAGGTAGAGAGAATAAGGAAAGTGCACTTCCATGGATCCTTACAGAAGTTGGTCTTCATCATGAGGTCACAGAATGACAGAGTTGGCAGGAACATGTGTCTCAGTGAGTCCTGGAGCTATACCTGGAGTTCACCTGAAGAACATAAGGCCTGGGTGGAGGGAGGGTGTGAAAGTCAACTGCACAAAGTCACTTACATAATTAATGCTTGAGCTGAGCTCAGAACCCACACCTCTTAATTACTTGTCCAGCGGACTCTCGCAGTTTTTCTTCATTCTGCTTCATGCAAACTCTCAGGGCATTAACCATACAGAAAATAAAATGTATTCATTCACAGATATACCTGACAGTATATTTTTGGAGTATATGCCATAACAGATAACCCATGATTTAGTTACTCTCTGCCTGTATTAGTGCTTATATTTTATTTTCTTGTCTTTTCAATATTTGCTTTAACTTGAAATCTATGCCTGTGTATAATCTTTAGATTGAAGGGTCTCTCTTGCCCTAAAGAGTCATAATAAGTATTTTTTAAAGATTTATTTATTTATGCATACAAGAACTGGGGTATAGGCCAGAGGTGCGGAGGGTGAGAGGATTCACCAGAGACAGAGCGGAGAACAGAACAGGCAGAATGACTGAAATACACTGCTGAGGGGAGCAGCAGGTGAGAGAGGAGAGGTCTGCTGCACCATGTGGGTTGCTCCCTGATTGGGGATCAAACTGGTGCTGCAGTGGCTGGGGTCAGCTTCATAGGCTGCATCTCAACCTCTTGCGCCACCAGGGAGGCCCATAATAAGTTTGTTTTTTTATTTTAAAGATTAATTAATTTATTTATACAAGCACTGGGTACAGTCAGAAGCGCGGGAGAGTGAGAGAATTCACCAGAGCCAGAGCGGGGAACAGAACAGGCAGACCGACGAAGTACACTGCTGAGGGGAGCAGCGGGCAACAGGCGAGATATGCACGCCATGTGGGACCCTTGCCCATTGGCCAGGATCGAACTGGCGCTGCAGAGGCGGCAGGCAGCTTCGCAACCCAGCGCTCAACCGCTGCGCCACTGGGGAGGCCCCCATAATAAGTTTTTAAGAAGCTGAATCAACTCTAAAAGACTTGCTGCCCCAGTACAACCAAACATTCTAATTCAGCCTAGCCACAGGGGCTTGTCTTTCTAATAGAAATGTAAAATAGATCTTTATTTGCCACGAAATTAAAATGTGATCCAATTATGCAGAATATCAAGGAACTTGTTTTGGAATTACAAAAAAAATCACACTCACTAATTTAAAACAATGACACCATAGCCTTAATAATCTTGAGCATTACTACTGTAGCTTTCAAGAGTACCAAGAGTAGTGGGGCACCTGGGAGGCACAACCATGTCCCCAGTAAAAGACACAAAAAACAGGACTCTGTTTAAACAGACAGTTGAGCAAGTGAGCAAGTTAAGAATTTTAAACATTTTTTTTTTGGAAAATTTTAGACAACTTTTTGACACCCAAACACCTGATGTGATAGTCTAAAGAGGTGAGGTCTCTAGGGGGACAATGAGGTTCCAGATGAGGTCATGAGGGCAGGGTTCGCATGATGGGATTAGTGCCTCACATAGAGGAAGAGACATCAGAATTTTCTCCCTCTACAATTTGAGGAGACAGTAAAAAGATGGTCACCTACAAGTCAAGAAGGGGATCTTCACCACGAACCAAATCTTCCAGCACCTAGTTCTGAACTTGCCACCCTCCAGAACCATGACAAAATAAATGTCTTTGGTTTATGCTACCAGTCTATGGCATTTTATTACTGAAGCCCAAGCTAAGATAACCAAATAGTTAATTAACAGTTTATAGATCTCTGCACAATTCATAATCGTAATCAAGGTTAAGTAGTTATACAACGTCCATTTCTTAGGATCTCGATCAAGGGTTAGTTATTCATGTGCATTAAAATATGTGAGAAAATATTTAGCCTTCCTAAATCTGCATTTTGCAAGGGGCTATTCTTGTAGTGACTTACTTATACATTTATAGCCTATCTCCCAATGCTTTTGCCTTGGCATAAAATGAAAATTAAAATAGAACTGCATATTTAGCTCAACTTCCCTGTCACAGAACCAGTCCTTAACTTTCTAAAATGTATGACTTTAGCCTTAAGATGATGCCTACCTCCAAACCACTTCACTTTTTAGTTGTCTGTATACATAGGGGTCAGTTAGATAGGTACCCCATGATGCTGGGGGTTCCCCAAGAGGCAGGTGCCTCCTGCTCTGGAAACACATGGAAAATAGCGCAGTTAATGGGGAGGCACAGGAGCTTCACTGACCACTGTGTGGAAGCTCAGATTTTAAATGTACTGATGACCTCACATTCAAGAAGGCTCCAAACTGCCGCTAGGGATCAAACTTGTCTAGCCAGTCTTTCTTTTTCTAACAAAGGCCAACTCTTCCCCTATTCCACCTGAATGACCCAGGTGATAGGTAAAATGGGAAGAAAAATTCCAAAACTGAAGTACCTGAGCAGTGAAGCCTGTCTGAACCCTAACCCAGAAGATCTTTGGTTAAGGAACAAAGATCCTCTTTCAAATGATAGAGGTTTCAGCCCCATATCTATTATAACAGAATAAAAGAAAATAACCTTAAAAGGCTCAGGCTCTAAATGACCACAGGCTAGCTATGCCCAACTTTCTCAAATGACTCGGTTTACCTAATTTGTGGAAGAAAAAGGGAGAACTGAAAATAATAGAGGTATGTGAGATGGGTTAAAGCTATGAAAGTGGTTTACCTTTGAGATATATATATAAATCGAATAAAATGAACTTACTGAAAGCTTAAGCAATAAAGAGGGAAAATTGCACTATTCTAAGATAAAGAGACCGATGATCATAAATATCTGCTCTGACCCATTTCTATTCAGAATCCTTATAGAGAGATGCTCAGCATTTTGCAAGCTGACACACAGCCCAACCTCCCCTTCTTCACCGGAGCCACAGCTCTCTCCCTGCATCTCTGCACAGAAAGGCCGTGACCCTCAGCTTTCATGGCTATTGGGATGGTGGCCAAAGTGGGAGAAGTCAAGCTGGAGAACTCCCCAAGGTGGTTCTCAGGTAACCAGCTGGTTAGATTTCATCTAGTGTGGTTTTAGCTTTGCCTCGCTAGGCAAAGGAGGCACTTGGCCTGGGTTTAGAATGATTTCTGTTTAGGTTTCTTCAGAGCTCGATTCTAAACAGCTCAAAGAAAGACTCTGCTGTCCTGAAGGGCACCTTTCAAGAGAAACAAAAATAGGACGCTCGCTTAACAAAAGGGGACTGTTTGGCCACCAATGTCCTGAACGGGGTCTGACCGTAGAACTGGAAGGGCTTTCTGCAAAGTTAAAAAGGAGAAGAAAACAGCAGCAAGAAAAGAAACATCACAGAATCTCCCACTCCAAACCTTCCTTCCCCCTAAGAAGTGCCAACGGATAAAATATAAAGCCCTTTGAAGAAAACTCCAGCCAGAGCTCAGCTTTCAGATTTCAGAAGACACTGGCATCCCGAAACCTCCCCACCGTCAGATCAAACACACACAAAATAGTTCCCTGATATTTGCCCAGTTTCCCCCATACCATAAAAAAACAGGCTTTCGTTTTAATCTACTTACCACACTGTGGGTGAAGGCCTCTAATTTCACAGCACAGAGATAACACAAATAATTCACATGACATATTAGTGGAATATCTACAGGGAAAGCATTTAATCAGAGCTCACTGAAAAACAATAGGGAGTCGGCTACCACCTCCACAAGCAAAGAGATGGCCCTTCCCACAGGCAAAGTCCCCTCCTGTCACACTAGCTGGAGTTAAAAGCTAAGTTTAGCCTGCTAGTATCCCAGTTGCCTTAAATCAGCAGGTCCCCTTAATTACACGACACTTCTTGAGTCCCTCCATGAGCTGTGACATTACACAGGCTGCTGTGTATGTGAAAACCCATTGAGAAGAGGAGGGCCAAAAATTCACAATGCAGCAATCCTACTCTGATTGTAATCAAAATCATCATCTGCCTGCCAACAGACATTTGTGCATT
Source organism: Talpa occidentalis (assembly GCF_014898055.3). Lineage (NCBI taxonomy): Eukaryota > Metazoa > Chordata > Mammalia > Eulipotyphla > Talpidae > Talpa > Talpa occidentalis. The sequence continues at coordinate 27,111,416 of NW_023601104.1, forward strand.
TCTTTTTCTCGTCCTGGTCAACTTAAAAAAAATCTTCCACTTAGATTCCCATGGTTAGACTCATCCTTTGAAGCTCTCACACCCCTTAAGACCCTCTTTCAACTTTCTCTCCCACGAAGCCTTTCTCCCAGGGCAATGTGGAGGCCTCTCCACAGCTACTATTCATTCCATTTCTCCCAACCTTGAGGTTCTGCCAAGTGTGAGGCAGATTCCCTTTAGAGACAGGATAAATCAATGCTAGGCTGTGTAGAAAGCTTAAAAAAAAGGGGGGGGGGCAGTAATTCTTCAATCATCAATTAGACATGTTGGGAAGGAAACCATCATCAAAGCCAATAAAGCCCAGCAGCAACCTGAGGTAGCAAAGTGTATCAGAACCTCACTCTGGACTTAAAGATGTCCTTGTCTTTTTATGCCTTTTGTAAATGTAGGATCTCCAGGTCTGAATCCAGACTTTTTTAGATACTGTTCTCTGTCCGTTCCCTCTATCTTCTTAACCACACCCATTTGGACCTCAGGCTTATTTTCTCCAGATATCATTTTGAAATCCATGAACATGACCTGGTATAAAAATCTCACCCACTATCCCATCAAAAACTCTTCTCAGAACTAGAGTTCCGTGTCACCAACCCAGCTGCCTGTCCTCAGCTCAGGGTGTGCTTGTTAAAAGGCTGTTTTTCCTAATCCCACAGGCAACATGGTAACATGCGCTCTGCCAGACCCACCTTTCCAGCTGCCCATCACACTTCCCCAACACCTTCAATCCACCCATCCAATATGGAACCCAAGCATTCTCCTGTCTTTTTATCCCACCTTAAACATGTCCCAGCCAACAATTCCGTTCAACTCTGGACCTGAGTTCTTTCATTACTTCCATCATGCACCTCCAGTTCACCTCTTGAGAAATTCTACCTCAGTGTCCACCTCCTTGCCCTGAGGTCCAGGCTTAAGTATCTCCCTAGATGTGTCAGAGAGTTCCTGACTTGCCTCTTTATCTACACCATCAATTTTCCACCCTGAACCTCTACAGAGGACCTTACCAAAAGGAAACCAGAGAACTTGCTCAAAATTTTGCCATAGGAAAAGGTCCAAAGTTCTTAGCCTGGTTCCTGCTTACTTTGTCCAATCTCATCTCCTCGTTCTTATCATCAGACTCCATGTGTGGACCCTGCAACACCTCCTTCACATTAACCTGAGTTTGCCATGAACTTTGACCTCATATATTTTGGCCCAGAAGTTCCTCCTTCTTTTTTTGTCCTGTAAGCAAATCCCTTCCTATTTTACCAAATAAACCCATCTCAGTGAGCTTACCCTAACTCATTAAGTCTTTTTTCCCCTCTTGTGAATATTACATATTTTCTAAGCATCTCTATAGAACTATCCACATTAAAAAAATGGTTAATATGTTTTTCCTGCCTATCAATTACTTTTATTCCACTTTACCCTCATTGACTGATACAGGTTTTGGCACATAGTAAGTGCTCAGTAAATACGCGATGGATCGATGAAAGAGGGCAATATATTCCATCGCTTTAAACCTCTGAAGCTATCAAAGAATATTGGATTTTCTTGTCTCATTCTAGTTTTCCTTCAGCTGACTCATCTTTCACATATTGATTCTAAACTGCACATCACTGGCATCCAGAGGGCATTCACTGAATGCCCATGAAAATTGTAAAGAGATATGGGATAGAAGACTCAAGACAATCTACAATGCTGCCCTCAAGGAACTAAGACCAATCAGAAGATAAACCCAGCTGAAGCAACCAAATGTGAATTCAATCAGGACTATAACTAATGAGCGATAAAACCAGACTATGTTTGCTTCTAAGAAAATAATGGAAAAGACCAATTAATAAAGAGATGTTGTCAAATACCATGGTAATTTTCATTATAACATTTTATTAGGCACAATATCATATTGATATTTTTTCATTGAGGCTTGCAGTAAAATTTCTCCACTAAATACATTCTTCATCCAGATGCCAGGCACTGATGCTATGTACTCTCCCCTCAAATGCTCATGGACTTTAAAGCTAACATGACTGACCTAAGACATTATAGGGATCACACAGATGTTTATGATGCAAATTTGATTTCAACATTTTGGTCCTCAGAGCAAGTATTATATATATGAAATTGAAACATATTCTAAACTACGTAAAATTTTTACTCTTTGAATAAAGTCTTTCTCAGATTCCAGGTTAGCAGGGGATAGTGTTGACAGAGCTGTGGAAGCAAAATCCTGGTGTGGGATAAGTGACAGGTGGAGACTACCAGTAAAATCTTTTCTAAATGGCCACTGCAGGAAAACATGGAGAGAGGGTCTTGACGGCAGCAGGACCAACTGGAGATGGACCAGGTAAGTCTTTAGGAACTCCCTGGAGAAACCATCCTAGAGGTTGGAGACTCATGCAAAAATTACTGCCAATCTACCCCCTAAAGCCAGTCCTCCTGAGGCAAAGGGATAATCACAGGGATCAAGTCATAGTATAGCAGATTCTTGGACTTTTTAATTTACATATCCCATTTGATGCTGCCTTCTCAGATCCTGTTTGTGTTCCAGGGTTAGCTTATGACTTAAGGCATAAAAATATGCCTCTGTGGAAGAAATTGTTTGGCCAATGTCCCTCCTTAGAAGACAAGTGACAAAATAAAATAACTATAATTCCTAGGTCTAGTGCTTCTTTCCAACTTGAGAAATATTGAGGTTCTCAGACATGGAAATGAGGATAAAGGTGGAAACAATACACAAAACCTTGTTTTCAAATCCTGACCGAGAGACTATTATTGATTTGGTATCTGTCCCCAGGCAGGCTAGCCAACATGCTAAAATGCAACCCAAGGCAAGCACTTTAATGTCACATTCATATATGTCTCATCCTCAATCTGCCTGACAGATGCCAGGCACACTATGCATGTGTGTCTGTGTGGATATGTAAATGCACATGTGTATGTGTGTCCATGTATATGTACATACATATACATTCATATTTAGATATATAAGAACTCACTTTTTCACTGAACAGTGGCTTATTTCCATTCACTAACTGTTCAGTATTATAGGAATGGAGCTACTCAGCTACAGTCTGTTTCTCAAAGACCAGCTACTCTAAGTCTGTATGTGTGTGTATCACTCACACTATCACAATACAAATTAGACAAAATAGATGCTTAATGGTGCAATTCACTTTACAATGGCACTATTATTATAGCATTACTCTATTTTCATTACTACTGCATATTAGAATCAGCATCTAACATGTTTGAGTGAAGAAATAAAACCACCTAATCACAGTGCCGATTAATTCTGTAAAAGTCATGTAATATATCAAAATTGAAACATTTTCACAGCATCCCAGAAAATCTGGATTCCATTCTTGGTTCACTTCCTCTAGCTTGCTATGCTTCTACCTCTATGTCTCTTTGACCTATCCTAGTCCAATTACAGCCCAAATCAATAAAAGACCTTTAGCAAGTTTAATTGATTCTCAAAGAAAGGATATTACAAACCATCAGCACACCCTCACGTTGTGCAAACATTATTTCCCTGGGCTTACCCAATACCACTGTGGTACCAATAACTACTTTTTCTCATGCTGCTCTCTCATCAGCTCAAATACTGTAACAGCAGAGCAATTTCAAGCAGGTTGTGAGTCTCCGAGAGTATTGCTTGCAAAGTGCATGTAAATTATTAGATTACATTACAAGTGAAAGACTCAGCAGTGGGTCACCATAGTGGAGCATTAATGTAGAGCAAGTTGAATGGAACTCTTGCGGACAAGCTTCTCCAATGTGATTTTCTTTGGCAGAGAGGAAAAAGTGAGTAAAGCGGAAGGGAGGGCAAAGAATGTTGGGTTGCTGAGGAATGAAGCAGGAGAGAGCACCACAGGAAAGTGGGAATGAAGGATCTCCCCAGGCCTCAATGTCTAGAGAAGGCAGCTACAAGGTAGAAAACAGAGGGAAGGAAACAGGCTGACCTGGCACCTCCTCGAGGTTACTTCGAGGGGTGGGGTATAATCCCAGGGAATCCCAATAAGTGGCTGACAGGGTTGAATTTAAGTGATTTGTCCTCAATTGACAAGACCCGGCCCATGACAGCTGAGCTGAGGATCTAGTCCAGGAAAGGGAGGTTTTAGGACACTGATGCCCTGGGACTCCCTGCTTATTTCAGAGCAACTGATTGGAACCAAAAAAGTTGCAGAGAGCTGAAGATGTGTGAAGACAGAGGAAAGGGAGGCAAGAGGGCCTACTGTTCCTGTCTGTGCCCCATCATCACCACCATCACTGGGGCTATACTCCATACTGCCAGGCATCCTGCCAGGTACCACCCATGCATGTTATCAGGTGTTGCGCTCAGTCAACTAGGAAGTGGCATCATCAGCACCATCGTCAGTTTTTCAGCGACAAAAGCAGCAGACCAAGTGGTTAAAGGACTTACCTAAGGTCCCACAGCTAGCACAGAGCATACCTGGGCCTCTGCCTCACTCCCAGCAGGCTTGTAACAACCGTGCATGCCATCTCCCAACACGTCCAGCCTTGGTCTGAGTTGTTCAAGACTGTAGCAGGCCTGCGCCTGCAATTGAAGAGGACTGGTGGATCCAAGAGACAGAAATGGGAAAACAGGGGCGGGTGGGTGTGAGCCTAAGGCCCAGCTAGAAGTCTAAGTAAGTAGAAGCTGTGCTTGCAGAGTAGGGAAGTGCAGAGCTGGATCTACTTAAAAAAAAAAAAAAAATAGCTCTGCAGGGCAAAGTGAGAAAGATTATCTGCACAGTTAATGAGCACCTACTTTTGGCAAGGTACTGTGCAGGGATAAAAGAATAAACCATAGTACTGGTCTTTTTGGGGAGACTAGGCTTCTACCCAAGAAATATCATTATAAGACAGGGTAAGAGGAACCTGACAAAGGAAGGGGTTACATGTTGATTGAATGAGCAAAGCTCATGTGACTGACTCCTGTAAAAGACAGGTGTGGGAACTGCAATGGGGGCCGGGGGGGGGGGTTCCCTATCTGCAGCTAAAATGACTGTAGGATTTGAATAGCAAATAGAAAAGAGAGATTTGGACAGAAGAGTGGGGACTGGGGAGGGGAGGGAACAGGAAAAGGTACATATAAAGGATACAAGTTGGACAAAATCCAAGTCTGAGACACAAGTAGAGGAGAACCATCAGAAGTGTCTGGTCAAAACCAACCTAGGCTATAGTGAGAGATGCCATCACTAGCATGTAAGATCCAAGAAGGCAGGGATGACTCTCCTGTTCATGCTTTATCCCGACAGATTAGCATCAAGTCTGGTACTTAGATGATGCTCAGTAAATATTTGCTGAATGAAAGAATGCCACCCCCATGCTATTACATAGTTCCAAGCAAAGGGGAATCCCAGAATTTACATTCTAAGCCAGTCTAGGCAGATGCATGTCTAAATGTAATAGGATATGAATGAGCACATGCTAAAAGTGGCATAAAAATGTCATAGGATTGCAAAAAAGTCTTTGAATTATTTTCCCTCCCCCACCTCCTCCCTGAAATCATAATGAGTAACACCTGGAATTCAACATCAGTTACTGTGGAATGAATCCCCCCCACCACCACAGGCCATGGCTCGAAGGAAGGCTGCGTCGACCTCATGCCCAGGACAGTGGCCTGTAAATAAGTCAGGAAACCGGTTTGGTGGCTCGTGACTTATGCTTTGTCTTTAAATAACAGAGCAAAAAGAACAGCCCATCCCAGGTAATGGAGAAATATCTTATGTGAAAAGTTTATTTCAAGAGAGTATGTGGGTGTGTGTACATGTGTATGGCTCACAAGATAGTATGTTTTCCTCCCTGTGGGTCATAGTATAAGCTCGACAGACATTGCCTTAAAAGAGCAGAAATTCCAATATTAGGACATTCTTTTTCATATTCAAAGTTGAGTGGTTCTTGTCTTCCTGGCTGAAAGTGACAGTAAAAGGTACAGTTCTTTGGGTCAGTAAATTTGGCCAGTGCTGAAACATCAAGAAATTCTGTGTAACATACTAAATTCAGACTTAGGTCCTTCAAAGTATCCCAGTTTCACAACACACAAACAATCTTTTTTGAAAATAATTATGATTTATTTTTTTCTAGTTACAAAATAATACATGCACAATGCAGGGAACTCAGAAAATACAAAAAAAAAAAAAAAAAAAGCACAAAGAAAATGAAACTCACAGATAATCCCACCATGCAGAGATGACCACTTTTCCATTTCATCAGTTAGGTATATATGGATCCATGTTAATACACAGACACACAGACACACACACAAACTCTCCCCCCAGGACACATGTTTTTATAAAAATGATGTTCTATGGACACTACTATGAAAGCTATTAATTGATTAAGCAGTCTATCATAAACAAGAAATATTTTTCTACTACGACATGATTTTTACTGGCTTCATAGTATTCCATTCACGGACCTGAGCTTTTCTCTTACAGATGGTATTAAATCCTCTGCCTTGAGGAAAGAGGATGCAGCTGAAAGGCATCCCCCCACACACTACATATAGTTACAACAAGCATAACTCCTCTCTAAAGCATTAAGTAAAAGATGCTCAACTCCACATCCTATATTTTGCTTTACAGTAAATCAGCCCATGAGACACCAGCACTGTCCTTATTGTGCTTTAGAGTGACTTAGTGACATAGAATTCCCACTATGACAAGCTCATTGGCTAAGTTTTCATTAATAAAAATGCCCAGTGGGGATTGACAATGTTCCACTACTTATGCTGGACTAACTTAGATATACATCATACTAGCCTCCAGAGGTTTTCCTGGGGGGTAGGAACTTCATTTTACTGGAACTTCTGAGCATCCTGACACAGCACACAAGTGGAAGGAACATAGGTAGGCAAGTAGGAGACCTGTATTCTAGTCACATCCTAGCTACTTACTAGGAATGGGACCTCAGATACATGATTATATCTCGGTGAGCATCAGTTTAAACAGAGAGCTCAGCCAGATGATTCATGAGGACCCTTCTGGATCTCACGGGCGTTAGTCTAATAAAACATGACCAGGGGCAGCGTGGAGAGCGAGGCCGCATAGCTAACACCCTCCACCCCACTCCCCCAAACAACTGATTACAAAGCGAGCTTTTGAGCTTTCAGGAGACAGGTCAGTGCAGCATCAGTTCTCCCTCTGATTCCCTGCAGGGCCTGGAGAAATGTGCAGACCTCATTGATCTTCAACCTCTATCCTTCACAGTGAATTTTGCATCTTCTGGGTTAATGGCCTGGTCTATTGAAAGTGCCTGGGTTCGTTCTTTCTACATAAACATGCTAAATGCCAGAAATGGTAAAATACAACACTGGCAATTTCACACTTGTCATCAAGTCAAACTAATATGATCACTAAAAGAAGAATCATCTGTGATTATCAAAGTATTTCATTTGCCTTTGCTTTCCCATGCTTCATTACCTGGACAATTGAGAGTTACGGGCAGTTCACCCTCCTAGCTGCCTTGTCCTTTCAGATATATAACGTCTCCGTCACACAAATGTCCCTGGGAAAACAGACTACCTTGTTACCATGCCCTCGTTATCAGCCACTGGCTTTATCATTACACAGTGAAAACGAAAAGCAATGCAGTTTATTTAAGAGTTTATAGACTTGCTAAATATACCCTTCTTTCTTCTGTGATTTGTATGTTGAAAATCCATTAACTTCTACACAGTCACTCCTCCCCGTGACCGGCAGGGATCATATGGGATGCTATGAGCCTCCTTGCTTCTGGAAGGGCAGACTCACATCTGGTTGTCTTTTCTCCGTCTTTGTCCATTTCTTCAGGTTTCTCTAAAACTAATTGGAAGAGTCAATAAACACGCCCGCCAATTCCCTTACCACACTAGGATGCACATCATCCTGCCCTTCAGGCCTGTTCTCGTTTTGTTTTTCCAAGGATTCCCTTACCTGCCTTTGTCAATTGGCATTCTCGACAAGTTCGTCATAACTTCTCAAAGTGTCAACTTTTCCTCTTTTCATTGCCCTTGTTAAAGATAATTTAAAATTAGAAAGTCACATTCCCAGTCATTTCAGAGTCAATGCTAATTTCATTTTCTCTTCCCTCTAGAGATTGCTTGCCTTCATTCACAGCCCCCACTCCCCAGCCCCAAACAGGCATTCTTAATCTCTGTATGTACTATTCCATTCCCTGTTTTGCCATTCTTATCTTTCCCCCAAAATACTTCACCCAGTGAAACACACTTTAGCTTGTGGTTCTCCTTCCTTCACTCCACTTCTCAGAGAAATGTCTGTGTCTGGAGATTGTAAAGTCACCTTCAGGAAAGAGGCATACAGTTGGCTGTCAATTAATCAGGATAAGACAGAAAAAATTACATCGTGTGCAGCTTTGCTTCTCAGTACATGCATTTATGCTTTGGGGATCAAGAGGATTTCTCCCACATAACCTAAAATTCATATTTATGCCTTTTGTTTGGCTATAACTAATTCTCCACCTAGCAGCACAGTTGTTAATAGTCCGGATTATTTAAAACAGTGATTTCCATACCTCATTATAAATTCAAGTGTTGGTCCTTCATTTTTTCCCCCATTCTGTTTCACCTCTATTCTTTGCAACCTGCCTGTTTATCTTTGGTGACATTCCTTGCTTATAAACTAAGTCAAATGATTTTATACTGTAATTTTCAGTCACGCACCTAGTTTGACATACAGATTTTTAAACCAGTTTATTTTTTCCCATTAAATTCAGACCCAGTGTCACCATTCTTGTCACGTATACAATTCCATCAAGTTTCAGAGTGTCATTTATACACAATTTTATTTCTTCTTACTTCTTTCACACACGCCTACCACTTACGTACAGCAACTTCACTACATTCATATTTCATAAACTTCATCAGTATTCAGCCAAATCCTCCCCCGAAGTAAGCTAGGTATTTTTAACAGAGCGCTGCCTCTTTCACAGGCTCAAGGATCCTAATCTCAGTGGCACCCTTCCTGGCACCCCAGAAAAGTTTCACCTCGTATGGTATGTTCACGGACACAGGAACTTTCTGATTATTTCACTGAACTTTCAGAGTTCAAAATCAAATCTCAAATATCCCAAAACACGGAGAGAGATGATTCCAGGCTGAGAGATTGTACATCCCCTACACCATAATCATCCCTAGTCATGTTCTGAACTTCAGAGAACACAGCACAGGTACGGAAGCTCTGTGGGGTCTCTGCAGTTCGCCAGTGCCTTCGTGTGGGAGGGAAATCTGTGCTCTTGGTGGTGAGTAGGTACTGCAGAGGGATCCTCAGCTGCCGACCAGGGCTGTAGTTCCATGGACAAGACAGTCACCTGGAAACCGTCACTGTCAATGTTCCGGGGGATGTGATGGTGACAGTGTGTAATAACGACATATTAGTTAAGACTATAAACATCTGTTAGGAAAAAAGAAATCTGTTCTTTCACCAACGCCAAGGAATTGTTACCTGTAATTCCTCTTAACAATAGCATGTAAAAGCTGGAGGAAAAAGCGAGGCGTTCTAAACCATGAGCTGTGGCACATGTACTCCTCATCATGCCCCAGCCCCCTCTTCTAAGAATTTCTTTGGACAATCTCCTTGATGTCTTTACTCCAAAAGAAAAAAAATAATAGTAACAGTAGTAATAATAATAATAATAGTTGGGCTGTCAAAAAAGAACACCAAGACTCCCCATCTGAATTTTCAGCACTGTGATATCAAATATATCATAAAATAACTGAAGAATATCACTGAGTCCAGTGGGCCAGCCCTGAGAGGGTCAGCCCCTGAGGGTGGGATCCGAAGGATGCTCTGCAGACTGGTCCAGTGAACAAAGGCCTAAGCTTGGAAAGAGACTACTATTCCTGTGGGGGAAAGCCACAAAGTTTTCTTTGTCACCCTTGAGTTTCCTAATTTCCTGAATTTAGAGTCGTCTACCAAAGGTACCCCTTCCACATATCTTAAGGAAGAGGCAAATAAGCAGGCATTTCTATCTACCATCACAGAAGGGAGAAGTTACACGGTGCTTTGGTAACAGGATGTATAACTTATTTGTAAATCTTGAATATCAGAACAAGATTTTACATCCTCTATAACTAGAGAAAGAATTAAGGTTCTTGATTCAGATTAAAATGTTCTTATAAAGTAAAAATCTCAATTAACCGGAATCATCTCATTGAACTGAATCTTCTATTTTGCAACTTAGAGAACAAGGGAGGCAAATAACAAAACATACTAATATCAAGGCTGTAACAAAAAAAGAAAACAATTTCCAAGCTGGGATCAGGACAGATTAAGTCCAACCGCTGACACCATCTTCATTTACAGTTCTACAATGTACAATCAGAATTCATCTTCAGAACAGTGACCCTGTGGCACCATAAAATCCCCAACCCTCAAAGAAAGATTCAATTACATTCTCAATGTTCTGTCTAGAGTAGGAAGGGGGACCAGGACATTTAAAAAATATGCTCAACGAGAAAAAGACAAAATAAAATATTTCTGGTTAACCTAACATTAGCCAGAAAAACCCATTCACCAGTAATGCCTTCGTACTCTTACAGAAAAAAAAAAAAATCATGGTTTACTTCACATAAATCAACAAACACTGATTATCTGGAGAAGTTGTTTCAAGCATTAATTTAAAATGATTCAATTTTATTTTCCTAAACATATAGCTTAGTAAAATGGGTGAAAATTTTAACACTTCATTTTCTAACCAACACTTCCTGCTATGATATATATCCATATACATAACCTTCTTCTAACAGTAGAAAACATCAGAGAAAGAGCAAGACAGACTGCTTCTCAATCCTCAGTAAGGAAGACAATATGAATATTCAGAAAGATAGTCCACATTTTAGGTTAGTGTTCACTTCAGCACCTGAAGACCTTTCAAAACAGACTCCCTTGCCCTGGAAACACGTATCACTAATCTGGGATGAATGAGTCAGGAACAGGCGATATCTACCCCGGATCCATGTACAGTGGCTCATGGAAGACAAAAAAGGTGAGCGGCAGTCTACTTGGCTTTAAGAGAGTCTCATTTTCTCTCTCTCTTTCTCTCTCTCTCTATATATATTATTATTTTGGCTCATGGGGCAGTCACATTACAACTTTCCCCAGACTACTGAAAAGCAGTTATAGATTTTGCTTCCACAGACACAGAAGTATATTTATAAGCTAAGAAGTACAATTCATCAAGTAGATGGGGAAGATACAGGGATGGAGGGAGCCGGGGTGGGGGAGGAGAGCATACTTAAGAGTGACCTATGCTTTTAGAGATGATACCACATGAATAGAAATTTCAGGGAATTCCAATTCAGTCTGTCCTTCCAATATCACACCACAATTTCCTAAAGGCGAAAAATGGGAGAAAAACATGCATTTTAATGGAGAAGAGGCAAGAGTGTAGTTCGAGAGGAAGAGGTCACAGGCTTGTCCCACTGGTATTCCAAAGGTTTGCTTCCACAAGCAATTCAGCTGTCACCAAAAATCCTTGGAATATTTATCTAGAGGTACAAGTATTGCCAAGAAACTTCTCCCACCTCCCTACATTCCACTTAGAAGACTGCTGTGGGAGAAGCAATATATGCTGAGCCCCCACCTCTGCTTCCTTGAAAACACACACTTAAGGGCCTCATCATTAGGGGGCTTCCAAGCAGGCTCCATGTATCAATTCCACAGAGACTTCGTTTAAAGCCAAGGGCTCCTTCTAATGCCAGTAGGTTTTGGAAAATTCCAGCAGGTGACTAACATAAAAAGTGTCTGCTTACAAATGTGTTTAGCCACTCAAGATTCAACTTCTAGATTAATAATTCAATTCTTTTTAAGAAATATGGGGGAAGCAACAGAAAAGGTTATCATAACTATCATCAAATGCATTTTCTAAAATTATTCTATTACATTTTTAAAGGGTATAATTATAAATGTTTTTATGAGCAATTTACTGGAAAATTAAAGTCCCTTAGTTTAAAAAATAATTATTCCATCCCTCTGGCAAAGGATTTTATCCCAGCCAGTAGTTCTCTCAAACTACAGGGCATTATTTGTTCGCTTTGAAAAGCAAGCAGAGTCCACGTAAGAAAGGCTGATCTGAGAATCAGTCTCTAGAAAGGGCACTAAATTGCCCAGCAAGAACACCAAGCAGAAAGTGAATCAGGCAAGACTGAAGCAGGAACTAGAGGCAAAGCACTTTCAAAGTCAAAGACTTACGTGGTTCTAGACGTCCTCAGGGCTACAAATAAACTACAGGGCTTGTTAACTGATTTTAAGTCAATCTAAGCTGAGCTTCCAGGGGGTTCGATCTCAACCCAACTGAGCTTTTTTCAGTGTTAATCCCATCTTTCTGGTTTCGATTTTTCCCTTTGGTTGGCCTGCCCTAAAAGCCTTCAACCTTCAGCACTGGTGTTCCAAACTGACTGTGTGGCACCAGCCCTGTGAGGATAACTTTAGTGAAGTAAAATATGTAAGCTTCTGGCATGCATAGAATAACGAGGTTCTGGAAAAGGGTTTTTAACAACAGTTATGTCACAATGTTCATGGCTCCCTGAAGTCCCTGAAAGCCTTGTTAAATTAAAGATTCGCTGTGGTTTTTTCCGCTTCATTCTTACTTCCCATGTTGCCTCTTGCCTTTCTTTTTTTTCTCTTTCATTGTGCTGTGAAGATGGGACTGAGTGACACTAGACATCATTAATACCACCTAGAAAATGGAACAGTTTCATTAAAACTGCTAACACTCTCTGCCCAGTCTTCAGGCAAAGGGAAGGTTGTCTTTGAGATTATAAAGTCGCACATCTGGTTTTAGAAGCTCTGGCACTAAGGTACTAGCAGGACACAGTCCATTCACACATGCATTCCCAGGAGTATGGAATTCAGCAAGTCTCAAGTCTACCTAAATACTGCCTCATGAGGTCACCTCAATGTCATGAGAATCCAGACCACCGTCTCTGGCCACTTCAAAAAACTGGCTATCTGGAAGCTAACCCTGCTGGCTCTCTGGAAAGCACGTCCCAAATCAAAAAGCTCCCCATTTCACCCCATGCCAAGAACTCCACTCAAGTGTCCTTGGGTTTGAAAATGCTAATTATAAGGTGATGATGTTTGCTTTTCCTTTTGAGTTGTGTGCCTTTATACTTTAAGTATTAAAAAGGCATAATCACCTAGTGTGTAGGTTAATTTCTTTCCGATATTGTAATTTATGCAACATTAATACTGGATGCCAGCTCCAATTTTCTTGCTGCTTACACTCTGGGAGCCGACTTGCATATTCTGCCAACTCCATTACATCATCTGAAAACCCAAACATTTCCCATTTTCAAATCACTCATCTACCAGGCATAGTTACACATTCGTTTTCTCCCTAGCTCACACAAAGATTGGTACCCCTGAGGAGCAGATGCTACATCTGAGGTTAAAGTCTGCAAATGCATATAATTTCTGGAAGCTATTACTACTGCTGTGTTAGCTAAAGGATGCCTCCATCTCTGACCTTCCTTTTTCCATTCAGACTGTTATATAACCTAGTGCCTGCGTGCAGGATGTGAGTTGAGTGTTTGGGCCTCACCTCTTCTCCCTCCCCCATTAAAGCTCCAAAGAGATGGAGGGATAGACAAGAGGTTGGTTCAAAGAAGAATGGGTAGGGGGTGACCCTCTAGGGGGGGCACGGGGATATAGGTCAGCAGGTCAGCTGTGCAAGATGCATCCCAATCCTACTTTGTCCCTTTCCCCCTCTTGCTGAGTCTAGAGGGCTGGTGGGACTGAATGCCCCAGTGGTTATATAATTTGCAAGAACAGCAAGTTACGGATTTGCTAGCTGGTTCTGCAGCCTGCCACCCTGATCTCTCGCAAGAACACCTTCTGGCAAGAATGACACCTGAAGATGCTAATAACACAAGGGAGGAGGGGGTTTTAAAGAAGAGGAGGGTGGCAGCACAAATCAGAAATTAGGAAGGCTTCCTCTATACTATGTGGCCCCCCTTTACCCCGCCCCCCCCAAAAGCCTCAGAAACACATGAAGGGGATTTTCTCCAGTGTTTCTGATTAACCCTGTTACATAACCCGCTTGCATTCCAAATCCACCGTCTCAGGGTCTAAATATACTCTTTGCAGCCAAAAGCTCTCCACACACAAACTCACCGAGCTGGCGGCAGGTCCCGGCCCCCAATCCTGACACCCTTCCTTTTACTCTCGGCCCTCGCTACCCCCTCCCACTCAAACCGAGGTTCCGCGCGTTCACCCTTCGGAAATCGCCTTTAATTAAATGTTTTTCTCGTGTGTCATCCTGATGGCTTTTACTGTACTCGAATTCCGTGAATGGGAAAGCGCCCGGACAGGGGGTGTGGCTAAGGTGGGGGTGGGGGGTGGGGGATACTGTAAAACAGCCGGCATACGATCAGCCATATTCCTACCAACTACAACATCGAGAAAGGAAGGGAACGGTTCCCGGGACACCCCCTCCCCCTTCACCTGTCCGGGTCCTCCCCCATCGGCGCTAGAAGCCCAGTGGCAAAGGAGGGGGGCGCGCTGGGCCAGAGCCCACGCCCGGACTGGAGATCCTGTCTGTCCCCAGCCCAGGGCTAGCGGGAGCCCATTTCCTCCAGAGTGACAGGCGTGATTTATACATTATTTACAACAGTAATTAAAGTCGTAGCTCCCTCCAGTTCTTTGCAAACTCCAGGCGAATATATGTAATCCCCCATCCCAAGAAAAATCCCACATCGGATTCCGACCCCTGAACGAAAGAGGGAGAGTGAGCTTTCCCTCACACTCCACTTCAGGAAAAAGCAAAGAAGGGGCTACGGGGCTCCCCCAACCTCCTGCTGCCCCCCCCCCAGACCAAACTGAAGCATGAAAAAATCGCCCGGGGAGGGGGGCCGCGGCTCGCAGTACCCAACAGCATTCAACTAGCACTGACCATGCCCAGATTCTTGTGGAAATGCTTGAAACCTCAGAGGGGAACGATTCCCAGGGCAGAAATAAGTTTGGGTGCCTTTCCATCTTTCTTTTTCAGCTTGTTTGCTTTACAGACGCTCACTCCGAATGCGCGTGGAGCGCCCCGCAGGACCGCCGCCCTCCGCGCGCTGGTGCGCACACGCCCCCCGCCAGCCCGGGGCGCGGGCTGCGAACCCCGGGTCCGCAAACTTGCACACCTCCCCTCCCCAGCCCGCCAGACAACTTGGCGAGCACCTCGCGCGCCAGCACCGCGCTTCCTCCAGCTCTTCCTCCAAATCCCAAACCCACCGCCGTGCTCCAAAGAAGGTGCCCACGTCGCCCCCAGATCCTGGAGCGCCCCTTTCCCATCCCGGACTTCCCAGGTCTCTCGTTCGCTCCTCCCTCCACCCTCAGCTCCGCCTGGGGCCGAGCACACCCCGCCTGGAGCAGCCCTGGCCGAAACTGTCAAGAGGAGAAAAGGTAAAGGGGGAGGAGGGGAGCCATAAGCAGATTCCCCCCCCCCCCTTCTTAAAAGGACACTGCCGCTTTAAAAGTTTCTTTGCCTGGCCCCCACTCTCCGGGTCTCCGTATTTTGGGGGAGCGCATTGAAATTCGGCTACGCGGTTGGTTTTCCTCCTCTTTTTGCAGAAAAAAATCAAAGCCAGGGGGTGAGCCCGCCGGCTGTCAACCCTCCTGCCGCCTCCCCCGCCCCCCTTTCCTCCCGCAAGCCGAGAACGGGCTGCAAAAGTTTGCAAGATTTCTGGGGGGCGGAGGGGGGAGGGGGAGGGGGTGCTCCGGACTCGGGGAGCCGCGGCGGGCTCGCGCGCGGCCCCGGACCCCGCGCCCCGGGCGCCCGCTCCCGGCCAGCCCCCCGCTCCGCGCCCGGGCGCCCGCCGCCCCCTCCTCAGCCCCTCTCCCAGCCTCCTACCTCTGCTGGCGCTGGAATAGCTCTGTCTGCGCACCGGGGCGGGCGGCTCGCTCTTGCGGGCGGATTCCTGGTTCAGCGGGGTCTCCCTGGAGCCGGCGGCCGCGTCCGCGCCGCTGCTGCCCGGCTCGCTGGCGGCGGGGTCGGGGGCTGCCGGAGCTGACTCCATGTTTTTTCCCAATGTAGAGATCGCTGGAGATGGCGAGCTCCGAGACTCCCTCTATCTTCTGTTTTCAGAGCAACTCTATGGTACCAAAAAAAAAAAAAAAAAAAAAAAGGAGAAGGAGACCGGGGAGAGCAGGAGGGAGAGAGAGCAGGCGGCGGCGGGCGAGCGAGAGCGCGAGGGAGCGCGCGGAGTGTGTCTGGGTGGACGAGTGTGCGCCCGAGAGGGGCTGGGAGGCGGGTCTGGCCACAGGCAGCGCTAGCGAGAGCTTCTCCAGCCGGCCCCCACATCCACATTCCCCACCCTCCAGACCCCAGACCGGGAGCCACAGACTGGCTGCCAATTTTGGGAGGTGGGGAAAAGAGCAGAGGAGGAGGGGAGAGCCTCCGAGGGTGCCTCGTCCTCCTCACTTCCCAGCCCAGGGACAGCAATGAAGATCAGCGAGATGGTTCTGTGCCTACTTCTGAGACTCTCAGGAACAGAATTCGTCCCCAACCCACCGCCAACCTGGGAAGAGAGAATCCGATTATCCATTGGGGGAATCATACAAAGGTAGCTCCTGCCAGCACTGCCCTGGACTGAGAAACTAAAAAGGAATTACACCTAGTGGACACCCCCAGGAAGGAAGGGGAGGGGAGGACGTGGCACTTTTGACTTTGGGATGGGACGTCCGGTGGGTTTCCAGTCTTGATTAGATAGCCACATCTGTGTCGAAAACAGATCGTGTTAGTCTAGAATCGCTAGGAAAGCCAGTATCTGATGTGTTTTCAGCTCCTTTGCTCTTTCCTCCTGGAAGGATCCAGAAACCGTTTTGCAGGGCACTTTGCACTGAAGGAAACTTTTGCCTGTTAGGTTGATGGCTCTCTGAGCTGCGTGAAATATGCCATACTGGCTCGATTTCATGTTTGGCTGCTAATTGTCAATTCCCTATGATGCTTTAGCTATTGAATGTTCCATCTCACCCCCCACCAAAAAAAAAAAAAAAAAACCCAAAACATATATATTGGCAAAGCATTAATAATGTCTGGATGATAAAATTCAGATAATTACCCACCAGTAAAAAGTCACATCATTAAAAGAAAAAAGTCACATCATTGTAGGCATCAGTCTACACCCCTTCTGTTGAAACATGCCCATCACCTAGTAGAAGCTTATTGAAACCCAAGAAAAGTAGGGGGGGGGATTGCATAGTATTACCTTGACCCCAAACTCCAGTATGAAGGAACAATGTAAGTTAAATGGGCAGCAAACACTCAGATGGTAGTAGCCTGACATTTTTAACACACCCCACCTTCCTTTCAGAATGCTTACAAATTTTGCAATAAAAAATATTATTACATACCAGAAGGTGGCATAAATATGTGTCTTTAAGGGGTGGAGTGGGGGAGGGAATTGGGGAACATTTTGCTTTTGCTAACTTACTGTTTGGAAAAATGCTTTTTAAAAATAAAGGGAGGGGGCCTCCGTGGTGGCCCAAGAGGTTAAGTCACAGCACTATGAAGCTATCCACAACCACTGCAGCACAAATTTGATGATGCCTGGCCAGGGAGTTCACCCACATGGCACAGAAGACCTCTTCTGTCTCGCCCACTGCTCACCTCAGCAGTGTATTTCAGTAGATCTGCCTGTTCTGCCCCCCACTCTGTCTCTGGTGAATCCTCTCACTCCCCTCCCCCCATGCCTCTGGCCTGCATCCCAGCTCTTGTAGCTCTTATATGCATAAGTAAATAAATCTTAAAAAAAATAAATAAATAAGGTCTGTGTGTTAATCAGCAGAACCTGTGATCCACTCTTCTGGTTGATGCAAATAAATGTGAATGGTTCTGATACCTTAATGCAGGCTCTGCAAGTATCACTGTCTCTGGCTTTCCCCTCTCTGTTGGCATCTACAGACAATGCCATGATTGTCTCCTTCATCCCAAATCAGATATGTGGGTTTTCCTATACATCAAAGCACAGGTTTCCAGAGCAGCCTTCACACCATTTACAAGTAGTTAGTTAGCCTGTTAACAATACTATTAATACAATTGACCTAGCTAGTCACACTTGACTTTTCTAAGAAAACTAATATATCACAGTGCAGAGTTTAATAAACAGATTCCTCTGGGCAAGAGAGTATCTTAAAATACACCCACTGTCCCATATTTGTTTTTGAATATTAAAAAAAAACATTTCATATGAAATTTCACCAGTAATTCTACTTGGGATGCAAATGGATTAAGAAATACCCTGACTCCTTTTAAGGTATTAGCAGTAACTTGTTAACATGTTTTAGGTAAGTCTATTCCTCTGGCCTTTCAATTGGTTCCTTTGCTTTTCTCCTTTGACTAAGGAGCAAACTGGTTATTTGTTCACCCTGTTAAGACCTTCCTGAAAATGGCCCTGATGACCTTAGTCAATTAAGATAGAGTCTGTATTACCTTTAGCAATAGATTCCAGCTCCAAAAAGCCATTTCTCCTAACTCTCTAAAACAATTACTGCTTCTGCAATTTAAAACAATTGGGAACTCAAGTGCTTTCCCCAAGGGAAAAATAAAAGTGAGTTAGATACATTCCTTGACTGTCAATCATTGTTACTAAAGTGTAAATTACCTGGATTGAGGAAGCATTTGAAAGCTAAAAAGCACAATGATTAGGTTTATATTTCTTTCCTTCCCTCATGCCCCTCCCCTGATTACTAATTAAGGTTTTCCAATTTTCCAAATATTTGGAAAGATGGGAGCCTTCCTTGACTGTGCATTGACAAAGGCAATAATAGTGTTCGCTTAAATATGGTTATTTTACTTTGCACTACTGAGTTCTCTGACAGAAAATAGCTTAGAAAACTTTGCTCTGTAGAAGGATTAACCTAAATACAGTTTTCATCACTCCTCGGTCCTTCCCCAAACTCACCAGGACTCTTCCTACCTCCTTACCTGTCCCAGGCTCCCCTTTGCTGATAACACTTTTTTTTTTTTACTCCAAGGCACTCACCAGGAACCTCAGAGTTAGCTTTGACTTCTTTCTCTCACTCTGACCCTTACCTCTCCACTTCCTAACATACTTGCCTGCCAAGTGCTGTAAAATCTACCTCTGTGACATCTGCCCTCCTTTCTGTGGTCCCCACTCCAGATCCTGACAGTACTGCTTGCCAAAACCATTGACTGTAACCTTCCAAATAACTGGTCTTCTGTCCTAGAACCATTCTAATCCATCGCAGATAGCACTGCCAAGTTAATTACCCTGAACTACATACAGCTCTCATTTCCCACCAAGTCACCCCCCCCCCGCCCCCGCTTACAAGACTTTAATGGCTCCCCATTGCCTATCCAATTAACTACTAACTAGTCAACAAGGTATTCAAAGCTCTACCTCACTTGTCACGGCTCTCCTGTACCAGAGTTGGCAAATCCATCTCATCTCATGAGTCAACTCTTGAGGTTGCCTGGACAGGTGTGGGCTGTGATTGACTAATTCTGTCTCCCCTGGGTAGAGGCTTGGAAGTATGACACTCAAACCAGGAATTTGCCAAACTCCCTTCCATCCTTACATAATCCCTGAAATCCATGTGTAATCCTCAAACCATCCCACGTGCTGCTTCCAACTCCTGTTTGGAGAAGTGCAGCACACAGTTGTCTATGCCCCTTTTCCCAAAACACCCTTTCTGCCTTCTCTGTTTTTTGAAACCCTACCTTTCTTTCAAGATCCATCCTAAAAGACAATTCCTTTGTGCAGACTCCCCTGACTTACTCCAAAACAAATATTTAAACTGCTTTAGTACTTTGCACTCCTTTTAAGACACTTGTTATACTCTACCTACTTGGCTATGGTTGAACATTTGCCTTACCCTCCCTGGGGGAAAAAACGAGTAGCACCGAGTAGGTATTTATTAGAATTAGTGGAGTTGGAGAATGGAAATGATAAACCAATCAGGAGGTAGCATGTCCACACAGTGATTCCATTATACCACAAGAATGAAAACCTAAGCATTTCAACTTTCAATCACTTGAAATAAGCCTTTCCTTCCAGGATAAAAGATTAGTTGACATGTATGGGCTGTTAAAATTTATATATGCAAAAAAAAGTTGACAGTTATTTTCTTTGCATTTCTTGGAGATGGAGAGAAGGAAAATTATGGAAATATATAGTAGAATTTCCTTGGGAGAGGGGAGCTTTCTACAACATGCCTAAGAACAAAGAAGACAGAAAATTAAAATCGAGTGCCCAGACACGTTTCCTTTCTTTCAAAGAAGCTAAAGCTGGACTACATGCAGAAAAGAGAGGAAACGCAAATGAAAATGTAGCACTGCTCTTGGGCATGGGGGTGGGCGTGGAGGAGCTCCCTTTGTGGTAAGAATCATAGTCACCTTAGCTCAACCAGGAAAGTCCAGGTTAACAGCAACATTCTTAAAGTCAGAGAAGGAATGCAGTAAGTCTCCAGTTGTCCTGGGTGGAAACAGAACTTGACAAACACTAAGAAATAAAGAGGAAGATTAAAGTGCGCAGACTTCCTAAATGATTCACTCCATCCCTCTTCACAGTTTATAGACAAGGAAACTAAAATGCAGACAAATGGCTTGCTCAAGATCACCTAATTAATCTGTGGCAATATGTGGGAGCTTCAGCCTGACTGAATTCGAGACCCAGCTCCGCCACCTCCTAGGAGTGTAGCAGAGGGGAATCATTTCTATGTCTAGAGATGACAGTTGTTACGAGGGTTAGATTAGATGGCCCTTATAAAATGCTTGTGACTCAAAATTTTGCCACTATATTTATGCACATTATAGGACTCAATAAAAATACTGTATAAAATTGCATGAATTAATACAGTTGCCACTACATATGGCTATGGAGTACTTGAAATGTGGCTAATCCAAATTGAAATATGTGATAAATGTTAACATTCACATTAGATTTTAAAGACAGTGCAAAAAGAGGTAAAGTGTCTTCATAATAATTTTATGTTTATTGTATTTTAAAATGACAATGGTTTAGGTATATTGAGTTAAATGAAAAACATTATTAAAATTAATTTCATCTCCTTTAATTTTTTAAAATCTAGAAAATATGAAATGACTACATGTTTTACATTATACACCCATGGGACAGTGCTGGTATGGAAAGTATCTGGCAAAGAGTAGGTAATGATTGAATTACAATAATTGCTAGGGGTCAGTTGTGGAGGGCACACTGGGTCAAGAATTAACATTACTTCTTGTCATTTTACAACATCATAATTGCACACCTGCTCTTTGCAGTACCCTTTGCAGGGTACTAAGGAAAACAAAGACAAAGCTAGTGTATCTCATGGAAAAGGTAAAGCATGTATACTAACAGTAAGTGGCATTCAGTGATGATGCTTAAACTACTGAAGAGACATCTTCATCAGGGCATGGGTTGGAAGGCAGTGGACGTCATGAAGAAAGATGCAAGTACCAAGGACCTTAAGGAACCTAAGAAACAAGTCTCCCACAGACCTGTGTTTCAATGTGGAACACCTGAGCTTCACCTGGGGGAAAGAGAAGTGACAAGGCATTGGCATCTGTGTCCCTCACAGAGCTTTTGTGATCCCACTGTATTTGAGCTCACCAATCTCTGACTAGCTCTGAAAAACACAAGGGTAAAGAGGGATAGACCGAAGTCCTTTTAGCCCTGATCTCATTATTCACTGATGCACTTTGGTGCCAGGTACTGCATCTAAGACACAATAAATGCAGTATTTGTCAACTAAGTAAGTGAATGAATGAGGTGTGTGCTTTTTTTTTTTAAAGGAAACTGTGAACACATCAAACAAATAAAGGAGTACAAATAATTGAGTACCTACTAGATTCAAGATACTTTCTCTTGACTCGGTGATAACAGATTAGGCTACTTTACTTTGCCATGAAACTACTTATGTCCCTAAGTTTCATCTTCCCATCTATAAAATGAACATGATGATCTTTTAAAATTTTCAGCCACTAACAGCAGAGTATAGTTGGCCTTCAGAATGAAAGTGACTTGGAAATTCTCAAGTAATCACTCCAAGAGTCATATTGTGTTATCAAATGTGGTTGCCACCAGCCACATGTGACTATTGAACGCTCGGAATGTGGCTAGTGTATTTGAGGAAGTGATTATTGCCTCTTTTTAAGTAGACTATTTTTAAGAGCAATTTTAGGTTCAGCAAAACTGAGCAGAAATTACTGAAACTTCCCAAATTCTTCCTGTCTCCACTCATGTACAGCCTCCCCTACTATACCATCCCCCACCAAAGTGGTACCTTTGTCATACTTGATGAATTTACACTGACACATTATAATCACCTAAGACCATAGTTTACCTTAGGAGTCACTCTTGGTGGGATACATTCAATAGGATTTAACAGATGTATAATGAATTGTATCTACCACTATGGTATCATACAGAATAGTTTTACTGTCCTAAAAATTCTCTGTGCTCCAACTTTTGTCCCTCCTTCTGCCACCCTCTACCTCCTGGCAACTGCTGATCTTTTTATCATTTCCATAGTTTTGCCTTTTCCAGAATGTCACATAGTTTGGATCAGCCAGTATCCCACATAGTCTTTTCGGATTGGCTTCTTTCACTTAATATGTTTTTAAAGTTCCCTCTTGCTTTTTCATGGCTTGATTTATTTTTAGCACTAAATAAAATTTCATTGTGTGGAGGTACCACAGTTTATCCATTCACCGACTGAAGAATATCTTCGTGGTGCTTCCAAATTTTGCCAATTATGAATACATATTGCCAACTATAAATATCCATATGCGGGGCCTCCCTGGTGGCGTAGGCGGTTGAGTGCAGTGCTGTGAAGCTGTCTGAAGCCTCTGCAGTGATGGTTCGATCCCCACTTGCCACGGGGCAACCCACATGGTGAGCAGACCTCTCTTGTCTCACCTGCTGCTCCCCTCAGCAGTGTATTTTGGTCAGTCTGCCTGTTCTGTTCCCCACCCTGTCTCTGGTGAATCCTCTCACCCACCTGCACATCCAGCCTGTACCCCAGTTCTTGTATAAACAAATCTTTAAAAAATAAATCCATCTGCTAGTTTTTGTAGAGATACATTTTCAATGCCTTTGTGTAAACATCAAGGAAGATCACAAAATAAGAATACTAGGCTCAGTTTCTTACACAAGAAACAACCAAATTGTCTTCCAAAGTGGCTCTACCATTTCATAGTCTCACCAGTGAGAGATCTTGTAGCTCCACATTCTCACCAGCATTTGGTGGTGTTGGTTTTGGTGTTCTGGATTTTAATAGGCATGTTGTTTTAATTTGCATTTCCCTAAGGTCTATAATATTATAAAGATATGTTTAATTGCCATTTATATATCTTCTTTGGTGAATTGTCTGTTAAGGTCTCTGGCCATTTTTTAATAGTGCGATTTTCTTATTGTTGAGTTTTAAGGAAACTTTGTAGTGTTTGGATAAACTCTTTTATCAGATGTGCCTTTTGAAATATTTTCTCCCAGTTTGTGGCTTGACTTCTCATTCTCTTGAGATTGTCAGAACAGAAATGTTTAATTTTAATGAAGTCCAACTTAGTAATTCCTTCTTTCATGGACTGTGTTTATGTGTGATATTTTATCTAAAATGTCACTACCAGGGCCTCCCTGATTGTGCAGGGGTTAAAGTCTCAGCACTATAAAGCTATCTCTAGTCACTACAGCATGAGTTTAATCCCCAGCCAGGGAGCTAACCCACATGGTGCAGCTGACCTCTCCTAACTTGCCCACTGCTCCCCTCAGCAGTGTATTTCAGTAGATCCACCTGTTCCACCCACTTTATCTCTGGTGAATCCTCTACCAGTTCTTGTATACATAAATAAAAACAAGTATTTTTTAAAGAATTTTAAAATAAAATGTCACTGCCATGACATTTTCTTCTATGTTATTTTCTAGGAGTTTTATATTTTTGCACTATACATTTTGTTACATGATCATTTTTAGTTAATTTTGGTGCAAGATATAAGGCCTGTCTACTTTCATTTTTTAGCAGGTAAATATCCAATCATTCTAGCACCATTTGCTGAAAAATAATATTTTCTTCATTGTGTTGCTTTTGCTCCTTTGTTAAAGATCAGTTGATTAAATTAGGTGGGCCCATTTCTGGGTTCTTTATCTGTTCCATTGGTCTATTTGTCTGTTGTTTACCAATATTACACTGTCTTGATTACTGTAGCTTGGAACTGAAATTTTCATTTTATTTAACTTTATTTTATTTAACTTTAATCAACTTAAATTTAAGTAGTCATATCCCATTAGTGGTCATTTTATTGGACAATGCAGGCTTTCAAGTTTTTCTTCTGAACTTCTAAATCACCCCTACATGAATATTTGTTCATAGACTTCATTTTTTTAAAAAAAAATTATGTATTTATTTATACAAGCACTGGGTAGAGTCAGAAGCGTGGGAGGATGAGCGGATTCACCAGAGCCAGAGTGGGGAGCAGAGCAGGCAGAAGGACCAAAGTACACTGCTGAGGGGAGCAGCGGGCGGCAGGAGAGGTCTGCACGCCATGCAGGACCCTCCTCTGGTGGCCAGGGAGCAGCCGGGGATCAAACCAGCACTGCAAGAGGCCACGGGCAGCTTCACAACCCAGCACTCAACTGCTGCGCCACCGGGGAGGTCCTGTTCATAGACTTTAGATTATATGTTTTACACCTGTTATGGAAAGTTGCCATGGGGGAATATAAAATAAATAAGGCAGATTTTACATCCTTTATGAGGAACCAAAAGTCTATTCAAGTTCAAGTTCATTGGCACCTGAACTTGAAGATATAAAGTACTGAGTGCCACAGGACAGGTTTAGGTAAAAGGTTAAGACTTCCAAAAGAGCCAGTGTTCCTGTTGAAGAAACCAAGGAAAGCTTCTCTGAGTTGCTTTTCCCACACTCAAGATACAAATTTGGACTAAAGATACAAATTTGGGAAGTGGTTATGGGAATAGATGAGCTTTTTGCAAAAAGAACTGACTTCATTTGTATTCTCCAGGTGCACCTAAACTTAATGTTGCACACAGACATTTTTCCTCTTAAGGAAAACCCTGTGCAAGGTTATGTCCCAGATAGAATATATCTTACACATACATGCTTTCACCCTAGTTCAGTGGTTCTCAAAGTGTGGTGCCCAGACCAGTAACTTTAGCAGCACCTGGGTATTGGCTCCAGATTCCCTGTCTCACCCCAGGTTTACTGAGTCATAAACTCCAGAGGTGGGGTCCAGTATCAGGGACCTGTGATTCTGATGCATGCTCAAGTTTGAAAACCATGGTCCCAAATTCAAGACCACCTGATTTATAAATGCACATATATGAACAACTGTGAATCCTAAAAGAGAGCTCTTAGGAGAGTTAAGATCCAGGCCTCTGTAAGTCTGATTGTGCCTGTGACTCTGGCCCAAGAACAGATTTCCCTGCACCAAATCAGGGGGCTGACCATCACTAATACTAGGCATATCTCATTATTTTGGTGATAGATACATACAGAGGAATTTTTTCTGTTCTTCTACAAAAAAACTCTGAAAGAGCTTAAATTTAAATTTTTTTAAAAAAGAAAAAGGCAAAAAAAAAAAAAAGCTGTCAAGCTAGCCTGGGGCACTGATGATTCAGAATGCCAGTTCTGCCCTGGTGAAGATAGATATTTAGATGGAAGGTCTGTGTGAAACTGAGTAAGAAATCAGCAGGAAATATTTTCTGCTTAACAGATCAGAAGGGTGACAAAGACAGTAGCACTGCTCCAAAAAGCTACATCATAGTAGATATTATGGGTCAAACTTTCCTTTAGAAAGAGTTCTGAGTTGTCCCTATCACTCATGTTAGAAGAAATGCAATTAGCCCAAAAATGTAGTTTGTCATCTCACTAAATAATGCTTTTCTTTCTATTTTAAGTATGTCAGTGTCTATTATACAACAATGCTGAACAACAAACCATCCCCAAACTCAGTGGCTTATAGCAATAAGCATTTTTTCCCCTCATTTTTATGTCTGAGGGCAGTCTAGGTTTCAGCAGGACTTGGCTCCAGGTGACTGACTGGGTTCAGATCTGCTCTGTATGTCCGTTCTTGGGACAGTGGTCAACTAAAGCTGCTCAGCTCAGGGCCAAATGCAAGCACACAAGCTCATCCATCAAGCACAAGACAAGCTTTTATATGTATCACTCTGGGTAGCAACTCATTAGCTTAAGGAAATCACAATGGCCAACTCCAAAGTCGAGGGGTAGGGAAGCACCTCTGCCCAACAAGATGTTAGGGCCAGGGTATGAACAAGTGGTGATGCTAAAGGAGTGTGAACAATGGTGATGAAGAATTCAGCCAGCAGGGATGGTTTCTGTCTAGATCAGAGATTCTCAAGCTTGGTTATACAATGTAACCACCTGTGGAGTTATGAAAAGGTATTTACTCCTGGGTTTTTACCCCAGAGATTCTGATTTCATTGGTTTGGGGTGCAGTCCAGGCTGGGAATGGTTAATCTCCCCAGGTGAGCAGCCAAATATGAAAATCACTAGTGTTAAACCAAAAGTATTGATTAAGCCAAGGAGTTTTTTTTTTTATTTATTTTATTTTTATACAAGAACTGGGGTACAGGCCAGATGCACAGGAGGGTGAGCGGATTCACCAGAGATAGAGCAGGGAACTGAACAAGCAGACTGATGAAATACACTGCTGAGGGGAGCAGCAGGCAGGACAGGAGAGGTCTGCTCGCCATGTGGGTTACTCTGAGGCTGGCGGGGATGGAACCAGCACTGCAGAGGCTGCAGACAGCATCACAGTGCTGCGCTCAACTGCATGCACCACCCAGGGAGGCCCAAGCCAAGGAGATTTTGACCACTGCTTTGGGGAGGTTCCTTTCCTATTTATTTTGGGAACTCCCTATCTATTAAGACCTTTTCCAGTTAAAGCACATTACCGTGTCAGATGCAATCTCAGTTCCCTCCAGTGAGCAGCCTCAGGTCATATTCATAAAAGGTTTCATCAGAGATTTTTCTTAGTGTTGCATTTTAATGAATTGATGGTGATTCTGTTACTTATATATCGTTAAAGTGAAAACAGTGGTGTCGGTGTTAATTGCTAAACCTCTACATTGCTGGAGAACCTTTGTTTGGAAGATCTGAATCTTGCTGTGTCAGATTCCATCATCTGAAGGCAAAGGACACTTGTGTAGATAACGTACCATTTATTTGTATATTTTCTGCATGTATGTGCACTGAGGAAGATTTCCTTTAATGGGGGGAGGGTGCCTCCTGGCATTCAATGTTCTATAAATACATAGAAGTTATAAATATATTTATAGCTGTTCTTATAAAGATGTGTTCTAAGGGCTTTGTTTTCTGCAATGCATTTTGGAAAAGGGATACCTGAGGCTAATTAAAATCAACAGACTCAGTCTGTTGTAAACCATGCATATTCCCAGCAGAGTTTTTGTCACTAGGGTCACTTTGTATTTTAGTCTTAAATTTTGCTTATCATTTACTCCATCACTAATTTTATTACACAGGTTTCATTTTGGGATCTCTCTAAGCCTCTTTATGATGCTGTCAAAAAAAATATTGCATCATACCCACCCCCACCTTATGACTTTTTTTCCCTGTGTGTAAGAAAGATACTCTTTCCATGACCAACCATGTTTTAGAAAATCATTCATATCTTTCAGGGATTGTCTAGATAGAGTGATCAAGTAAGACATTTGCCCACAATTTCCCAATATGTTGTCTGGCTCATAGAAGAGCTCAGTTGTTGGGAAAAGAAAGAAAGCATCGGTTTGCACATTATTTTCTTCCTCAATTGTTTGTTGGCTGTCCGGATGCTTGAGATTTTTGAATAACCAATCAAATTATTATTTTTTGGATGAAATACCATAATGCTAAGGCTAATTATCCATGCACATACAGAATTGGGGGGGGGCAGTGCTGTCTAGGACAATAAAAATGTTGAAGAAGTAAAAGATACAACTGCCTGTAGATGAGTCACGGGGAACATATTGGATGCATTTATCAAAGTAGGAAGCACTATAGAGTCAATAACATTTCAGTTTGACACTTACTTCACATCCAAAAGCTAGATCCACAAATATTTTCTTCCTGGGACATGTTGTCATAATAAAGAAAATAAAGCCTTTAGGTCTACACAGCTGTTACCCTTTGTATCTGTTCTATGATGACATGACTACAACTGGTGCATCATCATGAACTAACCACTGTTTCATTGCAGGGGGCCAAAGGTAGGAGTCTTAGACCTACTGTCAAAAAGCTGTGCGAACTTGGAGAAGTTGCTAAACATCTCTGAGCTTCAATTTTCTCATGTGATGAACTAGATGACTGCCAAGATCCCTCTGCACTTCCGTTGCCTAGAACACTTGGTTCTTACAAAAGATACCATGTTAGAGGTAGCTGTGTTATGGAAAAATGGATAAAAGCAGATGTTTCATATGGAAGATATTATGAGTGGAATACTCTGGTACTGAGGAAGTTCATTAAACAGAGAAATTAGGAAGACAGAATAGGAAGGGTCCTAAAGCATCAGCATGGACATTAGAGAGGTCCATGAGGACTTGGCCAAAGTCATTCACAGACTTGGCAGGTAAATGGAAGGACCCAGCATCTCCAAGCCCCCATTCAGTTCCCTTCCCTCTGCTGCAGATTGCTCACTGGCCCAAGTTTAGCAGTGCCTTGCTCTCCTTATATGGCTGACAAAGGTCACTTTAAGGCACCATTTGTTTCAGGGTGAGCAAAAGGATCTGTGAAGACTTGACACCAGCTATAAAATGGAAGACAACATCATCCCAAGGAATCAAAAGGGGTCAGTGTTTTATATTCATTGTTAGCCACACTTTAACCATGATTTTACAAGGTCTAGCAATCAGCCTCGGTCTTAACAAAATGATCAGGCTGGATTTGAGATAATTTGCACTTGAACTATTAGGGCAAAGAGTGGCCTAGTTTAGGCTTGAAGGTTCCCCAGAGGAGACATAGTTAAAATCTAGAACCCTTGCCTACACACATACTGGCTGTGCCTTCAGTAGAAAATCAACATGTCTTAACCCATAGAGGTGTTACCTACATCATCACCATGCTAAGAACTGGGTGGTAGAATCCCCACTTATATTCAGCAAATCCAGTCAATGTACATCTGTCCAATTCTAGAGTCCATTTTCTTTCTATGACACATTTTCTCTTTAATGCAAACAATAATAAAATGAAAACAACATGAAGCTCCAATCTCAGGTTAGGAGAAAGAAAAAGGAAAGGAAAAAATATATGGTGACTGGACATAAACAAGAATTAAAAGATCTCAGTACACATTCCAGATCTTCTTGGTCATACTTAACATTCTCATTAGCATGCACTGGACATTACAAAGAGCTACAGCTGATGGCTACTGAGCACTCAGCCTTTGAGTGCTTTAAACATATTTCCCACTCTACACAGAATTCCCAAACAACAATGGAGCAAGGCAGCTACTGTTAGTATTCCCTGTTATGCTTGAGGAAACTGAGGCACAGAGAGACGATAGGCCATATGACCGAGATTATACAACTCATGGGTGGCAGAGCTGATGTCACAACCCATGAAGTGTCTTACTGCTTTTATAGACATTGTTTCTATGAAAAGAATCCTCCATTTTCTCCAGTACATCCCCCATGAACTCTGACATTTTTATAGTTAGGGCTTGCCCAGGTTGCGGCATGGAAGGCTACTACCATAAAACTAACTTTTAGAGAGGAGTACATTAAATGTGTATGTCATTAAGCCTCATTAGTCATTCATTTATTCATGCAGTTGTGTGTGTGGTCAGTCCCTCCATCAACAATTTTTAGGGCATTATCAAAGTAAAAGTAATATTCGTTACCACTTATGGTGGGCCAAGCATTTTGCTAATTACTGAGGACAAAGATGTGACAACCTAGAGTTTCAGCTTAAGAAGTGGTGTGGGATGTGATATCAGCTATGCATGTGAATTACTAGTTGTGCATGTGAATTATTAGTTTGCCCCATCCATTAAGACTATCATCCATCAGAATCTCTATCAGCAAGTTATGGTATAGAAAGAGCAGAGGCTTAGAATCTCAGAACATGAGTCCAAATGGCTAGCTCTGTCTTTCTACATTTGGGATTTTATCAGCTTGTGTTCCATTTCAAGAAACAATACCAGGCTTGGGCCTCCCCGGTGGCGCAGTGGTTGAGCACTGGGTTGCGAAGCTGCCCGCAGCCTCTGCAGTGCTGGTTCGATCCCTAGCTGCTCCCCAGCCACTGGAGGAGGGTCCCACATGGCGCGCAGACCTCTCCTGCCACCCGCTGCTCCCCTCAGCAGTGTACTTCGGTCCTTCTGCCTGCTCTGCTCCCTGCTCTGGTTCTGGTGAATTCTCTCACCCTCCCACGCTTCTGACTGGCTCTGGTGAATTCTCTCACCCTCCCGCGCTTCTGACTGTACCCAGTGCTTGTATAAATAAATAAACAAACAAACAAACAAATAAATAAATAAATAAATAATTCTTAAAAGAAAAAGAGAAAGAAACAATACCAGGCTTCCCTGGTGGTGCAAGGGTTAAAGTCTCATTGCTATCATGCTATTGCCAGCCACTGCCACATGAGTTCAATTGCTGACCAGGAAGCTAACCCACGTGGCCCAGCAGATCTGTCTTATCTCCCTCGCTGCTCCTTCAGCAGTGTATTTCAATAGATCCGCCTGTTATGCTCCCAACTCTGCCTCGGGTGAATCCTCTCACCTCCCACACCTTCTACACCCCAATTCTTGTATGCATAAATAAATAAAAATCTTCAAAAACAAAACAAAACAAAAACAAAAACAAAACAGAATACCCAATTCAAAATGTCTTAAACAAGTAGGAAAATTTGTCGTGATGCAAAATGTTCTATGATAGGATAGTCCTGGTGTTGGTTATTTTTGTCCTCAGTGATATAAATAGGGGCGTTTCTATCTCCCTACTCTACATTCACCCTGAATGTCACCTTGGGCCTCATGTTACCTCTCTCATGGTAAAAAGATGGCTGCTGCTGCTCTAGGTATCAAGTCCAGCAGTCTTTTTTATTAAAAAGAAATTACAACCTCCAGAAACTCTTCATGCCTGTTAGCCAGACTGAGTCATAAGCCTACTTGTAAACTAACCAATTAAAAATATATATAAAATTTCCTTTATTTTTCAATAAAAATTATTAATAAAAAAAAGAGTATCGGGAATACCAGAATTGATGTAGGCTAATGGAGACTGATTCAAAATTGGTGGAAGGTCACCTTCCCTCAGGAATGGCTACCCAAGCAAATGTGCAGTTTTATATATTAGTGAGCCAGACATTTCTGCTATAGAACTATCCATTGCTCAGCTGCAAATAAGGAAATAAACATTCCTTCTTTGCAGTGCTGTTGTGGGTATTAAAAGTGTGAAGTAACACTTTGCACATGTAAAGCATTCTGCAGATGTAAGGTACTAGTATCCTCTAATATGAGGCAAAGGTTCTCAAATGAAGTGAGGGTCAGAGGCCCCTGGAGGGGTTGTTAAAACAGATTGTTGGGCCCAGAGTCTCTGATTCAGTAAGTCTGAGTGGAGTCTGTGAATTCACCTACCTAACAAGCTCCCAGGTGATGCTGAAGATGGTGATCGGGACCATACTTTGAGAACTCGCTATACTATGAGTGTCTTGGATATAAGAATCAAGTCTTATTTATATCTCTAAATGCCTGGCACACAATAGATGGTAAATAACAATACCTAACATTCATTCTGTGCTCAGCACTTCGTGAACGTTTTACATACATTACTATCCTCAGCATAACACAATGAGGGAACTACCTTTCTGACCCCTATTTTACAGCTGGGTAAAGTGAGGCATCAAGGCAGAAGGCCAAAAAATAGTTGAACCAAGGTTTAAACATAGATCAATCTAAATCAAGAACCTCTGCAATATAGCAAAATCTTATCTTGAATATAAGTGGTTGCTAATTGTTGAACCAATGAATAAATATCCTAAAAGCAAGAAAAATTGCACAATTACATGTTGATGAGGTGGGAGAGACCAGGCAGGACTAAAGCATGGACCATCTCCCTGGGAATATGTCTAGGAAAGGTCCTTGACATTTGGGATTCTGGGCAGTTGAACAGCAGGCAACACAGCAGGTACCTTAGGGAGGGCAGATCCTCAAGGGAGGCAGCTCTAACCAAGGCGGAATGACATGCACTCAAGAGTTGAGCTCCCTCCTTCACTAATTTACCTTGGCTTATCTTTCACTGACACAGCAGCCCAGCATGAGCGTGTGGAGGGAACAGAAGAACAACTAGGGGGGCTTACTCTTCCCATTTTCCACCCTCGACTGTCCAGGCATCCCAGGGAGAATTCTGAGACTGCATCCCTGGATATGAAGAAGCCCTTTACAAGAGGCATGCTCACTCCCTAAGTCACAGGGGTACCATTTGGTAAACTGCTGCTGCAAAGCAGTGAATGGTACCCTGGTGGCCTCACAGACTGATTCTATCCCTAAAAGTATTTAATTTACCTCTGGGGGGAGTTTACACCCTGGGAAAATCTGGTTAAATGTATAGATGAATCTTCTAACCAGCCAAGATTGAAGATAGAAAATCATAAAGCCAGAAGGCACTCCGTGAGAGCAACAGGTCCCCCCCTCCCTTTCCTGGTACATCTTCCGGCGCCATCTCAGGCAAGGTTGCTGTCCTTGCTGATTTCAAAAGAGCATCAGGAAGGAGATTCCAGGATGCCATTCAGCTCTTTGACCTTCAGAAGATTTCTGCTTATCTAACTTAAATCCCTTCAGTGGTAACTAGGACTGACTTCAAACTTCACAGCGGCCTGTGAAGATGGAGGCCAGCAGATTGGCAGCCTTCTTTGAATCAGAATTTTCTTAAGCTTCTGGTGGGTCATTAAACTTCTGATGGGTCTAAAGCTTTGGGGGTTAATCTTCAGCTTGATGACTCTCCTCATTTTTCAGTATAAAATAAAAATGCCAAGAATCACTGAACTGGACACTTTCAGGAATCTGCCAGTCAGGACAGACTGTTATGGGAACAATCAACCTCCCAATCTTAATCGCTTATAACAACCAGGGTGTGTCTTGTTCACCCTGATGTTCAGAGGTGGGGAACCTGTACTTAATAGTTACATTTCAAAAGCTGCTGGTCACTGCACCAGAGAGAAGTCATGCATGGATTCATAAGGTATCCTCCTGGGGGGAGTGACATTACTCTGTCCACACTCCATGTGGACACAAAGCAAGTCCAATGGACTTAACTAACTCAAAAGGGTGGGGAAGAGACATCCTGACATGTTCCTAGAAGGAAGCACAGGAAATACTTGGTAAGAGCAGACCATAGGGAACATTTCTGTGCATTTCCTTGAAAGATTTTTTTCTTTTTCTTTTTTAAAGATTTATTTATTTATTTATGCAAGAACTGAACTGGGGTACAGGCCAGATGCATGGGAGAGTGTGAGGATTCACCAGAGACAGAGTGGGGAGCAGAACAGGCAGACAACCGAAATACACTGCTGAGGGGAGCAGCAGGGGAGACAGGAGAGATCTGCTGCTCCATGTGGGACCCTTGCCAGCCGGCTGGGATCAAACTAGTGCTGCAGAGGCTGCGGACAGCTTCACAGCGCTGCACTCAACCGTCTGTACCATCAGGGGAGGCCCAGAAAGATTTTTTTTCATCACTGGAAGAAACTGGAGAAAGCGCAGCCAAGTTGTGAGTATAGGTATGCCACAGGAAGCAAATCTCCCTTTTCTGATTGTATATGCTCTTTTTGAACTCTATCCATTCCAAAAAGTTAAAATCTCCATCTCATGGAATGGTAACACATTTAAGGGCTGACAATAGGGGCAGTGAAATTTAAATCAGATGAGTTAGTACTTGCTTTGCGTCATCCTGGACTACCTGCTGAGTGTATAAAATGAGTAAGGAAATGTAGCTGGGCTTAAAGTTCACACAGGACACTGTCAAATTAATAAATACATTTATGGTTATGTATGAAGACTTTTGAACTAAAAAGACCTGAATTTGTACCCTTGGTTCTATTTACTCAAGAATCCTCATAGATTTAACCATAGCAGGCTCCCTGTGAAGTCTTGTGAACATTAAAGTAGGTAAAATGCACGTAAAACATTTACAGCATAGAGTAAAGGTAATGTTCAGAATAAACAGTTTATTGGAATAAAGATGCAGGTTGTTGCAGGAGCACAGAGTGGGCCACAGGCTGGGATGTTAGCATTATTTCCTGAGAAAATGTGCCTAGGCTTTGTTCTGAAAGGTGAATAGTAGTTCATTAAGGAAACAAGGAAGTTAAAGACCTTCTTAGGTCTTGGGTCCACATGAGAACTAGAGCATAGCTGGGTTCAAATCCTTGCTTTGCCACTTGTTAGCTTTCAGACTGGGGTGAGCGGCTTCACTTCTCTAAGGCTGTCCTGACATTTTCCTCAGAGCCTTGTGAGTATTACATTCCAAGCAAGATAAACTGTAGATGACGCAAGGGGAGGCTTGAATGAGGAATGGAGGTATGAGATGCTTGTTATCTTTAGTCCCTGAACAGCAGGTGAAAGAGAAAAGCTTTTCATTGGCCAGGGTTGAGGATAAGGGCAGAATAGAGCTGTGTGTTTGTTTTTAGTTTTAAGTGGTAGGCTCTTTGGTAGCAAAGGAAGGTAATTGACTTATAGTTCCCACTAAACTTAAGAGGCTTTAGTTTGTGCCAGACAAAAATTAAATAATTAGCAAGGAATGTTCAATTCCAACATCCTCAGCCAACTGCCTATTTTTCCATAAAGATGGGCCCCCAGGGGATGGAGAAGGATGTAACTGCAATTAAATAGGCACATAAACCTTGCAGAGAGCTGTCACTGCAGTGCCAGAGCTTGGCTAGGATCTGTTCTGGAGCACTTACCATCCCCCATTCATGGTGTCCTCCAAGGGAAAATATATCAAAATGGTGGTAAGCATGACCAGATTTGCCCATTTTTAGAAAATAAAATTTAAATAGAAGAGGTCCTTCTAAAGAGTTGTCTTTGAAAGGTGATTGTTATGCAAAACATTACTTAGAGAGTGATTTTTTGGTAAGGTTTCAAAGTCTTAGGTCCAAACGTGTGTGTATGTGTGCGTGTATGTGTATTGACTTAACTGAAATTTTCAGAATTACAACTGCCTTGCCTATAAATGGAAATAATATGCCTCCTATAAATTTTTATGAGCATTTACTATGTTCTAGATTCAATATCAAGTCCCATGAATACAATGCTCAATTCATGTATATAAAACATGTGTTTCTGTATGATTCAATACTAAGCTCAGTTACATATAACAGAAATCCAATTCAAAACAACAATGTTTAAACCTAGCTAGAAGTTTATTCTCTTTCTCGGGTAAAATAAGAGAAGGAACAGGGACTCTAGAACTGAAATGCCAGTTCTACCAAGTGAGGAAACCATGGTATTTCTGTCTCAAAGCTCTGATCTCCTTAAAATGATCATATAGTCCATTATGGCTGCGTTAGCTCCAGTCATCACATTCACATCCGAACCAGACACAAAGAGGTAGGGACAAGAAAGGTCATGACTCCTACCATTAAGGGCATTTCACACACACACACAAATAGGTATTTCTCAGTATCAAGAAAACCAGTATTTAGTTTCTATTTTAAGAAATGGAAACTAAGGCAGTCAGGAACTGATAATGAGGAAAAATTAACAGCTTCTGACACAGGATTAAAGAGTTCTCTTTTCTTTTCTCTCTCTTATTTATAACCAAATCACTGAAGTGGCTCCATTCTCCTCCAAGAAGAAGGAAAAGCCCTGGGCATAAGTATGTTACAAGAAGAATTTGCCTTGATTTTTTCCTATCTTTCAGATTAATGACGGCTGAAAATCTTGTATGAAAATCAGTACAGGAAAATATAAAAAAAATCCCAGCGTATTTAGGGATATCCCTTTAGGAGAGAATTGTTTTCATTCTTCAGTAAAAATAAACTTAAATGCTTACCTCATGTCTATATAAAAAGGAATGCCATAAAGGTTAAAAATTCAATATTAAAAAAAGAAAGTATTCAGTAAATAAATTTAGTGTGTTACATACTTATCTAGTAGTGGGAGGGTCATAAACAGAAAGCACACACATATATACAAACACACACACAATACATAATGCAGAAAGATGGCATATTTGGAAAGATACCTCTGTGTGTGTGTGTGTATGTATAAACCATATATATATATATATATATATGGTTTTTTGGGGGGGGCTTGCACTCTAGATAGCACTTGAGAAAGAGCTGTGTACCTGTCTCTCTGTACTTCATGGATAATGTAAGGGATTTTCAAGAATCATTTGCATATGATTTTTGCGTTGTTATCTTTAAAAATCTAGTGATCAAATGAAATACAACTTCTCTGCAACCCAGAACTGGTTAGGAGTTGGGGAAACAGACTTCCTCATGCACAGCTGGTGGGAATTAAAAGTTCATAAGCTTTCTTGATGGTAATTTGGCAATTCATGAAACTCAACAGCCTGGGAGGTGTTTGAGAACTGTAGCTTATTCAATAAGCAAGGGGACAGATTGTTGGCAAAGTTGAGTAACAAATTAGTGAAACATTTTAAGAAAATAGGTTTGCTAGTTGGCCATATTTAAACATTTTGGTTATGCATCTCGGTAGATATATATGACTATTAACTAGTGTTTCTTAAGTGGCCTTATAGATATCTTGGTGGTCTCTGGTAGTCCCTCAAATATTCTCCAGGTCTTGTCATGATTTCAGAGGAAAAGGCTTAAAACAATGTTAAAATATGCTCGAAATAAGATTTTCTAGAAATCTAGTTATAGTCCTAATTTTATTATTATATTCTTACATGTACCAGTAGAAATGTATTAGTTATCCTGTCTTGGGTAATTTCCATAACCAGTGTAGTTAATAGTGGTTAAAACATTTTTTTTTCTGTCTCCTGTGTATTATCATTTTTGTCTGTGAAGTTTACATTTAGCTCATTCTACCATTGTACTATATTCTCAATAAATCAAAAGGATCAGTAACTCAAAAGTCACTGACAGAAGTTTGTATGTGGTGATAAGGTAACAATTCAAATTAATACTTAGAATATGAATAGTGAGCAGCTCCAATGCATGCAGAAAACATGAGTCTCTGTGTGCTGGGACACATGTAGTGACAAGTGTGATGACTTTTCACACACAATCAAAGAAGAAAAAGGTAATAGAAAGAACTACGATGAATCTGAAAATTAGATTTTATAGAGCCAGCCAGCCGTTCACTTTCAATTCTAAGTGTTTTGTCTGATGTGGAGCTGTCAAACAGTGGTCTCAAACCACCACATTAAAAAAAGAACTCTCTAAACACAGCAAATTCTCTAGTAAATAAATTTAGATTTTCCATAATAAGCACAAAATGTTTTCCAGCACAAAATTGATGAATATTGTTGCTAGAAGCAAAGAAGAGAGTAGAAAACTACAGACCAAAGCTACAGAAACATCCTTCAAAGTCATACCATTATGATATGGAAAGAAACAAGTGTCACTCCTGAGAAGTTTATACAATGATTCCCAATATAATAAACATAATACTTAGAGAGAGTGGAGAACAAAGTACTGGTAAAATTCCTTTATCAAATGATATAGATGGACATAGTACAACAACAGTTGCCTTCAAGGTAAAAGCACAATTACTCTCTCACATACAGAGTCACAACTGGAAAACACCAACCACACACAAATCAGGTCCTGATATATTATAGAAAAACATGTCCTTAAATAACACCATTTCATTCAACTTCATTTCATTATAATGTTGGTGAGTAAAAAAATATCGATTCCTGACTGGGGCCACTCACCATGTGGGATTTGTATGTCCTCCCCATGTCTGCATGTGGGTTTTCTCTGCATACTCAGGTTTCCTGTCACAACCCAAAGATGTGCACATTAGATTCATTGGCATGTTTGAATTTTCCCAGTCTGAGTGTGCATGTGTTTTATGTGTGTGTGATTGTGTGTGTGTGTGTATGTGTGTGAAAGCACCCTGTGACAGACAGACATTCAGTCCAGAATTGGGATCTGTCTTGTGCCCCAAGCTGTAGGGAGAAGCTCTGGCCACCCGAGATCCTGATTGGAAAATGAATGGACATCGGAAAATGCCTAGTTGGAATTAATGAATAAATACAAAGGATTATTTAATATCTGAGATGATTTTGGTCTTTACATAGAAGTTTGGTGATATTTTTATGAGCAGAAATATGCCATGGAAACTTAACTCTTCATTATACCAATCAACCCATGGTAAAACTGATTTTATTAGATGTAATTTCACTTAAAGTCACAGTTTTCAAGAACCTATCAACAATGTTAAGTGAGGACTTACTGTATATGTAGGAGGGAGAAGCACTGGATGAGCTTTTGTTTATTGATCACTGAAAAAATCAACAGACAGGAATTTAGGGAATGGCATTTTGAAAATTAAATTAAGACTGGAATAGGTACATTGTACATAAGTACCAAAGACACACCAGGTATGCACACAAGAACAAAAAGTAGTAGAGCGCACACACACACATAAAAATATATATATATATATATATTTAAGTAGACATATATATATGAATGTTTTATCTAAACATCAATCTACATATTGATCTATTTTTAAAAAAGGGACTTGTGGGTAAACAATGTGCTTTCTGATCTTGATTAAATACTAAGGGAAATATTGACCTCTGTGACTATAAGCAAACGATAGCTACCAAGTGTACATTTTTGTCAATTTGCTATGCTAAGAAATTGGAAGCAAGTGCAAGAATACTCTTTGCTGCTGATGCATGCTTGCTGAGAAAGGGAGGTGCATGTACCTCAAGTTTATAAAGCAAGGTGCATAACTTAAACATATATATATATATATATATATATGCAGTGAAATAGAGCACAACAATGCAAAAGAATGGATTATCGAAGTAACCAATGGTATGTTATGCTGAGTAAAATAAGTTCTTGGGGGGGAAAAGGTAGTGCATAGTACATACTCTATGATTCCACCTATAAGACACTGTAGAACAGGCAAAATTTTCACCATTTGATTTTTAACACTTACTAGAAAATGAGAACCATAAAAAGATACAGAAATACTTTCCAAAATCAAATGCAATAAGAGAAAAATTGGGAATCCATTTGCTGCCATCTCTCAATTTGAAACGTTCAACCTTTTGGCTTTTGACTGTGGTATGCCTATTGATTTAGCATCTGACTAATGATGAAAATAGTCTTTGGTGGGAAATCTCTTCATAATTTTCATGTCCATATTCAATCTAGAATCATTTGTCAGACCCACCAAAAACTTTCTGCCATTCCTGACAACCTGTGACTATAAATTTGGTTTTCCAATAAAGTAAATAGAGTAAAGAGAGAAAGTGACTGGATACAGAGGGTGGTCTATGGCTCAAATTATCTGTCAGATACAGTCCAAGCCCAGGTTCCCAATAAAAGAGTTTAAGGCAAAAGATTACCTGTTAGCACATTATTGGGTAGTGCAATTCCAGGGGATTCATTAAGGGGAGAAACATGATCAAATACAAGGGAGTGTAATACTAAGATGGCCAAGTTCTATAACAAACAAAGCTCAGTTGCTCAGTCCTAGAGAGGTATCGTCATTGATCCATATGAGGGAGGGGCAGGGAAAGGAAGGACTAGAGTCAAAATAAGGGATGGGGGGGTGCAATTGTATGGGGAATATAACCAAAATGAAAATGCATACATTGTGCAAAGATGAAAAAAAATGTGAGAATTATGTAAAATAAAATATTTAAATAAAAAAAAAAGTAAGTGTTTCAGAATAACACTGTCGGGGAAGGTCAAAGGGACGGAGGTGTGAGGTAGGAGAAAGACTGATAGATTTATCTTCTGGTTCTCTTTTACCTCTCCTTTACCATTGTTTGAAGTCTACTAGAAAGATGGCAACTCTCTTTTAGTCAAAAAATTCCGGGGTCAACCCAGTGCACAGATGTCCTGGGCTTGTCAGATGACAACACACCTGGGGTGTCCAATCATGAACTTGGTAGCAGCAGCTAGGCTTTAGACTCTTGGAAATGGAGTGAGCTGTATTAAAGCAGCTTTGGCCAGAAGGTAAGGCAAATGGGTCACTGTAATTGGAACTGGGCAGATACACACTTGACATAAAATGGACTATGATAAAAATATCATTAATGTTTTAGTTTAAAATGTTAATATTTTATTATAAATTTATTATAAATGTTTTAAAAATTCACCAAAAATAGGTTGTCTTTATGTAGGAAGAACAGCCTTTAAATGGTACTTGATAGTAAAAGATATAACAAAGTCCTTGCAATTTCTTGTGAAAAAATTCCTAAGTCACAGTTAGTTGATTGCATCATGAGTATCACAGG
The DNA here is from genome assembly GCF_014898055.3 of Talpa occidentalis. NCBI lineage: Eukaryota > Metazoa > Chordata > Mammalia > Eulipotyphla > Talpidae > Talpa > Talpa occidentalis. The sequence goes on from NW_023601104.1 coordinate 27,151,804, forward strand.
CATTTTTCCCATTATTTATTAATTATTCCATTATAATTGTTTCAAAATAAACAGAGCTAATAGTAAAACCAAAAGTATTTAAACAAAGCACATAATATATTACATAATGGGAAGCTTGGTGTGCAGCATTTCCCCCACATTGTCAGTACTTTTTTTTGTTGGATAATTGTAGTATTTCTCTAATTTTGAAAAATCTCAGCTAACATTGAAACACTACCTTTTTTGATTCCACCTGTTCTTTATTTCTTAAAATTCTAATATATATTATTGCTTCCCATATTGTTAACTGTGGTTTCTAAATTCTCTTTCAAGTTTTTTCTTTTCATTTTATGATCTGATAAATTCATCAGTGTTATCTTTCTAGTTATTAATTTTCTTTACAACTGTATTAGTCAGTGCAGTTTTTATTCTGCCCTGGTAAGTTCTTCCTTTCCACAGCTATATTTTTCATTTCCAGGATTTCTAGTTGGTTCTTATAATGGTCCTCTATAAGTCCCTCCCTATTTTTAGGTTGTTAGTTCCTTAACCTCTTTTTTTTTTAAAGATTTATTTTTATATATTTTTTTTTTTTTTATAGAGGCATGCTTTATTTATTTGTTTGTTTGTTTGTTTTATACATGCACTGGGTACAGTCAGAAGCACGGGAGGGTGAGAGAATTCACCAGAGCCAGAGCGGGGAGCAGAGCAGGCAGAAGGACCGAAGTACACTGCTGAGGGGAGCAGCGGGCGGCAGGAGAGGTCTGCGCGCCATGTGGGACCCTCTTCCGGTGGCCGGGGAGCAGCCGGGGATCGAACCGGCCCCTCGGGCGCGGGCAGCTTCGCAACCCAGCGCTCAACCGCTGCGCCACCGGGGAGGCCCAGTTCCTTAACCTCTTAACAGACCTCGAGTATATTTATTTTAAAATTGCTTTCAGAATCCTCTATTATACCCATTTTTTAATTTTTTTTTTTAAAGATTTATTTATTTATACAAGCACTGGGTACAGTCAGAAGTGCGGGAGGGTGAGAGAATTCACCAGAGCCAGAGCGGGGAGCAGAGCAGGCAGAAGGACCGAAGTACACTGCTGAGGGGAGCAGCGGGCGGCAGGAGAGGTCTGCGCGCCATGTGGGACCCTCCTCCGGTGGCCGGGGAGCAGCCGGGGATGGAACCGGCGCCGCAGAGGCCGCGGGCTGCTTCGCAACCCAGCGCTCAACCGCTGCACCACCGGGAAGGCCCTCATTTTTTAATTTTTAAATTTTTTCATATCCATTTTTTTTAAAAGGGCAAGAGGAGAGATTGTGTGCTCTGTCCTGAACTGCTGAGTTGACACTCTTGAGATTCTGTGACTTGCATAAATATATTCAAGAACCAAGAAATGGTATATCCTTATCAGGTTAGCAAATTAAAAATAATACGTGTTATAACTGATTAATAAAAGCAAACAATAATTATATGATAATACCTTATTGCAGTAACTTTATGTTAAACCATGCCAGTATTTTTATCTAATAGAAATCATGGTTGGCTAGTAGATGTTTCACATCATTGAGAATGAATATTTAAGACAATCTCTATTATGTAACTATGAACCCCAGAGATGTAGAATTTTATTTTTAAAAATATTATTAGGCTTCATTGTTAGATCTAAAATAAAATTTTATATGCTTTCAAAAGTGTCATATTGAATAGGTGGGACATCCAACTTTGGAGAACAATGGTAGAAACCTGGTTATAAATCCTCTTTTCCTTCCTTCCCCCCCCCCAAATAAAATCAACAAATGGAACAATAAAAATACACAAAACCAACTCTCCTGAAAAAAAAAGAAGGGAATGGAGGTATCACACTCCCAGATTTCAAACTATACTACAAAGCCATAATCATGGCTGCAAAAACTGCATGGTATTGGAACAAGAACAGACACATGAACCAATGGAATCTAATAGAAAATCCAGAAATAAACCCACAGATTTATGGTCAACTAATCTTTGACAAAGGAGAAAAGAATATGCACTAGAGCAAAGAAAGTTTGTTAAATAAATGGTGCTGGGAAAACTGGGTCACTACATGCAAAAGAATGAAGCTTGACTACTACTACCATGCACAAAAACCAACCCAAAATGGATTAAAGAACTAGACATAAGACCTGAAACCATAAAATACATAGAAGAAAATATAGGTGAAACACTACATGACATGCACCTCAAAGATATCTTTACAGACACATCGCCCAAAGCAGAGACAGTGAAAGCAAAGATAAACAGCTGGGACTACGTCAAATTAAAGAGCCTCTGCAATTAAAGAGACAACCAAAACAAAGAGAAACCCCACCGACTGGGAGAAAATTTTTGCACACAACACTATGATAAAGGACTGATCGCAAAAATCTACAAAGAGCTGATGAGGACTCAACAAAAACAAAGACAATAATCCAGTCAAAAAATGGGCAGAAAAACTAAAAAGAAACTTCTCCAAAGAGGAAATGCAAATGGCCAACAGACATATGAAAAAATGTTCATCATCACTTGTAATCAGGGAAATGCAAATCAAAACTACCATGAGATACCATCTTACACCAGTGAGAATGGCACATATTAAAAAAACTAGCAACAACAAATGTTGGCGAGGTTGTGGAGAAAAAGGAACTCTCCTGCACTGTTGGTGGGAGTGCAAACTGGTCCAACCACTATGGAGAGCTGTGTGGAGATTTCTTGACCTACTAAACATAGAGCTGCCATATGATCCAGCAATTCCACTCCTAGGTATTTACCCAAATGACTCAGAAAAAACATAAATTCCAAAGGGCACCTGCATCCCTATGTTTATAGCAGCACTATTTACAATAGCTAAGCTATGGAAACAACCCAAATGCTCAAAAATAGATGACTGGATCAAGAAGATGTGGTACATATACACGATGGAATATTACTCAGCAATCAAAAAAGATAAACACATGCAGTTTGCAGCAACATGGATGGAGCTAGAAGGGATCATGCTCAGCAAAATAAGCCAGAAAGAAAAAGAAAAATACCAGATGATCTTACTCATAGCAGGAATTTAGAAAACCTAAATAAGGGACCAGGAAAAAGACTAATTAATACAAAGTAAAAATCAAAATCAACAAGCAACTATAAACCAGAGATACACCATGGTGGTGTGGGGACGGGGAGGGAAGGGGAGAAGAAGGACTAGGGTCAAAATAAGGGGGGGGTGCAATTGTATGGGGAATATAATCAAAATGCATACATTGTGCAAAAATGAAAAATGATGTAAGAATTATATAAAATAAAATATTAATTAAAAAATACCCAAAACCCCATGCCTTTTGTATTGATAGGAGAAAGAGAGCACTATAATCTTCAAATTACTTGTAAATAGAAAAATAGAGAAATAAATTCCAACAGAGAATGCTGCTCATCTACCACTGCAGGTCTATACATGTCTAAAATGGGAGAGGAGAAGTTTAAAAGACTCAGTGATAAAAGAGAGGAAGAGAATAAAGAACATAGAAGAAGCTCTGACAAAATCACCCACAAAATGAGAAAGGACAAAGTATTGCCAAAATATGAACACAGATCAGAATAAGATTGTCAAATCCTGGCCATAGAAATAGGGCTTAAGAGTACTACTTCTAGGGGCCTCCCTGGTGGCGCAGCGGTTGAGCGCTGGGTTGCGAAGCTACCCGCTGCCTCTGCAGCGCCGGTTCGATCCCCGGCTGCTCCCCGGCCACCGGAGGAGGGTCCCACATGGTGCGCAGACCTCTCCTGCCGCCCGCTGCTCCCCTCAGCAGTGTACTTCGGTCCTTCTGCCTGCTCTGCTCCCCGCTCTGGCTCTGGTGAATTCTCTCACCCTCCCGCACTTCTGACTGTACCCAGTGCATGTATAAACAAACAAACAAACAAATAAATAAATAAAACATGCCTCTATAAAAAAAAAAAAAAAAAAAAAAAAGAGTACTACTTCTAGGGCCTCCCTGGTGGTGCAGCAGTTGAGCGCTGCGCTGCGAAGCTGTCCACAGCCTCTGCAGCACTGGTTCCATTCCCTTCTGGTCACGGTGAACCCCACATGGCGCAGCAGACCTCTCCTGCCTTGCCCGCTGCTCCCCTCAGCAGTGTCTTCGGTCCATTTGCCTGTTTGCCACCCCACTCTGGATCTGGTGAATTCTCTCACCCTCCCACGCTTCTGACCTGTACCCCAGTTCTTGTATAAAAATAAATATTTTTTTTAAAAAAAGAGTATTACTTCTAGAAGAGAATCAGATAAGTAAGGAAGTGGTATTTCCGGGTGATGACCCAATAAAGGGAAAAATGGAGAATAAAAGGAAAATTAAGGATTATGAATAAATAAAAGAGAAATAAAACACATAAGTCTGTCCCCCCTTCTGAAAATTAACAAAAATCTGCCTCAAAAAAGGCAGAATTGACAGAAAATTGCTCTTAGTAGGAACACAGTTCATTATATGAATAAGACTAACAAAATACAGACCACATCACAACAAAGTTACTGCAAACAGTAAGATGATGTGAATAAAACTCTTCTGCTAATTATAAGTTTCCCCTGCAAATAATAAAGTTACCCTCTCCAAAATAAAAAAGCTTTATCACAATATTCTAAAAGGAATTAAATGTCTGAAAACAAGATTTGGGAACATGAAAATAAATACACATCAAATCAGAAATATAGAAACTAAGAAGTACAAACGTACAAGAAAAAGAAAAACGAAACGAGTTGATGGAACTCAGGAAAGAAACAAAAGGAGACAAAATCTTATCATAAATAAAAACTTAATAAAGGGCCTAAAACAAAAGCAAGCAGGTAACCAAGAGAATGAAAATTAGGTTATTAAAGAAATGAGATGAGATAGATCAGAGAGAACATGGTTGAAATGGAAGTCAGTCAAAGGAGATTGAGCATAAGTAGAATTGGTTTCAAGAAGCAGAAATGTGAAAAACAGTTTAGATGTAATACTTAAAATTAAAACTTAAGAAAACTTCATAAATAAAAGATCAAACTCAGGGCTCACTGAGTGCTGAGAATGATTTATATGTCTGAGAAATATCCTTATAAAAACTTTAGACTTTAAAGATAAGGAGAACAATTTAAGGTCCCAGGCTAAAAGATAAAACAAATTACAAAGGTGAGAGGATCAGATGGCATCATATTTCACAAAATCACATACAAGGAAAGGCAAGAGCATGAGGAAAAAGGGCAAACCAAGGTTATCATATCCAGTTGTACTGTCCTTCAACTATCAAGGCCATATGATTACAGTCTTTATGGAACCAGAACTCAGAGAACACTGCACACATATTCCATTTTTGTGCATCTAAAGAAGGGGTCAAAATTATGGCTCACAGGCCAAATTCAGACTGCCATCTAGTTTTAAAATGAAGGTCTACTGGGACATGGCTCCACCCTCTTGCTTACATATTGTCTATGGTTGCTTTTTTGTTATAAAATGGCATAACTGAGTAGTTAAGATTGAGACTGAACACTTTATAAAGCTTAAAATATTTACTCTATGGCTGCAATTTACAGACAATGTTTACCAACCTTGACTTAGAGGATGTATATCTTATCCAATCAGTGAATAAATGAGAAAACTCTGGGAAGGACTAATGATGAATATTTCATATATTTACTGTAGATCTAAGACTAGGATGAAAGGGCATTATAAGTTGAAAAAGAATATGTAAACATCACATATTCTGATAATGTAAAAAGAATGCAACTGAAAAGTGAGAGAAGGGAAAAAAGGGAGATCTTAGAATCAGATTGTTGACTGTTACATAAGTAATAAATGTGAGTTCAATGATACTATTTAAACTGAGGAAGAAGTAAGTAGAGAATTAAGGACACTAGATGAAAAGTGTTAAAACAAATATAACGATTAGAATAAAAATATAGGCTGCCTGAAATATAAAATGGATAGATATGAAATATCTATAGGATCATGTGATTTTTTTTTTAAATATTTATTTATACAAGAACTGGGGTACAGGTCAGAGGCACGGGAGGGCGAGAGAATTCACCAGAGACAGAGCGGGGAGCAGAACAGGCAGACAGACCAAAGACACTGCTGAGGGGAGCAGCGTGGGAGGCAGGAGAGGTCTGCTGTGCCATGTGGGAATCTCCCTGGCCAGCTGGGAATCGAACTGGTGCTGCAGAGGCTGCAGACAGCTTCACAGTATGGCGCTCAACCCGCTGCACCATCGGGGAGGCCTGATTTTTCTTTTTCATGGTCTCAATAATGGCTTGTGAAATGTTTCTTCTTCTACTGCTCTATTTTCATTATTTCTAGTTTTACTAAGTAATTTCCAAAATAGGAATAGTCAGAGAGAGGGAGAATAATATATCACAACATGTCTTAATGGCAAATGATTGGAAAGAACTAAAAGTTGCAACAGAAAAATGATTAAATGACAGTCAAAATGATAAAATTTATTTATTTTTGTTGATCCTATAATAACACAGGAAATATTTATACCACAAAGTTAAACAGCAAAAAAAAATAGAATATAAAAATTATAACTATGTTAAAATTAAATATGTACCAGTATTTCTAGTAAATACATGATGGGGACTAAAGTGGCATGTAAAAAAATAAAAATGAATGACTTGTGGATAATTATTTTCCCAATTTAAACAAAAATCTGCATTTTATAAAACTGTTTAGGAGTTAGCTAGGATGACACTAAATTCAAGATTGGCTAAATTCCAAAAAAGAACACACTGTTGGAGCTCTGCATATTTGATTGAGATTGACATTTCAAGTAGAAGAATCAATTGTATGTAAAATCATAAAAGAAGCAACTCCCCTAGCAGAGATGCTAAGTCTTCCTAGGCAGTCCAACACTGCCCATTACACACATGGACTCACATTCTCACTGTGGTCACCCATACCAGGAATAGGTTCACCCTACAATTTGCTGGACTTGAGGAAAGAATATAAATAGGGGCTCACTTGTAATAAGTCTACACATCTAAAGGGATTAATCAACTCTTTAGTAAACAAACCAAATATGTCTTGACAAATAACAGCAACTCAAAAATATTTGAAAAATTATCATGTTTGTGACTGAAAAATAAAAAATCTGTAGAAGACAAGTAAATTTAATTATTGCAAATATCTGAGTGATCTGTTGATAGGCTTTCAATGCTTAGAAGAATTATAAAATCTGATATACCTTTCATATATGAGTACATAACAACTTCATGAAATTTATTTTTCTGGTCTTATTTAACAAAGTAATTGTCTCAGAATCAAAATTTTGATTTAAAATTTTTCTGTAATAATACAAATGATTCAAAAGATTTTTTTTTAAAAAATAAAATTGCATCTAATCATATAAGAAGAAATGGCAACACTAGCTTTCAATAAAAATCTTCATGACAGTGGGCCTCTGTGGACTGTGGGCATCACAACATGTATCACTGGAGAGCGAGCGACTGCTTGCTCCTTGAAGGCTCTGCGAGGCCCTACAGAGCCCAGTGATGGGTCTGTGGACTCCCCTACTCAGTTCACATCAGCTGTCTTTGAAGTGTTTCTAACCAGCCCAAGAAAAGCAGGAAATCAGTTTAGCAGAGGGAAATAAACAGATGGACAGAGTCATTTATTTTGAGGGGAACTCTATGCTGTTTGAATTAAAGTAATGAGCACTTTAAGATGCAGTGAAGCTGTTTTTACATTTCATTTGAGTAATTCAGAATGTAAATACAACCCCATAGCAGATGAGCAGTATCAAACTTTGTCAGCTTCTGAATACTCTAATAATAAAGGATTAGAGAAGGGATCCTCCCTCTTCCAGGAGTTAATGATAATAGTAATAATAACAGTAATAATGAAGATGTTATCAAAAATAACATCATATTGAGCATTATTATGCAGAGGTCCTATGTGAGGCACTTTAATATACATTATCTTTAATCCTCATCATAAATCCCTACTTAAAGATACCTACCTCAAGATGACAAAGCTGAATCCCAGAAGTTGAGAAACTTATAAGGGTGACAGCTTCTAAATGATAAAACTGGGATCTGAACCCACCTCCCTGTTACACTTAAACCCTTATTCTTTCTGCCTCATCATAATCTATGGAAGTTCTGTTGTCATTACTCCACTTTAGTGTGATTGTTTTACTTTCACTCTTATTGAATTGCTTTGTTACTGATGCTTTTTATCAAAAGTAACACACAAAGCAGTGACCTATATTTGGCTCAGGCTCCAACAGTTACTAATATTGGATATTCAACAAGTTGCCTAATGTTTCTGAGCTTTGCTTTCTCCATATATAAATGGAGCCATGGCTATCCAACCCACCTAAAGTTATAACTGAAAGGTTTTGTGTATTTTTTTTTTTGTAGACTCACTGCTAGGACAAAATATAGCAATTATGAGGACATGGAAGCAGCCTAAATATCAATCAACCAACAACTGGGTCAAGAAGATGTAGTATATACACAGCCTGGAATACTATACAGTTGTGACAAAGGATAAAAGGCTGCCATTTACAACACAATGGAGTGAATTTGAGAGAATTTTGTGCAGCAAAGTTAGTCTGAATGATAAAAACAAGTACTGGACATTTACATAGTAGACAGCTCAATAATGTAAAACACTAAAAAACAGTGGACTTCAATAAATATCCTGAGGGTTCTGAGGTTAAGAGGGAGGGGAGAAGAGGACAAGAGGATACAAGGGATGGTGGTAGGGAAAAAATAAAAGGAAATCATATAGTCTGTAAAAATAAAGCACAGCAATTATGTAACCAGCTGTTCAGATGTTACTAAGAGAATACCACAGCCCAGTATAGAATTGGCTAGTATAGTTTACTATTGAATAGACTAGTATTATATAGTATTAAGAATAAGGTAACTTATGTGCAGTGTTCTCTGCTTGTTAACATTAAATTGTTGGGGAGTAAATTATTTTAAAATGCATATTTTAAAATCATAGAGCAGATTCGTATATGAGATGACAGTACATCCATCAAAATAGGATATAGAAGTATGTTTACTGACATGAAGATAAACTGAAGATAAACTTGCTATTATTGTTAACTGAAAATTATTAAACAGCAAATATTTTCTAAGAAAAATATATTTAAGTATAGGCATATGTAGGCACATATATCCATAAAATTATGTAGGACAATAGACAAAATATTGACCATTATCCCTGAGTAGGGAGATTTTTAGATGTCTTACATTTTATTTAATTTTCCTTATCTTCTTAATGTAGATAATAACCATGGATGGTTCTAATAAAAGTTTATACTACTAGAAGAAAACAAGCCTTTCCCTTGTTAGTATCAGACATTTCAACAGCCCTGCAGGCCTGGAAGTGGGGGACATTACATCTTTACAGACCTGTGAGGGATTGATGCATGTACCGCCAAAATTCAGTAATGAGGGAAAAGAAAGCACCTCTGTGAGTAGTGAGCAGTGGTACTCACTCTTTGGGTTTGCTAGCTGTTTTTCACAATTGTATGGGGATGAGAGCTGGACATTCATAGTGTTAGGTTCTTACTCAAGATGGGAATCCCATAAATAATCACTAGGTTTTGAGAATCAAATTACTTTGGCTCTCCTGTTCCCCTGGTCTCATAAGAGTTGCTAGTTAGAATACTGGTGGAGCATAGGACACAGATGATGCTTAAGTCGAACTGTTTCTATGAACGCAGACATGCTTTTTCACAGCTCTCTGCCTGTTTCTTCACTGGTTTCATGGAGAGATTGGAGCATGTGACCACCAAATATTATCTTGGAATAAATGTTTTGGGATTCTTTTTTTACTGTGATGTTTTCTTGAAGTCTGACTTCTTAAAACAAGTAAGTCTTAAAGTAATGTTAAAACAATAATCACAGGGGCCTCCCCGGTGGCGCAGCGGTTGAGCGCTGGGTTGCGAAGCTGCCTGCAGCCTCTGCGGCGCCGGTTCAATCCCCGGCTGCTCCCTGGCCACCGGAGGAGGGTCCCACATGGCGCGCAGACCTCTCCTGCCGCCCGCTGCTCCCCTCAGCAGTGTGCTTCGATCTTTCTGCCTGCTCTGCTCCCCGCTCTGGCTCTGGTGAATTCTCTCACCCTCCCACGCTTCTGACTATACCCAGTGCTTGTATGAATAAATAAATAATAAATAAAATAAAATAAATCTAAAAAAAAAAATTTTAAAAAAAAATTAAAAAAAAACATTTAAAAAAAAAAAACAATAATCACAGCAGATGAAATATTTTTGAAGATCTGTGATTGTTTTCACCCCAAGTCATCACCTCTCTAGGATTAGAAGATGCTCCTGTCTTGGGGACAGGCATCTTCCCTTCCACCCAGCAACCAGCCAGAGGTTCTGAGTTCTCACACAAACATTTTTGATGTGAAAAGGTGCTCAGCATAAATTGTTTTTTTGGGGGGGAAGATAAAAATCAAATGTTGACAGAGATTCACGTTAAGAGAAGGATGCCAGAGAAATCCAGAGACAGGCATGTTGAAAGTTCATTTCCTAAGACTGGAAGACTTCTCATTTGTCTGCTCCTACAGATCTCAGGAACAATGAGATAGTACAACTTCCCAAAAGACTATTTTGGTGAGAAGTAATAAGCTAACATATCAAACACTCAGTGCCTGGGCTAATGAGTAGAAGTTACCAGCAAATGGTGATTATTATTACCGTAACTTTTTTATATTTTTTAAAGATTTATTTAGTTATGAAAGAGCTGGGTATAGGCCAGAGGTACAAGGGGTGACAGAATTCACCAGAGACAGAGTGGGGAGCAGAATAGGCGGCTCTACTGAAATACACGACTGAGGGGAGCAGCAGGTGAGGCAGGAGAGAGACATCTGCTGCGCCATGTGGGTTATCTCCTTGGCCAGGGATTGAACTTGTGCTGTAGTGGCTGCAGATAGCTTTACAGTGCTGAGACTTAACCCTTGTGCCACCAGGGAGGTGCACACTGTAACTTTAAATGTGGTCTACAGTCTTTTTTTCCTTTGCTACATTGACCAGTTCCTTCTTGTTTCCTGGACTCCTGCTTAGGCTTTCAACCTTCTACCTTTTATTTTCCTGTATCTAATAATTTCCTATTTTATATGCAAAGACAGCATTATACGTGAAAGCCAGGGGATTCAAATGGTTAACCTAGAGCAGAAAGTATACAGTGTCAATATTTAGAGTGGCACTATTTGACTGAGGGTGGTTTTTCCCTCCTCAGAGTAATTACTCTGTGTTTGGATTCTTGGTTTTCATAAAAGAAACTTGGCTTGCTAGCTATTACATACACCAAACGAACCTAAGCTTGTGTAAATGTTGAATAATGAATTAAAATGAAATTGCTGCTTGCAACAGACCTTCCATGACTTAGTGTGGTGTTGGAGGCAACAATCTCCTCTGTCCCTTCCATAAAGGAGAATCGAGTGGCCACTAGCAACAACCATGTCACACCTCCATTTGGCTGAAAGATGCAAAGAGTTTCAGAGATAAGCAGGGGCTGTTCCTTCCTGAGCATCCCCTCCTGCAAATATAGTCTGTCCAAACCTTGGCTTCTAGAAATTCTCATGAGGAAGGGTCCTTGGAGTTGTTCTCAGACCCATGAGACATTGCCACTGAATGCTGACAGCCTGGATTACAAATTGTTCCATCTCTCAGGACACACCCAGTGGTGTTTTTTTTAGTATTTAGTAAAGAAGCTTTCCAACATGCATGTGGGGCAGGACTGGCAAGATAGCCTGTGCCAATCAGAAGACAGTTAAAGCCCCCATATTCTTAAATTTGGCTCAATTTTATAAAACCCATCCAGTCTCAACTGCATATTCCTAAAGGAGCAAGAACTAAATGCCACACTTGGATATTAATCCAAGCAAATGGGATTTTAGTTCTCAGGCAAGTAAAGAGGAAGGGGGGCTATGATGAGCAGAGGGGCCTTTAGAAGAAGTGTCTAGTGTTGAAATGGGGACAATCTATTTTCGACCTGATAGAGTTTATATTAGGTCAATCTGGAATTAAGTGAGAGTTGGGGCAAATACTTAGATATTCTTTGATTGGATTCATCAAGATTTTTCTTTAGAACAAAGATCTTTGCTAAAAAGTGGATTAATGTGCTTCTCTTTGATCCCAGCCCTGTTCCAGACCCTAAGCCTTAAGGTCCCCCAATCTCTGCCAAAGCCATTTTCTACCTTCAGTCAAAGCAGCAGAATTGGGAGTTGAGTTCATTCAGCTCACTTCAATTTGGAAAATATTGTGTATCTTTCATTCCACTAGAAACTGGGGAGTGACAAGTGAAGATGGTGTCCTAACTTTTAAGGAGCTCTCAGTCTCATAAGAAAAAATGAGTTCATTACTGTGTGCTGAGTAAAAATTAGAAGTACATCCATATTATCCTGGTGGCATGGATGAGGGGATTTGGCAGCAGTGCCGGCTCTGGGATTTCTGTTTAAAAGAAGTTGGGGGAAACTAACTGTAGGTGCTAGAAGTAGGGTAGGAGTAGTAGGTGAGAGAAAGGGTTGGCAGATGTAGCAATTAAAAATACAGGACAACAAGGTACATTTGAAATTCAGATAAACAAATTACTTTCTGAGAAAACTATGCCCAATAAAGTATAGTCTTTTTTTTTCTATTTAACGGAAATTAAAATTTAAATGGGAATTTTAGATTTTATCTGGCACACCTAGGCACAGGGAACTTGTCCTGAAGTTTTAATCACATAGCATTTTACCAAAGGAGGATAGTGTCAAGTTAGAAAGTTTTTCTCAAAGGTCATCTCACCCAGGAGCATGGCTATCAAGAATGAAAATTAGCACCTTGGTCCTAGTTATTCAAAGTGAGAGCTGTAGACCAGTAACAGGACATCACCTGGAGGCACAATGGAAATGCAGAGTCTCAGACATTATCCAGACCTATGGAGTCGGAATTTGCATTTCAACAAGATTCCCGAGTGATTTATAAGCACATTCTAGTCTAGGTGGAAATGAGCAAGGAGTGCGTCACCCTGGTGATGCAAGGGGTTAAGCACCACACTTTGAAGCAATTCACAGCCTCTGCAGTACTGAGTTAGATCCTCGGCCCACCAGGGAGCAACCCACATGGCGCAGCAGACCTCTCCTGACTTGCCCGCTGCTCCCCTCAGCAGTGTATTTCAGTCAGTCTGCCTGTTCTGTTCCCCACTCTGTCTCTGGTGAATCCTCTCACCCCCTGCACCTCTGGCCTGTACCCCAGCTCTTGTATGTATAAATAAATAAATCTTTAAAGAAAAAAAAAGAAAGAAAAGAAATGGCATGTTACAAATGTACAGACAACCCAAATAGTGTGGTGGTCTCCTCTTGAAAAATCAATCACTTATTTCACCTTATATCACATACAGCCTTAGCATGACATTACACTTATTTTTTTTTCCACATTGATTTGATTTTTTTTTTCTTTCTCCATTATAGGCAGCACAAGGGCACACACCACTCTTATTTTAGCAGGGGTTACATAATGGTGAATGGGGAAATATTTAAAGATATAATATTTAGTTACAACATACTATTTTCATGTATATGTTCAAAAAGGACATGACAAGTTGTATTGAGTGCTCAGTGGCTGCACCCTTTCTGTGTATAGTTATACCAGGCAGTAGGTGGAACTTCTGCATTTTACAAATGATGAAACTAATGACTTAAGACACTGTATGACTTGTCAGTCTCAAAGGAAGGATTCCAATCTAGAAATGTCTGCCCACCCACCCCCTCAAACCTATGCTCTTTGCTCACTGCTTTCAGTTAAATGATGACTGCAGATAAGGTGAAAACCTTTTTTATTTTTGAAAACTTTCAGAAAATTCTGGTTAAGGTTATGCACATTTGGTTTTGGGTATCTAGTTATTTCAGGTGGCAAGATTTGTTGTCTATTTTATTTGATTTGGTTTAGTATTTTGGTGTTGGCAGTACCAACTTGCTAATTGCAGTTCTGTGTTCTTTGTATATATAAAATGGGTGTCATTACTGGTGTAGTATTTCCCATCTCTTTGCTTGTTTTAATCTCACTTCTCTTTAAGACCCACCTAAGATCCTTTCTCCTTATTCTCCCTCAAAAGGATTTCCCAGGCCTCCCCGGTGGCACAGTGGTTGAGCACTGGGCTGTGAAGCTGCCCACAGCCTCTGCAGCACCGGTTTGATCCCCGGCCGCTGGGCAAGGGTCCCACAAGGCGCGCAGACCTCTCCTGCCATACCTGCTGCTCCCCTCAGCGGTGTACTTCATCAGTCTGCCTGTTCTGTTCCCCGCTCTGGCTCTGGTGAATTCTCTCACCCTCCCGTGCTTCTGACTGTACCCAGTGCTTATATAAATAGATAAATCTTTTTTAAAAAAAGGCTTTCCCACTTGACCCCATTTATAGGGATCCCCAGCCCCCACCCCTTCTTCCAGTCCCTTGTTCTTACTGATTCTGTCTGTAGTTCTTACCTTTTCTCCAAGCAATGGACTCCCTCCCTCCCTCTCCACTCCTTCTCTTATTCCTCTGCTTCCTCTCCTCCTCACTCTCTCTCTCCCCCTCTTCCTTTTTGAAATCTTATGCATAAGTCCAGTTTGAAATGGAAGTACAGTTCTTGGGCATCCTACACACCTACACTCAGCTCCCCTGTGATATCCCAGAACCCTTAGAACACTTGGGGGACTGGTCTACACCACCTGTACTGTCTCTCTCTCTCTTTTTTTTAAAGATTTATTTATTTTTATACAAGAGCTGGGGTACAGGCCAGAGGCTCAGGAGGGTGAGAGGATTCACCAGAGACAGAGCGGGGAGCAGAACAGGCAGACGAGGGAGCAGCGGGCGAGACAGGAGAGGTTGGCTACACCATGTGGGTGGCTCCCCTGCCAGGGATTGAACTCATGCCCCAGAGGGTATGGATAGCTTCACAGCGCTGTGCTCAACCTGCTGCACCACTGGGGAGGCTCCCTTCTGTACTGTCTCAATGTGTCTAGCACCCCAAGTAAATGAAAGCCACTTGAGGTGGAGACCATTGACTATTAAGCTACCACATCATTTAAATCCCAAAATAGGACTAATGTATTTGTGAGCCTAAGTGGGCAGAATATTTAAAGACCAATCATAAAAAATCCCAAGTTATGATCATTTTATATTTTTGTGTATCTTCTCATGATTCATAGCATAGTCTCTTGCACATAAAATGTTTAATCAATTTTATACATACTGATTAATTGACTGCTCTAGGAGTTAAGTGGATCATTTTAATCTTTTTAGCTAAAATATATTTATTTAAATTGTATAAATTGACTGTACTCTTTATAATAGCATGCTGTCAGTGAATAATGTTTTCTTAAAATGTAGAAATAGCAAAAAAAGTACTTATATGGAGACAGCAAAATAGCTGCCATCCAGTTTATAGGTTGTAGTTGCTTCTGTAGAAATAAATATGTAGCTAGAGATAATGTATTTATATGCATTTAATTTCTGAGAGGGACTTTTGTTTGGATAGTCTCCTTCCTCAAGCATTTAAACGTTATTCCTAATGCCTTAATGATACATAATTAAATCCAATATGACAGGTAATCATTATAATGGAACCATTGATGAACAATTATGAACACAGGATTTGGTGTCTTAGCTGCAAATGGAAGTTTCTGTCACACAGAAATTGGTAGCTTCTCCAAAGTTAGGTGGGACAACTATTATGCTCCTTCAGCCCTTTATTCATCTATCCCTTTATTCCTCTATCTCTTTATTCACAAGTAGAGTGATCAATTTATGAAAGTCAGACACCTTGCTAAACACAGGTGGTTATGTTAGAACATAACCTGTACATTCTTAAAAAACCTCAAGTTCTGTAAAATCATGCATTAAAAACAACAGGACTTGGAGGTCAAATAAAGTTTGAAATAGACCACTCAACTTAGGCAATTGCCAAAAATATAATAGTTCCAAAAATTCCAATAATTAAATATACATTAAGTTTCCAAAAGATAAAAACTACAGATAGTAGTTTTTAAATAGATAGTTAAATAGATAGTTCTTAAAAGGCAATGGTTGCTTGGTACAAGTGGATGTGTGGGGTAAAGGAAGGGTGGAGGCCACTTAGTTATGAAGGCAAGGTCATGGCAATAGGGAACTATACTAAAAATACTTCTAAGACAGCTTGAAGGGGGAGGCAACAGGAAGAACAAAGTGTATTAATGTAGAACCCACCCCCGCCAATGGACCTTAAGATCAGAGTTTTGATGCAGTGGTTTATTTGGCTTGGAGGGGGTGATCCTAGATGTACAGTGAGAAAGCGGATTAATGAGATGAAGAAGGGAGGAAAGTTACTACATTTTGTTACGTGGCATCGTGAATGGAGCTACCACTATGGGCAACTGGGACTCGGTCCCAAGTGGAGTCCTGTTGGGCTGCAGATCACTCTTGTAGCATTAATTCCTCAGTTATCAATTGCCTTGTATACAGGCCAAGCAATTTTTCCTGAAGACCAGGGAAAGACCCCAGTGAGAGAGATACAGAAGGTGGTGGGCAGTCTTGGAATCTTCTATAAGTGACTCTAGTGGAATTAGGGAGGCTGAAGTGATACAAGGAGGAAAGGGGCAGGGTTGGCTAGTGCGTAAATGGGAATGATCCATGGTGATGCGAATGGTATTTGGTTCAGTATTGTACTCTTTTTTGGTTTGCTAGAGTCACAGTGTTACTATACATCCGTTGCTGTTTAATATATAAGAAAACAGTAAAGTTCTAGAAAAAATTTCCACATTATGTGGACATCATATCCCTACTAACAAATTGTGTAAGAGTTAATTTGTATCACAGAAACAATATGTTTGGTACTATGGATACCACCTTTGAATAAAAAACTGATCAGTCCCTGATTACAAGAAGGTTCCAGTCTAGTGAGAGGGATAAGAGTTTGCAGTTCAGTGAGATGACTGCTATGGCAGAAGATGTTACAAAGTGCTGTGACTCCCCAAGGTAATGCCTCCAAAGGTTCTTGGGGGATCAGGGAAGACGCATGACATTTAAGCTAAGTCCTAAAAGATAATCAACTAGAGATGGGAAAGGGAAAGGAAGAGAAACCTAGGGAAATGAATGTGTAAGGACACAGGTTGAGCTTCCAATATTTATAAAGCCATTGTCCCCTACTCTTTGTAGGTTACTAAAGACTCCTGGATTTCAAGGGTTTAGCTTTAAGGAAATGGGAAACATTTGAGCTTCAGACATTTAGGTCCCCAGAGAAAAATTCTAGGCCCTAAGGTAGGAGCTCAGACAGATCTCTGCATTGTGCAAAGTCTGCCCGACTGCTAGTGTTGGATAAATAATAAATACCAGTCCCTTCTGTCCCTGGGATCAGCGTCCTGCCTTGACCTTGCTTATCAGATCAGGTAGGAAACCGAGGTCCTCCTTACCACATGTGGTCATTACATTTCCCATGGCATTTTCACAAAAGGCCCTGGCTGCTTCCCTGGCTGTTGTCCAGGTAGGTAATTATCTTGCCTCCTGTTCTCTCTTGTGGTTTCAGTTGTAGGAGAGAGCCTCCTTCACTCCCACATGATTGGCTGCTGGTGCTGAAAGGTTTCATTCTGGAAATCTGTTACCTTCTGCCCTGCAGCTTGGCTGGCATTCAGGGGTAGGAGAGGATGTTTGAGGACAACTTGGCCAGGTCTATACTTGCTAAGAGAAGTAGAGAATTGGGACTAATTTCCTGATAAAATGAACATCAACCATAATTTTTTACCGTATGACCTCATTTTGAAAAATATGAATACCTGGATTATCCAGGGAAAATAAAAGAGTTCCCAATTCAAAATTATTGACATAAAAATCTATAGTCTTTAATCTTACCACAAGAACATGTTATTTTGATAAATTGGCCAATACTTATGATAGGCTAATTTTTTTTGAAAATGACACACATGTAGATAGGATCTAAGCTAAGATGCATTGGAGAAAATCTAACTGCCTACCTACTTATTTCTCTATCTATGTATAAATTTATCTATCAACTATCATCACTGTATTCATAGTCTTTTACCTCATTCCACAGGCTTCCTTGGTGTATAACTCTCAGCACACAACCTATGGTGATGTTCCAGGCTATCAACCAACAATTTCTGAATCCCCACAGTGACAAAGCTGTATGACTTGGAAAATATAGATCTATAATGATAACCCCTTCCCTCTGCCCACTGCCCACTTTGGAGTAGCAATGCAGCATAATAGGACCAGCTCTGAATACAGTTTGACCTAGGTTTAAATTCTGGCACTACTACTTCTGTGACCCTGAATAAATTACTTAATCTTTCTAAAACTTAGTTTCTTCATCTATAAAATAGAGATAATAGTATTGGTACCTAACTTACAGCATAACAACTATGTAAAATATTATAATTAAAGTGATTAGCACAGTGTCTGGCACATAATAGGCTCAATAAATATTTGTAATTATTATGATAAAACATATATAAAAACATGACTGAACTGATAAATGAGGAAAAGCCTGGTCCTGTCCTCCTGTCTTTCCCAGCAACTCTGGAAGATCTTATGCTCTGTAGAAGTGAGTTGGTGGTAAGAACTCTGGCTTGGTGATCAGACAAATCTGGGCGGGAATCCCAGCTTTGATACTTGTTAGCTCTGTGAGCCTAAATTAGTCAAATACTCTCTCTGAGTCTTGCTTTACTCATGCTTAAACAGTTGTAGGAAAAATTGCAGTAACTATTCAGATAGACATGCATAACCTGTCACAAAGAAAACATCAAATAAATGGCTGTCTTTACAGTTAGATATAGTGAATATAAAACATTTGATGATTTGGTCACAGAAATTATTGAAAATGCAGCTACTTTGGTCTTTATCAGTCTAAAAGACATGTTCTACCATATACCTAAAGGCACAGTTGAAGGCAGAACTGTCTGTGGGTTTCTCACGAAGGTGGCAGCCCCAGGCTGGGGCATCCTAGTGCAGTAGATTTTCACTGGTTTTATCTTTGGCACTTTGCTTGCGTTGGGAAACAGGGCAGTTGCCATCTGCATGAAACTCATGATTGGGCTTTAGCAAGAAGGATGTTGTTGAAATCAAGGTCACTCCTTTTTAAGGTCCTATCTGAGAATCCATAGACGAAAAGTCTCTAGTGCTTCAGTTTCTTAGAAAGTCATAAAATTTTATGTTACCTTCAGTGACTTTATTGAAACATAGAGTTTGTCTAGCTGATAGTAACCTTGACTGTTTTCTCTTTATTTTGTTTTCCCCTTTAGTTTATTATATTTTTTAAATACACATATGAAAGCTGCCTCAAATCCATTTGGCAATGATGTTGGGAATTAATAAAAGAAATGAAATATTCTTTTAACATGAACATTATGCTCCATCGTGTTAAAAATGTTGTTTATATTGAGTCAACCTATGACCAGAAAGAAGCCCAAATTTGTAAAATTTGTAATGTCGCCTCTCTATACTGCAGGCTCTTTTTTTTTTTTTAAAGATTTATTTATTTATGCATACAAGAGCTGGGGTACAGGCCAGAGATGCGGGGGCTGAGAGGATTCACCAGAAACAGAGTGGGGAACAGAACAGGCAGACTGGCTGAAATACACTGCTGAGGGGAGCAGCAAGTGAGAGAGGAGAGGACTGCTTCGCCATGTGGGTTGCTCTCTGGCTGGCCGGGGATCGAACTTGTGCTGCAGAGACTGCGGATTGCTTCATAGTGCAGTGCTTAACCCCTTGCACCACCTGGGAGGCCCAATATACTGCCAGCTTTTACCAGACCGTTTTGACATGAGAAACATGTCTTCTAAGAACAGTTCCTGAATTGACTAAGTCTCGGGTTCTTTTTCAATTATAAAGTGAGGATAATGGTACAACTATAATGACACCATGCTAGTGACAACTTTTGAGTACCTATCATATGTCAGCCCCAATGCAGAACATTTTACAAGTATATTAAATGTAATTGTTTATAATTGTCCTATAGCTAAATACTGACCAAATATACTTAATCTCATAACTTTATAATGCAGCCACTGGTCCATTTTACAGATGAGGAAACTGAAGCTCTGAAAAGTTAACTGCCCATAGCTATACAGCTAGCAAGTGACAGATTGACTGAACCAAGAAAAACTTGAACAAAGTCATGAGGAACCACATTCCCCTTTTTGTTGCTAATTTAGTTTCAGCAAAATGAAATCATGTGTTATAATTTTAGGAAAAGGACATACTGTGAACTTGATTTTGCTTATAAAGTTTTGTTTTCCTTAATTTATAATTTTCTAAGAAATAAAACTATGAAGGATTTGTATCTTACTTTATATTGTATATTTTAAGTCTCATCATAAAAACAACTTAAGCTAATGTTAGGAATGTGAGATCATTTTTTTTTTTTCACATTAGAGAGGTTGATGTTTCTCAGGTTTGGGAAATATTGACATAGACATGTCTTTTATTTTTTATCTGTTTTATCTTAAATCTACAAGATTTACAATGACTGAGAAGGAAAAGACCCTATTCAGATGGACTGTGAAAACTAGGATTTGAAGCTTTGAAGGAGATGTAGCATTCGGATGTGAACGGCATGGACTACAACACTCCACCAAGATGATTCTAGATTAACCTGGCTCACGGGGACAGCTAACAGGTGTCTTTCATACCACTGTGTTCTGAGTGGAGCCCTGTAAAAGCTGACAACTTAAGTCAAAAAGGAAAATTCCCAAATAGAGGGAGGCCTATCTTCTGTCAAAAAATATTCAGATGAGTGGAGGTGAGGAAGAAACCTCTTCACAATGGAAGGACAGCTGTACATGATGGAATGAACAGAACACATGGAAGCTCCTACATAAACTAGGCTGACAGAGTAAGGGCCCACAATAGGAGTTATGTGAGAGGGATGAACCAGGGTCAGATGGATGTACTGAGCTAACTCTCAATAACCAAAGCCAGAAGCACATAGTAGATGACTCTATTCTAAACCCTTCTAAGTTCACAAGGGTTTTAGGTCCTAAATAATAGGAAGGCACTGCAAATCTTTGAGTATGAGATTAGTGTTTTAATACCAAGGCAGAGGATGACTAGAAGAAGAGAAAGCTTGCTGGACTGAAAAGTGCACTGGTTGGCTCCATCAGAGTGGAGCTTAATTAGGATGAGGAAGGCAGGAGGAAAATAACCCTCCTTCATTCTCCACAGAGTGGGGATTCTGACATCACCATCAAGGAGTGACTTACAGGCTGAGACTAGTTATGGCTAGAGCCTCAGTGACCCTGATGGCTTCCCACAGTTTGGTCAGATCTATAAATATAAAGGAGAGATCTTAATATTGCCCCCTACTCCTGCTGGCAAACCTTATGTCTACAATATCCCACTGGGATCAAAAACCACATTGAGATTCCACAGGACATTCCTGACAATACTGGGCAATAGATCTTCAGAAAGACTCTGCCCAGGATAGCTACTGCAATCAACTTTCTCACTTTGGATTTTTATCGTAAAGAACTTGTCTGAAGGTCTCATGCAGAGAATTCAATTTATATCATCCAAATAGGTGAAGCATGAGCATACCTCACAAACTCCTGGGGTTGGTAGTCGTCACCATGCTTACCTTCACTCTTCTGGTTTCTGGGGGCAAACAAATTAAAATTCATATGCTACAATTAAAAAACATTAACAGCAAATATCAGAGAGAACAAGCAATTAGTTAATGTATTATTTAAGGCTTTACTACACTTCAGTTATCAAGGGCAATCATTCATTCTGAGCAAGATTTTTTTTTTTACCCATTATTAAAAGCTTAAGTGTCTTCCAATAACAGAAAATATGTTTGGATTTGCTTGAATTCTACTCTAGGGAGTAATCCTCTAACAATATTTTCTGTCCTGATACTTCAAATTATGACATGGGGCCTAGAGCCAAATGTATTAACTTACAACACCAATAAAAAACTAGTCCATACATTTGCTGTATATTGATACATTCATCACTTCTAAGCATTTCTTCTGTTCTGGACACTATGCTCAAAGCTATAGGGTTGCTGAAATATAGTTATTACCCTCCAGGAGTTTCAACTCTTCTCTTCTATGATAAATAACTCATAATACTGACAATGATAATAATAATAATTACTTGTCTTTAGAGATTTCTAAAAAATTAAGGACTTTGCTTATATGATTTACTCTTTTAATTATTTAATATTCACTCAATATTTAATGATACTAATTTAATATTCAAGGGAATTCTTTAAAATAAGAGATAGGTAAAAGCACTACTTGCCACATTACATGGCGGGGGGAGGGCGTGGAATTGATTCCAGAGAGATTCAAACAACTTAAAATCAAAAAAGTTAATGGTGATGCAACTAGAACAAAGTTTCTGACACATAATGAAGAACTTTGTCTAGTTACTAAGTGGACTTTTAGTTATATCATACTACCACCCTGCTGCTACGCTGTGGTAGAGGTACTCTGTAATAGTATTCCGAGCTTCAAAGGAAAAGAAATTAATTCTATAATTTCTCTGGCTCTATAGAAGGACTTCAGATGGATATATTGAATTAACCCTGGATCCATCTTTCCACTCCCCAAAAATGGATAGGATGTTTAAAATTCTTTAAACATATATACACACACACACACACACACACACACACACACACACACACACAATATGAAAGCAGGAAATGAAAATACCCAGATGGCAGGACTGAGGAGGATACTCAAATATAAAGCCATGAGAGGTTGAACATAGGGAGACCACGGGGCTACTAGGACTCTAGGTGCCTTGGGACAGAAGGTAGTGCCCTACCAGGAAGGAGTCTGAAACTCAAGAAGCTGGCATTGGGCACCTGGCTACCATGCTGCAACACTAAGACCTATAGCCTGAGAAGTGGCACACATCTCCCTACACCATAAATGACAGAACCTTAACCCCAAACCGTGAGTAGAGTCCCATATTAAGTGTTGTGTGCTGTGTACTCTTGAAGTTCATATTCATATTGCCCTGAGAAGCACAGGGACCTAACTTTATAATCACCTGAGCACAGTTTGCCAAAGAAAACAAAACTAAAATGTTACAATGCTAAAATTTTAAGGGAATCCTAGTAGAATACAGAACATACAATTCCCAACCAATAGAAGGTAAAATTGGGGAGAGAGTCTTCAAATCTTGACCAATTAAAAAAAATAAAAACAGATAGTAAGACTGGAAAATAGTCATAAAAACCTATAATAACCTGGCATAATAAATCTAAATATGTAAGTATAAATGGTCTAAATTCAGAGATGAGACTAAGAAATTGCCAGACAGGTAAAAAAGAAAAAAGAATTCAGTGCATTTAAAACTGAATTGTACTAGGAAGTTGAAAAAATAGCAAGAAAATGTAAATGTGCATATATATATATATAAAGATATTATTATATATATTTTATACACACACACACACACACACATATAGGCAGAGAGAAAAAAAAAATCAAGAGACAAAAATGCAGACCAAATAAAAGCCACCTACATTTCATAAAATTGGAAGGGATTTTTTTTTCCAATTGAAGCAACGCTGGTTTACCATAGTGTATATGATTCAGAGGTACAGGGTGACACTCATCAGGTGCATGGCACCACACTACACCCATAGTCCTCCACCACAGTGCATGCAAATTACATGTCTGACCACAGCTGAAATAACTTAGAAATCAATCAGAAAAAGAAACGTAAACAATATCAAATATTTGGGAGATTAAATTCCTACTTCCAATAATCCATAGGTCAAGGAAAAAAACCACAATGGACAACTAAAGTATTTAGAACCAAACACTAATAGAAGCATGTTATGTATAAACGTGTGGGGTGAAACTACAATGGTGTATATACAATAACATTATACCCTAAATATTCATATCAGAAAAGAAGAAAAAGAAAGGAAATCAATGAAGTAAGCAGTAACTCAAAAAGCTAGAAAACAATGGAATAAAATTATGTATAAGGTGATTCCCTTTCTTATTTATTATGGAAAAGATTACAAAACACTAACTCTACTATCAAGAATAGCTACACAAACTGGCTAAAATTTTTAAAGATCAACTTGAAGATATCAGAGATCAACCAAGGTGGACAGGATTTAAGAGTCTAAGATCTTAAGGAGAAATTAAATACACTGAGAATAAATCACATTTGCCTTCATTTGTTCCTTCATGGGAATTTCCTGACTTGTGTAATAAAGAATACCTTGAGGCTTGTGATAATCTCAATGAGCTAGAGAGACAGAAGTTAGCCTTTGGAAGGTCAAGGGAGCTGACACGTGAAAAGGCCAGCTCTCAAAGAAATGGAATTGCAGAGAAGTAAGCCTAAAACTCTACATACTATTTTCTTTTGAACTGTTTTTCAACCCTTAAGTTGCATGTGTACAGGGCAAGGTGCTGAGAAACCAAGCAGAAAGCAGTTTTTGTGAGGCTATGGGACTTGAATGGAAGATTTAGGGGGAGCTTGGAAGTGCCTACATAGAGAAGCCTTGGTTAACATGCAGGCTGTCAATTGAGACACCAGAGAGATATGGTCTAGAAGTCAAGGTCATGCCTAGGAACAAAATCAGATTGAAAATAGAGACCCTTTTTCTCAGCAAAGCCTGAAACCCAGTCTCAACTGCATCAAGGTGACTTGCCTATACTCTGTCCACTGGCCAGAAAAAAAAGTTAAATCCTCTTGGAAAAAAAAAATAACAACATATGGAATCTTTACCATTTTTATTGTTGTACATGATGTCTAATATTCCATAAAAATCACCATTGAAGACTAGACAGAGGATCAAATTTAAAAATAAAAGTAACATTAAAAAAATAAAATTTAAAAAGCAAATTTAAAAATAAAATAGACCATAGAAATAGCCCAGCAAATGATGACAATATGATTATATGCTCAAGAAAATAGAAGGGAAGATGGGTGACTGCATCAGAGAATATGTAGGAAAGGATCAAATAGAAGTTTTATAAATAAAAGCATAATATCTAATATTAAGAATTGAAATAGATTGCTTTCATAGTGGATTAGACACAGCAGAAGATATACATATATGCAATGTCAGTAAAACAAATCTCACAGAAGTTCAATAAGATATACACACATCAAGTGCATTCCTTCCTGTATGTCTGTGATACCTAAAGAATACATTAAAGTGTGTCATTTATAAAAACAAAAATAGATATTTAGCAATAAAACTAACAAAAGAGGAACGAGACCTTTATAGACAAATTTATAATAATCTAAGTAACTGAAGCGCTTACTTCTTTATAGATGACAACTTTCAAAGTTTAATGTGCATATGAAACACCTGGGATCTTGTTCAAATGAAGATTCTGATTCAGTAGCTCTGCCATGAGGATCAAGATTCTGCATATTTAACAAGCACTCATATGATGCCCATGCTGCTAGCCACAAACCACATTTTGAGTATCAAGAATTTAGAAGATTCAATATCATAATTCACACTGATTTACATAATTACATAGCATGCAAAATGCACCACTAATATTTCATTGCAATTCCACTAAAAAAAGACAATTCTTAGGTACAACTTGACAAGCTGGTTCTAAAATATGCAGGGTCAGTTTCAGATGACTACAGTAAAGTGAATATTGCAATAAAGGGAGTCACGGGAATGGTTTGGTTTCCCAGTACATGCAAAAGTTATGTGTACATGATACTGAAATATATTAAGTGTACAATAACAATATATCTAAAAAACCTACACACACGTACACATACACACACATGCACACACACACACACATTAATTGAAAAAGACTTTATTGCTAAAGAATGCTGACCATCAGCCAGCTATAATTCTTTTGCTGGTAGAGGGTCTTGTCCTGATGTCAATGACTTTGACTGATTGCTCAAGGTTGGGGTGACTGTGACAATTTATTAAAACAAGACAATTAAGTCTGCTACACCAATTGACTTATCCTTTCACAAAAGATTTCTGTGCAATGCTACTTGATAGCATTTTATACATGAAACTTCTTTCACAATTGGAGTCAATTGTTTCAAACCCCACCACTGTTATATCAGGTAAGTTTATGTAATATTCTAAATCCTTTGCTGACATTTCAGTAATATTCACAGCATCTTTACTAGGAGTAGATTCCATTTCAAGAAACCACTTTGTTAATACATAAGAAGTAACTCCTTATCTGGTACAGTTTTATCATGAGATTGCACCAATTCAGTCACATCTTCATGCTCCACTTCTAATTCTAGTTCTCTTGCTATTTATACCACTTCTCCAGTTACTTGCTCCACTGAAGTTTTAAGCCCTCAAAGCTATCAATGAGAGTTGGAATCAATGTTTTCCAAACTCCTATTAATGTTGATATTTTGACTTCTCATGAATCACAAATGGTCTTAATGGCATCTAGCATGACAAGGTCTTGTAGGTTTTTAGGTTTTCAACTTACCTTGGCAAATTCATATGGGGAATCACTATCTATGGCAACTATAGCTTTATGAAATGTTGTTTTTTTGAGATTTATTTATTTGGGCCGCCCCTGTGGCGCAGTGGTTGAGTGCTGGGTTGCGAAGCTGCCTGAAGCCTCTGCAGCACCGGTTCAATCAGCAGCCGCGGGGCAAGGGTCCCACATGGCGCGCAGACCTCTCCTGCCACCTGCTGCTCCCCTCAGCAGTGTACTTCGTCAGTCTGCCTGTTCTGTTCCCCACTCTGGCTCTGGTGAATTCTGTCACCCTCCCACGCTTCTGACTGTACCCACTGCTTGTATGAATAAATAAATCTTTAAAAAAAAGAGATTTATTTATTTATTTATACAAGCACTGGGTATAGTCAGAAGCACGGGAGGGTGAGAGGATTCATCAGAGCCAGAGCAGAGAGCAGAACAGGCAGTGGACCGAAATACACTGCTGAGGGGAGCAGCGGGCGGCAGGAGAGGTCTCCGTGCCATGTGGGACCCTCACTGGTGGCCGGAGATCCAACCGGCGCTGCAGAGGCTGTGGGCAGCTTCGCAGCCCAGCACTCAACCGCTGCACCACCAGGGGAGGCCCTATGAAATGTATTTCTTAAGTAATAAGACTTGGAAGTCAAAATTACTCCTTGACTCAAGGGCTAGAGAATGGATGTTGGATTGGCGGGTATGAATACTATTACTCTCCTCATACAACTCTTTGTTAGAACTCTTGGTGACCAGGCACATTATCAATGAACAGTGATATTTTGAATGGAATCTTTTTTTCTGAATAACAGGTGTCTCAACAGTGAACTTAAAATATTTACTAGGGGGCCTCCCTAGCGGCCAAGGGATTTAGTCTCAGCATTATCACTCCATCTCTGCTGTGGCCTGAGTTCACTCTCTGGCCAGGGAGCAACCCACATGGCACAGCAGACCTCTCCTGTCTCACCCACTGCTGCCCTTAGCAGTATATTTCAGTGACTCCACCTGTTCTGCTCCCCACCCTCTCACCGTCCCCCTCCACACCTCTGGCCTACACCCCAGTTCTTCTATGCATAAAAAAATAAATCTTGAAAAAAAAGAAAAAATATTCAGTAAACCATTTTGTAAACAGATGTGCTTTCATCCAGGTTGTGTTGTTCCACTGAATGAGCAGAAGCAGAGTAGGTGTAGTAGAATATTTAAGGGTGCAGGACTTTCAGGTTGGTAAGTGAACACTGGATTCAACAAAGTCACCAACTACATTAGGCTCCCAATTATCAGTCAGTCTGAAGTCAGTCCTCTGAAGCTTTGATGCTGGGCACTGACTTTTCTCTAGCTAGTAAATTCTCAGAGGGCATTTTTCTTTAATATAAGGATCTTATGTCTACACTGAAAATTTGTTGTTTAGTGTAGCCACATTCATCAAATGTCTTAGCTAGATCTTCTGGATAACTTATGCAGCATTTACATCAACATTTGCTGCTTGACCTTGCATTTTATGTTACAAAGATATATTCTTTTCCTCAACTACATGAACCAATCTCTGCTAGCTTCAAACTTCTTGTCTGTAGCTTCCTCACTGCTCTCAGCTTTCAGAGAGTTGTTCTGGATTAGACTTAGACGTAAAAGAATGTTGTGATGTGACTAGTTTAATCTTCTATCGAGATCATTAAAACTTTCTCCATATCAGTAGTAAGGCTGTTTCACTTTCTTATCATTCATGTGTTCATTGGAGTAGCACTTTTAATTTTCTCCAAGAACTTTTCCTTTGCATTAACAATTTAGTTAACTATTTGTTGCAAAAGGTCTAGCTTTTGGACTATGCTGGTTTTCAACATGCCTTCCTCACTAAGTTTTATCATTTTTAGCTTTTGATTTCAAGTGAGAAATATGTGACTCTTCTTTTCACTTGGACACTCATAGGTCATGGTAGGGTAATTAATTGACCTAATTTCTATATTGCTGTGTTTTTGGGAAGAGGGAAACCCAAGGCAGGGTACGAAAGAGAGAGAGAGAGAAAGAAAGAGGCAGAGAGAAACAGAGAGAGAGAGAGAGAGAGAGAAAGACAGAGAGACAAAGAGAGGCGGGAATGACCAGTTAATGGAGCAGTCAGAACACACCAACATTTATTAAGTTCATCATCTTATATGGGCATGGTTTGTGGCAAACCAAAAAATGACAACATCAACGATTAATGATCACCAAAGCAGATTATAAGAACAATGAAAAACCTTACAAAATAGTGGGAATATTGCTAAAATGAGACAGAGGGAAAAGAAGTGAGGGCAAGTTGTTGGGAAAATTGTGAATTGTGCTGATAGACTTGCTTCATGCAGGGTTGCCACAAACCTTCAATTTATATTTAAAAAATGGTAATATCTTTGAAGCACCATGAAATGAGGTATATTGGCATATGGAAAGCAAGGTGCCACAAATAGCTACAGCAACTCTGAAAAAGAATAAGTTTGGATGGGGTTTACACTTCAAAAGTCAAATGGAAGAAGACAGAAGAATCAATGGAACAAAATAAAAGGCAAGAATAAGACCTATGCATGGATGCCAAGTTGATATAAAATAGAGGTGGCACTCTAGAGCAGTTTGGAAAAGTAAATTTAATAGAAGTTACTGGTACAATTAATTATTCACATACAAAGAAATTGAATTCTATCTTATACTATACTCTAAATAAATTCCAGGTGGGTTTAAGGGCTAAATTTAGATAGCAAATCTTTCAAATTAAAAAGAGGTAGAAAAATATTTTTATGACTCAAGTGTGGAAGGATTTTTAACAAGGCAAATAAGCACAAATGTTAAAATAATAGATTGAGAGGTTTTATTATATTTAGATGAAAACCTATGTAAACCAATAGTTACTGTTAAAAAATGTGAAAGATAAGTCTCACATAGGCAGAATACATTTTTAATGCATACTACAGGGAATTAGCATCCTGATAATTCTAAAACATTCTGCAAATCAAGAAGAAAAATAATTTAAAGAGAACAGGAATAACAGGGCAAAACTCAAATGGCAAGGTAATGAAGTGAAAAAGTGCTGTATCTTAAAGGGGAATTAGAGAAAAAAAACACAAATGAAACTGACAGGGAGATTTGATTTCAGGCCCATAAGAATGACAAATATTAAAATGTTGATAATTACAGAAATTGATGAAGATGAAGAGCCAGATGTAAGGGTAAATTATTTGTAACTTTAGAGAGCAGTTCAATGAAAACTATTAAGTTAGCAATACAGATTTCCTATTATCCAACAATTTATTTCCTATGGAAAAATTATTATACACATATACAGTTGGCAGGTATAGGAAAGTTGATAGCAGCAGTTGCAGTAATTGCAAAAAACTAGGAACAATCTAAGTATGTATCAACAGTAAATAATTAAGTTAAAGTACATTTTTGCCATGAAATAAAATACAGAATTGAAAATAAATTAGAGATTTATGCATTAACATGACCAAATAATTTTTTAAATTTAAAATGAAAGTAGCAAAAGGATATAGTATGGGGACATTTTATAAAGTTTAAAAACATAAAGCAATTTTACATATTACAAAATATATAAAGGGACCAAAACCTACCATATCCAATACAGTGTTTATCTCTGGATGTAGGGATGTGGGGGAGAGGAGGAACAGCTATTGAAAAGAGACACATGGAGGCCTCAGGAGTATTTGTCATATTTTAATTCTTAAGCTGGATAATGGCCATAAAGGTGTCCACTATACTATTCTTTACACCCTTTTGTATGTCTGAAATATTTATTATGAGACAATTTTTAAGTGGCCCCAAACTGGAAATCTGGAGGGCACTGTTAGGGGTACTAAAAAGGAGATGGCATACAATCCAGCGATTCTACTACTAAGGATCTACCCAAAGGAAACAAAAACAGTGATTCAAAAGAGCACCTGTACACCTATGTTTATTGAAGCACTATTTACACTAGGTAAAACCTGGAAACAACCCAAATGCCCAAAAATAGATGACTGGATCAAGAAGATGTGGTATGTATACACCATGGAATATTATTCAGCAATCAAAAAAGATAAACTCATGCCATTCACAGCAACGTGGATGGAGCTAGAAGGAATTGTGCTCAGTGAAATAAGCCAGAAGGAAAAAAGAAAAATATCAGATGGTTTCATCTGGGAACCAAATAAGACATCAGTGTAAAAAATAATAACAGTACAAAACACAACAAAGCAAAAACAGACAACTATAAATCAGAGACATACTGCAGGAGAGGAGGAGAGAGAGGGATGTGAAGGAGGGATGGAGGAGCACAGGGGACTGTGACCCTCACTGGTGGCTGGGGATCAAACCGGCGCTGCAGAGGCTTTGGGCAGCTTCGCAGCCCAGCGCTCAACCACTGCGCCACCAGAGGAGGACCATGAACTCATAATGTTAAAAGTAGATATGCATGAAAAAGAATAGCAGACTTGAAAATCAACATCTATTCTAGAAATAAAAAAATATTGTTGTTACAGCCATAAAATTCAATTTGACATGTAAAAGTAGACCAAAACAAAAATTAATAAATTGAAGATGCAATCTAAGAATTCTTAGACATCTCAAAAGGTATATGATAAGAGATAATGGAGATATGAAGAATGGAGTAAGAAACTCTAACATGTGTTTAGAATAGTTACAGAAAAGGAGAGGAGGTAATGTGGAAATAGTGATAACATGAAAATATATTGGTGGAGGAGTTTCTAGTGAGAGATGCATTCTCAGATTGAAAAGTCACACATCAAATCCCAAACTGAAGAAGAGACAGAGACAAGGAGAAAGAACTAGAGTGAGAAAATTAGTATATGAAATATAAAAGAAAAATCTTTAAAACCACCAGAATTGAAAAAACAGGTAACTTAAGAAGAAAAACAATCAGATTAACAGTGAACTTCTTATCAGCCAACAGGTAATCTGGAAGAAAATGAAATAATGCCTTCACAGTGTCAAAGGAAAACAATGAAACAATGAAAACCAATTCAGAATCATACATTTAACTAAATGATCACTCAAGAAAAAGGGTGAAATAAAGATATTTTAAGACATAACAGAGATTGCTTTCCGTATGTTCCAGTTTCCCCTGGAGTTACACTTTATGGACTATACACATGTATAGTTTTTCACTGCCTCACATGTAAATTCCAACACTCATCACCCTAAACAAGACACAGAACTATCCCATCACCAGTAAGATAACCCTTCTGCTGTTGCTTACAGTCTCACATCCTCCCTTCCCCATTTTAACCCTCACAACCACCAGTCAATCTGCACTCTATCCTATACTTTGGTCATTTTGAAAATGTTGCATAAACAGAATCATACAGAATACTACATTTTGAAGCATGGCTTTTACAATCAGTGTAACTCCCTTTAAATCTATCCAAATTGTTGTCTGAATTAATAGTTCATTACTCTTTACTGCTGAGTAATATTCCATGAATCTGTATATGTTTTTAAGTTCTAAGAAAAAGTAGAACTTCTGTTAAGCAAAATATTAATTTTTTAACAGATTCAAAAAGGGACGTTTCTAAGATTATAGAATTCGAAAGTTTGAATTTAAAATTGTCTGATGTTGCTAATTTCGCCATCTTGGGCCTGAAATATTCTCCTAATTGTCAGGAAAAGAAATCATTTATGTCCTTACCAAATCATAAAATGGAGTAGACATAATTACCCACTTATGACAGAGATATTTGTGAAGTGCCAGCTATATCTCACTGTGCTAGATGCTGGTGAGATAGATCTTGTGTTTGTTTAGCTTGGTGTCTGGCACATAACAGGCACTCAATTGCTATTAGTAGAATGAATAAATCTGACTTTTTTTAAAAGCAGGAATTTATAACTTTGTAGCAGAGATAATGTATGGATGCAAACAAATATAAATTAGAAAATGGTCCGTATCATAAAGAAAGTGGAGATGAGCGCAGCGAGACAGTTCACGGGAGAAGGACTATCCTTTGAGTTATGGGGACAAGAGAAGACTTCAAATGGTTGGTGATGCCTCCATTTGGTCCGGAAAAATGACAGCAATTTGGATAAAAATCTATCACAGGGAAAAAGCTGCATCCTGGGTACAATAATAACACTAGATGACCATTATGTATAACTTCATGTGTGCTGAGCACTCTGCTAAGTGTTTACATACTTACATCATGTCATCATCATAGTGTCTGTATTAGTATTCTCCTGTGACAAACACAGGCACAGGGAGATCATGTGTCCTGCCCAGTGTATCAACTTGTAATAGCTGAGTTTGAAACAGGAGGAAGTAAAGTTCCACAACTCTCTCTAATGGGGAAAAAAGTGGAAAGAGAAAGAAGCGTTAGAGGTAGAAAACAATGAAATCTGAGAGGAGTCTACAGTATATGACCAGGGACAGGAAGAGCTGCCTAGGAAGACAGAATGCAATCAGTGCCACAGAATTTTGAATGCCATGAGGACATACTTTGGAAAGGTTTTGAGCACACAGGGGTGACTTGATCAGAATTGTTTTGTTTGTTTAGTTTTTGTCTTTCCCCAAGTCCAGAATGAAGGAGCACAGAGATTTTAGTTGTCGGAAAATCAGTGACATCTGATGAGAGGTAGGAGCACAGCCTTGAAAATGAAGATGACAGGCAGTTGAGAGATGCGGTACAGATGGACCATCCAGGAAATGCATGTGGCTAAATGAAGCAGGCGGGTGGGGGTGGCACAGGGATGGAAGCATCCATGGTATTTTTGAGATCTCTTACCTGCATACCTGGGCCAATAATGGCGCCTTCAGTAGAAACTGGAGGAGCAGTATATATTGAAGGGAGAAGAGACTTGAACTTCAGATATTCTGAATGAGCGATACTGGGGCACTTCCAAGTTTCAGATAAAATGTGGAAGAACTAGAACACTGAAAGGGGCCAGAGGGGCTGCACATTGACTAAAAGGAGGGGATGAGTGTCCTTTGGGCAAGATTTTAAACACCCAAATTTTAAATAGTTTTTAATCAGTAAAGAGATCTCACATCGAATAGATCAAGAATATCATTGATAATGAAGCTCAAATATCACTGAATCAAGAGTTTTCCTCGGTGGTGGATTTTTGTTTTTTTTTTTGTTTTGTTTTTTTTTACAGAATTTACATGAAAAAAAAATGGCACAGAAATGTTTAGATTCAAGACTAAAAGGAATGGCTATGGAAATTTAGTCTGGGTTGTTGGAAAAGCCATAACTTTAGTTTGTTCTAAACATGTTATAATCAATTTACACACAGG
This sequence comes from Talpa occidentalis, assembly GCF_014898055.3. Lineage (NCBI taxonomy): Eukaryota > Metazoa > Chordata > Mammalia > Eulipotyphla > Talpidae > Talpa > Talpa occidentalis. The sequence continues at coordinate 27,185,421 of NW_023601104.1, forward strand.
AGAAGACACTATTCTTCATAGTAGTTGTTGCCTTTTTAAGCCACAAGCTAATGCTTTCCTGGAAAAAAAAAAAAAGTTTTGAAATTTCAATATGCTACACTCCTCTTCCTATCTAGTACTAAGGAAAATCTTAGATTTGGAGAGAAAAATCTTAAGAACTGGAGAAATGGAAAGGATAGCAACAACAGTAATAATAGCAGCAATCTAAAGTTATTAGCCTGTTGTGTCTAATTTGGTATTTTTTAATTAATTACTTTACCCTTAATTGAGGTAATATTTGGATACTCTCATCATGAATTGCCACCATAGTGCCTCCACCACCACATCACCCCTAGTCCACCACCACAATCCATTGTAATTCCTTCCCTCTTTGACACCCTCCCGTTCCCCACCTCCTGAATGCTTCAGTTCTGTAGTCAAATTTTTAAGAGTTATTTTTCAGGCTTATCTTTATCTGGTCCTTAATTTAGTTTCCCTGTATTCCATATATTAGTTCACAGTATCCAATAGTTATCTTTCTCTTTCTAACTTAATACACTTACATTATCCTTCCAGTTCCATCCATATTGTTGCAAATGGCATGACTTTATCTTTTTTGATCACTGAGTAGCATTCCATTGTGTTTATATACTACATTTCTTGATCCACTCATCTGCTTTTGGGCACTCAGGTTGATTCCATAATTTAGCTATGGTAAATAGTGCTACAATAAACATGGAGTTCAGGTTTCCTTCCAAATTAGTATTTTTGAGTTTTTCAGGTGGATGCCTAAGAATGAAATTACTGAGTCATAGGACAGATCAATTTTTAATGCTTTGAGATAGCTCCATACTGCCTCCTGCAGGGGCTGGACCAGTCTGCATTCCCCCCAGGAGTGTAGGAGGATTCCCTTCTCTCCACATCCTCACCAGAACTGGTCTGTTTGATATGGGCCATTGTCATAGGTATGAAGTGGTATCTTATTGTGGTTTTGATTTGCATTTCCCTAACGATAAGTGATAATTAACTTTTTTTTTCATATGTGTGTTTGCAGTCTATAATTTTTCTGTGGAGCTTTGAGGCGTTTAAAAAATTGGATTTTTATCTCTAAAGTTTCAACAGTTCTAGGCTGCCTGAAGTTTACTTTTTATTTTCCTATTTCCAAATCCAGTTCTTTTTTGAAAGTTGTGAATTAGTGGAGGTATTATATGTAAAAGAACCAAATGACTCTCTTACATACCAGCTAATCTCTAATCAGCAATGCTTCACGCTTCCCTTAGAATATGCCTCTAAATATATCAGAAAGGAGTAACTGAACTCCAGATCTGCAAATTGGCTTCAAGCAAGTTCTTGAACACATGATAAAATTGTGAGTGAGGTACGTGCATTTTCTAGGAAGCTGGTTTTACAGAGCTTTCATCACAATCTCCAAGCATCTATTAAGACACAAGAAGCTAAGACTGTCTCTTGGGATCTTTTTCAGTTCAGGGACTGCAGGGAGAGGACTGAAGCATCCTCACTCTCACTGGGTCCTGCAGCATAGCAGACTGTTTTGAAAAAAAGTGCTGGGCTAGGATTTAGGAGACGTTTGTAGTTCTGAACTTGCTCTGTATTTCTATGTACTTCAGGCAAGTCACTTATATTTTTTAGACCTTGGTTTGTTCATTCATCAAACAGAGCAGAATATCCTATCTGGACAGACTCAAACAGCAATGGCAAGAATAAAATAAGGTAGTAAATGTATACTCTGAATAATGGAAACTTTGTAATGAGGCCAGGTAGTGCTTGTTGCCGGTGTTTTGCACTCTTAGATCCTTCCTATTTTTCCTTCTCTGTTCCTCTACTTTTCAGAGGCCATTGGTTCCTTCAGTTCTGCATTCTCTGCTCTTCATTTTCTCTATACTTTTTAGGTGCTGCTTCCTGCAGTGGATACAGAGATAAGTATGCTGATTAGCTAAGGAGTCACTTTAAGAACTTGCTTCAAAGAGGGAAATACTAATACTTTGCATTTATAGAGTGTTTTATAGTTTTTCAAAGCATATCACACTGGTGGTCACACATTTTCATCACCACAGCCCCAGGAGGAATTTTTTACGAAACCTGTTTCACTTAATGTAAAACCGAGGCACCAAGAGGTCAGGAGTCCAACGTCACTGGAGTTGTCTGGGATGGTGCTAGGGCTGGAAATGGGTCTTCCAACACATGATTTTTAGATTTTTGCCACCAATTTCCTGGATCTCACCTTGGGGGAAGACATAGACTCATTGGTGAATGTATTATTTAGTCATAGTGAGCAGGCTGTCATCAACAAAGGAATAAAATACCCCTTTTCCTTGTACAACAATCCAAGGAAAATTGTCTTCCATCGTGCCCGCTTTCAGATGTGGTTTGACCTTGCAGCTAAGTCTTTCTCCTGCTGCTGACTCTGCTCACTCTCCTTCAACTTGATTCATTTGGACCCCAGTGGGCCCTGTTGGGGGGAAAGGCCTGCTTAGGAGCACTCAATACTTTTCCCTGTCAAGCAGAGGAAAAGAGCTGCACTTGCAGAACAAGGCAACTTCCAAGAGAACTCTTGCTAGAAGTTAATTCGCAGTTTTGTGTACAGCACTTGATCTGAACACAGCCAAACACGCCTCTTAGGACTTCACAAATGATGCCACTTGTCTTTTTACCCTTGTCCATAGACATGAGTCTCCAAAAGGTTTCTTCTTCCTTCCTCCCTCTCATCTTTCCTCCCTTTCTTTCATTTAAAATTTGTATGATTTTTTTTAATTGAGGTAAGGGTGGTTTACAACATATTGATTTAGAGGTTCACACCTCTTCAGACATATGTTAACCACACCTCACTCACCACCATAACACCCAAAATCCTTCACCAAAGACTGTTGCCTCCTACCCTTCCCCCACGCTGACTTCTCACTCCCCACCTTCCTCCTCTGGTAGTGTCAGGTCTACAGTGAGATTTCTGTGGTTTGTTTTGGGTTATTTTGACTATTCTTTTGTTTTGTTTCTTTATATTACACATGACTGAAATCATTGGGCATTTAACGTTCTCATTCACTTAGCATAATCCCCCTCCAATTCCTTCATGTTGTCTCAAATGGCAAGAATTTGTCTCATTTTATATAGCTGAACAGTATTCCATTGTGTATATACACACCACATCTTTCTCCACTCACCTTTTCTTGGACACTTAGGTTGATCCATAACTTGGGTACTTAAGTGGTGCCTATGTCCCTTTGAATTTGCATTTTTCAGATAGATACCTAGTTGAAACATTGAATTGTACAGTAGATCTATTTTTAATAGTTTGAGGAATGTCCATGCTGTTTTCCATTGGGGCTGGCCAGTCTACATTTCAACTAACATGTAAGGAGGTTTCTTTTTCTCCTCACCCTCATCAGAATTTGTTGTCTCTGGTCTTTTTGATTGGGTTATTCTTACAGGAGTGAGGTGATATCTCATTATAGTTTTAATTTACGTTTCCCTGATGATACCTGACCAACATTTTTTCATATTTCTTTTGTCCATCTGTATGTTTTCTTTGGGAAAGTGTCTATTTGCTCTTCTGACGATTTTTTTTGGCTGGGTTATTTATTTTCTTTTATTGAATTGTATTTGTTCTTTTAGATTGCAGACATCTTTTGTCTTTCATACTCAGCATTTCAACCAATCATTCAATAAGCAGGTATTTCACATATATTTATTATGCATCTACCATATGCCAGAACCTCAAGAGAATGAGAAAATAAAAGCTGATAGAGTCTTTCAATGATACAGTGATCTAGAGCTATCTCTGGAGAGGGTTGTTCTCTGTGGTCTATGGCTACAGAGTAGAAACTAAGTGGCCAGTCTTAAGATATAAGCTCTCATTAACAAGTTCCACAGCAGATGTCATTAGGGAAATGCAAGTTAAAACAACACCAAAATATCACTACACAATATGTAGAATGGCCAAAATCCAAAGCAGTGACACCAACTAATGCTGGTGAAAATGTGGATAACTCACATTCACAGCCACCAGGAATACAAAATGGTACAGGCATTCTGAAAGACAGCTTAGTGATCTTTCAGAAAACTTAAGATATAATCAAGTAATAGCAGTCTTTAGTGTTTACCCAAAGCAGTTGAAAGCTTATGGCCACACAAAAACTTATATATGGTTAGATGGTTATAGTAACTTTATTCATAATCATTAAAACTTAGAAGCAAACAAGGTACCTTTCAGTAAATGTATGGATAATTAAACAATTGTACAGTGGAATTTTGCTCAGCACTAAAAAGAAATGAGCTATCAAGTCACAAAAAGACCTGGAAGAAACTTAAATGCATATTACTAAGTGAAAAGCCAATCCAAAAAGATTGTGTATAATACTGTGTGATTTCAAATATATAACATTTCAGAAAGGGCAAACCTTTGGAGACAGTTAAAAGATCAGTGGTTGATGGTGGGGCGTGAGGGAAAAGGAATGAATAGGTGGCGTACAGAGGATTTTTAGGATAGTAAAACTACTCTGCCTGATACTATAATGGTGGACACATGTCATTATACATTTTTCAAAACACACTGAATGTACACTACCAAGAGTGAGGCTCAAGATAAACTATGTAGTTTGGATGATAGTGGAGTGTCAAGATAGGGTCATCAATTGTAATACGTACCACACTGGTGTAGGTATTCAAAAGGGAGAGGTGATACATATGTAGACGTAGGGGGAATATGAGAACTCTATGTAGCTTCCTCTCGATTTTGCTGTGAACTTAAAACTGCCCTAAAAATAAAGTCTATTAAAAAAATTAGCTCCATGAAAGCAGGGGTCTTGTCTATCTTGTTCACTGCTGAATTCTGATTTCCTAGTCTAGTGTGATACTCAATAAATAATTCTAGAGTGAATGACAAAAGGGTCTCTAGCAGAACTGGGGGGGCGATTAGCGGAGAACATGAGATCTGAGTAACTATAATGATAACTAGTGTCTCCCTGGGCAAGGAGATAGAGGCACAGAGTAAATATTAGAGGTAAAAAGAAGAATGCACTAAAAGCATAAAGACCTCCAAACTCTGAACTGTTTGGGGAGCTTCAAAGGGGCCAGTGTGGTTGGAAAATAGTTTTTTCAGGAGAAAAGCAGAAGGATGAAAACACTGACTGTCATCCTGGTATGGCTATGAAGTCATTACTATGACCCCATTTATAGAGGAGGAAACTGAGGCTCAAAAGACATTAGGTGAATCATCTAATCATCTAGGTGGGGCTGAGCAAGGTGGATAGGTGGGTAGAGAAAACACTTGGATGAGTGAGGGTAGAACCATTATGGGGGTCAGTAATAAGACAAAGAGTCTTTTCCCCAAGTTGTGAAGACAATTGGGTAGTATGTTTGTTCCAAGAGCTGCCAAAATAAGTGACCACTGAGTGGAGGCTAAAAGCAACACAGACTCCTTCCTTGCAACTTGGTAGCTTCCTGTGGCCGGGCTAAGTGTTCCTTTTGCCAGGTTTGTAGCTGCATCAGCCACGCTCTGCCATCTCACAGTCTTCCCTATAAGCCTTCACTTATTCTTCTTTTAAGGACACCCACCATGGTATTTAGGCTCCTCTAATCCCTCATCTTAATAAATTAACATCTGCAAATATCCTATATCCAAATAAGGTCACATTCTGAGGTTGCTGGTGGACATGAATTTTTCCGGGACATTATTGAACCCAGTATATCTGTTCTATAGATGGTATGATTGAGAAAGTGCCCATCAAGATGCTGCTTCTGGCCACAGGGACAGATTCTCCTGACTCAAACACAGCTGGCCCCTCAAGGTGACAGAAATTCTTCCTGGGATGCTGAAACTCCTAAATGCTGTGTAACCAACATCCTTCCTGTGAGATCACTCTAAGATACCCAGCAGGGGATCTTTTTCCCTTGCCTTTCTACTTGTTTCTTTAATATTTGTGGGCAGTGGGAATGTTGCTATCCTCCCTCAAATAGTTTGCTTTTGCAGACAATGTACCATTTTCCCGTTTCTATTTTAAAGCTGCGCACGCATCTGTAAGAAGATGGGAGTGTTATGTAATACCTACCATTTTTGTCAAAACCTCATCTCACCCCATTGCCTGATACAGGAGGAAGTTACTGGTGTGAAGTGTGCGTTTTTTTTTTCTTCTTTTTTAAGGTGAAGAGTATACTCAGATGGATTTCATACCTTACATTCATAAACAGGTCCATTAGGAAAAAAACTATAGGTACTGTGCTAATGAAAAATGAAACTCACATCTGTTTCCCACACAGCGCTCCAGCAATGTTTGAACAAATATAGCTGGATGCTCTGTCTTTACCTTTATCGGCAGTTTGAAGAGGTGTCCTAGAGGGAAGCTTGCAGATTGATCAACAGAAAGACAACCTAGAATAGTCCCTTTTAATAGGTTATGATGCTAAAGTGTTAGTACATTCAGAACTCGTCATCTGGACTATTTCAGTTTATAAATGAGAACTGCAACCATCATAGGGGATTTGGGAAGGGAAAAATTACTTTAGGGAGAAGATATTTCTTTGCTCGAATCAGGGTTTTGCGGGAGATAAGACAGACCAGATAAGAGAATGACAGGACAGGGAATCCATCAGAGCTGCAGGGTATGTCAAGGCCAGGTGTCAGGGTGGGGAAGGCAGGGTAAGGCGGGAGACATTCATGGAGATGTGAATCCACAGTTGCTCAGAATATGGGGGACACTCTGTGAGGGGAACAGCAGGGGCATGCAAAGTACCAATAGACAAAAGCACAGAGAGATGTTACTGTCTTTCAAAGTATCATCCAAATGCAAGGAAGGGGCAGGGAGTTTACTGAGGTCCTTCAAAGGGGACATGGGGGTATCAATAACATCTGGCATTTGTTATTGGGATCCTGATCATGGGAAAACTGGGGGTTTTAGGGAAAGACATCTAGTCCAGTTAATATCCACAGGCATTTCAGTCTGGGCTTGGGAGAGGGGCAAAGAAGGGTCTCCATAATTGTTTTGTAAACTGCACCATCCCTCGTAAAGATTGAGAGATTTCTTTTGTAGTGAGTTAAATGATAATCCCCACTCCCCAATCAATTCATGTTTACTGGAACTTCAGAATGTCAAATATCATGGAATCCTACTTAGAAATGTGGTCTTTGAAAATGTAAACAATTAAGTTGATGTCACACTGATTTAGGGTAGGCCCTAGATCCAGTTACTAGTGTCATGTCATGAAAGCCATGTGAAGACACAGGGGAAAAGATCATGGGGTAATAGAGACAGAGACTAGAGGGATGCAGCCACATACCAAGGAATACCAGGATTTCTGGGAGCCACCAGGTGCTAGGGAATGGCAGGGAAGTTTTCCCTCCTAGAGTTTTCAGAGTGAATGGTGTTGCCAGTCCCTGAACACACAAGGATCCCTATTTACTGCCATTTCCCACTAGTTCTGGTCTGTGTGTCCAGTGTCCATTATATCTGTGAGTTTCTTGAACAGGAAGTCCAGGGGGAGTGCTATCTTTTGTTACTTAGCTTTGATATATTGACTAAATTTAAGAGTCCTGGACTGTGTTTTATTACTTACACATGTATGTTTACATCCAGCAAATATTTATTGAATAGCTAATGTGGGCCAGGTCCTGAACTAGGCTCCAGGAGGTTAAAGATGATAATGAAGCCACTGATTAGTGACATGTCCAGTCACTCACATTCCATGAAACAGTGCATTAGGGCTGGTATTGGAGAATTGTGAAAACCCTGGGGAGGCACAGTGAAGCCAGCAGAGGGGAGAAGGTGGAGAAAAGTCCTTGGAGATGATACTCAAACAACAACTTGGCTCATATACAGGAGTGAACCAGGCAAACCGGGAGGAAGGCATTTCAGAGCGAAGACACTGCGTGAGCAAGTGAGTGGCAGAGACATATGTAGTGTTTGCAGAGACCTACAATCAAGACTGCGTGGCTGGGATTAAAACATGCAAAGCAGGGAGGAATGAAATAAGACTAGAGACAAGCATGGAGGGCAGATGGTAGAGAGTCGTGAATGAATGTTACAGTCTGGACTCTCTTATCTGTTGGTAATGAGAAGCCACGATGGTTTTGAACAGAGTGATTAAGGTCAGATTTGTGAGGTACAGACTGGAGGCAGAGAAGGGAAGAGGAAGTTGCTATGGTAGTTGCACTGAGAGATGGTGCTGGGCCAATGGAAGAAGGGGGTGTGGCATGTTTTAGAATTACGTGGGAGCCCAATCCAGAAAAGCAGATTTGTGAGTTTGTAAAACTTGCTTCATTTTTCTGAGCCTTAATCTCCTCCTCAGTAGATTGGGGATAATGATATTGCAGTGCACAAGGGATTAAATTAGGTCACCAATGCGCAAGTGTTTGGCAACTTCTCGAACAGCCTCTAGGGTTTCGACCTTAGCAGGTTTTCCATAATATTTGTGGAATGACCTACCTTGTGTCTCTAAGATGGCTAATATGTAGAAATAGGTAACAACTAAAATCATATCTGATTTATAAATTTTAAATGTATTTTTTAAGGCCCAGGTTTATAATTATTTCTATGCTGTTTCTAAAACTTATAATTATGTTCTGTGCTCACAAAATTTTATCCATTACAAAAACCGAACTTATCACTGTCACTTTCATTGCAGGATACTGGCAGAACTAGCTTTACCTAGCAGATGTGTTCCTGAAAATTTTACTTGTAAATTGATTTTAAAATCAGTCAAATCATACTTTAATCTCACTAGGGAGATACGGCATTTCAAAGAGCCCGGTTGTGATTTCTTCGGTAAAATTAATAATTATCCTTAATTTTTGGGAGGGGCTTATACTTACATGAGCTTCTATATTTATATTGGATGGGGGAGGCCTATATATATTTGTATATATTATTAGACCAAAAAAACTGTGGAATGTTATCAATTCAAATATGCCAGGCAAAGTCTCTCAGCCTGTTGCTGTGTGGTTGCACTTTTTAACACCCATCCATTGCAATTTAAGACATTCCCTCACCAAACGTGTCAAGTTAGCATCTACATTAATCTTCTTCATGCTTGACATAGATCCAGACCTAACCCTTCCATTACTGACATGAGATCAATTCACTTTCACAATGTGATCTTCTATGAGACAATAAATTATAAACTTTCTATTTAGCATCTAGTCAGCATCTAATTGCATTTTGATTTGTTTCTTGATGTGCGGGTGGAGTGCTGAGAATTGGACATGGAATGCTGGATGAGTCATATTTGTCTAATTATAACTTGTAATTGTAAAACATAACAGCATTAATACGATAAGTGATGCAAATCGATACTGAAAATGTTCAAGCAGGAAAGATTTATGGCATGTGGATTCCTAGCAATAATTACAATTTAGAGAGCACCTACTATGTTCGAAAAACTGTATACCTGTTACTTTACATAGGTATTTTTTAGATCTCTTCTCTGACTCTGGTAGATAATCCTTTTGCAGATAACAAAATGGAGGTCTAGGAATATAAAGTAACTTGCTCTCAGTTACCAAGCTAAGCCCGGAGAGCTGAAATGTGAACCCTGAAGGAATATTACACCTGGGGTCCTCTTCTTTAAGATACCTGGTTTCCAGTTCTGTGTGGGCCACTCATTCACCTTTGTACCCAGGTCCCTCATCGATCACAGAGAGGTCTGTTCTATTTACCTCTGAAACCACTTTTGCTTCGGGATATTTTCAATGAAGTTTCAAGAAGGCCTTGGGCTACTTTTAAACTGCCTAGCATTCTACCTCACCTCCCTTAAGTCAATGAAATCCAACTTGAAATCCAAGAATAGCTAAAACTCTACTTCAGTCCCAAGAGCCATTTCATTTACTGAAATACTTACCACACTACCATCCAATTACTATGTAAAACACCTTGGGATACCATTAATACAAAAGGTTATATATTCTAAAACCCAAATGTCATTTTGTATTAGACATTTTCTTAAGGGCTACTTATCTCAGGATGAATTCCAAGAATGAGTGCTTAATAATTATTTTGCATTTAAACAACCTACTTATGAATTCCAGGGATACATTGTGACACAGTACGGCTTCTGCAGGATACAGCAATTATTATAAATGCTGGTGGATTAACTGCTACAGTATTGTAGCCTGACAAAATGACACATCTGTATTAGATCACTGGTAGGTCATCAGGCAAAATCCTTACTCCCCTTCCACTCCCAAACCTCACTCCAGAAAAGAAGGCTTTGTGAAAAGTTTCTCAATTTAATAAGAAATAACATAAAACCCACAAGAACCTATATATGCAGAACCCCAAATATATGGTGAATTGCATGCAAATACTTCCTTCCTCCAAGGTGCTGGGAATAAGATTTTTAGAAACCAAGGCATGTTAAGACAGACTCGTGAATTTGACTTAAAAGCCAAATCAGCCACTGAAATTTTGAATTTAGCTATGTTTCACTTTATGAAATTTGTCTTTAAAGGAATAGTCATCATTTGAAAGAAAAGAGGATTTAGATCAAAATGTGGATTTGTTACTGTGTGTGTATGTGTGTGTGTGGAACTGGCATGGGAAGAAAGAGTTCAGCTAACCTCTTATGAACCCAAATAGCCAAGCTCCATGCAGCTTTAATAAGTAACCACTTGGTGATGAACATTTAACAGTCTCATTAAATCATAATTTAAAAGATTGCTTTTTTTGCCCCAAACAAATAAAACTCTGTTAAATTCTAATAAGGATCTTTGAAACAGCTGTTTTGCACTACAGAATGTGTAATGACCTTATAATTGTATTAGATGTGGCATGGAAATGTTTGTTTCTTTTCTAGTCTAAATGTGCTAAATAACAGAAGCCAAAGAAAAAGGATTCATTATGAATTGTAGGGCTCAGAGCCATGTTTCCCAAGATGGAGTGTCCTTAGTAACATTCCGATGTGGATCCTGGGCTGGACTAGACCAGACCAAGGTAGGTAAATTGGTGTCCATACAGTTGGAATCCATTCTTTGCCTTCCACGGCACGCTGCCCTTCCCCTCCAGTATTGGACCCTTGGACCTTAGAAACACCTCCCTTCTTCTCATAGATGGGGGTTGCAAGAGTCTCAGAATTCTCAGGGCCAGCACCAATATCCACTCTCATCACAGAGTCTGAATTTTTTCTAGCATGGAAGTTGCAGGATTGCTCTTTGCTCTATGGTTCTGCTTTCCATCACTCAACCTCCAGACCCAGGAAGCAGGCCTATGTGAGTTCTATTCCCTGGCTTCCTGGTCTCTGGTTCTCTTTGGGTTTAGCAAATGGGAGCCCTGCACCAAAGAAGATAGTGAAGTTCGTAAATATTTTCCTGGCACCTTCCCTGTGGGGTTACCATGGATTATATCTCTCTCCCTACCAAAAACCTCAGTTTCTATCCAAAGGCCTTACCCACATTCCTCTTTTCCTGGAGGTTTCTGGTAACTGTTCTCTTCCCTAGCTGCTTCAAGCCTAAAATTGGTAACATTTTAACTATTAATAGGCCTGGGATGCTTCTTAAATGGCTGGTAAACCAGCTCTCCAGGAGCAAAAGATGAAAAGCCAAAAACATTGCTTGATTTCTGCTGTTTTCCAATTCCTATGGCATCACTGCTTTTCTCAAGGCTGATTTCAAACTACCACCATGATGTCACTCAAGGCAGAGCTGGGGGCATGATCGGTTGTCATGGGCCACTCTGAGCTGGCTGCAGTGCACCACTGCTTCTCTACAGCCTGCCACAACTTTGTAAATAGCTTCTGTATTCAACTCTGCACTGATTGATCCCAATTTGATTATGCAGGCTCCCAAGACACTGTCTTCTGAAATGGTGGGCCTTGTGTGCTTAAACATTTGCACTAGTGATGGGGAACCACTTCCACAGAAGCAAAATGTCTCTTGTACAAATTATAACTGCTAGAAGCCCTTCCACAAGGAGCTACTTCACAGGAGTAGCTTTTCCCTGGGCCCTCCACTTGTACCCAGTTGGTTTCCAAAGTATAGATAATTGATCTCATCTTTCTTTTAAGGGTTTCCTTACAAGTGGTGCAGGATGTTGCATGGTGGATTCACACTGTCACTGAACCACTGGTAGGGAAATCCCATCCCAAAATACAGAGGCAGCAGTCCAGAGAGATTTTCGTTGTTGGCTCTTGAATGCTTCCTTTCCATCAGCCAGCCACTGCTCCTTCTTAGCAGCCTTTCCCTAGTCCTCTGGCTCCAGCACTTGCTGTCAAACATGTGTTGGGGTGCTGGCTCCTGTCTAAAAAGGTTTTCTACTCTGGACTGTTTCTCTCTCTCTCTCTCTCTTTTTTTCTTCCTTTAGGGTCAGCTGTCTTGCAGACAGCAAAGCAAAATGAACAGAGGTTCCAAGATCTAGAGTCTTTTTGGTTCAGATCTAATCCACTTGACCTTGGGCAAGTCATCCACCTGTGTGTCCCCTACATAACTAAACTTCATCGTTCTCATCTTTGAAATGGGGATGGTATTTGTGCTGAATCCACTGAACTATTTGAAGGATAAAATGAAATAATCCATACAAACGAACAGCATAATTCCTGACACTCGGTAAGAACTTGAGAAATGTTTATTATTATTGTTAGTGAGTAATGTTTAAGTTCAGGCTACCTTCATTTTCTGAAGCTAACACTCTTTCTACCACCATGTTACCTTTCAGCAATTATAAATGAATTAGAACCACACTGCATTCAAGTATTTATTTCGGAATAAATATTTTCCTCCCAGCTCCCAGGGGATTTGCAATCTAGCAGACTGTACAATAAAATCAGGAAAAGGAGTAGGTTTCAATCATGCCAAATGTGGCAGAGAATGGCTATGTACCTATCATGACAGGCCCTCCCCCCTCCTAGAGTGACTCCCTCTGTCCTCTCGCCAGTGGTTACTGTCCCTGTGCCCCTTCCAGGGCCACTACTCACTAGAAGACCCTCCAACTCACCACTTACAAAGAAACAGGCTATCTGGGGGCCTCCCTGGTGGCGCAAGGGGTTAAGACACTGCACTATGAAGTTATCCGCAGCCACTGCAGCATGAGTTCGATCCAGGAGGATGACCCACATGGTGCAGCAGACCTCTCCTGACTCACCCGCTGCTCGCCTCAGCAGTGTATTTCAGTCAATCAGTCTGTTCTGTTCCCTACTCTGTCTTTGGTGAATCCTCTCACCCCCATACCTCTAGCCTGTACCCCAGTTCTTGTATGCATAAATAAATAAATCTTTAAAAAAATATATATAAAAAGAAACAGGCTATCTGGACATGTCATCTCTGTTTCTAGATTCATCTACAAATAAAGACAGTAGGTGGTGGTGAGATTGGATTTCGTGATTTCTTAAGTGTCCCTGTGTAAATGAAAAACCACTGTTACTCTACAGGAAAAGTGGCTAAAAGTCTCCCACAATTGACACATCCCTCCATCTTCTAGTCTCTCCTAGTACTCTGGCATGTTCTATGTGGGGCATTGTATTATCTGGGAGGGATCAGAGAAGAAAAGAATTAATTTACCAGATGAACACCTTTTATCAATCACTGACTCTAGAAAAGGGGGAATCTGAAGGGCTGAGGCACCTCTTTGTGAAGTTTGAAAGTTGGGGGTAGTGGGGAAGAATCAAAATAATAACTTAAATACGCACATTACAAATGCTTCATGCATTATCTTTCTCAAGGAAAATTTTGAGAAGCAGATGTCATAATAAGCCCTACTTTATGAAAAAGGTTATATGATTTTCCAAAGATCATAAAGAGAATAGTCTATAAGGTGAAGACCTGAATTTACTGCGCAAAGCAAATAGAAACTCCCTTTACACCACGCTGCTTCTCTACGGCTGGGTCCAGCGTTCAGTCGCTTGAGCCACACACACACAAATCTGACAGACCTACTTCTCCCATTTTCCAAAAGAGTCTACAGACATGACAAAGAATAGACAACTGTGCCCAAGACAGACACCAGTAGATACACTTGAGGTGGCCTGGAGGCAGGGTGCTGTTGGAGTAGGCTGGTGAAATTTTTTAACACTGTTGTCTTGACTTTCAAACTATAATTATGTCGACACACTGCACACCCATGGGATCCCATCAGTTCCTCTAAGACTTTGGGTTATATTTCATTTTGCAGCTGAGTGACTGAATTTTGTGTCTCTGTAGGTTTTGCTCAATCAGGCAACTCAGGCTGTCAAGTGGCATGTCATCTCCCGGCAGTGAGTCACACACCCATCAGACCTGAAGTGCTGTGTGGGCTTTCCAAGAGGGGCCATAGTGTAGCTCAATGGTCTTCAAACTGTAGAGTACATCGGAATCACCTGGAAGGTCTATGAAATCAAAGATGCTGGGTCCCACCCCCAGAGTTTGTGGTTCAGTAGGTCTAGGGCAGAGTCTGAAATTTTGCATTTTTAGCAAGTTTCCAGGTGATGCCAATGCTGATGCTGTGGGTACAGGGAACCATACTTTGAGAATTACTACTATGGAAGTAAAGTAAGTAGTTTCAGCACCACCAGGATTTGGCTGCAAGTTTGGCTCAGCTTCTTGGGTAAATTATTAGACCTCCTGGAGGTTGAGTTTCCTCACAGTCAAACAGTGATATTATCTATCCCAGAACGTTGCTGAAAGTGTTCAATGATACCATCCATGTATAATAGAACCCAGAAGGCTGCTGTTTCCCTAATTAATCATCAGGAGGTTCCCATGTTCCTGCAAATAGCAGAACTCAGCTCGTTTCCTCGAGATCCCCGACCCATAATAATATTTCACTTGTGGAAATGCATCGATAAACATCTAGAGTCTGGGAAATTATCCGGTACAAGACACAGAGGAGGAAGTTTATATCACATCCACAACTAACGCCTTGAGATCCCTCCTTTAACAATGCTGTTCTCTCACACCCCTATTTAGGCCCCTCTTGGCCATGTTCTTTTATCCCTCACCCAGATACCATGGGGCTCCCAAGGGTCACTGGATGTCCTCTCAATTGCTCTCCACTTTAACTTTTCTCACATTTCAGGAGGCAGAGCAATTGAACTCTCTGTTAGCCTTTCCCCTCCACGTGTATGTCCAAATTTGTCTTGATATATGCAAACCAAGGGCCTCTCCAGATAGAAGCACAATCCTTCTTAAAGGTAGTTCCTGACCATCTTTTTCACTTGAACCTGCTTTTGACCTCTTATCCAACACCACGAGCAGCTTATTAGAGTATCTCCCATCCCCCACTTTCCTTAGTAGGTCTTCTCCCAGTGAAGAGAATGAAGTGTCTTCCTTGTCCCTATAATGTTATTACGTGACTGTTTACTCAAGGAAATTATGGTTTAGGAAAGAGGCAAAATAAGCAATAGCAGGTGGTACTCAGGCCTCTGCAGACTCAGGTATAGCCTTCCCCACTCTGTCCTAAGGAGTCTGAAAGTACTGGCTTTTGAGACCTCTTCTGGGATATTTCTCCCTGGGTCTGATAGCTTATTAGTGAGGAATGGTCCTCATGCTCCTCACTAACACCCCCAGCCCCACTGAGCATTCATGTGCTGGCAGGAGCTCCAGGAGACAGAGCAAACAGCGTGGCATTACAGGTAGCACAGGGCATTATTGCCACCCATCCCTGGCAGGCTGAACCTATCACCTGAGATTTCCCCTACACTTCCTAACCCACAGAGCCAGGCCCACCGCTGGGCCTCTTATTCCCGCAGCCAAGATAATGCCTGGTCCCTCTCTCCAGTACCTCAGTCTCTATCAAGAAAATGAGATTCTCCTGCCTACCAAGACACTGATCCCCTCGAGAACAGCTTGCTTTTCCAATCTCTCCCCTATTTCTGAGATCAAGCTCTGGTTCCAATACACTTGATCTTATCCTCCGAGGACTGTAATTATCACCTCCCCTTTCCTCTCTAATTTAAAATTAGCTTTGCTAAAAGCAAGACTTTGGGAATTTCCACCCCACTAGGAAGTGAGCTATGGCCCTTTTCCATCACAGTGGTCATAAATGGCTCTCCTCCTGATTTAGTTCACCAAGTCTCATTTAATTTTTTTTTTATTTTTAATTGAAATATTATTGAATTATAATATAGGTTTCAGATGTACAGCCTTTTAAAAATTATGTTATTAGTTTTTATTGAGGTAATGTTCGTTTACAAAACTGCATGATTTAGGGGACTCGGTTCATACCTCATCAGATGCATGTCACCACACCCCCTACCATCAAAGCACCCATAATCTTCCAATATAGTCCACTGAGTCCCCTTTCTACTTTATTCCCCATCTCAATTCTACTCAAATTTCCAGGGTTTGTTTTGTTTTAGTTTTGACTGTTTCTTTGTTTTTTTATCTTTATGTCCCACATATGATGGAAACCATCCAATATTTGTCTCTCCCCTTCTAACTTATTTCACTAGCATAATCCTCTCCAGCTCTGTCTACGTTGCCACAAATGACAGGGTTTTGTCTATTTTATAGTTGAGTAGTGTTTCACTGCATGTGTGTATATATATATACCACGTCTTCTTTATCCACTCATGTGTCGTCGGGAACATAGGTTGTTTCCATAACTTGACTATTGTTAATAGGGCTGCAAAGAATGTAAGTGTCCCTTAGAATCAGGGTCTTTACATTCTTCAGGTAGATATCAAGGTGCAGCATTGCTGGATTACATGGTACACTATTTTCATGTTTTGAGAAACCTTCATACTGCTTTCCATGGGGGCTGGGCTCAACTACTTTCCAAGCAAGAGTGTGAAAAGGTTCCTTTTCCCCATTCCCTCGCCAGTGCTTGTTATTTCTGGTCTTTTCGCAATGGCCCATTCTCATGGGTGTGAGGTGGTATCTCACTGTGCTTCTGATTTACATTTCCCTGATGATAAGTGATGATGACCAATTTTTTCATGTGCCTGTTGGCCATCTGCATATCTACTTGGGAGAAGTGCCTCAATTTTCAAACCAAACTCTCCATGTCTATTAGTTTGTCACTAATAGTTTATCTCTTGAATCCCAAAATGAAGGTAAAGGTTTTCAATGTTGTTTTCACCTCTGAGGTAAATAAATGTCTGGAGCAGCCAAGGTCTGGAGTCTCCACAATTTTGGGTGCCCATGTGGATATACAGCCAATAGTGATTGAGGTGGTGTTGACTTTGGGGCCAATTTCAATATCTAAATTTGGATCTAGTAAACTTTTTGTTAATTTTTCTTGATTATCACCATGCCTCCCTTTTGTTTCCCCACATAGTCCCAATTAATTCTCTTATTCTTCTTGTGGTTGGAAGAGCTTAGGATACACAATCAGAAAACTCATGAGCCCAAATCTGATATGCTACTATGCTACTACCCAGTTTGTTTGGAAAGACTATTTTTCCACTCTGTGCCCATGTCCTTGTCAAAAAGGGATAAAACAGGGCTTATGTAACATCTGCTTCATAAGTGATTGAGTGAATTAATGTATATATGAGGCTTTTACAAACATTTGAAATTGCAAAACTTGCTGCTTTTAGTTGTAGGTTCACCCACCTATTCATTTCACCCTAGATTTCTTCTCTGATATTGAGTGTATATGCATAATAAATGCAACTGGACACTTTTTTTTAAAATCAATTTTCACTCCAAGTGACTAGGCTGCCCTTGCTTTCATGAAGGGAATCATGTCCAAGTTGTTGTCACGTTAATCACAGGCCAACTGGGAATAGGCTATTTACACTTGTGTCACTTCCTCCAAGATTCGATTACTGTAATTGCCTATTGACTATGTGTTCTGCCCGTTTCCACACCAGCTCCAGCTGTTGGGGTAGGAAGTGGTGGGAAGACTGTGTCATGGGAGAGAGGAAGCTTCCAGCATGTGTGTTGTACCAGCTTCTGGACCTGTCTCACCTAGCATCCCTGAGACTCTGTCTAGTCTAAAGATCCTCAAACTGTTCCTTTTACCTTTTTTGGTCTGTTATGATATGGCCTTTCCCAGGGATATCTCTCTGGATTTTAATCATGGATATTGTGGTCAAATGATGCCCACTGCAATTACTCAAGGTTACATAGAGTCTTATTTAAAGATATTTATTTTCATTTGGAATTGTTTGCTGCCCTAACTGTGTGTTTTTAAAAATTTAAGCTTTCTGCTTATCTCATGCAGCTTAAATTGATTTTTATGAATCATTTGGCTTCTCTAGTGATTTTTACATTTTCTTTCATTGGTGTTTTTGGGGGCAGATGATTGTAGCAGTTGACTGTTTGCCTTTTCAGTCAACCAAGTCATGGGTTATCCAACTTCACTTTCAGATGAGAGGTCTGGTACAAACTTCCATTTTATTTAATATATAAATTGGTTTGAAAGAGTATCCATGAATGAATTTAATTCCTGGTATTTGAGGTTTGAGTGCACTGCTCAACATTCCTGCTGATACCTCAGCCTAAACTTTATACAAGTTGTCCCATAGCTCACTTGTCTTCCAGAACTGAATTTAGCTTAAATCACTGCCATCTACAGCAATTGCCCCAGACAAATCTTTTCAGTCATCTAGCTCTCAAATGAAAAGTGCTTCCTCACTGCTCATTTGATGGAGGGTAATGAGGTGCTGTTTCTACAAGATTACTTACCTGATGAGACAGGAGGACTCAATTGAAAAGACCCAGGCAGGACCCCAGATGGCTCTGGCTGAGCACTTCTGGAGGATTGAGCTAGCATTTCTGTGGAGAGAAGTCAACACTTTCTTTCTCCCTTTTAATCCCCAATAACTTAGTGTAGCTCTTTGTCCCAGCTAAATTTCCTTTCACTTTTTCTTTCTCCCAAGTGCCTAGAGGAGTGTTTCTCTAACTTCAGCACCCATCGCAATTATCTGGATGTCTTCTTAAAATGTGAAATTTCTGGGCTTTACCCAGTGAGTTCCTGATTCATTAAGTCTGCGCTGGGGCCTCATGTTCATATTTCTAATAATTTCTCAAGTGAGAATGATGATGATGGTCCAGACATCATACTTTGAGAACCACTGGCCTGGAGTGCATAAAGCCAGGAAGCCACTGTGGCACAGAATGCCCTTAATCCTTTGGCATGTCTCCTATCCCAATCTTGTCTCTCATTGCTACCACATACTAGCAGGCAATCAATCTTTTATTCATCTACAAATTATATGCCTGATTCTAAATCCTTTATAGTTCTTGAGAGAAGTGAAGCACTATCTTTTTGTCTTTACTGTTAACTTTCCTGAACTTATATCCTTCATCACCTGCCTATCCTGTCTGACTCACCTCCAACTCATCCAAGGTCAATGTCCAACACCCATTTCTCTGTGAAACAAGATCTTTGCCAGTGAGGGCTTACATTCCTGTTTTCCACACTGTACCTTGCACAATTCTCTGTCATTGCAGTGAGTTCATTGTATTTTTTATTGTTTTTGCCTCTGCTAGAGTATGATCTCCTGAGGGTTTAGACTGGACTTCATTTCTAACTTCAGAACCTCATATAGTGCCTGGCCTATGTGATCAGTTTCATTTCAGAGACTTCCACTTTTCTTCATTATTTAGGAGTTTGGTTTAAAACATGATTTCCAAACATGATTTCCAAAAGCAATATACAGATTCAATGCTATTCCAATCAAAATTTCAATGTCATTCTTCAAAGAAATAGAACAATTATTGATAAAATTCATCTGGAATCACAAAAAAACCCGAACTGCCAAAGCTCTCCTGAAAAAGAAAGAAGGGAATGGAGGCATCACACTCCCAGACTTCAAACTATACTACAAAGCCATAATCATCAAAACTGCATGGTATTGGAACAAGAACAGACATACAGACCAATGGAATCGAATAGAAAATCCAGAAATAAACCCACAGATTTATGGTCAACTAATCTTTGACAAAGGAGCAAAGACTATGCATTGGAGCAAAGAAAGTTTGTTCAACAAATGGTGCTGGGAAAACTGGGTTGCTACATGCAAAAGAATGAAGCTTGACCACTACCTCACACCACACACAAAAATCAACTCAAAATGGATTAAAGAACTAGACATAAGACCTGAAACCATAAAATATATAGAAGGAAATATAGGCGAAACACTACGTGATTTGCACATCAAAGACATCTTTACAGATACATCACCCAAAGCAGTGATAGTGAAGGCAAAGATAAACAGCTGGGACTACATCAAATTAAAGAGCTTCTGCACAGCAAAAGAGACAATAACAAAAACTAAGAGAAACCCCACTGACTGGGAGAACATTTTTGCACCCAACACTAATGATAAAGGACTGATCACAAAAATCTGCAAAGAGTTGATGAGACTCAACAACAACAAAGAAAATAACCCAGTCAAAAAATGGGCAGAAGAGCTAAAAAGAAACTTCTCTGAAGAGGAAATGCAAATGGCCAACAGGCATATGAAAAAATGTTCAACATCACTTGTAATCAGGGAAATGCAAATCAAAACTACCATGAGATACCATCTTACACCAGTGAGAATGGCACATATTAAAAAAACTAGCAACAACAAATGTTGGCGAGGGTGTGGAGAAAAAGGAACTCTCCTGCACTGTTGGTGGGAGTGCAAACTGGTCCAACCACTATGGAGAGCTGTGTGGAGATATCTTGACCTACTAAACATAGAGCTTCCATATGATCCAGCAATTCCACTCCTAGGTATTTACCCAAAGGACACAGAAACATCAATTCCAAAGAGCACCTGCACTCCTATGTTTATAGCAGCACTGTTTACAATAGCTAAGCTTTGGAAACAGCCCAAATGCCCAAAAATAGATGACTGGATCAAGAAGATGTGGTACATATATACCATGGAATATTACTCAGCATTCAAAAAAGATAAACACATGCAATTTGCAGCAACATGGATGGCACTGGAAGGGATCATGCTCAGTGAAATAAGCCAAAAAGAAAAAGAAAAATACCGGATGGTCTCACTCATAGCAGGAATCTAGAAAACTTAAATAAGGGACCAGGAAAATGAATAACTATAAGAAAGTGAAAATCAAAATCAACAAAAAACTATGAACCAGAGACACTTTTTGGGGGTGGGGGGCGGGAGGGGAGGGATTGGGGTCAGAATGGGGGGTTGCAATTGTATGGGGAATATAAAAATAAAATTTATTATAAAAAATAAATAAATAAATAAAACATGATTTCCCGTCATTCCATTGTGGATCAAAAATGAAGGAAAGGTTTAGTCCTGCATAGGTAGCTTCGCTTAATTTCATGAGTTCCTATAATAAGCACATAGGAACTGAACCAGAAAGTAGAGACATTTTCAATTGTTACATTTGAATGTATTCTTCTACATTAAAATATTTTTACATTCTTAAACTTAGTAAATCTTCAGCAATAATCCTATAACCTATTAAGGTGCTCATTATTTCATTTGGAAAAATGGCTCCATTCAAACAGCCTCCCACACATGATGGGGATGTGAATCGAAACCAGGGCAGGAATGGAGAGCATAGGCAGAGGGTGGGTACTGCTTGGGTAAGGACACAGCCCATCACAGGGCTCAGGAGACATGAGCTGCATGTCATGATCCAGTCATGACAGAACATGCAACTGTTTAAGTTTCTTCATCTGTCAGATGAATTAAATGACCTCTCAGTTCTACTCCAGCCTTAAAATCCTATGACAAGATCTTTAGATTATAAGACCACATTCATTAACCATTCCCCACTGCAGTCTTTAAGGGGAAAATGGTCTTTATATTGTCATCCTGGGGAAGAGACTGCTTATTTTCCAGTGTGTAGCTGGCCCCGGAATGCCTTCAGCACCTGACAGAAGGGGCTACAAGAGTAGAGGTTACTTCTTAGACAGCGTGCTCACTGACAGTGTTTTTATAAGCAGACACCGGTAGAGACATCAGTTCAGATCCATTTCAGACACTGTTGTGCCCACTGCAAGGATCTGACTTCGTTTCCCAAAGGCT
The DNA here is from genome assembly GCF_014898055.3 of Talpa occidentalis. NCBI lineage: Eukaryota > Metazoa > Chordata > Mammalia > Eulipotyphla > Talpidae > Talpa > Talpa occidentalis. The sequence goes on from NW_023601104.1 coordinate 27,207,264, forward strand.
GAGAACTTCACACTGTTTTCCTTTTGGGGGACTTCCATCAATGGACACAAAGGCCAGATTCTCCATGGAAGTTTCTCCTAACCCATCACTTCAGTGAGTGGCTTTGCACTGTTTATGACTGCCAAAATGAGATCTCCAGCCCTGACCCCTTCAGCTAGCTGCTCGTCCTTCATGCTGCATTCTTCTCCCACTGCTGAAAGGCACTATCTTTAACCTGACCACATCTCCCCTCCCAAATATGCTCTTCCTTTTGGGGTTCTACAACCCTTTTAACAGAATCCTAGGTGTAAAATTATAGACTGTTGTTTGACTACTACTTCTCCCTACCCATGTACTATATAGGTCTTATCCATTGTTTCTGGGATACTTATCCTTCCGCTTCTCTACCTTTATGACATTGCCACTGCCAGAGCACAGGTCTTTGTTATCTCTTGCCTGGAGTTTTGCAGCAGCATCCAAACATAACTCACTATAGCATTTCTCTCATTCCAACCTGTCTGTGAGAAGCAGATCCTGAGATGAGGACTCGTGAGCAAGTAATATATTCAGGAAGTGTTAAACTGGTAATAGAGTGTAAGAAGAAATATAGGAAGGCAAAGAAACTAAGCACAGATGAACTTTCTCACAAAGTCCCAGACTCAGCCTGATCCTGCAAGGAACCCTGGAGTATCATCGTTTGTGACAAGAGGAGGCAAGGGAGCTGAGCTTTCATATCTCTGCATCTTCGATCATCAACTAAGGGTTACCCCAAAGGATGTCAATTGCCTAGCACCTTCAGTTCAGACGTCTCAGCATTTTCAGCCCAAAACCTGCTTTATTTTATCAAAGTGTCTTCTGTAGCCCAAAGACAGGTTCCCGAATAAAGTCACAGATATGAGCTGGTAGAAGCAAAGCATACAGGACCTGGGAAGGGGGTACTGAAAAACAGCAAAAGGGATCTGTGGGGGACCCGAACAACTGATGGAGAATCAATAACATCTACCACAATTTTGCAAAACTGTCAGCTCAACACTGACACATTACTGCTCAATCATTGTTCTTCTAGCATCCTTTAATGGCTCCCTAAACTTTCTAAGCCTTTCACCTGTATCAAAGTCCCAATAATTTGGCAACACCATTTGTCATTGCTTGCTTCCCTCACGCCCCAAATCTCAAATTTCTAACAGATTAATTTAGTATTTCTTATACAGATCAGAGCTTTCTAGCCTTTATGCCTTTCCTCACTCAGTTCCCTCTGCCTGGAATGGCCTTTAACCCACACTGGGGAGCCCATTCATCCTTCAAAAAACAGGAAGACTTTTCTATTTACCTCCCAAGAGATGGGGTCTTTTCTTCTTTGGAGTTTTTCCAGAACTTCACCCATTCCTCTATACATGAACTCTTGATGGAAGCAGTTATCTTTCTCCTGGAATGTGGTCAGCATCAGCATCTTGGATCTCCTTGCATCCTTTCCAGCACCACCCATAGTGCCAAGTGCTTGAAGCATAAATGATGCTATCAGAGCTTGTTGCACAAATGATTGAAACTCCTCCATATGCCTCCACCAAATAAAAGAGGGTGAATGGGGAAGTGATCTTTTTCCACACCATTCCCAAAGTTCAGTTCTTTAGAGCTTTTTAACCCCTTGAAGGCAGTGACTCCCCTCTGGACCCTTTTTTACATCCTGCTATATTATCTTCTCTTGGAGGAGACTGGTACAACAGTAAAGTTGGGGGTAAAAGGGAAAAGTCTAAATTATCATCTCCTGAAACCACCCTTTCTTTCAAGGAGGTTCTAGAAAAAGTTTGAGAAACCACTTAAAGTGTGTAGCATATCTAAGTATTTAGATATGAGTATTTCTAACAATGTAAATGTGAAGTGTCTATCAGGAGTAATATCACAATGGCATTCAACGACCCCGGGTCAAGGGCTGGAACCACCACTTATCATGTGAGACACTGGGCAAGACAGTTAGCCTTCTGGGGCTTGTTTTCCTCATAAGTTAGTGGTATGGGTGGATTAGAACATTAAAAGCTCTACAATTTCATGATTTCTCTAGGAGCTTTTATATGCCAGCCACCTTCATATGGGAGGGATGAAGACAAATGTCATGGGTTCCCTTGACCACAAAACCTTTTAAAAACTGGCTACCTAAGACCCACTTGAAATTATTAAGCTGCCCTGGAAGAAAAACTGTCGTAGTGTTGAAATTTCCTTCCTGTGTCTTTTGCCCTCTAGTTCTAATCGGGCCTTTTATTAGAACTGATGCCTCTTTCCTCTTCTATATGACAAGTCTTAAATCACAGGAGACCCTCAGGAACTTTAAAACTGAGTTGGCCCACACAGTTTTCCCCATAGAACAAATACATCTATATAAAAACAAAAATCTATGTCAAATGTAGATCCTAGCAATCTGCTAGGCCCACCTAGGAGCCATTTGATGGATTACAAACATGAACCCATTAACATATGTAACTCAAATTAGTGCTGAAGTAAAAAGAAAATTTCCTACACCATGAGCCACTGAGTACCCTCCTGTATAGATGAAACTACCTATTAAATTCATGAATTCCACAGGTCTTCTACCCTACAGACTCAACAAACAGTCATAACCCTATGAGCCACTGACTCCCCAATTTCTCACTCTTCTGACTGATTCTGTTCAAATGGTATGAGTCACCTGTTAACTTATTAAATATTTATCTGTACCAGGCACTGCATGAGTGCCTGCAGGTAGTAAGATAACAACAAAAGGTCTGTGAACTGGGACCTCCCTGGTGATGCAGGTGGTTGAGCGCTGCACTGTGAAGCTGTCTGCAGCCTCTGCAGCATGGGTTCGATCCCGGCTGGCCAGCGAGAATCCCACATGGCACAGTAGACCTCTTCTGTCTCACCTGCTACTCCCCTCAGCAGTATATTTTGTCAGTCTGCCTTTTCTGTTCCCCGCTGACTCTGGTGAATCCTCTCACCCTCCCACGCATCTGGCCTATACCCCAGTTCTTGTATTAAAAAATAAATCTTTTTTTTTTTTAAAGGTCTGTGGACTAGATGGGATTCCATCTACTATTCTTTTTTTTTTTTTTTTTAAAGATTTATTTATTTATTTATACAAGAACAGGGGTACAGGCCAGATGCATGGGAGGGTGAGAGGATTCACCTGAGACAGCCAGGAACAGAACAGGCAGACTGATGAAATACACTGCTGAGGGGAGGAGCGGACGAGACAGGAGAGGTCTGCCATGCCATGTGGGACCCTCACCGGCCGGCAGGAATGAAGAGTGCTGCAGAGGCTGTGGACAGCTTCCCAGGGAGGCCCTCCATCTACTATTCTTAAAGTGGTCTGACCCATTCGAACTATTTCTCATGATCTGAACCACATATTTGGTTTAAGATCACGTTTGTTATTTTCTTCTCCTTGTATATAAAACTTTTTACTTTATAACACAGGAAGGCAGAAGTGTCTTCTCTTTTATTGTAGCCTTGATTATGTTTCTTTTCTGGGACAGGTTCCTATACATCTTATTCCTAAGGAGTGAGCTAGCAATTGCCATGCAATTTTGCTCTGATTCAAAGGCCTCTAACATTTTAGAGGAGAAAGGAGCACTATTTAAGAGATTCCCTTGTTAAGGAGTAAGAACAGCTTAAGTTTTGGATGCTATATCTCCCACTTGAGAAGCTTCCTCTTTTTCTCGCACCTCTTCCCAATGCAATCAATACTGGAATTTGGAAGTCATAGAATAGTCTGGAAGGAACATGCTCCAGGTAAGAGGCTCTTGGAATGCAGTCCATCTGATCCAGGGGAGCGCAAGTTGAAGGCCAACTTTGAGGCCTTACTGGTAGTAGAGGGACAGGCTCAAGATTTGTGACTCTACTGGAAATAAATACTGAACAAAGAGAGCGGCACTGTCTTTAGAGAGCCCCATCTGGAGATAAAGAACTACTCTTGGGCTTACCATGAAGCAAACTTTCATCTTGTTTTGTAAGGCGTCAATGATGGGCCTCTTCTTTGCCTTTTTAGGTACCATTTCCTCTCTTTGCACATATCTGGGTGTGTTTTGTTTTTACTCAAGATACATATTGAATATAAAATTTTCAATAAAAGGAAAATAGGGGAAATAAAACTCTGAAGGAAGCTCAGGTTAGTTTTGTTCAAATATTCATTGTTTTGGGGAAAGTTAGCCCCTAGAAAATTTCTTTATCTTACACCTAGGGCTTGGTGAGGAGACTATAAAACAGTATGTATTAAAAATAATTCTGTAAGAAAATTTAAGATCAATTTTAAATAATAACTTGGCCTGAGCTCCAACTAAAAGGGAGAGACAGATTTCACATTAAAATGTACATTCACAAAGCCACTGACAATGAATATTATATTGAATAAAATATGAATATCACTGTTTAACATGTGCTATTTCCTACATATCTGTCTGGATGACAAGAACACCATCCATGGGAATGGATACCAGAGACTATGTTAAGGTAAGAAGGATTTTACAAGAATGTCCAGGGCTGTTCAGCAAGGGGAAGATTCTAATTATAGTCATGAAGGAGAAACATCTGGTCTATTGGGTAAAGGAAAGGAGATAAAGGAGGAAGGAAAGAACATAGATGGAAACTGGGGTATTTGGTTGGAAAACAATGAAATGAAGTCATAGATGGTAGATAGTTCAGAAGTAGGACTGCAAAGACTGAGAGTGGACCAAATTCTATTCTAAGGATGGCGTTGGGACATTCCTCACATGCCAAACTTACACCATCTGTCTCTTTTCTTTTGTGTGTCTTACTTCTAAAATGTCATCTCTCTCTCACCTGTGAATATATTGCTGACCCTTCAGGGTCCAGGTAAAGTTCTCTCCTCTCCATGATACTTTCTTCATGTTGCCATCATTTTCAGATCGATTCAGTCTGTGAACTCTTTGAGAACCATATCGCTGAAATGGCAGAGCAGATACATTCCTATTTCCTAATTGTCTGTATCTCTCCACTTAGGAATTTACCTCGGCATATGCTGCTAACAAAGAAAATGTTTTGTGCACTAATTATCCCATATGAATAGTCTTTGTCTCTTTCAATTAAATACCTTTGAGGGAAGCAGCAGTGCTGTAAAATTTCCTTTATCCCAAAATATGCAGCATAGAGCTAGGTCTTCATAGTAGCCTATCTTTATTGACCATTGGCCATGTGCTTGGCACTATGCTATGTTCTTTGCAGGTAAAACTCATTTAATTCTCACAACCCTGTGAGATAATTACTAGTACTACTCTTGTTTGTAGATGAGGAAACTAAAGCATAAGAGATTCAGTAAATCGCCTAAGACCACACAGCTGAGAAGTACGAGAAGTAGGGTTCCTGTAGACCAGCCATACCCTTGACCACTTATTGTGAGTGATCTGTTGAGAGGTAATCTACAAATATTTTAATACTTACTAATGGATTAACTGACTTGGTCTTAAAGAGACAAAACATGTAAACAAAACATTCTTTATACAAAAAAGGAACTCATGTTTTATTGTATTACTAATTTCCTGTTACTTGGATTTGATCTAAAAGTTAAATAGAAAAATTTCATCTTTCTCAGGCTGCCCTTGCATTTTCCTAAAAACTACAGGAAGCACAGACTCTGATCAGAGCTTTCAACTGGGTTCCTCTTCATGTGAAGGTGAAGTAGAAACTGGGCAACTGTCCAAATGCTTTACCAAACCAGCTAATGCTACTGGCAGCAACCTAGAAACCATTTCAGGGCTCACAAAGTTCAGAGTACACAGGGAAACCTGGGATGCTCAATAAAAGAGGAAACAGGAAACAGGCATCAAAGAAGAAGCCTTTTGGATGATATGTTCATGTTACATACATGAATCATCTCTGAACAGGCGGTACAAAGTCTGTTCTTTTCTTCCATGCTTATTATGTCCATACTGCTTCCAAAGTGGTAATAATGTGGTGTTCGTTAAGGCTGCCCTTTGAAAAACATCTCAGGTCTCCCCAGAAATGCAAGCCAGCATGGAGCTGATGGGGAATATAATGAGCAGTCCCTGTGGAGCACAAGGATGATTTTCTCCCATCATCTATTTGAATGTTTATAAATGAGTAATGAGGTCAACTTGGGACAGGCAGGTTTATGCCACAATTTGGACAGATGTTCAGAGCCTCTGGAAACCACAGCTGCCTATTCCAAGTAGTGATTCCAGCCAAAAGTACTAAGTGTTCAAAGGAGAATGTGTCACCAGGGACTGTTCAGAGGAGCCCAGTGATCACCAGGGAATCGACTTGTATTGATTCTTCCCAACCACATTTATAGTTGTAGAACCTAAGTGCAAATGTACAAAATTAACAGGCATGTGTACAAATGACAAATATTTGGTTAACATACTTGTCATTTCTTGCTGGTTCATATCTAAAGAGATTACATGTGTATTCTCTTAAATTGGTAAAAAATGAACTTTGCACCAGTCATCACTGAAATGTCTTTAGTCTGTTCTACATTTTGATAATAGGCATAGAACTATGACATGGGATAGGAAGTTGCTGGGTTTGTTTTGGTTTTTGTTTGTTTGTTTGTTTTACTTTGGGGAGGAGACACGTGCAGCTCACATAATACTAGACATGAAATAGCTGACTGCAAAACTTCTGAACTGCTACACTGGAGATATTTAATGCAGCTACACAGGATATGTCATGTCATTAATGTTTCTATCCAAAGAGCAAAAGACTAATAGCTATTGTTAGCTAAAATCATTATTTAGGTGTTTTTTTCCATTACAAAACCATGCCAGAATAGACATTTTTCCACTAGTGTCTTCATGGCTATTGGCTCTAGCTCCCCTAAGGTTCATACAAAAAATGGAAGCACTAGATGGTAAGGCATATACATTTGCAACTTTTGTAGATATTTTCAAATTGTCCTCTAAAAAGGGTTCCAGTTTGCATTATCACCAGAAGTTATTTAAAGTCCCCCCCCCCATTTTTGTTAACATTTGACATTATCAGATCCTTTAATGTTTGCCAGTCTGGATGGTATGATGTGGTATTTAATTATCTTATTTCACATTTCCCTGATTATTAGTAAGGATAAATGTGTTGTTACATTTATTTTTTTCATTTGAGCTTCTTTTTCTCTCTTTTATTCACTTTATTATTTCCCCCAATAAATTGATTGTTGTACTATTCCTAGAGTTCTTTGTAGATTCTGGATTACAATCCTTCATAAATTATGTGTATTATAAGGACCAGTTCTTAGCCTGGGATGTGCTTTCTTTATCTTTGTTATTTTTGCTATTGTTGAGCAGAATTTACATTTTCGTGTGTGTAGTCACATTTTGTGCCTTATTTCCATAAATCTTTCCTTATCCCAGTAGTAATAATATTCTATATTTTCTTGTAGAAGAATTAGTTTTATTTCCCATAGTTAAGGCTTTAAAGCCTCAGGAATTTGTTTGTGTATGGTGTGAGATAGGGATCTAATTTTATCTTTTTCCATAGAGATAACTACTTACCCCCACATCTTATGTTTCAATAATCCTTAAGTTCCCCTTGATGAGTAACGCTATATCTATTATATGGCAACCTTCTATTTTTGATGCTTTTATCTTTGGACTACTTGTCTTATTTGTTTATTTTCCTGTATTTTTCTAATTAGTAAATGCACACCTTTTAGTGTATATTAAATGTTTATAAAGAGTTTTGGTAACTGTTAGGGTATGCAACCACCACCATCAACAACTGCCACCTTGTTATTTTTTCCAAAACTGTATTAGCTACATTGGGACTTTATTTTTTTCCACATGAACATCAGTATAATTTTGCCAAATTTTAAGAACTACCTTGAGTTTTAAAATAAAACTTTTTGCAGCTATTTGTTAATTTGGTGAGAAATGAAACATATATGACATTGAGTTCCCCAATTAATGAACATGGCATAGATTTCTATTAATTCAGACAATTCTTTATGTGATTCAACAATGTTTTAAAATTTTCTCCTGAGTATTAGAAATATGTGTTGCTTTACTACTAATTAACTTAGAGCTCTATTGCTATTTGAATAAAATTTTATTTACATTTCTTTTTGAAAGTTTATTATTAGTGAATATAAACAGTGAGTTTTGAATGGTAAAATGTCTAGTTAGCATGTCGTACTTATTAATTTTGGAAGCTTTGGTAAGTTTTGGTATTTTTCTGTATAAACAGTTACTGGAAAAGGGATAATTCTCTTTCTTTTCCAAAGTTTATAATTTCCTTCCTTATCTTAATGCAGTGGCTAGAATCTTAGAAGTACTGATACTAGGTATTCTTGTTATATTTCTCAATGTAATTGCTAATGTTTCTAATTAAATGTAATGCACACTGTAGATTCTGAATAGATACTTATTATCAGATGACGAAAGCTGTATCTAAAATTAAGGTCAGGGACTACTTCTTGAAGAAGCATTGAATTTTATCTAATCTCCTAAATTATTAAAATAAACACACATTTTTGCCTTTCATTTATTAATTTAGTGTGTTATAGTGATAACTTCCTTAATGTTTACTTGTTCTTTGACTGCTAGAGTTAAATACATTTGTATTTGGTATATTATTTTTAAAAGCTACTTAATAGGTGTGTTAATATTTTGTACAATATTTTATGCATCTTCTGTAACAGAGATTGTCCTATAAATTCACTCTAATATATATTGATAGCAAAGTTATAATAACCTTATAAAATGAGCTGTAAAAATTTCCCTGATTTTTTCTCTCATTTTAGATGTTTTTGCTTTAAATTAAGGTTATAACTCACAGATTTTTAAAGAGTAAAATATTTTCTCTAAGATTTACTACCAAAAGGAAAAAGCTTCCCTAACCCTAGTACACTCCCATCACTTTCCTTTTGCTATTATCCTTTTGGATTTGCTGATTCCTGTACTCAGTGTTTCCTACTTTCTTGTTTTGAGTGTTATGAAATATTGCATGACTGGAATGTCTGTAAAACCCTTCTTTGAATGTTAATTTGATTTACAGATTTCTTATTGGAAACAATCTTCCATTAATGATTTTGAAGAAAGGTATTGCTCAACTGCCTTATACTTTCCAATGTTGATACTGAGAAGCCTGAAACCATGCTGATTCTGAATCCTTCCTTTGTGACCTGGAAGTTTATGTTTTTGGGTAATGTATACTGGAATTTCGGAATGATGTTTTTTGTGTGAATCTATTTCTATTTATTTTTTTCTGGGCATTTAGTAAGCTTTTTCAAATGAGAAACTTGGGTTCTTCATCTCTGGGAAAATTTCTTGAATTATTCTATTGGATGCTTCTTTCCTAAGATTTTTATTATTCTCCTTTTCTAGAATTTTTTGGATTTTGGCTCTCTTGGGAGAAACTGTCTAATTTTCTTTTTTCCCCTCCATCTCTTCTTTGCTTTTGCTTATCTGTCTGGGAGTTTTCCTTCACTTCTTTTTGAAAATTCCTATTACTGCCAATTGTTTTGTCTCTTCTATTTAATTTTAATTTCCAAAAAGTGGGAGTAGTGGTTGTTTTCTGAATGATCCTTTTTATAGTACATTGAATTTGTTTCATGGTTGAAGTATCTTCTACTCTCTCTCTTAAAGTGATGGGGATTTGAAATTTTAAAAGTTTCTTCTTCCTGCATAGTCTCTATTTCCTTCAAGTTTATGTTTTTCTGTTTATTTTGGTCTTTAATTTTGTTTTGGAGGCTTCCCGTAGATAGTCTTGTGTCTTACTTGTCACTTTACTTTTATGTTTAGATGTTTCCTCTTGGTCATCTCAGATCCCTAATATTGACATTTCTAGTTTTTGTTTGGACTGTACCTGCCTAACTGTCCGGCCATTGTTTTGGAAATAGATGGAATAAGTAGGGCTAGGGAAACTAGGACTCTCAAAATATAGTATATCCATGTTTTGAGATCTAATTGTCTAAGTTTCAGTATGTACCCTGTCCTCAATTATGCTGCCTTCCCCTACACCAGAGACTGTTTTTGCTTCTTGCTGGTGGTAAGGAAGGGCTGTCAGGAGTAGGGAGGGTATCTGGAGAGCTAAATACTCCTTGGAATTTTACCAAACATCCTTAATTTTAACCTCTTTTTTTTTTTTTTTAAAGATTTATTTATTTATTTATACAAGCACTGGGTTCAGTCAGAAGCACGGGAGGGTGAGAGAATTCACCAGAGCCAGAGCGGGGAGCAGAGCAGGCAGAAGGACCGAAGTACACTGCTAAGGGGAGCAGTGGCAGGCAGGAGAGGTCTGTGTGCCATGTGGGACCCTCCTCCGGTGACCGGGGATCAAACCGGCGCTGCAGAGGCTGCGGGCAGCTTCGCAACCCAGTGTTCAACCGCTGCACCACTGGGGAGGCCCAATTTTAACCTCTTGATTCCCCACTTTGATAGGTTATTCATGAGATCATTTCCTGTGTCTTTTTTCTCTGTATTTCACCACATATAAGTGAAATCATCCAGTATTTGTCTTTCTCTTTATTTATTTCACTTAATGTAATATGCTTCTGATTATGGCATACCTTTTCATGTCTCTTAAGGCTAGCTTTATGTGTAATGAACTTTGGAATACAGTGTTCTAACATTTATTCAATTTTTTTTTTTATTTTTGCCATCACAGACATTTTAAAAATCTAGTCAGTCCCCACGACAGAACAAATGAAATATTAAGTGGAGCATTTCTTAATCATCAAGAGAAGGAGAGGCAAGGTCCAGCTACTGCCTTATACCAACAAGCTTTCTGATTAAGTGAAAGGCTTGAATAAAATCACAGAATACTAAGTAATGATTGTGTAGTTCTCACTGTTGGGGCCAAGGAGAAGCAATGGAAATGGTGCCAGGGAGGGTCTGGTGGGCAAGGCTTTTATGGGAAGAGTCTAGAAGAAGGTCAAGTTCAAGGGAGATAGTGTGTGTGGAGAGGACAGACAGGAATCGTATACTTCTTCCCCAAGCAGCTCTTTTCACCACTGATGAGAAAAATCAGGTAGCAGGAAACAAGAAGACCTGAGCTGTGAGCCACTAGACAGCAAAGCTGCCCAGGATAAAATGGTTCAGGATGTCAGCTGTGATTCACATAAGGGACACAGGCTCTCATTATTATTGGGTTGTAGCTGGGAAACCTGGATGGGGTTAATTGATTTGAAGTAGCAGGGCTGATTCAGGTAATACCTAACTTAAAACGAACTTAAAATAGTTCTATTCCCATATGAAAGGAGAGGAATTCAGACCCTAAAAGGCTGAATTGCTCCAGGCACACAAGTAAGCTGTAAAGCTGCTGTGAGAATAAGGTTCCAGGACACTGAATTCAATATTCTTGCTACTCCATCACCTTGATTTTCATCCATACTTCTTTGCCATATGTGGGGCAATGGAACTCACTCTGGCTGACTAAGATGCCAATGCAAACAGGTTTATAGTCAAGGCCCAGGGTCCTCCATCTGAAATCTGTGGTGATACAGACATGCTCCTTGGGATGCTGGCACATAACTCTCATCACCAGAAGGGCTGCTTATTTGGAAAGTCTAACATCACCCATAGATGACAGAGACCTGTTTCGCTAGCAGGCAGTACAAGAACAAATGCGGTGTATAAACAGCTATTCAGAGAAGACAACTGGACAAGGAGAAAAGCTGGAAAGCTGATGCACAAGGCTGCTTCCATGAGGTACCACACACACCTGGGTGATCCTGTTTTAATCACTCTGCTAGCTGGTCAGACACTAACTCGAGGGGCTCACTTTCCCATCCTGAGTGCCCTGTCTCCTGGGCCTTGGAATCCTGGTAACATGTAGGACTCTATGATGTGGGCCCCTATGACAGCAGCTCCATGAAATAATGTTCTTTTGTTCAGTGTTGTTTCAGTATAACGTTAATGAGAAGAAAAAAAAAAACCTCAGCTGATGTTGGAAATTATGTTATTCATGAGCCTGCTTTTCTTATATATCATTTCATTTAAAATCACAGTTTCTCAGAGCCTACCAAGATATTAAGTGTATTCCCAAATACCACCTGAGACCTGATGTTCTCTGGAGGTCTCAGAAGCTTCCAAACATGCCATGCTGGAGACCATTCTGCTTCATCATATTTGTGTCATCTGCTCAGAATGCTCCCGTTCTTTCAATCCAAACTCTCAACACTGTCCTCTTCCCTCCATACAGATTCTCACCCACCTTTATGCCTCTGTCAAGCACTCTCCCTCCTTTTAAATCTTTAGTTTTATAAAGTGGACTTGAAAGGAAAAATATGGATCACTTTTGGGAAGGCACCTTGAAACATTCCTGCTCCTACTCCATGGAGAGAGAGGGAGCCATAGGGTCAAATGGTCCATCCAACTGTGCCTGGCTAATTAGAAAGAATCACCTTCTCCATCAGATTACTTATTTTTTATGTTCACACCATTTTCATTCCCCCACCCCCTTAAAAATAAAATGTGAAAGCAATACAGCAAATACAACTCTGAAGAATGTGTAGAGAAAGTGCCTTACATCGCATACCCTAGAACAACTGTTTTTCTCTTTAAGAATTTTCCTCCTCTTTTTTTTGAAAGTTGAGGTACCATTGCCTTACAATACTATATAAATTTTAGGAATGTAACTTCATACTTTGACAAATGATGACACCATACCATGCCCACCATCATAGATATAGTTACCATTCACCATCATCCAATCTAACCTTTCTACACATTTCTCCCTGCCTTAACCCACATAGCTCATTTTATTTATTTATTTATTTTTTTAAGATTTATTTATTTATTTATACAAGCACTGGGTACAGTCAGAAGCACAGGAGGGTGAGAGAATTCACCAGAGCCAGAGCGGGGAACAGAACAGGCAGACTAACAAAACACACTGCTGAGGGGAGTAGTGGGTGCGGCAGGAGAGGTGTGTCGTGCCATATGGGACCCTCGCCGGAGGTGGGGCTCGAACTGGTGCTGCAGAGGTTATAGGCAGCTTCGCAGCCCAGTGCTCAACTGCTGCGCCACCAGGGGAGGCCCTCACATAGCTCATTTTATATAAGAATAATCATAATATAAGAACAATCCTATATTATTTTAATATTCTACTTTATGATCTTTCTTCATACAAAATTTTCTCATTGTTCATGCCTATTTAATATTCAACAAAGTTATGGCTCAATTAAATTATTTCCAGAGGAAAGAGTCACTTTATTTCATAAATGGTCATTCAACTAGCTGTCCTTGTGCTAGATACCCTTAATTGAGGCTGACATTATATAGCACCTTATCCTCATGTTGGATTTTCAAAATATGGCAAGGAAAACAAGTAGGTAACAGGGCAAGCATCAGAGGCCAGACACTGCAGATCAGAAATGGCACAATAAGAATTCTGGGCTGAGTCTGGGGCGTCAGTCATGAGGGATAACTAGAGGCAGGAAAAAGGGAAGCCTAAAGCCAGAAAGTCAGCATCACACAGACCTTCAGAGTCAAAACAAAAGGGCCTGCAAGGTCCCAGGGATTCAGGGAAGGCAGTAACATATGTGCCAGGCATTCTTCTGGAGAGGGGGCATGTTTGCTGCCTGTTCTCCCACTCATTCTTTGGGCTATGTTTAGGTGTTCCTGAGATCACTGGGGATGGGGAGTTTAACAAGTGGCCCTTGTGGCTGAGGTAACTTAGTGCATAATTACTCCACCCCTGACTAAAGCATGGGTCCAAAAACTGGAATTTCAATGACTATTTATAAAATAAGTGTGGCCATGACTCTCCCAGGGAATCTGCCCATTCATGGCCCTTATTGAAGGAGGGAGACAAGGGAGTCATAAACTGATAGGACCATGGGTGGGCACCCAACTCAAAGGCAATCTAATGCCTAAGCTGTTAAAACAAGCTGGACTAATCTGATACCATTAAGGAATCTTGCCATTGCAGTTAGTGAGGCCTTAGTATAAAATAATATCCATGAAACAGAAGGACATGCCAGCCATGTAGTAAGATGTGGATGAAGTTATGAAGATATACAACTACATGTGATGGAAATAAAAACAGTAGACATCCTGATGAAAGAGTAATTGGCAGTGAAGAAAACTGTCCTCCAAAGAGAGTCCAGTTTGTGACTCTGCTACTTGTCCATTCCTTCCACTTTTCCTGAGGTAACATACACATGTGTCTTTTCATTTAAACTCTTCTCTCTCTCTCCCAAGGCATCCAAGTGAAACTTCTTTCCAACTAAAAGGTTACTCTATGAAAGATGCTAACAGTGCAGTCTCAGTAAAGAATAAATTCCTCAGAGATCTCATATTAGTTTGCCTTTAAGTCACATCGCCAATGTGTACAAAACTTGGCAAGAAAATCCAAAGGACTACCTACCTTTACAGGCAGACAATTAAACCAATTAAAGAGTGAGGTACGATATGCCTTCTGCCTTCAAGGTCAGGACTTGACTCACCAGAACCTTGGCAATGTCTTGCAGTCTGGAGGGAGTAAGAAATCATCCCTGTCTATGACAGACTTCTGAGCAGATGGTTAGTAAATCAAGGTCCTGATGTGAAATGTTGATGCTTTTAGCCCAGGAAGATGCAGGTGAAATATTACCAAGTTAATTACATAGAATAGAATCCAGGAAGCCACCGGTCACTGTCCTTAAGGAAAAAGATCAGTCAATGTGAAATGAGACCCTAATTGCAAAGAGCAGAACCATAAAACCAATTTAGAGCCCTAAGTTCAGTGGGATAGAAGGGAGTAATAATTAAGGAGACACCATTTATATTTACAGTGCTGAAACAAGATACTCCTAATTTTGGGAATGAATCCTGAATGTGCATTTAAATGGAGGGCATCCTACCCCAGGGTTGGTATTATTAAACCTGTTGGTATTTTAAATTTCCAATTATAATAATGGGTTTCTCAATGTATCCACAATGATCATCATATCACAGAAAGAACACATATTTGAAAGAACTGAGTCCAAATATCAACTCTGTGAATGTCACTTGGGGGTGATAAGTCAATCGATACCCCTTTCTCCTTCTATCAAAGGGGACCCAGAATTTCTTAATACTTAGTGTGGGCTGTTCTTTTCTGGTCAGTTTCCTCTTGGAGAAAAATCAAACAAGAAAGCTCTGACTAATTTTTTTCTTGGAGAGACGACCCTGTGCAGAGCTGACAGTCTAGAGCATCCTAGACCCTAAGAGACAGAGCCTGTGGAGAGCCTCGTACCTGGCCCATAGAAACCCACCTCCTACGTGCTATGGTCTAGAGATGTCCCATGACATCCAGTGTCCTTTAGGAAAAGACCACAGTCATAAATCATTGTTTAGATATTGTCATATTTATATTTTAAGTCTCTTTTGTGGGTCATTTTAATATGACCCATTCCATCTACATAGCAACCTTATGTGTTGCTATTATGCGATTATTTCTGTTTGACAGATGAAGAGACCGAGGTTCTGAAAGCAGAAACAAATTGTCTAGTTGCACGGCACAGAAGTGGCAGAACTAGGACCTGAAACACTCATCAGATTACAATGTGCACTCTCTTCCCATCATCCCAGTGAAACTCTGCCAAGTGGGCTGGCAGCATGGCACTTCTCCATCAGCTAATGCAAGCTTCCTGGACTGCCTTTCTCACAGTTTGTCCTGGACCAGTGCTTCTCAAACAGTAAAGTGCATGCAAATCACCTGGGCTCTTGTTAAACTGCAGATGCTGATTCAGAAGATCTGGAGCAGGGCCTGAGATGCCAGTGCCCAGGTGCTACCCATGCTGCTGCCTTGCTCACCACACTTTGCATAGCAAAAGCCTCACCAACACCCCAATGTTTCCAAGTTATTCACTGAATTATGAATAGCACCTCTTTTTAAAGCTCAGTATCTTCCCTTCTCTCACTAAGTACTTAGTGGCCAAATCTGTGAAGCAGCCCCAAGTAATCATAATGAAATTAAAAGCAGACTGACATTCCTAATACTCTCCAGCTGTTATCCAGTATGTGCCATTAGGGTAATTGTGTGGGAGAACTGAGAGTTGACGTTAAAACAATATTCTTACCAGGATCTATTTAAAGCTATAGGCAACGTTTGATTGGTAACATAAGGAAATTAAGGTGGGGTCATGGAGAGCTGGCCGAGCAGTAGCAGCTACAGAAATTATAGCAGCTGTAATGGTACTGTCATTAATTGAGTATTTTTTTATATTTTAAGTCCTACATGTATTAAGTGGGTAATTCTTATAGCAGTTCACTAACAGATATTAATATGAATTTTCAGTTATTCATATTCTACTTTCATTGACAAAGTAATCTAAAGGAATGACCAAGAATATCTAATAGGACAAGAGAGCACAAGTTTAAATGTGGGTACAGGACAATAAAAAACCTGGGTACAAACAAAGCAGAGCCAGGAATATACTCTCAGTGACCACAAAAGACTGCAAGTCTGGTAGGAGTGAGACATATTTGTTCTCAACTTTCCAAAAGTCAGCAAGAAAAGAGTTGTCAGTTGAATAATCCACAGTGATCATGTAATTTAAAAGCCAAACAATTTTCAAAGAAAGTAAACCTTTCTTCACACCATGATGAAGGATATCTCTGTGACTTCCAGAGAGGGAATGATGTGCTAGAATGAAAGGCTTTCTCAGAAGTCATTCACAGTGGACCCAAGATGGCTTTCCTGGGTTATGATTACCATAATTCACAATGGAAGCTGATGCTTCAAAGCCAAATAAATTCAAAAAAGCAGTTCTTCTAGGACAAATGTGACATGGCCTAGTACCTGCAATTTGTCTGCTCTGGTTTGAGTCAGAGCTACATCTTAGACAACTTGGAGATATGGAAGGGTTGGGTGTTCTTTAAGAAACCCATGGTGTCATTCAGTGCCATTTTCCCAAGTTCAGACTGAACAGTAGGGATCTGCAAACAGTAGGGATTTCTGGTTGAGTAGAGAACCATAGGAGTTAACTCAAAACTGGACAGAGTTGTTTAGCAAGGACACAACTTGAATAAAAGTAATTTCTGCCCAATCTAAGGTAAATAAATTTCAGGCAATATTCTGAGCAGAACTAGATTCTCCTCCAAAAATGCTCTTTAGAATCCAAATAAATGAATGAGGTCTTAAGTTATGCTTTGTATAGCATGGATGACAGTTTTAGTCTGAAAAGATTTTAAGGTCATCTGTAACTGCTCTTTACTTGCCTGAAAGAAAACTCAGTAAGACATCTATAGAATACTTATATTTGGATGATGTTTCTTATTCTAAATAAATTATTTGTGAAACATATGCCATTTACCCAACCATCCATTCATTCATTTATCAATCCAATGTATATTTTGGGGGCACGTGTCAAGTACTTGGCATATCCTTAGGAACAAAATACAGGATCAGTGCCAAGGGAAGGTGGAAGCCCAGTGTGGGAAATCCAATAATCACATATTTACCTGTAGGGTAAATGGAAGTGATCAGGTTTTTTCTGCCCTCCTGCCATTAGCATCAATGATCGACATCTGTGTTCTTATACACAGGCAGGATGGCTGCACCTGGAGTATGATGTGGGCATGTGTAAGTGGGCATGCCTGAGCAGAGAGACTGAGCATATAAGGGTGGTGTCACAAAGGACAGTGTGCACCAGAGAACGGCTATGACAGGAAAGAGCGTATAAGAGATTATCAGGGGGTCCAAGTTGCTGTCTCCCTGCTGGCTTGTTTTCTCCTAATCTGTGGGGATGATGCCAAGGGCTCCAAGGTTCTCTTTCAAGCTACCTGAGGCAACAATGAACCTACCCAGTCTGGGATGGTTGCAGACACCATCTAATCCCACAAAAAGTTTTCATACACAAAATGCAAAGATTCTTCAGTTTTTTTGTTCAACCAATTAATAAAGTTTAATTTCTTTCACATATTGGATATTACAGAGGGAGTGTTATAATAAATGATGCACAAATAATGCATAAAAAGTGCTAAATGCCCAGAGAAAAATAACTAAGTGTGTCAATGAGAGAGAATAAGAGCAGAGTGTCAGGGATGGCACCCAAAGAGATAGTCAAGGAAGGTCTCCAAATGGGTGGTGTTCAATTGAGAGCTGAAGAATGAGAAATTTCAGATGTGGGTGCATCAGGTGACAATCTATCAAAACCCCTGAAGCCAGAGAGAGAATGCCAATTAGACGTACAGGCGAAAGCCAACTGGTCACATATTACAGGATTACTATTTGCCAAACAGCTCCAACTGGAAATGTCAACCAATATAATTGACTTCAGAGTAACTGATCCATAGCTCTTCTTCTTTGCAATAATTATTCAGCAAGGCCAGTTCAATACTCTTCATTTGGCATAATAATACCCCATCACTTACATGTAAGATGATGCGTGACTTTCTGTTCTCTAGAGTGAGAAACATGAATTCTTCCCATTCAAATGGATATCAGATCTCCTAAGAAGCACCTTCAAATCAAGGAATATTCCTCAACTTCAGGCAGATTACATGACTTCCCTAAAGCCTCACAGCCAGTTAAATAGCAGCCTCAGGATTTGAAACACCAGTTTTTCCGCAGCCCAGGCCTTTGCTTCAATAGCACGTAGGGTATTCGAGTTGGAAGAACCAGGTCAACCCATATTTAAGTGAACTATTTCTCTGGTACTCTGAAAAAGGATGGCAGTAACTCAGATGAAGGTGCTCTTAGGCCTCCTCTGGAGCACCAGATTCTACAGAAAGCTCCACAAGTTCTCTTTTTGACAAGTATGCAACCCTGTTCTTATTACCACCCCAGCAAAAGTGATCCCATTATACTATAACAGACAATTCAAATGTCTGCTTTCTCTTTTTTTTAAATATTTTATTTTATATAATTCTTACATCTTTTTTCATCTTTGCACAATGTATGCATTTTCATCTTGGTTATATTCCCCATACAATTGTACCACCCCCCTTATTTTGACTCTAGTCCTTCCTTCCCCCACCCCCGCCCCGCCCCGTAGTGTGTCTCTGGCTTATAGTTGCTTGTTGATTTTGATTATTACTTTGTATTGATTAGTCTTTTTCCTGGTCTCTTATTTAGGTTTTCTAAATTCCTGCTATGAGTGAGACTATCCGGTATTTTTCTTTTTCTTTCTGACTTATTTCGCTGAGCATGTGACTGCAAAACCCTGGGATAGGAAACCGATACCATCACTCCCAGTTTTTCACTAGATCAGCTCTTGCCTTTTAACCATCATTCTAGATTCCAGCATTCCCTCAAATCATTTTCTCTTACAAAAACCTCTGCTTCTCACTCCTTTCATCTTATTCCTGACAAGACCCCAGCTCTGGCTGAGCTCTACCTTGTACCCCAGCTGCCAAATGTGAATAAAAAAAATGCAACAGAGCTGTATGATTCACTTTAAATTCATGATCTCCCCTTCAAATGTGCCCTCAAAACTGCCCAGCGGGTCTTTTTTTTTTTTTTTCTTGTTGACTTACTTTCCTATTCCCCAAGACTATTTTATGTCTTCTTTTCTCTCTTGAAGCCTTCTATATTCCTTCCTTTTCTGTCAGATGATGACTTCTCATTTCATGGATAAAACTGAAAAATCATCTTCCCTTCACCAAACCTGCAATCTTCATTGGGGCCCATTTTCTCCTTCTTTGCTCTGTTTAAAATGGAACAAGTGCCCTTCAACCTAATCAAATACAGTCCCATCCCCTCTACATGCACCCTGGATCTCATCCCCTCAAATACTATCTTGTATTGTTTTTTTTAAGATTTATTTATTTATTTTATTTATACAAAGAGTGGGGGTATAGGCCAGATGCGTGGGAGGGTGAGAAGATTCACCAGAGACAGAAGGGGGAACAGAACAGGCAGACTGACTGAAATACACTGCTGAGGGGAGCAGCGGGCGAGACAGGAGAGGTCTGCTCGCCATGTGGGTTGCTCCGAGGCCAGCGGGGGTCGAACCGGCACTGCAGAGGCTGCGGACAGCTTCACAGAGCTGTGCTCAAACGCCTACGCCACCAGGGAGGCACCTATCTTGTATTGTTTCCTCCCTATATATTATCATCCTTCTCTTTCATTGGATCAGTTATACAACAAACAGACATGTTCTGTTGCCTCCCACTTTTATTAAAAGCAAAATAAAAGAAAAAAGTTCGTATTAACTCCACATGTTTTCCCACGTACCACTCCATTTCTTGAGTTCATAGCCCAAGTCCTCACAAATACAGCTGTCCAAACACTGGCTTCACACTAACTCTTTTCCCACTTCAGTCTGGATTTTGCCCCTTTCTACCCTGCCAATGATTCTACTGGGAATGTGTATGGCCAAGTTACCCAAGACCTCCAGGATCCAAATCAAATGGATGATTTTCAATCTTCATTTTATTCAACACTTGAGGAGCAGCCAACTACTTTCCTTATAATCTCTTCTTACTCCCATGATACCCAATCTTCTCCTTTATCTGGCTTCCAAATGTTCTCAGGCAGGACTGAGTCTTAGCTGTTTTTCTCTCCCCAAAAATCCTCATTCAGTCCATTGGCTTACTTTTTTTAAAAAATTGGTTTTCATTGTTATTTAAGAAGTATACGCAGAGTTAAGAAAATAAATACTACTGCTTAAAGCCAACTGATACTATTCTCCAAATATTAAACACATCAGATAATCTGACAGTTCTATTTCTTTTACTGGAGTCTTTACTCTCATAGCCTTCTGCAGTCTTGTTTCAATACAATCCCATTCTCTTGCACAGCTGACAACCTGTGACTTCCCTTCACCACTCTCCTGTGTAAAGTGAAATATTCTCTGTATCCCTTTTGCTTTCTTGATTAACCACCCTATTGCCAAAATATATCCTTCAAAAGCTTTATGAGTACATCCATTTAAATTCTTGCAATTATGAAAATACACATATTTTATCTTCATTCCATTCATTAATAATTTAACTAGGAATATAATCTATGTTAAAAATCACAACCACTCAAAATATTGAAGCATTGTTTCATTTTCTTCTAATTTTCAGTGTTGCTGTTGAAAAGTCCAATGCCATCTTGATTCAATTTTACATTGTATGTGGTTATTTGCTTCTAGTCTTTTCTGTCTTTGGGCTCTAAATTTCACAATGAAATATACCAGGTTGTAGACATTTTTTTCCCATTCATTGTGCAGGGTACTCAATGTCCCTCTTAAATGGGAGAAATGGGTCTTTTAATTTGGCTTCTTGTAATTGTCTTCTCTTTTCTTATTATCTATTTTAGGGCAGATTATTGTTTTATGATCTAAGAGATTGCTTCTAATCATCTTTTAAATTTTCTATTGATTTAAAACATTTGTCAGTTAGGTAATATTCTTTAAAAATTCATAAACATTCTGTTTCCTTCAAATAGTGATACGTCCTTGTTTCATGGATATCATCTCACCATTTTGAAAATACTATCATTTGAGTTTGAGGGGTTTTCATGTTTCTCTCCCTTTTTTGTTTTGGTTGTTTCTTTCATTTTGGAGATGTTCCAAAAATGTCTATTTTTCTTGTTTATTTGTACTCAAAATAGTTAATCAAGCTGCTTGCAAATTCTGCAAACTTAGTGGGGTTTAGCAGTTGGTATATTTTATTGTAGATTGCAATATTCAGACCGGCATTTTTATTTTCCATTCCTGAAACCCATGAAGATCTTTCCCATCACAGGGGCTCTGGACATCAGAATCTACCTGGAATGTACTCTTTATCCTTCCCATTCCTCCCCACACACATATAACTACTCTTGACTGAAGGCTTATTACTCTTTTGATTTTTGGTTTTACAGCTCTTCTCCAGAGTGGCTTTCTTTGATCATCTTTATTTATTTATTTATTTATTTTTTAAGATTTATTTTTATTTACTTATACAAGCACTGGGTACAGTCAGAAGTGCGGGAGGGTGAGCGAATTCATCAGAGCTAGAGCAGGGAGCAGAGCAGGCAGAAGGACCAAAGTACACTGCTGAGGGGAGCAGCGGGCGGCAGGAGAGGTCTGCGCGCCATCTTTATCTAAATAAACTACTAACCATTATTTCTCCCTGTTTCCTTTCTCAATAATATTTACCACAAGGTAATTTATGTAGTTGGTGATCTTGTGTATCAAATAATTTAGTATTTTCTTGTCTGTTTCCTAATGTCTAACAACAAGCTCTGTGTTCTTATTAGCACTGAAATCTAGCATGCTTAATAAAAATTTGTTACTTAATGGATGGATGAATGAGTGAATATAAACTCTAGATTGTTGAACAATCTCTGCTATAAGTAGTTTTATAACCTTAGGCAAGTCACTTAACTGCCCCAAACTGTTTTATTTCACTTCTTCAGACTTGACTAACAGTGCTTATTCTATCATGGAGGTATTTACAACACACAAAAGAAATCTTTAAAATAAAAATTCTTAGTAAAAAGATATATATAAATAAAAGAGATTATAAAAACTGTGGATTCCGCTTTTTTCATATTGAAACTTCAATTTAACACTTCAGGGCTCATACCTAAATAGCACCTTCTAAGTGGTGTTATTACGAGTTCTTTTTAGAACCAAATTAACTAGACTTTTAGATGTGCTTTAAATCAGATATGCCTTATTCAGACTTCTAAGCTAATAATGTCATAGAAGATTCCACTTTCTGGTTCTAGTTTAATGACAGGAATGGGCAATGTTAACTCAGGTTCTACTCTCATAAAAGGAAGGTAGAAAATATAGAAATTTCTGTTGAGGGATGATGATTAAAATGTCCCTCTATTTATATCAGAACTGTCCTATAATATTTGTCCCAAACTAACAAAAATTAACAGTACCCTGTTGTAGTAAGTGTGTGGCCAAACTACGATTCTGATTCACTGCTAATAAAAATGTAAATTTATATAAAACTTCTAGAAAGCAGTTTAAAAATACATATGATATGCCTTAAAGTTATTTATACCTTTTGGTATCATAAGTGTTCTTCTGAGAAATTATCCTAAGGAAAAAATCCAAAACTTTACAATAGCTACAAATCCAAAAATTATTAAATTATTTTAAAGAGCAAACTGTTAGGAGCAGCACATATACCCAGTAATATACCAAGGTTCAGTAAACTTATGGTGCACATTTATTATTACATTACGCAGTCACAAAAAAATCAAGATAATAAAAAGCTGCTGAGCAACATGGAGAAATGTTAATGATATTGATTAAAATGTAAAATGGTATATACGCATTATTACTGATGAAAACAAGAGTTTAAATTCAAAGAAAACTCTAATAAACATTGCAGAATGCATTCTCTTTAAATGGTAAAACAATGGAGAAATTTTTTCACATGAGTACCTGGGGATTAGTCAGATACATCACAATTGTTTGGTATGTTTCAACTTCAATATAAAGATATAAAGAAAAATCATGAAGGAAAAGTGAAAAGCACCTTCAGGCAGATATTGAGCCTCTTAAAACTGACACAATGCACCTTTATTTTTTATATTCCTATAGACCTTAACTTGAACCTGGACATACAATAAAAGCAAGCATGATTATCAAATGCATGCCCTTAGTCTTCCCTCACTCTGGTTTTAGTTTTCACATTCTTCTATGCTGCAAGATTGAACATTAATGAGGAAACAAACAAGGCAGATGTCTCTAGCTTATCAAACAGTAAACTTTTTCATAAAAAGCCAGCTAGTAAGTATATTGGACTTGGCAGGCCATGCTATCTCCATTACAACCACTAAATTTTGACGTAGTAAATGAATGGGCCATGTGTTCCAATAAAACTTTATTTATAAATACAGGTGCCAGGCTATCATTTGCTGATCCCTGATATAGCTAATGCTGTGTATCTTCTTCATGTGCTTTTAATGGCTCTATTTGTCATCACTCTTGAGTTAGTTCTAGGTGTTCCTCACCTTGTTAAACAGTTCAGCTTTCACTCAACATTAACCAATGTTGTCAACTCATCCTCTGGAGTTTTGTTTTTCAAAGTATAATCAACTGATTTACAACACTGGCATCACAGAAAACCCAGTCAAAAATGAGAATTTGAGGCCTTACCCCAGAGACACCGAATTAGAATCCACAGTTTAACAAGCTCCTGAAGTGATTCATATGCACATTCCAGTCTGAGAAGTGCTACTCTAGAGGACAAACCACAGTGGTCTGTATAGATCTCTCTATAATAGTTATGATATAATGCGATTCTTTGAAGAAGTTAAGTTAGAAAGAAGTTAGAGTGTTATAACCTGGTCACCCTCCAGGATGATCCCTCAACTCCTATTTGTCTTCATTAAGACTGACAAAGGGTGTACTGGAAGATGACAATATTAGATTTTTTTCTACCCAACTATGGTGCACATCAGTCCATCTTGTTGGAGGTTAAACTCAACTATATAATACTACTTTCACATTCTCCTCACATGGTTCTCCTGGCTTTACGAAGCAACTAAGATCCTAAAGTATCCAATCATTCCACGTGAGGCAAAGATGCAAATCAACTAGCTGAAATCCTACTATTGAAGCCACTAAGTAGTTTTGAAAGAAATACACTGCAGATTACTATGGATTGAGCCCAAATTCTGAGGGAAACATAGTAGATTGAATCATATGAACATTTTTGTAGATCAAGAAATAGTTGCATATCATCCATTTCACAAGGTTTAATCTAATGGCAATAGAAATAATTCATATCACAGTCTAACCACTATCGTCTATTAAACACGTATGAGCCTGGGTCATGTTGGGCAAATTTCTTTTTGAAGTCAAAGTCTAAATTCCAGAGCTACAAAAACATTATGTGGGATATCTGGCCTACACTAGAGCCAATATCTTGAGGTAGGCAATAGGAGATTATGTTACCTTTGTCTGTGGTTCACTTTGCCTGTTGGTTGCTATCCAGGTAATCAATGCCACCATGGCAGCTCCACCAAAGAGCCTCATTGAGCCCTCTCCTTCCCCTGATATATACCTGTGGTTCTTAGTGGCTTGCAACCTTTCATCATATTTCAGAATCACTTGGAGGACTTGTTAAATACAGATTAATTGTTAAATACCGATTACTTGTTAAATACATATTAAATACAGGCCCAACCTCTAGAATTTCTAATTCAGTAGGTCTGGGGCTGGGTCTAATGATTTGCATTTCTAACAAGTTGACAGGTTGTGCTGATGTTTCTGGTCCAGAAGATCACACTTTGAGAACTAATGCACTGGATCTTAACCATCCTATTCTCTAGATCCCTTTTGGAAGTAAGATCCCCCAAATCTGCCTACCACTTCTGTTCACTGCTAAACTAATCTGAGATGCTATCCTGATTTGATAAATTCATGGGATAATAACAAATAATAGCACTTATGAATTGCCAAGCATATTTGCCACACATTTGGATATGTACAAACTGTACATTCTTTCATATAGAATCCATTGTGAAGGTAGATCTTGCCCCATTCAGGGGTACGATTCTTAATTTAGAGGTGCCTGGTTGTATTTTTCACCTTGGAGGGGAGAGTGTCAAATTTCCCCATAACTTGGTTCCCACCCAGTATTCAAGATTCTTCCTTTTGCTGCCCCAAACTATACACACAGAAGTCCTCAGGACAGTGTTTAAGCAAGGTGTTGAATAAAAGAAAACACTGCCTGCCCACATGATCATTTAAGAGCATGCACCCTGCCTAGAATCCTGCCAGGTGTGAGTGACTTGGGGCCCTCCCCTGGGTAACCGAGCTTATGAATCACCAGAGGGCAGGAATCTTTGTTTCAGGCTTTGAGTATGGATCTTTGCCATATAATGCTCCTGTAGATCCTCTCACCCTTGCAATGCTAGTTGCTAGTATTATTGTTATTTTTTACATTCATAACTTTCCTCAAAATTCTTTAGTGACTGCTCATTTTCAAAGAAATAATATCCTGTGTTTTCTTAAGGTTCCCATACAATATAAATATTGCAACAATATGATTTCCCCTCTGATTCCCCCTGTCTCTTGGGTGCACTTATACATCACACCTCCAAGCCATTCTTTGTGTCCTAAGGCAGCAAAAGTTTTCACTTATTCAATTTATACACAGGTACTGTGTCAAACAAATACTGGGAAGGCAGATGTTGACATGCAACATTTTTCCTAAACAGTGCCTTGCATTTCACTGATTTCCTGAGTATACTGACACTAGAAATAAAGACATTGAAAACTCAAGAGTTTTTGTTGTTGTTATTAAGGTTTTTTTTTTTTAATTTGGTAAGTGATCAATTATATGGCACACTGTCCAGCTCAAGGTCAGCTCTATCTATACATGAATTGAGAATGTCTGTAGTAGCATGATTTTTGGAATTCCTTCAAGGTTGCACAGATTCTCTCATTCTTTGCCACTTTGGTTGTGATATAAGTAAAGCAAATATGAAGACTCATATTAATTCAGAATCTGCTTTTCATTGCACTTATCTAAATAAACAGGATATAGGTCAAAACCCTTTTATGAGGGAATAAGGCGGCATCATAAACCTTGGGTGTATACATCATGGCTCAAAGAACAGGAATGGAAAGCATCTTCATAAAGATTCCTAGGCCAGCCAGGAAATTTATCTTGGGAGTACTGTCTGAGAGGAGATAGGGACAAAGACACAAGCTAGCAAAATTCTAAAGTTGAACTTACGTGCATTTTGACAAGATATTTTTCTTTAATAGTGTAAGATTAATTTAATTCACAATGTCCCATTGCACATATTTTTTCCCTCTCTGGTTGAGGACACTTTAACTCACCATCTCAAAGTGAGTTTCAAATTTATCACAAAATTGCATATTATATATTCAATAATAAATAAATGACTCATATATTAAGAAAAACAAATCTAATACCCTAACATAAAAAAGGTATATCAAGGCTATGCTCAGAGTTGGAACAGTAAAATATCAGAGGTTTATTACAATAGAAATTTTTTCCTCACTCTTATAAAGCCTGTGTCTCTCATTACTTTTGAGAGACTTTTCTCTGTGTAAAGATTTAGGGCCCACACTTTTTCCTTTTATGGCTAATAATTTTAAACATATAAATTCTAAAATAGTTGCATTCCACTACCCAAACCAACAGAAGAGAAAAAACATCTAGAGGGTTCATGCATGGGAGGTTTTATGGAAAGAAGCACAGGTCACATTCACTTACATTTTAATGGCTAGAATTTAGCCACACACATGGAATAGTTAAGTGCAATGGGGGTGGGGAATATTATACAAATTGGTGTCCAAAAGGAAAAGGAAATGGCTGAACAACTATCTAGTCTCTGCCACAGTCAAATTATATGTTTTATAGATGCCAAATGTAAAATATATATATATATATATCCACTTATACATAAACACATAAAGCGAGATAAGTCTCAATTTAAACTGTGACCCTTAAGACAATAGATGTGAGAGTCCCATGTAGGATCTGTAAAGAAGGTGTTCACAAAACAGTTTTGCAACTCAACCTCTCATCCGCCTCAAGAATATAAAAAGAATCTGGTTACAGATGCAAAGAGGATTTATTTAGAGAGAGTTATTGGTGTTCTATGAGGCAGCACCTCTCCTCCCCCCTTTAAAGTAGCAAAGAGATGTGAGTGAGGCCACTGGGGAACTTATGTATGTCCTTTGGAGTGTGTCTGACTCATGCCTGAGAAGTCTGAAGAGAAAGAAGCTACTTTCAGTAGCTAACAGAAGTGGATTAGGGGGTGCATTTTGGGAAATAACTTCACTCCTATCACGGGTAAAAGGTTTGTTTCTCATGGAACAGATTTACAGGCCACATGCCAGAAAGAGTTGATGATAAATTGCCTCAGATTCTGTCCAAGTGGGGCCACCTGGAGGAATAAGAGAACCTCAGCAAAGCAAGCTGGCAATAACTCAGAGGCTCAGAAAGGTGTCATAAGTGACCATCCAGAAGAAATGCACCCACTTGTATTAAGGGGATTAAAAGTGAGAAATTCACAATTGGGTCTGATGGGGGAACTCCAAAGAACCCAAAGAAATATTGATACTTTATGAGACAACAAATGAACTTAAATACTTTCCAGAATCAGTAATGAGGCCAACTCCTGACAACAACAATGAAGTAAAAATTCTGTGTCCTTTCCATTATGCTCTAGCTCTGTAGACCCAGGAACTAACTGGCAAAGTCAGAGGAAAAGTATAAGTGGAAAGAAGAAGAAGTCCCCCATTTCCATAGTCAACAGACGTATATGGGAAAAACTGGACAGCTGGAAAGGTAGGAAAACTTTGCCTTCAAGTACAGATTGAAATTTATATTGTTACTTTGAACTGAACATTAATTATTGAAATAAAGTACATGGTAGCCAAAAGTGACTGAAAAGGTTTCTCATCGCCTTAAGTGTCCTGGTTTTCTTCAGAGGGTAGGAGAAATGAGCTTTAACGTGCAATATGAGGCTGCACACTACCTTCAACGCAATAATTTCAACCCCCAAAATAAACATTTTTGCAAAATGACAATATGCTAATGATAAGCAGAATCTTCGAATGGTGGGATTACGACCAAGCAAGCTTTTTCTGTTTGTATATATGTATGTTATCTATGCATTTCAAGATTCCCACAGAACCCACTGTGTTTACCATAAATCAAATGATATACCATAAATCAGTATGCAGTACACTGCACATAATTATGAAAAGTAGTAAGTTGTACATAATTGTAAAATATTTTGTCACTTGCAAGGTGACAATTTCCTGTATACCTAGCCTTAAAATACTGACTGTAAAAGTCATCATTATTTTATTTATGAACATCAAACCAAGCACTAAATTCATTTTAATCATCATACGAGTATCATAACTTGTCTTAAAGTGTCAGGTTTATAAGAAAAGAGCGATCATTTCAAAGTGTGTCCTTCTCTGCACTTAAACTATAATAAGACTCAGAGAATGAGGAAATACAGAAATATTAGACATGTTTGAGAGTACATGTCTAATATTTCTGTATTTCCTCATTCTCTGAGTCTTATTATAGTTTTTTGTCTTAAAAGAGGAAATATTTGGCATCCACCTTAAGGCCTACATTCATCAAGAATGTGTCCATAATTACATAAATCTCACCCTCTCAGACTTCCACAGTGAGTTAATGTAGATAACATAACTGAGCAACTGACTACATACTGTCTGAAGAAAAATGATTGACTCCCAGATATTAGGCTATTTTCTTAGCTAGATGATAAGCTTGGTAAAGCTAGAGAATCCATGTAGTCTTTCCAAATGCCTGGAGCCTCTAACAACCTATACCTAGGCACAACCTATTCCTAGGTGCAGAGACAAATTGTTACATTAAAAGGATTTAGGTAGGAGACATGCTGTTTTCATTCCTGTTTCTCGGGTGTGATAACCTCTGGGATCCTGAGCAGCTCAGGAAGATTTTATGAGTCAGTTACAAGACTGCTGTTGTACTACCATGGTATTTCTGGTTTGTACTTTTTTGCCTTCTGAGTTGTCTGGTCTCAACAACTTTATCTGATGGCCTTCATTTGAAAGGGTTCACTGACCATATGTCACATGAAGATCAGGAAAAGAAGGAAAAATGAAAATATCAGCGAACACTTCAAACAACAAAAACCTATCACTTGATGTGGTTGAGAGTTTGACAACAATCAGCAGACACTTTGCTTGTACCAACTCTATCCTCTAATAACAAAATACTTGAACCACTATGTTCTACTACTACTACTACTACCATTAACTACACTACCAACACCACCACTAGTATTACATTTTGATACCGTTTATTTTTTGAGAGCCGCTCTTTGTATTTTACTAAGACACTTTATAAACATAATCTCAGTGAAATATTGCAACACTGATAAAATGTAAAATTTGATATCAGTCAACTAATAAATAGCACGGACGGAATATCAACCCAGGTTTGTTGGCTTCTCATATCTACACCCTTTCCATTTACCATGCTATTTATTAAAGAGCAGTTTTTTTAAAAAAAAAAGTTGAAAGTTTTAAAATAGACATTTTTTAATGTATGCTTTTTATATGATTCATCACTTCCCCTATAATGCCCAAGAAAAATTAAAGTATATATAAACAAAGGTTTATATACAAATGTTAATAGCTCTTTTGAAAGAGACAAAAACTGGAAATAATCTAAGTACTAATCATTAGATGAACAGGTAAAAATATGTGGTATATTTGTGTAACATAGTATTACTTAGCTATAAAAATGTAAGCACTACTGATACATGCAGAAGCATAGATGAACCTCAAGAGCATCATCTTGAATGAAAGATGATTATGATTGTTATGATTTTATTTACATGAAATTTCAAGAAAAAGCAAAATTGTAGAGATAAAAATCTAATCAGTGGTATGATAGGTGTGGGGATATAAGTTTGGATAAACTACAAATGAGAAAGAGCGATGTTTTAGGGTGGTAGAGTGTTTTAATACTGGAATGTGATGATGGTTGCACATCTGTGCAATTTACTAAAAATTAAATTCTAAATTTATGAAGTGAGAACTGTAGAGCATTTTGACTTTAATGAAACTGCATTAAATGAATATATCAATTCTGAATATATCCAGTGTACATATGAAAAAGGCACGATCCTTTTCATCACTCCCAATAGTTCTCCTGTACATCTTACTACTTAGTCCCTATTAGCTCTCTAGTTTAAACAAACACTCATAGATTTGTTTAGCCTATTCAAAATTCCATATAATCATATATCTTTTGTGTATGGATTTTATCATGCAGTTTAATGTTTTTGAGATTTGCCTATTTTATCATAAGTATCAATAGTTCATTCCATATTTCATTCTATGAATATAACACAGCTTTTTTATTATGTTCCATCAACACTATACAAGTGTTGATGGAAATTTATATTGTTTCAAGTTTTGGGATAGTCTAAATATATTATGAACATTAATTTATAAGCCTAAGGGATACTTTTCCTTTGGTGATTTTCTCTGTTTAATATTTCATTTACTCTTTCTATTAATGTTATTAATTACATTCTCCTACTTATTTTGGTATAATTTGTCTTTTTGTTGCTATAGAAAAAATTAGAGGGCCTCCCCGGTGGCACAGCGGTTGAGCGCTGGGTTGCGAAGCTGCCCGCAGCCTCTGCGGCGCCAGTTCGATCCCCGGCCGCTCGCCGGCCACCGGAGGAGGGTCCCACATGTCGCGCAGACCTCTCCTGCCGCCCGCTGCTCCCCTCAGCAGTGTACCTCGGTCCTTCTGCCTGCTCTGCTCCCCGCTCTGGCTCTGGTGAATTCTCTCACCCTCCGGCGCTTCTGACTGTACCCAGTGCTTGTATAAATAAATAAATAAATCTTAAAAAAAAAAAAAAGACTTGACAACTTTCATTTAAAAAAAAAAAAGAAAAGAAAAAATTAGACCACTGATTTTATACCATTCATCCATTCAAATCTATACATTTAAATTCAGCAGTTTCCTACAAGCAGTGCTTTGGAAGTATGCCATAAATTGTGATACACTGTATTTCCTTTTACTTCACTTTTTTTTAACTTCACTTTGAAATTCTATGTTATTTTCTTTAAGCTTATTTAGAATTTAGGGCTATTTAGAAGTGTTACTTTATTTCCAAATATTAATATGCTTTTCAATATCTTATTTTTAATATTCCTATTGTCAGAAAACATTTTATGATTTGCATACGTATCTCTTTTTTGTGGGACCCTCGCCGGTGGTGGGGGATCTAACTGGTGCTGCAGAGGCTGCGGGCAGCCTCGCAACCCAGCGCTCAACTGCTGCGCCACCAGGGGAGGCCCCAAGAAAACGTATCTCTTGAAACACTGAAACTTGTTTAATGGACGTCAAGTCTTGGATGTCAAGACTTTTACAGACTTATTGATTATATGACTACATATTTTACTAATTAGTGTAAAAGGGAAATTAAAATCTCCCTTTAATAAGAGAATACCTCTATTTTTCAGTTTGGTTATGAAATATTTGCATTGTATAACTTGAAAAAGTTACTGATAGTCAAAAGAGTTAATATTCATATGTCTTCTGGAATTTGTTCTTTTAATCATTCTGATAAGTCCCTTTTTAAATATGATAAATACCCTGTATTTTTACTTCAATTTGCCTTTTTTAATGTGACTACTATACCTTTTTGAGGCTTATTATTTCTCATTTTATTTTTGATCGGTTTGCATATTAGATTTTATTTATTTATTTATTTTGATGTTA
Organism: Talpa occidentalis; assembly: GCF_014898055.3. NCBI lineage: Eukaryota > Metazoa > Chordata > Mammalia > Eulipotyphla > Talpidae > Talpa > Talpa occidentalis. The sequence goes on from NW_023601104.1 coordinate 27,239,327, forward strand.
ATAAAGAATTTATTTTCCTTCCACTGTGGCAAATTTCATTGACATCACACTTCACAAATAATCACCTTCAGCACTTCGGCAGATTGCTGTGAGTGAGCATGAATTTTTAAAATGCTACATTGTATATAGATACTTAATCCGTGCCAACTGTTTGATTTGCAATTGTTTAATAATTTGGGGATAAATTATATTTATCTCTTTTTTTTTAAATAATAAATTTTATTTTTATATTCCCCATACAATTGCAATTGCATATTTGATTTTAAGTTATATTTCTTATAAAGGGCACAGAGTTGGGTCTTGCCTTTTAATTTAATATGGTAATCTCTGCCTTTTAATTTAAGTTTTTGATACATTTATAGCATTAGGTAGAGACTACCATCTTGATATTTGTTTTCTATTTGTTTCTTCTTTTCCTTTTGTTCTCTGCTCTTTGCGTAAACTAAATAACTCTCAGCATTCTAAGTTATCCTTTTGATACATTTTTAAAGCTATTCCTCTTTGTGTGTTCTTTTTGTTTTACTTTAGAGATTCAACATGCATCTATTATTTTTTACAGTATACCTTCAAATATATTTCTTTTCAACTATTAGAAATTCAACATAATACATTTCACTTTACCATTATACTAACCTTTTTTTCCTTCTATATTTTACTTTTTTGTATATATCATGAATGCCACAAAGCATTGTTGTTGTTTCTGCTTTAAAAATCAAGTCTTTTAAAAATACGAAAATACATTTCACATTTGCTCTTCCTGATGTTTCTCATTCCTTCCTATGCTTTTAGGTGTCCATACAGCACAATTTACCATTCAGCTTCACAGATTTCTTTGAACACTATAGCTTAGGTATATAGTAGTTAATTCTCTCACCTGTGTGTATCAAAATGTCTTTATTTTGCCTTCAGTTTTTAAAACATTTTATTTTGTCATAATTTCAGGTTTACGGAAAAACTGCCAGAAGAGTAAAAAGAATTCTCTTATGTCCTTCACCTAGATTTTGATATTTTACCATATTTGTGCCCTATTCTCTCTCAATATGTGCACAATACATATTTTTTTCTAAATCATTTTAGAGTAAGCTGCAGGCATGATGCTCTTTTACTTCTAAATACTTCAGGGTATATTTCCCAAAAACAGAGGCATTGTTTTAATTAACAACTATAAAAATCAGGAAATTGACATTAATAAATTAGATAAACTATAAAAGTTAATCAAAGACTAACAATTGCAAGAAGCAAGTTTTAAGAATTTAATAATTTAAGAATTATGTTTCACCCTACTTTTCCTTTTCCTCCTCTTCTTGTCTCTTCTAGGCTAGGAAAAATACATTTTTGAGAGGGACTCAGCCTCCTTAAAGCAATTTGTAGCAGTTGTTCTCATGAACCTCATTAATAACAGTAGAAATTGCTGTTGTTAAAGTAGGCCTAGGATGCATAATTGAAATAGAAATGCTAATAACCAGGAAGAAACACCACATTGACTTTTACATTCATTGAATGAGAACTATTATAGTAGTGATGGTCAATTGGAAGGCACTGAAACTGTCACTATCCACCAAGATAGTATGGAAAAAGCAAATCCAAGTTTCTGAAGGGATTATGGAGATTAATGATGCCATCACAAACACACTTAAAAGGTTTAGGTATGGTGATCCCACCATGTTCCCATTCAACAATACAAAAGAACTATTTATTGTGGAGAATAATTGTTGATTATCACAAACTTAATCAGGTGGATAAGATAACCTGTCCTGTAGATATCAATGAGTTTCTTCAACTACCTCCATCTTTACCCAATAAGCTCAGAGACAAGGTAGCCTTGGTGACGTGAACAGAATTTATGCATGGATCAGTAACATGGACTTCCATTCATAAAATCCAATTAGGCTCTGCCCTTACCAAATACCCAATCTATCAACAATCTGTTAACCTTCCCATATGCCATCATTCCATAGGGGAATCATCCAGCTACCTGGTGGCAGGTTGTTTACATTGGAATCTCTTCACATGGAAAGAGCAGAGCTGCATTTTTACTACAAAAATCACTTACTCTGAATATAGATTTCCCTTTCCTATTGACCTAAGCCACTATTTACTGACTGGTTAACGACTTCTTTAACACCATAATGCTCTACATCGCCTATCATCTGATGAAGGAATTCAATAACAAATGAAGTATAGCACTTGGTCCATGCTTATGGTCTTAGCATGTTCCACTATCATCCTTTAACTGGTCGGCATGATAGATGGTGAAATACGGTGACAGCTGGGTAGCAAAATTTTGCAAGGCTGGAACAATATCCTCCAGGAGACAGTATATGCTTTATATCAGCAGCCAATACCTGGTGCTGTTTCCCCATTGACAGGAGTCTTGGGACTGTGATCATGGGTACAAAGGGCAAAAACTCCTCTCACTAGGATTTCACTGCAAACATTTTTGCATCCCATCTCCACAACTGTGGGATCTGCTAACACCAGATCCCACAGGGGACATAGTAATGGTTCTTTGGAAGTGGAAACTAAAACTACCACCTGATCATTTTGGGGTCCTCAAATCAGTGAATCAACGGGCGAAAAAAGAGAGCTATTCTACTGACTGATAATTGAGCCTGACTACCAGGGTGAAGCTGCTTTACTATTACATCATGAAGAAAAGGAAGAACATATCTGGAATGTAAGAAAGTCCTTGGGCTTCTTAGTACTCCCTGTCCTATGATTAAATGAAATGAAAACCACAACACCCCAGTACTACTTATGGTCAAGACCCTTCAGGAATGAAGGTTAGGTCACCTTACTAGATAAGGAACAACATACAGCTCATACACTTGCTGAGTGAAATATGTAATGATTACTGGGGAAAAATAATTATACAGAGTAGCTACATCCACCTAACCTGATGCAGACATGAGGACTGTAGTCATTTTGAGTATTTCTTCTTGTTTTGACATGAAACTATTTATGCATATATAAAAGGCTAACGGTAGAGGTTCTCACTATTTAGATTCTGAATCCCAAATCTGTCACTTTACTGGTTCTGTGAACTGGACTAAGTTTAAAAAAGAATTCTCTAGGTTTGTCTCAGCAAAATGAGAATAATTATGCTATCTTCCTCAAAGGAGTTCTGTGAATTTTAAATGGGTTAATATCTTTAGAATACTCAGAATAGTGCCTGGCCCAGAGGAAGCATTTAGTGTAACTGTCATTATTAGGAAAGGCTGTGGCACCAGAGACAGCCAACTCCTATAACACTGGTTGTCTCTCCTCCAGTTGAAACCTTTCCCAAGATAATCCCCAGTCCCAAAAACTTGCATGGAAAGGGACAAATTCCCCACTTAAATTTCTTTCTGCTCATTTGGCTTCTTTTGAGGCATCCTCCCCAGCAAATGCCAATAAGACCTGACTCTTGCTCTAGCATTCTCTAGCATTTTCATGAGAATGCTCTGAGAATAGCTTATGCTTGAGAAAGGGACTTAGGGGAAGGTTAAAAAAATGCTAAAATTTGACCAATTCTCCAAACCAAAAATACAGCTTTAGGGAAAACTAGAGACATTGCCTTCTTTTTCTTTCACTCTCAAAATGCATTATGATGAATAATGCCCCAGGGCTGGTGTATGCAAACCTCCACTGTGCTTATGGAGAAAGATTATAATTGAATCCCCTATAATGATAGGTCCAAAAAAAAAAAAAAATGTAGACAGATAAGGCTCAGAGGCTGTAGACCAGCCCAATTTGGTTTCTAGCCCACAGCACCTACAATTATTCCGCAGTTTTTATTTATCTATTTAATGCTCCCACTAGCAGGGAGAGAGAGAAAGAAAGAGCAGGAAAATTTAGTCATAATTCAGCCCTCATGGTTAGGCAGCAAGCTCGAAATTGAAAAAGTTATTCAAATGGATAATGAAATGGGGCTGAGTTTCTAATGTCCTCCTCCATTGGAAAATGGCATAAATTGTGGGACTTTTTAAATGGTGTATACTTTGTTTGTGATGAGATTATTTAAGAGTCAGTTCAGTGATGCTTTATGAGGTCACTACCCCAGGGTGAATGGCAAAACTCTGCACCTGCATCAAAAGACAGAATGAAATCTCTGGATTGGTCTTGAGAAGGTCAATGATAGCCATCAAGTAGAGCCAGAGCCGCCTCTGTGTTAGTCAGATTCTCACTGGTCAGACCATAAGAACGGTCTCTTAAAGCTGTCGCCCTGAAATGTATCATACATAGCCAGGCAATCAGTGTGTATATTCCTGATGGAATGGGGGTGACAATCTGATAGACCTGTCAAAAAGAGCGTGCAATGAATCCCAGTGGCTGGAGGGACTGTGGCCACTACCACATCTCTCCTCCCACCTTCTGTGAAGGTCATTCCTGAAACAGTCACCTCCTTTTTAAGAGTTGGCAAGAGAGACATTGGGATCAGTTATAGCACTTTCCTCACCAATCCCCAACCAAGTTCAATGTGACTTTTGTAGTTACAAAGTACTTTCATATACAGCAGCTCAGAGAAGTAGGTAAAACATTTTATCACCATTTTATGGATATAGAGTAACTAAAGGTCAAGGAATTAAAGTGACTTGTCCAGGATCATATGGTTAGTATGGTTATGGAACACAGGCGTGACCACGAGGGTCAATAAGTTATCACCATATTAAACAGGTAACCCTTTCATAATTGGAATTTTAGCACTCAGCTTTTAAAATGTGACACTTCATGATCTATAGCAGTACTCTACAGTAGAACTTTCTATGATGATGGGCATGTTCTATAGTGTGCTGTTGATTGTGGTAGCCACTAGATACCTGTGGTTACTGAGCATTTGAAAAGTGGCTAGTGTTACAGAAGAACTAAATTTCTAATCCCATTTAATTATACAGAATTAAATTTAAAAGTTACATGTGGTTAGTAACTATCTTATTAGGCAACAGAAATCTATTCATCTATTCAATAGCCAGAAAACCTAATCCTACTCTAAGCAAATATCATGATTTAGATCATGCATGTGAGGGTCAGATTATTTCACACAATATCCATTTGAATGAGGTATTGTGAGAAAGAAATGCAAAGCTTTGAAGAAATTCAACAAAATGACTTGGAAATATGAGAAAATTGAGGTCCAGGTATTTTTATATATCAGTGTTATTGCGCAAAATATAACTCGAAAAAAGGAAATGAATATAGGAAAAAGAAACTGGAAAGGAAATATAACCATGTTTAATTTTTCTCTGACAGTGTGAGAAAGACTTAGTGTTGCTGGCAGAAAAAAGAAGTCTAGCAGGCTGTGGGGTCCTCACCAGAGAACAATGGCTGTGAAGGAAGCCTTGGTACAGAAATGTGAGGGTGAGAGGCGGATCTGAGACCAACACATGGTAGATACTCAGTGAATTCTGGGATTTGGATCCCAAGTGGAATAATTGAGTGAAAAGAGTCAAGGGTTTGTTTCTTTGAAGTATTAAAGAGAAGACAGGATAAGAATTCAGGAATCTAATTTCTAAGAATTAGAAAGAAAACTACCAGATGCTACCAGACATTTATTGTCAGGATGCAAGAGAAGAGAAGCGAGGATCCATGGACAGCCATTGTTCTAAAAGATGTGTGAGGGAATAGGCTGCAGCTGTTGACATATAACTGTAAGGGTTGAAAGCAGCAAAGTCAAGTGTGGCTTGCTGTTCAGCATGCTCCTGATTATAAGCAGAAAAATTTCCAGGTATGTATTTTAAACAAGAAGGATATTAATTATTTTACATGGTAAGTCCAGAGGTATGGTAGATTCAGGGTAAATAACATTTATTTCACTTAATTCTCATCATAATTTCATAACGGAAGTTCACTGCATATCATGAAGCAGTTGAGGCTTCGAGAGAGCAAATTATTTGTGCAAAGTCACACTGCTGGTAAGTGGCCAGGTTGAACCCATAAAGCCATGGGCACAGAAAATAACTAAATATTTCATTCTGGGGAGCTTTCACTCATACAGGAAAGTTAGTGTTTTGTACCATCGAACAAGGCTATTTGGTACAATTTCTGTTTTACAAAGGTCAGAATTCACAGTGCAGACACCATGGAGACAATGTGCAAATCACACAGTAGGTCAAATGAGAAATGAGCCCTATGACTCAAAACACAGAACTTCCCATAAGAACAATTAGGTGTCATTTCATAGCTCCAGCACCTAAGAAAAGAACAAATAAAACAAAATCAAACATGCATGTCACAGTGCCTGCCAAGTGTTTCCACAGCCCTGTGTCCACACAGTGTCCGGTGACTATGCAGTCTGATACCAGTCTCGTTGCTTCTCCCATGTGTACCCAATGGTTTCTATCTTGTGCACATTAAGGGACACTGGGGGGTATGCCATGGATACAAAGAAAAGTGAGGCGGCAGACTCAGCATCTGAGACCAAGGGAATCCTCACCCACTCTAGCGAGGTGGGGGTCTCAAATGTTTTGCCACCTAATGGTCTCTATTTAATGTTGCAAACTAGATCATGCATCAAAAAAGTAGCCCATAAGCCACTAACAACAGAAAGCAATGAACCTATACACCTGCATGAAAAGGACTTAAAAACTTATGCAGCCATATGTTTTTATACATATATAACCTAGTAAAAGGGTAGTATCTTTGGCCACAGAGAACCTCCAAAACTCAAAGGTTTAAAACATATTCAGTGAATAGATCTAAGCTTAGCTTAGCCTGTGTGAAGAGCTGACATTATTTTTAAGAAGATAATTATCCATTTATTATCTTATCTGTTGCCAATGTCATCTAACATTGAGAAATTGATCAGCACATAGCCTAAAAAGTCTAAGACTTTGGAACGGAAATAACTGCCAAATATGGATTAAATTGACAAAAATAATTCCAAACATGATTAGAGTCACTCTGTTGTATATCCTGCACAGCAGGTGGGAAATCCTCGAGAAGAATTAGGGAAAGGTTTAAGGAAAGGAGATTAATGGAGAAAAGATTAAATGTTTCAAAAGAGGTACAAAATATATATTAAATGACAATCCTTCCTTGGGCAATGTTAAAAGGTACTTGGGCACACACAAAATTTACATATTTGGTTTCAATGTAGATCATGCAGTAATAAATGGAAATGTGTCCTTGTGGCACAAACTGTGCACATGAAACACAGAAGTGACAAATGTAAGTGGTGGTTCAATCATTTTCTTTTTGTCTTTACATTTAACTGTAGAAGTGACAGAAAAACATTCTTACTGTAAAAAATTCAAAAAGTGCAACAGTATATAAAATTAAATGTAAAGCTCCTCCTGGACACCCCAACCTCCTCCTGGTCCTTCCTTCCTCATATTCATATTCCCTGCTGAGTTAACTAGTGCTTTTCACCCTCTTCCTCTTCAGCTACCTTCATATCAGTACACATATATGTATAATTTATTACTATTTCCTACACAAATGTAGAGAGTAATGTAAGTAGTGTTTGTTACTTACTTGTTCACATATCTTGGAGCGATTTTCATGTCTACACACAGACACACACACAGAGCTAATATATCTCATAGGTTGGCTAGACCATAATTTTCTTATTTAGTGTCTTAGTGATAATATTTGATTTTTGCAATGATTTATTATAACAGAAGTTTCAAAGAAGGCTGGTTTATATATTTTCCAAGATAAATCAGAGAAGGAATTACTTTTAGTGGATGAACTTAAAATTCACTCATGACTAATATAGACTGCAAGGCAATATATAATGAACCAATATTGCCAGTTCTGTCCCCATTGACCAAGATCAGGTAGCCATTGCCAAGACCCTTTTTTCTCCATTTTAATCAGTGAGACTTAAGAAGAGAGGTCATCAGTCTCTGCATCTCATAGAATATAAAGCCAAGCTAATTATTCCACTTCCCAGGCTTAGTTTTCTTTTATGAAAGATGAGGACTACAATTCAATCTCATAGAGTTTGTGAGAAAACTAAATTCTGAAAAATAGTATCTAATGTAACCCATGGACTTAGGGATTGAAGAGACCTGGAATTGAATAGCCGCATCAGCACTTAACAAAGGAGTCTTTAAAAGGGTTTTTATAACTTCTCTGAAGTTAAATTTCTGTACTGACAAAAATGAGGAGAAAATTAACTTCATAATGGGATTATGAAAACTAAATAAGACACTCTATCTTAGCATTCTACCCAGCATGTTGGGAAAATTCACTGATTCTCTCACTGCCAAATGTCAGTACCCTTCCTGTTTCATTTTCCTTCTGGCTGACTTCAAAGCTTCAAGTGAAGCACATAGTAATCACTTCACTGTGAAAAGATGGCAGCATGGTGACTAGTGCTTTTTTCTTTGTAATTTTGTAGTCAATTTAGCATAGTTTATGTTGTTTTATCTTCATAAAACCTCATAAAATCTCATGGTTCTATTCTAGGGTTTACTACTACAGGGAGATTTCCCCTGGATCTCTCATATTTCCAAAGCTTGGACTCCTCAGCCATTATGAAAACCCACTATGTTCACCGCATACATCCAAGCCACCTCTATGGGACCTGGGACAAGGAAAATTGATGCAGACATGAAGATCATACTGCTTGCTATGCCATGAGTAAGAGAGTCTGTCTCTGACCCAGGAGTCTCATGCCTTCTATAAGCATCCATCAAACTGTGGCAGACTAAAACTTGTTAGCTTCCAAGCAGTGTCAAATCTCATTTTTACCTCGCTTAATTTTTAACAGCTGCATGGTACATGAATCTGCCGTCTATCCACGAGAAAGCAAAAAGGCCATTCTCAAACTTCTATCTTCTCCTTTTTATACAACCCAACACTAATTCTTGCCAATGTGCCATGTGCACAGAATGCTTTTACTCTTCTCTCTCCCAAGGACCACTATATAATAAAGTACTCTTCAAAAAATATTTAAGGTATTAACTCATAATCTCTAATGATATAATTTTAGAAGGAGATGTGAGATATATATGAGGATAATAGGATTTACTAGACAACTGAAATTATATCCACACCTAGGGGGTCTCCACTAATTCAACTCCTTGGAAGAGATGGACCCTTCTTGGTCCTTTAATTGTCTCCCCTCTCACCCCATTTCTGTGTCAAAATTCTATGACTACACTATGTCCTCTTCCCAGTGCAGACTTCTTGGATTCACTTAGGTGATATGTTCTATGAAATTGACCTCAGAGATGTCTATGGGATTTCAATTCTAACAGCAAGGGAAAAAAAAGAAAAATAAACCAATGGGCCTACATATTAAAATTCTTCTGTACAGCAAAAGAAATCTGCACACAAATGAAAAGATATTTGCATATCATATGTTCAACAAAGGAGTTAACAAACTAAATATATAATTAATCATTCAACTCAACAACAAAAAGTCCAAACAACAATAGATGTATGATCTGCTGGGAGAAGACAAACAAGTGGCCACTAGACACATGAATAAATGCTTACCACTCTTATTATTAGGGAAATAAAAATCAAAACAATAATTAAATGCCACCCTCACACTTGTGAGATGGTCTATACTGAAAAAATGAAAAGTGTTGGAGAGGATGTGGAGAGAAAGAAACCCTCATACGGTATTGATGGGAATGTATATTGCTGCAGTCTCTATGAAAAATAATGTGAAGATTCCTCAAAAAAGTGAAAATCTATAAATACCATATTATCTAACACATTCACTTCTATATATAAATACCCCTATGGTAATTGCAGTACTATTCACATAGCCAAGACATGGAAACAACCTAAATGTCCAGAAATGGGTGCCTGGATAAAGAAGATGTGGTATATATATACACATATGTTAAATGGAATACTACTGAGCTAAAAATTCTTGCCTTTTGCAACAAAATGAATGGAACTTCAGTTGATTATGGTAAGTGAAAGATCAGAAACTGAAAGACAAATACCATATAGTTTAATTTGTATGTGAAGTAAAAAAAATAAGGCAAACAAACTAATAAAACAAAAAAATAAGTTTTATACTCTAAGGACAGAGCAGTAATTATGAGAGGGGAAGGGAAAGGTGGGGGGAGGAACGGGTAAAGATAGGAGGGTGAATGGTACTAGGACTTAGGTGATGGTAAGGTGTTGTATATACTATATATCAAGGAGTGAAGCAATACTCCTGAAACTTACATACTTTTGTAAACCAGTGCTAAATCCATTTAAAAATCTAATAATAATGTAATATATGAAAACCACTGAATTGTGCACCTTAAGTGTGTGGATTGTATGGTGTGTGAATTATATCTTAAAGCTATAAATCACAACAACAAAAAGTAACATTGTTGGGATGGCCAAGCTGAACATCTACATAGCTGTGCCAAGAGGAAGAACCCTGGTACTAAGGGATGGAATCTGGGGATATCTTACTAGCAAAGGAAGGCATGGGAGTTCAACTCTGAGCTGCTGGAGGGAATCTCAAAGCAATTTTGTAGTGTGCCCACAGCCTCACTCTGTTAAAAGGCCAAACTGGTACAGACAGGTATGTGGCTAAGAGATTCATTCATGCGTTGTGTTTTTTGAACTCTGGATATTACTAGAAAAGGTCTTTTTAAGTATCTATTGTTATATTAGCAAATGCTTTATAACAAATGACCTAAATTAAGTCACATACTGCTTAATGATGTTGTAATCAAAGACAGACTGCATATATGATGGTGCTCCCAATAGGGTGGACCAGATAGCCTAGGTGTACAGTAGGCTGTACTATATAGTTTAGGTGTGCAATACGCTAGGTTTGTATAATCATGTTCCCACAAGACACAATCACCTAATGACTGCTAAAGATATATTTCTCAGGAGGTGTCCCTGTTGTTAAGTGACACATGACTGCACTCAATGGTTTAAAGCAACATTTTATAAATGTATACAAAACATCATAGTTAATGCTTCTAACAGTTGGCTAGCAGAGGCTGGGTTCTGTTCATTCTGGCTGGACTTACGAGTCTATGGGTTGGCTATGGCAGGGGAATGGCGGAGGCCTCTGCTGCAGGCTGGCGCAGCTTTGTTAGGGTAGTTCCACATGCATGCTAGCTAAGCATGTTCTCAGAGTGATGGCAGAAAGGCATGAGCAAAAAAGAAACACACAAGACCTCTTGAAGCCTAGACTGGAAACTGGCACCTGTCACAATTTCTCTCATGTATTGTCCAGAGCATATTGCTTGAACAGATCCAAGTCAATAGGCAATGGAGTACATTCTGCTTACATTAAGAGAGCACTGTAGAGCTACATAACAAAGAGCATGGATATAGGAAAATGTGAAGAATTGGAGACTAACACAATCTATTTAAAATGCATTAAGCACTCAACTAAGAATTTTATACTTTTAGGTGCTCAGTCATCATATAAATAATGGGTAGGTATTATCTGATTCTAAGGAATGCTCAAAATGTTTACATCCATCAAAAAGTGTAGCAATCATTAAGTGGCAAATCATAGATTTCAACTTAGGTCTGTCTGGTTTCAAATCTGATTATCTTTCCATCATGAGATCAGAATTCACCAAACTATCTTACTATCTTTCATTTCATTTAATTTTTATACACAGCACATGTAAAAACACATGCATATTTGACAAACACTTAAACAATCCAATAAATAAAAATTAAAATTAAAAACAACTCCATTTAGTTGCATATTCTTTGTATTTGCTAGCAATCTCCCTAAATCTATTCAATATTTTTGTCATTTTTCTTTGCCCTTATAATATTCTAGAAAGTTAATAATAACTTTTCCTGAAGATAATTTTTCTTGTCATTTATGCACACACATACAGAGTTGGTATTCAATATGTTTTAACATGGAACTCATTAATAAGGCAATTCTTTCACAGCATGAAAAAAACATTCCATTACTTAAAACAAATTTTTTTTTCCAACACCACAGCATTAAGTACAGCAATTAGCTATCAAGATGTCCCTTTACAATATTTTCAGAGGGTTCATTTAAAGTCCTTATTCCAAAAGCTAGGCCTATGGAATCCATAATGACTACAGTGGATTTAGAGAAATAGTAACCTTAACTATTAAGCTTAAAGGGATTATTTCTGCAGACAAATTTGATTTCTCATATGCAAAGTCAAACAAACAATATGGGTTCTTGTGGTTATGCCCCAAAATCACTGTTCACAAGGGGACGTGCTGGTTCTCAATTACTCAGCAGCGATCTGAGAAATAACAAGATGATAAATCTCATCAGCCAATGTAGGACCAAGTCAAGAAACTACAAAGAATCTCTAGGCTAGGTGCTGGGCAATCTGTGAATATTCCCCACAGGCAATATTTTACCATTTATTAGTTACCTGCAATCTCACTTTCGTTCTCTCTACTAAGCTTGTGTAACTCCTGAGACTAAACAAATCCATTCTCACTTTTGAACATGGGAGAATTATTTACACAATGATAGCCTTTGGTTGACTAGTGGAAAATGCAATACAGAATAGGGGATCATGGACTGAAGAGTTGAGAGACCTGAGTTATGTTCTAACCACTAACTAGCAATGAAACCTAGAGTAAATTACTTCCCATTTCTAAGTTTTAACATTGTCATATGTTGTTAGGGGAAAAAAAAGAGCTTTAGAATGAGATAGTCCTGAGTTCCAGTGATACATCAACACAAAGAGCTGGGAGTTATTTCCCAGAACCTATGTTTACTCATATATCTTATAGAGATAGTAAAATCTTTATTTTTTCATCTCCACATAGCTGAGGAGAAGAGTTGGAGCTCAACAACTGTTAATTTGTTCCTTTCACTTTGATCGTTCTCTAACCATACAGTTCTGCAGTTCCAAAACTAGACTATTGGATGATTTAAACAATTCTTTCATCTATAAAATACATTTCCTCCTAACAAGTCACTAGAAAGAATATATCAAGTACAGGTCTTTTGAAGACATTTCCCCATCATATTCCAGTCTATCAAACTGACAAAAGAATTATATTCTTATTGGAGAATTTTCTGTAGAAGTAGTCTCGTAGTCTCAAACCACTAGGAAAGTAAGCGTAGATATTTTTTTCAGTCTTTTGATCCATCTATAGGATCTTCATATGCTAACATCGAATAAAATTGTACACTATCACAGCAAGTTTCACAAAAGTAACACTAAAAGCCTAACAATGTTTTGGTCAGTTCAGCTTACTGATATTTCAAAAACAAGCAAAAATGATCATGTCTGGGGGAAAAGGCCTAAAATTTATTTTTCCATTAGTTATATTTCTTGAAGATTTTAGGGAAAAGGATTACTATTTTTTGAATTCTGAAAAATAAAATACATTTGGATCCCAAAAGGATTTTGTTTGCCTAATACTTCTGCCAATTAGGCTTCTAGTGGTTAATACACTGCATAGAGGAATAAAAACAATAGAACATACACCTGTTTGGCAGGTGGCTTAGCAGTCACTTTCAAGATTGTGCACCTTCCTTGGGTTAACTAATCTAAGGAAGGTACTGATCAGTTGTTTGCAATAAAAGGCAATATATACATAATATTTACATGAGTATTCTACATAGGTTGTTTCATTTGATTCTTATTTCTATAGAGCACTGATAGTAAGAGAACATACATTTGATTCTTATGACTTAGTATCTACCATATATGCATTATTATTGTTAATACTATTAAGAACGATAATATCATTATTGGCAGCTTTACTGAATGATAAGTACCACATTCAGGCTTTTGCTTTCAAAATATCATTTAGCCTTAACCTTCCTGTATGTTATCACTCCCATTTACAGTTGAAGACTCTCCAAGGTCACCCAGACAGTAAATATGTAAAACCAATGTGGACTAACACCAAAGGCAGAGGGTTATAGTAAAGAAAACACTGGATTTCATATTATACAGAGAAAATACTGGTGACAAGTATTGGGCCTCTTAATGTCAACACCACTGCTCATTTTTAATACACCAAAACCTGACTTATTTTACCCTGGCAAGGTACACAGAAATGCTCTTGCTAGGAGCAACAATTAATGTGAACATTAAGTAAGTAAACAGGTTTTAAACAGTCAAAGATATTCTAGGTTGATTTTTTAGGGTGATTTTATGCCTTCGTTGGCATATAACTTGGAAATCAATATACCATTCTATGAGAAGAGATCTTTAGACTGATAAGGAAGAAAGAAGCATATATAAGAGCAACCCACATGAAATTGCCGATTGTCAACCTACTAAAAATATCAACACTACAAAGTTTAAATTTAAAAGGAAATATTTGAACACCTTTACAGTAATTTCACTCTGTCATGAAATCCCACTAAAATAAGGCTAATAGATTGTTTTAGAAAAAAAGATAAATCTATAAGGAAGAGAAGAAAGAAATTATAGCAATTACAGAATGTTGGAGGTTGAAAAACCATGAGTGATACTTATTTAGCAGGTGTGATAAATCTGTGAGATGAGAGAAAATAGGAGAACCAACCTAAGTTACCTTGCAGTTTCTTCAAAATGCTCAGGAACTGTCAGCACGAAAATCTCTGGGAGTAAAGAGATAGGAAAAAGGATCAGGAAAGGCATGTTTTTGAAGGTATTCCCCTTCCCTATTTCCCATTCCTGAATGACTACTCCTTTCCCATCTCATCAAAAGTTTGGAGGTTTATTCTCTGAAGAGGATAAAATAAGGTTTATGGACATGGACTAGACAGACATAACTGCTGGCATTTAATGGCTAATCACATACCCAATGCTGGGAACTTCCAACATTCTTCTTTGATTCAGCTTCCAGAATAATGGCTGCCAGACTTTTGCTTTCTAGCTGGATAGTAGAAGAGTACTCCTTGGAGTATATTACATATCCTAGGGAAGAGACAAAAAAAAAAATAAATACATGAGAGGTTCACCTAAACAGTTCACTCAGAAAATGCTACAATGTTCTCAAATTCAATCACCTCATTCCTCATAATGATGCAAAAATAAGGATTGCATAATATCTGAGGATAACTTCTAACACAATAGATAGATGCCAAAACAAAGAGAATAAAGAAAACCAGGGGTGACACAGATTATACAGGAAGACTAGAACAGACACAGAATTAACCATAATTTTCCTCAGAAATAAGCAGAAGTAATATACATGAAACTAGAACAGAATGATGTAAAAAAAGAACAGTTACAACATATGTATGTGCATTCTATATATGTGTGTATATGTTCTACATATGTTTCTATTCATATGCATACCAATACATCTGTAGAAATAAAAAACATGATAGCAGAAATGAAAATCTCCATGAAAGCATCAAAAATATTTTTAAGTCAGATAATCAAATAACTTGTTTCAACATCCAGAAAATAGTACTTCCAAAGAATACAAAATAAATATGTGAGAAGAAATAATAAAAAAATGAGTCAAGAATAACTCCTACAATTGAAGGACATGAATTTCAAGATTGAAAGATAACACTAAATGTGAGATAGGAGATAATGGGTTCTCTTCAATGTATATCATTGTGAAAATTCAGAATGCTTGTTTCAAAGGAAAGATCCTATAAGCAGAGAGTTAGCATAAACAGGTGCACACACAAAAAAAAAATCAGAAAAACTTTGTTTCTAAACAGCATCACAAAACCCTCAAGGCAAGGAATCCAACCCAGGAGAAAACTAATAGTAATCTCCAGAATGGCACTATGCCATAGGTCTAAACAACACTCAGGTGAGAGGAAAATGGAGATATTCCAGTTGGACATACTTAAGAAAAAAATGAAAATAATAAATTTCTTGATGGTGGCTAACTGTAGAAAATTGTATACTAAAAAGCTTTTGAAAGATGTGGAGAAATTAGCAATATGCACCAACAATAACATGAAAACACACACACACATTAATTCAATTTAGAAAAGACAAAACCTGGAAAAATTTGCAAAGGAATACTATGTAATAACTAAATATTGATTTATCCAAAATTACAGGGAAGGAGAAGCAGAGAAGGAGGAGCTAAATCCTCATCTATCATAAGAAAAAGTAGAAGATAATATATTCCTAAAATTCATTAATCTAAAAACATGTACTGCATGCATATTATGTGGTTACCTAAATGCCAGAAGACTGAAACAACTAAATATTTATCTCTAAAGAGGGAGACTAGCAAGAATATAGAGCTGTGGCACAGGAATTATTTAGAAATTATTATGACTTTTAGCACTACTTGACTTTTACACTATGTACATGTACTACTTTGATAAAATATTTACTAAAAAAATTCCATTTTGGTAAGCATGATGACAAATTCCTTTGAAAACATTTTTTCCCAGTTTTGACACAGATCTTTTTATTACCAATACTTAGAAAAATGCACAAAATTTTCAGTCCATTAACTACTGCTTCTGTATCCCTAAAACCTCATTTGAAATAAATTCATTTTACGAAGTACAAAGCTGTGACCTTACAAGAATAGTTGAAAAACAAGGGACAACACTTCACTGTGTGCTAACCAGAGCAATAAACTTAAGAAGCACTTAGGCTAAAGAACTTCATACATGAGACAGCAAATTGTGGTAAAGTGAATATTAAATTACTATGACATCACTTTAAGAGAACAATGCAATTTAAAATCTTCATTACTTTCTAAAGTGATCTTTATGTCTTTGTGACTTTGTTGATAAATCATCCCATGTCCTGAGGGTAGGTCTTGGAACATTCTCTTCATGCTTATAAAGAGAACAATCTTGGCGAAAAGCTGTACATGTACTAGCTTTACTTATCTTAACTCTGGGTAGATGTCCCACCAAGGGCCCTCGTTCTAGGCCAAATTTGGACGGGTGATGTATGACATAATTCTCATTCTTGCATCTGATCACTTAGAAAAGTTTGCCTTTGCCCATCAGTTTCAGTTCTGACAGGTCACTTTCTGATGTTAAGAAACACACTCAGCATAAATTCTAGACACTGTATTCCAACTCACCCTTGAATCCCTTTTCTATTCGTCACTGGCCCTGTTGGTCTTAGTTTCTTTGGTTCATTTACCATAACTCTCCTCATTCCTTTGTTCACACCTCTCATACTCTTGCACTGTATCAAAAGTTTATGTATTTTGTGGGATTCAGGTATCAGCCTTCTACAGCTAACTCTGTACCCTTGCACAAAGGTTTCCAGGGATGTCTTTGTTTCTGTTATCACATTTACAAGTTCAGTGCTCTCACTATTCCTGCAAGTCCAATTTGTGGTTCTTCCAGTACCCGGATCCCCATTATCTATCACAGGAGCTAGTATCAGAATATTTCTGTTGCCTTAAGGGATTTCTGCTACCTTGTGTCTCCTCTGTGTTCTTGGGCTTTCTACTTCTCTTTGGAGTTGTAACTTGAGTTTGTTTCATCAAAGACTCCCTCCTACACATTGGTTTTAGGGCTCAGATTCCACATTCTGGTTGGGGAATTTCTTCCTTTTAGGTGTCTCCACAGTGTTGTGGACTCTGCACAAGTCTGGGATAAGTACAGGAGAATTGGTAACACTGGAGTTTTAAACTCAAGAGATATGAAAGGATAGGGAATAGTTGTCTCCTGATAAATACTCCCATGGAAGTGTGCTGCTAGAAAAACTAAAGTCAATGAGAAAAGAATATTTGATTCTCATAAATTCTGGTTTTAATCAATGTGACTGGAATACATACATTTACTAAATTAAGGCCAAGTCTCTTTTTCTTAAACATTTTATATATTTAAAAGAAGATTTACATATATGGCTGATGGCATTTATTCATGTATTCATTAAACATTTATTAAGCATCTACTAAGATCAGGGTACTATATACCAACCTATCCTTTTAGATTATAATTCAGCAACACATATTTAGAATCATTACTATTTTTACATATTTTGTACCAGTAATCTCACTCTTGGGAATTTGTCCTAAGGTAAAAATTCAGATACAAAAAAATAAGTGATATGTAAAATGTATTTATAGCAGCACTATTTGTAATGGTAAAAAATCCCTAAATACCCAATGATTGGGGAATTAATATAACAGAGGCATATTTATTCCAAGAACATTAGGTTTATACTGAAAATGATAAAGACAAAGTACAGAAAACAGAAAAGAATGTATGGAATGTTAGGGAAGGAAGAGATAAAACTTGTATGATAGTATGATTACAACTATGTAAATACACACACACACACACACACACACAAAGTTAAGGAGACCAATGAAAATTGTGAGCAGTTAATGTTATTGGGTGGTAACATTATATATCCTTATTTTTCTTCTTGGAATATTGTAAAGTCATTAAAACACTAAGCAAAAGTAATTGATGCCATTTATTAAAAAAGGTTTTAAAAAATCTACTTTTTGTAGTGCTTATTAATGTGTACCAAATGCGGGAACTCTTAGGATCCTTAACATTAGCAGTTTGGTTATATTTGGAAACATACTGAACTAAGATGTCATGGGAAAAGATATTCTCTGAAGCCAGTAGTGATAGCAAGTATCATTCTATGTTCACTGGCATGAACCTCTCTAGCCTGAGCTAGGTCCCTTCCCAACACAAATTTCACTGTTTTTTGTGATTTTCCACTACTCTAAATAGCTTTTCATTTCCTTTGGTTCTTTCAGAACCTTGAATTTCTTGGAGATCACTTGGAATAAGGAGAATTTATACTAAAGTAGGTTAAAAACATATTTCATGACTGAGTGGCTATGTGAGGTTTTTAATCAATGAATCACTTATCACTCCTGTATCCTGGTTTTCTCATCTGTAGAATGAGGATGACACCAGTTCCTCTTAGGGCTGTAATGACAATATATATAAGATTTCTAACAAAATACCTGCTCCCTAGTAGCAGGACCTGATAAATATGTTTCCTGTTTCAGTGCTGAAAAAGCACTGGGGTTCCCTGAGTCAAGCCATGTGAGGGGGTTGCTACAAAATTCTGTATACAGCTGCCTCTTGTTTGCCTGGCACCAACCCCTGCCCATCACAGTGTGACCTCAAGCTGCAGTTATGCCCTCAAAGCAAGTTCCTGGTGAGACCATTTTATTGTCTATGTTTTTAAAGGCAACATGTGCTTACCAGATGAAACTTGGAAAGGAGTGAAAAAAGAAAATCAATCCCCCAAATTCTCCTCACTTAAAGAAAAATGGCTGTTAATATTTTGTTATATTTCTTTCCGGGCTTTCCCTGTGCAAAAACTTAGAATAATTTTAAACACAATTGTAATCAGGCAGCTTATATAATTTTGCATTCTGAATCTCCATTTAAATATAGTGGATACATTATTTCAATGTCATTTCATAGTTTTCAAGGTCTTCATTTTGAATGGCTGCATATCATTCCAGTTTGGAAAAGTTTCAAGCAACTTGTGTGCTCTCCTTTCTTGTTCCAAGAAATCTCTTCTATGGGTTTTTCATTTCCAGGAGACTTCTGAGTTTTCTAGGTGACCTCAGGTGACACAGTCAAAGATATTTGGGAGTAAGAAAATCTTCCTGGAAAGGTAGAGAAAGAAGTGTAAAAAAGATGAGAAAGATTTAAATAGTAGGAGTGGGTGATAGAGGGAGAAAGGAAAGAAATAAGATAAAAGGAAGAAATAAGACAAAAGGAAAGATGAGTCAGAGAAAATAAAGGAGAAAATGAAAGAGGAGGAGAAAGGGAGAGTGAGAAGACGAGTAGGGGAGGAGGAATAAGAGGAGGAGCAGGAGAGAAAGGGGGAGGCAAATCTGTCGTTTTCCGATTAATCATGGTCTACTCTAGATTTAGCATGAGAGATGCTTTCTAAGGAAGATAAAGATTCCCTTGGGTTCTCATTCCATTTGGCTGCTTCCAGCATATCACCAGCTTCTGACATTTTTGCTCTCAGTCATTCATATTTAATGTTATGGTCATTGGATATATTGGCTCTTATTATTCTTTTTTTTTTAAGATTTATTTATTTATTTATTTATACAAGCACTAGGTACAGTCAGAGGTGCGGGAAGGTGAGAGAATTCACCAGAGCCAGAGCGGAGAGCAGAACAGGCACACCAACAAAATACACTGCTGAGGGGAGCAGCGGGCGGCAGGAGAGATCTGCGTGCCATGTGGGACCCTTGCCTGGCGGCCGGGGATGGAACCAGTGCTGCAGAGGCCGCAGGCAGCTTCACAACCCAGTGGCTCAACTGCTGCGCCACGGGGGAGGCCTGGCTCTTATTATTCTTTATTCTTTCTAAACACTCATCATTACTGCACTACGGGGGTGAAGGTCTTTGGTGATTGATTTCCTAGGCTTCAAAGGGCCATGTCCTATAAAGTCATCCCTTGAATTCTTCCTTATTTCATTTTGTTCTTTGTCTTTGACTAAAATCAACATTCTTCTCCTGTTCTTTTTTTCTCAATGCCATAATTGAACTTGAAGGCATGTGGCCCATCTGCCATGTGCTGGTGGAACTCTGGGCCCTTCTACTGTTTTAAGGAAAATATGGTGGTAGATTCTGAAAGTGCCTATCCTGCTATCAGTTGATCAAAGCCTGGTTCCCCAACCTGCTCTGGGAGTCATATGTATATTAGGAACCTGGGACCAGCCATTGCCAACAAGAGGATTGTGAATATAGGAACACTGGTGCAGCCTCCAGTTAACACTGAGCTGCATATGAATAGGCTGTCCAAGCACCCATATTCCATCATCCCAGGAAGCCAAATGTGTTACCATGGTGCTATGGAAGGACTATCCTCTGTCATTATAGCATCCCAGGCCCCGTAAGCAGGCAGAATCCCTCCACCCCTCACAAAGAGTCAGGTAGGGGAAAAGGTGCTTCTCTGCTAGGGAGCAGGCATGGTCAGAGAAGCTGGGGTTGAATCTCAACTCCTCTACTCAGGTACTCTATGGTTTGAGCCAGCACATTGCTTTTTGGACTCAGCATCTTCATCTGTGAAATGGGGCAATTTTTATAGATGCCCTGGTTTCTTCACAAAGTTGTTAAAATTGAAAAGGCAATGATGGAAGTTAAAATGTATGACAAATAAAACATCCTTCACAGATTAAGGGAAAAGGAGAGTGTTATAGGGGTGGAAAGAGCACTGCTTGGCAACCAGGAGTCCTGAGGTTGATATAACAGCTCCACTATTGAGGTAAAACTTGCTCTTGCTCAGCTCCTTCATTCTGTAAAGAGGTGAACAATGCTGGAGACGTTTTGTAAAGATTGGATGAGACAATGGAAGTAAAACTGGGACATGCTGTAAGTAAGAAGTTATTAATATAATTAATTTCCCTGTTGTTTTTATGAGCACTATTATCAGAAGCAATGTTCCCCCTTGGTATTATAGACTTAATGCTGTGTCACCCCCAGATCCATATGTTGAAGCTCAAGCTCCCAATGGGATGCCATTTGGAGAATGCAGAGTCAGTGCGCAGGATAAAGGGTCTACCTCCAGAGAACTATAAGAGTAGGGGATACAGAGATCCACAGTAAGAAAAGGAATAGTATATTGATGTCAGAAAACACAGATACTATATGACCAGGCAGCAACTAAAGATGCAGAGTAAAACAACCTGTACTCCTACAAGGGAGGCTTGAGGATAATGGAATGTCCTGGTAACTGTCAGAGTGGGATCTTGTAATGTGATGATTGCCAACTTGAGCTTGGGACATCTGGATGTGAGTAGCTTGAACCTAGAACTGGTGGGGAGGGCTAGATTGGTTTTCCTGTGTGTCCATACAGACAATGCTATTCTCTGTAGCATATAGCTGTGGAAATGCCTGTTTCATCCCTCCAATGGGCCAAAATCAAGATAACAACTCAATGGCCTCCTGCCAATCACCAGAATTCAAAGCACCTGGGCCCATGTAGTAGGCGCAAGTACCACAGGACAAGGCTCTGTACTCTCAAGTTGAAGGAAACAAACCCCGACATGTGGTTCCATCCAAGCTTTAACCCTAACTGGTCAGAGAATCCATATACAAGAGCTAAAGCTAGCATGAGACCATTTGGGATGCTTTAACAGAGGAAATGGCCTAAGGAAGGGAGACAATATAGATACCCCTGCCCATCAAGTATTCACAGCACCTCGGGTGGCTTGAACTCTTGGCATTTCACTGTTACCCTGCTGGCCCGGTTCCCATTTCCTACCTCCTATCAGCACTAGTGTTCAGGTCATTTGAAGTGCAGAGGCATCATTTTATGAGTAACAGACATCCAATGATCCCAGGCAAATAACTGAGGGATTATATCCTACAACCTGTAAACATAATATAAGGCTAATTCATCAAGACAAGAAACAAAAAAACTACTTATTTCAGGCATAAAAGCTAAAAATGAGGAGGCAGGGGAACATACCACAAATGATGGAACAAAAAAACCTGAGAGAAGTCACAATCCAACAGAATTGTGTAATCTGCCTGATGAGGTGTTTAAGCTACAGCTATAACCATGCTTGCCCAAAGAAGAAAACCAATCGATGAACAAAAGGTGGGACTACAAATAGGAAGAATACAAAAATGGACATAAAAATACCATGTCTGAATTTAAAAATATGATACGTGGCTGCAATAGTAGACAAATGCAAGTATATTACAAAATCAGTGAGTCTGAATGAAACACAGGCTACCAGAATTTGTGGGTTGTGGTAAAAAGGGTTTTAAGAGGGAATTGCAATACAGGCCTATATGAAGATGCAAGAAAAACCCAAATGAACAATAAAATATTGCTCATCAAGCAAACTGAAATAAAGCAAACAAGACCAAAAGTTAGTAAAAGCAAGAAAATAATAAACATTAGAGCAGAGTATATAAAACAGGTAGGAAAAAAAAACAATACAAAAGATTAAGGAAAGTAAGAGTTGTTTTTTTGAGAAGATAAATTTGATTAATCTTTACCTAGGTTATGAAGAAAATAACAGAGAAAACCAATAAATAGAATCAGAAACTAAAGAGAAGAAATAACTACAGATAGTATAGAATTACAGAGGGTCATAAAAGATTACTATGAATAACTATGCACTAACAAATTCAATAAGCCTGAAGAAAAGGACACATTTTTAGAATAATATAGTTTACCAAAACTGAATCAGAAGAAACAGGAAAATTTGAATAGACCAATCACAATTATGGAAATTGAAACAGCAATCAAAAATATCCCTGAAAACCAAAAAGCCTAGGACCAGATGGCTTTACAAATGAATTTTATCATATCTTTAAAGAACTTATGCTCACTTTACTCAAATTATTCCAAAAAGTCCATGAAGAGGGAATACTTCCTAACACATTCTCTGATGCCAACATTATCCTAATATCAAAAACAGACAAAGATAGCACAAAAAAGAAAACTATAGACCACTATCTCTGATGAATATTGATGTGAAAAATTAGGAAATTAGGAAATGGAATTCAACTAATATATTACAAAGATCATGTATCATGGCCTAGTGGGATTTATTCTGAGGATGCAAGAGTAGTTTAATATTCACAAATCAATTAATTTAATACACTGTCTCAACAAAAGAAAGTATAAAAACCATGATAATATCAATAGACTTTGAGAAAGTATTTGATAAGACACAGCATTCATTTATAATAAAAAACTCATAACAAAATGGGAATAGAAGGAACCTACCTCAACATGATAATGGCCATAAATTACAAACTTACTGTCAATATTATACTTAATGGTGAAAAATGGAAAGCAAGGATGCCCACTGTCACCATCCCTGTTTAACAGTATTACAGGTTTTAACTAGAGCAATCAGCTAACAACAAAGAAAAACTGATTGTAAAAGAACCAAAACTCTCATTATTTGAAAACAATGTAATATTATGTATTAAAAAACCCTAACTAAGGATTCCACCAAAAAGATATTAGAAATAATAGCTGAATATAGTGAAGCATCAGATTACAAAATTGACATAAAAATCTGTTTTATTTTATATACAATGAGCAAGAAGAAAAAGAAATTAATTAAAAGTAAAATAATTCCATTTGCAATCACATAACAAAAGAATTAAAAAGCTAGGAATTAGCCTGACTAAGGAGATGAAAGATTTATACAGTGAAAACTATGAGGCATTATTAAAGGATAAAAAACAAGGCATAAGAGATGGAAAGATAACCCATGCTCATGGATGGGGAGAATTAATATAGTCAAAATTATATTCTTTGAGGAAATAGAACCAAAAAATACTAAAATTTAGATGAAACCATAAAAGACCTGAGGAAAAAAAAGAAAAATGGAGATATTAATTTATAGCATTTTAAACTATATTATAAAGTAACAGTAAATAAAACAACATGATACTGGAATAAAAACAGACACATGCATCAATGAATTGGAATAAAAAGGCCAGAAATGAATCCATGCATATATCAACACCTAATTTATGACAAAGAAGCCATGACCACATGATGGAAATTAGGAGAATCTCTTCAACAAAGTGAGCTGGGCAAACTTTGTGGCCATAAGTGGAAAAAAAAAAAGAATTTTCTCTATGCACAAAAATAAATTCATTATTATTGGATTAAAGACTTAGATATAAGACCCACAACAATAAATACCTGAAGAAAGCATTGGTAATATGTTTCATGACACTGATAAGAGTCTTCGAAAATGACAAATACTTGAAGACTTGATCCCTAGGGCAGGCGAAACAAAAATAAACAGTTGGGACTACCTCAAATTAAAAAGCTTTTAAACAGCAAACCAAATTATGAGCAGATTTAAAAGACATCCAACTGAATGGGAGACGACAGTCACACATCACACAACCAATAAGGGGTTAGTATCCAATGTATACAAGGAACTCATCCAATTTAACTACAAAAACAAGTAACCTAATTTAAAAAAGATCTGAAAAGAAAACTTATCAAAGAGAATATCAGAAGGCCAACAGATATACATGGACAAATATCCATCATCATTTTTAATAAGGGAAATGCAAGTCAAAATCACAATGAGATGTTGCATAGCTATGAGAATGACACACATTAAAAAGACCTCCAACAGGGGTAAAGTTCCCACATGGCAAGCAGACCTCTTCTGCTGCGCCCACTGCTCCCCTCAGCAGTGTATTTCATCAATCTGCCTGCTCTGTTCCCTGCTCTGGCTCTGGTGGATTCTCTCACTCTCCCACGCTTCTGACTATGCCCAGTGCTTGTATAAATGAATAAATGAATCTTTTAAAAATAAATAAAAAAATAAATAAAGTTACTTTAAAAAAAAAAAAAGACCTCCAACAAATGCTGGAGAGCATAGGGAGAAAGAGGAATCCTATTACATTATGGGTGGGATTATAAACTCTACAGCCATTTTGGAAAGAGGTCTGGTGAAAAAAATGAAGTGGAAATACCATGTGATACAGCAATTCCATCACATAGAGATGAGAATCCCATCCCATTCTTTGGATATTTATCCAAAGAATACAAAACCATCCATACCCAAAATTATATGCTCTACAATGTTTACTGCAGCATGATATTTCAATAGATAGGATTTGGAAGCAACCTAAGTGACCAGTGGATTGAATAAAGAAGATGTGATATATCTACACATGGACTATTATTCAGCTATAAAGAAAAATAAAATGTTACCATTTATAGTGAAATGGAAGAAACTTGAAGGAATTATGCACAGCAAGTTAAGTCAGAAAGATAAAGTGAAATATTGGACAAGTTCACATATATGTATAACATAAAGAATCAAAGTAGATGAATTGGTAAAGCAAGTAAATATAAATTAGCAGATACTGATAATTGAAGTGAAATTTCTGGAATTAAGAAGGAGGTAGGAGAGAGAAAAAGGGCCAAGGGATAAGCGGTGAGGAAAAAATGATGAAAAATACATGAATTATCTTGATCACTGTTTTTTGAGACCTCTGAAAAAGTGTACCTAAGGCAAGTGCCTCACTTTCCTCACCCCAGCTCAGCCCTGTCATTACTCCAGACTACATCATTTCACAGGGTGTACTGGCCCACCTCCCTGTCTGCCCCCTCCTTTACCAGCCTAATTCACTGTCTTGTCTTGTTTTTCTAAGTCTTATTTGGTTAATATTAAACATTAATTGCTGACAAAGGATTATCCTTCTCTTAGAAATTGGCAAAGTGTCCTAAAAATAAAACGTCTGAAGCCACAAGAATGAATCTCTCATTGTAGAATCTTAATCTTTTATTCAACAAATACTTATTAAATGCTCAGTGGTGGTGTGTCTTGGGCCGGCGCTGAGAATATATAGATGAAAAGACACTGCCCCTGTTCTGAAGAGCTCACAGCCTCGTGAGGAAGCCAGATAATGACAATACAGAAAGAAAAGTGCTCTGAAGGGGGCCGTGGATAATGGGAGAACAGGAAAGGAGCTCTTAGGTCTTGTCTTTGGAATCGAGGAAGTCTTCACAGATGAAGAGATGCTTAAACTCTCAAAAAATGTTCAATGTTTTATTCTGATTCTAAATCATACATACTCACTATAGACAAATGAGAAAAGAGAAAAATACAAAAAAAAAAGCAAAGTTAATATTTTTACTCTCATATCTCAGAGATGACTATTGTTAACATTCAGGTTAATTTCTTTCCCATTATATTCATATCCACCATTATATTTATATAATTGTAATAACTCTAAAATATGAACTCGCAAATAAGACTATTTAAAATATAAGAAAATTATTTACTATCATTGTCTTCACCTTGTTCTGGAGTTCCCATTCTAAGTAATGGACTTTTGAAAAGGAAAGAAAAACAGCATTTCCATTTAACTGACTATATGGCTTAAAATAGTTTCTCTTTTGATAAATGTTTAATCATTTCAAAGTTCAAACTCCCCATCTGCAATCTTTTCTACTTTCCAGAAAACTCCTCCACCTCTACCTTCCTAGGGACCAGGACGCAGGAGTCAGTGCACCTCCCTCTGGGTCCTTCTGGCCTCCCATGAGAGATCACATGTCCTGCTCAGTCCCTGGGCATCCTGCCCTGATGTCCCCTGAATCTGCCTGGTCTGGGTATGCTGATGGCAGCACTGCTGGGGCCAGGACCCTTGCCATTGTTCAAATGGCCACATCCCTGCCCCTTATCTGGTCCTCAAGCCTCTTTGTATTCACTGGTCCTGGAGTGTCCTCAGCTCCCAGGGGAGCCTTCTGATTGGGGCAGAGAACATGACCCCCTAGTGGGGGTTCTTCAGGGCTCTGGGAGTCATTGGGGTGGGCAACTCAGAGTCCACTGGACAACCCTCCCAATGATCTGATAAATCAGTTCTCTGTAATAAATATCATTCTGTTTGATATACAAGCCTGTTGAAGCTACAGGCAGGAATGTGCTCCTCAGGTGAGCTGGTTTCCCTCTCAGGTGTTTCAGCAGTAAGATGAGCATTATTCTGCCTAGATTTATCACTCAGCAGAATGAAACTATCTAAAGGATACACATGATTGAGGCATTGCCAGTTCAGAGAAGGAGAGGCTACTGTCAGTACCACCCTGTTTGAAAAAGCTCTAACTATTCCCTCTCAGTCTCCTACACGACAGCCAGCAAAGGAGTAGGGAACAAACATTTAACATGCAAACAATCCCCACTTCTATGTCTGCCCACCCAACCACTTTGGGGCACATGACACAGGAATGGTTTTACTGAGAGCTGGCCCCCTTCAATGGAAAACCATGATGGAAAGGGCCTGTGTAATATATGCTGATGTAAGGGTCAAACAGGAACTCAGAGATGAAGGTGAATAAGACAGCAAGCAATTCTGTGTGGGACACTCTGTGCAGGCCTCCAAATTAAATGGAAACAATGGGAATTAATGAAAGGTTCAGAGCAGAAATTGTGAAATGGCTCCTGGCAGCAACCTCAATGTGCTTCACTCTCTGTCACGATGCCACTGTCTGGGATTTATGACTTTTGTTTGTACTGAGTTTATTTATTTTTTAAGCTTCAGAATTTCAAAAGAAAGACAAATCAGAGTTCAAAATTCTTTGTAGAAGTAGTAGTAGCAGGAAAGGGAAAGGTTCCTAAAGTTACCATCAGTTCTAAGATTTACCTAATGAATGAAGAAATGACTCATAAAGAACTCCTTATGACTGGCTGCAAGCTTCCTCCTCTTTACTTCCATTGTCCTTTGCAAATCTCCTTTGCCACTGACACTACCTCCTTACTGCCTGACTCCTAAATGTGAAAATAACTTCTCCCCAATCCACAAAGTCCACACGTAGTAAGGCTTGGCTCAAAGCCTATGGTTTTCTTAAAGCCTCTGATTTTCTCAATATCTACCTGACAGAACTGGCCAACTCCTTGGATATATACATCCTTTAGATAGTTCCATTCTGCTGAGTGAGGAATCTAGGCTGAGTAATGCTCACCTTACCACTGAAACACCTAAGAGGGAAACCAAGCTGGAACACATATTACCAACTACTGCTTTATCAGGGTTTCACTCCTTCAATCAAGAGCTCTTGGAGCTTCAATAATTTTTCTAAGAGCACCTGGCTTGTAATTGGCAAAGCTGGGAGTCGGATGTGGTCATATATAAGGGTCATACAGGAACTCAGATATGGTGACTAAGATAACAAGCAATTCTATATGGCTTGCCGATCTTGGTGTTCCCACTATTCATTCTACCTCCCTGATATCTGTATGCTTTCACAACTAGACCACAAGCTACCTGTGGTCAAGAATCGGGTCTTTTCATCCTGGTATTCCACCTCCATTTGCTAGTGTCTTGCACATAATACTTGCTCAATAAATATTATTTAGCTAATTGGGATTGAAAGTCAATTCCTTTAAAGTTGCATAGTATTTTAATCTTTTAAATGTTTAATCTTTAAAAGTATGTTTACATTTGTTAATTTATTCCCTGTGATATGGATGCTCATTAAAAATTCCTCATCACATTTTTGAAAAATAGCTTTGAGAGTAAATGAATTGCCCAAAGTTACATACTAAGAAATCCTGGTCTGTGATACTTCATTTAGTCCTTCTATTGAAGTAGTATGCACAAATACTGTAGACATTCTTTTGAGGGAACTGGGGAAATTTAACCATTGTTTATACATTAGATCACAGTTTATAATATATAAACTGCTGTTTATATATATATTAACGTAGTGCATTAGTTTCTTATTTCCGCTGTAACAAATTACCACCTATTTAGGGACTTAAAACAATACAAATTCATTACTTTACTTTTCTGGGAGTCAAAAATCTGAAATACATTTCACTACATTAAAATCAAGGAGTCAACAAGACTGCTCAGGAGATTCTGGGAGAAAATCCTCTTCCTTGATTTTCCCCAGCTTCTAGAGTTTACCTTCATTCTTTCTTTCCTTCACCCTCCCTCCACCTTCAACATTCACTCTGCTTTTGCTGCCATCATGCCACCTACACCAACATTTCTGTCTCCTTGGCACAAGAATCCTTGTGATTAAAATGGACACATGTGGATATACCAGACAATTCTCCCCATTTCCACATTTTAGTCACACCTGCAAAGTCCCCCTCAACATGTAAGGTAACATATTCACAGATTCAGGAGTTCTGATATAGACGTTCAGGGGTTCTGACCATTATTCACTTTACCACAGAAATTATTGATAATGTTGGCAAGTATGATAATAGTATAGCAATTATTCTTTTTAGTGTCCCCATTTGCTACAGATGTTTACTAAAGTGTTAATGGGTGAAAAGCATGATATCTACTATTTGCTTTAAATATTTCAGAAAAATAAGTGGATGTTTAATAATTTAAAATAAGTAGAGAGAAAATGAATGCTACAAGATGACAAAGTGTTTAACATTTTTTTTGATAATTATTAAAGCTGAGTGTTCCATACATGGGGTGCATTTTACTATTTTTTTTCCTATTTCTGTGCACATTTGAAGTTTTTCATGATATCTTTTTAAGATTTTTAAGAGATCATTGAAGTGTCCTGTGCAACTTTCTCTAATCCCATTCTCTTCTCTTCTGCCCCAGAATGGTAATTAGGATTCTGAAATTGGTATTTTTCACTCCCTTCCAAAATTTTATAGTTTTACAACACATACATGTCAAACAATATACAGAATTGATTTATACTTTTCCCTCAAATTTATATAAATAGCATCATATTACACATTTAAAAAGAGTATTTGAGATTTATTCATGTTGATACATGGATAATTGTAGTTCATTCTTTTTTAGGTAACAAAATATTCAACAGTATGGCTACATCTAAATTTATACCTTATGTTGATGTGTATTAAAGTTATTTTAAAATTTTAGTTACCACAAACAATGCTGCAATAGACTTTCTCATAAATATCTCCCTGTGCACATGTGTGAAATTCCCTCTAGGATACTAAGTAGTGGAATTGCTAGTTTGTTAGGTAGATACATCTTCATCTTTACTACATCTTGCTAAATATTTAATAATGGGGTGGTTCCAACCTATATTTTTCAGCAGTATATGAGATTTTCCATTTTTATTCACATCTTTACCTCACTTAATATATTAGGACTGCGATTTTTATCAACTGAAGGAATATGAAATAATATCTCATTGTTTTAATTTGCAAACCCCTGATAATAACTGAATTTGAGCAGCTTTTTCACCTGTTCAGTCCCCTTTCACTTTTCTCTTTTGCCAACTCTTCTTTAAACTAAGTCCAG
This sequence comes from Talpa occidentalis, assembly GCF_014898055.3. Lineage (NCBI taxonomy): Eukaryota > Metazoa > Chordata > Mammalia > Eulipotyphla > Talpidae > Talpa > Talpa occidentalis. The sequence goes on from NW_023601104.1 coordinate 27,269,831, forward strand.
TCTAAAGTTTATCCCATCTCATTTGATTTTAATACTACTTTTGTTTCCAAGATTATATTTTACTTTTGCTTTGCCTTTGGGTTAACACATTATTTTTAAACTCCTTGTAGATTATATGATTAATTTCATCCATAGTGAAGTATTTTTTTAAATCATATGTTGATGGTAGACAAATGATTTTGTGGATTCTTTCTTAGGATTCCTTGCTGATTTTATTTTATTTTTTTTTCCATTTTTCTCCTTGCTTTTATTTATTTATTTTTTTTAAAAATAATAAATTTTATTTTTATATTCCCCATACAATTGCAGCCCCCCCATTCTGACCCCAATCTCTCCCCTCCCGCCCCCGCCCCCCTAAAAGTGTCTCTGGTTCATAGTTTTTTGTTGATTTTGATTTTCACTTTCTTATAGTTATTCACTGATTTTAAATTGAAGTGTAATCACACAGTATGAATGGCAGATTTTCAGTACATATTTTTATTTATTTCTTTTTTTTTTTTTTAAATGTGTGCCCAGATGTGTGCGTGCTACCCTTAGGCGTAGGACATATCTTTTTTTTTTTTTTTTTTTTAATAGAGGCATGTTTTATTTATTTATTTGTTCGTTTTTGTTTGTACATGCACTGGGTACAGTCAGAAGCGCGGGAGGGTGAGAGAATTCACCAGAGCCAGAGCGGGGAGCAGAGCAGGCAGAAGGACCGAGGTACACTGCTGAGGGGAGCAGCGGGCGGCAGGAGAGGTCTGCGCGCCATGTGGGACCCTCCTCTGGTGGCCGGGGAGCAGCCGGGGATCGAACCGGCGCCGCAGAGGCCGCGGGCAGCTTCGCAACCCAGCGCTCAACCGCTGCGCCACCGGGGAGGCCCTATTTTTATTTATTTCTATATATTTTACATCATTATTCATTTTTGTACAGTTTATTTTCTGCTCTCAGGTGTAGTCCCCACAAACTTCGCACCACCAAGTCACCCATGAACCATCACCATAGTCTCCTGTGCTCTTTTCACCCGTTTATTTTTTATTTTTTTCATCCTTTCCCTCTGTCTGTGTACATCCTAACCTAGCTTTTCCCAGGGATCTTTCTTGGATCCCTGGGTTCTCAGTTAAGACACTCATCCCATCATGACATTTTAGGATGATATTCAGATCACTGCAGATTGTATTATGAATGGGTGTGATGAGGAGGTTTGGATCAAATCCTGTTTGTGAATATCTGAGCTATCCTGCTTTCAGTGAATTGTAGCTTGCTAAAAGTAGGAAGTTCCAGCTTTTTGTCCAGGGTTGGGGGGCTACTCTTCTGAGTAGTGCAGTCCGACACAGGCTCCAGGCTTCAAGGACAAAGCTTGACTTTGATCCCCTTCTTCCCATGAAACTATTGTAGTCTTAGTCCAATTCTTCACTTTGAATTTCTCTTGTTTCTAGCTTACAAAAATGTTTAACCAATTTTCTAACCCAGTTCTGACTTTATAATTTCTTGGTTTCAATTGTATCTGTTATCCATGTGTGCCTGCCCCAGAAAGGATGCCTTGGGTTCGATTTTACATAGTCATTGCAATTAGAGATACAAGTTATCTTGTTTAGGGAGTTACCGCTTTACATCAGTGCATGTTCTTATAGGGTCAGTGAAGGTCAGATGAGACAAGATATTTAAAATACTTTGAAGACATGATTCTGTCTTAGTAGGGAATGGTGCTGATAAGTGTAAGGATGATCTGATTCATGTTGTTTTATAAAGCAGACACACACATATATAGGCATAAGCATGCCTATATTCACATTTCCATTAGAAAGTTACTTAGGGACATATATCTAGCTAGTTAGTATGCTTCTACCTGTCTATCTGTCCATCCATCTGTCCATCCATCCATCCATCCATCCATCCACCCATTCATCCATCTGTATTTCTATCTACCCACCCACCTCTCTCTGTGTTTATATTTCTATTTGAAAATCTATACCCTTGAGCCTCCCTGGTGGCACAAGGGGTCAACTCTCAGCACTATGAAGCTGTCCGCAGCCACTGCAGCACGAGTTCAATCCCCAGCCAGGGAACTAACCCACATGGGGCAACAGACCTCTCCTGTCTCGCCTGCTGCTCCCCTCAGCAATGTATTTCAGTAGATCTGCCTGTTCTGCTCCCCACTCTGTCTCTGGTGAATCCTGTCACCTCTCCTCACCTCTGGCCTAAACCCAGGTCATCTATACCCTTGATAATGGGATCTCTTTTTTATTCTTAATGTTCTGAAATGGCATTAATATGAATCTAGGTGTGGATCTTTTTTATTTTTTCTGCAGGACACTCAGTGAAGCCTTTGATTCTGAAGTCTCACATATCTCTAGTCCTGGGAGTGATTTTCCTACTGTTCTTTTGTTATTTCTCCCCAATTTTTCTGTTTTCTCTTTGATAGATGTCAGCCCTTCTTGACTGTTTTATTGGATTCTTTGTAATTCCTGGGTCACCTTCTTCCTATTTGATTGGTTGAATTGTCTCAGCTACCTGGTGGTCCTTGGTCATCCTCCCACATTTACAAATGAAGGACCATGCTGAGCAACTGATTTGAGAAACCATCAACTACAAACTTATTAGGACAAGCTTCCCTTTTTGGCCTTCTGTCCATGGTGAGAACATTGACCTGCCACCACCTTTTATCCCAGAGTTATCCCAAGGCTCCATACAAAGAACAGCCCCAACATTCCCTCCAGGCTTTCCGACCTAAGTTTCCCTTCTTTCCAGTTTATCAGTTTATAGGATTCCATCTCCCTTACTGCCCTCTAGAAATTTCTCAAAATCTTTGCTTTGGATAAACCTCCCCCTTCCAGTCTCAACATTTGAAAAAAAAATGTGCTTTATTCGATGTTTCCTAAGCCTACTGGGACTTAGGAAAGGGAGTAAGTGACAAGTAGCTTATGAGGTGCACTCAATCCACCACCTTGAAGTTGAACCTCAGATGATATTTTAAGAAAATCACTCTGGCTGCTAGGTGTAGAGTGGATTGGATGGAGGCAGAATTTGGAGCCAAAAGTCTAGTTAGGTTTACTTGTTTCAAGTGCAAGAAAATGGGACCAGGTCAGAACTGAGAGAGTGAAAAAGAAAAGAGAGAAGTAGAAGGATCAAGATGTATTTTGAAAGCAAGACTTACAAGGGTAATCCTTTCTCTTCTGAATGTTTCTGGACTTGTGTGAGATCCTGCAATAGAGGGTGTCAGATGATGAATCTAGGGAAGTAGTATGGCGTGTGAACAGAGCACTGGATTGGAATAAATACAGCAATGAAGTTGAATTAGGAGTGATTTTTTTTTTTTATAGACTGCCTCACAACTTCAGTGTCCTCATCTATAACAGGGGCATACTAACATCCACTTACATTAGCTAGGCAACAGAATTCCCTTGGCATACCTTAAAAAAAAAGGGAGCTATGGGGCCTCCCTGGTGACCTAGGGGTTAAGCCTCAGCACTTCCACTGCTACAGCTGGAGTTCAATCCCAGGCCAGGGAACTAATCCACATATGGTGCAGTAAACCTCTCCTGTCTCACCCGCTGCTCCCCTCAGCAGTGTACTTAGTAAATCTGCTTGTTCTCTGTCTCTGGTGAATTCTCTCACTCCCCACACCTCAGGTCTATACCCCAGTTCTCCTGGGGTATAAATAAATAAATATTTAAAAAAAGAAGAAGGGAGTTATTATATAAATACAAGTGAATTAACCTGGAAGTGGGACACTGTTCAGAATCAAGCCCATGCACCCTTCCACTCCCGCTCTATGACCCAAACAATTTATCTCATGTAGCATTTCCATTGCTATATATCTGTTGCAGCTTTGTTTAATGAATAAAATTTGTGAAGGAAATATTCTCATTGGATTAGCTTGTTAATTATTAGCCCAGTTGAAGAAAAAACTTCCCAGCAGGTCACCAGTGGCTGAGCATTGACTGAGAAACCTTGCTTAGGTCATGTGCTCACCTTGCCTCATTCTGGGGCCATGTCTATGCAAAGAACAGCTCCAGTCTGTTTTCCCAGCCAGAGGGGACTCCATTTAGTAATGTAAAAGGCATAAATACAAGAGGCACAAAGGTATAAATGCCACGACTTAACATGCCACCACTTTTTCTCTTAGGGTTGATGTTAATGGCAGATAAATTAAAACATGTAAAACATACAGGGATAATATTTTTAGATGAATCCCACCTCATTAAAAAAAATACCTACTTGCTTTGCACAAAAAAAATCCAATTATGGTCAGACTTCATAGCATCCCATGTTATGGGGCAATATGATTAGCAAAAAGTTAGCCTAATTGTGGAAGTGAACATAGGCCTTAAATTGCATCTAGGAATAAAGACTAGAGAGACCAGGAATTTGAAGGAACTACTTTGTTTCCTTGGCTTTGTTTCTTTGTAAAAAAAATCTCTATTGTTGATTTGGTGAGCTGAATTAATTATGCCTGATACATGCCTTCTTCTCTTTAATTTTCTTGAAACTCCAAGGCAAAATATGAATAATATTTTCAGGGGCATGACTGTTCAATATCTATTTCTAAATCTGTCTGGCTAAAAATGTATATGAAAACAGAACCTGTAATACTGTCATTTACCTAATAAAGGCAGAATTCTCAGTTTTTCCACCATATGCATTCTTTTGTTTGGTTGCAACGTAAGTGCTATTTTCTCTGCTCCTTTTTAACTTTTAATAAGCTTCCTTTCTGTAGAGTGTGGATAATGCTGTGAAAGAGTAGCTAAAACATATTTTCAAAAGAAAAACAATCCCCAACTGAAAAATGATCCAAAGGAAGGGACAAAAAAGAAAGAGCTTCTATGACACATTCACATACATTTACAATTCTTAAGTGCTACTGCTTATTTGACAGGAATAGGGGAAGAGAAATAGGCCTCACTTTTTTACGATTTTGCATTTTGTCACTTAGTTCTTTCAGCCTTGTCTCATTAATGTTTGTACTTTTGTAGGAAATGCAGGAGGCATACAGGAGAGAAAACAGATCTGGGATCTGAAGACCTGGGACTGGGCACCAGCATTGCTGCTCCCTTCCTGGGGGCAGTGCCCCTTTGTCCTTCAACTCATCATCTCAGGATTACAGGGCAGGTGTGGACTAGACCAGGGCTTCCTGAAGGAGCCCAGGCCTGACACTGCTGAGCTATGAATCACATGATGAAATCATGAATGCCCCTTTTCAACTTTCTTTCACTATTTTCTAGTATTGCATCAGGAACAGAGCCTCATTTTGGTGTAAGTACATCTTGAAGGCCACTCTAATCTCTTACCCATATTCCTTTTTTAACAAAGTAAACTTTAGGACCTCCCCGGTGGTGCAGGTGGTTGAGCGCCATACTGTGAAGCTGTCTGCAGCCTCTGCAGAGTGGGTTCAATCCCAGCTGGTCGGGGAGAATCCCACATGGCGCAGCAGACCTCTCCTGTCTTGCCAGCTGCTCCACTCAGCAGTGTATTTCGTCAGTCTGCCTGTTCTGTTCCCTGCTCTGTTTGTGGTGAATTGTCTCATCCTCCCGCACATCTGGCCTGTACCCCGGTTCTTGTATAAATAAATAAATCTTAAAAAAAAAAAAAAAAACAAAGTAAACCTTAGGCCTAGAGTCTTTGGCAGAAAAGTAGTACCTAGCTAGAATTAAAAAATTGTGCCTCCTCACACCTAGCAATGGCATCTGATTTTAAGGTCACCATCTAATTATGGCAAGTGATCCTTTTAACAGTAGTAATACAGTGCTTTCTTTGAAAATAAAAGGAAATTTAAGTTTTAAAACTATGTCAATAAGTACTATTATTAGTACAAGAAGCAGAGAGATCTGGCTGGAATTGTCAAATGGTATGTAGAAAGTAGAAAACACACTGGTTTAGGTGATCATCAGGAGCCTGTAGAGTTCTCAAAATGCACCTTTGTGCCCTCTGATTGCCATCTCTACTGATAATGCAAACACATTTACAGAGAACAAAACACCCCTCCTTCATCCTTCTTACATGGCAATTCATCTGGCTCTTTGTTTCCCTGAATCTTTATATAATAAACACAGGAACAACTTGTAGTTCATGACACTGGATTGTAAAAAGAAAGTGAGAAAATAGTTTTTGAAGAGCTTTAGGAAGGCTGTAGACTCCCACTTAAATGTGACAGATTGAACACACATATTTATTTTGGCTCTCTCTCAGAACTCAACTGAAAAGATAGTAAAGGAATAAAACTGGTTTAAGCCTACAAGTACAAGAAGAGCAGGACAGGAGAAAATTGGGGTCCAGAGATGCTAAAAGGTATTTTGGAAGGTGGAAAACTTGTGGATGAGGAATAATTGGAATGTAAGTGTCTCAACAGGGGCACCAGTGTAAAACCAGCTGATTCCAGCTTTAGGGTTTTAGAAAAATTCAGGAATTAGAGACACTGAGTTCCTCTGGAGAGAGCAGGGGAATGCAAATGGGACAACTACTAGGAATTCTGCTTTAGAATTTCTGTCTAATGCAGAATTCCCCAACCTTCACCCTGTTGACATTTTGTACAGGAGAATTCTTTGTTTGGGGGGGTTAGACTGCATTTTAGGAGATTAGCAGCATCCCTTACCTCTCAACTCACTACATACCAGTAGTTCTTTCTCCCCAGTTGTGACCACAAAAAAAAATGCCTTCTAACAATACCAAATGTTCTTTTGGGGCAAAATTTCCTTCAGTTGAGAACCACTAATCTAAAGGCTTGATGATCTCTCCCTGAACCTATGCAAACAAGTCTCTATTGCTCTTCTACCCTGAACCAGAGAGGCTCCAGACCTGGAAGCAGAAGCTCAGATAGGGAGGAGTGAGGTGCTGCTGTGACAGCAAGGGGTAAGGTATTGTCTACATTGTGATTTCCAGTCCTTTTCTCAGGAAAGGACAGTGGAAGAGCCAGAGGGGAGATGAGTGGGCAAGGAACAGAGCCTCCAACAGGCAAGAACAAAGAGAGAGAGAGAGGACTTACCTTGTAAGATTCCCCAAGTGTTGGATGAGATCATGCAGGAAGCCCACTCAAGCTAAGCAGCAAAGGAGAAGAAATCCTCTCTCCTCCCTCCTCTAACCCTAGAAGTGGTGATCTCCACTGCTCTTGCACAGAATATGAAATTAATTTTGAATCTGGGTCTCCCTGGTGGCACAGGGGTTAAAGTCTCAGTGCTATCAAGCTATCACCAGCCACTGCTGTACTTGTTTGATCCCTGGCCAGGAAGCTACCCACATGGCACAGCAGACCTCTCCGGTCTCACCTGCTGCTCCCCTCTGGTCCACACCCCAGTTCTTGTATGCTTATAGAAATAAAAATAAATATAAAAATAATTTTGAATCTGCCTATTGTCTATTATTTGATATGGACTGATTACATATACATTTTATTTTATTTTGATATACGTTTCAAGGCAGGAGTTCATAAGAAATTATATTACAGTTTACTAGTTTTAGTGATAACTCTTAATGATGTAAGCATATGGTACGTGGGCTTCCGTTTGCACCCTTGACTTGAGCCTGCTGAGAGTGGATGTTCCCGTCTGTCAGAAGTTTGGTGTCTCCCTGCTGTCAGATCACTTAGTGATAGGACATAAAAAGCTAAAGGCAGTTATTAATTCCAGGAAGAACAAAAAGATGAATGAGAAACTAGATGTATTCATAATATTCTACTTGTTAAACTATCAACAATATAGTAAGTTCTCAATGTGGTCAACAGGTTCTTGGAAACTGACTTTAAGCAAAATTATATGCAAAGAAACCAGGTACTCCAATAATGTGGCTTGTGTTCAACATTCACAGGAATTGCTTTTGTCTCATTAATGCTGTAACAAAACAATGTTGACTTAAAAATGATGTTATTCAAGGATCTGTGATATATGTGTATAAACATCTATCTATATACATATATTTAACTCTGTGATTGCAATGATAGCGACTGAGCATTTTTTTTAATGTGGATATAATTAAAAGGCAAGAACATGTGGAACAGTGCTGTGTGTGACTGGGGGGTACTGATGGTGGTAGTTGTTTAAATCCCTGTCTTCCATGGTAAGATGCCAACAGAAATAGTGTTTTTCAGTAAAATTAGAGCATATACATTATTTTAAAAAATATAAATGCAAACTCTAGAAGAAAGACTAAAAAAGCTGAAAGTGGCTGCCTTTTAGCAGAACTTGAATGAGGGGGAGAGTGGGTAGGGTACTGACATTTTTCAAGACAAATCTTTAAATACTGCTTGCCTTTTTCAACTATATACATGTTTTATGGTGGTAAGAATAGTAAAGACTATGGAATGGCAGTTGGAAAACCTAATAAACCAGAGACACACTACGGGGTATGGGGGGGGGGTGTTGGGGAGGAGGGATTAGGGTCAAAATAAGGGGGGTGGGAATTCTTTGGGGAATATAACCAAGATGAAAATGCATACATTGTGCAAAAATGAAAAATGATGTAAAAATAAAATTAAAAATACTAAAAAATAAAAAATAATAAGACAAATTTATGCAAAAAAAAAGAAAAAAGTAATTTGGGTGACTATGGAAGAAAGAATATGTAAAAGGAAAATGATACTTTTTTATATCTAAGTGGAATGAAGAATAGGTAGAACAAGGTAGACACATGTTAACAAAACAAAGACAAATAGAAAATCACAGAATGTATATTTTCTAATATAGGAGGGCATCAAAACTGACATTGTTTATGATCTATAAAGGCAGGCAGATCATTGGGGGGTATATATGCACTATCTTATTTCATTATCATCACAGATCCATGAATTATGTATTATTAGTTTCATTTTATGGATGAGAAGACTGAGAAGTATAACTGAGAACAGGAAGGTGGCGCCATGCTTGTGTGTGGAATGAGATGCTGGCATTCACAAACTGTTGCAACCTGGTCTCTCTGTGCTTCTGTGTTCTCCTACATAAAGTGAGAACACAGACAAGAATGAAGATTATTATTATTTGATTATTTCCTCTCATAGGAATATTGTGAGAAATTTATGAGTCAATATGTATAAGGTAGTCATAAAAGTTGCTAACACATTGTACGTGCTATTATTATTATAAAAGGCATTCCACCAATCAAAATAGAATGAAAACAACAGGAGACATTTTTCTGAAACTGTTTCTTCAATTTATTTGACCTCTGGGCATCTGGACTTACTGACCACATGCCCAAGGTCACATAACTATTAATTAGTGAAACTAGACTTTGAATGTAAATCTGTCTTCAGAGCTCAACTTTTGTATAATCTGTTGCCTCCTAAGAGTTAATGAGGCAAGTGCTAGAAAGGCCGGCTACAAAAGCAGGAAATAGCAACACTAGAAAACAGAAAAGGGAAATGACAGTGGTGACCAGTGAAGGAGTTAAACAATATGATGTTGAATTAGATAGAAAGGGAAGTGTGATCCATTAGGATAAAAAGAAGATGGCAGCACAGGTAGGAGAAGGCAGAAGATTACGTTACTGAGACAGAGATAATACCCGAACAAGCTCGCGTAAGTAGGACATTTTGATTGGCAGAAATGAATTTAAGTAGGGATGGTCTCAGGAGAAACACTTTACTCAGTCTATGACATAGCCTACTTTAACTCTTAGAATGCCGGCAGAAAGATCCCAGCTGGATTTTCAGAGTTTTCACCTTAAGAAGCACTCGTTCTCCTATATCTTATGTACTCTGCTGCCCGACCATCCATAATTATAATCAGTTTTTTATTTTGTGATTATCTATTTAATATCCATCTCACTAACTAGACTGTAAGGTGTCTGAAGGTAGAGTCGATGTCTATCTTGTTTATTCATACTTAATCCAGTGTTTACTATAGACCGGTAGAAGTAAAAAAAGGAAAGAGGAAACATATGTCTCGATATTTAATAAACTATAATTGAATGCTATCCCTGAAGAGCAGGAGATTATAGAAGTAATGGGAAGAGACTTTTTAAGATAAATGAGCCAATATTTTGGAATAGGAAAAAGAGTGTATAAGCTGGAAGAATCTCAGAGATCATCATCCATTTAACTAATTTGTATTAAGTGTATGCAAAGTGAGGTGCTAGCAACTAGAGACATAGAGAAGAATAAGACATAACCCCCACCCCAAAGGAAGGTGCTCTAGGTGCAAAGGGGAGAAAAGGACAGATCAATGCCGTATAAACCGGTGAGAGAGATGGTGTGAGAAATGGAGTAAACAGAAGGAAAAGTGAAGAACAAGAATTCATTCTTGTGACTATTCCTTAAAACTTTGGACTCTGTTGACTTTGTTTCTGGGGAATACCAAGAGTACACAGCACTCAGGAAGCGAGACATTTCTAAGGAATAATGGCAAGGTAGAGTCTGCAAGTCCTTCCTTCCAATGGGCTTGGGGTTGGACTGGTACTGTTTTCAGGCAGCCATTATCATCATGTCCCCCAACTCTCATCTATTGCAGCTGTTTTCTGAGTTTAAGGATACCTATGTGTAGCAACAGAGAACTGCCAACTCTTCCTCCAAACAGTCATAAAAACAACCCCCAAATCACCTATCAGCTACTCCCACCATCTTTTTTGTTTTGTTTTAGAAATATTAAAAAAATTAACATATATGTTGGAAGGAAGTACTTTGGTAATCAGAGCATTTCTTTAACCTGAGTATCTCCTACTTAGTGTTCACAGGACCCCAGAAGTCAGGGAGCGGAAATAACTTGCTCAAAGCCACAAGAAGTTGGTGGCAGAGCTGGGACCAGAATCTGGCAAACCTCAGGCCAGTATCCCATCTTCCATAACAGCAGTAACTAAAATTTGATGAGCAAAATACAAACAGGCCTTTTTAGTTCAGGATGCATCCTGTGATAGCAGGTTTCCAAGAAAAAGTTAATTTGGCTGTTGGACATTACTGGCAGTTATGGCACAGGCTGAGAGAGGAGGAAATGCAAATCCTCTCAAGTGGAAAACCTGCATAAATCAACCAGTGGAGAAAAAAGAGGTAGCTTCTGAAATACCAGTGCTATTGCACATTAAGATTATTTAAGTGTTTCCTTTGGCCTGTCTTCACTATGAACATAAAGAAAGGGCTCGTTAGAAACACTAGCCACACAGAACACGTAGTAACAAAAAAGTTAATCATTATATACCAAGCTTTTCATTCATTGTCTTACTCATTTTTCCTTATAACATCCCTATGAAGCGATGCAGCTGTCATTTTCATTTCAGAAAAGAGAAAATGTGGCACAAACAGGTTATGTCACTGGTCACTAAGCTGGTAAAAGTGACACTAGGCTGGATTTGAACTCAAAGAGGACCATTGTAATTCGTGGTCTTTTCCATTATGCATTGCTCTGTGGAGCACTGCTAGCTATACCTCACTCTCACAGAAATGATTGATTTGTGTCAATCTAAAACAGAATACAAGAACTCTTACCTAATGACAGTAACTATAATTTATCTGAAGCAGTGAACAGTGTACAAAGAATTTTCCACATGCATTCTTTTAAATTCACTCTAACCTCTGGGTGAGGGGTATAATTATTCTCATGAGGGAGCAAAGTTCAGAGAAGTCAAATAAAATATTTAGGTCACCCAGCTGTGACCCAGCTGATCCAGGGTCCAAACTTCATGTGCTGACCCTTAGCTTGAGCTCCTTGGACTGGATTTGGTGTCTGGGCATTTTGTCTCTTGAATTTCAGAAGCAAACTCTGGTAAGAGGGATAGTGTCCAAATGGCATCATATCTTGCTAAAATGTAGCAATTTGGTGGGAGTTTGGGAGTACATGACAAATTGCACACACATAGTAAATACCAGTTTATCTAGAAAAGCTCAGATAAATCAGAATTTCTTTATTTCAATAATGTATGATACTCATAATATGTATAGAAAAATGGTTCTGATTAATTTTAAGATCTGAACTTGACAATGAGTCATTTTATTATATTCAAGATTATTTAAGGTTATCATTGAAATAAATAATACTTTGCTCAAATTTGCACACTCCTTTGTAGTCAGAGTTCTTTCATGGTCATTATTTCATCTGATTTTCACAAGAGGATGGGCATGTTCATGATTATTCCCATTTAACAGAAAAGGATAGAGAAACTTAAAGATGCTAAAGCATACATACCCATAGTGGTTCACAAGAGACAGAACTGGAGCTTAATTCAAATCATCCAACTCTTACATTAAAGTTCTCTCTTCAACCCTAGCTCTAGTAGCCCTACTGTGTACTCTTAAAATAAAAAGTAGACTCTTCGAGGATGTGGTGAAAAGGGAACTCTCCTAGATTGCTGGTGGGAGTGCAAACTGGTCCAACCACTATGGAAAGCTGTCTGGAGGTTCCTCAGTCTACTAAAAATGAAGTTACCATAAAACCCAGCAATTCTAGTCCTACAGGTCTACCCAAAGGACACAAAAACATTGATTCAAAGGAATACCTGCACCTCTATGTTTATTGCAGCACTATTTATAATAGATAAAACCTGGAAACTACCCAAATGCCCCCAAACAGATGACTGGATCAATAAGATATAGTATATATACACAATGAAATACTATTCAGCAATCAAAAAAGATAAACTCATGCCATTCACAGCAACATGGATGGAGCTGGAATTATGCTCAGTGAAATAAGTCAGAAGGAAAAAGAAAAATATTGGATGGTTTCATTTATATGAGGAATATAGGGGAACCAAATAAGACACCGGGGGAAAACTAGTAACAATACAAAACACAACAAAACAAAAACAGACAATTATTAATCAGAGACATCCTGCAGGGGAAGAGGAGGGCGAGGGAAGGAGGGAGGGAGGAGCACAGGGGACTAAGGTGATGGTGCACGGGTACTTTGGTGAAGGAAATTCTATGGGTACACCTGAGGGGGGCAGAGCAAACATTGTTTAAAAATGAACACTGATATAAAAAATACATAAAATAAAAAAAGGAGACTTATGATTTCAGGTACAGTCCATATGTACCCTTTCTGGTGCACTGCACTTCTTGAAATCCAGGTTTATGGAGCTTTTGGCAAGCATCCCTGGGGACGAGATGGCAGGATTTCTATCCTCACAGTGGATAGACTACTTATATGTTTGGTGGCAATCAGAGGAACCTGGACCTTCTGGGCAGGATGGGCTCTGTGCAAAACACCCACCACAGAAAAGCATTTGAGAACTGGGGAGATGTTTGGAAATAAATAAGAGATATGACACCCAAGAACTGATACAGTTTTGAGGTAACTCATATGCAGATAGTAATCAGAAGGAACTCAATGCTTGAACAAAGACTAGAATCTCCCAAAATTATTTCAAACATTGTACTAGCTCGTATCCAGGCCTCAATCAACACAGATCAAGTGTTTTCCTCAGAGCCCTGACTGTCTCTTGCCTCCCAGCCTACAAAGTCCAATGTGACAGAAGTAAAATGACTAGTTAGTGGTCTGGGCACACACTACTGCCTATTTAATGAATTCTTAAGTTGTGTGGTATTTTCTCAGCTCTTCTGCATAAGGGTATCCTGACCCGTTTCACAGAATTGAACTATTTTCCTTTAAATCCACATTTAAATTACCCTCTGGTTAGGCTATCCCTGACCTCTCCCCCTAAGCAGAACCCTTGGGTTTTACTCATCACATATGCAATAATTGAACCATTGAAATGGGTTCTCATTGAAGCTGAAGTTATTTCCATCCCCAGGATGTCAAACTACCTAATCCAAACTAGACTCCTGACAGATTTCAGCTGAATGCATAGATAAAGTGAGTAACACTGAGAAATAATCAAAGTTAATTTTCACTTAACTAGAACATCCAATGACTGGTGAGCAACACTATCTATTTAAATGGATATTTGTAGATAACTCTGTTTCTTATTAGTAGTAAATGATCTATCTTAATTTCACCTCTCTCGCTGCTATGAAGCCAGAGGAATTCAGTGATCATCAAGAATCCATCCTTTCTGTTTATAAGCAGAGAAAAGAGTAATTGATTCTAATCAGTGAGCTTGCAGTGGGATTCAACATCAACATTTCCCCTCTTCTACCACTGTTCACACATGGCATGACTTATTTGACACCATATTGACTATCCTTATCTTACATTAGATTTGCAAGCTGTGCCAGCCTAGAGGCGAGTTTGCATTGCTGGCTGCACATTTTTAAGGTCTAGTATAGAGTAGTGCCTGGCACAAAGTAGATTCTAGTAGACTTTCATTTAATGAATACATAAATGAATTAATCAATTAAGGTTTCATAGAACAGGTGGCATAGCTGAGCCTTCCATCATTCACACCAACAGCGGGATTTCCATTCCAATAGAAACTCTGGGAATCAGTTACTGTGCTTAACCTTATTTATTTTTAAAGATTTATTTATTTATGCATACAAGAGGTGTGGTGTAGGCCAGATGAGCAGGGGGTGAGAGGATTCACCAGAGATAGAGTGGAGAGCAGAACAAGCGGACTGACTGAAATACATTGCTGAGGGGAGCAGTGGGTGAGACAAGAGAGGTCTGCTGTGCCATGTGGGTCACCTCCCTGGCCCTGGATCAAACTCGTGCTACAGTGGCTGTGGATTGCTTCTTAGTGCTGACGCTTAACCCCTTTCACCACCAGGGAGCCCTCTGTGCTTAACCTTAAACTTGTTTAAATGAGGAGACTGAGATGCAGAACTCAATTCACAGACCACCCATCACTGAAACAAAGCTCTGACTGATTTCAAAATCAATGCATAGGGCCTCCCCGGTGCTGGGTTGTGAAGCTGCCCGCAGCCTCTGCAGCGCCGGTTCGATCCCCGGCTGCTCCCTGGCCACCGGAGGAGGGTCTCACATGGCGCGCAGACCTCTCCTGCTGCCCGCTGCTCCCCTCAGCATTGTACTTCTGCCTGCTCTGCTCCCCGCTTCGGCTCTGGTGAATTCTCTCACCCTCCCGCGCTTCTGACTTGTGCTTGTATAAATAAATAAATAAATAAATCTATCTTAAAAAAAAAAATCAATGCATAGATGAAGGGGAAAAGCAGCTCTTAGCTAAGGAAGAGCATGGACAAAGCATGGATGCATAAGTGCCTTGTAGGTTCAGAAACTGAGTGGAGAGCAATTACTAGCCAGGGAGGAAGAGGCTAGACAGGGAGGTTGGGTGAGGCGCACCTCAGAGTACATACAGGATTAATGACTATACTGGAGCAGCTCTACCTCCAGGCTTTCCCTTGGAAGGAGATTTTCTAAAAAATTCCTATCTTGCAGATTATTTGCCAAGTTTTCTGTTCAACATCAAAGTACAGAAAGAAAGATTTCTAACACTTCAGGAGTCCAGTTAGTTGGGTTGTAATAATAAAATTTTACTGTAAAAGAAAATGTCCTAGTGGATGCTTATTTATAATTAATTTTTCCTAATTTTGAAATAATATTTTATTTACAGAACAGCTGTAAAAATAGCACAGAGAACTCCCATATACTCTTCACCCAATTTCATAATGTTAACATCTTATATAACTACTGTACAATGATTGAAACTAGGAAATTAACATTGGCACAATACTTTAACTCCAGACTTTATTTGAATTTTATAGTATTTCCCTTATTCTGTTTCAAATCCAACCTAGAATTGGATCTCAGCATCATATTTATTCGTCATGATTCCTTAGTCATCTCTAATCTTATGATGTTTCGGCAAACTTTCCTTGTTTTCATGACCTTGACACTTTTAAAGAGTACTGGTCAGTTGCTTTGAAAACTGTCCCTCAGTTTGGGTTTGTTTGATGTTCTATCATGGTTAGAATGAGGTCACACATTTTGGCAAGATGTGCTAATAAGCCTTGCCTTCCTGGCAAGTGCATCACAGTGCATCATACCAGGGGGCACATGATGTCAAACTTGACCTTGATCATTCTGCAAAGATGGTGCCTGCAAGATTCCACCACTATAAAGCTAGTATTTTCCCCTTGTAATATAAAAATCTTGGGAAAGATACATTAAGCAAATATCCTTTTTCTCTTCATTTTTTCCCCACTAATTCTAGCTTCCAATGGTAAATTTTGCCTGAAACAATCATCACCCTGGTGTTCTAAAGTTAATTTTATTTTTTCCATATTCATTCTATGATTAATTAGAATTCTTCTATAAGGAAAATTGTCCCTTCTTTCCCATGCATTTATTTATGCAGTGGTCTATCTATATCAGCACACTTATTTATAAATATTTATTTTAATTGATAGACTATAAGCTAAGCCAATACTATCTTGCATTTCCTGATTGTTCCAAATACTGTGACTTTGGCCACTGAGAGATATTTGCCCTTTCAGCATACCACATGCTGTTTTTGAGCATTTCTTACTTTGTCACACCATAGATGCTCTACATTTATTTCGCAATTCCTCTGCCCCAACCCAGGAATCAGTCACTTCTTCAAGGAGCCCAAGTTCCTTTTATTAGAGAGTGGTATTTAGAAACCAAGATGTAGGCACTAGGTGTGTTTGTTGCTGATAAAGTGTCATTTTTGTTGGTCCTTTCATAGGGCAGAACTTGAAAGTCTATCTATCTATCTATCTATCTATCTATCTATCTATCTATCTATCTATCTATGTTAAACTACGTTCAGATACACATGTATAATTATTTTCATTTTTATCTTTTGTATGTAAACTTCTATCTATTTTACAAAATCACTTCATATTGATACCTTGATTTCAATGCAATACCACAGGGTTCATGCTAGATTTTCCCTTTTTCTAAACGGATGCTTACTTTGAGGACAGTTTTGTACCTCTCCCTATATCTAAGCACCACAGTACATCATTAGAATTCAGAAAATCTGCTATGCTTACTGAGCTGAGAAGAAGTATCATTCAGTGCAGACAAGAGAAAAAGTATCCTCTTAAAGTTCCATTTGCCAGACAGCTTTATGTCACCCATAACTAACACAAAGAGTCACTAACAGGCACCTGTGGCAACTCTAAAGGCAAGCAAAAGTAAAATATTTAACAACACTTGAAAGATTCTTTTCTCGGCTTTCTTATATACCACAGTACCTTGGATTCAGGGATATGTTGTTCAGGGAAAAGAAAGATTTGGAACCCCAGAGAAGGCCTCTTGCCTGATGCCAGGAAAAAAACAGGACCTTTGGGGATCCTTCATTTAATGTGACCTGATTTAGTCTCTCCTGATTACAAATGGGTTTCCACAGAAGAACTGAAGCATTTTTCCAAAAGCACTTATGTCTATGCTTCCAGAAGAGCCAATCTGCTTTGGAAACCATAAGAGGAACAAAGGAGAAGGAATATAAAAGGAAATCAAAGTCTTTTAGTATAACTCATGAGAAAGAGAACACCAATAAAGTAAATGCCTCATTGGCATAATTTGAGTAGGACCATGCATTAAATAAGAACCTACTATACCCTAGTCTAATTTGGAACATAAAAAAACAGATTACTTTGATTACAAGACATACAGGGAGTGTGCCATGTAACAAAGAAGGTAAAGAATGGAGTTATGCAGGGCCTCCCCTGGTGGTGCAGCGGTTGAGTGCTGGGCTGTGAAGCTGCCTGTAGCCTCTGAAGCATCGGTTCGATCCCTGGCCGCCAGCAAGGGTCCCACATGGCACGCAGTCCTTTCCTGCCATGCCCACTGCTCCCCTCAGCAGTGTATTTCAGTCCTTCTGCCTGTTCTGCTCCCCGCTCTGGCTCTGGTGAATTCTCTCACCCTCCTGCACTTCTGAATGTACCCAGTGCTTGTATAAATAAATAAATAAAATCTTTAGGGGGAAAAAAAAAGAATGGAGTTACGCAGTTACAAAGCAAGGGATATCAAAGATTGCCAACAATGATCCAGAACCCAGGATCAATCAAGGACAGAGACTGGGAGCATGGCTGTGTTAACACCATGGTCTTGGCCTTCTGCCCCCAGTATTGTAGAATAAGACCTTTCCTTATTTCAAACCACACATTCTGTGGTTTTGTGTCACGGCAGCCCTAGGAGACTAATACAGAAGACTACAGATTTTGATCTGTTGTAATAAGAAAGAAGTAGCTGAGGAAGAACAAGCATGCTTGGGTATGATATGGTGCATTCCATGTTTCTGAAGGCCAGAGTCCAGGAAATGTAAGAGAGGAGGAGGCTGGAGTGAGGACCTTGGACATAAGGTGTCAGAAGTTTTATGTGCATGGAAACAGCAAGAATGAAATGAAAGAGAAAAGGAAAAAAAAAAATAGCAGGGCTCTCTAACAGATTCAATAAGAATGGGGAAGAAGAGGATTAATCCAAAAACAGTTTCTTGTTTGGGCAGTCTCCTAGCTGTGTGACCTTAGGTCAACCAGTTAGTCTCTCTGCTTCTCTTTTCTAATCTATCAGTCAATCCCAAGATGATGAGTTTGAGTCACTAAGAAATTGAGAGTGCTAAGGATATATATTTGATTCAAAATTCTGATCTAATTTTGACTTGATTTCCTCTTACCGTAAAGCTTGGTTGAGTAGTATATGATATGATAACAGCGATGAGTATAACGATAAAAGTTTAAGACCTGGAGCTAAACTGATCATTCATATTCTGGTTTTCTTAGCATTTTTGTTTCGGTAAGATAATACAATCCTTTCATCTTCTGTTGAAAAATGGGCAGGTGCTGCATTCAGCATTCTGCCCAAAGAGATCATCTTCTTTCTTCCCCTTCTACCCTCTTGATAGTCTAATTTTGAAAAACTTTTTCTTTTCCCTAGCACGCTTCCTGCCGTGATCCCAATTACACATTCCTCACTGTGTCTACATTGCCGACAGGAAGGTAGAATGGGGCCTGTCTCGGCATTAGACACTGAAAAAAAAAAAATCTGACCTAAAAAATCTTTTAAAAAAATATGCATTCAATATTTTCATGTCTTTAGAGATTTGATACGTTTTTCTTTTTAAAAGATATTCAAGGAGGGAAAAAAAGGGGGGCCAGCCAAGAGGGATGAGCTCATGAAAATTCAGAACTATGGTACAGACTCCCTCACATAAAAGCAATAGCCCTGACGTCCTGGTCAGCCTGTTGTCAAACAATGCTCAAGATATCCAGGTACTTATGCATCTTTATTTTTTAAAAAAAACAAGCCCATATCCTTAGAAGTCCCACAATAGGGGAGACATTTATCAGTGACAGCGCTGTTTTTCAAGTACCTTTATGGAGGCTTAAAAAAGAAAGCAAACTTTAAGGTACGTATCAATGAAAACTGTTTACAAGGCAGAAGATTGCACCCAGCAAGAGCTTTCTGACACATTTATCACTTCATTCCAAAGCTGGGTGGGAAAGGGCGACCTTCTGACAGCTGATGTCTGGTAAAAAGGATGAAGAAAGTGTCAGAAATTTTATGAATCTTCTGCAGGCAGTTGTAATAGTGAAAATGATCATGATTCTTTTCTCCGTCCCCATTCATAAATCTCCATCAGCACTTGAAGATAACAGTGACAATCTATTGTCGTCTTTCAACATAAGGTACCATTGTGGCAGCTTAACTTGGAGCCCAGGAGTTATACCTGAAATTGGAAGCTTTCCCAGTACAGTATATACTGATAAGATGCTGAAGAGAGAAAGTAATGGGAAAAGAAGCTGGAACGGAGCTGGTGGTAGGGTGGGAAAGAGAGAGGCTCCTAGCCCTAGCTGTGTGGTGGTGAGCAAATTATGTAGCACTTCTGTGATCTACTTTTCTCTGTTAAATAAAAATAAAAGCATTTGCTTTTCTAACTCACAGGAGAAATGTGAAGAGAAAAACAAGATACTGAATATAAAACCATATTGGAAAGTTGAAAGCACTATACTAATATAAGGTATTACTATTCATATTTTGTGCTTTTGTGGTGTGAAAATGTTCAAAAGAGAAGGATCAACTAATTAGCAGTGAATGTGTAGCTTGAAAAAGATATTATGTAGTTACCATCAGGTTAGGAAGAGAAGCTCACACATGTGTTAGCAAAGCTGAAATTCGATATGTGCTCAGTATTCTACATTGCCAAGCTGATGGCTTGGTGATCAATAAATATTTATTGATCAAGGGATTACTTTTAGCACATTGCATAATAGTTATTTGTTTCTGCGTCTCCCTGACGATGATAGTGATGATGAATTACATTTATTTGACTTATTGCTATTTCCTACCACCAACTATAGTATCTGTCACAAGATTGGCATTAAATAAATACTTACTGAATAAATTAAAAAATAAATGGATGAAACAATGAAACAATGGCAGATGTCTCCGTAATTATGGTGAGTCAATTTAATTAACTAGTTAATTAGTTAACTAATTAAATAATTAGGATCAGGACAAAGTGCCAATCAATACAATAGATTATTGACAAATGGAGAAGCAAATTGATTAGTCAAATGAAATATAGAGTCTAGAAACAAATACACTTATGCAGTCAAATAATTTTTGACAAAGTATCAAAGCAATTAAAAGAGGAAAGAAGTACTTTCCAAAATGATGGTACTATAATCACAGGATATCCATAGGAAAAAAGGAAACTTACCCTACCTCACACCATATACAAAAAATAAATTACAGTGGATCACAAACCTAGAGTTGAAACTATAAAGCTTCTAGAAGTAAACACAGAAGAATGTTTTCATGGCCTTGAGGGGGTAGGAAAAAATTTCACTGAAAAGTCACAGAATGTACTCACCTTTAAGAGCAAAAAATGACAAACTGGCTCCATAAAAATGAAAACTCTGTTCATCAAAAGACATAATGATGAAAGCAAACCAGTAAGACTCAGATTGGAAGAACATATTCACAACACAACTATCCAATCCTTTTATAGATACTGTCCTATCTCTCAGTTTTTCTCCCCACTGATTAGCTTCTTCAAAGAATGTTTACTAATTGCCTGTTCCTCATAATGTCCCACAACCTTCTCCATTGTGATACATATGCCACCATCTTGATATCATCTTTTCCAAGGTCAACTTATTGTGAAATTCACTGTACACCCTTCTTTCTTAATTTTGGGAGTCTTCTCTCTGACATTTGAGAAGAGTGACCTTCTCTCTTGGGTGTTGTGTACATGCTACCAATCCCTCCTTCCTTCCTTCTGTTTAGTCTTGTCTCTTCTATGGATTATCCCTATCAGGCTTATTTGGGGTACTTCTTTTTGCCCATTATGGTCATTGTTCCTTGGGGCTGCATTTTTGGATCTCCTCTTCAATCTCCTGGGAACTGCACCCCAATTCATGATTGAAAATATTCTTATAAAGTGATAATTTCCAAATTAATATTTATGAGTGGATTTCTCTCATGAACTCCAAGCCTGTATACTCTACTAGATATTTTTTCATATTGTCATGTGGGCCTCAAATTCAAGGTGTTTATCATCACCAAATATATAGCATAATCCATTCCCTACCCCAAATCTTCCACCTTCACTATCTTCAACTTCATTAAAAGATAATGCTATTGCCAGGTTATTTTATAATCTAGTAATTCTCAAGTCCTATAGATTGTTTGTCCCAAGTATTTTCTCAGGTTAGTCCTTTCCTGTTCATCTCTATTGTTACTGTTTTAGTCTAGTCTCTTACAATAAGAGCTTCCTAGCTCTTCTCCCTGCTTAGTGTGTAAGCTCTCTTCACTTCTCTACTATATGCTGCTTGCTGCCAGAGTGAGCTTTCTAAAACACAGATCTCTCATCACTACCATGTTCAAAAATTTCCAGTGGTTTCCTATTACCTTCAGGACAAAACTCAAACTCTAGCCTGAGCTTTTTTTTATTATTACTTTTATTACTGTTGCTCCATTGCACAACACACATTAAGTTTTGATTCTCCAGACTGTTGTATGAGAAGACCAACCATCAATTTATTCATTTGATAATTCTTTTATGTAGTTACTATGGAATATTCACTGTATTCAAAGACCTATGACTTTTTACTTTCCTGTGTCTTAAGAATATTATAGCCCTACCCTTTAAAATGTTTTGTTCTTTTTTGTACATGACTAACTTTCAAATACCCCTAGAGACACAGTTCAAGGTCATCTTCTTCTGGAAGCTTTCTGACTACTTCATCTTATTTTGCTATTCCTCAAAGCCCCTTGCTACAGTACATTGGGCTTGGTACAACACAGAATTGCAATCATCTACCTCCTTGTTTGTTTACTTGCTGAGCTAAACTAAAAACTTTTTGGAAGTTTACAGTAACATGGTGGGTTTGCTGACTTGAGGTTAACTTTAGTTTGCATCCCTATTCTCCCACTTACCAGCACAATCATCTTTGGAAAATTAGAGAGATTCAGAAAAAGTCTCTGAGTTTTGATGGTTATAATCCTATCTCACAGGATTGTAATTTGAGAGGATTAAATGATTTGAGGTGATTAAAAATCACTCATATTTGAGGTGATCTAAATCACCTCAAATTTTTTTATAAAAGGTGATTAAAATCACTAAAATTCACTTATAAAATGGAGATAATCTTAACAAATGCCCCAAGAACTGTCCTAATTTCTGGTGGATCACTTACAAATGTTAATTTGAACAGTGTAAAGATCACTTCCAGTGGTGTAGGCCAACACCTTCTTCTAGAAATAGAGGTCAGGAAGTGCAGTGTATTACAGAAAGAGGAAGTAGTCTTATTACTGGTACCTCCTATGTGGAAGAAAGGTCTGGAGACCTTTGGAAAATCAAGGCTCTATAGATTACCCACATGTAACATATTAGATAATGCACAGCTAGAGAGTCACACTGACTGTAATGTGCATATTTAACATGAATGGTTGAGATTATTCCTGTAAGTCATGTCAATATGGGATTTGCTTACTTTCAGAAACATGTATTCCTCCACTAAGAAACATCTGCTATGTTGTAAAGTCCAATGCAAGATGTGATAGATAATACAGAAATGAACCAGACATGGACACTGGTTTGGCAGAATACAGGAAGGCTGGTCAAAGAACTTTAGTTTAACTCCTGACTTTATCATTTATTAGCTATGTGATCCTGGGCATATCCCTTAGCTTCTCTAAAATTCACTTATAAAATGGAGATAATCTTAAAAAATGCTATCCTTAATTTGATTAATAAGTTAAATAATATAAGGGAAAATCTCATTATAAATCTTGAGGTGTGGCATAAGCATAACAATTACTATTGCTGTCCTGTTCTTAAGATATTTATTGTCAAGACAAGACATTACAAAATATAGAGGATACTGGCCACTGGCTAAGGAGGTTTGGAGGGGTTGAAGTTTGCAAATACCTTCTTAAATTTAACTCTGCTCATTCTAGTAAAAGGTATTGTTTTTTCCATTTTGCTTCATATTTTGTTTTGGTCTGTTTGCTTTTCCTGATTCCTGCCTCACTTTCATGCTTTTGTCTGCTCTTATTATCCTGCTGAGCAAGGCAAATAAACCTCAAGCCATATGGTCATTCCACCCAATCCCACTTAACCAACATTCCCAATCACAAATCTTTCTGGCTCTGGCTTCTTCTGAAATAAGCCACTATAAAGATTACAGCCAGCAACTGTAGCCAGAAGAGAAAGAGGTGGGGGATTCACAATGACAGAGGTTTATGGTTGCAAAATCCAGTGCATACTCCTCCCTGTTAAAAACGAAGAGTCTGTGACAAGACTTGTACTCCATTACATTTTCATTTGTCCTAACACACCTGGGAAAAGTGTAACTAGAAACTTTCAGAGAATGAAATATCAGAAGACGTGTTCAATTCAGATGTCTTTGACTGTGATGAGGTTTGTGGATATAATAAATATAATTTTTTAAAGCCTGGAGTGCTTGATTAATGAAACGAGGCTTCTTTCTACTATCTCATTTACAATTTAATTTAAAATGTTCCATTTTTTGCTTAATATTTTATTAAGAGATAATATTTTATTATAAGGGATTATTTTTTTCAATTAATATGCACTTATAATAGATTTTGTGCATTCTTTAAGGTAATTTTGGGTCCTGGGGCCATACTGTTTTTCCCATGGTAACATAACTCTGATATTATAATGAAAGTAAGTGGGAATGTATGATTTGGTTTACATTAAATGGCTTGTGAAATGAAGATAACCCTGAATTAAACTTGATAGAACCATATAAAAACCATTATACCTGAAGGTTGGATATAAGTTCCATTTGTACCATTTCAGTCTGTGGTAGCATAAACCCAGTGTAAGGAGAGAAGTCCAAAAAGGCAAGCTCTATGATTTTAACAATTTTTTTCCTTTGAAATTTGGAGGTTTGGTTTAGATTAGCATTTTCTTCATTTGTGACCTGAGAGGTCTCATAGGTCCTAGCAGCTCACTCGAATCCTGCCATGAAGAGTCAGGAAAACTCCAAACAGGAACAATTCTGGGTCTGCACAGATATTGCCAGAAAAGTTCTTTTTCATTTTATTTTAACATATCATGGCTCTGCAAATCATGTAAAATAAGAGTTGTGACATGGGGCCTCCCTGGTGGCGCAGCGGTTGAGCGCTGGGCTGCGAAGCTGCCCCCAGCCTCTGCCGCGCTGGTCCGATCCCTGGCTGCTCCCCGGCCACCGGAGGAGGGTCCCACATGGCGCGCAGACCTCTCCTGCTGCCCGCTGGGCCCCTCAGCAGTGTACCTCAGTCCTTCTGCCTGCTCTGCTCGCCGCTCTGGCCCTGGTGAATTCTCTCGCCCTCCCGCGCTTCTGACTGTACCCAGTGCTTGTATAAATAAATAAATACATAAATCTTTAAAAAAAAAAGAATTGTGACAAAAAATAACATGCTAGCTAACCTAGATTAGGCTACAAACCATTAAGGAAATTATTAATCAGTAAATATCTTGATAAATTTCATTTGCTTCAAAACATTTAGAAACACGGGGTAAAACAAAGCAAAGACTTTTAAGGTCGGACCATGAACACAACAAAGAGAAAATTCTAGGTGCCAAACAATAAAAGGGAATGGGAATTGAGAATAATAGCATCATACCAAAGCTCTTGGACCTTTGCTGGTCTCTGTG
Organism: Talpa occidentalis; assembly: GCF_014898055.3. NCBI lineage: Eukaryota > Metazoa > Chordata > Mammalia > Eulipotyphla > Talpidae > Talpa > Talpa occidentalis. Next base: position 27,294,719 of record NW_023601104.1, read on the forward strand.
GTTCAGTGTGCTTTAATGGCTGCGTATAAGGACATACGACAAAACTCAGGACTGTGCAAGGTTGAAATTAAGACTCCTATACAGAATCAAGAGCTTTAAAAGTTGTTTATCTTCAGTGAATGTGTGGGTAGGGAACATCAGCACAATGACAAAAAGAGAAACTTGTTAACTGGGTGTAAACTCTGGTGAGAATAAAAGAGCTCTTGAGAATTTGTGATTTATTTCTATACTATCTGAATAGGAAACATCAAGCCAAAAAATTCATTTACAATAATTGTAGAACAAGTACTTTACAGAAAAGAAAGCAAATTCTTCCTGCAAGACTCATCTTTAAAGTGGACCTTGCAGGATTCACAAAGTTGTAACCAAATCTGAGAAACCAAATTTACAAAACTCTCAGAAACAAACCAAAATGAGTAAGAATTGACAAAATCACAAACAACTTCAGGAAGAAAATGCTAGAAAAACAATATTGGTATATTTGAGACATGTAAAGAAGTAAAAGAGGGAATTGAAAATATGAGCAAAGGACACTATATTATGAAAAAATACCAGGATATCTCAATAAAAAGACATGTAAGCATAAAAAAATTATGTAACTCTTAAGATTAAAAGCTCAGTGGATGGATTAAAGAGAAGGGTAGCATTAAAGGGTAAATTAGCAAAGTGGAAAATACCTCTAAAACAATTACTTTTTGTATATTGCATGCTGAAGCCATTACTCAATATTGTGAAGAAAAAGATGAAAATGTGATAGAATAATTTAAAGAAAAATGGAAGGCTGAAAGGTAAAATCTAGAAAACATTTATCTAAGTTTCATAAGAAAAAACTATGGTAAGTGGGAGAGGGTAATATTTGAAAGATACTGAAAATTTTTCAGAATTGATGAAAATCAAACATTCTCACATTAAGGAACCACAATAAATCCAAAACAGAAAAGAAATCTATCTCTATAAATAAAATCATAGAATAAAAAAATAAATAAAAACACCACAAGTGGTTTTAAATAAATATTACTTCCTAAGAAATACCAGTTAGACTCCCAGATTCCTTATATCAACATGGAAATGAAAATATAGTAAAATAATGTTTTCAAAACGGAGTAAAGATTTTACTGTCTATAAATAAACACCAAGCAAAACTATCTTGCTGAAATGAAATAAAAACATTTTCAGAAAAACAAGCTAGAGTTAAACAGTGGCAGATCAACACTAAAGGAATATCTAGAGCATGCACCTTAAGAAAAAGAAGCATAGTTCTAGAAGGGAAATATGTCTCCAAAAAAGAAAGATGAGCAAAGAAATTGCTTGCAGACCTGAAATGCTGTGATTCTATGTTCTTTTGCCTATATGTAATCAGAAGATACTATTTTGGGGTGAGAGAGAAGCACAAGAGAAAATGAAATGTCTTCTGTCCTACGTTTAGCAATATTCCAATGTAGGAGGTTTGACGCAAATATTCACAGATTCCAATCGTCCAAAAATGAACAGAAAATGGGATTCACAGGTAACAACCCTCCTCAGCTATAACCATTACACCCCAATAGATGCCCATGTGTCATCAGGTACATAAATGTTTATTGTATACAATTGTTAATATACTCATACATTCCTTCCTCTGTATTCTTTTCCTTTCAAATCAGATGCACACCAAATAGATGTTTTATCTCTATGTAATTTCTGCCTAGGGAGCTGCCTTCAGTATCATAAGTTTGAAAGTAGCCTGCAGTAATGCTGACAGCTAGCAAGGTGGTGTTGAAGAGTGACACAGGACCCTACACTGAATGACATCACTTTATTTTTTTTTTTGAAACAACACCACTTTAATCACACCTCTTCAATGGCTGTAACTGAGCCCATTAGTGGTAAAAAGCAGTTTTTTCAAAATATGAAATACAAATATATCATTATATAAAGTAGCAATCTAAGTTTGTATATTCTTCATTAGAAACTACAGAAACATGGCCAGGAGTAAGTTAGTCAATTGCCAGAATGCCCAATCAGTCCTGCCTGTCATAAGTTGCTTCTCATCTGAGCTAGTTTCTGACCAAATTTCAAAAATGGGAGACAGGATTTTTAAAAATAAGCTCAGACCCATCCATGGATGGCAGCTTTATCACAATTGGCTGCATATTCATGTAAAGGTGCGGACGTAACTACCTCTCATCTTGACATAGACCTGTCTCTAGTTCTATATCCACCACACCTGCACTTTCCAAACTACTACCTAAGTGAGGAAATGAGCAGTTAGTTGGAATACATTTACCAGGGACATGGTCATTTAGGTTCTGACCCTGGCTCTCTACCCTTTTTGCTATCCTCTCCTCACTGGTGAATAATAGACTCAGATTTTTTTCACACATTCCTGAACACAATGGGCATTCTTTCCATTTCTAAGCATGAAACAGGCCAGATACTATTAAGAAAATTTGAATTTAAGTTTTAGGGAATGGCAAAGATCCCTTAAACTTTAAGAACAAACATTGGACTTGAAAGCATTATGAGAGTTTTGCACTGAAAATCTTACGTGTTTTTGCAAGCTACAAGCAAATGGTCCTTTGTTTTCCATCTACTTACTGTTCTTATATATGTCTCTCTTGAGACATAGTAATAATTGCTAACATTAAGTGTGTTCTTAATACTTGCTAGTGACTTAATTTGTACTATTGCTATCATTATAATATACTATGTGGTTCCAAAACATTCTTTTTTCCAGATGGGGAAAATAAAGAACAGGGATTAAGTAACTTGTCCAAGGTTACAAACAGTGAACTAGAATTTCAAGCCAAGCGGTCTGCTTATACACATTATTCTATAGTCTTCTACTGGACTGAATGGGTAGAAGGCAAAACAGGATTCTGCTATTCTTGGGGCCCTGAGAGAAAGTTCAGTAAATAGTGAAAATACCGTAACTACCCCAACACTAACCAAGGAGGCGGGGGGTAGGCCACAGTGTACCCACTGCCTTACCCAGAGCCCCACTGTCTTCTCTGCATATCTCAATATAAACTCTGCCCTCACTTTCCCTATTCCCTGATGTCCACCCCACATCTTTAAATCAGGCTGACTTAACCCACATCTTAACTGGCAGTCCACTAATTCAAACACACTGGTAGAACTGCAATCCCCTTTGTGAAATATGCATAGAAGCATTCACTTCGTTCTCATCACTCAGTTGTTTTGATTGTGGCCCTGGGGGAGAGGGCTAGTGGCAAGTGTTTATACTATCTCAGATTCAGGCTATAAATAATAACCCCTAGGAGGAGACATGGTCACCTTATCTGGTTCTCTTCACAGGTTTAGCCTCCAGCTGTTCTATACTAGGAGACTCAGATTCAAGACAGTAATCAGCACTTTGTACCCCTGCTTCTGTGTTTCTATATTTCTGCAACAGTGCACTCTGTTTTGGGCACCAACTCTATGTACCCACTTATTCAGTGCAGTACTGGTTCTCCAAAGTCCATAATGTGGGTGTGTGCCCTGGGTCAACAACTGTAGGGGGACTCTGCACAGAAGCTACCCTCCTTCTAGAGAATTGTTTTGCCCTGGTATCATTATAAACACTGTTGAGTTAAAGTTTCTCCTACCCCATTCCACTGGCCCATGCCTCCTGGTGGAGCTAGAGTCATTTGTTTATCTTTCAGCAGTTATTGACTTTGTTTCACTGCAATTTCATTGTAAATATATGGAGGAGATAGGCCTGGCATCTTCACTCCGCCAACTTCCTGCTGGACTCCTCACAATTTAAGACTTCAGTTTTTTAGAGAAGTTCAAAGTTTACAGCAAAATTGCAGAGTGGGCACACAGATTTCTTATATATCCCTTATGTTATGTACTCTTATATACTTACCCCATTTTCAAAACTGCTTATCAGAGTAGTCATTTGTTATCACTGATAAACCTAAACGGACACAGAACAATCACCTCAAGTCCACAGTTTACACTATAGTTCATGCCTGGAGCCATTGTTCCACAGATTTGAACGTATGTATAAAGCCATGAAGCCATCATCTGAGTATGGTACAGAATATTTTCATTGCCCTAAAAATCTTTCAGAGTCAACCTATTAATCCCTTTCTCCACCCTTCCCTATATATTTTTTAAAAGATTTATTTTTATTTATTTATACAAGCACTGGGTACAGTCAGAAGCACAGGAGGGTGAGAGAATTCACCAGAGCCAGAGGGGGGAACAGAACAGGCAGACTGACAAAATACACTGCTGAGGGGAGCAGCAGGCATGGCAGGAGAGGTCTGCGCGCCATGTGGCACCCTCGCCAGTGGCTGGGGATAGACCGGTGCTGCAGAGGCTGCAGGCAGCTTCGCAGCCCAGCGCTCAACCACTGCACCACCGGGGAGGCCCTCCCTACATTTTTAATATAATATTTAGATCCCTACATTTTTAATATAATATTAGATATATTTTTCTATCAATGCCTAGAGTTAATTATTATATCTAGTATGCTCCAAAACTGGACAAAACAGTTGGAATGTGTTTAATTCTCTCTTAATTTCTCATGAGATTCTATCTGGGGTTAAATTCTAGTTTGTTACTAGTTTTTTGTTTTTTTTTTCAAAGCAAGTACAATTTAATTAGACTTAAACAGTTACTGGACTTTTTGACTTGCTTTTTGTATCTTTTGTCTTTCTTATGGGAGTCAGTAGATGATTTGGCATTCTTTCAGCTGCCCAGCATCCAATCTCTCTTCCGGTATCTTAGAAATTTCCTACTTCATAATCTAGACCTTACCTACCACTAGAGATTTTGAAAGTAATCAATTTTCTTTACTAGTCTGCCTTGCATGCAGCTACCAGGTTTCCCAATCAGATATCCTCACCACAAAGACAGCAAACATCTGTCCTGATGATGGGAGGCAATAACAATAACAGCTCTATCTGGTCTCCACAGGCAAGAGGAGCAGTAGTTCTAGTGGGAGTACCCCACTCCATGTGTTTCTGGGATGCTGTCATGTTTATGTGTTCATGATTTGTGTCCATAGTCCATTGTACTGCTATAGATAATTTCCATTGTTTGACAATAATGCTGCTTATTTTTCTAATTTGTGGCTTAAAAACATTTAGGGTATATCAGGTTTTTGGTTTTTGTTTTTTTTTTTAAATTTTAAGAAGAATGCTATTCCCAACAGTCTTCAAACATATTTTCTGGTACATACATTTTTCTCCTGAATATTAAATATCTATGTCCTATCCCAGAAAATTAAATTCAAACATTTAGGGATGGGATCATAAAATTTATCAATATTAATTATCCATTTAAATAAATATCTGATATTGTTATTATTACTACTGCTAAAATTCTAGATTCATCAACTGAAATCTAGTCCCAACATCATTACTGACCTTGTAGTAGGAAGGGAATATGTGTGTACCTTGTATTCTATTCAGGAAAGGTACCAAATCCTCTCCTCTTTTAGATGATCTGAGAGACTTCTGGTATGATCCTTTGGGCAAGTCTTTTCCAATAACCAGCGTTAGAGAGAACCTAATGTTCTCACTCACACTCAAGAATTAATATACCATGGCAAGTTGCATTTTGCTCAGGGAAAGAAGCTTTTGCACAGGACACAAATACTGTTTTAGTACAAATGTAGAGGATTCTAGTAGTTGAATTTTAATCCTATAGGCAGTTGAAAAGTTTTTTTGTCCTTCCTTCCTTTCTTTTCTCTCTCCCTCCTTTCCCTCCCTCATTCCTTTCTTCTTTCCCTCACCCTTTTTTCTTTCATAATTGATGCCATCCACGCAGCTGTCTCCTACAGATCAGTCATGCATTCCCTGAGAGCACTCTGAAAAAAAAAAAAAAAAAAAAAAAAAAAAAAAAAAAAAAAAAAGGATATTTGGGCTCATTTGCATTTCTGATGGAAGAGGGGCAAGATGTTCCTTGAGCTGAATCCTAGTACAAGTTGGGCTTGGGAAAGTGCTTCAGGCAACAGTATTTTTTCAATTCTGTATTGGGAAAAACCTAAAATGTACTTAGCTAAACACTCTGAGCCCCCAGGCACTCAAAACAAAATGTAATCCATATGTTTCTGATTCATTTCACTCACCTCAAAGGCTCTTCAGAGTGGGGTTTTACTGCTAAGAAGTCTTCAAACTGTTCAACTTTTTTCTTTCTCCACAATAAGGAGTACTCATCTACTGAACCTATTTCCCAAAAGACAGTAATATTCAGGCTCAGCATTCAGAACTCCTATTTCTAGAATCCTGCACACTACTGAATATATCCTGCATCTTTTAAGATTCTTTTCTTAAAAAAGAAACACCATAGCATTTTAATAAAAAAGACCTTGCAAAAAAAGGAAGGAAGGATTATACCAAGGAATGATTTTGTTTTAAAGAACCAGAGTTGAAGGCAGCTAGATTTCATATTTTAATTTGGTTCAATGTCCAGCTCACTTTATATGATGTTGATTCCACTTTGTATTTTTTCACTCACAGGCAATTAATTTCTTTCCTCCCTCCCCACCGCCTTCTTTCTTCCCTTCCTTGCTCCATTCCCTAATTCCTATGACACAAAAATTAGGCAATTACACACCCCTCGCAGAAAATATGTTATATGATGTTGATTCTACTTAACTAACTTTTCTCCCTCCCTCCCTTACTCCCTCTCCATCCTCCTTCCTCTTCCCTTTTCTTTCTGTGAAATAAAAATTGGCCAGTTATACACCCCAGGCATAAAATATTTTGGTATACTGTTAGTATGTGCTATAGATGATCTGATCTCCTGTCGCCCACCCCACACTTTCGCCGCCCTTATGGATGTATGTAGCCTTTGGATGCATAAAGAGTAAAGTAGTAAGGAATGTCCAGAATAGTGCAGATCCTCAAAATAGGGAATGATCAGAAATATCTAGAGGACAGTGAGGAAAGCCAATATGGGACTTCAGTTTAAGCAGGAATCTGGCAAATATATTTCACCTTTTAAATATTTAGAGGATCCAAATTCTGTAATACTACTGAATGCTAATCTCAGGGCAGGAACTGGTTGCTTTCTGGCCTATTTTATATAATCTGCTATTCATATTACATGTTATAAAACTCTTTACATTAGTCATTTCATTTAATAAAGACTAGCAAGGAGAGAATGTTCAACTGTCTTCTTTTACATCTGCATGCACAACCAGTCAGAACATTTTGATTAAACTGACTGGTCATTTCACACAGTGAGCGAATTTAGTCAAGTAACTAGTTAATTTCATCAGTCTGTCTGAGTGTTTTTTAGAGCTAAATTGAATTTCAACTGAATTCAATTCTGTCAAGTTAACTGAACTAGTTATAGTTTAAGTAAAATAATTATCTTACTGAGTACTGTCTTTGAGTTTTTTTGAATTGACAAAACTTATATTACTGGCCTGGATCTTCAAGTTACTCAGGTCTAATACTTTTCCATTCTATCTAGAACCATTATGACATATGGTAAATGAAATGCAATTTTCCCCAGGAAGTTATAAAAAAGACTAAAAATAACTTTTACTTCACCTGCAAAAACTTTGCTGCACATATTTTCCCTATTGAAGAAGACACTAGTCAATAAAGAATGGGATAAAACAGCCGTGAAGAAGAAAATGTCTAAGAGAAAGCCTGGAGATCATCTTTTAAATCAAAGGCCAAATCCTGTTCTGGAGTAATACATGTCCAGTGTTGATACTTTATGGGCAAGTAGCCTTGAAAGAAGTATGTTATTACTCAAGTTCCATATTCTAACTCAAAAGAGTTTGTGGTGCTTATGTAATGTTTCCAATGAAGTGGAACAAATATTGTTTAGAAATGTACTATTTTCTGCATAACATCCTCTTGTCTTATTATACAAAACATACATATGCAGTTTGGAACTAATTGACAACTCAAGATAAGTAGGATTATACAAAAATGTTAGCAAAATTCCTTTAAAAATCACATTTACAAAAATGTTTGTAGGTGGCTAAATGTTAATTTAATGGACTGGCATTCCTTTGCAACTAAATAAAGGATCTGACTAAATTTAACATCATTTTCTGTGTTTAGTGCCCATTCTCCTCTCTATTCTACTCCCATCCCACTATATTTAGCATATAGGTAAATGTTTAGATTCCTCACTGTGAAATTCAAAGTCTTGGTGTACCTGTCTAGCCCTGTCTCCCTACTGTAAGACCAAGTTCCAGTTGCTCTTTGGGTATAACCACACCATCTTCTGCTTTTCTCACCTTTGCTGTAATTCTTCTTCATTTGGCTTATCGTTTTTCTTTCTTTCTTCACTTGACTCTTACTCATTTTTACAATCTTGGTTGTGTTCTCTTTCATCAAGATGGAAGACTTTTCCTATCTTTTAGGTCCACAAACTTCTCCCTTCCTTAAAATATTTTAGTGCTTACTACTGTTCTCTTCATCTGGTAATGCCATGCTATCTATTATTGTTAGACATGATTTCGCAAATTTTTATTCATCTTCCTCTAACTAGACTGCAAGTTCATTATGGGAAGAATTCATATCATATGTTTTGGAGAAATACATGGTAATAAACTCCAATATTTATCTTCTTTGAAGTGTTATTAGAAATATATTTACTTGGATAATCATGCACTATTGATAAACTTATTTGCAAAAAAAGAGTTCTTTTCAATTTTACAATCACATCCTCCATTTTATAGAGGAGAATGTGAAGGCCCAAAAACCTATGATTTAACCCCCTTCAAATAGTAAGTATCAGAGTCAAGATTGAAGCATGTCCGTTTTGGAGGGGGAGGGAAGATAGTTAAGAGAACTCAAACCCATTTTAATTCAAAGATAAATTCAACAAATAGAAGCCATTTTAAAATTACTCAAAAGTAGAATTTTGCTGGTGAGCATAATGTAGCACATACAGATGTTGATTTCAAGACTATATATGTGAAATCCATATAATGGTTATAAATCAATATTACTTCAATTTAACAATTACTAGAGAGAGTACACACTTTACTTGGAAACTATTATTCACTAAGAATATGCTCTCTAACAACAGAAAATTTACACATATGCTACCACTTAGTTCTCATAAGTTCCTAAAAAGTAGATATTAATATTCCCTTTTTATAGCTGAGGAAACTGAAGCTAACAAATTTTAAATAATCTGCTTAATTAACAAATTAAGAGGTATCCCAGAGTATCCAACCTTAATATGACCTGATTCTAAAACAATTGATCTTTCTAGAACCCTATTCTTTTTTTTTTTTTTTAGGATTTATTTATTTATTTATACAAGCACTGGGTACAGTCAGAAGTGTGGGAGGGTGAGAGAATTCACCAGAGCCAGAGTGGGGAACAGAACAGGCAGACTAACGAAATACACTGCTGAGGGGAGCAGCGGGTGTGGCAGAAGAGTTCTGCGTGCCATGTGGGACCCTCGCCAGTGGCCGGGGATCGAACAGGCGTTGCAGAGGCTGTGGGCAGCTTCGCAGCCCAGCGCTCACCGCTGCATCACCAGGGGAGGCTCTCTAGAACCCTATTCTTAAAGCATATTGTGCATAAAACCAACTCAAAGACAACATAGATACTCATACAATGTAAATAGATCCTTAAACTATTTCAGTTAAAGATTCACTAATTGCATTTTAATTGTCATAACTTACTTATTAATTTTAATTGATATATTACCTATACTGTAAAAATGATATGTCTTTTTCCAATTACAATAAAATATAGATTGTGATAAGTTAAAACAGCATATCATAAGTCTTAGAGCAACCACTAAAATAATTCATAAAAATGGGCATAGCTAATGAGCCAATAGTGGCAACAAATGAATTGTTAAACAACACAATTTGTCCAAAAACAGGTAGGAAAAAAAAAAAAACATAAAAACAAATGGGAAAAATGGGAAATAAGTAGTAAGATAGTGGATTTAAATCTAAACATATTAATCATTTTACTAAATGTAAATGTTCTAAATATGCCAACTGAAAGACAAAGATTGCCATACTGAATAAAAGAACAATCAAACATAGTTTCAAAAGAAATCCAGTTTAAAAATGTGGTTTAAAAGAGATACCCTATTGATTGGGAGAAAATTTTTGCACATGCCACTACTGATAAGGGACTGACCACAAAGATTTACAAAGAGCTTATGTGACTCAACAAAAACAAAGTAAACAAACCACTCAAAAAATGAGCAGACAAGCTAAAAAGACACTTCTCCAAAGAGGAAATACAAATGGCCAACAGGTATATGAAAAAAATTTTCAACATCACTTGTAAATCAGGGAAATGCAAATCAAAACCACAATGAGATACTATTTTACACCAGTGAGAATGGCTATTATCAAAAAAAAACCTGGAAACAACAAATGTTACATTAATTCAAATGGATACCTGCACCCCTATTTTATTGCACCACTATTTACAATAGATTAAGATAATGGAAACATCCCAAATGCCCCAAAATAGATGACTGGATCAAGATGTGGTATATATACAGAATGAAATATTAATCAATATTCAGCAATCAAAAAAGATAAACTCATGCCATTCGCAGCAACATGGATGGAGCTGGACAGGATTATGCTCAGTGAAATAAACCAGAAGGAAAAAAAAAAAGAAAAGTATCGATGATTTCACTTATAGGAGGAATATATAGAGGAACAAAATAAGGGATCAGAAAAAAATATAATTATAATAAATTAAAAAAAAATTAACAGGCAACTATAAATCAGAGATACTCTGAAGGGGAGGGAGAGACAGAGGGATCAAAACAGGGGAGGGAAGAGCATAAGGGACTATGGTGAGGGTGCATGAGTGAATTGGTGGTGGGAATTATATGGGGACTACATCTGAGATGAGAAAGCACACATTGTACAAAAAGGAAGAATGATGTAAAATATATATAAAAATTAAAAAAAAAAGATAAAAAGAAAATGATGTACTTATTTCTTTTTCCCCTGAACTTAATTTCCCATTCTCTAGGCCTGCTGTATTTTTCAATCATGCAGTTTAATGGGAGTAGTATAGGACTCAAATATTATCTAGGTCTGCTATCTAGATATTAGCCATTCTACCACTCAATAGAACTAAGAAAGAAAAGACTTGCCAGCTATTTGGTGTTGAACTACATGAATATATATAAATATTTTTCCCCCTTCCCCCAGGGAAATAAGGAAAGAAGTATTTTTATAGGTGTGTTTTAGTTTTTTAATTTAAATAGTCTGAATAATAAAAATGCCACATATTCATAGTGGAAAAACACAGATGTATTCATATACAGAACAAAGCAATTAAAATTACCTATTATTATGCCATCCATAAAGAACTTTTATGATATTTAAGTTATTTTCTATTATCAAAATTGAACTTACAGTTTTCAAAAAAAAGGTTTTGTTTTTTTTTTTTCCTTAAAAGGCATTGTGAGTATCTTTTCCTGCCAATGTGTCTTCTATAAAAAACCCAACAACCATTGTTCTATCACATGGGACACTGCAATTACTGTGCAGCAATAGTACAACCAATGTATGCCGAACACTGACTATGTACCATAACCTGAACTAAGAGTTTTGCTTCGTTCAATTGGTCACCCTTCATCACTGTAACTATTAATATCATTATGAATTGTTATGACAACATTCTTTTGTATTCCCAGAAGGTCAGATTGTCATATTTTGTATTAAACACCAAATCCTTGGCATCAGCATGGAATTATGCTACTTCTTCGACCTTTAAAATGTTGTAAATTTATATTCTTATTTCATATATTCATTCAATACAGCAGTCAACCAGTTGAATATATTCATGATAATATGGCTCTCAATTGCAATAAAAAAATGTAATTTTAGGGCCTCCCTGGTTGTGAAAGGAGTTAAGACGCAACCTATGAAGCTGTTCACAGACACTACAGCACAAGCTTTATCCCCCACTGGCCAGGGAAGAACCCACAAGGTGCAGCAGAACTCTCCGGTCTCGCCCGCTGCTCCCCTCAGCAGTGTATTTTAGTCAATCTGCCTGTTCTGCTCCGCACTCTGTCTCTGGTGAATCCTCTCATCCCCCACACCTCTGGCCTGTACCCCAGTTCTTGTATGGATAAATAAATCTTTAATATATATATATAATTTTATACATTGATCCAAATTTGAAAACAACTCTTGTGATGGTTTGAGAAGTTCAGTATACACTGTAGATGTTCCTATTTTCTTACATGGTATCACTAAGTGTATCCAAGTTTTTGCTAATGTGAGCTATGCTGAGACAAACATCCCTGAACAAAAGCCAATTATATCCTGATCTTGCAGTCTTTTCTCTGATGTCTAGATATTCTTGCTCACTTCTAAGGCCTGAACTGTGCATCAAGATACCTACTAGGTACTGAGTGTGAAAGTGAATTTTACATTGTAGTATACTGGAGCCAGCTTGTGTTAGTTAGAGGAGCTGACTGTGCAATATTTCAACTCAGCATTCAGTAATAACATACAGAAATCAGCCATAGGATGGGGAGATTAAGTATCTGCACCACAGAAAACACTACCAATCAGGGAGATCTCTTACCCAGATGGCCTGTGATTAAACATTTACCAGTACATCCCTGGACTTAATGATGAGTTAATACAGGTATCTTGTATGCAGAGTGACTCCGTTGGCATAAGTCCTAATCAATACAGTGTTGTCTACCAGCCAAGCAGTATGGAACATCACGGTGCTGAATATATAGTATGGCCCAAGTTATACAGCCTGTAAGTGATGAAGTCAGGAATTCTAACTCCAGGTATTGTCTGTTTACAAGGCTCATGTTCCTCTGCTCAACTTGTCGTTCCTAGAGAGGGCAGGTTCTAGTAACAGACTGCCTGGCTTTATCCTTTACCCAGCTATATGACTGTGGGTAAGTTACCTTTTCTATCCCTCATATTTCTTGATCTTCTAAGAAGGAACAGAAGTGTATGTATTCATTGTGAGGATGTGAGATTAAATGAAATAAGGAATCCAAGGAGCTCAGCCCAGTATCTGACACATTAAGTGCTCAAAAATATCTATATATTTATATCAATCTTTATGCATGTATGTATGCATGCTTGTATATGTCTAAAAGTTCCATTATAGAAGAACTATTTACCAGTTCCATTTATTTGATCAAGTTCCCTTAAAAGCACTAAATTAATTCATAGAAGCCTCAGATATCTGGAAAAAAATTATTTCATGTGGGAAAATTGCCATACTATAACATGAATGACTTTAATGTTGACTGATCACTAGAAATCTGGATGTTGCTACTTTGGATATAATCTCCTCTGATTTCTCTTTATAAGAGAGTATGTGCTTTGGACACAATGTTCTTATTTGAAGGAGCACATCTTGATAAAAAGAAAATTAATCGTCCATAGTGACTACCTCTACCAAATCTGTTTAAATTGAGTTTAATATTCTCTCTCAATTCCTCTGTCAATTAATGGTATGGAAGAAGTTTTAAGGTCATGATTATCTATAAGTCAAAGACAGCAACAAATTAAATAGAAAAGTGCCTGGCATACAATAAGCCCTCAATAGGTATTTACCAAATGAATAATTAATCTAAAGTGAAAGTTGTAATACACACACACAAACACAAGGATATAATACATATACACATACACACAGATAAAACAACCAATAAAATCATATAGATATAATCTAAAATCAAGTTGTAATGTATATCACCACTATAATTCTGGAATTTCATGAGAACAATGTTGTGACTGACAGATTTTTATAATTTACTTGGTCTTTTTCTGGCCATTATCTGGCAGCCCTAATATTCAGGAAAGGGGCATGTAGACCCAAGAGATTTTCCAGGGGATCACAGAATTATTTCATGGAAATCAATGGTATCCTTTCTTTATAGTCAAACCTGATAATAAAGAGTTTTGCTTTTAGCCATGAAAATTTATTCAGATAATACTCCAGACTATGATGAGTAAGTCCAAAACAAATCCAACACATAAAATTTCTTCATTACATTTATTTCCTAGAATTTGGATTTCCATGGCATTGCCTCTGGTGAAGATTTCCTTTGGTGAAACTTAAAACAGTGTAATGTTACATTCTGACAACTGAAGGCAGTTTTTCCCCAGTGGGAATGGACTGGCCCAGGTCAAAAGTGCCAGCCACTAGAAGGTTCTAGCCAAACTGCTAAAGGCCTGGGACCAACCAGAAGAGGCTTTCTTTCCCCAAAGTTCCCTCAGAGACTTTTACAGCCCAGTTTTCTACAGGGATCACACAGTGACAAATAAGCAGTATGAAACTGTAAGCTGAAGTCCTATATAGTATAACAAGTGCCTAGTGTGACTGCACCCAGCCTAGGAGAAACCTCCAGGCAATCAAGACACTCAGGTCTGGCCTGTTCTTCTCACCTCACTGTTCTTTGCTTATCTGTGACGAAACTAGCAAAGAAAGGAACCAGCTAGTTCAGTCAAGAAATTAGGAAAGATATGTTTTGTGTCAAGAAATATAGGTTCTCTCTTTATCTTGTGCACCACTGGTTAAATGCAGTAACTCTTTATATCTCTTGTCCTGACCTTGGTTGCCTTGGCTAGATAAAGAGATGGTAAACCACATGATCTGTAAGGTATATAAACCTGCTATTTGAACATTTAAAAAGAGCTCTATTATTCAGAGTGCTTACTGTGTGCTGGAGAATGTGTTAATTTCTTAACATTACCTGATTTTGTTTTCACAATAACCCATCCTGCTGGTACATTCTCTATATTATATCTGAGAAAACTGAAGCTCAGAGAGGTCAGTAACTTGGCCAAGTTCATGAATAGATGGCACAGCTAAGATTCAACCCCAGGCCAGCCTATTCCAAATCCCACATCTCTGGACACTACCTGTTACACTGATACACCCTTGATGTTTCCATAGCACTTGACAGTATCTTCAAGTTTAGTCAGATCAGTGTCTTGGGAGAGCCACTGGACACTCTCCTAAGTGTCCCTTTTACAAGTTAGGTCCTCTCATCCACTAGCACTAAGAACCTGGTTCTATGTCATGTTTGAAGCAAATGTCCATGCAACACAATGAAGCCTCAGGATCTTATCTGGTCATTTCATTTGTGCTAGCAAGGCTCTATGGAGTCCGGATGTCTGTGACTCATCCTTCAGCTCTAGAAACTCTTTCAAAATTTACTGATCTCCTGACAGGAATGGGCAATGGCTCCACAGAAAATGGAAAATGCTGAACCTTTGCCAAAAACGCAAACTCAAATATAACCCAAGTGCTTATGTTAAGTTTGGGTAATAACTTTGTTCTTCTGTCTTCTGCAAAGTCAAAGACGTCTCTATGTCCGTTTCTGCAGGTTTAATGAATGACAAATTAAAATAAGTCAAACATGCACCTTGTAAGGAGGGGCTGTCAGAGACTGATTTCTGATCTAATAGCCTTAGGATTTTCTCTGACATAGTTAAGCTGAAGACAGTCCATTTAGAGGAAAAGCAGTTAAAGGAAATCTGATAAAAATCTTCTATTACTGCTAAGGCAGAGGTTTTTAAGAGGCCGAGTGGTGAAGTAGGGAAAATGTATACTATGATTTCTATGGACCCAGGCATGAATCCCAATTCTTCCACTTAGTAACTATGTGATCTTAGGTAAGTTTCCTCATCTATAATACTGGGACAGTAATTATTGACCACAGAGGTTGACTGTGAGTATTAACTAAATTAAATCATGTAACAAGTGACTACTTTTATCATCCCTAAGTTCCACAAAATTATGGGATTTTAGAATCAAGAGACTTCTGATATTGATGTAAGACACCTGATTTTATGTTATTTTTTTTTTTTTGCGGTAACACTGGTTTATTGCACTGTAGATGATTCAGGGGAATAGGGTCACAGCTCCTCAGATGTATAACTCATGCCACACCCACCAACAGAGCACCCATATCCCTTTATCATATGCCAATGGTTCTCCTTCCAGCTTTCACCCTCCCACTCTAATTGTCTCAATTCTGCAGTTGTATATCTAGGCTTGGTTTTGTTCTTTGAAAAGAATAAACAAAATTAAGAAATTCTACCTAGGCTGATAAAGAAGAAAGAATCAGAAAAAACAGAGGTGAAATTACAACTGATACTGGAGATATACACAGGATCATAAAAACCTACTACATACATTTACAGAATCTAGAAGAAATGGATACATTTTTAGAGTCATACAATTTTCTAAAACATAATCAGGATGAAATAGACAGCTCAGCAGTCTAATCGCAAGTACAGAAATCGAAAGAATGATAAAGTCTCCTTAATAAAGCCCAGGACTGGAGGGGGCCTCCCCGGTGGTGCAGCAGTTGAATGCTGGGCTGTGAAGCTGCCGGCAGCCTCTGCAGTGCCAGCCTCCGGCAAAGGTCCCACATGGCGCGCAGACCTCTCCTGCTGTGCCTGCTGCTCCCCTCAGCAGTGTACTTCGTCGGTCTGCCTGTTCTGCTCCCCGCTCTGGCTCTGGTGAATTCTATAACCCTCCTGCACTTCTGACTGTACCTGGTGCTTGTATAAATAAATAAATAAAATCTTAAAAATAAAATAAAATAAAATAAAGCCCAGGACTGGAGAGCTTCTTCAGTGAATTCTATCAAATCTTCAAAGAGGATATTTGACCTATACTACTCGGACTTTTAAAAATCAAAAAAGGTGGAAACTCCCAAACACATTACCCTAATTCCAGAATCAAACAAGGACAGTACAAAAACAATAAAATAGGAATAAAACTTATCTAAAAGCCATAAATGACAAACTACAGTCAATATCATACTCACTGGTGAAAAGCTGAAAGCGTTTCCAGTAAGATCAGGAACAAAAAACAAGGATGTTCACTGTCACCACTATTGTTTAACATAGTACTGGAAATCCTAGCAAGCAATTAGACAAGAAAAGACATACAAGAAGCCCAATCTGGAAAAGAGCTGAAGCAGTCACTATCTGTATATAACAGGATTACAATATAATAGAGAATACAAAAGATTCACCAAAAAAACTACTAGAAATAATAAATGACAACAGTAAAGTAGCAGGATACAAAATCAATAAACAAAAATCAGTTATATTTCTATATATATAAACAATGTACCAGAAGAAAGGGGGGACAGAAAAGCAATCCCATTTACAATCACACCAAAAAAGAAAGAAAGAACTGGAAGTAATTTAATAAGTGTGGTAAAGGACCTAGAGATTGAAAACTGTAAGTCTCTGTTAATGGAAATAAAAGAAAACACAAAGAAGTGGAAAGAGATCCTGCACTCATGGGCTGCAAAAATAAACATCATTAACATGATCTATATTACATAAAGCAATTTACATATTTAACTCAATAACTATCAAAATTCCAATGAAATTTTTCAAGGAAATAGAACAATTAAGAAGTTTATATGGAACCACAAAAGACTGAGTAGCTAAAGCAATCCTGACAGAAAAAAAGGAAAACAGAGGTATCACACTCCGACTTCAAAATATTACACAGCAACAGTCATTAAAATAGTATGGTGCTAGAACAAACTCAGAACTCAACTAATGGAATAAAATAGACGTTCAGGAATAAATTCACACAATAGGGCCAGTTAATCTTGGATATAGGAGCCAGGACCACAAAATGTAGAAAAGAAACCCAATTTAACAAATAATGGTGGGAAACATGGATAACCACATGGAAAAAAATCAAAACAGATCCATACTTAACTCCATACACAAAAATAATTCAAAATGGATTAAAGACCTGATATAACAACTGAAATCATAAAATACTTATAGGAAAACATAGGAGACAGACAGGGCATCCACTGGAAATTGTTTCAAATTGGAAATTGTTTCAAATATTTCAAATAAAAGATTAAAATATCAGTATGGACTTTAAAAAGCTAATCATATGTTATTTATAAAATATATAACATATTTTAAAATGATTAAAGGGTAAAAGAATGGAAAATGACATACCAGGCAAATTTTAACTAAAGGATGGCTGGTATAACTACATTAACACCAGAGACCAAATTGACCTAAAGTCAAAAGTCAAAAATGTTAAAAAAGAAAGAGGAAATTTTCATAATGGTAAAAGGTTCTATTAACCAGGAAGAAACAGCATTTGAAATTTGTATGTGCTAACATAAAGCTAAAATTAACAAAACTACTAGGAGGAAAGAAAACATCTGCAATCATTGTAGGAATAACTGAGAGTGAAAACAACAAAAAGATTAGTAAAGGTATAGACGATCTGAACAACATGAGTAACTGACCTAGACTATTTGACAAATGTAGAACACAACAACCAGCTACTAGATATTCTTAATGTATACTCTGCAAAGGCAGACAGAAAATTACCAATCCACATTATATTGAGCCATAAGGCAGTTCTCAACAAATCTAAGTACTGGAATTATGCAGATACAGTAAAAGGGAAAAAGTAATACGGACTAGAAATGAAAAAAGCTGAGAGAGAACAGGCAATAAAGAATATCAACAATGATAAAAGTTTACTCTTTAAAAAGGTGATAGTTTTAGAAACTAAAATTGGTAAGATTGGTGAGAATTTTAATAAAAGAAAGAGAAGACACACAAAAACACATTATCTAGAATGGAGTGGAGACATTGCTGGAGACATTAAATAGATAACTAGGAGGTATTATGAATAATTTTGAATGAAATGGACAAAAGCTTAGAAAATATAATAAAACTGACTTAAGAATAAGCAGAAGACCAGAATATTTTCACAATTTTAAGTAACAGTGAAGCAGTAGTCAAAATTTTCCTACAGAGAAAATTTCAGGACCAACTTCTTCACTGGCATGATCGCAAAGTATTCAAGGAAAAGATCATTTCAATATTATATAGTGTCTTCCAAAGAGCAGAAAAACAGGGAGTGCTTGCTATCTTTTCTATTTAATAAGATTATCATATTCTTGCTACCCACTTTGCAAAGAAAATTCAAGAAAATAAAATTACAGAGAATCTCATTCATAAACATTAATACAAAAGTCCTAAACAAAATTAACCAACCAAATCAAGAAATATATAAAAACTAGAATACATCATGACCAAGTAGGATTTATTCCAGAAATGCAAGGCTGATTTACATCACGAAAACAAATTAATGTAATCACCATGTTAACAGATTAAAGGGGGAAAATGCTCATCTTAAGAGAGGAATGACAACATTTGCTATAATTTAAAATTCATTCATGATTTAAAAAGTTATTAGCAAATTAGATGCATTGGTGAGACACTTACATAATAATAATGCAAAGTAATAAAGTGTCAGGTAAGCTGGAAGATACCTGTGGAGCTCCTGTAGGCTTGGTTTTAAGTTTCAGATTATGTTCAAGTCAATTTATATTTGGAATAATACTCTATCTGGAACATGTTTTTTCTTGTACTGAGAGTAAAAGCAACAAGAGTTAGTGAAAACAGAATGTTCTCGTAAGGCCCAGATGTGGAAATGGCACACAGTCATTTCTATTAACATTCTATTGGTCACAGTGGATACACAGCCAAGTCAACACCACTGGGGTAGAAATACATACATCACCTCAAGTGGGAGGAATATCAATGTCACATGACAAAAGACACTGATACAGAGAAAGGTGAAAAATACCTAAGGGCAATGTAACTTATCACATTACAAATAGAAGGGAACAGCCTTAAACAGATAAAAGATCTCTGTGAAACTAAATATTCAGCAGATATCATATATAACCATGGCACTTGAACAGTTTTTCTTTGTGATAGGGTGAAAATACAGATACCTCCTTTACCACCAGTTGACACTTTCATTGGACATCAGAGACCTATTAGTAGAGTAAGAGGAGGGGAAAAAAACAATAGTATAATGATTGGTGAAGAAGACTAGCTTTTTTGCTGTAGATTATATATTCTATAACTAGAAAATCCAAAATAATCTAAAGAAATTTTTGAATTAGTAACAGAGTATAGCAAGTTTGTTAGATTTAAAAAGTCAATATAAGAAATCATACACTAGTGATCTATACTAGCAACAAATAAAATTTTAAAAGAGAAAATGCCTCAATAACTTAAGAATGCATATAATGAAAAATGTTCTATTTAGATAGAGAAGTATATGGTCTTCAAAGATTAGAACACTTAACAAAGATGTTAATTCACCCCTCAATTAATCTACATAGTTAATGTATCTCAATCAAAATACAGGCAGGATTTTGGGTTGAACTTGAAAGCAGATACCAAAGTGCACATGGCTAGGAACTTTCTGTTCAAATTGTACATGGAGAAGCAATCTGAAGGAGTTAGAGGAATAGCTGATTTTCCTAACTCATGTTCAGAAAGGGAAGGGAAATGGCGCCTTGGAATAGCCCTATCATTCCAAGTGGAAAGGAGGCAGTTGGCTCTTTGTAGTTGAGGTAAGAAAAAAGAGACGGGGGGTTGAGAACAAATTTCTGAAGACTTTCGGTATCAAACTTTTCTATTTAGCTTTTCTATTAGCCTAAAAGTCTTCTTTTCTTTTAGCCTAAAAGTCATGAGTGATCCTACCTGGAGTGTGAACCAAGATCCAAGTTAAGAAAGGACTAGTGCGTATGCAAAAGGTTGAGGCATTTGATATTTTAAAATATTTTCTGTGAAATATACTTCAGTGAACAATGAACAGGATAGGAGTAGCCCTATATATCTTCTTATTTAAACTTGACTATGAGAATTACAAATTGTATTTTTTTTTTAAAGAAAAGACACAGTTGATTCTATCTCCAAGCCATTGTTTCTCCATTAGAAAATAAAGGAATTTTTAAAAATGCTGATGCTCAGGCCATACCAGACCAAACAAATCAGAACCCTTGAGAGCAGACCCCAGGCATCAGTACTTTTGGAACTTTTCTTGGTGACTCGAACATATGGTCAATGTTGTGATTTTCCAAGTGAAGGAAAAGCAAGCTTTGAGTATCAGTGGATTATAAAAGTTACCAATTTTTAGAGCCTCCCCCAGAGGCATTAAAACAGAATCCCAATAGTGGAGCCCAGATATTGTGATTTTTTTTACCCCCAAAACTAGCATGGTGAGTCTAATGTGCTAGTAGAGATGAGAACCCCTGGTATTAGGCTTTCTGCTGATACCACCTTGTTCAGCATTGCCACTACTTTCTGGTGGTTTTCTCTAAGTGTGCGTTCAATTTTTAAGCATTTGGATAGCAATGCACTAAGTCCAACTAGGAAACAGTTATTCAACATTTACTAACTATCTACTGGAGATAAAAGAAGTAGTACTTCAGGGAGAATAAGAAAAAGAGGTGTCTTCAGGGAGAGTAAGAAAATTCCCAAACAAATACATATGCTACTTTGTGGGAAGTTGTGGGTGGTCCCAGGACCACCAAACTCTGTAATAAAGGACTCTAACATCATGAAGAGCAATTTATTGAGCTACAATGCATGTATATATCTTTTTTCCAAACCCTCAAATACAGCCCAGTCATATGAACCATATAGCACCTTTCCCATTCTCACAGCTTGGGAAAAGAGGAGAGGATAAGGTGGTGATAATAGAAGGCAACATCACACCAAATATTATAATAGTCCTGCCAGCCCTGCCGTACCTGAGAAGTGTAGTTCACACTCACAAGAGCAGTGTAGCAAGTTACGCTCCTCTGGCACCTCCTCGGCAGGCATGTAACTCCTAAATGACTTAGCAAAATCTGTAGCTTAGGAGGCCAGAGCACTTATTACAGCTAAAAACAATGGTAAGAATCCTCTGAGGACCCTGCAGACTTCATGGTTTTGTGTGGTCTCCCCACGTGCCCCTTCATCAAATGCTGGTTCACAGGGCAGGCAAGTCCATCCCCCAGTAACATACCTATGAAGGACCCTCTGTTAACAAAGTGTTCTAGGCTTCATTTTGTTTCTATTTTATCAAGTACTTTTGGAGAGAGTATCTTATGCAAGATAGATAAAGTCATTCCCTGTTTAGTTTTTGTGTCAGAGGTTGCAAATATCCAGGTACATGAGGAAATGGTGCAGGTTCAGATCAGTAGGCACAGAGGTTCCCCACTAAAATCCATGCCTTGACCTCTCCTGTAATAGTTCTTAATATCAATATATGGCCTTGTGAGGTGCAATGAATATTTCCAGTAAGTCTTATTAAGGAGATGACACAGTGAACTGACAGCAACACACGTAGCCCATAATTGGTGCTCAACGTAGGGACTTATTTCTGTCCCCTTTTTATTGATGTATTGTTTACTGATCCCCTTCTCTCATCCAGTTTGAACAGGTCTGTCCTGTCCTGTGCCTTGAGTTCTCTTTCAGTGGAGCTTTACTGGTGGTTCAGTTAGGCAGGAACTTGGGTTTCTCTTGTGCCACTGATATTTTCAAAACCTGTTCCTGTGAAATTTGGTCAGTTATGCATCCCCTTGTTTTAGCTTCTGAATAGCTGTCAGATCAATTTCCTCACTCCACCCACATATCCACAGCAGTAACTTCCCCCTAATTTCAATATCAGTCATTTTTTTTATTCCAGCCCATAAATCACTTTCCAGATTAAGATTTCATTGTGAGGGCCTCCCCGGTGGCGCAGCGGTTGAGCGCTGGGTTGCAAAGCTGCCCGCATCCTCTGCAGAGCAGGTTCGATTCCCGGCTGCTCCCCGGCCACCGGAGGAGAGTCCCACATGGCGCGCAGACCTCTCCTGCCGCCCGCTGCTCCCCTCAGCAGTGTACTTTGGTCCTTCTGCCTGCTCTGCTCCCCGCTCTGGCTCTGGTGAATTCTCTCACCCTCCCACGCTTCTGACTGTACCCAGTGCTTATACAAACAAACAAATAAATAAATCTTAAAAAAAAAAAAAAAAGATTTCATTGTGATCATGTCGCTTCCCTCGTAAACATCCTCTGGAAGTTACCCACAACCTGTGGATAAAACTGCTAGTTCCTTAACATAGATTTTAGATTCTCTATGACCTGGCTCCTTTTAAACATTCAAAATCTCACTTTGTATTTCTCTGAGGTTCTTTTTTCAGCAACAGGATTCATTTGGTAGTTTCTAGCACACCCACACACGCTATGTTCTTTCATCCCCATTTCTCTGCTCAGTATGTCTCTGATCTAACACCCTGCTCCTTTCTCCATTTGGCCCACTCACATTTTGCACTTCAAGACTCAGCTCAGGTGCTATCTTCTCCATGAACCATCTTAGCTACCCCACTCTCCTTTCTGCCACTGCTTCCATGAAACATTCTCCATACTTCTGCCATAGCATACACCATATAATTTTGAAATTTTTTCTTTGACTAGGCTACAGAGTTCAGTATTCTCAGCCTCTAGACCCTTGAAATAGATCCTAGGTACTACATTGCCTGCATCCCCGATAAGCTTAGAAATAATTTCAACAATAAACAAGGGTGCTAAGTACTTGCTTAAATGGTATGACCTGCAGGCAAAATGGCAGAGAAAGTCTATTTCATGGGATAGCAACAACTACCCGGACTCCTTCTACTGGGGACTGTGACGTTTGTGCTGACAATGTGAAAAATAGCATGACCGGTGATGCCTGCCATTGGGACAAGATAAGTGTCCTGCTCCTGCTATACTGGATAAAAGGGAAAAAAATAACAACTAATATTCAAGGATCATCTAGGTCATCTAACACTACACAGAAGTCACTGTAGTTATTTTGATTTTTGTGGTTGTTACTACTCATTAGACTTCTTGCTACCAATTCACATGTCACTGATAAAACACCGGTTCTCAGAGACATTTTGTAAGTAGTAGAATCATTATTAAGGTAGTGGAACATTAAGTTAAGCTAGTGGTCTTCCTTAAGATAAGGAATCTCAACCTTGCTCTGCCTAACTTAAAGGCCCAGGTTCCATTCAGTGTATCAGGAAGTGTCTTCATTAAGTCAGCGTTATTGCTAGCCAAGTTCAAATAAACATTGACACAAATGAGGGAGACACAGCCTCTGACAATGTTGTGCTGGAAGTTATATCCCTCTGAGGCCCTCAGCCATACCTGAGAGTTTATTTGGGGTTGGAGAAACACCAGACTTTTGTTCCCACTCCCACAGTGTGTCCTTATTCTTACATCCTAGCCACTTAGTCCCAAGCATGATGTCAATGTGTTTCCCAAAGTCTACGTTTAATGTTACCACCAATCATCTTCTTACTCAATTATCATCATATTAGACCTCCAAAAAGCTGTATTTTAAGAGGCAATGGGCCTTGCATCTCCTCATGAAACTTAATTTCTAACCCATGTAATAAATGTTGATATAGCACTTACACATAACTACTATTCCAGGTTTGGTGGTGATAGGAAGATAATTTTTAAAAGAAGGAGTAAAAGTGGCAGAGGAACAGAAAAATGGAGGAAGAGAGGGAGGATGGAAATGAATGATAGAGGTGACTAAGGTAGGAGGGAAGCAGTGTGGAACATACCTGTGATTAAGGCTGATTGGGGAGGTACTAATGAAGGAACTGGGTATTTCGAGGAAACCCGTGAGATGGAAAATATAAGTGTAAGGCCCATTAGGACACAGAACTCCCAAACTCCCCCTCACCATTCAAGGGAGTCTTCCCATTCCTGCTACCGTCTAAGGCTACCGGAGCACTGGCCACGATTAGCTCCCTTGAGGGCTGATCAGCCTGCCTTGAGGGCCCTCTCCATGGTCACCCATGCACAATGTCAGGCAAGCTAAGGCAAAACCATGTGGAATGACCCAATTCTCTCTGTTTACTAAGGCCTGGTTGCCTTAAAAATGATAATTCAAATGCTAAAAGGTGGGAAGAAAGGCATAACTATATTGTGGCAGACCACATGGTCAGGAAGACAAAAGGGAGACATTCACTACAGAGCACGTTCTTCCAATAACAGAGACATCTCTCCGTTGATGTTCAGGCAAGTTTTAAGACTGGTGTTTAGATAACCTAATGCAAAGTGATCAATTGCA
This sequence comes from Talpa occidentalis, assembly GCF_014898055.3. NCBI lineage: Eukaryota > Metazoa > Chordata > Mammalia > Eulipotyphla > Talpidae > Talpa > Talpa occidentalis. The sequence goes on from NW_023601104.1 coordinate 27,319,582, forward strand.
TCAAAATCAACAAACAATTATGAACCAGAGATACTCTATGGGGGGGTTGGAGGCGGGGAGGGGAGGGCTTGGGGTCAAAATAAGGGGGTCGCAATTGTATGGGGAATATAAAAATTAAAAAAAAATAATATAAAATAAAAAAAAACAAAGTGATCAATTGCAACTAATTGCTCATTGTATATTTCTCTCCATGCTTTTGTGTCTCACATTTGTCTATCTGTCTCTCCTGTTCTATTTTCAGACAAAGGGGGCTTAAGCAAAAAACTTTCCCAATACATTCATGAATATTTTAGCATTTATTTTGTGTACATATTTTATATTCTCTCTAGGGCACACAGAGCAAGGAAGCGATAAGAGAAAGCTAGACCATGTTTTGGTGCCAGCTGCCCAACAGCTGATGCTCTCGGGAGGAAGGGACAGATTCCCAAAGCTGACATAGGCTGACGAGCTTTAGCAAAGCCAAAAGAGGACATAAAGCCTTTTTGGTCCCAGGTAGAAGGGGCAGAAGCACAAGAGAGTGGGGGAAGGAAGGAGGAATGGTACAAGGGGGTATCTACTGTGTCTCTAAGGAAGAATAATGCTTCTACTCTCATTCATCCACTCACCACTTACTCATTTCAAATAAGTTGTAAGTACTTGTTAAGTCCAGATCTATGCTAATTTTAGGGATTCAACGTTGAGTAAAGCATAGTCACTGCTTCTAGAAGTTCAAAATTAAGAACACAAGCACAAAACGCAGGAACTATGCTACAGTGTGATAGATGCAAGGGCAGAAATGTAAAGGAGACTGAGGATTGCAGAGAGTGGTGTCAGGAAGAGATGTTCAGGAAGACTTCCTGGAGGAAGCAGTATTTAAGATAAGCTTTGAAAGATTAGCTAGTGTTAGAGAAGGGACATCCATCCAGGAAACCCCAGGCACGGAAGTCCTGATGCATGAATGAATGGTGTGGTTCTACATAACTGGAGTACAAGGAGGGGAAGGGCAAGGAAGAGGGCTACTGAGTAGTTTTATCACAAAGTGACTGCTGTGCAGCTATAAGGAATGTGGATTTTACTAAGAGGCAACAGATTTGGAGCCAATGAGGCAGTTTAACCTGCTGAGCTTTGAATTTTAGAAAGATTATACTGGTAAAGATTAGGAGGATTAGAAGGGAAGTGTGGTGCAGTAAAGAGATGACAATGGCCTGGATGGATGAAGTGGATGGGAAGAACACAAAGGCATGGAGATGGAGTGGTGGGACTGAGACATTTAGGGGTCAAAGGGACAGGATGGATGATCCCTTGAGATATGGTGTACATGGAAGACTAGTCTTTTCTCTCACAAGCACCTGTGCGTGAGGCCCCACTGTGATTAAGAGCCAGACAACCTGGGTTCAGAATCCTGCCTCTGTCATATACCCAGTCTGTGACTTTGGGCAAGTTACTTAACTTCTCAGTGCCTCTATTTCTGTCCTACAAAAAGGAAAGAGGCAATGATAAATTAGTTTAATACTAATATTAGTAAATGCTTATAAATCACTTAGAATAGTACCTGGCACTTACAAAGACTCTACATTAATATGTGTTCAATAAAATAAAAAGTCTACTCTAACCCCTAACATGGAGGAAGGAAGTCAATGAGGATATGGGTGGGCGGGGTTGGGCTGGTTTTCTAGTTGGGGTGAGGGGTGATGGGATTGCAGTACAAATCAGTGTGGCCAAAGACCACTATGTGGGAATGCTGTTACAGGTTTGTGACAAGATAAGGGACAAACAGAGAGTAAGCATTTATTCACCTTTATACCAATTTGACTTTGCTGCTAAGTCCATAGATGTGACACTTTTAAATTTTACAACCAGATGGATTGGAAATTTACAAGCAAGATGGGTTATTCACGAGAGAGAGTTGAGAGGCATTGGTTGAGAGCTATGGTTCTCAAAATTTGTTTCATATTAAAATCACCTTGGGGAGCACTTGGGTACCTAGATGCCCAGGTTGACCCCCATACAAATTACATGAGAAACTCTGAGAGAGAAATTTCAATCTTCAGTATTTTTTAAAGTTCCCTAAGTGATTCTAATGTGCAGTCACGTTTGAGAAGTAGTGGTCTAGATCAGGGCTTTTTAAACTTTAATGTGCAATGAATCACTTGAGATCTTGTTAAAATACAGATTCTGATTCAGTAGGTCTGGGGTAGGGCCCAAAAACTTGCTTTCCTTACAAGCTCCCAGGCAAGGCTGCTACTGTTGGTCCACAGACCACACTTTGAATAGGAGTTGTGTGACATAAGCTGTGCTTATCTATCTTTACTGGGGACATTCAAACAGCAGTGTCAAATTTCACCTGCAAAACAAAACTGAAAGGTAGAATGTGCAGAGAAGGAAACTAAAGCTCAGAGATAGTGGCAGACAGTAAGCAGGTACACAAGGACCTGGGCCAAGTCTCCTCATTCTCAAATCATTTCTCTAGTGCATCATACTGTCTTTGTGCATGCTATTTGTGGATTTGATTTTGAGCTTCCATCTGCTGTGTTTCCTCCCTTACCCACACTCTCAACCCCACCCTAATTACTGGCTTTCTGATAAAGTAAATTTGGGAAAATCATAGAATTTTCTTGGCTAAATTAAGAAAAGGAAATTTACCCATATGTAATCAAACTCTAAGTAACTTCTATGCACACCTTTACCTTCCAATCTGATTTTGTCATACCCTCCTTCTACCACCAAAGAGCAACCAAATAGGAAAAAAAGGAGCAGCATAGGATAAATTAACCTCAAAGGCAGCATTTTCTAAGCTTAATGTGCTTTTTATTAGAATATTTGCTTCTATATGATCATAATTTTTTTTTTAAATCTCAAATACTATTATCTCAGTATAGGTCAGACAACAGAGAAGATGTTATTAAAGCCCTCTTTTGACACTCCTTATTATTCAACTTGATGCATATGTAAAGTCTGAAAACTGTACCTGCAGCAAAGAAAAATGCTAGCTGTGGGCATCATAGAACTTTGGCTAGAACTGCTACTTTCAAAATTGCTTATCATCTTCTGAGTCTCCACGCCACTCTGAACTAGTATTACGGTCAGGACTCTATCTCTGCTTTCAGGGCATTTTGCATGTGTTCTTACATTAAAGTGAGTCATGTGGGACTTCTCATCAAACCATATGTCCTTTAGCAAAAAAGGACCTCGTCTTATTCAATCCTATGTTTTTAGTGACTGTACAACTAGCAAATGCTCCATTTCATTTCTTTAGGAATTGAACAAATTCCTTTTTCACATGTAACATGATTTAACATGGGAATAATCCAGTTATCTGTAGAATAAGGTGTGGCATGAAAGATAGATGTGATATGAAGGCCTCCAAGGGGCATCAGGCTCTGGTTATATCAAGGGTAAAAGACGGAGAGTAGCGATTTGGAATGGGCTTCAAAGAAGTCAAACTGGCATAAGAAGTGAATGACAAATTGGCATAAGCAAGGGAAAAAGTGACTCTGAAGTTCCCAGGTGGTCTAGATTGGACATGCAGGGTTTTATTTTATTTTTTAATTTTTACTATTTATTTATTTATTTATTTATTTAAACATCCTTGTTCATTTTTTCATACTACAGGATTTCTCCCCTTAGGTATAGTCGCCATAGTTTTCCCATCACCGAAGTGCCCACAGTCCTCTACCACCCTCCACTGCTCTCTCCTTCCCACTTATTCTCTGCCTCCCCTTCTGTGTATCTCAGATCTACAGTCTCTTTCAAGGGTCAGTCTTACAGTTTGTCTTTGGTTGATTCTTTGTTTGGTTTCTCAAGACCCCACATATAAATTAAACCATCAAGCAATGTATCTTTCTCCTGGCTCTCTTTACTCAGCATAATCCCTCCCTGTTCCATTCATGTTGCTGCAAAATGGCATGAGCTTACCATTTTGATTCCATAATAGTATTCCATATGTATATATACTATATTTTCTTGCTCTATTCAAATCTGTTTTGAGGCATTTTGGTTGTCTCCATATTTTGACTATTATAAATAGTGCTTGAATAAACATAGAAGCGCAGGTTTCCTTTTGAATTAATTTTTGTGTTCTTTGGATAGATACACCTAGGAGTGGAATTTCTGGATCATATGGAAAATTCATTTTTGGTATTTTGAGGAATCGCCACACTTCTTTCTTTGGGGCTGGACTGGTTTACATTCCCACAGGCAGTGTATGAGAGTGAATTTTTCTCTATATTCTTGCCAGCACTTGTTGTTTGTGGGTTTTCTGATAAGGGCCATTCTCACTTTAGTATTATTCTCAAAGGTGAAAAATTGAAAGCCTGTCCACTAAGATCTGGTCCAAGACATCTACTCTTACCACTACTATTCAATATAGTATTAGTAGTCCCGGACCTACAATTTTCACAGGCTGTTCAGTATGCAGTGGTTGCAGTGACTACAAAGGAGATGGTAAATCCCAAAAGATAGGTGACAGAAAGGAGTGAAGCAGTTCTCCCAACTTCCATCCCAAAACTATTCTCCAGAAAATGTAGATGGAGGAGCTTCAGAGGTGATAGACTTGGAATGGGAAGACCTCCCACGTTTTCAACCACCATGAACAAGTTGAAGGACATACCTGTGTCTGGGAACTTGGCTCATGAGATTGGGGAATTGCCAGCTTCCCAATCTAGCTACTGTCTTAATGGTGTTATATAGTGTTTTATGTTAATTAAATGTCTGCTGTAGTTCTGTGCCAAGAGGTCTTGCAAAATCTGGTACATGGGGGGAAAAGGGCGAACGTGCTTATTACCGCAGCCATTCTCAAGTCAAAGAAGGAGAGTCCTAAAAACCTTCATTTGGACCATTGACAGAGCTGAATGGAAGCAAAGAAGCCCTGTACAGTGCAAACAATTGTTGTAGAGGGGGTAAGTAACATGTCTGGACCTCCTGCTAAAAAAGAGTTTAAAAATGAATTAGTTTTCTACCTCCTAATGCTGTTCCCTTTGCATTACACCTTACCTTCTTGCTTTCAATAGAAACTGACCCTACTCGCGTATTAAAATAAAAATATTTGGTAGGAAAAAAGAAAATTGGTGCCATATAACAGGAGTCAAATTGTTGGATGTATTAATAATGAAATCATACTTTGTGTTTACTTATTTTAAAACTTGTGCTACCAGAGTCATTCTTATTTGTTTGGAGTACTTACTCTGGATCATGCCTTACACTATTTTGCAAGCACGTCCCCCTGAAAGTAATGCTGTGAATTATATTCAGATATTTAGAGGAAACAAGACCTAAAGTTGTTATGTAATCTTTGAAGTACTGCACATGCTGAGTTTGTGTGCAGTGTAGCTGGTACTGTAGGCAGCTGCACAGGATGACAGTCCAGACGTTTAAGCACACTACTCACTGCCTCCCAGCCCATGCCCTTGCCACTCCTCCAGGATCTGTAGCTTGAAAGGGGAAGGTGAGTGAAGGGGTTCATGGAGCAAGCAAGTCACAGTCTCTTGTTCTTCCTCATTCTCTTGCTTCTCCTCCTCCTCCCCACCTCCTGTGAGTCCTCAGGCTCAATGTCTGCTCAGGGCAAGAGAGAGGGATGGCATCAGCAGCTTCTTTAAGTATCTTTTCAAAGCTCCGCCTCAGCAGCCCAAAGTTGCGGCCTTGTCCAAACTGTCAGAGCCATCTGCCTGCAGTCCGTGTTGCAGAAAGACCATCTGTCAGCCTCTGACCCGTGCTTTCCCTCTCACAGACCATTTGAGCCATCTCCCGGCTTGCTTAGAGCCCCCTGAGGACCCTGGCTCCATAGTCCATCTCCCCAAAACTGACTGACAACTCCCACGCAGTTTAGAAGAGAGGGTGCAGAGGGTGATCTAAACTGAGAAACCATGTTTTCTATGGGCACACACACACACACACACACACACACACACAGACATATATACCACAGCAAACATTTTGTCATTTGGATCATTTTCTTCTAGGAAAGTAATTCTTTACTGTAAGTTTTGATTTAACACAAATACCCACTAAACACTACAGGGACTATATATCAAGACTGGATATCACCCTAATACCATCTCATCAAGTTAAAAGTCACATCAAGAAAAAAATCAGTGTTACAAGATCATCCAAAATTATTGCTTGTGTTTTCTTTCCCTTCACCATGTGGCCCAGTACTTGTCAATCCTAGTTGCACAATAGAATCATGTGTGGTGCTTAAAAATAATACCAATGTTTGGGGCCCATCCCAAGCCAATTAAACCTGAATGTATGGAGTAAGGACTGAATAAAGTGTTTTAAAATAATTTCCCAGGTGATTCAAACATGCAGGCAGAAGTGAGAATCACTGAGTAGACATGGTATAGTGGGAAAAGGAATGACTTGGATATGAGACCTGAAACAGAAATACATAGAAGAAAACACAGGCCTAACATTGGTTAAAGTGATGTGTTTGTGGATTTGTCTCCACTGCCGACAGAAACAAAAGAGAATATAAATAAATTGGACTACATCAAACTAAAAAGTTTCTTCACAGTGAAAGAAATGATCATTAAAATGAAAAGACATCCCACTGAATGGGGGACAATATTTGCACATCATACATCTGCCAAGGGGCTGATATCCAAACTCTATAATGAACTCATATAACTCAACAGAAAGAATACAACCCAATCAAAAAATAGGTAGAAGAGATAAATAGATACTTCCCTACAGGAGAAATATAGATGGCCAAGAGTCACATGAGAAAGTGTTTATCCTCACTATTATCAGAGAAATGCAAATCAAAACCACAATAAGATACTACCTCATACTGGTGACAATGGCCCATGTTGAAAAAAAAAATACAGAATTCAAAGTGTTGATGAGGGTGTGAAGAAAAATTCACCTTCATGTGCTGCTGGTGGAAATGTAGAGTGGCCCATCTTTTATGGAAAACAGGGTAGAGGTTTTGCAAAACACTAAAAATAGATCTACTATATGAGCCATCAATTTCTCTCCTAGGTATCTACCCAAAGAAGCCAAAAACACTAGTTCAAAGGAATATATGCACTCCTATACTCACTGCAGCCCTATTCACAACAGCCAAGTTATGGAAACAACCCAAGTACCCCAGACAGCTGAGTAGAATAAGAAGATATGGTATATATACACAATGGAATACTACTCAGTGAATTAAAATACAAAAAAGATGAACTCTTACCATTTGCAACAACAGGCTGGAACTGGAGGGGATAATGCAAAATGAAATAAGTCTGGAGGACAGAGACAAATATTGGATGGTTTCACTTACATGTGGTATATAGAGAAACAAAACAAAGGGTCAGTCAAAACCAAACCAATAACGAATCCTAAACATCAGTCTGTGGAATTAAGACTACCAAAGGACAGGGGCCTCCCTGATGGTGCAAGAGATTAAGTCTCAGCACTATGAAGTTATCTGCAGCTACTGCAGCACAAGTTCGATCCCTGGCCAGGGAAGTGACCCATAAGGCACAGCAGACCTCTTCTGTCTCACCCTCTGCTCCCCTCAGCAGTGTATTTCAGTCAGTCTGCCTGTTCTGTTCCCCACTCTGTCTCTGGTGAATCCTCTCACTGCCCCCCTCCACATACCTCTGGTCTGTACCCCAGTTCTTGTATGCATAAATAAATAAATCTTTACCAAAAAAAAAAAAGACTACCAAAGGGCAAAGGGAAAGGAAGAGGGCAAAGTGTGGAGGGAGCCCGATGGACTATGGCAAAGGGCTATGGGTGTCCTGGTGGTAGGTGTAGTGTGGTGACATACATCTGAAGAAGTGTGATCCTATACCTCTGAATCACAGACGGTGTTATAAACCAATGTTGTCTCAATGAAACAAAAAATTATAATAAGTTTGTAATTAAAATATTTTAATATCTTAAACTTATGACAAAATGTACAAATGGCAATATCTAAATGGCAATGAGTATTCAGTATCTACCCAAATAATAACATAATGTAAAAAAGATTATTCTATTAAGTTAAATGATAAATGTTTTCCGAGTGCTTTTGTAACTGGCATCTTTCTGATTGAAAGATTCAAAATTAAAATAAAAAGAGAAAAGGGAATGACTGGATTGGAGGGAAGTAGAGGGCATGGCTAACTTATTCCAGATTATCAGAGAAGATGTCACTGAATATATGGCCATCGAGCTGAGCTATGGATAGCAAGAGGGAAAAATAAAGAATATACCATGCAGAAGAAGTAGCAAATGAAAATGATCTAGAGTGAGACTAAGTGTTGTATTTCTGGGGAGCGATAAGAAAGTCAAACCTTGTATCCTAGAGGTAAAAGTTTGAATTTTCTTCTAAATCTATCAGAAACATTAGAGTTTTAAGTAGTAGAAAAGAATGGAATCTGACTTTATTTAAAAAAAAAAAAACACCATTTTGGCTGCTATGTCAAAAATGGATTTGTGGATTTGTGGGTAGAGGTGGAATGGGCGCAGAGAGATGGGCTGGAGCTCCTTGCAATCTTATCTGGAGGGAGATTACAGTGAGCTTGGACAACTACCTTGCTTTGTGATTACTGGACCTTGGGATGGCCATTTGTGAGCACGATTAACAAGTATGAGAACAAAACTGCGATATGCTATGGGGAATGGAGAAAAAGCCCAGATCCCCAGTGACATGGCTGAGCAGCTGAACCAACACCAACAGCTGCTTATCTGAGAAAAACAAACTCCTATTTGTGAAAGCAACTGAGTCATATTTTCTGTTACTTGTAGCCAACACACTGTCAACTAACAAAACCACTATCTTGTGTCATACACTGGTACTAGGGGATACAGAAATGAAAAATATTGCATTGCTAATTTCCTCCAAATTTGAGCTGATCTGTAGAGCTATGACATTTGCATTCAAAACTTAAAGAAGACAAATATTCCAGTGACTTTACTTAAGTATGGACAAGTTGCTCTCATTTGGTTAGATCCTGGAGTCAAGAGCATTAGGTTGACTTTGATGGAGTACGATTCTACCAAATCTGGCCATCAAGCGCCCACAAAAAGAAGCAGGTAGAAGTGAACTCTTGGGGAGAGAAGTGCAGTTCAAAGAGCTAACTAAATAGAGCCTTCAAAAGAATTTGGTTCAAGTACAGTGAAGGTAACTGTCCAAAAGAACAGACTCTAGGGGTTCAAAGTAGGCACTGAAGACCAAGACTAGACAGTAGGTAGGGGCAGAGGAAAGATTGCAGTCAGGAGGCAGTGGTGCCCTTCTGGTCTCCACTGCCCTTTTCAGTGCAGGACTTTCCTACTAATTCATAATGAGAAGATAAAAGGGACAACACCCTCGTTGGGGTAGAAGAGAATGGATTTCCTCAGCAAGTAGCCTCAATTCAACTCAATCCTGCAACTGTGTCTCTGCTGATTGGGAATATAGGTGCCTGGCATCCCAAGCTGGAATTCTAACCATAGTTTATTTTAGAATCTTTATTTTATCAATAATTAAATGATATAGTGCTATAATCATAGCACAATTAGTGTTAACAGATTATTAGACTAGCCAAGGATTTCACTCTTTCTTTAACACTATTGGAGGACCACTTCAATTCACATTCCCAAAACTGACTTATAAATAAGACTTTTTTTTTGTTTGTTTTTGGTGCATTGGGCTTGGCTCTACTACCTTGGATATCACAATATATTACACATTTATATTCAAATACATTTTGATTTACAAGATGTTGGTGACATTTATTAATGTTTATTTTTTTAGATAGTTCATTTTGACTCTTAAATTGACAAAAATTATTTTTAAATTGAAGGAAATATTCCTTTGGGTTAAAACTTTTCATTTCAACATGAAAAAATCCTTCTTACAGAAAAGTATAGTGTCTTTAAATGTAAAAATGACTTTCGTGTAAAATAAACTTTTAAATAAAATACTGTGTATATTTACAGAGAGGCCAATTTGTTTCATTTTTGATTCCCTAGTTTTATCACATAGAAGAAATGGTGTTTATAGGAGTTTTTCTAGTTGGCAATTAAGGGAAAACATTTTGTATATTTCACAACACTTTTTTTTTTTAAATATTGATACCTTTCCCCTGAAATTTAAGTTTTATACTTTGCAGTAGTATTTAATACCACTGACATGAATAGCTTCATGAGTGATATTCAACTACAATTTAACTACCAAATATCTTTTGCAAAAAAAAATTATTAAATTCAATGGATTTTGATAAATTACAATATATGACCATCATGATGGGAAGCGAATCTATGAATGTTCATAAGGTTTGAAGTACCAAGGTCATTTCTGAGGAGAATCATACCTCTAAGTTTTAGTAGAGTAACTAACAGAGGAATCTATCACAAATACACAACGGCACATTTGCAAAATTTACAGGTTACTAGGCTATGTAGTAAATATCAAAAAATTTCAGTGAATTATATTACACAGAATATTTTTCTACCAAAGTACAATAATATTATACATCAATAACAAAATAATAGCTGTTCCTCTTTAAGAACTTTAAAAATAACCCATAGATTACTAAATTATTCATGGATAAAAGAGGAAATCATTAAGAAACTATAAAATATCTAGAACTGAATAGCAATGAAAATCCTCTAAACAAAAACTTATACTATTATAGAGGTACCAAAGTAAGCCTTGAAGACTATAATAGAAAAGAAGATCTAAAAGATCATCTCAAGAAGTTAGATAAAGCAAGAAAAAGTACCAAAATGTGAGAACAAGAGAGGATACCTAACATACACAGTAGAAATTAATGAACAGAAAACAAAGAAATGGAGATCGTTCAATTTAAGACAAATTTGGTTCATTCATTCAACAAACATTTATTGACTACTGAAGTCATTATGGACTGAGTAGTAAGCCAAATATTTACTCTTATAGAAATCATATTCAGATGGGGAGGTAAACAATAAATAAGATTAAAAAATAAGCAAAATAATAGGAAAACAAAGCAAGGAAGTAGTATCTTTTAATAAGTACAGAAAATGCATTTCATAAAACTCAGAACACTTACAGGACAAATTGAAATTCTTAGAAAACTGGAAACAGGGAATATACCATGATTTTTAAAAAAGTATTAAAAACCTAGAGAAAACATATTTAGTGATAATATAGTGACAGGATATATTAAGGTCAAGAATAAGACACAGGGGGACAGGGATGGTAGCCCACAGACAATGAATGATGGGGTAGGAAAAGTGGGCTCTGTTGCTTCCAGGCAGGACAACTGAGTGGTGCCAGAATGCTTCAGAGCTTCCTTGGGGTCAGGATGTGGTTAGATGTCAGCATAACTCACATCTTTGCCTGGCTGCTTCCTCTGCCCTCTTTTGATCCCCTCATTCCCTGGCAAGTTCCAACTGAAAATAAGTCCCATCAATAAATCACTTTGCCAACAACCTACATCTCTGATTTTGCTTCTAGGAAGCCCAACTGAAAACAATGAAGAAACCACAATGTCAAGTTTCCTGTCTAGATCATTCCTAACAGAAAACATTCCCTATCCTCACTGTGTAACAACACAAGCAGCAAGTGGCTATATCTGGCCATATCTTTGTTATATTGTCACAAAAGCATTTTAGGCCTGATGAGCATATGAACCTAGATGAGGGTTGACCTAAGAAACCGATACTCTTTTCCAGTACTCCCAAATCATTCTCACTTTCTCTCTGCTTTGTCTGTTCAAAACGGTAGTATGTCACTTAGTATCATAGAATCAACCTCTAAATTCTCTTCTAGCTCTTAGTCATGATTCAAGAACATTAGCTTATATGCTATCTTTGAACTTCAGTACTTAAAGAGGACTAAAGAACATTCCATCAGTACCTCTTGTTTTCAGATGAAGGGGAAGAAAGCAAGAAAAGGGAAAGGAGTAGCCTAATCCAGAATTTCCTGTGTTCTATAAATTCCAGATTTAGCAAAGGAAGGAGTAACAGGGACTCATCCTCTCCTTTGCACACCCTACCATTGCATCTAACAACTGAAAGGCCAGGGCCAGGCTCAGAAGCTATGTGTGTGCTCTCAGGCAGACGTCACTCCTCAGGGCAGTGGACACAGTTGTAAGAGGTATGCCACACAACCAAGCATTTCATTTTGAATGACTAAAATTTATGACACAAAACACAGTTCTTTATCCACTTATGAAATGGTGAATTGAGTTAAATATTTAAACAATGCAATAATAATTATGACATTAACAAGCATAATATGCTAAATAATTACCAGGTCCTAGGCCCATGATCCCTTACAATCCTGTGATATGTATTTCATTATCATCATGTTTACGGTGAGTTTGTTGAACTCCAAAGTCTCTTAATCATTTAATCCAGCCCTTCACAACTGAGCTTCTGGTTTCCTCAAATGTGAATTTGCACAAAATTCTCCTGGGTTTCTTTTTTAAAATGCAAACTCCTGAGTTCCACTTTTAGAGTTGGATCTCTAAAATACATCTAGACCTAAGATGGATCCAGAAATCTTTGTTGAAAAGTTAATGATTTTTTAAAAATTAATTTTGTCAGTCATTTACATGTTTACATAACTTTGAGGTTACATTTTTACTGTTTCATATGTGCACATGATTCGCCCATCCTCCATCAAACTTCCAACCCCAGGGCCCAATCCTCTTCCTTCTCCCCAACCCTCCTCTTCCCCCGTCCCCATTCCTGTCAGTAATTAGTAAATTTTTCACTAAGTGTAAGATTTGTTTTTGCTGTATTTTGCCAGTATGTTTTTTTATTATCACAAAAGGCATCTCATCTTTTTTAATGGGTGAGTAGCATTCTGCTGAGTATATATGCCACATTTCTTTATCTAGTTGTCTGTCAATGGGCACTTAGATTGGTTCCATGTCTTGGCAATTGTGACAGTGCTGCTATGAACAGAGTAGTGTAACAAGTCTTTTTTGTAAATGTGAGGTGATATCTCACTGAGGTTTGATTTGCATTTTCCCCTGTAATAAGTGATATTAAACAAGTTTTCAAGACCCTTCAGTCATCTGAATCTCTTCTTTAGAAAATTGCCTGTTCTGGTCTTTTGCTTGTTTTTTGACTGGGTTGTCTTGGTTTTATTTTGTTGCTGTTGTTGGATTATATACTTTGTATATTTGGAGATTTGTCCCTTATCAGATGTGTGATGGGTAAATGTCTTCTCCCAACCTGCAGATTGCCTTTTTGTTTTTGTGATTGTTTCTCTTGAGGTACACAAGCTGTTTAGTTTGATATAGTTCCACTTGTTTATTTTTGCTTTTGTTTCACTTGCCATAGGAGTTGTAGCCAAAAATCTTTGTGGTAGATGTCTTTTAGAATACCCCCATATTTTCTTTTAAATATTTGATGGTTTGAGCACCAAAACAATGAAAGACCTGGTAGTAAACTTAATAAAGGAGATGAAGGAACTACATATTAAAAACTAATACTCTAGGGCCTCCCCGGTGGCGCAGCGGTTGAGCGCTGGGTTGCGAAGCTGCCCGCGGCCTCTGCGGCGCCGGTTCGATCCCCGGCTGCTTCCCGGCCACCGGCGGAGGATCCCACATGGCGCGCAGACCTCTCCTGCCGCCCGCTGCTCCCTCAGCAGTGTACTTCGGTCCCTCTGCCTGCTCTGCTCCCCGCTCTGGCTCTGGTGAATTCTCTCACCCTCCCGCGCTTCTGACTGTACCCAGTGCATGTATAAACAAAACAAACAAACAAAATAAATAAATAAAACATGCCTCTATAAAAAAAAAAAAAAAAAAAAAAAAAAAAAAAAAAAAAACTAATACTCTATTAAAGGAAATTTTAAAAAAAGACACCGAGAAATGGAAAGATAATCTGTGCTCATGGATTGGAAGAATAAACATAATTAAATTGGCCATATTACCTAAAGCAATTTACAGATTCAGTACAATACCTATCAAAATCCCAATGACTTTTTTCAAGGAAACAGAACAATTATAAAAATTGCATGGAACCTTTTGTGAAAGGCCCCAAATAGCTAAAGCAACCCTGAGAGAAAAGAAGAAAAAATTGAGATATCACACTCTCTGACTTAAAACTATAGTTCATAGCAACAGTAATCAAAACAGTATTGTTGGGCCTCCCTGGTGGCATAGGGGTTAATGACAATGCTATCAAGCTGTCACCAGCCACTACAGCACAAGTTTGATCCCTGGCTGGCCAGGAAGCAACCCACATGGTGCAGCAGACCTCTCCTGCCTTGCCCACTGTTCCCCTCAGCAGTGTAGATCTGCCTGTTATGCTCCCCACTCTGTCTCTGGTGAATTCTCTCAACTCCCACACCTCTGGCCTATACCCCAGTTCTTATAAGCATAAATAAATAAATCTTTTTTAAAAAATGTTTTGTTTTGGAACAAACACAGAAACACAGATTCATAGAACAGAATAGAAAGGCTAGAGATAAACTCATACAATACAGACAGTTAATATTTGAAAAAGGAACAAGAAACATAAAGTGGAGAAAAGAAAGCCTCTTTAACAAATGGTGCTGGGAAACATGAACAGCCACATGCAAAAAATGAAAATATATCCATACTTAACTCCATACACAAATTTCAAAATGGATTAAAGATTTGGATATAAGAACTTAAAATTAGATTATATGAAAGCAAATTTTCCAATGGCCACACTTTGAGGAACTCTGAAACTCACTTTTCTACCTTAGCTATCTAAATACCTGGATAGCTTCTCCATCTTAGAAATAGGAAAAGAAGCAATAACATAGTCTACCATAAAACTTAAAAAAAGTTGCTGTTCCATCACATCTTTGCATAGTACTATAATTTAGTAAGTCCTATACCCATATGATAGAAGTATTTTTGAGTCATTTTGCAACCCAATGCTGAATTCCTCAATCAGATTTACTTTTGGATGACTTTAGCCACAAACTTGGTTCAAACAGGTACTTGGGTGCACTAATCAATGTGACCAGTTATAATTATATATGCAAGCAAATATAATTGTTTTTTTTAAAGTGGCTGGGATATCAAAAATGTAATCTAACTTCTTTATTCAAAGATAAGAAATTACTTATTTGGCCAAAACACAATTTTTCGTAGTGATCAAAACAAGAACTTACTTCTTTTAACTCTGTGTTTTGTTTGCATTCACCTTTTTTTAATAAAATATTTTTAGTATATAGTATCCTATAAGTTTTCCTAACCTATAATATTTTTAGTATAATTTAAGGCATTTTTTAAAAGTATATAATGTGCTTCATTATGCCCTCATTTTGAAAGCAATGTCCCCGTGAAAAAACTATTACACCCAGTTACAGCTCTGTGAATCTCAGGGTCACCAGACAGCACTTTTATGAGCCAGAGAAGTCTTGGGTTCTCAAGCAAGATGACTCCCGCAATGGAACCCAACACATAGGAAGACTGTGATTCTAAAGTCAGCAAACAGTCAACAAGGATGTAGTACACATGCACTTTCACTTTCAAATGAGTTTCACTGATAAGTAATGTTTATCAGTGACCAAACAAACTCAAGTATCTCTATTCCTTTAAAGGCTGTTCAAAAAACTTCTGAGTGGATTTATGCATATAAAACTAAGCTAATGGCAGGCAAAAATATTCTAAGGAGAAGTTGACTGTTGTCTACTACAGCAAAAGTAGAGGTGGGAGAACAGAGGAGAGATAAGCAGTAAATCATAGCATTTAAACACATGGTGACAAGGCCAGGTGCCCAGAGATAGGAAGATTACTAAGAAATTTATGATATGTTAATTTCAATTCTGAGTCAAGGCAGTGATTTATTTTTAACTTCTAATGCACTCTGAACATCTCATAGTCAAGATACAACCACTGGGAACATTTAACATCCATGAAAAGAATGTAAAACAAGAATGCAAATGAAAAAATTTGTGGATTTTTTTCATCCTTTGTGGTTTTTTTTCTTTATAGATAGCTTTACATTGCAAGAGATTTAAGAATTTTAAGATCTCTAAGAAAATAACAGTATTTAATATCATGAATTCAGCAAGGGAACTGACTAACTGATCTTCATTGTGGCCAGGTCAGAGGCCAATTCCAAGAATTCTGTAACTTACAGTTTGATAATTAGAATAAGACCTGAGACCTAAAGCTCGACAATTCTTACCGTATATACAGCACTTTGGGTTTATCTTTTGGTGTCATCTTCAAAATAGACAAAAGGATAATTGGGCTATAGGAGAGAAATGTCCCATCCCCTCTATATTGATTATCAAGACACAAAAAACTCCAGAGTAAAAGTGGACTTCAGTCTCTCCCCACTCACTGCCTTCAGTCCATGTGTATCTTGCCTTAGAACTACTCCAACATCTGGTCCTTCTTCTCTTTCCCCTATCTTTTTCCCCCATCACCCAGATCACTGTCCTTATGTCCATCTCCACTTTCATTTTGCCTGCATGATGACCTAACATTTAACCTCATAAAAATCAAGTTAAATCTAAAATGTTTTTCTGCATTCTTTCTCCTTGATTATGAACTTTTAAATCATATCATGCTGAAAGTTGCTCACAGTATAGGGCTCAAATCTAGCATCTGTCATTAAAAAGCCATCATATAACATTCTCAAATCTATCATATTGACATTCTAGTCCATTGGGTTGGCAAACAATGGCCCATGAGCCAAATGTGGTCTATCAATTGTATTTGCAAATAAGATTTTATTGGAGCAGTCATGCCCATTCACTTTCACATTATCTAGGACAATTATTATGCTGCAAAGATATTGCTGAATAAGTCTCTCCAAAGTAATAAATATATACTATCTTTACAGAAAAATTTTATCAACCCTGATATAGGCCTTAATCCACTTGTCATTCTCCTTTTCTCTCTGTCCCCAATATCAGTTTCCACATATACTAAAAATCAGGCCGATCTTCTCATTATTTTCCAATGCCATCATCTTATTCCTTATTTCTATTGTTCATACTACTAAAACTGATAAACACCCTTTCTTTCTTTAAGATTCAACCCAAATATTATAATCTCTGCGAGCCCATCCCAAAGGTCTCTTACAAGCAGATTGGTCCTTCCCTCTTCTATACTGTCTTAATATTTAATATGTGCTTCTGTTATAGCACTTATCACATACTGCAATTATCTCACTCACAGGGACTTTTATTATCCTGTGAGCTCTTTGAGGGTAATTGTCTGCATTTTTGCATTTCAATCACCTTGCTGGGTGACTGACTTATCTAAGTATACACTAAGTGTTTGATGAATGAATGAATGAATGAGTGAGTGAATGAAATATAGGTCATGCATACCAATTTGGAACCCAACTGGCCATGGTGTATTAAATTACATTTTACTAATTTAATTAGCTTAGTCATCTCACATAAAATTGTGCTTTGCTCACAAGGGAGGGGTAAGAGACAGTGTCCAAAATGATTTGGAATTCATCCCTATCATAGAAAAATAAAAGCAGGAAAGGTGATATGAGTACTTACCTTTAGAATAATATATTTTTATGAATGAGCTATCAAGAAAAAAAATACAGGGATCTATCAAATGGAATCTTTTTACTTAATTACTTCTCTTTTTTTCTGTTCTAAGAGGAGAAAGAGCAATTGCCAGAGCTCCGTTTTAATTAAGGTTATACACTGGCAACATTTTCCTTCTCCTTAATAAAAGTCCACTATAGCAAGCATGGATTTATCGACTAGAATCCTGAATTCCACTTTTTAAGCAACATATAAATCCTTTCTCAGTTCTTTCATAAATCTACATTGACGAATTGACATGTTTAATATTGGGTCAATTTTAGCCCAAAAGGTAATTATGGGACATCCACATTTCAGAGCTAGAGTTACCAGAGAGAGGTTAGGGAACGTAGAAGTAAATGTGTAACATAATCTGGCCCAATTTTCTCTCGTTTTATGTTTCCCAACAATTCCCAACACTAAACCAAGCATATTTCTGAAAGAGCAAAGTAATTATTTTTAATTTAATAGGTGAAAACAAATACCAGAATAAAATGTTCAAATCATACCATTGAGATTGATTGGTTTCTCTTGTGCCTACTGTATAGGGAAATAATTCTGTTTTTATCTTTGGTGAACACTAATCCTACAGTTTCTTGAAAAGCTAAGCTATATTAAAAAATAATTGGAGGAAAAATATTAGAAGGTTCCACAAATTCCTTCTGGAAAAGTTTCTTACTACAAAAATTTGAAAACACAGAATGGTGACTCCCCCTTACACCCAAAGGCAGATCATAACCCCACTGTCCCTCTCAGTGTGGGAGAATTCCTCCACTCATTGCTATGGCAAGGTCTAGTGTAGTGGGTGAGATAATTCCACTATTATCTTCAGCCCATACTAGATCATATTCTTAACTTCTTTGATGGTAAGAAATGTTTGAGACGACCATGTTTGAAAATCAAGCTAATCTTCTAGGGGTGTTAGAAATGAACAATTTAGAATCAGACAACCTGACTTTGGGCAGAGTATTAAAAATCATTTCTGAGCATTCATATGATCGTCTGAAAAATGGAAACAATAGTACATCTATTGTAAAAAGTGAATTAATGAATTAAAGATGAAAAATCAATCTATGAAGTTAGAAGACTCTAGATCAATTAAAACAGTATCTTTGGATTGGAAAGTCTTTTCCAAAAACGCGAAAACAAAGGAAAAAACAAAGAGGAAAGGATCAGTGGATTGTCTTTTGAGGATTTAGAAAGGAAGTTCTTGATCAGAATTGGGTGAGCCTTGTGGTATTATGGCCTAACAGATGGCTACCTTTTTTCCTTTCTATGTTTGAAAAGAGATTTAGTATGTTTCTTCAACATGGAATGGCCTTAAAAAACCCAATGTGTCCATATTTATTTTCCTGTTGTTCCAATTACTTTTGAATATATCTACTATAATGCATTTCTTCCCTGAGTAGTACTATGGTTGTCATATAAACATGCACTTTTTTCTCATTTGTTTTTCTTAATATAAGAATGCCAGAAACTCAAAACATACATGCAAGATTTAAAAATATTAAATAGACCCAGAGAGTCTAGAGTAATTAAAATCGATAACTATCATTGTGAATGGCTAGACAGACATTGAAACAATGTTCAAAGACAATGATAAACTGAGACAAACATTTGCAGCACTTATGACAAATACTTAATTTCTTAATTAACATTTAGTAAAAAATTTCAGTACAGTAAAAAATTATTGATATAGTCATAGAAATATTAAGATACAAACAGATAACGCACAAAAGAAGAAATAAAAATAGCTACAAACATGCAAAATTTAACTTTACTGTTCATCGAGAAGGCAAATTCGGGCCTCCCCTGGTGGCACAGTGATTAATTGCAGCACTGTGAAGCTGCCCGCAGCCTCTCAGCACTGGTTCGATCTCCAGCCTCCTGCGAGGGTCCCACATGGCTCGACAGACCTCTCCTGCCGTGCCCACTGCTCCCCTCAGCAGTGTATTTCGTCAGTCTGCCTGTTCTGTTCCCCGCCCTGTCTCTGGTGAATTCTCTCACCCTCCCGTGCTTCTGACTGTACTCAGTGCTTGTATAAATAAATAAATAAATCTTAAAAAAAAAAAAGGCAAATTCAAGCAAAGCTATTATCCACTTACAATGATTCTACATTTGGCTGCATATAACAATCCTTTGTGGAACTCTTGAAAAACACAAATGTCTAGACTCCATCTTTCAAAGATAGTGATTTAGGAGATAACAAGTGGGAGCAAACACCTATTTTACAACTTCAAGAACATGGACACCTAGTGAGAGCACTTGTTCCCCTTATATTTAAGTGGTTTCAATGCCAGTACCATTATACCTAATTCTATAATTTCCCAATTTTTGAGTGTCTAATTTTGATAAAAGTTTTGTAATTTATTTGTTGAGGTTCCTTTAGAATTTCCTTCTGTGTTTTCACATATAAATATTAGAGTTCTGGGATTATAAATGTATCACAAACTTTCCTTTTAAAAACTCTTTAGGGGGGGGCGGAGCAACATGGCGGCGAGGAGACGCTGCGAGTAAGATCTCCCATTAAAAAAAGTTAATAGGGAGGAAAAGCGGCAGGTCCCAGTGAGAACCGGGACACGGAAGATAAACGGATGACTCCAGCAAACTGCCCTAAGAAGAAAGTTGCCATAAAAGAGGACTAGAAGGGAGGAAAGCGCAGAACCCTGCTCCCCTCCCCCGCCCACAGAGGCGGCACTCTCCGACCCGCAGAGAGGAGGAAAACAACAAACTAAAACGACCCACAAGAACAAACGACGCAGCAAGTGGGACTGGGAGTGGAAAGGAACTATTGCAGCCACCACACCCCGTGAACGGGAGCTGAGGAGAATTCTGCAGGATTTGCCGCATGAGCTCCGGGCACCATTGAAGAGAGACCCCGCCCCCGGGGAGGAGACCAGGACCAGCACACAGCCCCAGGCCCCCCGGTAAGCTTGCGCAAAGCGGCGCGCGGGAAAAGCAGACACGGATCGGGATCGGGATCAGGATCGGATTGTGTGGAAAGGCGGCGCAGAGCGGAAACGGGATCGCGCGGAAAAGCAGAGCAGTTGAAAAAGCAGTGCGGTTGAAAAGCAAACGCGGATCCGGATCGGATCGCAACTGCCCAGGTCCCCGCGCCTGCGACCTAGGCTTGCGGGGAGACGCGCAGAGGCCCTCACCGTGTGAGCAGGAACCAGGCGCCCAGGCACGGGAGCGGGATTCAAAAGGCACCATTCCCGCGCCACTGAACTGGGCTACAGCCTGAGTCCTGGAACTGAGGGCTTTGGAACTGAGACTCGGGGCACGAAATTAGGGGCGTGCGTTCCCCACGACGGTGGGGCACAAGGCAGACACAGCACCCCAAAGCCGTTGAGGTGTACCCTACCATCCCCGCTCTGTTCCCTGTCCCACGGGGTGGATAATCAGCTCCCCAAGGGCTCTAGGAGAGATCTCTGGCACCACCTAGCGACTTGAAACAAGCAGAGGCTCCTGAAGGAGCTAGTGGCCAGCTGGGGAGTTAGCCCACACCGGGCCCCTTCCGACCAGTAGTCTGAGCCCACAGGGGGAGCGAGCACCGACAGCTGGGGCAGACCAGGCGCGCAGAAGAGTGTGCCTGAGACTGGACGCGCAGGGAGTGTGTCCCACATCACCATTTTAGAACAGGGACATTTCTTCAGTAAAGACTACCTACAGAAGGCTTCCTCAGGAGCCAGAGGTGAGCGGGGGAAGTTCGCCCACGCCAGACCCCCTCTGGCCTGCAGTCCAAGCCCAGAGGGGGAGCAGGAACCCACCGCCGGGGCAGACCAGCCGCACAGGGGAGTGTGTCCCCACATCGGCATTTTAGAACAGGGACCTTTCTCCAGTAAAGACTGCTTGAAACTGACAGATGACTCCTGGAGGAACCAGAGGGGAGCAGAGAAGCTCACCCAAGATGCCGGCTAGTCCCAACTACACAGTGTCCCAACGCATACGGCAAATTAGAAAACAGACAGTAGGGAGGAGAAGAACCACACGCAACCTAGCTACTCCCCAGGGAAAAAACACACCACAAAAAGAAAACCAGCCCCCAGATTGCAACGACAGTAACTTGGAAGAACTTCTGAGCCTTCCAGAAAGAGAATTTAAAATTGCCGTGATTAAAAAACTGACAGAAGTCATAAAGGAAAACAATGATAAGGGAAAAATAATCAACGATCAGAAGAATGAAACTGAGTCCCTAAAGAGGGAAGTAAAAGAAATGCAGGAGATCAAAGAATTAATGGAAGAACTAAAGAATTCTGGGAAAAGCAATGAAAGCAGAATACATGAAATGGAAGAACGAATAAGTTCTCTTGAAGACACAGAATAAAAAGAACCAAAACAGAAAAGGAAGAGAAGTACGAAGGAAAAAGAACGAAGAAAGACTACGGGAACTATCTGACTCCATGAGGAAAGGAAATATAAGAGTTATAGGAATACCAGAAGGAGAGGAGAGAGAAGTAGGAACAGAGAAAATTTTCAAAGAGATAATTGAAGAGAACTTCCCAAATGTGAAGAAGGAGCTGAAAATTGATATACAAGAAGCAAGAAGAACACCAAACTTCCACGACGAAAGGAAAAATACAGCAAGACACATAATAGTAAAGCTCCCAAGAACCCAGGACAAGGAAAAAATAATGAAGCTGGCAAGAGGGAAGAAACAGATAACATTCAAGGGAAAGCCAATCAGGCTGACATCAGACTTCTCCGAAGAAACACTACGGGCAAGGAGAGAGTGGAGGGACATAGTCAACAGACTCCAAGAAAACAGATGCCAACCAAGAATACTCTATCCCGCAAAGCTCTCCTTCCTCTTTGAAGAAAGAATATGGACCTTCTCAGACAAACAGAAACTCCGGAATTTCATTACAACTAAACCCCCACTCCAAAAAATACTACAAGGAGTCCTAAAGCCAGAACCTCAGAGGGATGAATAACAATGAAAGAAGGCCAAAAAAAAAAAAAAAAAAAAAGGTTATTAAAAGAATAAATAAATAAAATCAAAGGAAAGACAAACACAATGGCAAATACAGATGTTAACATATCAATATTAACTCTAAATGTAAATGGACTAAACTCTTCAATAAAAGACACAGAGTTGCAGCCTGGATTAAGAAACAAAACCCAACCTTTTGCTGTCTCCAGGAAACACATTTAGCTACAAAAGATAAAAATAGGCTCAAAGTTAAAGGATGGAAAACAATCCTACAAGCAAATGGACCAA
This sequence comes from Talpa occidentalis, assembly GCF_014898055.3. Taxonomy (NCBI): domain Eukaryota; kingdom Metazoa; phylum Chordata; class Mammalia; order Eulipotyphla; family Talpidae; genus Talpa; species Talpa occidentalis. Next base: position 27,342,216 of record NW_023601104.1, read on the forward strand.
AAAAGAAAGCAGGAACAGCTATACTTATATCAGATAAAACAGATTTCAAACTCAAAAAGATAAAAAGAGACCCCAATGGTCACTACATTATGATCAAGGGGACAATACTTCAAGAAGAAATAACACTCATTAACATATACTCACCAAACGAAGGAGCACCAAAATATATCAGACAACTGTTGTCCTCTCTGAAAACAGACATCAGAGAAAACACATACGTAGTGGGAGACTTCAACACACCACTATCAACAATGGATAGATCAACAAGACAAAAAATAAGTAAAGAAACCAAAGCTCTAAATAAGGACCTAGAGCAATTGGGCTTAACAGACATCTATAGAACACTAAACCCCAAAAAAACGGAGTACACATTTTTCTCAAGCACACACAGATCATTCTCCAGGATCGATCACATACTGGGGCACAAGACAAACATCAACAGATACACCAAGATTGAAATCATATCAACCATCTTTTCTGACCATGAAGGCATCAAACTAGAAATATACCATAAAAAGAAGGCAAGGAACTTTCCTACCTCATTGAGATTAAAAACCACACTACTGGAAGACCACTGGACTAACGAGGAGATCAAAGAAGAAATTAAAAAATTTTTTGAATTGAACGACAAGGAGGACACCAATATCCTAAATGTATGGGATGCAGCAAAAGCAGTAATAAGAGGAAAATATAAAGCAATAGAAGCTCACATCAAGAAACAAGAAAGAACTCAAAGAAACAACCTAATCTCGAAGCTCAAAGATCTAGAAAAAGAACAACAAAAAAACCCTAAAACCAGTAGAAGAAAGAAATAATAAAAACCAAAGCAGAAATAAATGAAATTGAAACTAAAAAAACAATCCAAAAGATCAATGAAACCAAGAGCTGGTTCTTTGAAAAAATCAATAAAATAGACAAACCCCTAGCCAGGCTCACAAAGGAAAAAGGAGAAAGCACAAATAAACAGGATCATCAATGAAAGAGGAGAAATCACAACGGACACAGCAGAAATCAAAAGAATAATCAGTAACTACTATGAACAGTTATATGGAAACAAGTTTAACAATCTAGAGGAGATGGACAAATTCCTACAACTCTACAATCACCCAAAGCTAGATAAAGAAGAAATAGAACACCTAAACAGACGAATTACAAGCAGCGAAATTGAAATGGTAATCAAAAACCTCCCCAAAAACAAGAGCCCAGGACCTGATGGATTTACAAATGAATTCTACCAAACATTCAGAGACGAATTAGTGCCTATCCTTCACAAACTCTTCCAAAAATTGAGAAGGAAGGGACAATACCAAACACGTTCTATGAAGCCAACATTACACTAATACCAAAACCGAACAAGGACAACACAAAAAAGGAAAACTACAGGCCAATCTCCCTAATGAACACTGATGCAAAAATCCTCAATAAAATTTTAGCTATCAGAATCCAACAATGTATCCATAAGATAATTCACCACAACCAAGTAGGATTCATTCCAGGGACACAAGGATGGTTTAACATCCGAAAATCAATCAACGTTATCCAGCACATCAACAAAAAGAAATATAAAAACCATATGATAATATCAATAGATGCTGAGAAAGCTTTCGACAAAGTGCAACACCCATTCATGATAAAATCCCTTGAAATTCTTGGGATACAAGGAACATACCTCAACATCATAAACAGCCAGTATAATTCTCAATGGTGAAAAGCTGAAAGCAAATCCATTAAGATCTGGAACAAGACAAGGATGCCCACTCTCACCACTGCTTTTCAATATAATACTGGAAGTCCTAGCCAGAGCAATAAGACAAGAGAAAGACATCCAAGGAATCCAAATAGGAAAAGAAGAAGTCAAACTATCACTATTTGCAGATGATATGATATTATACATAGAGAACCCCAAAAACTCCACAGAAAAACTAATTCAACTCATCAGTCAGTTCAGTAAAGTGGCAGGATACAAAATCAACACGCAAAAGTCAGTAGCCTTCCTATACACAAACAATAAATCTGAAGAAGAAGAAATAAAAAAAAAAAACATCCCTTTTGTATTGAAACAAAAAAAAATCAAATATTTGGGAATAAATCTAACAAAAGAGGTAAAGGACCTATACAAAGAAAACTATAAAACACTGTTAAAAGAAATAGAAGAAGACACAAAGAAATGGAAAGACATCCCCTGCTCATGGATTGGAAGAATAAACATATTAAAATGGCCATCCTTCCAAAAGCAATATACAGATTCAATGCTATTCCAATCAAAATCTCAATGGCATTCTTCAAAGAAATAGAACAATTATTGATGAAATTCATATGGAATCACAAAAAACCCCGAATAGCCAAAGCTCTCCTGAAAAAAAAAGAAGGAATGGAGGCATCACACTCCCAGACTTCAAACTATACTACAAAGCCATAATCATCAAAACTGCATGGTATTGGAACAATAACAGACATACAGACCAATGGAATCAAATAGAAAATCCAGAAATAAACCCACAGATTTATGGTCAACTAATCTTTGACAAAGGAGCAAAGACTATGCATTGGAGCAAAGAAAGTTTGTTCAATAAATGGTGCTGGGAAAACTGGGTCGCTACATGCAAAAGAATGAAGCTTGACCACTACCTCACACCATACACAAAAATCAACTCAAAATGGATTAAAGAACTAGACATAAGACCTGAAACCATAAAATATATAGAAGGAAATATAGGCGAAACACTACGTGATTTGCACATCAAAGACATCTTTACAGACACATCACCCAAAGCAGTGATAGTGAAGGCAAAGATAAACAGCTGGGACTACATCAAATTAAAGAGCTTCTGCACAGCAAAAGAGACAATAACAAAAAAAAGAGAAACCCCACCAACTGGGAGAACATTTTTGCACCCAACACTAATGATAAAGGACTGATCACAAAAATCTGCAAAGAGCTGACGAGACTCAACAACAACAAAGAAAATAATCCAGTCAAAAAAGGGGCAGAAGAGCTAAAAAGAAACTTCTCTGAAGAGGAAATGCAAATGGCCAACAGGCATATGAAAAAATGTTCAACATCACTTGTCATCAGGGAAATGCAAATCAAAACTACCATGAGATACCATCTTACACCAGTGAGAATGGCACATATTAAAAAAACTAGCAACAACAAATGTTGGCGAGGGTGTGGAGAAAAAGGAACTCTTCTGCATTGTTGGTGGGAGTGCAAACTGGTCCAACCACTATGGAAAGCTGTGTGGAGATTTCTGGACCTACTAAACATAGAACTTCCATATGATCCAGCAATTCCACTCCTAGGTATTTACCCAAAAGACACAGAAACATCAATTCCAAAGAGCACCTGCACACCTATGTTTATAGCAGCACTGTTTACAATAGCTAAGCTTTGGAAACAGCCCAAATGCCCAAAAATAGATGACTGGATCAAGAAGATGTGGTACATATATACCATGGAATATTACTCAGCATTCAAAAAAGATAAACACATGCAATTTGCAGCAACATGGATGGCGCTGGAAGGGATCATGCTCAGCCAAATAAGCCAAAAAGAAAAAGAAAAATACCGGATGGTCTCACTCATAACAGGAATCTAGAAAACTTAAATAAGGGACCAGGAAAATGAATAACTTTAAGAAAGTGAAAATCAAAATCAACAAAAAACTATGAACCAGAGACACTTTTGGGTGGGGGCGGGAGGGAGGGATTGGGGTCAGAATGGGGGGGCTGCAATTGTATGGGGAATATAACAATAAAATTTATTATTTAAATAAAAAAATAAAAATAAAAATAAAAAATAAAAACTCTTTAGGCTTTTCGCCATCATTTTCAGCTAATTTCCTTCATTTTGTTTGAAGGTGGAGCCTGAAATAAGTCTGACTTATAGGTAATTTACTTCCTTAATGTGTATATTTTTCTTTATTTTCAAAATTCAGAAACATTATGAGGATGTTAAGCTACTGCTAAGCCAGAAGTGTGAATTTACTCTTTGTTTGATTTCAGGTCTTTGAATTCATTGCTTAGTCCAGGAAAATTCCCTTCTATTGTATCTCTGATTACTATTTCTGTTTTTATTGTTTTGGTTTAATCCCCAGAATTACTTGTAATTCTTTCATTGTAAAGCCAATTTCTGCTGAACAGCTTCTCACTCACTGATGTTTATCTTGGACTTTCTACAGGTAATCTGGATGATTTATTTATTTATTTACATTTGTCTCTACATCACTGATTCAATTTATTTATGCACTATCAGTGCTATGTTTTGTGGCTGTCAATGATAATTTTCAAAGAGATCTTGAAATTTGGATTGCTTTATAGTCACTTCTTGTTTTGACCAGATCATTTTGACATATGTGTCCTCCTCCTAGCCATTTTCTGTTATGACAATTTGTTTTTGCTTCATAAACTTGTATTTTTGCATTTTCTTTTGAAGAAAGCAGAGAAATGTGTTATACAATTTTAATTTTAATTCCAGAAAATAATTTCAAAAGATAATCTCTTCTCCCAAGTCTTCAGAAAATGTCCTTTTATTCCAAGTTTTACTATCAGTTCTTAAGAACAGGGGGCCTCCCCTGTGGGACAGTGGTTGAGCGCTGGGTTGCGAAGCTGCCCACAGCCTCCACAGCACCGGTTCAATCCCTGGCCACCGGGCGAGGGTCCCACATGGTGTGAGATCTCTCCTGCCACACGCTGCTCCCCTCAGCAGTGTACTTCGGTCCTTCTGCCTGTTCTGCTCCCCGCTCTGGCTCTGGTGAATTCTCTCACCCTCCTGCGCTTCTGACTGTACCCAGTGCTTGTATAAATAAATAAATAAATCTTTAAAAAAAAAACAAAAGAATGTGTGTGTGTGTGTGTTTGTGTGTATCTGTGTCTATGTTGATATCTAACTATAATCGTTAAGTCTCTCCCTCCCTCCTTTCCTGCCTCACTCCCACTCCCTCTCCCTTTCTTCCATTCATTCCCTACTCCTCCTTAAAGACAGAAAATACTCTCCAGGGCTATTGTCTCTCCAACAAGAAAAACAACATCCTTAGATCTCTTTAGACCTTCCTGCTGCCCACTTGTCCACTGACAATTTCTACTTCTCCACTCAGTTTGATGTGCAGTGTCCTTGGTTGGTTTGCTTCTTCTAGCATGAATATGTTTGGTTGAATCTCGACCCTATATTTACATTTTTGACATGAAATGGAACATCAGACACAGTCTGAAGCAATACCCACCATTCATAAACCTCCTTCCATCTTTACTCCTGTCTGCAATAGTTTTTCTGAGACAGTAAAGATCTATTATTTCATTGCTTGAAAGTCAGTGTTTAATTGGGCTGTACCTTCCTATTTACTTGGGTAGGACAGTGCTAGTAAAGTCTGGGCAGTAGATATGAGTGTGAACTTCTTAGCAAGAACCTACCCTGCTCTGGTTTATAGGCTGGGAGGTGTCATTTGTGATGTGTACTCTCACAATGGGCTTCTCAATCCACTTTCATCAATGACTCTATTAATGCAAATCTCTGACCACAGCAAGTTTAGTTGGCATTTTTGTGACTAGTTCTTACCCTTTAATATATTTTTGAATAATTTTAATAGGAAATTGGGAGAAGGCACATCCAATTTACCACTATAACAATTCAGAAATCAAGAATTGTAAGGGCAGTTTCAAAATCTCCCACCTATGATATACATGTATCAGAGCTTAAAAGTCTGTAATGAATAAAGGCAGAAAATGGGCTAATTGAAGGTGGTACAAGGGAATTAAAAACCCTAATTTTACAAAAATGTCAGCATTTTATTTTATTGTACCCCCTGAAGGTAAGTAATCACCATGTAATTGGGGAATAACTTCTGTTAACAAATGATGATAGCTGTGACACTTTAAATTGGGTTAGAATTTTAGAAATATACTACAAATGGAATATATAAATATAATATACTCAAAGTACTTAGAGAACAATAGTACCTAAGCTTATACCATTTATATCTGTATTACTTACATGTGTATATACAGTTTGTGTACAAATTATTATAGACTGGAGCTGTGAGATGAAAGCACTAGGGCCTAGAAGGAGATCTGCATACTGGATATGAAAAGCAAGGGAATTAATGTTTGACAGAAAAAAATCAAGTATCACACTGTGTCCACTATCCAGAGGGACTCTGCTCATTAGGCCCCAATACAATGTAACCACCCCAAATAAGGACATCTGTAGTGACTAAGAGAATGGACAACCAGTCTTCCTGATCATAGAATTGGGGAAGGCCTGGTGAAAGGAGAATATAATGTTGAACAGAACACAGTGATTTCATCAGGCTCAACAGATTTTGTCCCTCATAGTTTTTAAAATCACATACTAGGCTCGATTAATGAGTTTAGTAGGAGGGCAAGGAGAAGGGGAAGCAAAGTTGTTTGAAGCAGAGCCAAACTTTTCAAGGTGACTTAGGGAGACCAGTCTTGGGTGCCAAGGATAGAATCTTGAGCCGACTGGATAGCTGAACCTGTTGTGTTGCAGCATTTCTGATGCTTTTGTGACTGCTCAGAGCATGGTAAGTGTTCTCTTCACCTTTTGCATCTCTTGTACTTTCAAATATTTACATGAAATTGGCTGTGGAATTCCTATACTCCCTTACTGTAATGCTCTTGTAAGGTGCTGATTCTCAGCACTGACTTCAATAGAAAAGAAGGGAGAAATTAGATAAGGAAATACAACAGAAAATAGGACACAAATAGAAATAAGGAATGCATCCCTTTTCTGAGTTACCTCAAATGAACCTTTAAGGGATCACAGGGTAAAATTTCAATAGCAGATGATTCTGTTCTAAAATATAAAGACCAAAATCACTACTGAGCATTTTGTAATATCCAAATGAGCCCTTAAAAGCATAATATGTGTTATCAGTGTGAGTGCCATCTTATGATGGATTTTTTTTTTCATCTTTCCTTTAGCATTTCCAGAGAAAAATATATAACTACAATCTATGGAAGAACATATACAGTAACAAACACTTTATATTATTTAATTTAATCTTCAAAGCAACAAGGTTGGGAGTAACCTAATTTTACAGATACGTAAGGCTTAAAGGGGTTAGAAAATTGCTGAAGGTCACACAATTATCAGTTGATGGGTTCAGGATTTGAATTCCGATCTAACTTGATTCTGAAATCCAAATTCATCTCACGTCTTCTACTTTAATTTCAAAAAGGCGGTAAATTAAGTACTCTACAGACATATGGAAGCCCACTATGTGGCAGAAAGGGGCAACTATATACCATGGTTCTAAGAGAGAAGCCAACAGGTAGATGGTGGTTGGCAATAATGTCAGGTTCAGAGTTTGGGGTCTGTCAGAGCCTTTATGGTGTGACAGGGTGTACAGTGTACAGAAGCAGCGCAATGGTCATCCCACAACACCATCCTGACAACTAGCTGACCTACTGTGTGTGGACTTCCTACTTTCCCACCTTTCCCCATCCATCTTCACTGCAGTGTTAAGCTCATCTGTCTCTTTGGCTCAGATTTTCATGTTCTCCCTTCCTGCTTAACACATAGTCCCTGGGCTTACCTCCAAGTGTGCTTACTCTATGAAGGAATCTGCAGTGATCTCTCCTGCATTTGCTAATGTCTGATCTTAGCCAAGAGTTGGGTTCAGCTTGTTCCTCTCTCATTTGTGCTGATAAGTGGAAGAGAAATCATTATGTTGTACAGGATGACGTTTGTCCCAGAAAGCAGACCCTGGTGCAATATGAAGATCTTTCAAGTGGTTGTGGTTACCCAAAGCCAGGATGTTCATCCTGGGGTGGGCAGTAATAATTTTTTGTCACTGGAGGGACTCAAATAAAATTGTATGATAATTTGGTGGTAACAGTATATGTATCTAAGTTTTGATGCAGTAACAAAGATGCCTAAAACCTAAAAGCTGTGCAACAACTCAGGCTTATTTGTCCTTTACGTGATATGTCCATCATGGTTATCATGAATCTTCTCTTCATCATCCTCCCTCACAATTATCAGTTGCTAACAGAGCAGCCCTTATCTGGGACACTGAATGGCTCATGTCAGAGGAAAAGAGTCATAGAAACCAAGTTTTTTCCTGAAGCCCCAGCTCAGAAGTGATATTAGTATACATATTTTGCTGACCAAATTAAATCACATGGTCACTCTTAACTTGAGCTTGGCCTAAGCTTGGGTTCAGTTTGTCATATTCTCAGCTCCTTCTATTCAAAACGGTGAGGATGTATAGTCCTTTCTCCAGATAGGTCACAACAAGTCCTCTAGCCAAGTTTGGCAACAGTGAGGTGGGGAAGGCTAAAGGGCAGTGACTCTTTAGAGAAGTTACATAAACTACCACAATATCCACACTGTAGGTGAGATTACATAAGTACACTTGGGTGGTTTAGGCTAGATGACTTCTAAGTTTCCTTTTAGCCTCGGAATTCTGTGATATGCCACAGCTACTCAACCTTTTCAACGGAAGCAGCTATTTTTGAAATATGGAGGCATGGACATGAGAACTTGGAATAATCATGATCGTAAAGTTGCTAGAACGGGTAGGAAGCAGTTTCTCAGTATGCCCTCCCAGGTAGATGCTGTTTGATTTAGTACAGTGCTTCCCAATAGAAAAATAGAGCAAACCACATAGGTGATTTTAAATTGGCTAGGAATCACATTATAAAAGATTTTTTTAAAGCTGGTACTATTTTAATAATATATGCACCCAAATATATTTAAAGTATGATCATTTTAATACAAAATTAAAACAAAAAATATTAATGGAATACTTTTTCTTTGTTGCATTCTGAGCCTTAGAATCTGTGGGTATTTCACACTTAGAGCACATCTCAATTTAAAATAGCTGTACTAAGTGCTTAATACATGGCTAGTGGCTACTGCACTGGACAGTGTAAGTTTCATGGAAAATGGTGAGGCCTAGCATTAGAAGAACATAGATTTTGGGTCTCACATTAAGAACGGCTTGTAAACTGTAGCTATTGAGCAGAGATAGAAAGCAAGAAATAAGTTGTATCTGGATCACTAGAGAGGCATGAGTATAGCATATGGTTAGGATGGCAGGCTGGTTTCAGACAATCTGGATTTGAAACTGACTTGCTTGGAAATTAACTAGGACATCTATTAGTTCTGTGGTCCTGGGTAAGTTACTTAACTTCTCCTTGTCTCAGTTTTCTTACTGTAAAAAAGGAAAGTTTATCCTCCTTTGAATGGTCTATGGAAGGATTATTGATAGCATACAAATTGGCCAGGAACACAATAGGTAATGAATAGTTATTGATGATAACATTTAATTATATTTCTTGTGAAGGAGAAAGAGGAGTAGATGATCAAACATCATTAATACAAGGAGGGAAAATGTTAATGGCAGCCACAGAACAGGCTAGAGTTTACAATCATAGTAGCGCTAGTTGTTGAGGCAGAGAATGCTGGTCTACACTGCTTTCCTTTCCTTTTCAGGCCATAGATCTTTCTAAATCATTGACTCTAGACAATGGTCATCTAGTTCTGTTTCTCAAAACTTTTCTCCCTTCAACTCAACTTTTGGCTTTTACTATACTCTCTGCTTTAGTAATTCTCAGTGGAATGGCTTAGAATTTTATATTCACAAGGATCTGGAGAAATAAATTAACAAATGAAAATTATGGACAAAATGTGCCTTGAGACAGTGTCCAAGACCCAACTACTACTTCTGACAGCCTAATTGTTGCTTAAAATGGAGTCTCATCTTGAGACAACGAGGCGTTTTGTTTCTGAACAACTTTGGCATGCTGTGCAAGCACAGAAATTAAGGAATTCTTTCCTAATAATACATTTTCAGCAGCAGTATCATGGGTCCAGGACAGAGCCCAAGAGAACATAAAGAGACAGACAGCTTACTCCCAAATTAATGTACCTTATCATTAGGGTTGGGAAAGAAAGAAGATTGGGGGTTAAAACATGACTAAAAGCTATAGCCAACCCCTCTTCTTTGGCTCTGTCTTAAGAAATTCTTCCCCTAAGTCTTCCCACAAGTTCTTTATAATATGAGCCAGACCTCTAGTTCTTTATTATATGAGCATCTTGTGAGCCAGAACACTCTGACTTCAAAAACGTTATCAGCACCTCCTTGGAATCAGAAAGCCAGCAATGCATATTGTAGTTTTGGATGCCAAGTTTGAGAAGATTCGCAATACACTAATTTTCCAGAACAAAGGGTGTCTCAAACTTGATCCCTGATTCTGTTAGTAACACAGAGAAAGAGGTTTGTCCTTTGGCTAGTGAATAGGTTCTCCTTTCTTAGCAACTGGCACCATTAGCCTCAGAAAGGGATAAGCAACCTTTGGAATTTCAAATGGCGAATATCCCAGAAATGCATTCTTCTTTTAGGAGAACAGCACAGATTGGTTGGCTTAACTAAGGTAACTTGGGTGTTAGGCTGGCATCTGATATACAGTAAAAATATTGCCTGGGTGTTCCATAATAAAGAACATCTATAACTTCAATTTTCCATGTACTTATAATATACATCATTAAAAAATGTAATTTTCTAGCAGGAAATAACGACAGCTCTGCAAATTTCCTAGAATTAAATAAGCATGCACACAATTGAGATAGATCACAAAAACAGAGTTTCCCACTCTATTTGATCTTGCTATTTTACATGAGTAAGAAAACAAATGAATCTTTTATGAACTTCACTTTCATCATGAATAATGATATATATGAAATTTAAACATACTCTTAATTATTTACTATACATTTTTTCTGTTAATTTCTGGACACTTAAAAATAAACTGAGATTTTTCTGGCAGGGGGGTCATTTTACATGAACAAACCTTTCAGCTTTTTTATGCAATCTATTCATTTCAAGGACATTCTCGCCCAGGATCCAAATTCTCCATTTCCTCTGCACTGCAGTTTAATGAAACCCCAGCATTTTTCTTGCTCCAAAAATGCCAAATGTAGTTAAGAATGCCTTGATAATATGCTATTGCTAAAAAGTATTTATATTCATAGATTCCTGACAGTTTACTGCTTTTTGACATGATATCTCTCATTGTAGAGCTTTAGCCAATATATGTATACATATTACATGTATATTTATATTACAAAATTAACACATACAATATTTTACCATACTTTCATCTCCAACTGCTACCAAACATCTCTACAGTCTGAGAAATAAAAACATGTAAAGCTCTTATTATCAAGACGTGGTTCTAAATATGCATCTATAAATCATCTTTAAGTGGTTATGAATATTTTAGAAGTAAGGACTAATGTATAGGAAAGTCAGATGCCCTAAATTTTAACAAATGTCACTTTCACATTTTACTGCTTCTGCTTGAAATAACTCATTACCATCAAGTATGAAATTAAACAAGAACGAGTTGCTTCTGTGAAGTCAATGTGTGTATATGTACGGATGTGTGTCTTTTTCTGTTTTAAGTGTAGGAAAGGTATCTATGAAGGATGACAACATTTCAAGAAAGAAAATCATCACATCCACATTATGGAATAATTATAGTATATTTCACAAGCAAATGCATAGGAGTCTCTAATTTTCATTATCGTTTAGGCTAGACAGGGTGATAATGGATGCTGCAGCAGGTAAGGAGATGTGTTGGCCTCCTAATAAAGGGGATAGGGAGGAGAAAGGACAAACCTACAGATGCCCCATCACTGTAGCTGTGGCTGATGGTGTAACTTGTCAGTAGGCGATGTATTTGTGGAATCTTTCCCTGTTGGCCAGATAATGAGTAGTTACTCTGTTGGATAAGCAGAGCTAAATACTGCTAGTGTCTCATCTCAGAAGACCACGACCACAGCAGACTTGCACATGTTCTATTACAGCCACAGAGTGCTTCCCCCACCCTGTGCTTGACCCGAGAACAAGGTTACTTATGGGGATGACCAGAGTTCAACATCATTGGCCTCATTTGAAAAAGTTAACACACCATAATGCTGTGCTCATTCTTGCAACAGCAAGTATGTGAACAGCCTAAAAAGAGACAATGAATTAAAATGCTGTTAATTATGCTTGAGGCTATGACATTCCTTCCCAAGTAATTACGAGAGGGAGCAACGTCCCCAGTGTTCCTGGTTCCTGATAGCTTGCACGGAAAGTGGGAAGAGTATACTGCACTCATCTATCAAGTCTTGGTCTTCCTGGCTCTCCAGCAAAGCTTTGTCCAGTATTTGGAAATCTGTCTGCAAGTCTTAAAGACACAAATTTGTTTTCAAGAGGGAGTTGAGTCTAGAAGATTCCTGTGATGGTAGCAATAACTCTTTTTACCTCATAGGCTTATTGGTATAGAATAAGGCAAATTTAGAGTGTGCTAAGAATGATCTATTTCACAGAGATGGCTGCAGAGGCCCAAGGTCACATAGCTGGTTCATGTAAGAAATTTCATTTGTGCTTTCCATCATATACAAGGTCTTCACTCACCCATTCAGAAAAAATAAAGAATGAAAGGAAAGTACATAAGCAGTGGTTAATGCTGAGCCATGGCAGCTAAAGTGAGTACATTTTTTCTTTAACAAATCTGTCACCTTGAGCATCTCCCTTGACCTCTTGCCCCAGTTACCAGAGGGAAAAAAACCATTGGGCCCAGCAGAAATGGGAATGTTACATGTCTGGTGCACTGTCTTTGGCAAATGGGTTACAGGGAACATTGATGCTTTTTGATGTTATTTCAGCCATGCTTGGGGACAATCTGAAGTTGTGGGGTGGACACTGGCAGATTACACGTGTATAAGAGTTTAGAGGTTTATTTGTTCTTGCAGAGATTCCAAATACTCTTGGATGCGGCACAGAAAATGAATTAAGAGGGAACAGGGCAGTTACAGGTACTTACAGATGTGAGGAGACTTAATAAAGCCTCTGTTGAGATGAAAGGACCTTAAACTCTATCAGCAGTATCCTTGGGGAAAAAAAACAAAACAAACATGCTAGCAGGACATCCTGAAATGATTGTCACTGGAGCAATCTAATCCAAGGACTTTCCACCTAATTGAAACTAATGATGTCTCCGCAGCCAACAAGCCAACTCTGAGTCCCTGGACCTCCATTGATGCAAATGCAAATGCGACAGGCAAGACTCAGCCCTGAGGCAGGGTATCCGGTTTCCACCTGGCCTCTAGTTTTTTGAGTCTTTGCTCAACCATGTTAGGGCATCTTCTCTGGAGAAATCAAATGTACATCTAAGACTGTTTGCATGAGACCACAGAGAGTCAGCCCACTAGATTGGGAAATTCTCAGAACTTGTGTTTGGCAAGTCTTGGAGTTTCCAGTCTAGGGACTATGCTTTCTGAACCAAGAGATTTATTTTGTTCATGTTTTTTGCAACTGTCAGGTGCAAGAAATAATCTGGCAGAAGTAGTTTTCTTTTTGTAAAGCAAAAAGTATTTGTTTAATCATAGAAACTTAGAGCTGAAATGCCTTCATTAGGGCTAAAATCTGTTTTTTGGTTTGTTTTTAAATTTTCTACGTCTTTCTTCTAGCCCTCTAGTTCTCACACCAGCAGCATATTGGAATTAACTGGAACACTTTAAAAATATTGATCCCTGAGAAAGTATCTTTTAATTGGTCTGGGGTAAAGCCTGATTCTAATATTTGAAAGCCTGTGAGCCATTATTCTAGTAGATACACACATACACACGCACTCACTCACCCAAAGCATGTACCATAGATAGGAGATTTTAAAGCAACACCCATATAATCATACCCAGATCACTTTGGAAGATCACTTTGATGCCAAAATATTAAACATCTTAGATGGTTTTATGGAGACACAATTAAAAACCTGAAATTGGATCTGACCTGGTGATTTTCTTTCATGACACATAGCTTGGTACCTCAATGAACATATTTTTCCCCAACTCAACCAGAATGAGAACTAAGGGCACTAAAGCATTAGGTTTATCTCTTCTCCTGGAGAAATTTGCATTTTAAGATCATCAAATGAGGATTAAGATTTAAGGACATCAAGGGACTTCCTGCTGCGACACCAGAACCAGGGTGTAGAGACAATGACAAGCTATGGGTTGGCCTCTGAGATAGAAGCAGGAAGTCCATCTAGCCTTTCAGCCAATCTTGCCCTCCAGGCCAGCCAGAAGGCAAGAAGTCATCCCTTATTAGACAGCTAATACACTGCCATAGAGTACATAATTTCTGTATCATTCCTACTTCTAAACGAAGATTTTTCCTCTTCCTAAGGTAACTCTGAACATACTAGTAAAGGGTAGCTGTGAAGAGTTAGTCTAACATCTTATTTGAAAGTCAGAGAAAAATTAGACTAAAAGACTGTGGTTACTTGGTTCTTCAGAGAGGGTTGTAGAGGACAGGTAACATATATGATTAGAAAAGTGATAAGTGATCAATATGTCTTCTTCCAAGTCCGCACACAAAAACCCCTTTCAGACCTTAAATTTGGCTCTGCTGTAGAATGTTAAATTTTGACAGCATCTGGATAAAGACATTGAAGAGATCTGCCAAAAGACTAACCTGGGATGTATCACTTGCTATGACTGTCCATGTCATTGAGGGGCTAGAGGAATACCCCAGTGGAAGATGGGATGCTATTTTAGTGCACACCCCCCTCTTCTTGCACTGAGCTGAAGTCATTGAGGTTGTGCAGGATGCTGTTACGAGTGGGGATTTATTATGTATTCATGTGCATGGTGTGGAGATATTTTAAAAAAAAAAATTGAGAACAATTGATTTAAACCAAGAGTGATTAACATTTTGGCACAAATTAGTTGATCAGATGTTAGCAAAAGCCCTCAGGACAAGGACAGAGGAGAGGAGAGATGTGATGAGGAAGGAAGTGGGACAGTAAAATCAGAGACTTGGAGGAGGTGAGCCCAGGTAAGGTATTGCCTTGAGGTGCATTGGCCAAGAAGGGAATCCAAAAGAGAAGCCAGGAAGTACAGGGGTGATGAAGGGCCTAAAATAAAAATGCAAAAGCTCTAGGGACAAATGTAGTCAGTCTTTCCAGTTTTAGCTTGTTATACCCTGATCAAATAAAATATATAATTGTAAGTGAAAATGATCTGGGTTTTCTTGTTTATTCGCTCCTTTTGTTACATTAATAGTAGTAGCTGTCAAGTAAATGTCAGTAATCATCCTAAGTACTTTACATCATGTACATGAGGCAAGTGCTATTATTGTCCCCATTTGAAAAACAGAGACCAGAGAGGTTAAATAATTTGCTACAGGCTACGCCATTGTTAAGTGGCTGAGTTAGTATTATGAACTCAGTAAATGAGTTCTACTCTTGAAGACAATCTTCTGCTCACCCTTTAGGAGTGATAGGAGTGCAAGTAGATGTGAATTTCAAAGAAGATAAAATGTACCTGCATTTTCTTTTCAGAGAAGGGCAACTTGCCCTTTGTATTTGAGGCCTTTACCTAGCCTTGAAAGAGGATAAATGGGTTTTGTTTTTTCAGATGTTATAAATCCTTTCAGAGAGTGATGATTTCACATAGGCCACTGAGGACTAATGAGAAAGAAAAGAGAGAGTTAAGAATTGTGTGGGAAAGAGCAAAAGTGGTACCTAAGGGAAGTGGAGTGAGGGAATATTACTTAGAGGAGGAAGGTGGGGGAAGATATGTATAGGACAGGAAGGGTCTCAGGGTGCAGTATTGGGACACTGGTCCCTTCTTTCTGACAGTGATCTCATAGTCCACGTGTGGATAACTGATGTCTCCCAAAGACATCGGTCCAAGACTAACGCCACTATACATAAAATATCCTAGAATCCCTTGCATAAAATGATATTCATATTTGTGGTTTTTTTTCCCTGTAAAAGTAAAGTGACCTCCAGTCTAAGCTGGAGGTAAACAAAATGCACTTGGTTACAGAATGTCTTTCCATGTCAGTTACTCATTTCCTACCTTTGCCTTTATTTTAAAAGCACAACAACATTTTTTTAAGAAAAGGCTAAATGCATCTGCTTATGTAGCAAACCCCCATCTTTTTAATTTGATTTTCCTAAGAGCTTCCAGAATGACTCTGATTTTTGTCTCTCTACCAAATGGTTGGCTTGACTTTCCAATGGGAAGGTCTGCTTAAATTCCTTATGCAACTAGTAGGGTGAAAGCCCCATTCCATGGGGACTAAAGCCAGATTAGTTCCAGGAGGGCAGAATGCTGCCTGTCTTCTTTGCTGCTGTGGACCTGATGCCCACTCCAGTGCCCAACTGAAGATGGCCCTTTACAAGGAGACAATGGTTCAGAAAATGATTTATGTTCCCAAATTTATTCAACAAATGTATTTGTTACCTACTGATACATAACAAATGACCACAAACTTATTAAAAAATGACCACACATTAATTACCTCACATTTTCTGTGAGCCAGAAGTACGGCTCAGAGTTTCTCACAGGCTGCAACCAAGATGTCAGGCAGGGTTGCATCTCATTTGAAGGCTCAACTAGGGCGGGACCCTCTTCCAAGCTCTCATACTTGCTCGTTAACAGAATTTAGTTATTTGCTCACTCTTTGGGAGAGGTCATCCTCAGTTCCTTGCTATACAGGTCTCCAAAACATAGTCACTTGCTTCATCAAAGAGGTTTGCTAGGAAGATGCAAGTCATACTCTTATACAACCTAATCATGGCTGCAACATCCCCTCACATTTACCATAGTCCACTGAACAGAAAAAAGTCACAGGTCTCACCTACACTGAAGTGGGGAGGTTTATACATGGGCATGAATTCTGGAGATGTTGCTAGAGTCTGGACATCCCAATCAGGAAAGTAAAACCAGAACTGCCACCCACTTATCCCAGCTTGCATACCTATGATAGCATTTCCTCTTCATTCTCTGTCCTTCTTGGCCAATCATACATTTGCACTTTGAGCACACATGTCATGTGTCTTATTATGAGCAAGAAAATGTAGGAATATGATTTGATTATAGTGAATGAGCTCACAATCTATTCAAGGAAATGAATAAAAGATATAGAAAAAATATAAAAGAGAATGTTGATACAGAAAGTTATAGGGATCACTGAGGAATTCAGGTCTAGAAATATAAGAGGCCCAATTAATAAGAGGCTGCTGTTGTCTAGGAAGTTTAGAAAAGATATGTTTTAAACTGGATCTTGAGAGTAGATAATAACCAACATTTAATGACATTTACATACTTTATTATGTTAAGGGTTTTATATGAAATATTTCACTTAATTTTCATAGCAAGTGCCTTAGGTAATTTATTTTTTGTTTTGTTTGTTTTTTTTAAAAAAATATTTATTTATTTATTTATTTATTTATACAAGCACTGGGTACAGTCAGAAGCGCGGGAGGGTGAGAGAGAGAATTCACCAGAGCTAGAACGGGGAGCAGAGCAGGCAGAAGGACCGAAGTACACTGCTGAGGGGAGCAGCGGGCGGCAGGAGAGGTCTGCGCGCCATGCGGGACCCTCCTCCGGTGGCCGGGATGCAGCCTGGCATCGAACTGGCGGCGCAGAGGCTTCGGGCAGCTTGGCAACTCAGCGCTCAACCACTGCGCCACCGGGGAGGCCCTGTTTTGTTTGTTTTTTAATTCATTTATTTATATATATTTTACATCATTGTTCATTTTTGTAAAATGGTTGCTTTCTCCTCTAAGGTGTAGTCCCCATAAAATTCCCACCACTATTTCACCTGTGTCCCATCACCATAGTCCCTTTTGCTCTTCCCTCCTCTGTTTTGATCCTTCTCCTTCCCCCTCCACTGCAGAATGTCTCTGTTTATAGACGTCTCCACTTTAAAGATGAGGAAACTGAGGCTCACAGAGATGAAGCAACTTGCAAAAAGTCACTCAGCTTGTCGGTAGTGACAAGAGAACCAAACCTACACCTAACCCAGAGCTACCATTTGCAGCCATTATCAGCAGGGCTTCACAGAGAACTGACCAAAGTTAGCAAGGGGGGTAAGAGCATTTCCAGCAGTGGAATAGTGTTAACAAAGAAGCAAGGACAGGCAAACACTAGGTAGCCACTCAATTGAGAAAACTGCAGTTCCCTCTGTCTAGAAACTTCCTTAATTCTTCACAGAGCTGGGTTATTGATGCCTTCAGTCTCAACTCAAATGTCATTTGTCAGATAAAGTAGTTAGGAACTCCCTTCTCTACCCCTCCATCATCACCATCAACTACTTAATTGCTGACTCTCAAAAAGATGTCTGTCTACCACATTTCCACAGAATACAAATGCAGCATTTGAGCAGTGTTTTATGTTAGGTTATACAGTGTTTTATGTTAGGTTGCCACATTGTTTAACTAAATGCATGTTTCCCCCTCCCCTTTCTTGCAACCTTCCCCTTGATCTCCACCCTTAACATATACACAAACACAAGCACTCTTCCTACTTCCAGAAGTTTAGATCATTTTCCCTCTAAGACTTCAGAGGAGGAAATTTCCTGGCAGCTTCTGAAACTTTCCTTGAGTTCTATTAAACTGAAATATTGTTTTCAGAATATGGAAAATAGTGGTGAAACTCGGTGGTGGTCTTTTTGGAGTATGTCAGGATAATCAATCTTTTTAAAGACCAGCAGGCATGAAGTGTGACAGTGCTCAAGTGCTTGGATCCGATGTATCTGACTTGCTGGAATCTCTGTTGAGGAGGATAATTTATCATATCTTAACCAGTAGGATTAATTGTTTCCCATGCTTGCATGTATTTGATCATGTGTAAGTGTGTCCCTGAGTATGATAGAGTCATTTTGCAAACTCTCCTTTTGTTCCCTAAACTAATATAAGTCCTAATATAAGTCTCTCCTTCTTACTCAAAATCTGTCCACCTTATTTCCCCCAAAATCTACAAGGTAAAATATTTTTCACTCTTCAATTCAAAACACAAAAACAAAGAGCATATTAAAGTATATTCTTATAATATTATTTCAGGATAAGATAGAATTTATTAGACAGAAATCAATCAAATTTTGCTCATAACCACAAGTCATTTAGCAAAGACTAAATGGCCCATCCAAGGAATCGGTGCTGTGCAGGGACTCCTCCATCAGTCACCTTGGGGAAATAGAGGAGGCACTAGAGCTAAGATTGTACCCACAGAGGCTGTTGCCTCCTTTATTTTGTGAGACATTATTTATGTGTCTAAGCAGTTAACTCATGCAAAAACAGATATGGTAGTGCTCAAAAGTAATATGAGGTAAATAAAACACTTCATTTGAAGTACCAAGCTCTGAAAGAAATTAGCATTATTAACACTCAATACATGGGTTGGCCTGTGGCCTCCCTCAGTCTGTGTGCCAGTGTCTATGTCACCCGGAAGGCAGGCAAGCTATCTGAGAAAAGAGTGGGCTAACAAGGATGGGTGGGCAGCTGGATCCCTGCATTGGTTTTCAAGTCACAGTATTGAGATGAGTTAGTGTGCATGTAGTTAGGAGGGTTTGCCAATATTATCTAGTTGAACCAAACTCTCATGAAACAGACAAATGACTAAAAAAGACCCCTACTCTACTTTTTAAAAATGTATTTAAGATGTTGTCAAAAAACACAGTGAGTCTGAGATTTTACCCTACTTGCAAGCTAATGAGCTAACCTGCCACATTGCATGGATGCTGACTGAGGACACAAGACTCCTGAGTGAGAAACTAAGTGCCTATTACTCATGGTACAACAGGCAGCATGAGTCTCATGTCTGTCCTGGCTACCCTTGTCCCCCAAGTCTCACAGGGCCAATGTGGGCAGCCCAGTGGCTGCTGTACAGATAGCAGATTTGTGCCATCGCTGGAAAAGCCTGAGTGCAGCAAAACCAAATCTTTTATAGCGAGACTGCTGGAAAACCTGCCCAACCTTGCTCCAGAGAAAAACATTATCTTTATAATACTGGATAGCAAACAAGCCTGCTCTCTGCTCCAGAGGGAGTCACTATTTTTATGTTTCAAGGCTGTTTGCTATACAAACAGCCTTGAAAAGATAGCCCAGAATGAAAGCTGCCAGCGTCTCTGCTCACAAGACATGCAAGAAAAAAAATGAGAGACCTATGAAGAACTCTCCCAGAAAAATATTCTGTGTAAATGAAGCACAAAGGAAAATAAGAAAATATCTATGCTTATAATTCCTTTACCCCAGAATGAGAAGCCCCCATTATAAAATATAAACAATAAAAATTCAATTAGATAGACTAAGGAATCAGCAAAAAAAAAAAAAATGGAAATGATAAAAGACCATCTGAAATAGATTTATATCTATTCTCATGAAGTAGGAACATTGGCTCAGTTAAATGCCGCACACCTTGAAATATTAGCAAATGATAGTAGCACATTCATATAATTTATAAATATCATATCAGTAAAAATAAATAAAATTGGGGATCATTGGTATGATTTTGTTCAAGTTCTCTATTAACAGCAAAAGTAGAACCTTCCTAAGTGCTTCTATATCATGAATTTTTGTTGTTAAAGAACAATCTTTGACTCTAAAAAGTGCTTTAACTATCTCTTAAATTTTAATCCATTGGTAAGGAGACTTAAACTTCCCACTGGGTTGAATGAGCCCTCTACCTGCTGAGGGAGGTAGGGCCAGGCCCCAGTGGAGTCTCACCCAGGACAACCGAGACTGTGTCCTCTTCCCAAACTCCTCCACCTCAAACTTGGTAAATAACATTAAAATTAGCAACTGGCCAAACACAAGGGGAAAGTGACTCACACATGGGCAGGACTGATGGGGTAAGAGAGTTGTTAGAGGATGTTTGGTGTGAGCAAGGATGCGTCTCTCTTTTGCCTTCCAGAAAAGGTTTTACTGTTTGTTTCCTTGTCTTGGACTTTCTATATAGACAGGGCAGCTCCCCAACTTCCTTCTTGCTCTCCAAAGCTTTGCCAGAAGTGTCGGCAATTCCTGGACAGGAAACTTGGGGCATTCACTCATTTAAAGTCTCTGGGAGTCTATTTTCACAACTGTTCGATGCAGACATTTAGGAAAATAGAAAGAGGTCACCCTTGACTTATCAACACATCCAGGAAATGGTCTTAGCGGTTGCCTAGCTGCGAAGGCAACTAAATGCATCTCCCCATCCCACAGTCAAATGACTAATAAAATCCTTATTTTATTCTCAACAAGTAAACACTGGACAGATTTTGAGGTTCTACAATATGTTTTGAATACACACATTTCTTACTAGCCGTGTGACCTTGGATTAATCACATGCTGTGCCTATGCCTGGAATTCCTTGTCTGTTCACATGGGTTGATACTCATATTCCTCTAATGAAAATCATGAGGCAAATGCTTGTTCTTCCCTCTTCTCCTATCTTATGAAGTAATTAGAAAGATTAATAATGGATAGGAAGGTTCTTTTTAATTATTAAAGCTATTATAACTATTATTTTGTTAATATTATTTGGTGATTGCTAATTCTTACCCAAAGTTTTTTCTAAGGCTTTCCAAGTCTAAAACCTCTTTTCCCAATGGAAAGGATCATTTCTAACTCCTCTAAGAGAGGGGACGGTGGTGGTAGAGTTAATTAGTAAATAGTCAAATATTGGCAGCTAGGACAGAAGACTAATTCATTAATCTGCATTTTGGAAAAGTAGAAGCCAAGAAGGGATTAAATGTGTAAGGTTTTTATTAGAGGAACTGCCTAGAGAGAAAACTAGAAGATCTGGGATCTGGGAGAGTTGTCACACTGCCATACAAGTCTGATCCCTCTGTGAAAAGAGAGGGGAGGGAGAAAAGAGGGAGGGAGGCTAGGAGGGAGGGAGGAAGGGAAGCAAGGAGGAGGAGGAGAGAGAGAGAGAGAGAGAGAGAGAGAGAGAGAGAGAGAGAGAGAGAGAGAGAGAGAAATATGAATAGATGCATCCCACACTACCAAGCAGTCTAACCGGTTCTGCAAGGCTGATGGGGAGTCCTTGAACCAAAGCTGGCTGTCAGAGTAATTCTGTGTCTCCAGAAAACTAGCCTGCTTTAATATCCCTGCCACAACCACTCTGTGACTGTGAGATACCCATGGAAGGCATGGTCTCAAAATAAATAAGGCAATTGATTTCAATGCACAGCAACATAACTGATCCCCTGTAATGGAGACCAGTTGGGTGAATTCTCTTGGCTGCCACAAATCTGTTTCCTGTATATCTTCCTGACCTCTTTGGAACAATTTCAGAGTTAGATATAGGAGGCAGTCTCTTTTCCTGGGTGACTTGAAGGTGGATTGGGAATTCATGTTGTGCTCAAAAATATCTCCCCTTGTCCTCCCAGAGTGATTGAAATTCTACCACTGGAAATTTAACCCCAAGATCTTCAACTCTCCTAAGAAAGCATTGATTTAACAGTTTCCAAGATAAAGAATTTGTACTACTGAACACCAGATAAAGAAGAGAGGGTACAAGCAGTGCTGATATGGGGGATGGTAGTGGAGGATGGGATAGAATAATGCTGAGAAACACATCTCAAACTTCAATGATTCTCCCAAAAAGACATCAAGGCATGCATTTGATCCAATGGAGTATTTGACTATGTCAAAAAGACATAGCTTTGTCAGGGGCCAAGAAGACACAGTTTAAGTATCCTCTTAAGACCTAATCCAGTGCCAAACCATCTTTCCAGTAGACTTCCGGGGCAGTTTTAAGTTGGCAAAGCTCAATAAGGCATCTCAAGACTGTACAAAGTTCCAGAGTTTCTATGTGTGTATTCTGCCAGCACACTGGCTGGCAAATCTGGGCCCACAGATTTGCCACAGCTTCAAACTCCCCAGCCTCCTTGGTGGTCAATAGATTGTGTTTCTCTGCCACAAGGAGTACAGAGTCGAATTGGGTATTAGAACTCCTAAGTCTGGAACACGTATCAGTTGTTGGCTAGACTTGAATATCTGTTAGAGGGCAGACCTAAAAACACCCTGGAAACTTTCCCAGAGATACATTTCTCCTGGAGCCAAGAGGAAAACACAAGTGATCCATTTTGAACTTATTAATAACTGTCAAATTTATATTGGGGCAATGGAAGTGTGGGTTTGTGAGCTTGGTACCTTGAGTTCTCCATAATAAGTGAGATGCCAAAATGACCCGGTTATGATTCCCCAACACAGTTCAATCTTTGAACAAATACAAATCCCCAGGTCTTACTGCTGGGAAGTCCTATTAAGGAAAAGGGTCTAGAAATCCCTCACAAGCTGTCTTCATCTCCCTTAATCATTCTAATAATCTGCCATATGTGTATCAGTCAAAAGTCCAGTCCTCAAAGTGGCACCTAACGACTGAATTTTGCTTATTCAAACTTTGCCTTGATCTGAATTTAATTTTTTTTTAAAAAAGTTGGATTTAACCAATGAGTTATTTCACAAACATAAACACATGACGTTAAAAAAAACCTAATTTACACACATCAAAGTTGAGTCAGTCCCTAGGAAGCAGACTCTGAGCACACAGAGCTTTAATCGGGGAAAGCACCCGGGGGCAGGAAGGAAAAGAATGATAGGGCAGAGGGAGATGCTGGACTGATGTCCAGCACACACACAAACACGAACTTTGGAGTTATCTTGAGTTGGGGAGGGGTAGGCCTTTGTATGCTTATGCTGGTCAGTCATTTAATTGACTGCAGGCAACCGCAGAAAGAGGCATGACCTTTGGTGAGACAGTACCCTCAGCCAAGGCAATTCCCCAAAAGGGCTGCCAGCTGAGGGGCACCATCTGTGAGCACTCCCAGCACCTGGGGGGAAGACCCTTTATTCCTGGACAGGGGTTAAGCAGAAGGGCAAAATACTTACCATCATTAAGTTAAACTTCACATAAGATTTGATTGTATCTAGACTAGGATGAAATTCAATATCCTCTTTCTTCCATAAACTTACTCTCTAGTATGAGCCTCTGGATTCCCAGGAAGAGTCAGGAAATAGTACCTTTCTTAGCATGAGAGATATTGAATGATCAATTTATGCATGGAAATAAAGGAACAAATTGGATAGGGCAATCTAACTCAGATTTAACAGAAGAGGAAAGCAGCTATCTGAGGCAAGAATACTCAGTTGTTGAGCTATGCTAATGAGATCAAAGGTGTGTGTACAATGCACAGTGGACCAATGAGAATCATTCTTTTGCTCATAATTAACCTGGGGTAAGCATGGCCTAGCAGACTATCTGAGGCAAAAGATTATTTAACTTCCATGAATTATGGCATAACAAAATAGTGCCCTCTTACAACCACCTGTTCCCCAATAAAACACATTCTACACTTAACTCCATACTATCTCCACAGACAATTGGGCTCCCCAAAGCATAAAATCTTGTATTAAACATGAAGAGGGCTACTATGGCAGAATATAATGCCATCAAGGCTCGATCACAAATATTTGACTGCTTATTTTGATATGCTTCTGCCAAATCTCACAGAGGTTATGTTTCCTAATCCCTCAGTAATTATTAGAGATATCTGAGGAGAAGGGGGAACCCCAAGGCATTCTTTTTATGAGAATAATTGTTTGGTATTCCTACGTATTTATTCACTTGTAATGAGCAGAAGATACTTAGTGAGCCTATTCTATTCCTCTTTCAGATTCCTTTACACATAAATATTTGAGGCTAAGATTTACGTTCAAAGAATAATGAGGTAAACAGGGGCAATAAATGTAATCTAAAACGCAATTTATAATAAGGAAGTGATCACACATATACCAAAAGCACGGAGAACTCCATGCTGACACTTTCTATTTCAGGTCAGGTTAAAGGAGAATTAAATCCCACGCAGCATTTTTTTTGAAACCCCAAAATGCTTTCTCTTGTTTAAACCATGTCAAACTTGAGACCTGACTACTGTGAAAGAGAAACAATTTGTATACCTTCACCAAGTTTTGACTTACTTTTATTTTCTAAATTTTTTTCCTAAAAGTTTCTTTTGGAGAAAGAGTGCTTATCATTAATGGAGAATGTGTTTGGTTCGCCAAATATCTTAAGACAATTTACAAAAACTTAAAGAGAGCCAGGCTTGCCATGCAATTCATATGCAAAGACTTTTGATCAAGCCAAAAGGCATTACCCAAACTACAAATGAATAACTTTGACTAGAACTGTGACTAGAATTGTAAACAGAAACAAAATTTGCTCATGGTTTGCCCCTAAAGTCAGACCTCACTCCTTTTACCTGGTTATTAATCTGGTGCATCAGGGAAATAAGATAGAAATAATGTATCTAAACTTCATTTAGAAATTTGACAAGATTTCTTATGCTATCCAAATAGATTTAATATAGAAGTATGCCCAGGTAAACTACAACAACTTGGAAGAATGTCTTTAGAACCATGATACGGCCCTATAACTTTTAAAAATAACTATAACTAAAACAAATTGATAAAATCTGTGACTACTAAGCTTTCTGAGCTCTAGTGGACAGATATCTATCTATTCATCCACTAGACATCTCTACCTGGTGCATCAAGAGCCCAAACTGGCTAAAATGGAATTTATCACCTCTACCCTACTCTCCAACTCTTCACTCCTGTACTTTTTTTTTTTTTTAATAAATGAAGCCTCACATAGACTTTCAAGCTAGGACCCTAAAAGACATCCTTGACCCTTCTTCTGAAACATATCTAAATATCTAATTGATCACTAAATCCTGTTGACTCCATCCCCTTAATGTCTTTCTTCTGTAGGGATTACAATTAGAATTTTTAAAAAAAGTTGAAGAGAAGGAAAAGTAATAGAGTAGTGTGGTGCCCAAAAACAAATTACAAAGTCCAATTTTCTAAAATAAAGAGGGGAGATTTACAGGCTTTATTCAATGGTGAGTTCATCATGAATTTATAGTTTAATTGGCTTCAAAAAGCACTAATGTGACCTGAGGTTTCATTAGTTAAATTTATAGTATTTAGAAAGCAAGAGGGGATAATTTTGCTACTCTCAGATCACAGTTACAATCAGTTCTTTGTGGCACATTTTAATATAAGAATATTACAACTATATTCAGTATAGGGGACAGGATGTTGAGGGGACTCAAAATCATGTCATACTATGGGTATCTTCCGGGGATGGGAAGCTGTCTCTAAGAGATGGGAACTTTTGAGATGGATGTGGTAACAACTGCAGTTTACTGAAGGATGCTATAAAGAGCAGATTCCAACTCTAATCCACAGACCTGATCTGAACTGGTCTTGTAAAGATACCATGGTATCTTCAGTTCTTCAGTCTTGAAGTTTTTCATTTGGTGGTTTTGAACACAATGAAGGTGGAGAACCCAAGTAAAGAGAAACCAGATTTTCTCAGCATGTAGTCAAGAGCCGTCAGATATGAGAAAGGTTTTTGCAGACTGTGAGGAGATGTATTTCAAAACAGAGTAGTCTGAGGGAGGAAAAGTGAATGGGTTGAGTCACTAGGGTTCAAATGGGGCTGCACAATTTGTAAGAATGAAATCTAAGAGGTTTGAGCAAAACAGGGAGCTGGACTTCGTGATTTTTAAGGTCTGATCGTCTTTGTCAAAAGAAACAAATGCCTACAGTAGAACTCTAAAACATTTTATTTTATTACATTATGTCAACATTATAAAATGTTCAGCTTCAGTGGCAGTTGGCAGTACCCCCCATCTCCCCTTGACCCTTATTTCAGTGCAGGTTGGGGCATGATTTCCATCTGCTGCTCTTTACCTACAGTCTTTCTCTGGCCTCCAGAGTCACTCTGTTCACATAGATAGCAGGTCTGATAGGCAGGGAACTAGCTACCCACTGTCCACTAGCAATCTCTGACTAGTGACTGACAGGGCATATACATGCCCAGTTCCCCTGCCCCTCAGGTGGGATGACTCGGGGTGGGGGGGCATGTTCTATACTCCAAAAGCGATACACCTCTGTGTCTTTGACTTTTCTATTTGCCATCATCCTAGAAATTTCTATTTCTCCTTAAAAACACTTGAAAGCTGCACCTTATTCCAGGAATCCTCTTCTCTAATTCCCCTATATCAATGGTGTCATTTACCACTCTGCTTATCTCCATATCTTAATGCAGAATAATATAATTTTAATCAACTGAGTATTTAATTTTAAAATAGACATGAGTTAAACTGGAAAGCAAAGGAAACTACGCTGACTATCTTTTGCACTCACAGCCAGGGAATATATCAGAGCCAGACAGTTTTCAGCAGCAATTCATTTGTATAGTACCTTTCCTTTGCTCCTTTGTTCTACAGCTAGTGGAGATATAGTCATTAAATAAGTGTACAGAACTTGAATCCAAATACAGTGCCCTAAAAGTGGGGGAACATTATTCAGTACTTTTTAACAAGCTTGTATAATAAAAGTAAAAGGATTATTTTATCACTTTAATTGAGAAGATCAGGATACCAAATTTTATATGTAGTCCATATTCAAACATGGTGAGTTAAAAAAATGGAAGGAAATCCATCAATAGTAACTGGATCTAGGATGTAGGACTCCAGTGATTATTTTTCTATTTCCCTCAGCTTTTGAGTTTTCTAAGTTTTCAATTATGAGCAGGTTGGAGAAAATAACAATGATACCTTTTTCACCTGTAGAAATGATTTTCCACAGATCAATCACCATAGAAGAAACTTTATAAGTTATTAAAGAATTATCTACAAATCATGTCAGAGGCCTAAAGACTTTATCAGTAAATTCCTTCAAATCACATCATTCTGCTGTCACTTAATTTGTTCCAGAGCTTAGGGAAAGCTGGAAAGGTACATAGTTTTGTTTTTTAATGAAGGAAGCATGACCCTGAAACTCAAACTTGATAAATACACACACACGCACACACATGCACACGCACACACACTCAATCTATAGATCAAAGACACTACTCCATGTAGACAGAAAAATGTTAGATAAAATACTAGACAGATTCAATAAGCATTTAAAAGAATTATCTTCCATAGTTAGAAAAACTATCCTAGTAATGAAAGAGTGACTTAATATTAGGAAACCTACAACTCTCATGAAAAACATAAATAGAGCTCACATGACTCAACAAAAACAAAGCAAAGAATCTAGTCTAAAACTGGGCAGAAGAACTAAAAAGACACTTCTCCAAAGAGGAAATGCAAATGAACAACAGGTATACAAAAAAATGCCCAACCTTTCTTATAATCAGGGAAATGCAAATCAAAACCACAATGAGATACCACCTCGCACCAGTGAGAAAGGCCCATACTTAAAAAATGGCAACAAATTCTGGTGAGAATGTGCAGAAACAAGAGAGGATGTACATCCTCTCTCACATTTTTGGTGGGAATGCAAAATGGTCCAACCATATGGAAAGCTGTGTGGAGGTTCCTCAAACTACTAAAAATGGAGTTTCCATATGACCCAGCAATTCCACTCCTAAGGATCTACCCAAAGGTCACAAAAACACTGATTCAAAAGAATACCTATACCCCTATGTTTATTGCAGCACTATTTATAATAGGTAAGGCCTGGAACCAACCCAAATGCCCAAAAATGGATTACTGGATCAAGAAGATGTGGCTTATATACACAATGGAACATTATTTAGCAGTCAAAAAAAAAAGATAAACTAATGCCATTTGCAGCAACATGGATGGAGGGATTATGCTCAATGAAATAAGTCAGCAGGAAAAAGAAAAATATCAGATGGTTTCACTTACAGGAGGAATATAGCGGAACGAGGGATCAGGAAAACAAAAGACAAAACTAGCAGACAAACTATAAATCGGTTATAAATTCAGCAGGGGAGGGTGAGGGAGAGCAATCAAAACAGGCGAGAGAACAGCACAAGAGACTATGGTGATGGTTCACAGGTGCCTTGGTGGTGGGAATTTCATGGGGATTACACCTGAAAGGAGAAATCAAACTTGTACAAAAAATGAACAAATGATATAAAAATATATAAACAAATTTTTAAAAAAGTAAAACATAAATAGAGCACAAGAAAATCTCTCTCAATGAATACTGAACAAGGAATAGATAAAAACTTTAAAGCACATAACATAAACTTGGAAGAGTGGGTCCTTAATATAACTATTCATTATCATACTTAGCCATATAGAATACGGGTTATAAGTAATGTGTTAATGAAGTCTCAAATTCCAGCTGTATTATTTTCTTCCTGTGAAACTTTCAGTAAGTTATTTCCCCATTCTGCTTTGGTTATGTCTGTAAAATGGGCATAATAATTTCTTACCTCTTATAGTCTGTGTGAGCATACTTAGAATGATGCATGTTACTATGCATGCATAGTATCTGGAACTTAGTAATACTGAGCAAGTGTTGCTGTAATACTTATATATCAAATGCTATGATTTTTATGATTGTACATGAAATGTTATGCATTTACTATGTATTACAATAGAAATTTTATTGGCAGAGCAGCTCAGAATCTTTGCAGTACTATATTGGTACATCCTAAAACTAGCTAAAGATTATAGGCAAATATTTGCATGTGTAAATTTCAACCAACAAATTGGAAGTTCCAGATGTAAACTAAACATAAATATTTAGGAGAAATTCCATCAAAGAGAGAGCTTATGAGACACTCATCCACGAAACAGAATAAACAAATGGATCCAGGTAAAATGAATTAGACAAGGGTTAAACTGCTGACAAATGCAGTGTCCAGTGATAGAGAAATGGTGAACCAAGTTATAATATTTGCACATCAGATCTTAGAAAGAAATATGGAGAAGGGAGATTAATGTATTTAAAACATCTTGATGTAAAAACTGCATTGAACTGTGGCAAAGGAGAACACACAAAAAAAGGTTGATTTTTAAAAGATATTAGTTAAAATAAAAAACTTTTAAATGTTCTGTTTAGGATTAAATTGCATGGATTTGGGAATCATGCAAGGTGAATTTTTCTCTACTGAGTGATGATATCTATTGACCATATGGCTAAAAATGAGATTTTAGGATACAGTCTGATACTTTCAAAGATGATAATAATAATAGTAGTGAGAGTAGTCAAACTGATGTATTTCAGAATCATGGAGATTCTTCTCTGCACCCCAAATACACATGTGCCTGAGGGTCTTCTCCCAGGTTTCTAATATATACAAAAGGTGAGAATCACTAAATAAGAGACATTCATAGACAAATTAGAAATAAGATAAGATTATACAACACCACCAAATTGTTAACTACTGTTCTGAAAGATCAATGCAATAGCCATGAAATAGAAGTGAGAGGTGTTAACTACAGATGAGGAAAATAAATGTGTTATTTTCAGTTGTTCTTTCATTTAACAGAAAAAAGCACACTCTCAAGACCAACCCTCTTAAAATCCAAGAGAGTTTATAGTTGTCAGATACCAGATTTTAAAAAAAAGAAAAAAAAAACCTTTTCAATAGTATCCATTTAGACAATATAACAGGGGGAACAATCCATCTATAACAGGGCTTAATATATACAATACCTAGAAACAACCTTATGAGAAATGTGATATATTGGGTTGTCGGAAATGTCATGATGTATTTGAAAACATAAAAAAAGTGTGTTGTGACTTTTCCAATAACCCAATATATGAAGGAAAGTAAAGTACCTTACCAGGTAATACAAAGACAAGTCAAACAGAGAGATGAACACTAGCTCTAGAAGGATGGGCTGATGATTACAGTTTGAGAAATACTCCTTATAAGATCAATGTAATCCCCATAAAAACATTAATGAATTTTTAAAACAGGAAGTGATCTGTATTATATTCAAAGATGAAATATAATAGATAGCTTGAAATGCAGCAGGTACTTAATGAATGCTAGCTCACCTCCTCTTGCTTGTTAGCAAAAGCTCTGAAGCCTTGGACCTCAGTGATGTCCCCTCCTTTAATTCCTACAATTACTATTTATTTGGCAATTACTGCACAAGTTTTGGCAGATCTACTTTACATAGAATTCTTAGTTAACATACATTATTGGATCTTCAATTATTTCCCCCCCAAACAGACTGTAAGCTCCTTGAAGTCAGGGACTGGGTATAAATCTTAGAGCCAAATACTTAGTAGGAGACTGGAAACAGGCAGTCACAGTTGAAGGAGCCAAAGTCTGGGACCACATAAACAAGGTGAGAGCTAAATCCCAAGCACTGTCCTCAGTTAGAGTGAGCCTTCCCTTACCCTGAGCAATTACTGCTGAATATCTTGTTGATTGAGGCAACAGTTCATTCCTAAAATATGCTGGCACTGACAAGGAACTGAAGTCAATTCAGAAGACCACTGAGGGTTCTTGCAAAACAAGGTGACCGATTAGAAGAAATACATGTCTACCTAATAGCAGTCAATGGCCTGTGAATCCAAAGGAATGAATGAATTCCAAAATTCTGAAAGCCTACCAAGGCAAAATATTTCAGAATCATGCTCCCAGTAGGCCTGGCAGATTCTCAAAATACAGTGGCTGCAAAATATCACTTGATATTTTAAGCATAGTTTGTGTGTTTAAATTTGTAAAATTTTATAAAAGTTGAGGAGAAGATACTGTTAGGAAGTATACGTGGGGAACATAAGTATTAAATCAGTATGTGTACAGTTTCCAAGAACTATGAGTAAGCAAACCACTTTTTGACTTCAACTGGATGTCAATTTTACCTAAATATATGCAAGGGATATTAATACTATACTCGTGTTTACTTTAACAACCACCAGGCCTGTGTGAAAATCAGCTTCACAGCCAAATAAAGTGACAAAAATGACAACTCCAAGAACACAGAAACCACTTTGCAAGTTTTGCTTGCATTTTCTGTGTTATCTCCAGAAAAGAAGTCTTATATACTTGTACTTTGGCTGCCTGCCTACTTCTTAAGCCCCCATTTAACACTCCAGGGGAGGGGGGTCTTACTGAAATGCCAACAACCAAGTAAGTAAATGCCTCTTCGCTTCAAAACTTGTCCAGTGTTCCAGCAAGTACTAAGAAATAAGGAAATCTCTTTGTAACTCAGAACTCCAAATTTTTGAGTTGAACCATGATTTTTTAGAGCATACATTCACATACTCCCAAGTGGAGACTGGAAGGACTGCAGGATCCAAGCCCCCTATGAGTTCAGCTTAAATGAGCTAACTGATGGCACCACCACCACGGCAAAAGGCCATTGATGATGGCAAGGTAGGGCTGATCTCTACATCACCCCCAGGTCCTCACGCAATTTGAAGGGCTATAAGAAGTACAAAGATACTTAGGACATGGGCTGTACTTTACCATAACTTAAAATATATTTGAGAAGAAAATTTGCAAACAAAGCACAAGAATCAAATGGTAACTGAAGATAGCAAAAGGAAAACAGTTGCAATTATTTAATATCTATTTGGAAGTATTCCAGGTATGTACCGCAGGCAGTATATTAAGAGGGAATCCAGAGGATAGAGACTGCACTGGGGGTGGAGATATTAGGGGAGACATTAGGAAGAGTTGGATGTCTAATGGGAAATCACTTATCCTGAAGATTAAGGAGTGCTCTGCTTTCTAATCTTGCTCCAATTAAAAGGAGCTATGTCTTCCAGACTATTATTTTGATTATTCTAAGTTTTATTTTCTCACTGGTAAATGGGAATAATGGTAGTATCTACTTTGCAAGGGTGAGTCAGATAATACACATGAAGCAGTATCTGGTATAAGGGCACAATTAAACATTAGTGAAAAAAATAAACAGAACAAACTGACCTTGAAAGATAAATTTTCAGAACTGGACTAAAGAGGAATTGAAAATTCAGATTAGACAATCTTGGTGGGAAACAGCTAAAGTCAGTCTCAGTTTCCTTACAATACTCGTCTATGCATTATTTATACTAAACCTCCAAGATGGGGGTGGTTTGAGAACAGTAACATTCCTAATTTTTCATTGACCACATTTTGGGCCCAGCCTACCACCAACAGCATCACAGTCCAAATATTCAAAAATTGCAAGTTGAAATAACCACTTGATCTAAAAAAAGAGAGGGTAACACTGAATTTTCATGAAACCAGAGTGGAGTCACTCAGACACGCAAAAGAATTGTACCTGGGGCCTTCCTGGTGGCAGAGGGATTAGGTCTCAGCACTATCACTCCTATGGCCTATGTTCGATCCTTACTAACCCTCATGGCGGAACAGACCTCTCCAGTCTCGCCCACTGCTCCACTCAGCAGTGTATTTCAGTAAATCTGCCTGTTTTGGTCCCTGTTCTGTCTCTGGTGAATCCTCTCATCCACACCCATCCCTGCCCCACCCCTCTGGCCTATATCCCAGTTCTACACAAAAATAAATAAAATTACTTAAATAAAATACAAATAATTTTAATTAAAAAAGAAAGAGTTGCATTCCTAACACATCATTGAAAACAAGTGTTTCAATTAAACAAAAACTTGAGCCAATCTATATGTTTGGGATATTATAGACAACCACCTCTTTCCCATCCCTCCCATGTTTTCATACCACCTCCTCCCCTCCATTATTTTCAAGCTTTCATATTGTTAATCAATAATGGGCTGACAATTCAGCTCCATTGATTAGATGTTTGAAATTATGTAGCTGGGGCCAATAAGTAGAAAACAACTCACTCAAGAAACATTCTAACCAAGAAAGGGCAATAAGTGGGCCATTTCACTACCATCCATAATGACTCCCAAATTCCACATTTCTACATATGATCTGGTAATTATAGCTACATACTGAGGATTTTAAAGCAAGCAATTTCTACCATTCCAGGTGCAAGCATGGTTGTTTAATTGGTGTTTTTAGCTTAGGAGGAAGGTGTTTATTGGCCTCCTCTATGGCCAAATCCAGCTGCAAAATCTAGACTCTTGCAAAGCAATTTCATACCTAAGGCTATAGAATCAAGGGAATAATTAGAAGAGCAAAAAGTGAACTACTGAATAGCAGGTTTCAGGGGAGGAAAAATGGAACAGCCACTATGTCCTTTGGCTCCATGTTTCTGGAGGACACCTTTGGCTGTAGCACCAGATTGCCAGGTTGGCAGAAGTTCCCAGCAAGTGTGGTGTCTTTGCCTTCAGGGTGAGACCTGTCACACTTTTTCTTCTCTCACACCATGGGGTGGGAGGCATGTCAGAGAATCTACAGTCAACATAAAAGTCAATTTTTATAATCACTTTTGTGCCGAATGGCCCACTTTCCCCGTTGTGCTTAGGGACTTCATCATATTAAGGAGAAACAGTAAAAGAGGCACGTTCTGTTCAACAACCAGATACATCTTCAGGCAATCTCTGTGAGAGAAGAGGGGCTCACAGACCAGCTTGCAACTCCCTAGTAACCACTAACACAAGTTCTTACAGGTCACCTTCAAGGAGAATATATGGGGTATAATTTTTAATGCATATTAAGTACACTGATATAGTTTACCATACTCCTAACTAATGGCAATTTTATTTTATGAAGCAACAGCTAGTCTGGGATAGATCAACTCTGACTTCTTCAACCACAGGCAGTCCAGACCCTCCTCATCTCTCATATAGACAACTACAGTCCTTTCCTGTTTCACTGTTTCCCAGCCTCTTGTGTTCAGTTCATCCATTACACCAGTACCAGTTACCTAAGAGACAGGCTGACTATCTGGGCTCAGCTGTTTAAAAGCATCTCACAGCTATTGGATTAAACATGATTTAGTGACACATATTACCCTCTATTGATGCCTCATGACTCTGTCCCCTCGTCTCACACTCTCCATCTCAACAATCTCATGCCAGCCATTTTAAACTCACATCTTCATTTTTCTCAGTGTCTACACTCATGGACTATACTTTACCCGAGTCTGCTCTCACAGATGTGTGCCACTGACCCAAACAACGAGGCTGACAACCAGACTCAAGGAGCCTGCTCCTGATGGCAGATGAATCTCAGTGCATCCATACCAACCGTCTCTCCCACCACTGAGCTACACAGAATAAAGTCCCAAAAGGGAATGGATTAGGACCTAGAATAATGCCCAGTTTATAGTAAGTGCTCAGCAAGCAGGAGAACAGAAGGAAACCACAAGAGGCTCAGTACCATCTCTCTTGAAGAAATCACACATGGGCTCAAGCTGAACTTCCCAAAGAGGGTACATTTTTGAATGGAACATCACTCAGAGGGTGATAGCTCTGCTTCTTAGGCTCTGAAAATCAGTTATCCAGAAATATTTACGTGGTTTAGGCAGCCTTTCAGTTGGGGCCCCTCTCAAGATTTATCCCTGTGAAGATCTCCTATGTCAACCTGGTCCTTCTTTCTCTTAACCTCTCCCAACATACATTTCCCCAATTAATTATAATATTTTCTCTGTGTGTCTGAATCTTGTTTTCCCACATGAGTGTCAGTTTAGATACATTTTTTTTAGATCCCATAGTGAGCAGCCCCATGTAGAACACAGTAGCTACTCAATTCTTGTTAGATAGAAAATATATTACTGGGCCATTTGGGGAAAAACAATAAAGAAGGGCTAAACAGGAAATGAATTTTTCTGCATAGAAAGTGGGAGGGTTAGCTTCTATTCCTGAGAGGAAACAGGCCCTGGAGAAGGAGAATAAGGCCCCACCCATGTGACCAGAGTTTGGAGCCCAGGTTGGCTGGGATAGACTTTTAAGTACCAGAGTGTCTAAGATAATGCCTTTATGGTTCCCTCATTTTCCTAAATGTTTGAGGTTGGCCTCCTACACAAAGGATTGTGTGAGAGATTTGTGTGAATGTTTACTGATAGAGATCAATGTAAAGGAGGAGTGATATACTGAGATTATCATAGGTCAGAGCTGGATTTGCACATGTTGCTGAGGGAATTAACCTACAACCTACCTACAATTAACCTCAAAGCTCAGAGCAGAGGTGAGGGAAAAGCTGTGAACCTTCCCTTCCTACCCTCCACTCCAAAAAACTAGCAGGTTGGGGGTCTTACAAGTGGGATGGGGTTCAAATGAGTCTTAGTAAGATCTCAAAGAGCAGATCATGAAATTGCATGAGACCTGGATTATAGGCCATAAAGACCCAAGCTGTAATCTATACAGATGAGGGCACTGAGGTCTAGAGAGAGAAAAGTGACTTCATTAAGGTCATTCAGCTCTTTGGTGAAGGAACGTGGGCCAGAATTTAGGCTTTCTCCACATACCACTCCACCTTTTACTCCACATGGTGCCTCTGTCCTTAAATTGACCATGGGGGGCTAGAAACTGTCTGTCTAAGACTATGGCATTTGCTGGACTTATAATTAGAGAAATTTAGGTTACTGTTCATGCCAGCAAGTGCTGTAATTTATCTAAAGGCTAGGATCACATCTGTGCCGATTGGCCATCCGGGAGAGCCATCTGTCATTTGGGGGAATCCTAAGGGGATCTGGCACGGGTCACTGAGGTCCTAGGAATGGGCTGAATTGGGGATGCTGATAGTAGCCTCCAGGCCTCAATTACCAAAGAGACTCTTCACCTTGTGCTGCTTTTACTTGTATGTGTGAGAAGCCCAGACCGGGAAAGAGCTCTGCACAGCTGCTTGTATCTCACATTTGCAGTTACTAAACACGAAAGATTTACTTCCACCAGACTCAGAACTGGACCCAGAGGAGGCATCATAAGGGAAGTCCTCTCAGGCAGGCTGCCTCCCATGTCTATGCCCTTTATTCCCAGGTAGCCAGGGTGGCTGAGTGGAGTCTGTGAAATTCATTTCATTCTCCACACTCATTTGGTATGTTTTCCGCCACTGATATTGCCCTGCAGGCACAAATAGGCATAGTAAGGCAGAAATTGCAGCTGAAACAAAGTGCTGCTGCAGAACAAGGCAGCCATGGGTTTGATGGCTAGTTCACAAGTATCAAGCATGAGCAGTGGTTAATCCCAAGGATCCAAAGACCCAGAAAAGGTGCTGTCTTTCTGTCTCCTGGGAGGGCTCAGGAAAGTAACTACAGGTCCCCACTGAGGATGACACAAGCAGCCAGAGCTGAGAAAAGGGGAATGAAAATGTTATGCAAATACAGCAGCCTTCATTTGTCTCTTCTAACCACAAGCTCTAAATGTTTGATAACAACATCAAAACCACAGATCTCCTTATCCTTGCTATTGTGTGAAATGATGGCTTCAAAAAAGAGAGGTTAAGGATATTTAGCCAAGGTCAGCCAGCAAATCAGAAAATCCTGGAAATGATTCAGTCTCTCTGCTCTACTCCAACTACTAGCCTTCACTGTTTCAGATTGCTGTTTAAACAGGAAGATGTGTGAGCAAACAGAAAATGTCGCAGGTCCTTTCTAGTGGGAACACAAACAGAGGCTAAAAGCCATTTCCATTTTTGACTGGATGGAAATAACTTTTAGGCATTTTCTATCTTTTTATATGCTTGCCATGGTAAGACTTTGAAAGGAGAGGAAAAGGAGTCTTTTTAAACCAGAAAAGGTGCCCGGGGAGTAATCCATTTTCTGTAGAGACAAGCAAGTCTGTGATTGACCTATGTCTCTCTTAGCTGTTTAATGACCTATTTCAATGCAGTTTTGCAGTTAAGAGTGCAGGTAGTACCTGTTTGTTGGCTTTTAGAAGACAAAGTTTTAACACAACCTTGGGAACCTTCTCAAAAATGGCCCTCTGATTACTGATGGTGACTGATTTTTTTTTAAGATTTACTTATTTATGCATACAAGAACTGGAGTACAGGCCAGAGGTGCGGGGGTTAGAGGATTTACCAGAGACAGAGTGGGAAACAGTACGGGCAGATATCTACTAAAATACACTGCTGAAGGGAGCAGCGGGTGAGTCAGGAGAGGTCTGCTGCACCATGTGGGTAGCTCCCTGGCGGGGGTTAGAACACGTGCTGCAGTGGCTGCAAATAGCTTATAGGTTGCGTCTTAACCCCTTGCACCACCTGGGAGGCCCTGATGATGTCTGATTTTAATGTCAATAAAGCTCTTCACTTCCATGTCACAGACTTCCCCACAAAGTCTTCCTGGACATAACCTCTCCTGTTCTGTATACTCTTCCCAATTTTGCTTCTTTTTCTCTCTTCTTAACATTTATCACTATTTCCATGTTATATATTGATACTTTAGTTATTTATCACTGTCCAATGTAATGTAAGTTTATTTATTTATCCTATTTCTCATCTTCTCCTCTTAGTACAATCTAAGCCTCACCATGGAAGAGATTTTCTTTTTGTCCACTATTTACCCCTAGGGGGGTACAACAGTGCCTGGCACAGAGAGCTGTTCAAGTAGATTTATTGAAAACAAGAAAGATCCAAGTAAAAAATAATGAAAATGCTCACAAAGGATCTGCTCTATACAAAGCACTAGTAGCTAATTAAATACGTATAAGCCATGCTAATTCCCCTGTATTAGGCTACTAGGGCTGCCATACCAAAACAGCACAGACAATGTGACTTAAAGAAGATAAATTTATTTTCTCACAATTCCAGAAATTGGAGGACCAAGATAAAGATGTCAGCAAATCTGGTGTCTTTTGAAGTCTCTCTCCGTAGTTTGCATATGGTAATCCCTCAGTCTTGTACCTACCCTCCCAGAGTCTGTGTTTACAAATTTCATTTTCTTATAAAGACACCAGTCAGATTGGATTAGGGTCCACCCTAACAGCCTCATCACTTTGTTAAAGGCCATACCTCCAAATATTATTGTTCTGGGGTACTAGGGGATCAGGGCTTTAACATGAATGTTGGGGTGGGACATATTTCAGTCCATAAATCCCTCAAAAAGATTGTGTTAGAAAAAATAAGATACAAATCCTTAGAGTTTAAAAAAATATAGGGGGGAATGAACAATTAAATGTAAGAAATATAAGATACACATACAAAATAGATAATAAGACAGTGTAGCATTATAGACTCAGAGTAGCTTCTCTTTACTAGGTATAGGAAAATTACAGATATGTCTGAGCCCTGTTCCTCTTCTGGAAAATGGCAATAATAGAACTGATGACAAGATTAAATGGGGTAATATACGCCACATCCCCACTTGCTTGGCATGTAATAGCTCTTTAGTAAATGCAGTTTACCTTGTTTTCATCCCTTCAACAACAGTCAATTCAGTTCAGTTCCCCGTGCTAACAAGAACAATAGCATTGTGAAGAGTGGCTTTTCTAGGAGGTTCTTTCTTCCAAAAAGTGATACTATATATATACACTCATGTTAAAATTCAAACACCATAGACTCAAGGTAGAAAGTAAAAGAAGTTCCCTAATTAATACCCACCTCGGCAGAAGATAACCACTGTTCAGTTTGGCATGTAGCCGCCAGCCCTTTTCTCTATTTTAATATAAACATATAATTTGTTTTTCATATAAAAGAAAAGTGATTTATAATGGGCATCTTCCTGTGTCAATATGTACATATTCACCCCATTCGTTTTCACATTTGCATCTCATTATATTGAGGAAGGGGAAGACTCCTGCCAAACATTTTGAGAAATGTCACACTAAGTTAACCTTTAATATACATAGTGACTACGACAAGGCTGATACAGTAAAGAGCATGTGCCAGTTATTAAATTATCGTGTCTCAGCTCTAAATTCACCCTCTTCACTTGGTTTGCTGTGCTGGGACTGAAACTCTGCAAACCTCATTTCTGCATTGCCAAGTGGCCCCTGACATACACTGCACTAGGGCTACAGTGGGGGTTGGGGACAGACAAGGAGGAAGAAAAGCACTTCCTGTCTCCTGGTTATTTCACTCCTGTATGCGGCACCCTAGCAGCACTTCTCTGGTTGGCAGCAGTAAGCACTCCTTATAGCAGCAGTTGAAGCCAGTTTTCCACCCCCCACCACCCCAACACTTGCAAAGCTTCATTCTTCACAAGATACCAGCACCAGCTGTCTGGCACCCCCACTTCAGAGGTCTGGTTCACAGACTCATGAGGGCTCTTCCTCCTTTGAGCTCCTAGTCTTGCACAGACAAGCAGCACCCCTCCTGAGAGGTCTACCTTTCAGCAACTTGGAGCCCCTCCTGCAAGCTTCTAGGATTTACTACAAACAGTCTTATCGATACCAGCTGTTACATTGAATATCAGCCTTTGGGGTGATCGCTGCTTCCTATAATTGCTACCTTTGTGAAATTTAATGTTCTTCTGCCTTTTCAATTACTTAGTTAACATCTTTATAACTACCTTTATATGAACTTCTTTCTGTTCAAGTAACTGGTAGGTTCCTGTATCATGAGTTCCCCCGGGTATGACATTTATTAACCGCATTTGACTTTGTCTCTTTGCTCTTTTCCTCAAGGACAGACTAGGGGTCTAAGGCTGTGCCAAATATTTTTGGATAAAAGTGGCTCTGAGCATTACCATTAAGTTCAACAAAACGATCATTAAGAAAGTTTCAAATAATTCAGTGAACCTCCCTATAGAAATAAGGGAGGATAGAGCAAAGGTTGCAGATGCTACCAATTTTAATATGCAACCATCGTTTTTCAGCAAGTAGATCTATCATTAGTGAAGAGATGTTGAAAAATCACCAAGATGCATACTGAAAGTTAACCCTAACAGTTTATGTTTGAGCCAAGATTTTCAGATCTTGCACATTTAATCTTCATTTGAGTTAATTTTATCAATTCTTCCAGTCTTTTAGTCATTTTTGGCTTAATCATTTATCATGTTCTTTTTCTTTTAGATTTGTGGATAGGGACACCTTTTCTTTAAAATACAGTGCTCAACCCAACAGGCCATGAATATTCTCTCTCCACTTTACAGAGCTAATTAAATTCCCTTTCCTAGAATAGTATTGATTCTTCCTGCCAACTTTCCCTTTAAAATATCCTTCACACTCCTCTTTTCCTATTCATTTCAGCTGCCACAACTTTCATTTGTGTTCTTCCTCTCCTGCCTGGCTGACTACTAGAACCTTTCAATGATGCCTCCACCTCCAGCTATTCCCTATCCAGTTCACCTCCCATGTTGTTCCTAGGCTGATTTTCTGTGCTCAGTAATTCCTCTGGCCAAAACCAGAGGAATTCAAAGGTTTCTATTTACCTACACCTCCCACTTCTTAGCACCGATGTTCAAGTTCTTATCTGATCTCCATCAACTTTCTTTCCTAAATCCAGTGCTCTGTTCAGGGTTTAGTCATTGTCCTTACACTGGATCTTAGTTTTTGTCTACAAGTTTTTTTTTTCCAGACTTTTACTCAATTCATTGCCCTACCTGTTCTTATTTCCTCCTAAATATTATCAGATCTTCCACACTTAACTCACTGTCCTTCTCTAAGCAATCTTTCCTTACCACTTCAATATCTGGTCTCTTCCTCCCCTAAATGCCTATAACCCTTAGTAACACTAGCTATCATTTATTGAGCACCTACTCTATGACAGGTGCTTAACTGAATACTTCATTATCCCCAATCCTCACTACAATCCTTTATTTTGTGTTGGATGATGCAATCAAGACTCACAGAAGTTAAGGGTTTCCTAAGGTCACACAGCTTCTTAAGAGGTGGTCAAGAGTAGATGTTTCCTTCTTCAAGTCTATCATCCTGTCAACCTATTGATCTTCAAGTCCTAAGATTTGGGCTTACCCCAGGTCTGTGACTAACTAGCAATCAAATCTTACATGGATCACTTCACTTCTATAAACTTTATTTTTCTCATGTCCAAGGCCCCTTCCATCACTAACATTCAGAGAGCCAGTTCACAGAGGGTCATGAATCCCATTATGCTCTTCTAGATGAGAGAAAAGATGTCAGACAATCCAGACTGGTGTTTTATTGGGTCTTTAATTCCCAGGAAAGAGGAGCTAGGTTGGGGTCGGGACACTGAAGCACACACTCTTTGCAGGATGCTTGGAGGCATCTCGTCATATTGAATTAAGCATTTATCTTTATTTAGAAACTCCGGAAATTCTACAGGAAGGGTTTGTTAGAAGAGAGTTTAAATTGTCAACCTGCCATAGAATCACAGATGAACAAAAGCAGTGGAGAGTTCCTTTTTCCCCTGGATAGCAGAGGGATTTGCCTTTCATTTTGTAGGCCTTATACAAGAGCAGACACATGTCTCTTTTTTCAGACAGGATATTCTGTTCACCAACTACCAAAGCAACCTGAGCCCAACCCCATGAAGAGTGTGTGGTGACTGGAGATCTGCAAGCTTTTGCTCTAACACAGATCCTAACCTTTGAACCTTGCAGGGAAAGGGAGAGGAGGTAGATTACACAGCACTGGCAGAGAGCTGTGCACACAGAAATAGGAAGCCAATATAATACCAGGGGGGTGTTGTTGTTGTTGTTGTTGCTGTTGTTTTAATTTTAAAGTCTTTGAAGACTTTAAAAAATTTTAAAGACTTTAAAAATTTGTTTTAATTTTAAAGTCTTTAAATAAGACTTTAAATTTTAAAGTCCCCATTAAGTTGAATTCTTCCATGTAATTACTTTAACCCTAATTGTCGCAAGAACATGGACTTAGGAGTTAAGCTACCTGAATTTACAACCTGACCCTTATTATTCACCATTCTGAGTTTTAGTTTCTTTTATAAAATAAAGGTCACACTTTATCTTACTGAATTGGTTTTAGAGCTGGAGGAAATGATGAACATAAAGCATCTACTCCAAAGTAGACACAAAGTAACAAAGGTTACTTTCTCTCTGTCTATACCTTCAATAGTTAAAACCAAATGCAAGCACTAAACTATTTTTCTAAATTCAAATTGAGGTAGGAGGGATTTGGATGACATGTCTACAAAAAAGGCCACAGCAACACAATCTATCCCACTTTGTACATTTTCTCCTCATTTGAATATCCCATTTGTCAATCTTGCAAGAAAGGGGGAAAAAACACTCATTGTTTGGGAGATTTCATGCTTTGCCCTCTATCCTGCTTCTTGTGGTAAATCCTAAAAGAGTCAGCGCAGCATTTCTCAACACTGCTACCACCAATCCCAGGAAGCGGGTTCTTCTAGCACACTTTTAAGTGCTCGCATGACTAATAAAGTGTGACATGGCTGCGATTTGCTAGGCTTCTCTTCAGGAACGTACATTCTAGCTGACAAAAAATGGCTAAATTTAGCTGCCTTTAGACAACAAGCATCTTCCAAACAAAGAGGGACTCAAAGGCGAAAATGAGCCATGACATGTCTCTGTCCTAACATGGACTGGTCCAGTCCTCAGCACAGACATGTGTGCTCACAGTGTCTGAACTGTGTCGATGGTGACAAGGTAGACACTGGGCAAGGTGTTCCTTTGATGGCTTCTGACCTAAGAGTCCTTACCAAGGTGGGGGAATGGGTTGGTGGGGTAGGAACAGGCAAAGTGGGGATAATAAGGACAGTATCTCAGGCCTATGTAGCATTGTCTGCACTCTAACCACTAGATCATCACATATCAGGACTGGAAAATAGCCCAGAGACTACCTCATTTAACACCCCAATGTTAGGCATGGAACAACCAAGGTCCAGGAATGGGGAGCAACTTTTCTAGTGTCCCATAGCTAATGGGTGGCTTATCCAAAGCAATGATACCATGCTCCCAACTCTCAATCAACTTATAACTGCTTCAAAGGAAAGAAATCTGCTGCCACATATGGGAGGCACTTTGTGGAGGAGAATCATATGTTGCCGAAGCATTCTGAGAGCTAAAACTGTCTCCCTTCCAGTCCAAAGTTTGTGTAGTTGGATCCAAAACACTGTGAATGTATTTGGCAGGATCACAAAGATGACACTGACCTTACAGTGGTAGGCAGGAGCACTGAGTATGACAAGAACAGTCCCTGAGTTCAGCCAGAGCTCCATCAGCAGCCAAGTAAGGACACCAATCAAATTCAGGTTCAGACTCAGGGGATGGGGAAAAGGGCCTCAGACACCTGGGGTATAAACTAAGGCACATGGACAGGAAATGGAGCCTCTCATCCTACTGCTAGATTTTCAGATCCAGGCACATCCTCTGGGTGCTGGCCACTACTTGTTGGCATCTGCATCATCCCCAGCTTCTTCTCCGCTCTCAGTGTCTCAGGAATGATTATTGGAAATTACTTCCCAGACTCCTATGTCCGAAGTTCCTACTATGGTTTAGGTTCCATCTGTGAGATGCTTTCATGAAAGTGTTGGAAGAGAAGTAGAAGTTATTTTCCTTCTGGCAGTGCTGTTGAACATATGGCTTTGGCCACATGGTACCAGTGGCTTCCATGTAACCCCAACTGTCAGGGGTTGCTAGGTCAGCTATAACCATTGCCGGTGGTGGTTTTCTACAGTTTCTTGACCAC
This sequence comes from Talpa occidentalis, assembly GCF_014898055.3. Classification (NCBI taxonomy): domain Eukaryota; kingdom Metazoa; phylum Chordata; class Mammalia; order Eulipotyphla; family Talpidae; genus Talpa; species Talpa occidentalis. The sequence continues at coordinate 27,386,199 of NW_023601104.1, forward strand.
TGGGAGGTGTCAGTAACTTCCTGATTGTCAGAATCATAGCTACAGTGGTAAAGCTAAAAGCTAGTGGCTGACTCTTTGCTTGAACTTTATGCAGTCAGTTCTATAGCTTTCAAAATTTTCTGTGTTAACTTCTTTTCTGTTTGAAATAACTAGAGTGACTTCTATCCTTCTGATTTAACACTGACCACAATTACATTTAGTTATAACAAAGATAATTTATGAAATATTTCCTTTGTGCCAGTACTATATTAAGTGTGATCTGATTCATTCTTCACAATAATACTGTAATCATTCTCAGATGAAAAAATGGAGGATTAGATAGCCAAGATGACTTGCTATGTTCACCTTGCTATCAAATGGCAAGCCAAGATTGAAATCAGGCAGTTTGACCCCAGAACCTGCATGCTCAGCTACTTTGCTGACCCCCTTCATTTAAGATTTACAGTCTGCCTCAGTAGAGTCAGACTTAAGGGGACAAGCTGAATCTCTAGGGAAAGAGAAAGACATCAGGGTTCCAAGAATAAAGACTATGGGAATCAATGTTTACCTCTCTTTTCTCATATTTTACCTTTCTTCTGCAGCAGATGAAATTCCACAAATGCATGTCAAGCTTCCATGTACCTGACTCTCCACTTTATGTGTCCTGTTTCCTCATAACTAATCACCATAACCTGCATGATGATGATTACTGCCCTCATTTTGTGGGTGAGGTCAGCTCATATTCCTCAACAAAGCCTTCTTTACTTGATTTCCCTGTGGCTGTCCCAGTCAGAAGGGATGTATTTCTTGTTCTAATGCCATGGCAAATTGTTCCTAGTTCTCTTATGACAGGTGTCACTTTGAATTAGGCTGGGTCGAACGTATGTTCACCTCTCCTATTGGTGTGGATGTGTCAGGTGTCACACAGCGCCTTTAATCAGACCATAGGAGGATCTTGAAGATGAACCTTTGCTCTTTAATGGGATCTCCCTGTCATCAGAGCTTAGACCATCTGAATTTGGTTATGCAATCCCCTTGGGTCCTCTTCAAGGTCCCATTTCCTGATACCTTGTCTGTTTTTATCAGTTTCTGATCAAGGCTCCTGACCACAACTCTGAATCAAACAAGCGCTTACTTAGCTCTAGGTGTCTCGTGACCTGACTTCTGGTAATCGCTTGATAAATACAAAATGGGGAGCTATACTGGCAACTTACTCTGGCAACTCTCAAGTGTCTGACTTGTCCTTTTCCAGAAACATTTCTGGCACTCACATGGTGTAATACTCCTTAACCCTATCCCTGACTGTCAGACAGTCTTTGGGATTCTCATTAACAGCACAGTGACCCTCACAATAGAAATCCGGGAAATGTCAGCTGAATGAAATGAAAGTGAATGTCTATAATTTAGAAGAACCCCCAGAAATGAAAGACTCACCAAAACTAACAGTTACCAAAGGAAAAAGAAGGTATCATCTTGTCATCTGCTGTTTGAGGGGTAGCAGGTAGGTCAAAGAGGAAGATAGTATTTAAGAAGGTATTTGTCTGTTTGATTAGAGAATTCAGTCAAAACAAATTAGATAAGATCCAAAAGAAAGAAGGAAGATGCATGAAGAAAAACCAGAGGTCAGGACCACATGGGGCTTTATGAAGCTGAAAGGCAGACCCAGGGAAGCAATTGTCAGGGGATAAGTGTCAAGAAAAGCCTTTGAGGGAAAGCAGAGGCACAGGAGGGAGTGAGACAGGAGAGAGCAAGCTCTCAGAAGATGGAATATAAAATAGGGAAATAGGTCAAAAGTTTAGGAAACAGATTAAAAGGGAATAGAGATGAATAAAAAAAAAAAAGGAGAAGAAAGATGATAGAAAAGAGAGGGAGAAAGACAACTACAGATTCTTCCAGACTTTAAAAATGGTCAGGAAGATCATTGAAAAATCCTTCATATCTGTAAAATGAGCTCTGTTCACACTGGGTTATTACTACTAATGCTCTGAAGTTTCTCACTTTACAGAAACGCATCTGGCATTCACATGATATACTGGGCAAGAGATGCTTGAGTGTCAACAACAAACAATCCCCAAGTCTCCCTGTCTTAAAACAATGAAAGATTTTTTTCTTGCCCACACTATAGGTCCCTTGTGGTTCCACTGATACTCTACGTCAGCTGTACTTAGGGACCCAGGCTGAAAGGGCCTCCTTCTCCTTTGAGCCCATGAATTCAAGAAAGGAAAAGAGAACCTGTTTCTTAGAGCTTCTGTCTGGGAGTGAAGCAGGTCAAGTCCACTCACATTTCATGAGCCATCAGTAAATCACATGGCTGTGGCTAATATCAAAGGAGAGGAAACTGTAATCCTACTATGTACCTAAAAGAACTACAACTATTTGGTCAACAGAATTAATGACTATGATGTAGTAAATTGCCAGTTTTCTCTATTGCCAGCCTGGTAGTCTCCTCATCAGATTTCACAAAGCCATAAAGTTGCAGCACAGTAAGGGACCTGGAAAAATAGCCAGCCTAGCTTTCTGAATTTACCAGTAGAGAAACTGAATCTCAAAGAGATAAAGTGACTTATTGAGAACCATACTGCTGATAGCACAGCAGATTCCTGATTCCCAGCTTTTTGTGCTGCTTTTGCCACACAAGGGCGTGCCTATTAGTTGAATACATATCTGCTCATTTGAACTACCAGATTTATTTCATTTTGGAACTGAATTTTAATTACTGCTATAAGAAAAGGAAGGGTTTCTTGCCAAATGCTTTGGTGCTGCCAAGTTCCTTATACCTCCAATAATGAATCTTAACCATATAAATAAATAGAAGGCAATTAGAGTTTGAAATAAGGATTTAGATAGTATTAGAGAGAAATTTTTGATGATATACATTATCACTTCTGCAAAACAAAGAATTATTTTTGGCCATTAAAAGAGGTATGCATAACTATATACATGTATACTTACATCTATGTATATATACAAGTATAGATGCATGTGTACCTAGAAGGATGTCCACAAAAGTGATAATGGTGGGAGGGGACTTGCAATCAAAAGGGAGATTTTCATTTTTCCACATGCCTCATTGTATCATTTGGATTTTCCCACCAAGACGGCAATGCTTTTTCAATTGAAATAGTTAATAAAACAATAAAAGAAATAAAATGTTTTAAAAGTAACAGATGACAAAAATGCTTACTGGGACTCTGCTGTATCTTTTAGAGTAACATGAAGTGAAACAAATGAGGAAAAAGACTAAAATGGAAGCAACTGACAGCACTTACCAGCAGGCAGTACATTTTTTAGCAAGTTGCAATATATTTTTATGTCAGACAAGCATAATTTAAATATCATTAGACTGGGGTGGTCAAAATATGGGTTCAATACCCCAAAAGCAATGCTACCTTTTGCTATTACTTGCAGAAGTCACTTAAACTTCTCTGTGGTTCAGATTTTCTGTTAGTAACCCAAGATTTGAGTTTCCTCTACCAAGATCTGCCAGTGTACTGGTCACTTGGCTGGTATTGAAGCATCAGTACATTCAGTGGAAAGATCAAGGGCCTTGGAAATGGATTTATTTTGCTTTGCATTCCATACCACCCAGTTATTAACTATGAGACTTTGAGTAAATTACTTAAGCTCTCTTCATTTTCAATAAAGTTGGATAATGTCTCCTTCAGAATTGCTGTCAAGATGAACTAAATGGCAATGTAGAGAACTTCTGGTACTTGATGGCACTCAAAAATTTTAAATTCCCCTCTGAAACCTTCTCAACAAACTAAACAAGAAGATTCCACAGCTAAGGAAGACAGAAATTACCCATTTCTGGCATCTAATTTTTTCCTTTAAATGAGTCTGTGTTGATATAAACAAGGATGGGACAGGACCAGATAAAAGTGACAACCTTCTGGTGATCAGAATCTTTATCTGGCACTTGATCTTGGACAGTATTTGAAGCAGGCATCTAAACAATGCAGTCCAATTACAATCATAACAATAATTTTATGGTTTACAAAATGCTCTCACAGACACTATTACATTAAATTCCCAAACAAGTTGTGACTATTGAGTCAACTATTTAGTCATCTACTCATAGGTATTTATTGACCATCTACTATATGCCAGCCACTGAACCAGATGCCAGAAATATACTGATTAATAAAAATAGCCATTATACCTGTCCTTATATGCCCTATATTTCTACTTAGTGGGAGGAGACTTACATTAATCAAATAATAACACCAATGAACAACAAATTATATCTAAGTGCTGAAAGAATAGTGTGTGCAACGATCCTGTGGCAGAAAGAGAAGAGATCGTACTGTTAAGAAACATAAAGAGTCCAAAGAAACAAAGATATAGCATGAGTGATGCAAGGAAACCCTGCAGAGATTGATGGGGGTAGGCAGGTTTTGCAAGGCCACGGACGGATTTTTCTTAGCAACTAGAGACTATTCAAATTTGCTGGGAATTGAATTCAGAGAGCTGAACTGACAAAGTATATTATATATAAAAGAATGTTTGCAGGTGAAAGATAACTGGTTAGGACTGGCAGACATGGGTTAAATCATCTATTTTTCCAGAATGGAATTCAAAAACCCTGGGGGAGTCACTGGCCTGTTTGTGTCTCCTGAAAGCTCTACAAAGCAGAGAGGAAGGAGGAGGAAAGGAAGCATGGGGTTGCTGAGGTTTATTTAAAACATGGAATGAGTGAGGCTGCACAATGCTTGGGGACAACTGTGACTTGGACCGGGGGGGGGGGATCTTCTTTAATAAGAAATTCATAGTTCAAATACTTTTCTTGGTACCCATAACTTTTCTAAATTCTTTCTCTGAACCCACAGACTCCTACATTTATTACTGTTGATGGCCTCTGGAAATTGTCCCAGCCCCTGGAACCAGACAATAAACTAAGTGGATCTGCAATTGTGTGAAGCATCTTGACATACAGAATACGCCACAAATTCAAGACTACTGAATTCTCCATCAACATTTTCTCAGGCAGGGTGGGCTGTAAGTCTTGTGATAGACATTGGAATAGACAGTTGTTCTCAATCCTGGTTAACATTAGAATCAGCTGGTGACAATTAAAAAAAAGTCTGGGTCATACCAAGACTAATGACATCCAACAACACTCCAAGAGTAAGGCCCAGACATTGGTGCTGCTCAGAGCTCCCAGCTCATTCTGCTGTGCAGTCAGGGTGGAGAACCACTAGCACTGAGAAAATACATCTGCCCTTAGCTGTTGGTTATGTGAACATGGGAAGTCACTCCTGTCTTTGGACCTAAGTGTTCCTATCTGTACATGTAAGGAATTGTTCCAGGCAACCTCTGCCAGCCATGGTGGTGTAGGAAAATAGTTCCACTTTAGGAAGCATGACTGCATTGGCAGTTGGTCCAATCCCTGTCTGGATTCCATTGCACCCTCCCCCAAATGCCTCCCCCAACTAGAAGCCTGGCATCATGGAAGGAGCACAGAGCTGAGTCAGGAGACCATTTTTCCAGTCCACACAAGCAAGGTATTAGCCTATCAACACAGAAAACTTCAAACTCTCCAGACCTACATTTGACCTTTCTCAGTATCAAACACATGAAGCTACAGCGGACGATCTCTCCAGGCCCTTCCATCTCAAATAGTCTGTAGGAGTCCCAGTCTTGATGAGTGAATTATATTTAAAGAAACACAATATGAAAGACGCAAACCACCATTCCCTGGGATGAATATTCTATGGGCTCTGAAGCTTTGCAATACCCACACAGTACAAACATTCCACCCTGCACTGTGTTGGGCTGACCTGCCACATGTCATTTCAAGGGCAACACCTGCCAGCAACTCTGAAGCAAAATGGTTGCAACTGGAGCTGCAGAATCCATTTTAATCTGCCTATTAGTCTCCAAAAGGCTGGTGGCTACTATTTCATGGAAGAAAATGAAAGAACTATTACAGCTATTGGTAACAAAAAGTCACTATCGGCAAGAAGGGAACAAGAGGAAGATGCCCCACCAGGGGGATACATCATATGGTCCACCCAGTGGGTCCCTTATGACTTATATACTTGGACTCCAACCTGCCTTCCCTTGCCTGAGCTCTACATTCAACTGCGCCCTATATCTGTTAAAAAAATTTTTTTAAGCTTTATCTTCTTATAACACCTAGAGTCAGCCAAGATGCATCCATCTCCTTTACCTTGTGCATTGAGGTCTATAAAATCTCTTGCTGAAATCGCTCACATATTCCTCACACGTGTCTAAGCCTTTCTCAATCGACTATACCAGCCTCCTAACTGCTCTTCTTGCTAATTACTCCCTCTCAATCTGTCCTGGCTGAGTGACTGCTTTGGGGACACAGCTTAAATGTCACTCTGCCCCATAAGAAGTTCCTATCTCTAAAGAAATCACTCCATTATTTCTTTTTCATAACCCTACTCAGTTCCTTCACAGCACTCACTATTACCCTCTTCATTTGCTTGTTCACCATCCAGCTGTCTGCCCCTCCACCAGAATATTGGTACCACTAGGGGGATAAGGTCCTAGAGCACATCTGATGCCTTAACATTTAGCACATGATAGACCCTCAACAAATATTTGTTGAGTAAATGAATGAAGCTCACTGGATAAAATGCAAACTTTTTCACCTTGTGTTCTAGACCCATTCCCCCTTCACCCCCACCCCCATGGCCATGGTCCTTCTCCATGCCCTAGCCACAGCCACTGCCCCTCATGCCCCACACTATGTTTCATTGTTCTTTAAGCCACCTGTGTCTTGAATGGTTCAGGGTTTTGAATTTTCACATGCTCACCACAATGCCTGAAAATACACTCCCTCTCTAGCTAACTCCTAGTCATTTTTGAGGAGCCAGATTGCATTCCACATCATTGAAGCTCCCCCTGCCCTCTGCCAATCTGCCTTCTGCACTCCTGCAGCACCCATAAATCCCTCTACGGATCTTTTATGTACTGTATTATACTCTTTTAAGCGACTGCCTCTCACTCTGTATTGTGAGTAACTTAGAAACAAAGATTCTCTTCATTCATCTTCATTTTCCATCAGCACCTCATGCAGGATCCAGTCCATAGTTAATGAATCTCCACAAATTATATCTGCAATTCCAGATATAAGGATGTTGGTGCCATCAAAATCTGCATCAACTCGTAACTGTAAGAATTAAAGAGCAGGTGCTCTTGGACCACCTAAATATCCACTGGGGGCAAACAGAGGCACTCCATTTATTTATGGACTTTCAATTACAACAGGAGGCACAAAAACAAGTCCATTTTTGGCAATAAAATGAGGTGGGTTTCAAACAAGGAGATGATCTTCCATCTTCTAGAAATGACCTCCTGCTAGCAAATATTATCAAGTGCCTACTATGTATGTACCAAGCACTGTACTAGGCCTTTCAAGGTCAAATAAGACTTGACCATGAGCTGAATGAATTCAAGGTCCCAAAGGGATAGGGAGAAGACAGCCTTTTTGTTCCTCTGCCTGGTTTAACTCAAACTTGATCACTGTTGATAAATGAACATCTAGTCCAAGTTGGGTTGCCTGGAGACCAATTCAAATAACTCTCTAGAGACAAGGGGCCTCTGCAAGCCTTCCCCATGTATAATTTCCAATGATAGAGCCTCAGCACAGTGGTCAGGCACACCTGGCCTGAACTCTTAATACAGGGATATGAACAGGATGACCTAACCTAACTCAGGAATGAGCAAGGATCCTTCTGCGATTTAGAGAGTCTTTTATGAGCTTTTGGCTTGATCTCCCTTTTTGGTTTCTTAAAAGCCAAATTACATCTGTTACATTCCTCAATAGAAAGACTCTGCTGCCCATAAGGGAATAATATATTTTATGAATTACCCAATTAATTGTAACAGCAAACAATTAAGCTGTTGGGACAATTGGCATTCTCTACCTTCTTCTTGGAGGGATGTTTTAAGACATACATAACACTGTTGTTGATTTTATTATTGATGTTGTTGTTGATGTTGCTTAAAACTTCTCATCAGCCTCTAGAGATCAGCATTAACTGGGCTAATTCATAGTGAAATAAAACCGATTGGAAATATATTACTTGGAAAAGTATGCTAATAATATTTCTCATTTATTTTACTCAGCTTGTGGAATACTCTTTTGAAGGACAGAAATGACATTGAGTATACCTGGGGCACAACTGTGAGCACTTATTACTCAAGGGCACACCTCTGAGCACAGTGCTAGGCGCTTTGTAGGTGTTAATGCCTCTGCTTTAATAACTTTTCAAGACCTGGGTCTCAGAACAGCTGACACCCTGCTGTTTTACTACATGATTCCCCTCGCCCTCACCCTCTGCTTCAGTTTTGCTTGAAGACTAGAATTTGGAGACCTGCTCACATTTATCAGGTGATCAAAAGTCCATCTATCCTAGATTCCTTTTCACTGCTCTGGCTGGTAGAATGAGAGGCCCTACACAGTAATGATGGAAATAATAATGGTTATTATTTCTGAAGGATTTATATGTGCTAGGAGTTTCCACTCATATTTTTAGTAATCATCGCAAGTTCTCTATGGTATATATCATAGTACTCCTTTTATAATTACAAAGTTGATGTTCAAAAAATTTATTTAACTTGCCCAGGGCTGCAGGGTAGATTTGAACCCAATCTATGCACCCCATAGTCTATATACATTTTCAGCTATTCCATGAGTCAGGCAATAGAGGAATTAACTTTTGGGAAGACACACTAGGTAGAACTGGCCATAGTAAGTAGTTTAGAACTCAAGCCACTGTTGATGAAAAGAGCCAAGACCAGATACTGGTCATGCATGCCAAGGTCAAGAGTCTTTAAGAGGCATATAGAACAGGTGAAAATTACATTATCAGTAGAAAATTTATAGCATTTATGTCTAGTGCTAGTATGGCAGGGTCTATGTGTGGTGAAGGCAATGGGATGTTACACTGCAACACCAGAAATTTAGAGCTACAAGTACTCTGAGATGCCATTTAAGCCAAGCCCTCATTTCAGAACTGAGAAAGTAGAATATGAGAAAGGGCAGGTGACCTGTCCTGTGGTGGAGTCAGGTTAGGAAACCAGGTGCCCTATGTCTCTACATTAGTGTCTTAGTTCACACATAGGTGTTATAGTGTTGGTCATTTACGAAGCAAGTCAAATACTGCTTCTATTTTTTCTATAAGTGATTATCACTAACATGGAAACAAAGCAAGCAACACAAATAATAAATAATCCACATGGGCCATGGAACTTTGTCCCCTATTGCACCACTGGTGGGGGAACAAAATTGCAGAGATGGAATAGGAATTTCCCTAGAGATTGTTGTTAGTCAGTAGCAGGGCCAGAACTAAGCAATCTAGGTTTTCCAAATCATAGCTCCCTACTCCTTCCTCTCTCATTCTGTTTCCTAATCCCTTCCCCTACTGTCATAAATTCAGGTGACCTTGGGCTCAACAAGATGGTATGAAAAAATAATCCTTACTAAATATCAACTAATAAGCCCCCCTCTAGAGGTGTCTTATATATATAAAATAGGAGTCTTTAATATCTAAAAGAATGAATAGTTAATGATTTGAAATGGAATACTGAAGTAATTAAATTCAAGCCAATACTTATTTGTTTATTGACATTTTATTTATCTCAAATATGCACTGAATTTATGTTAAGCATGCAAACAACAATAACTGTGCTTATAATTATAATAACTACCATTTACTGACCACCTTTTTATACACCATCTCATTTGACCCTTAAAACAATCCAGTAAGTAAATACCCTCATCCCTGAGACCCAGAATGCTAGCTGCCTACATCAATATCCATTTTGTCCTTCCTTTCAGAAACAAAAACTTGATTTCTAACTGGAGGTATTTTTGTCTGCTTAGTTAAATGTATTTCTTAGATACTTTTACATATCAGTGTAGCCCTGTAACTAAAGCATAACTGATGAAATATAAGCAGAATAATCATAAGAGTCTTCTAAGAAGTTTCCTTTAAGAGAGGGGGCATGCCCCTTTTTGCCTTCTTTCCTCTAAGCTGCTTCTTAGAACATGCTATGATGGCTGGTGCTCTAGTTTCTACTTTGAACAACAAGGAAAATGAGTACATCCCAAGCATGATCAGAGAATTGTAAGAATTCAGAATCCCTTACCATTTTGTGGTTATACCATCTACTCTAAAAATCTTTTTTAGATGGGGGGTGGGGTGGGGGGGGGGTGAGAGACTTCTTTAAGGAGAACAACTGTAGGTTTTATATTACATGCAACCAAAACCTAATAACCCTAACTGACATAATCCCACTTTGCAAGAAACAACCTTTGCAGAGAGGGTGAAAGAAGAGTATGTTGTGCTCAAGGATGGTAAGGCAGGTAACCCGAGTGTGGTGGGGATGGAGGCACCATGCTGGGATGGAGCCATGGTGGGCAAAGCTGGATAGATAAGCAGAGTCAATTAGCAAATATTTAAAAATCCAGACAAAGGAGTTTACATGAAATAGCAATACAAGAATCAAGTAACGCCCACAGCACAAATATGAGTTACATGGAGTGGCTTTAGAAGTACATATGAAAACTGCACCTCACTTTCCCCACTTGTAGGCATATTGTAAGAGACAATGCATTTTCAATGTGGTTTAACAATCTGGAAGGAAAACTCAGTCAAGTTAGAGTGCGAAGGGCACTGGTTCATCTCAGATCTCAGCCGAGCACTGTAAAGCAGAAGCTGGGAGTGGAAGAAGTACAAGTGAATAGAGGAGAGATGAAACAAAGTTGTGAAGAGTAGAGAGATGACTAGGGTGGGGGGGGACACAGAAACTTTAACAGTGAAGGTGACTGAAGGTAGAAATGCAAGGAAGGACACTAGGTACAAGCTATTTTCTCTTCTTCTTTCAAAAATATTGAAACACTGACTCTACTACTTTTTTCCAAGTATGTCTATGATGTAGCCATGAACAATCATAATAAAAGACTGACACTTTAAACTTCATCAAAATTAAAAAGGTCTGTTTTTTTCCAAACCACTTTTAGGAAAATGAAAAAAATATAAGCCACATAGACTGGGAGAAAAAAATTGCAACACACAGATAAATAAGTATCTGAAAAGGGGCTTTTATTCACAATATATAAAGAGAAACTCAATAAAAAGAAAACGAATGACCCAATTAAAAAAAAATGGAGAAAAGATTTGAACAGATGCTTCACCAACGAAGAATTATAGATGGCAAAGAAGCAAATAAAGAGATGTTAAACGTCATTAGTCACTGGGGAGATGCAAATAAAAACCCCACAAGATAGCACTATACACCATACTAATGGTCCAAGTTAAAAAACACAACCAAGGGGTTTCCCTGGTGGCGCAAGAGGTTAAGCACAGCACTATGAAGCTGTCCACAGCCTCTACAGCATGAGTTCCATCCCTGGCCTATCAGGGAACTACTCACATGGTGCAGCAGACCTCTCCTGTCTCGCCTCAGCAGTGTATCTCAGTCAGTCTACCTGTTCTGTTCTCTGCTCTGTCTCTGATGAATTCTCTCACTCTCCACCCCACACCTCTTACCTGTACCCCAATTCTTGTATGCATAAATAAATCTTTAAAAACAACAACAACAACAAAGACAATGCCAGCTACCATTGAGCTTGAAGACCAGATGAGACTCTTATACACAGCTGATGGAAATACAAAGGGTACAGTAGCTTTGGGGAGCAGTTTGGCAGTTCACTATATAAATTTAAATAATATATACATTAGCATATGACCTGCAATTCTGCTTCTAGGTAGCATTCAAGAAAAATGAAACTTATGACCACATAAAAACCTACATGCAAATGTTTATGGCAACTTTATTTTTTTTACATTAATTTTATTTTTTTACATCATTGTTTATTTTTAAACAATATTTGCTTCCTCCCATCCCCTCAAGTGTAGTCCCCACAGAGTTTCCTTCACCAATGCACCCGTGCACCATCACCTCAGTCCCCTGTGCTCCTCCCTCCCTCCCTCTGATCCCTCTCCCTCCTCCTCCCCTGCAGGATGTCTCTGACTTATAATTGTCCGTTTTTGCTTTGTTGTGTTTTGTACTGTTATTATTTTTTTTCACACTGATGTCTTATTTGGTTCCCCTATATTCCTGTTATAAGTGAAACCATCCGATATTTTTCTTTTTCCTTCTGGCTTATTTCACTGAGCATAATTCCTTCTAGTTCCATCCACATTGCTGCGAATGGCTTAAGTTTATCTTTTTGATTGCTGAGTACTATTCCATTGTGTTTATGTACCACATCTTCTTGATCCAGTCATCTCTCCAAAGAGGAAATGCAAATGGCCAACAGGCATATGAAAAAATGTTCAACATCCCTTATAATCAGGGAAATGCAAATTAAAACTACTTTGAGATGCCACCTTACACAAGTAAGAATGGCACATATCAAAAAAGCAAGCAACAACAAATGTTGGCAAGGATATGGCAACTTTGTTTATAATCACCAAAAACTGGGAGCAATCCAAATGCCCATCAACTGGTGACTGGATAAATGAGCTATGGAACATCCACATAATAAAATAGCATATATAAGTAAAAGTAACAAAATGCTGATATATGCAACAACATTGATAAATCTCAGAATTCTGAAAAGTAAAAGAAGTCAGACTCTGACTTCATTTATGTGACATTCTGAGAGTGGCAAAACTATAGGAACAAGGCACAGTTGAGTAGTTGCTAGGGGCAACTACTGAATACACAGAGGTCAGGGAGAATTTGGTGGGGGGGGTGTAGAAATGTTCCACATCTTTATGGGGGGGGGGCTACATAGCTGCTTATGTTGTCAACATTCATAGAACTGTCCACCTAACAAGGTGAATTTCATTCTATATAAACCGTAACTCAGTGACTCTGGCTTAAGAAAGGAAGAAAAAAAAGATAAAAACAAATCAAATACCAGTACAGAGGGGTCAGAGCCTCAGTAAAGGCAGAGCGCCTAGAGCTCACAGTTGGGGCTCTGAGGTGTCCATGCCTCTTCCCAAGTGGCCATTGGTTGCTCTCCTTCAATGGCCTTGAATGAAATGTAACAGAGATCTTGAAACAGGCTTTCTAACTCCCTGGGAAACACAGCAGGGGGACTTTGGAATTTCTATATTGAAGGAAATAGATTTAGCAAACTGAACTGAAGAGGAGTCAGGATTTATGTGGAAGTTGCATTTCATAGTGATCCCTTTGTTCTTATGCAGGTTGACTAACACAGGTCAACAAAAATAGCAATACCTCCAGAGGAAGCTTTATTCACTTTACCTAAGATTTAAAAAATACCAATTGTCCAAACCAATCAGATTTTTTTTTTTAAGTTTGGGGTGGCCTGGAAAGGTTAGCCACATGTGACTCCCTCACTACAAGTCACCTAAAGAACAAATGAGGGGGCCTCCCTGGTGGCAAAAGGGGTTAAGACGAAGTACTATTAAGCTATCCATGGCCATTGCAGCAGGAGTTCAAATCCCACCAGGAAGGTGATCTACAAAGCGCAGCAGACCTCTCCTGTCTTGCCCACTGTTCCCCTCAGCAGTGTATTTCAGTACAACTGCTGTTCTGCTCTCCACTCTGTCTCTGGTGAATCCTCTCTCACACCCCCGCCCCCCACCTCTGGCCTGTACTGCAGTTCTTGTATGCATAAATAAATAAATCTTAAAAAAAAAACAAATGAGTCTCCTTGACCTGAAAAAGCAAAGATTTACCTTCAGTCTCCCTCCTCATGCAAACTCTTCATGGAAGGGAAACTCTTTGAGAGGGGCATCTTCAGACAGAAATGTGTATAGCCCCAAGAACCACAGTATCCAAACTAGGTGCTCAGACCCAGACCTTGCAAGGCATCAGCAGGGGCTGCCTTAACACAAAGTATGTGAGCTACCAGATTTCTCCAAAAACATCCCCTTTCTTCCTAATATATCTAGGAAAATATTTTACAAATTGAAGTATGTTTTCCCACAGGGCACTATTTCATCATGATGTTTGATTATCCATGAGGTTTTAAGCACCATAGTTTAAAGGAGTTACACTAGAATAAATTTTTGAGTCAAATAGGTATGAAATCCCAAAGGGCCCCCACTGTTTTACTTTGGTAACATACCATGAGCAACGAGAATTAAAATGGAACCAGAGAAGATAATCTATGCAAAGATAAAGCCAGCTGAAAGGTAAAAATAAATGGGAACAAATCAGCTACACCGTAGAACATTTGCAGCTCCAGGAAAATATCAATTATAAGTATTAGCTGCAAATATTTCCTGAGGAACTTACACTAAAATCCCCCACTGTGTCTGTCTTACTATTTACCTAGGTGTTTTAATTTATACCTAATGCAAAAACGCTTTTCTTCATAGTTTTGGTTTCCCACTTGTTTTATTCCTCTCTAGGCAGAATAATGACTAGATGTTTTAAAACATATGCTTGTTTTGACAACTTAGACTAAAATAAGTGAGTTACCTCTTTATCACTAAGGAACCCTATAATTTGGTAATTTGGCACTCAGCTACCTTCAATGAGAATCTAGCTTAGCTGAGCATCAACCACATCTCCGATGTTGTGCTAGGTACCGTGTTTAGGAAGATAAATAAAGGCACTGCTTTAAGGAGTTCTTGCTCTAGAAAAGAGTTAAGACATGCAAACAAATTGTTATACTTTGTGATAAGTGATACAACAAAGGTACAGTACATAGGGGAGAAAATAAGTACTTCTGTCTATGAGGAATCTTTGAAGCTGTCTACTAAGCCAACCATTTGAAAGATGAACAGTAATTCCCCAAGTAAACAAGGTTGGAAGGTCATTTCAGGCAGAGAAAACAGCATGTGGGAAGGGCAAGAAGTGCTGACAGCATGATGCATTTCAGAGCCCACAAGAACTTAGATAGTGCATCTAGTACAAGGTGGCAGAGGAATATGAGAGAAGCAAATAGAGGCCAGATCACAAAAATACTTTGTCTGCAGTGCCAAGGATTTCAGACCTCACTAGAAGGAAATGGGGGCAGTGGAGCAGGATTCTAAACAGAGGACAGACATACTCATATTTGTATTGTAGAAAGATGACTTTGTTGGTGATAGAAACGTCAGAACCACAACAAAGCCCATAGCAGAGGTAACAAGAAGAGGATCTGTTGAAGAGATAGCAAAGACATAAAACTGGCAAAGAGAGGCAACAGGTAGGGTAAGACCCAATTTTCTAAATTCAGAGACTAAGTGGCAATGGTGCCACCTAACAACAAGAGGAATACAGAAGAAAGAATGCATTTGAGAGGGAAAAGGTGGAGGTAGGGGAAATGATGGTTTAGTTTGAGAGAAACTGAGCTTCCTAGCTAAGTGGCAATATCTGGGAAGTGGGTCTTTAAAACCCTAGAGTAAAAAATCACTCAAGGAAAAGATGGTAGGAATAGAAGCCCAAGGCCTGGAAAAGATCACCAAAATATGACAGACAAACAGGAAAACAAGCACAATGGTTCTAAAATCAAGAGATTCCAGCTCTCATTAGCATATTGAAAAAATTTTTCCTTGAGCAAAATCTCAGCTGAACCTCTGACTGTAAGACAGAAGCATAGTCAATCTACCTGAAGGAATTTCACCAAATCTGAGCTCCTCCCTTTCATCTTTGCACAACAGAGTATAATAAAATCTTATACAAATTTCACTTTTTAAAAATTTGGGGTGGCAAAGGGAAGGTTGTTAGTCACACATGGCTTCCTTACTGCAAGTCAGCTTCTGCCTCATTCACCTAAAGAACAAGTGAGCTGCCATTACCTGAGAAAGCAAAGATCTACCCTCAGCTGCCCTCTTCATGCAAATTCAAGGAGATGAATCTCTTGAGAGGTGGAAGGGAAGCAGAGTGCTAAATGGAACCAAGAGTCAGAGAGAACAAATACCCCTCCTCAACAGCAGGAGGTCTGAAGCACAGGCCTCCCCCAAGAAGTGAGTAAAGAAAATAAAAACTACATATTAAAGTTATGGCATAACAAAAAATGACAGACAAATCTGGGCTTTGGTTCACTGCATATTTGACGAGCATGAACAGAGTGAAAGACTTAGCACCAAAGGACCAATTAATGGTCTTTCATTGATGAAACAGAAGATCCAGAGTTGATTAGTCAAGTTAGTAACCCCAGGTCACCATAGAGTAGGTGAGTGGGGACCCTGTTTCTAGTCCAGGATTCTCAACACTTCATTCTCATCACTTTATTGTGTTTTAACCTGGAACACAACCTAAAACACAAACTGAAGTCTGAGGTAAAATCAATAATTCTGTCAAAAACTTTTCAGAGGTGAATGTTCCAGGTTTTGACTCCCCTTTCACTGCTGAACTCCCCGGAAGAGGGAGCTCCTGTGTGAGGGCAGAACACATCTAAAAAAGACTTTGGGGCTTCTCTTTTAACAATAGTGGCCCTCTGACCAGAGAGCATGTCTTCACTTATTCAGCATTTACCACTTAGAACAGTTCCTTAAACCAAGGGAGATGGCACTAAGTAATGTGAAAACTTCTGCCTGTCAGATGGCAAAGTCAGCTAGGAAGGGACTGTACATAATCCATCGCTGTGGAATGCCAACCTTTCTATGTTCACTGACTCCAAGACAATCTGATGAGAATATCTGTGCCAACATGGCAGGACTAGCTATGAGACCAGAGTGGCAACTAGATCTCTAAGCAAGTGACGGTGGCAGGAAGTGGAGGCCCAGCCCATTATGCTCCTATCCCATTCCATGCCATGTGGCTTCTTAGTGCTAACACATCCTAGTAGGAGTTGGACATAATCTAAAACCTCTTGGAAATAAAAAGCAAGTCTGAAAGATTTATTATCCACCAACCTCAAGGGCCAGTCTGAGATAGATACTGGAATAGGAAGGAGGAGCAGGCAAGCAATTGCCTTTTAATTTATCTTGCTCTTCTGGATGAGATTAACTTTTGGCTTGCAACAGCACAATTCACCTCTAAGTTTGCTGCTGGCAAAGTTAGTAACTTATTGCTTGCTGTAGCTCTGCCATGACAAAGAGCCCTCACCCCCACCCCCCACCCCTGCTTAGACATGTGTGTTTCTCTTTTATACCAATGGAATGAAGATGAGGAGTTTCCAGCTGACACAGTCTCCCACCAGAAAAACTAGTGTCCTGATATGGACTATGGGATCACAAGACAGGGTGAGTACATAGCTCCGTTTTCTGTCCAAGGAACTGAAAGTCTCTTTCTCATTCAGAGACAATATCAGAGATAATTTAAGTAGGCAGGGTAAGTTATTCAAATGGAATTTGGCTTGGGAGAAGGAAGTTCCACTCTCAGTGTTCCCAAGGATTTTATGTGGATTTTGAGTATCAAATATAAAACAGGCTAGCTAAAGATTGCTCAACTTACAAAAGTCCCAGAAAGTAACTCCAAAAGTCTCAGCCTAGGATGTCCTTCCTAGGCTGTTCTGGATCTTGTTAGTGGAACAGAATGTCCTGCAAGATTCCAGGAATTTCTTCAATTTCCACACAAGTACAGATAATTTTATAAATATTTTAGCTTTCTTTTTTCAGTGGAATTAGTTTTTGAGGTAGAGTCTATGGAAATGGCTTATTGCTTTAAAGATAAAGATGGACTGAAAGCCAAAGAAGAATCTCTCAACCCACCATAGGGATATGTCTATGAGGAGGTAATGTGGTCTTAGGACTTCAGGATGATCCACCCTGTTGCCCTTTTGGAGAAATGAAGTGATAGAAAAGGATCAAGATACAACTCTAGACCAGGGTTACACATTGCAGTATTTAGCATTAAGAAGTACAAAGGTAGCTATCAGAAACCAGCCATGAATTGGTCTTGGGCATTAAGGGAAACTCAGAGAGGTGGAAAAGGAACAGTGACATTTGAGCCTTCTGCCTTCTGAGGCATCCTCCTCCAGTTGCTAGTTTTTAGGAGCAAGTAATTGCAAGAGTACCGTGACCAAGAGCCCTAATTAGGCCAGGTCATGCTTCTGGACTTGGCTCAGAAAGGAAAGAATGTGCTCATACTGACAGAATCTAATCTATCTACCTACCTGCTTCATGTTGGAGACACCCATTAAATCCTACTCCAGCTCACAGGGGCTGTGTAATAATACAAGTATTAGCTACCAAACATTGAGCACTGTGCAGGTAATAGGTATGTGCGTATGTACATATGGATATATTTTTTTTCACAGTTACCCAATTATTCTTCACTAAAATCTTACTACAAGTGTTACTTTCAACTCATTTTTTGGTTAAAGATTTATTTATTTATTTATTTATATAAGCACTGGGTACAGTCAGAAGCATGGGAGGGTGAGAGAATTCACCAGAACCAGAGTGGGGAATAGGACAGGCAGACAGACGAAATACACTGCTGAGGGGAGCAGCGGGCACAGCAGGAGAGGTCTGCGCACCATGTGGGACCCTTGCTGGCAGCCAGGTATCGAACTGGCACTGCAGAGGCTGTGGGCAGCTTCGCAGTCCAGCGCACAACCACTGAGCCACCAGGGGAGGCCCTTCAACTCATTTTTACAAAAAAAGAAAACAGGCGCAAAAGGGGCATGTGTTCAACAGAAAGGCAAGCAGGAAATAGGTCCATTACAAATGTGTCCTAATCTACACAAAGAAATGGAAAGACATCCCCTGCTCATGGATTGGAAGAATAAACATTATTAAAATGGCCATCCTACCAAAAGCAATATACCGATTCAATGCTATTCCAATCAAAATTTCAATGTCATTCTTCAAAGAAATAGAACAATTATTGATGAAATTCATATGGAATCACAAAAAACCCCGAACTGCCAAAGCTCTCCTGAAAAAGAAAGAAGGGAATGGAGGCATCACACTCCCAGACTTCAAACTATACTACAAAGCCATAATCATCAAAACTGCATGGTATTGGAACAAGAACAGACATACAGACCAATGGAATCGAATAGAAAATCCAGAAATAAACCCACAGATTTATGGTCAACTAATCTTTGACAAAGGAGCAAAGGCTATGCATTGGAGCAAAGAAAGTTTGTTCAATAAATGGTGCTGGGAAAACTGGGTCGCTACATGCAAAAGAATGAAGCTTGACCACTACCTCACACCATACACAAAAATCAACTCAAAATGGATTAAAGAACTAGACATAAGACCTGAAACCATAAAATATATAGAAGGAAATATAGGCGAAACACTACGTGATTTGCACATCAAAGACATCTTTACAGATACATCACCCAAAGCAGTGATAGTGAAGGCAAAGATAAACAGCTGGGACTACATCAAATTAAAGAGCTTCTGCACAGCAAAAGAGACAATAACAAAAACTAAGAGAAACCCCACCAACTGGGAGAACATTTTTGCACCCAATACTAATGATAAAGGACTGATCACAAAAATCTGCAAAGAGTTGATGAGACTCAACAACAACAAAGAAAATAACCCAGTCAAAAAATGGGCAGAAGAGCTAAAAAGAAACTTCTCTGAAGAGGAAATGCAAATGGCCAACAGGCATATGAAAAAATGTTCAACATCACTTGTAATCACGGAAATGCAAATCAAAACTACCATGAGATACCATCTTACACCAGTGAGAATGGCACATATTAAAAAAACTAGCAACAACAAATGTTGGCGAGGTTGTGGAGAAAAAGGAACTCTTCTGCACTGTTGGTGGGAGTGCAAACTGGTCCAACCACTATGGAGAGCTGTGTGGAGATTTCTGGACCTACTAAACATAGAGCTTCCATATGTTCCAGCAATTCCACTCCTAGGTATTTACCCAAAGGACACAGAAACATCAATTCCAAAGAGCACCTGCACACCTATGTTTATAGCAGCACTGTTTACAATAGCTAAGCTTTGGAAACAGCCCAAATGCCCAAAAATAGATGACTGGATCAAGAAGATGTGGTACATATATACCATGGAATATTACTCAGCATTCAAAAAAGATAAACACATGCAATTTGCAGCAACATGGATGGCACTGGAAGGGATCATGCTCAGTGAAATAAGCCAAAAAGAAAAAGAAAAATACCGGATGGTCTCACTCATAGCAGGAATCTAGAAAACTTAAATAAGGGACCAGGAAAATGAATAACTATAAGAAAGTGAAAATCAAAATCAACAAAAAACTATGAACCAGAGACACTTTCTGTGGGGTGGGGGGCGGGAGGGGAGGGATTGAGGTCAGAATGGGGGGTTGCAATTGTATGGGGAATATAAAAATAAAATTTATTATAAAAAAAAAACAAAAACAAATGTGTCCTAATCTAGATAATCTACCCCGACACCTTCTAGAATGGAGAGAGCACAGGTACAGAGCTATGCCAATATGCGTTTGAAGACTGTCGACGTGGCTCACACTGCTTGTCTTTCTAACCAACACCCCACTGATGCACAAAAGGCTAATAGTAAGGGTTCTTGCTGATGTGACTGGCATTAAAGACACACCACAGAAGATCCGGGCACTTCTTTCTGTTAAATACTATTCCCTGAACTTTGAGTCCAAACCCAGCAAAACCAGTGTAAAGAAGGGAGAATAATTTACTCAAGGAAAAAAGAGGAAGGTGTACACTGGCAACATTAGCTTGTCTGAGAGATCAGACATAGAAAACTGACAGTGCTGGAGGAGACAGAATTGTGTCTTTTATTTTTAAATGTCTGTGCTATGTTAGTGATTATCCAACTTGATATACTATTTTTAACCAACTTTATAAAAATGAAGAATTCATTTTTTTCCCATATACTCACTTCAACATCCTATCAAATAATTTCTTTAAATCTATTTATAGTTTCTTGTGTATAAGTCTGTCTCCCTGAAGGCAGGTTGGCTTATAAAATCTATTCCTATTGGTCAGTGCCCAGTGCTGGGGTCCAAGCAGAGTTGGACTCAAATATACACATGTTCAGTATATGAACAAATGGATGAATAAGGGAATACTTGATTAGATTTTATTTGTGGAATGAGAGGCCATGTTTATATTTTCTTTCTAATATATGACAAATTTATATCATCTTTCTATTCTATTAATAATATTAATAATATAAAATTTAAATTATCCATCTTTCCTTTAAATGGAAGCAGCTACCTGTGAAACCCTGTTATTGGCTAATTTCAGCCTTTGCAACATGGCTGGAGAAACTCTCACTTTGGCTAGTCTCAGCTGCAGTCACTGTGATGCTCCAACCTCTTTTCCATGACCATTTCTTACTAATAGCTCTCCAGTTCTCCCTCTGCAGAGCAAAGGGAATAGTCAGTCACCACAATTGTACCCCTGACCCCAATCTCCCACCCCTTATCTCATACTGGGTTCCCTGAAGACCTCAGTTTCCTTAATACACATTAGATACCCCCACACATCTGTAAAGTTCTCCAGCAGGATGGTAAAATATCAAACATTTGGGTCCATGGGCATAGAAAAGCAAACACGTACTTACTTGAAAAAAAAAAAAATACTAGAGGCAGCTGTAGAAACTTCCCACACCACCCTCAACACATCCACAATCAGTGCTATCCCCTCTCTTACTGCATCCACCACAGAGCACCAGGTTTGTGAGGCCTCTTTCCCTGCATGTGGATTTCTCTGGGAGAGGAAAAAGTCAGGGTCTAGTCCCAGGAGAGAAGGGGACAGATGAAATTCAGGTGGGTTCTCAACACTGATCAGAGCCCTAGCTCAGGTCTGCTGTCAACCCTGATATCACTACTTTAAAGAGATGCCCTGGTGATGAGAAGGATCCTGTTAAAATGTGCACTGTGTTAACCCATGAACATGTGTACATTTACTCATTATTTCAAAAGGCAACAGAGCATTAGCTGTTGAGAACATGGGCCAGACTGCCTGGCTTCAGATCTTGACTCAGTCACATACTAACTGTACTACTTGTCTAGCTTCTCTCTGTATCTTTATCTGCAAAATGGGATGTTCATGCTACTAACAGGATCTATATTACAGGATGGTTATAAAGATTTACAGGTCAGGTGCCTGAAGAACCATGAATTTGCCATGTTGACACTATTTTACTCTCTGACACCAAGTGTTACCAAAATGTGGCATGCACATTCACACCTAAAATTCTAAATCCAAAGTGATAAATACTGTAAGAAAGGTACTAGGATGTATTTGGAGAGTTCTGAGGAGGAATCAATTCACTCAAAGTGCTAGAGTAGAGATTAGGAAATGTTTGGAGACGGTGGCAATGGGACTGGGTTTTGAAAGGGATAGGAATTGCTGATGCAGAGATGGGAAATGTGGCTATTTCACAAGAAGAAATTGCATCGTCAAAGGTAAGCAAGTAGGCAATCCTAGGTATGTGAGGTTTGGTTAATTGCTAGCTAAAATTTTTTAAGTACAAATGCTCAGACCCCACTCCATCCCCCTAAATTCTGATTTATGTGAACACTTTAGGGTTTTGTATTAGTAAGTCAATGGCTATGATGATTGATAACCAGGCCTAACTAGAGCGGTATTGAGAGGAGGCAGAAGTGAAAGGTCTGGAGGGCTGGGCGGAAGGAAGGGGAAGTAGCTTAGAAGATTCTCAGGCTTAACTATGAAGACCAAGGGCCACTGAATGAGACTCAGAGCAAAGATGGAAGAAACTGAGAGCAATGAATTGTGGGAAGGCACTCTGGCCTTTCTTGGTGTGACATAATAGTTATTACTCATATTTTGATGAGAACCATTTCATTTCTGTGGCATTTTATACCTAACTGGAGATGATAAAACCCACAAGTTTGGTGCCAGTATTCTAAGAATATTCTTCTTGGTCCTAAACTTGCCTCTCAGTCAGCTCTCCATTTCAGTTCTTTCCTTTCTGACTCTTCAATCACTCTTCACAAATTTCATAGACTGTCCATACCCTGGATGCATTTTGTTAGTCACAGCCTTGTGCATCTGCTCCAATCCCTTCATACACCTGCAGGCAGCTGACATCTCCTTTCTCTGCCTCAGTCTTTCCATATCACAGTTTCATCCTTTCCAGTCAGCTTCCTATCCCTAAAATCATCCCCATGCTCTTTGCCTATATTTCATCCTGAGATGTGATGACCTAAGTAACATCTTAGTAACCCAGGTTTGGATTCCATGTGGTTCCACATACAATCTCTTCCCCATCGAACAAAAGACGGAGACTTTGTCCCTGAAACCATCTCCTTATTGAGACTGAAATCTGATAGACCTCAAAATATACAGCTTTCCCATCTGTTTTATTTAACGTACATAAATATATCTATGTACACACACGATATAATTTGCTGCAGATTAAAACCAAGTACCTGTTATACTGAAAATAGAGAATATGACTTTCCGATTAAAGAGGCTTATTTTGAACCAAGTAGAAGAATGTCCTGTTTTGAGACACTAAAGGCTCCCTTTAATGACATTTTTCCTGGTCCCCTTCTTTACATATGCTGCTTAACAAATGGAGTTCTGTAGAGAGAGGAGAAGGAGCTGGGATGGCATCAGTGACATCCACAAAGAACAGAGGAACAATTTTAGCACGCACACCGCCGTTTTCCGCCACTGCTATAAAATGACAAGCACCGTACAAAAATGACACCTGCCATCTATTCTTAAGTACATCACAAAATACAGTGATTTTATACATAAATCTTTAACAGAGGAGGAACAATGAGACATAAGCTTAACATTCCTTTGTTCCAGTCAGCCCTGGGTGTGGCGGCCACAGGCACAAGGTCAAGGGCATGCCTGTCGCTGCAGCCTTATTGCAAAGGAGACCAGGAGCTGCAAACCCTTCCCACACCCACCCAAGCCCACTGCTTTTAAACTGTTATTTTTTTCTCTCATTTCAAAATTATCTAAAGACCAATTGGTTCCAGGCAGCTCTTTCTGTATATTAATTTTTAATTGGAGAAATAGCAATTAGATGGCTGCATTGATTGCCAGTTCCCGTAATCTTTTTTAATTTGAGATAACAATCTATTAAAAAAATGAGTTTGTCCCTAAAATATCTTTTCTTAATGGCAATAATAACTGAAGTTATATACAAAACCAGCAGAGCAGCCCACAGGGAAGGGGTCTAAATTATACATAAAATATTCTGCACCTGGTTTGCCAGTTACAACAAAAACCTTACCACGGGTGTCCTGTGAAAATGGTCAATTACATATGTTGTTTTTATTAATATCATTTTTGAAACAACCAGATCATCTCCTAAGAAAAAATGTTCATGTCATGAGGCCTGCTTTGCTACAAGAAAGAAACTTAAGACACATAGATAATAAAATTCTTAGTTCCTTGCTGTGGACCCTGACAAGAAGAATATTTTGAGAAAGAAGGAGATACTAGTGAGGAATAGACTTTCTTCTCCAGAGGAACTCCTAGGCTAGGGCTGAGCAAAGGGAAAGTAGGTCCAGTGCATAGACCAGCAGGTCTGAAGCTTTGCTCAAAGACTCTTAGCAGTCGGAATGATGAAGAGCTCCAAGGGCATTTACAATAAATAGGCCTCCTTTTCCAGCCAGGTTCTGAGCAATTTGAGAAACAGAAAAGTTGAGATCGAAGCCAAATATCACCTTTATTACAGAAGCTAAGCGAGAAAATATAGCTTACACATCAGAGAACGATTAGAAAAGCTAGGTCAGAGAAAAGGCTTTGGCATGTAGTAAGCATCCTCTAATATACTGTATGTAAGTTTATTTTAGTGGTTTTATTTGAGGAAGATTCCAAGTTAATACTAGGGGTCTCAATTTCCTGGTTCCCCACTATGAAACCTTGCTGCACGTTCTCTAGAAAGAGCAGCTTTGATTTTCTTCCTCAGCTAGACATTCCTTTTCTGCCTTCCCAACCCCCAATCCTGCTCCTCAACCCACCTCAGCCCATGTCTGTTGAAAGCCTGTGATATAAGGTGTTGAAATTAGAGATGGAATAGAGGAGAAAGAAAGATGCAAAGATGACCCCTTTAGAACTTAAACTCTGGCAAGAGTGATAAATTTATTCAAAAATGAGAGGCAAGGCAGAAATTTATAGCAAGCTAGAGTGAGACTGGTCCCCCTGCTATGACCCCTCATTTCAACATGCTCAGTGGAAACATTTTAGAAGGGGTTTATCACCTATAATCAAAGTTGACAAGATTGAGAAGAATACCAAAGTGAAGAGATATGTTCACCAGAACTCACATGAGAATTAACTAGGCTTCATGAATCTCAAAAGAAATAACAATCAGGGAAAAATGATATATAATTTATTTCTAAGGATAATTGCCTTAGAAACAAATTACCCATAGGAAGAACCAAACTCTAAAATATAGATTATTTAAACAACATGATGGATCAACTCATGGATGATAAATACTAACAGCTAATATGTTTTGCAGTTATTATGGTACTAAGAACTTGACTTGTATTATCTCATTTAAAAAATGACAGACTGCTATAAAACTTGGGCAAAAGAACTGTCTTAAGCTATGTTCTTTGGCAAACAGACTTCCTGCAGAGATTTGGAGGAAGTTGATGGGGGCAAGTTCTCACCTAACACCTGTGAGGAGAGAGGGAAACAGGACTGGAGGAGTGACAAGTGGAGAGACAATGCAGCCACAAATGTCTCCAATGATCCCACAGAGAGCTATGAAGCTGAGCTGGCCTTTCAGAGATAACCCTACTTGCGACAAGGTACCCAGATGTATTGATATATCCTGTAATGACCAGTCACTTTGAGAAGGGGAGGTACTTGAGTGAGACAGCATCCTTCAGCAGGGTCAAACTCCAGGGACAGACCCAGCTAGGAGCCGTCAGCAGCCAACGACCCTGGTAGTTGAGGACTGGTGGCGCAGCGGTTGAGCGCTGGGCTGCAAGGCTGCCCGCAGCCTCTGCAGCGCCAGTTCGATCCCCGCCGCTGTCGAGGGTCCCACATGGCACACAGACCTCTCCTGCCGTGCCCGCTGCTCCCCTCAGCAGTGTACTTCATCAGTCTGCCTGTTCTGCTCCCCACTCTGGATCTGGTGGATTCTCTCACCCTCTCATGCTTCTGACTGTACCCAGTGCTTGTATGGATAAATAAATAAATCTTTTTTTAAAAAAAGGGGGGGAGCTAAGTTTATTGAGCATCTTCTTCATCCCAGGCACTGTGTAGAATACTTTTGTTTTCTGCTCTACAGCCATCAGTGACTCATTCCAAACTCCAGAGAGATGTCAGGAGTCCCTCTCCCCACCAAGTTCTCAAGCTTTGCCAACCTAATAGTTGGTAACATGTCCCTAAGGGATGTGGTCAGGATAATGTTTGGAGACATTTTTTGATTGTCACAACTGGGAATGGAGCACTCCTAGCAATGGCAGAGGTCACAGAAACCACAAAACATCAAACTACATAGAACATCTCCCACCCCCATGCCCAAGAAAGAACTATTTATCCTAAAATGTTCACAGTGATGAGGTTAAGAATCCCAGCTCTTAACTCTTAGGAAGGAGAATACACAATTAAACCACAGTAATTGGGGAAAGAGTATTCAACCATGTGGGTCATTCTCTTGACATTTCCTCTCCTGGTTCATTTGGCGTCTCTAAGCCTCTGGAGTTTTCTGAGTGGAAAGCCTTGATCATGTGACTGGTACCTAAAGATGAGGCTGATTTGTCCAGTGTGGCAGGACAAGGCAAGTTTCAGGAGAGAGGTCTGGATTTGGAGGGACAGGTTACACCAGCCTTGTCCTAACCTGTGAGGAAAAGAGAATGCTCCAATCCTTTGCTTAACCTTTATACTGCTTCTTGCTATCAGAGGGGAAAGGCACCAAAAACCCACATGCAAAGGGCAAGGGGTTCAGAGCAAAGGAAAAGGGGTTCAGAATAAAGCTACTTTAATTCTGATTCTTTTGACCAGAGTAGTAAATAGTTCTCTCAAACTTTTAGCTTGCCATGGAAAAAGGCACTTAGGGCTACAGTCATGAACAACACACATTTTTCTGAAATACCCCTTCTGTAGGTCTTCTACAAAATCTTCTAAATGATGGGGAATTCAGGATCCCAACCATCTCTATCTTTTCCATCAAAAGAATAGTAAAGAATAGTCATTACTGCTGCCAGGTTATAGCTGATAAAAAAAGCAGGGGGTTACAGAAAGGTTAAGTCACCTGTCTATGGTCATACAGATAGTCAACAGCAAACCTGAGATTTATAACCAGCTTTGCCTGGTTACAAAACCAATGCTCATTTATTTGAGAGCTATACATACGCTTTGAAATTAATCAGAGGGGAAATCCACGTCTTCCTAGATGTCCCTTAGCGCCCTGAGACACAAGCTGGGCTGAAAGAACAGTCTCATAAGCTGTCTGTTCTTTTCTTATTTGAAATGTAAGAACTCTGAGCTTTCCAATTTCTAAGGGAAGGCAAGAAATGAAAGACAGGCTGGGTGATTTATATAAAGTGATAATGTGAGCCCATCTCCTTGCAGCCATCATTTTAGTCTGCAATAAAAATGACTGGTCTGACACCCTCCACTTCCTGAATATCCAGAAGGCCTAACTGCCTGGACTCTCAGACATAAAGCTCTCTGTTAATGGACCTGTCAATTTCTTAAAGTGAGCAGTTTTTCATAACACTCCATAAAACTACAAAAAAAATAAAATTAAAAAAGAACATAGCATTTAACATGAAAATACAGGTATCATTTATTGAGCATAAGCTAAATGCAGTAGAAAAAGAAACTTATAGAGGATGGTAGGTGGCGATGGAAAATAGGATTGCCTAGGAAGAGGGTTCTTTACCTACTAAAGAGGGTCCCTATTTTTAGCATTTTAAAAAAAAGACATTCATTAAGTATTAAATTTAAAAGTAAAAAGTTTTATGTTCTTCTAATAACAATCTAGTATCCTTGTAATGATAGATTTACTAACCCCGATTTAGACTCTCAGGGATCAGATTCATGTCCCATAAAACATATAGTAAATGCATTACTGAGCAAATATATAGTAATAGATTACATAAATATCTATGCCCTATTAAATTTTCAGTTATAAACTGTTCTTTTTTTTGAGCCATTTTAATTCATGAAATTATTTACAAGTTTACAGAAACCAAGGAACAAACTGGATATACTGTGTTATGCAAATGTTTTTTCCAAATATGGAAGTCATAAGAATAGAACACATCTAGTGATCAACATATAATTATAAAGAATATTTCAAGGCTTCATTAATGGTGGCTGCTCAGTAGAGACTTGGAAGTTTTCAATGATTTTTATTAATCCTCTATAAATATAACTCATTTATGAAGGTCATTCATATTACATCAGTCTATTATCATTTACCCCTAGTTTCAGGTCTGTTGAAATATAATTCTGAGGTTATGTTCATAGCAAGCAAAATCTGAGAATGCAGAGGCTAACCTCAGTATTATAGGTTTGCATATTTTCTAGAGGTAGCATAACATAAAAAACAAGCACTGGAGTCTAAGTCTGGAGACATGGGTCTCACTTAAGGTCTCATTTTACCACCATGAAGCTGTGTGGCCCTGGGCAGGTCACTGAACTTCACCATGTCCTTACATGAAAAGTATTATTTCTGCTCTACCAACTGCTCAGAGCTGTCAAGAAGACAAGTGAGATAAGTTATGTGAAATGTTTTGTCCACTGAATAGAAGTAAATAAGGATAAACATCTTGAGAAATATGTTTTTGGAGAACATTCTGTTGACCAAAAAATAGAGACCAACTGCAAACATTCTCCAGTGAGAAGCTAAATCAGTTCAACATTCCTAGTGTTATGAGACATTTTGAATGCTGTGAAGTATAGAATGCTGATATTGTAAACAATCACAATTCCATATCATGGTAACAATAGCAAGATCAATATAGCAAAGGATCATTACTGAACAATGAAGGCAGGAAAAATACACAGTGCATTCAGTTAAATTTCAATGTCAGATAAACAATGATTTTTTTTTACAGCATAAGTATATACCAAATATTGGGGGAGCATATTTACAATAAAAGATTGTTCATTAATTACCTGATATTTAAATTTAATTGGGCATCCTGTTTTGTTTCGTTAGGGTGTTGGGTAGAGTAAGTCTTGCCATGCTAAGGAAGGGTATTGAAAATTCTTCTCTCTTTCTTCCCCACACATGACAAACCTTCTTGAACACTGAGAGTATTTCCATCTTGCTTTAGCCCTTGTTTAATATTTCATCTCAAATATAAAGAGCTTTTAGGACATACCCCCTTCTAGCCACTCCCCCTGAGTCTCCTAGATCTACAATACCACAGAGCATTAGAATGTTACTATTCTCCAGTCTACTCAATTATGACTTTTTTCTCCCAACTAATCAGTGAATTAATTGAGAGAAGAGATTTATTCATTTGATGCTCCATGCCTGGGTTCAATGCCTGGCACACAGTAGGTAATCAGAAAGTTTTATGAATTGAAGACCACGGCTTTTTTTTCTCTTCAAGCTCTCACAATGAGAAAACTTATTCATGTCTACTACTTAAATAACAGGAAACAAAGGACAAGTCAACAATCTATAAAAAAATCCATGTCTCTAATCTGGCCTTCTCCACTGACCTCTAATCCATGTTTTAGAATGAACTATTATTGTCTCCACCCAGATTCCCAAGAGCACCTCAAATGCAACATGTCTAAGACTGACCACATTTTCTTCCCCTTAAAGCTATTTTTTCTTAGAACCATATTCTATAATCCAGGTCTGAGAAGTAGAGATCTTGTAGACTACTTCCTCTCCCTCACTTCCCTTTTCATTGAGTCCTTTTCATCAAAAAGTTTCAAAGAACTTATGAAAATTGCCCCATCTAGCTTATAGTCATAATTTTGACAATCTTGCTTTGACCTGGAATACTGTTCCATTTGTGTGGGGGGATTTTTTAAGTGTCCTTTGCATGCTCAGGCTTGACTTGGGATAACTCTACACATACATACTTCAAGAAGGTATTTCTCATGTTATAATGAAAATCATTGCAAAAATTTTAACCTAAAAGTTCATGTTATAAGTAACACATATTTGCTAAAGTATACATTTTCATACAAATCTTCTCACAGACTCTAAAAGCACCATTAATTAGAAACAAAAGGAACGAGGAAATAAAGATTTTGGATTATTTGGAGTTATTAATACACACACATATTCATTCTCTTTTTTTGCTCACACACACAAATAAAACAGTTTATCAGCTAGGGATTTAGAGTTTCCCTGACTTATCCACAATATTTCTTCAAATATGCTTATGCCCAGAATATGTTTAAAACCCAGAATGGAGCTTAATTATAAATACTGAAAAACACTGCCAATTTTCTATTCTTCTACATAACAAAACATTTACTTCCTTCCCCTCCTGCATCCTCTTATAGAGAAATGATAACACTAAAAAATGGCAACTCTGAAAAATCTTACAATCAGTTAAAAAAAAATGTTTTTCTAAACTTTTTAAATAAATGGTTTGCCCAGAGGTAAGACCTTTTATACCATCTTAGCTGAGAGCAAATTTCCCTAGACAAATTGGCTGGCTGCTTCTTGAATTCTTTTCAGCTGAAATTGAGGCACTCCTATTATTGATATTATCTGACCATGCTCTTATTTTTTAATCCATATATTGTTTCTCTGGAAGAAATTAGATTATATTTGGTTGTATACAACACAGAGCTTCAGAACATTCACCCTGTCAAAATAATTTCTTAATTAGTTGTACAACATACTTTTTCAAGACAGAACTTGTCAGAAAAACATCCTACAGTAGAAAGCTTAAGTGAATTCATTCTCAGGATTTTAATAAGACTACATTTTGCCTCCAATATGGAAGGGGGAAGAAAGTAATTGTCTGGCAATTCTTTCCTTCCTTGGAGACCCACTCAGAAAAAATAAAAGTTTCAGCTACTTTTTACAAAGAAATTTCCTACATTTTTGTTAAGAAAACAAAAAAAAATCCATTAGGTTATTATATGTTGGGTTGGTAACAAAACTTATAAGATATTGAAAGAAAAATTAAGGCTTCCCTCTCAAAAATAATATCCTTCCATGGATTAAATACAAGGACTAAACACAAGGATCCAATTATAGAGCACATCATGTTATACCTACAACCGATACAAAAATGATCTAGAAGTACTTTAAAGTCATTGTTTCCTCCTTATCAAACATAGTAAGTCAAAATGTTCTGGGTTTAGAAAATAAAAGATTTAGATTTTCAGTCTCATGTAGTCACGACATTTCATGACTAATAGTAAGTGTGTGATAGTAAGAAAAGCAGTTAACTTTTCCAGACCTCATTTTGTTCCTCTGTAAAAGAGGCATAGTAAATGCACCCCACCTGATTCCCAAAGTTGTTATAAGGAGTAAATGCTGCCATGAATCCAACCATGGCTTAAAAACTCAAAAGCAGCATTTATTGGCATCCATTGACGTACGTGTCTATGCTAAATCAGGATCTATGTGAGACAATTCATATTTAATCCTCATTCTGGAGAATGAGCAAGGAATTTTTGCCCACAGCTTTTAAGGCTTAAAGAGGTTAATTTTTTCCCCATGAATCAAACATCTAATAAGCAATAGAACCTATATTTGAATGTACATCCATAGGAGTGGGGTCCATGCCTGCCACAGCCTCTTCCTAGCCTTCTTTAGCCCCTTCTCCTTCTCTTACCATTCATAAGTTATGATGTGGGCTGTGATGAAGAGCAGAGAAAAGAGCCCAGGACTAAGTAAGGCTTTGACTAGCACATGATCAACATGTCTGGCTCCTGAAAAATTAGTCCCTTGGAGTACTGCCAATAACTCACACAAAGACTACACTAGAGAGGAACCAGGCTCATCTACTAAATCCTTGAAGTTCAGACTGGGGGTTTCTAAAGTCACAGAAGGCTCAGTTATAAAGCGGCAATTCTTTCCTTCATTGCCATCCGATGTGGTGGACAAGTGGTATGTCCTGCTGGTTGATGCAAGTATTAATGAGCAGCTGATTTGTTCAAGGAGCTCTGATGGGTAACCTGAGAAGTACCCAAAGGATACCTGAAGTGTAGACAC
Organism: Talpa occidentalis; assembly: GCF_014898055.3. NCBI lineage: Eukaryota > Metazoa > Chordata > Mammalia > Eulipotyphla > Talpidae > Talpa > Talpa occidentalis. Next base: position 27,418,109 of record NW_023601104.1, read on the forward strand.
GACTCCTGTCCTCACAGAGGGCTGAACAGCAAAAATAAACATGTGGGAAATGAAGTGGCAATACATGATTAAATCATTTAAAAAAACAGTAGTCATCACAAGACATAAAGAACTGCCACTGATGTGGTACAGATAACAAAGTGATGTGAGAGATCAGAAGTGGGATAGACCTTTCAAACCAAGAGGGTTGAAAATGCTTTAAGAACGAGATCAAATTAATCCCTTGTGGCATTTTAGGTATTTTCATTTCCTCCCAGAGAGGTTTATTCTAAACTCATTACAGTATATTCTACAATACAACTACTAAGCAGATCTTCTTGTTATTTGTATAAAGGAGCGATACAAGCACATAAATGTCAGTTTACCACTAATGCATATTTTGTTAAGGAATAGAGACCCAGGCCACAAAGAAGTCCTTTGGAAAAAGAGTTCCTGGATGGGAGGGAAGAGCATGTGCAAAAGCACAGAGGAAATAATGGTAAGGAGTCATTAGGATACTGAAAGTAAGGCAGGAAGAGGAGCTCTAGAGAGAAGTGGCACAAAGTAAAACTGGAAGGCCAAGTTAGAAACCCTTGGGGCCAGACAAGGAGTTGGAATTTTACCATATGGGCAACAGGGCATCACTAAAGTTAAGAGCTCAGCAGGGGCAGAGATTTTAGGGAAAGAGTTCAGGAGCGATTTGACAGTAAAGAACAACTCAGATGAGAGATAATGAGGACTGAGAAAATAGGTGTGGCTCGAGTGGAATGAGATTGTCAGAAAAGGGACTTATATAAATAACTGGACTTGATGAGAGCTACAGGGGAAGAGGGAAGAGCAAAAGAGGCATCATTAATTCAAGTATTTAGTACTTCCTATGCTTCAGGTATTGCTCAAGATATTTGGGGTATGTCAGTGAAAAAAAAAAGCACCAAGATCTTTGCCCTGATGGAGCCTACAGACAGAGTAAACAATGGACATCATAACTAAGTAATGCAAATAATATGCTAGAAGGTGATTAGTGTCAACAGGAGAAGAGGGTCTGGGAGTGCCAGCAATAGGATGGGGCACATTTCATGGAGAAGGTGACATCTCAGCAAAGATCTGCAGATGAGGAAGTTAGCTCACGTAGATATCTCTAAGAAGAGGAAACAGTTTCTGGCACATTCAAGAAACGTCAGGAAGGCCAGTGCACCTGGAAAAGATTGAATGAGAGGAGAGTAGTAGGAGATGAAGAAATGTGTGGTGGGAAGGTGTGCCCCACAAAATACCTTATGAGTCACTGTTAGTTCTTGGTTTTTATTCTGAGTGAGAAGGAGCTATTGAAGAGTTTTGAGCAGAAGACTGACATGATCTATTGCTATTTTCTTTTTTTTTTTTTTTGATCTTGCTAAATCAACCTTTTATTGTTTTTTTTTAAATAATAAATTTTATTTTTATATTCCCCATACAATTGCAGCCCCCCCATTCTGACCCCAATCCCTCCCCTCCCGCCCCCCCCCCCCTAAAAGTGTCTCTGGTTCGTAGTTTTTTGTTGATTTTGATTTTCACTTTCTTATAGTTATTCGTTTTCCTGGTCCCTTATTTAAGTTTTCTAGATTCCTGCTATGAGTGAGACCATCCGGTATTTTTCTTTTTCTTTTTATCTATTGCTATTTTAAAAGGGTATCTCCTGTTTCTGTATTGAATAGAATTTGTAGGGATTACATGCAGAAGGAGAAAGAAAAGCTAAGAGATCTTAGTAGTGACTCAAATGTAAGGTAATGGATAATCATGAAAAGGCAACAATGGAAATAATGAGAAGTGGTAGAATTCTAGATATACTTGTTGCAATATGGCGAAATTGCATTCAGTGTATGAGAAAAATAAAGGAGTTAAGGGTGAACATATTAAGAGTAGCTGGACCTCCATATGGAAATTTCAAGAAGGCAGTTGCATATAAACATCCTGAGTTTTGGACAGAGGTCTGTGCTGGAGACATATTTAGAAATGTTGGTACATGTTAGGAATTTAAAGTTGTATGACCAGGTGAGGAAAGAAGTAAAGTATAAAGAGAAGGGGACCAATGATGGAGGTCTGGAATACCTCAACATTAGGAGGAGAGAAAGGAATTAGCAAATAGTGTTAAAATGGAGGTGTCAGTGAAACTAGAAAACAAGGCTGTGGGTGGAGGGGAGAAAGTAGAAAGATTTATCAACCAAGTTAAATGCACTGATAGGTCAAGCAAAGTGAAGATTAATAATTGATCAGTGGCATTATTAATATGGGGTCATGGGTATGTATTAGTGCAGCTTTGGTAGTGTGGAGAGTAAAATCCCATTGGAGTGGTTGAAGAAGGAATGAGAGAACAAGAATTTGAATCTTCTGAGGAATTTTGCTAAAAAGGGGATCAAAGGAAAGCAATGTCAGAAAGGGAAATGAGTTCCAGGGAATGTTTTCTTGAGGTGAGAGAAATAATAGCATGTGTGCATGTTTACAGGTGTCCCCCAATGGAGAAAAGAGAACCCCTGGAATAAAATTCTGTAACAAGCAAAGAGGAAATGGGATGCAACACAAGTTGAGGGGGAGGACTAGCTTTAGTCAGGTAAAAACACTGACAGCTTATTTCTTTTCACAGGTATGAAGGCTGAGCCTAGGAGTCAATGGAAGTTTTAGCCAGGAAGGCTAGAGACGCCTGTTTATACCAAAGGGCAGGGACAGTGTTAAGGAACTTGCTGTCATACAAATTTTATTGAATATTTTCTATGTAGGAAGTATACTGAGATCCTCTACTTTGTCACTTCCTGGGGACTGAGATATTTTGGTTGGTTTGGACAAAACCAAGAATCTCTCAAAAACTGGAACCCCATGAGAGAAATTCTAAAGGGCCCTTACTGTGTTTAACTATATTTATATGTCTGTTCTTTGTTATCCAAAGAGAACATGTTATATATTCTGTTCCAACCTAATTCCATTCTCACTAAACAATTTAGTTCTCCAAATGAACTTGCAGTTCGTTACTAGATGCCCAAACTTCCCCCAATCCATGTATACAGACAAGTTTACACTACATATTAATTGACAACTGTCTGACACTTTATTGTCAACAATCATGGAACACTACAGTATTCCTTTATTCACAAATATTTATATACGGTCCACTCTGAGGAAGTCCATTTGTAGGCCCTGTAGGGAAAACAGAAAATGCAGAGATGTGCTCCACTGCAAAGCAGAGGGGAGTGGGCTACCAGATTACAGTGAAGCAATGGATTCCCAGTTCTAAGACAAAGGCCATCCAGAGAATAATTCGAGCACCTTGGGGGGATAGGTGAGCACACACTAGGGAATAAGAAACATTCAAATGGCAAATGTATAACTAACCTATAAACTCATTATATATTTTAAGTTGCCTCCTGCAAAGTGAACCTGAGTGATTCCATGGACTTGGAGAAATTCAATGCTAGTGCTAACCATGTTGGCTTATGACTTCACTGGCAATTTACTAAGCATTTACTAAATGTTAAATAAACACTGTGTGCCCAGACAGAAGCACTGGAGATAAAATGATGAGGGTAGAATTCCTGCCATAAGGAAGTTCACCATTTCTACTTCTCTTTCCATAGGCCTGTATTCTCTCTTAGGAACCTGCAGGGGACTGAAAAGAATAGATGGAGAGCACAATATTCTATTGCCATCTTCTCTTATCAAAATTCTAGCAAACCCACCCAAGGTTCAAATCAACTGCCGCCTCCTCAATGAAGTCTTTTCTAATAAACCAAAGGTGACCTTCATCTTATTTGAGCCAAAGATCCTTGTATGGGGGTTTCACGCAGCCTTTACTGCCTGGATTCTAAAATTATATGTTTTGTTTATATTTATGTATTCCCTCTTCAAGTCTGAGTTACTTGAGGTCAACTCACTGATTTACTTTTCTGTTTCTGAAAAAATCTGACAAAGACTTATTTCAAGGATTTTGGTGTATTAGGTAATCAATGAACATGTGTTGAAAGAATCAATCAATGAATGAATAAAAACATCACTTACTCAAAACCTTCTCACTCTCATTCTCTTCAGTTGTCATCCCTAGTAAATGCAGGTATTTTTTTAAAACAATATTTGCTTCCCCCATCCCCTCAGGCTGAGTCCCCATTGAATTTCCTTCCCCAAAGTACCTGTGCACCATCACCACAGTCCCCTGTGCTCCTTCCTCTCTTCCTCCCTCCCTCTGATCCCTCTCCCTCCTCCTCCCCTGCAGTATGTCTCTGATTTATAATTGTCTGTTTTTGCTTTATTGTGTTTTGTACTGTTATTATTTTTTTACATTGATGTCTTATTTGGTTCCCCTATATTCCTGTTATAAGTGAAATGATCTGCTATTTTTCTTTTTCCTTCTGGCTTATTTCAATGAGCACAATTCCTTCTAGCTCCATCCACACTGCTGTGAATGGCATGAGTTTATCTTTTTTGATTGCTGAATAATATTTCATTGTGTATATATATCACATCTTCTTGATCCAGTCATCTATTTTTGGGCATTTGGGTTGTTTCCAGGTTTTACCTATTGTAAATAGTGCTGCAGTAAACATAGGTGTATAGGTGTCCTTTTGAATCAATGTTTTTGTGTCCTTAGGGTAGATCCCTAGTGGTGGAATTGCAGAGTCATATGGTAGCTCCATTTTTAGTAGACTGAGGAACCTCCAGACAGCTTTCCATAGTGGTTGGACCAGTTTTCACTCCCACCAGCAATGTAGGAGAGTTCCTTTTTCACCAACATTTGTTGTTGCTTGCTTTTTTGATATGTGCCATTCTTACTGGTGTAAGGTGGTATGTCAGTGTGGTTTTGATTTGCATTTCCCTGATTATAAGGGATGTTGAACATTTTTTCATATGCTTGTTGGCCATTTGCATTTCCTCTTTGGAGAAATGTCTTTTAAGTTCTGCCCATTTCTTGACTGGATTGTTAATTTTGTTTTTGTTGATCCGTGTGAGTTCTTTGTATATCTTTGTGATTAGTCCCTTATCAGTTGAGTGGAATAAATGCAGGTATTTTTTTAAGAATTCTGTACATCACCTATATGTTGTCTGGCTACAGAGGTAATATATTCATTGGGTAAAAGGAAAATATAAAGTGAAAATATACCGATGGAATTCCACAAAATAGCCATTATTTAACAACTTAGTTTATTTCCTTTCAGCATAAGCAACTTCACATTTCAAACAAACTTAAACATCATGCTTGTTTTATAAAATTTAGAGTTTTAGCTCTGAGATGATGTTACAGTGAGCATCCCAATGACAAGAAATTTTAGGATGAGAAGGGGCTGTCCTATAAGATTCTTGTATTAATTTGGAGACTGTGATTCCATTCATTAATTCCACAATCTACTGATGTAATGGTATCTCCTGGGACCTCAGGAGTTGTTCATCTGTAAAATTAGGATAGGGGCACCTGAAGGACTCTGAGATGCCTTCCCTTCTGATGTTACATGACAATTCCATTATAGATAAGGAAATGAACTAGACCATTGTTGGTTGTAGTTAATCAGAAATCTTGAGGCTTTTAATACAATAACCTCTTCTCATAGGTGAAAAAGTTGAGACTTAAAGAGAAAAAGTCCCTGACAGAGTACAGCTTCAAACCAATATCATCTATTTCCAAGATGCCTATTTTTCCTGGTGCTAGGATTCTTCTCAATCAGAACCAGAACTAAAATGGGTCATGCTTAGCTATGGTCATGAAAAAAGAAAGGATCATCATCAATGCTGAATCAGCTTGTAGGTCATTTGTAATGTTTCCCAGCACTAGGACAGATGTTGGTTTGAGAAAACAAGTAAGGTGCAGTTCTTCTAAAGGAGCTTAGTTCTCACTGCGAAGGCAGACTTGTCTCATCACACTACCACTACCACTATCACCACATGCTGTCCATGGTGATTTACTAGAGCCAATAAGCACTGTCAGACAGTGCTGATTCAAGCTGTCAAGGCCAGGTGGGAAGGGTAAAGCCAATAACTAGTGGGAAAGTCAAAAGGTTTGAAAGCCAGGAAAGAGCAGGTGGGTGTCAAAGCCTGGGAGCATAGCAGGAATTCAAGGCAGGGGGCATGATCAGGTGTAAGAAACCAGAATAGACAACATGAGACATCACAGTCTCAATTCAACAAATGCAAGGGATAGACTTCTTTGCCAGTCTGGACTCCCAAGCCAATGAACAAGAAGCCAAGGTGTACACTTATTAGAGCTGAAACACTGCTTTGGACCAAAGTGTTGGCATGCCTTTTGAAACGTCTGTGATCCTAAGAGACACCTTTCCCACCCTGTCCCACTCCCACATCCAAAATTATTTTCAAAGCTTGACCTTTAATTCCACATGACTCCTAATTCCAAGACTTGCATCATCTATGATGGCATTAAACTGGATTGAGTTTAGGCCTGATAGTCAGCCTCATAATCAGACCCTTTAGTGTAGCCACCCATGAGCCCCAGGTGATGCACCTGGATAATATCTATGGAAATATAGTGGGACAAAAATGGAAAATCTCCTATTTTCTTTTACAAAAGGGCTCATGAGTTAAGTTAACTGAGTTAAAGTCTCTAAATACATCTTCAAACATACTGCCAAACTGAAGGGCCAAGAAATCATGATTCTGGTCACTCAGGTCTCTGAGATCTAGAACTCAAGTTTCAACATAAAATAAGAGAAATGAATTAGTCTGTCTAAATTTTTCTTTCTAATTAAGCTTTTCATTTGAAATGACTTTAGACCAGAAAATTTACAAAACCAGTGCAGAAAATTCCTCTTTTCCCAGTGTCTCATAATGTTAACATATTATATAACCATGATATATTCATCAAAAGTAAGACATTAACATCAAGGCATCACTATTGAGACAAATTTTATTCATATTTTACCAAATTTCATTATGGTTCAGAGACGCTGTTGTTTTAAAATATGAAGACATCTGATTTCTTTTGTTGTTTATTTTGATATAATTTTTAAAGGCCTTTTTGGATGTCTAGTGGTGATGGATTCATACTTTGGGAACATGTTCAGGAAAAAGTTCTCAAATGGGAAACAGATGTCAATAGACCTTCTATGTTGGAGACCCAGAAAAAAAAAGATTTTATTGGTAAAGACTAGGATAAGCTATTGTGGGTAAGAAATGAATATATGAAACAGTTTTATATTTTTCTCAAATGATTTTGATCTTCTAGTCCCACCCACTGAAATCTTTGAGTCTTAAAATATAGCAGGGAACCCTTGCCTCTGACATAGCAGAAGTTATTACATATATACACATATACACATACATATATTATATATACATACATATACATATATACACATATTATATACTATATAGTTATTATATATATACATGTGTACTATATATATATAACTATACATATATATGTATAGTTAGCAATTAAATCTTTCTGACTTTGTTTTTTGGGTTTTTTTGTGGGTTTTTTCTTTGTTTATGATTTCATTCTTTTTTTTTTTAAACAGATCTCATCTGGATTAAGATAATAAAATATATAGAAAAGATATCCATTTTAAATATGTTCACTGGAGCATTGTAATAATCACCCTGAGATAATGGGTTCATGTTTTTAATCAATTTTGTATTTTCCTCCTTTCTAATGTTCTTATTCATTCCATTTCTTGAGACATTAAGTATTAATAATTCTGAAAGGGAGTGCACCAAGATGGTGTTAGAGTGAAGACTTGGGCCTGCTTCCTCCACATACTTAAAAACCAATTATACCTAAACAAAGACAATGACCCCTGAATGACAAATAAATGACAATTTTGTGACTATTTCAACAGCAAAGTGAAAAAGGATAGGAAAAAAATTGTAATTAAAATAAGTTTGGAGTGATACACAGCAATAAAACCTACAAGAGGGAGGGGTGGCTCTTGCATGGAGCCTCTCTGCAGTTATTAATCCAAGTGTACATGACCACATTGGGGACTTTAAAACCTGGGGACCATACTAGCACAGGGGCACAAAGAGTTCAGGACAGAGTACACCACTGGACTATAGGAATAAAGATGGTGATTGTTGACTGGAAACTGTGGCTCCCAAACAAGAACAATAGAAGCCCCAAACTGGCTGGGAAGGCCAGATCAAATAATAATATGTGTCTCCTTATAGAAAAGGCAATTATTCGTGGCTTGTAGCTGTGGTATGCAAAAACACCTCCTTATTTCCACCCAGAGCAAAAGCCAAGATAACCAAATATTTGCATTAACCAGAGTTTGAAGAATCAGGATATTAACAACAGGACCAAGCACCCCAGGGCAAGGCTCCATACTCAAAGGGCAAAGAAAAAAATTCTGTTGAGGCCCTGCATCAACTATAATCCTCATTCAGTGCTACATCTACTGCTCAGTCACAGCTCAGAGGTTGAGGCTGGCATGAGATTGTTTCAGACTTTTTGGCTGAGGAGTTGGTCTAGGGGAGAGATGTCTTAGGGCAGTGGGGCACTGGAGATGCCCACTAAAAAACTCAGGTAGCCAATGTACTACTGGAAGCATGGTCACTTGATGCTCATGGCAGATCACCTTGCTGTGCCCTCCTGACCTGGTTCCTACAGGCACCAATATCCTGGTCATCTGACTAGGTACAAAGGCATAGTTCTATGAAATCATGGACACCTAAAGATACTGGGTTAAAAAAAAAAAAAAAAAAAAAAAACTAAGATTATTCCTAGCTACTTGTAGACAGGATATAAAACTAATTTATCAAGATAGGACAAGAAAACTTCCTATTACAACCCATAAAAAAAAAAATGAGACAAATCAACATACCAAAAATGCTAGAGGGAAAAAAAATAAAACAATCTGAGAGAATTCTAAATCCAGCAAAACTGCAGAATAAGTCTGATGAGGAGTTTATGGTAACAGTTATAATAACTCTGCTTGTGGAATTAAGAAAAAGAATGAAAAAGAAACTTCTCTGAAGAGGAAATGCAAATGGCCAACAGACATATGAAAAAATGTTCAACATCACTTGTAATCAGGGAAATGCAAATCAAAACTACCATGAGATACCATCTCACACCAGTGAGAATGGCACATATTAAAAAAACTAGCAACAACAAATGTTGGCGAGGATGTGGAGAAAAAGGAACTCTCCTGCACTGTTGGTGGGAGTGCAAACTGGTCCAACCACTATGGAGAGCTGTGTGGAGATTTCTGGACCTACTAAACATAGAGCTTCCATATGATCCAGCAATTCCACTCCTAGGTATTTACCCAAAGGACACAGAAACATCAATTCCAAAGAGCACCTGCACTCCTATGTTTATAGCAGCACTGTTTACAATAGCTAAGCTTTGGAAACAGCCCAAATGCCCAAAAATAGATGACTGGATCAAGAAGATGTGGTACATATATACCATGGAATATTACTCAGCATTCAAAAAAGATAAACACATGCAATTTGCAGCAACATGGATGGCACTGGAAGGGATCATGCTCAGCGAAATAAGCCAAAAAGAAAAAGAAAAATACCGGATGGTCTCACTCATAGCAGGAATCTAGAAAACTTAAATAAGGGACCAGGAAAATGAATATAAGAAAGTGAAAATCAAAATCAACAAAAAACTATGAACCAGAGACACTTTTTGGGGGGTGGGGGGCGGGAGGGGAAGGATTGGGGTCAGAATGGGGCGTTTGCAATTGTATGGGGGAATATAAAAATAAAATTTAATATTTAAAAAAAAAAAAAAAAAAAAAAAGAAAAAGAATGAATGATCAAAAACAGGAACTGGGCCTAGTGGCCTAGGGTTCAGTCTCAGCACTATCACTGCTACAGCCTGGGTTTGATTCCCGGCCAAGGAGCTAACCCACATATGGCACAGCAGGTCTCTCCTGTCTCACTGAGCCCCTCAGCAGTATATTTCAGTAGATCTGCCTGTTCTGTTTCCCACTCTGTCTCTGGTAGGTCTTCTCACCCCCCAATCCTCTGGTCCACACCCAGTTCTTCTACAAAAAGAAATAAAAAAAAAAAAATCAGGAACAACGAAAGAGAGAGAAAAAATGAGACTACTATAAATAGAATAAATGCATCTAAAAAATACTATAGTGGGATTAATGAATACGATAGGTGGCCTCAGGAGCAGACAAACACAAATAATAAAGAGAATCAGCGAACATGAATGCAGAGCAACAGAGAGCCCACAACAGGTCAACAAAGAGAAAAAAGAACTTAAAAACACTGAAAACAGTGTGAAAGCTCTTTGGGATAATCTAGAGAGAAATAATATCCTTATCATGGGAGTCCCCAGAAGGAGACAAGAAACAGAAAGGCACAGAAATTTTATTTAAAGAAATAATTGCTGAGAACAATCTCAATCTGGGAAACAGACCAGACATCCTGATCCTGAGCCAAGAGGTCGAAGAGTTCCAAATAAAATAATACCAGACCGACATACTCCAAGACACATTTTAATTAAACTGTTGGAAGCTAATGATAGGGAAAAAATACTAAAAGCATCAAGAGAAAGAAGAGTAACCTATGAGGGAACACCTACCAAACTGTCCGTGAACTTCTCAGTGGAAAACTTACAAACAAGAATGGCAAGAGATATTTAAAGTATTCAAACCTAGAATGCTTTTATTCTGCCAGACTATCATCTAAGACAGAAGGAAGGGTAAAGAGCATCACTGAAAAACAAAAATGAAAAATTGTATCAACACTAAGGCAGACTTTAAAGAAGTGCTAAAACTATCCGGTGGGCCACAACTAGAGCCATTATACACTAATCTCTGTATAACCTTCAAACAAACATCAAGACAAAGTAACACATAAGAAAATGGAAATGGAATCTAAACAAAACATAAAAGGAAGAAGTCAAAAAACAAAAAGACAAAGAAAAACTAAAAAACAAAAAACAAAATCCCAAAGCGGCAATAATTATATATGCCTCAATAATAGCTTTAGCCATAAATGGTCAAAATTCACCAATAAAAAGGTATAAAGTTGCTTAATGGATTTCAAAACAAATTCCAACCTTCTGCTGTTAATGGAACAAACTTACCACCAAAGATAAAGACAGACTTAGTTAAAAACTAGAAGACAATCTTACAACCCAAAACTAGAAAAGCTGTATTTACATGAGATGAAATAGATTTACAATTAAAGAGGTAATAACAGACAGAGATGGACATTATATTTTGAGTAAGGGCCTAATATGGCAAGAAGAAACAATACTTATAAAAATAGATGCAGCAATGATGGAGCATCAAGATATATAAACTAATTACTAAAACAACTAAAGAGACATAATGACAACAATGCAATAATATTATGAGGGTTTAATACTCCATTTACAGCTATGGAGATATCAATATGACAAAGAGTAACTAATGCAATCATAGCTTTAAGTGAAGAACTAGACCTGTCAAGCTTACCAGACATCTACAGAATACCATACCATATACATTTTTTTTCAAATACACATGAACATTTTCAAGAATAGGTCATATCAGGACACAATTCAAACAGCAATAAAACTAGGAAGACCTGAAATTATAACAAGTACTCTTTCTGAACTTAAAGCCAAGAAGCTAGAAATCAACTATTAAAAAATCCGGAAAAACCTTTAAGTCATAGAAACTAAATAGCATGCTGTTTAATATCTATTTGATTAGAAAGAAAACTTAAGGCAGAAATAATAAACTCAAAGATACAAGCTATCAGAATTTATGAGGTGTACCAAAAGCAGTCTTAGGAGGGACAATAATTATAATACAGGCTCACATTAATACATGGTATTAAAATAAAAACAGACACATGGATCAGAAAGTTCAGAAATAAATCCACCCCTATGTCAATACATAACTCACGATACAGAAATCATGACTATAAAATGGGCAAAGGAGAGTCTCTTTAAGAATGGTTCTTGGTCAACTGAATGATCACATGTAAAGAAAATGATGTTGGATCACTCTCTACACCATACTAAAAAATAAATTTGAAATGGATTAAGGACTTAGATATAAGAACTGCAACAATAAAGTATATAAAAGAAAATACTGGTGATACGTTTGATATTAACATCAATGATAAAAATGTTTTTAGAGAATTGGCCCCTATGACAAGGGAATAAAAGTAAAAAGAAAAAAAGGGGGATTACCTCAATTTATAAAAGCTTTTAAAAAGCAAATTAAAATATATGTAGATTAAAAAGACATCCTACTGAATGGGGAAAATATTCACACATTATGCTACAAGAGGTTAATATCCAAGATATAAAAAAAAAATAGTCATGCTAACAATAAAAACAACCCAACTAATAAATGGGCAGCAGATCTGAACAGAATTTGCTGGAAGATATCCAAAAAGCCAATAGGGAGATGAAAGTTAAAACCACAACAGAAATGTCATCTCATACCCTTGAGAAAGGCACATATTAAAAAAAAATGAAACAAAACAAAAATCCAACAATAAATGCTAGAGAGGATGTGGAGAAAGAGGAACCCTACTCCATTGTTGGTGGGAATGTAAACTGGTATCGCCATTTTGGAAAGTGATGAGATTTGCCTTTAAAACCTAAAAATGGAAATACTATATCACCCAATAATACCATTCTTGGGGATCTAGTCAAACAATATAAAGCCAACAACTCAAAAAATTATATGTTCTACAATGTTTATTGCAGTATTATTTATACTATATTATATTATTCATCCATAAGGAAAGACAAAATGTTGCCATTTACAGCAAAATGGAAGGCATTTGAAGGAATTATGTGTAGAAAAGCAAATCAAAATGACAAAAACAACAGAAGCTTCAAGAAAGCAAAATACTTATAAAGACTAGAGGACACTAATAGACAAAGTAATGTTTCTGAGGTTAAGAGGGAAAGGCGAGGGAGAAAAAGTGTCAAAAGGGCAAAAAGGATGGTGGTGGGAGTGAAAAGAAGGAAAATAACTCACAGGTACAGAAATCTTGCAGTATACCAAGTGCTCTTTATGGGCTTTCAGCACAGTGAGTAGTTTGATATACTAAAATAAATCTGAAAGGAGTAAGGGAGGCCATGTTCAGAGCAAATTGGATCCCAGATGTTGGGGAAGAATTTGTGAGACATTATACTCAAGACATTAGAGCTTTTTTTTTTTTTTTTTTTTTTTTTTTTTTGTGGGACCCTCACCAGCGGCCAGGGAACAAACCAGCGCTGCAGAGGCTGCGGGCAGTCTCACAGCACAGCGTTCAACCGCTGCGCCACCAGGGGAGGCCAAAGACATTAGCTTTTTAATTCCTCCTAGGATCCACTGTTACTCCCATTTTACAGATGAGGAAGCTGACAATTATGGAGATAACTGCCCAACTCACACAACCATGGCAAATGCTGGAATCAGGAGCCCACTTTCTTAACCTCTGCCTCAAACAGGTCCCTGCTTTCAAAAAGTTCTCACATTAGTTGCAGAGCCAAGAATTAACACATGTGAGCCAAATGGACATTTAGTGTTGTTATCTGAAGGAAATAGGTGTAATGGCACTCTGAACTGTATGCAATCACATAGCATTAATGTTCATTTAATTGTTATTGGTGGAATTATAGACAGAACCTATGGATTTGCCCCCAGGTTTTAAACTGGCACACACTTAGTCCTGTTAATTAATGTCCCCACCTCTTCCAACTTCTTTGGTAGGAATACCAAGTGTATATACCAACTGTAATAAAGAATGATGAAGGGGATGCAAGCAGCAGGGAAGGAAGGAAGGTTTTTGGCATCTTCCAGAATCTGAGTAACAACATCAAATGCTTTAGGATTGGTTGAAAAGACAGAAAAGGCTTCTGGAGAAAAATTTTTAATCCTTTCTAAAGTTTTCTTTTCAAAAATCTTTCAATTTATAGAGACAAATCCCACTCTCCCTTTCCTAATCCATCCTTTATTTCCTTGAAAAAAAATATTTTTTAAAAAATAAATACATCTGGACAGTGTACAAAGTCCTCAGAGGCTAAAAAACTAGCTAAACAAGGACTGTACTTGACATATTTTTCTTCAGGCTAAGTTACTTCATTCAAGGTTTTAATGTTTAAATAAACTGCTGCCCAAATCAATAATCTACAAAATCATTCACTCGGGGAAAGGTCTTCAATCCTTCTGCCCCATTTAAGGCTGATATGTATGGCGAATGAACGCATTTTATTATATTTCTCACAGTCTGCTCCCAGCACTTCTGAAAGAGTGGTGAGTATATTTTCAGTAAAAATACTGAGACAATGCTCCCAATATGGTATCACTATTACTACTTAATTAAAAGAAGAGAGTGCATCCAGTCTGGGGATGTGAAGGGGCAAACAATGAAATGTCCTTTCTTCCTTGCCCTCATGGGCAAGGCAGTGCAGTGTTCAGCCAGGCAAACTCTGGAGTGGGCTGGAATGACTCAGTTTAAACCCCACCTCTGCTCATTTCCCACAGAGTGACTGCTTAACTCCTCTGGTCCCTGATCTAGTAAGTGTCCTAACACTAGAACTCTTACTTCATCGGGTTGTTATACAATTGATATATAAATGTTAGCTATCATTATTTATCAGACTTATAAAAATTTTGAAAATCCTTGCATTCCTAAAAAGTTAGGCTAAACCATGCTTCAGCCAACACCTAATTTTCCTGAGAGAGAATTGCATTGCTCTCTCCAAACACTTCACATATTGCTTCCTTCTTGCTACTATACAAAGCAGAAAGTAATTTTGATTGTAGATCCTCGTCATCGTGGATTTAAGAAAGTACTCTATAATATAATCAAATTTTGTATTTTTCTGACTAAGAACCATTATTGTGATACAATTACCCCATGAAACTTACATTGTAGTGTGGAAAATTATTTATAAAAAATGTAAAACAGATGAACATACAACATGCATGGAATTACAGGAGTGCTATTTTAAACTATTTTATACAGGGATGAGGAATGGCCTCTTTGACAAGGCAGCATTAGTATTGAGAACTGATGGAAATTTGGAAACAATTCAGACAGAGGCAAAAGCAAATCCAATGGTCCTGCAGAAGGGTTGTACCTAATGAGTTATAGAAATGACAAGAAGAATAGAAATGCTGTAGTCCAGTGAGCAAGGAGTGGTAGGAGACAGAGTCAGAGAGAGGTAAGGCCTGGTCATACAGGACTTGTAAGCCATGATAAATACTCTAGGTATTATAATTGTAAGTCACTGGAGGGTTTAGAGCAGAGGATAAATGTGATTTATTTTAGAATACTACCTGGAAACTGGTGGTGAACAGATCATTTAAAGACAGACAGAGGTGACTCCTGAATACACAAGGAGTCTCTCTTGGCCATCTTTACTTACTTACACCACTAAAATTAGTACTGTACATTCTATGACCTTTTTTTCACATCACAACCTGAAAGCTTGGCCAATTTCTTTCATTGGATAAAGGATTGATTCAACATTTATTCAAGTCTACGTAGTGTTAGGTACTGTCCTAGGTGCTGAAGACACAGTGATTAAATTAGATACTGAATAGCTATTCAAAACTGTATCTTAGCAAAATTTCTGATTATTTCATTCCATATCCCTTGATGCAGATGAGAGTAGTCAAAATGTTTACAAATATATAAATGTTAGGGGTGGAAATTATGAGAACACACCTACATGGAGTCTCCTCAGGTCCCCCTGTACATGATTCTGCACATTCTGCCACCTTCTTACAATTTGGGTCAAAAATCCTGGTCAATTTTTTAACTCAATCAACTCAACTTAATCAACTCTCAGAGAGTCTGACCTGAATTTCCCCTGCCTCCAGCATGGTTGATTCAACTCATCATACTTTGTAATCTGCTCCAGTATAGCACATATCATTCTTTACTTCAAGTATTAGTATGCAAATCCTCTGATCAAATAGATCACAGAAACTACCTTACTTTTTGTGTCTGGGAAGCCTAGAAAAGATCTGACATGTAACAAGCACTCAATAAAAGTGTGCTTAAAAAAATAAACAGAGCAGTCAGTCAGTTATTATTGCCAAATATTTCCTCCTTTAATTCCATGATGTATTCTTAGAAGCTCAGAACTATAATTTTTACTTCTGAAACATCCATGGGTCTAGAACAGAGTGAGTGTTCTATATTTATTGCTTGAATTTCCACCCAGGGAGCATTTTATATTATATTCTGTTCAGAATTTATTAAAAATATGACCTTTTTTGAAAAGGAGATTATTTAGTTTTCACCATTCCACAAATGGAACCAAGTGTTGGTCTTTCCTAAGGTACAGACTTTGGAAAGAAACTTATTTTTCTGTAGCCATGAAAATCTTGCAGCAATAGTAAAAAATGGAGTAAAGCCAAGAAATTCAGGTTTCACACAAGCCTTGTTGTCTCTGGAGAATGTAAGAATGTTAGAATGTTTTCTAACTATTAAATAAGTATAGAAAAAGAATTCTTAAAAGAAAATTAAAAACTAGGCTTCAGATATTGGACCTCATTTTTTTAGTGTAAATATCAATGTTAAGTTCAAGAACATTAAAGGTCTTCATTATGGAATATAATATTGAACATTAAAAAAATATCAGACATTGGGGATTCCTAGAAAGACAGCAATTTGAGGATATGTCTGGCTCACTTTCATGATCATCTTTGCAATGACAATTAGAATACAAAAATTAAGAAAATCTGTGTCAAATTATAAATTGGGAAAAGAGGACAGAAAATTTTGTGCTAACAGTACTCAGGTGGGTTTGCATACCATTTATTTGGGTGGGTTTCTTGCATCCATTTCAGGGGTTAGAAAACTATGGGATGTTTTTGTAAGTAAATGTCATTGGAGTATGTATAACCATGCCCATTTGTTTATGTATTGCTTATGGCTGTTTTATCAATAAAACAGCACACAGGGGTAGTTTTAAAAGAAAGAGTATCTCCTACAAAGTCTAAAATATTTACTCTCTGGCTCTTTCCATAAAGGACTTGGAGAATTTTGACCTATTCCTATACCTCCTTACCTGTGAAGATATCTAATAACTGGGAGGAATAAAGAAAGGAGTTTAGCGAAGGTGGGAATGACAGTCAGCAACTTGTGACTCCCACAATCACCTTACAAGTGTAAAAACACCAAGAGCTGTTCCAAGAAGGTGAGCCACAAGTGTGTGACCTCTGACCTGCCTTTAGTACTATTGACTTCACAAGACAAAGAAAAGGAGTGATATCCAGATAATTTCTGCCTGCCATGAATAACCAATAATTTTTCAGTTAAGAGGCACAGCCTCTTGAAACAAGACTCTAAATGTGGCATCTGCCCTATGCTCCCAGGCTGCTGCAAGCACACACTGGCAAAGGAAAAATAAACATCTCCCTTGGGCTAGGGTATTTGAAATAGAACACACACAGAATCTGACAAGACCCACCTCAGCCCCATTGCTAGAAAAACATAGAACTCCTTTGGAAAGGACAACCACAGGGAGAAAAACAGTCACTATAACAGACAAACTTTCTGCAGTTCACAAAATGAGGAACCACACTGGGAAGTCAGAATTAATGTCTTTCTATGAAAATTACTGCAAGAAAAAAAATTAGAAACTTCCTAACTCTATTCTCAATATATTCCAAGAAGCTATTGCATTTATAAGACTATAACAGATAGTCACAAAGAGAGAAGAAAAACCTGCATTGAAGTGAAAAATACCCCATTGCTTAATTTAAAAAGTGCAATCAAATCAGTAAACAGTGTTACCAGGCCAAGGCAACTCTGGCCTCCCAAAAGACAAGATCCTTCAAGGTTTCTGAAAAATCCTTCAGGGTTTGCATAGATAAGATGTTGGCAACCGCAGGAGGCATCATAAGAGCAGAAAAGGCACTTCCATAGGGTCAACCCCACGGAGAAAATGGATACAAATACACATATAAGCTATGCTTTGAACCACACACTAATACCTTTCCCAATATCCTACCATAATAGTCCCATTTCTTTTTATACATCCACAGCAATTGGAAATATTATTAAGCAACTGGAAGGTTATCAGGGAGTTTACTTAAGTAGGCATATTCCACTTGATGTTTTTTTAAATTTTGCATTTTTTTTTTTTTTTGCATTTTGCCATACATGTTACTTGCAAAATAGTACTCTAAAAGACCCAGCTGGATCTGAGTGCTTATGATCTCAGTATTAGAACATCCAATCGCATGTGTGCACTAAAATACACATATTAGATAAAACAAGGGCCCAGTTAGAATAATATATAATTGGGAAGGGAAGTGGAACATTAAAGGAGTTAATGATTCCAGTCAAACAATACCCTACTCTACCACTTCTAGTCCTACTCCAGTGTTTCTTAGAGGAGATTCTCCAGACAGGATCTGGATCACCTTGTTGGAAATAAAACTATTGGATCTTACTTCAGACCTATTAAAGCAGTAACTCTTGAGGGAGGTACCCAACTTTCACTTTCAAGAAGCCCTTTAAGAAATTCTTAGGCACACTAAAGTTTGAGAACTACTGTCATCATCACAAAAGAAATAAGCTAGAAAAAGACCTTAGGAACAATTTAAACATTTTTGATGCCTTCTGAACCCCAGAATAATTAAATCTGAATCTCTGAGAATAGATTCCAATAATTTCATTGTTTTAGAACTTCTAAAAAGGAACCCAAATACAAGTAATAGTACCATGTTAAGAAATGGAAATGCAAATAGATGCCATTAATAGATGTATTAATAGAGAAAACAAACAAACCCAAGCAAAAAAAGTTAAGTTAGGAATTGAACTGTGCCAAATAAATACGAAGAGATAGCTGTAAACTTACCCACCCAAGGAAGCAAATGGAGAAGAACTCCGGTAGACACAGATCTTTTGAGTGTTTCTGAACTTTATATTGGATGCGTAGGTTGGATTCCAACCTTATATTGGATACCTGAAAACAAAGAAAAGAGAGGTGTGGAAAACAAATCCAGAAAGCCCAATATATCTGTGGTTATCAAAGTTTCTGCACATTGAAGTTACCCAGGGAGCTTTAAACATCCCTGGTGCCCATGTCCTACTCCTAGAGAATGTAATTTAATTAGACTGACTCTGATCTAAAATTTTGGAAGTTTCAAAGATTCCCTTATGAATTTAATATGTAAACAAGTTTAGAAACCACTACAATATATGTGGAATAGACATTCCAAAAGAATACAAGTGAACACATGGAGAAGAATAGAAAAAAACAAACCTAAAATGATGAGAAATTTGTACTTTGACATCAAAGGGGTTCACTGATGTTTAGACTGAAAAAGAAAATTAAAGAAACTGGTTCTGAAATACAGCCTTGTGAATTGTTGACTTGCCTTGTGAATTGTTGACTTGCAAGGACAAATATCAGAAGAGAATCCAGGCAGGGGAAAAAACTCATGTTTATATGCCTACATAGAAAGAAAAAGGAGCAATGTCTATAGTCATGACCATAGCTATTATAGTGAACTGACCACAAGAGCCAGCCAAAATCTCACTCACTTGCAAAGGCAACCAATGATATTATCTTTAGGTATCGAATCAGAAAAGAACTACAAAGAGAAGAATAAAATTGACAAGTCAAGAATGAGGGAGGTTTGGCTCAAAAGAATTCTAGTGGATGGCAATCACTAAACCAATGGATTCTTACAGTTGGCATCACACTGGAATCTCTGGGAAGCTCCTAAGTGTTTCACTTCCTTGCTATGCCCAGATATAATAATTTAATTGGTCTAAAGTGGGGCCCTCCAAAAGTATGTTTAAGTAGTTCCCCGGGTGATTCTAATATATAGCAACAGTTGAGAATTACTGTGCTACAATAGTTAATTAAATAATTATTGCTAATAACAATTACTGAAAGATGTATAATAAAAAACAGCAATTTAATGACAATCTGGCTCTAAGACTCTGTATTATATTTACTCCTTCCTTGAGTGAGAAACAATTAAGTTAGTGTGCATTATTGCAGTCTGAACCACTTTGCCTAAGGGAGGTTCTCCCAGAAGTAGCAGGCTTGGCTGGGTACACACACACACTCCTCAGATATTAGGGAATGTCTGTGCTCAATTCCCAGGAAAGACTTGGAGTCCACATGGGATGTGGAGTAGGGAGGTAGGAAAGTGCTTGGAATCAGGAGAAAGGCCAGCAATAGCTAAGTGCCATCTTTGATTTCATTTGAGTTAGAATAGATCTGTGAAGGAAATAATGTCCTTTATTTGTGCTGCTTTTGAGCAATGCCTGAATTCCAGGACAACACAGATGAGAAGGAAAGGAACAAAAGTAAATAAACTGCAGAAGAGTCATTTCATCAAATAGAACAAATGGAGAAATTGAGAAAGAACAAGGAGAAAGAGAGCATATACATGCAACTCCTTTTGTTTTTGTTTTGATTTTTGAAGTTAGAGACAGTGCTAAAATTTATAGCAAGTATAACCAAGCAAAAATGTAAACCAGGGTTTCTCAGCCTCAGCACTACTGACATTTTGGGCCAGATAATTTTTTTGCTGGGGTGAAGGGGCCTGTCATGTACATTGTAGTAAGTTTAGCAGTTTATCTGTCTTCTATATATTGGATGCCAGAGCACATTCCCACCTCTCAGTTGTGCCAACCAAAAATGTCACCAGAGTCCCGGGTGGGGGGGTGTAATCATTGCTGGGTGAAAATTGCTAATGAAACTAAGTTTCAGTGTTTTCATAGAAAAACAAGAGATTCCTTTTCATCCTCCCAAATTTGTATTACATATAATCCTGTATCTTTACATTTCATTGTTGACATCATTAATTAGAGATAAGAAAATATTGATTCAAATATATTCTGAAATACTGTAAAGATAACAAATAATAGAAAGAAAACAGGCTTTTGTTATCTAAAGTACTTAACATAGAGAAAGGAGGAAAAAAAACAATTTATCAAGTGACATAAATTACCAAAAAGCAGAAAGTTAAGGCAGGATGATAGAGGATCAAACATAACTAGTGAAAATAAATCTGAGTGGGATAAACTTCCCCATTAGAAGATGAAGAACTGCCAAGTAGGGTCAAAATCACAAATTCAACCATTCAGAAAAATAAAGTCAGAAGTAAAAGGCTATGCAAAATATACTTGGCAAAAGCAAACTAGAAGGAACCAAGAGCAATAATACTGTCAGACAAGCTTGAAGTTAAAGCTTTATGGACCCAAAAGGTTTACTCTGTAGCTAATGAAGTTAAAATAGTCTCAAACTCAAAAGACAGAAAAATAATGAGCTATTCTAGTTTTCTTCCTTATATGTTGTTGTAATTTCTAACTTAAGCTCCTTGAAGGCAGCAGCTGCACTTTATTTATTGTGTATTCACAATGCAGTGTGTCTGCCAAGGAAATCACCATCATTTATGAATATTTGTTGGCTAAGTGAATGTATTTACGCGATCTACGCATCCTGATGGATTTAAATGATCCATTGCCATGGTCCTCTATTTCCTTGTCTATAAAATGAGAACTCTCAATTCCCCCACCTCTATACTGTGATATTTTTACCCCCCCCCAATTTGTGCCAGTTGCCTAAATTATGCCTGAAAATTAGTGTTAAGCTTATGGGACATAAAGACATTAAGGATCTCCCACATTAAGCGGTTTATACCAAGAAACTAGTTATTAATCTGAAATGCTATAAGACCCATATTCAGCAAAACTATAAGGTAGTGTTGCTATGAGAACAATCACGTCAGATGGGATTACATTTTGACAGCTCTTTCCAGACCCATATCTTTCAGCAAGAATATTGCCTTAAAATGGTAGGCAAGGCTGCAAGCTCTTTGAGATAAGTGACACTGTGTTTTCCATTTTTCTGTTTCCATGCTTGGTTCATAAATGGTGCTTTATAAATTGGTGTTGATGGTGAATTAGACAAAGGCCCCGTGATTTTATTTTCTAGATGGGGCTTACAAAATGTCATCTTTTCCCTCCATATTTCTCTTTAGATTTGAAGAGGATATTTAAAAAGTATAACCTACACTTGGACAAGGAGTTTTTGAATATACAGACCAGTCCTAACAGTGCACTCAATTTGTCACCACTCAGTTAGGACCACTGTATCTGGGATCACTTTTTCATGGGAAAGAAAATTAAATTGCTCTGTATCAGGAACTGTCTGAAGTATATACCCATCTCTCACCCATCCTTCCTGTCCCCTGCCCCTCCAAATTAAATAACACAGAAGAAAAAATAAGATTCTAACAAGGTCTTATTTAATGTTCCAGACTGTTCAAATCCATATTGATCAAGTTTCAATTTGAAGCTGGAGCCTGCAGCAATAATTGAGATCAATATGAGGTCTTCACTCAAATATCTCATCTGCTAAAACAAAACAGATTCTAACACTGTACAAAAACACTAGGTTGACAAGAAAGCCAGATGTTTTAAAATACAAGCTACTTTGAGAAGATATAACCATGTATTTATGCTTGTGATAGATTTAAACATTTTTAAAAAGAGAAAAGATATTTTTAGGCAGAAAAAAGGGAAATCACTAAGACTTGCCTAAAACCCTTACTGATTTAGTTGCAAGATTAACTTGTTTTTTTTTCCTTAATGCAGCTATAAAAATAACTTTTGTGGATGCTGAAATAGGGCTTTTTACATTTACTCAATAGGTGAATGAAAGAGCCTAGCAGAGTGCTAAGAAGGATCCCAAGGAAATGTATGATGTAGCACCTATTGTCTAGGAATTCACAATTCTGTATTTTAAAAAATGGGAATACACATACAAAATGATTAATGTATCAACATAAGAGAATACTGCATCAAAAGTAAAAATAAGTGATCCAAAAACACAGAACTCAGGAAAGGCAATTAAGGAATAGCTTACACGTAAAGCATGAGATTTGGAGAAGACAAATCTCTGTCACTTATTATTTCTTTAAGCAATTTCCAACCTCTTTGTACACCTGTTTCCTTAACTGTAAAGTAAGGGCTGTGATAAGTCTATGTCACCAGGTTGTAGAGAACAGCTGACAGGAATACAGTAAGCTACTGGAGTTTAAAGAGGTAAGATCTATATGCACCCATAGAAGGCCAAATACCTAACAGAGCAAATATGGCTTACAAGGTGGCAGGATTAGCTAGGTGAACAGAGAGTAAGCTTGGGCAAGCTGTTCACCTTTTCTGAGTCTCAGTTTCTTTAGCAAGGTAATGCAGACAATGGGTTCAGATTATTTATTGTTGAGAAATAAATGACCCCAGAACTTAGTGGCTTAAAACAATATTTCTTTTCCTTACTTGTTATAATTTTTGCCCAGACAACCAACAGCTGTCTCAGTTCCACTCAGCATCGGCTGGGAAAGCTTGAAGCCTAGGACTGGAATTATCTAAAGGCTTGTCTGGTAGCTGATGCTAGCTGGGGTCTTAGCTGAAACTATTAGCTAGGGTACATGTTGCCTATCCAAGTGGCTTCTTCACAACTAGTGGCTGGGTTCCAAAGGTAAACATTCAATCAATGGGAAATTGTACCCTTTTTTATGATCTAGCCGCAGAAGTCACACAGTATCACTTCCTCTCATCCTATTGGTTGGAACCCATTCAAGTTCATGGGAAGAAGAAATTTACTTCAGCTCTAGGTCACAGTTGCAAGGGTTTAAAAGAACATGTAACACCACAAATATTACTATAGCTATTTTGGGCTAACACAATCTGCCATACCTAGTGTGCTTTCAAAAATGTTTGTGGTTCATGAGTGGTAATATTGAAAAGTAGAAGTCTAATGCAAGATGTGAAGAATTAGTAAGGCACTCAGTAAACACGTATTTATTGTGGACATAAATATAAATGAGACATAGTCTCTGCCCTCAGTGAACTTACGATCACACAAACAATTGTAACTCAGTATATTTAATTTAGAATAGAGACCATTAAAAGCTCTGGAGGAAAGTAAATGAAAAAAAGCTTCTTGGCAATTTGGGGAAGCTTCAGTGACAAGGTGTCCACCATGACGTTTAGGAGATCTGGATTTTGTGGCTAAAGCTTGTACAATTTGAGGTCCCTTTAAGGAAAAGAATACAGGCCCTCCTGGTGGTACAGGGGTTGAAGTCTCAGCACTATCAAGCTATTAACAGTCACTGAGGCATGAGTTCGATCCTCAGCCAGGGAGATAATCCGCATGGCACAGCAGACCTCTCCTGCCTCACCTGCTGCTCCCCTCAGCAGTATACATTAGTAGATCTGCCTATTCTGCTCCCCACTCTGTCTCTGGTGAATCCTCTCACCCCCCCGTACCCCTGACATATAAACAAACAAAAATAAATCTTTTTTAAAAAAATTTTTTTAAAAAGAAAGAAAAAGAATAGTCACAAACACAAAATCAGGCATAGCACCATGGAAGGGGACTGTGAGTAAGCACCCCTGACACTTGAGCTTAGCCTCACATAAAATCAGCTCTAATGAGATCTAAATTGCAGAGAAAGGAAGTGAGGAAACTGCCATATTTGGAGAAAAGGGAGGATTGAGTATGGAGGGGTCTTAAGGTCAAAGAGCTCAAAACAGAGGGAGGGGATAAGATGTTGAAGGGATAGGAGCCATCTTCAGAGGGAAGGCAACAGCACGAATTAGTATTTACAGTTGGATCTGGTTTGGAAAGCCTACAATGGCAGAAAACAAAGTTGGATTTTATATTGTGAAGCAACTAAAATTCACAAGAAGATCCTGAAGATGAGAGTTAAATGACTTATTAAATTTAGGAGGCAGAAAGGACTGAAGGAGGGAAAAGGCTTGTCATAAACAATCTTTTGATTCCTACAAGCTTTTTGTCAGTGTCCCACACCAGATAATTGGCATTTAGTTTTATTGCTTCTGTCAAACACCTCATTGGATCATTTATAACAGCTAAAAATGGTAAATCAGAATATTTTAAAACATGGAAATTGCTCATCATCACTTTGGCATAATTTGTTCTTTGGTATATTATGCAGTAACTAAAATAATATTTATGAAAAAAACTTTACAAACAAGAAACAATTTGGCATTTCAAGTAAAAAGAGCAGGATATAAAATTATGTAACTGTAATCCATAATATATGCACATTTATATGCACTTCTTATCTAAGTAATTTTTATGTATATATGTACTTAAATGTTGAAGTACAAATACAAAAATTACTATAGGAAAATACCTGGATATACGATAATGTTATCCTTGATTGGTTGCCATATGAATTATTTTACCATACTGCTACCATTTATTTATAATAATGTGCATGCATTGATTTAATGATTGGTTACAAAAAATTAAAATACACTCATTGGTCAAGTTCTTTCCCCAAATACCACCTCCTCAGGAAGACCTCTGATGCCTCACTCCCCACATTCAAATCCATTAGAACTGCTTGTATTTTCCTTGCCACACAGTCATACTCAGCATTTTGTAGTAGCTTCCATGGTAGCCCCCACAGAAATATAACTATATACAAGGGGACTAAGGCTGCAACCCCATTTCAATGCCTCGAACATAGTTGATATTAAACTGAACATAGTTGATATTAAACAGTGATTGAATTGAATCACATTCAGGGTATCTTGGCAATTTTGAAGGACAGAGTACCGTTATTCAATCAAGAAGGAGTAAGTGACAATTTCATAAAGGGGAAAGTGCAGTGACCAGTGATGTTCACTTTAAATGATGACAAGAGTAAGGGTATGTCATCTGCCATCTCATGTCACCCTTCTAGGGGATCCGTGTAGGGCAGACATTCTTATCCACAAGATCAAATGGGATGTATAATGTAAACTGCTGACGTGCCTGGCACTGAGTAGGTGAATAAAAGTTACTTTTATTGTTTTCTGTGATTTGCTTGAAGTCACAGAACTCAGCAGTCAAAGTGCTAGGATTGGGCTTTTAAATCCTACTTCTACTTCTCCACGCTGCCACAATCATAAGCCTGGAAAGCAATGGCCTTTCTTCTCTCTTGTGGTGGTCTGCCCTTGCAGCTAACCAGGGTGAACAGCCTCTTGACATTTTGTACTTTATTTTTTTAATAATTATTTTTTTTAATTTTATATATTTTTACATCATTTTTCATTTTTGCACAATGTATGCATTTTCATCTTGGTTATAGTCTCCATACAATTTCCACCCCTCCTTGTTCTGATCCTACTCCCTCCTCCCCCCACCCCAATAGTGTGTCTCTGGTTTATAGTTGTGTGCTGATTTTGATTTTTACTTTATTATAATTAGTCTTTTTCCTGGTCCCTTATTTAGATTTTCTAAATTCCTGCGATGAGTGAGACCATCACTTTTTAACGCTGTGCTTCAGTCACTTCTCCAGTAACCCTGATCACAATTATGGTCCCAGAAAAGATACTTAGGCATTTGAAAATTGAAGATTATCACATAGTTAATGTTATCAGCCCACAAACATTCCAATAACTAACGCAAATCTTCCCAAAATAAATGTATCTCTCGTAGCCATTATCCTGATGAAAGTAACATTTCCTGAATGCCAGCTATGTGTTCCACCAGGTAACCTACATGGGCTAGTTCCACTCAATTTTAAAATAACCTCTGAGATATGCATTAGCATCTCTATTTTTCAGATGTTCACTGAGGCACAGAGAGGTCAGTGAAATTGTCCAAAAACTCTGAATTAGTAACTGGCACACATAGGTCTGCTGACTGCAATGACCATGTTTGTTTCACTTTGCCAAATAGCAGGTAATAAATAAACTACAGTAATCAGCATGTGATTAATAAATACAGGCGGAGGTGAAAAAATTGTGACCTTCACGTCATCACTGATTTTGCCATCTTCGGCAAGGGTAAGGGAAGAGAGAAGGGTGAATGACATTCTTGTCCCATCAAAATTGTTCTATTTATTTACCACCTTACAAAGAGACAAAATAAGCATCAAAACCCAAAAACCTCATAATCAATCCAAGTCCAGCGTAACCTCAATTCTTCCCAGGTTTTCAAAGTGCAGGGTGGACAGCACCAATCTTCTTTTTACAGACTCTGACCTTCCATCCTCCTCCCTTTCCTAGCTATTCTTCCTGTGCCCTCCTGGCATGTAGTCAGTCACTACAGACACATCTCACAAAAAGTGAGTAAACACACTGAGAATGAACAGGAGCCAAGAGGACAAGGTCAGGAGCTGTGGATGTGTCAGCCTCGAGGCAATGGGAGCAAAAATGGGAATTGATGAGGGAGGAGAAGAAACCTGTGGTGTTCAGAAGTTCAGCTTGGTTGGTTGATGTGGCGGTCCCTTCTCTTTAGGGACGTAGCTGGCAGAATAGTCACGCCACTCCCCAAAGCTGAAAGTTTGGGTTTTCTCCTTTTGTGCAAGCTGCAATGCTATTTCTACCACCTGCCAAGGGCCAGCTGCCAGCTCCTTTGGGAGGCATTGTTTCGTTTTTAAGTGGGGTGGAGGGAAGAAGGAGCAACTCTGGCTCTTTTCTTTCCGGAAAGCATTTTGTTCCTTCAGCTGTCAAGAAGCCTTTGTACAGACAGGTCTTTATTCCCAGGGCAGAAGAACTGGAGACAAGCATTAGACATTTGCCAATTCTTGATCACTTTCCTCACCCTTTATACTTTGTTCTCTTGAAATTTGTTTAGACCATGTCTTTTTCCTAAAAGGCTTTGAGACCTTTTTTCAAAATAAGGTTTATCTACAGTAAGCATATAAAATATAAACAGAGAAGAGGAACCTCGAGTCAAGGGGAAAGAAACAGCACATATTTAAAATGTAAAGATAAGCAAAGCAGCGGTGATTAAGCTTTAAAGATTAAGTTTTTATAACTAAAGTTAAAAATTAAGCTTTAAAATTTGTCTCTGAGACTCCTGCCAGCTAGGATAAGAAAGGAAGTATGGCATGTTATGTAACTGTCACACAAATATCAAAGGGGAGTTTGATGTTAAATGGCCACTTTTGGCATTTGTTGGTGCCTGCCCTAAAACTGTCCAGGCTACTGTCATTATGGCCACATTATATGGGCAGCTTCAAGGAGTCATTCATACTGGCCTCACAGAGAGCAGACTCAAAATTATTTTCTCTATTGAATCTTAGCCCACCGAAAGAAGAGGTCAGTTACCTTCCGTTTAGGACCCTCACTTGTCTTAACTCAGTCCCATTTTCAGTTGGTTGTTATAGTGAGTAGCGTCACACTTAACTGGCAACATAAGAGAAATATACTCTTCAAAAAGGGAAATTGCTGAGGGGAGGAGAAGCAGACTGTGGTTTTAGCATTCCACGTGGTTGGGTGTAGTGGGCAGAATAGTCCCACTGCTCCCCAAAGTTGAATTTTCTCCTTTTGCTAAGGAGTACGATGTCACATGTTTTCGTTGGTTTTTTGTTTTTTTTTTTTTTTTTTTTTTTAACCACCTATATCTATCTATTTTATTAGAGAGAAGCAATATTTACGGGGTGGGATAATTCAAATGATTTCTCATCTACCTTTTTCAGATACACATTTTCTACCATAAGATTAGGTCAGGTCAGTTGAAAAGTATAAGCCTAGATGATTCTGAATGGGTTCTCCCCAACACTCTCCTAGGCTTCTCTGAATTGCTTAAATACATTTACTGAATTGCCTCCTGATGCAGTTCCATCATCCTGTGACCAAAAAAAAAAAATATGCTCAAAAATAAATCACCCTATTAAACTCACTGGGTATTTACCTACAGATATTGAATTCTTACAGATACCTACAGTCTTCTGCCAGAGAAACCTTGAAAGAAAAGTATCTGATACCAAGACTAGATACCCTTGGGGCCTCCCTGTTGGCACACAGGTTGAAGACACAGCTCTGTCAAGCTGCCACCAGCCACTGCAATGAGTTCGATCCCCGGCTAGGGAGCTAACACACATGGTACAGCAGACCTCTCCTATCATGTCTGCTGCTCCCCACAGCAGTATATTTCAGTAGATTCTCCACTCTGTCTCTGGTGAATGCTCTCACCCCCACACACACACACACCTCTGTCCTACACCCCAGTTCTTGTATGCATAAATAAATAAATCTTTAAAAAGAACAGATACAGATACCCTTCTTCTGAGGAACCAACATCCTCTCATACTATGGATACCAATTGGTAGGACTGATTTTTACAATCAGCTCATCTGAATATCATAACTGAGTCTGAGTCCCAAATAAGAAAGTGTATAGGACTTCATCATAACAATCATAAAATGGGTAAGATCCTTAATGACAATTTTCTAACAAGTATGGAAGTCGTTTCTTTTTAAGCAACTTTCTTTTTAAAATAAATATTTGACAAAAGTTAAGACCTTATGAAGTTGCTCAGTTCCATCAATAGCAACAACAAAGAACAATCGACAACTACATGCTACAATCTAGATAAATCTCACAGGGAATGTTAAACTAAAGAAGGCAGACACAAAAGAACACAAATGGGTGATTTCACTCACATAAAGTTCAGAATCAGGCAGAGCATCTATGTGTTGAAGGTTAGGATAATTGCTTTCTCTGGTCGTAGTAGTTCCTAAGAAGGAGCATAAGGATTCTGAGTAGCTTCAGAGATGTTACTATTGAGTAAGTACTATACTTAACTTTGTTTCTTGATCTGTTTGCTGGTTATTTATGCATATTCACCTTGTGAAAATTAATCAAACTGAACACTTATGACTTCAGTGTTTCCATTATATATTATACTTCAACAAAATGTTCAAAACAAAACAAAAAGACAATAATCTACACTAAACAAGAAGTATGTTGAATACCAACCTCATCCTTGGAGTTGGTCATAAATCTGACTTCAGTCTCAGCTTTAGTCTTTGAAAGGCCAAATAACCAAATGCTCACTTTAAAGCCATTACTGGCTTCCCTGAACTTATACATGATCAATAATCCTATGACCATAATCATTATTTCTAATTATTATATCATAATAATGTCAGGGATATGCATGAGGTGTGTCATTTGATTTTATTGTACTTTTCAAATGCAGCTGTAATAAGAAAAATCTCCTTTTGTGGTCTAGAAAGTGAATGTTATTGGACAGTATAAGATGTATATTTATTATTGCAAAAGTAAAATGCTACAATGACTAATGGTGTACTAAGTTTTCTGTATCAAAAACAATTTCAACTTTTAAATAGTTAAATAAATAGAAAAGGAAGTTGACAATATAAATGCTAAGAGAATATGTTAGCTAGTTAACTTACATCTTTTCTGAGTCAAGGAATTATTTAAATATAGAAATTTAAATAACAATGCAAGGTGGAATAATAGAGATTCAATTGTATCATAATTCTAATCCTTGTAGAATTGTTTGGTGTATTAGCATCCATTACATTAAAAACCTTTAAGGAGCATATTTAAATTGTCGTTATTTAATTCCATTTAGGCCAAGAGGCTTTCAGAAAAAAGTCTTATTTGGAATTCTTCACATTTTGTGAGGACAAATTAAAAGCACAGTGTCAAATTCACCATATCAAAATTTCATGAGGAAAAAAACCTCCAGAATCTTGCATAACAATGTTCATAGTAAATTACCTTTGGTTCACATAAAATAAAAAAGGAAAAATTATTAGACACAAATGAGGAACCCAAACACATTTTATTTTCACCAAACATCAACAAAACTTACATGACAAGACTCTTTTACAAGCTAAACTCTGAAACCAAAAGCTTGATAAAATGCTATACCACACACTACTAAGTACACAGTATACTCATGATTAAAAATAGAAAGATTTTTAGAGCAACCAAGGTATGTGTCCAGAAAATCTATCACTGAAATACTTTATTTTCCTGAATTATATTCTGCTGTATACCTAAGTCTAGTGATGTCATTAAATATGTCTGTTTAAAGTGAGTTTCCATATAGTGTTGGAAGTTCCTGTATTATAATGACAAACTTTAAAATCTAACAACTATAATTTTAATTTAAAACTCATTGCACAGTAAAGAAAACAATCAACAAAATGAAAAGCCAACCTATAGAATGAGAGAAAATCTTTGCTAATCATATATCTGAAAAGGGACTAGTATCCAAAATATATAAAGAACTCATACAACTTAAGACCAAAAGAACAATCTGATTTTAAAATGGGGAGAGGAACTGAATAGATATTTTTCCAAAGAAAATATATAAATTGCCAACATGTACATGCAAAGGTGGTCAACATGCCAAATCATTAGAGAAACCAAATCACAATGAGATATCACTTCATACTACTAAAAAGGATGGCTTCCAAAAGACAAGAGATAGGAAATGAAAGATGAGAGGAAAAAACACAAGTGTACCATTTGTGAGAAAGTAAAACAGATAGTCATTACAGAAAACTATTGGAGAGTCCTCAAAAACTTAAAAATATATCTACTGCCTCTGGGTATATATCCAAAGTAAACAAAATCACTGTCTCAAAAGATATATCTGTATCTAAGTGTCCATCAGTGAATGAATTAATAAAACATTGTGATATGTGCATGTGTGTGATGGAATATTATTCAACCATGAAAAAGGAAATACTGCCATTTGCAACAACATGCATAGACATTGAAGGCTTTATACGAAGTGAACTCAAGTAGAGAAAGACAATAACCATACCATCTCTCTTACATGTGGAATCTAAAAAGACTAACCTCACAGAAATAGAACAGATTGGAGATTGCCAGAGGCAAGGGAGTTTGGGGGAGACAAGAGCTAGAGAAAATAAGTCAAAAGGTAAAAATGCCGTTATAAGATAAATAAGTTCTGCAGGTATATTGTACAACATACAATATAACACTGTATATCTGAAAGTTGTAGATCTTAAAATTTATCATAAAAAATTATAACTTTATGGTAATGAAACTTACTGTGGTAATCACTTCACAATATACATATAACAAATCATTATGCTATACACTTAGATTTATACCATGTTATATGTCGAGTATACTTCAGAAAAATTGTCTTGATTTATTTTTAAATAGTATATAAAATTCATTCTTATCCTTCAGAACTCAATTCAATGACAGTGATACTTGATTTTAATTAAGTACTGACTTTGACAATTGGCCAGTTTTTCACTTGGGCAACATTTCTATTTTTACCCACAGCAATTTAAGCACAATGTAAAAAGATGAAGCTGCTTAGGGCTAAGGTCTTGTAGTCAAAGTATTTGGTCTTCTTAAAGTCTCAACTGAACTCACCTCAGGGCCTTTGCACTTGCTACCTGCACTGCCTGAAACACTTTTCCCCTGGGTCTTCACATCACTAGTGCCTTATCACCATTCAGAAATTAGGTTAAAGCCTTTTTTTTCCCAAGGCCAAAGCTGACATGTGAGTGAAAGCAGAAATGCAGCCAACCTCATCATATTCTATCCCAGGCAAGCAATCTGGACTTCTCTGCTCCTCTGAGGATTAATCACTAGTTGAAACTATTGTGTTCTTTTCCTTTGTTTGCTGTCTGTTTCTGTCCAAGCAGGGTCCCAGTTCAGAGGATGGCAATGAGAATGGTTTTCTCCTTCCTCCTTCCTTACTGGTACAATCAAAGTTTCTGTGCAGCACTCCACCATGGTCTAAATGCTCCACACCTGCATGAGGAGGTGTGCCATCACACCTGTTAAGACTAAACTGGCTAGGCAGCAAGCCTCGACTCTACCATATACTAACTCTGTGACTTTGGGCAACCTAGCTTGCTTGTTTTATTTCTTAAACTGTGAAGTTAAGGATGTGGTTGTTTCTAATTGATATATATCAATATACAGTTAACATTAATTATATGTATGTAACATTAATTATATGTATGTATATATGTATGTATTTAATATTTGATTTCAAAAATATGTAAGGGACTAGTGCAAAACATATGAAGGTTTGCTTTCTTCCTGACCCTTTTTCTATACTTTTGGAAATACTTTTTTCCCCTGTCCAAACCCACTTTCCTATTCAGAAAATTCCCTACCAAATCTTTTATCTCTCTGAAAGGAAGTCTTCTCTACCTCACTGGCAAAGTTCATTGCTCCTTATTAACTGCTACACTGACCTACAATTATTGCCTACATTTCATCTTCCTCACTCATCTGTAAGCTTATACACAGCATACAATATAGTTTCTCCATCTCCCTATCTTTAGCACCCACCCCAGTCTCCTTTCTCTAAGAGGAACTTGACATTTACTATATTAATATGTCGTAGGGTAAATGGAAGTTATCAGGTCCTTTCTGCCCTCCTGCCATTAGCATTTATGATCGACACATGCAGTCTATACGCAGGCCTTATGGTGGAACCTGAGCATGGTGTGGGCGAGCATTAAGTGGGCGAACCTTAGCAGAGAGACAGAGTCTATGAGGGCGCTGTCACAGAGGACTGTCAGGCAGAGTGCAGGGGAAAGCGTCAGAGAACGACTACCAGAGGAAAGAGCATACAGAGATTTTCAGGAGTCACAAGTGGCTGTCTTCACGCTGACCTGTATCCCCTAACCTGTGAGGATGATGCCAAAGTCTCCAAGGTTCTCTTTCAAGCTGCCTGAACTGACAATGAACCTACCAGCCTGTTATGCTTGCAGAACAGAGTCAAAGCAATCTTGGACAAATAACTTAATCTCTCTGTACTATATGTAATTTGTAAAAAGATGACTGTAGGGTGTAAAGTATCAGGCTTTTCTGCCCTTTTGCCATCAGGATTGATGATGAATCCCTGCAGTCCTGAATGCATGCCTGATGGTGGACACATGGGGTATGGTATGGGCATGCATAGGTGGCTACACCTGGGCTAAGACTGGGCTTATAGGGGCGGCGTCACGGGGACACCAGCAGAGCAAAAGAGAACTACCAGAAGGAGAACAGGCCAAAGAAACCCAGAGAGCCCAGAAGAGTGAATATTTGTTGGAGGCTAGGAGGCCTGCCAGCCTCCCAGCCCGCCAGCAACACTGCCTGTCGTGTACCTGGTAAATCCTAATAAAAGCCTGCAAAAGCCACTGAGGGCTCCAAGACCCCTCCTTTTTACCCCATTTGCTCGAATCATAGAGATCCTGCTCCATTCCCTTCATGCCCCTAAAATGACCTATCATTATCCATATCATAGGTTGTAAAGAAGAATAACTACAAAAGCTCTATGTGGGCAGGACCTTAGGGTTTTGTTCACTGCTGAATCGCAGTGCCTAAAACAAGGTCTCTCTCTCTCTCTCTCTCTCTCTCTCTCTCTCACACACACACACACACACACACACACACACACACACACACACACAGTAGGCACTCAGTATTTTTAGCATGACCCATAGGATAATCCATTCAAGTGCTTGGCATAGTGCCTGACCTATATGTGTTCAATAAATGTGAGTTATTTTTAGTAACTCTATTCTGGGCAGTGTCTGCCTCATTGAACACATATGGAGGCTTGAACATTATCAAACGCTTTTTTAAGATGACATTTTTCTGATGATGTAGCAATTCCCTTTGTCACCTACACCAAGCTCTTTTCTTCACAGACCCCCTCTGCCTCCCTCAGTTCTGAGGGAGCACTATCTCTTCTGAGCTACACCAATTTGCATTTTCTGCATTGTTAAGGCACCCCAAATCCCCACTCCCCAGCTTACCGCCCCCAGGCTTTTTCTGTTACTCTGAACAATGCAGTGATCTGTGGTTGGGTCTGTTATAGGACAGGGAAAGGGGCAGCCCAAACCCCGCAAACCTGCCTATTCTAAATGGGTTCTGCCATCCGCCGCATCAACACAAAACATAGGAGACTTTAATGGGAAGGAACTTTAATAAAACTAGGAAACAATACAGGTAAGGCAAAGAGTCTAGTTTCTAAATGAAGCACCCAAAGTTACCCGTCCCCTCGTGGGTAAAACTCCATCCATATGGGATCGGCCCAGAACAAGGCCCCAAAGCCTGCTACAAGTCTAAAGCATCTTCCAGTGGGGACCCACAGAAAAGGGTCACAAACAACCGGACAAGCCCGGAAGGAAAAGAGCAAAATCAACATCAAGATAAAAGCTGCCATTGTCACCTCCCCACGGGTCTCACCCACATCTGTGTCACCCAGTCCACGACCAAAAGACAAGCACAGTTTCTTCACGTGTCTCTAGGCTCCATGCACCTCCTCCAGGTCTCCTTCTGGCTCCATCCTGCTCCCTTCCTCAGTCTCTTCTGCAGCTTCTCTTCTTCCTGCTCAGCTCCACCCTTCCTTGAGTGGGGCAGGGAACCTGGAACCTCCCCCTTTCCTGGGGACCACCCTGTTACAGGTCCACCGACAGCAGCTAGGGCCTGCTACCCCACCAATTCCAGCCTTTAATAACCCACCCCCACTCTTCAATCCCTCGCCATGCTTACCTCAAGCCCCACTTTCTTGCAGAATTTTGCCCACAATTTACTAGATCCTATACCTGGAGCTTGGTTCCAGTCGCGTGAATTTTAAATTTTAAATTCAAGCAGCTGTTCCTCATTCCCGGCCCCCCCTTTGTCCCTGTAGAACTCGCGAGAGTTGACTTCCTCGAGGAAGATGGAAAGTGCTGAGAGCACTGTGGGCCCCATTCCACCATTCTCTCAGCCAGCATAACCCATCCCATTTTTACCCTGCCCTCCATCAGGACCCCCTACTTGTCCTCCCACACCGTCACATGGCAACATCCATTTGCCTTCCTGGGAATTCCACTGACTGGAACCAGGTGAACAGCCCTAGGTGTCCCCACTGCTGTTCAAAACAGAATACTTCCTAATAGGGAATATCCGGTGAAGGATTTATCCCATCTCCCCTGATAGACAGGCTGGGTCAGAGAGAGAATTACCTGGGCCTGCGCTCCAAGGGGAAAGGTTCCAGGACAGTAGGGTAAGGTAAAAAGTATCAGACTTTCCTGCCCTCCCGCCATTAGGATAGATGACGCAACACTGTGGTCTCGAATGCATGCCTGATGGTGGGCACCTGGAATAGGGTGTAGGCATGAGTAAGTGGATACACCTGTGCTGAGAGACTGGGCTTATAAGGGTGGCGTCAGCCGGACGCTGGCAGACACGAAAGCAGAGAACCACAAGAGACAAAATGGCCTCGAGAGAACGCCAGAGAGCCCAGAGAGAGTGAAGACTTGTTGGGGGCTGGGAGGCATGCCAGCCTCCTGGCCCCCCAGCACCCCTGCCTGCCGTATGCCTGGTAAATCCCAATAAAAGCCTGCTAAAGCCATTGAGGCCTCCAGGACTCTCTCTTTCACCCATCTGCTGGAGTCATAGAAAATTTGCTCTTACAAGGACCTACCCTTACAAGGACCAAGGCAGATGATCTCCTGAGACAAAGTTCAGACACCTTGTTAGGGGGAAAGGATGTCCTGAGAAAACTCCATTCAGGCTTTGTGGATTCCACCCCCACGACACTGGAAACTACAAATCCCAAGATCACCAAAGGGAAGGTTGCGAGGACCTGAGGGCGGAGTTAAGCAACTAGGCTCTCTGTTTGGGTATTTAACTGGCAATGTGGCCAGGGGTGGGGGACTTGGTCACCAAGCATGCTAGGTTTTTTTGCCAGCTCAGTGGGTCATTGAGATTCCAGGTCAGCAAAACAGGTAGGACACATTTACGAACTTATCTCCCTCTTTTTTTCCCTGATTTATCCATTTCCCTTGTATATAATATCCCTTCCCTTGTAAATAAACCTATTATCAACCTTTTGTGTATGTCTGCAGTTCAGCATTAATAAATCCCCTTTAAGCGCCGGTGAGGACCCACAGCCAGGCAACCCCTTTTATATCAGGGTTGCTCTGTAACAACCTCGCAGCTGCTGGAAGGAACAGCGCATTCGGGTTGTTCTGGCCTATGACCTTGGCAGACCTCAGACTGGGGCCCGATGGTCAGGCCCCACTGCCTGAACCTTAGGCTCCTGGAAGAATACAACTCGGGCCTCTCGTGCACGCAGTTGCCTCCCCTGGCCTCCGTGTGGAGCCCCTCCAGCCAGATATGGTTCCCTGCAGCAGGACGCGATGCAAGGGCCAGGAGCAGCCACACTGTGTCTAAGTGGTTGCAGGGGCTAGGGGTCATGAGCATGATAGGTGGTGTGTATTCACTTCCCTTAGAGAAGTAAAAGATGCCTTCACTGCCATTCACATTTATCTTATCCTTTAGAGTCCCCTGAAGAAATGCCGCCCTCCAAAAAGTTCTCCCCAAGAAAAACGCATCCTGTCCTGAGTATTCAGTCCTCCTGTGCTCCCTTGAGGGGCTGTGTATTAAGGGAGGGAAGGGGATATTGAAAAAAAGAGCACCATTACTACACTTGTACATGGGGTGCTGTTGGTAAACAGGCCTTCCCTGAGGGCCCTGGCCCAGGAGAATTCTCAGCATTTGCATCTCCCTAGAGCTCCTGGCATTCAGTTAGCACTTGATAATTGTTTGCCACTAAGGTACTTATGCAGAGCTGATGTTCCTCCAAGGACTTGCCCTCTAAGACCTGGACTGTTTCACAGGGATATTAAAGGTCTTTTCAGCTAAAGAAGCATTAACTACCTTTTCAGAAAAGTCACCATTCCCTGTCCAGAATAGCCCTATGACCCGCTGACTGTTCCATCTCTCCCCCAGTTACTGAAAATGCCAGCACTTACAGCTGGTTTCCTAACACTGATTTATAACCTATTTGGTCTTAGGGAAGTCAAGTCAACCCTCTGAGTCTTGGTTTTCTTACCTGTAAGATGGAGGTTAATCTACCTTTCATGGCTGTGTGAGAATTAGAATTGATGCTTTGAATAGTGCTAGATAGTTATTAATTAGTAAGGCTTATAAAGCATATAGCCATTACTCTGTGTTTGACACTGTTCTAAGTGCTTTTCTTGTAATGGGGATTAGGATATGCCACCCTATAATATGCCACTTTGGCACAGGAATTTTGTGAGTTGAAGGCAATGGAGAATCAGCAGATGCAGGGAGAGTTTTCTGCCCTCCTCTTATCCACCTACAAGCAGGAGATAAATTTCCCTTGTAAAGGTGTTTTGCCACTGCCATCTCTCAACCCCACCCACCCCTTCCTACCAAGAAAAGGAAAGTGGCTCTTATCACTGGAGATGGAAAGTCAACATAGAGAAGAATTCACATAAACAAAGCTCTTTAAAATAATCCTTATCTTCAATTGGTTCTTCCATATGTCCCCCACATATTTCTTAGTCGCTTCCCCACAATGTATTATGCCCCAAAGTCCAGAGCTCCTTTGTAAAAATGGCATGCAAACCCCCAAGTCTAGACATTTCTTTAAGTTTCACTTCTTTGCTGTGAACTCCCATATATGTAGATACTAATAAATGTTTGTCTTTTTTCTATCAATCTGTCATTTGTTAGTTTAATTCACTAGACTCCAAAACTGAATCTAAGAGGGTAGAGAAAAAGGTTTTTCTCCCCAGCATATGAATTCATAATTTAAATCCACCTCACAACCCCATGAGCTAGGTATTATTTTCCTAATTTTACAGAGAAGGAAACAGGCATACAAAGAGGTTGAGTACTTGGCCCAGGGTTGCATGAATTCTATGTCAGGGTGCTGGTAAGATCCAAATTGCTCAGGCATTTTAGTTTCAGGGTCCATATTCTTAGTCTATGCTTAATAGTAGTTTTTATATTAGCTAACAATATACTATAGTTATTATTTCCATGATTAAAAATCTATATATTCTCTACCTTAAAGGAACACTTTGAAGATGGCTCTATTTTTCAATTTAAAAATATTTGAAGTTGGATAAAAGGCATAGTTTATTTAAAGGTGATGCTGCAGGGAAAACATGGACATTACTGTGTGGAATGTTCAGGACCTTCAAATATTATGCACAAACCTCAGATTTCCCATTAAACCATTTGCTGGAAGATAAAGTTCCAGCATTAAATACTAACTAGAACATACATTTCTGCCCCGGTGTTATTAATTTTAAAAATTCTAATTTAAATGAAACAGTTTTAATTCCAGCTTTTCATTTCAAGGCCTGTCTTCTTTTTGACCTGCCCAAAACCTTCATGCAAATCCATTTTACTTTTCCATCACGAATTGTGAATCTATTGTTTTCCTGCAATAGAGGCGAGAATTTATTCAAATTTGACCTAAAGCTATAGCTAATAAGCCACTGAAAACAGTTCCCCCCAGACACACAACTATGTCCATACCTAATATAGTAGCCCCAAAGGAATTCTTATGGCCTAGTTATATCCTCTAGGGATGGGAGGAGGGGGTGGGAGGGAATTTCAAACTGAATATGCTGACACTGCACTAACTATATAGCAGGCACCTTGTAATGACACCTTTGGATAACACAGAAAATGATTGTGTTCCAAGGATGGGCTGTAATGAGAGGGGAGGGTACAGAGAGCCACAGGCGGCATTGTTTCCAATCTAACAACACAACTGGGGGCAGGGGCAGGTGTGTGCTTGTTTTCAAAATAATAAATACCACTATGGTGTTTCTGCACAAGGCTTTTGAGAAGAGCGTTAAGTCTGAAGAACCAAATAGTGTTAGTAGTTCTCTTGTTCCTCTGCAAAGATGGAAGTAGAAAGAATAGCCTGACTAGCTTTTTGGTCACTGATAAATTTTCTACCAAATGTGTATTAACTTCCTGTTCACTGGAGCCCCATTACCTGGGTGAATGACTGTTTTTCAGCCTCACTTTCCTTATCTGTTAAATGGAAATAAATATTAACTAACTCATTGGTTATTTTGATACATATGTACGTATACATACAGCGTT
This sequence comes from Talpa occidentalis, assembly GCF_014898055.3. Lineage (NCBI taxonomy): Eukaryota > Metazoa > Chordata > Mammalia > Eulipotyphla > Talpidae > Talpa > Talpa occidentalis. Next base: position 27,457,643 of record NW_023601104.1, read on the forward strand.
TTTATGTTTGCAGAGACACAGAAAGATCGGTAGGTAGATAAGTAGGTAGGTAGATAGACAAATTTTTCTCCAAATTTCCCCCAAAGAAAAAGCTAACTCAGTCCATTTGGAATCTCAATGAAACTCAACTTTTCATGAGTTCTATGAAGACAAGATCTGCTCAGTCTAAAGAAAATGCTCAAAGTAAAAAAAAAAAAAAAAAAAAAAAAATCACTCTATAATCCTTTATGGAATGGTGACACTTGGCTGATTTGTCAAAAATCCTGGTACATATCCACACTGGGTACTTTTAATGAATGTCAGATTTTAAGAATCAATGACACTGACATTACTCCATGGAGCAAAGACTGACGGCCCAACTTAAAAATTCCCTGATGCATGTATTAGCAAGGAAGCAAGATGAGTTTTCTGTTCACTGGTCTTGTTCTGCTGTCAAATTCTGGGGGACTTGCATTTCAAGCAATATATCTAATCTCTTTAAATTGAATTATCTTCCTTTTACCAGCCAGAATTTTTTTAGAAAAATATTATCAACTAAGTGGATCAGAAAATGTGGATTTAAGTCTTGCTTCCTTGGTGAAATGATACTAACATGAATGTTAGTCCTTAGATAAATGATATATTCTGAGGGTCATACACTACAGCTTTTAGAAACATTTTTAAAAGAATCTTCAAATTAAAGGAGGAGGGGAATATAAAATTAGAGAGAATTTTCTTCTTCAAATGTATAGTGAGTATAATTTAGCTTTTATCGTAACAATGATAATTTCCCTACTCAATTTGGCTTCTCCACTGATTTGTTTAATCATCAACACTAACAAATTGCTGGAATGTGTGTAAAAAAAATCTTTTTCTGTCTGAAAACTGCTCTTAGCCCACCAGTTATCTCAGAAGTAGTTTAGCCCCCATGTGCCTATCACAGTTTTTTTTTTTTAATCCTATCTTGTATCAATGCCTCATCCTCTACTCTTATGGCCTATCTACAACATAAAGCTTCTTGATAGTGATGGTCACAAATACTGACTCTTCTTTAGTGTAGTAGTAAATGCTTACTTTGTGTTCCCTTGGAACATGTACATAGATGTTGATTTTTTTTTTTTTCCAAAACTGAAACAACCTAAGCCAAATTTGCCTGAAGTCTCATATCTACTTGATGGTAGAGGTCAGAACCCCATCCTCCTATCACCCTTAGGTCAAGAACTAAAATCACCAACAACTGAGCTACTACCTTCACTTTTAGGATTCCTTGTTATAAAGCCTTACTCAGTGAAGTCTAGAACAGAGGTCAGCATGTTCCTTCCATAAAGGGCAAGAGAACAAATATTTTGGGTTTTGTGGGCCATATGGTTTCAGTTACAACTACTTGATCTGTGGTGCAGTGCAAAAGCAACTCTAAACAACAAATAAATCAATGAGTGTGGCTGTGCCCCAATAAAACTATATTTCTAAAATATGCAGTGGACACTTAAACAGATTATAGTCTACTGACCCTTGGTCTGTATCATTTTTCTATGAATTTATGTATTTTTAACTAAGATAATATTGGGGTACCCCAATCAGTTATTACCACCATACTGCACTCACCACCAATTCACCCGTATTCTACCATCATAGGCCATCATGTTTCCTTCCCTCTTTGTATATCATATTTTTTTATTCACACCTTGGTTAGATTCATAACACAGATATGATTTGCTGTATTTATCCCTTATCTTCAAGAGTAAGTTGTATATTTGTTAAAGGACAGAATCCTCTTACTCAAATTTGCCAGTCAATCTAAATCCTCTAACGCAATCTTGACATCAGGTAGTTTCTTCAAAGATACCTAACAATTGATCTAATGAGGAAGGGAGAAATGAGTGGAGTTCCTCTCAGAAACCTCTGGTCACTAGTGTCAGCATGGTGGCAATTTGGCTATGGTTCTACAAATGATGATACATTCACAATCATGTTTTGAGCAAGCTACAAGGATCTTAGAATCTTTTTACTCAATTTGCCCCTAATTCACCCATTATTCTCTTCATAAGGATAGTATAGCTAGCAAATAATTCTAGGAAATTAAATTTTCTAGATTAAAATTGCCAAATAGCTTTCTGGGTTAGGAAATATTGAAGGCATACTTGCTTAAAGGGAAATTTTCCAGTAAATGAAGAGTGTGAAGGTACGATGAACATTGAAAAATCTTCCACATGTTTGAATATGTTGGGACTATAGGAAGGTCCTTATGGAATAAGTCTTTAAAGCATAATTAGAAAGACAGTTATTTTCATGATACTTGACAGTTTTTTGAGGGTTCCCTTCCTGTCCCCATTAGCTTGGAGAAAGTATTGGGTTTAACGCCTTACCATGGAGATACTATCTTAGAAAAAGTCACTACCTATATTGTGCAACTTATGGTAACACATGCCATTTTGCAATTAGAGGCTACTAATTAAATACTAATTGGCAGATAAATTTAATTCAGCTACTATTCTTATTTATTCAAAATCTTCTATTCTATAAGCTAGCTAAGTCTAGACTAATATTACAAAATGGGTATTGTTTTTTTGCCCTGAAATACAGTAACAAAATAACTTTGGGAAGGCAGAATATTTTTCTATCAATGAATTTATATTTTAGAAATTACAGTGCTCTATATGTTAATTATTTCTGAAGGCATATAATCTATCATGTATGCATTTATCCCTTCCAAGGAAGGGTACAAGTCTTTCCCTATATCAGGTCAATATGTATGACTTCACTATGACCAAGGAGAATGTGGATGAGTTCTGAAGGTGAGATCAACCACTTTTCATTAAGAACATGAAAAATTATATGACTTTAATTGAAACCTTCTTTCTTAGGGTAATAATACATAGAAAGACTGTGGATAGCAAAAATGTCAGGGGCCTCCAAAGGTGACAGATGAATATTGACTCACAAATCAAAAACATAAAAAGAAAAGTCAGTGACTAGAGTTTAAAACAAGTTTGAGATAAACAAATGATTGAGACTAAATGTGGACTTTATGAATGATTTTAAATCTGAAAAATACAGAAATTAAGTTTAATGTGAAACATTGTAAGATGGTCATGAAGAGATCACACTTGAGCCCTGAGAGTGAATCCCAGCTCAGCCTGTTTTTAGCTCAAATTATTTGAGCACTCTAAGGGTCATTTTATAGATGAGTGTTTACTATAAGTGAGAGGGATAATCATGGTACTTACCTCAAAGGTTTATTGTGAGAGTAAGGGGAATAATACATCAAAAATATTTGTCCAATGTCTGCAGCAACACTCAAGATATGGTAGATATTTATGGGCTATTTATCACCAAAGCGGAATAAGATTCACCTTAATTTCTCTAACACCAAAGACTACATAATTCTGCAGGATACCTCTCCCATGAAACTTGACTTGGCTATGCCTGCCAGTGCTTATTCCTTCTCTTCTGATCATGGATAATACGTGACCATTCACTCACCAAGAATTTATTGAGCACCTGCTATATTCCAAGTGCTTTACTAGTCAATGATAACAAATTAACAATTTTCTGTCTGCCTGGATACTGCCTAGGAGGTAAAAAAAAAAAAAAAACAAAAACAAAAACTAAACAATGGAATGTGCAAAGTCCCACAACAGAGATATGAACACTGACCAAGAGTGAACAAAGATAAAGAGATCTTGTTTGGGGAAAATTTGAGACAATTATGTAGAATAGGTGACTTTGGACTTCGGTACTCAAAGAATAAGATTTTGACAGAGATAGTGTAGGGAGACATGAATTGCAATTTTAAGGTTCACTTGAGGAAAGAGGTAGAGGTGATCAAGTATTGGGCCCACTTGGGGGCCAGTAAGGCCTCTATTTGCATTGAATGATAGGATGGGTAATGAAGAGTGTTAGTAGAAGTCATTGGAAAGGTATGGTGGGACCAGTGTATTGGCCCTGAGTGCCAGGCTGACTTAGAAGACCGTGTCCTCTAAGAGGCATGTGTTCTGAAAAAATCCCCATCAGGGTAAGAAGGGTGAAAATTGAAATACAGCTAAAGTCAGCAAGTGCAGTTTCTGTGGACTAACAAAACCAGAAGTCAAAAGTGATAGCTTGAGGAGTTAAAAGTTGGTAAGAAAATGTGTTTTGACCTCATTTTTAAAGAAATCTGGCTACAGCTTGATATAAAAGGCATAGGGTTTTGTATTTATTTTTGTTTCAAGAAAAGGAAGACCATATTCTTTAGCCTGAGGGAACAGAGCCAGGAAGGGCAGTGAAAAAGGCAAGAAAGTACAGTAGAAAGGTACATACTACATGCTGGCCATCGAATTGTCTTTATTTTGAAGATTTGTATTCTGGAAAAATGAAACTATTTCATCTGCAGACATAGAAGAAACACAAAAACAGTAAGTGAAAAGACTGAAATATTCTGTAGGTAAAATGGAGAGATTGAAAAGTCTTGAGCTGTATAACCTTGAACAGTAAAGATGATGGTTCTTTCTCTGCTTAGTGTGCAAGGAATGGAAAGAGGCATAGGAATCTGAGGAGGGAAGGGTTGGTTCAGGCACTGTGGAGAAGACAGCAATAAGGTGACAATGCATTTATAGAGCCAGAGATCAGTCAGCTATGGTAGGACTATCTACCTAGTGGGCCACATTACCACTGTTTCACGACTGTGTATAGCCTTGTCTTCAGACAAGAGATTTGAGGAGGCAGGCAGTAGAGGTTACTGAAGCTGTCAAGGAGGAAAAGTTGTCAAGGAGGAAAGGTGGCCATCACTGCTGGTGGCAGGAGGTGGGGAGGTATTCTACTATAGAGGAAGGAGTAGCTAACCAATAGATTTTGGTCAGAGGGGAAGGTAGTGGATCCAGAAGGAGAGAATGAGTGAGAGAACAGGAGTTCTCAAGGGAGTGAGAGTCCTGACACTAAAGTCTAGCACTGCCTCACGAGAAAGCCAGACAGAAGTGGAAGGTGAGGGAGTCTGCCTAGAAAAAGGATCTTTAGGGGCCTCCCCTGGTGGCGCAGGTGGTTGAGTGCTGCGCTGTGAAGCTGTCCGCAGCTTCTGCAGTGCTGGTTCGATCCCGGCCGGCCGGCGAGGGTCCCACATGGCTCGCAGACCTCTCCTGTTTCGCCCGCTGCTCCCCTCAGCAGTGTATTTCGTCAGTCTGCCTGTTCTGTTCCCCGCTCTGTCTCTGGTGAATCCTCTCACCCTCCCATGCATCTGGTCTGTACCCTGGTTCTTATATAAATAAATAAACAAATCTTTAAAAAGAAAAAAAAAGGATCTTTAGACTTCTGGATCTTTCCTGCAACACACGCTTGACACTGAGAATGCTAACATTTTAGATGCTTAAAACTTGCTTGCCTTAAGTTCTGTGCTTAATATATGCTATCAAATATGTTATATAAACACCCTGTCAATGTAATAAGATTTTGTGTTTCCTGAGGGCAATTCTTTCTTTCAGAATGTGGAAGTGTGTAACAGAATGAAAGTTTGTGATCAGTAATCAACGATTATTGATGGATTGAATTCATTGACAATCATGGTGCCTGATTCAACAAAACCACCTCTGCTAACTGCCAAGGGTTCTACTATAACAGATGCAACCAGGACATTGCACAGGCCCCTTTGAATTTATGAAACTTAGGATCTAGAATATGGTGAAACTCAGTAGAACAATTCTTAGTAGTGTTAATATATCCACGGATTCAGAAAGTTTATTGTTGTATTTAATAACTTTAATAATTGAATGGCTTGTGGAAACCAAAGGTCATGGGTTCTAATCTGAAAGCCACATATTAACACATATTGAGAGTATAACCTTCAAGAGGTTATTTTGTTTTGATAATTCTCTGATTCTAGTCTGTTAAAAATGAAAATTGGGGAAGGGAAGGAAACAGTATAAACCCAATGGGATCTCCCTATAAAGTATTTAGCATAGAACCTGCTACATAGCAAGCTGCCATTGACAACAGTGGCTGTTCAGGAACACACACTGTAAGACTTAGGCTATCTCAAAGTTTTGGGATATTTTTGATATTTATTTATGCACATATGAGCTGGGGTACAGGCCAGAGATGCAGGGGGTGAGAGGATTCACAAGAGACAGTGCGGAACAGAACAGGCAGATTGACCAAAGTACACTGCCGAGGGGAGCAGCGGGCTAGTCAGAAGAGGTCTGCTGCGCCATGTGGGTTGCTCTCTGGATGGCCAGGGATTGAACTCGTGCTGCAGAGGCTGCAGATTGCTTCACAGTGTGGTGCTTGTACCCCTTGTGCCACCAAGGAGGCCCTATCTCAAAGTTTTAAGCAATATTCTGGAGATTTTGACAGGAGGGAGAAATCTTATGATCTCTTTAAATCTTAACATCTCTTCATATCAGTCTTCTTATATGAAAAAAAGAATAATAATGCCTATTTCAGAGAGTTGTTATGATTATTCAATGAGTTAATATCTTCTTAGAATAGTGTCTTAGCACAGTAAGTACCATACCGGTATTTTTAGGGACTCTGGGTTTGTGATAAAAGGTTCTGGGGGTTAGCTGTCTTGTGTAGTTACTCTTCCTCATGAAGATTATTTGAATCTAACAATGTTAGGAATAAATCTGTGACTCTCATTCCGTAAGGCCTGGACTACAAGCCAACTTCTCAAAATGACTTGTCTGAACAAGCTGCCACCCCTGTTATCTTTATATTGTAGTCTAAAAAGAAATTTACTAAGTCCTATCATCACCGACTTCTTCTTTCCCAGTTCCCATCAGAATCATTCTTCCAAGTGCATGGCCTATATTACCCACAGTGCTGGGTTTAAATAACTTAGCCCACTTCAGAGGCAGATAATTCATGCTTGTGTCTGATGGTTCTCACAAATATGACCATGTCCACCTCCGAAGCTCCTGTGGTTCTCCAAGTTAGGACAGATGAGTGGAGCCCATTCATAAAATACCATGGGAAAATGTCTGAAGACACCAGTGGATGAGGCCACTGGTAAATAGACACTACAGAGAGCTGTGGTATGTTGCCACTGAGATAATATGTGTAATGATATTACACAGATATAACTTATTACTATAAGCATTTTCACTATCCTAAGTCTAGAAAATCATGTATTCTTTTTTTAAAGAAGTCAAGCTCAGCACTGATGGGTAAGTGGACTGCCATTTCGTTTTTTTTTTTTAAAGACTTACTTATTTATACTAGGGTAGAACGAGGGTACAGGCCAGAGGCGTGGGAGGGTAAGAGAATTCACCAGATACAGAGCAGGGAACAGAGCAGGCAGAGGACCAAAGACACTACTGAGGGGAGTAGCGGCGAGGCAGGATGTGGATATCTCCCTGGCTGGCTGGGAATTGAACCCATGCTGCAGACGCTGTGGACAGCTTCACAGCATTGCGCTTAACCTACTGCACCACCAGGGAGGCCCAGTAGACTGCCATTTCTCCAGCAGGACAGTGAAGTGGAGAGTATTCATTCTGATTCACATTTTCTCAGTCCTTTTTTCTCTACCACAGTAAGGGTGCAAGGAGATGCTACCTTCTGCCAAATCAGTCCAAAGGGACCTCACAATTTATTAGCTGAGTGACAAGTGGCCTTCTGGGTCAGCCTCAGAGCTAGGTCTGGATGTTATGTAGCAGGGGCAAGAATAGAAAATCATTTGAGAAATTAAAGAGAAAAAGAGATAGCTACTACTCATTTGTGCAAGAAAAACTCCATAGGCTAGGGCCTCCCTGGTAGCTCAAGAGGTTAAGCCCTGCACTATGAAGCAATCCGCAGCCTCTGTAGCTCGAGTTCGATCCCTGGCCAGCCAGGGAGCAACCCACATGGCACAGCAGACCTCTTCTGTCTCGCCTGCTGCTTCCCTCAGCAGTGTATTTCAGTCAGTCTGCCTGTTCTGTTCCCCCCTCTGTCTCTGGTAAATCCTCTCCTACCTCGCTCCCCACAACTCTGGCCTGTGCACCAGCTCTTGTATGCATAAATAAATAAAAATCTTAAAAAAAAAAAAACTACATAGGCTAGTCTCAGCAAATTGCCAAGTAGGCACAAATCATAGGAAAACACTTTACTCCCTTCTCTCATCTCTCCTTCCATCCCCATGCCTCTGTCATACCTGCATCATATAACTTGACACTTTCTAGATTTTTCTCCATCTCAGAACTTGCCACATTGGCTTGGTAGGTCAAACCAAGCTTAGAACACTCTTAAAATAGAGACAGTGTCGGGCCTCCCTGGTGGCACAAGGGGTTAGGCTTCAGCACTATGAAGCTATCTGCAGCCACGGCAGCATGAGTTCCATCCCTGGCCAGGGAGGTGACCCACGTGGCACAGCATACCTCTCCTGTCTCGCCTGCTACTCCCCTCAGCAGTGTATTTCAGTACATCTGCCTGTTCTGTCTCTGGTGATTTCTCTTATACCCTGCATCTCTGGCCTGCACCCCAGCTCTTGTATACGTAAATAAATAAATCTTTAAAAAAAAAAAAAGGGACAGTGTCATAAAATGGTATGGAAATATTTTGCTGTCAAAGGAAAAATAAAAACTGAGTTTGAAATTCTTACACTAATTTTAAAGCTAGAAAACACAGTCTTTATTTTGTCTTGTATACTGGAGGCAATGGGCATTGATATATTCAGTGGTTGGAGCTCCTGGTTCTAAATTATTGTGTCAGCCTGCTCATCCTGGTCCTTAGTCCCAGTGGTCGCTCAGGGGCCTTACACTGTTGCTGGACCTGATAAGCAAGTGAACCACAATGTTTGTGACTACCAATTCCTCAGGATACGGGAGCTCCATCCAGAAAACCTGTATATTAATAAGGGACTTCAAAGGGATAGATAAGCAGATACAAAGACAGACAGACAGATGAAAGCAAAGGAGTATTTCAGGCACTTCGATAGATCAGAAAAAGTAGATATTTGTACAAAGAAATCTTTCTGCTTCCCTTAGATCTTATTGTGTTAGTGGCTGTGATTGACCCTGGAGTCTGTCTTTGCAGACTGTTTTCATCTAACTTTCCAATAACAAGTCTGGCAATAGGGCTGGTGGGTAAGAGTGAGGGAAACACATCATTTGAGTCCTTTACTTCCACTTGATCTTCAGTTATCCACAGAAAGTAACCCTAGGCACCTTTCCTACTGTGCTGTTAGTTTATTTTTCTTTTACAGTCTGTACCCAAATATATAATTTTTCCTCTTCTTGGTTTGTAAACGGCTCAGTCACTAGGGGAAAAAAGCACAGTGATTACTAATGGGAGATGCCACTAAAGTTCCAGCTGTGAACAGGAGAAATCCAAGATGACCCATCATCTAAATGTCAACGCAAACACCATGCCATTCAGAATGAAACGAGGAAGGCTGCATGCAGACAGCCAGAATATATTACCAATTGCATATTTAGCTCCAGAACTTGCGAATCTTTGCAAAGAAATTTAGGGGCTTCTCGCTTGATTAAATAGTCTGTGATGGGAGGATTCAGTTGTTCCCCACAATAGTTGCATGCAAATGATAGATTCACATGGACTATAGTATGGAGAGCCCTTAGGGGGCTGTACATTTTTAAGTAATTCTGCCATTGTTTTTGCATAATAATTGGAAATGTACATTCTATTGGGATGTGATTCTTATTAGAAGAGAAGGTTGCTGCTCTCTGCTACAGGATTCTATTCATTTAGGGTCATGGGGACTTAAAAACAGAGGAAAAGTCTGCAATTGGGCTGTAAATGGGGATCTGCATTAAACACCCACAAGTCTCTAGCCTGTATTAAAAGCTATCTTCCACTCTCTACTTTCATCTGCCTCTTTTCCCAGCTTCCTATTATTTATTTAGCCTGATTCTGCTTTGTGAATAAGTGACTCCCTAATGACTGAGTTGTAACTAGAGTTAAATTAGTCATATAAGAGTGGCAAATTAGTAAATGGCACCCCAGTTACCATAGAGAGGCTATATCATGCACAGTGCTTAACATACTATTGTAATCTGGGAGCCAGAAGCTGTCCTATGCAGACAGTGACTCCCCAGGGTCCCGCTCACAATATGACATGGGCTGTGGCCGTGATGGAAAGCATGGGGTCATCTATCCATACCTTCCCACTTACTGACCCTTGTGGTTCTTGGGTATTTGTGTAAATGCTGGCCAATGTCAAGGCCACAAACACAACTGACAACTTCACAGGAAAGGTCACCTGTGACACTGTGACACTCTACTAACACAAATGAGGACAATCAGCCAGTTACTTAGGGGAGGAGGGGGAACACAGTACTTTTTTTTCTGTTTTAATTATTAATTATTTATTTTATTTTATCATATATTTTTACCTCATTTTTCATTTTTGCACAATGTATGCATTTTCATCTTGGTTATATTCCCCATACAATTTTCCCACCCCCCCTTATTTTGACCCTAATCCTTCTTCCTCCACCCCCCCCATAGTGGGTCTCTGCTTTATAGTTGCTTGTTGATTTTGATTTTTACTTTATTATAATTAGTCTTTTTCCTGGTCCCTTATTTAGGTTTTCTAAATTCCAGCACCATTTACAATAGCTAAGCTATGGAAACAACCCAAATGCCCAAAAACAGATGACTGGATCATGAAGATGTGGTACATATATACAGTGGAATATTACTCAGCAATCAAAAAAAGATAAACATATGCAGTTTGCAGCAACATGGATGGAGCTGGAAGGGATCATGCTCAGTGAAATAAGCCAGAAAGAAAAAGAAAAATACCGGATGGTCTCACTCATAGCAGGAATTTAGGAACACAGTATTTGCGTTCTTGCTATAAAGTGTGAGCCTTGGACCAGCGGCACCAGTATCACCCAGGAGCTTATTAGAAAGACAGGATCTCTAGCACCACCCAGACTTCCCAAATTAGAATCTGCATTGTCACAAGTCCCTCACATTATGTTCATGCACATTAATGTTCTAGAAGCACTGACCTACACCTCTAAATGTCAGCATCCAAAGTATAAGGTCTCCAAGACTCAATCCTATATCCACAGAGCATGCATTGGTGCCTGCCACATGGTAGGCACTCAAATATCTGTGAAGGGGATTGAATAGTAACAAAGAAAGGGAAGGAAAAAATTGCACGGCAATATAAAATAATGTTGGGAGCAAGAAAAAGACAGAGGGAAGAGAAATCATACTCCATAGTGAAAGTGAGTATGAAAGGCAGCAGGAACATGGAGCAGGGGTAGAGGGAGAATGGGTGGCCTCCACCTGGCTGATGGAGATGGGTTGTGGCCCCACCTACTGGCCAGAGTTGCTGGTGAGCCATCCTTGTCCATGACCTTCATTCACAAATCTCTACTGCTCCCACAGCCTTAGGATGCTGGCCCCTATCTTGCTCTACCAGGTCTATTAGCCACAGTTATCTCTCCCATACAGCACTATCAGGTCACTTTAAAGCTGAAGCCTAAATGCACAATGTAAACTATTTACAAAGTCTTTTAAGTTCTGATCTCTGGGTTGAACTGAACAGAAAGTCAAAGATGATTTATAATAATCAGTCTCCTAGGGGGTTATGAGCCCAGAGCTTGAGCTTTTCAGAAAGAAACGAATCATCAGGACCCTAAATACTGAGATAAAATGAGTCAACGTGTCTGAGTAAACAAACAAAAGAATCAACCACAAACCTGTGTTGTTGCTCAATTCCCTTATCCTCTGCTCTTAAGAGGGAGAGTGTAGCCATCAGACAAAGGCAGCAAACTCAGGATGTATGAGAAGGTGTCTATTTAGGAAATTCTGGGGATTTTCTTCATGTGACAAAATGAAAGAATAATTCAGCTCCCAGAACAGGTTAATCTAAATATCTGATTTTCAAATTTAATTAGATCAATATGGGAACTCACAAACTGAGGGATTTACTGTAGTCAAATGCTTTTGATATGATAATCACTAATATTTCTTGGAATAATGTGGCACTCTGTTGAACACTTTAAATGCACTATCTTATTCAGTCCTAACAACAGCCCAAAGAGATCAGAACTACATGATCTCCTTTTTATATATGAGAATACTGAGACACAGAGAAGTTAAGCAACTTGCCAAGGGTCACATATCTAGTAAGTAAGCATGAAGGAGAAAATTTAGAAGTGAAACCTTGTTCTATATTGTTACAAGCCAATGTACTTGACCTCTCCATTATCTTATATCTCTCTTATGTTTTCTTAATAAAGAAAAAGAGAGAGCAAGAGGTCATGTAGAGATCAGAGATAGGAAAGAGAGAGCAGAAGACGGCAAATTATCAGGTGTGGTTACGACTTATAAATACTATAGAGAGAGAAAAGGCTTTTGAGGAGGATGATGGTTTTAAAGAACTATTTGCAAGGTTGAATTCACCTCTTCTCGCTACTCAGAGACAATTTTTTAGACTTCAGGAGTTATTTAGCAAATGGATCTTAGTGACCCGAGGAAAGAAAATGCTATTCTTAAGGAGGAAAAATGTATTATTTTCCTCTGGTAGGATCAGGAGCTACTACTGATTTGAGAAGAGAAATGATCTCTAAAATCCAGCAAGACAAGACAATAAGACAGTCACAACTTTGTCTTTCTAAGCCTGGTATTTCTACACCTGATTGACCCCGGCCAGTAATTAGTATAACTCCATGTAAAACCTAATCCCCATTTCTCTGACAGGGTCAAGCTCACAATCAAGGGGATCCTGCTGTCTAGTTTGACTTCATTGTTGTGGCTGAGTTGAGGTATATCTTTTCCTGCCGTGTAGCTTAATAATTTAAAAAAAAAGAAAAAAGAAAAACAGAAACCAAGAGTGGCATATGAAAATTTGCAATGCATATAATTGTATCATGATTGGGGCCTCCAAAATAAGTCACAGAATTCATTTATTCATACCCTTCCTACTCTGGCCCCTGGGAAAAGAAATGTTTAAATTAAGAAGTATTATAAGACAGAATCCAGTGTCTTATGCACTTAATTACCGCTTCATATCACGGAGCTGTTACATAAAACTTGTTCTCCCTGGCTTTGACTCTGGACATACCCACACAAAAAGTTGTCTCCCCAGCCTCACTTCAATTTTGAAAAGCTATTCTTCCCTTATCTCTTCTTGTTGTCATACTTATTATTGTTATTATTATACCATCCACTTGAATTTTATTTTTGGTTCATTTCCATCTAAGGAAGATCTAGTAACTTGATGGGGAGAGACAAATCAAAAAGAATTTTAGTATTTATGCAAATATAAATTAAAATCCTCTTGCTTTGTTATAATTTCCATTTTAAAAACATGTACATAATTCATGATGGGGGATAAGGGAATAGTATTACATGTCAGGCTGGGGACCAACTTTTTAATAGCGACTAGTTCTGCTTCTAATGAGTCTAGCGCATGAGAGAGAAACTCAAAGAGGCAATGTCAGCTGGATCTTTCACCTTTATATCTTTGGAAATAGGGATAATAAAAGGGAAGTTTACCCTTTAAACTTTCTGAAATGACCGCACATTTAATGAACGAAAATGTCAAGTATTTGAAACTTTTAAGAAATCTTGCTCCTTTGCTTAACTCACAAGGTATCGTTAAAAAATATACTCAGTAGATATTCACATCCATAACCTTATCTTTCTACAAGGGAAAAAAAAAGCACAGAACTCTATGGGGGTGCCCGGGCTGCTGTTTTTCTGCACTTCCACCTTGCCCAAGGACAAGACTGGCCTTCAAGAGGCGAGACCTTGACCCAGCCAAAGGGAAATGGCCATGGTGAGAGCAGGTCCTTCTTTTTCCTGGACACAAGTGCAAACTTTAATGAATCCTCTCCCTCCACCACACACCCCAGACGGCAATGGGAAATCTGAGTGCACCTGCTGCATCTCCCTTCACATCACGTTGCTGTTATGAAAAATAGTTTGCTATTTTGGAACCCCCTGGCAGCCAGAGTGAATCGCCCAGGGCCCCAAGCTCGTTTATCTTGTGTCAGAAGCAAAGCCAAATGAACGCCACCTCGCCCAGCACCTGAAGAATGGGAAGAAGCTCAGAGAGAGTAAAAATAACCAAGGGCTCAGGGAAATGGTGCCGAGACGAGCGGCCTGTGCAGGTTAAGTAGGGCTTCTCACAGCCACTCTGCCTTTTTAGAGCACAGCACACTGAGACAGGAGCGAGAACATTTCCCCCAAAGAAGTTGACACAAAGGGTCTGAGAGCAAGGGGCTGTTCCTGCTCAATTTCATCCTGTCCTAGAAAGCAGAGCTCGGGTGCAAGTAACGTGAAGTCCCAGTAGCATCCAGGCCATTCTATCCAAGGGTCTGCTGGGCTTGTATAAGAGAAGTGGAACAGACAAGCGGCAGCCCTGAGACCAGGGCAAGCCAACATCCATCCAGCCAATATCACATCCTCTCCTCCTCCTTCAAACCAGAAAATGGCTGAGGCTGAGACCAGTAGACTGTCAGAGGCCAAACGAAAGGGCCTTGGTTTTCTTTATTTTATTAAAAACAAAAGAGAGACAAGTAGAAAGAGAAAGAGACTGAGAAATAGGCAGCTGGGGAACGCTTAGGGCAAATTCAGCATTGCACTTGATTTAAGGATGCATAGGACTGAGATTGGTGAAGAGGAATGGATGAAGCTCTGTCTGTTGGGGGTAAAAGGACAAACGAATAGGTAGTGTGAGAATGAGTTGGCTCTGTGGCAACCTGGGCAATTCTATATTAGGTCCTAGGAGGCAAATTAGATATGCAAATGCTTGGACCATATGCTAAACCTACTGAGTCAGGACTCAATGTTTTACACTTTTTCCGGGTGTTTTTTTGTGGACACTAAGTATGAGGTATTGTCTGAGGACAGAATGTCAAGATCTGTCAGAATGGAGACAAGGGTGACAGGCGAAAGGTTGACCTCTGTAGACTTGCAGAACATGCTGTTCAGTTACACAAAGGAGTGTAAATCCTCTTCCTGCTTTGTTGCTTTGTGACCCCATTGTCATCTCAAGGGAGAAGTTAAACTAACAAAAGTCATTTCATAATAAATAAATATTTAAAAAAAAAAGTCATATCATGAAAATTAAAATCAATGTTCAATAACAATGAGCAGAGTTGCTTTTTTTAAAAGTCCCCTACCCTGTAATGTTGGTGAGACACCAGACCATCTCAGGGTTTTGTACAAACACTACTGGCCTAATTTATAACGGGTCAGCATATCCACTGAAAAGTTAATATACATGTGAATTATTTTAGCTCCATTTTCAAACAAAAACAGTTACCCCCCAAAAAAAATTGTGGTACTTTTGATTTTGCAAACATTTTCCAATAATTAAATCATTAGATTCTTTTACAATGGTAAGTCCTGGCATATGAAGAATATGCAGGTCCAGGGAAATGTAAAAAACTGAAATTGACCACACCAAAGCTCTTGTCAGTTTGGCTGGGTTCACAGGAAATTCACACTACACTTTGCCATCAAAGACACTGAAAACTATCATGTTGAGAGGGTTAGGAGCAACAAATTATTTTAGAAAAATCCTGTGATTTCAGAGGCAAGAATTTTTCATCAAAGGAAAGACTATATTAATATGTCTAAAATAGTTAATGATGGGAAAATCACTTAATTTCTATTTTACTTTATGCTTAAGGTTGAAAAAATAGTAATTACCTCTTAGAGTTGCAGGTTATTTAAAATGCTTAATAAATACAAAATAGTTAAAATAGTACCTGGCCTATCTAAATACTTTATTTTACTTGATTCTTACATGGACCCTAAAAAAATAGGCATGATTGTCATTCTCATTGCATTTTATAGATGAGAAAAAATAGGTTTAGCAGAAAGGACTTAGGAAATTGCTCACAATCATACAGCCATTGCTTATATCCAGGATCATGCTTTAACTACTTGCCTATATAATTCCAAAACCTTCCTTTAAAGTGGAAGCCCAGAAACTTGAAAATTTGAACGAAGTCAAAATAATTATATAACAACATATACTGTGTACAGCATAGACAGTGTTGTTCCCAGAGGGAGGTAAACACTTCTCTGCACATGTCAAAATAAGTATTTAGTGATGATGATAGCCGTCGTCTTCCATGACTGCCTAGAAAAGCATCAAAGCCCTCTTGAACAGCTCCCTTTAGTGTTCAATGACTTCACCAATTGCTGATATAACCTGATCAGATTATTTAAATCCTGGCACCCCAGCCAGGAAACATCCAGCTGATACAATACTATGATGGTTTTTTATATCTTCTTCTCATGGGACTTGTCCAGGAATGTGAGCCTGGAGGAACGTCCCTTCTCATAAGCATCTAGCATTAGTAAGAAATCTGCCATGTTCAAAGCACAGTATCTGTGCTGTAGTGAACATTTTTAATGCCTGTGCTCTAAGTATCCCCATTTGCATTGCTATTGTCACTCAAGGCTCTTTCTATTAAAATTCTACCATCTACCTATATTTTCAGACCTGGCACAAAATTTATTTCACATTTTCTTCCCAGAATATTCTAACACACTGCACATTGCCATCTTTCTGAACTAAAACCACTACAGAGATTTGTCAAAGGTACAGCATGCTCCAGGAAGCTGCTACTTCTGACCGGCTCTGATAGAAGTGAGATGCATCTTGCATCTTTAATTAAGAACCCCCCAAAATTATTTGATGATTATTTTGTACCCTCAATTTCTTTGTACCCACCTAACAGCATGGAGCACAGAGTAGTTCATTTATTCAAAGGAATACAACACATGAACCATATCCTCAGGGACCTTATGTTCTAATTGGAAGGCAAGTCATAGATTCTTGAAAAGTTAAAGATTGAAATTAAACATGAACACAAGAAATGACACAGGGCCCTAGAGAGTTGTCCCAAGACAACAGTTGGATAATGAATGCAGAGAAAGCGGAGTCCTTTAGATAGTGGATTGGAACACAGCAGAGGAGTGGATTTCAGCTTGCTCCCCAGTAGTAAATCAGTTTGCACAGAGAGGGAATGACAACTAACCTGGATTTCATGGTAGGAAGACCAGACAGATCATTGCTGACATTCTTTCCACCTAAGAGTCTATCATCCTCAGAATTGGACTGAAACCAAATGATTAAAATGCCAAATTTTAATGGGATGGGTTTACACACAAATTTGAAAGTGTAGCACATTTAGACAAATGAATGGATGTTCTGTTTTCCTAGGTTGTACTACCAAATCCTACAAATTCACTATTACATGTTAAAACTTTGAATCAAATATGTTATTTTGGTGGAATGGTCTATTTAGACTTCATGGCATATCAAAAGGACCAGAAACAGTAAATCTTCGTGGGGATGTGGAGGAAAAGGAGCCCTTATACACTGTTGAGGGGGGGTTGTAGACTGATCCAACCCCTATGGAAAATAGTGTGGTGGTTTCTCAAATTACTAAAAATAGATCTACCATATGACCCAGGAATGTCACTCCTTGGTCTCTACCTGAAGAATGCAGAAACATGAATTTGAAAGGATATATGCAGAACTATGTTCACTGCAGCACTATTTACAGTAGCCATATCATAGAAACAACTGAAGTGTTGAAGGACAGATGAGCACATCAGAAAAATGTGGTATATATACCACACACACACACACACACACACACACACACACACACACACACACACACTGGAATACTACTCAGCCATAAAAAAGATGAACTCTTGCCATTTGTAACAACATGGATGGAACTGGAGATGATAATGCTAAGCAAAGTAAGTTAGATGGAGAAAGGCAAGTATTGGTTTCATTTATATGTGCAATATAGAGAAACAAAACAAAGGGTGAAAAAACATCAAGGCATTAACAAGTCCTTGACATCTGACTGCAAATTTGAGGCAACCAGAGGAGAAGGTTGCAGGGAGGGAGTGGAGTGGAGGGGCCCAATGGAGTGTGGTAGATTATTGGGGCTTAAGTAATAGATATGAAAATATGTATATGTAGATATAGAGATACAGATGCAAAAAAACCTTGTATTTATGATATGAAAACTGTATTTGTAGAGGTTTGAATCTATACCTCTAAAAAAATCCTACAATGTAAACCAACTTTATCTCAATAAAAAAATAACAAATTAAAAAAATACTAACACTGTAATAAATTTCACTATGGTGGGCTCTGGAAGGTTTTGTTGGCTTGTAGTTGGCATGTCAAACTTGACAGAGCCCAGTGTCCCAGACACATGTGCCACAGATCTGTCAAATGGTCCAATTTCCTTGGTTTTACCTCTTTTTTTCTTCTTTTGGCAGAGATAACTGTGATTTAAAAGTTGTTTTTAAATGATAATAAACCAAGCAAAAACAAAAACAAGAAAACAGACTACAAGTATAACCAAATACAAGCTGTGAACTTTGATTAGATTCTGTTTTGACGAAAGGACTTAGAGACAATTGTGGAAATTTTAATATGGGTTGTACATTAGATGCTGTAAAAATTATTTTTTAAGGTATGATAATGACGTTGTGGTAGTATCATAGATTATTCTTTTCAGCAGCTGCATGCTGAGGTATTTAGGAGTAAGAAGGCACATGATGTCAATAACATGCTCTGAAATAGTCCAGCAATACAATTAGATGCACACATACATAGGATGTATATGGCAAATAGTTAATAGTTATTCAACCTACCCTATGGTTATAGCAGCATTCATTCTATCATTCTTTCTAAGTTTATGAATGGTTAAATTTTTCGCTAATAAAATTTAAAATAACCATGTGGAAAAAAAACTAATGGAAAAAGAAGAAGACTTCCTGGTAACTTTTTTCCTAGGGTACAGGAGCTAATCCTTTTCTGAGAATAGGTTGACAGGGAGGATAGCAATAATGGCATTTACCATGTACTTACCAGGCACTGACACTTTTAACAAATTTAACTGGATTGTTTTATTTAATCATCACAACAACCCTATTGAGTAAATACTATTATTACTCCCATTTTGTAGATAATAAAGCTGAGGCTTAGAGAAATTAAATAATTTATTAGTACAGGGTAGTACAGATCTCTATCTCCAGGGCCTAAACCTTAAGTCTGTTATGATTAAATAAAAAGCTACTAATGAGTGTTCTTACAAAATAAATAATAACCATCACTTATTAAGAATCTATTATGTACTAGACACTGTGCCACTCACATTATATACATTATCTTTGGTACCTGCAACCTACAATGTAGGATTATCCTCATTTTCAATGAATAAGGTATTCAGGGGAAAACAGAGAGGATTTTTAAGGTGGTAAAAATACTCTGTATTATATTATATTGATAGATATACATCATTAAACATTTATCCAAGCCCATAAAGTGTACAACACCAAGAGTAAATCCTAAGGTAAAAGGTAGCATTCTTATGGGCAGTGTTGATAATGGGGGAAGCTAGACATGTGTGGGGCAGGGGATATATGAGAAATATATATAATTTCCTCTCAATTTTGTTATAAACCTATAATTTCTCAAGGAACTTAGGTTCAAGACATCGATGATTTGTTAGGAAATAATCCTTTCAGGATTCACAACCAGATGTTTTGTTTCTAAACCCTAAATACTCAAATTCTGACTCTGGATCTTACTTTCTGTGACTTTAAGATCACCCCCTTAATGGGCCCCCTGGTGGCGCAAGGGGTTAAGACACAACCTGTGAAGTTATCCACATCCACTGCAGCAAGAGTTCAGAACCCAGACTACATGGCACAGTAGACCTCTCCTGACTTGCCTGGTGCTCCCCTCAGCAGTGTATTTCAGTCGATCTGCCTGTTCTGTTCCCAACTCTGTCTCTGGTGAATCCTCTTACTCCTCAAATCTCTGGCCTGTACCCCAACTCTTGTATACATAAATAAATCTTTAAAAAAATCACCCCCTTAATAAACTTCTGTTTTCCTCATCTTAACAAAAGGAGTAATGGATATTCCTGCCATACATAAGTCAGTCATAATAAGGATTAACTTGGAAAAGTGCATGTGTCTAGCACAGAATGAGTATTCAGTAAACATGGTTGAATCATGGAGGTAGTTTTGAGAGGGGACAAGACCCCTGAAAGAAAAAGATAAATATTGAAGAAAAAGTAGAAATCTTAAAAGAAATTATGAACTACCTAACTGGTCTGCCAAGAACTGAAGCCACGAGTATACTGACCTAACAGACCTTTAGTTTCCTTTATAGGCAGTACAGGAAGAAAAGGAGCTTATGGTACTCAACACACTGAAACAGGAACAAAGTCCCACAAGAAAAATAAAGTCAGAAGTGATGCTGGCTTCATTAACACTTGAGTTTAAGAGTCTTCCATAATTTCAGATTCATGTTTCAGCATTTCTGGTGTCAATCATTTATAGCAATTAAGCAGAGAGATAACTCTAAGATTTTGTAGGCTGTAGGAAATGTGGGTATTTGATGAATGACCCAAATCTGTTATAGTTGAAAGGTATTGGAAGGCATTGATATCTTAGGGCATGAAACTTCTCTTCAGTATAAAGAGACATATAGTCTGAATCAGCAAAAATGGAAAGTTTACCTTCTGCTTGTTGGCCTCTGACATGGTTATTTCAGTTCAATTCCAAATGGAATGTTGTACCCAATGTAATTATTTTTAGAGCATCTCAAAATTATTCTTATTGGGGATAAATAAAATAAGGGAAAAGTTATTCAGCAAAATTCAGCCCATTAGTTTCAAAAACTGTGTCTTTCTGCAAGCAATAAATCTGACAACAATAGCAAATTCCTGGATTTGGAGACCAAAAACACACAACAAGGCATTTGAACTTATCCAAATGACCCCAACTGACATTCCTGTAGAAATAGGATGTGTCAGGCATACTGCTAGAACTAGAATACATTGCTTGAGGCAAACTTTCAATTCTATTTAGTTCCAGGCTATGGCTCTGAGTCACATGCGCCTAACAAATCATGGCACACAGAGCTTCACCTTGCACAGCCAATAGCTTCCTTAAGGGGGAGTTATCCATGAAGAATGTGTCTCTGATACTGAAATACCTGAACTGGTTGAATACTGTTGGTTTATCCTTGACTACACTTGCCCTGACGTTTCAGATTTGCTTGAAAGGTTCATTTGCATTCAAGCCTTTTGTTTTCAGAAAAAAATGCAGAAGTGTGCAAATGTAATTTTATCTTCACACATTCTGATTGCTGCTATTAGATATTAGTCTTGAGGCCAAGGTCTCTTTAGTCATTTGGTAAGTTCCTTAGCTGGTTCTGGAATTCCTGTATACATGTAACATATTGCTACAACCCTTATAATTAAAGATCTGTTTGGTTAGATATAAATACACTACGTGTTTGCATATCCTACATATGTTTCCTCATTGTCTTCAGATAATAAAGTATTGCTTTTGAAAAGGCTGAAAGCTGATAACAATCTGTTTTTCCTCCCTCTCTTGTAAAAGACTCAATATCATGGTCTGGACACTCAAAGAAGCCTTCTATTTTCATTTTAAATCCAGTTTGGGGGCCTTCCTGGTGGCGCAGGTGGTTACGCAGTGCTGTGAAGCTGTCCAAAGCCTCTGCAGCACCGGTTTGATCCCGGCCAGCCAGTGAGGGTCCCACATTGCTCAGCAGACCTCTCCTGTCTCACCCGCTGCTCCCTCAGCAGGGTATTTCGTCAGTCTGCCTGTTCTGTTCCCCACTCTGCCTCTGGTGAATCCTCTTCCCCTCCTATGCATCTGGCTTGTACTCCGGTTCTTGTATAAATAAATAAATCTTAAAAAAAAAAAAATTGAAAAAAAAATCCAGTCTGGCCACATTGGATTGATTTTCCCAAAACAGTGTTCCTATCCAATGTGTGGGGGTTAGGTTGGGGTGGGGTGGGGCGGCAGGGGGTGGGGGGGAGATAGAGACACAGAGAGACAAAGAGATAGAAAGAGATATAGTTTACATCATTGTATTTCTTTTAGAGGTTATAGGATCATACTTCTACCAATGTAATTTGTCTTTTTATTTCAGAAGGGTACTTGAATTATAGTTTTTACTATTTATTCTGTCTCATGCTTTGGTTTAATCTTTGGAAATCCCTATTATACTTACATTGGATCTTCACTATCTATCTTCCATATAGTTTTCTTTCTAATCTGTTTTATCTCTTACTTTCTTTTTGGTTTAAACATGTTTTTCCTTTATTAATCTTCTGTTTATCTTAAGGGATTTTCAGTGGTGTTTATTCACTCAGGTTCCTTCTCACTTAATCTTCATTGCTAAAATATTATTTTACTTTATTTTTAATTATTTTCTGAGTTTAGATAAATTTTTTCTCAAATCTTCTTTTTCTCTTTTCTCTGTATTGTTTCTGAGTTTTTCTAATAATATCTGTGTTATTATTTCATAGCTTCCATTATTTTTCTTACTATCTACTTTGATATATATTAGTTTGTAATTTTCATTTATTTGGGCACATGGTCTCCTGGCTTCTTTGTTTAAGGGTATTGTTTTCTTTTTCTTTTTTTCTTATAATAATTTGTATGGGATTTGTCTACAATACTTTTCTGTTGCTGAAATAAGCTCTTCTGTGCTAGATGGGGAGATGGACCAGGATAGGATTCTTAGAGACACAGCTGTATGGCTTCCTTTTCTGCTATTTTTGTTAAGAACACAAAATCTTTGCCTTATACTTTCTAAAATCTGCTGGATTTGCTCATCTTCTATACTTTTTATTTTCTTCTTTGTCCCCAACTTCCCTAACCTAACTAATTTGGATCTACTCACAGAAATTTTTCCCTCTGGGGGAATCACCTGTGAGGAAAATTTGGAGAGTTAGTATCAAGAATACACAGGTCCCAAACATCTCTGGCAACACTGACATTACCCATGAATTCTAGTCTGCTAACCTCCTTCCTAGATTTGGCTATTCTCCTTGGATTAATCTGCTGAGTTTTCTAGTGAGTGTCTTTTGTGAGTTTGGGGATTCATACTCTGCTCATAAGAAGCCCCTTCTTTTCTGGACTCTCTCAACTAAAATGAAGAAGCCCCTTTTTTCCCCCTTTGTTTCTTCCTTACTGTGCTAGTCTAGTGAGTATTGCTCAAGTTTTAGCTGTTGTGGAGATACTTTTCCCCTTAATTTTGTTGGGTGTTGTATATAAGTTTTTGGTTATGCCATTCTAGTTATTTTGTTGTTGTTGTTTTAAATAGATGGCTTCATAATACTGTGTCATTGTCAGAAAGTAATTCTGGTAATACATGAATCAATTGTAAAAGAAAAAATACCAGCACTCTCCTCCCTGCCTGCCTGTGACTATGCAGGCATCTTTTTTCTTTTCTGCTTTTCCTAATAAATCTGTCCTTTAAAATGAGAGGAAAAAAAAACAAACAAACAGAAAAACTGTTGACACATGCAACATTGATTACTCCCCAAAACCAGATTTAAACAAAATAAGGCAAACAGACAAAAACTATTCACTAAGATTCCATTTATATGAAGTTCATAAACAGAAAACAACCTTGATAGAAGTTAGAATGTGATTATTTCTGTAGCAAGAATAATTAATAGAAAAGGGGCATGCAGAAACTTTCTGGGGTGAAGAAAATATTCTATAACTTGATCTGAGTAGGAGATATATGATAAGTGTAGCATATTTGTTCATTTAAGAAATTACACATTTTACTGTATGTAAATTATACCACAAAAAAAGAATTAAGATTTAATTATCCTTTAAAAGAAATTCTGACTGCCCCCAAAGAAAATTCAAGCTAAAATTTCATTGTAGTTTCCTTTAACTTAGCATGGCTGCAACATAATAGAAATGCAATAAATAACTGTTAAAAGAATAAAATAATGAACCCTCCACTGAAACCATGAATGACCTCATTTCTCACTACTGTGTGATAGCATCTTTCCAAAAATCAAATTTCACTGTCTCTCCTTTGATAACTTACTGATGACTACAGGAAGGCCATAATCATTTCTTTTGTTCAATTTAACTCAGAAAATTTGAATTGTGTATCTACTACATTTTCGATACTATTTTATTTGCCATGAGTATAGCATCATGAATGGAATTATTCTTTACCTCCAAGTTCTTACAATATAATACAGTCTTTTAAATAACAATCTATGAATCTTATTTGGGAAGGTCCTCTCCTAAATAGGAGAAAAGGGTTACAAACTAAACAATGGATTTAAAAATCATTGTTTTAAAGATAGTGATCAATGTACAGATATGGGGGGGGGGGAAAACCAGAAAAATAGTAGGCATCATTAGGAAGGAAAGGCTGAATAAGAGCAAAGATTTGGGTATTTGTAGTTTTGATTGGATACCAGTGACAAGAAGTCACAACACCAAGAGGGAAGTTTTTGCTGCAATTCTCTGACAAACTCAGCATTCCAAAGACTAGCGGGTTTGGAAACAATAGGCAATTGACACGGTGTTCTCATGATGATACATTCAGCAGTGACTGCTGTATCACCCAGGCTTCTTCTGGTATACCACCACCCATGGCTGCAGTAAGCCAGTGACACCAAAAGAGAGAACAGTACATGGGATTCTCACAAGTACAGATTTAGAACAAAGAGATTAAAGAACATTCTTCTTCATTCAGGGAGGAGTCAACATGGGGAACTTATTGAAGTAAGAGATACTAACTAGGATAAAAAAAATTGTAAGTTAATATTTGAACAATATAATAAGGAGGCTCTATGAAAGGTAGTTTGGTTTCTGTCCTTCCCTTTGGTGTCAGCACTGATAATCTGGAAGATCCTATTAGAATATATTTTGAGCTGGATGGAGCATATGTTTGACCCTATGTCCCACTTTCTGATGCCCAGTCAACATTTCTTTTATAAAGTGAGATAAGACATCCTGCAAGAACAGAAAAAGGTGGCTTAATATTATCCCTCCAGCTAGCAGATCCTTGAGGCTCATCTGAAAGGCTACACAGATAGACAACAGATAGACAAAGTTTCTAAATCACCCATAAGTCAGTGTGCAATTAATTTGCCATCACAAATATCAAAATATTTACAGCTATTTTTCCATAGCTTAATGTATATAGAAAGTAGTTTTTACAAATAGCAATTAAATACATCACCAATGTTAATTATAATAATTTGCATTAATAGAGAGGAGGTAATTTTAGATTTGCTAGCCAAAAATTGCAGATTGCTGACTATGTTCTATGCTCTAGGTTAGGGGGAAGGAGGTATGGGTAAATTGGGTAAAGGAGGTCAATTGCATGCTGACAGATATAATTAGATTGTTAGTGGTAAACTTAATATAGTATACACAAATGTTAATTTATAATGATGCATATATTATACATAGTATATAATTTATATAATGATATAATGCAAGGTTATTTCAATTAAAAATTATTTTTAAACAAACAGGAAAAGTTTTTTTCAGCCATGCACCATGAGAGTAAAGTATCTGATAAGATATTATGACTGATTAGACTTTATAACTGATAAGAATTTATGATTGATTAACTTGGCTACTTACTAGACTTCTAAGGAGATCAATTTCAAGAATGTGAGTTCCACTTGAGCCAGTTAGAACTACTCTGCTTAAACAAGGAGAACAGGGAGTTATAGTCTAATCTTGATTTTCATGCTTTCTACTGTGCTGAGCCTAGACAAACATATTTGACCTCAGTGGGCCTACATCTACAAGACTGGAATAATAAAAACCCTTTTAGCTACATCTGGACTCTATTCATGTCACTTGCAACTCTACATAATCCTTAGATTCTAACATACCAGCTCTCCAAAACAGGGTCAGCCATCTTGAAAATATGGCTACAGGGATGCTGGGTGAGCTTAGTACAATTCTTTGCCTTTGTTGTGAAAGCATTTCAAAACCATCTTCCTGTGCAGAGACAGTGTTCTGGACTGGAAGGAATAGTTTTGTTTTGTTTTGTTTTTTTCCTAATTGAAACAATGGAGTTAATTAGTGAGGAAAAAATGCAATTCCCAAAATTAGGTCCTGGCAAGCACATTTTGATTCAGGGTTGCCAAGAAATCCTTAATGGTCACAGAAAGGCCATTTCTACACTAGCAAAGCAAAATGTACCTTGGCAAAAGCACCACAGAGTAGTGACAATGGAGGTATTTTTCAAAACACCAAACCACATACTGCCTTGTTCAAAAAATAATTACCAAAAAACTTTTGCATATATACTTTATTATACTACAGAAGTAATGTTAGCCAAAATACAAAATCACCCCAAAATAATTATTTAGGCTACATAAGCTTTCATTATACCATATTAAGATTATTGGCATATTCTAACCAATACCTCTTTTTGAAAAACAAAAGTGCAACATCCCTGGCCTTAGTTTTCATCTTAAAGTAATGAGAACAGAGATGTTTGTGGTTCTCAGCTGCTGTTTGGTGACAGCACCCAAGTAGGAGTTTCATAATTAATACTTAATCCTATAGCATTTGGGGGCTCTGGGCTAAATTTGAGAGTACTACATGAGTAAAGTACTCAACTTCTAAGGAACTGGCCATCTATTTAGGGAGACAGTATCTATAAACAAAATCACACAACAAGATAAGCTAAGTATTATTTCCTGATATGCAAATTAAGAGTCAAAGATTCCCTGACTTTTTCCTAAATAGGAGCCCCTTTTCATTTTCCTCCAGTTGTACAATTATCTTTTGGGAAAGTGAAAAGAAGGAGCTACAATAATAGTTCTTACAAAATATACAAGGCTTTGCGTATGATCAGATTTGAAAACCCTGTTGTAGGAGTTTGTATAACAGTACAATGGAGAATGGAATAGATTGTGGTAGGTGGGAGAGACAGGCGGAAGAATCAAATCAAATTTGTCTGTATCATGTCCTATCTACTTCCTACTCACAGGGCCAGAAACCTGGGACAGAAGGACTTCTTTCAGGGGCCATGCCAGGCCAGAAGAGGTTACCTAGCAGACTTACAGGCTGCATAACCAAACAGAGAGATCATGGAAAGGAAACAAAGACCAAAGCCAGAGAAGGAGACCAAATGAGCCTTAGCTTCCAAGAGATTGGGTGATGAGGTGAGAAACTGGGAAGATCAGAATGGGAGGTGCAAAAGGCAAGGTGAATAAGGCAATTAGTTCAAAACTCAGATCCCAAAAATGTTCGGGTAAAAGGCAACTATAAATCAGAGACATTCTGCAAGGGAGGGGTTGGTAGAGGGATCAAAACAGGAAGAGCACAAGGGACTATGGTGATGGTTCACCGGTGAAATAGTGGTGGGAATTATGTAGGAAATACACCTGAAAAAAGAAAGCATACATTGTACAAAAATGAACAACGATGTTAAAAATATATATATATACATAATTTTAAAAATGTTCAGGCCCATCTCAATCTATTGCCCACTTTGCAACCTCAGTACACATATAACATTTCCAAGAGTAGGGAAAGCATTGAAAAACCAGCAGTAGAAAGTCTGCAAAGAGCAGAGACAAAATAAAACATTTTAAAAATAAAATGAACAGGGTCTCCCCTGGCGGCGCAGCAGTTGAGCGCTGGGCTGCAAAGCTGCCCGCAGCCTCTGCAGTGCTGGTTCTATCACTGGCCGCTGGCAAGGGTCCCACATGGCACGCAGACCTCTCCTGTGGCGCCCGCTGCTCCCCTCAGCAGTGTACTCTTCTGTCTACCTGCTTTGCTCTCCTCTCTGGCTCTGGTGAATTCTCTTACCCTCCCGCGCTTCTGACTGTACCCAGTGCTTGTATAAATAAATAAATATCTCTTTAAAAAATAAAAAAAATAAAATAAAAGCAACAGCAACTGTAACCAGGTTTATCTAGGTTTAAGACATTTTGGAACAAAAATCTTTTCACTATCCAGCCAACCCTGTTCTAGTCCTTGTTCAGATGGTTTCGTTGTTATCTGGATTTACGTCATTTTTATCATAACATACTTTCCTAACCTACCCTCTATGGGGACCTAAATATATAGAAAATGAGATGAACTACATTCCTAAAGTATCTTTGAGGTTAAAGAACATCCAGATACAATGTGAGAATTAAACAGGGGTCGCCTCGCACAGCTTTTGCCTTCTGGGATGCACTCATCCTCTGACCTCACCACTCTCTCATTGTTCATCATTTTCATGTAGTCACTTAGTTTTATTTGTGTATTTTCTGTCTGTTTTCTGCAAATGACTCAGCTAGGGACCATTCTCTGGCTTCCTAGCTATAGCTATCAGGAAATACCTGCGGTTACCTGTCACCTATTCAACCCTATCTTACCTGCAAACCAGTCACTCGAGTAGGTTATTGTCTAATGGCCAAGGACAGAACCTAGAGAATAGATCAGGAAAGTTCCAGTTCATCATATCCAACTTGAAGTTGTCTTTTTTGAAATGGATTTTACAGAATTTCTTGCACTTGCATAAAAACTATAAAATATGTCAGAAATGACTGAATCTGACAAGCTTACACTTACTTATTAAGGTTAATGTTGAATAGAACTTCATCATAAAGTACAATCACATTCATGTCATTTGCTTAATGTCTAGGCTCATCAATTTAACATATATCAAACATATATGAATCAAGAACTAGGAACATAGACATGAACAAATGTTAATAAGTCATCCCATCCTTAAAGCACTCCCAGTTCAACAGAGAAAGATGGATCCGTAAGCCAGTGACGAATACAAATCTACTGTGGAACAAACAGACAAAGCAAGCAAGCTACATAGGTAGACAGACAGATAGATAGAATGAGAACACAGGTAAGTTAGCAACTTTTAAATTCTACTGATGTTTACATGTAAGAAAGAAAAGAAAACTGCAGGCAAATATATACGCCCTTCTGTATTATTTTATCATCTGATCTCTCTCGGGACTAAATCATTTTAATTTATTTATTGGACCTAAAATCTCTGAATAGTATATTACTCTATATATGGCACTTTCTAATAAGTTATCCTATTCTAAGGTCATAGCAGCCCCTCTGAGTTAGGCATTTGGGTGATTATCCCCACTTTACAGATAGACCCAAACAGGAGAGAGGAGATAGGGGTACACTAGAGTTTGGGAATGAAAGCAAAGCAAGTCTGAAATATGGCGAATTCTACTTAATTTTCCCCCTCCTTGAGTTTCCATTGGGAAGAATGGTAAAGAGAAAAACAAACCCCTGTGAGTCCAGACTCCGAGCTGTGAAAACAGATTACCTCCCTCTACCATGAAAGACCATCAATCCAATCCTCACCCAGACCAACTTCTGTTAAATGCTCCCTGCAGCCCTGGGTTTTTAATTATTTAAATAATTAACAGGCTCTATAGATGTAATGCTGTGAATGGCCTTGTGATCTGGGAAGACAGTTACACCTTTGGAGATCTTTAGCAAATAAACTGAAAACTTGGCTGTGTGAATTTTCTCTCTGCCATAATTAGCAGCAGATGGACGACTTTTATGGAGCCACCTGTCAGCAGGAAGACTCTCCTTACAGTTTCTAGAAGGAGTGGGATTAAAATAGACCAGCCCCGCTTGCCTCAAGTACTCTTAAGGGTCCCAGATGTAATGGGATCTGCCAGAGACTGACAGGATTCAAGAGGGAGCCACTCCTCCTGGCAATGGCTCACCTGTGAGGCAGGAGGCAAGAATACGACAGAACAGTATTTCTCAGCAAGTTTGGGCAGTCGATCATTTCCGAAAACTTGGAGAGCAAGCCGGGAGCCAGCCTGTGCTGAAACGTTCCATTTTACTAACCTTTTTATCCAATTTGAAAATACAAATAGAGCTCTCAGGGTGTAATTAGCGGCAATGACTCTTAATACCTGCTTTCCAAATTTGACCTTAATGGACATTCATTAAAATGGGCTCTGACTTCATAGCCACGTTAGCAGAAAATGGAAAAGTCCATCTATCACTGTCAGCTCCCATTTTCTGCGTAATCATTCCTGGAAGAAAGAGACCTGCAAGTGTGCACAGGGGTGGTGCATGGAGCTGAGAGGACTTGCAAAGAACTGCGCCAAGAGCTGGTGCTTGAGTTTCCCTAAAGAGTATCCCCAAAGGCTCCTTAAGAGAGACATGGCCCAGAGTGCTGGCCCAAAGTTGGGGACCTGGGTGCTAGATGGGCTGCATCTTGGCTTACTGTCTGAGCTAAAGTGAGTCATTGCATAAGTCTGCTTTTCTCACTTCTATAAAATAAGGAGAATAATGTCACACCTGCTGCATAAGGTTTTGTGTGGAATAACATATGTGAAAATGCCTTGAAAAGTACCAATAGCTATGAGTGCAAAGACTGGATTTTTTTTTTTTTTTTTTTTTTTTTTTTTTTTTTTTTTTTTCAGAAAGATAGTAATGGCAATGGGAGTGGGGGAAGTAAAATAATCACAGGTTTTGATAAATCCACTGAGGGGATACACTGAAACTCTTTTGCAGAGTATGTTTTGGATTGTCTGCTGGGATCAGATTGCAGTAAAAAAGGCATTTGTCCAAGACAAATGAGGAGTAAGCAAATTGGTTCCTGAGTGAACCAATTCCAGAGGCTGAAGACAGAGGTGTGCTCTTCTTGGGCTCCTGAACACAGAGCAGTCACTGTGGACAGAAGGAAGGAGAACACTGCACCAGGAGTCACTTGGATTGTGTCTCACTGCCATTTTCCCAGTGAATGACTTCATAATTTTTTGCATCAACTGAAATTAATAGCAGATGCTCTGTGGGACAGGGAAAAGATAAGACAAGAGAGCAACTGAGGAGTAGAGGACAGTATGGTTTCTATTTTAAATTGGTCCCACAAGAAGATACTTGAGGCAGAGAGATATGAAGCAGCCTTCCTCACGTTCACTTCTCTGGCCCAGAGACTTCCTAACTCCTTGCGTCAATAAAGAATTAAGCCCACAAGAACAAAAAGGTTCCCCTTGGAGTTTGGAAGACGAAAATGTTGGATCTATTAAAGGAAAAACAACTCTACACAGTGGGTGGTCAAGTGAAGGAGCTAAAACACCAAAGAGAGTAGGTCCAGGGATCTAAATTCACCTAAACATCTCCAGGGTGGATTTTTCATCCAATTTAATTTGGATAATTGAAGAGCCATCTGTTCTAAGTCATGCTGCCTGAACCTTATCTGATGTGAGATTTGTTTGAAGCTTCTGACCCTCTCTGCAGCCTCTCCAAACTCAGGTTCAGCCTCTATTCACTGAGCACTTATTAGGTATCAAGTCCCATACCTAGTGTTTTCATGAACCTGGCTGACTTTAATCTTCTTAACAAAACCAGAAGGAAAGTGTTTATGGTTCCAGTTTTACACAGGAGGAAACAGGAGCTCAAACAAGCTAAGTAACTTAATCAGAACCCAAAGTCAGGATTTAGACATAGCTACCCTGAGTTGCAATACAATTCTTTTTCCATCACTGCACAGGTGATTCTAGTGAAACCTAGTTCTCCCATCAAAATGACCACTTTTTGACAGCAAAGTCATTTCTTGTATTTGCCGGCATACAATGGTTTTCATTAGTTGCCTGACCATGACATATATTCCAGTGTAGCTTTCTATCATTTAAAAGCAATGTTGTTATAGAAATGTTTTGGTCATCTGATGTTCTGCCAAGTATTTGTGTCCCCAGGGCTTAGCATTAAGGGGAACACTTATAAATATTTGACGAATGAATGAATGGAAAAAACAGATTTCCCAGGCACCTGGAGTGGCACCCTAGTATGAAACTAAAAAGAACGAGGACTCAGGTGCATGCTGGCAGCAGGCTACCTGCAAGGCCTTCAACTGTATGCCACAGGTATGCCACAACTTTGCTTTAGGCTTCTGGTTCCTCAGACTCAAAGAAGAAAAGCCATCACTTTCCTAAGGCACAGCTGAACTCATGCTAAACCCCGGTTTGCCTCATGTCAGTTCTCAGAAAGATTTCTTCCCAATTCCATACACTGTGGTCTGTTTCCTTAACTGACAAGCATTTTTCTCCCTGGTGTAAAAATAACTAAACTTGACATACTGTGCTCATTCCAGTTTAATGACAATTTTAGTTTACAAAAGAGTAGTGCCAATTCTAGGCTCAGACATCTTTGTGTATATAAAGGAAGCATCTAAATGATGCCAAACAGTCGAGAATCCTGTCCCTTAATTGATTATATTTGTTGTGGTGAAGGAAAAGAAGGAAATATCATTTACTGAACACCTACCATGAGTAGCATTCATTTTCTCATTTACTCCTGTGAGAAAGGCATTATTAAACTCAATTTAATGATGAGAAAATTGAGAATGGGAAAGTCTACTTCACTGATCAAGGTAGTTTGTCGGTGATGGGTGTGGGATACAAACTCAGATTCAACAATGCAGTAGAAGCTTCTTCTAAATCCCACGATATCTCCATGTTTCAAAGGCCCAAAGATAATCGAGGTGTACTGAGAAGGGATTAGGAAACTGAACTGAGGGGGAATAAAAGGTATGTCAGGTACCCAAAGGTCAAGGGTCCTTGAATAATGTCATTTCATTATGATGTTGATGAGGGGAAAAGTCCTGGCTGACACTGAAGAAAACATTATTTGAGGACCTGCTTTCATTATATAACACTGAAAATTGCTGTTTCCAAGAACCTAGTGATGACATTCAGTGAGGACTTATGTGCTAAGCTCAAGCCAAGAGCTGGGGAGAATACCCCCTTTTCAAGATGGGGAAGTAGATGAGGAGCTCCAGTGTCCCCAGCACTTGTTGATGTTTCCCCAGAAGAGCATAAAGGCTCCTCCATATCTGGCTGGGCCCTGTACCACCTGCCACCTCAGAACCTAAAACTGACAGCCCTGACCAACCCACCCAGCTTCTGTTCCACCGCTGAGGTGGGAGAGGGGAATGACAAGCAACAAAAGGACTAAGGAAAGAGAAACCTCAGGCCCAGGCTGTTCTGAAGAATGGAGGGAAACAAAGACATGAAGACTTTGCCCCGGCAGAGGGCTTCCATTTTCCTGCCCAAGGTGAGGAGCTCCTATGATGCTTCAGGGTCTCAGGTAACACATCAGAGACCTTTGGATAAGAAATCTGTCCTCTGCACACCCCATGACAGGTTTCTTGATATCTCTTCCCCTTTCTACTAGTAACTGTCCAACTAATTTTCCCAAAGTGAGGGGAGAGGGATTTTATCCCTACTGTGAATATATTGCCCCTCAATTCTCTTGTTCCCTACTCCATAGCAAGTCATGGGTAAACTTTCATGATCTTGTCCAGACTTTGAAATGACATTGCACTGTATCTGCCACTACAGTTTGGGCCAACTCAGATCTCCAAAAAGCAGGAAAGACAAGGTCTTGAAAAGCTGGTTGACGACTTTCCTCCAAATGACATCTGAAGGAAACTGATATGAGGCGTTACCCTGTCACCTGCTGTCCTCCAGGAGGTAATGGAGGGGCACATCAGCCATCTCTAGGGAGAAGCTGCTCTCTGGTAGGCATTTTCCCTGCCTCCTAAAGCCCAGGACTTTCTGCTCAGGAATAGCATCCTCTGAGGAGATGCTTCCCTGGACTTTCTGGAGATTCTGGGGGCTGTTATGCCCCGTGACTGAATCTCCCTCCCAGGGCTCAAAGGGTGTCCTCTGCTGAGCCGCTAGCACTGATTATCCATAAAACATGAGATTTGTGGAGAGGGTGGTGGGGCAGCAGAACAGAGGAAATAGGGAACGTTAGTGAAAGGGAGCATAAATAGTTAATTTGATGATGATTTAGAATGACTCTGGTTGCTGTTTGAGATAAAAAAGCTGCAGTGAATTCAGAAAATACTAAAATAGGGCCTCATACAGGCATTTCATTTAGATTTAATAAGACTGATTATTAAGAGCATATTTCATGACGATTAAGAATTCTGACAGTCTCCCATCCACCAACTTTAATGTGCGCCACAAAAATTAAAATACTTATTTATACAACTAAAGTGCTAATAAGTTCATTTTGAGAAATTCTCTGAACTTGCATAGGCTTAAACTTTTTATAGGTGCAGGAAAAAAGACTCTGAGATGGTAGGATCTAGAAACCAGAAGGAAACTTGGGAAATGCAATTAGAGTCCCCTGCTTCCACCTGAGTTATCAAAAAAGAGAGTTAAGCTTCCCATCTCCATGACCTGATGAACTCATGCACGTGCGCATATACTCACGCGTGCACACACACAGAGATGAACACACTGTACCTATCAGCTGCCATCTCATGCCTCTGTTTTTTCCAGTTTCTGAGGGCTGGGTACCCTGTTTCCATCCCCCTACACCCCATTCCTTTGCCTCTAACTTGCTCTAGAGCTGATCTTGGTTTGAAACAAGAACCCACATAGCCCATTCTCTACTTTAGGAAACTCCTAGAGACAGACCCATCATCTGGCTACTTACCTTACATACAAGAAGGCTATCTTACTGCCTCCACTATTTCACCTGCAAGGTGCAAGCCATGAGTCCCCAAGCTCTGACACACAGCCCTTGCCATGCCCAGCACTAGCCTGATCTACGGGCTGCCCTCTTCCTCAATCCTCAGCCAGTGGTCCTTCTGGTGTCCCTGACAAATTCCACATGAGCCTCTATCCTGAACACCATTCTGCTGGCTGATGCCCTAGCTCTGAGTGTCTCCCCTTCTCCTGTGCCCCCTGAACTCCTGGGCCCTGGCTGGACTCTGACAAATATGGGCAGTATACCCTTATATCCTTGGACAAAGACCAAAGGGACAGACCCTGAATTCACAGAGCCCAGAATGCAAATGCCAGCCTTGCCCCTCACAGGCTTTGAAATAAAAGATATTTCCTGAACTTCTCTGTGTCTTGAATTCTTTGAAAAAAAAAAAAAAAACTGCCTACCTCACAAGACTGCTTTAAGATTAAACAAGACAATGTCAGTAAATGTGTTTGAAAAGAGCCTCCTGAAACAGAGTCACCAGTCCGCAAGTGGTGGTCTGTATTAATGCTACTCATGATATCATTTATCAATGGCAATGATGAATTCCAACACTAGCCTGCCTGGCATAGCATTCATTGTTCTGTCCTGTGCTGAGCAAATTGTGGGTTTGAAACCATTTCTCCGGTCACCACCCAAGCC
Source organism: Talpa occidentalis (assembly GCF_014898055.3). NCBI lineage: Eukaryota > Metazoa > Chordata > Mammalia > Eulipotyphla > Talpidae > Talpa > Talpa occidentalis. Next base: position 27,492,518 of record NW_023601104.1, read on the forward strand.
CATCCTAGTGTCTTATCAGTTTTCACCCATTGTAATGTTACCAGCATCTCAGCATGCTTTCCATCCTGGGCACTTTCCTCTTGGGAATTCCTGTCCCAAGTCTACAAACCCTGGGCCCCAGCATTGGTTCAAACATATTGCCTCCACCAATAGGACCCTGCAGAGTAGAAACTCAGTACACGTCGGCTATGACTGTGGGTGTCTTGATGTTGGCTCTGGTGTGCCAACTGCGGCAACTTTCCCTGATAAATCAATGTTCCCTTCCTTCTCTGCTCCTTCTTTGCAAGTGTGCTTCCCTAAGTCCCTTTTGCCCACGCCTAGCCCTTTGCTCTCCCAGTGGTTTCCTGAAGCCTGGCTGAATCCAGCTGGTGGTTTCCAGGACTGCAGTGGGTTGAATGGTGACCCCAAAAAAATATGTCCATGTCCTAACCCCCAGAACCTTTAAATGTACCTTATTCAGAGAAGGTCCTCACTGATGTAATTAAGGATTGTGAGATGAGATCATCTTGAACTTAGGCTCTAAATCCAATGACAGGTATCTTTATGAGAAAGGCACAGGGAGATCTGAAACCCACTCATAGTGGGGAGACGGCCATGTGAAGACAGGGGCAGAGATTAGAGACTTGCATCCCCAGGCCAAGGAATGTCTGGAGCCACCAGAAACTGGGAGAGGCAAGGGAGGGTTCTTCAATAAACCTCAGTGGAAGCATAGCCCTGTAAAGAACTTGAATTCATACTTCTGAACAACAATACAACTCTGAAAGAATAAATCCCTATTGTTTTATGCACCCCAGTTTGTGGTAATTTGTTAAGGAAGCCCTAGGAAACCAATATAGGCATTAAAGAACTGCTGGTCAACAGTCAGAAGCTGTGGTTATGCCCAGAATGAAATGCCCCTTCTCCCCGCTGACAAAAGCAGCTGAAGGAAAGCTGAAGCAGAGCAGGGGAACTGGGTCAGAGGGCAGGGAACACCATTACCCTAACCCTGACTCTGATGAGCAGGGTCTAGCATTGCCTTGTCCATGCGCCTTGTGAAGAAGGCACCTGCATGGGCAACATGATGTATAACTTTGGAATATTTAGACATGTGCAAGTAACCTCCATTTGGAATCTTCCTCCAGTCTTCACAAATGTGGGGCGGTGGGGGGGAGGGTGAGAAGTGGCAGGGGGAGGTCTGCCTGTGAAGACACTAGAAAAGCTCAGGCTTGCCATCCTGTTCCTTAGGGGTTTTCTATGCTCTGCCACTTGGTAGCTATGGAGTTTGATCAAGGGGACTTCACCTCTCTCAACTTGTTTCCTCACCTGTAAAATGGACAATCAATATTGTTCTTGCAGGCCAAAGATTAGAAATAGCAAAGGACCTAGAAAGAGCAAACATATCTCTAAAGGTACCTATAGGCTCAGAATAAGGAATGGTTTTTATTATTTTATTAATATTTTCACAGAAAGAACTATCAATTCTTACACTCTTTTCTTCTTGCTCCTTCCAAGGAAAAACTAAAAAGGAGGGTAATGAGAAAAAGTACCAATTTTACACTAAACATTTAGGTGGGAGATCTTTGTGCATTTCACCCACTACCATTATCAAGAATCATGAAATCACAGCATGTGAGAGCCAGAAAGGTCTTTAGCAACTATCTAAAAGCCTGTAATTGTGAAGACAGAGAAAGTAAGGCTGGGTGAAGGCTGCTACCCAAGACATGAGGTTAATCTTTGCAACTAAGCTAGTGTCAGCAACTGGGCCTTCTGATCACCTGCCTTAACCTCATCTTATTTCATCAGAATGTGGTGGTGCCCCAGCCACTGGGTGTGACACTCTCTTCTGAGGATAGAGGAAGTCATTGTCTGGGAAGTTAAGGCCACATTAACACAAAAATTCAGCTGTGTGAGCCAATATCCAAAAATCCAGTTAAGACTTGCTTTGTATCCCAGTGAAAAGGAGTATGTTTGGAGAGGTGAAGTGAAAAGGAAAAATAAAATGTATTTTGCAATATATGTACCATACATTCATCAGAGGCAGAAATTGTTGTTCCCTTGTGTTTTATATCAAAGACTACTGTAGGTGAATTAGCTGGGTTTCATCTTTCTAAATGTCAGCCCAGATGACCCACATTGGTGTAGGCATGTGAATATAAGGTTACAACATTTGAAAGGATCCTTAAAAAGTGTTTTATCACAGTTAAAGTGTGATCAAAACATATCATTTCAGGAGTCACAATATTTATCATTTTAATATTAATAATACCATTTTGCATAAAGCACTATACAAGGAATAATGCTTATTAAGACTACAAAGATTTCCATGTTGGAGAAAAGGGTAAAATATTTAGAATATATCAGAGAGAGAGAGAGAAAAACAGTAATGTCACTAACACAGAATCCAATATCTGTTCTTTGCAGATATTTAAGGCAACCAAGCATAACCAAAGATAGGGACAAAAATCAACTAGGAAAAGGAAAATTTATTTATGAGTCATCCAGCCTGCAAGTCAGTAAGTGAAACATACCCAAAAAGGAACTGTGTTTATGACTTATGGCCCTGTAAATTAAGCTTAGTGGATTTCTTTTAGGAGTATTAGAACTGAACCCTCACTGTTAGGGGCTGGTCGAAGGGGATTCTACGGCATTTCCCACAGCCTGATACAGCATGCATAAGCAATATCTTCATATGCGGGACGAAATAAAAATAAAAGGGAACACTGCACCAATGAGCTGTATTGGTGAGAAAACAGAAACATCATTCTCAGTAGTACCAGAGATTTTGATAAGAGCATCTTCGGATAAGCTGTTGAAAGTTGACTGCATGGCAAGGGGCTTATAGGTTTTAGAGTCAGATTGCCCCAGCATGAATCACAATTTATTGGCTCTGTGAGCATGGGTAAATTATTTTATCCCTCTACCTCAGTTACCTCTTCTACACAATAGAAATAATAGAAGTACCTACCTCAAAGGTTTGTTGTGAGAATTAAATGAGATAGAACTTGTGAAGAGTTTGAAATGGTGTTAATAAACATGGCTATCAGGTGATGATTATTTGGACTTCACCCCATTATTGGCAATAAGGTAATAAGGCGGGTAGTTCAAACAATCTGACTTGAGATCAGATACTGTCACCTAAATAATGAAATCTCAGTTTCCAGCTTCTCATCTGTAAAATTGAAATAATGCAAAATGGGTGATACTTGGAGTCAATCGAAGTCAAATTTAAAATTTTGAGTCTGCCACTTACTTGTTTCATGCCCTCACCTCATTTATAAAATGGGCATAATAAAGCTTTACTTGCAGGGTTGCCATAAGGATGAGAAATATACTAAAGGTGGAATGCCCTGTATCAGATACTCAATAAAAGCTGCTTCCCTTTCTCATTCTCTCCCTTCCATGAGTCGCTTCAAAGGGAAAAGTCCTCCTTAGCTCTCAAACAATACACATAATCTTAAAAGTAGTATTGTATATAAAGATAAGTTCTTTCCTCTTTTTTTAACAATTAACTGACTGGTCATCCTCCAAAAATCAACTGCAAAGGCACCTACTAAGTGGAATCTTCTCTGATCTCCTCAATCAGAATGGCTTGTTCATATATCCTGCCAGGTTCCCACTTAAGGCATCTCAATGACTGCTACTGAATGCAGGATATAGGCTATGACTTACCCTGTCTTCTTTTTTGGCGGGTAGGGGTGGGGGGGACACTTTAATTTTTTTTAATTATATATACATATTTTTTACATCATTCTTGTACAATGTTTGCTTTCTCCTCTTAGGTGTAGTCCCCATGGAATTGCCACCACCAATTCACCCGTGTCCCATCACCATAGTCCCTTGTGCTCTTCCCATGCCTGTTTTGTAGGGAAAGAGAAGGGTAAACGACTTACCCTGTCTTACAAAGCTTCCTGGGCTCTGATTTTGAATGGTTACCTCTTGGGATCCCAGCCTCACTGGATTTTCTTTACTACACTAATAGATAGCAGGCTACTCCTAGGCTTTTGTACATACTGTTCCTGGTATCAGCAGCTCCCTTCCTGGCCTTACCCTTTTTACCTAGTGAGTTCCCATTTCCCCTTCTCATATGTTATTACCTTAGGGAAGCCTTCCTGGATCTCTGTGACGAGATCAAGCATCCCTTTCGATATTTTCTTATGGCACCCTGCCTCCCATCCACATAGCTCACATCTCAGTTGCAATTTTACAGTGTGTGTACAGGTGTGATTTTTTTTCATGTCTCCACACTAGCCATGAATACTGCCTGTGTTTGCTTGACCAATGGACCCCTGCTGCCTAACACAGTGCCTGACACATGAGGGACAAGCCACTGATAAGGGCTAGATGAATCAAGGAGAAGACCCAAGGACACCGGGGCAGGTTCGCTAATCTATTAGTATATCATTAGTTTTAAGAATACAGTCTAAGAACTCAAGGCCACAATTCAATATCTTTCTTTTATTGTTTATATTATAATAAGTTGTCATTTGTCTGAATCCATGAGACAGGAAGCTCCTGAAAGGCAGAAGGTGTTTGTCATCCCTTGTTACCTTCTCTCATCTCCCCACGCCTAGGTTCTAGCCCCAACAAGTGTCCAATAAACATCTGTTGAAATGCAAATAGCTTGACTTACCTACCCTTCACACTGCCTGCTCCATTTATGTAATTGTGAAAAGCATGTCAGCCATCTTTAGGTACCTCAGGATTTATAGCAACAACCACAGAAGGTTTCAAGGACTTTGCAGGCCAAAAAGGGAAGGAGGAATCACAGAGAAGCTACAGCTCCCTAGAGCAAGAGGGCCAAGCAAAATCAAAGTCTTGCTGATGAAGCAGTACAGCCATGTGCCTCAGCCCAGTCACAGAAGCCCAGGAGGTTCACAGGAGTGCCCGTGCACCTGTCCAATTACCAATTGTAGAGTGAACTCTGCTGGCCAGGGAGCTTATTCTGAATGTGATTTATGCAGTTCACAGAGATCAAAACCCACTCTGGTTTAGAACTTCCTTTCCTATAAAAATACAAAAATGCAAATGCACACAACATTTGCTTCTAATTTCAGAAAATTTCTGGACCCTGTAAACATATCCATTGGTCCTGCATCTTTATTCTAATGGCCTGGGTTGTACAAGCTAACAGCAACTGGTTTAATGTATAACAGTGTTAAAACCCCAAGTTATTAGAAGATATTTAGAAGATGAGGGGTTAATTTTCCTTTGTACATGAAAAGGAGTAATGGGTCTCAGTCCAGACCATTCCCAGCCTGCCCATCCCCAGGTATCTAGCCCACCCAGACCCTCTTTCTGCATCTTCAGAACTTTCTAGTTTATGGCTTCATTCTGCAGAAATGAGACTGGACCCTCAGCCCCTTCTTTCTAATTCATCCTGCATTTTGCTGCAAAGTTTTAGACTTTTTTCTTCATTTATATTAATTAATTCACAAGCACCCTCCATTGTTTAGCTATCTCAGACTCCTGACATTTCATTCCAAATACTCTGCTCCTGGCATATCCTGAATGTCCACAAACCCAGAAGGGCGGCTTCTGAACCAGTCACTATCAATGTGATTGCTCTTTATGACAAGATGGACTAGTTGAGTGAGGATTCCACCAAAAACAAGTAAGCAAAATGCTTTCATATCCACTACCTTTCAACTCTCACATCTCTATGTGAATTTGTCATCATCTTCACTTGACTGATAAGGAAACCAAGTTAAATAAGTTGCCTAAGGTAACACAGGAGAATGAAAGTTTTGAACTTCAGTCCCAGCAGGGCTCTCTGACTTTTTTGTTCAAACCTAATTCCTTAAGATACTAAAAGTTGTTATATAAAAAAGGTGCCTCAGAGTCTAATATGTTTAGGAAAAGATGGTGACTTTATGTCAAAACTTCTTAGGGCTTCAGTAAGCCAGTGGGCACCCTGAGCTGTTGTGAAGCCTTCTGCTGCCCTACCGCCATGTTTGCTGTGACAGCCTCACTGAGATAGATTCTCTGTTAGATTTGCAAGGGCAGCTCCCCCACACCCTATTCTGACTTCTAAGCCCACAGAGAAATGGCATTCCTAGCAAACCCTTGTCCTTGGGTTTTGGCTGGCTCCTTAGAAGCAAACACCTTGTAGGGTAAGGTAAAAGGCATCAGGCTTTTCTGCCCTCCCTGCCATTAGAATCAACGACGGAACCCCGTGGTCCTGAATGCATGCCTGATGGCGGCACCTGGAATAGGGTCTGGGTATATGTAGATGGGATTCACCTGGGCTAAGACTGGGCTTTTAAGGGCGGTGTCACAGGGACACCAGCAGAAGCAGAGGCAGAGAAGCAGAACCACGAGAGCAGAGAGAGAAGCAAAGACCACCGGAGAACGCCGGAAAGCCCAGATAGAGTGAAGGCTTGCTGGGGGTTGGGAGGCCTGCCAACCTCCTAGCACCCCAGCACCCCTGCCTGCTGTGTATCTGGTAAATCCCAATAAAGGCCTGCAAAAACCACTGAGGGCTCCAGGACTCGCTCCTCTTTCACCCGGTCTGCTGGATTAGAAAACCTGCTCTGTGTCCATTCCTGCGCCTTACACACCTGCACCAGCTCTGCTTGGGGGAGCCTAGTGAGTGCAGACAGAGATCTCAGGACTCCCCAAAGGCCAGAGGAGGCCCAGCCCTAGGTTCCCACCCCTGGTCCAATCTGATCCTCCAAGAAGAAGTTGCTTCTCCCACAGAATGTCTCCCAGGTTCTGTTCCAACCACTGGAGAAAGGAAATATCCCAAAAAAGGAGACAGACACAGACCACAGAAATGGCAGTGCCATTCAGCAATAGACATGTTGGTCATCGAATGAAGACAGTCAAGCACTGTGACAAAAACTAGGGGCAACAACAGACACCCAAACTGATGGGATTTTTGAAAACAAACCAAAAAAGCTGTTCTCTCTTAAGGCTTAGCCACGCTGACAAAAATAAAGTTTAATAAAGACCTATATGTCCTGAGCCAAAGGCAGGGCATATTGTCTGACTAGGGATTTATGCCTTCTTTTTTTTTCCTGGGTGCCTGAGGCAATCTAGAATGTATTTATAAGCCAAAACTCTAGGCTTTTCAGTACTCAGAGTTTTTGTGAGGACAAAGAGACATAATATTTAAAATTAGGGCTGCCCCAGAAAACCTGGGCCACATGATTATCTTCATTAAACTAAATCACTTCAAATCAGGTGGGTATACACCTGGATTGCTCAATGAACTAGTTGATTAAATCTCAAAAACTATCAAGTTGTGAATGTGGGTGTGGAGGCGGGGTGCAGGGACCACAGTTAGGGATGAATTTATGGACCAGGTCACAGACAGGCAGGCAAAGTTAGGCGGGCGGAAAAATACCCAAGTTCCCAGGGTTGTACTTGAGGGCTAGTGGTCAAGACAGATTCAGTGGATGAACCCAAGGGAGCAGTGAGGTGTTAAGAAACACAGAGAATCTGACGGGGAGACATTCAGGGCCTTGTAACAGCCAAGTGCCTCTGAAAGTAAGGTAGGGGGAGTGTCTACAGTCAGGCTGCCACATGGTTGGGGATAAGGGGGCCAACAGTGAGGAGACCTGGCTTCCCAAAGGAAGACTTTCAGATGCTATCGTCAGTCTGGAGCCAACATGGCAACAGAGCTGCTGTACAGGAAAGAGCTGAGGTGAGAAGGAAATGGCCTGTCACACAAATCCAACTCTCAAGTGGAAAAACAGACATGCCTGAGCCTGCAAGTAAACTTCGGGAACATTTAGTGGACCTGCAACTTTGTGCCCCAAATTAAGCAGTGTGAAATCACAGAAAGAAATGGGCTTTTATGCCTGCTTTGTCATTTACTATCTGCTTGACCTTGGAAAGTCACTTAATATCATAGTAACACACAACTCCATTTGCCAGAGAAGTCCTGATTTATATCTGTTGATTTTTTTAAAACAAAATTTTATTTTTAATAATTTTTGAGAATTATTTCACATCTAAAAAATAATAAAACAAATTTCTCAGGTAATAAAATGTGTGTGTGTGTGAGAGAGAGAGAATTTTTAAAGCCATATCCCCACTCTGCTTTACTTATAAAAGTATCCCAGATTAGGTGATTTCATCTCAAAGCCTTGGTTGCCTATTTGGAAATAAGAAAATTGATTCTTTTAGCAAGGTTTTTATGGATCATGTATATAAAGAACCCAGAAGAATACTTACAATTCTCTTTTTCATGTTAATTCCCTCCTTTGACTTTCTTAGAAAACTGTGTTGGGGAGGAACAGGGGTACAGAGAACTAGTGCTAAACCCCTCCCTAAGCCACGCAGTCCCCAGGCCCACTGGCTGTCCTTGCTTTCAGCTTCTGTTTGAGCTTAAGGAGATAAAAAAGCTCCTGGGGGCAGAGATGGAAAAGCAGCCAGCCCTTCTAACAAGTTCACCTAATCCTGAGTCTGGGTTCACTTAATCCCACACCAGGTCTCTGACACTCCTTTGGCTTCTGTCCTTCCAGACGCCATACCCCAGACAGCCTCGTTTCAGATCATCTCCTGCACTCTGAACCCCACCTGACCCAGGAGACTATCCTTCATTCAGCAGATTGATTCACCTCACATTTGTGGGTATGGCACTGGCCAGTCCTGGGGGCTGTCAGGAGGAATAAGGTCCCTAGCTCCATATGGAGTCTGCCTCCCCAGAGACCTCAGTAGCTATCGTCACCTGCAACTGCAGTGCCACCCGCTGCCGGCTATTGTTAGGAAACAGGGTAGAATCAACACAGTGATGTCACTCATGCCATGGTACTCCTATGGGTGGGTTCTGTCCTGCACACTCAGGTGGGTGACAACATGGTGGCCCTGAATTGGGGACAGGGCCCCCGGCTATGACTGAGGATCCAGGACACAGTCTCAGTGGGTAGGGGAGTTTTATTTAAATCATTTCTTCATGATGATATCAGAACAATTCAATTTAAAATCTCTGCACATCCCAGATGACTAGGGAAAGAGAAACCCATTAACAACTCTTTGAAATTAGTAATAAATGTCCCAAGATGTGTATATTTGGTAGATGAAAAAAAGAATCTCTGTGGACTGGGCAGATTAGATTATGGGAAGATTTCTCAAACCATTCAGAAAATACTACCCTTGGAAGTCTCCTAAAGTGATTATTTAGGTAACATGACTAGGGTACAGGCTGGTCCCCTGGAGAGCTGGAATTTCCTTTCACAGAGAAGGAAGCAAGGCTGTGATCCAGAGGATTCTTTTAGAGGAAGTGAAGAAACCTTGGAGAGGCTGGCCTGTCTCAGCTTTGGCTTTGAGCAGGGGGAACTCTGGGGAGAGAGTTCTGGTCGGGGCTCAGCTGAGGGATGGAAGATTTCCCACACTGAAGCTGGGTTTTCAGCACTGTGGACTACAGATCTCTGACAGTTGCAGGCTGACATCAAAGTTAGGGGAAAGCTCTGGGCAGAGGAAAGATCTGCTCTGAAGGTCACCGAGCAGAAAGTTTGTTATTCAGAAATAAAAACTTCCAACCACTTCTTGCTTTGAAATCATCACATCAGTCTTTGTTTCCCTTTTCCCCAGCTTTCCTTGCTGCAGTTCTTTCCACTGAATTTTTAACCTAACCCAAGGGGTGAGGGAGCACTTCAAGAGGCTCCTCTCCACCAGAGGTCTGCTTTCCAGACTCAGTCTCCAATGTGAACCTCCCAAGCCACAGTCCTCCTACTCCAGCTAGGTATGCCCAGCTGGCTGCTTCTCTCATGACCCCCAGACTATTGTCCTGAGACTCTGATATTGGGCCTCGTCTTGGCCAGTTCTCTCATGAGGGGCCTCTGTGGCTTGTTCCTGCAACCACAGCTTAAGTTCCAGTTCCAAAAGAACAGGCTGCCCAATACCTTGTCTCAAATACCACTACCACCACGGTATTGTGTGGCCCTCTGATACCAGGGCAGCGCAAATCAAATCCAAGTGTCCCATACCTCTTTGAACTCCAGTGCCCCCTCAAGGTCAGAGCTATACCTGTAGCAGTTCCCCTGGCTTCAGTCCATACTTCTAAACTGTTCCACCAGACCCCAACAACCCAGTCCCTGATCATCTATCCTGTCATCTCTTGCTATCCCCCCTCAACCTTGATCCCCCAGGAACACAGAAGGACTGCAGGAGCATGAGCATGAGCTCCACAGGACTGCAGAAGCAGGAGCTTGCCATAGCTCTTGGCAGACAGCAGAATCAGGAGAGTGCTCTGGGCAGGGGAAATACCTCTCTTGTTCCTCACCTCCTCCAACCGACCCCCTCTGCCCCACACAGCTCTATCATCCCCTCCTATGTAAATCCTTTTCACCTTTTCTCTCTGCCCACTTCCCCCAAATGAACTGACCTCTCCTCCTTTCTGCCTGAACTGCACCACATAGTACCTGCACAGCCCTGACACTGTTCGGGCGCCCCTGCTGTCATACCTGTCTCTCCTAATAGGATTATACTCCTGGAGGAACAGCGCTGATGGGCTTCATCTCTCTTTTCCTAATACCCAGCACAGTATTGACACTCAATACAAGAATCTTGCTTCTTTTCTTCCTCCTTTACTGCTCTTTTGTGGTTAATCCGGGGTAGGTGAGTAATCTACAAGCACATTCAGAATAGGGTTTTGGGCCAAGGCCAGGAGTGCTGAAACCTCAGGGAAAATCAGAGCTGTCCTAGGTCAGAGAGCTGGAGGTCAGGGCTAGGTTGGGAGACACACCCAGGCAGGAGGCTGAGACCCCAGACACCCATTCTGTGTGGGCACCTCCCTTGGGATCGTGCTGCCTGATGCTGGTGAGGGAAGAAGGCGCACACCTGTACTCAGTTAGAGGGGTGAGGAGACAGAGCTCGGGGGCAGGAATGACAGTCATTCCTTCACCCAGCTTCATATCTGGCCTGCTGAGTGTGCTCCCATGCCCCATGGTGATCAGGATGGCTGACCCCTGGTTCAGAGGACAGGCCAAATGTTTGCACACTGGCTTTATCAAAGGGGCTTCAGAAACATCCCAGTGAGGCGTGGTGAATGGCATCAATATCACGCTGGACAGAGGTGGTTGGGACCCATGAGGGATGCTGTGGTCCTGAAACACTACCCCTACCACCTGGAGCCAGCTCTCCAGTTCTGACCAATTCCCCTCGATGCAGTTGAGAGACAAAGGTAGAAAGTTGAAATGGCACCTGGTTCAACAAATAAGTACACCAAATCGACTCACTGTACATCTTAAATGTATACAGTGTTGTGCATCCATTAGATCGCAACAAAACTGGGGAAGGGAGAGGGAAAAACTGACACCTGGTTGAGTTCAGAGTGGTTTGTGCTATGGGAATGTATCTTAGAAGTTGACAAAAGAAATATAATGAAGAAGAGTTTCCTTCAAGGCTCCTAAATTCTCACGATTCCTCTTTTTTTTTTTTTTTTTTTTTTTTTTTTGCATGGGAGAAAACACTGCATTATTCCATGACAGAGATCACTACAGAAACAGGTTATATTTGCACCTAAGAAAATCGACACCTGAGAATCTTCATATTTGTGTGTGACATTGTTTATGGAGAAAGGAAGCAAAGAGTTACTCATTTTATCAATACTTCCAGTCCTCTATGAAGCTAGATTTCTTGACATTCCTGGGGCCCCTGAAAAGGAGGGTTTTGTTCATTTAAGGCTAAAGATTTGGTGGGGTCCTCTTACGGTCTTTTCTGCCAAGTAGCTTGAATACAAAACAGCCCCTAAGAGATCTCCAGCCTATTCCTTCTAGAGAAACAATATCACAGCTTCCTTCTTATCACCCTGCCTATTGAACTGCCCCAGGTTGGCTTATTCACCAAAGCCACTCACAGTCCTGAGAGCTTCGACAATTTCCCCACAATAACACACTTTGCTGTCCTCAGCCTCTCCTCTGTTCAGCAGCCCACTGCCACGCTGAAGGCATCAGCGGGTAATTTCAGACTCTATGCTGAAGAGAAGAAAAGTGCCAAGTTCAAGCAAGCATTATGATTATGATTATTGCTACTTCTGCACAAAAACGGCCCCCACGTGAGGGTCAGCTCACATTCAACATCTCAGTGGTGTATCTCCCTTCCATCAAAGGACTGCTTCTTTGATCGCATGAAGAAAAGAACTGGGGAAGGCGGGGCTGGATTTAAATGGAGAGAAAATTAATGAAGTGATTTCTCTGAGGACTAGAAACCTTATTCTTTATTATTTCTCATCTGCTGCTCTCTCCATTGGCTCACCCTCTGCACAAAATGCAGAACCTTCTGTGAGCCACTTACACTTCCTTTTCCTGGGCTTCTCATCTACCAAATGAGGGTATGAATATTTGCTTCAACCCTGATTGGGGGCAGGTCCAACAAGACAAGGTCACTGGAACTGCTCTTGAAGACATAAAGCACTACAGGTTTCCTCCACTAGCTGAAAGTAGAGCATTCCTTGCTGGTATGATTTGATAGTTTATTTTTCAGGCCTGGGAACACTATTACTATTCATTTCATGGAAAAAAATTTTGAGCATGGCCAGATTCAAAATACAACCCACCAAATCTTACCAAATAGAAAAGTTCTACTTTCAGAGAGTGGAGGAAACCTGTATAGCAACAAGAGGCTCCATCATCATCATCATCTTTATCACTGCAGTTTCACATAAACTGTGTTTCTGTTCAAATGGACAACATTCCTTTTTAATGTACCAAGCATTACTAGACTGGCCACTAGGGATAGAGAAATGAGAAGCTGGCAAAGTCTCTGCCATCTCTCTGTCTACTTATATAATTAGCTGCTATAGAGAGAGAAGAGTGGCAGGGGAGTATGGAGGAGGGGGGTGGTTAATCCTGCCAGGGAATTCAGGAAAGAATTTACAGAGGAAGGTGGGAATTGAGCTGTCCCTTGAAGGTGGAAAAGATGAAATTTTTATTTAGGTTAAAATATTCACCAAGGAATTAAAGGTCACTAAAAGAAGGTTTAAGATCGAAGAGATTGGTGGGGTTATGAGAAAACCAGAAAATTAAAGTCAAGGTTTAAAACCATCAGTTTGTCATTACAACAGTGATAACAGAATGCCAAGAGGGTAGATTCTCGAATTGTCAGCTGAGGATACCAGCCAGGACCTTCTCCACCCTCTGCAGGGTGCTGTGCTTCCCATAAAGGACAGCCCCTTGTTATTATATCACTTGGTGCTCTTCAAAGGACAGGTATTATTGTCATTTACTCTTTAAAGGCCCCTTCCCTTCACCAATATCAAAAGTATTTACACAGGATACATATTTATCCTGGAACAAATCATCACATTTGTCAAACAAATCCAAGTTTATTAGGACTGATGTTGCAAATAATTTCCTAATTATGTAAATGAATAAAATCTGTTTTTAATTAATCTCTAGGCTTTACTTGTATTATAAGAATAAAATCTGTTTGTATCTTATTATGGGGTTGCTATTTTCAACAATTACCATGAATGGGAACACTGACAATTACCACAAAGGACATAGGACAGAATCAATTTATCTAATAAGGTCAGAGGTTCACTGGCAGTTCTAGGAATTGCTTGGACTCTAACAAAACTCCCTATTAATGAAGAACAATGGCCAACAACAACAACAAAAAAAAAACAAACAAAAAAACAGAAATAGCAGGTGTTGGGAGGGTCCCATTCTATGAGAATATAGACTGGACCAGCTCTGTGGAAAACAGTTTGGAGTTTCCCCAAAATATTAAAAATAGATCTAACATATAATCCAGCATTTCCACTCATTGGTATTTATCCAAAGAATACAAAAACACTAACTCAAATGGACATATGTACTCCTATGTTCATTACAGCCCTATTAACAATAGCCAAGCCATGGAAACAACCTCAGTGCCCATAAACAGATAAAGAAGATGTGAGACATCCACACAATGGAATACTACTTAGCTATAAAAAGTGATGAAATCTTGCCATTTGTTATAATATGGATGTAACTGGAGGGTATTACGCTAAGTGAAACAGTCAGAAGGAACAGACAAAACTGAATCAAAGAAACCTTAGAAATAAAACTGCAGAAATGGAGCTACAAGAGGAAGAGTGGTGGTGGGGAAAAAAGTGGGGCCCAATGGTTATACACTATGTGTTCCTTGGTGGTGGGTGTGATGTGATGACATACATCTGAAGAGGTGTGAAGCTATTCCCCTAAATCATATGCAGTGTTTGAAACCAATATTACCTTAATTTAAAAGAATATTATGGGGGGAAAATAAAAGGAAAAACTATTTTGTAAGGAAAAAAACAGGCAGAGTCAGTGGCAGGGTGATTCCACTTCAGTTATACTAACTTTAGACAGCAAGATCTGCTTTCAGGATATGTTTTCTCCCTTGCAAAATAGCCTTGTTCTTTAGTGAACAGATAGCTAGACACATTGACAGACAGACAGACAGATGATATCATGTAGTTCCTATTTTACACACACACACATACCATGGTATTTAACATTTTCTTTATTCCTTACTCCTCCTTGCATTTCAGACAGTGCTTCTATAATTTTTTTTTCTTCTTACAGAACATCATTTAGAAAATCTCTGAGGAGGGGCATGCTGGCAGTGAAACTTGCCAGTTTCAATTTTTCTTTGTTCATCTCATTTTTAAATTAATTTATCATATTTCCCCCTGCCTCTCAGTTTATGACTCCAGGTTGAGATTAATTTTTCTCAAGGCAGTGATGGCATCATCCCTTCATCTACTGACTTGCCACATGTGACTTCCTTTGTCTAATTGATGGTTCTGTGTTGACAATCTGCATTTTCATACTGGCTTCTTTCAGGATCTTCTTTCTGTCTTTGTTCTATAGCCTTACTATGTGTTTAGGTGTAGACTTGTTTTATTAATCCTGCACAATGTTGGGTAGACATCTGAACCAAAGGATTTGTCTCTTTCTTAGAAGTTGTTCACCCATTATATCTCTTAGAGCTCTGCGCAGAGCCCACTCTAGCCTCCTTGTCTTTCAATGTCTGTCATTTTTGTGTCTTTGCCTCTCTGTGCTGAATTTTGTCTGTTTTCTTCAGTTCCAGTTCACCTGCTTTTCTTTGACTATGTCTATACTGGTTTTGGTGTTCAAAGGAACTGAAAGATAGAGATATTGAGGTTTTCATTTTTTATACTAGGTAAAGATCTGAAAGTTCACATCTTTAGTGTACGGCTTGATGGCCTTTTACAGGTGTACACACTTGTGTACCCACCATCTATACCAAGTCATACAATATTTCAGTGTCCTAGACTGCTCCCTTTTGCCCCTTCTCAGTCAATGCCTGACCATGCAATTGTATACCATGTTACTCTGGATCTGGCTTCTTTTGTTTCATATTATTATTTTGAGGTTTATCCCTGTGGTTGTATTAGCAGTAGTTTGTTTTTTTCCATTGAACAGTAACATTTCATTGTCTGAATAGATTACAATTTATTTTCCCTTCTGTTGTTGATAGATTTCTGCATTGTTTTAGTTTAGGGCTACTATTTTATTTAATTTTTAATTCAACTATTTTTTTTTCTTTCCAGCATTCTATTTAGCATTTTTCCAAATACCTCATGCCAGGTCATTTTTGATAGTCTCTTGTTCCTCCTTCGTATTTTTATTTTTCTCTTTTTTTAAATGCATTAAAAAAATGTTCAGCATGTGAGGTCATTATTGTTACTGGCTATCTCTGTTGGCTCTCACTTAATGATGCTTTGTTTGCTTGTACATTTTGTGATTCCTACTTATGAGTTCATGTTCACCAGGACTCAGACTATGGGAATTCATAGCAATATAGACCGAATGTCAACTGCTCCAGAGATTTGAGCTAACTCTTGCCAGGTCTACTTTAAATTAACATTGTTAGCTTGTAGTTATTTAAAACATTCAAATAATGTGAACTAATGGCCCAAATTCAGGTGTAAGCTGGTGCTTTGCCATGTTCTCCACCCATTAATTGCCTGTCTGAATCAGTCCATGCTCCTCATGACCTGCCTCCATGGAGTGGACATTTTTGTGTAATTCACTTTTTCCCTAAGGATGCTCTTTTTCATGAACCCCAACCCTACTTAGGGATCCCTAACAATCCTCCCTCCCCATGCCCTTTACCTGTCTCCCTTACACATAGGCACAACTACTGAAGACAGAGTTCCTGGTCACCTGGGATTTACTGGTAGTTGGCAATAAAGTGGGTAGCAATTTGGACTCCTGCTCTTGTTCCATTATTAAACTCAGAGAATTTCTCCTACTTCACCACATGTTCATCTTTTTAATTTGCTAGTTACATTTAAATAGTTTATTTTGCAATCATATTTAGTTCACAAGCTATTTAACTCAATGCCTCTCCAGACATAGTCATGATTCAAAACTTTCTAGTCTTCAATTTTCAACAAGGCAGATGGAATCTCCTCCAGTGTTCATCTTCCAAAGCATCCTTTAAGCACAAGCTTTCTGATCTCCTTCCCAACTGAATAAAATGTCACCCCCATCTTTTAGGCACTTCTTTGTGGGTTGTTTTTTTTTTTTTTTTCACATTATTCTTCTAGCTCATGGGCCTGTGCTTTTCACTGGATTTCATCAGATTCTGAGTTCTTAGAGGTCAGGGCTGTGTGCACATGCAGCCAGGCACAAACCCTGGCTTAGAGGGTGCTCCACAAATGCCTGTTCAATGAACTAAGCTAATGGTCTAACATCGACAGCATGTCCCTAAGGAACTGAGTTCTGGAATTGTCAAAGCTTCAATTAAAAGAATCCATGGAAAGTGTAAGAATACCACATATCCTTCACACAAGGCCTGTGGAATCAGAACTGGAGACAAAAATCCAGAACTTGATCACCCTCAGTAGTGACCACAGTGAGCAAGACTCAGAGCTCTGACAAGTATAATCATATCCCTCCCTTGGGATGTTTCACCTTGTGTCTCCAGTTTCAGCAAAAACACTATTGCTTATATATTGACAAGGAGGTAATGAATTTTTCTTATTTGGGTGGATTTTATTATTACACCATCATTTATATTGAAATGATAAAAGGAAAAGAAATACACTTAAAATTTTTTCACCCGACTCTTCATTGTAATTTCCCAGGACCACCAGAATTGATTAATGGGTTGTAACATGATGTGAACCAAACGATACCAGATACTAAGGTCCTCAGAAACCCTTTAGCGTTTTCTTTCTTCAGCAAATAAAATGGTATATAATCTATAGCTAAGTGAATATTAAACCACAGAAACCACTGGTATGGTAACTAAAAGAGTTTAAAGTTTATTACCAGAGAGTGGGATGAGGCCACCACGATCTGATTTCAAGAATAAGCAAGATCAACTCCGTGGCTCTTTGGAATGAAAGTGACTAGAGAGGATTGCAGATGCCTTTGCCAAGATATTTTAAGGGTTGTATGTATGCTAATGGATGAAATAGCTCTGTCTCCAGGCCATGCCAGCTTGGGGGCACAGTAAAGGTAAAAATTAAAAATAAAACAGGTCATTCCCTAGCTCAGTCCTCACCAGCTACATTCACTATCTCTGACAAGAGCCTCTTTCACATTTAAGGGCTTTGCAAAGGGGTTGAGCAGCAGATAAGCAGGGAAGGTGTGGTCCCTGCTGTGTCATCAAGACACCATCTGGCACCCAGGGCACACCAAGAAAGCTGGATGCCCAGTGCCACTTCCACAGAAGTATCCTCTTCCAGTATCCTGCCAAGCCAGTGTCAGTACCCTTGTTCTGTGGAGCCACTGTGGCTGACTTTGCAAAGCCTGGGTCATAGATTGTTGCAGTAATGCACCCAAATTTTCATGCGCCCTGTCACGCTGCCTCCCATCCCATCATTGCCTAGCAGTTACAAAGTAATTATAAGGCTTTTCAAAATGTGGCCCCTTGCTGTGTTTTCACCATTTTATTAGGTTTCCAGGACTGCATCTGTACTGGGCACTCTGCCTGGACTGCTCTCCCCATTTGTGATCCTCTCCTACCACCCATTAAAATTCCTTATCATTTTAGGCCCAGTTTAAAAATGACCTTTTCTTGGAATGTTCTTAGATTTCCCTAGTGGATAAGGATGTAAGCTCTGCATCCTAAGGATGTCAGATACTTCTATTGGAATCCCGACTTGTGCCACCTACTAATTATGTGAACTTGAGCAAGATATAACCTTTATAAATCTTAGTTTCCTTATATTGTAAAATGAGGGAAATGATGCCTACTTCACAAGGGAAAGAAGGGAGGGAGGGGAAGGAGGAGCTGGGAGAAAAGAGGGAAAGAGAAGGGAGGGGATCAAGCACAGTGCCTTCCAGAGTAAGCACTCAGTTACCTATCATAGTTTTAACCTCAACTGGGTTCCTCTAACATTTTAGTCTATTTGTATGCATTGTTGTTAATTACATACCTTCTTTTCTCTTACTGGATTTTGCAACCTTCGCAGTAAGAAACCATATTTCTTGGTCTCCCTATCCTTACCCAGTCCCACAGCAAAAACTTTCTGTATGTTTGCTGAAGCCGACTTAATCCAGCCAAATTTGAGTCCTTTGTTTGGGGATTTAATCTCCATGATGGAACTTTAGTTCTCTCAGCCATAATATAAATTTTAACGTGTTGGACTACATCAGTGATTGCTAAAGATTGTTGTTCAGTGTTTAAAATGACACTCTTTCTGCAAACAAATTTGTGCATGGATACTAACATGTGAAACAGATTCTGTGCAGAGACACTGCGGTTGACAAGGTCTGTGAAGAACATATTTTATCTAGTGGGTTTTCCCGGTTTCTCAGGCACCTTAGAGATGCCTGGAGCATCTGAGCACCATCCAGACTTTCCCTCTGATCATTCAGACTTTTCCATAAAGTAGGGGCCAGATCCTCAGGCTCTTGAACCCCCCGGGTGCATCCAACTCCAAGCATTGGGATGAGGAAAGCCATTTCTGAAGGGGAAATTACCAGAAAATGTTTCAGGATAGAAGGATGAGTAGTGTTTAACAGCCCTAACAGAGAACCAAGATGGTATTGTAGCTGTGGCTTTTGAATTAAATCATCTTGAATTATCACCTCAGTTATAGGACATGAGAGACAACAGACCCATGCTAGTTACACATAAATCTAAAGTTTTGCACCTGCCAACTACAGTTTTAGGTACCAGTCAGAACTGACAAAGGTTGCTGTAATCAGGATACAGGAGCTATTGGAATATTTCAAAAAAAAAAAAAATGGCAATATTAGGCTAAGACCTCAATGCAAGAACTCAAGCTCATCAGAGCTGTAATTGACATGTGTACATATCTTTGTTGAATAAATAAATAACTGCTTTATAAATGAAGTTATTTCATACGTAAAATCTTTTCAAGAAATAGCATCTGGTGAGAAATAATAGAAAACGTTACCAAGTGCTTACTGGATGTCTTGCAATTTATAGTAAAAACTCGTCAAGCATGTGAAGTAAGCACTTTACAAATGAGGAAACCAAGTAAGGGAGCCGAGGCAGATTTCTTACTGTCTCACAACAAGCAAATACTGGCAGAGGATTTAAAATGCTCCCTTCTTTATCCCTATACGTGACGCACGTTACCCTCCACTGAACCACTTCTCTGCTGATGAAAAGGTTGCTCCCTTATTCCCCAACTGTAAGAGTGACCACTGAACAAATGATTCAATAATACTTCCTTCATATCGTGTTTCTCACATGCATGGAAATCACCTGTTAAAAGCAGTTTTAGAGATTCCAGATTCTACAGATTCTTATTCACTCAGGACTGGTGGAGTCTCGGAATCTTCATTTTAACTAGCATAGGAGCTGATTTGGGAGCAAGTGAGCTGCAGTCCCTCAGTGACTCTAAGATCCATTGATGTTATCAATAAATAGGATGTTCAGAGAAGTTTACACTAGACTTGTATTTTACTATCTGAAAAGTTTCAAAATGTTTACAAGATTCCAGATGAAGAGTTGCTCCTTAGAGTTAATAAGGACAGAATGTGGCTGGTATAGAGGGCAATCCTAAATTTGTTCCGGCCCCCCATCATCCCAGCCAAGAAGGTGGCACTAATCTTGAGGGCTAGCTGCCCCAAAGAGAGCTTGAATAGGAAGAGAAAGAAAGGGCACCCCTGTCTCTCCTCTTAGAAACATAAAAGTAGAGACTGCAAGGAGACTGCTGATGGTGATAGATGTAAGAAGTTTATTATATATTGCAGAGATCCAGATTAGGAAAACCTTTCTAAATCCAATTTTTCTGCTTAAAGCAGAAAGCAAATAAGGCCATCCTGGTGTGCCATAGGTTTCAAAGAACTCATTGACAGGAAGTCTGTAGGCTGTTTGGGAACCTGGCCACGATGCCAAAGGGATGGAGTTTTGAAGATGTAATCATGGACCTCATCTTTCTCACTTAAAAAGAATCTGATTAGGGTGAATCAGGGTGGGAAGTTGTTTTGCTGCTGTAAATTTCAGGGGGAATTGACTGGAGACTGCAGAATCTGAATGGGATGGGTAGCTGCCAGCAGGGGAAGAGAATACTGACCCTGTCTGAAGTGATAACAGAGGACACCCACACCCCTCTTTTTCTACTTTGCCCCCAAATTTAACATTAAATTGAATGACAGAGGGAAAGGTGCTGTCAAGATTAAGTGGAGAGGCCAAACATGCAGTTACAACTCTCATTTCCCAGATTGTCAAACTAATCATTTTGTCAGCCTTGCTGACAACTTAGTTCCTTTCTTCCTCAAATTTGAAAATAAAATCAAGAGGACTCTGGGAAGATGCTAAGTAGTGAAATTATAAGATAACTCCTCTCACAAATACTCTATAAAATGAAAGGAGACTTTTGTGTAACCACAATAAGCAGCATGAAATGATGGTATGAGGGTGCTGGTGAAAATCTATGAAATAATGGGTCAAGAATTGAGTGCATGGGTGACTTGGTGGTGGAAATTATATGGGGACAACTACACCTGAGAAAAGAAAGCAAACATTGTAAGGAAAAAAATTAATTAATTAAAAAAAATTTCAGAATCAGAAGTAGCTTTGAGCCCCATGGATCTAGCCATGTATCTGTCTTCACCAAGTGTGATGAGCATTTGGGTCATTATCTCCAAGCATCTGTACTGTCTGTGCTGCAAATTGATTGACTGAATCTGCATTTTCTCAACCAGAAGACCTCTCCAGGTCCCCTGAAGCCTCCTTCTGCTTCTGTAGCACAAGCATCTTAGAAGACCATGAACTGCTGGCTGATACCACTTTTTGTCTAGATGCAGATTTCCTCTTGCAAAGGGACATTTTCTCTTCAACCAGAATGCTTTGAGATGCCTTGATTTCTGCTGAACAATATGGTAGCCACTAACTACATGTAGCTATCCAAATTGAAATTTAATTTAATTTAAAATTCAAGGCCTCAGTCACACTAGCTACATTTCAAGCACTTAATAGCCACATGTGGCTCATGGCTACTTATTTGAATAGAGCAGATAAAGTATCATGATGATATATATGGTATCATCAAAAAGTCGTATTTGACAGCCCTGGGTTGGAGGACTGAAAGAATTTAAACTTGGACACACAATACTTTCTATAAAAGAGGACTGCTGCTGGACCTGAGAAAAAGCATAGCACTCAGGCAGAACACAAGGGGTTGATGACAAGCCTCACTTCCTGACTCTTCACTACCATTGTGGCTAACATTTCTCCTAGCTCAAGAACAAAGTAATAGGAAAGTAAAGTCTATGAAAATATTTAGCTAAAGATAATATGAACTAATGCCTGCACCATCAGGGTAAAATTATTTCTCTGAAATGACTCTGCTCAAAACTACTCCAGAATCAAATTGCAATGGCCAAATAGTAGCTGCCTTTTGATTAATGAAGCACAGAACAAATCTGAGAAATACTCATAAAATTCAGAGGAAGTGAATGAAGAGATGAATAGATTTCTCTGTACATAACAGGGAAACAGAATCACAGTTCATTGCACATGCACACACACACACATACACACACACTGTTTGCACTAAACTTCTTGATAAAATCTGTACCAACTGTCAATCTGATTGACTTCGAAATACGAAATTTTCACATATAAAAACTCTCAGTAACAAAATCAGATGATAAAAAAATGATGGGATAAATGAAGAGACCAACAATTTGAAAGAGAACCCCGCTGAAAGATTTGAGGCAAATGGTTCCCAATGATATAGACTGAATTCAGAAAATAATATATCACCCTTCTTGAACATACATATTTTTATAGTCAATGAATAAGGCAAGTGATGCAAGCAGAACATACAGAGGAATTATTGAAAAATGTTTTAAACTACCCCATTTTTTTAAAAAAAGTAAATGAAGGTAGAGAATAGCAAGAAAGATACTGTAAAAAGAAAGAAGGTGTGAATAATTTAATACCCGGGCCCATGAAAGTCTTGCTATGAAAAGGAAAATTGTAAATGTTAAAAGAACACATAACAAGCAATTAAGATGGATTCAGTGTATCCAGTTCTTCCATACCAGAAGTTGAGGGCAGAAAAAACAAAAAGTAGCAATAATTAGATTTGTGATTAGGGAAAGAAATGTAAACACATGCATTTAGCAATACTGAAACACCACTAAACTGAAAGCAAAGGAAGAAAGACAAATTTGAGGCAATCTCCCAAAATATAGAGCAAAGCCACAGAGATAGAAAAAAAGGGACAAATGTAAAAGAAATTAGAGGACCAGTCCAGGGGGCCTAATATTTGAATATTGGTTTCAGAAAGAGAATATTGAAAAAGCCAATAAAAAGTTAATAGTCAACAAAATTAAGTCCAAAATTTTCTCAGAATTGAAGGACATTTATTTGTAGACTCATAATGTCAATTGAGAGCATTATTAGCATAACAACTTTTACAATGGGAATGCAAATTTTCAGGAAAACAGCTAAAGACTCAAGACATAATAAAATAAGCATGCTAATGAAAATAATCACACTATTGAAAACACGGAGGTTAAAAACTAAAAGTTTTGAAAGTAGATACCTCTGGGAAATAGAAAATTGCAGGGAAGAAGACTGGCTGGTAGAGAGAGGGATATTCTTCATAACGAGTCTTGTAAGCTTACTGGGCTCTTTAAATAATGTGCATGTAAAACTATGGTAAAAAATAAAAGCTAAAATTTAAGAAGCCATATGGTTTAAAAAAACAGAAGAACATTTCCCCAAGAAAGATGACTCTTCATATCAAAAAGAGTTGACAGTGTTGCAGACAGGATTATTGTTGAAAGAATTGACGGAGGGAAAATGCATTACCCAGGATAAACAGAAAACCTCTCCTTTTCCAGATTGAAGGAAAGTGATATCAACCAAGGAAAGAGAGGACAGGCATTACAGTGGTAATTTCACTTTACAATTCTATGATTTCTTAATGATTTTTCTTGTGTGTGTAGTTTTTGCCTTTGCACAACAGAATTACTAAATAAAACCAGCATTGTGGCATTGTTTTAAAATTATAAACAAAACCCATGGCATATAAAATGAAATTGGTAACATTCTGAAAAAAGTACAAAATGAATGCAAAATAGAACCCAAGGAGAATAATACATTAAAATAAAAAAATTTAAATAGGATGTGTATCCTTCAAAAACCTGGCTGAGTTGATGAATATTTAAAATTTTCAGGGGAAAAAAAACACAAATTTGTATAAAATTTTAACACCATGAAATTTAACAAAAAGCTACACAGTTTCAAGCAAACATAACAGTAACACAAAGCCTAAAGAATACAAGATAAAAACCTATAGACCAATGTCATTTCTGGATATAGATATTAAAATCTCAACTAAAATAGTATGTGAAATAGGACATGAAATTCAGTTACCTGGCCTAGGGATTACTTCTGGAAAACAAGAACAGATCAGTGGTAGAAATTGTAATAATTTCACCAATACACCAAGTTAAAAGAAATCAAATAAACTTATGACAAAGAAATTGTAGGTAAAATTCATTATTCACTATTTATAATATATCTGCAAATAATGGAATCCTGTATGCCTCAATACAGAAACATCTGTTTTAAACCAACAAACGTTATACTTACAATTGGTACCAATAGAAAAAACACTAGTAAAATCAGGCACAAAACAAACAATCACAATTGGGTTCTGACCAGTAATAAAGGAAAATAGCAAAAGAGTAATACATACTGGAAAGGAAATGGTAAAATTATTACTATTTACAGAAATCCATTGAAAAGAGTATTTGAATTCATTTTTTTTAAATCAATAAAATTGCTAGATAAAGATATAGAACACTTCATGGGGAAAAAAACCATTCCCAATAGAACAAAAATATATGTAAAATATGAAGATAGAATCTTAATGGGAAATGCGTGTGACCTAGATTGGAAAAGGTGGGGGAAGAAGCCTACAGTATTTTACTGAGAGAGATAAAATAAAACTTGACTAATGGAAAGACTCAGCATGTTCCTCTATGAAAAGTCTAAATATTGTAAGGACATCAATTCTTTTTCAATTAATATATTGCTTTAAAGCAATTTAAATAAAAATCCCAATTGGGTTATTTTTTCATCTTAAATGGAATGAAATTATTGAAAGTTATTTTGGAAGAAAAATCAAGGAAAAATATTTTAAAGTATATTAAAAAGTAATGTGGGGGTGAAAGAAGTTCTTCCAAGTCTAGAACATACAATAAAATGTCAATAATTAAAACAGTCTTCTACAGAGTGAAAAATGATTGGCTTGATCAGAGCACAGAATAGAAAATAGAGTTAAATATAGGATTACCGATCAATGGAGAAAGAATGACTTCCCAAAACATGCCGGCTTTCACTGTGATTACATTTATGGTCCAAAGATACAGGACACTAGGATGTGTGGGACAGGGAAGCTCTCTTAGTTTGACTTCAGCAAGTGGGAACTTTCATTCCTTTGGTCAAGTACTTCTCCAACACCCTTCAGCCACTGAGCATCTAGCTTTCCACCACAATAACTTAAAGCAATCAAAACCAAATTGAATAGGATGCTTCCCTGACCCACTTCCCTCAACTCTGCTCCCCTCTAACCACCTCACCCCTTTTGACTAGCTTTTACTAATAAACCACTGTTCTGATAACTTGTTACATTTTTTATATCATACCATGGGGCCAGATAAATTCTAGATGAACTAGTTGATTGAAAAAACTGGGGAAGGGCCTCCCCAGTGGCGCAGCGGTTGAGAGCTGGGTTGCAAAGCTGCCCGCAGCCTCTGCAGTGCCGGTTCAATCCCCGGCCACCGGGTGAGGGTCCCACATGGCGGGCAGACCTCTCCTGCTGCCTGCTGCTCCCCTCAGCAGTGTACCTTGTCATTCTGCCTGCTCTGCTCTCCGCTCTGACTCTGGTGAATTCTCTCGCCCTCCCGCACTTCTGACTGTACCCAGTGCTTGTGTAAATAAATAAATAAATTTTTAAAAAAAAAAAAAAAGAAAAAACTGGGGAAAATTAAAAGAATAAAATTGAATATTAATAAGACTCCTTAATTTGATATAATGTACTAAGCTATAAAAAGTATTTTTGTATATTTTTATGCATATGGACAATTACCAAGTAAAAGATTAGCAAATGACTGTCTAAACCTTAAAGCATATCTCAAACATAGTGTAAAAGAAAGGAAAACAACAGACTAACAAAACATGCCGAATAAACATAAGAGAAATAATTTTATTATATAAGAAACCCATGAGATTTACATATGTAAATAAAGGACATGAAAAGACAATCCATGTAAGAGGACAACCTACCAGCAAATAAACAACTGTAAAAATATTCAATTCACTGGTAATCAAAGAAACTGAAATTAAAACCAGTTAATCTAATTCACCTTTAACAGTTAACAGTTTTTTTTAATGGCAGTATTTTTTAATGGCAATATTCATTGATCAAAACCTTGGGAAAATTGATATTCTTTATATTTATTACTAGTGGCAGTAAAATTATTACCATATATTTGTAAAGTAATTTGGCACTCTTGAACAAAAGCTGTCAAATGTTTTTGACACAGTAATTCCATTTCTGGGAATCTAGCCTAAGAAAATAATTTGAAGTCTGGAAAAATATTGATGCATGAAGATGTCTAACTCAGGATTATAACTGCAAAAACATCAAGCTATACACAAATTAAAGAATAATGTAACACATTATGACAAATCCACTGGAATTAAGTATTAAGCTCCGTTCAAATCATACTTATGAGGATTAGGAGGCAATATGAAAATATGAGTAATTTTAGCTGGCTACAACTTTCAAAAAAACTTACACATGACAAAGTACTATACAGATATAAATATAAGTACTAATATCACTGTTAATAATAATATTCCACCAATTCCATGCCCAGTTTACACACTTAATCTTTAATCCTCACACCAACCCTAGGAGATAGAAAAATAAGGTAAGCTAATAAAAGCTGCTGGCTTCTTCCTTGGAGCACTAATGTGGCACCCAGTTCACCTAATATGGCACCCATTTCACCCTTTACCCCAATGTCATAGTCCCTTCAAATCTCAGTGCTCTTCAGGAATTGCCCTCAGCTGAAGAAAGAGGTGACTCAAGGTTATGAGTCATTCTGAGTCACCCATTCCCAAAGCAACTTACACCTAACTTCTGGTCATTGCAGAGATATAAAGACCCAGGCCTTGTCCCTACAGAGCCACTGCTGAATGGTCACCCCAGACTCTGAACTCTTTTATGGTCAGCTGAGGCCTCTGCCAAGAATGGGTTGCTACAACAATTCTCCTCCCACCTAATCCTGACACCCAGTCTTCCCTGCATCCTTCCCTACATAGGTCCTCCAAGAATTCTCTAATGTAATCCTTACACACTGATCTCTGTCTCAGATTTTGCTTTTGGGGGATCTCAGCCTCCATCAGGAGATTGTCAGCAATGGACCAATACAGCGATTCCTAGGATTTGGGGCCCAGATTAAAAACATCATTGCAAGTGGCAGATGGGGCACAGTTTACACTTGGCACAAGCTTGCAGAGCAACTATTAAAATGTTCAAAGTGGGTAACTTGGATGGTATACCAGTGGAAAGAGTGCAATAGGTCTGATACTTAGGAAATACAGCATAAGGAGAAATTTCAAGGACAATGGCATTGGATGAATGTTGCTGAGAGCCCCTGACACTTTAGAGAAAGATAATGAAATGCTGAGAATAATGAAATATCAATTAAATCTAAGTGTGACAACCACAGGGTTTCCCTGTGAGATGGAAAGATAAAACTGAGGATTGGGACTAAGACCAGGGCTTAGTCACATGAGCAGTAGAACTCCAGAGAAAGTTCAGTTCTTAACATAGCTGATCTATTATGCCAAGAACAGGGCCTGGGAAAGAGTGGAACCCTGAGAGAGCTGATGGAATCAGCTGGACAGGTACACTAACATGTTTGGATCCCTAGATTCCCCTGATCCTGTCCAACTCCTCCTACTGAGGGTTAGATCTTCCCATCACCCCATGTGTTGCAGAGGCTTCTCCCCATAAGACAATGTTTAACCCACTTCCAGGATCTGCCTCTACTTTTTCTCATGTCAACAAACAGGGTTAAACAAAATAGAATCCAGGATTTAAGACTAGCAATTCAAGTAAGAAACAAGCAATGCTAATAGATACAGATTAAAGGAATGGCAAATCAAAAATGTGTAACAGTTCTCTTTGCTTCTCTAGATTTAAAGATTCCTATTATCCATTAGTTTTCACTGCCCTCTCTCACACATCCTATGACTGGCCTCTGATCCCTGTCCAGCTTAATGAACATTCAGTTAAAAGGTAACTTCTTCCCAGTCACCCTGGATGATCACGTATTTTGTTCAGAAATTTGTGCCCACAACAAGAGTGTACAGAGCCAGATGAAAAAAAGACAAATGCATGGCACTGAAATCAAGCTCTTTGGCCTGTGACCCTCTAACACAATGCTATGTCGATATGGTCAGGAAAGATAAGTTTTACTGGCAAATCACAACTATGGGACCAAATAGCCTATGTCAAGTAGCGCTTGAAACCAATTTAAATTATATCAAAACCATTCAAGATTGCATATAAAATAACTCATCATGATAAGTTAACAGTAATGGCAACATTTTCCTGGATGTATTAATATCAATGTAGCCTGCCTCAACTGTTTTAAAGTTTCTATTATTCATTTTTTTCATTGCTATATGATCCAAATCCAGATGAACTGACTATCGGAGATTGCATCAAAATACGGAAGTTAAATCAACAAATTATCTTGGGGTCCACTCAGAGATAGGGCACACAATCATGCTACTTTATTATCAGAATAACCTGCATTATAGTAGGGGTGGAACTTAAATGACAGATCCTTTTTTATCTTCTAATCTGGCATCTATTTTTTAGGTTTCATTTTTTGTTTATTCCCCTCTACTCATGTGCCCACCAAAAATGACAGATGTTTGCAGCTTTGGACCATCAATGCTTTTAGAAAATGTTACAAAAGAAGCAGAAGCCAAGATTCAGACGGCTTCAGTATGGAGTTTGTGTATTAGGGGGCCAAAATACTTCAATCTATCTTGGTTATGAAGGAATGATTTTGAAGTCATTCCTTACTGCTCTAACCTGATGAAGAGAAAACCTGAGGGAGAGGCGAGAGATAGACACCCAGTTGTCATGAGGGAGAAGCACCATCACTCTCCTATAGTATCAGTCATCTCATTTAAGTGCTTCAGTGCAGCCGTTTCAGGTCCATGATATACATTCTGCTCTTCAAGGAGATGGTTAACAAATTTGATGCTGAATATACATATAGCATCAGCAAACAAAATGTGATATATTTTATGCATTCCAAAAAAAGGAATACCCTGCTCTTACTCTCTAGAAAATAGAAATTGGAATACACCTAAATTCCAAAATAGTCTTTACTGCAATTTTTATTTAAATTGTTAGGCAGTTTAGTGCTAACAGTTACTCACTTGTCCAATATAATTTTTAATGTATCACTAAAGTGTTGGGACTTTATGATGGAAGAGTGATCATCTAATAGTTCTTCTGATAATTGATTTATTTTTCCTCAGTCAAATTATATAAACTAATAAAAAGTTGTAACCACATACATATATGTATCTAAAAATAGTCTTAAAATTACATTATGGGAGGGCCTCCCCGGTGGCGCAGCGGTTGAGCGCTGGGTTGGGAAGCTGCCCGAAGTCTCTGTGGTGCAAGTTCGATCCCCAGCTGCTCCCCGGCCACCAGAGGAGGGTCCAGCATGGCGCAGACCTCTCCTGCCACCTGCTGCTCCCCTCAGCAGTGTACTTCGGTCCCTCTGCCTGCTCTGCTCCCCACTTTGGCTCTGGTGAATTCTCTCACCCTCCCGCACTTCTGACTGTACCCAGTGCTTGTATAAATAAATAAATAAATAAATAAATAAATAAATAAATAAATAAATAAATAAATCTTTTAAAAAAATTACATTATGGGAATAAAAACTCAGTTGTAGTTGAAGATTTTTAACATATTTCTCTCAGAAACCAATAGCTGATCTGCACAATGAATTAAAATGTAAGTAATTTTAATAACACTATTATTATAATTTACAACAAATAGAGACCACATGTTCATTTTGAGAACAAATAGAACCTTCGCAAAATAACTGGTGTACTAATAAAAAAGGCACTTTCATAAATTCCAAAGGATCAATATTTTACTGTCTATTTTCGTGACTATAACTTTCAGTTACAAAATGATTTAGTCTCTTACAAAAAATATAAAACTGGATTTTTAATTCTAATATGGTAATTGCTGTCTTTTAATTTGAATAATTAGGCAAATTGTATTTAAAGCAAGTACACATTAGTATTTGCTGCTACAACTTTAGTTTGTAATTTTAACTGATTGAATATTCCTGAATTTTTTTTTTTAAAAAATTGACAGCTGTTGCTTCTTCCTAGCAAAGTAGGAACTTTATTCTGTTCTCCTACCTCTTGATTTATCTACCCACTCCAAATTATCCCTTTTTTGACACTGTATATAATTTCTAAGCATATACTCTTTCTTTTCCTTTTTCTTAACTTTTACTTTAAAGGCAAAAACAAAATTTGAACCTATTTTATAAATCTCCTTTAGCATCCACTGGATTTTCTCTACTTATTTGAATGCTTCCTTCAAAAATACTTCTAATGTGGATCTTTATATTTGAATTTTAAGCCATCGTTAGCCTTATAGGCCTGAAGATACACTTAATTAAGTTTTGTATTTGAATGATAGTATGTCTGGACATGAAATTTTAGGTTTAAATAATAAACCTAAATTTAATTTTTATAAAACAAAATATAAATAAGGAAAAAATAAGGAGATTTGACACACAGAGAAAAGATAAGGCGATTTGGCTTATGAAGACACCAAGGGGAAGGCTCTGTGAAGATGGAGGCAGAGGCTAGACATGAGCAGCTTCAAAACAGAGAAAAGTAAGGTTTGTCAGCACTACCAAGCCTAAGAAAAATCCTTGTAAAGGGTTCTCCCTCACAAGCTACAAAAGGAAATAACCCTACAACTCAATGATTTCAAACTTCTGATCTCCACAACTGTGAGAACAATTCTTTGTTGTTTAAAGTCATCCAGTTCATAGTAATTGGTTATATTCCTGAGGGACTAATACACAGGAACTTGGATCTGTTGTTTCTTCTTATAAGACCAAGTCACACTTTCCTGGCTCTTAATATGTTGAATAATTTTGGAGTATATCCTAGATAATGCAAATATTAAGTTGTGAAAACTCTAGATGATGTTTTATTTCTTCAAAGAGTATTGGTATTTTTGTTTTAGTAGACAATTCATTTGATTAGAGTCCAACCACAAACTGTCACATCTGAGGTGGGGTGAATTCAAACGTTTATTTAGTTCCTTACATCTTACTTGCATTATGCTTCCAGTTTAACTTATGTACCCGTGATGCAGAATAAGCTGGAATCATGGATTGAGTTTCAATAGAGAATGGGGAGTTCCTTTTCTCTAGTGTTCTTTTCAAGGGTTTCCCCCTCACATCCTGGGCCTTTTCCTCTGGTTTGTCTTTCCAAATATTTTATATCAGATTTTAGCTATCACTGAGCCATGGAACTTACTCTGTAGTAGTAGCTGGCATCAAGATTCATCTTGCCTTGGATATAAGACTGGAAACAACAAAATACATAGAAGGAAACACAGGTAAAATATTCTACAACATTGGCTTCAGAGATGTCTTTGGGGACTCAAGTCCAACAGCAAGGAAAACAAAAGTAAAAATAAACAAATGAGACCACATCAAGCTAAAAGCCTGCTGTACAGTGAAAAAAGCTATCATTAAAGAAAAAACACACCCTACCGATGGGAGGAAATAGCTGCACATCATACATCTGACAGAGTATTAATATCGAATATCTATGAAGAACTCATATAATAATACAAAAATAAAACTATGAACTCAATTAAATAAATGGGCAGAACTGCTAAAGAGACACTTCTCCAAAGAAGACATACAGGTGGCCAAGAGAGAAATGAAAATATTCAACATTTATTATCAGAGAAATGATAAACCACAATGAGAAAACCACTGTACTCCTGTAAAAATGGCCCATATTTTTTTAAAAATCCAGAAACAACAAATGTTGATTAGTGTGTGGAGAAGAAGGAACTATCATACACTGTTGTTGGGAAGATAGACTGGTCCAGTCCTTATGGAAAACAGTATGGAAGTTCCTCAAAATATTAAAAATAGATATAACATATGATCCAGCAATCCCACTCCTTGGCATTTATCCAAAGAATGCAAAAACACTAATTAGAAGTGATAAATATATACTCCTATATTCACTGTAACTATTTACAATAACCAAGTTAGAAAGACAATCTAAATACCTATCAACAGAGCAGTGGATTAAGAAGATATGGTATGCACAGTGGAATACTACTTGGCTATAATGAAAAGATAAACTCTTGCCATTTGCAACAACATAGATGGATCTGGAAGGGATTATGCTAAGTGAAATAAGTCAGAAGGAAAAAAGACAAATACTGCATGATTTCAATCATATATAGACTATATAAAAAACAAACAAAACCACAAAGGAACTGACAAAACTAAACCAAAATAAACCCTAGAAATATAACAGCAGAACTGAGGCTACTATAGGGGAAGGGAGGACAGCAGTGGAAACAAAGGAGGGAGGGAGCTCAAGAGTCTATGGGTGCTTAGATGGTAGGGGTGGTGTGGTAACATACATCTGAGGAGGTGTCAGCCAATTCCCTAAATCATATAACATGCTATAAATCAACGTTACCTAAATAAAGAAGAAAACATTAATTTTTTAAAGTCTCATATATGTATCTTTCCATATCTCAATTAAAGGTGTTAGTCTAGGGCCTCCCCAGGTGGCAGAGGTGGTTGAGTGCCGTGCTGTGAAGCTGTCCGCAACCTGTACAGCATGGGTTTGATCCCTGCAGGCTAGCAAGGGTCCCACATGGCGCGGCAGACCTCTCCTGTCTTGCCCACTGCTCCCCTCAAGCAGTGTATTTCGTCAGTCTGCCTGTTCTGTTCCCCGCTCTGTCTCTGGTGAATCCTCTCACCCTCCCTCGCATCTGGCCTGTACCCTGGCTCTTCCATAAATAAATAAATAAATCTTTAAATAAATAAATAAATAAATAAAGGTGTTAGTCTAATTGAGGGTACTAAACATTATTTAGTTCTTGGAAGAATAAATTACAAAACTGTTATACCTACAACTGGTAAGGATCTTCCAAAGACTCCTTTTGAAAGGACAGCCAAAGAATGGGTAAAAGTCATTATTGTGGTAGACAGAGATGGCTGAGTCAATCCTAAAAGTGAGGGATGCTACATTGATTTACCATTTCTCAGAAATGATAAGATGAACTTGTTCTTCTCATAACATGTGTAACCCAAACAATTTTTTCAAAGGTAAAGAAAATCTTGTTTCTAAGGTTTAATCTACAGTTGACTCAAGAGGGTGAGTCAGCAGCCTATGTTGTCCAGACACCCAGGCAAGAACTGGAAACCAAGCTAGAACACAGACTCGTGTTAATTTGTTTCCAATTCCAGAATCCAGGCTCTTAAGAGATTACAAATGATGGACCTCAAAAGTAACTTCAGTTTCTTTTGTGTAAATATGACTCTTCTTATAAATGAGATTCTCTTCCTTCCCTTTGAAACTACTTCGCCTTGATATAAATTCTCAAAGTAATGTAAATCATACATTTATTCTTTTATACCTATAGCTTCCTCATACCATCCATCAAAAACAAAACAAAACAAAAAGCAAGTCAACGTATGCCTTTCATAAGTAGCTATTCCACTCTGGATATAAGCAATCTGTATTCACAATTATGCTATTCAGGGCAATATAGGCAATATGGTGTTCGATGCTGTTAAACCAGTTAATGCTGCATTTATCAGATGACTGGTAGTAATTAATAGCCTCCATGTGAAATCTTACTTTTTTTTTTAAATCGCAAAAAGAATCTTTCCCAAATCCCCTAGAGGCAACTTCGTCAACCATTATTTCTTTTGTCACTGAGAAAGGAAAATAGAGAGCCCGAGCAAACTCCAATTTGAATCTGTTCATCTTGGCCCCTGCCTTGCATTAGAATTGAAAACGTAATTTCCAGCCTTTCTTCACAAACGGAATTGTTGTTATTATTCAGTTTTCCATATGTGAGGAGCTGTCACCTCTGTCAGCTTCAGCGCATCTCCATTTGTGACTCAAAAACCAGACTCACAGATCTGAACACATGCTGCGCATCTCAAGTGAAAAGGTAATTTCTCTCCTAAGGCACCAAGAGCCCTACTGATAACAGCCAAGTCCCTGGTTTGAATATTTGTTCCCATCATCTCCTAATAACATATTAATGCATCTAATGCCCTTCACATATGCCAGACATCTCTACTCCTTGGATATTTCCTGACAGGCGATCCAAGAACTCTTATTACCTGGTGCCAGAACAATGTCTCTTAGGGCAAGATTATTTTGATTCCCATTCCTGCTCCATGGAAACTGGCCTCTGGCTGCTATGGTCTTGTTCAGACATTCTTTAATCTCCTAAAATATGACCATAACCCAATCCTTTCTTCGGTAGGACAAAGTCCATT
Source organism: Talpa occidentalis (assembly GCF_014898055.3). Taxonomy (NCBI): domain Eukaryota; kingdom Metazoa; phylum Chordata; class Mammalia; order Eulipotyphla; family Talpidae; genus Talpa; species Talpa occidentalis. The sequence continues at coordinate 27,526,525 of NW_023601104.1, forward strand.
TCTCTGTAGTTCCTAGCACTCCAGGTGCTGACCAGCTGGGAGTAGAGAAATACGATTTAGCATCACAAACCATCTGAGACCCAGGAAGTAACTTGAGAGTTGGGCATGGAAGTTGGTAAAGATATCTCATTCAAAAGAGCATCAGTAAAAGGATCCTAAGCATAACATAAGCAAAACAAAATGCTATCTGTTAGCATTTCCAAATTCTTGGAGTGAAAACATTTATCTCAGGAATGAATACAAGTTCTGAAGGTTATGGGCCTGCAGTGGGCTTTTTGCAAAGGAGGGGAGGGATTGAAACACAGAACTGATGAACGGATCTGCCGATGAAAGCAGGTTGTTTTAGGGAGAAACTATTGCATTAAAATTGAGTTTCAGGTCCCGGGAATTGTCAGGAAGAGGGGATCAGAGGGAGGCAGATGTGTGGGGAGGCAGAATTTAAGTAAGGGAGGAAATGAGAGGGAGGATTCTGGTCTGAATGAATAAAAGAGTAAACAGTTAATATCATGGAGGAAGGCTGAGCTTAGTAGCAGACTCCCAGTGATGGTGCATGAGCAGTGGTGGGCTTTAGAGGCAGGAGTATCTGGATAAGTTTTCCTTCTCATCCCCCTAGTTAACTGTGACTCTCAATCTGGTGTGTTAAACGTAGGAGTCTTGTGACGCAGTAGGAAGCTTGGTTCATACCTCAGACAATGAGAGATGGGGAGGAGGACAGTCTTACTTTTTTGTTCTACCCCCTGCAGCCAGCATGAAGTAGCAGAAGAGTATCTAGAGAGAATGGGGGTCTCAGAGTATCAGCAGCAAAGCAAATGGGGGTCTCTGGTAGATTAGCAAGTATTGGTGAGTTGGAAAATGATAAGGTAAAGAAAATAAACTATCCTTTGCAGCTACCCTTCCCTCTAATGTTCTAGAAAGCCCAGCCTAGACCTTTCTATGATTTGATGAGGACACAGGCAGGTAGTGATAATTACGTTATACTGTGTCCAGGTTATGAGAAAGGAAATGTTATAGGAAGCTAAACACAGGACACAAAAATTAAAGTCAAGCATGGATTTCATCTTGCTGCTCTCCAAGTGTTGCAGTATTTTTATTGGTTCATTTGTTAAGTTTGCTCTTGTCCAGGGTTCCTATTAAAGGCACACCTGTTATAATAGGTAATATTTTGGACACTGGTTCTTTTTCATTTATGTAGGGAATACCTCCTTACCCGGAAAAGACATCAAACCAAGGCCAAACATTTTATCCTTAGACTTTGCACAATCCCTAACCACCAAATTCATTGAGTGCAAAAAAACATGAGCACCCCTAACAACCCTCAGATGATTAAATTCAATCCCAAGGAAGCCTCTCAAAGCAATCAGTACAGAGAAGCAACCCTTTGTCTCACATCAAAAACTATCTGAACCTTATAGACAGAGTAGGTCCAGATGTTCTCAGCAACTGTAGGTATTGTCATAAACCATGGATCTTTATTTGGGTAGAGATTAGAAAAGACTTCATGTTTATTGAAGTCCTAACTTGAACCAAGCTATGTAAGATATTTCCACATGCATGTGATCACCCAACCCTCACAAATCCTCTGCAAAGCAGGCATTATGAAGAAACAGGGACTGAAGCCAAGTAGTGTCTGTTAGCATTTCCAAATTCTAGGAGTAAAAACATTTATCTCAGGAATGGATACAAGTTCTGAAGATTATGGTCCCAGGTCTAACTCCAAGGCTTATGTCCTTTCTTCATCGACCTCCTGCCTCAGGTATACATGTCATAAAGCTACATAGAATGTGCCAGTGGTTCCAAACTGAGGGTTACAACACATTTGTGACTTTAATTGAATGAGCCAACACTTTAAAAATTGAAAAGAATAGAAAATATTACAGCATGTTGCACAAAGTGTAGGTAAATACTAACTTGTGGAATGTGTGTGTGTGTATGACACACATATGAATTGTATCACTATGTAAAATATGCTGGTTAACATGAGTCTTGTTCATAAACATTTGCAAACCAGTTTATTGAAACTAAGACAGGATCTATTAAGTAATAGAAATCTTAGAATGTTTGTTGGTTTCATGGAGTTTCTCATGCATAGGGAACTCGGAAATACCCTGAACCGATCTGATTCAGTGAAAGATGTCAAAAACAAACAATGTCTAAGGCCACGATTTCCATCACAATTTCCAGGAAGCCCTGCTTCCCTGAGGGAGAAAGAGTAGAACTACTGTTGGGACAAAAGCCCCTGATCCTAAGAGGCTCTGAAGGCATCCTCTCCATTGGCCACAGAAGTCATAGACTTGTCCAATCCTATGTCTTACCTACAATATCACAAACAGGCTACAACGAGGAAACATAGGCCTGGACCAAAAATTACCTAAGGTCTAGGTTTCATGTACCAGGTAAGAAAAAAAGCAGATAACTCTCCGCTTTCTCACCAATGAGCTTGGTGGCAGCCAGTGGGAGGTGGGTTTACTTAACAGAGGTATTTGGCTCTTTCTGATGTAGCTAGAATAGCACTTGGCAGCTGCTTGTCCTCTCAATGCTTTTCTGCCTTGAGATACTCTCTAGCAATGACTAGGAGGGATGTTCTGCCTCCCTCAAAGTCTATTTTAATTCTGCCTTAATATGACAGGTCTATGTCATGTTAAGTACAGTAAGCTGCTGCCATCCACCCCTGGCGCTCTCCCCATCTTTCAAGCATCTCTAAGAAAGCTTCTAGGCAATATGCAGTATGGCCAGAAAACAGAGGAAATGATCCTTGCTCATAACAGTAATTCCTCACAGTTATACACAGCTTGATAATTGACAAAGCACATCTAACGCCTTATCTCAGTCATCTGTACAATAGGCCTTAAGCTAACACTCAGAATTCTCAGATCCTCAGAAATCGTGGAGGCTAAGTGCCTTGCCAGGCTCACGTGGCCCAGGTGTGAGTGCTGGAATCAGAAGGGAAGCCACACCCAGCTAATTCTCAGTGTCACACTGGGACAGGAGCCAGCAGGGCTCACACAGACAAGCCCACCATTCTGGAACCTTAATAATAATCACCAACACAACGTAGAGATTGTGATGGGCTCTGCCCTGTGTTGAGCATGTTCCAGAGAGAGTCTCAATTGTTTTTTACAGTAACCTTTTAAGTTTTTGTTTTGCCCATTTTGTAGATGAGTTAATGGAAGCTTCAAAATAGTAAGTGCATTTATCTGAGACCTGCTGGCTAAGAGGACCAGCCGGGACTTGAACCCTAGCAGATCTGTATGCTGTATCTTTTTATACGTACTTTGTTCTTTCTTCTTTTAAAACCCTTTAACTCATTTGATTCTCCTTACATCCCTCAGACTATTTGAGGCAGGTATTCTTATTCCCATTTACAGATAGGAAATAAGGCCTAGAAGAAATAGTCAAGAAACACAGAATTTCAGATTTGGAAAGGATCCCAGAGCTCAATTATTTTACTCTCTTTTTTTTCAATAGATGAAAAAAAAAATGGGCCCCATGACACAGAGACCCTTCTATGTCACAGAACTTATTAGTGACACAGCCTGGATGCAAACCCAAGTCTCCTCAGCCCCTACCTCTGCTCCAGGGGGCTTCTCCTACTTCTCAGGATGGAGTAAATAAGCCTTTGTGGGCTGTTTATTTAATTTCCCTGAGTCTCAGTGTACTACTTTGGCTAGGATTGCTATAACATAATGCCACAAATAGGGCTTAAGCAACAGAAATTAATTTTCTCATAGTTCTGGAGGCTAGAAGCCTAAGATCAAGGTGCAGGCAGGGCTTTGTCCTGAGGCTTCCAGGTGTCTCTCTTTGGCTGGCAGATGCCTGTCTTCTCACTTTGTCTTCACTTGACCTTTTCTCTTTGCACATTCTCTCTGGTGTCTCTCTAAGAACACCAGGCCTATTGGATTGGGGCCCCACCCTTAAGATTTCATTGTCCCATAATTACCTCTTTAAAAGTCTTATCTCCAAATCCATTCACATTGGGGGTTAGAGTTTGAACATGTGAATGGTGGGGAGGCACAATTCAGTCTGTAACAGTGGGTCTCCTCATCTCTACAATGTGGGCACTGTCACACCCTTCACTGCGACCCTTCCGAGACTCAGGATTAAGTAAGAGAGTGAATAGAAACAGATACCTGATCGATGGTTGTTTGCTTCCACCTTGCCCTCCAATTTGGGTAGAGGGCAGAGAATGGAGGAATGAAATAAAAAAGTACTAATGCATCATTGCTGAGAAGCCAGTCTTGCCGCTGTCTGTCTGGGGAATAACAAGTTCTTGAGAGTAAGAAAGCAACTTACTGTTCGTTATGCTTCCAATTGCCACAGTTGGCATATTATATTAAAGACACTTAGAGTCGGAGAGAAAAAAACTGCTTTGCAGGCATAAAGAACTTTATAGCAGTGAAGATTTTAGCATGCTTCATGCTGATTGACAGGATGTCTTCTCTTTAAGTGAGAGGCTGTCAGGCACCATATTGTTAAGAGCTTATCAAATTTGTACACAGGCTATTCTTTATTGCATCATTCTATCAGATCCTTAGAATATTCGTGTAAATGGAAAGTCAAGCTCAATACCAGATCCTATGTGACAAGATCTCCACAGCCTGCAAAGACAAGTCTCATATATTTAGAGACCAATGACCAAATGATCTACACTATGGAAATTCAGGTTTGAGACCTGCTTCCAGAACTTCATGGTCTTTTTCATTCCCAAGGTTAGGTTAAGGGTTTGCCCTGTCCCAGCATGCTTTGAAGGTACACTGATAAATAGGACACTCCCAGTCTTTGAGGAGCTCTGAGTCCAGTTGTGGGACAGTGAGAAGAATAACCAATTTGTCATGATTTCAATGGGATAACAGACAACTTTAGGGCTGCTGTGAACTGGCCAGTCTAAGTAAGGTATCAGGTTCCTTTTCTTCCTTACCAGCCAATACCAGTATTTCCCTCTGATTCTAGGCACAGAAGGCCTGACTGCTCTCTGGCATTGCAACATGCTGCCTGACCTGCTCTCCTTGGGCAGAGGCTGTCTTACTTCTCTAGGTCTCTCATACTTCTGAACACACAGCAGGGATTTCAACAAGGCTTGCAGTCACTGTACCCTAAGGATGAACGCTTTTACATTCCCTCAGGACAGGGGGTTTGATTTTCATCTCTGGCCTCCATGCTAAGCACAGAGCCTGGCACATAGTAGGTACTCAGTAATTTTCATCCTAGTTCAGAGAAGGCTCCTGATGCTCATGGTTCTTCATTTAAATACAGGAGCCCTCACCTCCCTCTTGTGAGTGTCAAGGAAAATTAACAACATGATTTGGATGAACAACAGGGAAGCCGGCACAATTCCCCCTGACTTCTCCATCACAATTAGTTCCCTCATTTCTCCCTCCCTGATCTTTTCATTGTTCAGTAAAGAATGAAATGTGCTGATGAAAACTCACAAAAGGTGCTGAAGCCAACTGAAAAGGCAAAGAGGGAAAAAAAAAGATTTTTAGGAAAGAAGGAAGTACAATAGTACGAATAATAAACCAAGGCACCAGGAAAATCTCCGCCAGGTGGTCACAACGGTTTTCTATTTCTGTCCTTGTCAAGTGCATTGCTGGATGAGACCATGCACAAATACTTCCTCTCAGACAAGAGACACTTTTGTGCACCGAGCCCTTCATTAGTTCTGTTCTATCATGTGAGCGCATGTTCTCTGGGCAGTTTTATTAGCACTCTTGATCCTCCAAACTCTTAAACCAAGTCACCATTGCACTGATCATTATTAATTATTAGCATTACTCAAAGTACACATTCTAAAAATTCATATTAAAAATGCCCTGATTCATTTCCAACTAAAGAGTTTTGGCACGTCTGTTTTAGAAATCAGTCATCTATGAAAGGCTTTTCTCTTCTGTACATTCTATAGGCAGAGAGCAATAACCCAGTAGGTTTTCCTTTATCTTTGGAAAAAGGAATCAAAATTCCATTTATAAAGCAACCCTTAAAATAACTTGGAGAAACAACTGGTTCTATTGAGTGGCCCAGGTCAGGATGGCAGTCACCAATTAGTTTACTATAGGAAAACAAAGATTTTCAAATCTGTTTGTCAAGAATGCAGATGTTGAGTGCCTGCATGAAGTCTCAGTGCTGTGTTTGTTAGGTAGGTGTCCTTGTCCCCAGGTTAGTGATAACCTCACTGGGAACATGGCAGTGGCAGATGAGAGATTGACATGAACAACACAAGACCAGGTGATCAGGGTGGAAGACGCAATATGTGAACAGGAACTCCAGACTTAAGTAGAAATTGGATGTGAATAGGGAGGAGAGAAGAAAGGTATAAATAGATAAAGAATATAGACAAAGGCCTAGAGTACCTTTTCATCACCTAAGTGACCTTTCTCCAGGTGCCATTGTGGGCAGTTCCAGAGCCGAAAGGACAGATATAGATTAGTCATGACACTAATGAAGGCTAATGTCATATAATTTTATAAAATTTGCAAAAAGTAGCTTAACTTCAGTTGGTTTACTGCTGTCTCTTACCAATCCAATTTACCTTCCATTATCTTTCCCATCAGAATTAGAGTCCATTAAAGTGGTCTTGAGCTTTTGGGGGAATACAGTTTAGGGAAGTTAAGTTCAGAAATTAGTTTGAGTTTAGTGGAATGTATTTATATGAAACATGGTAACTTCCAAGTCTAATTAAGTTATTGCTGGCTTCCAGGAACATTCTTAATATAATCAATTCAAAGAGCACTGAAGGTTAGTCAATGAGCAAAAAAAGAAAAAAGTGAAATTCTCTGAAATCTTTATAGGAAAGAAACTTGATTGGTATTTTCCCACACTTGACAAAAATCCTAAGAATTTACATGAAATTGCCAGTAACAAGTTGTGAAGCTGAATGGAACGATTCAAAATCATGAATAATAAAAACCAATTTCAATCAACTATAATAGAGAAGAGTGAATTATCTTTCTATTTTCTCTATAGACAATATTATAAAATCATTGTCATAGGAAAAAGTGCTCAGGGGGGTTTGAAACCAAAAAATGTACAAATAAAAAAAATTTATCAATTGATTCATTGATTAAAACAATAAGTGATTTTCTCAAAGTTTGTGATGTTCATTGTATTTGCCAGCTTCTTCACATTTGTAATTTGTTTTGATTTCTTTTCTCATTCTAAATTAATAATTTCATGGCTAATTTTTGTATTTTTTTCTTAAAGCAGATTTCCTAAGATCAAGAGAGAAACACATAAAATGCATTATTTAAAAAAAGCATGTGAAGGTGTAATAAGGGCCCAGAGGAAGGTTCACCTAAGTTGGTTTGAGATGTAAAGAAAGACACATGAGGAGAGAAAAGGATAGCCTTGGGGGAGAAGTCCCTGAAGACGATGTAGCTCAGTATGTAATGGTAGGTAGAAGGAGGTGAGGCTGCCCACACAGATGGACCTGGGCCATCTTATAGCCCAGGTGGGTGGCTGGATTCTGCTTCACCTATTATAAGACACACCACTTTTTATTCTCAAGTAACTGGGGCCTTTTGATTCCTGCCATTTTCTCTAGCTATTTACCTAAGGGCATGTTTCCACTTGCCAAAAGTTAAAAAAGAAATGCAATCAATTTCTATTATATATTCCTGGCAACCAAACAACCAACAGATACTGTTCTAATATTTTCTCTGTTATCATCAGGTGAAACCACTGTTCCCCCGTCCTACTTGAGGGCCTGTCACAGATGTTCCATACATGCCAGAATGAAGTTCAGCTCAGGGCCTTAACAGTGTCTAGGCCCTCCTTAGGAAGGACAAAAGGACTGCCACCTCTGCTGTCCTCCAGTCATACGCTAGGCCCTGCATGCCCATCAACATGTGGCTATTCGTTCATGTATCTTTTTCCACTGTATGCATGAAAAGGACGCTACAGAAGGAGACAGTGCATGAGTATATTTTCTTTACAGAAGTCCCTTTCCCTAGTGTCTCTAAAAATGAAAAAAGAATGAACATTTATTGTGTACCTACCATGTGCTACACATTGTGTTAACTACCCTATAGATGTTGGCATATTTATTTCTCACACCAACCTGTACCATAGATATCATTATCCCCAAGAGGTTATTCAACTTGTGTGAGATCTCATAGCCAGCCAGAAGCAAGTGGCTTTACCTGACCTATAAGTCAACTCATCTCAGTGGAGCTGACTTACAGCATCTTTCCTCTCTCCCCCTGCATCTCTCCCTCTTACATCCAGCATCTTTCCTCTCTCCCCTTGCCTCCCTTATTTCCTGTTTTTCTACCTAAAATTGGTCAACACAAAACAGTGTCACACTGGGTAAAAAACATTTTTCAGTGACTGTTCCCTAAAAGGTAGATTGCTGCTAAGATGGACAATTTTCTTTCTCATTGGACCACTGTTAAGTATGCCCAGTCTTTGAGTCGATCTTTAGGAGAAAGTATGGAGGGGACATCTAACTTCAATTCATCATTTTGCCAAGAACAAGACTGTCTTTTCAAGGTTTACCCAACATTCAGTGTTGATATGCCATCCTTTAAAGGGAGCGGAAATGGCAGAATTGAGAGATTCTAAAACCAGGCACCACACAGACCCCTATTGAAAAAGAACAGAACCCTCTGCCTCCCGCAGCAGATGCCATTCACTCCAGGGACTAGATGTCAGCACAAGCCAAAGCAGAGTTCATTCATCCTGGTCCAACCCTAGGGAGCCAGGGTGCTTTATTCAAGGCAAAATTTTCAAAGTCTTCAGCATGCCCCTCCTAGCCATCGCCCTCCAGCCAGGTGGCCGGCAGATTCTGATTGATCCCAACAAGGTTTCTTCTCATATCTGAATTTCGCAAGCATGTGAGAGTCTCAGGGGTGGGTTTTTCCCCCTAGAGCTTCTAATAAGCCAGGTCCTCACATTTGAAATAAAGCCTTCTTCAACAGTTCTCCCCTGGTAGCCAAGCAGCCTCTCAGCGGGTGTTTTCACTCTTTAGAGGCTTTCAGAACTTCAGAATCTAAAATCAGATGCTTGGAATGACAGCACATGATGTGACCCTGGAAGAAATTTACTTGCCTTTTCGTGGGATGTAAGCTGCTTTATAATTCGCAGAGGGTTGCTCTCCTGCCTGAAGGAATCTTCAGGAGGATGAGAACAAGGAAGATGGGGTCAAGAGATTACATTATCTCTGGTGGGGAGTGTGGGTGGGGGTCCTGCCTGGGAGGCTCCCTGCAGTTGAGGGTGCCACCCTTCTAGAGATCTAACAGCCAGAGCAGACGTGCTGTGATGGGAAGCTGGGATGATCAAGGGTAACAGCCTCTGCAGTGTTAGGAAAGGTTTCAAATGATACAGCTTCCTCAGCCTGAAAAGACCTGGACTCAGAAATGATCCAATCAAAGTCCCTGAAGATAATAATGAAGGGGAGTGAGAAGTTGAACATGGCCTTGTTCTGTTAACCCTACACATCAGGATTAAGGAGCAGTCTCCAAATTGGAAGGAAGCCATTTGGGAACAATTGAAAGAAAATATAACTTTACACAGCAGGTAGGAAACTTATGGGACTTACCAGCCCTGGAGGTGGTACAGGCCATTTATAAATAGACTCAAAGCACTTTCAGAGGAATTGGTGGAATAAGAGAGCCATTGTGAGTCATTGAGGAGAAGTCAAGATGTTTGACTAGGATTGGCCATAATCTTTTGAAATTGACCTAAAGTGCAGTTACCAAACTTTTTTGTTCTATGGCACACAAGATGGATGACATTCTCAAATAGAACACATGTACTTGTGGTGTCTCCAAATTTTGGCCTCTGGTAAGAAAAAAATATGAGCTATTATACTTCCTCTATTATCTATTTAAGCAAGGGTATTAGAAACCACATGAATCAGAGTAACATAGTATGGCTAGAAACTGACATATTTTGGAGCACAAATTATTTACAAATTTCCCCTCAAGAATTCCATAGGCATCTTCCCTGCATGTGTGTTCCATCAAGTCCACGCAGCTAGGCTTTGATGCATGCGAAAATCTCAATGAAGGTGATGTCGTTTTTGGAGTTGTTGGGTTCAGAGAATGGAGGGGTCCTTGGGTTCACTCTGGGAAACATTTCACCAGATTTCCCCTTTCACCAGTTATCAGTGAGTTCCCAGGTGAGTTTCTCCACAACACAGACGTTAGTTATATCCCAAAGGGTGGATTTATTTTAAAAGGAAGAGAAGAACAAAGGACACTTGCATAGATGATACCAGACACCAGCGTCAGTTTCCCTCAGCCAATAAAAGGAAACAGAGTTTGAGGAAAAGGAAAGTGGTTTAATTTGTCAGTAAATGAGAAGGGCAGCAGACTCATGTCCGAAAGACAATGTCCGGCTCTTTGGCGGAGTGCAGGAGTATTTATAAAAAGGAAAAAAAGAAAAGGGGATGGGCTAGGGTCTGCAAAGGGGAGTGGGGAAAGGTGTGCACAGAGATAGGTGGGTGCCAGCTTGCTTTTTTCAACAACTGAACTGCTATTTAACTCTCTTTTCCTTGGAGTACAAGAAGACAAACCTGTCAAACAAGGGGGAAACTGCAAAAAATACTGGAAAGACAAACTTGTTAATGCTTATCTGAGAGACCAGTCATTTGTAACTGTATCACAGACACAATGAGCAGTTAGGGCTGGCCCCGAAAGGGACATGTTTTCTAAGAGAGAGGCCTGCATGGTAGCAGGCGGGCACCCTTGAGTAGAGCTGATTCTGTGGAGGGAGGTCAGTGCAGAGAAGCCTGCACTGGTACAGGTCATGGGCATAGTAAAAGTCACTGGCAGCAGGAAGGCTGCTGCCCCGCAGAGGGACACAGAGTTGATGAAAAGGAGCACCTGCATAGGCACAGGTGGGCAAAAGGACTGCTTTCCCCTATCAGTGCAGATTGTACTGATATAGCCTTCTTCTCTTTGGGAGGGGCTCACTCCTTTGTGGAGTGGCTTGTTTGTTGCTGACTTTGAATAAATTATGTAGAATTTGAAAGGGACAGAAGATTCTGCAATGGCCCTCAATCTCCATATGTTTACCTCTGGTCTGATACCTTCTTGGGTCTTGTGCTTTTTTGTGGTCTAGGCATTGGCACCTAAGGATCTTAGTTTCTCTAGATGGGTTAATGGCTATGTTAATCCCTTCGACCCCCCACCTCCCACTCGGCATTGTGTGAGCCAGGTTTCTGATCCTGTGGCACCTCCTTTCCAGTTTTTCTATCCCTATCCTCCATCAAAGGGACCTACAGAATAGGGGATAAACTGGGTGTAGAGTGAGACTGAATTCTTTAGGAGGCTAGGAACACAACTGTGGCTTTCAGCATTGTTAAAATAACTGATACTACAGCACCCAGCAATAACAGGTGCTCAAAAATAATCAATAAATTAATTACCCAGAAATGGTAGTTTCCCTCACTTGCCAACCCCACTCCACCAAAGGGACACACAGCCCAGCAGTGCCAATCACATTGTCTACTGGCACCTGGAAATTTTAGGGTATGTGCAGAGCGCATGTCCTCTAACAGCCCTTCCTCAGGTAGGTCCTTCCAAGTGGCACAGAGTCACAGTGAGAAGCCAAGATTTCAAGAGCAAGGGTCTAGGTTCCCAGGAAGGGTCTGGAAAAAACAAGGCGGGGACCAAGGTACCAATCAAGTGAACAGACCAGTACTGCATTCAACTGGAGGAGTAACATCAAATGTATTTTCAAATTTATACTAGAACCCTGAAATTTTAGCAGATTGTTATGGGTTGAATTATGCCCTTCAAAAGCCATGTGCCTTGAAGCCCTAACCCCAGTACCTCAAAATGTAACCGTATTTGGAAAGACAGTCATTGTGTTAGGGGGAAAAGGATGTCCTAAAGCTAATTCCATACAGGCTTTGTGGACTCCACCCCCACCCCAGGCCAAAGCCAAAGACACTGGGAACTCCAAATCCCATCACCACCACAGGGAAGGTGGCTGGGACCTGAGGGTGGGGTTAAGCAGCCAGGTTGGTAAAAAGCCAAACACATGGCTTTGGGGGATCCCCCATTTTGGCTCTCTACCAGCTAGCAGCGTCCGGCCAGCTCTGAGAGTGACTTTGGGTTTCCAGGTCGGCGGATTGGGTAGGACGCATTAAAGACTTTATTTCCCTATTTTCTCCCTGAGTTGTACATTTTCCTCATTTCCTTTTCCCTTGTAAATAAACCTTTTATGAACCTTTTGTGTGTGCCTGCAGTGGAGTATTAATAAGTCCCTTTAAAGCGCGCAGGTGAGGACCCACAGCCAGGAACCCATTCAATATCGGGGCTGCTCTATAACAATTGCAGATGTGATTAGGAAAGGAAATACTTATCAACAACATAAAGTGGCAAAGGTGCAGAAAACTTGGCTCAATTCTGTTCTAGTCTCTGTAGAAAGTAGAGCTAATAAATGATGAACTTAGATATTTAGCTGAAGAGATTTCTAAGAAAGTGTTGATGATGTGGCCTGGTTTTTCCTTGCTGCTTACAGTAAAATTGAGAAGAGAAAGAGAAATGAAGCAGGAGCTGACAAGCAAAAAGAACCTGAACTTGGAGATTTGGAAAATTCTCATCCTATATATAATGTCAGAATTGAGAACATGTGCTCTGCAGAGAATACCAAGGATGTGACTGGACAACTGTTTGGTACAGAGATTAGGTGTGTGACCTGAAGATCCAAACATCTCAGGAGAAATGCTGCCAGCTTGGACTGAAGGCAACGGAGATGGAACAAAAATGAAGGAAGGCTGTCAGACTGCCATGATTCTACAGGCAGGAGACGGGACACAGAGCCTTGAGGCTACAAACACGTGTTATCCTTCAAGCAAAGAGAAAAATGACCATGAGAGCCATCCATTTAGGTCCAGAGAGAATAACTACTTCCTCATTCCAGAGGGTCATTCTCAAGCCTTAAAATACAATCAAATTTGATATGGGCCATTCTCACAAATGTGAGGTGATATCTCATTTGCATTTCCCTGATAATAAGCAATGCTAAACATTTTTCATATGTCTGTTGGCATACTTGCAGTTCTTCTTTGGAGAAGTGTCTTTTTAGTTCTTCTGCCCATTTTTCTTTTTTACTGGGTTGTTTGCTTTGTTTCTGTTGGGTTGTGTAATAGATCAGGGGTGCTATGGTGGTGGGAGCACTATAGGGACTACACTTGATGGGAGAAATCAAATACTGTCCAAAAATTAACAATGATGTAAGAAAATAAATAAATTTAATAAAAAAAATACAGTTGAATTTATACTGCTAGATTTCAGCTATGGTTAGGACCTATAACACCCATTTTCTCCCTTCAGATTACTTTCATTCAGAATAGATTATGTCTCCTATGCCTGTCTGACCATTGCCTTTGGAAGCAGATATTTAGTCCAGTTTCATGGGTTCATAATAGGGAATTTTGCTTCAGGATGAATCATATCCTGAGTATCATTCACACCTGAATTGGATTCTATTTGGATGATATTTTGACTAAGAGTTGACACTGGAATGGGTTAAGACTTTTGATAATACTGGGATGGCAGAAATGTATCTTAGAGCTGCGAAAGATAGGAATTTTAAAGGACCAGAGAGCAAACTGTTGTGGGTTTAAATGTGTCCTCTCAAAATTCATATGTAGAAGTCTTACTTCCCAGTATCTCAGAATGCAACCTTATTTGGAAATAGGGTGTTTCAGATACAATTAAGTAAGATGAGGACAAACTAAAGTAGGGTGGGCCTCTAATCTAATAAAGATGGTGTTCTTGTCAAAAGGGGAAATTTGGACACAGATAAACACACAGGAAGGATGTAGTGTGAAGACTGTTAGCATTAGGCTGCTGTAAGTCAAGGAACTATGAGAAGTTTCTCAGAGAGAGCATGGGCTTCCAACAAATTGATTTTGGACTTCTGGCTTCCAGAACTGTGAGACAATAAATTTCTGTTGTTTAGCCCACTTAGTTTTTGGTACTTCATTACAGAAGCTCTAATAAACTAATGTGAAAGTTCATATAAAAACATCTAAATGCAAATGACTACAAACAAACCTGGTGGGATCACCTTAGAAATGTTCCCCTTAGGACAACCCAAATGCCCAAAAATAGACGACTGGATCACGAAGATGTGGTGTATATATACACAATGGAATACTATTCAGCAATCAAAAATGATAAACTCATGCCATTCACAGCAACATGGATGGAGCTAGAAGGAATTATGCTCAGTGAAATAAGTCAGAAGGAAAAAGAAAAATATCAGATGATTTCACTTATAGGAAGAATAAAGGGGAACCAAATAAGACACCAGGGGGGAAAAATAATAACAATACAAAACACAACAAAACAAAAACAAACAGACAACTATAAACCAGAGACATTCTGCAGGGGAGTGGGAGAGAGAGGGATCGGAGGGAGCGAGGGAGGAGCACAGGGGACTGTGGTGATGGTGCACGGGTGAATTGGTGGTGGAAATTTTATGGGGACCACACTTGAGAAAAGAAAGCAAACATTGTTTAAAAATGAGCAATGCTGTAAAATACATATAAATAATTTTTTTTAAGATTTATTTATTTATTTATACAAGTACTGGGTACAGTCAGAAGCGCAGGAGGGCAAGAGAATTCACCAGAGCCAGAGCGGGGAACAGAACAGGCAGACTGACAAAATACACTGCTGAGGGAAGCAGCAGACAAGACAGGAGGGGTCTGCCATGCCATGTGGGACCCTCACCGGTGGCCGGGGATCGAACCGGCGCTGCAGAGGCCGCGGGCAGCTTCGCAACCCAGCACTCAACCGCTACGCCACCAGGGGAGGCCCTAAATAATTTTTTTTTAAAGAATAAATAGCAAAAGAAATATTCCCATTAGAAAGAAATTGAACTCCTCATCTATCAGCAATTGAATGCTGTCCACATGGAATGGCTCAGTCCTTCTGCAATTGTTATTGACTTATTGAAGACTGACTGATTACCTTGCATAGCAGGTTAAGATGAGAAATAAAGTATTTGGTAAAACTCTTCATACTGAATTCTGTGAATTTATGAGCCAAGACTAAATGGAACAATGGAAAAACCCAAGGGCTTTGTATTGTGTCAACATGGTAAAGGGTGATTATACAGAAAAGATATAGAGACACACATATCCATACAAACACACACATATGTAATCGCTTGTATTAACATGTGTACACATGTCCTCTTGTATTATCCTTAAAGTTAGAATGTCTTCTCAAATATGTTAAAGAAATGTGTTACCACAAACACAGGTTGGATGTTCAGCCTAGAGTCCTGCCTGTCTCTCCCAGCTGGCCTGTGTTGTGAAGCCAAGCTCACAAGAATTGCTCCCAAAAGCACCAGTTATCAAAGCGCCCATTCCATCTTGTTGATTCCCAGGACCAAACTGCTACCTAGAATTGCAGCCTTTAAAAGACCAGAGAAACAAGGACCCAGAAAATTACTGCACTTTAGATCAAATGATTTTGAAGGGAAGAAAGGAAAGTGAGCACGACGAACGTGAGAGAATGAGAGCGAATGATTCTTTCCTCACAAATGAAGTCAAGATTATTCATTCTTGCCCTTTTTTTAAGGACAATTAACAGGAATTTCTAAAACTCAGAATGTCGAAATCATTAGCAGCTGATCACTTGAAGAAAGAATGCAGCTGTTATGATTAATGGCTGAATTTTAAATATTTCAGACAGATCAAGGAGCTCTCCCACCCTACTCTGCTTGTCATACGTGCCTCCCCAGGATGCTACAGCGTGTGATGGCATCTCAACAGGTTCTTTCCTCACTAAAATTTTGTTTAATTCCAGGAAAAAACCCAACTAAGTCTCAAATGCATTCATTCATCAGACAGCATGAGGTAGGAGGATGTAGTAGAAAGAGTATGTTGGAAGGGAAAAAACAGATTTTTGATCTCTGCTTTGCCATTTTATGCAAACTTGATTTTCTCATCAGCGAAATGGAAGTAGGATGATAAGACCTTCCTTTCCTGATATAGGAGAAAATTCATGCAAAATATTAAGTGCTTTTAAAGTGTAAATCTGCTATGTGCAAGATACAGGCACTGATGAAACGGGAAACTTCCTGACAAACACACCAACATTTAGCTCTCTAGTTCACTGTACTAATGTGTATAGTGTATTGTTTGGACACAGATCAGCTCTTAAGATATTATTTCTGCTATTGGAAAGGGATCTTGGGGAGCTTCATAGAGGTAGTGGCATTTCATCTGAGGCTGCAAGGAGGAGCAGTGGATTTCCAGGTAAAGATGAGAGAATAGTGCACACCAGTGTACAGGAGGCACAATCATTTTACCAATGATAAATTCAGGTAGAAAACAGAAAGAAGTACCATAGAGAAGGGGTCACTTCAGGTTTGGGGATGGTGAAGAATCCAAGAAGACTTCAAGGAGGAAGTGATATTTGTGACAGAAAGCAGCTGAAACTTGGAGGCTGTGGTTTCTGAATTTTGCTGAGTTTAGGGAACTAGAAAAGAAACCAGTGCCACTGAGGGAAAGTGAAACCTTCCAATTCCCTCCCTGAAGCAGGAACCCAGTGTTCTTGTTAAGCTGCCTGAAAGCATGGCAAAAATAGAACAGGTCAAGCGTGTCTCCATATCAAACCATTTCCATCTCTTTCCAGCGTTACTAAAAATGAAAGTCAGGGCGATCATCTGGATGAGGATGATATGCCCTTGTTCTTGTCTATCAGATGCTTTAAAGCCCCCCAAATCCTTACAACACCTGAGAGGAAGGAAAAGGAGACTGCCATAGTGGACGACTATTTTTTTAATTTGTCTAAAAACAAAATAATGAAATAGAAAGAAATAGTTAAGGAGATGGGAACAATCAGGTATCATGTTGGCCCTCCTCCCCTGGAGCAGGATGAGAGTCACTGGTTCCCCATTTTGGCCCATCCCCTGGACACCTCCCAGGTTAACCTCCTTCAAAGACTGTTTTGATCACATAGCCATTATGCTCAAAAACTTAGACATGGCTCCCTGGTGTCTACAAAATTAAGCCCACATTTTAAAAATTGAAATCCTCCATGACAGGATCCCAACTGATTTTTCCAACAATATCTTCTTTTTTTTTTAATCTTTGTTATAGCTCTCCTTTGTCCCAGTTGAATGGACCACAAGCTCTCTCTGGCCTGCTCTGAACTATCCTGTCCACTTCTTATTCAGATTCCTTGGTCCTTAAAGCCCTTCTTTCTTATACCCATCTTTCAAAATCTTAGTCATTATTCCAGGATCAAATTCAAGTCTCATCCCCAGCCAGTTAAGCAATCATTCGCTGAATCCTTCCAAGAGCTCCTCTATTTGTTCGAATGGAGATGCAAAAAAAAGTAGCTACAGCCCTGCCCTTTAAGTTTCTCCCAAAGAAGAGCAGAGACAGACATATAAACAATTAATTATATAATAAATACACTGTGTTAGTGTGTACAGTGCCTTGTGTGTACAGTGCATAGCATGTAAAGTGTACAGATTCTTGAGAGAGTAATTCTGCTATTGAAAAGAGACCCTGTGGAGCCTCAGCAGCGGTGGCAGTTCATCTGAGGCTATAAGGAGGGGCAGTAGATTTCCAGGTCAAGATGAATGAATAGCACTTGCCAAGGTACAGAGGTAAGTACAAAACATGATCAAGAACAAGGACAAGTTCAAAGTAGTCGGATCCCAGAGCGTGTGGAATAGGAGTAGACAAACATCTGGGAAGTAATTTCAGGACCTAGTATGTTGGATATGCCCCAAGGTATGAATTTGGACCTTAATTCATCAGTGTGGGGGGTTTTAAGGGTCATTTTAGGACTGATGTCTGATATTACATGTTTGATGTTACCTGATAACTCTAGTAACAGCCTGGAAGGCAAACAGAGAAAAAGACAGCAGTTAGGAAACTATTATTACAATCCACACAAGACATAATAGGGAATTTGTGTCACAATAGTGGCAATATACATATAAAGGAAGGGCTGAATAAGTCCCCTATATTTTAGGAGAATATTTCTAATATTCCCCTCATCCTTAAGCAGATATTTTTTCTCTCTGCTATTTCGGTTAGACCACAACTCAGATTTTTATATGTATTAGTATTTTTCTTCTTTTTTCTTTTTTAATTTTTAAATTTTATATATTTTTTACATTACTTTTTATTTTTGCACAATGTATGCATTTTCATCCTGGTATTAGTATTTTTGACTTATATTGAACTAGCATTATGTTTCATCCTCCTGATAGTAAACCAAGATTTTCTGAGTCTTAATTATAATAGATGATCAAGAAATGAGTGATGAAGAGATTTACATGAAATTGTTTTAGAGTTGTTCAGTTACCAGAAATAGAATCCCACTCAATACAAATTGAGGAAAGGGAGGTACATTATTAGGATACAGGGACAGCTTAGGGGAACTGGGGACAGGAAATAGAACCAGGTCCCAAGAAGGAACACGCTATTTCCAGGGACAATTATGAACCTACTCCCAGGCTGTGGGTTTCTCACTTCAAATTCTTAAAAGAACAGCCTGTTTATCACATGTTCAATCATCTGTGGTCAAGTGGAGGGGGTGTTATATGACAAAGTATAGCAAAAAAGAGTTTATTTACCTTCTATTAGGGATTCTCAGCTGTATAAGACATCTTTGCTAGAGATAATAATTTGAAAATTCTTATTTCAAAATTAGAGAGTAATTTTGAAATACTTCACAGACATTGGACTCAATGTTTCACAAACCAAAATCCTGTAAGATACAAATGAGTCTTTTATATTTTTCTTAATCTCTTTTTCACAAGCAAGTCAACTGGCTCAGAGAAGCTAAGTGATTTGCTCAGTGTCACACAGGAGATCACTTGTAGAGCAAGATACTAAATCCAGGAGTATGCATTCCTCAAACCCAAGACTGTTTAGAACAGATGATGTGATGTTTCAAAACATTCCTAACTTATTCGCTCACTGACACATATTTGCTGAGCATTTATTTGAGCTAAACCCTGTGCCTGGGATTGAGGAGAATTTTTAATTAAGAACCATTTTACTCATGCTGATCACTGAAAAGACAAAGTGGTATCTTTCAGTTCACCATCCAAAAAATGTGGCAAATGGGAAAGTGGTTTATGAAAATGCTGAAACTTCTCCCCAAAGTTTCTATAATTAGTTCAGGTACTTAGTGATATTATTCTAAAGTTATTTTATTCAGCAATAATATTTAAGATTAATATATTCTCTCTGGTATCTATAGTAACCGGTCTTTCGGCGTAGTATTAAGATTGGGGACTTATTTATATTTAGGCTTCACCCAAGAGGAAGATTTTTGTATAATTTATTGTTACATTTAGAGAGCATAAAACCTTTAGGCCACAATGTGTAGTTAATATTCAGAATTAAGTCAGTTTATTATGCATCAACTGGTAGGTCAAATTCAGCTTTGTGTGCTATAATTTATAATACAGGTTTTCGCCTGGAGCAACATGGAAGCCCTGGAGCAGTGCTGTGAATTATTATAACTAAATCGGGCACTACCTGCCAAAATATACAGTATTGCTTGTATTTCTATTGCACGAAGACTATAAACATGATTTCCGAGAGCTCTGTGCTGCAAGGACATCTAAATAAAATATCAGCTTCATGACCAGTGTCAGCATTTAGAAACTTCTTTCCTTTACTTACATCTGCTGCAGGTCTGGGTTTCTGTGGCAATTCACTTCTTAGCCACTTACAAAATGGCAGTTTACAGGTTTTATGACTACACAGTATAAGCATATTTCTCTCTTTTAATGGGTGCACAAACTACACTGCAGTATGCTTATGATCATTATTAAAAAGTGTTTTTGGAAAGCAACTTTAAATATGGCATTTAATAAGCCAGGATATTTTAATAAAAGATTCAGTGCATACTTAAACTATATTATGAATTTCTCTCCTTGAATACCATTTGGGTTTTTGATGACTGTTTACCTAGTTCCTTCACCAAGATTTCTAAACGAAAGCGTGGATGAGCTCTTTTCAGATTATGGGTTTCAATTGTCTAAATTCCAAGGGGCATTTTATGCTCTACACAAAGACTAGCAAAAATGGTTGCCTCTTGATTATGTATGAGTGTATTTCCTATTTTATAGCTCTGTAAAAATTAAAGAAGCAATTTTAATCTAAAACCTCAGAGTAGGAGAAGGTTAAGTAAATGCTGGAACTTGCGATCTTTGTATATGGTCACTCACAAGATGTTTATGAAGAATATATAATCAAATTTTTTAAATTGCTGAGTTCAGACCCAACCTCTTTCTTGAAGGTCAACTTCTAAAATTAATGTTAGAAAAACATGAAAGCTCATCTAGTGTAAAATTACACTGCACATTCCAGGCACTTGGGAGAGGAAATAGGCTTTAGCAATCCCTGTCTCTATCTTCCCTCTGAAAGGGGTTGCCAGGATTACATGCTATTGGCATCAGTGGAAAAAATTTAGCCACAAAGAAAAAGACAACAGTAAACAAAATTTTGCCTAATAAAAATTAGATATTTCTTATATAACTGCCCAGAGTCTTAAAAGGAAACAATAAGACAAAGTACCCTGGGCTGTGACTATTTAATAAGGAAGGGCTGTAATGAAAGGAGGCTTGACTCAAATTTTGGTGATTTTAATGTAGGATACCAAATTTTAGTAACCTACTTTGTAGGATTCTAATAAATAAGCCTCAGACCTACACAAAAGGAAACCAAGGCTAAAAAATCCCTCTTCTGGATATCTCTTTTACCCAAAAGAATCATAGAAAAGGACTGTACTTTTGAATTAAATTTTTGACCATCAGGAAGTTGGCAACAATCAAGCTTTAAGAATCAGCAGGCAAAATAGGGGTCTCTTACCCTTGTTCCCTGTTGGTCCAACAAGAGTCGCTTATAGCTAGTAGGCTAACTCAGTGAAGCTGATAAGCCACACAACCTGGAAAAGTCCAGGGAAGACTCAGTCATCAACTTGACATCAGTTGTCTCACATGATGCAGCAGAGAGGAGAAGCAGATAGGTAGAGATAGCCGCCCAAACCACAGTGGTCACCTGGTTGGCATGACTGGAAGATCTTTAGGGATTTCCCAACAGTGAGATTCTATAAACTTATGCCTGCTAAAAAGGACAGAGATGCACCATTCACTCAGCAAGCTTGCAACATGAACCTTCTCTCCATAGCACACTGCCTCCAACATGGAAGTAAGCTACTCTTAATTGGTACTATATTTGATATGTGTTTTAGATCCTTGTGGCTTGGGTATGAAGCACCCAGGTGTGGGAAGAGCTCACCCCTGTCAGCCACAGGCCCATCCCTGCCCCAGAGGAGCAGTTGCCTCCTGTCAGCTGGAATAGGGGCTCTGCACATGCATCTGAAGGTGAAATTTGGCTCATGCCATAAATACATTGGCTTGCCCAACTAAAGAAAACAGGTGTGTGGCTGTCTCACGTAAAGGAACTCATGGCTCAATGGGCCATGTGACTAGGCAGGCTGGAGCAGGTGTGCAGCCTGGCAGGCAGACTCCAAACAAGCTTCTGGAAAGATAGAGGACAACTGCAGTGTGCTAACTGGCTGCTTTTTTGTCTTGCCTCACAAGCCCATGAATTTGAAAACATGCCAAAACTCTTGCTACTCCAACATCAGAGAGAACTGCAGGTATCAGTCAGCGGGTTTGGAATGGGAGGCAGATGATCTTTGGGGCAAGTAATCATGAACTCAGGGTCTCTGCACTTCACAAAATCCCTGGGGTTCAATGAGGCACTGCCATTCCATCTTTCACTTATTTAACAAATGTTTGCTGAGCACCTGCTAGTTTCACTATTGTAAAGCTGCTTTAAAAAATCATATTTAGCATCTATTAGGCCTCCCACATTTACTGAAACATCGCATGCTCCCTTGGCTTGGCCTACTATAGTCCTTGGGATTACAGTATTTACTGAACACCAAGCAGCACATTTGCCTCCACTTTAAGATTTTTTTTAATTAGAAGTTCTTACTAGTATTTCTTTTCCCCCCTAAAAATTTGTAATGTGGTATAGTTAAATTTATTTATTTGATGGTTACAAACAACAAGAAAATCATATATCAGGCAATTCTTATTGATAATAATTAGCTTTTACAAGTAAGTTCTGATTGAAACTTTTTTTGTTCATAGAAGGGAAAAAACTACTGATATAAGCAACAATGGGGATGAATCTCAAATATATTATGCTAAATGAAAGAATCCTAACTCAAAATATTATGTCCTAGATGATCCCATTTAAATGGTATTCTTGAAAAGATTAAGTTAAATGGTGGAGAACAGATCAGTGTTGCAAAACAGTGGGGGAAGAAGAGGGTTTGACTACAAAGAGAAGAGGAAATATTTTGGTGTGATGATTTTGTATCATGACTGTGGTGGTGATTGTAGGGTTTTATAGTTCATCAAATCTCTTAGAACTGTATATCCAAAAGGGTGATTTTTTTCTGTGGGCAAATAAGCGAAAGTGAATAAAATTAAAATTAATCTGAGATAATTAAGGAGAAAATTATGTTGTGGGATATAACAGAGAAGTTATTGCATTGAGAACAATAGATAAAAAAACCTTTCTCGATAAAAGGGGTCAACCAAAACTTAGAGTTTGTATTAAATAGTCCCAGATGCTCAGAGAAATTCATAGTCACAGAGCTCTTACCACATGGTTGCAAGATCAGATACCTCTGGGCAAGGGAAAGAAGGAAGTCCTTTTGTTTTGGGGAATTTTGTCCTTTCAGTATGGGGAAAGAAAGATCCAGCATTACTGAGCTAATTGGAAAGTCAACTCCATTAAGGGCAGGGAGTTTGAATTATATTCTGATGCACAACTAGTAGTCTAGAAAGTGCCACAAATGAAGGGCATTCAAAAGTATTATCTTGAATGAATGAATGAGTTACAACTGATTTGCCCTACATTTACCCAAATGATCCTTCTCCAATTGCAATACATGGAGCTGTCAGATAAAAACCTAACGAAAGAATGTTGGATATCTAGTGGAACTTGAAATCAAGGTGGGCAGCAGAAATAAAGAGCAAATGTAAAGTCAGTATTGTGAACAAGAATGGAAGTTAAAACTGTCTGTGAGATGCTTGAATCTAAATTTAATTCATAATAACACAAATGAGAGAGGGACCAGTGGCTTCATGCCCTTGAAAGTCTAAAACTGATCCTTCCACAATCCATGAGGGTCTGCTTCAAATGAGCAATGGGATCTAGAATAACTTTACTCAAGGAAGCAGAAAGGAAACTTGAGATCTACCAGACAAGATAAAAAAAAATCAAATGCAAAAAGGTGAAAGTTCAAATTCAATAAATTTTCAACAAGCATTTTTAGGAAGTTAGACAAGTTAATACTAAAGTTCAGATGGGAAAAAACATGTGTGGAAAGCCAGGGAATTACTAAATAAGAAAAAAAAAACCAAGCCAGAAAAAGAAAAACTACAAAGAGGATATTACAAGGAGACAGATATTGAAACATAAAATAAAACCTCTATAATTATCAATGTGGTATTAGCACTGGAATAAACAACTGCTCAAAATAGCTCAAAATACAACAGACATCCCAGGAATGAATCTAAGTACATGTAGAGTTTATTATATATGAGAAAATATGCACCTGAAATAACTGGGTCAAAATGGACTTCTGAATAAATAATTCTGGGTAAAATTGACAGTCACTTGGAATAAGATAAAATTAAATACATGCCTCATACAAAGACAAAAATACATTCCAAAGAGATTAGGGACTTAAGTTAAAAAATTCAACTAGACAAATACAAAAAGAAATTGAGTCAATTTCCTTTAATCTCAATATAGGGAGAGACATCCTTTTTTAAAAAAAAATGTATTTTCTTAATGAGTAATGTTAGTTTACAACATTGTACCTGATGTAGAAACACAGGGTCACACCTCTTCATATGTATGTTACCACACCACACTCACTATCAAAGTACCCATAATTCTTCCTCATAGTCCATTGTGCCCCTTTCTCTTTGCTCCCAATCTCCTGCCTATGGTAGTTTCAATTCTGTAGTCACATTTGTAGGGTTTTATTTTGGTTTAGTTTCATTTGTTTCTTCATTTTGTTCCCTTATAAGGGAAAGGCATTCTATGATTCAAAATCCAGGGAAAACAAAAGATTGATAATTTTTTTACAAGATTTGTGTATATAAGTAAACTTTTATTATTTAAATGTTTTAAGTTATTAATAGAATAGAAAAGCAGAAGCAAAGTCAAAAGACAACTGATAAACTAAGAGAAAACATTTGTAGGAGACAGCACAAAGGACTAACATTGTTAATATATAAAGTATTCTTAGAAATTAAGGAATCAGTACCAAATCCCCATTATTAAAACAGGGAAAGTACATGAACAGATAGTTTACAAAAAGAAAAATATAAATATGCCCCAAACATAAAAGAGATTTTAAGTTCATTCATAATTAGATAAATGCAAATTAAAGTGAGATACCTTTTCTCACCTGTCAATTTAGTCAAAATCAAAAATAAATCTATACATTCTTTTGACAAAGATTCAGTAAAACTGGGAGCAATCACTCTAAAACAGTACTGTGAAGTGGAAATTACTATATCCTTAAAGAACTCCCAATACCTAACAAATTACATATGCACGTACCTCATGATTAATGAATTTCACTTTTGTAAGTTAACCCTGAAAATATATCTCCAACAATACAAAAACACACATGCATGAGGTTGTTCACTGCAACACTATTTGTGATTGCAAAATATTGGAAACAACTTAAATACCCACATGTGAGAGAATATGTAGGAGAATTATGGTACATCCACATGATAGAATACTATGCAGCTATACAAAAGAGGCAGATTATATGAACTTATATGGGATGTTTTCCTGGTTTTGTCTACTAAGAGGATCTGGAAGCCGTGACACCACAATAGCAAAGAACACTCCCAAAAAAACAGATCTTGGTTTCAGAATCTGGTATCCAAGAAAAGGAACCAGAGTCCTTAGAGAAATGACAAATTCCAGGACCAGGGAAGAGATGGTATAATATGAGCCTGAAACATATTGTGGTGCCAAAAAGTAAGGACATGCTCAAAACATGATAAGAGCCTATCATAAGGACATTGAAGCCAATTTAACAAATTTCCAACGGTAAGTTGGAGATATTTTGGATAACAATATAAATAATGATAGAATATATTATGACCCATAGAATAAATTGAGTATAAGAATTTAACAAGTGAATAAATATAGGAAAGTTCTTCCTTATAGAGTATTTCAAATAACAATGTTAAAGAAATTACATATAGAAAAAAAAAATCACCATTTCACAGCACCATAAACAGTAAGTATGGTAGGCAGGAGTCATCAGTGGATGCTAAAATTAATGGGGGAAATGTATCCTAAAGTTTATTGCAGCATTATTAACAAAAGCTAAGAGGTAGAATCCACACAAGTGCCCACTGATAGTAAATAAAATAGATAAAGATGTGCTATACATATAGACCGGTATACTATTCAACTATATATATATATAACTATATATATATATAAAACTATATATATATATAACTATATACATATATATATGGTAAAATCCTGCCATTTGCAATAACATTGGGGGGACTTAGAGAGTATTATGTTAAGTGAAATAAATCAGATGAGGAAAGACAAGCACTGTACAACTTCACTCACATGAGGAAGATAAATAAAACTTATGAATAAACAAAAAAAAACACCTATCTGTCAGAACAAAATATCAGTCAACAGAAGGGAAAGGTGAAGGGGGTAATCAGGTAAAGGGTGTCAGTTGTAAGGTGAAGGATGGAAACTAGAGTTTTGGTGGCAAACATAATGTAGAATATACAGCTGTTGAGTTCTTATGCTGTATATCTGAAACCTACGTAATATAATAAACCAATATTTCTTCAATTAAATTAAATCAGGTGAGAGTATGATGAGAATCAGGATTTGTCATGTCTCAAAATAACTTCTCCCAGGATATTTCTCAATTGCAAAAATTGTAAACTTAGTGGAAAAACATGACAGACATCACCATAATCAAGTGATTAAAATTAACATTACCAGTAATGAGATAAATTGGTATCTCATAGAACTAAGAAAAGCACATCACATATGTGGTATTCTTGCCAAAAATAATAACCTAAATTTAATTATGAAGAAACATCAGAAACTAATCCAAATCAAAAATCATTATACAAAACTTATTTGACCAGTACTTTTCAAAATGTCGAGGTCATGAAATACAAAATTTGACCCACATTGGAGAAACCGAAGGACAACTGAGTTTAACGAGTGACCCTAGTTTGGAGCCTGGCCCTGGAAAGAGACATTGAAGGAATTATTGGGAGAATATAAATAAAGTTCATAGTAATTAGTTGTATCATTGCTAATTTCCTAGTTTTAATAATTTTTTACAAAAGGGAAAAATATTTGTCTTCAGATATCTTTGCTCTATGTCATTATTTTTGCCATTATATTTCTCAGCACAGATGCCAGCAGTACAGAAATGGCCAACAAGGAGAAAACAAAACAATCAAAAATAAAATCCTGAAGGAAAAGCAGAAACAAATTCCCCAGAGCATCTTACCCCATCTTGCCCCAAACTTCTGTAATAACTATACAATACTATAGTTCTGATCACATTATAAACAAGGCAATTGTTAAAACACAAGGATACCATTGCAAAACATTTTTGGTCTCCTAAATGGTGATATAAATATATATGTATGTATCCTGTATGTGTGCACTCAGAACTTGTGCATAGCATATGTGATTTTGGCAGATGTTAATAACTGGGAATAAAAAAGGTTATACTGGAATTCTTTGTCTACAACCTTTTGTAAGACTGAAATTATTACAAAAAGAAAATTAAAAAACAATAATATATTTAAAAGATTGCATAATAAAATTTTAAGAGTACTACCCAAAAGTAAAAACAGAGAAAAGGCAATTCAACAGAAGCAAGAAAGGAGGAAAAAAGAAGCAAAAATAAAAACCTAGTTAAGTACAAAACACAAAACCAAATGGTAAAAATAAGACCAAAGATATCGGTAATCACAACAAATAAAATTAAATTTACTAATTAAAAAAACTACCTAGATGAACTTTAACCCAGCATTAATCTCTTTTGAAAAATTTAAAAAGGTTCCATGTTGTACACTTGTGTGCAGTTTATAAACTACTGGTTTTTAGACCTCAGTAAAACTCTAAAAAATAAATTAATAAAAATTAAAATACACATTTGAAGTAGGGTTGAACATAAGTAGAAATAAAGGAAGGAATTGATAAACAACAAAAAGGAATAAACTACATATTAGGGGGATACTAACAAAATGAAAATAGCATTTATAGCAACATGCATAATAATAAAGTATATTTCAGGATGATTAACACTAGCTGCTATGACTGACAAAGTCTGGAATCCCAGTAGTTTAATCTATAAAGTCTAATATAGGTTAGGGGACCTGCCTCCGTAGTGTAGCTACGTCATCTGGAAGTTATGGTCTCCAAGATAACTTCGGCAGGGGGAGAAAGAAATGAAGACACCTCAGGGGTGCACAGATCACTTCTCATGTACATTCCCTAGAACTAGTCGAATAGTCCCCAAACAACAGCTAGGTAATAGAGTACTAACTAAACCTAACCATAATGATTAAAGGGAAAATTCACCAAGGAAATAAAACAATCATGAGTTCGTGTGTCCAATAGTATCTTCTCATGTAAAGCAAAAAGTGACAGAATTATACTGATGACTTGACAAATCAACACAGCTAGTAGCAATTTGTTTTCACACATCAATTAGTAAGATATAAAGGAGACCAAAAATTAGCAACAAAATATATTTCAGTAGCACTTTTATCAACCTTGATTTAATAATGTCACAAAGACCCCCATGACTAAATGCATTCTTTCACATACATGGACCATCATATGTGACCTTGTGCTAGGTCATAAAGGTTGTTTT
The DNA here is from genome assembly GCF_014898055.3 of Talpa occidentalis. Lineage (NCBI taxonomy): Eukaryota > Metazoa > Chordata > Mammalia > Eulipotyphla > Talpidae > Talpa > Talpa occidentalis. The sequence goes on from NW_023601104.1 coordinate 27,554,463, forward strand.
CAGATATTCCATAGGATCTTTGTATAAAGAACTTACTATATGACTACAAAGTAATTAAAATAAAAATAAGACAGAAAAGGACAAGAGAATAAATTTGGAAAGTAAAAAAAAAATCACACTTCTGAGAACCAATGAGGTAAAGAAAAAAATCACAGTGGAAATGATGAAATGTTTTCAACTGAATAACAATGAAAGCACTGATATCAAATTTTTTATGGGAGTCAATTAAAGCTGAGAATTATAGAAAAATTTAGTCTTAAATTCAGATATTAAATATTGAAAATAAAAGAGTTAAACATTCAATTCAAGAAACAGGAAAAAAAGAGAAACAGATTAAATCCAAAGAAAGTAGAAAGGAATAAATTTTTTGAAGATTGGAGTAAAAATTAATCGAAAAATATATTAATGATCTATAAAATAAGAGCTGGGTTTTAAATGAATGTAGAAAAGCAAAACCTCAAGCAGTCTTCCTAATGAAAGAAGTAAAGCCTGAGGAATAAACCTACCCAGGAGGAGTTTATGAAAATAATTAATTCCTATAAATTCCAAAAACTAGATGAGATGACATAGAAATTTTAGAACTATACACAGGTGGGGAGAAGAAGAGATGGGGGTGGAGAGAGAGAATATGAATGTGTGGCTACTCACACACGTATGCACAAACAAAACTGACCAAAGAAAAAATTAGAACATCTGAGTAAACCAATAACTATTAAGTAAACTGAATTGCTACTCAATCATTTGTTTTCCACATGGCAAAAGATAAAATTGAATCTCTGGCTCACTCTATACAGAAAAATAAACTGCAAATAAGTTAAATGTCTATATAGCAAAAGGCAAATGTTTATAATCATCATAATAAAATAAAAATGAATATATTTACAAACTTGGCATAAGGCTAGCTATATGGATTTGTAGGTAGGTTAGGCACAGAATTCCTAAAATCATTATGAAAAGACAACTATACCAACAGAAAAATGGTCAAATAGAAGAACTCACAAAAGTGGGAAATATAAGGTCCCTAGTAATCAGTTAAATGCAAATTTAAAACCACAAGATAAAATCAGGCAAGTAGAATAATACCAAATGTTGGAGAATGAGGAAACAATAACACTCATATAATGCTAATAGAAGTATAAATTGGTGTGATCACTTTGAAGAGCAATTTAGCAATTAAAAATATACCTGTCTTGTACCTCAGTGATTCCATACGTAGTCAAGTATCTTTTAATACCATCCTACCGTTGTCCTACTTAAGAACAACCAGGGCCTTCCTGGTGGCGCAGGGGTTAAAGACAACACTATCAAGCTATCGCCAGCCACTGCAGAAAGAGTTCAATCCTGGCCAAGGAGCTAACCCACATGGCACTGCAGACCTCTCCTGTCTCGCCGGCTGCTCCCCTCAGCAGTGTATTTCAGTAGATCTGCTCCCTACTCTCTCTGGTGAATCCTCTCACCCCCTCCACTTTTGGCCTACACCCCAGTTCTTGTATGCATAAATAAATGATAAATATTTTTTAAAAATTAAAAAATAAAAATAAAGACCAACCAAAATGGTTTATAAGTAAGTTTTATCAACTCTTTTAAAAAAACCTCACATATAAACCTTTTATCAATGGTTTCAGACAATTACAGGGAAAAAAAATTAAAAGATGCCATTTATTTTATATAATTTGATTAACAAAACCAGAAATCCTCACACATTTTTATAAGGCAAATGGACAAAAATGCTCACTAGCAATATTATTTGAAATGGCCAATATTCACAAAATAGAACTGTCCACTGGTAAGAAGATGGACACATTACAGAATATGTATATGATAAACTACTATACATTGCTTAAAATGAATGAATGCAGCTATCTGTATCAACATGGATTGCAACAACACAAAAATAAGTAAAAACAGCAAGTTGGGAACACTAAGGTTATACTTCATTTGTGTAACATAGAATTAAATAGATAAATAGACACACCAAATTCCTATTGTTGGAGAGAAAGGGAGGACAATGAAACTAAAGAGGGGTACAAGAAGACTTCAACTTCATTGAAAAAGAAGAAAGAGTGAAAGATTAAAACAAAACCAAGTTCCTTCTGTCCCTCCTTTTGTGCAGGCCATTGTGCCCACATGGTCTCCCCCGGGATGCCAGTGCAGACACAGCGCTTTCTTTCACCAAATATGAAGCATTTGCACATATTACATCATCAGCACAGCAGCCAGCATCCCACAGGCCATTTGGTGGCAGCCAAAAATATTTTTAGTTTCCCGCCCTTCTCCCCTTCTAAGGGCCAAATGGACTACAGCTGGCTTACCTGACTTCTGGCAGCCCAAAGAATCTTTTTATGATTGCCTGGGATGCCAGCAAACAAACACTTCTAGTCCTCCCTTTTCAACTTTTGCTTACATCTCCGAAGACCTGACCATATACGAAGGTTACAGTGCTCTGTTTGGCTTTGCAGGGCTCTCCCTTCATGGTGGGAAATTCATTCTGGGCAATACAACATAATAATTACAGTGCCGTCTCTGGAGTCCAGTTGCAGGAATTCCCATTTTGTCTGTGTGACTCAGGGCGAGGGACCTAACCTCTCTGTGCTTTGATTTCAGCGTCCACAAAATGGAAATGAAAAGAGGAAGTACCAGAAAGTTTCCTGGGAGGCCGGGGCTAAGTAATAAGAGTTCACCTTTGCTGCTTGCTTACTAGGTGTCAGTCATCAGGTGGAATGCCTCACCTGTCTTAACTAGTCCTCTTCATGACACTAGGACACAGAAATTCCCCTCCCTCCATTCTACAGTAGAAGAAACAATGATACAGATAGGATGAGTATTTAGTCTGATGTCACACCATTCGTAAGCAGCCTGCATCTTACTGTGGAGTCTTTGACCCTTGCACCACACTGCCTTCTTGTGTAAGGAAGATAAAGAGGTTCTCATGCAGGGTGTTTGGAACACAGAAAACTCACAAAAAAAACGTTCCTCGTTGTAGTTGTTATCTATACCCAGGCTATTCAGCAAACAAACACAAATGGCTCACAAGTTGCCAGGCCCCATCCACCAAGTGAATGACTGAGGATGTGACTCACTCTGGGGCAGCAAACCTGTGCAGTCCCCACCTGCTGATGAAGGCAAGTGTAAGAGAAGATAAGAGAGCGCCAGTTATTTTGATCACTGTGGTTCTGCCTCTGCAAACCATCTCTTTGGCTGCCTGGCAGTGAGCGTCACTACCCGGTAATGAGCACAACCAGCATCTGCCTTCAATTGCTTGTTTCATGTGCTTTAGTTTCCTAATCATTATAATATTGCAAGCTCTTCAGGAGTTGGGCTTCTCACATGTGACTCCCCCCATCCATTTGAGACCTTATATCCTTGTGGAATGATGTGTTTACTGTGTTAAATAAGTGGCGGGACAAATTGTTTCAAGCTAAAAAACTAAGAATCTGTGAAGTAAGTCAAATTTCCAAAACATGGTGTCTGCTAGTAGGCTGCTTTGGTGTCTATGGGACCCGAGGAATGAATCAACAAGAAATTTCTCTGTATTCTGAGTGGCCAATGAATAGGAATGCTTTTGTCAATTAGGGTAGGCAATATGAAGTCAATAAAGATCAGTCGTAAGAGTTGTTAATGACATGGAAAATGCTTGTGATATAATGGTAAGTGGAAAAAGAGGATCCCTAATTGCATATAAATTGCATTCTCAGTATGCATAAGATAAACATAGACAAAAGATTGAAGGAAATACAGGCACTGTTAATAGTGTTGTCTCTGAATAGTGAAATGTTAGATGATTTGTAGATATTTCTTTAGACTTTCTGATGTTTTTAAGAGTTTCTACAATGAGCACATTACTTTTGTATCAGAAAGAAGATTAACTTTCTGAACATTTCTTCATACATTTCTACCAAATGTAGCTTACTGCACAAACCAGCACCATATCTGCATTCATCTGTCAAAGGCAGCAGATAAATAAAAGTATATGGAGTCAGAAAGCTCTTTCTGGGCTCACACCCTTACTGTCACCAATTAGAGGATTTTGAGTGAGTTATAGTGAGCCTCAATTTCTTCTTTGGACAAAGAGTCCTACTTTACTCAGATGTTTTAAGGAGTCCATGATGGAACAGAAGTGAAAGGGCTTTGTAAACCCAAGTACCATCTAAACTTTAGCTGATTTTATTTGCTCTATCATAGTGGTATTGTTTCTGAGTGCTGCCCTCCCACCCCTGGACCCACCCCATGCCCTGTGCAGACACAGACACTCACATGCACCTTTCCACCTTAGGTAAAAGAGAGCCCTGTGTACACTGGTCTTTTGGCTACTCCCCTACCAGGACACACTCTGCCATGGGGACCCTGCCATCACCCCAGGATCGCCTTCACCGTTCTAGAGGGCTGCTGTCCAGGGGCTTACAAGCACATCTGCCTTTCTAGATGGGGTTCATGTTGAGCAGGGGGAGGGGTGACATCATCCTTAGTGCTGCCCCAGATGTGGGTATCAGGTAAGAGCAGCATAGGGTAATATAAAAAGAAGCAAACACAGAGAAGGAAGCGAATCAGTAAAGAGGACGACACAACATGAAATGTGTTTTCCACAGTTCTAATCTCCTGATGGGAGCCAGGTGGGGCTGGTTACAGATAAAGCTTTGTGGGCAGCTGGTTGACCTGCCAAGATCAGCCCTGTGATCAGCACCCAATTCACTAACCACAGCAATCTTTAATGAGTCCTTTTATGGCCCTTATAGGTGTATAGGTTGCAAAGTCTTTTAACATGCATTTCCTCAATTGAGCTTCACAACACATTAGTGGAGGAAATACCATCATCTCCATCATAATGACAGATTAGAAAATTAGATCTTGGATAATTAAAATGCATCATTCAAGGGCATACATTTTACTATAAATAATCCTGTTGGATCTCAGTTAATCAAACTCTGCCTGGGGCTAATTCCTCCTTCTACAAGTGAAAATGTCTTATTATGTAAATTTGCTGATAAGGCACACCTCAGAGATATTTCGGGTTCAGTTTCAGGGTGCCAGGCCAATGCAATAAAGCAGATATAGCAATAAAGTGAATCAGAAAATGTTTTTATTTTCCAGTGCAAAGAAATGTATGTTTAAACTACACTGTTATCTGTTAAGTGGCAATAGTATTATATCTAATATATATATACTTTAATTTAAAAATACTTTATTGTTAAAAAATGCTAATCATCGCCTGTGCCTTCAGCAAGTGGTAATCTTGCTGGTGGAAGGTATTGCTTTGATGTTGATGGTTCCTGACTGATTAGGGTGATGGCTGCTGAAGGCTGGGGTGGCTGTGGCAATTCCTTAAAATAAGACAACAATAAAGTTTGACACATCAGTTCACTCTTCCTTTCATGAAAGATTTCTCTATAGCATGTGATGCCATTTCATAGCATTTTACCCACAGTAGAACATCTTTCAAAATTGGAAGTCAATCCTCTCAAATGCTGCCACTGTTTGATAGCTAAATTTATATAATATGCTTTGTTGTTATTTCAGCAATGCTCACAGCATCTTCACCAAGAGTAGATTTCATGTCAAGAAACTGCTTCCTTTGCTGATCCATAAGTACCATCATAATATTGCTGCAATTCAGTCACATCCTTGGGCTCCACTTTTAATTCAGGTTCTCTTGATATTTCCACCACAGCTGCAGTTACTTTTTCCACTGAAGTCTTAAAGCTCTCAAAGGCATCCGTGAGGTTGGAATCAACTTCTTTCAAACTTCTGCTAATGTTGATGTTTTGATCTCCTATGAAGCTCCTAGAATGGTGTATCTTCTCCCCAAGTTTTCAATTTACTTTGTCCAGATTCATCAGAGTAATCACTATCTATGTCAGCTATAGCCTTATTATGTATTTGTTACATAATAAGACCTGGAAGTTGAAATGACTCTTTGATCATAGGTTACAGAAGGGGTGGCAGATAACAAACATGAAAACATTAATCTCCTTGTACATTTCTATCAGTGCTTTTGAGTGACCAAGTGCATTGTCAATGAGCAGTAATATTTTAAAAGGAATCTTTTTTACTGAGCAGTAGATTTCAATGGTGGTTTTAAAATATTCAGTAACTTGCATTTTCATGATGATAAGAAATGATGAGCATTTTTTCATGTGCCTGTTGGCGATCTGTGTATCTTCTTTGGAGAAATGCCAGTACAATGCTCTGCCCATTTTTTAACTGGGTCATTGCTTTCTTTTATTGAATTGTATAAGTTCTTTGCAGATCTTGGATATCAGCCCCTTTGTCACATGTATGGTATACAAATATTTTCTTCTATTCAGTAGGGTATCTTTTTGTTTTAGTGAATGTTTCCTTCATTGTGCAAAAGCTTTTCAGTGTGATGTAGTCCCAATTGTTTATATTCTTTTTTGTTTTAATTGCTGTTGGAGACAAATCCACAGAGACATCTCTGAAAACCACATCATGGAGTGTTTGCCTATGTTTTTATTCTATGTATTTTTTGGTTTCAGGTCATACGTACAAGTTCTTTGTCCATTTTGACCTAATTTTTGTCTATAGTGTGAGATAATGATTTAGTTTCATATTTTGTTTTGGCATGTGGCTGTCCAGCTTTCCCAACATCATTTATTGAAGAGGCTTTCCTTTCCCCAGTATATTTTTTTCTCCCTTGTCATAGATTACTATCTGTACAGGTGTGACATTATTTCTGGGCTTTTAATTCTATTCTGTTGGTCTGTGTGTCTGTTTTGGTACAGTATGTCCAATACCATACTGTATTACATTGTAACTTTGTAGTATAGTTTAAAGTCTGGGAGTGTGGGGTCTCCCTGGTGGTGCAAGGGGTTAAGCACTGCACTATGAAGCAATCCACAGCCACTGCAGCACGAGTTCGATCCCCAGAAAGAGAGAAACCCACATGGTGAGGCAGACCTCTCCTGCCTTGCCCGCTGCTCCCCTCAGCAGTGTATTTAAGTCAGTCTGCCTGTTCTGTTCTCCACTCTGTCTTTGGTGAATCCTCTCACCCCCCTGCATCTCTGGCCTGTACCCCAGCTCTTGTATGCATAAATAAATAAATATTTTAAAATAAATAAATAAATAAAGTCTGGGAGCGTAAAGACTCCATTCTTCCTCTTTTTGTTAGGATTTCTTTGGCTATTTGTGGTCTTCTTTAATTCCATATTAATTTCTGTAATATTTGTTCTCTATCTTTGAAGAATGCCATAGAAATTTTGATAGGGTTCACATTAGATCTGTATATTCCTTTGGATAAGACAACCATTTTGACAGTGTTATTTCTTCCAATACATAAGCATGGGATATCATCCCACTTCTTTTTTTTTTTTAATGATTTTTTTTTTTAAAGATTTATTTATATAAGAACCAGGGTACAGGCCAGATGCACGGGAGGGTGAGAGGATTCATCAGAGACAGAGCGGGGAACAGAACAGGCAGCTGACGGAAAAACACTGCTGAGGGGAGGAGCAGGTGCGACAGGAGAGGTCAGCCATGCCATGTGGGAACCTCGCCGCCTGGCCGGGATCAAACCTGCGCTGCAGAGGCTGAGGACAGCTTCACAGTGCTGTGCTCAACCGCTGCACCACCAGGGGAGGCCCTCATCCCACTTCTTTATGCTTCTTCTATTTCTTTTCACAATGTCTTATAGTTTTCATTATATAAGTCCTTCACCTCCTTCATTAAGTTTATTTCTAGGTATTTAAGTCTTTTTGTATGCGATTATTAATGGGACTGTATTACTGATTTCTTCCCTTTCTAGCTATTGCTTGCATAAAGGAAAGCAACTGATTTTTGCATATTGATTGATAACCTGCCACTTTGAGGAAATGATTTATTGTTTCAATTAGTCTTTTAATAGAATCTTGAGGGTTTTCTATGTTTATTATCATGCCATCTGCAAACAAGAACTTTACTCCTTCTTTTCTAATTTGATTTCCTTTAACATTCTTCTCTCGCCTAATTGCTCTAGTTAGGAGTGCCATTACTATGTTGAATAGTAGTGGTGAAAGTGGACATCCTTCTCTTAGTGGAACTTAGTGGAAAAACTTTCAGTTTTTCATCATTGAGAATAATGTCAGCTGTGGATTTGTGACATCTGGCCTTTATTATGTTGCACTATGTTCCCTCAATCCTTAAATTTTTGAGGGATATTGCCATCAATGAATTTTTTTAAAGATTTATTTATTTATACAAGTACTGGGTACAGTCAGAGGCGCAGGAGGGTGAGAGAATTCAACAGAGCCAGAGCGGAGAGTAAAACAGGCAGAGTGATGAAGTACACTGCTGAGGGGAGCAGCGAGCTGCAGAAGAGGTCTGCACACCATGTGGGACCTTCGCCCAGTGGCTGGGGATCGAACCGGCGCTACAGAGGCTGTGGGCAGCTTCGCAACCCAGCACTCAACCGCTGTGCCACCGGGGAGACCCGCCATCAATGAATCTTATCAAATGTTTTCTTGGCATCTATTGATATGATCATTTGATTTTTATCTTTCCTATTAATGTCATGAACTGATCATACAGAGGTGGTCTATTTAGTTTTTCAAAGAACCAGCTTTTGCTTTCATTAATCTTTTGCACTATCTTTTTAATTTGTTTCATTTATTCTACTCTAGTTTTTACTATTTCCTTCCTTTTGCTCGATTTTAGTTTTGTTTGTTCACCTTTTCTAGCTCCTTAAGGTAAGAGATAAGGTATTTATTTGAACTCTTTCTTGTTTCTTGATGTGGGCTTGTATTGCTATATACTTCCCTCATAGTACCACTTTTGCTATATTCCATAAATTTTTGAAGGTTGTGTCCTCATTATCATTTGTCTTAAGGCATTTTTTAATTCTTTGATTTCTTCATTAACTCAAGAATCATTCAGTAATGTGTTGCTCAATCTCCACATGTTAGAGGTATTCTCCTCTTTTCTTTTTGTGGTTAAGTTTAGCTTGATACCACTGTGACCAAAATAGAGGGTTGGAATGACCTCAATAATCACGAATTTATTGATACTTGTTTTGTGGCCCAATATGTGGTCTATCTTGGAGAATGTCCCATGTGCACTTGAGAAGAATGTATATTCAGTTTTTCTGGAATGCAGTAGCCTACAAATGTCTAGTAAGCCCATGTGGTCTAATTCTTTGTTGAAGGCTATTGTGTCCTTGTTTATTTTCTCTCTGGTAGATCTGTCTACTTGTGAAAGTGTGGCATTAAAGTCCCCTGACACAACTGTGTTTTTTCCAATATCTGTTCTCAGATTTGATAGTAATTGCCTTACATAATTTGCTGCCTCTTTGTTTGGTGAGTATATGCAATGAGTTATGTGATCCACAATGAGATAACACTCACAGCTATGAGAATGTCCTACATTAAAATGACCAGAAGCAACAAGTGTTAGTGAGGATGCAGAGAAAAAGGAATCATTTCATACTGTTGGTAGGAATGTAGAGTGGTCCAATTCCTATAGAAAACAGTATGGAGGCTTCTCAAAATATTAAAAATGGAGGTACCCCATGACTCAGCAATTCCACTCCTAATTATCTACCCAAAGAATACAAAAACAATAATTCAAAGGGAAATATGCCCTCCTTTGTTCTTTGCAACACTATTTACAATAGCCAAGCTACAGAAACAATGTTAGTGCCCAAAAACCAATGAGTAGACCATGAAGATGAGGTATATATACACAATGGACTACTACTCAACTATTAAAAGATGAACGCTTACCATTATTGACCATGTATATAGAACTGGAGAGAATTATGCTAAGCAAAATAAGTCAGAAGGAGAAAAAGAAATGCTGGATGTTGTCACTTCTAAAGAGGAATACAGAGAGACAGAACAAAGGTTCAGATAAAGTGACACAAATAACAAGCTCTAGAAATATGACTGTAGAACTAAGGCTATCAGAGAGGGAGGGAAAGGGGAGAGAAAAGAGTGAGGAAGAAGTATAATGGACTATGTGGAGAACTACAGGATTTTTGGTGGAGGGCATGGTGCAGTAACAGCACCTGAAGGGGGAGATCCTATACCTCTAAAACAAAAAATCAAACAATGTTGTAAGCCACTGTGACCTCAATTAAAAAAAATCAGTAAAGTATGCCTATAAAATATAGGCAGAGTAGAGCATAATATCTATCTCTACATAATATCTAAGGGACTTCTGATTTTTGTAATATTAAATGAGCATTGACTTTAGCTAAAAGTCACCAGCTAGACACACTTCTAATAAGAGAATTATCCTGTCATTTAAAGCTTTGACGTTATGGGCCTCCCTGGTGGCGCAGGCGGTTGAGCGCCACACTGTGAAGCTGTCCACAGCCTCTGCAGCATGGGTTTGATCCCCGCACGTGAGCGAGAATACCACATGGCAAAGCAGACCTCTCCTGCCTTGCCCGCTGCTCCCCTCAGCAGTGTATTTCGTCAGTCTGCCTGTTCTATTCCCCACTCTGTCTCTGGTGAATCCTCTCACCCTCCCACGCATCTGGCCTGTACCCTGGTTCTTGTATAAATAAATAAATCTTTAAAAATAAATACATAAATAAATAAAGCTTTGAAGTTAGGCATTAACTTCAGCTCTCCAACTGTGAAAGAACTAAATGGCACTTTCTTCTGATATAAGAGTGTTTCATCTATATTAAATATCTGTTGTTTTGTATATTAGTTATCTTAGCTAGACCTTCTGGATAGCCTGCTGTAGTTTCTATATCAACAATTGCTGTTTCACCTTGCACTTCTGTGTTACAGAAATGACTTTTTTCTTCAACTTCATGAATCATCCTTTGCTAGCTTCAAACTTAGTTTCCATTGTTTCCTAACCTCTCAACCTTCATGGAATTGAAGTGAGGTCCTTGCACAGAATTAGGCTTTGACTTAAGAAAATGTTGCAGCAAATTGATCTTCATTCCAGATCATTAAAACTTTCTCCATACCGGGCCTCCCCTGGTGGCACAGCGGTTGAAGCTGCCCGCAGCCTCTGCAGCACTGGTTCGATCCCCAGCCACCGGCGAGGGTCCCACATGGCTCAACAGACCTCTCCTGTCTGGCCTACTGCTCCCCTCAGCAGTGTATTTCATCAGTCTGCCTGTTCTGTTCCCCGCTCTGGCTCTGGTGAATTCTCTCACCCTCCTGTGCTTCTGACTGTACCCAGTACTTGTATAAATAAATAAATCTTAAAAAAAAAAAAACTTTCTCCATACCAGCAATAAGGCTGTTTTACTCCCTTATCATTCCTGCATATACTGGAATTTCCTTCAAGAACTTTTCCATTGTATTCACAAGTTGGCTGTTTAGTAAAAGAAATTAGCTTGTGGCCTATTCTAAGTTTTTGATGTGCCCTCCTCACGAAGCTTAATCATTTTCAGTTTTTTAATAGAATGAGAAATGTGCAACTATTCTTTTCACTTGAACACTCAGAGGTCACTGTAAGGTTATCAATTAGCCTAACTTCAATGTTGCTGTGTCTTAGGGAATTCCCTAAGAGAAAAGAGAGGCCAGACAACTGGTTGGCAGAGCAATTAGAACACAGACATTTTTCAAGTTCACCATCTTATATAGGCATAGTTTGTGGCACACCAAAAACAATTATAATAGTAACATCAAAGATCACTGATCACCATAACAGATAAAATAATAATAATGAAAAGTTTGAAATATTTTGAGAATTACCAACATGTGACAGAAGCACAGAGACCTTTCTGTTGGATAAATGGTGCTGATAGACTTGTTCAGCACCATGTTGCCACAAAACTTTAATTTACAAGGGGCCTCCCTGGTGGTACATGGGGTTAAGACGCAACCTATGAAGCTATCCGCAGCCTCTGCAGCACGAGTTCAATCCCTGGTCAGGGAGCAACCCACATGGCACAGCAGACCTCTCCAGTCTCGCTCACTGCTCCCCTCAGCAGTGTATTTCAGTAGATATGCCTGTTCTGTTCCCCACTCTGCCTCTGGTGAATCCTCTCACCCCCTCACACCGCTGGCCTATACCCCAGTTCTTGTATACATAAATAAATAAATCTTAAAAAAAAAAAAAACTTTAATTTACCAAAAAAACCCACAGTAACTGCAAGCTGAGTAAAAAGAAGCACAATAAAATGGTTGTGCCTGCCCCATTCCACCCATACTTTTCAGGCCCAGCTCCTATTTTATTTTTTATATTATTTTAACCAATCATAGGAATTAGATAACTAGTTGGGGTTAGTCATGCACTGCAGCATTTATTAAGAGTCTACAATGCATCAAATACTTGGAAGAGAAGGTTAGAGGTAAAGAATGAGTAACACAGGACTGGAATTTCACTATCTTCCTCTTGCTCATTTTCGCAGCAAAAATGCCTCTGACAGCTCTCTTTCCTTGACTGTTACAACTGGCATGTAACTGGTCTCTGGGCCTGCAGCTCCACCCAGCTCCTGTCTACTTTTTTACAGCAGCTCAGGGTCATGCTTCTTCCATAGGCCTCCATGTGTTCTATTTGGCTTTAGAAGAAAGAACAAGAACTTAAAATGGGTTGCAGGGGTCCCTCTGGGTCTATTTCTTCTTTATCTGCTCCTCATCTCTGCCATTCTTCCTGGTACTTAAATAATGTTCTGGTGATAAACCACTCACAGTTCTCAACACAATTGTCTTTGCTCATTCCCAACCTTTGCATATAAAGTATTCTCTGCCTAATGTGCTTCTGCTTATCCTTGCCTAGAAAATTTCTATTGAGATGTCGTAACAAAATTCAGACATGTTGTTTTCTTCTAATCTTTTCTGGTAGTCTTTCCAGGATCTTAGCAGCACTGTAACCCCAAGGAATTAACCCTTGTCACATTGCACTGTAAACCTTCTATATCTCTTGTTCTAGACTGTGAGCTTCCAACTGTGATCATGAAAGAACATGTTTAACTGACTTATTAGCACCTAGTTCACAGACTATCTGCAGTATAGTAGAGGCTTGATAGTTTTTAATTGAATTGAGAGATTAAATGTTGTTATTAATCATATACTTTAGTCTCTACCTAAAAAAAAAAAAAAAGTTGTTTCCTATACCATTTAGCCTGGTAGAGGATAAAGGTCAAGGATGAAACATGAAATTCTGTATATTATCTATTAAATGTGTTAATCTTAAAACCACTCATTATGTCTACACTTATTACATAGATGTCAAAAGGAGAATATTCTGTTTGGCTTTGTGTATGAGCATTAAAAACAGTTTTGAGCATCTAATATAGGCTCTGCCTTAGTGGGTATACAGTAGTGTTAGCCATGCTCTCTACCTGCAAGAAGACAAGGTCGTTCTTACAATAGGATCTGAGTACATGGGTGGCAGGATGCCGTAAGCAACCATGAGTCCAAATTCAGGAGGAATCAACAATAGAGAAGAGCCAGGGAAGCCAAGAGGACAGATGAGCTATCTGGGGGAGAGAAGGTAAAGCCAAGAGCAAAAGCTCAGGTCTGAGTCCTGGGCTCCCTGAGATCTGAGCAAGGGAAAAGGAGCAGCTGCCTTCTATGTACGAAGTGCAGCAGGGAGGTCAAAGACAGAAGATACTCACATTAGCCGATAAGGCTGATTTCCTAAGGGCTGTCTGGTTGGACTGTAACTAGTGAGATGCTGAGGCCATTTCTTTAGCTCCTTTTACAGCTCAATAAGTATTTTTTTCATTATTGTGTTTTTGTCGACTGATTGACAACAAGGCTTAAACAGGCTCGGAGCGGCCCTTGAACCAGAGCAGATCCATTTCTCTCTATCAAGATAGGAACAGAAGGAGGAGGGGTAATTCCCCACCCCTATGCCTCCAACTTCAGCTCCTGGTGTGTTATTAAGCACCACCACATCAGTATTCCAACCCCAGAGTTCCTCCAAATACCCGTGTAAACATTCATTTACATTTAGATTGTGCTTCTCTGGATTCAGATTCTTTCCCTGAAAACTCTAACAATCCAATTATCAAGAAAACCAACATGTCATTTCTAAGCCTTTTGGGTGGAGCTCTTCAACTCCCCCAGGAAACTCCTCTGTTCAACATGAAGCAGCTCCAAGTGTTCCTGCCTAGATGGATTTGGTCAGCATCCCAGCACATTCAAGGACAAAATTAAAAATATATATATTCTCCAGTAAGGAAATATGAAGGTTGAGGAAGTATGGAATTAAACCATTTTTTTAATTGAGGTGACATTGGTTTATAAGATCGAATCAGTTCAGATGTACAGCTCTAGGCTTCATCTCTGTATATACTATGTGATGATCAGCACCAAAGTCTAGTTTCTCTACACCAGCACACCACTGACCCCCTTTACCTGTTTTACATTTTAGTGAGTAGAGCAATAGGAATTGACAAGGATAACTTTAGAGACAAGCTTTAGAAAAACTACTTGGAGTGGTAAAAAGATCTCTGCTCTGGAATTGCAGAGAATTCACTTCAAATTCTAGTCCTGTGACTTCATAGTTTGAGTTTTAGTTTATCCATCCCTAAGCAGTAGGGACAAAGATTTTCAATCAACAAAATTAATACATGTCCTAAAAGTCCCTCTTGATGATTAAATAAAGCAATGTGTGTGTCTGGCACAAAGTAGGAATTGGGTAAATGTTATTCCCATATTTGTAAAGGATGGGGATGATGATTGGTGGAGAACAACTAAGAATCCTCTGGTGGGAACCAATGAGGCAAACCAGGGAGGGCTGGACAGTGAAGTGATTCATTTGTGAGTTCAATGTCTTGACAAGTATTTGGGTTCTTTTATCAAATCATAAACTAGATCAAGAGCCAAATTTAAGTACAAGTGAAAGAAAGGGAGTAGGTCTTCATTCAATAGATGATTAACACGGGGAATGGGTCATGCCTGGGGAAGCACCAAATCTATCCCATCTGAATTATCAGTGAGCTTTCCCCTCCCTATTTACTAGAAATCCAAACCAAGTTAGGGGAAAAAAACAAAGAAAGGAATAATAGTGACACTGCTGACACAAACACTCCATGTTTTTCACGTAGGGAGGGTCAGAAAGTCCATCCCGAAGTAGGTCTTGCTGGTGTAGATTTCAGATCACAACTTTAGCACACAACAAAACTATTACATCAGTCTCTGAGAAGGTTCCACATAGCTAAGAACTATTCTCTCTAACAGGCTTTAAAAATCCAAATGCTTTCAGTGGCCTTGAGTCCATATCTACACAGCATCTAGTGGTCCAGGATGACCCTTCTTATCAGGCAACCCTCACAGTCATCCTTGATGGAAAAGGCACCATCTTGCTGGACATTTGGGAAGTGATGTAGAGAAAGAAATTGGGGCGGAGAAAAGAAGTAGGCCGTGAAGCATGGAAACCTGATTGTGTTAGTCTCAACTTTGATGTGACTTTAAACCTGCCTCATCATAGCACCCCCGTTTCCTCATCAGAAAAAGGAAGGTGCTGTCCATGTAGTTCACAAGTGGCTAAGTAAGGGTGATGAGGGCATATATTTGTATAGCCCCCCAAGCATATTCCATCTACTTTCTTTTAATATCATCACAACATTGTTGAAAGGAAAACTAAGAACATGGCAGTTTCTCCCCTTAACAGCTGAGGAATCTGAAATTCAGAGAATTTAAGTGGCTTCGCAAGAGCAAGTCAAGAGTAGAACTGGCCCCAATCCCGATGCCCATTCCACTCCAACCCACTGCCAATTTTTGCTATAAAAATTGATTGTAAATTATTCATAAAATATGGTGTTTCTTTTTATATAATTTTATTGTTTCCCACTTTAACCAAAGTATTGCATATTCATCATAGAAAATTTAGAAAGAACAAATAAGTAAAAGGAAGAAAATCATGATTACCCATAAGTTCACTGAAATATGATGTCACTTAAAGAAAAAAATAAAGGCAATATGCCCCTATACTAATCACCTAATATACAATCACGTGAATACCGCAAAGGTGATAATTTCAAGGCTACACATGGCAGCCATCAGAGATAGCACTTTGGAGGAGAGTAGCTATAATGTGGAGGGATTGGGTGCTAGTTAAAAGGAGCAGTAGAATCAAAGAGTTTTATTTTTAAAGATAGATCTGTATGCTATTGGGAATAATGCGGTAGATGGGGTAAACAGTTGATGTTCTAGGAGGGGAAGAAGTCAAGTGCCTTGAAGGTATCTGATAGGAGGGATGAGACTTTCCAGTCCATACCGACAGGCAGAGTAAATGAGCACTGGGTGAAGGGGGCAGATGTGGTGATGAGTCTATAGAAGTTCTTTGCTTATAGCCTAAAAGTTTTTTTTTTTTCTTTTTCAGTGAAATAGTAGGCAATGTCTGTTTCACAGTGTGGTAATACTTAATTTGAAGTGATTTCAGGATAAAGCTTGTTTTTTCCCCCCAATGGATAAGAAATCAAATACTCAAAAGATATAAAATCTCAAAAAGTGTATACTCCCAGCCTGCTCTACTGAGGGGATTCTGTCATTTAAATGTATACCGAATTGTGAATGACACATACTTGAGCTTCTTCTGAAGAGTGCTAATTTTTGTCCCTATAGACATTTAAATTACCCGTGAATCTGGCAATAGAGGAGGCTAGATTTTAAAGCTTTCTCAGAGCAGGTGTATTTCAGTGTCTTAGTCCTAAAATATGGTCTTCGCTGTAATGTGTAATCTTTTTTGGATTCTAATGGCAAGTTCATGGTGTTTACCTAGTCCCTCTAAAGATGTAGTAGGATTCAACTCCAAACACAGTCTTCCTGCAGAAGACAGAAATCTCTGCTGACTCTTTTAGTGATTATCTGTCACTTTTCCTCCTGATTCCTGGAATCTCTCCCTGCACATGCACAATTCACAGAGTAGTCAGGCAACTGACAGTTGAGCTCCCATCACATAGGCCGAGCAAGGAGAAAAGCTTCATGATGTGAGTCTTACTGAATACCATCCCTTTATTCGGGAGGTCAAGGCCCCTCTAACTTCTGCCAGTATCCACTGATTTCCAATGTCTTCAAAATTTATTTCATATATTGTCCAGGATTATTATATTAGCAGGATTATTTCAACAAAAATCACCTTGTCATTACTATAAATGAAAATCTCCAAATGAGCCTGCTAAACACGTGTCACATCTTGTTCTCTACTCAAAAACCTGCAAAGACCGGCAATCTGCCCAGAGTAAGAGCCATCGTTCTGACTGTGGCTCTACATGACCTGGCCCTTGGCAGCAAGAAAGGTGTTTCCAGAGGAGACTGTTCTGAACTCGAGACTTGGAAATGAACATAAGGACAAAAATCACAAAAGTGCTTTAAGGGACACCATGCGCAAAAGTGTAAGATAATAAGACTTGGGAGTTCAGGGAGTGACCACCTAGCTCCCAGCATGCTAAACAGAAGATCTGATGAGGAAAGGCAAGAGAAGGGTCTACAATAGATATATTCAGTCCTCAGCAAGCCATAGCATCAAGTGTGACACTTACTAAAATGTAGTTCCCTCAGAAAATTGGATGCATAGCAGTAAAGACTCTAAAGAGATAGGGCCAGTTCATGAAGGACTCCATGTGTGTTAAAGGGTTTAGATTTTAAACTCTGAAAATAGGAAATCATTTCTCACCAAATGCACTAAAGGAGAAACAAGTGTGTCTCCAGGACCAAATGCATTTCAAAACTATGTTTTCCCTCTCTTAGCCTAAGCAAGTTTTCTGATAGTCCAGGAAAATGTAACCTTCCTGTGTATTATTAATAGACATTAACAATAGGACCTAGCACATAGTAGGGTCTCAAGAAATACTAAATAAATAACTGACAAGTAGTGTGGTTTTATAATTAAAGCTCACTTCCACTCAATATCATTCCAATTGCTATCTCTCTCTCTTAAAGACCTTAGTTATATATTCTTAAAGTCCCTTTCCAAGCACTACCCATTCAGAAAGGCTTTAGATACAGCTTGCCTTCGTTCACCAAATTTATAGGAAGGACAATCTTGAGCCATCTGGTGCCTATTTAATTTTTAACCACCTCTCCCTTGAAATATTTCTTTCTCCATTCTTATTTTGTCCTAAAAACTTGGCTATGAGCTAAACTGCACCATCTGTGACTTCCAGTAAATACAACTGTTGCTAATGAAATTACCCAGTTTCATCATTTTGATTTAAATGCCTTGCCTGCTTTTCCTCTGACCTTTTGTTGCTTGCCATCAAACTCAAGCTTTTGTGAATTTAGATACATACGTCCATGTAGGTCAGTCTTGAGGAATAAATCTTCTCTGTGAAGTACAAGAACCTGGGCCAAGCCTGCTCAGCAGGCTGACGTGGGAGGTGGGGGCTAGGGCTGTGTGGAGAAATATGGATGGCACTTGTCCCCATCCGCTCAATGTGCGCAGGGCCCCAGGGCAGACCCCCGCCTTGTGACCAAGTGGCTGCTCGGTCTGGCTCTCCGTCCTCCCATTTGTTAGGATGCTGACGATATTAATGAGTTGGGGTGTTGGAGCCCATTCCTTGGCCTTTTGTGTTGGTTCCCCCCTGAACAGGATCGCTTGACCTGATTGAAAAAAAGGAAAGTTTGGAGACTCCAAACTTCACCCAAGTGGGAAGAAGCTGTCCAGAAAAGGAAAAGCTTTGGAATAAGCCAAGTCCCTTGCTACCAAGGACAGTTTATCTGTTGAGGTAGCACACCCGTCTTTGTCAATGGCCCTATCAAGGGAATGAAAGAGAATAAAATAATCACTCACCCATCAAGTGATTCAGTCATTAAGTTATCATTACTACTGCTGTTGATTATAATACGTAAAGAATTGGGGGGCAGTATTAGAAATAGCAGCGACTGACACTTACTGAACCATTGCTATGTATCGAACACTATCCTGAGCACTTTACTGAGTAATCAATTTGATCCTAGCAACAATCCTATGGTGAGTGAGGACTATTATTATTCCCACTTGACAGATGGGAAGTGAGGCTTAAAGAACGTATGTAACTTGCCCAAGACCCATGGATTCTCACTCATGCCCTTAGCCTCCATGTTTCACTGCTTTCCATTCATTTGTGCTCTTTTGTTTGCCAGACACTGGGCTAGGAACTGGGATACAAAAATTTTTTTAAAAAAAAAGGGCCTCCCTGGTGGTGCAAGGGGTTAAGCACCGCACTGTGAAGCAATCCGCAGCCTCTGCAGCACAAGTTCGATCCCTGGCTGGCCAAGGAGCAACCCACCTGGCGCAGCAGACCTCTCCTGTCTCGCCCTCTGCTCCCCTCAGCAGTGTACTTCAGTCAATCTGCCTGTTCTGTTCCCCAGTGTCTCTGGTGGATCCTCTCATACCCCCCCACTCTTGTATGTATAAATCATCTTTAAAAAATAAATAAAAAATAAATGTAGTCCTTTTCTATTGTCTGAAGGAACAAGAGATAAAAATGCAAATACACCATCTGAGTGAGGTTACCAGAGAGCAGGAAAAATATCTTGGGGTCACATGAAGAAGGGATTCCATCTGGCAAAGTCAGAGACAGATTCACAGCAGAGGTGATATTAGTTCTGGGATTAAGAGAGCAACAGGGTTTGCCCACCAAAGATGAAGGGAGAATGGAAGCACAGGCAGAAGGAATACAGCGTCCAAAGGAAGGGAAGTTGAAAAGCAGACAAAAGGGGTGGGAGGGGCATATTAACTGAGCTGGTGGGGCTGGGGGAGGGAGATTGGGTGGTTTTCTTCTACCTGGGCAGAGGAGGGTAGGGTCAGGAGTGGGCAGTCAAATTAGATAGCAAAACTTTCTGTCACTCACTCTCAACAACCAAGGATACAGGTAGAGGGGTCCTCCAAGGCAGTCCAACAGATCTGGCCGGTATATGACCCCCCCCAAAAAAAGCGTAATTCAGTTTTCTTCACTCAACTTGCATTATTAGCCTAAGGACAGCTCCCCCAAGATGATCAAGTCATCAGAGCAGTGAGGAGATACACAACAGATCTAAAGGGGTTAAGCAGTAGCCTCAAATTGCCCTACTGTATCCCATTCCTGCCTCTATCTCCAAGAAAGTGATCTAGTGATCAAAAGAAAGTCTGTGAGCAAAAGCTATTTTCAGTTCTACCAATTGCAAAAACAAGTTCAATCTCTGTAGGAAAGTTGTCAGTGCAGTATGAATTAAGTGAAGACAAAATATCCACAATCTAAAATGCACCCCAACGATTCTGCCTTCAGTTTCTCCATTGCTTCCTTCTTAGGGCAAGGCTCTTAAAGGCTGATGCTAAAAAGATAATGGGAAGGCTTGGCACCAGGAACAACTTCAAGAGATTGTCCCAAATCAGCCAATCTATTTCAAAGACCCTAACAGGAGAGACTAGTGTAGCAAGAAAATGTTCTTTTGAAAGAACAGTCAGTAAACATTTTCTGTAAAGGATGTTATAGCAAATATTTTAGGCTCTGTGGGCCACTTGGTTGTTGTTGCAACTACTTAAATCTATTAGCATATCTGTACATAAAAGCAGATACAGAAAACACATGAACACCACTGCTTTTCAATATAATACTGGAAGTCCTAGCCAGAGCAATAAGACAAGAGAAAGACATCCAAGGAATCCAAATAGGAAAAGAAGAAGTCAAACTATCACTCTTTGCAGATGATATGATAATATACATAGAGAACCCCAAAAACTCCACAGAAAAACTAATTCAACTCATCAATCAGTTCAGTAAAGTGGCAGGATACAAAATCAACACGCAAAAGTCAGTAGCCTTCCTATATACAAACAATAAATCTGAAGAAGAAAAAATAAAAAAAAACCATCCCTTTTATTATTGAAACAAAAAAAAATCAAGTATTTGGGAATAAATCTAACAAAAGAGGTAAAGGACCTATACAAAGAAAACTATAAAACACTGTTAAAAGAAATAGAAGAAGACACAAAGAAACGGAAAAACATCCCCTGCTCATGGATTGGGAGAATAAACATTATTAAAATGGCCATCCTACCAAAAGCAATATACAGATTCAATGCTATTCCAATCAAAATTTCAATGTCATTCTTCAAAGAAATAGAACAATTATTGATGAAATTCATATGGAATCACAAAAAACCCCAAATAGCCAAAGCTCTCCTGAAAAAAAAAGAAGGGAATGGAGGCATCACACTCCCAGACTTCAAACTCTACTACAAAGCCATAATCATCAAAACTGCATGGTATTGGAACAAGAACAGACATACAGACCAATGGAATCGAATAGAAAATCCAGAAATAAACCCACAGATTTATGGTCAACTAATATTTGACAAAGGAGCAAAGACTATGCATTGGAGCAAAGAAAGTTTGTTCAATAAATGGTGCTGGGAAAACTGGGTCGCTACATGCAAAAGAATGAAGCTTGACCACTACCTCACACCATATACAAAAATCAACTCAAAATGGATTAAAGAACTAGACATAAGACCTGAAACCATAAAATACATAGAAGGAAATATAGGCGGAACACTACGTGATTTGCATATCAAAGACATCTTTACAGACACATCACCCAAAGCAGTGATAGTGAAGGCAAAGATCAACAGCTAGGACTACATCAAATTAAAGAGCTTCTGCACAGCAAAAGAGACAATAACAAAAACAAAGAGAAACCCCACCAACTGGGAGAAAATTTTTGCACACAACACTAATGATAAAGGACTGATCACAAAAATCTGCAAAGAGCTGATGAGACTCAACAACAACAAAGAAAATAATCCAGTCAAAAAATGGACAGAGGAGCTAAAAAGAAACTTCTCTGAAGAGGAAATGCGAATGGCCAACAGGCATATGAAAAAATGTTCAACATCACTTGCAATCAGGGAAATGCAAATCAAAACTACCATGAGATACCATCTTACACCAGTGAGAATGGCACATATTAAAAAAACTAGCAACAACAAATGTTGGCGAGGTTGTGGAGAAAAAGGAACTCTTCTGCACTGTTGGTGGGAGTGCAAACTGGTCCAACCACTATGGAGAGCTGTGTGGAGATTTCTGGACCTACTAAACATAGAGCTTCCACAGGATCCAGAAATTCCACTCCTAGGTATTTACCCAAAGAACACAGAAACATCAATTCCAAAGAACACCTGCACCCCTATGTTTATAGCAGCACTATTTACAATAGCTAAGCTTTGGAAACAGCCCAAATGCCCAAAAATAGATGACTGGATCAAGAAGATGTGGTACATATATACCATGGAATATTACTCAGCATTCAAAAAAGATAAACACATGCAATTTGCAGCAACATGGATGGCGCTGGAAGGGATCATGCTCAGTGAAATAAGCCAAAAAGAAAAAGAAAAATACCGGATGGTCTCACTCATAGCAGGAATCTAGAATACTTAAATAAGGGACCAGGAAAATGAATAACTATAAGAAAGTGAAAATCAAAATCAACAAAAACTATGAACCAGAGACACTTTTTGGGGGGTGGGGTGGTGGGAGAGGAGGGATTGGGGTCAGAATGGGGGGATTGCAAATGTATGAGGAATATAAAAATAAAATTTATTAATTAAAAAAAAAAAAGAAAAAAGAAAACACGTGAATGAATGGATAGAAGTTGCTATGCTCCAATAAAACTTTATTTAAAAATACAGATGGTATGGGATGGGTTTGGCCAACTGATCATAGTTTGCCAACCACTATGTTAGAGGATCCCCACTGAGAGAGGTCAATGGGCACCTATTAAGGGAAACAGGATGTCAAGTTGCAAAGGACCACACGATGCTAAAATTTGGGTCTGCCTATTTAATTTGTTATGGTTAGGTCCCAAGCATGTTAAAGCTCCCAGTGAGTGTTCATGGGACTAAATACTTTCTAAGCTTAAACAAAAAAAAAAAAAAAAAAAAAAAAGGTCTTGTTATCATCTTGACTTCATTATTTACCTTTACTCACTTTATCCAATCTGCCACTACAGGCTGCTATTTCTTCCACTGAAATCTCTCAAGGTGAACCTTAAGAGGTTGGGCCATGCCCTTAGTTAGTCATGTCCTTACTTAGTTACACAGTAGTAAGTGACAAAGCCAGAACTCCCAGTTTTTCTGAAAGTAAGGATAGATGAATATCTTCATTGTAATTTTACCTTCCAAGAGCCCCTGTGAAACGTGTTTGGCGTAAAGCAGGTCATGGTCCCAGAACTTTGGTGGCAACACACACTCTGGGAACTGTACCCCATAACCTCTGCCTTTTATACTTGTATTTGGATCCCATGTAGGCCCTGATAAAGATACATAGGACATGAGAAATGTATTTAAATAAATGTGATTTGTTGTATATGTTGTAAACCCAGGTTGGATCAAACTGTGCTGTGTAAATGGAGGAGTACAATGTGAGTTTTTAAGCCAAAGGTGCAAGTTCTAAAACAACTATATCAAAAAGTAAAATTTTCACATTAAGAAGACTGTATGGGGCCTCCCTGGTGGTGCAAGGGGTTAAGGTGCAGCAGAATGGAGCTGTCCGCAGCCACTGTAGCACAAGCTTGATTCCCTTCTTGGCCAGGGAGGTGACTCACATGGCACAGCAGACCTCTCCTGTCTCGCCTGCTGCTCCCCTCAGCAGTGTACTTCAGTGGATCTGCCTGTTCTGCTCCCGATGCTGTCTCTGGTGAGTCCTCTCACCCCCTGCATCTCTGATCTGCACCCCAGCTCTTGTATGCATAAATAAATAAATCTTAAAAAAAAAAAAAAAAGCTTGCATGGCCTGAAACAAATGTATATGAGCCAACAGCCACAGGAAAACTATTATTGTATAGTACCTTTATTCTTTAGTTATTCATACTTTGTCAACTTCTAGAAACATTTGAGATGGCTTACATATATACTTAAAAGGTTAAAAGGGTGAGAGCTAGGAAAAAAGAACAGATGCTTGAACCAAAAAGTAATAGATTTCAAAACCATGTAAGGTAATCACAAGCACTTAGATGTGGAGAAATGCTGTTTTCTCTGGCATAGAATTTTAAAACTGTGGTTCTCAAAATTTAGTGTCCTGAGGAATGTCATGGGAAACCTTTGTAAAACAGATTCCTATGCTGTCCCTGCAGATTCTGTCTCAGTTGGTCTTGCTTGGAGCCCAGATTCCACATTTTCATTACCAACTCTTGATAATTTTGACACAAGTGGTTTAGTGATCACATGTAATAAATACCAATTTTCAAGACTTGCATGGTACATTCTAAGCAACAAAATGATATAATCATTATCTCAGGAAGCAACTTGAGGAGTAAAATGTTCTTAGAGTGACTTCAAAAAACTCAACTTTTGGTAAAACACTGAGGACATTCTATTTGAAATTTTTTAAATGTAAAGTTTTTAAAAATAAAGTTGTTTATCATTATAAACTTTCCTGTTATATTCCATAGATTCTGGCATATTGTGCTCCCATATTTTGCTTGTCTCAAAGGTTTTATCCCCCTACATTCTAAATCATAACCAGAAATGAACAGAAAGCTTCTTCTCTAAGGTCAGTAGCAAATGAAGTATGTCTTCTCATTACTCCTATTCAACTCAGAACTGGAAGTTCTAGCCTGAACAATCCAGCAAGAAAAGGAAATAAATTTATACAAATCAGGACATAAGAAGTAAAATTTACTTTATTTGCAGGAGATATGATCCTATACATAAAAAGTCCTAGACTACACACACACACAAACACACACAAAATGCTAGAACTAATCAATGAATTCAGTAAGGTTGCAGAATAAAAAAATCAACATACATAAATAAGTTGAATTTCTATGCAATATCAATGAAATATCTGAAAAAGAAATAAAGGAAACAATTCTAGTCACAATCATTTCAAAAACAAAATACTAGGAATAAATTTGACCAAGAAGGTGAAATAACTGTACAATGAAAACTATAAAACTTTGATGAAGGAAATTGAAGGTACAATTTTAATATTATCAAAATGTTCCTACTAGCCAAAACCACATTATGGCCAATCCTTCTTCTAAATTCCAATGACATTCTTCATATAATAGAAAAAAATCTCAAATTTTGTATGGAATATTAAAGACCCTGAACAGCCAAAGCAATTCTAAGAAAGAAGCACAATGCTGGGGACATGACACTTCATGATTTCAAACAATACTTCAAACTACAGTCATCCAAACAATCTGGTATGGCATAGAAGCAGATACATAGGGACAGAATTGAAAGCCCATAAATAAAACTCTTGCATATGTATTGAACAAATAATTGACAATGGAACCATAAATACTCAATGAGGAAATGTTAGTCTCTTCAATGAATAGTACTGAAAAAATTGGATAACCAACCACACGCATGAGAATGAAATGGAAGCCCTTTCTTATCTGACTCACAAAAGCTAATTCAAAATGTGCTAAAGACTTAAGAATAAGACTTGAAACTCATAAAACTCCTAGAAGAAAACATAGAAGAAAGGTGCCTTAATGTTGGTCTTGGTAAGGACTTATTGAATATGACATCAAAATCACAAGCAAAAATTTATTAGTGGAATTTTGTCACTTAAAATCTTTTACAGACCAAAAGAACAAAATGAAAATGCAGCCCACCAAATGGGTAAAAATATTTAGAAATCAAATGTCTAATAAGAAGTTAATATCCAGAATATATAAAGAACTCTTTAAACATTAAATAAATTAAATCAAATAATGCACAGAGCAGACATTTTTCTGAAGAAGACACACGAATGACCAGTAGGTTCATGAAAAAGTACTCATCATTACTAATCACCAGAGGAATGCAAAAACACAATGAGCTGTCTTCAAAAAGGAAAGCTATGACAAGTGCTGGTGAGGATGTGGAGAAAAGGATTCCCTGTGCACTGCTGGTGGGAATGTGGTGAAACCATTATCAGTAAAGTATGGAAGTTCCTCAAGAAATTAAAACTAGAACTACAGGGCCTCCCTGGTGACCTAGAGTTTAAATCTCACTGATACCACAGCGAAGGCCCGCAACAATGGCCTAAGTTCGATCCCTGACCAGGGAGGTGACCCACACAGCACTGCAAACCTCTCCTGCCTGCTACTCCTCTCAGCACTGTATTTCAGTCAATCCACCTGTTTTGCTCCCCACTCTGTCTCTGGTGAATCCTCTCCCCACCATGCACCTTTGACCTGCATCCTAGTTCTTCTGTGCAAAAATAAAATAAATAAAATCTTTTTAAAAATTAATTAAAATTCAACTACATATGATCCAGCAACTCCAGAGAAAGAGAGAGAGAGAAAATAGATATCTAAAGGAAATTAAAACAGGATGTCATAAAGATCTGCAGTCCAATGTTCACTATAATATTAATAATACCCCAAATATGGAAACAACTTTAGTGTTCATTGATGGATAAGTGGATAAAGAAGATGTGATGTGTATTATTAGATATTATATAATATCTATACATCATAAAATGTGTAATATGTCACATCTTCTTTATCCATTCATTCATTAACAGAAACTCAGGTCATTTCCATACATTGCCTATGTTCAAGATGAACATGTGCTACAGTGTACTAAAACATAGAACCTGGTGTGGATGTCTATGTTAAAATCCCTTCACAGTAGTTGAAGGCAACTTCTTATATTGGGGGCAGGAGGCAATGTTATTGCTGTAGAGAGGGAATAACTATATTAGCAGAACATCATGTGCTGCAATGAAAATGAGAGTACGAATATCTCTTTGAGATCCTGTTTTCACTGTGTGTGTGTGTGTTTCAGCCATGAAAAAGAAAGAAATCCTGCCATTTGCAACATGAGTGGATCTGAGGGTATTATATAGAAAAGTCAGACAGAAAAAGACAAAAACTGTATACACTTATATGTGAATTCTAAAAAAGCCAAACTCATAGAAACATAGTAAATCATAGAAACCATAGAAAAACAGTGCTATGAAGTGGGGGAAAGAGAGAGATATTGGTAAAAGGATAAAAAAATTTTCAGTTATAAGATGAAAAAGTTCTGAGGATCTAATGTACAGTATGGTGTCTCTACGTAACAATACTGCTTTATATAATTGAAGGTTGCTAAGAGAGTAGATTTTAAATGTTCTCACCACACCAAAAAATGATAAGTATGTGAGGTAATTTAATGTTAGGCTAACATGGTGGTGATCAGTTCATAGTATCTAAGAGTATCAAATCTGCAGGTTTTACATCTTAAACTTATACAATATTATATCTCAAGTATAACCTTATGGAAAAAAATTAAGGACGGTACATTATATCTCTATATTGAAAAAAAAACATTTCTCTTAGGAACTGAGGGAATTCAGTGCAGATATTTAATTTCCCAGCAATCCCATTTGCTTCAGAAAGGGAACTCAGAGAGCCTAGGAGAATGTATGGTTTATTTTAGATTTTCATACTAGATTCCTAAGTCACCTCCAGAACAACTCACTCTGGCATCTCTTCAAAATAAAAGGATGCTTCTCTCCACTAGACTGTCAAGACCTTAGGCTCACACACCCCCTTTCTTCTTCAACTCCTTCCACAGGCCCCAATAAATCTCACTCCCCAATAAATATTATTCCCTCATCCTTCTGAATACCTACTGCTCTGGTTGTCTTCGATGCACCGTAGTCTCCACCCCTCTGTGCCTGAAAGACAGGGCACATGAAGGACCACACCAATAGCTCCCTTGCCTTCCCAGTTCTGGTTGTCTTTCTGCTGAGTCACAGAATGCCACAGGTTACATCCCATCCTCTGCCAAAGATCCACGCTCCTGACCAGTAGCTCTCTCCAATGGCTCTCCTCTGCAGTTTCCAGAGCTACTTTCTCCAGGTAGGAACAATTCCCTACTGATAGAGCACTGGGGCAGGACACCTCCTTTGGTGGCACTTTCCCCTTGCTCAAGTCTTTGTTTTTTTTTTTTTTAAGGGGTATCATCCATTTTATTTTATTTTTTTAAATCTCTTTTTTTTTAATTTAAATATTTTATTTTATATAATTCTCACATCTTTTTTCATCTTTGCACAATGTATGCATTTTCATTTTGGTTATATTCCCCATACAATTGCACCCCCCCCCTTATTTTGACTCTAGTCCTTCCTTTCCCTTGCTCCCCCCCCTCCACCCCCCGTAGTGTGTCTCTGGTTTATAGTTGCTTGTTAATTTGATTTTTACTTTGTATTGATTAGTCTTTTTCCTGGTCCCTTGTTTAGGTTTTCCAAATTCCTGCTATGAGTGAGACCATCCGGTATTTTTCTTCTTCTTTCTGACTTATTTCACTGAGCATGATCCCTTGTAATTATGCACTTCCTCCACTTCTTAGCATCAGGAGCAAGGATGGAGAGCACCCAAGAAATGAAAAGGTTAGAAGCCAGACCTCCTCAGAGTAGTTGGAGGCAACCTCATGCTCATGTGTTGGGGCAGTTAGCAATGCTTTTACCATAAAAAGAGAGCAACTGGTAAATATCATTAGCAGAACTTCATGACACAACTTCATGAACTCCCCCCTGCCTTTTTCTGGGTATCTGGGTTGCAAATGGAGTAACAGTGAAAACATGTCAAACTTTGTTTTTACAAGGGTTAAAAATAGTAAATACCTAAAGCTGTAATGAATTCTGTAAGTTACAATAGCTTTACTCAGAAACTATCACTAAAACAAAAGACACCTTACTGAATGGGAGAAAATATTTGCATACCACATAACTGATATGGGGCTGATATCCAAGTTCTACAAAGAACTCATACAACTCAACAAAAAGAAAACAATCCAATCCAAAAAATAAAAAAAAAAAAAAAAAATGGGCAGAAGTGGTAAGTAGGCAGTTTTCCAAAGAGGACCTACAGATACTAACACACCCATGAAAAAATGTTCAACATTACCAATCATCAGAGAAATGCAAATCAAAGCCATAATGAGATACCATCTCACACTTATGAGAATGGCCCATATCAAAAAGACCAGAAACAAATATTGGTAAGGCTGCGGAGAAAAAGAAGCCCTTGTACATTATTGGTGGGAATGGTACACTGGTTAAGCTCTTATGAAAAATGTATGGTGGTTTGTCTACTCCAATAGTGTAAAAACACTAATTTGAAGGGAAACATGTACTCCTGTGTTCACTGCAGCACTAATTAAAATAGCTAAGTCATGGAAATAACCTAATGGCCCAAAGACAGATGAGTAGATTAGGAAAATGTAGTATATATATCCAGTGGAATACTACTCAGCTATATAAGGAAAGATAAACTCTTGTCTTTTGCAACAACGTGGACTGATCTAGATGGGATAATGCTATGCGAAGTCAGTCAGGAGAAAGTCAAACACCAGACAGTTTCAAATATATGTGAAGTATAGAGAAATAAAACAGAGGGCAAGATAAAATCAAACCAATAACAAACCCTAAAAATCTGACTGTAGAATTGAAGCTATCAAAGAGGAAAGGAAAGTGGGGAGAGCAAAATGGGGAGGGGGCACACTGAACTCTGGTGGAGGACACTGAGTGCCTTGGTGGTGGTGTGGTATGGTAAGATAGACCTCAAGGGTGTGATCCTGTACCCTTGAATCATATACAATCTTATAAACCAATACTGCCTCAATAAAAGAAGTTTTTCTCATCTAAAGTTGATTATTACTATCCTTACATTTTAACAGTGTAGCAAGTGCTTCTACATGTGATTTCTCAATTACTATGCTACTCACATCAACCTAAGAAAGTGGATAGTAATTATTCCCACTTCTATAGTGTAGAGACTGAGACCGAGAGTGCAAGGGATTTGCTCCCAGACTCACATCAGTGGCAAGGGTAGATGGTCAGGCCTTACCCATAGCCTGAACCTAGTTCAGAATGGCATATACTACAGAGCAGGTTGGCCAGTACCTTTCACATAATGTCAATTCCTTCTTTGATAATGGGTTACCTAAAGTGCCATGTTGAGAAGGAATCAGAGGCTGTGTTTGAACTTAAGGGGAAAGCACATCTTAATTAATGATCAAGCTCTTATTACTTGAGGAGCATTACCACATTTCCCTAATGTTTTCCACCCATGGTATAGTGGAGAGCCTGGTACAGTTTGAGAGCCTGGGCAATGGAGATAGATAAATCTGCCCTAGGGCCTGACCCAATCTCTCCATTCAACCTTCCTGGCTTCTGTTTCTTCATCTGCTGTCAAAAGGCTATAATACTAATTGCCTGGTGGAGTTTTTTGTTTGTTTTTTTTTCCTTTCCCAACCTAAATTTATTTTCAGGTGAAAAAAAATTGTCCTCCTTTAATGAGGACAAAGCATTTAGAGAAAACTATTAACAGTATCCTTTCTAGACTTAACAATTCAATCAATAAAGTAGCAAAGTGCATAAAGGGCTCGGTTTAGACATAGTAATCCTGGAGTCTGGCCCAGTTCTGCTTTTATAATTTGTTCTAGAGCTTCGGAGATATCCAGGAAGAGTTCTCATCTCTAAAGTAAACCCAATGGAATGCACTGATAGTATAGTCTTTATTAGACACAGGTTGGTAAGAGTTGCTGACACTGAAAAATCAGCAAGGAACTCTCCAATATAATTTATCGGCTTTCTTTAAACATGTGTCCCATTTATATGTCTTGATTAGTTCTGAATGAACTGTATCATCATGAAAAATCAGCTAATTTTTCTAAACAATAGTGTATTAGTCTGTAAGAATGTTGATACAAAAAACATTTTTAAGTAACATTCATATTGGGAAAGAATAATGGAAACTATTTTTGTCAATTTCCCAAGTTTCTACAGTGTTATATTCTCTAAATAATAGTAATAATATATTTAAGGATTTATTACTGTTTAACCTGTTAATCTCTTTAGAATTAACTTACTTTTATCTCATTTTTTTGTTGCCTTTGATGCCTCCCTCTTACTTTTTAAAGTTTTTGTAATGGTTTAAAAAAAATATTTTGGAAACTGCTTCCTTTTCCCAGCAGAATGTGTATAATATATGTGCTTTGTTCATGAGAATGACTAAGGCATGCCAGGAAAGCTCCAATCCAGAAAGCCATGCTCCTCATGCCTGAAACTCTACCTTTCTTTTAATAGTAGAATCTATTTCTCTCATTTGTGTTGTATTTTCAATGACAAATGAGCCCAGGAGCACCAGCAGGGTAAGTCCCCACTCCTTGGTGCAGTTGATTTTATTAAAGATTCCCAAGAAGTTACAAGAGTGGTTTGAGAGTACAAAGACCCTGGGGAGGTGAGGAGGAGTCTGGAACTAGAGGCTGCTGAGTTTCATAGGATTCCAGAGGACTGGTCCCAACTGAAAGCTAGACCACAGAAAGCTGTAGCTCTTGGGCCTCCCTGGTGGCGCAGCAGGTTGAGTGCAGCACTATGAAGCTGTCTGCAGCCTCTGCAGCGCAGGTTCGATTCCCTGCCGGCCAGGGAGATACCCACATGGTACAGCAGACCTCTCCTGCCTCACCAGCTGCTCCCCTCAGCAGAGTTTTTGGTCATCTGCCTGTTCTGCTCCTCACTCTGTCTCCTGTCTCTGGTGAATCCTCTCACCTTCCCGTGCCTCTGGCCTGTAACCCAGCTCTTGCATAAATAAAATAAATCTTAAAAAAAAAAAAAAATCCTACTCACAGAGAATTACATTCTTAAAAAAAAAAAAAAGCAAGCTGTAGCTCTCATACTGCTCTCTTAAAGCACAATGTTTTTGCACTGAATAAATGGCAACCATTAAAACCATCGCATTCAGAGGAATCCATTGTTTAAAATCTATGCTGTAAACGCAGCTTAATTTTTAAAAAATCATTGTAAGTAATAAAATCATGCTTGGTCAGAGGCAATGTGAGATGAATTCAGCTTATGGTTTTGCCCTGATCCATAGCATGTAACTAGCAAGTATTCTCTTACTTCCTAACCCTAGAAAGATGTGTTTCATCATTTCTTTGATGACATATATTTGAATTTTCTCTTTCACTTGGTCTTTCTTTCACTTGGTCAAAATGTCATTCTAGATATGACAACAAATGAATGACATATGTATGATTCTTATTATATACACACACACACACACACACACACATGTACACATACAAACACTTAAAATACACATCTCATAGCCTACCTATCTTGTTTCAGGCTCTCTTTCAGGAAGATTTATAACACTTTGCTTTACAAAGAAAGTTTTAAAGAGAGAGAGAAAATGAAACGAAACAGTGACTGTTCCCTAGTGCAATTACTGTGTCAAATACTCCCCTAGGGAAAGGAATTTGCTCTTATTGTGAAATAAATTAATATAGAAACCAGACTCCTGCGGTAACTTTTCTTTATCCCCAGGCAGTATTTTCCCACTACTGCTCTCAAAATTCACTTTTGGCGATACACATATGGAAGGTTGGAAATAGCTAGAAATTATGTTTGAATTTTAAATATATTCCCATTTCCATAAATGTTAGCAGCTCCCCAAATTATCTGGGAGCGCACTATCATTTAGAGATTGCCTGCCCCAAAATTCAATTGCTTGTCCTCTTCTTCCTCGGGAAGGGCAAGAGTTTTCTCTTGCTGTCATTTCAACTTCCACAATCAGGATTTCTGTCTTAGCTGCTGCCACTTGCTTAGAAAATTTGGAAGGACAAGGCCCATTGGGCTGCAAAGAAAAGTGCAGAAATGGCCAAGCTTAGTTAGTCCTTTTCCAAAACCCACAACTTAGCCTCCACTGGGTAGCTTCACTACCCAAGCTGCCAGCACAGGACCTCTGAGATTCCTAATTAGGCATTCAGTTCTCAATTAATACCCTATTAGCCTCACTCTCTGTTAACATCAAAACACTGGACAAAATTCTCTTCACCTCGGCCATAACATGAATGAACTTACATGCCGGCTGAAATGCACTCTAAGCTAATCTTAAATCAACAACATAAGGGCAGTGTATGCAAAATTGACGAGGGAAAAATCTTAACCAAACTACAGAGCAAAGCAGTGTCTTTAGGAGAAGGTTATTCAGGGGGAAAATCTGGAATACATAGTGCAAATAAATATTAGGGCTGGAAATAAAGATAATGACTGAATGTTCTATGTTGACCTTTATGGTCTAAGATTCTCTGCCTGGCCTTTCTATGATATGAGAGCCTTGCTGATGAACGAGTTCAAATTTCTTTATGTAGCTCCCTCATAGGCAGACATTTCTATCCTGGAGGGAAAAAAATTACAATAAAACATAGCAACTGTTCAGATATACTGAGTTCTTACATTGTGCCAGGCTTTGATCTAAGGGC
Source organism: Talpa occidentalis (assembly GCF_014898055.3). Lineage (NCBI taxonomy): Eukaryota > Metazoa > Chordata > Mammalia > Eulipotyphla > Talpidae > Talpa > Talpa occidentalis. The sequence goes on from NW_023601104.1 coordinate 27,587,526, forward strand.
TTTATATGTTTTAACTTGTTTAATCTACACAGCCTGAAAAGTAGGTATCATTACTATCTCCATTTAATGGGGAATAAAACCGGAGCATAAGGTCATCAATATTACTACAAAGGCAAGAGAACAAGCAATTTCTACAGATCAGAGGTCTCATGTCCTTCCTGATGAGCATTGTCTACTAGGAGGGTTCTTAAATGTCAACAGGTTCAATAATAATATCATTAACTACCATTTTAAAAACACCTTCTAAGTTCCTTTGGGTTGGGTGTATATGAAAGTATAGATATCTGCACAATTTTATTTTGAGAGTCATGCTGAGTCTTACACTCATAAATGAAACAATGACAGCAGGATAATAGACTGGTCAAGAGCACAGCTAGCTACAAAGTCAGACTCTCAGGTCAACCCCAGCTCTACCACCACTGGTTGTATGATTTTGCACAAATCACGTGACCTCTCTAAGCTTCATTTACCAAATGAAGACAATGGCACCTTCTCAGTGGGGTGGTTGTGAGGATGAAAAGAAATCATCTAACGAAGATGCTTAGAACAAGGCCTGTTGCATTATGAAAGTTAAATAAGTGTTGCAATGATTTTCCTCTGTTGATAGAGGAAAGATTTTAATAGTCAATAAGTAGGCTGGCCAGTATGACTGCTTCACTAAAAATATAACAGGTTGCATTGTGTTTTTGTACCAATAACCTGAGAGACAACAGAACTTTTCTTTTTTACAGTGTTGATTTTGTTTAGTTTAGTTGGGCATTTCAAAGAACACATCTTTTGACCCATTTCTGATATTTTCTGTAAATTGCAATGACTAAAGGAGACAAAATCACTGGTGGGTGGGGAAGAGCCACAAAAAGGAAAGCAAGAAAGCACCATAATATTCTAAGAAATAACAGTTTTCTCTAAATGGAATATTAAGGCACTGAATTCCTTTCTATTTATTCTTATTATAAGTAATACAACCTCCTTATACTGTATTTAGAAAACAGGAAAAGGTACAAAAAATGTAAAGACAAAAAGAAGAATATTCACTACTGTTATCTTATCACCATTAGTTTTTTGAGAATAGTCTGGTCAAACAATTGAAAACAGAAGGGTCTATTGTGATTGGTTAGTGCCTAATAACAATTGTTTAATATTTTGAATTATGTTTTTGTGCTTGTTTCACCCCTACATGTTTATTTTTTCAATAACATCAGAAACACACTGAAAAATGCTTCATTCAGATTTTTTAAAAATTTGTTAAGGTATAATTGATATGTAATATATTAGTTTCATGTGTAGCAATGTAATGATTCCATATTTGCATATATTGCAAAATGATCACCACAATAAGTCTAGTTAACATCCATCACCAAGGATAGTTACAAAAATTTTTTTCTAGTTATAAGAACTTTTAAGATCTATTCAGATTTTTAAATTGCTTTTAACATTATATAATAAACTTTTCCTATCATTAGACATTTTTTGAGGACTTCATTTTAAAATCATCGATTAATAATGCAATGGAATAGATACACCATGATTTATTTAACCTTTCTACTACTGTTCAATATTCATGTAGTTTCCAATTTTTTGTTATTATAAATATCTTTGTACATAAAACTTTGAGTAGCTAATGTGTTGACATTTGAAACACATATTTACTTCCATAACAAAATAACATTTTAATTTTAGAACAAGCTGTTACTTCTACAAATCACTGGGTTATATGGTATATTTGTGGGGATTTTGCTACTTGGAATAAAATTCACACCCACCTTACATATACCATTAAACATAAATGAAGGTAAAATTGTCCTGTAAATGGTAACTTGCTATACAACTACATTATTATTATTTATGGTAATATTCATATCATCAACTCTGGTATTATAAACTCTCTGGTTTCTTTCTTGATTTTTAGGCTTTTAGGATGTTTAAGTCCTCATAACAGGCTTATTGCATTATGATGCAATTTTCTGAGACCAGATAAAGATATTGCATATCTTCTTCCTGACACTTATTTGATGAAAGCACCATTACAAAACCCCAAATTTGGGCATTGCAAGCCCTTGTGCACATTTCATTAAATACCTTTCCAGATAAGGGCAAAAAAAAAGAAATAAGAAAATGGACTTTTGTTACTTGCTGTGCAGCACATATTGCCCCTCCTCTAGACACAAATAGCCTAAAATTCAGTTCCATTTTTATCCATGTGGGCTTGGTCAGGTTCACGCTCCACTCCAGATACAAAGGTGGTCTCCCTACATCTATGCCCTCAGCATATACCATCCCCAGCCAAGATGATCTCCTCAGGGAAGGAAACATAGCCTGATAAAAACCAATCTCTCCCAAGGTATTTCCAGCAAAGTAAAATTACTTTTTCTTCTAGGAAAGCTACAAGAAGAGATCACATTTCTTCTTCTGGATATGTTTGTATGAACTCCCAGAACTGACATTATCTTCCCTATGATGGCAAAACTTAGAGCCTTGTAGAAATATGAAGTAGAATCTGAGAATGGAGACAGCACTAGCTTAGCTAAGGCCAAGCAGAGATAGAAGGAAACTAGGCTGAACGTGTAGTCTGAAGAGGACAGACTAAAGATAACCTGGAAACCTTCATACTGCAAATATCTAGAAATGCTGTGTATACATCATTTTCTTAAGCTAAGTCTAAACTCGTGTGTGTGTGTGTGTGTGTGTGTGTGTGTGTGTGTGTCCTATGAAAGAAACTCAACTGAAGATGGCAGAAAATGAGTAACTCCAAAGACGAGTTTGGATCTTCAAAGTGAAGTCCCCTGGGTATAATGATTTAGTTAACGGTTGTCAAATTAGAGATGGCTGTCTCTATCTTTCTAAATGGTCAAGGTGAACACTAAGATAATGGCTATCACAGCAGAGGGAATAGGAGACAAGCTTTGTAGAAGATAAGAATGTATTTGGCAAAAGTGGAAGGAAATCATTGCAGACCTTGTTAAGAAGACATCTGTTTGGTTACCTAATAATACAGTTTCCTCTATTTTCAAGCACGTGGATTTTATGCTGACTCTCATATTTTTGCTGCAATCTTTGCCATATGTTAATGAGATTGACTGTACATGAGATAATCAATTATTTTCAGCAGCTTGTATCTTAAATGTTATGCTGGTCATCTTGATTATAAGCTTAAATACCAGCCTGGTGATGGATTTGCCTTTTAACTTTTTTCTCTTAAAAAGAACAAAATTGGGAAATCGAAATGTACCCCACATAGATTTTTCAATACTTAGTGAAAGTTAGTAATGGCACAATTGTAGCTGAGCTGGCATTTAAACACGTAATCTGCTGACCTTGAATACCAAAGCAATTTCTTGTCCCTTAAAAATTTGGAACATATGAAAATTATATTAGCATCAGTTATTTTAATCATTTTTGCTAAAATTTATCTTTCTCAAATTTGGTGCATTGGTATTATAACCCACTATCTCTTTTAGTCTCATATCCCTTTATTAATATTCATTGGAAGTATCTGCTACTTCAATAAACCCAGACTAACTTTTTATTACATATTCATAAGTATTACTTTTAAAGGTTCTGAGCTACTTCCACCTTCATTGAAAATAATAATTTGTGCTTTGTACTAATGTAAGTGACACTTCAAAGGTGGGCAAAATAATGAATCAGGATGGACTTCAACTCATCTTAGCAAGGACCTACACTTCTTCAATCTCTCACAGAATAGCACACTGTTCTGGTGTTAATCAACAGTCTTCTTGCCTGATGAAGGTTCAATTAAAAAGAGCAGAGCTTACTATTTCATTCCAAAGCAAGGTTTCTTAGTAAGGGGTCCTTGGCAGGGCTTCAGGAATTTTGTGAATCTCCTGAGATAGTGTGCAGAATTTTAGGTGCAAGTGTGTGGGAGTCTTTTTCTGGTGGGAAAGTCTAAGTTTCCATCTGATTCTTAAAGGAAGCTATGACAATGGATGATGATAATGATGATGTTAATTTTCAGCTCCTAGTGGTGAAATGATATTTTGCATGGATTTACTGTAAAGTAGAAGGGAACGGTTCTAGGAGTTTTTAATTGTTGAATTAATTAGGTTAATATGTAGAGGATCATATTTTCCATAATAAAAATGCTTTAAGGCTGGAAACAACAAGTGCTGGATGGCATGTGGAAATAAAGGAACCCTCTTACACTGCTGGTCAAGCCATTATGGAAAGCTGTGTGGGGGTTCCTCAGAACACCAGAAATGTACCCACTATATGCCCAGTGATTCCAGTTCTAGAAATCTACCCAAGGACACAAAAACACTAATTCAAAAGGAAACTGGCACTCCTGTGTTTATTGCAGCACTATTTACAATAGCCAAAATATGGAAACGAATGCCCTAAAATAGACGAATGGATCCAAAAGTGGTGGTATATTATACAATGGAATATTACTCAGCAATCAAAAAAGACAACACGGATGGAACTAGAAGGGATTATGCTAGCCGAAATATGTCAGAAAGAAAAAGATAAATACCAGTTGGTCTCATTTATATGTGGAATATAGAGAAACCAAACAAAAGGTCAAGAAAAAGTCAAAACTAGCAAACTGACAATAGATCTGAGGCATACAGCAAAAGGGTGGGGGTCAAAACAGGGGAGTGAAGAACACAAGGGAACATGGTGATGGTTCACAGGTGATAAGGAAGAACTGTGGGGTTACAATGACATAAGAAAAAATAATTGATTAATTTTAAAAAATAAATAAAACAAAGCCAAAAAAAAAGTTTTAAGGATAAAGAACTGCCACATGAGACTGGGTTCACCTCTGTCCTGGGACCTATAAGACTTAGTCATAAGAGTTTAAAAGCATGCTGCAGTAGTTTTGGCCTACATGTTTAGGGATAGCTGACTGTAGCCTAAAGGTGACTCACACAAGTGACCCCAAGTACCCAAGGCTTTCTGTCCCCACCCTAATGAGAAGCAGGCAGCCAGGCAAATTAAACTAGGAAACCCTTCCCCTGAACATGGCCCACCCTTTGCCTCTCCTCAAATCAACTTCCCATAGTGACCTAGGATGATTAAGACAAGGAATACATTGTCTGTGGGGAATCCTAGCAAGAAAACCTACAGCTGCTGTAAGGAACATACAGTTTGGGGGCATCAAAATGCAAAACCACCCTAAGAACTGGCCTAGGTGTGCCTTTGCTCTGGCCTATCTTTTGCTTTACCCTTGTATTTCACCTGCCCACCTCGTCGCCGTCTACCACTGGCCTCCCTCTCTCTGGGTTAACCTTTATTTGGGCATTCATTCACTCAGCAGACATCTACTGGCTGCTAGAGAAACCTAGTTAGAAGCTGTGCAATTACCATGAAAAAGTCACAGTCCTGCCTCTAATAAGCTCATGGTCTAAACATTTAGTTTTTAGATCATCTGGTTAGACATGAAAAGAGGCCCCAGCTCCTGCAAACATTCTTCTAACTTAAATCCTAGGGCTTTCCCTGTCTGAAGAGATCCCAAGTGCTTCAGTGACACCCCTAGTTACAGTCATGCTTCTAGCAGGCTGGTCAAAACCTACCATCCCCACACTACCTGAGAATCAGACAATCTCCCTATTAAGGTCCACTCCATGCTTCTGAAATCTTTGCCATAAGTTAATGAGACTGACTGTGTAAAGAATCCTCAGGTCTGAGAATCATTACTTGTCAGGGAACTCACTTCCACTTGATTTTACACTTACCGTGAATAACTTTTGGTAACCGTGTATTTTTGAACATCTACACAGTGGCAGGCTTAATCTCATCCTACACGTCTCATTTATCCCTCATGACAATTCTATGAAATACTCATTGTTAATCTTTTACATATGAAAAGTTGCGACGTGAAGAATTTCACAAAGGTAGTAGCAGCAGAGCTAAGATAAGGTTTCTGACAGTTGTTCTCTATGTCTTACAGATATTTTGTCAAAAATATATTTTTTTAAGTTCTTTTAAATTCTCTTCAGATGCCAAAATGAACTTTGTACATCAGATTGAGCCCCCGGGGTGTTATAAGCCATCTACTGCTGAGCATTACTTTCTTTGTGGCAGATAGCACGAGGTAGAGTGATACTAAATAGTATTTCTTTTATTGAGGTTAACATTGGTTTATAACACTGTGCATGACACTCACTAGATGTTCAATAAATGTTGAATGATAGATAAATTCTTAAAATTAGTTTTACCAGTCACTTACTGAGCACCTACTAGGTGTCATACGTATGTTGGAAGGTAGGTGTAATATGCATGTTGCTCCATCATGACCCATCGGTGGAAAAGAGATCTGAAGGCACCAAACCTTTAGAATAACTGCCACATTTACCACATCTGTCCTCCACACGCGTGTCTCCTCTATCTGTAACTTATCCCTCTTCTTTGTTCAGACACACAAAGTTCTCATGCTCTTGCCCTCCCCACTCATCAAAACTGACTTTAAGGAGAAACCTAAATCATTTACCCTTCACTTAGAATTTCATTGTCTGAGAAGGCATCACTCAGGGTTTTTGTTTTTTTTTTTTAAAGATTTATTTATTTTTATACAAGAGCTGGGGTACAGGCCAGAGGCACGGGAGGGTGAGAGGATTCACCAGAGACAGAGCGGAGAGCAGGTCAGGCGGATCGACCAAAATACACTGCTGAGGGGAGCAGCGGGCGAGACAGGAGAGGTCTGCCATGCCATGTGGGAATGTCTGGCTGGCCGGGAATTGAACCCACACTGCAGAGGCTGCAGACAGCTCCACAGCACTGCGCTCAACCACCACCAGGAAGGCCCCCCACCCAGGGTTTTTAAAACTGTTTTCCAATGGGAAAAGTATTTTGGCTCCTTACTTTAAAAGTCTAGACATTGGCAACTATGGCTGAAATTATAATTTAGAAATGGCCAAAATATCTTCCCAGAATCACAGTTGATCCATTCAGGGCTTTGAAAGAAGTGTATAGTTGAGAAAAGGCAATTATAATTCAAAATTTTATTTTGTGCCCTTTCCTTTCCCTTGTTCACTTTATCTGTGGGAAGAAGCTGTCTTCTTGTTTTTCTCTGAGATCTTTGGCATGATCTTTATAAGATAATTATTTCTAGAAAATCACCCACACCAAATGCCTAGATTTGTCCGAGGAGAGAGAACCCCTAAGGGAGCATATCAAACTCCCCAGGTAGGACATGGAGAAAATATGTAGTTGGAGAAAACATATTCAACATTATGCTTTTACAGTTGAAGAATAAAGCACAACCATTACTTTTATAGCACAGAAACTAACATTAAAAAAGAAAATTGTCCCAACTGGTAAGGATACACAGATAACATTGATTTTCAATGGAGATGGTAGAGGTGGGGGGAGGTAACAAGGAGAGTATCAACATGCTGGCAGTGAAGGAAGGAAATTTAGGTATATCAAAGCAAAGCACAGGCTTTAAAATGTAGAAAAACAGGACCTCCTTGGTGGCACGGGCGGTTGAGCGTAGCCTCTGCAGTGCGAGTCCGATGCTGGCCAGCCGCGGAGATACCTACACAGCGCATCAGACCTCTCCTGCCTCGCCCACTGCTCCCCTCAGCAGTGTATTTCAGCCAGTCTGCCTGTTCTTTCCCAGCTCTGTCTCTGGTGAATCCTCTCACCCTCCCACACATCTGGCCTGTACCCTGGTTCTTGTATAAATAAATAAATCTTTTTTAAAAATAAAAAAATATGTAGAAAAACATTGGCCTCTTCTGTGCTAAATTTACTTGCTGACTGAGCAAACAAATGTGGATAATTTCCACCATCCTCTTAGTAATTCAAACATGTTTTACTTCTACCACATCCTGCCGCAGCTCCAGAGGAACTAGCCACAGTAGCCCTAATCAAGGCCTAACCTTGTACAATTGTTTTAGATCACTCAGCATACTTCAGCTTCTTTGGTGGCCATTATCCCACATAAAGGAGGTAGGGACTCGTGTGTCTGATCCCAAGATCCATAACCAATGCAACTGGCACAATCGACTCATCATTTCAAAGACCTGAAGGCTGACTGGAATCTTTATGACCCAGGTGCCCTGGATCCATGCCAACAGTATACAAACTCAGTTCTCTCCACAGCAAGGCAGCTACCCGTTTGTATAATTTTATACTGAATTTAGGTGTCTTCCCATGAAGCCTTGGCTTTAATCTCTTCACTCTGGGCTCTGATGAAACAACTCTAGGACTAGGGCTGGAGGAAATGCCAGGAACTCCCCAACTATGATGTTGGCCCTTGGGGACTCTGGGTGATTGATTACAAGAAGCTTGTCTTTCTCCTTCCTTAGTGGCTAGTGGCTTCCAAGTGACCCCAGGAGAGACAGAGTCTGCTCAAATGGGTGTGAACAGCTGAAGGGGTTACCAGCAAGCACAACTTGGGGGTTATTGTTTGATTTTTTTTGCCTTGTTTTCCTGGAAACCTGAGGGCCAAGAGAGCTAAAGGATCGGATGGGGTCTGCAAAGAACTGGGTTGACTGGTGACTTCTTGCCCAGGAGGGGATCTATCCCCTGTAGAACAGAGAAGATGTGCCACAGTCAGGTGCATATTCACCTCCTCAGCAACAGCAGCAGGACTGAGGAATTCAAAAACCAGACCATGATACATGAAGACAGAGGAAATTTAACTTTCCCTTTTCCTCATCCACGAAAAGTGCACTCCTCAAGTTTGAATGTGCATACAAATCACCTGGGGATCTTCTTTAAATGCATATTCCAATTTAGTAGAACCAAGGGGGAATCATTCTCTGACCATACCATGTTCCAGTGTCTCCGCATCTCTAACAAGCTTTCAAGGGACCTGTTGCTTCTGCTGGTCATCTGACCTTACTTTGACTAGCAAGGCAATGCAACACATTCAATTATTCAGATTGTTTACTCAGGAGAGTGAGGCTGTGGGAGTACTAGGAAGAAAGTAGAAATGTATATTTGGCCTTTTATATACTTGTGTGATATTCACCTGTTTTCCTTTGTGCTCTATCTTTGTATAAGTTTTAAAGTCAAGTACATAGCCTATTTTTTAGAGAAAAAGAAACAAAAAAGGAACAATTCTGAGGGTTTTTTGTTGTTGTTGTTAAGAAGTTGGTATTTGCTCATAAGCTGCCCAAGGGTGTGGGTTAGGAATTCTGGGAAATCACAAGCTGACAATCAAGCTGGTGGGAACCAGGAGGCTCTTTGTGAACAGAAGAGCCAGCCACAGTCACAGGAAGATTCCCTACCAGACCTGTGCTCTGCAAACCAAGGAGTGTGGGTGGGCACACGCCTGGAGATTCAAGGCCACAAAGAAACCAGGACATAGATCCCTGGCTAACACACATAATTTAACTGGTAAGTAATTTAAAACACAATTTATAGCTAAACCAACATGGATATCTTATGTGGCAGAAATCAGACTCTGCATATATTTTTCAGATGAAGCTTGAAAGAAAATTTCTCCTGGTCACCCAGATAAGGAGAGTGTGATGCAGGTACACCTTGGAGGAAATATCAGACAAGGGTTGACCCAGGTGAACCACAGTAAGGCTGAGATGAATGAGCCCACAGCTATCTCTGGGGAGGCACACAGGCAACTTCTCCATCAACATGAGCATTTCCTAAAGTGACAAACACTGTCCAGTCACACACAGAAAATTTAATTTTCTCATACCACCTGCGTGTCATTCCTCAGTTCTTCAATCTTCTATTTTCAACTGAACTAAACATCACCAATTTGCGGTCCCACAAATTACATGTCCACAACTAAACTCATTTCAAAAACTCTGTGGCATTACACCCGCCCTGGACAGGTTTGCTCCTCTTCTCTCATCACATTCATCTCCATGTTATCTCAGGGGCACTTTCTCTCATCTTTGCCCATAAGGTCCAGACTCCAAATCCTGTCATCTCTGATGGTGACATTCCCTCTCCACCTTGGTTCAGCCTCATCTTTTCTCACCTTGACTACTGCATGGCCTCCAAGTCAATCTTTCTGCTCTGGGCTTTTCCCATCTTAATTTTCCTTTTGCACACTGGCTGTTGGAGTGAACTTCCTAAGGCATGAACCCAGAAATGTTCTTCCCTATTTAAGAGTGTTAACTAATTTCCATCCCCTATCCACGACCTTCTCTGAGTCAGATCCAAACTCCCAAAGGCCCTCTGTGTTGTGGCTGCTAAACTGCTGTCCCCCACGCCACCCTTCATTCCTTTCCACAGATCTTCTTGTCATCCTCACACCATACCCCGTTATAGGGCTTCTGCTTTACACACACATTTCCCTCTGCCTGAAATGACTCTTATACCTTCCCCATCTGAGGAAATCCCCTCTTCCAAAGCCCAGTTTCAATGTTACATAATTTATGACACATTCTGCAGAGCTCGTGCTGCTGATATCATTCTTCTCCCTCCTCACTCCTTTTTTTTTTTTTTTTTTTTTTACTGCTCTTGGCTACAGCATCATGGTTATTTGTTCACTGAGAGCTCTTCCCAAACAAGGGCCAAGTGTCTGTGGCCCCAGAGTCTAGCCCAAAACTGAATGAGTACATGAGTTATGAAATGTTATTTTCTACCCAGTTTTTATTTAATTACACACTCTTGGATCCAAATAGAAGGCTAGTGACCCTGCTTAAAGAGAGATAGGAGCAACAGACCATTAACAATTTCCCCCCAATTGAAAAGTGTCCCCTTTGGGCCTCCCTGGTGGTACAAGGAGTTAAGACACAACCTATGACACTGACTGCAGCCACTGCAGCAGAGTTTGATCCCCCACAGCCAGGCAGCTACCCACATGGCACAGCAGACCTCTCCTGACTTGCCTACTGTGCCCCTCAGCACTGTACTTCAGTCAATCCCCTTATTTTGCTCCCCACTCTGTCTCTGGTGAATCCTCTCACTGCCCCACACCTCTGGCCTGTACCCCAGTTCTTGTCTGAACAAATAAATAAATCTTTAAAAAAGAAAAAGAAAAGTGTCCTGTAGCCCAGGCGAGGGTCATGAACTACAACCTTACATGGAGACGTTGGTCCTGCTTCCCAGGTCTCTCGCTTCCTTCTAATAGATGACACGACTGATTTCCAGCAGTGGGCTGGGGATGGAGGGAACAGCTACATTTCTGGGCAGGAATTCAAGATAGAAAAATTGAAGTTTCTAAACTCCCTAAAATCCAGTTTTGTAATTTCAAAATGCTATGAATGAATTCCCAGGACATGAAAGTACAAAATAACTAGAAGTCCAAGTGAATGTGATTAGAATTGCCTGAGCTGGCACAAGTTAGGTCTCTAATACTGATGTCAACACAGCCCAGCATTGTCCTGAGTTGGAATATGAACGTTTCCAAAGTATGTCATCCTAATCAAATTGTGAGCTCCTTGTGGAACAATGCACTATGTTATTACCTACACTTGGTTAACTTTCTGGGCCTAATGCTGTCTTTTTAATATAGGAGAATTCCATTAAGTATTTAATGACCAAGGATTGGCTTTATATATGTGTGTCTATATATACTAAGTTCACTTTTTCTCTTATACTCTGCCTACAGCTTTCGCTTTAAAAAAAAAAAAAAAAAAGGAAAGAGATGGAACCAATGTAGCTTTGCAAACAAAACATACATACAGGCCTGTGCTGATACCTAAATGGGTTTTGCTTTTGGTCCTGCCAGTGGGGGGGGGGGGGGGGTAGCTCAGTTAACCCCTTCAGGGATCTTCCAGTCCTATGCCTCCACTCTGATTTTTCCTCCTGAGAGTGTCTGCACAGCCGACAATATAACCAAACACTGAAGCATCACTGTGGATTGGATCTGGTGTCTAGAAAACATACTGGTGAATCTTAAGTATGTTAATATGGATAATTTAAACCTTATAAATAGCTTTCTATAATGTGTTTCTTGCCTGAGGGGGTCTTTTGGTTGCAGAGCAGTATAACAAGGCTTGTGTTTTCAACTGAAAAAGGAAAACAGAATATGAAGTATAAAATTTTATGTAGCTTTTTCTTTCACAAACTCATACTTATTGAAAGAGCTAATGGTAAGTCAAGGGAAAATGGAGTTGTAAAGGAGGGATTTTGAGGTTGCCTAAGCTCTCTGTGGTTCTTCCTCATTAAATTGGTGCGGTTTCAAAATCAAAAGCTAATTATTCTAAATACTCTCACCTGAGATGGGCAACCTGCTTGTGCCATGATCGCTGACTTCATGATCTCCAGATAAAATATAGGTGATGACACCTAGAGTATGAACAAAGCAGGAAAATAAATGTGACTTTGCTGCCCTATTTTTATAAATCTAAGCAACCAATTAGAAACAAACATATGAAAACATAAATTTAGTCTTAATTCCTAGTTGTAAAATTATTTCCATGCTGCTTGTTACCTTCTTAAGTATGTCTTCATTATCTTTAAAAGTATCCAGATTATATAAGTAGTTTTTGTACAGAGTGCTCCTTATGCATGCTTAGAGTTTTCTCCAGAGATACAGAATTTGCTGGAGAAATGTCATACCCACGAGTCCGTTTATAAGATGGTAGTGGTTGGTCAGTACCCTCAGAGTCCTCTTGAACTAACTCAGGAAGGCATTACCTGGTTATTAAATCTAGAAGTCCTCAGCAGAAAACATTGAGGAACTTGTTAAATTTTTCATTTACAGTTCATTTTGTAGTTACTAGAGAAATCAAACAACACAAGTTGTTCATGGAATGCTTTTAAAAATATGACCAACCTGGCTTAATAGCAATGCTGGAAATTGCAGGTTCTAAAGTTAGCCTATGTGGACTGAAAGCTTCATCATCAGCTTCATCATTATATTCATCAGCTTCCTTGTGTATATAATGAAATGACAATAGTAACTTCTTCAAAGGCTCCTTAAACGGGAAAGCACAAAGCACTTGAACAAGGTAAGTTCTCACTGTATATTTGCTGCTATTATTTTAAATATGTGAGGTTTGTGGTTCCAGGAGCCTAACGAACCAAAAAAAAAGTTTATGATCTTAATTTCTAGTGAATTTATAAATTATTAGACAGGTTTCTATATAAAAGGGGCAAATGAAAAGAATATTGCTACATCTACAATTAATTCAATAGTTGATAATAAATTATTTTTCTAAGTCTCTTGCTTTTAAACTATAATAACAGTAATTTTATTTGCATAAGTGCTCTCTAGATGAGAGGAACCGAAGGTGTCTCAGGGAAGGCTTGTATTCCTCTCTTGAGGCTGGGTGTCAGGTTCAAGTCACCAGGGTGAGCAGACCCTTGGCTGAAGGGCAGGAGACCAGAAGACTTTGATGAGGCACTTCCGTTCCCTGGGCCTTGATTTCCTCATCTTTAAAATGAAAGGACTCAATTAGATGATCTCGCACTTTATATGAATCCTATTCACGTATCCAAAAATACGTGCTATCCTGAATAGTTCAATATTCATTTTTCTCGACAAATAATATCTGTACCGCATAGGTACATAATGTAAATATGTGTTCATAATGTACTTTCAGGGAATCAGATGCACTTCAGGTACACATTCCACAAAACTGTACCATAAAGCATACCTGATTGTGTGAACATTGCTGTTGGGGGTGAGGACTTTATATATATATATTTGCCCTTACGTGTTTTTAAAAATTCAAAGAGTATCTCTTTTAAAGTGCAGGTATCCTCACTTTTTGAAAATTCAAGTTAAGTCACTTACTTCTATGAAAAACCTACAATAGTACCTATTTTCACTAATCATAAGAAATCTGGAGAGGTTATTCACTTTTACAACAAAAAGTGACCAGTGACTAGAGTGTCCAGCATTTTTGGTGGCTTCACCAGAGCATCCAGGCACCTTGCCCACGGCTGCTCCATGCAGGCTGGGTATGACTCACAGCTTTCCTGCTCTTCCCATATGTTAGTGCTGTCATAGGTTTGGTGGATTATTGGTAAGATTTGATAGATTAGTTTTTTTATAATTTCATCTATTTTCTTTTATCATTGTTAATTTTTGTATAGTACTTGATCTCTCTCCTCAGGTGGAGTCTCTATACTTCTCCCACCGTGGCAGACGAAACCACGGCACCATGATCCATCAAGACTTGGCAGGTTAGTTTGGGGTTCAGGGGACACTCAAAAATTTCCCATGGAAATGAATGATAATTGTTTTTTCACTTTATACCATCTAAGCCTAGGTTTTCATACTTTCAGAAAGTGAGGGATTTTTGTATATGTGAATGAGAATGTTTTGCTAGATTAGGAGTCAGGATATCCAGCGTTTGATTCTGGTTCTGATACTAACTAGCCCTATAACTTCAGACAAGCCAGGTAAAAACCACTCTGGATCTCCTTTTCCTGCTTATAAAATGGGACAGTTTATTTGACTTACCTACCTCAGGGGGTTGATGTGAGGATCAAAAAAGATAATAGGTTTGAAATCCCATAGAAAAATAAAAACCACTATACTACTGCCATAAACTGTTATTTCTGCCCTGTTAAAAAAAGTTGGGACGATCAGTTAATTTAAGTGGGATGGATTCAACATGCCAGTTCTGGGAGGTGAAATGCATGGAGTGTCAGAATATTTCATTCAGATACTTGCTGCCCTGTCAAGGCATCCCTTATGCAACACACACCATCCTTATCATTAAATTCTCATTTAGATACTTAGGTTTCAATAACACCAAACCTTGACCTACTATAAAACAACCAAGAGAGAGAAAAACAGATCCATCTTTACAACTACATGCTTATTAACATGCAGAAGAAATGGAAGACTAGCTGAGCAGTCATTCTCAACCAGTTACCACCAAGAAAGAATTGTTTGTGTTTGGTAGATTCTAGAACATAATATAATGGAGGATCCCACCTATTTAATAGCAAAGCTTGCTATAACCACGGCTGTGTCCCCTTTCTGTAGCCTATTGCTACAACTTTATTGCATGAATACTTCATTTTTTGATTTTCAACTAGAGGTGAGAAACAAGTTTTGAGAGCATTTTACACCTTCAATAAAAAGAGGGCAACAAGAAAATGTGTTGAGAGATTCTTCTCTGATCCAGGAAATGAAAATAAAATGATAAAACCAAAGATCACTGAAACAATTTCAGCAATTAGAAAAGTCAATAGAATTCAACTAGTCATATTCTAGAATCCACAAGAGTGCCCGCTTAGGAACACAGGTTCCTTTTCCCTTCTTAAGTTCATATCCGATTTTTGTGATCATTGTTAAACATTTAATTGGATTGATTCAATTGACTAGCTACATTTTGACAGCTCAAAGTACCAAGTTATTTAATTAACTCATTTTCAATTAGCACAGTCTCTGAGAACCAGTTGTAAATGAAATCTCCTCAGACTCAAGAAAAGGAAAGATAGGCCAATGGGACTGAGATTTCTGTTGTTTATCTCATCCCAGTTCAGGTCAGACCCATAAAATAATGTATTTTTGGTGGTTAAGTGTTAACTGGCAGCCAGGTGCTCAGAGAGTGCTGAATCAGCCCAGGAGAGGGGGTGGAAGGAAGAAGAAAGTTTGGTTTATGGGCTGAAGTGAGCAAAGGAAACAGAACCTGGCGAGAGTTATATATTGCTCAAGGCGGGCACAGGTGGATGGAACTGCAGGCCAGGTCAGAAAAAGAGAAAGATTTATGTTCTGTACAAACAAAAGGGCAGAAGAAAAATCACCAATCCGGTTGGGCAGCACTGAAGTGAAGGAAACAGCTGTTCATACAGTGAGGGAATGGTCAAGTAAGAAGGGCTGGAAATAGTAATCAGAAGGCCATCTGCTGACCTGGGACGGCGTGCCCTCGAGGCGCGAAACAAATCCTGTCCTCCAGGAGGCCACACAGAGGGGCCAGTACCAGTCAGGCAAGTAAACAATGCCAAGACAAGGCATTAAAGTTACATGAGCCTCATGTAAGAAGTTGCCCAGCCAGTTTACTTCCGAATGTGAAGTCGAGTGGAAACACAGTGTTTTCTTATTTGAGAACTTGGCAAGCTCGCTCCACCTAGCCTCTCTGTGAAGCAAGAATGCAGAGAGGTAGTTCATCAAATGTCAGTCCCATTACCCATCACCTTACCCGGAGGCTGCTGCTCCGCCCCTCCTGGCAGCTGGTGGGGTAGCCATCAGACTCCCATTTGGGGCATCTGCAGGCCTGGGCCCATTGCCACAGACCCCAAGAACTGGCAGCCTCACTGAGGAGAGTGGATAGGAGGTGGCCTTTGACTGTGGAAGGCAGCCCACTAGGCAATAGGATGGACAAGCCGGAGGGACAGAGAGGAAGGGGGAAACAAGGGCAGGAACTGGCAATGACCTTGCATTCATGGGCAGCACACTCACTGGAATAAAGGCCTGCATGAGTGGAGCTTTGCTCTAAGGAAGCTGGCAGCAGCTGGGTCCTACCAATACTAATGAGAGTCATTATATCCCTAGACCAAATGAGCCAAACTTCAGACAAAAGGTGAAAGAGAGAAAAGATTTGTCATAACACAAAATACAAAAGGTAAGACCCAATGTCACTAAAGAGTCAACTGATAATCTATGGTACCACAAAGGTGATCAGAAGAAAGCACTGACTGTCGAAAGTATGAAGATTAATAAGATTAACGAGAGTGAATACTGTGACATTGTCAGTGACCAAAATACAAATCCCTTGACCACCCTGTGTTCTCTAACCCTTAGCCCATATTTTTATATCTATTGGCATGTTCTCGTGTGTTATCATTTACAAACCCACTTATAATACCTATACATACATATATGAACAGTGTGAAAGTGGTAACAGGTATTGAATTCTTACATTCCAGATAGATTTGCATCTCTTTTATAAGGTTTGAATTCATTTAATCTTCACAACAATCCTTTGAGGTAGGTAGTAACTCTATTCCTGTTTCACAAATGAAGAAACTGAAGCAGGGTTTATGCAGAGTCCCATAGCTGAGCTGAAATGTGACCCCGGCCTTCTGTGGTCCAAGCTAACATCTTCATCCACAGCAGTCTTTCTTCACTTGAGATCCTGAAGCCTCAGACCAGGAGCTTTGACGGTAAAGAAGTCAATTTCCTCTCAGAGGCCTCATCACCAGCCCTCCTTTCTTGCTCCCCATACTCCAGTCCACATGCCTGCTGTTACCTGACCTGTCACCCTCATCTCTGTCCTTTCAGATCTTTCTTTTTATTCACTCCCCAGTGCAGGACTCAAAGGGAGCAAGCTGCACACCAAACACATGCCTCTTGCCCTGGGCCCAGAGCAAGACTATACTCCCCACCTTACCTGCATCTGGGGCTGACACATAATTGCCCTAACCAGAATCCATGTGAATGGAGCAGTAGGCCAATTCCAGGCCTGGCCTATAAAATTCTATAAGTGGAACCCCCTTCTAAAATTCTATAAGTGGAACCCCCTCCATGTTTAATGCAGATAAACATGGAGACCTGAGAGTCAACTTCTTAGAGACAGTAAAGCCACAGGATAGAAGGGTCGTGTTCCCTGTTCCCCACTTAGAGAAGTGTCATCCACACCATCAGAAGCTCCTATCTGGACTTTATTGAAGTGGGGGGTAAACTTCCACTCATCACATCTGACTCGTTGAAATCGTGAGTTTGTTACAGCCACTAACTAACTAATATTAGGAACTTTTACAGATCCACCACTCTTTGTAAGTTGGTTCCTGAGCATAAAGAATTCAAAGAAGAAAGAGAGACAGATGTAAATGGCATAAATAGAATGTGAAAATTCTGCTATAAAAGAATGTCGAATGTTTTATGGGAACACAACTGAAAGCATGCAATCAGGAAAAGTCATTAGAAATATAATGACAGCTGAGAAAGAGACGCAGTTGGCCCCTCTCCCTGATAAGCCCCTCTAGTTATTCGAGCCCAGCACTGATTTTTCCCCTCCAAATCTTGCCAGCTTGTGCCCTGCTTTGTTACATGGTGAAAACTGTAATGGGAAAAGCAGATCACAGTGCTTTCCACTCACTATCCCTGTCTATGAGACAAGTTCCTTCACTAAAGGAAGATGCCCCACGTTCTGCCTTGTGCACATCACATACCTCCTTTCACCAAGGGTGGCCTGATCTCCAGGTTGACTAGACAGAGTCCACTGGAACAGTTGGATGTCAAACTCTACCAGGCATCTTCTAGACCACTCAGGAACTCCCATTCTGGGAGGTCTATGGGGGAACCCTGGAGGAATTAGCCTATTGGAGGAGGATGAAACAAAGGCAGGATGAGAGGATCACAGATACAGGTTGCGCATAGCCTCAGTGTGCAGATGCTGCCACTGAGGGCACTCTGGTCAGATGCTTAGTGGCAAGCAGCAGTGGCCTCTGGCTGATTGCAGCAGAAAAGGGATTTGTTAAAAGGATTACAGGAAGTTCACAGAAGCCTTCTGTCTTGGTTTGAGCTTCTATCATACAATACTGTAATTTGGGTGACTTACACAATAAGCATTTCTTTCCTATAGTTCTGGAGACTGAGAAATCCAAGATCAAGGTACCAGGAGATTTGGTTCTTGATGAGGGCCCTGCCCTGCCTTGCAGATAGCCAGCTTCTTGCTATGCTTTTACATGCCAAAGAGAGAGAGCTCTCTGGTTTTTTCCTCTTCTCATAAGGGCACTAATCCCATATAAAAGACCTCACCCTCATGATCTTATCTAAGCCTAATCATTACCCAGAGGTCCTACCTCCAAATGCCATCATCTTGGGAGCTAGCTAGGGCCTCAATATATATATTTTGGGTATGACACAAACATTCAGTCCATGGATTGAAAGCTAAGTTTGGTGGCTCTGCTGGCAGGAATCACAGCCAAAACCACTCTGCAGCTCTGTCCCCCAATCCTCTGCCATTGACCACTCAATAAAGGAACCTTATTCCATCAGCAGCTTGGGTCTAGATTTTGCCCTGTTCATCTTCTGTGACATTTGTCACCTCCCACCATGTGCCATGACCACTCCTGACCTCTCTACAAATACGTGAATTCATTGAGTCATCACTTTCTCCCTCCCAGGACCTCATAAGAAATATTGAGCACAATGGTTAAAAAAGCCTGTCAATATCTGATGAATAAAAACAAAATTTCCATTTAATATGACAGCTGTCCTAAGTAATCAAGTTACAATAATAGCAGCCACAATGTACAGAGTATTTACTAAATGGTAGTAAATTCTTAAGTGCTCTATGTGCACTCTCTCATTTAAATTTACAATCATCTTGTAAGGAAGGCATTATTATCATCTCCATTTTATAGAGGCAGTGTATGGACCTAGAGTGTAAGTAACTTGCCCAATTTCACTCACCCATAAATTGTAGAATTGGGACTCAAGCTGTTGATTATGTCTCCAAAGCTCATGCTCATTATACTTTTAGATCATTTAAAATAGACCGATCCCCTACCACTTGCTCATGTCAAATGCCACCAAGATAAGAAAAAAGTTCCCATAATCCATTTCTTCCCCTGCTCAATCTTCCCTCCTCCCCAAAAAGTTAATAATGGAAAGACATGTGACACATCCACCACAGATTACTGTGTCAGTCCATTCAGCTAATTTCAAAAAGGATGATGCTAATTATTGGAGATAATGAAAACTTGCTCTTCAACCCCATCCTAAGGGGAATAGTCCAATTGATTAACAGGGATTTTGAGCCACGCATTCAATTTCTCTTGCTCGTTTTGTAATGGATGGGAAAAATTGGTTTGTAGATAGAGATTTTTGAGAGCTAAGTGTCTAAGACACTGAAGGGAGCCACCTCATTAAGTCCTGGGCCTGGTGAGGCAGCTCTGGAATCCAGAGGCAAAGCCGTTGGCAGGTAAACTCACTACAGGCATTATTTAATGAAAGTTTGCACTTTATCACAGCATTCTTCCTGAGTCCTAGATTTGTGTGCTTGTGTGTGTGTGTTTTCTTTCTCTTCCTTTTTTAACCATTCACTAGTCTTTTTTAATAAAATGCAGCATTGAAGCAGTTAAAAATAAATCTAGGGTTTGCAGAACAGTAAGAACTTAATCATGGCTGCAAACTAAACCCCAGAGACAATTTTAGTCTCAAAGTTAAAATATGGTGTATCTGACTCTGAGTAAATTGACTTTTCACAGAATACTCTAACATAATGCATAATAGTCATACACTCCAAGAGAAGCTCCTGGGTATTGGTCCAGAGCCCACAACCAGCAGGAAGATCATAGTGTATGTTGAATAAAATTACCCATTCTAAAGGTCCTCAGCTATCCTGAATATTTTATTAAAAACCTTTTTGTGGTAGAGACCAACTGGGACCTCTTTCTCCTAGGAGCGAGCTGTCAACGGTAGTAGAATTGAAAACTAGACAGTCAAACTTAATTAGATCTCCCCCACCTCCAACCTCACATTTCCAGCATATTCTTTCCTGACCATGAAATTTGATAAATAATAATACAGTGGGATTTGTTTCCCCGGACCTTTCAAAGGAGAAAAGCACAAGTGTGGACAGGTGGAGAAGAAAATGGAAATGCAGCAACAGATTTCAAGAAGCAATACAAAATATTAGCTGAATGCTACTAATAATGCAACCAAAATAATGTAATCAGAAAACTTAGACTGGGGACTCCAGCGCGACCACTTGGCAAAGAGGAGGTTGCAATTCAGTTCCAGGAGGAAGTGGTTTCTAAGTTTTTACTGTGAAGTTTGCACTTGACCGGGCAGCACAGGAAAAGTGACCACAGTGCCAGATTTGTTGTGAAACCTCAATGTCAAATATCGTCTCTCCTCATTCCTGTGTGCTCATTAAAGCACGTGTGCCAGCTCTGGTTTCAGAAAAGATGATCGCTGAAAGGAAGGCAAACATAACTCACTGTTCATGAGGAGATTGTAGTTTAGTTACCAGAGTAAAGGAATAAAATCAAGGACATTGAACATGGATGACAGAGTTCGGAAATTATCATTCTTTACACCAAGCCCACGGTTAGAGATTGCTATTTTATGTTTTGCAGTTGTAAATTTTTCTACTTATTTATGATAACTTCCCTTCAGTCTAATTTGGCAAAGTGCAAGAGTTCATTTAACATTTTGTTTGTCTTGCATTTTAAGGTGACTTTCCATTTATTAATAGTGTTATTTGCAGGGTAGCCTCATTTTGAGGACACACCTTCAGTTTGTCTTCCCTTTGCAATAATTTTTAGAGTTACATTTCACAAATAATTTAATATGAGCTTGGTTTCTTTTGAAAGATGGGTGTATATCCAATTTTCCCTTAGTTTCACAATACACAACACATCTGTTATTTCAATGATAACAGATGTTATACTTAAATCGTAATAACTTGTGAGTTAACTGTATTCAAAACTTTATAGTTACATACGTTCCAATAACTTAATCCTCTACCATTATCTCTTCAAATTGATTTAGCCCTGCAGAAGTTGGAGAAAATCAAATATTCATTGTGTTTGCTTTGTGCATATATACAAAAATCACATCATGATTTATCTCTCTTGGTATTAATCCTGTCTTCTTTGGAAAGATGGGGTAAAAATCATAACAGGATCAACAATCCCTCTTCTCTTTACTCACAAAGATAAATTTCATAGCCAATTCAGGATTATTATGCATGCATCTGTGTGCAAGCTTTTTTTATGGATTTGTAGGCACCCTATAAATCCGATCTGCATTTCTAACCATTTACTGTTTAAATAAATGACCTTTCCTCTTATCTCAAGGACACAAGCCTACCTCCATTTGACCATTTTATCTTTTATAGGGCAGTGTCTCTTCCCCAAACAAACTACATTTTCCTCTCAAGCTTGTCTCCTGTCTTCCCCACGCCCCTCCTCACCTCCCCCCACCCCCACCCCCTCCCAAATCCAGGAATTTCAAGCCCTGTGCTGAAATGTGTGCATTATAATAACCAATCACCCATAAATAGTAGGCAATGGGCTGGTGCAGTGGAGGAGAGGAGAGCACATTCATGTCAGGACTTGTGCTCCAGCCTCTAGTGCTAGTTTCCATACAGCACAGAGCAAAACCCTTGTGCCACAATGTAAGTCAAACCACTGGCCACATGCTGAGGGGCTCAGGGAAAGGTGGGGAGGGCTGGGAAGTAGAAGAAGCACAGCATGGAGCTGATCTGGGAAAAGGGGTGGGTTTATGGCAGGCTGAAATGCAGGCAGGCTGAAGTACTGGAGCCCCCATAACACCAAGGCTCAAAGGTCTCAGAGGGCTTGGGAAAGACTCTGTGGGTGCGCGGTGGGGGAGTGAGCAGAGAGCTGAGTGCTGTGGCCTCTCTTCAATCCCATCTGCCCCAACAAGGTGACTATGCTTCTTTCAATTTCCAATCTTTTCCTTTCACTCCCCTCTGAAGAAAATGCAAGGAAATACTTCACCAAATATACCACCCTAAAAAGTCACCTCCTGCACAGGCCTAGAGGGGAGGGTACTTCTGAGGGGAGGGGCTCATATTTAAGGACTCAACTCACTAGGACCCAATTTTTATTTTGACCTGTGGACTCTACTGACTTCAATGAGTTCCATTATGTTTAGCTTGTTCCTGAGCAAACTTGCCTTGTCTACCAGGCAATCTCAAGGAGTTTTCCCCCAAACTTCAGACTAGTGGCTACTCAAACAATGCCAGACTGGCATTCTAGCCTTCAATTGGTGGGATTACATATATTTATTTGTAAATGTGAAAAAGATGGTTGAGGTAGGAACCAAAAATGAACTATAAAGTCAAGTATTCAATCTCCTCCTCTAATGGGGAGGCGGCAGCACAGAGCAGATTTTGGAGTCAGACTGCCTGGATACAAATGCCAGTTCAGGCACTTTCTAACTGCATAAATTACTGGCTTCTCTATAGCTCAGTTTCCTTCATCTCTAAAAGGGTTATTATAATACTAACTTTATTGGTTTATTATAGGGATGATTACAGGAGATATTATAGGATATTACAGGAGATAAAATTGATAAGGGTCTTTGAACTGTACAGAACATATGGTATTTATTTATTGTTGTTATTATTATTATTACTATTATTACTTAAGTCCTTTCATCAATGCCGGGATTAAAGGGTTAAAATCCTTACAACCCGTGGGTGGACAATATGGTATCTAGCCTAGAAATCCTCTTCCAGGCTCATCCTGAGGTTGTTCACTGGCCTTTATCTTGATCTCTTTTGATCTGAGTGTTAAATTAGGTGAAATTTCTATTTTGCAGGTATAGTCCCTTTACCATCTTTTGAATATTGCTCATTTCTCTAGAAAATATAACAAACACAGTGCTGGGTGCAGTAGGCACATGATGAGGGCCTGGAGAACTGAAATTGGCTACTCTGTATTTTCACTAGCAGGTGCCTCTCAGCCTATATCATGTCACTATCAGTGACTAGTGAGCAAACATTTCCTTACTTGTTATAAAATTCCATCACTTGTAAATTCTTTATGGAAAATGATCAATTTCCTGCTATTCTTAAGGACAAAAGAAAATAGCATGACGTATATGTGTTACATGAAAAATAAAATATTAGGTCTTTGCAAAAAATAAGAAATAAGGGAAAACAAACCATTAGATATATATATTTCTAAGATATTCTCCTGGAGATGATTCCAAGAGTATCAAACTCAATTCCAAATTCAGGGTGCTCAAAAGTCTGATATGCCTGAATGTGGAGAGGCATTTCTGGACCAAGTACCACACCTGCGCACACACACACACCCACACCCACCAAAGGTGTTTTGCTTCCTCTTCATGCTCCTGTGAATGATGTCTCATCACTATTGAAAAGAAATAACAGGGCTAATGAGTCCGAATGCCCAGAAAGCACCAACAAAGCACTTGCAAGAAGCACAGGAACACTCAAGGGACATTTCATTCCACGAAATGAAAATAAATAAAAGCATGTGGTAACCTGATAGTGCTTGGCTTTTGGAAGGGACCATGGGGACAGCCACAGGGGAGATCGGGAGCCTGATTGGGAAGGTCACCATGTTCCTTCCCATTGAGGCTGTGGGATGCCAAGGGTCATATTTCCCTATTGTCCTTAGAGTTTTTAGAAGACTTCAACTTCCTATTTGGGTACCACTTGCTTGAATTCAGTAGGGAGCCATGGATATTTAACCGTTGGGCCACCTTAGCCCTTGGAAAAGACCAGTAATTCAGCCTGTACTATCCCATGGGGATTCTGATTAAAATCTGGAAACAGCTAGATGTTCATGTGATGTTCCAAGGTGAAATTATAGAAAATCTTGACTAAGTCAAAAAATTCTTTCTGGGTTTTGGTCCACACTTTCTTCTCCAAGAAAACCTAGTTTTGATTTTCCTACTTCAAATGACTCTTCACTCAGATTTGTGGGTCTTTATGCATCTGTCATTAATTTGAGACATTTCTGTAAATCTGTTGCAGAAACCAGGGATGATTTCATACCAATGGACCATGCATTTGCTTATGATGATTAGTGCCTCTCCTTCCAGAGGGTGGTAACCACAGCTCTCCTCCTCCTTTATCATGAGGTACTGTCTCCCATTCTCTCTGTCTGCTTAGAACCCAAGGTCTAATCTATGCAACAGGATAGGCCTTGGGTACGCATTCTACACAGACAGGAGTTAATGGCACATGTGTGGTTACAGTCAGCTTCTCCAATTTAACACAGGATATTGCATGTTTGTTTTCGTTCCACCTTTCATCCCTCTCAGGTCAGCTATGTTCTCTCCATCTTAAAGACAACAAGCTTCCTTCTAGCTCTGTGCTTGTGTTAGGCCTTTAATACTACAGTCTGGGTGTTCTCTCTTCCCAGGGCCTTTGCCCAGAATTTGTTCAGTTGGATGGTTTCCCAGGCCTGGATCAAGCCCTTTGTGCTTCTATCCTTGCTCTTGTTCTGACTTATGGCTTCATCACATACACACTGTATGACTGGCTTACTCTTCTAGACCCAGAGGCCTGTCTAAATAAAGTTGTCTCTTTCACCATCAGTCCCATCTCCTGTCAACAATGCCTGGCTCATCACCACAATGGTATTCTCAAAACCCACAGGCATGGACTACTTGTTCTGTCTAGCAAAGAGGTATAAAGTGATAGCATACTTAATTCTTTATGGAAGACCTAATATATGTTGAGTACATTTCCAAACATTGAAAGAGCAACTATCAAGAGGCTACAATCTAGTGGGATAGATGATTAATAAGAAATTTTAACATGCTAATGAAAAATTCTTAGATGCTAGTAGAAACAGAGTGTGATGCCTGCTGAGAAAAAGGCAGCTAAGCCAGTACTGAGGAAGTGAGGGAGGCTTCTCTGGGAAGGAAGGGAGGAAACTCTTAAGGAAGTTAAGGAATTTGCTGGGCAAGGGAGGGGAGGAGGAAAAGGGAAGGAATTTTTCCAAGAAAATAGATCAGCATGTGCAAGGACAGTAAAGGAAGAGCACATGCAGCAGTCTGTGACCTGTGGGTAATGCAGAGGAACAAAGATGATGAGTTTGAGTGACCTAAACTGAGACTATGGACAGAGCCAGAGCTATACCATGCGAAGTCTTGTAAGTCTGACCAAGGATTTGGGGCTTTCTCCAAGGAACATTTGGAAGTCACTGTCATTGTTTTAACATGGAGTTTAAGTGATCACTTCATTTTAGGAAGGCTCCTATGGCCATAACACAGACCTAAATTAAGTCCGGGGCAAGCCTGTTAGGTAAAGAGCCATTGAAGAGATGATGATGGTGTGAGCTACTGCAGAAGCAATGGAAATGAAGAGGAATAGATGCATTCGAGAAAATGACAGGAATTTAATGAGGGATGGGTTATGTGAAGTCACTCTCAGTTTCTGAATCGGAAAATTAGGGAGGACTGTGTTTCCTTTAGTTGAAACAGGAATCCCAAGAGGAAGAACAGATTTTCAACAGAGTTTGGGGAATCTTATGAGACAGACACACTGTGGAATTATCCTCAGCTGGACATGGACTTAGGAAGTGGGAACTCCATTTCAAGCAGTACAACCTGTACTGTCTCCTGACATCATGAATTCCACAAGTGCTAGTGAGGATGTGAAGAAAAAGGAATCCTCTTACACTGCTGGTGAGATTGTAAACTAGACCAGTTACTATGGAAAGCTGTGTGAAGTTCCCTCAAAACACTAGAAATGCATCTTCCATATGACTCAACTATTCCAATCCTAGGACCCTACCCAAAGAACACAAAAACACTAATTAGAAAGGAACCCTGCATTCCCATGTTTATTGCAGCACTATTCACAATAGCTAAGATATGGAAACAACCTAGATACCGCAAAATAGATGAATGGATCAAGAAGATGCATTATATGTACACAAAATGGAATACTACTCAGCAATCAAAAAAGAAATTCATGCCATTTGTAGCAAACATTGATGGAGCTGGCAAGGTTGATGCTAAATGAAGTAAAAAGATAAATATTGGATGGTATCACTTATATGTGGAATACAGAAGAACCAAACAAAGGGTCAGACAAAGAGAAACCTTGAAAGCTGATCATAGATATGAGGCATCCAGGAGGAGAGGAAAGGGGCATGTGGAAGGGTGATAACCAGGGCTGGGAGGGATGAGCACAAGTGAATATAGAGATGAACTACAGGTACTTTGGTGTTGGGAGAACTACAGTGACCACATCTGAGGGTAGAATTCACACACTGTCCAAAAATTAACAATGATGTAAGAAAAAAGCACAACATTGAAAAATTGAAAAAAAAAAAAATCTATGAGTTAAGTGGCTTAAAACAACAATGTTTATTTCTCCTTCTTGCTATATGTCCAGTGCAGGATGACAAGGCATCTACACACATTAACTGTTCCTTTATCCTTCCTCTCCTCCCTACCCAGAAAGTGAGACTGATGGAAATTCCATCCAGGTCTGTGCTTTCTAGAATGCGCTGGCAAGGGAGAACTCTTAAATTCCCATACTAGCTATAAAATATTAAGTACTTCTAGCTGGACCTAACAGCTAGAAGTAATCACGTGGCACCACTTGACCATATGGAGCCAAGAATGTCAGCCTTCAAGTGACTCAAATGAGGGGAGAGTCATATATTGCCGAGCAGCAATCATGACCCTCAAAACTGCAACCCCTAGAAAACCCAGGGACTGCATCTCCTGGGATAACCCATTACATTTTTGCTTATCTTTCATTGATAAACACTCTGGCTTCACAATGATTTAAAAATTCCCTCTGCAACATCTGTCCCCTGTTCTATACTCTTACAGAAAAATGACTTTCTTCCTTCCCATGACAGACCTTCAACTATTTGAAGATAATTATAATGCCCTCCCAGGTCCTCATTTTTACAAACTGAGTCAAAATTTCAATTAGTAATTCAAAGTCAGGCACCTGAAAATATAGTGACATTGAATTGCAAGTTTGGAAAAGTACAAAAATTTGGTTTAGCTTCAGAGAAAGCAAGTCAAGCTGACATGTTGGATCAGACAAAAAGATAATGGATGGGAAAGCATCTGTCAGAGGACAGAGAACCAAATAATATCAGATGTCTTTTATCCCTTTGACTCAAATTAACTGTGAAATTCTCATTCCTTGGGTGCCATTTCACTTCTGGCCTGATAAAGATATGTCTGCAGTTACCTTCCTTGACTGCTGGGGTAGCACAAATGCAAACATACAAAGAAAGCTTGATATCCCTCCAATTCTGCTAATTGACTCATCTTGTGTTTAGACAAGTGTTATTTGAAGCTGAATTACAGTCTTAATTCAGATAGAGACTCTTAGAATCTACGACTAATGAATCTTTCTTTTCCAGAAGTGTTTCTTAATACAGCCACTTAACTAAAAAGCCAGAAAAGATGGCAAATACAACTTCTCTTCTTTCTGGGATACACTTGTGAATTGTGGGTTAATTGCATAACAAGGCAGCCAGTTAACACCTGCCTGCGGATTTACATACTTATAGCCATATATCATCTCCTACCTGATACAGACTTTGTTGAAACCGGAATGTTTTACCAGGACTGGAAGGTCAGTCCCATTTGTCAAAGCGGGGACAGTCCCTTTGTCTCAGACAGCCTTATCTGGGTTGTGGAGTCGCTCAAGGACATCATCTGCCTTCAGAGCAGCAGAGACTTGAAAAAGCCACGGGTCTTTTTACTCTTTTATTTCTAGCATCTACTTTTGTCCTTATTACTAGGCCAGAGTATACAGACTGGTAAGACAGTTACCTTTGGACTAAGGATCAAGTTGCATGAGACAGCCGCTAATGTACCAACACTAACTCCAATGGGAGTTCATCATATTCAATTCATGGATGAACCTCGTGAGGTCAGTGAATGGGGTGTACTGTCATGGATAAAGGGCAATACTGGCTAATGCCCATATAAGGATAACAAGAAGTAAATTCTTTTACTTGGCAAGTATTAGTTTGGCAAGCACACTTTATAGCAGACAGTGACAGGTGCCGGGAAATACAATGAGGGGGCAAAACAAGCTGGTTCCCTGCTTTCCTAGAGCTTCTATCTTGGAGGGGGATTCAGGCATGAACACAATCATATGAGTCATAGCATTCAAGGAGTACTTACTAAGTGCCTGGCTGTGGTCCACATAATTTACATGCATTCATCAACTTAATCCTTATAACAATCCTAAAAGCAATCACAATCATTATCCCCTATTTTACAGATGAGAAAACCAAGATACAAAGAGATGGAGAATTTGCCTTAGGTCATGCACTCAGTAAAAGGGGGAGTAGGGGAAGCAATTCTGGCAAGTCTTATAACAGGGACATCTCCATAAAAAGGGGAGGCACCAAGAACCTTGTCCTACCTAGTGAAGGGCGGAGCTGAGCCAGCAGGTGAGGTTATAGGACACAGAAGGTGGGTGGGCCCAGAAAAGCACTTGGAGGACACACAGAGGGGAGCCAAGAGAGATCCGTGGAGAAATGGGCTCACTTGCTTCTCCACTTTGGACTTGCACCAGGGACTTCGGGGACTCGGAGGAGAAATGTGTCAAGACTTGGAAAAGACTCATGAGTGAGAGACAGATGGGGAGGTTGATCATGGCAGCCTCTCATCTTGATTTGTGCTTTGATTTTGCTCCTTTTGTCCCAGACTTCCTGGTCCCTTTTGCCCTTTTCCTATGGTACCCCCAGAAGATGCCTTAGACTTGTGGCAAGCTTTTGGGCCTTGGTGGTCCCGCTTTGGGCCAACTTCATTTGGCTGGACATTTACCCATGAGGGGAGGGGTAACTTTGGGTGTTTCATTGGGAAACTGTTACCCTTTCTTCTCTCTATATACTCAATAATCCTATTAAATTTTTCTCACACTGTAAGTATACTTTGTCTTTGTATGCACAGATGGCTGGACCCCTTTAGAGCATGCAAGGTTAGGGGTACTGGGGCACCCCTAAGTCTGTGCCCTCTCAGTGTGGGTTGCAGTGCCACACTGCCTCTCCGCTAACCCAGAACCTTTTGAAAGACTTTCAACTACACCATCCCCAGGCAGAGGAACTGCCTGTGTCTCTGCTTATTTCCCCTAGCATCTTTGCTACCAATTTCTATTCTACATTTAAGGCTACACTGCATCACCCTGAGGTGCATAATGTTATCTTTTATTTTTAACATTTCTGAAATCAGGATGCATCCCACAACTGATGGTCAAAGTTGAGTAAGTCGAATTTTTAAAAGGTTTTTTTTTTTTTCTCAGTGGTATGTAACATAACGGGGCAGCCTCCAATTGATGGTGCATTCCACTGGATGAAGACGGAGCTCACTGCCCCTCTGTCCAGCCCACTGAGGGGGAACCGGGCCAGACCAGAGCAGGACTCACTTGTTGCATGAAAAGACAGTTACTTTCATGATGTAGTGTAAAAAAGGAGAAACTTGGGAGACGCTACATACAAAAATCATACTCAGAGGGGACCTCAGGAGGTCCACTTCTCCAGTATGTGAGAAGAAACTGAGGCTGCTGCAGAAGCTTCTGCTTGAAGTCACACAGAAGAGTGGGTTCCTGACAGAGACAATCCAGACCAGGGTGTCCTGACCTCCACCCTGCTCAGGGCTCCTGCTGCCCTTTGCCCTTCCAGCCAGATTCTCCTTTCAGAAAGCCAAACCACATGAAATCCAAGGCTGTGAGCAGCCAGGGAGGAACGTCCTGTTTATATTTCTGTTGTTTAAGAAGAATCCTTTGTTCTCACAAAAAAAAAAAAAAAAAAACCTCCCGCATTCAACAAAAGCATTCATAACAACAAATGCATTACTTTCTCAAAGAAAAGTTTGAATTGCATTTATTTATAGGGCCTCGGCTTTGATTGGCAATTTCTTCACTTTACACTCACTCCTGGTTGAGATTGACGTCTCTTAATACAACCTTCCTTGAGCCAAGAACTGATTGCTCCTGACCAAGGAACCACCACCACTCATGCGTGGACATGCACAGGCTCATTCAAGCCTCCATGGGCCTCAGCTGTGTTTAAACCAAACTCAATATGCAGAGTTACGTGAAATCTTTGAACTAAGAAAATATGATTGTAAAATGGGTCTTCTCTCTATCCAGGTAGGACAAAGAGGAAAGGCATTTAGGGTACTTGTGTTGTGCCTTTCATTAGAATGCTGCCTGCCAGCCTTCTTCCTAAAAATAGTTGTCACACCAGTTGAGTCCTCACTCTGGCAGACTGTTCTGCACCAAGATCTTTTTGAGCTGGTGCTTAAGTTACAGGAATTTTAACTAAATTAGAAAGTTTGCCACTTTGTTCCTTGTAGAATAAAAGCTTTTCAAGCCAGAGCTCCTGAAACACAGGTTCAGCTCAGTTCTGAAAAACAGGAAAGTGTCACCTTTGCTTTGGGGCATAAAAAATGGTGAAGCTTGAAAGGATTTAGAACAAATGGAACCTCCTACTTATTAATGCTTGGGCAGCCAATTTCCTCACATGACTATTTCCTTCACTATGTCTTTCTGCTAGTGTTTTATCAATGCTGGGCCACAGATTGATAACAGCTATTCTGTATAAAAAGGTAAAGATGCCTTAAAAATTCATTTCAGTCTTTCAAAGCAGAGCTCTACTTTCTCAAGTACTTTTCTTGGTTCATACAAGGTTCAATCCTAGAAAAAACAGACAGAATGCCAAGTAAATAAACAATTCAAAATCTGCTCAGTCAAATGTGAAAGGGCTTTACTGAGCCTCAGTTCCAAGTTCCTCATCTTATTTTTGAGGCTTCTCCTCGTAGCTTTTAAGGGTTCCTTCATTTCCAAGTATCAAGCGTAGACTGCTGGGCAGTTTCAAAGGCAAATTCTGTTTGCATTTTTTGGATTGTGTTCTTATTTATTTTCTATTTTTAGGGGATTTTCCCTCCTATCACCCCACCTTAGCTTCCCATGCAGGTCAGACTGGCTTGTGTGTTCAAGAGTTCTTGCAAATGGGGCTCTCTTTGTGTGCCCAGTCTGGTGCCCAAAATTATTTTCTCGAACAATTGCTGATATCATGATGCTGTCTTTCACGCTTACCAAAAATAATTTTGAGATATATATGTGGGGAGGGTATCCATGTCTTGCTTTGAAAATATATTATCATATATTTAAACTATATCATAGTGTCAAATAAAAAATTAACCAAAATATTAATTAGAAAGAGCAGATTTACAAATCTGAATAGAAGTTTTTATGTTTTGCTGTGGCAGAATGGGTTATTTAGTAAACATCTGGACAAAATGGATCTTATTCTCCACACTCTGATTTTAGATGACAGAAACTAACTGCTGAGTGGCATTCAAGGCTCAAGAAAGGCCTAGAATTCCTCCCCAAGTAGCCTACCACTGTTCCCTCACTCAGACTGAACCACTGATCACCTGGAGGATCAACTCTGCCCAGGAGGCTGTAGGGCCAAGCCGGGAGTCCAGGCTCTTCGTTGGCCTGTTAAAACACACTATTTTCTCCTTTCAGCTGCCTTGTTTGCAGATAAACAAAAATGAAGACAACCATGTCAACACTGTATTGCTAAGTTAAATTAAAATGCACAGAGAGATCACATTTAGTATAATGGTGGCACAAATTTTATGGAAGTATTAATCACTATAAACTACAGGTATGTTTAAAGTCCTGAGACAAATAAGAAAGACTCTAGGAAGTTGTCTTACAAATAAAAAACATCATATTCCATCAGATCTTTTATTTAAATACTATTGAGTCCTTTTTAACTGTTTATCAGTCTCATTAATACATCAAAAATCAGTCTCACACAGCAGTAATCTGCTAAATGTATAAATCTTGGCTTTGGCATTAAAAAAGATAGACAGGGATAGGTTTAGGAGAAAAGAAAAACTCTGAGCAGTTAGAAGAATGGACTTCACCTGAGATGGGTAAGACTGGGTGGGGACAGGCCATTTGAGCTAGTATAATGAAAAGTCAAATTATAGACATGGCAGGCATGACATGCCTATTTGATATCTGCAACAGGATGTTGACCAGGCAGTTGGACATATGAATTTAGCCTGAAAATAAAAATTTGAGAGTCATATTTGAACCTCAAGTGCCAGTTCAAATCCTACTTCCTCCCTGAACTCTTTTGTAAACCCCCAAGCTGCTCAAATGTCCATCCATCCCTGAGCTTTGAAACACTTTCTACACATTTCTATGAGTGTCTACCTCGGTGTTATCTAATTATATTTATGCATGTGCTAAACTATGGACTTTTTGAGGGCAAGGACTATGTCACTTTCATCCTTGTATTCCCCTGGTGTCTATCAGTGTGCCTTGGTTATATTTAGTACATGATTAAGTGATACTGGCTTAATTAATCTCCCCTAAATATCATAGGTTCAGCTAACTTTCTTAAAAAACATAAATTCAGAATGTTTGATAAATGGAATGATCAATCAGTCCCTGGAGGGAATCCCACATGGGAAGATCCAGATGGAACTGGCCCTATGCAGAATTGAGTAGAGCCTGGGTCTTTCCAACTTACCATACCCAGCTGCCTATGCCCACTGAACTCCCCAAGACTGTCCATCATAGCATCCCACCTTCACCAATGCTGTATGTTATAGCCTTTCATTGCTTCCTTATCCAGCAAAAATGTGCCATGCCAGCCAACTGTCACCTTGGAAGTCAAACTATAAGATGACAGCAAGTAAACTGCACCAACTTGCCGCGGACCAGCACAGCAGTAGACGATGAGGCCACCTCAGGGTTGAGAGAAGCGTGCAGGGTGGTCGGGGCGTCGGCGAAAGAAATGACAAACAGACACACTTCAAGAGTGAAAATCTGAGTGTAATTTTCTTTGAGTTTGTGACCAGTATATATATGTTTTCCAAAAGCACAGGAATGAATATCAAAGAAATTAGCTTGCTCATGGGCTCAGTCTATCACCATCAGGGAGGTGATCTACATAACAAACAATGACCATTATAGAAGAAAGGAGGAAGTTTAGAAAGACAGATAAGGGATTAAAGTTTGTAGTTCTAGAAAGACGGGAAAAGATTTTTAGCATTCTTGTAGTGGTTCTTGGTGGTCGTTATCTTTTGATAAGCTTCTGCCTTTTCAGGGAACTTCTGCTGCACTTCCTCTGCTTCAGGCTGTTCCCCCCGCCCCCCACCCCACCGCGCATGCTGGTTGCCAAGCCGAATCTAGGGACCATGGCGAAAGCCATTCCTAAAGATCACTGCGGGGGCAGGTGCAGCAGGTAGGGTTTTGCTGTTCTTCCCCTGCGCGCTGGTTGCCCAGCCGGACCTAGGGCCGGTTAGCCCTAAAGGTCACTGCAGGGGGAGGTGCAGCACCAACTAACTCATGATGACCTGATTGTGTGGCCTACTACCTGAATGTCCTTCCCTTCACACACCAAGGAATTACATCTTAATGAGAGTCTTCAGAGATCCAATGACTTAGAGTAAAAGTGATTTTAGGTCAGGATATACATACCCTTTCTGTGCCCTCAATGACACAGGGCTTCTGCTTATGCCCAGTCTAGACAGAAGTCCTGAGAAATGATAAAAAGGAAGCAGTTTGTTGGGAACAGGGCAGTTATTCTGTCCTAAGAGCCTGCTCTTCTATCTAGGCAGCTTTGATGCCAGCCAGGCCTTAGACCCTTGACAATTCTCTAGCTCCTTGGGCCTAAGTATCCATGTATAAAAAATAAGACTTATTGAGCTGGACTTCACAGATTCCTTCCAGTGCCATAGTTCAATTAGAAACAAAATTTAAAGGTCAAAATTCCAAAATCTCTCTACTCATTTAACCAGGCATCCTCAATCTAATAGTCCATGACATCCTTGCATAACATGGCTATAAACCTCTACCTCTTATCCTCTACAATAGTGGTAACAATCATCCTTGCCTCCCGGGGTTGCTGTAAGGATTTTATTAGAAAGTCCTTAGTAAATTCTGACTTGTACTAACTCTAGTAATTATTACTTTCTTGTCAAAGAGTCTCCTCTCTTTCTTAGAAGGTGGGATGTAAAAGATCACTACCAATTCCAAGTTGGGAATCTTTTTTAAAGGTTAGGTACTGCTTTGTCTGAGGCGAGAGTCTTACCAAATCTTCCCAGTAGGAAGGGGATAAACATATGAACACAGGGAAATATCAGTTCTCCTGTGATATCAGGCCATTGTGAGATCTCCAAGGAGCAAAGGGGTCTTAACAGACCATATATTCCT
This sequence comes from Talpa occidentalis, assembly GCF_014898055.3. NCBI lineage: Eukaryota > Metazoa > Chordata > Mammalia > Eulipotyphla > Talpidae > Talpa > Talpa occidentalis. The sequence goes on from NW_023601104.1 coordinate 27,622,007, forward strand.
AAGTGGAAAATTAGAGGAATATTTTAGTCCACCGGTTCTACTGTCTTACATACATAGCAGTCCCAACAGGGTATCACAGAACAGTGAGCTAAAAGGGCACCATGAGATAGCTGGATGCCTGAGCTTCTCATATTTGTGGATCAGTCATGTGCAGAATTAAAAAATACTGAATTCTAAAGGCAAATAAAACATATACATCAACAGATTCTAAATGTTATCTAATAGCATTTTTGAAGTTAAAAGAATAATACAATTTATTTGCACACTATTTAGCAAATCTAAATTGCATTAAAAACTGAGGAAATATGTCCATATTGACTCCCAAAATTAAAATACAGAAAAATACCATTAATTCAAGCAGTTTAACCAGGGAGAGAGTCTGAATTGGGAATTACTCTTTAAATAGATATAGCATTAGTATTCTTAAAAAGAACAGAAAAACAACACCAACAACAGAAACCTGAGCAAGTATGGCCAATAATTTTAGGAAACATTTTAATAGCATATTAAAATATAATCCAAGTCCTATATACTATATGTATGTTTCTCCTACTAAGGGGAAAAAAACCCTGAGATTGTATGAAACACTCTACATTAGGCCTAAGAAATTCCCAGTCTCAGATGAGGGGCTTATAAAAGGCTGAGGAAAGAGTTCTCAACCCAGGACAAAATAGACTGAAGCTTGAGAGAGACAGAGAAGAGAATGAGTGGGTATAAAAGATTTCCTGTTTCTATAATCTTTTAGCTCAAGCTCTCTTTGGCTAATGAGAAACCAAACAATGTAGTTAACTCTTCAGAGTCATGTTCCATGACAATGATCCCTGAAGTCTTTTGCATGTCATGATGACATGGGGAAAATGAGGAGGGGGGTTTTCTGCTTCCTGAAAACCGCTTGCCTCTTCTAAGAAGAAATATTTATCTAAGAATGATTAACTCCTACTAACATTTTCCTAAAAAACAACAAATTACTATTTACATCAATATGAATAAATGGTCACAAAATTGACCACTTGAAGCAGAGTCTACAAAATAATAGACAACTCTCCTCCACTTTACCCATAAAGGTTGAATTTTAAAACAAAACACAACAACCCGTCACAATGTTCAGGACAACATTGTAATCAATCAATGACTCTGAGGCCTGAATCAAGATGTTTAGAGCTGATAAAAAATGAAATGCAATGAACTTGCCATCCTAAAGGCAGTCATGTCAGTCAGGACATCACATAAAAACCCATGCAGGGAAGAAATCAATACTTCCAGATTGAAAAAAAAAAATCCTTCCACTATTAATCTATAGAGAGTCGTTTGCTTACTTTTTAAAAATTCTTCCTTGAAAGATATTTAAAAATTATCATTCCAAACTCAAAATTCAAGTTTAAATGCCAGTTTGTATTTTTGTAGCAGAATTTATTAGTGGAGTACTATTAATTACATATACTTCATGATCTTAACCCTTGAAATTGTACACACATAAGCTTTTGACTTATTTTAAGGAAGGTGAAAAGGCATGCCAGTTGGGTTTAGTAATCCCCTCCCCTATCTACTTTAAAATATGTTGAAATTAGTCAAAACAAGCAAAACTTCTGCTTCTAATCATGAGGAATTATGTGGACTAGCCCTGCTATTGTAAACAATTCTCAAACTAGACAAAATACATGAATAACTTATTGTTAGTCATTGAACAATAGTCATTACAAGACTGTTATCCTAGAAAGAAGAAAAATACATGTGGTGACTGCTACCACCACCCATTTTTCTGTGCAAAATTAGTCTTTGGACAACGGAGTAGGGAAAAGTTTTCCAAGCAGAACTCTGAGGTCTTGATAAACAGAAGTGGGACAGATTGGAATTCAGGACTGATGAAGTGGGTTGACTTGCAAGACAGGTTACAACAGAAGAGGAAGCTTTACAGAGGAGATACAGAAATTTATGTAGGGATCCCCTTAGCTCTTTGGTAAAATACTAGTCTGTACATGCTCAGGCAATATGAGCTAAATGGAGATTCCAGAAGTAACACAGAGATGCAAAACAAAGAAATTTTGAGCAGCCAAAGTTTAGACACATTTCTAAATACTCCCAGTCATCCAGTTGGAACTCTAGCCAATTGTAATAATAACTTATCTAGGTAGACATCTCAAACAAATCTTATTTATAAATCTTATTTCAAAGGTACCAAACCAATCTGAACATAAATTAACGGCTTGTCAAAACAAAACACATTAAAGAAAGACAATGAAATCCAGTCTCTCAACAATATCCAGCACATAATAAAAAAAATACTATATTTATAAAGAAGGAAAATTTAACCCATAACTAAGGAGAGAAATCAGTAGAAATAGACTCAGAGGTGACAGAGACTTTTCAATTAGCAAAGAATTAAAAATAGATATTATGTGTTTTATGACTTTTTAAAAGGACATAATGAGCGAACATACAAGGAATATCAATCAGTAAATAGGTAGAAACTATTTTTAAAAACTGGAAATTCTAGAACTGAAAAATCTAATAACTGAAAAATATTCACTAGATGAGCTTAAAAATTAATTTAAACTCAGACAATAGTAAACTTGAAGAATGGATAATGGAAATCATCATAACTTTAAACAGAAAAGGAAGACAAAAAAATGAATACAATCTTAGTGACATATGGGAAAATATCAGTCAATATTAATATAATTGGAATCCCAAAGGCATAGGAGAGAAAATTAGGGCCAAAAAAGTATTTGAAGAAATATTGACTAAAGTTATCTGAATTCGATGAAAAATACCAACCAACCTATACAAGAAGTTCAAATAACCCAAGTAGGAAAAATACATATAAAAAAATTCAACCCAGCAACAGCTATGTACAGCAGAGACAAATAGGTAAAACACAGACTGCAGAGACAAGCTGCAGCCACAAAAATCACATACTGCCAAGAGAAAAAAGGACAAAAAAGAAATTATGCCTAACTTCCCATTAGAAAGAGCACAAACTGAAAGACATTGGAATGACCTCTTTGAAAAGCATAAATTATCCTATCAACTTAGAATACTATATCCAGAATACTATATCCTTCAAAAATAAAAGCAAAATTAACAGTGCAAGTATTCATCACCAGAGGCCTGTACTGTAACAAATGTAAATGAAATTCCTTTAAGTTAATAAAAGTTATACCAAATAAAAACATGAATCTACATGAGGAAATGAAAAGCAACCACAATGTAAATGTGTGGGTAAAAAATAAAAGACTTAAATTTATTTAAAATTATAAATTCAATAAATTTAATTTATTTAAAATTAAAATTATTATAATTTCATACATACATTATATGAAATAAAATTGGAATGGGTTTATAACATAGAATTAAAATGTGACAATAATAGCACAAAGAATGGGGTAAATGAAAGTAAACCAATTGTAAGCGTCTTATATTATCGGTGAAGTGGTATAATATCAATTCACAGTAAATGTAATAGGTTATGAATATATATTATAATCACTAGAACAACTATGAAATAAAGAAGAAACAAAAATCATGAGTATTAGAGATTAAAAGTCAATTTGAAGAATAAGATAGAACACTAATATATAGTCAATCAAAAAGCTATCCGAAAAGGATAACAAAAGTTAAGGTAAGATGGAAAACAAATAGCAAAGTGGAAGTCTTAAAACAGATAATTCATTAAGTGAAAGTGGATTAAGACTAAAAATTAGAGTATATCAGATGTGATAACAAACCCAGATCAAACTATACATTACTTAACAAGGTATATTATAAACATACAAATGTAAAGTTTCAAAGTAAAAGTTGGAAAATATTACACAAGCCAATCTAATCATAAATGACTTTATAAATAACAAAGCAGTCCTCCAAACAAAGACCAGTGATAAAAGGAAACATAAGGAGGTCAATTCAGGGAGAAGACATAACTGTCCTAAATATATACACATCCAATAACAGAGTTTCAAGATACAGGAAGCAAAAACTGACAGAACTGATGGGGAAAATACATCAATTCAAAGTCATAGTGACAGACTTTAACACACCCTTTTCAGTAATCAACGAAAGTAGAGAAAAATCAGTAAGAACAGAAATTTGAGCTACATTGTAAAATAACTTAACCTGATATTTATAGAACACTGCACCCACCCAACTTCTTTATAATGTGTAAAGAATTCACTGCAGTACACATATGCTGAGTTCATGGTCCAAAACATTTAAGAAAACTAAAATCATACAGATTATTGTTTCTGATAACAATAGACTCAAACTAGAAAATAGTAATAAGATACTTGAAAAACACCTAAACATTTGGAGATTAAGCCACACACTTCTAAATAACCCATGGGACAAAGAAGAAATTGTTTAGGAAATTAGAAAATATTTCAAACTGAGTGATGATGAAAATGTATCTATTGAAAATCTGTGGGTTATAAATAAAGCAGTGTTTAGAGGAAAACTGATTAAATTAAATCCTTCTATGTGGAAATATAAAGCCAATTATCAGAATTTCTTCCTTATGAAGCTAAGCAAAGAAGAGCAATTTGAAATGGAGACAAGGAAAATGACAGGGGTAAAGAATAAAGCAGAAGTCAGTGAGATATAAAACAAACAACAGAGCAAATAAATGTAGACACATATTAGTTACTTGAAAACATAAAAGTTTGTATTGTTAACCCATTGAACTAGATTGACCAAAAATATGAGTTAAAGCCCAAGTTGTCAATATCCAGAATGAAGGAGAAGACATCACTAGAAATACCACATAAAAAGAAAAAAAGTAATGGACTACCATGAACAAGTTGTTGACAATAAACATATCAGGTGAAATGGGAAAATCCCTTAAAAGATACAAATTAACATAAGTGAGACAAGATGCAGATAATCTGAATAGCCCTCAATTAAAGAAATCAAATTAATAGTAAAAAATATTCCTATAGTGAAAAGTCCAGTCCCAGATAGCTTTTTGAATTAATTTTATTAAACATTTCATGAAGAAATAAACCAATCAATGCAACTTCTTTTGGCAAATAGAGAAAGATTGAAATTTTCTCAAACCATGTTGATTAGCAGAGTTCTAATATAAAAACATGAGTTTTATAAGAGAAGTACAAACTAATACCCTCCTGAAGACACAGACAAAAATTCTTAATAAAATTTTAGGAAACCTAATCCAGAATTATATGGAATGGTTAATACTCATGATGATAAGGTTTCATGCAAGGAATACAAGGTTAGTTTGATGACTGAAAAGCAAAATGAGCATGGTATAATGCTCCTTTTCTTTAACTTGCTTTCATTGTTCTCAGATTCTTGTAGTTTTGTAGTTTTGCTTTGAAAGTCTTTCACACCTTTCCTCTAAGTTATTCTTAGGTATTGTCGTTGTAGATGTTCTCATAAATTTACTGGTCCCTTTAAATTTTCACTTTCCAGTTGGTCATTGAGAATATTGAAATTACTAAAGCAACAGTTTTGCTTCTTTTCCAGCTTTACCTTTATTTCTTTGCCTTTTGCAATGGAAATAAATAATAACAAAGAAATCTGCAAGGTTCCAAACTTAGAGTTGGGGTTGAAATTTAACTTACAGGTTTTTAACAACCAAAAAACACAAAAAATATGCAGTGATATTAAATTTTGTTTTTAAGCAGTGACATGCCAGTTCTTCAAAGGAAGCAAAGCTTCCTCCCACATGTAACCATTGGTTTTACTTAATGTTTATAAATATCTTTAATAGACTTTAATCTTTAAATAAAGTTAAATATTTCTCTTAAATATGTTATCCAAATCTCATTTTTCATATTGTCCTATAGGTTGCTGAGACTTTTCCATGTTTCAGATAGGATAATTTCAATTGATCTATCATTAAGTTTACTGGCTCTTTTCTCGAACATGATCACTGTTGAGCCCATCATGTAAATTTTTTCTTTTGGTATTGTATTTTTCAATTTTTCATTTCCTTTTGGTATTTCTTTATACCTTACAATTCTTTCCTGAGATTTTCTATTAATTTCAAGAATGTTTGCACTGTTTCTTAAAGAATGATTAATTTTTTAAACACTTATTTACTTACGTATACAAGAACTGGGGTATAGGCCAGAGGTGCGGGGGTGAGAGGACTCACCAGAGACAGTGGGGAACAGAACAGGCAAATTGACTGAAACGCACTGCTGAGGGGAGCAGCGGGCGAGATAGGAGAGGTCTGCTGCGCCATGTGGGTTAGCTCCCTGGCCAGCTGGGATCGAGCTTGTGCTGCAGTGGCTGTGGCTAGCTTCATAGTGCTGCAATTTAAACCCTTGCACCACCATGGAGGCCTCCTATATTAAGTATTTTAAAGTCTGATCATTGCAACATCTGTGCCTTCTGAGGATTGGGGTCTATTGGCCATCTCCATTTCTCTTGAATGCCAATTTTTTTTCCTGGTTCTTCAAATGCTGAGTAAGACTGAGTATATCCTGGATATTTTGAATAGCATATTCTGAGACCCTGGGTCTTGCATAAATCCTAAGAAAAGTGTTGATTTTCTGTTTGGCTTAGTAGGCTATCCCCTAAGTTAGTTTCAGGCTGCGAGTTCTAGTCTGCTTTCTGTTGACCATAGTTAGATTGTCAGATCAGGTTTCACAGTGTTTGCTGTGTTATTTAAATCTGTCCTGCATATGTGCAAAAGGAGCCAGTCTTGGAACTCAGTAGTGATTTACCTGGTAGTTCAGTTCTCAAAGCATGACATGCTTTCAGAGTCAGACCCGTGCATATTCTGTTCAGAAGTGAATCTAGAAATTCATATGCGCTTTCCTGAGAACATTCCCTTAACCTCGCTTGTCGCCGTATCTCCCCAACATTTGCTGTCTCTCTGGGAGTCTCTCTTCCCAGTCCTCAAGACAAGCTGGAGCTTTCATTTCTCTGCCTTGCCATGGAATTCCCACAGTTGTGTCTGCATGCAGGAATAACAGTGGGTGCATGGGAGAAAGAAAAAATGGAGATTCACTTCATACTCTTGGGACCACAGGTATTTTGGTCAGAAAGAATCCTCTCTCTTAGAATTTTAGGTACCTGTCTAGTTATAACTATGGTCCTGTGCTGTCAAAAGATGGGGCATGGAAGACAGGGAAAATCCCAAAGATTTCTTTCACTTTCAGACCAGAAAGTCCTCAGATCAGAAAATGAGGCATTCTCTTGGAATTTCCGTTTCCATGTCCAGTATATACTTTCAGGTTTGGGGCTGCCTTAGACTCCAAACAAGGTGATATCAGAGGAAAACAAAAAGAGAAACTTCCCCATAACCAGTATGGTAGACCTTCAAAAATGGTCTCCTTTCCCAAACTGCCTGCTACCATTCATTTCAAAGTCCAAATAGCTGCTTCCTGAGAGTGAGCACTGCTTTTAGTGACAGAGACACAGCAGAATATATTTATTCCATATTCCAGAGAGCAGATTCTCAAACCTCATTTTGTAATATTTTTATTTGTCAAATTGTTGTAAGGCATGTTGATATGCAAAGGTGTTACATTCCAAAGTTCAGCATAAAGGAAAACACCAGTGAGTTCACTGGTGCTTCCAGGGAGCTTCATTTTTATTCAGCCCTCAGAATAAAGCTTCTCTGACCTTTTCTTTTAATTGAAGAGTAAGGTAGGCTGTTAGAAAATGTACAACTTGCAATTACTGACCTATGTGAATCTAACTTTCCCTGAATCAGTATAACCTAAATATTAAAAAATAGAAATAAAATGTATGCTGGAGCTGATAAAAGATTGCAATTGTCATCAATCACTTGCAGCCCCAAATTTCTATGTTCCTCAAACACCTCCCTGCTTAAATTGATTAAATATATAACAAATATTGAACTTGTAAAATACATTTTGCTATTCAAACACCTACCAATTCATCTGTTAAATATCTGTTAAATATGCTGGTTTCTTATGAAATGTTGGCAATAGGTTTCTGCTTAAACGGCAACCAAAAAATCAAAACCTTTGAGCCTAGGATGGGACACAATATTGTTTGGGTGAGAATGTCCATCCTCCACCTAACAAGAGCACATCTTCCCTCATAGTCACAGGTAAACACAGAGGGTGTGTCTCTAAATGACATACTTTTCCACCAGCCATTAACTATATCTCTAAAAATCACCCCCTCTGAATCTAACCCAAAATAGCTCTAAGTGTTTTCTCCAGCTGAAATGAAGCCATCACTTCCTTCAGCCAGGACCTTGGCTCAACAAACATACACCCCAGGGGATTGAGGGTTCACAGGAATGACAAAGTTGTAAACAAACTACCTTCATACCTAGGTAAGTAGATCTATAAAAGATTAATCGTGTGCTTCCTACAGGAACTCCTAAGGTAGGAAATTGATAGAAACTACCAGGCAGTATGGTGGGAAGAAAAATTAAAAGAAAAATGACAGTCAAGTCACATTACCAAGAACTGACACGAGATGCAGGTGTTGTACTTGACACAGAGGAAGGTCACGGAATTGGATTTCCTTAATGCACTTGGTCCAGGTTGTTTCCGCATTTCTGCCTAAATGCTGGGCCATGTGTTCTGGAAATGCTCTCCTGTGGATTTAGACTTGAAATATGCCTGGTAGCTCTTGGAAGGACAGGGTCAAATATCTGGGAGATAAATGCAGGCTCTTTCTTCACGTGTCACATGGCCACGTCCCCTTTGCTGAAAAATAAACAGGTTGACTATCACTCTATTCACCAGTGTGAAGTATGGACACAGGGGGAGCATTTATCTTCCCGATCGACCTTTATCCAGGACAAAGCCCTGCATCAAAGTCACCTACTCACACACACATTTCCTCGGGAGTCAGAGCCTTTTACCTAATAGGGGAGAAGTGAGTTGACTCTGGAAGGGAAAGCTGGAAAGTTAACTTGCAGGAGATTCAGTTAGTACTTCCTGAAGACATGGATATATACTCTTTTGCTTTACTTCTCTCCTTCATGAGGGCACACAGTCCCCAACAGCATTAATGGAGGTTGTTCACAGGCAATAGACCCCCTGCTGCCTTTGAGTTGAAATTTGGTCTTGGTCGAGCTGACAGATATTTGGAGTTGAATCAACTGTGTATTCTTCTCTAGTAAAACATTCTGTGTATTACATTATTACTTTAACAATCCTCTTCAAGGATATTAGAACAAATGCAACAGTTTTACCCCATAATTTATGGGCTGTTAGCTGTGAAATAACTCCAGTCAGAGAAAGCCTGTGGGGCTGGATGTAGGGAAAAGTTTAGGAGTTGCTTGTAAAATAGCACTATTGGATGGCAGAGGCAAGGAGTTGGGTCCTGGAAGCTTGGGAGAGGGGGTATTCAAGGCCATGGAATTGTATAACCTCAAATAAGGCCTACTCCATCATCCCAGAAAGCCCATTTTATGAGGATTTCTTCATGTTGTTCATCCAGGAGTTCATCTAGTAAGCATTTCTATTGAATACTCGACCAACAAAAATTCAGTTCAATTATGAAGTAGGAACTATGCTGAGCTCACCCCCCACACCTCTGGCCTGTACCCCAGCTCTTGTCTGAATAAATAAATCTTTAAAAATAAATAAATGAATAAATAGTCCAAGTATAATCACTGAGTCACAAGGACTTAAAATTTCTTTTTTTAATTTTAATTTGAGGTATAATTTTGACTTCAGCATAATTTACATTTAATATATTCATTTATTTTAGGTGTACTGTTCTGAGATTTAACAAATACATATATAGTCATATAACTTTATTGTCAGGATAGACTATTTCCATCATCCTACAAGATTTCCTCATCTTTCATTCCTTTTCTTTTACCCTGGACCAGGCAACCAGAGATCTGATTTCTATCCTTACAAATTTTTTGCCTTTCCAGAATTTCTTTTTTTTTTTTTTAAGATTTATTTATTTATTATACAAGCACTGGGTACAGTCAGAAGCACGGGAGGGTGAGAGAATTCACCAGAGCCAGAGCGGGGAGCAGAGCAGGCAGAGTGACGAAGTACACTGCTGAGGGAAGCAGCGGGTGGCAGGAGAGGTCTGCGCGCCATGTGGGACCCTCGGCGGTGGCCGGGGATCAAACCAGTGCTGCAGAGGCTGTGGGCAGCTTCGCAACCCAGCGCTCAACTGCTGAGCCACCACGGAGGCCCGCCTTTCCAGTATTTCATACGAGTAGAATGATATAGTATATAGTCTGCTGTAGGACTTTTTTCCACTTAATGTAATGCTTTTAAGATTCATTCATGTTCTTGCTTAGTAGTTTGTTCATTTATACCACTGAGTAGTATGTCGTTCTATGGCTTAGAAGTCATCTGTTCACTGGCTAATGGACATTCGGGTTGTTTCCATTTTAGGGATATTATGAATAACTTGCTATAAACAGTTGAGTCCAAGTCTTTGTGTCAACATTATTTATTTCTCATGAATAAAGACAAGGAGTAGAATTTCTCAGTTGTATAGCAAGTGTATATTTAACATTATAAGAAATTTTCAGGCTTTTCCATGGTGTCTATGCCATTTTGCATTCTCACCAGTAATGTAATAGAGTTCCAGTTGAGCTGCTTCTTCATCAACACTTGGTTTTTCAGTTATATTCATTTCAATCACTCTGACAGTTGTGTAGTGATGTCGCATCAAGGTTTTAATTTGCACTTCTCTAATGAATAATGATGGTAAACATCTTCTCATATGCTTATAAGATCATATCTCTGGTAAAATATCTATTCAAACTATTGATCCATTTTTATAAGGTTGTTAGATTAATAAGTTGGGAGATTCATATATTCTAAATATAAGTTCTTTATCACATGTTATTTATAAATTTTTCCCCCAGTCTCTGGTTTGTCTTTTTATTTTCCTAATGATGCTTTCAAAGAGTGGAAGTACTTAGTTTGATGAAGTCCAATTTATCAAATATTTCCTTTATAGTTAATCCTTTATGTATCTTGTTTAAGAAATCACTGTCTTATCTAAGGTAATGATTTTTTGTCAAAAATTTTATCCTATGTTTTCCACTAGGAGTTTTAAAGATTTGGGTTTTGTATTTTAGGCCTAAGATCCATTTTGAGTTAAGTTTTATATATGGTAGGAGGTATGAGTTCATTTATTTACCTATATATGCCCAATTATTCCAGCACCATATATGGAGAAGTTTAAGAAGTCACTTTTGGGCTGGTGGCGCAGCAGTTGAGTGCTGGACTGCGAAGCTGCTGGCAGCCTCTGCAGCACCAGTTTGATCCCTGGCCACCAGCGAGGGTCCCACAAGGCGCGCAGACCTCTCCTGCCACCCTCTGCTCCCCTCAGCAGTGTACTTCGGTCCTTCTGCCTGTTCATCTCCTCGCTCTGGCTCTGGTGAATTCTCTTGCCTTCCTGCGCTTCTGACTGTACCCAGTGCTTGTATAAATAAATAAATAAATCTTTAAAAAGAAGTCACTTTTTTAAAAAGGGAACAAGATAAGTTCTTTTTGGTCTTGCTGAGTTTGAGATACCCTGGTCCATCTATCCACACAGTAATATGCAGTAGGCAGTGAGACTGAAACTAAAAAAAGTAGATATAAAAATTTGGCAGTAAAGTCCTGGTAGTAATTGAACTGACTGAACTTGGTTAGTGCTCCAATAAAAGGGAATGATCAGCAAAGACAGAAACCAGACATGCAGCACGGGGGGACAGGACAAAGCATCTCTGAGTGAAAAAGAGTAAATTGAACTGTAGGGATATGAAACTGAATGCTATCACCTATATCCTACTGACCGTAGCTTCTATTAATGAAAAAGAAATGAGAAGTAGGACCACAGGTTAGGAGGCTATTGAAAAACACAAGGATAGCAGCAAAGTCCTAAATTAGGGCAGTGGGAATGTTAAAAAAAATTTTCTTAAGCAACCTTAAATAATACATATTGCATGAGCACAAAACTTTCATAAGTACATATAGCTATATATACATACATGAAAAATTTATGTCTTAATAAAGAAGAAAAATTGCTAATCTTAGAGTGCTAAGATTTCCAACCCAGGTATCATGTTATTTACATGTCTACAATAGTCATTATAAATATTTAAACTTGATTTTCTATCCTTTATGATAGCCTATAGTCAAACATAAAAGTTCTCGCCAGCCTGTTATATTTAACAATTAAAATGTGTGTACAAATGTCCCCAGACCTGTTTTCCTCTTTCTTATTGTTCAGAATCTTTCATCATTTTGCCAACTTAATTTGATGAGAAAGGATGGTGTAGGGAAAAGTGCTGGAAGATTCTATACAGAGTCACTGCAATCATTTGCTTACCGTATGATCAAAGCTCGTTTTCTCTAAAAATGGAGATGATAATATCTACTTTTCAAAGATTAAGCTAAATAATATATGAGGAAAGTTTATATTCTAGTAGATGCTCAAAAAATGTTTGCTGAGCAGTACTGAACTGAAATGATTGAAATACTACGTCCAAGGTTTACAGTGTGTGGTGGAGTAACAGGGCCAGGGGTGGAAGAGAGAGCACCTCCACTGCCACCTCCAGATTCACTCTTTACTCTCCTGCATCCTGCTATCTATCCTTATAGGGTGACCTCTACGAATGTACCAAAAGTTTCCCTTGACCATGGCTTCTGGAAGGTTCAGAGAATATGAGACTTTAGCAAAGATTCAGTGAAGAGTTCAGTAGCATATGTGTTCATTCCCCGAGCGGCTCCTTCCCAGTGGACAAAGTTTTGACTGGTGTTATATTTAGAACAGGGTCTAACTTTTTCATGTCCATGGTCCACTTTGACAATCTGATGACATCTGTTGACACCTTTACAGATTCATGTTTTTAAGTGCCAAAGTTCAAAGACTTCACAGGAAACCAATCATACTGAAATGTAGATTTTTTTTTATATATGCATATATATGTACATATATTTGTAATATATCAATAGATATGCTTCTTTATTAACACATTAAATGCCAAGACAATATAATATAGATAAGTTGAGGTCAAAGTTATTTTTCATAAGACATGTCAATATAAAGTGCCTTGCTCAGCTTGAATAATAACATTAAACTCTGGAGTGACAATTGACTAGCAACACACATGTCAAGTTGGATGTCCAATTAATTTTCACATTTTTGCTGTAGTGATTTTACAAATGTTAAAAATTCCTACTCACAAAGATACAGTGCTACAAGTAGAATTAGAGCTTCCACAGCCCACTTCACAAGATCAAGATGGGCTTCTCTCAAGGAACAAGAAAACTTTTCATGACTGCTTTAAACTCCAATTGTAGTGAGTTTTCAGTCCTAAGAGCAATATGTTCCTCTTTGGCTTAGTCCACATCTTCAATATAGTTTATTTCAGAGAGAAGAATTGTGGATCCATAATTCAACTTTAGAGCCATCAAGATAGAGATAAATTTTGAAAAACTTTTGAAGAGTTTCCAGATGTCTTCTGATTTATCTTTTCAAAGAAATTGACAGAGTATTTTATCTCAACACTATCTTGGAAAAGCAACTCCTCCTGCACTTGAAAGTTTATAAGCAGGTTGGCATCTGCTTTTTCCTTGCACATCAGTAGTTAGGGCAAGAAAGACTTTTTAAATTTTTCAGTAGCATCCATAATGGTAACCTCAAGACCCTGAATTGAAAGATTTATCTTATTCATACAGTTAGAAATATCTGCGAGGTAAGCCAACTCTCTTTTTTTTTCTTTCAGAAACATTCAAGAATGGGTTTTTTCTTTGAGAAAAGGTAAAATTTTGCCCTCAGTTTGTTATCAGTGGCTAGCAGGTAGCCAGGGGACCTCACTGTAGTAGAAAAGTTCCTCATATTCTGATCCCATTTCTTGACAAAATCCTTCTAAAATGGACTCCAAGACCTACTCTTGATAAAGGTGATGACTTTATGGTCATTTACCAAACTTTTCTCAGAACTGTTGGAAGAATCTATGATGCAAGTGCCTGTCTGTGTGAAAAGAAACAAGTGACACAAATGTATGGAGCTTCCATTTTCACTACATACCCAAAGCAGATGCATCAGCAAGTATTGTAGCAGCACCATCTGTGCAGAGTCTGAAGCTTTTATTTCTAGGCAGTTTTGTTTGGGGGAAAAAACTTTTTACCATATCCAAAATACTAAAGGGCTTTGTAATTTCCAAAATGGACTCACAAAATAAGAATTCTTTAAATGTATCAGTATGCACAGAGGAAGCAAAAGCAAAGAGTTGGCTACAGTGAGAAATGTCTGCTTCCAGCCATATACTGAGGGGGCATGGCAAAGTTGTCAATTCTCAATGACAGACTTCAGAATGTTTTTTTCCAATCAGTTATTCCAGATCATATCTCATCATTTAATAGGGGGATTGCTATCAGTGTTTTTTCTTTTACATTAGTTCACAAACCAACCCATCTACTGCAAATGACTTTCCTACCATCTCTCCAATAGATGGGGCTTCTTTGATTTAGGAAATCCAAATTTGGAAGTATCCTGTACAGAATTAAGAATCCTCATTTTTCAAGCCCTTAGCAAACTTTGAAAACTAGTAAACTACTTTCACAAATTTATCAAGAAACAATTATAAAGTGCCTCCAGATGTGCCATATTTAAGACAAGGAACTCTGCCTCCAGTCATCAAAGCTGTGTGGAACTGAGAAAGGGCTGACCCCACAGTCAGAGGTGAGCTGAAATCCCACACAAGCCAGGCCCTGCCACTGGCTGCCAGTTGGAGCCCAGAGAGGGATCCAGCCACCACCAGGGCTGTCTGAGGGAGCAGGGAAATGCCTCCCAGATGAGCCATCCTTAAGACTGGGAGCTCTGAGTACCAGACCTCATCAAAACTGTGTGGAACTGAGAAAGGGCTATTCCCATAGTCAGAGGTGAGCTGAAAAGCACGCACAAGCCAGGCCCCACTTCTGGCCTTGAGTCGGAACCCAGAAGGGGATCCAGTGTTTAGGTGCCCAGGGCAGTCTGAGGGACCTCAAGACCCACCTCTGGTATTAAATAAATACAGAGGGAGTGGATTTCCAGGGACAGCACCCATCAACATATCCTTAGTGCCATGCCCTACTGGAATTCTGGCTTAACAGTATTGGATTGGGCCACCAGTTTCTGACATCCCAGAAGGAGCATACCAAAGAGATGCCAGCCAGTACCAGTGACACAGTGTCCAAATGCATAGGACAAATTAGAAAACAAGCAGCAGGGAGAAGAAAAACTACAAGTAACCAAGCAAATCGTCAGGGAAAAGACACACCACAAAAAGAAAATCACCCACCAGATTGCAACAACAGTGACTTGGAAGAACCTCTGAGCCTTCCAGATAGAGAATTTAAAATTGCCATGATTAAAAAACTGAAAGAAGTCATAAGGGAAAACAATGATAAGGGAAAAATATTCAATGATCAGAAGAGTGAAATTGAGTCCCTATAGAGGGAAGTGAAAGAAATGCAGGATATCAAAGGATAAATGGAGGTGCTAAGGAACTCCCAGAAAAGCAGTGAAAGCAGAATAGGCAAAATGGAAGAACAAGTAAGTACTCTCAAAAACACAGAAATGAAAAGAACCAAAACAGAAAAGGAAAGAGAAATATGAAGGAAAAAGTATGAAGAAAGACTCCAGGAACTATCGACAACATGAGAAAAGGAACTATAAGAGTTATAGGAATCCCAGAAGGAGAGGGGAAGAGACATAGGAACAGAGAAAATATTCAAGGAGATAATCAAAGAGAACTTCCCAAGAATGAACAAGGAGCTGAAAATAGACATACAAGAAGCAATAAGAACATAAAACTTCCATGATGAAAGGAAAAATACAGCAAGACACATAATAGTAAAGCTCCCAAGAATGCAAGACAAGGAAAAAATAATGAAGCTGACAAGAGGGAAGAAACAGGTAACATACAAAGGAAAACCAATCAGCCTGACATCAGATTTCTCTGAAGAAACACTACAGGCAAGGAAAGAGTGGAGGGACACGTCAACAAACTCCAAGACAACAAATGCCAACCAATAATACTTTATCCCACAAAGTTTCCTTCCTCTATGAAGAATAAGGACCTTCCCAGACAAACAGAAACTCCAGAATTTCATTAAGACTAAACCTCCACTCCAAAAAATACAAGGAGTCCAAAAGCCAGAAACAACAAAGGGATGAATAAGAACGAAGCAAGACAAAAAAATAAAACGACAGAAAAGACAAACAAAATGGCAAATACAGATACCAATGTATCAATATTAACTCTAAATGTAAATGGACTAAAAGCTTCAATAAAAAGACACAGACTTGCAGGCTGGATTAAGAAACAAAACCCAACCTTTTGCTGCCTCCAGGAAACACATTTAACTAAAAAAGATAAAAATAGACTGAAAGTAAAAGAATGGAAAACAATCCTACAAGTAAATGTTCCCAAAAAGGCAGGAACATCTATACTTACATCAGATAAAACAGATTTCAAACTCAAAAAGATAAAAAGAGACCCAGACAATCACTACATTATGATTAAGGGGACAATACATCAAGAAGACATAACACTCATTAACATATACTCACCAAATGAAAGAGCACCAAAATATTCAGACAACTATTATCATCTCTGAAAACAGACATCAGAGAAAATACGTATGTAGTTGGAAACTTCAACACACCACTATCAACAATGGATAGATCAACGAGACAAAAAATAAGTAAGAACACTAAAGCTCTAAATAGGGATCTAGACCTCATGGGCTTAACAGACATCTATAGAACACTACACCCAAAAAAATCTGAGTACACTTTTTTCTCAAGTGCACATGGATGATTCTCCAGGATTGATCACATTCTGGCACATGAGACAAACATCAACAGACATACTAAGATTGAAATCATAACAACCATCTTCCTGACCATGAAGGCATCAAACTAGAAATAAACATAAAAAAAGGCAAGGAACCCTCCCACCTCATGGAGATTGAAACCCATAACTACTGGAAGACCACTGGACTAACAAGGAGATCAAAGAAGAAATTGAAAAATACTTTTAGTTGAACGACAAGGACACCAATTTCATAAATGTATGGGATACAGCAAAAGCAGTAATAAGAGGAAAATATATACCAATACAGGCTCATATCAACAAACAAGAAAGAACACAAAGAAACAACCTAATCTCAAAGCTCAAAGAACTAGAAAAAGAACGACCAAAAAAACCCTAAAACCAGTAGAAGAAAGGAAATAATAAAAATCAAAGCAGAAATAAATAAAATGGAAACTAAAAAAAAAATCCAAAAGATCAATGAAACCAAAAGTTGGTTCTTTGAAAAAAAAATAAAATAGACAAAACCCAGCCAGGCTCACAAAGGAAAAACAGCAGAGAGCACAAATAAATAGGATCACAAATGAAAGAGGAGAAATCACAACAGACACAGCAGAAATCAAAAGAATAATCAGAAACTACTATGAACAGTAATATGCAAACAAGTTCAACAATCTAGAAGAGATGGACAAATTCCTACAACTTTACAATCACCCAAAGCTAATAAAGAAAAATAGAACACCTAAACAGCCCAATTATAAGGAGTGAAATTGAAATGGTAATCAAAACCCTCCCCCAAAACAAAAGAACTAGGGCCTCCCCAGTGGCACAGCGGTTGAGCATTGGGCTGTGAAGCTGCCCGCAGCCTCTGCAGTGCCGGGTTCGATCCCTGGCCGCAGCTCCGGTTTGATCCCCGGCCACCGGTGAGGGTCCCACATGGCGCGCAGACCTTTCCTGCCACACCCACTGCTCCCCTCAGCAGTGTCCTCCATCTGTCCACCTGTTCTGCTCCCAGCTCTGGCTCTGGTGAATTCTCTCACTCTCCCGCACTTCTGACTGTACCCAGTGCTTGTATAAATAAATAAATAAATCTTAAAAAAAAAAAAAAAGGACTAGATGGATTTACAAATGAATTCTACCAAACATTCAGAAATGAACTAGTGCCTATCTTTCACAAACTCTTTCAAAAAATTGAGAAGGAAGGGATAATACCAAACACATTCTATGAAGCCAACATTATACTAATACCAAAACCAAACAAGGACAACACAAAAAAAGAAAACTACAGGCCAATCTCTCTAATGAACACTGATGCAAACATCCTCAATAAAATTTTAACTACAAAATCCAACAATATATCCATAAGATAATTCACCACAACCAAGTAAGATTTATTCCTGGGACACAAGGATGGTTCAACATCCAAAATCAATCAATGTCATCCAACACATCAACAAAAAGAAATCCAACACATCAACAAAAAGAAATATAAAAGCCATATGAGAGTATCAATAGATGCTGAGAAAGCTTTCGACAAAGTACAACACCCTTTTATGATAAAGGCCCTTGAAATTCTCGGGATACAAGGAACATACCTCAACATCATAAAGGCCATATTTAACAAGCCCATAGCCAGTATCATTCTCAATGGTGAAAAGTTGAAAGTATTTCCATTAAGATCTGGACTAAGACAAGGATGTCCACTTTCACCACTGCTTTTCAATATAATACTGGAAGTCCTAGCCAGAGCAATAAGACAAAAGAAAGACATACAAGGAATCCAAACAGGAAAGGAAGAAGTTAAACTATCATTATTCGCAGATGACACGATAATATACATAGAGCACCCCAAAAACTCCACAGAAAAACTAATTAATCAGTTTACTAAAGTAACAGAATACAAAATCAACATGCAAAAATCAGTAGCCTTCTTATACACAATCAACAAATCTGAAGAAGAAATCAAGAAAACTATCCCTTTTATTATCGAAACAAAAAAAAAAATCAAATACTTGGGAATAAACCTAACAAGAGGTAAAGGATCTATACAAAGAAAACTATAAAACACTGTTAAAAGAAATAGAAGAAGATACAAAGAAATGCAAAGACATCCCCTGTTCATGGATTAGAAGAATTACCATTATCAAAATGGCCATCCTACCAAAAGCAATTTTTAGATTCAATGTTATTCCAATAAAAATTTCAATGACATTCTTCAAAGAAATAGAACAAATATTGATGAAATTCATATGTAACCACCAAAACCCCAAATAGCCAAAGCTCTCCTGAAAAAAAAAAAAGAAGGGAATGGAGGTATCACACTCCCAGACTTAAAACTATACTATAAATCCATAATAATCAAAACTACATGGTATTGGAACAAGAACAGACACATGGACCAATGGACCAAAGAGAAAATCCAGAAATAAACTCATAGATTTATGATCAACTAATCTTTGACAAAGGAGCAAAGAATATGCAATGGAGCAAAGAAAGTTTGTTCAATAAATGGTGCTGGGAAAACTGGGTTGCTACATGCAAAAGAATGAAGCTTGACTACCACCTCAGACCATGCACAAAAACCAACTCAAAATGGATTAAAGAACTGGACATAAGACCTGAAACCATAAAATATATAGAAGGAAATATAGGCAAAACACCACACGACATACACCTCAGTAACATCTTAAAGACACATTACCCAAACCAGTGATAGTGAAGGCAAAGATAAACAGCTGGGACTACATCAAATTAAAGAGCTTCTGCACAGAAAAAGAGACAGTAACCAAAACAAAGAGACACTCCACCAATTGGTAGAAAATTTTTGCCCCTAACACTAATGATAAAGGACTGATCACAAAAATCTACAAAGCACTGATGAGACTCAACAAAAACAAAGTAAACAACCCAGTCAAAAAACGGGCAGAAGAGCTAAAAAGAAACTTCTCTAAAGAGGAAAAGCAGGGCCTCCCCTGGTGGTGCAGTGGTTGAGGGCTGCAGGGCCAGTTCAATCCCCAGCCACTGGCGAGGGTCCCACAAAAAAAAAAAAAAAAAAAAAAAAGAGGAAAAGGAAATGGTCAACAGGCACATGAAAAAATGTTAAACATCACTTGTAATCAGGAAAATGCAAATCAAAACTACAATAAGATACCATCTTACACCAGTAAGAATGGCACATATTAAAAAAAACTAGCAACAACAAATGTTGGCCAGGATGTGGAGAAAAAGGAACTCTTCTGTGCTGCTGGTGGGAGTGCAAACTGGTCCAACCAGTATGGACAGCTGTGTGGAGTTTCCTCAGTCTGCTAAAGATGGGGCTTCCATTTGATCCAGCAAGTTCACTCCTAGGTATTTACCCAAAGGACACAGAAACATTAATTCAAAAGGGCACTTGCACCCCTATTTTTAGTAACAGCACTATTTATAATACTAAGCTATGGAAACAATCCAAATGCCCAAAAACAGATGACTGGATCAAGAAGATATGGTATATATACACAACATAATATTACTCAGCAATCAAAAAAGATAAACTCATGCAATTTGCGGCAACATGGATGGAGCTGGAAGGGATCATGCTCAGCGAAATAAGCCAGAAAGAAAAAGAAAAATACTGGATGGTCTCACTCATAGCAGGAATTTAGAAAGCCTAAATAAGGGACCAGGAAAAAGACTAATTGTAATAAAGTAAAAATCAAAATCAACAAGCAACTATAAACCAGAGACACACTGGTGGGTGGAGAGAAGGGAGCAGGATGAAAACAAGGGTGGTGGGAATTGTAAAGGGACTATAACCAAGATGAAAATGCATACATTGTGCAAAAATGAAAAATGATGTAAAAAATATATAAAATAATTTGTTTTTTAAAAAATAAACAATTATAGATCAAGAATACTGAAAAACATTATAGGTATCTAGGAACCAAAAGGAGAACAAGTAACTCTACCTTTAGTGACATTGCTGCATTTGTGTGTGTGTGAAAACTACAATCATGTTTCTTCTAGCAAAATGTCTACAGACTATTATATTTCCAAAGCAATGATGTACAGATGACATTTCAAGATATCCACAAACAATTGTACTGTGTTAGTAAAGACTGATGTCTATTCATAACAAAGTCACAGGCACTACTAACACTAATGTGGTTTGTTAGCTTCATATAGAGATATCAGTGAAAATGGAGATGTCTAGATGTCAGTGAAAATGGAGATGTCTTTTTTTTCTGGAACAAGGTCATGAGCTCCCTGAAGTCTATCCACACACCATGGTTAAGAGAACGTGTAACTTGCAGAAGTACAAATAATCTGAGGTGTATTCTTCTCATGGGAAGTTGTCTCATGGGAGGTTGGTTGGTTGTGTTGGCAATAGAAACAGAAATATTGGGAGAGAAATCAAGGAGGCAAACCTTTCAGAATGGGTAAATATTGTGAAGATACCTGTCCACTTAAATGTCCACCAGAGGCATGCACCTTAGAGGGAGCTCTCAATAATCACATAGATAAGATGATCAATCCTGTGGATATCAGCTCAAGAGGTATACTGTTCATATAGAATGTGGCTATATTGCAGGGATGAAGGCGATACACATTTTGAATAGCATGGTCTTAACCTTAGAATAGCTGATTTAGTCACTTTCAATATTGCCCAACATGCCATGAGCAAAGATCAATGCTATCTCCCAAGGGAACCAGCCAGAATCAAGCGGCAAGTTGATTATATCAATCCTTGTGATGATGGAGTGACCAATGTTTTGTCATCACAGGATTAGACATATATTTGGGTATACACTTGCCATTCTTTTTTTCTTTTTTAAAAAGATTATTTATTTATACAAGCACTGGGTACCGTCAGAAGCACGGGAGGGTGAGAGAATTCACCAGAGCCAGAGCAGGGAACAGAACAGGGAGACAGACTAAATACACTGCTGAGGGAAGCAGCAGGCACCACAGGAGAGGTCTGCGTGCCATGTAGGACCCTCGCCGGCAGCCGGGGATCGAACAGGCGCTGCAGAGGCTGCTGGCAGCTTTGCAGACCAGCGCTCAACTGCTGCATCACCAGGGGAGGCCCCTACACTTGCCATTCTTACCCAGATTCTGCTTAAAGCCACTATTGATGGACCTATAGAATATCTTATCAAAGATAAGATCCATACAATGAAATCAATACAATGTTGCCTCTAACCAAGGTACACACTTTACAACAAAGAAACATCAAGACATTGGCTCAGACTCAGGAATTAATTACTCTAATACTCAGCTAGGTTGATAGATCTGGGAAGTATCTTGCAACTGTACTTGCAAAGTATCTTGCAAAGTGGTATTCTGTATAATACCAAGTAGAGAAACTTTTTGAGGTTAGGCTACTCTCCTGCAATAACATACTTGAAACTAGCAGTCTGTATGTGGTTTCAGCTTTCCCAGTGAGGACACTTGAATTCAAGAAAATAGCAGTAGATTTGGGAGTGGCTCTCTTATTATTCCTAATAAGTTGTTTAGAGAATTTCTGCTACCCTTTCAGAAGGCTTTGGTTGCAAAGGGTTTGGATGTTATGGTTCCAATGTAGAGGAATCTTAAGATTCCCCCTGATCATTTTTGGTTTCTCATCTTTGGGCTGGGAAGGGATTTAAGGTCATTCTAGTGACTGGTTTGCATGTGCATGATCCAAATTGCCAAGAGAAAATGGGTTATTCACAACCAATAGAACAAAAAGAATTAGCTTTGAAAATACTCATCTGTTTGGGGGCACTTAGGTTGTTTCCACAGCTTGGTTATTATAAACAGTGCTGAAATAAATATTGAAGAGCAAGTTTCCTTTCAAATTAGTGTTTTTATATTCTTTGTGTAGATACCTAGGAATGGAAATACTGAGGCATATGGGAGATCCATTTTTAGTCTTTTTTTTTAAAGATTTATTTATTTATTTTATACAAGAACTGGGGTACAGGTCAGAAGCACAGGAGGGTGAGAGAATTCACCAGAGCCAGAACGGGGAGCAGAACAGGCAGACAGAGCAAAGACACTGCTGAGGGGAGTAGCGGGCAAGGCAGGATAGGTCTGCTGCGCCATGTGGGGTTCTCCCTGGCCAGCAGGGAATCGAACCGGCGCTGCAGAGGCTGTGGACAGCTTCACAGCGCGGCACTCAACCGCTACGTCACTGGGGAGGCCCCATTTTTAGTCTTTTGAGAAATAATCCATATTGTTTTCCATGGGGGCTGGATTAGTCTACATTCCTTCCAACTGTGTGTCACTTTTTCTCTACACCATTGCCAGCACTTACTGTTTTTGGTCTTTTTGATATGGTCCATTCTCACAGGTGTGAGGTAGTATCTCACTGGGGTTTTCATTTGAATTTCCCTGATGAATAACGATGAACTTTTTTTTTTTCATGTGTGGTATACACAATGGAATACTACTCAGTCATCCGAAAAGATATATTCATGCCATTTGTGGCAACATGGATGGTGCCAGAAGGGATTAAGCTAAGCAGAAATAAGTCAGAAGGAAAAAGATGGTGTCATTTATATGTGGAATATAGAGACACTAAACAAAGGGTTAGATAAAGTCAAATTCATGAATTAATCCTTGAAAACTGACCACAGATCCATCTGAGGCATAGGGAAGTGGGGGGAGGGAGGGACAAAATGGACTATAATGATGGACTATGGGTGCTTTGTAGAAAGTACATTACAGTAACTAAACCTGAAGGGGGAGATCATATACCTCCAAAATAATAACAATGATGTAAGCCAACAGTACTTCAATAAAAAATTTTTTTAAAAAAGAAAGAAATCCAAAATTCTCACTGGCATACTTTTCAATACTCCTTGCCCAATTGCCTTAATCAATGGAATGCCAGTCAAGACTGCCAATCCTTCTGCTCTTACAGGATAAAGGGTTCAGTATTCTCAGCAATAAAGTAACTTAAAAAAAATCCCACCCAATTTACTGATCTGCCAAACAGTACAGGGAACATGGAATTGGTGGTAAAAGAAAATAGCTACGATTATCAACATGAGTCTCAAAACCAGCTACAAAATAAGGACTTAACAGGTATGCTTTATGTCACTTTATTATTTAGTTTCTTCCCTGGCCCCACCCCAACTGCTTCATATAAAGGACATTAGTAATGGTTAGTGGGTTAGGTTTCCCATGTGAATAAAACTGAATTGATGAAATGTTTGCTATTCAGAGACTATGAATCTTTCACACAAAGGAGAAATTAAACAATGTACAAAACATGAACATTGATGTAAAAAATATATATTTTTATAAAAGAGAAGAATGAGTGCTACAGGACTTCTCCAGAGACACGCCCCTTTCTCCTGAACCTTCTCCACCTCTCCTGCCCTACCTACAGGCTGATATTTCCGTATCTCAACAACTTGCCCTAGGGCTTCAATTTAGGTGTGCTTCCACAAGAGATGGAATGCAGGCAAGAGAGGGCATTCCCAAGTACCCATTTGATCAGCTGGGTCTGATTTCTCTCAAGATGGCCTTTTATACATAATGTTCTCCTTCCGCATTTGTGTTTCATCCCTTCAGACTTGGTGGTGCTGTTGGGCTTATATTCTGTTTTTTTTGGGACTAGTACTTCTATTGTTTCTATTCATAACTTTGTTAAACTCTCCTGGATTTACCCTAGTGTGAGTGCATTGTCTATTTCCTTTTGGAGTTTGTCTCCTACAGTGATTCCCTGATGGGATAAATGTCAAGTTGAATATTGCAGGACACATGGAAGGTCACCTGGGCAAAGTGCATGTGACAGAGAAAAGCTTCTAGTTCATCGTTTTAGCACCTCGAAGACTGACAAAGAGCCTAACAATTCTAGGATTCACAAGGCTAGCTGGGCATGATCACAGCCGAAATATGATCGATGGATGATGAAGTTGGAAGGTGCAGAGATCCGGAAGAGCCACTGTGCCATGCCAAAGTATGGGACATTGTCCTAGAAATGGCAGGAGGCAGAATCCAAAGCTGCTTACTTATTTTCACTTCTGGGATTTATTACCTTTCCCTTCTGAAAACCTTATTAGAAATAAATGCACATGGTTTTGCCTCCACTGGGTGAAAAACAGTCACTTTAAAAGGGGTAATGATACTCCCTTTTCATTTGGCTTGGGAACAGCTCTCCGCCTGTCAGAATCCAACATGGTGCAGAGAATTGCCCCAGCCTGCTTCACTTTGCCCTGAAAAGACATTTTCCCCTTTTTCATTTACTTTTCTCCATTGATCAGCTGAGCAGGCCCCTGAAAGAATCCTGACTCTTATGATCTGGCAGACTCTGTGGAACTGTGTAGAATAGCATTTTAGCTTTGTTTAGAAACATCTGTGCGAAATTGTGGGCATCAAGTTGGCATATATGGCAAGAGCTGGGGATTCTGATACAAAGCCCTTTCTTTGAGCTGAGTGGCAGTCCCTATAATCCTCAGGATTCCTCTGGTAGATTGTTGACTATCTCCAATACCACCTTGTTTCAAAGGACTTAACTGGCTTTTACAGAGTTCCTGGGTTGGTATGACGTAAATTCCATTGTTCTTTCCTTGCCAAGCATTTCTAGACTTTTGAATGTCATCAATATCTTTCAAAGGATGTGGATTATTTCAGAGACAAACTGTCCACGAAATAGTATTAACTGAATTACTCCCACCCTTGGTAAAACAATGTTTGTTTTTCCAAATAAATAAATGACCATCTGCATGCCATTACCTGAGGCAAATCTGCAGAATCAGGGCTCTCCATATCACTCACGTTACTAATTAGCACAATTATTCTCTTTGAGATGCTGGACCACGGGATCAGTGTGACTTCCACAGACACTAGAAGCCACGGCTTTAATCTCTAATGCATCTTCGGCCTCCTCTGTTGCAGAGTGGGATTCAGCATATTAACGGCTCTGTTTCTCAGCTGTCCAAAGACTTGATTTAATTATGCTGCAAGTCTCTGTCTTCATTGGAAATCTCCACACATGCTGTTTGCTCCATTATTATGGATTGCATTTTCTCTCAGCTGCAATGTCTCATTCTTGTCCTTCCTTGGGCTTTAGTGGTTAATAGACATTTGCATTTTCATTTCTCCTGGTGCTTAATAAACATCCTCTTAGGCACTCATTCTGAAAGGAGAAAACCACTTAGTTCAACCAAAAGGCTGAACTCCACACCCTTGCTGGAACCAAAACTTGTCTTTGTATTAGTATTGTCCCTTTGTTTCTCACGCCTCCCAGGGACAACTCCAAGGACCTACTGGAAACTCTGTCCTTGCCTAAGGCGCCTACATCTGACCAAAGTTTTCTGGCTGCTGTTCCTTAGTCCATCTTTTAAAAGACACGCAGATACTCCATGAATACAGTCCATCACTGCATTAAGTAAACTATGAGACTCATTCAATAGGAGTGTGCAGTCACCAATGATATCTACAGAGACTATACAAAACACTGAGAAAATAGATTGTGCTGTTAGCAGGAAACAAAATTGTCCACATTACATCATCACCATTATGTTTTCAAATATACACATTCACATCCCCATGAATAAGGAAAAGACAAGAATGGGAATTACTAAAATATTTGCAATAATTAAGTTCTAATTTTTTTTTAATTTTAAAGGAAGAATATTTATTTTTAGAACTGAAAATAATAATCTAATAAAAAGCAAGAATATTTTCACATCATTGGACACCCCAAATAATAAAGAACGGAGAAAACCATAAACTGGGACTACTGAACAGACAGAAAATTTAGGAACAGAGTCCTTGAAGTCAGCAGGATTCCAAGAACTTTGCTTAACCATTCTCTTCCGCAGATACACCTTGACTGTGTTACAACTGTAGGCAAAGAGAGCTGACCTCACTGGCGAAAGACAGTCCCTTTCACAGTTACCAAGCTAGGAAGGATGGAAAGAATAGTACAGGAAACCAGCTTATATAACAGACATACCCTTTGTGCCTTGCTCTGATTACAAGATTTCAGAATGCAAATTTAAGTACAGAAATGAATGTTCATGTAAAGTAAGAGAAATCACCACAATTGCAAATATAAGAAGTTGACAATTATAAAGCATCGCAAAATATGGGGGTGGGGGGGAGAATGATTGTTTGTTTTAATTTAACTATATTTTTGATAGCATATCTGTCATTGCCATTTTGTGTGACAATTAGTGTACATTTCCTACCTAAAATTTAAAATGATCATTCAGTTTTTCCTCTGGTGTGGTTAACTGAAAATGTTTAAAATTTTATTTTGAGATCACTTTAGAATTACAAAAGTTTCAAAAATTAATTCATCCAGCCTCCGCTTTTACTAACATTTCATGTAGCTATAATACACTTACCAAAGGTAGGAAATAAACACTGACACAATACTACAAAATAAAGACATTTTAGATTTCACTGGTTTTTTTCACTATGTCCCTTCTCTGTCCCAGGATTTAATCCATATTGCACTTATTGTCTCCCTTTAACATCTTCCAATCTGTGACATTTCCTTACCCTTTTTTGGTCTCTTAGGTGCTACAGACTTTATAGGAGTGCTGGTCAGATACCTGGCAGAAGGTCCCTCATTTTGAACTCTCTGGTGTTTTCTCATTACTATGCTGAACTTATGCACCCTTGGAAAGAACGCCACAAGTATCCTTGTGGAGTATCATGTCAGGGGGCAGGATGTTGCTGTGTCTTATTACTGGTGATGTCAACCTCAATCACTTGGTTAAGGTAACATCTAACAGATTTTTGCACTGGGAAGTTATTATTTCTCCATCTACATTTAATGAATATTTGGTGGTAGGTATTTTGAGACTGTGCAAAAATTCTTAGACCTCCTCTCCTTAAACTTTCATCTCCCAATTGTATTATCCATTAGTGCAACTCAATTTTAGCAATCATTTTGGGAGCAATACTTGTGGTTTCAAAGGTGATTTTCTATTTCTCACATTCCCCCCACATTTATTAAGTGGAATTCTTCCATATGAAAGGGTTACCTGTCTCCCAATTTATTTTTTAGTCACCTTTCATATGAGTATGAACTCATGGCTATTTATGTTATTCTTTGAGTTATAATCCAATACGACCCTAATTTACTCTGTTACTCAAATTCTAATTTTGATCATTGGGAGTTTTTTCACATTGGCTCCAGTGCTCCTGAGTTTTGTTTTTTATTTTTTGTTTTGTTTTAGTACCTCCTTATTTTCTGGATCCTCAAGATGTTCCAAGCCTATCTTGTCTTTCCCCTACCGCAGCCCTGGAATCAGTCACTTCTCCAAGGAGCCTTTGAATGGATAGTTGTATTTAATAACCAAGATATGAGTGCCAGGTTTTCTCATGGTTCCTGGGATGTCACTGATTTTCAGCCCTTTCAGTGGACAGGACAGGTAGAAAGTTTATGCATGTATATTAACATGCAAATGCACTCCCATTCATCTCCGTCTATCAGTGTCTTTATCTTTATTTCTGAATCTATCTGTGTATGTATGAGTATATATATGTGCATGTATATTTTATATATATACACATGCCTATATTTTAAAAGTATGTATTCATACACACACGAGTTAAAAGGTAAAGATAAAGAGTTTCTATTGATTCTGAGTTCAATCCACTACTACAAGATTCATTCTATGCTTTCCTTTTCCTTATCTATAATTTCTTTGTCTCACAATGAGCATCCGCTTCTCATAATTTACAATACAATTATTTGTTCAACCCTAACAAACATATAAAGCAGTTTCAGAACTGCTAACCCATATTCCCCATAGGAAAATTGTGTGTTTGAGGCCCTTAGTGCCTTCAATCTTTGTACCAACCATCAAGTCAAAACACAGATTTCCAAAAGTACTATGTCAGCTTCTTTCTTCTCCACTCCCCAGAGTGTAGTTATGTCAGTTGTTCTCAAAGGGGACTATTGTGCCCCAGGGTACATGTGGCAACATCTGAAGACATTTTACGTTGTCACAGCTGGGGAGAGAGAACTGATACTGCTGAATGTTCTAAAATGCCCAGGATAACTAGAGATAAGAATTATCAAGAATGTCAGTAAATTCAAAAGTGTATCTCTTTTTCTTATAAATTTTCTCCTATTAGGAGAATCTTAAATTTTTTGTCATAATTCTCACATCAGGAAGAGAATTTTGCTGATTTAATCATATATATATATACAGCTTTCATTTCAGTCTATTAATCTTTACCTGAATTTTCTCATAGTTCTTTAATAAATAAAGATGACAAAAGAAGGCATTCTTCATATATGTCCAAATCAGAAATCTGTAAATTCTTGTTTTATTGATTGTAGTCAACTGACATACACTCAACCAACTCTCCTTTAGCAAAATCCCAAATGGCCCTGGCCACTCCAGACTACCTGGACAGAGAGGAAAGTATGTCGGAGATGAAGCTGGGCTGAAAATAGACTGTGGTCTTAATTAATTGTTAAGATACCTATCTGTAAATTAAAAAAAAAAAAAAAACCAACATGTGAACACATTGTTACAACCTCTACAAGAACTGTGGATGGAATCTCAGCAGAATAGCCTAAAAACAAACTCTACTAGCTTCCAAGAATTCTTTTCTAAAGGTCAGAGATGGTTACACAAAATACAAGCTCCTGAGGAACTTGTGCTTTAGGAAAGAAGGGAAATCTGTGTTCAGAGGTGTTTCTAGAGAGAACAACAGTCAGACATTTAGATCTCAACCTTATACATCCTTCTAATATTCCCCAGAAACTAACTACCTAGGAAGTATCTGTTTCTGAGTGACCACCACTCCTCATGGTCCCTCAGATGATTACCTCCTCACACTGGCCTCTTGGTGGCTCCGGAGGCCAAGGCAAGGCTAACATCTGAATTGTTCTCTGCCCTTCACTTTTTACATGTGGGAGTTGGAGAGAGAATAGAGTCAGAGCTAGAAAGAGGATAGAATACATCAAAAATATCATCATCCTAAATACTGTGATTAGAAGTCATTTTTCACTGCCAAAAAACAAAAAAAAATTGTAGTCAAGCCTCTGAAGGCAATGTTTACTCTTCTAGGAAGAGCACATATGGGAGAGCTTCTGACAAGACTGTCGAAAGTGTGTTCAGCAATTTAACTAGTAATAATAGTGAAAAACAACAAATAAAGCTTTGAATTAACCCAGCATCTTTCATCTCCATATATCAAAGAGCATCGCCAATGTTCCTGATAACATGTCTGTGAAACACAGAAGAGGCAGGCACTGTCATTCCCTGGTGACAGATGAAAGAACAGAGATGCTAAGAAACTCTACTCCATGGAATCAGCCAAGGACCTGCAAGGACAGACCAGCCTGCCCTAGGGGTGTTAACACCTCCCTAGGCTGTTGGACCTGCGGCCCCAAGGAACTTGGGTTTCAGGAGGGCCTGAATGCAGGCAACACACAGCATTCATGGAAGCCACTGAGCCTCTGTTGTCCAGAAATTTGATGATATGTTATACCTAGTGGGGCACTGGTGGTGGGCAGGGTGTGAAAGCATCCATTTGTAGAGGTTTAACCTCTAACTCCTGGAGCCAATACAAAGCATAAACCTACTTCATACACATTACTGGGGCTGAGGGGAGGGGTAAATACATCCAGCACCTTAGGCAATGCTACATATATGCAAGTGAATCAACCAACACTTTTTAAAGGTGGGCTGTTCACAGACCCTGAAAGATGGACTCTGGGAAATTACTGACCCCACAGCCCCTAGCTTTGGGGAGTTCATAATACAAATGGCTGAAAAAGGAAAGATACATACAGATCCTTCAAACCCTACAATCCAACCAAAGAGAGCTATTTGCAGTTTCCCCTGATGCAAAGGCATGGATCCCTGAGCCATTGTCCGTGCGCTTCCCTCTCTTTCACATGTTCTCCTTTATGACAACACTGAAGCATGGCCTATTCTATCAAGCTTACACATACCTTTCCTTCCTCCGGGTATCTTCCAGATTCTGTACAGATTTCTGCTACAACCCCATAACTTTATTACATATACTTGACATATCTGTCTTCCCTACCAAACTCTCAGTTTTTTGTCAGAAGTAATTACCCTTATATTTGTATGTGTAAAGTTCAACATAGTGTGAAGTTAATACCAGATGTTCAGCAATTTTTATACAAAGAAAGAGGAAGAAAGAAAGGAAGAGGTGGGCCTCCCCGGTGGCGCAGTGGTTGAGCGCTGGGTTGCGAAGCTGCCCGCAGCCTCTGTGGCGCCGGTTCAATCCCCGGCTGCTCCCCGGCCACCGGAGGAGGGTCCCACATGGCACGCAGACCTCTCCTGCTGCCCGCTGCTCCCCTCAGCAGTGTACTTCGGTCCTTCTGCCTGCTCTGCTCCCTGCTCTGGCTCTGGTGAATTCTCTCACCCTCCCGCGCTTCTGACTGTACCCAGTGCATGTATAAACAAACAAACAAATAAATAAATAAATAAATAAAACATGCCTCTATTAAAAAAAAAAAAGAAGAAAGAAAGGAAGAGGTGGAGGCAGGGAGCAAGGGACCAAGGGAGATCTACTGAGTAGCATTTGCCAGATACCATCTTCTAGCATATTCCTGTTCAGCATGTGCTTCTCATCTGAAGACTTGTCTTTTTTCATTCCAGAATCTTACCAGCTTTTATCTCCTTAAAGACTGTTACTACCCCACTCCTTCAATTCTTTATTTCCAGAAAAGCCCATACTCTCAGTCTGCCCTTTATGTCTATTAGCTTTTCTTCCTAATTTTCCATCTCTTTATCTCAGCAACATTTGGGGTGAATTCTGCAGTGTTATCTCCCAAGTCATTGAAGTGCTCTTGGACATCCAATGCAGAGCTAATCTTGTCCCCTGGAAATATTTCTATTCCAATGTATTTTTCATATCCAGTTCCTAACTAGCTCATTTTCATCTACAACTATTCTTGATTTCTATATGCCTGTTTTGTTTCATAATTTCTGGCTATTTTTAGGTGTTATACCTTCCTTTATAACTTTGATAATCCTCAAATACTCATTTTTTTAACATTATTTTTTTTTATAGAGGCATGTTTTTATTTCTTTCTTTATTTTATTTGTTTGTGTTTGTTTATACATGTACTGGGTACAGTCAGAAGCGCGGGAGGGTGAGAGAATTCACCAGAGCCAGAGCGGGGAGCAGAGCAGGCAGAAGGACTGACGTACACTGCTGAGGGGAGCAGCGGGCGGCAGGAGAGGTCTGCGTGCCATGTGGGACCCTCCTCTGGTGGCCGGGGAGCAGCCGGGGATCGAACCGGCGCCGCAGAGGCCTCGGGCTGCTTCGCAACCCAGCGCTCAACTGCTGGGCCACCAGGGAGGCCCCTCAAATACTCATTTTAAAGTCACCTTCCAATTGCTCTATTATTCACTTTCAATGAGAGTAAATTCTATTGATTTCTGAGCTAGTTTTTTGTCGTTCTTACCATTAGTTTCTCCATGTGCTTTGGAACTTTCATTAGCAATTTCATCTGCAGTGAATGTTTTTTGTTTCCCCATTGCCTGTTTCTGCTTGTCTGCTAGTTGTTCAGTTTCTTCCTTTGGGATTTCTAACCCAGATTCAGGTTTGATAACTGGGACTTAGGTTTACTGTTTCAAGGTAACCTTGGGCATACCACTGATCTAGTCAGTGAGCTTTCAGAGCTAGTTGAGTCCTGACAGCGTGGCTTTCCTTCCTTCCTTCCACTTGGTACTCAGTTCTACAACATACTATATCTCCAAGCAGTGGCTGAAGCTTCATCCAGCCCTTTGTGAAGAGCAGGCAATGAATGCTTCAATATCTCCCAGAGAACTTGGGTCCAGTCCTCACTCTTGAACCCAGAGCTTCTGATTCCTGCCACCGTGTGGAAATCTAATTTCAAACTCCCTCTGCTTATTACCAAGCCCAGGAGACCATCAAGCCTATTCCCTCAGTTGCCATCTTCTGTGTTGTTTATGGACTACAACATTTGTGGCTATGTTTCAATTCTTTTTTAAATATTTAATCTATCAAAGCAATGTATTTGAAAGCATGGATTCCTAGCCAGTTTAGGCATTTTCATAGAATTGGCCAGTCCCAACTGCCCAGGATGTGCCCTGTCATCTGCAGGTTCAACTCTGTAGTCTTGAGTCCTGGACTACTGACGGTTAGGCCTGTGAACATGCAGAACCCTTCCCATGAACTAGAAGAATCTGCAAATAGTCTCTAGCTCTCATGCCTGTGCACCTCAGGGTGGGGCCAGGCCCTACATTCCTATAATGCTACAGTTCCCAATAAAATAAGCATTTACCATTTGAGCCCACACTATCCAAGTATGCCTAGAATGTTCATTTTCCTGTCCCTCTTAACCTAGACTTATCTGGATTTATTTTTTGGACCCTCACCCAAAAAGAAATCAGACTCTCACCTAACAACACTATTTCAGTGTCAAATTAGTCTCAGATCCCTCACTTCAGAATCCACTTGCATTAAATTTAAATAGAATACCCCCAGACTTGGTTCAGACATCAGGCCTCACTCAAGTCCACACCACACTACTCCTGGCCTGATTCTAGTTCATGCCTTCTGCCCCATCAAAGGTTCTGCTCCCAACTACAATGTGTAGGGAGAATAAGGAGGAGGAGAAGTTCCCACATGCAAGCAATGCTCCAAAGCCAACTGGATGTCCTACAATTCCACTCAATTCTACCTGGAGATAACATCAGACCCCACATGTTAGGAACTCAGTCCTACAAGACTATCCCCCTATACCCATCACAGATGCCAATCACAAATCTTGTTTATCACCTATGCCTCCAACCAACAGACATAGATAGCATCTTCCAATAATTCCCATCCTAAGTTTGATTAATTTGTTAGCATGGCTCACATTGATCAGAGAAGCATTTATTTACAAGATCACTGGTTTTTTTATGAAAAGAAGTCAGGATGGAATTGTTGCACAGGGAAAGGCCCTCTCAATATACCACTCATCAATAACCAGGAAGCTCTTATCACCCTGTCCTTTTGAGGTTTCATAGAAGATTCATTACTTAAACAAGACTGATTGATTGATTGGCCATTGGCCATTGAACTCAAACCCTAACCCCTCTATCCTTCCCAGAGATTAGGGGGATGGAGCTGAAAGTCCCAACCCTCTAATCATAGGATTGATTTCCCTGGCAACCAGCCCCATCCTCATTAATGTAACACAAAGGCATCTCATTAACATAACAAGGAATACCTTTAAGGATCTCACCACAGGAGTTTTAGGAGATCTGTGCCAGGAAGATGAAAAACAAACACAAATCCCAAATGTAACACCCTAACTCCACACCTAGAAAAGAGATATGGTAGTTTGTGCATATTCTCATGTAAATCTTACCAGTTTTATAGATGGTTACCACTTTTACCCATCATAACCATAACAGTAACATTTCTTGCCTGTAGGTTAGGATTTGGGCTGAGTACACCACCTGCAATAATTTACCTAATCCTTTCAACAACCCTATGAAGACTTCTGTTATCAACTCCCCACTTCATAGATGCCAATGCTGAGGCTCAGATTAAGTGACAACTCCAAAATCCTAGATACAAAGTTCTGCAACCAGAATTTGAACCCAGGTTCATCTCAACCCAAATATATGCTCTCAGTCAAATGCTACATTGCCAAATCCAACTTTGCATCCATGTTACTGGACATCAGGCTTCCAGGAAAGTGACCTGGAATGAATTTGATCTCACCTCCCTTTCAGAGAGATTCCTGTTCTGCCCATGAGTTCTGGTGTTTCCTTTCCTTGCCTGCAACCACTCTAGGCCACTTAAGATACACCTCTATACTCAACACCCACTCACAGATGGTTTGTCAAACTTTTATTTTTGTCTTCAGCTCACATCTCTCTTCCAAACTCCTACTGTCTTAGATGTCCCACAGAGACCTCAATCTCAGCTTATTCAAACCTGAGCTCATTACTTTCATTCCCTTTCTCAGCTCCTAGCAACACCATCCACCTAAACTTCCAAATCAGAAGCAAGAGTCAGCCCTATCTGCCCTGGCACTTCATCCCACAGCCTGTCAATAGACAGGGAGGCCAATTTTCTTTCTTGAGCACTCGGATGGAAGCTGTCCCTTTTATATTTCCATCACCTACATAATAATACCCAAACATCTCTACCTGGCACCTAGGGCCCACTTTTCCATCTTCATCATTCAATTTTAACCATGCTCCCTATACCCCAGTCATCTCAACTACCTATCACTTCCCAAGTGTCAGGATCTTCTGTGCCACCAGGCCTTTGCCCAGGCTGTCCCTTCCACCTAGAGCATGCTCACCCCAGGTCCACCCATTTTTCAGACCAAGCACCTCGTTCTCTGTGAAGCTGTCCATAAGGCCTTTCTCTTGGTTTCTTAGCAAGGACAAGGTACTGACATCATTGAACTCCCCTTATGCTGGACTCAACACTGCAGTCTAGTTCGACTTGTTTTAGAGACCAATCTGCCCCAACAGCACTCTCCAGGCACCAGGACCTCGCCACGTGGTGAGTGAACACAAGGATTTCCCTCTTCTTCTTTCCTCCAGTCCCACTTCCAGTTCCTCATCAAACATTTAGGTAATTAACTGGCAACCGTAAATAAATATTTAAAAAATGCAAGCTCTCACTCCAACAGAGTCACCAGCATCTAAAGTAGCAAGGAGGCTTAATTAAAAGAATGAAGAGAAACCAATCTCAGTTATAACTCAACATGGAAGGCTATGATGCTAAAATTTACATTAAATGAGGAACACATGGCATAAAAGTTCCATCACAATTTATAGTGCCACAGAATGAAGTCAGGAATGAGTGTCTCCATCTATAAACACATCCCACACATTATGCCAGTTCCAACTTTTAACTGATCAGCCCCTAATAGTTATTTAACTGAACATCCTAATAATCACCAGTCAATATCTAGTCATTTCAAATGCACATATTGAAACAGTTAGGTGCAAAAAAAGTACAAATCAAAGTAAAAAGTGACTTATAAATATATGAAGCAAAATTAAAATAGTGAAAGAAATACAAGTCAAGACATACTATTTTCATTTGTCAAACTGGCAAAATGGAAAGCAATGGGAAAGCTCCTCCCTACTGGAGAGGTTTCTGGCTGCATCTTAGCTATGCCAGGTGTGGAGGGTGAACTTAGCACCCACACCCCAAGGCAGATGGTCAAGTATACCTTTGATGGTCAAGTCAGCTCACCAGTGTTCATAAACATCTCACTCTTAGCAGAGCCGACTAAGCACCAGGTAGGCGAGGTGGGAGTGGGGGGTGAGAAAGCATGATGGGAAGAGAGAAGGGAAATCTGACCGCTTGCTGTATGAATATGAAGGAGGCCATGCTTTACCAGCCCTGCCATACCAATATATCAAAGAGAACACAATTAAATCCTGCCTTTACAGGCTTACAGTTTAGAAGTAGAATCAAGACCCATACCCAAATCTGTAGTAAACAGGCAAACACAACTGGATGCTGTCAGAGAAGAAAAAAGGCTGGGAGCATTCAGAAAAGAGAAAATTACTTCCAACTGGGCCATCAGGGTGGGTAGAAATCTGTCGATGGTTTAGAGAAAAAAGTGTTGTATGGGCAAATGAAAGATTAAGGTCACAGACAATGAAATTTCTATATGCATTAATTTAATCACCAAAGTCCTTTCCAGCCTTTACATTTTTCTTTTTTTTTTTTTTAAAGATTTTATTTATTTATTTATACAAGCACTGGGTACAGTCAGAAGAGCGAGAGGGTGAGAGAATTCACCAGAGCCAGAGCGGGGAACAGAACAGGCAGACTGATGAAGAAATACACTGCTGAGGGGAGCAGCGGGCGTGGCAGAAGAGGTCTGTCGTGCCATGTGGGACACTCGTCTGTGGCTGGGGATCGAACTGGTGCTGCAGAGGCTGCGGGCAGCTTCGCAGCCCAGCGCTCAACCGCTGCGCCACCAGGGGAGGCCCCAGCCTCTACATTTTTCTAATCTGATACTTTCCCTTTTGTTAGTTGGAAACATTGGTCAACACCCCCAAGAAATGGATGGATACTGGGGTTATGTGTCAGGCACAGACATTGCACCTTGCACAGATAAACTCGTCCAATCATCAAGGCACTTTTGGGAGGTCAGACAGAGACTGATGTCCACCTGACTTTGAAGCTTCCACCTATTGTTTCTTCTATACTATCCTGCCTCACTTTGAGATCACTTTCTTCTCAAACAAAAGCCCCAAATTGCACTACAGATTCAATGTAATTCTATCAAAACCCCAGTGGGTTTTTTTTGTGAAACTGACAAGTTAATCCTAAAATTCATATAATAATTCCAGGGGCCCAGAATATTCAAAATATTACTCAAAAAGAATAAATTCAAGGACTCACACTTCAAAACTTACTGCAAAGCTATAGGAATCAAAACTGTATGGGACTAAAGTGCTGACACAGGCTAGACATATAACTCAATGGAATAAAACTGAGAGTCCAAAAGTAAACTCCTATATTTAAGGGCCTCCCCAGTGGAGCAGCGGTTGAGCACTGGGTTGCGAAGCTGCCCACAGCCTCTGCAGCGCTGGTTCGATCCCCAGCTGCTCCCCGGCCACCAGAGGAGGGTCCCACATGGCGAGCAGACCTCTCCTGCCGCCCGCTGCTCCCTTCAGCAGTGTACTTCGGTCCTTCTGCCTGCTCTGCTCCCCGCTCTGGCTCTGGTGAATTCTCTCACCCTCCCGCGCTTCTGACTGTACCCAGTGCTTGCATAAATAAATAAATCTTAAAAAAAAAAAGTAGCAAAGAAATATATAAAAAAAAAAAACTCCTATATTTAAGAGCAATAGATTTTTGACAAGGATGCCAACACAATTAAATGGGAGAAAGAATAGTCTTTTCAACAAATGATGCTGGTACAGCTGGATACCCACATACAAGAGAATGATGTTAAGAACTTAACCTTATACCACATATAAAAATTAACTCCAAACACATCAAAGATCTAGACATAAGAGTGGAAACTATAAAACTCCTCTATTTTATCAGATGATATCACTTATGGGAGGAATATAAGGAAACTGAAAAAGGGACCCCAAAAAAGGACAAAACTTGTAGGCAAGTTCACTGGTGATATGGTGGTGGGGGATTTACGGGGACTATACCCAAGGGGAGAAATCAAATACTGTACAAAAATGAACAACAGTGTAAGAAAATGAAACAATTAATAAAAGAAAAAAAACCTCCTCTATTTTAATCAGTTAATTTAGTTATGGGGTAATGTTGACTTAAAACACCATATATGTTTTAGGAGCACAGGTTCACACTTGTTCCAAGTATGTTAACACACCATGCCCACCACCAAAGTGCCAACAACCCTTTATTATGGTCAATTGGGTCCCTCTATTCTGTTCACACCCTCTCATCCACTCTGGTAATCTCAGTTCTGTGTCAGAATCCAAGGGTAAATTTTTGTTTGGATTTGACTACTCCTGTGCTTCATTTCTTGTATTCCATATATGAATGAAATGATTTGGTGTTTGGCTGTGTTCTTCTTACTTATTTCACTGTGTATAATTTCTTGTAGTCCAACCATGTTGCCACAAATGGCAGGATTTCACATTTTTTATAGCTGAGTAGTATTCTATTGTGAATACTTCAGCTTTGGGCACTTGGGTTTCTTCCATATCTTGGCTACTGTAAATAACACTGCAAAGAACACAGAAGCATGTATATCTTTTCCAATTAGTCTATATTCTTCTGATACCTAAAAAGTAGAATTGTTGCATCTAATGGTAGATCCATTTTTAATATTTTGAGAAACCTCCATAATGGTTTCCCAAGACGCTGGACCAGCTGACATTCCCAGCAACAGTGCACAAGTGTTTCATGTTCTTCACACCCTTTTCAGCACTTGTTATTTGTGTTTTTTTGATGTAGGCCATTCTCACAGGTATGAGGTGATGTCTCATTGTGCTTTTGATTTGCATTTCCCTGATATTAAATGGTATGAGCACTTTTTTCATGTGCCTGTTGTTCTTCTGTATATCTTTGTTGGAGAAGTGTCTATTCAGAACTTCTGCACATTTTGTGATCAGGTTATTTGTGGGGTTTTTGTTGTTGAGTTGCATGAATTCTTTATAAATCTTGGACTTTTATCTTGGATAGTAATCCTTTGTTGGATACAAGATATACAATATTTTCTCCCATTCAGCAGGATGTCTTAAAACTATAAAACTCTTAGAAGAAAGTGTAAGGGTAAATAAGACCAAGCTTTCTTAGTCTAATTTTCTTAGAAAAATAGGTAACATCATAAAAATTAAAAACTTTTGTGCTTCAATATACATTGTCAAAAAACAAAAAGGCAACTCCAGAATGTGAGAACATATTTAAGTCATTGAAAGTGCAGTGTCCAGAGTATGTAAAGAATTCTTATAACTCAACAATAGAAAGACATATTAATCCAATTAAAAATGAATAATGGACTTGAATAAATATTTCTCCAGAGAAAATATACAAATGGCCAATAAGCACATGAAATGGCACTCAACATTATGAATCATTAGAGAAAACACAAACTGAAGTCAAATGAGATAGCACTACACATGAACTAGATGAATATGATAAAAAAGGTGCATAATAAGTGTTGAAGAGGATGGGGAGAAACGGAACCCTCATGCGTTGCTGCGGGAAAGTAAAGTAGTAGCGTCGCTTTGGAAAACAGTCAAAAAAGTTTCTAAAAAGGTTAAATACAGAGTAACTATATGGTCCAGCAATTCCACTGGTATTTATAGACCCAAGACAATAAAAAACATGTTCACACATGAATCTTCATAGAAACAACATTCATAATAGCCAAAATGTAGAATCTTTACAAATGTTCATTAACTAATTGTGGATAAACAAAATGTGGTGTATCATACAATGGAATATAATTCAACCAAAGGGAATGACACTGCTACATGCTACAACACAGATAAACTCTGAACACATGATTTCAAGAAAAGACCATTTTCTTGAAAAATGATTTCAAGAAAAGACCCATTTTTATGAAATTCCCAGAATATACAAATTTAGAGAAACAAAAGGTAGGACTGGAAGTGGATGGCACAGATGGAGAAGTGACTGCTAATGGAAATAGTATTTCTTTGGGGGTTTACAAGATGTTCTG
Source organism: Talpa occidentalis (assembly GCF_014898055.3). Classification (NCBI taxonomy): domain Eukaryota; kingdom Metazoa; phylum Chordata; class Mammalia; order Eulipotyphla; family Talpidae; genus Talpa; species Talpa occidentalis. Next base: position 27,661,825 of record NW_023601104.1, read on the forward strand.
AAATTGATGGTAGTGATGACTGCAAAACTTTGAGTAAGCTAAAAACATTGAATCGTATACTCTAAATGGATCAATGTTATGGTATATAAGCTATATACAGTAAAGCTGTTTAAAAACAAACAGACCAAAGAATTTAAAAAAAATTAAGTACCTCACGCTCACTGACAACTGGAATACATAGGAAAAAACAACAAAGGACAAAGAAGTCACTCATGTCTATCGGAGTTAAACACTACTAACATTTCGATTTCTTCCCTTCCTACATTTACTTTCAGTGATTATATTTATGGTTGAGACTATTCATTTGACATTATTTTATCTTTGTCCCCACCTCCCTCTAGTCTCCCCTCTCACCCCTTACCTCAGTCAGCTCCAGAGGACCTGATGGTATCTGCTAAATGGAATGCTCCCTTCCCTGATTGTCTGGAAACAATTGTCTACCTTCCCCTCATTGTCTACTCTTCTTACAGACATCCCTCCATGGTGAAGCTTCCCCAGAGCCCTTAACAATTGCTTCTGTTGATGCTTTTCTCACCTGTCAGTGATCTTTCCTGCAATTAGGCTCCTTAGATGTAAATTCAGTATTAATCTCCTTTTAGCAGAACTAGGTTGGAGGTGAGAACTAGGTTGGAGGGAAAGATAACATTTTGGGGAAGAGTATGTGTAAGGAGGTTGAACCTCCCTCTTTAAGTATATCTCCTTCCTCCTGACTCAAGTCCCTGTGGCACACCTACACCTGAGGACCCGGTGTCTTTAGCCTTCAGCAGGCCACAGAATCGAGTGGAGGCTGACCTCCTTTTCCACCCACTTGCTCCCCTCCCACCTGACCTCACACACCTGGGTGTTGCGATTTTTGACTGACAGCTCCTCCTCTCAAGTTCCTCCCCCTTGCCTTAGCCCTCTTCCACAAATGCCCACCATGATGACCAGTGAGGACTGGCTTGGGGAGCTTAGGAAGAAACAGTGTCCCAAGCTTGGTAACCCTACCAATCCCCCAGGTTCCAGGAAAGGGGACAGGTCAGTTAGGCTAAGGATGCTTGTGTGTCCACTTGACAACAAAAATCTGGATACAGCATATTACAAATAATATCAAAAACAGTCTCTTTCTTTCTCAACAGAGATGAACTTATTCTCAGATTACAGAACTCAGGAAATGGAACCCATCTCCTTGTTATCAATGTAAAAACTGAGCTGAGCTATTTGTGATCTAAATCAAAATAGAACTGTGTCTGGCAAACTCATTTTTCTCAGGCCCAGGCAGCTCCCCAAGATACATTGTCTACTGATGGGGGGGTGGGGGGAGAGACAATGGCAACTGCCAGGAGCCATTGATCACTTGTTTTATGTGCAGAATGAATCCTTAATCACTGTCGCTTCAGAAAGAAAGGGGAAATTGAGATGGATTCTCAAGTGCCAAAGGCAGAGAGCTTGGTAATTGTAGTTCTTTCATTAAAACTTTGGAGTGTAGTAAGTTAGCCAGTGATTGTTCAACTCCACTTCATGTCTGCAGACCCCATCTTGGCTCATTGCCAACAGGGAGTATCCTGAGATCCAAAGAAATCCCTCGCTTGGTGTGAGCTCAGGGTTAACATCTCTGGAATTTTACATCACAGCCTGGCATTTAAGGACCAGCTAACTGGACCCAACATACCCCTCCAACTGTTAGGGGAAAAAGGCTGTCCCAAAGCTAATTCCATACAGGCTTTGTGGACTCCACCCCCACCCCAGTGTTAGGGGGAAAAGGCTGCCCCAAAGCAAATTCCATACAGGCTTTGTGGACTCCACCCCCACCCCAGGCCAAAGCCAAAGACACTGGGAACTCTACATCCCATGACGACCCAAGGGAAGGTGGCTGGGACCTGAGGGTGGGGTTAAGCAGCCAGGTGGATACAAAAGGCAGACATGTGGGCTTTGGGGCTCTCTCCATTTTGGGGCCCTCGGCCAGCTCGTGGCGTCCGTCTAGCTCTGAGAGTGACTTTGGGTTTCCAGGTCGTCGGATCGGGTAGGACGCATTAAAGACTTTATTTCCCTATTTTCTCCCTGAGTTGTACATTTTCCTTATTTCTTTTTCTCTTGTAAATAAACCTTTTATTAACCCTTTTGCGTGTGTCTGTAGTAGAGTATTCATAAGTCCCTTTAAAGCGCGCTGGTGAGGACCCACAGCCAGGAACCCGTTTAATATCGGGGTTGCTCTATAACACAACAACATACTCTCTCTCCGCCTTAACTTCCTTATTCGTAAATGGGAGCAAAACCCTGTAATGCTTCATTCACCCTATACCATTTTATTTTTCTGCCCCACTTCTTGAACTAGTTCTTTCTACTTACGGAGACATTAATTTATGTATTTGTTCACTTCTCAAATAATTATTAATGGCTTATTGTGAGGCTTCTAACCACCCCCTTGGGGTTTTTGACCCAGAGCCTGCATAATCAACAGGGGGCAATACTGCCCCTGTGGTTCTGGAAAACAGAAAAATTCTCATTCTTTTTATATATAATAAGCAAATGTATAAGTTGTCGAGCAGTGTATTTCATGCATATAAATTTTAAAATTTTGTGAGGGGAAGGAGGTATGTTTAGGAAAAAGATACCTGAGAAGGTTCCTTAGAGGAACAATAATGAAATGAAAGTCAGTAATCTATCCTGGTCAGTAGTCTATTTAGAGTAACTTTCCTCTCTTCATTTGCCTCTTTAGAACTCAATACCCATTGCCTCCTCCAAGAAAACTTCTGTGATCCTCCACCCCTCTATACCCTCCTTTTTGCTCCTATAATGACCCATACACAGTTCATATACGAGATTAATTTCTAAACTCCTACCCTTGGCTCTGATCCTTGGCTCTGTCTCTCACACTGGTCTGCAGGATGCTCTCAAGCAAGGTTCTTTTGTAAGTCTATTTTAAACTGCTAAGGCCTACCAGGATAGCCAACACATAGTAGGTGTTCAATAAATGTTGAATGAGTGAATGAAAGAATGAGTGAGTAGTGACTAACACATCTCACTCTATAGTTCTCTTATGTAAACCAACATTTACTGAGACCCTCCTATGTGCCAAGTGCCATGCGGTCCATGGCATGGCCTATGTTACTTACTGCAGCCCGAAAGATGGCCAGGCAGAAATTATTGCCTCTGGAGAAATGAGGGTTGAACATGGTTTCAGGCAATGGTGTGCTGAAGTCAGTTGCTGTGGCTTACCAGAGCCTATCACATTTTCAGAAAAATTTCAAGCCAGTTGTTAAGTGGTAGCTTGAAATCTACCATGATGGGAGTATTTACACCATGGAAAATGGTGATTCAGGGCTTTTTCTTCCACCTCTGAGAACCAGTTTACTATCATATTACTGGCTCGAGGTCTGGTAAGTGACATCCAGGGGAAGATAGAGTGCTTGCATTGTACAAAGCTGTCTTTGTACCTGGGTCTGGGAGAGCACAGGAAGATACCCATCTTTGCATCATAAAACTTCATCCAACATCTCACCTGAAAAAGCTTTTTATTCACTGAAAAGGCTTGCCTTGCCTCTTAGTTGAGTATTATGAACAAAGAGTAACCTTGAAAATCACCATGTTGGGAACTTAGGGTCACCACTGCTTGCTTGGAAGCAGAGGTGAGAGCATGCGTGTTTAGGAACCTGCCTCAACATCAACATCCCAAAGCCAGAGTCTAACGGGCCTTCCTGTTACCCTCGCAGTGAATTTGGCAAAAACTATGCCTAAAAAATTGCAATCATTGGTGTGCCACTCTCTCTTGGGGGTATAGGTTTGTTAGGGTAGAGGCCAAGGGCTTTTGACCTCCACATCTTTCTCTGCAATGCAACCCAGTGACTGGCAAGTGGTTGACAATCAGCAGATGTGGGTGGAAATGAGAGACCACCTACCTGACCCAGATACAGCTCCTCAGGGGACCAGCCCCATGCCAAATCCAAGTGTTATGAGGAGCAACCCCACTGTATCTTAACCGAGTCAACCTTGAAGCTCAAACAACTCTCCTAATTCCTTGACCATTTTTGCATTTCCCATAAGACTCAAATAAAATGTTAAATGGCTTGAGGATGCTTTGGCTATCTGTTCTAAATGCTAAGTGTCTTATTAGACAAAGGAGTTTGGGTCTGACTCCTCTAGAATACAGATCTGCTCCAAGTAGTGTCAGCAAGAGCTGGAGTTTCGCCACCTCACAGTATCATTAGCAACCAGACAGAGTTATTCAGCGCCTACCTTTTAATGTCAAGTCTCCGTTTTCTCACTGCTTGACAAGCTAGGGAGGATAAATAAAGGAGGCTCCTGGTGCAACTGGTTTTCTTTCACATTAGGTTCTGTGATGGGATCCCTGATTTAAGACCAAGATCCAATTGAGAAGCTGTGCTGATAGCACCATAAATAATAGGGAAACATCAAACCTGAATTGGTGTGCTGTGTTAGTCCAGGACCATGTACCGTGTCATTATTTATAATCAAGCAAATTCTTATTTTGGTTACTAGAAAAGGACATCATGGAGAGAATTAATATTGAAAATGGAAAGAAAAAAAGCATATAGGGAAGAAAGGCTGTTTGTCCTTGTTGGGGAATAAGAGTCAACAGGTAAAAATATTTTCAGGAGACATGTTTAAAATCGTTATAAGAGACAAGGAAGGTTTTGTTTTTCCTGCCTATTTTTATCATGATCTCAACGAATGTCCTCTTGGAGCTGACATTCGAAAAAAGAAGCAAAAGCATTCCTTATCGACAATGATCAAATAGCCTAGATTTTTTTTTAGCAGAATTCCAAATAAGTGCTGAATCTTTCAAACAAAGATCATTCATTAAGTTACACTAAAATACAGTTTAATATTGTCCTTTCATAACATTTTTTCATGTTAATAGATTCACAAGTCAGGGAGGAAATTATTTCCTCGAGCTTCATCAAGTTACTATCCTTAAAAACTATATGGTCTTGGTACTTTTATTCACTTTTTAACCTCTGCCCTTTTCAACTCTATGTAACAACTGTGGGATACACCAAGGGTCACAGATGCAGAGACTGGGGTGCAGACAGTGGGAGAGAATTGTAAAAGTTGGCTATCTCCCCATGTGTGGATTCCACTCCTCACCTCACCCAAACCTCAAGTCTGGGAGGCCTTTAGCCTCACTTCTGGTAACACTGGAGCTACCCCAGGAAGGCAGAAGTAAGGAGTTACCTGAATAAAACCCTATTTTTCCTCCCTCCCACAGTGGCCTTGCCACTCCGAGGGAAACCTGGACACTAAGTTCTTTTGCATCTGGGCTACTCCTGGTAACCAAGGCCTTCTCTGACAGGTCAGCCACGGGGTTGGGTGGGCAAGACAACCCCCAAGTTGGAAGCATGTTCCAGCAGTCAAGGAGGAATCTGCTCAAATACTTATCTATCCTCACCCTACCCTCCAGAACTTCCCCACCACTGAGGAGAGTGACTAGACTCAGCTTCATGCTAGTCCAGTGCTTCCTCATAACAAGTTTGTACAGTAAGTGGCATCACCTGCCAAGGTCACAAAGTAACTGGCAGAACCATGACTCATAATGGCGTCCAAGTTTTTTGTTGTTTTTTTTTTTTTCCTGCAATAACTAAAAGTCCCATTTGTGGGTCACTTGTGGTGTCGAGGGGCTAAGTCTCTGCACCTAAGTGATTAGAAAGGCCACAGACCCTGCAGTTAAAGAGCCCTGGGGTGAACGCTGGCTCAGACTTAGGAAAGTTCCTCTGTCTTCTAAGCCTCAATTCCCTCATTTCTCAAGGGGAAGAAAAAGAGCCACCTGCCAGGGTTATTATGAGGTCCTCAGATAACAACCCTAATACCCCAGAAGGTCCTGCAAGGTTGCAGACACCATTTCCCTCTGGTTCCCTCCTCCTTCTTGGGTGTTGAGTCTGTTTAAAGCAGTAGCCATCATGGCCTAGTAGTGGCCTCATCTCCCTGCACAGCATTCCTTCTAAGTGAACATGTCCAGCTCTGATTAGGGACCAATCCCCATCAGGTAGATCACAGCCAGCAGCTATTTCTATAACCAAGAAGGAAAAATGAAGGCACTAGAACCAAGCTGACTCGGGACAAAGGGGCTGGAGATGTAGCTAGCTGTCACTTGGGGCCTAATTATCTAGCAAAGCCCGGGTGACATCTGAGATCCTATCAACCCTGAAATTCCCACCTGTGCCTTCCAAGTTTGAGTTATCTATCTAGGCATCCAAATTAAGCAAAGCATGAAGGGCTCTGGTGGTCTCCAGGGGCCATTTCTAGCAAGCACCGGTAAATCTCTGGTCCCTAAAGAAACTGCAAGTTTGGACTGGCAACAGGGAGACACTATTGATTAGGAAAGACCCAGGAACACAAAACAGGTTCTCAGAACACACCCAATTAACCTACTAAATTAACAGGTGAACAAACTAGGACTGAGAGAGGAAAGTGCCTTGTAAATATCACATTATCTAAAAAGTGCCTGATCCCTTAGCCCACCAGGCCTCCTCACCCCGTGTTCTTAGATCCTGCCCTTGGCAGAGGCCTCTCCCCCTGCACCCCTTAGAAGCCACTGCCAAATTGCCAAATCACAAAGACTTTCTTTTATCCCATCATCCTCTGTGGGACATTTCCAATAGCTCTTCCATGAGCTACTCAATAAAGAACAAAACACCCAGGCCAACATTCAGGGCTCCCTTTATCATGACTTGATACCACCTTTCTAGCTTTATTCACCCTTCCTAGCCATTCATTCATTTAACAAATATTTATTAAGTACAGAACTGAAGCAGCACTGAAGATGAAGTAATCAAAAACAAAACTGTTTCTGTTCTTTAAAGGCTCCTAATTTAGCAAAACAGCCACATGCACAGAAAATTATCATATTATGTATTAAGGACAGGGAAACAGATATTTGCAAAGCAATGTGGGAACTAGAGAAGGAATCCTCTCTGAAGAGGGAGGTTACATTTAGGAGAATCTTCTAGGAAGAGAGATGGCGGAGCTGGATTTTTTAAAGGGCCTTGGCCAATTCTTGGGGACAGACAGGAGGGCCACCAGGATAGGCGACAGCCTGAACAATGAAAGGCACAGAGTTGGAACATAAAGTCCATGGCAGATTCTTTTTTACTTCTGTATTTACGCTGACTCGGAGTCTAATGAAACAGGTTCTTGATAAAGGGTCACCAGGTAAATGGAAGTTCTTAGGGAACTTCAGGAATTTCCATGTTGCTCAAACAGCAGACACTGAGACAGGTGGGTGTGATCAGAGGCAGCCAGGAGAGGGGTCACAGATCAGATCATGTAAGGCCATGTGTGCTGTTCAAAGAGGCTCAAACTTGATCATGCAGGTCCAGGATTCTTAAAGTCTGGCCCTCAGGGTTCAGTGTCCATTCCCTTGAAGTTGTGAGCTCAGTTTTGTGCATGAATTCAGCTTTTGTGCGATTATAAAAGGGGTTCAAGACCCAAAACATGCAAATGATAACTAGAATATGGGTTAAAAAATGTTTGAAGGTTGTGAGTCAGTGAGGACTGGACTAAGACTTATTACTTAATGTGGACCTCACTGATGTCTGAGAAAAGGTCCTTTGTCTTTTTCACTGCTGTTCTCCTAGTATATATCTCCATGCTGACACATGATAGATGTTCAGTGGGGAAAGAATGACAGCTGTGGGGAGGATGGGCTTGAAGGGACACCACCAGAGGCAAGGAATCAGGGTCTGCTGAAATGAATTGAATGGAGAGGGGAGGAGTCAGTTGTTGGTAAAGAGTGAAAGAGACATATTTGAGAAATATTTTGGAAGTAAAATTCGTAGGACTTTTGCCCAGCACAAAGAATGTCTCAAGATACAGCACTTTTGGTACTAAAACCCTAAAAGAGACACCAGCTAAAGACCGGTGCATGCTGCTGGCATGGAGGCCAGTGTGACTGGCAGAGATGGTATGGGGAGAAGGAGGAGGCGACACAGACCACCCCACAAGCCACAAAGTCACTCCTCCTCTGTGCACATTAGTCCCAACATGTCAGGTACGAGAGCAGAGCACAGGGAGCATATCCATTAACAAATCAGGGAGGAATACACTCCAGGGAGTGAAGGACTTATAATGACTCTCAGGCAAACATACTCACCTTTCCCAGCAATTTCTAGTCATTTTGTCTCCTTCGCCGCAGCAGCGGCAGCAACTGTCCAACCCCCTGGCAACTCCACAGCCTAGCTTTGGCTCCTGGGGGTGGGGTGGGGGCTGAATAGCAGGGTCTGCACCATCCAGCAAGACACTGCCGGGGGGGGGGGGGGAGGGGGGGGGGAGGTAGGGGGTGGCAGAAAGGGTGTAGAGAGAGCATAATGGACTATGGTGGAGGACTATGGGTGCTTTGGTGGTGTGTGTGCTGGCTGAATGGCAGATCCTATACTCCTAAAATACTAGCAGTGACATGAACCACTGGTACTTTGATTTAAAAAAATGAAAAAAAAAAAAAGACACTTAAAGCTCTTGGTCTTGGCGAAAGCTCACAAACCGGCACCCTCCCAGCCCCTCCCTGACTGACTCCATTCTCCGCGTTATTTGGCCTTTGAGGAGAGACCGTGGTTCCCTTCCCACCAGAGGTCTCCGGACACTTGTTCACCCATTAAAATGGCAACAAGGAGGATTTCATTTGAAGCTTTCAAGATTTCAAATAAATCACGGAAATAATACGCATCATCTTATAAAATACACGTTTCCCTCGCTCCAAAAGTGGAGCCTTCCTGTGAGACCCTGAGACCCTTCGTAAGTCAAAATGGCATCGAGCAAAAGAGCAATTACTCTTCGTTTGTGTGGAATTTTTTTTTTTGCATATTTCTAGATCCCCAAAATAACATATTGTATCCAATAACACATTAACCTGAAAGTAGCACTAACATATAATAAAAGCAGGAAGGTCAGGGTACACACCCAGCCTGTGTGCAGCCGCTCAGGGAGGCGCAGGCGGCGCTCGCGGCTCGGCAGCCATTGCTGGACGCGCTGCCGTAAAGCAGCGCTGGGCCCGGCTTGCTTTTTGGCTGTTGTCGTGAAAGCAGAAATCCTTTGCAGATTTCCCTCAGCGACATCCGTGTTCACACAGGTCTGTCGTAAAAGTGAAGTGTCATAACGCGAACTTTCAAAAAGTGGGGACTAGCTATATAAATGTATAGAGGCTATGGAATCAATTCCTAATTAATTTAATGAAGTTTGCATCTTTCAGAAACCCGCTGTTGAACGTATGGCCGGAAAGGAGAGATAGAGTGACGGGAGATTCTGGCGTCTGCCAATTAGAAAATTCTGAGTCAAAACTTAAGTTAAAATGAAAGTAGGGGCCTCCCTGGTGGCGCAAGTGGTTAAGCACAGCGCTGTGAAATTTTCTGCAGTGTCAGCAGCACGAGTTTGATCCCCAGGGGGCCAGGGAGCAACCCACATGGCGCAGCAGACCTCGCCTGCCCGCAGTGTTGTTTCAGTCAGTCTGCCTGTTCTGTTCCCCACTCTGTCTCTGGTGAATCCACTCACCCTCCCGCACCTCTGGCCTGTACCCCAGTTCTTGTATGCATAACTAAATAAATCTTTTAAAATAATACTAGGGCATCCCCTGGTGGCGCAGCGGTTGAGCGCTGGGCTGCGAGGCTGCCCGCAGTCTCTGCAGGGCCGGTTTGTTCCCCGGCCGCTGGCGAGGGTCCCACAAAAAATAAATAAATAAATAAATAAATAAATAAATAAATAAATAAATAAATAAATAAATAAATAAATAAATAAATAAATAAAAATAATAATTTTAAAAAATGAAGGTATTATCTGCAGAAAAGCAAACGCATCAGGCTGTCACTAATGGACACTTGAGTGTAAATTAGCCAGTGATTAGCTGCTCAGGAATCAAAGATTTGTTATAGGACAGGGAGAGGGTCAGTAGCCAGCACCACAGGGAAGCCCAATTTCCCCATGGGGCTGACTAACCACGGATGGCTCTGTCCTAAATCACGTTGGACGCCAAATCTGTTATAGGACAGGGAGAGGGTCAGCCCAAACCCTGCAAACCTGCCTATTCTAAATGGGTTCTGCCATCCGCCGTATCAGCACAAAACATAGGAGACTTTAATGGGAAGGAACTTTAATAAAACTAGGAAACAATACAGGTAAGGCAAAGAGTTTAGTTTTTAGTTTCTAGTCTAGTTTCTAAATGAAGCATCCAGAGTTACCCATCCCCTCGTGGGTAAAAGTCCATCCAAATGGGATTGGCCCAGAACAAGGCCCCAAAGCCTGCCACAAGTCTAAAGCATCTTCCAGTGGGGACCCACAGAAAAGGGTCACAAACAACTGGACAAGCCCGGAAGGAAAAGAGCAACATCAACATCAAGATAAAAGCTGCCATGGTCACCTCCCCACGGGTCTCACCCACATCTGTGTCACCCAGTCCACGACCAAAAGACAAGCGCAGTTTCTTCACATGTCTCTAGGCTCCATGCGCCTCCTCCAGGTCTCCTGGCTCCATCCTGCTTCCTTCCTTCCTCAGTCTCTTCTGCAGCTTCTCCTCTTCCTGCTCAGCTCCACCCTTCCTTGGGTGGGGCAGGGAACCTGGAACCTCCCCCTTTCCTGGGGACCACCCTGTTACAGATTCACCCTGCAAACAGGGAGAGAACATGACAGAAGACTGGGAAGGCCCAGGCCGTCCTCAATAGGAAACTGGCGAGAGACATGGACTCAGAGTTCAGAGAAACTTTGGTCAAAATACCATAAAAAATAATCACACAAAGCAATTTTTCTTCTCTGCTTTTTTATGCCTCACAACCCAGGATGATGTGAGTTATAATTATCCTAAAAGAGGCAGGCAGCACAATGTGGCAGAGTTAGACTACCTGGGCACAAAACCCAGCTCTACAACGTGGCTAGCTGTATGACTTGGGCAACCTAGTTAACCTCTCTGTGTCCCCAACTCCTTATCCTAAAAGTGGAGATGATTCTAGTGCCAACCTCATAGGACTGCTTACAACATGCTTGGCACATAGTAACAGTCAATGAGGGTTAACTGTTATTCTATATGTGCAGATATAGGACTGCTTACAACATGCTTGACACATAGTAACAGTCAATGAGGGTTAACTGTTATTCTATATGTGCAGATATAGGACATGATAAGGTAAAGATATTTGACCAAGAATATCAGTCACAAAATAACAAAACCTAGATTAGGAGGCTTCCCTTTTCCTGGAAAAAGGAAGCATCTGGGAAACCTAGTTGCAGAAGGCACATTCCCAGGCCCTCACCTGGATGTCTGATCAGGCGGGTCAGGCAGGCCAGGGAGACTGGGCCGTAAGAGAACAACAATCTGCATTTGCAACAGGCACTGCCCAGTGATTCTGAGAGAGGATCAGCAGAGGAAATTTTGGGGAACACTTTCCTGGACTCAGAAACTCCAAGGATGCACTTGCCATTACATAGGAGACCCCGGAGCCAGACTTACCTCCTGTACCCCTTCACCAACATATTGGTTGTCCCTCCCTCCTGACTCACTGGGCATTTTTCTTTCTCTCATTTTCAAGGGGAAACATGCAGCACAGCCATTATCATAAAAAGAGCTTTCTCCAAGACCAAGAGCTTTAAAACCCAGCTCCACTTCAGAGTGGATTTTACCACCGGGTTCTGTAATGGAAATGCTGACATAATCTTAATTATGAGAGAGAATTTCTCTCGGATGGAAATGCGGCGACCTAGAAGACTCCATTTGCAAGTCCTCCTGACCTGCAAGAGAAGATGCCTGGTGGAATATTCCGGGTAATATATTATGCATCTACTTATCCTATGATCCCCATCTGTGGGCTTAGCAAGGCAGTATTTTGAAGAAAGGGAGAAAAAAATATGAACACTAGGCTTGAGAACACTCGCCTGGATCAGAGACCAGGGTGAGCTTTCTACTCTGCAGTGTTTTGCATTTCATATGAAGCGAAATCTATTTCAGGTGCTGCTGAAAATGCAGGAAAAGTACCGGTGACTAGAGTCCTAGGAATTAAACTGGCCTCAGTTCAGAGACACAGGGTGGTCTCACACCATCTTTTCTGCATATTCATAATTTGCCAATGTGAAGAGGTCTCTGTTACCAAAAAAGAAAAGGAGCAATGAGAGGAAAAAGTTCCTTGGGAAGCATCCTCTCATACCAATGAGGTAGTTTCCTTCACCCCAGCCCCCGGGGGGCACACCTGTGTCATCACATCTGTTCCCCCAGCATGATGTGCTGGTCCTGCCAGTCACTTCCTCACCCAGAGAGCATGGCATGGGCTCTGGGTTGACATATTACTCAAAGGACAGGCTGCTTCCCTGAGAGGGGGCAGTATTTAGATATTTAGCTTGTGGTTAGGGTAACAAGCCATAAAGGGAAGCCCCCTGTGAGTCTATTTCTTAACAGAAAGAGGTAACTAAGAGCAGAGTGACCAGTGGGCATCTGGGGTGGGCCTCAGTTGGCTATGACTTCTAGCTATATTTCTCTGAGCAGTATTCAGTCACCAGTGTTTTTTGAAACTTACAGTTTAATAAATAAAGCTTACAGTTTAATAAATAAAGCTTACAGTTTAATAAAACCTACACACTCATGTAACAACAGCCCAATGAGGATAGAGAATGTTTCCATCACCCCAGAATTTCCCTTGAGCCCCCTTCCTGTCAATCTCCTCTCCCCAAAATCCCCCAGTTCTGATAACTATGGCCCTAGATAAGTTTTGCCTGTTCTAGACCAAGCATTCATAGAACCACACAGTACACCCCTTTCTGTGCTTGGTTTTCATTGTTGTTGTTTATTTGACATATAAGAACATTTTAATGATTACTTACAGGTGAGGGGAAAAGGTAGCTAAATAAGAAGATGACAGCACCCTGCAGGCTTCATGTGGGACCTCAGGACTTTACAGTTTGCATATTGTTTTCTCCCATCATAGACCTGGGACGTGAAGAGCCCCCCTGTGACCAGAACCTGGACAAACTGCACTGGTTTGGAGTAAACATATAGAAAATGTCATTACTATATTTATTTTATAATTAATTTCTTATTTTTTAATCAAAAATTTATTGAGCACTTTACATAAGCCAGCCCCTTCCATGTTTGGCTTCTCTGCTCAGCATAAGCGTGAGATTCACTGTGCAATTCACTGTGCCTTTGCCTGTATCGGTGATTAACTGGAGACACCTTTGTCAGTGTTGGGAGCTCACTCAACAGCCTCACCAGCTGAGAGGCACCGAGTTCCTGAGCAAACCACCCTCGGCTTCCCAGGCTTCCCTGCAGCTCTTGTGGTTGCTCAGCTCATGGGTGATGTCAATATGAGAGACTCCGGCTTTCAGGGAACCTTTGGGTTAATTTCTTGCCCCTTCTCCATCCTTCCTCTTAGTTCTGATGTACAGCAGGCATTTCCCAGCAGCCCTTTCCAATCCCCAACTAGTTCATGGTCCTGACCAGTGGGCCATGAGCCAGGGGGCAGCAGTCTGGAGGCCCTGACTGTGAAAGGTTTCATTAGCTGTGGTAAGAAGGAAGTGGTGGGGACGAGGAAGGGCACCCTTCAAAGGCCTCCAGAGTCTGTGCTAATTTATCCTTCCTTCAAATCGCCTCCAAACTCCGGTAATAAGCACGCTCATAGTTCGGTGATGAAATGTATTCTTCCAAAGCAATTTTAAAATAATCGTAGTGTATGCTAAACCTTAAAAAGAAGAGAGATAGAAAAAGAAAACCCTGCAGCCAAGTCATCCTAGACTGAGCACAACGACAGAATTTCATAATTAGGAAATGCAGTGTCATTTCTGAACGTTATTGTACCTTTGAAAAATGGTATCAAACTGAGGACTGCATATTTGATACCCGATTGATTTCAGATTTCAAGTCAACTGCAGAAAAATAATGAGCTGCCTCTGTCGTGAGCAGCTGAGTTTCAGTCAGAGGGCCTGGAGGGAAGACATGGAAGGGGTACCCCAGTCCTAGGCCCTCCAGGCCTCTGAAGCAGAGCTGGAGAGGGGGGTCCTGGACAGATGGGCACAAGGGACTCCTGCTGCTGTTGCCTACATGGATGTTTGCACCCAAGGGGCTGTTTTTTGAACTCAGGCTTTATTTCAATTGTTGTCAATTTGGCTCCCAACACTGATACTGGGAATCAGGAGGGGCAAAGCTCTGGACTGGAATTGATTGCATTTCCCCCGTCATGTATCCTGGCCCCAGCTCAGGGAGCAGGAAGAGTGGTGTGCATGACACAAGCTCATGGACCTCCTGCCTTTCACCATCTCCACCACCACTGTCTCCGTCCACTACCTGATTCAGTGCTAAATATATAATCAATTAGAATTTCATTCTTTCAATTAAAGCATCTTAGACCCCGTGAGGGACAGCCCGTCATTCAGTGCATCAGTCCCCTCAAAGCCAACAGGCGTCCACAGTATACCAAAGACCCGGTCCCGAGGCTCTGCTATTGGGGGCAGAGTGTCTTGTGAAGCCACCAATTCATAGTAGCTACAATTCTTAGAAAAAGTTTCTTTCTCCTCACCACAAGTTCACTTCCTCTAACTCACCCCTATCACAGTGCTTCAAACATCCCAGGATGGTTCTGATGCCCGTAGTGCCTTCCCACTACAGTGCTCCACCTCTGAGTCTAGGGGCTCTCTCAAAAGCCTTGGATAGAGGCCTGGGCATCGCCCTCAATTTACAGGTGGGAGCTGGCATACAGATGGCCCAGAGCCTCACCCCTTGGGTGGGGTCACTGAGCTGTGTGCTCTGCACCAATTCCCAGGTCTCTTCACAGCATCAAGCCCCAGTTACTGGTGGTGGGAGCCAGTTGGAAAACACACCCTTTCCTGGCTGCCTTCCCTTTCCTGTGTCCCTTCCCTACTACCCCCTGCCTCACTGTTCTCTGTGCTTCCATAAAGACACAGGCACTCAATTCCTGTATCAGTTGTGTGATCCCAACTGTAGTGGCAGGAATGGGGCACAGGGCAGGATTTCTATGATCCAGCAGACTGGGTAAAGGAGGAGTCCAGAGCATCCTCAGTGGCTTTTGCAGGCTTTTATTGGGATTTACCAGGTACACAGCAGTCAAGGGTGCTGGGGTGCCGGGAAGCTGACAGGCCTCCCGGTCCCCCAGCAAGCCTTCACTCTGTCTGGGCTCTCGGGTGTTCTCTGGTGATCTCTGCTGCTCTGCTCTCTCGTGGTTCTGGTTCTGCTTCTGCTTCTGCTTCTCTGCTTCGTTCTGCTTCTCTGCTGGCATCCCCATGATGCTGCCCTTAAAAGCCCAGTCTCAGCTCAGGTGAATCCCATCTACATATGCCCACACCCTACTCCAGGTGCCCACCATCAGGCATGCATTCCAGACCACAGGGTTCCATCATCTATCCTAATGGGAGGGCAGAAAAGCCTGATACTTTTACCTTACCCTACACCAACTAAGATAATATTCTAACTAAGGTCTCTTCCCCAAGTTAGATATTCCTGTTGCTTTCTATCCTTCATGTGATGTAGTTCCCAGAAGAGTATTCCCCCTGGACAAGCTTCTCCTTGGTCTTATCACTTGCAGAGATTGCCTTTACCTATGATGTGGCACCTGGGACAGGTACGATGTTCCTACCACATCTATCCAACTGGAAGCAACTCCTGGGGTTCCTCCAGATGTGAGTATTAGAGTTCTTTTCTTAGTCTTACCACTGCATTTACTTTTTAATGAGCTCACAATTTTGGTTTATAATCGGCTTCCTTATTAATGTGAAACTCCCAGTCTTCAGACTTGAACTGCTAACACTGCCAGCTTACTTTACTTTGGTCTATATAAGCATGCTCTGTGCCTTTATCCCAACATTTGATAAAAGTGTGAGCTAGGACAGGCTCAAAGACATGACCCCGCAGCATATTACTGGAGACCTTAGGTTGGCAGCAATTCATTAATCAAATCCTGTGGGTACAGTTGACAAGCCCACAACACACATATCTAATTGTCATCATCAAATCCACATTTTCTCTATTAGCTCCACAAGGATATCAAGAGGGATTCTGCCAAGACCTACTGCAAGCTGGGCCCGTAGTCTGAAAGACCCAGTAAATCCCCTGTGAGGGTTTAGCCTCATGCACCGTGCCCTGTCTCCACCTCTCTGTCAAAGCTCCACAGTACACCTTACTCAAGCCACAACAATACGCAGAACATTTCACACCTTTTTGGCTCCTAGGTTCAAACATTCCCCTAAACTTCCTCTGGGAGGAGAGAATTTTTTTTTCAATTTTTAACAAACTTTTTTTTTAATTTTATATATTTTTTTACATCATTTTTCATTTTTGCACAATGCATGCATTTTCTTCTTGGTTATAGTTCCCATGAAATTCCCACCACCCTTGTTTTGATCCTACTCCTTTCTTTCCCCGCCACTGCCGTAGTGTGTCTCTGGTTTATAGTTGCTTGTTGATTTTGATTTTTACTTTATTATAATTAGCCTTTTTTCCTGGTCCCTTATTTAGGTTTTCTAAATTCCTGCTATGAGTGAGACCATCCGGTATTTTTCTCTTTCTTTCTGCTTATTTCACTGAGCATGATCCCTTCCAGCAATAGGTAAGCTATGGAAACAACCCAAATGCCCCCAAATAGATGACTGGATCAAGAAGATGTGGTGCATATACACAATGGAATATTACTCAGCAATCAAAAATAGGAGGAGAGAATTTTTGACATAGGCGCTCTAGAAGAACTGGACAAGAGGCCAGAGAGCAGGGATCAGCAGATTATTTTGTAGAAAAGGCCAGGAAACAAATATTTTAGGCTTCTCAGGTCAGAGGTCTGTCACAACTACCCAACTCTGCGATTAAAGCCCCAGAGCTACCCTAATGTCTAAACAAAGGGCATGGCTATGTTCCAAGAAAACTTTACTTACGGGCACTGAAATTTGAATTTCATGTCTTTTCACATGTCACAAAATATAATTCTTTTTCGTGTGTTTTTTCCCAACCATTAAAAAGAAATCCATTCTTACCTCACAGAACATATGAAAAAAGCTAGGAAGCATATTCAGCCTATGGTCACAGTTTGCAGGCCCTTCCCTGAAGTAAACCAAAGAAGACAAGCTCTACCACTGCCCCAGTCCTGTATTTCCAGCTCTGGGGTCTCGGGCAAACCCCTTACCTCTTTCTCTGTTCAGTTCCCCAAATGGACTGTGGGGAATGGAATAAACAGGAGCCCAGGGTTGTGGTGTGGGTGCACAGGTGCCTGCAGATCTCAAACCTGTCCCCCTAGAATGGCTCACTCTACTATGCTTTATTTCTTAAAGTTCAGCCTACTGGCTTGTAATTTATTCTAGGAACTGGCCAGCAATTTATAGCCAGTGTGTTCCCCGTATGAAAAGCTGAACACAAGCCTACTTGGTTCCTGCTGGCTTTGTGAACTTAATTCCCACTAGAAGTTCCCTGAGCACCTTCAGGAAGTTCCAACACCCTTAGCTGGTCAGCCTAGAGGCTTGCAAATTTATGTTTATTTTCCTCCACCAAACCATGTATCTGGCTCCTTTCACCCATCCCTTCCTCCTTTCCCCCTACTCCCTCTAGTAACCAATATCTTCTTTTCACCAGTGTAGAGGCAGGACTGGGCACAGTGCAGGTTTTCTGATCCCATGCAGATCGGGTAAAGGAGGAGTCAGAGTCCTCAGTAGTTTTGCAGGTTTTTTATTGGGGTTCAGCGGGTACGTGGCAGGCAGGGGTGCTGGCTGGGGGGCTGGGAGGCTTGCAGGCCTCCCAGCCCCCAGCAAGTCTTTACTCTATCTGGGCTCTTTGGAGTTCGTTCTGCTGCTTCTCGGCTTCTCTTTCGGCTTCGGCTTCGACTGCTACTGCTACTGCTGCTGCTGCTGCTGCTTCTGACGTCCCCGTGACGCAGCCCTTAAAAGCACAATCTTAGCTCAGCTGAATCCCATCTACCTATGCCCACACCCTATTCCAGGTGCCCGCCATCAGGCATGCTTTCAGGACAAGGATCTATCATCTATCCTGATGGCAGAAGGGCAGAAAAGCCTGATATTTTCTTTACCCTACAACCAGGTTCCAATTTTTATTTCTTCTATTGCTTGTGTGTAATTGTTTTTTGGGTATTAATATTCTGCAGATGAGTGAAACCATCGGAAATTTGCCTTTCACTTTTTGACTAATTTCACTCAATGTCATCACCTCAAGGTCCATCCATTTTGTCACAAATGCTGCTGTTTCACCTTTCTTCACAGCTGCCTAATATTCTATTGAATATATGCTCCATTCATTTGTTGAAGGGCCCTTGTGTTGGTTCCATGACTTGGCAATTGTAAACAGTGTTGCTATGTACTTAGTTGTAGATAGACCTTTTTGTTTTAGATTTTTCTTGTTTCTTGGATAAATACCTACTAGCAATATTGCTGGGTCAAACAGAATTTCCAGTTTTATTTCCTTGCGAAATCTCCATGCCATTTTCCCCAGGGGCTAGATCAGATTGCATTCCCACCAACAGTGGATGAGAGTTCCTCTTTCAACAATTTGTTAATTCTGTTCTTTTTTAGAGGTTTATAAATTAAAAGGTAACTGGGTTTTTTTCTTATCTTCAGCCTCAGCTCTCTCTTACACACTGAAGTCTTACTGACTCCAAGTTAGATATTTCCTCTTAGCAAAATGAGAAGACAAGTGATCTGCTCCTCATGGAACCCCACGCCCCAGTTTTCAGAGACCCCATCATGATTTCCAGTGACTACTCAGACATTCCTCACTTTGCCTTCCTCAGATACCTCTTACAGCTTTGCCATGATCTTGTACTTGACCTTGGCCAGGTTCCCTGTGACAGTCACTTCGGTGTTAACTTAATTAAGTTCTTGTTACTTGGCCAGTTGTTTGGTTAAACAATGGTTTTGATGTCTCTGGGAATATATTTTTAGATGAGATTACGATTTCTATCAGCAGACCTTGAATAAAGCAGATTCCCCATCATAATACATGCAGGCCTCATCTAATGTGTAGAAAGTTGTAAGGACAGAGACTGAGTTTTCCCCAAACTGAAGGAATTCCCCTCAAGAGTGCAAGCAGGAATCTAGCCTGAGTTTCTAACCTGCTGCCTTGTGGAATTTGGATTCAAGACCACAAATTCAATTCTTACTTCAACTTCCAATCTAGCTTACCCTGTGGATTTTGAACATTGCAGACCCCATAATCATGTGAGCCAATCCTTAAAAAAATTATGTGTGTCAGTGGTGGTGGTGGTGGGGAACAGTGGACTATGGTGGAGGACTATGGGTACCTTAGTGGGGGGATGCGCTGTGGTGACATGAATCTGAGGTGGTGTGACCCTATGCCTCTGAATCACAGTGTTGTTAACTGTGTAACTGCAATTAAAAAAAATTGTGTGTGTGTGAGTGTGTGTGTCCATCCTTTTGTGGGTCATCTTTGGAGAGCCCTAATACTCTCCTCTTCTGTGTGGCTGTCTTGCATTCTTTATTAGCCTCTTCCACCTCTTTTTTGCTCCCAGTCATTTATGATTATGTAGATAAAAAGGCACTTCAGAGTGATAATCAGTATCACCCCTTAAGATTTTGGTGAATAAGAATCACACTTCTCTGTCCAAACCCACTGGCCTGGTTTCTGTTCACATGTGCCCCCCACTGCTATGCCTCCACCACCACCCCCACCCGTTCTCAGCTTCTCTTCCTTCCTAAATAAATTCTAAGACTGGGGTCACAGTCTTCTGGCATTTTTGTCTTCTAACAAACTGACTCCTGCTAGGCTTGTTGACCAGCTTTCCTCTTTGCTTTCTCTTCCTTTGGAGATGAAATTGTGAGCAAGGCAAGATATGTCGTTAGCTGTTTTTAGCCGCCTAAGATTCCGGCTGATCCCAGATGGTTGAAGTCTTCCTTCA
The DNA here is from genome assembly GCF_014898055.3 of Talpa occidentalis. Lineage (NCBI taxonomy): Eukaryota > Metazoa > Chordata > Mammalia > Eulipotyphla > Talpidae > Talpa > Talpa occidentalis. Next base: position 27,681,648 of record NW_023601104.1, read on the forward strand.
CTCCTGGAACTTGCCTGCGCGCCAGCCTTGTGTTAGGCCCTTGTGTATTATCCACCACTCCTAAAATAGGACTCCCGTTGCCCTCCACATTGGCACTGTCTCCCCAGGTTGGCATTTGCATTCCAGGGAGAACTTGCTCTACTTCCAGTCCCCTTCCATGATTTCCATTCTGTTACTGTTAACTGCACCATACAATATTCCTGTCCTCAGTATATTCCATTGCTGAGCCCCAAAATTAGATTCTCAGGATTAGAAGATGCTAATGATCATCAGATCTTCTCTGTAAAGGTCTCTTCAGGAAGTTTAAATACCTGCAGTGTCTTGAAGTTCACTTTCTCCCCTCCCAGTCCCTGCTGCCCTTCTTTTTTGGGGGGTGGGGGAGCTGTTTATTTTTTTTAAAAGCTTTAGCTTACCTGGGTGTAATGACTGTGGTCCATCTAGGGACGCCGGGAGGATCAGGGTGCTCAGAGCTGGAACAGTTCAGCCACATTTTCCAAAATCAGTCTCTTCAAACCCGAAGATGAACTGAGAAGGTAAGAAAGGAAGGAGGAGGAGGACTTTTTGCGTTAACTTCCCCCGTAACAAAATGTGGCCAGGCTTCCACTTGGCAACACCTATAACACTTATGCTCCTCCTGTGCTGTATCTTTTTCACTTTGTCACTCAATCCCTATTTTCTGTTATCCCTAAATTTCTACAGATTTTTCCTGGCCCTCCATACCATTAATTTAAATGTAAGAATATGAGCAAAGAATTTAGCAAGGGTGGTGCCATCACATAAAATCTAAGGAAGAGAAAGAAAACTGAAATAAATTCACAGGTTTTTGCCAAATCAAAATTAAAACCTTATTTGAAAAGTAAAAAGGAGAGTAAAATAGAGTGCAATGTTCAAAGTGTTTAAACCTCTTATACAAAGAGTTCTGCAATAAAGTTACAAGAAAAATCAAGCATTTAATTAGGAAAACTAGGTAGAAGATCTGAACAGAAAACTTAAATGGTCAGTCAGTAAACAAATGAATAGCTGTTGAAATGGATGTTAATTTTTCAGTATTTGTGAAGCTCAAGATGTAAATGAATTCTGGTTCACATACCCTCATTTCTGAGAATGTATTCAACAGAAAGATTTGTACACACAGGTAAAGATACGTAAAACATTGTATAATGAGGCACTGTAATAGTAAGATGAAAATAATAATAATGTTACCTGAGACAAGTAAATACTAATAAGGGAGAGGTACAAAAATTATGCTGCAGTCAGACTCTGGAATGCTACGCAGAAGTGAAAAGAACAAAGATGATCATCCACTGAAGCAGAAAGATGGACATCTTTAGATGCTAAAAACAAAGCAGAGACAGTGACAGACCAAATGTACCTACTGACTCCATCTGTGAAGATGTGTCTGGGCAGCAATACATGTGGGTGACATGGGAGAAAGTCAACAAGGATACCCCAAACTGCTACCTCTGGTCCCTCTGAACCCTGAGACTGGACAGTACAGAGGAAGGAGGGGGACTGTCCCATCTAACTTCATGAATTCACACCTGTCACCCCAGAATAGTGCTGGGACTATAGGACACTTCCTTTTTTTTTTTTTTTTAAAGATTTATTTATTTATACAAGCACTGGGCACAGTCAGAAGCGCGGGAGGGTGAGAGAATTCACCAGAGCCAGAGCGGGGAGCAGAACAGGCAGAAGGACCGAAGTACACTGCTGAGGGGAGCAGCAGGTGGCAGGAGAGGTCTGTGCGCCATGTGGGACCCTCCTCCGGTGGCCGGGTTGCAGCCGGGGATCGAACCAGCGCCTCAGAGGTTCCAGGCAGCTTCGCAACCCAGCGCCCAACCGCTGCGCCACCGGGGAGGCCCTAGGACACTTCCTTTTGTGTGTTTTTTCTGTCTCTTTTAAATAAATGTTTTCAAAACCCTCCTCTAACCATAGCACGTGGCATAAAATAAGTGCTCACAAGAGCAGCCCTTAGTCTCTGACCTTACACTTTGCTTTCCCTTCTCCCACCCTCTGCACCCATCTCAGTGGTGTCATTGATTTCCCACCTGTCAGAAGAAATGGGAAGCAACGGGTGGGGTCGACAACTTTGGCAAAGTCTTCATGGCGTGCCAGAGACACCGTGAAGAACCCAGCCCACCTCCCACTGGGTGGGGCCCACACTGTCCAGGTGGCATGGCCCCTCAGAGCAGCCACCCCCCCCCCCACTCTGGGCTCGTGCTTTTGAGGTTTTGGTGGTCACTGAGGTGAACACCCCAATGTGCCCCACACATTCCATAATTTAGCACTGAAAGTTCCCTATCCTGGGCCTGTAGTGCGGGCAACCACAGAGCAAGTTTGCTATGATCTGGGCAGACGGGTAAAGGAGGAGTCCTGGGGCCCTCAGTGCCTTTTTCAGGCTTTTAATGGTCTTCCAACACCATTTGTAGTGAGGCAACCAAGTGCAGGGCAGGCAGTGGGGTGGGGGGCGGCGGAAGAGAGGGGAAGGTGGGGAGGGCCCTGGAGGCTGGCAGGCCTCCCAGCCACCTCCACCCCCCACCCCCATGGCGAATCTTTACTCTCTGGGCTCTCTCTGGAGTTCTCTCCTGGTCTCTCGCCGGTGTCTACTGCACCCCACTGCACGCTCCTCTACTGCCACATCCTCTGCTCTCTGCTGCGGCACCTCTGTGTCGCTGCCCTCATATGCCCAGCCTCCAGGCTCAGGTGTGCCCACTAACACACACCCATACTCTAGGTGCCGCCACCCTGCCTATGGATAAGACCACAGGTGTCGATCATAGATGCTAATGGCAAGAGGGCGAAGACAGCCTGATCACTTCCATTTACCTTACAGGGCCCCTCTCCAGACCCAAGCAAACTGGGAAAGTTGGTTATGGTTTTGAACATTTACTCTGTGCTAAGCATGGGATTGGGTGCAGTGATGGTGGGCGCAAGACCGCCAGGTGCCCCTTACAATGCAAATGGAGACAGACTGGTGAGCAAGCACCTCTGCCCTGATGGGAATCATCTGGAGGAGGTACACGCCACATGGCCTGGAGGAAAACCCAGATCAGCTCTCCCTTCTGAGATCTGGACCTGATGTTGTCCACACCATGGAAGTCTGCTGCTGGGGGCAGAATTTCAAAGGTGCAGACTTTCTTTTCCTGTATAGGGTAAGTGGAGATGCTCAGGGTTTACATTGCTGCCCTCTGTAGCATCACTTGCGGCCTTCACTGTGCTAATGCAGGAAGCGACTAGGACGTGGGTGTGGGACAGGGGCCTGATTGTGGACACCTGGAGAATGGCACCCTTGAAAAGGCTGAGGGATCAGGGCAGCGTCACTCAGAAGACAGTGGCAGAGCACAGCTGTGAGAAAAAGAGACCATGAGAGAATACCAGAGAGATCCCAAAGAGAAAGAGTAAAGATTTGCCAGGGACTGGGAGGCCTGCAGCCTCCTGGCACACCACGCCCCCAACTCCAAGAGCTCCCTGCCTTGCCAGCTTGCGGGCTTGACCCATAACAACTGGTATAGAAAGATCATGAAAGCCTGAAAGAGCCATTGATGGCTCCAGGAATCGCCTTTACCCATCTGCCCTAACCAATAGAGAACCTGGCTTGTGTCTGCTGGCTGGCACTACACCCTGGTCTCGCCCATGCCATGTTCTTGCATCCTTCCCACCACTACCTCTTCCTCTTCTGGGGTCTTCTTCTAGGGCACCTCAGGGCTCCTCCAGAGCAGCTCCCCCAGTCAAGCCACCTTCTGGTAAGAAGAAAAAAACAGGCCAGGCCCTGCAGACACTAGAGCAGTCCCAACTTTCTGGGGCTTTCCCTGAACTAACTGAATGAGGGCCACTGTAATGTGGCCTTAATAAATTAGTTCCTGGACTCCAGGATTTCAGCTGGCCCAGTCACACCCTACCCTTTCCCCAGAAGCACAGTTAATTTACTTGTACCACCCCCCAGGTTCCAGACCAATTTTCTTTAGTTCAGTCACCTCTCCAAGTCTTGAAGCAGCCTTCCCAAATGCATCCCTCACCTCTCCCTCTGTTCTCTCTGCTCCTCTCTTTGGTCTGCCTCATTAGCACGGCCCTTCAGCCCTGGGTGTGCATTACTGTCACATGAAGAGTGTTTTTAAAACACCAATGCTGCTCCCCCTACCCCACCAGACTAAATTAAATTGGAATCTCAGGAGAGGGACCCAGGAATAGGTAAGGTTTAAAAGCCCCTAGATGATTCTAATGTTCAGCCAAGGCGGAAACCCACTGGCCTACAGTTGTTCTTCTTTGTTAAATGGTAACCTCTCCCAGATGTGGTACATATAATGCTATAGGGTAGTCTATAAGGGGAGTTAAGCACACTGGTTCACTCCTCACCTATTAGATAACTTTGACCACCACTCCAGTTCTAAGCTCAGTTTAATTTCTTCTGTCCTGCCACCATTTTGCCCCATTTCCCCAAAATCCATCTGCAAAATGTAAGTAAAGACAGAATTTGCCACAAAGGGTTGTTGGGAGTACTAAAGGAAATAATAGAGCTGAAAATACCTAGCATTGTACACGTACTAAGTACTCCATACTATTAGCTATCAGTCACTTACTCTTTAGTATAAATGATTGTATAATTGTTTTCTAGCAGGTGGTCTTGAAAAGAGAGGGAGAATGAGGAGCCTGGGTGCTTAGGGAACAAAGGAAAGCAGGACTGAAGCTCAGCTTTGTTGATGTCATAGATTTGGCTCAGGATGTCATTTTCACTATTTGCTTTGTCACCTTTTAGGTCACCTTTCCTGTCTGGCAGTCTCGTTCTTAAGGATAACTGTTGTATTGTCCCCTCTTTAACCTGAGGTGGATAAAATAATGAGGATCCTGCCTTTTCTAAGGAGCACCAGTAGCGAGCCTGTGGTGGTGGGGGCTTCCCAGTCCTGATTTGTGAGGTCATTCTTCTGGATAAATAGAGAAACTAGAACTTGGCTTGCCAGAGGCCTGGAGGCATCATGCCAGTTCTGAGCTCAGTTTAATTTTACCAGCCTCGAATCTTTTTCAATGTCATCCAACACATTACAGGCACTTGATGAATATTAAACAATAACAATAACAAATCGTTGTCTTCGGCCTGCAAAGTCCCCTTTCAGCACCAAAGCCAGAGCTTGGCCTGGCATTTTTGGAAGGAAATCCTGCTTATCTCCTTGTCCTTCCAGCACTCCACCCAGGGGTAGAGAATTCCTGGGCTACAGTGACTAGGAACCACAGCTTTGGCCCACTCTGAAAAGGGCTCATGCCCCCACAGAAGTAGGTGGGGGCTCAAGGAGGCAGGAGAAAGACACAGCAGTGAACCCAGGAGCTGCTAACCATGAGCACAGGCCTCTTATTCCTGAAGTCAGCCTGCAAACCCTGCTGTCGTCAGTCAGAATTCCTTATTCTGTCCTGCCACCATTTTTCTCCCTTTCCCCGAAATCCAGGATGGCTAATTGGCTTCATCTCACCTGTCCATTCTGATCCATTGGTCATGGTCACTCTCAAGGAGTCTATCAAGAAGTCGGTGATAGTGACTTCCTTGGGGAAGGAGGCTTGGGAAGACCCTGACAAGAAACAAAATATGTTGGAGTCATTTGAGTCTGAGGAGTTAAAACAAAGTCAGGAAGCTGTTTTGGGTGGGCTGCAGCACACGCAGGTAGTCCAGGTGTGCTCAGATACTGCTACTTCCTGAAAGAAACGAAACAAAGCCCACCCATCACAGACCACCAGGACTGAAATTCAGCCAATCATTGCTGAGCTACCTTCACCTGATTTGCATGTTATGAATTAATGGGAACTCACGTGACATCTAGTCTAATTTGTTTAGTGAATCACACATCGGAGCTTGATGGACTTCTAACCCTATAAATGAAAACCGTCTTGCCTTTTCTATGTAGATATAAGTTCTACCCCATCCAGACAATTGGGAGCGCTATTCAGAAACTTCTTGAAGCATGTGTCCTGGGCAGTACTCCTAAAAAAATCAAATAAATGCTTATGTTTTGCTTCAACCAAGCCTCATTCATTCCGGAAGGCCAATCTTCTTCCTTGCATGCCTTTTTGTATCTTGTTGAGTTTTGGGTCATGTACGGATATATCTATCCAAAAAGCTAAATCTAAAACACTGTAAAGAATGGATGGAGAAGCTGCCCTTTGTGGAGATAAGGCAGAGAACCGACCATGTTCTATTAGCCAAGTCAGCCATTGTGGAGGAAGGGGCGTGAGCACAAATAGCTACTGAATTTTATTTTCTTTTTAATGTTTTAACCTGGAAAAACAATCATGGTGTGGTTACAGATGTGTTTTATCTTAGATCCCACTCCCTCTTTGTGTGCATTTTCAAGTCGAGCAAAATCTTTGCCCACCATTAATGAAAGCACCACCTGTCACCTGTGTTTTTATTACTCTCTCTATGCTCAGGAGGATAAAGGATAGAAGAAAAATACAAGAAGGGAGCTTAATAAATAAAAGTTTCCAAAGAGACAGGAAGCAAGAGAAACCAATGTTAAGAGGATGGAAAATAGAAGAACATGTCACAAAGAAGCAGAGGAAGCAGGAAGCTCCATGCCCGAAGGCATAGGCTGCATGTAGTGAATTCACTTCTCTCTCCATCCGAATGGTCCTAGTTACGAACCATCCTTGGCAGAGCTGAGAAAATTGTCACTCAGATCATTAACTGTGTTCTGTGGTTCCCATGAGGAACCTGGCTGGAGAAAGGCAGCATGAACATGTCAAAAGAAGCAAGTGGGGTTCATCCACAGGAGACTGTTCTGATCTGGGAAGCAGCCAAGCCCTGCGCGCCCCACAGGACAGAGCCAGGGCAAAGTCATATCACCATCACCATGTGATGTATATACTATGTGTGGAGATTGAGCTTTCCTCCCTTTCTCCAGTAGACTAGGAGCTCCAGAGGAAAATGGCCTTATTCATTGCAAATTCCACTGCCACCACACCCACACCCCCAGGGTACTGGGAACACAAGACATGCTCGTAAATATTTGTCTGATGAGGATAAATGATGATCCAGCATCAGCGGATGTGAGGAACATTCAGTTGAGGGGCCAGGGAAACCCATTTTACAGATGCAGGGAGGCCTGTTTCCCCTGACTAGCTTAAGCGTGCCCTCCAGGGACATATCTCAGTTACTGCTGCATCCCTAAAGTCAGCCAGGATGTGGGAGCTGGGAGCACTTGTCTGTGTCTGAAGAATTTTCAGGATGGTGGGCAGCACACATACTGAGGACACATGGGGGCTCAGGGGAACCTGTCAGTTTCTGACAGAGAGCCCTTATGTGGACATGGCTGAAAGGGCACAAAGCAAACACCAGGGAAAGCCTCCAATGGGTAAGAGGACTCCCTGGCCCACTAGGCCCTGCCATGAGACCCCAGTATTTCCCTTTATTTAAGCTTGTAAGGCTCTGTGGAATTGTGCTTTGGGTTGGGAGTGTGTGGGGATAGGTACCACATTAAGGTGTTTCTACCCGTGATGCTTCGTTTCCCAATCAGCTGGGCTGCCAGCTCATGGCATTAAGAAACCTACAGGTTTGGGTGAAGGGAAGGGTGTCAGGAAAGGCAAAGGACCCACAGGGACCCTAGTTTGAGGAAGCACCTCAACCCTGTGGAGAGTGGGTCATAAGTGCAGGCGGAGAGGACTGAGGAAAGGAAAGGTTTAGGGAGGTCTGAGCCCATGACTTCAAAACTGAACTGGAACTGCCTCCAGCAAGCGCATGTCCTGGCCTGTGTTCCTTACCTGGGGAGAGATTCAGTGCCACAGGTAGGCAAGGGATGCCTTGGGAAAACCTGGGGATCGGCTAGGCCCAGGGGAGACACTTCTCTTCAAGGTTCACAGTGTTCCACACGGGCTAGACTCACTAACAGTGTCCTGGTCCAGAGAGGGAGAAGCCACAGCATTTTTCTACCTGTTTTATAGATTAGAAGACCAAATACCCATGGGATGAAATAATCTGCTCCAGGTCACCTGGCTAATAAAGAAAAACAGAGAATTCAAGTCTGGGACCCCTGGTCCTGCCTCCACCCTCACATCACATTGCCCCCTCTGGGATATGTTACTGAGGCCCACCCTCACTGTCACCCTCTCCATCTCTCTCCTAGCAAGCACAAAGCGCACCCTCATACACGGCATTAAGGCAGCCATGGCCACCTACTTGCTCACAAGTGGCCTTGGACCTGGGCTTAGGGCAACATGGAGTCCTAGTGGGTTCTCCTCCCAGCCCAGCCCACATCCTCCTCTGAAGGATGGATTCCCTGGGGTTTTTTCCTAAAAATAAGCATGATTCTGATTCATTTTAATTTTCCTGGCACACAGTAGGTGTTCCATAGACATCTATAAAAGATTAATAAATGGATGATACACATGTTGATGGAAAGCAAATATTAAAGGAGGAAAGAGGTTGATTACACACAGCCTCGGTTCTGGAGCTCTAGCAGCGATACCACCCAGTTTCATGGTGTGTATCCCCTACCCAAAGGCACATGAGCATATACATAAACACTAGTCCAGGATCCAAAATGTGAGAATATGAACACTAATTATTTCAAGTCAAAAAATATGTTAGAGGCACCTCTACTCCTCAAGATGTGCTTGAAAACTGTTCGCACATTGAAATTCAACATAGCTCCTGCTAATCTTGCTAAGACAGCTAGAGCTAATGGCACTAAAACCTCTGCTGTCTTTATATGTCTTTATCCAGGACTTGCAGAACGGCAGGAGTGCCAGTCCAGAGCTTGCAGGTGGCATTGGTGGGATCTGTGGGAATGGGTCAGGCCCTTAGCGTCCAGCCATGGCTCACACTTACATGGCAATGCCCAGGGCAGGCATACAGTTAATGCTCCCTCAAGCCCAGGTGCTAAGGCCCCATCCTGTGTTTGCAGGAGTGCTGGCACTTCCCAGAGGGTCCAGATTGGTCCCAAACTTAAATGTTTGCTCACCATTCTCCTAATTGCAGCCATGCATGTCAGAAACATATGTCCACATTTGGGGCTCAGAAATTATTTATCCCAAAATTTATAGAACAAAAATCATTCCTTTAACAAAGAATGAGGGGGGAAACAGGCAAACAATTTATAAAAACAGAGCTCCCTGAAAGAAATTTCAGATGGGGGTGGGGGTGAAGAAAAGACAATGATTTTGGAATTCCCAAGAACAGAGCTCACTCAGCAACTGCCAATGAAGCACCCACTGGGGTGGATTAGATTTTGTACACTCAGCACCCTGATCAAAAGGCCTCTCTCCTTCCTCAGAATCACTCTCCTCACTGTCTCACAACACTGCCATGCAGGGGAGATATCTTTTTGCTCCATTTTTAAGGGGTTCATAAATGGGAAGTCCATGTCACCCTGAACAAACTCCTTGTTTCATTTTGCCCACTTTAACATAGTGCTGAGCTTTTAGTCCCGAGAAGCTTAAGTCACCCCGCCACCCTGTGGCCATAGTGAGAACTGCAGCCTCTATGCAGGACAGAAGCCATGCTCTGGAACAATGAGGTCTCAAGCCACATGCAATATTTAAATCTATAATAGAGATGAGCTCCTCTTAAAAGTCTTGACAGTAGTTAGTAATTGCAATGGACATTGGCTATTTTCATACGATTATCCACAAATTTCCTTGTGCTAAAAAGGACTGATTTGTATACTTTTGGGTTCATTTTCTACAGAACAGAATGGCTAGGTTTGCCCAAGTTCATTCTTCTGCCTTGGTGAGGGACACCCTTCAACCTGTGTGAGGAAGAAGGCATTGCTGCCATTTTCTAAGGATATCTGTATGGAACGTCACAATCTACTGGTAACACACAGCCACTTGAAATTCAAGGAGACTTTAGAAAGTCTTTGAATTCGGACCTAAATTCCTACTGCTACAAAGGCCTGAGAAAATAGAAGCAATCCTTTTTGAATCAGATAATGTGAGTTCAAGTCTAATTTTTCTTATTTGTGAAGTGGGAGGGATAAGAGTCATGCTTTCTGGTTGTAGGTGCATTCAGTGATGTGCTGAGCACATGGCATAGCATAAAGCATAGTAGGACATGCCCCAGGCCATGCTCCAGGTTGTCTAGCATGCTGAAATGAGACTGCCTAGAGCACCAGGAACCACTACCCCTTCGTTAGAATTTTAACCCTAGAACAATCTGCCTTGCCCATTAAATATGAATTTGGGAGCCACACTGGCAAAAGGTCCTATGACCCAGAGGCTCTGTGACAGAATCTTGCCCTAATCAAGGAAAGCATCTGTTCTGGATTTTCTGGATTCTGGTTTCAAATATTGCAGTCCATTGTTTCCCTAAGGTAAAATGTGCTTGGAGGGATGCGGCATTCAGGGTTCAAGAAATGCAGTCCCCAAAGCCCAGTGAGCCATCATAATCCATCCCCACAGAGCCCCTCTGAAACAAAGAGATAAAGAAGATCAAAAATGAAAAAAAAAAACTCCTTGGGTTTCTGAAATCCCAGTCCTGAAGTGCAGGGCTTTCACAGTCCCCCTCTCCAGGAGTCAGAGGGTCATCTCTTGAGGGAGGTCTGAACCCAGGGTAGACCCTGAATCTTCCTGGTCTCTAGCTGACCCCAGCTGTCTTTCCCAGAAGCATCAGGAAAAGACCCCTACTCAGAGCACTGGCACAGCCGGTAGCTGGTCTCCCTCTAGTGGTTGACAAGGAAAAAACAGTCTGGAAAGATGCAAAACGGATCTAACCAGGCAAGCCAAGTGAGTTTTTCGTTCAGATTTTCTTCCCTGTGCTCCAGAATTGCCAGCACACATCTGCTTCCACGTTGACTAGTGGGCAGGCTCTGGTGCCTCCTACTTCCAGTCCAGGGAATGACTTTCAATTCATAACAACTCACAGAAACCTTGGAAATATTTCTGAACGGCAGCTCTCTCCACCTCCAAGAAAAACAATGAAGTTGGGTTTTTGGGAAGCCTTATTCCCTTGATGTGTTTTGCACATGGTTCTCCTGGTGCAGAGAACTTTCAAGTCTGGGCATTAAATCCAGTCACAGCTCTTTCAATAGGAGGTCTGAAAACCGAGACAAATAGTGGCTGTTCTTTTTAAAACGCATCACTTCTTTTGCTGAGCATTTGGTCTTTTTATTAGTCCCTTTAAAGTGTAAAATCTATTCTGCAGCACACACCCATTCATATGAACCAGCCTCCAGTAATGCTTGGAGCAGATGCACTGTGGCCTATTTTGTGGGCACGCAGGATGGGTGCCTACATTTTCATGTAAATTAAAAGTCATTAACATGAATTATTTAAGCACTACATAAAAGGTTATGGATATTTGTTTACTACATACTTTTTGCAGTTGATTTTTGATACAACCTACTAGCTGTAAAGCACTGCTTGAATATGGACAGTTAACAGCAATGCTAGATCCAAAGTTATAAACTCAAACTAGAATTTACTCATGGGCTACCTTCTACTTGGTTTCTCTGAGCACTGAGCACCATGCCCAGACACTGCACATATGATCTCATTTCATCTTCCCAACCCCTCCACGAAGGAGGTGTTATTATCTCCATGTTATCGTTAAGGAAACTAAACAGAGTCACTAAGTGACTGGGAGCCACACCCATGTGTTGGAAAAGTTGGTCTCTCCACTCAGCTTCAGCGCCTCCTCCATAAATACTAAAACTGCTGGCAAGAAGGACCCACTTCTTAAGTACCCTAAACCAGAGGATGCTGGCTGAATGAAATGCAATTTTGTAAAACAGAATTTCAAGTCAGAAAGGTCAAATTAAAGTAAATGCTGGAAAGAGAAAGATGGATAAATGTACAAATATTCAGCAAAGGTTTTCACACAAAGATGCTGTCAGGTCCTCTCATGTATCCAATCCAGCACTTGGAACCTTGATGCACTTGGAACCTTGAGGACCCAAATCAAACTGAGAACAAAAACTGGTACGTACTCCCAGGGAGACACAACATCCCAGTTTACTGAGAGCAGAGCTTTTGGGAAAAAAATAATAATAACACAAATAAATGGTCCCAGCAAAAAAAAAAAAAAAAAGAAAGGAAGGAAGGAAGAAAAGAAAGAAAGAAAGAAAGAAAAGAAAAGAAAAGAAAGAAAGAAAGAAAGAAAGAAAGAAAGAAAGAAAGAAAGAAAGAAAGAAAGAAAGAAAGAAAGAAAGAAAGAAAGAAAGAAAGAAAGAAAGAAAGAAAGAAAGAAAGAAAGAAAACAAAGACTGACTTTCCTGGCTCTTCCTTGCAGCACTTACTAAACATTATAAACAATGTAAAAAAAAAAAAAACTTAAAATGATTAATTAATCTTAAACTTCACCTTTTCTAAAATTAAATGCCTCCAGTCTGAGGGCCTGGCTGCCTTGGTCTGGAAGGAATTTAGTTAGCATTTATAAACTGTCAGTGTAAATATCTTTTCAAGAGACACACATATGATTATTTTAATTCAAGAAGCCAATTCAGCGTTTATAAAAGGTAACTAAATCCGTCAGCATGCCCATCATTTTCTTTTTGCATTAATGAGATGGTGCTTCATAAGTTAATTCTGAAGTGTGCAATTCAAGTGTGTTTAGATTAGTAATAATTATGCACATATTAATATATAAGTTTACTGCAGGAGAGTTAAAATAGGGAAACTTTATTCTCAAAATTCCAAGAGCAATTGTAATTATAAGGTTTTGTTATACCTGATTGTTTCTTTATAACTTCCCTGAGGCCAAATGGCCTAGACAAGTGGAAACTGGCCACTTCTGGGTGTCCAGTGACTGCACTGTTTGGCCCAAGGTAGGTGCTCAATAAATGCTTCTTTAATTGACCTGTGCTAGCAACTGGGTTGCTGGTTAGATCCACAGAAAAGTTTCTAAATTTCAGCAGGGACAAGCATACCTGCCATTCTTTCAAAACAACTCCAAGCTCATTGCAACTCAGGTCTTTTACTCAATGGCTCGCTTCAAAAAAGGTATGGAAGGGCCAACCACAGGATTCTCAACAAGGAGACACTCAGGTCAGACCCTACCCAACCCTTCCCACTGCAAAACGGTTGCCCCTTTCTTATGTCAGTGCAGCCAGGGCTTCGGGGGGGCCCACATTTCACAAAAGCAACATCTTCCAGATAAATGACAATAGATCTTTTCTGTCCACACCAGCTAACCAGCTGACACATTCTCAGAATGGGAGGTCCAGGCAAAGGTAAGAAGTAGTACAATGGCCTTGTTGTTGCCCAAGTCAGTGAGCTCAGAATCTCTCCTTCTCAGTTGCTGGGAGCTATGAAAGCTGACAGATAAAAAAGGAAATTTGGAAATAACAAAAAGTGGAATCAAACACAGGGAGATTTGTCTGAGCCACTCCTTACTCATGCATCCCAACATGGCCGTGTGTCGCCTTGCTCTGCTACTTAGATGACCGGCCCTTCAAAGACAAGGGCCAATGTGGAAGTAGAAGTAGAGGTTTCTTTATGCAAAGGCACTCCAGGTATTTCTGTCACAAGAGGGATAAAAGACAGGCAAGTTTCCTCAGAGAGCAAATGCATAGAAGATTATCTTTCTCTAGGGGGCCACATTATCCTTGTCTATCTTTGTTTTGACAGAGATGTTGACTCAAAAGCAAATGTTTTGAGGAGCAGCAAGCCAACTGCCCAAAGCCCTGGCTTCTTAATTAACTAATTGGATCAGCCCTGAAACATAGTTGTTTCAAATCTGTCATTTCTACTTTAGAAAAGGGAGAATTCGAATCAAAATATGTAATTGGATGCTACATAGATACACCTAGGGTTGGGCTGACACAGTGCTATATAAGCACCCACAGAAGGTCAAAAGCTTCCTTTCTGAATCCAGACCAGATTCCTGTCAGTCTAGACCCAGAAACATTTTCTTACCCAGAAAACCTCATTAGCCTGAATTGCTCAAGTAATTCAAGCCAGGCCTCTGCTCTATCAATGAAATAAAAAAGTTAGGTAGAGCTAATTAATAGTGTAAAGTATCACTTAAATTACCTTTCAAGCATTCTCAATTACCTTAGAAGCAGCAATTGACAATCATTTGGTATGTGAGATATGAATCAACTTTATCTAATTCATTACAGCGGGTCCCCCAGAGCCCTGGCCAGACCATACTTTGATAGCTTAAGTTTCTGAAGCATTTGCACCTGAATGTAACACAATTGAATTTCCTGAAAAATCCCCTTCCACATCAGCTGACTTTGTATATTTTTACTGTCCTTTATAGCATTTCTATCTTAAGGAAGAAATACCTGCATTCTCTGAAGCAGTATGAATTCTGACTCCTTTTCTGTGTTCTCCCAGGCATGTCCTTCCTTCACGGGGGGGACTCAGTTCATCCAAAGATGAGGGGCCTGGTCTCCCAAGCCCATACTCATCCTGAGAGTCCAGGGTACCCCATGGTTTCTTCATGTCAGAATCAGACACAGCCACTTTGTTGGGAGATGTCGAAAGACAAAAATCTCCAATGACCAAAATCTCTTGGGCAAATCCAGAGGGGGAAAAATGTCCACCTTTCTGTCTGGGATTCTGAACCCCTCTGTCAGTGTTTTGGGAGTCTGAGGGATAAAGGAGGGACTGGGGGAGGGGGTTTGCGAAGCAGCATACCATAGAAGTCTGCTTAATCAGAATGCTAATTTTTCCTTAATGTTCCCCATATTCAGTGTAGCCCACCACTGGGTGTGGTATCCTAGGAGGCTGGGGAGGAGAAGAAGGATCTAATTATTCTTAAACCTTCTGTGAATCTTCCTGTTTTCTGTTCCACACAAGGCAGGACTTTTTGGACTTCACAAAGCTCTCTAGAGTCCCCTAGCACCATCAGCAGCTCACAGCTTTTCGGCAGCCCACCCCCACCCCCACCAACCCCACTCACAGCAGCTCTGTCCAATTTGCCAAGTTATTACAATCGAAATTGTCCATGTCTCTCATCCTGCTGTCCTTTCTTGTGGGTCTGTACCTTTTAGCCTGGGCTGTCCTGTGGGTGGGGAGATGCAGATGCACCCAGTGTTCCACCTGGCTCTGTTTAAGCACCATTTCCTGGGTGGTTTGCAGTGTGCTCCCCCCTTCCTGATTCCCCTCCTTGCTGTTTGCAAAGACCCAGAACACCTTCAGCAGGGACCCTCTCCCTCCATCTCCCAGCCATGCTTTTTTTCCTCTCCCCTCCTCTCTCTTTCTCCCCTCCCCTTGCCCCCTCCTCCCTTCTTTTCTTTTAAATATGAAATGTTTTGTGTACATAAAACCTGAAAAAGAATCTTATAAACACACAAGTACTCACCACCTGGATTTAACAGGTGTCAACCTTTTGCCATTTTTGCTAGCAGTCACTGTCTTATTTTTTTATAGCTTATTTTCCAATGTTTTTCTTTTTCTAATATTTTATTTTATATAATTCTTACTGTCTTATTTTTAACAAAGGAATCATTGTAGATATACCAAAAGCCCATTCTTCGCCTCTCCTGTTCCTTCTCTCATTCTCCCTTCCCAGTATGAAAATAGTGTAAAGTTTTCAGGGAACGTCCCTCCCTGCTCTAGCAGGCAAGAGAGCAAAGGTATCTGCATAGACTTGAGATCTGTGGCAAAGCTGTGCCAGCTGCCTGCAGACAAAACCAGTCTTTCAACCCCTAGTAATGACCAAGGAGCCTGATAAAGATTTAACAGTGGGTCTCAGCCTTTGCATCTTCCGAGGGCATTCCTCAGACAGGAAGAGATTAAATCCCAGCACTGCCTTCCTCTGTGCAGAGATAGCATCAACATATCTTTAGGTCAAAATAACTTTGAACCAGAAGTCCCCCTGTCAAGAATAACTATATTTTAATTTCAGTCACTCACTGTTCCTACCTATATACACTAAACTCAAACATGTGTGTGATTGTTAGAACAGTTCTCACAGAAAAAAATCTGTTGGATGGTTTCCCAGGCTGGAATCCTCACTTTGATTATCCAATAAACTCGTCATTTATCATTGAGACTTTAATTCCACTTTATGCCATAAAAATGTGTCCTAAAGTTGGCATGTGTAATTTTCATGTGCCTTAAAATTTTTGATCTGTTCCTTTCACTCAACATTCTGTTTTTTAAATTATGTGTGTGTGAATACATATATACAGAGAGAGACAGATAGAGACAGAGACAAAATTATTTCATATAGCTGCTTGTTTGTATTTTTTCTGAATGCTTTTCTTTAATACACAAAGGATATACAGTTCCTCAATACTATTGCTTTTATTTAAAGTGTTGTATTATATGAATATCCTGGCATGTTTATTTATTTCCTCTTTGCTTGTTTGAGAGTTTCTCTAGGTTGTACATTTGCCCAACCTGCCCTTTGGTGTGGATGCATTCAGCTTTGTTGGGCACCCACCAGAGGCTCTCTAAAGCTTTGATTTCACATTTCATTGTAATTGGGTGGTCCCCAGGCAAAGGGAAGGTTCTAGGTTCCCTGCCCCACCCAAGGGAGGGTGGAGCTGAGCTGGGAGGAGGAGAAGCTGGAGAGGAGATTGGGAGGAGAGAAGGATGGAGAGCCAAAAGGAGACCTGGAAGAAGAACATGGAGCAGAGAGACATGTGAAGAAGCTGCACTTGCTTCTTGGTCTTGGACTGTGTGAAGCAGACATGAGTGAGAGACCCACAAGGGTCTCTCACAGCAGCGATTATCCTGATTTTGATTTTGCTTTTTCCTCCAGGCTTGTCTGGCACTTTCTGCCCCTTTCCTAGGGCTCCACAGCAGGAGGTGCCTTAGACTTGTGTCAGGCTTTCAAGCCTCAGTCGCCCTGCTTTGGGCCAACCCTGTTTGGCTGGGCATTTATGCACAAGGGGATGGGGAACTTCAGGTGCTTGATCTGGAAACTTTATTCTTCCCCTTCTCTTATTGCACACTAATTGTATTTCTATAAAGGTCTTACACAGTGGTGTATGTTTTTGTCTTGATGTGGCAGGTGGCAGAAACTATTTAGAGTGGGCAGGTTTGGGGGTTCTGGGGTGCCCCCTCTCCCTGCCCTGTAACACTATCAGCAATATTTTCTGTGATTGTGCCACTGCATCCCATGAACATCAGCTGTTCTCAATCTTAGGGTTTTTTTTTTTTTGCCAATCTGGCACATGTAAAAGGTCAAAATTGTTTCCATTAGTATGTTCCTGATTACTTTCAGATTTCCTTTCCTGAGAATTGTCTGTTTATAACCTCTGCCCATTTCATTATTAAATTGTTGTCTTTTCCTTACTGAAATGAAGGAGCTCATCATACATTCTCTAATAATCCTTTATCAGTCATACTGATGGCAAATATTCTTCCTGGCTTGTGACTTGTGACTTAACTTTTTCATGGTCTTTTCTTTCACAAAAAAATTTAAGCTTCTCAAGATCATAGACATAGTATCCTATGCTTTCCTCTGTTAGTTTTAAAGTACTGCTTTGCAGTTAGGTCTTTAACATAACTGGTATTTATTTCATTGTATTGGATTAAGAGGAAATCCAATTTAATTTTTTGCCATATGAATAAACCAGTTTCTCAAGCAATATTTATGGAAGTCTATTTTTTTTTTAAACGTTGGCACGTAAAGAAATGTTAGCATTTTTTTTTAAAGATTTATTTATTTATTTATACAAGCACTGGGTACAGTCAGAAGTTTGGGAGGGTGAGAGAATTCACCAGAACAGAACAGGCAGACTGACGAAGTACACTGCTGAGGGGAGCAGCGGACGGCAGGAGAGGTCTGCGCGCCATGTGGGACCCTTGCCTGTAGGCCGGGGATTGAACTGGCACTGCAGAGGCTGCGGGCAGCTTCGCAACCCAGCGCTCAAACGTTGCACCACCAGGGAGGCCCAGAAGTCTATTCTTGATTACTGACCTTTTTTTTGTTGTGCCTTCACAATGTGTGACCACAACCTCTCCATAATTTCATAACTTTTTCATCCCAGAAAAACATACCCTCTAAGTAATCACTCCCCAATCAACTCTCCCCTAACCCCAAACAACGCCATGCACTAATCTGCCATCTGTCTCTGTGGATTTGCCTATTCTGATATTTAATATAAAAGGAATCACACAAAATGTGATTTTCTGTGTCTGGCTTCTTAAACTAACTATAGTGCTTTTGAGCTTCCTCCATTTTCTAACATGTATACTTCATCCTTCATTCGTCCATTTGTTATAGGACAGGGAGAGGGGCAGCCCAAACCCCGCAAACCTGCCTATTCTAAATGGGTTCTGCCATCCGCCGCATCAACACAAAACATATGAGACTTTAAGGGGAAGGAACTTTAATAAAACTAGGAAACAATACAGGTAAGGCAAAGAGTCTAGTTTCTAAGTGAAGCACCCAAAGTTACCCGTCCCCTCGTGGGTAAAAGTCCATCCAAATGGGATTGGCCCAGAGCAAGGCCCCAAAGCCTGCCACGAGTCTAAAGCACCTTCCAGTGGGGACCCACAGAAAAGGGTCACAAACAACCAGACAAGCCCAGAAGGAAAAGAGCAAAATCAACATCAAGATAAAAGCTGCCATTGTCACCTCCCCACGGGTCTCACCCACATCTGTGTCACCCAGTCCACGACCAAAAGACAAGCGCAGTTTCTTCACATGTCTCTAGGCTCCATGCGCCTCCTCCAGGTCTCCTGGCTCCATCCTGCTTCCTTCCTCAGTCTCTTCTGCAGCTTCTCTTCTTCCTGCTCAGCTCCACCCTCCCTTGGGTGGGGCAGGGAACCTCCCCCTTTCCTGGGGACCACCCTGTTACACATTCAGTAGTACTTGATTCCTTTTCATGGCTGAAAAATATTCCATTCTACAAGTACACCACAATTTGTTTTTCTGTTCATTCCTTGATAGACTTCAAGGTATTTCCACCTTTAGGTTATTATGAATAATGATGCTGTGCTTGACCAAAATTTAATGATAAATGAATTAGAATATAAAAAGCATCTAGAAAAAGTGCCTGGTACTTATATTTTAAGAAGCATATGTTTTACTTACCATTGTTATTATTTTATCATTACATTATATATGCCTATAGATACATCATGGGTCTGTTTTTGTCTCTATTTTATTCCAGCTTTCTCTTTCTCTAAAAATATCATTGTTTTAATTATTGCAGTCTTTTAGTAAGATTTAAATTCTGGAAGAATAAAACATGCCCTCCACTTGATCTTAATTCTCAAATTAATTTGCTAGTTCTTGGCCTTTCACTCTTCCATGTAAATTTTTGGAGCTGATCTTAAGTTCCATGAAAAGTATAGATGGGATCTTGATTAGAATTTCACTGAACTTACAGATGAGTTTGAATGTTTTCTCTTTAATGAGTGTTATCATCCAAATACATTATGTAACTTTGCATTTATTTAAAAAAATATTGAACTTTTTTTTTTTTTTTTTTACAAAGTCTTGGTAAACTTCTTAAGCATCAAGATACTATTTTAAATGGTATTTTAAGTCTGAAAGTTTATAAATTTATTTGTTATCACTGTTTCTTGTATTTTATTCCTTCTTCCTTGGTTCAACTTCCTTTTCCTGGAGATTATTCTTTAGTAGTTTCTTAAGAATGGGTCTGAGTTGGAGAACTTTTTTTTAATCAGAAAAATTATTTAATTCTCACTCTTGAATGATATTTTAGCTAATTAAAGACAACTAGGTAGACCACTGGAATTCTCTCAACAATTTGTAGAAATTCCAGTCATGTGGGTGCCATTGTTCTTGACAGTTCTGCTAATTGTCCATAATCTCTCTGCTCCATACGTTTTCCTCTTTGTGTTTGTTCTACTTTAATTGTAATCCAATGTATCTAAGCTTTGGATTTCTTCTAATTTATCTCAGCTCACTTTGTTTCCTGCATCTATCAAACCTTTCATATCTTCTCCTTCTAGGAATTGAATTAGAAATAAGTGGGATGTTCTCATTCTACCCTCCATCCTGCTTTTATGTCTTCTCTTTATTTTTGCTGTATTCCAGGAAATATGTAGAGTTGGTTCTATCTTCCAGTTCACTAACTCTTACCACAGCTATATTTATATCTAATTAACTGCTAGGGATTTTCATTTACTTATTTCAGTATTTTTCACTTGTAGGATATATGTTTGGTTCTTATTCAAATTTGCCTCTTCTCTTGTATACTTTCTATTTCTTGGCAAGCTAACCTGGCAGTTTTGAGTTTTCTCTTTCTCAAGAGGGGCGTTTCTTTATCTTCAGTTTGTGTGATGTGGGAGCTTGGATTATTCTGTTGTTTGGCTTTACTTTTCTTGCCCTTCACTCAGAGTACAAACATGGGGAAGTTTGAGGTAAGGAGACTCTCAGGGCAAAAGTTCTGGTATGAGGAACTATACATGCTGAAAACAGCAATAGATACTGGGCTTAGATCAGCTATAACGCTGTTTCTCCCTGATCTCTGACTCTCTCCCCTTTCTCCCTCCCTCGTTCCCCCCACATTAACACATTCCCCACGTCTTCTTGCTGCTTTGATTTCTTATCTTCCACTTGATTATAAATAAATACGAGACTACCCTTGGAAAAGGGGCTGCACCTTGACTCGCCTTTCTTAAGGGAGTTTCCTTGGCGTAGCCCCTACAAGGCTTCTCATTGTTCCAACTTACTCAGACCCAGTAATCTTTTCACTCTCAGCACCACACATCATAATGAGACAGTGTGAAATGTGTGAGGCATGTACAACCTGGGTTGAGGGTATATCCATAGGCGTTTTTTTATTTTGCTTTTATTGGGTATTACCTGACACTGTCTCCAGGTACTTTTTATGTTATAGGATGGATTCAATCCAAAAATGCGTGTAAAGAAGGCATTGATTATACATTCTCAGGGGAGAATTCTATTTCCACCCAGAACCAGGCTAAAGCAACATTCTTCGTAATTTCTTTATGCCAGTGGGAACATTTTTTAGTCTACCATTTCACCATAAAGTAAGTTCAAGATTTTATGTGGGGTTCTAAGTTCCTACTCCTCACCTTCAATGGCCTAAGACTTTACCTTCTAGGCATTAAATCCCAAGCCTTGAGATTAATAAAATTGGTAATAAAATTGACAAGACCTCCATCACCTTGGGCTGCAATAAAGCTGTCTCATGTGTTTATTGATCTAGTTTTCATTTTCCTTCATATTTTGGTCTACCGGGAATTCTCTTGTCTTCTTTGGAGCTCAGCTATATGCAATGAAGAACACATTTTATCTAATATTTCCAGGTGCTTTGTGGGTGTGTTTTTAGACCTCTAGTCTGCCATACCGTCATAAAGTCTTTCTTGTACTTCTATACAATGAATTTTCCTTGATTTTTTTACTGACTCATTTTGCTACCATGTATTTCATCTACCATGTGCTTAAACTAGAATAAAGGACTCACAGCATAATGCCATCTTAACTAGAAACCCCAAATCTCTTGCTATACCAAAGCAACAGTAAATTGGGGGATATGATCCAATGTTCCCGTGTGTGTGTGTGTGTGTGTGTGTGTGTGTGTGTGTGTGTGTGTGAGACAAGATGAGCCTGAGTTCATTCCTAAGTGATTGAAGCTAACAGCGGCAAGCACAGCTGCTTCTTTGTCTACTTCCCTTTAATTTCTTACTGGAAGATACCTGATTTTGTTTGGATTTCCACCCCTCCCTCATGTGATTCAAGGGTAAAACTTAATTTCTGTGTATCATTCCTGGTAATACCATTTGTCTTGCTAGTGACAGCTATAAGAAATGTGACTCAATCCTAAACATTAGCTCTCAAGGGAGGTCTATCAGAGTTTTCTGGGAAATGTTCCCATGTTCTTGAAAAGTGAAGAAAAAAAATTTGAGTATTTCTTCTGCAAAATCTTTGTTACAGAAAAGATGCATTACCTGAAATTGTCATAGTCACTCCAAGATCATTGAGAAAAGACAGCTACCAAGTTGAGGATACAAAGCAGAAAGTTGGAAAGAGTCTGCTTCCTTTGATGATGTTGTTATGCTGGTGAATCAACAAAACAGGAAGACATCTGTGTCTTGACATGTCATTTCCTAATATATTAGCTATTAAATCCCCTTACCAGTTAAGTCAGTTAAATCAGAATTTTCTGTTGCTTGCCTCTGAAAATATGCAAGTAGATACCCCATAGTATAAGCCTAGCATCTACTGGT